>NC_140591.1:1073333842-1078133842 GCF_964204655.1 Triturus cristatus | reverse complement strand
TGGGGGGAGCCCCAATGCCCCCACAGTCCCTGCCGGCTCCCCGCCTCCTGCGGGAGCCGGCATTGCTTTTCCATTCTGGGAGCTGCTGACATGCAGCTCCCCGTTTGGATTTTGGAAGAGAGAGCAGGTTTCCTGCTCTCTCTTCCAAAATCCAAACCAGTGTTTGCTATGACAGGGCGGGAGCCGTGAGGCTCCCGCCCTGTCATAGCAAACAGCAGTGTCCCAGGGGTGGGCACCCTGGGACACTGCAGGAGCCAGCCCTGCGTAGATGGTGGTCCCCAGGGCATCACAGGCTCCAGGAGGTGGTGGTCCCCGTGGCTCGGGGGTCCTGAACGGACCCCCAAATTTACATATTAGTGCCCCAGGGAGGTGGCGATCCCCGGGGCGTGTGGGGGCTCGAGCTCCCCCCACACAGGTATTTTTTTTAAATAAAAGAAGCCCCAGGGGGTGGCGGTCCCCAGGGCTGCGGGGAGGCAGGGTACCCCCCGCAAATAATTAATGAAAGCCCCGAGGGTGGCGGTCCCCGGGGCTTGGGGGACCTATTGTCTTGTTTTTTCATTTAAGTAATTTTTTAGACGTATGCACTATTGTGTCATCAGATGGGCCATGTGATTCATCATATGATTGTTTTCTACCAAGATTGTGTATTTCATACTAAGGGTTCATTGTATGGTTTTATCCTCTTTGTGTTGTTTCTCTCTTTTTTCCTTTCTTTCCACCTTTTCACTTCGTGTAGGTTTTTTCGTTTAGAATAGTACCACCGTGCACACATTTTCAGTGTTAATTTTGTCAGATTCTGTTTTACATGTGACCCCTATCGATACTACACTCAGTATTGGTGTTACGGCGCTTCGTTTCACCATTGATTATGACACTCATCAGTGCTGGGATGTTTGTTTTTAGTCCGTTGTTTATTCCTACACGCTTCTACATCATCATCAGCGCATGCGTCGCGTTCGTCTACCAGTCACGAAGTTTGATGGGGCCGGTTCGCTGGGGAAATTGGCGTTCTACGATTTTGGTTCATTGAGGAAGATCAGTTGAGTGTGTTTGTTCCACGACTGGTACAATTAACATTGTTATTGTTGTCTTATATTTTGGTATTGAGGTCGATATCACTAAGTTGTTGCATTTTTTTACAGACATCATACCTTGTTTAAATCGTATGGAGGAAGTTGAAGGTTTGGTTTGTGTTCCACTTTTAAGCACATCACTCCGCTTTGGCATTAAGTCCGTCTGCACACCGTCACGTGTATTTCGGTTTGGTTTATTGATTTTGGAGTGGATTTTAGTATCAATCGGGTCAGAGTATTTGTTTGGTTTATGAGTTGGTTTCATGGAACATTCACACTTTATGTTGTGCGTCAGTCTGTTCACGGGTCTGTCACTTATCTTTCTTCACCCTCTTTGTTGCATTTCGCATGGCTTCACTTGGAAATTTGAACCTGATTACACAATGGCCTTTTGTGTATACTTTTTTTAGGAGTGCTTCACCTGTACATGAGTTCTGTACTACATGAGATTATTGATTACTTTGTTTACAGACTATCCCCTGAAGAAGGGGTGATGGGGCCTGAAATGCATTGGGCCGTTCTCTGGAAATATTAACTTTGTGATGAAAAGCATGAAATTCTATAAAATAAATTGATTAGTGACTGCAACAAATTAAACATGCATATGTAACAAGGACATTTATCTCTGTGTAAGAAAAGCTTATTATTTGGGTATATTATTAATACGAATGTCATAAGTTAAATTGTGAAGTATCTGCAATTGCATGAAAGGGTAACAGTGCACAGGGGTCAGGTTGTTTAACTTGAAGTTGATATACATGGGCCGTTGAGGCACCCATGCATTAAAAAATGATGCCCTGGGGGTGGCGGTTCCTGGGCTGCAGGGGGGCTCTGTGCTCCCCGCAAATATTTATAGAAAGCCCCGGGGGTGGTGGTCCCTGGGGTGCGGGCGTCTCCCTGGGCCCCCGCAATAATTTTTTGACATGCTCCCAGGACTTGGGCCACCCGGGGGCTAATTAATAAAGAAGTGCGGCAGCCCGCGCTTAGTTTTTTTTCATTTTCGCAGCCGGATCCGCGGATCCTCCTAGCATCTCGACGATTTTTTTTTTTTTAAATGCTTTTTTTGGCCCTGGGGATCCTTGTGGGACCCCCTAAGCAGGCCTAGGTGGTCAGGGTGTTTCTACCCTGCCCCCTTTTCTTGTTTTTCATGTTAGTTTTTCTGTTTTCTTGTGTCTCGGTTACCGAAGAACAAGATGGCTGCCAACACTTTCTAGTTTGGAGGGTTTACAGCCAATTAGCATAAAGCTTGTGGTTGGGAGGGTGCGCAGATCTACCATGCCTCTATGTATTGAAACTTTTATTTTTGAATTTTCTCAGCTACTACTGAATGGATTTACACCATTTAAAAAAAAGGTCTCTTTCTGAACCAAGGGCTACCTTTTTGCCAAATTTGGTGTAATTCCGTTCAGCAGTTTCGGCTGTAACCGTGTCTAAATTTTCCTATGGGAAATTGATTTTTTTACCTCTATTTTTTGAATTTCACAGGAACTACTGAATGGATTTACACCATTTAAAAAAGGTCTCTTTCGGAACCAAGGGCTACCTTTTTTGTCAAATTTGGTGTAATTCCATTCAGCAGTTCGGGCTGTAGTCGTTTCTAAAGTTTCCTATGGGAAATAACATGGAGAAAACGCGTTTTGGGACCCTCCTTTTTTCTCGGCCCCTGCTTGGTGAATCACCCCAAAACTTTCAGGATAGGAGCTGACTGGAGTGGGCCATACGTTTTGAAAATTTCGCGAAGATTCGTCAACCGGCGCCAAAGTCATTGGGAAAACAAAAAAAGAGTTTCCTATAGAAACTAGGT
The DNA here is from genome assembly GCF_964204655.1 of Triturus cristatus. Lineage (NCBI taxonomy): Eukaryota > Metazoa > Chordata > Amphibia > Caudata > Salamandridae > Triturus > Triturus cristatus. The sequence continues at coordinate 1,078,130,965 of NC_140591.1, read as the reverse complement.
CCTAACTATACCTACCTACTGGCGACTGCCAGTGGGTTATATATATATATATTCACTGAAAAAACCATAGGTTTCAGGGGTGTTATAGTTAGCTGGACATTTCCCTCGTACAAAACCTTAGAAATTCCCCTGTTATAGTTAATTCAGCTAACTATAACTCGCGTCCCCGCAATGCACTGCTGATGACGTCACATATTACATCTCTCATGACATGGTCAGTGACATCACTGATGACATCACTGATGACATCTCAAATGACATCACTGATGACATCATCCATTGAGTATGTGTTTCTGAACAGTTTTATTATGTTCAATATATATAGGGAAAGGCCTGTTGAAAAATAAGTGGGTGTACAAGTATGTGAATGGATGATTTTCTATGTGCGTAACTGAGTCTATAAGTGAGTCATTAAATGTATCTTACTGCAGACTAGTGACTAAACTGTGTGAATGTCTGTATGTGTCTGTGTGTTGGTGTATAAGTGGCTGCATGGTTTTGTGAATAGCTATATGAGTGTCTATATGGGGTATTGATTGGTTGTCTGAGTATCTGTATGGGTGCCTGAGTGTTTGAGTGGGTAGGGTGTATGTGACTCTGTGACTAGATGTGTGAATGGGTGATTCAGTGGGTGCATGTTTTTAAGAGTGCATCTGTGATGGACTGTATGGTTGGGTGAGTGTATGTCTGGGTGAGTTAGTGATTGAATGTATATCTCAGTTGTACATGTGTCAGTAACTACATATGTGAAACGCAGTGTATATGTGTGTAAGAGTATATAACTATCTATATGTGAGAGTGTGTGATTTTGGGAGTGGCTGTATGCGCCATAGTGCAAGGATATCTGTGTCATGTGCTGATTGTTTTTCTGCAGGAAGACACAGAATTTGTTAGTATTTTTATGAGTAAGTGAACTTGAGTGTTTTTAACTGTATAGGTGAGTAAATTTTACTGTGATTTATTATTTGCATGACTGACTAGATGTGTCAGTACCTCAATGGATGATTGGCGGTGTGTGAGTGTCTATATAGGTGTATAAATGCACAGAGTGACTGTAAGTATGAGTGCATGTACAGGTGAGTGAGTGGAGATGTATGTAGACCTAAAAGTCAATGAGTGGGTGAGTAGTTATTGGTATTGGAGTATCTATGGTTGTCAAAATGGCCGTCTGAAATTTTGAGTCGGTGTATCAAAGGTTATATTAGGGTGTGAGAAGATGCACTAATTTATCACATGGATGACGTCATCAGTGATGTCATCAGTGATGTCATTTGAGATGTCATCAGTGATGTCATGAGTGATGTCACTGACCATGTCATGAGTGATGTAATATGTGACGTCATCAGCAGAGCATTGCGGGGGCGCGAGTTATAGTTAGCTGAACTAACTATAACAGGGGAATTTCTAGGGTTTTGTACGAGGGAAATGTCCAGCTAACTATAACACCCCTGAAACCTATGGTTTTTTCAGTGAATTTCTAAGGTTTTTTAAATGCCAATTCCTAACTATAGCGCCCCTGAAACCTTTGGTTTTTTCAGTGAATTTCAAAGGTTTTTTAAATGCTAATTCCTATCTATAACTTATCTCTGAAGATTTCATGAAAAGCATTCTTTTTTAAAAGTAGGGTACACATAAGTTTTGTGGAAAAGCATCTTTGTGATTGGTTAAGAAAAAGCAGTTTCATCGTGGAGTACATATCATAGGATAAAATTTGCTCAGCTCAACCACACCTGCAACTTGCATTTGGAAGGCACTGTTCGAACTTAAAACAATCGTCAACTTTTAACCTGCACGTGTCGTTAAATGTTCAAGAAAATGTTACAAAAAAATATCGTAAAGTTTTAAAAAATTGATGAACTTTTAACCTGCACGTATTGTAGAATGTTCTAGAAAGTGTGTTGAAAGAATACGTTGCACTTCTGACTTCTATGTGTTGTTGAATATTTAAAAAAACGGTTCATATAGAAAATTAAAAAGAAACCAATAGAGAAGTTTTGAAACCTAAAAGAATCAAGGAACTATTCTAATGTATTCTTTACATGTATTTATGTGTGCAGCAATAAAATTATAGACACAACAGCACTAGGAAGAGGAAGAAGCAGGGAGTGGGGGTGGGGGAGAGATGGGCAGAATTGCACACATGCACAATTAAGTACAACACACATATAGACTAACAATGGCCAAAATGAAACACACCAACAAGGAGCACAAGTCACACAACCTGCCAACATCACACCACTGAATGAGCATAGAAGTGAAAACCACGCTGCATTCATACAGGATGTGTACAAAGGCCAGTCGTTGGTGTTGTGGGATGTCTGCGACCGTGGTCATCATGGATGAGATGCCCAGCATGTGGCACATGGTCGAGTTTACTGTGTGTTATGTTGCCAAATGGCTGCTCCTCCCTCCCACGAGCCCCCACACTTTTGTACGGTGAGCTGTTGTATCTCGTGAACTCGTATGGCACGCCATTGTAATGCCTATTTGCGCATGTCCTGCTACATTCCAACTACAACATCACAGTGTCGTTTGGAGGTGGTGCATGCTACTTTACAACATCGACTGCTGCGGCTCTTGTAACAGGCCACACCAGAACACAGAGACACACTTACCGCACTTCCTGTACACGGACATGTCCAAGACACCCCGTTCCCCTTGCCGGATAGGCACACCCCTGCACTCACCTGTGAATGACAGACCAGCACACGCCAGTTGTGCATGCAGGAGGATGCGTACGTAGCTACACATCCAGGCTCACTGCCAACGCTGAGGTGACAGCACACTGTGATGTTGCAGGGCTCGTGCCTATCATGCTAAGACAATGACCACAGGGACACACTTACTAAGATGTGGGTTTAGGGGGCATTGGCAGTCCTGGAGTTGTTGAGATGAGTCTTCTGGCCCTCATGGGTATCCCTGTATCATGCTCATTGACTCTATGGCACCTGTGGGTGTTCTGGTGTGGCTCTTGGCTGTCTTCCCTTTCATGGTGCAGGTAGTTGTCCTGCTTAACACCAGCAGAAAGCAGGTGTAAAATCCCTGGTGCTAACGTGTCTTATCGCCGGAATTTGTTTCGCATTGCAATTGGTGTGAAAGTTGTGATGAGATTTTTTTCGTGTGCACAACAATATACGAACTGAGCAGTGTATCTCGTCAAGATCCGGCACCTGACGCACTATTCCCAATCAATATAAATACAATGAGATTTCTTAATAGATTTTGTGTGTACACTGTAAGTGCAGCCAATACCTCAGTGCAATACAATACAGGATTTTAGTATTTAGAATAAATCACAAAGGTGCACCTCGGCTACTCTCCATTTCATTATCAGCACTTTAACGGAAGTAAAGTTGAGATAAATCTAACACACTATTCAGAAGTTGGTTCAAACTGCAGATATCTCCAGTATTCCAGCGATAAGTGCCCCAAAATTTAACACCATGGTGGACTCCATCAAATAACAATAATAAGAATAAAAAAGTCACACAGCAGTTAAGAGAACAATCAAAAACATTATTAATTTTTATTTCAAACTTTAATTTTTATAATAATAAATATATAAACGATAAACTATTTTCAAACTTTATTTTTTTATTAACATAAATATAAACAATAAACGAATAAACAAAATGTAACAACAATAATACAAAACAACAAGGCGGAACACTCCTGTGGGAACCACGGATGTCGACGACAGACCTGGAAAATCAGAAAGATTGTTAAAAAAAAAACAACATGGTATTCTCAACAAAATACCACAAGAAACAAATCACAGATATATAAAATGTATACAGCTAACAAAATTTTATATGTTTAACTTACAAAAACTGTCAATGTTGCCGCTTTAAAATATTTACCGAATCTGAGGAAAATTTGTTGCAGAAGGCACCACGCCCACAACGTTTTTCTTCAGTGGTGAAGACATTTTTTACTTTTTCCAAGGGGCAAACAAAGACCAATGCCACCTTCTTCATTCGCAAGATTTGCCAAAGAGTTCTGTTACGAGGGGATCCTAACAAAAAATACTTGTGCGGCACAGCAAGTATGATGAAATACCTAAGGACCCTTCATCCAAACAATCTTGCACGAGAAGAGTGCAAACAGATGAGAAACACTCCTGTTCTGTATCTGTAAAAAAAAATCACAAATAAATGTATATTAATAACTTTCAAATTTATACTATTCCATTACTATACAAACACATTTTATATAAAAACTGACTAAGAAACTATAGCCCTGAACCACAAGTGTGACGATCGTTAAAACACTACATGCATAGTGCATACTACTTTGAAGCAGTTCATGACCTAAAGCCTACCTCACTAAAAGACTACATGCTAACTGACTAAATGATTACAGTACTATAAGGAGACACACTGGGTGAGTGACAGGGTGTTTGCTAGAAGAGTATGAATACTAACTAGGGAATTGAAGGTGTGAAACACAATTGTGTAGGTGATTATAGGACTGCATCCATAGTGCATAGGCATTTAAAGCAGTCCATGCGCTAAGGCCTGGCTCTCTGCATGACTACTTGGGTACTGACTGAATGATTAGAGTACAGCAAGGAGAGTGCCTAGGTGAATTTATAAGTGCTAGGCTTTTCGCACAGGGAATGGATTAATACTTGGTACTGAATGGGTCACTAGAGGAGTACAAAGGCAGTCACAAGTGCTGGACTGTATGGATACTGACTAGGAAATTGAAAGTGTGAAAGACAAGTGTCTAGGTGGTTAGAAGACTGCATGCATAGTGCATAGGGATTTGAAGCAGTCCATGTGCTAAGGCCTGGCTCAGTGTATGAATACTTAGGCACTGACTGAATGATTAGAGTACTGCAAAGATAGTATATTGTGAATTTATAAGTGTTTGGGTTTTAGCACAGTGAATGGATTAGTACATGGTGCTGAATGGGTCACTAGAGGTCTGCAAAGGGAGTGACAGGGTATTTCCTGGAAGTGTATGGATACTGACTAGGGAATTGAAGGTGAGAAAGACAATTGTGTAGGTGGTTAGAGGACTGCATGCATAGTGGATAAGGGTTTGAAGCAGTCCATATACTAAGGCCTGGGTCACTGGATGAGTACTTGGGTACTTACTGAATGATTAGAGTACTGCAAGGAGAGTGGCTGGGTGAATTAATTAGGGTTTGGCGCAGTGAATGGATTAGTACATGATGCTGAATGAGTCACTAGAGGAGTGCAAATGGAGTGACAGGGTGTTTGCTGGAAGTGAACGGATACTGACGGATAGGTGTGAAAGACAAGTGTGTAGGTGCTTAGAGGACTGCATGCATAGTGGATAGGGATTTGAAGAAGTCCATGTGCTAAGACCTGGCTCAGTGCATGAATACTTAGGCAGTGACTGAATCATTAGAGTACTGGAAAGAGAGTGTCTTGGTGAATTTATAAGTGTTTGGGATTTGGCACAGTGAATGGATTAGTACATGCTGTTGAATGGGTCTCTAGAGGACTGCAAAGGAAGTGACAGGATGTTTCCTGGAAGTGTATGGATACTGACTAGGGAATTGAAGGTGTAAAAGATAAGTGTATAGTATGTTAGAACACTACATGCATACTGCATAGACATTTGAAGCAGTCTATTTGGTACTTAGAAACTGACTAAATAATCAGACTACTTCTAGGACAGTGCTTAGGTAAAACGTTTAAATTTTCAGTTCTGCCACAGTGAACAGAATAGTACATGGTACTGCACCTTAGTGTCAAACCCTGACTCATTTTATCAATGCACAAGTAAAGACTAGCTTCTAATGCTACTAAAACTTGACAACATGGGAGGTTTTAAATTAGTTATCTGTCAGCAAATACACAATGTTACCAAATGCTTCACTCACAATCCTTACCCAAATGCACACAGACTCACAGTGTGATTTTAGACAATCAACACTATCCTAGGAGTTTACCAAAACTCATTCACTAGTCTGGAAGAGTTAATGGTACTGAACACAATCTACATATTTAAGTATAGCACATCAGTGTCAAAGCATGACTCATTTAATCAATGCATAAGCAAAGACTGGATTCTAATGCTACTAAAACTTCACAACATGACAGGTTTTAAAAAAGTTATCTGTAAGCAAATTCATGATATCACCAAATGCTTCTCTCACACTGATCCCAAATACACACTAACTCACACTGTGATTCTAGACATGCACCACTATCCCTAGGAGTTTACCAAAACTCATTCACTACAGTGCAACTGGTAAGGGAACTACACACAATCTACATATTTCAGGACTACACTTTTCTGACTCATTTAATCAAATCATAAGCCATAACTGTCTTCTAATGCTACTAAAACTTCACAACATGACAAGTTAAAACAGTTATCTGTCAGCAAATACACGATGTTACCAAATGCTTCTCTCACAGTGGTTCCCAAATGCACACAGATTCACTGTGTGATTCTAGACAAACAACACTGTCCCTTGCACTATACCAAAACACATTTCTTCATCTAGAAGTAGTACTACATTTTAGTATAGAAACATAACATAACTCATTTCACTGATTCATAAACAATGACTGGTTTCGAATTCTACCAAAACATAAAAACTGCACAGCTATCTGTTTACAAACATATGAAAAACACAAATGCTTATCACAGAATGGTTTCTACATGCACACAAATTGTAGAGAAAAAAAGTACTCCCTACACTTTAGCAGGAAAAATACATTAGTCTGATTAAATTCAAAATAGTCTACATACATCCCCTCACAATTAAATAACTCATCTTTCAAGTTCTTTTGTAGATTAAGAAGTATATCAATCACTCACCATATTTTCTTTTACAGAATCTCTGCACTGTGCACCTCTTAGCAAAAGCAAAGAATGAAAAAGTTTCCCTTTCATTTTCCACACATATACATGTAAACATCAAATCACAATCCTTTGCACATTAACTCAAAAGCAAACACACATTTCTATTGGTTAAACATTTCAACCCTTTCCAACTGAAATACATTTCAACCCTTCCCCCAATCTGCCTTCTGCCTGTTACCATAGAAACAGGTCATGGAACACTTCCCTGAGCTCACAGGTCACAAGTTCAGCACACAATGTTCCTACACAAGACAGGAAGTGTGCTTGACTTTTCAACATATTAGCTTATCATATATAATGTTCCTTACAATCTGTTTTTGTTAACCAATAACAATCATACCTTTAAAAAACAGAAATATACACCCTACCTTTCAGTGTAGAAAGTTGTCATACAACCAATGATTTCTTGTCGTTTTTCAAAATACATTTCCGTGGATCCGCGCACCCACCGCGGGAGAATCCGTGCATGCAACACGATAGGATGCGCGCACCATGCGTTTCCCCGTGTTTTTTTTTTAAAATGGGGACCGAAGGGGGTCCTTCTGGGACCCCCTAAGCACCTCTAGAGGGTCAGAGTATTTCCACTCTGCCCCCTTTATATGTTTTACACACTTATTCCCCTTGCATCTTCAGTCTCGCTTCTACCGAGGCAGAAAATGGCTGCCAACAGTTCCTGGTTTCGAATGTAGAGAGACACTCGACAGCCAATTAGCATTCAGCGTGCGATCGGGAAGGTGCGCGCTCGGTTCGGGGAGGGTGCGCTTACGGTGCGGGTACGGTCCGCGGATCCTCCGCGGCCATAGATATCACTAACTTTTTTACCCTAATTTTCTCAGGAACTACTGAACAGATTCACACCATATATGCAAAAGGCACGAGTCCGAACTGAGGACTACCTCTTTGCCAAATTTGGTGTCATTCTGTTCAGCGGTTCGGTCTGTAGCTGCGACAACAGATCCTATGGGAAATTGCATGGGGAAAATGCGTTTTAGGACCCCCCTTTTTTCTCGGCCCCCGCTTGATGGATCACCACAAAACTTTCAGGGTAGGAGCGGAGTGGAGCTGGCCAAAAGTTTGGAAAATTTTGCGAGGATTCGTCAACCGGCGCCAACGTTATTCCAAATAGAATATTGCGGATTTCCTATCGAAAATAGGTCCTAACTATAACTATCTGCTGGCGACCGCCAGTAGATAATATATATATATATATATATATATATATATATATATATATATATATATATATATATATATATATATATATATATATATATATTATTTATACAATCCAATCCAAACGATACTGAAAAGGCGCTGACACCGTGGGAGATTTCATCAAGAAAAATGCTTTATTCACACCAAAAGCCAAACGCGTTTCGACGGACTTACCGCCTTGGTTACTGAACACAGGTAAGACATAATCACTGCGTTTAAATACACCCTTAGCTAGTTAACCTATAGAGGTTACTCATAGACATAGAAAGAGTCACTACTGCTCAACGAGTGTTTTTAAAGGAAACGGTAATCACATAAATGTTAACTTCCATCGTAAAACATAGAACATGAACATTGCAAACATATGCCTCAATGGTATTGAATTAAACTCGCTGAAAAAGCAATTAAACCCTAGTGGGTAGTGGCTGTGTGTGACTCCAATATAAGAATTCAGAACACCTAAAGGAAAAACAAGCTAATGTTAATCTTAGCTAAACTAAATGTCTAAACCTGTGCTTTGGAAGAGTGGGCTGTATTGCGTTTTATTGTGTTTTTATTGCAGATGCACATTGAGGGCCTCATCCGCGTTAAGTCCATTCGGGATCTTGCTATCAAGTAACAAGATGTATCTAGATTCGAGTTTGCGCAGTGATAGTAATCTGTTCCCTCCTCGAATGTTTTTGGGGACACTATCTATCACAAAATATGTGAGATCCTCACTTCTACCCCTGTGTATGGTGTTTATGTGACGTGCCACAGGGTAAGATGGATCGTCACTATTGATTGCACGAAGGTGCTGCAGAATGTATATATATATATATATATATATATATATATATATATATATATATATATATATATATATATATATATATATATATATATATATAAACAAATGCCTTGATAAACCAGGGATAACGTCACCGTGTTCTGGCTAAATTTCCTTTATTATCAGTCAGCCGGTTGCATGGGAAGAAGACCTATTGCTGGTAACAATTGATGTTTCCACCTTGTATACCAGCATTAGGCATGAGGACGGCTTAAAAGCTACCAAATATTTTTTGGGTAACCGTCCGATTAAACTATGCTTGCACACACAGATGTTGTTATTCATGATCTCCATCTGTTTAAAAAACTATTTCTTCCTCTTCATTGATGAGTTGTACCACCAGATCTGTGGTACAGCAATGGGCACCTGCTTCGCCCCCAGCTATGCTAATTTGCATATGGGCTGGTGGGAGGAGCAGGGGGTCCGGGTCAACTATCAGGTAGATTGGGAAGAAAATGTATTGCATTGGAGTCGTTACATCGACGACCTTTTCATTATATGGAAAGGGACTGAAGTGTCAGCATACAACTTTATTGACAAATTGCAAGTGAACGATTTAAATTTAAAGTTTACAAGCACAGTCAGCAATACCTCTGTGAACTTCCAGGACCTAACAATCTATGTTAAAGAGTCAAAATTACATACTAAGCTATATAGGAAACCTACATTAAGCAACACGTTGCTTCACGCAACAAGCTTTCATCCCTATAGTATTAGAAGAAGCATTCCTTATGGTGAGAGCTTAAGGACAATCCGTAAATGTAGTGAAGATGAAGTGTCCAATAAAGAACTCACCTGTTTACAAAATTGCTCTAGAGCAAGAGGTTACACAGAGGATAATATCCAAAATGCCATTGTAAGGGCCAAGAAAAGATCCAGAGAGGATATTCTTTTCAATGACAGTCGTAGTAAGACCAATCGACAACAGTCGAAAAATAATCAAATAAGAATGATTACCACCTTTAATAAACTACATGGTAAAGTGAGGAGTATACTATCCAAACACTGGCATCTAATTCGCAATGACCGGCTTTTAGGTAAGCTTGTACAGAAAAAACCTGCAATTACATTAAGAAAAGCATGTTCTTTTAAACAGATGTTAGTTACCAATATGATAACTAAGAAACGACAGAGTAGCCAATCAACCACTTGGTTGAAAAGAAAGGAAGGTTTTGTGAAGTTCACCAAATGCAAGGCCTGTAGCTATGGTAAAAATACTGCCACTTATTTTTTTTTAGTCTTTCAAAAAGAGTAAAAAAGATCAAAGGATACTACTCCTGCAAAACAGATTATGCTGTCTACGTGCTGCAATGCCCTTGTGGCATGAGGTACATCGGCAGCACAATCCATCCTGTCCATAAAAGGGTGCTGCAGCACCTAAGGGCAATACAGAATGGGGATAGCATGTATCTAGTGGCACGCCACTTTGAGTCACATCATGAGAAAAATGAGCAAGGCTTATCGTATTTTGTAATCGATTGCATACCATTAGATGTCAAAGGGGGTAATCGAGAGAAAAAACACAGAAACTTGAGTCTTGTTATATTCTGGCACTCAACACGCGTACCCCAATAGGTCTGAACATGGAAGAAGACCTGATTACACATCTATAAGCACTTTTGTGCTTTACTATAATGATAATTAGTACCACCATGCACCCTCCTCGATCTGTTTTTAACTATTTTTGCTTTTTTATTCTTATTTTATCTTTTTTCACATTTAAGGAAATATAAGACTGGTTTTGAGTAATTGATAATGCCCACTGGGGCGTGATGTCATTGAATATTTAGAGATATTTAGCACAAGAAGATCTACGGATGCTATTATAACCCACTGGGGTATAACAACATATTCTTGATTTTAGCGAGCCTGGCGTTAAGTTGAATGCGTTCTATTTTCGCGCAATCAAATTAATAATGATAACAAGATGTTAGCAGAAACATAGGTCCTGCTGGTCTTTCTGCCTGTATATTTAGGTAGAAGACGCTGTGGTAATTATTAAAGTTGTGTGGTCTCTAATGCGAGAATGATTTGCAACAAATGCATTTTTTGGGAATAATGGCAATATGTTTGATGAGCGATACATTTCCTACTATCATGTGACAACATTTTGTAATATTGTGTAATTGTCGATGATTATTCAGAGTGTAGCATTTCTGTAAGCGTGGTGAAAACTACCAGTCTTTCTTCCAATGCACTCAGTTTGTAGTCGTGACCTTTCACGAGCACGAACATTTAAAATGGTTGAATCACTTTGTAACAACTGTTGGTGATCATGCCTGCAGGTCAGGCGAAACACGTTACAACCGGCTGACTGATAATAAATTAAATTTAGCCAGAACACGGCATCGTCATCCCTGGTTTTTCAAGGCATTTGTTAATTTTAAGCGGACCTTGCTAGGGTGGTCCGCGTTCGATGACGCACCCTCTGATTAGGTGAAGCAGCGGCAGTTATCAAAGCACGGAGGAGAAAAAAAAAAATAATATATATATACATATGTATATATATATATATTCACTGTTTCACACATGTTATAGTTAGCTGGACATTTTACTCGTAAAAAACCAATGAAATTCCCCCGTTATAGTTAGTTCAGCTAACTATAACTTGCGCACCCGCAATCCACTGCTGATGACGTCACATATTACATCACTCATGACATGGTCAGTGACATCACTCATGACATCACTGATGACATCCCAAATGACATCACTGATGACATCACTGATGACATCATCCATTGAGTATGTGTTTCTGTAAAGTTTAAATATGTTTAACATATATATAGGGAAAGGCCTGTTGAAGAATGAGTGGGTGTACAAGTGTGTAAATGGATGATTTTCTGTGGTGCGCAACTGACTCTATAAGTGAGTCATTAAATGTATCTTACTGCAGACTAGTGACTAAACTGTGTAAATGTTTGTATGTGTCTGTATGTTGGTGTATAAGTGGCTGCATGGTTTTGAGAACAGCTATATGAGTGTCTATATGGGTAATTGATTGGTTGTCTGAGTATCTGTATGGGTTCGTGAGTGTTTGTGTGGGTAGGGTGTGTGTCACTCTATGCATAGATGTGTGAGTGGGTGATTCTATGGGTGCATGGTTTTAAGAGTGCATCTGTGATGGACTGTATGGTTGAGTGAGTGTATGTATGGGTGTGTTAGGGATTGAATGTATACCTCAGTAGTACATTTGTGACTAACTACATATGTGAAAGGCAGTATATGTGCGTGTAAGAGTATATAAGTGAGTAGATATGAGAGTGTGTGATTGTGAAAGTGACTGTATGGATGAGTGTGTGCTTGTATCAATGATTCTATAAGAGTGTAAGAATGTGATACTATTTTTATGAGTAAGTGAACTTGAGTGTGTTTTACTGCATAGGTGAGAAAATGGGAGTGTGATTATTTGCATGACTGAGTAGGTGTAAGAGTAGCTCTATGGATACTTGTTAGTGTGCGAGTGTCTATATAAGTGTTTAAATGTATATGATAGTTTTGTACGGAGTGACTGTAAGTATGAGTGACTGTACAGGTGAGCGAGTGGAGGTATATGAAGACCTAAGAGTTAATAAGTGGGTATGTAGTCATTGGTATTGCACTATATATGGTTTTGAGAATAGAACTCTTAAATTTTTAGTTGGTGTATCAAAGGTTATATTAGGGTGTGAGAAGATGCGGTAATTGTTTACATGGATGATGTCATCAGTGATGTCATCAGTGATGTTATTTGAGATGCCATCAGTGATGTCATGAGTGATGTCACTGACCATGTCATGAGTGATGTAATATGTGACGTCATCAGCAGTGGATTGCGGGCGCGCGAGTTATAGTTAGCTGAACTAACTATAACGGGGGAATTTCATTGGTTTTTTACGAGTAAAATGTCCAGCTAACTATAACATGTGTGAAACCTATGGTTTTTTCAGTGAATTTGTAAGGTTTTTTAAATGCTATTTCCTAACTATAACGTGTGTGAAACCTAGGGTTTTTTCAGTGAATTTGCAAGGTTTTTTAAATTCTAATTCCTAACTATAACGTGTGTGAAACCTATGGTTTTTTCAGTGAATTTCAAAGGTTTTTTAAATGCTAATTTTAGAATTTTTTAATATATTTTTTATATATTTCTTTTACAAAAATTTCCCTATGTATACATTTATAAATTATCCTTTAATTTGGTGTGGGTCATTTTTTTTTACTTTGAATTTGGATAAAGTTGAACAGCATAGTTAATATCTTCCATTAACTTATGTCCACTTTATTTCTTTTTTTTTTTTTCTATAAATTTTTAGGGTGCGCGCACTGAGCGCGAACCTAGTACGTTTGCGTGCGTTTTTCATGTATGCATGCGTACGTTATCTACGTACGCATACATACGTTTTAGTGCGCACTTGCAGCGCGCACCTAGTACGCATGCGTACGTTCTTTGTGTACGCATGCGTATGTTATATACGTACGCATACGTACGTTTTAGTACGCGCTCGCAGCGCGCACCCAGTACGCATGCGTATGTACGCATGCGTGCGTCGTACGTGCTCCGCGCGCTACACTCGCGTATACGCGTAGAGTACGCGCGCTGACGTTCGCGCATGCGCGCGTGCTGCGTATGCGCATTACGTACGCTCATAATACTTATGCGCATGCGCGCGTACGCGTTTGCGCATGCGTAATTGCACCGTGCGCGCTCTGAGCGTGCTTCGTGCGCGCACCTCGGGTTATGTGATTAATAAAACAACACTTTTCATTGGTTTTCATTACTTTCAGTTTCAGATTGTTTCAATACCACACCCAATCCCCTCATGGCAAGTCATGTGATCAAGAAACATCACTTTTCATTGGTTCAAAGTACTTTCAGTTCCAGATTCTTCCAAAACTACACCCACTCCCCTCATTATTAGTTCTGATTCCCTTGGAGAAGGAGCTACTCTGTTTTTGTGAGACAATGGCAGAGCACCAGCCACCTTCTGAGAGTGAGCAGGACACTCTTGAGAGACAGAGGCAGAGGAAGCAGAAAGACTTCTTTATATGCCAGTTTTTCACTTTTCCTGAGGGATAAAAGAAGGTGAATGCACCGAAGGTCACCTGCATACTTTGTCACCGCATCTTGTCACGTGGGAATTCTAATAAGAAGTACTCTTTTAGTATTCATACAATGATGAGGCACATTGAGAAAATGCATCCTGTGACTTTTCGTCAAGCTTCTGGAGCAAACCCTCCACCTGCTCAGCCGACGACATCTGCAGCAGCTCAGCCGAGCACATCTTCGGCAGCTCAGCCGAGCACTTCTTCTGCGATGGTGCCTTCACCTTCTTACACACCTCTGGATATTCGTCCTTGTTTTGGGAGGATGAGTACATGTTGCATGGATTGCGCTACTCTTATTACTATGGGTGAGAGCAGTGTTGATCTCATTCAGAGAAAATTTGAGGAGCACCCTTGCACTAGGCCATAGTTTTGTTATTTTTTTTTTCGTTTTTCTCTTCCTCTGTCCCTACATTAACTCAAGGGCTCTTTTTAGAGCCACCTAAAATCTAAACACAAAAACTTGTTTTTTGAATCTATTTGTCAATTTTTTTTTGGGGTGCGCGCACCCTGCGCGCACCCAATGACGTTTTTAAAAAAAACTAACATTTTTTCCAACTTTAGTAAACCTTCATGGACTCCCTGACAAAGAGAGGGGAGTGGCAAAGTAATTAAAAAAGAGATGGGTTTTTTTAATGTTTTTTTTCGGGTGCGCGCAGAGTGCGCGCACCTCGCGATGTTTTTAAAAAAAATTAAAATCTTTTCTTTTGCCCTTCGTGGTCCTACTGTGACCCCCTGACAATGGCTAGGGGGTCAAGAACTCCCTACCCTGCCCCCTATTCACGTTCTCCACCTTTCCTTTTCAGTGCGACAGACAAAATGGCGGCCGACACTTCCTGATTTCGACCGATTCGAATGTTTACTGACATCTAACAACCAATAAGAATTACGCTCGCGCACGGCAGGGTGCGCGCACAGGGCTTGCACAGTGCGCACACCCTGCGCGCGTATAGATATTGATATGCTTTTAAATGCTATTTTCTCAGGAAATACTGAACAGATTTACACCAGACCTGCGAAAGGCACTTCCCTGACCTTATGGCTACCTCTCTGCCAAATTTCAAGTAATTCTGTTCAGCCGTTCGGGCTGTAGCTGCGACTAAAGGTCCTATGGAAAAATGCATGGGGAAAACGCGTTTTGGGACCCCCCCTTTTTCTCGGCCCCCGCTTGACAAATCACCCCGAGACTTTCAGAGTAGGAGCTAAGCGGAGCGCCCCATTAGTTTTGAAAATTTCGCGAGGATTCGTCAACTGGCGCGAAAGGTATTCAAAATAGAATTTTGTGATTTCCTATGGAAACACGGTCCTAACAATAACTATCTACTGGCGACCGCCAGTAGATAATATATATATATATAATATATTAAAAAATATTTTCACATCCATTGGCAAAGGGGAAGGGTTCCCTTGGGCACCCCTTCCTGTTTGCGATTGCCTTACCACCTACTTGAAGTAGGTGGTAAACTGTGAATTTTCTGCTACCGCAATTGCAGTCACAAAACAAACATACATTGAAGTGTGAGTCGCTATTTGGAAGTGACGCTCTTGACACGCCCCTTCCTAATAGCGAGTCGCAAACCCTATTTTGCGAGTCAGTAATAGGTTACCGACTCGCAAAATAGGGTTTGTACATGGGGCAGACCTATTTTGTGGCCTCAAACGAGACGATTTATTGTTTGCGACCGCAAAAAACTGTCGCACATCTCCCTGTGTCTAACAAAAAAATTAATGTGTCCTTGTGGAATCTAACTGGTGATCATCTAAAGCACTCCAATACCTTTTGATCAAGTTTGAACTCTGTTAAACTGAATATTAAAAATAATCCTCTTCACCCAGATGTAGAACGGGTCCCAGGAAGGAAGTGTATTACTTTTTATATTCTTCACCTGTTTATTTTACAGAGTTTTATATAGCACAAACTAGACCCAATCGGGTATCAGAGTGCTTTACATAGCACCAGTTGCATTACATGAGGACATATTCATTTTTGTTAGGCACAGGGAGATTAAGTGATTTGGCCAGAATCACAGGATGTTTAGCGTCATTGCCGAGACTCGAACCCACGTCCCAAGATTCGAGGTCGACCGCCCTAGCCGTTAGGCCAACTCCTCTCCCCATCAGCGTTTACTTTGCCTCCTTGAGAATGGTTTGCAAAAGATCATATAAATGTTCTATACTGGATGCTGAATATGTCTAGATTACCTCAAAGGATAATGATCATTGATGGTACAGTTTGAAGCAGTAAAATGGGGAGATATCCATGACTTTATTCTAAGGAGTTTATGTTGTCTACACAGAACTTATCCGTTCTGAGATATCTTGCAATATAAGATGCTGTTCAATTGTCTGACTGACTCATTCTGTTTGACCAGTGTGAATGGTAGCCGGATGACGGTTATCAATCAGTAACAGGGGTGGTTAAAATTTGAATGATTTGCTTTCACGTACCTATGCAAAATAACAGAGAATCTATAATAAGGTTTTTGGCGTATTGACAGCTGATTGTCAGCATTCAAAACATATCTCCTAATTGAACATCTGGAATGTATGAAAGAATTTAATCTATTATCTTTGATCATAGCTTAAAATGCTGACTTTTTATGGAATATTTTAAGCTAATTGATGCAACTCCATAGCCAAGTCTCCTCAATTGCTTTACAAATGTTTGCAACAAATCTGTGGTGATTGAATGTGCTGCTGGATTAAAGTGCACAATTTCTGCTTTGCTTCTTGTTTTGATTTTTGAACTTCAAAAACACAAACTGTGGAGAGCTAGGACAGGTGGATGGCCGTCCTTGTCCCTAAAAGTAACTAGTAACCAAAGAAGATGGCCACAATAAATGACTGTCTGACACTAGAGTGTCTGCCACCTCAGAGGTTTATTAAGAAAACCCTCACACACCAACCTGGTCATCGGGTCCCAGCTGAGTAGCCGAATGCTACCCAGCTGTGCTGCAACACCTGTTTACAGTGGAGCGGGTTGAGGTGTAAGTGAATGTGATGAAGTGAGTGTAAATATAAAAATACCTCCAGAATTCTACCTATTAATGTATTCCTGGTGATCTGGGGTATGTTTAAAAACAAGAGAGTGGATAATGAGCTACAGATACTATGTGTAGCTTGTTATTACCCTATTATGTTCAACATGTTTCAGCCCACTTGAAAATATATTGGGGCTTTCTTCAGGACCATTCAAATAAAGTGAGTGACGTGAAAAAGTGAGTGGTAAAAATAGCTACCAAGTGTTAAAGCACGTGCTAAGGAGTACTGTATATGCAGGGAGGACTGACCGTATGTGGGTCCTCGCATTTTGATAAATAACTGTAAGAAAAACAATATGATACAATACAATGGTTAAAAACATTAAAAGCATTCCGTGTATATTGCCAGCATTGATGGTGGATTTATGGTGTTTTCTTGCGGCAAGCGGTGTCAGACATATGTGCAGTACCTTTCGTACACATGCCATGCACTCAGTGTGTCATGTCTGTGTACGGTGATTGTGCCTTCTAATACTATAAGAGAGGCGCGTTTTTAGTGCTCTGTATTACGTGTCGAACAGTGGCACTGGCTAATCTGTTGGACTTACTGTGATTAATTGTGGTAAAAGTCCAGTACAGATAGCTATGTTGCGCCGTGAAAATGCCTTTTGTTAAAGCTATTTAGTGCCGTGAGAATACATTATTCTTATGTATATATTGACTTAAGGAATAATTACACTAACCGTATTGCAGGCTTTGGCATCTGGTCCTGGGGGGGAGCGAGCCTCTTTTAAGTCACATACTAGAATAGAGGAATTTAAAGAGAGGAGAGGATCAATATGGACATCCGTGCTTGGTTTTTAGCAAGGTCTGTTAAAATGGCAGATTTAAAAAGGAGGGGGTGCAGCGGTGTGAGGACTGGCTGTGCCCTGACATGGTTATGTCTTACTTGGAAGGAAGGTCTCGTCCGCGGGTTCACCTATTGTGGTATCCTCAGGAACAGGCTGGCACTCATCTCGGCGTGTAAGCTCTTTTTAAGGAAACGTTCCAGTAGTGGAATCGCTTCCGGGTAGCGGGCGCGTCATCATGCTGCTATAGTCAGAGAGCCTGCTATGAGTGGTGGAGGAGACAGTAGTGCAAAGCAGAGCAGTGGTGGCCCCCAGTCTATAAGCAAGGTGATGTACGCACTTCAAATAGATTTAGAGTCCTACAACAGTAGGAGTCAAAGGACCACGATGGGGGTGCAGGACTGGCAAGTGGTGAAGTGTATGATTTGAAGAAGACATTTGGGGCTACTAATGAATCTTGTAAAATATCTCCCTAGGTATGAAGAAGAGGTTTGAGATTTCAGTAGGAAACAAGAAGGGGGTGCAAGAGACTTGTGAGGCACTTGAAAGGAAGTTGGATAGCCTGCCTCAACTAACTGAGGCACTAGAAAAAGAAGTCCAGAAACTCAGGGGCATTTTATCAAGGACGGCGTTACAATTTATTGCCGGTTTAGTGGCAGAAAACTGCCGCTAAAGCGGCGATAATGGGCTTGATAATATGCCGCAGAGAATTCCAATAAAAGCCCATTTTCTGGTGTGAACATGGGCTTCTATTGGAATTCTCCAGGGCATATTATCAAGCCCATTATCGCCGCTAAATTGGCGATAATTTGAACGCCGTCCTGGATAATATGCCCCCAAGTAAGTTAACTGGGGAGACACAACAAAGACTGTGAGGTTCAAACCAAGCATAAGGAGGCTCTAGAGTAGATGGAGAGTTTGGAGAATAATGCAAGGAGGAATAACATATGAATCCTCTATGTAACAGATGATGCAGAAGGGGGAGATTTAAAGGCTTTTGTGGTGAATCTTCTTAACAGCATAGTGTTACACAGGGACTCAGATATAGACCTTGCCCACGAAATTCAGAGATTACATTGTGATCCTTTTAAGTTGAGTCAAGGGAGAAGAAGACCTGGAAATATTCTAATACATGTTTTGACTTATATTACTAAGGAGCAGATTCTGGAAGCTGTGTTAAAGTCCAAAGCACTGCAGTGGGAGGGTCTACATTTCAGGATACGTCCTGGTCTATCAAGAGAGAAGCAAAACAGGCAATGGGAGTTGGGCAATCGAATGGTAGAGCTGAGAAAACTGGGAGCAAGAGTTGATTTGAGATTCCCTGCACTGCTGAAAGCAATGTAAAATAACAAAATGCACAATTTTAAAGATAAGGAGGAGGCAGATTAGTTTATTCAGCAAATTAAAACTGAGAAAGTTTAATATGATGATGAAATGGAAAAGGGAGCATTAGGTTTGTTTGGCCCCACAGAATAAAAGCTGGCACGTGGGGCAGTTAGATAATGTTAAGGCAAGTAGGGGGAGGGTTTTCCAGAGTGAGGGATGAGGGTGTGGGGGTGCTGTTCACTGGGTGTGGAGTATAAGGGAAGGAAAAGGAAAAGAAGGTCCTCAATTTACTGTCATGTGTGCCGCCGAGTCGTCTATTGCAAGTACGGGATAAGTTCAACCGGGAATGTTAATGAGCTAAGACCACAAAACAAACAGTGCCACGTAGACTGGTATTTGAGAGAGTATTTGAGAGAGTATGGTGCATCAATAACCATCCTGCAGGAGATACATCTTATGAGAAAAGAGTGTGTGGCCCTCTTTAGCAAAGAGTGGTGGGTGATGCAGATAATATCTACAGATCAGGAATGCTGCACCAAAGGGGTAGCGATTTTAGTAAGGCAGGGTTCTGAAATGGAGAATAAGGATAACAGGATCGATGGAAAAGGGAGATGGGTAGTGGCAAAATGGAAAGTGCAGGTTTCTATGACCCAAATGTAGATGATCTATCTCCATTACATTTGCTGGACTATTTTTCTACTATAGTTACTGAAGCAGATTTTTTTATCCTGATTGAAACAGATTCAATAGGTCAATGGCAAGCTTACAGGTACATTCTCCAAATTCACCGTTGTTTTTGTCCTTTCTGATGCAAGAGCTGGGATTTTGTGTGATACTTAGAGAATGAGGTCAGGTAATGCAGGAGTGATCACTTTTCATTCCCAAAAGTATGGGTATTTTTCTAGATTAGATTTATTTTTATTAGGTAGGAGGGAAGTAGGAAATGGACAATGTGTAGAGCACCAACCTATACAAATGACTTGTTTTTAAACTTGTGTCTAGAAAGAAACAACCTGGACTATGTGCATTTGGGGCAATGGCATTGAAGCGACAAGTGAGTTTAATGAGCCAAGAACAACAGATGATTCTAACAAAGGAAATAACAACAAAAGAAATTGATATCATATTGAAATCCATTATGAATGGTAAGGCTGCATGTCCGACTGGGCTACAGATAGAGTTGTATATCATTTTGAAAGATGTAATTATTCCAATTTGGAAAGGTCTATTTAATAAGATCATGGGAGGGAAGGTCCAATTACCAGCCATTTGGTATGAAGCTACCATTAGTTTGATTATAAAACTCAATAAGCCCCTGACAGGTGTGAATCCTACAGACCAATCTCGTTTTTAAATTGTGATTATAAGATTGTTGGCATACTTATGGCGAAGAGATTGGCTAAAGTAGTGAGTGGGCTTATTCACGAGGATCAGAAGGGATTCATGCCGGGGAGATATATAAACGAGCTAACACACACACTAGTGGGGACTATAGATATGGCTACAAACTTTTCAGTTCCTTTGGTGGTGGTAACATGGATTGTCGCTAAGACATATGACCAGGTGAACTGGAGGTACTTGGCAAAGTTATAGCATAAATTGGGTTGAGAACGACCATTTGTAGGGTGATTCAGCTGATTTATCATTCCCTAAATCAAGGATTTTGATAAACCGCGAATTGACAGAGCAAGTAGATATCCAAAGAGGGACCAGGCAGGGTTTGCAATTGCAGAGTCTCCCGCTGAATTAAAAGATAATGCCTTTCTCTTGGAATCGAGTTCTCAAAAAAAAGGTGCCCTATATGCAGAAGACCTCTTTATCTATACATTAATTGTTACTGATGAAATCCCAGAAATTCAGGAGGAATTCAAGATGTTTATAGCATTTTCAGGTTATCAAGTCAATGTATAATGTAGACAAAGCAGAAGAGATGACATGGAATTGCACTTGTGAAAGGGGAGAAAGTAAAGAGAGTCTGAGACATTTGGGAATTCAAGTACCAAAGGACCTCAGTGAGATGACAAAGGTCAGTTTAAAGAAGGTCATCGAAGAAAGCAATGGATTTTGGAAAAAAAAGCTCCATCTTCCATTGTCTATATATGGGCATGTTAATTTAGTGGAAATGAAGATTCTTCCAAATGTAACTTTCTGTTTGACAACATATCATTACCTTCAATAAGAAGAGCTTAAGAAAATCCAGGGAAAAATCTCTAGCTTTGTATGGGTGTTTGAAATGGGGCCTCTAGTAGGCAGAAGCATATACCTTGTCCAAGTAGGGATCCCCACTCTTGTCAGGGTAAGCTAGATCCACACTAAAAAATAACCTGAGCTCTCCCTCTGGTTGCTTGGCCCAGAGCAGTTAGGCTTATCTAAAGTGGCAATGTGTAAAGTATTTGTGCAGCACACACGCATAGTAACTCAATGACAACACCACAAAAATATTCCACACAGATTTAGAAGAACAGACAATATTTTTATAAATCAATCAAGACCAAAACAAAAAAAGCCCAATGTTTAGAAGTCGAGTTATGAATTTCTAAAGATTAAAAGGTGTTCTAGAGTTTAGAAGTAATATGCACATATGGGGGTCATCGGTTCACGCTGAAGCAGGAAAAAGTCAATAATTTGGGTTGACCATGATGGAGCGCAGGCTCGCAACAGGACCCATGCAGGCCCCCGGTGAACAAAGTAACTTATCCTGGTTGCAACAGCAAGATGAGGGGCACAGTCGGGCGAAGTGTTGAGCGATGCTTCTAAGTCGAACTCGCAGGGGTGGCAATGCGTTGGTTCCATAGACCAAGCACTGAGCTGAGATGTGTTGGTTCCAAAGTGCAATCTGCTATGTTTCTTCATGCAGTCGAAAGATGTGTTGGTCTCTCCACACTGCCACGACGGTGATGCATGGTTCCGATGCTTCAAGGCTGTCAAGGCTCTGAGGGCAATGCGCAGATTCGGCTCTCACAACCGGGTTGATGCACGTGTTCTGCTACATGATTTGCAGACTAGTGATGCAAGTAACTGCGTCCACTTTCAGTGAACCAGGTACAGGAGCAGGGATAGAGACTTTGATATCCCTGAGCCTCAATCTACTGGAGAGCCCAGCAGAATCAGAGAGCAGCAGGAAGCAGGGCAGTAATAGAGAAAAGCAGGCCTTCCAGGTCAGCAGTCCAGCAGAATGTCAGTCATTGATGCAGCACAACAGTTTTTCTGACAGAGTCCAGTTAAAGGTCCAGAAGTGTCTGATTTGGTGGGGGTCAGAGATCCAGTACTTATACTCAAATGTGCCTTTGAAGTAGTTTGAAGTAGGGATGACTTAAAAGAAGTGCACACAGGTCCTTTCTTCCCAGACTTGGCTCCAGTAGGGAATAATCAGCAATTTGTGTGGGAAGCAGATCACTGCCTATTAAGGTGTAAGTGTCCCTGCTCAGGAACAGCCATCAGAATGCAGATGAGTATGCAGACACACCTAACCTTCCTGTGTTTGTGGCTATCTAGAGGGAATGTACAAAGTGTAGCTGTCACCCACCCCAGCCATGTATTAGAGACAGGTTGCAGGCACAAAGAGCTGTAAGAGTAAAGAAATGACCACTTTCTAAAAGTGGCCTTTCTCAAATACAGTTACTCCTTTCCAATCAGGAGTTACAGCTGAAATATGTATTAAGGAATTCCAAATGTTAACTTATGAGAGGAGTAAGCCTGAAAAATGAATTTTGGGGTTTGTGACTGCCTTTATTAAGGCATACGTGTGCGTGCCTATTTAAATCTACATTCTAAATTATTATTTATAACCAATTTATTATATGCATTGATTGAACAGTCCTTTTTTTGTACACTTGCAGCTTCTGTTTTATGTTCTATATTGAAAATAATAATAAAAAAAATCATGAATATCTGCTTTCAATAACAGTAACTCATTTAATAAACCAGTTGACCATGGCATGCCTGGCAGTGGGTAGTGGAGCCAGAAAGACAGTTCTAGACCGTGCTGATGACTGTTTCACTTTTACCACTCATTTTTCTGCACTGACCTTGAATTTTCCCTTCCTGTGGAGAACAGAATAACTCAGGTTGTGCTGTGTCTGGTTTGAATCCATAAATACTATAATGCACGCAGGAGTGAATTCAGATGCACCTTTAAGGATGTCTCGATTCACCATGGTTTGCAAATATTATGAGATACACTTTGGAATGGACAGTACACATCAAATTAAATACTTGGGTTTGGATGGTTGCTTTCATATTTCCAAATGAAGCTCAAGATCTGACAGGGTACTTGGCCCGGCACCAACTGAATGCTGGCCCCAGCTGAGGTGAGGTGAAGGAGCCAAACTGTCATTAGTCTTCTGAACATGTCTAAACACATCTCAAACACTATGAATGTTGAGATGGTTTTAGCCCTGCAATCAAGATTTATAGTTTGTGAAAGAAGTCTGTCTGAGAATTGAATGCTGGTATTCCAAGGAAAATGAATCAACACGAGGGTTATACTTACTAACATTTAGCACCGTGTCTGTTTCACAAAATGACACAAAACGTTGCTAAATCTTTTGTTGTTGATTTGCTTTTCAGCACTAAACTTGTTTAGCGCTGGAAATTCAAACAAAAGTAGTGCATAGTAGCGCATAGTGCTGCTTTGATTTACTTAGCACCAAGGGGGATTACCATAGGTGACGCAATGGGCATTCCCATGCAGACACCCAAGGTGTTTGATGCTAAGCCCTATTTACTGAAAAAGGTAGACAAGGTTTAGCGTCAGAAATTAGTGCCCATTTCAGATAGGCGCTATGAAGTAGAAATGCTTTTATTTCTCCTTAGTTTTGACTTTGCGTGTGTGCTGCACTGTAAAGCACACATGCAAAGTGGAAAAAGGTTTAAAGTTAGTGTAAGCACAGTATTTTGTACTGGAAGGGTATCCTTCCAGTACAAAACCTATGCTAGCCTCACACAGACACCCTTGCACTATTATATTATAATTATAATTGCATTTATATATCCCTTACCAACCCTGACGAGGCATCCAAGCAGTTTTCAGTGAGTAGCACGCTACTCTGGAACCCATAAAGGATTAGTGGTGAATTAGTATGGTGAAATATGAAAGTAATTTGAGTGGGCTATATGTTAGTCAGTTAATAGTATTGAGAAGGATAGCAGAGGGATAGAAGAGGGAAAAGATTTGCATTTATATAGCGCTTGCTACACCTGATGAGGTGTTGAAGCACTTTTTCGGCAAGTAGCTCACTACTCCGGAATCCACAAAGGGTTAGTGGTGAATTAGTATAGTGAAATATTAAATTAATTTGAGTGTTGAGTGGTGTACATGTTAATATGGTATTTGAATTGAAAAGGATAGTGGAGGGATGGAAGAGGGAAGGATTTAGAACGTTTTTGTTTTGTTTTGGAACTCATCGCAGTAGGAGGAGGCTTGGGATGAATAAAAGGGAGGTGGAGGGGTAAGAGTAAGAGGGGTTTAGAAAGGCTCGTTTTGGGAGATCGGAATAGTAAAAGAGGTATGAGATGATGTAAGGAGGGGTAGAAAGGATTATTTTGGGGATCATAGTAGTAGTATGGGGTTTGGGATGAATGAGAGAGTGGCGGTAGAGGATATATTGATAGAGGTATAGGGTGAGAAATAGGGTAGTGCATTGGAAAGAGTGGTAGAAAGAGGTTTGAGATGAGTCAGAGAGTTGAGGTAGAGGATATATTGAGAGTGGTATTGTGTGAGAAATAGGGTAGTGCATTGGATATGCTGAATTATAAGAAAAGTAATAAATATATAGATACATAAGTACATGGAAGGTATTAAGATGCATAAACGAAGGTAGTATATGTAGATTAAAGATACATTAAATAAACTCCAGGTTTAAAGTGTTGTTTTACTTTAAATTATTATTATCCTTTTTTTAGCAATTGTAGATAAATAGTTATGATAAAAGATTTACTAATTTATGCAGTCACTTAAAACATAGAATATTGTAGCTATCAGTAATATCTGCATTTGTTAAGCAGAACTAATGAATATCTATATTTGTTTTAAACATAATTATTCTACATGTTTAAACAAAGCAATAAACATATATAGGTACATACCTGTAGTACAAATAAATGCAAATAATATGCTGTCTATTTTTGTTTGCGTATTGTGGTTATGTGGGGAAGAGCCAAATCTTGAGTAGTTTTTTGAAGAGAAGGTGGTTAACCGTGGATCTTATGTTGGGAAGTAAAGAGTTCCAT
Source organism: Triturus cristatus (assembly GCF_964204655.1). Lineage (NCBI taxonomy): Eukaryota > Metazoa > Chordata > Amphibia > Caudata > Salamandridae > Triturus > Triturus cristatus. Next base: position 1,078,105,604 of record NC_140591.1, on the reverse strand, counting down.
AGTTTGGCTGCTTGAACAGAGAAGGATGTACCACCCATGTTTTTTTCCTTATAAGTTGGGATTTTTAGGCAAGAGAGGAGGTTACTTTGTTGAAAGTGTTGGGTTATTTTATTCCTGATGAAAAGCGGTCCTGTTCAATGTATCACTTTGTGGGTGATACAAAGCAGTTGGAACGTGTATCTTCTGGCAACCGGTAACCAATGCAGTGCTTTCAAGGAAGGGGGGATGTGGTCTTGCGGTTTTATATGTAAGAGTAGTCTTGCAGCCAAGTTCTGAATCTGTTGTATTCTTTTCATGGTCGTTAAAGGTGATCCGTGGTAGAGGATATTGGCTTAATTGATTTTGGACAGAGCAAGGAAGATGGTAGCCTGGACCTTGTGAGGGAATCCCAAATGAGGGAAAAGTTGTTGTAGAATTTTTATAGTAATAAAGCTTGATCTTGCTAGTTTGTCCACTTGGGCATTCATTGGTAGCTTAGAGTGCTTAGTCATTCTCAGGTTTCTTACCTCCTTCAAAACTTTAGGCGGTGTTCCCAGATCATCAGGCCACACAGTGAGTGGGTCATAATGTTTCCAATCGTCACACATGAGTATTTCAATTTTGGGAACAATCAATTTTCGATGGCTCCACGTCATCCATTGATCCATGGCTCTGAGACAACAAAAAATTGGCGAGTTCCCAATGTCTTTGGTGCATTCCAGTTGAAGGAGTATTACTGCATAGTTATAGCACATCAGGTGAAAATGATACATCAGTGCCTGTAATGACTTCATGTACATGTTAAAAATCATGGGCGAGATGATAGATCCTTGAGGGAACCTGCTTTTGTGAAGTAGAGTTTGGACAAGAAAGGGGGGTATGGATGACATTAGTTCAGTTGCGAACTAAGGATGTGATCCTCTCCTCTATGCCAGCTTTATAGATTATTTGTATAATAAGGACACACCTGCTGGAAGCCCACAAAGTACTGCTCACTCTTCTACAAAACAAAATCACACTATTGCTAAAGCACATTCTCTAAATTATCTACTAATAAATGCTTGATCACTCTAAAAACAAACATCACATCTATGACCTTTTCACTCACATAAAACCTGACATTCTATTAATAACTGAATCATGGTTGAGAGATGATATGGCTCCAGTGCTGCATGAAGCCGTTCCTCTAGGCTATCAAACTATCACCCAAAATTGTATAGGCAAAAAAGGAGGTGGGCTAGCTGTTGTGTTCAGACAAACATTACATATCACTAAAGGTGACAAAATCTCTATAAACAATTGTGAGGCCCTTTTCACCGGATGCAATCCTACACTGTCTTCCTCCTGTAGCTTCCTGCTCCTTGAGAGAACTCCACCTAGAAATGCAAAATTCCCAGAAACACTTCTAGACACGGTTTCAAACCTAAATCACTACACTCCAACCAATGCGTTCTGGGGAACCTCAACATTTGGTTGGACAAACTCAATATGCCCCATCTGAAATCAATCATCGCTGGCCTAGATGCACTGAACCTGTATCAGATCATCCACAAACCCACACACATCGCTGGACACATCCTAGATGTCATTATTGCATATACAGAACTAGCTACCTTTCAAACAATGACTCTGGTCACATGGTCAGACCACAATTTGCTTGGTTTCCAACATGAAACAACACTAAGCAACATACCTAAAACCACCTTACGTGCAACCTCCTATTGACCAGAGAACAAACTCAATATAAAACACTTAGAAACACAACCAACATCCAGTACAGATCTAGGCACAATACATTCTTTTAAAAAACTATATGAGTGGCTACAGGAAGCTTTTGATATCCTGCTACCACTAAAAACCACACAACAGACAAATGAAAACAAGCACCTCGGTGAAATACAGAGAAAAAAGAGATCAAACATCAAATTAGAAAGCTGCAATAGGCCTGTCTCAAAACAAACATCAATCAAGACAAAGATCGCCTACAGAATATAAACAGATTATACAAGTCAGCTATCAGAAAATCTAAGAAAAGATACTACTCAGACAGAATACAAAATGATAAATGTGCAAATAAAGAATTCTTTAAAATTCTCATTGAATTTTGTAAACCAAATTGCCTAGAAGGAGCTCATCCCATGTCTCAAGTTCTCACAGACAAACTGGCAAATCATTACACAGCCAAAGCAGACACGTTGGACTCATACTTAACACAAAGACAAAGCACCAGCATAGACTCTTTACCAAAACAACAATCCAAGAATACTCTAACCCAGCCTCTCTATTCCTTCCAACAAATTTCACATGATGAATTTACGGACCTGGTCAAAGCAAGCAGGCCTGCCGTCAGCCCTTCTGACCCCTATCTACCTCAAACCTTCAAGACATTACTTCTAACAACCTCTGCTGCCACTCCAGTAAGAAGAATCATCAACAATTCCTTAAGTACTGGAATATTTTCATAAGAACTCAAAAAGTCATATATACACCCATTACTAAAAATAAAAAACTTGGACTTGCTGAACCCCGACAACTACAGAACGGTTACAAATGGACCTTTCCTGGGCAAACTGATAGGAAGAGCAGAATTCACCCTGATATCACAATTCATTGAAGATAATGCCATACTTTGAGACTTCCAAACAGGATTCCATCCAGGAAGAGGTACAGAATCTGCCCTCCTTGCCATCTGGGATGACCTGAAGAACACAGTTGACCGCAAAGGAGTTGTGGCTCTACTTCCCGTTTGCAAGAGGCGCTCTAGGTTCTTAACGGGTGCCGAGCAGCGAGGGCGGTGTGCCATATTGCTCCCACCCCACTCCCGGGACCCTGAGGCTTCAAATGGATATGCCTCTTAAATAAACTCGTTTCTCTCCACCACGATAACACTTGGCGGATTTTTTCACTGTATATATTTTTCACACAGTAGTCAACGGTAGGGTGAACCTTAGCGCGCTCACACCACCGGGACTCTGCACTCCCACTCTGGTCCTGACGAAAGCCTTTTGAACATTCATTTAGGCAGAAACATGTTGACCGCCATTGAGTGAAACTGGTCTTCTATTTTTTGACCTTCACTCCTTTTTTAATATTTCCAATTAGCAAAATCAATAAATTCACTTTTTTGACTTAATTGGAAACTTTTAAATTCACTGTCACCTCACATGAACCCCGCTCCGCAGTAACCTGGCGTTGCAGCACACTGGGATGGCATTCGGCCATACCCAGTGGAGCCCGATGATGAAGCATGTCACCAACCAGGTTGGCGAGTGAGGGCTTTATACATAACTTGTATTACTCTTGTAGGTTCTTGTTTCTCTCAACAACATACATGTTTGTTTTGAGCCTGTAGACCTATGCCCTTTTGATGTAAAGTTGCCTTGTTTATATCACACTGACTTTGTTGTTTTGAATTCTACTTCCCGTGGACCTCTCGGCTGCCTTTGACATGGTTGACCATGACACTCTTATACAAATAATAGCGATTTTTACCGAATCGCTATTAAGGACTCGCTAAATTGAATGTAGATAGGAATCGCAAAAATATTTGCGATTCCTTAATATTCCTTAATTGCGAATCGCAAATTGAGATTTGCAATCAAGGAATACCATGCCATTCATTCCTATGGGCCAAGAGGCCCATATGAATGAATAGGATTTGCGCCCACAATTTGAGAGTAACCAAGAGGCACTCGCAAATTCCGGGCGCAATTTCAAGTGTGCAAGGGTTCCAAAAGGACACCCTGTTGCACCCCTGAAAGGTGTATGTGTGCACATGTGGCACACATACATGCCCTAGGGGCATGAATGTGTGCCACATGGCACTTTTAAAAACACAAAAAAGTGCTTTTTTAAAGGAAATCGCTAAACACCACCAACTTGAAGTTGGTGGAAATTTAGCGATTCCTTAAGGCCAAAGTGCACTTTCTTTTGTGCTACTTACATTGCATATAAGGAATCGCCATTTGCGATTCCTTAAATACAATCTCAAAATAAGGAATCGCAATTTTTGCGATTCCTTATTTTGCGAGTAGGTTTAATCTTACCTACATCGCTCAAAGCCAAATTGCGATCACAAAGGCTGTAATTTTGCGAATTTCGGCATTTGCGGTCGCTATTTGGCTTCCTACATCTGGCCCTAAAATAGGAAACTGATGTGCTTTCTAAACTTTTACATGACTATTAGCAACACATTTTAGAAATTCAGTCTCACTCATCTGTTCCTTTCCCTTCCCAATGTGGTCTTTGCCAGCAGTAATTGAAAGGCACAAATATTTTCATCTGAAAACTTACTGAACGACTTCATTTAAAAAGAATCATTGCAGTGCTGCGTTTTTCCATGCCCTTTTTTAAGAGCTACCCTGCCTGCAGAGACAGGCAGGTCTTGCTCTTTCTGTGGCAGCGTAATAATTTCTCTATTTTGAAAAAATCACAAAGGTGCATATTATCAAGAAACAGCGTTAAAATTATAGCCGCTTTAGTGGCTTGATGATATGCCGCAGAGAATTCACATAGAAGCCCATGTTCTGGTGTCAACATGAGCTTCTATGGGAATTCTCAAGGGCATATTATCAAGCCCATTATCGCCGCTTTAGCGGCAGTTTTCGGCCGATAAAGCGGCGATAATTTTAACGCCCCGCTTGATAATATGCCCCATAGTCACTCTATGTCGTCTCTTGAAATGCACTGCTCTATAATTTTTATTTTCCATTTCACTGTCTAATGGCTCTAATGCCAAGGGTAAATGATTTCCTCCCATTACCAGGGTACACTTTCACAATGTTGAAACTAATGTCAATTTCCCTGCTCACTGAATCCATAACCTATAATCAGCTTAGTTGAGACTCCCAAAAAGATGAACCCTGCTCGTTCAATTTCAAAGTGACCCACCATTTCAAACTCTCAAACTTTATCGAAGTTAATTTGACTCTTTTAATTTAACTTTAAGCATCATTTTGAAATACAAAAATATAAACGTTTCCATGCTGTTTGCTCAACATTACAAGCAGTGAGAGTCAAAAGTAGACTACTCGGGTGACTTGTCATTTATCACACACATCATTACAAAAATGTTACCTTGGAGAACATTTCTCGAAAGTAGTTCGAATTACAATGCTTTCGGGTCTCAGGATCATAGTATTTCATTGTGTTTTAGGACATTACAACATAAAAATATATAATTGTAATAATATGTTACTGTGAACAAAAATTCAATTTACACATTGTCTCCATTGTGTAAGGTGCCTCTTACACATAGGAACACGGATGAGTGTCACTGGAGACCAGAGGGAATATGTACAAGCCCCTATCACCACCATAATGTCACTTTCAGTGACGTTGTGATGGCGATAAGGGCCTTGCCTTTTTTACAAGGCAGCATTAAGCCACTTAACGTGGTTTACCGCTGCCTTGTGAATAAGGCCCCCTTTCCCGCAATGCTTAGCGTGAAAGGAGAAGGCAATGGGTGTTGTGGTAGGCGTTCCGCCGCAACACCCATTGAATTTGATGCTGCCTCCTATTTACAAGGGAGAAGTAAATAGGAGGCAGTGCCAGAATTAAGACCAGGGAAAACCTGGTCTTACTCTGGCGCAATGAGGAGAATTATCCTCTTTTTGCGGTTTTCATATATGCTGCCCTGTCCAGCACACATGAAAACAGTAAAACACCATTGATTGTTTATGTACTGGAAGGTCTCCCTTACTGCATATGAACAATCATTTAAAAAATATTCAGTTTTGCAACTTCTATGTGTGCTGCATCAAGAAGCACACATATAAGCCACAAAACTGCATTTCAAGATTGTTTATATGCAGGAAGGGGGACCTTCCTCCACATAAACAATCTTCCCCTGCACGCAGACACCCTTGCACTATGGTGCAAGGGTGCCTGCGTTGGCGCTAGGCTGCTGAGTGTAGCGCCAGCACAGGGGGAAACGTATTGCTGCACCATATTCTTGTAAATATGGTGCAGCCATGCGTTTCTGAAGTGGCGGAGTGAGGCGTTAAGCCAGGATGGCTAACGCCTTACTCCGCCACTTCCCTTGTACATTTGTCCGCAGGTTTCTGGTTTGTGTACATTTATTACCATGCAGTGCCACTGTAAGCACTTAGGGAAATAAAACTGTCATTTCATTTCTTTATTCGATCATTTATAATTATTCATAAAAGCACATAGTAAATCAACAGCATGTAACAAATGACATTTAATCACAGAGAATTCACACATTTCTTTATAAGAAAAAATACAAAAATATTATTTGGATAGAAATGTTTAAAACAATAAAAAAAATCATTACAAATGATTGTAATACATACAAAATGCAATAGCTAGAAATTTTATACAGCACAAAAAAAGGCCATAAAATTGATCCTGGGCAAATATAATAACAATGTCAACCACCAATGCTCAAAAGATTAAAGTATTTCTATATGGGACATCAGATTTCAAGAAAGAACACACTCTGGGACATGTTCTCAAGAGCGTGTGATAACTACCGCAAAATTAGCTTAACGCAACTCTTCCCATCACAGTCTATCGCAAGAAAATAACGGCGTTTTAAAGTGGTATTCCCAACATGGCGGTACCATGCGATAGTCTCATGATAACACATCAAATGAACCCGTTAAAATCAACAAAAATGCAAAAATAGTAATGATGACACCCATCGCGATACAAAAATCTGCGAAAACCAAACACAGGCCTGCAATTCCCACGCGTCATGAGGGAAAATGCACTATAAAAGTAGAAAAAAAACATACAAACAAAAGCCAAACAACAGCGAAGCACAACAGAGGTAGCCGTAGCAAGTACAGAGGGCAACCAGAACCCCACAAGCCCCCCGGAGGACCATCCTGGGACCTCGGGGTCAGGGAAGTGCAAGGACAAGAAGAGTAGGAAGAAGTGGTTCAGACTGCAGGAAAACAGGATCCTGATAACGGAGGTGGTGGAACACCATCAACTACTGTTCATCACCTCCACTGTGTCATTGGCAACTAAAAATGGAATATGGCAGACCATCGTGGACAAGGTGAATGTAGTCGGAGTGCTGGAATGATGTGAAGCACAAAACCAAGCAGAAACTTCCAAACAACCGGAAGGCAGCAATGCTGACTTGAGGTGGGAGTCCAGCGCCACAGGAGGAGCTGGACGAGATGGAGGAAATGGTGTCCACAGTCATGAGTGGGGAGACGGTGGCAGGAGTTGGGTGCCCGGACACTGCTCAACATGACCGGACACAGCAGCAACAGGGTGAGTAACGACCAGGGACTGAGGGGACGGGGGAAGATGGGCACAATGGCACACATGCACAATTAAGCATAGCACATCTGCAGACAAACCATGCCCCAGACCCCCAACCCCCACCAAGAGACCAATGCACCCAAGTATGCAACATCTCAGCACTGTATAAGCACAGAAGCCAGAGGCACACCGCATGTAAGGGATAAGGGGCAGCTAAACCAGAGCTGCAGGGGCGACTCCCTCAAAATGCAGCACACACATATTACATGCGGAATACATCAACATTGACAACCATGTGGTACAAACCGCAACACGTCAACAACAGAACAAAGGAAACAACTGGTGCCGCATGTGCGTCGAAACTGGCCAATCACATTTAGCATTGCAGGGACATGTGAGTTGACAATGTACAAGTACAAACACACATCTGTGATGTTGTCGGAATGTCCACTGTCCTGCATCAAATAGGCAGCTTCCCCCAAACAGTCACAATGTACACTGTCATGCAGTCTGAATGTAAACATGTACAATGCATCAACATACATGTGAACACAATGTTAAACTACATCTCACCTTCACATTGCAGGGGGAAATACAAAACCTCCTGCAGAGCTAGCCAAACCTCTCTTCTATGATGATGAAGAGGACCACCACAGCTTCGGCTCCAACGCCCTCCAACAGCTCATGGAGAGGCTCCGCAGCCCACTTCCAGGAGCAGGGCAGCCCAGCTGCTATGAGGAAAATCCACCCCCTGCACAGAACACATAGCAGGCAACACCCACCACCACGTCTGCCTCCCAGGACCCCCACGACAAACACATGGCCTTCCAATACCGTGTGTTGGGGCGCCAGGAGAAGCTGGCTGAAGAGGTGCAGGTGGGGTTCGACCGCATGGCAGCCAAACTAGATGCAATACGTGGGTGTCTAGGTCCCATCAGGGACCACTCACAGTCACTAACGTACACCCACAGTCTGCTCCATGCTCTCCAACAAACCATGTCTGACATCGCTAGAGTTCTGACTCTGCGACAAGAACGACTGTCTAGTCGGAGTGCCTCCAGCTATCTCGCCCGGGAGTTGGGACACATTCGGAGGATCATGGAGAACATGGAGCAGACGCTGGCAGAAAGAGCGGCTGCCATGGCTGCACACCAGCGAGAGGTAGCTGGGTCCCTCAATGCCCTAAAGACCCTCCTCATGGCCTGGTGCTGAAGCATGGTGCTGCTACCACCCCATCCTCATCTCCGGCCCCTGATGTGTCAGTGCCACACAGTGCTGCAGACATTCCACCTCCGGCCCCTGAGTTGTCACTGCCACACAGTGTTGGAGACAGAACAGCACCACCCACATGTTGGGCACATGCAACAGACGAGGACGAAGATGCGGATGAATCTGCCTTTGTGGTCAGAAGGACACAGAAGCATTCATCTCCGCCATGTGGCCTGTTTCTGCTTGGTTCTGCCCTCTGCATCATCACCTTCCACTGTCCCCCGATGCACTCTGCGACACTCACCTTGGACCTCGACATTCTGTTTGGTCACCAATGACACAACTATCAGACTGCGGACTGTACTCCTCCTTTTCTGACGTACTTGTCATTCCCTGAAGGACTCTGGCTGGCCCTCCAAGGGGCAACAATGTAAAGTGGGGTTTGCATGGCTCTGTACTGCTCCAGCTGCAACACTCCACTGAGTGTGCAATAAACATTCATATTCACACAGATGTGTCATGTCTATGATCTTTCAAGTGTGGAAGTATGGATGAATGTAGGGTCAGTGATTCCCCCTTACGTCCATGTTGCTGATGTTGTGAGACTTGGGTCACAGGGTGACACATTGCCAATTGCGGTCCGGGTGGTGCTGACACTGCTACGGAGACCCACACATTAGTTACTTCCTTGTCCAGCCCAGGACGGAACCACGGCCAGAGCCCCGGGGTCATTGTTGGCACCCTTACGCTGGACTGGCATACAACAGTACAGCCCACTCTGTTTTACGCTCACGGGGGGACGATAACGCTACATGTCCCAGGTCTTCCCTGTAGAGATCTGCTGCTCACAGGTCTAGTTGTCAGCATGCCACAGCCACTCCCTCACGGCTGGTTTACACCCACACCACACCCATCCAGCACAGGCATCACAGGACATGTGACCCTGTCAATAAAAAAGGCCTAGCGCACGTGTTGGCTGCCATTACCACTCTCTAACTGGATGTCGCCGTGTGGTTATTATTTATGCATGAGGGCCTAGGGCCCTGCCTCCTCACATTGCCCAGTGCCAGGGGTGACATGATGGCATCCGCACCACCGGACTCAATCATAAAGGGTCCATGGCTAGCGGTGCACAGACTTGGTGGCACCGCATACACTGCGGCAGACACAGCCACACCGCCACAGGATGGTGTCTGACGGTGCACTGAGGTAGGGGCACCAAAAGTGCTGAGCGGGTGTGCAGCCTGCGATGATGCGCCATCCTGGGGGTCCGGACTGGTAAGGATTAGTGTGAGCCCTGCTGGACCGCAGTGTAGGCCTGAGCCAGCCAGCAGTGTGGGCTTCCCGCCACCGTGATGTTGCCTTGCGGTTCACAGAGTTAGTGGCACCTCAAGAGCTGAGCAGGTGTGCAGCCTGCGATGATGCGGTGTGCACTGATATGGTCTCTGCCATTGCAAAATCAAGACCCAGAATCAAGTCTCCCCCTCCGCACAGCACCACCTGTGTGTCCCTGCCCCAGCTGCCATTGCTGAGAAAGTTCGAGGCCCTCCTCCACCCGCAGGCTACCACCTAGCCTCATCCCTGGTGGCCAGTGGTAGGCCGTAGGTTTGTTCATCTTCTGCTATTTATTGTATTCACTGTATTGCCTGTATTGCCTTTATTGTCATCATTGTGTCTGTGACTGCTGTTCTCTGTCCTCCCCCGCTGCCTGTACTTGGTCTGTGCCAGTTTTTTTGCCGCTGTTCCCCTCACTGTCCCAGTGTCTCTCTGCTCGGTTTTTCCTTCTGTCACCCTCACTGTCCCCATGTATCTCTCCCGTTTTTGCCTTTTGTTCCTTAAGCTGCCCCTGTAACCCTGTGCCCATTTTTTGCTTCTGTTCCCTCGTTGCCCCTGTATTTCTGTGCCCTTTCGCCTTCAGGTCCCTTTGTCGTCCCGCACCGCTGCGGCCCTGCGCCCCTGACTGCCCATTCGCTGCCCCCGCCTCCCAGCTGCTCCTCCCTCCCACCTCCCCATATATGCCAGCCGCTGCGCGGTGAGGAGAGCGACCCTTGACCCTACCAGGTAGGTCGCTCCCCCTCCGCACAGCACCGCCTGTGTGTCCCTGCCCCAGCTGCCGCTGCTGAGGAAGTTCGAGGCCCTCCTCCACCAGCAGGCTACCACCTGCACCTCATCCCTGGTGGCCATTGGTAGGCCGTAGGTTTGTTCATCTTCCGCTATTTATTGTATTCACAGTATTGCCTGTATTGCCTTTATTGTCATCGTTGTGTCTGTGACTGCTGTTCTCTGTCCTCCCCCACTGCCTGTACTTGGTCTGTGCCTGTTTTTTTCCCTCTGTTCCCCTCGCTGTCCCTGTGTCTCTCTGCCCGTTTTTGCCTTTTGTTCCTTAAGCTGCCCCTGTAACCCTGTGCCCGTTTTTTGCTTCTGCTCCCTTGTTGCCCCTGTATTTCTGTGCCCTTTTGCCTTCTGGTCCCTTCATCGTCCCGCACCGCTGCATCCACTGCGGCCCGCCCCCCTGACTGCCCATTCGCTGCCCCCGCCTCCCAGCTGCTCCTCCCTCCCACCTCCCCATATATGCCGTCCGCTGCGCGACCGCGCCGCTGGCACGCCAAAGGCACGCCTAAGGCAAGCCGTCTGCGCCGGTCCGTGCCTGGACCACACCCAGCGCCAGAACCCCTGGTCCCCGCACCCGCCACGAGGAACGCCGCCACTATGATGCCAGCACTCTGGACGCTCTCAACTCTGGGTGGACCCACACCTGCTTCAAGGCCGCCCCGAAACGCACACATGGTCCCTTCACCTGCCGGAACTGCAGCTAAACCAGCCTCAGAGCCGACGAACCACCCGCCAAGAAAGACCTCAACCACCTCCGATGCATACTACTGAACACACGCTCCGCACACAAACATGCCGTCGAGCTCTGGGACCTGCTTGACACAACATCCCCGAACGTCGCCTTCCTGACAGAGACGTGGATGAACGACTCCTCCGCACTCGACATCGCCATAGCCATCCCAGATGGCTACAAGATCACCCGCAGAGACCGCATCAAAGGAGACAGAGGAGGAATCGCCATAATCCACAAGAACAGCATCAGGGTCTCGACTAGCACAGACGACACTCTCAGCACCGTCAAACACATGCATTTCCAGATCCACACAGACCCCAACTCCACCCTCAGAGGCACCCTCGTCAACCAACCACGCCCCCAGTTCAGAAACTCCATCGCTGACTTCATCAGCACGCACGCCCTGACCTCCACCGACGACATCCTCCTCGGAGACCTGAACTTTCACCTTGAGAACAACAATGACAGCAATTCTGCAACCCTGATCGATAACCTCGCCAACCTCGGACTGAGGCAACTCGTCACAACGCCCAACCACTCCGCCGGCTACATGCTCGACCCCGTCTTCTTCTCAAGCCTGCACGTCTCCTTCAACCACACCACCAAACTCCCCTGGACAGACCACCGCTGCATCCACTTCACTTTCCAGAAACCCACCACACACCACTGCGCCCAACTGATCCCCCGCCGCTGCTAGAGCAAAATCATCAAAGACCAACTACGTGCAAACCTCACTCTCAGCCCACCCACCGAACCCTTCAACACCGATGACACTGCCCATAGCCTCAGATGCTGGATCGAGGACTGCGCCAACACCCTCGCCCCGCTGAAGAAACCCCCCAGAGACACCAGCAAGAGGGCCAGCTGGTTCACCCCAGAACTCCAAGCCTCCTAGCAAGCTTGCCGGAAACTAGAGAAGAAATGGCACAGTGAACAGACTCCGGACAGCCATGCAGCACACAAGGACGCCATCCGCAACCACCACCACCTCATCAGGGCTGCCAAGATTAACTCCTTCAAAGACTGCTTCGACAACAATGCACACGATAGCAAGGAGCTCTTCAACATCGTGAAGGAACTCTCCAACCCCAGCTCCAACACCAATGACATCCCGCCGTCGCAAGCCCTATGCGACTCGCTCGCAACTTTCTTCCACCGCAAGATAGCAGACATCCACGACAGCTTCAACACCCAGACAGCCCCAACAGACAACAACACAACAGACTCCCCACACATCATCGACCACGATCCCCTGCTAGCCTGGGCCAGCATGAGCATCGATGACACCATCAAGACCATGAGCACAATCCACTCCGGCTCTCCGTCAGACCCAAGCAGCTCCATTGCACCCACCTGCGCAATGTCATCAATCTCTCCCTCGAGACCGCGACCTTCCCAGAGAGCTAGAAACACGCCGAGATCAACGTCCTACTCAAAAAAACCATGACAGACCCAAGAGACCTCAAGAACTTCTGGCCCATCTCTCTGCTCCCGATCCCCGACCAAGGTAATCGAGAAGATCGTCAACAGACAGCTAACCCGATACCTCGAAGAAAACAGAATCCTGGACCCTTCCCAGTCAGGGTTCCGCAGCAACCACAGCACTGAGACTGCCCTCATCGCCGCCACCGACGACATCAGAACCCTGCTGGACAACGGTGAGACCGCAGCACTCATCCTCCTAGACCTCTCCGCCACCTTCGACACTGTCTGCCACCGCACACTACGTGCATGCCTCCACGCCTCCACGCCACAGGGATCCGAGACAAGGCTCGGGAGTGGACCACCTACTTCCTCTCTGGCAGAACCCAGAGCGTCCCCCTCCCCCATTCCGATCCAAAGCCTCCGAGATCATCTGCGGCGTACCTCAGGGATCCTCCCTCAGTCTGACACTGTTCAACATTTACATGGCCCCGCTCGCACACGTCACCCAACAGCACGACCTCAACATAATCTCCTACGCCGACGACACTCAACTAATCCTCTCCCTCACCAAGGATCCCATCACCGCCAAAGCCAACCTCCACGAAGGAATGAAGGCTGTCGCCGACTGGATGAAGATCAGCCGCCTGAAGCTGAACTCGGACAAGACGGAGGTCCTCATCCTCGGCTCCAACCCTTCAGCCTGGGATGACTCCTGGTGGCCGATGGCACTGGGGGCAGCCCTGACACCCACCGACCACGCACGCAACCTGGGAATCATCCTTAACTCAACGCTCTAAATGACCAAGCAAGTCAACGCTGTCTCCTCCTGCTTCAACACCCTCCGCATGCTCCGCAAGATCTACAGATGGATCCCGACAGATACAAGAAAGACAGTCACCCAGGCCCTCGTCAGCAGCAGACTCAACTATGGAAACGCCCTCTACGCGGGACCCCCGACCAAGCTCATCAAATGACTACAACGCATCCAAAATGCCTCGGCACGACTGATCCTTGATGTACCACGCCATGGCCACATCACCCCCCACCTGAGCAACCTACACTGGCTCCCCATCAACAAGAGGATATCCTTCAAGCTCCTCATCCACGCACACAAGGCACTCCACAAGACCGGCCCAGCCTACCTCAACAGACGACTCTCCTTCTACATCCCCAACCGCCAGCTACGCTCTGCCAACCTCTCACTCGCCACCGTCCCGCGCATCCGAAGAACAACCACCGGCGGGAGATCCTTATCCCACCTCACCACCAAGACATGGAACACCCTCCCACTGAGCCTACGACAGACCCAAGACCTGCTGACCTTCAACCAGTAGCGGCCCCCCCAGCGCCTTGAGACCCTTGCGGGTATGTAGTGCGCTTAACAATTGTGTGACCTGCTGGCCCGCGGTGCATGATGTGGAGGGTGCCATGGTCGTGGGCCCCAGGTTTGGAGCTCCCACTGACACATGGTGGGCCCTCTTGGAGACACGCTGGTGGTGGAAGGTGAGCAGTGAGGCCTGGTTGCACAGGGGCGGGCATTCACCACTGGGCGGCGAGAGGGGCTGCAGTGCAACAGCCTGTGTGTGCAGGGGCGGGCAAGCGATGATGGCATGTGCAACTGTATGGACTCTGCCATACATGTCTTTGGAAACTGTTTCAAATAAGGGACCTGGGGGACTGCAGTGTATACCGGCACGTGGTTGGAGACACACCGGTGGCAGCAGGTTAGCAGTGAGGCCTGGGTCCGCAGTGTCAGCACCCTCTCTCCCTCTCTTTCTCTCTCTCTCTTTCTCTGTCTCTCTCTCTCTCTCTCTCTCTCTCGCTCTCTCTCTCTCTCTCCCTCTCTTTCTTTCCTTATCCCTATCTCTCTCTCTCTTTCGCTCTCTGTACTTTGATGACCTTCTTATCTAGATTTCTGCCTTGCAGGCTGTGACTTACAGAATGTCCTGAGAAGACCCACCATGACTCTTCAGAATTGTTGTTTTGGGTTTATTCTGAAATAAACGCATTATTTGGATATTATGAGATGAATGTATGATTTCCCTTTTTCTGACCACACATGTATGTTAGGTGTTGTGATTGTGCAACTTGTTTGGTTCATGATTTCGTAGAGTTTATGTGCATATCTTTGTTCAAAGGGGGTGGGGGGTGCCCAGGGTAGGGCCCTGGGGGAGTGTGGGGTCCTGGGGGTGGTGGCGGTGGGTTTTTTGCCCTATTGGGGCTCCGGGCTGCATGTTCAGTTGCTCCAGGGCATCTGTTGTTCTTCATCTGTGGCTATGGGCTGTGCTCCCTTGTCTGGTGCCGGTTGTCATCTGACTTTACACCAGGTAAGAGCAGGTGTTAAAATCCTGATGCTAATGCACCTTATCGTATGTTCCGTTATGTTATCGCCGATCTGGCTGGTCGTTGAGAATGTTGTGGAGTGGTGTTGTCGCGGCTTTTTGCACTGGAGCGCCTACTCTGCATATCATTAGCATTAGTTGCCGGGGTCATCTGTGGCGATGTTCTTTGTGACTGCTATCGCAGGTAAACTGGTGATATGGGCTGTTAGCACCAGCTTGTGAATGGGGCGATAAATCTATTGCAACTTTGGCTGCGATAAAGTGCCGATAACTCGGCGATAGATCCTTGAGAATATGCCCCACTGAAGTATACCTCGGCCAATTTGAGTGTTTGCAAATAAAAATATAAAGCTGATCTGCTTCCTCCTGCATTGCAATATCTTAAATAATGGAACTAAAAAGCTCTCCATAAACGGCTGGTAGAATTTGCAACAAAAAAAAACATAAAGCGTAGCAGAGTCTGATAAAAGAATTCCTCACAGGGACCACCGCAGATTGCTGCGGTATCAAACTGGTCCAAAGGAAAGCAGTGTTACAATTTAATGGAGCCTCCTCTTCTTCCCATAAATATAATATTTTTATTGGATGAAGTTGTCGCCCTAATCAGTAAATATTATTGCAATGAAGTCCCAGGTCCAAGTAGGGCTCCAAACCATGACGTTTGAATCAGCCATAACCCTGACTAGAGGATTTTAGAAGCTCCACCCTTTCTCTTTCATTTTGCCTTGTACCCCAAAAGCTTTTTATAAGCCAAACTCAATCGGGTTTCCTTAGCTCTATTGTCTTAGAAAAGATAAATGGTCTGCCAAGTTTTGAAGTGGTTGTCATAATACATCAAGCCAAAGAATCAAAGTTCCCAAATCACACGATAAACAGTCATCTATTATATTTTTATCCAGCAGGAACAGGTAATAACACCTGATTGATAACCCTAGTAAGAGAGGGGCTAATTTGATTGATTTCTTCAACTAGTCCAATGCAAGCTCTGGATGTATGGCATTGTGCGGGCTACTCACTGGTCTACACAGTGTACGTCAGCATGCCCTAATTTCTCTACCTGCAGGCTGCCAACATCTCTGTACCTCAAGATACCAGCAACATAAGTCAGCATTGGGATACATTTGCTTTTGTAGATTTCCAATAGAGGAGCAATTTGCTTCTATTTTATATTAGAGGCCAAGTAAAATATAAATCTAACAGACTGATAAAATCACTATTACCTAATTGAAAGAAAAGGGGCCCATGAACTTTAAGGGTTCAAGTTATCCCCAAATTAGGGAACTGATGGATCTTTTCAATGGGTTTTCCCTTAATGGATAGACAGCCAGACTTTTTTCGGCCACAGGCCATGATGTATGTTTTGGAACCATTCGTTTTTAAATTGAATTGCTCCATGCAGTCCACAAAACATCAATAAGTATCTTAAAGCCATTTGGGGTTCTTGCTATGAGAACGGCAACATCCAGATACAATAAAACAGGTACCATCTTATTTTAAACAACGGGAGTTTCCCTCCCTTTGTTAATTAAGGCTACATTCAGACTCCTGATATATAACAAAAAAAATTGGATCTAACACACAGCCCTGCTGCTCACCATGGGCGAAACTGAATGATTTGGTACATTTCCCATTCGCACAAAATCTTTACATAGGAGAACAGATAGAAATAAAGGGCTTGAAAAAAATACAAATATTCCCCCACTAAGGACTGTAAAATGGCCAACAGCTTCGATCTGTTGACACCATTGAGTGCACTTGAAATGTCAATAGAGTCTAGATGTATTGAACTGTGTTGTGCAACTGCATACTTGCCTACCAACAGATGTAAGTTGAAGTATTTTACCAGTGTCCCCAGGCCAGTCCTAAACCCATACTGTATATCTGACATGATATCAGATTTTGTGGTATAGAGTATCAACATATGGATAACTCCCAAATGATTATTACCATAGAGTTTAATAGTGAGATTTGACAGTAACTTGTAGGGTCCTGATAGGTCCCTTTTTAGAAAACCGGGACAATGATCGCCATATGCCAAGTCTGCAGAAGTCCAGAATAGCAAGTGGTTTTAATATTATTTGTAAGGAGGGAATCCGAAAACTCAATATTTTCCTTGCATAGGTCAATCAGCACCTGATCTGTTCCTGGTGCTTTTTTTGAAAGAATATTTACTGATTACCGCGACAACTTCATCCAATAAAAATACTATATTTATGGAAAGAAGAGGAGATTCCAGGCCAAAGATGTCACTAATGCTGGCTAGAAGGCAATTCATCTTTTTAAAATGAGCTACCCATTAATCAGGATTGCTATTTGTCCCTAATGCTTTCTTTGCAGTTGTCAAAAATTAATTTGAGTTGGCTATTTTCCAAAACAACTTAGTATCTTTATGCTTACAAGAATAGACCAATTTTTCCCTTATACCTAGTTGAAGGTCAGTATTTCCTATTTTCAGGGCCAATTTGTGTTACCTTCAGCAAATTCAAGCTCTTCTCTATTCCCAGGGGTAGAATTCAGGGCCTTTTAAAACCTCACATTCACACTGCAGCAAACACTGTCAAACCACGCTACATGATTGTCTTTTGAATTATATTTAGGGGTTAGAAATATAGGGGCATATCAACAACAACCGGCGATAATTATCGTTAAGCGCACTTAGCGCTAGGATAATTATCGCTGGCTAGCGTGGATTTTTATCGCTGAGATAGCGTGCTATTAGCAACGCTTATCTCAAAAGCGATAAAAATCCTCACGCTAACTGCCTAACGTGAGATTATCGCTGGAAACCCAGCGATAATCTCACGTTAGCTTGTTGATAGGAACTCACAAACTTAGCCATGATATCCACCTTCCATAGGATATCATGGCTAAGTCAGTCCTAAAGCAGGCGTAAGGAAAGTAGTGATAACAGGGGTTATCGCTACTTTTCCTGCCGCTATGTTTCATAGCGTGGGGCTTGATGATAGGAGAAATGTCGCTTAGCGACATTTCTCCTATCATGTCAGGTCAGGAACGCCCACTTTGCATCTCATTAGAGATGCAAAGCTGGGCGTTAGGAATCCCCACGCTAAAGCAAGGTTTCACACGTTAGTGTGACCTTGCTAATTAGGCGATAAAATTATCGCCGCTTTTCGGCCGAAAACGGCCACTAAAGCGGCGATAATTTATTATCGCCTCCTTGTAAATATGCCCCATAGCTCTTGTTCTCCACAACAAAGAGTGGACTATGGTCCAATGAGAGGCAACAATATGCCGGATCCTGATTGCCTATAATCAAGCTGTACAAAATATTGCCCATATTAACGTATTTCTACACCAGCCTACACTTTTATCCTTCATAGATAAATTTGCAATCATTTACCACTTTCTTAAGTCTTCTTAAGTCTTCCTTTAGGGATTGCTAGAGTGATTCTATGAGGATTATGGTCACTTTTTATGCTAGGTTGTATAAACCCCCTCTCGCATATAGTTTGTTAAATTCCTTGATATAAAGCTGTAATCTACACCCACTTCCTATAAATGTTGGCACTTTGGAATCAAGAGAGCCTATCAACTCTAAAGCATTGATGAGGCCTGAAATCAGCAAATATTTATACAGTTTAATCACTCTTTAAATCCTGGATTAGACCATTAACCAGGGTATTCATCAGGCTGAAGGGGTTAAGTAATGGTGATAAAGACAAAATCCCACTACCAACACAAAGGTAACCTAGCCCAAAACAGGTATATTGTCAGTATAAAAATTATTAAAACCAAACTAAAGTTATAAAACCATTTAAGGTAAAATTACTGAATAATCCTACTTGCAACTGCTGACCATTGATAGAGCAGAAATTACATCAAAAGATTTTATTAACACAAGAAATTATTATGATAATTTTTATGCAAACTATCACAACATGTGTTAAGTTCCATGTTACGAAAAAGGACATACACATATAATGTATATACCGCACCGTAAAAGCATGCAGTAGAAATGGTAGATTAGAGACATATTTGTTTGTTTGAAAATTAATAGATGTAATTATTAAGTAAGACATGGTAATTTATTCACTTATTTGTGCTAAGAAGGTATAGAAATGAAAAACTTCTAATTACTTGGATATTCTTATATAAGTGTGAATTTAATAAGACTAAAAGACATTTTTAGGATGTGGTTTGTTTTTCATGCGAGAATTTATCCATAATTTTATTTCACGTAATAACGCGGGCACTGAAAATGACAAAAGAAAGGTAGGTCCTGCAACACTATATTTTAGATGTGTTCTCATGAAACCTCTTTGACATGTTCTTTATATATGTATCAGTCGAATAACATATAAACAACAAAAATGAATATGCATTTTCTTATATGTATAATGTTGATACCTACAATAGTTTTTATGAGTACCCTATACCTACATGCATTAATTATGATCAGATTGAAATGTTTATTAATGTATTCTAAAGTTGTATGCTAGTTCCCCTATTAACGTGTGATTCACAATTTAACATGATCTTGTCATATATTAGCCAAATTTCATGTAGACCTTCATTTTTCCTTTTCCTTTTCGGTAAAGTCATGAACTGAATATTTCTTAAGCATATTGTAATTTCTTGTGATATAATGAGTTGTATTGAAATGATCACTGTTTCTTTTGACATCTCCGTACTGAATAGTGCACTTGCAGCAAATACTGATACATTCTGGAACAGCTGTATGGAAACAGACCTTTTCCAACCCTCATGTCATCATCTTCAATGTGTCATTGTTCAATGTGTCTTTAACTTACATAACATGAGGAACTGCATCATTTATCCACTAAATTATCCGAATTTGTATCTTGTTTGTGCTACATCACAAACATCTTATTTCGGGCTGACCAATAGAACTGAGTGGTCTGGCAATTTGGTGATGCCAGGGAGTGTCACCATGGAAACCTATTGAGTATAATTGCATAACTTTGGGGGAACTGCTGTAGCTGCCTTTTGTGATATGGGTTTCATATTTTGATTCAGATTCCAGTTCTGCTGTTGGCACTAGGACTCGTTGCTGCTGACCGGTGTCCTGACGCAGATTGAACCTTCCCTGATGAAGGGTTCTTGTGATGCTGTTGTGACTCTTGTTGTTACAGACTGAGACAGATTACTGTCTTGGCGAACTGGACTGGCTACATGGAACTTTGCTGATCTTTCCTGAGAGTCTTTAGAAGACTCATCTGGCTTCCTATCCTATTGACACATATGCTGTATGTGTCTAAATCTGCCTCAGCTGAGGAAGATTTCCCTGTCCATCTATCATATTCTCCCTGAATCTCAGAGGCTTGGCATATTTCATTAAATCCTTTCCTAATTGGTTGTTTGGGCTGTATGCTATTTTATTGAATGCAAATGTTCTTTATGAATTAATAACTAAAACTTTAAATATATATCCTGACTCTGCTATTCTGTCTCGTCATTCCTTGAAAGTGAACATTAATTGGATTATCAATGTACTTAGAGAGCTGATAAATGGGATGTTAATTGGGCTAGTTTCAGTTATCCTATTCCTGGTCCTCATTGGGTATGTGCCTATCCTTCGAATATCCAACCCCTTTCAGCACAGAGCAAGATGCATCAGAGTGCCAACTGAATGAATAAGGTAGTGAGATGTTAAGAGTATATTATATTTTATGCAAGGGTCCAGCAAACACTACAACACCATGACATGGAACAATCAAGGGTTGCTTTAAACCAGGTTGTTAGACCCTCCCTATCCCTGCCTGATGCCGAAGAAAAAGCTGGGAGTGTATATCAGTAAAAGTCTTCACAATATACATCGTTGTCGGTCCATGTTTCTTGTAGCAGGACAATATCTAACATATCAATGTAGTCTACACAGTTTTCCAGGCTTAAATTAGCAGTTACACCATCTATGTTCCATCTTAACAAATGTTGACCAAAGTCAAAAAAGAAGAAACAGAAATATTTAAACCGGCTAGCAACTCCAGTGGCTTGGGTCTATTAGATATAGTGAAAGACCTGAGCTCAAAATTATTTGGCAGAAAAGCATTAAGGTAGGCAACCCACTTCAAAGGTTAAAGAGCAATACGCCTGAAGTTCGGCTCAGGCCTTGACTGTCGGTTAATCTCCGACAGATCTGAGAGAACTGACATAAAGAGTTAATTGTGAGGTTAATTAAATCCATTACAATTCACAGACACATATACAGAATTAAAAAGTTCCAAATCAAGAAGAAGCACACAATGTTTTCCAAGGTACAGTATACTGGTGCATATAAGAGCCACATGAACTGGCTGGGAAAGTAAGCATATGTAACTCTCAAACTTAATGCAAGGGGCAAAACCATAGACCAGACTATGTCTAATAAATACAGGGTGCAATAAAACCAACTGCTTTTGTCTGCCAATAAAAGGCACAGAGTCAGAAGATCACACCTAAAACAAAAAGCATAGTTAGAGTTTACAAACATGTTGAAACAGGCAACAAATTTAAAAGGCTTATTGAATCAGACAAAGTGCAATATCAAAAAATGACAGCAAGTTTTCACAGGTTAAGCCTGCTATCAATGGGCCACTCGATGTCAAACTAAAGCAATGAGAAATGCTTGACAGTAGGAAGATAAGCAGTGGATAGCAAAGGTGAATAAGGATTGGAATGGAGTACTGGTTCATACTGCACTAGTTTCCAATGTCTATAAAAAACCCATAGGCAAAAGCTTCACTAATCTTGGATGTATTGGCCCTTGACAAGAAATGTGAACGAGGGTTCCCTCTATATGGGTGTGTCTAAATTTGACAATAAAGCAGTCACAGATTAAAAACTTCTTCCACGGCCAACTGAGCCAAAGTTGCGAACATACAATATGGTATTCATCATTCAAACTTTATTTTGGTCGTCTCAACCATAAAAGTGCAAATGCATACAGTACAGAGTTAGACAATTGAGTTCATGGGAATAATACATTATATATATTACAATCATGAAAGTGCAAATGCTTACAATAAGAATCTTCACGTTTGAATACATGTCAAAAATGCACTAAATACATTTCTAAAATCGTTAATAAAGAATATATCAATCAGATAAAAAGGTAGTTAGGATAACAGCTAAAAGTGATACAAATTAATATGGCCAAGATAAAAGCCCTGTTTCGGTGCAATAGGGATCCCACTGTAGAATTGCAATAAAAGAATAAAACCTTGTACTATTTTGCAAAGGCCCAGCGTTACTGCCTAACTCTCATTTAGAGGGTTTGGAGAGTGAAAGGGATGAACCATAAGGCAAGCCAAATCACATCTTTAATGCATGCCTTCTGATTATCCACATTTTCCCAAGGAACTTTGCAACTGCGCAAGCAACTAGTGGTCTTGTATCAGATTTTAGGATACGCAGCGCTTCTTGGTGACATCGTGTTCCCAACAATCTGCAGATGGGTGCTAACCATTTACATCTAGAGGAGTTATACATCGGACAGGCAAAGAAAATATGAAAGGGCAGCCAGGGCAATACATTTGAGCAGATGAAGGTCGTCGCCACGTGGCTGTAAAGGAATTCACAGGAATGGATCCAAATCTGAATTGGATATAGAGCTTCCTAGCCTGTGGAATCGTGATGGCCTCCATGTATTGCTCGTATGCACTTTGGAATTTGAAATCCATAAATTGTATTGTGAGTCGGCCTCCAGACGAGTGTGATATATTGGACTCGGCCACTCAATTCCAATATTGAGTCTTAACCAGCCCTTTGCCTGGTAGTAGGCAGGGGTCTTTAACATCACACATTGCTGTGAGTAATGCCCTGACTTTAGAAAACCACCCGATTTTATTAAAGCAGTTACGTTTAGAAACTTCATCGGATGTGGCAGCAAAATGAGAGAGTTTTTGGGTTGATTTCGGGTGCAACAAAAAAAGTAGGGGGCAAAGTTGTGTTTTGTCCTCAATGTCTAATCTTAAAGGAAGAAGCGGGGTACCCTGGGGAAGGGAACAGAGGGATCTCAGAAATTTGTTCTCAGTAATGAGGAGGCAATCCAGGTCATCAAATCCCCAGAGTTCAGCCCCATACAGAGCGGAGCCCACTGCTTTGTGGTCGTAAATCTGTAGTGGCGCTGCTATTGGTCTTGACTGGGAGCATCTATGCTCCTTCATCAGAGCCCCAGTGATCTGCTTCTGTTGAAGGATCCGTTTAGTGATGTGGTGCTTCCAGGACATTTGCCCGGAGAGGGTCACACCCAAGTAGTAGACAATTGCTACTCTCTCAAGGGGAATCCCTCCGAAAGTCAAGTTCCCTTTAAACGATTTGTGGGGTTCATCAAAAGAAGTTTTGTTTTCGATGTGTTGACCTCCAGGCCTCTCAGTCCACAGACAGCATCAAACCGATCCAGCAGCAGTTGAAGACCACTGAGGGTCTTAGAGACCAACAGCGTGTCATCTGCAAACAGCAAGGTTGTTATTTTAATGCTCCTCAAAGTAGGGGCATCTATGGGTGTGTCTGCTAGATGGTTGTCCACTTCATTTATAAAAAGCGAGAACAGGATAGGAGCCAACACACAGCCCTGTCTGACTCCTGTCAACACTAATCAGATCTGTCAGCTGTCCTTGATCCCCCCAGCGAACCCTCGCAAAATTATCCTCATGGAGACAAATGACCAACTCGAGGATTAGGGGAGGGAGACTCAGCTCCTGCAGAACTTGCCATAGTTTGTGCCTGGGGATGAGATCGAAAGCCAACTTCAAGTGGATGAATGCTATATAGAGACTGCCCCTTACTATAGTGACTGTTTTCCAGGCCAATAATGGGAATCGAAAAACCTGATCGATGGTGCTGCCTTTCTTTCTAAATCCTTCTTGGAATGGGGATAGGATGTTAGTCTTCTCCATCCAAGCTGTGATCTTTGTAAGAAGTGCAAAGGAGAAGACCTTTTGGGCACCATCGATCAAGCTAATGGGCCTGTAATCGGACGGTAATGAGCGATTGCCCTTCTTAAAGACCAGAATAACCTTGGCTTCCTTCCACGAGGGTGGGATTGGGGCCCCAACAGCAATTACATTAGCAAGAGCTCAAATATACTTGTTCCAGGTGACGGTGTCATGATCAAAAACGTCGCCGGGTACGCCATCAGGCCCCAACGCTTTGTTCCTAACCACTGAGTTTATACTTTGTGTGATTTTTTTATTTAAGTAACAAAACTCAGAGGTCCAAGGACTCCTGCAGTCGGCGATAAATCTTTCGTTGTCCTTGGCTCCTATTCCAGTGTATACTGCGGAGAAGTGCTCATGCCAGGAGGAAATGGCAATGTTGT
Source organism: Triturus cristatus (assembly GCF_964204655.1). NCBI lineage: Eukaryota > Metazoa > Chordata > Amphibia > Caudata > Salamandridae > Triturus > Triturus cristatus. The sequence goes on along the minus strand of NC_140591.1, from coordinate 1,078,081,285 downwards.
TGGTCTTAGGCCTTGGTTTATCTGTGTCACCCCTGGTCACCAAAAGCCAAAATTGTTGTGAATCCTTACTCTAGCAAGCATCCTTCATCTGGAGCCATCAATTCTGCTCCCAGTCCTTTTGGCCTTAGCCTGTGCTTTCTTGTAGGATATCCTTACTTCTTTTAGATCCAACGTAACGTTTGCTCTAATGGCATTGGTCAATTGAGATCTTAATTTTCGACACGCCTGGGTAAACCAGGAGAAATGGGATCTAGCTGATTTCGGTTTGCTTTGGGGCCTAAAGGGAATGCTAAAGTATGATGCCACCTGATTAAAAAAGTGTGTGTGGCAGGTCGTAATCTTTGGAAACCCATCATACTGTTCAAGTTGGCTGAGTAGCTCAATGGTACTTTCTAGGAGTTTACCCCTCAAAGCTTCTAGTTTTGAGGTATCGGTGGCTACACGTGCCCATTTGAGTCGCCTATTGTTGTTGGTCTGTCAAATGCTCCCTGGTAGAAAGTCTTTTGTGGGGATGGCCAGGATTTGTGTCCCACGGTGATGTCATACCAAGCTCAAGAGGGTTGTGGTCACTATCGGTGGTCGACCCAACTACCATGTTCAACATTCCATGCCACAATCTGACATCTAACAAGATATAATTGATGCGGCTCATATTTGTGGTCCTATTTAATTTATTTGCTCCATTTTGTCAGACTTGGTCCGGCCATTGGCCGCCCTATGCTCATACTCGAGGGTGGGAGCATATAGCTGAAGAACTGTACGGAACCATTTCTTAATAGGTGGCAAGTCCAGGGGGGTAACAAGCCACATCTCATCCACCTTGTCACTATGAGTTACATCCTAGGAGTGTAGCGGTTCATAGGTGGTATTGAAGTCCCCTACTACTATTAATGGAGACTGCGACTCCCTCTCCTCTAGACAGTTTTCCAATGTCAGAAGGGTTGGAGAGCTACAACCAGCCTTGGAGCCCCTGGCCTAAACATTAGAGAGGTTGAGCCCTGTACCATTCCTACCCCTGATGTGAATCACTAGAATGTCGGGCAATCTGTTTGCGTTCTCGGATGGTGCACTAAAGACTAATTTTTAACCAGATAAAAAGCCACCCAGCTTGTCGTCCTATTCTGCTGGCAACTGGAAGGCAGCAGTAAGTAACATATCCTGGGATAAAGACAGGGGTAGTAGACCAAGCTTTATGCAAGAGACAGATGTCAAATTGCTCTATATGCTGGATCCAATGATCAAGAGTCAATTTGGGCCTCACTCCGGCGACATTCCACGAGAGTATACAAAGTTTAGGAGATGATCCTCCAAGAGCTGGGCAAAGAGGTTCAGTCTCTTTCCTTACGTGGCCTTTCTTTGGGCCTGCAATGGCATCTTCCCGGATTGCAATCCCCTCTCTCAAGTTGATACTGTAGGTCGGGCAACCCCAGGCTATTGGGCTTTAGAAATGGTAATGTTGGGTTGGTATTGTGCCTCAAGTTAATTCCTAGGTGCTCGGCTCAGCTTATCAGTCAGTCGTTGATAGCTAATGGTGAATCAGAGCCCAAAGGAATGCTCAGGCTAGAAGTTGTATGCTATTGTGAGGTGCTGAATGAATTCCATTTTAGGCACAATATGGTATTATAAAACAGAGAGTTATTTTTTATATTTTCCTGTTGCCACTGTGTAGCCTTATTCTTTATTTGATCTAATGTTTCCACAACGTGAGGTGCTGACCAGAGAACACTAGCCAAGATAATGACATTTGGGCATGTGAGGGGGCACATGAATAAGAGGGGGTACCACCAAAGTCACCTGCTGCAGAGGTTCAGGCCCTGAGTCCGCCATCACAACTTGCCCTCTTCCCCTGCTCTCATCATGCTGGACTGTCTGAAGGCCATAGATATGAGTTACTTTCTTTAGCGATCAAGCCTCTCTTCCCCCTTGGACATCTGTATCGTTGTTTAGTAATATCTGGGTTCACACAATAGTCAAAACTGGAGTATGTATGATTGGGGCCCTACTACAAAAGAACCCACCACTAATTTAACCAGACGATTTTCATTATTCCCATGGCACTTGAGAAGGGAACAAAAGCTGTTTTCCACAAGAGAATTAAACCTAACACAGCAACTTTATGGGGGCGTTATCATTTTCCTCCAAGTGAGATTCTCGAACAGATTGCGAGGGGCTGATTAAGACCGGTTCTCTAATCCTTGGATTTTTTTTACAAATTTGGTTTGCACTTCATCACTGGTCCTATGCCTGGGGAAGGAGGCATTGCAGATTTCATGACAACATTTGGAGAGAAAAGTTCCTCTTAAGAAGCCATTACAGGAACGGTAGACTGGTGCCTCCACTATAAATATGCATCTAACATTGTTCCAATAAGTAACTCTGCTGTAGCTGTTGAAATAGAGGCTGTCTCTCTGGCAACTCAGTTTCCTTGTAGTTGATTTTTTTAAGGTGTTAGGCTGGTTTGCTCTTATCTTGCGCTTTTCCATTTTTGGCAGTTCAAACGTTCCTCGTTTCAGAGTTTACCAGCACAACGGCTAAGGACATTGTCAAAAATATAAGCAGCTCTTAATAGAAAATTGGACATTACCTCCCAACCTTAAACACTCAATGTTTTTAAGAGCTGGGTTAAGAAGAAGGGGCAGGTAAAAGACTTCAGCATGAAGACTATTTGTTAATTAAGTCCTCTCCAAATGTTCAGCCAGTCCCACATTGCGGGTAAAGAGGGCATGCTAAATAGCAGTTCCTCCTTCACCCCCTCCTTTTTGTTGAACATTCCTCCAGGGACGTGGAGATACCTCAAACAGTTTAGCTCATCCAGCTCAGCAGATAAAGGGTGCACACTAAACAGTAATACCTTAGTAGGAGGGGCCCACCTCCTGCACCTCCCTCTCTTTGTTGAACGTGACTCTTGGGATATGCAGTCCCCTCCAACAGTTCAGCATTGTTTGATTCATAGCATAGGCCATGTCATAGTTCACTTGCTGAGTGACACCAAATTGCTCTGTGTGCATTATCAGTACGCAATCTGACTGATGTTACCTACAGGAATATGATTTGTACCAAAACGTCAGAAGAGCAGTCCTGTATATCTTAATATGGTTAGTTTCTGGAGGAATTAAGTTAGTTTAAGATTATACCAGGAACAGTAGCAAAGCCACTGCTTAGCGTGGCTCCGATGGAAAACTTTGGGCTTGCTCTAAAAGGTCTGAGGGCTAGATCCAAGATTCTCTCTTCAATGTTGCATCCTGATAATTGTTTTCCTGAAGCATGTTATCAGGCCCTTTGGATCTAAGTGGTGAATAGACCAGCATTAGTCTTACTCAAGCCATAGGTTCCGGTTGGTTTTCCTTGTCCACATATAATTTACAACCCTTGAGAAGTTGGAAATGAAGATTAGAAGCAAGGAATCCAGATCTATGAATTTTCTTTGAAGTAATAAGTGAGTAACTCAAGATGAACCATGACTATAAGCAAAACGGCCTGAGTGGTGAGATAAAGTGTAATTTAGCTGCATATCTCAGCCAGTGTTGCTTAACTGGACAAAACACACATCTGTGTGCAGAGCCAGCGAACCCAAAACCCAGTTATTGTAGTTGCATAATTACATAAGGTGATCCAGAAAATGACTATGGAGAGTTGCCTCATCAACCCTGTTGGACCTGGCCCTTTTTGCAGGATTATCCCAAAACCTTTTGTCTTCCTCCTCCTATTTGTCTGACCTTCTTTTTGTTGGCTTTAGCACTCTTGAAACTTTACCACTGCTATTCAGTGCTAAAGTGCCCGTGCTCTTGCATCTAAACAAGGTGTGATTGGTTTATACCTGTTTGGCATATTTGATTTACTTATAAGTCCCTTGTTAATGGTATACCATATACCCAAGGCATGTAAATTAAATGCTGCTGGAGGGACTGCTGCACTGATTGTGCCACCCACATAAGTAGCCTTTCAAATCTGTCTCAGGCCTGCCACTGCAGGGCCTGTGTGCGCAGTTTACTGCCACTCTGACTTGGCATTTAAAACTACTTGCCAAGCCTTAAACTCCCCTTTTTCTACATATAGGTCTCCCTTAAGGTAGGCCCTAGGTAGCCCTATGAGCAGGGTGCTGTGTAAGTGAAAGGTAGGGCTTGTGTCTTTATGTGTGCCATGTCCAGGTTCCAGGTAGTGACAGACAGCCTATTTTGTGTTTTACTGCTGTGAGGCCAACTCCTCTCATAGCACTGGGAATTCCCTTATATATTTGTAAGTGGTAATTCTTGATCAGAAAGGAGTGGCATTGCCATGTTTGGTATGTTTAGAATAGTGGTGATAAATTCTGCTTACTAGCGTGGTTGGATTTTACATTAATATTTTAGAAATGCCACACCAACAGAGGACTATGTGTCTGAAATAATGCAGCAACTGAAGAGGTTGCTTATAAAATATATCCCCATTGGGTGGTTGCCCTGAACCATAGGCTTTGGGCAGCTGTTGTTGATCTCTGCTTACGACTGGTAGCAGTGTATATTTGTATATATTTCTGATTACATGTCAATGTTGAACAGTCATTGGATGTTTTTTTCTGTGTATTGTGGATTTTTGTCCAAATTCATTTACGTCTAATTGTAGATGAAATATAATATGTGTTTTGTATATGTTTTTTAAATAATGAGAAGTGTGCATTGTTGTTCCTTATCCAACACCAAAAATCTTTTTGTGGACATAACAAAAATATTTAAATATTGATATGATTAAATCATTGGATCATTATATTTAATAGTTTGGTCTAGCAGTGATTGATAGTGGTTGAATGTCCAGCTAGCTTTTTTCTCTTTTGTGAATCTCAATATTGATCCTGTCTAGCTGGATGGTATAGGGTCCACCCCGTTCCTTATATACTTTTAGAAAGTGGGCATTTCTCTGTGCTTATGACTCTTGGTCACTCCAATACATGTCGGAGCTGGGTGACAACTACACTTGGTGCATACTTTCCAGACAGGCACCACACAGGACAGTCTGGGTGTGACAGGGGATAATCTGCATTCATCTGTATACTGATAGTCTTCCTGGGCTGGGAGAGGGAGAGGTGGTTCACACTTTACATTTGTATAGTTTATGTCCTGCCCTCATGCAAAAGGCTGATTTACCCTGTATTGATCGTCTGGAGACAGGGCTGGGCTGAATGGGATAGTTGCGCAGTTTCTTTGAAGTCACCCCTTCATTAAAGACATTTTTGAATATAAGTACTGGAGCTCTGACCCCATTTATTTAGAGACTGCATGGGACTTGTAAGGAAAGGCTGCTGGCTCCACCATCTGCACATTGTCAGAGGACTATTGTGCTGCCAGGAAGAACTGCCATTTGGACTATCTGCTTTGTTGTGCTGGTCCATAGCCTATTGGGCCACAGCAGAGACTGCCACTTTGCCAAGCAACTTTATTTTCTGGCCTGCCTTCCTGCTGCTTCCTGTGTGCCTTCAAGTGTTCTCCAAGGGCAGAGACCTGCTCTCTCCCCCTGCAGCTCTGCTGTTGTGCTGCTGTCTGTGCAGTGCCCTGTGCAGGTAGGTGTTCAAGCCCTCCTCCGCCCTGAAGCTCCTGCCGGCGCCTCATCCCTGAGTGTCCAGTGGGAGAGCCATGCTCTTCTACTGGTTCCGCTGCTATCTGTATTGTGTTGTGCCAGTTTTTCTGTCTGTTGTCACTGTGCCTGTTTTTCTGTCCTACTCTTATTCTGCCTCTGTACTTTAATTTGTGATCTGTTATTTGTTACCTTGTCATTCTCTGCTTTTTTTGTCTTTGTCATTCTCTGCATGTTTTGTTTTTCCGCCCATTTCCGTTTCCCGCCGCTGCTGCCCCCGTGGTCCATTCCCGCTGCCAGTTCCTGCTCCTGCTTCCCAGCTGCGCTTCCCTCCCCTTCCCTATTTAATGGCGGCTGCTGTGCCCAGTGTAAGGATGAGCCAAGTGTTGCACCGGGACAGGCGTGTGTTTGTCTCTAGTGTAGCCCCCAGCAAGGGAATCACGAAGGAAAGCCGGTTTTGGATTGATGTCATTCTGGAGCACACTTCTCCTGACTGAATCAATGTTGCCTGGCCATCGGATCCCCCCCAGCTGTGTCCCACCGCTGCAAAAGATGCAGCGAACAGTGATCACAAGCTGTGCTGCCTTTGAGAGAACACCATTTGGAGGACCATGTCAGAGGCTCTCCCTTGCAACAGTGGGCTCTACGGCGAAGGAGGATGGTACTTTGGGGGCCGGGGCGGTACTGCCTCCTTGGACAGCTAAGGTTGGTTCCATTTGTGTAAATACATTTCTTCTCACAAGTGCACTCTCACACTACCTCCCAACACACAGATGCTTTGACATGTTAGCCTGTTACTTTTTTTCAACTCCTACTTTTTTTCTTATTGCCACCAGATAACAATCCTATAGAGGATGAGTATCACACATTGTGTTGTCATGGGATAAAACAAATGCAACACTTGCATTTCTAAAAGGGTTTTTTTTCAAACTAGTGCACCACAGATCAGGTATGTACTAGCATGTTTTACCTTTATTTTCTGAAAGTATAAATGTAACTGATTAAATAACCAAATATTGTATCCAACATGAGATATTAGATTTTGATGTCTAGAAAATCAACCATTCAAGGATAACTCTCCCAATGATTATCACCATAGAGACTAATAGTAACTTTGGATGGTAGAATGTAGGGTCCTGGCAGGTCCCTTTTTTGAAATGCAGGACAATGATCGCCGAATGTCAGAACTGTGGAAGTCCAGCGGATGTCCAGCAAAGCAAGCAGTATTAATATTACTTTTAAATTGGAGATCCCAAAACTCAATATTTTCCTTAGATAGGTTCATCAGAACCTGATCTGCACCAGATGCTATTTTGGAAAGGTTTTTATAGATTGCGGTGACAACTTCATTCCATAAAAATGCTATATGTATTGGAAGTGGAGGCGATTCCAGAAAAACATGAAACAAATATTGCATCTCTAGACTCATGGAACCCACTTTTTCTGACGTGCAACCTAAAAACGTTTTCGAAAAATCTGAACTGTTACAGTAATTTAGAAATGTGCATTAATTCACAAAAGGGATATATAATTTTAACATAGCACTATTTAAATTCAAATAACAGTCACATAAAACTAAATTATACCACAGAGTTATTCCAGTGTTTAGTCCGGTGAGTCAAGCCAGAACCTTCACCAGTGGTCTGTATAAAATCACATATTACTTTATGATTATGGACATCGTAGTGAATAAATTGAGCTTTGCTGAGCGAAGCAGTTCTTAATAACACCAAACCACCCATGCATCAGTATAGATTGTGATTAATTAAAAGATTTAAACATTTCAGAAGTTTGGCAAAAAATCTAACAAGGATTTTCCTGGTCTTAAGTTCGGCGCTGCCACCTATTATCGCCTCTCTTGATAATAGGTGGCAGCGTCGAAGTGAAAGGGTGTTGCGGTGGAACGCCACCGCAACACCCACTGCACGCCCCTTTCACGCTAAGTTTAGCGTGAAAGGGGCACTATTACCAAGGCAGGGTGAATGAAGCCACTTACCGTGGCATTTTGCCACATTATGTGGTTTATTGCTGCCTTGGTAATAGGGCTCTGACCCTATCGCCACCACAACGTCACAAAAAGTGACGTTGTGGTGGCGATAGGGGCTTGGTAATATGCCCCATAGTGTTTTTCCTTTATTTCATGAAATAGTCGAAATGTGCCCTGTTCTGTGAAGATGTTTTTTTTCGTTGTAACAATTTGTGGCTTGCACAGTGATGTCTTAGCCACAAAATGTGTTGCATTCACATTTTCAAGCAGATATTTTTAAGTAATGCAATGTCATTTCTATTTGCATGAGAGCTAAAGGTGCTATTTGATTATTCATTTTGAAAGGGTTTTTAGAGAGCTTGTTTTACATAATGAAAAATCTAAATGATGATTAACTTTTAATAATATTACATTAGAAATGTAACCCACGCTGCCACTTCAAACCATGCTTAGGGCCTTAGAGTCTGCTGCTAAAATGATATAAGAAGTTAGAACCACTGTTTTTGAGATGTGAGCCAATGCTTAACCTTATTATTGTAGAGGCAGACTCAATGACAGAGTACTCATTGATCTTATTCTCGGAATATTTTGGGAGGTGATGAACCTTATATTATCCTCTCATTCAACTGGTGTATTAAGCATTTCCCCTCTGCCTTCTGTATGGTTTCTTAATTTTAAATAAATCTACACGATTTCCATCTTGGACTCCTGCCTTGTGTGGATTTATCTATTTGAGTTTTCCGGGTTTTCTTGTAATTTTGTATTTGATGCCTAGAGCCCCAATCCATCCAACCTTCTCTTGTAATGGTAAAAAGTGTTGACATATTGATGGACTGAATGGTCAGCTGAAGCACAACCAGGCTTGATAGAAAGTGACAATGAGCAGGAGGAGTGGTGGAATGCCATGCATTTGTCAAGTGCATTTCTTGGAAGAACATAAATAGTTGATGTGTAGTGGGCTCCCAACACTGCCTCATACATTCCTGTAGATTTAACATTTTGCATGATAGCAGGCAGAGTTTTAGAACAGTTATATTGATGTTATTTACTGCTTTCTCTTTGAAATGACAATAGTCTAACCCCTTACATGGGGATGTAGTAGGTGGAATGAAGTGCATGCCTCAGGACCTCATTTACAGTTAAGTGGTAATGAAAGATTTTCTGAATTATTGAACAAGGGGTAAATTATTGGAAACGTCAGGTCAATTAAGTCGCCGATGGGTATTGTAAGGCCCATGTGGTGGACTCTGTTGTAATTCTGAAGCGAGCATAAAACGAAGGGTCTCTACACTAGGAAACATCTTCCTGCGGATGGCTTACATCTTTCTCCACAAACTGAAGGAATTTTCATTTCTACTCAAATCAAACTCATACTTTTATGGTGATATAGATGCTGAAATCTCCAGAATGTTAGCCTTATGTGAATTTAGGCAGGCGAGAGCATTACATGCAGCGAACAAAGCAATACTTTGTAATAGATTATCAGTTTATGGGCTTTTTTCTTAATGAAATTATTTTGTCAAAATAAATGGAATTCATTTATACTAGTATCCTTTTTTTCTGCACAGGAACATGGAATTTGATGGAAAATTATGATAAAAATGGCCATCAAGTCTAGCAGACTAGAATGGCTTGGCCCCCTGTTTAGGTCTGGGCTAGAGGCAGCTTTAGTTGTTTTTCTAGATTCATGTTTTCCCCAAAACTTATAACAAAAATACATAGGTGTACAGGGGCTTTCAGTCAATCCACCTTTGCCGTTAGTCTGAGAAAATAATCCTGTCAAGAGTCAAAATGATAGGACTCTTGCATTTGCCAGGTATTGCTAGTGCCTGTGTAGAGTGAGGTGTGATCAGCTTATTCCATAACAATCAAGACATTTTTTGAAACTTGTAACATTTACTAATCATCATAAACCAACATGGATATATTTATGTATTACTTAACAAAATTAGGACAAATCATTAAAGAAGCAATAGTGGGTATGCACATTGCTAGGTTGAAGACATACCCCTTGAACTTTATGAATAACATTTCAAGCAACGTATTTGCTCCTATAGGGACGCCTAGTAATGCCATGATGTAGTACAGCTTTGTGAAGGCTTCTATTAGTTAGATCTGACTGACTTCGTTACCACTTTTTTTGTGAAAACCTTTAGACGTTTGCATCTTACTCAAGAGGGACATCTAACAATGAAATATGAAATTAAAAAATGTCCTTTCTTTTTATTTGTAATCATTGGTTTACATAACTGAACGTTTTACAACAAGACACAGCATATTACAAAGGATCCGAGTAGCAAAGCTTTACTATCCATCTGTAATCTACTGGCAGCCATCACTAGTACCACTCAAAAAGAGTTTGTTAAGAATAATTGTGAAAGAACTTGAACATATAAATGATGATTACTCACTATTTATATTGGGGTGTTATCACAAATGCTGCTTGGTCATCAAAAACAATCATTACATTTTACAATAGAGACGATTTTTCCTACTGAAAAGACATTTAAACCATTTGAGTAGCAGTAGTATATCTGCACAATTCTAGGTTGAAAACACACCCTCTGAGCTTTATGAGAAACCCAGGGTAACATATTTCGGTACTACAGCTTTGTGAGGCCTCGGAGTAATTAAACCTGACTCAAAAGGAACACCACATAACCACTTTAAGTACTGCAGCTTTTTGTTCAATATCCAGATTTTATACCTGACCTGAAATAAATGTCTAGCATTGTTAGACCTGTCAGCCCTTTGGGTGGTCCCTCCTCATCATTATTTATTTTGTCCCACTTTTGCCTCAAACCCTGTTTGAATTTTTCCTTTTTGGGAACCACCAGACTTTTTCGTGTTGCTACAGATTCAGGGAACCATTTTAGCTACCCCTGAAACTTCTGTCTGAGGGCCTGAAGCACAAAATGGTGGCCACCTGTGACATCACCAGCATCCACTGGAACCTACCAGCACCTTCCAGAACATTCCAGGAGGTTCCAGAACTCTGTGACAGTTGGAAACCGTTTAGAATGTTGGGAGGATAAGAGAGGCAGTTGGCAGTTGGAGCTGGCAGTTGGCACCTGACTGGTGAAGAGAGAGGAGCACAACAGTGAAGGAGGAAGGAGTGAAGCAGCAGGGGTGGAAACTTGTGCCTGGAGTGGGGTCCATAAACCCACCCTTGATACTTGTCCCTACTGATGGATCCCAGCCTATAGCCCTGTGTGGGAAGAAGACAGAAGAAACTTATCCTAAGGACCTGGACAGCAGGAACAGGCCTTAGAACCAAGAAAACAGCAAGATTCTGACCTGAGAACTGGTTTCCCTGGAGTCCGGCGTCGAGTAGCCTGAAGACCTGGAGCCCGAGGTGGAGAAGCGGCGCTGACTGAAGTAGCAGACGTCGTACCCGGAGCCGCCTGAGGTCGTGAGAGGGCGCCGACGGAGGTCGTGAGGAATACCAGAGGTCGAGGAGGAAGTGAACCGAGGTCGAGCGAGCGGCGTCATCGGAGGAGTGAAGTCCGCCCTCCGGAGTCGTCGGAGACCGAGGTAGAGGAGCACCGGAGGTCGGGAGTGAGGATCGCACTCCGGAGTCGCCCGGAGCCTGTGAGGAGGAGCACCGGAGGTCGGGGGTGAGGATCGCACCCCGGAGTCGCCGGAAGTCGACATCGAGGCCAGGCCGGCCGACGTCATCGGAGCCGAGAGCGCCATCGGACCGGAGCCGCCCGAAGTCGACATCGTGAAGAGACTGCCCGACGCCGTCGAATCGGAGGTCGAGATCGAACCGAGGCCACCGACATCGGACCGGAACCGCCTGCCGGCGTCGTCAAAGAACTGACATTGTGCCGAGGCCGCCGAGACCGAACCGGAACCGCCTCACGGCGTCGACACGACTCCAGCGGCGTCGGAACATCAGAAAAAGGGCAGTAAGTGGAGTAGAGGGCGCCTAAGGCCCTGTGGAGACCTGAGAGACTGCTCTAAGGGGCTAGGGAGGTGCTGAAACCCACCTGACTGTGCCTGGGGTGAACTGGGACTAACCTAGAGAGGTTGTGTGGAGAGAGAAAGCCAGGGCACTGGTATACCCCCCTTGGATCTACCTCAGATTAGGCCTCAGCCTTGTCCCAGCCAGGGAGTAGCCCCCCTCAAGCCTTCCACAACCCTACAAGCTGTGCCTGGGCCATATCAGCCCTTAAGAATTGAAGTGTCATCTGATTATATGAGGGTTGCTGTATACTTTTAATTATTTATTGGGGATACTGTATTTATTGAGTTTTTACCTATTTATTGCTGCACTATATTTATAGGCCCACAGGACTTGTTGGTGTACAATATTTATTGGTACAGTATTTATTGCCTCAAAGTATTTAATTGTCTGTATATATTGCACTTGTATTTATGCCCTGTTATTTATGATCACCCCTATTTATTTCATCAAACAGCCAATATTTATTTGACCTGCACTAATTGAAACTTGTATATTGTGATTGACCTATTTATTTTTCCAATCAGCAACTAAGAGAAAAAGATAAAGAAAGAATATTTTCATAATTTTTACGGTGTAGAGTCGTTTTTGGAACGGATGCACGCATGGTTATTGTATGGGTATATTGTATGCTTAGCACTGCGCCTGTTTCCTGACCACTCGAGCCAAGCTACCACAGTGTGTTCGGGGAGTCCACCACCACCCTTTCTAGTGTGGGAGTGGTTTTCCAACATAAATTGGTGTTCAGTGGTGGGATAGAGCTGTGCCTACATATACTCAACAATAACTGTGGGTAGTCCATAGGCCTACACCGGGAGTTTTCTCACAGCGGCCTTCCTAATTGTGGGTTTTTGTTTTTTCCAAATTTACTCTGGTGGTGGGAGGAGGTATTATTAAAGGTACCCCCCTGCATTGTTACTGCACAAAACCTGTCCTCTAACCTGAGTGGGCAAGATGGAGTTTGTACTAGAGAATCTAGAAACGTACACTGTGGCCCAACTCAGGGAGTTTTGCCAGCGGGAGGGGGTGTACTGTCCCCCAGGAGCAAAGAAGGGTGCACTCCAAACCAGCTTAAGGGCTTGGGGGGAGGCACGCCGAGAAAGCAAGGCTGAGGAGGAAGACAGGGATGGAGAGCCTGACCCCGAGGGGGCTGAGATGTACCAACCTGAGGTGGGGAACCTGTCAGCAGGGCCCAGGACACTTTCTAGGAAGGGCAGCACTGTCTCTAGCGGGGGCTTATCCAGCGTGGAGTTAGCAGATCGGAGAGAGAAAAGACAGCTCACATGGGATTTAGCAAAGCTGGAGAAGGAGAAGGAGGAACAGAGGTTGGCTCATGAGACGGAGAAAGAGAGGATGGCTCATGAGATAAGACTGAAAGAGATAGAGCTTCAGATCCTAAGAATTGGGGCACCAACTGTTCCTAATGGTGGCAGCAAAGACCAAGAAATCACCAGGGAATCCAAACCTTACCTGCCAAAGGACATAGTAGCTAGCTATGGGGCGGGTGACGACATCGCCAAGTGGCTAGCAGCCTATGAGGTCTCGTTGAGGGCCCATGGGGTTCCAGTGAAGTATTGGGGAGGAGGATTGTATAGGTACATGCCTCCAGCTGGTTGGGATGCTTTATTGGCCCTCGAAGAGGATGAGCAGACCCACTACCCCACCATGAAACTGGCGCTCATCAGAAAGTTTGGGCTAACACCTGAAAAGTACAGACAGAAGTTCAGGGGTAGTCACAAGCTGGGCACACAGAATTGGGTGGACTTCCTGGACTATGCAAAGAAGGCACTGGAAGGTTGGATTCAGGGCAGTGAAGTAAGGAACTACGAGGAGTTGTTCGACCTAGTACTGAAGGAACACCTACTCGAGAAATGTTTCCCTGAACTGCGGCAACACCTGGTGGATAGCAAGCTGACCAGCCCCCGGAAGCTTGCTGAGGAGGCGGACATTTGGGCTAGTACCCGGGTGTCCACAAGGGGGACTGGAGGGGATACTCAAAAGGCCGGACAGGGCGCCCCCCAGAAGAAAGAGGGAGGGGACAAGAAAAAGGAGTTCTCCAAAGGCCCCCAAAATAACTTCCAAGGGAAGGGAACAGGATTCACCTCTAAGGCTAACCCACCCAGAAACCCTAATCCTGGCCAGAGTCAGCAGCCAAGGGTTGTCCATTGCTACGAGTGCGGTGGCGTTGGACACTATAAAGGAGATCCGAAGTGTCAGAAACGATCACCCCCTCCCACTGGAGGAAAGACCCCCGGAGTAGCTAGTGTAGTGCTCGGGGAGGAGATGCCCTTAACTAAGGGAAGGGAGTGGGCGGGTGTCACTTTAGTGTCCCTGGGAGAACGGGAGATGGTTCCTAAGATCCAGGTGCCCGCAAATACCGCAAAGTATGGGCAGTGGATCACCATCAACGGCCAAAGAGGGGAGGCTCTGAGAGACACAGGAGCCAGTATGACTATGGTGCGTAGCCAGCTGGTGTCTCCAGAGCAGGTAATTCCCGATGTACTCCACCCAGCCGCGATGGCTGACGGCAGAACAGGTCACTATCCAGTGGCCGAGGTTCCCTTTGAATGGGGGGGGGTTGCAGGTTCACTTCGAGTTGCCGTAAGCCCTGCCGTGCCAGTCGATTGTCTGCTGGGCAATGACATGGAGCACAACGCTTGGAAGGAGGTGGAATACCGGACTCACACCGAGATGCTGGGTACACCTGACTGGGCCTGTGTTAGCACAAGGTCCGCGACTACCCGAAGAGGGAGTTCATTCCGGCTGGAGCCTGGAACAAAGGCCCAGCCAGCTGCCAGTCAAGGGAAGAACCGAGGACAGGAGGAGCCTGCCTCGGCGTCTCCACCCCGTAGGACGGATAGGCCACCGGAGGTGGTGGGCCAGGAGTCTGCGGAGGGGGACGTTACCAACCTGGAGGACTTACCCATCCCGGCCGAGTGGCACGTGGAGGGAGGCCCGTCCAGGGAGGAATTCTGCCAGGGCCAGAGGGAGTGCCCTACCCTTGAGGGGCTGAGGCGACAGGCCGAAGCCCAGGCAGCAGGGAACGTTGAAGGGAACTACAGTGTTTACTGGGAGGATGGCCTCCTCTACAGTGAACCCAAGGCACCCCTACATGGATCGTCACGAGCCTTGGTAGTCCCTCAACGTTATCGAGCCTTCCTTCTAGAGTTGGCTCACGAGATACCATTGGCAGGACACCTGGGGCAAGACAAGACCTTCGCCCGTCTTGTCCCACACTTTTATTGGCCTCAGATGAAAGTGTCGTCCGATACCTACTGCCGGACATGTGTGTCTTGCCAAGCCAGTGGGAAAACAGGGGTGAAGCTGAAAGCTCCCCTGGAACCACTTCCTGTCGTTAGCACCCCCTTTGAAAGGGTGGGCATCGACATTGTGGGTCCGTTAGATCCGCCAACATCAGCTGGTCACAGGTTTATCCTGGTTCTGGTGGATCATGCCACACGGTACCCAGAGGCAATACCTCTGAGGACCATAACAGCACCTGTTGTGGCTAGGGCCCTAATGGGAATCTTTACCCGAGTGGGTTTTCCCAAGGAAGTTGTGTCCGACAGGGGGACCAACTTCATGTCAGCGTATATGCGGGCGATGTGGAAGGAGTGTGGAGTGACATACCGGTTCACCACTCCTTACCACCCCCAGACCAATGGTCTGGTGGAGAGGTTTAACAAAACCTTGAAAGGCATGATCAGAAGTCTGCCTGAAAGCCTGCGGAGGAAATGGGACGTCCTCCTACCCTGTTTACTTTTTTCCTACAGGGAAGTGCCACAGAAGGGAGTGGGCTTCAGCCCCTTCGAGCTTCTGTATGGGCACCCTGTACGTGGACCTCTTAACCTGGTGAGAGACGGATGGGAAAGAACTCCCAGAAAGCTCCCCCAGGATGTGGTGAGCTACATGCTGGCCTTCCGGAGCCAAATGGCTAAGTTGTGGAAGCAAGCTTCTGACAACTTGGAAGCCAGCCAAGCAGTAATGAAGGCGTGGTATGACCACAACGCTCACCCGGTGGAGTTGGAGCCTGGCCAGAAGGTGTGGGTGATCGAACCAGGAGAGCTTAGTGCCCTCCAGGATCGCTGGTCAGGACCCTTTGAGGTGTTGGAGAAGAAGGGTAAGGCTACCTACTTGGTGGACCTGAAGACCCCTCGTCAGCCCCTGCGGGTGCTGCATGCCAACCGCCTCAAACCCCACCACGAGAGGCCCGAAGTCATCTTGATGATGGTGACTGACGGAGGAGAGGACGTGGAAAGCGAGCCTCTCCCTGATCTGTTTGCGTCTCAGGAAAAGGGTGGGTCGGTGGAGGGAGTGATTCTCTCCCCATCTCTAACTCCTGAACAGCAGGAGGACTGTCGCCAGGTCCTGGGGCAGTACTCCTCGTTGTTCTCCCTTGTCCCAGGTAGGACTCACCTGTGCGTCCATGACGTGGACACAGGAGACAGCCCACCTGTGAAGTCCAAGATCTACCGGATGTCAGACAAGGTGAAGGCCAGCATTCATAGTGAAGTCACTAAGATGCTGGAGCTAGGAGTGATTGAACCTTCTAGCAGCCCCTGGTCCAGTCCGGTGGTGTTAGTACCAAAAGCTGCACCACCGGGTGCCCAACCAGAACTGAGGTTCTGTGTGGACTACCGGGGACTGAATTCAGTGACAAAGACTGATGCACATCCGATCCCTAGGGCGGATGAATTAATTGACCGGCTGGGAGCTGCCCAATATCTAAGTACCTTTGACCTTACCTCTGGGTACTGGCAGATCTCTTTGACTGATGGAGCAAGGGAAAGGTCAGCCTTCTCCACGCCCAATGGCCACTACCAGTTCTGTGTGATGCCCTTTGGGCTCAAGAACGCACCTGCCACGTTTCAGCGCCTGGTAAACCAGATCCTCACCGGAATGGAGAGTTTCTCTGCTGCTTATCTGGATGACATAGCCGTCTTCAGTAGCAGCTGGGAGGATCACTTGCGTCACCTGCAAGCTGTTCTCCAGGCCCTGAGACAAGCTGGATTGACGATCAAGGCCAGCAAGTGCCAGATCGGGCAGGGGTCGGTAGTGTACCTTGGACACTTGGTGGGTAGGGGAACGGTGCAACCCCTCCAGGCGAAGATCGAGGCCATCATGGCCTGGGAACCCCCCAAGACACAGACTGAGGTCCGAGCATTTTTGGGCCTCACGGGATACTATCGCCGCTTCGTGAAGGGGTACGGTACCATCGTAGCCCCTCTCACGGAGCTCACGTCCAAGAAACAACCTCGACGGGTAGTCTGGACGGAGGCTTGTCAGCAAGCCTTTGAGAAATTGAAGAAAGCCATGTGCGAGGCCCCGGTCTTATGGGCCCCAGACTTTTCCAAGAAGTTCATTGTCCAGACAGATGCATCAGAACATGGCATTGGGGCAGTGTTATCGCAACTCAACGAAGAGGGTCTGGATCAACCCGTGGTCTTCCTATCCAGGAGACTACTTCCCAGGGAACAGAAGTGGAGTGCAATAGAGCGTGAAGCCTTTGCAGTGGTATGGGCTCTGAAGAAGTTGCGGCCATACCTGTTTGGCTCGCACTTCCTAGTTCAGACCGACCACAGACCCCTTCGTTGGCTGATGCAAATGAAGGGGGAGAATCCCAAGTTGTTGAGGTGGTCTATTTCCCTACAGGGGATGGACTTTCAGGTGGAACATCGGCCTGGAGTGGACCACGCCAATGCAGACGGTCTCTCAAGGTATTTCCGCCTTAGTGATGAGAACTCCCAAGGGGTTGGGTAGCTCTCCCCACTTTCAGCTGGGGGGGACGCGTGTTAGACCTGTCAGCCCTTTGGGTGGTCCCTCCTCATCATTATTTATTTTGTCCCACTTTTGCCTCAAACCCTGTTTGAATTTTTCCTTTTTGGGAACCACCAGACTTTTTCGTGTTGCTACAGATTCAGGGAACCATTTTAGCTACCCCTGAAACTTCTGTCTGAGGGCCTGAAGCACAAAATGGTGGCCACCTGTGACATCACCAGCATCCACTGGAACCTACCAGCACCTTCCAGAACATTCCAGGAGGTTCCAGAACTCTGTGACAGTTGGAAACCGTTTAGAATGTTGGGAGGATAAGAGAGGCAGTTGGCAGTTGGAGCTGGCAGTTGGCACCTGACTGGTGAAGAGAGAGGAGCACAACAGTGAAGGAGGAAGGAGTGAAGCAGCAGGGGTGGAAACTTGTGCCTGGAGTGGGGTCCATAAACCCACCCTTGATACTTGTCCCTACTGATGGATCCCAGCCTATAGCCCTGTGTGGGAAGAAGACAGAAGAAACTTATCCTAAGGACCTGGACAGCAGGAACAGGCCTTAGAACCAAGAAAACAGCAAGATTCTGACCTGAGAACTGGTTTCCCTGGAGTCCGGCGTCGAGTAGCCTGAAGACCTGGAGCCCGAGGTGGAGAAGCGGCGCTGACTGAAGTAGCAGACGTCGTACCCGGAGCCGCCTGAGGTCGTGAGAGGGCGCCGACGGAGGTCGTGAGGAATACCAGAGGTCGAGGAGGAAGTGAACCGAGGTCGAGCGAGCGGCGTCATCGGAGGAGTGAAGTCCGCCCTCCGGAGTCGTCGGAGACCGAGGTAGAGGAGCACCGGAGGTCGGGAGTGAGGATCGCACTCAGGAGTCGCCCGGAGCCTGTGAGGAGGAGCACCGGAGGTCGGGGGTGAGGATCGCACCCCGGAGTCGCCGGAAGTCGACATCGAGGCCAGGCCGGCCGACGTCATCGGAGCCGAGAGCGCCATCGGACCGGAGCCGCCCGAAGTCGACATCGTGAAGAGACTGCCCGACGCCGTCGAATCGGAGGTCGAGATCGAACCGAGGCCACCGACATCGGACCGGAACCGCCTGCCGGCGTCGTCAAAGAACTGACATTGTGCCGAGGCCGCCGAGACCGAACCGGAACCGCCTCACGGCGTCGACACGACTCCAGCGGCGTCGGAACATCAGAAAAAGGGCAGTAAGTGGAGTAGAGGGCGCCTAAGGCCCTGTGGAGACCTGAGAGACTGCTCTAAGGGGCTAGGGAGGTGCTGAAACCCACCTGACTGTGCCTGGGGTGAACTGGGACTAACCTAGAGAGGTTGTGTGGAGAGAGAAAGCCAGGGCACTGGTATACCCCCCTTGGATCTACCTCAGATTAGGCCTCAGCCTTGTCCCAGCCAGGGAGTAGCCCCCCTCAAGCCTTCCACAACCCTACAAGCTGTGCCTGGGCCATATCAGCCCTTAAGAATTGAAGTGTCATCTGATTATATGAGGGTTGCTGTATACTTTTAATTATTTATTGGGGATACTGTATTTATTGAGTTTTTACCTATTTATTGCTGCACTATATTTATAGGCCCACAGGACTTGTTGGTGTACAATATTTATTGGTACAGTATTTATTGCCTCAAAGTATTTAATTGTCTGTATATATTGCACTTGTATTTATGCCCTGTTATTTATGATCACCCCTATTTATTTCATCAAACAGCCAATATTTATTTGACCTGCACTAATTGAAACTTGTATATTGTGATTGACCTATTTATTTTTCCAATCAGCAACTAAGAGAAAAAGATAAAGAAAGAATATTTTCATAATTTTTACGGTGTAGAGTCGTTTTTGGAACGGATGCACGCATGGTTATTGTATGGGTATATTGTATGCTTAGCACTGCGCCTGTTTCCTGACCACTCGAGCCAAGCTACCACAGTGTGTTCGGGGAGTCCACCACCACCCTTTCTAGTGTGGGAGTGGTTTTCCAACAAGCATGAACTCACCAAACTCAAGTTTTCTAAAATAAAATGACCTCTCCATTTATATTTAGGACTGACATATGAGCCAGCTCTAGCTGTTTCGCCAAAGTAATATTTAAAAAATATATATATATAATATACATATAGAGATGGTTTTTTAGTTAATAGACATTGTCTAGCGTCCTCCCCCACCAAGACTCTGGAACCTGATGCATTTAGAATCTCCTCACACATGGATGGTCATCGGGGTGAACATGTTACTCGTGCACCAGCCGCAATAAATCCAGCTTCTTCAAAGGGGACATACTCACACATTACAGCCCTGCCTGTCCTGTGGGACCAGTCTCCACCACCTAATTAACCCAATGTCAGAACAAAAAACCTGAAATGTACTCTCATGGAATGCTGGTCTCAACTCTAAGTTGGTTGATCCGAAGTGGGGCACATTTATTGACATATTTGATACTCATATGTTCCAGGAAACATGGTGTGTTGAACCATTCCATAGGTCAGGATTTACCACCTATTTCTGTCCAGCAAACTCAGGTGGTAGGGGTCAGCTAGTAGGTGGCTTAATTTTTTTATCAAAAATGTGTCAGCTCTCACCATCATGAGTCTTGATGTTAACTCACAAGATCTCATGGGATGGCTTTTGCTGGGGGTGGGACTTTTTGCTATGTTATTAATGTTAATAACAGGCCAATAGGGGCAAACAGGCAATCCATTACCTTTTGTAGTGTAGAAAATGCTACCGAGATTCTCCCACATAAAGATAAGGTAATCGTTGTTGGTAATTTTAATGTTACCTTTGAACACTAAGGTCCTGGGCCTGGGCCACTTAAATCAACAGAAGAAGAGGATGAAGCTTGGGGTATCCCTCAGTTAGACCTGGACCCTATCACAAGATGTTCTGTCGCAGCTGACCAATTGATGAGCTTATCTATCTACCTTGACTTTAGGGCCTTTAATCGCAGGGCCCCCTCGGATTGAAGTAGTGCTCACACTTTTAGGCTCATGCTGCAAAAGAGTTGCATTGACTATATATTTCTGTCACTGCCAATGTGGTAATCTCTTAAAGATATGGTGGTTGTTGACCACCGCGACTGTGACTACAGTGCCCTCCATCTATCTCTTAGCAGGTTTGGGTCTACTGCTCACCAGAGTGGCATCCTGAATCCTGGGCCTGTTCCGACACTCTCCAATAATAAGCGGTGCTAAAATGGGAGGCGGTTTCGAGGTACTCAAATGTGCTGGTCCAGATTTATTACCAGGTAGCTGACACTTTAGATGCATCCTCGCTCTTCAAAATCTACATGGCCCCCTCGCCGCCATCGTCATACAGCATGGACTCAGAATATTATCCTATGCAAATGACACCCAGCTCATCCTCTCCTCCACAAAGGACCCCCACACCACCAGACTCAGCTTCCAGGAAGAAATGAAGGATGTTGCATCCTGGATAAGCAGCAGCTGCCTGAAGCATATATATATATGTACATATATTCACAGATAGACAAAAAAACTAGGCGCAAAATTCATCACATCACAAAGGGGTACTCTACTTCTGTGCTATATAGGCTATACATATACACAAGAAAAAACTAACTGAAAGCAAAACCCATTGGAAATGTAATAAATACTACGCCAATTCTGCCTATGGGAGAGCCACAATAGTAGAAATAAGCCTATTTAATGTGAGGGAACACAACCATCCCCTAATGTGACAGAAATCGAGGTCAGAGATGCTCTAGAAACAATCAGAGAAGCAAACACCAGCTCCCAACAGACCAGTACCCAAATACTAAAAAACTTATTAACTAGGGTAACTGAACATGTCACATGTCCCCTCTATTCCCACCCAAAAAACATTAATACCCACCCCCCACACTTTTACAGAAATACAAATCTTACCAGAATACACTGTAACCTACAAAGATGTGAAATTCATTCTTCATGACAATAACAGTCTTGAAAAATGAATTGTTATCTTTGCCACCAACAGCAACATACAGGGGTCGATTCGGATCCGGGTCGGACAGGTCTCCGAGAACTGTCCGTAGCCTTACGGTGTGACCGACACGTACCCGTAGCCGGTCCGTCCTGTAGATGAAGTACGATGCGCATAACTGCCAAAAACATGACCGACACGTAGGCTATGATTCAAGCTCCATTCTCCGTCTGAGGCGTAACTCCGAACGCCGAACCGAGTCACCCGGAAGCAGTATCCATAGCAGTTTCTGCCCTGACAAGTACGATGCGTACTTCCAACGCGCCGGATGGGTCACCACGTACCGCACGTCACAGCATCCGGAAAATAAGCATATCAGCTACGATTCGCGCCACAACTCAATCCACGGCTACGAGACGGACCAGCTTGCAGCGGGTATGAGACGGAGCAACAAGCATCGTGAACGACACTAACACATCATGAATCCCATCGCGCAGTTCATACCAGTACTCTACATCTATGACCGGATCAGGAACCGACGCCGTCGGCGCCGACGGTAAGTCAGACACCTACCACACAAACAAACAACACGTACCCGCAAAATGGTACACACACACAGGTGATCCACATCCTGGCCACCAACAACAGGTCACCATAGGGGTTACATGGCCAGCACCACTACCACCCCCACCCATGGGGCATATGTTGCCCATCACCCCTGCCACTCCCACTCTTAGGGGACCTGTTGCCTATCACCCATGCGACCCCCACCCATAGGGCGTATGTTGCCCATCACCCCTGCCACCCCCAGCCATAGGGGACCTGTTACCTATCACCCCTGCCACCCCCACTCATAGGGCTTATGTTGCCCATCACCCCTGCCACCCCCAGCCATAGGACTTATGTTGCCCATCACCCCTGCACCCCCAGCCATAGGGGACCTGTTGCCCATCACCCCTGCAACCCCCACTCATAGGGCATATGTTGCCCATCACCCCTGCCACCCCCAGCCATAGGGCACCTGTTGCCCATCACCCCTGCCACCCCCACTCATAGGGGACCTGTTGCCCATCACCACTGCCACCCCCAGCCACAGACTGATTTGCATATGGCCATGTCTGAACTGGGGTGGCAGAGTGGGCTAAAGAACGGTGATGGATCAAACCCAGATCTGTTGACTGGGTGTGAGTGTTTGATTGGTTCTGATGCTCCGTCCATCACCACCCCCTTTTGTACCGCTTTGTTCGCTGTAAGTTGGCAGGGTAGGCTCAGACGTGAGTCCCTTGCTCACTTTGGCACTGGATTCAAGCAAGCCTGGCTGAAGACAGCAGAAATGCCAGAAACCAGTCCCAGGAAGCTTGTTTCCGGTCCAGGGAAGGCATGGCTTGGCAGTTCGGGCTGGACTGTTCCCATGAGGCACAGGGTCAGACTGATTTGCATATGGCCATGTCTGAACTAGGGTGGCAGAGTGGGCTAAAGAACGGTGATGGATCAAACCCAGATCTGTTGACTGGGTGTGAGTGTTTGATTGGTTCTGATGCTCAGTCCATCACCACCCCCTTTTGTACCGCTTTGTTCGCCATAAGTTGGCAGGGTATGCTCAGATGTGAGTCCCTTGCTCACTTTGCCACTGGATTCAAGCCAGCCTGGCTGAAGACGGCTGAAATGCCAGAAAATGTTCCCAGGAAGCTTGTTTCAGGTCCAGGGAAGGCATGGCTTGGCAGTTCGGGCTGGACTGTTCCCATGAGGCACAGGGTCAGACTGATTTGCATATGGCCATGTCTGAACTGGGGTGGCAGAGTGGGCTAAAGAATGGTGATGGATCAAACCCAGATCTGTTGACTGGGTGTGAGTGTTTTTGATCGGTTCTGATGCTCCGTCCATCACCACCCCCTCTTGTACCGCTTTGTTTGCCATAAGTTGGCAGGGTATGCTCAGACGTGAGTCCCTTGCTCACTTTGGCACTGGATTCAAGCAAGCCTGGCTGAAGACAGCTGAAATGCCAGAAACCAGTCCCAGGAAGCTAGTTTCCGGTCCAGGGAAGGCATGGCTTGGCAGTTCGGGCTGGACTGTTCCCATGAGGCACAGGGTCAGACTGATTTGCATATAGCCATGTCTGAACTGGGGTGGCAGAGTGGGCTAAAGAACGGTGATGGATCAAACCCAGATCTGTTGACTGGGTGTGAGTGTTTGATTGGTTCTGATGCTCAGTCCATCACCACCCCCTTTTGTACCGCTTTGTTCGCCATAAGTTGGCAGGGTATGCTCAGATGTGAGTCCCTTGCTCACTTTGCCACTGGATTCAAGCAAGCCTGGCTGAAGACGGCTGAAATGCCAGAAAACGGTCCCAGGAAGCTTGTTTCCGGTCCAGGGAAGGCATGCCTTGGCAGTTCGGGCTGGACTGTTCCCATGAGGCACAGGGTCAGACTGATTTGCATATGGCCATGTCTGAACTGGGGTGGCAGTGTGGGCTAAAGAACGGTGATGGATCAAACCCAGATCTGTTGACTGGGTGAGAGTGTTTGATTGGTTCTGATGCTCCGTCCATCACCACCCCCTTTTGTACCGCTTTGTTCGCCATAAGTTGGCAGGGTATGCTCAGATGTGAGTCCCTTGCTCACTTTGCCACTGGATTCAAGCAAGCCTGGCTGAAGACGGCTGAAATGCCAGAAAACGGTCCCAGGAAGCTTGTTTCCGGTCCAGGGAAGGCATGCCTTGGCAGTTCGGGCTGGACTGTTCCCATGAGGCACAGGGTCAGACAGATTTGCATATGGCCATGTCTGAACTGGGGTGGCAGAGTGGGCTAAAGAACGGTGATGGATCAAACCCAGATCTGTTGACTGGGTGTGAGTGTTTGATTGGTTCTGATGCTCCGTCCATCACCACCCCCTTTTGTACCACTTTGTTTGCCATAAGTTGGCAGGGTATGCTCAGACGTGAGTCCCTTGCTCACTTTGCCACTGGATTCAAGCAAGCCTGGCTGAAGACGGCTGAAATGCCAGAAACCGGTCCCAGGAAGCTTGTTTTCGGTCCAGGGAAGGCATGGCTTGGCAGTTCGGGCTGGGCTGTTCCCATGAGGCACAGGGTCAGACTGATTTGCATATTGCCATGTCTGAACTGGGGTGGCAGAGTGGGCTAAAGAACGGTGATGGATCAAACCTAGATCTGTTTACTGGGTGTGAGTGTTTGATTGGTTCTGATGCTCCGTCCATCACCACCCCCTTTTGTACCACTTTGTTCGCCATAAGTTGGCAGGGTATGCTCAGACGTGAGTCCCTTGCTCACTTTGCCACTGGATTCAAGCAAGCCTGGCTGAAGACGGCTGAAATGCCAGAAACCGGTCCCAGGAAGCTTGTTTCCGGTCCAGGGAAGGCATGGCTTGGCAGTTCGGGCTGGACTGTTCCCATGAGGCACAGGGTCAGACTGATTTGCATATGGCCATGTCTGAACTGGGGTGGCAGAGTGGGCTAAAGAATGGTGATGAATCAAACCCAGATCTGTTGACTGGGTGTGAGTGTTTGATTGGTTCTGATGCTCCGTCCATCACCACCCCCTTTTGTACCGCTTTGTTTGCCATAAGTTGGCAGGGTATGCTCAGACGTGAGTCTCTTGCTCACTTTGCCACATCTGACACAACATGTGTGTGTGTGTGTCTCAGTGTCCCCAGGCAACTACACAACACATGAGGGGGGCTGACCCACAGTGACACAGATGTGGACACAGTGCCATACAAAAGTAAACCATCATTGGGACCCCCTTAGTGGGCAATCAGGCATTGTGAGATGAGAGGGAGCACAACAGACACATGTGACACAAGCTGAAATGAACAGCAATTAACACAGCAAGAGACTGACACACAACAGCACTACCCCCAGGGACCAGACAATAGGGTGACACAAGCATGCATGACACCTCCACTGTGATGACAAAGGCAGATGTCGTACAAACTGGGAAAACCAGACATGTGTCCTGTTCCTCAAACGTACATCACACATACACAAAACACAAATACCTCAGCTTGGCCCCTCATCCATGGACAAACGGGAGCTAGGGGACCATCCATGCAAATATTCACATCAGTCCACCCTCAACACCACACACCCTGAACTGCAACAATGTGCATCTGTGAAGCCCACATGGACAGGTGACATTGCACATGCACCCATGACAAACACAGGAATGTTGGGAGGAATTAAGGTTCACAGACTCATCACACAAGGATAGTTTACAACCCTGGTGAATGACAGACATACTGCACAGTATGTGGTACATGACCATGACGCCAAAGCTCACATAACCTTCAGAATACCTGCCACAGTCCCGGGACAATGCAGAAGCCAAGGAGAACCACAAGGCACACATGCTGACACCTGCCAACATTGCAGCCCTGAACCGGACGAGTGGGAGCAGTCACACACACATACACATGTCTCAATCACTGAAAGGTACCACCTAGGGACAACTAAATGATATTGTGAATAAACAAGTGCATTGGGGAACCCTGACTGTGTCCCATCTGTGTCTGACAACATCATCACCACTCAGAACTGACAAATCCCAATGATGAAACACCAATTAACAGTAGTGTGTCATGCACCCACACATCTGGTAGCCCATGGCAAAGTAGTGGGATGAACACAGTACCACTCAGCAAGCATCAACAACAGGAACATATCAAGGGAACACTGCCTGTGTATGAAAAGGGATGTGGACACACACACATGCTCATACAATACACACCATGGGCCCAGGCTATGTCACGGGACAACACACTTACTTGAGGGGACCCAACTCCTGTGGAAGTCCAGCTGTGCCAAACATATTCACAGCACATCTCACTCGTGTCAGCAGAACACTTGGTCAGTCAGCCATCAGTTACCACACAATGAAGTCTCTGGTCACAACAGCCTGGGTACGGGAGTCTCCCCCAAGTCATCTGCACATACTCAAAACATATGTACAGCAAGTTGATCAGAGGACCCAGTTGCTCCTATATCAATGATGCCCACACCTGTAGGCCCAGTGGTGATGCGCACAAAGTCTGTGAAATTGACAAATTGGACAATAGGAAGCACAACATATGTGCATGGGTGCAAGCCAGAGATGTGACCATGCAAATAAAATGTTCACTGAGATGTCCATAAATAGTTGATCATGACACACCCAGGTAGCTGCAAAGGATGACATGGATACCCACCAGAATGGGATACATATCTCATGGGCCACATGGAGTACCTCACATCAACACATCAATATTCAACATTGGAAACCAAGCATTACAGGTGCAAGTGCATGTTAAACATCATCAACATAATGTACAGCTAAATCAAGTTCACAGGGATAAAGAAAAAAGCTTTAGTCAGCATATTAAATTTTAAACGTCCGTTCAAACAAAAGGCCAATGGCCAATCCATTTCCAAATGCCAAGGAGTGAACTAGAGTGACAACTGTCACACGCTGCTTACCTGCACTTCTAAGGACAGGGGACATCCCCTCGGAGGGGCATACAATGGGGGCAGGCCAGGCACCGCAGGGACAGGATCAGGGCGCAGCAGAAGGAGGCAGTGAAGAGGTGGTGGATGCAGGCAAGACACTTGCAACTGCAGTGGAGCTGACTGAAGTGGTGGGTGCAGTCACAACTGTGGGGCACAACTCAGATGGGGTGGGTGCCGGCACAACTTCAGTGGGCTGGTCAGATGGAGTGGATTGGGTCCCCACTGCAGTGCCCAAGTCAAACGGGGTGGTCGTGTACTCCATTGCAGTGCCTAAATCCATGTGAGCGGAATGGGGTGCAGGTGAGGTCGGCAGGACAGAGGGGGGGACACGGTCCCCACATCAGTGGCACTAACCATCTGACCAGGTGTGGAGGAGCAAGTGGCAGGGGGGAGAGCCTCAGCATTTTGGGGATGGTGTATCTGTGGGTGGGGGAACCAGGGGCACTGAGTGGCGGACGAACCTCTGGAGTGGTGGTCTGGGCAATGGAGGACGGAGACTTTGCCTTGGAGCTGCGTGGGGGCGGTGGGGTCTTGCTCCTTCGGTTCTGGGGGGACTTGCAGGTGGGGGTCTCAGTCTGACTGCGCCTGGGGGTGGGTGTCCGGGTGTGAGGGGCACTCCCCTCTGTGTGTGGGGGCTTCCTCTTCCCCTTGTAATTAGGATCTGCTGGGTCGGAGGGGAAGAGGCCAAGGTCACAGAGGAAGAGCTTCTGTGGAGATGGGGTTGCAGGTGAGGCAAGGGAAGGGGGCTGGGAGGGAGAGGTTTTGGAGGACTGCGGCGTGGTTGTGGATGACTGTGTGTGTCTGCAAACCAGCCCCTGTGAGTGTGGTATCAGTCCCCTGCACTTGCTTGTGTGCACGTCTTACCCTTGGTTTGGGTGTTTGTGTGCTGCCCGTGTCTGTGGCTTTGTGAGAATGTGCAGGTGTGTGTGTGCTTGGGACAGCTAGGCTGCTAGGGATTGTGGGTGGTGCAGGTGTAGGAGGGGTGCGGGACTGTTGGAGGAGGGACACTGCTGCCGTTAGTAAGGAGGCCATGGACTGATTGGTCCTCTGTAGGGCAGACATGCCCGAGGAAATGCCCTCCATGACCGACACCAGTTGCGTCAACAGACTTGTGTGTGCATGGAGGACCTTCAGCATCGACGTCTGCCCTACATGGATCTGTCTAAGTAAGTCCAGAGACTCCTCACTCAGGGCAGCAGGGGACACAGGGGCAGGGGGTGCAGTGCCTGGCACAAAGGAGACATGCTCCCGAACATGGGAGCCTACAGGGACCTCTGGGATGGGAGCCGATGGGAGGGTGGTGATGGTGGTGGTGGGGACGGTGGTGGGGACAGCCTCACTAGTTGGGGTTTGGTGGCTGCTGACACCCGCCTCCACAAGGGAGTCATCCTCAGAGCTGCTGTGGCCCTCAGCTGGGGGGAATGGTGCTGACGATTCCTCTGTGTGGCTCCACTCACCTTCTGTGCCACTGGGTCCCCCCGACTCCTCTCCTTCTGTCCCTGTCAGGCTCTGTGGCTGCTCCTGGTCCGTGGAGCTGCACCCTCCTGTGGCCATGGATGTATCTGGATAGGAATAGGAAGTAAGTAAACAACATCAGTCACCTGCACTGACTGCACACCCCACAGTGAGTACAACACATCACAGGGCAAGCCTTGGCATCATCAGCTGAACACATCTCAAAGTGCCAACACTGTTTAGAATAAGCCAATTGTCATTCTCAACATCAACCATGGCGCACATATCCCTCTTTGACTTGCACACATATGTCTGTTGCATGTTGGATGCTAATACCCCAATGGCCCGACATGCACCACCTACACATTAGTTGTACATGCAAGTGAACATGTAGGAGTATGTCACTATACACCCATCACATCTCTTGCTACTGACTCAGTACAGGTGTCTGGATGAAGGGATGGGCAGAGACTCATTTCACATGCTTGTGATGCATGCCAGAAACACACACTATGATGTTCTTATGTCCTGATGGGCAATGCCACAATGGGGTGCATGGTGCACACTTGAACACAATGCAGGATCACTCATAGCAAGTTAAATGCCATGGCACTGGCATGCCTGGAAAGTCAGTCAACACTGTCTCCTGTCACAGGGTCAGGGCATCCAGACAACAACAGTATGCACAAGCATAGCTCAGGGGTAAAGCTAACTCTGCAGATGACCGGTGCACTTGCCCATCCCCTGCAAACAACATATCCAGGACTCAGAAGACCCCACATCATGCAAATCAGACATATGAGTCTCTGCAATCACAACTCCCTGTACATTAACACAGCACAGTCTGCCATGCATGTAACCCAGCTGCCTGAAGGACACAGTTGCATACACCATTGTGCGCTGTCAGATGATCACACACCTATATGTCACACAGGTCTTGTCTCTCACAGTTCCATCGCAGATGTCCTGCTCACCCTCTGATTCATGGACACCCCAGTTGTACGTAACAACAAGCCACACCATAATGACACAGAGGCCGACACCTGAAGGCACATGTCACTAAGCACAACCTGTAATTTGATACACCGGAGTGGGATTACAGAGTGTTTCTAAATGCCCTTGGGGAGGCATGAATGCCCAGGTCTACATGAAATAGTGTTTGGCCCTGGACAGTAGTCAGGTGGGTAAGCAAGTGTGACATACTTGATATACATCCTCCTGAGGCCCCAAAATTGGAGTCCCCTGCTGCATGGGTTTGTTTGGAATACCCCAGCAACATGTGGCGAGTCAGACCAGCAATTGGAACACATCTCAAGGGCACACACAGATCACATGTCAGATCTCAGGCATTGGGCAAACAATTGAACCACCCATGAAACACACAACAGAGTCACGGGAACAGATGCTGTCCGGTAGCTGAAGCATAGCTGACTGAGGGGACACAGTGCCCTAGTGACACAAGCAACAGACTGTAGGGGCCACACCTGTGGAACAGATTAGGAGGGTGCATCACACAATTGAGGGACATGAGTATTGGACTACAAGACCTACGTAATGTGGAAGTGTGACCAGGCCAAAAGACTGCAATTAGCATGTCAGATATAGTACACAGATTAGGCATGGACTTACCTCCTTCCTGCTGCTATCTGGCCTTCAGCTGCCTATCCAGGTCTGGGAAGACCACTGCCAGGATCCGGAGCATGTCGGGGTCAGGGTCCGGTATCCGCCCCTCCTGCATGGAGGTGACAGCTTCAGCTGGACATTAGCTATCCTCCGGGTCCAGCCCTGAAGGTCCTGCCACCCCTTCTGGCAGTTGCGGATCCGGTGCTTGTAGACCCCCATTGAAAGAACTGCCCGGGCGATGGTCAGCCATATCTCCTGCTTCTGGTGGGCATCAACCTGTGAGGATGACAAAGTTAAAAGTACATTAACACATATGCCCCATATTTGTGCTGCACACATTTGGAGATACATGTCATCATCACAAAGGAAAATGAGTTACACAGGTAGTGCAATCATGGGAAAGGACAAATCACCTGCATGTCTGACATGTTAACAATGCCTGGGAAGTTTAAGATTGCACTAATGCACTTTAGCAGCAGGACACCTGTTCATTACATGTACCTACACACTTTGGGGGATGAAAGTAGTCAGTGAGAATGCTTGCCACTGGTGTACACACTGCTAGTACTGCTAGTCAGACAACATGCCCAATTAGGAAGGCAGTG
This sequence comes from Triturus cristatus, assembly GCF_964204655.1. Taxonomy (NCBI): domain Eukaryota; kingdom Metazoa; phylum Chordata; class Amphibia; order Caudata; family Salamandridae; genus Triturus; species Triturus cristatus. The sequence continues at coordinate 1,078,050,911 of NC_140591.1, read as the reverse complement.
GACTGCACACTCACCTGCTCCCCTGGTTTCCCATACAGCTTGCTGTACTGTGGAAGAAGCCCGTCCAGCAGGGCCTGGTTCTCCTCCTCAGTGATGGCTGGGCCCTCTCCAGAGTACCTGCCATAGCTGGAGCCAGAGGCTGCAGAGACAGCAGCAGTGGTAGCAGGGATGTGGTCCAGTAGCATGTAGTGCAGGTAAGTAAGCTCGCTGGGGGACAGCCAGCCTTATATCTGTGCTGCAGAGGCAGAACCTGTGCCATGTGTCCCAAGTGATAGGTCCAACACGGTTGCATTCTATGAATCTGGCCAATCCATGGAAAATTACGACTCGTACATGCTTTCTGCATCGTTCAAATCTTCACCTTCATGAAACACTAGTAATTGCAACATTGTTGTAGGCATCCAACTGAATTTCCAGCGCACAACTCGTACAAGTTTTGAATCCGCATCCGTCTCCATGACAGTCCAGAGCCAATGGGTGCGCCCGGCTCGGTCAACTGACTGTACAACGCGAAGTTTGAAAATACACACGCACCCGTCTCCATAAGATTCAATGGCCAAGGCGTACGCCTGTCTCGGACCATGCCTGACCGGCGCGTATGCATGATAGTCACACGCGTCGGAGCTCATTGAAGTCAATGGCAAAGCGTACGCACGGCTCGGACATGAACCGTGCAATGCGTACGCATTGTCACCCGCGTCGGACCTCATTGCATTCAATGGCAAAGTGTACGCACGGCTCGGTCATGAACCGTGCAATGCGTACGCATTGTCACCCGCGTCGGACCTCATTGCATTCAGTGGCAAAGCATACGCACGGCTCGGTCATGAACCGCACAATGCGTACGCATTGTCACCCACGTCGGACTTCATTGCATTCAATGGCAAAGCATACGCACGGCTCGGTCATGAACCGCGCAATGCGTACGTATTGTCACCCGCGTCGGACCTCATTGCATTCAATGGCAAAGCGTACGCACGGCTCGGTCATGAACCGCGCAATACGTACGCATTGCTACCGGCATCGGACCTCATTGCATTCAATGGCAAAGCATACGCACGGCTCGGTCATGAACCGTGCAATGCGTATGCATTGTCACCCACGTCGGACTTCATTGGTGTGACTATTCGATGGATTCAACACACAATTACTTGCCAGGGACACCTATGCACACCTACCATACTACATCATTGGCCACACAGTGTCCCATGGCATGTAAGGCTGCATTCCCTGGGTGTTTGGGGTGTGCACATTTGGTTTGTTTGGTGGCACTTTTGTGCAGCCACTCCCAGGCTGTGCATGTGCACATGGGGGCCGAATCCTTTGTGTGTCGTGCACATTACCACTGTGATGTGCAAATGTACAGTAATGGGCATGAGTCACGGACACAGTTTCATGTTGGATATGTTTGGGCCATGTCACATACACCCTGAGTCCTGGGGGTGATGGCATGTACGTCACAGTGAGACCTGTAACCACAATACTGATATGCACCCACACTCTGTGTGCATGTTGTGTCTCAGATGTGTCTGATCAAATGTGCCCAATGGGTGAAAGTCTCCACATCCATGTGGTACATGCATCAACCTTGATGGTGTGTGTGTGTGTCCAAGATATGTACATGTAGGGCCTGCAGGGACAACAGTGGCCACTAACTGTGGGACTCACGCTTGCCTTGTGGTGTGTACGTGATATGCTATGTCCATGCCAGTTTCAATGTGGCAATACAGGGACCCTGGGTTTCTGCATGGAAAAGATCTGTGATGCCTGGGAGACATCAGGCCTCACTTGTCACTGTGGTGTGTGTTTGTAACGTAACAGCAGTACATAGGTCGGGTGACACAGCCAGATGATTGGCCATTGCACTACATGGGACTCATGTGGACTTGTGGAATTGAGATGTGAGGTGATGGTCATGTAGGTGACATATGTGTCCATGCCCAACACCACCCACCTCAGTACATTGTGTAATGTCATGATCTATCATGTGATATTGAGCCTGGTCATGGCCACATGGGTGGATGAACCAACAATCTTCCTTTGTTTATCCCTGTTCTGCAGGGCACCAGCTGTCCATCGACCGTTCCCAGACCTTGCAACCATGCAGGAACACGACTGCATCTGATGGGACCGCTTCACCAGGCCACTGATTGAGGAGTTGGCGGAGCAGTTGGCACCACATCTGCTACCTGGCTGGACATACCCTACAGCACTGACCCCAGAGGTGAAGGTGATGGCAGCCCTGCACGTCTTTGCTACTGGTACCTTCCAGTACACTGTGGCTACTGCTGGTGGTATGTCGCAAACTATGTTTAGTCGGATGCTACACGATGTCTTGGAGGAGATGTTGCATTTCCTAGACCTGTATATCAAGTTTCCGAGCCCAGCTGAACTCCCTGAAATAAAGGATGCCTTTTATACACTGTGGAGGATGGCGAACGTCATTGGATCTATTGATGGGACACATGTGGCCCTGATACCACCACAGGCACATGAGCAGGCATACCAGAACAGGAAACATTTCTACTCGAACAATGCTCTGGTGGTATGTCTTGCAGACATGTCTATCACATATGTGTGTACACGCTTCCCTGGTTCTGCGCACGATGCCTACATAATGAGGAGTAGTCGCATTGCAACGCTGATGTCACAGATGCTAGCTCAGCATGCCTAGCTTGTAGGTGTGTACTGACTGGTTATCATTGTGTGTGTTTGCCAATTTTGTATTCCGCACTCCTACAAAACTCAGCTACTTGTTCATTTTTGTGTGTGTAGGTGACTCCGGATACCCCAGCATGCCGTGGTTGCTTACACCCCTCCGGAACCCTGTGACACCAGCTGAGATGCACTACAATGAGGCACATGGTCGGAGCAGGAGGGTGATTGAGTGGACATTCGGCCTCCTGAAAAGCCGCTTTCGCTGCCTGGACAAGACCAGAGGGGCCCTCCCATATGAACCTGCAAAGGTGTGCAAAATAATCCTTGTATGCTGCATGCTACACAACATTGCAGTGCGGAAGAAGCTACCTCTCATCCAGGATGATGATAACGATGACCAACCTCCGGCACCTGTGGAGAATCCTGGCCTGGGCCAAGATGCCAGTGATGATGAGGATGAGGGTGACGTCCGCTCACAGCTCATCAACAACTTCTTCACCTGAATGTGAGTTTCCAGGTTTGTTATGTCAATGTATGGAGTTAGCCTGGAATGTGTTGTGGCTGCTCTGTTGCTGTCTGAGTGTGTCTGTGTGCCCTTGACTGGATGCGTGCAGTGATGTGTCCATTCAGGTGGTGTGTACTCCACAATAGGGTAGTACTGCTAACATGTTTTTGTGTAGGTTTCTTGTGACATGTTTGGTGCATGTGTATTGCATTTCTCTCCTGTTCTGCTGTGCTTTTGACTGTGTCTTGTGTCTGTCCTTCACGGGGTAATTTGCCTGTTGTATGTTCAACACTGACCCCCAACACCCAGAATCCGTTACCAGTGTGGGAGTAGTCAATTGACATCAAGTGATGTGCCACACACCCCTGGACTACAATTCTCAGACACTCTGTGACCGTGTGTCCACCGTAACGTACACTTACCTTGCAACTATTTTTGAATAAACATGTTGCTGATGTGTAATGAACCTGTGCTATGCTTTGTTGGGTGTGTTGTCTGTCTTCCCACATCTGAGTGACATTTGCTTACCTCACCTGTGGACTTGTTACCACTGACTGTGGATAGGTGTTGTGGATGTGCATAACTATGTGATTCAAGTCAACATCATTGTGTGGAATGAGTAACATGGCCATGGTGAGTATGTGTTGTATTGACATAGTGGTGTGTCTCCCTCACATGTGTCACATCACCATGACTCACCTTACGGTGGTCACATTGTTGCAGTATTTGGCATGCACTGTGTTGTGTAGCAGATTGACATCTCCATGACACATGACAATTTGGAATCACAACAGAGGCAAGTATGGTGTACTGGTGAGTTTATTTTTGAACATGTGCGAAGAAAGTGCACAGGATAGTGGGTGCTGTACATTGGTTTTGGAATCCAAAGTTCACATTAGAGTTGGAAGTGCTGGTAGATGAAATGTCCAGAGTAAAGTCCACAGTCATCTGTTACATTGTCCCAACATGAACCCTCCATGTCATGTGGGAGAGTTGTGTGCGATTGAACAAGGTGAACGGGTTGCGCACAAAGAACATTGTCCAGAACAGGTTTAGAGGCCCTGGGGGTTGTGCTGGGACATCTGCCTCTCACATGTCCTTCTTCGGACGACCCCTCTTCTTCCTGGGGGAATCCTCAGGTGCAGGCCTCTACGGTGCAGGGAACTCTCCGCCAGAGTCCTTCTCCCTCACTGTGGCGCTGGCAGATGGTGTTGCAACAGATGTTGTGGCCACATAGGGAGGTGTGGACAGGTTTGTGTTGATCTGGCGGAGGCATTGGAGTATGTCCCGATGCACCGCAGTAAGGACATCCCATTTGGCCTCCATGCGTGCATGGTGGGCAGCCTGCTCCTGTTGCATGTCCTTGAGGATCCCCACTACCAGGCCAAATCCTCCGGTGCTATCCTGGTACGCATCTATGATGCGTGCCAGTTGGGGGTCATCATGCAGTCCAGACCCCTCTGCAAGGTGCGCCCTCTGCCTCCCACCCCTCCCAGCACCCCTATCCACCCAGGCAGGACCAGCGGTGGGACGCACAGGTGACACTGGGACCCGTTGGGTGGTGTTGCTGGTGGTGTTTGCTGTACCTTCTGGGGGGTCCTGTGTCCCTGTGCTGTGGGTGATCAGTGGCCTTGGTCTGTCCGTGTTGGCGGGCGTGTCCTGTCAGTTTCCAGATGCTGGAGGCATGGGTACAGGGGGTGCAGATGTTGATGCTGCTGGTGCCGCATGATGACTCACACCGGAGGGGCCAGGTTGGTCGTCGTCATCCGAAGAGGACAGAGACAGAGTCAAACCAGAGAGCTCAGTGTCCACCAGAGTCTGGGCCTGGGAATCCTCTTCATTTGGTGTTGGGTCCCCAACACCACCTGTGTTTGGAAGAGACACACAATGTGAGTTATGTTTCTACATGCATCGATGGTTCACAAACATGACATTTTCTACTGTACGAACAGATGCCTGCCTGTACACTGCTTTTTCCCAGCTTGTCACAGACAGAGTTTGATATTGTTGTTGCCCATGTCCCAGCATGGCCTTGTGCTCCCCACAACAGAGCCCAGTGTCAGACATCCTGTCAGTCCTTTCCCACTCCCTGTGAGGCGAGCATGGTTCAGTGTATGCTTGCTGGGCCATGTGAGTGGGTGTAGATTGTCTGTGACTGCGACTCCCATCATGCTCTTGGCTACACCCCCCTTCCCAGCATGCCCATATTTCCTCCCTCTTGACTCTGCTTCCCTGTGAGGGGGTGTGACAGCAATGGCAAGATGGCTGACTGTGAAATCCTGGTGTTTGTTTGGCTACAAGTCCAAAGAGAGCCCCAGTGCTTCACACAGCTGCACCCAGTACAGGGTGTCTTTTGATGATGTTTCACAGAGGTGTGAGTCAATGCATTCTACCCGGTGAGTTGTGTGAAGTTTGTGTTGAGGGGGGTGTTTGTCTCCACATGCTGGTAAGTATGTTGAGAGCTGTCAGTCCTCCTTCCCACCCGGCCAAACATCCCACCATGAAACGTGCTTCCATTGGAGGGCATGCAAGTTACCTTTCAGGTTGTCAGTCAGTGGGGTCTTGCTTCTGATTTGCGCACATGCCCTAGCAGGGCCTTGTGCTCCCCACATCAGGACCCAGTGTCAGCCATCTTGTCAGTCATTTTCCACTCCCTGTGATGTGGGCATGTTTCAGAGAGGTCTTGAAGGGCCAATTTTGAGGGGGGGCATTATCTGTGACTACAAACCCCATCATGCTTTTGGATAAACTCACTTCACCTGAATCCCCAAAATTCCTTCCTGTCAGTCAGCTGCACTGTGAGGTAGTGTGTTTGTGGTGGCAAACTGTCTGGCAGTGTCTATTTAGCATTGTGCCACTGCCTTGCTCTATTTCTTTGTAGATTGGTGCATGTCATGACACATTTTCAAGTCACTATGAGATGGCAGGTATTGTGTTTTTCTGACTGGCATACACATCTTGGGTTGATTATCTATTGATTAGTGTAGCTTTGCTTGCGGTGCATGGTTTCACTGTCCCCTTGCCACACAATCTTCGGTATGTTGTTTGTGTACTCACCAGGCTCTGGTATGTCTGTTAGCCCATGGACGCTCTCTGGTGGTAGGATGCCCCGCACCTTCTCCTCCCAGGTCCTGAAGTAGACTGGTTTGGCAGGAGGGCCACCGCCGGTGCACTGACTCAGGGCATGATCTTTTTCGATGAGTTTCTTGACCCTCCTGCGCACGTCATACCACCTGTTCTGGATATCGTCCTTTGTGCACCTTGCTGGTGCTTATGCATTCACCTTGTCCAAAATCCTCGCCCACATCTTTGTTTTCTGTGACATGGGGGTCCTTTGGACCAATGTACCAAACAAATGTGGCTATACTCTGATGATCTTGTCTACAAGCACTTCTAACTCACTATCTGTGAACTTTGGATTCTTCTTTGGGGGCATGGTGATGGGTGGTGGAGGGGAGTGATGTGTGTGTGAGGGTGCAAGTGAGTGTGGGTTGGTGTTGTTTTTGCTGGCTGTATGTGTGTGTGATGTTGGATGAGGTGCTGATGGTGTGTGAGTTGTGTGATGGGTGAGTTGTGAGTGTGTCTGTGGTTGTTGTGTAATGGTGTTTGCTGCTGGCTGTGTCTCCTGTTTGCAAGGGATGATGGTAGTGATTGTAGTCCTTTATATATTTGGAGTTGTGGGTGTGTCTTTGTCCCAGGTTTTTTTTATTTGGTATTTATTGGCTTTGTCATTGCTTGTTTGGTCTTTTTTTTGTCTTTTTTCCTTTGGGTTTTGTAGGCATGAAGGAGACGTTCATCTGACGGATACGGACGCTGATGTTGTCTCGTGCGGGCTTCTCCACCTTGTTCACGCTGCCTATGTTCTGTGTTTCATACGCGTCGGTCGTGAAGGTCTCTATTGCTTGTGGGCCCGGTTTTCTGTGCGTGTCGGTCATGCGGCTTGGTCTCCGTGCGAGTCGGTCTGAGTTTCCACGCATTGCATCGTACTGCGCGGATCGGACATCGTGGGCACGGGTCGGTCGGGTTCATTCCGGGTTCGTGTCGGTCAGTGAAATTCGCGTCGGTTTTCCAGCCGGATCACTATTTTCCCTACGGCTCGGTCGTACGGCTTGTATTCTGTACGTGTCGGTTGTAATTCACACGCGTTGCATCGTACTGCACGGGTCGTACGGCACTGGTCCGTGTCGGTCGCTATCCGGTCCGGGTCCGTGTCGGTTGGTTTGCGGCCGAAACCAGAATCGGCCCCACAGTAATTAAAAAACTGGATGATAGATGGTACATTCAAAGTTTGCCCCAAGCCTTTTAACCAACTATATTCAATCCATGGCAAATATGAAGAGACTAACAGCCCCTTCATATAAGCACTACTCCCCAATAAGCAAAATCCACCTACATAGAGTTCCTCACAATAATAAAACAACACACCGACAACTACTTCCGACAAAAAATAATCATTGACTTTGAACAATCAATGATTCAGTCAATTTTAAAAAATATACCCACACACTGCAATACAAGGTTGCTATTATCACTTCAACCAAAGAATTGGGAGACACCTACACAAATCTACTCTAAACATAGATTGCACAACCAATAGCAGTTTTGCCTATTAAATCAAAAACTTAATAGCCCTGGCCTATGTACCAACAACTGAAGTAGCCAACTACTATAACATACTTCTTGAAAGCCCTTTCTGCCAAGCAAATGAAACATAACTAACTCTCATCCTAGACTACATTGATGACACGTGGGTGGGAAGTCTACATAGGTCAGGGTAACGTAGACAACCAAAGTTCCAAATCCCCTGGTGGAACTGCTACGATAGCACCCTAGCTCAAAAAGCTAAAACTAACAACACAGTGGAAGGATGGCACAATGCCTTCCAAGCCACAATAGGAAGAGGACAACCAACCTTACACAAACTAATAGAAGCGATCCAAAAAGAACACAGCTATCAAGAGCTAAGCCTAGAGCAATTCCTAACTAAAATAGAGACTAAACTCAGTAAGTAAACAAAAACAATGTAGGAATACCTGCAAAACAAAACCCAACTATTTCCAAACACTTAAAGGGCTAGAATACCTATACATGATTGCTAAATCTATACTTTAAACAAAAAATAATGATAAACATCATAAGCATTTTAAAATCACAAAACATTTAAACAACATGACTCCTCTTTTTAAAATTAATAATTATACTTGTCATTTAAATAATTAAAAACGTACATATAAATATATGACATAAAATATGTATTAAAATAAAAAAGAAATAAACAAATCAAATGTAACCAAAAACATTTCCCTCCAATAATGATCAAAAATTACTTACAGTTATTTTGCAGTAGATGGTCCTCGAAAACTAACAAATCCATAGTAGATAAATCAAAAAACGAATCCATCCGAAAAGGAAGCCCCCAAAAAATGCAAAAATACGACTGTAGAAAAAAATACCCCAATGACGCAATCCTCTGAATAACAAAACCCTCAAAAACCTGAAAATTAGTTAAAAAAACGCTCGAACAAACCCAAAAAATAAAAGGAAATGTAAAAAAGTGACTTGTTTCAAAGAAACAAAATACATTTTCTCTTTTTAAAAAAAGAAACGTTCGTCGTCAGCACAATCCATTCACGAAACGGTAAACCTGTATATAAAAAAAAAAGAGCACCCTCCCACAATAACATGTACAAACCCACAGGCATTAATATCAACATTAAATACAACATAACATAATTAAACAAGACATAACTAACACTACATAACACTGTACTTCTCTTCAACACTACGTCAATCACATAAAACATTAAACTACCAAAACAACACATAACTACACAAAAAGTGAACAAATAATGCCCTAACAAATCTATTTACACTACTACTACCTCGCCCCTACCATAAAACTGCCTTAAAAGTAAATTAAATCAAACTTACCTTAAGCGATGAAGCACATCTCCTAACCGTGAGGTTCCATCTTGCAAAATGACCTAAAAATTAAACAGATAAACAGAAAAGTGAGTAAAAGGAAAATAAAATGGGCGCTTAGTATAAATGAAAAAAAGAGTGACTCCCCAAAGACAAGAATGAAGAAATAATAAAAAAAATCCTCAAAATTAAATGTATATTTTTATTTATTGTACAAAGTATTTAAAAATGTTTACAAAAATCTAAACAATTTACAATATATATTAAATATTATATTATCAAAAAACAAAAAATATAATGTTTAATATACATTAAAATGTATGTTTGTTCGATGTACTCACCTTCAAAATATAAATTTACAATAAGACTATTGCAAACATGCAACCAGTATAACAATGTTTAATAAAAAATATATGATACAAAAATAAATTTGTAAACAAATTAGTTAATTATTTAGGATATTAAATATTATTTTTTAATACTAATATTTAATATACTACATAATAAATACATCATGTACAAAATATAACTTTGTAAAATACATATATATTTTACAACAAAAATAAAATTATATAAAATGTATTAAAAACATGTAAAAAATATGTACTAAAAAGTTTTCTTTTTTTCACAAAAATTGATAAATAATAAATATCAAAATGTTTATAATGAAAGAACGGAAAATATGTTTACTTTACTATTTCATGACTATACTTCAAAAAAAATTACCATTTTTCAATACTGTTACAAAAATATGGATGTAAAAATATGTTTTTAATTTTGCAACTGTACATAAAAAATATATGTTCAAAATATAATATACTTTATAATAAATTATGAATGACAGCAACCTTTTCTAAATCATGTTTTCCAATATTTTCAAAAATTGAATAACAAAACGAAATAAAAACAATTTACTTGTGAACGACAAAAAAATACGTGTTTGCAAATAAAAACGTTAACAATAAAAACTAACATACGTCTCCTTTCTTATTTGTGTGGACATAATAACGCTAAAAAAAATGACATTATAAATGATAAAAAATTACTATTCCAATTCCAAAACCAACTAAACTCAGGGAAAGTGCTGGATAATAAACAAAAAACAAATTACTATTCCAAATCCCAAACTAACTAAACTCAGGGAAAGTGTTGGATAATAAACCATTATAAATTACTATTCCAACTCCAAAACCAACTAAACTCAGGGAAAGTGCTGGCCAATAAACCAAAATAAATTACTATTCCAACTTCAAAACTAACTAAACTCAGGGAAAGTGCTGGATAGTAAACAATTAAAAACTTACTATTCCAACTCCAAAACCAACTAACCTCATGGAAAGTGCTGGATAATAAACCCCCCAAAAATTGCTATTCCATCTCCAAAAACCAACTAAACTTAGAGAAAGTGCTGGATAATAAACCCCCCAAAAATTACTATTCCTAACTCCAAAACAAAAAAACTACAGGAAAATGCTAAATAATTTTAAAATTATAAATATATAAAAATATAAAACTTTTCAAAACAATGAAAAAAACTAATATTTCAAAAAAATTATATTTTGTATCAAAATTAAAAATGTAACAAAAAATTGTTTAAAATGTGTCCAATTTTTAAAAAAAAACAATATTATAAAATGCCATTTAAAAAAAAGAATACACATCCCATTTTTTAACTGAACTTGTTTTTGTATATATTTGGATTCTGCTAACCAGTGGAAAAGTGCTCTCTCCCTAAAACATGGTAAAATTGACCTACACCTGATTGGTACATTTAATTTACTTTTAGGTCCTCAGTAAATGGCACTACATGTACACAGGGTCAGTAAATTAAATGCTAGTAGTGGGCAGCAGCACCCTTTGTGCCACCAACTAAAGTATCCCTTTAAAACATGTTGCAGGCTGGAGACTGCAGCTGTAGGGCAGCTTTAAATTGCCTTTCGAACCTGGCAAAATATACCTTTCACCAGGCCTGAACCTTCCTTTTTAATACTTATTGTCACCCATAAGTTAGACCCTAAAGTTTCATAGGGCAGGGTGCATGGTAGGTAAAAAGTAGAACATGCGAGTTCAAATGTTACATGTCCGGGCAGGGAAAAACTCATAAAGTCATTTTAACTGTTGTAGGACTATCTTTCCCATAGACTAACACTGGAATACCTTACTACGTGAAATGGCCATAACAATGCAGGCTCAGTCATGTGTGCCATTTCTCTGCAAGCCGCACTACACATGCCTTTACCACACGTATGCCTTAACAATGCAAATGCGTGGTTAAAACAATGCGCAGTCTAGATGCAGAGTGGATGGGTGGGTACAGGAAGACAGGAAGAGGAAGGATCGGGAGAGGACATGGTACAGTAAGTGGGGTTGGGGGCCGGGTATTGATAGCTGAAGGGCAGTGTTTCGAGCTGGGGATAGTTTTTAGGGCTCAGGAGGGGTTGGAGATGTTTATAGGTGAAAAGGGACAGTTTTTAAAGGGCTATGGCAGTTTTAGGCCTCAGGGCAGGTGGGACTGGGTCGGAGATGTTTAGGGAACTAGGGGACAGTTTTTAGGACTCAGGGTAGGTGAAGCTGGGGTCAATGTAGTTTTTTAGGCATGGGGTTAATTTTAGGGCTGGGGAAAAGGGAAAGGAACAGTTCACAACTCAGGGGGTAGTTTTAGCTCTCATAGTGGGGGCTGGGTTGGGGGTACTTTAGGGATGTAGGGAACAGTTTATAGGGTGGAGGAGGCTGGGGTCAGTGTACTTTTGGAGGTTCACTTTATGGGCTCAGGGCAGGCGGAAAAGAGAGAGTTTACAAGGCTTGGGGCTGTTTTATGCCCAAGGGTGGGGGGCTGGATGGGGATACTTTAGGGATATAGGGGACAGTCTTCAGGGCTCATGAAAAGGAAGGCTGGGGTTGGGTTAGTTTTTCAGGAGTGGGGTTAATCTTTAGGGTTCAGGGATGACCAATGGTGACAGTTTATAGGGTAGGAGGCAGGGGTTCTTTAGGATGCATGTCTCTTTACCCATCATGTCTTTTTGTGTGGTAAATTGTGTGGTAAAGACATGTGTGGTAAAGACACATGAGGTAAAGATGCAGTTGTGGTTGAGACTGCGTGGTACGGGCGTACATTGTGCAGATATGCGTTGTACCATAATATAACCCCTTACTACACTTAATACGTGTTAGCCTCAGTTTATGACCAAACAGTGAAATGCTGGTTACTTTCGAAGTGTAATTTAAAATTCTCTTTAATGGTAAAGTTTAATTTAAGTTACTATTCTGAGCATGCCACTTTTAGAAAGGTGCAATTTTTTTGCCTTAACCTAATGTGCCTTTCTGCCAGTGTCCAGGGTCACATGACTGTGAATGGCTCTACTGTCATGTTTTATATATTCCTTCTAGACTTAGAGGCAAGAGGGCCTTAGGTGTGGGGCAGGGTGTTGCTCTCCTGAGCAGGGTGCCCTGTGGATTGTAATCAGCTTTCCCGTGCTTCAAAGGGGTAGCCTCAGGGCTTGCCTGACCCCTTTCTGATTTCTAAGGACTTTCTGCCTTGCTACTGAAAATGCAGCTCACGCCTAGGCCTGCCTGTCCTTTGTTACCCTAGACAGTTTGAAGCCGAAAACAGGAATGGGGGAAGGTCAGACAAAGGCATAATCCCCCACCCAAAGGCTGGAACTGCGGATAAAAGTGGTACCTTCAGAACACCCCTGGACCTGTCTGAAGAATGAAAATTGGGCCTGCTTGCCATGAAATCAGGCTGCCCAGAAGTGATTCCAAAGGTCAGTTGGCTGACCTCCTGCTTCAGCTACATGAACACAACAAGCTTCCAGAGGCCTCCTTTCAACTGCTCAGCTGGCCAGCACCAACTGGACCTTCCTGGACCTGTGCGAGCCCTGCTGCTGACATCTTCTTGTGTGAGTCCTGATCCATAAAAGCTGCCCCCCAGGTCTTGGCCTCATGGCTGCCATCAGAGGGTACACCTTCTGAAGAAAAGGTGAAGATACAGAAGCTCTTTGTCTCCAAGCGATCGCAATGAGACCTCTTTGAGTCGAGAATCGATCACTCAAGACAACTGCCAAAGTGAACAGCAGCTCTTCGCTCAGACTTGAGATTGTAACTCTTCAGTGAGAAAAATCTTGTCTCTACATCAGACCAATGCTCCATCGCGGTTGGCCTGAACTTGTGGCTTTCCCCAGTTCAGCACAACAAGATAACTGCGAGCGATGTTTTGTGGTTTTTGGTGCTATTTTCACCTAAACCTCTAAAAATTCATATCTCCCATTCCACTGATTGAATGTTTGTCATTTGGTCTCTTTTTGTTTATTACATTTTACTTTTGTGCCAAACTCCCAGAGAACAGGTTTATTAACTAATGTTTGTGGTTCAACTTGACAAGGAATGTGGTTATTTTTTGATTAGGGCTTCCACTCATTTCAACTAATAACCCAATTTCGTACAATCGCCCTCTAGTGATATTCATCTTTTTGGGAATGGCACACAAAACTTTCTCTTTATACATCTATGAAAACATAGATCACCCTGGTAAAGTTAGGATGAGCGGGAAGACTCATGGCAGACTGACCGATCAGATTATTACTTTTCTTATGCGTGCATTAAAAATCTTGTAAACAATATAAATATGCAGAGTTTCGAAATACTCCTCTCTTTACTAGTCCTATTCTGCAGAAGGGATACTCATTCTCTCTCTATAATTCTATAACCTAGATAAACCTCGTACTTTTATTTGTCTTCCTTGTTACACCATCTTTGCAAGGAAGTCTGAGTTAGGACTCAGGGGGTGATTATTCTAAGTGTATTCATCTTTCACTGAACTAATTGAAGATATTGTTGCTTCTTAACTTCGCAACAACAGTGAGGACCGAGCTTTAGAAATTGATAGAGACCTAACTGGCAATCCACTGGTATTCAAGCACTAATACAATTTGGGCCTGATTGACCAATTTCTCAAGCATCACAGTGCAGCAGCCACAAATCCTGCACTGTGTGAGAAGGAGGGAGCAGGAGAGCAACAAATTTACTGAAATATGGCACTCTCCTCCCCTCTCTCTAGCGCCGGTGCTGAAATTAGCTGAAGTGCGCCACGGAGATCCCTTTGCGTGACAGCGCAAGGGTGTCTAAGTAAGTCAAACATATGTTGTGTCTTGGAAGGATACCCTTCCAGTACAAAATACTATGCTTAGACTTATTTTAAACACTTTCCCACTGTGTATGTGTATGTGTGCTGTCCAGTGCAGCATACATGGAAAGTCGGAAAATAAAAGAGAAAAAAAGCATTTCTCCTTCATAGTGCCTGGTTGAAGGGTGCCCTATTTTCTGATGCTAATCCCTGTCTACTTTATTTAGTAAATTGGGCTTAGCATCAGAAACGTGTGTGGTTGCATGGGTTCGCCCGTGCACCCCCCATGGTACGCCTCCTTGGCGCTAAGTAATGCACGGCAGCACTATGCACTGCTTCGTTTTACTTTCATGTTATTTCCAGAGCAAAACATTTTGTGCTGGAAAGAAAATCGGACAAGAAGATCCTGTAAAATCTTAGCAAATCTGTTCCTCTGTGACTTAGGACATCAATTCAAACTTGGGTAAATGTAAATTGGTACACACATAATTCACTTGTGTTTGTCCTATAGTATTCAACAGGCAAGGAATCTTATGGCTATTACCTTCTGATTTCAACACATATTCTCGTCATAGTCTTGAGCTTTATCCTTCCCCTTTCAGTACTATTGTTGCCTCGTATCTATCCCAGGTTTCTTTTAAACTTATTACTGTTGCCACTCACACTCTTAAGTGGCAAGAAGGTGTTTTTATACCACAGTGCGTCCTATATTGTACACATTCATCTGACAAACAGTCCTATTTCATAAAGAAGCATTAGGTATGCTTTGAAATGTGACAGGCTTGCAAAACAGCATGGTTCCCCACTGTTTAAAGAGTGCAACTTACACTGCATTAAATGTGACTCTGCCTCAAAGATTTTCTGCTGGATTTGTGTCACAAAAGTGATGCAAATCAGCATCAAATGTTTTTTTCTGTTATTTACTTTCCAGCCCGAAAGTTGTTTTGCCTGAATGTAACGCGAAGAAGAGTGAAGGTGCTTTGCGTTACTTAGCATCAAGGGGGTGTTGTATGAGTGGGACAAGGGCATTCCTATGCACTCACTCATAATTGTTTACGCAATCCCTATCTACTTACATTAGTAGACAGAGTTTTGCATAAAAAATGTATGCCACCTGAACTCTTGAAAGCAGACGTTAAAAAGAGAAATGTTTTCATTTCTCCTTTCTTTTTTGACTTTGTATGTGTGGCTGCACTGTCCAGCACACATAAAAAGTAGGAAAAGTAAAAAAAAGAAAACTGGTCTAGGCATAGTATGTTGTACAAGAAAGAAACCCTTCCAGTACAGAACCTATGCTAGACTCACATGTAAAGTAGTGGGCAATAGGCCCACATACTTGCAAATAATGCACACTCACACAGTGGCTATGGTACTGGTAACTGGCCCAGGGCACGTGCGCCCGGCCCCTTTTATTAGCAGGGTTACCTGAATGGTGACGCCTGTGATAGGTGGGTGTATAGTGTGGGTACAGAACAAAGCTGAATACTAGAACTTGTCCAGCAGGCCACTACATTCCTCCCAAATTTTATTGGAAAAGAAACAAAGTTCAACCCATGGGAAAGAACAAACAAGAAACACATGGTTCTATGGTCGAGTATGCTCTCTTCGACAGGCCTCAGGTTCACGGAGGCTCACAGAATGTCTCTGGGTGGCCAGCCTCCCACAGCACTATGAATGCCTTGTTCGTCTCCGGACATTTGGATCCACTCTGGTGGTGCAATGCTCCTTAGGTGTTTTTGGTAATGCACCTGGGTAATGATGGCAATTACCTTCCTACACTTGGGCTACAGATGGCGATGACTTGTTTGGAGTGAGGAGGACTGGATGGACTTTGTCGCTACCTGTCATTTTTCCTTTTGTATGTGCTGTTGCTAGCCCAGATGCCATGTATGTCAAGTATCCGTTGACAAGTTGTCTGGATGGTAGCACTGGGACAGTGGCTGGCTTACATTAATGGTAACCCTCTTTGGTAGTGGCATGAGTCCTCTGTCTTATCGATCTCACAGTGATGTGGGATTGTGCCAAGTGTCTCATGTTCACTCTACATGGACACCTCGCTGGCCATCTCCGAATATTAGGACTGTATCTTTTCTTTGTTGCAGACCTGTCTCAGGTCTGTCCTTCAGTATGACTTGGCTCTGCTTCTTTGTGCATACCTCTTGCAGGTCCGATCCCTTCATCAGGGATCTTCTCAGTGCTCAACTACTGGATGGAAGGTCACCATCTTTCCATCTTCTTCACTCTAGGGTGTAGTGCTTGTGCCCGAGCAAGCGCCGTTTCAGCACTTGCTTCCGCTTCCGTTCGGGCATGCATGGCAGGGTCAGTCACTTCGTGTACCGTGCTCAATGCTGAGCCAATGGTGGCCATTTTGTGTCACAGGTAGCCGGCTGGCGCAGCCTTGTCTATTCAGCATTGCTTCTTTTTTTGGAACAACCTCTCTCTCCCAGGCTGCTGTCCGTGCTGTCAAGTTTCAGGAGTAGGCTTCATTGCACCTCTGACGTCGACCTCTTGGTTACTCTTTATGGGCACTCTCTTCTGGCATTTAGCATGCCCTATTTCTAGCTTGTGATGGTTTCTGTTCACCACTGAGGGTGGGTGGTGCAATTTCTTTGCTTGCAGTGGTGTCAGAAAGTCACTCTGGGTTGCGTGTGCAGTGCGCATTCTCCCAGCACCTTTATGGGGCTTGGTTGCTTCTGGTCCCATTACCTTTGCTGGACCTTGTTGGCCACTGGGGGCTTCTCTTGGCCGGTGTACCTTTGGGCTTCTTGATGCTCTTTTTCAGCAGGGGTTCACAGTCTCTCTCTGTCTGCTCACTGGGCAATCCGCAGGGGGGGCCTGCTGCTCTCTCTTCTACCAGTCTTTTTTCTGTGGCTGCTTAGATTGCAGTCTCTAAAGTACTGTAGGGCCTCTCTTCCTTCTACTTGCTGATTTTCGGGCACATGGCAGCTGCAAGGATGTTTTGCTACTCCCTTGTGATGTGCAGACGGCAGCTGGTATGTCCTGAGGCCTACTTCCTCTGTGCTGGGGCCGCACTTTCATCAGTGCTGCAATGTCTCTTCTTGCTGCCTGGGGCAGGACCACTGCACGTTTCACTTTCCCTATATTGATAATCACCAGGGCCTTGCAGTCTCTCGGCAGCACTGTATTCTTGTCCGCTCTCTTGGCTGGTGAAGCTTTGGGCTTCTTTTAGTTCTCTGCTGGGGGGATAAACAGTCTCTCTCTCTCTCTCTCTCTCCTCCTCAAAGCAGCTCAGTAAAAGCAGAGGCAAATGTGTCAGCCGACTTGGGTTTATGCAATTCTGTTGTGGGTCAGGCAGCAGGGCACTTTTCTTCCTTGCTGAATTGAGCCGCTCTAAAAGGCAAAGTTGTAGGGGTGAGGGTGGGCAGCACCACAGGCTCTCTAGTGATTCCAGTGATCTGCACAATATTATTTGGGGTGGGGGTTGCTTCTGAGCCACTTACTCATACTGGTGCAGTTCTTTGTTTAGTGCTGTGCTTGACCTGCTGGCTGGTGGCTTCAGGAAGAGCTGGGAGTCACAAGGTGTTTATAATGGCTTACTTTCCCTCCCAGGCAGCCTCATGCATGAAGGGAGCTCTGCGCTGGCTCCTGCTGCTGACAGAAGGTGCTCTCTGGCTACTGGTTGGAGTGTGAGTACTGTGCTGCTCATGGTAGCCCGCAGCTTGTTGCCAGGCCACCTCAGCTCCTTCTTGCACCATGCAGTGCTCAGGTGACTGAGGGCATGTAATGCCAGTGTGGGCTTGCTAGTATTGGGGCAGCAGTGCTATGTGCAGTGCTGGCATGGCCCCAGTCTTCTTGATGTGATCCCCTCTCAGGTCAACTCACATGGTATGTAAGTAGTCCTGCCACTTCAGCTGTGGAGACCACACAGTCTTACTCACATTGCAGGCTGCGCTATGTATTTTTGCCAGACTGCCTCAACTCACTGCATGGGTGTGTGCCGCTCGCTGGATGGGCCCACTGAACTGTTTTCACTCTGGCGACATTGTGGACTACGGGGCTGCTACTTCTAGTTTGATGGCTGCTGCTGTGTGGTGAGGCAGAGGAGAGATCGTAGGGCACATCACTGTTATCAGGTGGAAGGGTGGCAGGGCTATCGCATTTTTTGTAGCACTTGGCTGACAGGGCAGCTCATGGCAGCCCTCCTAATGCTGCAGGCTGCGACCTCCTTCTAGTCTGCACATTCAGGGGGCAGCGTTCATGCCGAACGCTGCAGAGCTGATACTCGCTCCGTTCACTGCAGGCAGGACATTCTCCGGTATTCTGTGCACTGCTCACACCCGGAGGACTGCTGGGGCTGCTTCTATGGGTATGGCAGCCGCTTTATGCTGGGCTTAATTCTAGGCTTTGCCTCAACTTGAGGTGCCCAGCGCATACCGTATAGGCATCCTGCCAACAGTGCTATATGGGCTTCTTTGTGCTGCTCAACAGCTCTTTCACTCTTGCAGTAGGCAGGTGGCAGCTTGGCATCAGACTGTTGGAGATCAACAGTCTCTTCTCTCCCACCTCAGGGCCGGTCAGGACGGTGGGTGGCTGTAGGGCAAAACCAGCAGACTCCGTTGGGTTCCCTCTCTGGGGGGACTGCTTGCCCTGTTGTGTCTTGAGTGCTGGCACACTGGTAGGACGTGCAGGGTGACTTAGGTTCTGGCCCTTTTTTCTCCCACGAGGAATAGCAAATTGGCAACCAACAAACACGCTGGGTCAGACCCCTTTGTCACCATTGTCAAGTAGTGGGTTCTAGGCCCACATACTTTCAAATAATGCACGCACACACAGTGGCTATAGTACTGGTAACTGGCCCTGGGCATGTGCTACCGGTCCCTTTTATTAGCAGGACCACCTGACCAGTGACACCTGAGTGTATAGTGTGGGTACAGCACAAGGTTGAACACTAGGACATGGCCAGCAGGACACTACATCAAACACACACCCTTGCACAATGTAGAAAAATTCTGCGCTCTAGGGAGAGGGCGGAAAGTCCCATATCTCTGTAGATATGGCACTCTCCTACTCCATTTTTGGGTGCTGTGCTGCATTGCATGACACTTTTCTACATCCGGTTCTTACTTTTTAATTTTGAAACTAACTCACACGTGGAATTTTCCAAATTAAAAAAAATGGTAAATTAATGTGGAACCTGACAAGTAAATTAACCACAACAGACTGATATTTTGAGATTGCCAGCTCATTTAGCATTCCTAGTTTGTTTTAGCTCTTATCATAAGGCTGATAGTGTGGGGGACGGATCATTTTTGCTCCACATGCGTAGAGTTTCAGGAGACAGAGCACATGCACTAACAGTCACAGGCTGCACATCCTGACTTCACATGTTAGAGCCTCTTCATGGACTCCATTCAGGTTGCCTCCGAGTTAACAGCAGCCAACAACAAGAAGTGTTAATATATTGAGGCAGGCTTATATCATGCTTTCTGTTCCCTTTTGCTACATCTGCCAAATCATAGTGCTGTGACAGTTTAAGCAAATTTACCACACCTTGCTATCAGCTAGTGCATGAGGAGGTGCAGAAGGTGCTGATGTACTAAGAGAAAGATAATGGAATGCATTTCCACCTGTTTGACCCTTCCTTATTATTTCAGCAACCCCCTACTTGCTGATGAGATTGAAGGGGAGGCACACAGGTTGCAATAATGACAATTAAAAAGGTTTCAGTTCCTTGGATGTCTCCAAGACAGGGACGCAAGGACAGCACTATGGATCACAAAGGAGAAGCCAGGGGCCACAACTGCAAACTCTGGTAACCCCTAAATGATGTCCATGAGTTAGCCAAGATTGTCTATATTTTAAGAGATTCTACAGTCATTTCTAACATTACTCTAATGAAGATGTAGAGGTTTGGGTTGTGCCTCCTCTACTTTATTCAGAACTATACATTCGAATATTGTCAGCCTTGAATTTTGAGTGCTTAATGTTGTTTTTCTGCGTCTTTTTGTGCCATGCATAGTTTATTGATGCTTTGCCATTTGCCTTCTGTTTTCTTCTTTTAGCGTGTGTACTAAGGGCCTTATTATGAGTTTGGCGGTCTTGGAACTGGCTGCCACCCCAGCGCCCCGCTCGAAGACTGCCAAACCCATAAGGAGATTGCCTGCTGGATTCTGACTGGAATCAAGGTCAGGAGGCTGGCTCACAGTGGTGCTATGCTAAGGCACATATGTGAGCCTTAGCAAAACACCACAATGTGAACACCATTGCACGTTCCTGCACGGCATGGACTGTGAAGTCCATACCGAGTAGGTACTGGGGGTACATGCAGACAAAGGTGCACACCATGTGCCCCTCTGCATGAATCACCTGGTGCAGAGGCAACAGGGGACTCTGTAGGGTCTCTTAGTTTCTTCACTGCACACTTTTTATGGCAGGCTCACCGCCATGAATACTGTGGCAGTGAGGAAACTCATAATATGCTTGGAAGTGCCGCAGTGGCACTGCCAGGATATTGCGGCCTCAAACCTCTGCGCCACCGCCGAGGGATGCCCCGGTGGTAGCAGTGACCCAGTGGCGGTCCGACCACCATAGTCAGAATATGGCAGGTGGACCGACAGTCTGGTTGGTCCTTGGACTGCCATCATAACTACGGCGGTTCAATGGACCAATGTTGTCAGAACAAAGCCCTTAGTAATTTCATTGCTAATAGATGTCAACGATGCTGGTTTATGGGTCATTACAATGAAGGTTTTAATTTAGCCTTGCGTAAGTTCTTCCGTGCCAATTTCTTCTAGCTATAGTGGCTTGAGGTCTTAAAGTTGACATTGTGTTGCCCTTTTGTTACAAAGAGAGCTCTCAGGTTAGGGTTTCTCTAGTGTTTTTTTTGTGATAAGCTGGTTATCAACAGCATCCTGATTGTGTTGTTGATAATTATGACTACCTCTCTTCCTTTTCTCTCCTCTCCTTTGCAGTTGCTGTTGTAGATGACATGCAATGTCAGGAAAAAAGATTGGTCTATTGTTCTAATGTGTCCCTGAACAGTCATTTACCATCTGGTTAGGTATATTTATCTGGAAAGTCACAGGAGTACAACTTAATGGATGCTAATACCCAGAACTAAATGTGTCTGTTTTACAGGTGACAAAAACAATTTCATTATGCTTTTTTCAGCATGTTGTGGTGTTGTCAAAACAGCATGTTTATCATTGCAATCTTAAGTGTGATTTTTCGGTCACTAATGGTTTTGTAAATAGTTGTATGACAGAATTTTGAGAACAATATCCACATCCCAGAATATCCTAATAAAAATGTTGTCTACAAAAATATTGAGATGACATACTTTGGAACGAAGCTGACAAAACATTGAGTTAAAAATACTGTGGAAGAGAATACCGACAAAAATGAGATAAGTAAATCGAAAATTCAGATTTAGACCAATATAATAATTAATTTTCTTAAGCTCTATAGAGGATTAATCATATATTCTGTAAAAAATCTAAAAATGAGAACTAGCAATTAAAAATTAACACTAGCAAAAGGGTTCAAAAGCAGTCAGATTGTCTATTCTAACTTTAAGCAAAAGTAGGAAAAGTGTTCAACATTTAGAGGGGATATGATTCCCACTTCTACATAAGCAAAAGTAGGAATGGGTTACATTTACTATTACCACTCCACTCTAAGCAACAGTAGGGAAAATGTTTGACTTTAGAGGGATTAAATTGACTATTCCCACTCCAATCCAAACAACAGTAGGGAGCGTGTTCGAATTTTGAGGTGGTAGATGTATTAATCCTACTCCTATCTGAGCAAAAGTGGGGAAAGTGTCTGACTTCGGAGTGGTTAGATTTACTAGTATCACTCCAATCTAAACAACTGTAAAGAAAGTGCTGGACAGCAGGAAAGTGTTGGACTCTGGACAGTTTACATTTACTATTACCACTCCAATCTGAACAACTGTAGGTAAAGTGTTGGACTTTGGAAGGTTTAGATTAACTATTTCTACTCCAATGTAAGCAAAAGCAGTGAAAGTATTGGATTTAGGAAGTGTTACATATATCATTCCAATTCCTAATCTTTTCTAAAACCCTTTTAAATATCTAACAACAGAAAGTATTAAAACATATTAAATTATATACTGTATGAATACATAAAATGTAGCATATATGACGAAAACTAATACAAAGATAGTTCAACAAATCAAAAACCAAAATAAATAGACATGTAAACATGTGTTACTAAAATAAAATAAATATACTTTCCTCCCTATTACCAAGAAAACGACCAACATCAAAGAAGTAAACAAATGCTAAATAAAACAATATTAGTATAGGAAATAGAAATGTAAAAAAATACATCTACAGTTGTTAAAGCTTCATTAGGAAACTTTTTCACTTATAACTCTCTTTCCGGTCAATCTGCACCGCTGTTGGCCTGTGACTGACAACAATTAGGGTCTTATGAGTCTGGCGGAACACGGACTACCCTACTCACAGTGGCAGTTTCTCAACGGCCCTATTATGATTAGGGTGGTTAGACTGCCCTGGGACCGCTGCGACCGCCAGGTACCTGCCATTCCCTGGAGGTTTCGCTGCAGTCCTGAGGCCGCAATATGCTTGGCGGGACCACCAAGCATATTACGAGTTTCTTCTCCCCCACGGTTATCATGGCGGTGAGCCCACCATGAAAACCATGGTGAAGAGGAAACAAAGGGGGCCTACAGGGCCCCCTGGTGTCTCACACCATGTGAATACACAAAGGGCGGCACAACATGTGACCCCTGTGTGCATGCAACCCAGTACTTGCACGGCATGGAGTGCAGCAGTCCATGCCGTTCAGGTACTGCCTTTGTTGTTCCCATTGCGGTGCCTATTTCATAGGCACTACACTGGGAATGCCAAACAACTGCCTGCCAGTCCAGGAGAAAACTACTGATTTGGTGGGTGGTTCCTACATGGGTTTGGAAATGCAGGAGCTGGGCGGTCCCTCTCCTGCATGCTAAACACATAATAAGGACAATAGGGAAAATGTTTGACTTTAGAGGGATTAAATTGACTATTCCCACTCCAATCCAAACAACAGTAGGGAGCGTGTTCGACTTTTGAGGTGGTAGATGTATTACTCCTACTCCTATCTGAGCAAAAGTGGGGAAAGTGTCTGACTTCGGAGTGGTTAGATTTACTAGTATCACTCCAATCTAAACAACTGTAAAGAAAGTGCTGGACAGCAGGAAAAGTGTTGGACTCTGGACAGTTTACATTTACTATTACCACTCCAATCTGAACAACTGTGGGTCAAGTATTGGACTTTGGAAGGTTTAGATTAACTATTTCTACTCCAATGTAAGCAAAAGCAGTGAAAGTATTGGATTTAGGAAGTGTTACATATATCATTCCAATTCCTAATATTTTCTAAAACACTTTTAAATATCTAACAACAGAAAGTATTAAAACATATTAAATTATATACTGTATGAATACATAAAATGTAGCATATATGACGAAAACTAATACAAAAATAGTTCAACAAATTAAAAAACAAAATAAATAGACATGTAAACATGTGTTACTAAAATAAAATAAATATACTTTCCTCCCTATTACCAAGAAAACGACCAACATCAAAGAAGTAAACAAATGCTAAATAAAACAATATTAGTATAGAAAATAGAAATGTAAAAAAACTACATCTACAGTTGTTAAAGCTTCATTAGGAAACTTTATCACTTGTAACTCTCTTTCCGGTCAATCTGCACTGCTGTTGGCCTGTGACTGACAACAATTAGGGTCTTATGAGTCTGGCGGAACACGGACTACCAGACTCACAGTGGCAGTTTCTCAACGGCCCTATTATGATTAGGGTGGTTAGACTGCCCTGGGACCGCTGCGACCGCCAGGTACCTGCCATTCCCTGGAGGTTTTGCTGCAGTCCTGAAGCAGCAATATGCTTGGCGGGACCACGAAGCATATTACGAGTTTCCTCTCCCCCACGGTTATCATGGCGGTGAGCCCACCATGAAAACCATGGTGAAGAGGAAACAAAGGGGGCCTACAGGGCCCCCTGGTGTCTCACACCATGTGAATACACAAAGGGCGGCACAACATGTGACCCCTGTGTGCATGCAACCCAGTACTTGCACGGCATGGAGTGCAGCAGTCCATGCCGTTCAGGTACTGCCTTTGTTGTTCCCATTGCGGTGCCTATTTCATAGGCACTACCCTGGGAATGCCAAACAACTGCCTGCCAGTCCAGGAGAAAACTACTGATTTGGTGGGTGGTTCCTACATGGGTTTGGAAATGCAGGAGCTGGGCGGTCCCTCTCCTGCATGCTAAACACATAATAAGGCCCAGAGAGTCACTGAAAAACAACCTAATTCCCATTTTTATCCATACTTAAAAATAAACACAGACTAGAAAAAAGGATGCCTTTTTGTTTGTATTTATCCGTAAAAATCTGTAAAAACATAGAAAACTGAGATCCTTATTTATAAATGAGCAATTAAACTAAACAAAAATAAAACTACACATTAAACATCACAAAATACTCAAATAATTAAAATGACTGTTAATTGATCAAATGTGTACATCATTAATTGCCAAATAAAAAAGTAATTAAAATTAAAATAATCCTACATTTTAAAAATTGTATAATTTAAATAACTTCCCACCACATATTCATGCAACCCACCAACCAAGCTACTAAATTATATATCACTAACTAAATGTAAAAAAATGAGTTACACTTTAAAATTGACAAACTATAATAAGAAACTTAAGACAATTACATTAATAATACTAGTTGCTAAAATAATATAACTTACATATATTAAATTAACGAACAACATGATGTCTAATACAACTTCAATCAATCAATCAATCAATATGAACTTTATTCGGATAAAAACAACATATCCATAAGAGTACAATTAAAAATAAGATACAAGAAAAAAGTACAAATATATAAACACATCAGATAATAAAAGTTAGTCCGGATACATGGTATTGCGGATACGTACCGCCATTTTTAAAAAGGATCCAACACGAAAACATAATTCATCGTTGTTAATGGCTAGCACCATCCCATAAGCTACTTTATAATCAGTAACACATCGTAATTTAAAATACGGGATCAGAAATTTTTTAGTGGGGAACGAATATTAAGAACAGAAAAATAGAAAATGTAACATTGACTGTTTTTGGGTATTGCCACATGGACAAAGGGAAAGATCAAGGTTGGCAGAGTAAACAATGGGGAATGACAACAAATATTTCATTGTGTCTGTCCTTAGCCTGAAAAATAAACCCCTTTCCCAGCAGCCAACAGGTTTAAAAAGATATTTAGGCATAGCTGGGGTTACATGCTCAATTTGCATATATCTAGCAACTGAAGTTTTATTACGTTCAGTTTCTAGTCTTGTTTCTTTATAGGAGACATAAAGTGATTTTTCCAAGATTTTAATGCTGGTAGAGCTATGATCTAGAGGGTTTAAGAAAAGATGTTCTAGATTCAAGCTATTTAAACCTCTGCGGACTCCCGCCAACCACGGTATGTCCATCCCTTTGTCACATTATAAACAATCCAAAATTATCTCCCTAGTCAGTTGTGCAGCCGGGTTCTTCCAAATTCTTAGCCAAAACAATATTGGGCGAGCCTTAATAAAATCTTCTACATAAGGTAGGTGAAGCTCGCTATGGCTAGCGTATGTCGAGGAAAAAAAAAAATTTGAGCTCCCAGAATTTTACGGCAGAACCTATTCTCTTCACACTGAATAGGTGTACTAACGGTGTTCCCCCATACCGCTGCCCCATATGTAGCAGTTGGTGTGCAATAGAACTTCAGTAAAATAAACAATATTATAAGGGATTTAAAAAAGCACAGTATTAAATAATGAAAAAATGATATTCTTACTTTCTAAATTCTACCCCTCTATATTTTACACACTATATACATGCAACTTAATATTTTTAAATAATTTTGGCATGCACATTGTAAACATTAGGACATGATCTGCTAACAACAGCACAGGCTTAATTCCAGTCCAAAGAAGAGCACCTGTGAATGTGCTACACAACAGCATATTAGCATCAAAAATCAAGAGTCAATTCTCAGAGCCATTTATAAGACATAAGGGGCCATATGTACAAAAAATAGGAATAGCGATTTCATCCAAATCACTATTTGGAAATCGCTATTTCTTATGGATGACATTTTTTGTTAAATACTTGCAATTCCTAGTGGGTCGCAAATTGACCTAACCCATGAATATTAATGAGGTAGGTTGCAATATGCAACCCATTAGGAATCGCAGCCATCACATGGATGGTGGCCTGCTAAGGTCAGCACAACAAGATATCTGTGATTGCTTTTAAATCAAGGGCTTTTTTTTTAGAGCAGGCAGTGGGACTATTGCCTGCCCTTAAAAAAAATTTCTTAACATTCACAAAGGGGAAGGGGTCACATGGCAACCCCTTCTAATTTGTGAATGCATTACCACAAACTTTAAGTTGGTGGTAAAGTGCAAATGTTTTGCGACCGCATTTTGGTCCCAAAACATTCATTCATACCAATGTGAATCAGTATTTGGAAAGGATTCCCTAAACACGCCTCTTCCAAATTACCATTCACTAACAAGTTACTGAATATCAATTTGGGCTTTGTACGTTCCAAAAAGCATTTTTCCAGGTGCAAAAAAATGCTTTGTTCATTTAGCCAATTGAAACAGCAAATAGCAAAATACCATATTGGTCTTTCTAACCAACACAGACATAGACAGCAGGAATGTAACAAGGAACTTTTCTTGAAAAACGCCTGGTGTGAAATAATGTACAAAATGAAGTTTCACACTTATTGGCTTACCAGAAGATACCACCAAACCAAAAAATTGAGCAACCTTTACAATTATAACAGGCATTCATCAACAAATGTCACTGTTTCTTGCACCAACAACAGTTAAGTTCCCTGCAATCCCAGCACATGTGAACGTACTCATAGTGCTATTTCTGCTACCCACATGCATCTTCCAGAGCATGTGAGCAGCAGTAGCTGATATCTCAATGACTGCATTATCTACGTTTCTGACACATGTGTTGGAGGCAACAGTGACCATTGCACCACAGCACCTAATGGTTCCCAAACCTGGGCTGTATATGGAAGTAAAACCTTTCTCATACATATTCATTTCTCCTCATTTTGTAAGTGATATGTATTGCACACGTCACATTTGCTGTCTAAGTGCCACTTAGCCTGCCTGTGTCCAAGGAGATTCAGATCTTCAGGAGCAGCTCCCTGCCCCCTGGCCATCAGCCTATGCCTTTCTGATTGGCCGTCTAGCTCCCAAGCAACCCTGAGCCCTTCTCCTCTCACACCAGCTGAGGCCCTTATGGTCTGTGTAGGGAAGCCCAAGACAGCCACCTCCATCTTGTAGCGCCAGGCTCTCTGTGCCCTAAATAGCCCAGTGAACAAAAGACAAAGAAGGTGGCAAGAACACAGACTTGAGCTGTGCATTTTTGAAAGTTTAAAGCTGTTGTTTTCCTACCCATGATTGTTTAAATTGAACTCTAGGGGGCTTATTTACAAGCCCATTGCGCTACAAGTGTGTCACTTTTATTGATGCACCGGCAGCGCAACAGGTTTCCCCATACTGACACGGTCAAGTAAGTCACCCTGCATGACTTTTAATGGTCTTGTAAATACGTTTCCTTTTCATGCATAACTCTGCATGAAAGGGGCGTTCCATGGATGTTGCTGTGGGTGTTCTCACGCAGTATCCATGGAAGTTGACCCATTCCCAGATGTACAACATTGTGTAAACCTGGGAATGCATCAGAATCCCACGCTTCCCCAGGGGAGGTGTAAGAAGGCACAATGAGGAGAAATTCTTTAATTTTTACTAATTTTTCTTCTTTCCATGCATGCTGCATTTTGCATCACGCATAGAAAGAGGAACATGCCTTTAATGAGTGTTTATGTGCAGAAAGGTGTCCCTTCCTGCACAAAACAATCATCACATCAGCACAGGCAACCTTGCAAAATGACGCAAGGGTTTCTGTGCACCATATCTTATAGAGACGATGCATTCCTGTCCTTTTATTTTGACTCACGGCAGCACAGCAGAAAGGCTTGCTGTGCTGCCATGTGTCAAAATATTGTAAATGAGGCCCTTGGTTTCTGTGTAATTTGTACTGCTAAAACTGCTGTTTTTTCTACCCGTGATTATTTGGATTTCTGTCCTAGCTTTCCCTGTACTGTGCTTAGGCACGCAGGAACAACCCCCACTTGTGCCTCTAAAAGTTAAAAATGCAAACTACACCCTCAGAGGCTAAGCAGAGTGTGTTTAAGACCCTTCTTAATCTGCTTTATGGTCTAAACTGTGTGTGGAAAGTGCATGTAGCCCTCGCTTTTGGCTAGAAAAAGTGGTTTGTTTAAGTGTGCAAAAAGCAGTATTTTAAATGACTTACATTTGGTCTCTCACATGCAGGGTAAAACTGCCACTGCAAAGTGTGGATTGAGCCTGTGACTATAACCTGTTTCAAGTTCCTAGATATTGAGCAACCGCTGGGTTGCGAGAGTAGAAGTCCTACATTACCCATTAATAGTGGTTTATTATGCACAAATATTTGTCCTAATATGTCTTCAAGAGAGACCCCCTTTTACACTGATGATTATATCTTATATATTATATTAATTCTTCCAGGGCGTTGTTAGAGAAGCTCGAAAACTTAAAGAAGAAACAGATCCGTACCGACCTACCTGCTCGTATGCTTACAGAGTACTTAAAGTCAGACACTATTCCATTGGGCTTACAAATACGTAACGTTCCAGCAATATTTACCCAGGACCCCAAGTTTCGACAGGGCTTTAGTCATCTGGCCACTACCTGTTCGAGACATTGGATGGTCTTAGGTATTGACACTGCAATAGAGCATAGCAAGAAGGAACTTGAAGAAATAGCTGAACTTGAGAGAATTATCTTAGCAGACACAACGATTTTTGATGCCAAGGGTCTCTTGGAGAAAGTTAACACTACTATTGCGACTTTTAACATCTTAGAGCAAAACAAAAAGGTCAACAAGATCCAACGAGACATTAAGAACTATCAAAAAGATCAGACTTATCCTTATTTACATGATACATTCTACAATACCCCTTATCAACCTCCAAGAAACCGAAATTGGGGAAGATATAGAAATAAACAGATTATAACCTTCTCTGACTCATCAAACACTTCTGCTGAAGATTCAGACCCTGGTGAAGGATCTAGCTCAGACCATTTGCAAAACAGAACGCACCCACCACCGCTTCTTCCGGCTGGTTTTTTAGGAACCAACCGAGGACGTGGTCGAGGTCGACAAAGAAAGAACTACCATTACCAATATCCGGGCGAGCGTCAAACTCGCCGCAAGTTTTACCAATGGGGTCCACCCCAGTAAACTTTGAAGTCACTATCTCACAACCTTCTTTGACTAATTTGATGGAACACCATCCACCATTACAGTCAGTATGTACTTCTCCTCTTTTGGTACCATCTATGATAACATCTATAGGGTCTTTAAGTGCACCAATGATTGATGAGAGATCCCTAATACCCTCCACTGTATGCTCCAATATGACTATACCTATATTCAATTTATCTAGACATATTTTGTCTACTGAGGAAACCTCGTTGCTCTCAAAGGGTCTCTCCTTTGTACCAACGGATCACAGTAATTTTTTTTAATTACAGGAAGATCTTCTAATATTTTTCAGACGGATTCGTTTGAAATACTTTTTTGCAGACAAATCAAGCATTGATAGACCCTATGAGAAACAATTTCATTTGCCCTCCTCCTTTGTGCCTCCTACATCTATGATGCCATCGGACATTTTAACCTTTGAAAAACTAGTGTTACATGAGGTAATGGAACTGAAATAACAATTTCAATTTGTTCCCTATAACTTGTCACTTTTGGAGAAAGGGGCTATTAATAGTTTGAGCAACAATAAAGGTATAACAATAAAGCCAGCAGATAAGGGTGGCGGAATAGTCATTATGGACCAAGACAAATATGACTTAGAAATAATGCGCCAATTGAGTAATCATAATCATTACTCGGTTTTGCCGTCTGATCCTCTTTCTAAAATTCGTGACAAAATTTTGACAGTTACAAATCAGGCTCTTCTTTTGGACATTATCACAAAAAAAAGAACATGCTTTTCAGAATAAACCTCACCCTAGGACACCGGTCCTATATGTTTTGCCAAAAGTTCACAAAAATGTTTCTGATCCGCCCGGTAGACCTATTGTCTCCGGATGTGGCTCAATTTTGGAGCCATTGGGAAAATGTATTGATTTTTTTCTTAAAGAATTTGTTCCTTCAACTACCACTTTTGTACGAGACAGCACACATTTGATTAATATTATAGAGGATTTTCCATTTAATATCGATTCTGATCTTATGGTCGGTCTAGATATAGAATATACACAAATATTCCCCATGCTGAAGGACTCGCTGTTATTAAAGACCACTTGGATACCAGACAAAGACCTGTTCGTATTCCCAGCGAGTTCATTTTAGAGTTGTTACATATTGCTCTAGCCAACAACTACTTCCTTTACAAAGACACCTTTTATCTGCAGGTAAAGGGAGTTTCAATGGGTGCGTGCTTTGCTCCAAATTTTGCAATACTGTATGTTTACCATCTTGAAACTACTTTTGTTCTATCTGCCCTTAATCCTTTTTTGACTAATGTCAGACTTTGGCGTCGCTATATTGATGATGTTCTTTTGTTTTGCCATGGTACACATGAAGATTTGGAATCATTTATCATTTGGGTAAATGGTTGTCAGAAACATTTGACCTTCACGTCAGATATTAGAACAAACGATCTACCTTTTCTAGATTTGACTCTACATTGTGAGGATGGCATAGTGGGTACTAAACTTTACCGAAAACCCACGGAGTGTAATACCTTGCTTATGTACACTAGTTACCACCCGCGAGGCTTACCATATGGGCAGTTCCTTCGAATCAGAAGGAACTGTAAATGGAAAAAAGATTATGTACGTGAAGCAGCTACCTTGACTGAAAAACTTTTGTGTAGAGGGTACCCAAAACATCTGGTACGCAGAGCCTGGTATTCTCATAGGGAAACGATCCTATCCCCTTCTGAAAGAACACAAAACCAACGGATTCCATTTGTCAGTACATACAGTCCCTCGAGTAACAATGTAGGGAAAATAATCAAGAAAAACTGGACAATTCTTCGGACGTCTGGTTTATACAAGGACCCGCCTTTGTTCTCTTACAAAAGAGGTGATAACCTCTCAGACAAATTGGTACACGCAATAACGTGGCCTGTAAAAGAAAGTATAACTCCATCAGTTACATCTATGTGGGGTTTGCCTCCTGTTATTGGCCATTTTAAATGCCAGACATGTACCGCGTGCGACCTTACGTTTAACACCAAGTCCTTTGTTACAACTGATCGCACCTATACTCTAAAGCATTTTTCAAATTGTCGGACCACTAATGTAATTTATGCTATACGCTGTCCCTGCAACTTGCTATATATTGGTCAGACTACTCAGATGATTAAGCACCGAATCAGCCAGCACAAGAGTCGCATTAGATGCTGTGTGGAGACTGCTCCATTAGTTACACACTTCAAGCAATTTAATCATAAAGAATCTGATTTCACATGGCAGGTAATTGATCGTTCACAAATACCAACTAGAGGCAGTGATCTTCAACTTCTACTGAATAGATGTGAATGTCGCTGGATCACGCGCTGCAACACTGTAAATTGTGGTCTTAACTCCCTTGATGAATGGAATTCTGTTATGCCAACATCATAAGAAATCTCTGATTTATGTATGCCTTAATTCCTTGTAATTGAAAGCAACAGCGGGTATTTAATATGAGAACTTGTATTCCCCCCCCTCTTTTCCCACTGTATCGGATGTAGGAGGGGCTTAATGTTTGTTCCGTTTACCACCACGGCACTATTATGTGTACCTTGCTTGTTATACTGTGGATTGCTTACATTGATGGTCTAAACCTTTTCTTCACATTGTAACAACTGAGGATCATGTGGACACTTGTTTTAGCAAGTTCAAATTAGACACTTGTTGACCAATGTGTTTGTCTGTATGTATATATATTGTTTATATATGTGAGCTCTCTATTGTTAATTGCCTTCAATTTTCTTTCCTTTTCTTAATTTGCTTTTTCACGTTCACTTTGCGCCCCTTCCCCCTCTTTCCCCCTTCCCCCCTCTTTTCTTTTTATGTTTAATATTAGTAAGTCCTAACATTCAGTCAAGACCTATTCCTTTGGGTTTGTCGACTTTCTTTCTTGTACCCGCTCCTGTCATCCGGTCCTTGCCCGTCAGCTTAAGTGCATTTACATCGGTTATTTATTGTTTACTTGTTCCCCTGGGGCACTTGGGTCATCTGTATGTTTACGGTCTAGTGGTTCCCCTTGATGGGCGCGCCTGCGCACCTTTGACTTCCGCATTTGGCTGTATTTCCGGACCATGATTCCATCGCGGTTTGCGATTCAGTCACCATAGCGTATTGGTTCCGCTCACTCTGCCGGCGATTTCTCGTCTGGTCTACTTGTAAATAGATTACTGACCCACTTAGAGGTTGTCGTGCTACTTTGGCACGCTCACGCACTTCCGTTGGAATAATTTCAGTGTTGGACATATCGGTTGGACTTTGACCCATAATAGTTGGTAAGGGCCCCCTTTTATTATTTATTATCTTTTATTACTCTAACGTGATTTAATAATTGAGCTAAGGCCCGCGATTAATGCCCGCTATCTCCTGGTTTGTAGATTTGGGCACATTTCTCATACATTGTAGGCTGTCCATATGAGCAGGACCTTTGACTGCATGACTGTAACGGACCCAGCATATCGGCTAGCTTGGTACGTTTGTTCATTATAGTCTAAATTACCTCGCCCCTCCGACCTGTGATTACCTTGAATCTTAACGAGTTTCAATTTCTTCACAGTTCCCGAACGTAGTTCTGGCATTCCAAAGTACTTTGTGATACCATCTTACGTAAAAGTTCCTGACGATCGCCCGGGCATTAGCGCTTTGTGCGTTTACTTTAGACCAGAACTCAGGTGAATTAATACATCTGCTCACCGCACTGTGATTTACCCTTTCATACCTCTCCTCCCTTTGTGATAATACACCTTCCCCCTTGTCCACTTCCTTCGTTTCCTTCCCAACCCATCCCCTCCCCCCCTTCCCCCCTCCATCTTTACACCTTCTTCCTCCCAATTGCCCTCACCCCACACCCCCTTTTTCCCCCCCCGCCCTACCTCACTTCCACTGCCCGTACCACTGACTTTTGTCTTTATTAAACTGCTTTTCTACTTTTGGCTTCTTGCTTTCCTTAGTTTAAAAGATGATCCACCCACTCTTAATTCTCTTTACCTCTCTGCAGCACTCTTCAAATTGTAGCCATTGTCCTGATGATGACCTTAAGTTCATAAGGTCGAAACGCCGTAGACATCCCAGTGTAACCCACGGCCACCTAAGGATTTATACCTGATTGCAAAATATTTATTGTGTTCTTGTAATTTGTGTATGATTAACGTTGTCCTTTCACTTTGCGCTGCCCACACTGTATATATCACTTGTGTCACTGCACTTATCACTTGCACCGAGCACGGTCAGTACACAATTGGTGTATGTTTGGCTACCTTAATTTGATTTAACTGTATTATAGTGCTGTTATAATTCTTTTGCATAATAATAATAACTAAAATACTTTTTCTTACTTTGGTCTCTTGGTTTCCCTCCTTTATGACTTATGCATTTTTTCTAAAATTGGCCCTATAATTACTGGTTGAGACATTGTTCTTTTGATACTGTCACTATACAAGGACATTCTGATCTTCAGGTGTAGCTCCCTGCACCCTGGACATCAGCCTGCGCTTCAGGTCACATGCCCCTTATTTACGTTTCACACTGATCGTTACATCTGTGCTTTAATTAGTTCATATATCTAGGGTTTCTATTGGGCTTAGGGTGTAGGGTTTGGGTTCTGATTGGCTGAATGGTTTGGGGTTCTGATTGGTTTCTGGGGCTAGGTTTTCTATTGTGCTTAGGTTTAGGGTTCTGATAGGTCTAGGGTTGTGATTAGTTAATGGGGCTATGGTTTCTACTGGACTTAGGGTTTACAGTTTGGTTTCTGATTGAGTGCTAGGACTAGGGCTGTGATTGGTTGGAAGGGCCTTGTCTTCTATTAGTCCTAGGGGTTAGGGCTAGTGTTCTGATTGGTAGGGTTAGGTCTAGGGTACCCATTTGCCGAAGGTGCCACCTGATCACTAGGGCTATTTAGGCTTTGGGCTCGGGGCATCTCATCCCAGGCATTAAGACTGAGGGCGGGACTAGTTGGGCCTAGGGCTGCCCTTTTTTCGATTCACCAGCACCAACCTTAACCCATCCACAATATATCAACACACTCACAGCAAATGCACCCTACTCATTTACTACAAAAGAACCCTAAGCAAATTTCATTGTCTAAGCAACAACTACAAAACCCCACAATTTGCACCTATAATCCCTTCTACCCCAACTACCACAAAATGGCAACATCACTCTCACACAAAACACCACTCTGTCCTATACCACTAACAGACCTGCACATCATTAAAACAACACATAGCCACACTATACAAACTTTATTCTATACAGGCACACATTCCTTGTTTACACAAGCACGAGCTCTACCCTCTACTTACTCCTAACAGACCGCTTTCTGTTACCATAAACCTATACTCAGCCCTCCATCATTTCATCCATCAACACCCTACTCCTCTTTTTTATCAAACACAAACAACCAAAAATCCTTACACTCCACTACACCACACATATTACCTCTTCCAGCTATCAAATCTAACACAAACACTCATACCTCTTGTCCATCCCCTCTCACTCACCACATACACTATTTTCCAAAACACATCACCATCCCTTTTACAATTCAACTACCACTCAGTACCAGAACTTTACATACAAATCTTTTTCACAAAACCACTATATCAGCACTTCACTACTCCACAAAAACAAAACCGAACACACAAACCAGCACAACACAATCTCACAGATATGCTATTTCATAATGCATTCCACCACAAACTAGAGACACACACCCACTCCCATGCTCCAGACTACACAAATAATACACATGCTAAACTATCTTTACTGCCAAGAGTTCTCTCTTCCTCCACACCTACCACGAATACACCAACACAACAGGTCTCATTCAAACACATCTCATCCTTTGCACAGTTCAGAGCATTACAACATGATTCACATGCTGTATCACCAACTCTAACTCTCACACCTTCCACCCTAAATAGACACAAACAAAATAAACAACATGCTGCTCTTGAAAACTTCACATCCCCATGTCTATCACGCAACAAGGCTACCCTACAAAAACAGCACAGCTTGCTAACTCACTCTCGATCACCATCTGCACCACCTACACACACAGACCCATCAAAATGCCTTCTAAGCCTGCTGGACAGGGAATATGATATAGGAAAGCAACACTATTACTATCCTCATAGAGCTAACCAACACTAATGACACCTGCTATAAGTTCAAAAAATACTTCTAACTCTTCCACAAAACAAAGTTACAGCATCAACAAAACACAATCGCTAAACTGCCTACTAATAAATGCTCGATCACTCTCTAAAAAAAAGCTTCACATTTACAACCTATTCACTGACACATAACCTGACTTACTCTTCATATGTGAATCATGGTTGGTAGATGACATGGCTCCAGTGTTGCATGAAACCATTCCTCTAGGCTATCAAACTATCACACAAAAACTTATAGGTAAAAGAGGAGGTGGACTTGCTGCTATATTCAAGCAAACAATAAATCTCACTAAAGCTGGAGACACATTCACACAAGGCTGTGATGCCCATTTCACCAGATGCAACCCTACATCAACGTCCTCATGTAACTTGCTACCCCTTTGTAGACCTCCAACTAGCAATACAACATTGCCTGACACATTTTTAGATGCAGTTTCAAACCTGATACCACTACACTCCAAATACACACAAAAGCAGAAGGAGTACAGAGAAACCTAGCATAATTAGTGGCACACACTTTGCTTTTAAAAACGTCCCCCTCTCAATTGATTCACCCCAGGCATTGGTATGCACAGGGGTGTCCACAGCAAGCCCTATGATAAAGCATGCCACAATATATGGGTGAGGGAAGTTTTCAAAAACAAAGCGTGGGCCACAAATTATACTAGACGTTTGTTTCTCTGTACTCCTACTCCTTTTGTGTGTATTTGGATATTGATTGGAAGGTTGATGTAGGACTGTAACCTCTTCCCCCTCCGTTGTGTGTGTTTCACCACTATACTGCAACCTATGCATTCTTGGGGATTAAACATTTGGTTTGACAAACCCAATATGCCCCATCCAAAAAGCATCACCACTGGCGTTGACACAACAAACCTACATCAGATCATCCACAAACCCACGCACATTGCTGGACATATGCGAGATGTCATTTTCACAAATTCAGAACTAGTTATCTTTCCAATGATTACTCCAGTCACATGGTCAGACCCCCAGTTTCTAGGTGTCTAACATAAAACTCCACAAAGAAATACATCCAAAACCATCTTACATGCATCCATCTATCGACCATGGAACAAACTCAATTTTGAAAGCTTAGAAAGACAACTAATATCCAAGACAGATCTAGGCATAATAAATTCCATTAAAAAATTATATGAGTGGCAACAGGAAGCTTTTGATATCTTAATGCCACTCCAAACAATAAAACAGGACAAAAGAAAACAGGCACCTGGGAGAAATACAGAACCAAAAGAGATAAAAGAGCAAATAAGAAAGCCGCAACACACCTGGCTGAAAACAAACAGCAATCAAGACAAACTTCATATTCAGAAGCTTATCAGATTGTACAAGTCAGGAACCCAAAAAAGCGGAAAAAATTACAATTCAGACAGAAGTAAAAATGCACAAATAAAGAATTTAATAAACCTTTCACCAAATTTTATAAACCTAAATACAAAGAAGAACCTAATCCCATTACTCAAGAGTTCACAGAGAAACTGGATAAACATAACACAACCAAAGCAGACACATTGGACTCCTATTTAAAACAAAAGAAAACCACCAGCCCCAACGCATTTCCAAAAATCCCCCCCAAAGAGCAGGCTAATTCAGCCTCTGCATTCCTTCATATAAATATCACAAAGTGAATCTATGAAGCTGGTCAAAGCAAGCAGACCAGCCGGCAGCCCTTTTGACCCTTGTCCACCACAAATTTTCAAGAACATTCTTCAAACAAGCTCAGCTGCCACACCAGTAAGAAGAACCATCAATAATTCCTTAACTATGGGAATATTTCCAGAAGGCCGAAAAAAGGCATACATATGCCTATTATTAAAGAAAACTAACCAGGACACGCTTTACTCCGACAACTACACTTGAATTACAAGTGGACCTTTCCTGGACAAACTGGGAGAAAGAGCAACATGCCCCGATGTCACAATTCATCACCATTAGTAGTAGCATCAAATAAGTTCTTGGAGAAAACTGCAAATCCTCATGCTATCTGTGGTGGAATTGTGATAAGGTTTCCTTTTTCCACTCTATGGAATGATATGGAGCATGAAGATTCCGTCTGTTTCAATTTGAATGGCTAGAAGTCTGCAGACATTTCTCCCATTTCATACTGTTTGAATTGACTTTTCAATAATGCTTTCACTGCTGCTGACGTAAAGAGCAAACTATGATCAAATTTACCCAGATCAAATGTGCTAAAATGGCTGCTGAAGAAGACTCTTTGTATTGTTTGTGCAATATCAGGATTTGCCGCTCAAAATGTTGTTGATGTTCCTTTGTTAGTTTCCTTTGAAGTGCTGATTCTTTTTAATAGTTGGCCCTTTACATATGCTTTGCATAGTTGGGTCGATACAGCTGAATGCTTGGCTTGTAATCAGCCATGTATTTTTTCGAATGCATTTGTAGTTTCTTTCCCCTGAAATTCTGTGAGGGGTGGGGGTGGATGATGCCAAGCTCAACTTCCATTTGAATCGCTGTATTGTTCCAATAGTCCATCGTCCAGTAATCTTTCATGTTTAAAGTTAATGATTCAGATACCAGAAAATAGTAGATTCTTGTCTTTGTTCAATGTACCCATGATAGGATTGTGTATTCTCTTTTTCTTGAATGAAGGCAGCACCTTAAGTCTGACATACAATCGGATCTATTTATAGTATCCTGTTATTGTTGTGCCCTATCACAGGAGGGCCATTGCTCTCCTTTATTAGTTATTGGGTAATATCCATCTCTTTTCGTCATGAAATCCTCTTTGAGAAATCATGGATAGATACTTTCTACCATTGGATCAGTGGTTTATTCCCGGGGATTACGGCACATAGCAAGCAGCTGGGAAATTGTATTTTTCTCTATTTTGAGTTATCATTTGTCTGTGCTGAATAGGGAGGTTTCTTAGTGCTGTAAAAATCAACATTCTGCCAGGGATGCATTATGGGATCGTATGCACACTAAGCCTAATTAAGTCTGTACACACACGATTGAGTGCAGATAATTAGGCCGACAGCTCACAGATGCACAGCCATATTAATTGATTGGGTGCAAAATCAGATGCAACGCATGCTTCATTGCAGTTGGAGGTGTGTAAACATGGTTCATGCTATCACATTACTCAGTTATTGAAGCACAGCCTCTTTGCTGATGTGTGCCACACAATTACATTAATGTTGATTCAACATCAGGGGCGTAAAAAAGGCCCCCGCAGCCCCTGCGATGCGGGAGGGCCCCCAGGCTTACTCATACTGAAGGGGCGCCCTTACTGATGTGAATGTGAAGGGCCCTTCAACATATCTTGAAGGCAGGCCCCCTCACATTTTGTTACACCACTGTTCAAAATGTGTTGCATTATTTTATCATTGAGAAACGTGTCATGGGATTTACAGCGCTGTGCGTTCACCATTCCATGCAATGGCGTATCCATCACCTGAACTTGCTTCCGCTGCACGTGCTCCCTTCAGTCCATCACATTAATTGATGATATTGTAATGCAGTGAGGCCCATATTTACTATGATTTTGCATCACTTTTGTGGTGCAGCCCTGATGCAAAGTCCTTTTAGGCATTCACTAAGCCACGCAAAGTTGATTCGCATGGTTTAGAAAAGCACTGTCTTGCATTTCTTTTCATTAAGTAGGTGTTATATGGTGGAGCATGTGCATTCCCATGCATCCATCCATTTGTTTTGATGCACCTCTGATTTACAAAGACTTGTAAACATGGATTTGAATCAAAATAGTGCACCTAGCCGGCAGAGGCATAACAAGGAGAAATATATTTATTTTAAGTATTGTTGTTGTGCAGGCAGGTATAACCATGGTGCAAGGGTGCCTGTCTTGGCACTGGTCAGCTTTCTCCCATTCATGAGATGCAACACTGAGTTGCCTGACCTTTCAAGAAATATGCCCCTACATATCTTTAGGAGTCCTGCCAGTGCCAGAGTACAGACTTGAGCATGGTCTGAGTAGGCCACCTGCACATGAAAATATAAAGCGTATACAGTTTATATGTGCGCATGATTTTCCTACCAGATGTGAGCTTCTGTTCTAGCTCAGAGTTGCTTCTACCTTGATCTCAGTCAATGTTTTGGATGCAGTTTTGGTTGCTACATTTTTTATTTGCACGAAGACCGTCCCAGGATTCTGGTCCACAATGATTTGCTTGTGATGATTGCTGTTTACATAATAAACAAAAAACCAGTGGGTCTCATGAACTCACTACAGGACCCTGGAGCACAAACAGTACAAGCTTACAACTCCTAATTGAACATGGAGGAAGTCCTTTTAAAAGGACGAAATCCCATCACCCACTGCACTGCAACCATCACCCTTTACATTCTTATGCTTCACACCAAACAGATTTTTGGAGATCCAATCGATTAATCAATAAAACATCCCTGTGCTCCTCCCTCACAGTGAGGAGGTTGTAGCCCTTGGTTACACTAGGGGGCATATTCACAAGGATTTATGGCCGAGGCATCTGCACTTTATCGCAGCCAAAGTGGCGATAAATTTACCTCTCCATTCATAAGCTGGTGCTAACAGCCCACAGCACCAGTTTACCTGTGATAGCAGCCGCCAAAAACATCGCCACAGAGGATCACCGCAACTATCGCTAATGAGATGCAGAGTAGGCGTTTTCGTGCCAAAAGCCGTGACCACACCACACCTCAACATTCTCAACGACCAGACAGATCGGTGATAAAAACACTAAACAGACAATAAGGCGCGTTAGCACCAGGAAATCTACACCTGCTCTGACCTGGTGTTAAGTCGGATGGCAGCCAGCACCACAAAAGGGAGACCAGCCCAGGGCCACATCAGGAGGGCAACAGATGCCATGGAGCACCCCATTATGTGGCCCAGACACCCAAGAGGGCCACAACACCCACCAACACCACCCCCGGACCACCCCTCCCTGGCCCCCCCAGCAAAGACATGCCACATCAGCTACACAAAAACATGTACAATATATTCACCATGATGTCGCACAATCACAACAGTTGAAATGCATGTGTCGTCACAGAAATGAGCATCACACATTCTCTTTCGAAGAAACAAATAAAACTTTACTAACATGAACAACGAAATCAAATCAAGACACATGGCGGCTCCCCGCGGGACAGTCCGTAGGTCACAGCCTGCAAGACAATAAACAAGATGAGAAGGTGTGTCCTGCACACATTAAAGGACAGAGAGAGAGCGAAAGAGTGAGAGAGAGGTAGAGAGAGAGAGACAGAGAGAGAGAAGAAGAGAGGGAGAGAGAGAGAAGAA
The DNA here is from genome assembly GCF_964204655.1 of Triturus cristatus. NCBI lineage: Eukaryota > Metazoa > Chordata > Amphibia > Caudata > Salamandridae > Triturus > Triturus cristatus. The sequence goes on along the minus strand of NC_140591.1, from coordinate 1,078,009,855 downwards.
GAGAGGGAGAGAGAGAGAGAGAAGAAGAGAAGGAGGGAGGGAGAGAGAGAGAGAGAGAGAGAAGAAGAGAGGGAGAGAGAGAGAGAGAGAGAGAGAGAGAGAGAGAGAAGAAGAGAGGGCGAGAGAGAGAGAGAGAGAGAGAGAGAGAGAGAGAGAGAGAGAGAGAGAGAGAGACGCCCCTGCGCACCCAGGCCACACTGCCCACCTGCTGCCACCGGTGTTTCTCCAACCACATGCCGGCATGTAGAGCAGTACACAAGGACATACATCTGAGTCAGAGCCGTCATCTGAAACAGAGTCCAGATACATGACTGGCACAGTACACACTTGCACAAGACAACAGCGCCTGCCCACCCATGCACGCCCAGGCAGAGACATCACAAAGGCACCCACCGCCCACTGAGCATGCCCGCCCATGCACACCAAGGCCTCACCGCTCACCTTCCACCTCCGGCGTGTAGACTGGATGTCCCACCACGTGCCGCTGCAAGCCACAAACCAGGGGCCTGCGGACATGGCACCCTCCACACCATGCAGCCATGCTACGCAGGTCATCAGGTCTCACGTTTGGTGCTGGGTCTTGATTACTCCATGGCAGAGGACATACCAGTGCACCCGACAACATCGCAGGCTGCACACCCACTCAGTTTTAATTTGTTCAGCATTACGTACATCAATTGTGTGTCTTTTGCACACACGATCAGCCCAATGGGTGCCACAAAGTCTGTGACCCGGAAGCGAGGTCACGAATTGGTAGGCCCGCGCTGCCCGCTGGCTCTGGCCTACACTGCGGTCCAGCAGGGCACACGAATCCTGAGTTGACCGGACCGCCGGGACCGGGCATCATCGCAGGGTGCCCACCCGCTCAGCAGCTTAAGGTGCCACTGACTCAGTGCACCCAAAGTCCCATCCCGTGGCGGGGTGCCTGTGCCTGCCGCAATGCGCCCGGTGTGACTAACCCTGTGCAACCCCAGTCAGCGCCACATGGTGGTTGGCCCTGCCGTACGCAGGCCTGGGTTGCCACTAACCCTGTGTGCAGTAAAACTCTTCGGCCTTTCATGATTGTGAACCGTGGCGTCCCTCATCCAGTCGCCACGGTCATAGGAGAATGTGACGTCGGCCCCTTTTGTTGGCGGAGTCACATGGCCTTTGATGCCTGTGCCGGATGGGTGTGGTGTTTGCGCAAACGTGCCCTCAGGGAGTGGCTGTGACATGCTGGCAACTAGACCAGTGACCTGCACACCACCAGGGAGTACACCTGCGACAGGTAGCTATGTGTGCCCCCCCCGAGCGTAAGTGGAGTAGTCTGGCCTGCCATACGCCAGACCAGCGCAGGGCTGGCCACAATGACACATAGGCTCTGGGCGTGGTTCAGTACATGTCCAGACATGGAAGTGAGTGATGCGTGTGTCCCTGTTGTAGTGTCCACAGGACCCAGTACACAAAATGCAATGTAGCACCCTCTGACTGGCATCCCACAGGATGAGCATCATTGATGCAAGGGTAATCACTGCCCCTACATTTATCCACACATGCATACATGACTGCTGAAAGACGTGACACAGCAGTGCGTCAATGGATGTTTATTGCACATCCAGTGCAGTTATGCAGCTGGAGCGGTTCAGGGCAATGCCCAGCACACTGCAAAATATGGGCCCTTGGAGGGCCAGCCAGAGTCCATCTGACAAGTCCTGCTGAAGGGAAGGGTACAATCCGCACTCTGGTCACCGTGTCATTGGTCACCAATCTGGAAGTGGCAGTCCATGTCGTGGTCCAAGGTGAGTGCATCGGAGTGTGTCGTGGGTCAGTGTAAGGTCATGAGGTCATGTGCGGGACCAAGCAGAAACAGGTCAGTTGGCGGTAATGAATGCTAGTGCCTGGTCCTTCGGACCACAATCCCATCTGTGTCCTCATCCCCAGGTGCGTGCCCTGCCCCACCTGTGGGTGTTGCAGAACAGGCTGCTGCACTGTGTGCCGCTGACACATCAGGGGCCTGAGTGGATCCGGCTGCTGCACTGGGTGGCACTGACACACCAGGGGGCAGGGATGTGGATGGTGTGGGGGCAGCAGCATTCATCTGCACTACGCCTTGTGGTGGCAATGCCATGGTGGAGGTCATTAGGGCATAATATATACCAGCTACATTTCGATGATGTGCAGTGGTGGCTACCATCCTTTCCGTCTCCAGCCGCACCATGTCCTCCATGAGCCTTCGTATGTGTGCCAGCTCACGGCTGGCATTGCTGGAGCCGCTCTGAGCAGACAGGTGTTCTTCTCTCTGCGTCATGACTCCAGCGATGTCAGTCAGGGCTCATTGGAGACCATGGGGTGGATATAGACACCCTAGGATTGCGTCCAGTTTGGCAGCCATGATGCCAAAGCCCACCCGCACCTGCTCAGCCGTCTCTATCTAGCACTCCAGCACATGGCGTTGGAAGGCCATGTGTTGTTCCTGGAGGTCTTGGGAGGGTGCCGGGGCTGTGGGTGCCTCCTGCTGGGTGGTTTGGGTGGTGGGTGGGGTGTCATCGATTTAGGTGGGCTGCCCTGAGCCTGGAGGTGAGTGACAGATGAGGTCAATGTTGTCTTGGATGGTTTGGGTGTCGATGCTGGCGTTGTCCTCCTCGTCATCCGTGAAGAGTGGCTGGGACTGCTCTGCAGGAGGTGTTGATGGTGCCCCTGCGATGTGAAGGGGAGATGGTGTATTACAATGTGTCCACATGTGTGTAGACACATGGTACAGGTTGACATTCTGAAAGCATGGCATTGTACATTGTGAGGGTCTGTGGATCTGGGCGATGACCCAGTGTCATTGTGGGTGTGTACTGTGGCCTGCTTGATTGTGCGTGTGTGCCATTGTGCCCATCACCACCCGTCTGCCCAGTACCTGGTGGTCACTCACCCTGTTGCGGTTGTGTTGTGTCCTGTCGAGCAGTATCCGGTCCCCCGACTCAGGCCACAGTCTCCTCACTGATGACTATCGACACCAGCTCCTCCATGTCATCCAGCTCCAGCTGTGGTGCCGGGCCCCCACCTCTGGTCTACGTTGCTGCCTTCTGGTTGGCAGAGAGTTTCTCCTCGGTCTTCCACTTGATGTCATTCCATCGCCTCTTGACCTCTTCCATTGTCCGCTTGTGCTCTCCGACGGCATTCACCTTGTCGACAATATCCCGCCATATTGCAGTTTTGGTGCCCAGTGACACGTTGGAGGTGACGAAGAGATGTTGATGGTGTTCCATCACCTCCATGACTACGATCCTGGTCGCCTGGGGACTGGACTTCGTCTTCCTCGGCTTCTTGTCCTTACCCTTTCCTGTCCCCGATGTCCCAGGCTGGTCGTCCTGGGTGCTTGTGGTTTTGCGCTCGTCCTCTGCGCCTGCTCGGGCTGCCTCCATGGTGCTTGGGTGTAGGTCAATTTGTGTGTGGGTGTTTTTTCTGCCTTTATGGAGATTTTTGCCACCCGTCAGGTGTGTGTTGCAGGCCTGGCGCTGCTTATCGCTGATTTCCTCATCGCGCTTTGGCCCATCGCAAGTTTTTTGGTGTTGTGGTTTGTGTTTTTATCTCCATCGAGCTGGTTTCATCGCAGAAATTGTCCACGGTTTCGGCAGACTATCCATGCTACCGCCTTGCTGTGAATCCCACGTTGTCACGGGGTTATTTTCCCGCAATGTGCTGCAATATTGAAAGTTGAGTTACGCTACTCTTCCGGTAGTTATCACACGTTCTTGTGAATATACCCCTAGGTTTTCCAACCAAGAGGAGATCCCAGATGATGAAGCATGCCACCTCGGTGGGTGATGGGATTCCGACCTTTTAAAAGGACTTCCTCCATGTTCAATTAGGAGTTGTAAGCTTGTACCGTTTGTGCTCTAGAGCCCTGTAGTAAGCTCATGAGACCCGCAGGTTTTTTGTTTATTATGTAATAGTGCTGAGGAATTCATCCACGCAGGTCTTTAAACATTTCCCCTGAGACCCTCTACCCATCACGGTGTTATTGTTTGCTTCTTGGTTACACTCAAAGTCTACAATTTAACAAAAATGCTCGTAGCAACATATCGGCACGCAGGCTTGTCTCGTGTTCTGACCCATAAGCATGGATATGTCATTCCAAAAACTTGTGGCGAGCCTTCACGCTCCACCTGCAAGCTGCACAGCCTCATAAACAATATACAAAGAAACCAGCTTTTTTCTTATAATCCATTTTAATCCATTTGTAATCCATGTTTAATTCCAAAATTCTTCAACATTTTCTCCATTCACATCAAAGGCAACACGATTCCACCTGTTTTCAAATGCTAAAGAAATGCCCATCCAGGCCTTATTCTATGCCACGTAGGAATACACAGTTCATCCTGGACAACCTCATGCGTATTCACCCAATGCATTTAGGGCTGAACAGGGTTTGCATGAAACTCAAAACCAATTTGAATCACATCCTCTTGATAACGCATAGAATAAAAAAATAATCAAGAAGTAATTTTCACCCATGTCATGCAACAGCGACTCTCATCACTAAAACTGTGCTCAATGTGCCTCTCCTCTCACAATAAAAACAATCGCTACTAATACCTCTTATAGAGTGCTCCCCGTGCTTACCTTAATTTAAACTCACTGTGTACTACCAAACAAGCATCCTAAATCCCCCTGCCGGATTGCCGATACCAAACCAAAGACGAGATGCGGTATTTGGGAGTAAAAATCGTTCCGAATATAGATATGATAGCCAAGGTCAATCTTTTGAATATTGTAAGAGAGAGACAAAAACTAATGAAATCCTGGGATCACCTTCCCCTGACTATCTTGGGCAGAGTTAATTTGATAAAGATGACAATCCTACCAAAAGCAACATTCCTTTTCAGCACCATCCCATTACATTTTGAGAAACAAATAATTGATACATTTCAGCAATCTATCAAATCATTTGTGTGGGCCTATAAAGCAATTAGGATATCTTCGAAAAAGCTAAGACAGAGAAGGGAAAAAGGCAGTCCCGCACTCCCAGATATCCAATATTATGCTTGGGCTTTCCAGCTAACACATTCAAGAATGTTGTTGAAATCTCCAGATTTATCAGAAAGAGGGAAAATGTTTTCGGCCATGTTGGAACAAGCGGGGCTTCCACATGAAGACTTTCTTTTTAAATATGGAGACAAAAAATTCTTCAAGAAAGTAAGGCTGAAAGTCTTATGGAGTGCAGCTCAAATATGGGCCAGAATCAAAAAACTAACGGGTCTAGAATACCATTCAAGGTTGGCTCCATTGTGGGATAGCACGGGGGCACCAAGCTGCCTGAAAGATATTCTGGCCGTCCCTTTAAAAACAGCAGGGTTATTGATATGGGGAGACTTAGCTGTAGAAGGCTTTCTCTTGCCTTGGGCATCACTTAATGAGAAACTGGAGGAGGGCATGTCCAGATTTAAATATTTACAATTAAAGAGCTGGTCCCAGAACCTTAAAAAATCAATAGGTCTGTGGAACACTCTTGAAGAAAATTTAGTAAAGAAGCTAGCAGGGAAGAAAGAGGTATCATTCTTTTATTGGGCAATTGAAGAGGCCATAGATGGGGATTTTAGATTAGCCGGTGAGTTGTGGGAAGAATTTATCCCGGAGACAGATTGGGTAGATCTGTGGCAAATTTCTTATAGCACCTTGTTCTCAGTCGTAAAGCCAGCTTGGCTGAGAATAAACCATTACTTCACCACACATAGGGCTTAGCTGTCCCCGGCGAGACTTTCTAAAATGACCAATGGTCCACCTGCTAGATGCAAAAAATATGACATGGAAAATGTCTCTGATGTACATATGTTCTGGGCTTGCCCAGCCATTTCTGAATTCTGGGAAAAATTCGGGAACTCCTTAACGACTATCTTGGGATCCCCAGTACAAATTTCCCTCAGGCTTATCATTTTTGGCATATTAAGTGAAATCACAGGCCCCAAGAGAGGTTTTCTATTGCTGGCCAGACGGGAAATATGCAAGAGATGGGCTGAGGCCTTACCCCCAACACACTCGGACTGGCTATCCTCCTTGTATAAAACATCCAAGACCGATTTGGCCAGATTGAAAAACAGTAAGAAGAGAGTCATTTGGGACTGCCTGTTAAATTGGACTTTAGTTTAGATAGCCATTACTGTTATGTTTTGATAAGATCATCCATATAACCCCTCTTATCCTATGATTAAGCCTCATGGGAAGCTCTCAGACTGTGCTGGGTCTCGCTACATCCTCTTGGCCCCAGTTTCGATCTAAGGTGGGCCTTGAAGAACTGTCTTAGGTTTTAAGTAATCAGTAGAGAGTGCGACCACCCTCTCATTGACAACGAGAGGTCAGCAACAGGAAGGAAGTTGGTTTGCTACTGGTAGGCAGGCGACAGAGAGGAGGGGTGCTACCCCAAAGGCCTACTTCTCTTAAGTGAGTAACAGTGGCGACCTCCTGATCTCCAAGTTAGCTGGGGTTGGAGGCGAATGAGGGGGGAAAAAAAAGCACCCTAAATCCCAAAAACTAAAAAAGGACTATTCCTTAAATGCATGATCTCAACGCTATGACTGGCAACATAACCACCTCATCCACATTTCATGATACCAACCCAACAGTGCACGCCGAGAAACTTAAATGCCACAAAAATTCAAACCAACCCTGTGAATGCTGATTTGACCAATAAACATCAAAGAACTCCGTAACCTTGCCCTCAAAGTTATCGTGGATTTTTTCATAAAAATACAGACCATAACATTTATATCAATATGTATACTCAACATTATTTGCATATATATGTGTTTAAAATTTTATTTTGTTCATAGCACAGTTTGAAATGTGTAATCTTAGGATGTTAATTATACTTTGGATGTGTATTTATACAGTAGGGGACAAAGCACGATAACTTTGAGGCACAGGACAGGAAGAAACACAAGGAGTGGCAAAGATACACCAACGTGTTGGATGCTCACCAGAAAGCTGTTCTGTGGATAAACTTCAGTCTAAGAAAGCTGCCTGTGCATGGCCCAGTAGGTCATGCAGTGATCCACAGATGGGTGATAGAAAGCACCTCCTCATCTGCCAGAAGGCCAAGAGGTAGTCATTCAAAGAGCAAGTAAGGTGATTCCCTTCAGTGAATATCAAAGAGGCTACAGAGTGGCTTATACACAGAAAAAGAGCCAGAAACATGTGAGTGGTTATCAGTGGGGGCCACCATTTTTAATAGGATGGGAACCACACATTTAAAAAACTGCACACAAGAAGACGAGAAAGCAGAAATCACATTAAAAAACCCAAGCACAAACTAGAACACTACCAGGCACATGCATCAAGCTAAAATGTGCTCGCAAAAATAGCGAATAGCTATTTTCGAGCGCATTTTAGCATTTTCAAATGCATCAACCAAAAATAACAAAATCACAAATAAAAAGAATCGCTAAAATAGGGAAACAAGATATAGCGATTCCTTATTAGCGATAAACAAAAATGCGAAAGCAAATATAGAAGCGCTAAAATAAATCGCAACACTATGCATGTAAAATCGCAAATAGCGATTTCCTTGAAAATCATAATTTAGCAAGTGCAGATTGAGGGGAATTACAATCAGGTAGTAAAAAAAAAAAACATTTTTCAGCTGCAAACCATCAGAAGGCTATTTAAACTGACCCATGAGTTCATAGAGGCTTTTCACAATGGCAGCACTCTACCTGTTTGTGAGGAGGATGAGGATCCATGCAGCAGGCCAGGCCAGAAAGAGAATACAGGAGAGGATATTCCAACTGCGTATCACTTTGTTGGGACAAACAACAGAGGAAATATCTGATAAGTACAGGCTGAACGCAGCAATGATACTTTACTTCATAGCCGAATTGGAACCACTAATGCAGCGCCAGACACTTAGCACCCATGTCATCCCAACTCATGTCCAGGTGCTATGTTGCCTGCACCCACTTGCGTCAGGCAGTTTCCAGGGGGTAGTGGCAGTAGCTGGAGGGGTATCACAAAGCTCCCTTTCACGGTTCTTCAAATCCTTCCTGGCCGCCATGATGACTATGATCCACAACCACATCACCTTCCCCACAACCCAACAGGAATTGAACCAAACAAAACTCGACTTCTACCAACTAGCACAGTTTCCTCATGTGATCGGATACATAGATTGCACCCACATAGCCATATGTCCCCCAGCAGACAATGAGTATATCTTCCGGAACAGGAAATCGTATCACTCAATCAATGTTCAAGCAGTGTGCAATGCGAAAAACATCATAACCGACATTGTAGCGCAATACCCTGGGAGCACCCATGATTCATATATCTTTCAACATAGTGGCATTCACACATGTCTGGTCAGGTGGGAATTTGGCGAAGGACACACGCTAGGTAAAAAAATATACTTATTCACATGACTAAGGTATGGAATGGCAATGCATACCTGACACTAACACTTTGCTTACTACCCTGTAGGTGACAGTGCATACGCCGTGAGGAACTATATCATGACTCCATACTTGAACCCAGCCTCCCCACAAGAGCAGAGGTACAACGCAGCACACATCAGGACACGTAATGTGATCGAACGGAAATTTGGATTGCTCAAAAGTCGCTTTCGCATCCTGCACAAAACTGGAGGAGCGATGCTGTACCAGCCGGAAACTTGCTGTAGAATAGTGGCTGCATGTGCAATGTTGCATAATATAGCAACAAGGAGAGGCATACCCATAGAGGTGTCTGACACTGAGGACAACCTGCCCCCGGCACACCCACGACCAGCGCATTTGGCAAGCTCAGCGGAAGGGCAAAGGAAACGTGCAGACATCACCCAACATTATTTCTGAGTTATTTAATGACGAGACACAACACTTAATTTTTTAACTGAAAAGTGTTTACTTGCACCTGAACAGGTAGTGGTGATAGCTAAACATAGATGGTGCTTAATAGCACAATTACTGCATGCACCAAAGGGCAAATGAAATGCATATTGGACTTCATACTCAGTCACTATGAATGTCTTGGATATGGTTATGTCACCATGGAAAAATCCAGAAGTATAATTCTGTTTAGCGCTTCCTCACACAAACACCCAAACGTCTTTCGCCTGCATCTGCATCATCACTCATGGGTGCAATGGTAGGTGTTGTTCTACGGGTACAGCACCTCCTGCCAGTGCTGACTGGCGCAGACATGCTGCTAAGGCTGGATGCCTCCTCACTACCCTCTTCTCCTGTAACATTGCTGAGCCCACTAGTACCTGTCTGGATCTGTTCAACGGCATTGGTTATTTGGCCAAGTGCCCTGGCCACATCCCCACAACAATGGCCCATATCTATTTGCATTGCCACCGACCTACGTGACAGCAGTGCAGTGGTGTTGCATAACTTGTTGTTTGACCTGGTATAGCCAGCCAAGTGCATCATGAACTGGCGATGCCTCCTCCTCTGTTTGTTGTGTCCCCCCTGCATCACACGAACCAGCTTCTGCATTGTAGCGTTTGTCTGTCTGTTGCCTTCCACAACTGCTTTAGTCAGTTCCCTCACACAAACGGTCATGACTGATATGTTATTATTCCTTTTTGTCAGTTGCATATTTATACCTCCCATATGTCTTACTTGCAGGCGCTGCACCCTCATCATCTGGGACACCACGCCACCACACACATTTGGAGTTGGTGCCTCCTGTGTCTCTATGAGGGCCCTTGACCTGTGTCTTCGTCTCATCTGGACCTGTGCCTGAGGTTTAGTTGTGGGGCTCACACAGGAGCTGTTTCAGGATCCTGATCTGTCTCCATTGGCTGCAGAGTTGTGTGACTGTGGCCCTGCGTCTTGGGGGTGCCTGGGATATGCTTGGTGGTATCACAGGTGTCGACACGGCAGTCTCTGCAGTAGCCTGTGTGCTGTCTCCACATTCACTGTCATCAGTGTCTACTTCTTCAGCATCTGTGGTGTGAAACAGTGCAATATTTATTTGTGTTGGTGCTAATGTTGTGCCACATTAAAATTACTTTACTCTTAAGATCTCACTGTCTGTAATCACTGACTGTAATGCGGTTTTGATAAATATTGCCTCACAATGTTGATATTGACTACCAATTTGACTAAGCAGCCTTCAGCTCCCATAATGCATTTGGGTCTCTATGTAAAATGTGGACTGGAGTTAATTACTGTAAATTTGGCTTTTACTTACAGAATGTGCACAATTACTATGTACATTGATATGTATATTTGAATGCATCTTACCTTGTGTACTACTGGCCGCCCCGGATGTATCCAACTGCGTTACTCCCACCACTGCTTCTGGCTGGATAGTGCCCTCAACCAGGTCCTCCAGGGCTCTGTTGTCTAGGACTGTTGAAATTCCTCCTCCAGTACTCTTAGCCTCCTTCAGCCTTTGTGCTATTCACTCCTTGGCACGGCTACGCAGGTCGTACCATCTCTTCTTTAAATCTTCTATACTGCGGTGTGTCACCCCCACAGCATTTACTTTGTTCTTAATCCTGTACCATATTCTTCTTTTTTCAGCCTCAGGTACTTTCAGTGAGAGCTTCCCAAAGAGCTTTTCATGGCTCTTTGCCACCTCCTCAATGAGGTACTCTAGTTCCCTCTCGCTGAATTTTCACTTTCTCTTCCTGGCCACTGCACCCTCTTCTGATGTTGTTTGGGCCATTTTACTCTCTGCAGGTGTCAGCAAAATAAAGCTTGTATTTTTGAAGCTCTCCCCCAGCACTCTGATTCTTGCTCTCACTTCCTCTGGGCACAGAATGCAGCATGGGCTTATTGACTTCCTAGTTGTGAGGTCATCAGCCCGCTCCCAAAGCGACTCGGTAACATTGCGAACTCGCTAATTGCGATATCGCTAATTGCGATATCGCTAATTGTAGGTTTTCTGTATTAGCGACTCTTTATTTAGAAATCACTAATATATTTAGCGATTTTTACTGATTCTTTATTTTATCGCTATCTGCATCATGCATAGGTAATAGCGATTCCTTATTTGCGAGTCCCTAAAAATAGCAAATAATGATTCTCTATTTATTTGCTTGATGTATATGATTGTAGATCCTTCACCAAGGAGAAACAAAAGTACATTAGCAATTTGTCACAACTAATACCCAAATCAAACAGTTTTAACAAGGTCTGAAGGAAGCTAAGAACGCACCATATCAAGGGACTGTAATGCTCAATACAATGCTGCGTTACAACAAACAAATGATGGACGGAATGCTGACAATGCAGACATTCTCCCCCAGTCAAGAGATCTGGGTTAAATCCATCGTTCTTTTGCCCACTACGCCACCCCAGTTTAGACATGGCCATATGCAAATCAGTCTTGACCCTGTGCCTCATGGAAACAGTCCAGCCCGAACTGCCAAGCCATGTCTTCCCTGGACCGGAATCAAGCATCCTAGGACCGGTTTCTGGCTATCAGCCGTCATCAGCCAGGATAGCTTGACTCCAGTGGCGTAGTGAGCACGGGACCCACGTCTGGGCATACCCATCCCACTTAGGGCAAAAAGCGTTACAACAAACAAATGATGGACGGAATGCTGACAATGCAGACATTCTCCCCCAGTCAAGAGATCTGGGTTAAATCCATCGTTCTTTTGCCCACTACGCCACCCCAGTTTAGACATGGCCATATGCAAATCAGTCTTGACCCTGTGCCTCATGGAAACAGTCCAGCCCGAACTGCCAAGCCATGTCTTCCCTGGACCGGAATCAAGCATCCTAGGACCGGTTTCTGGCTATCAGCCGTCATCAGCCAGGATAGCTTGACTCCAGTGGCGTAGTGAGCACGGGACCCACGTCTGGGCATACCCATCCCACTTAGGGCAAAAAGCGTTACAACAAACAAATGATGGACGGAATGCTGACAATGCAGACATTCTCCCCCAGTCAAGAGATCTGGGTTAAATCCATCGTTCTTTTGCCCACTACGCCACCCCAGTTTAGACATGGCCATATGCAAATCAGTCTTGACCCTGTGCCTCATGGAAACAGTCCAGCCCGAACTGCCAAGCCATGTCTTCCTTGGACCGGAATCAAGCATCCTAGGACCGGTTTCTGGCTATCAGCCGTCATCAGCCAGGATAGCTTGACTCCAGTGGCGTAGTGAGCACGGGACCCACGTCTGGGCATACCCATCCCACTTAGGGCAAAAAGCGTTACAACAAACAAATGATGGACGGAATGCTGACAATGCAGACATTCTCCCCCAGTCAAGAGATCTGGGTTAAATCCATCGTTCTTTTGCCCACTACGCCACCCCAGTTTAGACATGGCCATATGCAAATCAGTCTTGACCCTGTGCCTCATGGAAACAGTCCAGCCCGAACTGCCAAGCCATGTCTTCCCTGGACCGGAATCAAGCATCCTAGGACCGGTTTCTGGCTATCAGCCATCATCAGCCAGGATAGCTTGACTCCAGTGGCGTAGTGAGCACGGGACCCACGTCTGGGCATGCCCATCCCACTTAGGGCAAAAAGCGTTACAACAAACAAATGATGGACGGAATGCTGACAATGCAGACATTCTCCCCCAGTCAAGAGATCTGGGTTAAATCCATCGTTCTTTTGCCCACTACGCCACCCCAGTTTAGACATGGCCATATGCAAATCAGTCTTGACCCTGTGCCTCATGGAAACAGTCCAGCCCGAACTGCCAAGCCATGTCTTCCCTGGACCGGAATCAAGCATCCTAGGACCGGTTTCTGGCTATCAGCCGTCATCAGCCAGGATAGCTTGACTCCAGTGGCGTAGTGAGCACGGGACCCACGTCTGGGCATACCCATCCCACTTAGGGCAAAAAGCGTTACAACAAACAAATGATGGACGGAATGCTGACAATGCAGACATTCTCCCCCAGTCAAGAGATCTGGGTTAAATCCATCGTTCTTTTGCCCACTACGCCACCCCAGTTTAGACATGGCCATATGCAAATCAGTCTTGACCCTGTGCCTCATGGAAACAGTCCAGCCCGAACTGCCAAGCCATGTCTTCCCTGGACCGGAATCAAGCATCCTAGGACCGGTTTCTGGCTATCAGCCGTCATCAGCCAGGATAGCTTGACTCCAGTGGCGTAGTGAGCACGGGACCCACGTCTGGGCATACCCATCCCACTTAGGGCAAAAAGCGTTACCACAAACAAATGATGGACGGAATGCTGACAATGCAGACATTCTCCCCCAGTCAAGAGATCTGGGTTAAATCCATGCTGCAGCATGCTTAAAACCACCCCCACCATTTAACAGGTCCAAGTGGGAGAATCTGAACACCAACTGGGCAGAATAGATAGAAAAATGTGATGACCTAATTGACGGAAAGTAAGCACGTTCCTGAATAGGAAATTGTCATTCGTATTGCACTCAATATGAGAGACAAAATCTCTTTTTAGGTGAAGCAAAATAAGCAAAGGTTGATTCAAAAGTCGATTCAATTTATTGAACCATTTCTTCAAAGCAATGTCATCGAATTATATTCATTCTTGTTCAATGCATCATTAATCCAAATGCCCAATGAATTTCGGGCTATCTTAGCCCTTCTTCAGGGGCGACGCTCTAAAAGGATAACGTCAGGAGTCAGTTTCAGTGTACAATAAAGATGATAAGCTAAAGAATAAGTCGGTAAAGGAAGGTGCTCGAAAGACCCTGGAGTAAAAATGCTGGTGGTAAGGTGAATTATTGCGGAAAGATGTCTAGTAAAAACGCGAGCAGTGCGTTCGCGGTAAATCACGGTGAATCGCGAGCGGGTTAGTCAGTTACCCTGATACTCGCGGGACGGTAACGCGATATTAAGTAATTGTGAGGATTAAGTTGTTAATCTCCTAACAGTGATATTTAAATTGACCCGCTTTCAAATCGTGTCAAAACAGAAAACTAAACGTGTATTAAAATTTAACGATGGTGTTGGTTTAAGTTTACGGACACGTGCAGCAATAGGTAGGGTGAAAAGGGTACATGCGGCGTGAGGATTAGAAAGGACTGTGATAGTTTGGGTAATTCCCGATAGCGAAAATAAACTTACGGTTGGTAGTAACGGTTAAAGGATTCTCATGTGGCGAGGAGAACCGCTTCAGTACGCTCCAGTGAGTGTAGCAGATAGTAGTCATGTGATGGTGAAACACGTGGGTATGTAGAGGCGCGAATTAGTTAAGAACTACAGAGAAGAAAGACTCGTAGTTTCGAAAGTAATGTGAAGCAGATAGAAAGGTTCATGCGGGTAAATACTGGGTGAAGGTGTGCTGGTGAAAGATAATATAAGGTGACCGTTAGGGGATGATGCGCAAGCATGTGAAAACATGGAAAAACTTTCAGAAATCAAATAGCATTTCAATGAGATAAACGCGGAATCAAAGTCAATGTCATAGACAGTGTCATAATACAAGAACAAAATGTTGCAAATAGAGGTCCAGAAGCAACATGTTCATTATTCACACATGTAAAAAAAGAAAAATAGGAAGAAAATCAAACATTAGATTTCTCAGTAGCACAAGGTCATAAGGTGTTCAAAAAAAGGGGGATGATTTTCAGATCATCAAATCCATGTATAGATGGAGATTAAAAAAACAGCCCAGGTCATAGCGTTCATTGAGACCTTTTGGATGCGTGGAATTTAGCTTATGTATCCAGAATATTTCTCTTTGCAACAAGTATTTATTGTTGTCTCGTTTCTTAGATAAGGAATCTGTTCAAGAACAAGGAATCGCAGTTGGCAAATGTTGTGTTGGTGCTGATAAAAATGAGTAGCAATCGGAGATTTGGCCTGTTGAGTATGTATATTGCTTTTGTGTTCGTTGATCCTTATGCGAATCTTTCTCTCGGTCTTACCCACATAGACAAGACCACATGGGCATTTCAGCATGTAGATAAGATTCTGACTGTTACATGTGGCTGTAACTTTGAGTTCAATTGGGTAACCTTGTAGAGGATGTTGGATAGTAGTACCCTTTATAATGGAATTACAATTGCCACAGTTGAGGCAGGGTAAGGTTCCTTTAAAGATGCTTGTGGTGGAATCATCAGCTTTGGATAATATTTGTTTAAAGTTGCGTGATCTTTGGTAAGCGAATCTTGGGGTGTTTCGAAGATGTTATTGAAATCCGCTTCAGTACTTAACATGGGCCAGTATCTGAGAATGTTTTTTTTTTTTTGTTAAAACTTTGAGTAGAAAATTTAGACACAAATGTCATTCTCTGGTCTGATGTTTTGAGTGGTCTAGGTCGAAGTAACATTTGTCGAGTGGATTTGTCTGTCTTGAGGATAGCGTTGTCAAGAACTTTAGTGGGATACTTGCGTTGTTCAAACTTAGAGATGCAGGTTAGCTTGCTGGATTCAAATAGCTCGTTGGTGCTTGAAATCCTTTTTAATCTCAACAATTGAGAATAAGGCAGATGATTCTTAAGTGATGGTTGGTGGAAGCTATGGAAATGAAGAAGATTGTTCCGGTCAGTAGGTTTTGTGTATACCTGAGTAGTGAGGTATCCTTGGTTGATTATGATGCGAGTATCCAGGAATGTTATTGACTCTTTGTTTATGGAATGAGTGAATTGAATGCGTTGGTCCACTGTGTTGAGAGATTCAATTAAAGATTCAAGATGTTTAGTTGAACCATTCCATAAAATGAAAATGTCATCAATGTACCTTTCATAAAGGATAAGGTGTCCGGTCCAATCTTGTTTAGATAAGATGTTGTCCAGTTCGAAACGATGCATGTAGAGGTTTGCGTATGTTGGAGCTGCACAATTGACCATGGAAGTGCCAGAACATTGGATGTAAAAAGTTCCTGACCATTCAAAGTAACTGTGATAAAGGGTGAAGTGAATAAGTTCCATAAGGAACACTTTGAGATTATCTGGTTTGTCTGTACTCGTTAAAAATGACTTGATTGCCTCAATACCTTTGTCATGCGGTATAGAAGTGTAAAGTGATTTTACATCAATGGTGCATAGGATGGTGTCCGTTGTTATCAAGTCACGAATAGACTCTAGAATGTTGAGGAAATCAGTGGTATCCTTTATGTATGTGGTCATGGACTGAACAGAAGCCTGTAGATGCTTGTCCAGATATTTTCCAACAGGTTCATGTAACGAGTTGACAGTGGAAACAATGGGTCTGAATAGTGGTTTTGTGGCATTTTTATGCATTTTGGGTAGCATGTAGATGTAGGGTGTAGATGGACTGTCCTTAATCAGATATTTTTTGTCTTCATCATTGATGGTTCCCTGTTCTAAAGCAGTGTTGACAATAACTTTAAGCACATCAAGAAATTCGTTGGTAGGATCCAAAGGAATAGGCATGTATGTCTGTGAATTTTTAACATGTTCATTCACGTTTTCAACGTAAAAGGTCGTGTCCATAATTACCAATGCTCCTCCTTTGTCGGCTTGACGTATGGTAATTTCTTGTTTGTTGGCCAGTTCTTTCAAAGCATGTTGTTCTTTTTTAGTCATGTTGTTATGTGTCTTTTTGTTGTGGTAACCAATTTTTTTGAGACCTTTATTGACAATGGTCTCAAAGGCGTCCAATACTTTGTGACTCATGGGTGCTGTGAAGGTGCTCTTGTTGCGGAGTCCCATTAAGGTATTTGTTTGCACCAACTACTGATCGTCTACACTGTCGACCCGACAAAATTGAGTGCGCACCTTCTGTTTTTTCTTCTTATGACCTAATTGACGCCATTGATGAATCAGAGGACAAGAGGGGTAAGAGAATCAACAAAAAAGCTCCCAAAAGATGTTGAGTCCACATAACAGAAAGCAAAATACATTCTACCAAAGAGGTTTGACATAACCATAAATGTTGATTGCGAAAGATATATGTTTAGCTACCAGGTAAAACTATGTATGCATTTGCAGAATGGCAGGTGAAGTTGCTCAAGCTTTGCTGATTGAGTTAATTTAATGATCCCATGTCACTGTGGATCACAGATGGTTGCCAATCAGCCACAATCATTCAGAAGAAAAAATACTAAAGGAAACACAGACATTGTAAATTAATTACTGCCTCCAGAGCAGAGGAAGGAGATGAGAAACAAGCAACTGTGATGGAATCCAGCATAATCTAGTCATAAAACCTCCTGGCCATACACAAATCAAAGAACCATGAGGAAAGAGAAAATAGACCTGCAATCAGGGCACAGAAAAGGCTAATGCAGAAACATGATATCACTGTGGCCTATCACACTCACACAAAGGAAAATCCCATCTATGGGGTGAAAATGATGGGGAAATAAAAACAAATCAAAACAGTTTGCCGATACATGGTAGACACTGGGATGACATCATATAACTTTGTGTTAAATGGAAAATCGAGAGAAAGACAAAGAGACGCAAGAAATCAAGTACGCTCTATAGACTCCACTAAAATCTTCAATGGCTCCATCCACCAGTTCATTGTCTCATGTTTTAGCAAACAATGAGAGGGGTCAGAGCTTTAGAGATCCAGCACCAAACGTCACTACTGGTGAATGCCTATTTGATCTGCACTTAAACTCTGTGCATTGGGTCTAGGATGTGACCCACCTACATCCCAAAAGCGTGGTTATAAACCAACACTATCAAAAGAAAAAAGAGATGACCCTGCACCCGAAAGCAACAATTGTTTTTACGTCGTCCTAGTACATCATATTTAAATAATAGCACAACATATTAAAAGGTAGCTTCCCAGATGAGCAAGACAGATGGTCACAATACTTGATTGTGGTCAATATGTTCCTTTTATTGAAAAACGCGTTATTCTTTTTAAAAACTCCACACAATTGCTTGCCAACGCGGTTCATCCCTCATGGGACTTCTTCAGGGCTTCATCATGATCTGTATATGTTGCTGGTATTGGTGAAAGTTCAAGTCAGTTTAAAAAAATAGCGATGAGGGTACCATATATTAGTGATTGATCCAGTGGTATCAATATCGTATTTGTGTGTATTGTGGCCTTCCCCACACGATCAGGTCAAGTCGTGGACCAATGGTCATTAATTAATAATAGTAAATTGTGGACAGAGTGTGCAGCCCTCCGTATGAAAACGGCCGTCCGGTTCCCTCACAATAGTTGTGAGATCTTAGATCATTGTCTCATGTCTCCCACAAAGCAGTCAGGAGGATTATATATATTCATGCTATCCGGCAAAGCCACCCTAGAGCAAGCTCCATCATCCAGCTTCTGGGCAAGACATTAGCAAGTGAAGTTAGTATTGGAAAGTGGGGCATTGGTGAATGCCAAGGGGAGGACTGGATTCACTCAAATGAAGAGCAGACCAACACTAGAAGCCTCAGGAGAGCAAATATACACTTGAATGGTCACAGAAGCACTGGCCTGCAGGGACAAGATCACAATTTGTCAGTGCATCGAGGGCAGACAGAGGTCATTGAAATGCATGTGATAGAAGGTGAATTACCCGCTGTTTCCTATACTTCAGAACTGTCGCTGCTTTCTGACTGATAACTGTAAGTTACTGCAATGAAGGGCATATCACACTTATAATCCTACTAAAATGAAGACGTGCACAACTATTTGTTTGAACTTTGATGATCACCCCAGTCATTAGATCTTTTACAGTGGGCCACCATTAAACATGATGAGCATCAAAGAATTCCAGAAAAGGAATTCAGTGCCATTGTTTAGAGAAAGCAGATGTTCTTGGCAACACCTAGGGGGCATTGTGCCCTCTCCAATGCCTGGGATTGTTTAAAATAAAACTAAAATACAAGTCATTCTCAATGCAGACAGAAATTCATGTACTGAAGGGAAAAATGCCTTTAGCCTGCTTTCTGAATTTATCCACCATGGAAAAGTTGGATCTAATATCCATCAACTCACAACTCACAGCTAAGTCATTGACTCAACAGCAATTCCAGAAACTGGTCAGTGAACTTGGCAGAATGAAGGGCACTCAAGTGCAACCACACATTCATGAGACAATCCAGCTGGTAGCCAAAGGCCATCAGAAAGTGACAAATCACTTCAGAATCCTTAGACTTGACATCACTGAAACAGCTATGGTTCTCCCAAATAGCTGTAGTCCACAAGAAAGGCAGTGCAAACAAAGTATTAATATGTTGACATGCATTAACCCAACAAGGTGATAGAGTGAGAACAATACTCTGGGCACACCTGGTAAACATGATTATAAACCTGGTTGACTTGATTTCAATAAGGACTATCATCAGCTGAAGCTGTAAGAGAACTGTCACATCACAACTTTTGCCACACATTAGGACTCTTTGGTTATAAATCAATGTTTTGTGATGTCATAAGCTACTGAAATCTTTGCAAAACAATTTGACCAGTTCTGGACACTTTCAGCTACAGCAATGACATACTGGTGTTTGGATCCTCAGAACAAGAACATGAAGCTGTGCATTGCCAACTATGTCATATACTACTAAATGTATACTGCACAGTGAACACAGAAAATGTTCAGTTCTAAAAATGACAACGTACATTTTTTTTACACATCTTCTTGGAGAAAATAATTGTATTTGTTTCCTAAAAGGTCGAGGCTCTCCTTAACAAACCTCCACTAATGTACATAAGTGGCCTCTGACTTTTCCTGGTAGCAGTTGGTTACTGTGCAATGTTTATCAAAAGTTATCCCACAGGGTGTATCGCTCAGAGAACTGTTGAAACAAGGTAAAGAGTTCAAATTGTCCACAGAATGTGAGACCGGGTTTCAGACCATCACTGATGCAATAGAGCCGGCAACATTCATGGCATACATTGATCCCAACCTGCACACAGAGATGACAGTAAATGCAAGCCCGGTGGGGCTAGGAGCCATAGTAGCACATTTTGAGGAAAACAGAGTTTCACTTTAAGACATAGTAGCCTACTTCCAACCTTGGAAAGAGAGTCTAGCAAGTTTATGGGAATGTCAACATTTTTACAATTTCATGTAAAGCACAGGATTCGCGAGCTATCATGATGGATTTTATTTATTTATTTATTTTGTATTTATTTATTTGAGTTTTATATAGCGCTGGCTAGACCCGGAGGTATGGATAACCAAGCATTGCCGATAGTTTTGGAAACCTCAAATCCAAGATTCCTTTGAGGATCATAAGGTGGGGTTTATGGTTGCAAAAATATAAAAATATGACTACAACATCATTCAAAAACTAGGAAAAGTTAATCTCAATGGAGTAAATCATAGCAGCAAAGATGCTACCATGTCAGAAGTCTAGCAACTAAGGCTTACACAAAAATGGGGGCTCAGACGAGAACAAAGGAAGAAGGGCAATGGCATGGATACATGGAACATACATGAGAAACTATAAGTAACACTAGAAGGAGTGATACTTCATGGGTCCTGAATTGTACCTCCTAGAAGACCAGGAATGCAAACAATTAAAATAGCCCATGAAGGAAATCAAGGAAAAGTGACACCAAAAAGAGAAAAGAGACAATAAATGCAGTTTTCAAATTCCTCCACCATTTCCAAAATGCAGGGATGAGCCGTATTTACATTACTGTGCACCCCTGTGTTTTTCTTAGTGATAGCGCCAAAAGTAGCTGTCTAGCGCTAACACAGCGCTAGGCAGGTAAACCTTCCTGCACATAAACAATCATTAATGGCATTTAGCTCTTTCTATGTGTGCCGCAGAATGCAGAGAAATAAAAGTATTTCTCCTTGTTGCACAATTCTAACGCCTGCTATTGCATAGCATTAGTTTTTGCCACTGGCTCAGATATGCACCTCCTTGTAAATCTGGGGCAGCGTCGAAAAGCAATGGGTGTTGCGGTGGAACACCGGCAGCAACACCCATTGCACGCTCCTTTTAGGCAGAAAACTGTGTGAAAAGATACCATATTTACAAAACGGCATTCAGCCCAAAAAAGTGTTACAGAACAAATAAGCGTGGATGGTTGAAAACAATAAAACATACGTGTTTTGGAAATGGCAGCAGCGTTGACCACATAATAAGCAAACAAGCCATACAAATAAATAGACCCCGGAAAAAGTACAGTAAAATGGCGCGCGATGAAAGAGCTGCTTGATTTCAACGGTAAAGGAATAATGTCTCGTGATGACTCATGTCAGCAAAAAAGTGGGAGAGCACCAGCCGAGCCTGCTTCCAATCAGTGCCAACGCGAAACCTGGTGGAAATGCAGTCAGGCAGGTGGCAACATGAGCATTTCACTGACAGGGAGCTTTTTTTTCCTCCCAGTGTTTTTAAATCATCTTTCTGGCTTGGAAAATGTGCGACACTGAAATCCCTTGCTGAGAACCGACACCATCCTGCCTCATGCTGTCAGTCATATTCTGTTTCAGCTGCGGTTTGACTAACAATTTCTAAACGCCCTACAATCACAGACATACACAAACACATGAATAATTAAAAATGTGAACGCAGAGTTTTGGCAGCTTTTCGACATGCACGATGCTTTGACTGAAGATAAAGAGGACAATGGGAGAACCGAACAATAACAAAAGTCTCCTGTCTAGCTCGGCATTCACCAAAATACATTAAATATTAATTTTCCCTTCAGACACATCACCTGAAACTGACAGCACTGCTGAACTAATGAGACTGGACAATATGAACAATAACACATGCATTTTCTGACAGAATTTATTTACTATGTACGTACGAGAAGGATGAGCCATACAATGATTTCCCTAACAGGGAGGTCATTTTCAGTGTGAAAACATAGTCCATGTTTAGATAACTTGTAGGAATTGCAGCGTGTTGAATCAGAATGCGAAATTCAACAAAATACTTTTGAGTGACAAAATTGAAGCAGTACAGAGTTTAAATTGTTTTTGCTTTTTTCAATCCAACAAACTTTATTTCGGTCAGTATAGAACATAAAAAGTACATACTTAAAAACAGTTGACAGGGGTAAAAACACATAACATAACCCAATAAACTACACATCAATGACAACACAAATTGCAAAGTTAACAGCATTAGAGTACTTCGCAGTGATCACAGGGTGGGAGGTTCGTGGAGTTCAAGCCTTCATAAAAAAGGGCAAAAGGCACTCCCTAAAGTAATTTAAGGTCCTGGAGGAGGGAGTAGGGAAAAATTGTAAATGAGAATAATAACCTCTATACTGACCTATTTAATTTTTGAGATGACCCATCAGGGTTCTAACTTACCATAAAACCTTCTGCATATCATACATTTACATAATAGTAACACATATTTTTGAAGAACAATTTATTCATCTTTTCATAGACATTTGTTTGTTTTATATAACTTCATGTACATATATATATAGAATTTCACACAGTTGTTATTATTTTAGCATATGTGATATTTACAGTTTTCACAATATTTCTTATTTGCAGATGCTTGATACACTAAATTCACAAAAGACATCCCATACACATGTAAAAAGTTCAAAAACTTCTGTCATACTCACACATACTTCCATTCATACATCACTCTTTCAAGACGTGCTATCTAAAAGAAAAGAGGAAATAGGACCCTAGATTTGGTCTCAAAGATATCGTCAGGCGGACTTATACATTCATTTCTCAAAAACATCTATTACAGGAGATGCAAATCTCCAAAACCACTTTTCTGGAAACAGTTCGCGGTCTACGCGCGTTTCAGTGGGAGACCACCTTCTTCAGGACCAAGATTTGTTGACAGTACATTTAAAAGATTCACGGGATGTCTGTGGAGAGAGGATAGGGACATTAGCTAGCAGAAGGTTATGGTAAGATATTTAATTTACTAGAGAAAATACTTCCTAATATTTAAATATTACATTGTTTAATTTATCTCTTTACTACTTATGGTGCTCAGTTATCCATAGGTGTGACAGATTAATATAGTGAATTTAGTTTTCCATGCAGAGAGTGTGTTCAAAAGGTAAATAGACCAAGGAGCTACCCACTTTTAATAAAGAATAAGATAAAAAAAGAGTGAGTTGAGACTAAAGATAGAGTTGCCAGCCGTGGCCCAAAGTTTGTTGATTGGACTTACAACCCTAAATATGGTGGTTTAAAATCTAATTGTCGCTAACCTTCGAGGAAAATGTGAATCCACATTTTTCTCTCCCGAAAAACCTTCTGCATTGTATCTGAAAGGTATGAAGTTCTGAAAGAAAAACATTTTTTTCAATGTAAAAAACAATCAAATTTATGCTAGACAGATTGAAGTCTGGTTGGGGAGATTTTTTATATATAAAGACTGTACCTCCAACAGCTAAACGGAGAAAGTCTGTTTAGATAATTGCCAAGTTGAATTTCAGCTGGTCAGTGGGCAGACAGCTGCAAGTATAATGGGATAGATTTATAGAACCCACAAGCCGGAATTGTATTTGTCAATAAAGTTAATTTTATTTCTTTTGACGCTTTATTTACCCCTGATGGAAAGGAAGCCTCCTTTCTTAGAGCCGATCTTAATTGAGGGGTCTCTCGATAGTAATCCTTGTTTCAAAAGTTAGTGATATGTTAAATGATCTTCTTTTAAATTCTTTTGTTGTCCCAGCATAGGCTCTTAGGGAAACAAGTAGAGAGAGTACTTAGTCTAGAGTTCAAACATGTGTAGGTAGCGATACAGTATATCTGCTAATCACTCAATAAACGTCTTCTCTACTGTGCATGCCTAGGTATTATCTACGATGTTTGAATTTACATTGTCGAGTCCTAAAAGTAACTAGTTTTTTTAAGGAGCTTATCATATGAAGATAAAATACGTGTCTCAAAAATCAATTGGAGAGTGGATCACTAGTCCTGAAAGAACCAGGGTATGCAAGGTCAGTACTTGGTACTGTTTAAGAAACCCTCATTCACGTTTAGCAAAGATCGAATAAGGCGGTATATCTTGATTCTCCGCTCAATTGCTATAAACGTGACAGCATCATCATTGGGTTAATCCAATGCTTCCTCCACCCGAGGTTGTACCACAGGTAGTCTCAGTAGTGATCGTGAATAAAAAAGTGAGGTGACGTGTGGTGAAAGAGTACTTGATAAAAATCTCGTAAAACCAGCGAATGTCTTTAATAGAGCTGGGTTCGAGATTGTTTTTCTAAAAAAATTTATATTGTATTCGCTGCCCGAGCAGACTTTGCTTTTTACATAACGCGGCTCTGCCTTTAAACAACCATTAGTGCGTACTTCAATCCTTCCTTGGATATGCCTCAACTCTTCCCTGTTCATGCCTTATTTTCCACGCAATGCGCCCTTTAGCAGCTTCCTATGTACTTTCTAAAGAATCAACAGTAAAAGCTTCATTTACATT
Organism: Triturus cristatus; assembly: GCF_964204655.1. Taxonomy (NCBI): domain Eukaryota; kingdom Metazoa; phylum Chordata; class Amphibia; order Caudata; family Salamandridae; genus Triturus; species Triturus cristatus. Next base: position 1,077,985,697 of record NC_140591.1, on the reverse strand, counting down.
CTGAAACTCCTAGAAGACACGAGTTACACTTTTACCTTCTAACTGTTCTAATACTTATGAGTTTCCATTTGTGTGTCTAACACGCTTGTTGTCTTTTATTTAATTAATTTTTTCAGGACTAACACTGCACTTTTACGCTAACGTAGCGCGCTTTGTCCGGAATGTTGCACCTGATTTTAAATGATTATATATAAAAATAAGAATTGATCAGATTGCACACTCTACTTTTTCGGGGCTACCCGCAAGCACGTATAATGAATTATGCTAATAACCATACAAATTGACGTTCTCTAATAACAATACCTTGGGGTAACACACGCACCATTGTGCACGTCTTGGTTCCCCCCTTTTTTGACTGTATCCCATTGAGTTGGTTTGAGAGATATATTTGAAATATATGACAAAATGGATTGTGTGTTGGTCGAGTTCTTGCTGGAAGGAGGGACGAATTTTGCCATAATGAGTGACTTTCTAGAAATTACTATTCACTCCAAAAGAATAGCCATTTTTTAGCTGTTATAATGTTTGATGCAATGATTACAATCTGTTTATACATGACAGATACATATATCTAACATGGTTTGTCTTCTGTCATTTTCCCTCCCCCCTCCCCCAACAAATTCTATTTGATTGACTAATATAGGTTCAAGTTGAACCCACATACATGGAAAAATAATCATCCCATCCTGATTTCTTTCACCAGAGACCCCTTGAAATTAAGGGTACTCTTCACTACTCTTCACTACGCTAGGTCCTGAAGAAAGCCCGCTTGACCCTTCGGGGCTAAAAGGGCTGAAACATGTCGACCTTTTTTATGGACACTTTTTTATAGTGCACTAGACCATAACAAGTCTTAAACGTGCACACTTACAATATAATTTTTTTTAGAAAAACAATCTCGAACCCAGCTCTATTAAAGACATTCGCTGGTTTTACGAGATTTTTATCAAGTACTCTTTCACCACACGTCACCTCACTTTTTTATTCACGATCACTACTGAGACTACCAGTGGTACAACCTCCGGGTGGAGGAAGCATTGGATTAACCCAATGATGATGCTGTCATGTTTATAACAATTGAGCGGAGAATCAAGATATACCGCCTTATTCGATCTTTGCTAAACGTGAATGAGGGTTTCTTAAACAGTACCAAGTACTGACCTTGCATACCCTGGTTCTTTCAGGACTAGTGATCCACTCTCCAATTGATTTTTGCGATTATTGAGACAAGGAAGCTGAGTGGATCTAAGCCTCTTCTTACTCCCTCCGTTCTGATTTTTGAGATAAAATACGTGTGACAGATTTTTTTTTTAAAAAAGGGGAGAAAGCTACCTACTGATTCCGTGCACTAGCCAGAACATCTATATGTATATCGGCATTGGCACGTTTTTTGCGTACTTTTTAGAAGGGCGTGGCGCAACGTTACGCTGGACAGCTTTAAACAAGATCTACGTATGGTGCCCAGTGGTGAGCCGTACGCAACATGATGCTACGCTGAACAAACTCAGAGGGACACTACATATAGAGCCCAGTACCGAAACAAATCAGCCTACCTGTCTCTGTGTATATCCTGCCGTTAGCGGTTGCAAGACTTGCCGGAGCATCACGGATTACTGGGGGTGTTTTTTTTAATTCTCGCGTGAGTATGACAGGCCTCGGACAAAACTCGCGATATGTGCTGTACGGGATGGACAGTTCATTCGTCCCAGGACGCCATCTTGGCATGGTGGTGAAATTCCCTTAGAGTAGTTAAGACGAGGGAAAAGAGATGTCTAACTAACCACGATATGGTACATGCAAAGTGCCATTATTTATATTTTCAAACTCACCAAGATTCTGGCAAAGAGCTGTTAGATGTACACATATGGGCGACATATTGGAATGGTTAAACTACCGAGGTGAATGTATATAAAGGTACTAGTGTTCAATTCCATACCTACTTTTAAAGTTGAAATTAAATATAGAAATATTGAAAACAAATAGGAGCCCCAACAAGTTTATAGAGACAGTTTTGGGTAGGTCATACAGGCAAGGATGTGACATGGTGAGATGTCTTAGTTATCAAGCAGGGACTCTAACATAAAAATATATGTAGGTCTGAGAATTAGACTCTAATCTATCTATTGCCACCTGTCTATTTATGTAATAATCCAAGTAATATCTTCATTAAGGCCTCTGCGCACTGTGTCATAATGGAAGATCCAAAAGGTCTCCCTATTTTTTCGCACTTTGCCAATATCTTGGCCTGGTTTGTGGATTATTTTTTCTAGAATAAGCCATTTGAGATCATGCTCACTATGGTCCATAAAGTGTTTTACCATAGGGGTTTGAATTTTGTGCGTTCTAATGGCAGATTTGTGCTCTGACAGTCTTATGCGGAACTCTCTGCTAGTTTCACCAATGTATCCAAGGCCACAAGGGCAAAGGATAAGATAGATTACATTGTGGCTTCTGTAGTTGGTGTGACTTTTAAGTCTACCTCTCTTGGTACCATAAGACCATTCTTCTGTGGTGATAACTGTTGGACATGCATGACAGGTCCCACATCTGTGGTTTCCCAAAATCTGTGGTAATCCATCAATAGTGCTTTGTTCCATAATACTGGCAGTTTGTTTCATTCTGCAGTGTACTAGTTTGTCTCATAAATTTGGGGTTTCTTCTAAAGGCTATAATGGGTTTCTTAAGTGCCACACTATTTTCGTCGGTGTTAAGAATCTTCCAGTTTTTATTTAGAATCTGTTGTATCTTATTATTATAGCATGTGTGATTAATCGCACATACTATTCTTGCCAAGGGTTTTTTCTCCTTTCCAATAATCAGACTGTCTCGATTGTAATATTTGGCATGCTTCATGGATTGTTTAATCAGACGTTTGGGGTAACCTCTAAGTAGTAGTCTTCTTTTTAGTTGTTCAGCATGTCTCATAAAGTCATGCATATTGGTACAGTTCCGCTTGATTCTAAGAAATTCCCCAAAGGGAATTGAATCTTTTTGACATGAGGGGTGATAACTAGCATGTTGTAGAACTGTGTTTTTGGCAGTAGGTTTTCTGTACAAACTAACCTCAATGCTCTTTTCTCCGCTTTTAATCCAGATGTCCAAAAATTCTACTTTGTCTTGTGAGTATTTGGCAGTGAATTTGAGATTACAGTTGCTGTGGTTTAGCCATTCAATGAACTGGTTTAAGCTCACTTCATCTCCTGTCCAGACAAAAAATGTCATCTATAAATCTGTGCCACCTTGTTATGTTCTCATAGAAGGGAGCCATTTCATTAAAAATGTGCTTAATTTCAAAGACTCCCATGTATGTATTGGCTACACTTGGTGCACATGAAGCACCCATGCTAGTACCTTGTATTTGTTTATATAGCTTCTCCTTGAATTCGAAGTAGTTATGGTGTAAGACTATATCTAGACATTCTAAAATGAAAGCATTTGGTCTCTCCCCAGGTACTCGATCTAGGAGGGCTGCCACTGCTTCCATAGCTAGATCCTGGGGTATGTTTGTATAAAGAGATTCTATGTCTAGGGTTACAAGGAATTGAGTTTCTTGATTAAAAGTTACATGTTCCACAGTTGCTATCATATGACCTGTGTCCCTGATGTATGATTCATACAATTTAGTGAGTGGACATAGAAATGAATCCACATATTGGGAAAGTGGCTCCGTACAGGAGTTGATGGACGATATGATAGGGTGCATGGGAGGATCTAGTATATTTTCATGAGTTTTCGGGACTCCATAGAGAACAGGGGTTACTGTGTTGTGTTTGTTCAGAAATTCTAGTTCCTTTTGGCAGATAAAACCATCTATAAAAGCTTTCGATGTACTAGCTTCTATTTTATTCTTGAGATCTGTCAAAGCTGATCTTCGCGCTGGTTGGTAATGTTCTGGTATTAGTAACATACTTTCCATTTTTTGTGAGTATGCATCACTGTCCATAATCACTATTCCGCCCACTTTATCACTCGGTTTAATAGTGATATGAACGTTATTTTCTAAATTTTTGAGGGCATTTATCTCCAATTTAGTAAGGTTAGGAAGCGGCTTACGGATGTACTTAGTAATCTTTTCTAATTCTTTTATCACTGTTTTCTCGAAGATTGCAACTTCAGGGCCTACCACCTCTAAAGTTAGTGTGAACTTGGACGGCGGTCTACATCCTGAGTAATTGACTTCTTCTTCCATGGGCATTTTGTCAGACATATATTTTTGCAGGCGAACTTTTCGAAAGAACGAGAATAGATCTTTATTCATATTAAAGATATCCGGTGAGGTACTAGGAACAAAAGACAATCCCTTACTCAGTATGGTGATTTCTTCTGATGCCAATTGATGACTAAAGAGATTGAAGATGGGTATGCTATCTCTTTCTGGGGGATTTTCATCTAAGACTTCCAATACTGATGGTTCCTTGTTCTCATATAAGGCTGTGGATGTACTTGCTCTGTCAGATGATAGTTGTTCCTGTTTTGCCTCTGGAATCTCGCTCGTCCCCTGCCCCTGCCTTGTTCTAAAAAAGGCGAGTGACCAAATTGTTGGTAGTTATGTGCTTGTCCGCTACAATTTCTTGGGTTATACCCAGGCCCCTCACTCGTAGTTGGACCATCATAATCCGAGTCTGATGAATTGGTGTCTGAAAAAGTCAAGATCTTCTGTCTCTTTTGAGGATGAGTGTTTAACTGTCCTCCCTCCTTCATCTCCTCCTCAACCAAATACTGTGTCAGCGGCCCTGCGTAAGGCCTCTAGAAACATAAACAAAAACACATACAGTTTTACCAAAATAGAATTTCAATTCATCACTAGTCTTGATTGTTCAAACATAAAAAGGGTTAAAGCTTTGTTAAAAGATTAAAAAGAAAAGCGAGTGCATGCACTATGGGCATTTTATAAGTGCGGAGGCGAGTTAACCAGCACCCTCCGACTGCGCCACACTGAGTTTAAGAATCGGCATACAGCAAAAACAATGGGTGGGTGTCATACTTCAAAACTCTAGGGGGCCGATCCGGGTCGGAAGGGCACCGAACGTGATCCGGCCAGAAAAACTACGACCCGTACGCGTGTTTTCCGGCCGACTCGTACAGCTGTACGAGCGAGCAAGTACTATGCTAGCTACATGAAATTCACTGACCGAGTCGTTTCCGGGTCCGAACCGCTCCGTACGTCTTGGTCGTAAGCTAACCGTGGCGTGCAATGGATGTGATTCACGACCGAGCCAGTACGATGCACGCGTCGGACAGCCTGTGCGAGCCGGAGTGTCCGGCTCGCAAATCGTCCGGGTGGTTGCCTTTGGGGTTCTGTGTCGGACCCCCTGTCAGCCGCAGCCCTACGACTCGGACACAGGGGGAGACCCATGGGTCTCCCCAACACAGGCATGTACGGTGCAGATGGTACCGATGCGTACCCACTGTAGGGGGCGCACTTGTCTGCGACGTACCCATTCAGTCAATGGGAGCCCATGTACGCGTCGTACAACCAGCTCCCATTGACTGCTATGGGAGTCCAACTGAACCGAGTCCGGCAGCATACGGCCGCATCGTACTCGCTTGGTCGGACTGCAGGACTCCGGCTCGGTCGAAAAACACTCCGGATCCAGCTCGGTCGGAGTGCTTTCCGACCCGGATCGGAATCGGTCCCTAAATGCCACCACACAGTGCATAAACCCCAAATTCCTGCAATGTGAGACGAGCCAGTGCTGTCTGGCTATTTTTTAGCCAGAACAGAAGAAAAGAACATGAACCTCTGACTCATCCACACTATTGCAGGCGGGGCACCCAAGGGGAGTTGCTTTTAACCATTTGTTGGCGAATGCACGAAGCAGCAAGGGCCCTTTCCTGAACTGGATATATCATTTCCTTGCCAAAGTGGGTTGGATATCATCCAGGAAGGGCTCAATCAGATACTCGTCTGTAATTTTTAGAAAGTCAGCTGTCAGGTGTCCAAGGGCCCAGTCCCTCTGTATGTCTGCAAGTTTGAGCTCCCTGTAGGTTCTGGCTAGTTCTGGACATGAAATTACCGGGCATGTTACCTCAGGGTTGCTCCATAAGCTAGGTTTACCCATCCTATATCATGGCTCCTTTATATACAGAAGCCATGGTATTTTACCCAAACCAGGAAGACTCAGTAACTCCTTAAGCTCTGAAAAGAAGACTGCTAGTTCCGGAGTCACCCCCAGTATATGCCAGAAAGTTAATGGCCTAAGTCCAATCTCCTTCGCAATTGATCTAATTCCTAGGTCCAGGCGTAGGGTGGTGAGGGGGGTGCTAGGCGGAAGGTCTAACATCTGTCTCATAAAATTATTCTCCATTTTGGTCAGTGTGCCAGCGGCACGTTGACCCTATAATTCAGCCCCATACATTGTGGCGCCCCTTGCTTGCACCTTATTTTCTTTTCGCAAACATCCTGAGGTTCTATATAACTTCACAAATTTCATAACGTTGGAAAGCTTTTGGCTTTCCCATATTTACGAGAAAATCGTGACTTAGATGTCAAATCAGGGAAAAACCTGCATGCGTTTGCCATTGTCCACACAAAAGTCCTACACAATGTAAACTTGCTAAAAAAAAAAGTCTGCATACATTTTCCAGTGAAAATGAACTCAGTTGAATGTATCCAGGATATTTTGCAGACTTCTTGAATTGCAAACATTAGAATCATCGCTGGAATAAAAAAAAGCAAATTGCGAACCCTTCTTGAAAGAACTAATTTGCAATAGACAGCTGTCCATTGGGCAAATGTACTAGGAAGTGAAGCTCACAGAAGTGGTAAAGGGAAGTACACCTCTAAAGTAATCGCATCTCTAGCCTCATCAGCATTGATGGCAGTGCTTTTATGTAGTCCATGGCACAATCAATTGTTTAATATCAATGTCGACAAACGCCAAGCTCACCTACTACCCCAGGTGCCATCTGTGCTAAGTTATAGATCTAGCAAATGGAATTGCAGGTTTGCTCCGCCGTCTGCTGTAACATTTCCTTAATAGTAGCCAGACAGGTACAAAATCTGGCAATTTCTTAATAGAGATTGCATTATAATGTTGGCGTTTTTGAGTGTGGTCTTTCAGTGGATTTATAAATTGGGCTTTAGGTTTGAAACAATCTCGCACAGCGGCAATGTGTCATTCTGCTTCTTATTATTATTTAGTTCTGCTCAACCTTGTATGCTTTCCTGTGCATGAGACTTATCTCATGGCTCCCTGAGGAGTTCTCTGCATGATTATATTTATTCCTCACTAATGGACCACTAAACTGTGTTGGGTGAGAGAGGTATACCCAAAGATGTACTGCCTTCTTCGTGGGTCACTGCTGTCCCAGTAACACGCAATCACATGATTTACAGTTAATGGCAAATGATTGATCGTTCTGGGCTACCTACATGTTTACCACTCACAAGTGGGTAGACTGTTAGTGGTTCTCTATGAGTAAATCCATGTAATCTGTCATGACCAGTGCTTAATTTGTAAAAAAATAAGTTCCGGGGCTCTTGTCAGGAGCCACTGCAGGTTGCGCCACCCATTGCCCCTGCCAGCGGCGCAAATTATAGTAACAGCACAACTACTAACCATCACACTCCTACAAGTGTGACAATTCGGACTATTACAGGCCCCTAAAGCTATAAGAATAGCTTGGGTGGCAGGTAATAGTAATTATTAATGTACATTGAATTAGTAATTAACTGTTGTTGTGGTCATCTATAAATTAGCCAGACAGCGCCACATTGTGGCAGACTGTCACACGCACTGGTGCTGACAATTAATTAAGTGCCAGTGCAGCACCAGAAACCAACCGCTCAAATTAAGAAATGCTGTGGTAGTCAAACCAACCAAAACACCAAGCACAGATGTTTGTATAAGTGTAGGATTATTGGCCACTGTTACCAACAGCCCCCAAATACAACTGCCAGAGGTAGAACCTTCGTCAATCCAACCTTCACCAACCTTCACCCGCATCCCAGACTCCTACGCACTAGACGCTGGAATGTGGATGAAGATACATCATCACAGTCTCCCCTGCCCAGACCTTCAGAAGAGATGCCTTAAGTGTTGACGGTGCATTGGAGGGGCAAGAGATTTTCATGGACTGAGTCAGATCTCCTCACAGGAGATGGCTTTGAGGGAGCTGAGGATGTCGATGAGAACCGTGAGATCTGTGAGAGACATCTGGGTGGCTATCCTGCCACCACCCTCGAATATCAACAACCTCTCCCGACCTGTCCTTTCTACTCTGAGCTGAGAATGGGTTTGGTCTGGCAGGACAGGACCACAGTTAGCTCACCACAACTGGGCCATCGGTTGATCAGAAGATGTAGGCAGGTGGCTGTTCAGTGTGAAAACTTGCTGAATGAGCTATTGTGGCCCTCCAGTTCCCTTGTTGTTGTGAACGTTCCCTGTAAATGAGCGCTCGTGTCTGGCTCCTAGAAGCTGGCAGCATGCGCTTGTGCACTCACGAATAACCCTTCCTCAGCCTTTTGTATGACCTTCACTAATTCTCTCGTAAACCTGAGCGTCGTTGTCACCTGCACCATTGTCCGCAGTTATTTACATTAAACCTCGCCTGCCCACATCCGCCTCCGCTCCTGGCACGTTCTGGTGACACAGCACGTTCTTGTGTTCTCTTCTGTGCTTTTATACCGTGTTACATCTTCAGCAAACACCAGAACTCTGTTGGTCACATTCATCCCTGAATTATTCAGGGATGAATGCGACCATCAGAGTTCCGGCGTTTGCGGAAGATGTAACACGCTATAAACTTGTTCAATTAGCAGTAGGCGAGGGAGAAGTGGGGCTCACAGGCTGCTTTTCTACAACAACCTATGCCCCCTTCAAACACTGTGTGAAAAGGAATGATGAAATGTGAGATGATGTAAGAGAGGCTTGCAGCTCTGCTGTGCTCTTCACAACCGAGAGGGCTGTGTGAATTTAGTGAGCAGCCTATATCGTGGTGTAGACCCAGCCCTGAAAATTAAGTGCCGGTGCTTAGCACCGGAAAGCACCGGCACAAATGAAGCACTGGTCATGACTGGATACACTTTTCCCCTGGTTGAACATGGAGGGTGTGAGTACTGCTTAGATATATGGAAGATTGGGTACGTATAGTAGGGGGTCCCCCTTATTTGAACAAACCCTAAGTTTGAAGGGTTCCTCATATGGTGTAGTGCAATTTAGAGCTGTTATCTCCCGAATAGACACTTAAACATTGGGATGGGCTATCTGACTATTCCATGCACCCTGTGATTTAAACTTCAACGTAATGTCTGATTTCTATGGTTCCAGCAACAATGACAATTTATTTTCATAACGATTGCCCTTGAATTTCCAGGGTCTGAGAGAGCTGGTCTGACATAGTTCTTTGTGTAAATGTTGGTGTGCTAGCAAACATGTACACTGGAATTATGTGTGATTTCTGAGAATACTAAATAGAAATTGCACTCGGTGCCTTTTCCACTTGGGTCTGCATCCTCCGAAGGAAGCAATGAGTCTGAAAGATGTTTGTGGTCTGAACCACCCCTCCTGATATTTCTGAGACCTGAGATTTGCTCAGTTAGTCTAGTTGAAAAGAAGGTGATTTGGCATGGCGCTGTACATGCACTGTTAAATGATTTACTGGCAAGAAATTAATGTGGTGGGGTATATTTTTCCAAGCATTTCCTGAAATGTAGACAATGGAGAAAGCATGAAATTCAGTGTGTTACCATATGAGACATGGAAACTTTCTTAAAATGATTCATATTTTCTTTGTTATTTCCCTTCATGTATTCATTGAGACATTGTCTATGTCTTTTACAGTTTTATTTCTTCTATTGCAGCACATACTGCACTTCCATTGAAAAAGCTTCACAGCTGATTTCCACTTTAGTTTTTTCCGCAGTGACTCATTATTTTTGAGTTAATCTATCCTAAGGAATCATGTAGACCCTCAAGCACACTCACTGCACTCCTTAGACTCGAGTCCTTGTTGTTCCACCAAACACTCACAAGTTATACTAAATATCTCAATGTTTTCAATATATTCATGAGCATGGACATCATTTAGGGGTCAGAGCTCCGAACCCTGTTTGCTTCTTGTGCCAGGAATGGAAGGTAAAACTTGGTGGGGTGTGCACAGTTAACCTTCTGCAGCTCCAGCTGTGACCTGAGGCATTCACTCTGAGATCTCTAAATAAACAGTCCTGTACTGCATTATCGTCAGGATAACATACAAAAAGGAGTTCAAACATACACATTTGTAAGTGAGGTTTTGCAGGTTTTCATAATTGTCAAAACATGGAAAATAATGAGTTTGGCGCTTCTGTGCTTTGAATGAGTGATAACGCTTTACAAGGGATGCTAATCAAAATGTATTAACAATGCTAAAGAATAATTTATGTTAATAACTTAGGTCACATTCAATACATGATCTACATGTAGAAATATAAATGGACAAAATGACTATTGTGTTTTAAATATTTTTGCTTGTCTTTCTGTAATTTACTAATTCATATTACATGAAGAACCAGGCTTTTAAAGCCCAGCGGCGCAGGGTACGCCTGAAATCTTCTGAGTTCGCCTTCCAAATTACAGAGACACGGAACACTCTGCTTGCGTAGGAGCTTCAATTTATTTAGCTGCAGCTAGGTACAGTTGTCCTAGAAGTACATCATGTCGGTTCTTAGGAGACTGCCACTTCAATCTGTGGCTCACAATCTTTTGTTGCGCCAGAATCCCCTAAAGCAACACCCCCCTTCATGTCTAATAAAATTACAAATCATCCACGAGAACACATTCTTTGTACAAGATACTGAGTAATGGGCAATACAAATTCCTTCCCTAAGGTCATGTTCCCTATCTGACCCGACAGGTCAGGTGGCTTAGACATTCCTCAGCTAAATTACTTTACGACAGGGCGCGTGTGCGTGCTGGGGATGGTAATTCGTAAAACATCTGTAGGGGCCGGAGAACGGTCACCAAGGGTCAATAGATGGTTATCTAAGGAATTGGCTGCTGCGAGCCAAGGTTCACGAGGTGCAGGATGGGCTTGGCTCGGGAGAAACAGAGAGGTCGTGTTAGATGCATAACACAGAAAAATACGAAAGAAACGCTACGAGTGTTTAAAGTGCCTGAGTGAGGGCAACAGCATCATAATGTCGTTTGCACGGTATGGGGTAAAATTCAAAGTTCCTCATACACTTGGGATATATTCTAGAAAAACCAATAAATCATGACAGTTTGAGGGACAAAATTCTTTCTTCCCAATGTTGTTTTGTGGCATTATATTCTTCTCTTCCAACAAACACATATTTTCTCATGCAATAAAAAACAGAAATGTGTCATCACCTTATTTAAAATGAAATGTATGTTAGTATATACTGGGAGTATTTAGTGTCAACGATCACATGGTGTCACTGGGTCAAAAAGTAATGATATGGCATCACTTCTGCCACTTCTAGCATTTTGGTAAATTGACGCCCATGTTTATGAGTTCTCAAAATCATGATTCCTCCCAATTCTGTGCACTTAACAAATCCAAAAAAGTACTATAAGTTAGAGCAACTATTTTACCTTCATCAAGATCAGAAACTCATCTTTTCCACCTTCAGGATCACTTCGATCAAACCCACTTTAAAAAGTGACACATATTAACAGACATGTCATCAGCAATTACAAATGGCTTTGCTCAGCATGAGGCAGCCCCAGAAAGTTAACGTGTTCTACAAGTCACTTTAGAATGGAAAATATTACTTTGAATCAAGATATCATCCAAATATACTTTCATTTTAGGAGGATCCCCATTAAACTTGCGATTTCCAGAAACAATCTAAATGGATCCAAAGGCAGGCGAGTGGATCAGTCTGTGACATTATTTTCACCCAGGCTGTTAGCATTAGAGAGGTTATCCAAGCTGGAGGAGGGCTCAGAAAGGTTTAATTGTCACAATCCGTCAAAGAACACATATATTTGTCGATTAGTCACTTACTTCCAAGAGGTTCTGAAGTAAACGTGGCTCCTTTTAGAAGCAACACTGTCTGCCCAAGCAGCAACAATGATTGTAGAAAGATTCCTTCTGAAAGTGAGTAGTAAAAGTGCCAAAGGAGTAAAAAAGAAAATGCTATATGGTGTTTCCAAGACTCATATTTCTTATAAGATCTTTAAGGATTTGGTGCTCGTAAACTCGAGTTTCTGAAACAGACTTTACATGAGCTCCCGTGTGACACAGTCATTACACACAAAAATCAATATCCAGTTATAGCCATGTCTAGTGAAAACACAATAGGTCTTTTCTGGCATAGGAAAGTGAATATTGGCATAATTAGGCATTGCAAAGAACAGAAACAGCTCCTGGCATCTTCAAGGTTGAGGACGTGGTCCCAAATGATACTCTTGTGCTGTCAACTTTTCACCTACCGCAATCATGTGAGCACCCCATGTGAAATTTCTTCCTTGTCATGTGGATGACATGCTGGTGGTCAATGGCAATTAAGAAATATTTCCCATTTAGCAATGCCAAAACGAATGCAACTTTAATAATACTCTAAAATAATTTTCCATCCATCACTCGCAAACAAAAATGGAAGAGTTGTGAAAAGTTTCCCCCTGAAAATTAAGAGCTCAGAAAATCTATCAATAACATTTGTTGTCCTTCCTGAAAATTGTAGGATATCACACAGTTCAAAAAACAGCATCTAACTTTGACATGCACCATGCATTACAATGTAATGATATCCCAAAATAGAAAAGGTTTATGTTTTTTGTAAAAACATATTAGCTCTGTTATTGAGCTTCTCCTACCAGAAAATAGTTTTCAAGACCAAAAAGAGAGTAATTTTACAGGATTGAATAATTGGTATAAAACTAAAATTAAAATGCCTAGGTATAATGTCCATGGGATGAGTACAGGGCAATTCAATATGTCCCACGACCCAAAATATGTATTTATATGATTAGAGCATGGCATAACTTTTAAGCAGTCAGTCATAATTAATTTATTTTGATTCTTTAGATCATAAAAACACTTAACCATGTGTTATCCCCAAATATCACACCTGCAGAACCAATTGCACAAATTATGTATCCATGGTACATCATTCAGTCAAGAACTGTGTATGGTGCTCAGGTGTAAAGCTATTAATTGTACAGCAGGTACAGTGGCACCATGTCCGATAGGTATGTGGGGCCCATTGTGCTACAATTATGACTGTTTTTTTCTCCCAAACCCGTTTCTTCCATTCATTGACTCTTCTTGCATTAGAGCTCATAGGTCTGATGAGAAATCCGATGAATGGGAGAGTCCACTGGAAATCACCGGTTACAGGGCCCCAACTGTAACAACTGGGAATCTTGGTTGCTGTTGTCCTGCAACTCCATACTATGGACCAAGAAAATGGGGACTCCTGATTGCACTTTACTCTCAGAGTAGCGAGTCAGAGCAGTCCTTGTTTTACTCAGGGAGGTGATATTGGCTAGAAACTCAGCACTCAGCAAAGCAGCAAATACCACTCACTAAATTAATGTCCAGTCAGTGATTTTTCTTTAAAACGAAAAAGGGCATTAATGTATGCCAAACAAAATCTGAACATTAAATTACAATTATGTTCAAACTGATGGTAGAAAAGCTAACAGAAACTCTCCCTAAAGGTCCTCTGAAACTATGAGGGGTATGCATGAAATAAAAGTTACAGTAATCACATACCCTGTATATGAGAACTATATCCCCTGTGTCTAAGGGACATTAAATGGATTTCTTAACAGGAGACCTTAACCTCTAAAACCCCAGTACACTCATATATGTCTTTAGCAATGCATTAGATAGTTATGAAAAGTCTGGACTAATGTTCTTGGTATAGGATGGTACCACACACTCAATAGTAGAATAAGACTATTTTGCCATCATTGAACACATCAGGATATTCATATTTTGATATTTACAGACAAACATCCATAGAGGCTTTGACATATTTTCAGAAGCATCCCTGTCCAATAGGATAACATTGGGATTCCTTATTACACTTAATAAGTGCTAACTTTTGATTTGGAACAGGTAAGCATTTCAATATATGACATCTAGGATATTGTCATTAGAAATCATCTTTAATGGTAAAGTCAGAGTTGAAATTACAATTTTAAAAATGCCACCTATAGAAAGTTGGCATCTTCCTTTGCAACGTGGCACCACCAGGCTGTCGAAGGTCACATGACTGGATGTAGTTGGCAGGTAGAATTTATGAATTCCTCCTAGGTAATTACAAAATAAAAAAATTAAGTGCACCTGAATAGGCCATCAACTGGCAAGATGAGGGGAGCGGAGCTGGGCACAGTCCCACTTGCAACTGCATAGGCTGTGCTTAGCCTTCAAACATAGGAATTATCACTCCTGCATTTTTAATTCAGCCAGCTTAGAGCCAGGTCAGTGAACTTCAAGGACTTGAAAGGACACTTTTAGAAACATTCCCTACTTCAAAGAAGGCACCATGTCTAAAAAGGTGACGGTCAGAGTAGACCCACTCTTCAGTTCACTTTCTGGGCCTGCGGAAGGATTCTATACCTACTTCTTTCTACTGTGGCCTACTGTGTATTCCACAAGACTGCTTTGCTGATCTCGGGAGGACTGTTTTTCTGCTTGAAGCCACCCGTGAACACTCATAGGCCCACTCTGATGCTTGAGCCTGCTTCTTCACCTGAACCAATGACTACCAGATTGACTCCAAGGGATAGTTTGATGGCCTCCTGCTCAGAGCCACAGGGACAAAACAGGCTCCCACCATCTTTAACCCGCACCAGGACCCAGCGTTAGAGAGCTGGGTGACCCTCTTGTCCTGGACCCTTGGTTATGGCCAGTGGCGGTTCGCACAGGTAACACTGTGGAGCGGTGACGCCAGGCTGGGGAGTAGCCGGGTGGGGGGGTAGTGGAGTACGAAATACGACAGGAAAGTAGAATGGAAATAAATTAATAAATAAAACCACTTAACTTGCGCTGCCCGCATCACCGACTCGGCGATGCGGCCAGCTCAAGGTAAGTGGTTTTATTTATTCATTTATTTCCATTTCACTTTCCCGTTGTATGTCGTACTCCACTACCCTCTCACCTGGCCCCTCCCCCGTCCCGCCCCACAGCATTACCTGTGTGCGCCACCACTTGTGGTGGCGCTAAAGGTACCAGCTAGCCAAAATCCAAAACTTGGGACTTCCAAAACTTTGGCTAAAAACTGCTCTGAAAACCGAGGAAAGACCGGAAACAACATGCTCATCTTTCCACCCAAGGTTAATCGCCGGTCGTCCTGACTTTGTGGCTGCTACTGCTAAATTTGTCTCCGCTGGTATGAACAACAATTGGTTCTATAGGGTATTCAATTTCATTCAGTTTAGTTCCTTATTTAATTTGGGCTCGCCACCTCTTTGGCAAGTTTTCTACAAAAATCAATTCATACAAATTTATGTATATAACGAATCTTTGCACCAGAGACGCTTAAAGAATCAGGAGGTATATTAACATTCATATACCATGAGTGATTACACTATCCCAAAGAGCCATTGGTTTCATACATGAGAGAATAAGCAACATGAAGTTGAAAATACCCAATGGGTGTAGAGAGTCACAAATATAAACATTTAAATCCACAAGACATTACATATGTTACATAGCAGTACAAGACAGGAAATTCAATGGCGGTGTCCGGACGTTTGTTCAAAGAGATTCAAGCTTATGTCCTTATTGCTAGGATGTGGGGTATGCTTGATCGCAATACGGAGCACCAGTAATGATGATCGACTTCTCAACCCTATTGTGTCATGTGCTCATATCTGGCATCACCACAGGTCTTCATCAGGACAAAAGAATATGAAAAGATGGCATTAAGTACATGGTATCGAAACGTCGACGATCATTACTGGAGCTCCTTTATTGCGATCAAGCGTAACCCACATCCTAGCAATAAGGAGATAGACTTGAATCTCTATGAACAAACGTCCGGACACCAACATTGAATTTTCTGTATTGTACTGTTGTGTAACATATGCAGGTCCAGACTGGCTGAAGCAGGCACTGGGCATTTAGCCAAAAATTGACATTGCACAAAGGCCGAGTAGTTTGAGGGAGCGTGATTGCACCATAAATTCAATTCGATGTTATTTAAATTGGCAAAGCCAATTGGCCACTGCCTTTTGACTTTGCTTTTGCAGACCGATTGGCTTTGACAATGTTTGTTCAGTAGCGGCTCTTGGAGGGAGTGCTGCGGGGCGGTGGGGCAGGACGGGAAGGCGATGCAGTGCGCGGAATGAAATTTGTTTTATTTATTTATTTTATTACATTACTCTGGTCTGCCGTGAGCTGGAGTTTACAACCCCCCACCCTGCCCCTCCCCCGCTCCGCCTCACCGCCCCACAGCACTCCCTCCAGGAGCTGCTACTGTGTTTGTTGCTGAGGTTTGTCAACATCACTTAAAAGAGAAAAAAAACGGTTACTGTAAAGGTTGAACAGCAAGATCAAAAACAAATAATGTAAAATTCAATGATGTATACACGCTCATGCGTCATCAGGCATGCATACCTGTGCATCATGTAACTATGAGATACATTATTCACGTGTGTCCATCACCACTCATGCAAGCACATACATGACATGGGGCCGTTTTTTCAAATTTCCCTTTCCAAGATGACTTGGAGAGGTACATTTAAAAATAAAAAAGTTTGACTAATCTCCAAATTGCAGCTACCAGGCCCTCATCAAAGGTTTAAAAGATGTAATAAAAAAAGAACAGGTGGAAGAACAACTCAGAAGCCAGGTGAGTGCAGGGAGACCAACACCATTAGCAAAAAGCAGAGAGGGGCAGAGAGGGGCTTGGAAACAACGTATGGGGATATAAAAAAGAGAGTAGGAGGTGTGGAGAAAGGATCGAACGATCTGAGGGTGGGAGAGAACAATGGAAAGAGCTGGGTTTGGAGTGTGAAGGGTGAAATATCACAGAGGTGATGGGGAGAGAGCAAGAAAACGCATGCACACCCAGTGAGGGCTCAAGGCCAAAGAAAAAATGGTTTCCTGAATATAAGCAGCAGAAAGACACAAATCGTTGAATCAAAACATGGCAAAAATTAAATGCTCCAAAAGTGAGACAAACAAAGAACATGGAGAAAATCCATTGAATAATAAGTAGAGAAATTAGATAGATAAGAAAGCCACGCCAATCAAAGTCAAAACGTTGACCCAAAGCCTACTATAAGCACATATTTTAATGTATTGGATAATTGGTCCTCTACAATAGAGAGCTATAAATGTCTATAGGTGACACCTAACAGCAAATTGCAGCAGCTGGGCACTCCTAAAAAGTTGAAAAAAGGGATGGAAGGAAAAGCAACACAAGAGCATGGTGGAGCTATGCTGATGACAGAAAGCAGAAAGGGGCGTGAGACTAACAGAAAGTTTGAAAAAAAATCAGAGTGGGAGTTGAGGGGGAAGCAACTGGCGCTCTGACGGCGAGCAACATAGAGAGTGCTTGGGCAGGGTGTGAAGGGGGAACAGCACACAGAGAAGGGGAAGCAATAGCAAGAAAACACAAGCACTCCCATTTAGTACCAAAGTTAAGAAAAAAAGTAGTTCTTTGAAAGCAAAGGAGTTCAAAGACACAAGCCATCCAATCAAAATATGGTAAAGAATAAATGCCTCAGAGGTGGAACAAACAAAGAATGAGGAGGAAAGCCATCAAGTAAGAAGCATCGAAATAAGATAGAAAAGAAAGTCATCTAGTCATGAGCAAGGGCCTGATCTAAAGGTCACTGTGGACATGCATATTGATACATTAGAGACCTAAAATCAGAATGCACAAACCAGAAGCAAGCACACAGCTCTGCCTTGTGCTTGCATCTGCTTTCATGCTACAGCTCAGAGAACTGTGTCTTGATCACGTCAGAATTTTAGAATTTGTTAATATTAACCTGCATATCTCAGTGTGACAGCATCAATTAACAACATATCTTGAAGATAAGCATATATAGAGAAGTATAGATTTACTATTTTTAATGTCACGTCTACATACCTTTATGTTATGATTGTTCCTGATATTGTGGGGTCAGTGTGATAGTTTTAATGTCGACCTGTTCTGAACCTGAACATAGGCACAGAGGAGAGTCATGCCCATATTTTGGGGAAACATTGAGCTGTTTACCTCGCATAGACTAAGGTGATATGTTTGTGAAATAGTGTATATGCTGAAGACAGAAATATCTTCCCTGTCACAATCTGATGTAATCTCCACGTCATCACTTGATCCCTTCATTTACAGATCAAGCATAACATATAGGTATGCATCTGTTGAACAGTTCTAGCAATGATACTGATGCAATTACAATACCAATAGACAGACTTGCTACGATTTAAGAGATTTACTAGACTGCTGGTAACTGAAGGACCCTAACAATCTACAGTGTAGGCCCGAAATAGTCACTTACTCTGAGCACATATACATTATAATAATATTGATTTAATCAATCAATCATGGCATTTGTAAAGCGCACTACATACCCGCGAGGGTCTCAAGGCGCTGGGGGGGGGGCTGCTACTGTTCGAAGAGCCAGGTCTTGAGTAGTCTTCTGAAGGTCAGAAGGTCTTCGGTCTGCCGCAGGCGAATGGGGAGGGTGTTCCATGGCTTGGAGGTGAGGTGGGAGAGTGATCTGCCACTGGCAGTCACTCTGCGGATGCGGGGGACGGTGGCGAGGGCGCGGTCTGCGGAGCGGAGCTGGCGGGTGGGGGTGTAGAGGCTGAGTCGGCTGTTGAGGTACGTTGGACTGGTGTTGTGGAGTGCCTTGTGTGCGTGGGTGAGGAGTTTAAAGGTTATCCTCTTGTTGACAGGGAGCCAGTGCAGGTTTCTCAGGTGGGGTGTGATGTGGCTGCGGCGAAGGATGTCAAGGATCAGGCATGCGGAGGCTTTCTGGATGCGTTGAAGACGTTTCAGGAGTTTGGCCGGGGCTCCTGCATAGAGTGCGTTTCCAAAGTCCAGTCTACTGCTGACGAGGGCCTGGGTGACTGTCCTTCTTGTTTCGGTGGGGATCCACTTGAAGATCCTGCGAAGCATGCAGAGGGTTTTGAAGCAGGAGGAGGAGACGGCGTTGACCTGCTTCGTCATGGAGAGGGTGGAGTCGAGGATGACCCGTAGGTTGCGTGCGTGGTCGTGGGTGTTGGGGGTGTTCCTAGTGCAGTCGGCCACCAGGAGTCGTCCCAGGCCAAGGGGGTGGATTCGAGGATGAGGACCTCCGTCTTGTCCTAGTTCAGCTTCAGTCGGCTGTTCCTCATCCAGTCGGCGACAGCCTTCATTCCTTCGTGGAAGTTGGTTTTGGAGGTGTGGGGGTCCTTGGTGAGGGAGAGGATCAGCTGGGTGTCGTCGGCGAAGGAGATGATGTTGAGGTCGTGCCGTCGTGCGATTTGGGAGAGTGGTGCCATGTAGACGTTGAACAACGTTGGGCTGAGGGATGAGCCTTGGGGTACGCCGCAGATGATCTCTGTGGCTTCGAAGCGGAAGGGGGGAGGCGGACACTCTGTGTTCTGCCAGAAAGGAAGGAGGAGGTCCAGTCCAGGGCCTTCTCTTGGATTCCGGCGTCGTAGAGGCATGTTCGTTGTGTGCAGTGGCAGACCGTGCCGAAGGTGGCTGACAGGACCAGGAGGATGAGGGCCGCAGTTTCTCCGTTGTCTAGAAGGGCCCTGATGTCATCGGTGGTGGCGATGAGGGCAGTTTCGGTGCTATGGTTGCTGCGGAACCCGGACTGGGACAGGTCCAGGACACTGTTCTCCTCGAGGAAGCTGGTCAGTTGTTTGTTGATGGCCTTTTCGATTATCTTTGCCGGGAACGGGAGCAGGGAGATGGGTCGGAAGTTCTTGAGGTCCTTGGGGTCTGCCTTGGGTTTCTTGAGTAAAGCGTTGATATCTGCATGATTCCAGTTCTCCTGGAAGGTCGCTGTCTCGAAGGAGATGTTTATGGATTTCCGGAGATGGAGTGCGATGGTGCTGCTGGCTTTGTTGAAGATGTGGTGTGGGCAGGGGTCTTCTGGGGATCCGGAGTGGACGGTGTTCATGATCTTGATGGTGTCGTCGTCGTTTATGTTGGTCCAGGCAGTTGATGCGGGTGGTGGTCGTGGGAGCAGGGGTCTCAGTTGTTGCCGGGGTGGTGACGGCTTTGAAGTTGTCGTGGATGTCTGCGATCTTGCGATGGAAGAAGGTGGCCAGCGAGTCGCACAGGTCTTGTGAGGGTGGGATGTTGTTGGTGTTGGGGCTGGGGTTGGAGAGTTCCTTCATGATGTTGAAGAGCTCTTTGCTGTTATGTGCGTTGTTGTCTAGGCGGTCTCTGAAGGAGGTCTTTTTGGCGGATCTGATGAGGTGGTGGTGTCTGTGGGTGGTGTTCATGTGGGCTGTGTAGCTTTCCGGTGTTTGTTCACTGATCCAGTTTTTTTCGAGTTTTCGGCAGGTTCGCTTGGAGGCTATGAGCATAAAGCAGGACATCTTTGTAAATCACAATACATAAAGGTCTGATTGGAAATTGTATAAAGGAAGTAATTGTATAGGGGAGAGGATGTGGAGTAATGGTCAGAGCTGCAAACTTTGGAGCTGGAGAACCATGTTCGAGTCTCTGTGTTCGATCAACATCCTGTGATTCTGGACAAATCACTTTGTCTCCCTGTGCCTACCCCAAAAAAATGAATGTATCCTTGTGTAACGTAACTAGTGCTCATGTAAAGCACCCCAATTCCTTGGATCAAGTTTGTGCTATATAAAATTGCAACAGACAAAAAAAAAAGCTGTAATGCAGTGCTTCCATTTATATCTATCATCACATCACCACCTCCTACCTATTCTAGATCCAAAAGGTCTCTGAGTAGGTGGACTCCTGCTTCAGCCAGCACAGGACACAGGATTAAGAATATAAAAATAAACGCACACATAATAGCAGGACAAACAGAGCAAGAGTTAGACTGGGACAAAAAATAGGCCAGGGCATACAAGTAGCTCCCATTAGCGAGTCAGGTAGCTAAAAAAGTGGCCTACATTTGCAAATGAGGTCAGTTTTGAACATTTAAAGACATGCAGTATACATATTTTGAAAGGTATGTTAGACTGCATGCATTTGTGCTTGTTACAGGCAATGATTATGGTAATATCAGAGAAATCAACAGTAAAAACTGGCCAACCAGACCATAGACACAGAAACAGCCAAAAAAGCTGGCCTACACACTAGCCTGTCAGACTTGACCTTCTGGCAGTGTCATATTGCCATATAGGTCAGAACAACCCTGAGCAGAGCTAACCAGACATGCAAACACTTCACACATCACAGAGGGTCACATAGGCTCAAAACAAAGCACCACTCTTTCTTCTACATACCCTACATAGAGTGGCCAATGCTGTACATATTTGGCACTTCCCCAGGTCTACATCACTTTGTAAATCTGGACAGCATCAAATTCCATGTGTGCTAGCTCTTCAGCGCCTCACATAGGGTAAGTGTAATACAAACGTTAGGCTGCAATACAAAACAGAACTTACATTTTCTTTACTGTTAATGTAAATGAGAAGTCACATCCCGCCGTCTGCATTCAAGCAGTTATGGACTTATGAAAGACTGCATATTATATTTTGCACTGTAATCACAAATTGGAACGTGAGATGTTGAGCTTCCGTGCAGGAATCTTGTCTTGACCACATGCTCCTGACCACCGCTCAGGCGCTCTGGCAAACGCCCAGCGGCGCGAGAAATATGAGAAGGCTTTCTAACATGCAAGGCTGCCTCACTGCGATGTGGAATGAGAAATTAATCTTCCTTGACGGAAGCCTGGCTGGGCTCGGCTGCACAGAGAATGGCAGACGTGCTGTGAATCATGGCCGCCATTCAGAGGTTTTGGAAGTGGACTCATATCTGCAGGACGTCTTCCTGCAATGCGAGTTGACAAGCAACATCTCTATGAGGAAGCTTGCACATAAATGCCGTACCCACTGCAGGACTGACAACAAAACATTTCCCTTCATTTATTTTCTGTTTTTCATTTGACTAGTTACTTTGCTTGTGCCAGTTCAAGTTACTGTTTCATTTTTAAATAACATTTACTATGTCTGACTGTTAGTACCAGATTCTTAAAGGTAGCGACTTCTACCTGTGCTGCGTGTAAATCGCAATGTATGCGTAGGAGTGTGAGCAGCATACTGCTACGGCCCTTATTCTGATTTAGAGGCTAAATTGCGATCGGAATCAAAAGTTGGGTGACTATGATGCCCTTCTCGCAGTTTTCCCCTGTCACGCCCTCATTGCGAGTTTCTCAGAATAGGGTCGAGCATTTACGAAACACACTTGTGTGAATTTCAAGTGTGATTTTCATGTTAAATTTGACCATAACTGTTATAGGCCTCAATTTAAATGGCGTGCAAGTGAATTCACTCTTTTTTTAAAAATATATTATGTTTTCCTTCATGAAGCTTGGGTCTTTAGGGTAGCCATAACGGCGAGGTATTGAATGGGGAGAGGCCCGAAAAAAGGGCAGAACTTGTGGTGTTGGTGTGTCAAATATTGATTCTGCATATATTTTGAGTTTAAAAATGATGAATGGGAGCACTTACCATACGTGGTAAATACCTTTTCATGGGCTAAGGGTATTTAACTCGTGTGGAGAATACCCCATCATATTCCGAGAAGCTCCTAATGAGGGGCTAAGTGGGTATTCAAATACATTATTAAGTTATGCTTATATCTATCTATATATATATATATATATATACATATATATATATATTACCTACTGGCGGTCGCCAGTAGGTAGTTATAGTTAGGACCCCTTTTCCATAGGAAATCCGCAACATTCTATTTTGAATAACTTTGGCGCCGGTCGACGAATCCTCGTGAATTTCTCAAAATAGGTGGGGCGCTACGCTCCGCTCGTACTCTGAAAGTCTCGGGGGGATTCGTCAAGCGGGGGCTGAGATAAAAGGGGGGTCCCAAAACGCGTTTTCCCCATGCATTTTTCCATAGGACCTTTAGAACGAGCTACAGCCCGAACGGCTGAACAGAATTACCAGAAATTTGGCAGAGAGGTAGTCCCTAGGTCAAGGAAGTGCCTTTTGTAGGTTTGGTGTAAATCTGTTCAGTAGATTCTGAGAAAATAGCCTTTAAATC
This sequence comes from Triturus cristatus, assembly GCF_964204655.1. Taxonomy (NCBI): domain Eukaryota; kingdom Metazoa; phylum Chordata; class Amphibia; order Caudata; family Salamandridae; genus Triturus; species Triturus cristatus. Next base: position 1,077,962,584 of record NC_140591.1, on the reverse strand, counting down.
AATATATATATCTGAGCCCGCTCACGGTACGCTTACCGTACGCTTACCGTAAGCGTACGGTGGCGTGCGCGAGCGCGATTCTGATTGGCTCTTAGATCTTAGTAAACATTCGAATCGGCCGAAACCAGGAAGCGGCGGCCGCCATTTTGTGTATTTCACTCTGAAAAAAAAGAGTGAAAACAAGGAAAGGGGGCAATGAGGAGAGTTACAGACCCCCTTACATTTGTGAGGGGGTCAAAGAAGGACAGAAAAGTACAAAAAAAACATTTATTGATTTTTAAAAAAATCACGGGGTACGCGTACGGTAAGCTTACGGTAAGCGTACGGTAAAAAAAAAAAAAATAAAAGAAATGAAATGCAGATTTAAGAGTTTAGATATTAGGGGGCTCTAAAAAGAGCTGTTGTGTTTATGAAGTCATTTTTTTAGTGGTACCTACAAGTAAGTACCGATGCAGAGTCTAAGGTTCAAGAGGAAGACTCTGTTCCCTTCATCATTGAAGTGCACACCATCTCCTCTATAAATGTCTTGCATGTCATAACGCAAGTTGTTGTGGTAAATGGATCCCATACCATAGTCACGGAGGAAAGCAGAAACAGATTTGTTGACGTGCTTTCTTGCTTTGTCAATCTGCGGACAGAAATGATTGGACCAGTTCCATTTTTGCCTTTGGCATATGTTGGAAAACACAAAGGCAGTTTTAGGGAAAAGTGAAAACAGTTGTGCAAAGGTGTCCTTCATAAGCATTTCCAGACCTACCCCAGTCAAAGTGCCTAGGTCATTGCCACCACAGTGCACTATTATGAGGTCAGGGTGTTGGATTTGCATGAAGGATTTCACCAATGGCATCAACTGGTGCCACTTTAACCCTCTCTGACCAATCCATTTAATGTCTACATTTGGCAAAGCAAGGTCTCTCACCATATCTGTTTTCTCTGCAAACTTTTCACTCCAGAAGACATAGCTGTGCCCTACAATCCACACTGTGAACATCTTCAAAGGAGAACTGGATGCACTCAGGAGGTGTCTTTCCGTAGAATGGCAATATAAAAAGAAAGACAGTTTGGAAATGGAGGCATACATATTTTTTTCAAAACAAAAAGAACTGATTGGCTGTTTCATACCATTCTAGAATAAAAACTAGGCTGTATGTGTAAATTAATAGAAGCATGTTTTGTATTGGTACAAAAAAATACGTAACCAAAGAACAGTACTATGGATTTGCTGTTAGGTTTGAAAAGTCAAGCACTCTTGCTCTGTGGAATTGAAACATTGTTTGGCGAACTTCTGACCTAACTCAACACAGCAGTGTTCCATGAGCTGTTGCTATGGTAGCAGGCAGAAGTCAAGTTGGGGGAAGGGTACTAGGCAGAAGTCAAGTTGGGGGAAGGGTACTTTTGGAAAAGGGTTGGTTTTCAACCAATAGAAATGTGTGATTACATTTGAAAAAAAGGGGGAAGCACTGAGATTTGAAACTTACATGTATATGTGTGGAAAAATAGAGGGAAAGTTTGCCATTATCTGGTTCTGCTGAGAGGAGAGAGGTGAACACAACAGAGATCCTGGCTCTGATAATCTGCTGTTTGAGTGTCACATTTCTTTCACAACTAACTAATTTTAAAGGTGAGTTTAAAAAAGAATAGTTTAAGGGTTTGAGGTTGGACTCAGTAATGCAAATACATTCAGCATCACTAAGGCTGGTTGCCCTTGCTGGAGTGTAGGCAGTCACCGAGAATACACATGGTGGTGGTCTGAAAAAACAGTTTGGACATGTGCATTTAAATAAATCAAAAAAAGTGGTTTGATAATGTGTCAGTCTGTAAAAGTGATTTTCACTTGCCCCGAAAAAAAAAGAGCAGTAAGTGTGCTTTCAAATTGGCAAAGAAATTTCGTTTTGGGACTAATGTGAAAACATGACTCTGTGTGCAGAGAGGAATTATAGGCAGAGATTTATTGCGTATTGCTCTGGTGATTTCACAGTTGCATTAGATGGAAAGGGGGAGCGAATTTTTGGGGGAAGAAGCAGACTCTTAGCACACACCCATGTGCTTGCCATGTATAGTCATGCACAGTATTTACAAGCGAGTGGGGTTTTCAGGTTTCAGTCTGTAATGCAAATACATTCAGCATCACTAAGGCTGGTTGCCCTTGCTGGAGTGTAGGCAGTCACCGAGAATACACATGGTGGTGGTCTGAAAAAACAGTTTGGACATGTGCATTTAAATAAATCAAAAAAAGTGGTTTGATAATGTGTCAGTCTGTAAAAGTGATTTTCACTTGCCCCGAAAAAAAAAAGAGCAGTAAGTGTGCTTTCAAATTGGCAAAGAAATTTCGTTTTGGGACTAATGTGAAAACATGACTCTGTGTGCAGAGAGGAATTATAGGCAGAGATTTATTGCGTATTGCTCTGGTGATTTCACAGTTGCATTAGATGGAAAGGGGGAGCGAATTTTTGGGGGAAGAAGCAGACTCTTAGCACACACCCATGTGCTTGCCATGTATAGTCATGCACAGTATTTACAAGCGAGTGGGGTTTTCAGGTTTCAGTCTGTAATGCAAATACATTCAGCATCACTAAGGCTGGTTGCCCTTGCTGGAGTGTAGGCAGTCACCGAGAATACACATGGTGGTGGTCTGAAAAAACAGTTTGGACATGTGCATTTACATAAATCAAAAAAAGTGGTTTGATAATGTGTCAGTCTGTAAAAGTGATTTTCACTTGCCCCGAAAAAAAAAAGAGCAGTAAGTGTGCTTTCAAATTGGCAAAGAAATTTCGTTTTGGGACTAATGTGAAAACATGACTCTGTGTGCAGAGAGGAATTATAGGCAGAGATTTATTGCGTATTGCTCTGGTGATTTCACAGTTGCATTAGATGGAAAGGGGGAGCGAATTTTTGGGGGAAGAAGCAGACTCTTAGCACACACCCATGTGCTTGCCATGTATAGTCATGCACAGTATTTACAAGCGAGTGGGGTTTTCAGGTTTCAGTCTGTAATGCAAATACATTCAGCATCACTAAGGCTGGTTGCCCTTGCTGGAGTGTAGGCAGTCACCGAGAATACACATGGTGGTGGTCTGAAAAAACAGTTTGGACATGTGCATTTACATAAATCAAAAAAAGTGGTTTCATAATGTGTCAGTCTGTAAAAGTGATTTTCACTTGCCCCGAAAAAAAAAAGAGCAGTAAGTGTGCTTTCAAATTGGCAAAGAAATTTCGTTTTGGGACTAATGTGAAAACATGACTCTGTGTGCAGAGAGGAATTATAGGCAGAGATTTATTGCGTATTGCTCTGGTGATTTCACAGTTGCATTAGATGGAAAGGGGGAGCGAATTTTTGGGGGAAGAAGCAGACTCTTAGCACACACCCATGTGCTTGCCATGTATAGTCATGCACAGTATTTACAAGCGAGTGGGGTTTTCAGGTTTCAGTCTGTAATGCAAATACATTAAGCATCACTAAGGCTGGTTGCCCTTGCTGGAGTGTAGGCAGTCACCGAGAATACACATGGTGGTGGTCTGAAAAAACAGTTTGGACATGTGCATTTACATAAATCAAAAAAAGTGGTTTCATAATGTGTCAGTCTGTAAAAGTGATTTTCACTTGCCCCGAAAAAAAAAGAGCAGTTAGTGTGCATTCAAATTGGCAAACAAATTTCGTTTTGTGACTATTGTGAAAAGAAATGTAGTAATATATTTAAATACAATAAAGGAATTTTTTTTTAGTTTTTTTCAGGTATTGCTGAAGAGCAGTGAACAAAATTTAAGATGCCTACAAAATCCAGAGTTCAAAAAACGCTAAAAAAAAAACTATATTTGAAGACAACTGGAGGACCAAAGTTAGTAGAAGATGCTCATGTTGGGAAAAAGAAAAAATCTTCTGGTAAGCAGAAAAAACAATTTCTTAAAAATATATTCAAAACAAGGAAAAATGTACAAAATGTCTGTACTGGAAAGAATGTTACGAAACGAACAGAACAGGAAAAAATTGAGAATTTACTTAATGCAAATATACCTTCTGCAACTGAAAAGATTTACATAAACAGAAAAACAGCGTTTAAAGAGATACGTAGAAAAATGTTTCAGAGAAGAGTTATGTCCAATTTGATAAAGGATGTGAAGAAATATAAGCAAAAGGCAAAATATTACAAGAGAAAAAAAGAAATTGAAGCCATTGCAGCAAAGGCATTAGAATTAAAAAGGAAATTATTCATATTAATTTTGAATAGGATGCGTACATTAGACAAAATGGTTAATGTACTGAAATCACATAGCAAAAGGAAAAGAGTAGTGAACAGAACAAACTTTTGTAAAGTGTTTTTAGGAAAGTGGATGCATAGTTCAAGTAGTGAACCTTTTTTTAATGAAGAGAGCTATTTTCAAAGTAATAGTTTGCTGCATGCAGTTGACACCAGAGGTCGTTCATACGAAGTAACAAATGGTTGCATAATGGAGAAGGAGATAATGGTTCCAAGAGATGAGGTACAAGTGATGGCAGATGAGGCAATGGGGAGACGTCCTAAAGCCCCAGTGTACACTTGGAATTGTAGTAGTATTTGCACTGTGCGTCAGGAATCTATTGACAAATTTCGAGAGTTTCTAAGAGAATATAGTAAAAAAAGTGTAAAACAGAAGATTAAGGTGCTTCAAAGTCTGGATCCATGCAGAGTGAGAGAGAATACTGGTTTGCAGGGTCATTCTCTGGCTTGTCTATCTAGAAAAGTGTGCAATAGTGTTTTCCATCATTTTAGGATGCTGGCTGTTCATCATACTGAAATGAGAAAGTTTGTGAGACGGTTGTATTTTGCCAAAAGTCCAGCAATAAAGTTAAATGAATTGAATAGGGCTCTGTTCCGTGGATCGGTATCAGATGTAGAGAAGGTTGTTGATGAAATTCAGTTTTGTTACTTTGGTCCTGAACAAAACAGTGCAGAGAAGGACACAGTAAATGAGGAAGAAGTGGAAGAGAATGTAGAACCTTCTGTAAGTAAGACATTTAATAATCACATAACAAAATTTGCAATAGTCTCTAATGAAAGACCAAATTTTACTTGTATTTGTTGCCGCAGAACTCATTATAGAAAACAAACTAGGAATGTTGATCTCTACAGAAAGAGTGAAAATGAAGATAATTATAAGTGGAAGGATTTTGCCACATATATATTTCTAGAAAATTGTTTTGAATTGGGTGAAGATCAGCGTATTTGTAAATACTGTTACAACAAGTTAGAGGAAAATAGAATGCCGACCAGAGCTGTACATAATAATTTAGAATTGGATGCTATTCCTGCTGAACTTTCTGAATTAAATACATATGAGTCTATACTCATTCAATGTGTTCATCCGTTCCAGACCATAGTACGTATGGAGCCCAAAACTGGTAAATTACCTCCTTCAGATTTACTGAGAGGTTTAAAAGGTAGAGTGGTGTATTTGCCCTTGGATTTGAAAAAAAATATGGAAACTATTGATGCGGATACTTTGGAAACTGAACCATTAATTATTCTGGTTAATGGTGTACCTACAAAGAATAAGAAGATTTGGCAGGAGCTGGTAGATGTGCGGAAAGTACAAAGAGCAAATTTGTATTTGAAAAAAAATAACAAATGGTATGAATCAATTTATATAGAAGAAGAAGAAGAAGAAGAAGATTTACAAGAAGACACAGAAATACCAACTGGACAAATTGAAAAAGTGGACAAGTCAAAGGAAGAAGAAATTTATGAACATTTTAGCATACATCCTCTTCATTCGAAAGAAGTTATGGGAGACAATATTGATCTCTTTCAGATGAAGAAAGCAAAAGGAACTCCCGTGAGTGTATGGGAGGAGAGCTTGGAAGCTCGATGTTTTCCCCAGCTGTTTCCTAAAGGAAAAGGAGGACGATACGATGAACGTCCAGAACAGATTCCAGCTTCTGAGTATCGGACTACAAGACTATATACTGAAGATCCCAGATTTCGACAAAGTATTCCTTATTTGTTCCATCTTTTATTTGAAAGCGACTTGTCTGCACTGTCTTATGCAGTAAATCACATTTTAAAAAGTGGAGTACATTTACAAAATGTGTCTGCTAAGGATTTTATGGAGAAAGTGCAGCACCGAGATGATCATTTGGAAACACAACTGATCAATCTGATGGCTTGTCAGCGTGGGACAAATGAATATTGGTACCGACGCCATGGTGAACTAAAATGCATGTTACGGAATTTAGGAACACCAACATGGTTCCTTACCCTAAGCTGTGCCGAGTACGCTTGGGATGATTTACTGGATTTTCTACGAGAGGCCAATTCAAACATTAAAAACATCGAATACAAGACAGCAGGAGAACTGTGCTCATTGGATCCGGTAAATGTTTGCAGATATTTCAATCATAGATTTGAGGCTATGATGTCCTTCATCTGCAATAAAAAAAATCCACCCCTTGGAGAAGTAGTGGATTTCTTTTGGAGAAAAGAGTACCAGGCAAGAGGTGCTCCTCATATTCATATGCTGTTGTGGATCAAGGATGCCCCAAAGTTTGGAACAGATACTGATGAAGCAGTGTTATCTTACATTCAAGAATATGCAACATGTGCTATACCAAAAAGCACAGAAGAGAAAAAGTTAAAGGAGCAAGTTTTACGTTTCCAAAGTCATCGGTGTGGAAAATACTGTCGACGGAAATACAAGAGCAAAGATAAATACTACACTAAATGTCGATTTGGATTTCCTAGACCTGTTCTTTCAAATGGAAGAGTAAACAGTTTTATGTCAGCTGTGAGACATACTATCACAAGAAAATCACCTAAGAATACCTACAACCTTAAAAGAAAAGAAGAATCAAAAAATATAAATGACTACAACCCAGTCATTTTATCCATGTGGAACGCTACCATGGATATACAGTATGTAGCTGACAATTCCATTGCTGTTGCTCGATATGTAACGTCTTACATTACGAAATCAGAAAAAACAGAATTGAAGGAAATGTGGGAAGAGATTTCTCACGAGAAGACTGTCAGTAAGAAGCTGTACAGTTTCAGTTTGAAGATGTTATCGCATCGAGAAATTGGATCCTACGAATGTTCAGATAGGTTATCTTCTGCAAGTCTCTACTCGAAGTCAAGAAGAATAATTTGGGCAAGTTTAGGCCTTGCAGCAATGAGAAATCGGGTACTGAAATCTGTAGGAGAAATTGAATATTTGGCCGAGAATGACCCAGAAAGTACAGATATTTTGAAAACAAACATGTTGGACACATATTATCCCAAGAGAAGTCAACATCTGGAGAACATGTGTCTCTATGAAGTGCTGCAGAACTACATTTATTCACGGAAACCCACAGAAGACATCAATAATGGAAAATATAAAGTCATTGGTGAGGAAGGATGTTTGGTGAAGCAAACAAAAGGAAGTTTAATAAATCACCGGAAGCTGAGTTGCGACACTACTGACAAGAAAGAATTTTACTACTTGGCTCTTTTACAGTTGTTTAAACCATGGCGTACAGAGGATGAACTACTGGGAGAATTCCAGAGCTATGAAGATTCTTTTAATGCTTGCAAAGACAGCATACAATGCAGTACATTCTCAACTTATCTGCAAATGTTAAATGAAGAAATTGATCAGGAAACTACAATTGCAGCAGAAATCGCTAGAGATAGTTCTCAGGACAGCCAAAGTTCAGGAACACTCAGTCAAGATCCCCTAGGACAACCAATCATTGAAAATGAAGCATCAATAGCCATGAATGAAGTGGAAACGGCTATGAATCAAGCACAAGAAGAATTTATAGACTTAGAAAATTTGGAAAGACAACTGAATCAAGAGCAGCAACAAATTTATGAAGAGATCAAAAACAAAATTGATCACGGATTTCTACATGTAAAAAAAGAGTGCTCATGCACATCATTTCATCCAATCAGGATGTATGTAAGCGGACAAGCTGGAACTGGAAAAAGTTTCCTAATAAAAGTCATCAGAAGCTACCTAAAGCAAAAAACGGATTCTACTTTGTCTTGTGTGGTTACTGCTCCAACTGGGTTAGCAGCATATAACATAAAAGGAATCACTTTACATCGTTTGCTAATGTTACCAGTGGAGCATGAGAACAAAATACAATTCAACAAGCTAACTGGAGAAGCATCCTTGGAAGTTTCAAGAGTATTGAAGAAGATGCAAGTTCTCATTATTGATGAGGTGAGCATGGTATCAAACTTAATGCTTGCCTTTGTGCATTTAAGAATGCAGCAAATTTTGAAGACAGACTATGACGTGTTATTTGGAAGAAAACACGTCATAGTTTTTGGAGATCTTTTGCAACTTACTCCAGTTAAAGGACAACCAGTGTTTAATACTGTGACACATGAAGACACAAAGAAGTCATTGGGAAGCATCGGTAATGCAAATATTTGGTCCTTCTTTGAGTACAAGGAACTTACTACTAATATGAGGCAAGCAAACGATGAAGAATATGGAAGTATTCTGAAAGATATCAGGATTGGACTACTCACAGAAGTTGGCAAAAAAACATTACAGAGTCGGCTGCTACATAATTTATTTCCAAAGGAAGAAATAGTTGCAGAGAAGATATACAAGAACATTGCAGAAAACAAAAGTGTCATCTGCTTAATGCCAACTCTACGTGAATGCTCAATATTTAATGAGGAGCTTTTGAAATTGGAAAAGGAAGAGATCAGGAAATTGGAAGCAGTGGACAAAATTGAGGATGGAAGAATTAGTGTCACAGAAACAGGAAAACTGAAAAATAAATTGGACTCACTAGAGAAGAACATCTCCAAAACAGCTGGATTAGAAAAAAATCTATATGTTTGCATGAACTGTAGAGTATTTTTAAGGAGAAATTTGGATGTTGAAAAAGGTTTCGTTAATGGAGCGATGGGAAGAGTTGTGGGTTTTATTAATTACCAGAAAAAAGAAGGAGTTGAATGTTTAAAAATAAAATTTGATCAGATAGAAGAAGTTAAAGATATTTGTCGTTGTACAGTACGTTTTATGCTTGTGAAAGACTTATATGTACGTAGGAAGCAGTTTCCGTTTTCTCTAGCATATGCTGTAACTATTCACAAGTCTCAAGGATTGACTGTAGATTGTGCATTTGTGAACATTGGTTCAACTGTATTCAAAGAAGGTATGGCATATGTAGCTTTGTCACGAGTGAAAACATTATCAGGTTTATTCATGATAGACTTTGATGACTCAAAAGTTAGTGCTGATACAAACTGTGTAAAGGAGTATAATAGATTAAGAAGAAGCTATGCTCCTCATTTAGGTCAGTATCCTGTGTTGGAGAAACGTGTAGTTTCTCGTAAAAGGAGAAATGAGAATATCTGTAATGAAGATGTAGAGAAGAGGAAAAAAAAGAGGAGTGATGTAATTGCAAGCAAAAAGAAAAAGGAAAATGAAGAACAGGTTGTAGGATGTCATTTTGAAAATAGCTCTGGTGTCAACTGCTACGCAAATGTAGTGCTGAATGTTGCATTTTATCTGGAAAGTTTGCAAGAGCAGATAATAGTAAATCAGGGAAAAAGATTCTGTTCAGAGCTGAGTCTCCTTTTTCAAAAGCTGAGTAAAGATAAAACTCAAATAGAAAGTGCTACTGAAATTAGAAAACTTTTAGATGTATGTTCAGGACGAACACAGTTTTCTCAAAATGAACAGCAAGATGCACATGAATTTTTGATGTATTTTCTTCAGGTAGTGGAAGAAGAAGGAGTTCCCATTGACATTTTTTTTGGTCTCTCTTATAAATGGGAACATAGTTGTGATAATTGTTATAATATATGTGGCTCTATTGTTGATAATGAAAGGTTTATTTATTTGACATTGCCAGAGAGTAAAACAGTCACTTTTGCAAAATTAGTTAAAGATGCTAATCATAGCATGAAATGTGGTGAGTGTAATTCTGACATGTTTTCAACATTAATTTTAAAGGAATACGGACAGTATGTAATTTTAATGATGCAACGATGTAGAGCTGATGGTTCAAAATTGGATACTTTAATAAAGAAGTTTACAGGACAGCAATTATCAATTTCAGGAAAAACTTTTGTAACTGTTGCAATAATTTTCCATGATGGACCTACTGTTACTTCTGGACATTACACAGTTTATCTTAAATGTGAAAAAGGCTGGACACTGTGTAATGATTCCCAATTGATTTTCAAGCAACGTTTGCCTTTTGATTTAGCAAATTCCTATCTAATCTTCCTGAAACCTAAATTTTAGACAAATTTGGCAAGATCTTGACAAAATAATTTTACCATTTTACTGGATTACCATTGCAATTTTGTAGAAAAAAGATGTTTTAAATTATCATTTGGCCTAATGGAAAGATAACCAATTGTAATGTGGACTTTTTTAATTATTAATGAAACTTTGAAAACCAATAATTTAGAGATTATCGGTAACATCTGCACAATTTAAATTTTGGAATGTTATTGGACTGCCATTGGAAATATTTTCAAAAATGATTTAAAAAATTACTATTTGGCCATGCGGAAAAGTAACCAATTCTATTGTGGACTTAATAAATTATTCAAAAAAATTTCGTGGACCAAAATGTTACAGAGAATCGGTGAGATCTGGACAAATTAAACTTTAGAATTTAATTGGATTACCGTTGGAAATTTATTACAAAAAAAAATTTAAAATTACTATTTGGTCTAAAGGAAATGAAATCAGATGTATTTTGGAGATATTTGAGATATAATATTGTGATTATACTTCTGAAACAAACATATCAGACGGTATTTTAAAGAAATAAGTATTGGTATTAGATGATATTTTTTTAGGATATTATGCATTTCTATAATGTTAAGTTTAAGTAAAAAAAGAATCAGGGCTTTTTTAATACAATCTTTGTGATTGGTATTTTTTTTTGCCCGCTGTAAAATGATGAATGCAATTGCTTTCACAATTTATAGTGAAATGCAATATATTCTGAAAACAGCAAAAATAAGGCAAAAATATTTTTGGGAAAAAAATGTAAATATGTGTTCTGTATTATAAAATGTTTTAAAAATATTAATACTTTTTTCTTTTTTTCCAGATAGATATAGAAAATTTTCGAAAACTACAAACATTTTTAAAACTATTTTTAAAAAAAACAAATGAATAAATATTTTTTCAGTGAGTATGGTAAGTCAATAATAATAATTGTAGTCTCTCAAGGAGCATGTAATGTGATAAATGATTTTTAGTGTTTTTAAAAAAAAAAAAAAAAAGTACGCGCACCGTACGCGTACGGTAAAAAAAAATAAAAAAAAGTTTTTAAAAACATATGTAAAAAAAAGATGAAAGATAAGGTTGGCTCTTAAAAGAACCGTTGTGTTCATGCAGGGACAGAGGAAAGAAAGCATGGGAAAATTAGTCAAAGCGACAAGTGTGCTGATCTATTTTGTTATCCACTAGGGAAACACTGGTCTCCCTATGACAAATTAGATCATGACACGAGGCACATCGAATATCAACCCTCGCAAACCGACGGTTAATTTCCAGAGGGCTAGCAAAAGGAGATTCTCCCCCCACAGATGAAGGGCTCACCTGACCTGCAGAAGAAGGAGTCAGCCCTGCAGATGATGGTCCAGGCTGAGCTGCTGTGGATGTACTGGCTCGTCTTTCTGAAGAGTTACCTCCAAAAAGATGACCATGTGTCCTTCTGTGTACATCCTGGAGGTGTCTCTTCATGGTGTGATTCCCAAAGGAATACTTCCTGTCAGGATTACCTCTAGAAAGTACACGCTTACACAGCTTGCAAGTAACTAAGGGTGCATTCACCTTTTGCTGGCCTTCAGGAAAAGTAAAATAATCCCATACATAAGAGGGCTTTACTTTCCTCGCTCTCTGCCTCAAGACAGTGCTGCTGGTGCTAGCCTCACTCTCAGAAGGGCTCTGCTGTTCTGCCATCGTATCCCAAAGACAAACCAGCTCCTTCTCCCAAGGGATCACAAGCAGAAATGAGGGGAATGGGTGTGGTGTAGGAGAGTTCTAGAACTGAAAGTAGTTTCAACCAATCAAAAGTTGTGTTTCATGATCACATGACCTACCGTACGCTTACGGTACGCTTACGGTACGCTTACGGCAAAAAGTACGCATGCGCGTAAAAAAGACACGCGCTTGCGCGCATGCGCATAACAGTCACTCCCCGGCACTTCCGCGTAACGTGCGCGTGTAGCGTACACGCGTACGCGTCCCACGCGGAGGACGCGCGGCTACGCAAATTGCGTAACTATACGCAAGCAGCGTATAAAAATTACGGGCGTTGCGTAAACCGTACGCTTACCGTAAGCTTACGGTACGCGTACTAAAAAAATAATAAAAAAAAGAAAAAAAGTACTGCAAATAAATTTTACATGTTTATTTTAAAAAATATATTTAAAAAAACATATTAAAGAATTTTAAAAATTTAATCATAGTCTAAATAAAAGGTAAGAAAATTAAAAAAAAAATATGTTAGAAAAAATAGAAGAAAAAAAAAAAAATTAGCATTTAAAAAACCTTGCAAATTCACTGAAAAAACCATGGGTTTCACACACGTTATAGTTAGGAATTAGCATTTAAAAAACCTTGGAAATTCAGTGAAAAAACCATAGGTTTCACACACGTTATAGTTAGGAATTAGCATTTAAAAAACCTTAGAAATTCAGTGAAAAAAACAAAGGTTTCACACATGTTATAGTTAGCTGGACATTTTACTCGTAAAAAACCAATGAAATTGCCCCGTTATAGTTAGTTCAGCTAACTATAACTCGCGCGCCCGCAATGCACTGCTGATGACGTCACATATTACATCACTCATGACATGGTCAGTGACATCACTCATGACATCACTTATGACATCTCAAATGACATCACTGATGACATCACTGATGACATCATCCTTGTGATAGAGTGGCAGACCTCCTCTTCATCTAATATAACCTTTGACACACACATTCAAAAATAGAGACTAAAATTTACAAAAACAATGGACATACCAATACCAGTAACAACAACCTCTTCAGTAATACTAAGATCCACATACACATCCACTCATTCACCAACAGTCCTATACAGTCACTCATACATGTACTCACTCATCATATGTACTCATACACCTATACATCCTGTTACACAATGCCACTCATCCATAGAGTTACTCACACACATAGTCACTCATGCTAATAAAGAATCAAACATACATTTATTTGCATATACAGTTATACACACACCACCACACTTACTTCTACGGAAACTTACACATACTTAGTCTTTTAAACAATCACTTATAGAAACACATACTTATTCATACAGGAACTCTTTCAATCTCTCGCTCTGACATATACTCACTTATATACACCAATAGTCACATATACTAGTTTTAAACATATGTAGTTACTCATAAAGACACTATTGAGACAGTCATTCACTCACTAACACACCCATACACACACTCATCCACCCATGCAGTCCTGCACACATGCTCTGTTCAACACATACAAACAGTGAGTCACTCATTCATGCACCTATGCACTACGTAATACCCCCCACCGAACCATGCAGACACTCAGACTGATACTCAAAAAACCAACTAATAACCTATATAGACACCCATGTAGCTACTCACCAACCCATGCAGCCACTTATACACAAAGTGAGAGACTGATACAGATATATACATATTTAAACATTACTCACTAAGCCATGTATTCACTATGATACACTTAATCAGTCAGTTAAACAATCAATTTTTCAAAAACAAATCATCCATTTAGACACTTATATACCCATTTATTCTTCCATCGACCTTGAGTTATACATATATAAAACATATTTAATTTTCAGAAAAACCCACATTCACTGGATGATGTCATCAGTGATGTCATCAGTGATGTCATTTGAGATGTCATCAGTGATGTCATGAGTGATGTCACTGACCATGTCATGAGTGATGTAATATGTGACGTCATCAGCAGTGCATTGCGGGCGCGCGAGTTATAGTTAGCTGAACTAACTATAACGGGGCAATTTCATTGGTTTTTACGAGTAAAATGTCCAGCTAACTATAACATGTGTGAAACCTTTGTTTTTTTCACTGAATTTCTAAGGTTTTTTAAATGCTAATTCCTAACTATAACGTGTGTGAAACCTATGGTTTTTTCACTGAATATATATATATATATATATATATATATATATATATATATATATCGCTCCCGCTGCACCTCCAAATATTTCAAGTTGAAACCTAATGCCTTGAAATCAAGAAAATCTTCAAGTCGACCAGGAGTAGCTGACATCTTAACTGGTGAAGACTTAGCTGCCCTTGAAACTATGGATTCATTACATACGGACAATACAGATCGAAGTCAGGAAGATAACATCCCGGAAACTGACTTAATACAAAGAACTACGCGTTTGGGATTTAATCAAGTGAGAGATGTCAGTGGTTTTAAACCAACCTCACAATTCCTACCGCAGCTACCCATGGATGCCATCGACGTGTTTGCTGAGGCAGTTAATAAAGATCTTTTGGCCTTAAGAGGGAAGTTACAACACTCATATATTAAGCAAAACATAACGAAAGAGCAACGCGCAGCGATTACCAACTTGGGTAATGATCATATGGTGATCTGTAAACCATCGGACAAAGGGGGCAATGTGGTTTTACAAACAAGGGAAAATTACGAAGCTGAGGCGATGAGACAACTATCTGATGCGGAGAACTATCAAAAGATTTCCAAGGATATCTATCTGGATAGTATCCGAAGATATCATGATATGATTAAAACATGGCTTGACAAATCAATGCTAAGCATGGAAGAATATCTGTTTCTCCGTTGTCTGAATCCAGTTGTCCCCACGTTTTACCACATACCCAAAATCCACAAGGATAAAGACCAACCCCCAGGAAGACCCATTGTTTCCTCTCAGGGGGGACTAACAGAACATTTATCTATTTTTGTTGACTCTTTTCTTTTTCCATTGGTTCAAACCTTACCTGCGTACATTAAGGACTCGCAGGACTTCCTTAAGCGCATTGAAAATCAACAATGGAATCCGGAGTATAAACTTATTGTGCTAGATATCACCAGCCTGTATACCAGGATAAGACACGAACATGGCTTGGAAGCTGTAGCCCATTTTCTCAAGAAGAAGCCTCTTAAATTCACGGAACACAACACTATGATTCTTCAATTCACTGAATTTTGTTTAAAAAACAATATTTTTGTTTTTGGTGAAGACTTTTACCACCAGAGATCTGGTACTGCGATGGGCACCTGCTTTGCCCCCAGTTACGCGAACTTGTTCGTGGGCTGGTGGGAGGAGCAGGTGTCCAACACACCTGGTTTGATTGACTCTAACAGGGTTGTAAGTTGGTATAGATATATCGACGATCTCTGTATTATCTGGGATGGTTCCTTCGAAACAGCCTCTTCTTTGATTGAAAGTTTGAATAGGAATACTGTTAATCTAGAATTCAGTGGGGAGATAAGCTCCGAAACTGTTAATTTTCTTGATTTGAAGATCACAGTAACCAATAACCAGCTGTCCGTATCCTTATATCGGAAACCCACAGCTGGGAATTCGACTCTTCATGCCAGGAGCAACCATCTTCCTGGCTTAGTTAGAAATATCCCTTACGGGGAGTTCTTGCGTTTGAAGAGGAATAGTACAAGAGTAGATGATTTCGAGGATGCAGCAAGAGAAAGTATCCATAGATTCATTGCAAGGGGATACGGTAAATCATTTCTTGAAACCACACTGCAAAAAGTTAGAAATATACCGAGATCCACCCTGTTGGATGGTGATCCAAATAGGGACACACAGCAGAAAAAAGGGGGTAGAAAGAAAAACAGGATGGATGAGTCAGGCACTAACAAATTCAGGATGATTACAACTTATTCGAACGATGCCAATCAAGTAAAGATGATTATGAAGAAAAATTGGCACATCCTGAAAACGGATCATATTATTGGTCCGGACATCCCTCCGGCTCCTTTAGTAACCTTCAGAAAAGCCAGATCATTAAGGGACAGCTTGGTACGAAGTCACCTATCTACCAGACCCAAGGTGATGGGAACCCTAAGGGATCTTAGAGGTTTCTTCCCTTGTGCTAAGTGTAAAGCCTGCGTTGGCAGCAAGAGAACATTGACCTATTTGGTCACAGGTCTAAAGAGTCCCCGGCCCATCAAAAAGTTCCTTACCTGCAATACCAACTATGTAGTCTATTGCCTGGAATGCCCATGTGGGTTACGCTACGTGGGCAGCACGATTCATTGTGCTAAGATTCGCATTTTAGAACATATGCGAGCAATAGCTAAGAACGATGTCACCTACCCCGTGGCAAGGCATTTTGCTGAGAAGCATAATAGTAATAGGGAATTGTTACGCTATTATGTTTTAGATCAGGTTCCAGCAAACGTCAGAGGAGGGGACAGGATTAAACAACTTCGCAGGCTTGAGTCACGATATATCATCGACCTAGGAACTAAGAATCCTTTGGGGATGAATATAGGGGAGGAACTGTCAGTTCATCTTGGGGATTAAAGAGTAGCAATAATCCTTACACTAGAGGTTAGACAGGTAATTGGAAAATGTAATTCGCGATATGGTGATCATAATGTAATTTGTGTTTGAATTTATGGTATTGGCTATACACGTCAGCTTTTGGACATTGTGTGAAAAAAATCTTTTTAATGATGTTAGTATAAATGTGGATCATCTTATTATTTTTTCGATGCCAGCAACAATGTAGAGGTCTTAGCCAATACATGGCGTGATTTTCTTAAAACACACTTGAATGTCGGACACAAGGCAAGTGAGAGGATGTTATTGTAACATACCTACGGTTATCTAACGTATCAAGTGATTTAAATGACCCTCATGTTGCTAGACATTTATCATGTGACATCGGTCTGCCGATACACGGCTTTATTTTTGTTATTTTTGAAGGACACCACATGCCCATATATGGCGATATGTGTGAAGTTTTTAATCTTACTTCGAATCTGGGATTGTTTTTTAATGCCGATATACGGCGAAATAAGCAATATTATTTAATTGTTTTGACATTCCAAAATGGCGATGAATTACCAACAGTGATTCTTCTAATGTGATTGTCCTTCTATGATGTCTATGAATTGTGATGTCATGTGATCCACGTAACGTCTCATTTAAATATGCCGTTTCCTTGGCGCGAAATTTGTAAAACATCAGACTAAGGCATAGCCGAAACGCGTCATGTTTTCCATGCTCGCTATGCAATAAATGACCTAAGAACTGCAGAAGTGTCCCGTGAGTGCTTTCCTAAGTTTGTGATGTGACTGGGACTGAGCGCGCATATATATATATATATATATATATATATATATATATATAATCCATACTGCAGACATACATTGAAGAATTGCATGTATTTTCCTAACCAAGTGCGCAGGCGGTAAACAATATATGCAGATGGTTAGGAGAATTTGAGTATTGGGTTTTCTTAAAAATTAGAAATTAATCCAAATAACGGTTCAAATTTGGAAACACTTCTTCACATTAATGTACTAATCTGTGCACTTTCCAAAACATCCTGTAAAAGAAAATCTAGAATGATCTGAGTGTAAATTGTGCTCGGATTGTATGGAAAGAGCATTGGTTAAAGATTATGAATACATAAACACTACTTCTTTTGTGGGCAGATAATTGCCATTGCCTTTCCATGCCACCCTCAGCTGACTCTTCCACTGAGATCGCCACTCTCACAAATCTAGTAAGAATGCATGTGTGCATGCATGCATATGTACTGCACTCTCTGCATGTGTATGAGAAGCAATCAGCCATTTCGCATTAAATCAAACAAGCATAAGTACTGCTACCCTAAGTATTCGCTTTTCGAGAAGCAAATTTGACTTACTCTTGGGAACAAGTATGTGATATTCCTACACAATGTTGTAAAATATTTTACATAAGCTGAAATGCTCTGCATTTTATTGTGAAGGGTTTCCAATATGCCAGGTAAAAACAAGTGTATTTAAAAAGCAGTTAGAAAGAAAAACAAGCATTTGCAATGCAGTAGGACTCGCATTTAGCAAGACCTATTGCATTGCAAACGAGAGTGCGGGCAGGCGGGGGGCAGGGGGGCGAGAAGCCACGAACAACGGGGGTGCGGGCAGGGGCGAGAAGACACGGACTATGGGAGGGGGAGGAGAAGGCACGGGCAGTAAGAGAACTTCATTAAAGAAAATAGTGCTCACAATCTAAATAACACATACCGTGCAACACTCAAAGTAAAGGGACCAGTAGCCATGGAAGGATACAAATGATGACATGGCCGTCATAAGGAGGAATTAACACGCCTGTAAACCAATCGGAAAGCAGCATTCAGGAAAGACAAAGACGCAAGCTAATGAAAAAGATGGGCAAGGGAGTGGGCGGGGCTTCCTTCACGTAGTAAACTACCACAGATCAACCCCCAGAGCAGCGCTTGCGCACTGGCTCAGGGCTTGACCTAAAAACATATAGGGCCTCATTTATGGCATGTTGGCTAGGGCAGTGGAACAAGGCACCTTTCTGCGCTGCCCTATGCCAAAGTGAAAGGGCAGGAATCCACCGTATTGAAGCAATACAGTGCATTCCTGTCCTTTTTGCCTGCGCTGGCGTTGTAAGAATGTATGTGTGCATGCATGCATATGTACTGCACTCTCTGCATGTGTATGAGAAGCAATCAGCCATTTCGCATTAAATCAAACAAGCATAAGTACTGCTACCCTAAGTATTCGCTTTTCGAGAAGCAAATTTGACTTACTCTTGGGAACAAGTATGTGATATTCCTACACAATTTTGTAAAATATTTTACATAAGCTGAAATGCTCTGCATTTTATTGTGAATGGTTTCCAAGATGCCAGGTAAAAACAAGTGTATTTAAAAAGCAGTTAGAAAGAAAAACAAGCATTTGCAATGCAGTAGGACTCGTATTTAGCAAGACCTATTGCATTGCAAACGAGAGTGCGGGCAGGCGGGGGGTAGGGGGGCGAGAAGCCACGAACAACGGGGGTGCGGACAGGGGCGAGAAGACACGGACTGTGGGAGGGGGAGGAGAAGGCACGGGCAGTAAGAGAACTTCATTAAAGAAAATAGTGCTCACAATCTAAATAACACATACCGTACAACACTCGAAGTAAAGGGACCAGTAGCCATGGAAGGATACAAATGATGACATGGCCGTCATAAGGAGGAATTAACACGCCTGTAAACGAATCGGAAAGCAGCATTCAGGAAAGACAAAGACGCAAGCTAATGAAAAAGATGGGCGAGGGAGTGGGCGGGGCTTCCTTCACGTAGTAAACTACCACAGATCAACCCCCAGAGCAGCGCTTGCGCACTGGCTCAGGGCTCGACCTAAAAACATATAGGGCCTCATTTATGGCATGTTGGCTAGGGCAGTGGAACAAGGCACCTTTCTGCGCTGCCCTATGCCAAAGTGAAAGGACAGGAATCCACCGTATTGAAGCAATACAGTGCATTCCTGTCCTTTTTGCCTGCGCTGGCGTTGTTTCCGTAGTCTAGTGCTAACGTAGGCACCCTTGTATCATGGTGCAGGGGTGCCTCCATCGCATGCCCAATTGTTTTTGAGCAGGAAGGAGCCCCTTACTGCACAAAAACAATCCTATGAGGCATTTTCCTCTTTCCATGTGTGCAGCAGAATGAAGCACGCATGGAAAGAGGAAAAAACGAGGAGAAATAAACATATTTCTCCTTGTTTCGCCTCAACTCAGGAGGCATACATATTTGGCTCTTCCCCAGGCCCACATCACTTTGTAAATATGGGGCAGTGTCAAATTCCATGGGTGTTGCATAGCAAAACCCACCACAACGCCCATGGAACACTTCCCCGGCGCAGTGATGCGATGCAGCTATTTGCACTGCATCCCCTTACTCATGATTTATGAGGACACTCAAAGCCACACAGGGAGGCTTTGCATGGCTTCATAAATCTTTATGAGAGCCCCGCATCACACATGTACCAGTTTGCCTGGTGCAAAAGTGACACAGGGCTCTCATAAATGAACCCTATAGCTTCTAGCTACTTTCTCTGGAATTGATACCTCTCTCTTTAAAAAAGATACCCTGTCCACCTCTAAAAAAGATACCTTGTACACCATTTACCACTGCTCTTTCTGTCACCTCTATTTCTACTTTGCAAATTGGTTTGCACCCTGACCATAGGAAGAGACAACTGTCAAACCTAATAACGTTCTCTTGCAAACTGCACAAGCCTAGTTCTCTAGTCTTAAGCTGCTTAACTGTCTCAAGGATAGTATCCCAAAAAATGTAATGACATTGTATCTATAGTGATGTCATTGATAATGTCAATGGTGAAGGTATATGTAACATTATATTAAAGATTAAAGTTCTATGTAACACAGCATAACTCAACTGACATAGAATTTCAGTACAGGGGGAAGCATGGCATTACTGACATCCAACTTATTGCCCCACCCGCACAATGACCTCTTACTATAAGTCTTCACTAGATGACAGCCATACTTTGTTTTTCATTGTAACATCCCCTGCAACATCTATTCCTACATAACACCAGTATAACTAACACCCAACCTCCCTCCCTAATCCTACACTATGCACTCCATCTCCCTTTTCCCAACATACCATACCAGCAGTGTTCCCTCACTAAACGCACCACCCACCTGAATTTCACAGCCCTCTACACTAGGGGGCAAATTTACAAGCCCCTTGCGCTCCTTTGCGCCGCCATTGCGTCACTTTTTTTGATGCAACTGCAGTGCAAACAATGCACCCTATTTACAACGTGACGCATCTAGGGAGATGCGTCACGTTGTAAAGCCCTGCGTCACATTATACCTGCGTCAGGTATAATGTATGCAGGGGGGCGTTCCTACGCAGGAAAGCCTCGTAAAAGTGATGCAGTGAAATCTACAGAATTTCACTGCGTCACTTTTAGGATGCCACTGCGTCAAAACCTTACGCCTGCTTGAAGCAGGCATAAGGCGTCACGCAGTGTAGTGGGAATAGGCCACAAAATGCATTGCTGGAGTTGCGAGGTGCTTGCGACACGACTCCAGCAATGCGTGACTTTTGCCCCAAAAGATGCGTCAGAATTCCTGACGCATCTGTCAATCCTTCCGCCATGGTGCGCCATATTGTTAATACGGCGCATCCATGGTGGCGCTAGTATTGTTTAGGGTGGCGCAAGGAAAGTGACGCATCTCTATAGATGCGCCACTTTCTTGTAAATCTGCCCCAATATCTACTAACATCCTGCTACCCATCAATGCCTACATTCACCCTCCTTCTGCTCCCTCCTCAACCTCCAAATTCTTCTACAAACCTCCCTTCAGAATGTAGCCTAGAAAGTGTAAAGACCAACAGACTAAAAAATGAAACAATTTTTTGCTTAAGGTCATTCCGTAGGGCAAGAATATCTTCAGGTTCATCATTACATAGCTGAGCTTTCATAGACCTTTGATTAGCAGTGAAAGAAACCAGGATCTGCAAGCAACTCTTTTCACAGTGGCTGTCAGACATCTACAAATAAACTCGGGGCTTGAAGACTCAATTGTACTGTGCCATGGTTGGGATACGGTTAGTCATTGTATGTAGATAATGAGTGATGCATGGCATGATTCCTTATGTTAACCCGTATTCCTCTTTAATTAGACACCGAACTTGCCTTGTGGCACCAGCTGACATATTCTTTCCTGGTTCCCCTACCAATTTTTTAAGAAGGTGGATGTTTAAACCTGTTGCAAGTGCTAAGGGGTAATGAAGGACTGGCTGTAAGTGGTGCAATCGTGGTACTTGTGCAAGAACAGGAGCCTGACATATAATTAATGTACACAATAATTAATAAAAAGGCTATCATTCATCTCCGCCATGCCCTTTTATATTTTGATCTGTTCTGACTGAAACGCCAAATTTATTAACTATTTTTGGACTCTCAAAACCAGCTGCGCACTAAAATGTACACTTTGTGAGTGCATAAACTCCAGCTGCATATTGTCCTTATTACTCACAATTTCCACATTGTCAGTCTTTACAAATTGAAAGAAAAGGGGGCTGGAATTTTCCCCCTCATTTCTTTTTACTCGTGAAGATATATACCAACGTTTTGTGATTGCTCCTGCAGTCGTTAACGTTTGATAGACTACCAACATTTGAAAAGGGGCCGTATTCATTTAAAAGTGGAAGATGCCCTTGAAAGCCACTGTGCACTAGGTGTAGATATCAATCTACTTGACTGACTCATGCTTTCTCTGATGGTCCTTCACCCACTGGTAATTTTTTTCATTTTTAGGTCGAACATTCGAGACCTCTTGTATATACTTTAATATATACTCCTCTTGAATATACTTTAGTATATACTTATATGTGTATGTACTTTGTGGGCTCTGGAGATCACCCCTAGGACTTGTCTGCTTCCACTTAGGGACTTTTTTTCTGTTCAACTGCCTCTATTTAACTTTCATGATAGAAAACAACCAGTAGAGGTCAGTAAAATACCTGAATTGCTTTCTGCTTAGGGACTTTCCTTTTTTAATTTTTCTGGCAACTGCCACTATTTAACTTTCTTGATAGAAAACGACCAGCAGGTGTCAGTAAAATACCAGAATCACTTTAGCATGCTCTAGATTCCAGTCCATAGAAATTGTCTTCCATGAGCACCCATAGACAATAATATTTTTTTTCAAATCTTGTATTTTCAGTGATATGACCACCGAAGGCCCTGATTTTATATTAACCCCTTGCGTGCCCATGACGAGCTAGACTCGTCATGAAGCACAGTCGCGCTGTGCCCATGACGAGTCCAGCTCGTCATGAGGCATTCCCTGGGGAATCCCTCTGGTGCGGGCACCAGAGGGATTCCCTTTAATTAAAAATAGCCTCGGGAGCTGGGGAAGAGCTTCCCCAGCTCCCGAGGCCCCCCCCTCCTTTCACTGTAATGACGATCGGCGCGCACGTCGGGCCGACATCATTACAGTGAAAATGAAACTGAAATGAGCCAAGAGGCTCATTTCAGTTTCACTTTCTACGTGCTCAGGGGGCTATCTCAGCCCCCTGAGCACGTACAAAGACAGGAGAGGTATCGTTGGAAAGGGGAGAATCTCCCCTTTCCAATGGTACCCCTCCACAGTGGATCCCTGCTTGGGGATTGCCCCAGGAGGGCGATCCCCAAGCAGGGATCCACCCACTAGACACCAGGGAGGGGGGAGCGGCCCCTTGGGCAAGGGCCTTTGCTCCCCCAACTGACGTTTGCACCATTTAGTCTTTTTGCCTCCCCTGGGGGGCATATGGGGGTATTAGCCCCCAATCTGCCCCCGGGGGTAAAAAGCCCACTAGACAGCAGGGAATTAAAAAAACTAATAAATAAGGGTGGGCCCATGGCCCCCCCCAATTACTACAGTCGTGAGGCACCGGTTTTATCGGGAGACCCGGGGGAACTCTGGGTGGTAGGAAATTTGTGTCAGCCCGGTGATGCCACAACTTTCCCACACTAAAATGTGTGAAAAAGGTGATTTTTTCAGCTAAATTTGAGGTTTGCAGGGCATTCTGGGTAAGGAAACGTTGGGGGATCCACGCAAGCCATACCTCCCTGGATTTCCCTGTGTGTCTAGTTTTCAAAAATGTATAGGTTTGCTAGGTTTTCCTAGGTGCCGGCAGAGCTAGGGTTCAAAAACTACAGCTAGGCACTTTGCCAAAAATGGGTCATTTTTTACAGCGAAATTGAGGTTTGTCCACGTTGCGGTTTGCGCCGTTTCCTGTTGCGGGCACTAGGCCGACCCACACAAGTGAGGTACCATTTTTGACGGAAGAGTTTGGGGAACGCGGGGTAAGTGGAAATTTGTGGATCCATGCAGATTCCAGAACTTTCCACCAGAGAAATGTGAAGAAAATGTGTTTTTTGGCAATTTTTTAGGTTTACAAGGGATTCTGGGTAACAGAATCTGGTGTGAGGCAGTAAAGTCACCCCATCCTGGATTCCCCTGGGTGTCTAGTTTTCAAAAATGTATAGGTTTGCTAGGTTTCCCTAGGTGACGGCAGAGCTATGGTTCAAAAACTACAGCTAGGCACTTTGCCAAAAAAGGTTCATTTTTCGCTGTGAAATTGAGGTGTGTCCACGTTACGTTTTGCGCCGTTTCCTGTCGCGGGCACTAGGCCGACCCACACAAGTGAGGTACCATTTTTCTCGGAAGACTTTGGGGAACGTGGGGTGGGTGGAAATGAGTGGATCCACGCAGATTCCAGAACTTTCCACCGGAGAAATGTGGGGAAAATGTGGTTTTTTTGGCAATTTTTTAGGTTTGCAAGGGATTCTGGGTAACAGAACCTGGTGGGAGGCAGTCAAGTCACCCCATCCTGGATTCCCCTGGGTGTCTACTTTTCAAAAATGTATAGGTTTGCTAGGTTTCCCTAGGCGTCGGTAGAGCTATGGTTCAAAAACTACAGCTAGGCACTTTGCCTAAAAAGGGTCATTTTTCGCAACAAAATTGAGGTGTGTTCACGTTACGTTATGCGCCGTTTCCTGTCGCAGACACTAGGCTGACCCACACAAGTGAGGTACCATTTTTCTCGGAAGACTTTGGGGAACGCGGGGTGGGTGGAAATTTGTGGATCCACGCAGATTCCTGAACTTTCCACCAAATAAATATGGGGAAAAAGGTTTTTTTTGGCCATTTTTTAGATTTGCAAGGGATTCTGGGTAACAGAACCTGGTGGGAGGCAGTCAAGTCACCCCATCTTAGATTGCCATGGGTGTCTAGATTTCAAAAATGAATAGATTTGCTAGGTTTCCCTAGGTGCCGGCAGAGCTAGGGTTAAAAAATTGCAGCTAGGCACTTTGCTAAAAAAGGGTAATTTTGCATTGTGAAAATGTGGTGTGTTCACGTTGGGTTTTGAGCCCTTTCCTGTCGTGGGAACTATGCCTACCCATACAAGTGAGGTACCATTTTTATCGGGAGACTTAGGGTAATTCAGATTTGTAAAGGAACTGTTATTACCTATTGACTTTCGATGCATTTCTGCCTTCCAAATGAAAGACATTGTGTAAAAAAGAAGTCATTCTAAAAAATGACTGATAATTCTCATGCTAGTATGAGTATTCCCAATTTCGGAAATGTGCAAATGTCTACTGTTTCTAAACTCTATATTTTGTTCCCATTTCAGAAATACATAGGTGTCTTTCATACCGATTTTTCCATGTACACATTTTTACAGAATAATTACTATATACCCGGTACATAATAAAAAACCATTGCAAGTTGCTGATCAGTTTTTGGACCTGGGTTCGTCCGGTTCTTGATGAACCTACAAGTCCTATATATCCCCACAACCAGTAATGTCCAGCGGATGTAACGGTGTATTGCTTTCAAAGAGCTGTCATAATTAGAAGAAGTTACAGGTGAAACTGAAAACGTTGACACAAAAATCTTTTTTATTCAACACATTTTCAATTTATCCTATATTTAACTGTTAGTTTCCATAAAAAAACCTTGATGGATCTACACAAATGACCCCTTGCTGAATTCAGAATTTTGTCTACTTCTCTAAAATGTATAGCTTTCCAGGATCCACTATTGCTTTTGTACCCATTTCTACCATTAACTGGAAGGAGGTCGAAAGCACAAAAAATAGCAACAATAGGCTATGTCCCAGAAAAATGCCAAAACTGTGTAAAAAATGTTGGGTTTCTGACAAAAGTCTGGTATCCCCTAAAAGCTGGAAAAATGGTGATTTCAGCCCCACAAACCCTTTTTTGATAACACTTGCAGAGAAAAACTCAGAAGCTTTCATTTGCAGCCCGTTTTTCCCATTTTCCCAAAACAAAACTACATTTTGCTGTATTTTGGCTCATTTCTGTGACCCCTCCAGGGGAATCCACAAACCCTGAGTACCTTCAGAATCCCCATGATGTTGGAAGAAAAGGACGCAAATTTGGCGTGGATAACTTATGTGGTCAAAAAGTTACAGGGGCCTCAGCGCGCACTACCCCAAATAGCCAAAAAAGGGCGTGGCACAGGAGGGGAAAAGGCCTGGCAGCGAAGGGGTTAAAAGCAGAGCTTTCAACTATACCATTTCCTGCCTAAAGGCAATATTTCTCTCCATGTATTCCCATACCTGGTGTGTCACAGAGTTTGATGCTTATTTTCACTCCATGTTAAAGAACAGTAGATGTTTCAGCACCCAGGCTAATGTGCTGCATAGCTAAATACATATAAGGTCCCAAAGGCGAGACCGATTGCATTGAAAATGGCTGTTTTTTAAATGCCTTTAGGTCCCTGTCACTTTCAGTGACTGGGGCTGCAATGACGGTATTTTGTGAATGCAAATGTGGGGATGGAGGTACACTCTGCGTCGCAGACCTCAGTCCCTGCATTGCCATCCATTCACAAGGCTTCTCAGGAGAACCCTATCATATTAATCTGTAGCAGAGGATCTGAAAATCCTCGTAAACATCCTGTTTGTGGTCTATCCAGTGCAGCAACAAAAATGATGGAGTTACATCACAGCAGTGTGCAAAAACAGCACTTTGTTTGTGACTCAATCCTCGAAGCATCATGCCCTATTCCTGTGGAGCTCTATCTTACCACAACTCTGTTATCATATAATTAGCTACAGTATTCAATGACATAATATCAAAACTCTAACTCACCCTGGGTCAATCATAACAACTTCCTATCTATAGATTCAATTGAGGTTTTAAGTATGTGAAATCCAGTCACAGTTTTTGATAAATTGTTTACACCATTCTTTTTTTAAGTTTAAACTTCAAGTTTATTCAGCAAAAATCAATATAGTACAAGGGAAAAATACAAGTATGAAAAATACAAATGTAATAATATATACCAATAAGCATTCAAATAGGAAGGGAAAGGGGAAGGTAGAGGGGGTGAGGAACAAGGGAAAGAAAATATATATACTATAATAGCCTGAACAGTACTATGATATATAATAAAGAATAATACATAATTTGTATGCATAGGAACATTATTAATATTCATCGAGTTGCAACTGGAAAAAATATCGAAGGGAATATTAATGAGAGGTCATTTAAAACTGGCAAAAGACAACAAATGTAACATGGGGGCTTTCGAACTTCATCGGAGGTTTGGACCAATGGAGCATTATGCAAGGCAGTATAAGACAAGTATGTGGACATAGGAAGCCATAAGAGGTCTCTTTTAATGGACACAGAAATAGGGGTAATATAATTGGTATCAAGTCTGTGATGAAAACAGACGGCATTCCACCAGGCTCTAAAAGGGATTCTGTGAGCTTGTTTCCAGTTAGAAGTTATTAAATGAAAAGCTATTGCCAATAACAAATCCACCAGCTTAAATTTAGAAGGAGATTGGGGCCAATGTGGTGATAGAGAGCCTAGAAAGATATTAGACGGGGAGAAGGGAGTATTTGTTTTAAAAATGTTGTTAATTTGAGATCAAACTGATTGCAAAAAACGATTTACAGGGGGACAATCAAAAAGCATATGTTGTGAGTCTGCATTTGAGCAAGGGCAAGACCAACAAGTAGGAGTAGAATTTGTGGTAAAGGAGGCTATTTTTGCAGGAGTAAATAAAAGACGTTGGTAAACAAAGTAAAGGGTTTGAGTTGTGTTAGCAGCTCTGGATGTTTTATGAATTTTAAGCCATAACTTATCCCAAAAGGGGTTGTCCAACATTCCAGAAGATCCCTCTCCCAAGCCAATTCAACCTTAGTTTTGTTCCTGTCAGAGGAGAGAGACAAGCAAGTATATATAGAGGAAGCAGAGGAAGAGCTAGATAATAAGGGGTAGAGCAGAGAGCAACTGGTGGAGGGGGAAACCGTGGACGGTAAGGAACGAAGATCCTGAAGGAGTGAAGGATACAAAAGATCATATTGAGCTTTACAGGAACCTAGTAAAGAAAATTTAGCTTGAAGATCTGAAAAGGGTAAAGGGACATTATCGAGTAATAATTGAGAAATCCAAAGTAGTCCTTCATTTCTCCAAGTTTTCCAATAAATGGTGTGATTATTAATACGTAGTAGATTGTTATGCCAAATGGGCTGTTGATCTAGTGAAGAAAACGAAGGATACGAGGAAGGTATTAGTGGAGCAAGAATTTTACGAGTATGAGAAATAACTGGAGTTCTAAAAGATGAAATATTATTTGTAAAGACGAGAGACTCCTCGAATTTAAAAGGTGATATACAGTAGTTTTCTATAGTCACCCAAACGGGAGGAGAAACATGTTGATTAAGAGAGAGCCAACGGGAAGATTGTTTTAAAGAGAAGGCATAATGATATTTTTTAAAATCAGGAAATTTAAGACCGCCAGAAGTTTTGTTCGCTTTCAAAAGAGACAGGGCTATTCGAGGAGGTTTGTTTTTCCAAAGAAATTTCATCAGAAGAGAATCTATTTTTTTAAAATAAAATCCAGGAATATGAACAGGAATCATAGAAATAATAAATAAAACTATAGGAGAAAGCATCATCTTAATGGAATCTAGACGACCCCACCAAGAAAGAAAAAGTGGATGCCAGCAATCAATAGAATCAGATAAAGATTTAATTATATGATCGAAATTGAGTTTTCGCTTTTCCAAAATGTTAGAGGAAAACCACAGGCCTAGGTATTTTATCTTTGAAGTTTGCCAAGAAAAAACTGTAGAAATGAAATCTTGTTTGAGACAGAGCACATTCAAGGGAAGAACTTCACATTTGTCTGAGATGAGACGATATCCAGATAACTGAGAGAATATATCAACCTGTGCCATAAAAGAAGGAATTGATGTAGAAGGATTAGAACAATATAAAAGAATGTCATCTGCGTAGACAGACATCTTAACATGGGAGGTATCAAGTTGCAAACCAGTGATCTGAACATCCTGCCGAATTCTAGCTAAGAAAGGTTCTAAAGCAATTATAAATAATAATGGAGAGAGAGGACATCCTTGACGTACTCCTCGGAGAAGAGGAAAATAGTCTGAAATTTACCATTAACAAAGATGGAAGCTTTGGGACCAGTATATAGTAATGAAATAAGGGATATTAATTTAGGAGGGAACCCTATCCATTGAAGAGCTTGAAACATAAAATCCCAACCAATCCTATCAAGCGCTTTCTCAGCATCTAAAGCAATAGCTGCAATAGGATAGTCAAGAGAGGAAGCTTTACTAAGGATGTTAAAAAAGACTCTGGAATTATCAGAAGCAAGACGACCTTTTACAAAACCTGATTGTTCGGGGCCAATTAGATTAGGTAAAATGGGATCAATGCGAAGGGCAAGAATTTTTGCAAATATCTTATAATCAAGGTTGACTAGGGAAATTGGGCGGTAATTTTTACAAAGAGAAGGGTCTTTGTTGCCTTTGGGAATTAAACAAATCATGGCCTCCTGAAAGGTACCGGAAGAGGCTCCAGCTGTAATAAATGAATTGAAAAGCGACAGAAGATGTGGAAGAAGAAGATGAGCAAATTGCACGTAAAATTCAACAGTAAATTCATCTGGACCGGGAGCTTTCCCTCTTTTTAAAACTGAGACTGCATGAGATATTTCATAAAGAGAGATATCTACTTCTAATGAAGAAAAGTCAGTATGAAGAGGTGAAGAAAATTCAATAGACTGAAAATAAGTAGATAAATTGATTGAAGATGGTTGTTGTTCGGGAGTATAGAAGGTTTTGTAAAAAGAAACAAACTCGTTTAAAATATCGTTATCTTTAAATAAAGAGATACCAACATTATTTCGTATGGATTCTATCTTAGTCCGATCACGTCGTATTTTCTAATAATTTGCCAGCAGCTTCCCCATTTTATTTTGACCTCCATAATAACGAGCACTGCTTTTTAAGAGATATGAAGAAGCGGCTTCTGTGGAAGCTTTATTAAATTTAAATTTTGCGTCAATGAGTTTCTTTAGTGATGATTCGGAGTATAACTGATAATAACCGTACTCAAGGTTTTTAATCTCAGCAAGCATTTGGTCAGATTTTGCCTGAAGAGATTTCTTCTTACGAGAAACAAAACTTATAATAAAACCCCTGGCGGCTGCTTTAAAGGAGTCCCAAACCATAACTGGAGAGGAATTCGGAACAGAGTTGAAGGAAAAAAATTCAGAAGCAAAAGAAGTGAATTGGCTTATAAAGTTGGGATCAGATAATAAATTATTGTTAAAACGCCATTTACGTGCATGTGGGGTAAAGGGTAGCAAATCAAAATCAACAAAAACTGGGGCATGATCCGAAATTAAGATGGATCCAATTTCGGAAAGAGAGACTTGCTGAGAGAGGGATTTACTAAAAAAGAGGTAATCTATTCTGGATTGTGAATGATCAGAGGGGGAGTAAAAGCTATATTCTCGAGTAGTGGGGTTACAAAGCCTCCAAGTGTCGACTAGAGATTTACGCCATATAGTGGAAATAAATTGGAAATGCATCTTGGTATTAGAAAATTTAACAGAAGAATGTCTGTCCAATATGGGGTCAAGCACTTGATTACAATCGCCTCCAAAAATAATATACTCATCGTGTAGCAAAAGAAGTTTCTCAGATATATGGTCCCAAAAGAATTATCAACAGTAACTGGTGCATAGGTGCTAAAGAGTACTAAAGGTATTTGATTTATGAGGAGCTCGACTATTATCCAACGACCCTTCAAATCACACTCTTGATGAATAATTGAAGTTTGAAATTTTTTATGACATAAAATAGAGACCCCATTTTTCTTGCCTAGAGCCTGGGAAAAAAAAACATTACCTACCCAACCTCGTTTCAATTTAGATGCTTCAGCATCAGATAAATGTGTCTCTTGAATTAGAGCAATGTCAGCATTTAATTTAGATAAATGGGTTAATACCCGTTGTCTTTTTATAGGATTTTTTATTCCCTTAACGTTCCATGTAACAACTCTAAATGGAATCGGTCAAAATGAACTTGAACAATTATCATGCAGACAATAAGGAAACTAAGCACAGTACTAAATAACTGATAAAAAATAGAATAGAAAAGTAACCAGCTAGAATAAAGTCGAACAATTATCATGTAAACAATAATAAAAAAGCTAAATGCATTACTGAGAAAATGATGAAGGTAAAAAGAACAGGAGATTAAGTAAGGAATCAATATTAGAAAAAGAAGAGAGGTAAGAATGATGAGATTGTTATCAAATATAAAAAGAAAGAAGAAATAAGATGAAAGAGAAAAAGGATAAGAAAGGAAAAGGGAGGGAAAGAAGGAAGAACAAAGAAGGAGAAAACATGGAACAGGAATACAAAACAAATCAGACGATATTTGATGATGAATGAAAATGTCAAAAAGACATACCACAAAAAGACAATGAGAGTGGGGATGGAGGAGCCACATAAGGGAGGTAGCACACAGAACGGAGGACTCCAAGAGGGTGCAGCAAGGGAGAATCAGCCTCCGGGCATGATACGAAGAGGTCATGAATCAAAAGGATCGCAGAACCGCACCTGGGAGAAGGAAAGGAACAAAAAACATTAGGAGGGTATCCCAGGACATAACAGAATACATCCGGAAGGAAGGTATAAAATAAATAACAGCAGACAGACTTTAATTAGACTGAAACATTAATTATTGTCGAGAGGAGTCCATGGAGTCATCTCTGCAGGAATCGAGAAAGTGTTGAAGGAGCGCGGGATCTTCGTAATTTGTTGTTTTATTATTGTAAGTCACTTTAAAGAGACAAGGATGAAACAGTCCATAACGAGCATTCAGGGTACGAAGAGCAGATCTCATGTCCAAAAATTGTTTGCGCCGATCCGCAGTAGCTTTAGCGTAATCTTGAGCATAGAAAAGAGTGGAACCATTCCAAGTAATTTTCCCCTTCTGTTTGGCAGCTTCAAGGACTTTAATCAGATCCGTATATTCCAAAAAATACAGGATAACACCCCTAGGTTTCACTGGAGAAGATGAGAAGTTGGCAGAACGAGAGAGTTGACCTAGACGATGCGCTCGTTGAATATTCAATGGAGGAGAGCTTGGTGGACCAAGAAGTGTTGGCAGAAAGGATTGGAAGAAAGATATGGGGTTGGTGCCTTCAAGATTTTCCGCAAGACCATAAATGCGTAGAATATTGCGTCTATTACGATTTTCCAAATTCTCAATTTGTTGCTTGAGAGACTGTATTTCTCTATGCATTCCTGGAACCTGGTCAGAGATTGCTTGCACTGAAGACACCTTCTTCTCGAGGTCTACCACTTGCTGCTCAGTATGAGACCAATTATTTTCAAGGCTCTGAAGGCGAGCATTTGGTTCAGCCATATATGGTTTGAGCGAGCGTATTTCTTCAAGAAGAAGCTCCATGGAGAGAGAAGAAGATGCGTTGGTAGGAGAAGGAGGGTTCGCCTTCACTCGTTTTCCCGGTGTGGAAGGTATTTTAGATTTAGGTTTAGAGTCTGTACGAGAAGAACTAGGAGATGAGCTTTCCATTCCAATAGAGTAATTAATTCTGTCAGTAATGCTGTCCTGTAACACACTAAAAGGGTTGTTGACCTCTAAAGATACACAGCTGGCGTTATTTTGCTGCGCGTTACTGCCCAAAAATAGAATAAAAAATACTGGTGCTCACAAGAAACTAAAATGGTGCCTCAAACAGTACTGAAAAATGTTGAGAAGTAATGAAATGTGTGTGAAATGCACAAATTCATCCATATAAGCCCATATATGCTCAGTGGCTGAGAGAGAGAAGCAGCACAGTCATTTAAATTCCAATGGCATACTGGAAAGATAGAAGCCAGAGAGCTAAAATGGCGTCCGGGGAAACAAAGATTAATGCTGAGGAGATATGAGAGGACTGTCCATGGGAGACATAACCAGCCAGCTTGCCATGAAAACTAGAAGGAGCAGAACACAAAATGAAATATTCTCTGAAAAAACCTAAAAAACACTATAAATCTTCTTTTGGGTAGGGTGAACAACATATTAATATCACGGGATGTGTAGTGAGCTACGAGCGTTGGAATGCACAAAATGGCAGCCGCACTCTAGCTGTGAGTCACGGCCGATAAAGAATGTCAGTCAAAGCATTGTGTGCGCTCCCCCCACGGTTCCGTAATGCCCTCGGTTCATGCAGGAAGACTTCTGCCGCTTAAAGATGCGGTCCCGAGATAGAATTAAGTGCGGTGGCCGCCCGGAGGATCCCCGTCGCTCTACGCTCTCCCGGAGCCTCCAAGAGCGGCGGCCATTCCCTCCGGCGCCTAAGCCATGCCTCTCTGTTTAAACCACTCAATAAATTGTTATATGCTCTTGGGTCAATTGTATACTGCTGGACTTGTTAATCATACTGGGGTCTTGAAATTATTCCAGAATATTCTGCATAGTCTTATGGCCTCTTATGCTTCACCTTACCAAAAAGCTTAGAATAGCTATAGATAACAGATATTGGGGCATATTCTCAAGGAGCTATCGCTGAGTTAACGTCACTTTATCGCTGCCAAATTTGCAATAAATTTATCGCCCCATTCACAAGCTGGTGTTAACAGCCCATAGCACCAGTTTACCCGTGATAGCAGCCACGAAAAACATTGCCACAGATGACGCCCACAACTATCACTGCAAAAAGCCGCGACAACACCATTCCACAACATTCTCAACGACCAGCCAGATCGGCGATACGAACTCCAAACAGGCGATAAGGCGCGTTAGCAGCAGGAAATTAACACCTGCTCTGACCTGGTGAAAAGTCGGACAGCAGCCAGCACCAGAAGAGGGAGCACAGCCCACAGCCACACCTGAAGAACAACAGATGCCATGGAGCTACTTATCATGCAGCTCGGAGACCCAACAGGCCCACAACACCCACCGCCACCACCCCTAGTCCTGCCATGCCCCCGGATTCCCCGCCCCCCCGGACCACCACAGAGGCAGCACAGACACAGACCCCGGACCTTCAGAAAATGCACCTGCCTCACAGATATGACACCAGAGTATGTAATTGCCCACTACAGGTTCAGAAGGACAACCATCCTCCGCATCCTGAACATCATAGCCCACAGGCTGATGGTACCAACACAGCGGATAACCAACATCCATCCGCAGACAAAGCTGCTGGCTGTGCTGCATCTGTTGGCCTCCGGTACTTTCCAACCAGCAACTGCCAGAGTCGGAGGAGTCTCACAGCCAGCCCTATCATAGTTCCTCAAACCTGTCCTGGATGCCATCATCAGCTTGGTACCCCAGTACCTATACCTCCCCCACACTGCTCAGGAACAGCTGGAGACCAAGCAAGGCTTCTATGCCATAGCTGCATTTCTACATGTGTTGGGGCAATTGACTGCACACATGTTCTACTTGTGCCCCCTGCCAACACTGCACACAATTACCA
Organism: Triturus cristatus; assembly: GCF_964204655.1. Classification (NCBI taxonomy): domain Eukaryota; kingdom Metazoa; phylum Chordata; class Amphibia; order Caudata; family Salamandridae; genus Triturus; species Triturus cristatus. Next base: position 1,077,928,253 of record NC_140591.1, on the reverse strand, counting down.
CAACAGAAAGCACACGCATTCCATCAATGTGCAGGCAATAGTGGACCACTGGGTACTCTTCACCAATGTCGCCAACTACCCAGGCAGTGTGCATGATTCATACATCTTCCGACAGTCCATCATCAACCAGCACTTCCAGGATGGCACCTATGGAATTGCACTGCTCATTGGTAAGTACCAAATGCACACACCACACACGTCAACTCCACAATCATGCAACTCACAACGCAGGAAATGCACACATCAAAAGCTCACATACAACATGCACACCCAACAGACACAACATCACAACTCACTGTGGGAACCAGGCCTAGCCATGTACATGAGCCATCAACGACATGGCACCTCAGCTACATAATAGCAGAATGTCGGAAGAGCTGGGGACCAGGCATGTGCGAAGGAGGCGATTTGACCGATGAATTAGACTGCACACAATGCCAAGTGTGGCGTGGTTGTGCAGGACAGACTGCAGTATGCAGACCACACACATATCCATGTTGACACACAGTTTGGAGTGTAGTGGACAGTGGACGCAACCATGTCACCCCAGCCAGTGGAGGAGATCAAGGAAATCTACCTTGTTACATCCCCCCTGTAAGCGTGTGCGGAGTGGGCTGGCCCGGCATACGCCAGGTCAGCGTCGGGGTTTGAATAAAAAGCATGTAGCACTGGGCGTGGTCCCCTTCCGGAATGCCCAACGTCTCTGCCAGGGCGGCGTCTCTCAACCCGCCACAAGGCCAATGCCGTGAGTGGGGTTGCCTGCGAGCATGTGCGCCTGCTTCACCCAGGGACGCAAGTCCCTGAAGCCGTCATGGCCGCCCCTGCGCATCCAGGCATCACTGCTCACCTGCCGATACCGGCGTGTGTCAAAGAGGGCCCACCACGTGCTGGTGCAAGCTCCAAGCCCGAGGCCCCCGACCTTGGCAGATTCCTCGGACCTACACGACACAGGCCCGCGGAACTCCTTACTCGTTGACGTACTCCACCGGCAAACACAGCGGACAAGTAGGACACACATTTGGAACTGAGTATTGATTACACCATGGCAGAGTACATGATTTAAGGCTGAGTCCATGTCACTATACTCCCTCCGATGTGGTACCACCAAGTCTGTGCATAGGACTCCCACCAAACGTGTCTGTGGGCCCTTGCTGACTCCGGGCTTTGGGGTACACTGCGGTCCTGCAGGTCTCACACCAGTCCAATGCAGTCCATCACAGGGAGGACACGGCCTCCTCGCCGGCTGCACACACGCTCAGCTCTGGTGCCACTACCTACGTCAGCTACAAATCTAATACAAATGCCATTCCAACATCGTTTGTGAGAGATACAGGAGGAGATGGCTGGACAGCGGTTGGCCAGCACTGACCACTGCCTCCGGCCAATACTGCTGCCAACTAGGTCACACTTTTGGAACTGAGTCTTGATTTCTTCATGGCAGTGTTCATGTCACAGTACAGTAAGAGGAAGACGCGCTTCAGTCCGGAGGAGACAAGGCTCACCTATACAGAGGTGATGGGACACTAATGACAACTGCACTGGTGTCAATGACTTTGTGGAGCGCATGCCTACCACACGTGGCAGTGTGCCCCTGATGACAGGTGCCTCCGGCACACACTGCGGTGGAGTAGGTCACACAATATGAACTGAGTCTTGCTCTGTACATCGCAGAGTACATGTCATTGTACAGGCCTCATCTCAGACTGCATCCCCTTCAAGCTCTGGTGCCACTGAGTGTGTGGCCTGAAATTCATGGGCAGTCTCTGTTTGAACGTCAGTGGTGTCTGAGCCCATGGGCTGGAGGTTGTCCTCATCTACATGTAGCTGATACTAACAAGGTGGAAAAGTGGAGTCTGTAGCATTCAACTCTGCCATTAGCCTGTTTCTGCTGGCTTCTGCCTTCTGCAGCATGCCCTGGAAGGACACCTTCCACTGTCCCCCGCAACCCTCCGCGACATTCCCCTTGGACATCGATGAATACACGCTCAGCTCATGTGGTCCTACCTCAGTGCACCACAAGTCACCGCACCGTGGCGGTGTGCTGCTGTGCATCCGGGGCCACGAACTCAGTGCTGCTGAAGTCAGGTACCCATGATGTTCGTGCCTTGTACTGCTGATTGTCTGCTCACTGTTGTGCTTTTTGACAGCATCCAACCAACCCCTGAGTGGTGGCTTACACTACCCAACACCCATCCAGCACAGGCATCACTGGAGATGTGACCCTGGCAATGAAAGGGGCCTGGCGCACGTGCCCGTAGCCAGTCCTACAAACTAACTAAGTGTGTCCGTGTGATTATTATGTATGCATGAGGGACCTGGGTCATTCCACATGACATTGGGCTGTGTACAGCGTGCGCATCCATGTCACCGCAGGCACTGGTGTAGACCTGGGACATGAAACCGTGTCGTACCTCCCTGTGAACGTAAGCAGGGTGGACAGGCGTATGACAGTACCGTGTAGGGGTGTGGCTACTCCACACGTGGATATGGGTGTGGTGAAGTGTAGGCCTTGCCAGGGATGTGGCTGATGCGTGTGTCTCTGTTGTAGTGTCTGCGCCACCCGTCCCGCAATTGACAATATTCCTATGTGGCATGCACCCGGTGTTCGTGCTCGGCCGAAGGGGTACATGGGGGAGGGCAAGCCCGCGCGGGGTCAGGGTTCACACATACCAACTGTTGTGCGTGTTGCTATTAGTGCAGCATGAGCCAAAGATGTACCCTCAACTGCATGTCGAGTTCAGCCAGGCCGGTGCTCTACATCTTTGTCAGCCCTGTCCTGCAATGGGCCTACACACACGAGGCCGGCAACATTCTGTGCAGCATCATCACTGTGTGGTAGTCTGGCTTGACGACCTGCGCAGACAGGCATGACAATGGTGTGCCATGGGGTGCATGTGATGCTATCGCTGCGCACACAGGTGAATGTGCTCGGGGGGAGGTGCAGCAGTGAGGCTACGTAATACACAGTGATACCACCCATATGCAACATGCACTACTTCATACAGGAATTTCAGATTCACACGTCACACGCCAAGGAACCAGTGAGACTGCCAACCCATCATGCAGTGCATTGTCTTACCTCATGTCTCTCTGCACTGTCACATGTGACCAAGGATATGCACTCTGCGATTGGATGATGACACCCCTCTGAGCCACGAACACACAGGCCCAGAGGCAGTACAATTTGGTGCACAAAAGCACCAGGGGCATCGTGGAGTGCAAATTTGGCGTGTTGTAGTCATGTTTCAGGTGCCTGGACATCACAGGTGGAAGGCTCCTGTACAGCCCAGACCTCGTTTGCAAGATGATCGTTGCATGTTGTGTGTTGCACTACATATGTGGACGCAGCAAAGCACCATGGATATGAGTGCCAGATGCACCGGAAGATGATGATGAAGATGAGACAGGTGGCCCACACCCCACTGCAGCCGCAGCAGGTTTTGCCCGTAGGGACTACATCATTGACAATTTCTTCTCTTGGTGATGTCACATTGTGACGGTCCTTAGCAGTGATGGGACAGTGCATTGACTGACCACAGGCATTCCAATACACATTCCCTGTGTGCTTGTCACTCATCTGTACAGGCACTTCGCTCAGACAAGTGTGGGTGCGACATGTTGTGGTGACAATTTTGGAATTTGTTGATGGATGGTGGGTGTGTCACCTCTGGGCAGAGAGGCTGTTTGGGGTGTCACATATTCGAACTGCCAGTTCTGTGTGTCACAGTTCTTACGGTGTCCCACTCTTCGGCATTTCACATGTGTCCCAATTCATTCCATTTTGGCTGTCATTTGTGGCCTACTAGTGACAACAGGGATTCTTTTGGTATCTGATATGTGCCGTCATGTTGCAGGCATGCACCCTGTGACTCAAGTCCCATGACATGAGGGACATGTACGTAGGGGGAATCACTGCCCCTACATTGGCCCATGCTTTCATTATTGTTTGTTCATGGATATGGCACGTCGGTGTGCAGGGGGTGTTGTTCGTCCTTCTGCAATGTGAAGAGGAGATGCGGTTTCACAGTGTGTTCCATGTTTGTTTCCGCATTGGCGCAGGTTACATACTGGATGCATGCCCATGTACATGCTGTTTGTGGGGAAATGCCTATCTGATTTGGACAACGGTCATTTGTTCTGTGTCACAGCTTTGGGGTTGTGCTCGTACGTTGTCATCTCACCGTTTTTTAACTCTGCTTTTATGGTGCATTTTCCCGCAAGACGCGTGGGATTTGAAGGCCTGTCGCTGGTTTTCGCTGCTTTTTGTACCACGATTGGCCTCATCGCAAGATTTTTAGGGTACGTGTTTCGCATTTTTGCGGCATGGCGTTGATTTTAACGTGGTCATTTGACGTGTTATCTGGTGACTATGACATGTTGTGAATACTTAGTTAACACGGAGTAATTTTCCTGCGAAAGGCTGCAATGTTGAGAGTTGCGTTAAGTTACTTCTGCGATGGGTATCACACGTTCTTGAAAATATACCCCACAGGGTGAGAGCATGAAGTGCATGTGCATTGACAGTTTTTTCAAAATGTGAGAATAATATGCTTTCTTCCATTATGTTGGTATCTTTAGGGTATCGACAATGGCCCAAATCAGCAGTTACAACTGGATATGGTTGGCAGTCATTGGTCTAGGATGGGCACTTGTGCTGCCCTTAGACAAGACTACGTGAAAAACGAATTTCTTGTAGTGTAAATTGTGACAGAGGAGGTACACAGTCTTCTTATTTCCCTACCATGACTGCTTGTGGTCCCTAATCGGATCCCGGGCCTGAGATAAGGAGGCAACATGCACCCTCTAATTTCACTTTTAGGAGTCCTTTTTTCAACCCAAATAGTTTAATCTCTTCAGCCTTACTCCATCGGGTTCATCAGTGGGCAGTTGTGGGGTTATGATAATGACACCAATTATTCTATTTAATTGCTTGCATGCATCTAAGACATCTACCACCTCAATTCCCTCCTCTAAAAGAGATCATATGAACACAGAAACATTGTAAAGTTTGTGTGTTTGTTTATTAACTCATTTTGTATTCCAACCTATTTAGCATTTCTCTCATTGTTTGAGATAACAATCTCTCCTGAAGTTGCAATAATATTTCTATGTCAATAATAAACATAAGATCTGGCCGCAACAAACAATTTAACTTATTATGGGGCATATCAACAACAACAGGCGATAATTATCGCTCAGCGCTCTTAGCGTGAGGATAATTATCGCCGGCTAGCGTGAATTTTTATCGCTGAGATAGCGTGCTATTAGCAACGCTTATCTCAATAGCGATAAAAATCTACACGCTAACAGGCTAACGTGAGATTATCGCTGGAAACCCAGCGATAATCACACGTTACCTTGTTGATAGGAACAGGCAAACTTAGCCATGATATCCTCCTTCCATAGGATATCATGGCTAAGTCTGAAAATTAGCAGACGTAAAAAAGCAGCGTTAACCGCGGTAAGCGCTGCTTTTTTTGTCTCTAACAGGGTTAGCGACATTCTTGATAATAGGAGAAATGTCGCTTAGCGACAATTCTCCTATTATTTTACTCTGGAACGCCCCCTTTGCATCTCATTAGAGATGCAAGGGGAAGCGTAGAGTAAAAGGGTGCTAACATGCAAATTTGCGTGTTAGCACCCTGTTGTTGATAGGGCGCTAGTTTTATCTCTGCTTTTTTGGCTTTTAAAGCCAAAAAAGCAGAGATAAAGCCCTTGTTGATATGCCCCTTAATGTCTACCATTATACTACTCTTTGTTCCAACATTTGATACTCACGTCTCATTACATTATTTAATGTCTAATTTATTTTCATACTCAAACTGCTCTTGGCTTAACTTGCTCAACAAAGTAATCAAGGTAGCGTTATCATTCTAGGCATATTTTCTTTCTCTTTGCACTATTATGGGTGAGGTTAATGTATTAAAGTTGAGATTTCCCTCTATATTGTTTTCAACACTGCTCAGGTTGTAAGTCTAATTTCTCTGTCTTTTGCACTCTATTGGGCATATTCTCAAGGACATATCGCCAAGTTAGCGGCACTTTATCTCAGCCAAAGTGGTGATAAATTCATCGCCCTATTCACAAGCTGGTGCTAACAGCCGATATCACCAGTTTACCTGCGATAGCAGCTGCAAAAAACATCGCCACAGATGACCCCGGCAACTAACCCTAATGATATGCAGAGAAGACGTTCCCGTGCAAAAAGCAGCAACAACACCTCTTCGCAACATTCTCAACGACCAGCCAGATCAGCGATAAGACCCCAAAACATGAGATAAGGCGCGTTAGCAGCAGGGATTTAACACCTGCTCTTACCTGGTGTTAAGTCGGACAACAACCTGCACCATAAAAGGGAGCCCAGCCCAGAGCCACACCTGAAGAACAATGGATGCCATGGAGCTGCTGATCATACAGCTCGGAGCCCCAAGAGGGCCACAACAGCCACCGCCACCACACCCAGTCCCACACCGGGGCTCTTCCCCGGGCACCCCCCCGGACAACGATATTTTACATCAACTTCACGAAATCATGAACAAATCTATTTGCCTGATGTCGCACAGTTACAACAATTAACATTCATGTGAGGACAGAAAAGGAGAATCATTAATTCGGCTTTGAAGTTCAAAACAAAATATTTCAATCAAATTTAACTCAAAAAAACTATTAGGAAGAGTCATGTAAGTCACAGCCTGCAAGACAAAATTCAAGATAAGAAGTTGTTCCATGCGCTCATCAAAGGACAGAGAGAGAGAGAAAGAGAGAGCGAGAGAGAGAGAGAAAGAGAGAGAGAGGAAGAGAGAGAGGAATTGAGAGAGAGAGGGAGAAAAAGAGAGCGAGAGAGAGGAAGAGAGAGAGAGAGAGAGGAAGAGAGAGAGAGACCGAGAGCGAGAGTGAGAGAGAGAGGAAGAGAGCGAGAGAGAGAGGAAGAGAGAGCGAGAGAGAGCGAGAAAGAGAGAAAGAGGAAGAGAGAGAGAGAGAGGAAGTGAGAGAGAGAGAGGAAGAGAGAGAGAGAGAGAGAGAGAGAGGAAGAGAGAGAGAGAGAGAAGAGGAGAGAGAGAGGAAGAGAGAGAGAGAGAGAGAGAGAGAGAGAGAGAGAGAGAGAGAGTTTGTACAAGGAGCGCAAGGCCACTTGGCCTCTTGGCTCATACCTGCCAACTGTTGTGTGTGTATCGCAATTGGTGCACCATAAGCCTAAGGCCTAGCCTCAATGCAGCGCAAAAGCAACATCACATTTCCAGAAAGCAAGCAGTAGTCAGACTAACATTAGGGATGAAAGCACCTTTGTCTCAATACATAAGGCGAAAGGACATCTGCACCTCCGACCTTGGTCTGGCATGCGGCTGGCACCCCCTGAGAGATATACCATAGCAGATGATGACGACTCCCACACCATGTTCCGCGCTAATGGAAGACCAACGTATCCACACCCCACACACAGAAGTCCTTGCTTGAGGTACTCCTGCATGGGATGCCCTTGACTCTTACATACACAACAAACCATTTGACCAAACGTTGCACACACATACGACTCATTGCTTCGAGCTGTGGCATATCATCCACATAACTGCCACAGGTCAGAAGAGTGCCGGTTCTACGAGAGCTACCAATGCAATGGCAGGACATCCTGGGCACATGCACAACCCCTGTCAAGTGGGATTGTACCATGCACGTATGCAACATTTGTTGGGGGCACTGCCACTGGCAGTGTTGCGCATCAGTTATGGTCTGAGCATCCGTCTTGCGTACGTCACCTGCGTCCAGCCCTGGTTCCACTGTCGATCATGCACATTCGAGTGGCCCATGGATGTCTGCCTATCCAACACAACAGTAGCTGAACTGGATTATGACTAGTGTGTGCGCCCCCTGTTGGGCCATGACCAGGAGTGTAACAGTGATACCCGTGCATGGGATGCCTTGATATTTGGCGTATGTGCTGGCAGTTGGGCATGGGAGATTGCACAAGTCCTCGTGTGCAGTGACCACATCGAGGCACTCCCCTATTGGGCTGTGTTGCGGATTGGTGAAACGGCATGGACAGAGCACATCTGTCCGGACCAGTTAATGGATTGGCTCTCCCTCGTGTTCGTTGAACTCGACAACGATGTACTCTTGGAACTGATTGCCTAGGAAGCTGCACTCGCACTCATGGATGAGTAACTACGTTCCTGCAGCCACAACTGATTGTAACCCAGAGCACAGGTCCCAACACCTTGTTGCATCTTGGAGGAATGGTCACATATCCCACCACAACAGTGGACATGTCTGCATTCACCTGGACTCAGAATGCATGTGTGTGCAACTACGTGTGAAGACACACACCTGTGCAAGGTGAGGCAGTCCCATGGACAGAGCTGCACAGAGTTGTTTGGCAACGTTCCTACATCTGACATACTGCAGGAGGGAGAGTACATACATGGCAATGTAGTACTACATGTGACCTTGTTGGACCCTTTCACCTGCTCACTGTCAGCAGAGCAGACCGTCAGCGCAGTCCGGTGGTATATCACTATGTATATCCCATGTGCTGTGAGTCGTGTCCCTTGACACGGGGCAATGAGCATACACCAAACATCACAATACTCGTCCAGCAAGGCAAGGTGGTCTGAGACCGTTGCCATCCATAATGATTGGTGATCATTTTTGCCTCCCCATTTCTTGCACCTCTACATGTTCCTATGCTGCCTGTTAATGTCTGAAGCATTGGTCTGCATGTTGTGGCCCTTGTCTTGCCCGTACTGACATGCACATGCTTATAAAGTCTAGGGGCCCGATTCACAGAATTAACTTAAGACAAAATCCTAAACTTAGTACCATTTTGGTATTCACAGAATGCACTTACTACTTCTGGTATTCACAGAATGAACTTACTACTTTTGCGATTCACAGAATAAACTTACTACTTTTGGTATTCACAGAATGGATTTACGACTACTAACTTTACGTCCGCACTCGGGCTGGAATTTCCGGCCCGGAGGCGGAGCTTCCGGCCCAGAGGTGGGGATTCCAGCCAGTGGCAGAGATTTAGCCATGGCCAAAATTTCCACCTCTGGGCCGGAAGCTCCGCCTCCGGCCCGGAAGCCCCGCCTCTGGCCCGGAAGCCCCGCCTCCGGGCCGGAATTTCCGGCCCGAGTGCTGCCTAAAGTTAGTAGTCATAAATCCATTCTATGAATACCAAAAGTAGTAAGTTTATTCTGTGAATCGCAAAAGTAGTAAGTTCATTTTGTGAACACCAGAAGTAGTAAGTGCATTCTGTGAATACCAAAATGGTACTAAGTTTAGGATTTTGTCTTAAGTTTGTTCTGTGAATCGGGCCCTAGCAATTTAACTAGTGTTCAACTGTGATGTGTGTTGATTAGAATGACAAATCGTGTGCCTCAATGAGCATTGTCCGAACACAGGGAGCGACTGATGGACGCATTTCACTTGGGGGTGAGTACCTATTGACAACTCCACCTCTGTGAGCCAGACATTGGGGTTGGGATAGTTGCTGATAGACCTGTGGTCTTACGTGTCTTCAGCAATTTGAGTATGGTGTCCATGCGGCTCAATGTGATACATCAAAACAGGCTGTGTCCATACAGTTGAGTGTGAGTAGGTATGCAAAGAGATGTTCTGTTGTTACATGTGATGGGGGACACTACTTTGGGCCTGCTACCAAATTTGACATTTTTACACACATCCCTATTTGATACATGGACGTGGGGCTACGTTGGGTGTTTGCGAGATTGTTGTTCATGAGCAATGAGGCCACACCTAGTTCACACCTTCACAGCCATCTAATTGGCATGTGGGTCAGGGTCAAACATCAGCATTGATGTCATTTCCCAGGGTGTACCTTTGTGTGCAATCAATGTCCCTACATTCATCCATACATTTATACTTGATTGAACATAGACATGACACATCTGTGTGATTTGGAATGTTTTATTCACATTCTGTGGAGTGTCCGAGCTGGAGCAGTACATGGCCATGCTAACCCCATATTAAATGGTTGCCCAGTAGAGGGCCAACCAGAGTCCTCTGGGGAATGATAAGCTGATCGAAAGAGGGAGAGTTCAGTCCGCAGCCTGATTGCTGTGTCATTGGTAACCAGAGCAGATTTGGCGGTCCAGGTGAATGTCGCAGAGTTTTTCAGGGGACAGTGGAAGGTGTTGTTCCAGGGCATGATGCAGAGGGCTGAACAAGCAGTAACAAGCTATATGGCGGGGATGAATGCTACAATCTCCTTTTGCACACAGAGTCATTACCATCCATATCTTAGTCTTCTGATATGTCTTCGGTGTCAGGTGTGTCATATGGGACAGGCTCTGTGGCAGCAATGGCAAGATGAGGATCTGCAGGGCATGGAAGATCCCAGCTACATCTCTCTGATGTTCAGCCATGGCAGCCATCCTTCCAGCCTGCATCGGCTCCATGTTCTCCATTGTCCTCCGCATCTGTTTCAACTCTGTGCTGTCATCGCTGGAGCCAGGCTAACTAGACAGCTCTTGTATCCGAGTAATGGCTCCAGCGAGGTCAGCCAAGGATTGTTGTAGAGCATGGAACGGACTGTGGGTGTCCGTTAGGGACTGTAAGTGGTCCCTGATGGGACTCATACACCCACGTATGGCATCTAGTTTGGCTGTCATGAGGTCGAAACCCACCCGCACCTGTTCAGCCAGCTCCTTCTGGCAGTTTAACACACGGCGTTGGAATACCATATGTCTTTCCGTGAGGTGGTGGGAGCCAGCCGTGGTGGTGGGTGCTTCCTGCTGTGTGGTCTGTGCAGGGGTGGGGTCACCTCTATGCAGCTGGGCTGCCCTGTTCCTGGAGGTGGGGTGCGGAGGCTCTCCACGAACTGTTGGAGGGTGTCGGAGCAGTTGGCCAGGGGGTCCTCTTCATCATCACTGAAGAGATGTCTGGTCTGCTCTGCAGGAGGTGTTGATTGTCCCTCTGCAATGTAAAGGGGAGATGCAGGTTAACAGTGTGTTCCATGTATGTTGACGCATTGTACATGTTTGCAGGCAGACAGCATGACAATGCACATTGTACTTGTTTTGGAGGAGCTGGCTATTTGATGGGAGACAGTGGACATTTCGAATACATGATGGATGTGGGGTTGTACTCGTACATTATCATCTCACAGTTTCCTGCTATGCCAGATGTGTTTGGCCAGTTTCTACGCACAAGCAGCACCAGTTGTGTCCTCTGGCCTGTAGTGAAAGTGTTGCACTTTGTACCACATTGTCGTCAATGTTGATGTGCTGTGATTGCTATTTGTGTGCACTGCATTGTGGGAGAGTCACCCCTGCAGCTCTGATTTAGCGGCCCCTTATCCCTTTGGGGCGGTGTGCCTTTGACTTGTGTGCTTTTACAATGCTGAGATGTTGGCGACTTGGGTCATTTGTGCTCTTGGACTGTTTTTGTATTCTTGTACATTGTTTGTTTGCAGGTGTGTTGCTGACGTCAGGGGTTGTATGTGCACGTGGATGTGTCAGATTGTGACCTGCTCCTTTGAGGATGTGATCCACACTGGGCCAACTCAGTGTCATGTCGTGCACCATGTCGTGTATATTGACTGCAGCCATGCTATTGGTCGTGCAGTGTCACTTGCATTGTCAGTGTGGCTCAAAGAGCCACTGCTTTTCTGGATTCAGCACATGTGCATGGGTAGGTTGTGAGATTGGTGATAGGAAGGGGGGCCCCTTTGTGCACATAGTGGACGAGGGCCTACTTGGTGTTACTATATGTGCTGCAGTGTGCCAAGGGTATCAGGGACATGTCCCACAATCATTGTGGGTGTTCAGTGTGCTACACATGATTGTGCATGTGTGCCATTGTGCCCATCTCTCCAAGTCCCCCCGGTCCCTGGTCGTTACTCACCCTGTTGCTGTAGGGTCAGGTCATATCGAGCTGTGTCCGGACCCCCAACTCCTTGCACCGTCTCCATAGTGATGACTGTGGCCACCATTTCCTCCAGCTCATCCAGCTCCTCCTGTGGTGATGGACTCCCACTTCCAGTTGCCGTTGCTGCCTTCCGGTTGGCAGCGAGTTTCTGTATGGTTTGGCTTTTCACATCATGCCAGCGCTTCTTGACTTCCTCCATTGACCTCCTCAACTCTCCGACTGCATTCACGTTGTTCACAATGGGCTGCCATATTTCCGTTTGTGTTGCCAATGACACAGTGGAGGTGACGAACAGTTGTTGGTAGTGTTCTATCACCTCCGTGATGATGATCCGGTTTTCCTGCGGACTGAACCCCGTCTTCCTCTTCCTCTTCTTCTTGCCCTTCCCCGACCATGGGGTTCCCGGCTGGTCCTCCATGGGCTTGTGGGGTTCAAGTTGTCCTCTGCACTCGGTCCGGGTGCGTCCATGGTGCGCGCAGTTTCTTCTGGTTTTGTTGTGTTTTTTTTGTTGCTTTTATAGTGCATTTTCCTGCATGACGCGTGGGAATTTGCAGGCCTGTCGCTGGTTATCGCAGATTTTTTGTATCGCGATTAGGGGCATCGCACCTTTTTTCACGTTCGCGTTTCGCATATTTTCGGCGCTGAGTTGATTTTAACGCGGTCATTTGGCGCGTTATCGTCAGACTATCGCATGGTGCCGCCGGGTTGAGGATACAACGTTAACACAGTGTTATTTTGTCGCGATAGACTGCAATGTGCAAAGTTGCATTAAGCTAGTTTTGCGGTAATTATCACACGTTCTTGAGAATATCCCCCTGAATTCACTACTCATTCACGTAATCTTTTCACGCATGCCATTCTCGGTATTTGATTGGCAGATTTTTTCTTCTTGGTCTTTAACTCTGCATGACCCTTGAGTCCAACGCACCCTTTTCCACCTTCGGTTGCAACTGTCATATGCCATGTATGTATCATATACATATTTTACAACCTTGACAAAGTCATGCTGACTGTGTCTCTCTTTAAGAAGTCTTCAACTTCAACAAACACCTTCTTATTGTATTGACTGTGTCTCTCCAGAGAAAAACTTCAACTTGGGCAATCATCTTGGCTATGTCCCTCTCTATGAGACCTTTAATTTGTATCAACATCATCTTAATATATTGGCTGTGCCTCTGTAAAGAGAACTTTCAGTTTGTACCAACATTTAGATTGTCAAATACGATTTGTAAAGACTATATTGACAATTGGCCACTACATAACAACATTGGTCCCATGTCTGTACCCTTTCTGGTGTTATCACGGCTACAATATCCCTATGGGATTACAACAAAAACATACAATTAAACCGTATGTGGTTAGTCAATTAATTTGCATGTTGTGCTTTGGTCCATTTTGATACCAAATTGGGATAGATGTCAGCCCAATTTGGAGTCAAAATAGCTCGCAAAAATTCTGATAGAGTCAAGTACCTATTTTTCATTCATCAGTACAAGATTTGGTTGTATGGAATCATGGTGCTTACATTATTTCCGGAGTTATAACAATTTATCACATGTACAACCAGACCAGAGATATCAGTGCTTTCACGTATAAAACGTTATGAGAATTGTCCTTTGATAATTTCACACCTTATTTCTCAGACCTACACGACTAGGTCTCCAACTGACCTGCCTCAAGTCTACTTGGGGGACAATGTTTAAAATAGTATTTGCCGTAGCTATGTGACAGGAGCAGAGTGCCAGGAGGCTTGTAGTACATGATTATAAGGGCTATTAATTTACTCTACTGAATGCAAGTCTGGCAATTTAGATCAATCAGTGTAATATTCCAGCACACCATCAGCAAATCATTCCTGCTACTCTCTGCCTGACAAGTTTGTAATAGGCACACTGTGGCCACTGATTGCCAACGGCAAACAATTATTAAGTATATAAAAGGAGGTCAATTTGTACATTAGCCTTCTGGGCGTTATCTAACGTTCTCACGCAGTTAAGTATTTTTTGGTCTTGACAGGTCACACTGTTGCCAACTTTGTTATTGCGCAATTTAGTTACAATGCAAAACGGGCAGATTTTGTCTGCCTTACACCTGCTTACCTCACCCATTTCATTTGAAGAATACGTCTCTTTATGGCAGGTGTTAGCGTTGTTTCTCCTACTGAGGGTCAGATCTACAAGGCGGCGATATAAAATTATCGCAGCTTTTGCGGCCGTCTTCGGCCGAAAAGGGGCGATAATTTTATCGCTATATCTGCAAGGTCACGCTATCGCGTGAAACCTTGCCTTAGCGCCTGAATTCCTAACGCCCATTTTTGCATCTCTAATGAGATGCAAAGTGGGCGTTCCTCCCCAGGATAACGGGAGAAATGATGCTAAGCGACATTTCTCCTATTATCAAGCCTCATGCAAAGCAGCATAGCGACAAGAAAAGTAGCGATAACCTCTGTTATCGCTACTTTCCTTACGCCTGCTTTGAAACTGACTTAGCCATGATATCCTATGTAAGTTGGATATCACGGCTAAGTATGTGAGGCCCTATCAGTAAGCTATCGCCAAACATCGTGGGATTATCGCTGGGTTTCCAGCGATAATCTCACGTTTGGCAGTTAGCGCTAGGATTTTTATCGCTTTTGAGATAAGCACGCTATCTCAGCGATAAAAGTTCACGCTAGCCGGCGATAATTATCCTATAAGTGCGCTTAGCAATAATTATCGCCGGTTGTTGCTGATATGCCCCTGTATGCTTTCTTTTGGTTTAATGATATTCTCCCACCTCGTCCATCTACACACAATTGCTACACCCATCCCCTACCGTTTTTTTGTGACCAGTTGACTTTTTCGTCCTACACACATTGGGGTACATTTTCAAACATTTTGCACTGGGTTGACATCATAAAATTGACGCTAACCATTACAAAACATTTTTTTCCTAATTCACTCACTAGTGCAAAACTTGTTTTGCACTGGAAAGTACCCTAAAAGTAAGGCACAGCAGCGTGAAGCACTGCTTTGCATTACTTAGCACCAAGCGGGAGCTACATAGGCGTTCCCATGCACCCACCCATGCCTTTTGATGCAAAACCCTAGCTACCAACAATAGTAGACAGGGTTTAAGGACAAAATGTAAAGCCATTTGAAAGGAGGCATTGAAAGGAGAAATGCTTTTATTTCTCCTTTCTTTTCCAACTTAGCATGTGTACTGCACAGTGCAACACACATACGATGGGCCTTATTATACATTATCACTGTTTGCGCCGGCACACCTTTCAAAAGGTGTGCCGGGAACAAACAGCCATAATGCGCCCCTTTATGGTGTATGAGCTGCCCCCAGGGCAGCCACGAACTGCGCTGCCCTGGGGGCACCACATTCATGTGAAAACACAGAGCAGCTGCTTCATTTTTTCAAAGTGCAAGCGGCACCCACCTGCACATTCAAGGGGGTTTAGAGAACCCCTTACAGGCGGGTGCAGCCAGTGACCGCATCCGCCTGCAAGGGGATGT
Organism: Triturus cristatus; assembly: GCF_964204655.1. Lineage (NCBI taxonomy): Eukaryota > Metazoa > Chordata > Amphibia > Caudata > Salamandridae > Triturus > Triturus cristatus. The sequence continues at coordinate 1,077,912,861 of NC_140591.1, read as the reverse complement.
CTGGGGGGTCCATGGGACACCTTTCACCCCCCCAGAGGGCTGCTGTAAAAAGGCACACTGTTAGTGCGCCACTTTTTAAATAGCACACTGTCCGTGCACCTCCTGAGGGATTCTTTGACTCTGCACCCACGTCTGTAGAATGGCGCGTGCGCAGAGTCAAAGGAATTCCCTCATTTGCATAGGGCACGACCAAGTGAGGGAGCACCCTCTGTTGATAGCGCCCGTTGCGCCCCTGGGGAACCAGCAGTAATACGGACCAAAGTAGGAAAAATGTAAAGTGTGTCTAAGGATAGAATTTTGTACTGAGAGGGTAACCTTCCAGTACAAATCCTATGGTAGACTCAGGCATGCGCATTAGCACTATGGCGCTAAGGTGTGTGCCTGGTGCACAGCAGCTAAAGTCTGCGCTGGTGCTAGGGATATGGCACTCTCCTACTTCCTACAAGTCACACAACGCAGTGCTGAATTTGTGGCTTCTGCTCTGCGTTCTGTGAGTCTTTTACATATCTGGACCTGAGTCTATTCAGGGTGGCTCCCTATTTAATGATATCAGAAAATAAGGGTGTCTCCAATGAAGCACACAAAAATCCACAAACAAGTTGCTGGACAAAACGAATAACAATTAAGACATTATTTAAAACACTTCTCATTATTCAACTACCTCTCAAACACAGCCATTGTACATAATTAGACAAATCATTTTTGCCATCAATAAAGTGGCAAATATAGCAACAGTCTCAGGGAACAACAAAAGGTAGGGGCACACATTCTCTGTGTCCCCCATCCATTTGGCTATTTATTATGTAAAATGCCTGCCTGATGATTTTACCTCAAGGGTATGACATAAGAACGCCTCTCTTTCTTCAACGTTTTCCTAGTTGCAGCCTACTTCTTTAACATGTGTGTATGCTCTATGCAGACGTCTGGGTATATAGCAACCACAAATACCCTCGGCTGGAAAAGGGAAAGAGCCTTTGTGACCACAGCCAGGGTTCAGATAAGGTGCTGGTTGGGGCTTGCAATATCAAATGTTCCAGGTTGGAATTTGGACACTGACTTGGTCTCCCTTTCCAAAGCACTATGTGTAATTGTTGATTACAAAACATCTTCTCTTGCCCTGGGACCCTCAATTGGCATATGATCCTCTGGGACTGTATCCGCCAATTTTCCTTCCCTAGCTGAAAATTGGGGCAGTGAGCAACACAACGTTCATTCGTTTCTTGCAAGTATTCAGAGTTGTAATGCTCCAGGGTAGATGTTGTGTGTCCTACACTTTTACTTTGTACTTCATTTAAGTCCTAAGATCACAGTCTTGTCTAAGGATATATGGATGATTTAGTATTTCACCACTCAGCGAACGCAATGACTCTAACCTAATTGCTCTTTCACATGCTAAAATGCATTGTTCTTATTTAGGAAATACTATAATTAGACTTTTACTGGGGAAGCTTATCTCCACCTCTGCATCTAACAATCCATCATTGGGCCACATTAATTCTCTGGCCAAGGTATGTTGTATATAGACCTGTCTGCTCGCGTTATGCTGATTTTTGTTTACTATTATTTTAATTACTTTATTGCTTAGGATTCCGAATACCTTGGAAAAGGTTTGTCAAACTCCTCTATTGCAGGCCAGGTAATCCAAATCAACTATGAAATATGTCACCCACTTACAGGCTTGAGTAAGATATCTATCAGTTCTAGGCTCTCAACATGCTAGGTACCATGGAGATTCATACATCTAAAAATGGAAAGCAAGATTACCTGATGACACACCAAAACAAGACTAATGGTGTTAAACTACTATTATCTGCGCAGGTTACTCTGCATCTTAGTGATATTAGACAGATGGTATTGAGCTGATCCTCATAGAGGTTTTTGAGGTCCCTTAGATATATGCACGTGCAAAGTTCCACCTCACTTTTACCTGGTATCACTATTGGAGAGCGGTACTCCAATGGCACAATTAAGTCCAGCATGCCACAATAAATCAACCTTTCAAACTCTCCAAGTAAAGCTCCAATAAAAGTGATGGATAAATATCTAACCTTGTTAATAATAGGTCTATTTCACCCTATTTCAGAACGATCTTGTAGAGAAGCCAGTTTAACATTCATATGTTGGCCAAGAATTCTTGAAGGTGCATTTCACACATTTTCCTGCTACAACCTATTCTCCATGAGCATGATCTGTCCCGCCGAAACTCACCATAATATCATTTGAATTTTCTATTTGTGGATCCAGTTCATACTTGTTGAATCTTACTTAGCCACAAACACTTCCATCCTTAAAAAGGAATCCACCATACCACAGACTAATATTTCTCTGGTGGAACATCAATTTATCCATTGAATGGCTTAAACTCCAAGTACAAATCTGCTGGCATCGTAGACGCTCAGGCAATGCAATGCCCCCAAACGTTTTGATCACTGGCACAGCTCCACTCATGTACTGGACCTATGCTTTGAGATGGATTGAACAGCCATTGTGGCCAGGATGTAGTCACAAATAACACTGTCACTTTTACAACTCCCATGTTGCTCACAAGCCACCAACTTTCAGCCATTACAGCCTGAGAAAGAAATTATGTTTCGTGCATTCAATAATAGCACATGTTAGTGCTGGAGCGGGTAATACAAAGTTTTGTATACCCCCCCCATTCTGCATGTTTATATTAATCAGAATAATCAATTAATTGTAATATTATTAATCTGTTTGAAGTGATAACTCACCAACTATATTAACAAGAGAATTACACGTGGGAATTGCACTTTGCATGGCTATATTAATTGTGAATTACCTTGTGAACGTATATTAATAGTAGAAAATTAGAATATTACATGTTATATGTTGCTTTAAGCGATGTATTTTTTGATTTGTGCTTTATTCAGTGAATATAAACCGCTCTGTGTGTTGCTTTGCTGGATAAATACACACACATATGGGTATTAGTAAGGGGATAACATTTTATTAGTCATTTCTATCTTTTAATTACGTTTTTGTGTTTCTTTTGCTTAAGTTGACCATTTCGGCCTATACAAGATGGCTGAACGAGACGTTAAACGTGACTGCCCTGACAACACGAGGTTCTGGGTGAAGTGCGCAGGCGTCACCGCCAGCAACAGTGGCCTGGACCTGACCCCAGGAGAACATGTACCCACCAAGGACGCTCCGGGAACCCATCCAAGAGAAAGGACAATGCTTGATTTAAAAACCGGAACCAGCAAGTGCGATGACCTCATTTTGCGGACTATGTGAGAACTTCACCTCACAACCCCAAATTGACCAATCCGGACTCTAAACCCCGATCTTGATACATTTTGACATTATTTTTTTTATAAAAGTAGGGAGGGAATTGAACTAAAAAACGCTCTTCTTTGACGAACTCGATTTCCTGACGTTATGCTGACGGAGATGACGGTGACACTGCTGGACAGCTGTTATCCTGAATCTTTGAAAGACTGAATTGCGGCCTAACTTTGCTGAATAAAATTCTTCTTTGACTGATTGACTTAGAGGACGACTTTAGTCAGAATAGGTAAATATGATGCTCTGAAATGCTGCTGATGATGATGATTTATAATTTTCTTGCAAATTAATTTAGATAAAGAATATTTGATTAATTGACAAATGTGTTGTGTCAGTTATTTGAATAAGAGAAATGTGGTAAGGAAGTAATGTATAGATAGACGAGCATTATTCATTAAAACCAAGTATAACAACTAAATGATCCATCTCCTTATGAGAGGGATATCTTAGAAGTCGGAGGGCAATGTGTTTAAGAGTAAGGTAAAGGTATTACTCTCATGTCAGCGTTGGGAAACGTATTTTCCCTCAGAAAACAGATCAATGGAGTGTAAGTATATTGGTGTTATGGGCCCCACCAATGAATGTATTTGAGTGAATTGGATGCCGAGGTAGTTGGTCTGTGCCGAAGGGGGAATTTGACGTTCTGCGCTGCATCATTAGCAGCTGTGCTCAGGGCTGTAGCTTAGTCAGTGAGATTCGGGGGTGTGAATCTCAAATTGCCAACTAAATAAGCAGTGGGATGCATGATGGAGGACTGAGATGGCCAAGGTTCGGGATGGACTATTTCCATTAGGAGCAGGCTCAGTACTTATTTGCATTAGGTAGGCCTCCATGTACAGTGGCACAGTAAACAAAACACAATGGCTTTGCACGATACACAAAGCAACTGTCACTGCTTAGACTATTTGCAAGCATTATTCACTTCACCTTTTGGGTGTTTCATTGCCAGTAGTGTGCCTGGAAAATTGATACTGGTGATGCTTTCCAAGCCTACAGCTGCTGATGTTTGTGAATTCCAAAAAGTATTACTACTTTTTTTGGTAAACCAACCAATTTATACATATTTAAGGTTCTGAGCTAAAACAAATAAAAATCTCTTATCGAAATGAGAATGATCAGAAAAACTCTCTTTCTTTCCTTTCACTTTTTACAGGACCTTTTTAGCTAGAAATACTAAAGTTTCACACCAGAGCAAGCCCCAAGAGGTTTTGTCTCCGCAGCAGCATGCAGGCAGCAGTCACTACAATCAGTGCTTTAATTGGGCCGGTACTCACCGGTACTGAGTACCAGCACTTCTAATTTTTCAGCGCTTGAGTACCGGAACTTCTCTTTGTCCAAAGAGAGTACCGGTACTCGTGCAGATGTAAGCCAAGCTCAGTGAAATTAGCATTTACAAAAAAGCGCAACACAGTTGAGAACAGTGGACCAGTTTTCGTGATACACTCTGATCGAGTGCTAATCTCCCCTTACAATGTACTAATTGAGCGGCCTTAGGAAGGCATTCATTCAGAGATGGCATCCTGCTGGTATAGCAGAGTACAGCAGCACTTGTTTGCAACCAGAATAAGGAGGACGGTGGTGATAGTGATGCTGTAGCACAGCACGTGAGATCGACGTTTAGTAATGAGGGCAACAACAAATGTAAACATTTCTAAAATACACGTACTGAATGCCCTGTCTGCCTGAATGAATGCTTAAATGGGTGCCCCTGGCCGGATCCCTTTGCGCTGCCCCTAGTCCCGCCCCAAGCCCCGCCCCCTAGTCCACATCTCAATTTGGTGAGCACCTGCACTTATTTTTTTCCATTTAAAGCACTGACTACAATGCATTCTGGGAAGAGGGCAGCCGTTAGCCTACCAACAAACCTCTCCATGGAGGGAAACTCTGTTCAAAGCTGGTTTGTTGTATTTCTGAACTTTGAGGCATGCAAAGACACTGGTTAGCAGTATGCTGCTACATACTCACCAGTTCTATTAAATATAAGCTGGATCTTACTTTATTCAGATCAAGCTTCTTTTGGACACAGACATACTAGGACCCTATCACTCTTTGCGCATTCAGAATGTGCAGCTGATTGCACCCCATTAACTCCTGACTAAAGGTTTTGCTAAATGTCTTCTGTCTTGCCCTGAAATATTGGGAAATTTGATAAAGCTTTCGTAATAGAAAACTGCACAATGTCACATGTGTTACATTCCAGTGTAAAACACAATTCTAAGAGAGACACAATATTCCCTGCAAACGCAAATCACAAACACTCTTTCAGCATGCACTTAGCTGAAAGGGCAATACACTCTCGACCCCTGAGATTATTGTCCGAGCACAGTCCATTGCTTTACTTTTTTAGCATAGTTACTTAAAACCATTACATCAAGATATAGCATTAAAATTTGTAAAAAATTATAAAATCTTGTTAAAATAAACTGGTAGCCATTTTCTTTACGAATTGGGTTCTGGAGCTCAGTTTTGCACGTCTTTAGAGACGTAGCTGTCAATGGGGAGCCCGTTTCCCCTGCAGACTTGTTTAGTATTGTTATACTGTATGGCCTCTGAGAGGGGTAAGGTGTTGTGTGACTTCAATGATTTCATCAAAGAAGCTTTAGATTTGCTGGGTTGTTTTATTTACAAATCTGTTTATTGAATATATTGAGAGCAAGGAAAGTCAAACAGGTAGGAGATATATAGCCATGTCACAAAGCAAAAAATTAAAACCACGATCCGTCACAAATAACAAAATAGATCGATAAAGACTTGTAAGACACAGCCAGTAAATTTTTACACAAACCCAAATCTGAAAATGAAGGAAAAACTGAAAAGAGAAGGGGAGTAATGTGTTGCGTCTCTAGCAGAGGATATCTTGATACACTGCTCCCTTTAAAAAAGCCAAAGTGAGATGCACAGTAATTCAAGAGCTATATGGGGGTCCATTCTTGACTAGGCGATTGAATGGTTAATGTCCAGCTATGTTTATATGATAATGTACACATGCATTTTCCTCTAAACGTTATTATAAACAGATCTGGGGATTAACAGGGGTATATCTCTAACTTTTAACAAATAAGGGGATAAACAAATTCCCGGATGGGAGGGGCAGAAAAGGGATGATGCGTTGAAAATGTCTTGATGTTGGAGGGAAAGCAAAAGACACATAATTGATGGACAGAATGCAGAATAAATCAAAACATGCACCCCAGTCAAGAGACCTGGGTTAAATCCGTCATTCTTTTGCTCACCATGCCACCCCAGTTTAGACCTGGCCATATGCAAATCAGTCTTGACCCTGTGTCTCATGGGAACAGTCCAGCCCGAACTGCCAAGCCAGGTCCTCCCTGGACCGGAAACAAGCATCCTAGGACCGGTTTCGGGGTTTCACCCGTCTTCAGCCAGGATAGCTTGATTCCAGTGGCACAGTGAGCCTATTGGGTGCAGGGTCAAGACTGATTTGCACATGGATGGGTCCGAAGTGGAATGGCATAGTGAGCAAAAAAACGATGGACTTAGGCACAGATCTCTGTACTGGGGTGAATGTATGACATTGTTCTGCATTCTGTCCATCAATTGTTCTCTTTGCATTTGTCACCCCGAGTTGGACTGGTATACCCAAACGTGGGTCCTGTGCTCTCCATGCCCCTGGAGTCAAGCTATCCTGGCTGATGAGGGCTGAAAGCCCGAAACCGGTCCTTGGATGATTGTTTCCAGTCCAGGGAGAACCTGGCCTGGCAGTGCGGCTGGACTGTTCCCATTGGGCGCAGGGTCAAGACTGATTTGCATATGGCTGGGACCGAACTGGAACGGCAAGGTGAGCAAAAAAATGATGGATTTAGGCCCAGATCTCTGTACTGGGGTGAATTTATGACATTGTTCTGCATTCTGTCCATCAATTGTTCTTTTTGCATTTGTCAACCCGAGTGGGACCTGTATGCCCAGACGTGGGTCCTGTGCTCTCCATGCCACTGGAGTCAAGCTATCCTGGCTGATGAGGGCTGAAAGCCCGAAACCGGTCCTAGGATGCTTGTTTCCAGTCCAAGGAAAACCCTGCCTGGCAGTTTGGGCTGGACTGTTCCCATTGGGCGCAGGGTCAAGACTGATTTGCATATGGCTGGGTCCAAACTGGAATGTCATGGTGAGCAAAAAAATGTTGGATTTAGGCCCAGATATCTGTACTGGGGTGAATTTATGACATTGTTCTGCATTCTGTTCATCAATTGTTCTTTTTGCATTTGATGTTGGGGGGAACTGGGGCCTCTTAAGGAAGAGAGAGGGAAGGCTTCTTCTACTGGACCGACCTCGCTGGAGATACCGGTTGTCAACCCCTAAAGTAGGGTTCAAGAGGATCAAATAGTTGCAAAACTCGTATTTGAGGAGGGACCAGGCGAGAATGTTTGATCCTAGAAAAATAGAGTATTAGTGGCTGCCAGGTGCTGGGTTGTTTTGACTAGGCGTCCCTCCCTCAGTGTCAAGAATCAACTTCTTTCCTCAGGGTCTGACGTGAAGACACAATGGCCCACCTCTCGATAGCTTCAACTCTGTTTTAAATATGACAGAGTATTGAAGTGATCAAGAGGGGGGAAGGGGAAATAGGATGGGAACAGCTGGGAAGGAGATCTGAAAAGGAAAAGGTTAAATACAACAACACATGTATCTTTGTCAATAAAGTTTTCTGCACTTCAATGAATTGTTATGCACACAGGTTAAATACTCAAACAAATATATCTTGTCAAATAAAGTTTTTCTGCACTTCAATGAATTGTTACTCACTCATACTTGAAATAAAATGTTGACATCATTAAGTTCTTTGTGGAACCTTGTCGCCCTTTGTTAGAGCAATGTGGATATAGAATTAGCACTAAACTGATATTACTTCAAATGACTGGCTACGTCTTGTTTCATAATGCCTTGAATATCCTTTTACTAATGGCACACCAATTACGAAAGAATGTCCATTAAAAAATCAAACATGCCAGGAAAAAACATGCACCACATCATGCGCTGTAAAAACGTATGAGAAAATGAGAATTTTCAATAAGAACTCACGTTAATTATGCAGATGAAGAAAAAACGATCGTGAAAAGATCGTAATGCAGATCGACTAAACCTTGGCCATAAATATCTCCTACCTTCAGAGTAACGACCTACTCTGTATCTTTGAGAGGAGAGTCTTAAATGAAAGGCAAAACTCTGCGGGAGCCGGCAAGGATATGCGTGGAATGGGCGTGGCTGTACCAAGTGCTGAAGAAACGAGAAGCAAACTCGCGATGAACCGGTGAGCTGCTCAGAGGAGTTAAATGAGCCAGAACAGACTTCGTCACGCCCCGTAGAAGCTCTCCTTCCCTGCGGGAGCCGGAACAAAGCTCACAAGATCACCGAAGGGAGATAATGAGCCTCCGAAGAAAGGAAACACCGGAGCTAGCAGGAAAACACCCTTCTCCGACAAAATCAGAAGAATAGTGAGCGCGAGAGGAAGGGCGTGGCTGCTCACGTAACGTTGCCACGTTCTTCCAGCAGCTCACTCCAGGAATGCTGGGAGTTGTAGTGAAACACACTTAGATGCTATATAAAGAGATGGAAAACAGTGAAAATACAACTCTTAAGTTCAATAATACTGCTGTATCACAACTTATGGCTATCTTCATGCAAACTGTATGGGAAAATACACAATACTGCATATAAAAACATATGTTTACTGCAATCGGGTGCAGACTAACCACCAACGCCTTAATGAAGCTGCGACATGTTTTTTACCGCACAGAACCTTAGCGCACAGGGGAACACATACATGAACAGAGGATAATGAGGATGGGGCGGGCCCTAGACCGCGCGCCGCCAAACCTTGACACTCATTGAGCTGGCATTTTTGTGGCCAACAGTGTCAAAAATTTTACCAATCGATAATTCAGCTGTGGGTCCTTTGGTGCAAAGCAGGGCAATATGGCTTGTCTCCTTGTCCGGATCCCTCTTTGATTGAAGTGACGTTTCAGTACTTGTTTCCGTTCCTTCAAAAGATCTTTGCAGGTGCATAAGAGATGCAACTCGAGTCCATTGCACTCGATTTAGAAGATAGAAGTTGGAGCACAATGAAGTGTGATGCTTTACTATGTTAAACGGAGGGGCCGGCTTGTAAACAGGAACATTCCAGCAACCAATTGGAAGCTGAAGAGGTGGCCAATAAGGAACAGGAAGGCGAGCGTCACGAGGAGCTCGGAAGATAGCCAAGTGAGACGTCTTGGGAGGCATAGCCTTTTATAGCCAATGGACAGAGCTGTTGAGAAGCAAGTTGTTAACAGGAAGCGGGCAGGCAACATAAAATAAGCAGTTGCGGGCACACATGATCCTGTAGGCTGTCGGTAATACATGAGGTTACCATGGAGATGACATAACAATGCTGAAGCTTGTGAATCTAAGCGTGCGCGGCATTAATAAACAAGCAATGGTAACTGTGCCAAACAAAGTAGTGGCAAAGACAACACCAAACATAAGGAAATAAACAAGCCAACGCTTTAATCTCACCCTGTTTTCAGATACATGAGATTGAGCTTCCTGGACCCTGCTAGGCATAGGTTTTCGGAGGACAACTAAACCGGATCTCCGATCTTGTAGGTTGGGCAGAATTCCTGTGTTTGTCAACTTATGTCTTGATTTTCTATTAGTATTGTGCTAAGTAGTGTACCATTTGGGTCTGAATTTCGTGAAACTGCTTATGATGTGCTTTCACAGAAGGGACATGTGCTATGTTTTGGGTATTGACAAAAGGGAGCATTCTAGGATAATATTCTAATGGACAATTAATTAATTAAAGTGGGGAAATTCCTGTGGCCAAATGAACACCATTGTTATAAACAAACTCTAGAAGCGGTAAGGCTTTATCCCATTCTGCGTTCCATGTAGATATCAAGCAGCGCAAGATTTGTTCCATGGATTGGTTAAGGCACTCCATCTGTCCCTGTTTGTGGGTGGTCCGCGGACGACAGATGGACATCAATACCCAATGATGGTCAAAAACTACACCAAAACCGTGACACGAATTATGGAACATGATCGGACACAATTGTGGTAGGTAGGCCATGTAATTTTACCACATGCTGGAGAAATAGATTGTTATGGTCTGCTGCTGTGGGTATATTCTTCAACGGGACAACGTTTGCATTTTGGTTAGGTAGTCCACTACCACCCAGATAACGGAATGTCCATTGGAGGAAGGGAGATCTATAATGAAATCCATGCTTAGGGTTTGCCGAGGGCTGGTGGTATAGGCCAAGCGCATAATAAACCAAAAGGTGGTGTATGGGAAGCCTTAGATCGAACACACAAATCTGGATGCAGTTTTTGGCATCAGAGATCCGAGTGGGCCACCAAAATCATCTTTGACATAGTTGTAAGGTTTTCTTATTACCAGGATGTCCAGCAAACATGCAGTCATGACTTCAATGGAGTACAATGTCACATAGCTCTTGTTAGAGAATAAACAACTGCTTTTTATGATATAACAAACCCTCTTGCTTAGAGACCTCAGGTGGCAAAGGCATGCCTACGTGGGAGTTCTGTGGTTTGTAAAGGAAATACTGCAAGGAACAGAGAGCAACATTTTTTTCCGGGGAGATGATGGGTCTGGAGTGCTCAGCAGCAGACTCCGGCATAGGGTAACCAAACCGTGACAGACTATCAGCTTTCTGTTGTTTACTGCCAAGTCTGTACGTACTAACAAAGTCAAACTTGTTAAAAAATAAGAGTCAACAAAGTTGACGTGGAGTTAAGGCCCTGATTTCTTTAAAAGACTGCAAGTTACGATGGTTGGTATAAATATTGATTGTGTGTCTTGCTCCCAATAAGTGATGACGCCACTCCATAAAGGCAAGCTTGATGGCCAACAACTCCTGTTCTGCCACTGTGTAATTTTGATCAGTTGGCAATAGCCTTTTGGAGAAATTCACCACCAGGTGAAAACGATGCGCCTCTGGATCTTGTTGGCAAAGGACACCTCCCCCTGCCACTTGGGAAGCATCTGCTTCCACGTAAAAGGGCTGGAACGGATCAGAATGATGCAAAACAGGCACTTCAGTAAATGCCTTCTTGAGCTGCTGAAAGGCATGTTCTGCTTCTGCATTCCACTGAAAAAGAACCCCTTTTTGCAACAAATGTGTGATTGGGAATACTTTAGGAGAAAACTGAAGAATGAACCACTGGTAAAAGTTGGCAAAACCTAGGAACTGTTGGACTTCTTTAACCGACCCTGGAGCCTCACATCTGAGTATTGCCCGACTTTGAACTGATAAATGGAAATGCCATTGGGGGAGATGATGTACCCCAAAAATTCAATGTTGGTGGCATTGAAAGCGCATTTTTTTCAGCTTCACAATGAGGTGGTGTTCATGCAGTTTCTGTAGTACTACCCGTACGTACGCTAAATGTTCTTCAGAGGAAGAGGAGTATATGAGGACATTATCTATGAAGATGACTACAAAGACGTTCAGGAACTTCTGCAGCCCTTCGTTAATGAAAAATAATTGAAAGTCTGCAGGAGTGTTGCACAAACCAAAGGGCATCACTGTATATTCAAAGAGCTCAAACTTGGTTCGGAAGGCTGTCTTCCCCTCATATACACACACTAAACCCTAGTAATTGCTAGGGAGGGGAACAAGAGGCTACGGGGTATTTAGGGTGAGCTGGCCTCCAAGTAAGACGAGTACACACAAAAAGAAGCTGAATATCTGATTCTGAGGTACAAAAAAGTGCACTTGGCCTCCTTCTGTGGGGTGCTGGCCATATAAAAAAATATGAAGGACTGTCCTCACACACCACCAGTTGTCATTCTTTATCATCGGCAATCCTCGCTCTCTAAAAACCGCGTTTGATAGTGAGCGGGCCTTCACCTGGAGACAGGGAGGCACTTCTAAAAGTTAAGTGGGGAGGCCCATGAGAGAAGTGAGTGATTTAAAAATTAATGCAAACGCCAAATGTAATTCATTTGTAAGGTGTTTGTTTAATATTCAAACTGGAGTGTGGGGACCAGGGGGATTAGTACCCCATCCCCATCAATGCCATCAACATGTTTCTGCCAAAATGGCCAGGAGGGTCTGTGTCATTAATCAGGATGTGATATAAGGGCTCCTATCTAGTCTCTTAGGACTGAGATATATCCACCAGGTAGGTTGACCTTCGTCAAACTCTACTGAGATAACTTGAAACCTGTAAAATAAAGGTTAACAAAGTGTCAAGAAGGTTATAACTCCAGTGAAAGAGAAGAATCAGACTGGCACTATGCAAATCAACATTGTTATGCATGTGGATGTGAACACACGTGTCACTGCAAACGTGGTGCACATGAAAACAAATACTGCGAGTCCAGCTCACAATCTTACCCCAGAAGCGATGAACAGCCCCCGACCTTCTGAGACACCTCTTGGCACTGCTAGGTGATACAGGAGTTCCAATAAGTTTCCCAAAACAGAATGGGAAGTGGAAGAGATAGAGAGTGAGATACAGCTGCGTCTTGCCACCTGGTCCATCCAGGCTCCCAGTATTCGGGATGCAAGGGCAGCTTTCATCTAACTGACTTCTATGGGAATTAAATAAAAACACTATTAATTCTGCTTTTACTCATGAAACCAACTGTTGAATTGGATTCAGAGTAACCATGTACATACACAATAATCACCTTTAAAAAACGTGAATGACACCTCCACCTTGTGAATGACTGTTCATTGAATTGCAAAATGCACAAAATGCAAAATAATGTCTCACTCAAAATGCTAACTGGCAATAGCTAGATAGAGTTGTGCAAAAGTTGTTGCGCCAAACATTAATACAGTCAAGTGTTCTTTAAGAATGTATGAGCAAGACACCCATCCAGAGTCTAGACATTAATATCAATACGAGAGTTCAGACTCCATATTTGTGCCCGAAGTATGTCTTAGGGTTACTTATAAATCATACATCAAAAACACATAAAGGGCCCGATTCACAAAGGTAAACTGAGATGAAAGTCTAACTTGATGACTTTCAGTATTCACAAAGGGCATTTACGAGTAGTAAGATTTGACTTTTGTCTCACTTTAAGTTAAGTTTTGGTCTTAAGTTTAACAGAGACCAAAACTAACAAAAAAGTCTAACTTTACTTTTTGGAAATGCCCTTTATGAATACCGAATGCCGTAAAGCTAGACTTTCATCTCAGTTAACCTTTGTGAGCCGGGCTCAAAGATCTTACTACAAAACTGCACAATGTTACGTTAGTTACACTCTAATGTAAAACTCAATTCTAAGAGAAACACAGGACTCCCTGCACAGTAACGTCTCAAGTGTACCACAAATCCAAATCACAAACACTCGCTCAGCAGACACTTAGATGAAGGGGCAAGATAGTCTTTACCTCTGTGGTGATTATCTGAGGAGAGTCCATTGTGCGCTGGATTGAGAAAACAGGATTCAGAACGCGATGAAGCGCAATGCTTTGCTGAATTGAAAGGAGGAGCCGGCTTGTAAACAGGAACCTGCCGGCAACCAATCGGAAGCTGAAGAGGTGGCCAATCAGGAGCAAGAAGGTAAGCATCACAAGGAACCTGGAAGAAAGCTAAGCAAGACTTCTTGGGATGTACGGCCTTTTATAGCCAAAGGAAAGAGCGGTTGAGAAGCCCGTTGTTCCAGGAAGCAGGCAGGCAACATAAAAGAAGCAGTTGCGGGCCCACGTGATCATGGTGGCTGCCAGTAAACATGAGGTTGCCATGCAGATGACACAACAATGCCGAAGCGTGGGGATCTAGGTGTGTGTCATTAATAAACAAGCATTTGTAACCATACAAAACCAAACATTGGCAAAGACAATATCAAACATCAGGAAATAAACAAGCATTGGCATTTGTACAAAACAAGTTTGGGTAAAAACAAAACCAATGCTTTAACCACACCTTGTTCTCTTGTTTATTTTGTTACTGAGGGAAGACTGCTATGTGACTAACATGGGTCTCTAGGGGATGCTGGCAAACCACACAGGAGATGGCATGGGGGTTCCTGACAGTGGCCGTGATGTCTAAGAACATTGGGTGGTGGATAAGTGAGGTGTAATGGTCAGATCTTCAGTAAACCTTTCTAGGAACACTGAGTGGATATTGGAAGGATTTCTAACCTCTAGATTTTAGTCAAATGTATTGCAGGTAGTTAGTTCTGCATTCAATATTTGGATAAGGGCATTCCATGTTTTTGTTTCTTGAACTCCAGGAGATCTCTCTCCATGTTTTAGTCTCTTCAAAGTTTTTTGAGTCACAGTGTGAGGTGTACCAATCAGACACAGCTGTTAGGCATCTAGTGAGGAGCAATATGTTCAGTGTATCATGTGCCTTTCTTCCTAACCAGGTTCTTGAACTCTAGAGTTTACCACACTTCTCTAGTCGGGGCAAGTGTTCACCAGAATCTCCAACAGCTCCACATTATAGGAAATATGGTGTTGTGGTAAGATCCTTCAGAACATGAATAATTGCATATTGAGACCTCCAGGCTTGATTTAAGAAGCGAATGGCAGGTCATTGTTGAACAAATCTTCCATATTTCCTGCTTCTGTGGTTGTACGTGGAGAACTTTTCTTTTAATGCGGCCATTTACAGTACTCCTGGCTTACTGTTGAATTTTAGGAATTATCCAAAAACACTCATGGCTTACTCCTAGGATTTAGGATTAAACCATGAGTACTTAAGTGACAACAATTTCCTTGTGAATTCGGCCAAGAACTTGAGGGCCTGATTCACAGAGGTAAACGTACACTTTAGTGTAAGTTTGCGATTTTTTTGCAATTCACAAAGGAATTTTACTAATAGTATCATTACGAGTGCGACGTCTCCACACTTGTGGCAGAGACTCCTCGCATAGGAAGATAGGCAGTCATAAACATACTACTTGTAAAATGCTTTTATGAATTGCAAAAATTGAAAACTTTCACTGGATAGTAAGTTAACCTTTGTTTTTTTTTTTATTATATTTTTATTGAGAGTTCGTGCAAATTACAGAACTACAGAATTGTCAAGTAAAGTGCATGTTGCAAAATAATCAGAATACTCAAGTTGCTTTGCCAGTAGACAACGTAGATGGAAAAATACAGCATTACATATCAGCAATAAATACCATATAAAGTGCAGGGTGCTGAACATTTAGAAGTAAACATATCTCATCAAACTTTCACAACGCCCTGATGCAAACAATAGATACCGTATAAAGTGCAGAGTGCAAAACAATTGGACGTAAACATAACCCAACAATCTTTCCCATCGCCCTGTTGCAGAAAAGAGACGTGGCAGACATACAAGACAATTACAGATCACAATTGGATAAAGTGCAAAGTGCTAAATATTGGGAATGAACATAACCCTACTTTCTTCCAATAACCCTATTGTAACCAAGAAGAAAGGGGGCAGCACAAATAATATAAATAAAGAGTGTATAAAGTGCCTGAGAACGTACAATATGCCACTTCGCCTTCTCCTCAATGATAATAAACATCCAGATAGAAAGGGCAGTTTTCCCTATCTCTAACCTATACCCATAGTAAACTCTAGCGTTTCTCGTACATTTTTATTGAGCCTGATCTTATTGCATATTTTTTTCCAATTCTTTGATTTTGCACAATTTTGCTCTCCATGCTTGAAAAGATAGTACCCTATTGGTTTGCCAGCATTGTAGAATTAGAGATCTTGCTACCAATGCTGCGATATATAGGCATTCTTCTTGTGTAGTAATATCGGGGGAGCAACCCAAAACTGCAATAGATGCATCAATAGAAATGGAAGGGTCTAAGGTGAATCTCATATAAATTACAATTCCTTTCCACAAACTACTGATTTTCAGAAATTCCCAAACAATGTGTGACCAGGTGCCACCACCCTCTTTTGCGCAGCGGAAACACCTGTCCTCAATTTGTGGGTATGTCTTATGAACAAAAGCAGGAGTCCTATAGATCAGCCATTTTGAGTAGAATTGCATACACTTAAAATTTGCGCCTCTGAGTGCTGATGCATTACGTTTGTTACTTCTGTTCCAGGTTGATTTTAAGACCTGCATCCCTTCCCTTTTCTACCATCTATCACAGATTTTTTCATATAGCAAGAGAGGCTTATTTTCTTCAAAAATGTTAACCTAGGCACTGATCTTCCATTGCATTGGGGAATCAAAGGCTTCACTGATACTTGCTCTAACGGATACATTTTTTTAGATCGAATTTTTCTGGGGTTTTATTCTAATAAATGACCATTTTAAGCTTGTTTTGGAGTTTGAGAGCCCCATTTCGATCTCTGGCCATGACTTCCAACAATTGCCTATATTAAAATCTCAAATCTGTACATACCCATTTTCTTCCCATTTTTTTAGATTACTAGTCTACCGTGTAGAAATGGGACAACCAAGTCGAGCTATTGAATCTTGGGATACTATAAAATGTTAAAAATTGTGATTTTTGGGTAAGTACCCATTGGAGAGTCTTATAATGTACTTTCTTAGGGCACTTGGTTATTCTTGTGAGGTCAACAATATTATATTGCTTTAAGATCTTTTTCATAAAGAAGTTGTCTGCCTCCTGAGGGTTCAAAAAGAAAAACCTGAAAGCTACAGTGTGCAAAGGTTGCATGATAATAGTTCCTAATATTTGGAAGGGACAGCCCTCCTTCTGCAACAGGGTGGCTTAAATTGCTAATTGCCAGTCTTGTAATCTTATTCGACCATAAGAAAGAAGAAAACATGCTATCTATGTCTTTAAAAAAAGCTGCTTGTAGTGCACACGGAGCGGCGCTAGAAAGGAAATTAAAGAGTGGAAGAATAGACATACAAATTAGTGCTACTCGACCTAATAATAATAGTGGGATAGTGGGAGCTGGTTCCATTGTGCTAGCAGCTGTTTCACTTTTTTCAGCAACGGGATGTTATTTAAATGGAATAGATCTCCTACTTTCTTCGTCACGAAAATCCCTAGGTATCTCTTTGTGCGGGTGTTATATACAGGCCTGAATTCTGGCAATAAAGAAGCGATAGAGCAATTGCACAATCTGATCCCTGTTTTGGATTTGTTTATTTTATATCCACCTATTGCTTGGAAATCCGAGAAAACCCGCATGATTTCCTCCTGGGTGTCTGTTTTTTAATCTAAAAAAAGGACAATGTTGTCGGCATAGAGTTTTATATTTGTCATCCCCTGAACAGGGACCATGTACGCTTTTTTCTGTCTAATTGCTATTGCTAGGGGCTCTATAAATAACGCGAAGAAATCGGAGAAAGAGGACACCCTTGTCTAGTACCTCTGTTTATTGGACATGTGACTATATTCACAGAATTGATTAAAATGTGCGCCTGTGAATTCATATAGAGCCGTCTTATTAAATGTATAAACTCCTCCTGGGAAGCCAAATTTTTCTAAAATCAAAAACTGACAGTCCCATGAGACTAGGTCAAACGCTTTTTGGGTGTCTAGAAACCAGACCTGCGCCTCAGTCTTATTTATGTAAAAAAAATCCAGTGCTTCTAATAAAAAATGTGGATTGGTGTGGAGCTGTCTCCCAACTTCAAAACCACACTGATCCATCCCAATAAGTGAACCTACCATTCTATTTAGCCTATTAGTGAGGAGTTTTGTAAATATTTTGTAGTCAACATTTAGAAGGCTTATGAGCCTATAGGATTTCGCGTTCTCACTATCTTTTTCCTTCTTTAAAATGCTGACCACTACTGCTGTGCAAAAGGATGACGGAGGGTCGCCCCCTTGTAGTAGATGGTTTGCAAGATTGAATAATTCAATATTAAGAGTTGAGGCAAATCTTTTAAAAACTTTCGCGGAAAAACCGTCTTCCCCAGTTGCTTTACAGTTAGGCAAAGAGCTTATGACTAAGTCAAGTTCTTCCTTCGTGAAATCAGCTAGCAATTCCTCTCGACGGTTCCTGTTTAGTGTAGGAACTGGCAAGTCGTGCAAGAAACCACAAATGGATTCAGAGGGTGCATGATAGTCTGATTGATAAATTCCCTTATAGTGCTTAAAGAAGACCTCGCCTATGTCCAGCGTTCTAGTTGAACGTGATTTAGGTGAGTCATTCCAGATACTCTCGATCCTGTTGTGCACCTGTTTCTCTTTTGCCTGCCAGGCTAAAGGTTTCCCTGTATATTCGCTATCTTCATAGACTGTCTGAAGGTAGGTCCTGCTTGCTATATCACCTAACCCGTAGTAAAATTCTCTGATTTGTGTTTTTGCTTCTAATAATTCTTGCTTGGTGTTTGGACCCCTATTTATGATGTATTCTAGATTTGCTTGGCAAGTCTTGTTTCAGTCTTCATTCTTTCCTCTTTTTTAGCCCTTTGTTGTGGGATATCCTTCGAGGTGATTATGCCTCTTAGTGTAGCCTTAAATGCGTCCCAGATTACATTAATTGGGGCAGAATCTTTATTTATATAAAAAAAGGCACTAATCTCGTTATCTATTTGTGTTAACCATAGTTAATTTGCTAGATTAAGTTTATTAAAATGCTATCTTCTTGATGCACTTTCGTCCGTACTCCGTACATTGATTTCCATTTTGATTTAGGCATGATCTGAAAAGGCATTTGGAATATCTTCATATTTATTAATTACAAGATTATGTGAGGTCAGAAAAAAATCTATTCTCGATGCTGAATCGTATTTTGCTGAATAACAAGACTACCTACGTTTAACTGGATTATTCAGACGCCACTTGTCTACGATATCTAGATCGGATTTGAGACTTGAGGTTCATTTTGTTTTCGTTTTAGTTTTGTCAAATCAACTGAAGGGTCCTGTAAAAAATGTAAATCTCCTCCCCATATGATCTGTCCAGGAATGCCTGATAAGGCTTGCTTCAATTGTAGAATAGGGAGTGGATCATATATCACTGGTGCATAAATTGTGGCCAATATGAGGTTTAACTGATTTAGTTTTCCCTGAACAAACGTCCATCTTCCACCCGGATTTGAGTGTAATAAATTAACATGAAATTGAACATGCTTCCCTACAAAAATGCCCACACCCCTCTGCGCAATGCCCAAAACAGATGAGCAATAGAAACCCGCCCAGTTCTTAAAAGTTTTACTCGTATCTGATAAGCTTCGAAAATGTGTCTCATGAAAAAAAAATAACATCAGGATGGTACCCTCTGAGCAAGCTCTCTACTGCATAGGCTTTGCGCCTATTGTTAAGAACATTAGCATTAAAAGACAGGATTGTTAGTTTATTCCTATTCGTCATTTTTATGATTTACTGGATGTTTTAAGAGGATGCTTCCTGATACTTGGTAAGAATATTAATTAATTGGCTGCGAAGAATCTGCACACATCGAGATCGTCTAGAAGCTAAAAATACATATCTCATCATAACATATTGAACATACCTCCTCGACCTTGACTCTGACCCTGTTAGGAATTTAGCATCGAATATGTAGAGATCCTTCCTATAAAAACTCTTCCTAGCAGTTAGTAATCTGAAGTTCATTAAGCAGCTCATAATAGCAATCATAACATTCAATAGAGCATAGATACCTAAAATACATCCTACAATTACCATTTATCTGACAACAAAGCATCCTAAAAAGCTGCTTCCTAGAAGATGGCCATCTAGTGTGCAAATTTAACATTAGGCAGCAGATCGTAATAGCAGCTAATAGGTCGAGATCCTTCTCATAAAATCTCTTCCTGGCTGTTGGCGATCTAAACTGCAAATTGTGCATTAAGGAGCAGCTCAAAATAGCAGCTAAAACATAACATACAATAAAGCATAGATACCTAAAATACATTCTACAATTACCATTTATCTGACAATATAGCATCCTAAAAAGCCGCTTCCTAGAAGATGGCCATCTAGTGTGCAAATGTAACACTAAACAGCAGATCATAATAGCAGCTAACATGTAAAGTGCAAAGGAGTATATATAAAGTCAGTCATATTAGCTTTATTTCGATAAAAACAAATCTTAAAAGCTACAAAACAGTTTAAAAAGTACATTGGTGCAAAGTGCAGTACATTTTATGGTAAAACAATTGACAATAGGTTTAGAAAGAAATATGCGCAAGATAAAAACATTTAAAAGAAAAATACAGTTCAGAAAGTGCAAGTGGTGCAATAGCTCATAACAGCAACAAGATTTAAATAATAGCTTTCATAGTTCTCAATCTAATGTTCCATGCCCAGCTCAGGAACTTGGCTAGACCGCACGCATATAGTGTTCACGGATCAGATCTTAAGATGCGCAATGCCACAAAGTAGCTACGAGTACCCAGCTCTCTGCAGAGCGGTTTAAGCCAACGTTCCCTTGGGGCTTTATAGGCTGGGCAAACGAACATGATATGAGCTATTGACTCAAGGTCAGCATTACAGTTCGGGCAGGAGGCTAATGTCTGGTAAGGAACCTTCCATCGCTCTGTCATTTCACAAGTAGGGAGCGAGCCAACCCTGAACTCAAAATACAGAGCTCTGTCATACGGGCTTTGTATGGCATCTAAATATGGTTCGTAGTGGGTAGTATGTTTGTATTGTGTAAACTCCTCAGATAATCTACCTGCTCTAGAGTAAAGAGAGCCCTTCTTGCGGACCCAGGACCAATAGAGTTTCTTGAGTTCTATCTTCGGTGGGGCAGTTCTATTTATCCATGCCTCTTTGAGACCCAGATCATACATTAACATTTTTAGGTCCTTAAGCCATTTGATTTTGTGCCAGCCATCCATATTCAATATTTCACCCAACCCTGCTGCATACTTTGTTAATTCCGGGGTACGCCACAGGCGGGCCCATAGCAAAAGGGGGCGAGGTCTAGCTAAATCTCTGAGTGAGTGGCACCCTAGATCCTGCAGTAGAGACCTAGCGGGGGTCCTCAGGGGCAGCATCATCAGGTCTTTTAAGAATTTATTTTCTGACCTCACAATTTGATCTAGGTTGGAAAACCCACAGAGTTCAGCACCGTAAAGGGCTGAACTCACTCCTCTAGCCTTATATATATCAATTGCGGGAGCAATAGGTTTGCTTGATGAAGCACGATGCTCTTTGAGTATTGCTCCCGCTACCCTTTTGTGATTCAGGAGCATTTTTTGTAAATGAGTATTCCAAAGCATGGCGTCAGAGGTACGAATGCCCAAATAATCAAACATAGTAACCCTCTCTAACGGGACGGAGTTCAGGACAGGTGGAGTTCTAAGGTTCTTAGGAGGGTTCAGAACCAAGTACTTAGTTTTCTCAGAGTTAATAATCAGTCCTCTATCAGCACAGAATGACTGGAAGCTGTCCAACAGATTCTGCAAGCCCCTCGGGGTCTTAGAGATAAGGAGGGTATCATCGGCGAAAAGGAGAGTAGGAATTTTTTCGTCCGCCAGGGCTGGTGCGTCAGATGATATTTGGCGCAAATGCTCCACCACCCCATTTACATACAAAGAGAATAGGGTGGGGGCTAAAACACAGCCCTGGCGGACGCCCCTGTTCACTGGTATTCTGTCCGTCTTCTGCCCTTGGGCACCCCACCTAACTTGGGCGTAATTGCCTTCATGGAGACGCATCAGAAGATTTAAAATATACTTGGGAACCCCCAGGTCAGCTAAAACCCTCCACAGACGTCCTCGAGGGACTAGGTCAAAGGCAGTCCTTAGGTCTATAAATGTGAGATAAAGACTGCCTGAGTATCCAGCGGCTTGGGAGGAGCAACCCTTTGGCTCTCGCGGCGGACGCGGCTCGGCGGAGCTCCGGACCCAGGAGGTGGCGGTTCCCTCGGCGCTGGGCGGCGGTCGGGGGGCATTCTGTGGAACTGGCCTTCCCCGTTAACTTCGAAAATCACGCCTTGGTGACTTTAACTGCCTTGTGAGGATCGTGCCACTGTATTGTTGCTGCTGCCTTCCTGCCCCATTTCACCCACGGCTTGCAGCGCACCTACCATCAGCGGGAGCCGGAATACGGAGAGGGGCTGTGACCTGTATGAGGACTTGGGGTGTGTCGAGTGGAAGCTGGGCTGCGAGCGTGGAAGCAGGGACTCCATCTCCCAGGAGCCCCTGTGAGCCCAATCTGTTTCACC
Source organism: Triturus cristatus (assembly GCF_964204655.1). Classification (NCBI taxonomy): domain Eukaryota; kingdom Metazoa; phylum Chordata; class Amphibia; order Caudata; family Salamandridae; genus Triturus; species Triturus cristatus. Next base: position 1,077,890,533 of record NC_140591.1, on the reverse strand, counting down.
TGGGCCGCTCTCCCTGCTTAAAATCCCACCCGCCCATTTTCCTTCCTACTTTAACAAGCCCTTACCCCCGCGCGCGGGAGAAGCGCGAAGCCCGGGCAAAGGGCGGGCCCGTTTCGGACCGGTCAAGACCGGACCGGGCCACCCCTCCTTGCCTCTGGGCTCCAGGTCTCTCATCTCCATCTGAACTATGTCTGGCAGGGAACTTAGAAGTAAGTCCTCGATTGTTGGGGGTTCCAATGCGGGAGGCATGGAAAAATTCTTAACTAGAGCAAATTCAATAGTGTCCAAAGAAATCTTAGTACTGTAAAAACGCATGTCGAAAGAACTTACTGCAACTAAAAGATCTTCACTGGGACCGATCGCTAATGCCGTAACGCCGGATAGACACTTGCCTACGGCGGATATTGCACCCTGTATAACCGAGCAAGATAGCACCCCTGGAGGGGAGGAGAATAACTCTCAGGATCTGGACCTTTTGGTTAACGAAATAATGCCAGAAATTGATTTAATCCTCGACAACGATGTGAACTCACCCATCACTCCAGGGGCTGCCCCCAATAAAATTATGCATCTAGGGCCTAGAGAAGGGACTATCCCAAAAAGGAAAAGAGTATATAACAAGAAAGAGGGAAGTCTAGCGAAGGTTGCCAGGCAAAATAGTAGTAATATCAAACCAGGAAGGCCTGCTGCAGGGCTACAAGATTTGGGCAGTGGATTGGTAGACTTGACTTTGCCCCCTCCCGTTACCCATATTCCAGGCCAGCATGGTACTGCACTGACCCTTGAAAATCTGGGAGCGCTATTTAAATCTATTTTATATCCCCTAGAGGCCAAATTGGAACAGATTGAAACTAGATTGGCTAACATTGAGAGAGTAACGTCCACTTTAGTAGCAAGACCTACTCATGCCAATATTTCCAGTACAATTATTTCTGACGATGCTCTCCCCCCCTCAGCTAGTAGTATGCCTACCCCCAGCTGCAGATTGTCTGGACCACTGGGCTCTAACCCTCTTCCCTTGGTACCTCCTAGACAGTTGCCGGCCTGCTCCTTGGCAGGTGCCAGAGGCAATGACAACCCGGGGGTTACAGTTACAGACAGGGGTAATAGTGCACCTCCAACGTCAGTGAAAGATATCAGGGCTAGTAAACTCCGAACCCCGGACCTTCCCCCTGAAGCTAACCGCTTTATGGTGGTCTTGGCGGGTGTCCCAGCCCTAGGAGAAGGGAAAGATGAATCATTTGCCTCACTTAAAAGCAAGGTTGTCAAATGGCTTAATTGGAACAGACCCCTGCCAACCCAGCTGTCTAGTGAGATTGTAATGCTAAGAAGGGTACCTTGGGTGGGAAAGCTGGCAAAAACTATAAATGGGGACTGTATAACAATTAATTTTAGGGACCCCAGAACAGTCCACTATATTTGTGCCGGTTTTAATAGGTCTTTTGACTCCACTATCCAGACCCTGCCGCTTTCTTTCTTTTACCCCCATCCCTGACGACCTATGGGAGTGGCAGAAACGAGTGGACCAGGGTCAACTATAGGGGCAGAAATAGGAGACATCACGGCGTTCCAGGCCCTATGCCATCTAGAGCCACATTTTGCGATTACAACCGTTTTAGCTGCCTTGATGCAGTCGACTGACTACCCCAGGAAACACAGCCATCTCTTGGGGAGGGGAGCACACACCTGAGTGTAGAAGCTTTAATAGGAAGTACCGATCAGTTAGAATTGGCCCGTGCGGAGTATCTGCCAACGGCTGGTGCTCAGCTAGGGCCAAACACCCAGTCCCAATTTCCCTCCTTGTGTGCCAGTCAACTTAGTAGCTTGGCGGCCACTAAGGATTTGACATTCCTCAGTAGTCCCGTGGGGGACATCCCTGGATCTGATGCTGTGGATTATGGTGCAGGGTTTAAAATCTTGAGTTGGAACATCGCAGGCTGGCGTAAAAAAAAGGAGCCCCTGGGGTGGAGGGAGACTGTTAACGGCCAGGACATACTCTGCCTCCAAGAGACCTGGTCCACACAAGAGATTCTCTTTGATGGCTTTGTCTCTTTTAACTGCCCGGCGCAGGCATCAACCATGGGTAGGGCCAAAGGAGGTCTTGTGATCCTTTTGTCCGTAAGCTTCCCGGTGCAAGGTAAATCTCATACCATTGTAGGATCCCATTCACAGGTCCTCTGGCTGCAGCAAAGTGGGGGCCGTGATGTCCTGCTGATTAACCACTATAACAACATGTTTGATTCCTCGAGCTCATTTGTAGTCAATGAACTTGCAACTGTAATTGATAAACTATGTAGGGCTAACCCGGTTCCATTTCTTATTACCTGGGGGGGGTGATTTTAATATTCCCACATGTACTTTCTCTTTTTCTAATGCCTGCGGATTTGATGGGGTCCGAGGGGCCGACCGGGCTCATTTTGTACATACACCTTACGGAGAGTCATTAAATGCCTTATTGTTAAAATTGGATCTACTTGTTCATGTGCCCGCTAATGATAGGGAGGGCAACCCGGTCCCAACTTTCGTAGGGAGGAACTCAGCCTCTGTTATTGATCACCTGTTGGTTTCGGAGAACATCAGCTCTCTCTGTTCTGTCCCGCAAATTGTAGACCTGTCCCTTAGCGATCATAACGGAATTACTTTTACCACCTTGATTTGGGGGAGGAAGGTCCAAGTTGCCCGTAGGACAGTTGCTGAATTAATCCCTCATAGGCCTAATGGATGTAGAATAAAATGGTGCAGTGACAATTCTGAGAAGCTGATGTCAAAAATTGTGGCTGTAAGTCTCCCTGAGCTGCAGCGCTGTTTAGATGATAATACAAGTGCGGCAAGCATTATCGTTGACTTCGAGGAAATTAATGCCATAACTAAAAAAATACTTACTGCCCCCAATAGGCACAGGGCTAACGTGGGATGGTTTGATAGGGCTTGTACGAAGTCCTTGCAGGAACTAAAGAAAGCCCTATATAATCACCCCAGGGACAAGTGTGTTGTTAAATCCCTCAGAGCAAACTATAAGGACCAGTTGTCCCGTAGGAAGCATGAATTACGGGAGGAAGCCTGGGATAATTTCTCCAAAGCAGCCGAATTGCGGGACAGCAAACTCTTCTGGAGCACTGTGAATAGTCCTTTTTTGCATCAGAAGGAGGCTTACCCAGTATTGTCAGCCCAGGTTAGTGAAGAAAACTGGGTTGTGTTTTAAAATAGCATTTTTAATCCAGGGGGGGAAACTAGTACGTGCCCTAGAGCAGCAGCCCTTGGTCCAAACCTTCCCCTAAATATTACAACTGATGAGGTAGTTACTGCCATCCAAAACAGCAAGGGAGGAAAGGCCCCAGGGCCTGATGGGGTGCCGATAGACCTTTACAAAGCTGACACTCTTTTGTGGGGCCCCCTTCTGACCAAAGTCTTCAACGCGGCAGTTATGGTAAGCACCCCTTACATGGGGTGAATCAATTATTATACCAATCTACAAGAAGGGCGATAGGAGCGAGGCAAAGAACCCTTCTGGACTCCTCCCTAAAAATTATGAGTAGGGTGCTCCTACAGCGTCTGGAGGAATGGGCAGAGGTCAATGGTATCTTGGCTGACTCCCAATTTGGGTTCCGTAGGGGCCTTGGTACCGTTGAGCAGTGTGTTAATTTAGATCTTATCATAGGTAAATACACTCGAGCCAAACAGGGCTCCTTATTCCTCTGCTTTGCTGATTTGTCCAGCGCTTTTGATTTGGTGAACCATGCCCTTCTGTGGACCACGTTATTAAATATTGGCGCTCCACCCGCAATTATTTATTTTCTGGCCAGACTATACAGTAAACTATCGGCCAGGATTCGTTATGGCCAAGCGGGTGAATGCACTGATGATATTGAGGTCAAATCAGGTATCAGACAAGGCTGCGTCCTTGCCCCACTGCTCTTCTCCCTTTTTATTAATGACATGGACTCTGAATTGAGATTGGTCTCCGCTGATGCACCACAAGCCGAGGGCCAAGCCATTCCTGTACTGCTCTACACAGACGATACTGTTTTATTGTCTAGAACTCCAGTGGGTCTGCAGAGATTAATGGATAGTTTTTTTAGTTTTATCCAGGGGAGGAAATTAAAAATTAATAACTCCAAGACGTTTTTTATGGCTTGTGGCAAGAAAATAAAAAACCTGAGATCTTTCCAGTTTGTGGACCAAAAGATACAAGTGGTGGATACATTTTGCTATTTAGGCATCACTCTCAGTAGTAATGGCAAGTGGGCACAGGAGATTTGTAACGTTAAGGCCAAGATGGGCAAAGCCATTTCTGGTGTTTTTAAATTCACCTCAAAATTAGGAAGCCGGCGTCTTTGTGATATGTTGCACATTTACCGCCTTAGATGTGCTTCTGTGGCCCTCTATGGATCAGTGGTTTGGGGTCATTGTCGCCATGGAGACCTCCAGGTGGAGGAAAATAGCTTTTTAAAGAGGCTTCTTTGCCTTCCAACTTCAGCCTCCACTGGACTGTCCCACCTTGAGGTTGGGCTGGAATACCTGACTGACCTTACGGGGCTAGGCCCACTAATGACCTGGAGATCGATTTGGGCAAAGGAGGAAACTGGCTTCACTAGGAAAATTATCCAAGACTGCCTCCATTTGGATAAACATAACCAGATCCCATGGCTTAATTATGTGATCTTAGATATGAATGTTTTGGTGGATCCTGCCAGGGCTGTAGATTCCTCAAAAAAGGAGCTAAAACTTATTTACTTGGGGATTAAATCCAAAGTGCGTAGAGACATAACCCGCCCGATGGCTACTCACCAATTTCACTACTCCCTTAACCAGGCAAGTTTAGGTTTCGCCAAGTACCTAAAAGTGGTCACCAAACAATCTCATCAGTTTGTCCTCACCAGACTACGTCTAGGTATTTCCCACATTTTAGTGGCCTTTCCGTTGATTAATAATTACACGGCAATGCCCTGTCCCTGTGATGGGACTTCGAAGCAGAGTACCGAGCACTTTTTCCTTCTTTGCCCTCTGTATTTATATCTCCGAATTGCCTACCTCAAACCACTTTTTAAAAAATATTCAGCGTCTAATGTCGGATCTTTGATGAGCCTTCTTTTTGCACTTGACGAACTGGATGTATGCTTTTTTACAGCAACCTTTATTTTGCAATCTGTGTCCGTCAGAAAAAGTATGATTTACTGAAAATACATGTGAAATGATACTCGTAGATGTTGTCCATCTGGCTCACCCCCCCTTTCTGCTCCATTTTTCTTATCGTTAACCAAATGTATTGTTATTTTATCATTTTATGTATTGTATTGTATTACTGATGCCATGTGCTTTTATAACTGTTTTTAAACAATCGAATAAAGTTTTGAAATGAATGAATGAAATGACTGCCTTTGCCTATTTTAACAGTCTTCCAGTATAGGAGGACTAGCCTGAACACCTGCTCAATTGTCCCTACACCAGCCCTGAAACCCGCTTGGTAGTCCGAGAGGATCCTATTTTCATCTGCCCATTCCAGGATTCTCTCCAGCACCACCCTCCCCACAACCATTTGTACTGAATCAATTAGGCTTATTGGGCGGTAATTAGCAGGGTCGTCCCTAGCGCCCTTCTTATAAATAGGGACCACCTCTGCTCCTTTCCAGGAATCAGGTATCGATGAACCGGTGTCGATGGCATTAATAGGAGTGGAGATAAATTTTTACCATTTAGCAGGATCTGCCCGGATCCTAAAAAACTTAAAGTGCCTAGAGTGCGTTCTCCACCTAAAGTGCATAGTGTGTTTCAGTGAATTTTGGTCGTATATTAACCATTTCTCTGCAAAGTCTAACCATATTCTGACACTGTGAAATTTCGCCTAAGAACTCTCTCTTTCCTAAATGCTTCACCCCCTTCAACTCCCCCTCAAACCCCCCCTGAAGGAAGAAAATCCCCGCTATTCCCACTATTTCCTCCTTCTCCCTCTTTATGCTGGATGCCATCTTGTTGCATCCTTTTGTGTCTCCTGATTCACCTCATGACCACCCTTAACACCCTCAACTGAGAGATCTTGTAACAATTCATGTTATAGTCCGAAGCCAACTTATGACTACAGTGTCCCTTCACTTATGTAGCACTCAGATCTTCCAGAAAGGTTTGAGCATCTGATCTATCCGTGAAAATGAAAAATTTTCCTTTGGCCAGGATTTTTAGTTTAGATTGTTGAACAATCGATGCCTGCGCTCCTTTAGCCTTAAAGGAGTTGATCATTTTAATAAAATCCTTTTGTCTATGAGCAGAGGCTGCGGACATATCAGAAAAGATTCTACAATTTTGATTCTCAGAAGTAGAAAATTATCTCTTTGCTATTGCTGTATTTAAAAATGTTTCCTTAATTCTGAGCGGGAGCTCTATGGGCTCTGGTGATTGAAAGATCTCCTTGCAGCTCTGGTATTGCCTTTCTCAGAAGGGACTCAGACCACTTTACAATATCAATATTTTCCATGCCCTCCAGAATTCCAACCAAGGGCAGATTGGATCGTCTGTTATAGTTCTCAAGATCTTGAAGTTTTAGCTCCATCTGGTGCTTATTTTTATTTAGGACATGAAGATCTTTTTGCATAGCTACAATATTGTCCTCTAGGTCTGAGACACGATTTTCAACTTCTATAATCCTTTTGGGGATGTTAAATAAGTTTTCCTCGAGCTTAGACAGCCTCTCGTGCAACTGTGAGATTTCAAGTGCTTGAGATACTTTAAAGTCTCTTAATTCTTGTAACATGATTATGAGCATATTTTTTATTGAAGAATTTCCTTTAGATTCCTCGCCTTCTATCGGTAAGAATAGATCTAGTTCTGATTCAGATGAATACTCAGACACTAGCGCTTCTATCCTGGTTTGAGTGGCGCTTGTTCCCCCTTGAGTCGACTGCGGGAATGTTTGATCATCTTGGATGGGAGGGGGGTTAGCAAGGGGCATTCCTAAAGAGACTGTCTCGGGTTGCGGATGAGATTGAGGCTGTAGATGGACTGCCTGAACAGGTTAGAGCAGGCTGGACTGTTTGGCTTTGTAGAGCCTGCTGTTCTGATTGATCTAATTGAGATTCTAATTGAGATTCGAATCTTGGACTCTCAGTGCTAGGGTGTAGTGTATTTTTTGACTTTCTTTGTGCGGAGAGGTGCTTACTAAAGAAATGGTATTGCTTGGGGCTGATCAGATTGTCACCTCCCCTATTAGGTTCGCCACCTACTCCACGCTCTCCATCTGTGGCTAGAGTGCTTAGATCTGCTGAGTGGTCGAATACATTTTCATCTTCATCTGAGAGTTCATAGAGAGTATTCTGCTCAGACTGCTCAGACTGTTTATCTTTTCGGCCAGTGCTTTTGCCTTCAGCTCCATTCTCTGCTGAGCATTCCTTTGTCCCCTCCGCATTCCTCTAGGGGCAGGTGAAGGAATTAGCACTGTTTTACCAGATGGCTCTAGGGGCTCTTTTCCCATACCTACTTTGTTCTGTTTCCTGCACATTTTCCAAATCTTTTCCTTTTTCCTTTCCTTTCCTTTCCTTCCCCTTTCCTTTTTTTTCCTGCTTCTCTCCCAATCAGTGTTCGAGCCCCGAAAAGGTTGCTGCTGATGCCAGCTACCCCAGGCGGAACCAAGGAAGCAAGGAAGCAAGAAGCAAGCAAAAAAGCAAGCAAGGAAGCAAGCCGAATAGATCGATCACAGGTCGATGAATAACTCAAAAAGAATCCAGTCCGTAGCAGCTGAAATTTACCCTCAGAGGCTAAGCACCACAGGAAAAGAGAAGTGCAATATAGTCACTAGCCCACAGGGTACGTGCGGAAAGTAGGCAAAAAAAAAAGAAAAACGAAGCCCCCTCACCACCTCGCCTCCTTTCTTCTCTGCTCCATTCTCCTGTCACCGCCCGCTCTGCCTCTAAGCGCCTACCACTACCTACGAGAAGCCGGTGGTGAAGTACCTGTGAGAAACTCAGTAGAGACACTTCTTCAGTGTTAAGAGCCAGGGACGTAGACAGAGACTAAGACGACGTTGGGCTGTACAGCAGTCTTTTTTAAGTCCGCACGCAGTGCACAGCGCACTTCAAGTGGCGGGCAGCATCCACCGATAAAATGCAGGTGGTGGAATGCCGGTGGTAAACTTCAGTAGTGAATCCCTTCAAACAGCATGTAGCACACAGCGCACACAGTGCCCTGCAGGTGGCAGCAACCTTGGAATACAGGCGCTGCGAGCGTCTTGAGCATGGAGCTGAAGGCTTCTGGGTCAGACGGGCAGGGAGGGACTCGCGCAGACAGCAGCAACACTCAGCACTAGCCACCTGGGACTGATCGGTGTAACCGTTGAGTGTCTGACGTGCTTGCTCACTCTTGCTTGAAGTGCCAACCCCCACCAGCCCCCGCCTGGTCTTTCCACTCCACGGTTCACGGCTTTTGCCGGGCAAAGGTGAGTTACTTGCGGCAAAGGTTTTAAGCTTCCAGGCTCATTGACTCCGCTTGGAACTTGGAGTCACCGGAGCCTTGATGAGCTGCAGCCCTTCCTGAGCATCTCGTGGGCGGAGCATCGGTGAATCAGGTGACGCTGGCGGCAACGTGCGTGGGTCACGTCTGCCGCATCTCTCCTCCCGGTAAGTTTACCTTTGTGAATCCGTCCCTCAGTCTTGGATACAGTCAGACGAGAGATATTTTTTAATTCAGGGTAATCCCTTTTTTTTCATTCTGTGACTTCATGCCAGCCCTTCAGGATTTTCCTCAATAAAATCTATTGAATTTTGGTATTATTTACATATTTAGAGGTGCACTGCATGTTGTCCCTGGACCTGGGCAAGAGGGTGTGAATACATTGAACAACTTTCAGGCACTCCAGTAGACATTTTTTTAAAACACGTGAATGCTGCTAACCTCATTCTCACTTAAAAGGATAAGATCAGTGTACTTCCTAGTATCCCAACGCACGTTTGCAGTCCGTTCATTAGGATTGTGTGGTTAATTGTGTCACATGCAATTGAGAGGCTAAGTATTATCACAATAGCTAAGAGGTTCAGCAATATCCAAACAGATTACCAATTTTCCTTCAATAAAGCTATGGTTTTCTGTTTAAATTAGGCAAGTTGTTTACTGTCTCTCGTGAGTCTGAACCTAAAGTGACAAAGAGACAAGAAAGCCATTTTGCCACAATTACATATATAATTGCTTCTTCACTTCTCTTACTAAGATATTTTTGGGACATGATCAGGTTGTTCAGCCTACTGCTGGTGTTTTTAGTGAAGATATAATGAATGCATGATTAAGAGATTTGAGGCCAAACCGTGAAAGAGTAATACATTATTCACGCTTATGAATAGAATAGCAGTTACAATCAACCAACAGCTGATTAATGTGGCCTCATCAATATTTGGCTTGTGAAAAAAAATTATTATGCCCATCATTTTTGTGAGATTTGTTAATATGGTGCACATGGAGCTCTGTTCATTTTGCTAGAACTATTCTTCCTATGCCTTTGTTCTGTGGCAGACTAGTTTCAATCAAAAAGTTCTTGCTGGAGACATTTTCTCCTAAAACCAGTCTCCTTGCTGGTGTATAGAATTACTCTTCCAGAATTCCGGTGTAAGAATCTTACTGAGATTTTGGAAGAATTACATTTTTAAGTGAGTCAATTCAAAATGTCATTTTACAAAATTTCACAAACTTTGCAAAATCTATACTAAATATGACTAAATATCATGAAGTGCAGTGGAAAAATGGATTCTGTCCCATGTACACTACTGACTTTCTTTACTTTTAGACTACCCAGTATATGAATTTTTTAAACTGAGTGAGTCTTACTGACTCCTACTCACTGTAGACACTAATAAAATGGACGGAGAGTGACAGCTGCCAGTGTCAACCTTTCACAACAAGGCTTTATGCTGTGCACCTAGTGTAGTTTGAGTGAGTGGGACTACCATCCAGCATAGCATGGTATCTCTGCACAGGTACCCTGCCCCAGAAAGGACTCTTCACAAAATGTTGCTGACTTGGGGTAGAAATTATAATGAGAGTGTGCATTCATAGTGTAACAATAAACCCACAGACAGAAACAGCCTACTCCTGTACGAGAGTTACCACCCGAAAGCCCTCAAACAGAATCTACCGGTTGGTCAGTTTCTCCGGATAAGGAGAAATTGCTCGGAAAAAGATACCTAAACGGAACAGGCAGAACATCTTGAGAGGAAACTCATCGATTGCCATTATCCTAGGAAAATGGTAAAAAAGGCAAATAAGAGAGCAAGAAACAACTCAAGAGAATCATTGTTGGAGGACGTTGAGAAAGCAAAAACAAATAGACCAGTGTGTGTCACTACATTTACACCAGCTTCCAACTCAATTAAAAAAATCATCAGAAAGAGATGGCACATACTAAACAGTGCCGGAAAACAATGGGAAACACCACTTTTTGCATTCAAACGCAACAAAAATCTACGGGATGAACTAGTACATGCCCAGATGCCCACAAGGGAGAACACAGAACAACTTAGGCTCTGGGACCAACCACGTGTAGTGGGCCATTTCTCCTGTGGTGGGTGCAACTCGTGCAACCTCACGAGAAACACCAAAGAAGTGGACATAGGCACAGGAAAACCTTGGCAGCTTCGAACATTTTAGTAATTGTAATACAGAAAATGCGGTGTATCTGCTAACATGTCCCTGCACCCTCCAATACGTGGGAATGACGACCAGGAAGATAAGAACCCGCATCAATGAACACCGCAGCACGATCAGGTGTAAAAAGACTAACACAAAACTGACGAGACATTTCTCTGAAAACAATCACACTGAAACGGATCTAAGCTGGACTATACTTGAGGTCATGAAAAAAAGCAGATCTGACCTCACTAGAGCTCTGCATGTTAGAGAACAACAATGGGTTTATCGCCTACGTTCCCATGAGAAGGGCCTTAATGATGATATTCCGTGGCTACAGCTAATACGATGAAAAAGGGCCATGAATACAGCACCATTCTCAGACCATGATCTATATACCGCCCACATTCACATGCAAAGCATGGCCAACACACACTGAAATAGTTGAAACATACATTTTTTAACTCTTGTTACAGCTAATACGCCTTCAACACATTGCTTGCCTGGAGGCCCATCAACGTACTTCGACATCACAGTCATCCATCCTACATGGTCTCCCAGTGACCTTCTATTAGTATTTCTTTTAGAGCATACCCTACCAACATAACTCATAAAGCAGTACTTTGCATACATCCACAGCATTAGGTGGGTGCTCCCATTTTCTAATTTCTCACCTCCTTTTTTCAAACCAGTATATGGATACAACACGAGCTGCACCTACAGGCAATAATCTACCCACGCCTCTCTTTGCCCATAATAATTGTTCAGTGTCCCCACGTCAATGTATAGATATACACGTCCCTGCGTGCATTGACTGCCCTTTTGTTTCTATCACACGGGCCACCGGCCCGTGTAGCACCGAATCCTAATTGGTAGTGAAATGTGGCAACTAAGCGCCCCGTTAGCTACGTTTACTCCACAAAAAAACTCCCATCTTTCGTTTTGGTTTATTGTTTATTTTTTACGATCGATAAAAACCTCACGAAGGGATGATGCGACTGGTGCGAATAAGATCTTCTTTTGATCACACGTTTACCAGTACGCACCGCTGTCCCCATACTGTTGTAGTGTTACCATGCCAAAGTTTAGGAAAGATACGCTCAAGTACGCTATTTCAGCCTCCAGTCCCCATTCCACGGGGCACTGCCCCCAGCGGCACCATAACCAACGATGCACCGCGTTGGAACACCACCAGTCCCTCAAAACCAATGAGGTGCCTTGTATTCCCATCTCCTCACACTCACATTGGCAAATCCGACTCCGGAAAACCCGCCCCCTACATCGATCGGGCTCCCACCCCTTCAGCCACTCCACCATTCATATTAACGCATGGAACACCTACCCGTTTTTCCACGAATTAAGCTCCCTGTATCATACAGCCTTGGCATACACACGCCCCCCTCCGACATTTTACACCCAGGCTCTGGGACACCGGGAAACGCGCATCTGAAAGCGTTTTTCGCTTATTACGCCAATTAAGCGTCCGCAATGCACTTTAAAAGACGACGCCCGCTCCCTGCCATTCCTACATTCGGGAGGACCGGGAGCGGACATAGGATTCGGAACAATCCATTACGTGTGACAGTAAGAGTCTGAATGAACTGAGAGACCAATGTGTGTTTTCTTTGTTTATGTTGTTTTCTTTCCCTCCTCCGCTACCCACTGAATTTTGGATAGTTAACTGCTCAACATGTGGTTTGGGAGGTTTGCTCTCAACCAAAACGCTTTATGAAGGCTATGGTTTTTTGTGTTTTCTTTTTCAGAGGTGCCATAACAGTGGATCCCCTCTGCCCCCTCCCCCATGGGACAAGTTGTCCATTAAATTAGGGTAAGATTGGTGGCAGCGCTGTCTGCCACCACCTTTGAAGTTTCACGAACGTGTACACGAATAGAGTGCCACTAAGTCACGTACACTTTGTTCACCCTTAGAAACCAATGCATGCATTGTTCTTCTTCTTTTTCTTGCACAGGTACGGTCGACCCGACGAGTTCCATTAATTATCATTTCTCATATGTTTTTTCATTTAGGCTTCACCATTGGAAGCAATTTAGAAAGTGAAGTGTGGCCTACGCCACACCCACACAGTGGTACTTCTTACCAACAACTGGTAAGAACGGAGCCCCCCCCCCCTTTTTTTACTTTTAGGTCCTGATGAATGCCATGGACCCAACTGGGCCGCTTTGGCAGAAACATGTCGACCACCTACGAGACGGTTAGGGGACCCTAAACACCCCACTCACCGTCCTTTGTTTTTAGTATCATATAGTTATTGGCCACATTAAAATGTATTTTCTGGTAACTATAATGATTTTTAAACTCACTTTCCATTTCACGGGCCCCCACTACTTAGTTTAGAAGTGCATCCCTGTCTCCAGGTGTATGCCCGCCCTCTATCAAACGAAGGTTTTAGAGGGCGAGGACTGGTCAATGATGAAGCATGACACCAGGTGGTGTGTGTGACCAGTCCGTAACTTTTTGTGAGATGCCCACACTCACGACGTTCTTGTAACTCGTTTGGGTTATCACACTAGGAGCAGCTCTTTTGTGGTAAACATTCATAGTGTAAGTCTGAAGTACTTATGTGAAATTACTGGGAGGTATTGTAGTATTCAGTAAGGGTGAATTCTGCACCAAAGAACAGTTTCAACTTAGAAAGACCTATAGATTAGAGAGATTTACTAATCTTATGGTAAACAAGCATCAGGAATACAAATATATTAATTCCATCTCATTTGCATTTTTTTCTGGTACTTCAAGTTTTTCATAAGCCTGTGAGGCTGCTTCCTAATTAGACTTCTGGTTTTGAATTCGCCTCTTGAGCAAGTTGACTCTGCTGACCAGCCAGTGGATCAAAATCACTCTTCGCATTGATGGGACATTTGTCAGGATAAGGCCTAGACTGGTTAGAGGCAGGGATGGAGGCTGAGCGGGAATGTGCTGATGAGCCTTAACTACTGCACCAGCACTGAGGGAGCCCATCCGAAGGAGCACAAAGGAGGGCAGCCAGCCCATAGATGTCAGACACAGGAGGTAACCTCCTTTGAAGTTTTGGAAGGAAGAGACCAGGCAGGTGTGAAAGGGGTATGCTTGCAGTCTCCCATAGAGGTCGTTACATAGACCACTTCAAGTAGCCATTTTAGAATGTCTCAAGATACTAAGCAGGAGGTTTGGGACAGGCATAGAATGAAGATGTATCATCCCTAGATTGGATAAAGGTGTCTACCCCTGCACAAGCGAAAGACTTCTGAGAACAGTCTGGACCTGGAAGAAGTGACATCGGAGTGATGCACAGATGGAAGAGAGGAGATTCCTCACCACTGATGCACGGATGGATTCAACAGCGTTTGGCTGCAGTTGACACCCTATGACGATTTATTTCTCCAGGGCCAGTGGTGCTAGCCCTCCTACACCCTCTGAGGGACAGTGGAGAGACAGACCTGATATCAGGACCCTGGAGCGCTCTCCTGGATTTCCCGTAGACTGGTTCAGTGGGAGTGTGACCACCAGAAGGGGGGGGGACTCTGTCTTGCACCGACCCAGTTGCTCTGTAGGTGACCAAATGAAGCTGTGGGATCTGCCTTGGTACCTTGGGAGTTCTGCTGATAAAGAACTGGGGCCCAGGAGATGTGTGAGGAACACATAAGTAAAATCTAGATCGCTATGAAACACAAACATTTAGAGGCCAGTAGGCCTCAATAAATCCCTCCTGGTGCTAGAGCTGGTGACCAGGAGCAAAATGACCAGAAAAGCTTCCAAATTTGGCATGGAGAAACCAAAGAAAGAAGCATGGTCCCCAGGGTGGACTGGTCTGGATGGACATACATAGGGTCTTTTCATGGTAAAAATGAAATGCCCCTGGTGCCCATGCTGCAGCGCAGAATGTCAAATTCCCCCTTCGGCACAGACCCACTACCTCGGCATCCAATTCACTCACACACATTCATTGGTGGGGCCCATAACACCAATATACGTACACTCGGTTGACGTGTTTTCTGAGGGAAAATACGTTTCTCAACGCTGACATGAGAGGAATACCTTTACTTTACCCTAAACACATTGACATCAAACCTAAGATATCCCTCTCATACGGAGATGGATCATTTAGTTGAATTTGTGATTGATGATTAATTCATCTATCTATGCTCTACTTCTTTTCTTTTATTCTCTCCTTCAAATAATCGACACAACACATTTGTCAATTAATCAATTATTCTTTATCTAAGAAATATTGCAAGAAATGTTAGAAATCATCATCAGCATTTCAGAGCATCATATTTACCTATTCTGGCTAAAGTCGTCCTCTAAGTCAGTCAGTCAAAGAAGAATTTATTTAGCAAAGTTAGGCCGCAATTCAGTCTCTCATAGATTCAGGATAACAACTGTCCAGCAGTGTCACCGTCCTCTCGTCAGCATAACGTCAGGAACTCAAGTTCGTCAAGAAGAGCGTAGTTAGTTCAGTTCAATTCCCTACCTACTTTTATAATTAAAATAATATCAAAATGAATCAAGATCGGGGTTTAGAGAGTCTGGATTTGTCAACTTTGGCTTGCGGGGTACAGTTCTCAGGGTGTCGAATGATGAAGTCATCAAACTTGCTTGTTCCGGCTTTTAAATTGAGCTTTGTCTATAGTTTTGGATGGGTTCCCGGAACGACCTTGGAGGGTACATGTTCTCCCGGGGTCAGGTCCAGGCCACTGTTGCTGGCAGTGGCAGTCACGTTTAACGTCTCGTTCAGCCATCTTGTATAGGCCGAAATGGTCAACTTAAGCAAAAGAAACACAAAAATGTAATTAAAAGATAGAAATGACTAATACAATGTTATTCCCTTACTAATACCCATATGCGTGTCTATTTATCTAGCAGAAGCAACACTCAGAGCGGTTTATACTCACTGAATAAAGCACAAATCACAAATGCATCACTTAAAGCAACATATAACATGTGATATTCTAATTTTCTACTATTAATATGCGTACACCAGTTAATTCACAATTAATATAGCCATGCAAAGTGCAATTCCCACGTGTAATTCTCTTGTTAATATAGTTGGTGAGTTATCACTTCAAACAAATTAATAATACTACAATTAATTGATTATTCGGATTAATATAAACATGCAGAATGGGGGGTATACAAAATGTTGTACTACCCGCTCCAGCAATCTCCCCTTAGGTGATTATATCACCACACTAATTTAAAATGTTGTATCCCTTTTACGGAAAATTTCAAATTGATTTTGTGTTTCATTCATATTTCAGTTTCCCCTGTTTCTTCTCTTTTTGCTGTGTTATACATGCTATGCTTTAACTCTTCCAGTTCTATTTCTTCAAATTCTCTTTCTTGTTTCTTATCCCTTCTCCCTAAGTTTTCTCTTTTTATTCTTTTCTGATTTTTATTCTTTCTACAACAAATACAACCTAGTCTAATTATTAGTACTAAGGAAATCACACAAGTTAATGGAAATAATATCTTACCTATAAATGTACTACCTAGTTTTACTGCAAAGTCTTTAATAGCTGATATTCTCTTACCAATCTTCTCCCAAACACCTTCAACCTCCAGTGGTACAATTTCGTCATGCAATTCTGTAATATTCTTAATATAAATGTTCAAATCTTTACTTTCGTCAGGAATGTAAGTACAACAATGTTGAACTTTCAGCATTCCACAGACTCCACCCTCTTTTGCCAATAAAATATCAAGGGCAAGTCGATTTTGCATTACCATAGCATGCATAGCAACCATTTCAGTATTTACCAATAAGAATCCTCCAGAGGTGCTTGTTGACAAGCTATCCACTACTGTTGAAAGTTTTCTAATTTTGTTCGCATTCAGAGATATTCCCACTGCGGGTATCAGTGCTCCAAAAATGTCACCCACAATTTCAGTCAAAGATTCTCTCTTACTACGTGCTAAATATCTACCTAAACTATGTACACCATCTTCTCCTCTATCCATGTGAAAAATCTTTGGAAAAACCAGGCCAACATAACATGTGTCATACCAATGGTCTGGCAAACGATAATATGCCCTGTTCCCACAAATGAAATACAGTCCTGGAAAGACTGGATCTCTTCCACCTTTAAATCCCCATCCTCCCATGATTCGGTATGTATCAAGGCACTCACTATTCCCTAGAAAATAATTGACATACGCCGTCTTATTCCTTCTTATACACAATTTCCCTTTCTGAGGCCAATCTAAAGCCATAGTTGGACTCGATTCTCCTCTTAAATGTTTTTCCGTTTCTACATCCCAAACCGTTTTCTCCACTTTCCCTTCTGAGACCTTCCTTTGCATTTTCAATCTCCTTTCTTCAACCATAACCAAAAATGTCTTCTCCTCTTTCTTTAAACTGCAAGTCAAGTTATTTCTAAATATATATCTTCTAAGGTTAGTTCATTTGTCTCTAAGAAAAATTCACCTAATACTTTTGCAGGTTTTACCTTGTTTCGTTTGTTAATTGCTGGTACTTGTGAAAATATAGTATCTACATCTGAAAAATAATACTCTAATTTACCTGTTTGATAAAATAAACTAGCTATTACACTACATGTTATTCCATATGTTACAGGAAGGTGATGATAAGTCACTCCTTCAGATACAGATGCAGGTAATTGCATACATACGTAGCAATCCCTTACGTCCATTGTTTTTACATATTCATACAACAATTTTGAAAACACATTGTTAGAAAAATCTGTTATTGACCTGTCTTTATGTAAATAGTTTTTATCTATTCTAGTTGGAACTACCTTTTGAACTTTCCCTATATTAGTTATGTTATCACTATGTCCTTCTAATGTATCTACAGTAACTTTAAATGAAATTAGAAGAGCAAGAATACCCCAAAGAAGCATTCATAATCCTGTACAACAATAACACATTTTGCACCATCTTCTAAGCAAGGTACATCGACTTTTGCTACTTTCTATGTTTGCCATCTTTCTAAAATGAGCCGTGTCTTTTGACTTAGCCTCTTCTACTTCACATCTAGTTTCTAACCCTATGCTTCTAGGCACCTACGTGGTTCTACCAGTTTTTGTCTTTTTCAGTATTTTATTGTTTTTCCATCAGTAATTTTCTTGTCTCATTCAGTTTAGCATCTCATCATCTTTCACCTTCCCTACGTTTTCAACATACAGGTTGTCCTGAACATCCACTTCTTCTCCAATATCGGACAAGATAACTCTCAGGATTTCTGATTCTTCGTCCTCCTCAACCACTTCCGGTACAACCACCTCTGGATTTCCTTGGCTATCCGCCTCTTACTTCACTTCAGGCAGGGCCACATATGTCCATTCCGGTGATTTATACTTCTGGTTAGGTTTTCTTGTTCTTTTGCTTTCTTTGACAACTGTCTGTTCTTCTTCTTTCGATTTTTCCTGACTCGTTACTTCATTCACCTGTTCAGCTCTTGGCGAATTTACACGTGTCAGCTGATATCTCAGTCTCTTTATTTTGTTTGGTCACACCTCGTCTTTGGCCGCTCTTTTCAATTTACTCCCTTTATCATTCTTTTCAGTTCCCCAAGCTCTCTTTCTCAGAACTCGGCCTTCTGGTATTTCGTCTTCGCTTTCTTCAGATTCTGTTTCAACTTGCTTTTTACCTTCAACAAGTTTTTTTTCCACCTCTTTTGTTTTCCCTACTTCTGTCCCTCCTCGAATCTCCGTCACGCAATCTTCCTGCTGACTACTTGTCCCTGCTTCTAACTGGATGTTGGAGTTCCCTACACCTCCTCTGGGGTCTTCCGCAATAATCTTTCCCTCTCTCTCTGTATCTGCCACCTGTCCATCTAAAGGTGTTGTTTCAGGTGGAATTTATCTCAATCTTTTATCTGGTACTTCCTTCTCACAGATTTCTTTTATTGTCTCTCCACTGTCACTTTGTTCTTCCTTTGTTCTTTCTTGGATGAATGGGCTCTTTGTTCTGTCTCTGAGTCTGAACTGGATTCAGAAATCTGTAATCTTTTCCTAAGAGAGTTACTTCTGGGGACCAAAGTTAACCTTGGATCTGTCTCCCCCCTTTCAGAGTTTTCTCCTTCTTTATCTTTTGGCTCTCCGTCATCTGACTCAGTACTGGATTCTGATTCATCAAAATACTCCTTTTCTTTACAGTCAACTGAATTTGGAATTCTCAAGGTATGACTTGCATGGATCCAGTTCTTCAATCCAGCACACTTAACAGCTGTTGTTGTAGTCAAGATGACTTGCCTTGGTTTTCCCCACCTGGGAACCAAACAGTTTCTTCTTCTGTGTACTTTTATCCTTACCCAGTCCCCTGGGCTCAGATCATGAGCTGGCTTCTTTTCAAAAGTGGTGGCATCCGCTCCAACCTGACGAACCACAGAATGAACTGCGTCAGCCAGGCTTTTACAGTATTCCAATACCATGTCATCAGTTATTGTCATCAGCTTGTTGACTGGTATAAATACATGTCTCATTGCGCGTCCCATGAGGATTTCATGAGGACTCAAACCAGTAGTTCTGGTATTGATCTAATAGTCATGAGTACTAGAGGCAAGACATCGGGCCATTTCAAACCTGTGGCTAAACACATTTTCCCTATTCTGTTTTTGATAGTACCATTCATTTGTTCTACTACAACAGAAGCCTCTAGTCGGTAAGCACAATGCAGTTTTTGTTGTACATTCAATGCTTCACAAATCAATTTTATGATCTCATTATGAAAATGTCTTCCTCTGTCTGATTCAATTGTTACTGAGAACCCAAACCTAGGTATAAATTCCCTCAACAATAATTTTGCCACTGTCATTCCATCATTTCTTCTTGTTGGGAACGCCTCTACCCACCTGGAAAATAGGCACACCATCACCAAAACATACCTCAACCTGTTACAAGGAGGCATTTCAATGAAATCTACTTGCATTCTGGTGAAAGGCCCTCCCTCTCGACCTATTGATCCTAGACTCACCACTGTCTTTCTTCTGGGATTGTACTGCTGACAAATTAGACTTCTTTGACAAATAATTTCTGCCACAAGCCTAAACTTGGCATTTTACCAAGTCTGTTTAAAAGACCTAATCATGGCGTCTCTCCCAATATGTCCCTGTCCATGATACATCTGTGCCATGGCTGACATCATGCTATCAGGCATAACTGGT
This sequence comes from Triturus cristatus, assembly GCF_964204655.1. NCBI lineage: Eukaryota > Metazoa > Chordata > Amphibia > Caudata > Salamandridae > Triturus > Triturus cristatus. Next base: position 1,077,870,809 of record NC_140591.1, on the reverse strand, counting down.
CTTCCAGCTCGATCGACCCATACATGATCTTTCTCTCTTGGTGCACATCCTGCTTTTACCCACTGTTTTACTTCTTCCTCTCCTGCTTCTTCCTGCAATTGTCTTACCTCATCCCATGTTCCCACAGTGTTAGTAAACATTGGGAAACAAGAAATAGTTTCTTTTTCATTTGCCCGATTGATTTAATTCTGATTTTGTGCACAATAGTGTGCCATGTCATTGGCAAACTTATTTCCAGTGGCAATGTAATAGCCACTGCGACTATGAGCAGCACATTTTACCACAGCAAATTGCTTAGGCAGCTGTAATGCCTCAAGCAACTTTCCAACCACTTCAGCATTCTTAATGGGAGTCCCACTTGAGGTCAGGAAACCTCTTTGCAGCCAAATTTGGCCAAAATCATGGACCACCCCGTAGCCATACTGGCTATCAGTTATCACAGTCACTCTCACACTTTTCCCAATCTTACATTCTCTGGTCAGGGCGATAAGTTCAGCTACTTGGGCCGACCTTACCCCTTTCAAATAGGATGCTTCCATCACTGCTGCAACTGTACATACTGCATATGCTGCACTTAGCACTCCACAATCTGTTCTCAAACAAGATCCATCAACAAACATGACGTAATCACTTTCTGGTAAAGGGTCATCTTTTATGTCAGGCCTTGGTTTTGTACAAAAATCAAGTAGATCCAAACAATCCTCTCAGGGTCTGTGTGACAAGATTTCCCAATTTTTTAAATCTAAAATAGCCGATATTTATTCGGCCCTTGAGTTGCAATGGGCTGCGCTGTCGCCCCTACCCTCGGTTTTATCTGCTATGGGTGGTGGAATGGTGGCCTCTTTGGGGAATCTGCCTAACTTTCCACTGCTCTCCCTTCAAAAGCTAGACCTGTTTTTAAGTAAGATCAGGTCAGGGTCCCCTTTGGACCCTTGCCCCCTCAGAGTCCTTAAGGATTGTCGGGAAGCTCTTTTGCCCCCTCTCCTGAGTATCATGAACCGGGCAATACAGGAGGGCACCTTTCCCTCTGTGTGGAAGAGTGCGGTGGTTAAGCCCCTGCTAAAGAAAGCTACTTTAGATCCTGAAATCCTCAAAAATTTCCGTCTGATCTCATTGCTTCCTGCGCCTGCAAAGATGCTCGAAATCCATCTGAATGAGCATCTGACGGCATTTTTGGACACCTCGGGCTGTCTTGATCACTCCCAGCATGGTTTTCGGAGACATCATAGCACGGAGTCGGCCCTTACGGTAGTGTTTAATAACATCCGCAGTGAGGTGGATCAGGGCCACTCTCCTCTTCTGGTCTTGTTGGACTTGACAGCCGCCTTTGATACCCTATCTCCCTCGGTTTTAATTTCTCGCCTTAGGGAGATAGGGGTGGAGGGTGTGGCCTTGAGCCTTCTGGCTTCCTTCCTCGATCAGAGGGAACAGAGGGTCAAATTGGGTGAATTCCTATCTTCATCCCTTCCGGTTCAATGTGGGGTCCCCCAGGGGTCGGCCTTAAGTCCTACCCTCTTTAACATCTATGTGGCCCCACTTGCTAAGTTAATAAGATCTTTTGGGATGGAGGTGGTGTCATATGCTGACGACACCCAGATCATGGTGTCCCTCTCCCACTCAGGCAGTTCCTCCGCTTTCAGCTTTCGGAACTGCATGGAGGCAGTCTCGCAATGGATGATTTACAATTCCTTAAAGCTGAACGGTGAAAAAACCGAGGTCCTTATTTTTGGTGGAAACAGGGACATCTGGTCCTCTGAGTGGTGGCCCCCTTCTTTGGGAGTTTGTCCTGCCCCCACGGATCTGGCCCGTAACCTGGGAGTTCTGATTGATCCCGCTCTCTCCTTGTCTCAGCAGGTTAATAAGACTGTTGCTACCTGTTGGGGTATTATCAGAATTCTTAGAAAGATCAGACACTATCTATCTCCACATGCTCGCAAACAGATTGTTGTTGCATTGGTCGCCTCTCGGCTTGACTACTGCAACGCTCTCTATGCCGGGGTAAATAAGGGCCTTGTGTTACGTCTGCAAACAGCCCAGAATGCGGCAGCCAAATTTGTGCTTGACGCTCCCAAGTTCTCTTCGGCCACTGCTGCCAGGAAGAGTCTGCATTGGCTTCCGATCCAAGATAGGATCGTCTTTAAGATCCTGTGCATGACTTACGGGGCTCTATCTGGCCTGGGGGATGAGGGGGTTAAGGACTTACTATCACCTTATGTCCCAGGCAGAAACCTTCGCTCTCGGAAAAAGCATCTGCTGTCAGTTCCCCGTTTCCGAAGAGTTAAATGGGGAGGGAGGGCCTTCTCCTCTTTAGCCCCTAAACGGTGGAATACTTGTCCTACTGAAATTAAAACTCAAGATACTGTCCCTATGTTTAGGAAGGCATTAAAGACGTGGCTTTTTGCCAAGGCTTACCCGTAGTTTCGGTTCCTGGTCTGTTTTGATTTCTTTTGTGTTAGGCGCCTTGATGCCTTTGGGCTTAGTTGCGCATTATACATTTCTTTTCATTCATTCATTCATCATGCTCTGCTTCATTTCTTACCTCTACATGCTCTACATCAGGCAACAATGTTGAAGGATTCACATTCACGCATCTCACAAGACTCACATTTGTTGCGCCCAAAATGACCTTTTCATACTTAGTCAGTCGGCTGGGCGTCATATACTGAGTACGACTCCTTGTTAAAAGAATCGCCACATCATGAGGCACAAACACTTTCACAGGGTATCCCATCACAATTCCTTCGCTCTGTTCCAAACTTCGACATGTAGCAGCTACTGCTTTCAGACACCTAGGAAGGGCTACAGCTACTGGGTCCAACATAGATGGAAAATATGCAATTGGTTTCCTCAGTTTTCCATGCTTCTGCACTAGAACAGAGAGTGCACATCCATTTCTCTCACTGCAACAACTCGAACTCCTTATCATAGTCAGGCATACCTAACGCTGGCACTTCACACAATCCTCTCTCAACTTCTTGAACGCTGCCAACTCCTCTTTGTTCAGATCAATTGGATCTCTCACATCGCTTCTTCTCAGTCGTACCAAAGGTTTTGCAATAAGTGAGAAATTTCCTATCCATTGACGACAATATCCAACCATTCCCAGAAACATTCTCACTTCTCTTTGGGTCATTGGTGGACTCATTCTTTTTATGATCCTGATTCTATCTATGGTTATTTTCCTGTGTCCTTTCTCAATGCTGTGTTCCAAATATTGGACTTCTCTTTTACAAAATTGTAATTTTGACGGTGACACTTTTAGTCCTCCATCTGCCAAATGATTCAGCAAAGCTACCGTGTCTACCTCACAAGCTTCACAAGTTTTCGATGCCACAAGTAGGTAATCGATATACTGGACTAATACTGAATTTTCAGGCATTTCTAGACTCTCCAAAGACTTTTTCAATAGCTGATTGAATATTGAGGTGCTTTCAGTATACCCCTGTGGAATTCGGCACCACGCCAAAATACGCTCGCCGAAACGAAATGCAAAAATGTTCTGACTGTCATGATGCAATGGGATGGAAAAGAAAGCATGGCACAAATCAATCACTGTGTACCATTCTGCGTCATGAGGAATCTGATATAAAATTACAGATGGATTCGGTACAATAGGACAACATGGTACAACAATTTTGTTTATCTTTCTCAGATCTTGCACTATTCTGAACTTCCCACTAGGCTTTTTCGGTCCCATAATCGATGAATTACATGGGCTACTCATTATTTCTCTCAAAATTCCTTGTTTTATCATTTTCTCAATCACAGGAGTAACTCCTTCAATCATTTTAGGGGTTAATTTATATTGTGGGACATTTGGATAACATACTCCTTTTACAGTTATCTTTACTGGATCTACATTCCTCATCAATCCTACATCTTCTCCTGTGAAGTCCCAAACTTCTGCTTTTACTGATTGTTTCAATTCTTTTGGTAGTTTGTCAGGGTTGAATACAGCATATGTTCCTGTAACCTCTTTCTCTCTGTTTGCCAATGTCATTTTATACAACACATCATCATCTGGCGTTTCAAAGGCTATTCCATCTGGAGTACAATATATAGTGCAATTCATCTTGCACAATAAATCCCTACCTAACAAGTTCACAGGACTAGTGTCACACACTACGAATCTGTGCATTTCCGAAAATTTGCCTATACTAACTTTCACTGGTTCTGTAAGATAAGTTTTAATCTGTCTGTTGGAGACCCCAACTATTTGGATCGTTTCATCCGAGAGAGGAAGATTCTTAACATCAGCTGATCTAACAGTTGATCGAGTAGCACCAGTATCAACTAGGAAAGTAATATTTTCATTATTAACTTTTCCATCTACAAATGGGCCTGTCTGGTCTACTTCTAGAGTTGCGCCAAGTACGCACTCCTCTTCCTTCCTTCGGCACCGTCAATAATACTCTTCTGAATCGCTTTCATCACGTTGCAGCCAATACTGCAAAGCAGCGTTCGCGTGTTGCAGCTTATTTACCTGTTCTTCGTTGTAGAATCCATTCTCCTTACTATACTTCTGGCTATTTTTGTTCTGTGGAAAAGGTGGTTTTGGCACCTGATTCTGTTGTGTTACACCCTGCTGTTGTCGTTGCTGTTGACCACTCACCTCATTCTGCACCTGTGGATTCAAGGATGAATTTTCATCATTAGTACTTGGTGGATTCTTACACTCGGATTTCCAATGCCCTATCCTACTACAATTATGACACAGAAATTTCTTTTTAGCCTCATCAATATTCCCTTTATTTTTCCCAGTATTAAATCTTTGTTTTGACCCAGCTTGTTCCACTAATTGCGCTTCCTGTCTCTCTGCTACTTTTACCTGTGCCCACATTGCCTTCTCTTTTAGTTTTCGCTGTTTTGCTTCAATTTCATCACTGAAATACTTAGCATTTCTCAATACTTCGTCTATTTTCTTGTTTTGCCTATCTACCATATGCTGTTTTATCATCTCACTAATTTCTGGACGAAGACCATATACAAACCTGTATACGAAATGACTCAAATCCTTGTCACTCAAATTCTCATCTCCACTGAATTGTTTAAAGGCTAAAATTAACCTCTCATAATAGGCATGTACTGATTCTTTGCTTTCTTGATGTGTTCTGTCAATTTTCACCCAATCTGTCTCTTTAGGGGGTACTTTGTTCTTCAAAAATGCCATAACCTGTTGGTATTTCTTCATTACCTCAGGGTCTGGAGCTCCTGTCTTAGGATCCCTTGGGTATTCCTGTGTCGGCCAATCTATGACTATTTTACATTCTGTCCATAGATCTGCTGGTACAATTATATCAAACAGGCTATTCAAATCAATCCACAATACTTTGGATATTTTCACAAATCTGTCCACCTGTCTATACCACTCGACGGGCTTTTCAGGCAGTCGAGGGAAGTCATTCGTAAATGACAAAATATCCTGTCTAGTCCATGGAACATTCACATATCCTCCTCCTGGAATCTCTCTCATAGGGTATTCTGTCACAACCTTCCCTTTTTCTCTCATAGGATAGGCTGAAAACGTTTTGTCTGAAACTTCGTCTCGCTTACGATACCATCTGCTTTTCCATTTGTCCACATCTCCCCATTTTCTCAGCAAAATAATTATATCCTTAATCTGACCTATTCGTCCTGTGGTATTCATGTTTTCAATGTCTTTTTCAGTGAAATCTACTCGATAGGGTTTCTGTAAGGCTTTTACCTTTTTAATATCAATACCCATCGCATTTGCCACTTCTTCTAATCTTTCATGAAGACTTTTTGCTCTCCATGTCACGCTTTTGCACAGAAATAACAATTCCTCATCTTGGTACGTTTTTAACTTCTCTGTCGGGATAGTTCCTACTATAAATTCTTCCAGTACCATTCGGAATTTTGCTACATCTATTGACTGAGATTCTTTGTCTTTCTTTTGCAAGCTTCTCAACCATTCACTCTACTCCTCTGTAGATGGTCCTACTGGCTTCTCTACATTTCCTTGTCCAAAATCTTTTTGCATTTCTGACATAGTCTCTATCATTGTCATACGTTTCTCTGCACAGTTCTGACCTACAAACGGTTTGTTTGAAAAATTCGGTTCAATCATACTCATAGTCTGTCTCCATGGATTCTCACTCTTACTCACTCTTGGTTGTTCAACCGGTTTATTACTTTTATAAGGGACTGTCAAACAATGTTCACTGTCTTTTTGCTTGTCAAAAATAGACATTACTGGACCTATTGTTACTGGTACAGTTACCGCTTCCAGATTCTTAGTCAATTCTCTTATTTTCTCCGTTAATTCTAGGGTTGTTTTGGCTAATTCTGCTGAATTTTCTCCATCCAATTTTCCTCCAGACTTCTTTTCTACCTCTCTAATAGAATTGTTTCTTTCCAAATCTTGGAACTCTGGTTCCGATTTTAGGATTCTTACTGTTTCTTTCATTGGGGCCCTTGGAGTTAATATTTCTGATTCTGATCGGTATGGTGGTGGATTCTTACAGAACATATCATCAAGAACATCATCCTCTGTCTCATTCACTCCATACCCTTTTGTCTCCACATTATGCCTCTTTTCTACACACTTTCGTCCTTCATTCTCTCCTGCACTTCTTACGGGAAACAAACCCTCAGTCATACTCGCATTCCGCCACCTTCTCATTCGATCATCATGCATCTCATGTCCGTATGATCTGCCAAACAAGTACCTATATCCTCTACCATTTCTCTGCCTTTCTCGGTCATGCATTTTGTCTTCCCACTCCATCAAAGCCTCAAATTGTGTCGGTCTAGGTCTCGGTTCTAAATTCATCATTTTCTCTCTCAAATTTCTCAAAACGGCCAAATTAAATGAACCATGCTCTGGAAAAGCCAATACTCCATCCTTCTCTGTATACTTAACCCAGTTATCTAACCAAATACAGGTGTGATATTCATATTTCGCAATCATTAAGGATGCAGGGGTTTTCGGTGGAGGAAGTAACTGTCCTTCCCTAGTTTTGATCGGTTTGTCCTTCTTAAACCACTTCTTAATTTTACCAAACCATGACTTTTTCTCTTTTTCTGGTGGTTCGTAATACATTTTCCTTTCTTTTTATGTCTCACTAGTTTCTCCCTACAACTGTACCACTACTCTGTCCAATCGCAACGCGACTCACACTAACGCACCAATCCAGAGCATCTACGTCACTGTCACAATCCTCAAATCCCAGCGCGACTCACACTAACGCACCAATGGGGAGCGTTTTACGTCACCCTGTATTTCTCCACTCCTAGCACGGTGCAGACTAACGCACCAATCCGGACTGTTTTGCAGTTCTGACCGACTGTCCAATCCCAGCACGGACGTTCTGACATCAGCAGCCGCTGCGGCAGCTCCTGCTCCTGTCTACCCTCCTTTACAAATCTGCTCAGTAAGTTTTGTTTCAATTTCTACAATTCTGTTAGTAACAACATAAAAACGACTCCATTGTCCGCTTTGCTAACCAAAGAATGGCAATAGACCTTTCTCACGAGAATTCCGTCTTTCCCGAGAGCAGCGCTTACCTCTGCCCTACTACGGAATGGTTACTTCCGTTGATAAAGTAGCACATCCCTCTACTTCACCCTTCTAACAAGCATTAGCTAACTGTTTCTCTAGTATTTAAGACACATAGTTGGAGACCCAATGCTCCTGAGAAATAAACCCAGAGCTTCGCAATTAACCCAAATGCTATTTCGTTCACGCACTTTCACACTAGAAAATGTAGTACATTCACGCAGAATCCTGTCTTTCCCGAGAACAGCGAACAGTCTGTTCTACTACAGAATTATGACATACGTTAACAGGCAGCGCTTACCTCTCCTTTGTCCTTCTAACAAGCTCAGTGAATACCTATTACCTTTCCAGTGATAAGTGTTATCGGAATGCCAGTTGGATCCCTGGTACCTAAGACCAGAATTTCACAGGTAACCTTCGCTATCATACACACTTCTCTCACACAGAAAATGTCTCTAATGGCAACACACGGCGATGTCACCGAATCGAAGCCAGACAATGCGTCGTGCAACTTCAATCATTACACGTTTTCTCCTGTGTACCTACAGGATAACAACAATTCTGTCTTTCCCGAGAACAGCGCTTACCTCTGCTCTACTACGGAACCGTTACAAACTTCCGACTTCCTACATCCCAGAAGTCGTGCAAACAACATAAAACTCAACACGACTCAACATAGAGTGTTAGTACATAAATCAATATCAATAACTAATAATCACTAAGCTATTTACAAGCAATAATCACCAAACCAAAACAATAAAAACCATCGTCTTGCTACCAGAAAACTGCTGCAGCGCAGAACGTCAAATTCCCCCTTCGGCACAGACCAACTACCTCGGCATCCAATTCACTCACATACATTCATTGGTGGGGCCCATAACACCAATATACTTACACTCGGTTGACCTGTTTTCTGAGGAAAAATATGTTTCTCAACGCTGACATGAGATGAATACCTTTACTTTACCCTAAACACATTGACATCAAACCTAAGATATCCCTCCCATACGGAGATGGATCATTTAGTTGAATTTGTGATTGATGATTAATTCATCTATCTATGCTCTACTTCTTTTCTTTTATTCTCTCCTTCAAATAATCGACACAACACATTTGTCAATTAATCAATTATTCTTTATCTAAGAAATATTGCAAGAAATGTTAGAAATCATCATCAGCATCTCAGAGCATCATATTTACCTATTCTGGCTAAAGTCGTCCTCTAAGTCAGTCAGTCAAAGAAGAATTTATTCAGCAAAGTTAGGCCGCAATTCAGTCTCTCATAGATTCAGGATAACAGCTGTCCAGCAGTGTCACCGTCCTCTCCGTCAGCATAACGTCAGGAACTCAAGTTCGTCAAGAAGAGAGTAGTTAGTTCAGTTCAATTCCCTACCTACTTTTATAATGAAAATAATATCAAAATGTATCAAGATCAGGGTTTAGCGAGTCTGGATTGGTCAACTTTGGCTTGCGGGGTACAGTTCTCAGGGTGTCGAATGATGAAGTCATCAAACTTGCTTGTTCCGGCTTTTAAATTGAGCTTTGTCTTTAGATTTGGATGGGTTCCCGGAACGACCTTGGAGGGTACATGTTCTCCCGGGGTCAGGTCCAGGCCACTGTTACTGGCTGTGGCAGTCACGTTTAACGTCTCGTTCAGCCATCTTGTATAGGCCGAAATGGTCAACTTAAGCAAAAGAAACACAAAAACGTAATTAAAAGATAAAAATGACTAATAAAATGTTATTTCCTTACTAATACCCATATGTGTGTGTATTTATCTAGCAGAAGCAACACTCAGAGCGGTTTATACTCACTGAATAAAGCACAAATCACAAATGCATCACTTAAAGCAACACATAACATGTAATATTCTAATTTTCTACTATTAATATGCATACACCAGTTAATTCGCAATTAATATAGCCATGCAAAGTGCAATTCCCACGTGTAATTCTCTTGTTAATATAGTTGGTGAGTTATCACTTCAAACAAATTAATTATATTACAATTAATTGATTATTCGGATTAATATAAACATGCAGAATGGGGGGTATACAAAATTTTGCACTACCCGCTACAGCACCCACATCCCTCCAGAGACCCAAAGCAACAGAAAATTGTCTTGAGTGGAAGTGCGTGTGCATCCCCCCTTATTTTTTATTAAAGATACTCCTGGGGTCCCCAATCTCTTGAGGTGCAGACAAAGGAACTTTCTACCAGAGCACCATTACGCTCTTTGATGTGTTGTGCCTCCAGTGGCCCATTTATACTCTAAGACAAAAAAGGAGCCATCAGTCTCCCAGGACAGACCAGAGCACCAGGAGTTCCTCCAGTCCCCTGTTTATAACCATAAAGATAAGATTCAATCATTGAATGTTTTAATGAAGGCCATTGATCTATTTTGATCTGCTTACTTAATGATTTATGACAGACCTAAGTGATTGGCACTATGATCTGCTTACCTAACGATTTATGACAGACCTAAATGAATGTCACGGTAAAATGCTACCATCTGTAGTGTTTTTAATGGTGTTGTATTGGTTTATTTTTACATACTTCTGCTTGTATTACTGTGGTGATTTGCTGACAAAGCCTGGTGGCCTGCCTTTTAATAACAACACCCCATTATACTGTATCTAATATATGTGGGAGGTCTCATGGTTTGAGGATTCAGGGCTCACTATAGGAGTAAATTGTTAGGAGGGTGCCAACCTGAGTATTTCCACCTGCCATTATATGTATACTTGTAAATTAATGTGTATTATTGAATAATGTGAGCAAAATAAAGCTTTTCCTTTTTATAAATAGGAGCTCTGACTGTACAAGGATTTATTAGTTGTTGTTTGCCATGCACCTGCACGCTGGGGGCCAAGCCCATACCCCATTCCCTGAATATGCCTTGGATTGCTATTAGACTTGTACTGCTATCATAATGGAGACTAATCGGCATACTTTTATGCCCCTTTTGCCGCCGGAGTATCCCTCTTCGAGATGCTCCAGTATTGCTCACCTTGAAATCATATCTATGAGGCCACGCAAAACCACTTTGTGTGGCGCTTTGAATGGCCTCATAGATATGGAGTAAGGCAAGGCAGCACAAATTGTGCGTCGCCCTACCCTGCTCCCGGGAGGCGTTCTATGGGCATTTTGGTGAGTGTTCCTACGCAACACCCATGGATTTTGATGCTTCCCCAGATTTACAAAACCATGTAAACCTGGGGATGCCCAAAACCTGACGCCTCCTGAAGTGTGGCATAACATGGAGAAATACCTTTATTTCTCGTTATTTATTCCTCTTTCCATGTGTGCTGTATTCTGCAGCGGACAAAGAAAGACAAAAACGCCTCTCAGGAATGTTTTTGTACAGGAAGGTACCCCTTCCTGCACGAAAACAACTGTGCTGACAACACAGGCACCCTTGCACTATGGTGGAAGGGTGCCTGCCTGTGTTGGCGCTAGGCTGCCAAAACCTGATCTTTCACTTTGACGTAGGGCAGCTTATCAAGGTGACTTGCTGTGCTTCTCTACGTCAAAACCTCATAAATGGTGCCCTAAGTGCTACAAAAGGGTACTTGGTTCCCAGTAGATGGAAGGTTGTGGACTTGTACTTTGAAAGACCCATGGCCATCAGAACGAAACCCCACCTTCATAGAGCGATCTCTCACAATTTCTCACAGGCCTATGGATATGATGCTCACAACATTCAATGGCTGATATGTTATGGCTTGTTGTGCCTCTAGCTAGATACGAAGCTCTTGATAAACACAGGCACGACCGGTACAGGTAATAGCGGTTGGGCAAGGCGTGGCGGGGGGTAGTCGACATTCGACTAGATAGGGAAAATAAAAGAATTTAAACCACTTACCTTGCACTCACCGCATCACCGATCCTGCATAAACAGCTAATGCACTCTCTAGCCTTTACTTAACATGAATTCTGCAAGCATGTATACTTCACCCTGATGACAATGTTACACAGTCACTAGTCTTTAATTTATATTGCAGATCCATTTTACCTGAACCTTAAAGATATTTGCTCATTTGCTTTGAAAAACAAAATTGACATTGTAGAAACGTTTTATGTGCTTGAAAAATGAGAAGTTGGTAATAAAATTAATAAATTAGCATTATGGTTATTTTAAACACCCTCTCAGATTACCTATGTTATCAATTGTGTTTTATTGCTGGACATCCAAGGAGAAGAGACAATATTTTAAATTTTTAGCATTATTGTGAATTCGTAGTAGTTTCTTAGACATAGAGAAACTGAACAGCGCTTCTCTAACAGCCGTAAACACGTTTTAACTGGCCGGTCACCTCATCAAAAACTGTGTTTTTTTCCTTTGTGTTTTTCCTTTTTAAATGAGATTACAGAACGTCTAGGACTCAGCAGGGGGTGATCGAGAATGCACACCAAACAAGCTAACAGTCAAACGAAATAAAGCAAAGATCGAAGCCCAAACTGCAGCGGAAACGAATTGGGTAGATGTTGTTTCAAATTAAATTAGTTGCTGGCAGAGTGCACATCCTCTCCTTTCGCATTTCTCCCATCAGGCATCCAGATTTTGAAGGTATTTTTTATTAGTATTATGCAAGTGCTTTATATGAAAGTCAACACAGATGTGCTCCAGTATACAACACGGCACATCCATTAAATAAGAGGCAACGAACGTGATGTTTGTTTTGGAACTTACAAGCAGAGCTTGACATAAGTGACAGCTGCATGCAAAAGTGTAGAATGTACCTGCTCCCATGGTTGATAAGGGGTGCACTATCCTTGTGACAACCTCCGCCATAAACATAAACCTACCTTCGGTAATCAGTAAATATCCATGTTTTTGTGTTTGTGAATGCATTATGCATACCACTATATTTGCCTCAAGAAATAATTTTTGCCTAAGAATGGGTCATATTTACAAGTTAAGTGGTGAAGCGTGTTGTTAAGCCAAGAATGCTAACAGCATGCTCCGTCCCTTCAGAAACGCAGGGCTGCACCATATTTACAAGAATATGGTGCTGCCCTGCTTTTCCCACTGCGCTGGCGCTACATTTAGCTGCCTAGCGCCAACGCAGGCACTCTTGCACTTTAGTGCAAGGGTGTCTGCATCGCAGGGGAAGATTGTTTATGTGCAGGAAGCTGTCCCTTCCTGCACTTCTATGTGTGCTGCTCAATGCAGCACACATAGAAGTTGCAAAGCGTAATTTTTTTAAAATGTGTAAAGGGACACCTTCCTGCACATAAACAATTATTGGTATTTTGCTGTTTCCAGGTTTTCTCTTGTCTTCATTTTGTTGCTTCGCCATATTTACGCCACCCTTGTAAATATGCGTCAGCATTAAAATCAATGGGTGTTGCGGTGCAGCACCAATTGCCCTCCCCTTTCACGCTAAGTACAGCATGAAAGAGTGCCTTATTTACAAGGCAGTATTAAGCCACGTAAAGTAGCTTCAGGCTGCCGTGTAAATAAGTCGAAGCTCCTATCCCCAGCACAACGTCCTAAGAAGTGACATTGTGGTGGCAATAGGGGTTGTAAATATGCTCCATGTGTTTGTGTGCAAGCGGTTTCAACAGGGAGCTAAAATGTTCTTTCAATATAGGGTTCTAGTGGCGTAATAATCAATAGTGCAGCAAGTGCAGTGGCTAGCAGCCACAGGTCTGAGGGCCCACTGCCAGCAATTCAAAGCACTCACTATCAAACCAGGGGACTTGCCTTGAAATATAAATGGTTTGCAAGCCTAATTCTGTTCACAATCCATTGGAAATGTACTGAATTCAAAGTTGGGGTACTGACTAACTCTCAAAAGGTAAGGGGTCTCCTTTGGACCCTTTCTCCTTTGGGATCTAGGGTGGTCGCTTTAGAGGAAGTAGGCAGTTGTTCATGGAACAACTGTCTGCTCTCACTGAAGTTTTTTTTTTTTTTTTAAATAAAGCAGTTCCGTTTCCTTTAAGGAAATTGAGCTACTTAAAAAAAAAAAAACCTTTTCAGTTGAAATGCAAAGACAAGAATTATGCTTTAGAGACCCCTCTGGGCCACCGTCCCTGTCTTTGCAGCCAATCAGTGTGAGTTACAATTTGCTATCTGCCAGATTAAAATAAATTAATTAGGCAGGTTGTTCTCCGACCCACTGGTTCCATATTTTGGAAAACAACCTATTTGTACACCAATCGGTTCAGAAAGAAGTTACAGGTCGCAAAAAGTTGGTGCAACATTTGTGACTGGTTTCTGTGATCAGTTATTTGGTACATCCAGCCCTAGATTTTAGTAACAACTTACTACTCAGACCCTCATTTCGCTGTGCAGGATAAAACTCTTTTGGGCATTAACAGCTGTTATTTCTGAAGCAGTATTACTCTGAAAAAATATATCCAATAGAGACAACACCAACCTTTAGCATGTTTCTCTGCAAATGTACATGTTTAACCCCTTCCCTGCGGGGGTAATTCCCCCGCGGTGCGGGGGGTGGGGGGGCGCGGCGTCGCTGTGCTGGTGACGAGCTCAGCTCGTCATGACTCACAGTGGAGCTGTGCTCATGACGAGCTGAGCTCGTCACGACCCCGCCCACTGATTAATTCTCCCGCACAGGCAGGGAATTAATCGCGCGTGGGCGTGCCGCGGCCATTATGACGAGCTCAGCTCGTCATGAGCACAGCTCCACTGTGACTGATGACGAGCTGAGCTCGTCATGAGCACTCAACGAGTCAAGCTCTGGACCTAACATTATAACTCACCAGTAGACATTTTTCTGAAAGTGGCAAGTATAAAGCAAGAGCCGTCTCTCTCTGTTTTTATTTACTTAAATATGCATAATAGTGGATGTTTCCTATACTGCAGCAGCTCAATATCTACTCAACAAAAAATGTATACCACTCTGTCAATCCACCTGCATGTCCTTCCTCCATTCCGCAGTGCTTAAGTACATTTGTCTTGCAAAGAAAGGCAGAGAAGCAATTATTAAATAACTAACAACAAACTGTAGTGTGCACTGTAGCAGTTTTGTGACTTAGAGGAAAGAGACTCAGGGGAAGATTTACAAGCCCCTTGCGCCACTTTTGCTTTACTTTTAACATGGAAAAAGTGGCGCAAAAGTGGCGCAAGGGGCTTGTAAATCTGCCCCTCAGAGTCTAATTACAGTCCATGAAGTTTACTTGAGACCAAAACAGAACTCTTCTGTAGTGGGTCAAATGCAACTGCTTAAATAGGCTATAGGCCTGAATCACGCCTCTGCAGGAAAATACCCTCTTGCATTTAAATGTTGAATGACAGCCCTGAAAAATCCCACCCCCAATCGTTCACCATAGTAACTTAGCAAAACATTAGAATGATTAGAAAATGAAAAGAAAAATAAGGAAAGAATTAACTAATTTTTAATGTTACAGTTTAGTGTGAGACATATTAGGTTAGATGTATGAAGCATTTTTACTTTTGCAAATGGCCCGATTCGGAGAACAGGGCCTTTTGCGACTGTGAAAATACTTTTTCAGATGTACGTAGCCCAAATTGTCATTCAGTAACTTGTTACCAAATTACAATTTGGGTTTTGCAATTGTGTATTTGGAGGGACATTTCGAGGGTGTCCATTCCTAATACTGATTTGCAGTTTTGTGTACAAATGTCACGCGACCGAAATGCGTATGCAAAACATTAGCAATTGACAGGCAATTTAAAGTTGGTGGTAACCCATTCTCTAATGGGAAGGAGTCCCCAACGGACCCTTACCCTTTGAGAATGGTTGGAAGTATATTTTTTAAGAGAAGGCAGTGGTTCGAGGGCATCCCATTTTCCTCATAGGAAAAGGGGTTGTGTTAAAAAAAAAAGATAGCTTTATTGAAAAGCAATCACCGATATGGTCGTCTGCTGACCCCAGCCGGTCACCATCCCTGTGACTGCTGTGAATCCCTGTGGGACACAAATTGTGACCTACCTCATTAATGTTCATGAGGTAGCTCTATTTAGACCAATTATGAATAATTATAGAAACTCATAAAAGTTTCAACCATTAAGAATAGCAATTTTCTACTTGTGATTCACACAAAAAACGCAATTAGGTTCTCGCTATTCCTATTTTTGTACATCCAGCTCATTATTTACAGGAAAGTGCACTGTTTTGTTTTGCTCTAGGGTATTTAACTACCAAGTTCAACTGCAATGTGTGAGCTCAAATTTGACTACTTGAACATTCATCAATTTTCCCCCATCATTTTGCCCAAGCTTGTTGACACTGCATGAAAATCCCTCGACAGTGTCATCCTCCAATTTAGTTCCAAGAATGGCAATTGGCGATAATCAGCTTTTGACTCAACCTGTTTATTTATTCCAACTTCTTTCATCTCCTTTAACACCTTCTTCACGTTTTCACTTACAGTGTCTGTTATTCCTATTAACCAATGTGCCACTGACAGTGCATTCGTTTTAGGTTTAGTGCATTCGTTTTAGGTTTTGATACAGATGGATTCCGCTGTGAGCAAACCTCTTGATACCATTTTAAAAAAAACACTTATTATAAGTAGTATAAAGAGCGGGAATTTTAGGCCAGTCCCTCTCAGCCACTGGCTCTGATGTATTATGCGTGGTTTGCTGTTGCGTGGATGGTTGTCCACAAGCCCATGGCATTAGGTGGAAGGTTATATTGTCCCAGTGTATTGTGATGGGACACTAAGAAGTAATCCTATACACTTTATACACCTGTACTCTCAATGTACCTCCAGTGGCGAAGCAAGGGTGACATAGGCAGTAATCCAAGCTGAAAGTGGGATTTTCTGACAACCAGTTGAGTCATAAAACAAAGCCATAATTGGGGTGCAGTTGCTCCTTCCTGCTTCTAGGCCTGATGCCACGGCACATGCTGCACTAGCAATAGCAACATCTCTGTTTACCTCCACTTCTCACATTCTTGCTCCGATTGTTCAGTTCTCTCATTTTCTCTCAATTCCCTTCTTTACCTCTTCGCTTGACTTCTTCACTTCCTCTCTCCCTGCTTTACCTTCTGCACCTCACCTTCTTAACATTTACGCTCTATGGTTGCACTTTCTCTTCCAATCTTCCTTGCCCCCAATTCTCTAAATCATCATCCTGACTCACGTCATCAGCAGTGCCACAGTAAGGTGATTGCATGTTCATTTTTTACGCTTGGGAAGGCACTGCAATGTTGCTTTGACTATTGGGCCTGGAAATCGATTGCGAGGCGCCTCCTGTGAAGGACCTTCTCATTGACTCAGAACAGGGAGCGGCCCACGCAGGTAAGAGCGGTGAGGCAGTGGGGCTGGTTGGGGGGATTTCGACAGACGACGAAGAAGGGAAAATTAATTATTTATTTAATTTTCCCTCGTAGTCGTCTGTCGAAATCCCCCCTCACCTGACCCCACCGCCCCATCGCTCTTACCTGCATGGGCGGCTCCTGTTCAGAACTAATGTTCCAATCCTTCATTTCACCTATTTGAAAGCACCTTTTGCTAGAAAACAACAAGAACTTGCAATTGTATGTTCAGCATGTTGTCCCTTTCTATATGCAAGTGACTGATATTAGACAAGAACTTTTAGGTGACTTCTTCTGGAACGTACAGGAACATATTTAGACTTTAATAATGCCTGTTTTCATCACAGCCCAGCTCAGCATATGCATTTAGGTCATAGAAAGGATATGCAAATTCTCTTAGATCTGTTCTATGGAAGACAAAAGCAAAATTAACTTTTTGTGCCACTGTTTTGCTTTCAACGAGTTCTTCAAGGGCATCTGACATATTTCTAATTCTCTGATCACCTGAGACTGAAGGGGTGAGTGTCCTGAATGTAAGCATCTGAATCACCTTCCTCATACCGAGAGATTTCCCAGAGCTGATCCTCATGTTTCCCTCAACCAATTTTTTGCACACTATTTTTTACACAATTTCCATGGTATTGATGATTTATCAGGAGTTTGCAGAAAAGTGATGGTGAACCCAGATTTACGTAAAATTAGTATGTTAATTATGTGAGATTACATATTTGAATTTATGAATAGGTGTGCGACAGTACTGTCTATACTACAGCAATGATCCGATGTAAGGCTGCTTAATACTCCAATATGTCCACTGGACATTTCTAATGTATAAGAGATGTAACACTGCGGCATAACTATTTACTGTGTAACAACATTATCTTGATAGTCACATTTTACATTAGCATACCACAATCAGGTATATCTGTTGCATACTTTGTTTTACCATTTGATGAGCCTGCTTTTTAAATAGTTTTTCACAATTCTAGATCCATGAACATTCATCAGATCTGCTATGTAGAACTCATTTCCAACGACTAGTGCATGTCTACCAGCCCCGTCAAGTGTTCAAGGTCCATACGTGATTTGCCACTCCAGACCAGACTTTTTCTTTGAATTCTGGGCCTTGCAGTCTTGTTTATTCTATTGAAAAACAGAACACAAGTCCCAAAATTCAGAATAAAAATCTGGACTGGCACAATACATCACCCATGGACCTGGGAAACTTGGTGGCTATGGCTTACCTAGGTATGGATAACGTTCCCTGTCCCTTTCATTTTGGTGCTGCTTCTTTGGGTCCCATTGCGAGATGACTTGTAATTGGAGAAGATACTGGGTCCAGTTGGCATCTCTTCTTAAGTTACAGCCCATCGCAGGTTACCAAGCCCAAAAGAAGTGGAGCAAACAAGCATGACCAGGATTTATGGACATCGCAACAATCACGATCAGGATTTATGGACAGTGCAACAAGCATAGTCAGGAATTATGGAGTCCTCCACTGGATCCAGTTCCCTGATTTCAGACCTTTTATCTACATATTTTCCAGCTGATTTCAACAGATTTAAAATGCATGCAATCAATCTTTGATTTTTACCAAGTGCGTTCATGCAGCTAGTAAAACTCAGCATAGAACAAGATTGCATTTCCTGCAGAGATACAACTTCACACTGGTCAGATTGACTGCTGTTGTTTTTATTTTTTGCCTGTATCTTTCTAGACTGATTTCTTTCTTTTTTTCTCATCGCTTTTTTGACCTTGAGTGCTCTATAGTGTTAAAGACCGTGGATCTAAAGTTTTAGCCTACTGCTTGGCAGTAGCTCATACACTACTTTGGATGGTATCAATTGTCAGTGCAGCATTCTTCTCCCCTACTTAGAATCCTGCATACTGAAAATTCCTTCTCCTCTCAAATCATAGGCACCTCAATCCAAGCTCCTTTCCTTAGCGCAGCGCAAAATTCCCCATCCTGTATATGTCACAAACTCATCACAATTTCATAACAGACACATGACATGAATGTGCACTTAGCATGTGTTTCTTGTGCGGTCTAACAACATCAAAATAAGTGTTGCAATTAACATTATTTATTTTTTCTTGTTTGATTTTATTGAGAGCAACAAGAAAAAGAACAGCAAAGCAATGAGTCCTATTTGAACATAATGATTGTAGGGGAAACAAGAATATATGAAGGTTATAACTATCAAGCTGTATATAAAGAGATATGGGGAAGAGAACAATATATAATTGTTTTATGATATTAAGAGTAAAAAACATGACTAGTAAATGATTTGACACTGTAGCATAACAATAAGAAACACTAAATAGCATGGTAAACATATAAGGGTACAAATATCTACTAAGTATCTGAAAGAGAGACAAAGGGTGAAGTTAAGGTGGCTTCCGTGATACAGTAATGACTATAACAGCAGAAGAGGCAGATAAAGATAAATACGTAGCTAATGGAAGCCATAAGAGATCTCTTTTAATCACTAGCGATATAGGGGAGACAAAAACATACAGCATTCCACCAGTATCTAAAGGTGAGTTAATCAGCTTTTTTCCGATTTGAAGTTATTAAATGAAAAGCAACAGCTAAAAATAGATCTAGCAACATAAAACTCGATGGTGACTGTGGCCATTGGGGTGACAAAGTGCTGAGGAATATATTGGTTAGAGAAAATAGGACAGTAACTTTAAAAAACTTCCTAATTTGGATCCAAATCAACTGCCAAAACTGATAGCTTGGGTGGCAATCAAATTACATATGTTTTAATTAGAATTAGAGCAGGGACAGGACCAACAAGTAGGAGACATACTTGATGAGAAAGACGCTAGAGTCATTGGAGAAAATAACACCAGTTGATAAACAAACTAAAGGGTTTTTGTGGTATTAGCAGCTCGTGAGGTTTTGTGAAGCTTGGCCCATAACTTATCCCATGATTCAGTTGGCCAATATTGTAATAAATCTATGTCACAGGCCTATTCAGTCTTTGATTTGAGTATGTCCTAGGGTAATTGTAAGGTCTTGTATATAGTGGATGTAGAAGGGGAAGTATCTAATAATGGAAAAAGAGTAGGGCATTTTGCAGGGGGGGTTGAAAGTTCTCGGTAATGTAAGAAGATATTGGTTGAGGGAGGGACATAGAAGATCATATTGCGATCTAAAGGTGGCTAGTAAAGAACATTTTCTTTGAAATTCAGTAAATGATAGGCGTTGATCATCAGGTAGAAGTTGAGATATCCATCACAAGCCCTTAGAACGCCAATTTTTCCAATATATGGTATGATTCTTAATTTGTAGCAATTTACTATGACAAATGGTTTGCTGTTGAAAAGAAATACGTGAGGGATATGATGATGGTAGGAGAGGAGCCAAAAGTTTCCAGAAAAGAGAAATGATAGGAAAACATAATAATGAGATATTAGCAGTAAAAGAAAGGATTTCCTGAAAATCAAAGGGGGAAATAAGAGATTTCTCTATTTGCACCCACAAGGGAGGCTATCCGGGGAGTTCCAGAGAGAGCCACCGGGCAGCCTTTTTTAGTGAAATGGCAGAATGATATGTTTTGAAATCTGGAAACCTAAGACCTCCGTAGATTTATCCTTTTTTAAAGAAGACAAAGCTATGCGAAGGGGTTTATTTTTCCATAGACATTTTGTTAAGAGAGAATCAATTTTCTTAAAATAATACCCAGGAATGTGAACCGGAATCATGGGAATTATATATAATATCAGAGGGATGAGCATCATATTATTTGAATCCATTCAGCCCCAGCATGAGAGAAAAAGAGGATGCCAACATGTGATAGTATCATTTAATGTTTTGGTAATGTGATTGAAATTTAATTTGAATGTTTCAGGAACTGTCGGAGAGAACCACAGACCCAGATATTTTATTTTACAGGGTTGCCAAGAGAAGCCCGTGTGAACAAAAAGATGCTTTTGACATAAAACATTTAAAGGTAAAACTTCACACTTATCAGTATGAAGACAATATCCTGATAGCTGGGAAAATGTATGGACTTGATGTAGGAAAGGGGGGAGAGAGGTTGCAGGGTTAGAACAATATAGGAGAATGTTAGCAGCGTAAACTGACATTTTAACCTGATGAGGACCAAATTGGAAACCTGAAATACAAGCATCCTGCCTGATTTTAGTTGAAAGGGTTCCAGCACAATGTCAAACAATAGAGGTGATAAGGGACACCCTTGCCATACCCCTCTAAGCAAAGTGAAATAATCTGAGGTTCTACCATCATTAAAAATTGAGACTGTGGTACCTCAATATAGCAGGGAAATTAACACAATCAATTTAGGTGAAATAACCAACCCATCGTAATGCGTGAAACATAAAATCCCATCCAATCCTGTCAAAAGCTTTTTCTGCATCCAAAGAGATAACAGCAATATGGTAATACAAAGATGAAGCCTTGCTGAGGATATTAAAAAAGACTTGAGAATTGTCAGAGGCCAATCTTCCTTTAACAAAGCTGGATTGTTCAGGACCTATCAGATCAGGCAGGATGGGATAAAGGCGGAATGCCAGAATCTTGGCAAAGATCTTATAGTCAGTATTAACTAAAGAGATGGGACGATAGTTCTTAAGAGAGAGGGATCTTTATTCTATTTTGGAATTAAGCAAATAATAGCTTCTTGGAAAATGCCTTGAGATATACCTTTATGAGTAAAAGAATTAAATAGAAGCAACATATTGAGTAGGGGGAGTTTTGCAGAATGGTCGTAAAATTCAACAGTAAAGCCATCAGGCCCAGAAGCCTTCCCTCGACATAACACCAAAACTGCATGAGTGATTTCTACTAATTAAATATTAGCTTCTAATGAGTCAAAATCAATGTGATGGGAAGGAGGAGAAGCAATGGACTAAAAATAAGTGGAGAGATCAGACTGCTCTGGTTGCGTTTCTGGAGAATATACGTTTTTATAAAAAGAAACAAATTCATTTAAAATATCATTATCTTTAAAAAGAGGAGTCCCCGCAAAGCCCTGTGAAGATACTATTCTAGTTCTGTCTCTACTTACTTAAAAAAATTAGACAGCAGTTTCCCCATTTTATTCTGACCCCCATAGTAGCGAGTACTACTTTTCAATAGATAGGAAGAGGCAGCATTCGTAGATAGCCTATTAAAAGTGAGCTTAGAGTCAATAAGATTTTTCAAGGAAGTCTCATCATTGGAGTGATAGTAAGTTTATTCTAGCTGTTTAATTTTATGAAGTAGTTGGCTAGATTGGGCATCTAAAGATTTTTTCTTTTTTGAGACGAAGTTTATTATAAAACCCCTGGCGGCTGCCTTGAAGGAGTCCCACATCATTATGAAAGAGGACTCCAGGGTTGAATTAATAGCGAAAAATTTGGAGACAAAGGAACTGAATTGTTGGCTAAATTTAGGATCTAAGAGTAAGGAATTGTTAAAGGGCCATCTACCTGAGCGCGGAGAAAAGGGGATTAGGTCGAAATCCACATGTATTGGAGCATGATCTGATATTAAAATTGATCCTATCTCAGCTTGAAGAGCATGTTGAGCGAAAGATTTGCTCAGAAAAAGATAATCAATATGGGATTGTGAGTGATGTGGAGCTGAATAAAAACTGGACTACCGAAGGTCTGGATGGCAGAGTTGCCATATATCAACTAAAGATTTATGTCATATTGTGGAAGTAAAGTGTGAGTGCATTTTAATGGGAACAAACTTAACTGTTGAGTGTCTGTCCAATATGGAATGGATTTGGTTACAGTCACCACCAAATACAATGTAGTCATCATCATATAAAAGCAGTTTGTTAGAGATTTTTGTCCAGAAAACCTTATTAACAGTGATTGGACCATATTCATCGAAAATAACTAAAAGTATCTTCTCAATAAGGAGCTTAATAACAACCCACTGTCCTTCAGTATCAGATTCTTGAAACATGCATTTTTTTATGGCAAAGAATTAGAACCCCATTTTTCTCGCCTAAAGCAGGAGAATCGAACACATGACCCACCCAAATTTTCTTCAGCTTGGAAGACTCAGACTCAGAAAGATGTGAGTCCTGCAGCAATGCGATATCAGTTTTTAATTTGGCTAGATGAGATAACACCCGTTGACTTTTCATAGGGTTACCTAGCCCTTTAATGTTCCAAGTAGTAACCCGGAATGTAACTTAAAGGTAAGAACATGAACAATTAATATGCTTACAGTAGAGAGATTGAGATTAGGCTAAAACAAATATGAAAAAGAAACATTATAGAATTAAAGCGCTTGTTTAGTAAGAAAAAGCAGGAAGAAAGGAGTGATAAAGTCGATAATAGGAAGGGGAAAATGATAGAAAAGAACCACATAGAAAAACATGAGCAAAGGTAAATAAAACAGGAAATAAATAGACAGTACAAGTCATACGAATGATGACTGAAGAACATACCTACAAAACACAAAGACAAAATGGGTGTGGCAACACCAGGAGACGACAGCACTTGAGTCCCACTGCACGTCAGGGTGACCTTGGGTGGGTAAGCATATCAATACATAGGGGAGACCATTTGGGAGACAGGATGCGAAAATACACCTGTATTAGGAAGATAAGAGACAACATGAAAAAAATAATTTTATAAAAAGAGAAGAAAAGGAGAAAAGAGACTAGTGAATAAGAATCTTAAAAGTTAAACAAGAATGAAACAACATTCAAAGAATTATACAGAAAGGTAAACAGCCATACAAAACAAAACAAAATGACAGTTAAGTAGACTTTGAAGTGTCCATGACATCCGCTCCATGTTGTTGAAGAACTTCATGTAGTGCAGCCAGCTCATTAAAAGTGGTACTCTTCTCATTATAAGTAAGTTTAAAGAGACAAGGGTGGATTAGCCCATATCTGGCATTTATAGTTCTTACCTAAGGATGAAGATCCAGGGATTTTTTCAGACGGTCCACAGTAGCTCTAACAACATCCTGAGATGACCCTCCCAATAAATTTGTTTTTTGGATTTCACAGCCGACAAGACTTGTAGTTGGTCAGTATATTGCAGGAAAAGCATGATGATATCACTCAGTTTCTTTGAGACCCTGGGACCAAGTCTATGGGCCTGTTGTATGTCAAGTGGAGCAGTAGTAGATATGCCCAGAAGCTTGGGCAAAAAAGTCTGAAAGTAAACTGTCAGATTAGAACCCTCCATATTTCCAGGGAGTCCGTAAATGCGGAGGTAATTCCTGTGGTTTCGATTTTCCAAGTCCTTATTGTGCTTTTTAAGAAGAGATATTTCAGATTCCAGAAAAGAGATGCAAGAGCAAGTGGATAGAAGAGATTCCATTTTTTGTTCCACAACAAGCACAAG
This sequence comes from Triturus cristatus, assembly GCF_964204655.1. Taxonomy (NCBI): domain Eukaryota; kingdom Metazoa; phylum Chordata; class Amphibia; order Caudata; family Salamandridae; genus Triturus; species Triturus cristatus. The sequence continues at coordinate 1,077,846,707 of NC_140591.1, read as the reverse complement.
TGATTCCAAAGAAGACCATTTGTCATCCATATGTTGCAGAGTTTCATTAGTTTCCTCCATGAAGGGTTTTAATGCACACATTTCCTTAGGAATCATATACATGGAAGCTGACGAGGAGTGAACTGGGGTAGGAGTGTCCTTTTCTGTTCGTTTAGAAGAACCCACAGGCATCTTGCTTGAGAGCTGTGATTTTGGAATGACGCCTGGTGAAGTGTCAGATTTATGAGGAGAGGTATCCTCCATGTCGTTAGGAATGGAGTCTGAGTCCAAGTGTGCAATGTGTTTGGTGCAAACTGAAAGTTTAAGATTTCTTAATCTCCCCATATACAAAAAAAGAAGGTTAAGTAAAGTACTGTGCAAGTTGTATACAAAAAGCAAAACCTTCAAAAATGTAAAGCAGTTTCAGTCACACAGTGAGGAGTAGAAAACCACAGCTAAAAAAGAGTGAAGCACACAGAAATATAGAAGAAAAATGCAGAGTTGACCTCCCTTACCAATTGTAGAAATGAGGGTTCAGTAAACAGTGATTAGTGTCCATATGATAAAAGTCATTGACATATCCATCATGTGTTGAAGGAATTACTCCACATAAACGAATTACTGAGGAGAAAAAAAGGCTTCCAAAATATAAAAAGTGTATTTTCTTATAGAGAAACATGCCAAAAGCCTAAAAGCAAAATAAAAATATGTTGAGAAGAAATTTTAAGGTGGCACATGTAAGGTATCCAGCAGCAACATGATCGCGGTGTAACGAAGCCGCTTTAGATAAAAAAAGAAGCGTGATTGCCTTTCGAAATGGCGGGCGCGACCTTATCCTGAGTAGAAATCCCCCGGGGCCATTATGGCCCTGAAAGACACAGAAGCGGGAGTTGTAGAAAACTCCAGCAACTCACCGCGACTTGAGGGAGAGACGCCGTGCAGTCTCGTACCTTGGCAAGCGCTGAAGCATTCTCCGGCTTCGAAAAGGCTCCCCAGTATGTCCGGAGTTCTACACGGCCATGCCATCTTGGATCGGCACTGAGACCACGCCCCCAACTTGACATTATTTCTAAAGTGCATTTACTGTAGGATTGGAGAATTTACTCTTATTATGGGGTTTGTATGGACCAGATGTTTATACTAGTTAGCCTCCATACAGAGAAGTGTTGTGAAAGGGTCCTTACTTCATTTGTGAAGAGATTTTTTCTGGGGTGCTGGAAATTGTTTTATTTTGTTGTTGTGTTGTCTTGAGTGAAGGGCTCCCCTTTCTCCTAAATCCATCTTTGCTCTTCTTTGTTTGAGAGGGCAAGAAAAAGCCATATCGCCCTTTCTAGCAGTGCAGCAATTTGTCTTCCTGCATTGCGTTGCATGATTTTTTTTAACTTTGATTTCAAGTATGGAAAACAATTGCAAATTCTTACCTTCTATTGAGCTTTGAATATTAAGAAACACTTCTGTTCCATTGGCGATAAAGCATACTTATATTAATTAATTTAAGGAATATGGTCAGAAACATTTCATATTCTGCAGCTTCACTAATCCTAATGCCGGTTGTTCTTTATCTTTTTTGGGGGTGTCTCTTTCTCTCATTTTTGGTTTTTCCAATATATAAGGTTTATCTGATAACATTTTGCATCATGGGAGGTTGGTGGGATGGGATCAGAGAAGCATAGTGTCAGTATATCCTGGTCAGAATATTTTCATAAAACTTGCCCCCCAAATAATGTTTACAAAAATATCTTCACTGGTGTTAGTTATAGAAAATCTATACTCAATGGAATAATATTTTTATATTAAATAATATTTATGGTAAAATGTTGAAGTGACACAATATTTCTGTAGATTATACTTTCACATACAACAATTAAATAGAGGATTTCATCCTCCCTGTAGAGCAAGAAAAGGTAACGCCACTCTCCTTTTCACTGCCAAGCATGCCGAACTCTCCATATCATCCAACTATGGGCCAGTGTGCCTGTAGGTGCAGCATATAGAGTGGCATTGACCCAAGAACCCTGTCTCCTGTTGCTGTATCCTTCCTGCAAAGGTCTCCTCTGTCTTCTGCTCCTCTAGTTGGGCATTGGAGGGTCGACAGAGGAAGCTTTCCAGTCCTGTACTGAAAGCATCTTAGTGGTAGAAAAATGACTTAGATAACCACCAAGGTAATGAAAGCACCAGTCAAAAAAGTAGTTTTTTGTTGTTGTTGTGTGATCTGTTATCACATATCTGTATCCCAGAAAGCATTACACTTTTATTTGTCAAGGCTAGGGTCATAGTTATAGTAAACAGACAATGTTCAAATTTGAATGAAAAAGCTCCCAGATACCTGATGAATAGAAACACCCTAAAACAACCAGGCAGGAAACTAAAAAGTTAGGACCTAAAGTTGCTGTGCATTATCAAAGTCAACCAAAAAAATCTTAGAATATATGGGCTTCTCAGCCCAGGACGATCTTCGCTGGAATGCCATATCTTATGACCTATGAAACATGTTCTCAAGGATCTCCTTTAAGAAAGTTCACTTGCTCTTAGCTGATCTAGATAATGAAGACCAAAAGACCGACAGGCAGTGTCAAAATCAATCAATCAACCAAGTGAGCAATCATTTCTACCCAACAAAGAGAAAAGAAGAGAGGAAAAGATAACGTAGTTGAGGAATATACTTGTATGTCTTCCTCAAGGGAAGCAGTATTGCCAGAAATTGTCAGAGTTTGTTAGCTGAGGTTTGACCCTTGTCATTGAAGTCCATTATAGACTTTGATATATTTAATGTTATGTCAGAAGTAATTATAAACTAAGGCTAGCCTTTTTAACCTAATAATGTAAAGCCAAGTAGCATGCAGATGATATTTTGTTATACTCTTAGCCACCCCATGGTCTTCGTCACTTCTGTTTTTAGCACCCTAGAGGTCATGATTCACTGCTATTTCAAGGCATTCAACATTTTGATAGCATACATGTGTACAAAACATGGTGACCGAAAACTTGATTCAAAATGTAAATCCAGTATTTGTAAAGCGCACAGCTACCCGTAGGCATCCCGGCCGTCGGGAAGATTATGCGAGCTATTGCCCAGAGTCACATGGTGCTGGGCTGACCTGCCGCCGGTGATCGAACCATGATCCCCAGCATCCGGCGTCTGTCGCCCTGGCTGATGCGCCACACCTCTTCCCAAAGACATCATCAAATGAATTCATATAGCATTAAAACAAATATATTAATACTGTTAGGAGAGAGAGTCTCCCATTAGAAAAATGTACAACAATTAATATAAAGTTACAGCTCATCATGATACTTTTAAATATTGCCTGGATAATATTGTGATCCAGAGACCAGGAAGGAATCAACTAACTCCATAATGTTTATAAAAATAGCAATGGTCCTCTTGCAAATCTGACAAAGCAAGTTGATTGATAAGTGTTTGTTTATTGGGTTAGCCAGGATTACACCCTCTGTGGTAAAAGCAGATCTACCTGTAATCTTCTGTGGTTGGAGTCCTTCTGTTCAAACACATCCATCATTGACTCTATAAGAGTCACTGACTTTAGAAGATCAGCTCTTAGAAGACACGATGTGAGATTATGCCAGTTTAACAGAAATTTCACCCAGTCTAATTTTAACATCAACAGACTTTGGCATTGTTTACAACTTTGTTAGAGAATTATGGCCCGATGTAAACTCCTCTTTGAACATGGGTTGGAATCATGAGCTGGTGAACTTTTCCAAACCTGATAATAATTATTAGGCTCCATAAAGTATGCCACAAGCAATTTCAGGAACATATTGGCAGGATAAACGTGCCAATATTTATTGGGAGTAAAATGCTCTAAAAATAGTGGGACATTGCAGATGTTGGAGCAGAAACCACCACAATCCACGTTATTTCACTTATTGAGGTTTTTCACACCCAGTGAAGAACTGTACCCAGGGTATCCGATTTTAAGGTGTGTTGCAAATATTTCATCCCCCTTGGAGCTCTGAAAATCAGGGTCCTAGGTATTTAACATAGAAGCAAACAGATAACCCATTTAACTGTTGCATCCCATAGTACTGTACCACTCGCTGCATTTGTGGGGTTGCAGGAATTCCCCCGGTTGTTGCTCTTCTGAATAGAATTATTCACAATGTATCCACGAACATCTAACTGGACTGCCCACAATGAGGATGGGCTCTGTACACTGAAAGGTGACTATACTGTTAAATGGGAAACAGTAAATACCACGACGGCCGAACAACTAATGCGTATGACCCACGCATTCTATTTACAAAGCAAGTCATTACAACAACATGGTTAGGTAAAGCAGCGTTGGATTTTAAAGTCCAACACTTTCCTTTCTGTTACGGGGACTGGAAATCCAAAGTCCAGCGCCCCTCAAGGCAAGCCATTGTAACGACTTGTGTTATAAATGGAATGCTTGGTTCAGACACATTTGTTGTTCCACCCGCATGTACTGGTTCCCTTCCACCACACTTCGGTACTGTTCAACACTCAGTGTAATATTGTGACTTTGGCTGTGCTTGCTAGCCCATATCTATTCCGCACTGGAAACTTTAACAGCTGATAGGATTTTTATTTTTTTTCACAAGGATGCAAATTACAAAGTTTCCAGAAGAGTCAAGACCGCGTACGCCTTTCAAAATACACTATTCAACTTATAAAATTATGTGTATACAGTGGACATCTTGCTGAAAGCTTTCAGCTCATGCTCAAGTGACCTTTCATTTGCATCCGGATGCCAGGAATCCTTCTGGGATAACGTTGGTCCTTGAAGATACCTAGGCAAGGATGACTGCCAATAGCCTGTCAGAGAACTGTCACGTGATCCAAGGTTACAACAGCACCCAGGTAGCATGTGAAGCTGAAAGGATGTAACCATGGCATACGTTATATTTCCCAATGGGGAGGTTGCCATCAAGGTGGCTCAATGAAACTTCTCAAGTTCAATCTCCAGAAAGAACAGACTAAACCTTCCATCATCCTGTGATCAGTAACTTGGGTGCTAATAAATTGCAGAACAAGAACATCTTTTCTTTTAAGAGCTTAAAAAAGTAGCACAAAGCACTATATCAGAAAGTAAGTTATTATCTGCAAAGGTACATGGCAGTACAGTTTTAATGAGTCAGGGCCACAGTCTCATGGCTTCCATATTCACCTCCCAATAAAGCCTTTCTTTGCCTTTTCATATGTGAAGGTCATATGATTTTTTTGTAAGTTTTTTGCTCTATTTGAAATTCAAAGATACAAATATCTGAAGCTGGGTTGTCCTTCTGGGCATTTTCCACACTATCAGACACAAAGAGACATCCGTTTTCAATTCCTCACACACCAATTTGAAGATTAAGTTAACCTGCCTCTGCAGCATGCCGGAACACAATGCCATGATATTGCTAAAACAATTATTATCACTCCAGCTAAAAGTGAGACATGATGCGCATATCCTGCCTCAGGAAGAGTGCTCAGAAAATGCTGCTTTCAAACAAAAGATGCACGGGAAAATTAGAGTCAATAAAACATCGTGGGATAATTGCCGGATTTAGGCTTGGCAATGATGGCAAAGACGTGCTTTGTTGATCTTTAAGTCACCCACGCAAATGTCTTCCCACGAACAAAGATTCTAAAACTAAAGTGTGTTGTACAAAAGCAGAGGGACCTGTGTGCATTTTCTGCAAAATAGCAAACTTAGTAAGAGATGTGTTTATATTTGTGGGCGAATTGCAAAGACATATCGGTAATTGTTATGTTTCATGTAATTTATGGCATTGCTTCATTAGAAATGCTTATGTTTAGGACAGTGGTCAATATGCATGTATATCAGGAACCTATAGATAGGATGCATTTTTTATTTATAACACACAAAAAATGGATGTGAGCTGTCCATTACATTTTATTTAAATGTTTGCCTTCTACAAGTGTGAACGAGTAGGGCAAGCTCTATGTAAACATGTGATATGTGCAGATATGTACATATTAGTGATAGTGACCAATTCTTGTAGCTTTGTTAATACATTTACAGTTTGGGACAAGGTGAGGTCGGAATCCATCACTTGGGCTAGAATCAGGGGTGTTAAGTAGGTCCCTTCTGCTCCTCCAAGGGGTCCCTAACCCTTCAGGGGCCCCCATTCATCTTGAGGCCAATCTATATCTGTGAGATATGGAAGGCTCGGGGGGCCCTCTTTACATTCTGCAGGGGGACGCTATAGTTTTGTGTTACGCAACTGGCTAGAATGATAACATGAACTAGGCGCTCTGAATGCACTCATCATGCAATCCTGATCCAATAGGAACACTTCTCCCAACCCACTGCCAACCATACACTGGCAATATGTTAATTACAAGAAGACCTGGTGAAAGGAGACTTTGATAAGAGTAAGACAGAGACACTGGACATCATTAGTCTGCCTACTAGTGCAGCGAGGCATGGTTTTCAATGCATGGGCTGTGACTTCTAGAGATAAGAAGAAACCTTCAGTGAGTTTATCATTCTGACTTTCACACCTAATTCATAGTATTGTACATAATATACCCTTTGACAATCTCTTTCTTTCTTGACCTAGGATGTGTCACTTACTATAGAACCTACTTTTATCATTATGCAAATATGTTTCGAATTATTTTCAATGTAAAAGGTTCTTAACTATAACATAAAATATACAAGTTGATGACTTAGTATCATATGTGTCTCTTTAAGAAGTTTATCAACGTCTTTCAATGATGAACATCCGTTTCGCTCCTCTTGTGGAAGCAACAAGTGAGTTCATTATCCTCTACTGATTACTCCTGAAAAGTGCGTTCACATATACATTTAAATCCTTAAGTTTAAGTGTGATTATAGAATACTTCTCTGGATCCAGACAATCTGCAAAGTACTCAAACCTCTAGCGACAGGGTCCAGACTGCAGCAACTCTGTATCTCAATTGTCTAGCAATGACACTTATACTCTAAGGGGCATATTTACGAACTGCTTCCACCGCCGTTGCATCACATTTTATAATGCAATGGAGGCAAACACCATCAAATCTTATTTATGAGGCCACGCAAAGCCACTTTGCATGGCTTTGAATGGCCTCATGGGTATGGAGTAAAGCAAGGCAGAGCAAATCGCAGCATTGCCGTACTCTGCGCTTGGGAGGCATTCCATGGGCGTTGCGGTGGATGTTCCCACGCAACACCTGTGGATTTTGGTGCATCCCAGATTTACAAGACAATGTAAACCTGGAGATGCATCAAAATCTTACGCCTCCCAGGGCGAGGCGCAATGAGGAGAAATAACTTATTTCACCTTGTTTCTTCCTCTTTCTATATGTGCTGCAGTCTGCAGGTGCAAGGGTGCCTGCATTGGTGCTAGGTGGCTGAAACAGAACCAGCACAGGGAAAAGGACAGGGCAGGGCCATATGCCATAGATATGGTGCATTCCTGCCCTTTCACTTTGATGCAGGGCAGCACAGCAAGGACAATTGCTGTGCTGTCCGGCGCCAAATCTCCATAAGTATGCCCCCAAGAGTTTGTATCACACGTTCTGTGGCGTGGTGAGGTCAGATCAGGGGGCGTGGCACAGAACAACAGAAGTGTCTTCCTAGGCGGCAGTGCTCTAGTTGTTTTAAGCATAAGTTGCTGCCTAAAAATGTATGGCCACAGTGTGGATGCAATAGGCATTCTGCCATAGTTGGGAGGTAATTCACCAGCATCTCGGCAATCAGGGGCAATTTTGATCAAAGCTGAAGTGAAATGCTGTTTAAATTAATATGCCTTAGTTGTACATTTGCATGATGTTATGCACTTTTAAGAAATCCTCATTGAATTGAACTGAAATACTGTTTGACTTAATTTGCCACAGCTTTATGTTTGCACAACACCACTTGGTTTTAAACCATCCTCATTGCTTGAGAAACCCATCCAGAAATTCTGTATATCCTGCTGATTGCATTTGGGAAACTGCACCATAGTTTTTAAACTTTTTCCTGCACCGTAATTATTGGGGATTGCGAAAGCACGCTTCACCCTGTCTCTGCTGTGGTCTTTTTCTATATCATGTGCTTTGCTGCGCAGTGATGACGGATCAGGGTGCGTGTCACAGAACAACAGAGGCACATTCCTAGACGGCAGCGCTCTAGTTTTTTAAGCATGAGTTGCTGACTATAACTATATGGCCAAATCACAGACACCCCCCCTTGAATGCAAAAGGCAAGCCCGTCTGCGACCATTCTCGTCCAGACCGCAGCCAGCGCCAGACATCATGCTGGTATTAGTACAGAGGTAAGACCCCCAATCATCTACACTGCAATAGAAATACATAAACTGAGACCCTGCACTAATCAGTGGAATAATCCCTGGTTGACAGACTGTAAAGGGTCAGCCTTCTGTCTCGCTTATAAGATGCTGCTCCACCCTCTATACCTAGATGTCAGTGAAAAGAGGGAGAAGCCAATCTCCCAAAAGATGATCAGAGCAGCACCAATACATTTCTGCTCTCTCCCAAAACATGCTCAGACTTCTAATATCTGATTGCGGAGAAACAATTAGATGTCCTCCTCATGATGGAAACATGGTTCAACAAGGATTCATACCCTGATCTTCAACTCGCCCTCCCCCCCACTATGCTTTCCTCCACTGTGATCAGGAATGTAGGAGGGGATGAGTAGTGGCCATTGCTTTTAAAAAAGTCATTAAATGGTCCACTGATCAGATTAAAGACCTGGTTAGAGCAGAGGTCCTTGGCTTTGTCATATCTCGTTCTGCTCAATGCTCCTTTGCTGGAGTTTTGCTATAAATACCCACTGGGTACGCCGGAGATTTTATTAACTCTATTGCAGAAGCGCTCAGTCACAAAACCATTCACTATGCTAGCTTTACTCTCTTAGGAGATGTCAACGTCCAATTGGAGAATCTGTCTGACATCTTGGCATCCAGGCTGACGATGCACTGGTGGATGTTGATCTCTCCTCAACCCTAAAAGGATCAAACACACAAAGGAGGCCACACACTAGATGCCATTATTTCTAACACCTCACTTGTACCTGGCACCCCATTAGAAGCTCCTTGATCTGACCATTTTATTCTACCCTTTTCTAGCCATGGTCCCATCCTAAATGTTTAGGAAGAATAGGACCCATCCTCAAGAATTGCGCCTGGCACAAATATGACAAACCCCTACTAAAAAACACTTGCGCTACCGCCAAACCCACAATAAACGGCGACATTAGGTTAGATGGTGTTAGTGTGATCCATTGGATCGTGGAGGCCACCTGTATAGCTGCCCCTGCAGCAAACAATAGGACTCACAGACCTAACCCATCAGCCCCCTGGTTTACTGCTGAATTGATGAATGAGAGAAAGCAATGTAAAAAAGACTAGAACATGCATGGCAAACACATTACAATATTCTCATTTTGCACCAATGATCCATTCTAGAGTGCTTATCGTTGTTGGAAATATATCCAAGGGCCTTGGATCTAATAATTTGACAGTTTTCACTTCACAAAATATGGAAGAGTACTGCACTCAACATTTGATTCTAAATTAGCAACAAGCAAATGGAAGTGCGAAAAATGTGGTGGCAAGTAGTTGAGTCTAATGATATGCACTGCAGAATGTGCAACCGTCTGGACTTCACACCACATCTACACTTTCTTCCTTTAAACACAAGCTAGGAGAATACTTGTGGGAAAACTTGATTCCACAGTTTTTGTAAGTAGATCTAATTTTTCCTTTCCTTGTTGCCTTACAGTCTTTCAGTGATTGTATTTTTTATTGTACAATGCTTTGAAGCTTCTCTTTTGATATATATATATATATATATATACATATATATATATATATATATATATATATACACACACACTACACAAGCAAAGTAAACTGAAGAGAACTAAACCTCTGGAATGTTCTGGAAGAAGCAGCTGAAAACACCCAACTAGTCACATGCACTACCGGTCACTGATACTTAGCAAGCTTCTTTACATATATTTTCTACAGTTGTTCTTATTTAATGAAAGAGTTCTCTATCCAGTTGAACTTGTCATGAATCTCCCAACAAAATAAACTAAATATGAAGCTGCACCATGCCTCGGAGAGACTAGATTGTTTGTCAGTCTATTAGTTATTAAAAATGTCTGAAGGTTTTGTCACTAAAGTGAAGTTTTCACAGCAATTACTAGATAGTTCTCCTGAAAATTATCTCACAAAAAAGTAGCAACACAAGCTATTGCTAGATCTCCATCTTGAGTTGTACAGAGGTCCTTGTCTTTCCAGGCTTCAGTGCCTTAAGATATTACTACAGCTATTAAAGGCAGCCCCAGTTAAATATCAGCATACCAGAGAATTATGAACTAAACAGACCTCCTTGACCATCTCTTTTTGCTGAAAATGTAATAGAATAATGGAGTGAACAAATGCCTGGGACCCTAGCTTGATAGGCAATCAACTATGTAAAATGTAATGTGGAAAATATATGAAGATCATTTTGCAAGGATTCAGCATTTCAAGCCTTTACTTATGTGATGCTCCTTTTAAGCATGACAAACAACATTGAATTATTTCACAAAAGTTCAGTAAACCTGCTCTAAGTACTAAAGGTAAAGTACTGTAAGCCTTACATGATGTCATTATTAAGTTGGACGCTGCCACTTCAATTTATTGATACATGAATGTCCTTTGGTTGAAGTGCGGAAGTAATAATAGAAACGTGGACGTGCTTTTGAGCATCACAGAACAAATTAGAAAGAGGGGGAATAGTGTCTACACATATATTTGCATATTCACTTTTTCTAGTCCAATGATTTTTGCTTCATTATTTATGTTAAATGAATATGTTAATAATACCTTAATATGGTGGCTGCTGTTATTGTGACTCAAATGCACATTTTATATGTTCTGGAAGAAGCAGTAGCAGACACCCTAATATTTATAGGAATTACTAGTCATTGGTACTTAGAGATAGTCTTTATCTTTGTAATGAACATTTATTTCTCTGTTTGAAGGTGTTGGTTTCCCCAAAAATGTTTATATTTATGTGCACCACAGCAAGGTACTAGGGCTTAAAACAGGATTTTTTAAATCTACAACTGCACAACTGCTGAAAAGGGGTTACATTGTTAGCCAATCTGCTATATAAATGTAACACAAAATATGAACATTTGCAAACTGCCTTGTGTGAATCTTAAATTCGAGGGACACATCTGACAAGCAATTGTGGGAGAAGGTTTCTGTAAATGTGTGTCGGAACTCAGTTCAGAGGACCAAGTGGAAAGCAGGAGCTACTGGCCCAATTCTTGGGGGCTCAGGCCTTTTTACTCCTGATGTCCTGGGCCCGAGTTCCAGAGTACCCCCACTGTGGGCACTGGAGCTGCCCTAGATGCCTCCAGTAAGTTCTTTGCACATGGCCCAGGCGGGGTGTGCTGAGTGATCCTTGAGTGCCTCACTCACAGTTGTGAAGCCACACTGACCGGTTGTTTCTCGTGGTTCTCCAAACTGGGTAAGTCCTTTAGTTGTTTACCCAGTGAGTGGGGGGAATGCAAAAGTCCTGTCGCTGGTCCTCAGTCATGGTACAGGGCCACAAGGGTCACCATGGCAGCCTCTCTCCTCCGATGACGATCCCACTGTCTCTCCACTGCACACTGGTTCCAACCCCATTGGCACAGCAGGTTTATTCACGGTGGCCCCCCTGGCATATAGGGTCTCTTGCTTATTACTGCACAGGGCTCCAGCCCACTCGGCACGTCCATCTATTCAAGGCGGCCCCTCCAGGCACAGCACTCAGGTGATAAGGCCATCAATGCAGCAATGAACACGGTTCACTTTACAGCAGCCCTCCTCTTGCATATGAGGGTCGCCAACTTTATCCTGCACAAGGGCAACAATCCAATCGTGTCAGCAACCATCTTCTCAGCCATCTCCTCACACATAGGTATGGGGATCCACTTGCCAGGCTTCCCCACTGGACCTTGTTCCCTCCAACAATCTCCTTATTTTCACAGCACACTGGTCTTGGCACGCAGGCAGGCACTGTTGTTCCAGGCTCCAAGCCAAATGGTCTTAGATTTTCTGGGTGAATTCCCTCATCCAGCAGGGAGATTAGCAGGCCTTGGCCCCCAGTTTTTGGGGTCTCAAGCTCTCTTTATCACTTCCCATTTTCATACACCAAATGTGATTTAGAGTCTGAGCCTTTAAAGTTTATGTTAGGAGTATGCTTCATTTTGAAGTGCCCACTTATCTGCCCTCTCTTCCCCCTGAAATCAGACTGTCACAGCGGGAGTGGCTCCAAATCTGATAGCCTCACAGAGCAGGCCATGGGAGTGACTAGATGTTCACGAATGTATGTCAGCCACAGTAATATGTGGATCAAAATGTTAGTCCAGGGCCTCAGTCTTACTCTTTGTGATTATCTTATCAGCCCCATCTGCTTCCCAGGCCCCTTCCTTGTGACCTCTTTCTGAATCAAAGTGCACCCTTTGATGTGGACTGGAGAACCTAGTTCTCCCTATCTCCAGTGTGCTCCACCCAGCTTACAGAAATACACAAACCTGTATGAGGGGATTCCTCTACCTCCTCTCCTCATGTTTCACGATGCAGCCCTGGGTCTCCCAAAATGGAACCCAGAGTCTGCCATTTATTGTATTGTTTACAGGCACACATACACCCAGCACATCCATATACACAGAACTACATTCTTCATGTATTGTACCACTCACAGGCACACATACATCCAACACATACATAAAACATACACACGCTACACAGTACAGCATTATTACTGTATAGTACGATTCACATGCATATACTCACTCAACACATGTAAACCACACATGTACTATGCAGCACTACACTCTAAACCAATTTAGGCCAAGGGTCAGTTAAGCACAGATCAGCTGAACTTTAAATGAGTGAACCTGTAGCCTCGCTCCAGTAACACAGGTAAAAAAGACCTGTTCACTCCTACTGATCATTACATGGTATTCTGCCACAACCGCACTTTTATTGCTTAACTCCTGGTAGCTCATTTAACTACTATGAGGGTTGCTCTTTGGGTGCTCCTCCATGTCCAACAAGACCACAATCTTTGAGACAGGTCTATGTCATGGCGCAGAAGCATGATCCATGTTTGCCTATGATAACAAAAAATCAGCATTAGGGATCCAGACATCAGTACAGTTGGGACACTCAGGGCAGGGGTGCACCCCCATTATCATGTGGAGGACTTTTCCATCCAAACAATAAGTCAATACTAATAGGGGCTGAATGAAAGCTCCTTACTGCACATTTCTTTCCATTGTTTTTAATTTTTCCTGATGCTCTGGCAGACAGCTAAAATATTCACTGCTGAGAAAATAATTTCTTGAACTGACACATTAATGCCATATCTCCATTGATAAGAATGTGCCCTTCCTATGGGTAACTGATGAGCTAGTCCATGTTTCAGATGATGACAGTGTCCATCATAGTATTAGATCTATATGGCAGCATTCAACACCCTAGACCATGAGAGGTTGCTTCAAATGTATAAAGAAGTTGGTTCTAGAGGAACAGTCATCCTACAGATGGTTCTTCATTTTTGATGATCTCTCTAAATAACAGCTTGTTGGATTATTCCACTGAGCTCTAGGAAAGGTTACTTCAGGAGCATGGCCTCCTACCACTTGGCCTGTAGTTCAAGCAAACAAATTGAAGCTTTGATTCTATCAAACTAGACTACTGTGATGGAATCTACTTGAGCCTTCCATAGGCCTTGCTTAAGATATTTCAAGGGTTACAGAATGCATCAGGCTTCCTAGCAATGAATACTAATTCAGAGGAACATATTACCCCATAGGAAAGCATCACTAGATGCCAGTGTACCAATACATCGAAACAAGACTTTGTGAATAAAGTATGCCCAGAAACAGGTCAATCATTATTAAGAGTATTATTTGCATTTAAGTACCAAACCAACATTTTCAGTTAGCTAACTACTACCTAAATCAATCTTGTTCCTTTCACAAATTCCACACTGGGGAAAGAGCCTTACGAGCTGATGCATCTCCGGTATGGAAGAGGTATCCTCCTGATGTATTTGCTCAGAACAACCTCCGTCAGTGTAGGAATTTTTTAAAACCTCATTGTCCCCTTCCTAGATGGCATACTGCTCTGGAGATCCTAACTCCATTGGTCACGATTGATTGTATGTAAATGTTGTTAGTCTGCAACCTTCTTTACAAAGCGGTAGTATGACTATGGCTGATCACACTCTACAGTCAGACTAGCGAAAGTACGGCAGCACTGAACATAGAAAGGAAGTGCCAGGCCAATTCAGTGGGGCCACAGGCACACAGAGGTAATGAAGCCCCACCCATAGAGGCCAAGGTAATTGGTCACTGTTGTCTCAGGCTCTGTCCTACCCTGCCTCTGCAAAGTGGGCTAAGTGTAACACTTTCCACACTTCACTTTCCCTGTGGCGACAGCTTCTCAGGAGGTAGTGGGGGCTGCCAAGAATTCAGAACTCAGAACTCAGCCAACAGACACAATGATGCATTTTCCAGCTCAGTGCTTATGTTTAAGGATTAACAAGGTACTCACTGTAAATCTAAATGCTATACAATTCAATCGGAATGCAATAACAGGGCTGTACTCCAAGTTTGATTTCCCCCAATAAACTGTTTGATTAGACATATGAACAGATTAATTCAAGTACTATCACAGATCAGTTATGCATCTCAGTTCAAATTCTTTTACCCTTTGCAATCAATGGGGCAGCACTGTCTCCAGTCTACGCAGCAGACTCCTCTAAGTGTTCTAGTGTCTCTTGTCGATTACAGGCTAGGCCCTACATTTACCTGCTGGTGGGCATTGCAGTTTTAGTGGTGTGGTAAACGTGGTTTATAGAATCTTCCTCACCTTGAACAGCAGAAACTGCAGTCCCACCCCTCACCCTTACTATCTACCAAGTGGCAGTGGTCAGGAAAAACTAATCAGAGGCCTTTTGCTAGCAAGGCCCTCATTGAATTTCTAAGAAAAGCTCTGTCTCCCTTCTCATTCATGCCTATGTCTTGGTCTCCACCCTCCATCTACAGAAGGAGGGCAATGTCCACATCTTCGATCTTGTGCCATGCTAAAACTGGGACATCCAGAGGGGAACAGCTGGTCCGACTACTTTGAATCACAGCATCAACAGAGTCCAGCTATACATGCACCATACACTCACTGCACACTCACAAACTTCACAAACACACAGGATGTTAGTGCAAGGTTCTCAGGGTTCATAGAGCAGAAGAACTTTACAAACTAGAGATTAGTAGACCATGGTATTTTTGACAGAGAAAAAGGTCGGACCACACTAATAATTCACAGAACCTGGTACGCTGCCAAAATCACTTTATTTGTTTCACCCAGGGCACAGACAGTATTCCTATTCCCACTTTGAGAACATACTTTGTGTGCTCCTCTAGGTCACAGAACAAGTGTTGGACCTTGGAGTACCAGTACCAAGGACAGGCCTACATATCTGTGCACAGACTAGATTAGTATGATGCTAGGTGCAAGGAACAAATCGGGATACCTGTTTCATGTTCCGTCAGCTACTCAGGGCAGGAGTGCATACCGGTTTCCTGCATATGGGATATTTATATCCTAACAGATAGTATCAGTGCAAAATTACACTGTTAGTAACAAGCAAGCTGGGGTGCACTATTTGGTTGTACATTAAATCAACATTAGATAGCAAAACTGGATTTTGATAGTTAGACCCACTCAATCTATAAGATACCAGCACCATCCACTAAGCATGGGGGATCTGAACTCAAACACATGTTATTAGATGGTTCTGGAAGAAGCAAATCTCCACAACTTCTGTGTGTGCCCCTTGCCGCAGCAGAGCTGCTCACTCTCCTAGGTCTCACATGACTCATCCGAAAACCAGGCAAAAGGAAATCTGCATTGACAGAAAACGATGCGCCCACTCAGCAGTCACAATTCACAAACACTGGAAATAAGACTTATCATAGATACATCACTGTGCTTTTAGAAATATGGTGTTGTATTTCTTTTCAGTACACCTGAAAAAATTACAATCTAGGTGCTGAATCAATGGCAGCTTAACTTAAGGTTTTGCTACATGGTTCTAGAAGTTGTTCTTTGTTATCCTCAAAGTCACTTTCATTGTTTAAGGAGTAGTTAAAATGTGTTGAACTTCTCCAATTCTTCAAGCAAAAATATGTGGTTCAGTGTAGCGGTTTACTGTTTTGGGTGCTTGGCTTTCATGGGCTTACTGCTGAGCAACGCAGAACTTGGCACTGGTGCGCACCGCAGATGCTACTCACCCTCCATGAAGTCCCTCATACATGGGACTATAGAGATGTCTCCAACTCACTGTCTGCTCTTTGTATAACCATAGCCCCATTGGGGACTGTTGTGCAAAGGGCCATTGCCATTAGTAGGGAGACAGACTCATTTCTTGTGTGGTGCTAAGCCGCAAATACAGACTCATACAACTGGACTGCTTTGGTAAAGGAGAAACAAATCCTTATGCTAAAACTGATCATTATATTCAAAAAGAGTCTACAGGTCTGAAGAATATGAGGAGTCTACCCTACTGCACTCTCTATGTATTTTAGTGGATACCACAAGTCCTGAGTCTCTAGTGAGACCTACAGCCAGGGCAATCATAACAGGAAAACAGGGGTTGTTAAAATGTATGTCACCCTCTTTCAGCAACTAAATATTGTAATTTATTGCGCAATTTAATTTATTTACATGAATGCTCCTTTAGATTAACATTTTATTGAGACACAATGTTCTATATTTAAGATTTAAGGTAGTTAAATCTTTGATACATACATCATCTGTTGCTATAACTCCAAAAAACATATAACTATGCAATTAATGATATAAGCTTTCCTAATTCTTAAGATGTGGGCTCCTTCTTAAGAATTGCTGGGAAAATTCTAAAAGAGAGAGGATTGAGCACAGGAATGAGCACCAATGTCTCAGTTTGGGCCTCATTATGAGGTCCCTTTCTTAATCTGATGGGGCTGGTAATGCCAGATTTTGGTCCCAATGAAACTATGATATTGGATAAAACTCTGCAGATCCGACCCAATTCTCAGGGTCAAACTCCAGCGTATAATGAAGAATTACCAAAGAGGTCAGACCTGGAACTGCAAATTCACACAGTAATTCCTTATTTCTCTGGACAACTTTAGAGTTCCACCTGTAATCACCACTAACTCTGTCCCCCATGCAGCTACTGGTAACTCCTCAGGCGGACCTAAAAAGGAGACAACTAGGGGGCATATTACAAGGTGCGGCGATAATATTATCGCCGCTTTAGAGCCCGTTTTCGGGCGAAAAGCGGCGATAATATTATCGCATTATCAAAAAGGACACGCTAGCTCGTGTATCCTTGCATTAGCGCCCCCTTGTCAGCACGCCTCCCATCGCATCGCTAATGAGATGCAAAGGAGGCGTGCCTGACCAGACTCCCTTGGGTAAATATCGCTAACCCAGCTTCCTCATATTAACAACGAGGGTTAGCGATATTTAAAATCATGTTAAGTATGCCTTAACGCAGGAATTTAACGTCTGTTAAATTGCTCACTAAGGCATACCTAACATGGGGGGTGGATTGTGTGGCTAAGACCACAGGCCCTATCACCAAGGATATCGCCGTTTTCCATGGAACATCGCTGGAAAACCAGCGATGTTCCATGGAAAACATCGCTATCACTGGAATAATTATCGCCATTGCGCTATGCGTTGTTAATACAGCGCTAGCATGGCGATAATTATCTGCGATAGTCGGCGATAAAATTCCTCACGCTAAGAGCGGCCAGCGATAATTATCACTGCCGCTTGTTGATATGCCCCTTGGGGTCTTGTAATCCCACTCTTGGTCACAGAGCGCTAGATTCTAGTTGCAGCCCATACTAATGTGCAGTATTTCACTTTGCAGGCCCCACATAATGCTATAAATAATATAAAGAGAGGCTTTGTCTAAATTGTATTTGCTCCAACAGCCGTTCAATGCAATACAGCCTAATTAGATCACAACAATGTCATGCCATTATGAATAGATTGAGTCAAACACTTGTACACAGAAATTCAAACTATGCATTTAAATATGTATTGTTCTAGGACGTGTTTGAGGTGGTAATTGTGAATTTTTACAGACAGGGGCATTATCCACATTTGGAAAAGGATGTACAGTTGCTGCAACTTAAATTCCCCGGAATATAATGACAGCTGCCATTCTCTTTTATTTACTTCCTAAGGACAACTGAAAGCTGTGTGCCAGTGTATTCCCAATGCTTCACATCTGTAGCTCCTTGTCCCTTTTGTACTTAGGCTGCAGAGAGAACTGTTTTTGGACAACCCCCAATCACAAGTCAAGCAAGCCTGAGAAATAAGCAACAAAATGTGTTGAAATCGGAGATTAATTTAAGGTTATCGTGCCTTTTATTTTAAGAACTCCTGTCTAGCAGATTGTCTATCTGAAAATGAACATTTAAGGTGTTTATTCTACAAACATACCTGCTGGTTGATAAGAAGCTGAGCTTATCTTCCGTGAAAAAGCAAACACCCAGTGTGAAGTGCCTTCCTAAGGGCTGGTCTGTGACAGTCACAGCAGCAGCGATCTGCCTACTGTGCCACAGCAACACTCGGCTATTTATAGAGAATTAAATTCTCTTCCCTCTGCTCAATCTTCATTGCAAATTGGTGCTTTCGGCTTTCTATGGGAAATTTTGTGCAGGCAGTTCTGAGTGATATCTTTGCCCCTGTCTTCTAAAAACCTGCTTTAAACAAATTCCGTAGATGAGTCTGCCGGTTCAGTAGATGAGTCTGCCGTTTTTTGTTTTTTTTTTGTTTTTTTTAGGACGAATTAGGAATTTAGGAAGAATTACTACATAATTTACTGCGTCTCTGTTCTTACACCAGCCTGGGTCTTCGAAACCACATGCAATCCTTCTCATGTGGATCATATTAGTACTTCTCATTCCTATCATATAATTGAGAATGTAAGCAGTGGTTAATTTGTAAAAATAAATGTTTTAAAGTGCTGGGGCTCTCGTCAGGAAGCAGCTGGCACCAGAGAGAACCAACTACTACCTATGCAAATGGGGAGAGGATGTGGCGTAATGTCCAGAGCTGCCGATTTGGGATCTGGTCAGCAAGGTACGGGTATCCGTGTTGGCTCAAAATCCTTGCCATCCTATGCAAATTACTTAATCTCCCTGTAAATGAATGTGTCCTTAACTGGTGCTCATTAAAAGCGCTGATGTTGATAAGTAAGTGCTAGTGAGCAATGGAAACCACCGCCTCAAATTAAGCACTGGATGTAGGGCCAGATGTACAAAAACCTTTTACAATGAGAAACCCTGCAATTCGCAAAATCACAGGGGTTGTGGCCGCAAAAGTGCAGCTCACAATGTACAAAAAACCCTGTTCGATCCGTAAAAGTACTTCTGACTGATAAGGGCATTTGCAGCCCTGTACGAATCGCAAATGCGAGATGATATGAAAAAGGCGTCTCCTCATAATCACGAATCAGAAAGGGATATATCAATGTTTTGTGAGTGCAATTGTGGTCACACCCAATAGATCAGTTACTGCGCCCTGAGGTGGGATGGTAACTAATTCACAAAGGGGAAGCAGTCCTCTTGGGATAGATTCTCTTTTTGGAAACCTTGTCAGCGGCTTTGGGTGAGGATGTAGGACCCCAGAGGACCACTGCCTGCTTCTCCAATGTCTCCCAGAAGGGGAATTTCTTGTTTTAAAAGGAGCACTTCTACCTGCAATGTGCATGCACTGCTCCAAAAAATGTTCTACTGGTTGGGAAAAGAAATGTTGTGACTTAGGTCTGCTGTGCATTGCAGACCACTGTTTCAGCATTCACAAGCAAATTGCAGCTTGAATAAATAATATTCATTAGGTAGGCCCTTTTGAGACCCTCCTACAAATGTCCAATTTATGATGTGACCTATTAGTTTATACATGTCAGCCAGAGCCGGCTTTAATGTGGTGGTGCCCGGTGCAACAAACACTTTTGGTGCCCCCACGTCGCATGACTGCTTCCTCAGATTCTCTCACTACCACCTGCAAAAGAGCCCCTCATCTCTCCTATCATAAGATATTGGTAAACACAGTGCCCCCCTGAGGTCACACGACCCCCCCCTCTACAGGTCAGCACCCAGTGTGGCCGCACCAGTCGCACTGCCCTAAAGCTGGCCCTGATGACATCATATGTTAAATTTCATTTTCATTTGCAAAGGAGTCAGTGTGTACATTGTGCATCCTGGTTTGCAAATAAGAAGAGTAGATGCACAAACTTTAATGTACCTCTGACTGGTCTGTGTGCTGATCTAGTCATATGTTAGGAGCAGACATTAAAAACTCAACTTCAACAAATTTTGTTGACATTGAGAATGTTCGCCAATGAGCACTATCATATGAAGTGGAAGAGCCGCGATAGAGTAGACGGGGTCTACTGAGAAGACACATGCAGCCATGGGCAGCGCTGATCAGGGGAAATGGCGTGCGGAGAGCCTAGGTGAGAGAGATACAGCAGGGGTGGCGGCTGTGCCTCTGGGACCGCATTGTCGGCTGCTAAGGGTGCGGTTGTTGCTGCCGACCGTGTTCATCTGCTGGATGCAGAGGGAGGTGGTTACCCATGCCTGAGGAGAGCCACGGTCCAGGCTCACATGATTGCAGCCTACCCACAGGCTTGCAGGGAGGCGCCCTGGGGCTGGCTGAGATCCGGCACCACCGCCTGCGATCCACACCTGACTACGGGCAGCCATGGCTACTTTGAGACTGTGCCTGAGTGGCCGATGCGACCTGCGATGCCCACCCACTGATCTGGAGTGACCCATAGTGCCGACGTATGGTGGAGCTCCCCCCCTCTGGTGGGAAAATTGTAGGGCCTTGACCGGTACGCTGCAACTCTGCCCACCCACCCAGGAGCCCTGAGGGGTGAGCTGCAGGCCTGCGGATTTGCGACCACAGCTTTGCCTCCCTATTTGAGATAATTTTCCCTGCACCAGCGGTACTGCTGACGGCCTTGGGCATACCCCACTACACCAGGCCTCCATCTTTGGGGCAATCGTCCCAGCTGATAATTACAAGACATGCCTGTCTGAGTGACCTCCATCTTGCCACCTGAACTTTGGCCTGCTCACATCCCCTGGAGGGCTATCTACCCTGAGAGACTTGACAGTAACTAGGAACTAAGAATCCTTTCCCTCGACTGTCTAATTTTCAATGGGGAAAACAGATAGACACCAAACTATGCTGCAATTTGACCACAAAAGGCTCCCCAGGCATCCAGATGGAGATGTCGATGAAGAATGCTGGGAAGCATTTAAGGCCTATATTCGAGGCGTATTTATATTGATGCACTCTGGCGTGCTCTAAGACCTGCGCAGGTGACTACAGATGCTTACAGGTGAAATTTGTGACCTGGAGCTTCGCTATTTTGAAGCATCCAATGTGTGCTATTTTGTGCCGACATGAGTAAGAGCACACTACTGAAAGTGAAACCCGACTCCTCCACAAAGAGGCTACTGCTCGCTGGTTTGGTGAAGGAAATAGGGTGAGCAAGACCTTGGTTGCCTTGCTATGAAAAAACTGGAGTAATTTGTACATAACTTAATTACTGAACACAGAGGGGGACCCCAGCCACTCCTCAGCAGACATAACCCAAGTGATGCTGCACTACTACTCTGCCCTTTGTGCCTACACAAGTGCTATCCCACTAAACAGTCTTGTTACCTACTTTGACCCCATTCAATTATTGTGGCTGGAGAACAGCCTTAGGAAATATTTGGATGTGCCGTTCACAGTAGAGGATGTCACCCAATCTGTTTGCAGCACGACAAGGGATAAGGCATCTGAGCTGGATGGCCTGACAGTCCAATTCTGCAAAGAGTATGTTGATGTGCTGGCTCCACACTTGCTAGCAATGTTTAAGGAATCCAGGTAGACAGGTTGCTTGCCACCCTCTGTCTGAGAAGCCTTAATTGTCACAGTTCTGAAACCTGTGTGATTCTTACAGGCCACTGTCCATGATAAATATAGTTAACAAAATCTTGGCGTGCATGACTGCAGCAACAGTGCTGCCACTCCTTTCCACTATAGTTTGTCTTGACCAGTCAGGCTTCATCCCAGGGTCGCCACCTTCCATACACTCTTCTCCTTATTGCATGCCCTCAAACCACAGCTACTAGTGGTGGTGATTTGTTTAGACGCCACAAAGGCCTGTGACTTATTGTAATGGCCATTCCTATTTGTGCTGCTGCAGCGCATCAGTATTAGCGATAACTTCCTTAAGTGAGTTACCCTTATGTACACACTCCCCATGGCTCGAATGCATGTCAACTGCATGATATCGACCCTAAAGTGATTAACAGGGGGATAAGACAGGAAAGCTCACTCTCTCTAATCCTATATGCTATAGCTACGGAACCTCTGGCTGTCCTTCTACGACAACATTACTCTAATTGCGGCCTCAATTACCAAACTCAAAGATTGGTCGCCTCTATGTGTCATGCACTCACCTGGTCCCAACCACAGAGATGACACTGGAGCCGATGCCGGACATCTTCTCCCACCTGAGGACAATGCACATCCAGGAACCGAAACCTGAAAGACCACAATGTCCCCCGGGGTGAAGGGGGTTTGGGCTGAAATAACAAAAGAGAGTCTTGTGGTACTGGGTCTGCTCAGCACCTGTCTAAAACTGCATAACTGGATTTGTCCCTTCTGAGGCCGTGTATGTTTGTGGTGGTAGATGTGCGCTGAACCAGAACCTCTGGCTTTGTGATGATGCAATACACTGGAAATAAGAAGAGGAGGCAGTTACCATCAGTACTCTACCAAGCCATTACATACATTGAACATGCATTATTTTAAGGGACACAAACGTAGAAGCTTCTTCAGTCACTAGACTGAGAGCAGAAATACCAAAATCAAAAATTGGAGTGGCACTCCTAGAGATAAACTTGAAATACAGATTGGAGTTATCTGCACTCCTCAAGATGCACTCAGAGCATAGGGGGTAGTGACTTGCACTCCTAAAGATACACTCAAAACACAAAATGGGTACAAGGTTGATGCGTATAAGAAAGACTCTGAAGTGCTTTCTCTTGGCACTACTGTTTATCACAGAAACACAGGACTCAAGTCTTTTATCCTTGAATGGTGACAAATTCTAGCATCAAGGTTGTAGGGAGGGTCCAGAGTATAAACACTCAAGAAGAGCTGAAGTAAATCACAGAGAGGAAATGGAGGAAAAGTCTATAGTCTTTGAAGACTGGGATACTTAGTCTTGTTTACTACTGTAGGAGGGTTAGTATGCACTAACCTGATATCAAGTACCGAGCTTAGTTCTTCAACTTGTCTGAAGTGACACGGGGGTCCGGACTAGCTGTTTTTGGGACGTAGGAGGAAGACACCAAGGGTGTGGGTGCCACAGGAATAACTGGTTCAAATAGGCTTAAGGAGACTAGAGTAATTCTTGGTTCTGGCAGGATGCTTCAGGGGAGTGGGAAAGGCGAAGCTCGTTCTGCAGGGAGCAAGGTCAAGCCGTGATTTGGGTTTGGGTGGGGTTTATATACCCTCTCAAAGGTTCAATGGATGTAGCTAGATCAGTGCAGCATGTGGGGCACATGGCTGTCTGGAAGGTTCTCGAACTTTGGGGAAAACACGTGTTAGTACACTCTCTATGACCTTAAAGAATATTCAGGTGCAACTTGTTGATTGGGACCAAATAGCAGGAAACTAATGTAGCGTTTTCGCTCAAACATGCATAGTAGAAAACAACACCAAGGTCCCAGTAACAGTGAGAGCAAGGCTTGCCATTGGCTCACGGAATTCACAGGCTTGCAGGGACTTATTAGAAAACTATGCCAAGGCCCTAGGAACAGCAAGAGCAGTTAATCTATTGGCTCATGGGAAGTGGAGAACGCTTGTAGGTGTTCAAGTGTAATGGAGATTACTGGTGCTTGGGAAGCATCAGTCATGAGGACGCTGGGGGAACACTAGATTTGTGGAATGCTGGGGGTGCATCAGTCATGAGGGAACTGGGGGAACACTAGATATGAGGAATGCTGGGGGTGCCTCAGTCATGAGGGAACTGGGGGAGCATAAGTTATGAGGGATGCTGTGGGAGCATAAGTCATGAGGGAGCTGGGGAAAATCAGTTAAGAGGGATGCTGGGAGAGCATCAGTCATGAGGGATCAGAGGAACATCAGTAATGAGGGATGCTAGGAAAGCATCAGTCATGAGCGGTGTTAGGGACAACATGGGCCATGAGGATGCTGGGGAAGCGTCAGTCAGAAATATCAAAGAGCGCATAGGGCTCCATAGGGTTGAAGCGACATGAGCCCTGCGCACTAGACCACTACTTAAAGAAGCATGAGCCATGTGGGCTAGACCACTATGCAGAGGATGCAAGAGGGGATTGTGACAAAAAGGGAGCAGAAGGGTCATAACTTGTCTCCTTTGCTGTGTGAATTCATATGCTTCATGGCCCAAACTGCGATCATAGCTAACTGGAAAAAATCTCTAATGACTAAAGCAGTGAAGCAATTCCCAATGAAATTCCCCTTAGAATGGGAGGGTGAGACTGTTCGACACCTGGGAATCCAACTCAGTAGGGACATGAAACTTCTGTGGGGGAAGATTTATGGGAGGACTGTAAAGTGGTTAGAAAAAGGATGAATACCTGCATGGATGTCCCTCACTGGGAGACTGATAATTGCCAAAATAGTAGCCCTTCACATTTTTTTTATGTGTTCGCTAATATTTCTATGCCTCTTACTAGAGGCTTCTTCACCCGGATATGCTTTCTTTTGGCATAGCTGATGTGGGCTAGCCGGCTGCCGAGACTTTCCTGGGAGACCCTTAACTTGCCTCCCAAACAGGGAGGCCCGAGTGCAGCTAATATTGAATTATGCTATTATTGCGCATAGGCTCAATATGCCCACTACTGGTTTCATCCCACCCAATTCTTGCCCACACTGCAATAGATGCAGACAACACCCATCCCTGCCCCTTATCCATGTCTATTTGCTCTGCAACGACAAGTCCCACTGCTAAGATTGACACGGTCTAGTGTACGACATGGGCATGGAATTGGCTGAGTCACAGAAAACAGCTGTATTTCCTTTACTGTATTGACCTGAGTCTTGCCAACAACCCTGCACTCTCCCTCACCCAGCAGGAGATGGCACAATGCCAACTATGAATCCTAGGGCTGGAGTAACTGGGGTATCTTTACCCGTCCGGCACTTTTCTGCCTATACTGAGCATGTGGGCCTGAACAGACTGCACATCATTAGATGTTTTCCTTTTCTACAGACTACAGTTCGCCTGTAGGAAAGCTCACTCTAAATTCCTTCAAGAACCTGAAGCCTTTCATGCCCTGGACAATGTCCTTAATACCCTCCCTCTTAGGAAACTGATTACCATGGTGTACATAACTGTGCAGGAGAGGGACCCTGTGGTGATACCGCAAGCATATGAGAGATTTCACATAGAGATTGGCTATGACCTTATAAAGGAGAAATGGAAATAGTGCTGCTATAAGCACATGCTCTCCCCTACCACTCTGACTCCTGCATGTAAAACCGCTCCATCATAGTTATCATACCCCTATTAGGATGCATAGTATGGGCCTCTTGCCAGACACTCAACGCTTGCATTGTGGCCGTGGGAATGCTGGTTTCCTACACTTTGCCCAGGAATGGCAAGGATTGGCAGTCTTTTGGTCTTACAACTACACCTGCTTAGAGGAAGTGGTTGGCCATTCAATGCCACGGACACCCCTGGCTGCTCTAATTGGCTATGTTAAAGACATTTCAACTGCCACCCCCCTACAACTGGCCATGCTGGTATTGTTGGCCAAGGGGATAGAGGCAATGCCCTGGAGATGTCATGCTTGTCCAAAACTCAAAGACTTTCTGGCACATTTAACATTTGCCATGAGGGGCTAGAAGGATACTGGGTGTTAATGCCTGCGAAACATTGACTGAAAGATACTTGGGCTACCTTTGTGGCTTATGCCACTCACTATTTGCCATGAGACAATTGCGTCTGACCTGCCATGGTACCTGGGGACTAAGGGGAGGGTCTGGGGAGGATGGATGGAATGGAGGCCCAAAACATGATGTTGCTTGCCACTATTTTATTAAACACAACCATGCACAACATTGATGGGGTGAGTTTACAGTGTATATAAATTGTAACCACTGGAGACGGAAACTGTAGAACATTCACTATTGTGGGACGACATTAACTGATTTATGTGGTAAATAAAAATATTTATTTTTAAACAATGACTTATTTCTGTTTCTATTGTTGAACCGTCAAAAGCATTTGAGAAATTTAGAAAAAGTGAACTTGAGGACATGCCATTGATGGGACCATAGCTCCATAAGAGGATAATGAAATGCAAGGGCTGTTATTGTTTGTCTGTTATCTGTTATTGTTTGTCCTAACACACAGGACACATTTTGTATGTGCTTCTCACGTTTTGTATCAGAGTCTGTCAAGTATTTTTCTCAGCAAATAATCCAGATTCCTACTGTGAGCCTGCAAACCTATTTCTCAACACTTCACAGCATGTAGCTCTGAGTCTTCCACAAGCCTCAATAATAATTGGCAAAATGTAATTCAAAGTTCACAGATTTAGCTCTGACTTGTATTCAGTCCGAGGTGAAATCAAGGGTACATTGCAGCAAGGACACACATTTGAAAATAAATCAAAAAATATTCCAAATATTCCATAGTCAATTATTGACACCGACCAAAATGCAAATCTGTACATTTTACCAAGGACGTAGTAGACATTTTCACACATGCAGCAGATAATTTAACACCTTTTATTCAAAACTGACGCTTTATACGTCAAAGAGGGAATATGCAGCACTTCACTTTACCACTGTGAGATTCCAGACTTTTAACAAACAAATAATTTGAATGCTTAGTGTGGAAATCTCAACACAGTATGACGCCATAAAATTAGTTAAGCTGGACCATGTTAGGCAAAAGCAATATAAATGAAAAATACTTGGCTTAACTTTTCTTATCAATGGGACAAAGCAGCATTTATCTCCCAGAAAACTTTGTTTAACTCTTTACTTAGCACCATTATAAAATTAAAGCCAGAAACAAATCCATAAAACTGCCAAATCAGTTTAGCAAATGGATTAAACATATATTCATCTATATGATTAAATAAGACAACATCAATGAGGGGGTCAGTAGATATGATTTTTGAAGAAAGTATCAGCACATGCCCATAGGAAAATTTGCAGTACATAAGTCAATGTTAGTCTGTGTGCATTACCGAAAGCAGCCACCAGAACCTCCATAAATGAAAATCAATGTTCAGCTCTGGGTTGCCTCATAAAGGCTGGGAGAACAGGGTCAATTACCTTTTGGACTGGTGCTCATGAATGCTTCCAATCTTCAGCCACAAATGCAAGAGGGAGAAAGGTGTCTCGACCAACACTGCCTTCTACAGCCAAGAGTTCCAATTTTTCAGTTGCTCAGATCCTATTTTTGGTCATCCTCTAAAACTGAGGGGACTGTCTAATGTACCAGACAACAGTCAGAAATGGGAGGCTGGGTCAAGCACTTTTTCCATTCAAGGTGAATGAAACTGCTCTTTAAGCCAGATTTCCCCCTCTGTGTATAATACAGAGAGAGTGCAAATAAACCACTGAAGCTTACAGACCTTACGTATGCCCACCAATATTATAAGGACTACCCCTAGGAAACATTTAACCTTGCAGAGTGCCCTCTGCAACCAGACTACTGGTGTGCAGTTACCAGGCTGCGCATGACGGTGGTCTCACACACATACACATGTGTAACCAGCCAAGTACCCCTTACCCTCTCTGGGTTGCAGTAGCCTTATCTTAAAGATGGACACTTCCTGTAAACATGTACAGTCCAATTACTATGTGATTACCGTGAGTGAGACTTGAGTTGTCAGACTCACCCACAGTAAAAAGTTTAAAAACTGGATGATCACTCATTTGGCAACAGTGGCGGGAAGCTTTTGAGGCCTATTTGGAGACTATGGATGAGGACACTTTCACCTCGAAGAAGGGCAAAGCACTTTTAGAGTTCAATTGAGGCTAGGAAGGAAGAAGTATTTCAAAAATACTACATTTGGAAGCTGTATATATTCCCACTGCTGTGGGTAAAGAAGGCAATACTGTGCAAGTAGGGGTTGAATCACTCCTATCATTAAAATTCTTGTCAAAATGTTTCATCTGAAAAAAAAAGTGCTTTGCAAAGACAAAACATTGTACAACGTGTTCAGTATCCTGGTGCATCCATAGATTACTTTGTTGCAGCTTTAAGAACACTTGCAAATACATGGAATTTAGGGAATTTAAGGATGAAATCAGTTCAGTTCAAATAAATGTATTCAATTCAATTCAATCATAAAAGTTTGCATACATACATTAAATAAAAACTTCCTATTGTTCTGCAACACATTTATACAAGATACAAAATATTAAAAACCCCTAAAATCACCTAAAAACTTGAATACATTTTAAGCGTTTCCTGATTAAAAATGCAATTCTGATGAAGTTAAGCACAGCGCTGCAGATAGCAGCAATAGATAATGACCACAAATAGTTAAAGCCCTCCTGATAAGAACAGGGTCGAATTTCCTTTAAAACAGGCTTGATAAAACGTTCCCTTGGGTCTTTATAAAGTGTGCAAAACAGCATAAAGTGCATTGTGCTCTGATGGGCTAAATTGTTACAGGGACAGGGTGTTCGTCTCTCACACCAACCTTTCTGTTTAGGAAAAGCCACAAGAAAGTGCAATGTGCAAAGACGGAATCTAGTCATAAGGAAACACGATTGAACATGCATAGTAAAAGACAAATAAAATTGCTGTTGACTTAGAGACACACAATCTGGTATTCCATAATCCTGCATAGACATACTTAATTCAGTGTGAAATGCATTTTTTATAACCTGTTTCATGTTCGATGGGATACCATCGGGATTATCATGATAATTTTCCAAGCCTATTTTATAAAATGTATCTTTAAAATAACAAAGGCAGGGGAGTGACTTTGCGTTATAAAGATTCATACAATCTCTGAGGATGCTCCTCGAGAATAATAAGTCCTCCAAAGTCCAGATTTTCCCCCATAAAATCAATGGGGCAATATTTATCCTATCTTTTACATAATCCAGACCCACTTCAGAGTGACATAAAGTGTTGAAGAACTGCTAGGAATCATCAATAATCTTTTTTAAAATGTGTTCTCTAAAATCTGAATCTGGGAGCTTTTATGGTACCCCATACTCCTGCTCCAAAGGTAGCTACTGACAAGCATTTAGATTTATATAAAGATATCATTTGTGCTACTGGCTTGTGTCCGAGCTTGCCGGCGAAGCGAAAAAGCCCCTCTATTATTCTGCTGGTGTGTTGAATCTTAGCCACAATTAGGTGTTCCCAATTTAATTTATTATTAAAAACATTCCCCAGATAGGTAAAATTTGGCACTTTATCAATGATTTTTCCTGTACTATAATTTTTTTTTTTGTTTGATTGGGGCCACATACAGTAATAAATTATTTGCTCAAATTTACCTTTAGGTCCAATGCCATCATAAATTCAGTAAACGCAATCAATCATTTTTGGAGGCTATTGGCCGTTAAGGTCATCAACATTGTATCGTCTGCATAGGACAGCAATGGAACCCATTTGCCTTCTATACTTGGGAAGTCCAATTGCTGTTCTAACAAGAATGATTCCAAACCATTTGTATATATTAGGAATAAAAAAGGGGCCAGAATACAACACTGGCGTACCCCCTCGGTTGACGCAATGGGACTTGTCTTCTCCCCTCCAGGACCAAAGCGAATGGCTACGGTGGTAGACGCATGTAGCCTTCACAACAGGGTAATGAGGGGTTCTTCGAAACACATATTTTCCATCAGTGTCCACAACTTCCCCCGGCTCACTGTGTCGAAGGCACTGGACAAGTCCATGAAGGCCAGGTGGATCGACCCCCCCTCCAGCCCTCATGTACTTGCCCATACTCATGGACAAGTTGAGGCACTGTTCATTGGTTCCCATCCCCCTTCTGAATCCATATTGAGTATTCAATATGAGTCCAGAGGTATTGGACCATTAATCCAAATGTACAAGGATTACCCTCCCCATAACCTTGCAAGTAGCGTCAATTAAAGAGATCGGCCTATAGCATGTGGGGTCATTCCTGTTACCTTTTTGAAAAATCGGGACTACCACTGCATTTCTCAATGATAATGGAATGCGACCCACTATCACTGCTTTCAAAACATTTAACACCAGGAGGCCCTATAGTTGAGGATTGCTTTTGAATAAATCCAAGGGCACCCCATCTGGACCTGGGGCTTTTCGAGGAAATGCCCTTTGTTAGGGCGCCCTCAACCTCACTTAATGATAGGGATGAACTTAGTTGGTATGCCGTTTGTGTGTTAATGACTATCTCATCCCTTTGACCTTGTGATGAGATGCCCTATGGGTTAAATATACTCAAATGAGAAAAGGGGACGATTTATGACTTCCCAGCAACTTCTGGAATCCTTAAGGGCACTAGCTCTTTCAAGATCTTCCCAGGACAGTCTTCTCAGTTCATCCTTCCTACGCTTAATCACGCTTTTGTAGGTTTGTCTAACAGTCTTGATCAAAACCCTATCACAGGGGACTGCATGCAAAGCTTTCTTCAGATCTTTTTGCGCCTTGGAACATTCAGCAATAAACCATCTAACTTCTGGTGAATCCCGACTCCTCACTGATTTAGTCAGGTTTTTAGCCACATCTTCACAAATTGATTCAAAACATTGTATTATAGCATCTGGATGGGAGTCAAAAGCTAGGCATGTCATGATTTTACTTAGATTTGCTTTGATAATGACCTACTCAGGGATTTATTGTGCTCCACTTTATCCTAACCCCCTGATTGCGATTATGTTTTAATTGGAGATCATCACCCCTGCCCTTCTGTGCAATAACATGCATGGAAGCAGTAAGGGGATTATAGTCGCTAGCAGGGTTTGGTTCAACCACAAAACTATCTACAAGACATGCATACTTATTAGATATCAACATGGAATCAATTGTGCTGGCTCTACCACCACCCTGATAAGTTGGAAGTTGGGCGGAAGGAATACTGACCAGAGTATCAATCATGCATAAGTCATTTACTACAATGATGGTATTTAATGTGTCACCCTGTGAGGTATGCATAAAGTGAGACAAAGGTTGATCTGCTGTGTCTACAATCCCACATATTTTGTGAATACTGTGCTGACATAGTGTCCAGTTGAAATCACCCACCCAAATTATGCACAATGGGAAGAATCTTCCCACAACTTTATCAATTTCCTCTTTAAGGGTGTTAATAACCCCTCAAAAATGTGTAGTACCAATGGATCAATAATAGTGTGGCATCAATCAGGTTGTAAATCAAAATAAGCTGGTACCAGGAAGAGTCTGTTATATTCTCTATCTTAAGTGACTCATATTGGAGGGAAATGAAAGTCACTAAGCCTCCCTTTGCCCTCCCAGCGGGTGATGGAGTTGCCTGGACATTAAATAAGCAATATCCGTCCAGAGTGACATCATCCCTGCCCCAAGTTTCCTGGGCACAGATAATGTCAAACATCTTCACATATTGTACCCAGGCTTCATCTGATAATTTTGAGGAAATGCCCGCAATATTCCATGAGATTAGCCTGAGTGGGCGGGTATTAGAATTCCCAACCATTGGGACCTCCCCAACAGTATTACTCATGGCTAGCTCTGTGGGCGAAGTATCTGAATCCAACCCTACAATTCCTGCACTATCATTATGCGGGTGCAGGGGGGATGTAGGCAATTCTCATGGTCTGATATAAAAGGGGTAACAACTATATTATCTAGTTTATTAGGGGCAGTCCCTGGGGCATTATTTAAAACAACATTTTTCCCTAGTTTTCTCAAATTTGATGTTAGTCAATCTATATCTGCAAGACCGCTTAAAGCCTCAAAATGATTTGGGTGAAACCAAGGGAGAGGCTTGGGATGCGGGTTCGCCCATGCACATCTGTTGTCTTCAGTTGTGTGCCATCGTGGTCTAGGTGGCTGATAGAAAAACCCCAAGGGTAGAATGGAAATTCCCCACTTATTTGTAGAGTAATCATCCATCCTCTCTAAAATTGTTCTGACCAAGCCTGGGGATCTAAAAGTTAATGTGATGTAATCTCCGGAGAGTGTCTTGTTAGATTTCCCCACCCACCCAGTCCTGTGCGCCATCTTAAATTCAGAAAATAGCAATTTATTATTAATACCTGTCCTTGCATTCAAAACGTGTAGAGATTTGTTCCTCAGTGCTGACTAGTGCTCAGTTTCACCGGGCAGCAATGAAGGAACGTTAGCCAACACAACAATATAAGGGGTTGCTTCTGGGGGTAAGTGCAGGTTCAAGTGTGGGCCACTAGGAGGTCTTTGAACGAAGGGCCGGCCTCTATAGTGCCTGCGTCTCTGGGTCTCTCCTCATGGTTATTACTTGCTTTATCAGCTCGGGCACTTCTTGGGGTATATGCAGTCTGGGCGTTCCTATGAGACAATACCTCTATCTGGTGTGGAGTCTCAGTGCCATTCGAAGGAGGACATGCTACCCTTAGGAGTGGCAGATCATCCCGAATCGCTGGTCTTACAGCAGGTTCAGGTTGCTGCACAACCCTTTTCGCAGCAGCACCCTCAGCCCTGTTTGTCCATAGTCTACAGGGGTTAGGAAGGCACTAGAAGCTGTTTTTTCTAAATGCGCTAACCTAGCCTCAATTTCAGTTAGCTTGTGCAGTATCGGGTTCAGATGAGCTGAAATCACAAGTTCCAGTTTTTCCAGA
Organism: Triturus cristatus; assembly: GCF_964204655.1. Classification (NCBI taxonomy): domain Eukaryota; kingdom Metazoa; phylum Chordata; class Amphibia; order Caudata; family Salamandridae; genus Triturus; species Triturus cristatus. The sequence goes on along the minus strand of NC_140591.1, from coordinate 1,077,813,851 downwards.
AAAGCTTCCCTCTCCCGACTAGGTAATGCTGCCAATGGTACCCCATCATCTGGAGCTAGCGCTTGAATAGCCCCCTGGTTGTGCTCTGTGTCAGCAGGTTTACTCCTACAACTTAAAGGTTTAGGGAGAAGATAACTTTTGTTTATTTTGTTTGTTTGACGCCTGCCCCTTCCTTTTCTTAGACAGTGGAGCGAGGCTACTCCCATGGTTAATCTTAGCTTTGTGACCCCGTGTGACCACATTTGGTCTTACCGAAATATCGGATTTTTATGCTATATCAGAGGCGTTAAAAATTTCAAGGACTGGGGAATGTAACACAGTGATTTGTGATGAGATAACTTCCAAACCCGTTTGTGAAGTAGGGACACTTAGAGCAGGTCGATTATGAGGGTTTTGTGGGGCCAGAGACAGTCTACGCTCAGGGAGTTCAATTTCATGAATTATTGCCGATTCGGACCTCAATAAAAAGGCGTCCAACGTCCCCACTACCTCTTCCCATTTCCGGATTTTAACCTGTTCATTTTATCCCTCCCCTCCTTGATGCAATGTCAGTACCAACAGTATTAATGTCACGAATACCTTCTAAAGTCCACACTAATTGGGACCAAGGCAATGTAGAAATGTTAATAACATGGCCCAGCCTCCATCGGCCTCTGACGGGCATGGACGGGCCCATCCTTGGCCCAGGCTTCGCCCAGGCGTGGCCCGGGCGTGCCTGTGCGCATCCCACATTGCGGGAGCCCTGTGATCCTTTTAAGCGCCTCCTGGCACTTGTTTCCTAGGTGGGCGGCGTGCGTGCCACTAGGGCTGCTGGGGGTTGTGGTTCTAGACTGGCCTCCTCTCACGAGACTGGCGTTTTCCTCCAAATGACTCCGGTGGCGGTGGCGGTTGCGGTGGCGGCAAAGACCAGCGGCAAAGAGGCAAAGGGAATCCAAGGTAAATAGATCTCCTGCGCTGCAGGAGCCCTGTGATCCTTTTAAGTGCCTCCTGGCACTTGTTTCCGGCGTAGGCGGCGTGCAAACTGCTAGGGCTGCTGTGGGTTGTGGTTCTAGACCAGCCTCCTCTCACGAGACCGGCGTTTTCCCCCAAATGACTCCGGCGGCAGTGGCAGCAAAGACCAGCGTCAAAGAGGCAAAGGGAATCTAAGGTAAATTGAGCTCCCACACTGTCGGAGCCCTGTGATCCTTTTAAGCGCCTCCTGGTGCTTGTTTCCGGTGTGGGCGGTGTGCGCGCCGCTTGGGCTGCTGGGGTTTGTGGTTCTAGACCGGCCTCCTCTCACGAGACCGGCGTTTTCCTCCAAATGAATCCGGCGACCTGCGCAGCAAAGACCAGCGGCAAAGAGGCAAAGGGAATCCAAGGTAAATAGAGCTCACAGGCGACCACCTTACAGAGAGAAAGAATATTAAGAACATTCAAAAGCATCTGTTGAAACAGCCTTAGATTTAGTTGAAGTATTGAACATTCTTAATTGTGTATGAAAGAAATAATGAGGGTACTAAAACTTATGGGGTCAAACAAATTTCAAACCAGAATTCTACCAATGCTTGCCAACTAGAGGAGCTGGTCCTAAATCTTCACAGATGTCTTAAACATTGAAACCTTAGTCTCCAAGTACGGTGGAGACATGAATGACATGTCATGTTTCCATTGTGGCAATAAATCGCATATGGGGAATGCCAAATGTTGTCACTACTAATCAAATTTGCTTAAAACGTGGAAAGAAGGGAATTTTGCCCATGTATGTAAGTCTGTTACAGGATAAAAAGATTGAACCCCTCAGATAGTAAAAGCTATTGATGTGGAGGTTATCTCTGATGATGGCAAAAATGTTTTATTAATGTTGTCTGCTTCAGAAAATGACTGGGGTGAGGCAGTGGAAATATCCTCGATGACTGGTAAAAGGAAACTTCTGACATGCGAAATTGCTGTTAACAAAAAGTGGGTCAAGTTCATGGCAGATTCAGGTCTCCTTTCACATTAATCAATGAAGACGATTTTGGAAAGGTTGGTGAAACTCAGTTACAGAAATCTGGCATAAAGGTTTTTGTATATGGCATAGGCTACATATTCCACCATAAATACGGAGGCGCTTAGATTGTAGTGGGGTGTTCAGTACTTTAACAATTTTGTGTGGGGCAACACGTTTGTTTTAAGAACACACCAGAAGCCGCTGGTTGATTTTTGTAGCACGAAAGGTGGAGGAAGAGCCCCTTCCCACATTGCCAAATTGCAATACAGGTTGCAAGAGTTCAACTATAAGTTAGAGTATGTGGCGGGTGCAAAAATCTCGTGGCAGATTGCTTGTCTATGTTTCCCTTTAGTGACTGTGCAAACATGAATGATGGAAGAGATGATTTGGCTTGAGATGAAATTCATAGTCAATATGAATTCCACTGCAGTTATTGAGTTCTTCCAAGAAGTGTTCATAAGGGAAGGTTATCCAGAGGAGTTGGTGAATGATAATAGCACCAAGTTGGTGTCCAAGACAATGAGAACGTTTTTGGAATTTGCTGGTATAAAATATGTAGGAGCAATAGGTTGGCAGAGAGGGTCGATTGTGTTGTTAGGGTTCAGTAACACTTGGCATTAATCGATGGTCTTAACTGGAAATCCACAGTTAATGACATTTTCCTAACTATGAGAGCTGCTCCTCAAATCAGCACAGGGGTATCTCCTTATACCTTATTATGAAGATGGGTTGCTGCATCGAGGAAGAATAAGGGATGAATGAGAAGGAAAAATGTTGATGCACATAGCCTAGGGTGTGTGTTAGATGTGAGAAAGGGCTGTGCAAAAGGAAAACAGCACCGATTGTGACACACAGAAAGAAGTAGCCGTATGTGTCGGATATTGGGTGAGAATCAAAAACCTGGTTATATCTGCAAGGGTTCGTCCCATTTTTCAGCGTCAAGTCTAGTGAAATAGATAAGAGATCACGAGGTTGTAGTAAAAAATGGGAACGTTTGGAATAAATGTTTAATTTCAGTTGTACCAGAATCCTAATCATCATATTTATATGTAAATTTGGGAGTGTATACGGAAAAAGAGGAAATTCCAGTTTTGGAAAAGAACCATTGTTATAAGAAATCCTGTGAAGTTTAAGGACTATTTGTTTAAATAAATGCAAGTGTTAAATACTACTCTCTCCGTGTCGGGGGATGTGACATGCTTATGGTTCATACCATTTAGGGTAGGGATAATTTATGTTTTTATCCTGTTTACGACATAGGATATATTGTATCGTAATTGCGTTATAATGTTATATTTTCTTTTTGGGATTCATTGTTAAAGTATTGTTTGTGGCTCTATATTAGTTTATGTTTGATTATCTTAGTGGGTTTTGCGTACATTTCAACTTGTATATCCTGTTATTGTTTATTCCCTGAAAATGTTGCTAAGTTTTCTTTGCAGGAACTTTGTATTAAATTGTGAAGGAAGGGTGTGTGTAGGGTTAAGTGCACTGTTGTCCCAGTGTGGAATTGTTGGAATGGTAGGAATGGGGATTCTACAACTGACTGTTAAGAAGGCAGTTGCTGTTTGGCTGGGATGCTGGCATTGTGTAGTGAAGACTGCTCTTACCATGCAGTCTAGGCCTTATCTTCACACTGACACCCCGTTAGGTTGGCGTACATTGTTTTATTCACAAATGTATTACTAAGAGTGATTTTTCATAAATGTGCAATGCTTTATCAACATGTAATGACTACACACAAACCATGGTTATTGATGGTATTGACAGTGAGATGGTTTATTACATGTGTTAACCCTAACGCAGACAATAAGCTATATTTATTCAAAGTGACACACTCCTATATAGTAATGTGATGAACTGATGTGATGTGTCTGTGTGTGCACTGAGTGGGCATGCAGTAGAATGGTGAGTGTGGATGAATTGAGAATTGAAAGATGCATGGAATATTGGTGTTTGAGTGCTGGTTAAAGCTTGGGAGTTGGAGGGGGAGTGGAACCCCAACAGTACCTACCTGCTGTGATTGTAAACTTAGGGCCAAAAATTTTAATAAATAACTTACCTCCTACTGGACGGCTACTGACTATTGCATTCAGAACCTGTCCTCCAAATAACACATACCCCTTTAAGCACTTGACTTTCTAGGTAGATAGTCAGAGCACTCCAAAGCTGACTCATTGAGATGCTCCAGGAAAGAAATTGAAAGCTCAACAATGCAAAAAATAATATATAATTCTTCAAGTGGTTCCTTGTCTTTAAAAATGAAAAGTACCTTAATACACACACAGCTAAATACTATGCACTCAATTACCAATATATACAAGATGACAGGTGGAGAAACCAATTGGAACACCGTCTAAAAGGGCTTAGCAACATAACTGTGCACAACCCACATACCCTAAAGAAAGAAAGGTGGCCATCTAACCACAGAATTTTATATCTAGACCGCTAGACTTTGGATTTTGCTGCTCTACCTGGACCCTGACCCTTAACGCATGCTGCACTTTGCCCACAGCCCCTGGAGGGGCTGAAGACACCATAAAAAGTCCAACGCGGTCCCGCAGCGCGGGAGACCGCTAGACTTTGGATTTTGCTGCTGTCCCTGGACCCTGACCCGTAACGCACGCTGCAATTTGCCCACGGCCCCTGGAGCGGCTGAAGATGCCATAAAAAGTCCAACGCAGTCTCGCAGCGTGGGACGCGCCCGGGCTCGGCCAGGGCCAAGACCGGGCCAAGACGGGCCCGTCTTAGAACGGCAGAGACTGGGCTGGGCCACGACCCTTTTTCCAGCCCCTAAAGGTACTAAGAGATTTGTGATAAGACTTATCCTTTAATTTAACAGAGGAGCTTTGTTTTCTAATTGGATTTTACTTATATGATCATGTGGATTTAATTTAACATAACTTGCCACATCGAGGATCTCAGAGACAAGTTACATAGGTACTCTTGACTTTTTTGATTGAGGTTTAAAATTTCAAAGGAAATTTTCAGAGGAAAGCACCGAGTGGTTAGATCAAAGGTCAAGCTAAACCAGAGGTGTACTCACGTCAGACCCTACTCAGTTATTTATCAGGAGCTATGGGCACTATTGAGCGACAGATAATAACCGTAGAAGAGGCCTTAAATCAAGGACACTCAGACTTAGGTAGGGATACCCCATTGGATAACTTAACACTAGGAGGAGTCACCCCATCCATTAAAGTACAAGGGAGCACGCTAGATACAAATGGTTATATTGCCAACATATCAGAAAATATCTCAGGTAGTGAAAATGAGCATGACACACCCCCACTGACTAGGCAAGCTAAAAATCCCTACATTTCCCCCCTTATTATAGGGCTGTAAAAGTCTGTAAAAAGGCTGATAAAAAGGCTAAGCCATCAACGATACATAAATTAAATAATGGGGAAAATGAACAGCTAGTGCCAACATGCGGACACATAATGAGGTAATAAAGATGAAAGCCAAACTGGAAGCACTAGACATATTTCTTAGGGAAAGTTTTAATAGTTTAACACAAAGAATCGGTACAATGGAAGAAGTACTATCTAAATGTTTGGACAAACTTCAGACAACAGGTCCGGAGTTAACACCCACACAAGTGAGAGAACAGGACCATCAAGCTAATAGCGTGAGGCGCCATATTATTCATGCCGCTCCTGTCTCCGCCTATCGTGAGGATCTTACATCTGCCTCATGTAATACAGTCCAAAAAGTTCAACAAACATCCATCGTTAACTCTGCAGCTTACTCCTCCATCAACCCGTCAATCTCATCCATGCCTACAAATACACTAGTTAGTAACAGTCCCAACGCTTTTAATTTACCACCAGCTGCCACACCATACATAGTGGTCTTAGCCAATGTCCCAATACTACAAAATGGGAAGGACGAATCGTGGGAAATATTAAGGAATAAGTCCCTCCACTGGCTTGGTGCCAGGATGGACCTAACTGAGAGGTTGTTTGATGAGTTTAAGATGGTCAGGAGAGTGAGCTGGGTAGGTAGAAGACGGAAGAACTTGCCTGGGGATTGTGTGGTGATGACTTTCAAAACACCTTACCTAGTACAACAGATCCTGAGCAGAGCTGGGAATCACTCTAATTTAGTGTATGGTATAAATTTAGTTCCATTAGGCTATTTCTATCAGCCTCCATATAATACTGTACCGAAAAATAGGGTACCCCAAACACCGATGTACAGGCAAGTGTTTAATTTTCCTTTATATAACCGTTTCATTGCACTTACTAACCTAGAATCAGTTGATTGACAACAAATTGCTGACCCTATTTGGCCTGTAGCACCGAGCTTAATGAGGGCTCTTTCTAATGAGATACCGATGGCCATACCACCCGGTAATGTAAGGACCCACACACATGCCGTGGTCCCCATATTAAATGCAGACCCTGCTAATGAAACTAGTCCTAGATATCCCATCTGTCCCTATGACTTACCCCACTCCACAAGTTGATTGTACCACAATGGACCTGGATGGTGGACGGGGGTAAATCCGTGGTACAGAAAGGAAATACATATGTCTGGTTCTGTACTGGAACGTGGTGGGCCTGAATTCCAAGATGGCTAATAAAGTGTGGATTGATTTTGTGAGCATTTATGATATCCTTAGCTTCCAAGAAACCTAGGTGAAGGACCCTATTCATATTAGCGGTTACATCACCTCATGGTAGAGCAAAAGGGGGTCTTTGTACATATATTTCAAATTATCTAAACATGGGAAAAATGTTACTTAATGTCACAGATCGGTATTTCCAAATCATTAGTTTACATGTAAATCAAGTCTTCTGTATAGTCTTAGTGAACTTTTATAACAACACTTCAATAGAGATGATTGAGGGAATACTGAAACACCTGAAAGGCGAAGTATATAATTTACAGACTCATACATCCAAAGAAGTTTTTGTCATGTGGGCAGGGGATTTTAATTCTGCCTTATGTGATCATGCTGACAAGGGGGTGTGCGGTATAACTTATGATAAGGGTTCCAGTTTTCCCCATTTTTCTCACACCTTGTATGGCGATCTTTTAAATGATATTATGTTTTCACTTGATTTAGGCTTTGCAAATAACCTATGTTCTCCTGTGGTGCCTTTCAGCCCTACTTTTAATGGCCGAGGCATTTTTTCCACGATAGATTATGTATTAACATCAAGTAGATACTCTTCTCGTATTAAGGATTTCATTACTCATGAGATCACTTTAAGCGACCATTTCCTATACCATTTTTCTCACACATTGTATGGCGATCCTTTAAATGATATAAAGTTTTCACTTGATTTAGGCTTTGCAAATAACCTATGTTCTCCTGTGGTGCCTTTCAGCCCTACTTTTAATGGCCGAGGTATTTTTTCCACAATAGATTTTGTATTAACATTAAGTAGATACTCCTCTCTTATTAAGGATTTCATTACTCATGAGATCGCTTTAAGCGACCATTTCCCTATAGGTATCGATGTAAGGGTGCACAAGCAGAGCTTTAACACGAGAGGCAACTCTTCCCAACTTGTAGATAACGTTACTCTGAACAGACAAAATGGCTATGCACTTAGATGGGCGATGGTGGATCCAGAAGAATTTACTAATAAAGTTGTGCTGAATTCTAAAAATATGTTTTTAGCATGCTTAGATAAGAGGTCAACCCATGAGGAAATTCTAGAATTTTTTTTATGTCCAATTATGTTAAAGAAACCCTTTTTGTGAAAGCGAAATAGAAAGTAATTCAAAAGCAAGGGTGGTTTGACACTAATTGCACAAAGGCCTATTCTAAACTAAAACACGCTATACATGCGACAGTGAAAAACCCGGAAAACATCAAAGAGGCCAGAAGAGAATATAAGAGGGCTTTAAAAGATAGAAAGATGGCTATAAAAGAAGAAGCTTGGCATGCTTTGCGTGACGCTTCGGTTAACCGTGACTCTTCCACCTTTTGGAAGGCGGTTAACGCGCCCTTTCTGGCAGAGAATGATAAAGCAACTATTGAGATTGCAATCACGGAATCAGAATGGATATTACATTACTCAAAGCTGTATAATAACCATCTATCAGATGAACAAGGAATTCCGGCAACTGTGATCGACCCTGAGTCTTTACCTACTCCCCAAAATGTATCATTACATTTTACTCTAAGCTAGGTCAATACAGCCATAAATTTAAGTCTGGGAGAAAAAGCCCCTGGGTCTGACGGCATTCTGGTAGATCTTTTTAAAACCAACCTAGAATTATGGGGCCCATTATTAACACAGGTTTTTAATGCATGTTGTTCACAGGGTTGTTTATTAACTTGGTACGATTCAATAATCGTGCCCATTTTTAAAAAGGGAGACAGGACAAACCCAGCCTGCTATTGCCCCATATATCCTTGCTGGATTCTACAGTGACGATTATTGGCCGAGTTCTGTTAGATAGACTGCAGGTTTTGGCAGAGGAACAGGTGGTAATAAGTGATCTACAATATGGCTTCCGCAAGTGTTTGGGCACTGTAGAACAGGGTCTTAATTTACATATTTTATTAAACAAATATACTAGGGCAAAAAGGGAAGGCTATTTTTAACTTTTGTCGACTTAGCGGCGGCATTCGATTGCATCATCCATGACAAATTATGGCAGATTTTAGAGGGAATAGGTGTAGATGTTTTAATAATTTCTTTCTTAAGGCAGCTTTATTCTGGAGCAAAGGCGAGGGTCCGTACGGTCTGAGCGGCGAATTTACTAAGCACTTTAGAGTGTTGAGAGGCGTAAGGCAAGGCTGTGTCCTTGCCCCGCTCCTCTTCACTCTGTACATAAATGGTTTAGAAACAATTTTGGTTCAGGAATGCCCACAGCAGCGACTCGCCCTACCCCGGCACTCCTGTCTGCAGACGATGCGGTTCTCATGGCCCGCACACCGCTTGGTTGCCAAAGGATTGTTAATACTTTTGTTCATTTAATGCCAAAACTGGGCCTTACTATTAACTGTTCGAAAAAATTTGCAATGAATTGCGGAGCAGGCTCTAACAAGAAGATTAACACCCTTTTTATTTATTCAAAAGCAATAGAGCGTACAAAAACTTTTTCCTACTTGGGGATTTTATTTGCCCAATCAGGGACCTGGACCCAGGCTGTTAAAACCAGAAGGTTGTTGTTTATTAATTCTCTGTCAGCCTTATTCAATTTCAGCAAAAAATTAGGAAGACATTCCCCGTTGGAATTACTGCAGATTTTTAGGGCAAAGTGTGTAGCAATTGCCACCCATGGAGCCGGAAGTTGGGGTTATGCCAATGTAAATTAATTATAGGCTGCAGAAAATATGTTCCTCAGGTCTCTTTTAGCTGTACCGGACAGTTCTTCAACCTACATTTGCCACTCAGAATTGGGCACACCTTATTTAGAGGACACAATTAAGATCCAGCCCATCCTTCTGTGGCACAGAGTCTGAACTGCTGATGAGACTGTATTTAACTGCCAAATACTGAAAGATGCCATGGGGACTGATGGGGCCAAGCAAATAAGATGGCTAGAATATGATAAAACGTTCTTCTGTAACCTATGCCACTTGGAATACTATAATGACCCGCACACTATGCGCAACGTGTCCAGGAAAGAAATTAAAGGTAATAGTATGCGCCTTTTAAGTGAAATAAGAACTATAACGGAAATGAAAAAAACATTAGTCCAAGCACAATATATCACCCTGGCAACCCCAAATATACAACCATATATCCTATTAACTACAGGTGATTATGATAGATTTCTATTAACATGCTTCAGACTGGACATTTTATATAGATCCTTAAGTTTTCCTGAGCAAAATGATTGGTCGAGAGTTTTAAGTAAATGTCTGTGTGACGACGTCTCTGTACAGTCGACTATATATATACTGTTTCTTTGTAAGTTTTATTGCATTGCTAGAAGGAGATGGATTATTCCTCCACTAAAAAAACTTGAACTGAGACAATGTCGCCCAGTACTCCTGGCTCTGCAACTTTTAGAAAATGAATTTATTATTGGCTCTGTTAATGCTTTTTAGAAGAAAAAAAATTAAGTGTCGCAAATCCATTACAATGTAATTTTGATAAATATTGTATTTGCACTGTGCTTTTATGGCTAACTTTTACAGTTACCGGATAAAGAATTTGATGATGAACACATACCCCTTTTAGCACTTGACTTTCTAGGTAGAGAGTCAGAGCACTCCAAAGCTGTCTCATTGAGATGCTCTGGGCCAGAAATTGAAAGCTCAACAATGCACAAAATAATATATCATTCTTCAAGTGGTTCCTTGTCTTTAAAAATGAAAAGTACCTTAATACACACACAGCTAAATACTATGCACTCAATTACCAATATATACAAGATGACAGGTGGAGAAACCAATTGGAACACCTCCTAAAATGGCTTAGCAACATAACTGTGCACAACCCACGTACCCTAAAGAAAGAAAGGTGGCCATCTAACCACAGAAATTTATATCTAGATCCATTAGTTGTGAGCAACTTGATGATAATGATCACACCAGCAAGCCACCTGTTCCCCAAGCACGGAAATAATGCTATATACCTAAGACAAAACTGGCATTGTTGTGGTATCCACCAACATGATATATCAGGTCTACAGCCTCTGGCAAGGCATGCTGCATTGAAAGCAACACGCCAATTGACTTCATCAAGTCATATCAGACATTTACTTTTCACAATACTGAACCTCGTCGAGCAGCTAATCACTGCCCCAAGAATAGTTGAAGCATATGCCTTGCTCTTCCTATAGACATACATTATTTTTCATGAGAGACTCAAGGTTGTGAAGATTGTCCCCACACAAGGGGTTTATGTGACCTCCCTGCAGCTTCAGGCTGACCACCAAAAGCTTGTGATACAATGCAGGTATCCTTGATCATGGAGGAGAGGCTATATTAGCTGTTTTGCTTTACTCTTAAAAAAGAAAAAAGTTACTCTAGAGGGATATTTCTTTGAGGCCATAGTGGGTTGCAGGTGTTCTGTAAAAGCAGTAAAAACAAGTACACATATAGTGCACAGTATTACAAGTTAAACTATATAAAAAACAATTGGACGGTGCTGCCTACCAGGGTGCAAATGCTCGTGCTTACATGTTCATGTGCTTCTTGCTTGAAGCCCTTTACATCAACTGCATGGCAGCTACCCTTATTTTAAAAGGCCGGCACTGGAGGCTACAGCTCAAAACCATGTTGCATTGAGTATTACAGAGGGTTTGACTTGAGGATCCCCGGCACAACAGATATCAAAACATCCAAAAACCAAAGATTCAAAACAAAAAATGGGTGCTAGAATCAGACTTCCTATCATTCCTAGTTGAGCTGAACCTACAACCTTCAGATATCCATCTCAATATGTGTTATTGTACATTACAATAATTGCTATATATGGGACATAAATAATTGCCATTCTATTACCCTAATGGAATGAATTAGTTTATCCTTCCACTAGTTTGAAAATTTGTCGGTTTGTTTAGCTGCATTATTCATGATCCCTTTTCATTCACTGAGAAGAAAGTTGTCATTTACATTAGACCATCGCCCTGCCTTATTGGAATTTTCCGAGCCATTTGTTTGAAATGCCTGAGCCAATGTGAGTTATAAATTCACAAAAGTAGCACTTTTTGAAGCTTTCCGAAGTCGTGGGATATTTAGCATTGCACAAGATACCTTGTGTTACAATTTTTTAATCAATTTGGTCTTTGATTCAGGTCAGTCAGGTGTCAGATTAGGTCACATTCTAATATCTCCTTCATTTTCAGGGGCATGGAAACACCACTCTTTTGTTTACTGTTAAATTATCCCCACCCAGATTCATTATGTGATCCTGTTCTGGTAATCATGCTGAAGGTGGAGCACAAGTGGCTGTAATACATAAATTGAGCCCTGGGTGCAATAAGTGTTTGGGACCATTTTGATTCACCAGGGCCTTTTAATGATACTGAATGGACTGCAGTTTCTTGTGAGGCTCCACTCTGTAATATTGATTGCATGACACAACACCTTTGTACCCATCCCCTTGGTACAAGCAGAGACACACCGATTGTATACCATATATGAAGGGGCATACAGTCAGTCGGTGCCCTAATTAAAGGGGCATTGAAGTCTGAGACCCCCGTGACATCCCACAGCAAGCGGGTGGAGTCATGGACTACACCTGCCAGTAGGGGAATGCCTGTCCACTTCTCAAGTTGCTGCCAGTCCCTCTAATTTGAGAGATGGGCTGGTGATTTCAAACCCTCTAGTAAACATTTCAATACTGCACTGTCTCAAGGTCAGGCACAAGTGCCTTTCACTTAGGAAGCACAGAACTTCCAAATTCTAAACATTTGCGAGTTATTGCGACATAAGACGGATGTAATTAACCTTTGTAACTGAATACATAAACCCTTTATCAGGATGAATTTCTGCTTGGTGTGCCTCTCTGTACGAATCATATCTGTCTAAAACTAATTTGACACCAAAATCTTTATGTACACTAATGGTAGACCTATTTTGAGATGTATTGATGTTAGTGAACAAATACACAACTAACTCTCCTAATTTTCATTATGTAGGATTTTAAAATGCATTCCAACTGTTTAATTTGTTGGGCTATTATGGAAGAAAGCTCCCAACTAATTGCACCTATTCCATCATTCCCGTATGGGTAACTGTAGGAAAGTAGGATCTGCTTCTTATGGTTACCCCCACTTTTTGCTGGATGGTACAATGTTTTTGACTAGTCTGACTGGGATCCTGCTAATCAGGACCCCAGTCTATTTGCTTTCTCCTGAAAATGTATTGACATGTACTTAGGCACACACCAGATTGGATACTGGGGTATTCTTATAAGTCCTTAGTATATGGTACCTATATACCCAAGGCATAGGTACCCCAGGGGCCTCCCATGGGCTGAAGCATGTATTACGCCACCCATGAGAGGCCATGCAAAATGGAACTACAGGTCTGCCATTGCAGCCTATGTAAGCTGGTGCCTGCACCACTTATGATAGATATAGGTTCACTATATCTATAGGTCACTACACTTAAAAACCTATCAGTCACCCCTATAGCAGGCCTTAACAATCCTGAAGGCAGGGACAGGGTTTTATGTGAGAGGGTGCCCCTGCATGAGCAGAGCCCCTCTGCTACCTCAAAAAAGGCTGAAACAAAACATGTTGTGTTTGGTATCAAACACCTTGGAATCATAACTCCACACCAGTAACCAGTGTGGGAGGCATGATTCCACCCCTCAGAAGCAAGCTTTGTGGGTCCCTGGTCTTCCCGGTGCCAGCCTTCTCGACCCGGACAGCACAAAATGGATGCTGCTGACCAGAGACACATTTCTGCCCTCCTACTGCTGTGCCAAGCTCGAACAGAGGAAGGCAGCACAATAGGCATCCAGTCACAGGGAGGTGTGACCACCTCCCAGACAGGATTTAGTGTATTGGAGATAGGTGGGTGCACTTCCAAAGTGCCTGAAAGTCTGCACGAGGGGCACATTTGGTGTCCCTGTGCATAGCCCAGTTCAAACCAGTTCTGGGAGCCATTGGCTCCTGCTCTGGCGCAAAACTGGACAAAGGACATGGGTGTAACCACCACTCTGTCCTGACCCTCCCCTGGGAGGGTCCCCTGAATCTGTCCAACCCTCTCCCGTGGGTACAAAAGGGCATACCTGGCTGTAGGGCCCTAGATTGGACGTGGACAAGATTCTGAACAAGAAACCACTGACCTTTGATGATCTGGACACTCTGGACTTTGCTGGACTTCAACTCGGCCTGACTTCGGCCCCCTCTCCGTCCAAAGCATTGTCTGTGCCCATGCACCATACAGGTTTGGTGCAGGACCTGTGGAGCATCAAGGACAACTGAAGTATCTCCCTTGGGTTGAAGGAGTCACTTACCTGCATTCACAGACACCATAATGCAACTGACCGGTTGGCTGATCCTGAGCTCCTGCAGACTCCAAAGGCTCCAGCAACACAGGAGGTGGGTTCCTATGTTCCTTGAGGTTGAGAAGCCCTCTCACTGAGTTTGAGGCCAGTATCCTTCGTGGGAACTGCATAACCCGAACACCTGTGCACTTCATACTTTTGCAATTGCATATGCTTGTTGGTTTCCCCAACTTTGTGCATTGGGCTGTCGATAGCCTAACCTCTGCGCACATTTCTTACCAAGGACTTTGGCCTCCTTGCACTCTGTGCCCTGCAAGCTGTTGTTTGGTGAAACCGCAAGAGGTCCCCTCGCAACTCGTGTGCCTTCTACCTGTGGGTCCATTTGAGGGACAAACCTGATTTTCTTGTGCTCCTCTGGTTGCTCCAGGCCTGCCCTGACTCCCTTTGCTGTGGTGAGTCCTCTGGTTCTTGCTGGGCCAGACCATAGCCTTTCTCGCCCTTCTTCGTGGGTTGCCGTTGCCAAGGCTTGTTGGTGCTCCCGCCGGACCCCGACCCCTCAGCACTTGACAAACTTTGTGGGACAGCTCGTATCTGGTTCCTGGTTGTCCTCAACATCTCCTGGTCCCTGCAACTGTAGAGTCAAGGTCTCCTTCTTTGCACCTGAAGCACCCGACATTGGTGGGCATTTGTCTACCGAGCCCGTGGTCACTCCTGAGTGACCCTGACTTTTTCCCCTCTGCATACAGGTTCCTTCCATCAAGAATTCACTTGCGGATTCACAATACACTTTTCTTCTTTCCAGCAGTGGCATTTCTTTGAAGATTCCCATTGAGAACAACAGCGTTTTCCGTCTCCACTTCAGACCTATGCACCCGGCTTACCAGGGATAGGTACTTCGGTATCCACGGGTGGGTTGGCTCTCCAACCTTCTATGTTCAAAGGGTTTCCTCGTAAACCACTGGGAAGGGTCCTTTAACTGTAAAATTGCAACCGCGACTCTCCCATTGAATTGTACGTAGCACGTGGTCGTGTTCTCACACTGCGCCCATCCTCTTTGGGGTCCCTACTTACTCACCTTGGGTGGTTCCTTGGGGCCCCAGCGATTCTGCACATTCTAGACATTGTCTTGACTTGTGTCGTGGTTCTTATACCACTATTTTAGTATATGGTTTGGTATCCACCGGGAGCCCACTGTATATTAGTGCTACTTACGATTGTTTCTGTGCTACAGTATTGTGTGCTTTGTGTTTATCTGTGTGCACCAGATACTGGGAGGTATTTAAGGTGTTATAATAATAAATATATATTCTTATAACTACTGGTTCTCCTTTCATTTAACCAATACAATAAGATTGCATTCTGGTAAAACAAGCTGCTTAACATTCCTTCAAGACTAAGCGTCAAGGCTGCTCTCTACAGCTACCACTTGGATAGCTTTCATAAGGTTATCTTTGACTTCTTAAATCCCCATGAGGGTTGTTTGGACTGGTGCAAGGTGCCCACTTTAATTATTGGACATCATATACCAGGCCATTTTTTCACAGTAACCCAGCAATTTCCCAATTACATTGATATGTTTATTTCATGGAGCTATGAAATATTGTTGTCTCTATTTCATATGTGCTAAATGAGAGGGTGTTAAAATAGGGATATTGGGCTAGATGTACAAACAACTCACAAATCGGTTGCCAAATGGTTTTTGAATGGTAAAATGGCTTTTTGTGAAGTACAAATGCATTTGCTATCCAAAAAATGTGATGCAACAGTTTTGCAGCTGAGTAATTCTTGCTAACCAAATAGCGCAAGAAGGCCAGTTGCACCTGCAATTTAACACCAATCCAAGCCAGGTGGTAATAGGGTGCAAAGAATAAAAGCAGGCCAGAATGCATTAGGCATTTCCAAAATCGCTGCTCTGTACGTGATTGCAAGGAGGATGTGAATACTGGCCACTCAGCAGAAGAGGAGGCAGAGACATGAGAGGATTTTCAAAGTCAGGCTGACCATTTTTCAACAAACAGAGGAAGAAAAATATGAAAAATGCATGCTAAGTAGCAATGTCATATTGGATCTTATATCTCTTTTAAAGCCACATCTAGAAAGCAGTACTCTGCACAGTAATTCTATCCCCACTCATGTTCAAATGTTGTGCTTGGTACACATATTGGCCTCTGACATTTATCAGGGTGTGATTGCTGTCACAGGGGGGATGTCTCAAAGTGAGCTTTCATGTTTCTTCCATTCATTCCTAGATGCTATGTGTCTCAATATCCACCGCCACACATATCTACCCAGGAATACTCAGGAAATTGAAAGTATCAATTTTACAGGATTGTCATATTTACCCATGAGGTAGGGTGTATAGATGGGACACACATGCCTACATGTCCTCCATCCCATCTTGAATATTTTTTTAGAAACAGGAAAAATACACATTCCCTCAATATTCAAATGGTATGCGAAGTCCACCGTATAATAACTGCTATTGTGTCACAATATCCAGGAAGCATCCATGACTCCTTCATGTTTAGGCATAGCAAGAAATACAGACAGCTGGAAAGAGGGGAGTTTGGTGATGCCTATTTATTGGGTATTGAAAAGAAATGTAAATACAGATATGTTCTTGGTGAATCCTTGCAAAATGTTTGTAGGGTCACACTAATGTTTTTCAGGGGATTGTGCGTATGACGTACATCCCAGCATTCTCACACCATACCATTCCCTCACCTCCTAAATTGAATGGTGATACAGCAATGTACATCTTTGCACCAAGACCATGATTGAGCAGACATTTGGCCTACTGAAAGCTCATATCCAGTGCCTACATAAGAGTGGGGATGCCTTACAATATGTACCAGAAATTGCATGTAGGATAGTAGCAATTTGTGTCATCCTACAAAATAGTGCAAGTAGGAGAGGCCTACACATGGCAGAGACTCAGATTCAGTGAATAAAAACTCTGGGCCACCTGTTCAGCAGCCTACAGATGAGAGCAGAGCAGTGAATGGGAGAAGGTGCATGGACCGCATTGTCACACATTACTTCTCAAGGTAAGTCATATATGATTCCACAAAATGTTGAAAAATGGTACCACACTAGTGTGATGTTTCAATGTAAAGATACTTTTAATGTCAGGCATGTCACAACTGTTCTGAAAATGCAACATGATGTCATCATAAAAGTCAGTTACTGCACCAATATGAAAAAAACATGAAGGCATTCCTGATCTGTGCACCTCCATGATTTTAATGAGTGGGTCCAGAGATCGTTGTGCTACCATGTTGAGGTGCAGGAGTATGGCTGCTACTGAATCGCAGCACGAGTGCATCTGTGGCAGAGATGCTGCTGACACTGGACATCCCCTCGCTATCACGATGTTCTGCACCGACCCCACTTGCAATTTGGCCGTTTGTATGGCTTCCATTGCAGTGGTAATCTGCCCGAGGCCCCTTGATACATCCCCACCGAAGTAATCCATTTTACCTGTAGAGTCACAGTCCACCTTGATAAGATAGAGTTGGCATGTGGTAGCCTTCCAATAAACCTGTTAAGAGCATCCATGCACACAGCACTGCTCCTCTCTCTTTGCCTTTGATTGGCATAATCCTCAACCATCTGTATACATAATTTGTCTAGGGCACTGTCCATTTTAGAGCCCATCCTAGACTGATTGTCTGCCAACTGATTTGCCACTGTATTGAAACCCACTAAATGGTTTTCTGCATGGTCTGCAATCTTTTGTTCACCATGTAGTATTGCCTAAAAAATTGGTCAATAATACGATTGGATCACATAAGTCCCCTTGGGTCTCCTCCAATCTACACATCTTAAAACAGCGGTGTAAAGTATTGGAAAGAAACTCGAGGAAAGATTTCTCACCCCACAAGAAGTCGGAATATAGGATGGCAATTGGCATCTATAAGGCAGAAATAAAAAAGCCCAGGCCTCCCATTGCGAGTAAAATTTCTGTCCGCTGCCAATTCCCCTAGAGAAACCTTTCTCATTATAAAAAAAACTGCTCAAAGCCCCTACCCCTCCTGTGGCACCTGACATCTCGGGTCAGCGCTGCAATTATCAGGCAGATTATTTTATCGCCAAAGTACAGACTATCCTTAAATGCCTTCCCCAGATCGACGGTGAGCACCTTTCCACCAGGATGCTCACGGACCAGAGCCCTTATGCAATTAAACATTCTTTGGAGGTTTTTCCTCCTCTTCTCTAGGAATCAGTTCTCACCCTGCTTTCTTTGGTCAAAAGTGGGTCACCCAGGGACCCGGCACCACCGAAGGTTTTGAGATTGGTAGCACCTACAATTGCCCCCACTATTACTGCCTTGATTAATGCTTCACTCTCTACAGGAATAGTCCCCAACAATTGGAAAAGGGCCATGGTGGGGACCCTACTTAAAAAACTCAATCTTGATCCTGCGGATGTGGGCAACTATCGTTCCATTTCTCTCCTCCCAGGGATCAGCAAGATCGCTGAGAAATATATAGACCAGACTTTGTCCAGTTTTCTTGAGTCACATGACTTGCTTCACCCCCCCACCCCCCAACTGGATTCCGCCCTCAACAGAGTACCAAAACTGCTCTCTTAGCTGTGGTGGAAGAAGGCAGAAAGATCTTAGATGCTGGTGGGACGTCAGTCATTATACTCCTGGATCTAAGTGCGGCCTTCGATATGGTGAATCACCGTATCTTGGTTAACCGTCTTGAGAGAGTAGCAGTGACTGGTACTGTGCTTCTATGGCTGCGCTCCTTTCTGGAGGAGAGATTCCTCCAAGTATTTGAGGGTGACACGGCTTCCGCCCATTACAGTGTGGTGTCCCGCAAGGCTCATCGCTGAGCCCAACTCTTTTTAATGTCTATATGGCCCCGTTGGCGGACATTGTTGCCCCATTTGGGATCCATATGGTATCATACACTGACGACACCCAACTGGTCGTAGCGCTGAATCAAGCAGATCAGAGGGCCAATGGCCTCCACTTATGCCTTGAAGAAGTTTCTAAGTGGATGAACATGTCACATCTCAAGCTCAACGGTGAGAAAACCGAATTTATGGTCCTGGGCAACCCCCTACATTTTAATTCTAGCACAATGTGGCCAGTTTGTATGGGCCCGGCACCGGTCCCTAAGACCGAGATAAAGAGCCTAGGCATCTGGTTAGATCAGGATATAAGTTTCAAGGGGCAGGCCAGAAAGACTGCGGCTACCTGCTATGGCTTGCTTAGAATGGCCCGCAAAGCGCCGCCCCTTCTTCCCTCTCAAGCAAAAAAAGTTTTAGTCCAATCGCTTATACTGTCTAGAATTGACTATGGTAATGCCCTATATCTGGGCGCCCCTATGGCAGTAGTGGCAAAGCTCCAAACGGTACAAAACTGTGCAGCCAGACTTTTAATGGGAGTTTCCAATCACCAGTCCACGAAACCTGCACTTCACTCCTTACATTGGCTCCCAGTGCAGGAGAGAATCAGTTTTAAGGCTTTTTGCGTGGTCCACAGAGCCCTGCAAGAGACTGTGCCTCCAATAAATTCATCTATGATCTGTCCGTATAAAGCCAAAAGGAAATTGCGATCTGACGAGCTCCATTTAGTGGAGGTCCCAAGGATTAAGAAGGCCAGAAGTGGAGGCCGGTTGTTGTCGTATAATGCTGCTAAACTTTGGAACTCTCTGCCTTTTAAAGACAATTAAAGACCATTCTCTTTCCTTCGATTCTGCTACCTGTCTCTAGTTTGCTCTGCGCTGGGATGCTTCCGGGTAGCCATGCGCTATACAAATGCTTATTTCATTTCATTTCATTCATTCATTTTAATTTGTTTCTGCTTTAGATGCTGAGCCTGCAGCATAGAAGCCTCAAGTCCACCAAACAATGCTTGATCTTCTGCAGTTGTCCAAGCCCCAAATGGCTGGTCTACATGAGAAGTATCATGGTGCCTACAGGCACACACTGTGAGATGCTGCTGTTGGGTCCTGACAACTAGCTGCAGAATTGAAGTAGGTGGCTGGATGGCAGCCTAATTCTCAACTGATGGTGGTTGTGGGGTGCTGGAGTAGCCATGATGTGTAGTGGACTGACTCTCCAACAATAGTGGATATTCCTTCACCATTTGAGCCTGTTCTTATCCCTCAACATTTGTACAAACATTTTCTCCTCAGGTGCATCTGTTTGAATAATTGCATTCTATTAATGTCATTACAAGGGGAACACATTTCTCTTTAGTTGATATAATTTCTTTAAAAAATGTCTGACACTAACTTTTGTGTGTTTCTTCTTACCTACTAGTCCCATAATGCACTATAAAGGATTATTTTGCTATGGAATTATCCCATATCAATATGTCTGCATTACTAATGTGTACGTGCATGTAGAAGGCCGTTATAAGTAAGAAATGTTACAATTACAAACAATGTACACTTACTTTGCGATGATGCAGGTGCGGAAATGTCAATGTTGGCAAAGCCAACAACTGCCTCTGGCCCCAGGGTTGTCTGCACCATTGCCTCCAGTGTAGTGGGTGGGGGTACAGTAGAGGGTTCACTTCCTGTTGCTTGAGACTTAATCATGCATGTTGCAACCTTTTCTTTAGTGCGGGTCAGTGGTCGTACCACCTTTTCCGCATCTCTTCTACAGAGCACTGTGCCACACCTACAGCATTTATTTTCTGCTGCATCTCCAGCCAGAATTTGTGCTTTTGTGCCTCCTGCACAGTCGTAGATGACTGCCCAAACAGGAGGTCATGATTATTAAAGCACTCCTCCATGAGCATTCACGTTCTATTTCTGAGAACTTCAGTTTGCACTTTCTTCCCGTTGTCTCCTTCTCTGTGTTTTGGTTGGCAATTCCTGTTATAGGCAGTTGTTAGTTGCTGTTCCCCAGTTCACTTTATGAATACAGCAGTTCTCCACCCTCCCTCTGGCTGCTTTCTTGGCGTCAGAAGTGCACGACTTCCTGGTTGTGGGAAACAGCCTTTACCACGAAGCATTTTCTACGCGTTACGTTTACAACGGTACACTTACCTCGTAAACGTCTTCACAACGCGTATTGCTTCAACGACGTCTTTAGCACGCAAGCAACGTCATCACGGAAAAACGTCTTCCTGGTCGGAAAAAAAAGCGTCAGTCCTTCGTTAGTGTCGGCGAAGACCTAGGAAAAAGGAAAAAAAAGAAGAAAGGGGGCTTGGGGGGGTCTCCCCCCCCAAAAACGAAAAAGCGGGGTAAAGGCAAGATCGAGGTAAGGGCAATGCGAAGAAAAAACATTCTGTTGTAACGCATGCGTGGTAAAGGCATGCGTTGCAACGGAATGCGTAGTAACGACATATATTCCCTGGTTGTAGGATCATTACCCTGAACCAGGAAGCAATGTTAAACATTTGCTAGCATGTTTGCTAACTGCGACTGCTTTCGCAATTTAGGAAATCGATAAATACTATTGCTAAAATAAGTAAGTGATTCATTTGCGAGTCGCTCATTTTTACCAACCAGCGTATGTACATTCTGATTTGCAATTACCATATTGCGGTTCGCAAAAAGTTGCAAATTAGTAATTGCAATACTGTAGCATCATACATCTAACCCTTGGTATTTTAAGAAATTCTAAAATAAGAAATCACTTTTAAGGAATTGATTGGATTAGCAGTTTGTGCATCACAGATTCATAAAATGCAAATGTTGCATGGGAAGCAACTGATGAAGTCACAAACAGGAAATGCTTTGTCTGGAGCAAATCGCTGGCTTGTAGAGCAAAGTAAAGGTGTGTGCCTGAACTGTAAAGAGTGTTTAATGATAAGACACAGAAGGAGAATGGTGGTAGAAAAAGAAAAAAACTTTTTCGGACATTGGACCGAAAGTACTACCGGGGCAATGTGATTTAAACAATGACATCTTTCTATACCTGAATCTACCAAGAATAAGATATCTGAAGGCATTCAGGATAAAATAATGCTGTGGGTATATTGAAGAGATTCGGAAACATTGGTTTGACCATTCGGCCAGAACCAAAGCTAAAATGGTTTGCAGAATTAAGCAAGCTTCATGATCTGGTGGAACCCCTGCCACACAACCTCTTGCAACACCAATTGAAAGCATCATTGAATCCACTCTGATGCCCAAATCATTGGGTGTAGCCTGTGATATTGACACATCCACATAACATAGAGACACAGGTAAGTTATTTAAAAAAATATATATTAACTTCAGTGGCATAATGTACAGAGCATATTTAATTTTAATACAATTAATCCCCTCCAAGACTCAATAAAATATGCTTTAAACAATTCTCTTTCATCCATATGCAGTACGGTGAAATGCTTGATGAGAATTGTAGTTCATTTTGAAATAGTTTTTCAAAAAACGAAATAAATAATTTTATTATATATATTTTGGGTTACTTAAAAACTATAAATATAATTTAAATCACAACTCAAAAATATACTTATTTGATACATATATTATTTTCTCTACAGAGGGACATCAGAACTACATTCTCTGATGTTGGCATGAATCCCAACATCAAAAAGTGTGCTAACACATAATTACACCAGGTTTGAGAGGGTTGGCAGACCCTTGGTCATTTAGTAACTGCCACAGGAGTGTTATGAAGAAGACTGTAAATTTAAAGATTGAAATGGACCACTTTAGTGGGGATGTGGCATAGGGTTTGGGCGAAGTCAGTATTTCAATAGCATTAATGCAGACCTCTCAAAGTCAAAGACAAGAACAAACTGAACCAAGAGAAAATGAGAGCATATCTGTGGCTGAAACCACTTAGGCATTAGGCCTGGACAAAGTTTAAATTGCCCGTGACCCTGGGAGAATGTAGGGGTGCCCCACACATGTGCCACATTTTGTTTGACAATCCTGGCTCCTACTATTAACCACAGTTTTGGGTACTTGATCCATGCTAGTTCACCCTCTATAGTAAGCAGAAGCCATTTCACCTCTAGCAGAACCTCCAAGTTTTGTACCAGCACTGTTATCCAGGCTACATCTTCACAATAGTTCTGAATGATTGGGCAGGCACAGAGTATATGGAAAAGGGAGCCCTCCTGACCAAAGCCCCTCAGGCAAAGCACAGAGTCGCCCCTTCCCATTTTGTGCAGGAGTGTTCTAGAGTAGTATGACCTTTGTAGGAAGTAAACTTAAACCAACTTAAAGCCAGGCTAAACATCACAAACCTTCAGGCTCTGTAATACCTCCTATCAGTCGTCATCTTCTAACTCTCCTACGTCTGCCTTCCAGCAGTCCCTCAGCATCTGCAAGGTGTTGGGAGTGGTATTTATTTTCGTTTTGTATGCAAGGAAAATGGTATTTTCTGACATACGACCTAGAAGGAGGTGATCCTCCAGCGGTGCCGCCTCTGTCAGTGGCATTCCATCCACTATATGCATCCTAAGGGCATGCCCCACCTATATTACACTTCGCAAAGCACATTCAGATTGCTGCTGTAATGTGATCAAATGATATTCAGCAAGGGAACTCCTAGAACTCAGAGGAGTTATGACTCGGAGTCCCTGCATCTTCATCGGCCCTAACTTGTTATTGGTAAACCCTGCTTGAATCACTTTAATCTTCCGTTAGAAAAAGTCTGATAATCTATCGTACAATTTTTGTTTAGGCTGGATTTCAATGGAAAAAACTTTGGGATGCCGAAAATCCTTTGCAATCTGAAAAATTCTCCAGAGGAACATTTTTTCACTATTTCTATTTTAGGAGTGAAATGTTTCTTTTTGGTTTCCTTAATCAATTTAGGGTAGCTCTTGATGGTTAGTTTATAACTGCAATATAGAGAAAAGCTATGCTATATTTTTTGACTGGTATTATTAGTGACTCAAGAACACTTGTGAATTACCAATTGTTATAGCCAAGAAATGAAAGGAGAGTAATGATTTTGGCTTTTTGATAGTAGGTGATGGTTCTCTGATTTTGGTGTTAACAGTGGCTATTACCAAATACAGATTAGTTCCCAGAAAAAAAGAGAAGAAAGCATTGATGTTGCTTCTTTACATCCATGTTCCATGGATATACTGATAGTCAGCGGTGTTTTATTGGGTGAAGAAGAAGACTGTATAAAAAAAACATGACCCTTTGAAGAAGATAATGTAAGTTGTTATGCAGAAGGACTGCTAAAAATAATGGGTAAGTCATATCAGCAGAAGTCGACATTGTTGGCCACTGGAAAGTGGAAGCACTAGTAATCAAAGACCAAACCCTTTGAAAGATCTTAAAAATATCTAGTGATTCTGCACTGTTATATTTCAAAATGTACCTCCCTAAGAAGATTCTTCACTAAACTAACCAAAATGTATCCATCTACCAGTTAAAGGTTGAAGGGCGAGTGATTCAGATGAACATGTTTACACTTGCACAGCCTAGTAATTGAGACAGACCAGAAGTGCTAATAACAACAACATAATTGAACCATACCCAACAAAATCAAGTATGAAACTCCCAAAACATATTATCTTCT
This sequence comes from Triturus cristatus, assembly GCF_964204655.1. Lineage (NCBI taxonomy): Eukaryota > Metazoa > Chordata > Amphibia > Caudata > Salamandridae > Triturus > Triturus cristatus. The sequence goes on along the minus strand of NC_140591.1, from coordinate 1,077,789,539 downwards.
ACAAATTTGCAATAAAATGTTTGTCAAAGGAGGAATATTGTATGAACAAAGAATACTGATGAGTAAACATGCCAAAGGATCGTGTTGCCTATGCAGTTCAGAACATAAGTAATGTATGATATGATCAAAATGGAAATGTATGTATTGAAGAACTCTTGCAGTAAAACAGAGGATAATATTCACTGTATTTACATGGGATGTAAGGCTAATGCATGGTGCAAAATATGACACATCAACTGTAAAAAACATGCTTTCAAAGTGACTTATAGACTGCAATACATTTGACAACCCACGTTATTTTGTTCAGGTGAAGGGACTATCAATATTTACTGTCACTATTGCCTCTAATGGACACCAAAATGTCTCAATATGGCTACACCTTTGTAACCCTCAGCATCATCCTTTACATTTGTTCTATTTCCAAACATTGGAAAAGTTGCCTATGGACTAGACAACAATTATCAAGCTCAGCATAGCAACAAGAAGAATGGATTGCCAGAGGGTCTCTGTGAGCCATCAGCTACTAATCTCCAAGGAACCTTGTTTTGGTTTCCATTACTCTTATGTTTGACAAGACTGTGAGTTTACTTCTAGAACTTGTTGCCCAGCAAAATGTTCTTTTATGCAACTAGTGAACACTTCTTCTTTAGAAAATACCTCTTTGCAGCTGGCAGTGTTAAAAGATGAACTGGTAACACATAAAAAAATACGCGGAACCCCCTAAATCCATCAAACCTTTGTTCAATTCTAAACGTTTATTGTCATGGGGGTGTCTTACAAGATGCAGAGGTTAACCATAGAACACCATTCTCTGAGCCTCTTCCAGGCTATTCTTGGGCGTCTTGTGGATACTGAATCTGGGCGTATCTCTATTTTGGATGATATATGGAAGGAAACAGACTTAGGTGCTGTCAGTGACCTAGTAATGTAATATATGTCTGCTGTGTTTTTACACGTTGATCACATTGTCTTACTGATCTGCTTTCACCAGATGAACAACAATAATTTCCTGGAATTGGTCAGATCCTTTCCGCCATCACGTACAGCTAATCCAGATTTACTGACATGCATGATTCACAGCTCGTCTGTGCTTGTTTTTGTTTTCAATCCATCGGTTGATCCCCTAAATGATTTATATTGGTCGCTAAATTCCTATGCCAACAACAAGAACATGCTGTGGCTCATTACAGATTGCGATTATTCTGCTGCTAAACTTCAGCAATCAGCAGACAACTCAGTACTTTTTGACTTCAGATACATGCCAGCCAATGAGAGATCTTAGTCAATCTTCAGATTAAACCACAACTACCCTGGCCACTGTGGCTTCAAAGCTATAGGATAATAGCACTGCATCCTTCTCATCAGAAGAATAGCCCATGATTTTTTATCTCTAAGTTATACTTTTATCCCTTTCCCTGGGTCTAGTATCAGTTTTGCTTTGTTGGCAGTAGTAACCGCAATCAGTTCTGTCAATTCTGGTGTCTGAATTTGTTCTGGCAGCATCCGTGTGAAACTTCTTGCAAAAGGTCTAATTTTAGGCCAGATAGCTTTGAAAAAGCATCTGAAGGCCATCTTTTGCAGTCACACTCTTGGTCTGTGTTTATCAGTGTTAAAGTTCACAGCATTCCATGGTGCCTTGAGATATGCTTGTTTTCTACAAATAAATAGTGTATATGCAGCTGTGTAAAGGTGCAATATGCTCTTTATTGCCATTGTTAAGAGAAGCGAGGGGCCTCAACCCACAAGAGGAACATCAAACAGTGAGTCATGATGCCCCATTCCTCCCTCAACAACAGTAAAAATAGCATATTTTCTTCTGTGTATCTACATGTATAGTTTATGCCATACTGCTTTTTTATGTATAGAGTAGTGTCAGAGGGCCATGGGACAAGCAGGAGCTACTGTGCCCAACTGCAGGAGTTGAGGCCTTGTACTCTTGATGTACCAGGGCCGACCTGCTATAGATCTCAAGCCACTGAGTCAATACCCTTTCAGCACGTTCTGTCAGTGGTAACATGGTACAGCAGTACAAGCCTCCTCGGGGGGGGGGGGGGTAGACAGAGGCTCACAGCTCAAAATATGCTCAGCATCAGCAATAAATGATTGTCCAGTCAAAAACTTGTTTTTATGAAAAGGAGGCTTTATATATGAAAACAAAGTAAGATACGACATTCACAACCAATACACACAGGTCCTTAAGGTCATGGCTCTAGTGTTTCATAGGCCTGTCCCTGAGTGCCACTCTCTTCTTGCTAGTGGTAGTGGTGGTTTCCCATTCATTTTAGTCAACATTCAGGTTAGGCCCCACTAGTAGTCCGAGTCGCAGGAGTCCCACTCTGACTCTTTATTAAAGTCAAAAGTGTGCCAGAGCTGTCAGGCAAGTTCCCTCAGGGCTGTCTGGACGGTAAATCAGTCTTAACAACACCAGGATAATCCGAGCACCCGTAATCTCTGAGCATGTCCCCTTTGCAGATGCTGAGCTGCAGCAGCAGCTGCCTCCAGTAAGTCTTTCACATGTTGCCAGGAGGGCTGCAGTCAACGGTTAATTTTCTGGGGATTCTCCCCCAGATGAGGGGGAGGTTCTGACACTACTGGTGCTGATTTTCAGTAGCCGCTAGGGCCCACTCAGGTTAACGCAGTGGCCTCCGTCCTCCTCTGATGGTCTCAACTAGACCACAATCCCTGCCTTGTCTCGGTACCCCCCGGCATACGGGATCCCCATTCTCCTTCTGTACATGGGCTACAGCCAAATCGGTACAGCAGCAATCTTCACAATGACCCCACCTGGCATTAAGGGTGACAGACGTAGTTCAGGACACGGACTATGGCCCGTTGGATACAGCAGCAATCTACAGAGCAGCCCCACGGGTTGCAGACATAGAACCTGCACACAAGTGATGACCCATTCGGTGTGGATACATTCACGACTCACTTCACGGCGGCCCTTGTCTGGCATACAGGGGCAGAGACTTTTCCTTGCACATGGGCAATGGCCCGATCAGTGTAGCAGACGTCTCCTCAAATTTCTCAGGAGGGATACAATTGCCAGGATCCCCACTGGACCTCGTTCCCTCAAATGATCTCCTCTCCCTCACAGGACCCACTGATCTTGGCAAGCAGGCAGGAGCTGGTGCTTCAGGATCCAGGGGCAGGTGGTCTAATCCAAGATCCCTCACCCAGCAGCAAGCCTAGCAGGCCTTGGCCCCAGTCCTGGTCACAGGCAGAAGTCTTGCAGAGCTTACCATCCTCACAAAGTCGGACAGTCTGCTTAATAGTTGACAATTTTGGGGGTCTCAAACTCCCCTTCTTATAATCCATTTCCTGAAGACACCAAATGTGATTTAGAGTCTGAGTCTTTGAAGTTTGTGTTAGTGGGCCAGCTTCTGTTTGAAGTGCTCTCTCTTTCGCCCTGCCCTTACTCTAGAAAGCAGTCTGTCACAGCAGGAGACACTCCAAATATAATAGCCCCACAACATAGACCATGGGATTTACTGGTAAACCTCATCCCTACTCTTTATGATTCTCTGATCAGCCCCATCTCCTCCCTCCTCAAAGGTGGCCATATCCCTTCCCAGTGACCTCTCTATGAATCAAAGTGCATCCTTTGTAGTGTACGGAAGAGTCTGGCTCTCCCTTCCACCAGTCTGTCCCAATCAGCTTATAGCAATATAGCAATCCACAAATTTGTCTGGGGGTATTTCTCTGCCTCTTCTCCGCATGTTCCTCCAGTCGTCCCTGGGTTTCTAAAATGGAACCCAGAGTCTTCCAAGTATTGTACCATTCAGTGGCCCATAGACACCCAGAACTTGTATATAATACACATAAACTGCACAGCACTGCATTATCCCTCTATTGCACCACTCACAGGCACACATACACCCAGCACATGTATATGCACATGCATTGCGCAGCACTATACACCAACCCGATGTAGGTCAAGGGCAAGTTACGCACACAACAGCTTAACTTTATGAGTAAACAAGTAGGCTTCACTCCAGTAACACTGGAAAAAGGACTTGTCCACCCCCACTGATCACTACATGGTATGCTGCCACCATCTTACTCGTGCTGCGTAGCTCCTGGCAAGATAGTAGCCTTTCGCCCATATGCGGGTAGTGCTTTGGGCACCCCTCCCTGTCCAAAAAGACCGCAATCCGTGAGACATGCAAATGTCATGCATGGTCCGTGTTTGCCCCTGACAACAAAAATCTGCATTAGGGATCCAGGCATTATTACAATTGGAGCACTAAGGGCAGGGGTGCACATCCATCATCAAGCAAGGGATTGACCGAACAAGTAGTGAAAAATAAAAGTCCCTAAATCAGAAATTGCAAATCTAAAAGGTGAAAGTCAATTAAATGTGCTTCCCTCGAAGATGTTCATGTGAATCTGCATCTGTTTGTCTTAGGGCATGTAGCAATAACTGACAAAGATAATTGTCTAGCAGTGATCCTGGCCGATTGTGCAGCTTCATTAATGCACAGAGCATTTCCGTAAAATAAATTTGAACATTTTGAATATGCTGGTTTGTTTAAAAAACTAATTCTTCTTTCATTTTATCAAGAGGTTGTCCAGTTTTACTATGATTCTCACTCACAGTCATGTTCTGAAGCCTGTTCATATCCTGGCACGGTTTACTCCCGACTGTATCTCACAAGTTCAGTAATTAGACAAATTTTCTTTTTTACTGAAATACTTTATTTCTATATAGATTTGTTTGAACATGTGGGCTGTACACATTTCTTCACAACAAAGTCACTGTGTCGTGAACAGGATTTAAAAGGAAACAGTTCTGGCAGACTAGGTCCCCTTGGCCTGGCAGGTGCATATTTTCTCTTCACTCTAGTGGGCCGAGACGACACACAGTGACATCCTGTCCTTCACGCTCAGTGCACTGCTTGCTCGCTTGGGATAACGCTCAAGTCCAAGGATGCCGTCCGAAGCCACGGAAATAAATGCATGCAAATGTGAGTGGCTTTCCTTTACTGTTATCTTACTTTTAAAACTGGCATTTATGGAAGCAACCCACCCTGTATTTAGTGTAATCTTACAATGGTAGCCTGTACTTCATCTAGTCAGTACATTTATCAGGAGTCTAGTTAGTGTTTTATGAATCTAGATGCTACTGTACCAGCACCTTTCCTCCCATTTGTTCGATATGCAGGCGCCACATCTTGTGAGGTGTCAGAGCACTTATAGGCCATCATTCTGAGCCGTGAGAAATGGTATCTTCACATGAGAATGCAACCAGTCAACCCAATACTTTAGTACAGATATTTTTCACCTCCACAATCAATTTCAAGCAATGGAGCTGATTAGAAACTTGGCTACAGATTTACTAGGATTTTTAGCCGCCGCAAAGTTACATAAAATTTAAACAGGGGAGGAGGGAGAGCTTTTTCTCAAGGTCTGCACCTCATTTTCTTTTTCTTTGTAAAGTAGTTGCAGAATCTGTTTCTTCAAATTTAGCAACCAATTTCAAAGAATGCATGGATTCTTCAAACCATAAAAGGATTTTTCAAATAGTTTTTATCTTCTTTATTTCAAGATTTTCTCTATGGCCAATTCAGTTATGAGCAGAGTACTCGGAGATCATAAAAAATATAGTAGAGCTTCTTTCGAAATGAGCCATAAAATGGGGTTTTGTGACCAAATATGACCAAAAATGGAACAGTAAAGAACTAGGGGGCATATTTACAAGCCCCCACACCACAGCGTCACTTTGAGTGACGTTGTGTTGGCGATAGGGGCCTCGCCTTATTTGCAATGCAGCCTTAAACCACCTAACGTGGCTTAATGCTGCCTTGTAAATAGGGCACCCTTTCATGCAGTATTTGGAGTAAAAGGGGAGCGCAATGCGTGTTGTGGTGGGTGTTCCACCACAACACTAATTGATTTTGACGCTGCCCCCTGTTTAAAAGGGCAGCGTAAATAGGAGGCAGCGCCAAAATTAAGATCAGTGAAAACCTAGTCTTAAACAGGTGAAACGATAAATGCTTCATTTCTCCTCGTTTTTGCTGTTTCCATGTGTGCTGACCTACATTGAGTTGGCGTGTAGGGCTACGCAGTTCATGCGCATTATACATGTACTTGGTGTATGTGTGCCTCTGACAGGTACAATACATGGAAGATGCTGGGTCCATTTTAGGAGACCCAGGGCTGACTGTGGGAACATGGCAACTTAATGAAATCCCACTAGACAGATTTGTGGATTGCTGCATTTATGTGAGCTGGGTGCCACACATTGGAGAAAGGGAGGGCCATGCCCATTAGTGCACTTCAAAGGGTGCTCTTTGATTTAGAGAAAGGTCACTAGGAAGGACCTGGGTACTTCTCAGGAAGGATTTAGGACTGATAAGGGAACCATAAAGAAGCCCTGGGGTAATCCTCTGATACACATGTCACTGTGGCTGACATCTAGGTATGAACCTTTAATCACTCACATGGCCTGTGTTGTGAGGCTATCAGATTTGGAGTCGCTCCTGCTGTGACAGACTGATTTTCGAGGAAGGGCAGCATAGAGGAGAGGGCACTTCAAAGGAAAACTCACCCCACATTAAACCTCAATGACTCAGGCTCTAAGGGCCTGATTTAAATTTTGGTGGACCTGGTCCCGCAGACACTTTTTCAATGGTTTCTCCACTCGCCTACTTAGCAGTCCACCTGCTCTATTTAGATGCTGGTGGTTCGATGGATGAAATACCATCAGAGTGCCACTGACTCCGCCAGGTATGTTTGCCAGCATCAAATGCGCAATAGGCAAAAGCGTCTGTCGTAGGGAGAACATCTGGTTTCTCTGCTGGGTCGATCATGATGTGCCTTCCTGCCGACATGACTGTGGTGGTAAAACCTCCACATCTGAGTTGGAGGATTGGAAGGGCTATAAGGCAGAAATTCGCTTTTTCTCACTTTTCTACTTCCTTTTTGGCCATGGACCTAATCTTCCAAGTCCTGATGCTGCTGCTTGATGACAAAAAGAATGAGCACCATTATGGACAGAATCAACAGTAAGCTCCACTTCTACCTGTTACGTTTTGACTTGTCTGTTAACATTTCTCTGGACTCATGCACTTTTAAATCTCTCCTACAAGAAAAAGCATACAAATGTGCAATGCATGTGTCTGTAATGTTGACGTTTAAGAAATGTAAAGAAATACAACTGTATAATCACATTGTATGTATACATTTGGTGCAAGCTGCCTTAAAAAATTAATACTTTCATAAAAAAAAAAAATCTAAAAGTGACCATGCAGGTGTGTTTAAATACATTTAAAAAATTGTCCAATTAAAAATTATTTTTATTGGGATAAGTGTAATGTAACTTGATGTGGAAATGGTACTACTCTAAGTGTAACCTTTACCTTATTAATTACCTGTAAAATCAATGTCAGTCCCAATTTTGAATCATCCAACATATTAATCCATGTAACATTTCTTCTTGTCTAGTGCAAGTCCTGCATTGTATACAGTTTCAATTGTTCCGATAGTGACACATCCAAAAATACTTTTAAACATATATGTGCTGGTGCAAGTGTCCCTTATCAGGATGAATGGCTGCCCCTGAAATAAAATGGCCACCACAAACCATGTTAAACAGTGTATGCACTTAACAAAGTAAAGATTGAAAAACATGTTGTATTTCCTATCATCATGGTAAAGATAAATATGTACTTCACATTTTAGTCAAAACATTTCTAGAAATCAAACAATTGCAAAGGAAAATTAATGGCAGGACAAACTTGGTGAGAAGAAAACTAGAGATGTATTTAAAACAATTAGATATGTCCTTCAAAATAGTAAGGAAGTAAATGGCAGTCCATGTTATTCAAAACGTCCTGTGCACTGTTCTGCTGTGGCACAAAGCTTGTCTGCTAATTCACTGCCAAGGGAGAACTCCTCAGTAAGGGTCATCTAGTGGGCAGATCAGGCACCTCAAGGTCTTACTTGGGTGAGTTGGGTTAGGGAGTGGTGGTCTTGCATTTGGGAGGGGTAGTTTTGCATTTGGGAGCGGTAGTTTTGAAAGGGTGGTTTCAGATATGGAAAACTTAAGGCAAGGGCAAGCAACAATCTCTGCTTAAGGCAAGGGCAAGCAACAAGCTCTCACGGGGAAAATGGGTAGGATGTTCAGCAGGTAGTTGGGTTTGGAAGGTAGAGGGAGTGGCAGTGGCTGATGTGTCTGTTGAGGGTGCAGGTGTCTTTGAGTTTGGTGCATGTCATGTACATTTGGGAGCGTGTCACTTTCTAGTTGTCTGTTATCTGAGTAAATGTGGCCATTTGTGTTTTGTGGGTGTGTTTTCTAATATATGTGTGCTGGATGGGTATGCTGTGGAGATGCTGGGTGTGATTGTGGTATATGTGGATGTAGTGGTGCAAGTGTGTGTGTGGTGAGTGTGGTGTATGTGGGTGTGCTGGTGGTGGTGGTGCATGTGGGTGCAGTGTCTGTGGGTGTGCTGGTGGTAGTGGATGTGGGTGTGGAAGTGGGTGCAGTGTCTGTGGGTGTGCTGGTGGTGCATGTGGGTGTGGTGATGAGAGCATGTGTCTGTTGGTGTGGTGGTGGGGGTACATGTGTGAGGTGGTGGGTGCAATGTCTGTGGGAGTGCCGGTGGTGAGGTGGTACATGTGTGCGGTGGACGGTACTGTGTCTGTGGGTGTGTTGGTGGTGGTGCATGTAAGTGTGGTGATGGATTGCAGGTTCTGTGGGTGTGCTGGTGGTGTTGCATGTGGGTGAGGTGTTGGGTATGGTGTCAGTCTTTTTGGGTGTGTGCCTGTGAGTTTTGCTGTCTCTGTGTTTATGTGTATGTCAGTGGCTTGTGTGTGTTGGAGTGGGTACAGGCAAAGGTGTGAGTGTGCTTGGGACAGTGCTGGGATTAGAGAATTGGGATGGGAAAGGGATGGGACGTGGGGCACAAGGTTGGGATGGTTGGAAGGCTGCGGTCAGTGAGGAGGCCATCCCTTCAAAAGATTGCTGTAGGCAAGATATACTACTATGAATGCCTTCCAGGTAAGTTGATGTTTGTTGCATATGGCTGCTGAGCCCCAGGGTGGCATTCAGGAGTTTAATCTAGGTCACAGCAATGCTGCGGAGGGAGTCAATAGCCTCCTCACTCAGTGCAGTCGGGGGTCAGAGGCAGGGGCTGAGATACCTGCAGGAAAAGAGATCCCAGCCCTTTTAGGAGGCAGGATTGGCCAACTGGGGGGAGCAAGAGGGAAGGTGAAGATGGATATCAGACATGGATACAGGTGTAACTGGAGCAATAGGGACTGCCACCACTAGAGACTGGTCTCTTGGGAAGGCCTCTGAAGAAGATATCGAGCTGGCTGCCTCCATGCCAGTCCCTTTACCCTCCGTGGCACTGTGTACCTCGGTGTGGGTGCTCTCACCAGCTGAGACACAGTGGACAGCTACTTCCTCACCTCTGTGGCCAATGTCTCCTTTGCCTGCTCCGGATGATGCTGATGAGACATATACAATAGTTTTGTTGTAGCTGTGTGAATAGAACTGATCAATAACTCTGAGCACACAACATTTTCCTAGTTTCCTTGTTGCATCTGCTACAAGGTTCACAAAGTTTGGTCCTTTACATTATCATCTCATGCATCAAGGGAACATCTTCTGAAACCATTTGGTCACAGTTTTGTAATTCCCTGGGATAACTCCTACATATAGTATATGATCTTATCACTTAACCATATTCATTTTTCTGAAGGAACTGTCAAACACCTCTGAATGGTTGTCCTTTGTTCTCCAGAATAGTGAACTTATGTCATAAAAAGGGTACATACCAAAACTACCTTAGGACACAAGGTCCAAAAAGTTGCATTAGTGATATACATTAAACCTTAAATATGAATCAATGTGAGTCAACAAATACTGCAATGTTGCACCAATATTTGTAGAAACTGGAAGCCTGTCTCCTTTGTTTGGTCATTCCACAATGGTACCACATACCTTAAGTAACTTTAGTATGGTACACATGTACAACATATTAAATGGTTTCAGTACTGAAGTAGCTTATCAGTGCATCACACACTATGTATTTACCTATGCTGTTGAATAAATATGAAAGACGCACAGTGGATGGACGGAATGCAGAACAAATCAAAACATTCACCCCCAGTCAAAAGATCTGGGTTAAATCCATCATTCTTTTGCTCACCATGCCACCCCAGTTTAGACCTGGCCATATGCAAATCAGTCTTGACCCTGTGCCTCATGGGAACAGTCCAGCCCGAACTGCCAAGCCAGGTCCTCCCTGGACCAGAAACAAGCATCCTAGGACCGGTTTCGAGGTTTCACCCCTCGTCAGCCAGGATAGCTTGATTCCAGTGGCACAGTGAGCCCAGGACCCATGTCTGGGCATACATGGCACACTTAGGACGAGAAAGCAAAGACACACAGTTGATGGACGGAATGCAGAACAAATAAAAACATTCACCTCTAGTCAAAAGATCTGGGTTAAATCCATAATTCTTTTGCTCACCATGCCACCCCAGTTTAGACCTGGCCATATGCAAATCAGTCTTGACCCTGTGCCTCATGGGAACAGTCCAGCCCGAACTGCCAAGCCAGGTCCTCCCTGGACCAGAAACAAGCATCCTTGGGCCTGTTTCGGTGTAACACCCCTCATCAGCCAGCCTAGCTTGAATCTGGTGGTGTAGCAAGCACGGGACCCAAGACTGTACATACCCTTCCCACTTAGGGCGACAAATGCAAAAAGAACAGATGATGGATTAAACCCAGATCCTTGTAACTGTGGGTGAATGCTTGCATTGTTCAACATTCCATCCATCAATTGTTCCTTTTGCTTTTGTCGCCCTAAGTTGGAAGGGTATGCCCAAACATGGGCCCTGTGCTCACTGCGCCACTGAATTCAAGCGAGCCTGCCTCATGAGGGATGATGCCACAAAACTGGTCCCAGGATGCTTATTTATGGTCCAGCGAGGACTTGGCTTGGCAGTTCGGTCTAAACTGTTTCAATGAGGAACAGAGTCAAGACTGATTTGCATATGGCTGGGTCCAAACTGGGGTGGCGTGGTGAGCAAAAGAACAATGGATTAAATCCAGATCCTTCTGACTGGGGGTGAATGTTTGCATTGTTCAGCATTCCATCCATCAATTGTTTCTTTTACATTTAGAGAGTTGCCATTTTTTTGTCCCAACCATTTGTGCCTTCTGCCTGTGTCCTGTGTCACAGGACTGTGAATGCCTCCACTTTTGGAGTTTGTGCATTGTTTCCATGCAGTAAGACAAAGGGGGCTTAGTAGCAGACTGGATACCATCCTGGCAGGGTGATTGGTGGAGGAGTTTTAGCCCAGCTCCACCTACACTTCATCAGGCATTGCCTCCTGCGCATTCAAAGGAACCTGACAAAGGCCAGCCCTGTCTTTGTTCGCTCCAAACAGTTTAGAGCCTCGACAGGGGAAGGGGACGTAGTTTCCAGAACTAGATGTGGGGTTAGGACAAGAAGTCTCCACACACAATGGTTAACACCAGTTACAAATATTGCACCTCCAGAGCCACTCTTGAGAATACTCCTGGACCTTTGGTAGTTACAAAAGAAGGGCTACCCTGCTTCTTGAAGGACTACGTGGCTGAGAAGGAAGACTGGACCTGCTTGCCTTCAGCCTAGGCTGCCCAGCGTGACTCCACAGGCCAGTTGGCTGACCTCCTGTGTAATCTACAGGGTCACAGCAAGCTTCAAAGGCCTTCCTGCAACTGCTCAGCTGACCTGCTGCAACTAGACCTCCTTGGATCTGCAACTGGACCTGGCTGAGCCCTGCTGGAGTGAGTCCTGATCCCCAGGAGGTACCTTACCAGGTCTTGGACCCTTGGCTGGCATTAGGGTGTACTCCTCCACAAGAAAAGATGAAAACCCTGAAGTTTGGGCTCCTTGCGACCGCGAACAGGCCAGTTCGCACCAAGACCCGTCCACCCATGAAAACCTCCAACGTGAAGTTCAGCTTATTCCCACTCTTCACACCGTCAGTAATCTACAGCAACAACCGGCAACACAAGAATGGCACTACATGCTACAGCAACAACAGTCACGGGTGACCGCCAACACGGAGCGACAGCAACAACCATTTACGACGCTTGATTGGCTCTTTACAGTGCAGCAACTACAGTCCGCGATGCTCGACCTGCTCTTCTTGCTTTTTTTAAATATATTGTTTTTATTCCCATGGTAATATTGCAGTAATCTCTGCAAAAATGTTCATGGGGGGGCCATGTTGAGTACCACAAGAGTACTGCTAGTCCACGTGACAACAAAAAAATATGTCTGCATTGCAGAAAGTGCCCAAAAGCTCCTCGGAGAACAGGGTACTTTTACTCAACCCACTTACATGTTGTCTTATTTGAATTTTCTGGACAAGGTGATTGAGTTCCTGAATCCTAAAATGGTGGTAGGAACTTTTCTCTTTATGTTGCGGACAGCCAAGTACAGTGCATGGTCTAAAAGACTACTCCCAGCCCCATAGGGCCAGTCAATCAAAATGCTTCATTTGATGTTTTTTCCCTTGGTACTCCCTCAATATCCCCTCTGTAGCAACACATCGCTAGATACATATGAAGTTAGAAGTTTATTATCTCTTAAACAACTGGACACATTTTCACCAAATCACACAAACCCTGCTTTCCAGGGAAAGATCTAGCTTTCTGCAAATTTGGTGTAAATCCGTCCAGCTGTTTTGCTATAGCATTGTCTAAAGTTCCTATGGGTGAACTGCACACAGAGCACTTATTTTAGGACCTTGCCCTTTTATCAGCCCCTGCTTGAGAGATCACCCTAAAACTGTCCAGGTAGGAGCTGAGGTGGATAGGAAAGCTTAGTTTCAGGTTAGTCAAGTGGCACCAAAGTTATTAGCAAAACAAAACCCATTTCCTATGTAAATCTTTTCTATGATGTTGAGAATTGTTTTTCCTCTAGCTTTGCCAAGATCAAATGCTACATTGATAATCCCTGGCCTTATATCTGCCCATCTCTCTACCAACGAATGACACAAACAGTTATCCTACTTTGTTCGCCCTCTTTAGAATTTATGGGCCAAAACCACAAAGATTTTGCTATATGTAGAGCTGACCTTCTAGTAGTATGCTTTGCTTATTCTAGAATTGCAGCATTACAGGAGTATTCCAGAAGCACCCTTAGTAAATTATTTGGGAATAGGTCCCTAATGTTTCTTCTCTGTACACCTTTTTCACACAATTACTCGTTTAAAAAAACATAGGTTTTGAAAAGGCTTGCTAGTTTGTTAATACTTACATGCAGCTCAAGTTTTCCTCTGAAAATAGTCTTGCATACTGTTTTTTATATACTAGGTTTGTGTGATGTTCAAATGTTCAAAAAAGAATACACTGTGAACTATGCAAGCTTGTCCATTGCGACAACTGATGATCAATTAAATCAAACTAATCTAAATGTATAGTTTTCCTTTTGTTTGATACAACTGCAGTGTTCTGTGAAGTGCATTATATTTTCCCTCAACTTCTTGGTGTTTTTAGTCTTCCTACTGGACGCTCTGTTCTCTCTGGCAGTCCTGCGTTGCTTGCATTTTTGAGAAGACAAAGGAATGGAGGTAGGGTACCAGAATTCCAAAGTCTAACTATTCTCTGGCAAAAATATAGTGTCCTAAAACATATTTACAAAATGATTGGCGTATTGTAGTTAATATTAGAAAAACTACTTATAATAGAGAAATATTTGTATAAATTGGTGAAGGGAACTTTGAGTCCCAGGCTACTCTGCACTGGAGGCGCCAAGGCTCACTGAGAGGGAGGAGCAAGTTACACTCCCCACAGCACTACAAAGCATATCATGCTCTCCCACTGAGTGGGACAAGAGCGGGCCATGCCAAAGCAAAGCCTGGGCCCGTCCTACACCAGTCAGGACCAGGGAAAGGCAAGACAGGGCCACCTCCCCTCGCTCTGAGTTTGGTACAGCTTGATCACCTTGGGTAAGATGTTTTATTAACACTTAGGGGGCTTAAAAGTTAGCCTTTTTAATTGCCTTTTTGTATGGTTTGACCCCTTTGCTACTATTGGTAACTTGTGCCTTAAGCCTTCAGCACCTTAGATTTTGATTTTTTTTCACTATGAGCAAGTGGAAGGCTACCGAGGGTTCCTTAGGTGCGGGGAAAGCACCCAAAGACTGCCTGCAGGCATGCAGTGGATATTTGAAATTTAAAGGACACTGATAATCTAATTGTGGAAGTGAAGGACATTCTTAGCAGAGAGAGCCATCTGACCGATGTGCAGGCTTCAAAGATTCCCAAAACAAAGAGAATTCAATTTTACAGGGGGAAATCAAATTATACAGGCCCTGGTTCCTCCACTCTTTTATCAGCGCAATCAAAGCATGCAGATGGTCAGACAGATCATCCGGCTTTTGTTAACGGGCAGACACATTTGGAATCCAGATTGACTCTTCTGCCCAAATCATTACCACGGCAGCCTCTACCACTTGTTCCATACTTTCAACTGGTGTGAACAGGGGAAAAGAACAATTTGCCACCCATGTCTTGGTAGCTAACACTCCATGCTTAGATGCCATAAAAGCTATTGTGGGCAGCCTGGGAACTGAGCTTAACATTGTGAAGGATGCTATTTCTGCTCTGAATATGAAGGTGTCAAATTTCTTAGATTTTAATAATGACTTAAATGAGAAAATGTTCTCGCACCTGATTTGTAATTATTCGGCACGTCACATACATCAGTCCACATGTCAGAATAGCAAACCCCAGGCTAACTGTTATATAGGGTGTAGACCCGTTGTTTCTACCCAGGCCCCACCCACTGTTGTGTTTCGATTTAGTTGCCCGTACATAGGTTTCCCTGAATCGTGTCCTTATTTAGGCACAATTTGCATTGCCCTTATTTAGGCATAGAATCCCATTCCTTATTTAGGCATTAGCCATGCGATCCAAATACAGGCATGGTCACCTTAGAGGCGGTTACAAAAGCGAGCATTCCAAATGCAAAAGCTTTACATCCAAGATGGATACAATGGGTTAATTCTCTTGCTGCAACAGGTGTTGAATACGTTTTTGATCCTAATTTAAAAAAAAAACCATTCCTGCAATACGAACACGAATGTCCTCTGCCTATTGAGATTCTCCCTTTTGACCAGTATGAATTTATAATTTATACTGATGGATCAGCACAATCCGCTATGGAAAGTAAGCAAGCTTACAGTGCAGCATGCGCGATCGTTGAAGGTCGTATGCACAATGGTAAATTCCGACCGATGGTCACTAAAACACAATCTCTAGGAGATTGTACAGCTCAGCGAGCTGAACTACAAGCATTCAAATTGGCACTTGAAAATACAGATTGCAAATTCCCCACACTTATAGTGTGCAATTCCTTTTACTGTGTTCAATCATATAATGAATATTTACAGAATTGGCTTCAAAATGGTTTCAAAGATGCAAAAGGTGGCACAATAAAATGCTTTGGAAACAAGTAGTTCAGTTGCGAAACGGACTGCAAAACACTCACGTGATACACACGCTGAGTCATCAACATGATGGCGTTCACGTTGCAGGGAATTCATTGGCTGACGAAGCCGCAAAGGGGGCTGTGCAACCGGCTTCCGTAGCTGCGATCACTCGTTCAAAAACGAAAATAGACAGTGAGATATTGTTGGCTGTCAATGCTTCAAGCAAAGGCAGTGGTGCAGCGTTACCTAAAAAATTTCCAGTCAGATACTCGTATATAATTGATGCAAACAACGTTCCGTTTGCTTGAATCGCTGGAGTGGGTATAGGGTAATTCCAAACATGGAAAGTAGAGCAGCTTTGATTTATGAAGCACATCTGGGAGAGGGTCTGTCACATCAGGGGATCTCTAAAATAATATTAACATTAAAAGAGATGTATTGGTGGCCTGGAATGAATACACTGATTCACATCTTCATCAATAACTGCATGGACTGCACTAGAGATCGCAGTGCAGAACGCCACTAGACACCAGACTAAGAAGTAGCCTGCCCAGCACAGACACCATTGTTAGACGGCATTAGACAATCTACGTGCAGATGTCCTTTTGGACAAATGCAATCCCACAAACACTAAGTCAAGGTTCCTATGGATGTGGCCTCAGCGCTCAGCTGACGCCTGAACTGTTATAAAAGATTTGCGAGTCTTTATCGGCACATACACATTTGGCACACTACATTCTGACCAGGGCCCTGCGTTTAGCTCTTGGGCTTACAAAGAAGCCATGGCCAGTTTGGGCGTTGCATTGCGGTACTCCTCTCCATTCCATCCTGAGGGAAATTCTGTTGTGGAAAGGAAAAACCGGGACATAAAGCAGTCTATGACAGCTAGGGTATTAGGTTTGGGTGATGGGTGGGTCAAATATCTTTATGGGGTCCAACGCTCATTAAACAATTTGCCAAGAATTTCTCTAGGGGGGTCACTCCATTTGAGGTACTATTTGGGACAAGAATGTGGGTTCCTGATCTTGAATGAAAAGGCACAGCGATGGAAAATAAACCATTTGATATCAAAGATCGTTTGGCTGTTTTACAGGACTTAAATGAACTAAGATCGAAACAAAGCAACGTGTTCCTGAAGCCAACCACAACTGGGGAAAATCCAGCCGTCCCAGCAAGGCCTGTCTGGATCCCAAAGATTGGGGATCTAGTCAGAGAGAAGATCGCGGACAAGAAGGAATTTGGACCTTCTTACAGACAACCAGTACCTGTCCTAGCCATCCACGGGACAAGAACAGTAGTTCTGCCGCCCCTTGCTGGTAAAAAGGAGAAAAGATTTGTGTCCATCGACCTCATCAAACCACACTATGTGGCCAATACTAAGCAGTAGGCCATGTGGACTCCGACCAAGTAGCAGACACACACTTCTCTAGCTACTATCCAAGAGGTTCAAACTGAAAGACTCATCACCATTGAGAGTTCAACAGTAAGAAATGAAGGACTAACCAACAATGCTATGGAACTCATTCCTCTTGAAACCCAAATAACAGTTCATCCTGATACACCTGTCTAAACCAACGTAGCAAGTAATCAACTGGTTCCAGCGATTTCAACGGATCCTGATGCAATTTCAACCATTGACAAAACTGCCTCTGGCTATTTTATTAACTTTGATACGTTTTCTGAGGATCAAAGCGAGCCTGAAATGACGCCAGTCAAAAGAACTTTCAAAGAACAAGCACAAGACTTCTTTCATCACGTAAAAAAGACTTATCTGGTTTCACCATGGATTGAACTATGGATTACTTCTGGAATACTTTTCTTTCTGCTTTGGCTAGCTTTAGTAATGACTCTGAGCATGCTGATAAATGGAAGTTATATTCACTTGGACACAGAAAGTACAAATGTGAGCTTACGTTTGAAATCACACAAATCATTCCATCGTGAAGCAAGAGAAATTGTCAGCAGTGAACATCACAGCAGTTCCTATACAAGATGGTATACTTTGGGACAAAACGGATTATGATATATTCGGTCCGTCGGAACTCTTGAAGATTCCACACTTATTTAAAATTTCATTAAGTGACTTTATTACCTCCATTACCTATTCTGATGATTGGGACTTTGAGACTGTTAATAACATGATGTCTGATCTAGAAAGATCTGCTGCATTCTCTAACCACAAATACTTAGAGGGTTCAACTGACTATGAACAGCCTTTTTGTTATAACCATTATGGTCATCATTTCTTGCATAAATCTGCAACACCTAGAAATCTATTTATGTATAACCAGTGGGAACATTGTCCTACATCACCAAGGGGTAGCTCAAAAACGTTTCCAATGAAGTTTCCATATTTTTCAGGGTACAATGCATCCAATCTAGAAACGTTTTACTTTAAAATGTGAACAAAACAGGAACGAAAAATATGTTAACCAATATGAAACAGATTTATTATGCAGCCTTTATTGCCCAACTGTCTAGACAGGGTTTTGAGTTTTGGAAAAACATAATTGACACAAAATCTGCCTGGGGTCCAAAAGATTGGCAAGTGCAGGGAATTGAAGCTTTGTTTAGAGCCTGCATCATCCCACAGCAAATAATGTTTTTGAATGACACTGTCCAACAAACGTCTTGCCTTGGGTTAGCCAAGATCAAAGACATGAACACACCTTCTGTACCAACTCCAGCTAGTAATAGCACTGAACAGGGAGCGGTGACAGTAGACACACTTTTACAAAACAACAGATCAGATTCCGAATGGAAAAAATGGTTGCTCTGGCCCACAGACACAAACATCTGTCAAGAAAGATTCCTGAAGAAAATACCGGCTTTTACTATCAATAGGCCAGACCCACGCTATGTTCAAAGACAGAATCCAGGGGTAGTAACAACATACAGTGTAGGAAAATTATGCCTTGATTGACTACAGACATCTACACTAGAGGATGTGAAGCAACACTTATCTTTATTTAAAGAAGACGCAAACCTTAGGGATTTCTTGCTAGGTCCAAGAAAACCGCGTCAAAAATGATTCATATATGCTGGCATCTATGCTGCTTATAATGAAATATGGAAGATTACCCAAGCAGAACCCGCAGAAAGAATACAAGAAATTGATTGTATTAATTTAGAGAAATCTCTCGCTGTGGTCGACAATGGGTTAATGACTCTGTCATCCAGGATATATTCATTGGGCAACATTGTATCCTCTGCTATAGACATTGTAGAACAAGATTTGGTCCTCCTTTGACAAGGCCAGTCTCAATTACGTTCTATTCCGTTATTAGGCTGGACGCTAAAAAACTTGTGTGCAGGCTATGTTCCTTGGCGTTTCATCAACACGTCTTCTCTGTTTTCTGAATACATCTCACTAATAAACAGATCGAACTGGCACAAAGGGGAGCAGAGTATACAGTGCTGAGCATTAAAAAACTTGAAAAATTGCCAATTACGGTAGCAGAAAAACCGGCTACAGAATCTGCCTGTTATAACTTTCCATTTTCAGTATTGCCTCAAACACATGCCAGCAGGCAAATATGAAAGGTTGGGCAAAGAATCCATCAGGACATCCTGGGATACACCTTACACACACAGATGTTGGAGTGGGGGGCGTGAAGTGTTTCTTAGCGGTACACACTGTGAAAATGCACTGAGCGGTTCACTCATATGTGGATATATTAGTTTACACAGGGCCTGTAGCGGTTCCACTGCAAATTTATCCTGCCACCTGCAAGGTTCACCAGGCGCTGTGATTAATCCAACGTTTGGACAACTTTCATATGGGAGTTACCTCATGTTGAATGATCAGAGCTGTTGTGGCATTTTGCCAGGTATCCCATATCTAGTAACAGTTAGTTCCAGGGTCACTTGCTTTACGCAAGTCTTGTTTCCCCAAATAGACACAGTCAGGGAGTCGCCTTTATGGCCTTCACTGAACATCTCTTCTATACGAATTGATACTTTAAGCAGAATAAAAGCCATTCTTTTACAACAAACCATGCCTTTGACCTTGGCCAAAGAAACCTATGATCTACAAGTTGCTAGGACTTCGGCTGAGATACAGGCTCTGTTAAGGACAAACTGCCCAACGCATTTCACAGAAATGTTGGGACGTATCTTAAACATGTCTGATACGAGCGGTATTCTGCATGTATTTAAGAGCATATGTTCAGGACTGTTAACACCTTTACAAGCAGTCCTCGGAATAATTCCAAACTTTGTGCACTCGGTGTTTGGTGGTCTACCGCTAATTCTAGCACTCATTGCAGGAATCCTGTTTTTATTCCTACTACTATGCTATGGCAAGCCAATCCACCAGCTCCCTGCGACTTAGAGAAAGCTCTCCTGGAGAGGAATTGTTGTGAGCGCATAGTACAGCTATTAGGTTTACCTCGTCTACGAGAACTAAAAACCACATGGTTTCTGTCATTCAGACCAATCTGGTAGGATTGCATCTTACCTGTTCTACGCTGCCTGCTTTGAGGTGAAGAATGTATGCAAGACATCTGTCTAACACTCCCATCAGTCATGCCAATGGATATCGATACTCTGCTGGACCCAATAACGGCCCATGCTCTGTGTTGTCCCCAGAGGCTACCGATCCTGATGACGGCATTCATTGAGATCTCACAGACGCAACATGCTACTGCTGAGGTACGAGATGGATCAACAGGCATGCAGGTAACATCGGTAATGAACACTGCTACTGACGATGAGTCACATCTATGTGCAGTTAGTCTTCTAAACGAGGTAATTGACCTATCACTGACATTAGTAGATTATTTTTTGCCTACAGGAATAGAGGATTTCATGTTTTCACTGGCATCTTACACTAACTTTTGATTTGGCTCACAGTGTACCGGATAATCTATGAATATGGCTTTCATTTTTCAAAACAAAAGACACATTTTGGAACTTTTTTCTTTTATGGCTAAAACAACTCTGCTTACAGTAGAACTATTCATAGAGAACAGACTTATTTGATCAATTCCAGGGACACATTGTCACCTTTTCTTCGCATTTATGTAATCATGACATGAAATGGCTATGATCTATTTTTTTTTTCCTTTCTGTAAACATGAACCATTTCATTGTATATGTGTATATTTCTGTGCATTCATTTAGCATTTAACATCCATTGTAAACATATGCTTCAGATAGAAACATTACTTTAAGTATGTACAGCACCTTTGCATTCCATGTTTACCTGAGAGTTTTTAACATGAACTTATTTTTTAAGTATGCTTTTACAAAAGTTTTTAGCAAACATGTGATACTCAATTTTATGTGTTTAGCATGTTTAGCATTTAGTAATATCGATCATTCGTCAATGGAGTGGGTGTTGTCTTTCAATTTAGATGTCCGTACATAGGTTTCCCTGAATCATGTCCTTATACAGGCACAATTTGCATTGCCCTTATTTAGGAATAGAATCCCAGTCCTTATTTAGGCATTAGCCATGCTATCCAAATACAGGCATGGTCACCTACATCCGTCCATCCCCACATCACAACGAGTTCTTAGAAACCTGACCCTTAAGCCATCGGGACTTTCCCTAGCTAGGATTATTGATTTCTCCAAGAACTCATCTATTATGCATGAAGTACTATTCCTTAGGGGTTCATTCATGACGTCTTCCTCTGCCCGACTTTACGTCAATGCTAGCATTCCTAAGTACCTTCCAGGTATAAATATACCTTCCCTTACCATGGCAAATCACGGCGCGGCACGGCTCGGCTCAGCTCGATACGGCTCGCCGCGGCAAGTTCGGAAGGAATTCGAGTCCCCGCCTGACGCACTGACCAGACGCTGTCATCCCTGCTCACAGAGAATCCAGCTTCCAGTGTTCTGACTCCCTTCGCGGGGTGTTGGAGTCTGAGATTCGGAAAGAGATTCCCACCTCTCTCATTCTAAGGTATGGAGCTGGCTAGAACCTAGAGGGACTCTTGGCATATAAACTTAGTATACACCATTCTAGAGAAAACAGCACCTACTTCTTTCCTTGTACTACCGGGGTAGAATTATTTAGAAGCATTAGACGAGTATTCACTTTTTACCCTGTGTTATTTATGTATGTATATATGAATATATGTCATAGCTAAAAGACTATGCTATTGCAGTATTATTTCTTCTTACTGCTTACGCTGTGCGTATTATATCTTGCTTACTGTCTAATGATTGTAACAGCTCATATCTCTTACACGAGAAACAAGACTGTTCAATAAATCCTTTTATTGAAACGCATGTGTATCTATTTCTGTGTAACTCTGAAGAAACTAAGCATGCACGATTGACTGAGTGAAACTGTTATCTATTGTTTCCACGATTCTGAGACTCGTTCCGATTCTAAGGGAAACAAAATTGTCATGTTTATGCGGTTGTCAGAAACTACTCCCTTCTTGTTTATTCGAGAAGTTTCTAGTGACCTCTGAGTTAGCTGGTGCACAAGTAATTAAGTTTAATGTACTCGATAGAGGCATACTGACCTTAGTCCTATGCAACAACTATAGTGTACATTATTACAATGCGCAGAGCCTATAAGGGAAATAGGAACTACACTACACCACAACTAGAGATATCACTGAATATAACATCACAGGTCATGGGGCAGCAGGCGTAGAGAAGCTGGATTCTGCTGTTAATGCCCAGGGTGCCATAAATGTTAAAGCATCTCTTAGCCCTGCTGGGAAAGTTGTAAGTAGGGGTCACATGGTACCTGTCCACAGAGAGCTGCCAAGTTTACTTCTGCCTAATATTGATCAACTTGACCCCCCACCTGATTGTACTCCTTATTTGGACAAAATGTTGCAGGGGCCTAAGCACGAACTACCCCAAATAGCCAAAAAAGGCTTAGCACAAGTTGTGGGGGGATGAGGAAAACCTAGCAGCAAAGAGGTTAAGTTTTATGGATCTTACTTCTGCATTCAATTGCATAAATCCTACTAAGTTATGGGCTATGATGTTGTTATTGGAGGTAGATCCAGTACTAGTATCCTTTCTGGGAGACTTACATAAGGATATGTTCCCATCTATAAGGTTTGGAACGTTTGACCATTGTTCAAGATCTTTCCCAATAACCCCTGGTGTCAGGCAGGGTTGCATCCTGGCTCCTTTTTGTTTACTATCTACATTATTGGCCCAGAGGAGGAGTTAACAGAGTAGAAATGTGATGTGTCTCGCATAGGTAAGCGTGCAATGCCAGTCCTGCTCTATGCAGACGATGCATCCGGATAATTTACTGTGTGTAAACTGATCTTTTAAGGAATACCTGTTTATATAATATGTTTTCATGTTTTATAGATTTTGTGACTCTTTTATTGTAATATTTTAAACAAATAAATATTCATAATTCTATTATGCCAGTTTTATATTCTGACACAATCGGAAAGGATTTCGTACCTTCATACCCTTGACAACTTTGGATATAAAATGTGTCTGTCAGGCTAAGAGACAAGAGAAGTATCACAGGAGTTGCAATGGGCTGGGGGGGGGGCAATCTAATATTTGCCACTAACAATTCAAATTTGGGACAGATGAATCCTCCAAAGAAGGGATTGTGTGTTATGCCTATATATATTCACTTTCTCTTTTGCTGTTCAACATTTTAAATGCCAAGGCCCAAATTTATCAAAGGTTGCATTGCCATTGCATCACATGGCAATGCAATCCTAATGTTAGATTTACCAAACCACACAAAGCCACCTAACGTGGCTCGGTAAATCTGGAGTAATGCAAGGTAGTGCAAGTCATTACCTTGCGTTACTCGTCACATTCAGCATTGCACTTAGAAAGAGGAAAAAGCCTCTAGGGATTGTTTTTGTGCAGGAAGATACCCCTTTCTGCACAAAAACAATCCTGTTAGCAAAATGGCACATTCCTGCCTTCTCCATTTGACGTAGCACCAAGACATTTCTTGCTGCATTGTACTCTGTCAAATATTGGTGAATCTGGTCCCAAGTGTATAACCTTTTAAAGAGGAATCTCTATGGTCTCAGATGTGTGCTGCCGACTACTTGAACCACCTCCAGCTTTGACAGGAATCTGGAAACTAAGCTATCACTGTTAACTGTCTGGATCATATCTACGTTATAAGCTGGAAAAGTCTGCCTCTAGGATGCAAAAGCATTGATAAAAAAGCAAAGATGTCTGACATTGTTTTAAATTAAGTTCTATTCTTCTCCCTCCAAATCACCGAGTACCCTCATCAGATTCATGATTAAATCAAGATGTGTGCTGCAAATGTTTGCCCAAATGAGTCAGAAGTTCTCAAAGGGAACATGTGCACTGTGATGGGGCTACAAACGTGTGCACCACCCATCTCTGATGAAGGTGATGACGCTATAAAACTGAAAATCTTCAACAAGCTCGAAAAGCAAACAAACAGGTTCAAGTCCCTCTGTGAACAAGCATCAAACTCATGCTCACTGTCTTGTAGATTAGAACACTGCTGGAAAATGGGGTTCCCCTATCACTTTCTCATCACCATGAAACCCGCATTAACAGGTTGCTGTATCTTTGATGTTGGCTGCGATGTAAGGAGCTGAAGTCAATATGAATCGTAATCAATGGTTATTACCTTTAGTTCAATCAATGAAGAGAGCTAAGTTTAGTTAAAGGGTTTTATTTTCAAATCTTTGAGTTTCTCATTCTTTTTTAAACAATTATTTTGCACGTTTCATCATTAAAGGTTAACTTAATCAATCAAGTCAATATTTAGTAATAGGTAAGTTGCTGTAGCAAATCAAAACAAAGCATCAATGCAATGAAATGTAACAAGTTTGTTCCATAAAGAAACTTCCCTATTCTAAGCTAAATTGAGCTAAATGCAAGAAGGATTAAAGGTGCCAGTTCAGATACCCATGAAGGGTTCTGATGAGAGAATCAAGCATGGACACAGAGCTTTAGCAGAATAATCTGGAAAGTATTCTCAGCTTTAACAAAAGAAGATCAAGAAATAAACTAAGGGGTATATTCACAAGAAAGTGTGATAGCTACCGCATCTCTCAACATCGCAGCCCAACGCAGGAAAATTACGCCGTGCCAACCAAGTATTCACAACATGGCGGTAGCATGCGATAGTCACCAGATAACGCGTCAAATGGCTGCTCAAAATCAAACGCCACGATCAAAAATGCGAAAAGCAAAAAAACATGTGACGAGTCCAATCTCGGTACAAAAAGTCATGAAAAACAGCCACAGGCCTGCTAATACCACGCATCTGGCAGGAAAATGCACCATAAAAAACACAGAAACAACACGTGTGTGCATCCAGCTATGGACTCTGGTCTGATTGGTCTCCAGCGGCTCCTGCGCATTATGTTGAACGTATGGGGACTGGGGCACCAGGCTGATGGTGATGTTCAGCACAGGTGTGAGGGACTGAGATGTGGCTGGCGGTGTGACTCCTCCGACTGTGGCGGGTGTTGGTTCCGGGAGTACCAGGGGGCAACAGGTGCAGCATAGCCAGCAGCTTTGTGTGGGGTGGGATGTTGGTTGTCCGCTGTGTTGGTGCGGTAGGCCTTTTGGGTGTTATTGATCAAGATGCGTGCGATGGTTGTCCTTTTGAGCCTGTATTGGGCAATGACATTGTCAGATGTTGGGTCTGTGAGGCTGGTGTGTTTCCTGGGTGTCCGCTGCCTTTGTCAGCGCTGCCTGGGTGGTGGTCCGGGGGGTTGGTGTTCCGGGTGCTGTATGGGGTAATGGAGTGGTGGTGGTGGGTGTTGTGGCCCTCTTGGGTGTCCGGGCCGCATGACCAGTGGCTCAATGGAATCTGCTGCCCTTCCGATGTGGCTGTAGGCTGGGCTCCCTTTTGTGGCGCAGGCTGTGGTCCAACTTAGCAACAGGTCAGAGCAGGTGTTATTTTCCTGCTGCTAACGCGCCTTATTGCCTGTTTTGTGTTCTTATCGCAGTTCTGGCTTTTCGTTGTGACTGTTGTGGAGTGGTGTTGTTGCGGCTTTTGGCACGGGAACGCCTACTCTGCATCTCATTGGCGATAGTTGCGCGGGTCATCCGTGGCAATGTTTTTTGCGCTGCTATCGCGGGTAAACTGGTGCTGTGGGCTGTTAACACCAGCTTGTGATTGGGGCGATAAGTTTATTGCAACTTTGGCTGAGATAAAGTGTTTTTAAGTTGGCGATAGTTCCTTGTGAATATGGCCCTAAGACTTCTCATAAAGACATGTCCAAGATAACTCAGTACAGAATATTCTCTCAGAGTTGGGGAAAAGGGAACATGCACCAAATGATGCAATCAGGATTTCTTTCATAATCTGAATCAATCTGCTCTGTCTAGTCTAGAAACATGCACTAACATAAACAAACATGTTCTATGTTGCAACATTAATATTCTTTCTTCTTCATGTTAACCAATAAGATTTTATCAAACTCCTGGGAACAGGTTTACTCCCTATCTTCTCACCAGAGTACAATCCTCCTTTTATCATGTGTCCTTGAATGCTGCAGCACATCCCATCTTGATTCCCAAATCGTCATCTAATACAAAAAAATGTATATTCATTAACTAATAAAGAGTAGTGTCCAAAACTGCAATGTCTGCGGCAAAGGGAGAAAAACATCTTGCGCAATGATCACTAAAAGTGCAAAAGAAACATTTCAGTATTAATGGGACTTCATGTGAAATCATGTCACCTTCAGCAATGTCAACCTAACAATAATACATGCTTAATTTCTCTGTTCAAGTATGGCTTTTTCCTACAATTTTTCATTTAACATGCTTCATTCAATGTAAATCCTGCACATTATAATTTAAATAAAGCCCTTCCCTAAATATTTATATTTGTGTAAGCACAACCAAACCAACAGCTACAAATTTAACTGTTCGAACAAGCATTTGGCTCCTTCTGTGCATCACAGGACATCCTGGTTTAGTAATGTGAGATTGTGGCCTACCTATACACTCAAAAAACTCTAAGCCATAGAGTATATTCTGCTCACCCATGTTCCCCAATGAAACATAGCCCTGATTTACATAAAAACGGTGTATGAGTAGGTGTGACTTACTCTTGTAGAACCTCCTACTTCATCATCAATCAGGTATAACATAAGTATTTCTGGCTTACTGCTGGATTTCACAAGTATACAAAATTAAATCAGAGCCAAATCTTTTTGAAGCTGACCTCCTGTCTATTTACTAACCCAGGACAAGCCTGAAGTAGTTGAAAGGCAGCACGTTAGGTGCTGTAAAATTCTTCAAATAAATAAATACATTAAAAAACGTTCTTAGGTTTATTGGAAGTTACACATACCATTGTATAGTAATTAATACTTTTTCATTCAAATGGAATACCTAGTGCATTAATTATCTTTTTATCATGTTATAAGAGCGTCCAATCGGAAATTATAAATCTCCTCACATGTCTCCTGTTCCTCTGAAATGCATCAATCTGAGAGGGAGCAGCAAGGAGCAGCGGTTTTATCCACCTCATCTGACAAATGATAGAAGCACTGAGATTTCCCAGTGCTAAGTGAAAAGTTAGAAGTGGAGTGAGATTGCGTTTGCAATCAATTAGTTTGTCTGCCTTCTAGCCAGAGGATCGATCTTTCACTTTGATGACAATGTCACATAGGGTAATGCCTGGCATAATACCCACTGATAGAGATGCAGTGCTGGAGTTACAAGTTCAACAAAATCTTATTGGCAGAATAATGCAGTACCACTGCACCATCCAGAAAACAAAGCAACATCAGGATGGCATAAATATGACAAAGGAAACATCAATGACTGCATAATGGCTAATGCATGGTCCTGAAAGCACCTTTCGTGTTTTCTACTTACAAAGTGGCCGATTCGCAGAGCTGTTGGGAAACATCATTCCTTAACATGCAAAAAAATGAACAAAAATGATATTCGACATAAAAAGGTGCAAAGTGCACTTAACATGACTTGCTTTTTGAGTGCATAAGTTACCGCACATGTGTACAATGTGTTCTGCAAATGTGCAAACCAGCATGGAATGAAAGTGCAATGACACTTCAACATAATGCCCATAGAAGGCAACATATGCAGCAAAGTACATAAAACTGTACGCCTCAAAAAAACTATTCAGAAAAAAAGCACTTGAAAAGTACATCTTTATTAAGATACTACAAAATTAAATCACTCCTGACGCAGGGAAAGCTTACTAAAGTTGCATAGTAACGTTTTTCAAAGTATATCGGACAAAGAGCAATATATGTAAATGAGAGGAGCGAATATCACTTTGGAGAAACACATTGAGACAATGACATTATGGGAAATATTTATGACCCCTTTGAGTTGCTCTTGTAATGTGGTCCAAGAGCGATGCAAAAGACAAAATGAGGATGTATATTTACAAGCAGCCGCGGTCCGTGCCGGTAACAGTGGTGAGGCATTGGGGACTTGTAAGGGGGGGATTTCGAGGGACGATGCAAAGGGAAAATTAAATAAATAATAAATTTTCCCTCTGCATCGTCCCTCGAAATCCCCTCTTACATGGCCCCACCGCACCACTGCACGGACCTCGGCTGTTTACAAGCCCCTTACGCCACCGGTACGTCACTTTATCCCATATTAAAAGTGATGCACTGGTGGCATAAAGGGCTTGTGAATGAGCCCTGAGATTTATAAAGCCACTCAAGGCCACCTTGCGTGGCTCTGCGTGGCTTCATAAATCTAGAGTATTGTAACGCAGGTCAAACTGCTGCGTTGCATTACTTTGCGCCCGGGAGGCGTTTCCATGGATGTTGTGTGGGTGTTCATGGATTTTCGACGTATTCCCAGATTTACAAGAATAGGTCAAACTGGGAATGCGACAAAATCATACGTTTCGCCATGAGAAATAAAGACATTTTCCTTGTTTTGTCCTCTTTCTATGTCTGCAGCGCAGATGGAAAGAGGAAACAGCCTTTCAGGATAGTTTTTGTGCCCCTTCCTGCACAAAAACAATCCTGCATGCAACGCAGGAACCCTTGCACCATGGTGCAAAGGTGCCTGCAGCACTAGGCGGCCAAAACGGAGTCAGCGCAAGGGAAAAGGACAGGAGTGCATCACATTGGATAAATACCACGCATTCCTGACCTTTTCCTGTGACCCAGGACAGTGCAGCAAGGTGACTTGATGTGCTGACCTGCACCACAAAAGATAAAAATATTCTCTTATGTATTATACTCCATTTAATAAAAACATGCACACATATTTGCGTGATGCAAATTTTTCTACATCACTCATGAACCCTATCTGTTCTGTCTGCTGGCTGATTGGATGGAGAAAGGTCTGGAAATGCAAAAACTCTATTTCTGAAATGCAAAATGTATGTTTTCAAAAACATTTCATGCAGTACCTATAGACAAAGCATGCATGTGAGATTTCACTCACAAAGGTGCAAATCCCACTAAGCAATTTGTTCTTTTACAAAATAGAACCAAATGATTTGCTTATGTTTGAACCACTATTAAGTGGTGCCCCATGAAACGTTTTCGGTTACTAATTGAACTGGGTCGAGATCGAAGCAATTGCATATTTCTGTCAAGATTTGCGGTCAAGAAAACACTTCCTCAACTCGTGTTGTGCACTTTTCTTAAGCTATGGAATAAATCAAAAAAAATTTCCTCACAGTATATGTCCATGAACAGGTTACTGCCGTATATGTGCATACATGGTTCGAGCAAAATGTCTCTTTTTCGAGTTCCAAACTTATCCATAAGCATTTTACAGCATGCACAAATGAGTATCCTGCAGATTGTATCACCCCCAAACAGCTACTTTTCGCAATATTATATACAAATTTCACCTTTCATGACTTATGCCTAAATTACTTTGTTTGTGAATTGGCACTCAAACTCACTGGAAAGCAGGAACACACTTTTAACTGCTCAATCTGTGGGATTGATTCACAAAGGTGAACTAACACTTTTGTGTAAGTTTATCTTTTTTTGGTAGTCATAAACTATGGGGCTTGTTTATGAGAAGCTTGCGATGGCACTTTTTTTGATGCTCCGGCGGCGCCTGCCTCTCAGTCATATCTATGAGGCGACTGAAAGGCACTCTGCGTGGCTTTGCATGGCCTCATAGATATGGAGTAAGACAAAGCAGCGCGTGCATCTGCCTTGACTTCTCCTGCGTCCAGGAGGCGTTCCATGGGTGTTGCAGTGGTTTTTCCCACACAACACCCATGGAATTTGACGCTTCCCCAGATTTACTTAATCATGTAAACCTGGGGCAGCAGCAAAACCTTATACCTCCCCAGAGCAGGCGTAACAAGAAGGAATGTGTGTATTTCTCCTCGTTTCTTCCTCTTTCCATGTGCGCTGCATTGTGCAGCACACATGGAAGAAGGAATTTGCCCCTCTGGATTGTTTTGATGCAGGAAGGTGACCCTTCCTATGCAAGAAAAATCCTGCCCGCAACAGAGGCAACCTTGGACCATGGTTCAGGGATGTCTACAGAGGTGCTGAGCAGCAAATGGTGTGCCGGCGCCGGGGGAAAGGACAGGAATGCTCCGTACTTCATGAATATGGTGCATTTCTGCCCTTTCACAGGGGCATAAGGCAGTATAACTGGAAGACCTGCGGTGATGCCCTACGTCGATTCCTCATAAAAAAAGGCCCTACAAGTTTAATTTTACGACTGCAGAGACTCCACAGGGGGGGTGAGGAGGGGACTCCATACATAAAAGGATTGGACGAGTCTATCTTTTTATATGCAGTGTTTCTGCCCCGGCTGCAGAGTCTCCTCACTCGTAGTTGGTGAATATCAAGAAAAACAATTGTGAACTTACCCAAAAGTGCAAGTTTACCTTTGTGGTCCAGAGACATTTTCTTGTTAACAGAAATGGAGCTGTATGACTTAAACATTTTTAAGTCAGGGAATTTTTCTTTAATTTCTGCCTGAAATTTTGGCAGTACAAATGAGCCAGTGTTGTTTAAGGTAGGACCATGTAATATATTCAAGATAAAATTATCAGATGTATTTACATTTAACATACTGATTATCCTAAAAATCTGGCCCTCTTGGGCTGTGTCTGAACCCCTCTGACATAAGTGGATGTGTATTGGCGCTTTTTGGGATTCATCATAAAATCTGTTGGCACTGTTTAAATTGGTTGCACAAAGTGTTAGCTCTCCAAATACCACAAAAAACTATGAAAAAGACATTGTGGTGTGAAATATGATTCTAATATCAAGGGATTGCAAACTCAGATAACGCTGAACATTTTTATTGTTGAAACTAGAATACAGCTGACACAAAAGAATAGGATGTTTTTATAAGCTGCCATACCTTTAAGAAGAAAGGCCAGTTCTGGAATCGTATTGGAGTTTAAGTAAAATATTTGTATACATAATTTGCCAATCTAACAGAGAACAAAGGACAAATCTTGAGTGTGGACATGTGTAATGAGTTGATGAAAGTCCTTCCTTAATAGTGTATTCATTAGAGGCCCCATCAGTAAATGAGGTGAAGAAGAGCTGATAATTAGTGCCTCATAATTGCTCCACAGAGAATGACTTTAAGGTGACTAATTAGAGAGAAACTGTTAAATTAGACACTTAGTCGAGTGGAATAATACATCATAACTAGGGCATGCACACAATGCTGAACAATATTTTCATTATTTGAAAATAGATAAGTCCATTCTGTGCAAGATGAAAGTTTCTGTAAATTGGGTGCGGACAGGACCTAATGTGGAATGCAAAGTTAAAATAATGAACAAAGCGAAAACGACTAAAGCTTTAAATAATTACCAAGCAAAGTGAGCGTGTGCAATCATTTTGACAGCAGTCCAAGCACTCACAGAGAGAGCCTTATCATGCAAACTGGCATGGAATGAAAGTGTAATGAAACTTCAGCATCATGACCATAGAAGGTAATGTGTGCAGCAAAGTACATAAAACTGCAAGTCTCACGAAAACTATGCAGCAACAAAGCACTTGAAAAGTACATGCTTATTCAGATATTAAAAAATGAAATCACTACTGACACAGGACACGCTTACCAAAGTTGCAAAGTAAAGTTATTCAAAGTATATCATGCAACAAGCAATGCATGTAAGGGAGGAGAGCAAATACAACTGTAGAGAAACAAACAAAAATGACAAACTATGTATTATATTTAAAAACGTGCACACAATATTTGTGTTATGCAGATTTTGCTACCTTGGTCATGAATCCTATCTGTTATGTCTCCTGACAAAGCCATGCAACTGGACATACCCTAGAAATTATCTTTGGTAACCCAAAGTCAGTCATCTTCAAATATATTAACCCTGTTCCTTGGAGCGACCACTACCTCATTTGTTTAATCTATAATATCCCATAAAGTCAAATAAACAACTTGTTATTGCACTTGACAATCTATAGAAGATGGAACAAATGTAACATGAAGAATTCGCATCTCACCTTACCGCTAGCTTAAACCTTGCATAGATAACAACAGTAAAAAAATAAGGTGTAATTATCAACAATGTATGCAACAGAAAAATGCCCATAAAAATGTCTTCATGACAAACAAGCATTGGCAAGACAATAGGTTTTCAGTTGGT
This sequence comes from Triturus cristatus, assembly GCF_964204655.1. Classification (NCBI taxonomy): domain Eukaryota; kingdom Metazoa; phylum Chordata; class Amphibia; order Caudata; family Salamandridae; genus Triturus; species Triturus cristatus. The sequence continues at coordinate 1,077,757,583 of NC_140591.1, read as the reverse complement.
TGCCAGCCTTCTGTCCATTATATCTTGTAGTGTCATGGTGTTTACAAACCTTCATTGTTGAGAAAGCTGCAGGGCATTCATCAATCTAACAAAACAAAACTGTCAAAGCAAAAATATTTTTGGGTCAAAAAAACATTGAAATAGTAGTCCCTGGCACTGAGGAAAGCTACTCTGTATTTGGATGTGTGTAAAGGTGTTGTAATTAAAATAATGACATCAATAGATCATGGAATGTTGATTTTAGAATGTGAAAAATGACAGTAAGAGAAATCAGTTGTCTGGAAGACGTGGAGCGTGTGGTCGCAAAATAAAAGAGCTAATTTAACTTCAATTTATGTTACCACACAAAATTGGTGACAAGGGTGGGAGCAAGCCTTATGTCAGTTTTTCCCGGCGAACCTCTTTGATTGTGATGGGGAACTTTGAAAATTGGCCACTAAGGGGCATATTTACAAGAACAGTGATGGCGCACAGCGTTAGCCTTCTTGTCCTAATGCTGTGCTCCTCCACTTTTGAAATGCAGGGCTGCACCATATTTACAACAATACGGTGCAGCCCTGTGTTTCCCCCTGCGCTGATGCTAAATACAGCTGCCTAGCGCCAACGCAGGTGCCTGTGTTGGGGAAATGATTGTTTATGTGCAAGAAGGTGTCACTTCCTGCACATAAACAATCTTAAAGGTCGATTTGTAACTGAACACAAAGCAGCACACAGAAGTTTCAACTCATAATTTTTTAAATGATTGTTTATGTGCAGGGAGGGACACCTTCCTGCACATACACGATCATGCACGGCGTTTTGCTGTTTTATGTGTGCTGCACAATCCATAACACATCTAAACAGCAAAAATGAGGAGAAATAAAGCATTTCTCCTCCGAGCGCCATGTTAGGACCAGGTTTTTTTTGGTCTTGACTTTGGCGCCACCCTTGTAAATATAGGGCAGCGCCAAAATCAATGGGTGTTGTGGCATAACGCCCACCGCAACACCCATGGCCCACCCCTTTCAAGCTAAGTGTATCCTGAAAGGTTGCCTTATTTATAAGGAACTCCCTGTTAAGCTATCATAGCTTTCACCCATGTTCCTTGTTAACTAATCTTTCTGTAGGACAATTTTTAAGGTTACGCAGGAACTGTACAGAACTGACCAAATACAAGAAACATGCAACTAATCTAAGCAAAGAACTAACTGAAAGACAATATCCACAATGATTGATACAGGCGGCAGCAAAAAGAGCACGAAATAACAATAGGGCTGCCCTACTAGAATCATATGAAAAACATACAAGTGACAGAATGGTCTGTGTGACAACATTCAGTAATCTGACTGATAAAACCAAGCAAGCAATCAACAAGTATTGGCATATTCTTAATACAGGGAATTTAAGTTTAGAAAAACCATTGTTTGTGTGTAAAAAACAGAGTAGTAATCTTCGTGATATGTTGGTTAACACAAGGCCTAGGATAAGTCAGCCCGTGAATAAACAATCTGCACTTTGGGACAGCATGCCAGTTATTGGTAATTTCCCATGTGGTACCTGCAAGGTATGTTCTTTTACCCAACACACGACACAGTTGGATATGACACTGGAGACACCTTGGGTACTTACCAACCATACCAACTGTAACACGAGTGGAGTGATATATACGATCACATGTCTATGCTCACTCCGTTATATTGGGATGACTACTAGGAAAGTTAAGCACAGGATAGTCGAACACTGTAGTGCGTTTAGATGTAAAAAATCAAACACTCGGATGACTAGGCACTACTTGGAGATGGCCCATTCAGAAGATGACCTGTTGTGGGTCATTATTGACAAACCAAAACATGACATTAACATGGGCCCCCTGGAAATAGTCCTTCTCTGTCGTGAACAGAGATGGGTCTTCCGGACAAAGAGCCATACTATAGGGCTCAATGAGGATATTCCCTGGTGCTCTCTTTAAAGTTCTGGTGATCTGATATATACAAGTTGAATATTGTATGGACACCGTGCTTATGATACCTCCATTATACTCTTATTTTGTGAGTGTGAATAATAATCTGCACTCCTGCAATTTTTATATCTATGTGTAAAATGATATCCTGGACAGGACACAATCTATATACATTAATAATAACAACACATATTTTTGCTGATACACAATTGTTTAATGATGATATTCATAGACAAAGAAGAAGTCTAGTCTCTATTTCCATTGGTTCATGCTATAAGTGGTTAATGAACATTCGTAATGCATGGCACTTTGAAATTCCAGTGTTACGTGATGCCCATTAACTCATATGATGTTCTGAAGCACAATTTAAAGGACTGTGTAGATTATAGAGAGACACGGGAGAAATTGTGACTCTACACATAATTCGTGAGTGACAACCCGTAGCCTTTGGGTCTAAACTACAGCTCCCATGATTCTCTTTTCCGGGAAGTAGAAGGTTTCACTTCCGGTTGAAGTACGCGAGAGTACTACACATAGCATACGTTATTAAGCAAAAGCGGGAAGGCGCGCGAAGAGAGAGATACCCTGATTAAGCCGGTTACATGTAGGGAACACTCTGAGGGTGGGCGTTATGACTGCCACTTAATACGTAATTGGATGCACCATGCCATTGCCGTTTATTCCTCGGTTTGGCAGCTGGTCTTTGGTACAATGCCCGCTAAAGACATGTGGTTATCCTGTATTTGGTCTAGCGCATAATTATACTAAGGGGCGTTAAGACGAATACAGTGTCGGTGACAGAACGGTATTACTATTTTTATGACAATAAGTGTGTGCAAACACGAATGATGATAATAATGAGAATACTAAGCTAACAGTGGTAATGATGACCTAGGGACAAACTAGTAGTCACTTTACACACAATGGATGATACGCAGCTAGATTTAAGTTTATTTGAAGTGCAATTGTTGGTAGTATTGAGCACTGTGACACTTATGTAAAGCAAGCTCCTGTAATTTTTATTTTGAACCATTATTTTGCTATTATTATTGTTTATACATTTTAGATATTGGCAATCTATCAGTACAAGGACCTCAAGAAGGAGGTGGTACATTAATAGTACCATAGTGGTGAGATCGCTTAGAAGCATTACTAATGTTTCATCACATGTGTTGTGAGGTGGAGGACACAATGGTCTCTATATGCACACATATAACAGCATGTATATGCCAAATGTTTAATGCAGATGAATATATTTTTTGCAGATTGTGGACCATTCTGCAGCTGGTACCACTTTGACGGATGCTATTATGAATAAGCATGGTATTTCCTTGCTGTATATGATTTTTACACTTGGATAGCAGAGTGACAAGAAGTGGGTCCTGATGAATGCCTTGAACCGGTGGGTCATCTAAGGCAGAACATGTTGACCTTACTCCAATAGGGAACATCCATACCCCTATTCACTAAGGTTTTTTAATCCTGACCATCGGAGACACTAATAAAAGTAGATTTTGTCTCCCATGAGCTAGTTTTAACACACTTTTTCACTTCACTTTATTTGCACTCTGCCCCTCACTCCATAATTTCCATTGGATGATTTAAGATCAAAACATATTGCGCTCCTCTGCTTACAGGAGAGTTGTAGCCCACACTGTGAACCTTGTGGTCACAGTGTGCAAGAGGGAACCCAATGATGAAGCATGTCACCTTTGGGTGAGTGAGGGTTCTCGTCTTTAAAAGACATATGCCCTGTCACTTCCATTCACCGACACCATAACAACAGAACACATCCCGATATTCTTTGAGAGTGCAGCTGCCTTATTTACAAGGCAGCGTTAGGCTTAAATACCTTACAGGAGTACAAATCCATAATAGTTCAGGCAAAGGCCGCTTACTTCACAGAAAAAATCCAGAAATCGGCCAATTCCTCCAGGGAACTTTTTAAAACTGTGGCCCACCTAACAAAAACCCCGCGAGACACAGTATTTAACCCTGATCAGAGTTTCGTCGATGAAATGGCCACCTTCTTCCAAGAAAAGGTACAATCAGTATATGATGACCTTAGCACCATGGTATCCACCATACCTCCTAACATAGAAGGACATACCGACATAACTCCCCCCTGCTTTCCCAGCTTCCCTGCACTTGAAAAACAACAAGTACATGATTTACTAATCCAGATAAAATCCGGCTCTCCTTTGGATCCACGCCCCCCCTATGTGCTTCATCAAATTCCCGAGACCATCGCAAACACCCTGACTCCCCTGCTCAATAAAATCATCTCCCAAGGAGAATTTCCAAAAAACTGGAAAATGGCCTGCATTAGACCTATCCTCAAGAAAGAATCCCTTGATCCTTTTGAACCAAAACACTACCGGCCTATTTCCTGCCTGCCCCTACCTTCAAAAATCTTGGAAAAAGCTATAAATCAGGAAATAATGCGTCATGTGGAGGAAAAAAAAGCTACTTGATCCGTCTCAACACGGCTTCAGACCCCTACACTCCACAGAATCAGCCCTCATTATGGCCACTGAAAAAATTCGCTAAACCATGGATGAAGGTGGGCGATCGGCCCTGAAACTTTTAGACCTCACAGCGGCCTTCGACACTGTGAATCACGCCGTCCTATTAAAAAGACTCACGTCACTCGGCTTCACCGGTTCCGCACTGGCCCTTATTGCCTCCTTCCTAACCAATCATTATAATCAACTGGTCTGGAATGGATTGCAATCCGCTGAATTCTCTCTTCCGGGCGGAGTCCCCCAAGGCTCAGCACTGTCTCCAACCCTTTTTAACCTTTACGTCACTCCCCTAGCTGCCCTGATCAGATCCCACGGCCTACAATTGGTGTCTTACGCCGACGACACACAAATCATAGTGTCCATCTCCCAATCTATCGACGCCACTGCAGAACGATTCAGGAACTGCCTCTCTCAGGTTAAGAACTGGATGTGCAACAACTTCCTAAGACTGAATACGGATAAAACCGAAGTCATCGAGTTCGGCCATAAAACTTCCATCTGGAATGACCTATGGTGGCCCCCCGAAGCAGGAACTTGCCCTCTTCCCGTAGACAAGGTCAGAAACCTGGCTTCTTATTTGACAAAGAACTCTCCTGCAAAGCCCAGGTGAACCAGGTGACCTCAGCTTGCTTTCATAACATCAAGCTGATCAGGAAAGTTCTTCCCTACATCCCAGACACCCTTAGGAAAACGGTAATGGGAGCCCTGGTCTTATCCCGCATTGACTACTGTAACTCCCTCTATTTGGGAGCAGGAGAAAAACAGCTGTCTAAACTTCAGGCAATCCAAAACGCGGCAGCTAGAGCCCTACTAAACATTCCCAGACGCCACCCCACATCCAAGGCTATTCGAGAGCTACATTGGCTCCCAGTCAGGCGCCGCATCCATTTCAAAGCTCTCTGCCTGGTCCACAGATCTCTCCACGGCAAGGGACCCGACGACTTCAATAACCTACTGCCCCGATACATCCCCCCGCGCGTACTGAGGTCATCCACCCTTGACCTCGTCTGCCAACCCAGAATAAATAAAGCCCGGTGGGGGGGAAAGTCCTTCTCATACCAAGCGGCAAAAATCTGGAACTCGCTACCCCCAGCTCTTCGTGCCCAAAAATCTAAAACACGCTTTAGAAAAGATCTAAAAACCTGGCTCTTTGTCTAGATCAACCTGCTCCTCTGCCTCTCTCTTTTCTGGATCTGTTAGCGCCAAGACGCCGCGGCATTCGTGCGCTCTACAAATACTTCAGTCAGTCAGTCAGTCAGTCTATGTTAAGTGGCTTAACACTGCCTTATAAAATAGGCGAAACCCGTAACGCCTCAGGAACATTTTAAAAAATGTGACGTTGCTATGTGTGTGTCTGCAAGATGAAAAAAGAGAAATGTGATAATGTAAAATTGGTTGAATTGGAAGGTACTAGTATGAAGGATACTAGTACGTATAGTGAAGTGGAAAGTGAGAGTGTCTTGAATGTTATAGAAAAATTGCATCAAATGTCTTGATTAAAAACAATAGAAACAAACCTATATTTTTCATGACGTTGGGGTTGTCGGTATACATATGGCAGCACATTTGATTTCCCCATACACTTTCATGAACAAATGAAAAAGTATGGAAGATAACTTTGAAAATAAATTACTATGCCTTCTGGATAATTCTGATGTTGCACTAAAACATTACACGGGTGAGACTATTATTATGAATGTAAACAGAAGAATGATTTTCAGATTCAAGAATAGAAAGGCTTGTGGAAAATTATATTTAGACATGAAGTGTCCATCAGCCCTTGGGTGGTTGGATCAAAAGAATTTACATATAATATTAGACCCCAATAGTAAAGAATAGGTTTTAATTATGAATAAAGGAGAAGTAATGGGAAAGGCAATGTTGAAGAGATTTGCCAATGTGTTCAATAGAAAAATTGGAAGGTTGAAACATTTTGAGCACAAAATCATTCTCAAAGCAAAGCTATTACTAAAGCCCACTAAGCAAGGAATGTACCTGTGGCAGACAAGGATGAATTTAATGAGGAGTTAACACGATTAGCTGATGCTAGAATCATAGAGACAGTGGAAGCAGTGGAGTGATTAGACCCATTCGTGGTTACGCGTAAAGCCAAAGGTAAAGTGAGTGTACATTGAGCTATGTGATCTAAATGATAATATTGTTGTAGATCAGTTCTCTTTACCCTAGGATCAATTTAATGCTGACTTTGACAAAGGATAAGGAAGTATTTTCCACCCTTGAAGCTACCACTTACCACCAAATACCTCTTTATAAATATAGCAAGAAATCCACGGTGTTTGTTAGTCAAGTAGGGTGCTTCCAGTTAAAACAAGCATTTGCAATGCAATAGGTCTCGCAGTTACACGAGTTAAAGCTATTGGCATTGTAAATGACAATGCCAATAGGCATTGTTATTTGCAATGTCAATAGCTCAAACTCGCGTAAATGCGAGACCTAATGCATTGCAAATGCTTGTTTCTTTTTCTGTCACCTTAGTACATCAGATTATATCAGTGCATTGAGAAGTATTTTTGAAAAGTGATAAATTACAAACATAACTTTAGAAACATTCATGTTTCCACCCACCCTGACAGCAATGACAGTCGTGAACTAAGAGGCAAGTCGGTTATGTGCGCCTTTTGGGCAGTCTGGGTTGCTATTATACAGAAACAACATTATGGTTTAGTAAATCAAACACAGAATGTTTTGCACAGAACAAGTCCTGAAGTCTAGTATTTGGAGGTCCTTTTATATGTGATAATAAAGTAAAAGGAGGGAAAATTAAATATAAAAAATTGCCTAGGATCACACTGTTTGATCAGGTGGGGAAACTGGGATTGATACAGATTTTCTGGTTTAACATTGTGCAATTCAGCCACTAGAAATACATGCTTCGCCTCACATACACCCACCTTATCTCTCCCTGCCCCCTCGACAGCCACCCTGTTGGCTTCAATGTGGCCCTCGGTCAGGTCATAGACCAAACTTTTTGACCCCTGGGAAAATGTTTGTGAATACTCATGTTTTGGAACATGTTACCTCTTGTCAGTAGATGAAGAGTCCATCGTTTTTAAATAGATTCATTTGGCGAATGGTGCATGGTTTATAAACAAAAGTAGGTACCAATAAAAACTTACTAAACTCTGCAAGCCATATTGGAAGTTTCGATACACGTTCTTGCACATCACGAACACTTTGAGTTGTATTTAGAAGATGTTTTATTGTGCACAGATCCTTATCTGGTTAGACAGCAGGACGCATCACGTGTCTGTTGGCACTGTCTTGTAATTTGCACTTTCCATTCATAAAGCATGTGACGAAGGGCGCCGGGGTTACATCGTGACACCCCTGGAGGCGACAATAAAGGGATGCGAACAAAACGCGCGGCGGACCCTTTAAGAAGAAAAAGGCGGGTCTAGCAAAAAGGAAGCCGGGCACATTCTTATCGCCGAAGCCCCTGGACCAAAAGCTAAAGTAGAAGAGGACCGTGAAAAAAAAGAGAAATTCTCGTCATTGAAACCCCCTCGTCGCCGAAGGTCTGAGAGGTGTTGTTGTCCTTCTCATTCTTACTTCACCGGGGAGACTAGGTCGTTCTTTGTGAGCCGCTGAAAACTCGCCTACGGGCTGAAAGGGGGAAGAAGGGACGGGGCTTTTGCTGGATGGGAAGAAGACAGACGTTGAGGACGAAAGTGCGCCACAGACATCCCCGGCGCCTGGCCAGAGGGGCGCGAGAGCACCCAGCGCGAGCTCAGGAGGGCACAGGTGAGTGCGCGCGCCCCCCCGTCAAGCGGCAGCGGGTGTGCGGAGGTAGCGCGAGGGCCCCTGCGGGTGAGGAGAAGGAGGGCGCGCGCGCGCCAGAGACCATGATCCGGCGCTGGTAGCGGCCGGGGTCGAGGCTTGAGACGCAGTGGCCCCGGCTGCAGCCAAGGGGGCAGAGCTCGGTGCAGCCCGCGTGGAGGCGAGAAGTTGTGTGTTGAGCCATGGGAAATTGAAACAAGTGTCTTGTGATGAAATCGTTCACAAGTGGCGAGCCTGGGCCCCGGAGGCGAGAGGAGTTCAGCACATCTTCAGTTTCATTAATGCGTCACTCGCAGTATTAGATAGAGATGTGTTAAAAGTGGGAGCACGCAAGATCGCTTTAAATTGTGTTGAGCAAAAGGGTTACATTTTAAAATGTTTGCAGGAGCTTATTCTAAAAGCAAAGTACTTTAATAGGTAACAGGCCAAAAACAGGGAGGCTGGTGAGGACGAAAGTGAAACTGCATACTGGCTTGCTGAGGGAAGGGAGACAGGAGATGTGCACGCCACGTGGCTGTAGGCGCGTACACCAACTCAAATCGGCCGAGACCATGCGCGTGCCCATCTCCTGTCCCACTTCCGAGGCAAGTCAGCAACAATAGATCTCGCTGGCGACAGCGCTTCGCGCTGCGTTCGCCAGGCGAGACCTAATAATGCTGTTCGGCTTAGCATCAGTGGGGGCAGTGTTACAGCACCTTATGTTTAATCTGTTTGGAAAAATTAAAGTTATGGGAAGAGACGAAGAGGACCATGACAAGAAACTAGAAAAAGTACAGTAAGTTCTAGCATTTCAAGGTCGTACAGTTGAATATGCCACATGTAAATTTGCTAAGAAACATGTTACTTACTTAAGTTATGAGAATGGCAGGTGTGGAGTCAAACCTAAGAAAGGTTTGTCGCTAGCTAATAAAGCGGCTTCGTATCCATGGAGTAAAGATGACTTAAGGTCTTTTTGGGGGAAAGCTGAATTCTTTTTTAATTTTGTATGGGATTTTTCCATTAAAACTTTCCAAGTGAGTAGTGAGATAGTTGCTAAAAAAAAGTAAAGTTTCTGTGGTCAGATAAATGTAAGCAAGAATTTGATAATATCAAGGAGGTCATTTGGTCTGAACCTGCTCTACAAGGGTTTGATCCCCTGTGTACTAGCATAGTGATTTCAGATGCCAGTAGCAAAGATTTATCACCTTTATAAGAGAACCATGCAGTGATAGAGAGAGAGGCACTAGCCTGTGTATGGGTTTTAGAACATTTTTGCTCATTTGCATGAGAAAAAGAGGTGATTGTTAGATGTGACCATAAACAGTTAGGGGAAGCTTAGACCACCTTGGGAATGTCAAGAGTATTATCTAGGTTAACCCGGTTATCCATGTGCTTGGTAGACTTTGTGTACAAAGTTGAGTGTTTACCCAGAAAGAAAAATGCAGCAGCAGATTCTTTATATGAGAGGCCTACTACATTACTAGAAATTAAGGAGGAATTGTTGAAAAGTGAAAAAACTGCGTGTGTGGTTGAAACATGGAAACACTCATTAAATCTGGAGGAATGGCAAGCAGAGAGTGAGAAAGATCAATAATTAAAATAAATTATTGACTTTGTAAGGGAGGGATGGCTCAATAAAAGTGATATGGGAGAACTCAGAGCATTCTGGGAGGTACACAGTGAACTGGCAATTCTGGAAGGATTCTTAAAGGGGAATAGATAATCCCTCATTCTGCTTTGAGGAAAAATAATATTTCTGTGTGCCATGAGGTGCACCTAGGTATAGTAAAAACTAAGGGGCAGATTTATGTTGTCTGGCGCATCTCTGCAAATCAGCAGGGATGCGCCAGGAAAGATGCGGCACGCAAGTTTACCCTTGCGCCACCCATAATGTGCCGCATTTATAATGCGGCGCACCATGGCACAGGAATAAACAGATGCGTGTCGCATCTGGGGCGTAAAGTTGGCACAGTGCTGAAGTAGTGTTGCGTGCGGCACGCAACTCCAGCACTCTTCCAACTTGCCCTATCTATAACGTGGTGCATCAAGCCTTACGCCTGCTTTAAGCAGGCACAGGGTTTTGACGCATCAGCGTTGGAAAAGTGACTCAGTGAAATCTTGTAGATTTCACTGAGTCACTTTTCAGGGGCGTTCCTGCGAAGGGACGCCCCCCCTGAGTAGAAATTCCCACATGAAACCTGAAGCAGGTTTCATATGGCGCAGGGCTTTACACCGTGATGCATCTCCATAGATGAGTCACGATGTAAATAGGGTGGAACCTGGCGCAGGGTTTACTCCGCCGCTGCGCCACAAAAGTGACGCAACAGTGGTGTAAAAGTGGCGCAAGTCCAACATAAATCTGCCCCTAAATTGGTAATGAAAAGTTTATATTGGTGGTAGAAAGGGAAGTCAGAGAATCCCTTCTATGCATGTCAGCTGATAAATCCTTGAAAACATTGAGACCTGCTATGAGCAAATCATTCAAGTACCTGAAAGCTCCTTTGGAAAAAGTGGCAGTTTACATTATGTGGCAAATTGGCAATACTCACAAATATATTTTAGTATTGATGGATGCATTTTCCTGGTGGCCTAACATCAAAATTGTTAACAAAATAAATACAGATGAAATACTAGGGTACATAGCCAAGGGATAACCAGCATTTTCCTGAGTGACAGTGGTGTGCAATTTGTCTCAGAGAAAGATAAGGAATACATTAAAAAATGTGGAGTTTGCCACAGGACAACATCCCTTTACAATCCAAGTGGTAATGGAACAATAGAACGCTTTAATAGAGTTCTCAAGGGGGCCATTCAGTTAGCATTAAAGTGCAATTGTTGTTGGGTATCCCAAGTGTTTAAAACTCTTTGGTCATATAGATCAACAGAAATGACATGTAAAGGTTTTTCCCCATTTGAATTAATGAGATGAAGGAAACCTAGATCGAAGTTTAATCCAGGTTGGTTACCCGCTACTAAGAGGGTTTCCTGTTCTTTGGAAAAGGTTTGAGAAAAAATAATAAACAAATGGGACGAATACAAAAACAACTACGACAGGAAACGTGAGGTTAAACACAGCAAGTTAAAGGTTGGAAAGTGGGTTGAAATAAAAAAAAAAAGGCATAGTTTTCAAGAAAGTTAGTTCTTACTTTGAACCTAAACACATTAAACAATTGCTAAGTAATGAGTTCAGATTAGAAGATGTTAAGGTGTAGAATTAAAGAGAGTAGCTGTGTGTTCTGAACAACGCAGAATAGATATGCCAGAGAAACAAAATGGTAGGACATACAATCTGGACGAATATATTGTAACTACAGAGCACCAACAGAGTGTTGTAAACAACAAAATAACACAGAGGGGTAGGCAAGTGGAAGAACAGTCAAGGGGTGATGAAAAAAAGCTGGGACAAGTATATAGTGGAATTGTTCTAAATGTAATTCCTGACTTACATTTAATTTCACTGATTTGAAGACCAAAAAGATTAATTAAGTGGCCCATGAAGTTAGGTGATTATATTTGTGATTAATCAATCATGCTAGATTACTTTCTTGTTTTTCTACCCATAGGCTATATGGGGAATTTCACTATTTAAAATGTATCAATGCAATGATTGTACTTTTTCAATGTGATGTATATCAAGGTTTTTATTTGTGTTCAAAAGAGGGGAGATGTGTAGAGGGGATGTAATGGAAGTAATGCTATTAGTAGAACATAGAATGTTGAAGTTGGAATGTGAGAAAGGGCAGTTGTAGAAACCAGTTGCTTGAAAGATGCGGAGCTGTTGGAGCTTATGTAACTTACATTTGTGTGGTGTGTTACTACAATGGGGTACTTGTGAAAGAGCATAATGCCATCGGTTAGACTGAAGATAGGCACTAGATGAAGGGGGCGGATCCATTGTCACATGCTATATGCTGTAGTTGATAGAAAACAAATGTGAATGGCACAACAGCCCAATGGATCAAGATGGCTAGATGAAACCCTCTATAAGTAAATATATTTTAAATATAATTAAAATATTAATGGCAGCCTTTGCCAATGATTGTTTTGTTTTGTCATGGGTTTTGCAAAACCTTATTGCTGTGGAAACTGACAGGCCCATGTCAGTATAAAAAAGAAGTATTGGTGCTGAATGTGAAGTTGTGCATAGGAGTGAAGGCTGTAAAGTTGTGCATAGGAGTGAAGATTGTACACATCAGGTACTATATATGTGTGTGTGTGAGTGTGTATGTGTGCATGTGTGTGTGCATGTGTGTATCTATATATTCACAAAAAAACAAGTGACAATTATAGTTCACATTCACTGAAAAAAACAAATGTTAAGGGGAAATTAAAAAACAAAACCACTGATTTTCAGTAGTTATAGATATCCTAAGTGATTGAAACTCTTGCCCTAAAGTAACTATAACTTGAGCCCCAGCCGTGCATAGTGTCGTTATTAATGATGTCAGTGATGTTATCAATGATGTCATAGAACATGTCATGAGTGATGTAATATGTGAGATAATTAGCAGTCGCCTCACATCTTATAAATATGCAAATGATACCTAGATAATGCTCAAATTGGACATGACTAGTGAAATAAAATTCAAAAACTGTGATTCCCTCTGAACCATTGACCAATGGATGATAAAGAAGCACATTAAACCCAGTGCATCAAAAACTGAGGTTTTAACATAAGGCAACTAGAAAAACTGTTATCCATTGACCACCAGGCCCAAGGAGTTAAGAGCACCACCAGCAACTTCAAAAGAAACAAAAACCCTAGACATTTGTGATACATTCCAGAAGACAGACTTGATCACTGCCCCTTTCTTACCCTCGCCAGCAACTTGATCCCGGACAAGTGAATACACAACACTGAAGAAGTACTGTCATTGTCCCTCACAGGCTGAAGAAAAGGGCGTGGCTAGAGCCAAAGACCAACAGGAGAGCCCGAAAGAAGAAGCAAAGTCGACCGCCAATCCTGAAAACAGAGAGGATCCGAATCAGACGGGTGACAACGACAACCAGGAAGACACGGATATTACAGGACCAGCGACGGTGTGGAAAACTGAAGAGCTTGCCGTGGACTCGGGACCTGACGACAGCCCGGAAACGTGGCGCGAAGAGTTGTGGTCACCCTTGGAGGAAAGCACGCCGGCCGCCGTCAGAAGAGGTGCGGTATGTAAACAAGGGAAGGGGAGAGGGAGGGAGAAGGTAGGCAACTCAGAAAGACATTGCAGATTATGGGAAGGGGCGGGGGTGTGGCAGCAAAACAGATGAAAGAACGGATTGTTTTTTTTTCTTTTCTTTATTTTGTTTCTTCTTTCTTCTTCCCCTTCTTCAATGTTATTTTTTTCCTTGCCACATAAACTTATTGAGAGCAGATAGCTTTATTGGGGCACTCTAAGGTGACTGGTAAGGTGCAAAGGAAAGGAACAAACCAGCTCACCAACTGAAACCAGGAAGAAAGTGTAGCATCTGGGAAACCAATTTCTTTAAAAAATACCCATAACCACTAGTAGTGATCAGAAGGGATACCTGGATCCTTTCCTTTTCTTTTACTCTTCATTCTCACCACTAGACCATTAAAAAGGCACCAAAGTGACTAGCCTTCACAAGACTCACAGTTTTCGGGTTGGGTGAAGGTGTCTGCACTAACAAAGATACGAGATTGAACCACATACTGACTGCCACCTTCTATTTTTTGTGGGTTTTTTTTTAGGCTCCGGCTGATTCCCTCCTGTGCAACAACGACGAGCCACAACACTGACCTGCAAGAAGAATAAAGAAGAGTCAAAAAAGAATTTGTTTCAGACTTGTATTATAACCATTCTGCCAATATATACACCAAACATTAAGAAAATTATTCAGCCTCCTTGCTTCTTTTTCCACCCATCCCGCACACAACATTATAATGGACTTAGCCTTCTCTATGAACCCTTAATTTAATCAAATGACACATTCTACATTTCACAGTATATTTATATTCCTAAGTATTTTCCCACACCTTTGATTTCCTCAGAAGATCTAGGCAACAACATCTGTCATAATATGCAGACTAAATTATGCCAATGGCTTGCACCACAGAATATAAACTTCAGTTGTGAGATGGTTTCAAAGTATCCAGAATACAGAGAACTGCAATACCACATCACCCTATGTTAAAAGCCTTTCAATAGCTTTCTGTTGCTAAAAGATCTACATTCAAAATTCTCTAAATCACTCATTTGTGAACAAACTGAAAACAGGCAGTGTTCCTTCCACTGTAACTTAAGAGATTATCTAGGGAAAAGATGTGGTGTTCTAGACTAGCACCCCAATCAATCATATTACAGTACCATAAAAAATGGTGGCACATCTATTTTCATCCAAACTGCTAACTTCTAGAAACTAATTTCAGCAAGTATATGGGTCAATCACATATATTTCAGGTCGATAAATACCTGCTTTTCCCCCACCTAAAAATACTAGAGTAGACAGGCCAGTATTACTCTGCTACTGCCTAAGCAAGATGTTAATCCACGGAACACTATTTAATAAAAGGAAAAAACTAACACCCACATCAGCATCTAAATAGAAACCTTCCCACATGAAACATACAAAACAAAAAGACTGCAAGAACCTCATCCTCAATGGCAACCTTAGCAGATACAATTAAATGCAGCACACATAGAAAGAGGGAAAAAAAAGAAGTAAGCATATCTCTCCTTGTTATGCCTCTTCCGGGGAGGCGTAGCATTTTCACTCATTCCCAGGTCTACCACTAATGGTAAATCTGGGATTGTGACAAAATCCAATGCTTTACCAATAGAACGCCTCCTTGGAGCAGAGTAATGCAAGGCTGTGACTTGTCCTACCTCGTGTTACTCCTCATTTCCCAAGCCATGCAGGGCCACTGAAGATGGCCTTGCAAGGCTTGGTAAATGTCTTACTAGGTTTTGCTTTATTCTTGCACGGCCTTGCATGGTGCGAGAGCCATACAAAACCATAATAAATATGCCCCATACTACATAATATCACCCCAGAAAGTAAGTTCAGTAAGAAACCTCAAACCAAAGCTTTTCTTTTTTTTTTTTAAATAATGGGCCCGATTCACAAAACATTTAGACTTGCTCTTCAGGTGTATTCCTGTACTTCAGGAGTAAGCCAGAAGTACCTAAAGGACTAGTGAAATGGACTTAAAGCAAAACATTTGTGAATCAGATCCAACGTGGTCAGCTTTAAATGCCAAATTATGATCTCCATTGAGACATTCATTTTGCCCACAAAAATCTTACTTGAACAACAAAGTTAACATTGTAGTGCAAAATACAGTGCACAGTTTAGAGGGAAAGAAGTTCCACTGATCACAGGCAAGAGAAAAACTTGAAGAAGCAAGTATTACATTGCCATAAAACATTCGGATGGCTCAGTGAGTTAAGTATTCAACGCTGAAGCATGCAGTGGTCTGTAATTCACAAGTCTAAATGCTGGCAAGGATATCTCCTTCATTCATCTGTCTAATGATGGTAATTTGAGGGATATTAAATTGGGTGACAGCACAACCTGTTATATACAATGCCTAGAAACTGTAGAGACGGAAAATGTACCACTGCATAAGTTATTATTTCTGATAGAGGGACAGCAGAAGTTCCCCCTCTCAAGATGCGTGCATCAGTGAGGAGTTCCTAGTATTAGTAAATCAACGTATTTGTTAAAGGCTTGGGCCTAGATGTGAAACATGCCACAAGTAGTTGCAGATATAGATTATTCAGTATTACGATTCCCCCAGTCCTTTCCATACTTTAAAGTAGAGTTGGTCCTCTTTCTCTGGGGACTAAATGTTGAAAAAATGTCTTCCACTATCGTTGCCAAATGACTCTGAGGACAGCAAAAGGCTGGAGTTGTCAAAGACATTGCCAACAAACATCGGCAAAGCAACTAGGTCAAAATGTGTTTTAGCCATGTTGCACACCAGTGTGGCTATTTGTCAGTATGGCTAAAAGTTAGTGGAGTAGGGTGGAGTGGGTAGGGTCTCGTAAGGTGGCACAAATTGGAGTGGGGTAGATTATGGTAACTGGAGTGGGGTAGGTTGGGGTAGAGGGGAGTGGGGTAGATTGAGTTAGAGTGAAGTGGGGTAAAGCGAGGAAGAGGGTAGATTGGAGTGGTATAGATTTGGAATTGGGGTAGATTGGGGTAGAGTGAACTAGATTGAGTGGGGTGGATTGGAGTGAAGTGGGGTAGATTGGAGTGAGGTAGATTGGAGTGGGGTAGATTGGTATAGAGTGGGGTAGATTGGGGCAGATTGGAGTGAAGTTGGGTGGATTCCGATGGAGTGGAGTAGGGTACATTGGAGTGGGGTATATTGGAGAGGGGTATATTGGAGTGGGGTAGATTGTGATAGATTGGGGTGAAGTGGTGTACATTGGGGTAGCTTGGAGTGGAGTGCGGTAGACTGGGATAGACTGGAGTGGAGGAGGTAAATTGGAGTGGAGTGGAGTGGGGAAGATTAGGGTACATTAGAGTACAGTGAGGTAGATTGTAGTAGAGCATTATAGACTGGAGTGGTGTATAGTGGAGTGGGTTAGATTGGTGTAGACTGGGGTAGATTGTAGAGGAGTGAGGTAGATCAAGGTAGACTGGAGTAGATTGGTGTAGATTGGAGTGGAGTGGGGTAGATTGGTAAAGAGTGAAGTGGAGTGGAATTGGGTAAATTGTAGTGTAGTGGAGTGGGGTAGATAGGAGTGGCTGGGGAGGGGTGGCATAGATTGAGGTGGGGTGGAGTGGACTGGAGTGGGGTAGATTGGGATGGAGAGGGGTAGATTGGAGTGGAGTGAGGCGGAGTGGGGTGGAATGGGGTATAATGGGTGCAGGGTGATAGATTGTGGTGGAGTGCGGTATATTGGAGTGGGGTAGATTGGGGTTGATTTGAGTGGGGTAGGTTGGAGTGAAATGGGGTAGATTGGAGTGGTGTGCAGTAGATTGGAGTGGAATTTGATAGATTGGAGTTGGGTGAATTAGAGTGGAGTGAAGTGGGATATATTGTACTCCTCACTAGCGCATCCCAACCTATCATGTCTAGGAGGAGTGTATCTGCCAAATCACTGTAGGGTGATCTAACTCACTCTTACCTGTGGGTAAGTGTGATCAAGCTGCCCATCTTAGTGTTGAGTTGGACAGCATCCCTCACATGAGGTAAACAGGAATCAGCTAAGCTGCAATTCCAGCATGTGTCAGCCTCTCAATGCCAGGAAAATGCTCTTCTGTCTAATACGATGTTGTATATGAAATAACCTCATCCATGTTACCATGTTGAAGCCTGAGTCAGCCCACTATTTCTAATGCTATTGTGATAGCTCTGTCCCTGAGCAGCCAAAACCAATAACAACATCTTGCAGGATAAACTTAGCTTTTAACCATGCGACGGTTGAGTGGAGCGGGGTAGATTGGACTGGATTGGAGTGGAGTGGGGTATATTGGGATGGAATGGAGTGGGGTAGATAGGGGTAGGTTGGGGTGGAGTGGATTGGGGTAGATTGGAGTGGGATAGATTGGGGTAGATTGGAGTGGAACTGATTAGAGTGGGATATATTGGAGTGTTGTGGGGTAGATTGAGGTGAAGTAGGGTAGCATGGAGTGGTGTAGACTGGAGTGGGGTAGATTGGGGTAGATTGTAGTGGAGTGGAGTAGTTTGGAGATGGGTAGATTGGGGTAAATTGGAGTGGAGTGGGGTAGATTGGGGGGTTTGGAGTGGAATGGGATATAGTGGGGTGGAATGCGGTAGATTGGAGTGGAGTGGAGTAGGAAACATTGTGATAGATTGAAGTGGAATGGGGTAGATTGGGGAGGATTGGAGTGGAGTGTGGTAGATTCAAAATGGAGTAGGGTAGATTGGAGTGGACTGAATTGGAGTTGAGTGGGGTAGACTGGGGTAGATTGGGGTAGAATGGGGTGTAGTGGAGTGAGGTAGATTGGGGTGAAGTGGATTGGGGTAGATTGGAGTGGAATGTAGTGCAGCTGTGGCCATAAGGGTACATCTCTTGCACCTAAGTGGTTGGGAATATGGGCACCTGAAGTAATTTTGGTGAAATAGATATGAGAATGAGGAATTAGGCACTGGTTTTAAGAAGAAATTGAGTAATTGCTGTGCTACACAAAATTGAAATGCTTTAAACAGACACATACTTTGTATGCGCAGAGAAGAGGTGAAACATGAGACTGAGGGCACAAGTGTTAAGGAGAAATGGATTAACTGCAGCGCTGCCCGTAACTGAGGCACTTTAAAAAGCTGCATACTGTGTTTGAAAAGGCACAGATGTGACTAAAACGTTTAGCCGGCAAAGTGGCAACCTGGCCTTCATTATGTGCCTGGATACTCGTCTCAAAAGACTATGGGGGTTCGGTTTCAGACTAGTGTATGCTTTAAATAGACACATACTTTGTATGCACAGAGAAGGGGAAGAGATACAGCCTACAAACACATGCAATCACACATTCTACTTTAATATTCCTTGTCATTTGTTAGGTGCTAAAAAAGGAAGTGCTGAACTATTAAATAAAAGCCAAAACTGCTTTATTAGTCTGTTCCATTTGTTTGGTGCTGTAAAAAGAAACGCTGAATTCCCAAACAAATAATGATTGATTGAGAGTCCCAAACCCTGGAAGATCTAAGTAAGTTGCACACCACTTACCAAAAGAAACACAAGGAAAAAAGCAATATGGAGCATATGTTGACATGCAGACAGCCAGTTTTTTTAGCTTCCTGCAAAAGATTAAATGGGTACTCTACCTCCAAAAAGCAAATGGGCATATTGGGACAAAAGATAAGGCTTTACATGTATGTATTTCGTGAATGGGAAGAACATAAAGATTAGCCATTTCTGCAGAAAAATGCTAATCATAGTCTATGTTGGTTGTGGCAAATGTACTCTTGCAGCTAACTTCCAGGCGGTATGCATTTTATGGGACAGCACAAAAGTCTTTGACAGGAATGTGGTCTATTACCTGTCTCAGCATCCAGGATTGTTCATTTAAAATGTACCCACACTATCTCAAACAATGAGCTAGGCTTTCTGGACCGCAGAAATGTTTGTATCAAGGATCAATTGAAAGAAAATGTGTTCCATATAACAACAGATAAACGCTTCTTGTTTTTAACTGTTATCACCTGCATTATTTTCACTGACATCCTCAGTTTGGATAGATTTTAAGACTACACAGTAACTGTTTTTCTGTACATGAAGACAACAAACATCCTATTGAGTAAATTAAAGGATAGCGATTAATCTGTATACATTTTTGAAAAAGCAAGAACATGTACTAGAAATAATGTTTTCCAAGCACTTCTAGGAAATCAGCTATCGACTAGCCTGTGTTATTGCCCTATTACTTACCAATAATCTTCATTATTCCTGGTCCCGTTGTCCTCAGCCCCTTCATTTACAAAGTGAGATAACCTATCTCACCAACAGGAAAAAAGAACAAAAGAATGCTGGCCCTACCCCACCCGCTCCCTCTGGGAGTACATAAGTGTACCTATTCCAGCATTCCTCCTGAAAATACCAAGCCTTGATGAAGGCCAGCAAGACAGTGAGGGAGGGAGGGAAGTAATGAAGGGGACGAGGACAACAAGACCAGGAGTAATGAAGATGACTGGTAAGTAATAGGGCATTACCCCCAGGTTCCTTCTGTTCTCATCCCATTCATTCACAAAGTGAGAATAACCAAGCAACCACCGGCATTCATCCACAACAAGCCACCAGGACACAAAATACAGCAAACCCAGTGATTTATTGAACAGCAGAACAAGAAAGTCAGGAGCACACAGCCTGCAGTACCCACAAACCAAAATTAGCATAATTCCCCAGCAAATTTTGGAGTCGATAATGCCTCACAAAGATGTTAGAGGACGCCCAAGTGGCAGCCCTACAGATCTCGGACAGGTGCCACCCCCGAGTCGACCACCCCTGCACCCCTGCTTGAGTAGGAGACCCAGAAAGAGGTTAAGTCAACCCAATGACCTGTATAAGCCAATTACCAATGGAAGCCAAAGAAGCCTTTCCACCATGAGCGGCAACCCCAAAGGAAACAAAATGGGAGCCAGACTTCCGAACGGAAATCATGCGATCCAGATAGGCACGCAAGGCCCTGCACACATCCAACAGAGACCAAGGAAGGTCTTAGGGAGAGTCAAGATCAGCACTCAAAGCAGGCAACACCAACTCCTGGGAGCGATGATACTGAGAAGACACTTTTGGAACAAAAGCGGAATCCAGCCTAAGGACCACACCATAATCCGAAAAGGACAAAAACGGCTCCAGTGCCATCAGAGCCCCCAACATCCCCAGGTGACGAGCTGAGGTAATGGGCACCTTAAAAGTGACAAACTAGATGTCAACCTCAGATAAAGGCTCAAAAGGAGGAGCCACCAAAGCTCTCCGAACCAAAGGCAAAACCCACAATGGAAAGGATGGCCACACCACAGGACGAGATAAGGAAAAACTCCGCAACAGAGGAGACATCAAATCCTCCACATCCGACAAATTCCCCCAAGGGGAATAGAAGGCCCGTATAGCATCCCACTGAGCCCTCCAAGTGGAAACTGCCAATCCTTTCTCAAAGCCCTCCCAAAGGAACTGCAGAACCTCCTGCTAAGAGCAAGCAAAAGGGGACAGACCCAGAGCCACATATCAGCGCGGAAAAATACCCCAATGATGCCCATAGGATTTCATGGTAGAAGGCTTACGAGACTGAGGAAGAGCCACAGCTAAATGTTACGGAAATCCCTGACATCGCCACCCATTCCTCTCAACTTCCATACTGACAGCCGTAGCTGCAGGAGGGACAACATTGGAACAGACTGCAGGGAAGACAGATAGCAAGGGAGAAACCAGGGACCCTGCACCGCTAACAGCCGTACAGAGGGGAACCACAACAGATGAGGCCAAAATGGAACCACCACAATTACCATCCGGGACTCCCGGCTCAGGTGGGCCAAAAAACGGGGAATCAGAGCCAGCGGAGGGAATGCATAGAGGAGGCGAGACGTCCATGGAATGGTCAGAGCATACTCCCCCTCAGGAGCACTCCTGACGAACCCGGGAGCAGAACCAAGGCAGCTGTGCATTGTGCCAGTAAGCAAAGAGGTTGAGATAGGGAAGACAAAACCTCCTGCACACAAGCTGAAAAGCCAGTGGAGTCACAGATAACTCCTGAGAGGTGGTGAAAAATCGGCTGAGAGCATCCACCACCCCACTGTCCACGCCCCGAATATGAACAGCTGACAGAGACAACAGATGCCCTTCCACCCAACAAAACATGGGAACCACCACCGCATTTAGAGACATAGACTGGGAATCCCCTTGAAGATTCAGGTAGGACACTGATACCATGTTGCCGGAACGCACCACCACATTGCACCCCGACAATTGGATACGAAATCCCATAACAGCACAGTATACTGCCGTCAACTCCCTCCAATTGGAAAAACGCCAACCCTTCAGAAGGGACCAACGACCCTGAGGAGACAGAGAATCCAAGGTTGCACCCCATCTGAAAGAACTGGCAACTGTAATCAGGAACGCTGGAGGAGAGGGATGAAGATACAGACCCCATGAAAGATGGCCTGACACTGTCCACCAGAGCAGGACAGGGAGGATGGAAGAGGACACTGGAATCCGAAGGGCCAGATTGTGAAACAACGGCTTCCAACAAGCCAATAGACACAACCACAGAGGTTAAAGAGGGTAAAGTTTTGCCATAAAACGTGGAAGCATGATATGGTCAGGATCCTTTCATTCCTGCTTCAAGACCTCCCTGATGTAAGGATGGACAGGAGCATCCACAGCGGCCGAACTTTGGTATTGCCGCAACAAGGAACCACTGGACGTGCTAGGAGGCTCTTCATCTGGAAAACCCATGTTAGATTTGGCATGTTTAATTAATTCTGGCAACATATCCTTGTCAATATACTTTCTCTTATGCTCCAGACCTGAACCAGAAGAATTTGAGGGATGAACGGGTATAGAGCCCTTGAGACGAACCCCTCCCCACCCCCATCTCTTGCAGAGTGTCGTTGATCAAACGTTTCATCCTAGCATCATCCCCCTCCCTGCAGTGCTTAGACCTGGCCAGAGAAGGGAACAAAGAGGACTCAGAGGAAGAGGAGGAAGAGCGGTCCCTATGGCGGCTCTTTAGCTCAAGTGTATGGTTGTCCATGACAGCAATATAAGGACACCAGTCATGACAGGGCAGGAACCACAGGTGTCAAAGTCCCAGGGACGCACCACCACCAGGTGGACAAAGACACTGACAAGACCCTGCAGGAGTGCCAAAGTCCGGTGACAGCAGGAAAGATCCAGTGCTCCGGAAACCTCAAAGGGGAACCTCGAGAACCCACATGAAGGTCACAAAGTATTCATGCAGATAGAAAAACTGGAAGTTGAAGTCAAACAAGGCCAGGAAACACCCAAAAAAAGGAATCCACAAAGACTGCTATGCGGACTTACCGAAGCCGGCACCTAAATTCCCTCCGCGTAGGAGACCGGCACAGCAGCACCTGACTTCCCATCCCGCCTGTCACTCGGAAGTCAGGCCTCGCGACCCGGAAGAGGTCCTTCATCCACCACCAGGACCTGGGAGTAATACAAAGATTATACTGACAGAATACATAAGATTGTAAACACAAAAGACAGACATGACTTTGTGGCGCTTTCTGGCAGGTTCAAGCCACTCTCTGTGTGGTAATTGTAGCATCAGCCTTTTGACTAACTCATTCAAAATATAAGATCTAGGCATACTAAAACTTAGAAGTCTTAACAAACACAACATCAAAGTCTGAGAAAGTCATCTTCCTCATTACGTGTCAGTGGAGCTTAAGATATGTAGGGATGATGACTCAAAAAGCAAAAGCATGTATATTGTAATTGTAATTGCATTTATATACCGCTTATTACCCCTGATGAGGCGTTGAATCGCTTTTTCGGTGAGTAGCACTCTACTCCAGATCCCATACATGATTATTGGTGAATTAGTATAGCGAAATATGAAATTAATTTGAGTGGTGGAAATGTTAATCTGTAATTTGGTGTGAACATCAAAGCAATATCCATTGTAAGAGAGAAACATCCTCCCCTTACAATTCAATCTTTTGATGCCAATCACACCAGTAATGATTTAAGGTAGGCAGTAATTGAAAAACCATGGCTTTACAAGACTCAAAATTCCTAAAAACAAAGTCCTTTTGAGAAAGGAATAAAGATGGGTTTATGAACTATGAACTCACATCAAGGGTTTAAACGATGATATCCATTAGAATTTACTGAATTGCCAAAAATACAGATTTATTCCCCTGGATACAAAAAATCCATAATGTATTACTAATTTCATGTTGATTCCTTAACGGATAAGATAAAGGGTAGAACATCCTAGAATACCCAATAAACCCACACTAACCAGACAGCTTTAGCATTGACTTACACAAAATGGCAACAAGAAAATGTATATAGCCTAAATATATACAGCAAGACACCATATGCATCTGTGGAATGCAAGAAAATATTGTTTTGCAAGCAAAACATGCTGCAAATCTATCCATTCCACTGATGAAACCTTAAATGTGTTCCTTCCACTTTGCAAAATGTACACATCACATATAGAGATAATACACCAAAAATGCAAAAACCAACAATATTAATGATAAAATAACGAGGTCACTCTGAACAAAAATACTGGCTGGTGATTTATTTTTTATTTTTTCACATTAACATAAATGAGTAAGAAAGCCCATCCTATATGTTATGTGTACCGATCACCATAGCACCTCGGAATATCGCAATCAACGTTACTTCTGCGTCATCATGCACATTATACACATGCTGCAAAGCAAAAATAAGGAGTTCACTCTGTAACTTCACAATGCTTTTCATTAGCATCATGATGCTGGTCTCGGAACAGATGACCATTTGAACAACCTTAAATGCAGTACAAGTTCTCACACATAATATATTCAGGAAGTAGGGAAATGCAAACAAAGCAGAAACATCAGTCGCTTAACAAAGTAATCCTTCAGTTCCAGGTTTTACTTGGCATTGATGGACATCAAAAAAATGCCATCCGATCTCCGACTCTATATTGGGTCAGTGGTCTGATGGCTAACCGATGGCCGTACATTATCAGGCTGTCAGATGAGTATATCATTGCCAAAGCTTGAGTAGGCTCCGGCATTGACATGCTTAAGGCCTGCATGCCTCTAAATTGGGCAGGCCGCCATTGAGTATGGTGCTGAAGTTGCTCCCTCACCGTTGCAACAGAGTTCCCTCTCTGCCAAACTCTAAATCATCCATTTAGTTTTACCAGAGGTGATAATAAACTGGATAGTTGGCCTGAGATTAGGTGAAAACCAAATACCTAAATATTTGGTCTTAGGGCCTGATTTAAATCTTGGCGGACCGGTTACCCCGTCACAAAAGGGGCGAATATCCCATCCACCGAAAAATAAATCCCATTATGTCCTATGGGATTTATATTGTGAGGGACGGGATATCCATCACCGTTGTGGTGGAGTAACCCATCTGCCAAGATCTAAATCAGGCCCTCATTCTGTTTCTACATAAAATTTGAGTTTTCAAACATAAATCTGAGGAATTGTATTGGACTTAATTGAAGGGAGGTGAAAGAATTTGATGTATATAAAAGTATAATCACTATGTGTTGCCTTTTTAATTTCTAAATCATTATATTTAAATTCAGCAACAGAGGAGTTATAGTCTAAACTTTCCAAGATGGGTTCTAGGCAAAATAAAAACAGTAAAGGGGAACGTGGACAACCTTGTGTGGTTCCACAAGTCGTACTGTATCATCATCAAAAAGTACATAAATAAAACATTTAAAAACATTACAAATTCAAAAACAATTTAAAACAGCAATAAATATCTTTAAAAAGTTGCTTCGCCTCTGGTTTGTAGACTAAGGGAGCTGCACAAAGGAAGAAATCCATTTGGATCTCGTTTTTGCATAGAGGGGGCAAACAACAGCACATGCTCATCACTTTCTCGTACATCTTTACAATGAAGACAATGGCCAGATCCCTGGTTTGTCTTCCTCCAGTTAATGGTAAAGGCTGCTACAGGGAGAGACACATACAGAAATTGGAGGTATAGGGACAGGGCATGTGCTGGGCGAATAAAATCCCAAAATTCCTTGGCCTTACATACAGTTGTTTGGAGGATAAAAGCACTTATTAAGCTCCTTAGGGGCATATTAACAAGCGGCAGCGATAATTATCGCTGGCCGCTCGTAGCGAGAAAAATGTTATCGCTGGCTATCGCAGGAAATTATCACCATGCTAGCGTTGTATTAACAATGCATAGCACAATGGCGATAATTTCCCAGCGATAGCGATGTTTTCCATGGAACATCGCTGGTTTTCCAACGATGTTCCATAGAAAACGGCGATAAACATGCTGATACGACCCTGTGGTCGTATCAGCATAATCCACCCCAATGGTAAGTATAGCTAAGTCTGCATTTTAGCAGACGTTAGTTTTTGGAGAAAAAAGCTGTTTTCTCCAAAAACTAACGTCTGCTAAAATGCGTGGGCAGCCTTGTAAATATAGCGATGTGTACATCAGCGATATTTACAAGGTTGTATTGCCCAGTGACGTCCCCTTTGCATCTCATTTGAGATGCAAATGGAGGCATCGGGTAAAAGGGTGCTAACATGCGCTAATGCATGTTATCACCCTCTTGTAAATAGGGCGATATTTTTATATCCGCTTTTTTGGCTTTAAAAGCCAAAAAAGCGGAGATAAAGCCCTTGTAAATATGCCCCTTAGTGAGGTTGAATGGTCCCTGTGACTAATAGCTTTTGCTTGCACCAATTTGTTGACTCTAGTGGCATCTCCTCACCAGATGGACTGTGGCTCACTCCAGAATTTTCCTAAACCAAATTCAGCTCAGTCATTTTTAAGCAACCCTTGCCATCTAACTTTCCTCCCCCCGTTGGTCAAAATGATGTCCTTAAAGCCCTCCTTAAGCTAACAAAGTTGTCAGTGCTCCATATTAGATTCCATAACAATAGAGGTCTTAATGCTATCAGTGATGATATCTTGAGGATCCTCAGATCTAGACGGAACACAGCCAATAGCGTGCCCTACCCTAGTCCCAAGAGGCTTCTAAAGAAATGGTTTTCTGCTGTACTCAGAGCACTGGTGTTATGATGGCCCCATAGTCCTCCCCCCCTAAGAATGCATCCCCCTAGCTTGGGCTTTCTAAGTCTTCACTGCTGGACATACAGGGGACGAATTTCGTAGCGCGCGCTGCATCACAATTTGCGATGCAGGACGCGCTACGAAATTCGTTTTATTTATTTAATTGTTTACTTACCTCCAATTATCCATATTCTGTTTTTTAGTACCTCCACCCTGCCCCTCCCCCGCCCCACGGAACTCCCTCCACGGGCCGTGGCTGTTATTACGTACCTGCCGAGCAGACCTTTGCGGTCCAGGGTGAAATCTTTTCTCTCTATGCCCTGCAGTAGGAAAACACGCTCGGGGGGGGGAAAGCTTTCTCTTATTTGGCCCCGTTATATTGGAATCAGCTACCCTCCCATTTACGGAAGTATATGGACCACTTTCAGTCTAGAAAGTTTCTCAAAACTGAACTTTTCAGATACTAATGCTGTTTGCCTATCGCGCCCTCCTGTGCTGACAAACCCCTTTCGGCGCATTATAACTTATATTAACAATAATAACACATGCTTTTTCAGTATTAAGGGATAAAACAGCAACTGGAATCTTAGATTTTAACGACATTTAAATAATGTTATAGAAACCTCAGAGCCATCAATCTATCTTTTGAAATGCAGATTTGTTAGTTTTAATAACATATTGCATGACAGACTCCAGACGAGTAGCTAATATATTAGCATTTATTTTGAATTCATTAGTAATTAATAAAACGGGCATTTAATTATTACATTACTTTGGTTTTCATCCTGTTTTGGAATTAACAATATGAGTGCTTCTAAAAACTACCCTAAGCACAGGACCTATTGGGGAAGATAATTATATAATTCCTGCACTCTAGGGGAAAAGAGGGAGGGAGGAAAATAAGAAACAAGTTTAATTGATATGCCATGGTGACAGGGTGCTTTAGATTGTTTCTACAACGTAATTCTGTGGATGAATTCCTGTACAGAAATATCTCTTTCAAGGTCTTTATATTCAGATTATTTTAGAACAGGTGTGGGGATACCTGTGAAGAATGTAACAAAGTCATGAAGTAATGGGTTAACCTTATCTCTGTATAGACATTTGAAAAAATAATTCAAAGGAGGAGAAAATATCCGTATTAGTAATAGGAATAGATTTCGCAATTTCATTGATGTTACTACTTTGTATCCTCCAAATAGTTGACTAAATTTGTACCTGAAATATTCTGTTCAGCATGAAATGTAGATTTAAGGTGCAGTAGGATATTACAAACTCCCATATTTGAAATGTTGTTTAATTCATTTTTTGCTGTGACAAGGTCATTTAGGACAATGTTTGATTTTGAAATAAAATAGACCTGCTCAAGAGTTTTAATATTATTGAGTAAGTGCTTCTACTGAGCATTTGCTTTCTTTCTCCTTTGTATGAGCATCACAAGAAATCACAAACGCTCTTAGAGAAGCTTTTAATGCATTTCAATTGATATCCACTGTGGTATCAGTGGGTTAGTTAAAATCAAAATCCTCCTGAGAAAAATCATAAAAATTAGTAATTAAATAATTTTCGGTTAAGTAATAGCTGTTGATTGTCCATCTATTTTTTTTAGTTAGTGGTGACTGCAGAAAAGTCAAAGAATGGAAAAACAAGGGCATGATAACGTACAAAATTAGCACTAATGTCGGCTGATAGTAAACATTGTAATAGAGGCTTAGAAAGTTAATATAGACAATCATGAAGCGGGAACCATGCACATTAGCGAAAAGAGAAAATGCAAAGGATTCTGGAATGCAGGGGCGCAACTAGACCCGAACTTCGTGGGAGGCTTAGACTCCCAGCCAGGGCTGGCCCTAACACTTGTCGCACATGGTGCAACAGTCTT
Organism: Triturus cristatus; assembly: GCF_964204655.1. Classification (NCBI taxonomy): domain Eukaryota; kingdom Metazoa; phylum Chordata; class Amphibia; order Caudata; family Salamandridae; genus Triturus; species Triturus cristatus. The sequence goes on along the minus strand of NC_140591.1, from coordinate 1,077,729,290 downwards.
TTTTGCGCCCCCTCTCCCATTTCTTCCTTCTCCATGAATTCCCTCACTACCACTCGCCAGCAATGCACCTCATCTCTCTATAGCCCCTTACTGACCATCATTTCACTTTTTTATAGGGCTACCCGTAGGTTACTCACACTCAGTTCTGTGATCTGCATGGTACAAGTTCTCTGTACCAGGCACATTAGCCCTCTGAGCTGTGTGGGAGACAGGAGTGCCCATATGAGTGCACGGTGAGCGATGCAACAGTGTGAGAGTAGGGTGAGAGGAGTGACTGCAGGGTGAGTGAGGTGACCATATGAATTTGGGTGCGGATGTAAGTGCAGAGTTGGATAAATGAATGTATGGTTAGTGATGGTCTTGTTTGAGTGAGATTGCAGAGTGAACAGTGAGGGGGACAGGTGAGTAAAATGTCACATGAGCAGGGGGAGTAGGGTGAACAGCGCAAGAGCATTGTGAGTGCAGAGTGATCACTGTGAGTGTAGAGTGAGCGGTGTGCTCATTTGACCGCAGGGTAAGTGGAGGGAGAACGGTGTGAGGTTATGGCGAGTGGCAAAAGTACAGTGTGGCCACTGTGGGTGCAGGGTGAGCGGGTGGTGTGAGTGCATGGTGATCAGTGTGCGTACATTGTGATTGCTGTGAGCGCTGGGGGGAGGAGTTGGCCTAATGGCTAGGGCGGTCAACCTCAAATCTGGTGAACCGGGTTTGAGTCTCTGCAAGGACGCGCAACATCCTGTGATTCTGGGCACATCACTTAATCTCCCCCTGCCTAACAAAAAATATAATGAATGTGTCCTCATGTAATGTAACAGGTGCTCATGTAAAGCGCTCTGATACCCGATACCTTTGGGTCAATTTTGCGCTATTTAAAACTCCGTTAAAGTGAAGGGCGAGAATGAGGAGTGAGTTGTCTGAATGCAGGGTGCATTCCCAGACATTTCAAGTAACTCAGCATGTTATTGAGGACTGGCGTAGGGTTTTAGATATAAGTTAAACTATTACTATTATGGCATTATTCAGGGTTAAGGGATCGAGGGTGGAGAAAATAATTTTTGTGCTCATCCTGCAACAAACTTCCAGCCTTGTGATTAGGGTTGCCAGGTCATTATAATGATGTACCAGACGGTACAAAAATAAGCAGTCACCTAAAGCCTATTTTCAACACTTATCTGTGCATACTTGGAACAGCAAATATAAATAGAAATAATTTTTAATTGTGTTCTAGGGCTACCTGAATTATTCATGACTGACAATGAAAGGGAATAAAGATTGAAAAGTCACATTACAAATGAATACATACTATTTTATTAATAACCCTATTTAGGTGTCGATTCCGATCCGGTAAAAAAATATACCGTACGACTCGCATCCGTATTTTTTTTATGTACGAGTCGCACAAGTACCGTACAAACTGGCAAGTACGAATGGGACGTGAAAAATAACTACGAATAGTGTTGGGAAAAGTCTACGAGCGTGCGTCGGAAAGTGACCACGTCCGAATATCGTCTGGAAAAGTGTACGAAAGTGATCCGGACAGTTCCACTTACAAATCGTAAAACACAAGTCCGAGCGTGCAAGTACGATCCCGACCGCCCGTCCGAAAACCCAATCGCACGGAAAAAGGCCCGTAAGGAGCCAACGCTGAAGCACACAAGTACACGGGTAAGTTCATGCCCGTGTACGAGCCGCACAGCCCCCCAATACGTCTGCACCGTACACCACCCTGTCTGCACTGTACCCCCAGCCCCCCCACCGCATTAACTTGCCATACACCAACACCGAACCCCAGCACCCTCACACACCATCGCGAATATACGGCGCCTACCTACGTGAAAATCACACATACAGAACCAGGACAGTGGAAAACAGCACAAGGAGGTCCAAAGCGACTCGCACAAACACACAAAACACGTTCACACTAAAAAACACAACTCAATGATTGACCTGCCACATCCAAACTGGCCAACAGTGGCCCCAAACACAACCACCTCCTATAACACACCCACCAAAATTCAAACACAGCCACACCCAACAATGGACCAATAAAAAGGGCCCACACACACAAACCATGAGCCCTTGCAACAGACTTACTGCGGACAGAGCTCACACACAAACCACCCCACAGAACTCATACCTTTGCTACCCCGCCACTCACACACCTTCACACAACCTCCCCCACAAACATCCCCCTCTTCACAGTCACACACACACACATTCACACCCACACACCCACAACCGCCCACACCCCACACCATGCCCACAGACAAGAATCCAAAGTTCACTACGGCGGAGCTGGAGCTCCTCGTCGACGAAGTCATCAGAGTCGAGCCACAGCTGTTTGGAACAATGGTCAGACAGACCAGCATATCTGAAAAATCTGCCATGTGGCAGAGGATCGTCGACAAGGTGAATGCTGTTGCGCCCGTTCGAAGGACCAGGCATGAATGCCAAGCCAGGTGGTACGATCTGCGGAGGGCGGTCAAGAGGAAGATGAATGAAGAACATGCCCAGGCCAACATCACTGGAGGTGGGCCGCCCCGCTGACGCGTACAGTACCATCCCTGGGAGGAGAAGGTGATGGCCATGCTACCGACGGTGGGAGTACACGGAGTGGACGGAGTCGCAGAGCCTGGTGAGTACACAAACAACTCATGTAACTTGGGGGAATGGCATCCACACCCCAACCACCAGAGGCGCAACTATAGCAAAATTTCCGGGGAGGCTAAGAAAAATTGCCGTGGGGGGATGAATCTTGTAAGCCATAGGCAGAGTGGAGCTGCAGGGGCTGTCAAAGGGGTGAAACAACCACGAGCCCTCATTAACACGCAAATGGCCTCTGAAAGACCTGTGAAGTGTTCGGGTGCGGCTGTGAGTGCACCGGGAAGCTGTCTCATCCCGTGCTGCCACACACGACGGGGGTGGGGCTGAAGCCCTGTGAGTCCAATGGGTGTTGCGCACCTGCCAACCACAACAAATGCACGCACCCACCCCCAAGCACTCACCGCACACAACCACACTCAATAACCATGGCCATGCCACGAACGTCACCATTCACCCTTCACAAATCAAGGCAAGGCCATGTCCAAGGCCACAACAACCACAAACACAAGACAGGATGTCCGGGAGGCTGGGAGGGTGGGCCCCACACAACACATCGTGAAAATGAGACGCAGACACCAATGTCCCAGCCCATATGGCATAGGGACATACCCATGCACAATGCACAGGGACTGGCAAACTACTAACACGGTCGCTGACACTGGGCCCTGCTGTATGCCGCACAAGGCCCTCCTGGGACCACTGTACACTCAAACACCAACTCCTCAAACACAGGCATCTAGCACAGGAACTCACACACACTGTCATGCCAGCAGACACCATGAGGGGACACACACATCACCTGGGAGACCCAATGACGACTCACACAACACACCACAGCACGCCAGGTCACCCCCCCCACAGGCACACACCCCCGGGGCAGGCAACGGATACACCCACTCCCACAATGGACATGTGACACAACAAGACCAATCCGGAGCCAAATAAGCATCAGAGCCAGGCGGGCAACTACAGCCAACTTCCAGGGGGGCAGTAAAAGATTGGGGGGGGCAAATCAACCAGCCCTAGGCAGAGTGGCTGTAAGAATGGGTGAAAACACAACAAAAGCCGAATGTTCAAGTAAATGGTCTACCATACACCTGTGAAGTTTTCGGGTCCGGATGCAATTAGACGGACGCCAGCCTGCGAGGCTGTCTCAGCCGGGCTGACACACATGACGGGGGGGGGGGGCACAAGCCCGATTAGCCCAATGGGTGTTGCGCGCCTGATCAGAGCCAACCAATGGGTGTTGCGCGCCTGATCAGAGCCAACTATCTACAGGCCACACACTCAGGAGAACATCCCAATCTGTCCCCCGCAACATACCCATCCCCAAGTGGACACTGAGAGGAATGCCAGGGACATCCAAATACCTGGGGGAACTGTGTCAACTTGAATATGTATGAAACATGGATGTGGCATGAAACAGCATTAACATTGTCCCTCTCTCACACACAGGGCGACGTCGACGATCTCCCCCCAACACTGGGGGGGGAAGATTCACAGTCCCAGGCACCGCGTGACGACGATCCCAGAAGCAGCGACGACTCTCACCACTCCGTGGATGACCCCGACCAACCTGGCCCCTCTGGTGTACAAGCTCCTGCAGCAACTGTGTCAGGTACATCTGTGCCAACCACCTCCCCCATTCCCGCCACATCCCAGGATACACCCAGGATCCATGCTCGCACTGAACAACACAGCCAGTCTGACCGGGAGGGACAAGGTTCTGCGGGCACCCAGGAGGAGGCAGACAACCCTGCCGATGCCATCCCTCAGGGGTCCCGTAGACCCGATGTGCCCACAATGGCAGGCCAGGCACGTGTGGGCATGGGTGGTGGGAGTGGAGGCAGGCGGAGGCGCGAACCTGACCAGCCAGCTCAGGACCCCGGTATGGCCCACCTACGCAACATCCTGGACTCATACCGGCGTGACACCAGAGGCATCGACCAGGTCGTGGTCATACTTTCCGGGATGCAGGGGACCCTCGATGAGATCAAGAACCTGCAGGTCGAGCATCATGCCAGTCACCAACAACAACAAGGACGGATGGAGGCAAGACTGGCTGAGCTCCTGGCGGTGCACAGGGACGTGAGCCAATCACTCCGTCAGATCGCCCAAAGTCTGGCAAACCCTCCCTGTGCCACCAGGCGTAGACCAGCACCAGCCACAGGGAGGGAGGAGGAGGAGGATTCATCTGACGGAGCGTCCCTAGCATCGTCAAGGCCTGCATCTGAGGGTCCCCGGAGGAACGTGGGTCGTCCACGTAAGAGACCGTGAGAGTCAGCGGACCATCCCCATCTCCCAGGTCACCTGGCCTGGCACCTGGCCCTCGGGCGCAACAGCAGCACCTCACCCAATGACATTCTCTGCCACATGGACTTGCTGGTCCCAGTCTGACCAATGATGACCAACACTGTGGTCTGGACTCTGATGACTTCCAATGCCAAGGATGCCATCTCCCCCAGTGAACTTTGGATTCTATTCCGCCGGTAGTGCACCTTAGCACATCTACCAAAAGACGCACCCCACCAAAAATAAAGTCACATTGTTCTGCACATGAGATGTTGCTGTCATTTTGCATTATTCTACGACATATGTGTGTGGAAATGTCTAACTATGCGTGAGTGTTGAACCAACCCCAGCCATCCATCCCCTGGGAACAGAGTCTGGTACAGGACACACATGGGTCACAAGTATCAGTCAATGTAGGCATGGAGCACAACACTCACCTGTGATGGGCTCTGGCTGCTGAGGGAGGGCTTGCTAAACTGTGCGGACAGACCTATTTGGGAGATCATCATCAAGGCGTAGAGGTCATGGCCCATGTGGAGGTACCCGGGGAGGGAGTCCCAGGGATTTGTGGCCAGGTGGGAGAACTATGTCCTGTATGCTGGAGTACGGTGGATGAGAAGAACGGGGGCCAGGGAAAGGTTGGATGCACGGAGATGGACCAACGGGATATAGGATGACAGACGTACAAGGTTGGTGTGGGGTCGGTTTTGTGGACTGCCTCCTGAGTGTGGGTGGGGTGTGCGGAGGACATCCTGCAGCAGACAGTGATCCATTGCAGCCAGCCATGGTGGACGGTGAGGTGGCTGGGGCGCAGGGCGTTGAAGCTGAGGTGTGCAGATGCCCCCTGGAAGTGGGCCAGTGTCCTTGAAGTGTGGATGTACTTGCTCCGTAGAGGGCAGGGCAGTATATGAGATGGATGTTGTCATGGACCTGGGGGATGGCCTGTCGTAACTTGGAGTGGATCTATCTGTGGATCATGTGCATGATGCAGAGTGCGTTGCAGCATGGGGTACAGATGCTGTGGACTAGCATGGCAAATGTGAGCGAGCAAAACATGATGCACAACATCTTGAGAGTGTGGCCACTGTGTGCCTGTGCAGGGCCTGCAGCAGCAGGCGCCATCCCCCTGCCAAATGGCCCATCTTGCACACAAACACTAGGATGTCAGAAGGGCAACTGCAACAGGCGCGTGTGTAAAGTGAGGAGTGTCCAGTGTCACATGGCACACCCAGAGACAATGCATGCCCAATCCCCAAAGAACCATTACACAGGATCAGGAAACTGAAGGTCGACCTGCGCACTGGAGACACACCCTCAGCAACTGGTGATGGCCCATTGTGTGGTTGACCTCGCTAAAAAACATACACGACCATGTACTACATGCCCAATAGGGAGCCAAATCCATGAGCAACTGCATGCATGTCGCTAAACTACACAAGGACTCCTATGCATTATCTACAGCAAGTATGCCAGAGATGCCGCATGCCAAGTGGCATGAGACCAGCATTGACAGAGACGAGGCACCTTGGAGTATGACGAACACCTTTATTACTCAGCCTCACACTAATGGAATTGCATCCATTGGAACAGAATCACATGTCATTCGGCTGAACATGTGTGACCCACACTGGACACCCCCTGCAACACACAGATGTGGTAAATCCTACTGAGCTGGCACACAAGTGAAGTGGTTGACCTCACACCCCTTGCTGCACACAGCGAGTCTACAATTCCACATTGAGCCTCATATGGGGATGTCCCACACCATGTCCAGCATGACCATCCCGTATGTTCCTGAGGGACGTTAGACACACATTGATGCCTTCATCAGAATCCACAATCCATGACAGATGACTGTCAGGAAGGTTGACTATCAATTAATGGGGGCCATGCAACACGTCACGTGGCCCATGGTGAGTCGACATGTATGCATGGTAACACAACATGCACAGGAGCAGTACCCACATATCACAAACTCGTACCACCCACAAAAGGCCTTGCTGCACTCCTTACCAAAAAAGACTTCTTGCCATCTCTGTGCATGTAACTCTGATCCAGCACACGTTGGAAAAATCATGAGGAATAGCAGGAGTGCAATGATGACATGAGCAGACGCCAGCCACAGGAACCTGGGGAGGACAGACACACAACAAGTCAGCGAGGAGCTAGTAATCCGCACACATGTACATGCACCCTACAGGATTGATGTCGTCACCATGGGAATAATGATTTTTGTGTACCTGCACAAATATGGGGAATGACATTTGCACTTGTATGACACATCAGAACACACCTCCAAGTAACTTGGCACACAGTCAGCTCGACACACACGTTGCAACACATGCCACACAAGGCACTAGGCGTGCACACTCAGACACCGGTACTCACCATTATGAGAAGAAGTTGCGGATCAGCTGACTCCGGATGTCCTCATCCTCATCCTCATCCTCATCCTCACTTGCCCCGTGCCCAAGCCCTTCATCCTCCACGGGTGGATGATCTTGCTCATCAGTATCCAGGATGAGTGGCACGGCCTTCTCCACTGCCATGTTGTGCAGCATGCAGCACACAAGGAAGATTTTGCAGACCTTCACCGGGGCATATGGGAGGGCGCCGCCGGTCTTGTGGAGGCACCTGAATCTGCTCTTCAGGAGTCCAAACGTCCTCTCAATCACGCGCCTCGTCTGCCCATGGGTGTCGTTGTACCGGTGTTCTGCGGCTGTTCTGGGGTGGCGGAGAGGCGTCATCAGCCATGGCATGTTGGGTTAGCCAGCGTCCCCTACATGGAAACATCATGGACAGAAGTGGGTCAGGAGAAGCAGTAAGACATGAAGAAACGGCTAAATACAGGACTAACAAATCATACCCACCAACAAGACATGCACGTTCGTTGCGCAGCTGCAGCATCATTTCGGGCACCCTGCTACGCCTCATGATGTAGGCATCGTGTGCTGATCCTGGAAAACGTGAACAGACATGGGATATCATCATGTTGGCAAGACATACCACAAGGGCATTGATGGAGTGGTAATGCTTGCGGTTACGGAAGGCTACCTCCTGTGCGTGTGGTGGCACCAAAGCCACATGTGTCCCATCAATGGCCCCAATGAAATGGGGCATCCCTCCCAGGGCATAGAACTCACTCTTGACACCTGTCAACTGCTCACGAGTTGGAAAGGCAATGAATTCATCAAGGTGTACCAACATGGCCTCTAACACATCATGCAGGACACGGCTGAACATGGTCTGGGACATGCCACCTACATCAGCTATAGTCAATTGAAACGTACCGGTGGCAAAGAAATGTAGGGCTGCCATCACCTTCATCTTGGGTGTCAGTGCAGTAGGATACCTGTGTAGCGGTTGGAGGTGTGGCTCGAGCCTTGTGATCAAGTCGTCAATCAACGGTTGGGTGAAGCGGTAGCGGCGTATACAGTCACGTTCCCTCATGGCAGCCAAGTCTGGCATTGGTCGGGGGAGAGGCGGTGCCTTGCAGAAATTTGGAAGGAATAACGAAGATTGAGTACAGCAATACATCACTGTCAATGAACTGAGCACATGTTCAACAGCTAATACACATATGCTACATACAGAGTCTGTACTGTGCAAATCATCCAGGACACGTATGCCAGCCAGGTAACACCCCTAACAACAGTCAGCTACACACGTGGGTGCGCTAGGTCAACATGACATGACATGGAACTAGCTGTTGGCCAGTGTAAGTGAAGAGGCTGACGCATAACAGGAGTGACAGACATCCACATATGTGCATTAGAAGGATGTATTATCACACAGACCGGTTGCGGGACACTAGAGGCACAGGTCGCATGTCCTTGAAACAGGACAGTCCACACACCTTGGCAGGAAGGGGGACATGTCAGGTATGATGACACATACATTGAGACTACACAGAATAGTGCTTGTCTCGCAAGTGCATGTGCGATGCACACATACACCCGTTACGTCTGATTCCACATGTGGCCTGGTGTGCGTAATAGTGTGCCATGCCCATCGACACGCACACACATGTTGGATGCAGCATATGCAGATGCATGTCACGGAACTCATACAGCTAGCTCATGGGATCACATGACACTCACATGACATAGTCACAACGTGCAACGCCGGTAGTAACATTTGAGGTGTCATTAACCGTGTCCCTGGCATCGGTGGACAGTTGCGGGTGTAGGTGACCGTGCCATGCCAGTGATGCAGTGCTCGACTGTCCCCAGTGAGTAGCTCCTCTGTATCGATTTAGGACAAGTACATTTCTGTTGTGTCATGCTCCCCATTGTTTCCCAGTGGCATGGTGGGTAAACCAACTGTGTGGTGCAGGGCCTACTTATGTTTGTAGTTTTGTAGATGTCACCCATGTTGGCGTTAATGCTATGCGCTGTGTCCTATGTAGATTGGACTCATGTGTCATGTGTATACAGGTGTCTGGTCATTTCCTGTCTCTTCACCTTGGCCACAGCATCGTCGGGGGAAACTGAGGGAGACACTGGCACAGACGTGGGGGAGGTAGCCAGCACCGGGGCTACCAGTGCTGGTGAGTCTGGTGCAGCATGTGGCACGGAGGCCGAGGGGAGTCAGGCGGAAGACCCGTCCAGTCCCAACACCGACTATGATGCTGACCGGTCCGAGGCTGAGCCCCCAGAGGGGGCGGAGGCAGCCCCCAGTGCTGTAGGCAGCACTCCATCCCTCGGTGCACCCTCCATTCTCATCACTGCCCCCCCAGTTGCTCGGGTCCCTTGTGTCCGTGCTAGGCGACAACAGGTGCGTGAGAGACGGCAAGGAGGTGTATTCAAGGGGTGAAGGGTGCACTTCCACTCCGGATCATTCTGTGGTGTGTAGGCACATTCAAGTGCATGGTGCTTGTTACATGCACGCTCATGACGTGGCTTGTATACTGAAGTGGATTCGTGTGCCAGTCATGACCCCATCTCGTGCGCTGCTTGCTAACGGCAATTATGTGCTATTCAATGCAGAAGCTTGCTGTGGGATGCTTCCGGCAATTCCTGAGATCGTGACTGTATCACTACGAGTGGTTTTCTATCATTTCGGCTTTTCCCACCCCCGCATGTCCGGCTGGATGTATCCATCTGGCCTCCCATTGCAACCTTGAAAGCGGAGTTCAACAAGATGAGCAGTATAAGGGCTCCATTGTCTCAAACACAAGTCGTGTTGACTTCTTCCCGAGAAACATTTGGCCTTCACGAAGATCACACGCCCACAGAGGTGCAAGAGGCTTTTTAACACTGATCTCCCACTACATATTTGGAACTCGGATTCAGACTATCTTTCATGCCTCGTCAACAGGTGGCCTGGCTGTTTTTTTTTACATTGTGGTCTCCGGCCTCGTGGCCTCCTTTCAAACTCTGTTTGGTGTGCTCCCCGCATTTCATCATTCGCTTTTGTCTACCGTCTTCGGAGGTGTCCCTTTGCTTCTCGCCCTCGTAGCTGGGGTGCCATAATAGATCAGCGTACCATGCTGTGGCTTCACCTCTTGCGTTACAAGACAGCATGCACCGGCTGCTCCATCTTCGGAACATGATGCTTGAATTATACGGCACTCTGCCGCTGGCGACCTTAAGCAGTGCCTATGGATTGTCCTTCCGGTTTCCCTTCTTTCCCTGCGTGCAACCTGTCTTTCATTGCCTAGACTGTCCATTCGAATGGGCTCTGGATGTGTGCCTGTGTAACTCGGTGCCTCCTGACCCGGATTTGGATGGACTGATGTGCCCCTTAGTGGCTCATGAGTTGGACTGTTCTGGCGTCAGTGTCATGGCCTGTGCTGCTGCACATGGAGTCCTGGGGAATTGGGACATCCGAACAGCAGCAAATGAGTTCTTAACCAGGAGTTATCTTGATGTCCCCACCTGTTGTCCACAAGTTGTGCTGGATGGCCCGATTGTTGAGGAACACGTGTGTTCTTTCCCCTTGCTTAACTGGATGGCAGACAATTTTTCGGAACGTGCAGATGATTTCCTCTTGGAAGCTGTTGCAACTTATAGTGCCTATGCCTTGATGGATGAACTTTAGCCCTGCTCATTTCATGGTTCATCCGTCGATGTGATATTTTCCTCCCCTTTTACATGGTAGATTTCTCTGCAACATCGTTCAGGTTTGACATTTCTTTTCTGACTTTTTCGCTTCCCTTCTATGGACTTCCAGTTCATGCCCTTGGTTCCGTTCTATCAAACTTGAACTCTGCGTTCTCGAATTAGCGCCCCTAATGAATGGAGGACTTTTGCAGGAGATGGGACAAGACGATCCTGTGATGTGATACCACTGAGCTGATCTGTGCGGTGGGGGGTGTCCCCTTCTCGCTTAGGGACCTGCTATTAGTCGAATGATACTACTATTAGTTTACTGCCGACAGGAAGATTGCTGTTTCCACTGTCAGTTTCTTAAGATTTCTCCTTTCAATGTCTATGATATTGCAACAATGCTGATGTTTCTGGCCTTGACCATTTGTCTGCTTATGTTGGCCACAGTCCTGCATCTTAGGACGCGAGGTTCATTGAGTGTACTCATTAAACTTTACCTTGTCTGTGTCTATTCTGTTGTGGACTGATCTGTGAATCATGATGCACAGCTATGTATGATTCACACCATTCATGGGGATGTTGTAAGTCGCTTGTTCAGGCTTGTCTATACATTGGGACTGCCGGGCCCAACCTCGGATATCGAATGGGACACTTAGCTAGTCGGATGTGGGGTTCTGGGTTCTGAGGGGAGTTTGTGGTACGCCAAACATGTCTCCTTCGTGCCAGGCACCACACCCCCTGTGGTGTGGTTGTCCGTCCCTGCAGCCACGACACCTACCCATGCCCCTCCTGTCCCTGCGGTGCCTGGTTCTTCCCCCTACATGATGCCCCCACTTCTGTGGATAATATGGTACAGTGTACTGTGCAGGCGAGCCTGGGAAGACGCGTCCCTACTTGTCCCCCCCCGGTGCTTCGCATCTGGTGTGGCCTATGGGCTTGTGGAATGGTGTACTGTGGCTACTTTCCTTCGAGATGCTGAATGTGGTTGTTCTTTTCTCGTTTGCACACTATTTCTATTCTGCTGTTGCTGCTGGTGCTGCTGCTCCCTGGGTTGGGGTGGTGATGATGTGTTGGGTGTCTGGTAAATGTTGTTGTGTCCTGCTCATGGGGTGGACCCTGGTATCTGCATGCCGTCACATGGTGTCTGCATATATTCGTGGGTCATGTTGGCTCTTACTGCATGGTGACATTGTCCCAAGGTGTGTTCCTTCCTCTGTGGCACCTGTCATCTTCCCTGCATGGTGTTTCCCAATTGTTGTGCTGAGCTGTGTCAACATTGCCTCGGTGTGTGACACATCCCTTCGACTTTGGCCATGCACGCTCTGCAATATCTCCACCTGCATCGTTTGTGGCATCCTTGCTGGTCACTGTACTTGTGTATGGCGTATATTGACATGACTTTATGTGGACATTTTCCGTTTTCCGCACTTTGCATGTGTGTACTCCCTGCCTCACACACATGTGTTGCGTGTTCTGCAGAGTATTTGGGCACCTGCATGACAATTGTGGGCATTGTATCTGTGTGTACTCCACCCTTTCACTTCCATGGGGGGCAACTGCTTGTTGGCTGCCCCGGCACCTGTGCATTCCTCTCATTCGTGGACTGTGCGTGACAGTGTGTGTTCCCTTTGGCTCGCATTGTTTAGTGGTGTTTGACATGAGGGTGCAGTCTTGTGGCAAAATCTCAGTGTGTGTATTGTGCTGCCTCCGCCAGGGGTGGGTATGCATGTGTAATTTGTCCTCACACCCACATGTGGTGTGTCATGCAGTGGGGGTAGGCCGACCATCCTCCTGGGAGTGGGACACTGCTGTCAGTGATGTGTTGTTATGACACTATCGTCATTGTCCTGAGTTAGGGATACGTACATTCACCCATGGAGTTGTGGTCATCTGATAATGATGTTGGCCCCCCATGTCTCTGTCCACTGCTGGGGGTCCTCGGCACCCACCCCTCATATGTCTGGGCACTGTTGGGAGTGATAGGCACACACCCCTATGTATCTGTCCACTGTCGTGGTATGTGCCGTAACCACGCGCTGATGGCCTGGGTGGGGCACGTGCCCCTAGGGCGCCCCAACTTTGGGGGTGCGGCCCGTACACATGCCTTTGGGACGTGGGTGTGGCCGTACCGGCGTAGTTCGTGTGACGTAGGGGTGGGGGTGGTATGTGCCATAACCACGCGCTGATGGCCTGGGTGGGGCCCGTGCCCCTAGGGCGCCCCAACTTTGGGGGTGCGGCCCGTTCACATGCCTTTGGGACGTGGGTGCAGCCGTACCGGCGTAGTTCGTGTGACGTAGGGGTGGGCGTGGCTTGTACCGTGCCACCATTGTGGTGGTGACGGGTACGCGTCCACGTCCACTTCCGTTGTGGCGGGACGTGGGATTGGTGGACACGCCCCCCGAAGTGACCAGTCCATGGTGGCAATTGCTGTGCATGCTGTTGTAGTTATTTGTGGGGTGTGGGTTATGATTCCTGGCCCTTGCACACACACACACCCCCCTTTGCCCCTGGGGGTTGTTCTGACCTGCGGCGTCTGCGTCGGTTCTGTATACGAGGTGGTAGGCTATGAGGGCCGGGACGACGCGTAGGTTGGGGTCCATCGCTGTCCCTGGCGTGCCGGGGCTCCTTGTTCACGGCGTCCTCACTTTCCCGGCAGTTTTTGGCTCCCGTAAAAACTGCAGCGTGCGAAGTGACGTCGGCACGAATTGTACTTGCTGGTCCATGAAACGCTGCCTGACTCCGTCCGGACGGCGCATGTGCGCCGTCCCGACAGTGGTTCGTATGTACAAATTTTGCCGGTCGGTGTTTTTTCCGACTCGGGCGGTAATGGTATTTCTGTGCAAATCGTACTTGCGAGTTTGTAAGGTGTTTTTCCCGGGTACCATTCGGACGGCAAAAACGCTCCGTCCGACCATTCGTACCCGGGTTTTACAAGATCGGAATCGGCACCTTAGTGTCAAGACAATGCCGTTGCAGGCTCTATAAAAAACAAATGGCTGGTATTTTTCTTTTGGCAACCCTACTTCATATTTCTTTTCATGAAATGCTTTCTCACACTATGGCAGTAAAAGTAAAATCAAAATGTAAGGAATAGGCGGAGTGGTGGCCCAGGGGGTATCGAAACCCCCCCAAAAAATAAGCCTCGGTAACCAGTTACAAAGGTTTGTAAATATGCAAATAGTCTTTAAAGACCTGTGAAAAACTCCGGCGTTCCGTGGATAAGACTCCAGACACTGCCCAGCCGAGCCCACAGCAGTCCGGGTTGATACACACAATAGGGGTCGGAGGTGTGGGGGGCTGCAGCCAAAACTGCCCAATGGGCGTTGCCCGTCTGCTGGGATGTATGTTCTCCAAACATTGAACATTGAAATGGAACAATTTCTGCTTTGAAGCCTTAATGTGTTTTATCAGGTACAGATTTAAATGTAGATATTCGATCTGAATATTGATCAACCAACCTGTTGAAATTTCCTCCAAGAATAATATTAAGATTTGAAATGCTAACTAGGTTAGCTCTGATACTGTTCCCGAAAGAGGGATCGGGTTTAGCAGTACCCTAAACACTAAACAAAGTCAAAAAGCTTTTATCCAATTTAATCTTAACCAACACCTACTGACATCATTATTACATTATTAAGATAAGAAATCAAGTTAAAGGACATGGGAGAAAGAATCACTCCTTGTTGCTTGTTGTTGGAGAAAAAAAAAACATTTCTAAGCAAATTACTTTTCAGTTTTTTTGGATTCTGCTTCATTGCAATATGTTTCCTGTAAAAATGCAATTTGTATATTTAATCCGAAAAGATGAGAAAGTTCATTCTGACTTTTGACCAGATTACCTAGACCTCGCGCATTCCGGGATAACATATTAACCATAAAACATGTAGATATAAGGAATTAAGAGAACTAACATGACATTGTGTGGGAAGAACACATAACATGTAAATACAACAATTATGAAAACATGGAGCCCAGGTCAGGAAAAGGAGATATGCAAAACAAAAGCAGCTGTAACCACAAGATTCAAAATGTATAGCTAAAAATGTCATTTAGATAGCAGAAAAATAGTGAATAGCAGCAGCAGAGCAATCTAAACATATATAAAACCATGAAGGAAAACTCTGACAATTTTAGGATTTCAACAGATCTAGCGAACCAATTGCCAGCTGTTTTGCATAAGCATGGATGCAGTATGCCATATCTTAAATTGAATTCCTTGATTATTGTATAAATCTTGAACTAAAAAAAAAATTATGAGCAGACCATGATAACTTCTTTTTTTTGTCAAAATTGTATTTATTAGCAACAAATCGAAAATACAGGTCATGACACATGTACTACCACAGAATGGACCAGCAAGCGAGGCATAGAAGAGCAAAAGGTACAGACCCAGACCCAGACGTAGAAAGGGCAGGCTTCACCAACCATAATGAATGCTAAAGTAGGGATACAGTAGTGCGGAATATAAGGCGAAGCAGTCCTTGAAACTACTCCCTGGGCATCACCCACGGGCACAGCCGACAGTCCAATAGACCGGTGTCCGCAGTCTGTGTAGAGAATAAGAGTCCATTCAAGCCGCAGCCTCTGTGCCATGGAATATCAAACTTGGTTTATAGAAATCCCAACTCCCCACAAACCCTCCCCCTCCCACCCCCCACCCCCCATTGGGAAAAAGAGAGAAAGAACAGAGAGAAAAACGAAAGCAATAGAGAGAAAGAGAGGAGAGTCTCAAGGAGGGAATCCGGAGATCCAGGGCCGGAGGCAAAACCATCAAGGGTGGGGATCTGGGTATAGCCTCATCCAGGCGGTGCCCTGCCCCCGAGTTGGACCACCAGGGAGGTCTCACTAGTGGCGACTTCAGTAGGCTACAATTGGAATAGCCGCAGCCCCCTAACCTGGGGCGGGCAAACAGCCGCCGGCAATCCCCGAGAGAGCAATGTCACCAGCGGGCCCCAGTTAAGTTCGAAAGCAGCATAGGCATCCCTAAAAATATCCGCCATTCTCTCCAGACTTAGAAGCCTCCAAAGGCGGGAGTGCCACATCGAGGCCGTGGGAGCCGCCTGTTTCTTCCAGTTGGCAGCGATAGCCACCTTCGCCGCCTCCAAGCAAAGCCACATAATGGCCTTATCTGCTCTGGTCTGGTAGCGCAAGGAGGGGTCTCGAAGGCCCAACAGCACGGTCTCAATAGAGGTGGGTATCGGGTAGCCCAACATAGTCTTAATTTGCGCCAGTATCTCTTCCCAGAAGGGGCGTATAGTCGGGCAGGTCCACCAGATGTGCTGAAAGTCCCCCAGTAACCCGCACCCTCTCCAGCAGCGATCAGAGGTGCCCGGGAAGATGCGTCTCAGTTTAGCTGGGTAGAGGTACCAATCTACCATCACTTTAGTGTGTGCTTCCCTTAGTTCTATTGAGTGGTTGTGTTTTGTGATGTCGGACCATAGCGCCTCCCATTCTCGCTCCTCAATCGGCCTATTCGCCACCTCTTCCCATGTAGCCTTGAAACGTGGTATCGGCGAGACCACCGTGGCCAGGAGATGACCGTATAGAAAAGAAATTGCCCCCTTCATGGTAGCGGTAGATCTTATACATTTTTCAAACGGGGTCTGGGGCCGATTGATCGCCATCTGCATGGCAGGCGAATGGAGCCAGTGACGTAATTGGAGATATCTATAGTGGTCAGTTTGCGGAAGGCTAAAGTCGGACCTACATTCAGAGAACGACAACACCCGCGAACCTCTAAGTAGATGCCCAATCATTAAGCAACCGCCCTCCTCCCAAGCAGTGAAAGGCCCCCTGATGAACGCCGCCGGGAAAGCCGCGTGCCCGTTTATGGGGGTGTGAGGGGAGGGAAAGGTGGTCCATCGATCGTCCTGGGATAGAGTATCCCAGACTCGCAATGTCATTCTGGTAGGCGTGCTAATGTATGTGTTATCTGGCCTATCTTGTTTAGGGTGCCAGACCAGATCCCAAATCGACCACCCCGCAATCGACCTATCCATATGTAACCAATGTTTATCGGACTCTCTTTTGGACCACTCAACCAGCACACGTAGCTGCGCCGCCTTATAGTAGAGGTGGAAGTAGGGAAGGCCCGCACCGCCAGCAGAGCGGGGCCTCCGTAACAGAGAGTGCGACAGGCGGGCTCTCCCCCCCTGCCAGATATAACGGGAACAGAGAGAGCGCACGGTCGAGAAGAAGGAAAGAGGGACCTCAATGGGGAGGCCCTGAAATAAGTGTAGCAGCTTCGGAAAGACCGTCATTTTGAGCGAATGAATGCGCCCCAGCCAAGAGATAAACAATGGTTTCCAGCGCGCCAGATCAGCCTTAGTGTGAGCAAGAAGGGGGGGGAAGTTAGCCTTATAGAGATCCTCCACTAGCGGTGTAAGACGAACACCAAAATATTGATGCGAGTCAGTCTCCCACCGGAAAGTCGTGTACTGCTGCAGCCGCGGGAGCTCCGCCATGGGTATCGTAAGGTTGAGAATATAAGATTTGTCTAAGTTGATCTTAAATCCCGCTACTCGTTATAAGCGCTGCAGTTCTGCGTGCAAGGCTGGGAGTGACGTGGAAGGGTGAGTGAGGGAGAGGAGAACGTCGTCTGCGAAAAAAGGGATATCTTGTGTTCCGCCCCCGCAAACGGAATGCCCGATATCAGTGGATTGTGGCGCACGGCCAGCGCTAGTGGTTCGATGCTCAGGGCAAACAAAAGGGGGGATAGGGGGCAACCCTGCCTCGTGCCTCTGGAAAGGGTAAAAGGCGCTGAACACGTCCCGGTGACCTGGACTCGGGAGGTAGGAGTCCGATAGTTGGCCCGAATCATTGTAATAAACGGCTCGGCAAAGCCCATCTGCCGCATAGTGGAGAACAAGAATCCCCAGTCCACCCGGTCAAACGCTTTTTCAGCATCCAGACCGACCAGGAGGGCCGGTATGCGCCTTTTGGAGGTTTTTTCTATCAGATGCACTATACGGCGTGTGTTATCATGAGTTTGCCTCCCTGGGATGAAGCGCGATTGATCGGGGTGAATCAAAGCCGCCATAAGTGGGTTGAGCCTGGCGGCCAGGATAGCAGAGTATAATTTTGCGTCCAAGTTCAATAGCGCGATAGGGGGGTTGGAGGAGCATTGATCTTTACGCTTCCCCGGTTTCGGGATGACCGTAATGACGGCCTCTGCCATGGAAGGCATAACCACTCCCTGAGCGACTATGGTGTTAAAAAGAGACTGTAGGCGCGGAGCCAGGTCAGGCGCGAAAGTGCGGTTAAAGAGGGCTGTGAAGCCATCAGGCCCCGGTGCTTTCTTCAGTTTGAGCGGCATAATAGCTTTGGTAACTTCTTCCAGTGAGATGGGGGCACAGAGGTCGGCATTAGTGGAGGCCGAAACCCTAGGGAGCGTCAAACCTCGCAAATATTCAGTCTGCCTTGAGGCCTCAAGAGCGTCAGAATTATACAGCTTGCTGTAGAAGGAACGAAAACAGTCTGCCTTCCCCTTATCGGAGTGTATGACCGTATCTCCAGTGTCTCTTATCCCCTCTATATATTCTTTATCTCTTTTAACTCGGAGCTGCCGGGCCAGGTGTCTCCCAATTTTGTTCCCCTGAGCATACGATGCGTGGCGCAGGAGCAAGAGAGTATGTTCGGCCCTGTTGGTGTATATCGCCTTCAGTTTACCCCTTAAAGCCGTAAGGGGCCGCATGGTAATGCGGGAGGGCTTGGCCTTATGGGCCTGCTCTGCCGCCACCAGCTCAGCTTCCAAGCGTTCACGCTCCGCCGCCCTCTGACGGTTGAGCGTAGAGTTAAGTGCAATGCACCTGCCCCGAATCACAGCCTTAAATGCATCCCACTGTGTCAACTCTGAAGTTGCCTCTGCGTCACTAAGAGCAAAGAATTCGTCAATGGCCTCTCGTAGCGACTTACGCAGCACAGTGTCTGTAGTGAGAGAGGCGGGAAAGTACCACTTGGGCTGGCGGTCTCGCGGGCCATCCCAATGGAAGGTGACCACAACCAAACTATGGATCAGAGACAGAGAGGGGGAGAATCCGCGCGTCTCTCAGCGAGCCCGACAGGAAGCGATTAACGAAAACGTAATCCAGATGGGAGTAAGATTGATGGACATGCGAGAAATGGGTATAATCTTTTGTGGTGGAGTGTAGTGTACGCCACGCATCGCATAAGCCCAGGTCCGAAAAACGCTTCTTGGTAGCTAGGGAGAAGGAACCCGATTCTGCCCTCTGCGCGCGAGAACTGTCAAAGTCCGCCTGCCATACAAGATTAAAGTCCCCCATCAAGACGACTGAGCCCTCCGCAAACTGCTCCAATTTAGTGCACATGGTGGCCAGAAACCCTGCCTGGCCCGCGTTTGGTGCGTAGATCGCGGTAAAAGTAAATTTCTGACCCCTGATCATCCCTTTCACCATCACCCACCTCCCCTCCCTGTCCGAGCGTACATCCAAGGGTTGGAACTTCACCCCGCTATGGAACATCAACATCACACCCCGATGCTTGGTGGCGGCCGAAGAACTGTATGTGAGTGGGTAAGACCTATGTTGGAGCCTATGTTCGTCCCCCTTGCTGAGGTGTGTTTTTTGGAGGGCAACCACATCCAGGTGGTGGTCGGAGATATATTTCAGCACCCTCTGGCGTTTCTGAGGGGAATTAAGCCCTTGCACATTCCAGGAACCTATGGTCAAAGCCATCATAGGTCTGGTAGAGGTCGTCTGGCACAATCATGGCTCCTGGCCCGTGTCCCCCTCCCCCCGCCCCCCGCCCCCCAGCCCCCATGGTACTCCCCCCTCTCCCCACGACAGAAAAAGAGAAAGATAGGTAGGAAAGAAAGAAAAGAGAGAAAAGAACATCCCAGAAACCCCAAAATCCCATCCCATCGGGGAACAGAGGTCTCGGAGGGCCGTGACAACCCGCCCACCCCCACCCCGGCCGCAGAATTCTAAACATGAAAGAGTAAGATGGAAACATCCACCAATATTGAACCTAGGACCCAGACAATGCCGGATCGAGTAAACCGCCGCTTAGAGTGATCCCCCACCTACCACCGGCTTCAATCCCCACGAGAGCATCCATCATGCCGAGTCGATAGGGTCAGCAGCAGGCACCCAGGATCCCCCTCTGTAAGTAAGTTCTCCTCAGGGTGGTCACCCTCGTGAAATCATCAGGGAGGGGAGCGACCCACCGTGGCCCACTCCCCCGCCGCTGCCCTAGGGTCGCCGGTCGCCGTGTCTCCAGCGCCCTCCTGCTCGCCCCCAGAGGGGGAAAGTCCCAATAGGGCCCGGACGGCGGCGAGGTCCACCACAGTCCGCTGCTTGTTCTTGTATTCGAAAGAAAGGCCAAAGGGGAAAGTCCAGCGGTATCTGATATGCTCAGCTCTCAACTTGGTAGTCAGTGGCCTAAAGGATTGGCGTCTCGCCAGCAAGGCTGGGGAGAGGTCCTGGAACAGTGAACACGTGAAGCCCTGAAATGAGACCTCCGGGGAAGACCTAGCTGCTGCTAGGACAGCCTCCTTGACTTTGTAGGAGTGGAATTTAGCCAAGATGTCCCTCGGGTGTCGTCTGTCACGAGGCGCCAAGAAGCCCACCCTGTGCGCCCGGTCGAGCTTGATTTTGAGAGTTTGTGGCTTCACCACCTCCGCTAAAAGGCCTTCCAGGAACGCCTCGAGATCTGGGCCCTCCGCCCGCTCCTTCAGGTGGCGCATGCGGATGTTATCGCGCCGGGCGCGGTTTTCCAGGTCCTCGGCCTTGAGCTGCGTCTGCGTTAATTGTTCCTGAAGGGCCTGGAGTTGTCTCGAGTGGTCCGCAGATCTGCCGCCCAAGTCCTGCTGTCGGGCCTCCAGATCCAGCACCCTCGTGCCCACTGCATAAACATCCTGCCAGAGGCCGGACAATTTGTCCTGGATGTCGGAGTGCAGCTGGTCAATGGAGCGCTGCACATCCCGGCCGATCTCCTCCCGTAGTTCGGTCTTGAAGACTTTCAGAGAGGCCAGGAGGTCCTCCTTAGTCAGCGCCATTGCCCCCGCTGAGTCGGCTGGCGCCCCGGAAGGTCCCCTGTCCTCTGGGCCGAAGAAGGTGGTCACCGTTGCGTTTCGCATGGATTGTCCCCTCTTGGCAGGCATAGGGCCCCCCCCCCGGCCGGCCACAGCACTCTTCCAATGAGAGGGGGTGTCCCCCCGCGGAAGCGCAGCTATCCCGTAGTGGTGCACCGGGTGCCACAGGTGGGCGCCGAGACCCCACCGTTTGCACTGCAGGGAGGGGGGCGATCACCGATGGGCCCCCAGCCGAACCCCAGCCTCCAGGCTACTCCGTGGCTGCGCAGCCGTCGTCTCCGGGTCCCCTCGCCAAAGACGCTGCCACAATCGCACGAGCCCCGGGGCCCTCCCAGGCGTCTCGCAAGGAGGGCACCTCCGCAGCCCCCACTGCTGAGCCTGGGCCACTCTCTTACCCCCAGCTCGGGAAGCGTGCGACCCCCGCCTGTGGGGCCCCACCCGCTCGAAGCGCGGTGGTCCAAGCACACCCAGATGGTGTCTCTACGGGCGGGCAGGGGTGAACACTGCACTCACCCGATGGTCCGGGGCGCCTCCTCCAGCCTGCTCACCGGGCAAGGGTCCGGAATATGCTCCAAAGGCGGCACCGCTCTCCCGCTGCCTCTGCGTCTCCCACTCAGGGGTAATCAAGGGCCTCGCCTCACAGTACGCCGCCAATGCCCTGGCGGGCCGCTATCTCAGCCACTGCATCGGGGGTGAGCATGGTGAAGCTCCCCGCCGCGTCGGTGTCAATCATGGAACAGAGGCCCCCGGGGCGCAGAGAGTCGCTCCCAGATACTCCAGCTCGCACCCGGACTACAGCGGAGGCACCCAGTGGGGAGCAAGGCGGGCCGCCGCGCTCCGATCTCCGCCGGCTCGTCCACAGCACTCGTGCAGCGCGTTCATGGCCCAGGGGGCCGCCATCTTGCGGGAAATCAGCCGCGGCTGCGGCCGTCGGACGGCGGTCACCTCAGAGGACCCGAGAGTCGGTCTTGACCATGGCAGCGTGTGCCCAGCCGCTGGCTGGGGGCAATCGACAGCAAGAAGGTCCGCCCTGGGTCCCGGGAACAGCCCTGCAGCCGGGGTAAGATCAGGGTGGCACGGGAGCCGACTCGGATTAGGTCCGGTCGGCCATCTTGCCCAAGCCACGCCCCGATAACTTCTTTTTATCTTTAGTGGCCTTGAACCTTCCAGAAATAACATTATAATTCCACAAAGCTGTGATGATGAAGAACAGCTAAATGTAAGTACACTACAATTGTGCTTACTATATGGTGGGGAGAATTCAAGGAGTGTATTGACATTGGCTAGAAAAGTGCCCAAATTCCATTCACAGAAATGAAATATTGCTTAAAATAACTGTGCCTCCGGGAACATAGGAAATGATGTTCACTTGTAGAAAGCTTGGGAATAAAATGTAATGCTTCTAATAAGATCTGTGTCTTTAAAGTAGAGGTAAATAATGTTTCCTTTGAGCTGAGCTGAAAGCAGATGAGACCACCAGTAATACCATTTCCATCCTGTACCAAACGAATAATTAGTTGGTTGGTAAATGGCACAAATGACAATGTAGAAACAGATGTTACAAGTCTCTGAATCCCAATTTTGGTCCTTGTAGTATCTCGGCTCCTGCAGCCCTATCAAACCCCATTAGCATGTGTGTTTTTTGTGCTACATTTTATTTCCCATATAAGTGAATTCAAGCAGCTGAGAAAGGAGTAAACATCGCGTAATATGAGACAGAATCGATGCAGAAATTCTCAAATGTTTACTGAATTTGTGAAGGAGATACGTTTAATAATTAACTTATCTACTATTCGACAGGAAAAGTAAATTTATCTTCATTGTACCTAGAACAAAAACCCAGCACTTTCATTGTACTAATTTCCTCTATACCCCCTGAGTTATTGACAATAATTTTCATTTAGAGTTTGGTGGATGAGAAAAAAATCAACAAATGTCTCATCCACCCTATTTAGAATACATAAAGTTCCCATACACACTACATATGGAAGATGAGAAATTCTCCACTTTACTGTGGGATGGCTACCTTCTGCCAAACACTAAGGTCCTAAATCGTTCTAGGCTATGTTAGTTGATGCATCAAGTAATTGGACAGTTGCAGTAAATAATTGTAGATGCCCTAGCATATGTAAACTATGTTGGAGGTGGGGTAGGGTGAAAGGTAACAATTACTAAAAATGTAAATGAAGTTATTTAACAATGGACGACTTGTAAAATATGATTGCTCATGTTTCCCAAACTGTAATGTTTCACCTTAGAAGTGAGTAGTGTGAGATCCCGGTACCTCAGATGCTCTAAACATTATACTAACTACCTTGGTGGTTACTTGGGACTATTAAGTATCTTAATATGTAGCAATGTAGTGAAACTGATTGATGAACAATTTGTAATTCTAAAAAAAATGGGATTGATTGAGCTGCCTCAGAAAGCTTTGATTAGAATTTTTATAAATACCAGCCGCTCTCAAATGCTATTAATTTAGGGAAAAGTGGAAATTCCAATTATAACCAAAACACTTGGAACACAGATACTGAGGTGAGGTTGGCTCTGGTAAAATTATAAGTATCACCAAGATGGATCATTGATGTCCAGCATAATAACTGAACAAAAAAAACTTACTAATGGGCACTGGTCAGGATGGTATTCCAGTCATTTACAGGGTGTTGAAAATGTGTAGGCTAGGAGTTGTGGATGGTGTATGTAAAAATAAGGGGAAAGGTTTATGTTAATCTAACATGGGTTCTTCCTCCCTTGGTGAATTGAAGAAAGCATTCGCAAACTAAAAGATATGACTATAATGTGTCAAGGCATGTGTACATAGCATTCACAAATGCTGTCTGGAAGCATTCCATGTACAAATGTTGATTATCATGTTAAAGACTGCCCTATGACTTTGACAATGCTGTGAAAAAGCAACAAAAAATCCTATAGGCGATAAACACTGTAACGGGACAACACAATGATTAAGTGTACTTTCACATATAAAATAGACCCTCATTAATTCCAATACAGGCAGTTCCTTCATGGTGGAATTATACACCAAATTGCCAATAGCAAGAAATGAGAGAGTAATACCCTTCAGGGTGAATCCAAAGTTGACTTTACTATTTTAATTAAGTGGAAGCAAAGTTCCTTGAAGACAGATATGCTGTCAAACCAGTCTTCATAAAGGGAGACTGAGTTCTGGGCCACTATACTGAAGGGATCTGAGTAACCCTTGAATGACACAGATGAATTAGCCTATATATCATTTCCTGTCCAAAGAAAAATAAAATGATGCAAAAAGATGCCCGTATTTGCCCCCTAAATGGGGATAGTGAAATAAAAAAGATGAAGAGACAATTTCATGTATTTAAAGCTAATGGAAAAACGCCTGATGAATTTAATGTATTTGGGCCCAGAAAAGAAAAAAATGAAGTAAATTTCAGCCTTACGTTTTGTGGGAAAGTTGAATGTTAAGTTCTAGAACCTTTGTAAAAGGGTGGAGATAGAGTCAGTCGTTAATAGGGTGGCATAAAAAAGAAGGCCATTACTCAGAAGAGGTCCATTACCTAAAAATTAAAGTGCATTGCACAAGCTAGTTATGATGGATAAATAAGGGAGACACTTTGGTGACTGGGTAAACTGGTCATCTTAAAGGTGAGTGAATCCATGAATGAACCTGCTACCTTTTTCTATTCATTGTCGGTATTAAGTGAAAACTCACTACATTGAAAAAAATAAAATGATTTAGATTTAAAACCAGTCTATAAACCTGAATTAGAAGCAATTGTGTCCACAACATTATACAAACTGCCATCATTGAAACATTTTCCAAATTCATTAAGAATATTCAAAAACATAATCCATAAGAATATGGCTATTTGGTTGCACAAAGGATGTACTGAGTGGATCTAAGGTAGGTACAAAGGAGAACCATTGTTACCATCAACCAAGTAAATTATACTTGTAAATAGTCAGTTTAGCACCTTGTCTCATGTATGAGACAACGGAAGCAAATTTATAGTTTAAATAAATTCAAAAAGAATAAAGGTAAAAAAGATACTTGTGTAGTTCGTCAAAGAACTACCATAACCAAGAATGATAACCTGTTTTGGAACCTAGTAAGTTAGAATTGTGATTTCAAGGCCAGCAAGCATACATGTGATACTATCACATTAGGCACCCACATCTGGTACATTCAACAGTCTGGTTGAGGAGAGGGCAAGTTCTATTGATGGTATTGTCAATTAGAGAGTTTCATTCACAAATTGCACTTTTTAGTAATTTCGATAGTACTACAGTAGTACTGCAAAGTGCTATTCACAAACTGCACTTTTGTCAGAAGTTACACTTTTGTAGTAAGCCATTACCCTAGTTATTTGTATGGGAGTATGTTGCAGTACCTGCGGTTGGCCATGTGGAGAACTGAACTTACTACAAAAATGTAAGCTACTACAAAACTGCAGTTTGTGAATGCTGAAAAGTGGTATACTTACTCAAAAGTGTAACCTTGCTCAAAAGCCTAAGTTACCGTTGTGAATCATCCTCTTTGGGCCTGTTAAAAAACTGAACCTTGGTTGCCCTATCTACTTGGATCGAGTCACTAAGCTGCTACTTGCTTTCCCAGTGACCCTTGAGATTGTTCCATGACATTTAAGGTATCCCCACTGGTAGGGTAACTGGTTCACATTGAGCTCAGTAAATGTTTTCATGTGCAGGTGTCCCTATTCGACTCATAGTTATTAATGACATATTAAAGGTGCAAGACCGGCTCCATCTTGGGATTCTTCAAATGTGTGAATACTTTCCATCAATACCTATTTCATACAACTGTTGTGTGGCAATCCTAAAATCTATGCTCAGCTGTAAGCTCTCTTTAGCACAGAAAATAGTGTAGATCTAGTTAAGCCAGAGCAGAACGGTTTTGTTTCTGGGTACAGAAATGATGGTCCATAGTAATGCAATTGAATCACTTATCAACTGGCTTTTTATTAGACAATTCCTTCAGTCACGTCTGATACCCCAATCACAATATGCAATTTGCACCCCTAAATCATTGATTTTTTAGGATAACTTCTCCATTTATAACACTAGCTCTATAGCAATGACAGGGAAAGTCAAAAGGCTCACTTCCAGCTTTGAAATATATTGTGTTTGCAATCTAAATACAGTCAAAACTGCTGGTAATGTCAAATGACAAGACCTGCAGTGTTTGCCGAAAATAGGTATTTGGTCATTTTGCTCACTATCCAGTGAAAGAAGTTATTTTGACTACAATAAGATCTCTCAGTAAAGTAACCAAAGATTGTTCTCCATTGGTCGGATAGATATTCTTTTGGGTTGACATGAAGCATTGAAAGGAAATAGGCATCAACAAAATCTTTATAACTTGTGAAGACAATGTAACTCCACACTAAGGACCAGAAATCACCAAATACGGTTACAATTTTATTTTGGATTACCAATCAATCCAGTATATAGGTAAACCAAAAATAAGTTCAGTAGGTACAGCAATACAGCAGATAAGCTGAAATATCTTAGTAGGTTGAACTGTAGTAAAATGAGATACAGACCAGTGACAGCCACAACAATAAAGAAACAGATTAAAGCAAACAGGTGTTCCATAAAGAAACCTCCCTTCTCTCTTTTATACATAGGTCAAATAAATGATCATCTACTAATGGTCTCTATTATGGAGCAAAGAAGGTGTGAGGATGATCAGACTTCAGTAGAAGTCTTGGGAAAGGAAAATGCATTTAGTATAAAGCTTCGCTGTTCCAAAAATAGGGGAAGCAGAGAGGTCCGTACCTCTCGAAGTCTAAAGTGGATCCCTCTCTTCTCTAGCTGTGAGAACACCAATTGAAGTAACAGGAGTAAGAGGAGATTCTGAAACATCTTTATCGCCTTTCACAGCACCTGGAAAAAAACAAATCATTACTCAAGGGAGCATCTGTAGCATCCTTTCAGTTTCCCATTGCATAGACCTCGAACTGTAGTTCTCAACCATGAACATCTCTCCATCCTGGTACATGGCGAACAGAAGGACTCTGTCGATCATTAATTCTCCACTTTACTGCCATGGTTCTTATCTCCAGGCCTCATTATCAGCAGTCTAATACAAATAATTAGGCTTTTATCTAACTAACGAGAATCACAATAATACACCTGCAAAGAAAGGATATGCTAGCAACTCGAATACATGATTGTTCATATACACAAGTATTGTAAAGAATAAATTCAAAATATGACTAAAAGAGTACATGTTCACATGGTTTCAACTGAACATTTGTGTACACATGTATAAATCTCTAGTCTCTACAATGAATTCAGTCCATTAATATGTTTAATGCTTCATACACATTAATGAAATTAAGGCACACAGTGAATATATAATTTCTAGGTGAGTATTTGATGGCATTTCTGTGCGTGTAGATGTGTGCAGCCTAAATTACACTGCTCCAATCCCCACTCTGATGGCAAAGTTAGCAATCACAATTAAAACATGAATCTTAGCAGATAAGATTTGCTCAGAATTATGATATGTTCAACATCTTACATTTAGTATTTTTCAAGTGTTGCATCTCATCATAATATCTACACTGACTCTCCTCTAGTTCCACATCCTTTCTCTTTCTTCTTATTACCCTCCTTTCATGCTCCTTACTTTTCGCTTTTATTTACTAGTCCCCCATAAAGATTGCAAACATACAAATTGCACAAATGTTAATTATCACAAGGGGTCTCAAAATGGAGCCATATATCCTACTACCAAAGTTTCCAGTAGTCCATACCTACTGCAGCAAACTAATTTGCAATCGCTTCCCAAGCACCTGTAGATTTCAACTCCTTTAAATCTTTTTTTAAGTCTGTAATATTCTTAATGCATTTCTTCACCTCCTCACTCTTATCAGGAATATATGTGCAGCATTGCTAAATCTTCAACATCTTGCAGACACCGGCCTCTTTTTTGAGAAGGATGTCTAATGCATGGCGATTCTTCATCACCATAAACCTTATCGCTATCATTTTGCTGTCCATGGCCAACAATGCATTTGTGAAACTAGTAGCTAACTTAACCATGGTGGACAGCTTTCTAATTTTGAGATCTTTCAAAACCGATCCTACATATTGAATCAATGCACGAAATATGTCTCGAACTTTCCCAGAACCACTGCTGCTTCATTTGGTTTTAACTTGTGATCCCCATATTGAACAAACAAGGTTGTCTAGATGATAAAACTTTGGGAAGACTATAGCCAGATAACATATACCATGCCACCCTCGGGGCAATGAAAAATATGCCTGTTTCCCACAAACATGCTAGACTCCGGGAATAACAGGATATTGACCTACCATGATTAATAGCCAGTTTCCTCCATATTTGAAAATTTGATCCTAAGCACTCTTTCCCATCAATTTAATGTGAACAACAGGATTGCCTCTATGCAAGAATAGTGTTCCCTTCTGTTTCCAATCCAAAGTTAGTGCAGGCATAACTCCTGATTCTTGATGTTCTAATTCTTATTTAGCCAACTTGCACTGTTGACCCTTCTAGAACTGGAAAGCAAAAAGGTACTGGCTGTCCTCGTGCAAAGGTACAGAAAGAAGGCCTGGCACAAGTCAGTCACAGCAAACCACTCAGCCTTGCATGGAACCTGGATTAAAATCACAGCTGGATTCTGCACCACAGGACAACAGGGAACAACAATTTATGCTTCACCTTATCTCTGAGATCAGGTGGTAAATCATCGGATGTCATAAAGGGTACAGTCCAGTGTTTGACCCTTGATTTACCATTTCGAAATCAGCATGCTCTTCATGAGTCTGAAACTCCACACCATTCAGTGTGCAGTAGATGGTGCAATTTAGCTTACAGAGCAAATCACGTTCCAATAGATTTGCAGGACTAGATTCACACTCTACAAGCTGGTGACTCTCTTCAAATGACCCTATATTAATAGGCACTTTTCATGTTACAGGGTTTATTATTTGTGTACTTGCAACTCCTACAACTTGGATTCTTTTTCACCAAGAGGGGTAGAGTTGGAACTTCCGCTGTTGTAACAGTGGAATGGGTAGCACCAGTGTCGGGCAAAATGATACAGGGTGGCCATTCACTTCACCACCCATGAATGGACCACTCTGGTCTACCTCTAAGACTGCGCCAAGGACACAATCTTCCTCCCCCTCAGGCACTGTCAATATGACAGATCTGAACCATAGCCCTCCAGTTAGTCAAACACAGGAAATTGCTGAAACAGATTTTGGTTTTGGACAAAACTCTGATTTTGGTACCTGGTTAGAATTAAGTCTAGGACCATTTACATTTTGCTGAGGAATCAGGGATTGATCACCTGTACTTGTGACACATTAGGATCTTGCGTCCTTTCTCCCAGCCCATTTTGTGGCTGCACAGGGTTGTTAACCTGTGTCTGCACAAACTCTGAATTTTGAAACTGATTCTTGTTAATTACTGTGTTGGAATTGAGAAGACACTCCTGCTTCCAACGCCCAAACTTGTTACAATAATGACGTGGATTCGCCTTCTTCAATATTGCCACATCAAACCCAGTACTCAGGTTTATCAGGACACCTCAAACTCTACCCTGTTGTGGGCAAACATTTTCACCATGCATCACAGGAACTCCCTCTGGATCTACACCTAGCATAGGAATAACATTCCCTATATACAGTTGATTCTGACTTCCTCTCTGTTCCTCTTTCACCATAAGCTCTCCCTTCAACCACTTCTGTTTAATTTCCTATTCATAATTACAATGTTTTGCATACCTCAAGTTCTCATCAATCAACCTATTTTGCCAACAAATTAAATGCTGTTGAATCATCAAACTAATCACAGGTCTCAATCCTGTTACAACCGAGACACCAAACTTCCCATGTCTTCAGTTTCGGGATTTCCCATCCCACTATGCTGTTTAAACAGTTGCAACAATCTCTCGTAAAAAGCATGCACACTCTCCTTTGACTCTTGCGTTGTCCTATGGATCCTAACCCAACCAATGTCTTTCACCAGGATCTTTCCTTGATAGAGGAGGTAAGGCTGTACTGATACTGCTGGACCTCTCGGTGGCTTTTGATACCGTGCCTCATGGATGGCTCCTACAGAGACTCAGTGAATGTGGTATTGGGGGCTCGGTTTTCAGGTGGTTTTATTCTTTTTTGGAAGGCCGTCAGCAATCTGTGTGGTCTCCCCCTTTTTCGGCGGATGTCCCTACAATGAATGTAGGAGGGCCTCAGGGCTCAGTTCTGAGCCCAACGTTATTCAATATCTATATGGCACCGTTGGCACCGCTCGCAGAACAATATGGGGCACATGTTATAACCTATGCTGACGACTCCCAATTGCTGTTTACGTGTGAGAAGGATGAGTCGTTCAAGGAAAACTTAATCCATTTATGCCTGACAAAAGTGTTTGACTGGTTCAGACAAAACCAATTGTCTTGCAATTCCGCCAAAACCGAAATAATCTTCTTCGGTCACACTCCTGGGGATGAATGGCGGAATTGGTGGCCTCAGAATCAACTGCCAGCTGCCAGCCCAGTTACCACAGTTATAAATCTGAGAGTCATGCTTGACTCTGATCTTTCTATGAAGTCACAGGTGCAATCCGTGGCCGGTATGTGCTTTGGACTGTTAAGAATGTTGAGAAACTTTCTACCAATGCTTCCCTTGTCCCACAGAAAAACGGTGGTCCAAGCCTTGATTATGTCTAGGCTGCACTATGCAAATGCCTTGTTCATGGGAATCCCAAATTATTTGTTGGGTCGTCTACAGGTTGTTCAACATGCGGCCGCCAGAGCTATTTCTCGGGTAGGGCCTAGGACCCATATGACGACTCATTTAGAAGCTTTACACTGGCTTCCAGTGAAGAACAGGATAATCTTCAAGTCTCTTGTGCTGGCCTTTAAGGCTCTTCATAACAGTGGGGCCCAGTACATCAGGAAAAGAATCACCCCTTACACCCCGGCCAGGACTCTGAGGTCATCAACACAACACCTGTTACTGGTGCCCAGGTTTTTGCGGACTAGGAATGGGGGTCGCTCCTTCCAGGTGGTTGTGGGAAAATTATGGAATATTCTCCCTCTCGCTCTCAGACAGGCACAGGAGCTTGTCAGTTTTAGACGCCAGCTTAAGACCTGGCTGTTCCAGCAGTAACGGTGGTCTTTGCGGTTTAGAATGTATACTATCTCTCTTCCAAGGGAATCTTTCAGCACCGGGACACTCCTTGGAGTAGCGGTGCGCTCTATAAATCCCCCATAACATTAACATTCCCTTTCAAGAAGGTAATCATCTGTTGATACTTTTTCATCACCAAAGAGATGGGACATGAGGTATTGGATTTCTCTGAAGCTCTTTCAAATCACTTGATACCACAGTTGTTAGACCTGTGGGTCTCTAGTTGGCAGAGGTAAGTAACCTTTGTCCAAATGGGGACCCTTGCTTCTATTCAGGGTAAAGGGGATACACACTGTTGATAACCCCGGCTCACCCCCTTGGTAGCTTGGCACGAGCAGACCAGCTTATCCCCAAGGCAATGCGTAAAGTATTTGTACCAACACTCAGAGTAATGTAATGAAACACCACAAAAGGACACTACACAAGTTATTTATAAAAATATAAGTCACTTTATCTTGATTAGGCAGAGTCAAAACGATATAAATCCCACATACAAAAATAGATTCTCTTCCAGTGATGGTTTAGTAATAAAAGGGTCACTGTAGCAATGTCCTCTTGTAGCAAAAGTTCACTTTAGAAATGTGCTCTTTTTAAAAACTGACTTGTGTGAATAAAACCACTTGTAGGCTCACTATGGCTGTGAGCCCTTGTTTCTAGCGTCTGGAAACTTAAAAAAATTGGTGCCTTTATCGATAACTGTCCTGCGGTATTCGTAACATGAACAGTACTTGTGGGGCTTGCTCACTTTCACTTTTGGAAAAATTACTCTTTTCAAAAGCGTGGGCGCACGCTAATCACCAATAAGACACTGTCTTTAATTATTGCCCCAAGCAAGGATGATAGCGCTGGTATGATGCCCCCGAAATATGCGGTATGGAAAGCAAGCAGGCTCCGTGGAGAGGATCTGAGCCCCCAATTACGTCGTCGCGGCCCGCAACTCGGGCAGAGTTCTTCATGCACAGTCCGGCTCGCAGACTTCAACGCTACTGCGAGCCTTACCTCTCACGTGGTGTCTCCATTGCCGCCAAAGCCTCGAGTAGATCACAGCTGAGCCCTCCTCCACACAGCTGCTGCACGGGCTGAACGGGGCATCCTTTCCTTCACTCGAGCGCAGCCTCCTCTCGATGCGGCGAGAATGGTGAAATCGGGCACGCAGTACCAGGTTGTTTGCACTGTCAGCCCCACGATGGTCTCAGTGCCAGGCAGCTGATGTACATACACACGCACACCACTTTGCAGCGCGCTGATCCTCTGAGGCCTCTCAGTGCAGATTGGAGCATGTGCAGGCACAGGCACACAACGTGGAGGCTCAGGGTAATCCCAATCTTCAAATAACACAACAGACTTCACGTAGATGGCAATCTGGGTCCAGGCATATGTAACGAGACAGATGAGGTTACTTCTGGAAACTTTTATATCCCTGAGATCCCAACAGGAGGCCAGCTCTTCTCAGGCCCTTAGAGATAGGTAGGCTTCAGGGGGGGGCAAAGCACACAGCACAGCTCCTCTTCAAGCAAGGGGGACACAGCACACAGCAGACAGTCCCTTGATCCTCTTCCCCAGTAATAACAGCAACTGCAGGTCAGCTCCCAGACACTCAGCAATGGAAGCAATTTTCCTCAGTCTTCCTGGCTGTTCTTCTTGGGCAGGGATTCCTTCTTGATCACAAAGTTTCTTCTAATCTGATTTTCCAGGGGTCTTAACTCTACTTTTATACCCCACAAGTCTTTGTTCTTCCTGTGTGTGGGGTCCTGGACCCAGTCCAAACCAGTTCTGGGTGCACTCTGCCAGTGCACACCTTCTTCCTTTGTGAGTGTGGCCCAGGGCCATCAGACGCACTGCAGGAGGTGGAGCCAGCATTGTGGAAGGCAGGCACAGCCCTATTCAGACCCAAGTGCTACTCCTCCCCAACACTCTACATGCAGATGGGTCTATTCAGCCTAGTGCTGACTCACCCAGTCTCCAGGAGCCACCCCAACCCTTGTCACTCACAAACCAGACAGTCAATCCACAAGCAGGCAGAGGCACACAGAAAGGCTGAACAAGAAAATAGCCACTTTCTAAAAGTGCTATTTCCAAACTTAGAATTTAAAAACCATCTTCACTATAAGACGTGTTATTAAATTCTGAGTTCAGGGATACCAGATTCCATATGTCAATCTTGCCGTTATAGGAAGATATGCAGTTAAACATGTTACACAGCATTCCCCATGTTATCCTATGAGCAAGATAGCCTTTCAATAGTAAAAAACAAAATTGGCAGTTGTTCACTATCAGGACATGTTACCCACACTAGTACATGTCCTACCTTTCACATACACTGCACCCTGCCCAGGGGGGTACCTTGGGCCTACCATAGGGGTGTCCAATGTGTAAGAAAAGGGAAGGTAACAGCCTGGTAAGTGTGTACATTGGCCAGGACAACATGGCAGTTCACAGACTGCGCACAGGCACTGCAGTGGCAGGCCTGAGACACCATTTTAGGGCTATTCATGTGGGTGGCGCAAACAGTGCTGCAGGCCCACTAGTAGCATTTGAATCACCAGCCCTGGCACTCTCAGTGCACTTTACTAGGGACCTACTGGTAAAACAAATATGCCAATCATGGATAACCAATTACAATAACAATTTACACAGAGAGCATATGTACTTTAGCACTGATCAGCAGTGGTAAAGTGCCCAGAGTCCTAAAGCCAACAACCACAGGCCAGGAAAAAATAGGAGGAGGAAGCAAAAAGTTTGGGGATAATCCTGCAAAAAGGGCCATTTCCAACAACAGTGTTATAAATGGTATTCAAATCTACCCTAAATACTTGTGAAATACTCACAAATTGTCAACCTGGGTATACCACCCCACTGGTTTTGCTATCAATGTAGGGAAATCAATTGTGAATGATGAAAGGTCACTTCTACTCCACAGAATATGAACATGACCTCCACCAGGCACCTCTCTCAGGGGGAAATTTGGAGCTCCTTTTCCATCTATCTAAGAAGAAGGCGGCTTTCGCTTCATTTTCTTCTAGTCTTTCTTCTTGGCCCATCTGCCTTCCCACTTGTCCAACTCTATTTCCAGATGTTACCAATTAATTCTCTAATTTGCATTTTCATCCCTGGCATCTTGATTCTGATAATATCATTTTCATCAAAGCATATGCAATAACCTTTTAGTCTTCTTAAATCTACATCATACATTGTGACTCGAGCTAATTCAGACAGCTTATCATGAGCTTGTCCTGCACGCTTAGTGACATCTTTGTACATGTACATACGTTAATTCTCTTGGGGGCGCTAGAGGGCGGACTAGCAAGATGGCTGCACACTAGTAAGGCTCCTGCAGTCTGGTAGAACTAATCATCAAAATCCTACACCTGTAGTGCTTATCGTGTGGCAAAAAGACACACAAGTCATAGAGGATTGTGCTGTGAAGCTTTGAGTGCCATCAGATCCCACTGGAACAGAAGGATTAGCCCCAACTGAGGAGATCGAGCAGTGAGGCCCACAGAGGAGGAGCAGAACATAGCTGTGACCTTTTGCGCAAGGGGAGCGAGCCGCGGCTGGGAAAGAAGTGCAGAGATGTTGCAATCTCCAGCTTGAGGGGATTGAAGGGGCTGAGGAAGGGGTTACGGCTCCACAGTAGAAGCTAGCGCTGAAAGCCCATCGGAGTGAAGCAGATGCCGCACAGTGGGAGAGGTACTGAGGCCGGGGGGCAATGGGAGACAGATCAGTGAAGCCGCCAGAGACTTTGTGCAGCAACGGAGGGGGACCACTCCCCTGACAACTGTGGTTTGGGGTCAGAAGTAGCCACACCCCTCTCCTTCAGCTGACCGACATGCCTGAATGCGGAAGATTTGGCAGTGACACCATGTGGTGCACACCCGCTGCCTTCATCTGGGAACATAAGGCCTCGGAAGAGGCAAATTAATCTGTCATGTTGTGCCCTATTGGGGGAACTGGGTAAAACTTAGAAGAATTACAGCACCTGGAACTACTGTGAGAGGCACAGGCTTGCATAGTAGCAAAACCACAAACCCTGAAGAAACAGGACACGCTCTACCCCCCCCCCCAAGGGTGAAGTTTGGCCTACCCAAGGATCTAGGCAAACACAAGGAGATGCTGGACGGAGTGCTGAACATTGCAAACGCTCACTCCCAGTCACAGATCTGGGTTGAATCCATCATCGTTCCTTAGCTCACTTGGCCACCCCAGTTCAGACACAGCTATATGCAAATCAGTCTTCACCCTGTGCCTCATGGGAACAGTCCAGACTGAACTGCCAAGCCATGTCTTCCCTGGTCTGGAAACAAGCATCCTGGGACCGGTTTCAGGCTAACAGACCTCATCAGCCAGGCTAGCTTGAATCCAGTGGCAAAGTGAGCAAGCAACCCACGTCTGGGCATACCCTGCCAACTTAGGGCGAACAAAGCAAACACAAGGAGATGATGGACGGAGTGCTGAACATTGCAAACACTCACCCCCAGTCACAGATCTGGGTTGAATCCATCATTGTTCTTTAGCTCACTTGGCCACCCCAGTTCAGACACAACTATATGCAAATCAGTCTTGACCCTGTGCCTCATGGGAACAGTCCAGACGGAACTGCCAAGCCATGTCTTCCCTGGACCAGAAAGAAGCATCCTGGGACCGGTTTCGGGCTAACAGCCCTCATCAGCCAGGCAAGCTTGAATCCAGTGGCAAAGTGAGCAAGGGACCCACGTCTGGGCATACCCTGCCAACTTAGGGTGAACAAAGCAAACACAAGGAGATGATGGACGAAGGGCTGAGCATTTCAAACACTCACCCCTAGTCACAGATCTGGGTTGAATCAATCATCGTTCTTTAGCTCAATTGGCCACCCCAGTGCAGATACAGCTGTATGCAAATCAATCTTAACCCTGTGCCTAGGATCTAGACCAGACACCAGTGGACTATCCACAGTGTACAGGAGAGGTCATCAGCATTTGTAGGCAGCTGGCAACTGCACACTTGTGGGAGTGGGTATTTCAAATGGAAAGGGAGAGCAACAAGAAGGTCCAGTGTGCCTTGCACACAACAGGACATTTGAGAACACAGGCTTTGAGGGTCACACAAAGGCCTGGAAAAATGGGCAAATTAGACAGCAAGCAATCAAAACTGCCCTTCGAATCCCAAAAATCAACAAGGGGTCATAGTCACGATCAGGACCTTGAGGCGGTGGAGGGGACTGATCCTTGCCAGCAGCCAGAAGAAGAAGATATGAAATTGCTGCTGGTAATGATGAAACGCAGCCTCACCTCGATCAAATCCAAAACTGGACACCATGTGCACGCGTATTTACTTTATAACCCAAAAATTAAAAAAAGCAAGATGGCAGAATAGGAGAGGCAGAACACAGAATATTGGAACTGGATGGCACCACCTTTCGCAGAAGTAAACAAGTGATGGAAATGGATAACCATCTGAAGGTAAAAGCGGCAAAAAATTAAGATTTGGAAGCGAGATCCAGAAGAAACAATAGTCCAATCCTGGGAATACGTGGATCTGCCAACACCGGGAAGATGGAGGAATATGAGGAATGTATGCAGGTCACTAGCTGTGGGAGGGGTGCATTCTCCCCTCTGTTGGTGGTGGAAAGAGCGCACCGATCACTCGTGGCTCGACCTCCCCCTGGGGCACCCCCAGACCCATAGCGGCCAAGCTTCTAAATTACAGAGAACACATTACAGCTTTACGCAAAGCAGGGAAACAACAGTCGCTTTTGTTCAAGGGGCACAGTATATCCCTGTTCCAGACTTCACAATGGCAGTCCAAGAAGCCAGAAAGAAGTTTCTACCGGCCAAGAAAAAATTGCAACAGGCTAACATCCCAAATGTTATGCTCTATCTGTCAAGACTAAGGATCACTCACCAGGGCAAACAATACTTTTGTACAACCACAAAGCAAGTAATGGAATTCATAAAAAAAAACTGCCCAGGAGCCCTGACCAGGCAGGAGGCCACCGCCTGGAAGCAGAGCTGTCTCGCCGACATTTGAAGTGGAGTTAGTCAAACATGTGGAAAAGGAAATGACCTTAATATGCCCAGACATGGTGCGTCTCTGTTGCTGACACAAAAGGTGCGCATTCACCAAGCCATGAAGAGCACTGTCCATGAACAATTGTAGGAATGCCTGCAATATGCTTCACTCCCATAGAGACATGCAGGAAGGACATAAATGGGCATGCATAATCATGGGGAAAGCACCACCAACAGGAAAGGATGCTACAGGTGCACCACACTGAAGTCCTGGACACCTTCCCCCTCCGTCGAGTTACAGGCGGGAAGGTCCTGCTTCACACTATATGCAAATTTCCCCAGCAGTAATACCCTCTTCTTACATATGGAGTTATTGCTTTCATTGTTACTACTAAACTACTTGTTTCCTTTTTTTTGTTTCTTTCTACTTTTCTTATACACTTGTACTCTTCTCCTTACTCTGTGTTTTCTCTCTCTTGATTTAACTCTGAATCCCACAGAACTTGTGCTATCTGTTTCCATAGAACAACGCTGCTGGTATGCTACAACATTGGGATGCTTGTTTGTTATGGGGGTAAGTTGGTCCTTCAGGGGGCATGGGAGGGAGGGGAGATAGTTCACGGCAAGTTGGAGAAGCTGTTGCGGATGGGAGGGAGGGAGAAGAATAGACGGCATGACACATGCAGAGCAATCAAGAAAAAAGATAGACATTCACAACCAGACAGAATAAATAGAAAACCCAGGGCGAGCTTTAAAGCAGCCACCCCAAGCAACTCAAGATTACATGGCAGATAGAAATAAGCAGAAGAGCCTGAACTTGCTAACATGGAATATCCAGGGACTAGGTAACCCACGCATGAGACAACATCTACTCACCTACCTAGATAGTCATAATATACACATAGCCCTATTGCAGGAAACGCGCACAGCCCAGCAACTACTACTACATTTGTTGCACGTTGGGCATTGCATAGATAATTTTCTTCATACTCCTCCTACTTGAGAGGAACCGCCATCCTTAAACAGAAACACATCCTGTAAGTAGCAGAGGGAGCCTTGAATGAACCACGAGGAAGGACAGTGTAGTTTTGGGGAAGGCTGACATCCCTTTCAGTTACACTGGTCAATTTCTATGGGCTCAACATAGATGACGAGATGTTCTTCGTCGCTTTGTGGGGACTGGTCATAAACATTGGTTCCTCTTATATTATCTGGGGTGGGGATTTCAACCTTACTATACAACCAAACCTCGATTGCTCTCATCCCCAGCCACAACACCACACAAGGGCTCAGTGCCAATTGCAGCTGATCATAGAAGAACACTGATTAATTTACGCATGGCAGTCTATCCACCAAACACACAGGGAAGGCACTATAGACTCTGATCCTACCCTGGAAATGGTCTGGAAAGCTCTGAAAGTGACCATACGGGGCGGATGTTTTGCTAAAGCAGCAGGCACACTAAAAGACATCAGGAACAGTCTGGGAAAGCTAGAGAAGAAACTTGGAGAACTAGAAGATCAACTTGCTAATGCAGAGAAGGTGTGTGCAAAAATAAGGGAGAAACTTACAGAATATCAAAATACGGCTGAGCGAGAAAGCCTCTTCGCAGAAAATATCACAAAGCTAAGAGGTCTGGGGAGGGGGAAAGGCAGGGAAAAAGCGCTGGCAGAATTTATGCGTAAACCCCAGTTTTGCGATTAAGTCATGGTGATCAGAGACACAAAAGGGACTCCCCAAAATAACACTGAGGAGATACTGCATAGCTTTTGGGTGTATTATTCCTCTCCGTCGGAGAACCATCCCCTTAGACATAGAATGCTATATAGAGACAGTGGAGCTTGTCTGGTTAAGTGACAATCAACGGGAATTCCTCGTAGCCTTTTTCGAGGAAGATAAAATAAAAGCTGCCATTATGCAACTAGGATCAGGCAAGGCCTCCGGGGTGGACGGGCTCCCAGCAGAATTTAATAAAACATACATCGAAGTTCTGGCTCCATTCCTCAAAAAACTATATGACGAGGCATTGCAGTTAGGAACCCTTCCGCATACCATGCGGGAGGCCCTCATTATTTCCCTTCCGAAGCCAGGAAAGCCGCCGACAGCAGTGAATCACATAGGCCTCTGTCCTTAATAAATTGTGATGTAAAAATACTGGCCAAATTACTGGCGAATCGACTAGGCTTGCTGATAGAAGGATGAGTACGGCCAGATCAGGCAGGATTCATCTCAGGGAGGGCTACTTCATATAACTTACGCACCTTGTTCTCAGTCATCCAGGACACAGATCTGAAGCTGAACGCAGTGGCAGTCTTCCTTGATGCCACTAAGGCATTCGACTCCCGGGAATGGGACTTCTTGATGTCAGTATTGTGGTGTATGGGCTTCTCCCTGTGATTCAGAGCATGGGTGCGGCTAATATTTCACAGACGTGTGGCAAAACGGCTTATCAACAGAGCATACTTTCCTATTTTTGACATAACTCGAGGCACCAGACAGGGCTGCCCATTGTCTCCCCTCCTATTTACCCTTCTGGTGGAACCATTAGCAGCTATCCTCTGTAGCACCATCGGGAATGTGTGGATGATATCACACTATAGGACCATCTTTATGAGATACACTGGGAATTTGTTAGGTTTAGAGAACTCTCTGGCATAACAATCAATTAGGAGGAATCTCAGATCTTCCCTCTCACTCCCAACACCCCTCCCTTTGATTGGGACTACCCACTCAGCTGGTGTGCACAGAGCTTAAATACTTGGGTGTAGTTATCCAGAAACATGCAGGACCTACTGAGAGAAAATTAAGGCAGGGTGCTAGATTCCATAACTGACTCCCTTACCTGATGGATTACTATGCCCCTGTCCATGGCAGGATGTATTGCAATAATGAAATTGGTAATCCTGCATCGGCTGGTGTACCTATTCATAAATATCCCCTATGCCCCGGGCTCCACTTTTTCAGGAACTTGAAAGGCCAGCTAATCCAAATTGTTCGGGGGGTGGGGGGGGGTAAGCAGCCTAGAATCCGGTGGAACACTCTCACCTTACCCTTTTCTAAAGGGGGTTTTGAAGCATCAGACCCAGAACTTTATTATTTGTGTGCGCAGGCACTCTATGCCCTGTATTGGTATCACCCTCCACCTTTCATGCCACACCTCGCAGTTGAACAGGGGTAATGACACCCATAAAACTAACTGGCTTTCTTGGGGTTGACAGGGAGAGGGCTGGGGGTGTGGATTCTACTGTAGAGTGAATGAACGTAGCATGGAAAAACATCGGAAAGTGACTGCAATCCCCTATGATGTACTCCGCCGTACTACCACTAGACTATTAACACATCATCCCTGTAACTCATGAAGAAATATGCTATTGCATGCTACATCGCTACACTATATGCACATGGGGGGATCTGTATGTCGGAGGAGGTTCCGTAATAGAGAGGAGTTCTTTGGAGAACATACCCCTTCACCTATGGAGACTTTTCTGTATATAAGGCTGAGGCAAGATGTCGGGGCAGCTACTCCAGATTTCCCGAAGGTGCCGCCTACATTAATCCCATTACACATTATGCTTCAAGCTACAAACCCATCACGTGCAGTGGCACGATTATACCGGAGCACTCTCGCTGCACAGGTACAGGCCAATGACGGGCCAACGAAGAGTTGGGAAACAGAGTTAATCTTTCCACTTTAGGATACATAGTGGACGTACTGCTGCCAGCAGACTGAAAAGATAACAGCGAGTAATAGGCTGAGGATTATTCATTTTATGTACCTGCACAGGGTGTACTACTCCCCGGCACAGCTACATCAATATGGGCTTAGGCCTAATAACCACGGTGAAAGATGTGGGGCAGACGGGGGCAGGCTTCCTCCAACTAGCCCGGTCATGCAGACTAATTTCCAAATACTTGGAGGAGGTCGGGGAAGCTCTATCCCAAATGGTGGGAACACAGATAAGCTTTACCCCACTTAATGTATGTCTTGGGTACACAGAAGACATAGTAGCATCTGTTGCTGGCCAAGCGAAGAAAGGTGTGTGGATGTGGTCGAGGAACGGCTCCTAATTGCAAGGAATGGCTGCAAGATTTGATCAACTACCAGGAAAAATTAACCACATATTCAGAATTATTGCCAATAAGGTCTAGACCCCAAGACATATGGGAACCCTTAAAAGCATACTTGTTTCTTACCCCATAAGAAGCAGGCACTGAACCAGACCCTCACACTCTACATTATGACAATGCTACCTAATTTTCATCCCAAAAGACTCCTTGCTGTGGGACCCAGAAAACAACTAACTGGTTGTTGTGTCACCTGGGTGCAAATGCTAAATTATACTGTAACTGTTGTGAAGATGAACTGTTAATCTGTTTACTGCTCTTGCACTATGAATAAGTTTCTTTATAACTGAATTCAATTCAATTAAAAAAAAATCTTTATTTCGGTCAGTTTCAACCATAAAAGAGACAATTATAAAACACTTTAGTTTAAATGCAATTGATATAAGTGTATAAGTTACAATTGAACACAGTAGGAGCATTTTAATAAAATGGCAGTTGTATTACCTATTTCATCTATCGCCGTTAAAACGTATATATTACAATAAATACAATAAAAGCTAGGCAATTTAACAAAGGCAACATTATTTTGAAAACCATAACTTTTTCTTCTGTATATACATCAATTTCTATTTGAGTGAAGGTTTCTAATTACAAATTTTTCCTTTATTGGTTCAGTCATTTCAGAATCACAATTTCCCATAAACACCCATAGATCATAAAGTGCAAGTGCAAATTCACTAAAAACATTTACAAAAATATACGTAATCCTAACCTGTTATAACTTCAGCCCAACGTTAGCTCTTATGAGGCTCACATTGAATAAATATCAACTTACACTGAAAACAATCAATTATGAGGTGTCAGTCTTCAATATACGTTCAGCCTCACTACAACATCTAGTATTCAAGTTTTTGCAAACTGGCTTATATATGTAAATCATTTTCTTTCTTATTATTTGAACATAATACGCACAGTTCACTACTTTTGCCATCACTAATGTTGCTCCAACTTGATTTATTGGCATTAGTTTGAAGCACCCCATATCTAAACTTCAAGAACAAAGATTTCGCTAGTTGTGGACGTACCTCATCCAGAAAGGGTTCAAACTGTGCTACATCTTTGAACAAAAGAAAGTTAGATGTTAATGACCCAATAAAGGGGCTATGTAGCACGCTATTATTGATGTAGACCCAAAAGGTGGACTTTAATAATTTCTTGCAAGCTAGTGTCAAATGGGATGGTTCTTCCCAGTAGTGAGATAAGCCCAACTTCGACATCTACAAAGCAACATGTTTAAGCCTTGGGATGTCCCTACTCTGATCGCCTCTCATGATCTCTTCTAAGCCTTCCTTGTAATGTAGCAACTCTGGGGTTGACCATATCCTCAAACAAAATAAAAGTGGTCTTAGTAAAGCATGATGGTCAGTGCGCTTAATGTTTAAATCAATAAGAATCGGAAATAGGGGAGTTCTAATGGGGAGGCTTAGTAATTTCCTTAAAAATTTGTTTTCTCCCAATTCAAAATTCTTTTTGCGGTACGTTCCCCATATTTCAACTCCATAAAGGGAGGCAGATTGTGCTTTATATTTAAATACTTCTAAGGCAGGGGATACTGCTTTCGAAATGCTGTCCCCATGTTTCTTTAAAATAGGAAGTGAGTTTTGAAGCAAAATTAACTTGTTTTTTTTACACCTGCGGCTTCCAGGATAATTTAGTATCCAATGTGATGCCTACATAATTAAAACTTTGCACATATTCTAAATTATTTTTGAACGATCTATGTGGGTTTATTGACATGTATTTAGTTTTGCTGGAGTTAATTTCAAGACCTTTCATAGTACAAAATGTATAGAAGGAGTCCATTAAACATTGCAATCCTTTTGGGGTTTGTGAAATTAGGATAGTATCGTCAGCAAATAAAAGCGCTGGCACTGAATCACCCCCCAACTTAGGTGCGTCATTCTGGCAGCCATTCAAATAATTAGGGATGTCATTTACATACAGTGAGAACAGGGTGGGCGCCAGTACGCACCCCTGGCTCACACCCCTTCTCACCGGGATTGCCTTGGTAAGTTCACCCCTCGGGCCCCATCTTACTTCAGCAAAATTATCATCATGGAGCCTGATTATTTGTATGAGTAGTTCACCTGGCACCCCTTGCAATCTCAACCAATCCCAGAGCAGATTTCGGGGTACAGGATCGAACTCTGCCTTTAGGTT
The DNA here is from genome assembly GCF_964204655.1 of Triturus cristatus. NCBI lineage: Eukaryota > Metazoa > Chordata > Amphibia > Caudata > Salamandridae > Triturus > Triturus cristatus. Next base: position 1,077,685,842 of record NC_140591.1, on the reverse strand, counting down.
TACCCCCTCTTATGTGTATATATTTCCAGCATAAACATGTAAATCTAAATACTTGATCAATCGTACTAGTTTTGTTTCTGAATCCTGCCTGAAATTTTGAAAGAACCTTATTCTCTTCAATCCACTCATTTAATCTATTTAAAATATGCCTAGCAAAAATGTTTTGTAAAATATCTATTAAACTGATAGGGCGATAGTTTGCAGGATCATATCGATTGCCCTTTTTAAAAATCGTGATAATTTCTGCCCCTTTCCATGTTTCGGGTATCGGTGTGCCTGAGACTATTGCGTTACACAAATAATTTCTGTATGGTCGCCAAACACTAATATCATGTTTCAGTAAGTCTCCCGGAATTTTGTCTGGTCCAGGTGTTTTCCCCGAGTTAACTGCTTCAATTGCCTCTATTGTTTCCTTCATGCTAAAATATAAGTTGGGAATCTTTGAAACAAAAGCCAAGTCTTCAATAGTGTCAGATTGCAAACATTCGGTGCCTGTATAGAGGCGGGAAAAGTGGTCAGTCCAGGTATTGGCGTCCAAAAACAAGTCCTTCTTAACACTTCGTGACTGATTCCCCTTCGCTATTAATCTCCAAAAACCGGACTGATCCTTAGACTTGGCTGTGCTAATCAAGTCTGTCCAAATATCATCATCCCATGTTGTTTTCGCAATCGCAAGGTTTCTCTTATATTTTATCCTTTTTTCCCTAGTTACAATTATGTTGTTATTTTTAATTGCCTGGATAAGTTCTGCTTCTGCTACCCGGCAATCTTTGTTGTACCAGGGATTTGCCACTTCGTCCCTTTCCTTTCTTCCTGTATTACTCTCCTTAGGTATGTTACTTATAACCGGAGTTAAAGCATCTACAAGGGTGTTAGGTAGGTCTAGCGTTGAAGTTAAATCTTGTGGTAAGTGAAGGAAAGATGTAATAGTGTCTGCAAAGATGTTATAAATGCATGCCATAGACTGGCTGTTCCCCAAAATATGGGGCCACTTTAGGGCACGTCGGTTATTACTTAATATAGTATCATCCACAATAGTACTATTATCTCTGCTGCCCCAAGAAGTAGAAAGGAAATATTGAGGCGCTAGCGACAGTTGTAGGGGACGATGGTCACTCTCGGTTCTTGGATATATTTTTAGGTCAAGGACATGTGGCCAGAACTCTATCGACACCAATATATAGTCTATGTGACTCCGAGAGCTGCCTCTACAGAATGTATATGCATTTGGCCTATCGGAGGGCAGACGACCATTACACGCTCTTCATCCATTACCTGTAGTGAGCTTCATAATTTGTGCAACTGCTACAGTGCACCGCACTTCCCGGTTACTTTCTATGGCTGGAATATTACTTGCCATATCTTCACCCTCAAAAAGGTTGTCAAAACCCGCCACAGGTTCGTAGTTACAATTAAAATCTCCACCAACAATTGCCCTCATCTTTGACCCTGGTGTACTTAAAAAGGAATTAAGCTGTTCTATTGTTAATGATTCTTTGGTAGCAGGGCTTGGACTATTATAGATGTTAATTAGGTGTAGTTCTTTACCATTCCATGTAATCAGTTTTACACCAACCATGTCCTGTGACGGTATGTACAGTGTAATGATATGGATTTCAAGGGTAATCATTATCCATATTGCAAGGCCCCCTGATGACCTGCCTTTTGCTGATGGAATGGCATTCACACTAAATGTCTTGAACCCCACTGTATGGGGAGTTTCCAATGAAGAGGTCTCCTGTAGAAGGCAAATGTCGCTTTGTTCAATATTTTCATGCCATACCATATCCGTTAAATGTCTGTTTAGCCCTGCTACATTCCATGAGGTGAGACGTACTTCCGTCTGCTTACACAGTTCTACGAACAAAGTTACCCCGTTTTCCACAATGCCATTAGATGAGGTTAACATATTACTTTCCATTGGTTGATCCAAGTGTGCCATAGGGGAGGCTTGTGAGCTAACTATGACTCTTGGCCTCACCTGCTTTGGTGGTTCTTGAATCCCATTTATCTTTAGAGCACACTGTGGCACTTCTGCATTCTGCACATATAAAGGGAATAAATAGGCCGTGTTGTCATGTGGCTGTGAAATGCCCAAATCATTATTCGTTTTTTGATACAAGGGTTTTTGTTGTCAATCTGGGTTATCTAGTGATGATAATCCCTCAAATCTATTTGAGAGCGCACCAGAAGTGACCACACCATTGACACTGTTTCCAAGCAATGGTCTATAGAAATGTCTTAAAGGGAGAGCACAAACGCAAGTGTTTCGAGGGGATATCTCTTCTCGCATATTTAGTAAATTCCGAACCATCTGGGGCCGTTTAAAGTTTATCACCACGCAATCACCTTTTATATTCTTATTGGACTCACCAACCCACCCTACCATAAGAATATCTTCAGTGTTCAATGGATTACATCTCTTAAATTTAGTTAACCAATCCACTATTTTATTCCGTAGATTACTCCAGGACTCTTTCTGTTCCCTTCTTAAGACAGGAACCCCTGCTAAAATTAACACATAAGGACAAGAAGCGGGAGGTAATTTTAGGACATCAGTATTTGGTATTAAGTGTGTGCTTTTAGGGCTATATGTTGCTCCCTGGCCAACATGGGTTCCCGGACCATCGGGAACTGTTTGGGCCAAGTGTCTATTGACCAGACTTCCTTGGTTTTTGTGTGTATCCAGTGACCCACCCTGTTTACTACCCACCCTGCTGTTTACTATTGTGGGGACATTTGTCATAGGAATATCCCTTCCTACATTACTCATAGAATTCGCTATATCCTTTCTAGATGGAACTGAACACCCTGCTTGTGGTGGTAGTTGTATAGGTGTTTGGTTTCGTGTAGTCTGGTGCCCTCCTTCGTGTGTACTAAAAGAAACACTGCCACTGCTGTTCTTCAAATGGCCTAGGGAGGTGCTCCACTGCGCTATCTTCTTGTCCAAGGCACTAAAGTTCTCGGTCATGAGTTCTTCAATCTGCGTTAGCATAACCCCAAGTGCAGATTCCATAGACAGTGTTATAACTCGCTCTATATTCCCGACATTTATTGTCATTTGAGGGGAATGCAGAGCTGGATCTACCTCGGTCTGAGTGCTAACAGAATTCTTAATTACCATTTGGTCATCTATGTGGCATTTTTGTTTTGTCACAAGACCCCCCCCACCCCACCCCCCCGAATTTCTTTGCTTTCGGTTTCCTCGGACCAGCGTTAACTCTCTTTTTTACCCGTTGTTCTCCCTCCTTACACCCCTCTGTCTTTCTTAATGCTCGTAATATGGATGTATGTCGTTACAACGCACACTTTTACAACGCATGCACTTACAACGCATTTTTTACAACTCATAATCCATTACAACACATGACATTACAACGCATGACACTACAACGCATTTTTAAAAACTACCTTTACAACGCATTTCCATTACAACGCATACTACCTTTACAACGCATACCATTACAACGCATAATATTAAATTGCATTTAAGGTAAGTATTAGATAGTATAGGGGTAAAAGTTACTTTTCTAACTCCAGGGGGTGCAACAGTAGGGTAAGTGTTGGATAGTATAGGGGTAAAAATTACTATTCTAACTCCAGGGGGTGCAACAGTAGGGTAAGTGTTGGATAGTGTAGTGTAATATTATGCGTTGTAATGGTATGCGTTGTAATGGTAGTATGCGTTGTAATGGAATGCGTTGTAAAGGTAGTTTTTAAAAATGCGTTGTAGTGTCATGCGTTGTAATGTCATGCGTTGTAATGGATTATGCGTTGTAAAAAATGCGTTGTAAAGGTAGTGCGTTGTAAAAGTTGCGTTGTAAAGGTTGTTCCCCTCGTAATATGGATGCCATGCCTGGACTAGTTAAACTATTTGGGGCATCTGGCGTCACAAGCAAGGGGGTAGTTGTTAAATCGAGCAACGGTGAATCATTTAAGACCGTTATTGTTGGTCTCAAAGGGGTTGCTTGCGGGGTAACAGTGAGTTTAGGTGAGCAAATTTGTCTAAGTGTAGATAAGTTAGCAGAATCAAGAGATAGTCGTCTTTCAGCTATTTGTATCTCATGGGGAAGTAAGGATTCCGCTCTAATGATAAAAGCGTCCAAGGTGGCAGCTGCACCCTTACGTTTACCCGTATTGCTCATTGGTTTTTTTGGTTTTTTTTGCAATACAATGCTTACAATTTAGCAATTCGAATCAAAGACTTATATAACCCAGTCCTATGATATGCAGCCTTCAGTACTTAGGGGCTTACCACATACTCTGCCAGTAATCAGTTCTCAGAGGGGTGGCCCAGTCCGGTCTCTTCCGGCCCCTGACGGGCTGAGACGGGCCCCCCCTTGGTCTGGGCTTCGTCTGGGCTGCGTCCCGCGCGCGACCCACGTCGTGGTAGGAGAGGCTGCGCTATAAGCGCGTTGGCCCCGCCTCGTCCTCACTCGCGGCAGCTGTTACGTGGAGCGGTGCACTGTGGGTATAGCAGTCCTCCCCTGGGTGCGCTGAAGTAGCGTATGGAGGTGACGTTTCCCCTGGGACCATCGTCCCACCAGGGGATCTTCAGGGATGCAGACTCAGCAAAAAAAGAAACAGGCAAGTGAAAGTTCCCGTGCCGCGGGAGGAGAGGCTGCGCTATTAGTGCGTTGGCCCCGCCTCGTCCTCACTCGCGGCAGCTGTTACGTGGAGCGGTGCACTGTGGATATAGCAGTCCTCCCCTGGGTGCGCAGATGTAGCGTATGGAGGCGACGTTTCCCTTGGGACCCTCGTCCCACCAGGCGCTCTTCAGGGATGCAGACTCAGCAAAAAAAGAAACATGCAAGTGAAAGTTCCCGCGCCGCAGAAGGAGAGGCTGCACTGTAAACGCGTTGGCCCCGTCTCGTCCTCACTCGCGGCAGCTGTTACGTGGAGCGGTGCACTCTGGGTATAGCAGTCCTCCCCTGGGTGTGCAGATGTAGCGTATGGAGGTGACGTTTCCCATGGGACCCTCGTCCCACCAGGGGCTCTTCAGGGTTGTAGACTCAGCAAAAAAGAAACAGGCAAGTGAAAGTTCCCACGCCGCGGGAGGAGAGGCTGTGCTATAAGCACGTTGGCCCGCCTCGTCCTCACTCGCGGCAGCTGGTATGTGGAACGGTGCACTGTGGGTATAGCAGTATAACTGAATTGAAAGTGCTGTGTAATTGATGTGTCATTAATTATAAAAATGCCAATAAAAAGAATTTTTTAAAAAGTTCATTCTCTTGACAGCTGTCCAATTTGGAAAGATCAAGGTTTCCTAATACCAATTCTACTTTCAGTTTGACCACATCCACTGCAGTCTACCTCCTCAGAGACTGGAGTTCCCTGCTCAATTCCGAGCCCTCACCTTCTTGTGCGGACCCATTGAAAATTCTAATCAAATCAATCAATCAACAAATCAGGCAATTTGTATAGCGCAGCTAATTGTTATTTTATTTTATTTGTATTTGAAGTTTTATATAACGCGAACATGACCAGTTAGGGTATCAGAGGAAAGACACGTTACGTACAGGATGGCACAGGTAAAATACAGGGATGGGGGTTAGGGAAATGTCAATAATGGGACAAAGCCATGGGTATATACAAGTGACAATACAGTTCCAAAAACAGTGATCGACTTGAATACAATAGGACACAGGAAAGGGATATATACATTAAATGGTACAGTTCCAAGTACAGGGTGGCCTAGGCAAAATTCAAGGAAGGGGGTTAGGGAAATGATAATAGTGGGAACAAAGCCATGAATATACATGAGCCAATACAGTTCCAAAATTAGAGAGCGACTTGATTACAATAGGACAAAGAAGAGATATGTACAATAAATGGTGAAGGGAGCATTAGAAGGAGTGAAGGAAGTAACATGTGGAAGGTCAAACAAAAAAGATTAAGCACCGATATAAATCAAGAAAAGGCGGTATGTGCACCAACGGAGCGTTATGGGAGGAATTTGCTCATTAAGAATGTTTTAGCTTCTTTTTTGAAGAGCGCCAGAGAAGGTAATCTTCTGATGGAGGAGGGAAGCGAGTTCAAGATTCTTGGTGCAGCCCCGGAGAATGCACGATTGTATGTTTTTACCTTGCGGAAGCGGGGTGGCTGGAGCACAAGGTCTCTGGAGGATCGTGAGTTTCTGGATCTCCCAGATAACACAATTTTCTGGGCAAGATATTCCAGGGAGTTCGTGTACAAGGCTTTGTGAGTGATGCAGGCCAGCTTGAGTTAAATTCTGCCTTCAAGGGAACGCCAGTTCAAGGTCTTCAGGTGTGGTGAGATATGGTCAAATTGTCTTGAGCCAGATACAAGTCTTACTGCTACGTTGAGGCAAGCTTTAAGGGGGGGCGTCAAAGTCTTAGGTAAGCCAGATAGTGTGGAGCAGCCATATTTGATTCTGGAGATAACTAACGCCGGCACAGCAGTTTGTAGGTCGGCAGTTCCAAGGAAGGGTTTTAGTTTTCTCAAGTAGCTCAGATGGAATCAGGCAGTTTTGGCCATCGCATTGATATGTTCGGTCATATTCAGGCTGTGGTCCAAATTAATCCCGAGAGATCTGGCAGAATCCACTATTGTAGGGGTGCAGGTGAGTGCTGTGATGGAGTTAGTCCATTCCAGAATGTCATTAGATTTTTGGGGGGAGATGAGAAGAAACTCAGTTTTTTGGGCATTCAGTTTGAGCTAGTTTTTCGCGAGCCAATGGACAGTCAGTTTCAGGGCATCCTTTAGATAGGTGATCTCCTCAAAAGAGGAGATTTTAATGTAGATCTGAGTATCATCGGCATACATGTGGAAGGAGATGTTGGTCGAGTGGAGAATTTCAGCTAAGGGTTCGAGGTACAGATTGAAGAGGGTAGGGGACAGAGTGGAGCCTTGCGGGACACCGATGGAGATCAGGGAGGGAGCAGATAGATTGTTGTTGACAAGGAATCTCTGTTGTTGAGCCCTCCCCAGCCCAGGAGCATGCTCAAGAACAAGACACACACAAAGCTCATAACCAATGTTTATTCATCAGTGTACAAAATTCTAACTGAACTCCTCATTATCTTATAACTGTTAATGACTACACCTTAGCACCTTCCAAATAATGTTGTAATTCTTTCATGAAGTCTGCCAAGGGCTGTGGGTCCTAGCGCTCACAGTCCTAAGACGCTAAAGGGCATATTTACAAGCCCCTATCACCACGGGAACGTCTCTTTTTATGACGTTCCTGTGGTGATAGGGGCTGTCAATGCTTCTACCTATGTTTCAGCAGGAACGACATGCAAGATGACGGAACCCAACTTCCCCTTTTTCACCAGTTGTGCCCAACGATTGTCAAAGCGACAATGGTAAGTAGGGGAAGAGGGGGAACAATATGAGTAAACAAAACAATCGGTCCTCGATTTCTCTTCTTAAACTTAAGGTCAGTCAATCAGGGAGTTCCTAAATGCAAAAATAAAGGTGTATTGAGAATAAGATACAATAAAGGAAAGGAAAGAATAGTGTTTTAAAGATTTTTGGCTTTCTCCCTACCTGAGTGAATCCTCTCTTTATTCTGTAGTGACTTGTGTTGTCTTGTAATGTAATCACTTTATATTGGCTAAGAAGAAAGAACAAAAGAACAATGAAGTCTGAGCCCCTAAAGAGAGATGACAAGGAAATGTCTTCAGGCTGCAAAATGGTACCCACCTAAATTAACTGGGAGGCACTCTCTAAGAACAGGTAGGAACAATCTTCAAAAATTCTGGATTTCCTTAATGTCAGAAATTCTAACTAAAATCTTCCTATTTTATCTTTTCAGGAGCATTCCATTCAGATGTCAAAAGCACTAGAAAAGGCAGATCCTCGGGGACATCAGAATACTACAAAGATAAGCACTTCTTTTCATTTTACAAATCATATTCTTAAGTGTAAACACTGTTAACGTATAAATGACTACCTTTCTTTGCTTTTTTCTTTTTGAAACAGGTGAGCCGAAACAGGAGACAAGAGCTGCACTGAAAATACCACTGGGCTCACGACAGGAAACGGTGGGCGCCGATAGGAAGGAACCGCACCAGGAGAAAGGAGCCGTACCAAAGATATTGCTGACTCACGACAAGATGATGGAGAAGTCTGGAAAGCAGGAACCATACCAGGAGGCAGAAGCTGCAGTGAAGACACCACCATCTCGTAATGAGAGAAGGAGAATGCCGAGCCTGTAAAGGAATGGAGCAGCCCAGGAAGAGGTATCCCGGAAGCATAAAACTCCCACAACTCTAGAACACAAAGCGCTCTAGTGCGGGAGCAGGGGAGTCTTATACTCCTCCCCTGCCGTGCCCGCCCGTTATACATGGCGGGCTCAACAGTACACCCCCCCTATAATACTGCCCACCTGTTTAGGTTTCCCAGGATAGCGTCTTTGAAAGAGTTGTATCCATCGAGGGGCATGTATGTGATTTGCTGCCTCCCAAGTACGATTGTCCATACCATATCCTTTCCAGTGTATGAGGTATTGTAATCTTTTCCTTACTCTTCCAGAGTCAATTATAGCTTCGACCTCATATTCAGGTTCATTGTTTATAAGTTCAAGTGGTGGTCTATTAACGGCTTCAATAATGAAACATGGAAAACAGGATGTATTGTAAACAAAGGTGGAAGATCGAATTTCATGGCAACTGGGTTAATAATTGTTCTAATCTTGTAGGGACCAATAAAAAGAGGTTTAAACTTACAAAATCCCTTCATTGTAATATCTCTGGTAGATAATCATACCTCATCTCCTAGAGCATATGTAGGTTCCACACGTCGATCCGCTTTTTCTTCATATACAGCTTTAGCTCTCTCTAGAGTTTCTCTGGCTGATTTCTGTATATTATGCTGGTGTTGGACAAATTCTAGAAGAGCAAACGTAGGGTGAGTAAGAGGAGGTGGTGACAACATAAATTGGGGGTAAAACCCATAATTGCAATAAAGGGGAATAATTAGTAGAGGAATTATAACTGTTGTTATAAGCAAACTCAGCCATCCAAATAAAGGAATCCCAATCTGATGTGTTATGTAAAAGTTGGCATTGTAGGTACTGTTCTATACACTGATTTATTCTCTCAGTCAGACCATCAGTTTGAGGATGGTGACTAGAAGAGTGCCTAATATCAATCTGTAAATAAGCACCTACCCCCTCACAAAAGTTGGAGATGAATTGAGGACCCCGATCTGATACCATAACTGAGGGAAGGTCGTGTAACCTAACTTTGTGTTGTCCAAAGAAGAAGACTAACCGCTTGGAATTAGCAACTGACTTTAGAGGAATACAATGTGCCAATTTGGTTAACAGGTCTACGACTACCAAAAGAGCTGTATTTCCTTGCATAGTTTTAGGTATTTCAATGATGAAATCCATAGACACAGTATGCAATGGGCTGACAGGAGTAGGTAAAGGGTGTAGCAAACCTACAGGGGCCTGATGAGATGAGTTCCCCTGTTCACACACATGGCATGTTTGGAGATAATGCTTTGTGTCATTTGCCATATTGGGCCACCAAAAGAGTCGACATACCGGATCTAATGCATTTTTATAACTTGGATGCCCAGAGAGGGGATGTGAATGACACCACTCTAGTGCTTGTTGTTGTAGCTGTTGTGTAGGTAATAACAAACCGGCGACTCTGGAGGCACCCTAGGTTACCACAGTGAACTTCCGGGGCAGATCTGTAGCCCCCGCCCCAGATGGTCAAGACCCGGCACAGCGTGGACCCAGACTTTTGCGGGTTCGACGTCAAGGACACGAATAATCCGTGATCCTTCTATTGATCTATTTTCTATTGTTTGTTTTTGGGATTACAGAATACTTTCCCCCTTTTTTGTTTGAATCCCTTCCCTTACTTTTTAGTCACCACCCTGGTCCTGACAAAGCGCGAGGATCCACTAGGGACCGCCAACAGCGCGAAACATGTTGACCACTACCCACACTCCCTCTCTCTCACTTTAACCCTCACTCCAACGGGTCGAGAGCAGTGGGACGTACCTACATCTTTTTCCCCTACTCAGAATGTTTATTTAACATTATCCCCCGTTACTTTTAGTAGATCTTTTGGACCCACCAATAAATAGCTAGGGTACCATTAGGTCTTTTTAGCTCCATCACTACACCCCCCTTTCCCCACACACCCGCACGCACAACTACGGCGACTCCACCAAAAGAACTCCGACAGAGAGCCCTTTCGAGGGCCCGTGAGGGACTGCAGCGCCACCCCCACGAGGAGCACCGCCCGATGATGATGCTTTGCACCCGCAAGGGTGTGTGAGGGCACTTCTAGTACCATCCAGGAGTCTCTGGTCTCCATTACACCATCACTTTCGAACCTCATCCGCCATTTCCCCTGCCCTCTATCTCCCTCTTCGCACAGTAGACCATACTGGCACTGTTTTCTTGAGGAACTGTTGCCTTACCTTGTATGGGTAATAACAAACCCCCTTGAATGTACAACAGATTTTAGACCTTCGGTGCCTTATGTGAGTGTGCTACTTCTTCTACTTCTGTGAATTGTTGCACCTCTGAGACTGCTTTCAGATAGTCTTCCTCTGAGCAAAGGGTGCCTATAATACATTACCTATCTATAATAGGTGGGGGATTATGTGTGGTTTCCTCAGGTTCAAATCCTGGATGAGACAAATCATCAGCTTACCCATTCTTTTTTCCAGCTTGATATTGTACTATAAAATCGAAGTCACTAAAATATTGTGCCCAACAAAGCTGTCTCATAGATAGGGTCTTGGCAGATTTTAGGATTTGTAAATTTCGATGATCTGTGAGTACTGTGATGTTGTGAAGTGCTCCCAACAGATATTGATACCAATCTTCGAAGGCATTCTTAATGGCTAATAATGCTTTATCCCCAACAGTACAGTTTTGTTCAGTTGGAGTCAATTTGTGAGAATAAAATGCTACTGGATGAAGACTCACTGTACATGAATCCGTTTGAGAGAGAATTTCTCCTACCCCTATCTGTGAAGCATCTACTTCCTCAACAAAAGGACGAGAAGGATCGGGGTGTTTTAAAATGAGAGCTTATGTAAAATCCCACTTCAATTTACAAAAGGCATCTTCTGCTGTATCTGTCCAAATAAACGGCACCCCCTTTTTTTAGCAATTTGGTTATAGGGGAGGCCAATTCAGAGAAACCATCAATAAAACATCTGTAAAAATTGGCAAAACCAGGGACATTTTGTACGTCTCTTACATTGTTTGGTGCTTACCAACGAGTGATGACCTAAACCTTCTGAGGATCCATATTGATCCCTTGAGAGGACAAAATAAAAACCAGAAAACATACTTGAGAGACATGGAGCTGACACTTGTCTAGCTTACAGTACAAATGATTGTCTCTGAGTCTTTCGAGTACACTCCTAACATGATACTGGTGCTCATTAGCTGAGGAAGAGTAGATCAGAATGTCATCAATATATGCGATTACATAGAGGTCTAACATATCTTTTAACACTTCATTTATAAAAAACTACAAGGCAGAGTCCGAATGGCATTACTAGATATTCGTAGAGACCAAACTTGGTACGAAATGCTGTCTTCCATTCATCCCTCTCTTTGACTCTCATCAAGTGATAGGCGCCATGCATATCCAACTTAGTGTAAATCATGGCATCCTTTACCTGATCAAGTAAAGAGGATATCAATGGCAAAGGATATCGTTTTTTTATTGTTACATTATTGAGAGCCCTGTAGTGAGTGCAACACCTAAGGCCAAATGAAACCAATATGTAACATTTCATCCAGGTATTCCTGTAAGTATTTATTCTCTTTTTCTGTCAGGGCATAGATTCTACTACAGGGTATTTGAGCTCCAGCCACCAAATCTATCCTACAATCACAGGGTCTATGTGGTGGTAAGGTAGTGGCTTCGTTCTTGTCAAAAACAGATTTTATATCCTCATAGCAAATAGGTAGTTTGGGAGTTACGGTATCTGTGACCACTGCTACATTCCCTGAATGTCTGTTTTTTACAACAAGGCTCTCCTATCAATGGAAGATTGTGTTGATGCAACCAAGGAAGGCCTAAAATAGCAGGGAACTGAGGGGAGTGAATGAGATCAAATGAAATGGTTTCTTGAAGGGTTTCTTGGATTTCCAAAGTTATATCTCTGGTGGCATGTGTAACTGGGCCAGACTTGATGTTACTCCCATCCATAGTTTTAATATCCTCCCAAGAAGACATGGCGACAAAAGGGATTTGTTTGTTTTTTGCCCAAGTCAAATCCATGAAATTACCGGTGGCCCCTGAGTCTAACATAATATGTACTTCATTAGTCTGCTGTCCTCACTTTAACCGTGATGAAAGGAAGAAATGTTGGGAAGAAGGAATAAGATCATTTTGAACAGAGTGATGTGGGACAACTAACCCAGAACCACCCAAAATCTTTGTCTCAACAGACTTCGGCCTTAAGAGTTTTCTGGGCTTTCTCTTCTGCTCGGTTTCACAAGGCACTTCTAAAGAAAGTGTCCCTGTTTGCCCCATTGCAAACATAGTTTCTTGTCACACCTTCTCTGTCTTTCCTCTCCACTAAGGGGACCCCAAATGCTTCCTATTTGCATAGATTCTGATTCTTCCGCTACCTTCTCAGCTTCTACCTTTCTCTCCTTGTATACAAAGGTGCATACTTCAGAACGCACTTTCTCTCTTTTTCTTTCATTCAAATGATGATCTAATTTCATCCCAAGATCAATGAGGGCATCACATGATGTCGGGGGGGATCAACCACCTAGGCTAGCATATCCTTTAAGTAATCTCTGAGGACTTTATAAAATCAAGCACCACGGTTTGCTTCAGGCCAACTGGCTTACTATCCTACTAAAGTTGGAGACATAAGTCATCAGATCTTTCATACCCTGTTTCAGATTCAATAATTCTGTGTCTACAGACTGCCTAAAGAAATGCCTGTCATATAATTTTCTCAGCTCTTACTTAAAGGCTGGATAATTATACAATAAGGGATCATTTCGTTCTATCAAGGGTACTGACCAATTGGCTGCTGTCCCACCCAAAAAAGAAAGAACAAATGCAACTTTAGCTTGTTCTGTGGGGAATCAAAAAGCCTTGCTCATGAAATGTAATTGGCACTGACTAATAAAAAATGGCCAATTTATTAGGATCTCCCAGTAATCTCTCTGGAGGGGCTAGAAGAACAGAAGGAGAAGTGGAAACATGAATTACTGGAAGTCCAGAAGTGGAGGGAGATGTTTGGGAGGAGAATTGTTCACCTACACTCTCCCCAATAGTCCTTGCCGATGCCCCAGGTCTTATATCCTGCTGTATAGCATCAAACCGTGAGGCTAAAGCTTGGGTTTCTTTTTTGAGATCACCAATCATGTGGGCTAAATTTGTAAGTGAAACCTGGCCCTCTTCCAAGTCACTCGGGCAGAAAAAGAAACGTGGGCTTTGCATTCTGTCAATGCTCTTACCTATGTTTCCGCAGGAACGACATGCGAGATGAAGGCACCCAACTTCCCCTTTTCAGCAGTTGCGCCCAACGATTGTCAAAGCGACAATGGTAAGTAGGGGAAGAGGGGAAACAATAAAGGGGAAACAAAACAATCATCCCTCGAGGTTTCTTCTTAAACTTTAGGTCAGTCAATCAGGGAGTTCCAAAATGCAAAAATAAAGGTGCATTAAGAATAAGATACAATAAAGGAAAGGAAACAATAGGGTTTTAAAGAGTTTTGGCTTTCTCCCTACCTGAGTGAATCCCCTCTTTATTCTGTAGTGACTTAAGTTGTCTTGTAATATAATCACTTTATTTTAGCTAAGGAGAAAATACAAAACAGCAATGAAGTCTAAGCCCCCAAAGAGAGATGACAATGAAAAGTCTTCAGGCTCCAATTTGGTACCCACCTGAATTAAGTGGGAGGCACTATCTGAGAACAGGTAGTCAAAATCTTCAGCCACTAACTAAAAGAAAAATTGTTCTTATTTTACCTTTTCAGGAGCATTCCATTCAGATGCCGCACTGAAGACACCGCCGGCTCACAACGAGAGAGGGAGGAGTCTGGGAAGCAGGAACTGTACCAGGAGGCAGGAGCTGCACCGGAGACACCACCAGCTTGTGACAAGAGAAGAACGACGAGCCTGTAAAGGAACAGAGCAACCCCGGAAGAGCTGTTGCAGGTAACCCAGAAGCAGAAAACTCCCTGAACACTAAAACGCGGAGTGGTCTAGTGCAGGAGCAGGGATGTCTTATACTCCTTCCCTGCTGTGCCCACCCATTACACACGGCGGGCTTGACAGGGGCTTCGCCTTATTTACAAGGCAGCGTTAACCCAATTAACATGGCTTAATGCTGCCTTGTAAATAAGGCCCACTTTTACGCTATGCTTAGCGTGAAAGGGAAGGGCAATGAGTGTTGCTGTGGGCGTTTCACCGCAACCCCATTGATTTTGATGCTCCCCCCTATTTACAAGGCTGGCATAAAGAGGAGGCAGTGTTAAATAACCTGGTCTTACCCTGGCCAATGAGAAGAAATGTTTAATTTCTCCTTGTTTTTGCTGTTTCCATGTGTGCTGCGTTGTGCAGCACACATGGAAACAGCAAAAGGCCAATGATTGTTTATGTGCAGGAAGGTCCCCCTTCCTGCACATAAACAATCATTCTTAAAAAATGCCGTTTTGCAACTTTTATATGTGCTGCATTAAGCAGCACACATAGAAGTTACAAACTGGCATTTAAGGACCTTCCTGCGCATAAACAATCTTCCCCTGAATGCAGACACCCTTGCGTAGGTGCCAGGGTGCTACGTTTATTCTTGTAAATATGGTGCAGCCCTGTGTTTCTGAAGTAGCGGAGTGAGGTGTTAAGCCAGGAAGGCTAACGCCTCACTCCGCCACTTCCCTGGTAAATATGCCCCTACATCTCCACCCTTGTTGCATAAAAAGGTATAACCTACAGCAGCATCATAACTCTGTGATAAGTCATCGAAGTGCTCCATAGGTCGGCCAGATCACTCGGTATGAGGTAGTTAAATTGTACCCGGAATGGACACCAAGGATACAGGATCTAATATCTCATCTAGCCCCTTCACGTAGGGTAGTCTCATCTTGGTTTACAGGAACTGGTGATTGTTGAGACAGATGTCTGAAATGTGATGAGTCCTTTGTGATGGATTTGCTAGGACCTTGCACCGTTATTATGTGTCCCTTGTGCATCACAACTTTCAGAGGTTCAACAGCAGACGGAGAATCTGGCATTTTGCTTCCATTTTTGATTGACAAGAACCAAGGTGCCTTCGTTAAAGACTATCTCCTAAGTCCACTAACGTTGATAGGCATAATTTTCATCTGATGTATTCCAGCAGCACCAGTGTCACAAATCTCTTCATCATTCCGAGTTCGTTCAGTAGTCCACTGTGGTAGTTTGGTTCTTATAGCTCCACCATACATCATGGTCGCAGGACTCTCACCGGTGGGGTGGTGTTTCGAGGAGCTAAACGATAAGCACCAATGGCTTGACTTAAGCCCTGACTCAGCTTGATTGCCTCCATTGATGCACATTGGATGACTCATTTTAGGGTTCCCATAAAACGTTCCATGACACCATTAGCCTGTAGTTTTTTGATGCTTGACATTGAGCCTGGTCAGAAACTCCTTAAACTCCTTGCTATTGAATGGTAGTCCATTGTCAGGCTTGAGAATATCTGGTATGCCCCATACTGCAAATACATCATCCAGTCACTCAATGACTTTGTTGTCGGTTGTTGATGACCATCCGCTAGGGCTAAAAAAAGTCTACGGACACTCTTTCCTACACACATGCAGGAATATCAGAGATGGTTAGTGGATGTTAGGTCACTTGAGGAGAAAGGCAATTGCATAAGGGAAACTCCTTTAATTCCCTCTCAAATCTCTCATCCAAGTGAGGAACAACACTTGATCTCTTAGGTTTCTATTGGTGGCAACAATGCTACAATCTCCTTCATGAGTGAGTTCAATGACTTGTTTTCTCAGACTCTCAGGTATACAAATCCCGGATCCTCTTCGCACAGTGCCTTCTTTAGTGACAGACAGTTCATCTTGCACATTTCAGTACCTTTGAAATTCAACATCGTCACTCAGAGGTAAAACACTCTGTCTCCATGACTGTGCTGAAATATTACTTTTAAGGGCTATCATGTCTTTATCTGCATTTGTAACAGCAATAATCGGTTCAAAGGATAAAGCCACCAGCGTGCTGGTCCTTACAATGAATTTGATGTATTCCTCAGCAGTGTTCGATTTTGAGCTGTGCCACTGCAGTGAGAAATAATCTGCAAGGTTTTGGTTCTTGCCTGGCCTTATGCACAATTGTATAGTCGTAATCTTGTAAACACAACTCACAACTCTCAATTTGAGAGGCACCTTGGCCATTGGATTTCTGAAGATGGTGAGCAGCCCTCGGTGGTCTGTGACAATCTTGAGGTACTTTCAATTAAGAAACACAAGAAAAAGTTTGCAGGCCTACACCACAGCCATTCTTTTTCTGGCTGGGAATAAGTGCACCACAATGGGTCACTGAGCATTTGGATGTCCATTATGCTAAGCAAGCAGTTGCTCCCAGCCCCACCAGACTCACATCAACAGTTATCTCAGTGTGTAGTGTAGGTTCAAAGTAGGCCATCTCATACACATTTTTACTTGCATGATTTACTCTATTGAAGTTTTAATCACATTCAGAGGACCTTTGGAACTGGACATTTCATTAGGTCAGGTCATGCAATGGGGCACTCACTGTAGCAAAGTCACACATGTACCTTGAACAATAGTTGGCCATGCCCAAGATGGACAGGAACATGGTGACATCTTGTGGGGGGCTAGTGGCCGGCAGCGATTGTACTTTATCTGGATCAGGAGTCATCCCCTCATCAGAAAATATGTGCAGAAAGAACTTGAGTTTAGTTTTGTGAAATTCACACTTTTCTGCATTTAAAGTGAGACCTGCATTTGTAAGTAACCGGTTCACTTGTTTGAGAGCCTTATCATGCTACTTCATTGGTGTTCCAAATACCGGTATATCATCATTGTGATTGAAAGCATGTGGAACAGGGGAAATTGTTCTACATATAACATCCTGGAATATTTCTACAGCAGCTGACACTCCAAAACTTAACTTTTTGTATCTGAGCAAACCAATATGAGTTGAAACAGTGGTAATGTACCTACAGTTTTCTTCCAACTTGAGTTGATGGTATCCCTCGTTCAAGTCAAGATGGGGGAAGAGTTTGGCTCGTTCACTTACATGAGCATTTCGGCAATGTGCGGACTAGGACATCTTTCCCTCTTGATTGCTTTGTTGGCCTGGGGCATTTCCATGCAAATGTGTAATACACCTCCACTGTCCGTTTTTGGCTCTGCCACTATGGGTGACACCCATGGTGTGGTGCTAGTAGAACACTTGATGATGTCATGATACAGCAGCAATTTTCAGTTTTTTTCCAACAGCTTCTTGTAGGTGAATTTCTATTGTCAGGTGGTGCTGTGCAACAGGATGGATGGCTTCATCAATATGAAGTTGCACTTTAATTGTTTTGAGCCTTCCTAGGCCATGAAATAGCAATGAGAAGTGACGCACAATTTCAGATTGCATATTTAGCTTGTAATTGATTCAGATCAGTCCCATGTTAGCAGCAGTTGCAAAACTAAGTTGACATGCACTGGAAGAAGTACCCTGAAGACTGTGGACTGGGGCTGGCAAAGACATCTTTTTATGCCAGAAGGTTGCTGTGAATGATCCTTGACTTTGTAACAGTTTGGAAGCAGCCCATGTGTACACGTTCGACAGGCATGATGTTGATTGGTGCACTGCCGTTATTGTATAAAGGTTATGGAGCAAACATTGACTTTTAGTGTGATTTTGAGAAAATGTTCATATGAATTCTTTTTGTTTCGTTGACTCACTCATTTTTGTCGTTCATTTGTTGTTCATTTGTCTTCTTTGCAAGCAGCAAGGCCCACATGTGCATGTCGCTTTTTATCAGATATGATAACGGCACACTCACCCTATTCACTGTTGCTCGATGGTGACGTAGAGTAACTCTTACTGGATGAACTTGATGACAATCAACTTTGTTTAGTTTTCACCTGTCGCAGTTGAGATTGCTTCTTGTCTTTGTGGGCGTGGGGAGAATGCTTCTGAAAACTTCTGGCGTCCGTTTTTTCATCTCGTCATGATGCAATTCATTTCTCTTTTGCTTTGCAAACTGTTATCAAGTGGTTTTCCTTTAGGCAAACATTGCATGTTTGCCCAATGGCGCGCACCAAGGGAAGACTGGGCATGCAGGGTGCCAGCAGAGGGTGCTCCTGAAGAAGATTGAGAGCATGAAGGATCGGAGGGGGGTAGAGCGCCGCATCTGAAGATTAGACAGAACGGGCAGGAGCCCTGGAGAGAGAGTGGCCTACAAGGGTAAGAAGCAATGTTGTCACATGAGTGGCAGACCCTGTAAAGGATGCCTCATTGGAGACAGGAGTGAGTGCCGTGATAGCACAGTTATGAGTCAGAAGCAGTGCCTCCTCATGTGAAGATGCCAGCAGCGGCCCATGCAGGTAAGAGCGGTGGGGAAGTGGGGCTAGGTGGAGGGGGTTTCGACAGACAAAGAATAAAAATTAATTATTTATTTAATTTTCCATAGTGGTCATCTGTTAAATCCTCTCCAACCCGGTTCCACTGCCCCACGGCTCTTACCTGCATGGGCTGCTCCTAGAAGATGAGGCGAAGAATGAAATGTGACCCTCCAGCCAGGGAGTGAAGCACTAAGAAGATCCCTCAGAGAAGGGACAGAAGATCTGTGAGAGGTCCACGAAGAGAAGGCCTGTGGGAGGCCCACCACGAGAAGAAGAGTTGAGTCCTACAGAGAGGACAGGTCGCGATCAGGGAGGTCCTTGTGAAGATCACTGCGAGAGGGCTGGTAGGGAGAGACACTGGCAAAGAGAGTCAGTCAGGGGGTGTAGGACGTGATCTGGAAGGTCCATGTGAAGTGTAAGACACATGGAGAGGCCTGGTCAAAAGGAAGAAGAGAAGAAAGGAAGAAAGACTCTTAGACCATCGGAGTAACATCATCTGTCTTTGCCTGCTTGCTATCCATGGACCTAAGGTGGTTTTAAAAATAGCAGCAGCAGACTCAACCATTGCTCCATATGCACCCTTAAGTGAGCATTGTATATAGATTTCCAGACAGTGTGACTAGGTGGCACAGGACCCACAGAGCTCAGGTGGACTGTGACAACTTGTACTAGCAATTGAGAAATCTGGACTTCATCCACACTGCTATTCATGACCAGAGTAGTCTGGTTCAATTGCAGAGGCATGCCATGATGCCTGGTACTCCCAGCTGTACCTGTCCACCCATACTGTCTTTCAGGCAACCTGAATAGACTAGTGGAGTTTTCTTTTGTCATTTTGTTCCCTCCCACGGGGTGGAATTGTTTTCCTATTTTCAATAAAGTTTGGGAGGGAGGGATGTAGTGACCAGCTGGTCATGTTCTAGTCTTTATAAAATACTGTGTTTCCATCAACCACTTCTTGAGGGCTGCCTTCCATACCCCCCCACACCAATCCATCACAGGTGTCACCGTTCAGGTGACCCTGCTGATAAAAGAGGCAGGGTGCATGTGCTCCTTGCAAGTGCCAGAGTATACTACCCTGAGTCTGCGTCATGTCTATCACTGCATTAGGGCCTAGGTCCCTAACCCGTACAATGCGGTGCTCCCTGCTGCCTTTAATGGAGGCCACTGCCTGCTGCAAATTCTAAAACACCCGTCTCTGGCGGGAGAAGTGTTCCATGGACTTGTAGCCTGCCCATGTCTCTCAGCTTCCAACACTTGTGTACATATTTAGTGTCAGGAAAATAAAGGGGGTCCATTTAGGTATTTTATGCAGGGTGATTAGTTGTATTGTTAGATGCTCTAGTTTTGGCATGCTAGCAGTTTTTATTGGTTTGTTGGTTTTCTCCATAAAGAAATGTGGTCGAATGTGATGACGTTTTGAAGGAGTGTGCAGTAGATATGCCCAAACAGGATTCACAGTATTATTATGGTCCTGAATATTACTCTGCATTGAATGTTAGCTTCCTCAATGGTCTTTGAATGTTAGCTTCCTCAATGGTTCTTTAGTTGAATGTAGTTTTCCTTAACATAGTCCATTTCCATGCATCACACAGAGGGCTTTGGGTTCTGTTGCATGCTTTTTTTATTTCTTTCCTTTTTTTGTATGAAAGCGGGTGCAGCATAACTTGGCTTTCAGACCCTGGATTTTTGCTGCATATGCTTGTCAATATTTGATCCCAATGTGGGTTTGACAAAGACTAGTAGGGTGTTCCTGTCTGATTAGGTTGTCAGAGTAGCAAGGTCTTAGTTTACGACTTCCCGAAGTATTCCATTTTGAAGAAGTATGATTTTTGTGTTATGATGTTGGGCCATTATGGATGGGTGGTTGAACTGTGGAGAGAAAAAATTAAGGTGGCTCTGTGGTCTGTCTAATATAGAAGAAGAGCTGTGTGGTATTTCAGTTATGAAAGTGTAGTGATCACCACATCTAGAATTCTGGCTTTGATGTGAGTGGTGCTGATGATGACTTGTATGGAGTTAAGTGTGTTGACAAGATGATGATTTTCTTTAATTCAGGATGACCAAAGTCTTTGAGGTAGAAGTTTCTGTGACTGAGGGACATGATTGTTAGAGGTGAACTAATTCATGAATGAGCATCTGTTACTTGTGATTTGCAACTGAAATAGAATTAACTTTCTGACAAGATGAATGTGGTTACTGTAAAATCAATAATTTGAAGAATTGATTAGTCGAACTTTCTGGTTTATTCAGCACTCTTTGTTTTGTGAAGGAATACAAATATGATGCTGCTCTTGTGGAAGCATCCTGGGAACTAACTGTTACATCCAGTCAGACAAGAATATTGAAGATATTGATAATGTATGGCTTCTCACTATCACCTCTCACAATGAATTGCTGTTTCATCAAGAGACATGCTTCACTTTCACTTTGCCATATATCATCAATATCTTCAACATTCTTGCCTGACTGGATATAATAGGTGCACATGTGAGGTTGCAGGCTGGAGAGATATCTTAATCTTTTACCTATTTTTGTACAGATCACACTACAGTAAGTATTTGCCCATTACACCATGATAGAGTGAATGCATGATTGGAGAAATATTCAAATGAACTATGTGGCATGTTTAGAAAACATTCTGGTGTGGTGCATGATTAATCAGAGTGGTGCTTTAAGTCTAGATTAGGAGATGCACCTAATCAAAACATTTAACTCAGGCAAGAGGACTAAAAGTGAGGGAAGCTGCATCTGCTTTACATTTTATGTATACTGTGTCTGGCATTTCGGAGTGTCACCTATCTGGTAACTTAATTTGGTATCTGGAATTAAAGTGGGATACACCATGTCCACCTCATTTTGCTATGATCATGAAGCTGTTCATATGGATGGTTTTGTGA
The DNA here is from genome assembly GCF_964204655.1 of Triturus cristatus. NCBI lineage: Eukaryota > Metazoa > Chordata > Amphibia > Caudata > Salamandridae > Triturus > Triturus cristatus. Next base: position 1,077,664,383 of record NC_140591.1, on the reverse strand, counting down.
GCTACCTTAATTAGCTAAATAAGGGATGAGGATGTCAATAGAGTTAACAGGGCAGTGCATAGGACACATCAGGATTCAGGCTAAGCTCAAACACACATAAAGTGTAGAATAGTTGGAGACTGCGGAAGACAGTTCGATGGAAGATGATGAGATAACTGCCAGACAGTCGGTCTATCACTTCCAGGTTGTGGGTCAATTCCAGTCTATGGGTGACGGAGCCATATTTATGGCCCTTTATGTCACATAGCCTTTGCCTGGCAATGTATCATAATTAAGACTCCCTGTTTACTGATTTTACAGATAAATACAGGTAGAAAACATATATTTTCTTGTATGTATTTATTTTTAAATGTGGATAAAAATGGAAATTGGGTTGCATTTTGAGTAAATCTAAATACTGTCTGCAATGACTGCCAGGCCAATAGCTGTGTGGATTGATAGGTAGGGAGGCTAAAAAAGGACTTTTAGTAAAGAGGCTTTAACAGCAGTAGAAGTGCACATAGTTGATACTGAAATGTGCATATTTACTTATAAGTGCATCGATTTATCTTCTGCGGGTGTTTACAGCATTAAACCTAGTAGGCATTCAAGCATGAGTGCATATTTACCGGTTAAATAAATGAGGAAATATTCTAATTTCAGCTTCATTTTTCCACTAAACCCAAAATAAATATGGATAAATGCAGATAAAATTAGCAAACAAATAAACATGGAAAAATAAAGACGGAAAGGTCAAAAACATAAATACTATAAAACCGGGAGCCCCAATCATAATTTGTTGTGGCATTTAATTTTCATAGCTCTTCGCACTCATTACCTGTCCCTCACATTTGGTGTTTTATCTCTCTAGGTTCCTCTTGGTTTATTGCCCATTAGGTTTTCCTTACTCTGTTTGCTGTGCTTGTGCGCTCCTTCTCTTGTTTGCTATCAGCTTATAACTAGTGAATTTGTGATGAGGTCTGGAGCTCTAAGCGAGATTCCTGGTTGCTTAAGGCTCGTCAAAGGAACACCGTCTGCCAAAACTGGTTAGTCTCTCAAATACTGATAGCGTAAATATCAAACCAGCAGGTATTTGTTACCTGCTAACTGCTAATAAGGTGAAAGATTTGTTGCATTCACACATTTTTACTGGTAGTGCATCCACTAAAAAGTTGGAGTATAATGTCTTTGGAATTTGACTTAGAGGATCCTCCATAAAAAGGTTGTATAACTCTTCATAAAGTACTTTATGAAGATGGGACACTTTTTTCCTCCAAAATCTTCCTAGGGAATTTGAACTAGCAAGTATCTTCAGATTCCATGGCCTTCTAAGCTATAAGCTCAAATTGAGGGGCTCAGTTTACAGAACTTTTCTGGAACTAATTGATAGGAAAAGTGGCAATCAGACATTTCAAATCTATCAGTTACTATAAGCAGACAGATGTACAAGCAGAAAAGTTAAATTAATCGTTAACTCAGTACCTAAAATGCCCAGTCCCGCTGGATTACTTTAGTAGCACATAACAAGGCATTACATTTATCATTTGGAAGATCTACTTTCTTTTGTCCCTATTGATATCATCCTCGGAGGTTTGCATAGAAGATCGCTCCATCCACTGACTGAGGCAAGGTTGTGCGTTTGTCCTACTTTCGTTGCCGTCTTCTTAGCAGACCTCATGTAAGTGCTAGCAAAATCTAACTCTTTCGGTCCAAAGATAGGTGGTTCACTCATTTTTTGTCTTTTTTTATGTGGATGAACTAGAAATTAGAGACATAACACACATGGGCTTACAAGGAAAACTATCTGATCTTTGTAAATATTGGTCCTCTGGGTTTGCTGATTCTTCCCTGTCTGTTGTTCTTGAAGCGGGGGGGGGGGGGTGGATAGCACCTGGAGTGTTTGGGTTGGGTGTTAGTCTTAGCCAGGTCTCAAAGAGGAAGTGTTGTGTAGGAAGTGCCAGACTTTGATACCATGTTTGATGAGTGACTGGATGTTAAGGAGAATGCAGGTCAGGGTTGGGTGTGTATTATGTATGGAGTGAGATGGAGAGGGGGCCATGGAGGTGAGCTGGTAGAAATGCAGGAGAAGTGGAAAGTGGGACAAAAGAATGAACCTTCGAGGCAGATAGAGGAGGACAAAATGCAGTGCAGGTATGAAGTCAGCTGTTCATGGCGAGGAGGGCTTCCACCGAGTAACTTCACACACTATGATGGCAGGTTGGCAGACCAGGTGTCCTGCACTAGAAGCGGATAGGGCACGGACCACGCAGATGGGCATCCACACTGTGGCTGCAGTTAAGAAGGTCCAGGAGGAGGGAGGAGAACCCGGGCGGAGCTGGATAGAGTGAGTGGCGGGAAACGCATCAGCAGCAGGTAAGAATGCAGCTCAAAAAGGCAGGAAAGCCAGCAAAGGGAAGCAAAAGAAGTGCAAAAGAAGCTAAAAAAAGACAAAAAGAGGGCAAGAACAAAGGCAAAAAGAGGAAAAGAGAAAGCAACAAGTGTCAAAGTGAAGAGTGGATGAGGAGTGAAAAATGGGAAAAATGAGGCAAAAGCGAGAAGATCGATGTGGGGCAAAGATCGAATGAGAGACAAAGGGAGAGGGCAGAATAGAAAGTGGGCAGCGGGAGGCAAAAGAGTGAAAAAAGGGGGGAAATTGGCAAAATGGGAAAATGAGGTAAAAGGTGAAAAATTCAAAAGGAGGAATAATACAAATGAAGTAAAAGGTGAAAAAATGCAAATGGAGCAAAAGAAGCAAAAGGCGAGAAGCAGGTGAGAAAGGCAGGGATGCCTGAATCAGATGGAGGGAAGAAGGCTAGGGGGTCTCAATCCAGTATAGTGATGCAGAGCTGGGTCTGACAGGCTTCTCCTGGTCTGATGCTCAGCCACAGGTAAGGATCAAGTAAGGCAGTTACGCAGTGGGAGGCAGCACATTCTTAATGGCAGGTTGTCTGGTAGCTTGGTTCCAGTGATACAGAGTGCCCAGGGACCCATGTTTGGGCATACCCATCACACTTGGGGCAACATAATAAACTATGCAAAAAGTTATAAATGGAATGCTTGTATTAATCTCAGCCCCTGGTAATTACTCGGTCCGCATCCCAGTCCATCATTATTTCGCACATCATGCCAAGCCAGTTTGGAAGCAGACATATGCAAACTCTGCACCAGTGGGATCAGTCCAGCCCAAACTGCCAAGCCAGGTCCTCCCTGAACCACGACACAACCAACCCAGGACTGGTTGTGATCATGTTATGTACTCATGAGCGGGTATAGCTTGGTTCCAGTGACACAGTGTGCACAGGACCCACAACTGGGCATACCCATTCCTATTAGGGCAACATGGTGAAGTATATAAAAAGTGAAGGCTTGAATGCTTGAATTAATCTAAGCCAATGGTAATTACTTAAGGCTGCATCCTAGTCCATCATTATTTTTCAAACTACACCACCTCAGTTTGGACCCAGCTATATGCAAATCAGTCTTGGCCCTGCTCCAATGCTTCACTTTGCAGGGAGGGGATTCTAAGAAGTGATTAAAAATGGAAACTGGATACAATAAATGTTCTAACCAAATAAGGTGATTTGCTGCCCATAAAACATGTTTCCTTTAACTTATTGCTAACACTGCCTAAAACTGAGCTACTTGATAAGACAACGCTCTAGAAAAAGAAACCTTACCTCTTTAGGTTCTAAATCCTCCACATCTCCTTTAAAGGATACATATAAAGATGACTTGGTTTACTCTTATATCAATAATTTGCTCAATCTAGAAATGAGAGTGGCTCTGTTGAAATTCAGAATAGCTATAAATAACAAGATTGGGGAGTGTAGAGGTAAAGCCCTCCACGGACATAGGAGGTGGATACGTCTTCCACACAGAATCAGTTACAAAACATAAGGATCCACCTCTGGGGGAAGGAGGAGGGGGAAGAGAAGAACCTGGGTTCAGATATCTAGGGTGGTGGAGGGTGTGTATCCTACTGTGGTTGGACACACACTGTGTTTGTTTAAATACCCCTCACACACCAGAATGTCCCTTGGTGTCATGCTTCATCATAGGGGTCTTCCCGCCCCGCTGCGGGACGGGGCGTGCTACGACCTGCGACTACGCGGGAGCACTGATAATGTAGTGCTATGTGTGATGCAAGAGGGAGGGTCTGAAGTGGATGTAGGTAGGTGTATTGAAAAAAAACTGGCCTCATTAGACGTAGAAACTTTAATAGGTCAAGGGAGGCTGGTACTGTTAAAAAGGTGGTGCGGAGATGTCCTGCGTAATGTGCGGATACTCCCAGTAGGTCAACATGTTTCGATGCAGCAAGGCATCTTCGTCAGGACAAGAACAAGATCCCTCCTGTATAAATAGCGTGTGCCTTATTTAACGACTATAGAAAATAAGTGAAAATGCAATTAATAAAGCATTAATATACAATACCTAATGGTATGCTTTTATGTTTATGTATATGAGAGAACAATGCCTCATGAACCTTTAGAACGGGTGGATAGGGCGGGGTAACTCAATGGTGCCCCTTGAAAACCGTGGCTCGATGTCAGTCCATCCCGCGGTTCCGCTGTACTCCTTTTCAGAATAGGTCTCAACACTTTTTACTCCTGTCTATTGGTGGTGAGGGCAATCCACACAAATGAATGGAAATGTATATGTGGTTTGCAATAAAATGTAACACGGCTCATAATTATTGAAAGAGTCTATATTTAAAGCAACAATGACAGTATTTTGAAAGATCAGTATATGAGAGCCCATAAACAACCTTTTTGGGTTATTAATTGTTCCAGAAAAACAGGTTGGAACAGAGCTTTAAGGGTGGTAGGATACCTTAGTGTGGAGGGAATGAGGTAAGCAGTATCCTGCAATTCCCCTATACATTTAAAGAATCTCTCTACATCGATGTGTGGGAATAAGGCATATGAGTATTTTAAAACACATCTTAATTAAATATGGAACAAGGTGTTGTTTGCATGCTTGAAAATGTTTTATTCCCATGCAATATTTTTATGTATAAAATGCAGTGGGGGGATTTTTAATTACATTAAAAAAGGTTTTTAGGTACTTGGCAACTATTACATGTAGCATTGTTGTCTTTTGCAATTTTTAATGTGTAATGTAACTTGTATGTTTTGCACATCACCATCTACTGCAAACTGAACCTGCAAGTGACTCATTTGTAGATAAACACCACAGAAAAGCACCTGGCTTATCAGAAAGGCGATAAAGTGTTCTAATCCATCAAGTATCGAAGAATTCACAGTTCACATTTTAAATTCACATCCCAATGTATTGGTCCTTTCACAGTTTTAGGGGTATTGGGAAGTACAACCAAATAACTATTACTATCTTTGCACTGCAACATACATCCTCTATACCATCTCTTTCAAGTTAAATCTCCCATTTCAGATATAATCAGCACCGCTTTTAGTAGATGGTTCTCTGGAGTGTGAATAATAAGGTACCCATGATTCCCATACCGATTGAGGTGAAACAGAGTGCCTGATGGTGTGGAGAGGGTACAATATTACTGAAAGGTCTTGGGAACATTCAGATTTTGTAGATGCCCCCCATTTTGTGAAAAGATTCTCGAAACGTCATCCCTTGAATCTTGGAGCCTACATTACTTCTTGAAGTGAGCACTATTTGGATGAAGGAAATGTCAGCATTCAGGCTAAATGCAGTCATACAATCAGGCATAAGGGACACAGGATTAGAGACTGTAAACCAAATAATTTGATTGCAATAGACCACTAACTGCTAAACAGTCAGTTTACTCACTTCTGTTTTTTGGTCACTTCCAGGTTGCTGGTGGCAGAGCCATATTTATAGTCTTTAAGGCACTAAGGGGCCGATTAGGATGGCGGCACCCTAGCCGTGCTTGGATCAGCCGCCAGTGATGCGGCAGTCCCGCACTGCTAATTAGGATGCCACCGCCACTGTGGCGGCGGCATCCTCTATTCCCAGCATAGTGGTGGGCGGTGCTCACAGCACCGCCCGCCACAATGCTGTGGCTGCACTGTGTGCATTTGCATGCACAACATGGCAGGCACCGTGTGGTGCCTGCCACGTTGTCCATGCAAATGCCCGCCCACCCCACCAACATCCAGGGGGCCCGCAACGGGCCCCCAACTCAGGAATCCGCATGCCTTTGTTGCCGCCAAGGAAAGGCTGCTTCCCGCTGCCACCCTAATATGGCTGGCGGTGTCTAGCAGACACGCCACCATATGCAACCCTTTTCTGCCCGGTCAACCCGTCGACCAGGCGTAAAAGTGGCGGGCGGTCTTTCCGTCTGCCGCAGTCCCCCCGCCATCATAATATGGCAGGAAGGGAAATGGGAGGTGAACAGTGTATGATGTAGGGCGGATCGCCACCACCATGCGGGCAGTGGCAATCTGCCCTACATCATAATAGACCCCTAAGTCTTTGCCTCGCCAAGAGCTGTGAGTTGGTGATGTTCTACATTTTCATACCAGCTCACATTCATTATCCATCCCTCATGCTTGTTTCTTTCTCCTTCTTGGGCACCCCTGTCATATTTTCCATCAGTTCTCACTTACTCCATGTTGCTATTTTTGTGCTCCTTCTTTCGCTATCTTCCTAACATATGACTGGTAAGTTTGCTGTAATGTTCTGGGGCTCTTAGCAGAATTTCTGATCATCAAAGCAAAACCCACTGCTGAAACTGGGAAGCCTCAGAAACACTGAAATATTGTAAATGTTCAGAACGGGTGGTAGTCTTTACTTTCCTGTTATCTTTCATGCAGCATATTTATAAGCCCTGTCTCCCCAAAATCAAGATATAATAGCGCTGTCTCTTGACCTGAATAGTTATTTTGAAGAGGTGAGATGATCCAGTCCATTGTTTCTCTCACTCATACTCTTCTTTCCTGTTTCCCTAGAATCATATTTCAGTCAACAATTTTACCTTTGCTGTCTGCATAGGCATTTTAAGGGCAGCACAGGCTTTCAGTGAATCCATCTAAACTTCTGGAACCTAGCAAGGATATCTTAGACATTCTGTATTTTCCTTTTCCTTGATGCATCTTCAAATGATTTGGTAAATGTAAGTGAAAAAATATTCTACAGATATAAAGTTGTTGCCAGTTTTTATGCCTTGAAAAATACAGCGATAGAAGAGCCAGATTTTAACCACCGAATTGTTGAAGGACACTTTAAATAATATAACCTCTGTCATTCATGGTTTGACCAAAGTCCCTAAATCAAACTTTACCTCTCTTACACCATACATTGTAGAGATTGAAAAACAATTCTGTACTCCCTCTGGAGTGCTGTGTCAATCATGTCCCACATCTTTTTCTTTCACCTTTCCTTACTCTATCTACAAAAACCTTCTATTACTTCAGTCTCTGCTAACATTAGCCTAAAGTTCGTTAACTCCACTTTTGACTCAGCTCTAAGCGTCAACCTTTCAGTCCTAACTATAATATATATCCATTACTCTCAAGCAACCCATCCCATATATTAAACTGAATGCACCCCTATCGCAGAAATAATATTTAGAAACTCAAAAAGGTTACGTCTAAATAAGGTGTTAATAACGTATAGATAGATCAATAAATGAGGGGTGAGAGGTCTATGACAGGTACAACTGAACCAGCAGGTTTTTGCTTCTTTGTAAATAGGTACCTAATGTGATGTTTAATTAAGTACCTTTTTTATTCTGACAGATTCAGAAGAAGGACAAAGGTGCAATATAAAACTGCCTTCATCAGGCACTTCAGTTCAAATGTCTTTAGGCAATAGCTGTGATTTATCCTTTGTTAGTTAATTAAAAAGAGAAGATGTCAGTGGAACAACCCATAGCCAGCAATGCACACCTATTGGCAGTGGCAAGAGGCAACCTGATCTCAGGCCAGCAGACTAATCAGAGTCATGGCTGCAACTTCCACAACTCGAGAAAACTGTGCCTAATTATTGGGGGCTCATTTCCCACCTCAGATGATCTAAAATGCATTTAGACAGGATATGTGCCTGAATAACCAGCTTTTCCAATCACCTACATGGGCTTTCCGCTAGACCGGAGGAAACTCAGAAGTAACAATTGAAGCCCCTCCTGCCCCAGGCAGGCCTTTATTTATAGATAATAATTTTTGGGTGGCTTTATGGAGAGTAATGAGTGCGTATCTAAATGTTTGTTGGTTTGCTGGTGTTTGTTTGATATTTTAGTTAGTTAGTTAGTTTAAGGGGGTAGTTAGTGCATTGTGTGTAGTATTTGTTGGATTTGCTTTTGTGGGACTTTGTTCAATAAATATATGTTTGCTAAGAGATTTATGGGTTCATTTAGAACTTCTGAAGTGGGAGCCCTGTCATAAATTGGCAGAACTCCTGTCCCTCTAAGCTTGTCAATGGACAGGGTTGTCAGTCAGTGGAAGCCCTTCTCTCATTGTATTTTTTGCATTGTTGCTATCCAGACCCAAACTGCTTTCTGAGGTGCTCCTAGTTTGTGTTTTTGTAATGAATTGTACTGTTATTTTTATATACTGAATCATACTCTTCACCCCAATTAGATCCACTCTTTTGCAACCAAGGTAGACTATAATATTATGCTGAGCAGACCTACCCAGAAGTCCCAAAGTGATAGATTCCTGCTGCCCAATCCACTGGGAAATGCTTTAATTCAAATCCATTTACTTCGGCATCACCTTACTCAGAGACGGCCGCGCATTTAAGGCGCTTGTGTCGTTTTAACCACTGATGCCAGTTATGAATAAATTGATCATATATAATAAAAAGCGTCCTTATTAGGCATTCTCCGTGTCTGTGATTAAGATAATTCGAACATCTCTGGTAAACTAAGGTCTTTTTAGAACCCCTTTTACCCGGTTATACTAGCAGTTAATCTCTGCTTCCTTGGAGAAGCGCCTAGTATAGTGGGCATATCGTAACTTTTCTCCCTGGTTGTGAAACATGTTGATTACAACTTAGTGTTAACCCTTGGCTGTTTATCTATGCGAGGAGAATCTACATGCAGAGCGCGAGTTTGAATTAAGTTTCCCCCCCCCCCTTTTCTCTCTGCAGTTGGCTTGGAATCGTTATCATCTCCTTGATGCCACCGGGGTACATTCATTGGACACTAAGTGTTAAGGTAATCACCTTATTCACATTAGAGCATATTACTTAACTCATATGTTTTCACAAATATTTCAAGTATGATTCTTCCCCCCCTTTTTTAAGATTACGTTGGAGACACATATCCTCCTCGTTGGATTCATTAAAGGAACCACGGACCTTATTCCTCACTCCTAATTGATGGGTGAGATTACTTTGTCATTAATACCAATTGTGTTACGACCTTAAGTTTTTATTCCCCAGTGCAACGACCTGACCTCTGGCCCCCCTCCTCTTTCAGGTTGCCCAGTTCAGTCCTGATGAAGATCCGCCAGGCCGAGGAATCAAATCCCCTTATGGCCACAAGTCGGATCGAAACGTCGACGCCCATTAATCTAGTCTGGACCCTTAACTATTTTTCATGTGCCATCCTAGAATTGATTTCTAGTGAGAACTGATATAAACGTTTGTGTGAATACACTTGGGCCAGACTACCAAAGGACGGTGATTTGCAACCGTTTCCCTTTTGCTTTTGCTTTGACATATTACATTTTCTATATATATTCTGTTGAAGTATTCTCTTTCGTCACTTCACACCTGAGCACTCTGTTTCACTGCACGTCTCTTTCTGGAGCAACCTCTCTCAAATTGCTAATGATATTTACTGTCTGGTTTTCACCAAGTTGCTTTAAATAAATATATGGTGATCCATTTCATGGTCGTTTGTTGCACTCTTTATGTTGTGTACCTTATTCAATAATATGTTAAATCGGAATTTTTTGATTAATTCAATTTAAATATAGGTCTAGGACCACTGTCTTTTGTATCATACATTACCCAGGTCCTTGATTACTTTGGGTTACCCCGTTCTTTGCAATGGTCACCTTTGTGCAGGCAAGTCCTGCGAGGGTTCTATTTGTTAAATGTTTAAATATTTGTTGACCAATTATGTTGTGTTTTTTTCTATGAATTGTATAATAGACCTGATATTCCGTACCACTTTGTAAGTGTCATTTAGGCCGACATTGAATATACTATGTCTGATAAAGAAACTTTATCGTACAGTGAGGATTATATAGAGAAACTCCTACAAGCACAAGGAAGTGGGACTTTTCTAGGAGGAATCACTCCAAGTATAGATTTGACACTCAATGAAAAAATATCGAAATTGGAAAGGCTAGAGAAAAAACTCATTAGAACGAGACTACATGATCATACCTTAGCTAAATACTTACAATCCAATGTGATACCTGTGGGTCTACAAGTCAGAAATGAGCAATTTTCCTAGATAACCCTAAATTCAAAGAGAACTTCAGTTTCGTCTCCAATAATTGTTCCAGACACTGGATGGTGTTGGGGATTGAAACAGCGGTTGAGGAAGTACAACGCCTGACCAAAGAGATTCTTGACTTTAAAATGGAGATTATTGAGGACAGAGCCCTCGTTAATGCTAAGGAGGCTTTAGAAAGGCTGGAGAAAACGATCCGTGTTTTTGATATTTACACCCAGGCGATTAAATTGGATAAGGTAGCAAGGGACATCACATTTTATGATAAGAAAAATACCTACCCATACTTACAGGAGGGCTACTACACGAGAGAACAACAGGGCACTTTCTCCAGTAGAGGAAGGAGTGGATATAGGAGATATACCACCTTCTCAGGGTCATCGCTAGGAAGTGGCTCTGATAGTGAGACTGAGCGGCCAGGTCCTAGTACAGCTGCACCGGCCATAGGCCATACATACACTGAACAACTGCCTTCCACGACCCCTTTTTTAGCAGAGGACCCATGGTGGGGACAGCGAGGTCAAGGACGCCCCTGGGGCAGACCCAGGGACACCAGGGGCCCAATGTGGTACCAAGGCAGAGGGAGGTCAAACAAACAGATACACTTCCAACAAGAGACGCATGGGGACATACAAACACGCCACCAGCATTACAGATGGTGACCTATGAACCTGTAAACCCAGTAGTCAACCTCTCCAACTATATATTAAAACCTAATGAACAAAAAATTTTGGAGAAAGGTCTGTCTTTCGTCCCTACCAATATGCCCAATAATTTCAATCTCAAGGTAGAACTCCACCAATTTTTCTAGAAAATTAGGCTGAAACACTATTTTTTTTATATCCCGTTCAACCCGATTTTCTCTGGTAGCGGTTTGAAACCACCCTCTAAATTTAATCCCCCTACCCACTTACTACCTCACAAATTGGTGCCCTTTGACAAGGTGGTACTGAGGGACGTGGACAAAATACTGGCTAACCGACAGTATGTGAAATACAATGTAAGCAAATCCGAACGGGAAGGTTTGGATTCTCTAAAATCCAATACCAATATAGTGATAAAACCAGCTGACAAGAGTGGTGCTATTGTGGTACAAAATGTGGATGACTATAAGAAAGAAATCCTTGGACAATTGTCTATTATAGGCAACTATGAGAAACTGAGAAGGGATCCTACCCAAGAAATTACCAACATGGTAAGGTGTGTTACACATGAGGCCTTTGAATCAGGTGTTCTTAGTAAACCTGAATATGAGTACCTCAACAATAAACACTCCAGGATGCCTACAATCTATACCCTCCCTAAAATACACAAGCGTATGGAGTGCCCACCTGGTAGACCAATAATCTCAGGTTGCGGCTCCATTCTGGAACCACTCTGCAAGTATATTGATGTGTTCCTGAAACCCATCGCTGAAAGTACATCCACTTACTTAAAAGACACTATGCAGATGATCCAATTAGTTGATGAACGTCCACATGACCCCACTACTGACATTTTGGCAACTATGGATATAACATCATTGTATACTAACATCCCGCAGAGCACCGCCCTGATATGTATTGAGTCGGTATTAAATAAACGGCCCACACCGCATAGAGTCCCGACTGAATTTATCATTGAGCTTTTACGGATTGCCATGACCCGTAGTTATTTTACATTCCTGGGGGAATACTACGTACAAACTAAAGGCGTGGCGATGGGGGCAAGCTTCGCCCCGAATCTGGCGATCATATTTATGCAGGAATATGAACAACGTTTTGTTCTTAATGAGTACAATCCACACAGAGACTGCATTATGCTGTGGCGACGTTATATCGACAACGTCCTATTGATTTGGAAGGGGGATGAGGTACAACTTACAGTCTTCCATCAGTGGCTTAATACCTGTTCTTCTGATATTCAGTTTACTCTTGACTCTAGCAGAGAGACAATCAATTTTCTGGATATCAGTATAAATGTTCAGTCAGGTAAATTATACACTAGTCTGTACAGGAAAAGTGGTGAGCGCAACACCTTGCTGAGGTATACGAGTCATCACCCCCGTAACTTAATGGACAATTTGCCCTTTGGCCAATTTTTGAGGTTAAGGAGAAATTGTTCTAAAAAGGAGGACTATTTTGAGGTGTCAGCTGGCCTTCTAGCAAGACTAAGTGAACGAGGTTACCCCACCAGATTGCTTAAGAGAGCACGGAAACGTGCGTGGCATAACCATAGGGATTTCCTATTAACCCCAAAGGCTAGAACTGAGAATAAGGATGAACGTCTTGTATGTGTTACTACCTTTAACACGAAAATCAACGCTATAAAGAAGGCCATCAACCATCACTGGCATTTGGTATGTGATGAATTGGGGAATATACCAACTCCTCTACATGCATTTAGAAAAGGCAGAAATATAAGGGACTCTGTGGTTAAATCCCTTCTAGATACACCAAGGACCCCTGGACAGACCACTTTATGGGGAATCCCACCTATCAAGGGCCATCATAAGTGTGGGACTTGTAAAGCCTGTCCCATGTCTAAGGAAATGACTGAGTTTGTACACAATGATTGCACGTACACATTAAATGAACACAGTAACTGCAACACCAGCGGCGTCATTTACGCTATTATTTGCCCCTGTGACTTCATGTATGTCGGGCAAACCATACAGAGAGTCAAGTGCCGTATTCTGCAGCATTGTAGCCGTATACGATGTAAAGTACAAGGTGCTCCTTTAGTTGAACATTTTACCATGTTTGACCATGCAGCTGACAGCCTTAGATGGCGGGTCATCGGAAAGGTAAAACCCAACCCTAGAGGGGGTGACTTTAGCGTTATCCTTAACAAACTTGAGTGTAAATGGATACATTCTCTGAATACTGTGACACGGGGTTTAAATGAATTTGAAGAGATCAGTAGACAAGTTTCTGTACTTACTAATACATGAAGTCGGCCTGAGTAAGCCCCTTTTGATTACACCAGGGATCTGGTTAGCTGGTATGGATTATTCAGTTTTATATGTGTCTATAATCAGGGGATCAATACTTTCCCACTACACAGTACACTAGGGAGTCTAGTGTGCGATACTACTGGGTTAAGTTATGTGTGTACCTCCTGAAAATTTTAATAATGTAATGTGATGCTGATTATTTTTGTCAATTTGCGTTTGTTTTTATAATGTAAACGGTCACTATGTATATAGAGTATTGTCAATGTAAAGTGATCTCTTTGTGTCACAATAATGGTTTCAAAATGCAATTAATTGTTGTTTTTGTAATATTTCCTGCAATGTATTCTGCTAATTTTTCGGCATCCTTGCCTTAATTAATTTCCTTTCCCCATTTTCATACACCGGGAGAGTCTTTCTTCCCTTTCTCCTCCCCGTACACCAACCACGCACAGCCTCACGTTGTCGGTAACCTTTTAACGCGCCCGCGCGCCGACCGCTTCTCACTAGGCATTGTTTACAAGCCTGGAGACGGCCGCGGACTGTTGGCGCGTTTTGCCGATTAAACACCCGGAGCCCTTTTGAAGTTATGACTAATGCTGGTAAGTGAATAAATTTATTGTTTTAGAGTTAGGGAGGGCATTTTTCGATAATCCCCATGTCTGTGACCACCTATTCAATAATTGACTTCTAGCTATCTTCATAGGCGGTTTTACCTCGCTGGGAAATGCTTTAATTCAAATCCATTTACTTCGGCATCACCTTACTCAGAGACGGCCGCGCATTTAAGGCGCTTGTGTCGTTTTAACCACTGATGCCAGTTATGAATAAATTGATCATATATAATTAAAAGCGTCCTTATTAGGCATTCTCCGTGTCTGTGATTAAGATAATTCGTGAGAACACAAAGTATGAAGTTCCTATCAGAAAAGAAAAATGACATGTAATAACCGCAGGGATGAACCCAGTAAATCACAGGAGAGCAATCTCCTTGTTGGAAAAAGACCCTCACACACCTGACAAGTAGGTGTCTTGCTTCATCATCGGGTCTGCTCCTACTCGGGCCGGCGCTGCAATGCCCGATCAGGCACCCGTGATGGGGCCTACTTCACGGAGATCTTTATTCCACAGCCGATTGGTGAAGTGTGAGTAAGGGTCCTAGTGTAGGTGCATGTGGTGAGTAAAGTGAAGTTAAAATAGAGAAAAATAGTCCACTCAAAAATAGTTTTAATGGGGTTGGCTATTTCCCTAATTAAAAATAAAAATTGCGTATCGTCACTTAATGTTGTGTATTAATACACTGAAAGAGGTCGACATGTTTCTTGCCTAATTAACAAACTTGATGGCAATTCCTCAGGACCTTGTTATGTACTACCTACACACATTTTTTGGTGGTGGTCACCCAACACAGTCAGTGAGAAGCGGCCACCGTTACAGCACCCTAAAAAAAGTGTGGGGGTACCTTTGGTATCTACAGGGATCAGCAAGTATTGATCTGTAGAAATAAAAAGGTTAAAACAGTCAAAAAACCAAGTAATACGACATTGTATCAGTGATGCTATTGGTTCAACAGTTTGTGATGGTGCATCAAACGCATGCAATAATACCCCTCGGGCAGTGTCATGCTTGAGGCATTCAAACGTTATTCAGTCAATTTAAAAATACTCATGGTGATGAAGAAAATAGAAAATACTGGTAAATAAAAAAGTAATTAATCTCTATGGAGATGTAGAAAGGATGGTCTAGTTTATAAGCGAACCACTTATTCCACCACATGAAGTATCTCACCCTTATTTAGTCCGTTCCGGGCCAATTTGGTACCGGTCACCGTCGACACAGGAATCTAGTGTCCTGATATATGGTAAAGGCATCTTAGTGCTGGAGAGAAGGCTGAGTCAAACCAGCAAAAATGGTAAACTCAGGATTGTATTAGAAGAATCAAATCGAATGAAGAGTCATTCAACTTCTCTGCCCCCTGTACATTCCTAACAGGAGTTTGGAACCAAACAGACATTCCATACTTCCATCCCAGGGTTTGCAATAAGACCTCTGTAAAGTATTTTGGCATCATTGGCTCCCATAGCTAACTTAGCTTTCATTAACTATTAGCATTTTATTGCACCACTTTGAACGATTACTGCCTTTTAATATTTGGCGTGTTTTCATTAATTTACAACCACACGAATTTGGAGATACTCATGTGATCAGCATTTCAACATCACGGGTATCACTGACATCCTTAAGCCTGCCGAGTTTTCATCAATCACTAGTGGCTGGCCGCACCACCATTATCGATATTTTTATTTTCATTTTTTGTTTATTTCCCAACATTGGGCTCTCCGTTATTCTACAACCACACGAATCCGGAGATATCTACGCAATCGATATTTACATTTACATCAATCGATACGGCGTTTGCACTGTTAGGACCACCAGACCTTGATTGGTCCTTTTTCTATTATGTGACTCAGTCAGGGTCACGGTTACTCCCCCAACATGGCGCGAGCTTGCAGTAGCGTTGCAGTTGTTATTTCAACCACCCGGAAGTGGAGTAGATCCGCTTCCCACGCCTCGCTGCCCTATATACCCTAGGCAGTACTCTGCCGGTTACCTGACCGTGTGGACCGGTTGAGCCGTGTGGGGTAGGATTTACTTTCTGACTCGACTACAAAACTGTGAGTAACCTTGCCGCTTTCATTTATTTTCCCACACGCTGTTGTGAGGCCATCTGTATGAACCAGCGGTATACCACGTTAAGACCGAGAATTGAGAACCGCCACAACAGTAAGCAAACGTAATAAATATTTGTTTCCTTACCTAGCATTATGGTGTGATGACCGCTTATTAGGACAATAGACCTGGGTGCTAAGGTTTTTTGTACGTTCGGTTAGCACCTTCATACGCTTTACTTCTAGTATTTCTTACAGGGAAGACACTAACCATAACGGACCCTGGAGATATATCCACACTTCCTGTTAAAAAAAAAAATTAAAAAATTTTTTTTAGCGATGTTAACAACACTGAGTATCGTGATGTTTTGATCTCCTCTTCATTAGATTAGATTCTTCTAATACAATCCTGAGTTTACCATTTTTGCTGGTTTGACTCAGCCTGCTCTCCAGCACTAATATGCCTTTACCATATATCAGGACACTACATTCCTGTGTCGACGGCGACCGGTACCAAATTGGCCCAGAACGGACTAAATAAGGGTGAGATACTTCATGTGGTGGAATAAGTGGTTCGCTTATAAACTAGACCATCCTTTCTACATCTCCATAGAGATTAATTACTTTTTTATTTACCAGTATTTTCTATTTTCTTCATCACCATGAGTATTTTTAAATTGACTGAATAACGTTTGAATGCCTCAAGCATGACACTGCCCGAGGGGTATTATTGCATGTGTTTGATGCACCATCACAAACTGTTGAACCAATAGCATCACTGATACAATGTCGTATTACTTGGTTTTTTGACTGTTTTAACCTTTTTATTTCTACAGATCAATACTTGCTGATCCCTGTAGATACCAAAGGTACCCCCACACTTTTTTTAGGGTGCTGTAACGGTGGCCGCTTCTCACTGACTGTGTTGGGTGACCACCACCAAAAAATGTGTGTAGGTAGTACATAACAAGGTCCTGAGGAATTGCCATCAAGTTTGTTAATTAGGCAAGAAACATGTCGACCTCTTTGAGCGTATTAATACACAACAATAAGTGACGATACGCAATTTTTCTTTTTAATTAGGGAAATAGCCAACCCCATTAAAACTATTTTTGAGTGGACTATTTTTCTCTATTTTAACTTCACTTTACTCACCACATGCACCTACACTAGGACCCTTACTCACACTTCACCAATCGGCTGTGGAATAAAGATCTCCGTGAAGTAGGCCCCATCACGGGCGCCTGATCGGGCATTGCAGCGCCGGCCCGAGTAGGAGCAGACCCGATGATGAAGCAAGACACCTACTTGTCAGGTGTGTGAGGGTCTTTTTCCAACAAGGAGATTGCTCTCCTGTGATTTACTGGGTTCATCCCTGCGGTTATTACATGTCATTTTTCTTTTCTGATAGGAACTTCATACTTTGTGTTCTCACATAGTCTTCTGGGCATGTATGCTGGACCTCATTATAAAAGCCCTTATCATTACGGCCCCTCCTTTTGACTCAATTGTATGCACGGGTTCTTACCCGTGGGGTTTTTTCACTAAGGTTACCAAAAGGTTGCTACTAGACTCCTTTGGCCCATTTGTAATTTTTTTCTTCCATTATCCGAATCCTAGTAGGATTTTGATTGAATCCCTTGTACTTCCACATGGAGGACTACCAAGGATTAAGCTTCGGTGATGAAGCAGTTGCGGAGATACTACGAGCACCGTCCCTGTTGGGATCTGATGGCAGTTCTGCCTCGGTCAGCCAATCAGAGGATTGGTCCTCTCTATCAAACATCAAGCATGAGTGGCTTAAGGTTACTCTACACGGGGCCATGATGACCGAATATTTGAGAGCCAACATAGCCCCTAATGGCCTCATTGTTAACAACTTTCCTCGCCTCTTCTTAGAAGACGCCACTTTCAAAAAAGAATGGTCCCTAGTTGCATGGAAATGCACTAGGGACTGGCTGATTTTAATTATAAACACAGCTAAAAGGATTGCAGACGCCCTTCTCATTAGAATCCAAGCAGCAGTGGGTGCTATTAAAGTCACTATTCAGACGGCAACTTACAAAAGCAAACTATCGGAAATAAATGCGGAAATTGCAGAGAATAGAGAATACCTCATGAAACAGAAAATTTCTAAATTACAAAAAGACATACAGAAATTTTCCACTGAGAAAGTCTATCCCTATCTTAAAGCAGACTACACCAGTTCAGTAACTGGATACTCATCAGATGATAGTTCGAATACCTCACGGAGGGGTTCCTCATCCAGTAACGACTTTAACACTGGGAGTTGGAACAATAGGAAGACGCGTACCTACCAACAACCTATGTTTCCTTCTTACAATGCCCCGCCCTACCAGGGACCACCTTGCTGGCAGTACCCATTATATCCACAAGGCCCACCACCCTTTTACCAAGCTGGACCTGCACCTCCTTTTTTAGACAGAGGTTGGGGCAGAGGAAGAGGAAGAGGGCACAGAAGAAGCCAAAAAAGAGTGCAATGGCAGGACCAACCAACAGGAGCAGTGGAAACCAGGAGTCAAACCAAGGGGAAAAGAAACTGATTGTCAATCTTTCCTCCAGAACCATATCACATACTGAGGAACAGGTCTTGAAGAAAGGATTAGGTTTTGTTCCCACCCCCAGAACTGATGCGTTCAGGGATTGCTGCGAGATACAAACCTTGTTTCGCAAGATTCGCCTCCAAGCCTTCTTCCAGGACCTACCGGCAGATACTGCCAATGATTCAGGCCTACGTAAACCATCAACTTTTACTCCCACCAGTGCTATGGTTCCCAATGAGGTCCTTACTTTTGAGCAAGCAGTGCTGAAAGATTTCAACTCCAATGCTAACTTAGCCCCTTTCCACAATCTCTCCACTGAGGAGACTATTGCTATTAGATCTTTGGCAAATGATGAGGCCATTACAATCAAACAAGCCGACAAGGGTGGGGCCACTGTAATTATGAACACACTAGATTATAATATCGAGTGTGAGAGACAATTGAGTGACAGAAGATACTACACTCCAATAAGAGAGAATCCCACACAGAGATTGCATAACACCATCACTGCGATGACATTTTCTGCTGAATTAGTTGGGTGGATCTCGAGAAAAGAAGCTGATTTCTTAACAACCAAGGAACCGGTTGTACCCTACTTTTACTGCCTCCCCAAGATTCACAAAGGGGTGACACCTGTCCCTGGATGCCCCATCGTGTCTGGTATAGGCTCTCTACTAGAGCCTCTCTCCAAATTCGTGTATCATTACATACAACCTTTTGTGAAGGAGACTCCTTTCTTTGTGAGGGACACGACTGATGTGTTGCGTCTCCTTGAGGGGGTCCAACATCCAAATGAGGTCAGCCTTTTGGTGACAGTGGATGTTGAGGCCCTCTACACCAATATTCCTCAAAGAGCGACCCTAGAAGTCATTGAAGACATCTTAAGTAATGCTGAGTGGAACTCCCCCACCCCAGTGTCGTTCATTATGGAATGTGCCACCATTGCACTCACAGAGAATTACTTCCAGTTTGGTACCCAACTTTTTCATCAGACCCAGGGTACTTCAATGGGTAGTACCTTTGCTCCTAGCCTGGCATGCCTGTACATGTCAGCCTTTGAGACACGCAAGATTCTTCACGTTGACAATCCGTACTTCTCTAACATCCTCCTGTGGAAACGATTTATAGATGACATCCTCATCCTTTGGAAGGGAGAATTTACCAAATGCAATGAGTTTTGCACCTGGATTAATACCCTGAACCCCTACTTGAAGTTTACCAACACGATTTCCACGAGTGAGATTACTTTCCTTGATCTTCTGATCAGGTTGGAAGCAGGGATGATTACCACCACCCTCTATCGTAAACCTACTGATAGAAACAGTCTTCTCCTTTTCAGTAGTCATCATCCCAGGGCATTGAAACACAATTTACCTGTCGGTCAATTCCTCCGTATCAGAAGGAACTGCAGCACCCTGTTTGACTATTAAAAAAAAGCAAACACGTTAAAACAGGATCTGCTCCAACGCGAATATCCGACACAGGTGATTAATGATGCCTATAAAAGGGCGCGGAACAACAACCGAGAGGGTTTATTGGAGGACAGGGTTAGAGAACCAGACTCTACCATGACATGTGTTACCACGTACACCCCAGATTCCAAACGGTTAAGAAACATCATCCTGAAGAATTGGACGATTCTAAACACTGGTACATTGAACCTCTCTAAACCTATATTTGCCTTCAAACGAACGAACAACATAAAAGATATGTTGATACATACCAGACCTAAGAGACACTCTAATATGATACAGAACACCCTTTGGGACTTACCACCAGTCCAGGGACACTTTCCCTGTGGTTCGTGTTCTGTATGTCCCCAAACTAAGGTCACCAAACAGCTGAATCTCCCGAATGGTGTCCTATGGCGATTGACTAAACATACCAACTGCAACACCACTAATTGTGTTTACCTGGTGAAATGTACTTGTAACCTTGTTTACATAGGGATGACGACTAGACAAGTGAAAGTACGCATGATGGAACACAGGAGCAATTTCAGATGTGCCAGGACCAACACTAAAATGACCACCCATTTTAGGGACAGACAACATCCTCCAGATTCCTTTGAATGGTGCATTCTGGAAGCACATCCTGGTATGTCTAAGGATGCCTTGTTCCGCCTAGAACAACGATGGGTCCTTAGACTGTCATCTGACAAGTCAGGACTCAATGAGGACATTCCCTGGAGCCTGTTGACCTCATAACTAACTGGTCCTTACAGTCATTCAACTTCTCTGCCCCCTGTACATTCCTAACAGGAGTTTGGAACCAAACAGACATTCCATACTTCCATCCCAGGGTTTGCAATAAGACCTCTGTAAAGTATTTTGGCATCATTGGCTCCCATAGCTAACTTAGCTTTCATTAACTATTAGCATTTTATTGCACCACTTAGAACGATTACTGCTTTTAATATTTGGCGTGTTTTCATTAATTCACAACCACACGAATTTGGAGATACTCATGTGATCAGCATTTCAACACCACGGGTATCACTGACATCCTTAAGCCTGCCGAGTTTTCATCAATCACTAGTGGCTGGCCGCACCACCATTATCGATATTTTTATTTTCATTTTTTGTTTATTTCCCAACATTGGGCTCTCCATTATTCTACAACCACACGAATCCGGAGATATCTACGCAATCGATATTTACATTTACATCAATCGATACGGCGTTTGCACTGTTAGGACCACCAGACCTTGATTGGTCCTTTTTCTATTACGTGACTCAGTCAGGGTCACGGTTACTCCCCCAACATGGCGCGAGCTTGCAGTAGCGTTGCAGTTGTTATTTCAACCACCCGGAAGTGGAGTAGATCCGCTCCCCACGCCTCGCTGCCCTATATACCCTAGGCAGTACTCTGCCGGTTACCTGACCGTGTGGACCGGTTGAGCCGTGTGGGGTAGGATTACCTTTCTGATTCGACTACAAAACCGTGAGTAACCTTGCCGCTTTCATTTATTTTCCCACACGCTGTTGTGCGGCCATCTGTATGAACCAGTGGTATACCACGTTAAGACCGAGAATTGAAAACCGCCACAACAGTAAGCAAACGTAATAAATATTTGTTTCCTTACCTAGCATTTTGGTGTGATGACCGCTTATTAGGACAATAGACTTGGGTGCTAAGGTTTTTTGTACGTTCGGTTAGCACCTTCGTACGCTTTAGTTCTAGTACTTCTTACAGGGAAGACACTAACCATAACGGACCCTGGAGATATATATACACTTCCTGTTAAAAAGAAATTTGAATTTTTTTTTTTAGCGATGTTAACAACACTGAGTATCGTGATGTTTTGATCTCCTCTTCATTAGATTTGATTCTTCTAATACAATCCTGAGTTTACCATTTTTGCTGGTTTGACTCAGCCCGCTCTCCAGCACTAATATGCCTTTACCATATATCAGGACACTAGATTCCTGTGTCGACGGCGACTGGTACCAAATTGGCCCGGAACGGACTAAATAAGGGTGAGATACTTCATGTGGTGGAATAAGTGGTTCGCTTATAAACTAGACCATCCTTTCTACATCTCCATAGAGATTAATAACTTTTTTATTTACCAGTATTTTCTATTTTCTTCATCACCATGAGTATTTTTAAATTGACTGAATAACGTTTGAATGCCTCAAGCATGACACTGCCCGAGGGGTATTATTGCATTTGTTTGATGCACCATCACAAACTGTTGAACCAATAGCATCACTGATACAATGTCGTATTACTTGGTTTTTTGACTGTTTTAACCTTTTTATTTCTACAGATCAATACTTGCTGATCCCTGTAGATACCAAAGGTACCCCCACACTTTTTTTAGGGTGCTGTAATGGTGGCCGCTTCTCACTGACTGTGTTGGGTGACCACCACCAAAAAATGTGTGTAGGTAGTACATAACAAGGTCCTGCTTAACGGTAGACGGCCCTGTTGCCCTGTGTTTGATACTCGGAGAAAGTCAGCCCGGTTTTGTGCACCTTTCGTCAAATGCTGTGAAGGTCGCTTTCCGAGAGGCTCTTGAACGGTGGTCCCGGTTTCGGAAGTCCGCAATCACGCCAGCAGAGCCGAGTGGTCGACCGGCTGTAGCTCCTCTACTGCATCGCGGATAATTCCAGAGCACTGAGCTGAGCGGTAACGCCCACACAGGTGCTGCGAGTTGACGGCGTGGTGTTCGGCCAGGGAATACGGAGCAGACGGCCGGAGGAGAGTTGTGATGGCCCCGAAACATACACGGAAAGCTCGCATGCAAGAACCCAAATCGGGACCCTCCATGGATTTACAGCCTTCCAAGACAGGTGAGAAGGACTTTACGGCAAGCTCAAAATCCGGGGCTGTGGTAAAATCCAAACAGGCTATAGCTACTCTATTTTTAACTGCTGAACAAAAAAAACGTAAGGATATGGAATTAAATGAGTCTCAAGTTGAATTGGCAACGCCTCGGAGTGAAGCTTTGACCGTCGTTAATGAGATAACCGAAGGCTTAGGAGAGACTAATAATTTAACAACTCCATCTCGTGTTAGATTAGCGCGCACAGATAACATTCGGCTCTTATCTTCTGAGGGGGAAAAAAATCACTGAAACGATAATCCCAGCTGCTTCGTCTGAACTTGAGTCCGGGGATTTTTACTCGGTCTCAGAGAACTCAATTTCCTCCTCTGAGGAGCTGGCCACGCAGTGCGCAAAACAAATGACTTTTGAACGCGAGTTTGAGTCTGATGAGGACGAAGTGAATGTCAGTGGCGAGTATGAGGAGGAGGATACTCCAATTACGGTTAGAGATGCCACTGAGGCATCTATGACAGAGGGGGCTACTGATATTCAAAATGCTCAAGATGTACAAGCCGGGGACATTACACTTGCTACAATCTATCAGACGATTCTGAGCCATATGGATAAAACGGCATTAGAGAGCCAAAAAATTCAAAATTCATGCCGTAAATTACAAGGTTCAATAAGAAGGCTGGTGAAAGTACAGTCAGATTTTGGAGAACGCTTCACGGAGGTTGAAACTAGGATCTCCAATATTGAAGATGAACTGATTAAACAAAAATCGGTCACGGAGACTTTGAACAGTAATAAAGAGGATGTATTGTGGAAAATGGCCGAGATGGAAAATCGCTCTCGTCGGAATGATTTGAGATTAATGCAAGTTCCGGAGGGTAATGAAGGGCAGGATCCACAGAAATTTGTAATAGATCTTTTTCAGAAGGCGTTTCCAAAACTGAATAAATGGGACTGGGAGCGTGAAATTGAAAGGGCTCATAGGTTTCCATTTAAGATTCAATCACGCCCTGGTCAGAACCCCCCTAGACCTAGGCCACTTCTTGTCGCTTTCAACAGCTTTCGAGCTAGAGAAGATATTTTCTCGCAAACTCGACCAAATACTCAATCAATGGCTGATGGATTTACTTTCTTTTCCACACCGGACTATTCAAAGCATACAATGGACGTCCGGTGGCAGCTGCGACAGCTAGTGGACTTATTTAAAAAAAAGGGCGCCCAGGAGTATGTTATGAACCCTGCTAAACTTAAAGTGATACATAAGGATAAATCAAGATTCTTTACCAATGTAAACTCAGCCAAGGAGTATTTACAATCATTGAAGGATCCTTAATTTATTATATAATCATTGTAAATTTTTTGTAATTCCTGCTGAACCGAATGCCTAATATAAGGGTAACTGTACTAAATCATTATTATCTATTATGTATGAACTGTCTAGGGTCATAGATTATTGATTTGATTAGATAATTATAGGATTACAGGGCAGGAAAGGCCTTTGTAGTGTTTTTTTTCTTTTTTTTTTGGTTTGCCGTGGGGTTCAGCAGCGATGGGATCATGTTCACATCCATCTACAGGACTGTGTCCTAAAGCCCGATTTAAGGGAAGGGAGGGTGGGCTCTTGCAGAGGTTGGGGGGTGGTCAGGGGTTCGGGAGGGGCAATGGCCTTTGGGTAGGGTGTAAGGTTTGGGAAGGGTTGGGGAGCAATGAAAAAAAAAACTTCACGACAGTTACATGGGAGAGAGAAGGCGATGAAAAGGTTACTTTTGGTTCACTTGCTGATATTCAGGTTGTAAAACTGTTCAACGACTGGCTAAGTAGTGTTAATGATTATCTTTTGATTTTGAGGAAAAAGTCTGTATGATACGTAGCATCAAGATCTGCTCATTCAATGTTTCGGGGCTTAATTGCAGTAATAAAAGGCAGAGAATCGCTGCAGAAATACGATATATTCTTCCTGATATTGTATGTTTACAAGAGACGCATTTATCTTGGGATAAAAGGACACTGATAGCAGACCTGGGCTATACGCTAATTGTTGCTTCTCAACAAACTAATAATACCAGAGGTGTCATGATCCTTTCTAGAACTGGATATTGCACGGTGGGCCGTAAACTAGCGGATAAATGGGGTAGGTGGGCTATATCAGAAATTACAGTTTCTGGAATGGCTTTCACCATTTGTACAATATACGGCTCCAATTTAGATGAGGCCGAAGTTTTGCAGCAATTAAATATTGAACTTGCCGACTGGAAAATTCCGCTAATTTTATGTGGAGATCTCAATATTAATTTGAATACCTGTGAGTTAATGGCTGGTTTAGAACATTATAATGGACGTAAACCACGAGTATTTAAGGCCTTATATGATTTAGTAATTGATCACGGGTTGATTGATATATGGAGTAAATGGCACTCTACTTTCCCGGGATATACTTTTTACTCTGCACCCCATAAGAAATTTGTCCGGTTAGATTATTTTTTCACGTCCTCAATTATACAACATCAAACTAAGATACAAACCTTCCCCAGAGTTACTTCGGATCATTCTCCTATATTACTTGAATGTTCTATTTTAGGGGACTTTAGAGATATAAGGAGCTTTTCATTTGATAGGAAGCTGTGCTTAGACGAACAATATAGAATTCACATGATGGGATGGATGACAGAATATTTTAAAATTAATTTAGGTACTACTCACATCTCAATACTTTGGGACACTTTCAAGGCTTGTTTTAGAGGAGAAGCTATAAGTTTTGGTTTATATAACCAAAATAAATTACGGTCTCAAATGGGGGAGTTTTATGAGTCACTAAAGGTTGCAGAAGTAGATCTTGCTAAAGCAATAAAAATACCGGACAATGCATCACAGATTACTATAGCCGAAGCAAAAATTGCACAATGCAAGGCGATAATAATCGGGGTCTGGGAGGAAGAGATTGCTCGGAAATATTTAATAAACAAAAGACATATTCATGAATATGGTGAATCTATAGGTCGCTCATTAGCGTTAAGATTAAAAATGAAAGTAACTTCTCGATTGATCTCCAAATTACAGGATCAATCCGGGATAGTACGAGAATCACCAACGGCTATATTGGATATTTTTCAACAATTCTATTCTGAACTTTATACTCAGCAGTCAAAGTCTACTGTAGTTCAAATTCCGGATGCCTGTATATTAAATCAATTAACTGAAATAGAGGCAGAAGTCCTGGATAGCCCCTTCACTATGGCAGAACTAGAGATTGCAGTTGAGAGCATTCCGAACGGTAAAGCTGCTGGCCCAGATTGCATTCCGGGGGAAGTTTATAAATGCTTTTTTGAATCATTGAGGTCTGTGATGTTAGAAACATTCAGGATGGCACAAACTGGAACTGCACCAAATAGATGGAATGAAGCATCAATAGTGGTGTTTAGTAAAAAGGGGAAACCACCAGAGCTACCCGGCTCTTATCGACCAATATCCCTACTTAACTGTGACAGTAAGCTTTACTCTAAGATGATTTCGAACCGTTTATCCAAAGTTATTTCGTCATTAGTAACAATTACCCAACACGGTTTTATACCTAAAAGAGGAACGGTCTCTCATATTAATAAGGTTATAACCTTATTTGATATTGCAGAAGTTGAAAAGAGGGACTTGGCATTGATACTACTCGACGCGGAAAAAGCTTTTGACCGTGTGGAGTGGGATTACTTATGGGAAGTGATGAGAAGAATGGGATTTGGGAAAGCTATTTTAACTGCAATTCAAGTTCTATATAAAACTGCTAATGCGAGAATTGTTGCTATGGGCCTTAAATCCGATAAGATCAATATCACTAGAGGGACACGACAAGGGTGCCCTTGCTCACCTTTACTTTTTGCGCTGTATATTCATCCTTTTATCATTAGTCTACAAAATTCGCTTCATATTAAACCGTTTGTAGCTTCAGGTATCTCTCATTCTGTATTTGCATATGCAGACGACATTGCAATAACGACAACTGATACTAGGGAAGCAATAGCGGAGATTGAATTCTTAGCTAGAACTTTTGGAGCTATATCAGGGTATAAACTAAATTCTGCAAAAACCCAAATATTATGTACAAAAAGCATACAGTTTTACGAATCGCGCGTAACAGAAGAGGTTACTTATCTAGGCATTAAAATTAGAACTCAAATGTCAGAGATAATTGACAGCAATTGGAAAGAGATCATACTTCAAATCAGACAATCGTTAGATAGATGGAGCCGACTTCAATAATTGGTAGAGGAAATATCATTAAGATGAGTGTTCTCGCCAAGATTCTATATTTATTTCGTAGTATTCCACTTGAATTATCTCACAAACAGATACAGCAACTACAAATTATTTGTGGAAAATTCTTCTGGTCTCCGGGTAAGGTTCGAAGAGGTATGAAATGTTTAACACTTCCAGAAGAAAGAGGTGAACGAAGCTTGCCTGATTTTTTAAGTTACTATTATGTGTGCTTTTTGCAGAAAATGAGTTATATCTTGACTGGTGACCCCCCGAAAAATGACGCGGAAGCTCCTTCTATTTTTTTTTTAATGCTGGGAGAGCATGCTAAAGGGTGCTTATTAAAGGAACTGGAGGGTCACTACTACAAGCACACTCGTTTTAAGGTCTTGTCTTCAGCGTTTAGAGTATGGAGAAATATTAAGAAATTGATTAACTTTGGTAGAATCTCATATTACACACCTTTTGATGCGGATAAAGTACTCCCCTCAGTTTTTTGGGACAATAATGCAAAAATTTGGGTCAAAAAAGGGATCTCCAAAATTGGGGATTTATATGACAATAAAGCAATATTTTTAACATATGCTGAATTGGTAGAGAAATATCAGCTATCTCAATCCTCATTCTTTAAGTATCTTCAACTTCGAGATTTTTGTTTTAAAAATCAGATAGCGGCATCTTCTAATAATATATTAGAAGGGATTTGTCTTCAAAAAAGGATTGCTCCACTTTATCAGGCTTTGATGGAATATAGACATGATGATATACATAAATATAATCAGTATTGGATAAAACATTTGGGAGATCCTCAAATTGATATATCTGAATCTTTAATATTGTCAAAACAGATTTGCCTTGCCGCTAACCTAAAAGCTCAAGTCTATAAGACGCTTTTTAGGCTATACTATACTCCTAAACGTATGGCAAGCTGGGGAAACAAATATGATGGGAAATGTTTTCGATGTGGGGATCCAGAAGCTGATATGGCGCACATTTTTTTTTACTGTATAAAACTTTCTCATTTTTTTAAGAGAATTGAATCATTTGTGTCGTTGCTACTGGCATGTCCTTTCAAAATTTCGCCTACACTTATGTTACTGGGAATTGGACAAAAAACAGATAGACATTTAACAGATCATAAGTATTTTCTATTTCTTGCAATGACTGTGGCACGATTATGTATTGCCTCAGAATGGCTATCATCTGATGCTCCTACTTTTGAAATTTGGAGATCCAAGCTGTATCGTATCTATGAAATTGAGTGGAATTTGTATGCATTGAGGGGAGCTCGGAAAAAACGTATTGGTCTATTAATTTGGGGAGCGTTAACAAATTTCTTAGAGAATGGTTGAAGTTGGAAACAAGGGATTTATTTAGGAATTAAGTTTTTGTATCCTTTTAATCAAGGTTACTTTTCACTGCCAAAATATCTATGTGATGTATTAATTTAAATGAACTGTCATGGATAATAAAAAATATAAAAAAAAAAAAAAAAAACAAGGTCCTGAGGAATTGCCATCAAGTTTGTTAATTAGGCAAGAAACATGTCGACCTCTTTCAGCGTATTAATATACAACATTAAGTGACGATACGCAATTTTTCTTTTTAATTAGGGAAATAGCCAACCCCATTAAAACTATTTTTGAGTGGACTATTTTTCTCTATTTTAACTTCACTTTACTCACCACATGCACCTACACTAGGACCCTTACTCACACTTCACCAATCGGCTGTGGAATAAAGATCTCCGTGAAGTAGGCCCCATCACGGGCGCCTGATCGGGCATTGCAGCGCCGGCCCGAGTAGGAGCAGACCCGATGATGAAGCAAGACACCTACTTGTCAGGTGTGTGAGGGTCTTTTTCCAACAAGGAGATTGCTCTCCTGTGATTTACTGGGTTCATCCCTGCGGTTATTACATGTCATTTTTCTTTTCTGATAGGAACTTCATACTTTGTGTTCTCACATAGTCTTCTGGGCATGTATGCTGGACCTCATTATAAAAGCCCTTATCATTACGGCCCCTCCTTTTGACTCAATTAAGATAATTCGAACATCTCTGGTAAACCAAGGTCTTTTTAGAACCCGTTTTACCCGGTTATACTAGCAGATAATCTCTGCTTCCTTGGAGCAGCGCCTAGTATAGTGGGCATATTGTAACTTTTCTCCCTGGTTGTGAAACATGTTGATTACAACTTAGCGTTAACCCTTGGCTGTTTATCTATGCGAGGAGAATCTACATGCAGAGCGCGAGTTTGAATTAAGTTTCCCCCCCCTTTTCTCTCTGCAGTTGGCTTGGAATCGTTATCATCTCCTTGACGCCACCGGGGTACATTCATTGGACACTAAGTGTTAAGGTAATCACCTTATTCAGATTAGTGCGTATTACTTAACTCATATGTTTTCACAAATATTTCAAGTATGATTCTTCCCCCCCTTTTTTAAGATTACGTTGGAGACACATATCCTCCTCGTTGGATTCATTAAAGGAACCACGGACCTTATTCCTCACTCCTAATTGATGGGTGAGATTACTTTGTCATTAATACCAATTGTGTTACGACCTTAAGTTTTTATTCCCCAGTGCAACGACCTGACCTCTGGCCCCCCTCCTCTTTCAGGTTGCCCAGTTCAGTCCTGATGAAGATCCGCCAGGCCGAGGAATCAAATCCCCTTATGGCCACAAGTCGGATCGAAACGTCGACGCCCATTAATCTAGTCTGGACCCTTAACTATTTTTCATGTGCCATCCTAGAATTGATTTCTAGTGAGAACTGATATAAACGTTTGTGTGAATACACTTGGGCCAGACTACCAAAGGACGGTGATTTGCAACCGTTTCCCTTTTGCTTTTGCTTTGACATATTAAATTTTCTATATATATTCTGTTGAAGTATTCTCTTTCGTCACTTCACACCTGAGCACTCTGTTTCACTGCAAGTCTCTTTCTGGAGCAACCTCTCAAATTGCTAATGATATTTACTGTCTGGTTTTCACCAAATTGCTTTAAATAAATATATGGTGATCCATTTCATGGTCGTTTGTTGCACTCTTTATGTTGTATACCTTATTCAATAATATGTTAAATCGGAATTTTTTGATTAATTCAATTTAAATATAGGTCTAGGACCACTGTCTTTTGTATCATACATTACCCAGGTCCTTGATTACTTTGGGTTACCCCGTTCTTTGCAATGGCCCAATCCATCTGTCAATATTGTTAAGCGTCCTATAAATACCAAAAAGATCCTCCTTGTAACAACAGAGGTCAGTCACAAAAGAAGTTATATCATGCAATGTGACTGAGATACCTTCTCAGTCAGCCCCACTAGGCAAACCACCTTTACAACGTGTGGAAGATCCATTATTTGTCCATGCCATGTACCATTATAATGAACCTTTACATGTTGCTCTATCCTAAATCCCTGAGAGCTATTGTATATAGACACTCCAACCAATACTAATAACTTTGTTTGGGAGCATTTGTTTCCTCCTTTGAAGTCCTCACTGAGTACCCATAAGCAAATGCTACATTTTTTTAAACCTTTGAACCACAATGTCAATCCTCTTCTCACTTGATCAAGGACCCTAAGTGGATTCCACCAATAGCTGTGAGTAGCTGTCAAAGTAGGCTCTTCAATAGGTCACGGTACATGTGTTGCCTACTTCAAATTGTACTGGGAATAGTGTAGAAGTGTGTCCTTTACTTTACAAATGCAAAGCTAATCCAAAATGTAAAAAAAATGAGGGGCTTATTTGCAAGCCTCTTGCTCTGTCAGTACATCAGTTTTTCCCATATTGAAAGTGGTGCATTGGCGGCATCAGGGGCTTGTATATAAGCTCCTGATTCTTTGTTAGGCAAAGATAAACTAAAGTAAAAAAGGGAATATTTATGACTTTTGTGGTGCAGGACACTGCAGTAAGTGACCTTGCTGTGCTGCCCTGTGTCACAGGGAAAGGGCAGGAATGCGCTGTATTTATCCAATACTGCACATTCCTGTCCTTTTCCCTTGCGCTGGTGCCGTTTTGGCAGCCTAGCTCCAATGCAGGCACCATTTCACTATGATGCAAGGGTGCCTTTGTTTCTGAGCAGGAAGAGGTGCCTTACTGTACGAAAACAATCCTGAGAGGCGATTTCCTTTTTCTATCTCTGCAGCACACATAGAAAGTGGAAAAAAGGAGAAATAAAGATATTTCTCCTTGTTACGCCTCTCCAGGGAAGGTGTAAGATTTTGGCGAATTTCCAGGTTTACAAGTCTTTGTAAATCCGGAAATGCATGAGAGTTGTGTGGGTACAAGGGCAGAGCCACACAACACAGCCTTTTGAACTGCATTCCTCTACTCTGAGTTTACGAAGCCACTCAGAGCCACCCAAAGTGCCTAGCCTCAGCCAACCACTAACAATAATTTCCAGTACAAAGATGTTAAAGGGTAGAGTGGGCAAATTTACTTTTTTGGGGGCATATTTACAAGGCGGCGATAAAAAATGATCGCCGCACATGCGGCTGTTTTCGGCTGAAATGCGGCAATAATTTTATCACCTTTTCAGCAAAGACACGCTATCGCGTGTTTTGCTGATTTAGCACCCCTTACAACAACGCCCAGCTTTGCATCTCTAATGAGATGCAAAGTGGGCGTTCCGTGCCAAAAAAACTGGAGAAATGTCTCTAACCGACATTTCTCCAATTATCAAGCTGCACGCAAACAAGCAGAGCGATAAGAAAAGTAGCGCTAACCATAGTAATCACTACTTTCCTTTCGCCTGCTTGTAATCTAACTTATGGTTAAGTTCAATAGGAGTGTCACCCATAGATCACGTTGTGATATGGGTAGGTATGAGAGAATAAACAACAATATCACAACTGGTATAAATACGAGAGACGGTTTAGAGAATGCATGTCAAAGAACATTACAGAACAGAAAAAGGAAGACTCTTGGTAAGCGATTTTTTGGGAAGTGCACAAGGCATGATATATTTAAACACTATCAAGTACAGTTGTATCAGCACTGTAGGCAAGGAAATGCATAAAAACAACCCGACATTGAACTTGGTGCTAGAATATGCAAGTGACAAAGCAAGTGGCGACACAAGTGACAATGTGTATACAGCGAAAAAGGGTGCAAGGTGGGATAATATATACAGTGAAGGATGGTTCGGACATTGCTTTCAACAAATTTTGCAATTATTTGATGGAACCATATTGAATAATGCGCTGTAATGTTGCGCTGAATGGTCGACGGCGTTTCGATCCTTTAGATCAGGATGAAATACATTCTCTAAACTGTCTCTCGTATTTATACCAGTTGTGATATTGTTGTTTATTCTCCTGTAACCTAACTTAGTCATGTAATCCAATGGGAGGTGGATTACATGGCTAAGACCACCCTGCCTTATCAGCAAGGTATCGCTGGTCACAGTGTGATTATCGCTGGATTTCCAGCGATAATCACACTGTTTTCCAGCTAACGCATGGATTCCTATCGCTTGGGAGATCTCCACGATAGAATCCAGCGTTAGCCTGCGATAATTATCCTCACGCTAAAAACGCTGAGCGATAATTATCGCAGGCACTTGCTGATATGCCCCTTCGTCCTTTTCAACAGCTTGCACATTCCTTACACCACATCTACCCCACCAAGTGTGAGATCTATTGATTGTAAAAATTGATTACTACACACTAATTAATTCTCACACTTGTGGGGGAGAAAAATTGGAAAATAATGAATGAGTGGGTGGAATTAGGGAAAACTGTTGAAATCGACAGAGAGACATGGAATTTACCCATTACACAATTTAAACAATATTTAGCAGGGCAGAGACTCCCAAATTACAATTACAATGTACCTATGTAATATTGAAAACAGACATGACAGACACAGATTTAAAGTATTTATAATAAGGATAAAAGTTGCTGCATAAAACTGGTGCAACTGCCTCCTGGATTTGCCCATCTTGGAAGTATGGCTGAAGCACAGAACAGAAGTGTCAGGTATTTTCTTTATAAATGAAAAGACACAGATTTAGGAGTCGAGGTACAAGGGTAGGTCTCATGAGAATCAAAGACATACAAAATTTAGCTACATTCACTGGCATACAGTTTCCTGTTAAGGTCAATCAAGTACCACTCCAAAACAGATAAGAACGTGCTCAGAATGCACACCCAAACATAAAAAAGTTCGGCTAAACCCTCATATGTGCCACATTATTCATTTTGCAGTCATTCTGTATGCATCTTTATTCCAAATCACCAGTTTCCTATTCAGAGTGGCATGCCTATACTTAACATGGTAGTCACACATTGATGCAGTTCTGTCTTCTCAAATCTAAGTCTTTGATGATAACAGAGCTTGGGAATTCAAAGTTATGGATGGGTGCCACATGCGGCGTCTAGGTCTATGAGGAAATGACAAATTCTAGAGCTGACCAGAAGTTTGAATTAATTGCCTTTGTTTCCATGACACCATCTTTAATCATCATTTGCATTGCTTTGAATGCTTGCCACACTAATCATTTTCTATTTACATCTCCACACATGGTTAAATACAATGAGTTCTGTGTATTTGAAGTATTCAGATGCTGCGTCTGAAAAGATGATCATGATGCTAGCATGAAGAACACCCTTGTCTTCCATTGTTGTATTTCTGGAACATCAGAATTCTTGGTAATTGGAGCCTTGTCTGATCATCATGAGCATTTGCATTTATACAAACTTTACATGTAATTACGCAAAATACAAAGCTGGAATTATGTACTATAGTTTAGGGTGAAGTGCGTTCTCATGCCTATATGGATGCGGGGCACATTTTGTGCTAAATATGCAGTACAAAACACAAGTGCAGCAAACAGCAGACACCCACGATCATGTCATTTGCATGGTACCTCTATAATTGCGCAAACGTTTTGTCGCAAACAGCGCATTAATTACACAACGTGGCACTCTAATCCTGAAAGCATATTGCTTTGACATATACTGGGTGCTTCCTTGTGTCTGGACAAAGCTATGCCTCTCTGATGAGCTCTAATAAGTGTGAAACACATATGTCATGAACTGCTTTAATTCATTCGTGGTTGGCTTGGATGCAATTTTACCAATCCAAAGCTGTAATACTGTGCCTGGAGTGGTAAAAGCCTTTGGTCATTTCTCAGCTCGGCATGGATAGCAGTTGTTAATCCTATACTTAAAGACTTTGCTGCAAAAATGGCGAAGGGCTTTGGGCCTGATCTGGATCTTGGAGGGGGGTTACTCTGTCATAACGGTGATGGATATCCCATTCACCGAAATATTAATCCGATAATATAGTATATGATTTATCTTTCGGCGGACAGGATATCTGTTGCCGTTGTGACAGAGTAACCCATTTGCCAAGATCTAAATCAGGGCCTTTGTGGCTTTTCTAGCTCTGCGTGGATGCCACTATTCTAATCCTTTGCTTACAAACTGAGGTGAGCATTGTTAGAGTGCCAATGGTTTTGTAGAGTGTTCCATATAAAGGAGCTGTGCTCCTCCCAAAACTTTGTAACCACCAAGAGGTCCCTACTTCCTTTTTGGCACTTTTTTTTTTACCATGGCACGTTAGGTTATTTCATGAATTTCCAGCATCATACACAATTACTGAAATTACACACGATTATATCAGAGTAACAACACTTTCACTGGGCCTTATCTTGAGGACACTGGCTAATCATTCTGATTGTGAGAATTGCAATATCTACACTGAGAACATGTTCAGGGGATACACTGTCCCAGTGTGGTGATGCTTGAGGTGCTCAGCCAGAACAGCATGTGCTTGTGGTAGCCGCTGGAGTTTCTTGAGTAGATAGAGCAGTTGATATTTGTAGATGGTGGCGAGTCCATGGGTTTGCTGATTCTTCTCTGTCTTATGTTCATGAAGCTGGGGGGAGGATGGCACCTGGAGTGTTTGGGGTAGGTGTCAGTCTTAGCCAGGTCTTGAAGAGGAAGTGTTGTGTAGGAGGTGTAAGATTTGGATACCGTGTTTGACGAGTGACGGGATGTTAAGGAGAATGCAGATCAGAGTTGGGTGTGTATTATGCATGGAGTGAGATGGAGAGGGGGCCATGGATTGTGAGCTGGTAGAAATGCAGGAGACGTGGCAAGTGGGCCAAAAGAATGAACCTTCGGTGCAGATAGAGGAGGACAAGATGCAGTGCAGGTATGAGCGTCAGGTGTTCATGGCGAGGAGGGCTTCTGCCAAGGAACATCTCACACTATGATGGGAGGTTGGTAGACCAGGGGTCCTGCCACTAGTAGCGGATAGGGCATGGACCGTGCAGATGGGCAACCACACAGTGGCTGCAGTTAAGAAGGTCTAGGAGGAGGGAGGAGAACCTGGGTGTGGTGAGCGGAGCTAGGTGGAGTGAGTGGCGAGAAACGCATCAGCAGCAGGTAAGAATGCAGCTCAAAAAAGGTGGGAAAGCCAGCAAAGGGAAGCAAAAGAAGTGCAAAAGAAGCTAAAAAGAGACAAAAAGAGGGCAAGAACAAAGGCATAAAGAGGAAAAGTGAAAGCAACAAGGGTCAAAGTGAAGAGTGGATGAGGAGAGAAAAGTGGGAAAAATTAGGCAAAAGCGAGAAGATCGATGTGGGGCAAAGATCGAATGAGAGACAAGGGAGAGAGCAGAATAGAAAGTGGGCAGCAGGAGGCAAAAGAGTGAAAAAAGGGGGAAAATTGGCAAAATGGGAAAATGAGGTAAAAGGTGAAAAATTCAAAAGGAGGAATAATACAAATGAAGTAAAAGGTGAAAAATGCAAATGGAGCAAAAAAGGCGAGAAGCAAGTGAGAAAGGCAGGGATGCCTGAATCAGATGGAGGGAAGAAGGCTAGGGGGTCTCAATCCAGTATAGTAATGCAGAGCTGGGTCTGACAGGCTTCTCCTGGTCTGATGCTCAGCCACAGGTAAGGATCAAGTAAGGCAGTTAGGCAGTGGGAGGCAGCGCATTCTTAATGCCAAGTTGACTGGTAGCTTTGTTCCAGTGATACAGAGTGCCCAGGGACACATGTCTGGGCATACCCATCACACTTGGGGCAACATAATAAACTATGCAAAAAGTTATGGATGGAATGCTTGTATTAATCTCAGCCTCGGTCCGCATCCCAGTCCATCATTATTTCGCACATCATGCCAAGCCAGTTTGGAACTAGACATATGCAAACCCTGCACCAGTGGGATCAGTCCAGCCCAAACTGCCAAGCCAGGTCCTCCCTGAACCACGACACAACCAACCCAGGACTGGTTTTGATCATGTTATGTACTCATGAGACTGTATTGCTTGGTTCCAGTGACACAGTGTGCTCAGGACCCACAATTGGGCATACCCATCCCAATTAGGGCAACCTAATGAAGTATACAAAAAGTGAAGGATTGAATGCTTGAATTAATCTCAGCCAATGGTAATTACTTTAGGCTGCATCCTAGTCCATCATTATTTTGCACACCACACTACCTCAGTTTGGACCCAGCTATATGCAAATCAGTCTTGGCCCTGCTCCAATGAGAACAGTCCAGTTGGAACTGTTATTCCAGGTCCTCACTTAACCAGAACTCAAGCAACCATGGACTGGATTTGCCCTTGCTGTTTGCTCATCAGCCGGGTATAGCTTGTTTCCGATGACACAGTGTGCATGGGACCCACTTCTCAGCATACCCGTCCCACTTAGGGTGACATATTAAAGTATGCAAGAGGTGATGGA
This sequence comes from Triturus cristatus, assembly GCF_964204655.1. NCBI lineage: Eukaryota > Metazoa > Chordata > Amphibia > Caudata > Salamandridae > Triturus > Triturus cristatus. Next base: position 1,077,627,646 of record NC_140591.1, on the reverse strand, counting down.
TGGAATGCTTGAATTCATCTCAGCCATGGGCAATTACTCTGGCCACATCGCAGTCCATTGTTATATTGCACACCATGCCACTTCAGTTTGGACCCAGCTATCTGCAAATCAGTCTTGTCCTGCTTCATTGGGTACAGTCCAGCCCAAACTGTCAAGCAAGGTCCTCCCCAAACCTGAACACATGCAACCCAGGACCAGTTTCACCCTTTTTTATGGAATCATCATCCGGGTATAGCTTGGTTCCAGTGACACAGTGTGCACAGGACCCACATCTGGGCATACCCATCCCAATTAGGGCAACATCTAGAGTATAAAAAAAGTGATGAATGGAATGCTTGAATTAAACTCAGCCACTGGTAATTACTTAGGCCACATCCCAGTCCATCTTTATTTTGCACATCATTCCACCTCAGTTTGGACTCAGCTATATGCAAAGTTAGTCTTGATCCTACTCCAATGGAAACAGTCCAGCCCGGACTGCCAAGCCAGGTCCTCCATGAACAGGAGCACAGGCAACCCTGGACCAGTTTTGTCCTTGCTATGGGATCATAAGCTGGTTATACCTTGGTTCCAGTGACACTGTGCACACGGGACCCAAGTCTGGTCATAACCGTCCCACTTAGGGCGACATACTGACATATGCAAGAATTGATGGATGGAACACTTGAACTAATCTCAGGCACTGGTAAGTATTGCCTGGTGGAATGCATTGAGAATCACCTGCTCTAGGGACACCAGATAACTCCATACCATAATCATGCTGGCACCTGTGTCCCTCAGAGCCTCAACAACTTGCCCATTGACAGTGGCCCATTGCCTATTCTTTATAGCATTAGAGGGCACATGAATCTTAGGAACTATCTCACTGTCACCCAGGGACACTAAGGTAACCCCACTAAACTTCCCCCGATTAACTGGGACAAACTCCTCCCCCAACACTATACTCATCACCCCTGGAACCTTTCCTCCAGTGGGAGGTTGTGCTATCTTTGGACACTTGGGATTCCCCTTGTAGTGTCTAAACTAAAAAAACTCATAGCACTTGAAAGTTTTGGGCTGCTGATGTTTGTCATGGTCATTCTTCTTCTGGTGGCCAGTATGGGAATGGGGCCCTTTCCCTTGTGCATTGTTTTGGGGGTCTTAAGAGAACTCCTTTTTATCTTCCTCTATCTTTGACTTGATGGGAACCATTACCACCCTTCTGGGAGACACCCCCTTATGCCTTCTTGGATACTCTGATGCTGACCCAGATGTCTGTTTCCTCAGCAAGCTTTCCAGGGTCAGAAAGCTTACTATTAACCAGGTGTTGGTGCAGCTGTAGAAAACAAGTATGAAGCATGCGCTGCTTTAAAAATAAGTTGTATAGCCCTGAATAATCATCTACTTTGCTGCCTCTCACCCAGCCCTTCAGTACCCTGCTAGCATAATCTAAGAAATCCACCCATGTCTGTAATGAGATCTTGTGGCTGGCCCTGAACCATTGTCTATACCTTTCAGGGGTTAGCCCAAACTTACTGACCAAGATGGCCTTCATTGCAGTGTAGCGTGACTTAATAGAAGGGTCTTTGAAGTGCACAGAAACCCTGTCTTTCCAGCCCTGGCTCCAGAATATCAATAGGGGGTAATCAACCCTTTGTGTTAGGGGCAAGGCAATGCCTATTCATGTGTGTCAGCCCCTCCCTCCCTTCCTGAACCAGGAAGAGCCATCAGAATACAGATGAGTACTCAGACACACATAACCTTCCTTTGTTTGTGTCTTTCTAGAGGGAATGCAGACCCAGCCACATGCAAATGACTCTTGATCCTGCTTCCCATGGGAACCATCCAGCACAAACTGTCAGGACATGTCCTCCCTGGCCTGGAAAACATGGATCCTGGGACCGGTTTTGGGGTAACACCACTCATCAGCCAGGCTTGCTTGAATCCTGTGGCATAGTGAGCATGGAACCCACTTCTAGGCATACCTTTCCCATTCAGGGTGACTATAGCAACGCAAAAAGATGATGGACAGATTCTGAACATTTTCAAACATTCACCCCAGTCATAGCTCTGGGTTAAATCCACGTTTTTTTAGCTCACCATGCTACCCCAAGTATGGACCCAGCCATATGCATATCAGAATTTTCCCTGCACCCCATGGGAACAGTCCAGCCCGAACTACCAAGCCGGGTCATCCCTAGACCAGAAAAGGAGCATTCTGGGACCGGCTCCGAGGTATCACCCCTCATCACTCAGGCTAGCTTGAATCTAGTGGCAGAGTGAGCACGGGTCCCATGTCTGGGCATAACCTTCCTACTTACGCAGACTAAAGCAACAAGAAAAGATGATGAAAGGAATGCTGAACATTGTCAAACTTCCCCCCCAGTCACATTTCTGGGTTAAATCCATCATGTATTTACTCACCATGCCACCCCAGCTTGGACCCCGCCACATGCAAATCAGTTTAAACCCTAGCCCCCATGGCAACAGCCCAGTCCGAACTGCCAGGCCAAGTCCTCCCTGGACCAGAAACAAGCATCCTGGAACCAGTTTTGGGGTATCACCCCTCATCAGCCAAGCTAGCTTGAATCCTGTGGCATAGTGAGCACGGGACCCACGTCTGGGCATACCTGTCTCACTCGGGGTGACACATGCTAAAAGAACAATTGATGGACAAAATGCTGAAAATATCAAACATTGACCCACAATACAGAGATCTGAGCCTAAATCCATCATTTGTTTGCTCACCATGCCATTCCAGTTTGGACCCAGCAATATGCACATCAGTCTTGACCCTGTTACCTATGCGAACAGTCCTTGCTATAATAGTTAGGAAAAGCATCTGTGGTCTTGGTCCATGTACCTGGTGTCTTGAACTCCAAAGGGTACTTATACAATGGAGACTGTTGACTAAAAATGTGGCCCGGATGGTGTTGGCATTGGCTGTAAATTTGGTGTAGGTGTGCCATCCTTTGTTGGGCCAAAACACATCTTATCCTCTTTGACATTGCATGTTGTGTCCTGCAGAAACAAAAGATTATCTCTGTTGAGAATGATAGCGACCCACTTCTAGATCCATGGACACGTGGTAAAATGGGGAAGTTAACAAAGTCATATGAACCATATGACTTTATATGACTTGGGTAGTGATCATTGATATTGTGAGGTAACAATAGTTCATGTAAGGTCAAAAAGGTCCTAAAAAAGCAAGAGCTGTTGATTTAAGAAAGTGTTAATCACTTAGCTTATGGCATAGGGCATATCATTGAATAAATGCCAAAGGGAGCAACAGTTGACATTTTCTAACTGTACGAAGGGACACAGATGGGCATTGACATATTAAATCATTTATTTATAAATATTGTATCAAAGCTTTACATGAACTATTGTTACCTCACAATATTATTGACTACCCCATGTTCAAATATCGGGGCACCCTTGTTTTTTAATACATTGGGTAGTGATCATGGCACAGTGACTCGTGCAATTTCCAATCACAATTTTATATATCTGCTTTAAGCTGCATGTCATTACCCAGTTGTTATTTTTGATTTTAACATTGCCTTCCTCTTGTTGACAGATGGTCTCTGTGGGTGTTAGCTGCTTTCCAACTTTTTGTAGCAATAGCAAGTACTGTTACATCAAAAAACATGCTATAAACACAGTTGTTGATCATGCATTCTCACTTGACTCTCAATCTGTGATAATACTGACTTTGTTATTTGCAGAAGCTTCATAGGAGTAACAGTGGATTTCAGTGCTCCAAGTTTCAGTTTGTGAATATCGTGACACTCAATTATTGAGTCCAAAGCTAGGGCTTGGCAACACCAGTGGTGGTCATGAAAGGTGTAGGCGTTAACAGCTAAGATATTTATCTTCTGGCAGTATCAATAACAAAACTGTATGATACATGCCTTGCACATGCATATGTGTGAGTGACGTGAGATTTACATATAGGTGACCTTTTACTATTACAGCAATCTAGTTAAATGTGTGAAAGGACTCTAATCAGGCTCTGTTATCCATGCAGTATGTGTGGCCAATCCAAATGGAATAGAAGAAGGGCAATATCAATGCACATAGTGTTAGGTGTAGGAAAATACCCCTCACTTTCTGTCTGACTCTGATGCATCTTTGACTGTTTGTGCACTGAGTTCCTGCTAACCAGGTTCCCAGTGCCTGTGTTCTTTCCCAAAACGGTACCTTTGTCCCCACAATTGGCACACCTCTGGCCTACATAAAAGTCCATTGTAAATGGTACCAGTGGTACCAAGGGCATTGTGACCAGAGAGGGTGTCTAAGGGCTGCAGCATGTATTATGCCACTCTAAGAGACCCCTCACTAAACACATACACACTGCCTCTGCAGCCTGCATGTTTTAGCGCAGATAAAAGTGAAGTCGACCTTGGCACACAGCCTTGTGTGCCAGGCCTACCAGCACTGCAAGAGGCACAGATAAGTCACCCCTACAGCAGGCCTAACGGCCCTAAGGCAGGGTACACTATACATCTTGTGAGGGCATAACAGCATGAGCAGATATGCCCCTATAGTTTTTAAATCCATTCTTAGACATTATAAGTTCAGGATGAAGCCAAAGTGAGTACATCGGCTGAGAGATTGTCACTATGAGTTCCACAGCTCCATGATAGTTTCACCAAAATGTTCAGATGTTTGGTACCAAACATCTCAGATTAATGAGCCCACACTGATGCCAGTGCTGGATAAATTAACAAATGCATACAGAGGGCATCTCAGAGGTGCCCCTTGAAAATCTACTGACCTATTAGTGTGTGCCTGACTGGTCTGCACCAGCCTGCCACTTCTAAACATGTTTCTGACCCCCTGAGGTGGAAGCCTTTTGCTCTTGTGGTTCAGAAACAAAGCCTGCTCTGGGTAGAGGTGCTTCACACCTACCCACAAGCAGGAACAGCATAGCATGGTGGTGAGCCTCAAAGGCTTCCTGCTTTTTGTTATGCTAACCAGGGCCTCTCCAACAAGTGCCGATGACCGTCCCCCTGACCAAGCCCCACTTTTGGTAGCAAGGTTGGCTGGGAAATTATTAAACCGGAGCGGTGCGTCCCCATTCAGCCAGGATGACCCCTAAGGTGCCCTGAACCCGAAGTGACCCCTCTTTTGAAAATCCATGATATTGTTTTGGAGAATTTTAGCCAGTAGAGTTAGGGATATGCCCCCTCCCCAGAGGGAGTGGACATACAAAGGGTGTAGCCACCATAGAGGTAAGAAGCCCATTGCCTACGCCCTTCTAACCCCTGTAACCCCCCTAAATTTAATATTTAGGGGCACCCCTGAACCTTAATCCTTCATTACTGATGACATAGAAAAGAAGAGAACATCCCAGAGCCATTCAGCCGACGAAGACTGAAGACACCCACCGACTTGGCTCCAGCTCTGCCAGCCTGTCTGCAGTCCTCGAAGATCCTGTGAAAAATTACTACTCGTCTTGCAAACTAGAAACCTCCAAAAGCCTCCGGAAATACTGCTGCCTTTAACAAAGACCAGAACTCCAGAGAACAGCTGCCCTGTTCAACAAGATATTCCAAGAAAGGCATCTGTGACACGCGGACCCGCAAAACCCCGCTTCAGGATCCACCAATGCACCCAACGCCTTCAACCCCAGTCCAAGTGGCCCACCGATCCCTGCGAGGTTACTCAGTGATCCAGAGCCCGAGTCCACCATTGACTGACCCCACTTGGACTTCACGATGGCCCCATGCAGCCTCAACACGAATGTCCCCATAACTGCGACTGGCTCCGGTAAGGCTTTTTCGAAGTCAAAGGACACCCATGCACCTGCAGCCCCCAGGCCTTGGGGAGCCCAACCGACAGTGTTCTGGTGTCACTCACAATTCGAACTTACCACCACAGCCACAAGTTTTCTTAGTCCCGCTTCGTGGTCCGAGCCTGAAACCATTCCCCCCCCCCCCGGTGATTTGTGTTGCATGTCTGACGCTGTTTTGTCACTCTGCACTCAGAGTAAGCACTGTTGCTGAGTAAGTATGTTTGGCGCTACCTTTGGCACCCCCCCCCCCTCCCGGTGCTTGTCTCAACCTCTAGAGGTTGACCTCTAACTCCGCTTTACTTACTTGTAAATTGCACGAATTTGAGTGTCCCCAGTCTCTTTTGGTTAACATTAGGCACTCTCAAATGTAACCCGAAGACTGTGTTTGAAAGTAAAGAACTTACCTGTGAAATTGTATTGTTGTTTTCCTCCAATAGGATAACATTGCTCAATTGAAATATTGCACTGTGTAGATTTTTCTACCATGCTGATCTGAAGTCTTGCATTAAGTATTGATTTTCTGCATTGAAAAGTATTGCTAATTTGAAAACTGTACTCACCTGCAATTAAGTTATTTGGTTCCAGTAATAAAGTAACAAAGTAACATTTTTACAAACCAATGGACTCAGATTTAGTCATTGAGGGTGTGTAATAATTTCTTGCCTGAGTATGTATAACAAATGCTGAAAACAGTGCTCTGATAAGCCTAACTGCTCGCCCACACCACTACAAAACAGAGTATTAGTATTATCTACTTTAGCGTCTCTAAAGCCTCTGAGGATCCACTGGACTCCGCACTTTATACCTTACTTTTGTATAGTATATACAGAGCCAGCTTTCTAAATTAGGTAGCTGTTGGGTTCTCATTAGATACTGAGCAATGATGATATCTTTACAAACAGTATGCAATCCAGAGGTGATGTATTTGTGTTGTGTTTCCCCTAGCAAGCTAGGGTATGATGTGTACAAACAGACAAGGGTGGTAGGGAGACCTAGTAGTGACAGTAGGCATATGCACAAGTGGAAGGTGAATGGCCAAGATTGTGGCTGCATCGGAAGCTCTGTGAACAAGAGCCATTCCATGCCCAAACAAAATCCTATACACCCGTCATCATCGGCCTATGAGTGGGCCCTCCTGGCATACCTGGACTCTGATGGATGCCCCAAGGCTTGATCAGGCCATTTGCTGAGGGGATTCGTCCCCAAGCTGCTGGTTGAGGACACGGCAAGGTGAGGCCTTGATGGACCTGGGACAGCCTTGATCCTCGTTGGTGGAGACTGACGATGACCTGTGGCGGGACCATATGGCAGAGCGATGCTACCCCCCCAGACCGGACACCTTTCCGAGTGTGGGAACAGAGCTGGGGATTGGGCAACACGCACAGTGGAATGTCCTTGCTGCGGAGGTGGACCTGCCCCCAGAGATCTCCGAGTCTTACCTGCCCTTACTGGCTAACATTGGAGGCAGTCCAGCGGCATAGCAGGACACCAGAGAGGCCCTGCGGGAGGGTGAGCTGAGGCTAGCGAGGAGTGGGGCCGGTACCTGGCTGAGATGTTGTGGCAGCCTCTGGGCAGATAGCATAGCTGTGGGGGGGGCAGGCAAGGGACCAATGCGATAGAGGCTGTGCGAGTACCCAGCTGCATTGGCCATTCCTCTCCTGATGGGAGGCCTGTATTCTTTGCCTCAGTTGCAAAGTATCTCCGACAGGACAATTAATGGTGGTGCAGCTCCAGTGAGTGTGGGCTGCTTCCAGAGCTGCCTGGAACAATCGAGCTGCGATGTGTCTATTATGCCTTCTTCCCCCTGTGGCAGGGACATGTCCCGAAGGACAAAATTGCAGGCTGCACAAAAGGGCTGGATGTGAGAGGTCCAAAACCTTGTGGATCACGATCTGGAGGCCCAGGGGGCTTTAGCGAATCCTTTGAAGATGCCAGGAAAGTCTCGGTAAGAGGAGGCAGACATTGTGGCCTCCACACGTAACTGTGGCCTGTGGCCCTGGAGTGGGCTGGTAGCTTTTAGAAGCAGCACTGAATGAGGAGGGGCCTTGAAAGACTATTAGACCCATAGTGAGAAAGCAGCACATGCTGCGGGACATCTGGGGTGACCGCGAACATAGATGTGAAGAGTGGCATCAGGAGGCATTTCCACCTCGACTATCCCCCTCTTGGGAACTAGCAGTCCTGGGTGCATACAGTGAGGAGAGACCCCCTTGGATAGTAGATCTTCATTCCGCTCCAACATGCACCACAAGAACACTCCTTGAGGGACTGATACCAGCATGCTACACCACAGCTGTGCCTGGGGGGTGTTGTTTCGCCCTGTGCTGTTGGATACCCTGTGGATCACCTTGCTGAATGTAGCCCTATACCAAGTCAGAGACCTGTGAGGCTGCGCTGTCATCCTTTTGAGAGACCAGTGGGACTGGGAGTCAAGTTGGCGTAAACATCTTGCCCCTGATGTCACAGTGAGGACCTGCCCACGCCTCATTAGACTTTCCAGGTGCCGTTCCTCTCCTAGGCCGTACATATGGAGAAAACAAGAACCAAGCAGATGAGGGCCCCACCCTCATTGTGCTGCAACTGAGAATGGTGATACCGTCCCCCCTGTGCACCCCATACACCTCCAGCTGGACAAGAACCTAGCGGCCATAACTGATGCTAAGGCCACCCTTCATCAGGATATAGGAGCAGTGTCCATGGACCTTGGCTTATTGCATGCGGAACACCATAAGTTGCCAAATCGAGTCAAAGTAGTGGAGACCTCCATCACAGAACTCAAACTGGAATGTACAACACTTACAAGTCAACTGTCCAAACTGAGAGAGCTTCTCGAATGACGTGCAGAAGATGCAGAAGGTCGCAATAGATGCAACAATATTAGCGTGGTTGGCCTTCCGGAGGGAGTTTAAAATGGTGATATGGTGGCCTATCTGGAGGGCTGGCTGCAAACAGAGGTAGCCCCGGGCCTGCTGACCACCTTTTTTGCATTGGAATGTTCCCATTGGGTCCATTCACGACCGACGGCCCCGGGCATACCCCCAGACCAGTAGTGGCTAGTTTGCTGCATTACGGAGACCGAGACATCATGCTGCACAGGGCACGTTTGGGGACCCTTTGCCTTGAACAATGGTTGAGTTTACATATTCCCAGACTTTACGGCAGTGGTGGAGGCCAGAAGGTCCTCATTTCTGGAGAATAAAAAGGCCCTCCATGACAATAATATAAAATACTCCCTGATGTTCCCCTCCAAGCTCCAGATTGCTCTTGATGGCTCTACATATTTCTGCAAGGATCCGGAGTCAGCCTGGTCATTGCTAGAGGTGTATAGGGCTGGGACTGCCTTCCCGATAGCGCGCTCAAGATCATTGGCACCCAGGCAGAAGGAGCAGCCCATCTCCATCACAGACCGAACTGGAATGAACAGCAGCACTGTAGACAGTGGCAGATATTGGGTTGGTGCCTCCTAAGAAGGTCTCGGGGTTGAACTCCTCCTCATCATATAAATCAATGAGGTCTGAATTGGTGTCTTTGCATGGTGATGAGACTGGACTCTCTGTGGTAACACCCCAGACAGCCGATGACCTGGTTTGATATAATTTATTATGTGTAGCTCTGCTAATGCGAAGATGGGGGGGTGTCTGGTTAGAGGGAAGTGGGAGGGATTTGGCCTAACGCACATGTCCTCTTATGTTCCTTGAATACATCACATAGTGTGTGGTGCTGATTGATTGCCGGGGTAGCTTTGGCTCTGTTTAACATGTGTTGGGCTTGTACTGCATGGAACTGGTGCACCCACCTTGGCCTGTGCCTCACAGAGAGGCCCTTATAGGCTGACTGTGGGAGGTACTCACTTAGAGTATGTTTGAATTAATCAGTTTGGATGGCCAGCCATTGCTGAGCTGACTTTAGGTTAGGGAGTTATTGTTAGATATTATTCATGCCTTTCTCTTTTTTCTCTATTCTTTGTTTGCACAGGGACTGCACAATCTGCTGTGAGACTGGACAGCTGGGGGCATAGGGTGACGGGGGGCAGTACTCAGCCCTAAAACACACCCCTGACGACTTAACCTGGACCATAATTGAGCAAATCAATCCAGGAATCAGAACGACCAACATCTTGTTCGAGAAGGAACAACGTTGGATTTATCGCCTGTCCAGTCACCTCACAGGTTTTAACGATAACATCCCCTGGGGCACAGTACTGAAAAGATAATAAGCCATATGGATTATATACCAATGTTACCTTTAACAAGTCACCTTATGGCTTTGCTCCATCTTTATAAACGCTGTAGACGCATCTCAAAATGAACATATTGAGGCTTCTTTGACCACCCAGGAGGCAATATTCCACACTATCTCACCATTGCCTTTATTAACTTACGTTTCATTTCTACTGGCTTACAACATTAGGAATTGAACTATGGGTCATTTTCTACACCAAGCCCCGCCTCCACTAAAGACAGACTAGGCTATGATCATGACACTGATTCTCTGGCACGACTTTTTCAAATTACTGCAACACGCAAAACGATATTCACCATATATAAAAAAAATTCTCCTATTGCAGATAGAGTTAATATGGAAACATTATTGTCAGGCTGTATGCTTTTTTCAGGCTAACGAAAATACCCCCTCTTCATTCCAGCCTTTGGTCATTGTACCGCTATAATTCTACCGAGGCTTCCCGGAAGTGTACAAAGCCTTCATTTTGCCACTGACAAGCAGCAGTCTAGTCTCTTCCTTCTTTTCTCCGCATCTACGTCCCACGTGATTCACGTGATGACGTGACGCCGTCCCAATTGGAAAACGCTGACTATTTCTTCCTCTCGGCGGCTCGGGACACCAACATCCGAGTCCGCAGGAGGGCCGAATAGGTGTTGCAGAGGGCTGGTGGCTTTGGAGTAGTAAGTAATGGTGCTACAGGACGGATGCCTATACCTTCCCTCCAATCGTGTAAGTTTTTAATTTTTCTTATTCTTTTCACTCCACGTCCAGAGTGTGACTACAAGTCCCGCCTCCCACCCGGACTCATGTTGTGAAACAGAATTGAACATCACGTAAGCACTGAGATCGGCTCTCGCGATGTTCACAATTCCACTTGATACATTTAACCCTCGATTCTCCATCACAATCCAAGCATTTTATTTTCCCTACCGCCTTCCACAGATCGGCCATAATACAGTGCTGACCACCAATGTGAAGGCCATATACTTTTGTCGCTTTGCCGTATCACCCCACAAAAAACAGGGTGTATCACTTTATCGGCACAATTAGCGATAGCGCTAAAGAGCACCACATGCCTTTAGAATTTGAACACGGGCTAATACTAATGAATTTTGCTACCCGCAGTTCCAAGGACATGGAAATCCCCACCATGTGTGTGCATGAAATTTCCTCACGACACGTGTGTGATTTAGCTCATGCCTGTTCTTGTGCAAATATATATGTATGATGTGAATCTCTGTTTGTTTGTTCTGTATTGTCCTTTTTTCATTTCAACAGAACTGAACCTCTCAGAAATTGCTGAAGGGTAAACGCAACCGTAAGTCTCAAAGCGGTTTCTGATCCCACAGGTTAGGGTACGCCTTAGCGTGCGTATACCGCCGTGGTGGTCTCACTTTAGGTCCTGACGAATGCTTCGTGCACTGACGCAAGAAGCAGAAACATGTTGACCACTCCTTTCACTATGCACTTGATTTAGGACGTAGCTGGTCTAATTATCACCAGTTCCTATCGTCCGCCACACCATTTTAACTGTGTCCAGTTTACCATTATTAAATTCATTATTGGTTGAAACTGCGACATATTTTAAACTTACACTATCACTCTCTGCACTGCACCCACACACAAAAAACCTGCTCCGCTGTAATTCAGGCGTCGTAGCACACCGGGGAGACACTCGGTCTCTCCGGTGGGAACCCAATGATGAAGCATGTCACCAACTAGGTTGGTGAGTGAGGGTTCTTTTAAAACATAGTGATTCACTCTTCTTATTTTCCCCGCACTCTGTGATTTCACATGGCTGTCCCCCGACGGGCATTGACATTTATGTCATGGAATATCAGAAGGATGGGATCGGCCTCCAAGAGACATGGCATCCATATTCACCTCAGGCAGAGGGGAGTATAGGTGGCCATGCTCCAGAAGACACACCTAGTTGAGGCTGAGATAGATCGTAGATGGTGGGGCCAGCTCTAATCCACTTCTTACTTGGCATACGCTAGGGGGAACTTGATATACATAAGGGCCGGTACCCCATTTGAGCTTGTCCGCTTAATTATAGACAGGGAAGGTAGATATGTCCTCCTGGAGGTCGAATTGTTTGGAAAGGAAATTACATAGGGGAGCATTTATGCCCCAAATCAAGATCAAATTACCTTCCTTCACCCCCTTTCCAACCACATAGCTGGCCTGCCAATTGATAGCCTACTGCTGGGGGGAATTTTAATTGTGTACTGGATGTACAACTAGACCGCTCGACTCCCCCGCTGGTGGGGGCAATGGCGGGTAAGCTGGCAGAGGGACTGCAAGACTAGGTGGGACTCTTGGGGATGGTGGAAATCTTGAGGGCCCAGAATGGAGAAGAGCGTGACTGCTCATATTTCTCTCATGTCCATAGCCTACGCACCTGGATAGATCATTTTGTGTGTTCCTAAAGACTCACTCAAAATATTGTCCATTCTGAATAATTAGAACACACTTTGTCCGATCGCAGCACTATTTTATTGGGGTTTAAACCAATGGTGAGCTCCCACCTCTCCCTACATGGAGGCTCAACACGGCCTCTCTGGAGGATGCATGCTATCGTAATTTCTTGGTGCGGGTGCTCTCAGACTACTTCACTCATAACCAGGGTTCTACACCCCAAGTATAATCGAACGGGGCCTATGTATTGGTCAAACAGACGGTACCCAGAAGGAGATGCATAAGGAACTCCAGATTCTTGAGGACAAACTGCATACCCTGGATAATGCCCTTGGTACCTGGCGAGAAAAACTGGATGAGGTCCAGTAAACAGTACAATGCTATCCTGGAGAGGCTGCAAAACCATGATTATAAGCAGTATTAATAGGGCGCATGACAAAGAAGGGAAGTCGGCTGATTAGTGGCATGACATATCAGGCTGGAATCTCGGAGGTCCCCCAACACACACATCCGGCAAGGAGATTGTAATCCCTTGTACTCTCCCACCTCCATTAATAGGGAGCTCTGCAATTATTATGAAGATTTGTATGCCACTCCCGTGTCTCTCTCGGTGGAGGTTCGGTCTGCCTTTTTATCAACTATATCACTGAATAGATTACCTAAATAGCACCGCAGGGATTTGGGGGCCCCCTAAACTGTCCACGCGATCAGAGCGGCTATCAAGGGGATGATGAGGGACAAAACACCTGGCCCGATGGCCTTCTGCCTGAGTTCTATGCAGCTTATACTAGAACCTTAGCCCAGCAGCTTGAAAAGTTATTCACAGAGTCTTGGCGGGTTGGTACTCTTCCAGAATCCACTAATGGTGCTGTGGTTGTTCCCCTTCCCAAGACTCAGACACAGGGAGTCCGGGTCACCGAGTTCTGCTCCCTCTCTATGCTGAACCTAGACATCAAGATCCTTACTAAGGTGTTGGCTCTCTGATTCCTCCCTTACCTGAGGGCATTGGTTCATGAAGACCAGAGCAGTTTCATCCCCACACGCAACACCCCTCAAAATATTAGGCCTCTTTATCATGTGATGTATCATCCTGAAGTCCTCTCAAATCAGGACGCAGTACTGATGTCAGTGGACCTTGAAAAGCCATTTGACCCAGTGCAATGGGATTCTGTATTTGAGGTAATGAAACAGATGGGCATGAGGGTGAACTGGGTCAAGTGGGTCAAATTAATATACACTGCCCCGATGGCCAGGCTCAAGACTGGTGCCACGCTCTCCCCACAATACCAGGTACGCAGGGGCACGAGGGAGGGATACCCACTGTCCCTGCTGCTGTTTGCCTAGCTATTGACCTCTTGCAGAACTTTCTAGACAAGAGGGCTGGGACAGCGGTTTGATGGCCAAGAGACAAGAAGATATTATCTCCCTCTACGCAGATGATATCTTCCTTTACTTGAGAGTTGGTACCTCGGGCGTTGCTAGAGCTTTGGATCTCATGTGGGATTTTGAAGTGGGGTCCGGCCTTTGGATTAATCAGACCTAGGCCCTCATATTCCCTGTTTCTCCCAGGGCAGTGCAACCACTGGGTCTTCCATTGGACCTGATGTGGTCACCCACCTCTTTTAGATATCTGGGAATCCCGATTTTTCATACATTGGACGACCTCTTGTGTTCCCTCCTGGGGCTCACTTAAGCTGCCCATTATGGCCCAGATATCGGTCTCTAAAATAGTTATGCTCCCTAGGCTCCTATATTTTTTCTCAAACCTGCTGGTGGGATTGCCGGTCTCATGGTTCAAACAACTGGACACCTTGTTACGTTACCTAATTTACGATGGTTGTTGGCATTGGGTGTCGCTGGCTGTCCTTTGGCGACCTCCTGAAGAAGGAGGTTTAGGTGTCCCAGACTTTGAACTCTATTTCTTGGTGTCCCAACTTCAGTGGATCATGCTGTGGTTGGAAGGGACTAATCAAGGCAAGTTGGGATAACTGGGCCGTCAGCACACATGGAAACTCCTTTGGCAAAACTGCTTTGCCCATCAGCAGCTGTCCAATGTCCACGGGTGTTGTTGTCTTCGGGGCCAAAATGCTGGCACAGATGCGTCCTAAAAACGGCAGGGACGCCACTGTATGCACCAGCGCTGCCCTTTGTAGGTTTCCTCATGGTTAACTCCTCTTATATTTTACTGTTGGGCAATTGTCTGCCTGGACAGATACCGGGTTGGTTACTATTGGGGTCTGCTATTCGCATGGCGCCTTACATCCACTGAAGGACCTGAAGGAGTATTATAATTTGCCATTGTGCCAGTTTCTTACATATGAGGAACTGACAAGAGCATTCCGGGACCTGAGGGCCGATAGACCTAGAGGAACCGTGACCCACACTGTCCTCCAGTTATTGATCTCAATGGGCACAGCTAGATACCTGGTGACCTGGTTTTATCAATCTCTCTTGGGTATGGTCCGCTGCCCCTTAACTACTTTGTGAGATAGATGGGAAAGGATCCTGCAGCAAGAGCTTTCAGACCCTGAGTGACAGAGAATATTAGCCTCCTCAAAAAAATCTCTAGGAATACGAGGTTGAAATACCTCCAATCCATTATGTACACATGACATATATGACACCACATAGTATCCAAGTGATTTATGGAGCTGACCCCTGCTCCTGCCCTAGATGGTGATTTTGCTCATATGGTGCAAACCATCTTGGGAGGAGGTGCTCCCTGCCCTAGCCTCCACACTTGGACAATCCCCCGTTACTTGGAGGCTTGTATTTTGGGACTATTCCAGAGGAAGAACACACAAAACGTTGGCGTGAGGTTTATGGATCTAGCCATAGTGTTAGCCAGAAGGTGCATAGCTATGACCTGGAAATCGGCAGTGAGATTGAGGATCCAAGCTTAGAGGACAGACTTGACCCAGTGGGCAATAGCTAGAGAAAGGGTGTTGGTCAGGGAAGAAGCTAGAGGGGTGAGGATCCATCCTATAGTAGATCTATGTATTGAGGTGTTAGTGGCATGTGAACACTCGGAGAATGGCCCCGGGGAAGACCCCAAGGTGAGTGATGACACGCCTGGAGAGGAGGAAGTTGGAGCACCAGGGGACCGAGATAATGAGATAACTAAGAGATGAGTCAAGGAGCACACATAAGACCCTTGCCTTAGTGTTCTGCCCAGATGTAGTGAATGGAGGTGTACAGATCCTCCCACCCAACAGGTGTGGACAGGTGGTATGGTCTGGGTCGGAGAGGGCAAATGTTCTGAAGCCAATGGGAAACCACTTGGAATTGGGCGTCTGGCTTCCTGCCCAACCTAACTCCCAGATAACTGACGGTCACTACCCACGTGTATTAGAGGTGGGTGGCGCAGTGCTGATTAGGTCCCTCCTCTGTGCATGTACTTTGCATTTTTATTTCTTTATGTTTTCCCACTGTTTATTAAAAGACTGGCACCTCATTTTCCCTCAAATGTCAGATAACCTTTTCCATTGTATTATTTATCTACCCCCCTTCCTAAAAGCAGGGGGAGATCACCTGAGAACAGCAATTGCGTGGACTGATTGTAGCAATCAAACTTGAACAAACTAGAGTGTTTTTCACTGAAAACAAGTTTATTTTGCGCTTTAAATTTGTTACCCTATGTCACACTGCTGAAATTTGTAAAAGTGTAAAATGCCAATAAACTTAAAACAGGCATATGCATAAGTGATGCAGCCTAGCAAACAGTTGTGGGACACATTTTAATGTGTGTGTGCAGGACCAACATTACTGATGCACCGACCTACCACTGTCAGGGGGTTGGATTATGGGGTCAGTCCTGGCTCAGCCCTTGTCACACAATGATGGGCACAGCTTTTGCTCCATGAAACGGCCCATGCACAGGGCCTAGAACAAATGAAGGCGCTATGTATTCCTCTTTTTTGGGTTGTTCAGCTTTTCCAGCAGTTTCTGTTGCTCCAAACTGCTGTGTGGGTGTTGCTTGTACTTATGTCCTATAAATGGTTATTTCTTCCTTGTGTGTGTAATTGTGTTCAGGTGCGGCTATATTCCTATTCCTCCTCGTTTGCAACTGTAGGCAATGAATGTGTACATTGCATACCATTTTGCACCAGCAGAATATTTGGAGATACTCATGATTCTCTATGGGTGTACCACAGTGCCTGTGCTTGTAGTTCTAATGCTGTTGCAGTCAGCTATAGAACTTCTGCTATCATTTAGTTTGTGTTTCTCATTGTAATTATTGTCTTAGATGCAAGGATGGTACTCACAAACAGCTTCAATTGTAATCCTATTAATCTTTATTGAAGTTTATTCTCGTATTTATTACGATCACTTCTTTTTACGCAGCATGCTATGCTCTTCTGAGGTGCTGTAAAAAGTAAATGTTTCTATTAGGTTATTATACCGACCTCTAAAAGCAGTGGCTGCTCCTCTGCTAAGGCAAAGGAGCGTCGCCCAACTGCTGTTAGAGCCGGGTAAATTAAAATGATAATAACAAGGATATTACCATTTTATTTTTCGTTACCTCAGAGCTAAGTTAGGGCGCACAAGCTGGTGGTCTCTGGGAGGAGGAGTGGTTTGTGCACACCTAAGTGCGCATGACTGCTTGGCCAGCCATCTTGGCTCGGCCAATCATGCACGCTTTGCATATTCCCCACCAGGCTGTAATGCACAGCCTGGTGGGGAGTATGCACAGTGTCCTTGTCCCCATTTGAGCGCTGATCCGCGGTGCTCAGAATAATCACAACGCTGCATTGCAGCGTTGTGATTGGCTCAAGGAAGCCTGTGTGCCCTGGTGCTTCCAACACTCAGGAAGAGAAGTGAAGAGGAGAGGGAGGAGAGGAGAGGAGACAGAAAAGGTAAGCAGGTTTTTATTTTATATTTTTCATCACCACCCTGTCCCGCCACCCCCGTTTCCTACAAGCCACCACTGTCTAAAAGGTAGGAGGCTGAGTCTCTTGCAAAGCATATAGACTTGTGGCCTTCATATCACAGCATTTGTTAGTGGCGACTGTGTAAGTCACTGACCCACTCTGCACCAGTGGCGTAACACAGGCGTCTGCACCTCATGTGGCGTGGGGGCAACCTATCAGCCAGTCCCCAACCGTTAAGCGGGGCTCATTCAGCCCAAAGTTAATGAATATCTGTGAGATAAAGGAGACCCAGGACCCCTCATCACTTTTGGCTGGGAAGGGCTCATTGGCATTTATTGTGTTACTTGAATTCAGGCTCATTTAAAATGTGCTGAGAATCCTCCATCTAGGGAGTTAGAAAATGGTCATTGCCCACAGCAAATGGCAGTTCCTGTTGCTTTGGGAAGTTGGTAACAAAATGCAAATGTAATTACTGTATTTATTATACTCAGCTTTCAAACTACTGGTAAATAAAGTCACTGCTACAATTCAAAGAGGTCAAAAAGCAGTGCATTTGTTACTGAAAGCAATTTGTTCTGAGCTTATTTCTATGCAAGACACGATTTATTATTCGGCTCTGAGTCAACAGACCCTTAAATAATCTCCCTACAAGGAGAACTGATAATCATCTTCAGTCACTCTGATGGGCACAGCAGGGCACATATTTATAAAATGTGTTTTGGCGGCTTCTCCCGAGGCCAAAGATGCAAATAAATGAAATACAAATAAAATAGCTTTCCAAAATGGTTACTAATGTGAAGTAGGCCTCCTTTTAAGTCTTCTGGAGTGTGTGACGGCTTTTCAATAGCAACGGTCCCAAAAATAAAACTTAAAAAGTAGTATTTTTATAAATTACAGTCATTTTGTTCCACTTTTCTTGCCGACAGTCTGGTCTACGCCTCTCTCTGCTGCAGCTGTCAAAATGTAAGAACATTGCTTACCCCTTTTAAGTAATTAAGGGCCCGGGGTTGTTCTGGACAGTTTATTTCCATTTTCCCATGTATAAGAGCATATTTCCCATTAGACACCTCTTTTGTGTGTTTTATTATTTAAAGGTACTAGAGAGCATACCTCAAAGTTGCGTGCTGCATTTCTTAATCTTTCTGATAAAAATAGCTCCAGTTACAGGCTCGCTTAGTGGCGAACGCGCTTTTCATGTTTTAAGTAAATTTCATTTATGATAATGCAATTTTGCATAATTTCGAGCATTTCGCTTTACTATTGTTATGCAAAATGCCTGAGATTAAGCGATTTTGCCACTACGCATAATTAAGACTTTGGCTAAAAGTACTATCGTAGGAGCACTTGAAGAACACGAACCAAATGTCAATGGCTGCTGTCTGAGTAGCCCGCAATTTCATGTTTTTTTAGGTCGAGCATTCGAGGCCTCTTGTATATACTTTAGTATATACTTATATGTGTATGTACTTTGTGGTCTTTGGAGATCAGCCTTAGGACTTGTCTGCTTCTGCTTAGGGACTTTTTTTCTGTTCAACTGCCTCTATTTAACTGTGTTGACAGAAAACAACCAGTAGAGGTCAGTATAATACCGGAATTGCTTTCTGCTTGTTCAACTGCCTCTATTTAACTTTCTTGATAGAAAGCAACCAGTAGAGGTCAGTAAAATACCAGAAGTGCTTCCTGCTGAGGGACTTCATTTTTTTAATTTTTCTGGCAACTGCCTCTATTTAACTTTCTTGATAGAAAACAACCAGCAGAGGTCAGTAAAATACCAGAATCACTTAAGCATTCTCTAGATTCCAGTCCATTGTCTTCCACAAGCACCCGTAGACAATAATATCTTTTTCAAATCTTGTATTTTCAGTGATATGACCACCGAAGGCCCTGATTTTATATTAAAGACAGAGCTTTGGACCATTGCCAGCTGAAAGGCAATATTTCTCTCCATGTGTTCCCGTACCTGGCGTGTCACGCAGTTTGGTGCTTACTTACCCTCCATGTTAAAGAACAGTAGATGTTTCAGCACCCAGTCTAATGTGCTGCATAGCTAAATACATATAAGGTCCCAAAGGCGAGAACGATTGCATTGTAAATGCTTGTTTGAGTGGCAGCTACCATAAATAAAACATGGTGAGGCGAAGGCACGCGACTCACCTTAAATTCAGGAGCACAACCGGTGCTGCAATTCTCATTGCTTTCCACAAATAGAAATAGGAAGGACTTCCTTCCTGCTTGTGAAACGCATTTCCAACCAATTCTGGAGCTGCTCTCAAACTGTGAAAGCAGCTCCAGGATTGATGGGAGCAGGCTCACCCAGTGCTCATTCTGAGGCTGGGGGCCTGTGCCAGCAATCCCTAGGCTGTTTTGCAACCTTTGGATTGCTGGATCTAGTGCGCAAGTTGGGCAGGCTGTCATAAGATGTCCAGCCAATCTGACATGCGCACTGTAAACCAGTGCTGCTGCTTGCATTTGCAGGATTCAGCCCCGCCCCACCTTTGCGCTGTACAGAGCGCGAGTAGGTGCGGACAAATAAATACATGTATTTAGGTTTATTTGTGTTCACCTGCTGCACTCGCAGCAGGCGGGGCACTGCTCCTCTGCTCCAGTGGAGGAGCCACCCCTGCTTTCTTAGTGCAAAATGCATCCCTATTCCTAAAATAGATGTGAGAACTCGTTTCGAGCGAAAAAATAACTCATAATTCTGCATGTGTTTTCGGCCAGTTTCTATAATTTGTGCAAAATAAATTACATGAAAGTCACCTTTGCCTAGTGATAAGGTATTAGCGCTAGAATACCCTCTCCCTTGAACTGCACCACCTATCCAGTTTTAGGCTTTTTAAGCAGCATCTTACGACGACCTGTCCTACTAATTGTTCTGCAACCAAAGTTGCTGTGCTGCATTGCTCTAGGCAGTGCTTGATTTGAGCTGGTGGTTGTCAGCGTGGGGCATCGGCACTCCTTTTTTAGGACCGATACTTATGTTTTCTCAATGGACATTTCCAGGGCAAGAGAGAAAAAAACAAACAAAGGGAAAAGATGGAGAAAGAGAAAGGCAGAAAAACGTGAAAGAGGGAGAAAGTCAGAACCTGAAAGAGTGAAATAAATAGATAGGGAATGTCTGATTGTAGATAAAAGTGGCATGAGGCGGATTCATGGTTCCTTAGCCTTGGTATTCAGTGTGACAAGATTTATTTGCGTCTTTGCGGGCTTCTAAGCAGAGCTACGGGCACCGGCACTCTTTCTTTTACAAAGTACCCACTGGCACTAGGGAGAGAAAGTAGTGTAGAGCCATACCTACTATACATAGAGAGAGCTGCTGCTCTTTCCCATTGCAGGTTCAAAAACAGCCTGCCTAGTGCCAAGAACACACGTTTGCACCATAGTGCAGCGGTGGGTGTGTAATGTCTAGAATAGGTTTGAACTAGAATGGCCTTTGCACTACAAAATACTATGCTTACACAAACATTTGAACTTTTCGCACATTGAACGTGTGTTGTAAAGTGTAGCATACATGCAATGTGTGAAACATTAGGAGAGATTTAGGGGTTTCTCCTACTTAGTGCAGTACCTGCCTTAAGGAGGCATATTTCTGGGGACAAAGCCCTGTCTAACAACTTTAATAGATAAGGCTTGACATCAGAAACCATAGGTGGTAGTGTGGGAATGGCCATGTGCCATTCATGGGACTCCCGGTTGATGCAAAGTTGTTCAAAGTAGCACAAATCAATCTTTGCATTACTTTAAGGGCTACATTATGGGATATGTACTGGAACGTACGTACTTTAGCAACACTTTGTACCCCTTTGTGTCCCATTGTGTGACTTTCGACAGCACAAAGTGTTTGTGAATCTGCTCCAAAGGGTTTATGATACATATTGAAGATGTTGTCTTCTCAATAGTTCAGACATCAGGTATGAATTCCAAAGAAGTAGGCCATGGTTCAATAAACATATTACAGCAAAGCCCAGCTTAGATCATCTGTGGCCATACAAGTCTGAGAATTCTCTAATAGAATCACAAGGATAACTGGAGAGTAACCGACCAGATCTGAGTTGCACTAGAAATAACAGTTTAGATATTTGCCTCCACCCGAACCACTGTATACAAACAACCATTGTAAAGCAAGAGTTCTGGCATTAGTGTGCCAATTCATGCCATTCACAAATGCTGTTTCCATATTTTACATACATAAGTTATATTTCATGCTTTAAAGTCTGACCTATTGGCTTTGCAAATAATGGGAAAAAGCAGCAAAGAATATTGTTTTATGTATATAATTCATATAGGAGATACAAGAACTAAATTGAATGAATAGTGTGATGATCGAGTGTACTTTTCAGCTGTAAACTTCTCCATGCATTGCACTGGAAGCACTTCCTAGAAGATGGGATGATACAGCAAACAGTCAATAACACAGAGTGGGGCGGATATACTTTTCTGGGCGTAATAAAAGTCCATTCTATGTATAGTCTCAAGAATTGACAACAGTGTGTGACTTGATTTCTGTGATGTATTGTTTATACTTATAAAGGTTTTTTTGTTTCTGTGCTTTGCTACAAATCTACATGAGTAGTAACCAACTATTTGGCTAGTGAGAGGATTACCTTGTAATCTCAAATTAATCATGTGCCTTTTACTTGCCCTTTGTCTACCCCTCAGAATTATTTTTTCTGTCATATTGTGTGTTGTGTTGTTTAATGAGATACTGCAATCTCTCAATTCCAGAGAGGCACTATTCAGTTCATGAGTTCAATCAATTGCCTGAGATATTTTATCCTTCTGTCAGACCTTCCATTTCAAGCCTCTCAAACCTGATAGTAGACTAAAGGACTGCAAAAACTGTCACGAGGTGAGCTCAGACGTGCCCTTCGACTTAAGAGACGCTGCACAGATACACATGCATTCCCACACTTTATGTCTCGGACCTGTACAACAGGTTGAGGATGTGTACAGTGTACTTTCAGCATGTGGTGTTATGCCATCATTTCTGACATCAAGATAATAGGTTGTAGTAGTTCTTTCTGGATTAAACCTAGAGTTGTGGCAATATCCCATGGAACACCAATACAGACTCTAAAACAGGTTAAAATCTATCTGGAAATTCTGAACATAAGATTTCTTGAAACATAAACAAAAACTGTTTTTACTCAGATTGAACTTGTAGTGAGTGGAGGGGTCAAATAGGCGCTTGAAACATATTAGTAGTTCTCCCTGCATGTGTAACATCAAACAGCCATCTTTCTACATAAGCACCATCCAGAAATGGCTACCCACTTCAAAGAATAAACACAAACCTTGTCAGGGTAAACCACTAAAATCACTAAATTACCTGAGTTCAGCCCTTTGGTAGTTATGTCATAAAGAACACAGGCTTAGCTTAGAAACAACGTTTAAACTATTTAAGCAGTACCAAAACAGTAATAAAGTTATATGCACACCACAAGAAAAATCCAAAACAAATTCATAAAAATAGAGTACAATATAAGCAAAATACTATGACACCAAAATAACAAAAATCCAATAAGGAGAGCCAGAGGTATACATGTTTAAAGCCTATATTAAAAACAGGTCACAAAAGATTTGAGCGCCAACCGTGGTCAACTAGTTGTGGTAGACGGTGACCTATGTACAATCTGAGGCTGCCAGCAATAGAGCTCTGGTCGGATGCAGCAACCAGGTTCAACTTGGTTGGAGATTTTACCATGAGACTTTCTCACAAAAATTGAAGTCAAAAATCCTTAATGGGACAAGGCAGCAGACTCAGCTGACGAAGGACTCCACAAGGCCAGAAAACTAATGGAAGAGTTGGTTTTTGGAGGGAAAGCCCCAAGTGGGAGGAATTTGAATTTCATGCCCAAGAAAGGGTCCTCACTGGCCAGATTCTTTTGCCACTTATGCACATTCAAGATTTCTTCAATTGCACTTAGGCACTTCTTTGGAACTCTGATTCTGCAAGTGGGGCAAGGTTTACAGGCTATAGTTGAACAGGGCTTGACGAGGCCAAATAGCCTTTGGATGAGGTGATGAAAATTGGTTTTGGAAAGCAAATCTCACAGCAGGAGAAATAAAAAATGTCACGCCAATTAAAGGATGCCTTACCAGCTGGATACTTTTGGCACTTTCCCCAGTCAAGATTTCATTATTTGCAGAAAGTCACTTTTTCGGAGTTCAGATTCCTCCAGTGGGGAAAAGCTGCTGGCTATAGCCGAAGATGGTTCCACAGGGCTGGATACCATCTCCACAAGGTCCTGCTGCAGAGTATTTGTCATCATGAAAAAGCTCTGACCGGGAGCAACCTGCAGCAACATACCTTGGTTGGATCGGCTTTGGAAGCTTGTTCCAGTCCTCCAGAGGGCTTAAGAGCCAAAATGTTTTTAAGTCCCAGGTTTTCAGGTGTGGTAGGAGAAGCCCAGTCAGACCCAGCAAAAGGATTTTATGATCTCAGGAACAGTACTTGGGGTCAGGGCTCAGTCCAGCAGAGTCCAACAGGAAAGTCCAGGACATATGTCATGCCAGACAGTAGTGTTGAAACTCGGCGTTTGCAGCAAAGACTTTTTGTAGCTGTAACTTGAACATGAGGTCAGCCATATGACCCTTGAGTCCACTTCTTAGCCTTGGGTACAAGTGAAATTAGGCCCAATTTTTCAAAGCTCTTGTCAAATCTCAGACAGCAGGTTCAATCCTTTTCTGATCTTCCTCAGGTCCAGTAGAGTTGAGAAGGAGTGTACTGAAAATGCTACATTTATGCCTGGTGTGAACTTGGGGTGAGGGTGACTTCTGGCTACTCCCTAATCAATTGTGAAAATGTTTGCAGTGGTTACCCTACCCAATATTGTAGCATTTCTTGTGTGCCCTACTGCAAACAATCCCACAGTGCCCCTCTCACCCTAAATCAAAAATTGTGAAACCATGTGAGCGAAGCCATGAGTTGTTGCTAGCGAAATGAGCAGCCCACCTCTGTGGTCACTGTAAACCATTTCTGAGGGCATTTCCCTTCCCATTTGGATTGGTTTCTGCCAGACTGGGGGGACAAACAAGGTCCCTGCTAGGTGTCACCTGACATCTTCCGG
Source organism: Triturus cristatus (assembly GCF_964204655.1). NCBI lineage: Eukaryota > Metazoa > Chordata > Amphibia > Caudata > Salamandridae > Triturus > Triturus cristatus. The sequence continues at coordinate 1,077,603,281 of NC_140591.1, read as the reverse complement.
TGCATCATGAGGACACTTTAAAGTAATTTAAGTACCTGGGCACATCCCAAATGTTCATTTTGCCATAGTAAAAAAAACAGCTCCCCACACCCAGGCCTTTGTCGTAGCCCTTGGAGCAGTTTTCCACCTAACTCAAGGCTTGAGTGTTCAGAGGTCTGCAGCTAGAGGCTAATGCAAATTTCCCTCCAGAGGTTTTAGTCAGGGAAAAGGTATGTTTCTAAAAGTACATTTTGTTAATATTTATTACAAATCCAACTTCACTATTGAAAGGGGTTTTTGATTACCAGGGTTTTTAATTATTAAAATGAAAAGGGTTAAGGTTGGCCCACCCTGGTATCAGGTCACACCTCTACTCCTAAAGCCCCAACAGACTTTTTGCCTACCTGTGGACCAAAAGAGTCAGGAATACCTCCCCTATTCTGCCTTCCTAGGCTGGCAGAAATCCTGACAAGTGGCCATGTGGTGGGATATACTGTGAAGTGCCAGGATGGGCAAACCTCCTACTCTATTCTGTTTCCCATTTTTTCCCTGGATTATCTGATATGCTTTCTGACCCCTCTAGGGAGGACCTGGCTTGGCAGTTCGGGCTGGACTGTTCCGATAAGGAACAGGGTCAAGACTGATTTGCATATGGCTGGGTCTAAATCGGGGTGGTGTGGTGAGCAAAAGAATGATGGATTAAAACCAGATCCTTGTGACTGGGGGTGAATGTTTGTATTGTCCAGCATGCCATCCATCAATTGTTTCTTTTGCATATGTCTCTGGGAAATAATCAGCCCTTGGTCCCTATGCATCTCATTGTTTAAATCAAGTATCATACATCCATATTATCTTGATCATTCCTTTATTTTTCCATTGATTCTAGCCCTTTTGTCACCTTTGATGTTAACATACACCAATGGTGGATCCTGAACATGAAATCTATGGGCCCGATTCACAGAACTAACTTAAGACAAAATCCTAAACTTACTACCATTTTCGTATTCACAGAAGGCACTTACTCATGTTGGTATTCACAGAAGACACTTACTCACTTCGGTATTCACAGAAGTTACGAGTCCTAACTTTAGGACTCCTAAATGCCTTCTGTGAATACCGAAAGTCTTAAAATCAGGATTTTTCTCAGTTTAGGAGTCCTAAAGTTAGGAGTCCTAACTTTACTACTACTAAACTGAGAAAAATCCTAATTTTAAGGCTTTCCGTATTCACAGAAGGCATTTAGGAGTCCTAAAGTTAGGAGTCCTAACTTTACTACTACTAAATTGAGAAAAATCCTTATTTTAAGACTTTCGGTATTCACAGAAGGCATTTAGGAGTCCTAAAGTTAGGAGTCCTAACTATACTACTACTAAACTGAGAAAAATCCTAATTTGAAGGCTTTCGGTATTCACAGAAGGCATTTAGGAGTCCTAAAGTTAGGACTCCTAACTTCTGTGAATACCGAAATGAGTAAGTGCCTTCTGTGAATACCAAAATGAGTAAGTGCCTTCTGTGAATACCAAAATGGTAGTAAGTTTAGGATTTTGTCTTAAGTTAGTTCTGTGAATCGGGCCCTATGTGATTCACGAAAGGACATATATTGATATACTTTAAGCTTTTGCTATATTGTTTTTGTATAGGGAATTGATATAAATTTTGGACATTATGTTTGATGAATGTTTTTGTATTTTTACAGTTAGAATGGGTTATGTGAGTGTTTGTATGCATGAATGAATGGTATGTAAGGTGGTCCATGGGAATTTGCATTTTTCATTTGCAATTTTGTTGTGTATATTTTACGATGAAAATAACAAAACCAAAATAAAATGTTTTGATTAAACAATTATCCTTTTTCTCTTGGTTTGAGCACATGTTATAGCGGGAACATTATACTTGACGACTTAATTGTGTTCTTTTGAAAGTGACAGGTAGTGCACACTTGTTATTTGATACTGATGAAGAGTGATGCCCTGAAACCGGTCCCAGGATGCTTGTTCCCGGTCCAGGGAGGACCTGGCTTTGCAGTTTGGGCCGGACTGTTCCAATAAGGAACAGGGTCAAGACTGATTTGAATATGGCTGGGTCCAAACTGGGGTGGTGTGGTGAGCAAAAGAATGATGGAATAAACCCAGATCTTTCTGACTGGGGGTGTATGTTTGTACTATCCAGCATTCCATCCATTAATTGTTTCTTTTGCATATGTCGCCTTAAGCGGGAAGGGTATGCCCAGACTTGGGTCCCGTGCTTACTACACCACTGGATTCAAGGTAGCCTGGCTGATAAAGGGTCATGCCCTGAAACCGGTACCAGGAGGCTTGTTTACGTGCCAGAGAGGACCTGGCTTGGCAGTTCGGGCTGGACTGATCCGATAAGGAACAGGGTCAAGACTGATTTGGATATGCCTGGGTCCAAATTGGGGTAGTGTGGTGAGCCAATGAATGATGGATTAAACCCAGATCCTTGTGACTGGGGGTGAATAGCTGCATTGTCCAGCATTCCATCCATCAATTGTTTCTTTTGCATATGTCACCCTAAGTGGGAAGGGTATGACAGACGTGGATCCCATGCTCACTCCACCCTTGGATTAAAGCTAGCCTGGCTGATGAAGAGTGATGCCCTGAAACCGGCCCCAGGATGCTTGTTTCCGGTCCAGGGAGGACCTGGCTTGGCAGTTTGGGCTGGACTATTCCGATAAGGAACAGGGTCAAGACTGATTTGCATATGGCTGGGTCAATTCAATTCAATTCAATATGTTATTAAGATTTGGAACTCCTAGGAGGTCCACATTAGAATACACGCTTATTATTATGAGTAATAAAACATTACAATCTCAATACACAAAGCACCGTATAACTATCAGGGACCTGCATTAGGATGGCTAAAATTTCCTTTAAGTAAAAACAGACAATATTGTCAATAATCACGGAACATAAAATACTTAAGGTTTTCAACATTACATATCCTGGGATGTACATATGACATTGGAGAGCTGCCAGTTCGTACACAAAATAGTATCTAAAATTCAGTTTCAGCTAAAAAAAATCAATTTAGAATTAGCAGCAGAAAAAAGGGAGTAACAGAACATCTCCAAAAAAGTGCAAAGGGCAGTATATATACGCCAGGACATATGCGACAAAGTCCTAAGTTCAAATTCGACTTAAAATGTTCACATTGGAATTAGCAGCGTGAAAAAGGATAACTAAGCATATCCAGACCTGTGCAAAAGAGCAATTCAGTAGCAACTAGTTCATGTGCAAAATACATCTTGAGACCCACTTCAATTAGGATTTGAGGTTAACAACGAGAGCATAGTGGGAAGCAGGAGCAACAACCCTATTGTGCAACATTGCATTAAATAGCAGCCAATCAGTGTGCAAAATGCTAAATTAATATGAAACAAAATATTGATACTTCATAAAAAGATGACACGCAGAAAGGATATCTGCCCAATAAAAAGGTATGCTAAAATTTAAAATATATACATAATCTCCTTAACATAATTAAAGCGTTTTACACACACTGCTTCGTTTTTTGGACAAAAGAGATAGTCTCGGGCTGATGTTACGTTTTTAACACTATTTTGCAAAAACATCGGTCGAAGCCAGGGATAATGACTCGAAGTCAATGCAGGACAAACATACAAAACAGGGTCCAGGGTCTGAATGCGCAGGATACACAGGTTACAAGTTTTTCCATTATTCAGATTCTGAGACCAGTTTGCTGTAAGGTCATTTAGAGGTAAGAGATTCATACGACTGTTCTAAATTCCAAAATAAATATTTTTGTGCAATTCTCAGAGAGTTTGTCCTGGCTATTAGCTTTAATCTTTCTTTAGAGTTGCAGAATTTAATGTCTCTATTGAAGTTAATTTTGCCACTTAAGGATTTTAGGAGAGACTTAAATCCTAATGGAGTAGGTGTGAACACTGATTCTTCTTGTATTCCAAAGGTTTCTAGTGCCAATGAGAAGTCAAGGTGAAAATAGTAATTACTTGCCTTAACATCAAAGATTTCATGGCACAAGAAACCTCTTAGTGAATCTGGTTCGCTGTGTTTTAGCTGATAGCTCCAGCGTAAAACCCTGGATAAACCTTGGATATAGGAGCTTATTAGACCGAATTCCAATCTAATTGCTGGCGTTGGAACTAACGTATTAAATTACATATTTTACGTAGTATCTGACCTTCACACCTATCTAAAAAACTCCAGTCCTTAACAGGAATTGATTTGATTGCATAAAGCAAGGTTGGGGGAATTTTTTCCTTAAAAAACTGTCAATAAGTGTAAAAAATCTCTTCTACCCATAGCACTGTAAAGAATACCCAAACCATTGGCGTGAGATGTAGCTTTAATGGTACAGTGTTCAATATGAGGTTTATTCCTCAAACTACCTGTTAAAAGTTTCCCTCCATACAGGTATGAGTCTACCACCTCCAGCGTTTCAGGAGCAATTTGCCACTTAAAGTTACATGATTTTCTACTTTTAGTACCTTTTATAATTTAGATTTTGTTTTTGGATACATTCATTTTCAAAAAGTGGCCCACTGTATATTTTTGTAGGGAAGCCAACTTTCTATTCAACCCAATAGGGGTTAGGTCCATTACTACTATATCATCTGCGTATAAAAGACAAGCAAAAGGGCGGGTACTTACCTTTGGTGCAACTCCATCAGTTTGAGCAAAACAATCAGGTAAGTCTGCTATATAAAGAGAAAATAACAGCGGTGCTAACAAGCAGCCTTGTTTGAGACCATTTTCAGTGGGAATTACATTTGATAAACCTTGATTTCCACCCATTAGTATCTGGAACCAAGTTTGCGAATAAAGAGCTATGATTAGGGATAGCAGAGGAGAAGTCAAACCCATTTTTTGCAGTTTTCTGCATAATAGAGGTCGATCTACTTTATCAAAGGCTGTTGAAAAGTCAATGAAAGCCATGAATACATTTGAATTGCGAGAGATGGTATATTTTTCCTCAATTAATTTCAACATGGAAATATTATCTAACGTGGAATGATTTTTTCTAAAGCCTGCTTGCTCAATGGGGAGCATTTTCTTCTCTGCCACCCATTCCGTGAGGTGATCGAGGATACTACGTGCGAAAATGTTCCCCATTGCATTCAATAAGGCTGTTTGTCGATAATTGCCTGGATGTGATCTAGGGCCCTTTTTCTACAGAGGGATTAAAATACTGCCTGACCAAGTTGTAGGGGTCTTCCCCTTGGAGTAGCAGAAATTAAATAGTGGAGCTAGATAGGTAGCCCACAAAAGTGTCTCCTTCTTAATTACCAACATGGGAATTTCATCAGTACCCAATGACCCTGAGCCTCTCATTTTTTTTAATAACTCCAACCACTTCATTGACAGAATGAACGTAATTGGGAACAGAAGTTTTGGACTTATCAGGTGCCATAATATCAAATCTGTAGGAATTTAGATTTGCAGAATACAGTTCTAGCAAATGAAGTTTCCATTTCTCTTCTTTTATGGGTATAGGGAGAGATTTCACTCTAGTGCCACAGCTGTCTGCTATAATTTCCCAATACCTTTTGGAATTCTTTTTTGAGGCTGCCTCTTTTAACTGTGTCCATGCGCCATCTTCCTTTATTGGCCTTAGGGAGTGTTTCTTCCTCTGTCTTTTCCTCTTTAGCAGGTTTATTTGATTAATTCACTCATGCGAAAAGTACAGGATCTGGGCCCTCACTAGTTTATTTATTTCTCTATTTATAGTCAGCAATGGGTTAAAATATGATCTCCGTTTAACAGGAGCTAGTTTTATTTTGCAGGATTTTGCCAAGAGGCCTATGTTATGGGAGAAGGCTTCAAGTAAATCTAGTTGGAAATAGTCACTCTCTGCAGTTGCTGCTGGTCTCTGATTAGTGTCGATAAGTGTACTTTTAATTTAGCGGTCGCTTGAGAGTTCCAGTGAATTCTGCCATTTGTTACATTGAACCCTACTGTGTCACCTTTGAAGTTCCAGGGGCCTACCTTATCACAAGTGAAAACAAATTTAAAGCAGAACAGCATATGGTCACTAAAATCATTTCCCAGGACTTCCATATTTGTAAGTTTATGAAAGAAATCTACAGAAACAATCAAATAATCCGAAACTGAACTCCCACTTGACGCCTTATGAGTGTAGTTTGGTGGAATGTCTTTCCCTAACCTCCCATTTGCAATTATGAGATCTAAACTTCTCAGACCTTCAAGTAATAAGACTCCTTTTTTTTTCTGTCCTGCTATTATTCAGGAATTGGGCAATGGGAATGTTTAGGGCTTCATTTTCGGTGTTAGAAAATACCCTTATGCTATAAGAAGAGACTTTAGAATTCAAATCTCCAACTAATAATATGGACCTACAGTCTTCAATTTGCAGGATAGAGGAGATAAAAATGAAAAGATCTTTTAATAAATGAGAAGAAGATGCATCAGGAGGTAAATAAGCATTTATGATCAACAAGGAGTCCAATAGAACCTGGTCAACCTTATGATCTAACTTAATCACCTGGATTAGATTGGAGGAATGAGAAATTTCTTTATAGGACCAACTAAAGCTTGTACTTAACAAAATTGCAATACCTCCTTCAGCGTGACCTCTATTTACAGGGAGTGACGGCCGGCTTAGCACAATATAATCCTCAGTGGACCAGTTCTTAGATATCCAAGTCTCTTGAAGACAAATTATATTGGAATTCAACTCTTTCAAGAATAGAAGTTTGTTTTTAGTATTGCTTAGGCCGGTGGCGTTCCAGGATATCACATTAATATCCTTGCTAGGAAGAGTTCCCACATCTTAGGCCTAAAGTTCTTTTTGAATTAAGGACCACTGCAATTCAGCTCCATTTCTTATCTTCCTCCTCTATTGGGAGCACATGCTGAGTATTTTTTTCTGTATGCAGTGAGACCCTCCTACCATTTTTAGCAAGATAAACCTGCAAAGAACTCACTCTCTCCGAGAAAGGTATACCTCTTACGGAGGATTCTGAATCGATATTGGGCAGCTTATTTTGGGCCACTTTTTTTAAAGATAGCTCCACTTCTGGAATTAAAACGTCAATGTCACAACAACGTAATTTATCGCTGTGCGCCAGAATCAAGTGGGAAATAACTTTGCATGCAAATGTTACTCTTGCACCCCAAGGGTTGTTATATTTTTGCACCTCCACCAGAGCTATATCATTACTTTCGATCATCTGAAGACCTGACATTTCAGCAAAACAACCCAACAAAAAAGACCTATTCATATATAATTCATGGTCAAAGATAAACGAAAAATCCAAGCTAAAAGGGGCAGGCTGGGAATTAATGCCTAGGCTAGATGTCTCAGGGATAATATTATTAGAATTATAAATGACATTAGTACCTAGAGAAGAAAAAAATAAAGAAGCATTAGGGTTCAGATTACTCTGAACAATAGGAGGAACATTTATATCCAATGTCACTGCATCTTTGGTCGATATAATGAGAACACATGCGATCAGAGAGGAGGAACAAGTACCCAATGGATTGTTATCTTCTTGTCCGACTCCTTTCTTTGGAACATTTGAGTCCAGCTTTGGTGCTATGCTATGTATAAGCTTAAGGTCAAATCTGCGTTTTTCCCTTTTCTCTTTCTTTTTTTTCTGACAGACATTGTTACTTTTATTCTTGATATCGTTTTGCTTAGTAGGAGAGCAACCACAATTAAGACCTCCTCTATAGGCTGCTTTGAGGAAATTACACCAGATTTTAGGAAGATTGGGAAAACCTTTCAAATTGTATTTGAATTTGCATTTTCCTTCTTAGTTTGTGTGCGGAACGTAGATGCAGCCACTGTAGCTGAAGACTCACAGTTGAAGAGCTGCTGAAGAGTAGAAGAATGTAACTTGTTAAGTATATCAACAGTTTCTTTCGGGTTTTTTTTGTTTCTACTAGAAAATGGCTTACCAGCCTGGGCACCAACGTCCCGCCCTTTAACATGTGATAAAGAGTCTATTTGAATAAAGTGTGGCTTGCCAAAGTCTTGCTTCGGAAGAAGGGGAGTGGAAGAGCCCTTCTCTGGGAAAGAAATACTAAGGGGAAGTGCACAAGCTTTTCCTGGCAATAGTTTGTGTTCAGAAGCTTTATACTTTATCAAGGTCAACATAGAGTTCAAGATGGAGTCGGAGTTATTTACTGATTTCTCCATTAGAGCTAGAATGGAAGCCAGCACTCTTTCTAGGCAAAGTATTGACTTTGTGATTCGAGATTATTAATAAAAGGGAGAAAGTTAGGGGAAAGTTCAGGAGTTAAAGAACCCCGTGAGTCTAATAAGCTTGTTCTACTTGGAGTACTACTGAACAGTTGCAGGTTCACAGAATGATCCTTAAAGGAAAGTGCAGTGGCAGGAGTGAGAACCCTGGACGATTCTAGATTATGAACGTGAGTCAATTTAAGAGACTGATCTAAATTATTGTCAGGTAACGTAAAGTCTTCCACTTTTGGAACTGAATGAGGAACTCCTTCGTGTTCGGGTTCGGAGACTCCATTTGCATGGGAGTGAATGGTTAAATTTGCCAATAAGGAGTCTGCCACCCCAGATTCCGAGTAATGGTGATCAGAAGGCCGAGATCCCCCGATTATAGATTGTAGGATGGAGGATACTACTGGCAGTGGGTTTTCAGGGATTACATCAGCCTCTACTTAATCATCAAATTATTTTTGGCTAACCTCCAGCATCCCTATTGGTTTTAGACTTATTTCTTTTTTAGGAAAGAAGGTAGGGATGGTATTGAAACACTTCAACAAGTTCATTTGCAGTGAGTTATTCCTTAAAGGATTAGCTCTAGTTTTTTTGCAAGCTCGTGTGTACACCAATCTACCAGAGTGTAATTTTTTTGTGGTCATAACTTTAGTTCTTAAATCACAGGACCCTTAGCCAGGCAGCCAGCACAACCAGAGAGGTAAGACTCCAATGGCTCTGATACGCTAGTGCACCGATGCGCTGCTTATGCTACACCGAGCACCAAGCGCTGCTTACCCGGCTACTGGGTAGCCTGGGTTGCCTGTATCCTCGAAGACTTGGAGCCCTTAAAAGCCTAAAATACCCAAAATACTTAAAAATGCTTAAAAATGCGTAAAGTGCAAGAAACAAAACAGGGCCAAGACACCAGCAAGAGTGGAGGGGGGGCAACGGGCTGCCATGAAATGTAATATCTCCTGTGCCTCTGAGCCCGTCAACCTCCCTCTACCACCTCAGCATACTCTCCACTTCAGGTCAAACGGCTGGGTCCAAACTGAGGTGGTGTGGTGAGCAAAAGAATGATGGATCAAACCCAGATTCTTGTGACCGGGGGTGAACGTTTGCATTGTACAGCATTCCATCCATCAATTGTTTCTTTTGCATATGTCTCCCTAAGTGGGAAGGGTGTGGCAAAACATGGGTCCCGTGCTCACTACACCACTGGATTCAAGCTAGATTGGCTGATAAAGGGTGATGCCCTGAAACCGTTCCCAGGATGCTTGTTTCCGGTCCAGGGAGGACCTGGCTTGGCAGTTCGGGCTGGATTGTTCCAATAAGGAACAGGGTCAAGGCTGATTTGCATACGGCTGGGTCCAAACTGGGGTGGTGTTGTGAGCAACAGAATGATGGATTCAACCCAGATCCTTGTGACTGGGGGTGAATGTTTGCATTGTCTAGCATTCCATCCACCAATTGTTTCTTTTGCATATGTCCCTCTAGGAGAGGCACAGAGTTGGTAAAATCCCCAATCTTACACCTTTCTTTAGTGGCATGCTTCTAATCTTACCACGTCCTGGTAAAATAGTGTGCTTGAACCGACTCAGACTCCTTGTGGGCAGAATTCTTAATAGAGTAATACCACATCCAGAGCTATAAATCTACCTTAAGATAAACTCAAATAAATGTCTTTTATTGATTTGCTTACCCCAGGTAAGGTTAAAAAGGAGAGAGGGATGGCCAATGTCTACTATGACTCATACATCCTCTTCACAAGTTTCCACTTATAATGTTGCCTGTATGGGTCAAAGGCTTTCTTCATGGCTGAAATACAGTTCTACTTAGCTGTATAAAGTTGCCCATGAAGAAATGGTTCATTCATACCACTTCCTTCCTCAAGAGATAGTGCCTGCTTGTATTCCTAATACTTGCCCTTGTTCCACCGTAGTGGTGCCTGGAGGTCAGATAGAGAACTTAATTATATGTGCTTTCCATTGTCATGTCTTTCTTGGGTGCAATACGTTGTGTCATATTCAGCAGCGGTCCGTGGAGGGAGTTCCGTGGGGCGGAAAGGCGGGGCGGAGGAGGGGCAGGGTGGGGGGTACTAAACACCGGAACATGGATAATTGGAGGTAAGTAAACAATTAAATAAATAAAACGAATTTCGTAGCGCGCCCTGCATCACAAAATGCGGTGCAGCGCGCGCTACGAAATTCGTTTTATTTATTTAATATTTATATTCTATGTTATTATTCTTGCTGTAACTGCAACCAAGTAATCTTACCATTGTGACCTCAACAATGTGTTCCCAGGTGACAAATCCAATGTTGTTCATATTCATTTGAGCAATGCTGAATTCATATAATTGTGTTATGTTGATAACTTTTGAATCATGTATGACTCAAGTTAATTCTTAGTATATCTAGTGTCAGCTAAGTGTTTTCATTAGTTTGGTACTGTTTTTTTCATTGATGCATGCCTTCCTAGATGTCATGTTAATATATTTTAACTTGCAGCACCATTGGATGACATATATGACATCCATTTAATTGAAGTTTGAGTGTAGTTTTAATACCCAGGGTGTTGTTAGTTAATTTCTGTGAATCTTTTAGCAAAAGTTCAGACATTACATTTACCTCACGGGAAATGGCCTGTAGCAGGAGGAAAGTCCCAAGTGGTATTTCAGTTCTTTTAACTGTCATGTGTTTGGGTCTCGAGTTTATCATACTTTCTCGTAGACATTCCTTTATAAAATGAGAACCTAGGTTTCTCAAGGTCTAGAGTACCTGAAGTTAGAAATATTCTGTTTTTTTTTTTTTTTACAAAACTGGAATCGGGACTATATGTGGTCACACAGATTAGTTTATCTGCTGGATTTTTTTCGAAGGTTTGTAAAAGCTGTTTCTGGATTTTAATGAATGCTCGATTTCGAGCCACTTCAAGGTTTTTCGAAGCTAACTCTGTCAGTGCAGCTCCTTCTAAAGAATTGTTCAAACGGTAGGATTTGCCTAAGAGATCGTGGATGAAAATTTTCAAACCTTAATAGGTTATTTGAATCTGTTGGTTTAGAGTACACTTCTGATTTTAGGATATCCTCCCACCCAACATTTTGGAATATCCTCACATGAAACAATTCTCAAATCTAAGAAAGAAAGGGGTATATTCTCAAGAACGTGTAATAATCATCGCAAATTTAGCTTAACGCAACTCCTCACATCGCAGTCTATCACCGGAAAACAACGCTGTGTCAACGTAGGATTCTCAACCCGGGGGCACCATGTGATAGTCTCACGATAACCCGTCAAATGTCCGCGTTAAAAGCAACGCGACGCCGAACAAATGCGAAACTCCAACTCGAAAAAAGCAGAGATGTCCCAAATTGTGATACAAAATTCAGCGATAACCAGCTCCAGCCCTGCAATTCCCATGCCTCATGCAGGAAAAAGGCACCTTAAAAGCAGTCAAAATAAAAAAATACATAAATAAACTGCGTAGCACCATGGATGTACCCGGACGAGTGCAGAGGACTACTCGAACCCCACAAACCCTACAGACGACCATGCTGGGACCTCGGGTCAGGGAAAGGCAAGGACAAAAAGAAGAGGAAGACGCGGATCAGAGCGCCAGAAAACAGGATCCTGATAACGGAGGTGACAGAACACCATCAACCACCGTCCGTCATCTACACTTTGTCATTGCCAACAGAAAATGGGACATGGGAGTCCATCCTGGACAAGGTGAATGAAGTTGGAGTGCTGAGGAGGACAATGAAAGAGGTCAAGAGGTGCTGCAATGATGTGAAGCGCAAAACCAAGCAGAAACGCGCCAACAACCAGAAGCCAGCAATGCAGACTGGAGGTGGGAGTCCAGTGCCACAGGAGGAGCTGGATGAGATGGAGGAAATGCTGTCCACAGTCATCTGTGGGGAGACGGTGGCAGGAGTTGGGGGAGCCCACACTGCCCAACAAGACCTGACACAACAGCAACAGGGTGAGTAATGACCAGGGACTGGTGGGACGGGGGAGATGGGCACAGTGGCACACATGCACAATTAAGTACAGCACACTGCACACCCACAATGACTCTGGAGCGTGTCCCTGATCCCCTCACCACACTGCAGCACACCTAGGAACAGCAAGTAGGCCCCGGTCCATCATGTGGCCAGAGGGGGTCCGTCCCACTCACCACCAATCACACAACCAACACATGCACATGTGTCAAACCCAGCAATGCAGTGTGTCTGTGAGCAACACTGACAATGCAAGTGACACAGCATGACCAATAGCATTGACGCAGTCAATATGCCATGAAACGTTGAACGCAACAACACTGAGGTGGCTGAGTGTGGACCAAATCCGTAAAGGAGCAGGACACACTCTGACACATCCACGTGCACAAACAACCCCTGACGTCAACAACACAACTGTGACATAACATGCCCCAGACCACCACATCCCACCAAGAGACCAATATACCCAGGTATGCAACATCTCAGCACCATAGAGGCATAGAAGTCAAAGGCACACCACATGAAAGGGATAAGGGGCAACAAAATCAGAGCTGCAGGGACGACTCCCCCCAAATGCAGCACAAACACTACATGCAGAGCACACCAACATTGACAACAATGTGGTACAAACCGCAACACGTCCATAACAGAACAGGGGACACAAGTGGGCCCCCTAGTCCGTAGAAATGGGCCAATCCCTCCTGGCATGGGAGGGAAATGTGAGTCGAAAATGGCAAAGTACAAACACACATCTGTGATGCTGATGAAATGTCCACTGGCCCGCCTCAAATACTCAGAACCTCGCAGACAGTCACAATGTCCAGTGCCATGCAGGCTGTATGTACAATGCGACAACAAACATGTCAACACAATCTTCACATGCATCTCCCCTTCACATGGCAGAGTGACCATCAAAACCTTCTACAGTGCAGACCAGACAACTTATCAGTGATGCAGATGAGGACCTCCACACTGTCGCACCACAACAGGTCATGGACATCCACGGCAACCCACCTCCAGGAACAGGGTATCCTAGAGACCCCACCCCCTGCACAGACCACACAGCAGGAAGCACACACCACCACATCTGGCTCCCAGCACCTCACCCAGGCACACATCGCATTCCAAGGCCAGGTGTTATACTGCAAGAGGGAGGTGGCTGTACAGGTGCGGGTGGGGGTCGAACTCATGGCAGCGGAACTAGATCACATACGTGGGTGTCTAATTCCCATCATGGACCACTAGACTCAACAACGGACACACACACTATGACACAGACACACGCATTTGCACATTTCTAGTACTGAACCACACCCAGAGCTAAGGGATGATCATTCACACCAGTCCACTCCTCTAATGTATTGAGGGGGGGAACGACAGTGCTACATGTCCAAGGTCATACCCACTGCCAGGGGTGACAAGGTTGCATCCGCTATACACCGCACAATGTAATGTGGCAGGGCCCATGGCCACCGTGCATTCGTAATGAGCACAAGGACACACTGTGATAGTCAGTTGTACTGGCTATGGGCACGTGCACCCAGCCACTGTTTATTACCAGGCTCACATGACCAGTGATGCCTTTGCTGGATGGATGTGGGGTGAGTGTGATCCATCCCTCAGGGAGCGGTTGGAGCTGTCAAGAACCACAACAGTGACCACCATTGTAGCGGAAACAGAAAACACCCACATAACACAAAGAAATGCGAGGCATCATGGTGGTAGCTGGAGCTAGTTCAGAGGTCACCCAATATCCAGTCATGAGGTCCGTGAGTTGCAGTGCACTGCGGTCGGGGCACCGGAGCTGAGCGTGCTCATGAGCGAAATTGTCTTGGATTGTATCCCTCGGAATATCCCTGCTGCAGCTGCCGTAGGGTGTGTCACACCTGCCACATCTCACTCAACATCGTCCCAGGTCCTTCACCCTGCCTGAGGTGGCAGTTGCATCCGCAGTCCACAGCACAATACCAAGTAATAGATCTGGGTGTGTATCTGGACTACCACCTCCAGTCTGCATTCCTGCCTTCTGGTTGTTGCCCCCTGCCCTCCCATTGTCTGTACCTTCACCCGTCCGCACACTTGCCACATCTTCCTCATCATAGTCCCAGGTCTTCCCCACTGCATGAGGAAACATTGTTGCGTGAGCTGTCCACAGCACAGAACTCAATCAGAACCAGTCCATGAGTTGTGGTGCACAGAGTTAGTGGCCCCGGATGCAGTGCGGCTGGCACAGGCACACCGCCACGGGACGGTGACTTACGGTGCAGTGAGATAGGAACACCAGAGCTGAGCGGGTCCTCGTCGATGTCCAAGGTGAATCTCGTGAAGTGTTTCAGGGGACAGTGGACAGTGTTCTTCCAGGGCCTGATGCAAAGGGCAGAACCAAGCAGACATAGGCAATATGGAGGAGATGAATGCTACAGACACATACCTGACAGCAAGTCAGTATCGGCTACATGATGATGATGATGACAACACCCGGGCCACAGACTCATGCGCCACCAAAGTTCAACCAGAGAGTGTCCATGGATTACGGGGCACAGAGTTAGTGGCACCAGTGCTGAAAGGGGATGCAGTCTGCGATGATGCATGTACAATGGCATAAAATCTGAAATAAATAAATCATGTCTCTGTTCCACATGTGTGACCTACTTGTCCCCAGTGTAGTCCAGAGCCATCGCTCAGCAGGGGCCACAGCCACTTGTCGTTGGCTTGCGATGCACAGAGTTAGTCGCACCAGAGCAGTTGTTGGTAGTGTTCGATCACCTCCGTAACGATGATTCTTTTTTCCTCCTCACTGAAGCGCATCTTCCTCTTACTCCTCTCCTTGCTTACAATGGTACACACTCTGCAATAAATAAATCAAGACTCAGTTCCAAATGTGTGCCCTACTGGACCACAGTGTGGGCAGAAGGCAGTAGTCTGCATGGGACCACAGACAGGTGTCGTGCGGATGCTATGCACAGAGTTGGTGGCACCACATCGGAGGGAGTATAGTGACTCACAATCAGCCATGATTATGTACTCTGCCACTGTATAATCAAGACTCAGTTCCAAATGTGTGACCTACTTGTCCACTGTGTATGCTGGTGGAGTATGTCAACGAGAAAGGAGGACTGAGGGCCTTGCTCAAGGAGGATGTGATGGTCTGAGCAGGCAGGCAAGGTCGCGGACCTCGGGCTTGGAGGTTGCATCGGCATATGGTGGGCCCTCCTTGACACACGCCGGTGTCGGCAGGTGAGCAGTGAGGCCTGGCTGCACAGGGGCGGGCAAGACAGGTTTGGGGACCAGCGGCCCTGGGTACAGCAGGCGCACAGGATCGCAGGAAACTCAGCTCAGGATGATGGCATCAGCCTCGTGGCGGGGTCAGAGGTGCCACCTTGGCAGAGACATTGGGCAATCCAAAAGAGAACCATGCCCAGGGCTATGTGCTTTTCATACACACCCCTGTGCTGGCCTGGCGTACGCAGGGCCAGCCCACTCCACTCACGCTTACAGGGGGGGACGTAACAGGCTACATTTATGCGTTCTTCCCCACTGGCTGGGGTGACATTATTGCATCCACTGTCCAATACACTCCATACACCAGCGGTGTATGTCGACATGGATATGGGTATGGTCTGCATACTGCAGTCTGTCCAGCACATCCACGCCACACTTGGCATTGTGTACATACTCATTCATGGGTCACTTGCCTCCTTCACACATGCCTGGTGCACACCTCTCCAAATTATCTGCTATGGTGTGGCTGATGTGCCATGCCATTGGGGGCTCCTGTACATGGCTAGCCCAGGTTGCCACAGTAAGTTGTGCTGTCATGTCTGGTGGGTGGGCATGTTGTATGTGAGTTTTTAACGTGTGCATTTCCAGTGTTGTGCGTTGCATGGTTGTGGAGTTGAGGTGTGTGGTGTGTTCATTTGGTACTTGCCGACAAGCAGTGCATTTCCATGGCTGCCATCCTGGTGGCGCTGGTTGATGATGGCCTGTCGGTGGAAGTGGTATCATACACACTGCATGGGTAGTTGGCGACAAGGTTGGTGGAGATTTCCCGGTGGTCAACTGTTGCCTGCACATTGATGTGATGCATGTGCCTTCTGGTGTGGAAATTGTGTGCTGTGTCACCAGGAGGCACAAGTAGGGTCTGTGTGCTGCCAATTGGCACCTGAAACGTGCGGGAGGCCAGCTGTGGCGTAAACGCCTTGCTTGGTCTCCAGCTGTTCCTGCGCAGTGTGGGGGAGAATGGGTACTGGGGTACCAAGATGATGATGGCATCCAAGACAGTTGTGATGAACTTTGATGGGCTGGCTGTGAGACTCCTCCGACTCTGGCAGTTGTTGGTTGGAAAGTCCCTGAGGCCCACATGTGCAGAACAACCAGCAGCTTTGTCTGCGGAGGGATGTTGGTTGTCCGATGTGTTGGTACCATCAGCCTGTGGGCAATGGAGGTCAGGAAGCATAGGATGGTTGTCCTTTTGTGCCTGTGGTGGGCAATGACATTCTCTGGTGTTGGGTCTGTTAGACTGGTGCGTTTTAGGAAGGTCCGCTGTCTTGGTCTGCGCTGCCTCAGTGGTGGTCCAGGGGGATGCGGGGGGTATATGGGGGTGGCGGTCCTGTGAGTGGTGGCGGGGGGTGTTGTGTCCCTGTTGGGGCTCCGCACTGCATGATCAGTGGCTCCTTGGCATCTGTTGGTCTTCAGGTGTGGCTGTGGTCTGTGCTCCCTTTTCTGTTGCCGGTTGTCATCCGACTTTGCTCCAGGTCATACCAGGTGTTAATGTCCTGCTGCTAACGCGCCTTATCGCATGTTTTGTGATCTTTTCGCCGATCAGGCTGGTCATTGAGAATGTTGAGGTGTGGTGTTGTCACGGCTTTTTGCTTGGGAACGCCTACTCTGCATATCATTAGCGTTAGTTGCTGAGGTCATCTGTAGCGATGTTTTTGGAGGATGCTATCGCAGGTAAACTGGTGCTATCGGCTGTAAGCACCATCTTGTGAATGGTGCGGTATATTTATTGCGACTTTGGCTGCGCTAAAGTGCCGATAACTCGGCGATATCTCCTTGAGAATATGCCCCAAAGTTCCTTGGAATTAATGGTAAAAATGAATTTCAGAGACATATTCCTATTATTGAGCCAATTAGTACAATTCTTGGCAAAAGCTTCACTCCTGTTTCAAATTTTAAAATATTGGGGCATTATTATGAAAGAATCATGCAGCTCAGTAAGTGACCTTGCTTTGCTGTGTGAAAGGGTAAGGGTAGGAATGCGTAGTATTTAACATAATATAACACAATCCTTTCTTTTCTCTGAGCTGGTGCACAATGTGCTGTACAGTGCCAATGCAGGCACCCTTGCACCATGTTGCAGGGGTGCCTGCATTGTAAGCAGGATTCATTTTGTGCAGGAAGGGAGATCTTCATGTCCAAAAACAATCTGCTACGGCATTTTCCTCTTTCTTGGAAGTAATAAGGAGAATTCCAGATATTTCTCCTCTTTATGCCTCACCTGGACAGTGTAACATTTTAACGCATTCCCAGGTATACCCGTGATAGTAAATCTGGGAATTCGCCAAAACCTATGGGTGGATGCGTGGGGACACCCACACTCCTCCCATGGAATGCCTCCCTGGGGAGGAGTAACACAATGCAGTAATTTATGCTGTGTTGCATAGCTGTAGATTTATCAAGCCATGCAAGGCCACCCAAGGTGGCCTTGCGTGGCTTGATAAATCTAACTTAAGAGTTGCGCCACACTAGGTGGTGCAAGGGCAACAGAACTCTTTAATGTATATGTCCTGTAGTCAATATAGCGATTTCAAATATGTATGTGTCCAGTAGAAAGGTTGGTGTATTTTTCATTTCAAAATAATTAACATATAAGCATTCTAAACTAGGAGTAGATGCACTTCCCATGGGTATTCCATAGTTAATTCCATATGAGCGCAATCAAGAACACATTTTTATGGTGTCAAGAAATCCCAACTATGATCTGAGAGGGGAAACAGCTTTTACAATGTTGTAAACACAACGCAGTAACTTTACAACGCGGTTGTTACAACGACCGCGTTGTTATAATGCGTGCCATTACATCGCAAGTCGTAACAATAACTTGCTGTAGGGGGCGTGCAACACCAGGGAATGTGTTGTTGCACAAACTGGAGTAGGAATAGTAATTAATACTATTCCTAAGTCCAGCGCGTCCCCTACAACAAGTCGTTGTTACGACTTACGATGTAATGGCACGCGTGGTAACAACGCGGTCGTTGTAACAACCGCGTTGTAAAGCCATGTGTGGTGAATGTATGCAGAGTAACGTCATACATTCTCTGAGAGCAGGTTTTCAATCACCCATAAGGTTTCCTCCAGCAGTATATTTGTACAGAACCCTTCAATGTCCAGACTGAGAACAACATCTCTATTACGGTCGTATTGAATTCCTTCTAAAACTTTAAGCATCTCCTTTGTGTGTTTTAGATAGAATGGCATTTGCTTGACTGGAATTATTAGGACCCAGTGGCAGACCTGGGCTAATGATTCTAATGCAGAACAATACCTGAGATGACGGGTCTTCCAAGTGGCATGTTAGAGTTTAGTGATTTTATGCTTAGATTAAAACTTAAGGTAAATCATTCAAAATCTTTTATTATGACCTGTGACCCAAAACATACTAAGTCAAAAACATTTTAAATAGGGGGGCACAAATTGTAAACGTTCTTTTTTTCCTTGGCATCTTGTTGGAGTCAAATGGGTCATGGGACAGGCTACTTACTCAAAGGGCCCAAAAGATGTGTACAGCAAAAGATGCAATATTCAGATTTGCAAAAAGGCTATGCCATAAGCCGGACCAGGAACTGGTCCAACTTCATAAAAGCAAGTGCCTATTAGTGGGCACTTGTGGAGCCAGAGTCTGGGCTGTGTTGCCTGCACGAAACGTCAAGCAGTCAAGGATAGGTTTTTGTGCAGGCTCTTGACCATTCCTAAAACTTCTTCAAGCCTCATTGCACATCTAGAATTGGGTGAAGGGTTCA
The DNA here is from genome assembly GCF_964204655.1 of Triturus cristatus. Taxonomy (NCBI): domain Eukaryota; kingdom Metazoa; phylum Chordata; class Amphibia; order Caudata; family Salamandridae; genus Triturus; species Triturus cristatus. The sequence continues at coordinate 1,077,584,075 of NC_140591.1, read as the reverse complement.
TGGAGGACCAAATTTCCACTGCACTTCTTTTTTAATAGATAATGTTATGGAGCTCCCCGGAGGTAGGATTTTTTAAGAAGGTATTGTCTAAAATTAGATTACATGATTGCTATCCCTTGGTTGGCTTATGTGCGAAACACCTTTCACAGCCTGGGGTACAGTCATCTTTTTGAGTCACCACAAAGTATAAGTCCTGACCTCTAAATGAAAGTGAAAGGGAGCTATGAAACCTATAAAGAGGGAACTAGACTAGAAAAGTCTCTTGATATGCCCACAGTCACAAGATATATGCAGATTTCTACATTATCTGATATGGAGCTTTATTTGTCTATTTATCTGTGAACACCGAAAGTCTTAAAGTTAGGATTTTTCTCAGTTTAAGAGTAGTAAAGTTAGGACTCCTAACTTTAGGACACCTAAATGCCTTATGTGAATACCGAAAGTCTTAAAGTTAGGATTTTTCTCAGTTTAGGAGTAGTAAAGTTAGGAGTCCTAATTTTACTACTCCTAAACGGAGAAAAATCCAAATTTATGACTTTCGGTATTCACAGAAGGCACTTAGGAGTCCTAAAGTTAGGAGTTCTAACTTTACTACTCCTAAACTGAGAAAAATCCTAACTTTAAAACTTTCGGTATTCACACAAGGCATTTAGGAGTCCTAAAGATAGGACTCCCAACTTCTGTGAATACCGAAATGAGTAAGTGCCTTTTGTGAATACCAAAATGAGTAAGTTCCTTCTGTGAATACCAAAATGGTAGTAAGTTTAGGATATTGTCTTAAGTTAGTTCTGTGAATCGGGCCCACCATCTGTGGCCTCTCCCACCAAGAATAAAATATTCTGCCACCGTAAATTGAATATCCTCCACTGCTACTGAACTCAGGTCTTTACATTACTTCTCATGATTCCTTTTGTCATTGAAGAATTTCATGCAATATTTACCATACATGCTAGTGGGCATTATCAATATTGCACCTGCTTTATCATCAGGTTTTGTGATGGATTTTAACCTTGATAATTCCTGGGATCTTATTCTCTTTTAATTTGATAAATTCAGGTATTGTTTAGGTGTTATTTATTTTAGGGAGTCAATCTCTTTTGTCACTGGTGCTTCAAATGCCGGAAGTTCTAGTGGCATATTGTGAAAATCACTTTTGTCAGTAGATACATATTATCATTAGGAACTGGTTCCTTTCCTGCAAAAATGCTTTTAATTGTATTTTACAGAGAAACTTAGATGTTTGGTAAGCATCTTGAACTAAATTCCTCTTGGTGTCGGAACAAATCATCGGCCTTTGTTCAGTAATTTTATTTTGGTGTCAGGAAGGGTCCTTTTGCTGAGGTTAATGGCAATGTGCATCTCTTTCTTGCCACTGGCAGTGGGTCTCTCAACATCTCTTTGCCTGTTCGTTAGTTGGCCTTGTCCCATTATACTCTCATTCTTTTTTTCCCCCTTCCTCTTCTACTGCCTCTTTCTAAAAAAGACCGGGTCTGTCAGTGCAGAGGAAAATTTGGTTGAGGAATTTGTGGTTGCAGGAAGCCATACATCTGAAGTCACCCAAAATATTGGCTGTGCAGTGGCAAGGGCCTCTAAGTAGGATGAGAAAAATATATTTTGCCGGGGAAGCCCCATCCCTTTGATCTATACCATTTCTCATTGTTTATTTTTGATTCGGAGGATCTTCTGCCTCTTTACGAACTGTCAAATTTCTCTAGACGCTTTGGTTCATAGTTCTTACTTGAGTAGGTGAAGTATCTTCAATAAGAAACTTGATCAATAGGTTGATGATAAATAGTAGATTTATTGAAGTAGAGAAGATCTCATCCAACAGCCAGCAGTCAGTCCAATAACTGAAGGTTTTCAGAACATTGTCCAGCACAACAGTCCATGACATCAGTAAGTTCTGTCATGAGAACACTAACCCTTTAATATCTCATAACACGAGATACCACACATCTCCCTTCCCCAAATACAGAACACAACATTGGAAACAAAATAAATAAGTACAAAATTAAGAAGGTTAGATGAAATCTGCCAAGTAACTAGGCTTCAAAACCACCCTGGAAGATTTTCTAGGACAATTAAATCAATAAGTACAAAATGAAGAAGGTTAGATGAAATCTTCCAAGTAACTAGGCTTCATAACCACCCTGGAAGATTTCTAGGACAATTCAATCCCACACCCACTTCACCACTATTGTGTGAAGAACTGTTATCGTCCCTCTTTGAATCATTTCTCACACCACATTCCAACTCCCCCTTACACACAACTACCCTATTTAAGTTCCAAATGCGATGATCTTGGGTTTGAATTGCATTGTTAAATATTTTAATCACCTTGATAGGTTTCATAAACTTAGACGTAGAGCTGCCTAGTACACCAGGACGCTTGATCCTGACCCAATCTCCAACATGTACAACAGTTCTCTTGACAGCATGTTTTCTATCAAAGTAATCCTTCCTTATTCTCCCTTTTTCTTCTTCAACTCTCAACATCTTTTCCCCATCACATTCCTTTTCTTTTCCTTTTAACAATTCATATTTATTGACCCAAAATGGTTCAACGCATGTGTTAGGAAGTCTACCCCGAAACAGTAAGAAAGGAGTTTTCCCAGTAGTTGTATGTGGGGCCAATCTATATTCTTCAATTTTTCCAATGACCTCTTTTTTCCAGTCTATTCCAACACTCTTCGCTAAGGCAATAGTCTCCTTAATAACTTTGTTAAATCTTTCTACCATCCCATTAGCCTCTGGGTGATAGAGAGCAGAGGTTTTATGGACAATTCCTGTAGAGGACAAGAATTGTTCCATTTCTCTTGAAATTAACTGAACACCATTGTCCGATAAAATAGAAATAGGTAAACCTTCCCTGGCAAATAGAGACTTCAAACACTCAATCACACTGCCACTGTTGACAGAAGATAAGAAGAATACCTCAGGCCACCTAGAATACATGTCTATGACCACTAATAGATATATTTGAGATTCTTTCCCATGAATGGGACCAACTATATCCAAAGCAATTTCTTGCCAAGGTCCGTTTGGACGTTTCCTTAAGACCATAGGTTGTTCATGCATACACTTGGATTTATCACTGATGGCACACGACACACAATCTCTGATGACACGCTCAATCATTCTGTCCATTCCTGGCCACCAATAAGACATGTGCAATCTTTCTTTGCACATAGTTAGTCCCGAATGAGCCACATGCACAGAGTCCACCAATTCTTTTCTTAGACTAGTGGGAGGAATCAGTCTTGTCCCACGAAACAAGAGACTATTGACCACTGATAATTCATTTCGTACACCCCAAAAACATTTTACATCCTCTGATACATTTTTGTTAGAACACCACCCTACTTTTAACAAGGATATAACCTCACACAAAGTTGTATCCTTCTGTATTTCTTCCAACCACCTATCTTCCGATATGATGACCTGATCTACTACACAAACAATTTCATCATCCTCCTCATACCCAGGATTATCCTCATGCAAACTGACAGAAGGCACCAAACGCAAGAGAACATCCGCTACGCCATTTTCAATACCTGGAATATACTTGATCATAAAATTATACTCCTGTAAACCAATCACCCACTTGGTAATTCTACCAGATACTAGATCCAAACCTTTCTTTCTGAAAATCTCAACTAAAGGTTTATGATCTGTATGCACCACAAAATCTACACCCCACAAAAACTTCTTGAGTTTTTTTACCGCCCAAAACACAGCTAAAGCTTCCCTCTCAACAACTGAATACCGAGTCTCTGGATCTCTAAGACTTCTGGACAGAAACATAATGGTTTTCATGCTGTTAACCCCACACTGCTTCAACACGGCTCCCAACCCCTTCTCACTCGCGTCTGTCACCAATATGGATTTACCAGAAGGATCAAAACTCTTCAATGAAGGAGCTAGTCCCAGCTTTTCCTTTATAGCCACAAACTCAACCTCACATTTCTCAGTCCACAAGTATTCTTCACCCTTTCGCAGTAACTTTCTCATATTCACAGTTGCTAATGCAAACCCTTTGACAAATTTAGCGTAATATTCAATCATCCCTAAAAATTTCATAAGGTCAGACTTATTGGTGGGAGATCACATTTTTGTGATGGTTTCGACCAACTCGGATTTGGGCTTCACACCTTCCCCTGAGATGCTATGACCTAGATAATTATTGGTGTTAGATCTAAATGTGCATTTTTCCACCTTGATTGTGAGATTATGCTTGCTCAAGGCTTTTAACACAGCTCTCAACCTAATGTCATGTTCTCTGTCATTTTTTTGCAAAGACCAATATGTCATCTTCGTAGACACACACTCCCGGGAGGTCCTTTAATATTCTTTCCATTACCCTTTGGAATACTGAGGACGCAGACACCAAACCAAAAGGCATTCTTCTAAATCTAAAAGTACCAAATGGAGTAATAAACGAGGTACAGTCTCGAGATGACTCATCAAGTTCAATTTGATGATACGCCGAGGTCAAATCTAACGTACTCAAAACCTTCGCTCCATCAAGTAAAGTCAACAGTTCAGTAAAATTAGGCAATGGATATCTGTCCACCACAACACACTTGTTAAGTTGTCTCAAGTCGATACACAAACGCAAATTGCCATTTGGTTTGCGTGCTGCGACGACCGGAGCAAGCCATTCCGATCCTTCAACCTCCTCAATAATCCCACAACTGCTCAGTTTTTCTATTTCTTTTTTCATGTCATCTCTAACTGATAGTGGAACACTCCTCACCTTACATTGTACAGGAATTGCATTAGCTTTTAATTGTATCTTATGTCTATACCCCTCCAGGCATCCCAAGGTTTCCCTAAATACATTAGGAAATTCCGATTCAAGTATATGAGCATACATATCATCAGCATTCTTATCCACCGATTGAATCCTCTCTCTCAATTGTATCGGAAAATCTGCATTTGGGTCAAGAAACACCCCCAGGTCCCCTTGATGCAGCCAACTAATAATGCTGTCTCCACGCTTTGAAACATAGATTTTCCCATTGATTAACCGGTCCTTATATTCTATAAGACCATTGAAGTATCCATGTAACTTTATGGGTTCTCCCCCATAAGCCAAAGGTATTATGTCTGGTTTCGTGAGAGTAACTTTTCCCCTGAGTTTAGATGCATAAAAGTCATTTGATACTATGGTGATCTTCGCACCAGAATCAAATAATACCTTAGTGCGTTCTCCATCCACTACAATCTCATCATATGGACCTGATTTTTTTCCCGTTTTTGCTTCAACTTGCACCACAATTTGCCCACAAACTAAATTCTCAGAATTAGGTTCTCTCCAATCCCTTTGATAAATTTCTACTTCCTTGACCTTTGTCTTGGGTTTTGTTTTACAGAAAGCAGTGAAATGCCCCTTTAATTTACACTTTGAACATGTTTGACTGAGAGCCGGACATTTTCTATCGTTAGCCAAATGTCCCGTTTTACCACATCTATAACACTTTCTTTCTAACCCTACTTTGTCCGATTGTGTTTTGGTATTAGGATCACATTTTTCTCTTTTAATCTTTACTACCTCAACATTGGCCCCCTTTTCAGCATCTTTCTTTATCACCGCGACACATTTCAAAGAGTGTTCGATGCGTTTTGCAACAATTAACACCTCATCTAGGGACGGTTCATCCCTCAACCATAACTCTTCTCTAATTTTTTCTATGTTACAACCAAACATAAATTGGTCTCTGATGCGTTCATCAGTTAAATTATCGAACTTACATGAAGAGGCAAGCTTTCTTAACTGAGTTATGTGATCCTCGATAGACTCAGCAGTAGATTGCATTCTCTTTGCAAACTGATACCTTTCAAGGATTGTGCTAACTTTGGGCAAATAATGCTTATCCAGCTTCTTAATACAGATCTCATAATCATTTAGACCTCTAGCTTCATCAGCTGAAAGATCTGGCAAATTATCAAAAACATCTTGGCCTTCCGATCCTAAACAGTGGAGTAACAAGGCCGACCGTCTTTCAGCACTTAATGACGGACCACATACTCTGGCATATCTTTCGAATACTACCTTCCACTTCTTCCATTTAATTGGAGGGGAACCAGGACACGATAAGAAGAAAGGTGCTGCAGTAACGTTCTGCATGGTTGCACCGCAAATGTTTACAAATATTAATTAATACATTTATCTATAATGTTTCAAAGAAGTGCTATGCCTATAATATTCTCAAGTTGATTTACTTACATTTTAACCCACAACTAATGTAATACCTGTTGTTATTGCAGATGTGACCCTACATAACACCATATAACATAGTAATTATACCTAGATGATTCTCAGTTTTCAAATCAAGATTAAACTATTTTGCTCCTTTGCTTTTAAATGGAATTTAAGCCATTTGAAATGTAAACCATTTTTTAAAAAAAAATTTTTTTTTTAAATAAATATATACCAACTAGCGATAATTTACTAAGGACCTACTACTTTAGGTTGTTGATATTATACATCCGATCCATATGTAGTCATTGTCCATGTAATACGCAACGTGAAGAAGGCGCTCTAAGTCACGAAAAGACGCGACGTGGGGAGACACCCTGTTGCTAAGCAACTGTAATCAAGATGGCCACCACGCACAACGTAATGCGCGATGACGAGGTACGGAGTCACCGTGAAGTCAATTTCAGATTCAGTTTCAGCTGCGCAATGACGTGCTGCGCAGTTCTTCGTGGAATCAGCTCCAGATATTGTTCACTGGGAACAAGAACTCCGAATGCAGGAACTCAAGATGGACTTTGGAAGTTACCACTCGTGCAAGTTCCAATTCCAGGTACGCCGCTCTGTGTCCGTTGAGAAGCAAATGTTTGTCTTTGAATATTTCAATGTCAGAGTAGATCAAGGTTGAAAATTCTCGCCAAAACCATTCCCCGAAATGAGAACGATGATCAGGATGACCAGGATGTAAAGTCAAACAGAAGGCCGCAGCATATACATCCGCCTCGCACAACACTATATAAACTTCACCATCAGCTCCTCCAAAAGGAAATAGCAGAGACGATGAGTGTAGCGCCACGAGAATACCACGTCGAATAAAACACTCGCTGCTAGTGCGTTGGGCTTCACACAATGAGGCAGATTATTAGGCGTCCAACGTAGGCTGATTGTGTATGTGGCTTTTCAAATGCTTTACAAGACAGCAGTCACATCAAAATCGAATCCGCTTAGACGATGATAATCTTGATCCGGGTGTACTTGAAATCAAGCCCGCTTCATATATATATATAATCCAATGCTTGATAGTGGTAGACCGATCAAAATTGTGGCTTCCTCTTAGTTTTGTTTGCATTAACTTGAGGAAAAGAGTCTTTTCGGTAGCTTAACTCTTGTGTTGAGATCCTCTAATTCCAATGCCGACTACGCCAGTGAAGTATCTTCAATAAGAAACTTGATCAATAGGTTGATGATAAATAGTAGATTTATTGAAGTAGAGAAGATCTCATCCAACAGCCAGCAGTCAGTCCAATAACTGAAGGTTTTCAGAACATTGTCCAGCACAACAGTCCATGACATCAGTAAGTGCTGTCATGAGAACACTAACCCTTTAATATCTCATAACACAGTAGGGCTATGTAATTTCATGTGAGAATCTCTTCAAATTTTCCTTAAAATTTTTATTTTAGTCTAGGTAAGGAATCCCTTGAAATCTGTAATCCCTTTGCTGGTCTCCTCAAATTTCTTTTTGAATGTTGTATTATTGACTTGTGCCTTATGAGTACTTTCATTTGTTTTTTTTAAACAAATTTATATCAAAAATTCTCTTGCTTGTCTTGAAGATGGAAAAAACCTGTCCATTGTGTATCTCCAAGCTACAAGGGACCATTCTTTTCTCCTGGTCTTCTAGGAATTTCCTGAGTTTGTTAGTAACAGCAAGGTCTCAGGGCAGCATTACACCTCAAGTATTCAGTCACGATTACCCCATGTTAGAGTGTTTTCACCTGGGTCTATGTAAGTTCAGGGAGAACTTCCCAAAACCATATTTGTGATAAAGTTTGGCCCCAATTAAGGAGGGTGCTGCCAAAATTAATGAAACAACTTAATCATCAAACAAAATACTTTCATATATTACTGGTGTGCACTCATGCATCGATCTGCAACACCTGTTATAAAGGGTAATTACCAATGCTACTTATTTTAAAGAACATTTCTTATTGTTAAATCTCACAGCTTATTCCCGGCTAACAAATAATCTACCCAAAGGAGAGGACTGAGAAGAAAAATGTAACAGCCACTTAACCCCCTTTTCAGTTCAGTATCCCTCAACAAATGCAACAACCTATATCAGCAATGGACTGATTAAAATGTAACAGCCACTTAACCCCCTTTTCAGTTCAGTATCCCTCATCAAATGCAACAACCTATATCAGCCATGGACTGATTAGAACCAGATTTTTCTGGATTAGGATACCTCATCCACTCTTTTTGTGGCATGCTTCATCATAATCACTTTACCCCATCCTGGTAAGATACTGCTTGGATGGGCCCACCCTCCTCATAAAGCGGTCTCTTAATTAAGTAATAGTGGATAAAAGAAGGATATTCAAAGTTATAACATCACCTTAAGGGTAAACATAAAACAAATACTTTTTATTGATGAAGATACCCTACTTAAGGTTAAAAAGGAGAGAGATGCCCAATGAGTACTATGACTCATACTACGGTTATCACTTGCCAACATGTTTCCGCCTCTAGTGTTGCCCAGATGGGTCTTCTTCTTTATGAAATATGTAGTGCACAAGACAGCCGTATTTTAGAACTGGCCCTACTTTTGTTGTTCCTATACATAAGACAATTAGGCAATTTAGAAGAGTAGGCCCTGTGAGTCCGCTGAGGGAGAGGAAGATGATGAAAGCATCTCAAAGTGCTCAGAGATAGATTGATATGCAACTTGAATATCGTCTCCTGAATTTTCTTTGACAATGATATTGAGATCAAAATATCTCAAGTATAAAAATATCAAGATTTTAAATATTGACGGTAAGCATATTGATTTTCACTTTTTTAAAATAAATAATACTGATGTTCAAAATATATTATTTACTGTGGTATTTAAAATGTAATGTGAATGTTCTTATTAATGTATTTCATTTTTTAATTAATCTAGAAATATACATTAAATTCTACCTTTTATTATTATAACATATGTTTTTATTTTCAGGTTGGACTCTGGGCTATTGGAGGGTTGTGTTTTAAAATACACATTAATAATGTTATTGTATTTTTACGTTCATTATGATTATTTTAATTTCTATTATTTTGTATTATTGTATTTATTGTATTACAAGTTGGGTTTTATTGAGATGGTAGGTGGGTAGTGTATGTTTTAAATATATGTTTAATGTGGGCAAAGTTTAAATATATATATTTTTTTATTTCATTTTTTAAATTAGACACATTTTAAACAAAAAAAATAATTACATACTATTTAAATTTGAAGATTTTTGGGAGAGTTGGATGGATAATATATTATAATTAGGATGATTTATTAGTAGAAATATGAGATTTCAGTCATATTTATTTACTTTATTAGCAGTTTTGTTTTTATTAGTAAAAGTACTTTGCCCATCAAAATAGATAGATGGATAGATAATATGTATTTGCTTATATTTTCATGTAGTTTCTAGGTTTAAATAAATACATAATATATATGCACCATATTAACAGTTTATTAAAATGTTAGAAAAAGTTAGACTATTACTTTTACATGTATTTTTAAATATCTCCAATTACATTTTGATAGCATATAATATTTAAAAGTTATATCGATTTTTATTTTTTACATATTTTACAATAAATATAAAATTAATATTTTTTAAAAAAATTAGGAGTTGAAGTAATATGGTTGAACTCTCCCTGTTCTTATAGGTACTTGCTCAGTGTTTGTTGCATTGGAGATAGTATTGTAAATCTGACTCTCTCACCCACAAAATGTAATTTTTTTTTTACCTAAGGGGAGATGGGTATATGCCCCTCCCTAACAATAGTGGCCCCAGGGACCCTATCCCCTGGAGCCAAAAGCTATATCTAAAGGGATGGGGGCACGCAGACCCACTCCCTGAGCCACAAGGGGCCCATGTGCCTATTTTGTTTCAATGAGGCCCAGTGACCCCATCCCCTGGAGCCAATATTTTCAAAAAGTGGAGAGGCCCTATGGCCCCACCTCCCTCAGCCTCTAAAGGCCTAGGGACCCCATCTCCTGTGGACAATATTTCCAAAAAGAGGCAGGGGCATGTGCCCCCGCTCTGAGCCTGTATGAGGCCCCAAGGACTTCATCCTTCAGTGCACCCCGTTCTCCTCCCCAAGCATCTTAAGGCTTCAGGGACCCCGTACTCTGAGGCCAGTAGTGGATGCTCCGATACCCACACAGGGAACCCACTATAAACAGCAGTCCCCAGGCTTTGGAAGCAGCAGGATCTGGCATCCCTCCTGCCTGACCAGAGAAGAAATTGTCTTCTGCCTCTGCCGGGCAGGAACACTGTATGTCTCCCTGCCCGCAAGAGTGCAGGCAGGGACACAAATGTCTGCTCTCACCCAGCAGGATCATATTTGCAGCTTATACTGAGTAGGAGTAACCAAGCCCCTGTCCGTACTCCTGCAGGCAGGGCACCATGACACAGGAGTGTACTCCTTGGGACACAGTTATTGCAGCCAGACCTAGGCGGATGGGGTCCTTTGGGGTCCTCATGGTTTTAAGTGGCTCAGGTGAGAAAGGCTGCATGTCCCTTCCCCTTATTTAAAACTTGTCCTCGGGTGATGGGGTCACCGAGGCCCAAAATGGACTGGAGGAGGTGGGACTCACTTACGCTTCCTTCACTGAATGATTAAAATTAAATGGTAGGTAGCCATTTTCTTATTTTCAATGATCCCACTGGATTCCTCTGGGATTGTGTAAACATTGGTCATATTTATTTCATTATTGGGCCCAGGGGATTTCTCTGGGACCCCCCACAAGGGCTAGAGAAGAAGTATATCCCTACCTGTCCCCTTATGTTTTTTATTCAAATACAGGACAGGACACTAAGTTCCCAGGTTCTGTACTGGCTGTTGGCAACATTTTTCTTCATGTTACTGACAGTCAATCAAAGAGCTCCCTCTCACATGAGTATCACCCCAACGACAGCGAGATGACCCAAGGGAAGAAAAGCTCCCTAGGCCAATCAGAAAGCTCTATTTTTCAAAATTGGGTTAGTCCCTCAAACCCAACCATCTAGATATGCAAATATATTTGAAACGTAATACCTCCAAAACTACTGAATGGATTTACACCATATCTATACAGTCACGCTTCCTGGATCAAAGTCTAGCATCCTTCCAAATATGGTGTTATTACGCTCAGCAGTTTTTGAGTTACAGCTGTTCAAAAAAGTCTAAGGAAAATGCATGGGGATTTAACGTTATGGGACTCCCCTTTTTCTTCAATCAATCAATCCGTGCTTCTTAAGCACCACAACTCCCCCGTGAGGGTCTCAAGGTGCTGGGGGGAGGGGAGGTTGCAGGTCTGACTGGGCGCTGTGGTTCATTCAAAGAGCCAGGTCTTGAGATCCTTCCTGGAGTGCGTCAAAGACAGGGAGAGCCTGAGGTGAAGAGGCATGGCGTTCCAGGATTGGGCGGTGAGGTAGGATTAGGATCTTCCTCCGGTTCTGGATTTACAGATCTGAGGGATGTGGCAAGGACCAGTTGTGCAGAGTAGAGGTGTCTGGTGGGTGTGTTGAATGGGAAGTGGTGGCTCAGGTATGGTGGTCTGACGTTGTGCAGGGCTTTGTAGGCAAGAAAGTGACTCTTTGTTTGACTGGAAGCCAGTGGAGTTCTTTACGGTGTTCAGAGATGTGACTGTGGCAGAAGAGGTGGAGGACCAATCTGGCTGCAGCGCTCTGCATGCTCTGAGGTTTTCTGAGAAGTTGCCGCAGTCGAGTCTCCTGCTGATGAGTGCGTGTGTGACCAATTTCCTGGCCTCAGTGGGGATCCATCTGAAGGTATTCTGAAGCAGGCAAAGAGTGTGGAAGCATGATGATGGGACCGCGTTAATCTGGTGGATCATGGTGATTGAGGATTCCAGTTTGTGCGTGGTCAGTGGGTGTGGGGGGAGTTCATAGCTCAGAGGGACACCAAGAGTCGTCCCAAGTGGAGGTGATGAGCCCCAGGATAAGGACTTTTGTCTTGTCTGAGTTGAGCTTCAGGAAGCTGTCTCTCATCCAGTTGACGAGGGCCTTCGTCCCATTGTGAAAGTTGTTTCTGGAAGTGGAGGGCACTTTTGTGAGGGAGAGAATCAGCTGGGTGTCATCGGCATCGGAAACGATGTTGAGTCTGTGGATCCTGACGATGGCTGCGAGCAGGGCCATGTAGATGTTGAAAGGTGTGGGGCTCAGGGAGGAGGCCTGAGGCACTCTGCAGCTGATCTCTGTGGGTTCCGAGAGGAAGGTGGAAGTCGGACTTGCTGTGTTCTACCACTGAGAAAGGAACAGATCCAGTCCATTGATTTGACGTGGATGCTGGAGTGGTGAAGCCTTGTGATTCGGGTACGGTGAGAGATCGTGCCAAAGGCAGCTGGGAGGTAGAGGAGTATGAGGGTTGCTGTTGCTCCCTGGTCAAGGAGGGAGCAGATGTTGTCCGTGGGGGAGAGGAGGGCGGTCTTGGTGCTGCAGTTGCTTTGGAATCCAGATTGAAAGGAGTCCAGGATGTGGTTGGCTTCGATAAACTCAGAGATTTGGGCGTGGATGGCCTTCCCGATGACCTTGGCTTGGAAGGGGAGCAGGAAGAGGGGTCTATAGTTCTTGGAGTCTGTCGGGTTGGCTGACTGATTCTTCACCTGGGGGTTGCTCTTGGCATGTTTCCAGTCATCACAGATGGTGGCGGTCTCGATGGAGCAGATGATGGTGTGGCGTAGTTCGCGGACGATGGAGGTGGCAGCTCTCTGGAAGATGTGGTGCTTGCGGGGTCTGAGGGGGCTCCGGAGTTAATGCTCTTCATGTTCTTGAGAATTTAGTCTGTGGGAGTGGGAGTGATGGGCGGGTCTTGGGTGTCGAAGCTTTCATAGATCTGCTTGATCTTGAGGTGGAAGTAGGTGCCAAATTTGTTGCAAAGGTCATGGGAGGATGGGACTTCTGGGGTCTTGCTGTGGGGTTTGGTGAACTTCTTGACAACAGAGAAGAGTTATTTGCTGTTGTGTGCGTTGGCATTGATTCTGACTTGAAGGGCACTTTCTTTGCGGTTTATGAGGAGGTGTGCAGAGGAGGCGACTTTGAAGGCTGGGTGGGTTTCCGGGGGTTTGATGTTCCTCCGTCACTTTTCGAGCCATCTACAGGTGCGTCTGAATTTTTGGAGGGCAGGAGTGAACCAACTGGCTTTCTTAAATTGTTGCTTGCCGTGTGCTCTCTTGAGGGGCACAAGCGTGTCAGAGCATTTGCAGATCCATCGGTGGAGGTTGCTTGTTGAGGTATTGGTGTATGTGGATGTCAGCAGTATGGTAATGCTGAGGGAGGCGGTTAGATGTTCTTCGGTGACCTTGCTCCAGTTGCAGCAGGGGGGCGGTGGGTGTGTTAGTGCGCAGTGGGTTTCGTGAAGGCAAAGTGGACGCAGTGGTGGTCGGGCCAGAGGAGTTCAGAGGTGTGGCTGTAGTTGATTATTTCACTAGCAGAGAAGACGGGGTCGAGCGTGTGTCCTGCTGCATGGGTTGGAGAGGTGACTAGCTGCTTGAGTCCGATGTTAGTGAGGTTCTACAGAAGAGATTCCATGTTCTGGTTGTTGGGGTTGTTCAGGTGGAAGTTGAGGTTGCTGAGTATGATGTAATCAGTGAATGAGAGAGCCTGAGGTGTGATGAAGTCGATGATGGTGTCGGTGAAGGGTGTTCGGAGTCCAGAAGTTCTGTAGACATGGGTCCCGCGGAGGGTGCTGTTGGGGTTGGTCAGGACCCGGAAGTGGAGATGTTCCATGGTTGCTGTGGGGTTGTCTGAGTGGGTGGTCAGGTGGAGTTCTTGTGGATGATGGAGATGCCTCCTCCGGTTTGGCCGGTGCAGTCCTAGCGGGTTATCTTGTTGCTATCGGGAGAGTCGATGGCGATGTCCGGGCCCGAGATGGAGTTCATCCAGGTTTCCATGAGGAAGGGGATGTTGGGGGGACAGAACCTACGAGGTCTCAGAGTTCTGTGCCATGTCTGTGAGGGGAATGCGTGTTGAGGAGGATGCAGCTCAGCCGGTCAAGTGTCCTGTGGATCAACCGGGCAGCGGGTGGAGCTGGAGTGAAAAGGTGGGAGTTTTACAGCAGTTTCAGAAGGACAAAGTTAATTGGCTGTTCTTGGGTAATGCAGGTGGCAGGCAGCATGGTGTCTTGCGTTGAGGGCTCGGAGGGTGTATCGTTGCATGGTCTGAGAACAAGGGTCCGTGGTGCTGGGCATGGTCCAGGTGCGGACGGGCACAGACGGGCTTGCCTTTGGCGCATCAGCAGCACGGCTGCACAGCGGCCACCATTAAGTACTGAGTGGGGTAGGGCTGGACAGCTGGGAGGCAGGCGCAGAAAGTGGGAAATGTGACACTAGGAAGGCAGTAGATTGGGGGGGTCGAGCAGGGACACTGCACAAAGAGAGAGGAGAAAAAATAAAAAGTAAAAAGTGAAGCACAGCAAAAAAGGGTGAAGAGAGAAAAAAAAGAGTGCAAGAGGCAGAAAGCAAAAGGACAGATGGCAAACCAACAGCAGAGCAAAGATGCTCCCCCCTAGACTACCAAGGATGAGGCGCAGGTGAGAGCCCACGGGTGGAGGAGGGCCTCGAACCACCAACCAGTGAGGGTCAGAGAGCCTGCAAGGGGCAGCAGCTACCAGGCGGAGCTGCTCAGGAAGGAAAGCAGGTCACTGACAAGGTCAGTGAAGTTGAACCTTTGCTGGCACAGAGGCTGCCGTTGAGTAGTGCGAGAGGGAGGGCTGGAGAGCTGGGAGGTGGGAGCGGGAAGCGAGAAATGCAGCACTAGGAAGGGGGCAGGGCCGCGGGGGTCGGGCAGGGGCATGGCACAAAGAGAGAGGAGAAAAAGTGAAAAGTGAAAAACAGCTAAAAAAGGGTGAAGAGAGAAAAAATCAGAAAAGAGTGCAGAGGCAGAAAGGCACTAGACCACCAGGGATGAGGTGCAGGCAGGAGCCTGCAGGTGGAGGAGGGCCTTGAACCACCAACCGGTGAGGGTCAGAGAACCTGCAAGGGGCAGGAGCTGCCAGGTGGAGCTGAGCAGGTAAGGAAGCAGATCACTGACAAGGTCAGTGAAGTTGTTCCTTTCCTCGTGCAGCAGCCGCCACTAAGCAGTAAGAGGGGGAGGGTTAGACAGCTGGGAGGCAGAAATCAGGAAACATGTTCCTAGGAAGGGGCGGGCCGCAGTGATTGGGTAGTGGCAGGGGCACAGCGCAAAAGATAGGCTGTGTCCTGTCCCCACACAAAGGGCTGCTTACCCTCTGTAGTGAGTCTGGAGCCAGGGCAGGAACGACAGGGTCTCTGTGCACTTGAAAGGCATCTCTTTGAAGTCCCCCCACTTCAAAGGCACAACTTGGTATAAATACTGGACCTCTGACATCAACACTTCAGTACACTTCTGGACCTGTGAAACCTATGCAAGAAAGAGCTGCTGTGCTGCTGAAAGGACTGCCACTATGCTGGACTGCTGATTTGCTGGACTCTTGCCTTACTTAGCTGCCTTGCTGCCTCCTGTTCCCCTGCCTGTGTGAGAAGGACCTTGCCATGCATCACTTGAACTCAGAATGGCTCCAAGGGCTTGCTGCCTTGCCTCCTGTTTTAAGTCTCAGGGACATCAAAGACTTAAACTCAGCTGTGCAGAAAATCGATGCATCTAGTCCACTGTGTGGCTCGACACCGACGCATCGTTTCGGTTGGCCCTTGCATCTTCATGGAAGACGACACATCCCGAATCAAGGTACTTTGGTTTAGCGGGCCCAAGTGGGTTCCTGTATCCTGTTTATCCTCCATCGCATTTGGCCTGAAATTTTGACTTTGCCCTTTTCCAGCAAGACCAAATACCCCTTTTTAAACGATTTTTGCTTCTGAGCCCTATTTTACATTTATTCATTGATAATTCATATCTTAACTTCTTGGATTTCTGTCATTTTGGTCTTGTTTTACTGCTCAAATGATTCTCTATGTTTCTGACATGGTGTGGAGTCTTAAGTTTTTTTTAATAACTAACCACAAATGTCACTTTTATTTTTAGTTTTATTATTGAATTTCTACTGTTTTAATGTCAATTACTGGCAGTATATACAATGCATGCCTATCAGTTTTGTCAAGGAATCATTGCAATGTCTGACAATAAACATTTAAATAAGCATTTTTTATCAAATCAACATTAAATAAATGTCAGAGTCTTTCTTTTTATACTCCTCAGGCACATGATGCAACCATAAAACCAATCACAAGGAGTCCCTGCATTCCTAAGCTGACGAGCAAAAGCTCTAGCTTTGGGAATGGCTCAAACAACGATCAGATAGACCCATGAAAATTAGGGTTAAATGAGGGCGCCTGTACTCCATACAGCACCCCACAACATTTAAAAAAATATGTTGGTGGTATTGAATTTTATTGCAATTGCATTTATATAGTGCTTACTACCCCTGACGAGGTGTCAAAGTGTTTTTTTGCTGAGTAGCACGCTACTCCGGAACCCAGAAAGGATTACTGTTGAATTAGTATAGTGAAATATGAAAGTAATTTGAGTGGTGGATAGGTTAGTCAGTTATTTGGATTAAAAAGAATAGCGGGGGAGTACAGTTACAGACAACGGCGGACACAGTGACCGCACTCTCCTGCTGTGTACCCTTTGTGTAGATATCAACAGTTATTCAGATTGGGTGTGCATTGACCACTCCAGCACCTGCCGTTGTTTGGTGCTAACTGCAACGTAGAGAAATGCTGAACCCAAGATATGGAGTGGTTTACCACCTGATTTGTAGAACAAAGTTGTTTTTCAATAAGTCTTATAGTCTTTCCTAGGTTTTCATAAACAGTCTTTTATTGCAAAAAGTCCACTTTCAGGAAATTGTCAACGAGTTTCGTTCATAACAGTGAACTTCTTCAGGGCATCTCGTATAAAATGTAAGCGTGTACAGTGGGCTGCGTGGGTCTCCTTGATAAGGGCTCGCAATCTGTAGGACATGATATCTGCAGCCTTCTGCTCCATCCGGACGGAGCAGAAGGCTGCAGATATCGTGTCCTACAGATTGCTGTTATGAACGAAACGCGTTGGCTGACAATTTCCTGAAATTGGATTTTTTGCAATAAAAGACTGTTTAAAACAACTTTGTTCTGCACATCAGGTGGTGCACCACTCCATATCTTGGGTTCAGAATAGCGGGGGGATAGAAGATGGAAAAAATGTTGCATTTATAAAGCGCTTGTTACCCCTGATGTGGTGTTGAAGCGCTTTCTTGACGAGTAGCATGCTACTCCGGAACCCATAAAGGATTAGTGGTGAATTAGCATAGCAAATTATGAAAGTAATTTGAATGGTGGATATTAATCAATTATTTGGATTGAGAAGGATAGCAGAGGGATAGAAGAGGGAAAATGATTTGCATTTATATAGAGCTTGTTACCCCTGATGGGGTGTTGAAGTGCTTTTTTGGCGAGTAGCACGCAACTCCAGAACCCATAAAGGATTAGTGGTGAATTAGTATAGTGAAATATGAAAGTAATTTGAGTGGTGGATATGTTACTCAGTTATTTGGATAGAGAAGGGTAGCGGAGGGATAGAAGAGGGAAAAGGGTTTGCATTTATATTGTGCTTGCTACCCCTGATGAGGTGTTGATGCGCTTTTTTCGCAGAGTAGCGCGCTACACTGGAACCCATAAAGGATTAGTGGTGAATTAGTATAGTGAAATATGAAATTTGAGAAGTGGACATGTTAATCTGTTATTTTGATTGAAAAGAATAGTGGAGGGATAGAAGATTGAAGGATTTTAACTTTTTTTTTAGTTGTTTTTGTTTTGAAGGTCATAGTAGTAGGAGGAGGCTCAGGTAAAAGGGATGGGGAGAAGAAGAGCTTGAGGGAAGAGATTAGAAAGGCTTGTTTTGGGGGATCGGTATAGTAAAAGAGGTGTCAGATGATGCAAGGAGGGGTAGAGTAGGGGTGAGTCTAGGAAGGGCTATTTGGGGGATCATCATAGTAGTGGTATGGGGTTTGGGATGAATGAGAGAGTGGATGTAGAGAATATATTGATAGAGGTATAGGGTGAGAAAAAATGGAAGTGCATTGGAAAGAGCAAGTAGAAAGAGGTTTGAGATGAGTCAGAGAGTTGCGGTAGAAGATATATTGAGAGAGGTATAGGGTGAGAAATATGGTAGTGCATTGGATATGCTGAAATAGAAGAAAGTAATAAATATATACATCCATAAGTACATGGAAGGTATATAGATGCATAAAGGAAGTAAGTATATGTAGATTAAAGATGCATTTGATTAACTCTGGTTGTCAGGTGTTTATTAATTTTAAACAATTATTCTACATGTTCATACAAAACAATACATATTTAGAGGTACATACCTATGGTACAAATAAATGCCTCTATACCGAGGGATATGCTATATATTATTTTTTGCGTATGGTGCTTATGTTGGGAAGAGCCAATTCTAAGAAATTCTTATAATATTGTATCAACGTTTGGTCGGTCTCCCTACGCCCAATAGCTACTATGATGTGGAAATATGGAGAACTATTCATGAAGATAATCTTTTCAAATGAGATGGTGTTAGCTATGAGTGTAAGTAGACCCCATTTTGCTCTACCTGAGTTTGAGGGAAGTGCTGAAAACAAATAATATCTGAGTTCCAAAATTCCTTATACTAATTCAGATTATCTTTCTTATTATCATAGCCTGCTATGTTCCATGAAAGGAATGTGATAAGGCTTCCGAGAGGAATCCTACCCCAGTTGAATTAAAGATAATACACGCTGCTGCCCAGATTGGAACACCACCATGCATAAAAATATAATTATATTATCCCAGAAAGGGCATTGTGTAATGCTCCTTCCCGGATAAGTGAATAATAAATGAGTGGCTCTGTAAGTTCATTTATTATTTTTCCTATTCATTTTTATTATTTTTTATGGGTGCCCCGGACCCACCCGGGACACCGACTGATTTTTTGTTGTTGTGGTCCACGGGGGAACCCCAAGGCCTCCGCAGCGCCAACTGGCTCCCCAGTCAGCATTCATTGTGAGTGCCAGTGGGAGCTGAATGCTTTTTGTTTCTGGTGGGTGTACTGGTGTCCACCCGAGGCACCCACAGCTTTCATTAATTTTTTTAAGGCAGCATGGGAGCCCACTCCTGCACTGCCACAACAACAATCGTAGTTTTATTTCAAAGGTAGCGCACTGCCACAATCGCTCTTTTTTATTTTGTTGCTCAGGTCCCCCCTAGGGCACACACCTACTCTGTTTTGTTTTTTAAGATGTGGCAGCTTGGGGGCCCCACTCCCACGCTGCTGAGCCTGCTCCCCACCTGCTAACACTTTCTTGCTGGCAAGCGTGGAGTAGGCATTTTTCTGCTCCCCACCAGCTCCTTTCAGGCAGGAAATGCAGATGTGGTGTGCCCCACTACACCTCTCATGAGGAGTGTGCATGCACACCACCAAAGAGGGGGGCACGGCCGTGCTCACACAGCTCTCTGCATTGGGGTCCCATGGGTGGTGTTTTGGGACCTCGAATATGATTCTTTGTTCCTCAGGACTTCTGGTACAGGGCACTATGCATGACCCATTCACAATAAAAAAATATACCTGCCGACTCCATGTTCCTGACCCACTCTGAGGGGCATTATTTTGGAATTGATGAGTGCCCTCCTTTTTTTTATTTCTCAGTAGATCTTTTGCAAATTTGCAGTAAGAAAAACATATGTTTTTTGCTTCAGGGATGGTCCCTCTGGGATGCCCCCCCATCAGGCCTAGGGATGCAGGGCATCCCTTTCCTGCTCAATGTGTTTTTTTGTTACTTTTTTCTACAACAGTTGACTGAGTCCCTGAGTCTGAAAATGGCTAGCTGCCACATATGTATTGATGTGATGTCAGTCAATCCGATCTTATATTTTTGAAAAGATAAGAATGCCATGTGAAGCGGGGGTAGGGCAATGTCTAAGGGGTGTTGGGTGGTGGGCCTGGGCACAGGCTAGGCCGTGCACCCAATCCACATGCCAATTGACATCTTTATGTTAAAAAAAACTGAAATGTACACACAAAAAAGATTAAAGTGATGTTATTGTTAGGAATTGTGATAATATGTTACTTTACATTTACAAAAACATTGGAAGTTCACAAAGAAAAAAAGGTTAGAGGGGCATTATAGTTAGGAAAAAATGCTCCTTAGCGGCCATGCCCTGTGTCTGACCCCTCACTGGCATGCGAGTCCCCACTGCTCACGGCCAGAGGCCGTGTGCTGTGTGGTGTTCGGTGCAGAACCTTGCCTGTCACCAGGCCCTTTGTCCAGAATGCAGCACACTGAGAAAGAGGAAACTCGCAAGAAGAAATAAAGACATTTCTCCACATTATGCCTCTGTTGGGAAGGCATAACATTTTGACGCAACCCAAGGTTTATTACCTTAGTAAATCTGGGGTTGCATCACAATCCATGGGTGGATGTATGGGAACGCCCATGCACTACCCATGGAATGCCTTCCGAAAGCAGAGCAACGCAAGGCAGTGATTAGCATTACCTTGCATTACTCTGGATTCACTAAGCCCTGCAAAGCCTCCCAAGGTGGCTCTGCATGGCTTAGTAAATCCCACTAAAGGGATTGTATTGCCTTGCCTCACCTGGCATGGTTCAATAGCAACGAAAGCCCTTTGTATACCTGAGCCACTTAAAATGTTTAGGTAAGCACTAAAGCATTATTATCTACCTAAAGATGCGCCTGTATTCATCCATATATAATGTTTGCTTATCATATTAGGACATTTTCCATCATTATTTTGTTTTCTGTGGAAAAATGAAGTTGCAAATGGTGATTTCCACATTGTTCAAACACATGTACTAATCACAATGGTTATCTGCCTGGTTTTAGCACTATAAACAACTTTGTATGATGCAACAATGCATTTTTCTGTAAGCATACTTGCTGTAGGAATGCACGAGTACAGGGCAGCTATTTAAGGAGCTATCATGTTTTATTTTATTTTTGATCTCCGTGTTGTGCTAGCCAGCACAAATATGCACCTAGTAGATTTTGTTGATAGTTTAGAGACCCACTCAAAAGAAGGCTTATGTTCAGTTTCTTTTTTTTAAAATAGATACAGAATAGGAAAAAAATGTGTGTCTGTGACATTTTACCAATTTTCCTTTGACAAACATTCAGATGTATATTGCAAAAATTTTAATTAATTGCCAATAAAGACCACCACTTACTATCTGTAAAAAATAGTAAATAGGGAAAACTGGGTTAGTTTAGTTGTTTTTTAATTGCTTTAGATTTAAGGCCTCATTTAGAGTTTGAGGGATGGGTTCCTCCGTCACAAATGTGACAGATATCCCATCTGCCTTATTACAAATGCATTATATACTATGGTGCCAGTAAAAAGGGGGACAGGAAAACCCTCACGTTTTAAGGAGTACCTGTCGGACAAACTCTAACAGGCACATGCATCAACAGAAAAACCAGTTGCAAACGGGCAGATTCTCAGAATCTGCCCCTTTTGCGACCGGTATTGTTGCATTTGGGATGCATCATCCCAAATGCAAAAATCGCAATTTAAGAAATCTCTAAATTGCGAGTCCTTAAATTGCGATTGCATTTAAGGAATCCCAAATTGAGAATCCTTAAATGCAATGCATTAAAGTATAAAAATTAGCGATTTCGCTATTAGGGGGAGCAAATTACCATGAAGTTGAACTTCATGGTAATTTGCTAAAACTTTGAAAAATGCACTTTTGTGCATTTTTCAAAGTTTCATGTTGCGCACACACATGCCCTTAGAGCATGTGTGTGTGCAACATATGTGCACAGATCAATTTCAGGGGTGCAATAGGGTGTCATTTTGACACCCTTGCACCCTTGAAATTGCATGAGCAATTTGCGAGTACCTACTGGTACTCGCAAATTGCTCTTGCAATCTCCAATTCATTCCTATGGGCCTGGAGGCCCATAGGAATGAGTGGGACGGCATTCCTTAATTGTGACTCGCAATTTGCGAGTCGCAATTAAGGAATGTGTAGGAATCGCTATTTCTTTAGCGATTCCTACATGCATAGGCTTTTGCAATTCCTTAATTGCGATTCCTTAATAATCGCAATTAAGGAATCGCAAAAGTCTATGTTGATGCATGTGCCAGTAAATTAGGCCCTTAATATTTTCTACTTGTTAGCAGATGAGCTGTACACAGTGCAGCACTGAAACTGAGAGCAGTGAGTGCGGTTCCGAGGTGCTGCGCATACGTTAATTAGGAGACATACCAAGTTAAATGTATGCAATCGTATAAAATCGGGCGCACAAATGTGCCCTGTGCAATGGCACATTCACATGACACAGGCCTTGATGGCTTGAAAGCCATGCATTTTCTATCAATGTCGTCAAAGTAGTAATTTGCAATAACAAATTCAAAGGCATAAAATCTAAGTTTCATCTCAGGTAAAGGGCTCAGATCCTTTTAGAATCCACTTCTCAGAGTAAATGCGACTATTCATTCTGACAGAAATGAAGCTATCCGCCCTCATTGCTTTGTCTCTAAAATTGATTTATGTTGGTGACTGTAATAGGCTGTAGCTGTGTGTCCCCTCAGAAATGGTCAGCTCAAGTTCAAGCCAGTGGATGCTGAGGGCTTAAATCAGATCAGATTGGATTTGTGAACACCTTTGGCATTACAAGAGAAAGAAGGAAGGCAGCAACAAAAATCCTTTCATTTCCTTTTCCGACCCCACAAAACAGTCTATTCATTTACAATTGATCATGTTTCAGTGCATATTTGTGCCAGCATGGATAATGTGTTTGCTTCTATGAATCAGATGCAATAAGAAGGTGTCTTCTACCACCATTACTTCCTCCATATTTAATATCATCACTAGTACGCAGAGGCCAAGGAAGAAACTGTTCATGATGGAAATGCATATAGAGCAGCCAAGGACATTTGATAAGCAGGGCCAGATTTTTAGGTGTCACCTAGAATAAGTGTTCTAGAGTACACTTACGGTTCTGGTGACAGAGGTCAGGAGAAATACAATCTTGTAGGTGAAGCAGATGTTTACCCCCCACTCTTCCTCCCTTCTCCTCCCTGTTCCCTCTTCTTTCACTTATTCTCTCTCGCTCTTTCTCAGTCTTTCACTCTGACTACATGGGGGTGCTTGTTTTTGCTGTCCAATGTAGACCGTTTTTGTTCTCTGTCACTGACAGATTGTAATCAATACTGCAATACTTCTTTGAGTGTGTTTCATGGTTGCTTGCGATTGGCTAGCTTCTTTATCTTTTTCTCTTTAATAATCCTTATGTGATTATCACAGATCCGAAGTATTTAGGTTTTACCCTTGTTTTTGATTGGGTGAGTGTATTCTTCAACTGCTGACATCAGGGAAAATGTTGCTATTTTTTCCCATCATTTGTGATTTTGCACTCCATGGAAGTGAATACCCTGCCACTTTTTCTATCTATCCCTGTCTCCCACCCACGCAGACACCAAACACTGCGGCCTCTCAGTGTCATTCTTGTTTTCTCTCTCCTTTCCCCTGCCTCTCTTTTCCCCAGCATTTCCCTCAATCCCTCCTCACCCCTCTCTCACCGCATGCTCTTGGCTTTGCCCAGGACAGAAGCTTTCAAAAATGTACTGGCATTGACAGAGCTAATGGCACCTACCGACCAACATGGAAGTGTATTTTTGTATACTTCCAAGATGGCTGTCAGATTGCCTAACACATTGTGACAAAAAATGCTGTGATGCAAGGCTGTGGCTATTCTGAAAGTGTATTTTTTATATTTCAAAGATTACCACTACATTGCATAACACATAAAAATAGCTGAGCTTATTTTTATCTTGATAAGAAAATGCCTTTTTTGGCATAATCACCCCCATTTCTTTGGTCTTATGCTCTTTTTTAGTTTATGTATAGGGACTCTGCTAACCAGGCCCCTTTGCATATTTTCTGACCCCCCTAAAAAATGTTGAATTTGGCAGTAATCCTAATTGGCATAGTTAATTTATCTATGCGTCCCTACCACATGGTGCCAAATGTACCCAGGGTCGGTAAGTTAAATGTCATTAGTGGACTGCAGTACATAATGTGCCACTGCTATGTGACAATGCAAGCCATGGCTGCAGGCCTGAGCTAGCCTTAATTGCTCATAAGGCGGCGTGCATAATATATAAGCGTACGACATGTAAACGTATAATATTAAACGTGTCCTTGCAGTAAAAATACCTAAAGAGCTATTTTCAATGTGGCAGGGTTAGCTGTTCCATAGAAAAGCATTGGGATATGCTATGAAAGTTAATAAAGTTATCTCCACATAGGAACCAGATTTAAAGTTCAGTCTTGCACTTAACTATTACTTATATGTATTACGAGTATAATTCATTAGTTAATTCAATTTTTTTTAAACCATTTTCCAAAAGGTAAATAGGATCTGGTACTTAGCTGATATCACCGCCCAAAACAAAATAATCTCCATTAAGATTTAACGTTATTTGATTAGTAATATAATTCTAGAAAGAATTATTAACCACAGTAGGTCCATTGAAAATTGTCAGTGGTATCTTATTAATCAGTAATTCAAAGGTGTTGGAACAGAAAAGTAATCTATATTGTAAAGACATGCACTCCTGGTCTGAGTGCCCAACTGTACTGATGTCTGGATCCCTGATGAGGATTTTAGTTGTCAAAGGCAAACATGGACCATGTGTGTGTCATGACATAGCAAATATGATGGATGAAGTGCTGAAACCTTTCAACCACTCACCCCTAGTCAAAAGATCTGGGTTGAATCCATTGTTCTTTTGCTCACTATACCACCCAAGTTGGACCCAGCCATATGTAAATCAACATTGAACCTGCTTCTCATGGGAACAGTCCAGTTGAACTAGACCGGAAACAAGAATCGTAGGACCGGTTTCAAGATATCACCCCCCCCCCCCCCATCAGCCAGGCTAGCTTGAATTCAAACACAAGAAAAGGGTATACCAAGACATAGGTCCCTTGCTTGCTGTGCCACTGGATTCAAGCTAGCTTGGCTGATAAGGGATGAAACCCCAAAACCAGTCCCAGGATGCTTGTTTCCAGTCCAGGAAGGACCCCTGATAGCTGTGCACAGAGCAGACAAGTTTAGCTTTGGAAAAGTATTTACTGCAATATAATAATTAAATAGTCAAAACACAACAATAAAAATCCCACAAACAATTTAAAAAAAAGAGAAAATTGTACTGAACAAAATGGCACCAAAACCACAAACAAGCGAAACAGGATATATAAATTCTATAAGATTTAAGGCAAAATGTGTCAAGAAAAAGGAAAAGCAGGTGGTTGCAATTCTCGATGTCCTTGATGGATTCTATAGTTCTTAGCAAGATGATAATGTTTCCTAGGTGTTGGAAAGTTGATTATTAGTGTTGGTTAATGTCTATCGACCACTGGCAATAAGGCCACTACCACAATATCGGGCTCAGAATAAGTCTCAGAAAAGTATTCCCATGCTCAACCCTTGGTAGCTTGGCTGCGAGCAGGTAAGCTTAACTTGAAAGACAGGCATGTAAAGCATTTAAAAACAGCAATTCAGTAAATAATTAAGAAAAACCACATAATAAAAATCAAACACCGATTTATAAAAATAGGAAATAGTTTTATCTCAACAATGACACCAAAACAAAAAAAATTCAATGTAGGGAACCGGAAATATGAAGTTTTAAAGATTTAGCAATATATAGCACTTAGAAACCTATTGTGCCTATTGGGACATCTGATCACACTAGACCGGGACAAAGTCTATGGGGCATATTATCAAAAGACATATCGGCGCTTATAGTGCCGAAAAAGCGTAGATTTTTTTATCTCAATATAATCAAGGCATCGCTAACATGCATTAGTGCATGTTAGCAGCCGATTTTGTAACGCATCTCCTGACAGCGATAGATATCGCTAATGAGATGCAAAGTAGCCATTCCCTCCTAAGACAACATGAGAAATGATCGCAAAACCAACATCGCGGTATTAACAGTGCGGCCCCTGAACAGTGAAGCGATAACAAATGGCGTGCTAAGCCCCAATTATCGCATGATTCTAATGCCTGCAAAAAACCTGGCATAGCCTTATTGCCTATGGGAGGTGGATTGTATGGTTAAGTACACACTATCATGTCAGCGAGCTTTTCTATTATCACTGCTCAGTTATCTCTGGATTTCTCGCGATAATGGGTGTTTTCGCCGCTATCGCTGGATTTCTTATCGCCTTTGAGATGAGCGTTGATAATACCGTGCTATCACGGTGATGAAATCCAGTGATAGCCGGTGATAAGAAAAACAGCTCTAAGCAAGCTTTGCGATAATTATCACAACTCATTGGTAATATGCCCCAAAGTGTCAAGCTGACCGCGATGGGGCCGTGCGTGGCTAGCCCCCGCTGCAGGTCTCGGTCAAAGTTTTTACCTTATGACTTAGAGACGTTTCTGGAGCGTTTCTTTCCTGGGTCCCTCGTAGCTCTCAGCCAGTCTGGTTTGGTTGATGGTTCACATGCTTGCCTTGCGACGAGCACCCTGTCAAACTTATGGAAGTCAGACCTCCGGAGCTTTCCAGCAGAACGAACCAGAGATTCAGGCTGGCTCATGGTTAAAATTGGGCGGCTTCATTTTCGCAGTGGGTTCCGGTCACCTTTTCTACGTTTGGACTCAGAAACCTTTATGGAGCTTTTTCTCCCAGTTTCCCTTGATGCCTTTCACCAGGCCGGATTCGGTGAAGGTTTGCCAGCTTGTGTTTCGACCAACTCCCAGTCAAACGCTGGAAGTCGGACCTCCGGAGCTTTTCAGCAGGATGAACCTCTAGTGCATGCTGGCTCACTGTTGAGGGTCGCCAGCTTTGCAGGCTAGGTTGAATAAGTCCACCTATGGAGCTTTTTTCCAAAGTTGCTCCAAACTTCTTTAAACTTCTAGAACTTCTTCCTGAAGTACCCTTGACCGGCCCAAAGTGCCCAGAACTTATTCCAAGGGTCTGGAAACTTCCCACAATCTACTTGGACAAAACCCTGGTGCACTTCGGGCGAGAAAGCAAAAGACACACAATTGATGGACAGAATGCAGAACAAATCAAAACATTCACCCCCAGTCGAGAGATCTGGGTTAAATCCATCATTCTTTTGCTCACCATGCCTCCCCAGTTTAGACCTGGCCATATGCAAATCGATCTTGACCCTGTGCCTCATGGGAACAGTCCAGCCGGACTGCCAAGCAAGGTCCTCCCTGGACCGGAAACAAACATCCTAGGACCGGTTTTGGGGTTTCACCCCTCTTCAGCCAGGATAGCTTGATTCCAGTGGCACAGTGAGCCCAGGACCCACGTCTGGGCATACCTGGCGCACTTAGGGCGAGAAAGCAAAAGACACACAATTGATGGACGGAATGCAGAACAAATCAAAACATTCACCCCCAGTCAAGGGATCTGGGTTAAATCCATCATTCTTACTGGAAGCATGTTTTCGCAGACTGGATGAACTGCTGAGTGTATTATACTGGAGGAACAGCAAGGAAGGATAAGCTTGGATGTTCTTAAACTTCCATAGGATGGTGGACATGATGGTGGACATGAAGGCCCAAAACTTTAGAATATACTACCAAGTGACTCAAATACAGAATGTAAGGGCAGATTTACTAGCACCTTGTGACACTTTTGCTCCGCCGTTGTGTCACTCTTGTGACGCAGCGGCGGCCTACACAATGCGGCCAATTTACAACATGACTCATCTAGGGAGATGCGTCACGTTGTAAACCCCTGCGTCACATTATACCTGGGTCAGGTATAATGTATGCACGGAGGGCGTTCCCAAGCAGGAAAGCATACATGGTGGTACAAGGGTACCTCAGGCTGGCACAGGGAAACTGACGCATCTCTTCACATGTATCAGTTTCTTGTAATTCTGCCCCGTAGTCTCCTAGATTGATGTCATGTAGAGGGATCTATTGTGTTAGGTGTTCTGGCATCTTGGGCGACCCAATAAATTGCTGCCACTCTCCTTGTTGACTCAGAAAACATATACAGGGTTGGTGGCTCATCTCTAGACAGTTCTTGGGTGTGGAATGCTGCCACCAGAGTTGAAGGGAGTAAGTACAAATATATGCAGCACTGATCTCCTGGTGTATAGTACTGTGCTACTATCCACCAGGATTCATAAAGAATGAAGGTGAGAGATCTACACTTCAATGCCTGGGGGATCTGTATGAGGATGGTTGATTGCTGGGCTTTACAGTTTAGGCAATACATGGAAGATTGATTACAGATACTTCTTGTTCTATGCCAGACTAGCAACGACCATACTGAAAATGTGGACGAGCTTTCCAAAGGAGGCAGTAGTACATTCTGTTAATCAGGCATTAGCAGGTATGCAGGATGAAGGTGACCTGATAATAAGGCTGTATGCATTGTTTTTGCCTCAAATTGCAAGAAACTAGATGCACTCAAGTCTCACTGGGAGTGAGACATAGGCAAGGACCTGGGGGAACTGCTATGAGGGGAAATATTCAGCATCTATAAAAGGTCACCTTCAATGCCAGATTGAAACTTATAAATTATAAGTGCATTCACATAGTGAGTATGGCACTATTGCTACTACATAAAATGAACCAGAGTATTATGGAGACCTTTCTGAAGTGCAAAAGAGAGGTGGGCACCTTTATACATTTGTGGTGGGAATGTCCTGGAATTTTGAGCTTCAGGATGGAGGTGATGGAAAGCCTCAGTCAGTTGTCAGGTATAGAACAAAAATGAAATACACCATAGCAATGTCTACTGTGGTTGAACTTTGCCTAATTGTGACCAAAAAGTGTATCACAGTAAAAGGAACAGGAATCAGTTGGCAAAAAAATCACAATGGGAAATAAAATTGGTCAAATGGGTATAAACTGAATGTGGGATGAGACAAAAACTGAAGTATACAGGTGAACATCAGGGGTGCAAAGGAATGGGACCTGGTAGAGATAAAATTATTGCATGATACCAATAAGGAAGGTCACTGGGAGGAGCCGGGTGAAATGAGTAAAGCTGCATTAGAAATGGCATTGTTAGATCACTGCTATTAGTCATGAATGCACCGAATGAAAGAAGTACTATATGATAATTGTGAGCTATCACAATACAATACTGGATCAATTATGTGGGTTCTTCTGGGAGTGTGGATTGGGGAAATCAGTTGAATAATACAGTTGATTGAAAAAACAATAAAGAAATATTTAGATTAAATGTAGAAAGTAAAATGGACTTCAGTAGTCAAAGTTCATGTTTGACTAGGACTCATTCATGATTTTTGGTAGACCATGGTGGAGTTCTGGTCAGATACACCAAGCGGGTTTGTCCTGTGCAAAGATTTTGCCTACTGACTTTGGTTCTGAAATGGAAATCAGTTAAATGTTACAGTTGAATGAAAAAACAATAAAGAAATGTTTAAATTAAATGAAAAAGTAAAGTGGACTTCAGTAGTCAAAGTTCATGTTTGACCAGGACTCAGGCATGATTACAGGTTGACCATGGAGGAGTTCTGGTCGGATACACCCTAGCGGGCTTGTCCTGTGCAAATGTTTTGCCTGCTGACTTTGTCTCTGAAAAGGAAGTCGACATCTTAGAGTGGGAAAAGGTTTCAGGCTGTGTCTGACAAAGTCCTATGAAGCCAGATAGCCATTGGACGAGGTCCCGCTGAAGCACTTGATTTTGGTGGGACAGATCAGACTGGGAGAAATTCAAATTGCACAGCTGCTTAATTCTTCTTGTTGGGCATAAACCTTTGGCGAGTCAAGATTTCTTCTGTCAAATATTGTCTTTTTTGCAGAGCTTAAAATCCTCCAGCAGTGCAAGCCTCTAGTTATATCTGACAAAGTCCTCTGAAAATCAGCCACATTGGCCAAAAAGTCCCAGTGAAGCTCCAGAGGTCTTTGAAATCCCAGCTATTCAAACTTTCTGCAACTGTTCCTCTTGCCCACTTTTAAGTCTCCCAGGACCTCGGGACGGCACTTAGGTCTCCTCTCCCACTCCAGCAGGGGCCAACGGCAGGGTACACGCCCACTTCCAGTTGTCAACGGTCAGCTAGGAATTTTAGGGAAAGTAACCCTTGTAGCTTGTTGTGTCTCTGTAGCCACACAGGAGGCCAACCAAGTGACCCTTGGAATGTATTTCTTATTCCTCGACACAAATGGGAGCAGGTCCAGCACTTTAGGTCTCTACAGTGGTCTAAAACAACAGGTCCAGCCTTCTTCTGTTCTTCTGCCAGTCCGGAGATTGTTCTGAAGGTGTAATTTTGGTATAATTTACAAGCCAGTGGGTGATGGGGACTCCTGAACATTCGCTAACAAATGAGAAGAAACTTGTCATTTGGAGCCCTTCCAACTTTTGCAGCACATCATGTTTGCCTTACTGTAAACTATCTCACAGTTCACTATTCTCAGGCAAATTCAAGATGGCAGAACCTTACTGCCCTATGAGTGGGATTGTGTCACAACCAGGGGTGTGTTTAGGTAAATGAGCAGCCCCCTCATCTTAAGCTTCACCAAATGGTTTCGTGACCAGCTTCTCTTCCCACTAGCATGGTGTCAAGCTGGTGACAAATGGCCTAAGGAACAAAAGGCTTCCTTTCATCAGGTGTCCCTTTCCACTTAACTATGAATTGGCAGTCCTCCCCCTGGTCTCTTTCAAGTTAATGAATTAACTGGACCCTCCGATGGCTGTCCTTTCTGGGTTCGGAGAAGACATATTCCTCCCCACCTGATTGTACTAACAAAAGGCCTAAGTGTTTGATTCTGCTTTGTGAATCCACAGACATAAGTTAACCTCGGTGGAGAGGGATAATCATATATTTTACATTTAATACAAATATAGAGGTGCAAAGAGTCTGCATACACTGTCATGTACATCATTTAGAGAATAGAAGGGAGGGAGGGGTGGACAAGGAGAGAAAAAGAAGTACACTACTGATGATAGGTACACAACTGAACACACCTTTCTTTTGATTCTTTTAATTACCTAGAGTGTATCCCCTTTGTTTGCCCTGATGAGGACCTGACCAAAAACGTATCTAACCGGGTCAAAATGTTGCATTTACATGATCAAATGCTTGATTTATTACAATTACAAATGATCATAACATTGAGTTAACTGTTTGCCTATGGATATTTAGTGTGCATTATTTATCAACAAGCTGTTGTGGTTTTCTTGCTTTTTATTATTTGCCTGTATTATACCATGCCACCTTCACAAGCACTTCGCTACCAAATCTCACTTTTAGAAACACCCTTATGTGATATATAATATGTTCTCTTTTTCAGTAATAATTCAATGTATCAAATTATTCCCTGACAGAATCATCATATGATCTATATATAACATGAGCCCAGATTTCGATGGTTATCGGGCTTACCCTGTGTATGTATAACTGTGTTATTATTTTAGGTGAAAAGTATGTGCTTTGCAATAAAACATTGTTTTTACATACAAATTGGGTATTTGTATTACAACAGGGAAATATTATTGGCAACAGAACAGACCTTTAAGCCAACACATGACCAACAGGAGTACTTGATTGTTTAAACTTCAAAGTGAGCACCTATGACCTTTTCCATTAGGGCAAAACCAACTCCCTTTTAAAGCTAGATGAAAACATAATGCTGACACTCAATCAAATAAAAGTCAAAGGGGCATATTATCAAGGTAATGCGATAAACATCGCAGATCGCGCTTATCTCGTTTACCATTATCGCCGTCTATCGCTGATTCACATCGCCGTCTTAGCGGTGTATTAGCAACGCTTTGCTAAATGGCGATGTGAAAAACAGGGATAGACGGAAATAATTGGCAATAGCGCAAGAAATACAGCTATGATTTCACAGCGCTAAGGGAATGCTTGATAATATGGGAGTGTGGACTTAACCTGTAAATCCACCTCCCATATTACAGAAAGCTTAGTCAGGATTTTACCAGGCCTTAGATTCCGGCGAAAACCGCGGTTAGCGTTGCTTTTTTCATCGCTTCGCGGATCTGCTCCATGCTTGTAAATATCGCGACGCCTTGTTAGCGATTATTTACATGGAGTAATGGTCAAGAACGCCTTCTTTGCATCTCATTAGCGACGTATCGCTAAGATGCGTGGCGTTACAAAAACGGCAGCTAACATGCACTAATGCATGTTAGCGCCGCATTGTTGATAGGGAGATAATAATTTCGCGGCCTTTTTGGCTTTTAAAGCCAAAAAAGCGGCGAGGTGGCCCTTGATAATATGCCCCTCAGAGTTTCCATAGGAGACTATACACTGAAAGCTATATCATTTAGAGGAGAGAAAGAGAGGTGGAACATAGAGGGCAAGGAGTAGTGTTGCACTTTGAAACCTAAAAATGTATGTGTTTTTAAACTTGGTTTTAACTAACATCCTATTCTTGAACAAAGTCACAAATTGTGACATATTGTTGCATCATGAAATAATGGTCCTGTATTATTAGAAATTAAACACATGCTTATGCAGATACATGATAATGACATTTGATCAAAAATGCAAGTCAAGGAATCTGCATTGGATATTGTACGCTGACTGCTACATTAGTTCGAGAATAGGAAGGAGGGAGAGAGGTAATACATTCTTTGGTTCTTTCAGGTCCTCAAGAGGTTTGTGCTTTTCAATAAAACTTGTATTTTTAATTACCTTCTATCCAATCATAAAACGCAAATTGGGGCATTTTGTTGCAAAATGGAAAATTTACAGTGTAATTAATGTAAATGAAGAATACCTTTAAGCAAACACATGACCTAAGGTGACCGAAGGGCTTGAACATTACTCCTGTTTTAGTACTGGATGAAAATATATTTTTGAAATTCAATCAAAAAATGCGAGTCAAATATTACACTGACAGGTACATCATTTAGTGAACAGGAGCAAGAGAGAAACAGAGAGAAAAACATGTTTTTTGTTCTCTAGGGCTTACCGTAGTGTATGCTTTTTAATAACACTTCATTTTAACTAACCTACTATTGTACTATAAAACACAATTTGGGATTTCATGTTGCAAAATGAAAACCTGTACTTATTACTTGTTGGAGATGGAACAAAGCTTTAAGCGAGCACATAACTGAAGAAGGGATGACTTAAGCAGCTATCCTTTATTGTAAGGGGCAGATCTATGTTGGAGTTGCGCCACTTTTACGCCGCCGTTGCGTCACTTTGTGATGCAGTGGCGGCGTAAACCCTGTGCCACGTTGCGCCCTATTTACATTGTGACGCATCTATGGAGATGCGTCACGGTATAAAGCCCTGCGCCACATGAAACCTGCGTCAGGTTTCATGTGGGCGTTTCCACGCAGGGAGGGCGTTCCGTCGCAGGAACGCCCCTGAAAAGTGACTCAGTGAAATCTATAAGATTTCACTGAGTCACTTTCCCAACGCTGATGCTTCAAAACCCTGCGCCTGCTTGAAGCAGGCGTAAGGCTTGACGCACCATGTTAGGTGTGGGGTAGGTTGGAACAGTGCTGAAGTTGCGTCGCGCTTGCGACACAACTTCAGCACTGCGCCAACCTTACGCCGGCAGATACGTCACGCATCTGCTTGTCCTTGCGCCACGATGCACCGCATTGTATATGCGGCGCATCTGCGGTGGCGCAAGGGCAAACTTGCGTGACGCATCTTCCCTGGCGCATCAATGCTGATTTGCAGGGATGCGCCAGGGAACATAAATCTGCCCCTAAGAGTCTAAGGCTTAATGCGTAAAAAGAGAAGTGACTCCTCATACAAGATAAAAAATTTCTTGTGAGAACACTGTAAAAGGATTGTGACAAGAATAAGAAGCGTTTGTTCATTATGATGTTCTTTTATTTCTTTCTTTCGTGCACATCCTCCACATAGTGTTTCGTCAGGCCTCACAGGGTTGACTTCGTCAAGGTTTTAATAAGTTGTGTTTAAGTTATTTTTCATTATCTTCTAGATTATTTATCAAAATTAAGTACGCGTCAGGTATCAGAAAATTGGCACAATAAAATATATCTGTATATTGCACTGTGCCCCGCTGTTAGCACGTGTTTTGGTAGGCCTTGCACCTTGCTTCTTTTGAGCTAGAAAATATGTGGAAAATCATGCCATAAAATAACTTTAGCTTTATGAGTTACCAACACCAGATGCGTATCTGCGAGGAGAGGGATACATGCCACTTCGTGATCAGTCAGGGTCTGCAATCAAATCTGTAAAACAACACACAGTGTTCCAAATTATATAAAGTATCCCCTTGTGACATCCATCTGATTTCCAAAAATTACATATACATAAAAACAGTTTCAAATTTGAATAAGTTGTTCATACATATTACCCATTTGTTATAATAATAACAAGTTTCTAAATTCAAAAAGTTGCCCATGCATATAAACAAAATGGCCATGGACTTTAGCATTTGCAGATTTTCAAGTTAGAGGTTTAATTAGTATTTTGATGGTTTCCCTCACCAGTGCCCTAAAATTAAGTAGTTATATCTTAAATAACCTTTAATAAATCGTATTTAATGTGTTTGTCACTGTCTTCTGGATTATTTATCAAAATTAAGTGTACAACAGGTAACAGTAAATTGTCACTCTGCTACAAAAAATAAAAGTATACCATAAAGACTCAAATGTCATGTAGTCCATGATGGAAAATACAGTCCTGTTAAGTTCCTTCTCTTTTTTATTAAAACACTCATGGAGTCTGAAGTACCTCCACAAATTGATAAGTAAAGGATTAAAACACTTTATATCACACATATTTTGTTATCAACAGTAATAGATAAATCATGCAAGAGCAAACTCCCATTGCTACATACAATTGACCTCCTTGGTGCTGTGTACACATTCTGGTTTCACAGTCCTAAAAATATTCAGTGCAAATCATCTCATTAAACAAAGCATGACCGTATTATGATTTTATTAGTTTAAAGATGCCATGGAAAGCCTAACGAGTCTCTAGAGAGTGCTTTTGTTTTATGAGGCTGACAAAAGTATGTGTTTTCCAATTAAACTTCATTTTTCCTAAAATTCCAATTGTATAAAAAAAAAAGTTAAAATATTTACTCTGTAATTGTTGGAAATGGAAGATTTCTTTAAAGAAACAGAAGGACCAGAACCCATAACCTTCAAAGAGCCTAAGGGGTTTATCACAAGTCTGGTGGTCCACAGACTTCCAGAGTCGCGGTTGGGCGATTTTGGAACCACTGCAACCACCATGGATCAGTGGCATGCCGGTCTTGAAGCCTCAATATGCTTGGCGGGGCCACTGCTTCACCGCCAAGCATATTACGAGTTTCCTCATTGCCAAACATTTCATGGCGGTGTGACCGCAATGAAAAGTGTGGCAGTGAGGAAACAAAGGGGGCTCTACATGGATCTCTGGTACCTTTGTGCTATGGGGTGCATGCAGGGGGGCACGTGTTGTGCCCCCCATGTGCATGCACCCCAGTACCTACATGGCCTGGACTGCAGCAGTCCATGCAGTGCAGGTACTGATTTTGCCGTTCCAATTGCGGTGCCTATTTCATAGGCACGGCTTTGGGAATGCCAAAGAACCGCCCGCCAGACAGGAGAAAACTCCTAATCTGGCAGGCGATTCAAACAAGGATTTGTTGAAGTAGGGTGGCCCCACTCCTCCACCACCAAACAAATAATAAGGCGCTAAGACTTTATCCAATTGACTATGACTAACTTGCTTTTAAGGGGTATGAAATCATGAGTTTGACATTCAATCAAAACATTTAAATCAACAGGTTATCATAGTAGACCACAACACAGGCTTTGTTATTTAGAGAATGGAGGGAGTGACGGAGATAGAGAAAAAAGTACTTTTTGTTTTTGAGGCCTAAAAAAGTATGGATTTATTTTAGCGGCAGCCACAACAAACAAAGGCTGCTGGAGCAGGTGGAGGCAATGTGGGAGGGGGAGCACTTGGGGGTAGAGGAGTAGGCAGAGGGGGTACTAATAATATCTAACAAAAGAATAACTTACCCGAAGTCGTCTGCCTCCCATGTTGCGTCGCACCTTCTGCACTCTTCCTGGTCCCGACAGCTCCTGGGACAGACTCCCATCCGATCCCCCTGCTGCTCTCATGCTATGAGGATAGCAGGGGGATTGGCCTGAGAGTGCTGAAAAGACGCTCTGCTCAGGCCAGGGAGTCTGGGGGGGTTCTCCAGCCCAGCTGTTCAATGCAGTGAGGCTGGAGAAACCTAAGTGTGCATGTGTGTTTTGGTCAGCCTGTGACGGCTGGCAAAACACATATGCGGAGTTATGGAGTGTACATAGCACTCCTCCTCCCCCTCCCATTGTTTTATTTTTCATTTGCTGGCTCTGAACCAGACAGTGGGGCGACACTCCTCCACCACGTGAAAGGAGCCGTTGCTGATGTTTTTCAATAAAATTGAATTTCACCTAACTTTCTATTCCATCATAAAAACATAAAATGATAAAATGAAAATAGTTTATCTGTAATTGTTGGAAATGGAAGGTTTCTATAATGAAACAGAAGTGCCTGATCCCTTAACCTTCAGAGTAAGAGTCTAAAACCTTATCCACTTGGATACAACTGTGAACCTCTTTGGAAGTGGATAAAAACATAACTTTGACATTTAATCAAAAAATGCAAGTCACTGAGTTTTCATAGTAGACCATGAAAAACTGTATTATTTAGTTATTAAACCACAGGGAAGGATGAAGAGAGAAAAATAAGTACTTTTGTTTTTGGAGACCTACGAAAGTATGTTTTTTTTATTTTAAATAAAATGTCATTTTACCTTAAAAAAGGGACATTTTGTTGCAAAACGAAAAATTGACCTTGCAACTGGAACACACATGACTATAGAGGCAAGATAACTTGAAATCTTAACCTTTGGAATGAACGCCTAAGATATTATTCACTTGGCCGAAGCTGTAGATATTCTAGAGCTTCTTGAAAACATATCTTTGACATTCAATCGGAAAATGAAGGTCAAAGTGTTTTCACAAGAAACTGTACACTAACAGCTGGCGCAATTAGAGAGTAGTGGAGGGTATAGATCTAAAGACAAAGGAGTTATTTTGTTCTGTGATCCCTACAAATATATGCACATTTCAATGACACTTTCACTTTAACTAAATTTCTATTCTAAAAGTTAAAACACACAAATTTATGTTGCACAATAAAACTTTACCTTGCAATTGGAACAGACTTTTAAGAAAACATATGCCTATGGATACAGAAGGACTTTAATCTTTCACCTTCAAACTGAAAATCTTAGAACTTATCCACAAGGCCTCAAACTGACTCTCTTTTGGAGCTGCTTGAAAACATAACATTGACCTGAATCTAAAAATGCAGGTCAGTGACTTAGGTAGAAGACTTTACACTGACAGTTGGAGGAGTTAGAGAATGGGGGAACAAGGGACATAAAGATAGAGAGAAAGAATGTATTTTGATGTTTGCTGCCTACAAACCTTGGGGCATATTATCAAGAAACGGCGTTAAAATTATCGCCGCTTTATCGGCAGGAAACTGCCGCTAAAGCGGCGATAAAGGGCTTGATAATATGCCCTTGAGAATTCCCATAGAAGCCCATGTTCTGGTGTCAACATGGGCCTCTATTGGAATTCTCGGCGGCATATTATCAAGTCCATTATCGCCGCTTTAGCAGCAGTTTTCCGCCGCTAAAGTGGCGATAAATTTAACGTCGTGCTTGATAATATGCCCCTTAGTGCTTTTCACTACAAATTTAATTTTACACAGGAGACTGTTCACTGACAGCTACAATATTTACTGAATATGACAGAGCGAGGGATGGAGAGACAGAAGTAGACAAATGTTTTGTTGTTTGAGGAATTCAAATGTATTGGCTTTTCAATAAACCTCTCATTTCACCTAACCTTTGATCCTACCATAAAAACTGAAATATGAGGCATTTTATCGGAAATAGAAAATATTGTTATGTGTTATGTTACATGTTCTTCTAGAGCGCTTGATTACCAAAAGGCGTCTAGGCACTGGCTGAGCTAACAGGGAATAAAGAAAGGCCTCCAGAGAGTGAAATTAGCATGAGGAGAACAGCCATGTTTTCAAAGCTTTCTTTAAGGCCAAAAGGTTTGTCATGGATTTGATGGACAAGGGAAGGGCATTTCACGCTTTCGATGATCCAAGCACAAAGCCTCTGCTTCCCCAGTTTTCGAACTTGAATCTGGGGATCACCAACAGTTTGGCAGAGGCTGAGCATAATGACCTAGCTTTTATATTCCAGGAAAAGCTCTTCCTGGGAAAATCATGTCCTTCTCGTGCAGTGCTTTGTACACCATACACAGTGCTTTAAAAATGACCCTCTGATAGGGAGCGAGTGGAGTTTCTTGACAAACTTAGGGGCATATTATCAAGAACAGCGTTAAAATTATCGCCGCTTTAGTGGCAGGAAACTGCTGCTAAAGCGGCGATAATGGGCTTGATAATATGCCCATGAGAATTCCAATAGAAATCCAAGGATCACACCAGAACATGGGCTTCTATTGGAATTCTCATGGGAATATTATCAAGCCCATTATTGCCGCTTTAGCGGCAGTTTCCTGCCGCTAAAGCGGCGATAATTTTAACGCCGTTCTTGATAATATGCCCCTCTGAGAGTGATTGAAACATAGGAATTTTGAAGTACACAGGCAGGTGAGGACTGCAACGTACATGCTGGTATCCATCCAAATGCAGCCTGTTGCAATAATTGATCTTCGATAAGACCAAAGAGGTGACTTTCATTTTCTGCAGATGACCCAGCCAAATGGCAAAATCTTCTTAATCATTTTAAGAATAAAGAAGGCAACTGAGGTCACTGCATTGACCTGATCCACATAGGATAATTTTTAATTTAGGATAACTCCCAGATTCTTAGTATATGACAGGAGAATGATCCAAGTTCAGATGCCCACCATTCAGGGGACCAGAAGGAAGGCTGGCCCCCAAACAACAACACCTCCATCATTCCAGAGCTTAGTTTGAGGCAGTTCATAGACATCCACGAACAAGCTACCTTTATGCAGTCACAGAATCTGGCATCAACACCCGTGTCTTCCTTAGCCAGCGAGACGACAATTTGTGATTCGTCGGCATAGGACCTCAGGGCAAAACCAAATGATCCTATCAATTCCGCCAAGAGAGTGACAAATATATTGAATAGGGTTGGGCTCATTGAGGACTGCTGGGGGACCCCACAAGCAAGAGAGTAAGGGGGAGAGATAAAATCACCCTGGTATACCGATTGATCACGAACAGAAGGAAATGAATTTAACAGATCCCAAACCATACCGGACACCCCATCCTGCTCAAAGGCTCCAACAGCAACCTGTGATTAAGGGTATCAAAGGCTTCACATAGATCGAGTAGGATCAAGGCTGCTCTTCTTCCCTGATCTAGAGACATCCTGATGTCCTCAGTAGCTTCAATAAGCGTTGTCTCTGTGCTGGGTCCAGCAAGAAAGCCGAATTGGGTGACCTCCAGAAGGTTGTTGGTGTGGATATACTCAACCACTCAACCAACTGTTTGTTCAGAAGCTTTTCAATGATCTTGGCAGGCAGGGGAACACAAGAAATGGGGCAGGAACTGTTTGGATCTTGTGTGGCAAGCAACAGTTTATTAATTAAAGGTAGGACCAAAGCTTTCTTCCCGTTGGCGTAGCAAGACCTGTGGCCGCGGTGGCAGTCCCTGCTTTTGCTGGCCGTGGGCCGCAGGTAAGAGGGGGGTGCTGGTTAGCCCTGTTTTGCCACCCTGTGGTTCTCAGGTAAAAGCAGGGGAGGCTGTAGATCCTTGCTATGGCGCCCCGCAACGGCCGCAGGTAAGAGCGGGGGAGGGGTATCACTGCACCCAAAACTCGTGCCGCTCAGAGCACTCCACCCACCCGACCCGATTTGCTACACCACTCTTTCTTCCAAGGTGAAGGAAAAAACATGACTGCCACCTCAGCTGGAAGTAAACATGTGTATCACTTACGATACTCGTACAAGGGCGGCTGCATTTGGGCATGCAAGCAGTCCCCTCCAAATCTTTTGAAAGAAAAGCACTTAGTATATGTGTGTAATGTATTTGCTTAACCATCCATCCTTATGTCTTTTAGATAGTTTCCTCTTGTTACAGAAGGCACCAGAGTGGACTAAGGGCAAACCAGGTATTGTTTGCATGTAAATTAGCATGCATGTTATAGGGAGGCACTGTAGGGACATATAGGGTTTAAATTGGACCTGAAGAAAGCCCGGGACCCCTGTAGGGGCCATTTTGGGGGCTGAAACATGTCGACCTGATTGACTAAACAAACCTGATTGTTTATAAATGGACAATTAGCACCATAACAGAGCTATCATTGTCCATCTGCTTTTAAACTATCTCTCCTCCACCAAGGAATAAAGGCTCTATAAATGTGACTGGTAGGCAGTAGGGATTTTTAGTATTGGACCCCTTTCCCTTTTCTTTTTCTCCTCAGTTTCCTGCTAATGCTTGAAACACAGCCCTAAATGGGCTCATTTGCCAATAGAGGATTCTTTGGTGAACGTGGGATGGCCAACGATGAAGCCTGACACCTGGATGGTGTGTGTGGCTATCCTGTAAAATTTCTTGCACAATTGTGTGGGTCCATAGTATCAGATAAACAGAGTGGCTAGAGTTTTTCCTCGGTGAAGGAACACCTATATCATTAGGTGCGTAAAGACCCCCGGAAGAGACTGGGCTAGTAAACATAGGGACCTGTTCGTTTCTGTGGTGAAAGCTATATTGATAGGGAGAATACGAACGACTGGCCCGTGCCCTGCTGGCGAATCCTCTTCCTCTCCCTTGGACCCAGCAGGAGCTGGGTCCACTGTGTTAAATTGTTCTTGTTGAAAACAGCAAAATCCCTTCCTCTGGCCCAGGAACTGGATTTGGCACCACTTGCCAGCCGAAAAGCCCAGATACTACAGGTGAAGTCTTTGATGGTGGAGACTTCCAACAGGAGGGAAGCTCAACTCAAGCCCTTGGGGAAATTTTAAAAACAGGAAATAGAACGCAGAGTCCAGTCTTTTCACTCCCAGGACCAAAACAGCAACAGCAGGCCAGCACAGCAAAGCACACAGCAAAGTGGCGGTCCCTCCTGACAGCAACACAGCTCTTCTTGCTGGCAGAATGCCCTCAATCCAGAAGTGTTCCCCCTATATGGTGTCAGAAGTTCAGTACTTATAACCATTTTACAATTTGAAGTAGGTAAACTTTAAAAAAAGGTCTTTGTAGTGCACAAGACCCTGCCTTTCCTGACCCTGGCTCCAAACACACTAAGGGGGGTAGAAACTGCTTTGCGAGGGCACAGGCACAGCCCTAATCAGATACAAGTGCAACTCCTTCCACCATTCTAGCTCAGTAAGACCCATCAGCCTGGTGATGGGCCATCAGGATATGCAGTGCACAACTCAGCTTCCTTTGTGTGCGACTGTCTAGAGTGAACTCATAAAGCCCAACTGTCATCCCTCCCAGATTTACACTGTAGGGACAGGCAGATGCGCAGAATAGTTAAGCAAGAAAATGCCAACTTTCTAAAAGTGGCATTTTCAGACCTGCAATGTAAAAAACAACTTCACTAAAAGATGTGTTTTTAAAGGCACCAGACTCCAATTTTATATCAGCTCTCAATTGGAAGATACACTTGTAACATTTTACAAGCCAGCTCCAATGCTAACCTATGGGAGAGATCTGCCTCGCTGTAGTGAAAACTAATTTAACAGTTTTCACTACTATGACATGTAAAGCTTAAAACCACATGTCCTAAGTTTAAATACACTGCACCCAGGCCGTGGGGTTACATAGGGCCTACCTTAGGGGTGCCTTACATGTAATAAAAGGGAAGGTTTGGGCTTGGCAAGTAGGTGTACTTGTCAGGTCGACATGGCAGTTAAAAACTGCACACACAGACACTGCAGTGGCTGGCCTGAGACATGTTTGCAGGGCTACTTGTGTGGGTGGCTCAATCTGTGCTGCAGGCCCACTAGCAGCATTTGATTTACAGGCCCTGGGCACACCTGGTGCACTGCACAAGGGACTCACTAGTAAATCAAATAGGCTGATCATGGAGAAACCATATACCAATACATTTTAGACAGGGAGCACTTACACTTCAGCACTGGTCTGCAGTGGTAGAGTGTCCAGAGTACCAACACCATCAAAAAAAAAGTTCAGCACACATCAAAAACACACAAAAAGACTGGGGAAACCATGCCAAAAGACGTCAGGTCTAACAGGTCTAACAGGTGCCCCACCAGCTGAAAGTGGGGAGAGCTTCCCAACCTCTTGGGAGTACTCATCACTAAGGTAGAAGAATCTGGAAACAACATAGGTGTTGGCGTGTTCTGTTCCAGGGAGGATTTTCACCATAAAGTCCATTCTTTGTAGGGAGATGGAGCACCTCCACAGTTAAGGATTCTCATCCCTCATTCTCACCATCTGAGAGGCCTGTGGTTTGTATGAACCCGAACATGAGTCCTAAACAAGTAGGGTCTTAGTTTCTGCAGCACCCAGACAACAGCAAAAGCTTGCCTTTTCAGTTGTGCGCCACATCTGTTCATGGGAAATCACCTCCTACTAATGAATTCTACAGTTTGATCCAGCCCTCTTCATTTTGTATCAGTCTGCACCACAAATTCCTTGGAGAAGTCATGAGCCAGGACCACATGGCCTCCTTCAAGGTGTCAAAAAGTGCTCTGGCATCCAGATCACCTGTTGCGGCTGCTTCTTGGAAGTCAGCCCGGTCAAGAAGGTAACGATGGTGCCATACCCCTTAACGAATCTCCTGTAGTGTCCAGTGAGACCTAAAAAGGCTCTCACCTCTGTCTGGCGGGTGCCCAAGCCAG
This sequence comes from Triturus cristatus, assembly GCF_964204655.1. Classification (NCBI taxonomy): domain Eukaryota; kingdom Metazoa; phylum Chordata; class Amphibia; order Caudata; family Salamandridae; genus Triturus; species Triturus cristatus. The sequence continues at coordinate 1,077,541,037 of NC_140591.1, read as the reverse complement.
AATGGTAGCAATTTTGGCTTTAGGGGCTGTGCCTTGCTGCTCCGTACTTGGTGTCCCAAAGTACACCACAGGCCTCTGCCCCACCTGGCACTTACTAGCCTTAATTATGAGTCCTGCCTTCTAGAGGGCCTTTAACACCTCCTGAAGGTGGTACAAATGGTCCTCCCAACTGAACTGAAGACTGCAATGCAATCAAGGTAGATGGCACTGAAGTTCTCCAACCAAGCCAGGACCTGGTTGACCAATCTCGGGAATGTGGCTGGGGCATTCTTCAACCCAAATGGCAAGACCCTTAACTGGTAGTGCCCTTCTGGTGTTGAGAAGGCTGACCTGTCTTGTGCCCCCTCAGTCCAGGCAATATGCCAGTTCCCAGGCATTAGGTCAAACGTGCTGAGAAATTTAGCAGCTCCAAGCTTATCAATGCTCAGATATGGGGTGCGTGTCAGTCTTAGAGATGGCATTGAGGCCACAGAAGTCAACACAGAACCACAGTTCAGATGTGACATCGAGTGAGGCAGCCTTGGGGACCAAAACTACTGGGCTGGACAAAGGACTGTTGGATGACTCAATCACCCCTAACTCTAGCATCCTTGAGACTTCCTCCTTGATGCTGTTCCTCACTCTATCAAACAAGCTGTAAGACTTGTGCTTAACATGTGGTCTGTCCCCGGTGTCAATATGGTGAGAGCACAATTGGGTGACTCGAGGGATGAGTGAGACCAGAGAGGCAAACTATCCCAGCAACTGGCAACAGTCTCGCTGCTGTTCTAGGTTCAGAGTAGGGGAGAGGATCAGACCATCTACTGACCCATTTTGCTCTTTAGAAGACAGGAGGTCGGGAAGAGGATCACTCTCCTCTTCCATCCCATCATCCATCACCAAGAGCGTGGTCAACTCAGATTTCTGAAAATGTGGTTTGAGGCGGTCACGTTTAGAACCCTCTAAGGGTTCCTATGCTTCTGCATGTTGACCAGGTGTCTTCACTCTTGTGCTCCTTCACCTCAAATGGGCCAGACCAGCATTCTTGCAGAGAACAGGGCTCTATCGGTGACATCACCAACACTTTCTGGCCTGGCTAAAGTTCAATCAGAGTGGTAGTCTGGTCATACCAACGTTTCATACCCTCCTGGCTAGCTTCCAGATTCTCCTGGGCGAGTTTCCTGAAGTGGGTTGTCTGGTCCCAGAAGGCCAGCATGTAACTGAATGCATCCTGGGGTGGCTTACTAGGAGTTTGCCACCAGCCCTCCTTTACCAAACTGAGAGATCCTCTCACAGGGTGCCCATACAGAAGTTCAAAGGGGCTGAAGCCAACCCCATTTAGCATGGTAAGGACAACTCCCACTTACGCCTCATGAGTTCTGAGAGACCCATAATCATGCCCTTCAGGGTACAGTTGAACCCTTTAACCAGCCCATTGCTATGGGGTGCAAAGGGGGGGTGAACGTGTAGGTAACACCACATGCCTTTCACATGGCCTGAATGCACAAGTACATGAAGTTGGTACCTCAGTCAGATACCACCTCCTTAGGAAACCCCACGCGGGTAAAGATCCACATCAGTGACCTGGCCATGATGGGTTCTGTTACTGTCCTCAGAGGGATAGCTTCCGAATACCAGGTGGCATGGTCTACCAAGACCAGGATGAAGCTGTTGCCCATGGCTGTATTGGGATTCTGCTGACCAGGTTCCCAGTGCCTGTGTTCTTTCCCCAAAATGAAGGGACCAACTTCAGACACCCCTGTAAGTCCCTAGTAAATATTACTTTTGGTGCCTAGGGAATTGGTACGGAAGAGGGTACCCAAGGGCTGTAGAACTAGTTGTGCCACCCTGGGAACCCCTCACCAAGACCATGCAAACTGCCACTGCAGCCTGCTCGTCTTGGTGCGGAGAAAAATGTAAAGTCAACATGGCACACAGCCCTGTGTACCATGCCAAAACAGCACTGCCAAGGTATATGTAAGTCACCCCTCTGGAAGTTCTCTCAGCCCTAAGGCAGGGCACAATATAGCTATGGTGAGGACATATATGCATCAGCAGATAAGACCCTGCAATATTAAGTCTATTCTTAATATAAGTGACAGGGAAACCATATAGAGTTCATTGGCTGTAAACGCCACAAATTTGAGTTTCAAAGAACCATGATTGCTTCCTGAACCTCAGAGTGTTTGATATCAAACTACTCCTAATATTAAACCCACCCTGATGCCAGGGTTGGATTTAATTTTTAAAAATGCACATAGGGGTCCCCTGAAAAACCAACAGCTCTAGTGTGTTTCTTGATTGGTCTGATCCAGCCTGAAGCCCTGAGACTCTGTCTTGAACAAAGCCTGTGCTGGGTGGAGGGCTTCACACCCCTTCCCAGCCAGGATGGGTAATCCATCTGAATGCTCTTGGTATTTCAGAAAAGGCATTGGCATTGGTCTCCTCTCTTTTAACAGATAGGATGCAAGCAGTTGCCCTGGGCGACTACACTTCTCCGTCCTTCAATCTTCCATGTGGAGAACTACATGGTTCCTCTTTGAGTCCTACACTCTTCAATGTATATATATATCCAAACTGGCGGCATTAATAAGATTATTCGGGATGGCATTAACATCCTACATGGATGACACTCAAATCTTGGTGTCCATCTGCAAAAATACCCTACCGCCAGTAAAAAGATTTAGGGACTGCATGATAGCAGTCAACTTATGGATGAGATCGCACTGCCTTAAGTTGAACTCAGGGAAGACTGAGATAATACTGTTTGGTAATTACTCCCCCGCCTGGTCTCAGATTTGGTGGCTGGATGACCTGGGAATAGCACCGATCCCGGTCCCTAAAGCCGAAAATCTGGGTGTGGTGATAGATGAGAGACTGGACTTTGAAGCTCAAATCAAGGCAGTCTCATCATCCAGCTTCTTTATACTCAAAGCAATTAAGAAAATCTTGCCTTTGATTCCAACAGAGAGGAGGAAAACTGTAGTTACATCTTTAGTTCTTTCCAAACTGGATTATTGCAATGGGCTATATCTCGGTACACCAATGAAGCAACTCCATAGGCTTCAGATGATTCAAAATGCGGCTGCAAGGCTCCTCCTAGGGATTCCCAAATTTCAGTCAGTGGGAAAGCACCTTCGATGTCTGCATTGGATACCAGTCAAAAGACGGATTAAGTTCAAAACCCTGTGCATTACATATAAGGCACTACACGGTACCAGTCCTCAGTTCTTGAGGCGATCACTGTACTGGTACTACCGAAACAGATGCCTTTGATCACAAGGGCAAAATTGATACCTTTCCAGAGTTTTTTAAATCTAACTGGGTCGGTAGAAGTTTTATGGTGTGGGCTACGAAGCTCTGGAACACCCTCCCTATTACAATCAGAAATCTTCCCTCCTTGATATCTTTCAGGAAAGCCATTAAGACCTGGCTGTTCGATGAATAGAGCTCTAGCTCGCTTATTGATTGTTAGCATCAAGACACCGTTTGGTATTCGTGCTCTGTATAAATGCATAACATAACATAACATAATCCGAGGCGGAGAGCTTCAAAGGGTCCAGCACCCTTTGGTCACCTCCCTCAGCCTCTCCTGTAGCAGGAAAAGTGTCCCCTTCCTATCCCAGCCCCTTTTGGCAGAAAGAAGGGTGGGTAATCCACAACAGCCAGGCGGTATGCCCTCCTCTGCCAACCCCACCCCTCTGGTGTGGGAAGCGAGGTAAATTACAACATTCACTTTCCCCCATCTTGATGATGGAGAAAGATAGGCAATAGGGTTTAGGGAAAGGCCCCCTCCCATTGGAGGCTGACATTTAGGAGGTGTAGACACTCTAAGGTAAGGGGCCCTTTGGCTTTTTCTCTCAACTCCCGTAAACTCCACGAAAGGTATTTAGGGGCCTTCCTGAACCAGAACAACAGTTTCCGTGGAACAAACATCGAAGAGGAGGAACTGCTGCTGGAACGAGAACAGAAGATCCTAAGAGGAAGTTTGGTTCCTAACCCCTGCCTATCAATCTGGAACTCAGGAATTGCCCCCCAATCAGCCACTCTTACAGCTGTGTGGGCTCCACAAACCCCAGAATGATGCCAGCCTTTGTAAATCGCTGAAGATCTCCCTCCATATTGAGGTATTGCAGCTGCAGGCGCAAAAATCCCTAAAGTGTGGTACTGTGTTTTAGCTCTGCCTGGCCCATTTGAGACCACTGAGGAGTGAGGTTGGGTAGCATTTCTCAAGAGGGTCAGATCAACCACCACTCTAAATGTGGTGATCCCTGGACCTCTTTAGCCGGCTCAGTACCAATAAATGTGGTGCTGGGCTACTGCATTAAAAAAACAAGTGAAACAAGCCCTTGCAGACTCCCATGTGCCAGCGTGCCAGCAACCCTAAAGGGATTTCCATCCTCTTGGGACCAACTTTCTAAGTGGCCCAGAAGAAGTACCAGCCCTGAATGAGAGAGGCACTTTTGTGTAAGGTGCCAAGCTCCAATGTTTGTGCTGCTACCTGCCCATCAGGCCAGAATCTCCAAAAACCTGCTAGTCCCAAGGTCCCAAAACCTTTCCAACCTTCTTCTTCTTTGGGGAGACCTCTGGCATCCTTGGAAGTCCCTTTCTTTAGCCCTCATCCAAGTGGCCCCCTTTTGTTGGCGCACCAGCTTCATTGTTCCTTTGTCCCACTGTCATGCCAGAATTCAGTAGTTTCCCACACAGTACGCTCCTTGGAACCTTGGACCTGAGCTACCTGCCTGTCTGATCCTTGAAGGTGAACACCCAAATGCTGTGCGTTGTATGTTTTCCTACTGTACCAAATTTCTCCTTGCATTGTGTGCTATTGCTCACCCTTGGTTAACATTGCCTTTGAAACAGAATTGCCTTGGAAAAGTGTTTTCACTTTGAACCGAAGTTTTACACAGCCTTTTAAATTGAATGGCCCATAGTAAAAGTATTTCCAGTACATACCTGTTACAAGTGCTTACCTGTTTTCCTTCCAGAGGATTGTATTGCATTTTGCTGACATTGCATGGTGTCGATTTCTTAAAATATGACAAAGTATTTTCCAACACTGCAAAGTATTTTATTCTACTGTAAAGTATTTTAATGCATTTACAAAACAATATCTACTGCATTTGAAAAGTATTTCTATTCTAAAAATTGTTACTTACCTGCAACTAAGTCGATCTTGGTTCTAAATATAATACTTTTTTAGATAAAAACAATTGGTCTTGGATTCAGTCTTTGAGTGTGTGTAATCATTTCTTCCCTGAGTGTGTACAACAAATGCTTAACACCACCCTCTGATCAGCCTAACTGCTTGACCACACTACCACAAATAGAGCTTTTAGTATTATCTACGTAAACCTCTGTAAGCCTTTGGGGATCCACTGGACTCTGTGCACACTTTAGTATAGTATATACAGAGCCAGCTTCCTACAGGAAGCACTTACATTTTAGCACCGGTCTGCACGGGTAGGATGGCCAGAGTCCTCCCACCAGCAAAAATAAACTCTGGAGGTCAGGGGCTAAAAGACAGGGGAAACAACAACAAAAGATGCCAGTTCTAACAGGAAGGCATATCATTTTGACACAATCCCAGGTTCACTACTTTTAGTAAATCTGGGATTGTGCCAAACTCCATGTGTTGACGCATGGGAATGCCCATACTCCACCCTTGAGCACCTTCTCAATGTAGTGTAATGCAAGGCACCAACTTGCACTGCCTTGTATTACTCTGGATTAACAAAACTACACAGCGCCATGCAAGGTGGCTTTGTGTGGCTTAGTAATTCCCATTACAGGGATTGGGTTGCCTTGTGTCGCCTTGCATTATGCAAGGGCAATGCAAGCTCACAATAAATCTGGTTCTTGCTTTCAAGTGACCCTACTTTCGGGCTTCTTGAAAACATAACTTTGATATATATATTTTTTTAACTAACATTCTCTTCTACCAATAAAAAAAACACAAATTAAAACATTTTGTTGCAAAATGAAAAATTTACAATACTAATGAAAAATTACTTTAAGAAAACACATGCCCAGAAAAACTGGAGGACCTGAATATTTAACCTTCGAAATGAAAACCTAAAAAAGTATCTGCTGGGCTGCAAATGATGCTACTGTAAGCTTATCAAATACGTAACTTTGACAACCAATCAAAATTGCCAGTCAAAGTATTTATTTAGGTAACTGTACAGCTTAAGCAGTTAGACAATGGCAGGAGAGAGGGACAGAGGGAAAAAGAAAGACTTTCTTTTGTACTTTGAGGCCTACATATGTGTGTGCTTTTCAATAAATCTTTCATAGTAAATAAAATTCCATGTCACCTCTACAAAACACAGATTGGCACATTTTTGGTAAAATAAAAAATATAAATTGATATGGAACAGATATTTAAGAGACCAAGGGCCTCATGTAGGTAGCGAAATACCGGTCAGTAACGGCCGATTTTCGGTAAATATGCCGTTACCGACCGGTATTCAGACAAGTGAGATGTAGGAGTCCAAAAACCACTTTTCGGTAAATATGAGGCGGTAAATACCGATTCATAGTTACCGAATTCTAAAATACCGATTCATATTTACCGAATACATAATTAACGAATCGGTAAATATGAAGTGGTAAATATGAAGTGGTAAAAATTTAAAATGACATGTAGGAGCAGTCGGTAATTAAGAAATCCAGGAAAATCGGTAAATAAGAGTCGGTAATTAACACGGATTGAAAGCAGGTGGTAACCATCAACAATGCACATAAGCAATCCCAAAATGCAACAGCGTGGACAACATGGCCGCCATGTACGTCATTGCAAGGCGCCTACGTCTACAGGCAGCAGGACTGAGGGTGTGGCGACGGGAGGAACAAATCTACAGACAGCGCATCACACTATTACAGCTGACTGATGCAGAGATACATGAGAGGTACAGGCTACACCCCGAAACCATCATGGACCTGATAAGGGACCTGCACCCACTCCTGGACCAGCCAACAAGAAGGGCGCACGCCATACCACCACATGTGCAGGTGCTCTGCAGCCTACATCTACTGGCATCCGGCAGTTATCAGGTGGTGATAGCTGCGGTGGGTGGTGTATCCCAGAGTTGCCTGTCCCGTTTCTTCAGGAAGTTCCTGGATGCCATGATGCAGAGAATGCACCACTACATAAGCTTCCCAAACACACAGGCTGCACTGCAGAAAACAAAAACAGACTTTTATCACATGGCACAGTTCCCCCATGTCATCGGCTGTATAGATGGTACACACATCCCAATCTGTCCACCAGCTGATACAGAGCACATCTACAGGAACAGGAAGTCCACCCACTCCATCAATGTGCAGGTGATCTGTGATGCAGGGAACATCATCACAGATATTGTTGCAAAGTTTCCTGGGAGCACCCACGACTCGTACATCTTCCAGAATAGTGGGATCTACACACGACTGCGTGCCGGCGAATTCGGAGAGGGATACCTGCTGGGTAAGTAACAGTGACGCCCCTTGAAACCTGCAAATCAGAGTGTATAGAGGCATGTAACTGATGGTTCCCTATTACTCATCCAGGCGACAGTGCATATGCATGCCGTTCATTCATCCTCACTCCCTACCTACACCCAGCAACCCAGAGTGAGAGACGATACAACGTGGCCCACAAAACAACACGCAATGTGGTGGAGCGCACGTTTGGACTACTGAAGAGCAGGTTCCGCTGCCTCCACAAGAGCGGAGGCGCACGCCAGTACAAACCCATTACCTGCTGCAAGATTATTGCCACTTGTGCAATGCTGCACAACCTTGCCACGAAAAAAGGTACAGATGTGGAACTAACATATTTTGAGGACAACGAGGATGAGTCAGGCCAGCCAGAGGGCAGCGCAGCTAGAGTGCCAACTGCAATCGATGGGAGAGAGAGACGGGCAGAGATCACATGCAACTATTTCTGAGTAAGTGAGGGGACACAGCGAGTTGTGAGAAGTCATGACGTAGTTTAATGTGGCACCACACCATGAACACATGAACAGGCCAATCTGGCAATATACCATCTATACAATGAGTATGTCCAGGGTTACGTCACCCAATGGGAAGTGGCTAAGCAGGGCCACATCAATGTTTGCGCATACGCGCTGCAGTGGTGGATTGCACGGCCTGTGCATCCTCACTAGAGCCAACCCCAAGCCGCCTGCTGCTCCTGCGTGCTTCGGGGACGGGGGGTGTGATGCTGCTGCTGGTGTCGATGCTCTCCGCAGCATCCCCTGCAGCAGTTGTCGACGCCTGACTAGTCAATAGCACCCCTAGTGCACTTGTCACCTGCACCATCCCCCGAGACAGGTCGCTGCAGCACTGTGTTAGGCCCTCCTGCATCGTCACAGAGCGCCGGCAAAGTAGGGAAGTCGCAGTTGCCAGACGGTTGAGTGCCCTGCTGGTAGTGTCCCTTCTCTGGCGTTCCCGGCGCCGTGCTTCGATGTCAGCATCTAATTTGCTGCACAACTGCTGGATTGACTGGGACATGTCCCGAATGCCCGCAGTCATGCCGCCAATGTTTGTGTCCATGTTGACTAAGCTTGTCTTCATCACCCGCATGTGCCTCTGGACTGACATAACTGCCTTTGATTGCAGGCGCTGTTGCTTCAACATTTGGCCCTCGAGCCCCAAGAAGACACCATGGCCGTCAGTGGGTGCTGGTGGACTCTGGACACGCGACCTGCGGCGCCCTCTTGCTCCCGTCTGTGCTGCCTGTGAGGTGTGGGGCACAGTGGGATGGCTCCCTTCCTGGGGCCCGGTGCGGTCTTCTGGGCCCATGCTGTCGTCTGACGAGGTGTCGAAGGCTCGTAGCCTGGCTGCTGGACGCCTCCTCATTCTCACACCTGCAAGCGGAGATGTGGCCGGTGATTCGAACATGAGTGGCGATGCTGGCTGTGGTTGTGGTGATGCTGGCTCTCGGTGAGGTGATGCTGGCTCTGTGTGCGGCGAGGCTGGCTGTGTTGGTGGTGCGGCTGCCAGTGGGCCTGCTCCCTGGTCTGAACTCGTGCTGGCTAGAGGTGATTTTTGTGGCCGGTGTGCCGTCTCCCCTGCAGCATGCCCTGTACTGCATGATGTCACATCTGTGGACAGAAAAACAACATTGGCTCAGTGTCCCCGAAGGGCTGCATTGCAAGCGTCACAATAAATCATTTCACATTCCAATCTGTCCTCTGTCTCCTTGTGCCTCGAGTGCGTGACATGCCTTGTTGCCCTGTAACATTTACGTCATGGTTAGTGTTGCCCTGACTACATCTCCCGGAATGCATTGCCTGTCTGCACTGACACGTGTGGACTGCAGTGTGATTCTCGTTTCACAATGGGGGATGTGGGATAGGGGTAGGGGAGGCTACATTGCTGTGCTTTCGTCTTACCTTGGTGTGTTGCGGCTCTGGCAGAGCTGTCGGCGTCCCCAAGACCCACGACGCTCTCTTGCTCGATTGTGGCCGCCACCAGCTCCTCCAGTTCGGTGAGGGCAGGTGCCCTGTTGGTTCCACCTCCGGTCTGGCTGGCCTCCTTCTGGATGTCGCCCATCTTCCTCTTGGTCACAATCCTCAGGTCATACCAGCGCTTTTTGAGGACCTCAATGTCCCTGTGGGTCACTCCCACAGCATTGACCTGCGCCTGGATGGCCAGCCATATGTTGCGCTTTTCGGCCTCAGGCACTTGCAGGGATTGCCTCCCAAACAGCTTCTGGTGCTGCTTCACCACCTCCTCCACCAGCACCTGGAGTTCCTTGGGGCTGAATTTGAGCTTCCTCCTCCTTTCCCCTCCGTCTTTCTGTGTTCTCTGGCTGGACATGCTGTTCGTTTCCCGCTCGCACATGCAACTGCTCCCTGCCTCTCCTCTGCACTCCAAGCCTCTCCAGGGTCGGCTAATTATGTACACCTGCCTGGGTGTGGCCACTTCGGCTAATTGTGTACACCTGCCTGGGTGTGGCCACTTCGGCTAATTGTGTACACCTGCCTGGGTGTGGGCAGTTCCTGGTTGGGTGGGCTGTCGTTGCACAGGATTAGCTGTTTCGTCAAGTCATGTGATGTTATTTACCGAATCCCTACATACCGATTCGGTATTTTCCGATTCGGTAGATACCACCTCGGTATTTTCCGATTCGGTAATTATCACCTCGGTATTTACCGAATCGGTGAATTCCGATTCGTATTTACCGAATGTTACCGAATCGGTAACTGTTACCGAATTTTTACCTACATATAACTTACCGATTCTAATTTACCGATTCGGTACGGCTCGGTATTTAAGAACCGGTAAAATTAATTTACCTACATGAGGCCCCATATGACCCTGGAGGTCTTAAAGCCTTAAGCTTCAGCGTAAGAGTCTAAAGCCTTATCAACTATCACACAAATGCCATTCAGTTAAGGTTGTGTTAGAAATTGGGTTGTTGGTTAACTGGGGTGTGAGGCCGGGTCAAGCAAAAGAGACAGTCCCTTTCAGAGTGACCATAAAAAGTTACTAAATTAACGCTGGGTAGCTTGGCACAAAAAGAGGTCAAGCTTAATTTAAACGCAAAGTGTAAAGTATCTATGCAACCCACAAACAGTAATAGATTTAAAATATAACACAAGAAAAATCCCAAACCAATTAAAAAAATAGTGTACATTTTATAAATTATTTGACACCAAAATGTCAAAAGTCCAATCAGTGTAACCAAAGCTATGAATGTTTAAAGTTTTTAGTGCCTAAAAGATCAAAGTGCCAACCACAGACATCTGGTCATGCAAGACTGTGTTAAAGTCGAAAAATATGTCTGCCAGTGAATGAACGCAGTTTGGATAAAAGAAATGGATTGGACTTGGTCAGTGCTTGCCTTCGGACTTATGAATTTTGAGGAAAAGTGTCTGAGAAGGTAAAGATCAGTAAGCCAAGGAAGTAGTAGGTGTTCAAGTAGGTAGAGTCGTCATTACAAAACCTTGAGTTGAAGCCACGGTATGTTCCGTCTTAGGGACCGGTTACGATGTTGGTGGGAAAGCATTCGGGTTGGTTTCTGACCGAATCAGCTCCAGCGAGTCCAACCGACTGACTGCAATGCATCCGGATGCTTCTGGGCACGATTCGGTTGGAATCTCATTGACTTCAAGGGGAGTCTGTGTTTCAACCAAATACACAGGCTCCCATTGAAGAAAGGATTGGCTGAGGGAAATCGTGCACCCTGTGGCGGGCACCCCTTGTTGCCTGCCACACTGTGCATGGTTGGAAAGGGGGGTCCCTTGGGTACCCCCACAGGACTTATTCAGAAGGCCCTGCGTGAAGGCGGGCCTGCTACAGTCCCCCAAAGTCAGATTCCCACTGCCGATCTGAGTGGGAACAACTGATTCAGAAAAGCTGTCTGAATCTGTCATCGTAACTGTTCGGTCGGAAAGCTTCCGAGTTGTTCGGAAACGCGGCCAGTAGACAAAATTACACTCCTTAGCACACGTAACATATATGAAATAGCATAAGTGTGTTGCGTGTTTCCACAAATGATAAACAAATTAATGTACAAGAAGTAATATATAAAGAGTATTCCTTCTTCTTTGTCCTTGTGTTTATTTTGTACAAATCTTCACAGTAATGTTCTACAGCCAACACGTGTTTCGTCGCATAGTGGTGAAGTCGTCCCGCGACTTTTTCAAGGCTATATTTCGTATGTATATTGGATTTATTAAGCGGTGATAATTCCAAACCCCAGATGTTTCTGGTGTGGCAGCGTCCGTATTTCGGAATAAAAATAGCTGGTTTCTATTTGTCCAGAATGATTCTCTCCATGCTTTATCGTGCAGTGTAGAAATCCTCTGTGATGCTGCCGAATGTCTACACACACGATCCGGCTCCACATGACTCGGTCTTTACGAATGCTGTCCAGTTTGGAACCGAGTTGGAAAGTCCGAACATCGTAATTACTCATTTGGAAAGGTTTCCGAATCGGTCAGAAATGAGCCTTCTGAATCCCATTCAAAAGACCCAGATCCAATTCAGATCCTTTCCGAACAACATTGTAATCGACCTCTAAGTCTCTTAAATGGAAATTGAAAATCTCCAGCGGGACGAGATAGTTCCACGAGACTGGATACCCCTTTGGCAAAGGACTGCTGAAAAGGATTTCATGCTGCGGAAAAGACTGTAGCAGGACAAGCCGTGAAGTCAATCCAACCAGCGATGCACCTTGGGCAAATAGGCGAGCAGGTTGGTTCTGGTCGACTCCTGGTTGTCACAGTACTTTTGGGACATTTGTTGATGTTTTCAGCTTTGAATCTTGACCATCTGGGCACCTTTAGCATCACTTTGAAGCGTTCAGGACTGGAGGGGCACCACTTGGAGGGTAAGGACTCACTCAGGCTGGGTCCAAATGCAGGTTCAAGATGGAGGATACCTTTTGTGTCCCTGTGGCTCTGAACAGTAGGGCAGCAAACTAGCATTTGTGAGTCACTCTAAGGGACCTTGGACAGTCCTTGAAACCAGGCAGAAGGTGGCAGAGCAGCAGGATAACAGGGCAGTAATCCAGCAGGGCAGCAGTCCTTCAGGGCATCATTCCAGTTGAGTGACAATCCTTCCAACTGCACAGCGGTCCTTCTTCCTGGCAGAGTAGTTTCAGGTCTAGAAGTGTACTGAAGAGTTGGTGTCTGAGGTTCTACATTTATACCCTGGTGCCCTGGTTCTGGAAGGTGGGAAAAGCTTCTAGACAGTGGCTTTAAAGTGCCTGTCCTGGTACCAAGCTGGCTTCAGTGACAATGTGAGGTCGTTAGGCCCTTGTATGAATGCAGGACACTGGCTTTTCAGTTGCAAGCTGGGCTGTGCTCAGCTCTGCTCCCCTAGCCTGCCAGCAGATGACCCATTCAGGCACTCCAAATCCTTCTATTGTGTGACTGTTTGGGACAAATTAAGAAAGTCTAATTGGCAGTTATACTCAGTCATGTGACACAAGACAGGCTTCAGGCAAAAAAGGGCTAAGGGCAGGAAAATGCCAACTTTCTAAGGGGAAACTAAGAAAATGAGGCGTCCTAGCCATCACATTCAAATGCTGCGAAAATAATTTAACATACTAAAGACCATCAATTCAATTGATATGGACTTAAAGCATTTATTTGCTACTTCAATCTGAACACTTTACTCCAGATTTAGTCATGGGTCAGATAAGTGTGGCTACGTTTCAGTCAAGAACAAATTATACATATTAAGCAACAAATCAAACAAAAACATACTGACTTTGTGATGATCCACATTTAATCATGGGTAAGATAAGTGCGGATACGTTTCAGTCAAGAACAAATTATACATATTAAGCAACAAATAAAACAAAAACATACAGACTTTGTGATGAAGTGATGTGATGTAACAAACAATACATGAAGCGTGATACATACAACAAGTATGTAAGCTTTATATCACTAGTCTTTGTTTGCGAAAGGAGCAGCTACTAGGACATACTTTAGCATCCACATTGTGTAACAAATTTAAGAAGCTGCTACCCACCTGCAAAAGAGACATAAGACCCAGTAGTGAGACAATTCAAATAACATTTTTACTGGGGGCAACTTAATTAAATACGAAAGTCCCCACGTAGTGTAATTCTGATGTGTTTCGATTTCCAAATTTGTTTGCGGAATTCTCTTCAGGGCGTGGACTGGTTTATTTAAGAAACAAAAGGGGGGCATGAATCATACATAAGGAGGAACTCTAAACTTCCCAATTACTCAAGTTACGGGATGACTACTCAAAAGTACCTGATTGAATAGAGAAATAAATTTGCACGTTGCAGGCGATAAGAGGCAAGTTAAAATGTAGATGGCATGATCTAAAATGAAAACGGATTCACCATCAGTCATGTACATAGTTCGGTAAATGTAAATATTTTGTAACTGAGGGAACAAGAAAAGGCACTTACTTGCGCCAGACGGGCGGTGCTTTTAAAAAAAGGTATAGGAATGCTTGCTGCCGGTTAAATGGAAGCCTAGTTGTACTTTGGAAGGGCGATCTATAAATAGAAATGAGTGTTACAGCAATAGAGAATCTAATTAGATACATTGTAGCTTTGTGGGCAAGAGGCAACACTTACTTTCGCCATGCCGGCGATCTTTTGTTTGATGCTTCCTTTCAGCTCTCAGTTGGTTTAATAATTGCCAATAACTGAACGTGTAACTTGAACAGGGCCGCTCCGGTGCATATTTTACAAAGCGGGAAAGATGGTTGCTTCCTTTAAAGTTCGCACAGAAATGGACCGCATCGTGTCTCTCTGTGAAAACAGAAAAGGACATGTCAGCGTGTGTCTTATTCTATAAAAAGAATTTAACGTGCCAGTGTAGTGAAAGGCTGAATAATCTTACTTGTAATCGGCTCTGGAAGTCGTCTAATGGTGTCTCATTCCCAGTTTCTCACTCAAGGGCGCTTCAGAGTCACAGGAAGTTTCAAGAGTGACCTGGTTCCATTGCATTATGATTAAGTCAGTTTTTTTGAAGGTAAACTGTGCTAAAAGTAAATCATATCTAACGAAGAGATAGAACGTATATATCTTTTTCAAGGTTTGTGTGTACATTGGTATTAAAATATATGTGCATGTTTCTAAAGATTATTTGAATCATGATTTTAACAAGTCTGTTCTGTCTTTCTTTGTGTTACTAATCATTTAGGGCTAGATGAGACAGGTCTAAAACAGATTTGAATTGTATTATTCCTGTATATTTTTTTGTAAAGTGTATATTACAAAAGAGAAAACGCCGGATTTGGATGATTTCCTCAGTTGTTTTTTTTCTTTCTCTCTATTTTTTCGGAATTTTTATTTACCTTAAAATTAAAATCCCAAACATGCCTGTAAAATATTGTCCACAAGAGCACGACAACTGTGTTTAATAAGTCAAAATACATAAAAATAGTCTGAATTGTATCACTTTTAGGAGTGACATGGTATGTAGTTGTGTTCTGTCATTGGCAGCGCTGGTAGGGGCAATGGGTGGTGCAGGCTGTCGTGATCTCCCGAAAAGGGCCCTGGCACTTATGTTTTTTTACAAACTAAGCACTAGGTGGAGCAACTAGAGTAAGTGGGTGGAGCCGAGGGAATTGGGTGTGGCCTCCTAAAAAAATTGAGCACATGCACTTCATATTTTACAAATTAAGCACTGATGAAATGTAGTAACAGAATAGTGGGTACTGACTTTATACACAACGACATTAAGTGGAGAAGATAACCATTTTCCAACTGCAAGACAAAAAGCTTCATTTATGCAATTGTTTGTCCTTGCCCAAGACTTTACATTGGCAAAACTACACAGGAGATTCGTAAACGCGTGACGCAGCACTGATCATGGATAAAAAATAAAGTTGTAACAGCACCTATGGTGAACCACTTCATTGACTTCAATCACCACAAACTTGACTTTAAATGGACTGTGCTATCAGCCATCAAACCATCACCAAGTGGGGGTGAAACTGAGGCTTCACTGTTAAGAAAATAAGTCTATATGATAGCTCATTTCAATAGCATCACCAAAGGACTGAATGAAATGTCAGAAATAGGTGGATGTTAAAACAGCTCCAGTCCAGGTTTTGCATTTCCTGTTTGCACCATGATTCAAATAATCTTTGGAAACATGCATATATATTTTAATACCAATGTACACACAAACCTTGAAAAAGATATGTATGTTCTATCTTTTCCTTAGATATGATTTACTTGCAGCACAGTTACCTTCAATAAACTCTCTTAACCATAATGCAATAGGACCCGGTCACTCTTGAAACTTGCTGTGACCCAGCAGCGTCCTCGAGTGAGAAATTGGGAATGAGACACCATTTGACGACTTTCACAGCCGATTACAAGTAAGATTATGCAACCTTTTACTACACTTGCACGTTAAATTCTTTTTATAGTATAAGACAAACGCAGACACATCCTTTTCTGTCTTCACAGAGAGACGCAATGCGGTCCATTTCTGTGCGAACTTTAAAGGGAGCAACCTTCGCTACCGCTTCGTGAAATATGCAGCGGAGCGGCCTTGTTCAAGTTACACGTTCAGTTATTGGAAATTATTAAACCGACTGAGAGCTGAAAGGAAGCATCAAAGAAAACATCGCCGGCATGGCGAAAGTAAGTGTTGCCCCTTGCCCAAAAGCTACAATGTATCTAATTAGATACTCTATTGCTGTAACACTCATTTCTATTTATAGATCACCCATCCAAAGTACAACTAGGCTTCCATTTAACTGGTAACAAGCACCCCTATACCTTTCAGCAAAAACACCACCCGTCTGGCACAAGTAAGTGCCTTTTCTTGTTCCCTCAGTTACAAAATATTTACATTTACCAAATTGTGAACATGACTGATGGTGGATCCGTTTTCATTTTAGATTGGGCCATCTGCATTTTAACTTGCCTCTTCTCGCCTGCGACGTGCAAATTTATTTCTCTATTCAGTCAGGTACTTTTAAAAAGTCATCCCATAACTTGAATAATTGGGAAGTTTAGAGTCCCTCCTCATGTATAATTCATGCCCCCCTTTTATTTCTTAGATAAACCAGTCCACGCCCTGTAGATAATCCTGCAAATCACTTTGGGAACCGAAACGCGTTGACATTACACAACGCGGGGACTTTCGCATTTAATTAAGTTTCCCCCAGAAGAAATGTTATTAGAATTGCCTCACAACATGTTCTAATGTCTCTTTTCCTCATGGGTAGCAGCTTCCTAAATTTGTTACACAATGTGGATACTAAAGGATGTCATAGTAACTGCTCCTTTTGTGAACTAAGACTGGTGATATAAAGTTTAGATAATTGTTGTTATGTATCACGCTTCATGTATTGTTTGTTACATCACAAAGTCTGTATGTTTTTATTTTATTTGTTGCTTAATATGTATAATTTGTTCTTGACTGAAACATATCCACACTTATATGACCCATGATTAAATGTGGATCATCACAAAGTCTGTATGTTTTTGTTTTATTTGTTGCCTAATATGTATAATTTGTTCTTGGCTGAAACGTATCCGCACTTATCTGACCCATGACTAAATCTGGAGTAAAGTGTACAGATTGAAGTAGCAAATACATGCATCAAGTCCATATCAATTGAATTGATGGCCTTAAGTCTGTTAAATTGGTTTAGCAGCATTTGAATGTGACGGTTAGGACACCTCTTTATCTTAGTTTACTACGGCCCTGCCCAGCCGCCCAGGGCCAAACCCCTTGTTTCTATAACTTTATAAGGGTGGCATTTTCAAAATTGTGATGAGAAATCCAACTTAGCTTTTTATCATTACAATTTCATAGACACCAAAACATGAAATATCCACCTGCTTCCAATTGGAAATCACAGCATATTAAATGTAAGAAGGAATCTCCAATCTTGTCCTATGGGAGGGGTAGACCTTACAGAAGCGAATTTAAGTATTTTTTTCACTTCCAGGATGCGTAAAATTTAAAAGTACATGTCCAACCTTTTAATTATATAACACTCTACCCTATGAGCTACCTAGGGCCTACTTTAGTGGTGACTTGTATGTAATAAAAGGGAGGTTTAAGGCTTAGCAAGGAGGTTTTAATGCCAAGTAAACTTGGAAGTTTAAAACTGCATTCAGGCATCAATGACAGGCTTGAGACATGTTTTAAAGTGCTACGTAAATGGGTGGCGCAATAAGTGCTGCAGGCCTACAGGTAGTATTCAATTTTCAGACCCTGGGTATATGGTATAACACTTTAAAGGGTCTTGCAAGTAAATTAAGTATGCCAAGCGCAAACACTTAGCACTGGTTAGCATTGATAAAGTGCACAGAGTCCTAAGGCCAACAAAAATAGTAAATAGGAGAGTGTACACTAACAGCTACTTTATATAAAGAATAGGATGGCTGGAAAGATGGAGTGAAAGGGAGATGGAGCAATATATATATTTTCCATAAAACTTTCATTTTACCTAAACTTCTATTGTACTGTAAAAAAATTACGAAATGGGACATTTTGTTGCAAAATTCTAACATTTACCTTATTATTATTGGAAGCAGATCAAACTTATAAGGAAAGATATGATAAAGGAGACAGGAGAACTTGAAATCTTAGCATTCCTAGAGAGTCTACGGCATTTTTCAAGAGTCCACAATTGATCTTTCAGAAGCTGATGATTGAAAACATAACTTTGACATTCAATAAAAAATGCATAAAGGGATTTATAAAGTAGGCCATACACTGACAGCAAGAGCAGTTAGGATTGGCGGTAAGGAGGTACATGGAGAGAGAGGGAAAGAGAGAGAGGGAGAAGGAACGAGAGAAGGAGAGAGAAAGAAGTCATTTTGTTCTTTGAGGGCTCCAAAATTAGTTGGTTTTCAATAAAACTTTCATTGTAACTTAACTTCTATTTTGCCATTATGAGAACACAAATTGTGACAGTTGGTTACAAAATGGAACATTTTCCTTGTAATTTGAACAGACGAGGAAGATAATACATGACTGTGAATGGAGGACATGAACCCTTAACCAAATGAGCGTAATATATTATCCATTAGGCAACAAGTTTCGCACTTCTGAAGCTGCACAAAAAGATAACTTTGACATTCAATCAAACAATGCAGGCCAAACAGTACACATAGGTGACTGTACACCAAGAGCTAAATTATTTACAGAGTAGGATGGAAAAAGAGAGGGAGAATATATTCTTAATTTATACAGATGTATTGGCTTTTCAATAAAACTTTCAATTCACCTAACCTTAGATTCTATCATCAAAACAACAAAATGTGGCATTTTGTTGCATAAAAAAACACTTACATTGTTACCATTTGATCACAACTCTAAGAAAACGCATGGCCATGGGGATAGGAGAACTTGGGTCTTTAATAAAGTTCAACATAAGAGAATAAGACCTCTCCACTATGCCACATGTGACTTGCTTTACAAGCTACATCAAAACATATCTTTGACCTTCAATAAAAAGAAAACAGGTCAAGGACATTACATACTGAAAATTAGAGCAGTTAGGCAATCCGGAGAGGGAGGGAAATAGAAATAGCAAGAAGATAGCTTTTTTCTTCTTTTGGGCCTCCAAATTATGTGCTTTTCGAAACAATTTTTATTTTTCCTAAGCTTCTATTCTGCCATTAAAAACACAAATTGAGACATTTTGTTGCAACCTGATAAATTTATTTTGGAATTGGACCATACCTTTAAGAAAACACATGATCAAGAATAAAACAACATGTCAGCAAACACAATTTGTGCATTTTGACACATAAAATAAGGTGTGATAATTTGCCCCCTACTTGCCCAATCTTGCCCGCTTACAGCTAATTACCAAGTGCCCTAATAAAGGAGCATTTTTAAGATCATAATACATTCTTCTAGCACACTCAATTTTATTTTGAGAATTATAACAGCAATCATGCAACAGTGCTGTAAGTGCCCATATCGTAACTCTTTACAAGCACACCAGTCCATTCTATAGATATCAGCTATGGTTCTTCATTAACACAAGATAGGTACGCTCATAGTGGGGCCCACATGTCTTTGGGGTGGGAGGCGCAAGGAAGTGTGGAGTTGTACACCTCTGAGTAGTCCTGACAAGTTGACAGGCCCATGAGCCAATGGTCTATACTTGTCTTTTGCTTTCTCGCCCTAAGTGCACCAGGTATGCCCAGACGTGGGTCCTGGGTTTACTGTGCCACTGGATTCAAGCTATCCTGGCTGAAGAGGGGTGAAACCCCGAAACCGGTCCTAGGATGCTTGTTTCCGGTTCAGGGAGGACCTGGCTTGGCAGTTCGGGCTGGGCTGTTCCCATGAGGCACAGGGTCAAGACTAATTTGCATATGGTCAGGTCTAAACTGGGGTGGCATGGTGAGCAAAAGAATGATGGATTTAACCCAGATCTCTTGACTGGGGGTGAATGTTTTGATTTGTTCTGCATTCCGTCCATCAATTGTGTGTCAACACTACCCCAGGCCATGGTGACTCTGCGCTTACCTATAAGAAATGCCAAAGCAGCACATTTTCAAACACTTTTGAGTACAACTTTAACATACCCCGAAACAGCCATCAGTGCTGTCAACGCCAAGTCAAAATCAATAATTTGTTTGAAATGTGTCAACCATCTCCTGTCAATATGCATTTATCAGAGGGCATGGCCATGCCAAATGCAGTGTGTCATTATTTTGCTCTCCACAGAGCCAATAGTCTGTGGAGGATGCAACCCAAAGCCACCATGCTGACCAGCATGTAGCATACTCAATTAAATATTTTAAATAAATCAAACTAAATGTACCATTTGATGACATGCTCTTGTCTGTTAGCAACTATACAACCATTGTGTGTCTGATATTTCGATATTCAATTAACTTTCACATTTACTTTTAATACAGTTATCCTCATTTGGAATATTACTTGCAACATCAATATACATTCTGGTCAGCAGCAGTTTATGAGGAGAAGAGTTAGATATCAACATTGCAAGTATTGGCCATTCCGGCGACTCGCCATGCAGGCTCCCAAAGCATCACTCTTTATTTGTTGATATATTTTACATCACTCACTGTAGACCCTCTAGGTTATCATCAAACCATTTCTATAAGTTGGTGTCAAAAATGACACCCAATATATCAAATTTCCTGCTTTGTAACTGCTTTGTGGGTCCACTTTCACTGATCATTAGAAGGCTGGGGTTGTTAGCTAGTGGGATTTGGGGGAAATAGGCTTTCTCAAATGCAACCATTCTAGCAAGCCTACATCATGACCATATAGTGCATCTCAGTGTGTAATTCTTTAGTTGGTCTGCTAGGTAGTTGGCGTCGGCGAACTCCTGTAAGGAGATCTTCACGATTGTGAAGGAGTTCACGTCCCCTACCTCTTATTCACCCCCGCCTGTATCACCTGATGCGTGGGCGTGTGATCTTGCCACTTTTTTCACCGACAAGATTAAGGCAATTCAGGCCTCCTTCTCGGAGAGCTCGGTGGAGGGTTGCTGTGATCCCGGGGCAGGACTTGGAACATCGTCCACCTCTACGGGTATCCTGGAGGACTTTCCTCCTGTCTCCAGTGACATGTCCCGGACTCTGCTGGCCAGTCTCAAATCTGGCTCCCCACTTGACCCCTGCCCCGCCAAATTTTTGGCTGGGATGGCGGCAGTGGTGAATCCCCTGGTCAACCCGATCCTCAATGCCTCCTTGAGGGAGGGGAGTGTCCCACGCACCTGGAAAAGGGCGATGGTGATCCCCCTCCTGAAAAAGCCTGGTCTTGATGCCGAGGTCTTGGCCAATTACAGGCCAATTTCACTTCTCCCGGCTTTGGCTAAGATCACTGAGAAACATGTTCATGGCGTCTTGTCGAGCTTCCTAGAGTCCAACAATCTGCTCCATCCATCCCAATCCGGTTTCCGTCCGAATTTTAGCACGGAAACGGCGTTGGTGGAGGTCTCTGAGATCATCAGGGAGACCTTGGATGTGGGTGGCAAGGCCATGTTAGTCATGTTGGACTTGTCGGCGGCCTTCGACACCGTCCCCCATGAGGCGCTTCTTGCCAGGCTTTATGACATCGGCCTAAGGGGGACGGTGTTCAGATGGTTTACATCTTTTCTGGAGGGCCGCCGCCAGACGGTCTGGGTTTCCCAGAGCTCCGCCGAGATGCCGCCACTGGGAGTTGGGGTTCCACAGGGTTCTGTGTTGAGCCCGACATTGTTTAACATCTTTATGTCCCCTCTGGCGGCTGCGGTTGAGGCTCACGGAGCCCAGATCGTGTCCTACGCCGATGACACGCAACTCCTCTTCACATGTGGAAAAGATCAGACATTTGATGGGGAGAGAATTCGGGACTGCCTGGACAGGGTCTTCGGCTGGTTCCAGCGGAATAGCCTGAAGGCCAACTCCAGTAAGTCGGAGGTTCTATTCTTCGGCTGTGCCATCGATCCCGAGTGGCGGCAGTGGTGGCCGGCCGCCATGTGTCCTCCGGCACAATCCTCCTTGGTTGCCAAGAACCTTGGTGTGAAGCTTGACAACAAGCTCTCTTTGAGAGCGCATGTCCTTGGCCTGTCCGGCACCTTTTTCGGCATCCTGAAAATGCTCCGCAAGTTTCTTCCTCTATTGTCTGCGGAGCACAAACGGATTACGGTGCAGGCGCTCATCGGATCTAGGCTAGACTATGCCAATGCTCTTTTCGTAGGCCTTCCGGACTACTTGGTCCAGCGTTTGCAGGTGGCACAGAACTCTGCAGCCCGTGCGATCTTTGGTCTGCATAGACGAGCACGGGCTTCTGGGCTGCTGCAGACGCTTCATTGGCTGCCGATCCGGAAGCGGATTATTTTTAAATCCCTGACGCTGGTGCACAAAGCTTTGTTTGGCTCAGGCGCAGGATATCTGCAGAAAAGATTGGCTTTCTATCGCCCTGCTCGCTCACTGCGTTCGGAATCCCTTTTCACTGCTGTGGTCTCACGCGTGAGGAAGGCCCGCATTGGGGGACGCTCTTTCAGCTTCAAGGCCTCCCAGCTGTGGAACTCGCTTCCACTGGCACTCCGCAGCACTCCCAACTCGCTTCAATTCAGGAAGAAGTTGAAGACTTGGCTTTTCAATCATTCTGTTTAGGTGGGCTTCTTTCTTTCTCTTTTGGGTTCTGTTCTTCTTGCCATGTTGTTATACTCTGTAGCTGCCTGTGGAAAGCGCCGGGACACTCTTTTAGAGTAGCCGAGCGCTATAAAAATGCATTTTAACATTAACATTAACATTAACATTAACATTAACATTAAATTGTGCAGTGAAGATGGGGCCCAAGGTCAACAAACCAACCTCTCGATTTCAGTGTGGCGGCTGCCTAAGATTATGCATCCAGTAATGTGCAAAGTGTTTTTGTGTTACTAAACAGTAGGCTTCAAAGTTTGGTACAGAAAATACTCCTTTCTCATAGGGGAACTGTAATTTATGCCATGCTATTCATGCTTTGTGACCAGGGTAGTCTTCTCACCAAGACTTTTAGTTGCCCAAAAAACAGGAGACTACTGAATGTTAATGTTTAAAGAGAATAATAGTGTTAGATGAATGCAAAGTTTTCCAGGTAGTCTGAACCTCTCAACAAAGAAAACTATTGAATTTTGGCCATTACTTCTTCAGACATTTCTCTAATTTTTGGGAAATTTGAGGAGCCAGATTATGTCACGCCCCGTTTCTCGAATGCAATACCCTCATGATGTCTTCTTTCGGGCATCGGGCGTTTGACAAGTACTAATGTCAATGATAATAACTGATTGCAGATTTTACCCCTCTTAGAAATAAAGATATTTCTCCTCATTACACCTCCCTTGGGGAGGCCCAACATTTTGACGCATTTCCAGGTCTACCAGTAATGGGAAATCTGGGAATGAGCCAAAGTCAATGGGTGGATACATGGGAACACTCGCTCTCCCCCCATTGAACAACTCCCTGTGGCAGAGTAACGCAATTCAGTGATTTGCACTGCGTTGCATTACTCTAGATTTATCAAGCCACTCAGGACCATGCAAGGTGGCCTTGCGTGGCTTGATAAATCTGACTTAAGGGCTGCATCACCCTTTCACCCCATTTTTGCACTCAATCAAAAACATGAAGGTGAAAGAGTTTACATATACGCTACACTGACGGCTACATCATTTAGAGAATAGGAAGGAAGGTGCTTTAAAAAATGTGTTTTACCTAATCTTCTATTCTCCATTTTAAAATAATGTGTTTTACGTAATCCTCTATTCCCCATTTTAAAATACAAAGTGGAACATATTGTTGCCAAATGAAATAGCTTGCCTTGTAATTATCGGTACAGAAACTGACGTAAAGCAGGCACATGACTATTGAGACAAAAACACTTGAACCTATGATCTTCAGATTGAGAGTTTACATTTTTACGGATTGGGCTACAAGTGACAGTTTTGGAGCTGGATTAAAACCTAACTTTGACATTCTAAATAAAAAACACAGGTCAAAGAGTTTCCATATGTGACTGTACACTGAAAACTACATCATTTAGATACTAGGATGGAAGGAGAGAGATAGAGAGAAAAATAAGTTGTTTTGTCTTTGAGGCACACAAAAGTATGTGCATTTCAATAAAACTTTGCTTTTGCCTAACCTCCTTTTCTCCCATATAAACACATACTGGGAGATATTGTTGCAAAACGAAAAAGGTTTACTTTGTAAGAATTGGAAATAGAATAGATAATTAGCATAGAGACATGAGAACTTAAAACTTCGATCTTCAAATTGAGAGTCTAAGACCGTAAACTCTAAGACTGTAGACTCTCAATTTGAAGATCAAAGTTTGTGAGCGAGTGGTTTTGTGAGTAGCCCCTCTACTTACATTTTTCCTCCATTATTAAACATGGTGTTGGTGTTCTCCAATTATTGGACAATATTTCTCCTAATTTGTGTCCATAACTATATCACGTTTTAGCTCCTTTTACATCACATGAAAAAGATTCTATGTTCTAAGTTTCATGTAATACCAAGTATATTGTCTCCTCGGTCATTTGTATTAGACCAAACATCCTTGGCGTGGTATGCCCCTACAGCATATTGCCCTCAACCCTCCTGTTTAGCTGAATTCGTTTTTGTTGGCCTTAGGACTCTCTGCACTTTACCGATGCTGACCAGTGCTAAACTCCTTATGTTTGCTCCTTCAAACATGGTAAAATTGGCCTACACCTATTTGGCACATTCAATTAACTTGTAAGTGCTTATTAAATGATACTATTTGTACACAGGGCCTGTAAATCAAAGGTTATAGTAGGTCTGCATCATTCATTGTGATGCCCACTTAAGTAGCACTTTCTAAAACATGTCTCATACCTACCACTACAGTTTGTAGTGCAGTTTTTTTAAACTGCCATTTCGACCTGTCAAAATAAACTTTCCTCTAGGCCTGAACCTTCCTTTTTAATTCTCACATTTCACCCTCAGGTAGGGCCAAAATCATTGGGCAGAGAGCATTCATGTAAAAAAGTAGGATATGTGTACATACGTTTTACATCTCCGGGTGAAAAACTACTAAAGTTGTTTTATGTTACTGTTGTAAGGCTTATCTTTCCCATTAACTAACACTGGCTTAAAGTATTACATTTATTAAGTTCTAACCACAGAGTGGGAGCAGATATAAATAAGCTGTTTACACTCAAATTAATCACAATTTTAGAAAGTTGCTATTTTCGCGTCCTGAGCTTTATGCCTATCTCCTGGGTCACATGACTATGAGTGTCTCTGCCGTTGGGGTTTGTGGTTTCTTACTAGACATTAACACTAAGGGAGCTTAAGTGTGGACAGGATGGGCCTTCCTGGCAGGATGAGTGGTAAGGCACTGTACCTAGCCCCACTTAGATTTCAAAGGGCTTTACCTCCTGCACACACAAATGAATCTGAACACCAGGCCTGCCCTGTCATTTGTCACCCCTGTCAGTTTGCAGCCTTGACAGGGGAAAGGGAGGAACTTTCCAAACACAGGTGTGGAGGTAGATCATGGAGCTCCTCCCACACAAAGGCTAGCACCAGGTAAACATTTTGGACTACTAGAGCCACTCAAGAGAATGAATATGTGATGTTACATCGCATGCGCTACATCGCATGAGAATACAACGCGGTCGCTACAACGACTTGCTGTAGGGGTTGCTCTGGACATAGGAATAGTATAATTAACTATTCTAACTCCAGTGTGTGCAACAGTAGGAAAGGTGTTGGAATAGTAAATTATACTATTCCTTAGTTTAGCGCGCCCCCTACAGCAAGTCGTAGAACCGACTTCTGATGTAATGGCTTGTGTTGTAACAACGCGGTCATTGTAACGACTGCATTGTAATGGCATGCATTGTAGCGCATGCGATGTAAACGCTGTTTCCCAAGTGAACACTCCTGGGCCTGTGGAAGTTACAGAAGATTGACTGCACTGCTGCCAGAGGACTGCCCTGCTGTTTGAAGGACTGACTTGCTATTGGTGAAGGACAAGTAGATCAGACTGCATTCATTCCAGGCTAAAGAGAGCGACTTCAAGTGTCAGTTGTCTGACCTTCTGTGTGAGCTACAGGGACACAACAGGATTCAGAGGCCTCCCTGCAACTTCACAGCTGACGTGTTGTAACTGGACCTGCTGTGACCTGCAACTGATCCTGACAGCCCTGCTGACCTCTGGTGGAGTGAGTCTTGATCTTCAAGAAGTGCCTCGCCAGATCTTGGACCCTTATCTGACATCAGAGTGCTCCTCCTAAAGAAAAGGTGAAAATTCTGATGTTTGCGCTCCTTGAGATGACAAACAGACCCGTTCACAGCAGGGTTCTGCTGCCCGCGACTGCCAAAGTGAAGCACCTGTGAGACCTTCTCTTTACGTAGACAGTGATTGCCAGCAAAGACCGGCAACATTAGGCCTGCACCACCCTCAAAACCCAGCCTCCTCTGGGCTAACATTGTCCCTGTATCTGACCTATGTGCCAATGCGGAGAACTTCTGACTTTCTCCCAGTCTAGCATGAGCAGATGACTGTGAGTGGTGCTTTGAGCTCTAAGGCGCTATTTTCACCAAAAACCGTTAGAATTGAATGTCTCTGACTGTACTGATTGGATTTTTGTTGCTCTGGTATCATTCTATTTATTAAAGTTTACGCTATTTTTCTGAATTGGCATGGGATTTTTCTTGTGTTGTGTTTTCACTTTATTACTGTCTGTGTGCTGCATGAATATTAACACATAGCATTTACATTAAGCCTGACTGCTTTGTGCAGAGGTTAATTTAGAGGCTCTTGTGTTTTACCCTGACAAGGATTTGTGGTTGTTGCTTGACCAGGCCTTACACCCCAGTTAGCCAACAACCCAATTTTAAACTCAACCTCAACAAAGGGGAAATTTCTTACAAAGGGTTGTTCATATACACATATGGTTTAGTCTCTTTTAATGTTTGCTTTATGTAAGCACAGGGAACACCAAATACCTGTCTCTCACGCTGTGTGCATCATGTAAAGATTTCTTATCAATTATTCAGATGTGATCAAATGTATGCATGACTGCTATGATAATACCATTTTCTATGGCTGTATATTGACTTTGTTTAGAGCAACATATGATGCTTTGAAAACGATAATGAATTTAAAACAATTCCCTATTGAATCTCTGCTCTTGAGAAATTGTAGGTTATGTTATGGTATGTTATGTTATGTTTTGTTATGTTATGTTATGTTATGCTATGTTATGCTAAGTTATGTGACTATTCAGCTGTCCAACCCCAAAATATTCAAAAACGGTATTGTTCCAGTGATTAGAAAACATGTTTTTCCTTGATTTTTTAAAGCAAATATTTAAAGGAGAATTAATGCAGGGTACATAGTATCTTTTCATAGGCTATGTGTCCAGTGGCATTATATTAGACTGTTTTAAGCATAGAAAGTCTGTGTAGTATTGCACTCTCACACTCACAACATCTCATTACCCTCTCTCACACCTCATTACCTATCATACTCACTTTATCAGGACTCGTTTTACAGGACTAATAATGAATTTTAAACGTGAAAGTTCTATAGTCAAATCTTTTAATAGACAAATTCCTGGACGCAGTTGGGGGCCATGTACCTAATCCTCCCTAAATATTGTGACATTGTAGGAGTGCTCAACCCTTCCATCACCATAGTACCTTGTGAAACCTTAAAATGTTGAATTACATCAGATTAATTTGTAGCCCTGCATTCTAAGACATCTGTAACTTGACACTTTATGCATGCTCACCACTGCATCTCTGCACTCTGTGCTATTGTTGTGTGGACACTCATAGCTGTCAAGTATCTCCTCAATGTAAGTTAGTCCTGACCTTTTAACTCACCTCACATTGTATTCTGGGACTTGAACGTTTGCTGTTAATTGTAATTATGGGCTCAAAATCACAGCAGTGAGGGGAAGCTGGGTAAAAATCCAGCATTAGCCGAAGGTATCACACATAACAATAAGACAATTGTAGCTATGAAGTTTGTTGGTATGTTGAAAGTCGTGTATGTTTTTACCTCTATCCCATGTGCATGATGACAGCATTTCTTTCACAGGTACCTGTCACTACACCCTACATTTAATTTTTAAACCCTAGGGTGTTTGTCAGTTGATCCTTCTATTGATACTGACATGTTATGTTATGGTATGTTATGTTATATTATTTTGAGAAAGTGGATGAGAAAGTGGATTATTATGTGGGGTAGGTGACTGCTCACCTGAAGGAAAAATAACACTCCTTCTCAGAGTGAACTCTCAAAGCAAACAGGATTAACTTATGCCAATGTGTAAAGTTTTTATGCAGTAGGAAAAGAGTACAAAAGTCAAAACAGCAAGCTCTAAAAATTCCAAACAAAATTAGAACAATAGAGTAAAACTTAATAAAATGCTGGAAATCAAATAGGGTGAACCCGAGATGTGTTATTTTGAAGGTTTTAGGTTAAAATAGCTCCAAAACGTATCAGTGCCCACTTCAGGAAGGGACTTTATCACTTTTTTTTAAAGAAAAGCATTCAAAAGTCTCAACGCAGAATAGAACTTTGTTACTCTTTGAGAAAGTATCCTCCCTGCATGGGATGCCGGTGAAATTGTAGCCACTGCTTCGAAACTGGAGCCTGGATACCTGTATTGCTACCGCTGGCACTCTAGAATTTTGGAGATTCCTTAGAGTGCAAGCACAGAAGGGGACTTAGTCATTTTTGAGCAGTGCAGGAAACTTTCAGCTGGATGAAGGTAAAAACAATGCCATGCTGTGGATGCCAGATGCTGGTAGCAAAGCCCAGTCCAGAGGTTAGTGGGGTTCTTCAGGCAATAGGTCTCTTGCAACTTGTTGTGTTCCAGTAGCAACATGGGAGATCAGCCAACAGAATCTTGGAGTCCACTTCTTTGTCCTGTCTACAAGATGGAGCAGATTCTTTCAGTCCTTCAGGACTGCTCCCCAGTCACAGACAGCAGTTCCAGTCCTCTTCTGATCTTTCTAAGGTTAAGGAAGCGTTCTAGGGAAGATGCCTGGGATGCCACCTTGATGTCTGGTGCCATTTAGTGGATGGGCATGACTCCTGAGCACTCATTAACCAACAGGGTAAAAGTCCCCAAGAGCCTGTGTGCCCAACCAGAGGTGTGGTCAGGGTAATGAGCAGTCCCCTCATCTGTAGTCACTCCCTCATAGTTTGGTGCCAGACTGACTGGTGGGACAAAGGCTGGGGCTTTTCCATGTACCACCTGGCATTTAGTTTTGGCATTGCAGCCCCTTTGAAGGTAATTAAGTACCAGCCCCAACTACAACTGGTCTTCCTGCCATAAGAAAAAAAAAACACCTCCCCTTCCCACATGATTGTCCCTGCTCTGGGAGCAGTTTCCACACCACTTTCTCACCTCATTCAGGCAAAGTACAGGCTGTGCAGTTGCTGGGGATCTAATGCAAAATAACCTCCTGCAGCTTCAGGAAAGGTACATTTTAAATCTGACTTCACCTTTAAATTTAATTTTTATTAAATATAAAAAAAGTCTTTGTAAGGAGTCTGCAGCTGGTGCAGAAAAAAGGTAAGCACTAAAGTGTATAATCTACACTTTTCCTAAGTGCCAGTTACAGCCTGAATAGGGACAATGTAATTTTGGGCCTAGTTACTAGGGAAACATACCATTTCTAATATCAATCATGTTCCACTTTTAAATATTATGCACCTGGATTTGTGGGCAACAAGATGTGCTTAGAGGTGGCCTATTTAATACTTTAATGAGATTTGTCTCGTTAAAATGGGGATTTTAATGAAGGATTCAAGCTGCTTCTGTCCAGCTACACATGGTAGACCTGAAGCCACGTTTTTCAGCTGCTGCAGTCCACAGGTACATTTAACTTTTAATGTAGGGGGATTTATTTCTAAGCCATATACAATGGCTTTATTGGAAATGTAATTGTACCAATCAGGTTTTGCGCCAATTTTGACAGGTCAAAAATTGGAGGGGAATCATGCAATAGTTGTTCATTATGTTCTTTTCTGTTCTGTTCTGTAATGACATGACCTGTCATGACATGTTATGCTATGTTCTGTTAAGGAAATTTATTGAGCGTATGTACAGTGTTGCACACATAGGGTCTCTTGGTGCTATCTGTAGGACAGATTGAATAAAAGCAAGTTAACGCCTCAAGGGGCATATTATCAAGACAGGTGATAAAATTATCGCCGCTATAGCGGAAAAAACTGCCGCTAAAATGGCGATAATGGGCTTGATAATATGCTCTATGAAATTCCAATTGAAGCCCATGTCTGCTGCTAAAGAGGTGATAATTTTATCGCCTGTCTTGATAAAATGCCCCCAAGTTTTTTTACTAAAACAAGATATCATAGGAATCGCCTTCAATTGTGGAGGAAGCTGATGACGAGGTGCCAAGTGAGAGAAAGACTTAGCACCGGAGAAAGCTCTGCAGGTATATGGAACAGCAAAAAGATTGGAAATTGGAGGAATGAAGCATCTGAGTTGGCTAGTACAATTCTAAGCTGGATTTCCATATTAGAGGAGCATCTCCGTTTAGGAATTTGTGTAAAATGCACATGGATATGAAAACAACCCTTTTGAAATTGGGAAGCCAATGATGTTTAAGGAAGAGTGGCTTTGCCAAAGCAAACCATAGACGTTGGTTAATAGCTTTAGCCAGTTGATTTTGAGCAGCCTACAGTCTGTTCAGCTTCTCTATAGACACTGTACCCTAGTCAAAGCTACATCCAAATAGTATGAGACTAAGCTTCTCCAAGTGTCTGTCAAAAGAAGGGGAAGGATAGGCATAAGGTTGCACAAAACCATGTGGCAGACATCAAATTTAATGTAAAAATTGTTGACTACTGATTTGGGGCCAAGGCATACCCAAAGGTCAGAAGTCCAAGAAACCGTCTGACATAAAATGGCATTGTTGCCCACCAGCAGCACATAGGGTATATCTGGGTTGACCTTGAGCTTACTAAAAAACATCCATTTCCTGATATATCTTATACATTCAGGTAAAGAATCTAGAGTTTGTTTACCTTTAGATAGCTGAAAGATAAGCTGAATTTCATCAGTATAGGAGTACAGTGAGCACCAAGCTCCTAATTAGAAACAAAAGAGGTCTGTTATAGATGTAAAAGAGCAGTGGAGAAAGTGTGCAACACTGAGGGGATCCAGTATTCACTGTAGTCCGTGCTGTTGTCCGCTTTGCCCAGGTAACTATCTCAAATCTCTCCATAAGGAAAGATCTATGCCATTCTAGAGTCACCTCATCTATAGTGCATTCATCTAATTTGGAAATAATGTTATGGTCCACCAAGCCAAAGGCTGCTGACAGGTCACGGAGAATTAAGATGTTCATGCAATTCCCATCACCAGCCCTTTAAAGGTGATCCTACACTGTGAGAAGAGGTGAATGTGTACTGCAGCTGGTACTAAAGCCAATATGGGAGTGCTCTAGAAGGTGGTTTGATTCCAAATAATTACAAAGTTGTTTAGCAATAATTTTTACTAAAATCTTGGTGACTGCCGGAAGAAGAGTGATTGAGCAATAGCCGTATTTCCCGGATCAAGATTAGCCTTCTTTTAGAATGTTCTAATGATTCCTACTTTAAGTTAATTCTAAATAATTCTGGTGCTCAGAGAGAAATTAATTATACTTTAGATCGAGGAGGAGAGAGCAGGAAAATCTTGGTGTAGGACTTTCAAGGGCAAAACATTGCAGAGACCGAATATCGAGTAAAAAATATCAAGTTACACAAATATCGAGTCATAAATGTTGTGGTTCAGAAATATCGACATCAAGAATATCGACTTAAGGTAAGTAATATCGGTTAAAAGATATCGAAGTGTTTAATATCGCTTGCAAAAATATAGTAGTTAAAAATATAGTTTTTTTATTAATATATGTATTTTAGTATATATTTTTTATGTATGTGATGTATGTTTTTTTGTATAAGAATAGTTCGTATTTTTAATATATTTGTTACATTTTTAGTAGTTGTTAATTTTTTTAATTTAACTTTTGAGTTTTTAGTTCCGTAGCGGATTGTGGGTTTATAAGGAAATAGGGTGGGAAGTAATTTAATTATATTAAATGTATTGATTATTTTTTTATTCATTAATATTTGTTTAATTGAGATGCTATTGTGTTAAATGTGTAAAATAATGTAATTAATAATTGGCTGTTAACAAACTTCAATTAATTAATTGTAATTAATTATGGTAATTTTATGATTCATTTTAGGTGTGTGCTATGGTGTTTATAGGTTTAAAGGGTGGGAAGCAAAGCATTTTAAATTTATGAATTTTTCATTGGTTGTTAATTCATTTTATTTAATTAATTGATAATTCATTATGGTAGTTGTGTGATTAATTGTAGGTTTGTGTTGTGGTGTTTATAGGTGTAAAAGCTGGGAAGTAATTTATTTTTAATTTATGAATTAATAATTTGTTAATTAATTTTAATTCATTGATTCGTAATTAATGATGGTAATTGTGTAATTAATTGTAGGTGTGTGTTGTGGTTCTTATAGGAGTAAAGGGTGGGAAGTAATTTGTGTTTAATTAATATATATATATATATATATATATATAGTTGTTAATTAATGTTCATTATTTGATATTTATTTTGGATAGTTGTTTATTTGTTATTTGTTGTTTTTACTTATAAAGGGGTAAAGGGTGGGTATTAAATGCATTTTAAATATGTAATTATTAGTTGTTAATAGTAATAGTTTTTAATTTAAGAAGTTTTAATAATGAATAATTGTGTTTCATTATTTTATAGTTTACTTTAGGTGTGTGTTGTGGATAATATAGTGTTACAGGGTGTGTAGTCAATTAATGTTTATTCGTTTTTTTATTAATGATATTTTGTAATTGATTATTAATTATGTTAATTATGACAATAAATGTAATTAGAAATGTTGAACTATTTTGTTATTGGTGTGGTGTTATAGGTTAGGAAAATAAATACATATCTGTTTTAAATAATGTTTTTGTTTGTAATATTTTCTAGTTTAAAAGAATAATTTTTTATAAATGTATTTATTATTTTATTGTATATATGATATTTGTATGTTTTTGTTATATGTAATATTACAAAATGTGTTCTTTTTATATGTTTAATATATTTGATTTATTTTTTTGTAAATATTGTTTATTTTTATGATTTTTGAAATTTTTACTATCTTTTTTTAAGTGTTTAAGTGTGAATTGTAATTTTTGTTTCTCTGTTATTCAACACAATTCCCTAATGTTGCACTCACTGGAGTGGGAATAGTAATTTTACCCCTCCTCTATCCAGCACTTTTTTCTACTGTTGCGCTCACTGGATGTGGTAGTAAGTGGGCACACTGTGCAGGATCCACAAGGATGGTGTCCAGTCACTGCCGGGAGACCCCACAAAGTCCTCTGTGTGTCGGTGTTGTGTTTCCTAGGTCTCGTGTGTATCAAGGCATCCTTCAGGTTGCGTGTTCTCTTGTATGCAAACCTAGGTTTAGCTAGTTGTAGATTACCTGTACTTAAAATGTTCCAATGTTTCAGGATAATTTTCTTAATTCTGACAGAATCTGGGGTGAACGATGTAACACAAGTTAGAGTGTCAGTGATTGGTTTATGATGTACTTCGAGAAATGTCTCTCTAGGGTTATTCCTTGCTCTTTTCAAAGTGCCCCTCACTTGTTTCTCTGGGTAGCCTCTTACCTTGAGGTTGGATGCCAAGATGTTGGCTTCTGTTCTGTAGTCAGAGACCAATTTACAATTACGTCTGATA
The DNA here is from genome assembly GCF_964204655.1 of Triturus cristatus. Taxonomy (NCBI): domain Eukaryota; kingdom Metazoa; phylum Chordata; class Amphibia; order Caudata; family Salamandridae; genus Triturus; species Triturus cristatus. The sequence goes on along the minus strand of NC_140591.1, from coordinate 1,077,507,361 downwards.
CGTAAAAATTGGCCAAAAGGCAAGTTGTCTCTTAGCGCTTTAGGGTGGTGGCTTTTGTATAAGAGTAAGCTATTGCGATCAGTGGGTTTTTTGTACAGAGTGGTGTTGAGAGTACCTGCAATGAATGTGATATTTAGATTGAGGAATGGTAAAGAAGCGTCAGAGATGGTATGGGAGAATTTAAGGTAGTCATTTCGATCATTGATCCACCTCACGAATTCCTCACAACTCGACCGTGTCCCATGCCAGAAGATCAGGATATCGTCAATAAAGCGTTTCCATAATTCAAATTGTTGTGGTATGGATTGGTGGTATTCTGGATGGTGTCCTTTTTGAACGCCGTCATTTAGAGGCACGCTAAGCTTGGAGCAAAGGTGCTCCCCATAGATGTACCCTGACATTGATGAAATAGCTGTTGTTTAAATTCAAAGAAGTTTTCAGTCAAATGGAACTGTTTTCGGCTACAGCCCTCTGGCTCATCCTACTGGAGATTTTCAACTTTCATTCAGAGATAGGAGGGAATATTTATGAAGGGGTTTGCATTGCACTTGCAGCACCCAAAATTAAATTTATGAAGCCACGCAAGGTCACTTTGTATGGCACTGAGTGCCTCCAAAAATCTGGAGTAAAGCCCCTTCCTGCACAAAAACAATCCTGTATGCAACACAGGCACCCTTGCACGAGGGTGCTAGGCTGCACAAACGTCACCAGTGCAGGTGAAAAAGGAGGATAGTGCCGTATTGTCTTAAATACAGTGCATTCCTGCCCATTCCCTGACACGCAGTGCAGCAAAGTAACTTTCTGCACTGCAATTTGTGACTTTTCCATAAATGAGCACCTAAGTTCAAATGTAGTAATCTTAGCTGCAGCTTCAACCCAAGGCCATCTGACGATGAAACTCCCTCCTTGGACACCTCCTGTAGCCTTTCCCCACTGAACCTTACCTTCTCAGACACTTGGAGGCATATTTATTAAAAAAATCACACAGCGCAGCAAGCCACCTTGTCTGCATGATAAAAAAAGGGTAGGAATGCACCGTACTTAACATTATACAGCAATTCCTGTCTTTTTCCTGTGCTGGCGCAAAATGTGCTGCCTATTGCCACCAAAGACACCCTTGCACCATGGTGCAAGGGTGTCTGCTTTGTAAGCAGTATTGTTTTTGAGCAGGAAGGAACACTTTCCTACACAAAAACAATGCCTTGAGGCATTTTCCTCTTTCTATGTGTGCTGCAGAATTTAAAAATTCACAGCTGGATTTACTGATTGAATTTTTGTCAGTTTGGTGTCAAATAATGCATTAAAAAGTACCCTGTTCACTAAATTGGTTTAGTATTTTTCATGTGTTGTGTTTTCACTTTATTACTGCACTGCATAAACACTTTGCACATAGCCTCTAAGTTAAGCCTAACTGCATTTTATGTCACATTACTCATGGTTAAGCACAGGTTAATTTAGTAACTTTTTGTGGTTCACCCAGTGAAGGGATTCTGGCTGTAGGTTAACCAGGGGTCACACCCCAACCAACCAAAAAAATAATTTCTCACAGGCTGAATATGAATTAACCGTGCTGCTCAATTTATTTATACCTTACAAAGCACATTATGTTTTCTGTAATTCACTATCAGTATTTTAACAAAGTGTTATTTTTGATCACCTGCCTGTTTACAGAATCTGATGTTTCCTCGCTATCTTCAACTTAACAGCCCTGAAGGTTATTTGGTTCCTGGGGATATTACTCATATAAACAGATCGGATACATTTTTTCATCCATAAACGCCCTGATTACGAGTCGGATATAGCAGAATTCCCATTTGGTATTGTGATCTGCATGTTCTCGTGCCCGGTATTTTTTTAGAGTGTGGGAACACTGGACTCAAACTGAGTGATTGATAAAGCTAACTAGAAAAAGCACACAAGGCAATCTGGATTTTCATATCACATTTTTTTTATTCCACTTGCATGAATTCATTCTAATAATTACATCTAACTCCTATTCATGTAATCCACCTTTGGAAACGTGGGAAATGCTTCAGTTTCCTCTGAGCTCAAAACTAACCCAATAATCAACAAATTTATAACAATAATTAATAGTGACTGAATTTACCACTATTTTTAGGTAGCAGAGTAGTGTGCTACCCAACATAAAGCACTTCAATTGCTCATCCGGGGAGTAGTGAGCACTATATAAATCCAATCCAATGCAATACAACATACATATATTTTCTGGCATGAGGAACACCTGTTATCTATTGTGTTCAGTACACATTTCTGATAACAATTCATATGTGAGCTTCCTACGTGTTTTCTTTACCCTTATTTCTGGTAAACACTTAGACGATTCAATCTGAATTACAGGAATTCACCATCTCTCATGGTTAAAATCAAAACCAAATTACTACTAATGAGTAAGGGCTGTATTTTGACTAATTAAAATATGAATATTTAACCACTATAAACCATGATACCCCATCTTCCTATTTGTCAAATTCTTCATCATGCTAAAAATGTCCTGTAACCTCTAGCTCAGCAAACAAACAAGAACGATCTACCTTCTCCAGAGAAGTTTTCTCCTGATCCAATAATGGGCATGCTTTTAGAGGGGATAAGGGCATTTAAGTCAATCATGGAGGAAACTAACAAACTAATTCAGAGCATCGAGGACAATGGTCCTATGTGGATAAAAGTGTGACTAAGGTTAAGCAGGGAGTGAGTGATATGCAAGATTTAATGAACAAAGTTGATTGTCTCCAACCTGAGTTCCACACTCTTAAATAGCAAACAGAGAAAAAAGAAACTTGCAATCATTGTAAACTCATCATAATTCATGGTCGGTCTGAGGATTTAGAAAGAAAGCATCCTATGCCTTCTTTTAAGTCTTTCATCCCTAAAGGTTTGAAATTGTCAATATCTACTAGTTCAAACAGCCAAAGGGTATATTTGGGTCCTCAAAGGAAATCCACTGTCCCCTCTTTGAAACAAAGGGTTATCTTGTTGTCTTGGGGTACAATGACTTGCTTACGGTTATTATGGTGGCTGACAATAAAAAGAGCATGTCATGGTCTGTAACAAACTTTCATCCATAGGATGTTGCCAAAGCTACAATGAGGAGGAAATATTTGTTGGGTTTGGCATATTCTTGGAGAGATGTCTTATCCATCCATTTATATTTAAAGTTACATACAAGGACAAAACTGTTAATGATCAACATTCTTCAGCATTAAGGACGTTCATTTTCCAATGTAGAGAAGAAGGCATGGATCTGTCTAGACCTTCTAGGCACTGATTGTGTATCTACCCTTGGCCTTGTATCTGTTGATATTTCCATGAAGGTATTATATTTTCTCTGACTCATATACTTATTTGCTATGAGTTACTATGCTTATTTTCTATGTTGTATACCTTTCAGATATTATGCTCCACAAGTCAGAGAGTTGCCTATAGTAAGCTTGTGCCATATTTTCATGAAGATGCACCATCCTCAGTTCCATTTTTATTCTTTGTAGGTGTGTGCTAGAAGTTGGGTTATTGGTTCTTTGGGGGGTGAGTCCTGGTCAAGCAGCAACCACAATTATACTCAGGGTATGGCACAGGCAAACCCCAAATTAACCTGTGTCCGTGCCCTGGTAACTTGGCACAGAGCAGTCAGGCTTAAATTAGAGGCAATGTCAACAGTTGTTTTGCAATGATTCAAACAGTAAAACAATGAAACCATCACACAAAAAGGATCCCACACCAAGTTAGACAAATGAAACATAGCTTAATAAATAAAATAAGACCATATTGGAAAAAATCTAAATAGTAGAACTGGAGACAATGAATTTTAACATTTATAGTGAAACTAGCACCAAAAATCATAAAGCGGTATTCAGTGTATATAGTCACAATGGACAGGGACAAAGCCACTAGTTCAGGCTGACTGCGATGGAGAGTGGGCTGGACCTAGTTAGGTCCCCTGAACAAAGTACCTTAAATCCTGGTTATGGAGCATTGCGTAGATATGCGTTGAAGATGAGGCGTGAAGCCGAAGTGACGTGGCTACTTCGATATGTGGCAAGAGTGCGATGTGAGGTCCTGTTGCAACGTCATTGAGGATCCCGTCGATCGGGCTTGGAATTCAAAGTCAGGTGTTGGGGATCCAACGCACCTCTGGTGATGCGTTGGTTCGGAGGAGCTGAGAAGATGTGATGTAGAGTCCAGCTTCAAGACTGCCGTCGATGAGAGATATGAGGACCTGGGCTAGGGATGCATTGCGCTGTTGGGGTGACGCGTTGGTTCCAAAGGTTGCGGGGCAATGCAGGTCAGTGCAACTGCTCCGAACCCATGCAGCAGCGGAAATGCATAGATTCTGCTCAGGGATGTGCTGTTCAACCAAGGAGATGGTTTGGTTCTGCTTAGCGAAGCACCTTAGGCCCATTCCAAGGGTCCAGGACTGGGGTGACACCACTTGGCAGGGTAGACTCACAGATAGCTGAGTCCAGGTGCAGGTGCAGGTGCATGTGTAAGGTTAAAAGCCTGCTACGTCCCTCAGACTCCAGATCAGGAGAACAGCCAACAAGCCCTTGGAGTCACTCTTGGTCCTGGGCTCAAGAGAAGCAGGTTGTGTCCTTCTTACCCAGGCAAGAGGGCAGTGGGCAGCAGGTGAGCACAGCAAAGCAGGGGTCCAGCAGAGTGCAGTCCACGAGAGTGGCAGCCCTTGAGCAAAACAACAGTCCTTCTTCCTGGAACAGTATCCACATGTCCAGAAGTGTACTGAAATGATGGTGTCTGTGGGCCTTCTTTTATACATAATTGTGCATTTCAAGTTGGGAGAAGCTTCATGAGGCATGCCTTTGAAGTGTGCAGCCTAGTGTGGGTCCAAACTAACTGCAGGGGGTATGCATGCCTTTCTGTGGAGACAGGACACAGCCTATTGAGGTGTAAATAAGGCTAGGCCCAGCTCCTCCCTCCCACTCTGCCAGCGATGGCCCATTCAGTCACACCTAAGCTCCCATTGTGTGTGGCTGTCTAGGAGGAATACACTAAGCGCAACTGCCAACTACACCCAGCCATTTGACCAGACACAGCCTACCGGCATCAAATGGTTAAGGCAAGAAAATGCCAACTTTCCAAAAGGGGCACTTTTAAAATTGTAATATGAAATCTGGCTTCACCAAAAATAATGATTTTAAATTGGGGTTCCGGAGGCACCAAACTTGAACCAGTTACATCTTCCCATTTGGAATTACACTTACAAAAATGTTACAAACAAAGGTTTATCTTGTTGTCTTTGGGGTAAAATGACTTGTTTAAAGTTACTATGGGGGCTAAGAATAAAAAGAGCATGTCATGATCTATAACAAACTTTCATCCATAGGATGTGGTCAAAGCTACAGTGATTAGGAGGAAAGAGTTGTTGGATTTGATACGTTCTTTTAGTGAGGTCTTATCCATCCATGTATATCATATCATGTGTATGCACTGTCCCCAGTTTCATGTTCCTTCTTTGTAGATGTGTGTTAGAAATTGGGTTTCTGGTTGGCTACAGTGTGAGCCCTCGTCAAGCAGCAACCGCAAACCTAGTCAGGGTAAGGCACAAGTAAACCCCAAATTAACCTGTGCTCACCCCCTGGTAGCTTGACACAGAGCAGTCAGGCTTAATTTAGAGGCAATGTGTAAAGAATTTGTCCAGTGATTCGAACAGTAAAACAGTGAAAACACCAGGCAAAAATTATCCCACACCAGGTTAAACAAATAGAACACCTAATTGAGTAAATTAAACAAGATGAGAATGAGAAAAATCCAAATTGTAAAACTGGAGATATTGGATTTTTAAATTATTGTGAAAATAGTACCAAAAATCAAAAAGCGTAATTGGGGATATCTGGGCGCCAGACCAGGACAAAGTCACAAGTTCAGGCCCACTGTAATGGAGCATGGGACAGCTACAGGCCCCAATTAGACCAGCTGGGCAAAGTACCTTAAATCCTTGTTGTGGACCCTTGCATGGATCTGAGTCAATGATGTGCTACGCAGCCGAAGCGATACATTGGTTCCAAAATGTACCGATGCTGTGAGGTCCTGTTGCAATGTCGTCGAGGATACTATTAATGGGGCTTGCGATGTGAAGTCTGGTGTCAGGGATGCGGTGCGCAGCTGGTGATGTGTCAGTTCCAAAGTGCTGTGAAGTTGTGATGCGGGGTCTGGCATTTAGGCTGCCAACGGCGAGCGATGGGAGGACCTGGGCTGTGGATGCGCTGTGCAGTTGGGCCAATGCATCTGTTCTGAGGGCTGCGGCAGTGACGTGGGTCTTTGTAACAGGTACAATCCATGTGGCAGCAGCGATTTGCTGGTTCTGCTTGGGGATGCGCAGCTCAGTCAAGGAAATGCATTGGTTCTGCTCAGGGATGTGCCGCTCAGCAAAGAAGATGCATCAGTTCCACTAGCAATTACATTAGGCCCAATTCTAAGGGTACAGGACTGGGGTGGCAACACTTGGAAGAGTAGACTGACAGATGGCAGAGTCAAGTTGCAGGTGCAAGGTTGTTGGAAGCCTGTTATGTCCCTGAGGCTTCAGATCAAGAGGCCAGCCAGATAGCCCTTGGGGTCACTCTGGGTCCAGGGTTCAAGAAATGCAGGTCCAGTCCTTCTCACCCATGCAAGAGGGCAGCAGACTAGTACAGCAAAGCAGGAGTCCAGCACAGTGCAGTCCAACAGAGTGTCAGTCCTCCAGCAGAACAGCAGTCCTTCTTCCTGGCAGAATATCTGCAGGACTAGAAGAGTACTGAGGTGGTGGTGTCTGAGGTGCTTCTTTTATACAAGGTTGTGCCTTTGAAGTTGAAAGAAGCTTCTAGTGGCATGCCTGTGAAATGTACAGATGCCTTGTCTTTCCTGTCCAAGCTTCAGACTAGCTACAGGGAGTATGCAGCCCTTTTGTGGAGACATGACACAACCTATTCAGGTATAAGTGAGGCTAGGCCCAGCTCCTTCCTCCTATCCTGCCAGTGATGGCCCATTGAGCCACACCTATTCTCCCATTGTGTGTAGCTATCTAGGAGGAATACACAAAGCCCAACTGCCAACTATACCCAGTTATGTGACCAGAGACATGTTGTAGGTACCAAAGGGTTAATGCCAGAAAATGCAAACTTTCTAAAAGTGTTATTTTAGAATTGTAATCTAAAATCGACTTCACTGTGTACTAGGAATTTACGTTAGGATTCCAGAAACACTAAACTTGAAACAGTCATATCTTATCATTTGGGAATTACACTTATAAAAATGTATTAATGTAATCCCAATGTTATCCTATCAGAGATATAGGTCTTGCAATAGTGAAAAGTGAATTTAAGAGTTTTCCACTACGAGGGCATGTAAAAAAAAGTACATGTCTTTTTTTTAAAGTACATTGCACCCTACCTTCTGGGATGTCCAGAGCCTACCCTAGGGGTGACTTATGTGTATTAAAAAGGAAGGTTTGGACTTGGGAAAAGGATTATTTTGCCGGTCGAAAGGGCAGTTTAAACTGCACACACAGGTTCTGTGCTACTAAAGTGAGTGAGCGAATGATTAACTGACCCCCCCTGATTCCATCGGATAGTGGAAGATCGGAGAATGTAGTCACGGTAAGGGACAACTAGCCCGTAGCCCATCCTAATACCAGTGTAGAATACCCAAGGATCATTGATCCTGGGGAGTTAACAGGGGCCCCAAACGCAAAATCTATAGCTAGTAGCCCACATCTGGAGCCTGTACTTATTCCTGACCTATACACTGTTGTGTCGGTTGTAGTCTCTCCAAGCACTGACAGTGTTGTACCTCATGAGTTACAGGATGGTAATCCCTATATTGGTCAGGGAGTCAGAAATTTTTCAAATACGGCTGGCGATGACAGAATTGTACACACAGCCGATGGTGCAGCAGATGTTCCTGAGGGTGTTCATGTTGGTAGAAATAGGGCAAACAATAGTTTGACCTTATTATCATGGAACCTAGCAGGGATACACTCTAAACTCCTAGACCCCGATTGGTTTATCGGACTCGGAAATATTGATATTAGTGCTTTCCAAGAAACGTGGGCCGTTGACAAGGGGCATATCAATGGCTACACCTCATCCTGTGTGGATGCCCTCCCTCCAAATAAGTCAGGTAGGGTTAGTGCTGGTCTGTTAATTTTGGTTACAAATACCTTAGCCTGTAGATACAAGCAACTTTTAATAAATTCACTTGATATTATGGGTATCCAGCTTACATTTCCGTCTGGCCTCATCCTGACCGTGCTAAATGTTTATGCTAGGACAGAACCTTCTAATAACAAATTCATAGTAGTCTCTTTATTAGATGATCTAGTAGAGGGTTTTCAAGTGAACTCCAAAATTATAGTTGCTGGGGACTTCAATGCTGAGTTTGAGCCTTCTGCTCTATTAAGTGCTTCTCTTGAAGAGGAGGACGAGTTATGGGGCATCCCTAATGTGGTAGCTGGTAAACACTGTAAACGCTACTCAAATGTTTCATTACAGATAGCTTCCCTAACTGCTGGTAGGAATTTGAGGGCTTGTAATGGAAGAACTCAATCAGACATAGGACGAAAGGCTACCTTCAAGAGGGGTGTCTATACAAGCACAATGGATTTTATTTTTATCGATGTCAGAATCTGGCCTCTAGTAGAGGATATGATCATTGAATCATGGTCAGATAGCGACCATAACTCCTTGTTTCTAAAATTAAAGGGCAAGGTCCTGGATAGGGATGCTCATCGCCATATTTCCAAATCAATAGAGCCAAGCCCAACCAATAATTGTAGAAGAGGCACATGGCTGACCAGGACCGCTACGCTAGAATATCTGAGTTCCTAGTGGCCTCTTTAGTTAACTTGTTTGGACACAAGGATAGCTCTGATTTTATCGATGCTCCATATGTTATTTCAGTACATAAAGAACTCTTTAAGGCCCTAGAATCAGATTTCCTAAAACTGAGCCGAACTGGAAGACGTGCTAGTGTAAGGGACTGTAACTGGTTTAATAATGATTGTAAGGAAGCCAAAAAGGCATTACAAAAAGCAGTTAGAGAACGTTCTAGAATGGATATAATCTCAGCACGTAACACTTATAGAGTAGCATTTTGCAAAGCAAAGCACGAACATGCTGACACAAACTGGAATAATCTGGTTCTAGCAGCCCAAGCCAGAGATAGCCGTATGTTCTGGCTCATTGTATCTAAGGGCAACACAGAAAACCCTATTTCTAATAACCATCATATATAACAGGAAGTTTGGGTGGAACATTTCTCGCGCTTATATTCCGATGATGTGGCCACTATGGACTTACACATCGATCAGGTTGCCTCAATCACAGCTAATACTGTTTCTAACAAGACCGTAAATATTCCTTCACTAGTTTTCAGCCTAGAGGATACTATGCCTGCAATCAGTAAACTAAAAGCAGGCAAAGCCCCAGGACCCGACCTGATACCGGGGGATCTGTACAAATCTGAATCAATGATATGGGGACCATACATAAATCTTCTGTCCAACAGTATACTGGCTGGTGGGGATATTCCTGAAACTTGGAGGGGAGCAGAGGTAATAACTGGTAAACAGTCATAATATCGAATAAAAAATATCGACTGGACAGAATATCGAGTTGCCAAAATATAGTGGTGAAGAATATTGAAAATCAGGTAAGAAATATCGATTTACATAATATAGAAGTAAGTAATATCGACAGTCATAATATATCGAATTTTTTTATAGTGTTTTAAGTGTTAGTATATGTGTTAAAAGTATGTATTAATTTTGGAATGTATGTTTGAATATTTTTAAAGTAATGAATTTTATGTTATTTAATTTTTGTGTAATTTAATTCCGTAGCGGGTTGTGGGTTTATAGGGGATTAGGGTGGGAAGTAATTTAATTATAGTACATTAGGGGGCCGATTCCAATCATGGAAAAAGGCAGTACGAATAGTCGTACGGAGCGTTTTCTCCGTACGACTCGTACCAGGTAAACTCATTCTACAACCTAGGAAGTATGATTCGTACAGAAAGCCTTTTTCTGTACGAATCGTAAAAAAGACCGTAAAGCAAAAAAATACCCACGAATCCGATCCGGAACTGCTTGTACGCGGCGTCCGTACGTCTTTCAGCAGCGTTTTCCGGCGCAGAAAGTACGATTCGTACCGACGTCACTACGTACCTCGCTGTGACTACGGGAGCGAAAAACTGCCGGAAAAGCAGAACCCTACGCCACGGAGCCCCGATACGCGACATACAGCCATGAACCCCATCATACGTGTCATCCCGGTCCTCTTGGCCTACGACCTGGTGCTCCGCACCCGACGCACATGTCGCAGAAGGTGAGAACAACATGCGTGGGTACGATGCGTACCACACGTACCCCTAAAGCGCCATGACAACAGTGGTACAGACCGTACCCATGCATGAATGCGTGGGTACGGTGCGTACCACACGTACCCCTATGGCTCCATGACAACAGTATTACGGACCGTACCCACGCATGAATGTGTGGGTACAGTGCGTACCACACGTACCCCTACGGCACCATGACAACAGTGGTACGGACCGTACCCACGCATGAATGCGTGGGTACGGTGCATACCACAGGTACCCCTAGGCGCAATGACAACAGTGGTATGGACCGTACCCACGCATGAATGCGTGGGTACGGTGCATAGCACATGTACCCCTACGGCACCATGACAACAGTGGTACGGACCGTACCTACGCATGAATGCGTGGGTACGGTGCGTACCACACATACCCCTACGGTGCCATGACAACAGTGGTACGGACCGTACCCACACATGAATACGTGGGTATGGTGCGTACCCTTACGGCCCCATGAGTACTCAGGTACGGACCGTACCCACGCATACATGCGTGGGTATGGTGCATACCCCTACGGCCCCATGAGTACTCAGGTACGGACCGTACCCACGCATACATGCGTGGGTACGGTCCGTATCACACGTACCCCGTTACGGCAGCAGGAAAATTTGGATATTAGGCGTACACACGCCAGGAATGTGGGCATAGAGGACTGGCCCAGCATGTTACCTTCAAATTGTTGCGTGTGTAGGTCCTGGCCAGCAGTGTACACCTCCAAGGGGGTGCGTGGGTGGGTGCAGAGGCCTCCCAGCAGTGGAAAAACATATGAGGGGTGGGTGCATATCACTACCAGCAGTGGACAGACATATGAGGGGTGGGTGCAGAGGACTCTCAGCAGTGGACAGATATATGGGGGTGGGTGCAGAGGACTCCCAGCAGTGGACAGACATATGGGGGTGGGTGCAGAGGACTCCCAGCAGTGGACAGACATATGAGGAGTGGGTGCATATCAATACCAGCAGTGTCCAGACATATGAGGGGTGGGTGCAGAGGACTCCCAGCAGTGCCCAGACATATGAGGGGAGGGTGCAGAGGACTCCCAGCAGTGTACAGACATATGAGGGGTGGGTGCAGATCACTACCAGCAGTGTCCAGACATATGAGGGGTGGGTGCAGAGGACTCCCAGCAGTGGAAAGACATATGAGGGATGGGTGCAGAGGACTCCCAGCAGTGCCCAGACATATGAGGGGTGAGTGCAGAGGACTCTCAGCAGTGCCCAGACATATGAGGGGTGGGTGCAGGGGACTCCCAGCAGTGTCCAGACATATGAGGGGTGGGTGCAGAGGACTCCCATCAGTGGACAGACATATATGGGGTGGGTGCATATCACTACCAGCAGTGGACAGACGTATAAGGGGTGGGTGCAGAGGACTCCCAGCAGTGGACAGACATATGAGGGGTGGGTGCATATCACTACCAGCAGTGGACAGAGATATGGGGGTGGGTGCAGAGGACTCCCAGCAGTGCCCAGACATATGAGGGGTGGGTGCTTATCACTACCAGCAGTGTCCAGACATATGAGGGGTGGGTGCAGAGGACTCCCAGCAGTGGACAGACATATGAGGGGTGGGTGCAGAGGACTCACAGCAGTGCCCAGACATATGAGGGGTGGGTGCAGAGGACTCCCAGCAGTGTCCAGACATATGAGGGGTGGGTGCAGAGGACTCCCAGCAGTGGACAGACATATGAGGGGTGGGTGCAGAGGACTCCCAGCAGTGCCTCACTCCCAGGAGGATGGATGTCATTCACACATTGCATGACACACCACATGTGGGTGTGAGGACATACAACACATGCATACCCTCCCATGGCGGATGCCCCACAATACACACCCTGATTTCATGCCAACAGACTGTATAGTCATGGAAATGGATATTAAAATAAGTTAGCCAAGGAGAACACACGCTGTCACGCACATCACAGGAGTTATAGGAATGTCCAGGTGCTGGTCCAGCCACCCAGATGTTGTCTCTCATGTAAGGAATAGGGTTCACTGTGACTAGATACAATGCCCACAATTGTGAGTCAGGTGCCCAAATACATTACACGTGCCATTTGTGTGTTAGGCCATGATTACACACATGCATAGTGCTGAAAAGGGGCAATTGGTCCCTAATGCCATTCCTACATACACAAAACACAAGTACAGTGACTGGCAAGGATGGCACAGACGATTCAGCAGGAGACATCGGTGAGCATGCATGGCCATTGTTGAAGGGATCTGTCACCAACAAAGGATATGTTGACACAGGCCAGCACAACAATTGTGCAACTGTTTGCAGGGAACATGTCAGGTGCCACAGAGGAAGGAACGCTCCTTGGGACAATGTCTCACAATCCAAAGGAACACACACTACCAATTAATATTTTCAGAGACATTGTGATGGCACACAGATACCATGGTCCACCTCATGACCATCATACTAAAACATTTCTCAGAACCCTAACACATTACCAGAACACCAACTTCATGGGCCTCATCACCAACATCAAGTACCTGAACTGCAATAGTGTGGAAACTAAATGAAAAGGCTTTATTCAGCACACCAAAAAAAAATTGTAAGAAGACACTATTTACAAAGGCCAATGGCCAGTCCATAGTTCGAGTCCAAGGGTGGACGTATGCGACTGTGTCCACCCCTACCTTGCCTGCACAAAGTCACCTCAAGGATTGTCGACCGGGGGGGCATCATCAGTGGGAGTACCAGGCACCGCAGGGACAGGAGTGGGTTGGTGTGGTGGGTGCAGGGCTGGACGTATCCACCACAGGGGGTGGCGCAGCGCCAAAGGTGGTGGTGAGCAGCTCGCTGCACACTGCTGCCAGGGCGTCCAGAGGAACCCCTGCACCGGAAGAAACACCAGGGCCAACGGAGGGGGGTGTCCGAGGGATGGGGTGCAGCGCTCTTGGGGGAGGTGGTGGACATGGGGGGGACTCAACTTCCCTGGCCGGAGACTTCCTCAACCGCTTGCGGGGTGGTGTCACAGTGGGGCTGAGGGACAGACTAGCCATGTAGATGTCTTTGGGTGACATTTTGGCAGGGGAGCTAAGGGGAGTGGATTTGGAAGAAGTGGGTCATGAGGACTGCGGACTCTGACTGTGGCTGCGTGTCTGCTGTTTGCCCCCAGACCCTGTGGATGTGACTACATCCCCCTGAGTGTGCGTGCCAGGAGGTGTGCGCTGTGCCTTAGTTGGGGGTGTGCTGGATGTGTCTGTTGTGGTGTGTGCCTGTGACTGTCTGTGTGTGCTTTGGACAGGCATGGGAGAGGGCAGTGTGGATGGGTCCGGGGTAGGGGGGGGACGGAGCGCTTCAGGAGAGACACTGCTTCTGTCAGTGAAGAGTCCATGGACCGCAGAAACCTGCATTGCTCAGTCATTGTTGATGACATGTCCTCCACGAACGACACCAACTGTGTGAGCAGTCTAGTGAGTTCATGGAGGACATGCAGCATCGATGCCTGACCAACCTGCAACTGGTGCAGTGTGTCCACAGACTCTTCACTGAGGGCAGCAGGGATGACAGGGGCAGGGGCTGCAGTGCCTGGTCCGAAGGAGACACGGTGGGACCCTGCACAGACAGAAGGGACGGGAGCAACTGGGAGGGTGGAGATGGCAATGGAGGAGGCGGGTATAGATGGTGGGATGCTGCCAGATGTTGTTGCATCCTCCGCCTCAAGGATGTCAGCCTGGGACCCGTCTGTGTCGTACATGCTCTCGCCTCCGGACAGGTCCTCCGACTGACTCCCCTCACCCTCCGTGCGACAGTGCCACCAGTGACTCCACAGCACTGGTGGCACTGTCGCTGGGTCCCTCCTCAAGGTCCATGCAGGTGTCTCCCTTGCTTGTGGATGATGATGCTGTGGGCAAGGAGAAGAAACCAGAAAGCATCAGTCACCTGTAAACATCTGACACATGCGCACAAGAACAATTGGTCACAGTGCATATCAGGCAATGCATCATGAGTAACAGCTGGATTACTCTGCACATATGTAAGCCCTGTACTGCCCAGTTGGTAGACCCACCATGCCACTTTGACACCAGGAAACTCAATACACAAAAGGCCACAACTTGAATGAGCAATACACTGAGAAGCTAGTGTCTGTGAACCGGTGAGCACAGCAATACAATGAAGTCATGACACCTCTTGTTTACCCTGAAATAAACAGGAGTGGTGCACTCAAGGTAAACAAACACACCTCAATACTCAAGGTGTCACCACACTCAGAGACCAGTAAGTCCCTTGGAACACAAAACGAACAAATGTTGGTACCTTGGGACTCACAATACTTTAACCAATCTACATGTTTGGGATGTGCCAATTGGCCATTTCGTGAAAAGAACACTGATGTGCCTGCATGCAAGATGTTGCACAAGGCAGTGCACACAAAAGTACATTGACACTGCCATTGAAGAAGCTGGCACCTTTTCGGAGGAGCCACTGTTAGAAATAGATGGTGTTGCAGAAAGTACATATACATGGGCCCACGGAAGTCTTGACGTCTTGCACTCGTTAGTTTGTATCACCGACAACTAATGAGTCTCACAAAATCAAGACCACCGTGGGAACATGTATATGGAGAATCTGCAACACCATTTATTTATAACAGTGGCTTCTTTGAAAAGGTGCCAGCTTATTCAATGACAGTGTCAATGTACTTTTGTGTGCACTGCCTTGTGCGACATATTGCATGCAGGCACATTAGTGTTCTTAACACAAATCATCAAATTTCCACATGTTAAACATGAACAACTGTTGACAAGTGCTGTGAGTGCCAAGGTGCAATTCATGAAGAGTAACAACTTGAATCATGTCAGTTGTCACCAGGCCATCCGTCACCTGATTACACAGTTGGCTACAGAAATGACCTACTGCCTGTCATCTGGAGTGGCACACATGTCCACACCCAGGACAATGCATGAACTAATGGGCCTGCAATTGGGTGGTAAAAAAGACCAGCTGTACTGTGGGGACACCATCATGGCAAGCCAGAATGTACGCACAGATGTCAGCACACAAAGTCCAAACTGCGTTGCATCTGAACCAGACACGTGCCAAAATGTATGAGCAGGATTCTTGTTGGTAAAAAAATGACACAGGCTGCAAAGCACGTACATTAAGCACTGGCCAGCATCACAGGGGCACTGCCCAGTGTATTTTAGTCCAGGCAATTCTCACACACAAGTCAGACCTGGCAATGAAAAATCAGGGTTGCACATGTATGCATCTCCCGCACCCCCCCCCAATACTTGAGTCAATGTGATTTATACAGATCAAGAAGTGACACCTCTTATTCAGGGTTACAACAACTGTGCTAGAATAATTGCTTCATTGACACCACATCACCTTGTGGGGCTGATAACACATATTTGTGACAAACAACCATCAACAGATAGTTGTGAATAGCCACACAGGCACTGCCCAGTGTGAGTATGCACAGGCAAAATGGTGTATCCCTGTCCAGTGGACACATGTAGCACACATTAACAAAATCCAAACTAGGCCAGGGAACAATGCCACAGAGGCAGACCTATGCAGCACACACAGAGAATGTGCACAGTGTTGGATGACACACATGATTAGGAGGCCAGGGTGTCTCAGGGGACTGTAGTGGGCACACTGCTCCATGGTCCTGGAATGAGCTGACTACCATGTTCAACCGTCATGGCACTATGCATATCTCACACTCATGCACATCATGTCTGAGGCCACAACATTGCTCATGCATGCTGCAAGGGTGTCCAGTTGAAAGCTCACACTCCTATGTTGAGAATCAGCATCAGTGACAACAACTATGGACCCCCTACATAGTGAACAGGTCATGGCACAGGCAAGGTACCAACACAAGTCACAGACCACCCTCCCACATGATGCAGAAAGCAATGTGCAATTAGATGTACTGGCACCCTAGATGACCATGTGCAAATGTGATTACACACACACCAGGGGACACATGTCAAGGAGAGGAAGGGATGAAAAAGATCCCCAGGTGACATTTGGGAACAGAAAATGCACTGCACATATGAACTCTGGGAGTGTATTCATGCAAAATAGCACTTCCTAAAGCTGGCGACACATAACACAGCAAAAAGCCATGTACCTACCCCCTCCTTGCTGCAGTCTCTCCTGTAACTGCCTATTGAGGTCAGGGAAGACCACCGCCAGGACACGTTTCATGTGGTGGGTCAGGTGCCGGCGGCCGCCATGGGGGCGAGGTGGAGAGAGCTTGAGCTGGACCCGGCGATCCGCCGGGTCCAGCACTGGATGTCCTGCCACCTCTTGCGGACCTGGGCCAGCTGCTGATCGCGCCCCCCGCAGTCCTCACAGCCCTGACGACGTTGGTCCAGATCACCCCCTTCTCATAGGCAGTTACCTGTCAGGATGACAAAGTGACACAACATCAATACACCTGCTCCATGTCCCAGAGACACACATTAGAACATCTTTGAAATATTGAACAGGGCATAGGATGCTGACATGAATAGCCTCATTCACAACTTGAAATTGGCCTGTGTGCAAGCGCCAATGCAGTACATGGCATTGAAAGTCTACAGGTGGCATGAGGGGTGCAAAACACTCAATGTACATGCCACACACTGTGCAGCACATGCAACAGCAGGCTGATGGGCAGCACATGCCATGCAGTCACATGTCCCACTCCACTGACGCACCCTCAGCAGACTAGACAGACACACCCAGCCACAGATCACTGGCCTGTCATTGACGACAGCGGATACAACCCTCACTCTGCACATATGCCATTTGGTAGGGGGGAGTCACAGGTGTCGTGCTAGATCTGCAAGTCAGACACAAAGCACGGCTCACTTGTCACATCAGATGGTTAGATCAGTAGCCTCTAACATGCAGCTGTGGTGCAACACTTCACATAGACACTCACCCACATGACAAGGAACATTCACACACATCAATGTCCATGAGGTCGTACACGTCATTTGGAAACTATCACCACATGTCCACTCAACTCATACACATCTATGGGTACAGTCACCTGTCACACCGGGGGGACCACTGAATCACCTCAGGACAACAGGAATAAAAGCCCCCAAGGATTAGCCAGGCTGAATGTCTCATGCACTATGCAGTGAAAGTCACTGTAAGCACCATGCAAGTGAGGAGTGCACACAGGAACTACATGATGCACTGCATGAGAGACATAAGCATGCCACCCACCCCCGGGACACACTCTGAACAACATTGCATGTCAGTCCCACCTGGACACAACAGGTGCATAGGCAAAGGTAGTGGACTCAGCACTCAACTGCTCCCCTGGTCTCCCATACAGGCTGGTGTACTGTGGGAGGAGGACGTCCAGCAGGGCCTGATTCTCCTCCAGGGTGAATGGCTGGGCCCTCTCCACAGCACGAGACATGGTCCAGGGAAGCAGAAACAGCAGCAATGTTATCGACAGGAAAGTTGTGCAGGCAAGTGCCCTCTCATGGCTTCTGGCTGCCTTATATCTGTCTTGCTGAGGGGCATTCATTTTGAGGAGTACATAGTGATTGGTTAGAATCATTCGCATCTTACGTTTACTCCAATCCCTTTAAACATACACCAGTGACAGCATTTGCATCGTTCAAATTTAGAGCATCATTTCAAGTCAACAACCACTTTGCAACATTGTATTTTGTGGCCAACTGACTATTCCAGGACACCTGATGGAAAAATTTGAAGAGAAAACTCGGTATCCATGACAACCAGCATGCATTTAGGGCCTAATACTTGTCCCTTATGTGTCCCCTATGTAATTTTTAAAGCCACACACAGGTACGGTGCGTTTCACACGTACCCCTACGGCACCAGTTGCACAGTGCGTTTGACACGTACGTGTAGGCACTGGTAGTACACGTACGTGTACTACCAGTGCCTACACGTACAGTACATGTAGGCACTGGTAGTACACGTACGTGTACAACTAGTGCGGACACGTACCTATACACGTACGTGTAGGCACTGGTAGTACACGTACGTGCACTACCAGTGCCTACACGAACTTGTACACATATGTGTAGGCACTGGTAGTAAACGTACATGTACTACCAGTGCCTACACGTACGTGTACAAGTACGTGTATGCACTAGTTGTACACGTACGTGTACAAGTACGTGTACGCACTAGTTGTACACGTACGTGTACTACCAGTGCCTACACGTACAGTACATGTAGGCACTGGTAGTACACGTACGTGTACAACTAGTGCGTACACGTACCTATACACGTACGTGTAGGCACTGGTAGTACACGTACGTGTACAACTAGTGCGTACACGTACTTGTACACGTATGGGTAGGCACTGGTAGTACACGTACATGTACAACTAGTGCGTACACGTACCTATACACGTACGTGTAGGCACTGGTAGTACACGTACGTGCACTACCAGTGCCTACACGAACTTGTACACGTACGTGTAGGCACTGGTAGTAAACGTACATGTACTACCAGTGCCTACACGAACTTGTACATGTACGTGTAGGCACTGGTAGTAAACGTACATGTACTACCGTGCCTACACGTACGTGTACAAGTACGTGTATGCACTAGTTGTACACGTACGTGTATGCACTGGTAGTACACGTACGTGTACTACCAGTGCCTACACGTACATGTACAAGTACATGTACGCACTAGGTGTACACATACGTGTACTACCAGTGCCTACACGTACTTGTACACGTACGTGTAGGCACTGGTCGTACACGTACACGTACTACCAGTGCCTACACGTACGTGTACAAGTACGTGTATGCACTAGTTGTACAAGTACGTGTACTACCAGTGCCTACACGTACGCACTGGTAGTACACGTACATGTACAACTAGTGCGTACACGTACTTGTACACGTATGTGTAGGCACTGGTAGTACACTTATGTGTACTACCAGTGCCTACACGTACGTGTACAAGTACGTGTATGCACTACTTGTACACGTACATGTACTACCAGTGCCTACACGTACTTGTACATGTACGTGTAGGCACTGGTAGTACATGTACGTGTACTACCGGTGCCTACACGTACGTGTACAAGTACGTGTACGCACTAGTTGTACACATACGTGTGCTATCAGTGCCTACACGTACTTGTACATGTACGTGTAGGCACTGGTAGTACACGTACGTGTACAACTAGTGCGTACACGTACGTGTACTAGTATGTGTACACACTAGTTGTACACATACGTGTACTACCTTAGTACACGTACGTGTACAAGTATGTGTACGCAGTAGTTGTACACGTACGTGTACTACCTTAGTACATGTACGTGTACAAGTACATGTACGCAGTAGTTGTACACGTACGTGTACTACCGTAGTACACGTACGTGTACTACCAGTGCGTACACGTACGGGTACGCATTTCACACGCTTACAATGGTAATACAGCTGTACACATGCCAGGAATGGAGGGCTACGAGTCGTACATGGATGTCCATCAAGTACTTGTCATTGCATACTTTCATGTGCATGCCCTAGGTGTGTTAGCCAGTGATATTGCACAGGTCCTCTCATCTAGTTGCACAATTGATGTGTTCTGACCTGTGGACACATGTCATGTGTGATGGGGCACGATGTGGCACACATCACCTTGACACTTGCCACATGTGTGTCTGTAGTCCAACTGTGTCATGCATAGCAGCAGTGGGTGGCACAGTCATCAACACCCGCACCTGTCTCCTGATGCCAGGGACAGGGACACGTTGTCAACTGACCTGTCACGATCAGCGTGCCCCTTTGGCACTATGTCAGGTGTGTGTAATGTGTTCTCATGAGCTTCATGTCAGTGTCCCGTCAACGGCATCTGCTGTTGGTGCATCCAACAGGGGTCTGTGTGGAGATGGGCATGTAACACATCTACGCACACCATGCCACATGTAGATTCCCAAGGTCTGTGTGCATGGGACATCATATATTTTCAGTCATACATGTGTTTGTTGTCTCAATGGCTGTGTCTTTGTGTTGTCACGTGTACCCCTTCATCGCACTGTGTTTCATATGTACATTTGACATTCCATGTGACCTGTGCGTGTGCCTTGCAGTCAGCTGTCTGGATGAGATGACATCCTTCAAATGCAGCTATGTAGTTGTGTGTCACTCCGGTCATATCTGTGGCTCTTCACTCAGACTGGCCCCCAAATCATTTCAGGGCATGTCATGTAGACTTGACAATCAACAGGTGTATCAGGCTTTTTGTAGGAGTGCCAGCAAGCTGGCATCTGTGTCCTGGATGTATTGCACACACCCGACTCCATAGTTACCTGATGTGTATTAGCAGTGTAGCATGTGCTAGGTTCATTGACATTGATGTTTGCCGACTCTCAATCTTCATTCTTCAAAACTATGTTTTGCAGGGCATCACCTGTCCCAAGACTAATGCCAGACTTGGGTGCCATGAGGGAACGTGTCTGCATCCGCCATTACAGATTCACTCAACAGTTGATTGAGGACCTGACAAACAAGCTGGCACCACACCTCCAACCGCAACAAAGGTATCCTACTGCGCTGACCCCTAAGATGAAGGTGATGGCAGCCTTACATTTTTTTGCCACAGGTACGTTTCAATTGACCATAGCTGATGTGGGTGGGATGTCCCAGACTATGTTCAGCCGTGTCCTGCGTGATGTTTTAGCAGCCATGTTGGAGCACCTTGATGAATTCATCAAATTTCCAACTCCAGAGGGGTTGAGGGATGTCAAGGGGGATTTCTATGCCCTGGGTGGGATGCCCCATGTAATTGGGTCCATTGATGGTACACATGTGGCTTTTGTACCACCACAGGCACAGGAACAAGCCTATCGCAACCGCAAACATTACCACTCGGTAAATGCTCTTGTGGTGTGTCTTGCTAACATGCTGATTTCCCATGTCTGTGCACGTTTTCCAGGATCAGCACACGATGCCTACATCATGAGGCATAGCAGGGTGCCACAAATGATGCTGCGGCTGCACAACGAACGAGCATGTCTTGTTGGTGGGTATGGTCTTTTTATCCTATGTGTTGCGTATCTTTGTCTCTTATGCCATCCTGTGACCCACTTATTTACATGATGTTTCCATGTAGGGGACTCTGGCTATCCCAACATGCCATGGCTGATGACACCTCTCCGCAACCCAAGGACAGCTGCAGATCACTGGTACAACGATGCACACGGCCAGACCAGGCGAGTGATTGAGAGGACGTTTGGACTCCTGAAGAGCCGATTCCAGTGCCTGGACAAGACAGGCGGGTCCCTCCCTTATGCCCCGGAGAAGGTCTGCAAAATCTTCATTGTGTGCTGCATGCTGCACAACATGGCAGTTGAGAAGGCAGGGCCACTCATCCTGGATCCAGATGAGCAGGAGCATCCACCCTTGGAGGATCAAGGGCTTGGTCACGAGGCTAGTGATGAGGAGGAGGAGGGGGATGATATCCGGAGTCAGCTTATACGCAACTTCTTCTCATAATGGTGAGTCACTGGCTATGAGTGTGCAAGCTTGTAGCATTGATTGTCATGTGTTGCAATGTGTGTGTCCAGTTGACTGAATGCAAAGTGACTTGGATGTGTGTTCTGATGTGTCACTCGAGTGATGAGGTCATGCAGCACAGTTTTGCGGAAAGACTTGATTGGCAATTTACATGTGTCCAACATTGTTCATGTTTTGTACACTCCCATGTGTGCGTAGAGAATTTTTTTAGGTGACTTCTCGTGTGTCTGTCATTCCCAGGTATTTTGCACCTGTTGTCTGGTCGTGTCATCGTTGTCCTCCTGCTATTCCTCGTGGGGATTACAACGTGTGCTGAATCGGCGTTCCATGCACGGACATGTGGAAATGTCAGTTTGGGTAAGTATTGCAGCAAGGCTTTTTGGTGGTGGTACAAGTTGGGAATGTGTGGTGACTGCTTCTGTGCATGTTGTGGTACCATGCATACATGTCTTCTCACCATGGAGCATATGACATGTAGCATCACTCCCATGACATGATAGTCAGCCATCTTGACAGTCATCTGTAGTGGAATATGGCGTCTGATGAAGGCATCAATGTGTGTGAACCTTGGCTCTGACACATTGCAAATGCTACGGGTGGACATAGTGGGGGACATCACAACAACATGCTCTATGGGGAATTGCAGCATCTCCGTGTGCAGCAGGATGTCTTTTGCTCATCCCCTTACCTTGTGTGCCAGTTCATTGGGATTGACATCATCCGTGTTGTGAAGGGGGGGTCCAGCGTATGTCCCACATGTTCTGTCAACTGACCTGTGAGTCTGTTAATATGCAGGCATATCCCTTTGTGTGTGTATGTGGAATAAAGGTGTTCAGCACAATCCAAAGTGCCTCATCTCGGTCACTGCAGATCTCTTACCAGTCTGCATGCGTAATCTATGGCATAATTGACAAAGATTGAGCATATGAGTGTATGTGTACTTCGGCAACATGCATGCAGTGCTTCATGGCTAATGATCTCTATTGTGCATGAAGTACCTGGTTGTGTATGTATTTGTGCAGGTTTCTGCCCACAACGGGACGTGAATGCCTGCTGATGGTGTGTCTCCTATGCGTATCTCCGCATTTTGTTGCCTGATACAGTGGCCGTAATTAATGGTGATTGATCATACACTTTCTGGGAGTGACCCATTAGTGAGCTGACACTCCTTCCTTGACATACACCTGTTGCACTGTGCCTTGCAGACCTCCTTGTCTTTGTGTGTTGATTTTTGCATGATTTCTAACCACTTCCGCCTGCTGCTGCCTCACCTGCTGCCCCACCACTCCGAGTGCCCTGATTCTGCAACCCCCACGCCTCAAAAATGCTCAGCCTTTTCCCCTCCACCCATTTGAAATGCAGCGAGCAGCTTTTCTGTGCCACTGTAGCCCCAGCGCCGTGCCAAAGGCCAGACCGTCTGCGCCTGCAACATGCACAGTGCATGACCCTCTAGTCTTTGCATGACCCACGTCACACAACAGGCTCATGCTGCAGCCACTCTCCAAGCTATGTCCTCGTGACAATCATCCTCCTGCCATCAGGCAACCCCTAAGCACACACACGACACATTCGCATACTGAGTGTGCTACTCCAACTGCCTACACAGCGCTGTCCAGCCTACCAGACCCTGTCAGTACAACCAGGTTATGTGCCTCCTACTCCACATCCGCTCCATCCACCAGCACGCCATTGGACTCTGTTACCTCCTCAACACTAAAGCCCCACACATCACCTTCATGACAGTAACCTGGACAAAAGCATCCTCAGCACATGACGTCTTCATTGCCATCTCAGACGGATCCAAGATCACTCGCAGGGACGCCAACACCAATCCCGGGGGCTGAATTGCTAATTATTCACAAGTACACCCTAAGAGTCACAAGTCCGGGTTCGCAGCAACTCCCTAGCAACCCTCGGAGTAACACTCATCTACAGATCTGCAGGCCTACATCCACAATTCTGCTAAGCCATCAACACGTACATCTGCACGCAGGCCCTCACCTCCACAGGCTACATGTGGCTAGGGGCCAGTAACTTCTTGCTGGAGGGGACACACACCACTATCCATCATTGGTCCATCAACATTTGAATCCACGTCTCCAACAAGCAACACAGTGCCACACACCCCGCTACCGATCCCTCAAAGATGCTTGATGTAAGTTGCCACAGACAAGCTGTGTGGGACACTCAAAACAACACCACCTCCACACCCTGCAAACTCACACACTGGATCAGCAACTGCTCCAACAATCTTGCCACATTGACGGACTTTCCTGTGAAGCACAACAACAGTTAAGGCACCTGGGACAAGGCAGACCTACTGGACTTCTTCAAACCTAGCCAGACTCTTGTGCAAACCTTGCAACACAAAGAGACATCATTTTCCTTACAGCCCTGGAAAACACCACACACAGCCATCACCATATCATCAGCAAGGACAAGTGGAGATACTTCAGATAGTGCCGAGACACCCAAACACACGACATCAAGGAGCTCATCAGCATTGTGAGTGAACTGACAGCAGATCTCCATCCAAGACACCCCACCCTTGCAAGGCAGATCCCATCCCTTGCAACTTTGTACCACTGCAAGCTCATGGCCATACACAACAGCCTTGGCACACAGAGGCAGACAGCACTATTATCCGCTGGACAAACCCCCCCTCAGGTCATGGACTCCCGTCAGCAGCAAGTACACAACCGGGATCATGTGCACCATCCACTGTGGCTCTCCATCAGGCCCCTTCCCACACACCATCTCAACCACATCATTCGCCATCCTTGAAGACCACGTCCTGCGCGTCATGAATGTCTCCTTTGAGTTAGCCACATTCCATGGCTGCAGGAGGCATGCAGAGCCCCAGGCCCTTCTTAAACAACGGACGGCAGTACCGCAGGATCTCCTGGTACATCACCCTACTTTCCTACCCAGCAAATGTCACCAGGAAGACACTCAACAAGCAACTGACCAATTTCCTACATGCAACCAGCTCCAGCCAACAGAGCACCAGACCGTTTTACACAGTAATCATACCACTGCAACCGTCATCATTGCCACCACCAACGACTACTTTGCCCTGCTCAACAATGGTGAGGCCACCACCCTTGACCTCTCAACGGCATTCTACACCATGTGCTACCACACTGTCAGCTCACACATCTCCAACACTGGTATCCAGAGGAGGGCCCAGGATTCAATCAGGAAGTAGCTCACCAGCAAGGCCCAGGGAGTCTGCCTCTACCCTACAACATGTAGTACACTGGGGTCATCTGGCCCATGCCCCAGGGCTCTTCTCTCAGCGTGACGATCTTCAATGTCTCCATGACCCCCCTCTCCACCATCACATGCGCACACAACCTCATCATCATCTGGTATGCCATTGACACCCAGCTGCTCCACAAACTCACCAAAGAGCCAGCCATTTCCAGATCCAAACTTCAAGAAGGCATGAGATCCGTTGATGAATGGCTGAACATCAGCCATCTGAGGCAGGACTTGGACAGGACAGAGGTCATCATCTGAGGATTGTCCTCTTATGGCTGGGTCAACTCCTTGCGTCCCACTGGTCTGTGCACCGCACCAGCACCCAGTGGCCACGCAGGCAAGCTGGTGTTCATCATGGACCCATCGCTCACAATTAACATGCAACTCACCAACATCTGTACCTCATGCTGCAACACCCTCCACATGCTGCTGATGACCCCCAGATAGATTAACTCCAAGGCAAGATAGACCGTCCCCCTGGTCCAGGACACCAGCCGGCTCAAATACAGCACCGGCCTCTACAGAGGACAACAGCAAACATGCAGGAGAACTTATCCACATCCAGAGTGCATCCGCACACCTCATCTGCAACATCCCCTGCCCCAGCCACATCACCGTCCACCTGAGAGAGGTACATTGGCTCACTGTGTGCTGCAGGATCACCTTCAGACTCCTCAACCTCACTCAGGAGGCAGTCCACAACCCCAGACCCAAACCGACCTTGGACGTGTGTCATCCAACACCCCGTTAGCCCTACTCCATGCAGCCCACCTTGCTCTGGCCACCATTCATCACATCCACATAAAATCTGCATGCATGAGATAGTTCTCCCACCTCGCAAAACAGACCTGGGACTCCCTCCCCGGGCACATCAACATGACCCATGATCTCTACACTTTCATGTAACTCTTCCAAATTGGTCTGTCAGAGCAATATAGCAAGCCCCCCCTCAGCAGCTTGAGGCCATCATGGGTGAGTGTTGGGCTCCATGTCTGTATTTTGTGATACATTATGAGCCATGTGTGTCCTCGACCGGACTCAGATCCAAGTGTATGGATGGCTGGAGTTAGTTCCACACTCAGGCATACTTTGACATATCCCCACACATATGTTGTGGACTCATGCTAAATGACTGCAACATGAAATTTCAATTATTAATTTTTTTATTTCTAGCTCTGGGGCGTGATTTGTGCTCAGAAAATGGGGACATGCAGGGACCATAGAATCCAAAGTTCACAGGGGGAGATGGGATCCTTGCCATTTGGAGTCATCACAGTCCAGCCCACAGTGTTTGGCATCATTGGTCAGACTGTGACCAGCAAGTCCATGTGGCAGATGATGTCAATCAAGGAGGTGATGCTGTCGCACATGAAGGCCAGGTGACCTGGGAGATGTGGATGGCCCGCTGCCTCTCACGGTCTTTTCCGTGGACGACCAACCTTCCTCCGGGGACCCTCAAATGCAGGCCTTGACGATGTTTGGGACGCTCCGTCGGACGAATCCTCCTCCTCCTCCCTCCCTGTGGCTGGTGCTGGTCTGCACCTGGTGTCACAGGGAGGGTTGCCCATGTTGTCGGCGATCCGATGGAGTGAATGGCTTATGTCCCTTTGCACCGCCAGGAGCTCGGCCAGTCTTGCCTCCATCCGTCCTTGGTGTTGTTGTTGACTGGCGTGTTGCTCGGCCTGCTGGTTTTTGATCTCTGTGAGGGTAACCACTACCTGGCTGATCTCCCTGGTGTCACGCCGGTATGCCTCCATGATGTTGCGGATGTGTGACATACCAGTCCCTTCAGCTGGCTGGTCAGGTTCTCGCCTCCGCCTGCCTCCACTCCCGCCACCCCTGCCCACACGAGCCTGGCCTGCCGTTGTGGGCACATCGGGTCGACGGGACCCCTGAGGGATGGCAGTGACGGTGTTGTCTGCCTCCTCCTGGGTGCCCGCCGCACCTTGTCCCTCCTGGTCAGACTGGCTCTGTTCACTGCGGGCAGGGCTCCTGGGTGTCTCCTGTGATGTGGCAGGAATGGGGGTGGTGGTTGGCACAGATGTTCCTGAAACAGGTGCTGCAGGGACTTGGACACCAGAGGGTCCAGGTCGGTTGGGGTCATCCGCGGAGTGTTGACAGGCGTCGCTGCTGGTGGGATCCGGTTCCTCCCGAGCCTGTGACTGTGATTCTTCACTCCCATTGTTGGGGGTATGTTCATCACATTGCCCTGTGTGTGAGACAGACAATGTTAATGCTGTTTCATGCAACATGCATGTTTCATACACATTCAAATTGGCACTGTTCCTCCAGGTAATTGTATGTGCCTAGCATTCTCCTCAATGTTCACTTGTGTATGGGTATGCTGCGGGGGACAGATTGATATGTTCTCCTGAGTCTTTGACATGTCCATTTGTGGCTTGGGTGATTCTTTGGCTATGTATTGGTCTTGTTCTGTTACATGTCCATTGTGGCAGTGGGTAAATCCATTGCCTGTCCTGGTGGTGTCTGCTTGTGTAAGGGGTGTGGGTGACAGGGCCTGCTGGTGGGTGTAGTGTGATTTGGCACTGTGGCTCCCAGGTGATGTAGCTGTCCCTCCATGGAGCATGCTGCCATGACAGTGAGTGTGAGTTCCTCTCCTAGATATCTGACCTTGTTGTGTTGGTGTTTGTGTTTGCACTGGTCACAGGAGGGCCTTGTGCTGCCTACACCAGAGCCAAGTGTGAGCTATCTTGTCAGTACTTTCCCAATCCCTAGGCATTGCGCATGGTGCATGGGTATGTAGCTGGGCCATATGGGATGAGGGCAATTGTGTCTGATTTGGAATTCAAACATGCGTTTTGGTGCACCCACCCTCCCAGCATACCAGAAATCCATTCTTGGGTTGGTGCTTCGTGTAGCATGGGACATAGCATGGCCTTGCTTTCTCAATGGGGCATACACATGTTATTAGCATTCGCGTTGTTTGTGACTGTGGTACTGGCGGGTGAGGGCTTGGGGGTAGTTGCGTGCATTTGGTGTAGTTGGGGTGTGGATGCCATTACCCCATGTTACGTAAGTTGTTTGTGTACTCACCAGGCTCTGGAGGTCCTTGGAGTCCATGTACTCCCACCGGCGGAAGCATGGCCAACACCTTCTCCTCCCAGGGATGGTAATGTACTGGTCTGCGGGGCGCACCACCTCCAGTGATGTTGGTCTGGGCGTGCTCTTCATTCATTTTTCTCTTGACCGCCCTCTGCAGATCGTACCACCTGGCTTGGCATTCATTCCTGGTCCTTCTGATGGGTGCAACAGCATTCACCCTATCGACGATCCTCTGCCACAGGCGTGATTTTTCAGCTATGCTGGTCTGTCTGACCAATGTTCCAAACAGCTGTGGCTCGACTCTGATGACTTCGTTGACAAGGATGTCCAGCTCCTCCCTTGTGAACTTTGGATTCTTGTCGGTGGGCATGGTGTGGGGTGAGGGTGTGGATGGTTGTGGGTGTGTGGGTCTGAATGTGACGGTGTGTGTGTGAATGTGGAGAGGGGGTATTATGAAGGGGTGTGTGTGAAGGTGTATATGCTAAGGTGGATGGGTGCAGTGGTTTGTGTGTGCTCTGTAGCAGTAGTGAGTCTGTTGCAAAGGCTCATGGTTTGTGTGGGTGGTCCCTTTTTATTGGTCCATTTGTGGGTGGGGCTCAGTTAGAATTTTTGGTGGGTGTGTTATAAGGGGTGGTTGTGAGGTTGCCCCTCTGTTTGCCTGTTTGGATGTGTCCAGGTCAGTCCTTTTCATTCTTTGTGCAGTGTAGACGTGTTTTGTGGTGTTGTGCGAGTCGAATAGGCCCTCCTTGTGCTGTTTTACAGTGTCCATGGTTCAGTACGGTACAGGGGTACGAGTTGTACAGCCACACACTCCCATGCGTAGTGGATGTGAGGTGCGTACACGGACATTGCTATGTACGGTGCGTACACCCCATTGCTTCTGTATGGTGCAGGTGCGTAGACCGCCATCGCGTATGTACGGTGCGTACCCGCAACATCGCGTACCCGCAACATCCGTCGTACATACGCGATGTTGGGGGTACGCACTGTACATTCGCAATGGGGGTACGATGCGTACATACACGCTGGAGGTACGCACAGTACATACGCGCTGGGGGTACGCACTGTACATTCGCACGGCGTGTACGGTGCGTACCTACACGCTGGGGGTATGGTGCGTACCTACGCGCTGGGGGTATGCACCATACATTCGTGCTGGGGGTACGGTGCGTACAAACTTCGCTTCATAGCGGGCAAAGTCATTCCCCGTGTATGGGACGTTTTCCGTACGAATCGTAAATTGTAACGCCGGTCCGGATCGTACTAGTACGGTCGGACTTAATTTTTACGATTTGTACGGAGAAGTGTCCGGGTCCGACTCGTACTAATTTTCCAGCTACGATTCATACGGATCGGGCCGATCCGTATGTACTTTTTCCCGTACGGATCGTACTTCACGGGTCGGACGTGACTTGTACGATTCGTACGGAAAAAAATACGGATACGAGTCTTACGGGAAAAAAAAATACAGGATCGGAATCGGCCCCAAAATAATAATTTATAGGAATTATTAATTATTTTTCATTTAATTTTGCGTTTTACTTCTGTAGCGGATTGTGGGTTTATAGGGGAATAGGGTGGGAAGTAATTTAATTGTTATTAAGTAATTATTGTTTGGTATTGAAAATGAATTGCTTGTTGATTAATTATTAATTGGTAATTAATTTGTATTAATTGGTAATTAATTTGTATTAATTGTTTAATTGATAATTATGTTAATTGTATTAATTTATTATTTGTAGCGTGTTGTGGGTTTATAGGGAAATATGGTGGAAAGTAATTTAATTGTAAATAATTAATTATTGAAATAATTTGTGTATATTAATAATTAATGTATTATTAATTTATTATTAATAGGTATCATTTGTATTTATTAATTGTTGGTATTGAAATTTAATTGGTTGTTAATTAATTATTAATAGGTAATTAATTAAAAAAAATATTGCTATTTATAATTAATTAATTGTTAAATATTGTGTGATTGGTAACTAATTTTATAACTTTTTTTGGTATTAATAATTAATTTATTTTTTAATAAAATATTAAATTATTATTTTCCCTACTATTGCACTCACTGGAGTGGGAAAAATAATTTTTACCCCTACACTATCCAACGCTTTCCCTACTATTGCTCTCACAGGAGTGGGAATAATAATTTTTACCCCTACGCTATCCAACGCTTTCCCTACTGTTGCACTCTTTGGAGTGGGAATAGTAATTTTTACCCCTATGCTATCCAACGCTTTCCCTACTGTTGCACCACTCACTGGAGTGGGAATAGTAAATTTTACCCTCCCGCTATCCAACGCTTTCCCTACTGTTGCACTCTCTGGAGTGGGAATAGTAATTTTTACCCCTACGCTATCCAACGCTTTCCCTACTGTTGCACTCTTTGGAGTGGGAATAGTAATTTTTACCCCTACGCCATCTGACGTTTTCCCTACTGTTGCACTCACTGGAGTGGGAATAGTAAATTTTGCCCTCCCGCTATCTAACGCTTTCCCTACTGTTGCACTCTCTGGAGTTGGAATAGTAATTTTTACCCCTACGCTATCCAAAGCTTTCCCTACTGTTGCACTCTCTGGAGTGGGAATAGTAATTTTTACCCCTACACTATCCAACGCTTTCCCTACTGTTGCACTTTCTGGAGTGGGAATAGTAATTTTTACCCCTACTCTATCCAATGCTTTCCCTACTGTTGCACTCTTTGGAGTGGGAATAGTAATTTTTACCCCTACGCTATCCAACGCTTTCCCTACTGTTGCACTCTCTGGAGTGGGAATAGTAAATTTTACCCTCCCGCTATCCAACGCTTTCCCTACTGTTGCACTCTCTGGAGTGGGAATAGTAATTTTTACCCCTATGCTATCCAATGCTTTCCCTATTATTGCACTCTCTGGAGTGGGAATAGTAATTTTTACCCTCCCGCTATCCAACGCTTTCCCTACTATTGCACTTACTGGAGTGGTAATAGTAAATTTTACCCGCCCGCTATCCTACGCAAAAAATATTGAATATTTTTAATTAATATTACGTTAATATATATGTATTTTTTTTTTTTTACTTACATTAATTATTTATTAATTTGAAAGTTATTTAAGTATTTTTAAGTATGTTTTAGTTAATTATATGTATTATTTTATTAATTTTACATTACTTTTAAGACATTTAAAAAATTTGATATTTCGACCAACTATATTTTTTACAACGATATTTTGGATTCTATCAATCAATCAATCAATCAGGGTACTTGTAAAGCGCGCTACTTACCCGTGAGGGTCTCAAGGCGCTGAGCCAGGTCTTGAGGAGTCTTCTGAAGGCGAGTAGGTCTTGGGTCTGTCGTAGGTGGGTAGGGAGGGTGTTCCAGGTCTTGGCGGCGAGGTAAGAGAAGGATCGGCCGCCGGCGGTCGTACGTTGGATGTGGGGGACATCTGCGAGGGCGAGGCTGGCGGAGCGGAGCTGGCAGGTGGGGGTGTAGAAGCTGAGCCTGCTGTTCAGGTAGGCTGGTCCGGCATTGTGGAGTGCTTTGTGTGCATGGGTGAGGAGCTTGAAGGTGATCCTCTTGTTGATAGGGAGCCAGTGCAGGTCTCTCAGGAGGGGGGTGATGTGGCTGCGGCAGGGGGCGTTGATGATCAGTCGGGCGGAGGCATTTTGGATGCGTTGTAGCTGCCATTGGTGTTTGGCTAGGATCCCTGCGTAGAGTGCGTTGCCGTAGTCCAGTCTGCTGCTGACGAGGGCCTGTGTCACTGTTGTTCTTGTTTTGGTCGGAATACATTTGTAGATCCGGTGGAGCAAGCGTAGGGTGTTGTAGCAGGAGGAGGAGACGGCGTTGACTTGCTTGGACATGGAGAGGGAGGAGTCGAGGATGAACCCTAGGTTGCGTGCGTGGTCGGATGGTGTCGGTGCTGTCCCTAGAGCGGTCGGCCACCAGGAGTCGTCCCAGGCTGAGGGGGTGGGTCCGAGGATGATGACCTCCGTCTTGTCCGAGTTCAGTTTCAGACGGCTACTCCTCATCCAGTCGGCGATGGCCTTCATGCCCTCGTCAATGTTGGTTTTGGCGGTGTGGGGGTCCTTGGTGAGGGAGAGGATGAGCTGGGTGTCGTCGGTATAGGAGATGATGTTGAGGTTGTGGTGGCGGGCCACTTGTGCGAGGGGGGCCATGTCGATTCTATAATTTTGCACTTACCTGTTTGTAGATAGGGATTCGATATTTTGGCATTCTATATTTTTTCCTCGATATTTTGGCAAGTCGATATTCTCCTTGATATTTCGTCAGTGATCCGTAATAACTATCTTTAAAAAGGGCGATCCTTCTACCCCCTCCCATTACAGACCCATTAGTTTAATCGATAATCTTCAGAAGATTTTCGCCAGGCAAGTTTTAGATAAACTACAAGAATGGATGGATGCTAATAAGGTATTGTCCTTTGCCCAAGCGGGCTTCCGTGCCAAAATTAGCATTTGCAATCAAGCCTTCAGGTTTTCCCTGCTGGCATGGAAGTACGTGCTACTTAGGAAACAGCGGCTCTACGTAGCATTTGTGGACCTGCGAGTCACATTCGATTTGGTACCACGTAATTTATTGTGGAAGACCATGCTAGATCAAGGAGCCCCAGAATACCTGGTATCCATAAGAGCCAGATTGCACAAGGACAATTATGCCCAGATCAGGTGGGGGAAAAAACGGGGAATTGACAGAGAGGATTCCGATTCTTCGGGGGTTGCACCAAGGGTGTGTTCTCGCCCTCACAATGTTCTCCCTGTTCATCATTGATGTGGTTAGTTGTTTAATGGGATGTAAGAATGATGCCCCTTTGATGGACGATGCAAAAGTCCCCATCCTACTCTTTGCAGATCACTCTCTATTAATATCTACAACTCCCATGGGTTTACAGGCACTATTAGATAAATTACTGTGCTTTTGCAAAGAGAGGAAACTGGAACACCTCCAAAACTAAATTTATGGTGTTCGGAAAAGTACAGGCGGCATTCGAGAGAACAAGATTTCACATGAACCATTGGAGCGGGTAAAAAGTTTTGACTATTTGGGCACAGGCTTAAATGAGACACTTAGCTGGGAATATCAGCTGAGGAAGAGCTCTCTAATACTAGGCCAAAGTTCCAAATCAGTGTTAAGATTTTTAAAACAATCATACACCCAACCCCTTTCACTGGCCCTTGAAATTTATCGCGCCAAAGTCCAAAGTGGTGTCCTCTACGGAGCAGAGATATGGGGATTTATCTCTGTAAATAAATTAACAATTTGCGAGAATAACTTTGCAAGGGCTCTTATCTCGCTTCCTATCACAACACCACTCACCCCACTTTTTGCGATCTTGGGATAAAAAGAATAGGCGACTTAGCTGCCCTGAGACCACTAACATATTGGCTGCGCCTTTGGACCACCCCGCAATTAATTGACTACTGTAATTCTTTACGGGAGGTCCTAGCACTTAACGGGGCAAAACAACTACCTTGGTTCAGACATATTGCTAAATGGTGCAGACTACTAAACTTGACGGGCTTATGGGAGAATCCAGAAAGGGCTATTAAACGTGCCATTCTGACCCTCAAAACTACATACTGGAGTGCAGTAAGGGAGCATTATACCAATAATCAACGAACTGGTCAGCTGACATCTAATTTTTTAATTGTTAAATCTAGTTTTCTGTTTGAACCCTTTCTTGACCTGATTTCACCCCCTCTTGCCAAGAGTTTGTTTTGTAGGTTTAAGATATGGTAACTTGCTACTGAAATTTCCGGGGAAAGAGGCGACTGGCCTGGTTTTAGATTTTTGCCCTGCCTGCCGTGAAGTTTACGAAACTGAAGAACATGTCTTGTTTTTTTGTATTAAGTATTGGCAGTTGCGCAGGAAATGGATTAGACTTTTATGTCTCAATCTGGGAGCTAGACAGCACCAGATTGTGTTCAGGATTTTAAAATCAGACACATCAGGGCCAATAGTTTTTGCTATTAGTCGTTTTTTATTTTCCTTTTGGCTGATTCACAAAAACTTTTTATTACAATAATGAAGTCACTCGTTAACTCTTTCCCTTCTTATGTTGTACATGTATCTTAAAATATGAAGTTGGTACATATGGTCCAGTACCCTAAAAGTGTGGAAGACTGTATAGCACTCCCTCTTTTAGCTTGACTAGGTCCAATGAATTTGTATATGTTGTTTTTTAACCTGCTTCGGATGTCATTTGTAATTGTGCTCAAAATGGTTTAATATTATTATAATTGTATATATCTCTGTGTTTTATCTTTTGCATACTTCGATGGTGTTTTGTACAAATGACCGACTAAAGTAAATTGATGATGAGTGGCACACTCAGTGTTTCTGGTCTACTAGTAGCATCTAATTTACAGGCCCTGGGCACGTGTAGTGCACTTTACTAGGGAAGTATATGTAAATTAAATATGGCAATTGGGGATAAGCCAATATTACCATGTTTTAGGGAATGAGCACATGCGCTTCAGCACTGGTTAGCAGTGGCAAAGTGCACAGAGTCCTAATGCCAGCAAACACGAAGTAAGCAACAATTGGAGGTCAGAAGGCAAATAGCTAGGGGGACCAGGCCAAGGATGCCAGGTCTAATATTGTGTGTTCTTTGCTACCTTTTTCTTTACTTTCCTCTTTTTAATTTTCATTATTTATCTCTTTCTTTTCTTGTTCGCTCTGTTACCTCTCTGATGCCATACCTTGTTAAGATGTTGTTCCTGTCTTTATATGAGCATTAGTCAACACACTTTCATGTAATATGTGGACTGTAGTCTTTAAATGGAACACTAAGGAATTAGGTAGTTTCATTAAGAGGAAGAGAGCTATTTCCATTTGTCTAAACCTATCATAAATATTGCGCTGTTACAAGAAACACATCTTTCAGAAATAAAGGCCCTCAGGTTTAAAAAATGTTTGGTAGGTGATGATTTTACTTCTCCATTCATAAAAAGAATGATGTAGTTAAATAATACAACAAAACCTAGATTTGAAAATACTTTCTCAAGCCATTGAATTAGAAAAGAGATGGCTTTGAAGCTATATTCCTATTGATTAAACTCCTATTTGCATTTTTAATATTTGTGGTACAGTCAGAACACATTTTGGCATTCTATTGCTGGTAAATTGTTGACTTGCTATGGTGATTTTCTAATTTTTGGTGGAGATTGTAATCAACTTATGTAACCACTTTTTAGTAAAAATTCTAGACTTAGGTTGAACCCAAACAAATGCAAAAGCAATTTCTCTGAACTGCTAAGCAAAGAGTTTAATTTATAGAGGCTCTTTAATCCTAATATTTGTGAATATTCTTATGTCTGACCAGTATATTGTTCCTAATCAAGAATTGATTACATTTTTGTTAGGAAACTTCTATCACAACTTTAGTACATGCTTGAATTCCTATTTTTGATACACTGTTATCATTGATTTTCATTTGACCAGTGTAAGAAAGAAAATAGATGAAGATTCAATAATGTTTTGTTGAAGGATGTTTCGTTCTCAGATAAGCATTTTCAAATGAATAACAGTTCAGATTCCACCATTAAGGATATTTATGTGTTTTTTAAAATCACTATCTATATTTTTATCAAGCCTAACTTTTGTTTTAGTAAGCACTTTGGAACAATTTATGTCAATTGTAGCTGTAATAGAATTTGAAAAAGTAGTACCTAATTACCATAAGAAAGAAGAATTCCATAGAATATTTGTGCCCATTATCATATTGGGAGGACATAAAATATATAATGAGAAAAATTCTGTTTTGTTGCTGTTTAGGATGAAACCAGAAATAGTAGCATGTCGATTGATAATATGTAAAATAGTAGGCACTGAAGTAGCAGGGCCATTAATATGTAATAAAATATCACCAGCATAGGCGAAAGCATTTAAAATGGTATTCTTTAAAACAATTCCAGTATATTTTTATAATTTCAAAAAGAACATTAGAGAGGTTAATATCAATAAGAAACAGAATAGGGGTCAAAGAGCAACCTTATCTAGTACCTCTATGTAAATTAAATTTAGTGGGTGGTTTATAGTGCTTTAACCATACTTAAAAAAGGAGTACCAAAATGAAAAGCATCCACTGTTCGAAAAAGGAATTGCCAGTTCACTTTAGCAAAAGTTGTTTCTGCATCTAAAGATAACAAAACAGCAAGACAATTGAATTTATCAGCAGGAGGTATAAGATGACACAGGAATTGTGTGTTATGTACAGCAAGTCTACCTTTCATGAAAACTGTTTGGTCGGGTTGGATAATAATATTGAGTAAAGGTGTTAGTCTGCCTGTTTTGCTTAAACCTTATAATCCTGGTTATTGAGAGATATTTGACAGTAATTGGATAATAAATTGAGATCATTATCCGGTTTCGGTAAACAAAAATATTGGCTTCTTTAAAAAGAGCCACCCAAAGTAGACATTATCTGAAAGTCAGTAAATAATAAAAGGAGAGTGGGTGAGAGTTGTGCTAAAAAACATTTATAGCATTCTGCTCCGATGCCTTAGGGAACTGAAGATTTATTGGAGCTCAGTGCCTTGATTGCTGAAAAGATTTATGGAATATTAATTGTGTTTTCTAAGATTGTCTATCTTCAGTAGAAATATGATGGAATTGGCAATCTTTAAATAAAGTATCAATAATTTCATTTTGAAGGATTACAGGTTGTAATAAAGGAAAGAGTAGAATAGAAATTCTTTTGAAATCTGTTCTATTTTCAGGAGTAAGGTACCATCAGGTTTCTTGATAGCTTTGATTTGCTTTATATCTTTTGTAATATGTAAGTAATTAGCTGCAAGTCATCCAATTCACAAGAATTAAAGTAGTAATTGGTTTTTTCTTTAGATAAAAGTAAATCTGCCCTTTTATTAATAGATTGTTTTATTCATATCTTATTTCTTGAAGTTGCGATTAGTATTTATTATAGTGTGAAGTGATTAAAAGTCTCTCAAAGTCAGCTAATTGCTTCTCTAGTACTGTTAGTTTAGCATAGAAGGTTTTATTTTCCTGAGCCATAAATGATATAGTGACACCTCTGATATATGTTTCAATGCATCGCAGGTAATACTTTTACATGTGTCATTAGGGTAATTGTTAATAAAATAGACACTGATGGCAGTTGAGACTTTAGCAGAATTATTTGGATTTAAAACTATGTCAGTGTTCATTCTCCATCTATTTTAGGAAAAATAAATTAGAGCTTTGTCAGAGATAGTAATTGGTGCAATGGTAGAATTTGTATTCATAATTCAGAGATGTCTAGAAGCAAGTAAGGAGTCAGTTCTATAACAAGTAGGATGGACTTTAGAAAAAAGGGTAAATTCCTTAGCTGTAAGATGAGACAGTTTTCAGAGTCAACCAATTTAGTGGTAGAAAAGATGTATTTTGTCGAAGTTTAAAAGTAAAGAAATGGTTCTACAAGCTGATCACAAACAATAATAAAGTCTCCCCCCTTAATAAGGGGAACATTATCTAATTTTATAATTTTTGTAGTAATATTTTTCCAGAAAGGAGGGTCATCTAATGTGGGAGCATAAATGTTTTTTTTTTCTTTTTTTTTTTCTTTGTGTCCTCATTTGCCTGCCCCACAAACTTCTAGGAAAGACGCCACTCCCCTTTGATGTCGTCTGAGAAAAATAGAAAAAAACTGGCTACTATTCCAAACCAAACCCAGACGACATACAAGCGTCAACCGGGGGGAGACGTTCTCCAAGTTAGTAATGTGGTAGGAAGGGGAAAAGAAATAAGCGAGAGCTCACAACCCCTCGGTACTCCAACTTGGAATCGGAAAGGTTTTTAAGGAAACCACCAAGACACCTGGAGTATAATGGCATAATCATCGGACCCGGGGAAAAAAAAAAAGAAGAAAAAAAAAAAACCCCGGAGTCTCAACGGAGCCAATTATTTCCACTGGACCAACAGATTCCAAAAGGAGAGGTTACGTTTCTGGGACATTCTGGCCATGTCCACCTTTGAAGTTTCATATAAGGACTCCAGCCAACCTGCGTGTGATGGTGCATTCTTGTCTACCCAGAATTTGCAGATCTGGCGTCTGGCCAGCAGAATTGCATAAAACAGAAAACTCTTTGCTTGACCTGTGATGTCATCGTCCACCCCAAATATGATTAGCGCCAAATTAATAGGAGTAGACTTCTTGAGGATGGAGTCCAAAGTGATCTTAACTTCCTCCCAAAAAGTACTGATAGATGGGCATTCCATAAACATATGCACGTCGGAGGCTGCAGGAAGATTACACTTGTTACAAGCTTTTCCGGGCTGATATTTAGATAGCTTTTGGGGGATAAATAAGCTCGATGAAGGGTATACAGGTGATTCCGCCTCAGCCAAGCCGGCTTAACCAATTTATACAGGAGAGTGAAAGATCTTATCCATATGTCCTCACACTGTATCCCCATGAGCTCTCCCCACTGTGTATCAGGTAGAATAAACTCTCCATCCACCTCCTCCAAGATTGCCCAGTACCAGAAGGCTACCTCTTTCCCCTGTACTTGTCCCTCTACCAGCTGTTCTTCTAGAAGACATCTTCTCCCCAGATGTGACTTATTCCTAATCAGCTCCCGGGACCAGCTGACCAACTGTATATATTTAAATCTGGATAGTGTTGGGCCAACCTTCTCATATAACTCCTCCCAACCCACCACTGCCCCCTCCACTAACAGCTGACCCCACCTTACTATCCCTGCCCTTCTAATAGGTGTTGCAAGACCGTCCTTAAGGCACGGAGGAAGCCCCGGCGAGTCCCAAATTGGGGCAAGCCGAGAATAGTAAGGCAGCCCCACCCTATCTCTGATCATTTTCCAAACTTTGGCCAGTGATGATAGGATCTTTAGCCTCACCTTTTTGAAGAATTTCCGGTCTCCAAATTTAAAAAGAAAGCCATCAGGTGGCAAATCAGCCCCATTTAACATGGCCTTAAACATTTTACCAATCGATGTGCTTGATGGGGTCTTTAACAACATCCTGGAGTATGATAGCTGAAATGCCCAGGCGTAATATTGTAGGTCAGAAAGTGTGAGCCCCCCCTTCTCCCTCCTCCTTCTCAGTTTTTTCCAGGCTAGTCTGGTAGCTTTATAATTTCACACAAAAGAGTTTATGTCTTGTTGACATTTATATATTTGTTTCTGACAGAAAGCTAGAGGGATGGTGTTAAAAATGAACGTGTACTTGGGAAGGATGGACATTTTCACTAGACTGACTCTTCCCAAGATTGTCAGTGGAAGAAAGGCCCAGGATCTTAGTAATGCCCTACAGTCTCGTGAAACCCGTTCCAAATTCGTGGAAGCAATTTTATCTAAATCCTGGGTGATCCTGATTCCCAGGTAGCGCATGGATGAGGTAACGGCCATCATTGGGTTTTGGATGTTCCAGGTCATTACCTCGGTCTTCCCTTCATTTATTTCATAACCTGAGATCTGCCAGAATTCCCTAGCTCTCTTAATAATGGCGGGAAAGGCCTGCACAGGGTCCGATGTATACACTATTATGTCGTCCGCATAGAGTCCTATCCGTTTAACCCAGCCTCCAAACTCGAAAGAGGGGATGTCATTTTCATCTCTCAGAATTTGAGCTAAAGGTTCTATATACATGTTGAATAGAAGGGGGGACAGCGGACAACCCTGTCTGGTACCCCTAGTGATTTTAACCTGTTCGGTGTGTACTCCATTGACCAAAAGTCTGGCCCTTGGGTCATTATACAGAAGCGAGATGGCACGACGGAAATTATCTCCTATATTGAATCTCCTCAATACCGCGGCCAAGTATGGCCAATTGACCCTGTCAAAAGCTTTAGTAGCATCCAGGGTGAAGGTGGCCAATGGGTGACAAAATGAGGTGGGTATGTCTATTGCTCCTACCAGGTCATGGGTAAGATCTACTAATTGTCGCCCTCTTATAAATCCCTTTTGGTCCTCATGGATTATTGAGCCTATCTCACACCCCAACCTTCCCGCAAGAATGGCCGCAAAGATCTTATAATCGTTGTTTAGGAGTGAGATTGGTCTATAGGACCCGCACTCGGCCGGGTCCTTTCCAGGTTCAGGGATCAACACAATCGTGGCGTCATTCCATGAGTCTGGCGGGACCATACCGTCTAAGAATATAGCATTAAAAAGGACGGTCAAAGATGGGACTATGGCTGAGCCCAAAGCGCTATATACCTCCCCTGGAATGCCATCCGGGCCTGCGGCTTTCGCTCGCTTCAGTTGTTTTATGATGTTGCTGACTTCGGCCTCAGTAATAGCGGTCTCCAGGCGGTCACGCTGGACTAGAGAAAGGGTAGGGAGGTGGGCCCGGTCTAACCATACCTCCCTAGCCTCGCTAGCCAGTTGGTCATCAGCGATATCCTCCTTATAGATATTTTGAAAAAACTCATGGAAGGCATTCCCTATTTCTGTAGTGGTGGATCTAACCCTGGCTTCCCACGCCACTTTTATTTCCTTAATAAAATTCTTGGCCTGGTCTGTTTTAATTTTCCACGCCAAGATTTTGCCAGCCGCCTCTCCGTATTCAAAATTTGAAAGCTTGGATGCCTCCCATCTCTTGGCCACCCTGTCCTGGAGCAGATCTTCAAGCTTTACCTTCAGTGCTACTCGCTTTGTCTGATCCTCTGCTGAGAGTAGCCCAGATTTCAAGTCAAGTTGCCTAAGTTCCATCTCTATGTTGGAGACTGCATTTCTATAAGTTTTGCGCCTGTAAGAGGCTCTGTTTGTTATACAGCCTCTTAGGAAAGCTTTCAATGTTTCCCATACAATGGTGGTTGAAGCTGAATTAATATTAGTATCCAAAAATATGCATATCTCAGCTGCAAGAAAGCAGATTTCATCCTCCTCCAGCAGAATCGTCCGGTCGAAGGACCAAGAACTTTGCCTTCTCTGATTATGGTGTAGCAAGGTGAAAGCAATAGCAGAGTGGTCAGAGAGGTGAGAAGGAATGTATGTTATATCCTTCAAGTCGTCCTTCAGCTTATAACTGAAGAAAGCATAGTCAATTCTTGACTTGTGTTTATACTTATGATTGTGGAATGAGACGCCTGGGATGTTACCCGCTCTCTGCCTCCATTCGTCCACCAACCCCAAATTCGATAAAATAGATACAAGAGTCTGCCTGGATTTAGAGGAAATTACAGCTCTTGAGTTGACAGATTTGTCCAGTTTAGGGTTTAGCACAATGTTAAAATCTCCCACCCAGACAATGGGGTCCTGGCATGAAATCAAGATGTTCTGGATTTTATTCAGAAATGATGGATCATCATGATTCGGGCCGTAGTAACCCACTAGGGTATACCCTGCCCCTTCTATCTGCACTTTTGCTATTAGCCATCTACCACTAAGGTCCTCTTTCTGTTCCACAATTTGGACACAGGTCTGCTTTTTAAATGATATAAGGATCCCTCGTATATTGGCATTGTGATCCGTGCATATAAATTTGCCCACCCACTTCAAGTTTTTCAACATATCCATGACCTCATGTTTTAATAGATGGGTCTCCTGGATAACTATTACCTGCGCGGGAGAATCTTTTAAGTAATGGAGGATTCTGTGTCTTCTAGCTCTCACCCGCAAGCCATTGACATTCCATGATAAAAACTGCAGCCCCGTCATGGTAAATCAGTCTTTTCTCCCCTCATACCATCCCCAGAACCAAACTCTCTGGAACCGTCCATCCGACATCCCCCATCCTGAAGCCCGATAAAGGGTAATACATTTGACATAAGAAACATTGGGACAAACTTGTGAGGACTTTTAAAATTTTGCCACCCTCCTTCACCCCCCACCCCTACCCCCACCCCCTGGAAAACCCTCCCTTATTGATGCTGGCCAGATGTATTGCCAGTTTGCGTCAGAAGAGAGACCATACCTGAGCCCCTATAGAACTAAATAGAGTCAGCGTTCTGCCACCTCAAAGTATATGGCGTGAAGAACGCAGAAAATATGGTGATGACACAATGTAATCAAAACTAAAAAAGAGAGGAGACCTCACCCCTTTGTGCTCAACGTAACTTTTTTTTTTTTTATATATATATATTTTTTAACCTTTTACAGTGTACCCTTGTCTCATTTCTCCATGTCCCTCCCTTTGACTGTGCTGTATCCCTAACCCGCCTACCTCATGTAGGTTATTTAATCTAGCCCAATTTTTCTACCCCCTAAATATAAAGACTTTATCATTCTGGGGCGAATTGTGAGATACTTCTACTTGTTCCCCCCCCTTTTTTTTTTCCTTTCTTTCTTTTTTCCTTTGTACCTCGTCACCTTCCGCCCCTTTTGAAACCTAAGACCCTGGAGCATATATCAGGGGTGCTGCTGACTAATGGAAGCTATTAGGTCATCTGCCTCCTGAGGTGATCGGATGTTATGCATTTTGTTGTTATGCATCACCCTTAGAAAGGCGGGAAATCTCATCTGCACAGTTGCTCCTACTGCTCTAAACTTGTCCATGTTTTGACCTAGCTCCCACTGTCTGTCTAAGGTGGTTTTTGACAGGTCTGAGCGAATCTCAAAGGAGAAACCAGTGGCAGTCACTGACTTCGCATTTAGAGCTAGATTGAGGATTTTTTCCTTCAGGGAATAGGTAAGAAAGTTCACCAGGATCTTTCTTGGTTTCACTCTCCCGGGGTTAAGGCGGAATGGATCTCTATGGATCCTCTGAATATCCCTGTCGAGATTTTCTGCCGATTCATCGAGATTCAGTGAACTTTTTAATAGATCCACCACAAATGCCTTAATATCGCTGCCCTCCTTTCCTTCTGGAATTTTAAGTAGACGGAGGTTATTTCTTCTGGAGTAGTTTTCCAAGGATTCTACTCTCTCCTTCATCGCATCACCTTCCCTTAACAAGGATTGGATTTTGGTCTCTGCTAACTCCAGAGTTGATTCCAGGCGCCCCACTGAAATTTCCAGATGATCTGTTCTTTCGCAGAGACCATCCACCTTCTTTTCGAGAGCCTCACAGACTGCCCTGATCTCGTTCTGATTGGATTTAGACTGGGCAAAGCCACACCTGATCTCCTCCCTCATGGTATTCAGGAGAGTCTCTAAACCCCCCCTCCGATTTCCCCCCCCCTCCGGAGGGGTCACCACTGATCATATTGGTAGTCTCCCCTTCCCCCCCATTGTGGGCTGCGAGGGGTCCGCTCCCCCTGGGCTGGGACGCCTCATCCTCGTCTGGGACATTCATTACAGAGCTAGTCTCTGGCGATGCAACCGGCCCAAGTGCATCCTCACCATGAGGGGGATCGGAGTTATTTTTGTCGCTCATAGGCCCTACTGAAGATCCTGCCGTATTGCTGGTGACCTCTGTACCAAACTGAATATCCAGAATTTGAGGTCGCACCCTGAAATATGAGAGCAGTGAGGGTGTTATGCGGATCGAGTTCTTACGTAAGTTACTTTTGCCTCCCCTTTTGCCTCCCCTCTCAACTGAATGGGTGGTGGCACTTTCTTTTGGGGGTATAGCTGTCGTAACTATTTTTTCCACTAGAGCCTCCAGCAGATTTGACACCGCAATTGTAGATTGTTGGGGGGCC
The DNA here is from genome assembly GCF_964204655.1 of Triturus cristatus. Lineage (NCBI taxonomy): Eukaryota > Metazoa > Chordata > Amphibia > Caudata > Salamandridae > Triturus > Triturus cristatus. The sequence continues at coordinate 1,077,463,622 of NC_140591.1, read as the reverse complement.
TTAAGACTGGGGGCTTGTTTACCCCCCAGGGCATTAGATTTAAGGCTTTTCCTCCTTTTAGACTTCCCCCCTCTCTCTCGGGGTGACCTACCTCTAGAGTTCTGAGTCCCTAGCACCCCCGCACCCTCCACCCTTCTTCCTTCAATACTACTAGTCACTTTCTGATCCGAGGAGGAAAGAGGGACGTCTACGGCGCCTACCTTGACCCCTGGGTCTCTGGCTGTATCTATGTCCGCAGTGTCCTCCTTCAGCTCACAGGGGTGCTCTTCGCGCTGCTGGATCCGGCAGCCCCCCCTCAGGAGCCTGCGAGCCGCCGCCTTACGTCCGCGTCTGAGCTCCACGGCTGCCATTTTCCAGCGCAGGGTGGAGAAATCGGAGGGGTTGGGGCTCCCACACATCGGCACCACTAGGAGTCAGTCAGGGCAGATCCTTGCATAAAAATGAAAGCTGTACACATGCGGGAAAAAGACATCGGAAAGGATTTGCGATGCAGACGTGAAGAAACATACAGCGGTGAAACGGAGCTCAACGCGAGTCCGTGCGGACCTTCATTGTTGAGAAAACGCCGATGACTCTGCGCGTATCGACGGAGGCTCAGTAGGTCAAAATCTGCTGACGCGCGAACCGCCTAACCCGCGGCCGCCATGTTTTCCCCTCCGACTAGCACCCTCGTGGGAGCATAAATGTTAAATAAATGAAGAATATGTTTATCAATTTTAATTTGGGCATTTAAATATATACTTTAACAGTGCCTGATTCACAAAAGGTCTCCTTATTGCAGAGAGTCTGCCCAAGTGCAGAGACTCCCTCACAACTCATGGTCCTCCACCACAAGTGCGGAGGCCCTTTGTGAATGAGGCCCTGAGGCATGCTGAAGACAGATCCATGAAGGCTAGGTGAACAGTGCTGGGGTGAGCAACAGTTTACTTGTTAAGAATCATGTAGAGGTTTAAACTCTAGTCCACCCTGGAAAGACCTGGGTGGAAACCTTGTTGGGCATCTGACAGAATGTTATTGTCATCTGCCTAACTGAAGAGCCTGTTGACTACAATGCAGCTCACCACCTTCACAACTAAATCAAGTAAAGAGATGGGCCTATAGCAATGGGTACTGTCTCAGTCTCCTATTTTGAAGACTGGTACAATTGTGGATAGTGCCCAAGAAGCAGGAAAGCCTGACATGGCTGCAGCATTAATAACTGCAGTAAGAGCTGGTATCCAGGCATCCAAATTCAAGATGTAGAGATTCGGGGGTATCCCGTCAGGGCCTGGAGCCTTGTTTTTAGTCAACCCTGCTATGCCCTCTCTTACTTCCTCAATTGTGAACACCACATGAGGTGTGCCTTCTCCTAAGCACAGGTCTATCTTTGCAGCGGAAGAGGACAAAAATGTGTCCTCAAAGTGCCTTACCAATTCATCTTCAGTAATGTGTGAGTCCAGTAGGTTGACACTGTCGCCTGCCAAGAAACAATTATTGATAATGCTCCAGAACTTTGAGCTATTTGTCAAAGTGCTGGCTTCTATAAGATTTGACCAAGCCACGTCCTTCAAGGCGACTTGCGATTGGCCAATATAGTCTACGACAAGCCTTAACGGTGGAGGGATCTCTCAGTTTGGTTCTGAGGGCTACCTTCAGGTTCCTGGATGCTCATGAACATTTGGGGTCAAACCATCTGGGGACCAAGGAGGTTTGCTGCACAGGCGGGCCTTTAGTAAGCCTACAATAGTGCCTGAATTTGCATTGAAAGCCTCTAGAATGTTTAATGGCTTAGCCAACCTGATAGTGCAGGTTGCAAACTCCCTTAGACACTGAGAGAACAAAGACTTGTGGAACTGGGCTGGGGAAATCTGTACCCACTTCAGTCTCCTCCCACCACCTGTCATTGTCAACAACCCCCTAGATTAATTGGGTGGCCTGCGGCCAACTAATAGACATACAAACTGGGTTATGGTCAATATGCACTCTCTCCTGGATAGAGAAGTTCAAGATGTGTGCAAAAAAGGAAGTGGAGACCAAAATAAAATCAATGAATGACTTGCACCCTCTACCAGTGATAGTGGGGTTAATGTACTTAGTTTCTGGGGACACCTTGTTCTTGGCTAAGGTTAAGTCAAACTTATTTACAATGGCATTCAGTAAGTTACCCTATAACGTATGCTCCACATGCAGGCTGGACAATCGTGCACATCCCATGTGTTTGATCCCTTTGCGCCTCAAGTCCCCACATACGTGATTATTACAATCTCCTGCAACCACAAGGTTAGTATGACTCACTTTTTTTAAACACTGGTTTCTCAGAACAGAGCCCATCTGGGAGATGTTACAATCTTCAGCAAGGGACCCACAACTTATCAGTCCCCTTGAAAAACAACACTGCCTGCCAAGTGGACAGATCCATGGACACCACTACAAGACTGCTACAGACAGTCAAGGAGACAAAACTGACCAGACCACCCTTAGCTCTTCCACACTAGAGGGAGTAGCTTCCAAAGAATGTCTTAAAGCCTTCCACAAAGAAGCTCTTGACTCTGCCCCATGTTTCTTGCAGGCATATTACTGCCGTACCGTTTTATATAAAGCATCCAGTTTGGATCGTGAAACTTGCTAGCCAGTCCTGTGATATTCCAAGAGATAAATTTGCATTCGGAGAAAGTTGAGATGACCTGCCCCAGGGGCCAATTTGACTGCTGAGATAAAAGGGTCTTAGATGCCTGTACCTCTGGACCAGATCAAATTTCCCTTCCAACAGGAGAGGAATCATCCCTTGGAGGATCTAAAAATTCCATCATCTACATGGGAATATGCTGTGGACAACTGTACACGTGGGCCTGTAAGGGCTCCAGGAGCACACCTATGTCCGGTGGCGCAACCAATGACACAGATCCAACACGCAGCCAAATCCGCAGAAGAGGCAACGGAACACAGGCAGGACACAGTCTAGCAGACCAGTCTAAAAGACAGGAACCAGTTCTCACTCAGCTCTGGAAGCTGAGGTAGAACACCAGATGCTCATGACAACCTCATTCCTGCAGTGTTCTCTCCATGTTTTGAGGGATTGAGACGTACATTGTGAAGCAATAGGATTAAAATCAGGATACCTGCTACTGATAGCAGGACCAAAGGAAGACCCTCAAAAACTCTTCCAAGTACGAAGTGTATGAAAGCTGGAATTACTCCAAAGATGGCCGGAAAGGTGGCTAAGAGACCTGATCCAAGACGCTTAAATAAGTGTACAACTACCCTCGTATCAGACATGTTAAAAAGATACGATGGACCATTTCTCCTAAATGGATTAGGAAGTTCTTATGGACCAGGGCCTGTATCTCTGCTGAAGACCTTGCAACCTGGAGATCAAACGTCTTTTGGGCTGAAGTAAAGGCCACTTTTTTAAAACAACATGCTTCCAGTGTGCTCGGAGAATCAAACCTTGTACTGGAAACATTCAATGAATGCCACAGTGGTGCCTCCCTAACTGTGCAAGCTGGGGGAAACAATACTTGCTTACAGCAAACAACCCTGAAGTTTACTGTGACTAGCAATGCGATGCCTGGCACCATCCCGCAACAGCCTTGATCATTCAGCAATAAATAACTCCCATTCAAGAGCAACTCAAAAATCAGATGAATCACAGCAGCTGGGGAGCCTTTCAAGTAGCAAGATAAGTTTGCTATTGAAGCATTACACGCTCCATGAAGCGAGACCTCTTTGAACACTAAAGACCCACTTAAAGCCTTCTCACAGTCTGTACCACTTAAGAAAACTTCAGTGTCCTTATTTCTACACCTATATCTGTACGGCAACTCCCATGCTTCCTGTATGTACCCTTACCCCAAAGCTTCATACCTGCCTGCTTGGAGGCATCTAAGGCAGTGTAGGAACTGGAATGTTGTGATTGCCAGTGTGATATAGCCATGAATTAGCCATTCAGTCGACGATGACTCTGCTACTGTAAAAGGCAACTTCTCTAATTTTACAATTAGCAGCATGGTGTACTTTGCATCCCTGCGTGCCATGGTCAATTGTCTGTCTGTCAGATTATAATCGGAGCAGAGAATTTAGCCGTTAATGTACTGCCATGGCATGTGGCCAGATTGCAATGATGGTATCGTCCAGCTTAAAAGCAAAATGGAGCACAATTGAGATTGCCCATGTTGTAGAGTAGACATATCTTGTTCCATTATGTCCATTGCGGAGGACACAATGTTTCCCGGTGAATAAATACATTTAGAAAGTGTGGTCATACCATTGTCTGCCACAGCCAAGACCTTTTCTAGGTTAATTCTATCAATCTCACGTAATCTCTCAGCAGCATCCTGTTGGGAGACTTTCCACAATTCATTGCATATGGCATATAAGAAGCGTTTTTTATGCAGTTTGTCAGGACCTAGCAAGATATCCATGAGGTCCATGTTGTCAGATCGAAGGGACAAGTGTTGTTTCACCTGTAATAGTCTTGAGGTTTTTAGCCATTCTAAGTCCAATTTCCCAACACTGTAAGAAGTCACTACCACTAGTGTGGGTCAGGCATATGAATACTAAACATTCTTGTGGTACTATTCTGTATCATTGTACCCAGTACCTTCTCACAAAACAGTGTATCATTTAATATGCCTTCAATAGGTATAGGTGGAATGATGCGTGGGGTTTTCAGGTCTTTTATTTTTGCAAACCCGTAGCAGGTAGTCTGTTGCACTGTTCTGTTCAGGAATATTATCTGTAATGGTAAAAGGCAAGCTTTAAATAAAGCCTCTTTTCCCTGAACCTGCCATTCTTTCATCCCCAGATGGATTTTGTGTCTATTGTGTCCCTCTAATAGTCAAAACCTTATATAGACAGTTGGGAGATAAAAAGTGCTGAATATATAAGCTTGGTGTTTGTCAGTATGATTTTCTTTGCAGTTGCATTTGTCTGTGCAAGCTTATAGTAGTATGATGTTGGGTCTGGTGAATTTAACACTGAAAATTATGCAAGTTTCTGTGGGAATGTGGCAGAACTACCTTTCGGTGGTGTCGGGCAATGTTCCCATTGATGGTAAGTGTTAACAGTGCGTGGGACACTAGCTTTGCGCACAAAGTGATGACCATAATGCTGCTAACAATACATGATATCAAAAACAGGTGTATCTTCATGCAATACCCTGTAAGAAAATTCAGTAGATTCTTCTAAATCTGAGAGAATAGTATCTACAGTTTCAATGTCCCAATCATCAGCGAGTGTACTTGGGGTAATAAAATCATTCAATGAAATTTTAAATACAGAAGGAATTTTCAAATGTTCAGTAGGATCAAATATATCATATGAAACCCTATGCCAAACTATACCAGCCAGTAATGGAACTGCTGTAATGTTCACTAGGGACAGTTCTCTCATGGTGTGATGACGTATGTGGTTCTAAGATCAAGTTTGCAGGTTGTGCTGCAGAGCATTGTGGGAGGTAATGTTACAAATCCAATCCAAATTAACATGAACAGGATTCCTAGTGCAAGCCAGAGATGCAACCAAGGGGATACAAAGTAAGTATTTTTCAGTCAGAGATAGAATTGTCTAAATTTCTCCTTTTTGGAAATGGGTGGTGTTTGCTCAGGTTCACTTGGATCTGAAGAAAAGTCATTGAAGTTGATGAAGTAGCCGGTTTGATCTGTCTTTGGTATCTCTGCAGGATTTGCAGAACTGGCAAGTGTCTCTTGTGAAGGCACGTTGCTGTAGATTTCATTATTGGACAGTGTTGTAAAGTTATCCTGTGCCCTGGCCACCCCCCAACTTTTTGCTGATTGATGCTGGTGGTAACTGACTCTGACTAACTCTGGGCTCTGCCTAACCAGGCCCAGGGCCAGTGCTGTGCTGAGAGACACACATTAGAATACAGTTAAACACCTACATGCACTAAGGGTCCACAATGGTATGGTGGGGTACCCCTGTGATTGGCATGACCTACCCTATAAGCCCCTAGTATATAATAGGGCAGGGGATTGAAACTAGAAGCCCCCAGTACCCTGGGACATGGCAGTTTAGAGGCCAACAACCTCTTTCTGCACTTGCATGTATGCACTGCTGAAGCCTGAGGTCAGTTTAAAAGCAGCACTGGGTGCCAGGACTGCTTTTAAAAAGTATATTGTGCACAAACTCGACTTTGGTGGTAGGGGCACTTACAAATGGATAACCTACAATGCTTTGGCATAGTAGGGATCCCCAGGGTCTCCCCTAGGTTTCCCGGGGTGGGGGGTCAGGTATTTATAAGGTATGCCCTTATAAAATAAGTTTTTCCATGCCTGTGTAAAGTGAAACTTCACATTTCCCTCCCTACATTGTGGTACAGTGCTACTCAAATTAATCTTTGATGGTAGGAGCACTGTAAAGGGAAAATCTGCAATCTTTCTAGAGATTCACAACTCCTAAAGTCTCCCCTTATTGCACATGGAGTGGGCTTCCTGTAGATATAAGGCAAGTACTTATAAAATATGTTTTTGTAAGTCCTTGTGCTGGAAAAATGTCTCAAGACATTTTTCCCATTGCAAATCCCTTGTTACATAGGTTAACATGGTAGGAAGTTATTGATTAATAAATATTGATAGGAGAGGACTAGACATGCCATTCCAAGACTTCCCAGAATGGTATTAATAAATCTAATAATATCATATTGTTGAATTTCTCCTAAAGTGTACATACAAGAAGTTATAAGACTTTCTTGTTTATGAGTCCAAATTCAGCCATCCAGTGGTCTGCCCTGATTGGTCAGACTTAAGTGGATTAGCCAGGCTGCCTTGAAGAGGTGATAAAGAGCCCCTGGGGTTAACCAGCTCTGCTGGGAGGGCAGTGTGCTGTTCCATAGGAATGCCAGGCCAGGCCAGGAGGAGGAGTCGTAAACCATGGGCTTCAAAGGCAGAGGGCTGGCCACAGTGTCAGTTTCCACTTTACACTTTTGACCCCCACCAGACCCAGGATTAGGGAAGGTATGTTCAGATGGTAGGGGAAAAGTCTATGGAAATAAGCCATCCTAGAGGGTGAGTTTAGCCAGCTCTTACCTCCTTGCTGGAAAATCAGCCATTATGGATTTGGAAGATTTGATGCACTATGGGACAAAATAATGCCACACTCTACAGCACGGGTACTCATAGTACGGCCCGCGGGCCGCCTGAGGCCCGGCAAGCCTCCCTTGGCGGCCCGCGGACCTTAATGACATCGTACCCGTGGTTAAAAAAACATTAAAATAATGAGTGTTCCTAAACACTGTCCGGTTGCACCAGCGCAACTCTGTCTCTGCTCTGTGGGGGCCGGGCGTTCCAGGGATAGTCCGAGTGGAGCTGCGGGGCCTCAGAAGAGGTGAAAAACAACAATTGATATGCAAATGGTCTTTTAAAGACCTGTGAAGTGCTCGGGTGCGGCTGTTGGTGTGCCCTGGAAGCTGCGTCAGCCGGTTGGCACACACGCAGTGTGAGATGACAGAGGATGACAAAGGGAGGTAGAGGGAGGGAGACAGAGGGAGGGAGAGAGGGAAAAGGAGGGAGGAAAAAGGAGGGAGGTAGAGGGAGGGAGACGGAGGGAGAGGGAGAGAGGGGAAAGGAGGAAGGAACAGGGAGACAGAGGGAGGGAGGCAAAAGGGGTTGAGACGGAGGGAGAGGGAGACAGAGGGAGGGAGCCAAAAGGGGTTGAGACGGAGGGAGAGGGAGACAGAGGGAGGGAGCCAAAGGGAGGGAGACAGAGGGAGGGAGACAGAGGGAGAGAGGGTGACAGAGGGAGGGAAAGGGAGGGAGAGAGAGAGAGAGAGGGTGACAGGGAGGGAAAGGGAGGGGGAGGGAGAGAGAGAGGGTGACGGGGAGGGAAAGGGAGAGAGGGTGACAGAGGGAGGGGGAGGGAGAGAGAGAGAGAGGGTGACAGGGAGGGAAAGGGAGGGGGGGAGAGAGGGTGACAGAGGGAGGGAAAGGGAGGGGGAGAGAGAGAGAGGGTGACAGAGGGAGGGCAAGGGAGTAGGAGGGGAGAGAGAGAGAGAGAGAGGGAAAGGGAGGTGGAGGGAAAGGGAGGGAGAGAGAGAGAGGGTGACCGAGGGAGGGAAAGGGAGGGGGAGGGAGAGGGTGACAGAGGGAGGGAAAGGGAGGGGGAGGGAGAGAGAGAGAGAGAGGGTGACAGGGAGGGAAAGGGAGGGGGAGGGGGAGAGGGTGACAGAGGGAGGGAAAGGGAGGGGGAGGGAGAGAGAGAGGGTGACAGAGGGAGGGAAAGGGAGAAGGAGGGAGAGAGAGAGAGGGTGACAAAGGGAGGGAAAGGGAGGGAGAGGGAGAGAGAGGGTGACAGAGGGAGGAAGGGGGGAGAGAGAGGGAGGGAGAGAGAGAGAGGGAGGGAAAGAGAGAGAGCGAGTGTATATGTGTGTATATATATATATATCGGGTCTGGAGGCTCAGTGGATGTAGGCGTCCGCTGCAGGGACCTGTGTTCAACCTCGTGGTCACAGGTTTTTTGTGGCTTTAGCCCCGCCCCCTCCCCCACTGACCCCGCCCCCACCAGTGCGGCCCTCGGCCACAAACCACACTGTAAATTTGCCCCCCCGAGAGAAAGTTTGTGAGTACCCATGCTCTACAGGATGTGGTCTTAACTTTGAGGAGTTGCCCTGTTCCCATTGGTCAGAAGTGACCTCCTGCATGACCCAGATAACTTGGAATAAGTATCTGAGAGGGGCAGAGCCCTCCAGATCTGCTGCATGAAACTTATTGAAGCAAGAAGTACCCTGCTGAGAAGATTTTGCTGTGCAAAGAATTCTAAGGCCTGACCCCTGAAGACTGCACCATCTGAAACTGCAGCCCTGTGGATTACCTAGCTGGAAAAGAAGTAAAAGAGTGGACTCCCTGAAAGCTACAGGTGAAAAGAGCTCAACTGGAACATTACCAACTAATTCCGCAACTTGGAGAACCACCAGTGGATTTGTAAGAGTTTTGTACCAGTGGATTGTGGGAACTGAAGTCCTCAACTTTAAAGGACCATCTTGGAGCTTCCAGACCATTGGAGTAAGTTTGAGACACTTTGGGACCCCTTGAGGAACTTCAGGAAGAAGTGCAAGAAGTTTGGAGAACATTGAAGCAACTTTGAAAAAAGCTCCATAAAGGGACCGACCTGCCTTTAACCGCAAGCCGGCCAAGCCATCCATGTTCGTCCCGCTAAAAGCTCCATCGCATCAACTTCCAGAGATTGACTGTGACTAGAGAAAATCTGAAGCCGGCGAACCCTCACCAGATCCGGCTACAGGAAGAGCATCGAGAGATCCCACGAGAAAAAGCTCCAGAAAAGTTTCTAAGTCCGCTCATAGAAAAGGTGACCGAGAGCAACCGCGAGAGCCAAGCACCCTGCCTTTCATCGTGAGTCGGCCTGGATTCCTGGGTTGTCCTGCTGAAGCAATCTTGAAATGTTTTTTAAGTACGCTCCAGGGGAGTTGACCGGGACCTTGCCACAAGTCAAGCCGGCGAACCCGCACCGGATCCGGACTGGCTGGGAGCTTTGAGGACCCTCGGGAAGAAAAGCTCCAGAAAAGTGTGAAGGTAGAAACTGGGACCGGGACCTGCAGTAAGCTGTAGCCACCCAGGGCTCCATTGCGGTCAGCATGAAACTTTGACTTTGACCCGGTCTATCACGAGCAGGTATCACAATATGGTGCTATAATCTTCTAAGGGCTATATTTTATTAAAGCTTTGAAAATTCATATCTCCGTTTCCCTTCATTGGATTTTTGTTGTTTTGGTGTCATTTTAAAGATAAAGGTATTTCCTATTTTTATACATTGGTGTTGGATTTTTATTATGTGTTGTGTCTCAATTATTTACTGAAATTCTGTTTTTAAATGCTTTACATACATGTCTTTGAAGTTAAGCCTGTCTGCTCACAGCCACATTCCCAAGGGTTGAGCATAGGAATAATTTTCTAAGACCTATGCTGAGTCCTATCATGTGTTAGTGGCTTTATTGCCAGTGGCAGACCTACATCTGCCCCTACCACTAACCCACTTTCCAACAGACCGATTTGCAATTTGCATTTTATTCGTATTTAGATGTTGTTCAAATTCAAGTAGTGTAATTCGTACTCCGTTATTTGATACTCCTGCATTTTGTGCAGAGGAGTCTTGATACATTATTAGTCTTTCCATCTGAACTTCATGTATAGTAGCAAGAGGAGATCTGCGGCTACTCAGGATTCCACGTGGTCTACTGTTGAGAATCTGCCACAAAGTGTGGTTTGATCAGATCAATGGAGACGAATCTTCTTTCTTTTTTGCTGGCAAGAGACGGAAAATATACTGTTCTTGTTCCTTTAACTGTCAGGACAGGTACAGGCATTCAGTAATGGCCCAAACTCTTCCTTGTACATGATCTTTCCTCTGACCAGGTCCCCAATCTTTGGGACCCAGACAGGTCTTGGTGATACCTGTTTCACTACCCCAGTGGTGGTGCATTTTACTTGGACGTTGCTTTGTAATGCCCAGAATTAATTGAGTTTCTGTAAAACAGCCAAAGGATCTTTCAAATCAAATGGTTTCACATCCATCACTGTGCTGGCACATTCAAGGTCAGATGCCCACATTCTTGTATGTCCTACCAAGGATTTTCTTGGCATGTTGTTAAGTGCCCTCTGGACCCCATATAGGTGATTGACCCAGCTACTGCCGACACCTAATGCCCTTGCTGTTAAGGATCACTTTAGGTCCCAGTTTTTCCTCTAAACCACTCTCTAGATGGTAGCGGGTGGCATACCACAAGGTCACGCCCATACTTTCTATGGCTTCCTTGTAAGCTTGCGAGCTAAATGCAGAGCCACGGTCGGAATGTAACATGCCAATTCGATATGTCCTGATAAAGACTCGCCAATACTTTATAACAGTTTGAGCGTCAGCCGAGCGCCGACTTCAAACCCACAGGAATCTAGAGCTTGAATCCAATGCCACCAAGATGTACTTGGAGTCTCCATTTGAATGTAGGGGGCTGTAGTGGTCCAAATAGACACATGCGAGAGGTCTGTCTGAAATGAGAAATGGTGTTTGCGGGTGCCGTGCTACATTGGAACACTTCATCTGCTGGCAGATGTCTCACTTTAGGACACAACCCTTGGTCTGTTTAGACAAACCTGGCCACCAATATCACTGCTTCAGTCATGAAATTGTAGCAGTGACTCCTGCATGTGCTGAGTCCAGACCCTCGTGTGGAGCTAGAATTAAACCTAATCTGCAATCCATGTTTAGTATAACTCTATCCCCCACTCCTGGAATTCGAGCATATGGTGTATTTTGTGCATCTAATTTAGAGGAATATTTGAGTGGAAAGCCTTTTGGCACAGCAGAGCCATTTTTTGAATCGCTATCAATATGTCTCTGTCTATCCTCGTGCTAGAATGAGTGATTGCAGCAACGGCAGCAGTTCGCACCGTAGCCATGGCGGCTTCATCAGCCAGTGAATACCCTTCAACGTGTACGCCAACAGGCTGATGACTCATGGTGTGAATAACTGGAGCTTGTGGCGGCATGCTTTCAGCCTTGCTATTTGTTCCCATAGTAATTTGCACTTAATTTTGTAACCCTTGGAATCTCTAAACCCATTCTGACCCCAGTAATGAAGATATTCATTGTAAGACTGTACACAGTAGAACGAATCGCACACTATCAGTGTGGGGATTTCCCTATCTGTATATTGTAGTGCTAGTATTAGGGCTTTTAGTTCTGCCAGCTGCACTGTAAAGTGTCCTAAAGGTTGTGCAGTCATTTTGCTGGGATGGAACTTACCATACTGAATACTTCCCTTCACTATAGCACATGCTGCGCTATACTGCTGTTTCCTTCCAATGGCAGGTTGAGCAGAACCATAGGTGTAAATGATAAACTCATATTTTTATAGAGGCAAGATCTCACTCAGGAGAGGGTATTCTTGTTTGTGCTGCAGGAATGCTTGTGTCTTCAGTGTAGGATCATGTTTGTAATCTACATCAGTTGCAGTGAGGGAATTAGCCCATTGTATTCATCGTGGATGCAGTGATTTTGTGTTTGTAATGCTCGCTTTGGTAACAGCTTCTAAAGTTGGTACCGGAGTTACAACGATTATGAGTTTACCCTGTGCTAGTTCTCTTACTCTTACTACAGCAGTCTGTACTTCGTCATTATTTTTTCTGTTGCCGCAAATCTCATTTCAGCATTTGTGTATAAATGTGATTTATGTGCAATTGGGAGTGTCTCACCTTCATTGAAAGTGATGTATGGATATCCTGATAAACCCGGGACTCCGTGATCACCAAGTTGGTAGAATTCAAACGTGTGTTCAAATGTTTTGATGCTATCATGTCAGCCTGAACTGAACGTAGCACATCTGTATGTTCCTGTGTCCACTGAAATCAGGTCTGATTAAGTAGTAGAAAGCTTTTACTCTTTCTGCATAACTCTTGAATGTATGTTCAGCTTCATAACTCATATCCCAAAAATAGGACATTCAGATGGGCAATTTTTGGAATTCTTGAAATTAAATCTGCAGCCCCTATTGGGGAATCCCACAATTATGTTGTTCAACCCGCACAAGTGTCAAGTAATTCATTGTCTGTCAGATAGATGTCATCTACATAGGACACTGCCTTCTCATCGCATGTTTGTAATAATTCTGACACTCTGGCGGAGAATAACCCCAGGCTGTTCTTATACCCCTGGGGCAAACAACAGAAGTGACGCTGAGTGCTGAGGGCAGAAAATTCTGTCAAATATCTGCTATCTGGAGCTATATTTTGGCAGAAGAATCCATTCGAGATATCTAATGTTGTTTTATATTTCTTCTGCACAATGTTATTCAATAATATGGCGCTATGTGCATTCTGAACTGCAAATGTTCGTGTTCATGTGTTTAAATGTCAGTAATCCAAAACTAGACAATATGAGTTGTCAAGTTTCATTAGTGGAAACAAAGGATTGTTCATTGGGGAGGTGCAAGTCTCAATCACACCTTGGTATTCAAGTTGGTCTAATATTTCTTTGACCTGTCTTTTTGCATCGTTTTTAATAGGGTATGGTCTTTGTGGATGTGGAGACATTTTAATGGAATTTCGTGGTGATTAGACTCCACACGCCACCCTACATGGTTGCTGTATAATTAAGGCTGGGCGTCGTGCTCCGCTTCGCCCACGGAGTGCACGTAGCGCTGCCTGCTTCGCTGTTCACAAAGTAGGCGTAGCAGGCAGCGCTACGCACACGCCGCTGCGAAGCAGAGCTGCCCGCCACCCGCCGCCCGCCCGCCCTCATTTTAAAATAATTTAAAGAATGTAAAAAGTAAATAAATTACCTTACCTGCAGTGCGGCGTCCCGGGGCTCCCTCTTCCTGCTTACCGGCAACTTCTTCACACAAATGCGCATGCGCGGGCGTCCGCGCATGCGCATTTGTGTGAAGAAGTTGCCGGCAATCCATCACAAATTCGGGCAGCCAATATTTTTCTGCTAACAGGATGTCATAGCCATATGTTAAGTTCTCCAAAAAGAGACCTTTAACTTTGCATGAGATGTCCCCTCTATTTATAATGTAATTTCATACAGCCTATGTGGGGCACTTACTCTTGTATCAGGTGTTTCCACCGTGATACGTTCATTCAATACTGCTATCACCAGAAAATCCTTCAGGTTCTGGTGAGCTATTATTACTTCTGCAGCGCTGTCTAGCATCATCAGAGCCCATTGCCCGTTCGGAAGCTGAGTCCTCAGTAACTTGGACTTGTCTAATTTTCAAGCATGCTACTTTCTGCTTATTGAATTGAGGCATTGCTTTAGGTTGATCTTCCTGCTTGATAATGTAATCTGAAGTACGATGTGTTTCCCTTTTTGTCTTTGGTCAATCTTCAGTCTTTTATCCTGATCAGCCATCCCTCTCAGAGTTTTTTGATGAACCTTGAAAGGAACGAAAGGAACGTGTATCAGTCTCCTGATACCTATCAGGTTTCCTAATGTTATCAAGATTCTTAAGGTTATACCTCTTTTTAGAAGACTGCTGCTTGGGAGCCCCACACCTTGATCATGAATTTTTTGTGTTGTTATTTTTGGATTGTTTATTCTCCCATTTCTTTTTAGAAGAAGCGGGTGCTTGCTTTGAGTTATCCTTCTCGGGACTACCCGCCATTTGTGGCTTCCCTGGTTTGGCTCCTAAACTATCTCTACCCAATGCAGCAAATGTTTCTTCGAAAAGTTTGGAAACTCTTGCTACTTATTGAGCTATTTCCCTTAGGCAATGGTGTAAAGCCACTGCTGCTGCATCTCCCTTTATGTTGCTCAGCATGATTGCAGACACTTGGGCACAATTGCCCATCAGTTTCATCCCCAAGTCCTGGGCAGGTCCTGCCCCGTACTCATTCTGTATCTGTTTCAATACTTCTGGAATCACTGCTATGGAAGGGGTACAGTGTATTCTGATGTAAATGCCAGCAAAGATTGTTCCCAAGGTGGTACAATCCTCGATCAAGGGAACCATCCCCATTGGCAAGCAAATGGTTAGCATTCTATGTTTTTCCTGCAAACACGTATGGAGAAATACTGCTTCCAGCTATTTTGGAAACTATCCTAAATGTTGTCTAAAACAATGCATTCATGCATAGCGGGTTGTTGGCCAAGGATAGAAAAAGTGGTGACCCTTATACAGAATAATTATGCATTGCCTGAGGGCATGTTTATGTATGTCAGGTACAGGGATTATGATAGAATACTAAAAGCCTGGTGTTGACGAGACAGGACAAAGCTTCTAGGTAAAAGGTCACCTGTTTCAGAACCGTCGTTGCCGAGTGGATAGGACAATGTATGTAAAAAGGGGTATACATGACAGGACTAGCCTAAAGTACATGACAATATGGAGGAAAATACATATGTTAAAGGCGACGTTCCCCAAATTAAGCCATCAAGCCACTTTGTTGAGCTTGCCCGATCTAATTCTCCATGCCCAGAATAAGTACCTGGAGGTGACAAAGACAATTTGCTCCATTGTATCACATTCAAGGAGGCTGAGCCTATGGACTTCCCAATAGTGTGCAATGCCTTGTAGTTTACAAATTGGAACAATCCACCTCCTTCTAGGAGCCTCGTGTCCTGGGCAAAAAAATAAGAAGTGTTCTTCAGTCTCCAAGGACATCAAGGAAAAAGGAACATTTGTAGTTGGTATAGTGACCTTTACTCATTTGCCTGAAAAAGATCTAAGCAGTAGATTGACAACTCTAAATTTGATATAAAGATTTTTTGATTGGCCTAATCCTATTCAGGTATGGCTAGAAACGAGGAGTGCATTTGGACAGGAGGAATTTTTCAGTGAGACTCCCCTCTTTTTTATCGTTTTAATGCCCTGGATAGCATAGTTTCTCAAAAGGCTTTCTTCACCTTATTGGCTATGTATTTTTCCATTGATATTGGGCAATGCCATACTTCCTCCATTTTAATGGTTACACAAACGTGCTTTATCTTCTTAAGTAAAAGGGTGTGTGCTCTTTTATCTATCTTGAGGAGTTCAATTGAGGCATCATGGTAGGGGGCCAATTTTGTAGTTGTCCAGAGTAGTACCAAATACATAAACATTTTTAGAAGAACCACTGAGTCTATCTTAGTTAATGCTAGATCAAAGCATACAGGTGTCGAAGATGCACTTAGTTACAAACTAAGCAATAACCTGATGAATGATGAATGGGGCGTTTTGCTTGGTTCTTGGAGAGCGTAAGCCATTGGGATCCTGCCTTACCTCGCTTTTCTGATATCCCCTGCAGCTCCCCTGGGCGCTATCGAAGGAGCCATCCTGCCGCCGCAATTCTTGTCACCAGTGCGGCCGCAGCAGCTTGGGAGGAACTACAAATCCCACGAGCCCTAGCGGCAGGAAGCCGCCACCGCCAGCACGGATTTCCCGCCTGGAGGAGTTCAAAATCACAGCTCGTTCCCGGCAGAGCGGGCGGTTTGCTTGGTTCTTGGAGAGCGTAAGCCATTGGGATCCTGCCTTACCTCGCTTTTCTGATATCCCCTGCAGCTCCCCTGGGCGCTATCGAAGGAGCCATCCTGCCGCCGCAATTCTTGTCACCAGTGCGGCTGCAGCAGCTTGGGAGGAACTACAAATCCCACGAGCCCTAGCGGCAGGAAGCCGCCACCGCCAGCACGGATTTCCCGCCTGGAGGAGTTCAAAATCACAGCTCGTTCCCCGCGTCACGGGACCGCGCGCGGGCGGCGCCGGGAGAAGCCCGGGACAAGGGCGGGACCGTCTGTGGCCGTCCGGGGCCCATCGCGGCCGGGCAGGGCCATTCCCTTAAGATTGGTGTTCCAGCTTCTGGACGGTAATTTGTCACTCTGCTGACTGTTTTTCTTATGTTTGTTCTGCCACGAACTTGGCTGTTTGACTCTACATTATACTGCTAGTCATATTGCACGTATTACATTGCTACCTCATTACCTGCAAATGGCTATGTTGACCCGGTCAGGTAGAGGAGGCGTTCCAGGAGGCTCATCATCAATAAGCGGCACTCTAGATCATTTTATAATCCGTGCCTGTTCGGTCCTTGAGAAAGAAATCGCCCTCACTGAACGACGTGTTTCCCTTGGTCTGCTTAACGACAAACGTTCTTCACTGGGAAATATTGCTTCCGTTGTATCCCCTGGTTTAGCCAATAACATTATTACACTCGATGGAACCCCTTTGGGGCATACACCATATATGTCACCTACTGTGGTTGCATCACCTGTGAGATCTACAGCCCATTGTTCAAATTCACAGTCTAATTTGTCGTATTCCCCCCTTCTTTCTACTTCATTAGTTGTCCCTGAATCCACCGCTAACATTATATCACCTCCTTTTGAAGCCTGCGACTCTTCTGAGCCACCTAACCAAGCAGGCCAGAACCTTACTTCAAATAAAAGCAAAAGGGTGGGCAGTGGAACACCAGAGGATCAACCAAAAGTTCCCCAGAAATGCAAAGGGAAATTACGTAATACTTTTGGAAAGAGAGCTGGCTGTAGAGTTTCTTCCCAATTCTCACGCCAGAAGCCAAGATCATCTCCTGCCCAGACCCCTAATTTAGTTTCTGTTAACACTGTTGAGCAGTGCTCTTTGCCCTCTGATCTACTAGAGGCCCCAGACTCCCAACATTTGTTCGTTGATCAGCTTAAGTCACTTATCAATTCCCTCTTATTACCTCTGATGGAAAAAGTGAGAACATTGTCAGAGAGGCTTGAGAAGTTCGAGCAGTCTTCCCTTGATAATTTTTTCTCTCTTAAATCTTTAATTAAGTTACACTCAAAAATGGCCCAAGAAAACTGTGCAACTACCAACCTCCAGCATACTAGCCATGTCGACCCTGTTCCCAAAAATGGCTCATTGCACACTAATGTGGCCTTACGTCCAGAGGCAAATAAAGGTACCTTTCTTTCGGGCACTAAATCCCCGTCACCCACACCGCAACTGGGTACCTTATCCAAAGGGAAGAAACCAGATACTTCTTCTAATGCCAGTTCGACAACTCTTGAAGTACCAGCTTGCGCAGCAAAATCCGCGCAGAACCCCTCTAGAACACTGGATATAGGCCCAGTCCAAGATTCCCTAAATAGTGCCGCTAGCGACCCTGTGGATAGATTACCCCACATTAATCTTCCACCTGAATGCCAGCCTTTTGTTGTTGTCCTAACAGGTGTCCCACACCTCAAGGCAGGCAAGTCAGAATCCTTTTCTGAGCTTAAAAACAAGACGACACACTGGCTGAACAACAATAGGCCACTCCCTAGGCATTTGGATGGCCATGTTCTTCATGTCAGGAGGGTTGCTTGGGTGGGAACTAGACCAAAGCAAACGCCTGGTGACTGTATTGTTATAAATTTTAGGGACCCTTATGTGACCAAGGCAATCTGCAATAAAGGACATCCAAGCCCTAACATCAACGGGATAGAATGCCTAGATTTAAGTTACTTCTATTCTGATCCTGTGTACCCTTATTATCCACATTTCCCCTCTTTTCACTTGCCCCAGGTGGAACACTTTTTGGATAACCGGGTTCCTCGTGGAAATGTCCATTTCCCTTTTGTTCAAAATAGGTATTGTGCCCCTTATGGGCGCTTTGCTTCCTATTGACATGAATCTTTTTCTCCAGGGGACAGATTTTACCCTTTTTCAGAAGCACAGAAAAGTAAAGAAGTAACCATGTCTACCACCCTAATCAAGGATTTTCACCTAAATATTCAGCAGTGTAACCTACAGCTTACCCCTACTCATCAGGCTAGCAACTGCCCATTGCCGTCCTTACCACATAAACCTCTACGGGACCTTCCCAACTCCCCTGGCCCTATTACAACGCAAGGCACAGTATCTGAGGCCTCCTCCCTAGAGGTGCTTAGTTTGAATATAGCTGACCCCTTGTCGCCCTTACCTTATAACTCTTTACGGGATTCCTCTAATTCCCCTGGTCCTGCTACAACACAAAGCATAGCACCCGCTGCATCTACCCTAAAGGTGCTTAGCTGGAATGTAGCTGGTCTCTCCAGCAAACTTGTTCTACCTGATTGGAATTCCTTAATAACACCTTACTCTATTTGCATTTTCCAGGAGACATGGAGTATAGTGCCCCATCATATGGTCGGTTTTACCACCTTTTTTATACCGGCCATTCCACCGCCAACAAGAAAAGGTCGCCCTTCGGGAGGCCTCCTGATTTGGGTTAACATCTCTATAGGGTGCTCTGTAAGGCAAGCCTGTACTATCTCCCCTGACATCCTAAAATTAACTCTAGGAGGTCCTAATGGAAGGAAGTCTATTGTGATCTTCAATGTTTATGCCAGGGGCCTCAATGGTGGCGCACTATCTCCTGTATTTTCACTTCTGGAGAGTGAACTACGCAAGTGCCACCACATACCACATACATTAATAGCCGGCGATTTCAACTGTTGCTATTAGCCCCTTGCTTCACTGGACCTCCCTGATCTTTTTGAGGATGATTCCAAAAGAGGCATCCCTTTGCTATCCCTAACTCCTATTAAGAGATGGACGAAAACAGCTATCTTCCTAAACACCATGACACTTGAGTTTGGTTTAAGGGCTACTAATGGTAGAACATCTTCTGACCTTCAAGGCATGCACACCTATAATAGGACCAACCATTCCTCTCGGATCGACTATATACTACTTGATCTTAATCTCTGGGCATACGTGATAGATATGGTAATACTCCCCTCACATGATAGCGACCACAATCAGCTATCCCTTACCATAAAATCATTGTGGGAAGACATACAAGGACCTTCAGCTCTTTCAGCAATTAGCACCATGCAAACCCACGAGGTACGTCCTGCTAATTGCGAGAGACGCCTTAAATGGCATAATGTGAGCCTAGATGATGCAAAAATCGATTTAATTAGATCAATATTAAAGGAAGTACAAGCCGATCTGGTTCCATTAAGCGACCTTGAGTCAAACCTAGACAAAGCCCCCTTGATTTTTCAAGATACTATAAGCAAGCTGGGCAATTTATTTCGTATAGAGGGCAAGGGCGGCCCATCTTGTGGTAGGTCCAAACGTATTCCCACTGATGGGTGGTATTCATCAACATGTAGGAAGAAAAAATCTGCCCTAGTTGCAGCCATAAAAACGAGGATTATACCCGAGATTCAGCTGGCCAGGAAGGACTATAAGGCTACCATCTTAAATGCCAAAAAACTTTGGGAAGAGCAGTATTGGCAGGCACTTAGAGAGGCTTCTTACAAACGAGATTCTGGTTCCTTTTGGGAAATAATCAGAAATAAAACCAGGCCAACCCATATACTTCTAACATGTAACATCACGGCCACGGCATGGTCCGAACACTTTTCCAAACTTTACTCCTTCCAGTCGGAAGAGTTGGGGACATCCTCTATTGACAATGCCCCCCCTCTTGCAAAAGTTCCAAATCATACACCATTTACCGAAAGGGAAGTAGTCCTCGCTATCAAGTCTATTGTCCCCTCGAAGGCTGCTGGCCCAGACGGCATTCCTGGAGATGTATTAAAACTTGAACCATCCCGGTGGGGGAGGCTTCTCTCTATCTTAATCAATGCCATCGATAATGGTGCCTCGGTTCCCGAGTCTTGGAAGGGGGCGGAGGTTGTTCCCATATTTAAAAAGGGAGCTAGAGACGATCCGGCGAATTATCGCCCGATCAGTCTTATTGATTCATCCCAGAAGGTGATCGGGAAAGTGATCCTGGAGAGGATTCTATCCTGGGCCAATGAGAACAATATTATTTCTGACTACCAAGCAGGCTTCAGGGTCGGAACAGGCACTATAGAGCAGGCTTTTAGGCTGTTTCTTCTCTATTGGAAGGTCGTACTCCATGGAAAGGGCAGTCTCTATCTTGCCTTCATCGACCTGAAAACAGCTTTCGACCTTGTCCCCCGCAACACTTTGTGGCGAGTGTTGGCCAACATGAATATCCCTTCCTATCTGTTGGCTTTACTTAAGAAATTACACGAGGGAAACTATGCCCAAGTGCGCTGTGGACCCCAGGGTCAGAAAACGGAGAGAATCCCAGTGAACAGGGGCGTCCGCCAGGGATGCGTCCTTGCCCCTACACTATTCTCATCATATGTGAATGGTGTGGTGGAGCATCTGAAAAAAGTTCCAGCTGACGCCCCATCCCTGGCGGGCGATCGTATTCCAACTCTCCTGTTCGCGGACGATACTCTCCTGCTATCTAAATCGCCAAAGGGCTTACAAATCCTGCTTGACAGCTTTCAGGCTTTCTGTAGTGCTAGAGGCCTCATTATAAATACCTCTAAAACCAAGTACTTAATTCTAAATCCACCAAGGAAGTTAGGGCGGCCACCAGTCCTGAACTCTGTCCCCCTTGAGCGGGTGAAAGAATTTGACTACTTGGGTATACGTATCTCGGATACGATGTCCTGGTCATCCCATCTACAAAAAATGCTAATAACCCACAAGAGGGTCACCGGCGCCCTCCTCAGGGAGCATCGATCCTCCACATCCCGGCCTATAGTTCCTGCTATGGATATATATAAAGCAAAAGCTGTGAGTTCGGCACTCTACGGTGCTGAACTATGGGGCGTAACTAATATTGATGAGCTTGGCAAGTCCGAATCCAGCTTCTTCAAAGAATTACTGGCACTCCCACAGAGTACACCTTTGGTTCCGTTATTAATGGACTTAGGGTGCCACTCAATCAAAGACTTGGCAAAAGTACGCCCCTTACTCCTATGGGCCCGGATTTGGCGGACCCCTGAGTTAGCCAAATACGCAGAGGGTCTATCTGATATTTTATCTATTCCTTCTTGGCATAAAATTAAGTGGTTGAAAGAAGTCAAGACTTTACTTATGGATCTTGGCCTTAAAGAAGCATGGGACAAGAAAACTTCCCCCCCAAAAGCTGAACTCAAGAAGCTTTATTGGAGATGGGTGTTTGCAAAAAGAGACTCTAATCCTTCTGGCGGCAGTAGAATTACTGAATTCCTCACGATTAAAGATGTAGTGTGTTATGAACCCTACTTTGACGTAATACAAAAGCCGTATGACCGATCCCTCTATATTAAGTTTAGGATTGGCACTCTTCCGGTCCGTGAGTTGACTGCACGATGGAAACCCCCTTCTCAGACATCTCCATATTGCCCTTTCTGTGAGTCCTTAATTGAATCGATCGCGCATGTTTTATTTGCATGCCCGAAATACAGAAACCCAAGATCCTATTGGCTCACTCCCTTATGTAAAACTTTGGGAACACGTGACCACCGCATAGCTTTGCGTATCCTTAAATCAGATGCTCGACCCCTTTATGCCTGTGCTCTGGCAACATTTTTGAGGTGGTCCTGGCTGTTGAGAACTAAAGCCCTCACAGACTCTAGCTAAGCTGGATGACTGATCCCTTCCTGTATATACTCCATCATTTTTAAATTGTCTTATTTATTGTGTTTATATGTATTTTTTTTTTTAAACCTCTGCTGTATAACCTGGGATCTATGGATGCTACTGTACTTTTCCGGTTTGTGCTTATTCTGTATGTTACATTTGTATGTGCTTTTTAAGATATGCTTTTATCGAAATAAAGCTTATTTCAATTCAATAACCTGATGAATTAATTTTCCATAAGGACTAGAGGTAAGCTGTCAGCACAGCCCCATATATCTGCTCCAAAGACAACCCTAGCCGGGACAGAAGCCCTGTAAACTTCGAGGACTGGTGAAACCATTCCACCAGGGTTGGCCTCATATTTCCTGGCTATGATAGATTCTCTATGTTGAAGCTCGGCACTGCTTTTTCTTATCTAGAGAGCCAGATAGAAAAAGTTCTCACGTAGCCTAACACCCAGATAGTCAAAACTCTGAACCTGCTCCAGGGCAGCCCCCTTCACTAACATCTTGCCTCTAAACGAATGATGGGGGTTTAATGCCATTAATTTGAATTTTGCAGCATTGATTTTAAGACCCCTCAATGTAAAAATGGAAGGGCATCAATCCAGGAGAGCCTGGAGGCTTATTGGGGTTCTGGAGAGCAACAACATGTCATCTGCAAAAATGAGTAGAGGAGTGCTAGTGCCTGTGGATTTTGGCGCATCATGATTGCAATTTGCCAGCCACTGAACTACACCATTAATATATACACTAAATAGTTTGGTGACCAATATACATCCCTGTTCTCATGCCATGCTTTATCTGTATTCTAGGAGTAACTTGTGCAAAGGTCTCCGAGTGCAAGATTTTCAGAATCCTTAGCAGGTCACCCGGGATACCATAGTTTCCTAGCACCCTCCATACTTTTTCCCTTTTGACCATGTTGAAAGTGGCCCTCAAATCCATGAAGGTCACATACTAGTGATCCCGCTTCAAGATGGCATACTTCCAACACATTGTCTTGAAGCAGAACACCTGATCTAATGTGCTGACCTTGCTTCTAAATCCTGCTTGGCAATCTGAGAGTATATGGTGATCATAAACCCATAACAGGAGTCTTGACAAGAGCTGTCTGCAGAAGATTTTCTGGCTATTGTCGATCAAACTGATTGGCCTGTAATTGTCAGGAACATACCACCTCCTTAAAGATGGGAATGATATTTGCTCCTCGCCAGGAGGGTGGGATGTACTCCCCTCTCATCATGGTGTTGCTCAGAGTATTTAAATAGGGGACCCAGATTGCAGATTACGGTAGATACAAATCTCTTGGAATGCCATAGAGCCGGGCACTTTCTCCCTCTTCATTTGACTTAGGGAAATCTCCTTTATTACTCTCATTATTAGAATCTATGTGTAGTTATACGGGCACATCATCACAGAGAGATGGGTAAGTAACCCACTTACTAAAGAAATTATTCTGAGAGGTGTGCAACACATGATTCAGACACAACACCCGCATAAGGATGAATGTCTATGGTGCTTCTCCCATTAGCTACTGTTTTAAAAAATGCCTGCTTTTGAAGAGATTCTGTGAGATCGTCCCACTGTGCTGCCTCCCATGATCTTCTACATTTAACCAAGGTTGCTCTGTAGCCTCTTCTCACCTCAGTTATCTCTCTTTTGTTTCATTTCTTAACCACTTTTAGTAAGACTGCTTTGGCAGATATACATTTGCCAGTGTACCACCCAGGCTTATTGCCCAGTAGTTGTCCCCTCCATGGCACCTTTGTGAAGTATTGTTTTAGTTGGTCCATTATTTCACAATGAAGACTAACAAAGCTGGTCAGGTTTTTGTCAATTAACTCATGTGGGCCCAGATTTCCACAAGTTCCTGACAAATTTAAGACAAGGTTTTAGCATTTTCGTGGATCGTGAGTATTTGACATTCCTTCTGTTGTTCTTGGTGGCTACAGTATTGGGGGATATTACGCGTGAGGCTTATGTTAGTAAAGGGTCCAGATTGAATTTGAACGCAAAGGGCTTCATAGTCACTACCCATTCAGAGCAGCACCTCCATTGCAAACAAATAAGTCCACAATCTGATGAGAAGAAAAATGTAGTATATGTTGTTTACATACATGCCTCTTTTGAAGGTGGGATGGGAAGAAAGTTCAGAGGCAGTACAGCCATTCAGCACCCTCAACCCTTGTGTAGCTAACATGTCAACAATATGGTTGGCGACCTTTGTTTGCTATAGCCTGGGAAGCAACTGCAGAGGATTTCCCCTCAAATTATTTCCCCTCATTAGTCAGAGCTAGCAATAGTGCCCCAACCCTAACTGATGTGTTACAATCACCTGCGATTATTTTAGGCCAGTTGTGGTGCAGTTGGTCCATCATATCAAACAATAAATCATAAGTCAACAAATCATCTGTGAATTATCAGGGAGGGAACGTATGTAAATGTTTATGATGACAACCTACCTGAACTCGTTGGGCCTACGTATGGAGATGACAATGCCCAGTATATCTTTACAATCAGTTGGAATTTGCTTAGCCTTGTCAAACATGCCCATTTTTAGCCAGATCAGCAGACCACCAGATCTGCATGCTTTTGATGGTTCTATGTTTTCGAGGAGGAAATGTACCCTGTCCTAAATACCGGCTCTGTCGTCCAAGTCTCCTGAGTAGCAGAATGTGATGTTGAGCTATAAACGACCCCCATTCTGGATCTGTTAATTCGGCTTTAACGTCCGCTACATTCCAAGATAGTAAACTTATGGTATCAATTGTATGGGAACTCCAGCCTGGCATAAGATTGAGTAGGTCGCCATGGTGGGTCACCCCTACCTCTACAGATGGAGAAACTAGTGAGGATATGTTAGACCTGGCATCATTGGCGTGGGCCTCCCTTCCTCTTTTCGCTTCCTATCCTTTATGTTGGCTGGATTTAGATGCTCTGGGCGCTGTGCCACTGCTAATCAGTGCCACAGCGCAAATGCTCCCTGTGTAAAGATGACTGCATGAATTGGGATAACCATAATTGGTTCGTTTGGTTTACCTGTCAGTCCCTAGTATAAGTGCACTGTGTGTGCCCAGAGCTAGTAGACCAAATACTGCTGGCGGGCCTGCAGCGCTGATTTGCGCTACCCACAGAAGCAGCTTTTAAAGTATGTTTCAGACCTGCCATTGCAGAGTCTATAGGCAGTCCAGAACTGCCTTTGTAACTGTGAGGTGCACCCATTTCCCAGTCACTGCACCTTCCCTTCGCACCACGTAAGACACCCCTATGGCAGGGTGCATTGTCTGTGACAGGAAGAACATGCCTAGGTCTGTGTAGCATGTTCTGATAGCAAGTTACCCTCCATTTCACCGTTTACTATTGTGAGGCTATCCGTTCTCATAGGCAGAATGGGCAGGCTGAGTATTACATTCCATAATCCTACCTAACCCCAGGAACCTGATAGGAAATTCGAATTTGATATGTTTCAGCTCAGGTCATTGAGATACATCTTTTAGTAAGGATTATTTGTATATCCCGTGTTCGAAAATGCCTCTTCTAGAAACGAGGTATTTTCTTGCCTAAGCTTTCCTGTAGGCTTTGCTAGTATGTGTATTGGCTGTCTGGTTTTGGAGCAGCAGGGCCACCTGGGTCAGACCTGGCTGGAGAGAGAGATCGGCATTCAGAACATGGGGAGGGGTGACTCTTTGATCTGAGCAGGGCCGTGCCTGGCAAGGTGAATGATGGCTCCAACTCCCACTGGGCGTCTGATAACAGACACCCTCATTCTCAAAGGGCAGGATGTCGCCTCGTAAACCAAGTGCTCCCCGACCCCACCGAACTGGTTCTGGCTGGATTCAGTGATTTGTGACTTTAGAGAACAAAGACTTTTTAGGTATAAAACGCTGCGCTGAAACCTTTTTCAAGTATGTTCCTTTTGGATGTCAAGACGAAACTCTGTCCGAGTGAACAGAGGAAAGGACTTTGAAACTTTCACCAAGCTTGCTGAAGAAACTACCCGAGGGCCTGAATTGAGAGCGCATCCTGTTGAAGTCTCAGGGACATTAGACTTCATCCCGTCAGCCGTCTGAATTCCTGTGCGAGGAAATCTACTTGCAGGTGAGGCCTCCGTCTAGTAATCCGGAGCCTCTAGTTCTACTGTGAGGAACGCGGACTGGTAACCCTTGTTAACTCCGTGTGGGCCGCCACAGCTAAGAGAGAGCTGCCGCCGCTGAGAGCCCACCTTAACTTGAACCTTCGAAACCTTCGCTGAATCTGTGTGGGCTTCCGCAGTTAAGAGAGAGCTGTAACTGCTGAGTGCCTGCCGCTGTGCCAGCCTGGTCTAGATCATCCTTTGTCCTGTGGGCCGTCGCAGCTAAGAGAGAGCTGCTTTCGCTGAGTGCCCGCACTTGTGACAGCTGTGCATCATCGTGACTTGTCCTGTGGGCCGCCGCAGCAGGAGAGAGCTGCTGCCGCTGAGTGCCCGTACCGTTTCCAACTTTGCATCATCGTGATTTGTCCTGTGGGCCGCCGAGCTAGGAGAGAACTGCTGCCGCTGAGTGCCCACACCTTTGCCAACCTTGCATCATCGTGATTTGTCCTGTGGGCCGCCACAGCTGAGAGAGAGTTGCTACCGCTGAGTGCAAACACCTCTGCCAGCTTTGGATCATTGTGATTTGTCCTGTGGGCCACCGCAGCTAAGAGAGAGCTGTCACTGCTGTGTGCCCGCATCTTGTTCACCATTGTCAAAGATTGTCGCTATCGTCTCATGGGCCACCGCAGCTAAGAGAGAGATGCTGCCGCTGTGAACCCACATAGAGCTGCAAGACGAGAGTCAATGTAACCACCAGCCCGGTCCGCCGCAGCCACGTGCTGCTGCCGCTGAGAGCCCGCCTGTCCCCGAGTGCCCGAATCATTGTGAGTGCACGCTGCAAACCACTGCAGCCAAGAGCTGTGGTCACTGGGAGTCCGCCTGTCACCGTTTCCACTTCTTCGAGAAGCTGCGTGCTGTGTCCCCTTCCAACGGCAGGTTTCTGGTGCGCAACGGGTCGTGTAGACCCAGGCCTTGAACTAAGTCAGTGCCTCGTTCTAGTGAATACGGTATTGCATTTTTAAGCCCATATTAATTTACGTGCATTGTGGCTCGTTAAAACGCTTTTGAGAGTCTTGTGTTAAACCTTAGATAAAGATACTATTTTTCTATACCTCCTTGAGTTGTGTCCGTTTGTGGTGTCGTTACTACCTTATTGTGCATGGTCATAAATGCTTCACACACTGCCTCTGAGATAGGCCTAACTGCTCGTGCTACATTACCACAGGGTTGAGCAGGGGTTATCAAAGGGGGTAGCCCACTTGCCCTGACTTAGGAAGAAGGGTCCCTATTTGGACATTGGTGCCAGCCATTGCCAACTAGAGACCCCCATTTTTAACAGGATATGTATACCTTTCCCCTATTATCCTAGACTACATTAATGGGGATGAACGAGAAAGCTTAACGTGTTAGAAAGTGCTTTACCTGAGGGGGTAATGAAGCATCGTCACTGTGTTTGTTGAGTAGTCAACCTACTTCAGAGAGATTTGTGGCACATGCAGGGGCTTCGGGGGCTAGCTCTGGGTGGGAGAGAGGCGTATTGCTGTAAGTACTGTGATGAGAGATGTGAGCTGCAGAGGATTTTTTTCAGCCCCATTTTCGTCCCCATATTGGGCCTAAACTTAAGTTCCATTGCTATGAGTCCATCCACAAGCTCATGGCTCACAAGCCATAGGCCAATATGGTAATAAATTGAGTGTTGAAAGAGAAGGTTAAATGTGTCTAATATATCCTCCCTGATGGTTGATATGTAATTTCTAACTTTGTGGAATAAATGGGTAACTTTGTTGATCAAGGATTCTTGTGTTTCACTAGCACTTCTAGTAAGTTTTGGGACATTGATCGTATATATGTCATATTGCTTAATGCTGTCCCTTGGTGACCCAGTTCCTGGCTCTTTTAACTTGTTTGTAGATGTGTGTAAGCTGCTGTGGGTGGTTGGTCTTGTGTCCATAGTTTTCAATGGGCATTTCCACTCACACCCTCTGGAGGTCTGGGAATTGGATCCCCATGTCTAAGAGGGGTGATGGGGAATCCCTGACTGATCGGAAGCTGGCATATGCTTGTAATTTTGGATTGCCAGCTGCTGAGCATGTCGTTGACCCTCCAGATGCAATAGTTCTCAGCTTGATCATTGGACACTAGTTTGGACGTTCATCTATCTCTCTAGTGTGATGGGAATTTTGATTTAGGTTTAATACCAAAGTGGTTTAGGAAGTTTAACTGGCACTCAGGGCCTCATTTAGATCTCGGCAGATGGGTTACTCCATCACAACGGTGACGGATATCCCGTCTGCTGAAATAGAAATCCCATAGGATATACTAGGATTTATATTTTGGCAGACAGGATATCCATCCCAGTTGTGATGAAGTAACCTGTCTGCTGATATCTAAATCAGACCTTTAGAGTTTTCCCAGGTGGGTTGCTCAATGGGGGCACTGTTAGAAATGGCAGCTGGCTGACTGTGGTCAGGTGTATTTCGTCAAAGGAGCCTAGGTTATCAACTCTACTGTGGCATTCTACATGCGCTGTGGGTTTGGTTGTGACAGAGCCCCTTGCCTGCTCGGGTTGAGAGCTATGCAGACTAACTGCAGGGGGTAAAGGTAGGTCAATATGGGCGCCTGTGCCTATATTAGTGTTAATTACTACGTGTGGCAGTCATATTGAAGAAAGATTTAATGTCCCCCTTGCTGCCCTTCCCTACCTTTTTCGCTTTATCCTTTGTGGCTAGACGATTCTCAACCTCCTCAATCAGAACATCCATCTCATCAAGGGTGCAATTATCTGCTGAGTGTCTCGGATGCTTCTTCGCCTTTCCTTGTTCAACTAATAGCCTTGAGTTTTACCATATTGGCAAAATGTACTTGCTAGTAAATCCCTAGTATCCCTCAATTGAATTATACCACTTCTTTGAAGGAAAGCACAAGGGCAAGAAATCGCTCCTATTCCAAAGTTCTTCTGCCAACGCACCGTTGTATTTAAATACAATAGCAAGAAGCAGCTTTATCCAGATGAACTCCAATAACCCGAGCCCAGTGTCGTCAGGGTATAGGAACCAGATGCTTAAAAACCAAACAGCACGATTTGACATAAATCAGCCATTAAGACAAGTAAATGGGAAGAATGAGGATAGGCCAGAGGCTCAACAGTACTTTTGAGAAGCTAGAAACCTAGAGAGGTGGACCAGTACAGCCTCTTACGAGCTCTGAAGGGTGCAGGATGGGCCTGCCTTTGGCCTGAGCCTTGCCCGGGGATGGCCTGTGCAGCAGGAGCATTGGCGGCACTTTGTAGCGCTGTGGGGCTCCTCCCTCGGAATTTTTTGCTCCTCCTGGTGCATGTGACTATGGGACTTGGGTTTCCCTCAGGATGCCGGTGCAGGGTTTTTAATGTGCTCTTCTCAGTCAACTGCCCACCTGCGCTGTCCTAATTCACCCGAGCACCTTTCAGTGCAATCCCTAAAGAACCTCTTCTCCTCCGCCCTATAACTTGGAAACTTTTAGGGAGCATTAGTGTTCTGCGATTGTTTTTAAAGTTGGGGCAGCAGGTTTGTTCCAGTGACTTATATTCCACCTCTATTTCTCTATCTCTTCCCCTTCAAATCAAGCTGCAACTTTTGAAATGTATTGTTAGAAAGGAAATTCAAACTTACGACTACTTTATATGCATCCCAAACTGGCCACTTTTCTGTGAGAGGGTTTGCATTGATCTCATAGTAATCCTATGCTGTATCTTTCAGTACTCTTTGTGCTCTGTGTCCCTTAACGCTGGAAATCTTTTGCAGCGATATTAACATTTACAAAATATAATAAGTGATATAATGAACACATAAATAGCAAATATGGGCCAGATATGATAACAATACCAACTAATAAAGAACTAAATGATACTACTGTCATCCACCCTAAGGGCTAAATGAAATATGTGCTAAATGTCAAAATAGTGTGATAACATTAACAACACCACCATAACTACTGATCACCACTGCATAATGCCTCGGATTGCGAATCTTACTTATTTCAAGACAAACCTAAGTTTTGGTCTTAAGTTAAACTTAAGACAAACTTCAGTTTAACTGAGACAAAATCCTAACTTTAGGACTAGGATTTCGTCTCAGTTAAACTTAAGTTTATCTTAAGTTTAACTTAACCTCTTCAGTGCCCATGACGAGATAGTCTCGTCATGGAGCACGGTTGCGCTGTGCCCATGACGAGACTATCTCGTCATGAACCCCACCCACTAATGCAACGCCCGGCACAGGAGGGGGAAAGGGCGTGGCACTGAAGGGGTTAAGACCAAAACATAAGATTAACTGAGATAAAATCCTAACTTTAGTACTCCTAAATGCCTTCTGTGAATACCGAAAGTCATAAAGTTAGGATTTTGTCTCAGATTACTTTTGCGAATCCGGCCCTTTGAGTGTAAATTGCCCCACCATCACCTCCTTCCGTTTAAATATAAGAAATCTCTTGTCCAGTGTTTTTCTGAGGTAACAACATGGAATCCTCTCCCATTAGTTTGAGATCACAAAATAAGCAATGCAAAATCTGGAAAACCCCAAAACCTCCTTAACCTTATTGACTCCTAGTGATGTACTACCAGCGACGGCCCTTGTAGGGTGTTTTACCGGGGCGGTGACGTGGGGCAGAGGAGGTGCAGGGTGGGGGGTTGCAAAATGCGGCATGCGCCCGATTGCAGGTAAGTTACGAAAAAAATAAATAAAACTAATTTCGTTGCGCGCGCAGCATCGCCAAATGCGATGCAGCGCACGTAACAATTTTTTTTTTTTTTCCGTAACTTACCTGCAATCGGCCGTATGCCGTATTTTGCAACCCCCCACCCTGCCCCTCCTCTGCCCCACGTCACCGCCCCGATAAAACGCCCTACACGGGCCGTCGCTGCGTACTACAAGCTGCATGGAACACTAAAACGAGCGACACAACACACAAGTGAAACGTTACATTTAGGGACAAGGGCTTGAATTTCGCTTAGAGCCCAATAATATCTTTAGTGGCACAATCTATACTTAGGAAAACCTTACAGAAAGAACATATAAAGAACAATTGAATAAATATGTCACTCACGAAATTATATTTTTACACATAATGAACTGTATACGCAATCATTCTTCACAATGAATAGTCTCCAATGTACTCTATTTCGCAGGAAGCAGGCTGGAAAAGTTAAAATGTTTACTTCTGCTATTCAGTTAACGACTTTCCTTCAAATGCCAAAGTACATTTGGAGGTATGCTGCATAACTCTGTAGTTCAATGTTTAATTTTATTCCTAAAACTCGCATAGCCATTTGTCATGCTTGTGTTTCTTAAGCTCTGTAAATCGCTCAAGGACAATGAGAGTGGGCGCAAAAAACGACATTTTTCTTTCTGTAATTGACGTGTGCGTTGCATTACGTATCCAATCTGTCAATCAATGGAGTTCTTTAAGACGAAGCTGAACTTTCCGAATACATTTCAGATTTAGAAAAGGATTTAACTCAGAATAACTTCACAACAGAGGATCATGTTCTTTATTTTAATGGTTGGCCATATGGCAGACATGAAGTGAACTGAAGTTTTACATAATGCTCTTTTGTTTGATATGATTGACAGAATTGTTTTTCAGCGCTGTCATACATTGTTACATTTCATAAACAGCCATGAAGCATGGGTAAAAGCTTTAAAAATATCCTGACCTCCTTCTTTAGCACTTAGAACTGTCATATCTACTGATATGCATCTCCAGGAGGAATTAACACCTCAAAGGAGGTTTTATTTCTTTTTCATATGTTTTTTCGGCGAATGTCTATTTCAATTGTGCCTTGATCTTGGTACTAGTTTATTTCACAGAAAAGTTTTTAAAAAAGTGTGCGAATCCTATAGGCGCCTTGCTGGATGAAAAATGGTCTGTCGATTTTCTTAGAGAATAAAATAATGTTCTGGTTATTGTGAGGATGGACAATGATATATTATCATCTTCCTAAATAAAAAAACTGAAATCTCGTCACTGGTACTTGGTATATCATACATAGCAGGGTGTCTCTTAAGGTCTTCTTCTAATCTTGGACTTGAATTGTTATCTACGAGTTTCCTGGGCAAAATGGCTTAGTCAAACTCTGAGGGCCTGGTGCCCATACTATTTGCGAACGTATATTGAATTTACATG
The DNA here is from genome assembly GCF_964204655.1 of Triturus cristatus. NCBI lineage: Eukaryota > Metazoa > Chordata > Amphibia > Caudata > Salamandridae > Triturus > Triturus cristatus. The sequence goes on along the minus strand of NC_140591.1, from coordinate 1,077,431,566 downwards.
CATACATCTAGGATACACCTAGGGTCCCAGGGTAGTTAAGTAGGAGTCCCATGACAGTAAGGGGCTTATTTACAATCCCCTTGCACCGCCGTTGCATCACTTTCTCCTATATTAAAAGTGAGGCACCGGCAAAGCAAGGGACTTGTAGAAAATCCCCTAAATCCCTGACTGTTTGGGAACAAAGGGGCATATTTATGGAATAGTGGTGCAGTGCAGCAGGTCAACTTGCTGCTCTGCACTATGTCATTAGGAAGGGGTAGGAATGTGCCGTATTTAAGGCATACGCCGTATTCCTAACTTTTCTCCCAGCGCTGGTGCCCTTTTGACAGCCTAGCGCCATGCAAGCACCCCAGAAACATGGCGCAAGGGGGCCTTTGATGCATGTAGGATTGTTTTTGTACAAGAAGGGGCAGCTTTCCGCACAAAAACGATCCTGAGAGGCCTTTTCCTCTTTCAATATGTGCTGCATCTGCAGCACGCATAGAAAGTCGAAAAAACGAGGAGAAATAAAACATATTTCTCATCATTGCTCCTCACCTCATGAGTCATAGGTTTTTGGCACATTCCCAGGTCTGCCACTTCTGGTAAATCTGGGAATGCATCAAAAACCATGAATTTACATGTGAACACCCAAGCAACACCCATGGAATGCCAACCCAGGGTAGGGTAAGGAAACGCAGTGATTTGAACTGCATTGCATTACTTCAGATTTTTTGAGCCACTCACGAGGCTTTGAGTGGCTTCAAAATCTGACTTAAGGTTTGCGCCGCTCTTGCACTACATTGTGTGGTGCAAGAACGACACAAACCAGGTCATAAATATGATCCACAGTTTGTAGGTACATAAAAACATTCTCAGCCTATTAACATAGTGGAGATGTCTGCAGCTTTACTATTATTGAATGTTGGAGAGAATTTGTTTATAGAGTGGGAATAGGAACGATATAAATTATGTGGGTCTAAAGGATGGTGTTCTCCATGGGAAAAATATTTTCCCTGTGGAGAAAATAAATATACACATGCCCCTCCATACACATAAACTATATTTCTTTACATATATTGAAATTATGTCTGATGTTAGTAAATAGGAATTCAAAAACGTTTTTCATGAATATTCATGGGAACCTGTCGCTGTAACAATTTCCTTGGAGCACTCGTGCAAACCTCAGCGAATTCCCAAGAACACAGAAATAACCCCCAAACGAAGGAGGAAGCAATGGGAGACATTTTCGTTTTTTTTGTGGAATCAGGCCCAGACAGCATGATTCTCAAATCAATTCCCATAATTATGTTCAGCTAAGGTGTGGAAATGACAGAAGCATGTAAATCAACTGTTAGGATTCTCAAATTGTGGAAGTACATTTTTTAAAAGATCTGCTCCAATATACTTTGGGGCAGATTTATGTTCCCTGGCGCATCCCTGCAAATCAGCATGGATGCGCCAGGGAAGATGCGTCACGTTAGTTTGCCCTTGCGCCACCGCAGATGCGCCGCATTTATAATGCGGTGCATCGTGGCGCAAGGACAAGCAGATACGTGATGCATCTGCCGGCGTAAGGTTGGCGCAGTGCTGAAGATGCGTCGCAAGCGCGACGCAACTCCAGCACTGTTCCAACCTACCCTATCCCTAACATGGTGCGTCAAGCCTTACGCCTGCTTCAAGCAGGCGCAGGGTTTTGACGCATCAGCGTTGGGAAAGTGACTCAGTGAAATCTTATAGATTTCACTGAGTCACTTTTCAGGGGCGTTCCTGCGACGGAACGCCCCCCCCCCTGTGTCGAAACGCCCACGTGAAACCTGACGCAGGTTTCACGTGGCGCAGGGCTTTACACCGTGACGCATCTCCATAGATGCGTCACGATGTAAATAGGGCGCAACATGGCGCAGGGTTTACGCCGCCGCTGCGTCACAAAAGTGACGCGACGGCGGCGTAAAAGGGGCGCAAGTCCCTCACAAATCTGCCCCTTTGTGTTCCAGAACGGAAATGACCTAGAAAGTTTGTGCAGAATAACAAAGCTACATGTTTCTGGGTATTAAAATATTATGGACTTTCCTGATCCTAGAAAAGAGTGGCATATTTACTCCTTCTAGGGTCAGAGGTAGATCTTTGTCCCCAAAATTGGTAGGTAGCGTAAGTAGTTCCTTCATGAGCTGAAGTATTTTCACAGTGGAGCAAAAAGTAGAAAAATAGTTTTTAAGTGCAATTGCACCACAGTGTTAGTTCAAAACATCCACAAACTCACACAATGTGCATTTACACATGCAAAACTTCTTTTGCACGGGCATACATAGAAATTCCCAAAATAATTCCTGGAGTGGTCTTGGGACTGTGCAAGTGTCACAGCTAACAAAACATACCCCTGAACTCTTTTTTGATTTCTAGAAAGTCAGGAATTTACTTCAAATATAGAGGAGATACATTAGGAATACATTTCCCATTTTTATTTTAGTTACGCCTCGAGTCTCCAGAGTTTTGAGTTCAGCCACATGCATAATGCAGGCATGCACAATGTTTCTCACATTCAACTGTAAATTAATGAAAGAAGGTGCCTAATTCCACCACTGCCAACAATCTGCCATCAAAAGGGTTTTCAAAAAAAGTGCAAACTCTGATTGCTCTGGAGTAATTCCTCCACTATCTGGCAGCCTACCGACATGTTCTCCAACCCCTAATGCCAAGGGAGGAAACAGACACTATATAAATCAATGGAAGGGTTAATTAGATACACTCCTAGATGTTTAAATACATGTTGGTGTACTACCAACTATAACACAAAATATTCCCTCGATCCGTCTATTTAACAGTAGTAAAAAACAAAACTAAAATGGGCAGTGTAGCATGCAACTCACTGCTTAAGAATAGATAAAGGACGAAAGGATGAAGAGAAGAAGAAAACTAAGGAGGAAAAATGTTGTCCCTAAGTTGCTGTGTGCCTGGTGGATGAATCAAAAGAGATCAGATCGCCTTAGAAAAAGAAAATGTAATGCTTCTCAGTGATAGTTTATCGAACAAGCTCCATGTACTGGTCTCATAACCAAATTAGGAGGGAGGCTGCTAACGCTTTAGTTGCTAAGGCTGTTGCTTCATGATAGTAAAAATCACGCAAAAATACTCTCCTTAAACATTCCAAGAGCAGTTATTTTCCACAATCAGTTTCTTCATGAAAACTTCCACGTAAGTCCCATACATCTTTGAGAAGTGACTAAGAGTTATGTGAAGCACATATGCTTGCCCTTAAACTTAGGAGCTTCTTCACTTCCCAACTTCCTTGGTCACTGTTGATTATCATATTAGGTGAATATTGGGAAATTGATTTGAAGGGATATTAGGAGGCTGGTCTCAGTATTTTCAAGACTGCAATTCCTGGTGATGAAATTCAGGCAAGGGATGGCCCAGGTCCGGATTATTTCCTGAACACCACCATCCAGAAGAAGTGTGAACATGGATGTTCACTCTACTACATGAACAGCACCATCGCCGAGTCAGACTAAGTGCATTAACCTATGATTTGAGTCATTATCATTGGAAGAATGAGATGAGGATAAAGATAAAGAATAGAAGACATTTCGTGATTTCTAGATCATCCTAGCTACAAGGTCCCATTACTTTATCAAGGCCATCTCTATTATCTCCTTCAGTTGAGGATTCATCCTGACCTGAGATGAAGAAGGGCCTCTTCCCCGAGAAGAGTGAATCTGGGATGCCTCGTCACGATTTGTCTATGCATGTATTTCTTTGCGCCTGCGAAATCAAGTTTCAAAATTTCAAAATATGCATAATGATGGTAGCAAAGAGGTTTTAATAATGAGAAAATAATGTTTATTTGTGTGTGTTTTAGTTACCAAAACTTGGCCACAAACGTAGCTTACTGGTCCTTTGCCGGTTTCTCTGACATTTCTTTTAAAGTTGCTGAATAAAATGTGTTCTTTAAAAATTGCATAAACAAGTTTTCCGTGTGCATAATTCTCTTCTGTGTTTTTCCTTTCATAAAAAGATAAAATAGGATTAGGTTCACTGTTGCTTTCCTGAATAAAATATATTTCTCTGTGCGCCAATGGAGGAAAGCATGTGGAGATGCTCTTTTATGCTGCAACAATTAAGGCTGTTACTGCTACAGGCACAACATATATCATCATTCATTTAAAATGGATAATTGTTTAGTATGCTTCCAAATTGCAATGTAATTTCCCTTGCTTGTAAGGTAAAGGGTGTTATCATTCGTTCATGTTTTAGGCGTTGCCTAAAGTAATATAGCACAATTACTACAATGTTGATAACAAATGTGCCCCTACTGTGATGTTTGCCAGATCTTGCCTAGACTTTTCAGAGACTTTTCTGAGACCTGTTGCTTGTTTCTATAAAGGTAGACTCTACGATAGTCTGTTTATTTGATTTATGTATACAGAACTCTCCTCGCTTCCATATTGAGCAGTCCCCATGTTGGACTGTTATCTGACTTTATAACTAAACTTTCTTTTATTTGTGAATTGAGTGCTCTCGATGTTAGGCTGTCTGCTGATGTACCTTTTCTCTCTGAGGCAGACTACATGCTGGTCCTCTTGTTGAATACTCTCCTTTCACTTACGGACTGAATAGATTTATGCTAGCTCATAACTGCACAATATTTGGTAATGCTTAATTCCATTATCCTATGACGTCTCACAATAAAATGTATTTTAATACACTGTTAATGCTGAATTGAATCTGAAAACTAACAGCTTTTTCCCTTCACTAACGTGACTCACACAGCATGATCCTGCACATCAGACCTTTAAATTTATTTGTGCAAAGCGCTGACAATGGCACTTGGCGAACTTGTGGCCTGTGGTTGGAAACTGAAAGACTCATTGCTCACTGAACCATTTAGACATACTTGCTCTAATTTCATTTAAGGATTTATCATGGTGCCCTCAAGATAAAGTCCTTCATTTTCCAGTCAAGACCAGACATTTTGACTGGAAGGGCGCATGTGAGTGGGAGGACTGAAAGTATTGACTTGTGTTTGTGAACTGATGCCATCTATCTATACGGATCACTGACATAATATCAATGCATACAATATCGAAACAAAAATATCGGGAAATCTATATGATTAACAAAAATATTGCCTTCCTATTCTTAACTAATAAATTCAGAAATATCATGAACACAAATATTGTTGTTAAAACTATCGATTTTTTCTTATATTGAAAATACAAATATCGGAAACAAAAAATATTGTCACCTTTAAATAAACATATGATATGTCAAAAATATTGGATCTTATAATGATGGTGGTTGGTTGGACCGCCTACCACCATCGCTTTGGGTAGGAGGCCGTCCGACATTGATTTTGCAGTCTCAACTGACAAATTATGGTGGGACCGCCGTGCTGTAGGGAGGAAAGTGCCTTTGTATACTGCGGCTTGTGCTGCAACCCAGGAAAAGGGCATCAGCACAAGCAGCAGTAGAAAAAAGCACTTGGGGACAAATTTGCCCGGAAAGGGGGCTGCATGCCCCCTCCCCTTTCATAGCATGGCTGGGCTCCGGGAGAATGGCCCAGCTGAAGGCCTTGCGCAGTGTTGGGTTGGCTGCATATGGGGCATTGGTCGCAGAGCCTGGGCTGTGGCCAGGTCCTGTGTCCAACCTCCCACCATGCATGGTCAAATCACATGCATGGCAGAGGTTGAATTATTGTATTTTAATGTAATATTACCTTAAGAAAAAAAATTGAAATTCATTTAAAAAAGCAAAGGTTACAAGGATTTTATAGTTAGGAAATAGGATGCAAAAAACCTTAGAAATTCACTCATAAAACTAAAGGTTAGAGGGACATTACAGTTAGGTTCAGACACACAAAAGCATAGAAATTCAGCAGTTATCATTATACTTACCTCAAGAAACTATAACTTGTGCCCTAGGGTAACTATAACTTGAGCCCTCACAATGCACTGCAAAATAATCCACAGCAGTCCTGACATCTTCTATGACATCATTGATGATATCACTGCAACATTTGTAATAAAATTATTTTATTTTTTTACATTTTTATTGGCATTTAAAACATATGTAGACAATCGGTCAATATTACAGTAGAGTATTCAGTGGCATACATCGAAAATGAGCTAAATATCTTCGACAGTGGTACATCTTGTGTAGCGGCATATAAGCATCCAGCATCTCTTAATGTTTAATAGCACAATACGTGTGGTAGAACATGTCTTATCCCGTCAATTCACCCCTTTCAGTTGCTATCGTCTGATTCCCGCTCTGTTGGGGGGGTTCACAGATGTCGGTCGAAATCGATTCTATTTTCCCCATATACGCGTCCATTTTTGGGGGCAGCCCCGGTGAATATACACCGATTTCTCTGTTACCATCGCGCTGCAATAAAATTATTGATGAGAAAACGGTGCAAGATACCAGAGGGTTAAGCACAGGTTAATTTAGTGAGTTATGTGGTGTACCCTGACAAGATTTGTGGCTGTTTCTGGTTACCCCCCATTCAACCAATAACTACATTTTTCACATTTATGCATTGGACCAAGAAAAAAGCAGATCTTGGAGGGGTTATTACTAATCCAGCCAAGTCTCCACAAGGGGTGGGTTTCATCGATACTGGAAGCAAAAGCTGTATTGTTATGTGTTTTCCTCAGGGTTTTGTATTTTGCATACCATGTTACGAATGGTCAAATAGATTTGTAGCCCACAGATTTCAGTGTCAATTTTAAGAAGCTGCAACGATGAATGTAAAACAAACTCAAATGACAATTACAAAGAGGAAGTAAAACATAGTGTACCAAACATTTGTATTAATAAGTATTGCCATCAAAATTGCTCCATCTACAACATGCCATGTAATCATTAGCAGTGCAGGGCTTCCTGGAGGCAAAATATTTTCTGATTACAGCAAACAGAGAAAGCAATAAAATGCGAAGTCCGGGACAAAGTCATAGCAAATAAAGTACATGAACCGAGGCAAAATGTTTCAACACATCAGCAAATCTAAGACCGGGGGGTTATGGCAGTATGTGTTCCAGATGTCTGTCATTTAAAAGACAAAAACGGTCTAGTTTTCAGAAAAGCCCTAAAAAATGAAAGAAAGCTGTTTCATTGCTATATAGTGATGATAGTTTTACTACTCCAAAAAGTATTCCTGCAGAAAATGGAAGGGAGTTTCAAACTAGTTTGAAATAGATGTGGCCGACCAACATTTTAAATAGAAAAAAATATTTCTTAAACCCAAGGGAAGGCTACATAGTATAATTTTTTACCGAAGAATAGTAGAAAACTCTGAAGAGCTCAGAAAGTGTATTAGTCTTCAATTGGAAGCAATTAGTGGAATATGGAATGAAGGTTAGCACCCACACTCTTCTCGCTATATGTTAATGATATCCCTAGCCATTTAAGGAACTGTGACCACGATTCCCCAAAGTTAGGTGGCGAGGTGATCACGTCTTTACTCTTTGCCGATGATACCATCCTCATCTCACAGACTCCGAGAGGGTTGCAAAAATTGGTGGATTCCTTCCAAAGTTATTGTGTGAGGAAGGGGTTAGAAATAAACCCATCCAAAACCAAATATATGTCCATAAAACCTCAAAAGTCCTTTAGGAAAAATTTGTCTTTAGACCATCTAAAATTGGAACATGTGGGGAGTTTTAATTATTTAGGATTATTGCTGGATAATAACCTTGGGGAATATGTATCAAACTCCCCTCTAGCGAATCCTAATTTGCGATATTTTGCGATTCGCAAATTCAGATTCGCTAAACGGGATGTAAAAAATAAATCGCTAATCATTTGCGATTACTTAAAAGTCGCAAATAAATCGCAGAATCCCGTATTGCGATTTCTTAATAGCGAAATTCGCAAATTAAGAAATCGCAAAAACGGGAATCTGCAAGCCTGGTGCAGGCTGATGACATCACAAACAGGAAACTGGAGTGATTGCCTGCACCTGCTCACCTGAGCCACACCCAGAGGCTGCTTGTGGAATGTGAGGAGGCTTTCCTGGAGACAGCAACCAGCAATGGATCCCAAACAACAACAGCAGGGCAAGGATGCTGAGAAAAGAAAGCGAGAACACAAGTTTTCTGAAAAGGAGCAGGAGGTCCTCATTGAGGCGATGGTCTGCAGCCATGAGCTCCTCTTTGGAAAGTATGCACTCAAAGTCCCTGAGGCCAGGAAGAGGAAAATCTGGCTCGAAATACAGAGCAAGGTGAATGCTGTTGGAGTCACCACACGTACCATCAAGGAGCTGTGCAAGCGGTGGTACGATATGCGCCAGAGGTCCAAGGAGAGGGTGGCAGCCAGACTCAAGGATGCCAATCAGACTGGAGGAGGACCATCCACTGCAGAGCAGCCAACCCCCCATGAGGAGCTCGTGGAGTCTACCCTCCTGCCTGAGAGCGTTGGTGGTGTGGCTGCAATAGACAGCTCCGACCCCTCATCCAGCAGACAAGGTAAGATGCATGCAAAATCAACCTGCACTCCTCCCCATCCCTTGCACACTCCCCCAAATAGTCATAGTAAACTCCCAAAATGTCAATCCAGGCCAGGTCTTACAGCACACACAGCAATGCATCATGGGACTCGTAGTACTGTGTCTGACTGTGTGTCCATGACACCATCAAAATTAAATGCAACATATGTGTTTTGGGGATCATTGAATGAAAATGTGTCAGAGGTTAGCCGTCAAAGAATTGTAACTTTATTGAGTGCCACATGCAGACAGTAACACAAACTCATGTAGTCCCCTTTACATCCACAGCACATGGCATGCCACAAGAAGACAGCGCAGAGGGAGAGGAGCCTGCAGACCCTGCGGACTCCAGCGATGACACAGACCAGCAGCCAATTCAGCGCAGGAAGCGCGCACATGTGCCCCCACTGCCTCCATTTGACGAGGAATTCCCAGCAACAGGCGATGACACCGACAGGAGAGAGGGGAGTCAGGGTGTGACAGAAATGCCCTGTCATGACGCACAAACATCAAGGCAAAGGGCACAGGCCACATCCAGATCAAGGCCCAGGAGCAGCACTGCGACAGAAGGAGAAGGGTCCGTGTTCTCCGGCTTGGAACAGTGCATGCTGCAGGAACAGCGCCTGCAAAGCAAGGCAATGCGGTCAATAAATTGCCAGCTATGCCGCATACATCAGGACAATAGGAACATGGTAGCGGCAATACATGAGCTCTGTGCCACTTTGAGGGACACCCAAGCTGCCAATGACAGGGCTGGACGACGTGCCAATGCACGTCTACACAATTATACAAAGGCAGTCAACCGCCTCTGCACCACCACCAGCGCACTCACACGCAGAAGCGTAACAAAGCAGGTGGACATGGCACATTGCTGCCAGGACATTGCACGAGGGCTTGCGCAGGTAACCACTGCTGTGGAACAGCTGCAGACAGCCAATGCTGGTGGCAGCGCACTAATGGCCTCTGCTGAGAGTGAGGACACATCAAGTCACAGCAGCATCACTCCAACCTTGCCAGGTGAAAGACGCCGCAGTGGCAGACAGGTAGCAGGCCAAGGGAGCACCATGGGGGGCACTCACCCTGGACGGCAGCGACGGAGGTGATCATCTGTGGGGACACTGCCTGCAACACGGGTGCATTAACCCGAAAAGGCTGTTTGCCCTATTACTTGTGCCTTCTCTGCACTGTGTGTACAACATGTGCTGGGGACAATTACTATTTCTTGCATGTGAAGTGTGATTAAACACTTGACACATCATCAGGCTTTGTTGTCTCATTTCATCCATACTCACCTAAAAGTAGTTTTGTGTGATCTCAGTCCGTCTCTGGCGTCCAGCAGCTGCCCCAACTCCTGGTGCTGGTCTGGCAGGGGGAGCAGGGCGCTCGTCATCCGATGTGTCTGTATCGGTCACATCAATTGTGGTGCCTTTCCTCATTGCCATGTTATGTAGCATTGCACAGCTTGCCACGATTTACAGCAGGTCTCAGGGCTGTATTGCAGTGCGCCTCCACTTTTATGCAGGCACCGGAAGCGGCTCTTCAGGATTCCAAAGGTTCGCTCAATGACGCAGCGTGTAGATCTGTGTGCCCTGTTGTAGCTCCTCTCACTAGTATTTGCAGGATCCAGGTATGGGGTCAGGATGAAGTCGGGCACTGCATAGGAACTGTCACCTGCATGGAAAAAAACACAATAGGTAAGTCAATGTCCCCCCCTCAAGTGATGTAGTGGATGTATTGATGTGTGCAATGTATTTACCAAGCAGGTACCCCTCCCCAAAGTCTCCAGCACTCAGACGTCTGTGTATTCCACTGTGCCTCAAGATGAAGGAGTCATGTGTACTGCCGGGGTATTTGGCTACGATGTCTGTGATGTGATACTTAGCGTTGCACACAATCTGTATGTTGAGGGAATGGTAGCATTTCCGATTCCTGTAGACATATTCAGTTTCTGCTGGGGATGTGATGGCCACATGGGTCCCGTCAATGCAGCCAATGACGTGGGGGAAACGTGCAATCTGGTAGAAGTCCAGTATCGTTTGCTGTAATGCCTGTTGGGTGGTGGGGAAGTAAATGTGATGTGAGAGCCTCAGTAGCATTGCATCTAGGAAGGCATGGAAGAAGCGTGAAAGTGCACTCTGTGACACCCCACCAACCTCCGCTATGACCCGTTGAAAACTCCCTGACGCCAGGAGGTGCAGGGAGCACAGGACCTGCACATGTGTGGGAATTGTTTGTGTCCTGCGTGTAGGGTGCTCCAAGTGGGGTTTCAGCTCCTCAATCAGGTCCATTATGGTCTGTGGGTGCAGTCTGTACTTGTCATAGATGTCCTCTTCAGTGTTCTGGAACAGGGTGATGCGCAGCCTGAATATACGTTCCTGTCTCCTTCTCCTCTGAGCAAGGGCCCGAAAACGCAGCCTCCTGGCTATCACGAACATTGCTGCCATTGTGGGTGGGTCTGTGGCATTGTGGGGTGGTTTAAGTACCTTGCACCAGTTTACCACCTGCAAGCAATTGGTGTTAATAGCGATTTCCTAATTTGCGAATTTCGTAAAATCGCAATTGGCAATTTTTTCATACATGTGCTTGCGATTTCTTAGTTAGCGATTTCTTTTTAGCGATTTTCGCTAAGCAAAGAAATCGCAAATTAAGTATTCGCAAGGAAATTTGCTGTTTTCATGTTTCGCAGCCTAAGAAATCGCTAATTTAGCGATTTCTTATTTTTCTGTGTGGAAGTGTGTCATACATATGAAATAGCGAAAAATCAGTCGCAAACGCTGTTTTTTGCGATTCGCAGCGTTTGCGACTAATTTTTTCTTTCATACATATGCCCCCTTATATGGAAAGGGCAGTTGGAAAAAAGCAACCTATCCTTTAAACAAAATTCACTGCCTATTTTAAAAGTGCACGGCGCGAGTTATTCTAAAGCCATTACGCCGGCACTTGAGGTATTCAAAGCGAAAGCCCAATCAGCAGCTCTTCATGGTGCTGAGCTTTGGGGATGGTGCTGTAAAGGCAACTTCGAAAAAGCAGAAAATCACTTTGTTCGTAGACTGCTCAAAATTCCGACTAGAACCCCCTTAGTACCAGTGTTCCTTGATATTAACCTCAAAAGGACTGATCACCTAGCCATATTAAGACCATTATTGTACTCGGTTAGGTTGTGGACAACCTTGGAGTTGGGTGATTACAAGAATGGGTTGATCGAAATAATCCAGATTAATGGGCATATGAAAATACCTTGGTTAAAGCATATCTTTTTGTGGTATGAGAGGTTAGGGCTTTCCCATCTATGGGATGCTGCCCAGAATATGTCCTCTTCCTCAAAAAAACTCGTAAAGGATACTTTCTGGTTTTATGTCAATCATGATCTTATACGTAGTACACCGATTGGCACATTGACCCAGAGATTTCTGAACACAAAAGCTAGCCCTTCCTTTGAACAATTTATGGACGAGATAGAGCCACCATTAGCAAAAACTTTATTTTTGCAATTTAGATACGGGGTCCTACAGACTTCTGCAACTACATGTAGGTGGGGGGGTAAAAATTGTACTGATTTATGCACTCTCTGCTCTCTAGGAGCAAAGGAAGATGATGTCCATCTACTCTTCTTTTGCCCGGCCTATAAAAAACCGAGAGATTGCTGGATCAAACCCTTATGTAAAAACCTGGGGGTTAGATCCTATAAAGAGGCAGAGTGCATAATTAAGTCTAATACCTCGCAACTTATGGTGTTCGGTATAAGTAGATTCCTATTTAGTGTGTATCTTATTAGGAAATGGTCTGATCATAAATTGTAATGTACAGATGTGTCTTGACGCCTATTCTCAATTTGTATAGAATTATTGATGCACTGATCCTCGCAGTCCAAATTGTTTTTAGATCTGGCTTTTAGTTAATTTAATAATAACATTTATGTTCTTAATCGTGGTATAGCTCAACTATGGTCATAACTTATTGATTTATTCCTCTGCTATGACTAATTTTAAATCTTCTGCTGGTCTATGGTTATGTAAATATTTGTGTTTTGTGTATTCTTCTGTACTTCTGCTTTTAAGGCTATATAAGCCGAAATAAAGTTCAAACAAACAAACAAACATATAGTGATGATAGTTTTACTACTCCAAAAAGTATTCCTGCAGAAAATGGAAGGGAGTTTCAAACTAGTTTGAAATAGATGTGGCCGACCAACATTTTAAATAGAAAATAATATTTCGTAAACCCAAGGGAAGGCTACATTGTATAATTTTTTACCGAAGAATAGTAGACAACTCTGAAGAGCTCAGAAAGTGTATTAGTCTTCAATTGGAAGCTATTAGTGGAATATGGAATGAGGGTTATTTGACCTACAATTTATATCCTTTCTGCAGTCAAAGCTTTGCATTAAGCCCTGTCCTGGCCATCTCGATCATTGTATTCTATACTTGTATCCCATATTTCTCTCCATGTAGCTTTCAGGTAATAGTGTCATCAAATAACTCGTAGTGTCCTGTGCTGAAAGGAAAGGTAGTCTGTGGTTAGCCTTCATATGTCGTAAAATGCTCAGACGGTACTTATTAGAGATTCTACCAATTTGGTGTATGGCTGCAATCTGGCTAGTGGCTGTCCAGGAGCAAACACAAAATGAACCCCAAATCACAAAAGTGGTCATTCGTTCTAGTTACATTGCAAACATACGACCCTGCTTTTAAGAAAGAAGATGCCGAGAATGCTACACAGCACTAGTAAACAAATCAGAAAATATATTCGTGGGAACATTAGTATACAGATATCTGAGAGCGAGTAAAGCTCAACAGGAGGCTGATTTATAGCCCAAACCACAACTTTTTTGTGCACCTGTTTGGTATATTGGTGCACAAAAAAAAAAAGCAATGTTCAACCCGCAGATTCACAAAATCATGGCTTGATGAATTTTGGAATGGTAATTTTTCTGAACGTGTATGGTATTTTTTAATCTGCTGCAAATTAAAGGTTAAAGCATTGCATGGGTGGGAGTTGATAGTACAAGGTCGGCACCCTCAAACTCCTAAGTTTGCAGGTATTCACATAACTCTTTCAGGTGGTTCTCATCTTAGAAATGCATAGGAATTTACTCCTCAAAAATACAGGAGCAGATGTCTTCCCATGGCGAAAAAGGGAACATGGAAATCTTTATTTTTAAGGGGGATAGAAGGCAAGTTAATTCTGCAAGTTCACACATGTGCCTGGTTTTTTGAAGTATATTTGCCACCTTGTATAACATCTATAGGACTAAATTGTGTGAATTGGAGTTGGCCTGGAAATCGTCGACTGTAAGAGATTTCAAAGAGTAGTCATGAAATTCGTTGTGAATCCCAAACATACGTCTAAACATCAGAAGTCGATTTCTGACTTTTAGTTACAGTGCTTTGAAACGCGGTCCTTAGAGAGAAGCACATAAAACACGACGAAGGCGTCACATCCCAGGTTAACGTATTCTCAAGAATTCCTGATTCAAATTCTCATTCACATATAACCTGCCCAAAATTCGTATTGACATTTGTAAAGTTTGAAGTAAACACAGAGGTAAGTATTAAGCAATGTTCAAATTAAACTCAAAAATTCTAAGTCACTAAAGTATTTTTAAGTACATAATGTAGTACTGCAGCAGCACTTCTTTATATACTATTGAATGGTATCCGCTAACACATGTGCATCGACCCCCTGCTGTGCCTCTCTTATCTCTTATGTGTGGAGTGGCCCATGAGTGCGCAGATCTCAGTAAGTCAAGGTAAACATTTTAGCTCAGAATGGGTAACCTGAAGAGAAGTGGTACGATAATGACGAATCTCTGCTACAAAATGGGAGGAGCAACAGGAAAAAGAAGGAGGGGCTGTGGAGGCACATTCATCCTGAGAGGCGGGGGTATGTTCCTATCTGGGCCTGCTGCCCATTTTTATCCCCCCCCACCTCGTCTGCTCTCCCCCCGGATTGGGGGGGGTTTCGCTCTTGCCCTGGGGTGACCAATCCTGGTCGCCCCCTTCCAGCGGGCTATTTACATTTGCGGGGAGGGGCTTCCCGCCTCCGGACGGCGTTTGGCCCGGGCCCCTAATGGGTCCGGCTTCGCCTCCCCCGGCCCGGGTTTCAAAGCACAACAAACAAAGAGTAAGACAATTGCTATTCATTAACCCCTTCAGTGCCCATGACGAGCTGGACTCGTCATGGGCCGCTGTTGCGCTGTGCCCATGACGAGTCCAGCTCGTCATAGACCCCGCCCGCTAATGCAACGGCCGGCACAGGGTGGGGAAAGGGGCGGGCACTGAAGGGGTTAAAGTTAGACCCACATCTATGCTAATAGATAGATAGATAGATAGATAGATAGATAGATAGATAGATAGATAGATAGATAGATAGATAGATAGATAGATAGATAGATAGATAGATAGATAGATAGATAGATAGATAGATAGATAGATAGATAGATAGATAGATAGATAGATAGATAGGTAGGTAGGTAGGTAGGTAGGTAGGTAGGTAGGTAGGTAAGTAGATAGATAGATAGATAGATAGATAGATAGATAGATAGATAGATAGATAGATAGATAGATAGATAGATAGATAGATAGATAGATAGATAGATAGATAGATAGATAGATAGATAGATAGATAGATAGATAGATAGATAGATAGATAGATGTGATGCTTCCCATCTCCTACGTCATCAATGGTAATAAACAGTATATTATGCTCTGTATTTCCACATATGTAATATACACCATAGTATTTATCATGTGTACACGTTCTAATAAAGGTTGTTTATGCAGCACCTGGATACAAGGGGTTACATTTGTACAGTATGGCGAAATCATACTGAAGAAGTCTCATGATTCTTAGGAGAGTTGCTTCCCTATGTTAAGTCATTGTTACATGCAATCTGTGAGGCAGCCAAAAGTTTGTTTCCTTGTCAATTCCATGTACTCTGGTAGTAAATTTTAAAAACAATGATATTGGCTCGAACTGCTACACTCTTCTGCACCGGAGTATGTGCGCAAGAAATGGCATTGCCTTACCCGAGAGATGTCCGCCATGTCTCCACTAAACTTCTGAAAAGATCCAGTTGTCAGGAAATGCACTGCAGCCAGTATGTTGGCCTGGGAGTTTGCTGTAGGCGAGGGAGGCACCCCTAGCGTTTGGAGTATTAATTGAGCAAGAACTTGGGCCAAGATTAGAACAGTTTCAGAGAAGTTATAATCTTATGGGGCAGATTTTATCCATTTGCCTCCAGCGCACGCATATAACCAGACCAGAGTAATCTTGTCTTAACCGCTTGGGCTTCAATGGTTTGGGAGCTAAGACACAAGATGCTCCCATATTAGGGGTGGCCCCAGTGCCGGACTGGGAACAGCAACCAGCCCTGGCAGATTGCTGCTCCACTGGCCCTGGGAGCAGGGTGTGGGGTGGAGGGTGCTAGCAAGAAGCACTGCTCCCTCTCTTGTTACAGGGGCCCGATATTGCAGCATTGCTGCAAAACCGGCTCCCAGTGACAAAACTGGCCACCACAGGCACAAAACCGGCCTCCGGCCCACCGGGGAAATGCTGGTGCCCGCTACGGCCTGTCCAGCCCTGGGTTGCCCAATTAACTAAGAGTAATGCATGGTAACATAATTGGGAGAAAGCAGATCGCAAAGATCAGTGGGTGCTGCTTCGGACATGTCAATCAGGGAGATTTAACCTTATGCTCCGTTTATGGGTCCATTTCAGGTGATCCTGATATTTTACAACACTAATATTCTGAGCTTGCTCATCTACCCTGAGCACTCACCCTTGATAAATCTAATAGAGGCAATGACGAAAGGAAACTCTGCTCATGAGATGCCAATATGCATATTATATAATGTTATGGACTACTGGGTGCCTGGGATGCTTCCTGTAAATTTCTGTCCAGCTTTATGTACTATTCAGAGTTTCCAGATCAATGTTATAATAATTGTGCAAGACCTGCTGCCATACACCTTCATGCGTCTTCATCTGAGGATTGTATCGGATCACACTCAGTCAATATAAGAATTACCCCAAGCTTTCTTAAACCAAGGGGCATATTATCAAAAAACGGCGTTAAAATTATCACCGCTTTAGCGGCAGAAAACTGCCACTAAAGCGGTGATAATGGGCTTGATAATATGCCCTTTAGAATTCCAATAGAAGCCCATGTCCTGGTGTCAAGCCCATTATCGCCGCTTTAGTGGCAGTTTTCTGCCCTAAAGCGGCGATAATTTTAACGCCGTGCTTGATAATATGCCTGTCAGGGTTTTCACTTCATAGAATGAGATTCAATAGAACGCCGCTCGTGCACCAAAAATACTATAATTAAGTGCACAAAAGTTAACAGACTTTGGGGCATATTATCAAGACAGGCAATAAAATTATCGCCGCTTTAGCGGAAGAAAACTGCAGCTAAAACGGCAATAATGGGCTTGATAATATGCTCTATGGAATTCCAATTGTAGCTCAGGTTAGATGTCCTTCACATCTAACATGGGCTTCAATCGGAATTCCATAGAGCATATTATCAAGCCCATTATCGCCGTTTTAGCGGCAGTTTTCTGCCTTTAAAGCGGCGATAATTTTATCGCCTGTCTGAATAATATGCCCCTAAATTTTTTTTGTTAACAAATAGACAGCCTATGCTTGTAAGGTTCAGGAAGTCTTAAGGGCAGCCATCAAGTAATCCTGAGCTTTACCATTCGGAGGGATGCAAGGCTAAACAAAAGGCTGACTATCTCTGGCATTCATTCTTCTCTTACAGCTAGAACATGACTGATTAGTCCGGGATAAAGCTCCTCCTACCTTATAAACAGAAGTTTATATTAAA
Source organism: Triturus cristatus (assembly GCF_964204655.1). NCBI lineage: Eukaryota > Metazoa > Chordata > Amphibia > Caudata > Salamandridae > Triturus > Triturus cristatus. Next base: position 1,077,414,272 of record NC_140591.1, on the reverse strand, counting down.
GTTAATTTCAAAATGCTTTCTAAAAAAATTAAATGGGGGAGCACATTGATCTCAGCTCTTTGAGGCTTTTGAGAGCAGTGAAACAATGGGGCACAGTTTGGATTTGCAAACGAAGAAGGTTCGAGCTAAAAATAACTCCGTTCACTGCATTTATTTATTTGATTTATTCTGAGAGTTTTATAGAGCGCAAACAAGATCCTAGCGGATATCAGAGCGCTTTACATTAATACAAATGTGAATTACCAAACAGGATAAAAGCAGGCAGCAGTCAAATAAACAACATATCATACAAACAGCAGCAGGGTAGATACCGGGAAAGCATCCCCAATGCGGAAATTCCAGGGCGAGGGGGGTCTTTGGCACAAAAAATAGAAGGGTATACACGTACAGGATCTGTAAACGTCGGTGCGCATAAGGATTGTGTTCATCTGAATTTTGCCATGAGAATAGCTTTAACTTCCTTTTTGAAAGATGCGGTAGAGGCATTCAGTCTGGTTTCGGGGTTAGAGTGTTCCAGATTCTGGGGGCCATCCCCGAGAAGGATCGTTTGTATGTTTTCTTTTTGTTGAACCTTTGAGGTTTCAATAATAGGTTTTCGGCACTCCTTGAGGATCTTAGACCACCAGAGATCGTTAATTTCTGTGCGAGGTAACTGGGAGTATTATGATGTAAGGCATTATGCGTCATGCATGCTATATTTAGGTGGATCCTGGCTTCAAGCGGTAGCCAATTCAAGGCTTTTAAGTCAGGGGAGATGTGTGAACTTCTTTTCGAGCCAGTGATGAGTCTCGCTGCAGCGTTTATTGAGGCTCTTAGGGGCGCAGTTGTCGCTTTTGGGAGGCCGCAAAGGGAGACACTACCGTAATCCACACGAGGGATGACTAGCACTTGTACTGCCAACTTGAAGTCAACGACTGGAAGGAAGGGTTTCAGCTTCCTCAATGTATTTATCTGGAAGTTTGCTCCCTTTGTAGCGTTGCTAATGTGTTTTTGCATAGAGAGGTTGCTGTCAAGAGTAATACCCAGAGATTTCGCAGAGTCCACGATGGTTGGTTGCCCGTTGAGTGCAGTAAGCTGTTTGATCAAGAATTAAGGGGACTCTTGCAGGTGGGGCTATAAGGAGGAATTCTGTTTTTAGAGCGTTCAGTTTGAGATGGTTATTTGCAAGCCAGGACTGGGTATTCCTGAGAGTGGAGTTCAGTGAATTGATGTCTTCTGGGGTGTTGATCTTGAGGTAGAGTTGTGTATCATCAGCGTACATATGAAATTGTACGTTAGAAGCATGGAGCATTTTGGTGAGGGATTCCATGAATAGGTTAAACAGTGTCGGAGAAAGTGAGGACCCTTGCGGCACTCCCAACGTTACTGGTGAGGAATTTGAGAGCGTGTTGTTGACCTTGAATTTTTGAGTACGGTTATGGAGGAAAGAGGTAAACCAGTTTAACACTGTACCTGATAAACCCATTCTGTGTTCCAGAAGATCGAATAGGTTCTCGTGTTTGACCGTATCAAAGGCTGATGATAGGTCTAGTAGGATGAGTAAGCAAGATCCGTTCTGGTCAAAGATTTGTAGCGCATCATCAATAATGTGTATCTTGGCAGATTCGGTGCCGTGGCCTGCTCTAAAACCTGATTGGTGTTTATCAAGGAGGTCAAAGTGATCAATGTGTTTAGTCAATTGGCGTTGTACACATTTTTCAAAGAAGTTTAGCCAAGGTGGGAATATTGGAAATAGGACGATAGTTATTAAGGTCGGTAGGGTCGGCTGTAGGTTTCTTTAGAATGGGTGAGACCTGTCCTATTTTGAGGGAGTCCGGTATGCAGCCTTGTTGAAGAGAACTATTAATGATTTTGGTCCAGTGTGGAAGAAGCCATGGTGCGAGGTCTTTGACAGCATTTGCAGGGAGAGGATCGGTGAGGTGATTGGCCGGCTTCAAGGCGTTGAGAATCCTGCCTAAAGTTTCTTCGGTGTACGAGTCAAAGGAAGACCAGATTGCATCGTTTTTTGGGCCAGACTTAGGGGGGAGTTGGCATGGCGGGGTAGGGAGTGGTGGTGGTGATTTTCGTAAGAGGATCAGTGCGTGGTAATCGGTCATTTAGGAGCTCCATCTTGATGTTGTCGATCTTCTGATTAAAGAAGGTAGAGAATTCTTCACAGTTGGGTTGTGGGCGAGCTAAGTTTTGTAGCCATGGAGGTGCGTCCCTGGATTGTGTTTTGATTAACTCAAAAAGTTTTTGGGGACGATTTTTGGCTTGGTCTAAATGGTGGCTGAAGAAGTCTGCTTTAGTGCGCTTGATCTTTTTGTAATAAGCATTTCTCTTTTTCCTTAGTACTTTGAGGTGATTAGCAGATGGGGCTGATCTCCAATTGCGTTCCAGGGTTCTGAGGGCCCATCTATCCTCATTAAGAAGACCGTTGTACCAGGGTTTAGAGACTTTAGTGGGAACTCTCTTAAGTTGCAGGGGGGCTACCTCATTGATTAACGTGGACATGGCGTTGAGGTAGTGATTGGTGAGTTCATGGACGTCGGAGGTACCTAGAGAGGGCTGAAGCAGGTTGTAGCTGGAGGAGGGTAATGAGTTAGGTTGAGGTTTTTCAGGTCTCTTTTTCAGATCTTTGGTTTTGTAGAATGAGCCGAGTTGAGTTTTAAAGTTTCCTTGATGTAGAAGGTGATAAAATGATGGTCCGCCCAATCACAGGGTTGGATCGACTCCAGCTGAATGCCGTCAGTTTTGGAGATTATAAGATCGAGGGTTGAGCCTTTGTTGTGTGTCGGCCTTTTGCAGGATTGGATGAGGGCTAGATCATCCAGGAAGTTTTTGAGGGTGTTAACCACGGCATCATTGTTGTCATTCCAATGGAGACTGAAATCGACAAGGAATATTTGGGTGTTTTGCCACCCGTTGTTAGTAGAGATCATGTCCATGAAGTGTTCAGTGAAGAGGAGGTTGTCTCCTGGGGGATGATAGATGATGTGGAGTGAGCATAATAGTTTGCCATTGCAGCTAATGTCCAGGCATAAGTATTCACACGAGGGGAAAATAGGCGATATGGCTCTATTTACAGTGAGGTTGCTACGATGAATACAAGCTAATACAATCTAATGATGTCGTAGTCTGGTGGGACTAGGATGTCGATGAGTGGGGTGGAGGATTCTGTTAGCCAGTTTTCAGTTAACACTATCATGTCCAGCTCCTGTGACATGATGAGGTCAGCTATATCGGCTGCGTGTCTAGAGACCGATCTACAGTTTAGCAAAATACATTTAAGATGGGGTGAGATGAGGGAGGAGGAGGAGTCCTGAGTGAGAGGGATTCTTCTAAGGTTGTTATCGTTGACTCCTCTGTTGTTGTAGGTAGCAGGTCTGAAGGGGTTGAGAGGGATATTCGGGATGATCAACTGAGATGCCGTACAGGGGTTGGGGAGAGCGGGATCGTAAAAGTGTAGAAGAGAGAGAAGGTCGCTCTCCGAGAGCTGATTGGTGCTACCCATAGGGTGTGTATGTGTGTTGTGGGACGGGACTGTTTTCCAACTGGATGGAGGAGTTTTAGAGGTGGAAGAAGTGTGGTGTGTGCGCTCGATTGAGTTATGCGTTTTAGAGGAAATAGAGCTTCATGATTGTCTTGACAGCACCTCTTTAAAAGAGTGGAGCTCCGTTTTAATTTGGAGCAGCGCGATCATAATTTCGTCTAGTCTGGGGTCTGGAGCAGATATAGGCGAGGTAAGTGTAATGCATGTGGATGGCTGCGCTGAGGACAGGATGGGTGTGTGAGCAGTAGCCAGTATGCAAGGTGGTGGAGACATTGCCGTGCGTGAGTGTGGGTGGGTTGTGGGTGTGGGTGGGGGTGGGTGCATAGTGGGAGTGGTAGGCTGCTGTGTGGGTGTGGGAAAAGAAGGGACGGGAGTAGGAATGGTGGCTTGCACTGCCGGAAACGAGGTTTCTGAAAGATGGTGGTGTGTCAAGTTATGTGCCAACAATCTATGTGGAGGGGGGTGGGTGTGCTGTGGGGTAGATGTGTAGGGAGAGGCAATATGGGGCGTAGATGAGGTAATGGTAGAGAAAGTATCTATGGGAGATAAGATGTTACAGGGGAGGGGGGCAATGGGCTCTAGCAGCGGGGGTTCCAAATCTAAGGGGGGGCGCGTGCTATCTCAGTCATGAAGGGCTGAAGAGTGATTGGGTTGGGTGCAGTGATGTGGGGAGTGTTGATGGGATTGATGGTGTTCAGGGGGAGGGATGCCAAAAGAAACCGGTGCTAGCGGTGTCAGGGGTGGACTAAGGGTGAGGGTGTCAGGCGTGCAGGGTGGGGAGGAAGAGGTGACGTGCGATGTGTGGAAGGGAAGGGTAAGTTGAGTGGGGGACGGAGGAGGGAAAGGAGGAGGAGGGGTGGTGTTGTTTGCCAGTGTGGGCGGTGTTATCAGTTTTGTGCTGGCGTGGGAAGTGGTATGAGTAGCCAAGTGGCGGCTAGACACCATGTTATTAATGATGGGGAAGATGATGTCAAAAAGGTTTAAGTTATGGTCTGTGGCTTGGATGAGGATTGTACCATTATTGTATATAGTGATAGTAGCTGTCGCAGGAAAGAGCTGGGAGGGGGAAATACCAAAAGCTGTACCGTGAGAGGTTTTCCTCGTGGAGGAGATCGAGAGCGCAGATAGGAAAGCTTTTCTCCATTGGCCTCTTCATTTCGTGTGGAAAATGAAATCCGTGGTAGTAATCCCACTGTGAGGTGAGAAATAAGGGTCAGCGAAGAGAGTTTCGGGGTGAAGTTTTAAAAAGTTGTGCTTAAATCGTTTGGCAGATTGTTTGGTGAGATTAGGGGGATAAGTGATGCTATAGGAGTGCGTACCTGCACGCTCCATGGTGATGCAGATAGCACGGTAAGAGGCAAAACGTGCTAGGGGTAGGTTGATGACAGCCACAGGCGCGAGTGAAGGTTAGGCTGAGAGGTACATAAGGGAAGGAAAAGGAAAAAGGGAAAAGGGACAGCACGAGGGCTTAGAGGTGGAGAGGCTGGAGGTGTGTAGTGTGAGGGATTTACAGTAAATTTGCTTTGCGTTGAGGGGAAGGGGAGGTCAGGCTAATGAGAGGTGGAGGGTGGGGGGAATCTAGGAGGGTCGCATCAAAGGGAGCGAACAACTAAAGCAGTTATGCATCACAAATAAGCAAGGGAGAGAGGGTAACCCCTTCGGTTTGGGTGTTAAGACATTCACTTTCTGAACACTACCTCCCTGATGCACAGAATGCAAACATCTCATCCTCACACCTGAAGTAGTGCTTCCCTCTCAGCCCAAGATTACCTTTTTTCACTCTTGGCTACAGCAGTGCGCACAGAGTGAAAGTCAGAGCATGTGGCACCTTTGCACTGCAGGTGCATTCACAGTGATTGATGCTTGGTGTGCATACCTTAGCCCCCTGGTGAGAACTGATCAAGACAAGAGCGGTGCCATTGGACAGGGGACACTGTCCCCCTTCTAATAAGGAGGGTGATCCCCAAGTGGCAATCCATCCACAGGACACCAGGGATTGGTTTTGGTTGGGAGTGGCCCCTAACGGCATGGCCCAGTGAACCTTTCTAAAAAGGTGCATACCATCTTTCTGCCATCCTGGGGAGTATGATTTGGGATGTATTCCCAATCTGTCTCTGTGTGTGCGGGGGATGGGAGGGGAATCTGATTTTTTTAAAATTTAGAATAAAGAATGGTTTAGGACTAGCCAGCACTGACATCCTATCCCCATCCCTTAAATAGCTGAGCAGTATTTCTGCTACCCTTGTAGCGGCAGATTTTAGAATTTACCCCAACCTACCCTTCCAGGCGGGAGCAAAGCCCACTAGAAAACAGGGACTAATCATATAAAAAAAGAAATAGGTTTAGGCTGATCTGTCTAGGCATCGCACCAAACCCAGTCCTAAACTCTCAAGTAGTCCTTCAATCCCACATGGTTTACCCTCAATCTGCCTTCCCCAGCAAGGCAGAAGGCCCCAAGAGCCAGGGACATTTTTATGACAAAAAGAATCCGGAGGGGATAGCCAATCTCGGTATCTGGCCTTACTCTCACCTCTAAAAGTCCAAAAGGTCCTTCTGTGCCTCCGGGGAGATGATTGGGGTACATGTTCCCAATCTGCCCCTCTTCGCATACCCAGGAGGGCTGAAAGCTGACTGGAAAACAGAGATTAGTTGTGTGTAAAAAAGAAATGTGGTAGGTGCTGCCACTGTAACATCCGGCAAATATTAACCTATAAAGTCCACAACAGTTTTTCTGACCCTGGAAGTCTGATCAATCAATCAATAGATTTATAGAGCACTATTTGTCACCTGTGAGGGTACCCTGTCCCTGGCAGTGGCCAGTTTATTAGATGAATGGCCAGGTCATGAGAGACTTTAAGAACTCCTGAAGAGATTGGGAGGATCGTAGATAAAAGGGTAGCTCATTCCATATTTTTGCTGCTAGATAGGAGAAAGAGTGACCTCTGTATCTGCTATGTCAGATGCAAGGGTGGGGTGAGGGTTAGAGAAAGGGATGCGGAGCGGAGATGTCTGGTGAGGTAATGGCAGTTCAGGCAGTGGTTCAAGAAGGCAGGTCCGCAGTTGTGTAAGGCTTTGCATGAATGATTCAGGAACTTGAAGTGTCATCTTTTCTGTACAGGGAGTCAGTGGAGTTCCCTGAGGTAGGAGGTGATGTGGGTTTGTCTCGGGAGATCCAGACAGAGTCTGGCTGCAGGGTTCTGTATGGTCTACAGTCATCATCGGAGGTGATCTGCGGTGCCTGTGTAGAGAGCATTGCCATAGTTCAGTTGGCTGGAGATGAGGGCCTTGGTGATTGTGCATTTTGAGCTTTGGGGTAGCCATTTGAATATCTTACAAAGCATGCAGAGGATGAAGAAGCAGGAGGAGGCGATGGAGTTGACCTGAGTCATCATTGTTAGCTTGTTGTCTGGAATCTTGCCTAGGTTCATAGTGTGGTCAGTGGGGGTAGGAGTAGGTCCGAATTCTGAGGGCCACCAGGATGCAGCCCATGGTGAGCTTCTGTTTTGTCAGTATCCTTGTCTAGTCTGTGTTGAGCTTAAGGCAGTTGTCCTTCTGGAAGTTGGTCTTGGAGATGTCTTCAAAAAGGGAGAGGATCAGTTGTGTATCATTGGAGTAGTACATGATATTGAGTCCGTGGGTTTTAGCGATGCTGGCTAGAGGTGTCATATAAGTGTTGAAGAGGGTGGGGCTGAGAGAGGATCCTTAGTTTACTTAATTTATTATTTTCTTGGGCTCAGAGGTGAAGATGGGAAGGTGGACATTTTGCGTTCTTGTGAGGATATAGGTGATCCATCTGAAAGCAGCTCCATGGATGCCCATGTTGTGCAGCCTTGTGATGACTGTGTGGTGGGAGACCGTATCTAAGGCTGCCGAGAGGTCATGGAAGATCACCACCACAGTCTGTCTTCAGTTGAGTAGGGCTGCAATGAAGGCTGTCTTGGTGCTGTGGTTGCTGCAGAATCCTGATTGGGAGAAGTTGAATAGGAGGCTCCATTCGAGATGTGAGGAGTGTTGTTGGTTGATAACTTTTTCTAAAAATGTGGCTGTGAATGGGAGCAGGGAGATCGGTCAATAGTTGTTGAGTTCCCTGGGGTCTGCAGCTGTTTTTTAGTAGGGCATTGACTTCTGTGTGTTTCCTCTCCTTGGGTAAGGTGGGCATGGCAATTGAGGTGTTGAACTAGGTGGTGAGTACGTGATTGATTCTGGCTTACCTTACATTAAAGATGTGGTGAGGTCATGGACCAAGTAGCTGATGAAGGCAGTGTTCTGTGGGTCTGTTTGATTCTCTTAACAGTCTGGGGTAGAGGTTGAGTGCTGTCTTGATGGTGGTCTTCTTGGTTGTGTCCTTATTGGTGCTCAATCTCCTTTCCAGTTGTTTACAGTGTAATGTAGCAGTTCTGAGGTCTTCAGTGTACCAGTTAGACTGCTTGGTGAACCTTCTGTGGGTAATGTTACCATTGGGGGTGACGCTGTTGGCGCACTTGGTGATCCAATTGTTGAAGTTTCTGACATTGTGGTCTAGGTTGTTGGAGGAGATGGGGTGGGTAGAGTTGAGGGCATTGATCCATGTATCCTTTGAGCCTTTGCTCTAGCTTTGGTGGGGGCATTTGGCAGACTGAGGGTGGAGGTCCGTGAGTTGGTGATGTTGAGGTGGATGATGGAGTGGTCGGTCCAGATGAGTTCCATGTTGTGACCGTAACTGATGCAGTCGCTGGAGGTGAGGATGGGGTTTAGCATGCGGCCTGCAGTGTGCTTGGGGTGGTGGATGAGTTGGGGGATTCCGATGTTGTTCATGCTGTCAAGGAGGTTGGTAGTGTTGTGGTCGTCAAGATGAAAGTTGAGGTTGCTGAGGGCAATGTATTTGTAGGAGTCTATGGCGAGAGAGGCGATGAAGTTGGTGGTTAAGTTGCAGAAGGCTGGATGTGATCATGGAGGACAGTAGGGGAAGGTGTCCCTGATAGTGGTTTTGTTGTCTGTTTGGAGTCGGAATTTGAGGTGTTCCATGGTCGGGGTAATTTTGTCATTCGTGGTGGTGGATTGGATGGATTCCTTGTTTATGATGGCGACCCCTTTGCCAGGCTTGTTTATGTGGTGGGTGATCTAGTATCCCTTGGGTATTGCAGTGGCGATGTCGAGTGCAGAAGTGAGCTTGAGCCAGGTCTCAGTCAGGAAGAGGACGTCAGGAGTTAGGGTGAAGGTGACGTCCCAATTCTTGGTGGTGTGTTTGCATAGTGAGTATGTGTTGAGAATGGCACAAGCAAGTTGGTGTTTTTGTTCAGATGGTGTTTGTGGTGTGTACAGGGCAGAGCTAATTGGTGGATTGGTGTGTGTGCTGTGGCAGTTGAAGTGGCAGTGGGTGCATTTGAAACATCCTACCATGGAGCGTGGGTAGGTGCGGACGCAGTGTTTGCTGCAGTGTCTGGGGTCGAGGGTATAGAGCTCAGCAATGTTATATCTTCAGGGGCAGGAGGGACAGGGATAGTGGCACTGGGTGAGGCACAGGTGCAGAACAGCTTGCCTTGGTGCATCTTTGGTGCACTAGTGGCCCAGTGTCAGTGCAGCCTGCATTAAGTAGGTCCTGGGGTGGGCAGGGCCTCATTTGATGGGAAGAACAGTGAGCAGGAAATCCCCATACGGGAAAACCGGGGAAGCAGTGGTGTTACTTGGTCAAAAGACGGCTACTGGATAAGGCTGGAACAAGCAGGAACTGGAGGCCACTGGCAAGCTAGGTGCCGACTAATATGGCCATGATGTGGCCTACATTGGGTAGGTCCTGGGGTGGGCAGGGCTTCTGTTGACATTGAGAGTTCATTCCCAATCAGTCTTCCGCAGACAAGAACGCAAATGACGCATCAACCCCTGCCCCCAGGAGAAAGCCAAGCAGCGTTCACTGCTACGGAACTATAAGGACGCCATCTTCCAGGCTAAATCCCGTTTCTTTACTGTTAAGATTATGTCAGCTGACAACTCCTCCAGTATGCTCTTTAAGGTAATTAAGGACATTTCCAATCCTCCCCAGCAAAAACCCATAACTCCCTCCCAAGATTTCTGCGATAACGTGGCAATCTATTTTCAAGAGAAAGTCCTACAGATTTTCCATGACATTGCTCCTTCTACTGACAAGGTGTATGCCAGTGAGGAATTCACGAAGGACAGGGTTGAACTGAGTATGGTGGAACACCCAGAGATCATCAGGGAGAATGTTTTTACTTCCTTCTCCCCTATCTCAAGGCAACAAATTAAAGATATCCTCCTTGGCCTTAAATCCAGAGCGCCCTCCGATGCTTGCATGCCCTCCATTTTTCAACTGGCACCGGATTTTGCAGCTTATTTCCTGTGCGAGGTATATAATGGAATACTCGCGTCTGGTTGCTATCCAGCTATCTGGAAGGAAGCAATTGTTCTCCCGCTCCTTAAGAAACTAAATGCTGATCCCTTGGAGCTAAAGAAGAACTTCCATCCTATTTCCCTCCTTCCTGCCCCGGCAAAAATCCTGGAGAAATCCATTAAGACAGAGCTGATGAAGTATGTTGACTCACGGGAAATCTTAGATTGGTCCCAGAATGGATTCCTCGCCGGTCACAGTACAGAATCTGCGCTCATTACAGCGACTGACTGCATTCGGATGCCGGTAGACCAAAGGGGCTAGGCGGTGTTGATTCTGCTCGATTTATCAGCAGCATTCGCCACCCAGTGCGCATGGTCCAACGCTTGCGGGAAGTTGGGGTCACAGGAAAAGCCTTGCAGCTTCTCCAGTCCTTCCTAACTGATAGAAGGCACACAGTTAGTTGTGAAGGGTTCAGATCAAATGCTTTTGCTCTCCCATGTGGGGTATCTCAGGGCTCTTCACTCAGCCTGTTAGACCTGTCAGCCCTAGGGTGGTCTACCCCGTTTTTTTGCCCTTGTTGCCTCGTTTTTCCGCCATCTTTTTGTTGGCCCTAGGTCTCTGGGCGCCTTAACACTGCTAAACAGTGCTGAGGTGCAGGTGCTCTCCCCTAACAACATGGCTGCCACAGGCCCCTGCTACTGCGGAGTGGCCATTGCACACGCATACTAGTAGTCAGGAGCAGGCTGGGACAGTGGGATACAGTATCTTTTTCCCTCCCGATTTTTTGTCCCATAGACTATTATGTGGAAGCTCCTGGAACCTTCCAGACCTGGGAGGGGTTTCGCTTTGCCGCCTTTGCAGGAGGGTCACCTGACCTGGGGGTATAAGAGGAAAGGAGGGAAACCTGACTAGTTAGTTGAGGCTCCACTGGACCTGGGGGAACCTCTGGCGGAGCGTAGGCGGTTGGGCCTAGGGGAGGAACCTACACTACTGGGGACTGACTGAGTCTAGGCCCTGCTGTACCCAAGTTAGATGAGGGACTCTGCCTGCCTACTGATCTTGCCTGGTGAGGGGGGCAACCAAGGGGGCCATCTCCAGCGTGCTGCAGGGACCCACCCTGCCTCTGATGCCTGCCAACTCAACCCCCCCTACTCCCCCTCTAATAAGTCGACCAGGGGGACCTGCCATCTACTTACCCCCTCTGACAAGTGCTGATTGGGACTGTCGCTGTGGGCCCTACATCATCGCAGGTAACGCGCTGTGCCCCCGAGTGCTATACTTCTAGACCTGGGCCCCTGAAGTAGAGCTGACTGTGATCAGGCGCTGTGCCTAACCAGCGTTGTACTGCCGAGATTGTGTCGACCTTTCCCCTCCCCTGGGAAGTAATTTGCCGGGGTTGCCCAGTGCGGTGCCTGGAAATGCTATAACCGTATCACCGCCGCCGCCCGGGAGGGGGCTAAGCTACCACCGTGTCCCCACAAGAGATGCCCCTCCCGCGCTGAGCTTCCTAAGCGCCGTGGCCCCGATCACCGCCGCCGCCTGGGTACACGTGGTGGAGCGCTGTGCTGGTGGGGGCCGCTAACCGCCAAGTTGCCAACAAGAGTCCCTGCCCCGCTAAGGGAGAAGTGCTCACCTGCTGAGGATCACCGCTGCGGCCCGGGTGCTGAGGATGCGGAGGCGCCGCCTGCGCCACTGACGTGGGAACTGTGGAGGGGCCCCACTGCCGAGAGCGCCTAGGGCCCGAAAGTCACCGCCGCGGCCCTGGCGCCTGTTGTCCATTACCCTGACCTGCATGAGAGCCGCCACCGCAACCCCTGAGTCCTGAGAGGGCTGCCGCGGCAGCGGGGAAGTCCGCACTAGGCCTGGGTGTGACGTTGTCTCCCGCATCGTGAGGCGGGCGCCGCCCCATTGGGTCAGGAGGTCGCGCCTACGGACAGCCGTGACCTGATTGGCTAACCGCCATCCAGCTCTTGGAGACTGGCCCCTAATTGGCTACTGGGCCCCGGGCTGTAGGGAAGGCCCGGAGCCCTCTGGGAACCCGGACGGCAGAGCCGGAATACGGAGGAGGGCTCCGCCGACCTAAAGCGTGCTCCGATCCGTGAGTGCAGCCCCTGGAGGAGGAAGCCGGGCCGCCTAGGGGTTGGGAAGGCACGAGGTGCACGCTAGCACCGAAGCCACCGGGACTGGCCCCGCGAGCCTGCAGCGTGACTGGTGAGTGAAAGGGGGGTGGCTAAGGTGCCCCCATGTTAATAGCTGGGTCCCCACCCCCTGAGGTGTCGGGCCGCATCGTGCCTTCCCCCCGCGGAGAGTGTAGTGGGTATCAGATCTGCAGTGGTGGCTAGACTATATTAACTGTACCTTACAAGTACTGGCCCCTGGAATGAGTTAACTGTGGCCTCAGAAGTACCAGCACCCGTCCATTGGATGAATTAGTCGTGGTCATAAGACTCTGGGTGCTATTCTCTTGATTCATACCTGTTCTTGAGCTTAAACTGAATTAACTGTTGCTCTGACATGCCTTGATTGATTAATGCCATGAATTAATGGTTCTTCTATCCTGCCTTGCCCAAAGTAATTGAATGTGCTGATTATGGTCGTTGCCTTGAAATTAATTGTGTTCATCCTGAAATGAATTGATATCCTGAGACTTGCAGTAGATAAAGAATCTTGTGGTTTACAAAACCTCTGTGTTGGCATCCTTCATTGTGTGCGCATGGCTGAATCTGTGTGAGTGAGTGCTGCACTAGTGCTTTACACATTGCCTTCGGGTGCCTTCCTACCTCGCTCCAATCTACCGTGTCGGAATTGGTGACCCCAGTTCTAACATTGGTGTTCAGCGGTGGGATTGGGAGTTGCGCTTGTGCAGCACCCTACGGGGATTCAGTGTACGCCGCAATTGGACAACTATCCTAACGCAAGCCTATCGATTGCCCTTCACTGCCTACTTGAGTGTATAGGCTCCTGTTTTGACCTGTTGCTTACGTCCTAGTGTCTGTTTTTCCCTTGAATTGTCTGGGGCCCCACCTGTCAGGATGGAGTTTGAGCTGGCCAAACTAGAAATGTATACGGTGGTGCAGCTGAAGGAGTTCTGTCAGGGGATGGGGATGTCCGTCAGGCAAGGCGCCAAGAGAGAGGAGCTTCAGAAAGCCTTGAGGGCATGGGTATTGGCCCACCCGGGAGGGAGAGGGGACGAGGGGCAGCAGGGCGCGCCGGATGAGCCGGGCGCTTGGGGAGAACCGGGCGCTCCGGGAGAGTTGGACCTACTGCAGGTTGATGTTAGTGACAATGTGTTGCCAGGGAGACGTTCCAGGGTAGGCGGTAGTGTGTCAGCAGGGAGTGTGTCGGTGGAGGAGTATGAGGACAGGAGGGAGGAGAGGCAGTTGAGGTTGGAGCTTGCTAGGATGGAGAAGGAGAGAGAGGAGAAGTGGCTAGCCATGGAGGAACGGAAGCTTGCGCATGAGCTTAGCCTGAAGGAGTTGGAGCTGAGAGCATTGCAGCTAGGGGCGCAAGGCAACAGAAATGGTGGCAGCGTACCCGCTGAGGTTCCACGAGAGCCTAAGATTCATCTACTGAGGGAGGTGGTGGCCAGTTTTAGTGTTGGGGATGATGTAGATAAGTGGCTGGCGGTGTATGAGGTGTCCTTGGTAGCCCATGGGGTACCCGAGAGTTACTGGGGGGTGGTCTGTACCGGTACATGCCTCCCGTGGCGAGGGACACGCTCTTGGGCTTAGACAGAGAGGATCGAACCAATTACCCTGTCATGAAGGAGGCCTTGCTTAGGAAGTTTGGTCTCACCCCAGAGAAATATCGTCAAAGGTTCCGCAACAGCCATAAGCTTCCCACACAGAATGGGTGGATTTTTGCGATTATGCACGTAAGGCCTTAGAGAGTTGGGTGCGTGGCAGCGAAGTGTGCGACTACGAGGGGCTGTACAATCTGTTTTTAAGAGAGCACCTCCTCGAGAAATGTTTTCCGGAGCTATGCCAACACCTGGTGGACCAAAGCTGACGACCCTCGGAAGCTTGCGGAGGAGGCAGATACCTGGGTTAGCACCCGGGTGTCCCACAAGGGACCCAGGGGAGACACTCAGAAGGGCGGACAGGGCGCACCCCAGAAGAGAGAGGGGGGATAAAATGAAGGAGTTCTTCAAAGGCCCCCAAAATAGACCACAAGGGAAGGGGGTAGGTTCCCCACCTCAATCTGGATCACCGAAACCCACTTACCCTGACAAGAGTCAGCAGCCCAGAACAGTCCGGTGTTACGAATGTGGGGAGGTTGGGCACTACAAGGGAGATCCCCAGTGCTGCAAACGGTCCCCAGCCCCCACAGGTGGTAAGAGCCCCGGGGTGGCTAGTGTAGCGCTGGGGGAGGAGTTGTCCCTAGATGAGGGGGATGAGTGGACAGGCTTGACCCTGGTTTTACTGGGGGATAGAGAGATGGTCCCAGTGACACAGTTGCCCTCAAACACTGCCAAGTACCGGCAGAGGGTATGGGTTAATGGGGAGGAGGTGGGGGCTCTGAGGGACATGGGTGCCAGCATGACGATGGTAAGGCATCAGTTGGTGTCCCCAGTGCAGGTGATTCCTGAAGTATTCCACCCGGTGGTAATGGCTGATAACAGCCTGAGTCATTACCCCGTGGCCCAAGTTCCCTTTGAGTGGGGAGGAGTCTCAGGTCAGTTGAGAGTTGCCGTCAGCCCTGCCATGCCAGTGGATTGTCTGCTCGGAAACGATTTGGAACATACCGCCTGAAAGGAGGTAGAGTTCAACGCTCATGCTGAGATGCTGGGGTTACCAGAATGGACTTGCGTAGTCACGAGGTCCATGGCTGCCCGGCAAGGAACTCAACCCGGGTTGGAGCCTGGAACAATGGCCCAGCCTAATGCTGGTCAGGAGGACGTTGTGGGAGATGCACCCTGTGAGATGGATGGGGAGCCTGTGGAGGTGACCCCGGAGTCCGCAGAGGTGGATGTTGTGCCCGTGGGGGACTTGCCGACCCCTGCAGAGTGGCAGGTGGAAGGAGGGTCTACCCGGGAGGAATTCTGTCGAGCCCAGAAGGAGTGCCCCACGCTTGAAGGTATGCGGCGACAGGCCGAAGCCCAAGCAACAAACCAGGAGACCGGCAATCATCATATTTATTGGGAGGATGGTCTCCTCTACAGTGAGCCTAAGGCTCCGGTGCATGGGTCATCTAGGGCCTTAGTGGTCCCCCAGTGCTACCGGGCCTTTCTGCTAGAATTGGCACATGAAATACCACTAGCAGGACACCTGGGCCAGGACAAAACCTTTGCTAGTTTGGTCCCACATTTTTACTGGCCCAGAATGCGAGTTGCCTCTGACACCTTCTGCAAGACCTGTAAGACTTGCCAGGCGAGTGGCAAGACTGGGACCAGGTTGAAGGTCCTGCCTGGAACCGCTCCCAGTGGTTGGTACCCGTTTCGAGCGGGTAGGTATTGACATTGTCGGGCCGATGGACCCACCGACTTCTTCGGGACACCGGTTCATCTTGGTGCTAGTGGACCACGCCACCCGGTACCCGGAGGCGATTCCTCTGAGGACCATCACTGCACCTGCGGTGGCGCGGGCCTTGATGGGGATTCTTACCCGTGTGGGATTCCCCAAGGTCGTGGTGTCAGATATGGGCACTAATTTTATGTCGGCCTACGTGCAGGCCATGTGGAAGGAGTGTGGCGTGACCTACAGGTTCTCCACTCCTTACCACCCCCAGACTAACGGGCTCGTAGAGCGCTTTAACAAGACTCTGAAGGGGATGATCCAGAGTCTGCCCGAGGACTTGAGGCGGAAATGGGACGTCCTCCTACCCTGTCTGCTATTTTCCTATCGAGAGGTGCCACAGAAGGGAGTCGGGTTCAGCCCCTTTGAGCTGCTCTATGGCCACCCCGTTAGGGGGCCCCTCAGTCTTGTGAAGGAGGGGTGGGAGAAGACTTCTACGAAGCTTCCCCGGGACGTGGTCAGCTACATGCTGGCATTCCGAAGCCAGATGGCCAAGCTCTGGAGGGAAGCCTCAGACAATTTGGAGGCTAGTCAAGCCGTCATGAAGGAGTGGTATGACCGCAACGCTCGGACGGTGGAGTTGGATGTTGGACAGAAGGTGTGGGTCATGGAGCCCGGAGAGCTTAGTGCCCTCCAGGACCGGTGGACTGGGCAGTACGATATCGTGGGGAAGAGAGGCCAGACCAGTTACGTCGTTGACCTTAAGACCCCTGACAACCCCATAGGGTGTTCCACATCAACCACCTGAAGCCGCACCACAAGAGATCGGAGCTTGCTCTCCTCATGGTGACGGATGGGAGCGAAGAGGAAGAGAGTGAGACTCTTCTGGACCTTCTAGTGACTCAAGAGAAGGATGGATCGGTGGAGGGAGTGGTCCTCTCCCCATCCTTGACCCCTGAGCAACAGAGGGACTGCCAACAGGTCTTGGAGCAGTACGCCTCGTTGTTCTCCCTCCCCCCTGAGATCACGCACCTGTGTACCCATGACGTGGACACAGGGGACAGTCTGTCCGTGAAAACCAAGTCTTATCGGCTGTCTGACAAAGTCAAGTCCAGCATCCAGAGTGAGGTGGCCAAGATGTTGGAGCTGGGGGTGATTGAGCCTTCCAGCAGCCCTTGGGCCAGTCCGGTGGTGTTGGTGCCGAAAGCGGCCCCACCGGGCACCACTCCGGAACTTCGGTTCTGTGTGGATTATCGTGGCTTGAACTCCGTGACCAAGACGGATGCTCACCCGATCCCTAGGGCGAATGAGCTGATTGACCGGCTGGGAGCAGCTCGGTATCTAAGTACCTTCAATCTGATGTCCGGATACTGGCAGATTGCCATGGCCGATGGAGCAAAGGAGAAGACGGTGTTCTCCACCCCTGAGGGCCAATTTCAATTTTGGGTGATGCCCTTCGGGCTCAAGAATTCTCCGGCCATGTTCCAGCGGTTGGTTAACCAGGTGCTGTCTGGCCTAGAGGCCTTCTCGGCTGCTTACCTGGACGACATAGCCGTCTTCAGCAGCAGCTGGGAAGACCACCTGGAGCACCTCCAGGAGGTGCTACAGGCTCTACAACGGGCTGGCCTAACCATCAAGGCTAGCAAGTGCCAGATTGGACAGGGGTCTGTTGTCTACCTGGGACACCTGGTGGGTGGGGGTAAGGTGCAACCCCTCCAGGGTAAAATTGAAACCATCTTGGCCTGGGAGCCCCCCAAAACCCAAACAGAGGTCCAGGCTTTCCTTGGCCTCACGGGTTACTACAGCCGGTTTGTTAAGGGGTACGGAACTATCGTGGCCCCTCTGACGGAGTTGACCTCTAAAAAGCAACCCTGTAGAGTCATTTGGATGGCTGCCTGTCAAGAAGCCTTTGAAACCCTGAAGCATGCGTTGTGCACTGCTCCGGTGCTTCGAACTCCAGATTTTAATAAGGAATTCATCGTGCAGACAGACACTTCTGAGCATGGCATTGGAGCTGTGCTCTCTCAACTGAACGAGCAAGGCCAAGACCAGCCAGTGGCCTTTATTTCCCGACGACTACTCCCCTGGGAACAGTGGTGGAGTACCATCGAACGCGAAGCGTTCGCCGTGGTCTGGGCCCTGAAGAAGCTGAGGCCATATCTTTTTGGCTCTCACTTCCTCATTCAGACCGACCACCGACCCCTTCGCTGGCTCATGCAAATGAGAGGCGAAAACACCAAATTGTTGAGGTGGTCCATTTCCCTACAGGGGATGGACTTCCGGGTGGAACATCGACCCGGAGTAGACCATGCCAACGCTGACGGTCTCTCCTGGTTCTTCCGCCTTAGTGAAGAGAACTCCCTAGAGGCTGGGTAGCTCTCCCCACTTTCGGCTGGGGGGGACGCATGTTAGACCTGTCAGCCCTAGGGTGGTCTACCCTGTTTTTTTGCCATTGTTGCCTCATTTTTCCGCCATATTTTTGTTGGCCCTAGGTCTCTGGGCGCCTTAACACTGCTAACCAGTGCTGAGGTGCAGGTGCTCTCTCCTAACAACATGGCTGCCACAGGCCCCTGCTAATGCGGAGTGGCCATTGCACACGCATACTAGTAGTCAGGAGCAGGCTGGGACAGTGGGATACAGTATCTTTTTCCCTCCCGCCTTTTTGTCCCATAGACTATTATGTGGAAGCTTCTGGAACCTTCCAGCCCTGGGAGGGATTTGCTTTGCCGCCTTTGCAGGAGGGTCAACTGACCTGGGGGTATAAGAGGAAAGGAGGGAAACCTGACTAGTTAGTTGAGGCACCACTGGACCTGGGGTAACCTCTGGCGGTTGGGCCTAGGGGAGGAACCTACACTACTGGGGAATGACTGAGTCTAGGCCCTGCTGTACCCAAGTTAGATAAGGGACTCTGCCTGCCTACTGATCTTGCCTGGTGAGGGGGGCAACTCAGGGGGCCATCCCCAGCGTGCTGCAGGGACCCACCCTGCCTCTGATGCCTGCCAACTCAACCCCCCCATCTCCCCCTCTAATAAGTCGACCAGGGGGACCTGCCATCTACTTACCCCCTGTGACAAGTGCTGATTGGGACTGTCGCTGTGGGCCCTACATCATCGCAGGTAACGCTCTGTGCCCCCGAGTGCTATACTGCTAGACCTGGGCCCCTGAAGGTGAGCTGACTGTGATCAGACGCTGTGCCTAACCAGCGCTGTACTGCGGGGATTGTGTTTACCTTTCCCCCCCTGGGAAGTAATTTGCTGGGGTTGCCCAGCGCGGTGCCTGGAAACGCTGTAACCGTATCACCGCCGCCGCCCAGGAGGGGGCTAAGCTACCACTGTGTCCCCACAAGAGATGCCCCTCCCGCACTGAGCTTCCTAAGCGCCGCCGCCCCTGATCACTGCCGCCGCCTGGGTACAAGTGGTGGAGCACTGTGCTGGTGGGGGCCGCTAACTGCCAAGTTGCCACCGGGAGTCCCTGCCCCGCTAAGGGAGAAGTGCTCACCTGCCGAGGATCACCGCTGCGGCCCGGGCGCTGAGGATGCAGAGGCGCCGCCTGCGCCGCCGACGTGGGAACTGTGGTGTGTCACCACTGCCGAGAGCGCCTAGGGCCCGAGAGTCACCGCCGCGGCCCCGGCGCCTGTTGTCCATCACCCTGCCCTGCATGAGAGCCGCCGCTGCAACCCCTGAGTCCTGAGAGGGCCGCCGTGGCAGCGGGGAAGTCCGCGCTAGGCCTGGGTATGACGTCGTCTCCCGCATCGTGAGGTGGGCGCGGCCCTATTGGCTCAGGAGGTCGCGCCTACGGAGGGCCACGACCTGATTCGCTAACCGCCGCCCAGCCCTCGGAGACTGGCCCCTGATTGGCTACTGGGCCCCGGGCTGTAGGGAAGGCCGACCTAAAGCGCGCTCCTATCCCTGAGTGCAGCCCCTGGAGGAGGAAGCCGGGCCGCCTAGGGGTTGGGAAGGCGCGAGGTGCACGCTAGCGCCGAAGCCACCGGGACCGGCCCCGCGAGCCTGCAGCGTGACTGGTGAGTGAAAGGGGGGCGGCTAAGGTACCCCCGTGTTAATAGCTGGGTCCCCACCCCCTAAGGGGTGGCACCGCATCGTGCCTTCCCCCCGCGGAGAGTGGAGTGGGGAATCAGATCTGCTGTGGTGGCTAGACTATATTAACTGTACCTTACAAGTACTGGCCCCTGGAATGAGTTAACTGTGGCCTCAGAAGTACCAGCACCCGTCCATTGGATGAATTAGCCGTGGTCATAGGACTCTGGGTGCTATTCTCTTGATTCATACCTGTTCTTGAGCTTAAACTGAATTAACTGTTGCTGTGACATGCCTTGATTGATTAATGCCATGAATTAATTGTTCCTCTATCCTGCCTTACTCAAAGTAATTGAATGTGCTGATTATGGTCGTTGCCTTGAAATTAATTGTGTTCATCCTGAAATGAATTGATATCCTGAGACTTGCAGTAGATAAAGAATCTTGTGGTTTACAAAACCTCTGTGTTGGCGTCCTTCATTGTGTGCGCATGGCTGAATCTGTGTGAGTGAGTGCTGCACTAGTGCATTACACATTGCCTTCGGGTTCCTTCCTACCTCGCGCCAAGCTACCGTGTCGGAATTGGCGACCCCAGTTCTAACACAGCCCTACTCTTTTTAACCTATCTGTGACCCCTCTGGCCGAACAGGTGAGATCCTATGGATTTCAGATGCTCTCCTACGCGGATGACAACCAAATCATTGTTTCTATTACCAACGACCTGCATCCTCTTTCAGAAAAGTTTAATACGTGTATGTCAAACATAATTTGCTGGATGAAGGGCAATTCTCTTAAGATTAATACAGACAAGACCGAGTTATTAGATTTTGGACCACATAATTCCATCTGATCTAAGGCTTTTTGGCCTACAGAATGCGAGCCTCTTCCAGCCATGGTAAAAACAGCTAAAAATCTGGGGGGAATCTTTGATGAGGGTCTGACTTTTGATGCCCAAGTCAATCGTACAGTTAGCACATGTTTTTATATTCTAAGAACCCTCAGAAAGGCACTTCCACTCATTCCCTCTGAACTACATCGTCCCACTATAATCGCTTTGATTACCTCTCGTCTTGACTACTGTAACGTCCTATACCTTAATATCACCACTGAATCTCTGAACAAGCTCCAGATGGTACAGAACGCAGCAGCAAGACTGATTTTAAACATTCCCAAACATCAGTCTGTCAGAGAAGGGATCCGTTCTTTACACTGGCTCCCTATCAGGGAGCTTATTTCATTCGAGGCCCTGAGTACAGTCTTGGACTTGGCCCTTTTTGCAGGGTCATCTCATAACGTTTTGCCTTCCTCCTGTATTTTGTCTGACCTGTTTTGTTGATTTTATGACTCTGGGAACTTTACCACTGCTGATCAGGGCTAAAGTGCATATGCTCTCCCTATTGTAAATTGATGTATTGATTAGTGACTCCATGATTGGGTTATTTGTTTTACTTGTCAGACCCTAGTACAGTGTACTGCATGTGCCCAGGGCTTGTAAATCAAATGCTGCTGGTGGGCTTGCAGCACTGGTTGTGCCACCCACAGAAGCAACCTGTACAAGTGTGTCTAAGGATTGCCATTGCAGAGCCTGTGTGCAGTCTGTTACTGCCATGCTGACTGGGCAAGTGCACCCTCTTGCCAGTCCCTAAACCTTCCCTTTTCTTCATTTCAGACACCCCTATGGTAGGCCCAAGGGCAGGGTGCATTGTAAGTATACAGTAGGACATGCCCTGGTGTGTGTGGCATGTTCTAATAGTGAATTACAGCCATTTTCGTGTTTCACTATAGCAAGGCTACCTGTTCTCCATAGGCCAGAATGGGCAGTTTGATTATTACATCCTATAATCCTAACTGACTCAGGGAACATGGTAGAAATTCGAGTTTAGTATGCCTGAACTCAGAATGATAAAATACATCTTTTAGTGAAGTTGGTTTTAACATTCTGTGTTTGAAAATACCACTTTTAGAAAGTAGGTATTTTCTTGTCTCACCATCCAAACCTGCCTCTGCTAGGCTGTATATTCCTTGTCTGGAGTTTGAGTGACAGGGGCTGGGGAATTCCAGGGGGCTGGGAAATTCCCGGAGACAGGGTGAGTCAGCACAGGGCTGAACAGAGAGCTCTCCATGTAGATGGGTGGGAGGAGTTGCACCTGGGACCTGAATAGGGCTGTGCTTTCCCTCCACAATGCTGGCTCCACCTCCTGTGGTGCGTCTGATGTCTCCGCCCTGCACTGTGAAAGGAAAGAAGGAGTCATGTCAACAAAGTACTCCAGGACTGACCAGAACTGGTTTATACTAGGCAAGGACCTCTCTTCCATCAGAGAACAAAGATAAACTGTGTATAAAAAGGGGGACCCAGACCCCAGAACTTTAGATCACTTTGGGAAAACAAGAAGAAACCTCTGCTGAGGAGATTAACCAAGAAGAAACTGAGGAGAGACTATCCCTGAAACTGGGGGATTGACCTGCAGGGGTTGCCTACTGCCAAAGAGAGGAGAAAGGAACTTTGTGTGTACTTTTGCTCAACTTGTGAAGGATCTCCAAGGGCTTGGAAAAGAGCTTGCCTCCTGTTGAAGTCTTAGGAACAACAGACTTCAACCACCAACTTCCCAGAGTTCTTTGGAAGTGCCTGCTGCTGTTTTGGGGCTTTCTGAGGGACTGCGTGTCGCAAGGAGCTGGAAGCGCGACTCAAGAAGGAGAAGCATACCGCCGTCGGAGCTGCTGTCGTCGCATCGCGTAAAGTGGTGTCGCCGCTGCAGTTGTCGCATCGAGTAGAAGCGTCTCGCATCATCTAAGAAGTGTCTCGCAATGCCGAAGAAGCGTGTCGCCATCGCAGCCATCGTAGCTGATGCATTGCCCCGCATCAAGAGAAGAGTCTCGCATCAAGGAAGAAGCGTGTCGCCATCGCAGCCATCATAGCTGACGCATTGCACCGCATCAAGAAAAGCACCTCGCATCCACGGAGAAGTGTGCCGCCGTCGGAGCTGTTGTCGTCGCATCGCGTAAAGTGTGTCGTCGCTGCAAGCTGTCGCATCGAGCGGAGGCATCTCGCAACGTCGGACAAGAGTGTCTCCGCCAAAACCGCTGTCGTCGCATTGCGTAGAGTGGTGCCGCCGCTGCAGCTGGCGCATCGAATCGAGTCTTCATGCAACATCAGAGAAGCGTGCCGCATCTGGAAGATCTTCACGTCTTTATTTCTTTGCAACAAACTTTCATCGCATCAACATCGTTGCAACACTTTCGTGTCCCTGCTTGTCGCATCTAAAGGTACATTGACTTAAAGTGTCGCATTTGAGAACTAAAGACAACTAAGCTAAATTCTACCATCTTAAAGTAACCGCATTGAGGATTTTTGTCGGTTAATGGTGTTGTGATAAATCTATATAAAGAATACTTATTTTTGATATAAAACCTGTGTGGTGTCCATCTGTAGTGTTGTCACTTGATTACTGTATGTGTTCACAAATGCTTTACACACTGCCTCTGAGATAAGCCTGTCTGCTCGTGCCAAGCTACCAAGGGGGTGAACAGGGGTTATTTTGGGAGTGTACCCCCTTACCCTGACTAGAGGCGAGGGTCCCTATTTGTCACAAGTGCATACCTGTGCCAACTAGAGACCCCCAAGTCTAACATATAGTATATAAGGCTGTGCATAGCAATGGCCCGTCCTAACTCAAATCGTTGTTTCAACGGTATACTCCAGGGAGGACTTTGAGATCATCCAAACAGTACAAACTGGTTTTGACCAGATTTCGCAGATCTAGATGGGGCAGCAGCTCCTGTTCGGTGGCCGCTGTCAAGCTCTGGAACTCAATCCTCCCAGCCATTTCCAATCCAAGCTCTATTCCTGCTTTCAGGAAACTCCTGAAAACATGGTTATTCTCCTCTTAATCTGCTGTTGAGCTTCTCTCCCTTACTGTGTTTGCTTAGTGCCTCGACACCTTCGGGTATAGTGCGCTTTACAAATACTATCTTATCTTATCTTACCCAGGGATCAAAAAGCTGTTATTCTTTATATAAAGAAAGAATAGTGTGGAGGGCGTCCACCTGGTTTCAGGCCATATCCTCAGCCCTTACAGTAAAATTGGAGCCTAATGCCCACAGGATGCCAGAATTGATTTTTTTCAACAATATTGTGGTCGGGCCAGCCTATCTTGACATCAGGCTGCACTCCCAACCTCAAACCCCCAACTGTCTTTCTTTCCTTATGGGGCTAGACCATATCCATGGTAAGCAATAGGAAAGCTTGATTCTTTTTGCCACAGCTTTGGCATATCAGTTTGGTAAGAGTGGGTAAATCCCTCCATTCTGCCACTGGTGATAGGCTCAGGCCCATAGGTGAGGTTCAGTTTTTATTAGAAGTGAGGAAACCCTAGCTGGTATGAGTGTTGTGGATCTCAACAGATTCACAGAAAAGTGAAGACAATCTGTGATTTTAGCTACATTTTGATATTCAAACGGTATTCCGGGTAAGAAAATATAATGGGACTCATGCAACTCATACCATCTTGGACTCCCTTGATGTCTAGTTTTGTAAACTTTGTCCATTTGGTATGTTTCCCGGGTTGCTGGCCGAGCCCAGGCCTAAATGCTACAGCTACTCACATTGCCAAATTGGGTCAACTTCAAAGTAAAATATTGATGTTTCCATGTTTCATTTTGGGGCTTTTCCTGCCATGGGTGATCAGCACATTCAAACAAGAGGGGAATCTTTTTTATCAGAAGACTTGTGGGAATCCAAAATAGTAGACCTCTAATTATTATCAATTCTCTCCAGCATTGGCTTCCACATGTAAGTCGCAAAAAGAAAGCATTGCGCAAAATACCCTCTCATTCACATGACAGTATTGGTAACCCCCAAATCACCGATGTACAAATAGCCACGACTCCTAATCTCAGGTAGAACAATCACTAGAAGCTGCAGCTCATTTGCTGTCTCAAGATATCACTTGTTTCTGGGAAATCAAAAGACAACATCTGTCCCTGCAGCCAGATGAGTCTGAGAAACTCACTTAAGGGTTTACTAATCTTAAAGATGACATTCAAGTTTTCTTTGACTTTTCCTCTGATTTTACCTTGATAATTAGAGCTGCTGTGATGCAAATTGTGACATGCTTAGATTATACTGAGAATTCCCATGTGAGTGCATCACAAGCCTCTAAGGTTTGTTCCCTTTAGCTGAATTGAATATAGCTATTTAGAATTTGTCTCATCGCAATGTGGCTTGCCATAATTCCATACCATCTGAGTTTTATTAAGCTTTCCTTCTTGCTTCTCTTATGCCCTTGTTTATTTCTATGATAATTTTCTTTATTGTATGGATTGACAATCCCCCCATATATTGTCATATTTATGAAGACGAATATGGAACCAATGCCTATGGCTGCATGACTGCATGCTGCATGATACCTTCCAACCAATCTTGCTAATTAACTAAGATTCTAAGATTTTTTCTAAGATATAAACAATTCGAGTGGCCGGTTTGATAACTGATATTGTACATCCAATGCTGCATGGGTTCATTACAGCAACCAAAACTAGGGCGTATATCAATTTTCATAATTATATTACCAAGGAGTTAGACCTTCTGGTCTGGATGATCCTTACAGATGTCAAAAAGATATTCAACAGAGCCAACAGAGTCTCCTTTCCTTTTCTATGCCCCACACTTTACAGGATGTATTATGGGCCCCCAACGTTCTTGAAACAATCCAAATTATTAAAAAAGGGCTGTGAGCTAAAGTAGTATTTATTGATAACATGAGACAAACTTGCTCTAAACAGGGGACTTGGCAGTGTTACCCACTGCCCCTCAGTTGTTTGCACTTTATCTTGAGCCTTTGCATCAGGCAATTGATATTCTAATTATTATTTTAAATGGGGAAGAATAGAAAATGGATGCTCATGTGGATGATATTGCAAGCTTTACATCTGATCCCCCACAGTCTGTAGAGGCTCTGTAAGAGGATTGTCAACAATTCAGTAATGTTTCAGGCTATCTGCTTAATCCTTGAAAAACTCAAAATGTATGCAATACTGGCAGTTTAGCTCCACCAGTGACTTGTCTTGGAGTTAATATTTCTACTAAAACAGAAGTAGAATTAAAACTTGAATTATGAGTCACTATCACATGCTTCCTGTAACAAGATATGCTCCCTCTGTGGTTCATGTGCCACTGGAACATTATTAAAATGGCTGTGCTGCCAAGATTTTAATATATTTTTTGTATCTCCCACTGATACCTGCTGCCATTTTTAATCAAGTCAAGTCATTTCGGATGAGTTTTATATGGTGGGATAAGAAGCCATAAAGGGTGATTCACTACTCACAGTTACCCTAATTATGAGGGATTGGATTATTTCATGTTTAAGTGACATCACTGGGAAGAATGGGGATCCAGAATAACATAAATTAAATGGATATCAGAAGCACCCTGGCCACTAGAAGATCTGTATAGTGATAATTGTTTTCACTTGGGTTTTGTGAATCATCTTTTTTAAAGAAAAGTAAGCTTAGGACTCTCTGCAACTCTTTCTTCTCTTTAAGACTTTTGTTGAACAGCTTAGGTGTATGCAGGCCAAAAGTTTTGTTATCCCTCAAATCACTCAATATACTTCTCTTTTGTTTAACCCTTTGCCTCCTCATCCTTTTATGATGTTTTTGTTAGTCCGTGGATACATTCCAGGTTGGAGAACTTTATGAGGAGGGAGTACTGGTGTCATTTGAATGGTACATCTCCAGAAATACGAGTACTTGGTAGGAATGCACACCTTCCCTTGTTTTTGTTCTTTTTGTTGCCATTTATACAAGCTGTGCGACAAAAGGGTGCGCTAGTTTGTCCCCTATTTTTTCTACATCTCCTGAAATGCCATCTTGTGGATGGAATTTTTTAAGTACTTAAAAATAAGAGAATATTTTAAACAATTACCACATAAATATATTCGTTTTCGATCTAACCCTTCATCGATTATTTGGCAACTCGTTCTCAGAAGTGTATGATTAAACATTTATATGATCTATTTAAATTTGAACTTCGAAATAATCTGTCACAGATGGTGGACAAATGCACCTCAAAACTAGAGTAAACTGACAGTAGATAAAATTGTCACATTATTTTCAATATTTCTAGTTGGAAGACTCATCAGTTCAAATTAGAACAGAATTCCTATCACGACCTTAAAAGGGTTTGTCAAACAGATTCAAATGGCGTCTTCCATAAATTGCAACTGGCTGATATGGTCCACCTCCTGCAGCTCCTCGTTTAGTAGTATTCGGTAGTGTTTTTTGCTATAGTCAGAGCCAGACTCTGTATTCCTATAGCCTAACTTGAAGTACATCCTCCAGATGTTAACACTCGGTTGCACCAGTGTGTTGCTATTTTTGGAAGGAGGTGTCACTTTTGTCTGCATGCAGCATGATATGTCATTGTGAGGGAGTGTAGAGCCCCACCCTTGATTGGATACAGACACTCAAATTTAAACAGGCTTTGAATATATATTTTATGGCAGATTTATTTTGTAGGTTTATTTCACAGCATTGTTATATGTCAATGGTGAAATATGAGGTATATTTTTGAGAATAGTTTTACAGATTTGTTTGAGGAATTTTCGACAATGATTATTTTACATTAAATGACCAATCACAATATTTTTTTAACAATACTATTTATTAAAATATAAAAAAACACTTTAGAAAAAAATCCACATCTCTAAAAATGCAATATAAACAATACATAGAAACAGTTAAGAGTACTATAATACAGCTATGGGACAAAAAGGTATCCCTTCCTGAGGGCAATCGCCTCCTTGAAGGCTAATGCAAGACCAATGGTACGCCGCATGATAGCACACCCACTAATAGTGGTGGGAAGGGAAAAGTTACCCTTTTCTTCACATAACCCTTACCCACTCCAGTAGTTGGGCTCTATCATATTCCAGGGTAAAATTGGTATATTAGCAAAACCTTACAAGAGCAGCCAGTGTTCAAGGGAACATGCTAAGAACAATTATGCTTACACCTTTTAGATAATCTCTTCAGGCAGTTCACAAAGTGCAAACAACTTTCATTTTTGTTCAGCTTTCGAACTGCCATATTTAAAAATTTAGTTAGTCAACAGAATAGTTGACAGTCAGTACCCTGCAGGCATTCAAAAACAAAACTTTTGACTGTACAAACTCCTAATCTAAGAAAACAAGGATGTAAGAGGGCTCTGTGGAGCAGCAGCAAGTATGGACATGAACATATTTTGTGTTCTAGAGTCTCATACAAATAACCCCAACCTCTAAGCAATAACAGTTCCAATTCTTTATCCTTGATTGACTGTACCTTAGGTACGTCAGAAAGTTAAATAAAAACCTCGACTTCATATAGTGGGTGCTCATTGCTTGTTTTAACCTCATCCCAATGTAACCCCGAACTCCTGGTGAGGAGTGTAATGGAAGTAGCATATCAAATGTACTATTGCAACTCAAATCCTACTACCATAGGAAATGTTTTAAAATGTTTAAATTTACTTTTAAAAATACAACCTAATCCCCATAAGAAATAGTTTAATTTTATTGTCTTTAAATCACAAATACAAAACGCACAATAACTACTTCTATAAAATTTTACAAGTCTTCATTGTGCATACATTTTTATATCATAGATCAATATTTATTTTTAAATGCAATTTGACCACATATGCGTTATAAATTATACATTTAAATATCATATCATTCAATACCATAAACTAAAATTAAACTAATTAAATACATTTCTTTTAATATATAAAAATATTATAACATCTAAATACAAATAAAAAATACATTAAAAATTCAAGCAAACCTAAAAATGCTTAGAATAACACAAAAAATTACCTGAAACATTAACAATAACATTAATATGTGCTAAAATAAAATTAAAACTTAAGAAAGAACAACAACAACAATTATATATATTGATATTAAAGTACATTTTATTACAAACATCAAGATTTTTATACAGAACAAAAACGATTTTCTTACACTCAATATTATGTCATTTGATGTTCTGAATACACAATGTTTTGGAAACAATTCTATTGCCCAACAATATTCTTAAGTCAATTATATGTTTTATTGTACATATGGTATCTGTCAATGGAATGAGGGCAGCGTTTTTAGTACAATCCCTTTCATTCCTAACAGAATCACTGACCTACTTATTTGTTTTAGAGTGAATATTTTCATTTTTGGAATATAAATCATCAGAGATTTGATTATAGAGTATGCCTTAAAGTGTGGAAGATGGCAACCACATGGAAATCCAAGATCACTGATGTGTCCAAAATATTAGCAGAGGCCTAGAACTAGGATAAAAAAGCATTGCAATTGGCCTAGTAAAATTTAGAAATTCATACTATTCAGTCACTGATAAAGAAAGCACAAGTACTGTACAAAAGCTCCTTCAGTTTCTTTGTTTGGGCAGTAGCATGCCAGTGACATAGGAATGGTACAATGGGTCCTAACGCAAACAAGGTACATCGCCTCCTCCCAAGTCCACTTGCCTGACAGTAAAATACAGCAATAATTTGGGTGCATTGAATATTTCATTGGCTACTATATTTCTTCAGAGCTCTGCCCATAACCTTAAATTGTTCTTTAATGAGTTATAGGCACTATTGTCTTTTCTGATTTGGGGATCTGCTAGACACAGATTTGCACTGGTGAAATGATTTGCCCCACAAATGTAGTTAGGGATAAGGGTGATCATTTTCAAACTTTATTAAGCTGCAGCTACAATGGCCAATGAGGCGGTTTGGAGAAGGGGCCACCTCTGAAA
Organism: Triturus cristatus; assembly: GCF_964204655.1. Lineage (NCBI taxonomy): Eukaryota > Metazoa > Chordata > Amphibia > Caudata > Salamandridae > Triturus > Triturus cristatus. The sequence continues at coordinate 1,077,385,127 of NC_140591.1, read as the reverse complement.
GAGGTGATGTGTTGGCAGATCTTGAGAGACATACCATCTTAGATTGGCTCTTGGGCTTGTTGCCACCAAGCAAACCAAATATTATGCTGCTGAGAGTGATCAAGTGGTGCTGGAAACCCTACATACACAAACGGCTTGGATCGGTTCCCTACCCTCTTGAACTACCCATGCATCACTTCCTAAATGCAAAGACCGGAGGGCTTTCTATCGCACAGACGCGTGGATGGGGGGCACACTTGACGTTGTGGGGAGATTTGACTGAAGGTGGCTTACTGCTCTCTTTTGAGAACCTGACTGAGATTTGTGAATTAGGGGCGGGTGCGTTTTATTCTACACAGGACTGATCGACCTCATGCACCATATGTGAGGTGAGAGTAATGCCCACTCCGCTTCCTGCGTTGATGGTCATGCTGACGAACGGCCACAGCAGAAAGGCAATAACATTGTTCTAGCAGGCACTACTACAACAAAAAATCTGTTCAGTTGCACTCACTTAAAAACTGGTGGGAGGCCAGACTGGATCTGGAAATTCCTCCAGGTATTTGAAATAGATATCTGGGCTCAGTGAAATGGGTCTCGATGAATACAAGGTTGAGGTACGCAATTCGATTTTTACATCATACATACTTAGCCCCAAGATGCATAGGCCTAATGTTTCTGATGCCCTCCGATAAGTGAGACAGCAGATTTTCATGACAGTGTATGGTTATGTCCTTCAACTTCTAGATTACATGGGTAGAATGAAATGTACTGAAGAGGGAATGGGTGCGGCTTTGCCCCAGGACTGGCTCTACACTCTGTTAGATGTTCGACCTGCCTCCAAAAAAATAAAGGCATTTTGGTCTGTTTGTGGCCCTAGTGCTGATAGTAGTGAAACACTGTATAGCTATGGTATGCAAATTACTCCTTGCTCCCTTCATATTGATTGGCACTGTGACTTAATGTAATGGTTGCATGCGGAAGTAGATAGAGGCCTGCTTGAGTAATGGATATTGGTGGCACAAGAGGAATGAGATACACTAAATGGGATCACAACCTGGGGGCTTGGAATCCAAATCAGATGAATTCCACCCAGGAACTGGCCACAGAGACCATGCTAAATGAATCTTCTCAATAACACAAGAACAAGTGGTACGGTGATAACTGGAAGGGAACACCGCTACCCAGAAAAATCATGTTCCACGTCTCAAGATGTTCGCTCTACACAAAGTCACTGTCTTTTCATATACTACTGCTGGGAACTAGGTGGCATATGTACAAGGGGACTGCGCCACCGAAACATCACTTTTTTGACGTTCCGGTGACACAATGCCCTGCACCATATTTACAAAGCGGCATTAAGTCACTCTGGATGGCTTAACACTGCTTTGTAAATATGGTATCTGCATGAAAGGGGCGTGCAATGGGTGTTGCTGTGGGCGTTCCAGCGATACACCCCTTGCTTTTTGATGCTGCCCCAGATTTACAAGGATGTGTAAATCTGAGTGTTAGAAATGGGGGTCTCTATTTGGCAGAGGTAGGCACCTTTGTCCAAGTAGGGACCCTTGCTTCTAGTCAGGGTAAGGGGGATACACACTTTAGATAACCCCTGATCACCCCTGCTCACCCCTTGGTAGCTTGGCACGGGCAGACAGGCTTATCCCAAAGGCAATGTGTAAAGTATTTGTATTCAAAACACACATTAATAGAGTGAAAACACCACAAATTGACACCATGCCAGTTTAGAAAATAAAGTATCTTTATCTAAACCAAACAAGACCAAAATGACAAAAATCCAACACACATAGTTAAAAATAGCACCTAAAAACAATTACTTGCAGAAATAGCCATTGTGGAAACAAATAGCCCCACCTGGGGCTCTTACAACCTCGTGACAGGCCTGAATCCAAAGTACGGCACCGAGAGCATGGCCTCTAAACAACAGTGCCTTGGAAAACGAAGTCTATGGATGATGCATGGCATCGTGGAGGTGAGGTGCCGATACCGGTTCCCTGGTTGCCAGGGGGAAGGCGAGGCAACGTGTCGAGTCCAGGACAGGGAAAGACGGCGGCGGTGAGGCATCAATTCCGGTGAGCCGATGCAAAGTTGAAGAGTCTGTGAAGTCACCCTCGTCGGTTATTGGCTCCGCAATAACGGGAGGCCAAAGCTGGTGGTGATGGCATAGGTGCTAGCACTGGTGTTGGGAAGGCCGATAACTGCAGGTGTTGAAGGGCATCGGAGCTGTAGTGCAGGCAAGGCAATGCATCGTGCACTTCATGATTAGTGCCCCTGGCCTCGGTGTAGGATGCGGCAACACTGGCAACGTTGCTGGCAGCGTTGGAGTTGTTCTTCTTGCTTTATTTAAGGTTATTCCAACTTTCAAAAGCAGGAACAACCTCCAGAGGCCCACAACTGGAATATGCACCTCCTGGCAGATCAGAACTCCCAGCAGTGGAGTTCAGGGGAGCTGCTGGTGCCGTCTTTGTGTTCCTGCGACTTCAAAACAGGAGGCCAGCACACACAAGCCCTTGGATATTCTTGTTAAAGCAGGTTCTCAGCAAAGTTCCTTCCTTTGTCCTCTTCCTTTGCACAAGCAGCTACTGCAGGCCAACCTAGCAAAGCACACAGCAAAGGGGCAGTGTTAGACCTGTCAGCCCTAGGGTGGTCTTCCCCTACATTTTTTCCCCTTTTTTTTGCCTCGATCTTGACCGCCATTTTGGTTGGACATAGGACTCTGGGCGCCTTACTGCTGCTGAACAGTGCTGAGGTGCAGGTGCTCTCTCCTAACAATATGGTTACAACAGGCCCCTGCTACTGTGGTGAGGCCACTGTCCTATCTCTGCACTTGTAGTTGGGATGAGGCTGGGACTTAACGATACTGTAACCTTGACCGTCCCGCCTCTTGTCACCAGAGACAGTCACCACAGAGTCCCCAGAGCCTTCTAGAATCTTCCAACCCCCCCCCCCCAGGTTGGCGCCAGAACTTGCTGCCTTTTTGGTAGCGTCACCTGACCTAGGGGTATAAAAGTAAAGGAGGGAAACCTGACAAGTCAGTTGTTACACCACTGGACCTGGGGACCCTCCGCTGGAGTAAAGGCTGCTGAGCTAGGGGGATGCTACACTGCTGCGGCTGACTGATCCTAGGACCTGCTGCCCCAAGTCAGATGAGTTACCCTGCCTGCCTGCTGACCTTGCTCTGTGGGACGGGAACCAGGGATACCACCTCCAGTGTGCCTGCCCAGGACCACCAACTCTTCCCCTGCAACTAATACCTGCCATCTAGTGCCAGCGCTGAGACTGGGAAGCGCTGTGGACCTGACACCTGAAACTCCCCAACTAGCGCTGTGACTCCTAAGCACTGGGATCCTGAGAGTGCTGCTGCTGGGGATCATAAGGTACTGAGCGCTGTGCCTACTAAGTGCTGCACAATAGGAATCTGCCATTGTCCCCAAGCGCTGTACCTGCTAAGCGCTGTACAACCGGAATCTGCCATTGTACCTGAGCGCTGTACTATGGGACTCTGCCATTGTCCCTGAGCGCGGTACTACGGAAATCTGCCATTGTCCCTGCGCGCGGTGACAACTTAGCGTGGTACAGCCCTACTCGAAGTTAAGGCTAGTGCCCTCTGCCCAAGATCACCGCTGCAGCCCTGCGTGGTGAGAGAAGAAGCGCTGCTGTGCCCGAACTCATTGCCGCCGGCCGGGACCACTCCGGGAGTGCTGGGCGGGAGGAGCGCTGCAGTAGACAAGATCACCGCCGCTGGCCGGGGAAGCCTCGAGTGAATGCCGAGGGAGGAAGCGTTGCTGTGGCCAAATCACCGCCACGGCCCAGGCGCCGCTGAAGGAAGCGTCGCTGAGTCCCCGTGTACCGCTGCGGTGCCTGCGCTGAGGGGGGCCGCCGCAGTTGCTACTGAGGTCGTGCTGGGCCTGAGCACGTGAAGAGGAGCGTTACTAGGCAACCGGGGAGTCAGCCGCGTCATCAGCCGCGCCCCCGGGGAGCCGTGCTCTGATTGGTTCCTGGCCCCGGGTCGAGCAGGAAGCCCGGAGCCCGCCCAGGCCTCAGACAGAAAAGCACCGAGGAGAGCGGGAGCCCTGATCTACCCCGACCGGGTCCCCAGAAGCGGAGAAAGCTGAAAGAAAGTCCACCTCCCCCGATCCAAGCCCCTAGTGTAGGAAGGAGTGGGCTGACTGGGGAGGAGGATGCCTGCGCCTGCCAGGGACAGTGTTGCGGTGAGGACTGCGCTTTCCCCCAAGACTGACCCGGTGAGTTGTGGGGATCTGGGGCCTACGCCCGCGAGGAGGCCCCATCCTGTGAACAGCAGGGGTGGCCCCAGGGGCTCCTGGGACCTGAGGCACCTGGCAAAAGACTCTCAGACATGCACAGTAACTGTCTGGGAACTGTCCCCCCTGCCTAAATGCCCCCTTGAATCGGTATTGAGCCTCCACCTCAAAAATATTGCCTGTGTTGAATAGAGGCCTATGAAAGATTGCATGTATTGAACATCCACAGAAGAGTTGTTGCCTCTAGTGTACCTCTGCTTAAGAATGCTATCTTGTGATGAATAGGTGCAGGGGGCATGGTGCCTAAATTGAATATATGTCTGCCTAAACCTCATTACTTGTACGGCACACCTGAGCACCGCATGTCCCTCCAATAGAATTTTTGCCTGTATTTCCTAGAGGTTTAAGAATGCTTGCCCGCATAGAATCAATGCATGAGAATGACTACCTGAAGTGTATATCTGCATCGTAAATGTTGCCTGCATTGACCTACTGTTACAGAAACTGTTGAATCTGCATACTGTGAGAACCCTACGTTACCTGCCCTAACAAGTAGATAAAGATACTTGTTTTGGTAAATGAAACTAGAGTGGTGTCTCCTTTTTGCGTGTGCTTTACTGTGTCAGAGTGCGAGAGTGCTGCACAATTACTTCACACATAGCATCGGGTGTGCCTACCTGCCTCGCCCCAAGCTAGCGTGTCAGAGTCAGTGGTCCCTGGGACCGCTTGGTTCTAACAGACAGTTCTCCTCCTTACAGCTCTCCAGTTCGTCTCCTTGGCAAAAGGTTCCCTTTCAACCCAGAAGTGATCTAATCCTCTGGGGTTTAAGATCCACTACATATACGCCATTTTGTCTTTGTTCTCTTTGTGGAAAGTGTCTCTGAGCCCAGTCCAAACCTGTTCTGTCCTCTCTAGTGCAGCATCACTACAAGAGGTGGAGACATCATTGTGCAGAGGAGAAACTACTATTTAGGTGTAAGTGTAACTCATCCCACCACTCTAAATGCAGCCAAGGTTTATTCAGCTCAGCTCTGCGTTACACAGGAAAGGCAGGACATACCTTAATCTCTCTTGTGGCTATCTACAGTGAATGCAGATACCCAGCCCCTGTCACTCTAAAACCAGATAGTCAATACACAAACCAGCAGAGGCACACAGAACTGTTAAGTAAGAAAATACCTACTTTTTAAAAGTGGCATTTTCAAATACACAATTTAAAAACCATCTCCCTAAAAGATGGTTTACTAAATTATGAGTTCATAGAGCCTAAATTCCATTTCTCTATCTTGCCCCAATGGAAATTTGTACTTGTAAAATTGTACACAGTAACTTCATTGTTAACGTTTGGAACAGATAGGCTTTCAATAGTGAAAACCAAAATTAGCAGTATTCCCATATCAGGACATGTGAAACACACTGGCACATGTCCTACCTTGTATCTACACTGCACCATGACCATGGGGGTAGCTTGTGCCTACCATAGGGGTGTCTTACATATAAGAAAAGGGAAGGTTAGGGAACTGGCAAGTGGCTGCACTTGTTAGGTCGACATGGCAGTTTAAAACTGCACGCAGACTCTTCAGTGGCAGGTCTGAGATACCTTTACAGAGGAAATCCTGTAGGGGTCACAATCAGTGCTACAGGCCCACTAAAAGCATTTGATTTACCGGCCCTGGCACACTTAGTGAACTTTACTAGGGGATTACCAGTAAATCAAATATGTCAATCATGGATAACCAATCATAATAACAATTTACTCAGAGAGCACATGCAATTTAGCACTGATCAGAGGTGGTAAAGTAAACAAAGTCCTATAGCCAAGAAAAACAGGTCATGAAAAATTAGAGGAGGAAGCAAAATGTTTGGGGGTAACCCTGCAAAAAGTGCCATTTCTAACACTGATGTAACAAACAACAATGTCTCAACGGGTAATACTAGGAAGACTGTTAATAAAACATGCACATTTAGTTGCAAAACGTGAAGACGGCCTTTCTGTGTTGGTTACTTGATGGGTATGCCGGACACTACTACCATGATTGAGTGGGAGGGGGTGTGCTATGTTTTCCGAATGCTATCTGCACTGAGGTATGTAACCATGTATTGTGGACACAGCTACTGCCATATCATTACATTATGTTTTTCTTTTCTTTTCTCTTTTCTTCTCAACAAAAATTGTTTAATAAAAAAAAAAACGGGAAGAGGGAGACTGAAGGAACGGTTTGAGAAATATACGAGTGGTTTATATTTCGAGCCAATTAAGGCCAGTATCAGCACATTAAGTATGCATAACCCGAAGGTGCATGTGCACTTAAGTGCTTGTGAAAAGGTGAACGGCGCAAGTGACAAGTGATATAGTGAGAGGCAGCGCAAAAAATAAACAGTAGTGACAATATTTACAAAAGCTTTTGGTTCACAGTCATTAGATGACAAGAATTCAGCAGGTTAGGCAATTTAGGTGAACCATGGAGATGCGCCAATAGTTGGGTGGACAGTCGATGACGTTTCAACCTGTTATAGGTTCAGGTCGTCATTAGGACCAGGTTTAGAATTATCATGCTGTACAAGAGAAAGTATAGAAGAAAGGGTAAGGAAAGGAATGGCCCAATTACAAAATAAATCAAGGAGAAGGGAGAGGAAGGTACCTGATAGGACTGGGGGTCCGGGGAGAGAGGTAATCATGGGTCCAGGAAAAGGGACAATTTCTAGGGCAAGGAGGCTGGCGTGCACTGTCAGTCACGGTGCAATAGAGCAATACTGTGGAGGAAGGAAAGAGTGTCAGAAGTGGGGCCACCATATGCAAGCAGACAAGGGCACCCGATAAAAGCCGCTTACGTACGTAACGGCTTCAGAGAAGGGTGGAAGAAAACTCATCGGGAGAGCAAAGGAGCGCGGTGCCCAGAAGGGGAAGGATTCATCCAGCGAGACTTACTGGCGTAGAGGGGAGGCCGTCCAGTATCACTAGCCTTAAAATGAGCAATCCAGTGTGTGGAGAACATCCGGCTGCTACAGGGATGATAATAGAAAGGCTCGTCATAAGGGTGCGAGCGGAGTTTAATAAGAAGGATAAAGTGCGGGGTCGAGCACTCACCAAGGAATTGAATTTGGCCAGTGTAATCCGTCCGGGGTGATTTAAGGGCATGTGTACCTCTGCGGCGTGAGTCTGAGTGGTAGAGGGAGATCCCAGCGGTAACCAGGAAGTAGTGTGCCGTTGACTCGAATTACGTCATGACGGCACACTTGATGGAGGAAGGAGGGACCAGAACGGGGCAATTGGTTAAAGGGCCATTCCATAAAGGAATCGAAGGCAAAGAGGGTAGGAGAGGTTTTAAATAAAGTTTGTTGAGAAAAGCAATATGGTAAAAAAGGGGGTTCAGACAGCAATTGAACAAGTACATAACCACTACAGTTTAAACTAAATACATGTGAAGAATTGGAGAGACATGTTCAGAAGAATCAATGAACATGTTCAGCAAATTATACATTTGAAAAGAGAAAATTAATTGAACGAGCAAGGTCAGGTAGGAGAAATACGCAAAAGGGAGAATGCCAAGACATAAATGCATCACAGTATAGACCATTATCAAAATTAGTTTATGGATGGAGGTATAGGTGGAAATAAGAAAGGAAGTAAAAACAGTGTATCACAGATTGGACGGGAAATAATTTGTGAATTACAGCCTAGCCTAAATTGTGCAGTAAGGCATCTCAATAGGTAGATGTTATATCCTGCTTATGCTAATGCAATGCCATTCTACCACTAGTGGAATGTTAATATGATGATGCTGTCAGAATGTTGGGGATCTGCAGAGAGTAATGACAGTTGACTGGGCTGAGCTGCCTGCTGGCTGCTCCTGGTGGGGTCTTTATCTGATCTACTTATGGTCTCCCTCTGGACCTGAACTGATCCTGATCTGGTCCTGTTCTAATCTTCCTGTGATCCTGTACCATCTTCTAATAAACCTCTTTAAATAATCTCAACTGAGTGGACTTGATCACTACAGAATTTTGGCGACGATCTTGTAAAGAACCTGTTTCTGTCACCTCTTCAAGGACTTCAAGTAACAAAATAAAGAACCTCCTGCAACTCAAGTCAAGGAACCTCAACTGGTATCCTGACCCTACCAGTGACCTCCCATCGGTCACCCACAGCAGTCTGCCAGTTGTTCCTATGTGTCTGCGCAAGTGCTGTGCCCTCAGTGAGAGTAAGCCTGCCAACATCTTCAACGTCTTCGTTTTATGCTGTGCCTTCATGTGAGGGTAAGCCTAATAACGTCTGGGGAAATGCTGTGCCTTCAGTGAGGGTAAGCCTGCTTGCCAACATCTACGCTATGTGCTGTGCCTTCAGTGAGGGTAAGCCTGCCTTTCAACAACGTCTGTCTTCAGTGCCACGCATCGTTTTCTACACTGTCTGGTAAAGAAGTATGCTGTTTCATATGTGTGCTAGCCAACCTTTGATGGAGACTGCCATTCCCAGTTCGCTTCACACTCCTTACATTTATTGATGTTTCTTGTGCTTCAACCTTTGACAACTTCTTGTAATGTGGCTTACAACCTGCAGCCGCTCCCTTCGTGTGTGCCTCAAGTTAAAATTAGCATTAAATGGAAGTTAATTGATTTGTCCTCTGCGTTTAAGGGAAAAACAGTGTGCTGTGAAACGTTTTTTTGTCTTGTTTGCTCTTGGGCCTGTGGACTCGTTTTGCCATTTTGGGAGACAACCTCTTTAAGGGCACATGGATCGATTGAGGAATTGGCATCATTTTGTATATTCTACGATTTTCTGTGTTTGTTATTTTGCGTGAAGGCCGCCTGGTAATACCGTTAGTCTAAGATTCTAATTTTCATTCAGCTCGCGCATCTTACCAAGCTCGTGGAGTGGCACGAAGCAGCTACAGATCGCCATGACGTTTTTGTTCTTACGAGGTCTTAACGCTGCCGGTGGACACTCTGCAACAAGAGCGTGCCGTGAGCCACTCGGCCGGCGTCTCCTGAACGTGCCGCCATCTTAGGATTGGAAGCTGCAACAGGTTTGAGCAAGCTGTTTTGGTTTGTACGCGTTTGTACTTTGTCAACCACGTGCCGTGCGTGCAATAAAGTTACACGCTTGTCATAAATCGGCACCAGCAACATGAGTGCAGGTCATTTGTCATCTCTTGTTTATTCATCTGTTTTCGTGACAATCTCAGGTGTGGATTTCACTTCGCCTTCAGATCATTCTGGAACTTGCTGTAGTTTGTGTGGTGAGTTTCAAGCTCTTCAACATCATTGGGTGTCAATTCTCCTGGTTTGTTCCACCTGTTTCCAAGTCTCTGGGATCTGGTTCTTCTTCAAGTTCTTCTGTTTGGATTTCATGAATGCCTGTCCCTCATCTTTGCGGTGACAGGCACACCAATGTCTATTACTTTATATTTTACTCATGGTGCTGTGTGATGATTCAGATGTTTTTGCTTGTACATGTTCATAGACACCATTTTTCCTCACAAAGTCACATGTGAGTTGGCAGCAAAGTTTTCTCCATATACTTGCAATTTTCAACGTTTGCGTTATTTTTGCAGAGTCCTTTTGCATATTAGGTGTTTTTTGACTTTTGTTTCTCGGGTGAGTAGTCGCTCACCGGCGTGTGTCACAGGCCTATGTCATTACATTTCTGCTTCTTTTACAAATGTTTTACCATGAGTTTATTGTTTTTTTTGCATGTTTCTTATCTCCTTACTCAGGGACTGCAATGGGTTTTAGTCCCATTGGCCAGCAATGGGTTTAAGTCCCATCTGCTCACTGTACTCTTGCACACAGTTTTATTTCAATTATTTTTACGTATCTCTACTTCATGAGGTTAGTCATGTGTTCCTACTCATGTACTCGGATTCTTACCCGTACGTTTCCTAATGTACCTGTCTACAAGGTGCGTCGATGCAAAGGTTACAGTCCTTTCGCATGAATCAATTTGCGGGTTTTTACCCGTATGTTTTCTAATGTACCTGTCTCCAAGGTGCGTCTATGCAAAGGTTACAATCCTTTCGCATGAATCAATTTGCGGGTTCTTACCCGTAGGCTTTCAATTGTGCCCGTCTACAGGGTGTACCCATGCAAAGGTTACAGTCCTATTGCAGTAGTGCCGGTTCTTACCCAAACGCTTACTGTTCTTACCTTATGGGTTCCTACCCATATTTGTAACTGTTCCTACAAAATAGGTTCCTACCCATATTTGTTTTTTTTACATTTTGTCAACTTTACAAGGACTATGTTCATAGGGGTCTTAGCCCCATCTGTTACTGTTGTTTTGCCTTATATTTCTAGGGCGTGTTTTTGGGTTATAGTCCTCCCGAACCTCACATATAGTTTGAATTATTATTATTATGCACTGTTGTCTTTACATTATATTGCACATTTTATATTGATGATGGTGTTTCTGATGGGTGAGGTTTAGCCGTATACTTTTCCTCATTTTCCTTGTTCTTTCTTCATTTCTGTTGTCTTCTTCTTCTTGTGTCTCTTGTGGATTCTGGACTTTACTTTGCTTTTCTGTCGTTTTTCCTTCCTCTGGTTTGTCGCAGCCTGTAGCCCTGTGTTCTGTTAGTTTTCCTTTTTCAGCCCATTTCATTCCTGTTCTGGCCAGTAGGTGTGTTTTGGGGAAGTTTTCTGTGCTTTCTTTTATCCTTTTCTCTTATGTTGATGCTTCTTCGCTATTGTGTAAGAAGGGAGGATGGTTTCTATGTTGGATTTCTTGTTGCTCTTCTTTCTCTTGTTGTTCTCACACTGCTCTTCTTTTGATAGATGTTCTCTCATTGTTGGTCTTTGCTTTTGTTTAATTCTTTTGCTTTCACCTTTCATGTTCTCCTCTTCTGTTTCTAGCTTGTTGTTTTCCCGTATAAGAAAGGGGGATATGTTATATCCTGCTTATGATAATGCAATGCCATTCTACCACTAGTGGAATGTTAATATGATGATGCTGACAGAATGTTGGGGATCTGCAGAGAGTAATGACAGTTGACTGGGCTGAGCTGCCTGCTGACTGCTCCTGGTGGGGTCTTTATCTGATCTACTTATGGTCTCCCTCTGGACCTGAACTGATCCTGATCTGGTCCTGTTCTAATCTTCCTGTGATCCTGTACCATCTTCTAATAAACCTCTTTAAATCATCTCAACTGAGTGGACTTGATCACTACAGTAGAGCAGCAGGATACCACAGTGTGGACCTGTATAGGGGAAACAACATGCAGGTGATTCACAAGGGCTCAAATGGATTTCATGGTGTGTAGGGATGTAAGAAAGCAGAAGAGGCGCAAGCCACATTATGCATGGATAGTGTTGTGCCATTCATCCAGGGTGTTCAGCCCATGGTGAACGGAGTCACAGCATATTATCCATCTGCATTGGGCTCTGTTCAGAAGTTGCTGTAAATGTCCACCCCTTAAGGGTGCCCCTTAGGGGCAAGTGGGCTTGTCAATGACTTGCCAAGTCATGTCAGTTTCACTGTAGTGTTTTTCCAGGTAGTGTGTTACAAGGGGTGCATTTTTGACTTTGCAACGGATATGTCTCTCATGTTTGATGGAGCAAGGGTTCGTATTCAAGAAACTTGCTTTTCTGCAATCCTCTCAAATAACATGTAACAACGTAAACAACAAGTCTTGTAAATACTAATATTGCATTACATTCATTATATTTTATCCAGGGGATGCTGTCTGTGTGGATTGACCAATGCTCAACATATTGCGTAGATGACATTTGTAGAGTGGCAATTTGTAAAGTTCTTCAATGCATATGAATGGTTGTTCACTTTGAACTCTTTGGTGTTGATCGTAAGGGGACAGGCCACACAGTTCTGGTATCTATAGTGTCCAATAATCGGTGGGAGGACCCATGCTGATGTAATGGAGTCTGTAGTGGAAGGGTTCTTGGGCCATGTGACGCGTGGACTAAATGATTGGCCAAATGATACCTCTTCTGTAAGAGAACAAGGGTGGTCACTCGAATGGTGGATGGGTACATAGGATGTGCCACTGTTTCTTGATGATTTTTGTCAATTTATTGCTGGAAGGGAAATAGGTGGACACAAAGGGGATCCGTTCGTTCCCTCGTCTTTATTTGGGTGTGACCAAATGCGCATTTGCGGGCCCGTGAAACCACCGACATGTGTAGGTGAGGTACGTTTTCTGGTGAAAGTGGCTGCTTCTCAAAAAATTATCTTTTTTCCACTTGCAGTTCCTCCGAATGGCCACGAGGATGGTAGCTTGAATAGAGTAGCAGGGTGTTTAGTTCAGTGGGTTTCCTGAATAATGTAGTGCCTATTTTACCATGCTCGGCATGGAGGGTGAGGTCATGGAAGGGGAGGGGTCATATGTTTTGGATTCAGAGGTGAACTTCAGATGGGATTGGAAGCTATTGAACTATTCTATCAAGAGATCCAGGTTAGTGCTGTTGCCTTGCCAAAGCAGGAGAATATCATTGATGTATCTCTGCCAGAAATAAACGTGGTCAAGAAAAGGGTTATTGGATGCCAAAATATGGGTCTTCTCCAGGATATGTAGGTACAGGATTGCGAAAATGTGTGCAAAGCAGGCCCCGATGGATACACCCTTAACTTGCAGGTAAAACATGTCTTTGTACAAAAAATAGTTGTTGTCAAGTGCAATTTCCTGCAACTCCATGACGAAGTCTGTCAGGGTACAGGTAGGTAGTGGCGTGGTATTCAGGAGATTCTGGATAATGTGTAGGCCATCATCAAGGGGGATATTGGTATATAGGGACTCTATGTCCAGTCACACCATTAATTCAGTATCGATGTAGAAAGGTCTGTCCTCGATGAGCTTAGTCAACTCCATGCTGTCACGTACATTGGTGCATGGAACAAATTCCTTGATGAAACGAACTCTTGGTCGAAGGAGCGGGGGGATTTATCATATGCTCATTGTTTCCTTCACATTTGAGCCTGGAACGGAACTATTGGAACTGATACCCATTGTGTAGGAGTACCGGAGGCAACTTAAGAAATTTATGTAACGTGTGGTTTTTTGTGAGAGGAAAGATCTTTACTTATAGCTTTATTTAAAAGAGTTATATTTACCGTTAATCACTTTAGCATGTTTACATTGGAACAACAGGAAACTAGACATCAATGAGAAGTGGACCATCAGTGGGGATATTGTGTTATTTATCATACGTTATTATTAATAAGTGTTGTTCATTATACGTTATTATTAAGAATACGTATACGCAGTGTTATTGGTTTGAAGCAAGTATAATAATACTGAATTTTGGATAACTCTAATGTAATAGCACCACCCTTGTTTCTACAACAACCTGGTGACCCCCCTATTGAGTGGGATGAGTGGATAGAAATATTCGAAAATTACATAGAAGCTCTTGATGGTAAAGACTTCAGTGCATCAAGGAAAAAGGCTCTATTGTTAAGTACGTTAGGAAAAGAAGGGCAACATGCTTTTAAATTCTTGCCGGTTGGGGTGGACGCGGAAGGAAGGGCGATATCAAATGTATATTTAGAAGCGACGGAAAGTCTAAGGAAGCAATATGCTAAGGAGATTAACATAGTAATGTGATGACATACATTTTATACGCAGCCACAGAGGTGTGATGAAACTATTGATCAGTTTGTAACACGCTTACGTGAGTTGTCCCTAACCTGTCAATTTGTTGGCATGAGGGAAGAGATGATCCGAGATCAGTTTATTGTACAGTGTCGAAACAAAAAAATGCAAGAAAGGTTATGGGCTGCAAAGAATCCCACACTTACAAATGCTATTGATATAGCTAAAGTAGTGGAGCAATCTGAGTCATGTATGAAGGAGATGGAGAAGAAAGAGAATTCTGCAGCAGTAACATACATAGATAAAGATGAAGTAGCAGCACTGGGCGCTAACAAAAATACTGAGGTAAACGGAAAGAAGAGTGTATATGGGAAAAAATACAGTAATAACCCTAGTTCGAATTCAGATACCAGTAAAACATATGAAAGTATGTGTACTAGGTGTGGAAGTACATACCATACGGCAGATTATAAAAAGTGCTATGCTATTGACAAAGAGTGTAAGAAATGTGGCCGTAAAGGTCATTTTTATAAGATGTATAAAACATATAAACCTAAGGTATCAGTTGTACAAAGCGAGGTAGGAAATATAACATCATTATGTGAAGTTGAAGGTGTAAATAAAATGTTGTTTGTGGATGAGGAAAACTTAGTAGATCCAGTAGGAAGGAGATTGAGACCTAAAGCGATATTCACAATCCATGGAAAAGAAGTAGAATTAATGGTGGATTCGGGTTCGTTCTGGACAATCATTCCTCATGCATTGTTCGAACAGAATTGGCCAAGGTGTAAATAAAATGTTGTGTGTGGATGAGGAAAACTTAGTAGATCCAGTAGGAAGGAGATTGAGACCTAAAGCGATATTCACAATCCATGGAAAAGAAGTAGAATTAATGGTGGATTCGGGTTCGTTCTGGACAATCATTCCTCATGCATTGTTCGAACAGAATTGGCCAAATGAAAAATTACTTCCCAAAGACATCAACCCTGGAGGGTACCAAGGGGAAAAAATAGATATTATAGGATTCATGGTAGCGGATATTTCTTTTAACGATAGATGTGTAAGGGGGAAAGTTTACGTGGCTCACAGTGGACCACCAATATTAGGATGGGCACATCAGTATGACCTACACATAATTATAAATCCAAGGGCTGTACACCAAGTGATGGTGGTGGATGAGATTACAACCAACACAATTATTGAAGGAATGAGCAATATATTTTCAGATAAAATTGGTGAACTCAAAGGTTACGTTCATAAGATTGTACTTAAACCTGATGCAATACCAATGCAGCACAAGGTTAGGAAAGTTCTTATTATTGCTAGGCAGGAGGTCAAACAAATGCTTTGTGAAATGTTGGAGCAAGGCATTATAGAGCAAATTGAAACTTCAAGTTGGATTTCACCTGTGGTTATCACAGGCAAACCTGATGGTAGTTACAGGTTCTGTGTGGACTTGCGCACACTTAATCAAAATATTGTGGTTGATAATTACCCGTTACCGAATATAAATGAACTTATTCTATCCTTGAAAGGAGGGAAATATTTTTCGAAACTAGACCTATGCAGTGCGTACCACCAGATAAAACTACATGCGGAATCAAAACCATTAACGGCATTCATCGCTACAGAAGGTAATTTTTAGTTCACTAGGATGCCGTTTGGGTTGGCGTCCGCTGCTGGGGTATTCCAACGAATGATGGGCTCAGTTTTGAAAGATACAAAGAACGTTGTTTATTTTCAGGATGATGTGTTGGTATTTGGGGACACAAAAGAACGCCATGACTTGGTTTTAAAGGAGGTGTTGTATAAAATGGATAATGCAGGTTTAACACTTAAAAAAGAGAAATGTAAATTTGCTGTGGAAGAGGTAGAATATCTAGGTTATACCTTATCTTGTGACTGCATCAAACCAAAATGTGATCTTTTGGAGGCCATAAGAAAGGCCCCAGCACCATCAGACAAAGATCAACTCAGATCTTTCTTAGGACTCATTGAGTACTATGCAAAATTTGTACATAATTTTGCGGAAAAAACTGAGAAAATTAAAATACTTCTTAGGAAGGGATACAAATTTGTATGGGACATAGAACAACAAAGGGCTTTTGAAATGATTAAAAAGGAGATTTGTGAGGCAAATATTTTAACCCCATTTAACACTAAATTAAGATCAGTCCTTACTGTAGACGCTAGTGCGGTGGGTATAGGGGCTGTATTGGCACAAATTCACACATCTGGTGTTAAAACAGTGGCATTTGCTTCAAGATCCCTTACTAATTCTGAAAGGAACTACTCAGTGATTGAAAGAGAGGTTTTGGCAGCAGCATGGTGTACTGAGTATTTTCGTATGTATCTGTGGGGTTTTCAGTTTATTTTACAGACGGATCACAAACCCCTTATCAAGATCTTATCCCCTGGTGGTGCAGGCAGGGGATCAGCAAGGTTGGCTAGACTTGCAGCTCGCTTACAAGAATACCTATATAGAGTTGAGTATAGTCCTGGATGGAAAAATTGCAAAGCTGATGGGTTGTCTAGACTACCTTTACCATGGAATGAAGTGGATAAAATGAGAGTTGAAGCATTTCAATGTGAAGGTGCGGTTGCGACAGTTGATGAATTAGTGGAGTTATGTAGTGGGGCCATAGATAAGAATCGGTGGAATGATGGTATGTCAAAGGATGAGGTTCTTCAGGCAGTTAAAGATTTAATTGTTAAGGGAAGTAGGAGGGAAAGTACACTTCCGATTAGTGTGAGACCTTTTGTGAAAGTTTTGGAAGAGCTGTCCATATTTGATAAAGAAGGTAACATTATAATGAAGGATGACAAATTCATTCCTCCACAAGGTTTGAGGTTTTCTTTGTTTAAATTGGCCCATGAGGGTCATATGGGGCAAACTCTCACAAAGAAAAGGTTAAGGGAGCATTTTTGGTGGCCTGCAATGGATCAACAGGTGTCTGATTGGGTTGAGAGGTGTGCCGAGTGTGTAGAGAGTGAAAAAAGACTAAAGGTAGGCAATCAACTTGATGTAGGCAAAATAGACGTTCCTGAGTTAACTTGGCATACTATTTGTCTGGACTTTATTGGTCCATTTGTTGGTTTGAATGCAGAACTAAGATTTGGAATAGTCATAGTTGATGTGATGTCTAAGTGGTTAATTGTTGAATTTGTAAGGGAGATCACCACGAAAAATACTATTAGAGTCTTGTCTAACATTTTCAAGGAAGAAGGATACCCTGTTAAATTAATTACTGATAATGGCACACAATTGACTTCTACGGAAATGACTTCTTATTTAAAATCATGTGGAATAGTACACATCAGAACATCTTTTTACAACCCACAGGGAAATGGAGTTGTGGAAAGGGCAAATCGCATGGTGAAAGGAGTTATCCAGATGGCAATAGTAAATAGGAAAGATGTGAAATCCATGGTCAATGATTTGGTGTGGGCATATCGCACAACAGTGAACACTGTGTCTGGAAAGGTTCCGGTTGTTGTCATGAGAGGGCTTCCTGCCAGTACCAAATTAATCCCAGCATGGATGAAAGAGTGTATTGGTTTAGCCAATTTGGACTATGACAAGGTAGAGGAGGGTAAAACGTCTCCACATGGTACTTCTATAAGACCCAATGATTGGGTAAAAGTTAAACCTGGACGGATTGGGGCTGGGTTTACCAAATTTCGAGGCCCGTACAAAGTAAAAAATGTACACAGGAGGCATGTTACATTATATAATGGAGAGAATTGGAATTTAAGGAGAGTTGCTCTTTACAAAAGGAATATCAAACAGGGAAAGGATGAGGTGGTTCAGCAGGATTGCAATCTCAATCCTTACCTTTTCATCAGTGATGAAGAAATATGTGAGAATCGACCCTCTGTTGTCATTGAGGATCGGGGAGATAGTGGCAATGATAGAATGTTGTCACAGAGATCTATGTGCCCACCAAGGTATCTACAGGATGTATGTGGTGATAGATAAGATGTTTATTTTGTATTTTTTCCTAATGTCGTAGCTCATATTGTATATTTTATGTTGTTATTGGAAAAAGGGATAAAGGGAAGAGGATATGTTATGTTTGGTACTTGTTTCAATGTTATCTATGTTATGGCGCTTTAAATGATTCATCTATTCTGTGTTCTAAGGTTGCTATGGGATGCTTCATAGATATGTTCCTTTACTGGTAGTTGTATGCTGGCTGTAATGGGAATACCAACGTTATCTATGCGCTCTGAATAAAGTATCTACTTTATTGAATATTGATCTTGTGGCGAGTTATCTATGATTACAACAGACGTCCTGGTGGGTTGCTGGTATCTTCATGTATCTCGGGGAGTTTATAAACGACCGGCGTGTGAGGGTGTTGGTTATTCAGGAAAGTACATTTTTTCAGTTATTATATTCTGTAGTCTTGCTTGATTGGTGACAGTGTGTGTTTTAGTTCTGATGCCGGACAAAGGATCAGCAGGCAGGGCCCGTTAATGGGAGCTGTTAGATAGTTGTCTCATTATTTCAATGTCATACTTGTCTATGTCCATGACAACGATCCGTCCCCCTTTATCAGCTGGTTTTATCACAACATGAGTGTTCTCTTCAGATTATTGAGTGCCTGTTTCTCTGGGAGGGTCAAGTTATACAGGATGCATTCAAATCCGTTCTTGATTTCCATGACTTCATGGAGGACGAGTCTTTCAAAATATAGTATTTCAGGAGGCATGAGAGCCGCTGGGGATTGAAAGGGGATGGGGGATGAAAAGGAGAATGGGGTGCATGGGCAAAAGAAGGTCTGTTTGAAAAAAAATGTCTGAGTCTAATTCTTCTGAAAAATGAGAGAAGATTTTCTTGAATGTCAAAGAAATTGCTGCAGTCAGTGGGGACAAATGAAAGACCTTTGCTCAGGAATGTAATTTCATCGGGAGACAAGGTGTCTGGAGAGATTGAAGATAGGGATCAATTGTGTCTCAGGTTCAGGTGGGTGGTCACTGCTGGTTACTGAGCGGGCCCCATTGAAAGAAATTAATGCTTGAGGATAGCACACTCACAGATGCCAAAAACCTCTTTCACAAAATCAGCGTTACAATCACCACCTTCAATACCTGCATAAGTAGGCATCAGATTGGCGCAACGAGGAGAAATCCTTTTATTTCTCCTCGTTTTTGCTTTTTCTATGGGTGCTGCATTGTGCAGCACCCATAGAAAAAGCGAACACCATTAATGAATATTTTTGTGCAGGAAGGTGTTCATTCCTGCTCAAAAACAACCAATAAATAATGGCAATTTGCTACTTCTATGTGGGTTGCAGAATGCGGCACGCATAGAAGTAGCAATTCATCATTATTGATTATTTTTGTGCAGAAAACACCTTCCTCCACATAAACAATCTAAGGCCATCTTGGAAGGAACAGTCATCAAAGAAGGAATGCCGCCTATGTAAATATAAGGAGCTAAATATGACACCAACTCCTGGTTTAATGCCACCTGCCGCAAAGCAAAGAAGGACCTAATAGCTGCAGTCAAGGCTAAGGATAAAATCCGAATTAAATGTCTCCGGGCAACATACAAAGGGACCCTAAAAAGGGAAAAGAAAAATTGGGAAACTGAGAAGTGGGAGGCACTTAGGACTGCCCTGAAGGACAGAGACTTGAAATTATTTTGGGCTCTAGTAAGTGTGGGAAACAAGGAATTACAATCGGCCCGGGATCCCAATATACTGCCAGAAGCCTGGGAGAGGCATTTTCAGGCCCTCTATGCCGGGGAGGAACTGGTGGGCGCCAATATAGCCTTTTTGGATTCCTTGCATGACCCTATCTCAGAAGGATTGTGCGATATTACTCTGACTGAAGTTTGGAATGCTATTAGCAGATTACCCCTTAATAAAGCCCCCGGCTTAGGTAAACTTCCAGGGGAGCTTTTTCATATGGAACCAAAAATTTGGACTCCCTATTTATGTGCTTTATTTAATGCCATCATGAGGGGTATGGCCCCACCAGATTCCTGGTGTGGGGCCGAGATTGTTCCCATTCACAAAAAAGGCTACCCACTCTTACCGTCAAACTATAGGTCCATCAGTCTTATTGATATCTCACAAAAACTGATGGGCAGGGTCCTTCTCGATCGTATCCAAAGCTGGATAGAGGAGGAAGGAATCCTGAGCCCCTACCAAGCCGGCTTCAGATCAAGTACCTCAACTGTGGACCATATATTCAGGCTACAGTTGTTGTTTTGGAAAACAGCTAAGATGGAGAGTGGCAGCCTCTATCTTATTTTTGTCGACCTGAAGTCGGCTTTTGACTTGGTTCCCAGGGGGAAACTCTGGGAAGTTTTAAACGACCTAGGGATTCCGCCCTATCTCCTTAAAGTCCTGGTGAGGTTACACACAGGGACCTACGCGCAAGTAAGAAGTGGGAAACATGGGAAATTATCTGCGCTCTTCCCTGTTAAAAAGGGGGTACGTCAGGGATGTGTTCTTGCCCCAACCCTATTTTGTCTTTATATCAATGGGCTCATCGACAATCTTAACAACACCAAGGATAATGACGCCCCAAAATTGGGTTTGGGGAAGATTCCCGCACTGATGTTTGCGGATGACACCCTGCTGCTGTCTAAAACTCCATTCTTCAGCCAACGTATTTTGGATGGTTTCGCCGAGTTTTGTATTAAGCGGGGTTTGGAGATCAATTTAACCAAGACAAAATATATGATCTTCAACCCCCCAAAAATTACTCGACTAAGTCCCTCTCTTGATGGTATACCCCTGGAAAGGGTGTGGACATTTGACTACTTGGGTATTACCTTATCAGAAGATTTTACATGGGAACCCCAAATGGTCAAGGCCAGACTTAAATTAACACAGACGGTAGGTGGGATAATGAAATTCCATAGGTCAACCACATATAGGTCAGTGGCACCTGCACTAGAAATATACAAAGCCCAGGCAAGAGGAGCCGCTTTTTTACGGACATATGTCTGCTGCCAATTTTGAAAAAATAGAGAACAACTTTATGAGACAGATTGTAGGTCTCCCACTTCGTATGGACCTGGGCTTGCTGCCTATAAATGAAGAAATTGCCCTGAGGCCGATTACATTTTGGCGCAGGGTGTGGGTGACCCCAGAACTTTCCGCCTACAGAGACGAGCTGAGGGAGATCCTTATTACTATTAAAACATCAAAAAAGATCCTGTGGTTGTTGTATATTAGGGATCTCTTGGCCAGGCTAGGTAGGCTGGATCTCTGGCTAACCCCAGAGATATCATGCAGATCAATATCTAGACAAGACCTAGTGCTCCTCTATAGACAGGCTAACTTGCTGGCTATCCAGGAAAGTGCCATCGGGGGCTCGATGACTGCCGAGTTTTTGCTAATTAAGGCTGAATATAGGAAAGAAGAGTTCCTGGACTTGATTTATCCTTTGCAGGCCAGGAAACTCTGAAACTGAAATTCTGATAGCATTCATATCTGTGTAACTCTTTCGTAATGAATTTTTACAATTAATTAATGATTACATTTCTGGTCAACCAAAATTTGCACTATTTATTATGTAACTGGCGGCAGTCTTTGCTTGTTTGCACTGAAATTGTATATTGTAGTATTTTTATTCTGTGCTTTTATGGTCTTTGACCGAAATAAAGTTATTTAAGTAAGTAAGTAAATATAAGGAAGAAAGTATAGCTCATATTTTTTGCGTTTGCACAGGTATCTGAAAGAAAGGAGACAAATGCTAAAATAAATTTTTAGAGTGTTTGAAATACGTGCATGTAGGCAAGCTGTAATGTTTTGGCTGGGCGGCACGTCCATACCACTCATATGTCGGAGAGTAAAATTTATATTAATGACTATGAATCCAATTGAACTATTAAAATACGTTACCTGTACTACAAGAAACAAATCACTAATGAAAAGCATCAAAGAAAACAATAAATTCTGCACAAAGCATCAGCACCTTAACTCAGTGTCTACAAAACGTACAAGAGAAGAATTAAAACCCCCGGGACAATAAAATTGAAGAACCGTCGTCTGAACTGAAACGCATTGCAACATTATAACTCTGCATATTTTAATGTCCGACTCCATCTAGTTTTAAGATTATATTTTAATACGGAGTCGTAAGATTTTATCATTTTAAGGCAATATCAAGCAATGGTCCAATTGCTCGAAGTTACTGCAATTTAAAATAAGTGGTTAATATTAAGAATAATGGAAAATGGTAATTATGAGTCAAGGACTTGCAAAATCTTTTTAAGTATATAGGCCCTTTTACGATGTAAATTAAGGAATGTACTTTTGTGTAATGATTTTTATTGATTACATACCTTAATAATTAAATACAAAATACAAATACATAAACAATTATGCCTGCAACGTAGGCACACTTGCACTATGGCGCAAGGGTGTCTATGTTGGCACTAGTGGTGGGCGGAATCTGCGAAAGTGACTTTCGCAAATTATCGCGAAAATGTTACAAATCTCCGCAAACACGCAGAAATATCGCGAAGATGCAGAAGTTTTTTTCCCGCCCGTTCGCGGTATTTTCTGCATGGTCGCGGCTCGCCAACTTACCCATGCGGTTGCTTGCGGGCGCGGCCATCTTGTTTTCACTCTGCTCGCGGTGCATAATCGCGAGAAGGAAGACGTGATAGCGCGACCAATGACATTACTGCGGGCGCGAACTGTCGCGAGACAGCGCAAATGGCTACCAACAATCCAACATCTTGTGGAGAACGTGACCGGATCAGGAAAACTTGTCGGCGAATGCGGGGATTCAGGTAAGGCGATCACACGCGCGCGAGAATGTATTATTTTACAGCGCGAGCAAGAACCAAATTATCGCTAGGTTGCGGAATGCGGAAATTTTGACATTTTCGCGCTCTCCGCGGAACGGGAAAATGTCAAATTATCGCAATTTCCGTGAGCGGAATGGAAATTTAGCCCAGGCCTAGTTGGCACCAGGCAGCTACTTTTAGCACCAGCATAACGGAAAACACAGGGGTGCGCCAGATTCTTGTAAATATGGTGCATCCCTGGGTGTTTAAATTGATGCAGCACGACGCTGCAAAATTTGCCACAGCGCCATTTCATTGAGCCCCTAGGTGACTCCTGAATACAACTGTCTGGTATATTTACATTCACCTTTTTACAGTTATACTATTTAGGTTTCTTTCTGTAGGCTCGCATGACAATGCTATTCTCCAGATTGAACCGCAGAGATGGGCTGTTAGTTCTGATTGTAATTCTGCTGCTCAGAGGTCATAATCATACTGTACGATGTGTGTCCTCTTTATTCACCGATTCACTGCTGTTTAACTCTGTTTTGATGAAAACTCAATAAAGAAACATTTTTAAAAAATGTGGGTGCATTGTGTCTATAGCATCCTTGGGCCCCAGTGCTAGTAAACTATTGATAATTAGGCCCTGATCATTCAGTTTTCTGCAATTTGCGCTCGTAATAAGCCTTAGATTATCGATTGATTCTCATACCAATTGGTAAGTAACTGAACCAAAAGCAACTTTCAAATCATAAACTTTAACCCTTTCTGTATTTTGTACAGCTGAGCTTTCCGTTTACTTAGGTGTGACATTTCTATGGTTTCCAATTAGCATATGTGTGACATTTCAATTATTTATGGACGACACTCAGAATAACATCTTTTCGTGAGCAAAAAGAAAAAATAATGTACAAGTCATTTGACAAATTTCAGAAATGATCGCTTGATGTGCAATGTAAAGATATAGGGGCATATTATCAAGGACTGGCGATAACTAACGCTAACCTAGGTTAGCGCTAGTTTTTCTATCGCCGTCTATCGCCTGTTTCTTCCGCCCTGTTATCGCTGTATTATCAACACGGCGCTAATAGGCGTTAGCTTCCATGAAAACTGCCGCTACCCGCTGCGCGATGAAGATAGGAAAACCGGCGATAGCGGGCAGAATCCAGCGGTAAGCTTTTACCGACAATAAAATGCACACTAACCCGCAAGTGCGGACTTAGAAAAAATAGCCTATCAGTCCACCTACCACAGAAAAGAGGTACAAAAAAAATGTAATGCAGATTTGAGCACCCAGGGCCAAGTGCAGCACACATCAACAACCCCCCTCAAGTCCCCCAACATCCAGGATTACCAGGATGAGAGCCTGGATGCAACGCTGGACTTGCGCCTGAGACGTCTGCGCAGTACCCGCTGTCTTCTTCGTTGCTGCCTCGGTGGTGGTCCTGAGGGTGGTGGCATTGGCAGTGGTTGTTGTTGCCTTTGTGGAACCCCAATCTGCATGATCACTACTTCCATGGCGTCTGTGGCTCTTCTGATGGCGCTCTGGCCTAGTCTTTCCTATGTAGCTCCATTCATCACCAGTTTAAAGTCATGGTTTTATCTGGTGTTAAATTCCTGGTGCTAATGGGGCTTAGCGCGACTTTTCGTGTCGCTTCGCGGGTCCGGGTCATCATTGATAATAGAGCGATGTTGTGTTAGCGACTTTTTTCGTGAATTTTTGGTAAGGAACGCCTAACTTGCATGTCATTAGCGATAAATATCGCTGGCATGCAGGGTGATAAAAAATCCGCCTGCTATCGCTTGGTAATAGTGCGATAAAAAATAAAGTGTTAGCGGCACGAAAGTGCTGCTAACGCGGTGATAACTCACTTGAAGATATGCCCCATAGAGAGTGCCGTAAAACAGCTGCAACACATTGTAACTGCATACACATGGTCCCGTCTTTTCACACTTCCATCTCACACAATCTTTGCGTTATGCTTCAGTTTTTATAAGCTGTATGCATGATATATACTTCCGTTAATAGATGATGTTAAGCCCAAAGTGTGCGTACAATCACCACATAAGATAAAGAATTTAACAAAAAGATTCCTGAAGCTGCACTGTTCAGTAGCCACAAGTGACACACGTGATTTGCCACTGAATGCACACAGCAAAATTAGTTGAAAGCAAACTACAGCGAGTATGTCGAGAAACCAGGAGAATTCTAAACGGGCCTAGAAAATCGAAAAGCCAGTAATGCTTGGAGCCTAAGTGTCAGTTACTCCATACCCTCGCACTTTTCAGGGAACTAAGCCTGCCTGGAATTCTCTTGGTTTCCGAGTATGCCAGTCCACATGAGATTCATTGTACCCAAACAGAAAAACAAATCTAATTACTTATGACAATACCAGCATATGCTTCGTTTCAAAAGTGTCTGCAAGAAGTCAATTAAAAGTGTATTAGAACTCTGGTGATCACTACCAACCTTAAAGAGCGGTTTACAAGCTTACACTTACAATTTAAGTTTTTATGTGATGACTATATTTATCTGTTTTAATGTGATTTTATGGATTGACTGTAGTACTTTTTTGGCTTCTCGCCGAAATTAAATTATTGCTACTACAATTTAAGTTTTGATTTCTTTTTGCTATATTTGAGTATCATCAAATTATTGTCCATTTGCATAAAAAGTTAGAAGACATTTTTGCTCCTGTAATATTGGAACTAACTAGGATGCAAATATTCTAATAAAGATGGGCTAAAAAGTACAATTTGAGAACTATTTACTAATTAGCAAAGGTCTATTGAACCTACATAGGATAAAGTGGTTGGAAATGTTATCTGTGCAGGTGTATCAAGTGCTCATCGTTTTAAAAATGTGATGTGTTGGGATACACGTACGAAATATTCAGATTAGCTCCATACTCATTCTTACATCCTAGTACAGCACGGCCTTCAAGGATTAACATTGCCATGCCATTTAAATTCTCTTGTTGTCTGACATTGACTGCCTTAATGTGTGCATAGCTATAGTTCAGATTAGATGGGTTTCTAGAAATGATTACTTCCCAAGCACGGGCGTGTCAGGATATCAAGTTTCAGTGGCTCTTCTGGCATTCCCAATGTCTTTTTTCATAACTAATCTGGAAAAAAGTGTTATTTTCCAGGGAATCTGTTCCATGGGGTATACTGGCTATTAGTATCCAGCCCTCCCAAGAGTTATTGTGAGAGTTATCTCATTTAATATTTTGTGGCAGTCTATGATTTAACTTAGAAATCACAGCACTCTCTTCTGTGATCTGTGTGTGACCTGCAGGTCACTTACTCTGTCTGGTAACTGGTTTTCTATGATGTGTCTAATCTGATGAATTATATTAAACGTGCCAGCGATGATTCAGTGAATATTTTTTTAGCACTTGATAGCAAGCACACGGTTTAATGCAATTAAACATCTCCTCTTGTTGATTGCAGCACCTGAACGCACTTGTGTTTTCTGAGAGATTGGGTTATTAGTTGAGAGGGGTGTAAATTCACCTCAAATTATAAACACAATACATGTCAGGGTCAACCACAAATGGTCACTACATTAACCTGTGCTTAACCCTCTGGTGTTTTGGCTCAAAAGCAGTCAGGCTTAACTTAGAGGCATTGTGTGTAGTATTGCAGCACACAAACATTATTTAAGTAAAAACACAATGCAAGAAATATCGCAAACCAATTTTGAAAAATAGAGTACATTTTAATAAATAAAATGACACCAAAACAAAATAAATCCAAACAGTAGAACTGAACTTTTAAAGTTGTAAAAGAAAAATAGTGCCCAAAGAAGAAGCACCAACCACGGGTATCAGGTCGCTCAAGACTGGGTGAAGTTTAGGCTGACCACAAAGGAGCATTTGTCAGCTAGAAGCACCAGGTTCCCCCCAGTCTAAGAGTTATCTTTGAACTTAGAAAAATTCTTGAAGATTACCTGGATAAGGTACAGTTTTCAGCAGGGCCAAGGAGCAGGCTGCAGCCTAAAGGAGGTCATTGATAATGGGGTGCCACTGGACAAAGTCTTGGTGAAGTCATCAATGAAGGTGGGAAATGCTCTGAGCAAGAAAAGCTGAGCTTTCACGCCAAGGAGGTCATCGTGATCAATGAGGTTCTGTTCACCGTCGCGCCTGATGAAGATTTCTTCCTTTGGACGAAGAAGTTTTTGGGGAGAAAACAGAATATGTGAGACAAAGCTACAATCACTGAAAATTTCACACAAGAAGGCCTACTGGTAGCCATGGAAAGTTTCCATTTAATATTGCATAGCAGATGCTTTCCCATGCATCTATGATTTGATTCATTAACTGTTGAAACATTTATTTACAACCCCTGTATAAAGCATGGCATAGTGCTTCTGTTTTATGTTTTTTTCTCATTTTTGTTTTGCCAGTTAATTCATTTAAAAAAAATTTAAAAAACTTTATTTTGACAGTGCATGTCATTAAAGTGCATGTCACTATGCGCAACACTTGAAATACAGGTGAATAAAATGAATACAAATATGAACTTACAAAAACGAGCATGAGAAACTAAGCATTGCGGCGTGCAGGGGTAGTTGACAACATAAGACAACATCTGTTCGTCATAGCTGAATCGCAGTGAAATACATAAAAATGATATGATAGGCAAATAATGAATAGCAAGATTAAAAAACAAGACCAACTGTGTAATATCAAGAGGAGATTAGAGAAGGGATTCTCGTATTGAGCGTCTGGCTGTGATCCTACATCCTAAAGCCCACATCCAGCCCAGAAGTGTTGGCAACAGAGCTTCCCAGGTCCCGTGCTTGCTAAGCTGCCAAATTCAAGCTAGCCTGGCTGATCAGGGGTGATACCCAGTAACCTGTCCCAGGATGCTTGTTTCTGGCCCAGGGAGGGCCTGGCCTAGCAGTTCGACTGGACTGTTCCTATGACGAGAGGGGTCAAGACTGATTTGCATATGGCTGGGTCTAAACTGGAATGACGTGACGTGCAAAAAAACAATGGATTTAACCCAGATCTGTGACTGGGAGTGAGTGTTTAATTTGTTCGGCATTCCGTCTAGCAGCTGTTCAGACATTTTCAGACATGGGTCCCCTGCTCGCTACACCACCAGATTCAAGCTAGCCTAGCTGATGAGGGGTGATACCCCGAAAGCAGTCCCAGAATGCTTGCTTCTGGTTCTGGAAGGACCTGGCCCGGCAGAATGACTGGACTGTTCCCATGGGGAGCAGGATCAAGACTCATTTGCATATGTCTGGGTCTAAACTGGAATGGCGTGCACAAAAACAAAGGAGTTAAACCAGATCTTTGACTGGTGGTGAGTGTTTGATTTGTTCAGCATTCCATCCATCATCTGTTCTTTTTGCATTTGTTGCCTGAAGTGGGAAGGGTTTGCTCAGCCGTGGGTTATGTGCTCGCTATGTCAATAGATTCAAGCTAGCCTGGCTGATGAAGGGTGATACTCCAAAACTGGTCCCATGATGCTTGTTTCTGCTCTAGAGAGGAGCTGGCCTGGCAGTTCAGGCTGGACTTTTCCCATGGGAAGCTGGGTCAGGACTGATTTGCATATGGCTGGGTCTAAACTGGAATAGCGTGACATGCAAAAAATCAATGGATTTAACTCAGATATGTGACAGGGGTGAGTGTTTGATTTGTTCAGCATTCTGTCCATCATCTGCTCTTTTTGCATTTGTCACCCCAAGTGGGAAGGGTATGCCCAGACGTGGGTCCCGTGCTCGCTATTCCCCAGGTTCAAGCTAGCCTGGCTGATGAGGGGTGATACCCGGAAACCCATCCCAGGATGCTTATTTCTGGTTCAGGGAGGACCTGGCCTGGCAGTTCG
The DNA here is from genome assembly GCF_964204655.1 of Triturus cristatus. Classification (NCBI taxonomy): domain Eukaryota; kingdom Metazoa; phylum Chordata; class Amphibia; order Caudata; family Salamandridae; genus Triturus; species Triturus cristatus. The sequence goes on along the minus strand of NC_140591.1, from coordinate 1,077,356,721 downwards.
GGCTGAACTGTTCCAATGGGGAACAGGGTCAAGACTGATCTGCATATGAGGGGTCTAAACTAAAATTGTGTGGCATGCAAAAAAGGAATAGAATTAACCCAGATATGTGACTGGTGGAGAGATTTTGATTTGTTCAGCATTCTGTACATCATCTTCTCTTTTTGCATTTGTCACCCCAAGTGGGAAGGGTATGCCCAGAAGTGTGAAGTTTAGGGACATTATTCAGAATTACTGAATATCTGGAGTCAAAGGCCAATGGCACTAACCAGTAAAAGGACTGACACTTAAAAATGCAATTTTGCTCAAGTTTATCTGGGTGTCACGCTGATGTTTGTTTATTGCAGATGGTGCGATGTGGTCCAATCAGCAGTGTGATCTGAGAGCTGCTTAACTAATTCTAGAAAGTAAATAGAGTCATTGGCCTTGGCTCAACCAGCATATACAAGGTTCAGAGATTCATCCATAATCTATTTAAAAAATAAAATAAAAATTCTTCTCAACCACACTGATGATTGGGATTTTACTACTGAAAATCAACCCCCAGAATTTTGTGGGATGAGAATAATGAGGGCAGAATATCGAGGGACAAAGTTTTGAAAGGTATGTGTATATGGGGAAGTATTGCTTTACTATTCCTTATTCCACATCTGCATACTTTATACATACATATGTATTATCTTTGCACTTATATAAGTATATATATAAAATCTAGACTTATTTACCTGTGTGTGTGTTTTCCCATATTATGCCCTCAATATAGTGTCCCATCGATATTTATGATAAACATCATGGACGGCTGTAAAATAGTAAGGAATGTTGTCAGTTCAGAGAACTGGGGCATGGACTCTGTTTACCAATGTGTTCTGCAGCCAGTTTCATATTCTGTAGAGCCAGCAGTTCGACTGTGAGACAGTGGCATAACAAAGGCCCCTACAACCCCTGCTGTATGGGGGGTCCCCAAGCTCCAATGGACCCCCTCAGAGGGGTACCCTGACCTGTGAGCTCCTGCGTAAGTTCGTAACGGGTCCCTCCATTTTCTTTGCCGGGGGGGCCCTCAAATTTCATTAGGCCACTGCTGTGAGAACTTTATGGGTCACAAGTTGTCTTGCACCAGACTCGACCATGTTGAATGCGACAACACACTAATGATGGCTATCCTCATGCACCTCATGTCAAAATGATATCTACTTAGCAGAAGGTCAATCCCAGATCATCTCTTCCTATGCACATTCAGTGACAACCGACAAGACTGTGAGACTGGAAAACAGCGCACTGGATGAGGCATTCTCATATCTTCAGTTCCAAGACAAAGGGAAAATTGGATTCTTAAAGAGACACCATCAGTTTAGCTTTGCCGAGTTCTGTGATGAATCTGCGACCATACAGTAATGCAGAAATACATATAAACTATATTAGCCTAACCCCTGAAGTGTGACACTTGGCAGGGCAGGAGCAACATATATAAGTGGCAAAGCCTCATTATTTTCAAACATAGGAAGACAAGAGTAGCCTTTATTAACTTTCACTGACATATCACTAATGAAAATATTGCAAAGTATAGGTGAAAATGCAGACCTGACAAAGGGCAGTGTCAATCTGTAATGTATTCCATAGTTAATCAGTCCCTAACCAGGCAGCTGTCCATGTATCAGAATGCAGCATGCCGAACACATTCATAATTCCCAAAGCAACATTCAAGATTTTTAATTTCTCACAGAGCATTAATTTGGGGACTCAGTCAAACGCATGTGGCAGATCCAAAAATGGTGCAAAGAGACAACCTCCTTCCCCTACATGGCGATGGCAGGTGTTTTGCACAGAATTGGGTAAGGGCCAGTTATGGGGCTTGGACAAGAAATCCACATGTGGGTTTTGATGCATACTATTTCTGACCAATCAACTTGTAATGCCCGAAGTATGGGTTAGTGATGCCATTTGTAATTGGTAATTCAAGCCCCTTTTGTTCCCTTATCAAACTCCAGCAAACTTGTAATGAGTCCTTCATAGTATAGGTGGGTTGTAAAGGGAGAGGCATGTAAAGCTGCCTGATAATGAGCGAAATGGAAAAAGATAAGCTATTTACCACATTCGGTAAATAATGTTACCTCATAGTGCAGTAAATGCCTTCAACTCCAAGTGTTCCTGGGGAAAATGAAGAATTGCACTTGAAATCCATGTTTACGATTCCACGTTCTAGATCAGATTTCATTGCACATTTGCACCTGATAAATTGCACCAGGATTTATAATGCATAATGTGGAAAATTGCGTGGGCGCAGTAATTACTTCATTACTCACAGAATTGTCTTTTGCATTGGGATTGGAATTTAATCCCACCTCAGAATCAGGTCAGAAGAATAGATTTGTTACACTTCTTGCTCCATACTTCTTGTAAAAAACGTAGCCTACGTGGACTATCATGGTTGTTCTATTCATCCTTCGATGGGTGAAATGATATTATTCTATTAACCAAGTAAGCATTAGATCATTTATTAAAGTAACTCGCAGGATCAGAATTAGGCCTTGGTGCTTGACCACTAAGGTGTGCCAGATGCAATTTAAGGTTGCTGATAGCGATCAAGTTAAAAATACAGCTCTTTTGGTGAAGAGGCAAAGTATTTGCTATTCCTTACTGGTGCAAGGTCCTCAATCACATTTCAGAATGCCAGTTTGGGGTGAAAAAAGTGATAAAGGAATTATAACTATGGTCTTTATCCATCATATGATTTACAGTTTCTTTTTTTTTTAAGGACAATTGTTGCTGTTTGAAATTCATTTTACCGATTGGATTTTTGCAAAGAAACCGTCTAGTTAACAACGATTCCTGTTCGAGTAGGTGAGATTTCAAAGTGAAGTAATCCAGGACTACACTGGTAACATAATTTAATCCACAGAGTTCTCCATGGCAGACTTTATCACTAATATGCAATAGGTTATAGACTGTAATTCTTCTAGTCTTACATCTGAATCCCATGTCCTTGTTAACAGTTAAAAAGACTAAGGAAATCCAAGGACTTATTAATTATTCTGACACCTTGAACCCAGCTAACTATCTTTCTAAGAATTTCCAGGAAACTAAAGACCCAGATTGCCTGAGGATCCCACCACCCCATGTGTGAGACCAAAATTGCAGTCTCTAACACCAAAGGAGAAAAAGAGGCTCCATGTCTGCCTCTAGTACAACATTAAAATACACAAATGACAGGGAAGCCTGTTAGGGAGAACTTTAAAAAAAAATTAAACTGCTTCTTTTGTGATTCTGTTTCCTTACCAATATTTCCTACTTTAAATCCTGGCAATTTCAAGAATTGGACGAGGTGGGTTCACTCACATAATGTGACATGCTTCATCATAGAGGCCAAGTCCTCTAGGTAACCTGGACGTAACATGCACAACTCTGTTGGATATACAACATATTAAACAAAATGTTCAAACTTAGTACATTCTTTTCAAGAAATGTACTTTAATTTTTTAATTTATATTTTCATTGCATATTATGCATATTTTACAAACCAAGCATTCAGTTTGCATACAGAAATGAAAAAGTTGTCACAAAACAAAATATTAAACAAGCTTCTGTGCCCAATGCATTTCGAGACTCAGCGGTCTCTTCGTCAGGGGCAAACCTGTAGGTAAGAGGGGAGAATAAATCAGTGGATGTGCAACTAATTAGAGTTTATCATGCTTATGTATGTAACTGGTGAATCTCAATGTCTATGTGTCAACAACACACCCGAGGTGAAACCCATCTGTGGCATGCTTTACAATCATACTTACATCAGATGGGATGATCTGAATAAATCAACCGCGATCCTATTTTCTATGTTGAGTGATAGAAATTCCAATGCATTTGTTACATAAACTCTAAACCAGCCAAGTACCTGTGGTTGACCTTGTTAGTGGACCAACAGAATTTCCACGGACCGTTTCGAAGTGTAACAACACCTCTACAGTGCTAAAAGCAATCGAGAGTAACAACGTTTAGCCATTCTATACTACTTATGCTGATGAAACAACATACACGGACTCATGATAATCGGAATATCATACCTTAAAAGAGTCACGCAGAAGATATGCACCGTGTCATGGTCCTATTGGCCAAAAGAAGTAGATGTCCAGGCTGTAACAACACATGAACATATGCCCTATTAAGCTCACTTCGACAACAGAAGTCAATGACAAGTGAAATAACACTCCGATTTCTAAAGGACTCACCTTAAAAGTAAATGACAGTCATGTTGCCTGACGACAACCACCGAATATGATAGGGAAAAGAGTCCACTGCCTGAAACAATGAAAACGCAGAAGTTACTCATGCTGAAAGCTGATCTACTGCTCACAGATACAGTCTCCCTGACCCAAACCCGGTGCTCCTCTTACCTTCACGTCAAGTCTGTGACATCTCTCGTTGTAACACCGGTTTGTTTAAGAATTCTACCTGGTCGCCTTATAGCCAAGAAAACCGCGCGAGCGTCTAAAGCCGTAAGTGTACACCCTGTCGTCCGCAATGCTAGAATGGCGCATGTCAGTAAGGTGTCATTTTGTTTAATATGTTGTATATCAAACAGAGTTGTGCATGTTACGTCCCGGTTACCTAGAGGACTTGGCCACTTCACATTAGTTACGTTATATGCTGGGCAGGCATAACTTTAACATAGCACACTGATTGGTTTAAACCCATACTAAAAAGGAGTATTTGAATTACTTGAGTGCACAATCCACACCATCGTTTCCATGCTTCATCATAGGCCACCTCGTCCCACTCTGGTAAGATGGTACTACCAGGGTGGACTACACCCTAAGTTGGGCTGTTTTGAAGGAGTTCTCAGAAATTAATTTTGTTCTGGATGAGTAACTGTGATCCAGTTGAAACTGTTAAAAATGCCTTAGCGTAAACCCCAAAGTATCCTTTATTAGGTGTTTCTTCCCTTGCACAGCCTAAATTGGTCTTGGGCATTCATCTGGGTTTATGTATAGATCTCTATACTTAATTAAACTGAGAGCCTGGAAGCATATGGAGAGGATCTGCCTCTCTTCTAGAAGTCACCAGGTAATTATACCTGATGTGGGTAAAAAAGAAGAAAATAGTAGCAGCACTAGGGTAGACAGTGATATTACATGTGTATTACACAATATATCTGTGGTACATTATAAGGTATTTAAAATCATGGAAATTCATAAAATACAAACATGGCACACGTGACACATCATACACTCACATTCAGCATATGTAGATAGGTTACAAAGACCCACATGAGGAGCAAACACTTACACAGTTCCTCTGCAGGTTTTAACATTTCCTAGTGCCAAGAGGCACTTTGCCTTATGGTCTGTTCTGGGTAGGCGACTCCTGGATATTTAAGCTAGATATGTACTAAAAACTCCTTAGATATGCATAACTAGGCTCAAAAGTGCAGTATGTTATATGTGCCCTTTCTCTATGTCAGGAGGGGGAAGGCCTTTCTCATAAAAAGTACCTAGTCTATGGTACTGGGTAGTATGCTTCCAATTACTTACTTGCTCAAGGAGAGGCACCCTTAGTAATCCTACCCTTCCCAGTCGAACACCGTCTTTTAGAACAGTTTGTTGCAAGTGAGGACATTTTTATTGAGTGAGGAAAACTGCCACAATCAGTGGTGTGTTTATGCACATCTGTAGGTGTATTAGCTCGTTTCTCATTCATCGCAACTGTAAGTGGCTGAACAAACCCACTCTGCATTAGCCCACAATTGGTTGAGGAATGAGTGGTTCTGTCAAAATACGCCCTCGTCATTCATGGGAGGACGTGTTGACGCTCCAGGGAACACCCAGGTGTTTCAGATTAGGACGTGGTGAGGAGACACAAATTGACATGTAGGTATTCAATCGGGGTGTCTCTCACCTCACTGACTCATGGGAGAAGTAGAGCCATTGCTACAAGTCCCATTTTTGTTAAGCGTGTTGGGACTTCGTTTGATGTGTAACTGCCTCATTACAATACGATACTACATTTCCCATGAAGCAGCGCGGGCACCTGTAGAACACTCTATGTTGACTGACAACCACTGGGGCACAATAATGAACGTCATAATAGATTTATAATTGAACATCTGTTCACCTCCAATGCAGGCCTTTATTACTGTTTTGAATATGGTATTGTAATGAGGCATGAGAGGGGGGCTCCTCAGGCAATCTGGGTATTTAGTTTCCTGGAAATTCTTTCAAAGATATTTAGTTGGGTTCAGGGCATCAGAATAATTATTAGTTCTGCGGATTTCCTTTGTCTTTTTAACAATAACATGGGACTCAGGTTTAAGGATGAGGTGGCCTATGATGAAGCATGTCATATTATGTGAGTGAGCACACCTCGTCCAATTCTTGTAATTGCCAAGATTTAGAGTAGGAAAATAGTAGTAGAGATACAGAATCACAAGAGAAGCATTTAAAATAAAATAAAAAATCTAAATGCTCCCTAACAGGTTTCAGACGTCATTTTTGTGGTTTGATGGAGACCAACATTGCAAGCCATCTTGAGTCTTTTTTATATTGAGATTTGTGAAAAGAACAAACGTATTTTCAAAGTGCAGGCTTTCTGTAAACACACACACACGTGTTACCATCCTTGTGGGGACTGTGTGTGATTACCTGCTTTGTGGGGACTAGCCTAATAGCAATAATGGAAAAATGTTAAGAAAAAATTCATAATGCAGGATCCTGCTTCCCAATTTGCAAATATCTTGTTATTTAATCGAGTGCACAGGACCATCTCTGTGGGGACTTGAACATGTGTTACCATCTTTATGGGGACTTGCTCTATAATTATCATTTGCTATGGAATACAGTCATGGGCACATGGCTAAATGTTTATTTTATATGCAATATATGCACATAACATCATTATCTTTTAATAATTCAATGGCTTCATGTTTTCTATGGGTATACAATAGATAAATTGTGTTAATAAAATGCCAGAAATTAACACATATCAGAATTACAGAAAGGAATTTAAAATTGTATGTAACTCTTTGCTCAAGAGGTAACTGGGAGTAATTCGCATAAGTTGCTGTAACGTCATTACACGGAATTACAGAAAAATTATGTACAATTTCGCTGACTTATACTAGGAGCATATCTCAGCATTTAGCACATTTTTCTGAGCACAAAATGCCCCCTCGCCTCCAAAATGGACCTGAGGATGCATTTTGCGCTAGGACAATAGCTAAGAAAATCCCTCTAAATGCAACAGAACTAAAATAGCAGCAATAGGCAGCCACTTGCGCTCGCTATATTCATTGTTCCTGTGCTCCTGTAGCAGGATATCTGTGCTAAATTACTCATAAATACTCGAACAGGCAGAGTAACATCAAATTTCTGCAATTACTCTGATTACTCAGCGTAATGAAAATGTTCACCCAGGTCTAGAGATAAGGGGTTGAAACATGGATAAATTAACTGATGCAATCATCCATGTTGTCTAGTAGTGTGATTACTTTCATTTATTTCAAAGTAGCTAATAGACCAGATCTCCCCAGCAATTACATATAGTGTTAATGTTTGCATAGGAATAGTGTGTGATGATACACACAGAGGACATATGTGATCATAGAAATATCATAGATTATTCAGAGACACTGTCCAAAACCATGATGAAAGTCCCCCACAGAGGTAGCATGCAAAGATAATGATGTTCAAGTACCATGAAGATAGTTTATGATTATAAGAATGTTCTAGTCCTAACAAAAATGGTCTATGAAAGTAATCTATTTGAAGTCCCCACAAAGATACTGTGTGATTTTAAAAAAATTCAAGTCCCCATAGAGATAGCATGTAGTTATTGGGATGTTTAAGTCCCCACAGTGAAAGTGTGTGGTTACTGGGATGTCCAGGTCCCCACAGAGATAGTGTGTGGTTACTCAGCTAATGTTTGGTTATTAGGATGATCAAGACCTCACAGAAATGGTGCATGAAGGTAGGCATGTTCATGTCCACTCAAAGATAGTGTGTGAAGATAATGTTCAAATCTCCACACAGAGTGTGAAGATTATGATGCTCAAGCCTTTCCAGAGTTAGTGTGTGATTGAAGCCATGTTCAAACAAAATGTGATGACAGTGGTGTTCACATCTCTTTTGTCAGAGTGTAAGGATATTATCATGCCAAGTCCACACAGTGATAGTATGTAAAGGTAAATGTATTCAAGTCCCCACAGAGATAGTGTGTTATTATAGTGATGTTCAAGTCCGCACAGAGATAGTGTATGACTGTTGGGATGTTCAAGTCCCCACAGCGATATTGTGTGGCTCCTGGGAAGTTCAAGTCCTCACAGAGATAGTGTGTTCTTATAGTGATGTTCAAGTCTCCACGGAGAAAGTGTGTGAATATTGGAATGTTCATGTATCTACAGTGATAGTGTGTAGTTACTGGGATGTTCAAGCCCCAACAGTGATAGTGTGTGGTTAAGGAGATGTTCAAGATCTCACAGAGATGGTGTGTGAAGGTACGCATATTCAAGTCCCCATAAAGATAGTGCATGAAGATAACTTCTCCACACAGATTGGGCCTGATTTATAAAAGTAAAGTTAGACTTATGGTCTACGTTGAGACAGAAAGTCTAACTTTACTACTCTTTGGTGTTTACAAAGGTAACTTATGAGTATTATCTTTATAACTGTTTAGTTTCCATACTTGGGATAGAGTTTCCACACTCAGGGCAGAATCTCCACACTCAGGCAGAATCTCATCACTCAGGGCAGATATGCGTATCTCTGCCAGAGTGTGGAAACTCCATCCCAAGTCCGAAAACTCTGCAGTTGTAAAGATGCAACTTGTAACATACCTTTGTGAATATCATAATGTAGTTAAGTTACGCTTTTGGTCTAAACTTAGACCAAAAGTCTAACTTTCCGGCCCATAGTGTGTGAAGATAATGATGTTCAGGTATGTTTAAGCCTGTGCATAGTGTGTGATTATAGTGGTGTTCAAGTCACCTCGTACATAACATGTGGAGATTATCATGGCCATATTCAGACATTGATAGTGAGCAAAGATAATGATGTTAAAATCTCCACAAAATTAATGTATGATTACAGGCATGTTCAAGCATCCACATACTGTGTGATTATAGTGGTGATAAAGTCTCTACCAACATAGTGTGTGGATATTTTCATGGCCTTGTCCATACAGCGATAGTGTGTAACAATAATGACATTCAAGTCCCCACAGAAATAGTTTATGAATACAGGCATGTTTAAGCCTCTGCATATTGTGAGGTTTTAGTGGTGTTTAAGTCTCAGCTGACATAGTGTATGAAGAGTATCATGGTAAATTCCATACAGTGAATGTGTGTAAAGATAAGGGTATTCAAGTCCCCTCAGAGATAGTGTGTTATTATAGTGATATTCAAGTCTCCACAGAGATTGTGTGTGTTGGGATGTTCAAGTCCCTACAGTGATAGTGTATGGTTATTGGGATATTCAAGATATCACAAGGTGGTGTGTGAAGGTAGGCATATTCAAGTCCCCTGAACAATAGTGTGTGAAAATAATGTTCATGCCTCCACACAGCTAGTATGTGAATATAATGATGCTCAAGTCTTCACAGAGTTAGTGTGTTACAATAGGCATGCTCAAGCCTCCACGTAGTGAGTGATTATAGTGGTGTTCATTTGTCCCTAACAGTCATTCAGTCAGTCAATAACTGTTTATTCAGACAATGTAGGCCATAAAAGCACATATGAACACCCACAAGTCAGATCATATCATAGCTGTACATACGGACATAGCTTGACATACGTATGCAAACAAGTATGTAAAACACGAATGCGGCGCAAGATAAAAACATTTACAATTTAATTACTGACATAAATATGAAGCATCCCATGATAATATGTGCAAAACACAAGTTAAAAAGACAAGCATTTAAAAAAAGTAAGATAATGATATTCAATTCAAGACAGAGATAGTGTGTGATTATAGTGATGTTCAAGTTCCCACGGAGATAGTTTGTGATTATTGGGTTTTTCAAGACCCCAAGAGGTAGTTTATGGTTATTCAGATGTTCAAGCCCCCACAGAGCTAGTGTATGATTATTAGAATGCTCAAGAACCCACTGTGGTAATTTGTGGTAACAAGAATGTTCAAGTCCCCACCCAGATATGCTGTGGTTATTGGGATGTTCAAGTCCCCATACTGATAGTGTGTGGTTATTGGGATATTCAAGACTTAACAGAGATAGTGTGTGATTATTGGGATGTTCAAGTCCCCATAGTGATAGTGTGTGGTTATTGTGGTGGTCAAGCTCCAACAGAGATAATTTGTCTTTATGGAGATGTTCAAGATCTCACAGAGATGGTGTGTGAAGGCAAGCATGTTCAAGTCTCTATAAATATAGTGCATGAAGATAACTTTTCCACACAGATTGGGCCTGATTCACAAAAGTAAAGTTAGCTTTGTGGTCTAATTTTAGACGAAAAGTCTAACTTTCCTACTTTTTGGTATTCACAAGGGTAAGTTACAAGTAGTATCTTTATGACTGTGGAGGTTCCATACTTGGGGTAGAATTTCCACACTCGGGGCAGAATCTCCACACTCTGGGTAGAATCTCCACACTCAGAGCAGAGATGCGGATCTCTGCCGGACTGTGGAAACTCTGTCCCGAGTGCGGAAACTCCACAGTTGTAAAGATTCTACTTGTATCATACCTTTGTGAATACCAAATGATAGTAAAGTTATGCTTTTGGTCTAAACTTAGACCAAAAGTCTAACTTTTCGATATGAATCCGGCCCATAGTGTGTGAAGATAATGTTGTTCAGGTATGTTTAAGCCTGTGCATATTGTGTGATTATAGTGGTCTTCAAGTCACCTCTAACATAGCATGCGGAGATTATCATGGTCATATTCATACATTGATTGTGAGCAAAGATAATGATGTTAAAATCTCCACAAAATTAATGTATGATTACAGGCATGTTCAGGCATCCACATACTGTGTGATTATAGTGGTGATGAAGTCTCTACCAACATAGTATGTGGAGATTTTCATGGCCTTGTCCATACAGCGATCGTGTGTAACAATAATGACATTCAAGTCCCCACAGAGATAGTTTATGAATACAGGCATGTTTAAGCTTCTGCATATTGTGAGGTTTTAGTGGTGTTTAAGTCTCTGTGTTAGGAAGTTCATGGTTGCCTCAGTAATGCATAAGAATCAGCGCAGTAATTTGAAAAAGGCAAGGGTCATTGTGAAACCCTGTCTGGTAAACCTTTGGGAGGACTTACTTTAGGTTTAAGTTGATGTTACAAGATGGCCGCTGCTCTTGCAGCCGCTATTCAGACTCTCTGTAAGCACCTGTGCAGTCTAGTGGTTAAGGGAAGTGCGCGCGATCACTGTTGCACACTTCAACTGAAGTTCGTTAGCGTTCACACGTTTCCTCCATTTCTCCTCAGCTTATGTTGAAGGAGAGAACGGAATTCATAGTCGCGTGAGCGTTCATTAGCGCTTGCTGCCAGAGTCTCAGAATATTAGAATTCTTAGTCGCGTGAGCGTTTACTAGCGCTCGCTGACAGAGTCTCCGAATATTGGAATTCTTAGTCGCGTGAGCTTCTACTCGCGCTCATTTTCAAAGCCTCAGAGAACTGAACAAGTAGTCGCGTGAGCGTTTACTAGCGCTCGCTGCCTGAGTCTCAGAATATTCAATACCTTGGCCTCAGCAGAAATACAGCGCTTCCGTCATTCGAGTGAGCGCACCAGCCAAGGCGCATCTCCTCAGTTTCCAGAGTACTCCGAAGGACGTTTGAGCTACAGAGCCAGAGCAACTTTCCTGGGAACTCTCATACCAAGTAAGACTCAACCAAGAAAGTAGCGCTTGCTTCAAATTGCGCCATTCTGCAGACTTCTTCCTACCTCACACCAAGGTAGTCCTTCTGTCCCCTCAGTTGCGCTTTCCCTTTTTACTTTCCTCCCTCTTTTCCCTACCTTGTACCTCTATGCGCGTAATGAACAAGTAATGCGAAGCTTGGGCTAAAGTCTGAAGAATTCCAGGGAGAACCATCACCAACAAGAGACCTTAATGGAATGAACTATTAAATCAAAACTGCTTGAAATAGAAGGTATTTAAATGTTAGAGTTGCATACATACTTAGTATTGGGTTTGGTTAAGAAAAGCTCATGTAATATCTCTTTAGTTTCAGATATCCAGCACAGCCTCAGACAGAACATTTCTCATTTTGCAACACAGAAAATCTAGAAGAGAGGCATTAACTCCTGCTGAAACTGGTAGGGAGAACATAGAATCTAAGTACACATCAGGTACATAGTAGAGAGATTGTAGTTTCATTTATGTTCTCTTTCCCTTTGTGAATTAGGCACCCTCCGAGCATCCAGGAACCTCAACATAGAAGAGTCCAGGGAGAAGTACGAGGGTGGTAGCCGAAGAAGGAGTGTCTCTTCTCTTTCCCATTTCCCTTTCAACCTATTGGTGACGTTGCTCTGTTGCTCAGTAGAGTGGCGTGACGGCACCGGTGGGCGGGCATTGGGAGCATCATCCATTCTGCTTGTGCGAAGACTAGAGGGTCCTGACACTCTGCTGACATAGTGTATGAAGAGTATCATGGTGAAGTCCATACAGTGAATGTGTGTAAAGATAAGGGTATTCAAGTGTTATTATAGTGATGTTCAAGTCCCCACAGTCATTGTGTGTGATTATTGGGATGTTCAAGTCCCCACAGTGATAGTGTATGGTTATTGGGACGTCAAGATCTCACAGAGGTGGTGTGCGAAGGTAGGCATGTTCAAGTCCCAAGAACAATAGTGTGTGAAAATAATGTTCATGCCTCCACACAGCTAGTATGTGAATATAATGATGCTCAAGTCTTCACAGAGTTAGTGTGTTACTATAGGCATGCTCAAGCCTCCACTTAGTGAGTGATTATAGTGGTGTTCATTTGTCCCTAACAACGCAGTATGTGGAGATTATCATGCTCAAATCCTTACAGTGATATGATGTAAAGATAATGATATGCAGTCAGTCAATAACTGTTTATTCAGACAATGTAGGCCATAAAAGCGCATATGAACACTCACAAGTCAGATCATATCACAGCTGTACATATAGACATATCTTGACATACGTATGCAAAAAAGTATGTAAAACACGAATGCGGTGCAAGATAAAAACATTTATAATTTCATTACTGGTATAAATATGAAGCATCCCATGATAATATGTGCAAAACACAAGTTAAAAAGACAAACATTTACAAAAAGTAAGATAATGATATTCAATTCAAGACAGAGATAGTGTGTGATTTTAGTGATGTTCAAGTTCTCACAGAAATAGTGTGTGATTATTGGGCTTTTCAAGACCCCAAGAGGTAGTTTATGGGTTTTCGGATGTTCAAGCCCTCACAGAGCTAGTGTATGATTATTAGAATGTTCAAGAACCCACTGTGGTAACAAGGATGTTCAAGTCCCCATCCAGATATGCTGTGGTTATTGGAATGTTCAAGTCCCCACACTGATAGTGTGTGGTTATTGGGATATTCAAGACTCCATAGTGGTAATTTGTAGTTACTGCAATGTTCAAGTCCCCATGGTGAAAGTGTGTAGTTATTGGGGTGTTCCAAATCTCACATAGATTGTGTGTGAATGTAAATATGTTCGAGTCCCCATAAAGATAGTGTGTGAACGTAATTTTCAAGCTTCCACAAAGATAGTGTGTGAAGATAATGATACTCAAGCATATTAAGGCCTATGCATAGTGTGTGATGACAGTGTTTATCAAGTACATACTTACCTACTATGTGGAGATTCGCATTTTTAAGGTCATACATAGATAGTGTGTAAAGATAATGATATTCCAATCCCCACATAAATAGTGTTTGGTTACAAGCATGTTCAAGCCTCTGCATACTATTGACCAAGTCCCTTCCAACGTAAAGTATGGAGATTATCATGCTCAAGTCCATACAGTGATAGTGTGTAAAGATCATGATATTCTAATCCTCACAGAGATAGTGTGTGATTACAGGCATGTTTAAACCTCTGCCTAGTGTATGATTATATTGGTATTCGAGTATTTACCAATATAGTGTGTGGAGATTATCATGGTCAAGTACATGTCACAATAGTTTGTAAAGATGATGGTATTGAAGTCCACACAGAGATAGCGTGTGATTACACACATGTTCAAGCCTCTACATAATGTGTGATAATAGTGGTATTCAAGTCCCTCCTGAGATAGTGTGTGAATATAATCATGCTCAAGTTCCCATATTGATTACTGTGGAAAGATAATGTTTGAGTCCCCACACGGATGGTTTGGAAAGATAACCATGCTTAAGTCACCAGACTGGTAGTTTGTAGAGGTGATGTTTGACTCCCCACGGAAAGAGTGATGGAATATTATCAAGTTCAAATTAAAACGAACATCATGAGTGACTAGAGTAGTGTTCCCACAGAAAAATGTAGTTATAGAGATGCTCAAATCAAACAACGATAGTGTTTGACGATACTCATGATCAAGTCTAGAGTCTGGGTCTAGAGTCTGGGTCTGATTCACAAAGGAAAACTTAGACTTTTGTGTAAGTTTACTATTATTTTGCTATTCTCAAACTACAAGTTAATAGTAAGTTTATAAATGTGGAGGCTCCACAGTCGGGGCAGAGACCTCCGCACATAAAAAGATAGGCCTGTCCTATTCTTCGCCTCCACTGTAGATTTTCTGCTGTCTTAAACTTACTACTAACATGTTGCTTTTTAAAAGCAAAAAAATAGTAAACCTACATAAAAGTTTAAATTTACCTTTGTTCATCAGGCCCATAGTGAGTGAATATATAGATGTGCAGATCTCCGCAGAGATCGTGTGTAATTATAGTGATGCAATTTAAGTCCCTACAGAGACATGGTGTTACAGTAGCCATTTTCAAGATCCCAAAAATACAGGGCCTAATTCACAAACTGCATTGTGTAGTACTTGAATTAGTATAACAGTACTAAAGTTCACAAATCAATTGATCTGATTCACAAAGGTAACCTTACTTGTGTATAAATCTGTATGTGTATGATTACTCGCAGTAACTTTACTTCTTTAGACTATTCACCATTTACAAGTGTAAAATTACGGATAAGTGAACACTTGCATGTCCCCACTCCCTAAATTCAGGGCCTGGAGCCTAAATTATGACTTTAAAATTATAACTTGTACCTTTTCACTTGTACATGGAGATCCCCACCACAAGGGTGGAGATCTTCAAATGGTAAAGGATATAGAAAAGTTATTAAAGATGAAAAAAAAATAGAAACATGTTTTTACGTTAATTATGATTGTTAATTAGTTGTATATATTTAGTTTAAATGTGGAATAATATAAAAAATCTTTATTGTGAATATATTAACGCTAAAAAACAATGATTTTATCTGAACTTTATTTAGAAAAATACTCCCAACTAAAATAAAAAAATATATTTATCGATTTCAAATTATTAAAAATTATGTATAGATTTAATTAGCAACAGTTCAATTATGTTTACGACATATTAAGGCTAGATTAATTTTGATATGTAAAAAGATAAATATCATATTTTAATTTAAATTATTGTTTTATTTTGAGAAAAAAGTTTAAAAAATAAGTACAATAAAATGAAAGCAGTTTAAATAATTTAATTCATGTTTACATTAGTCGTGTGGTATTTGTTTTATAGTTCCTAAAACCATTATTTTCAATGAGAGGGTATTGTAGTGCCTCTTTCCGGGCATGGTGGTGCTGGATTACCTTCAGCTCTGAGGATGGACAGTCTACGAA
This sequence comes from Triturus cristatus, assembly GCF_964204655.1. Classification (NCBI taxonomy): domain Eukaryota; kingdom Metazoa; phylum Chordata; class Amphibia; order Caudata; family Salamandridae; genus Triturus; species Triturus cristatus. The sequence goes on along the minus strand of NC_140591.1, from coordinate 1,077,340,945 downwards.
TAGGAAGGGGCTTACTGTTTTGTGAGTGAGTTCATGCCGCTCTCTAAACCCCTCCCTAACCCTCTCTTGATCTTGTGTCACCATCCTTGTGAAGGCTTATACCATTATCAGTGAAACTTGAATACATTTGGATGTAGATGCCTGAAGTGAGTGGTATGTTATGGTGATGCACACAAAATACGTGACAGTCTTGTCATGGAGCTCCTACAAATAATGAATGTAGTCAATTTGATCTTATAGCCCATTACCAAAAAACAGCTGGAATCAGCTGAAAACTTAAAGGTGCTTACACATGTTTAAATGTTTATGGATAAGGCCTTAAAAGTACTGTGCTAATGACTGGTCAGGACCACAGTGCACTTCTCATTTACTACATACTTTCTGACTGCCTGACTCAACCTATTACATTGCTCTGCTCACCTCTGTTGGACCTGGCCCTTTTTGCAGGGTTATCCCCAAACATTTTGCCTCCCTCAGCCTATTTTTCTGACCTTCTTGTTGTTGGCTTTAGGACTCTGGGAATCTTACCACTGCTGACCAGTGCTAACATGCATGTGCTCCGTGTCTAAAATGTAATGGTATTTGGTTTCTCCATGATTCGTATATTTGATTTACTAGTACGACCCTAGTACTGTGCACTGTTTGTGCCCAAGGCCTGTAAATCAAATTCTACTAGTGGGTCTGCAGCACTGATTGTGCGTAGTCCTTCAAACCTATCTCAAGCTGCCTCTGCAGGGCTTGTGTGTGCAGTTTTAAACTGCCATTTAGACATGACAAGTTCACCTACTTGCCAGGCTCAAACCTTCCCTTTTATTACATGTAAGGCACCTCTACAGTAGGCCCTAGGTAGCCCAATAGGCAGGTGCAGTGTATTTAAAAGGAGGGACATTTACTTTTGAGTTTTACATGTACTGGTAGTGAAAAACTGCCAAATTCATTTTACACTACATCAAGGCTTATTTCTCCCAGATGTTGGCATTGGAGCTCCCTTGTAACATCTTACAAGTGTATCTTCCAAGTGGGAGCAGATAGAAAATTGGAGTTTGGTGCCTCTGGACTCACAACTTAAAAGCACATCTTTTAATGTAAGTGATTTTTAAATTGCAGGTCTCAAAATTCCACTTTCAGAAAGTTTGCATTTTCTTTCTTAACCATTCTGTGCCTCTGCCTGTCCCTAGAATACATCTCTGGGTTGGATGACAGTTGGGCTTTGTGAACTCACTCTAGAAAGTCATGCACAAAGGGAGCTGAGGTGTTCCCTGAATATCCTGATGGCCCATATTGTGGCTGATGAGCCTTCCTGGGCTAGAGTGCTGGGAGTAGCTGACACTTGTAACTGAATAGGGCTGTCCCTGTCCCCACATAAATAAGTCTCCACCTCATGTAGTGTGTCTGGAGCCATGGCAAGGATGCGCAGGGTTTTGTGCACTACAAAGACCTTACTTTGAAGTCTCCCTACTTCAAAGGCCAAAATGGGAATAAGTACTGGACCCTTTACCCCATATACTCGGAACACTGCAGGACTAAGGACATTTTGCCAGGAAGAAGAATTGTTGTGCAGCCAGGAGGGACTGTCACTTTGCTGCTTTCTTTGCTGTGCTGGACAGCTGCCTGCTGCTTCTGTTCTGAGAGTGAGAAAGCAGAATGGAGAGAGTTAAGTCCAGTCCTCTAAGATTTTCCAAGGGCTTGACTGGGCTTGCCTTCTGTTGCTGATTCCTCAGGGACATAAAAAACTTCACTTGCATCTCGCTTCCAACACCTGCGCTCCTCTGCTGTGGGTCCAGTCCTGCCAAGTGGTGTCAAATCTAGTTCTGTACCCCAAGGAGGTGAATTTGAGGGTGCAATCAAGAAACCAATGCATCAACTTCAAGCATCAGTTCGGAATCCATGCATTCCTGCAATATTCGATGCATTGCCACTGCCTGCACTGAAGCCATGGTCACTGAGTGCGCGATGCAATGACCACAACTTACAATGCAGCCCGACTTTGCCAATGCAGCGCTTTTGAAGAACCGCTGCTGTGTCAGTCTTGAGTACCACTTAACCAAGGTCTGTGACACACCACTCAAACTCTGACGCAGCCGCAGCCCTATGTGACTTTCACTCGACACAGCACCGTCAGCCCATCAGTTCAACATCAATGCTGAAGAACCGACACAGCGTGCTTTCGTCATCAACGCATTATCGACACCACGTAGCCTTCGGGAACCGAAGTCTAGCACAAGCAACCAATGATTCACCTCCTCTGCACAAAGCATCATCTCGAGAAGGAAAGCTCAACGACCCTGCGCCACCTTCAGGGACCGAAGCATCAGCTGCATCCACCATGTCTCACCTTCTCTGCGCCATGTATCATCTTTGATTTCTGATGCATCCAATGTACTATAAGGGGAGTTGCGTGATTCCTGAATCCAACCCGCACTCCATCACTGTTGGACTGAACGTTTGGATTTCTCCCGGTCAAGCATGATCAGATAGCCCCAGTTAGAACTTTATTTAATTTGAAGAATTCATAACTTGATTGTGTATGTTGGATTTTTTGTTGTAGTTCTGGCCTTGTTTTACTCAGATAAATATTGGCTATTTTTCTAGACTGGTGTGGAAGACTTTTGTGGTGATTTCAGTGTATTACTGTGTGTGTGTGTGTGTGTGTGTGCACAAATACTTTACACATTACCTCTAGAGATAAGCCTGACTGCTCTGAGCCAAGCTACCAAGGGGGCAAACACAGATTACCTTTGGAGTGTAACTTACTTACACTGACTACGATTGTGGATCCCTACTTGGACCGGGTGCCAACAGGAGACTGCCATTTCCAACATCCTTCAACAAGAATGTTCCACAGCTTGATGGGCACTCAGTCTTGATCTTTATTACCAGGCAAAATAGTAGGTCCAGTTGCCCATTTACATGGCGCTCACACCCTCACCAGAAGCAAGTCCCGTCCTTCCTGTTTGCTCACACGGGGAACAATATTCTTAGGTTGGCAGGTTTGTAGCCTGTGGTAAACGAAACATCTACCACCAATCGAACACCTAGTCAAAATAGCTTATGCCACATGATAACATTCACTCTAATTAAGAAATGTAGGCTTGATCATTTACATAAACCTCCCCGTGATGATTCAAAAGTGTCTAATCCAAATTTTCCCTTACTTGATACTCCACCAAAATACTAGTACTTCCCTGTTCAGATTGCATGAAACGTATGTACTTTTTAGCATCCCATGAATTGATTAAGAAGCTACAGAGAACCCAGTTGTCAGACAGATCTTAACTTTAACACCTTTCTCCTTATTATAAAATGTCCACCGGGGCAAACTATTCATGCACTTCGGTGTCACTTTGGTATTACAGTAGAGGCCACAGGAGCATGCATGGCTTCTTCTGTAATATGGTTTACACTGGCTCAGGATGTGTGGCACATGACCACAAGGTGATGAACTGACTGTGCACCATCATAGTAGCTGGTGCAGAGTTAATGCACCACCACAGAAGGTTGTGCACAGTCAATGCACACCTCAAGGGCAGTCCTTGGGAGGGGATTACAGTGATCCTATGGGCACTCCAGACATCCCTCTGGAGGTGGTTGTATTAACACACTATACCGTACTGGGGGCAATCTATGCACCTACTCAGCACAGAGAGAAAAGAGCAGGTAAATGACTGACCTGTGGTTTCAAACAGTGACTCTGTCTTTCAGTTATTCACTCTTTCTGCAAATGTACTACTAAATATCGAATAAAGCAATATCATGATACAAGAATACCGTGGACAACATATTGAAGACCAAAATATCATTAAGGGCCATGCACATAAAGTAACTATAGATTTACTATTCTATCTCCACATCTATGCACCTAGAAAATATATATATTATCTACTGGCGGTCGCCAGTAGATAGTTAGAGTTAGGACCGAGTTCCCATAGGAAATCTGAAAATTCTATTTTGAATAACTTTGGCGCCGGTTGACTTATCTTCGTGAAATTTTCAAAACTAATGGGGCGCTCCGCTCAGCTCCTACCCTGAAAGTCTCGGGGTGATTCGTCAAGTGGGGGCTAAGAAAAAAGGGGGGTCCCAAAACGCGTTTTCCCCATGCATTTTCCCATAGGACCTTTAGTCGAAGGTACAGCCCGAACGGCTGAACAGAATTACTTGAAATTTGGCAAAGAGGTAGTCCTCAGGTCAGGCATGTGCCTTTTGCTTAAATGGTGTAAATCCGTTCAGTAGTTCCTGAGAAAATAAAAAGTAAAATCACATATATATCTGGGCGGAGCCTAACCACACATCTCATCGTGAGATCTGATTGGCTGTCAGCACTTCATCCAAGAAGTGTTGGTAGCCATCTTGGGACCAATATACATGATACCACCTCATTAAAAAGCATTGCAGTTAATAGAAGGTTTTAAGACTTTAGTTACATTATAAATGATTTGTTGATGGTACCATACTCATTTTAGGAATTGTGGTGTGTTCTAAGGTGATTTTACCATGTGAAAAAGCCTTCTGCTGTGATATCATGAATCATGTTTGAGAGAAAACAATTTTCTCATGATTTTCCCACAGAGGTTTGGAAGGTGATCTATAAGCTAACTGAGAGCATACTTTCTGTAAATTCACATTATCTTTCTCAGTCATGTGAGAATGAAGTCTGACATTCTCAGTAAAACATGTACATCCAACGAGGGCAGAGACTGTCAGTTGATTCCTTTGTGTTCTACTGCAGCTTCCCAGAGTGTTCTAAAGAACAACTAGAGCGCTAACAGTCCTACTTATGACAAACGTATGGCACACCGCACACCTGAAGCCATCTTGGTTGGAATGAAGTGGTAATTCTTAAAACATTTAATTTAAAAAGGAACAAAATGAGGGGGTTCATTTTGCCATAGAAAGTATGATTAGTGTTGCAGAAAGAAAAATGAGGGCACATTTTGAGTGACTTCTCAAATCCTCTTCTATTTCATTAAAACATTCTGACATGCAGACTGAAACATGCACTTTCAATACCAGCAGCAGACTTCCCTGGTGAGCAGTAGCTTTACTACAGTGATCTAATAAGCAACTAGAGTGCTAACATTCTGAATTTATGGCAAATTTGTGACACATCTGAATGTCTTCTTGATGGAATCAAAGTAAAAAACTGAAAGTATTTCCTACTGAGGAGACTGTAGTAAATGAGGAAATTAGGAAACATCATAACAAATAAGTCTCCCAAAATGGCCACCAGAGACAAAAGAGCCCAAATGTAGCCCAAATATCACCCAGATGTAGCCCAAGTATAGCCCAATGACAGAATGTCCCAGAGTGTTCTAACGAACAACTAGCGCGCTAACAGTCTTACTTATAACAAAAGTATGGCACTCCTGAAGCCATCTTGAATGGAATAAAGTGGTAACATTTAATTTACAAAGGAACACAATGAGGGGGTTCATTTTGCCATAGAAATTATGATTAGTTCTGCAGATAGAAAAATTAGGGCACATTTTGACTTCTCAAATCCTCTTCTATTTCATAAACAAATTCTGACATGCAGACTGAAACATGCACTTTGAATACCAGCAGCAGACTTCCCTGGTGAGCAGTAGTTTTACTACAGTGATCTAATGAGCAACTAGAGTGCTAACATTCAGAATTTATGGCAAATGTGTGACACATCTGAATGCCTTCTTGATGGAACCAAAATAAAAAACTGAAAGTATTCCCACTGAAGATACTCCAGTAAATGAGGAAATTAGGAAACTTCATAACAAATAAATCTCCCAAGATGGCCACCAGAGACAAAAGAGCGCAAATGTAGCTCAAATATCACCCAGATGTAGCCCAAGTATAGCCTAATGACAGAATGTCCCAGAGTGTTCTTAAGAACAACTAGAGCGCTTACTGTCTTATTTATGCCAAACCTTTGGCACACCTGAAGCCATCTTGATTGGAATAAACTGGTAACACTTAAAACATATAATTTAAAAAGGAACACAATGAGGGGGTTCATTTTGCCATAGAAATTATGATTAGTGCTGAAGAAAGAAAAATTAGGGCACATTTTTAGTGACTTCTCAAATCCTCTTCTATTTCATTAAAAAATTCTGATATGCAGACTGAAACATGCACTTTTAATACCAGCAGCAGACTTCTGTGGTGAGCAGTAGCTTTACTACAGTGATCTAATGAGCAACAAGAGTGCTAACATTCAGAATTGATGGCAAATGTGTGACATATCTGAATACCTTCTTGATGGAATCAAAGTAAAAAACTGAAAGCATTTCCTACTGAGGAGACTGCAGTAAAGGAGGAAATTAGGAAACTTCATAACAAATAAATCTCCCAAGATGGCCACCAGACACAAAAGAGCCTAAATGCAGCACAAATATCACCCAGATGTAGCCCACATGTATCCCAATGACAGAAATGTGCAAAACACTTATTTTTTGTGTATTTGCAGTTTTATATAGTGCAGACTTGTCAGGTATTGGAATGCTTTACATGAGCATTGGTTACATCACACAAGATCAAATTCATTTTGGTTGTAGACATGGGGAGATTAAGTGATTTGACCACAATCACAGAATGTTGAGCTGAAGCAGAAACTCCAACCTGATTCCCCAGTTGCAAAGTCTGCAGCTCTGGAAGTAACACCACATCCTCTCGCCAAGGTGCAACATTTAATCAAGTGGTCAACTGGATAAAAAAACATAAAGATTATAAATAATTTAAAAGTTCTTTGTCGCTATTTGAAAACTCAGAAAATATGTCCTCATTTTAGTTTTTTAGAGCACTAACCATAATTTTGATGCAAATAAGACCCTCTCATATATGTAATTTCTAAAGGAAATACTCTAGGTATTACAGTTTTGATGACGTCAGGCGTTCCACACTTTTGTAATATATATATAGAATGTTAGCAATCTAGTTGTTCATTGGGATACTGTTGAGAGGCAGAGGCCAGGGGCACGGACTCTGAAAATTGAAGGCAGGTAGGAGAGTGCAGAGGCAACAATTTGACCACACTGGGCAGGCAGGAAGGGCAGTGGCAGCACAACAGACTATGGAGGGCAGTGGAAAGGGGGGCAGGGGAAACAAACCAACAATACAGGACTGGCAAGAGAGGCTGTGGCAATATAATAGACCATTGTGGGCAGAAGGAAGAGGCAGTGGTAGTACAACCATACATGCCAACAGACCCGTTTCAGCCAGGAAACGTCCAATGTTTGTAAGCTCAAATGGGCTTTATTTGATCTGTCTCCTGTCTACAATCTCCTCTTTTTCAATGTAACTCAAAGGGGAAAATCAATACCCCAGTTTTTTTTCAAAATCTCCCTCTTACCAAGTTCAAAATGTTCGCAAGTATGGTACATTGAATCATGGTAGGCAGGAGGAATTGGGGTAGGTACATGGACTCGGATAACAGAGGACAAGAGGGACATGGAGAGGTGCACCAAACTGACTCTACAGGGCAGGCATCAGGGTTTGCAGCAGCACAATACACCACACTGCGCATGCGGTATGGGAGTGCAGCACAACAATCCATAGAAAGCAATAGCGAGTGGACAGGATCATGCACATGGACAACAGAGAACAGATGGGAAAGAGGCAATGGTAGCTAGCTGACCATAATGGACAGACAGGAGAGAAAGCTGCAGCATAACAGACCATAAAGGGCAGGAGGGACGATCAGGGGCATTACCATGGAACAGACAACCCAGGAGGGAGGGAATAGGGGGTCTGCACATGGAAACAGAGGGCTGGGGGCAAGGTGGCAGGGCAGGAGCAGCAAGATGACCATGGAGGTCAGGCAGGATGGGCACTAGAATCAAGACACACCATGGAGAGCAACAATGAGACTATGGTGGCATACACACAGACCATGGAGGGAAGGTGGGAGGGGGTCAGGGGCATCTAGCTGACCACACAGGGAAGGTGGGAGGGGCCATGGCAGCACAGAAGACCATGCATGGCAAGCGGTAGGGTTAGTGGCAGCACAATGGCTATGATGGGCAAGAAGGAGGGTGCAGGGGCATGCACAAAGGACCATGGAGGATAGAAGGGAGGGTCAGGGCCTGGGCACAGACAAGAGAGTTCAGGGGAAGGGGCCTCACAACAGACCGCGCGGGGCAGGCAGGAGGAGCAGTTGCAGCACAACAGATCAGGGAGGGCAGAAGGGTGTGGCAGTAAAATGGACCATGGAGGACAGGAGGAAGGGGATAGGGGCATGTCATGTGGACAGGCACGGTGGAGGTGGCAGGGACAGGTTACAGTCATCTGACAATGCTAGGCAGGTGGGAGGGGAGTGGCAGCTCAACAGAACACTCAGAGTAGATAGGAGTGGCAGGTCCATGGAACATAGTGGGCAAAAAGGATGGAGCAGGGGCATGCACAAAGACATCGGAGGGCAGGGGGAAGGAGAATAGGGGCAGCAAGCTAAGCACAGAGGCTAAGCAGGAGGTCAATGATGGGCCATAGAATTGGGCAATGGAGGGCAGGAGGAGTGGACTGGTACATCATGCTAAATGGAGGGCAGTGGCAGCACATCAGACCATGTATGGCAGGAGGGAGGAGGCTAGTCCATGGATTCAGACAACAGAGGATAGGGAGGAGGTGGATGGGGCAGCAAGCTAACTGTTCAGAGAAGGTGGGTATTAGGAACTTTATTGTTTTTAAAATGTGTGTCTGTGCGAACTACTTAAAATATGAACAAGTATGCAGCATAATCTCACTTTTATTCAGGAAGATGAGGACGTTTGTGACTGTGACTCCGGGCTCACTTGACAGAAACACCCCCTGACCCTCCACCCCCATCGCAAAATGTAATGCCCGTGAAAAGGGTAGGTGGACGCAGTGTTATATAGAACATAGTCCCAAGAGCACGATTGAAAATGAAAACTAGATGTAGTATATGGTATAAACTATGCACCAAAAAGTGTGATATAAGATGAACTGGGGCGTGAAATATAATATGCAATACATTGTGCGCAATGACAGATTCATTGTAGAGCGCGAGATAGCACAGGCACTAGCGCGTGCTATGCGATATGCGCCTTGAGAGTATAATATGCACAGGGCAGTGTTGTGTAACATAACTAGTCTCTAAAGTTGTAATATAAAATATGTGCTGGGGAGTGTAACGTTGCATTTGCACTGTGACAAAGATATGGATCCCAGATTGTAATATGTATGGCATAGCACTGTGCGTTATAACATACACATCGAGGAAGGCATGTTAGATGGGGCAATATAACCCGTGCGAAGGCAAGTGTGGCATGACATATTCACGGGGTGGTGTTACAGTGCACATGGGCTAGAGAGTGTCATAGCATACGCACTAGCTGGTGGAATACAACACAGAGGTGTGAGGCAATCGGCGGGCACTGGTGGGTGTAACACAGCATTGGGCTCAGACAGGACCACGCTGTGACTCTCAAGTGAGGTTTGTCTCCTTTCCAGAGAGTAAAATAAAAAGTATTACACATCCGGCGGTGGATGTGTTTTTTATTAACCGTGAGGGGGGTTTCTTGCATAGTTTGGTCGAATTTTTGTCGAATCCCCTTTGAATGGCTTGGTGTGCGTGTATATTAAATGTGCCCGTCAATAGCTACCCATGTTTGTATAAATAAACGACAAGGATGTCTAATTGGAGAGTACCCACCTGCGGGGGCGCTGGGATTAGGCACGGTAGGGCGTCAGACACGTCAGAGCTTCACTAGCGGTGTAAATACATTTCACGTGGATTCATTCTATGCATAATCGCCTTTTAATGAATATCACGCAAATCGTCATGGTGATAGGTACATACGGTTTGTCCAGCATGTCCTAGGTGTTTCTATAAATATATATATTTTTAAAATATTAAAAAACAAAGGCCGGCCCCGGGGGATGGGATCCCCGGAGCCATAAGTGGCCTGAGGAGGGGGGCAACGCAGCCCCCTCCTAAAAAATTTTAATTAAAAAAAAGGCCATGACCCGGGGGTTGGGGTCCCCGGGGCCGATTAAGGCCTTGGGAGGGCCAAATTAATTTTTTTCAACAAAAAAAATTAGGGTGCAGGCCCTGGGGGATGGGGTCCCCAGGGCCAGTAAATTAGAAAAAGAAGGGGGTCACACAGCCCTCCTTCTTAAAAAAATAAAATAAATAAAAGACCGGCATCGCGCTGGAGGCCACGGCCCCTCCTTGCAGCACTCTGCAAATGCGCCCCCGGCCAGTTGTAAGTTGGGGAATTAATTCCCCTTCAATACTGAGGGTCCCTGAGGGCCAACTAGCCCAACAGGTATCTCCAGTGTGCGCCAGGGAGCTGCGTTGCAGACAGGCGTTCTGAGGCCATGCCCCTTTTTACACCTCTATGCAACGCAGCTCTGTGGCGCTTAATGGAGGTACCTAGTGGGCTAGTTTGACCCTAGGGACCCTTAGGATTCAAGGGGACTTAATCTATCAACTTTGAACGGCCACAGGGTGCGTTTACACAGTGGTGAAGGGGGGGGACGGGGCCTGAGGTGACGTGTGCAAACACGCCCTGTGGCGCGTTTTAAGTTGGGGAAATAATTCCCTTTCAATCCTGAGGGACCCTGGGGGCCAACTACCCCACCAGGTGCTTCCAGTAAGTGCCACTGCTCTGCGTTGCAGAGAGGTGGTGCAGGCTGTGCCCCTTTTTACACCTCTCTGCAATGGCGCTTACTGGACGTACCTAGTGGGCTATTTTGCCCCTAGGGATCCTCAGGATTCAAGGGGACTTAATCTCCCAACTTAAAAAACGGCCACAGGGCATGTTTACACAGTGGGGAAGGAAGGGGACGGGGCCTGAGGTGACGTGTGCAAACATGCCCAATGGCGCATTTTAAGTTGGGGAAATAATTCCCCTTCAATCCTGAGGGCCCCTGGGGGCTAACTAGCCCACCAGGTGCTTCCAGTAAGCGCGAATGAGCTGCGTTGCAGAGAGGTGGTCCAGGCCGTGCCACTTTTTACACCTCTCTGCAACGCAGCTCTGTGGCGCATACTGGACCAACCTAGTGGGCTAGTTGGACCCTAGGGACCCTCAGGATTCAAATGAACTTAATCTCCCAACTAAAAACGGCCACAGGGCGTGTTTACACAGTGGTGAAGGGAGGGGACGGGCCTGAGTTAACATGTGCAAACAAGCCCTGTGGCGTGTTTTAAGTTGGGGAAATAATTCCCCTTCAACCCTGAGGGACCCTGGGGGCCAACTAGCCCACCAGGTGCTTCCAGTAAGCACAACTCCGCTGCATTGCAGAGAGGTGGTGTAGCCGTGCCCCTTTTTACATCTCTCTGCAGCGCAGCTCTGTGGTGCTTACTGGAGGTACCTAGTGGTCTAGTTGGAACCTAGGGACCCTCAGGATTCAAGGGGACTTAATCTCCCAACTTAAAACAGCCATAGGGCGTGTTTACACAGTGGGGAAGTGAGGGGACGGGGCCTGAGGTGACGTGTGCAAACACGCCCTGTGTCGCGTTTTAAGAGGTAGATTTAATCCCCTGCCCTATTATATACTAGGGGCTTACAGAGGAGGTCATGCTGATCACAGGGGGACCCCAATGCATAGTGTTCCCTAGTGTCTTTTAACATAGCACTGGCTCTAGGACTGTTTAGTCAGACTGAGTTACCACCAGTATCCGTCTGAAAAAGTTGAGGGTACAGGATGATTTTGCAATAATGCTTCTTTCTGCTCTTCTGTTTGTTCTTTCTGCACGTTATCCTTCTTCCTGCACTTTTCTTCGTCTTTGAGGACTTCTGTTGCTTCTTTCTGCATTTCTTTTTTTTCTTTCTGTGCGTTTTTTCTTCTTTCTTAACATGTCCTATCTCTGTAGGCATAGTTAGAATTTAGCATTTAAAAAACCTTTGAAATTCACTGAAAAAACCATAGGTTTCAGACACGTTATAGTTAGGAATTAGCATTTAAAAAACCTTAGAAATTCACTGAAAAAACCATAGGTTTCAGGGGCGTTATAGTTAGCTGGACTTTTCACTCGTACAAAATCATTGAAATTCCCCAGTTATAGTTAGTTCAGCTAACTATAACTCACACGCCCGCAATGCACTGCTAATGATGTCACATATTACATCACTCATGACATGGTCAGTGACATCACTCATGACATCACTGATGACATCTCAAATGACATCACTAATGACATCACTGATGACATTATCCTTGTGATAGAGTGGCAGACCTCCTCTTCCCCTAATATAACCTTTGATGCACACATTCAAAAATAGAAACTACAATGTTCAAAACAATGGACATACCAATACCAGTTACAACAACCTATTCAGTAATTCTAAGATCCACATACACATCCACTCATTCACCAACAGTCCTATACAGTCACTCATACATGTACTCACTCATCATATGTACTCACACACCTATACATCCTGTTACACAACGCCACTCATCCATAGAGTTACTCACACACATAGTCACTCATGCTAATAAAGAATGAAACATCCATTTACTTGCATATACAGTTATACACACACCACCACACTTACTTCTACAGAAACTTACACAACAATCACTTATAGAAACTTATTACAGTTCATACAGGAACTCTTTCAATCTCTCACTCTCACATATACTTACTTATATACACCAATAGTCACATATACTAGTGTAAAACATATGTAGTTACTTATAAATACACAATTGAGACAGTCTATCACTCACTAACACACCCATGCACACACTCATCCACCCATACAGTCCTGCACACATTCTGTCTTCAACACATACAAACAGTGAGTCACTCATTCATGCACCTATGCACTACGTAATACCCCCCACCGAACCATACAGACACTCAGACACTCATACTGATACTCAAAAAACTAACTAATAACCTATATAGACACTCATGTAGCTACTCACCAACCCATGCACCGACTTATACACAAAGTGAGAGACTGATACAGATATTTACACATTTAAACATTACTCACTAAGCCATGTATTCACTAAGATACACTTAATCAGTCAGTTATACAATCAATTTTTCAAAAACAAATCATCCATTTAGACACTTATATACCCATTTATTCTTCCATCGACCTTGAGATATACATATATAAAACATATGTAATTTTCAGAAAAACACACATTCACTGGATGATGTCATCAGTGATGTCATTTGAGATGTCATCAGTGATGTCATGAGTGATGTCACTGACCATGTCATGAGTGATGTAATATGTGACGTCATCAGCAGTGCGTTGCGGGCGCGCACGTTATAGTTATCTGAACTAACTATAACAGGGGAATTTCAATGGTTTTGTACGAGTGAAAAGTCCAGCTAACTATGACGCCCCTGAAACCTATGGTTTTTTCAGTGAATATATATATATATATATATATATATATATATATATATATGGAGTTAGATATGAAAAAATCTATACTTGCCTTTCAATCTTTCGAATTGCAATATTTTGCTCCTAATATTTCCCTACCGCGATATTCTGTCTTGGATATTCAGGGGGCACACCTCTCTTTGTTGAAGACATCTGTCATTATTCATGCCTGCCCTGAAGCCAGTACATTTTTTGTGTGTAATTGGGCAGTCCCTCTACAGCACTCCGCTGTCTTTGGCTAGGGTTGCGCTATACAAATACCACAGACATACACATTGTATCGGTATAAGCTGGTCACACAGATATAAGGGTGCACCATGGTGCACTTAGAGACAGTACCCTCAATGTGTTATTCAGGGCTGGTCATGTTACGCAGTGGCATTTCAATCTCTATTATGGTCGCTTATGGCTAGACACATTACACTGAAAGCAATGTGCCTCGCTCATCATGCCATCCATGAGATAAACCTTTGCTTCTCACTGGGGCCGGACTGGCTTCAGCAGGCATTGGACATTTTCCCGGTGGGCCGGAAGGGTGGGGGCAGGTTTTGGAGCAAAGGGGGCCAGTTTTGTTACTGGGGACAGTTTTGCAGCAGTGCTGCAATATCTGCTCCCTATAACAAAAGCAACAGCAGTGCTTCACACTAGCAAACCCACCCTCTCACCCCCCCGGGCAGGTCCCACTGAACTGCCCAGGCTGGTTTGTGTTCCCAGCCCAACCCTGCGTCTCACAGCAACAACTCAACAACTACCATGATTCCAGGCCTTAACAATCTAGGTGCGCTCTATCCTCCTTTATGACTGCTCTGCAATAAATTTCATATTGAAGGAAATTCTTTTTCTGTTCAAATGGTCAAGATTCAAACTTGCTCCTAGCAAAAATAGGAGTAATTTGCAATTGTTTTGAATCTGGTTCATCTCATGTTTCTAACTACTGTATTATAATCAAAAGTACATTTTGTAGGTATCTGCATCAATGAATGAATCTATTTTCACACTGTGCCTCAAGACCTCATTCTTGAGTTCTTGACTCCACTACTTCATGTTAAAAGTACACCCCTATTCCTCACGCTTGATACCTTCTGTATACTTCATCGTACAACCAACAAGCTACTCAACAATGTGCTCTGAAGATTGCGCCCACGATCATGACATAAATTACAGTTGTTCATGACCACAACATGGATATAAAGCCCCATTTAAATGCTACAATATAAAACTTGGCATACGATGTCATGCATACATAATCATGACTAGTTGTTCGACAATCCTGCTTAAGGGCCTGATATGAGTATGGCAGATGAAGTAGTGTCTGTTTGAATGGCAGAGGACATTACCTCCACCATCTAAGAGGTACTCTGCACTCCAAATTTAGAGATGACCACCAGCCCGGTGGACTATTGCCAAATTTAGAAATGACTGCCCGCCATGTAGTCATATCTGTACATTGAAAGGAACCGTCACCACAACAGTTCCTTTCAATCTACTAAAAGCTTGGCATATAGCCGCTGTTGGATTTGACCGCCATAAACCAAACTATTGACTTTTTTGATTTTGCAAAAACAAGCTCTCAAAGTGGAAGTTTATTCTTGAAAAACAAAAACTGTATGACTCCCGCGCCCTGGGAATTTTCTCCTAAAAAGGGCAGGTGATTTAATGTACATCCTCTGGTGGCCCATACCCTGTCAGACAGTTGCAGGAAGTATTTCATCAATAGAGCCAATCGGGGCTCCATCCACAGTATACTGAAAGTACAAACAACTCTAAATAAGGCAGTTAGACAGGGGGTTTAGCGGGCAGGGTACGCTGTCACGTTTGTAACAGAGTAAGCTGTCTGTTGAAATCTAAATTGGGCCCTAAGTGCCTTTGAGCCTGATTTAGGTTTTGGTGGCCAGATACTTTATCATGAACATGACAGATATACTATCCGCCCTATTACAAGTGCATTATATCCACATGTAAAAAGGCCAATGGGATATCAGTCATGTTTCTGATGGAGTACCTGTTCGGTAAACTCTAAATCAGGCCCTTTTTCCCCATGCACCCACCCATGGTTTTTGACGCAAAACTATGGGGCATATTCTCAAGGACCTATCACTGAGTTATCGGCACCTTATCGCAGCCAAAGTCGCGATAAATGTATCGCCCCATTCACAACCTGGTGCAAACAGGCGATATCACCAGTTTTCCGGTGATAGCATCCTCAAAAAACATCGCCACAGATGACACCGCCAACTATCGCTAATGAGATGCAGAGTAGGCGTTCCCGAGCAAAAAGACGCAACAACACCACTCCACAACATTCTCAATGACCAGCCAGATCGGCGATAAGATCACAAAATATGCAATAAGGCGTGTTAGCAGCAGGAAAGTAACACCTGCTTTGACCAGGTGCAAAGTCGGACGACAACCTTCAGCCTAAAAGGAGCCCAGCCCACAGCCACACCTGAAGAACAACAGATGCCATGGAGCTACTCATCATGCAGCTCGGAGCCCCAACAGGGCCACAACACCTGCCGCCACCACCCCCAGGACCACCCCCCCGTACCACCACAAAGGCAGCGCAGACAAAGACAGCGGACCTTCAGGAAATGCACCAACCTCACAGACTTAACACCAGAGAATGTCATTGCCCACTACAGGCTCAAAAGGACAACCATCCTGAGCATCCTGAACATCATTGCCCATTGGCTGACGGTACCAACACAGCGGACAACCAACATCCCTCTGCAGACAAAGCTGCTGGCTGTGCTGCACTGGTTGGCCTCTGGGACATTCCAACCAACAACCGCCAGTGTCGGAGGAGTCTCAAAGCCAGCCCTATCCAAGTTCCTCAAACCTGTCCTGGATGCCATCATCAGCTTGGAACCCCAGTACCTATACTTCCCCCACGTGTTGGGGGCAATTGACTGCACACATGTCCTACTTGTGCACACAATTACCGCAACAGAAAGCACACGCATTCCATCAATGTGCAGGCAATAGTGGACCACTGGGGACATTTCACCAATGTCATCACCAACTACCCAGGCAGTGTGCATGACTCATACATCTTCCAACAGTCCATCATCAACCGGCGCTTCCAGGATGGCACCTACGGAAATGCAGTGCTCATTGGTAAGTACCAAATGAACACACCACTCACCTGCAATCCTCAATCATGCAATTCACAACTCTGGCACTGCACACGTTACAAACCCACATACAACATGCCAAACAACATGCCCACCCACCAGACATGACAGCACAACTGACTGTGGCAACCTGGGCTAGCCATGTACATGAGCCACCAACGTCATGGCACATCAGTCACACACCAGCGGAATGTGGAGTTAGGTGGCAACCAGGCATGTGTGAAGAAGGCAAGTGACCCATGAATGAGAATGCACACTTTGTCAAGTGTGGGGTGGATGTGCTGGACAGACTGCAGCATGTAGAAAAAGACATATTCATGTTGACATATAATGCTGGTGTTGGTAGCATTGTGGACAGTGGACGCAACCATGTCACCGTAGCCAGTGGGGAAGATCAGGGATATGTAGCTTGTTACGTCCCCCCTGTATGCGTGTGCAGAGTGGGCTTACCCAGCGTAAGCCAGGCTAGCGTAGGGGTGTGAATAAAAAGCACGTAGCCCTGGGCGTGGTTCTCTTCAGGAATGGCCAACATGCCTGCCAGGGCGGCGCCTCTAGCTCCACCACGAGGCCGACGCCATGTGCGGAGGTGCCTGCGATCCTGTGTGCCTGCTGCAGCCCAGGCCGCTGCTCTCTGAACCAGTCTCGTCCGCCCCTGCGCATCCAGGCCTCACCGCTCACCTGCCGACACCGGCGTGTTCCAAGAGTGCCCATCACATGCCTGTGCAAGCTCCAAGCCAGAGGCCCATGAACTTGGCAGCCTCCTCAGACCATCGCGGCCTCAGCGAGCAAGGCCCACAGTACTCCGTTCCCATTGACGCACTCGACCGGCGGACAAGTAGGTTACACATTTGGAACTGAGTCTTGATTACACGATGGCACAGTACATATTCATGGCATTGTTGAAATCCCCATACTCCCTTTAATGTGATGACACCAACTCTGCATAGCATTCCGATCACACGTGTCTGTGGGCCCTTGCAGACTTCTGCCTTATGCCTACACACCAGTCCAGCAGGCCTCAGACAAATCCAATCCAGTCCGTCCCAGGCAGGACACAGCATCGTCGCAGGGTGCACACCCGCTCAGCTCTGGTGCCTCCACCTCCGTCAACCAGGAATCTTCTCCATATGCCATTTTAACTCTGTGTGTTAGAGGTCCAGGAGGAGATGGCTGCACAGCGGTTGCCCCACGCTGACTGCTGCCTTCAGCACACACTGCGGTCGAGTAGGACACATAGTTGGAACTGAGTCTTGATTTGTTCATTTCAGAGTTTATATCATTGTACAGGCCTCATCACAGACTGCATCCCCTTCCAGCTCTGGTGCCACTGACTCTGTGCCACGGGAGTCATGGTCACTCTCCCGTTGAACTTTGTTGGCATCTGAGTCTATGGCCTGGGGGTTGTCTTCATCATGTAGCTAATACTGACATGGGGGGAAAAAGGAGACAGTAGCATTCAACTCCTCCATAATGCCTGTTTCTGCTTGCTTCTGCCCTCTGCATGATGCACTGGATGGACACCTTCCACTGCCCCCTGTAACACTCCACGACATTCTCATTGGACATCAACGAGGACCCACTCAGCACTCGTGGCCCTATCTCAGTGCACCACAAGTCACTGTCCCTTGCGGGTGTGCCTGTGTCGGCCGTAGTGCCAGTGCCACTAACTCTGTGCAGCTCGAGTCATGGACCCTTGCTTTTTTCACATTTTTCTGTTTGTACTTTGAACTTCTGATTGTCTGATCACTGTTGTAGTTGTTGCCAGCACCAACCAACCCCTGAGGGGTTGCTTACACTACCCAATGCCCATCCAGCACAGGCGTCACTGGACGTGTGACCCTGGCAATAAAAGGTGCTGGGCGCACGTGCCCGTAGCCAGTTCCACAAATTATCTCAGTGTGTCTGTGTGGTAATAATGTATGCATGAGGGCCGCGGGTCATACCAAATCTCATTGAGCTGAGTACAGCATGTGCAACCTTGTCACCTCAGGCAGTGGGGTAGACCTGGGACATGTGGCTGTGTCGGACCCCCCTGTGAGCGTAAGTGAGTGGACTGGTGTACGGCAGTACGGCATAGGGGTGTGGTCATTCAACACGCGGCTCTGGGCGTGGTTGAGTTTAGGCCTTGACAAAGAGGTAACTGATGCGTGTTTCTCTGATGTAGTGTCTGCACCACCCTTCATGCAATGTGCAATGTTGCTATGTAGCATGCCCACAGAGTGTGGCCTCGGCCGAGGGGTACATGAGGGTGAGAAAGCCCGCCCAGGGTCCAGGATCATACATGCCAACTGTTGTGTGTGTCGCTATTTCCACAGCATAAGCCAAAGGTATACCCTCAACCGCAGCCAGGCATGAACTCTACATCTGTGTCCGCCCTGTCCTTACCATAGGCCTACACACGTGGCCGTACACCTTCAGCACACAACATCACTGTGTCATTGTCAGGCTTGTGGACATGCACTGATGGGCATGACAATGGTGAGCCGTCGGGGTGCAAGTGATGCAACCGTGCTGCGCACACTAGTGAATAGGGGAGGGAGCAGCAGCAGTGAGGCTATGTAATACACATTGATGCCGCTCATTTGCAACAAGCATTACATGTCATACAGGAATCATAAAGTCACACATATCACTGATGGAGGATCACGATTCACCATCTGATTACCAAAAAGAGGAATTTGACTGAACTTCGCAGCATGAAGGTCTCTATATAGGCCCCACTAACCAAAATCTGAAAATATGCTAAAGTGACCATTCTTCCCCATACGCAACCAGTAAATGAAGGTCCACAGGTCCCTTGAACCCCTTGCATATAGGCCTGAGCCAAAGGCCAAAGGCCACCGCCTCATGCTAATATAATCCACTAGGCCCTAATGATTTTTAAACATGCATTTCTGTTTGCGCTAGACACAACGAGGTAGTTTGGGTAACCATGAAAGTACAGTAGCTTTCCACAGCACTATTGCAAGACACCCACACACGCACGCACACCGGACCAGCTGGTGCAAGCTAGTACATCTTGCAACATTATTATTTTGAAAGATAGCTTGGTCAAGTGAAACCACAGCCGCAGCTTGTGATGGGAGCACCTGTCTTAAGTTCCGCTCTCTCTCATATTTTTAGAGATATGTACGTGACAAGATGTTCTTTGTTTACATTTTGCGGCCAAGCATGGCCAGCCACCCATTCCAACCACCTGACCATTTCCGTGTTCTAGAACATGCGGTCAAGCCATTTCCATGTCCTAGGACATGCGGTCAAGCCACCTGCACCAGAAAGTGCATCAGAATAGTGTCATAGTTCTGTATTTTCAAGTATAATAGATCCAACACCTCAATTAGAAGCCAGAACTCTCCTGCCAGTGCCTAGCACGAGCGTGGGTTCTCCGGCCGGCCGTTTATCTGATTTGGGACTTCAAAGCCTCTCTCAGGTGGTACATCCCAATTTAGATAACCTTTTTTCCTTTTTTAATCTCTGATTATTCTCGGTATTTTTCATCCACACCCAATTCCTTGCATTTAGGGTCTCTTGAAATGTTAATCTTACATGGCTTGTTCTCTTTCGAAAAGCTCGCCTCTAGGCACTGTAATTTCATAGAATGTATTTTGTGTCTTTTGAATCTCTTACTGATTTCAATTATGCCATTTTGTAGGCTCTAATTTCAGCCAGCTAGACTTCTGAGCATTATAATGATCATGTGGTTTATCCCTGACGGAGTGAAGTCAGGTTTCTTGATGGCTTTTGCTTAGATAATGAAATGATATGCATCTATTTATATGTTTCTGCCTTATTGAATAAAAGTGCCAATCCAATCAGATTATTCGTCATTTTATATCTTTCTTCCTTGTTCCTCAGTGAAGGGTTGCGTCGGTGGCCTGTGACCACAGGTGAGGTGACCACACCCCAAAGGGCATCCGTCAGTTTCCCTTTAACAGCACACACCAATGAACCAGTGAGCCTGCCATCACATCATGCAGAACCAACTATTGACTCATGTCTCTCTGCACTGTCACATGTGACCAAGGATATGCACTCTGCGCTTGGACGATGATAACTCTCCAAGCCCTGAACACACAGCCCCAGAGGCAGTACAATGTGGCCCACAAATGCACAAGGGTCATCCTGGAACGCATGTTTGGCGTGTTGAAGTCACGTTTCAGGAGCCTGGACGTCACAGGTGGGAGGCTTCTATACAGCCCAGACATCATGTGCAAGATGATCTTTGCATGTTGCACAACATATGTGTACGCAGCAAGGTACCATGGATACCAGTTCCAGAGGCATCGGACGATGATAATGAAGATGAGGCAGGTGGACCACACCCCACTGCAGCCGCAGCAGGAAAAGCCCACAGGGACACCATCATTGCAAATTTCTCCAGATGAGCACGTCACATTGTGACAGTCCTTGCCAATCATGGAACAGTACAGTATAACCACAGGCACTGCATGTGCAAATAAATGCATTCCAAAATGACATTCCCTAAGTGCATGTCACTCATCTGTACAGGCACATCACTCAGACAAGTGTGAGTGCGACATGTGTTGATAACGATTTTATGATGTGTTCAGGGATGGTGGGTGTGTCACCTCTGTGCAGAGAGGCTGTTTGGGGTGTCACGTATTCAAACTGCCAGTTCTGTGTGTCACAGTTAGTAGGGTATCCCACTCTTTGGCGTTTCACGTGTCCAAGATCATTCCATTTTGGATGCCATTTGTGACCTACAGATGACAACAGGGTTTTTTTTGTGGTCAGTTATGTACCACCATGATGCAGGGATGCCCCCTGTGACTCAAGTCCCATAACATGGGCAACATGTACGTAAGTGGGAGTCACTACCCCTCCATTCGTCCACGCTGTCATGATTGATTGATCATGGGCATGACACGTCTGTGGGCAGGAGGGGTTGCTTGTCCCTCTGCAATGTGAAGGGGAGTTGTGGTTTCACTGTGTGTTCCATGCATGTGTCTGCATTAGTGCAGGTTACATGCAGACTGCATGTCAAAGTACATTGTGACTGTGAGGAGATGCCTATGTGATGCGGAACAATGGTCATTTGTTCTACGTCGCGGATGTGGGGTTGTGCTCGCACATTGTCATCTCACCGTTTTTGTACTCTGCTTTTATGGTGCATTTTCCTGCATAACGCGTGAGAATTGCAGGCCTATCGCTGGTTATCGCAGATTTTTGTATCGCGATTGGCCTCATCGCTACTATTTTCGCGTTGGTGTTTCGCATTTTTGCAGAGTCACGTTGATTTTAGCGCAGCCATTTGCCGCATTGTCGTGGGACTATCGCATGCGGCCGCCAGCTTGGGAATACCACTTTAACACAGAGTTATTTTCCTGCGATAGACTGCGATGTGAAGAGTTGCGTTAAGCTAAACTTGCAATGGTTATCCCTCAGGATCTACTGAAAAGTAGACAAAGTTTTTCATCAAAAATAACACCCACTTGAAATATGCACTATCAAGGTGAAATGTTTTTATCTCTCCTTTCTTTGCCAACTTTACAGCACACATACAAAGTAAGAATAGGTGTCAGTCAGTTAAAGATCTTTATTCGGTTAAATCTCAACCATAAAATAATACATCTTAATAACAATTAATACAAAAGAAGAAAAGAACAAATAAATAAAATATACACAACTTGTATTAATTCCATGACAATGACAGTTTCCTTTCCATGATAGCAATATCATAAATAAGTGTATCTACAAGGGAGCCTCTTTAAAAGAAAATCATTTCCCAACAATATCCCGCAGGAAAAGGTGTAAAGTTAGCCTAAGCATAGTATTTTGTACTGGAAGGGCACCCTTTCAGAACAAAACCTGCGTGTGGTGTTTGGCAGCCTGATTGCATGCCGGCGTTGGCAGCCTGATTGTGTGAGGGCGCAAGGGAGAGAGCAGGAAAGTGCCATATCTCTGTAGACATAGATGGTCCTGCTCATGCAATGCAGCTCTGCATTTTTGGCTACTGTGCTGCATTGCGGAAGAATTTAGAAAATACAGACACAATAAAACTTGAAAATAATTCTACAAGCGCTTACATAAACAAGACAGCTTTCATTACACATACACATTACACATTACACATTGGGCTATATGCACTGAATGGGACTTTGAAGTGTAGGCTCAAGGTCACTAAACAAACATGTTTTCTGTTTATTTTCAGACTAGGGGCCCGATTCACAGAACAAACTTAAGACTAAATCCTAAACTTAGTACCATTCTGGTATTCACAGAATGCACCTAGTACTTCTGGTATTCACAGAATGAACTTACTACTTTTGCTATTCACAGAATGAACTTAGTACTTTTGCTATTCACAGAATGGATTTACGACTACTAAACTTACGTCCGCCACTCGGGCTGGAAATTCCGGCCCAGAGGCGGAGCTTCCGGCCCGGAGGCGGGGCTTCTGGGCCGGAGGCGGAGCTTCCGGCCCGGAGGTGGGGATTCCGGCCGATTTAGCTATGGCCGAAATCTCCACCTCCGGGCCGGGAGCTCCGCCTCCGGCCCGGAAGCCCCGCCTCCGGCCCAGAAGCCCCGCCTCCGGGCCAGGAGCTCCGCCTCCGGACCGGAAGCTCCGCCTCCGGGCCGGAATTTCTGGCCCGAGTGCGGACGTAAGTTTAGTAGTCATAAATCCATTCTGTGAATAGCAAAAGTACTAAGTTCATTCTGTGAATAGCAAAAGTAGTAAGTTCATTCTGTGAATACCAGAAGTACTAGGTGCATTCTGTGAATACCAGAATGGTACTAAGTTTAGGATTTAGTCTTAAGATTGTTCTGTGAATCGGGCCCTTAGTGTCTTTCAGACAGTTATTATCATGCTTGCCAATCAAACTTCACTGGTGAGCACATTGCTGCTAGGCAACATAACAAAATCATTTATATTCCTCAAAAGACCTAAAGATTGACTATTATGTAGGTGGGCAAACTATAAAAAGTGATCGGCTGGGTAGCCAGCCGAATCTCAATGTCAGGTAAGTTCTCTTTTTTAAAGCCCCTGCACACAGCCACCAAAAATATACTTTCACTATGTTGCAAAAAAGGCCCTTTTTAAATAAAATTTTATATTGCAATAAAGCCTGTATTTTTTCATAGTACCAAACTCTCTGATAAACAGGTCCCTCACTCCTTATATTGTGTGCCCCCCCAAGTCCTACATAACCAGATACACCTGCCCCCTTAAACTTTGCAATGGATTGCTTCCTCTGACAGAAAGTCTTGTGGGATGGAGGGTGTGCGCCTGCTGATAGGTATGCTAATGTGGCAGTCTTTTCATGTTGTTCCGACTGCAGTAGGGGGAGGGGCTGCAGCAGCCAGGTAGAGAGCCAGAAATGCTCTATTACTTACCGTTAATCTTCTTTACTCCGGGTTCCGTTGTCCTCGTCCCATTCATTAACAAAGTGGAGATAACCATCTGCCGACAGAAAAAAAGACCAGAGGAATACTGGGACCCTAACCCCGCCCCTCCCACTGGGAGCATATAATCAGCACTTACCCAGCATTCCGCCTTTTCTTTTTTTCTGTTTGTCAACAGAATTGAGACGAGGTGCTGGTGCTGCTCCTGCTGGGCTTGAGTGGCTTTTCTTCTTTGGGATTCCCCGTCCGGCTGCCTGACTGTGTGGTCGGGGTGTCTGGTGGTGTTACCGGGCTTGCTGGGAGGCTTGGGTTTCCCGGCCAGTTTTTGCCTGCCTGCGTGCCCTTTACTTCTGGTGTGCCGGCCTCCCGGTTCATTCCGGGTTGCTGGGCGCGCCTTCCTGTGGCCTGGCCGGGTGGAAGACACGCTGTGTTGCCTGGTTTTCCATCCTGCTTTCTCCTGCCCTGTCGTGGTTGTGGTTGGATGCCTTGGGCGGCCTGCTGGTGGAGAGGGAGCTTATTCCTGTCTCCTGCCCCCCCAGTGAGTCCCACATAGTGGTTTCTTTTTCTGCTGCTGCTGCTGCTTCATTTCTACGGCCCTACTGCTTTGCCTGCGGCCTCGGTGGCAGGCTTGTTGCTCAGTGGAGGTGCGCCTGCTTTACAGCCCCGAATCCTGTGATGGGGTAAAACTGCTTAATTGTGGGCCGTTATCACCTGCTCTAAAATTTGCTCACAGCTTCATCCTCATTAACATGTCAAGGAGACCACGTTTCCTGAAAACTGTAAAGAAAGCCTTGAGCATGGCAGGTCTACATACTGTGAAAATGAACTCCTTAACTATTGTGGCATCTCCTTCAGTAAACACTCAAAGCACCTCCACATGTGCGTATTTTTTTTTAAACTACATGTATAAGTCGGGCATACTAACAATAATTAGGTAATGGTGATGTCATAATGTGCTTAAATATATCTGTGGGAATTAAAGAAAATGCAGTTTTTTCAAAGTAACACGAGGTGTACGAATAACTTGTATACACACAGGCAAGATTATGTAGCTTCATTATGTCTCATTTAATCAAAAATAGCATTTCTGTAAGACAGTCAAAACAATATATACTAAATTCTCTTAAAGAATATGCGTTTTTGCACATCCACTTGATTGATATGTAAAATACTTGTTTGAACTCCAGTTGGATCTTCAAAACTGGTCATTGGTATTAGTGTTTATTTTTATTTAACGAATATGTATTGCCCTGTTTGTTATGCTATGCAAATAAAAACCCACATGAGCCTTCTAATTCGAATAATACTCATTTTTGACATGGTCAATTTCTATTTCTACAATCAAATGCCATAGAAATTAAAATGGTTTAAATTAGATTTCTCCTGCATTACAATTTACACAAAAACTGAAGTAATTTTTAAGGTGATTAATAAATCTCTTGCGCCTGTACTTCTTTCAATAGATTTTATAAGCTTGCTCAACGGACATTGCTGTCATGTTTAGGGATGTGTGAATAATAAAATGTTAAATAAAAAAACGAAATATTACATAAAGTAATAGCATGTTAAATAACGTAACAAAAATTAACAATATTGCAATGAGTACGCTTCTCGTTTATTAGAACTGAACTGTTGCTACATTTAGTTTTCATGAGCTGTCAACGCCTAGTTGTAATAGGAGAGCTGTACTGGTACAGAAGACAATTGAAAGCATGTTTCCTCAATGGTCATGGATTCTGAATGATACTTTAATTTGGCAAAGAAGAGACCTTGGGACTCTTAAATGACTGCTGCACAGGATCCCCCTCCTCTGCCTATCCACAACTTTACCAGAGAATTGGCCCTAGACCTTGACTAATTATTTCCTGAAGCCTGAACAGTCCAATGCCAGGAAAGATCCACTGGAAGACATCAAAAGTACTGTTACCAAAAGACAATGGGTGATGTAACCAGAGAAGACATTTAGTGCCTGCTTACTCTTTGGAAGTAGCACTTTCACTAATGGCACGGATGTATGCAGGATTTCTAAAGGGTGGACATTTCTTCATGTGTACATTTTGTGTTGTGTGCATTTGCCTATGCTACCTTTTCTTTTTCCCAAAACAGGATTGTGGATGTCCACTTTTAGTTACAAAATGCATTTCACAGAAGTGCCCTACTTCCAACACCTTCTAAATTTCAGTTTTTACAAAACACATTGAACTTGTATATATTCTAGTTGGACATTTCACTCGTACAAAACCATAGAAATTCCCCCGTTATAGTTAGTTCAGCTAACTATAACTCGCGCCCCCGCAATGCACTGCTGATGACATCACATATTACATCACTCATGACATGGTCAGTGACATCATTCAGGAAGCGATTACATGCACACAATCAATTTAAATCCCTGACGCGTTTCGGTGCCGCAGGCACCTTAATCATAGGGTGGGCAAGTCGGAAACACAGTACTGGACTGCCACATCTTTTACCCTTTAGCACTTGCTCTCTGGTGAACAGCATGCTGGGAGTGGAAGTCCCAATTATTCCCCTTTGGTGGGGTCCGTTTTCCGGCATGGATTTCATCTGCCAATATTCAAACAATTTTACACTGCCCTCCAGTGGGCCTCAGGTCCAAGTAATCGCTCCCCCAATTTGTGGAATCCATCGCGCTGGAAAACAACTGCAAACAGTTAACAGTCTCTCAGACCTCCTTCGGTAATAACAGTGGTGCAATCTCTCACGGCCGGAGCAGCTGTGCATTAGTATTCACCACAAACCGCCAAGCTTTTAGAGATGCACTCCGCAAAGGATTGTTCAGCCGAACCTTTTATTCAGGAAGCGATTACATGCACCCAATCAATTTAAATCCCTGACGCGTTTCGGTGCCGCAGGCACCTTAATCATAGGGCGGGCAAGTCGGAAACACAGTACTGGACTGCCACATCTTTTACCCTTTAGCACTTGCTCTCTGGTGAACAGCATGCTGGGAGCGGATGTCCCGAAACATATTTAAACTTTACAGAAACACACAGTCACTGGATGATGTCATCAGTGATGTCATCAGTGATGTCATTTGAGATGTCATCAGTGATGTCACTGACCATGTCATGAGTGATGTAATATGTGACGTCATCAGCAGTGCATTGTGGGGGCGGGAGTTATAGTTAGCTAAACTAACTATAACGGGGGAATTTCTATGGTTTTGTATGAGTGAAATGTCCAACTAACTATAACGCTCCAGAAACCTATGGTTTTTTCAGTGAAATTCTAAGGTTTTTTAAATGCTAATTTCTAACTATAACATGCCTGAAACCTATGTTTTTTTCAGTGAATTTCAAAGGTTTTTTAAATGCTAATGTCTAACTATAACATGCCTGAAACCTATGGTTTTTTCAATGAATATATATATATATATTCACTGAAAAAACCATAGGTTTCACACACGTTATAGTTAAGAATTAGCATTTAAAAAACCTTGCAAATTCACTGAAAAAACCATAGGTTTCATACATGTTATAGTTAGCTGTACATTTCACTCGTAAAAAAACAATGAAATTCCCCCGTTATAGTTAGTGCAGGCAACTATAACTCACGCGACCGCAATCCTCTGCTGATGCTAATACTGTATTTAGACACTTATTTGCCCCTGTCTTCTTCCATTACATTTTAGCTATACATATATTACAAATATTTTTTTTTCATAAAGACACATATGTCATCAGCAGAAGATTGCGGTCGCGTGAGTTATAGTTGCCTGCACTAACTATAACGGGGGAATTTCATTGGTTTTTTACGAGTGAAATGTACAGCTAACTATAACATGTATGAAACCTATGGTTTTTTCAGTGAATTTGCCAGGTTTTTTAAATGCTAATTCCTAACTATAACGTGTGTGAAACCTATGGTTTTTTCAGTGAATTTGTACGGTTTTTTAAATGCTAAGTTACTTTACGCCATTCGTGGCGTGCGCGCCCAGTTAACGCAGTTCGTTCCGTGCGCGCACGGTGCGCTTCACGCACCGTGCGCGCACAGTGAGAACGCGGTGCGCTTCGCGCACCGCGCGCCCACTTTACGCAGTTAGTGCCGTGCACGCACGGTGGTCACGCGGTGCGCTGCGCGCACCGCGTGCCCACGTTATGCGCGATGAGCCATGTACGCACGATGCGCTTCGCGCACCGTGCGCACATGGGGGACATATTATGCGCATCTTTGTGAAATGTATTTTTTGTTAATTTCATAGTTGTGATAGGCCATGCACAAATGGTGCCCTGCAGGCACCGTTTGCACATGGGGTGGGGAGAATGTGGATAATTTTTTTTTTTTTTAATTTTTACCGTACGCGTACGGTAAGCGTAATCGGCGAATTTCCGAAAAAAAAAACATTTTTTTTTTTGGGCTTGGGGGTTGTTTGGGGACCCCTATATTAATCCTGGGTGGTTAGGATCTCAAGAAACTGCCTCTTTACACATTTTTGGGCTTGGTTTTTGCTGCCCAACTCAGAGAGCGAGAGAGAAAATGGCGGCCGCCGCTTCCTGGTTTCGACCGATTCGAATGTTTACTAAGATCTAACAGCCAATCAGAATCGCGCTCGCGCACGCCACCGTACGCGTACGGTAAGCGCACCGTAAGCGCACCGTAAGCTGGCTCAGATATATATATTGGTTTAAAGGCTATTTTCTCAGAATCTACTGAACAGATTTACACCAAACCTACAAAAGGCACTTCCTTGACCTGAGGACTACCTCTCTGCCAAATTTCAAGTAATTCTGTTCAGCCGTTCGGGCTGTAGCTGTGTCTAAAGGTCCTATGGAAAAATGCATGGGAAAAACGCGTTTTGGGACCCCCCTTTTATCTCAGCCCCCGCTTGACGAATCCCCCCGAGACTTTCAGGGTAGGAGCGGAGCGTAGCGCCCCACCTATTTTGAAGGAGGATTCGTCGACCGGCGCCAAAGTTATTCAAAATAGAATGTTGCGGATTTCCTATGGAAACGTGGTCCTAACTATAGCGGCCGCCAGTAGGTAATATATATATATATATATATATATATATATATATATATATATATATATATATATATATATATATATATATATATATATATATATATTCACTGAAAAAACCATAGGTTTCATGTCTGATATAGTTAGGAATTAGCATTTAAAAAACCTTAGAAATTCACTGGAAAAACAATAGGTTTTAGGGGTTTTATAGTTAGCTGGACATTTCACTTGAACAAAACCATTGAAATTCCTCCGATATAGTTAGTTGTACTAACTCCATCTCGCGCACCCGCAATCCACTGCTGATGATGTTACATATTACATCATTCATGACATGGTCAGTGACATCACTGATGACATCTCAAATGACATCACTGATGACATCATCCAGTGAATGTGGTTTGGTTCGTTATTTAAATATGTATTATAAATATAGCAATTTGCATTGAAGAATGAGTGGATATATAAATATAAATATCTGGATGGAGGATTTAGTAGCATTGTGATTGACTGTTTACTTGACTAATTTATAGTGTCTCACTAAATATATTGGATAGTGACTAAACTGTGTGAATATCTGTATCACTTTGTCAGTTGTTGTGTAAACTGCTGCACTAGTTGGTTACTAGCTACGTGAAAGTCTATTTTATTTATTAATTAGTTAACTGAGTATTTGTATGGGAGAATGAATGTGTGTGTGGTTCGGTGGGGTGTGTGTGACTGCCCAAAGATGTGTGAATAGTTGATTCAGTAGGTATATGAAGTTAAAACTACATGTTATAACAGTTGTTTGGGTGAGTGAATATCTTTATGGGTGTGGCGATGAGCAAGTATATGTCTCAATGGTACATGTCCAGCAAACTAGAAAAATAAAAGCCAGTGTATGTGTCAGTTGTTGTATATAAATAAGTATACATAAGACTCAGTGATTGTATGAGTGACTGTATGGATGGCTGTATAGTTGTAATAGTGATTTTATAACACACTAAGTATGAGCTATTATCTATATGAATATATGAAGTGATGTTTTTATAAGTGTATAGCTAAGTAAAAGTAAGTATGATCCATTGTTTGCATAAGTGAGTAGGATGACTTCATAAGTGATTAGGATGTGTGCTGGTGTGTAATGTCGATATAGTTGTATAAGTATATTTGAAAGTGTTCTATTGATCATTGACAGCATATATGAGTGAATCTATAGGTAAGTGATTAGATGTGTGTATAGATCTAGGAATCACTGAGTGGGTGTTTAGAAACTTGTATTGGGGTGTCAATGGTTTTAAATCTGTGAGTGATAAAAGGTTATACTAGTGTATGATGAGGTGTATCTGATTGTCACGTGGATGGTGTCATCAGTGATATCATCAGTGATGTCATTTGAGATGTCATCAGTGATGTCACTGACCATGTCATGAATGATGTAATACGTGACATCATCAGCAGTGGATTGCGGGCGCGCGAGATGTAGTTAGCACAACTAACTATATCGGAGGAATTTCAATGGTTTTGTTCGAGTGTAATGTCAAGCTAACTATAACATCCCTAAAACCTATTGTTTTTCAGTGAATTTCTAAGATTTTTTAAATGCTAATTCCTAACTATATCAGGCATGAAACCTATGGTTTTTTCAGTGAATTTCAAAGTTTTTTTAAATGCTAATTCCTAACTATATCAGGCCTGAAACCTATGGTTTTTTCAGTGAATTTCAAAGGTTTTTCAAATGGTAGTTCCTAACTATATCAGGCCTGAAAACTATTGTTTTTTCAGTGAATTTCAAAGGTTTTGTAAATTTCAATTTTTAATGTATTAATTGTTGTACTGATTTTTTTGATACTGATTTACTACATTTTTTTAAAACTGTTTATTTTTAGATATTTCATATTTTTTATTTCATTATACATTACAATACAAAATATACTTTCTCTGAATGAATAACTTTCATTTAAATACTTTGCAAATAAGCAATAGACTTTTAAGTACAGTAGTTACAGTTGTTGCAATGGGCAACACAATTTCAAACACAAAGCAACATTGAGCTCAATGTAAATTTCTAGTCAAATGCAATTATTTACTTTATGGATTACTTTTCTAACCACGAGACTGGATCCTAGATTCAGTCCTTGGACATCTCCTGTAAACAGTTGAGTAAAAGCGTTTTGGTTACAGTAGTGATTTTTAAGGATTATTATTGTATTTTAAAAGTTGACACTTAGAAAATGTTTCACACAGAATCACCAATGTTATCCTATGGCAGAAAATTCACTTAGCAGGTAAGTAGTGTTATCGTTACTTTTTCTTACTCAGTGGTGGATCCTGGATCCAGCACAGGTGAATCTCCTGTAAACAGTTGAAAGAATGTGTTTAAGTCATACAGACGATTTTTTAGGAGTATTTTTCGTTTGTGAAAATAGACACTTAGAAACTTTTCTGGTGAAGAGCACACAATGGATTCCTATGGAAGGAAATACAAGTTACTGGTAAGTTCGCTTAGAATTACTTTTCAGGGTCAGTGCTGAGCTAAAAGATGCAGCACTGGGTTCTCTCCTGATAACAGGTGAGTAAATCGGAATTCGTAGTTCGGCTGATTTTAGAGGAATATTTGTACATTTCAAAAATGGACACTTAGAAACTTTTCTGGTGAAAACCACACAATGGATTCCTATTGAAAGAAATACAAGCTATTGGTAAGTACGCTTGGAATTACTTTTCAGGGTCAGTGCTGGTCTAAAAGATGCAGCACTGGGTTCTCTCCTGATAACGGGTGAGTAAATCGGAATTCGTAGTTCGGCTGATTTTAGAGGAATATTTGTACGTTTCAAAAATGGACACTTAGAAACTTTTCTGTTGAAAACCACACAATGGATTTCGTATGGAAAGAAATACAAGTTACTGGTAAGTACGCTTAGAATTACTTTTCAGGGTCAGTGCTGGTCTAAAAGATGCAGCACTGGGTTCTCACCTGATTACAGGTGAGTAAATCGGAATTCGTAGTTTGGCTGATTTTAGAGGAATCTTTGTAAGTTTAAAAAATGGACACTTAGAAACTTTTCTGGTGAAAACCACACAATGGATTCCTATGGAAAGAAATACAAGTTACTGGTAAGTACGCTTAGAATTACTTTTAAGGGTCAGTGCTGGTCTAAAAGATGCAGCCCTGGGTTCTCTCCTGATAACAGGTGAGTAAATAGGAATCTGTAGTTCGGCTGATTTTAGAGGAATATTTGTAAGTTTCAAAAATGGACACTTATTAACTTTTCTGCTGAAAACCACACAATGGATTCCTATGGAAAGAAATACAAGTTACTGGTAAGTACGCTTAGATTTACTTTTCAGGGTCAGTGCTGGGCTAAAAGATGCAGCACTGGATTCTCTCCAGATAACAGGTGAGTAAATTGGAATTCGTAGTTCAGCTGATTTTAGAGGAATGTATGTACAATGGTGAAGGAAGGGGGCGGGGCCTGAGGTGACGTGTGCAAGCGCCCTGTGGCGCGTTTCAAGTAGGGGAATTAATTCCTCTTCAATCATGCGGTCCCCTGGGTGATGAATACAGGCCCCAGCTAGGCCCGCAGAATACAAGGGTTCGCTCTCCTGTAACAAAAGCTAGAAGGAAGTTGGCACGGAAACTGCAAAATACAAAGACAAAGTTTATTAACCCTTAAGGGTGGTCCTACAACCTATACAACACTCTTCAGTATTGCATAGAGTAGCACAAAGAACTTGCGTACATAGTCCCCTTTTATACACAACAGAGGGGCTCATAAGTGGGTGGATACAACATGAAGCAAAGAATATTACCTTTTATGGACATTTTCGATACAGAATCAATATGTGGGCGGAGTTAGCGCGCTCCTAAGCCCGCGAAAACATGGTCAAGCAAGGACTAACTGATAACAGATGTGGTCAAGTCTGGGCATGCGCCAGACGGACAAAGGAGCTATTTATAGACTGTTACTAGGCAGATTATGAGAGCAACTGACACGAAGATAGGACTCTTCTCGTGCTGAGCACGTGGAGACACGACAATACAAAAATGGAGTCCAGACGTTAGCCAACATAAGAAGAGAAACTTGGTCCAAGGAAGGGGAATATATGTCTTTAGTGAATGCTTAATCATATCGCTGTTTCAATTTTCAACAGACGACCCTTTCAGCATTTACTGAAGACATCCGGCTTATTAGGATAATCATCATATATGTCAATTTTCATCATCTCTTCCACCTCTTTGGTTAAATGTTTCTGATAGGTGACATTGGCAATAGCTTTCTTATCAGGAATACAAAATGACACACATAGAGAACAGAGTAAAGGACCACATTGGACACAAATGCAACAAGAAAACAGAATTGCTACAATAATGCAGAGACCAGTCAAAACCTTCCACCCCCATGTAGTGATCAATGCCCAAAACCATCCAGAAAAGGTCCAAGTGCCATTTTCTGTATGGATTTCAGCTGCGATTTTATGCAATTTATTGATAGCATTATAAACTGATGGCGTGTGGTCAGGAATAAACACACAACAACTACTTCCGATAATTTTACATGCTCCACCTTGGTCAGCTAACATAACATCTAATACCATACGATTCTGTAATGCAACAATTCTAGTAATTTGTAATTCTTCCGTAAGATTCCCAAGAGCAGCAGCGGTTTGATTTGTCACAGCCTCTACAACTCTTGTCAATCTTCGAACCTTCCTACTATTTAGGGCAGCTCCAACAAAGAAAAACAATCCTAAGTTAAAATCAATATACTGCTGTAAGCTAGTATCAGTTTGATCAACATCATCAATAGATAGAGTACGTTTATACCTATTTACAGTCACATTATTCAACAACTTCAAATCTTTATGATAAGATGCAGGTGCCAAGAATACAGGAGGTAATAGGAATGCTACATAACATACTCCGGACCAGCCGGCTGGCAAACGATAATAACCCTTATTCCCACATACAAAGTATGTGTTATGGGAGGCTAAGAAAGTACTGTTATTCAACCCATCAATATTCAGGACGATGATACAGTCACTAACACCAACAGGAATATAACCCACACTCTGGACACACAGGTCCGCTTGAGCTTGTGCCACTTGAATCACGAATTGTTCTTTCCCTACAGTGTCTCTAGTGTTCGTGAAAATGTAGGGGATCGATTCATTGTCTGGTCGATACTCTTCCCATTCCCATATTGTCCCATTTGCTTGTGGATAACCATCTTTATCTTGATGACATTCCCTATTAAGTCTGAAAAGTAATCGTCCCACTGTAGGTTTCCGTGTGGCAAAAAGCAAAGTATACCATGCTCTACAAGAGCCATTATGAGAAAAAGGAAGAGGTATGAACGGCGTTCCTCCTTTCTTCTGATGAGCTGGCATCATGCCACATATCCAACAGTTCGTAGCATTTGTAGCAACATGGGTATGATGCAACATCTGGATGAAAGTGTTATTCAAATAAGACTGACGATGCTTCAATTCTTGATACGGAAGAGTATAAAAGTAGTGCTCCTCAGGCACTGGAGTGGTCAAAACAAGCAACTCACGGGCAGGAGTCACGTCTTCAACAAACCATGTGGTTATACCAACAATAGCTACAATGATAATAAAGCTCGTCGCACAAAGAATCTTCTTCTTTTCCATCCTGAAACTAAAAGGTTGTCAGAACTCTTCCCCTTAGGCAGCCGTTGATTTCTTCACCAGCGGGCCAAGGCGGGTGTTACTACACTAATGCAGGGCTGATCCCCCCCCCTTGCCACATTGGCTCTCCGTTTCACTAACCTAAGGGCCGTTCTGACAACTGTGGATACAGCAATCACTTCCTTGGTCTGAGGTGATATCTTCTTCCTCCAGGAATCGCTTGGTCCGGGAAGAGCTCCTCAGTGTCGTTCGGTTCCACAGCACGGCCTTTCTCCGCAGTCAGGATTTCTCGATGGTCGGTCAACACAGCAGGCTCCACCAATCCAGGCGGCACTTTACGACAGTGCAAGGAGTGGATCCAGTTCTTCCGATTAGAAACCCGCACAGCTGTCCTCGTCGCGAGCAAGACTTGCTCAGGACCAACCCATCTCGGCTCCAGACTGTTCGTCCTTTCGAAGACCTTGAGCATAACCTGATCTCCAGGTCGGAGATTATGACTTTCACCTGTGGACCGATCAGGGAGCGCTTCTCGAACCTGTTGATGAATAGAAACCAAATTATCCGTTAACTGTGCCAGATAATCATTCATCATTACACAAGGTACATCATACAGTGACTTCGGTTTTGGTGGACCCCAAATATTCATTGGGCGTCCGAATACAATCTCGTAGGGTGTGAGACCGGTCCGAGAATGCGGTATCGATCTAATTGACAATAATGTCAACGGTAAAGCGTCTGGCCAAGTCAAAGAAGTCGAAGCTTGGATTTTAGCGATCTTAAGCTTCAAAGTACCGTTATATTTCTCAACCAATCCCGCGGACTGAGGGTGAAATACTGCATGAAACTTCTGGGTAATGCCTAGGCCTTTCAGGACATACTTGATAACGTCTGCTATAAAATGAGGTCCGTTATCACTCCACAACAATCTGCAAACACCATATCGAGGGAAGAACTCCTTCAATAGCATCTTGGCTGTAGTCATTGCAGTATTGTCTTTCGTAGGGTATGCCTCAACCCATTTGCTGAAGGCACAAACCACTACTAGAACATACTTCAGATTGTTACAGCGCTCAAGCTGAATGTAATCCATCTGCAAAACCTCAAAAGGTGCAGTAGGTGTCGCAAATCCTCCTGCTGGAGTTCGTGTACCCTTTCCTGGGTTATACCTCAGGCAAATCATGCAAGTCTGCACTACCCTCTTTGCCGTACTAGTGATCTCCGGATGCTCCCAAACTCGTGTGAGTAATTTAACAATTGCGGAAGCTCCGACATGCGCTAGTCCATGTGCCATCTGAACCATAGGTTGTACAAAGGCTGTGGGTAACTTCCATTTATCCATCTGCTTACTTCTCCAACACCCTTCATCATCCAACTCTCTATCATTGGACCATTGCTCCCGTTCCTTATCGGAAGCGGTCCTCTGTATTTCCAGCACTTCTCTCCTAGCATCATGCCATCATTCTGCCTGTGACTTCACAACATACATTGCAGTAGCACCAGGCTGCATCGCAGTCTCTCGTGCCACCCGGTCTGCTAAAGCATTCCCTTCTCCAACTTTATCAACCACTTTCTTATGGGCACTACATTTAATTATAGCAATCTTCTTTGGATATGTTAATGCAGTCAAAAGGTTGTGAACTAACTCCCCGTACATTATCTGTGCTCCATGTGACGTTAAAAACCCTCTCTCCTTCCAGAGTAGGCCAAAATCGTGCGCTACTCCGAAGGCATAGCGGCTATCTGTATAAACATTCACACACAATCCTGCACTGAGCTAACATGCTCGTGTTAATGCTATCAGTTCCGCTGCTTGAGCTGATTTCTGCGGTATGCGTGCTGTCTCCACTATTGTTTGTAATGTGGTAATTGCATACGCTGCTGAAGTCGTACCATCTGGTAGCTTCAGGCATGATCCGTCCACCCACAGTTCTCCATCTACATCTGTAAAGGGCGTATCCTGGAGATCAATACGACCCTTTGTCTGTTCCTCAGTCACAAGAATACAGTCATGTGCTTTTCGTGCTTCAGACTGAGTTTCCGGGAACGGCAACAATGTGGCCGGATTTAACATTGCACATCTCTTTAACGTAATATGAGGAGCCAAAAGCGTCAACTCATATCCCGTTAAACGGGCACTGGTCAAATGTTGCGTCTTTGTCTGATTAAGCAGGGCATCAACAGCATGGGGAACTAATACCAACAGTTTGTGAGATAACACAATTCCCTCACTTTGGCGTATTGACACAGCTGTCGCCGCAACCGAGCGAAAACAACCAGGCAATGCTCGGGCAACAGGATCAAGTACAGCCGAAAAATATGCACAAGGGGGCTGCTTGTCACCGTGCATCTGCACTAAAACTGATAATGCACATCCATCTTTCTCATGTACATACAGTGAAAAGGGCTTCGTATAATCAGGGGTACCTAACACTGGTGCTGAACAAAGGGCTTGTCGCAATTGCTGGAAAGCAATTTCACACTCATTTGACCAGGGAAGAGGGATTGGTGTGTCTTTTGTCAAAAGGGCTAACAATGGTTTAGTTATGTGTGAAAACCCCAATATCCATTGCCTACAAAAAGAAGCCACACCCAAAAATGCACGCACGTCCTTCTGTGTGGAAGGTACTGGCGTGTCCAAAATTGCTTGAATACGATCTGGTGTGAGTGCACGCCCCTCCTTAGACAAAAGGTGACCCAAATAAGTCACCTTTGGTCTACAGAATTGCAATTTCTTCCTCGACACTTTGTGATTGTGAGATGCCAAAAAGGAAAGCAAGGATAACGTACACTTTTCACACAACTCCGGGGTGTCGGCCGCCAACAAGATGTCATCGTCATATTGTATAAGGGTGACACCCTCGGGCAGAACAAAGGAATCCAATTGTCTTTTCAATGCTTGACTGTAAATGCTAGGGCTTTCTGTGTAGCCCTGAGGGGCTCTACAAAATCTATAAGACCTATTATTCAGAGTAAAACCGAAAAGGTATCGGCTATCAGGGTGGATAGGGATCGAAAAGAAGGCATTTTTCAAATCAATAACTGAAAACATGGTCGCCGTTGGCGGGACCAAAGTAAGTAACGTCGTGATATTAGAAACCACTGGATACTGGGGTATCACAATCTTGTTCACTTCCCTTAAATCAATGATAAACCGATAAACCCTGGTATCCGTATCTTTCTTCAAAATGGGTAAGATAGGACTGTTGCAAACATTATAGGGAACTTCTTCCACTACCCCCATCTTAATCAAATCCTGCACAATCTGTATGAGTGCCTCCTCCCCCTCCTGGGAAATGCGATACTGAGGGAGGCGCGGTAACACCGCACCCTCCTGGACACTAATATGGACAGGCGGAATCACCATCTGTCCCACATCAGTATCTGAAGTAGCCCACTAAGAATAAGGGAGGGAAGCTAATACAGTATCCTCCGCAACCACACACATCCGATCTGGCATTGGGTGATTATCGTTTAATATCACCCGTACCCCAGCAGGGGAACAGCGGAATGTAGCTCTGAAGTGCTTAAGCATATCAAGACCCATAATGTTGTCAGGCGTGTTCGGAGCGAGCAAAAACGGACAGGACGCAGAAAGGTTGTCAACATGGAATGCAAGGGGTCGGGAAAGAGGGCTTCGAGAGAGTGTACCATCAAACCCTACCGATGTAACCATTAAGCCAGATGGGGGAGCCCTCTGAACCAATTGTTTGGACAGTGCACTGCGAGTAGCTCCTGTATCAACTAGGAACCGATCAGTAGAACCCAAAACATTTGCTGAAACATAAGGACCCTTCTGATCAACCGGTACTTCAACTGATTCCAACCCCCATCCAACGCAATCCTATGCATGCTGTGAATCATGATACCCAGAGCGGTCAGTCCCAGACATCTGATACTGATTTTGCCGATCAAATACATTGGGTCTATCTCGTTGCTGCGCATTAGTTTCAAAGCGAGCACGATCATTAGAATTCCCCCTGAAATTCGAAAAGCCCCCTCTACCTCTCGGTGGTCCCTGACCACGTCCCTGACGGGATGCATAAAATACCGGACAATCTCTAGCCCAGTGACCCGACTGTTTACAATACGTGCATTGATTTCTGTTTACATCTAACCGACCCGAAGGGGGGCCATAGAATCCTCCCCTACCTCTGTCGACACCCCGACGAGGCGGACCATACACTTGCGCTAACATCACCTTTGTTTTCAAATCTTTCGATTTCTTCTCCTCATGCCCCTTCGCTTCTTGTTCCTGACGCTCATAATACTGAGCCATAGTCAGGAGGGATGCCGGAGACGAGGTGGACCAAGAACTTTCACTCGCTTTCAATCGAGCTGCTATTCCCGGTAATAAATTCGCCACATATTTATCAACAAAAAGATGTCGACCCGTATCATCCGTAAGTGACTGACCACTGAAATCATGAAATGTCTCCTCAAAGCGTGTAAAGAAATCTGAGACTGATTCATCAACCTCTGTTTACACGAGGCTAACATATTCCAGTCAATCTTTTTAGGGGGAATAATCGTTTTCAACTTGGTCAAGATAGCAGCAGGAAGATCTAAAATAATCCGCGGTGGTTTTTGCGCGGGTTTTCTCTCCCTAGCCTCATCCTCAATCTCGGACCACCTAGCCTTAAAAGCGGGAACATCATCCACCTTCCGCACCGATCTCCACATATCCGGTGGTAATATGAGCCCCAAAGAACAAATCTATATCTGCTAAAGTCATAGTACAAGAATTCAAGGCCCCTTCGACCTCCTCCTAAAAGGCCGCTGGATTCTTGCGGGGGTCAGGCAATGCATTCTTTAATGCCATAACATCAGCCCTATGCCAGGGAGTATAAACCCAATTATACACAAAATATCCCTTAGCATCGGCGGAAGTAATATCTGAACTAGTTCCCGCTCCTTTAGGAGGAACATACAAAGGTGCCGCCTCTCGCATCGGTTTAGTATGCACTAGTTCGCTCTTATCTGAGTGGGAGGTAGATGATTGGTCATCGCTGATACGTGAATCCGACTGCTCCTCCTCCCCTGCCTTTAGGCGCGCTTTCTCTTTAAGGTCACTCGCCGCGTCCCGCAATGCAAACAGCCGTCGGACCGCATCAGGCGCCTTAGAGGGAGAAAAAACACCGTTACGTAATGCTTTAGCATCTAATACTACATCATCAGGCTCAAAAACTGCCGAGTATTTCCGAAAGGCAATAATCACTTCATCAGAAAAGGTTCCCAGAAAATACAACTTCTCTCTATCCCGCCACTTTTCCAAAGAGTCCAACAATTCAGCAAGGGATAACTTGCCCTTAAGTGCACGAAAAGAAATTTTCCGAAGCTCACCCATACGCTCAACTGATAACATAGACCGCGTGTCTACCTTATCCGAAACCAATCCAGAATCCTGTGAGCTCGGGGCAGTCGCGCCAACATAAGGGGGCGGAGAGCGATCTAATAAATAAAAATCATCGTCAAGATTAGTAAGGACAGGATAAAGCGGTTGACGGACAGCATATTGACCCGAGACTTGCAACCTACGCTCTTTCTCTTGTCTCTCCGCCAGTTCTCTTTCTTCCCGACGCTTCGCTTCCTGCGCTCTCACATGATCATTTTTCCGTTGCTCTTTATCAAACAGCGCTTTCTCACGTTTCTCTTGCTCACGCACTTCCTTCACCCATAAACGTACACATTCAAACATGTCTTGACGAGCACGCCGTTTACACATACACTGTTCCACATACTCAATCTTACGCATATCAAACGATCCATACAAAGGCCAGCGCAACTCAGGATCCTTTTTGGTGTATTTCCTCCATACTGTGCTGTACATTATAGAAGAAAGACCATGCTTCACATACATATCCCTATTAGGAGTCCCCTCTGGGGGGGCTGGAGCAGATTCCTCGAGGTTTAACCGGTTTCCAAAGCAGCAGCACCACTTACGGAGTGCGCTAAAAGCAGGCATGCTCAAAAATAATGCAAAATATGCAGTATTTATAAAAAAAAAATGGCACTTAAACTTTGCGCCGTTCAAAGTTACACAGCTCCGGAGAAATATCTCCACATTACCTGCCTATATGTGTTGCAACGCATATATTCTCACAGTAATCAATACAAGATATGACCGGTCATCACAAATCAAACTCAAATAGCCAACCCAGGCTTCAAAACTCGGAGCAAGTACCGTACAACGGTTCTTACCAATCAAGAGTGTCCAGATTCCAACTGCCAAGTTCCAAAATTCGCCCAAACGGCTGTCACGGAAAAACCGACAGAAGAGGTCTCAGTCGAGGACCGGCGCCACCCAGAAGGTCAGTTCGGAAGGGAAGGAAGAAAACCTCGGGATGCCAGGACTAAAACCGCCACTGGCAGTGATCACATCCCCGGCCAAATTCCTCACCTCCGTCACGACCAATCCTTCGAGCATCCGAGTCGCCGATGAGCCCCACGTGACGGGTGCCAATTGATGAATACAGGCCCCAGCTAGGCCCGCAGAATACCAGGGTTCGCTCTCCTGTAACAAAAGCTAGAAGGAAGTTGGCACGGAAACTGCAAAATACAAAGTTTATTAACCCTTAAGGGTGGTCCTACAACCTATACAACACTCTTCAGTATTGCATAGAGTAGCACAAAGAACTTGCGTACACAGTCCCCTTTTATACACAACAGAGGGGCTCATAAGTGGGTGGATACAACATGAAGCAAAGAATATTACCTTTTATGGACATTTTCGATACAGAATCAATATGTGGGCGGAGTTAGCGCACTCCTAAGCCCGCGAAAACATCGTCAAGCAAGGACTAACTGATGACAGATGTGGTCAAGTCTGGGCATGCGCCAGACGGACAAAGGAGCTATTTATAGACTGTTACTAGGCAGATTATGAGAGCAACTGACACGAAGATAGGACTCTTCTCGTGCTGAGCACGTGGAGACACGACAATACAAAAATGGAGTCCAGACGTTAGCCAACATAAGAAGAGAAACTTGGTCCAAGGAAGGGGAATATATGTCTTTAGTGAATGCTTAATCATATCGCTGTTTCAATTTTCAACATTGGGGCCAACTAGCCTACCAGGTACCTCCCATATGCGTCGGGGAGCTGCGTTGCAGAGAGGTGTTCAGAGGCCACGCCCCTTTTAACAACACTCTGCAACACAGCACTGTGGCGCTTACTGGAGGTACCTGGTGGGCTAGTTGGCCCGTAGGGGACCTCTGGATTGAATAGGAATTAATTCCCCAACTTAAAACGCACCACAGGGCGTGTTTGCACACATATCACCTCAGGCCCCGCCCCCTACCTTCACCACTGTGCAAACGTGCCCCGTGGTGTCTTTTAAGTTGGGGGATTAAGTCCCCTTGAATCCTGAGGTCCCCTGGCGGCCAACTAGCCCACCAGGTACCTCCAGTATGCACCAGGGAGCTGCGTTGCAGAGAGGTGTTCAGAGGCCATGCCCCTTTTTACAACACTCTGCAACGCAGCTCCATGGCGCTTACTGGAGGTACCTGGTGGGCTAGTTGGCCCCTAGGGGACCTCTGGATTGAAGAGGAATTAATTTCCCAACTTAAAACGCACCACAGGGCGTGTTTGCACAGTATCACCTCAGGCCCCGCCCCCTACCTTCACCACTGTGCAAACACGCCCTGTGGCGTGTTTTAAGTTGGGGGATTATGTCCCCTTGAATCCTGAGGTCCCCTGGCGGCCAACTAGGCCACCAGGTACCTCCAGTAAGTGCCACGGAGCTGCGTTGCAGAGAGGTGTAAAAAGGGGCGTGGCCTCATTACACCTCTCTGCAACGCAGCCCCCTGGTGCATACTGGAGGTTCCTGGTGGGCTAGTTGGCTCCCAGGGACCCCCAGTATTCAAGGGGAATTAGTTCCCCCTCTGCAAACGCACCAGGGGGCGCATTTGCAGAGTGGTGTAACGAGGGGGCGTGGCCTCCGGCCGGATCCCGTGTTTTTTTTTTCCTTCTTTTTTTTAGAAGGGGGGCTTCTTTTTCTATTGTGTTGGCCCTGGGGACCCCATCCCCCAGGGCCTGCCCCCAATTTTTAATGGGCCTTCCCCCCTCCCGAGGCCATAATTTGCCCCGGGGACCCCATCCCCCGGGGCATGGCCCTTTTGTCCCAAAAATTTTATTTTTATGGAGGGGGGCTGCGTAGCCCCCCTCCTCTGTCCACTTTAAGGCCCCGGGGACCCCATCCCCCGGGGCCGGCCATTTTTAGAATTTTTTAATTTTTTTTAATGGTGGAGGGGGGCTGCGTGGCCCCCCTCCCAGGCCATTTATGGCCCCGGGGACGCCATCCCCCGGGGCCTGGCCTTTTGCTGGGGGCTGTGGGGGGGTCCCCAATCCCCCCACGGTCCCAGCTGGCTGCCCGCGTCCTGCGGGAGCCGGCATTGCTTTTCCACATGGGGAGCAGCTAACATGCTGCTCCCCATGTGGAAAAGCAATCAGATTTGCTTCATTGAAGCAAGAGCAGGTTTCTCTTCTCTCGCTTCAATGAAACAAAGCAGTTTGCAATGGCAGGGTGGGAGCCACGAGGCTCCCGTCCTGCCATTGCAAACAGCAGTGTCCCGGGGGTGGGTACCCCGGAATATTGCAGGAACCAGCCCTGGGGGTTGGCAGTCCCCAGGGCCTATACAAGGCCCTGGGGGGTGGTGGTCCCTGGGGCTGGGGGGGCCTGAGAGCCCCCCACCCCAAATTATTTCAAGCCCCGGGGGCTGGTGGTCCCCAGGGCTGGGGGGGTCGTGAGACCCCCGCATATACAATGTTTGAGCCCCGGGGGGTGGCGGTCCCCGGGGCAGTGTGGGGGGGTCCCACACTTTTTTTATTCTGCCCTCAGGATTTGGCCCCCCAGGGGCAAATTAGCATATTCCACGCTGATTTTTTTTTCTATTGGGAGGATCCACGCATCCAGCGGGCATCTTCACGTTTTAAAAAAGGATCAGGGTGTTTCTACCCTGCCCTCTTGTCGCGTTTTGTGCCTTTTTTTTGGTTTTCTTGTGCCTCGGTTCTACCGAGGCACAAGATGGCTGCCAACACTTCCTGATTCAGAGTGTTGGCAGCCAATTAGCATACAGCTCGTGCTCTGGAGGGTGTGCGGATCCTCCGAGGCCATAGATATATATGTACATTTAACTCTAATTTTCTCAGGAACTACTGGACGGATTTA
Source organism: Triturus cristatus (assembly GCF_964204655.1). Lineage (NCBI taxonomy): Eukaryota > Metazoa > Chordata > Amphibia > Caudata > Salamandridae > Triturus > Triturus cristatus. The sequence continues at coordinate 1,077,297,313 of NC_140591.1, read as the reverse complement.
CACCTTTTAAGCAAAAGGCACGAGTGTGAACTGAGGACTAACTCTTTGCCAAATTTGGTGTAATTCCGTTCAGCAGTTCGGGCTGTAGCTGCGGCTACAGGTCCTATGGGAAAATGCATGGGGAAAATGTGTTTTGGGACCCCCCTTTTTTCTCGGCCCCCACTTTACGAATTACCGTGAAATTTTCAAGATAGGAGTGGACCAGAGCTGGCCAAAAGTTTGGAAAATTTTGTGAAGATTCGTCAATCGGCGCAAACGTTATTCCAAATAGAATGTTACTGATTTCCTATGGCAAATAGGTCCTAACTATATCTACCTACTGGTGACCGCCATTAGGTTATATATATATATATATATATATATATATATATATATATAATACCTACTGGCGGTTGCCAGTAGGTAGTTATAGTTAGGACTACATTTCCATAGTAAGAGCATTTATTGGTTCGCATAAAACTTTGGCGTCGTTTGATGAATCTACATGCAATTTTCCAAACGAATTCTTTGTTCCCATCAGCGTCTATTTTGAACGTTTGGGGGTGATTCGTCAAGGGGGGGTAGAGAAAAAAGGGGGGTCCCAAAACGTGTTTTCTCCATGCAAGCCCATTGTAACCTTTAGGCAAGGCTACAGGTCGAACGGGTGAACGGAATTACCCCAAATTTGGCAGGGAGAAGGGCCTTGGTCTAGAATGCACGCTTTTATGTATTTGGTGTGAATCCGTTCAGTAGTTGAAATTTACAGATATCGATATTTGGGAATTCTGCCATCTGATTGGCTGAGGCGTTACGAGCACGAGCTTGCTGGTTATTGGCTGCGAACGGTTGCAACTAGGAAGTGTGGGCAGCCATTTTGTGATTTCGTTGAAGCAAGTAAGGGGAAAAAACAGTGAAGAAAATAGAAAAGAGGAGAGTAGGAGCGCTGTGAGCTCTGTGGGGTGGTTAGGGTGTGCTATACAGGGAGTGTGAAGCAAAGTATTCACCCTTATCGGTGTGAAAGTGCTGTTTTGCCCAGAGTGAGATGGTGCTGAGGTGTGGTGCCGGTACACTCGGAGATGAAACCGTGAGCTGATTGCTGTAAACTGATGTTCTCTGGCCGCTGTAGCATACTAGCCACTGTAGCATAGCTGTGCAAGTGGTGTTAGTATGCATTTAGACTATAGCGCTGTGAGATCTGTGGAGTGGTTAGGGTGTGCTATACAGGGAGTGTGAAGCGAAGTATTCACCCCTACCGGTGTGAAATTGCTGTTTTGCTCAGAGTGAGATGGTGCTGAGGTGAGGTGCTGGTACACTTTGGGATGAAACTGTGAGCTGATTGCTGAAAACTGATGTGCTCTGGGCGCTGTAGCATACTGGCCGCTGTAGCATAGCTGTACAAGTGGTGTTAGTATGCGTTTAGACTATAGTGGGAGTGGGAAGCAAACTACTCACCCCTACTGGTCTGAAGACTCAAATGGAGTGTTTTAGCAAGCAGGAATAAAAAAATAATCGTGAAGAATATAATGCAGAATGTTGCAATGCCACAGAAGACAAATGGTGAAATCAGGTGTGTTTAAGAAAGTGGCTGTGTGTAATAAAGCGATGGAGTCTGCAAGTTATATAAACAGTGTCTTTATTTAAGTGCCATAAATGGACCCACTGGTGCAAGAGCTAAGGCATCCAGCTGAGGCAAACTCCAACCGCTTCTGCTGTATTCAAACCTAAGCTCCTGCATCAGTCAATTCCGCATTATATGTTACAGTTCCATGTGACATAAACAATACCTATTGGACATGAATGAGTAAACTCTATAATGAAAATTAAGGTAGGATATGATTACCACACTGTGCCAACCAGTTCCTAAACAATGCCGTGTTTTTTTATCTTGATCACCAGCTCATGAGCAGAGGCTGATGATGAGCTAATTTGTGTGAAAGGGCTTTGTGGATAATAGGCAGGCAGAGAGATGTGTGCACAAAGAATAGACATGGTTTGAAAATGGATGTCGGGTTTAGGCTAATTTAGCAAGTAAATAGTATATTTGCATAGGCCATACATCACCCATCCCTGGTTAGGCTGGAGACATAAGGGGCAATAATGAAAACAGGGTTCAAATGCCTAAGCATACTTAGAAAGTCGAATGGGCAAGTTTTGCAATAAAAAGATGGTTGCACGCAGATTGCATATGTGTAAATAAATGTCATGTTGTAGCTGGTTCTGATAATAGATAGAGGTAGGCAGCCGAAAAGTTGTTCAATTTTTTCACTGTATTGATGTAGCTTCGCGTAGAGGCGTATTCTGTCGAACATGCTTGTTACCACAGGGAGCGCAGCCATTTTTTACAAGCAAAAATATTAGTATGATGGCCGCAAACAGAGCGAGAATTATGGGCACTGTTCCTGTTATTCCAGAGATGATCAAATGAATGAAGTCTGGTATTATATCAAAACCAGTTTGAAAGCCTGTGACAAGGCCAGAGGAGACAGTGTTAAAAAAGTGTGTCAGAGCTTAAATGTCAGATGTGTTGAAAATTGTGTAACAATTCACAAAGTGTAATGGGAGGTTCATATTTAAAATGGACTGTATTTTACTTGAAGTTCGTGCAATCTGCAGTCGATAAATTACTTTTGCAGAAGTGAGGGACACTTCTGTTTGAAACAAAAGCGCTTTCAGTTTGCTTAGTTTAATAAAATCTGTTTTCAAAGCAGGTATGGAAGGCCAAGTTGAACTTTGGGAGTTACTTTGTGTGGGTGGGAATAGAGATTGCCACAAGAAGATACCCGGTTTGAAACAGTAAGGACATACGGTATGCCAGCTCACATTCCGTAGCAGTCCATGTTATTAAGAAGCAGATATTTGCTGTTAGAAAGCTGTGTGAATGTTGGTCTGATTGTGGGAGTTGGCATGCTTTTAACAAAGCACGCAAGATTGGGGGCTGTAAGCTTAGAAGCGTCGTGCAGTTGTACATTTTTGTATAGTAATGAATGACTGCCATTGTGGTCGCACTTTTCACCTGTGAGAAAAACTTCTGTATCCTCTTTAAGACAGCGATATGTAAATGGAAGAAACCACTGCTCGTAAATAAACGTGCTACCTTATATAATCACATACAACATGAGAAACAACATGTACACCTAGCAGACACAACAACACTACGTATTGTGGGAACCGTGGCTAGCCATGTACACAAACCCAACATGGCATAGCACCTCTGCCACACAATGCAGAATGCGGGGAGAGGTGGGAGCAAAGTATTTGCGAAGGTGGCAAGTGATTCTCGATTATAAAAGTATACAATGCAAAGTGTTGTGGGGATGTGCCGGACAGACTTGAGTATGTAGAGCACAGACATGTACATGTCAACATACTCTGATGGTCTATTGAGTGAAGTGGACAGTGGACGCAACCATGATAGTATAGTCATTAGGGAAGATCACGAAAACATAGCGCGTACGTGCCTCCTCCCCCCTAAATTCTGTAGCGTAGTGGGCTCGCTCGGCGTACGCAAGGCTAGCATAGGTGTATGAATAAAAGGCCCGTTTCTCTGGGTGTGGTTCTCTTCCGGAATGGCGAACATGTCTGCCAGGTCTCCGCAGCTTACACTGCCACGAGGCTGACACCGTGAGCGAAGGGGGCTGCGAGAATAATGCTCTCAGCCTGCTGGTACCCAGAAACCGTCATGGCCACTGCAACGCACATATGCCCCACAGTTCACCTTTCGACACCGCCGTATGTGAAAGAGGGCCCACCATGTGCCAACGGAAGCTTTTGGGCCAAGGTCTGCTAGCTCGGAAGGCTCCTGAGATCAACGCTGGCTACTGCGACACAGGCACACAGCGTCCAGCCTGAGGCCCAGCACCGTGGAGTGCTCTGTATACTACTAACACGGTAGTCCAACAGGTACCAACAGTGGAACGGTGTCTTGATCCCACAATGAACAATGTTAGAACTGCATCTGAGAGTGGAGATGAAGGCACTCCCTTCGACCAGGTGCAACCAACTCTAGGTCCCAACAGTGGAAAGGTGTCTTAATCCCAGAATGGACGATTTCCGATATTACCTGCTGCTTGGTTTTCACAGAACTCCCTCCATTGATGTGCATCAGACTCTGTGCTTCCATAGCTAATTGCTGCACATGATCATTGGGCTTGGCTCACTGCAGTCGGTGGAGTACGCCGCGGTACAGCAGGTCCGAACAGTGAAACGGGGTCTTGGTGATTTCTGTGTACCCCCTCTGATCAGGTGCACGCAACACCGTGCTTCCGAATCCAACGGCACGTGGCTGTGAAGCATTCATGACCACTGCCTCTGGCCTACACTGTGGTCAGCAGGGCTCACAATTCAGATCGAGTGGTTATTGATTAATTACAGAATCCAGTAGGCAACTAACTACAACGTCTATTGAAATATACACAATATCCTTTTAGTATACTTGCTTGAAGAACTTGTTTTAGATGAGTTATAGGTTTAGTACAATTACCAAATTTTTCTTGGTAGTGGAAAAGAACACTGAATAACAGTCTACACTGTGGACAGCAGAGATCGCAATTCGAATTGTTTTGATTTATTTATTGCAGAGTATTTTGTAATGTATGTTGTTGTATTTTGTGAAGAGGAAGTGAGAAAAAGTATTCATGGATGACTGTGCTGACTACTGCCTTCAATTTACACTGAAGACAGCAGTGTTCACAATTCAGATCGAGTCACTATTGTAGATGACGCAGTCCTGTAGGCAAAAGACATTGCTCCAGTGTGCTCTGTCCACACCACGCATATGCATTATCGAAAGGCTCCGCACACGGTTTTTGTTGCTTCGCGTATGACAAACTGGGCAGCTCAAGTCAACGCCACATGGCTGTGGGCCCTTGCTGACCTCTCTCTCTGGCCTACACTGTAGACAGCAGTGTTTACAAATCAGATTGAGTCGCTATTGCAGATGATGCAGTCCTGTAGGCAACAGACATTGTTCCTAGTACGGCCCGCCCGCAGCACGAATCATCGCTGGCTGTGCACATGCTGAATGCTTTTGAAGTGGCTATCTGAGTGCACTAGAACTGATGGACCCTTAATGATACAATCTTTTTGTGTATTAGTTCAGATCTACTGCCTGTATCTCAGTATACCAAAAGTTATGGTTCTTTTACGATAGAATCTTTTGTGTATTATTTCATATCGACTGTCCCTACCTTACTGCAGTACAAACTATTGACCCTTTTATTATTGAATCTCTGTATGTAATCCAATGATTACTGTAGTAGTTGATGCTAGCAGCAGCCATTCCCTGAGGGCTGGTTTACACTCACCCCGCACGCATCCATCACAGACGTTACTGGATATGTGACCCTGATATTAAAGAGGAGTTGAGCGCACGTGCCCGTACCCACTTCCACTATCTATGTGTGTCAGTGTTTTCATTATCTATGCATGATACTGCCCCTGGACCATACCACATTACATTGTGCTGTGGACAGCGTATGCAACCATGTTACCTTTGGCAGTGGGGAAAACTTTGGGTATGTAACTTTTAGGTGCATAGCAATCACAGGTGGAAGGCTACTTTACAGAGAATGAATATTGATGAAGATGATGGTTGCATGTTGTGTGTAGTGTCAGATATGTATACATAGCAAAACGTTTTCAAAAAAGCTCTCCAAGCAGAAGAGGAGTCTCTCAAATGCTGTAGAGAGAATGACTAAAATGGGTGGGTCTTCCAACTGTTACAATGGGAAATGTTATGAACCAATCAAATGCTTCTTTTTTCAGATCACATGGCAATCGCGCACCGAGCGCGCAAGGAGGCTGCACCCAACGCGATTTTGAGAAAATATATTTACCATAATATAAGTTTATTACAGTTAGAAGTATATAAATGTTTAAAATATTTTAGATTATCGCTTGCTCTCATATACACTGTAAACTTATTTAGATATAGTTTAGAGACATAAAGAAAATGAGGGAATGACGTAACACAGGGCCTGGCAACGTGCACTTGTCGCATAAGCAACGCGCAGCAAATGCGACCCTATACGTACATGACATAGCGCGTGGCTTGGTACTGCGTACCCGTCGCATACCAAAGTAGCAGGTGGCGCGACCGCATATGTATATGATGTTACGAGGGACGCGGTGCCACGAACCCGCCGGATACGAAATGCGCATCATTTACGAGTTTAGCAATATGGTGGATAGGATTCGTGTGCTGATGGAGCTTGGTACTCTACCGGTACGGGACTCCAGTTTTCTAAAAAAAAAAAAATATGTACATACTTTTTTTTGAAGATATAAAACATTACATAATTTTTAAAATTAAAAAAAGGATAATAGAGTTCCAAAATATTACCAAAAAAAATGGAAAAAATCTAGGTTTTATAGATATTAAAATATGAAATTAACATTTAAAAAACCTTCGAAATTCACTGAAAAAAACCAGGTTTTACAGACGTTATAGCTTGGAATTAGCATTTAAAAAAACTTTGAAATTCACTAAAAAACCATAGGTTTCAGGGACGCTAAAGTTAGTTGGACATTTGACTCATATAAAACCAGAGAAATTTGCCAGTTATAGTTAGTTGAGCTAACTATAACTCACGCGCCCGCAATGCACTGGTGATGACGTCACATATTACATCACTCATGACATGGTCAATGACATCACTGATGACATCACTGATGACACATCATCCAGTGAATGTGTTTCTGTAAAGTTTAAATATTTTTCATAACTATCTATGCCAAGGTGTATTGAAGAATGAGTGGATTTACAAGTGCCTGAATGGATTATTTAGTAGGTGCGTGACTGACTGTATAAGTGAGTGATTGAATGTGTCTTACTGAATGCATGGGTTAGTGACTAAACTGTGTGAAAGTCTATATTAGTCTCTCAGTTGATGTATAAGCGGCTGCATGGGTTGGTGATTAGCTACATGAGTGTCTATATGGGTTATTGATTTGTTGTCTGAGTATTTGTATGGGTGCCTGAGTCACTGTGTGAGTGGGTGGGGGCATGTGTGACTGTGCATAAATGTCTGAGTGAGTGATTCACTGGTTGTATGGATTCAAAAGTGCATCTGGGAAGGGCTGTATGGGTGAGTTAGTGTGTGTATGGGTGTATTGGTGAGTGAATGAATGTCTCATTGGTACATGTGTGAGTAACGACATGTTTTAAGGCAGTATATGTGAGTGTTGGAGTATATAAATGACTATATGTGAGAGTAAGTTATTTGAAGAGTGGGTGTATAAATGAGTGTCTGCTTGTATCAGTGATTGTATAAGATAGTAAGTATGTGTTAGTATCTGCATAAATAAGTGATGTGGTGTGTGTATAAATAAAGGAGTTGGTGTGTATAACTGTATACATGAGTAAATGGGTATGTGATTGATTCTTTGCATGACTGACTAGGTGTGTGAGTAACTCTATGGATGAGTGGTGGAGTGTGACTGTATGTATAGGTGTATGAGTGCATATTATAGTACTGTATTGATAAGTAACTGCATGTATAAGTCACTGGATGTGAGTGTAGACCTAGGAAATAGTGGATGGTATGTAGTATCTTGCATTGTTGTGTGTATGGTTTCAAAAATAGTAGTATATATTTTAGAGTGCATGTATCAAAGTTTATATTAGGGCATCAGTATGTGCATCAGATTATCAAATGGATGATGTCATCAGTGATGTCATCATTGATGTCATCAGTGATGTCATTTGAGATGTCATCAGTGATGTCATCAGTGATGTCACTGACCATGTCATGAGTGATGTAATATGTGACGTCATCACCAGTGCATTGCAGGCTCGCGAGTTATAGTTAGCTCAACTAACTATTACGGGCGAATTTCTCTGGTTTTATATGAGCCAAATGTCCAACTAACTAAAACGTCCCTGAAACCTATTGTTTTTAGTGAATTTCAAAGGTTTTTTAAATGCTAATTTCTAACTATAACGTCTGTAAAACCTATGGTTTTTTCAGGAAATATATATATATATATATATATATATATATATATATATTCACTGAAAAAACCATAGGTTTCACACATGTTATAGTTAGTGGAAATTTTACTGATAAAAAACCAATGAAATTGCCCCGTTATAGTTAGCGCAGGCAACTATAACTCACGCGACCGCAATCCTCTGCTGATGCTAATACTGTATTTAGACACTTATTTGCCCATGTCTTCTTCCATACATTTTTAGCTATACATATATTACAAATATTTTTTTTTCATAAAGACACATATGTCATCAGCAGAGGATTGCGGTCGCGTGAGTTATAGTTGCCTGCGCTAACTATAACGGGGCAATTTCATTGGTTTTTTATCAGTAAAATTTCCACTAACTATAACATGTGTGAAACCTATGGTTTTTTCAGTGAATTTGCAAGGTTTTTTAAATGCTAATTCCTAACTATAACGTGTGTGAAACCTATGGTTTTTTCAGTGAATTAGTACGGTTTTTTAAATGCTAAGTTTTTTTCCCTTATAATAAGCCCTGTACATTTGGTGGCCTACGGCCACCAAAAGCACAGGGGGTGGGGTAAGTGTGGATAGTGTTTTTTTCCATTGTAATAAGCCCAGCACATTTGGTGGCCTTCGGCCACCAAAAGCACAGGGGGTGGGGTAAGTGTGGATAGTGTTTTTTTTATTTTTATTTTTTTACCGTACGCTTACCGTAAGCGTACGGTAAGCGTACCCCGCGAAATTGCCGAAAAAAAAATAAAACCGTTTTTGCACTTGGGGGATGTTTGGGGACTCCCTCCACATGACTATGTGGGAGGGAGTTGTCAAAACAGCCCCTTTACATGTTTTTGGGCTTCCGATTTTAAAAATCTCTCTCAGTGCGAGAGACAAAATGGCGGCCGCCGCTTCCTGGTTTCGGCCGATTCGAATGTTTACTAAGATCTAAGAGCCAATCAGAATCGCGCTCGCGCACGCCACCGTACGCTTACCGTAAGCGTACGGTAAGCGTACCGTAAGCTGGCTCAGATATATATATTGATTTAAAGGCTATTTTCTCAGAATCTACTGAACAGATTTACACCAAACCTACAAAAGGCACTTCCTTGACCTAGGGACTACCTCTCTGCCAAATTTTGAGTAATTCTGTTCAGCCATTCGGGCTGTAGCTCGTTCTAAAGGTCCTATGGAAAAATGCATGGGAAAAACGCGTTTTGGGACCCCCCTTTTATCTCAGCCCCCGCTTGACGAATCCCCCCGAGACTTTCAGGGTAGGAGCGGAGCGTAGCGCCCCACCTATTTTGAGAAATTCGCGAGGATTCGTCGACCGGCGCCAAAGTTATTCAAAATAGAATGTTGAGGTTTTCCTATGGAAACGTGGTCCTAACTATAACTACCTACTGGCTATCGCCAGTAGGTAATATATATATATATATATGCCGCTGAGTGGTAGTCCTTTCTTGAGGCTGGTAACCTCCGCCGTTCTCTCGAGTGCTACTCAATCGCCGTTTGTGCGGCGATTCAAATGTAGTCCCGCCCACTGGGCGTGCCTTGCTAGGGCATTCTGGTCTCTGTAGTTTGCTGAATTTGAATGTCCATATTGTAATGCCGCTGTAGTTCTCAATGTTCACAAACGGCGCGAGACTCTGCTGCTGTGGCTCTCTTGTGATACCAGTGAACAAGGGCGGATGAGCCCGAAACATGTTTGGTACCTGTGCTGTGTGAAGGCGAATCTGGTTTCCCTGCAACTTGCCGAATAAACAAGGTTTTAAGACGCACGTGTGTGGTGCTTCAACAGTGGTGCAGCTTTCTTGTGGATATATAGCGGCCTTGCCCAGGTCGCGAGGCACCCCGCCGCGGACGAGCGGCTCCTAATGCGCTGGAAGTTAATAGCGCTTGATGGAACGGCGTTGCCATTTTCGAAGAGTATGATAGCAGAGACCCAGCCTCGCCTCGCTCAACGAACTACTATAGTTTTAAAAACATTGAGAACTACAGCGGCATTACAATATGGACATTCAAATTCAGCAAACTACAGAGACCAGAATGCCCTAGCAAGGCACGCCCAGTGGGCGGGACTACATTTGAATCGCCGCACAAACGGCGCGAGACTCTGCTGGTGTGGCTCTCTTGTGATACCAGTGAACAAGGGCGGATGAGCCCGAAACATGTTTGGTACCTGTGCTGTGTGAAGGCGAATCTGGTTTCCCTGCAACTTGCCGAATAAACAAGGTTTTAAGACGCACGTGTGTGGTGCCTCAACAGTGGTGCAGCTTTCTTGTGGATATATAGCGGCCTTGCCCAGGTCGCGAGGCACCCCGCCGCGGACGAGCGGCTCCTAATGCGCTGGAAGTTAATAGCGCTTGATGGAACGGCGTTGCCATTTTCGAAGAGTATGATAGCAGGGACCCAGCCTCGCCTCGCTCAACGAACTACTATAGTTTTAAAAACATTGAGAACTACAGCGGCATTACAATATGGACATTCAAATTCAGCAAACTACAGAGACCAGAATGCCCTAGCAAGGCACGCCCAGTGGGCGGGACTACATTTGAATCGCCGCACAAACGGCGCGAGACTCTGCTGCTGTGGCTCTCTTGTGATACCAGTGAACAAGGGCGGATGAGCCCGAAACATGTTTGGTACCTGTGCTGTGTGAAGGCGAATCTGGTTTCCCTGCAACTTGCCGAATAAACAAGGTTTTAAGACGCACGTGTGTGGTGCCTCAACAGTGGTGCAGCTTTCTTGTGGATATATAGCGGCCTTGCCCAGGTCGCGAGGCACCCCGCCGCGGACGAGCGGCTCCTAATGCGCTGGAAGTTAATAGCGCTTGATGGAACGGCGTTGCCATTTTCGAAGAGTATGATAGCAGGGACCCAGCCTCGCCTCGCTCAACGAACTACTATAGTTTTAAAAACATTGAGAACTACAGCGGCATTACAATATGGACATTCAAATTCAGCAAACTACAGAGACCAGAATGCCCTAGCAAGGCACGCCCAGTGGGCGGGACTACATTTGAATCGCCGCACAAACGGCGCGAGACTCTGCTGCTGTGGCTCTCCTGTGATACCAGTGAACAAGGGCGGATGAGCCCGAAACATGTTTGGTACCTGTGCTGTGTGAAGGCGAATCTGGTTTCCCTGCAACTTGCCGAATAAACAAGGTTTTAAGACACACATGTGTGGTGCCTCAACAGTGGTGCAGCTTTCTTGTGGATATATATATATATATATATATATATATATATATATATATCACTGAAAAAAACATAGGTTTCAGGGGCGTTATAGTTAGGTTTTGGCATTTTAAAAACCTTAGAAATTCACTGAAAAAACCATAGGTTTCAGGGGTGTTATAGTTAGCTGGACATTTCCCTCGTACAAAACCCTAGAAATTCGTCCGTTATAGTTAGTTCAGCTAACTATAACTCGCGCCCCCGCAATGCACTGCTGATGACGTCACATATTACATCACTCATGACAGGGTCAGTGACATCACTGATGACATCACTGATGACATCTCAAATGACATCACTGATGACATCACTGATGTCATCCATGTGATAAATTGGTGCATCTTCTCACACCCTTTGATATACTCAATCAAAATTTCAGACGTCCATTCTCAAAACCATAGATACTCCAATACCAATAACTACATACCCACTCATTGACTCTCAGATCTACACACACATCCACTCACTCACCTGTACAGTCACTCATACTTACAGTCACTCAGTACAGGACTATCATATGCATTTATATACCTACATAGATACTCACACACCACCAATCATCCATAGAGGTACTCTCACACCTAGTCAGTCATGCAAATAATTAATCACACTCCAATTTACTCACCTATGCACACTAATTCACTTACTCATAAAAATAGTACCACATTCTTACGCTCTTATACAATCACTGATACAAGCACACACTCATCAATACAGCCACTCTCACAATCACACACTCTCACATATACCTACTTATATACTCTTACACACATATATACTGCCTTTCACATATGTAGTTATTCACACATGTACCACTGAGATATACATTCAATCACTAACACACCCATACATACACTCTCCCAACCATACAGTCCATCACAGATGCACTCTTAAAACCATGCACCCATAGAATCACCCACTCACACATGTATGTACAGAGTCACACACACTCCACCCACACAAACACTCAGGCACCCATACAAATACTCAACCAATCAATAACCAATAGAGATACTCATATAGCTATTCACAAAACCATGCAGCCGCTTATGCACCAACAGACAGACAGATACAGACATTCACACAGTTTACTCACTAGTCTGCAGTAAGATACGTTTAATGACTCACTTATAGAGTCAGTCACACACCTACTAAATCATCCATTCACACACTTATACACCCATTCATTCTTCCATAGGTTTTTCCCTATATATATATTAAACATATTTAAAATTTACAGAAACACACACTCACTGGATGACTTCATCAGTGATGTCATCAGTGATGTCATTTGAGATGTCATCAGTGATGTCATCAGTGATGTCACGGACCATGTCATGAGTGATGTAATATGGGACATCATCAGCAGTGCAATTTGCGGGGGCGCGAGTTATAGTTATCTGAACTAACTATAACTGGGGAATTTCTAGGGTTTTGTACGAGGGAAATGTCCAGCTAACTATAACGCCCCTAAAACCTATGGTTTTTTCAGTGAATTTCTAAGGTTTTTTAAATGCCAAAACCTAACTATAACGCCCCTGAAACCTATGTTTTTTTCAGTGAATTTCAAAGGTTTTTTAAATGCCAATTCCAAACTATAATGTGCATGAAACCTATAGTTTTTTCAGTGAATTTCAAAGGCTTTGTAAATGCTAATTCCTATCTATAACTTATCTCTAAAGATATCATGTTTAATGATTTTCATTGTATTTCTATATTTTTCAATTTCAGTGTTTCAATTTCATTAATTATGTTTTTTGAAATACTATTTCATCACCATTTTTTTAACTTATTTTTTCAATTAATTCTTTTAAAAATTAAAAAATATTATTTGTTTTTATTGGGTTTTAAAAAAAAAATTGTATATTTTTTAAACAATTTTTAAACTATATTTTCAAAACTTTATGTTTTATTATTTTTTCTATTTTTTTGGGATTCGCGCACCCTATGTGCACCGTTCTCGATCCCTACGCGGAAGCATCCGCGCACGGTATGCGTTGGGTACGTGTTTGCAATGTGACCGGTACGTGACTCCAAGCCTATACGCGACACCTACGATGTACGTAACGCGACGCGTGCACGCTTCCGCGATGCGTCATATGTATGACGCGATGGGCGCGCGGATCCGGTGAAATATATAACATTTAAAAAAACATATATATATGTATTTCATGTGAATATTAATTGAGGACAAACTCTAAACTAGTCTCAAAAGTAATATATTTTTACATCTAATCCTATATTTATTTTTAATTGAATTTTGCGGATGCGCGCTGGGTGCATGATGCGTAAGCGCAGGGTGCGTGGATCCCATGTGACCTGCAAAAAAAGAGATTTGATTGGTTCATTACACTTCCTATTCTAACTATTGAAAGACCCCACCCATTTCAATCAGTCTTCTTTGAGCTTCTTTGGAGGAACATCTTACACCTTAGAACTAGAAGAAACGTTTTGGGGAAGAATTCCACAGCTGCAATTTTTCTGAAGACAATGGCTTCTGCACAGCAGCCACCATCAGAATCAGACCATTCGTCCGATGAGGAATTTGTTGTGGAACCTCCACGCACAGAAAAATACACCTCTGTGGTGTGGACATTTTTTACCTTCCCAGAAGGACAAAATAAAACTAATTCAACTAAAGTGACATGTAAAATATGTCAAAGAGTGCTTTCCAGAGGAGATCCATCAAATAAATACTCTTGTGGGACTGCGAGTATGTTAAAACACCTGAAGACTCTGCATCCCATGAACCTGGCCAAGCAGGAATGCAGAAGACTCCGACAGCCGCCTCAGCCAGCAGTGGCAAGCACTTCTGCAGCATCACCATGGAGCACTCACCCGGACATACGTCCAGAATTTGGAAAACTAAAAATTAGTTGCATTAAATGCAACAAACTACTATGTTACGGCGAGCAGTCAATTGAACTAATCTGCCGAGCGCAGCAAAACCACAAGTGCTAAACTTGTGTTTATTTTTTTTTTTGCAGAAGTTGACTGTTTTGTTCCTCCAGTTGTCTTTTTTTCCTTTTGAAAAAAATAACAAAATTGTTCCAAAAGTACAAAAAAATTAAAAAACAAAAAATAAGAAAAAAAAAAGTTCTTCTAAGAACTAACTTTCCTGGTTTAAAAAAAGAGCTATATTTGTTTGTTTGTCTGTGAAAGTTTAGATGAATGTATGTGTAGTACGTAATTGACTGAACAAATGCATTATTAGCGTATGGTGAATGTATGAGTGCAGAACTATGAGGAAGTGCTGCAGCATCACACAGTAACCTCATTAACTACAGTGCGCTGTAGTACTTCCAAAGCACAGGGATGCAACATATGTACATAAATATGTTGCAAATCTATGCTTCTCTCTGCACGGCTGCTTAAACTGCAGCCATGTTGTGACACAGGCACCCTTGCACCATAGTGCAAGGATATCTGTGTCATGTGCTGTTTGTTTTTGTGCAGGAAGACACACCTTCCTGCACAAAAACAATCAAACAATCAGTAAAGGCATTTTTCTCCTTCAATGTATGCTGAGCATTTTAGCATGCATTGAAGATGTAAAAATGTGGAGAAATGAAAACAATTCTCCTTGTTGTGCTTTCCTACACCAATTTTAGAATGGTGCAGCATTCACACACAAATTGAGATTTATGATTTCTGACAAATCTAGACATGTGTCTTGTTCTATGAGTATTCAGTGCAATCATGCACAACAACACTTATAGAACACCCTTTCAACGCAAACTGGTTTGCATAATGAGGTTGTATTTACATGGACTATAAAAAGTGCACAGAGTGCCTTTTCCTCTCTTTGTAAATATGAAAGAGTGTCTTGCGCAATAACTATGTTACAAAAAGTGACATATTTCCAGTTTAAAAATTCCTTGCGAATGATGGAAGGTAAGCACAGAGTTTTGTCTGCAAAGATGTTCAAAGAAGAGTGATTGAAATAATTGCGGTCCTTCAATAGCTACAATGGGTAATATTATGAACCCCTCAAATCTCTTTTTTTGCAGGTCACATGATATCTGATTATGGTCAGATTTCAAAACTACATAGGTATAAACAGAGTGTTTTTAGAAACGTGTTTCAACTTTGTATCTTCTCAGAAAGATTGTTAAAAAAAACACAACATGCTATTCTCAGCAAAATACCACAAGATACAAATCACAGATATATAAAATGCTTACGGCTAACAAAATTTTATAAGTTTAACTTACAAAAACTGTAAATGTTGTCACTTTAAAATATTCACCGAATCTAAGGATGAATATTTGGAGCAGGCACCATGCCCACAACGTTTTTCTTCAGTGCTGTGGAAATTTTTTACTTTTCCCGAGGGGCAAACAAAGATCAATGCCACCTTGGTCACATGCAAGATTTGCAAAAGAGTTCTGTTGCGAGGGGATCCTTACAAGAAATACTCGGACGGCACGGCAAGTATGATGAAACACCGAAGGACCCTTCATCCAAACAATCTTGCACGAGAAGAGTGCAAACGGATGAGAAACACTCCTATTCTGTATCTGTCAAAAAGAATCACAAATAAATGTAATTTAATAACTTTCAAATTTATACTATTCCATTACTGTACACATTTTATATAAAAACTGACTAAGAAACTATAACCCTGAACCACAAGTGTGCTGATGGTTAAAACACTACATGCATAGTGCATACTACTTTGAAGCAGTTCATGCCCTAAAGCCTATGGGCCCGATTCACAGAACTAACTTAAGACAAAATCCTAAACTTACTACCATTTTGGTATTCACAGAAGACACTTACTCATTTTGGTATTCACAGAAGGCACTTACTCATTTCGGTATTCACAGAAGTTAGGAGTCCAAACTTTAGGACTCCTAAATGCCTTCTGTGAATACCGAAAGTCTTAAAATTAGGATTTTTCTCAGTTTAGTGGTAATATAGTTAGGACTCCTAACTTTAGGACTCCTAAATGACATTATGTGAATACCGAAAGTCTTAAAATTAGGATTTTTCTCAATTTAGTGGTAGTAAAGTTAGGACTCCTAACTTTAGGACTCCTAAATGCCTTCTGTGAATACCGAAAGCCTTAAAATTAGGATTTTTCTCAGTTTAGTGGTAGTCTAGTTAGGACTCCTAACTTTAGGACTCCTAAATGCCTTCTGTGAATTTCGAAAGTCTTAAAATTAGAATTTTTCTCAATTTAGTAGAAGTAAAGTTAGGACTCCTAACTTTAGGACTCCTAAATGCCTTCTGTGAACACCGAAAGCCTTAAAATTATGATTTTTCTCAGTTTAGTAGTAGTATAGTTAGGACTCCTAACTTTAGGACTCCTAAACTGAGAAAAATCCTAATTTTAAGACTTTCGGTATTCACAGAAGGCCTTTATGAGTCCTAAAGTTAGGACTCCTAACTTCTGTGAATACCGAAGTGAGTAAGTGTCTTCTTTGAATACCAAAATGAGTAAGTGCCTTCTGTGAATACGAAAATGGTAGTAAGTTTAGGATTTTGTCTTAAGTTAGTTCTGTGAATCGGGCCCTACCTCACTAAAAGACTACATGCTAACTGACTGAATAATTACACTACTATAAGGAGACACACTGGGTGAGTAACAGAGTGTTTGCTAGAAGTGTATGAATACTGACTGGGGAATTGAAGGTGTGAAAGACAATTGTATAGGTGGTTAGAGGCCTGCATGCATAGTGAATAGGCAATTGAAGCAGTCTATGTGCTAAGGCCTGGCTCACTGCATGAGTACTTGGGAACTGACTGAATGATTAGAGTACAGCAAAGAGAGTGCCTGGGTGAATTTATAAGTGGTTTGCTTTTGACACAGTGAATGGATTAGTACTTGGTACTGAATGGGTCACTAGATGAGTGCAAAGGGTGTGACAGGATGTTTGCTGGACTGTATGGATACTGACTAGGGAATTGAAGATGTGAAAGACAAGTGTATAGTATGTTAGAAGACTGCATGCATACTGCATAGACATTTGAAGCAGTCTATGTGGTAATGTATGGTTCACAACACGAGTACTTGGAAACTGACTAAATCATCAGACTACTGCTAGGACAGTGCCTGGGTAAAACTTTTAAATTTTCAGTTCTGGCACAGTGAAAAGAATAGTACATAGTACTGCACTTTAGTGTCAACCCCTGACTCATTTTATCAATGCATTAGCAAAGAATAGCTTCTAAAGCTACTAAAACTTGACAACATGACCGTTATAAAACAGTTATCTGTCAGCAACTACATGATGTTACCAAATGCTTCTATCACAATCCTTACCCATATGCACACAGACTCACAGTGTGATTTTAGACAAGCAACACTATCCTAGGAGTTTCCCAAAACTCATTCACTAGTCTAGAAGAGGTAAGGGTACTGCACGCAATCTACATATTTAAGTACAGCACATTAGTGTCAAAGCATGACGCATTTAATCAACGCATAAGCAAAGACTGGCTTCTAATGCTACTTAAACTTGACAACATGACAGGTTTTAAAAGAGTTATCTACCAGAAAATACACGATGTTACCAAATGCTTCTCTCACAGTGGTTCCCAAATGCACACAGACTCACAGTGTGATTCCAGACAACAACCACTATACCTAGGAGTTTACCAAAAATAATTCACTACTGTGGAAGTGATAAGGGAACTGCACACAATCTACATATTTCAGGACTGCACTTTTGTGTCAAAGCCTGACTCATTTAATCAAAGCATAAGCAAAAACTGGCTTCTAATGCTACTAAAACTTGACAACAAGACAGGTTTTAAAACAATTATCTGTCAGCAAATACACGATGTTACCAAATGCTTCTCACACAGTGGTTCCCAAATGCACACAGACTCACAGTGTGATTCTAGACAAGCAACACTATCCCTAGCAGCTTACCAAAACTCATTCACTACTGTGCAAGGGGTAAGGAGACTACACACAATCTACATATTAAAGCACAGCACATTAGTGTCAAAGCATGAATCATTTTATCAATGCATAAGCAAAGACTGGCTTCTAATGCTGCTAAAACTTGACAACATGACAGGTTTTAAAACAGTTATCTGTCACCAAATACACAATGTTACCAAATGCTTCTCTCCCAGTGGTTCACAAATGCACACAGACTCACAGTGTGATTCTAGACAACAACCACTATACCGAGGAGTTTACCAAAAATCATTCACTACTGTGGAAGTGGTAAGGGAACTGCACACAATCGACATATTTCAGGACTGCACTTTTGTGTCAAAGCCTGACTCATTTAATCAAAGCATAAGCAAAAACTGCCTACTAATGCTAGTAAAACTTGACAACAAGACTGGTTTTAAAACAGTTATCTGTCAGCAAATACACGATGTTACCCAATGCTTCTCTCACAGTGGTTCCCAAATGCACACAGACTCACAGTGTGATTCTAGACAAGCATCACTATCCCTAGGAGTTTACCAAAACTCATTCACTACAGTGGAAGTGGTAAGGGAACTGCACACAATCTACATATTTCAGGACTGCACTTTTGTGTCAAAGCCTGACTCATTTAATCAAAGCATAAGCAAAAACTGCCTTCTTATGCTACTAAAACTTGACAACAAGACAGGTTTTAAAACAGTTATCTGTCAGCAAATACACGATGTTACCAAATGCTTCTCTCACAGTGGTTCCCAAATGCACACAGACTCACAGTGTGATTCTAGACAAGCAACACTATCCCTAGCAGCTTACCAAAACACATTTCTTCATCTAGAAGGAGAACTACATTTTAGTATAGAAACAAATCTCATTTCAAAAAATCATAATCAATGACTGGTTTCTAATTCTACCAAAATATAAAAACAGCACAGTTATCTGTCTGCAAACACATGAAAAACACAAATGCTTGTCACAGAATGGTTTCTACATACACACACACTGTCAATAAGATTGTAGAGAACAAAAGTACTCCCTACACTTTAGCAGGAGAAATACATTATTCTCAATACACAAAAGAAACGGGGTATAAGGCAGAAAGTGATTGCACCAAATCATTAAGTCAAGTCAAAATTATTAATGTTCTTCGGGTGCCAAGGATCATGAGGTTAAATACCCCTAAACTCCCTTAGGATCAAAAGACCCTACAACTTGTCAACAGTTCATTGTGATCCAGCACTCCACAAAGTTATTTTATAATCATAAAATATGTCTGTCCATTCAGCAGGTGTTCTTTCAAAATTATTTCTTTATTGAATTCTTCTCCTCTTTACATATATAAAAGACACATATAGCATAGCCGACGCATTTCATCCAAGAGGACTTCTTCAGGGCTACAACAAACAGATACAAAAGTATTTTACAAACATGTTTACAAAAATATATATCTACACATATATACAATTAAAACATTTTCTTATCTTAATAATCCATATATACATTTTTCCTATACAAAAGTGCTAAAAACACCAAGTGATGTTCTGTGACTCCTTGTACGCATATTTTAGATAGTTACAGAAATCCATGATTATTCTTGAATTCTACACCCGCCAATTACACATCATTATACTTTTTATAGTTGTATTTCATCCTATCCATCATTTTCTAGGAATAAAAACATTCCTTTTTGTAAATCCATTATGTACGGATCGAGTGAAGGCATATGAACAGAAACTATTGTTCTCTTCTTATTTTAAACCAGGGCCAAGCGGTTTTCTTGTTAATGAAAAAAATTACTATTTTATACCACAACAATTGCTATTAGTGTACTAGATTTTTCTTTTTTGTTATTATTATTATAAAACATGAAGTTCCTAATTTGTAATTTTTCTAAGCATCTAAACATTTCATTGTCTTCCCTCTTTTCTGATATTAAGTTTTAATGGTCATGAATATAATGTATGGTCTTACCAAAGTTCTGAGATATAAAAAGTTCTTCTTATTCTTCCCCTCCAGCGTCAAGAGATGTAGCTAAGCCTTCCTCTAATAGGTCAAACTAAATAAGTTAACCTAATATAAAGGAAAAAGAGAATATCTATGTACAGTGTCTTGACCATTGAATAATATTATAATAATCCTTCGTTCTAGAGAGGCAAAAAGACAATGCATACCTTTTTTATTATATTGCTTGATATATCATGGTTCTTCAGTTTGTTATTCACCTTTATGTAGTTTATGATTATATCTGCAATTTTTTAGAAAAAAAGAAGGAAAACTAAAAGGATGTAGTGTTACTACTAACAATTTTAGTCTGATTTGATGAGAGGACATAATCTTTATGGCTAAAATAGACCTCCCACGACTATCCTTTAGGTGCCATAATATCAACACAGTGTCCTACTAGATGGACACATTCAATAGAATCCAGGACATTATCCTTTTAATACAGGATCTTTACATTGTTGAGTATAAGTGAGAATTTATATATATTTTGTTGGTCCCCATAGTCATAAATTATCTGGTTGCAACTCAGCACAGGACAATATCTTTACCATTTAAGTCTCAAAGTTACACCAATACTACCCAGAGTTTTATCAAAAAAGAGAGCCAATGTCAATAAACCAACTGGCACAGCGCTAAGTTCCTTATTTAAATAACTAAATCACCCTGAAATCGATAGAGCTTACCAGAGTTTAGGAGCAGATTCCCTCCATCCAGCGGTCCATGCAGTAATGAGGTTAGCACATGAACCGCTTTAAATACACTAACCAAACACTCACCTGTAACGAGTAAAATTATAATGGGAGGTGATTGCTAAAATACGAAACCGCCATCTTGTGATGGTGTATTTAACATCATTATTGTATTGCCACTACCCGCTCCGAATATTCTTAGACTCGCAAATTTATTTTGGTAAAGCATTAAGATATAGCTGGCATATAGTCCTCCTTTATAGTTAATAATTCTTAAATCACAACATTTTAAGTGAACAAACATCATTTTTAAACGGATCTTAGCGATCGAATACGGCGCCGCCATCTTATAGTGGCGTATTTCGACATAGTATTGTGGTCACGATTAGGAACCGCCATCTTGTAGCGGTGTATTTAATATCCATATTATACTAACATCAGTATTTCCGAGTTAGTATTGAACATTGTGATTTATTCCAAGTAATGCATTTAAAAATTATATATAATGGTTATGATAAATCCTTCATGTTCAGACATTGGTTATTAGATAACAATGTTTGATGTAAATAAACGCTATCCTAAATAGTGCCACCATCGAAGAAACATCTTCGACATGATAATGTGGTCAAAATGTATTTCAATAGTGCGTTTGAAGATAGTTGTAATACTCTCTTCATACGCTAACATTGATCATTCAATAAAATTAATAATATTTTACTTAAACATACGCCATCATAAACGAGTCCTCTTAGTCAAGTATGGTGCCGCCATCTTGTAGTGGTAGATGGGACCTCGATATTGTATTGAGAAAGGGATTTCCAAAAATAAGAAAAAAAGAAGGAAAGAAACAGAGGAATTATTTCTATCTCATGTCTGATGAGAGTCCCAAATAGGTGGTCATACAATACAATATGAGCATTAACTACTCAATCAGAGTAGTTTTTACGCATAGACAGACGCCATCTTGGAAGAGTGTTATAGTTCATATATGTTCAAGAAGATATAATACATGGATGTAAATCATCCTGGAATTTATTCTATGTTATATCTATTGCCAATATGAGGTACATCTTAGTACTACATACGTATATAGTAGAGAGTATTCTAAGAAAGTAAATGAATAAACATAGAGGCCCTCTTCCACCAATACCCTGGTTTGTATTCAAGGTCAAACATTGAGTAAGTAGGCGTCGTCATAGAGTGACAATGCCACTCATTGCAAACAGAGAACTAGTTTGGTGCTGCATCTGATGCTGATAAAAAATTCGTTGTTTGTATTAACTGAAATTAATTACATGTAAGGTACATATTAATACTATACACGTAAATAATATAAAGTTTTTTTGAGAAAATCAATAAATAAATAAATATAGACGCCCTCTTCCACTGATACCCTAGTTTGCATTCAGGGTCAGACATTGAGTAGGTAAGCGTCGTCATAGAGTAGTAATACTGCTTATTGCACACAAGGGACTAGTTCAGTGCTACAGCTGATATTGATAGAAAATGTATCAACCGAAGTTGGTTAGTAACATATTATATTCTCCCAACATGGAGACCATTGGTGACAGGATTCAAGATCTATTCAAGATTCCTCCTACCATGATAGTCTGAAATCTGTAGAAATGTCACTACGACTCATACATTTAACAGTCAAATGCCAAATGGAAATATGTTACAATAGATTATACAATTAAGCTTTAGCCTTTTTAAATAAAATTATACATTTCATTGTTAATATTCTGACCCATACTAATAGTTCTAAGGCGGCAAATCCAACTTGCTTCGGCCTGTCTTAGCATTTTTTCTCTATCTCCACCTCTTTCTGGAGCCCTCACGAGATCAATAGCATGAAACCAAATTGCTGTCTTATCCGGATGTGATTCAGAGATATGAAAGGCGATTGGATATTTATTATCTCTATTTTTTATCGCTCTTACACGTTCCTGTATTCTGACCTTAAGGCAGCTAATACTGCTGCCCACATAGATTTTGTCACAGGAACATCCAATTATATATACAGTATGTGTGGAATTGCAATTGATGAAAGAGTTGATCCTGAATTCCCTTTCAGTGTTATATTTAAACCTTGATTTCCTGTGCACCCCAAATTGACAGATATTGCATGAGCCACAGACAGAGAAACCATCAACATACTCTGAGAGTCGCTCAGTTGGGCCGCCATTGCCAGAGATGATCGGTCTGCCTGGTGGAAATACCCCCCCTTTGTGTATTTTGGGGAGTATATATATGCAGGGGTATCTAGAGTTATGGGTCTGTAGGTAACGATATTCATGCTCTGAGAGTAATCCCGTTTCATGCCAATCCCACAGTTTGGCGTTGATGGTTCTTTCTATTTCAGGGATAGGTTTCGTAATGATCCTCTCATAGCAGCTATCATTATTCAGTTGTCTTTCTATTTCACCTAAGTAATCTTTTAGATCCATAACCACTACATTCCCCCCTTTATCAGCTGCACGTATCACCAATTGTGGATCTTCTTGTAAGTTTTTGAGAAGGGCTTCCTCTACTCTTGAGAGATTATGATGATGTGAACAATATGAATTTTTTCCATGTCTATCTTCTAGTTTGTGTAAATGATGTGTTACCTTTTCAATGAACTCCTGAATATACGTATCTTGAGTTCCGGAAGGTATAAACCTGGATTTGTTTCTTAAACCACTATCTATGGTTGTGTCTTCTTTTATGTCTAAAAGACTAGCCATCTGTACTATATCCACATCCAAATCATCCTCATCGAGTGTGGCTAACAAATGTATATCATGTAATTCTTTGATTATCAACAATGTTTCAGGATTATCATTTCTTAAAACATTAGTAGAAGTACATGAGTGTTCAGAAAAATATCTTTTTAATTGTAATTTGCGTACAAATTTAAATACATCTGTATGTACATTGACAAAGTCACAGTTCTTAGTTATACAAAAATTAAGGCCCTTCTTCAGTACATTGGTCTCTTGATCACTCAAAATCCTAGATGATAGGTTAACAACTTTAGGTTCCTTACCCCCAGAGTTTTCATTTTCTCTACCCTTTGTGTTCAAACTGTCAGTTATTTCCTTCCTTGTGTCAACCTGCTTTGTTGTCTGGTTTGTACTCCCATTTTTACGCCTCTTCCCTCCCCGTCTTGTCCTTGATTTAGGTTTTTCTTTTGGTTTCCCAGCCTGTATCGCTGGACCTCCCGTAAAAAAAGGGAAGTGGAGGGTGTCGTTTCTAGATTGCTCGGACCCTCCCCTGGATCACTTTCTATAGATGATATGGAGGTACTACTGGAAGAAGCACTAGGTATCTTCCCTCTTATGTTCGACTCAGTCGTCTGTTTAGGAATTATATCATCATATTTTCTCGAGAATGTGAAAATCCTTCCCTGCTCATAATCATTCTCATCCCTTATGATCTTTTTTTGTTTTTTATCCTTTAGATAAATCTGATAACAGGTAAGTTCTTTCTTCAAAATCTCATAATTTTTCATAGTTGCCTCTTTTAAATTCATATCAAAATTTATTTTTCTAATATCAGAATTTCATCCCTAATCTTTTTTACTTTTCTTTCTGAATTTGTAATCAGAATTCCCATCATCCTAAAAGAGGAATCATATAGACCCTCTTCCCAGTCCTTTAGTAAATCACTGTCTAGATCTTCGTAATTTGGGAATATTAGGATTCTCAATCCTCGAGGGATTCTCTTGTTTTCCAAATATTTTTTTTAAGTGGCCCCATCCCACCATTTACCAAGCTCTTGTTTTTTCAATCTTTCCAAACGAAAGAATCTATCCTTAAGGCCTTCACTCTTCTGATTGCTGTTTTTTGGGGTCTCTGTCGGTAGACATTTTTTATTTTTAAATAACTCCCCCAACATTTCATCTCTATTATCCTCAAAATCCATTATCCGTGTTATTATATGACCCTCGATCGTGCAAATCTACCTACTTTTAAATCACAATACACAAAAGAAACGGGGTATAAGGCAGAAAGTGATTGCACCAAATCATTAAGTCAAGTCAAAAATATTAATGTTCTTCGGGTGCCAAGGATCATGAGGTCAAATACCCCTAAACCCCCTTAGGATCAAAAGACCCTACAACTTGTCAACAGTTCACTGTGATCCAGCACTCCACAAAGTTATTTTATAATCATAAAATATGTCTGTCCATTCAGCAGGTGTTATTTCAAAATTATTCCTTTATTGAATTCTTCTCCTCTTTACATATATAAAAGACACATATAGCGTAGCCGACGCGTTTCTTCCAAGAGTACTTCTTCAGGGCTACAACAAACAGATACAAAAGTATTTTACAAACATGTTTACAAAAATATATATCTACACATATATACAATTAAAACATTTTCTAATCTTAATAATCCATATATACATTTTCCCTATACAAAAGTGCTAAAAACACCAAGTGATGTTCTGTGACTCCTTGTACGCATCTTTTAGATAGCTACAGAAATCCATGATTTTCTTGAATTCTACACCCGCCAATTACACATCATTATACTTTTTATAGTTGTATTTCATCCTATCCATCATTTTCTAGGAATAAAACCATTCCTTTTTGTAAATCCATTATGCACGGATCGAGTGAAGGCATATGAACAGAAACTATTGTTGTCTTTTTATTTTAAACCAGGGCCAAGCGGTTTTCTTGTTAATGAAACAAATTACTATTTTATACCACAACAATTGCTATTAGTGTACTAGATTTTTCTTTTTTGTTATTATTATTATAAGACATGAAGTACCTAATTTGTAATTTTTCTAAGCATCTAAACATTTCATTGTCTTCCCTCTTTTCTGATATTAAGTTTTAATGGTCATGAATATAATGTATGGTCTTACCAAAGTTCTGAGATATAAAAAGGGCTTCATCTTATTCCCCTCCAGCGTCAAGAGATGTAGCTAAGCCTTCCTCTAATAGGTCAAACTAAATAAGTTAACCTAATATAAAGGAAAAAGAGAATATCTATGTACAGTGTCCTGACCATTGAATAATATTATAATAATCCTTTGTTCTAGAGAGGCAAAAAGACAATGCATACCTTTTTTATTATATTGCTTGATAGATCATGGTTCTTCAGTTTGTTGTAGTTTATGATTATATCTGCAATTTGTAGAAAAAAAAGAAGGAAAACTAAAAGGATGTAGTGTTACTACTAACAATTTTAGTCTGATTTGATGAGAGGACATAATCTTTATGCCTAAAATAGACCTCCCACGACTGTCCTTTAGGTGCCATAATATCAACACAGTGTCCTACTAGATGGACACATTCAATAGAATCCAGGACATTATCCTTTTAATACAGGATCTTTACATTGTTGAGTATAAGTGAGAATTTCTATATATTTTGTTGGTCCCCATAGTCAGAAATTATCTGTTTGCGACTCAGCACAGGAAAATATCTTTATCATTCAAGTCTCAAAGTTACACCAATACTACCCAGAGTTTTATCAAAAAAGAGAGCCAATGTCAATAAACC
Organism: Triturus cristatus; assembly: GCF_964204655.1. NCBI lineage: Eukaryota > Metazoa > Chordata > Amphibia > Caudata > Salamandridae > Triturus > Triturus cristatus. The sequence goes on along the minus strand of NC_140591.1, from coordinate 1,077,271,055 downwards.
AACTGGCACAGCACTAAGTTCCTTATTTAAATAACTAAATCACCCTGAAATCGATAGAGCTTACCAGAGTTTAGGAGCAGATTCCCTCCATCCAGCGGTCCATGCAGTAATGAGCTTAGCTCATGAACCGCTTTAAATACACTATCCAAACACTCACCTGTAGCGAGTAAAATTATAATGGGAGGTGATTGCTAAAATACGAAACCGCCATCTTGTGATGGTGTATTTAACATCAATATTGTATTGCCACTACCCTCTCCGAATATTCTTAGACTCGCTAATTTATTTTGGTAAAGCATTAAGATATAGCTGGCATATAGTACTCCTTTATAGTTAATAATTGTTAAATCACAACATTTTAAGTGAACAAACATCATTTTTAAACGGATCTTAGCGATCGAATACGGCGCCGCCATCTTATAGTGGTGTATTTCAACATAGTATTGTGGTCACGATTAGGAACCGCCATCTTGTAGCGGTGTATTTAATATCCTTATTATACTAACATCAGTATTTCCGAGTTAGTATTGAACATTGTGATTTATTCCAAGTAATGCATTTAAAAATTATATATAATGGTTATGATAAATCCTTCATGTTCAGACATTGGTTATTAGATAACAATGTTTGATGTAAATAAACGCTATCCTAAATAGGGCCACCATCGAAGAAACATCTTCGACATGATAATGTGGTCAAAATGTATTTCAATAGTGCGTTTGAAGATAGTTGTAATACTCTCTTCATACGCTAACATTGATCATTCAATAAAATTATTAATAATTTACTTAAACATACGCCATCATAAACGAGTCCTCATAGTCAAGTATGGTGCCGCCATCTTGTAGTGGTAGATGGGACCTCGATATTGTATTGAGAAAGGGATTTCCAAAAATAAGAAAAAAAGAAGGAAAGAAACAGGAATTATTTCTATCTCATGTCTGATGAGAGTCCCAAATAGGTGGTCATACAATACAATATGACCATTAACTACTCAATCAGAGTCGTTTTTACGCATAAACAGATGCCATCTTGGAAGAGTGTTATAGTTCATATATGTTCAAGAAGATATAATACATGGATGTAAATCATCCTGGAATTTATTCTACGTTATATCTATTGCCAATATGAGGTACATATTAGTACTACATACGTATATAGTAGAGAGTATTCTGAGAAAGTAAATGAATAAACATAGAGGCCCTCTTCCATCAATACCCTGGTTTGTATTCAAGGTCAAACATTGAGTAAGTAGGCGTCGTCATAGAGTGATAATGCCACTCATTGCAAACAGAGAACTAGTTTGGTGCTGCATCTGATGCTGATAAAAAATTTGTTGTTTGTATTAACTGAAATTAATTACATGTAAGGTACATATTAATACTATACACGTAAATAATATAAAGTTATTTTGAGAAAATAAATCAATAAATAAATATAGACACCCTCTTCCACTGATGCCCTAGTTTGTATTCAGGGTCAGACATTGAGTAGGTAAGCGTCGTCATAGAGTAGTAATACTGCTTATTGCACACAAGGGACTAGTTCAGTGCTACAGCTGATACTGATAGAAAATGTATCAACTGAAGTTGGTTAGTAACATATTATATTCTCCCAACATGGAGACCATTGGTGACAGGATTCAAGATCTATTCAAGATTCCTCCTACCATGATAGTCTGAAATCTGTATAAATGTCACTACGACTCATACATTTAACAGTCAAATGCCAAATGGAAATATATTACAATAGATTATACAATTAAGCTTTAGCCTTTTTAAATAATATTATACATTTCATTGTTAATATTCAGACCCATGCTAATAGTTCTAAGGCGGCAAATCCAACTTGCTTCCGCCTGTCTTAGCATTTTTTCTCTATCTCCACCTCTTTCTGGAGCCCTCACGAGATCAATGGCATGAAACCAAATTGCTGTCTTATCCGGATGTGATTCAGAGATATGAATGGCGATTGGATATTTGTTATCTCTATTTTTTATCGCTCTTACATGTTCCTGTATTCTGACCTTAAGGCAGCGAATACTGCTGCTCACATAGATTTTGCCACAGGAACATCCAATTATATATACAGTATGTGTGGAATTGCAATTGATGAAAGAGTTGATACTGAATTCCTTTTCAGTGTTATATTTAAACCTTGATTTCCTGTGCACCCCAAATTGACAGATATTACATGAGCCACAGACAAAGAAGCCCATCGGTTTTTGAGGGAGCCAAATACCCGTGTGTCCTTTCTGTTGTTTTACATAACTAGGGCATAAGACATTCTTAATGGTTTTGCCCTTCCTGTAAACCACCCTTGGTTTCGCGGAGATAGTACCCTCGGGGAGTTGTGCTTTTGTTAATAAATGCCAGTTCTTTTGTAATATATTGTAAATATGATTACTGAAGGCATTATATTCAGTTATGAAAGTCACGTTATCCCTGTCTGTATTGATCTCTTGTTTCTTTCTCTGTATAAGAGTACTCTTTCTATCAAGCTTCCTGATCTTAGTCTCAGCAAGATCTAAAGATTTCTTGGAATACCCTCTTCCCATGAAGTTGTTTTTTAGAGATCCTAGATTAGTGTTAAAAGAGTCTTCCTCGCTGCAATTTCTTCGTGTGCGAACCATTTCGCCATAGGGTATTGCGTTGATGGTTGCACTGGGGTGGGCACTTTCCGCATGGAGCACACTATTGCATGCAGTAGGTTTTTTATACACTTCGCTTTGTATCCTTTGATCCCTTGTATACAATCTCAGATCCAGAAATTCAATTTATTTACGTGAATGGTTCATAGTTAGCTTGATATTGAACCTGTATGTATTCAGGTAAGTCTGATATTCCAAAAGTTCTTTTTCAGAGCCATTCCATATCATCATAATGTCATCAATGTACCTGCCAAAAAATATGACATTATTGATCCATTTTTTAGCACCTGGTCCCCAGGCATGCTCCGCCTCAAACAGACCCATGAAAAGATTTGCATAAGACGGAGCAAACCTGGATCCCATGGCTGTGCCTTGTTTCTGGAGGAACCAAAGTCCATTGTGCAGGAAGACATTCATAGTCAAGATTATGCTTGACATTTCCAAAAGCATAATAGAATGTTCTAGATGTTGAGCATTTCTTTTATATAAGAAATGTTGTAAAGCTTCCATACCACGTTCTATGTGGATGCATGTATATAAGCTTTCAACATCCATGGTGACAAACATAAGGTTCAGACCGTCCCATTCAAAATCTTCAAGCTTGCATAACACGTCCCTACTATCTTTAAGGTAAGAGGGTAGATTTTTCACAAAGGGTTGTAAGAAACCATCAACATACTCGGAGAGTCGCTCAGTTGGGCCGCCATTGCCAAAGATGATCGGTCTGCCTGGTGGAAATACCCCCCCTTTGTGTATTTTGGGGAGTATATATATGCAGGGGTATCTAGAGTTATGGGTCTGTAGGTAACGATATTCATGCTCTGAGAGTAATCCCATTTCATGCCAATCACACAGTTTGGCGTTGATGGTTCTTTCTATTTCAGGGATAGGTTTCGTAATGATCCTCTCATAGCAGCTATCATTATTCAGTTGTCTTTCTATTTCACCTAAGTAATCTTTTAGATCCATAACCACTACATTCCCCCCTTTATCAGCTGCACGTATCACCAATTGTGGATCTTCTTGTAAGTTTTTGAGAAGGGCTTCCTCTACTCTTGAGAGATTATGATGATGTGAACAATATGAATTTTTTCCATGTCTATCTTCTAGTTTGTGTAACTGATGTGTTACTTTTTCAATGAACTCCTGAATATACGTATCTTGAGTTCCGCAAGGTATAAACCTGGATTTGTTTCTTAAACCACTATCTATGGTTGTGTCTTCTTTTATGTCTAAAAGACTAGCCATCTGTACTATATCCACATCCAAATCATCCTCATCGAGTGTGGCTAACAAATGTATATCATGTAATTCTTTGATTGTCAACAACGTTTCAGGATTATCATTTCTTAAAACATTAGTAGAAGTACATGAGTGTTCAGAAAAATATCTTTTTAATTGTAATTTGCGTACAAATTTAAATACATCTGTATGTACATTGACAAAGTCACAGTTCTTAGTTATACAAAAATTAAGGCCCTTCTTCAGTACATTGGTCTCTTGATCATTCAAAATCCTAGATGATAGCTTAACAACATTAGGTTCCTTACCCCCAGAGTTTTCATTTTCTCTACCATTTGTGTTCAAACTGTCAGTTATTTCCGCCCTTGTGTCAACCTGCTTTGTTGTCTGGTTTGTACTCCCATTTTTATGCCTCTTCCCTCCCCGTCTTGTCCTTGATTTAGGTTTTTCTTTCGGTTTCCCAGCCTGTATCGCTGGACCTCCCGTAAAAAAAGGGAAGTGGAGGGTGTCGTCTCTAGATTGCTCGGACCCTCCCCTGGATCACTTTCTATAGATGATATGGAGGAACTACTGGAAGAAACACTAGGTATCTTCCTTCTTATGTTCGACTCAGTGGTCTGTTTAGGAATTATATCATCATATTTTCTCGAGAATGTAAAAATCCTTTCCTGCTCATAATCATTCTCATCCCTTATGATCTTTTCTTGTTTTTTATCCTTTCAATAAATCTGATAACAGGTAAGTTCTTTCTTCAAAATCTCATAATTTTTCATAGTTGCCTCTTTTAAATTCATATCCAAAATTTATTTTTCTAATATCAGAATTTCATCCCTAATCTTTTTTACTTTTCTTTCTGAATTTGTAATCAGAATTCCCATCATCCTAAATGAGGAATCATATAGACCCTCTTCCCAGTCCTTTAGTAAATCACTGTCTAGATCTTCGTAATTTGGGAATATTAGGATTCTCAATCCTCGAGGGATTCTCTTGTTTTCCAAATATTTTTTTAAAGTGGCCCCATCCCACCATTTACCAAGCTCTTGTTTTTTCAATCTTTCCAAACGAAAGAATCTATCCTTAAGGCCTTCACTCTTCTGATTGCTGTTTTTTGGGGTCTCTGTCGGTAGACATTTTTTATTTTTAAATAACTCCCCCAACATTTCTTCTCTATTATCCTCAAAATCCATTATCCGTGTTATTATACGACCCTTGATCGTGCAAATCTACCTACTTTTATATCACAATACACAAAAGAAACGGGGAATAAGGCAGAAAGTCATTGCACCACATCATTAAGTCAAGTCAAAATTATTAATGTTCTTCGGGTGCCAAGGATCATGAGTTTAAATACCCCTAAACCCCCTTAGGATCAAAAGACCCTACAAATTGTCAACAGTTCACTGTGATCCAGCACTCCAGAAAGTTATTTTATAATCATAAAATATGTCTGTCCATTCAGCAGGTGTTCTTTCAAAAATATTTCTTTATTGAATTCTTCTCCTCTTTACATATATAAAAGACACATATAGCGTAGCCGACGCGTTTCGTCCAAGAGGACTTCTTCAGGGCTATGACAAACAGATACAAAAGTATTTTACAAACATGTTTACAAAAATATATATCTACACATATATACAATTAAAACATTTTCTAATCTTAATAATCCATATATACATTTTTCCTATACAAAAGTGCTAAAAACACCAAGAGATGTTCTGTGACTCCTTGTACGCATCTTTTAGATAGTTACAGAAATCCATGATTATTCTTGAATTCTACACCCGCCAATTACACATCATTATACTTTTTATAGTTGTATTTCATCCAATCTATAATTTTCTAGGAATAAAACCATTCCTTTTTGTAAATCTATTATGTACGGATCGAGTGAAGGCATATGAACAGAAACTATTGTTCTCTTTTTATTTTAAACCAGGGCCAAGCGGTTTTCTTGTTAATGAAACAAATTACTATTTTATACCACAACAATTGCTATTAGTGTACTAGATTTTTCTTTTTTGTTATTATTATTATAAAACATGAAGTACCTAATTTCTAATTTTTCTAAGCATCTAAACATTTCACTGTCTTCCCTCTTTTTTCTGATATTAAGTTTTAATGGTCATGAATATAATGTATGGTCTTACCAAAGTTCTGAGATATAAAAAGGGCTTCGTCTTATTCCCCTCCAGCGTCAAGAGATGTAGCTAAGCCTTCCTCTAATAGGTCAAACTAAATAAGTTAACCTAATATAAAGGAAAAAGAGAATATTTATGTACAGTGTCTTGACCATTGAATAATATTATAATAATCCTTCGTTCTAGAGAGCAAAAAGACAATGCATACCTTTTTTATTATATTGCTTGATAGATCATGGTTCTTCAGTTTGTTATTCACCTTTATGTAGTTTATGATTATATCTGCAATTTGTAGAAAAAAAGAAGGAAAACTAAAAGGATGTGGTGTTACTACTAACAATTTTAGTCTGATTTGATGAGAGGACATAATCTTTATGGCTAACATAGACCTCCCACGACTATCCTTTAGGTGCCATAATATCAACACAGTGTCCTACTAGATGGACACATTAAATAGAATCCAGGACATTATCCTTTTAATACAGGATCTTTACATTGTTGAGTATAAGTGAGAATTTCTATATATTTTGTTGGTCCCCATAGTCATAAATTATCTGTGTGCGACTCAGCGCAGGACAATATCTTTATCATTTAAGTCTCAAAGTTACACCAATACTACCCAGAGTTTTATCAAAAAAGAGAGCCAATGTCAATAAACCAACTGGCACAGCGCTAAGTTCCTTATTTAAATAACTAAATCACCCTGAAATCGATAGCGCTTACCAGAGTTTAGGAGCAGATTCCCTAGGTAGGAGCGGAGCGGACCTGGCCAAAAGTTTGGAAAATTTCGCGAGGATTCATCCACCGGCGCCAGACTTATTGGGAATAGAATGTTGCGGATTTCCTATGGAAAATAGGTCCTAACTATAACTATCTACTGGCGACTGCCAGTAGATAATATATATATATATATATATATATATATATATATATATATATATATATATATATATATATATATATATATATATATATGCACCGTGAGTTTTCCTGTACTCGCTCGCTGTCTCCAAAACAAGGGGCGCGTCATTCACTGGATCCTACAAGACGATATAAATATTGCAACAGTCCTTTTCACAAAGGGAACAAAGGCATGTATGATTCCAAAATATTTATTTAGTCTGCCACTCTCGGACGCGTTTCGGAGCTTCGCGCTCCTTGCTCACCAATACCGAGGCCTCATTGCATCCAATCTTTAAGGCCATCATCACCACGTTGTGCAACTACAAATGTGTAGACAGTGACAACAGACTCATAGTTTTTTTACAAATCTCGCTATGTTTTTTGACTTTTTTGCTCTAATCGTCATTCAAAGCTTATTTGACCATTTCCAAATTTATCCAAAGTGATTATAGATGTAAAATCACACTAGAATTTACATTAAAGTGCAAACAATTTTATACTGTCAACATTTTATCGCTATCGAAGTATATACATCGACAACAGACTCACTATTCATTGCCTATTGTTGAATGTTGGCATTAGTGTGTTCAGTGGCCCATAATGACATTTGGTATAACAATTATATTTTGTTGTGCTACACCAAAGTTATCAAGATTACTTGTTGATTTACGCAATCTTGAAGCACAAATATAAGCAATACTTACATCATATCTGAATAATCTGTGCAATTTCGTTATTTTGCCCCAGTGGGCATTTGACCAAAACATACTTTTTCTAAACGATTTAAATACACCTTAAAACAATTTATCAATAAATATCAACAATAATATCACTTATTGGAAAATATATACTCAATCATGCCCTAGTGGGCTAATTATATGGTCAATAATTTGTCTGTTGCCCTAAGTCTATAAAACAATACATACAAGTATACTGTGTGCTAGTGATTTAAAACCATTTTCTTTTTTTTAAAGAAACATTTCATTTGAACATTTGTCCATTGTTGCTATTGCTTTCCTGAGGGAGGAGGTATTTCACCAAAAATACAGTGTCTTGGTTACAAATGAGTATGTAGCTCCTCGCTTACGTTTAAGCCACCTGGGTTTTTGGAGTTCAACTCGAGGATATAGCGTGATTCTAATCTCCTCAAGAAAGCAATAGCAACAATGGACAAATGTCGAAATGAAATGTTTCTTTAAAAAAATATATATATATTTGGTTTGACCATGGTTCACCCGTGACTAGATATGCAGCCCCATTTGTTTTCTTAGAATTCTATGACATGTAGTTGTTACATGTAGTATTTACAAGATGTATTATATGCACTTGTTTCTTTAAGGAAGAGAACATTCATTTTCATGTTGTTCTAGAGTTTAGAATGCAAGTTTGTAAGTAAGCATTCAGACTGGGGATCTGTCCTGGAAGAGTCGTGGGTTGTTAACCTCTGAATTAAAGCTTCTACTTGAACATGGATTAAGGCTGCCTGGATCTCCTTATTCTATTTATTATTGGAGCTTTACTCTTTACAATTATTGGCGACGTTTGAAAATTTGGAGGAACCCACCGACCCGTGTTTAATGATATGCGTTAAAAGGTTCAGTAACTCGGTGAACTTCTGGATCCCACTGCGTTAAACAAAGCCTGCACCACGAACGACATTACTTCAAGGACAGTGTCGATTTTCATCTAAAAAGAATGGACTGCAAAGCTGTCTCTGAGACTTTGATGCATGTCACTTATTAGCGCTAAATCAGAGAAGAAAGAGGTTTTCGATCGCAAGTACTGCTGGAACCTCGGATTGTACTCGGGTTGTGGCGCGGATATATGCGAGAGCTGCAAGTGTCATTTTACATTGAAAATACCTGATTAACTTTGAATCAAAACAACCTGTGTCTCGGTTTCCAGTTTTGCTGTTGGAAGAAGACTTCACCGTTCCGTGCGCGCACTGAGAAATCACTGGTAATTCTGACGCGCAAGGAGTGTCATCACGTCCACTCGTCACTACGTCGGATCACGTAGTGTTGGCCATCTTGAAGGGATTGTTTTGACTGGAATGCATTGAAACACAATCCCTTGTTTATTCATTACGACGAGCGTCTTTCCTGGTGGATTTTCTGCGTGAACAAGCATCTGTTTTCCATATTGCGTTTAGCGCTGCACAAGAGAACATCAAAAGTACTATTTGAATTTAGTTTGCAAGGTGTCCTTATTTTCCACGAACTGCCTGTGAATTTATATATATATATATATATATATTTTTTTTTTTTTGTGAAAGTCTATTTAACATATATATTTATAGTATAGTATTAGTCCAGTTTTGCATGCTTGTGTATCTTGTTTCAACCTTTTAATAGCAAATACACTACATACTAGTATGTCTAACTCATCCAACAATGTAATGCAACCTCCTCCTTTTCTTCCCAATCCAGGGAAACCACTTATGCCGTGGCATACATGGTTCAGGATTTTTGACAACTATTTAGAAGCGATTGATGCTACAAAATATTCTGCAGCTAGGAAAAAAGCACTTTTATTCAATCATTTAGGCAATGCAGGGCAGGATGTGTTCGATAACTTACCTGTAGCGCCAGCTCCGTCAGGCGAGGAGGGGTGGAATGTATATAATGAGGCATTAGCTAGATTGGGTAGACAGTATGTAGATGAACCTTCTGTTATGGTGGAACGTCATTTATTTTTTAAACGCAAACAAACTCAGGAAGAGTCCATTGAAGATTATTTGGCTGTTTTAAGAGTTCTAGCAGCCAAATGTCAATTTGCATCTCAACTAGATACATATTTGCGTGACCAGTTGGTGTTCAACTGTCATAATAAGAAAATACAAGAACGTATTCTTACTTGTAAGAATCCTTCTTTAGACGAGGTTATGGACATTGCTAGAAGCATTGAACGTTCTGTAGTCTCGTCCAAAATTTTAACGCAAAATCCCACCAATAGTGTAGAGTCGAATGTGATGCAGGTAGATTCCAATTCTGCTAACAATGATACCAGTGTTAGTGCTGTGGTTACAAGAGTCAAAAATACTAGTTCAACAGAAAAAAAGGGCTCATGTTATAGATGTGGGTCAAAGTATCATATGGGAAATTATGCTAATTGTCCGGCACAAGGGAAAAGATGCAATACATGCAAGAAAGTGGGGCATTTTTACACAGTATGCAGATTTAGGAAAAACATAGGTAAAATCAATTCGATTGATATTGAACAAGAAGAGTTATGCAATACGATGAGCAATATGTTGTCCACCATTGAGATAAATAATTTACGGGGGGACATACGAAAATGTAAAGGGCCTTTATGCAATGTCGCAATTGGTCCTATTGATGTAAACGTCATGGCTGATTCCGGATCTCCCATCACAATTCTCGATGAGTAAACCTTCAGTAAATATTGGTCCAAAACTCTTCTAAAGCACACAGATGTTAATCCTAAAGCTTTTGGGGGGTTTGACATTATAATGAAAGGATGTTTTTTGGATTCTATCACATTTAAAGGGAGAGTAATTCACACAAAAATCTATGTCGCTGTGAATGGTAGGGATATTTTAGGTTGGCAAGATCAAGCAGGTCTTGGCATAATTTTAAAACCTGGACACGCAGAACCAGTTACCTTGGGTGACTTACCTATATCTACTATTGTACATGAGGTGGGAAAGGAAAAGCATGACTTAGGTGATTTGACCAGTATATTATCAAAATATTCTAAGGTATTTTCAGATAAGATTGGTTTAGTTAATAATTTCAAGCACACTATCAAATTTAAAACGGATGCGTTCCCAGTTGTTCAAAAGTGTAGACCTGTTCCTTTGTCTGCCAGGGAGGATTTGAAGAAAACTTTAGATAACTTATGTGCACAGGACATTATAACACCTGTTGAATCATCAGAATGGGTTTCGGCTGCTGTAGTAGCCCGCAAAAGTTCAGGTGAAATCCGCTTATGTGCAGACTTGAGAGTCTTAAATCGGAATATTGTTGTGGATTGTCATCCCCTTCCCAGAATTCAAGAGATGTTGGCGAATTTGGGTGGTAGCAAATTTTTTAGTACCATTGATTTGAAATCAGCATACCATCAGATCCCACTCTCGGAAGAATCTCAACCGCTTACCACCTTTGTTACACCATTTGGGGTTTTTATGTATAAGCGTATGCCATTTGGTTTAGCTTCGGCTGCCAGCGTTTTCCAACGTTTAATGGATAAGATGTTTGCTGGTATAGAAGGTATTCAAGCTTTCCAGGATGATATTTTGATTCACACATCCACAATGGAATCACATTTTTCACTACTAGACAAAGTGTTACACAAACTTGAAGCAATAGGTATGACCATCAACAAAAGCAAGTGTAAATTTGTGACACAAGAAGTAGACTACTTGGGGCATAATATTTCGGTTGATGGTATCAAACCAAAACTATCCCTTATCAATGCTATCAAGGAAGCTCCAAGACCATTTGACAAAGATGCATTGAGAGCTTTTTTGGGACTCAGCGAATATTATGCTCGTTTTGTGCAAAATTATGCTGTCACGGTACAACCTCTAAGAGACTTGCTCAAGAAAAATGCAAAATTCATATGGTCTGAAGAAACCCAATCATCTTTTGATACTGTCAAGAGACTAATTTTAGAGGCTCCAGCTATTAGAGCCTTTTCTCATGGTCACTGTTGCATGGTTACTGTGGATGCCAGTTCAAAGGGTTTAGGTGCTGTGTTAAGCCAATTGGTTGAGGGCAAGGAGTACACCATAGCATTTGTGTCAAGAACTTTAAATAAGGCAGAGTTGAATTACAGCACCATAGAACGTGAGGCTCTGGCATGTTGTTGGGCTGTAGAAAAATTCAAAATGTATATTTGGGGTGCGAGATTTCAACTGTTCACAGATCATAAGCCTTTAATATATATGTTGGGTAATAGCAACTCGAACAAGGCTTCCTCACGGTTGATCAGATTGCTTGCTAGATTACAAGAATTTCACTTTGATATTAAATATATTCCAGGTGGAAAAAACATTAGGGCAGATTGTCTGTCTAGAATTCCGTTGGATAAGGAAATTGCGGATTTTGATAACAATAGTGATTCAGATGTTGTTTTCACTATCAACGATGTTACACAGATTAGTAAATTATCAGAGGAAGAATGGATTGAGTGTGCACAAAAAGATCATTGTTTGGAGCGCGTTAAAAAATTTTTGGTTCAAGGATGGCCATGATGAAGTTTATCTATGCAAGACAAATGTTTTTCGCAAGTTGCGGCTGAACTTTCAATTGTCAATGACATTTTGTTAAGAGATGATAAAATAGTTCCACCTGAGTGTTTAAGGAGTAAAATCATTAGTATGGCCCATGAGGGACATTTAGGGATTTCCAGTACGGTAAGGAAGATCAAGGATGTGTACTGGTGGCCAGGCATTGACGGTCAGGTCAAGGGATATGTTGATAAATGTCCGGAATGTTTATGTTCGGATAAACATTGGCGTACTTCCACTTCTCCTTTGTGTCCAGTGGAGTGGCCCAAGGGTCCATGGCAAAAGCTAGGGTTGGATTTCTCTGGTCCTTTCAATATACTAGGTGATACTGGCAGATTTTTGATTGTTATAATTGATTACTTCTCAAAATGGTTATATTTTTCATTTGTTAAAAGTTCAGATTCAAGAGCTGCTATCTCCTTTTTGCAGCGTCTATTTTTGATTGAAGGTCTTCCTTCTGAAATTGTAACTGACAATGGCACCCATTTCACTTCAAATGATTTCAAATGTTTTTTAGATGAGGTTTCAGTTAAACACATTTTGGTACCATTGTACAGCCCTGCTTCTAATGGTTTGGTAGAACGGGCAAACAAAATGTTGAAAGAAGGTGTACAAACCGCTGTAAATAATGGTTTGAGGTACAAAGGTATATTTGTGATAAGGTGTGGAGTTACAATGTTACTCCACATTCAACCACTAACATCTCTCCTCATATGTTGTTGAGGGGTAGGAAACCTGTTTCGAGGTTCAGTCCATCGTGGCTGAAGGGAAAGGTTGAACAAGGTGATTATCAGGAAATTGATTTGCGTAAAGTTAGGGAATTTGTGAAACGAAAACAGCAAGTTTGTAAGGCCAATTATGATGCAAGGAAACATGTCAAAGTTACTTCATTAGTTCCTGGTGATTGGGTTCTTATTAAGAAACCTATTAGAGTGGTGAAAGGCCATTCGAAATTTTCTAAGCCAGCCAAGGTATTAAGAGTCTCAGAAATGGCGGTCATGCTGCAAGATAGGGGATGGTGGAATCGCAATGCTGTAATTAGACTCAATGAAGAACAAGCAAAGATAATTTTTGATAAGATGAGATCTCAAAGTAGATATTCAGATCATTCAGATGGGTTTGATTTGTGTGATTTGAATAGTAAGAGTGACAAAGTAGTTGTAGATTCTGGCAATTCCATTCCTTTGCAAAATAGGGGAGAAGGTGATAATAACACCAGATCTTCTCAGATAATGTCTTCTAGTGACAGGGTTGTTCCAGATGTTGGTAGAGGGACTGAAGGTGGTGGTGACAATGTTGTGGTTAGGCACAGTTCTAGGATTAGAGTTTCACCATTCAGAAGTGAAGATTTCGTGTACTATTAATTTAGTGTCTTTTGGCAAATTGTGTGTTTTGTTGTTATGTGGAGTATTGTGTGTTTTGTTTTGTTTGTTTGTGTATGAAAGGGGGATGTGTTACATGTAGTATTTACAAGATGTATTATATGCACTTGTTTCTTTAAGGAAGAGAACATTCATTTTCATGTTGTTCTAGAGTTTAGAATGCAAGTTTGTAAGTAAGCATTCAGACTGGGGATCTGTCCTGGAAGAGTCGTGGGTTGTTAACCTCTGAATTAAAGCTTCTACTTGAACATGGATTAAGGCTGCCTGGATCTCCTTATTCTATTTATTATTGGAGCTTTACTCTTTACAGTAGTCTTATGATTTTATGCTAGGTTAAATAAGACTACACGCTCCAGAATTCTCAGAAGAAACGGGACTGGCTTAACTAGTCAAGCTTGAAACTTGGCATCAGTAGAAAGTGCGACTAGCTTTAGCGGTGTGCAGAATTCACTGTGGATAGTATTTTGAGTGTGGGGAGAGGGAGGGGTGGAGGGGGTTATTTATGGCAGTTTTTAGCCAGTCTCTAGTGTTCGCCAATGACCTTTGCACCAACACTCCTGGAAATTTTTTAAGACACACTAAAACGGCACGCGACTTTTGAAGGGCCTGATACAAGGGCTACGTTTTCAATCCCCCGCCACAAAAACACATGCACTCACTCTCTCGTTGCTCACTTAGCGACGGTTAAGCAAAATCCTGACATGAGCTTGGGGGGTGCAGGCGTATTTGGTCATCAAGACCCAAATCTATTTGTGCGTGGGGGACAAAGGCAACCCTGCAGGCTGGGAGAGCTAAACTGCTTCCTAAGAAAATCGAAGTAGTTTCAAAGTGAGTGCATGCGGCTGATCCGAGAGTGTACACAAGAGGCTAGCATAGAATTTCGACATCTCCAGCAGGTTTCTGTACGAAGGTCGAAGCTGTCTAGAAAACAAATACACATGGTTAGATATACGCACGGTTAGAGGGCGCGTGAACGGGCATTGGAATGAAACACACTTGCACTTATTACATTGTAATAAACTTGTTTCAGGAAGTTTAGGCGTTAATCAGTTTTGTTTTTCTCTTTTTGAATGATCACTGAGTTGGTGTCCGTGGGTTTTATTTGGCAATTCCGTTTGATCAAGTCGGATGGACGATCCGCTATTTGCATGAGATTAAGTCAAGTTGCTCCCTGCTGCGTCCTATGAATATTTGGCACCCTGGGCCTGGGCCCAGCTCGCAAATGCCCAAGGCAAGGCTGAATATTAGTGCCCTGGGGAGTTGGCGGTCCCCGGGGCTGTGGGGGGCTGCGTGCCCCCCACAACTCATTGTGGGGGGGAATGGGCCCCCGCCAAATGCATTTCACTTCCCCAGGACCTGGCCCACCTGGGGGCTTCAACACAACAAAGAGCGGGAGCCTGCACTTTGTGTTTTTTTATTTTCTCGGCCGGATTCGCGCTCCCAGTGTGAATTTGGCCGATTTCTTTTTTTTTTAAATGCTTTTGTGGGACCCCCTGAGCAGGCCTAGGGGGTCAGGGTGTTTCTACCCTGCCCCTTTTTCTTGTTTTTTTGCATTTGTTTTTCTCTTTTCTTGTGACTGGGTTCTACCAAGTCACAAGATGGCTGCCAACACTTCCTGGTTTGGAGTGTTGACAGCCAATTATAATAAAGCTCGAGGTCGGGAGGGTCCACGGATCCACCGCTCCTCTAAATATCGAAACTTTTATTTTTTGATTTTCTCAACAACTACTGAATGGATTTACACCATTTTAAAAAAAAAAGGGCTCTTTCTGAACCAAGCACTACCGTTTTGCCTAATATGGTGTAATTCTGTTCAGCAGTTCGAGCTGTAGCCGTGTCTAAAGTTTCCTATGGGAAATTCATTTTCAGACCTCTTTTTTTAAAATTTATCAGGAACTACTGAACGGATTTACACCATTTAACAAAAAGGGCTCTTTCTGAACCAAGGGCTAGCTTTTTGCCAAATTTGGTGTAATTCCGTTCAGCAGTTCGGGCTGTAGCCCTGTCTAAAATTTCCTATGGAAAACTTCTCATCAAACAGCACCATAGCTATCTACTTCCAGGATTTGTCTTCCAGCAATCCCACTTTGTCTCTTCCATAATTCTTGTCTGTTGCCTAAGTCTACAAAAAGGCCCATTTCTCTCCCATGCTGCAACGCTCAAGGCAGGAGATGACTTGTAATGATCAAAATGCCATTGATTGCCACATCCGATACACCCATTCCACCATTATCTATCCAAATTTGTCCCCACTAAAGTCCTACCGCACATCTCTCACAGGGATTACTCTGCATACTTCTACAACCATCATATCCTCCATTAACCTCATTCTCCATGTATTTTTTCTCTCAAACTGTTTGTTTAATCATCAATTCTGCTATTCAGTTGACTTGGCCAAGAAAACCACTTTATTAAAACAATTGATTTTCATTGAACAATAGTTTACTTAAAAGTATTTTTAGTTCGGTGTATCATTCATTGGTCATGCATCACTTGGTTCAAGGGATCAACAAAATCACAATTTCTTGCAATGTCACCCAGAGTGATGGTATAATAATCAAGCAAATGACAACGGCTCTCAAGCACTATGTCTCTTCCTCGCCACAGTGATGTTTTTTCTCCCCTCCTGACTATTGCTTCAGTTAACAAAAGTTGGCCTGCTATCACTTGAGGCCATAGAAGACAAGATGTGAAAATATGCTATCCTTCAGGGCACAAACAGTGTATTCTGATACACAGGGTTATTCACAAAGATAAGTTGCACTTGTGGGTAATTTGTATGTATACATTTACCCTTACAACTTTGAGTAACTTTAATATATCTGCCTCTTCACAAAATCCAATTGTAAACAGGAGTGGAGCCCAATTTAGGAGAGTAGCACCATACATGGTTGGCCACTGACATTGTAGCACCCTCCCATATAAACTAATGGAGCTAGGGACCTAAAATAAAACACCATAGGAAATAATGTTAAATTAACCTATTTAAAATAGCTTAGAATATAATTAAATATAATCTCATGTTAACAAAATACAAATATAAAACCTATTTTTTATTTATAAACTATCTTAACAACATTTTCTGATTGAACACATAGGTGCCGATTCCGATCCTGTAAAACCCGGGTACGAACCGTCGTACGGAGCGTTTTCTCCGTCCGACTCGTACCCGGGGAAACCACCTTACAAACCCGCAAGTACGATTCGTACAGAAATACCATTTCCGTACGATTCGTACAAAACACCGACCGGCTAAAATATACCCACAATTCCGATCCGGGACACCGCGTACGTGACGTCCGGACGGAGTCGGGCAGCGTTTTACGAACCAGCAAGTACGATTCGTGCCTACGTCACTCCGCACGTAGCATTTTTTACGGGAGCCAAAAACTGCTGGGAAATTGAGGACGACGTGAGGAAGGAGCACCTGTACGCGACGGACAGCCATGGACCCCATCCTACGTGTCATCCCGGCCCTCATAGCCTACGACCTGGTGCACAGGAACCGACGCAGACGCCGCAGAAGGTCAGAACAACACCCAGGGGCAAAGGTGGGGGGCAGTGGCAGGAAACATAACCCCCACCCAAGGCAAAATGTATACATGCCCTGTACATACCGTACCTCCAGGGACTGGTCACTCCGGGGGGGGGCGTGTCCACCAAGGCCTGCGTCCCGCCACAACGGAAGTGGACGTGGACGCGTCCCGTCACCACAACAATTGTGGTACACACCGTACCCACGCCTTAAGAGCGTGGGTACGGGTCGTACCACGCCTACCCCTACGTCACCCCAACATTGGGGGTACGGCCCATACCCAGGCCTGAAGAGCGTGGGTACGGGTCATACCACGCCTACCCCTACGTCACCCCAACAATGGTGGTACGGCCGGTACCCACGTTCTGTAGGCCTGGGTATGGGCCGTACCCCTACGGCACCCCAACAATGGTGGTACGGCCCGTACCCACGCTCTTCAGGCCTGGGTACGGGCCGTACCACCATTCTTGGGGTGACGTAGGGGTACGTGTGGTGCGACCCGTACCCACGCTCTTCAGGCCTGGGTACGGGCCGTACCACCATTGTTGGGGTGACGTAGGGGTACGCATGGTGCGACCCGTACCCACGCTCTTCAGGCCTGGGTACGGGCCGTACCCCTACGTCACCCCAACAATGGTGGTACGGCCCGTACCCTGGCCTGAAGAGCGTGGGTACAGCTGTACCACCATTGTTGGTGTGACGTAGGGGTATGCGTGGTGCGACCCGTACCCATGCTCTTCAGGCCTGGGTACAGGCCGTACCCCTACGTCACCCCAACAATGGTGGTACGGCCCATACCCAGGCCTTCAGAGCGTGGGTACGGGTCGCACCACGCGTACCCCTACGTCACACCAACAATGGTGGTATGGCCAGCACCCAGGCCTGAAGAGCGTGGGTACGGGTCGCACCACGCGTACCCCTACGTCACCCCAACAATGGTGGTACGGACCGTACCCACGCTCTTCAGGCCTGGGTACGGGCTGTACCCCTACATCATCCCAACAATGGTGGTACGGCCCGTACCCAGGCCTGAAGAGCGTGGGTACGGGTCGCACCACGCGTACCCCTACGTCACACCAACAATGGTAGTACGGCCCGTACTCACGCTCTTCAGGCCTGGGTACGGGCCGTACCACCATTGTTGGGGTGACGTAGGGGTACGGCCCATACCCAGGCCTGAGGAGCGTGGGTACGGGTCGCCCCACGTGTATCCCTATGTCACACCAACAATGGTGGTATGGCCCGTACCCAGGCCTGAAGAGCGTGGGTACGGGTCGCACCACGCGTACCCCTACGTCACCCCAACAATGGTGGTACAAACCGTACCCACGCTCTTCAGGCTTGGGTATGGGCCGTACCCCTAAGTCACCCCAACAATGGTGGTACGGCACGTACCCAGGGCTTCAGAGAGTGGGTGGGTGGGTGTCGTGCTACGATCCACATCAGTGGACAGAGACATAGGGGTGTGTGCCCATCACTCCCAGCAGTGCCCAGACATATGAGGGGTGGGTGCCTATCACTCCCAGCTGTGCCCGGACATATGAGGGGTGGGTGCAGAGGACCCCCAGCAGTGCCCAGACATATGAGGGGTGGGTGCCTATCACTCCCAGCAGTGCCCAGACATATGAAGGGTGGGTGCCTATCACTCCCTGCACTGCCCAGACATATGAGGGGCGGGGGCCTATCACTCCCAGCAGTGCCCAGACATATGAGGGGTGGGTGCAGAGGACCCCCAGCAGTGCCTAGACATATGAGGGGTGGGTGCCTATCACTCCCAGCAGCGCCCAGACATATGAGGGGTGGGTGCCTATCACTCCCAGCAGTGCCCAGACATATGAGGGGTGGGGGCCTATCACTCCCAGCAGTGCCCAGACATATGAGGGGTGGGTGCAGAGGACACCCAGCAGTGCCCAGACATATGAGGGGTGGGTGCCTATTACTCCCAGCAGCGCCCAGACATATGAGGGGTGGGTGCCTATCACTCCCAGCAGTGCCCAGACATATGAGGGGAGGGTGCCTATCATTCCCAGCAGTGCCCAGACATATGAGGGGTGGGTGCCTATCACTCCCAGCAGTGCCCAGACATATGAGAGGTGGGTGCCTATCACTCCCAGCAGTGCCCAGACATATGAGGGGTGAGTGCAGAGGACCCCCAGCAGTGCCCAGACATATGAGGGGTGGGTGCCTATCACTCCCTGTAGTGCCCAGACATATGAGGGGTGTGTGCAGAGGACCCCCAGCAGTGCCCAGACATATTAGGGGTGGGTGCAGAGGAACCCCAGCAGTGCCCAGACATATGAGGGGTGGGTGCCTATCACTCCCAGCAGTGCTCAGACACATGAGGGGTGGGTGCCTATCACTCCCAGCAGAGCCCAGACAAATGAGGGGTGGGTGCAGAGGCCTCCCAGCAGTGGACAGAGACATGGGGGGGTGTACATCCTCCTCCCATTAGCAAAACTCTATGGGTGCATGAAGGCATTCACAATATGTGACTATGTTGATAGTGCCATGACAACACATCACTGACAGCAGTGTCCCACTCCCATGAGGATGGATGTCCTTCCCCCACTGCATGACACACCACATGTGGGTGTGATGACAAATTACACATGCATACCCACCCCTGGCGGTGGCAGCACAATACACACACTGAGATCATGCAACAAGACTGTATCCTCATGTGAAACCCCACTAAACTAAGAGAGCCTAAGGAAACACACACTGTCACCCACATTCCAGGACTGATAGGAATGTACAGGTGCTGGGGCAGCCAACAAGTTGTTGCCTCCCATGGAAGGAAAAGGGTGGAGTACCCACAGATACAATGCCCACAATTGTCAGTCAGGTGCCCAAATACCCTGCAGAACAAGTAACACATGTGTGCTAGGCTGGGAGTACACACATGCATAGTGCGGAAAAGGGACCATGTCCACATTAAGCCATGGCAACATACTCCATACACAAGTACAGTGACTACCAAGGATGGCACAGACGATGCAGGCGGAGACATTGCTGAGCAGGCATGGGCAAAGTTGAAGGGATCCCTTACACAGCAAGGAACTGCAGACACAGGTCAGCACAACAATCGGGAAACACCCTGCAGGGAAGAAGTCAGGTGCCACAGAGGATGGAACACTCCTTGGGACAATGTCACCATACAGTAAGAGCTTACATGACCAAAGATTATTTGCAGAGACCTTGTGATGGCACGCAGATACCAGGGTCCTCCCCATGAGCAGCACACTACAACATTTCCCAGACACCTAACACATATGCGAATTCCGGGGGGGGGGACACATTGGGACACGTCTCCCCCAGCTTGCCTGCACAGTTCACAGTTCCTTTCCATCCACAGGGGGGGGCATCATGTGGGGGGGGAAGGACCAGGCACCGCAGGGACAGGAGGGGCAAGGGTACGTGTTGTGGGCGCAGGGACGGACGACTCCAACACAGGGGGTGGGGCAACGCCAAAGGTGGTGGTTAGGATGGCGCTGCACACGGTTGCAAGGTCTGCCAGCGTCTCCCCTGCACCCGAAGGAACCACAGGCCCCAAGGAAGGGGGGGGTCGGACGGATTGGTTGCAGCGCTAGAGGGGGAGGGTGTGGACAGGGGGGGACTCAACTCCCCTGCCTGGGGACTTCCTCGACCGCTTGCGGGGTGGTGTCACACTGGGGCTGTGGGTCAGACTGGCCATGAAGGACTCTTTGTCCGACTGTTGGGCAGGGGAGCAAAGGGGAGTGGTTTTGGAGGAAGTGGGTCGTGAGGACTGCGGACTCCCACTGTGGCTGCGTGGCTGCCGTTTGCCCCCCGACCCAGTGGGTGTGCCTACTTCCCCCTGTGTGTGCGTGACTGGAGGAGTGCGCTTGGCCTTCCCTGTTGGTGTGCTGCCTGTGTCTGGTGGGGTACGTGCAAAGGGATGTCTGGGTGTGCTTGGGACAGGCATGGGAGTGGGAAGTGTGGATGGGGCAGGGGTAGGGGGGGAAGGAGCGCTGCAGGAGACCCACTGCTGCCGTCAGTGACGAGTCCATGGACCTCAGCAACATCCGTTGGTCAGACATCGCTGCTGACATGCCCTCCATGTACGACACCATCTGTGTCAGCAGTCTGGTGTGGCCATGGAGGACATTAAGCAGCGATGTCTGACCAACCTGCAACTGCCGCAGGATGTCCACAGACTCGGCATTGACGGCAGCAGGGGAGACAGGGGGAGGGGGTGCGGTGCCTGGCACGAAGGAGACATGTGGTTGCCTAGCACGGACAGAAGGGACCCGAGCAAGTGGGAGGGCAGTGATGGGAATGGAGGGGGCGGCGAGAGATGTACTGCTGCTTTCAGCTGTGGGAGGAGCCTCCGCCCCCTCTGGGAGCTCAGCCTCGGACACGTCAGCGTCATAGTCGGTGTTGGGACTGGACAGGACCTCCGCCTGACTCCCCTCACCCTCCGTGCCACTTGCTGCGCCAGACTCCCCAGCACTGGTGGCACCTGTGCTGGATCCCTCCTCCAAGTCCGTGCCGGTGTCACCCTCGATGTCCCCCGACGATGCTGTGGGCAAGGTGAAGAGACAGGAAATAATCAGACACCTGTATACATATGACACATGAGTGCAAACTACATAGGTCACAGTGCATAGCATGAAAAGCATCATGAGTAACATCTACAATACTACGCACATATGTAGGCCATGCACTACACAGTTGGTTGAGCCACCATGCCACTTTGAAACAATGGAGAGCATGACACAACAGCAAATAACTTGATATCGAATTATACAGAGAAGCTAGTGTCTGTGGACAGTCGAGCACAGCATCTGGAACACACACCGTTGCCAAAAATGGATGAGCAGGAACCATGTCTTTTAACTTTTGACACATGCTGCAAAGCACAAACATTAAACCCTGCACAACATGACTGGGTCAATACTTGTTGAGTGTCTGTTCCGACTATCATCACACACAGGCCAGACCTGGAAAGGAGACATATGCTTTGGACATGTAGGCCTTGCCCGCACAAACCCCCCCCTACCTGAGACAATGTCATTGAGACAGAGAAAGGACTTACACCTCTAAATCAGGGATCACATTAATGGGCTCCATTAAAGCCTAATTGCACTCTAACTACCCCTCGTGGGGCTGACCACACATATTATTGACAAGCAACCATCATCAGATAGTTGTACACAGACACACAGGCACTGGCCAGTGTGAGGATGCACAAGCCACATTGGGTTACCCTGTACAGTGTACACATGTAGCACACTTTACGTAAATACAAATGAGGCCAGGGTACAATGCCACAGAGGCCAACCTATGCTGAAGACACAGAGAATGTCCACAGTGTTGGATGCATGACACACATGATTCCTAGGAAAAGGTGTCTCAGGGAACTGTAGTGGCCACACTGCTCCATGGTCCTGGATAGATCTGACTGCAACAGGAGCAACCGTCCCCGCACTATGCATATCTCCCCCTCATGCACATCTTGTCTGAGGCCACAACATCAGTCATGCATGCTGCAAGGCAGTTCATTTTAAGCCTCACACTCCTATGTTGAGACTCTGCATCAGTGCCAACAATCATGGACCCCCAAATGACTGAACTGGACAGGGCACAGGCAAGGTCCCAACACATGTCACAGACCACCCCCACACATGATGCTGCAAGCATTGGGCACTTGGATTAACTGCCAGCCTAGATTACCTTGTGCAAGAGTGACTACACACAGACCAAGGAACACATGTCAAGGAGGGGAAGGGAGGAAGAACAGGACCGGTTGACTTTGGGTAACAGGATATGCACTGCACATATAAACCCTGGCAGTGTACCCAGGCGACTGACGGCCCGCTTCCAAATCTCCCCCTTGGCGTAGGTGGCTACCTGTGAGGATGACAAAGTGAGACAACATCAATACACCTGCTCCATGTCACAGAGACACACATTAGAACAATTGGGCTTGTTTGAACAGGGCATAGTATGCAGCAAACTCATTGCACCTCTGTAGTAGGGACATTATCCTCAGGGGAAGGCCAAATGCACTACGTGGCATTTAAAGTACACAGGTGGCATGAGGGGTGCGACAGAATCAATGATCATGGCTCACACTGTGCATCACAAGTAACACCAGGATAATGGACAGCACCTCAAAGCAGTCACATGCCCCAGGCCACAAACATCACTCTGCAGATGTGCCACTTGACTGGGGGGAGTCACAGGTGTGGGCCTAGCTCAGCATGTCAGACACACAGCACGGCTCCCTGCTCACATCAGATGGGTAGGGCATATGCATCCTCCATGCAGCTGGGGTGCAACACTCCACATAGACACTCACCCACATGACAGGGGACTTACACACACACCAATGTTCAGGGGCCGTACACATCGTTTGGACACTATCACCACAGGTACACTCAACTCACACACATCTGTGGGTACAGTCACCTGTCACACTGGGGGGACCACAGAATCACATCAGGACTATGAAAACAACATTCCCAAGGGGATTAGCCAGGCTGAATGTGGCATGCACCATGCAGTGATTGTCACAGTAAGCACAATGCAAGTGAGGAGTTCAGATATGAACCACATCAGGCTCTGCATGGGACACATAAGGCATCCCCCCCCCCGGACCCAACATTAACAACATTGCATGTCTGTCACACCTGGACACAATGCCAGAAGTGACAGACACAAAAAAGGGGCACAGTCACAGCTAGTGGAGTCAGCACTCACCTGCTCCCCTGGTCTCCCATATAGGCAGGGGTACTGTGGGAGGATGACGTCCAGCAACACCTCATTCTCCTCTTGGGTGAATGGCTGGGCCCTCTCCACAGACCTGGACATGGTGCCAGAGGAATCACGAGCAGCAGCAGTGGTGTGGAATGAAAGGTTGTGCAGGCAAGTGCTCACTCATGGGTCCTGGCTGCCGTATATCTCCCTTGCTGGTCTGTTTCATTTACAGGAGTACAGAGTGATTGGTCAATCTCATTTGCATCCTACGTTTCCTCCAATCCCTTTAAACCTACCCCAGTGAGGGCCTTTGCATGGTTCAAAATTTGAGCATGATGTCAAGTCAACAACCACTTTGCAACATAGTATATTGTCTCCAACCGACTTTTTCTGGCCACCCGATGCAAAAATTTGAACTGGAAACTCGGTCTCTATGACAACCAGCATGCATTTAGGCCCTTATACTTGTCCCTCATGTGTCCCCTATGTAATTTCACTATCCACACACAGGTACGGTGCGTTCCACACGTACCCCTAGGGCACCACTACTCCAGTGATACGGTCCGTACCCGCGTGTGTAGGGCCCGTATCACTTCGGTAGTGTTGCCGTAGGCGTGCGCCATAGAGATAGGGCTCGTACCCGCGTGTGTACAGCCCGTATCTCTATGGTGTACGCCTACGCCAACACTACCCTAGTGCTACGGGCCGTACCCGCGTGTGTAGGGCCCGTAGCACTATGGTAGTGTTGCCGTAGGCGTACGCCATAGAGATAGGGCTCGTACCCGCGTATGTACGGCCCGTATCTCTATGGCGTACACCTACGCCAACACCACCCTAGTGCTACGGGCCGTACCCGCGTGTGTAGGGGCCGTAGCACTAGGGTAGTGTTGCCGTAGGCGTACGCCATAGTGCTACGGGCCGTACTTACGCGGGTACGAGCCGTATCTCTATGGCGTATGCCTACGGCAACACTACCCTAGTGCTACGGGCCGTACCCGCGTGTGTAGGGCCCGTAGCACTATGATAGTGTTGCTGTAGGCATACGCCATAGTGCTACGGGCCGTACATATGCGGGTACGAGCCCTATCTCTATGGCGTACGCCTATGCCAACACTACCATGGGGATAGGACCAGTGTGTACATGTACGTGTGTACGGTCCTTGCACACACGCGTACTCCTACCCAAACCCCATATTGTGATACGACCGTACACACGCCCTCAGAGCGTGTGTACGGTGCGTTTCACAGCTTACACTGGTGATAGGAGGCGCACAGGAAAGGAATGGAGGTGTATGACTCGCACAAGGATGGACATCAAGTCATTGTCAGTGCAGTGCATCATGTGTAGGGCCTAGGTGTGTCAGGCAGTGAGCTGGCACATGTCTCCTCATGTTTTAACCCAATCGTTGTGTGATGACCTGTGTACACATGTCATATGTGATGGGGCACCATGTGGCGCACTTCCCCTTCACACCTTTTACATGTGTGCATGTATTTCAAACTTGTCAAGCACTGCATCACTAGCATGGCACAGTCCCCAACACCGGCAAATGTCCCCTGATGCCAGGTACACGGATGATGACACCTGACATCTCACTACCAGCGTGCCACGATGTGACTATGTCATGTGTGTGTCATGTGTTCCCATGATCTTGCTGTTGGTGTTCCGTCAACGGCATCTGCTGTAGCTGCATCCAACATGTGTCTGTGTGTAGATGCCCATGTCACACTATTACGCACACCAGGACACATGTGGAATAACACGTGACGTGTGTCTGTATGCATCTAACAGGGACTTGCGAGCTTAGGACATATCTGCGTAGTCTCAATGTCTGTGTGATCATATTTGACATGTACCCCTTCATGGCAAGGTGTGTGGTCTGTCCTTTTTCCATTACATGTGACCTGTGCATCTAGCTTGCCGGCAGCTGTCTGTATGAGATGACATCCTTCAAATGCACATATGTGGATGTATGTCACTCCTGTAATGAGTCTGGCTGTTCACTCACACTGGCCCACAGCTACTTTCATGGCATGTCATGTAGACCTTGACAATCCATGTTTGTAGCTGGCTCTTTGTAGGAGTAGCACCTGGCTGGCATACGTGTGCAGGATGTATTGCACAGACCAGACTCTGTATGTCGAATATGTGTATTAGCTGTTGAACATGTGCTCAGTTTATTGACATTGGTGTAGTAATGTACTCAATCTTTGTTATTCCTTCCAATTTTCTGCAGGGCTCCGCCTCTCCCCCGATCAATGCCAGACTTGGCTGCCATGAGGGAACGTGACTTCATACGCCGCTACCGATTCCCCCAACGGTTAATTGTGGACCTGACAAACAGGCTGGCACCACACCTCCAACCGCGACACAGTTATCCGACTGCGCTGACCCCCAAGATGAAGGTGCTGGCAGCCGTACATTTCTTTGCCACCGGTACGTTTCAATTGACCATTGCTGATGTGGGTGGCATGTCTCAGACCATGTTCAGCCGTGTCCTGCATGATGTTTTGGAAGCCATGTTGGAGCACCTGGATGAATTTATCCATTTTCCAACTCGTGAGCAGTTGACAGGTATCAAGGGTTAGTTCTATGCCCTGGGAGGGATGCCCCATGTAATTGGGTCCATTGATGGGACACATGTGGCTTTGGTACCACCACAGGCACAGGAGGTAGGCTTCCGTAACCGTAAACATTACCACTCCATTAATGCCCTTGTGGTGTGTCTTGCTAACATGGTGATTTCCCATGTCTGTGCAAGTTTTCCAGGGTCAGCACACGATGCCTACATCATGAGCCGTAGCAGGGTGCCAGAAATGATGCTGCAGCTGCAGCTGCACAACGAACGAGCATGTCTTGTTGGTGAGTAGACTCTGTTTGTCCAGTATTCAGCGTTATCTTAGTATGTGACGGCATCTCCTGATCCACTTCTTTACATGATGTTTCCATGTAGGGGACTTTGGCTATCCCAACATGCCATGGCTGGTGACACCTCTCCGCAACCTGAGAACTGCTGCAGATCACCGTTTCAACAACGCCCATGGGCAGACCAGGCGAGTGATTGAGAGGACGTTTGGCCTCCTGAAGAGCCGATTCCGGTGCCTCCACAAGACCGGCGGGTCCCTCCCATATGCACCGGTGAAGGTCTGCAATATCTTCCTCGTGTGCTGCATGCTGCACAACATGGCAGTGGAGAAAGCTGTGCCACTCATCCTGGATCCTGATGAGCAGGAACATCCACCCGTGGAGGATGATGGCCTTGGTCACGAGGCAAGTGAGGAGGAGGAGGAGGAGGAGGAGGAGGACATCCGGAGTCAGCTCATACACAACTTCTTCTCATAATGGTGAGTCCCTGGGTCTGAGTGTGCACGCTTTGAGCCTTGTGTGGCATATGTTGCAATGTGTGTGTCCAGCTGACTGTATGCTAAGTGACTTTGAGGTGTGTGCTGATGTGTCACTCGAGTGCCGATGTCATTCCGCACATTTTAGCTGACACACTCAATTGACAACTGGCATGGTGTCAACCTTATTCATGTAGAGTACATGACCATGCATGCGGATGACTATGTTTTTCTTGACTTCTTGTGTGTCTCTCATCCCCAGGTATTTGCGCATGCTGTCTGCTCGTGGCATCGTTGTGCTCCTGCTATTCCTCATGAGTAATGCAACGTGTGCTGAATCAGCGTTACATGCACGGACATGGTGAAAAGTCTCCTTTGGGTAAGGATTGCAGCAAGGCTTTTTGGGTGTGGTAGTTGTTTGTAATGTGTGGGCACTGCTCCTGTGCAGGTTATGTTACTATGCATACATGTCGACTTACCATGGGGCACATGATATGTGGCATGACTCACATGAATTGATAGTCACACTTCGTGACAGTCATCTGTTATGGGATTGTGGTTTGTGATGAAGGCATCAATGTGTGTACAACTTCCCTCTGAAACATATGGAAGGCTACGGGTGGACATATTGCGGGACATCCCCATATGATGCTCAATGGGGAATTGCAGCCTCTCCGTGTGCAGCAGGGGATGTTTGGCTCAACCCCTTCACTTTTGTGCCAGTACAATGGATTTTCAGCATCTGTGGTGCAAAGGGGGTGTCCGGTGTAGGTCCCCCATGTTAATCCAATAGACCTGTGAGTCTGTTAATGTTGATGCTTTTGCTTAGGTGTGAGCCTGAGTAATAAAGGTGTTCCTCAGCCTCCAAGGTGCCTCATCTCTGTCAATGCAGGTCTCTTGCCACTGTGCATGCGGCAACTCTGGCATGGTTGTCAAGGATTGTGCATATGAGTCTATGTGTAGATTAGCAACCTGCATGCTGTTCTTCATGTATTTGATTCTCTATTGTGCATGATGTCCATGGCTGTGTATGTGTTTTGGCATGTTAGTCCCCCCCACGGGCCATCAACACCTTCTGGGGTGTGTTTCCTGTGGTAGCTCGGCCTTCAGTTTCATGATCCGGTGTCAGTCATCTTTGGTGATTGTGCATCCTTTGTCTCTGGGTGTGCCATTGCAAACCGGTTACTCCTTCCTTGACATACACCTGTTGCAGTAGTCCTTTCTGACATCCTAGTCTTTGTGTGGATATTGTGGCATAATTCCCAGGACATGCCGCCTGCTGTTGCAGCCACTGCAGCAAGGGCACACGTAGTTTCCAGATTTGGCAACACACAAACATCAAAGGTGCTCCTCCCTTCCACCCTCAACACATTATTTGGCTGTCTTTGGCTTGTCTGTGCCACAGTTGCGGCCACGCGGTGCCAAAGGCTGGACCGTCTGCACATGCAACGTGCACATTGCACGACCCTCATGTCCTTGCATGACCCACATCACACTACAGTGTGATGTTGCAGCCACCCTCCATAGCAAGGTCCATCCACACATCTCCCGCCTGCTCTCAGGCATGCACTGAGCTCACACATAACACCTTTGCATGATGAGTGTGCAACTCTGACTGCCTAAACAGTGCTGCCACACCTTCCAGGACCTGTCACACCCACCAGGTCATGTCCCTCCTACTCCCCACCGGATTTGTACCCCTGCAAGGCCATGGGAGTGGGACTCAAGGCTTCTGCATGTAGTATGCTTTCGTCGTGAGGCACGTGGCACAGGTATCGTCTTTCAGTGTGTCAATCTACAATGTGTCCAGGACCCCCCTATCCACCATCACGTGCGCACACGCCCTCATCATCAATTCATATGCCATTGACAGCCAGGCGCTCCTCACCCTCACCAAGGACGCAGACATTTGCAGTTCCAATATTCTAGATTGCATGGGATCCATAGATGAATGGCAGAACAGCAGCCACCTGAGGCTGGACTTGTACAGGACTGAGGTCAACATCTGAGGATTGTTCCCTTACAGCTGGCTCAACTGCTTGTGTCTTACCCACAGAGGCCCCGCACAGGCACCCAGTGTCCACGCACACAAGATGTTGTGCATCATGGATTGCTTGCTCTAATTTGCCATGGTAATCACCAGCATCTGTACCTCACACTGCAGCACCCTCAGCATTATGCACATGATCCCCAGATAGATCCACTCCAAGGTAAGACGGACCATCCCCCAGGTCCACGACAACATCCATGTCAAATACTGCCCTGCCCTCTACGGAGCAGCCACATCCAAAATCCAGGGAGACTTCTCCACATCCAGGCTGCATCTGCACACCTCAGTGTCAACATCCCCTGCCCCAGCCACATCACCGTCCAGCAGAGATAGCTGCAATGGATCACTGTGTGCTGCAGGATGACCTTCAGACTCCTCACCCACACTCAGGAGGCAGGCCACAACCCTGACCCAAAACCAACCTTGTACCACTGTCATCCGAGACCCCGTTGTGCCATCTCCGTGCATCCAACCTTGACCTGGCCACCATTCTTTTGATCCACCGTACTCCTGCATGCAGGACATAGTTCTCCCACCTGGGTACACATACCTGGGACTCCCTCCCCGGGAACCTCCAAATGAGGCATGACCTCTACGCCTTAATGTTACTCTTCCAAATAGGTGTGTCCTCACAGTTTCCCTAGCACCCCCTCAGCAGCTTGAGGCCATCCCAGGTAAATATTGTGCTCCATGTCTGCATTGAATGATACATTGTGACCCATGTGTGTCCTGTACCAGACTCCGTTCCCAGGGTATGGATGTGTGGAGTTAGTTCAACACTCAGGCATAGTTTGACATTTACACACACATATGTTGGTGAATAATGCCAAATGACAGCAACATCTCATGACAAACTTAAGTATTTATTTTTGGTGAGGTAAGTCTTTTGGTGGATGAAGTAAGGTGCTCTACCGGGTGCATAGAATCCAAAGTTCACAGGGGGAGATGGCATCCTTGTCAGTTGGAGTCATCAGAGTCCAGACCACAGTGTTGGTCATCATTGGTCAGACTGTGACCAGCAAGTCCATGTGGCAGAGAATGTCATTGGGTGAGGTGGTGCTGTTGCGCCAGAGGGCCAGGTGCCAGGCCAGGTGACCTGGGAGATGTGGATGGTCTGCTGACTCTCACGGTCTTTTCCGTGGATGACCCACCTTCCTCCGGGGACCCTCAGATGCAGGCCTTGATGATGTCTGTGATGCTCCGTCGGAGGAATCCTCCTCCTCCTCCTCCCTCCCTGTGGCTGGTGCTGGTCTTCGCCTGGTGTCACAGGGAGGGTTGCCCATGTTGTCGGCAATCCGACGGAGTGAACGGCTCATGTCCGTTTGCACCGCCAGGAGCTCAGCCAGTCATGCCTCCATCCGTCCTTGGTGTTGTTGTTGACTGGCATTTTGCTCGGCCTGCAGGTTCTTAATCTCGTTGAGCGTCGCCACTACCTGGCTGATGCCCCTGGTGTCATGCCGGTATGTGTCCAGGATGTGGCGCATGTGTGCTATACCAGTTCCCTCAGCTGGCTGGTCAGGTTCTCGCCTCCGCCTGCCTCCACTCCCACCACCCCTGCCCACACGAGCCGGGCCTGCTGTTGTGGGCACATCGGGTCTATGGGACCCCTGAGGGATGGCAGTAGCGTGGTCGTCTGCCTCCTCCTGGGTGCCCGGAGAACCTTGTCCCTCATGGTCAGACTGGCTGTGTTCGGTGCGAGCAGGGCTCCGGGGGGTCTCCTGGGATGTGGCAGGAATGGGGGTGGTGGTTGGCACAGATGTACCTGACGCAGGTGCTGCAGGGGCTTGGGCACCAGAGGGGCCAGGTTGGTCGGGTCATCCACGGAGTGGTGAGTGTTGTCGCTGCCGGTGGGGTCATCTTCACGCTGAGCCTGGGACTGTGATTGTTCCCTCCCATTGTTGGGGGGAGGTCAATGACGTTGACCTGTGTGTGAGAGAGAGACAATGTTAATGCTGTTTCATGCCACATCCATGTTTCATACATATTCAAGTAGTCACAGTTCCTCCAGGTGGTTGGATGTGCCTAGCATTCCTCTCAATGTCCACTTGGGGATGGGTATGTTGCGGGGGACAGATTGGTATGTGCTCCTGAGTGTTTGCCAGTAGTTTTTTTGCTGGGATGCTTATTTGGCTATGGATTGGTCTTGTTGTGTCACATGTCAATTGTGAGAGTGGGTAAATCCGTTGCCTGCCCCGGGGGTGTGTGCTTGTGTGAGGGGGGTGTGTGACCAGGCCTGTTGTTGTGTGTAGTGTGATTTGTCATTGGGTCTCCCAGGTGATGTGTCTGTCCCCTCATGGTGCATGCTGGCATGACAGTGTGTGTGAGTTCCTGTGCTGAGTATGTGAGCTAGTGGAGTTGTTGTTTGAGTGTACAGTGGTCACAGGAGGGCCTTGTGCTGCCTACAGCAGGGCCAAGTGTCAGCTACCTTGTCATTACTTTGCCAGTCCCTGTGCATTGGGCATGGTGCATGGGTATGTACCTAGGCCATATGAGCTGTGGGCATTGATGTCTGGTTCTGAGTTGCACAATGTGTTGTGTGAGCCCCACCCTCCCAGCATCCCGGACATCCAGTCTTGGGTTTGTGGTTGGTGTGGCCTGGGACATGGCATTGCCTTTATTTGTGAATGGGGCATGGGGCGTTAGTGGCATGAGCGTGGTTTTTAGGGTGTAGTTGTGTGCGGTGAGGGCTTGGGGGTAGGTGCGTGCATTTGTTGTAGTTGGGGTGTGGATGCCATTCCCCCCATGTTGCGTGAGTTGTTTGTGTACTCACCAGGCTCTGCGACTCCTTTGACTCCGTGTACTCCCACCGGCGGAAGCGTGGCCATCACCTTCTCCTCCCAGGGATGGTAATGTACGGGTCTGCAGGGCAGCCCGCCTTCAGTGATGTTACTCTGGGCGTATTCCTTATTCATCTTCCTCTTGACTGCCCTGCGCAGATCGTACCACCTGGCTTGGCATTCATGCCTGGTCTTTCGGATGGGCGCAACAGCATTCACCTTATCGACGATCCGCTGCCACAGGCTGGTTTTTCGGGCTATGCTGGGCTGTCTGACCAATGTTCCAAACAGCTGTGGCTCGACTCTGATGACTTCGTTGACAAGGAGCTCCAGCTCCGCCGTAGTGAACTTTGGATTCTTGTCAGTGGGCATGATGTGGGGTGTGGGTGTGGATGGTTGTGGGTGTGTGGGTGTGAATGTGAGGGTGTGTGTGTGAAGGTGAAGAGGGGGTGTTTGTGAAGGAGGATGTGTGAAGGTGTGTAACTGAAGGTGTAGTTTAGGTGTGAGTAAGGTGCGAGTAAGGTGCAGTTGTTTGTCTGTGGTGTCTGTGAGCAGTGGGTCTGTTGCAATGGCTCATGGGTTGTGTGTGTGGGCCCTTTTTATTGGTCCAATTTTTGTGTGCGGCTGTGTTTGAATTTGTGGTGGGTGTGTTATAAGAGGTGGTTGTGATTTGGTCCTCTGTTTGGCAGTTCGGATGTGGCAGGTCAGTCATAGAGATGTATTTTGTCATGTTGACGTGTTTTGTGGTGTTGTGCGAGTCGAATTGACCCTCCTTGTGCTGTTTTACTGTGTCCTGGTTCTGTACGAGTCTTTTTCGTGTAAGTATGGTCCGTACATACGCGATGCTGGGTGAGGGTGCTGGGGTACGGTGTTGGGGTGCGGCGCGTACAGGTGCGGAGCTGTGCTACGGTGTTGGGGTGTGGCGCGTACAGGTGCGGGCTGTTCTACGGTGTTGGGGTACGGTGCGTACAGGTGTGGGCTGTGCTACGGTGTTGGGGTACGGTGCGTACAGGTGTGGGGCTGTGCTAGGGTGTTGGGGTAAGGTGCCTACAGGTGCGGGGCTGTGCTACGGTGTTGGGGTGCGGCGCGTACAGGTGCGGGTTGTGCTACGGTGTTGGGGTTACGGTGCGTACAGGTGCGGGCTGTTCTACGGTGTTGGGGTACAGTGCGTACAGGTGCGGGCAGTGCTAGGGTGTTGTGGTACGGTGCGTACAGGTGCGGGGCTGTGCTACGGTGTTGGGGTGCGGCGCGTACAGGTGTGGGCTGTGCTACGGTGTTGGGGTACGGTGCGTACAGGTGTGGGGCTGTGCTAGGGTGTTGGGGTACGGTGCGTACAGGTGCGGGGCTGTGCTACGGTGTTGGGGTGCGGCGCGTACAGGTGCGGGCTGTGCTACGGTGTTGGGGTGCGGCACGTACAGGTGCGGGCTGTGCTACGGTGTTGGGGTACAGTGCGTACAGGTACGGGGCTGGGCTACGGTGTTGGGGTACGGTGCGTACAGGTGCGGTGCTGGGGTATGAGTCTGGGGTGCAGCTCGTACAGGTGCGGGGCTGTGCTACGGTGCTGGGGTACAGTGCGTACAGGTACGGGGCTGGGGTACGGGGCTGGGGTACAAGCCTGGGGTGCGTCGCGTACAGGTGGGGGGCTGTGCTATGGTGTTGGGGTACGGTGCATACAGGTGCAGGGCTGTGCTACGGTGTTGGGGTGCGGCACGTACAGGTGCGGGGCTGTGCTACGGTGTTGGGGTGCAGCGCGTACAGGTGCGGGCTGGGCTACGGTGTTGGGGTACGGTGTGGAGGGGGGGTACGGTGCTGACATACGGGGGTACGGTGCTGACATGTGCGGGGTGAGGGGGGCTGTACGACTCGGCACAAGTTTACCCGTGTACATGTAGGCTACAACATTCGCTCCGTACGGAGCCTTTTACATGCGGTTGTGTATTCGGACAGGCGGTACGGATCATACTAGCGCGCTCGGACTAATGTTTTACGATTTGCACATAAAAATGTCCGGCTCCCTATCAGACACTTTTCCCGACGCTATTCGGACGTAAAATTTTACGGCTCCCTCTCGGACCATTATCCCGACGCAATTCGTATGTATTTTTCACGTACGAATCGTACTTCGCAGTTTGTACGGTACTTGTACGATTCATACGTAAAAATATACGAATACGAGTCGGAAGGTAAATTTTTTTAAAGGATCGGAATCGGCACCATAATGTAATATTACATTTTAATGAAATATAATTAAAATACCTTTAATTATTTCTATACATCACTTTTAATAATTAATAATGCATAATAAAAAATATTTAGGAGGGACTTTATTTTTTAAATTTAAACCTCAGAAAAATAATTTGAATATTATTTATTATATTTAAGTGAAAGATTTAACTAATAATATAATATTATTTAATTGATTGTGCTGTACATTTTGTCTTTTGTTCTACATTTAAAGTAGATCTATAGAATATATTTATGATAATATTTAACATAAAATATTTTTGATAACTGTTTCCAAGTTTAATAAGCTTTTGTCATTGCCCATCTACTTTACCATATGGAGAGCTAAACCCTGACTGTGTACTTTTCCAGCCACTTCCCTCTGTCCCACCTAGATTTATTACTACTATGTATAATTACATATGCAGGGACTCCGCAGTCAGGGCAAAAATCTCTGCTCAGAAAAAAATAAGAGAAGGGTAGGCGTAACCTCTGCACATAAGTTGTGAACAGCATTTTGTAGTATGTTAGAGTACTATTCTAGAACTAGAAAATTCACTACAAAATGCAATTTTTGAATAGGCCCAATAATATATACGAAATGCAGTGAATCTATGTCTGTCGATTAACTCAAGATAAGTCAAAAACTCATTCATTGAATTGATAGTTCCCCATGCAGTTGTAGAAAGTGTGGAAGAACATCCATCATCTGTATCTTAATGTAACCAATGAAATCCTATTGCTCATTAATTACTGAAGACCTCTGACCTCAAACTCAAAGAAAACAAGAGTGTTGATATGGGACCATGGTTTTCTCAGACCTTTTCCCTTCTATCCCTAATCAGAGCTTTAAGTCGTCGGTATTGCTTAAATAGTGAGTGCTATTCTACTCTTTTTGCAACTCTTTATTTTCCTTCACAGATCCTTAAGCATTCACCATCTAGAAAAGTTTCTTTTTGCAATTACACTTATTTTCATTGTTTGTTATATACCCATAGGTGGCAATTTGCACATGAGTTTCTCATAAAGCTCATTGCAATTTGGTAGTCCACTGAAATAACTTTCATGGTGTGCATGGATGGAAGTTTCATATATGAGCACCTAGCTACTGTGCACACAGAGAAGTGAAGTGTCCTCAGGTGGCTACACTGCTTTATGCATGGAACCATAGCTGAAGGACTATTAGCATCCAGACAAAATATAATTTTACGTAAAGTTGAGTGTTGTACACTGGAGTGTCATCAACTGGAGAGTCATAAAACTGATTATGGTGGAGTGGAGTGGAGTGTCATAGAGTGGCATAGAGCATAGTAGAGTGTTGTAGAGTGTGGTGGCACAGAGTGGAGTTCAGTGGAGTAAAGTGTCTTAAAGTTTTGTGTTGTCAAGTGCAGTGTCATACAGTAGAGTGATGGAGGGGCCGATTCACAAAACTAATCTGAGACAAAATCCTAACTTTACGACTTTCGGTATTCACAAAAGGCATTTATTTAGTAGTAAAGTTAGGAGTCCTAACTTTACTACTACTAAATGCCTTCTCTGAATACCAAAAGCAGTAAGTTTAGGATTTTATTCCATGTTCTGGTGTGCACCTGGGCTTCTATTGGAATTCTCAAGGGCATATTATCAAAACCATTATCGCCACTTTAGCGTCAATTTCCTGCCACTAAAGCGGCGATAATTTTAACGCCGTTCTTGATATTATGCCCCCATGTCTGCCATTATCCTTCTCAGTCCCATTCTACCGACAGACAATATATCTAATCAAAGGAGCAAAAGCGTTAGAAAACATCACCCTATTTGGAGGGAATTCACTGACTTCACCCAGCAGTCATAATCATCTTCATCATGCACAATAGTCTCTATCTCAGCCTGCCCCAACAATTTGAAAAACAAACTCTGTACTATGGGAGGCGGACAACATCCTGGAGGCAACCCTAGTCTTGTATTGGAAATCCCCATAATGCAAATAATCCTAAAAAAATAACCAGCCCCCTGTCATTCACCAAGAATGTCAACAACTGACATTAACAACTCAGACTCCATAGGAAATTATGTAAACAGCGAATAGCATTACTTCACATTTGTGAATGAGTACCAGTCCATCAAACTCTAAGACAGTTTCAAGAAAGGTCTTTCAATATAACTTTACCCTGTTTTACTATCAGTTGTTGTTCCATGCACTTACATGTGAAGTGCTCCACTGCCCATTCGGCTAACTTTGTAGCATAAAAATATTATTAAGAAATAAATAAACAAAAAACACTTACATTGTAGCACGGGAAAGAGGCTCTTATCTTCTTCCAATTGAAAATAGGAATACAACCCATTTGTTGTGGGACGTCTCTGGTATATATCAATTAATGGCCATATTGAATAAGTATGCTCTATTATCCCTGTGGAACTTTAGCAAGAGTTTCTATGTAAGGATAGAGACATAAGCAAACGCTTTGATTGTGTCCCCAGGAATGCTCCTCAAAGTTAAAACTAGATGTTTCTATGTGAAAATATGCGGATCTGCTCAATCGCTTGTTGCCTTTATCAGTGGCCAAAACCCTTGAAAAATGCCTGCTATTGAGTATTAGCACGGAAGTGACTGTAAACAGAGCATCCAGTAAATGATGTCACAGTATGTCTCAATACCAAAGCAGACATCATCAAACAAAGGAAGAGCCTGTATTGCTTATTGTTGGTGATTGGTAATGAAGCAGGACTGGATAAAGAGAATTATTTTCCTCTTTACTTGATAGCACCAGTAATGTGACTGTTATGTATGGCTCTTACTGAGTGCCACTATCATGAATGCAAGCTGGCTATTTACTTCTATGTTGTAGCAACTGTGGGAAATAAAAGTTGCTTCCCACTTTCGCTCTGTGATAAAAGAATCCCAGTCTTCTCTGGCAGAGATCTCTGACAGTCACTGCAGCACTGGCTTTCTGCTTTGATAAAGAGGAAGGAGCAAAGCTGCAGGAGTGCAGAGTAGAAAAAGATGGTTGGGGAGAGGGGTGATAGTAGGCCTTTTATGTTTCACATTTTGGATGGGAAAGATTGACCACATTATAAATGTTCCCCCATTCATTACTCCTCTGTCCCTGCATTGCATTTAAAAGCAGGAGCCTATGATTTTGGTGGCCATAATTGACATAAAATTATAGATAGGTAAAAAGCGAATACCAGATTTTTTTCACCTTGGGGTTCGGAGCGACCTCACAAACAACTTAAACTTCACTTTTGGGGGCATATTTACAAGCCCCTGGTGACACCGAAGCATCACTTTTCGTGATGCTCCTGTAGGGCAGATTACACAATCACATCTATGAGTTCCGCAAAGCCACTATACATGGCTTTGAATGACCTCATAGATATGGAGTGAGTCACGGCAGCAAAAATCGCTGCGTTGCCTTACTCTGCACTCTGGAGTCGTTCCATGGGCATTGCAGTGGGTTTTCGCATGCAACACCCATTGACTTTGATGCTGCCTCAGATTTACAAGACCATTTAAACATGGGGAAGCGCCAAATCCTGACCCCTCATGAGGTGAGGTGTAACAAGGAGAAATGTCCTTATTTTACCTCATTATTTCTTCTTCCTATGTGTACTGCATTGTGCAGCACACATAGAAAGAGGAACACATCTCTTAGGATTGTTTCTGTGCAGGAAGGTGCCCTTTCCTGCACAGAAACAATCCTGCCGACAACACAGGCACCCTTGCACCATCATGCAAGGGTGCCTGCGTTGGTGCTAGGCAGACAAAATGGCGCCAGCTCAGGGAGAAAGGACAGTAATGCACCATATTGCATAAATATGGTGCATTCCTGCCATTGCACTTTGCCGTAGGGCAGCACAGCGAGGTGACTTGAGGCAGTGCCCTTTATCAAATCCCTGTGAATAAGGACCCTGTTGTCTATTTGATGTCACTCGGAACCCCTTGGTGAAAACTATCCCTGTTATTCATCTATAATTCTATATGCTATCGATTTATTTTCCATAAGTCATTTCTATGGCATAGATCTGTGCATGTGTAATACACAATGTTTGTTTTCTATCACGTAAAGGTAGAACATAGGATTTGACCATTAAAAAAGAGGCACTGTTCTACCTCTAACATTGCCAGCCTGTGGTTCAATAATGTTGTCCAGCTGTAGAACAATTAGATTTCTGTTCGAAATATATAACTCTGGGGCATATTATCAAGCCAGGCGATACAATTATCGCCGCTTTAGCGGAACGGCGATAATGGCCTTGATAATATGCTCTATGGAATTCCAATTGAAGTCCATGTTAGATGTAAAGGACATCTAACATGGGCTTCAATTGGAATTCCATAGAGCATATTATCAAGCCCATTATCGCCGTTTTAGCGGCAGTTTTCTGCCGCTAAAGCGGCGATAATTTTATCGCCTGGCTTGATAATATGCCCCTCTGTTTCTTTACAGGATAAATATTGAATGCATATTTGCCAAACGGTTGCATTGCTTTATTTATTTCTAAATCATATGAGCTTCACCTGATTTATAATAGGTACTCGTTTATACCAGAACTAAGCCATGCTGTTTTTAAAACATATTTATTTTTCAGTCTCCACAAACACTTACTGTATTCACTATATGATTCATGCTTGAAAACCTTCCAAACTGGAGTTTATTAATAAGTGGTGATGTATTGAAAAATGCCATGCCCGATGACGTACTTCACAATGTTGATCGCAGAGTGAACACATGCAGGAATGCCTTTCAAACAAGTAGCTATTTGTTTAAATACAGAAACCTTTTTAATTTTTAATGATGTTTTTTTTTCTGAGGAAAACTGTATAATTTAGACGCACATGCATTCGACAAACTACATTTGCATTCATACTTGACAGAAATATAAATACCTGGAAGGCAGGATGCCAAAACAGAAAGAAAATGTAGAGCAAAATAAACGCATTAAAAGTCATTTGGAAAATACATTTTGTATTCAGACTGACATTTCCTTTGCAGCAAAGAAATTAATAAATTCAGTTTCTCCTGTGCTTTTATTACTTACATTTATAAGATTCAAATTCAAAATGGCATGGATATTATTTTCCTTCTCAAAGCTGGCAAGAAATGCGCTGTCTTCAGCAAAGCAGCCGCACACAGAATTGCAAAAAGCCAAAACCTAGGAACTTGAGAAACTGATTTTGAAGCAGGAAGTAACTCAAACTGAAAAATGCCAGCCTCGGTTATCTTGAAATTGCCTTGAATCACGACCCACATTGGATTTCCACTTCAATATCGCGGGAAAAAATATAGTGGGTCTGTAAGATCTAGAATCAAAAAAACCTGTGACGGTAAGTATATTAAAAATAAGTTTACTATACATAATTTCAAGTATATATACCTTCACAATATAAATATCTTCAAGGTGCACATATGTGGAATTAGGAACAAATACGAAAACCAAATTTGCCAGTACCAAAATCGCAATCTAGAAAACGCAACAGTGGATGTACGCATGTTTCCTCCATGCAAACTGCGAATCAGGGCCGGCTTTAGCGCTGGTGGCGCCCGGCGGGACAAACAATGTGGCGCTCCCCACCCATCACTGCCCCCTCTGATTCTCTCAATGCAAACGTGCCCCTCCGCTCTCCAATCATAAGGTATTACTAAACACAGTTACCCCCCTGAGGTCAGTGCCCTCTCCACAGGTCAGCGCCCAGTGCGGATGCACCTGTCGCACTGCCCTAAAGCCAGCCCTGCTGTGAATCTCCCAGCGTGAGTTAATTAGATTCACCCTGTTCATTAAGTCTATATACCTGGAGTAGCAGAACACAGAAACAGATTTCCTCCCAGCCTAGCAGTTTCTTCCTTGAAGATGTCAACTCATGAGCCACAGGAGGTGGTGGGGAGGAAGGGCAAAAGACAATTTTGTAATACTGAGCTGGAGATTCTGTTTCGAAGAGTATGTGGATAAGAATGATTTCCTTTTTGAGAATGCTTCTATATCTGCAACTGAGTCCACAAAAAGCAATATATGGACCAGGATACACCCATGAATAAATGGAGTAGGAGTGATCAAAAAATCATTGGATGAGATCCCCAAGAGGTGGTATGACCTCTGCTCCCACACGAAGAAGTTAGCAAGCTGAAGGAAGTAGACATCACCTACTGGAGGAGGCCACGTTAATGAAGCACCACCCACCCGCATGGAAGAGATGATCGAATCCTCCTTGCCACCAGAAGATATCTCTAAAGTACTATTGATTCTTCTGTCCCTCCATCAGATCCTTAAGGTTAGTAGATTACTGTTTCCATTTTAAAATATGATGCCTTTGTTTAAGTGATGCCTAATCACTATCAAATAGATATACTAGTTGTTTAGTTCAATGTAGTTCCACTAAATAAATGAACACTATTGGAAGATTAAAATTAAATTGAAAAACAATTGTTAGAAAATATATTTCAGCTTTTTGTAGGGTTGTATAGAATGCATTGTGAGTAATGTAATCCAAGGGATAACAAGAAACATATCCTGTAAGAAAATACTCATTTACATTTGATGGTTTTTGGCCTTACACAAATATTGATAATTGTAGAAGTAGGCATATATTATTCCTGCAAATAAAAACAAAAAAACATTACTATCAATGTCACCTCTGCTACATTTCACAATCAAAACCTATCAGGAAACAATATGTTTTTTTTTATTACTCCAGACCAACCTACTAATAATGCACAACCGGAAACTGAAGATGTTGGTGAGACATCATGTCAAACTGAAGTTGAACATGCAGAAACTGTAATAAATATTACAACAGACACTGAAAGCAAACAAGCAGTCCATTCAACACTACTCCTTTAGTAGACCGGACTGCGAAAATTGCCACTTCCGCTGAAAATTAAGGCCAAAACATGCCATCAATATCTGTAGTGCATACAGGAAGAAGTCCTGTAGGACAGGCTAGAAAAATGTGATGCAAAAAATCTGTAAGTCATCACTTACTCCTGCACAATTTAATATATTAGAGCAATTCTTGCTCAAAATATAATGCAAGCAGCACAGCATAACATCTAAATTAAGTAGAAGGGTATGAAGATTAGAAGGAGCCATTTTAGAAGACAATGAGGTTCTCAAAACCAGGCTTTGAGAACTCAACTATGACTAATAAAGATCTGGCCACACAAATTGTTCAAGATTCAACATCACACAAGTGCACACAAAGACACACAAACACTCGGCCGCAACATTTCGGATGCTCTGTGTAAAGGTTTTCTACAGTGAAATCAACTATGTGTAGAAGACCAGCAAACATGTAGGTTGTCAGTGAAGTGTGCCTCACGTACAAGACTGAACACGCTGACACCACTAAACACGCTGATGAAGAGAGGCAAGGTGAACGTGCTGATGAGGAGAGGTGAGGATGCGCTGACGTCACATGCCGAGATCACAGAGCGAAGTTGCCGAACGCTGATTCTTGACGTTCTGGACTCCTGGCCAACCGGTCCCCAGCCCTCGGCCTGGATTGTTTTTGATCACAGTAGGGGTGCGTGCATGGTGCAGCAAAGCTGAACCAGCGGGGTTGAGCCAGTGTCGGACTCAAGATTTTTTCTTTTGAGGCTCAGGAGCCTTTTGGAGTGCAGAGCGTTGTGCAGGTGGTGAGGTGGTGGAAGCGAGGCCCTAGGGCCATGGTGCTCTTGAGTAGGCACGGAAGCACAGGGCTTAAGCCAGTGCAGCTTTCACCTACAGGCATACACACCATACATGCCATACACCACTGGTGCCACCATCTTTTGATGTTGGACTGGCATTTTCAACACAAAGAGAGCGGTGTGTGGGGTGGCTGTCTCTCTTGTGGTACACTGTGGCTGTGTAGGGGTGTACTTTTGTTGCCAGTCAGCTTGCCACCAGCACACATGGATTAGAGGGTGGCCAGCCCCTGCTTTATAAGTTAACTGTTTGGGATTAGTCCCCTTAAATGGGTTCTAGAGAAGATCTAGAGGGAAGGGAGGTGGAAGTGGTGCAGATTCTTTTAATTTACTGAGGGCAGGAAAAAGTACAGGAAAAGAGCAGACAGGTGCTGGGGGAAAAGCCCCGCGAGGCACTAGGGAGTTGACCCCTGGCAGTGTAGAACTTGCTTCCCCTCCCAACCAAGGAGGCCGCCATAGGTTAGACTGTTCAAATGAAGGTGCTGGTGATACAAATATTTCTAGTCTAAGTTCTCAATCCTCCTTTATTGGTAGTGGAGAGGTTAATTTAAAAGCACGATTATAAGTGGTGGTGCTATAGTTGGTGGCCAGCAGGGCGGAGTTGTGGCCTGTGACACTGGGGTACAGTCACGCCCCCAAGACAGTTCTTTGCCACTGCCTGTGCTAGGTCACCGAAATAGGTCATCAATCTCTGTGATGGTTAAGGGTTGTAAAGGACCTTAGGTGCACCAGTAAGTACCTGCTCGCCTGAGCCTGTTAAGTCCGCTACAATCTCTGGTGCTTCCACTTCAGAAGCAAAGAAGACCCAGGCTTTGGGTTGAAGGCAGAAGGCAAGTCAGCCGGTTGCTGGTCTACCCTTTTTCCTGCCAGATTTTGTTGCAAAACATTTTAAAGTTAGAAATGCTAGCTTAAGACCTGGCCTCAATGAAAATGAGGAAGAGATCAATTTGGTGAAAAATAAAAGTAAAATTGATGTCGATATTGAAACTGTAAATGGAAATACTACAATGAATAGTATCACAATAATGGAAGAGCCCTGCACCTGAGGAGGTAAAGAAGGTGTTGTAAGGGTTATGACTTCCTCTTTTCTGAGTCTCCACTCCTAGGGGCATTGGTGAAAACCCAATTGGTAGGGGATGTTTGCCCATTGGAGGAACTTGAAGTTACCATTCCACCAAGGAGCAAAAAGATTGACACAGACTACCTGAGCTCCTCATTTGAGTGTTCTGGCCAAGATCTAGAGCACATTGTCTTGCCAGGTCTCTCAGATCTGAAGGAGAGGCCCTGGGTGGGGGGGCTTTTTGGGCAAGACCCACAGGTCCTCATCGTCTCCTGTGTCTATAAAGGGAGTTGGGGTTGGTGTTGTGCTGGTTGAAGCAGTAAGCAATCTGTCTGCAGCATGAATGTATACCTTTCTCTGAATGTGATTAGTTTGAGGAATCCACAGTTGGACTTAGAAGGGGGGCTGATGAAGACAAATAAAATAGCCATGAACGTGAACATGAGATTCACTCCCTGGTAAATGTTTCAGATTTTTCCCAAGATTTATCAATGTTGAATGTACTTTCGCTAATGCAAGTAACCTTCCAGGGAATGATAAAAGCTCTAGCCCTGATTAACATGCAAAATGCTGGGCTCATAAATCTGCTGGAAACCATTAGCAAATCGTTAAAGGATGAAGTTAAAGAGGTTCCAGTGGAAGGGAGAGGGGGTAAAGGCTGCTATTTGTCCACCCACCAAGCTGAGGAATGCTTCCCCATGAGGATGTAAGTAGTGAGATTTTCGTATCACGATGTCCCTATATTCTTTTGAGAAGAGGAAGTCTTTTTTGGGGAAAAAGTGTATCTAGGTGCAGTGTTGCATCTATGAGACCAGGGGGGAGAAATAGATACCAGGAAAGGAGGAATGGTAGAAATCATGAAAATCGGTTAAAGATATGTGGCATAGCCCCTCTGAGTCAAGGGGTTATGTTCCCAATCCCAAGGGTCCCCCTACATAGGGGGAGGAGGAAACAAA
Source organism: Triturus cristatus (assembly GCF_964204655.1). Taxonomy (NCBI): domain Eukaryota; kingdom Metazoa; phylum Chordata; class Amphibia; order Caudata; family Salamandridae; genus Triturus; species Triturus cristatus. The sequence goes on along the minus strand of NC_140591.1, from coordinate 1,077,227,156 downwards.
AATCAGAAGAAAGTTTGTTACTGAGGGTTAATTGAGGAAGAAAGATCTAGAGTCCAACATAAAGTGCAAGGGGAACGGTAGAAGTAAAGGATAGGACTCATAATGGTGGAAAATGAGGCTGTTGGGGAAAACGATAACGATAGTAGATCACTTAGGAAGGCTAAAAACATTGAAGGCCCTATGGGCAGATTTTCTCGTCACCCGATAGGTCAGAGTACAGAGTATCCTAAAGGAAAATCTTTAGCAAGTTCTATGGGTGTTGCTGCAGTTGACTTTGGAAAAGATTGTAAGCAGAAGAGACCCCTGGTGTTAACACTAAAAGGCACAACCCAGTATGAATAGAAAACAGGCAGTTAACCAGCCCCTCAAAAGGTTGGAACTGTAAAAGATATTTGTCAACATCAATGGTTTAAGGAATACCTCCACAAAGGATCTGGCACTGGTTGACTTCAAGGAGGTCGTTGGGGAAGAAATAACTAGAAAGAGTTTAGTGGAAGCAGTGGGTTCAGCCCTGGTGTCAAACGGTATTTGCCTCTGTAAAGAAAATGAGGAAATTAGGTTAGTCCCTTTTCTTTGCAAGCATAGTAGGCTAAAACAGAACCATGTTTGCCTTGCTGGGCCTCCTGACCGAAAGCAGAGAATAGGTGTTGGGAGGAGTAGGTGGGAACATGATAGTTCGCAAGAAAGGATAGTTACTATAACCTTTACTAGGTTGCCATTAGTTCTAGGATATTGTTGGCACCTATAAATTTGCATGCGCAGGACAATAACAATTTCAACGGTGCTAGAGGCGAGGGAAACACCATAGACCCTCCAATATTCTGACACAAATGTTAGTTTAGCAAAATAATTCTTATCCCCTGCACACACACATATCTAATATACAATTGACATGTGTACGTTTAACAGAAAACGTAAATCGTTATGGTCTTTTCTTTGTCTTTAATTCCAAATGCCCAGCCAACACGTGTTTCATCAGTAGAGTAAGTCCCCATGACTTCTTCAGGACTGTCAGGCTCTCTATCCTCTTATCACTCTTTCCTCTCCGCCGGTTCTACTTCCGATTGGCTGGTCTATTTTCAAAAGATACCTCTTGTTTATTCAATCAATGTTCCTGTAACAGTAAATTTGCGTGTTCACCCGACTGCATTAAAGTTGGGTTTACAACACTGTCCGTAATTTCTTTGACAAATCAGTGGAGTCTGCGCCGTGTTTCAAATCGTTAATGCAGCTGGGTGAACAGGCAAATTACTGTTACAGGAATATTGATTGAATAAACAAGAGGTATCTTTTGAAAACAGACCAGCCAGGTCGGAATTAGAACCGACGGAGAGGAAAGAGTGATAAGAGGATGTTTTTTGTTGTTTAAACGTACGGGTGTCAATTGTATATTTGATATGTAAGTGTGCATGGGATAAGAATCATATAACCTTTACTAATGACATAGCTCAGGATTTGAGGAATTGGAATAGGTCAACCGTTGGCAGGCAGATGATCGACAGAGGGAAAGAGGCCATGGTACTTGGGGGCAGGTTCCATTGAGGAGAGAGAGCTGTTTTTTTAAAAATGTTCAGGACATTTACTTTCCTCCACAGACCAGTGGAGAGGTAGATGAGATTGATTGGTAGGAGTCAGGGAATCCGCAGGCGGTTCAAGTCCTGGTATGGAACATTCCTTGATTTAAAACATTTATAGACATGGAAAATCATTGAGAGATTTTGAAGAATTATTCCATTTTGTTCATTCAGGAAACAAGGCTGTTTGTTGCCGTAGCTCAAAATGCGAGGGCTTCATCATGAGGAAGATCGGTGGGTGGATTACTCACATTGGTCTTCTGTAGGAGAAAGAAAACAAAGCTCCAAACCACTTGCTCATGGGTCTTGCTTGTTTAATCGATCTGTAATTTAATACCGAGGGGACGCAGCATATGATATGTCTAAATGAGTACGTGCCACCAATTCGCCCTCTCCCTGAGTGTGAGCTGCAGAATTTGGTTAATGATGTAAAAAACTGTGTTCGAATGATCCCAATGCCTTGTTGGTGATAGACGGGCATTTTAATGGAAAAACAGTTTTTAAAGACCTTGATAAGGTTACAAAAGAATTGTGGTTAGCGTTAAATATCCCAAATGTATTTTTTTCTGAAAGCCCTAGAGAAGGAGATGCAAATGTATTGCATTGTCTAGTGAAATTTAATTTGATCAATGTAAATGGTAGGTGCCAAGATGATATTCCAGCTGGGAAAACATTTAAGAATGGTAACAGTAACCTCCCTATCAACTATCTGATGGTCCCAGTTCAACTATTTCACCGGGTAGAAAACTTAAGAGTCATAGGGGGCCCAGTGATCATCTTGCCCCTAGTCTGGAACATAAAGAATTCCTTTCCAAAAGTCCATGTGCCGTAAACCTTTTGGATTTGGTTTACCACAAGCGAATCAGAGTCCAGATTAAGGAAAATGTGCTGTAAGCTCTTTCTTTAATTAATTTTGAACCCTTCTCCCTTGAAGTAGGCCAAAATGCACTGGATTGGTATGGTAGGCTAACGAAGAAATTACTAGCTCAATTTAGGCTAGTAAAAGGGGGTCCATACTTAGGTAGTAGTCTGAGGCATAAGGGGAATTCTTGGTTTGATGATGATTGTCTGGAGGGTAGAAGGGTGTCAAATAGGAGTCGTCGGCAATCAAGATTAAATCCTAATGATGACAGTCTAAGAACCGCAATGATAGCCTCAAACGTATCAGAACTTACATGCTCATAAAATTAGAGAGTTCTGTAGGGTAAACTGGGAGGCAATATTAGTGACAATGGCTGTCAAGGATAGTAAACCGTTCTGGTTACTGGTGAACTCTGCAACCCTCTCTTCACCAAACTCTTTAGAGGCTCAAATAAGTGAAGATGATTAGTTTGCTTGTATCTCCTCTTTATATAGGGGTGGAAACATGGAGAATAGGTTAGTGGTGCAGGTCAGCTCTGAATTGAATATTGAAGTGATTTTTAATGTGCAGTTTGCTGAAATCTTGTCAGAGATAATTAGTATCATGAAAGCCTCTAGGGCAGGCGGCCCAGACGGTCTTCCGTAGGTGATATTTAAAAATGATCCAAGGAAATGGGGATCCATCCTGAGTAGGTTTTTTCAATGGGTAGCACTAACTGCCTGTCTACTAGTCCTGGAAGGGAGCTATAGTGAAGCCCAGTCATAAAAGGGGCAAAATGGATCAGCCAGCTAACTACCGTTTTATCTTGCTTTTAGACATCCCGTCCAAACTCTAGCACAAATATTGTGTACACATCTAGCGGCCTGGGCGTTTGATAGCGGAGTGATCCCAATGGAGCAAGGAGGCTTTAGGCTGAAGTATTCTACAGTGAACCACTGTTTCACATTGCGAGAAACCGCAAGGAAGTCAATGGGGGCGGTAGGTGGCCTTTGCTGCTGCTTCATTGACTTCCGATCGGCTTTCAACAAGGTGGATAAAGACACACTTGGGCGGAAATTACAGCAGTGGAAAATATCTGGGGCATTGTTGGGCTTGGTAATGAAGCTCCATAGTGGCAACTGGATTCAGATTGATCTTGATGGACTTGAGAACCTGACTAGGAAAATTACGGTTGAGAATGACTTGAGGCAGGGGTGCGTCTTAGCACCCCAGCAGCTCAGTCTGTTCATTGCAGACCTTCCCCAGACGCTGCGTGCAACACACAGCTTTTCACCGAAGGTTGGAGGTAGGCACATTAGTTGCCTTATGTACACTGACCACCTGGTGGTGATGGTTCTTACACCTATAGGGCTGCAACGCAAATAAAATGACCTAAATGCTTACTGTCTAGAACATAATTTAACTATAAATGTTTATAAGACAAAAGCAATTTTTTTGCTAGGAGGAAAAAGAAATGCGTGTGGTTCCTAAGTAACATAAGATTTGAGCAGGTTAGAGAGTATAAGTATTTGGGGTGTACCTTTTCAGATGATTTGACTGTAAGATTAGTAGTCATACCTTTGAGCCTCAAAACAAAGTTATACAGGGTAAGTTAATTCCACTGGCCCTATATGGACCAGATGTGTTGGATTTGGACGGGTGAGTCATTTGGGAAGAGCTAGAAGGTAATTCCCTAAAACTGCTTCTTGATCTCCCTAATAATGCTATGATCCAAGCTGTAAGGAGGGTGTTGAGAACCATAGCCTGGAGGGTGCTAGCCGATTCCAGAGTCCTGCTCTTTTTATTTGTCTCTTAAAGATAGGGGACCCAGAGATAAATTGTCAGAGCAAATCTTACCAGAGATAATGTAATCTTTCTCTGGTAATAAGAACCTGGTGAAAATAATGTTAAAGTGCTTGCACATCCAAGAGATGTGCATGGAAGGAGGGAAAGTGGTTTTGATTAACCAGATTAAGAGTACACTTGGGCAGAGTTCCAGATAAACTATTTGTACAGAGGATTTCTACTACCTTAAAACAAAGAGTTCAATCAGTAATTTGCTAGCTTCACAGGAGAGCATGGATTTTTTGACCAACCCTTTAAAATTTTGCAGATAAACTCTTGCAGAATGAAGTTCTGTGCTTGAGGGTGGGAATTGACCCAGGGTGGCATATTAAGGGATTAGAAACAAAAGTTGCTAGGAACAATAGCAATTGTCCCTGCAAAAGAGGTAGGAAATATTAAGTGATTCACTTATTGTTGGACTGTGGATTTTTTATTGAGACAAGAAAAAAGGTACTGCAGCCTATGTTTAAAAAATATGGGATTTAAGCTAGGGAAAGGGGATTCGAGCTGATTCATAGTCTTAGAATTTGAAATGTGTGCAACTTTTCTAAAATAATATATTTCATGGAAATAAAGTATTTCTGAATCACAGGTTGAATTAGTACACCCGCAGTGGTGATATGGCAAAGACCCTTCACAAATTACAAATAAATGTATCGTGATAGCTACATCCAAGAATGTAAGGTGTTTTTTTACTTATGGTATTGGTTAAACTGAATCTCTCGTCAATGGTATTCAGATCTTAGATGGCAATGACAAGTTAAGATTCCTGACCTTTCCATATTAAAAATATATAATCGATATATCTCCGGATTCAAGGGTCTTCAAGGTTCCTGATGCAAAGGATGCGGACATCAGGGACACCCGAAACTGTTTCCTCACCAGAGTTTTCTGAATACTGACACCTGGTGCTATTTTGACTGCCCTTTCTCATGACCAGAGCGGTTCCTATCTATGTTCATATCACTGAACTGATATCTCTCTGGCTTCAATTATCATCCAGTGTTCTCACTTGGCCGCCTACATTCTCTGATTGAGGTCTGCCATACTCCCAGCAGTTTCTTGAGCAATAGGTGCTCCTGTCCCTATTTTATAAAAGTTGTTTAGTGTCATTCCCCAGTATAAAACTAAACGTGCATTTCACAACAGAAGCAATGTGCATATCATAACAAAAAATTGTGCAAAAGTTTGGATGTGCCTCACGGAAACACCACCATGGGAGCTGCTGGTAGGTTCTCACCAGTGTGCTCCGGTTCTCATCATTGGCAGCTTCCAAAAACATAAAGAAATAGTGTGAAAAAGTGCATAATTTAAATGTGCGAAAAAGATAGAGCATGCACTAGGAAAGACTTCCACGTGCCACCCTATTCTGACCCCCTTCAATGGAAGCAAAAACTCCACTGCTTTTCGCTTCACAAAACTAAACTAAAAACGAGCTAAACGACCACTGGCGGAAGTTTGGGTGCAAAAATAGCTAAATGGGTGGGACCCATTCTATGATAGAGCATAACAAGTATCATCTAAAAATAATGATATAAATAGTGGTTCTTTGTATCCACTGTTAAGCGACAGAACTGGCTGCTGTATATGAAGGGACACCTGACTGTGTGCGAATCCATCAAAAACGCTGTTTCCCAAGTTTCCCAAACATGCTGTGCTGTGTGTCCTAAACACGGTAGAAGAATACTCAAGAGTGCTGCATAAGCAGAAACGCACAAAATAGTCAAGAGTTATTGTTAACTGTTAGTGTTATGCATTGTTAAACCCAGAGACACTAGGGGGCATATTATCAAGACAGGCGATAAAATTATCTCCGCTTTAGCGGCAGAAAACTGCCGCTAAAACAGCGATAATGGGCTTGATAATATGCTCTATGGAATTCCAATTGAAGCCCACGTTAGACGTCCTTCACATCTAACACGGGCTTCAATTGGAATTCCATAGAGCATATTATCAAGCTCATTATCGCTGTTTTAGCGGCAGTTTTCTGCCGCTAAAGCGGAGATAATTTTATCGCCTGTCTTGATAATATGCCCCCTAAAAAGTTGTTCAATAGCGCTGTTTAAAAGCTTCCCCATTATGTAATGTTTTAGTCCCAGACATGATAAAAAAAATTCTCAATAATATTTAAAAGCTTCCCCAATGTGCTGTACTGTATGTCCCAAACACGGTACTCAACAGCGCTGTATAAAGTGCACCCAATACGATGTAATAAGTATCCCAAACACGGTGAAAAAATGCTCATTGGTGCGGTATGAATGGACCCGCCCTGCCTAGACACAGATGTCATTACTGGTGGAGGTTTAACAGTGTATGACCCAGAAACGGTAGAGAAGTGCTTCTCTATATCAGTATGCTTTGTTATCCGTCCTAACTACGATAAAAATTAACCAAATGCGCTTTATAACTGCTATTTTCCTGATATAGTGCCTCAGTAAGCACTGGAGACTAGATGTAAACTCTCTCATTCAGCAGTAGGCTTAGCGGGCAAAAATAGATTTTAAATAGCGTTGCAGATCATCTGAACTCTGGGGCAGATTTATGAGCCCCTTGCGCCACTTTTGCGTCACTTTTCCCATGTTAAAAGTGACGCAAAAGTGGCGCAAGGGGCTCATAAATCTGCCCTCTATCCCTAAGGATGGGCTGTAGCCATCTGATAGCATTTATAGAGTGCTGTCCTAATCCAATGTCATTCTCACCTCATCCCTCATAGCAAGCAGAGCAGATTTCATACTGTTTCGCTTCCTAAATCCTGACTGTGAGGATTCAAATAAGGATTTACAAATTTACATAATCCAAATTTTGTGCATTTACAGCATGTTCAATAATCCTGGTTGGCAAAGACAGCAGTGAAATTGGTCTGAAACTAGTTAAATATCTGGGATCAGTGGTAAGTTTTTAAAATAACAGAGTAACTATGGGGCATATTTACAAGCAGGCGATAAAAAATTATCGCCGCTTGTGCGGCCGTTTTCGGCCGAAAAGCGGCGATAGTTTTATCGCCTAATTAGCAAGGCCACGCTAACGCGTGAAACCTTGCTTTAGCGTCAGGATTCCTAACGCCCAGCTTTGCATGTCTAATGAGATGCAAAGTGGGCGTTCCTGACCTAACATGACAGGAGAAATGTCGCTAAGCGACATTTCTCCTATCATCAAGCCCCACGCTATGAAGCATAGCGTCAGGAAAAGTAGCGATAACCCCTGTTATCGCTACTTTCCTTACGCCTGCTTCAGGACCGATTTAGCCATGATATCCTATGGAAGGTGGATATCATGGCTAAGTTTGTGAGTCCCTATCAGCAAGGTAACGCCACATTGCGTGAGAATATCGCTGGGTTTCCAGCGATAATCTCACGTTAGGCAGTTAGCGTGAGGATTTTTATCGCTGAGGAGATAAGCGTTGCTAATAGCACGCTATCTCAGCGATAAAAATCCACGTTACCCGGCGATAATTATCCTCACGCTAAGAGCGCTGAGCGATAATTATTGCCGGGTGTTGCTGATATTCCCCAAGTTTTTTTCCATATCAAGCGTAATCCTGTCTGCTCCATTGAACCAATGTCTGCTCCTAAAGAATGTTTTTGTCGACATTCACAAAGGGGAAGGGTTCCATTATGAACCAGTTCCCATATGCAAATTGTTACCACCAATTTAGATTTGGTATTAAAATATTAATATTTTGCAACCTGATTTAAGCCGCAAACGTTAAGGAATTGATATTTGAAAGGGATGCCCTTTACGCACCCTTTCCAACTATTGATTCCACATTTAGTCTAAAACCTAAGTTGCAATTCACTAATGCTTTACCTGCAACACTTACAGTGGTCTTAGGAAAGAGGTTTAATTATGGTGTAGCATATTTTCAGCATGAAGAAGAAAAGAAAAATGTTTCAAAGTGTAAATGGTCACTCAGCTATCCCTGACTTGCCTAGCTATTCCGGAATTCAGAAATCCTCTTGAATGCCATACTAGTCAGAAAAATACCTTTGGTCCCACATGAGTAAATTCCCTATGTTTTTCTTCAGCTTTTACTGAATCATGACCTAAAAGACTACTGAAGAATTGCAATATTGATGCTCAGAAATAATATGAGGCTGTTAAAAAAAATTCAAATGACTGATGGATTCAGTCTAAAAGAGGGAGTAGTGCAATGAATTAATTTCTCTCTGTGAAAGAAACATTCCACAAACAAGCATTGGTAAAGTCTATCGGTCTGGCCATTTACATAGATACAGTACCTCAAGTAATTGCTAGATGTCCTTTTCAAGTGAGGAGAAACAGCATGAAGTTTTTAACAATACTGCAGACCTTTAAAACTTTACTAGATGTCCCTCTCCAGTCAGAAGGTACTGCTTAAAAGTCTATCTCGAAGATTCAATAACTCACATTTTTACTAAATGTTCCTCTCAAATAGGATGCAGCTGCTTCAGAAGTCCTTCGCAAAGTTGACGGGGTGTAGCTTCAACATAAAAATGTACATATACGCTTTTTCTACTGTAATAAATTGTGTTTGTTGTCAATAGGACAAGAAAGTATTCCATTGCTGGTATATGCTGATGAATAAATCACATTGTTCAATAAATGTCTCGATTGCGATGGAATGGTTTTGAAGACAACCTAATACATATAGGCACTAGAAGTCACTGGTTTAGTCAAGTGTGCTCCACCATATTGTTGGGAAACTCTTTTTTGAGGTGCACCAGTAAAATGTCCACTGCCTTATGCTATTTCGTGTGGTAGGAAGAAGCAAAATGCAAACAGTAGGAAACTGGGTTTTTTATTGAGGGGTGTGAAGACCCTACTCAGGCATCAACCACATTCCCTGTCAGAGGGAACCACAAAAGTCACTAAATTAACCTGTGCTTAGCACTCTGGCAGCTTCACACAAAATAAGTCAATGTTATTGTATTAGTTAATACAAACCATAAAAGATTATATCCATACAATGGTAAAATGTCTAATCATATACTAAAATTTCAAAAGTTAGGAACCATGTTTAACTATCACATTAAAATTATTGTTGAGAGAACAGGGTCCACTTCAAAGAGAAAGGAGAAAGTAAAAATAAAGCTTTTTATAGACCTCTTGAGCGGCAGCAAAGACAAAGTGCTTAGTATAGTGAGAAAAGCAGTGCTTAATTTAAGCTGGTGGTTTCTGGTGCTCAGCACTGGCACTTCATTGTCGAAACTGGCGCTTAAGACAGTCTCCCACATGGTGACATTGTCTGTCTAATTTGAAGATGAGTACAACAACAGTTGTTTATTAATTCAATATACATTCAAAATGATGAATACCTGCTACCCAAGCCACTCTTATAGCCTTAGGGCCGTGGAATGATCTGAGCTGCCACACTTGTAGGAGTGTGATGGTTAGTAGTTGTGTTGGTACTGTCAATGGCAGCGCTGGCAGGGGCAAAGGTCATAGCACGATGCAGTGGCCTCCTGACGAGGGCCCTCACACTCCTTTTATTACAAATTAAGCACTGGAGAAAAGTGCACTGTGCAAAAGATTGGTTTATTTTTTATTTTAATTTTTATTGATTTATAAATTTTATAAAGCGCAAACATGACCAAAATGTTGGTGTCAAAGCGCTGTACAACCTAAAAAATAGCATCAAATATACAAGGATCAAAATATAGAACATACAACATGAAAATATAATACAAAGAGACATAGAGAGAACACCAGCAAAGAAATCAAATTGGCATGGATAGTTGCCTCAGATAGGAAGGAGCTTATTCAGTAGTCTCATTTTTACTTCGTTTTTGAAAAGAACGAATGAATGGATGGTCCTGATCTCTGGGGGAAGAGAGTTCCATATTCTTGGGGCAATTTCAGAGAAAGATCTCTTATAGGTTTTCTTTTTGTGACATGTTGGGGGTTTCAGTAGTAGGGAGCATGTACTACGAGAAGCTCTATTCCTTCCTGATAGCACCAGTTTCTGAGCCAGGTAACGAGGAGTGTTGTGGTGGATGGCTTTGTATGTCATGCATGCTATTTTTAGGTGGATCCTAGATTCATAAGGTAGCCAGTTCAGAGACTGGAGGGCTGGGGTGATGTGATAATTTTTCTTAACGCCTGTGATGAGCCGTGCAGCAGCATGGAGGGTAGCCCTCAACTGTGCTAGTTTTATTTTTGGTAGGCCAACAAGGGTAGCATTCCCATAGTCAAGTTTGGCGATCAAAAGAGCCTGAACCGCCATCTTGAGATCTGCATTGGGCAGGAAATGCTTTAGTTTTCTTAAGACGTGGAGATGGAAATTGGCCCCTCTGGTTTTGGAGCTGATGTGATTCATCATGGAGAGGTTGTTGTCTAGTGTTATTCCTAGTGATTTTGCTGAAACAACAATATGTGGGGTGCAGTTCAAGGCGGTGAGTTGTGGGAGCCAGTCTTTGATGTTAGAGGTGGGGTTGGGAGGCGAGATTAATAAGAATTCAGTTATGAGGGTGTTAAGCTTGAGGTGGTTAAGTGTTAACCAGTGTTGAGTTTTGTTCAAGATGTTATTGAGAGTGCTGATGTCGTCAGGAGTGGTAATCTTCATGTACAATTGCGTATAATCAGCATACATATGGGAGGAGATGTTGGAGTGTTTGAGGATTTCAGTCAGGGGTTCCTTGTAAAGATTGAAGAGGGTGGGCGAAAGTGAAGAACCTTGGGGAACGCCGATATTGACCGGTGTCTGATCGGATAAGTAATGATTGATTAGGACTAATTGAAATCTGTTTTATAGGAATGAGCAGAACCATTTTAAGACAGTACCAGAGAGACCCAACCTAAGTTTCAAGATTTTCAGGAGTGTTTTATGTTTGACTGTGTTAAACGCTGATGATAGGTCAAGAAGGATTAAAAGACAGGATTAATTATGATCAAGAAAGCGTAAAGCATCGTCGACAATTTGGACAATGGCGGTTTCAGTACTGTGACCTGTTCTGAAACCAGATTGGCAGTGGTCGAGGAGTTTGCCCTTATTCATGACCAGAGCGGTTCCCATCCGTGTTCATATCACTGAACTGATATATTGCTGGCTTCAATTATCATCCAGTGTTCTGACACGGCCACTGCATTCTCTGAATAAAGTCTGCCATACTCCCAGCAGTTTCTTGAGCAATAGGAGGTCTCTGGGTCTGATACCTGTGAACTTGTGGCTGTCCAGGCTCCCCAGGCATTTGTGGTTCTTTATTTTTTAGCACCCTGAAGAAGGTGTGACCCAAATCCTTGGTTGGTCACCGAAATGCGCATTGGCGCATGTTTTCAGCCGATCGGCACAACCTCCACACAACAGTCATTATTTTATGTTGTAGCTTACTGTATAAAAGATTTAAAAAATTGTTGCACCAAATTTCTGTTGAATAGAAATGATCAAACTGTCTAAATTGCCAACACACTAGTAACAGGAATAGGTCCTGTATACATTTCTGTGCATTATATGACGGATCATTTTTTTGTGAAGGTTGATGAGCCGGTTTTGTGTGGTTTGTTTTGCAGTTTGTTGAGTGATTGAATGAGTGTGGGTTTTTGATAGGAGTGCATGGCTGATTTGTTTGCACTGTATATTTGATCTTTTCCCGAATACATCTGGCTACTTAGAGTGTATGCGACTTTTTTTCTTGTATATGTCTTTACATTTATTGCAATATTTTATTCATGTAACCTTGATATTGTCGAATATTATTGATTTGTGTAATAAAAACAGGTACATACCCTAAAATATTTGTTTTATGGTATATATTTGAGCTTTGCACACTATGTTATGATTAATGGGGTTGGGTAATTTATTTCCCCTTGTTCATCCTGAAGTTAAGTTGATTAATTAAATTACTTTCAGGATGGGGGATTCTTCTTTGATTGACAGTGATGTTTCTCCTGTCCCCCTGCCTAAGTATCTACTCAGGGGTTCCCTTTTGTGTGATTTTCAAACTCAAAGTAAGGCTGGCCAGCAACCGTCCAGAGGCCCCGTGGCAACAGGGTCCACAGGTGAGCCAGGGGGCCAGCCGCAGGGCCGTACTGGAGTGGCTCGGCTCAGAGCTGCCCCCTTCCTCTTATCCCCCGCTCCTGACCAGCACCATACGAGCAGGAAACACCATTCTCCCACCGCCACCCATAACCCGCAACCACGCTGAAGAGTAGAAGGCACACAAGGAATCGTGTCCCAGCGAGGACTCCACCATATGCAGCGAAGAGACATGGACCTGTGCTTGTTCCTTGTGGGGGTAAAACCAACAAAGGAACCAGCTATGCGCTGAGGCCACGCATGGTCTCACACCACAGACATCAGGGAAGCAGCTGATTACAAAAGAACGGGCTTCCCGGCCTCCCTAGAATTTACATCACAAGACACCCGCCAAGTGACGGCACTGGGAAGGCCGCCTATAAAGCATCGGCACGCAGATTGAATGGATTTGAATGGTGCAACACTGCGGAGTAGTCCCATATCACCTATAGCCATGCGGCCACCACAAGACCACATGAGGCCAGCTGATATCCTTCCCTCTCCCGTGCTCACTGGGCAAATTGAAGGCGTATTGCGCAGGGGCTCCATACTTCCTCATTTTGAGCAGACATGGTCCCCGGCGACTTTAAGCAGCGTAACTTGATCTTTGAAAAGGCCAGCCGAAGGGTGGAAGCTCCCGGCCCTTGGATAGCGGAGGGTGGAAATTTGCCGGTGGCCCCTGCAACTGCCACACAAGGAACAGACGCCCTCATGGACTAAGCACACAGGTGACGCGTGCAGTCCGATTATCGGCTGTGGCGCACAAAACGCCTGACTTAAAAAGTTTACATTGCGAATTTGCATAGGCTATTTTAACATTTTAACTGCTGACTTCGTTTTTAATTGCATTGTGTGGGGGAAAGGAGTTGTGTTTAATACTCTGGGTGGGGGCAGACATCTTGAGGAGTGTTAGGTCAGCGCTCTAGCTTCTACAGTTCTCACGCTCGCCCCTGAGTGAAAATGGGCGGATGACGTGATCGTGCAGTGGACGTGCTCAGCTGGCGCACCACTGGCGCGCCGAAGGCACGCCTAAGGCAAACCCGTCTGCGCCCATCCGTGCACGAACAGGTCCAGGGCCCCTGGTTCCCTTAAGAGGACACCGTGCTCCTACACAGCCTCACAGCTGATTGATTTTAAAGGAATGGAAGGGCAGACCTGCCATCATAGCCTTGGACCTCCCTTTATTAAAAATACATGTCCTCATTGCTCCCTAGTACTCGACCCCCAATTATCAGGAGGTAAGACATCCTCTCATGACTTTATCTATAAAATGTGCCTGTTGAACTGCCGCTCGCTTGTTGAACACGCCATTGAAATTCAGCAAATTTTGGAGGTAAAAATCCCGGATGCAATATTTCTCACGGAAACGTGGCTCACCAGCTCGTCAGATCCAGCAGTGGTCCAGGCCCTTCCACCAGGCTATGCTATCCAAAGACAAGACCGGATACAAAGTAGAGGAGGAGGCTTGGCCATTATCCTCAAGGACACCTTTAACTGTCGGATCAAAGAGGGCTTAGGTGATGATTGTGAAAGCATTTTGTTTGCCATCTGCTTTTCACCTATCTGCACCTTCTCCGGGGTCTTAATTTATTGGACTCCAGGACCTATAGGTCTTTTTAACACTGATTTACCTGAAATAATAGCCAATTCAGTAAACACCCTGCCCAACTTTTCGGTTTTGGGGGACTTGACTATTCATTTTGATGATAGTTCCGCATCTAATGCGGAAGAATTGGTCGACAGCCTAGATGCCCTTGCCCTCAATTTGAAGGTAAATCATCCAACTCACTTAAAAGACCATCTACTGGATCCTATTTTTACCAACATTAATCTGATAGTGGATAACCCCACCCCACTACCATGGAGTGATCACTACTTGATATCTTTCTCCTGGACCCTCCCCGACCAGTGATCCTATTCAGGAGCCGGTAAAGAAATTGAGTCTTAATTGGTCTAGGCTCCCTATTGAGACATGGGCATCTACCCTTAACAACATTCACCCAGTGTTAGAAGCCGACCCAGAATCGGCCAACCAGGAATTTAATAAATGGATTGGAGCCTCTCTGGACATGGTGGCCCCGAAGAAGTGGATAACTAACAAAAAGGGCCCCAAGAGCATTGCATGGTATACCACTGAGCTGAGAGAATTAAAACTAAAATGCAAAAAATCTGAGAGACAGTGGAGGAAAAATTTCTCAGACGAGATAAAATGCATTTATAGGAAAGCTTTACAAATCTATAAACTTGAAATCAATAAAGCACAATCCCGGTATTTTGCAACTAGGATCTCTTCAGCGCCCAATGCTCCGCGGGAAATATTTTAGGATTCTAAAATCCCTAACTACCCCTCCTGTATCAGCCTCTCCCGCTGTTGATACCTTAGGATGCTGCAATGAGTTAGCAGAGTTCTTCTTTAAAAAAATTAAATCTATCTATTCGACATTTCCATCAGCCATCACTCCTTCAAACCACCTCCCCCTAGAATGAATCTAATTTACCTGGGATTGGATTGGAGGTCTTTCCCCCTCTGGATATAACATCTTAAAAAAAAAATCTGAATAAACTAAAATCAGGTTCCCAGAGGGATATGGCTCCTCCCACTGTTCTGAACCAAGTTTTTGACACAGTTGCCCCGACCATCCTAGAACTTATCAATCTATCTTTAGGGTAGGGGACTGTCCCCACCTTATGGAAACGAGCCATGGTAAGAGCATTAACCGTAAACCATCAACTGCTGATCTCTAGGAGCAGAGAAGCAGGGGTGTCTGGAAGCACACTTATGTGGCTCTAATCTTTTTTAGACGCCCGCTCATTTCAGGTCTTCGAGGACAATTCCATTTCTAAGAGTATGCCACTGAGTTGTGGGGTTCCGCAGGGCTCGTCTCTGAGCCCCACTCTTTTTAATATCTATATGAGGCCCCTGGCCAAAATTGTTAAACCCTTTGGCATACAGATTATTACATATAAAGATGATACTCAATTGATCGTCTTCCTTAATCAACCTGAAAACATGGAACACAACCTGGCCAGCTGTATGGAGAAAGTATCGGCGTGGATGGAGGGTTCTTACAAAAACGGATCTGGAATTTTTGGGGAAAACTTCACCATTAGGCTCCACCTCTATATGGCCTAAATGCCTGGGCAGCTTACCCCCTCCAAAGAACAAATAAAAAGTTTGGGAGTCTGGCTCGATCATAAGCTAGACATGAAGAAGCAATCCCAGAATGTAGTTGGGTGCTGTTATGGATTACTGAAGACGGTTAGGAAAGTCCTCCCTTTGCTCCCATTTAATGCGAAGAAACTGCTGGTCCAAGCCCTAATTCTCTCTCGTTTGGACTATGCAACTGCCCTTTATTTGGGCTCTCCGAGTTCCATGATAAAGATACTTTAGGCGGTGCAGAATTGTACAGCTCGAATGCTTCTACAGGTCCCCCACAGAGAATCTGCTCGAGCCTCTCTAGCATCCTTACACTGACTTCCTATTGCGGAAAGGATCCAATTCAAATCCCTTTGCATCACCCACAAGATTATGTCTTCTAAGGACCCGCCTATTTTACAGTCCATCATTTCCCCGTACCACCCCAGGAGAGCTTTGTGCTCAGGAAAGAAAAGGATAGTAATAGTCCCCAGATCAGCACCTCAACACAATGGGTGTAAGGTTGGATTACCACAAGGGCAGACTAGACATCGTGGAGGGCAGAATCTCAGATTTGGGAGATGGCTCAGCTCAGACCACTAACAGACTGGAGCGCATGGAAAAAACTATAGAAAACCACAGCTATTACGAACAAAGACTTGGAGGCCAGGGGACGACTCAACAATGTCGGCATACTAGGACTTTCCGAGTTAACAAATTCAGGCCGCCTTGATGGATTTGTGGAGAAACTCCTGATCAACCTATTGGTCACAAATCCTTCACCACTACCTTTGTGTTATAGAGGGTGCAGTGCACACTTGGGCCTCGCCCCAATTCAGGTTGCCCCCATGGCCGATAATTGCTTGGCTTCTAAATTTCCAAGATAGAGACACAGCACTGCGGCTGGCCTGGGAAAAGGACCACTGGAATGGCAGGGGTTCTCTATATCGCTCTACCCAGACTTTACTCCCATGGTACAGGACGCTTGCCGGAAATATATGGGAGTCAACGCCACCCTCCGTAAACTGGGTCTGAAATATGGGATGTTTTACCCAGCATGTTTGAAAGTAGACATAGATGGGCGGTCACGGATTTATGATACACCAATTGCAGTGCAGAATTCCTGCCACAGCTTCTCCAAATCAAGGGGGGGCCCGGCGATCGCCCCCAGGACCAGTACCCCCTCATTTCAGACCCTGGGACCAGCGTGGAACTGTTCTCTGCCAGCTAACTGTAGGCTTATCTGCCCTGTGGTTCACACTGTGATGCACTGACTTACTACTGCCACATATTTCATTGCCCAGCTGCATAAGCGTTGCCACCCAATGCATGGCTATGGCCAGTAACACTGTTTATTACATATCATACAGTATTGGGGCCTTGGCGTACCGTTGCCATCATCCAAGTGTGGTTGCACATTCGTATTTACAATCTTGCATAGACTACGTTTCGTCTTCCTAAATGTTTAGCATTCTTTTGGGGTTTTGGGTTTTCCCCTATGCAGTAGAAATGGGGATGGGTGGGGGTGGTGGTGATTGGGTATGTTAGGTTGATTCTACGATCTATGTTCCTACGATTGTTGTTCAAACCGTACAAGTGCCATCATGCAGGTCCGCCATATACATCCACAAGCAGCAGTGACTACTGAGAATGGGGTTCACCCCTTAGCAAACATTACAAAGATGTCCTGGAATATTCGGGGCTGAACAATACACACATAAGCAATGAAGTAGTACATTACCTACATCGACACCAGGTTGGCATTGCCTTTCTCCAAGAAACGCATTTACCCCACAACATATCTTCTATTTTTGCCGCAAGCTGGGGCCCTTATAAATACTGTACTGGCTATAGCACTTATGCCAGGGGTGTCTCGATACTGGTTCACTAGCGGATCCCGTTTTGGGCA
The DNA here is from genome assembly GCF_964204655.1 of Triturus cristatus. Taxonomy (NCBI): domain Eukaryota; kingdom Metazoa; phylum Chordata; class Amphibia; order Caudata; family Salamandridae; genus Triturus; species Triturus cristatus. The sequence continues at coordinate 1,077,209,861 of NC_140591.1, read as the reverse complement.
GTGGTGGTGTATGTGGACATAGCAGGGTGATATTATTGGTTAAGGGCTGCCTATTGGGACACAATGTACTAGTAAAAGTTTATGCCCCAAACATTGACGATCTGGATATCTACCTTAATCTCCTGCCACAAATACATCACATGGAGATGGACCAGCTATGCATGGCGACTTTAATATAATACTTGATCCCCAAATGGACAGTACAGCCACCACCCCTGAAACAAAATCCAAGGCCAGGGGCACACTGACCGATCTTAGGGAAGCATACCAGCTGATTGGCGCTTGGCGACTTCACCATCCCACACAAGCAGTGTATACCCAGTAACATGGTGTGAGGATTCAGTCATATATTTGTGCATCTATATACACAAAGAGCCGGATAAAATACTACAGCTTAACTATGGCCCGGTAATGAAGGAACTGGGCAGGAAAATCAAACGCTGGTTAAAACTACCTCTCACCATGGCAGGTCGAATAGCAATAATCAAAATGGTTGTGCTGCGTCAATTTTTGTATTTATTTCAAAATATACTGATACCTTTAAATAATGTTTTTTTTCTCAACACTTCGCTCACACTTATTAAGACTTGTGTGGGGCAGTAAACAATCTCGATCAGCTGGGACACATTAACATTACCGTATGAACGTGGTGGGTTTGGGTTTCTGAACTTTCACTTGTACGATCTGGTGGTCCTGTGCAGTTTTGCAAGGCACTAATATCATTTTGACGCATGGATCCCCTATCTGAAACCTGTAGTTGATGTTGTGTACCCCACACCCCTAGCAGTGATACTACCGGCAGGCTTGCCTCGTGACCCACACGACATTCAGACAAAATCTCCACACATAGCTGGACCTGGAAACAATTTTTCCGGGCAACCATCTTTTTTATTACTCTGCCGTACCACTGGCAGGGAATCTATGATTACCTATCACACTGTAAGCCCTAGTAAAACACACCCTGTCCAAACATAACCTGGTAACATTTGGGGACTTGTTCCCCAGTGGATCTGTATTCTCTCGAACTGAGGACGTCCATTTTAGAGATGCCACACTGATGGACCAGTTTGTATTGCGGAGACTGCAGGGGGCACTTAGAGCTCAAATTCCCAGTTACCCCCTCGAACCGCCTGTATTTCCACCTCTAACGCTGCTCATCAAAGATACCAGTGGGGAACACTTGATGTCCAAAATGTATAAATCTGCAGTTGCTTTGTTACCCGACAGAGATGCTGGGGTACATGCTGCATGGAAACAGGAACTGGGTCAACCCCTCTCTGACTTTCAATGGTGTTACTGTTGTGAACAGACATGTAGGGTCTCCTTTTCTCACAAACATAGACTGTTACACTTTAAGTTTATATGGTGTGCATTCATCACTCCTGTTAAGGTTCCCCAGATGGACTCAACATGCCCCCACACATGCCCCAAGTGCCACTCCCCATTGGCAGACTTTGCCCATATGACGTGGACTTGCAAGCGGATCGCAAAGTATTGGAGAGCAGCATTCAGGGAGTTGTCCCACCTGACAGAACTGGACCTCACGCCCACTCTATTGCAGGCCATAATGGGGTATGTGCACGATCTCCCAAAATCAGTACAGCTCTTCATTGCAATAGCTCTAATGCTTGCTAAAATAGAGCTGGCAGTGCACTGGGGAAGCAAACACCCACCAACGCTAAAAGCCTGGTTGTATAGTATGACACACTGTAATTCCAACAGTGATCTATATGCTCAACTGCAACCTCCAGCCTCCAGGCCACTTGATATCTGGCAACCACTTCGCTGATATTTGCTTGACTTACAGGTCAAGGCGGATTCACAAACAAGTTACGATACACCCTTGTAGCCCATTGAGACAGATAATGCTACAGGGCCCACTGTATGGTAGATACTGACTCATGCAAAGATATGTTGAACAACCCCTCTGTAAAACAGGAATTACCCTGTTGCAGATAATCTTGATGAGTCTTATACTTGGAAATGAACAGTAAGTGGACTTTTTGGATTATTCATAGCTAACTATTACTGTACCTTAATTGTTATAAAAATTTATAAATACAGTTTAAAAAAAAAGAAAACAGATAGGTTCATTTACTTTGACTTTATTTTTTTCTAAAATGTATGATGTAGATGAGTTCAGTGATGAACATAGTTTGAGCTGCGACGCCCCACCTGTTGTGAGGTCAGCAGATGCAGCAAACAATGTAAATAAAATAAAAGGTTAATGGTCATTACCATTTCAGTGCACTTTGAGTATGAGGGCGGGGCAAAGCCATTCTGACTTGCAGACTGTTGCCTAAGCATAAATGGCACATGTTGCATTGTCTAGCTGTCTTGCTACGGCCAACCCGACATGCACACTTAAAACCGCAGCAATCTGTGAGCTCTATAAGAGACTAACAGATTGCAAACACAGGCTCATAGTCTAAAAAGGAGTGCTGCCTTATCTCTCCCAACCAATCATGTTTAGACTCTCATGCTGAAAACTGCATGAGAGCAGCTCCAAGATTGGTTATGTTTATTGGTTCTTTCTCTCTTCACTAAAGTCACCTCCCTCTGTAGTGGTGTCTGGGAACAGTCAACAATGCCTTCTCCGTAGACACCAACTGGATGGTGGATCTGGAAACCGTCATTGGTAAGCACTTTTGTTGTTATCACATCAAAGACTCCTTGGCATGTGTGTATTAGCTATAAGCCCTGAGACCTGATGCCGATGATTTGTCTCACCACTTTCAGATGTCATTAGCCACCACTGGGTTTGCCGAGAATGAAACAAAGTTTTGAAAAGTAGTTTTAGATATTTTAGGGGAAATTATTCCTGGGATTGTCAATGAATGCTGTGAAAATGTAGTAGATATACTTATCGTAAATACAGATGTAGATAGTTAGTTAATGCAGAAATGGTAGCCATTAGGGCTATGGATATGCAGAATCGTCTTGCTTGAGATTTTATTTGGTCAAAAGAAGGCAGAGTTTAAAAAGTAATTAAGGTTAAAAGCTGTGGTATGTATATTCTTTATAATAGTGCAGCTATTGACTTTTTCACTACTAACATAACTAATTTAATCATGAGATTAGAAATGTGGAGGAATGAGTTTTATGGAAAGTTGTAGGATCTTGGATAAGTGAGTTTGGAAGTAGTTTTGGTGAAGTAGGTAAATGGCTAAGTAGTATTGGTGATGATATTCTTCAATCACTCTCTTTTTTTAGTCGAAAAAGAAATGTATTGATATGATATAAAACATCTCAATAAAATACAGAAATAGGAAATACAATCATAACTGTATAATCTGTTGAGGTAATATGGGAGTGGAGGGGTAGAGAAAAAGAGGGGAAGGGAAGAGGGAAGGAAATGATATTCCTGTCATTAATTTTTAACATAACCCCTAATATAAATATTAATATCTATTGAATTGCGTAATAAAAGGAAGATGCACAAAAATACATAGTATTGATATAAAAAACAGATATATAAATAACTAAAATGAAATCATGGAAGTTTAGGCACTTATTCAGCTCGGGAATTATGGACTCATGCTATATTTGCAAATTCATCTAGAAAATGAATAATAGGTGACCATAGGTATTCTCATTTCATTGCTAGGGAAATGAGGTAGACATACGCTCTATCTAGCCTTTTGTTATAGCAAACCCCATACCACCAGGCTTGATAAGAAATATTGGTGGCACTCTTCCATGCCCTAGTAATTTGTTGGAAAGCAACTGTAAGGAGTAGGTCTATAATATGAAAATTGTTTGAGCGTAGCTTCTTTTCAGGAGATACACTACCTAGAAATATATTAACAAAATTGAAGAGGTTTTGTGTGTGAAAGATACTATTGATTTGTCTCCAAACTTGTTTCCAGAAGTTATGAACATGGGGGCATGTAAATAGCATGTTTTGTAAGTCAACTGGGGATGTATTACAGGACCAGAAAGAGGGAGAGAGAGTAGGCGTTATTTTATGTAATGATACAGGAGTCAATAAAACTCTGTGATAAATGTAAAATAAAGCTTGGGTAGTATTAGCAGCCCTAGAACATTTCCTCATTTTAATCCAGACCTTATTCCAGGTAGGAATAGAGAGGGACAATTGGAGATCAGTTTCCCATGAGAGTTCTACCTCTGTTTTATCTGGAGTAACTAGAGAAAAGGATAAATGTTTATAAACTTGAGACATGAATGGGGGAAAAGATAAGACGGAAAGCACAGTCGGAGGTGAAGACGACAAGGTAGTACTGAGTGCTAAACTATTGTAAATTGACTGAATCAATGAGATTAAGGATGCATATTCAGATGCACACGAGGTAGGTAAAGAAAATCGTGGTTGAGCAACTGTAAAAGTTATACATGCATTATCTTGGTAAAGTTGATGTACCCAGTGAAGCCCTTTAACATGCCAGTCCTTCCAAAAAATAATTTATTATTGATTGTAAGATGTTTATTGTACCATATTGAAGACTGCAAAAAGTAATATTTTGGAGAAAGGTGATTAGTACGTAAAGGTTGGAGAATTCTGCAGCTAATATTAAAAACAGGAAGAGAAAGTGACAAAGGATGGTGTGTAAAGGATAAAAACTCTTGGAAGGAGAAAGGTTGAAGATTTTTTTTTCAATAGTTGTCCATAACGGTAATTATGAATCCTCGTTGTCATCTTGGAGTAATAGAGAGGCTTGTTTAAGAGAGAATGTGGTATGATAGGTTTGAAAATCTGGGAAATTGACACCGCCCAACTGCTTTGGTCATTTAAGTTTATGTAAAGACATACAAGGTTTCTTATTGTTCCATAGAAATTTGGATAGGATAGAATACATTTTTTTAAAATGGGATTTAGGAATATTTACAGGAATATTAGAGATATAAAAAAGTACTATAGGCACGAACATCATTTTGATCGTGTTGAAACGGCACCACCAAGATAAAAACATGGGATTCCACCTGGATGTGGTATTTTTCAATAGTGTCTGTAGTTCTCTTAAATTTATTAACATGGATTGTTTAATGAAAGATTGGAACCATAAACCCAAGTACTTGATTTTGTCTGAGGCTCAAACGAAAACCCGAAGAGATGTAATCCACAGAAAAGCAGAATTTGTTTAATGGGAGGATTTCACATTTGTTGCTATTTCATTTATAACCAGACACAGAGGCAAAAGATTGTACTTCAGATAAGAAAGCAGGCAGAGAGGTCAGTGGTTGTTATAGAAAGAGCAAAATATCATCTGCATAAACAGAAAGATTTAATTGGTTGGTGCCATAATTAAAGCCTGTAATCTGAGAATTCGAACAGATCTTAATTAAGAAGGTTTCAAGAGCAAGTCTAAAGAGAAGAGGAGAATGAGGACAATCTTGCCTTAATCCATGATATAAAGGAAAGGATGAAGAGACAAGACCATTAGCTAAGATGGAGGAAACAGGAGCAGAATACAGTAAGGAAATATAATTTATAAACTTGTGACCAAAACCAAACCAGGAAAAAGTAAAAAAAAAAAAATGACCAATCGACTCTATCAAAAGCTTTCTCAGCATCCGAAGAATTGGCCGCCAAGGCATCTTTACACGAACTGGCTTTGGTAAGGACATTAAAGAAAAGTCTAGTATTGTCGGAGAGATGTCTCCCTTTAATAAAGCCACATTGTTCTTGCCCAATTAATAGGGGTAAAAATATCTCTAAGCGTAAAGCTCGAATTTTTGCGAAAATCTTAAGAGTCCAAATTAATTAAAGAGATGGGTCTGTAATTTTTAAATAGAGTATGCTCTTTACCTTCCTTGGGAAGAAGGCATATCAAAGTTTCTTTTTGGAAGAAATAAAAAGTGAAATAATTGATGTAATTTAGGAACAAGTGTTCGAGAAATATAGGAATAAAATTAAATCGTAAAACCATCAGGTCCTGGAGCTTTACCGTGTTTAATACAGCAAATAGCAGTAAGGATATCTAGTTCTTGGATATCATCATCTAACACTGAAAAATCTAGATCGGAAGAAGAAGGTGAATTTATAGAGGATAAGTATTGAAGTATATCATCCTGAGGTACCGAGCACTTAGGAGCATAAAGAGTTTGAAAAAATTGAGTGAACTCTTATAGAATATCTTCATTTCTGTAAACTATGTGATTGTTAGAAGAGAGGATAAAACTTATCTTGGTGTGTTCTTTTTTAACGTTAAGATAATTGGCTAAAAGTTTCCCTGCTTTATGTTGACCCCATAGTGTTTGGCTGAAGATTTAAGCCAAAATGAGTTAGTATTTTCGGTAGAGATTTTTTTGAATTCAAATGTGGATCTGACTAGCTCATCCAAGCAGGTTTTAGAATTTGTGTGGAAAAAGGAATGTTCTAATTGTTTAATGTGTGCCGTAAGTGATTGCAAAGTAAGTAAAGAAGATTTATTTTGCTGGGATACAAAGGTAATAATAAAGTCCTAGAGGCTGCTTTAAAAGCTTCCCAGGTAATCTGTGGAGACATGTGTGGAGTTTAATTCTCAAGAAAGAAAGTAGTGATAAAGGCTTCAAACTGTTGGGTAAACTTGGAGTCTAAGAGGAGGGAGTTATTGAATCTCCATCTTTGTGTACCCTGAATAGGAGGAAGAAGGTCCAGATGTAAGGTAACAGGGTCATGATCGGAAATTAATATATAACCAATATCAGAATGAGTGATATGTCGTGTGAGCGCTTTTGAAGTGAATAGATAATCTAAGTGAGATTGAGAAGAGTGTACTGGAGAAAGGAAAGAGTATTCTCAAAGTGTAGGAATGCAGAATCACCTAACATCCACTAGTGATTATGTTCAGTAGTGGATATGAACTGAGAGTGCATAGGAAAGGGAATGAATTTAGATTGAGAATTACTGTGAATAATAGGGTCCATAACCAAATTACAATCCCCACCAACTAACAAGTATTCATCTTGGAAGGACATCAGTTTAGATAATAATTTAGGCTAAAAAGCAACATCTAGGGCTGTAGGTGCATACAGATTAAAAAGATTAAAGGGGATATTACTTAATAACAGCGAAACAGAAACCCATCTACCCACATCATCACTATCTTGTGAGAGAATTTGTAAGTCAAGATGTTTATTATATAAGATGGCAACACCATTATGATTACCTGTACCTGAAGAGGCAAAAACATGACCAACCCAAAGTCATTTAAGTTTAGATTTTTTTTTCTAAAACATGAATATCCTGTAATAAAGCTATATCACATTTTAAATTAGATAAATGAGAGAGTACCCACTGACATTTTATAGGAGAACCCAAACCCTAACATTCCATGAAACAACCTTCAAAGCCATCTACATTAATCAATAAGACATAAAGTTTATGCAATAATAATTAAAACAGCTATAAATTAACAGTATGATATAAGTAATAACACTTAGCAAAAAATTTGCTAAACCGTACCAGCAAAGAGAAATAGCATGGAGGAGGAAATAAGTGGTTATGAAAATGAGAACGTAAGAAACACAGGTATAAGCAGGGAGGGAGGAAAACGTGTAAAGAAAGAAGAGGTAAAAGGAAAAGTCATTAGCGGAGGAAGATTGGTGTCTGAAAAAAGACAGAGAAAATGGAGAAAAGAAGAAGAAACAAATACAACAAACAAGAAACATATACCATAGATTCCGAAAATAGAATAACTGACTACAAAAAGCATGAACAAGATGAGGGTGGTAAAGCCACATGATGAAAATGGCACAAGTAACCAGGTAACTCAGGGTGGATCGGGGAGGGAGGACATCATCCAAGCAGACCAGGGAGAACAGAAAATATGTATGAAGGAAATATCACACCTAATAAAAGAGAAAAAAATGACAGGTAAGTATAACATGGGGATATCCGAGAAACTTAACTAGATGGGAAAAAAACAACAGAGCATATAATACCATTAGCAGCACAATATTAAACTGTAGCGTGTCTGGACACATCCATATCTTTGTCTCTGCACTGCTCCAAGAACCGTTTTTAGCAAAGCAGGATCTTTGTAATGCGTTTTTCTATTCTTATATGTCACTTTAAAAAGACAGGGATGAAAGAGACCAAATCTGGCATTGAGAGTACGGAGTGAAATGAAATGAAATTAATGAAATGAAAAGTGGATTTATAAAGCGCAATTGCTGCCAGAAGGCGTCCAAGCTCTACTTGAAGAATAGAATGAGGGTTAGCCTGGACACTTCGGGAAATTAATTTTGGAAAGTAAAAAGAAAAGTCTTTAAGTGTTTATGGAATGAAGAGAGATTGGAGTTGGATCTGAGTTGAGGGGGCAAGAGGTTCCATAGTTTGGCGGCATTAAATGAAAACATCCTGCCACCGGACCGCATTCTTATAACTCTTGGTACAGTTCCTAAGAAGGCCTGACTGGAGCGGAGGTGCTTTGTCGGATGATAATGAGTCATAAGGTTCCGGCAGATTGCCGGGCCTGTATCCCAGAAGGCCTGATGAGCAATGCACAGCGCTTTAAAAAATATTCTTTGACGGACAGGGAGCCAGTGCAGTTTCCTCAGTCCGGGTTTTGCTGATATTTTCCGGGGCAATTGAAGTAGTGTGCGGGCAGCACAATTTTGCACTGTCTGCAGCTTGTGGAGGGTGTATTCGGGGGCACCTAAGTATAGAGAGTTACTGAAGTCAAGTCGGGACTGTATCAATCCCTGTACAGCGACTTGCCTGGCCTCCATGGGTAGTAATGGGAGCACTTTCCTAAGCATCCTGAGTAGGCCAAAACAGGTTGCAGACAACTTTGTGGCCTGGATGTTGAGTGTTAGGGCCTTATCCAGCCAAATGCCCAGACTTTTTATATTGTCCTTAGGAACAGGTGGGGTGCCAAGGCAGGAGGGCCAAAGAGAGTCAAAGGAAGTGGGGGCGGCAGGCCCCAGAAACATCAGCTACGTTTTGCTCCCATTGAGTTTGAGGAAAGATCTTGTCATCCACACATTCACAGCCTCCAGGCAATCCCTTAGTCCTCTTTGCATGGGGCCATTGTTCTCCTGTGCCAGGGATACCACTAGCTGAGTATCGTCCGCGTAGGAAACTATTTTGATGCCAAATGGGCGGACGATCTCAGCCAGCGGTCGCATGTAAACGTTGAACAGTGCAGGGCTCAGCGATGAGCCCTGCGGGACCCCACAGGTAAGAGATTTACTAGTGGAGACAGTGTCTCCCTCAAAGACCCGGAAGGATCTATTACTTAGGAAGGATGTGAACCAACTTAGAGCCTTGCCCGAGATTCCTATTTCAGAGAGACGGCAGAGAAGCACATCGTGACTAACCGTGTCGAAAGCTGCGCTTAGATCAAGGAGGATCACTGCCACTGATCCTCCCTGATCCATCATCCTCCTGGCTTCTTCGGTTACCGCCAGTAAGGCAGTCTCCGTCCCATGTTTTGGTCGGAAACCAGTCTGGGTGATGTCTAGCAGCTGATTTGACTCCAGGAAAGCCATAAGGTGGATGTTGATGTGCTTCTCCAAGATTTTACTTATCCATGGGAGCAGGGAGATGGGACGATAATTACTGAAATCGTCAGGGTCCAAATTGGGCTTTTTTAGCAACGCACGGACCATGGCCTGCTTCCAAGGTGCTGGGACTACGCCGGCCGTGAGAGAGGCGTTGAGAAGGTCCTTGAAGGTGGGAAGGACCGTCTGTATGACCGACATCATAGCCTTAGGAGGGGTAGGGTCACAAGGAGATCCAGATTTCACCTGTCGTGCTAGTGACTCAACGGCGTCCTGCTCCAACATGGGGAAACATTCCAAGTTAGCCATGGGTTGAGGGGGAGATTCCGCATGGCAGGGCCGAGTTTGAGAAGTCTGATATGCGCCAGCAGCAGAGAAGGAGGAGTATATTTTAAGAACTTTTTGATGGAAGAATGCTGCCAAGTTGTTGCAATGCAGTAGAGTTTTATCCAGTAATATGGGTGGTGGAGAAGGTTTTATGAGGCTCTTTACTACTTGAAAAATTTCCTTAGATTTAGATTTGGCCTGCAGAATTTGAGCGGAAAAAAAGGTAGCTTGAGCAAGTTTAACCTCCTTTTTGTAAGCTCTGATAGCCTTTCTATACCGTATTTTATCACTTGAAAGAAAATCGAGTCGCCATCGTCTCTCAATTTTCCTACAGTCCCTCTTTTTTTCCCTGAGTTCCTCAGAGAACCAAGGGGTGGATTTTTGCAAACGTTTGGTGGTGACTTTTTGGAGGGGAAGGATGGTCTCAAGAGAGCGAGAGATCCATTCTTCATACTCCCGATTGGCTACATTGAGATCTATATTGGGGCAAGGACGTGAACTCGCAAGGCATTTAGACCAGGATATTGCAGAGAGTTTTGCCCAGTTCCTGAAATTCTTTTCCTGGTGAATAGCCCGGGGAGAGGTATAGGTAGACCACAAAAGAGGGACAAGCAGGTGATCTGTCCATGGCAGAGCAATAGGGGGTTCCGCCTTAAGGTCAGGGCAGTTGCTGAACACAGGATCCAGCAAGTGGCCCTTAGCATGAGTGGCAGAATCAACCAGCTGCTCCAATTGAAGAGCCGCTAGGTCATTCAACAGCTCAGTAGCGATGTGGTCGTGAGCAGTATCGAAATGAAGATTAAGGTCACCCAACATTGTGTAGTTTGAAAATGTAGTGACATCTTCAGCTAGGATCGAAGGCAAGGCCTTGTGGAACTGACTCGAGGGGCCCGGGGGCCTATAGACCAGGGTGCCCGAAAAGCAAGTATTGGGGGAAAAGTTGATACTGAAGGCAAGGCTTTCACAATCGGGAATAACACTGGTCATACTTCTACAGGAATATTGTTCCTTGTAAACAATTGCCAGGCCGCCTCCTCTCCCAGTCGATCGATCCTTGCGTAGAATCTGAAAATCCAGAGGTAATGCAGATACGATTTCTGGGTCAGAGTGTGGCGTCAGCCAGGTTTCTGTCAAGAAGCATATGTCGGGTCTATATTCCTCCAACAGCAGCTTGATTTCGGTCTTGTGCTTCGGTAGAGATCTACAGTTTAGGAGCAGCAGCTTGAAATCTTGTTTGATAGGGGGAGGCAAAGAACTGTGGAACACATGATTACATAGAGGGCAGGCCTCAGGGAGATCTAAGACGTGTAAAGAGTGTAGGCAGTCTGTGTTCCTGAGGTCACGTAACTTTAATAGATCATCAGCGCTGTAGGACTTTATTTGGTGAGACCGGGGGGCAGGGGTCATGGCCCCTGGTCCCGAACGGTCGCGGACGGGCGCAGACGGGCTTGCCTTTAGCGCGCCTTCGGCGCGCTGGCGGCGCGCCCGCTTCACTCGCCCGCTGCGCGCTCGCGCTGGCATGCAGACTTATAGTCCTGCTCAGCCAGTAAACTAGACCGCTAGAACGCTCTCCGCACTCGCGCCCCACCCAAGATGTCCGCCACAGTCACCGCGCCAGCCGAAGCGGCGAGGATCCCGACAACAGTGCTCAGCAAGGGTGAAAAAAGGGCACGGTCCAGCACGCAGGATCTGACAGGCCAAGAAATGCAGGTAAAAGCACAGTGCACAATATTATACAGTGGGTTAAACAAGGTGTTTTAGAATTACAGCTAAGTCTCCCGGCTTCAGCCTCAGGAGTGCTGGCCTCATATCCAGGAATTTCGTTCTTCGATCCCCTATTTCTTTGACATAATCCTGTGCAAAGAAGAGATTAGAGCCTTACCATGAAATATAGCCTTTGAGTTTAGCTGCTTGTAAGATTTTCAATAAATCTGTGTATTCCAAGAAGTATGTAATTAGTCCTCGAGGTTTGGCAGAAGAGGCTGCCATGGTTGGAATATGACCCAAACGATGCGCTCTTTGAATGTTCAAGACAGGGGAGCTAGGTATACCAGGAACTTGTGGAAGGAATGATTTGAAGAATGAAATTGAGTCTGAGCCTTCCAAGACTTCTACCAGACCATAAATGTGCATGTTATTATGCCTGTCACGGTTCGCCAAATTTTCCATGTGTTTTTAGAGTAGTGATATTTCGAATTTCATTGAAGGAACTTGGTTCACCACAACCTGAACAGAGTCTACTTGCTGTTCAATCTGCATAACCCTATTCTCCATAGTAGACAACTTGTCGTCCAAAGCTTGGGGCCTTTTATTAGTTTCCTCCATGTAAGGCCGAAGAGCCTGTATCTCTTCAAGAAGCACATCCATAGTACTTGGTGGAGGAGATGCAGTAGGTGAAGGGGGATCTTTTTTGATGCGTTTTCCATACGACAATATAGATGAAGTGGTCAATTTAGGAGTAAGTTTGTTGGTGGAGAGCGGAATATTAAATGAAGCTACCAATGTTTCCTTATTGGAAAGTGATGAATTGCTTTCAGAGTTCTCCATATTTGTTGAAAGAACAGAATAAGGGTTGTGGTCTGCCAAAGATGAGAATGGTAATGAAGAACCAGTAACATGACAAGTAGATTTTGTTTTCCCCATAGAATTCTGAGCTAGATTTAAATATAGTGAAAATAGCAAGATAGCATGCAAAATATGGTGTAAAAATGCAGTCTCAGAGTATAAACACCAAGGTGATGTGTTAAAGCAGCCAAAACAAAATCGTTGTTGAAATAACAGCAAGTACTCCCTTGGAAGTAAAGAGGTTAAGACCAATAAACTAGACAAGATTCTTAAGCCATAACAAACTCAACTTAGTTATAATCCATTCGTGCTTGACATGAGACCATAATGAAACATAATGATGAGCATCAAAACCCATGTGAGGAAAAAGCACATTGTGTACAGCAAACAGGTACCTTCCAAAGGGTTAATTCTAGTCTCAACTATTTGCTAAAACGAAACCAGAGACTCACTGTGTAAAATTCCATCTTACGTCATTCATCGCAACTCTGTGCACATTTGAGGCAATCCAAGAATGAGTGGAAATTCTCTTTTAATAAAAATATATATATATATTTTTTTCCCATGTACCATTGTCATCTACATATTCATAAATGTTGCCCGTTAATAATAGTAAAATTGGGCCCTGAAATATGGTCAGGTATTAGAACAGTTCGTGAATGCTCCCATTTCTGACACCCACAAAATGCGGGCCGGGTCGGAAAAAATAAAATTGAGGGTGCGAGTCTCGTGTGGGAAACGCTCCAGCCACAGCTGAAGGGGGAGAGATGCTCACCGGCAATGTGGAAGTAAGAAAAAGGGCATCCAGGGTCCTTTACCCCATGAAGGACTCCATCTAGACACGGCAAAACAGCGGAGGTCCGCAGGAAAAGCCACCACTCCTTTGAAGCCACCACAGAGCTCCCTCAGCAATCGGCCATCCTCTCTTGGCGTCCTTCAATCACTCTTAACACCAATATTAATCATATTCATTCCTGCAATTATTTATTTCTGTAAAGATGCTAGATACCAACATAATGTTACATGTATTTATTTAGCATCTATGTACGCAACCAGTGGCTCTAGTCAGAATCATTAGCTGCCTCCCTGTGTTTAAAATATTACATTCCAAATGTTCAGACTAAAAATACATTACATCACAACATTCTGCAATCTATTATAGAACCCAACACATCTTCCCCCTTTAATAATAAAACAAAAATCTCCTTCTTTAATGTCAACAAAATTACATGCAACTAAAATACAAATATGTATATAAACTTATCATATACATGTAACTACTAAAACCTACTCTCACTGCAACAATCATATACTGGAATTAAAGATAGCACATAATCCTGAAATTTGATTTGCTGTGCATTCTTTCTAGAAGATCTTCTTTGTGTTATTTCATTTGAACCTTCTTGGACTCTTGCATCAATCAACACACTGGTTATCTGCGCAGATAATTGTTTCATGTTTCGACACTTATTATCCTCCAATCTCAAAGCAATTTTTATCACCCAAATTATTCTCTTACGGATAGAGAAATGAGATCCATCCTTGACATAAGGCAATTTGACTCTAACAAGAGCTTGGCCAGGACTGACCCTGCTGACGTGGCAGTGTAGCCTGCTGCTGGAGACCATAAGAAAGAGCTGCTGATGCTACACACATGTGGGATACAACTGGGCTCCCTGCTGCTCCTGGGTACCCAACTTGACCCTCAGAAAATTCGCCCAGAGCCCTGCTGGGCAAGAAACATGATGGCGGCCTCCCAAGGCCTGGTGTGCATGGCAGCCAGCCGGCAGACTGGCAGCCCAGGCCATATGGACTGGCCAAGCCTCTGCCTGTCTCCTCATAAATTTAACAGTGTTGCCTTGATGGCTGGGGGGACCTGCTGATGTACACCTCCAATGGACCCTGATGACCAATAGGTGAGGAGATCCTATGGCAGGGGGCTTGCACAGGCTTGGGCCTGCCGGCGTGATGACGCAGACTTGTGCAGAGGGTCGCAGACAGATGAACACCTTATTGCTGTGCACGGGGGACTGCTGCTGGACCTTTCCCATCCCTCCCCAGTGATTGGGCTGCTGGAGGGTTGTTGCAGTCTGATACGGGGGCTACGGGCAGGGGAGAATATTGTTTCTGCACCCAGGAGGCTGCCACGTCTCCCATGCTCCTGCCTTGATCCACCTGCTGAGCTCAGAGCACCTACACATCCTGTAGAGTTCCTGCGACCCTGGTGGGGTGAATCCGGTCGCCTGACCCCGATTGATCCAAAGAAGGCTTACATATCCATAGTACTGCCCAGTGGTGGGGACCCTATCCTACGACCCCTGGGTCTGGACTACAGTATATGTCAACGGAGGTGGTGTGTTCTGGCCCCAAGGATAGGGGGATGTTGACCTTGGGGTCTGTACTGGGAACAGGCATCCCCTGAGTGTTGGACCCGGGCTATGCCCACTCTTCAGAATAACACTGCAGCTTGTAGTGCCCTAATAACCCATTGTCTGTGTGCAGCCTAATGAGGAGGCCCACCACTAATTGTACTCCTGCACTGGTGGTGTCACTGACCATAGCTGCATCACAATACCAATCCTTCAGTGTGGCAAGCTTCTGTGTACTCACCTACATGGTAGCTTTCGGATCACTGTCAACTCACGCTTTACTCTATGATACAGGGGACATCCTCTTTGACCCTGTTGTACCAGGCGCTTCTCCTGGATCCAGCCATGCCAGCAGCTACACAATAGACTGTAACCCAACCGTGTTGGCACGACTGGAAGTGCTGGAGCAGCGGCCTTGATTTTTGACATGATACAAGCTTCGGAAGATAAGGCTTTTTGCATTACAGTCCATGGGTCTCAACAATCTTGCTCACTCAAGATAGACCTCACCAAAGCCAAAACAATGGAACTACAAGCACACCCGCATTCTCCCTCTCACCCGTCTGAAGGTTCTTCCTTGGTGACACCTGAAGAGTGTGTTCCAACACCATTAATGAACCCACATATGGACAAATTAGATATAATTTTACAAGAGATCCAAGACTCTAGAATGGCCATCGAACAGTGCATCCTGAAAGATGATCATAATAATTTGAATGACATGGTCAAAATGATGGATGCCACCATCTCCTTGCTGACACCATGGCAGAAGAAACAAACAACCATAACAACGATCCTCCAGTAGAAAGGTGCAGGGCTACAAGAATGCACCACAATATTGTTAGAATAATTGACATGCTAGAGGCAGTGGAAGGGCTCAATGCAACACAACACATAGAGGACTGGCTCTGCTCCAGGATAGCACCAGAGGCCCTATCGGATCTAAAGACCAGTCCTGTGCACACATACAATTCATATAATCAAAAATTGATACAGGTAAGTACAATGCAACAAAGAAAACATCCATATATGAATTGAAGATTCCGTTTAATAAGCATATCCAGCCGACACGTGTTTCATCGTGGGACGTGTGAACCACGAATCTTCAGGGCTGGAATAAATACAAAACGTTTCATGCTAAGACATGTGCCTTAAGCAAAGCGATTCTACAAAATAATGCTCATTATAAACGTGGTATATCAAATCAGTGCGAAGATATAAAGGAAGAAAACACCACAGATCCAAGAAGGTACTGAAGTAATGATAAGACAAAGGTGTCGATTGTGCCTGCACCACCAATCGGTGAAAAGTCATAAAAGAAGGGAAAAAAGGAAAAAGAAACCAATCATCACCAATACACCCGAATATGTTGAGCGGACCAAAAGCTATGTCCCCCGAGAGTAAAAAGTACTGAACAAATGTACACACAAGACCATACCTGAAGCTAATGCCAAACTAACAGTAGATGCTGAAAAGTAAAACAATACAAACAAAAAATTCACAAATGTTCTTAGATGCCAAGACAATGGTCAACAAGGCGTGTTTAAGACACAGTAAATAAGGACGTCTTACCCCACTACCGGTGATAATTCCAACCCGGTAGGGTAAATACAGGGTCAGTCGATCTGCACAGATTAGTAACGTCTCTGTATGAATAAAAAATAATACACCCAATGTAGACAGCACGTAAATACGTAGAAGAGTAAGTCAATAAGACAAGTACAAGAAAACGATTTGTACTAAAATAAAGCAAGTACAAGAAAACAATTCGTACCTTCAAATTAATGCAACCACGATCAAAGATAACTTCATACCGCCAGTCACGTAAAATTCCGATATACATAAAAAGTATCTTTAGGGAGTAATTCCCGCTAGTAAGAGTCAGGTGACGTGTTCGTTATGACAAGTCTGTGCCATCCATTATCTGGAATGCAAACCACAACAGGAAAACACGTTAGGTGAAGTTAATGTCACCCATTGCGTATGATCTAAGTAGATAGGAGATGTCAGATCCACATCTATGTTGTCTACTACACCACGAACCAGAGTAGCAACTGACTAAGTACTTACGATTGAAGCGAAGTGTCTAAGCGTCCTGGCGGCATATATTCCGTATGTCAGTGTGTCAGAGAATTCTAACCCGGAAGTGCTTATAAAGCAGGAAAGTACCTGAACACTAGAGCGTAAACACCAATAAACCAAAGTAGTACCCGGAAGAAGACGGACTTCAATGTACTGAAGCTGAAGTCTCGTAAATATAAAAACTACAAAGAGTCTCATAATTGGTTGAAGGACAGCCCTCACAAAATAGCCATTGTCCTGGTACCACGTACAATATGTCACGAGCTGTTACTCATCCGCAAAAAGTAAAGTGAAAAATATCGCCAAATCTCGCAACTGAAAGGTGCGAGTGATGCGAGTTAATTACCTAAAATTGCCACGGTACTCTAACCTATGTTTAAGTCTTAATTTAAAACCAGAGAACAAAAACTCCAGGCCAAAGTTGTGAAAAAGCTTCCTAAGGTTCATTCGAAAATTATAATTCGTTGGCTTGGAGCATATCAAGTGTATGAAGAGACTATATGATTCAATCCCCTAAACAGAGGGAAAAAGATGAAGGAGAAAGGAAGGGGTAAAAGAGAGCGACAGAAGAAAGAGAGAAGGAGGTTGGACAGTAGATACAAGTGACATCCCTGTCCTATACGTATCATTAATTATGACTCTTAGGCTGTCATCAGGTAAATCAATACATGAAACATTGTGGTATATAGCACATTGGATCAAACATGGCTGGCCAAACAAATGTCAAATATTAAACCAGCCAATGACGAGATATGTTAGCAGTGAAAGGTTATATAGAATAAGAATGTAAGTATCATGTTACAAGCACTAAATGAGTTAAACAGCAAAAAAGAGAGTACATACTGAAACCCAGAGCACTAAAGACTTTGTCGTTCATAAGTGTAGTAATGTACCGCAAGATATAGATAGAGAGAATAAGGGAGTACATTATTTACAGTAACATATATAAAAGTTCAAACTTTACAGGCTTAAAGGCCAGCCGGAAAAAGGCAAGTATAGCGAAAATTCTAAATACAGTAAATGTCACGCACACCAACTAACAGAAATACAAATAGCTAGTTGGCATAATTCCACCCACATAAGTATTGCATTTAAAGACCCAGTTGTTATTATGTGACAACATCACAATTAGTACAGAGCAAAATATCAACACACCGTATTGTGCACTAGCACAGAGAGCGGAAAGAAACAACAGCATATTAATCATTGGTGGATAAAGATACGGAACCATGTCATTTCAACCCAAGAAATACTGCATTTCTGAGTCATAATTGAGCCCATGCTCAACCGTCTGTAGGCGCATTATCCACATAGCCTCACACTGTCTTAGGCGAAGTTCTCTGTTGCCCCCTCGTGCCCCTACATCAATGGTTTCTATCCCAAAGAATTGGAAACCTCCCCGGCTGTCCTGTGTAGAGCAGCTAGCAGTGTGTAGAGCTACTGGGTATCTAGCATCTACTTGATGAATTGCCCTGGTGTGTTCGCCAATTCTCTCCTTAAGTGCTCTGATGGTACTACCCACATATTGTTTCCCACACCTACACTCTATAATATATACCACAAACTTAGTAGTGCAATTGATGTTGGATTTGATAGTGTATACGTTGCCATTATGTCCCGAGAAAGATGTGGTCTTATGTTTCGCCCATCTACATACCCCACAGCAGCCACATTTATGAAAACCCAATGTCAGTGGTGTAAACCAAGACTGTTTCCTTTGTGCTTTTGGGACCGTAGGACTAAGTCTACTACGTAGATTAAAGCCTCGTCTATATGTGATCTGTGGGTAACTAGTCAAGAATTCACGAAGAGAGGTGTCTGTTTGGAGAATACCCCAGTGTTTGTTGAGGCTCTTCCTAATGATTTGACTTAATGCATTGTACTCAGTAATCATGCGTGTGTTGCGCTCTGTAGTAGTCTTGTTGGTGGCTTTAGGTAGTAAAGTGTTAGCACGTTTAACCCTGGCTATTCTATTCTCTGATTTCTTGAGAATTGACGGTGGATAGCCCCGTTTTTGAAATCTCTGTTTCATATCTTTGATACGATTTGCAAACTCCAACTCATCACTACAGTTGCGTCGTGCTCTTAAAAATTCTCCATATGGAATTGCGTTCACCTGATGAGATGGGTGATTGCTGTGTGCATGCAGTAAAGAATTACAAGAAGTACCTTTACGAAATAGGCGGCTATTCAATTTGTCATTTTTCACAAACAGTTCTACATCCAGGAATGTAACGTTAGTAGTGCTGTACTCTATAGTGAATTGTATTCCAAAGCTGTTGGTGTTAAGATAAGTGCAAAAGCTCAACAGCTCATTCTCACTGCCGGACCACACAAGAAGACAATCATCTATATAGCGACCCCAATAGATGATGGAGTTCACCCATTCTGTTCCACTGGGGCCCCAAATCCATTCCTTCTCCAAACAGCCCATGAAAAGATTTGCAAACGATGGTGAAAACCGCGAACCCATTGCTACTCCCTTCACCTGTTTGTACCATGTGTTCTCAAATAAAAAGAAGTTGTTGTTAAGTATGAGTTGCATCATGGTAATCAGCATGTTGTTGTGTAGCCAAAGTGTAGCTGGCCTATTTTCAAGAGTTTTGGTTACTACTCTAAGGCCTAGTTCAGGATCAATACTGGTGTACAATGACACTACGTCTAAGGTGGCCAAAATCTTGCCAGGTTGCCACTGAAAGTCAGATAGAATGCTAAGAATGTGTTTAGTATCTTGTATGTAAGATGCTAAATTCCGTACCAACGGGCCCAAAAATATGTCGACATACTCAGACAGTCTTTCTGTAGGTCCTCCTATGCCAGAGATAATAGGTCTTCCTGGAGGGAATGGGAGTTGTTTATGTATCTTCGGCAATGTGTACAGTACAGGAAAGGTGGGTCTAAAGACTTTCAAATAGGCTACCTCATCTGCATCTAAAAGACCTGTAGTATGCCATTCTGCGAGATGTTTGTTAATCAATGTCGTCAAATTCCCCATTGTATTGTAAGTGATAGTATGATAACACAAGTGATCACTAAGCTGCGAAAGAATCTCGTTATTATAGTCTGCCCGATTCATAATAACAACATTTCCACCCTTGTCCGCCTCCCTGATAAGTATGTGTTCATTCTCCACAAGTTCTTTTAATGCCTGACGTTCACCTGATGTTAGATTGTCATTGAAAACACACTTGCTCTTGTTCCTTTTTGATTCATGTAGGTTTAGATCCTCTAACACCCTTTTGTAAAAGATATCAATCACATTCCCCCCTGTAAGAGTGGGTACCCATTTAGATTTGTTTTTTAGACCACTAACAGGAGTACTAGAAGTATCAATATTGAGCTCTTCTAGCAGTTGCACCATGGTGTAAGGAGACTCTTCTATATCAGTCAGAGATAGGAGCAATTTAGTGGCCTGTATATCACAGATAGTGGGAACACCAAAGACATCTTCACAATACTTTGTGGTAGCTCTTTTATTGTCTGACGGGTTATCGGCAAAGTATTTCTTCAATTTCAAAGCTCTAACAAATTTAAACAGATCAATTTTGAGTCTACAATAATCGCCAGAAACCGTAGGGTTGAAATTAAGGCCCTTACTTAACAATGAATTCATATCTGCAGTGAGTGTCATGGATGATAAATTGACAACCTGAACCTCAGAGATGGAGTCTATAGTGGGTTCCGCTCGTTGCCTGAGCGTAGTTTTCTCCTGTATTCTCCCTTTTCCGCCTCTCCCCCCTCTGCGTGTTTTGTGACCTGTGTGGTGCGTTTGTTTGAGGCTCTGTTTCCTCTCCGAATGGTCCTTACTTCCCTTAAAAAAGATGACTCCTGCCTCTTGGTGTTAGGATCGGTCTCGTGCTCACTATCACTAGATACAGGCATGCTTAATGAGGTGGAGCTAGAAGCTGAAGAGATAACATCAGCTCTAACTGTTTTGTCTGGCACCGTGTTGGTAGGGAAAAGTATGTCATATTTGCGCGCATAAGTGAAAATTCTGCCCATTTTGTAGTCCAATTCGTCCCGTTTGAGCTGTCTAGCTTTTCTGTCTTTAATCTCATTCTGGTGAGTAGCTAGTATGTCCTTGAGGGTCGCATAATTTTTCTCTGTAGCCTCCTTACGATTGAGATTTTTTATTTCATCTTCTAAGGTAGCTATATCAGTTTGTAGTTTATTGACTTTCCTCTCAGCACTTTCTATAAGAATTTGCATTAAAGTTTTGGATTTGAGGTTAAGCGCCTCTTCCCATTTAGCCAACAGGTCCTCGTCCAGCTCGTCATAGGTGGGGAATATCTGTGATCTTAGACCCCTGGGTACCCTATCCAGTCTAAGGTACTGTCTAAGAGTAGCTCCATCCCACCATCTCGCATTTTCTAGTTTTTTAAGTTTTTCCAATTTGATGAACTTATCCCTCAAACCTTCCTGATGTGTGGTGTTATTACTGTTGGAAGGTGTATTTGTATTAGTGCCTTTGGCCAAATTGCCAAAGAGTTCTTCAGCTTCTTTGTCACGATCCATAGTAAGATCGATCAAATGCAAGGAACCCTGGTTGAAAGTGTAAAGAGTTAGCGTTGCGGCAGCCCTTCCTAAATAGCAACAATGTCAAAATTCTTAGAACAGGGTATTCAAATATTAGGAAGTAGTGGCGCTCTGCAGATAAACGTTGGTACAGTAAGTTACAATATCTGTATGGTGCAAAACAGGGAGGGGAGACCCCTAAACCCCTCAAATTGTAAAGGCCAAATAAAATTGACCTAAAGCTGAGCAAAAGACCAGTCCTGTGCACACATACAATTCATATAATCAAAAATTGATACAGGTAAGTACAATGCAACAAAGAAAACATCCATATATGAATTGAAGATTCCGTTTAATAAGCATATCCAGCCGACACGTGTTTCATCGTGGGACGTGTGAACCACGAATCTTCAGGGCTGGAAAAAATACAAAACGTTTCATGCTAAGACATGTGCCTTAAGCAAAGCGATTCTACAAAATAATGCTCATTATAAACGTGGTATATCAAATCAGTGCGAAGATATAAAGGAAGAAAACACCACAGATCCAAGAAGGTACTGAAATAATGATAAGACAAAGGTGTCGATTGTGCCTGCACCACCAATCGGTGAAAAGTCATAAAAGAAGGGAAAAAAGGAAAAAGAAACCAATCATCACCAATACACCCGAA
The DNA here is from genome assembly GCF_964204655.1 of Triturus cristatus. Lineage (NCBI taxonomy): Eukaryota > Metazoa > Chordata > Amphibia > Caudata > Salamandridae > Triturus > Triturus cristatus. The sequence continues at coordinate 1,077,187,886 of NC_140591.1, read as the reverse complement.
TATGTTGAGCGGACCAAAAGCTATGTCCCCCGAGAGTAAAAAGTACTGAACAAATGTACACACAAGACCATACCTGAAGCTAATGCCAAACTAACAGTAGATGCTGAAAAGTAAAACAATACAAACAAAAAATTCACAAATGTTCTTAGATGCCAAGACAATGGTCAACAAGGCGTGTTTAAGACACAGTAAATAAGGACGTCTTACCCCACTACCGGTGATAATTCCAACCCGGTAGGGTAAATACAGGGTCAGTCGATCTGCACAGATTAGTAACGTCTCTGTATGAATAAAAAATAATACACCCAATGTAGACAGCACGTAAATACGTAGAAGAGTAAGTCAATAAGACAAGTACAAGAAAACGATTTGTACTAAAATAAAGCAAGTACAAGAAAACAATTCGTACCTTCAAATTAATGCAACCACGATCAAAGATAACTTCATACCGCCAGTCACGTAAAATTCCGATATACATAAAAAGTATCTTTAGGGAGTAATTCCCGCTAGTAAGAGTCAGGTGACGTGTTCGTTATGACAAGTCTGTGCCATCCATTATCTGGAATGCAAACCACAACAGGAAAACACGTTAGGTGAAGTTAATGTCACCCATTGCGTATGATCTAAGTAGATAGGAGATGTCAGATCCACATCTATGTTGTCTACTACACCACGAACCAGAGTAGCAACTGACTAAGTACTTACGATTGAAGCGAAGTGTCTAAGCGTCCTGGCGGCATATATTCCGTATGTCAGTGTGTCAGAGAATTCTAACCCGGAAGTGCTTATAAAGCAGGAAAGTACCTGAACACTAGAGCGTAAACACCAATAAACCAAAGTAGTACCCGGAAGAAGACGGACTTCAATGTACTGAAGCTGAAGTCTCGTAAATATAAAAACTACAAAGAGTCTCATAATTGGTTGAAGGACAGCCCTCACAAAATAGCCATTGTCCTGGTACCACGTACAATATGTCACGAGCTGTTACTCATCCGCAAAAAGTAAAGTGAAAAATATCGCCAAATCTCGCAACTGAAAGGTGCGAGTGATGCGAGTTAATTACCTAAAATAGCCACGGTACTCTAACCTATGTTTAAGTCTTAATTTAAAACCAGAGAACAAAAACTCCAGGCCAAAGTTGTGAAAAAGCTTCCTAAGGTTCATTCGAAAATTATAATTCGTTGGCTTGGAGCATATCAAGTGTATGAAGAGACTATATGATTCAATCCCCTAAACAGAGGGAAAAAGATGAAGGAGAAAGGAAGGGGTAAAAGAGAGCGACAGAAGAAAGAGAGAAGGAGGTTGGACAGTAGATACAAGTGACATCCCTGTCCTATACGTATCATTAATTATGACTCTTAGGCTGTCATCAGGTAAATCAATACATGAAACATTGTGATATATAGCACATTGGATCAAACATGGCTGGCCAAACAAATGTCAAATATTAAACCAGCCAATGACGAGATATGTTAGCAGTGAAAGGTTATATAGAATAAGAATGTAAGTATCATGTTACAAGCACTAAATGAGTTAAACAGCAAAAAAGAGAGTACATACTGAAACCCAGAGCACTAAAGACTTTGTCGTTCATAATTGTAGTAATGTACCGCAAGATATAGATAGAGAGAATAAGAGAGTACATTATTTACAGTAACATATATAAAAGTTCAAACTTTACAGGCTTAAAGGCCAGCCGGAAAAAGGCAAGTATAGCGAAAATTCTAAATACAGTAAATGTCACGCACACCAACTAACAGAAATACAAATAGCTAGTTGGCATAATTCCACCCACATAAGTATTGCATTTAAAGACCCAGTTGTTATTATGTGACAACATCACAATTAGTACAGAGCAAAATATCAACACACCGTATTGTGCACTAGCACAGAGAGCGGAAAGAAACAACAGCATATTAATCATTGGTGGATAAAGATACGGAACCATGTCATTTCAACCCAAGAAATACTGCATTTCTGAGTCATAATTGAGCCCATGCTCAACCGTCTGTAGGCGCATTATCCACATGGCCTCACACTGTCTTAGGCGAAGTTCTCTGTTGCCCCCTCGTGCCCCTACATCAATGGTTTCTATCCCAAAGAATTGGAAACCTCCCCGGCTGTCCTGTGTAGAGCAGCTAGCAGTGTGTAGAGCTACTGGGTATCTAGCATCTACTTGATGAATTGCCCTGGTGTGTTCGCCAATTCTCTCCTTAAGTGCTCTGATGGTACTACCCACATATTGTTTCCCACACCTACACTCTATAATATATACCACAAACTTAGTAGTGCAATTGATGTTGGATTTGATAGTGTATACGTTGCCATTATGTCCCGAGAAAGATGTGGTCTTATGTTTCGCCCATCTACATACCCCACAGCAGCCACATTTATGAAAACCCAATGTCAGTGGTGTAAACCAAGACTGTTTCCTTTGTGCTTTTGGGACCGTAGGACTAAGGCTACTACGTAGATTAAAGCCTCGTCTATATGTGATCTGTGGGTAACTAGTCAAGAATTCACGAAGAGAGGTGTCTGTTTGGAGAATACCCCAGTGTTTGTTGAGGCTCTTCCTAATGATTTGACTTAATGCATTGTACTCAGTAATCATGCGTGTGTTGCGCTCTGTAGTAGTCTTGTTGGTGGCTTTAGGTAGTAAAGTGTTAGCACGTTTAACCCTGGCTATTCTATTCTCTGATTTCTTGAGAATTGACGGTGGATAGCCCCGTTTTTGAAATCTCTGTTTCATATCTTTGATACAATTTGCAAACTCCAACTCATCACTACAGTTGCGTCGTGCTCTTAAAAATTCTCCATATGGAATTGCGTTCACCTGATGAGATGGGTGATTGCTGTGTGCATGCAGTAAAGAATTACAAGAAGTACCTTTACGAAATAGGCGGCTATTCAATTTGTCATTTTTCACAAACAGTTCTACATCCAGGAATGTAACGTTAGTAGTGCTGTACTCTATAGTGAATTGTATTCCAAAGCTGTTGGTGTTAAGATAAGTGCAAAAGCTCAACAGCTCATTCTCACTGCCGGACCACACAAGAAGACAATCATCTATATAGCGACCCCAATAGATGATGGAGTTCACCCATTCTGTTCCACTGGGGCCCCAAATCCATTCCTTCTCCAAACAGCCCATGAAAAGATTTGCAAACGATGGTGAAAACCGCGAACCCATTGCTACTCCCTTCACCTGTTTGTACCATGTGTTCTCAAATAAAAAGAAGTTGTTGTTAAGTATGAGTTGCATCATGGTAATCAGCATGTTGTTGTGTAGCCAAAGTGTATCTGGCCTATTTTCAAGAGTTTTGGTTACTACTCTAAGGCCTAGTTCAGGATCAATACTGGTGTACAATGACACTACGTCTAAGGTGGCCAAAATCATGCCAGGTTGCCACTGAAAGTCAGATAGAATGCTAAGAATGTGTTTAGTATCTTGTATGTAAGATGCTAAATTCCGTACCAACGGGCCCAAAAATATGTCGACATACTCAGACAGTCTTTCTGTAGGTCCTCCTATGCCAGAGATAATAGGTCTTCCTGGAGGGAATGGGAGTTGTTTATGTATCTTCGGCAATGTGTACAGTACAGGAAAGGTGGGTCTAAAGACTTTCAAATAGGCTACCTCATCTGCATCTAAAAGACCTGTAGTATGCCATTCTGCGAGATGTTTGTTAATCAATGTCGTCAAATTCCCCATTGGATTGTAAGTGATAGTATGATAACACAAGTGATCACTAAGCTGCGAAAGAATCTCGTTATTATAGTCTGCCCGATTCATGATAACAACATTTCCACCCTTGTCCGCCTCCCTGATAAGTATGTGTTCATTCTCCACAAGTTCTTTTAATGCCTGACTTCACCTGATGTTAGATTGTCATTGAAAACACACTTGCTCTTGTTCCTTTTTGATTCATGTAGGTTTAGATCCTCTAACACCCTTTTGTAAAAGATATCAATCACATTCCCCCCTGTAAGCGTGGGTACCCATTTAGATTTGTTTTTTAGACCACTAACAGGAGTACTAGAAGTATCAATATTGAGCTCTTCTAGCAGTTGCACCATGGTGTAAGGAAACTCTTCTATATCAGTCAGAGATAGGAGCAATTTAGTGGCCTGTATATCACAGATAGTGGGAACACCAAAGACATCTTCACAATACTTTTGTGAAGATGTCTTTGGTGTTCCCACTATCTGTGATATACAGGCCACTAAATTGCTCCTATCTCTGACTGATATAGAAGAGTCTCCTTACACCATGGTGCAACTGCTAGAAGAGCTCAATATTGATACTTCTAGTACTCCTGTTAGTGGTCTAAAAAACAAATCTAAATGGGTACCCACTCTTACAGGGGGGAATGTGATTGATATCTTTTACAAAAGGGTGTTAGAGGATCTAAAGCTACATGAATCAAAAAGGAACAAGAGCAAGTGTGTTTTCAATGACAATCTAACATCAGGTGAACGTCAGGCATTAAAAGAACTTGTGGAGAATGAACACATACTTATCAGGGAGGCGGACAAGGGTGGAAATGTTGTTATCATGAATCGGGCAGACTATAATAACGAGATTCTTTCGCAGCTTAGTGATCACTTGTGTTATCATACTATCACTTACAATCCAATGGGGAATTTGACGACATTGATTAACAAACATCTCGCAGAATGGCATACTACAGGTCTTTTAGATGCAGATGAGGTAGCCTATTTGAAAGTCTTTAGACCCACCTTTCCTGTACTGTACACATTGCCGAAGATACATAAACAACTCCCATTCCCTCCAGGAAGACCTATTATCTCTGGCATAGGAGGACCTACAGAAAGACTGTCTGAGTATGTCGACATATTTTTGGGCCCGTTGGTACGGAATTTAGCATCTTACATACAAGATACTAAACACATTCTTAGCATTCTATCTGACTTTCAGTGGCAACCTGGCATGATTTTGGCCACCTTAGACGTAGTGTCATTGTACACCAGTATTGATCCTGAACTAGGCCTTAGAGTAGTAACCAAAACTCTTGAAAATAGGCCAGCTACACTTTGGCTACACAACAACATGCTGATTACCATGATGCAACTCATACTTAACAACAACTTCTTTTTATTTGAGAACACATGGTACAAACAGGTGAAGGGAGTAGCAATGGGTTCGCGGTTTTCACCATCGTTTGCAAATCTTTTCATGGGCTGTTTGGAGAAGGAATGGATTTGGGGCCCCAGTGGAACAGAATGGGTGAACTCCATCATCTATTGGGGTCGCTATATAGATGATTGTCTTCTTGTGTGGTCCGGCAGTGAGAATGAGCTGTTGAGCTTTTGCACTTATCTTAACACCAACAGCTTTGGAATACAATTCACTATAGAGTACAGCACTACTAACGTTACATTCCTGGATGTAGAACTGTTTGTGAAAAATGACAAATTGAATAGCCGCCTATTTCGTAAAGGTACTTCTTGTAATTCTTTACTGCATGCACACAGCAATCACCCATCTCATCAGGTGAACGCAATTCCATATGGAGAATTTTTAAGAGCACGACGCAACTGTAGTGATGAGTTGGAGTTTGCAAATTGTATCAAAGATATGAAACAGAGATTTCAAAAACGGTACTATCCACCGTCAATTCTCAAGAAATCAGAGAATAGAATAGCCAGGGTTAAATGTGCTAACACTTTACTACCTAAAGCCACCAACAAGACTACTACAGAGCGCAACACACGCATGATTACTGAGTACAATGCATTAAGTCAAATCATTAGGAAGAGCCTCAACAAACACTGGGGTATTCTCCAAACAGACACCTCTCTTCGTGAATTCTTGACTAGTTACCCACAGATCACATATAGACGAGGCTTTAATCTATGTAGTAGACTTAGTCCTACGGTCCCAAAAGCACAAAGGAAACAGTCTTGGTTTACACCACTGACATTGGGTTTTCATAAGTGTGGCTGCTGTGGGGTATGTAGATGGGCGAAACATAAGACCACATCTTTCTCGGGACATAATGGCAACGTATACACTATCAAATCCAACATCAATTGCACTACTAAGTTTGTGGTATATATTTAAAGTGTAGGTGTGGGAAACAATATGTGGGTAGTACCATCAGAGCACTTAAGGAGAGAATTGGTGAACACACCAGGGCAATTCATCAAATAGATGCTAGATACCCAGTAGCTCTACACACTGCTAGCTGCTCTACACAGGACAGCCGGGGAGGTTTCCAATTCTTTGGGATAGAAACCATTGATGTAGGGGCACGAGGGGGCAACAGAGAACTTCGCCTAAGACAGTGTGAGGCCATATGGATAATGCGCCTACAGACGGTTGAGCATGGGCTCAATTATGACTCAGAAATGCAGTATTTCTTGGGTTGAAATGACATGGTTCCGTATCTTTATCCACCAATGATTAATATGCTGTTGTTTCTTTCCGCTCTCTGTGCTAGTGCACACTATGGTGTGTTGATATTTTGCTCTGTACTAATTGTGATGTTGTCACATAATAACAACTGGGTCTTTAAATGCAATACTTATGTGGGTGGAATTATGCCAACTAGCTATTTGTATTTCTGTTAGTTGGTGTGCGTGACATTTACTGTATTTAGAATTTTCGCTATACTTGCCTTTTTCCGGCTGGCCTTTAAGCCTGTAAAGTTTGAACTTTTATATATGTTACTGTAAATAATGTACTCTCTTATTCTCTCTATCTATATCTTGCGGTACATTACTACAATTATGAACGACAAAGTCTTTAGTGCTCTGGGTTTCAGTATGTACTCTCTTTTTTGCTGTTTAACTCATTTAGTGCTTGTAACATGATACTTACATTCTTATTCTATATAACCTTTCACTGCTAACATATCTCGTCATTGGCTGGTTTAATATTTGACATTTGTTTGGCCAGCCATGTTTGATCCAATGTGCTATATACCACAATGTTTCATGTATTGATTTACCTGATGACAGCCTAAGAGTCATAATTAATGATACGTATAGGACAGGGATGTCACTTGTATCTACTGTCCAACCTCCTTCTCTCTTTCTTCTGTCGCTCTCTTTTACCCCTTCCTTTCTCCTTCATCTTTTTCCCTCTGTTTAGGGGATTGAATCATATAGTCTCTTCATACACTTGATATGCTCCAAGCCAACGAATTATAATTTTCGAATGAACCTTAGGAAGCTTTTTCACAACTTTGGCCTGGAGTTTTTGTTCTCTGGTTTTAAATTAAGACTTAAACATAGGTTAGAGTACCGTGGTAATTTTAGGTAATTAACTCGCATCACTCGCACCTTTCAGTTGCGAGATTTGGCGATATTTTTCACTTTACTTTTTGCGGATGAGTAACAGCTCGTGACATATTGTACGTGGTACCAGGACAATGGCTATTTTGTGAGGGCTGTCCTTCAACCAATTATGAGACTCTTTGTAGTTTTTATATTTACGAGACTTCAGCTTCAGTACATTGAAGTCCGTCTTCTTCCGGGTACTACTTTGGTTTATTGGTGTTTACGCTCTAGTGTTCAGGTACTTTCCTGCTTTATAAGCACTTCCGGGTTAGAATTCTCTGACACACTGACATACGGAATATATGCCGCCAGGACGCTTAGACACTTCGCTTCAATCGTAAGTACTTAGTCAGTTGCTACTCTGGTTCGTGGTGTAGTAGACAACATAGATGTGGATCTGACATCTCCTATCTACGTAGATCATACGCAATGGGTGACATTAACTTCACCTAACGTGTTTTCCTGTTGTGGTTTGCATTCCAGATAATGGATGGCACAGACTTGTCATAACGAACACGTCACCTGACTCTTACTAGCGGGAATTACTCCCTAAAGATACTTTTTATGTATATCGGAATTTTACGTGACTGGCGGTATGAAGTTATCTTTGATCGTGGTTGCATTAATTTGAAGGTACGAATTGTTTTCTTGTACTTGCTTTATTTTAGTACAAATCGTTTTCTTGTACTTGTCTTATTGACTTACTCTTCTACGTATTTACGTGCTGTCTACATTGGGTGTATTATTTTTTATTCATACAGAGACGTTACTAATCTGTGCAGATCGACTGACCCTGTATTTACCCTACCGGGTTGGAATTATCACCGGTAGTGGGGTAAGACGTCCTTATTTACTGTGTCTTAAACACGCCTTGTTGACCATTGTCTTGGCATCTAAGAACATTTGTGAATTTTTTGTTTGTATTGTTTTACTTTTCAGCATCTACTGTTAGTTTGGCATTAGCTTCAGGTATGGTCTTGTGTGTACATTTGTTCAGTACTTTTTACTCTCGGGGGACATAGCTTTTGGTCCGCTCAACATATTCGGGTGTATTGGTGATGATTGGTTTCTTTTTCCTTTTTTCCCTTCTTGTATGACTTTTCACCGATTGGTGGTGCAGGCACAATCGACACCTTTGTCTTATCATTACTTCAGTACCTTCTTGGATCTGTGGTGTTTTCTTCCTTTATATCTTCGCACTGATTTGATATACCACGTTTATAATGAGCATTATTTTGTAGAATCGCTTTGCTTAAGGCACATGTCTTAGCATGAAACGTTTTGTATTTTTTCCAGCCCTGAAGATTCGTGGTTCACACGTCCCACGATGAAACACGTGTCGGCTGGATATGCTTATTAAACGGAATCTTCAATTCATATATGGATGTTTTCTTTGTTGCATTGTACTTACCTGTATCAATTTTTGATTATATGAATTGTATGTGTGCACAGGACTGGTCTTTTGCTCAACTTTAGGTCAATTTTATTTGGCCTTTACAATTTGAGGGGTTTAGGGGTCTCCCCTCCCTGTTTTGCACCATACAGATATTGTAACTTACTGTACCAACGTTTATCTGCAGAGCGCCACTACTTCCTAATATTTGAATACCCTGTTCTAAGAATTTTGACATTGTTGCTATTTAGGAAGGGCTGCCGCAACGCTAACTCTTTACACTTTCAACCAGGGTTCCTTGCATTTGATCGATCTTACTATGGATCGTGACAAAGAAGCTGAAGAACTCTTTGGCAATTTGGCCAAAGGCACTAATACAAATACACCTTCCAACAGTAATAACACCACACATCAGGAAGGTTTGAGGGATAAGTTCATCAAATTGGAAAAACTTAAAAAACTAGAAAATGCGAGATGGTGGGATGGAGCTACTCTTAGACAGTACCTTAGACTGGATAGGGTACCCAGGGGTCTAAGATCACAGATATTCCCCACCTATGACGAGCTGGACGAGGACCTGTTGGCTAAATGGGAAGAGGCGCTTAACCTCAAATCCAAAACTTTAATGCAAATTCTTATAGAAAGTGCTGAGAGGAAAGTCAATAAACTACAAACTGATATAGCTACCTTAGAAGATGAAATAAAAATCTCAATCGTAAGGAGGCTACAGAGAAAAATTATGCGACCCTCAAGGACATACTAGCTACTCACCAGAATGAGATTAAAGACAGAAAAGCTAGACAGCTCAAACGGGACGAATTGGACTACAAAATGGGCAGAATTTTCACTTATGCACGCAAATATGACATACTTTTCCCTACCAACACGGTGCCAGACAAAACAGTTAGAGCTGATGTTATCTCTTCAGCTTCTAGCTCCACCTCATTAAGCATGCCTGTATCTAGTGATAGTGAGCACGAGACCGATCCTAACACCAAGAGGCAGGAGTCATCTTTTTTAAGGGAAGTAAGGACCATTCGGAGAGGAAACAGAGCCTCAAACACACGCACCACACAGGTCACAAAACACGCAGAGGGGGGAGAGGCGGAAAAGGGAGAATACAGGAGAAAACTACGCTCAGGCAACGAGCGGAACCCACTATAGACTCCATCTCTGAGGTTCAGGTTGTCAATTTATCATCCATGACACTCACTGCAGATATGAATTCATTGTTAAGTAAGGGCCTTAATTTCAACCCTACGGTTTCTGGCGATTATTGTAGACTCAAAATTGATCTGTTTAAATTTGTTAGAGCTTTGAAATTGAAGAAATACTTTGCCGATAACCCGTCAGACAATAAAAGAGCTACCACAAAGTATTGTGAAGATGTCTTTGGTGTTCCCACTATCTGTGATATACAGGCCACTAAATTGCTCCTATCTCTGACTGATATAGAAGAGTCTCCTTACACCATGGTGCAACTGCTAGAAGAGCTCAATATTGATACTTCTAGTACTCCTGTTAGTGGTCTAAAAAACAAATCTAAATGGGTACCCACTCTTACAGGGGGGAATGTGATTGATATCTTTTACAAAAGGGTGTTAGAGGATCTAAACCTACATGAATCAAAAAGGAACAAGAGCAAGTGTGTTTTCAATGACAATCTAACATCAGGTGAACGTCAGGCATTAAAAGAACTTGTGGAGAATGAACACATACTTATCAGGGAGGCGGACAAGGGTGGAAATGTTGTTATCATGAATCGGGCAGACTATAATAACGAGATTCTTTCGCAGCTTAGTGATCACTTGTGTTATCATACTATCACTTACAATCCAATGGGGAATTTGACGACATTGATTAACAAACATCTCGCAGAATGGCATACTACAGGTCTTTTAGATGCAGATGAGGTAGCCTATTTGAAAGTCTTTAGACCCACCTTTCCTGTACTGTACACATTGCCGAAGATACATAAACAACTCCCATTCCCTCCAGGAAGACCTATTATCTCTGGCATAGGAGGACCTACAGAAAGACTGTCTGAGTATGTCGACATATTTTTGGGCCCGTTGGTACGGAATTTAGCATCTTACATACAAGATACTAAACACATTCTTAGCATTCTATCTGACTTTCAGTGGCAACCTGGCATGATTTTGGCCACCTTAGACGTAGTGTCATTGTACACCAGTATTGATCCTGAACTAGGCCTTAGAGTAGTAACCAAAACTCTTGAAAATAGGCCAGCTACACTTTGGCTACACAACAACATGCTGATTACCATGATGCAACTCATACTTAACAACAACTTCTTTTTATTTGAGAACACATGGTACAAACAGGTGAAGGGAGTAGCAATGGGTTCGCGGTTTTCACCATCGTTTGCAAATCTTTTCATGGGCTGTTTGGAGAAGGAATGGATTTGGGGCCCCAGTGGAACAGAATGGGTGAACTCCATCATCTATTGGGGTCGCTATATAGATGATTGTCTTCTTGTGTGGTCCGGCAGTGAGAATGAGCTGTTGAGCTTTTGCACTTATCTTAACACCAACAGCTTTGGAATACAATTCACTATAGAGTACAGCACTACTAACGTTACATTCCTGGATGTAGAACTGTTTGTGAAAAATGACAAATTGAATAGCCGCCTATTTCGTAAAGGTACTTCTTGTAATTCTTTACTGCATGCACACAGCAATCACCCATCTCATCAGGTGAACGCAATTCCATATGGAGAATTTTTAAGAGCACGACGCAACTGTAGTGATGAGTTGGAGTTTGCAAATTGTATCAAAGATATGAAACAGAGATTTCAAAAACGGGGCTATCCACCGTCAATTCTCAAGAAATCAGAGAATAGAATAGCCAGGGTTAAACGTGCTAACACTTTACTACCTAAAGCCACCAACAAGACTACTACAGAGCGCAACACACGCATGATTACTGAGTACAATGCATTAAGTCAAATCATTAGGAAGAGCCTCAACAAACACTGGGGTATTCTCCAAACAGACACCTCTCTTCGTGAATTCTTGACTAGTTACCCACAGATCACATATAGACGAGGCTTTAATCTACGTAGTAGCCTTAGTCCTACGGTCCCAAAAGCACAAAGGAAACAGTCTTGGTTTACACCACTGACATTGGGTTTTCATAAATGTGGCTGCTGTGGGGTATGTAGATGGGCGAAACATAAGACCACATCTTTCTCGGGACATAATGGCAACGTATACACTATCAAATCCAACATCAATTGCACTACTAAGTTTGTGGTATATATTATAGAGTGTAGGTGTGGGAAACAATATGTGGGTAGTACCATCAGAGCACTTAAGGAGAGAATTGGCGAACACACCAGGGCAATTCATCAAGTAGATGCTAGATACCCAGTAGCTCTACACACTGCTAGCTGCTCTACACAGGACAGCCGGGGAGGTTTCCAATTCTTTGGGATAGAAACCATTGATGTAGGGGCACGAGGGGGCAACAGAGAACTTCGCCTAAGACAGTGTGAGGCCATGTGGATAATGCGCCTACAGACGGTTGAGCATGGGCTCAATTATGACTCAGAAATGCAGTATTTCTTGGGTTGAAATGACATGGTTCCGTATCTTTATCCACCAATGATTAATATGCTGTTGTTTCTTTCCGCTCTCTGTGCTAGTGCACAATACGGTGTGTTGATATTTTGCTCTGTACTAATTGTGATGTTGTCACATAATAACAACTGGGTCTTTAAATGCAATACTTATGTGGGTGGAATTATGCCAACTAGCTATTTGTATTTCTGTTAGTTGGTGTGCGTGACATTTACTGTATTTAGAATTTTCGCTATACTTGCCTTTTTCCGGCTGGCCTTTAAGCCTGTAAAGTTTGAACTTTTATATATGTTACTGTAAATAATGTACTCTCTTATTCTCTCTATCTATATCTTGCGGTACATTACTACAATTATGAACGACAAAGTCTTTAGTGCTCTGGGTTTCAGTATGTACTCTCTTTTTTGCTGTTTAACTCATTTAGTGCTTGTAACATGATACTTACATTATTATTCTATATAACCTTTCACTGCTAACATATCTCGTCATTGGCTGGTTTAATATTTGACATTTGTTTGGCCAGCCATGTTTGATCCAATGTGCTATATATCACAATGTTTCATGTATTGATTTACCTGATGACAGCCTAAGAGTCATAATTAATGATACGTATAGGACAGGGATGTCACTTGTATCTACTGTCCAACCTCCTTCTCTCTTTCTTCTGTCGCTCTCTTTTACCCCTTCCTTTCTCCTTCATCTTTTTCCCTCTGTTTAGGGGATTGAATCATATAGTCTCTTCATACACTTGATATGCTCCAAGCCAACGAATTATAATTTTCGAATGAACCTTAGGAAGCTTTTTCACAACTTTGGCCTGGAGTTTTTGTTCTCTGGTTTTAAATTAAGACTTAAACATAGGTTAGAGTACCGTGGCTATTTTAGGTAATTAACTCGCATCACTCGCACCTTTCAGTTGCGAGATTTGGCGATATTTTTCACTTTACTTTTTGCGGATGAGTAACAGCTCGTGACATATTGTACGTGGTACCAGGACAATGGCTATTTTGTGAGGGCTGTCCTTCAACCAATTATGAGACTCTTTGTAGTTTTTATATTTACGAGACTTCAGCTTCAGTACATTGAAGTCCGTCTTCTTCCGGGTACTACTTTGGTTTATTGGTGTTTACGCTCTAGTGTTCAGGTACTTTCCTGCTTTATAAGCACTTCCGGGTTAGAATTCTCTGACACACTGACATACGGAATATATGCCGCCAGGACGCTTAGACACTTCGCTTCAATCGTAAGTACTTAGTCAGTTGCTACTCTGGTTCGTGGTGTAGTAGACAACATAGATGTGGATCTGACATCTCCTATCTACTTAGATCATACGCAATGGGTGACATTAACTTCACCTAACGTGTTTTCCTGTTGTGGTTTGCATTCCAGATAATGGATGGCACAGACTTGTCATAACGAACACGTCACCTGACTCTTACTAGCGGGAATTACTCCCTAAAGATACTTTTTATGTATATCGGAATTTTACGTGACTGGCGATATGAAGTTATCTTTGATCGTGGTTGCATTAATTTGAAGGTACGAATTGTTTTCTTGTACTTGCTTTATTTTAGTACAAATCGTTTTCTTGTACTTGTCTTATTGACTTACTCTTCTACGTATTTACGTGCTGTCTACATTGGGTGTATTATTTTTTATTCATACAGAGACGTTACTAATCTGTGCAGATCGACTGACCCTGTATTTACCCTACCGGGTTGGAATTATCACCGGTAGTGGGGTAAGACGTCCTTATTTACTGTGTCTTAAACACGCCTTGTTGACCATTGTCTTGGCATCTAAGAACATTTGTGAATTTTTTGTTTGTATTGTTTTACTTTTCAGCATCTACTGTTAGTTTGGCATTAGCTTCAGGTATGGTCTTGTGTGTACATTTGTTCAGTACTTTTTACTCTCGGGGGACCTAGCTTTTGGTCCGCTCAACATATTCGGGTGTATTGGTGATGATTGGTTTCTTTTTCCTTTTTTCCCTTCTTTTATGACTTTTCACCGATTGGTGGTGCAGGCACAATCGACACCTTTGTCTTATCATTACTTCAGTACCTTCTTGGATCTGTGGTGTTTTCTTCCTTTATATCTTCGCACTGATTTGATATACCACGTTTATAATGAGCATTATTTTGTAGAATCGCTTTGCTTAAGGCACATGTCTTAGCATGAAACGTTTTGTATTTTTTCCAGCCCTGAAGATTCGTGGTTCACACGTCCCACGATGAAACACGTGTCGGCTGGATATGCTTATTAAACGGAATCTTCAATTCATATATGGATGTTTTCTTTGTTGCGTTGTACTTACCTGTATCAATTTTTGATTATATGAATTGTATGTGTGCACAGGACTGGTCTTTTGCTCAGCTTTAGGTCAATTTTATTTGGCCTTTACAATTTGAGGGGTTTAGGGGTCTCCCCTCCCTGTTTTGCACCATACAGATATTGTAACTTACTGTACCAACGTTTATCTGCAGAGCGCCACTACTTCCTAATATTTGAATACCCTGTTCTAAGAATTTTGCCCTATCGGATCTGTTTATGGTGGAGAGGGCGCAACAAGTCCCAACTAGAAGGCCTACTCCGGGAGTACCACCACAACCAATTGTGGCCTGCAAACTGAATTAAAAAGATAGGGATAAATCCTCCATAATGCAAGAGAAAGAACACCCATTTTAATAGATAATGTCTGGATCTCCATCTTCGCTGACAATATGCTGGGTGTTCATCGCGAAAGAGCCTCCTTTCAAGCAGTCAAATATGATCTTCAAATGGTTGGCCTCGTCTTCGCCCTCCTGCTCAAAGTGATCCACAAGCAGAAGACCTATATTTTTGATCTTCCTGAGGAAACATGCGACTGGATGGATCGTCACTTCCCTGACTTCCAGAGACCAAGGACTGCGCAGTCTACAATGTCGGCCGCACAATACAAACCTTGGAATCGGCATAGGCGACCACTCTGGAGCAAGGGAGGGAATATGGGCCCATCCCCCCATCAGACCCTTGAAGGCCAAAAAGCCACACTTCTCTCAGCATCTTCCCTCCATCCTGGCCAATCTATCATCACTCTTAGTTCATCCCAGGACAGTGCTTTGGACTGTGATTCGGGGGGAATTTCAGCACTTTCCCCCACAATTACCTCTAAGATGACTCATGATTTGCTGGGCTAAGGTTTTTGTAAGTATTGTTCTCTTCGGGACCCATTGTGTCTACATTCTGTGGTTGAAGGGTACTCAGCCCCCAGGCCTGAAACTCTGACATTCAGGGGTGCTCCACACTTCACCCAGAGATATGACACAACGGGCCACTGTCTACTCTGCTTTATGCCTGTTATAGCATTTATTTGCTTTAGCTGGGACCCTCCCTTACTTTACGTGGACAATACCTAACCTCTACATGGCACAGCCTGACTTTGTCTACCCTACACTATCTTTTTCTCCAAATAGCTTACTGTCAATTGTTGCTTAGATGATTTCCTGTACGTCACTGACCTTTATTATGATGCTTCTCTTTCGCTATGTAGCACCAGAGCCCCAGACCTGGGTAGATGTCACTTCCCAGCTATACTACTGCCCCTAATGCACATTCAAAGGCTGTGCCATGTACCACCATGTTGATTGCACACATTCTTGAGTTATTTTTTATTTTCTTTTACATTTCTGATCAAACAAGTTTTTATCACTGGACCTCATGTTGAGACTGTTTTATGTTTTTGTTCTTGATTATGGGCATCTATCATCACACCTCAATCATATTACTACTGCTGTTCATTTCTAGCTTAGATTAATCTGTTTAGTTTTGTACCCCTTTAATAATAATGACTGTCCCACATAAATTGAATATAATCACGTGGAATGTCAGGGGCTTGGGATCTGTACAAAAATGATACAGGATCCAAGCCCAGTTGCACCGTTGACAAGCACATGTGGTATGCTTACAAGAGACCCATCTTATAACCAGTGAGGTCCTCAGACTCTGTAAGAAATGGCAGGTCCAATTATTCCACACTTCATTTTCCACATTTTCTCATGGGGCAGCTATATGGATAAGAGCAGGTAGAATACCTGCTCTTATCCATATTGCTGACCCATATTGCTGCCCCACGGCTGTGGAAATGAGGATTGATGCACGGGGCAGGGATGTTCTGCTCCACGGCATGCTTGTTGGTAAACCAATTTACTGGGCAGTATATTCGCCCCTAACTTGGAGCAGGATGTCTTCCTGTTGCATTTGACCACTAACCTGGTGGATTGGGTACATTATCCATGGTTCCCAGGAGGGGACTTTAACCCGGTACTATATATAGATATGGATAGATCGCACCACCTCCCCACATGCCAGTTCAGTGCAACAAGCCAAGGCCCTGAGACAGTGGGTAAAGGGATGGTCCCTTCCAGATATTTGGCATAACCACCATACAGCTATGCATGAATATATCATTTCACTCCCTTCCTCACCTCTTCCACATGCGTCTAGACAGAATCCTATGTGCAGCTTCACTCCAATCCACGGTCGCCCAACCGACCTACTTAGGCAAAACTCTCTTGAATCATAAAACCTTAAAGATTACATTCACTTGGAGCTGTGTTACAGCTCCCATCCCTACATGGTACTTACAACCCGAGCTGTTCGAAGGTATGGTGTTCAGAGAAACATTGGCTTTACAGAGAATGCCAAAAATTAATGTATTCATCTACTCATCTATTTTAACAGAGTGGGAAGTGTTTAAAGTGGTAATATGAGGTACGTCAAAAGGTAAGGTATTGGGAGCCCGTCAAACGGTCCATAGGAAAATTACCTGAGTGGAGGAGAGCCTCACCACATAGAGAAGGCCGTGGCTGATAATGAAACACATGCACCAAAACTGCAAGAAGCCAGGATTGAATAAGAGGAGCTGTTAGAATGCTTAACAGTTATTGACTGCAGGGCTTACATACAGAGGACCCATACTGTAGTGAAGAAATCAGTAGGGGTGAGTGATAAATTCTGAGATTTTCCAGTCCTCACTGCGCTTGGAGTGCAGAGTTCAGCAAAAACTCTGCCAACCGTCAGCAGATCTGAGTTTACTGGTGCACTCCCTGCTCAGCCAAGCTCACATCTAAATAAATGCAAGCTCTGAAAAGGTGTCACTTGGAGCCATTTGTCAGAGAGAACAAGAGCCTGGTATGGCATGAATATAGTGTTCTTTTCCTGTGCACTGCTGCTTCTTCTTTGAGAGGCTGTGCGTGAAATGCTGCTGCGGAGCGGCCTGGCAGTCAGCTTTATTAATCAGCTGCCATTGTGGTAAAAAGACAGTGGAATTCAGTGAAGACATCCCACTAAATGGAAATTAAAAATTATGTCTGAGGGGGCGCTGCAGCTGTTTGTCCTGCCTACAGTTTTTCATCCTTTCTGATCTCTTGTCAAACAGGGAGAAAGAGACACAAAAGGAAACGGGAGGGTGAGGAGAAATGGGATGAAGAAGGAAGTTAAGTGGAGAAGAGGAAACAAGCAGAGAAAAGTGGCATATGTAAGGAGGAAGGAGTTAAAGGGGAGAAGAGGATGGTAGAGTACAGACAGGTGAGTGAGGGGAGAAAAGGAGGCAGTGGAAAATTGGACTTCTGGGAGTAGAGCAGGAGTCAAATGAGTGGAAGAAGTGAGCGGGAGAGTTTGTGTGAGATCATGGAGATCGAGTTATTACGTGATGAGAAGAGAGTGAAAGAAGAATGCGGAGACATTAGAAAGGAAGGAAAAGAATATAGGCACGGGGTGGGGAGAAAGAATGACGCTAGGGGTAGGGAAATAATAGTGTTTAGGAGAAATAAACGCAGAGTGGTTCCAAATTGAAAGTGACGCGATAAGTTAAAAGGGCTTGAATATATAAATGAGCCTGAGGCAAAGGCGGGGACTGGAGTGATGGAGTTGGTTGAGAGTATGGAGGAGAAAGCAAAGACTACACAGAAAATCTTGTGAACAGCTTCAACACAGCAGGATGTATTTCCTGTAAATGTAATTGCAAATGTATTGTACATCAGCTTTCTCTAAATGTTAATGGAGCTTAGCTCCCTCATGACCCAGCGAAGACAGCGTCACCATGGCAAAATGTCCCAGGAAAACTGAGCACGATCATTGGCAGTCAGCTGCAGCTTGAGGTCCAAATAAATGAATGAGCAGGGTGCCTCGAAGGCCAGTGTAAGTCACAAACATCCTCACTACACATCACTGGATTAGCAAAGTTCCTAGAAGACGGGTGTAAACTCAGTGCCCTCAATTTGCCATCTCAGGTTCATCAAACAGCACTATACAACTCATTGGCCATACCCTGATCACTGCATTCATCCCTGCGCAAACCATCAGTAATGCAAATTACAGTAGACATTACTTATACGCATAGACAAAGTAATGACAGGCATCAATGCACATACTCACAGCATTGCACATAAATAGGTACACCTAGAGCACTGTAAGACATCACTGTAGCTACAATAAGTACTGGAAGGCACCACGGAGCAACCCAGAGCCTGGCACAGCATTATTGCGTGTACTAGAGTACTCTAAGGTACCACTGTGTCAGTACAAGTCATGCCTGTATGATACCCATTTCACAGAGCAATATAAGGCATCACTGCTTTTACCCAGGCCCGGCACGCATTACAGCTCACATCCAGAACACTGCAAGCTTCAATGCCCATGCCCAGAAATTTTCATGAATCACTGAAGGAACCTAGAGCACTCCAAGTTATTGGTGCACTAAACCAGAGCAGTGATAAGCCTCACTGGATGTACTCATAGCACGGCACAGCATTAAGGAGTGCACCCAGAACACTGTATTGCAGTACTGAGTGTACTGCACATCACTAGGGACAACCAGAGCATTGTACAATATCACTGCACAACCCCAAGTGCCTGTCAACATCACTGCAAATTCCAAAGCGCTTCACAACAATCCACGTACAGACAAAAATGCACATCCCTTGGTGTAACCAGAACACCTCAATAAATTACTGGGAGTACCCAGAGCACTGAAAGGCACTACTGTGAGTGTCCATAACAGTGAAAAGCATCACTGGGCATACCCAAAGACTGCAAGGCTATACTGAGATTATCCACAGCACTGAACATCACTAGGTAGCACCAGAGCACTGTCTGACCTCATTGACCTCGTTGGAGGGTATGGGCATGGGAGTTGCTCGAAGGACCGCGAAGTGGGTGAAAGGATTGTTGATTACTTTCTTTGCACACACCAGAGCAGCTACACCATCAAAGCAGCTGGCCCTAGTTCCATTTGCTCGGTGCTCCAAGCAAGGGCAACGGGCCTGCTTGTTGCGGTTGTCCAGGCATAAGTAGTTGCCGTCCGAGCATGCAGTTGCCTCGATGAGCTGTGGTGGTGTTCGAATAAGGAGTATAATGGAGTCAGAGCTGTAATCATTATGCTCCAGTCTGCCAGCTACCCCAGAGCAGCCCAGAGTTGAAAAGAGGAAATGCCTGATATGTTTTCATTTGCTGTGAGGGGAGGAAAAAAGCTGTCTGCAGCACATGCCATAGATGGCACATCAACTCGTCATACATTCACTTCCTTCACCCACTCCAAACTCACCTCTCATTCCACTCCATGACCCGTTCCTTTCTTCATCCATTTCTTCACTTCTCTTCTAGCATCCTCCCCGGTATCACCTGGCATTACACTCATGCCTCCAGCCCCCCCATCATCACTCTCCCCCCCCAAGGAATGGGTGCGCCCGCCAGTGACTCCCCCACCCCTCCCAAGTACCGCCAACCAGGGAACCCCCTTTAGGGCGGTTACCTGCCACCCCAGTCATACAGTGCATCTTTCGACCACCCACTCAGACATTCCCCTTACACCAAATAGCATTGTTCCACAACTAGCTGACCACATCTCTCATCTCCATCATGTGGTATTCATTCCCCAGCCTCGAAAGAGGCACACCGTCATCCCTGAATAGTAGTGGTTCCTCCAGTCACAGTCCAGTGTGAGCAATCACTTTAATGTCTTTTTCTCCACAAAAAACCCTCATCGCTCTGTTTAGCTTTCTCCGTGCTTTATCAACAGCCCCGCGTTTGATTGCCCCCCTCCAGACTCTCCGAGGAACCAATTCTGTCCATGCTATACAGGTCCGTACCAACCTTTGTTTCAGTATCTCCAAGTCTCTTTGCATCAGCTGTAAGAGCGCCAAACCCGAAAGCCGAATTAGATCGTTCTCACCCAAATGCAGTATTAACAGATCAGGGCATCCTTTCTGTGGGACCATCTTCGTGAGCCAGGGCAATAGTGCCCCCCATCGCATCCCCCCTTTTCCCCACCAATGCACCTCATGATGTTGTCCTTTGAGTCCCAGGTTACGGCCGTCCACCTGTTGCTCTGCATACGTGGAAGCCCAATTCACAAACGAGTGCCCAACGATCCATGTGACCGTCTTGGCCCCCGGGCCTCCCACGCAACCTACGATGAGAAAAAGATATTAGTAACACGTCCAGACAACCCTTAACACACTCCCCCCCTTGCAGGCAATGCCCCAGTCCAGGACCCCCTATTTATGCACATAACGCTCACAGCATGTAGACTTCCAACTCCCAATCTGCAGAATCCTATCCCAAGACCATCCCATGCGCGCTGCCGCCGTCGCTGCCCCAATACGAAAAGAGTGCATCCCAAAATCCACCGGGTTCAAACCCAACCGCCTCAAGGCCATGCGCAAAACTGTCAATAACTGTGACGCCATCACCCTCGCCCCAGACGTGTGACCAAAAATTTCCCCAGTCGTGGTCCTTGTTGTCAATAGGAAATTTTGCCATTCAGCCACCGGACACACCCTCCCGCAGCCATTCGCACACAACCAAACCCATTTCCCTCTCCCCAACTGATCTGTCTTGGACTGCCCCAACCAAATCCACAGGTGACCTGCATCCAGCCTGATCTCCTCATGTCTCCTGCCTCTCCCTTTCCTCGTCTCCAACAACTCTGACACCCGATCCCAGGCCCACACACCCTCACTAGGCGGACCGCATCGTCCACCGAGGCATAGAGCACCCTTGAGTCTGCTTCTGCGATGAACTCATTCACAGACTGCCCTTCCGGCCACAAGAGGTGATGTATCATTCAAAACTCACCTAGTTCCTTCTTGGGCACCACTTCCAGCAGGGAGATGTTCAAGTCGTCAACCGGCCAGTCGACAAACAGGCCCGCTATCCTACCTTCATCCACCTCCTTCTACAGTTTAACGACCACCACCCCCGGCAACTCTTTGGCTGATTTCAGATTGTCCGCCCACCTCCATACCCTAGGTCCCTGATAGCCCACCAGAAAACCCTCTGTGAAACCCCACTGAATCTTAAATGCCGCCTCCCTGTCCGGGTAACACGAGAGCCACGGGGCCATTGTCTCAACTTTAACTGGTGTAGGCGCCCTTCTGCCCAGCCTGTCCCCGCCCCTTCATGGCTCGCCACTGCTCTGGAGGCGTGGCCAAGGTAAAACATTGGGTAAGGGCATGATGTCCTCCACATTTGGAGCACTCATGCTTGATCTTGCATGGGTACCGGGAGCAATAGCCCCTGTTGTAACTCCAACACGCACCGGTGGTGCTGGTGCCCTGCTTAGAAGGTGGACCTGCGCTTCCTGTATTGGCAGTATTCCCTCCCGCCCCATTATGGGCGGGACACGGCAGAAAGGACCGGTAAGTGACCGGCAAGCCACTGGCCATGTGAGTAGATGCCGACGATTGCGTGGATGCCATCCACTGCATTCATAACTCCTGATCAACCTCCCCCCAAGGCTTGTCCGGGTTCACGCTAATCCTGGCCCAGAACTCCTCGGCTTTCCTAATGATATCCATATACTTCAAGAGTGCAATGGTCCTGTCCAGGTGTTTCTCGCAGTAAATACTAGCATAGATGAGAAACGCCGACGTCCAGGTTTCCATGTTTACCGGAACCCTAGGCCTTCTGGTGAGCTCCCATTCTTCTTCCTTAGAATCCTCCTTCGCTTGCACCTCCCTGTGCAACAGTTTAAACACGTCCACATATTCGTGTTTCTAAATTCTGTTCCTAGTCTTCTCTTACAAATGTGACCCCAGGGGCATAGCTAACCCCATGTAAGGCAACTTTTTATGGTGTTTGTCTTCACCCTTCTCCCCTTTATACTCCTTCCCCTCTGTCTTGTCAGTCTGAACCCCAGCCGTTGTCATCGTCTTACCCGCCCCCCTGATTTGTCACCCTCCTTGGATCCATCCATCAGTTGCACCCCAGCAATCCTCACAGACCCATCGCCCACACCCACCGACCGGCAAGGCTGTCTGTGCCTCTCCTGACCATCCTTTGGTGCTGCTGGCTTTGATGGTCTCAACTTTTGCCTTGGCCTTCGTTGTCTTTGATCCCTGCAAGACACCAACTCCACTGTTGCTCCTCACCCCCGTCCTGTCATCGTCATCCCTCACCTCCCCGTCTTCCAGCTCATCACTTTCAGTGTCATAATCCAACTCCACTTCAGGTTCAATCTCTACAGGCGCCCACAAAACCTCACGCACCGCTCTCTTCACACCCTTACTTGTCTTTGCACTCAAATCGCCCCCACTCGCCACACACAACACCGTTGCCCACTCCCGTGCCGGCAGGAAGGCTGCCGCGGACTCCCTGCTGCTTCAAGCCAGCATCTTGAGGCCGTTTTGCGCCCGCCATGCCACCCATCCCTCTACCGACCTCCACCAGCTTGGATCCTCCCCACCCCCCAGGTCGCTCCAATCTGGGCGGGCCCCGGCACCATCGGGCCTCATAGCAGTCCTGGATGTCCCTAACTACCCACCCCCACCCATCCCTAGCCTCCCTGCCCCTCTCCTCCTGTTCATCCCACCTTTCTTCCTCCGAAGTTGGCATGGGGGGGCCCCACCCTTCCTCATCCCAGACCGCCCCACCGCTGGCAGCATTCAATTCTGCCCAGCGTGCCTCCATCTCCTGAACAAGTAGGTGCTGCTCCCTGATCCTGTCCTCCAAGGGCATCGACTCCAACCGAGGAAAGAGAGGGGAATACCCCCGAGCCCCCACACCTCGCAGCTGCACCCAAGGCATTACCCCCTTGGAATGTCTGGGAACCCCTCCCACCCCAGCCTTATCCCCCACCCTGGGGACCTTCACCTTGCCCCTACAGGCGTGGGGGTGCCTGCACGTGACCCCCTGGAGATGTCAATGGGAGCGTCCTCCCATTGCCCCCCTTTACTCTCCATCACAAGGGTGCCCACTCCTTTAATTGCAGCCATCAAATCGTGCACCGGGCCCCCCCACTTACCCCTCCACATCACCCAGCTCCCCTGCAATCACCGAGGCCACAAGACCTGGCTGGAGCCCAGCTGCCTCCTCCCTTCCCAGCTCACAGAATAAGGCCTGCGAATCTGCCCCGGCAGCTCTCACGGGGCGCCGCCACCTCCGCGAGCCCTCCCACCTCCGGTGCACTAAAATCAAGACGCCGAGTCAGGCTCTTGCGCCTGCCACCATGCGCCGGTTCCTTCTTAACCGCGCCCCTCCCTCTCCCATTCGCACCTCTCCCATGCGGTGGTGGCTCTTCCAAACAAGCCAGCACCGCTACTGCAACACCCGCGGAGGCTGCCCGCGGGGCCCGCGACTTTCCCACTCACGCCTCCTGCAGAATGCCGGGCAGGAGGAGATACTCCCGGCAGGTGTGGCCCAACAGCCTCAGGGCCTTCCTCACCTGCTCCGCCATTACTGCCGCCATTAATGAGCTCTCCGCACGCTTTTAACCACTGCTGACACCAAAGCCACCGACCAGTGGCTCCGCGATCGCCATTCGACAAGTCCCGCACACAAACCTAACTAGGCCCTAATTCCTGAACCCTTTTCTAACTTGACCCTCCCGATGGAGCCAGAATGCAGGAAGAGGAAGTCACCTTCCTCCCCTGTATTCTTATACCCACCCCCAAACCCTACCCCCTGACACCAGCCTGGCCCTCCTGCGCGAAAGACCCCGGGGGAAGACTAGTCAGCAACTCTTCTTCCCCCGGAGCCGACCATGCCGTAGGTGGCTCCTGGACAGTGTCATACTGCTGCTGTGCTTTTATTTTGTGGAGTTAAGGGGAGATGGGTCTGAATGGAACTTTGAGCAAATATAGAAGGTCCTGGATATAAGCAAATGGCTGCAATATCTGCTAAGAGCACCATGCACGAGACAACACGATGCATTGCTGACAGAAAATTCACAAATTAAAATGTACAGTGTTTGAGAGACCTTGACCTTCACTTTTATCTGCCCTATGCCGCAGAACCTATTGATTCCTTTAAAGTTAGCCGGCTCCTCAAACAAGGTGTGCTCCTTTTTGCACCCTATGCCTCTGGGGATCAGACCCTTTGGCACGCTGCGGCCTTGCCTTCTCTAATTGCATTTGAGGGAGGGGTTTGAGCTGTAGCAAGCACTAGCTGCTCTTCATTTGCAGCCCCACCATTTTACCCCGACTTTGCACAATGGGATCTCCGCTCCAGCTTCAGCCTACTGAATGACCAGCTTCGCGTGCCGGTAGGAGTGGGCAAAAATCCGCGGAATCTCACATAGTTTTTATGTGATCTGTGGAATTCAGCGGAGTAAAAGTCGGCGAGTTCCACACACCTCTATAAATCTGGTGCCTAATAGCCCGAATGATTAACCCACAGCCTTTACCCACTCTGATTCTCAGAATAACTACCTTACAGGAGGCTCAATCTACTTCCCAACTAGAAATTAATATGCAGTTCCGTGATTTCTATTCAACCCTATATGCGGCCCCACTGCCTGGTGACCCAGTGGCAAGCCAGTGTTTCCTGGCTGTATTGGCCATCCCCACAGTGACGGATGTGGAACGTGATCTACTGGGAGCCCCCTTCACAGCCAATAGGGCTCGGATGGCCTCCCTACCAAATTTTATGTCACATTTGAAACCTGAGTGGTTCTAAAATTAGAACGCCTTTTTAAAACTTCCTTGAAAGAGGGCAGGCTTCCCCCTTCCACAGCACAAGAACTAGTCACGTCTTTATTAAAACTAAACAAACAGCCCTCTGAAACATGTTCTTATAGGCTTCTTTCTTTACTTAATACTGAATACAAAATACTCAGCAAAGTGCTGACCCACCTCTTACTTCCGATGCTTCCCAAACTCCTACATAATGATCAATGTGGCTTCATCCCTAAATCACAACACCTCACTCAATGCCCGTCGGTTACACCAGATAATGGACACTATACAAAGACGGTTTCGCTGGGCAGGCTGTCTTTATGGACTTAAGACAAGCCTTTGATACTATAAGCTGGTATTTTATGATCACTGTCCCTAAATGCTTTGATATCCATCCCAGCTATATTTGCTGGGTGTAATTAGTGTTTCGCAGATGTCACAGGATGGGCGCATACAAGCCAATTTATTTCAGATACATATCTGATACATCGTGGCAAAAGGCAAGGCTGCCTGTTATCACCTCTCCTTTTTGTTCTAACATTAAAACCCTTAGCACAATGAATTTGACATGACGCTCATGACCGGGGTATTCCAATTGGACCCACAACCCACGCAATATACTTATATGCTAATGATATGATATTGTATGTTAAAGATCTTCAGAAGAACCTGACGGAAGTCGCTGGGCAGTTTGATACATTTGCGTTCCTATCTGGCCTACAGCTTAATGGTAATGAATCCTATGCATTATCATTCAAAAACAATTATAACAGACCATCTGTGCCATTCGGTACAATAGATACCCAGGTGACACCTGAGACTTTTTGATATTTGAGAATCTGTAATTACTGGGATGAGAAGGATGTGTTAGAGGGTAATCTTCTTAAAACTATTGCAACCTTCAAATCACAAGTGGGCTAGACTACCGTAACACTTTCTGTGGCAGGCAGATTGGACCTTGCTAGAATGGTCATGCTGCCTCACTTACTTCATCATTTCCATTAATTGTCCCTGCCCACATCTTTACACTATTAAACACCCTTCTAATTGACCTAACCTGGGCTAGCAGCTACCCCAGGGTTGCCCTTTCCAAGCTCCAACTCCCACCTGTCAAGGGAGGGATGGGCGCACCTGATTTCAAATCCTATTGTATAGTGAGGCAGTTGGCGCTCCTACTGGCTGGCGGGCCATAACCCATCGGAAATTGGCTATACTGGTGTCATGCTTAATCAAGGCAAACTACACAGTATTATATGTCTGGGCTCTGCATTCCCTACTGATTGCCCCTTATTACTGCGTATTGCCATTACAGATTGGAAGACGGCCTTACGTTATACCGCTAGGCATATGCCTTATGCTCCAAATGCACAAGATCTAGGCCTCCCCACTGCATCTGGGATACTCACAGCAAACAGGCTGCAATCCTGGCCACAGGGGGGAGTCACACAATTAGTGACCTTTTTACAGAGGTCACACTACTAAGACACATAGATTTTATACATATTCATAGCCTACCAGCTACGTTATTTCTAGCCCATGCTAGTGTAACCTGTTATATACAATGCCACTGGGTGCCTGAACGTATTGAACATCACACACATGACCTACTTCAAGCATTACACACAATGGGACGTTGTCGACACTTGTTCTGAGGGATGTATCGGTGCATTCGTGCTCATCTCTGGCTCCCCCTCACTTCTTAAGAGCCATATAGAAAAGGAACCTAGCTCAGAATGATTTGTCAGCGGCGTTTGACACGGTGCCGCACGCCAAGCTGCTCTCCCGCCTCTCTGAGATTGGGGTCTCTGGCTTGGCTCTGGCCTGGCTGAGGTCTTTTCTGGAGGGTCGTGCCCAACAGGTTTGGATGCCACCGGCAGCCTCTTCCCTGCAGGAGGTCTCCACAGGTGTCCCCCAGGGCTCGTCCCTTAGCCCCCTTCTCTTTAACATCTATGTTACCCCTCTGGTCTTTCTGGCCGAGGAGTTGAGGGCTAAGGTGATAGCCTATGCTGATGACACCCAGCTTCTTTTTACCTGGGGCAAGGGGGATGATTCCATCCTGCCTGTGCAGAAGTGTTTGTCTTCTGTATTTGGGTGGCTTGCTAGAGCCCAACTCAAGTGCAATGAAGACAAATCGGAGATCCTTCTTTATGGCAACTTCCCCTTGGATTTCAGATGTAAGATCTGGCCTCCTGATTTCCCCCCTCCTTCTTCTAATGGGAGCTCCGCTAAAAACCTAGGAGTCTGGTTTGAGGATAATCTCTCATTCTCTGTCCAGGTGAAGAAGATCTCAGGCGGTTGTTTTGGCCTTCTTAAGGTTCTTAGGAGTTTTCTCCCCCTTCTCCCTAGGTCTGCCAAGGAAACGGTTATTCGGGCATTGGTACTGTCCCGTTTGGACTATGCCAATGCCCTGTATGTCGGCTTACCCGGTTACTCCATGAACAAACTACAAGTGATCCAGAATGCGGCCGCTAGGCTGCTTCTTGGTATCGCCAGAAGTAGTAGTGTACGCGCTCATCTTCGTGCCCTGCACTGGCTACCCATGGCTGAGAGGGTTAAGTTTAAAGCCTTGGTCATTGCCCACAGGGCCCTTCACAATCTGGGTCCCATTTATCTGCAGAGGCGGTTTGCCTTTTACGTTCCGACTAGAGTGCTACGCTCGTCAGCTCTTTTGTTGGCCAGGGTTCCGCGCTTCTCCCGGTCTAGGGCGGGGGGTAGCTCGCTAGCGGTTAAAGCCTCCCTGGCCTGGAATGCTCTCCCATTTTTCCTGCTTAATACTCAGGACCCGCTCTGCTTCAAGCATCTCCTCAAAACTCATCTGATTCCATAGTCTTCTACTTCTGTTAGCTCTTCGCTTGGCTCCGCGCTGGGACACTCCTTGGAGTAACTATTGCGCGCTATAAAAATATCTAACATAACATAACAACATAACATAAGGAATACCCCCATTACATTTCTTGCAACTCTTGCTTTAAATGTATACAATTTTCTATACTACACCAGGCATACCTTCCTCCACACAGACTCCACACCATGTTCCCCACAGTAGCGTCTACTTGTCCTTGATTTCCTGCACTAGATGCTAAACTTTTATACATGTTATGGGATTGGCCCAGGCTGATTCCTACTGGATGCAAATCACTGCTACCCTGTCATAACTTACCAATCTAAACTATTGGCACTCCATGGGATACTCCATATTGGGTTTATCCCATAGACCCAAAAGCACTAAAGTGCTGTCACAATGTGTGGACTTGGCGTATTACTGACAAAGCGCCTCATGATGAGACTGTAAATCACACATTGTGCCCTCCAATTTTTCAGTGGTGGGAGGAGGTGAAGAAATGGATCCCAGTGGAGAGTGGAGCAATATGCTGAGAAGAATACTGGGGTCTGCAGAAGAAGCCCATAGCGCTGGAGTGGGATGCCTGTTGGAGTCCTTTAAAACTTCGGAGGTTACAAACACTTAAGTTTGTTTATCAAACTTCTCCATTCATATGTTAAAGCTGGCTAGTATACACTTGCTTAAGCCTAGCAAACTGTCACATAGGCAGTGTATCGCCTAGCCTAAGCTGGAATTCCTATCACACTATACTGAAAAAACCAATTAGACTATCTCCTTGTTTGGGTTATCACCAATTTGTACACACCAGTATGACATATATGTGGTTTTTGGTTTGCTTGCTCACAATAGTGATGACGTTTAGTCCTGGAAGGGTGGGGGAGGGTCAATTTGTTCAGATCACACTTTTCTGTGATAGACGGAATAAAAAGATATTTTTAAACTGTTCTGCTGCATGATATTAAGTCATGTCCTTCTGTATGCTTGAACCTATATCTTGACCATTTTCTAGATCTGTGATGTACACAGCCATGGTTTATTGAAATGAACCAGATGCTGACAATGTGTATAACAAACAAATGCATTAACGTTTGTGTCAAAAAGGGGGGGCGTTAGAGAGCTCACTGCAAGATGGCAGTATTTTAGTGCTGTTTTTCTGGCCAGGTGCAGAAATCCATCCTGAATCCTGCCATCCTGGTCTACAAATTAAGAAAAATGGATCCTGGTGTGTGAAGATGTGAGGATTAACACTCTGTGACATTTTTTGAAATCCACCAGGCTTGACTGAACAGCTGGGGACTCAAGACCGCGCAGCACTATGGTGGGTGGAAACTAGGCAGCACCTCGGCGTGACACAATAAGGCCACTGGAATATCGCATCACTATGACAGCGGTGACTGGGAGAGAAAGGCAGTGACCGAACTGTTGACTGCGGTGGTCATCAATGATACTGACTGACCCGCCAGCATAGAGCGAGAGAGGTGCACATGCTGCAAATAACCCTGGGGAGGTGAGCAGGTCACCCGAGAGCTGCAACAGCTGAGCCGCAGCGGCTGGAAGATCATGCGGATTGGGATCGGTTTCGGGAGGCCCCTGAGGGAGACTGCCATGGAGCAGATATGGGCCCACCGTGGTGGTGGCAGTTGCGCTAAGCCGCCGGTGTTTTGAGCTCCTGGGGGTGCAACTGCAGATGGTGCGGGTGTCACTGCACGGGTACTGCACTTAGGGGTGGGGAAAGGAGGTTGCCTGGGAAATTAAACTGAAGGGCTCACAACAAGATCCTCGGCAGCCTAGCTGACTCCGAGGCAGCAAACTGCCGCTGCTCAAAGAAGAAGATACGTGACTGTGATACCCTCACACTATGGTAGGAACACTGCGCCTCGTGGTCGGTGAATAGTAATGCAGACAATAACTTTCATGCTGGGGTGGAGAGCAACATGTTGGCAAAGTAGCCTGCCGTCCCCCCAATGATGGCCTCACACTGAACAAGGCCCAAGGGATATGAATGTGACTGCATGAAGTAACTACATATTGCAGGAGTGAGAAAGTTGTATTTGCAAATGACTCATTCAAATGCCGCTGTGAGTTAAGTTTAAGAGGAGCTCTGATCTGCCGCTACCATTGTATTCCTTGGGTGCAGACTGACGCAGTAATTATCTCGGGCTTCTCAGTCATTGAGGCGGGACCTGTGGGGGCATGGAGTTAAAGTGTAGGTGCCGCTCAATTAGAGCTGTGAAGAAGACAGACAAAAACCAAACATGCCTAACATTTGAAGCTCAAAGAACTGTCAGAGCCACACAGGATTTACAAAGAGACTCTGACCAGGAAACTGAATTGCAGGGGGCATCAGCACTTGATTCAACGCTACAAGCCATGCAGCAAAGCCTTCAATCTATAAATGGCAAAATTGACTCCTTAAACCTGCGAATAGATCACATCTCAGCCAAATTAGATAAGTAATTGTCCAGACTTAAGGAAGCTGAGCAAAGAATCTCGACAGCTGAAAACGAGATACACACATAGACCGGGAAATGTACAGATGTGGAGAAACTCATTAGAGGTCATCCAACCAAAGAACAAGGACTTAGAAGCACGTTTGAGGTTAAGTAATTTGTGCATAACTGGAGTTCCCGAGTCGGCAAATATAGGGTGGATGGAAGTTTTTGTGGAACAGATGCTCACCCTGCTATTTGGCCAAGAGAACATGTCTAACCTGCTAGTAGACAAGTGCACCCATAGATCCTTGGTGGCCAGACCTCCAACGGACGCTACCCAGCGCCCAATTATTGTTGAATTACTTA
The DNA here is from genome assembly GCF_964204655.1 of Triturus cristatus. Classification (NCBI taxonomy): domain Eukaryota; kingdom Metazoa; phylum Chordata; class Amphibia; order Caudata; family Salamandridae; genus Triturus; species Triturus cristatus. The sequence goes on along the minus strand of NC_140591.1, from coordinate 1,077,157,011 downwards.
ATTACCATGACCGGGACAGAGTTCTATGCCTAGCGTGAGAGAAGAAAGACATTAATTATCAAGGGTTTCAGGTATCCTTTTCCCCAGATTTTGCTGTGGCTGTCTAGGCAGCGAGGCAGGAATATCTACCCGTAAAGCGTCTACTTCAGAAAGGAGATAGAGTGTATGCCATACTATACCCTGCACTCCTGCGCATTGATTATGATGGTCAACAAAAGCTCTGTGCAACACCTAAGGTAGCCAAGGATGTCCTGAAGTCTATAACACGTACAAAATACCGCCAACAAATAATGGAAGGAGAGGACTCTGAAAAGTACTGCAGAACTGAATCATTAACTATTGGGGCATGAGACTAGTAAATGAATAAACTGCACCACAGCACTCCGGAAGTGCTGTAACTGATCTAGGCCTCCAACTCCCGCCATCACTAAATATCACTGGCAAGTTAAGATACTCATCCACCTCCATACCAACGGAGGGATGAAGGGTCTCTAGCAGCCCTCACAAGGGTTACCCCAACTGTTATGATAAGTATACTGATTGAATTAGTACTGCAGGTATTGTTGTTAGCGATTAAATTGAGTTAATTTGGGATTGTAACTTTGGCATGATTGGGATGTCAAAGTGGCTGGGGGTGGATCAGGGGGGAAGTTATGTTTCTTATTGGTATTATCATGGCTCACCTACACTAGGTACAGCGGTGTTGTAACCTTTAGTGGTGCTGCCTAATGCAGCACACATAGGAGTTGCAAAACCTCATTTTTTTTTATTGTTTATGTGCAGTAAGGGATACCTTCCTGCACATAAACAGTCAAAGGTGTTTCGCTGTGTTTATGTGTGCTGAACAGCACAGCACACATAGAAACAGCAAAAACGAGGAGAAATAAAGCATTTCTCCTCGTTTCACCTGTTTAAGGCCAGATTTTACCTGGTCTTAATTTTGGCACTGCAACCTATTTACACCACCCTTGCAAATAGGGGGCAGCATCAAAATCAATGGGTGTTGCGGTGGAACGCCCACCACAACACCCATTGCCTTCCCCTTTCACGCTAAGTACAGCATGAAAGGATGCCCCTATTTACAAGGCAGTGTTAAGCCACGTTAAGTGGCTTAACGCTGCCTTATAAATAAGGTGGAGCCCCTATTGCCATGGTGATAGGGGCTTCTAATTATACCCCTAAATCTCTCTTAACTTGGAATAGAAGAGGTCTTAATGAACCCAGGAAGATAAGACAGATAACGGCCTACCTCAATCGACACCATACTCAAATTGCGCTCTTACAGGAAACACATCTGACGAAGCATACAGAGGCGAATGTCGGCACACAATGGGCCAAGATTTGACTGGCCTCTTCTGCTTGAAATTCCAAGGACGCGGTTCATACAATACTACGGATGGACAACTGCATTTACCTAAGAGAAATGGGCCCCTGATGAAGGGCACAACCCGAAATGCATAGGACACTATTGTTAAAAAAGTTTTTTTTTTAAAGTTGTAAACGTGAATACAACAGCACAACAAGATAAATATGCTACAAGAAAATGAATGAACACTTTGGAAACTTTTTGGATTAAAATTTGAATTATTGAAACTTTATTGAACTGAGTGCAGATTGGAGACACTTTTCACAGGAGGAGGAAAGTGCTGGGTTAGTTGCGGTGAAATGCCCACCGCAACACTCATTGCCCTCCTCTTTCACACTAAGTACAGCATGAAAGGGTGCCTTATTTACAAGGCACATTAAGCCACATTAAGTGGCTTAACGCTGCCTTGTAAATAAGGCTAAACCCCTTTCAAAACCCCTATTGCCATCCCAACGTCACTAAAAAGGACGTTGTGGTGGCGATAGGGGCAAGTAATTATACCCCTAAATATCTCTTAACCTGGAATGTAAGAGGTTTTAATGACACCAGGAAGATAAGAGATTTAATGGGCACTATTGATAAAAAAGTTTTTTTTAAAAGTTGTAAACTTGAATACAACAGCACAGTGAGATAAATATACTACAAGAAAATAAATGAACACTTTTAAAACATTTTGGATTACATTTTGAATTATTGAAACTTTATTGAACTGAGTGCACATTGGAGGCGATTTTCACGGGAGAAGGAAAGCGCTGATTTAGTAGCAGTGGAACGCCCACCACAATACTCATTGCCCTCCCCTTTCACGCTAAGTAGAGCCTGAAAAGGTGCCATATTTACAAGGCAGCGTTGAGCCATGTTAAATGGCTTAATGCTGCCTTGTAAATAAGGTGAAGCCCCTATCGCCACCACAACATCACTAAAAGTGACGTTGTGGTGGCGATAGGGGTTAGTAATTATACCCCTAAATATCTCTTCACCTGGAATGTAAGAGGTTTTAATGACACCAGGAAGATAAGAGAGGTAATGGGCTCTATTGATAAAAAAAATTTGGGGGAAAGTTGTAAATGTGAATACAACAGCACAGTGAGATAAATATACTACAAGAAAATAAATGAACACTCTTAAAACTTTTTGGATCACATTTTGAATTATTGAAACTTTATTGAACTGAGTGCACGTTGGAGATGCTTTTCACAGGAGAAGAAAAGTGCTGATTTAGTTGCGGTGGAACGCCCACCGCAATACTCAATGCCCTCCCCTTTCACGCTGAGTAGAGCCTGAAAAGGTGCCATATTTACAAGGCAGCGTTGAGCCATCTTAAATGGCTTAATGCTGCTTTGTAAATAAGGTGAAGCCCCTATCGTCACCACAACATCACCAGGAAGACACCAGGAAGATAAGACAGGCAATGGCCGATCTCAATCGACACCATACTCAAATTGCGCTCTTCCAGGAAACACATCTGAGGAAGCGTACGGAGGCAAATGTCGGCACACAATGGACCGAGATTCGACTGGCCCAACACTCGCTAGACGCTAATTAAAAAGGGTCCACCATTAGTGGTTACACATGCAATCACAGATGACCAAGGTCGATGTGCCATACTACAAGGTAGTTTATACGGCACATTAATCACAATAGTAAATGTGTATGGTCCAAATGTAGATGACCCCGAATTTTACATTGGTATTTGAAACATGCTGCACTCTCTTCAGCCATCCGAAATAATATGGGGAGGGGACTTAAACACACACCTTGATCCATTAAAAGATAAATCGGCTCTGTGCAGTGGACAGGGCAGGCACTCAGACCAAATAATAAGAGAAGGGCTGGAAGAATTTGGCATGGTAGACATATGTTGAATACATAACCCAGAATCATTTTGTGGGCACTCACATAATATATGTACATGGCACCTGGTCCCGCTTGAACTGTGGGGGTGAATGCTTGGCTAAAAGGGGAGGGGCACTTTCCAAGAGCCCTCTTAGATCATACCCCTGTGAGACTTGACATTAAGATGCCAACATACACACCCCAGCAATTTACATGGAATTGAAGGCCAAAAGCTCTATTGGACCCGATATACAAAAACACTATTCATTAGGCCATTGTGGAATATTTTGACATAAACAAGGGATCTGTAAGCAAAGCGGGCATATTTATGGGAGGCATTTAAGGCTACAATCCGGGGTATATGGGAGGCATTTAAGGCTTCAATCCGGGGTATATGTATTAACACGAGTGTGGGAATATTACAAGATATCCGTATGCAACTAAAAATCATGGAAAACACCTTAAAGCACTTAGAAAAAGAGAATAATGAACTCAAGCCATGCCCAAACATTGTAGCTAATATAAGAGAACATGTCACTGAATTGTTTGCCCTGGCACAAAAGGAAGTGCAGTATATGGCACAGCGTCACATTGCAAGAGCATATGGAGAGGGAGGGGGACCTTGCCATAACCTAGTCACGGAATTAACCTCAGGCAAGAGACAAAACCCCACGATTAAGATCACTGACGGAGTTGGGGTCCATCATTATGATTCAACTGAGATATTGACACAATTTATGCAATTTTATGAGGGACTATATGCTTCCAGAGGGCCGACCAATGTGAAGTGTTTAGATGCTTATCTATCGGACATGGCACTCGCATGGTAGTCGGATAGACAGAGGGAGTATCTCAGTCAACCTACAGAAGAAACAGAGATCCGAGAGGTCATATGCTCCCTGCCAAATAGAAAAGCACCAGGTCCAGACGGCCTAACTAGCAAATTCAATAAAGAATTTGTGGACTCTTTAATACCCCATATCCTCGAGATGTACAGGGAGACCTTTAGCAAAGGCGTCCTTCCCCCCACACTTTGAAAGGCCCTAATAATTGCCTTTTTAAAACCGAACAAACTATCCACTAGTCGAGAATCATAAAGCCCCATGTCCCTCATTAATATAGATGCAAAGATACTGGAGAGAATATTAGCCACTAAATTACAACCCTTATTGATGGCCATGATTCTCCAGATCAATCAGGATTCCTACTGACTAGATCTACCACGCATAATCTGCGAATCATTTATGCATTTTATCAACTCAACCTGGATCTCAATACTGCAGCGTTATTATTAGATGCCGCTAAGGCATTCAACTCCATAGAATGGAACTACATGTTTCAGATTTTACAATGAATGGGGTTTTCAGTGCATTTTAGGAGATGGATAACACTGTTTTATACCTCCCCCGTGGCGAGGGTGCGCATCAATGGGCACACGTCAGAGACATAAACTAATCATAGGGGTACCAGGCAAGATTGCTCCCTGTCTCCTCTTTTGGATTCTGGAGCCAATGGCATGTATTATAAGACAAAGGCATGCAGCATCAGTGCTATACTTTTGACAGAGACCTAAAAATATCTCACTATATGAGGACGACATGGCCCTATGTGTAAGGGACCCTGAAAAAAATCTTGCTCTCGTTCTACAAGAATACGTCACCTTCAAGCAATACTCAGGACTCAGTATAAAACTAGTCAAAATCGACTATGACACCACATACCGAACCACACACATTAGACTACCCCCTAGATTGGTCCGCGGACCCGGTAAAATACCTGGGAATATGGATACATAGAGCTCCAGAGTAGGTAATACGTGAAAATTATGTCAGGGATCTGCAAAACTGGAGACACAGATTGTACAATGGTCAAGAATGCAGCTGCCATTGGTGGACAGTATAACTGTCATAAAATTGATATTACTTCCACAATTTTTCTATTTGTTTATTAATATACCTATTATACTGCCACGTTCCTTTTTCAACACAATACTTACTCATCTGATAAAGCTAGTAGGGGCTGAGAAACGATCCTGTATTAAATGGGAAGTCATTACTATGTCATACAAACAAGCAGGGTTCGAGGTACCAGACTTTTATTTATATTATCTCTGTGTGCAGGTGCATTATTGGTATAAACCCCACATTTATACACCAAATTCAATGGTAGAAGCAGGAGATTCTTACCCCACACCACTCTGGTACATACTACCACAGAAGAGAGTCAGCATACTGAGCACAAAGATAACACGATCCATTGCACATCTTCCACATGGCTGGCCATAGTTGCGAAAGCCAACAAACTACTGTTGTATGCCATAGCACTCCCCATCGGGCATCATCCAGCCCTATCAGTTACACAAGAGCAGGGAACACTTGCTGCTCAAGCAGGTAGGAATAGACAAGATGAGTGATGTATACCCAGAAGGGGCATTTTTAACCTCTGAATATTTGAATTATATACAGAATAAAACACCGCTATTCACATCTACATATTATTATCTTCAGTCAGCTGTGGGGTAATTGTATCCTTCAATCCCAGAGGAACCTCCTGTGCTCTGTTCACTGCAGGTGCTTCTTGCTAGCCTCATGAGCTGTTAATGAGTTACTTAAATCATACAAGGAGGCTCTAGAAGAGAGCCGTCGAACTCCCATTCAGGCCCTCGAACGATGGAATGAGGCGTTAGTTTCTCAGATAACACTGGAGGAGTGGGAGATCTTCTGTGGTTTGACAGAGTTAATAACATCCAACTGTAATTTGCATATAATTCATTTAAAAAATATACAGCAAATGTATTATACACCAGCTACATTACACAAGTATTGTCTCAGGGACAATGACTTCTGTCAGCGGTGTGGGAAGGAGAGAGCAGATTTTGTATATTTGACATGGGAATATGCACCGATTTGGGAATTTTGGGCAACTGTAGTACAAGACTTGAGAACTATAACGTCAGAGGAGGTGCAATGCAGCCCACATGTGTGTTTGTTGGGCCTGATTTAGAACTTAAAAATGGGGATAAACCAATTTATTGCAGTAGCACTATTACTGTCTAAAAGACGAGTGGCTATGTACTGAGGGAAAAGATCAGCTCCTAAAAAAAAAAGTTTGTGTTAAAAAAAACAACCGCACAAAAGGAGAAAGTTTGGTGTCAGAATTGGAAGTGGTACGAATGGCCCACAACAACTTCCTCAGTTAAAACATTCAATCAAGACCATTAACTAAAGACAGTTAAATGTTATCTTTGACAACGTTGTTACATATTTCAACCAAACCATTGCTTTTGGGGTGGTACAATGATGTTTTGACATGTTTGATGCCTAGATTTTCCAAAAACATCTCAAACTCTTTTGACACACATTGTGGACCATTATCACTTACTATTTCATTGGGAATTCCCTTCCTCAAAAATAATGCCTCCAAAAACTGTATAAGCTTAGATGTAATAATACTGTCCACAAAACACAGCTCGGGCCACTGCAAATAGTAGTCCAGCAAACAATTCCACTTGCTGTTTCCCCCATGAGCACAAATAAGAGCAGTAAATTAATTGGCCAACTTTGACCAAGCCTTATCTAGTACTGGTACAGATTCTACCTCACTGGACACCATGACATGAGATTTATCCCTCACAGTGCAGCTCACACACTGTTTCACAAAACTGTTCTACGGCTCTATCCAGATAAGGCCACCAAAATAAATCTCAGATCCTCCATTTCATAGCTCGCATTCTAATGTATTCTTCTTGCACTAACTCAACAGCTTTATGTTGCCAGGATTTCGGGACCACTAGCACATCCATTCATCTCTCAAACAGGTATTAAGGATGTACAATTTCCCTGACATATGCTTAAAAACATCCACTTCAGCATTAACCAATTTACCTGCAGGCCACCTTTTACTCGCAAAGTTCCAAACCTCCATCAACACTTCATCCTCAGCAAGAGCATAGAACCATTCCGGTTTAGTAATGGCACTAATAGTGGCAAATCACAATCCTTTCATCATGCCAAACAGCACTCTCAGCTACCTCATCTAACGGCAGATGTGATAGACAATCGGCCAAAATATTCCGAAACCCCAGCATGTATTCCACATGATAATCAAATTCCTGCAATCTCTACTGGCAGTTAGCTACTCTAGGGGTGGTTTTACCTGTCCCCTTAGTGATAAACAAATCTCCTAAAGGTTTATGATCAAATCATACCACAAATTTTAAGCTCAATGGATAATGACGAAAATGATTTATGCACCACGAACATGCAAACACTTCACGTTCAATTACCGAATAGGAGGACTCAGTGCCTCTCAAATGCCCAATTTCATCTCTTCCATTTCTCTTTTGTGATAAAACAGCACTTGACCTATACTGACTTGCATCAGTCATAATAATACTGGGATCATTTGTGTCAAACAGTTCAAGGGGAATGACAGTGTTAATGTCCTCTTTCATTCTCTAGCAGGACCAGCATTAGTGCTAGTGGTGCCCGGTGTGAAAATTTTTGTTGGCACCCCCAATGACCTCCTTCTCCATGGATTCCCTCACTACCAAGCTTTAACAATGCCCCTCAAGTCTCCATAACCTCTCTCACTCTCTAATGCACTTCTTTTGTTTTATTGCACCAGTTTTACTAGTGTAAGGTGTCAGAGCACTTTATATCACATACACATTACAGAGACAATGAATCACATGTGTGTACATGAGTCTATAGGAAATGTTACATTAGACAGAGGACTACAAGGTGTTGGAGTCATAAGCCATCCATACTGGTAGAGAGTATAGTTTGAGTGCTTGGTCTGGAGCAGCACAAACTCAGAATGTAAAACTTAACCCCATGGTTGGGGGTTGGCTTACTAATATGTATTCATTTCTACCCAAGTGAACCCTTTTTGCAACATCAGAATAAAAAAAAATGGGGGGAAAAATCATAACACTCTAATCTATACCTTGTGGTTTTCATGCAGCTCTTGAATGCTAGTTAATAACTCACTGTTCTATAGTAGGATATAAACGTATAAACTCCAAGTACAAAAAGGGTCTCTCTGACAGAAACAGTAACACACTGACCTATTTACAATACATGCACCTTGTTATCTGCATGGTACACATGCTTTGCCACAGGCATTTTAACCTCCTGTGGCACTTTATGGTGAGTCAAAACTTCCACTAGACAAAGCTCCAATCTGCTGCATCAGGTCCATTAATCACCAGAGTTATCTTAAAATGTTTATGGTTGCCTGAATATTGCTGGATGCAAGGAATGTGACAGCAGGGGCTTTTAAAACTTTATTATACTTGAAGACACGGTCTCCCCCCAAAGTCAGTGCCCTGTGCGGTGGCACTGATCACACTGCCCTAGAGCCAGACGCGTTCTCTGGAACTCCTCAATGCTCTCTTGGGTCTACACAAACTTTGCTCACTTCCCTTCTTTAGCAATGCTCGCAAATTATGCATCTTTTTCCCCACATTTGAGAATAAAACTCCATCAAACCCATAAAGGATTGCAATTGATGGAGGCCGAAGCCTTATTTAAGGTAGTAAACACTTTGACATAGTTGATCTGTGTTTGCATCTCTGTTATATTAGGCAAACGATGTCTCTCAACACAAATCCTATCATTGCAGTCTCTCAGGTCCACACACATTCTTAGGAATCCATTGGGTTTGCAGGTCAGTACCACAGGTGAAACTCTAGCACACGTGATATTCAAATTACAGTTCTTTTCCCATGTTATTCAAAACAAAACAATTAATCCATTAGTCGAGTTCTTTTCTTTTTCTTGGACCCGATTCACAGAACTAACTTAAGACAAAATCCTAAACTTACTACCATTTTGGTATTCACAGAAGGCACTTACTCATTTTGGTATTCACAGAAGGCACTTACTCATTTCGGTATTCACAGAAGTTAGGAGTCCTAACTTTAGGACTCCTAAATGCCTTCTGTGAATACCGAAAGTCTTAAAATTAGGATTTTTCTCAGTTTAGTAGTAGTATAGTTAGGGCTCCTAACTTTAGGACTCCTAAATGTCTTCTGTGAATACCGAAAGTCTTAAAATTAGGATTTTTCTCAATTTAGTAGTCCTAAGTTTAGGACTCCTAACTTTAGGACTCCTAAATGCCTTCTGTGAATACCGAAAGCCTTAAAATTAGGATTTTTCTCAGTTTAGTAGTAGTATAGTTAGGACTCCTAACTTTAGGACTCCTAAATGCCTTCTGTGAATACCGAAAGTCTTAAAATTAGGATTTTTCTCAATTTAGTGGTCTTAAGTTTAGATTTAGGACTACTAAATTGAGAAAAATCCTAATTTTAAGACTTTCGGTATTCACAGAAGGCATTTAGGAGTCCTAAAGTTAGGAGTCCTAACTATACTACTACTAAACTGAGAAAAATCCTAATTTTAAGACTTTCGGTATTCACAGAAGGCATTTAGGAGTCCTAAAGTTAGGACTCCTAACTTCTGTGAATACCGAAATGAGTAAGTGCCTTCTGTGAATACCAAAATGAGTAAGTGCCTTCTGTGAATACCAAAATGGTAGTAAGTTTAGGATTTTGTCTTAAGTTAGTTCTGTGAATCGGGCCCCTTGTCTTTAATCCAGTAAGATGTTCTTAGGCCAACACGTGTTTCGTCGCCTCAGTAATTTTATACACGCGACTTGTTCACGGCTAGGTAAGAAAACAGTATGGTAGCTTGTGTTACATATTTTAGGATCAGCGTATACACTCGTCTAATCAGAACAAATGTAAAGGTGCCTGTACATGCATATGATACAGTGACTGTAAGAGTCTTGGATTAGGACCCAGACGAAAAGAGATTCCCATCATCTCATATCATTTGTACATGGATAAATTGCACAAGTGAATAGTAAAAATTGTATGTGACAGAATTAAGTTCTATGTGGTTTTGCACCCAGAAGCAAAAAACTATATAAGAAGGTGAAAGATACAACTCAAAAACACACTGTGACCTATGACCAAAGAGAAAAAGCCACCACTTCCTTCATCCAAAAGATCCGACTCTTAAAACATGCAGTAAGAGTCCAAGAAAAATCGTGACAACCAACCTGAACAGTAATACTGAGAAGTAATCTAAGAGGAGCATAAGAGAAACGCATATATGTATATCAGTATACGTTAATATAATTCTATCTTAAGTCATAAGCAATGCTGAAAGATTCTATATAAGTATGCCTACAAGAATAGAGTCAGTATACATACTCCTATTGTGGCAAAAATTCCAGGCCACAATAATCCTGTGGCGTGGGGTATGGGGTATTCTCCAAAATATAACAAATTATGAGCTCCGTTGGGCGGTCAATAAGCACCCTTCTTCTGCAAATAGGCTTCCAAGTCTAAGTAGGAGATAAAACTAAAAACAAGGAAAGTCTTGCTTACTAACCGGGTAGTCCGTTGAGAAATAATCCTACGGTCAGGTAAAAGCTAAATTCCGCGCTCTACCGCGTAAATATCCGATTCAAGTGTCAGTACTTACTTGACAAATGTCTTGTCTGTCCGTAAAACATCCCCCCACGCCGGTCTCCTCATGTGCAAGTGCCGGCATTCAAACGTAGTGATACCTTAATTAAAGCGCCCATGCGATCATGTGATCACGTCAAGTGCGTGATCATATTCGTGCTTGGAAATCAGCGCCATGTTTTAATGGGCTGATTGGAGAGAGATAGACGATTTTAACGTCTATATAGAAACCTCTAGTAAGATGTATTAATTTGTTGTCCCCGGTATTCTGGCTTGAAAAGTAGAGTATAGCAGCATGATTAAAATAAATGCACTAAATTAATAAAAGAGGTGGAAAGAGGTCGTAATATAGTCACCTACATCTGCCTCTCTGTGGAGCTCAAAACAGAAGGTAGGGTCAGCGTACCGTAGTATCTATAGGTATTGGAAAGTCTAGGCGTGGCCAGAAAAAAAGGGCATCTGTCTACGTTGATCCCTACTATAAAGTAGCATATGGTTCCCAATATTAGCAGAGATAGTACCCAGATGATAATTGGTGGGAATTTGTTCCTAAGCAAACAAAAAATATCCAAACCGGACTATGAGTAAGGAAATCCGAGCATTATTATACACAGCGTGATCTGATCGGCTATAATTGGCTATATATCCAACCGGCCTATATTTTAGTGTTTAACGAGTACATGCACTCCAGTTCTCCAAGGTTGTCAACCAGACTAATTCAAGTTTCCCATTAAAAAACATGATGGTTAAGCATCAGAATCTTAGTTTTTAGTTACTAACAAGTAGGTTTGGTTCTAATTCAAGATCTCATTTGCCCAAAAAGTAATGCATCACCTGGTCAACATTCATCCCTATGTCAGCTGTTTGTAACTTGAGAATCCAGGATGCCTCATTTATATGTAATTGGAATTCTCTGTTACCACCTCTTGGGATTCTTAAAGTATGTTCTATCCCATAAAAGGAAAATTCTTTATGTTGTTATGTTGTTATGTTGTCCTTGTGTATGGCAGTCTGCAATGTGTGTCGCTATCGGGTATTTGAGGTCGCCCTGTTTGACCGCCCTCATATGTTCCCCAATCTCTCACGTAGTGGTCTTATAGTGCTCCCCACATATTTTTTGTGGCATCTGCATTCTATTATATATACAAAAAAATTTGAGCTGCAATTTATGTTGGTGTTGATCTTGTAGCATTTGCCGTCAGGGCCAACGAAATCTAATTTGCTTTTAATGGCCCAAGATGTATTCTGATGCTTAACCACCATGTTTTTTACTGCATAAATATACAAGTTATGTTAACTAAGCTGAGCCTGAAAATCTACGAAATGAATATGTTGTTTTAATGAAACCACCATGCATCACAAAGTGAAAGAATATATTATCCTCTTAAAGGTTATAATAATGTAAAAGTATCTGGTCATATGTATATGAATGTCACTCACACAAAAAAGTCACTGAAAGCGATCTCTCTGTTTGGAGTAAATACAAACGCATAATGGGAAACTTGAATTAGTCTGGTTGACAACCTTGGAGGACTGGAGTGCATGTACTCGTTAAACACTAAAATATAGGCCGGTTGGATATTTAGCCGAATATAGCCGATCAGATCACGCTGCCTATAATAATGCTCGGATTTCATTACTCATAGTCTGGTTTGGATATTTTTTGTTTGCTTAAGGACAAATTCCCACCAATTATCATCTGGGTACTATCACTGCTAATATTGGGAACCATATGCTACTTTATAGTAGGGATCGACGAAGACAGATGCCCTTTTTTTCTGGCCACGCCTAGACTTTCCAATACCTATAGATACTACGGTACGCCGACCCTACCTTCTGTTTTGAGCTCCACAGAGAGGCAGATGTAGGTGACTATATATGACCTCTTTCCACCTCTCTTATTAATTTAGTGCATTTATTTTAATCATGCTGCTATACTCTACTTTTCAAGCCAGAATACCGGGACAACAAATTAATACATCTTACTAGAGGTTTGGCTATAGACGTTAAAATCGTCTATCTCTCTCCAATCAGCCCATTTCTAAGCACCCACGTGATCACGCACTTGACGTTATCACATGACCGCATGGGCGCTTTCATTAAGGTATCACTACGTTTGAAAGCCGGCACTCGCACACGAGGAGACCGGCGTGGGGGGATGTTTTACTGACTGACAAGACATTTGTCAAGTAAGTACTGACACATGAATCGGATATTTAGGCGGTAGAGCGCGGAATTTAGTTTTTACCTGACCGTAGGATTATTTCTCAACGGACTACCCGGTTAGTAAGCAAGACTTTCCTTGTTTTTAGTTTTATCTCCTACTTAGACTTGGAAGCCTATTTGCAGAAGAAGGGTGCTTATTGACCGCCCAACGGAGCTCATAATTTGTTATATTTTGCAGAATACCCCATACCCCACGCCACAGGATTATTGTGGCCTGGAATTTTCGCCACAGTAGGAGTATGTATACTGACTCTATTCTTGTAGGCATACTTATATAGAATCTTTCAGCATTGCTTATGACTTAAGATAGAATTATATTAACGTATACTGATATACATATATTCGTTTCTTTTATGTCTCCCCTTAGATTACTTTTCAGTATTACTGTTCATGTTGGTTGTCATGGTTTTTCTTGGACTCTTACTGCATGTTTTAAGAGTCGGATCTTTTGGATGAAGGAAGTGGTGGCTTTTTCTCTTTGGTCATAGGTCACAGTGTGTTTTTGAGTTGTATCTTTCACCTTCTTATATAGTTTTTTGCTTCTGGGTGCAAAACCACATAGAACTTAATTCTGTCACATACAATTTTCACTATTCACTTGTGCAATGTATCCATGTACAAATGATATGAGATGAGGGGAATCTCTTTTTGTCTGGATCCTAAACCAAGACTCTTACAGTCACTGTATCATATGCACGTTCGGGCACCTTTACATTTGTTCTGATTAGACGAGTGTATACGCTGATCCTAAAATATGTAACACAAGCTACCATACTGTTTTCTTACCTAGCCGTGAACAAGTCGCGTGTATAAAATTACTGAGGCGACGAAACGCGTTTTGGCCTAAGAACATCTTACTGGATTAAAGACAAGAAAAAGAAAAGAACTCGACTAATGGATTAATTGTTTTGTTGTGAATAACATGGGAAAAGAACCGTAATTTGAATATCACGTTTGCTAGGGTGTCTAATCATTGTATCTTGTTGATTTTTGCCACAATAACTTGGGGAGGCAGGTGGTTCTCCCTCACCCTATAGCACCGCCAATAAATAGAAACTTACCATTTAAATTCCAGTGAAACCACCTTTAGCGCCTACACCCTATTAACTATACCACCTAAATCTTTTTTAAACCACAGGTGAAACTCACTCAGAGCCCTTTATGGGTTCAATTATTCCTTGCAAGCACAATTTGTCAAGTTCCTTGCGTAACCCATGCCTAACCATAATTGGTACTCTTCTAACATTGTGAATCACTGGAGTCATGTGGATTTTGACTGAATCGTGTGTTTGGAACCTTTAGTTTTTCCCAAGTTATCAGTATATACTCTAGGAAATCTTGACCCCACTCAGAACACTGCACAGACCATACTTGCAGACATTCTCTTTAAAAAGAAACTAGATTGATATTGTTGGGATCCAAAATTATTTCCAAATTGCTTTGTCGCAACCACCCCAACAAGGACGACACATGTTTTGCAACAGAAACAGTGGCACTAATTTGGTTACCTTTACAATGCACCACCTCATCAAATTTGCCCAACAATTCAATGGGCTTGCCACCAAATGTTACAGCTCTTACGGATGATTATCTCAATTGAAAAGTATGGATTCTTCCCAAATCTCCAACAACTATCATACTAAAAAGAGATCAAACATCACGCTAGCATGTTCACCATATTCTCACCCACACCATTGAAGTACTGGGTATTTTAGTCCCAGCGGTGCAGGGGCACACACCCTATGACTTCTGGGTTCACCCTGTTCCAGACCTACAGAAACACAGAGTCTTCTGGGTGAAGTCAAAGATCGTTTATTGGCTGCAGACCAATTACAGGTATCCTAGAAGTACAACAGCGTGTATGTTCTCAGGAGACTGCTGAAAATCATAGAAACGGACTTAATCTTAAATACGCTTTTCCCTGCCTCAAGCATACATTCCTAGGTTTTATGATACGGTAATAAACAAGTGTACATTACAAAGAAAAGGCAGAGTCATGATGACCATCCCACATTCCAGTTCGGCCAGCCCACAATGATTTACACAGTAAGGTTCAGATCCCACATTTGATATCAATAGGCCCCAATAAAACACGGGCAGCTCCTGTTTTGGGAAACAAGTCATAAAGCAGGAACAGTCAGGTGTGAAAGAGATTAGCCGGAGGCTCTTGTAGAATGAAAGGGTTTTATGATGGGTCAAACCCTGATGCTAATCACAGGTGGACGGAGGAAGGGGAGCTCGTGAGACCAGTTTGACCTGGGGCAGCAGAGCCAGCTGCCCAGGTCACAGAAAAGTCACGGGAAAGCACATGTACTGTAAGGCCCGTATCTGCTCCATTATAGCCTATGTGAGGGCAATCACAAGATGGCCACTGCCTCCAAAATGGAACCCGCGTAGTGAAGCAGAATAACGTGTACACAGTGCATTCATAGCTAGAACGATATATAAAGCACTCGTACATACCGCATTAATCATTTGCGGTTCGCCAATACCAGGATAGACAGGGGTAGGGCCCTGTCCCCTACGCGGTCACAGAGATTAAAGTACGACAGACCCTCCTTTTGCCCTTACATAGGCAATCACTATACTCATCTTAATCCGAGTCTAGGTCAATGTTCACAAAGTCATGGAGATGTTGCTGTAGCATCATCCTATTACTTAGCTCGTCCCTCGATACAGGTTTCCTTACACATAAGGTAGCACAGAGGCCACATATCGCAGGAGCACACTGTATGCACAGACAGAACAGGAAAAGAATGGCTAAGATCATTCCAATGACCATCAGAACTTTCCAACCCCAGGCAGATATCAATTCCCAGAACCACCCCACCAGTGACCAATCTCCTTTATCCACGTGTATGGATTCAGATATTTTATGGAGTTTGGAGATGGCTTGATAGACTGTTGGAGCGTTATCTGGTATGAAAATGCAGCAACTAGATTGGATAACCTTACATACCCCACCGCGGTCTGCAAGAATAACGTCTAGAACCATGCGGTTCTGCAAAGTCATAAGGCGATCCGCTTGGAGCTCAGCTGTCAGATTACCAAGGGCACCAGCCGTTACATTTACAGTGGATTCAACCACACGTGTCAGTTGTCTCAGGTTCCTACTATTCACCATAGGTCCCCAAAACGGCAGGAAACCCAAAAAGAAGTCTCCCGCTTCTTGACCGGCAGTATCCTCCTTACTAATCACACCTCTCACAACTCTGGTCTTGTGATAATCAGAGGCAGCAGTAAATGTAGGCGGTAGCAAGTTCGCAATATAACATGTGCCCGAGAAATCAGGGGGCAACCATGTATATGCTCGGTCATTGCAGATGAAATATGTGCCCTTGGCAGCCAAAAATGCAGGGGAAACTGTGACGGGAAGGTGTACGTTTCAGTACAGTCACTTCTTCCCAGTTGAGCTCTAGGATTCTGACCATTACCCTGTAAGCAGAACCGACCTATGTGGGGTATGACCCAGATTGGAGATGAGATTTTTCGCTGTCTTTCACCCAGACTAATACTATACCCCGTCGCGTTCCATCCTACATAAGGTCTCAATTCTTCTTTGGGAATGGATGAGTATGCATCAATATCTCTACTCATATCGGCAACTCCTTTCATCAAAGCCTTATTATTGGTGATAGGTCTGATGGAACGCGGTTGGCGAGGGGAGTATGTATCTAGAGCATAGAGAAACATGGTCTGGAATGCCCATGACGATCCATTGTAACTAAATGGCAGCACCAAATAGGGAATACCCTTGTTAATGGTATGTGGCATTAACCCACACACCCAGCAATTGGTCGTATTCATTACTAGTTGGTGCTGGTGCAAAAGCTGGATAAACGAGTTATTTACAAATTCTGATCGTCTGGTTTGTTCATGTTCAGGCAGAGGGTGAAAAGAGTGAGAGGAGGCAGTAGAAAGAGGTATAGGCTGTACAGTGGGCGCAATGGTCTTTTGAGAAGAGAAAAACACAAATCCTACGATGAACATTATTATACTACACAGCGTAAATAGGCACAGAAATACAAAACATTTACTTTTTACAATTCTACACATCCTTGCTTTAGAGTTTATGTCCTCAACGGGTCTCTCCATCTTAAAAAACTCCATCCTCTAAACGGGCCGCTCGCGGCGGATGAGTTTCTTCTGCTAAGGAGTACGCCTGTCAGTCCAGGGAAACGCCCTAGACCAACCAGAACCGTTGACCTAATGTCTTCGGCCTGTACCTCAAAGTCTTGGCACCGCGACCCTGCGGCTGAACCCGGATGGTGGTTCGAAAAACAAAAATCAAGAAAGTCCTTCAGATGGGAGTGCCAAAAATGTCAAAAAGGGAATAGTAAAGAAATCTTTATTTGTCCATGGGCCTTAGTCTCAAATTATAGCGGATACGGCCAGGTGCTGTTTGGTCTTGGAACAAAAGGTCAGGCTCAGTGGTGTCCAGTCGATTTGATGGTGGAACAGCTTCTTGCAGAATATTGTCACTCTCTTGGTCTGAAACTGTGCCTCTTATGCGTGCGTCACTGAATGGTACAAAACGAGGTACAATGTCTGCCTCAGAGTCGGCGATACCCTCCTGGACCCACCGGTCATATGGCAAAGGCAAGGGGACTACTTTGCAGTGGGTGCCATGGATCCAGTGTTTCTTCCCCTTCACTCGCACCGCTGATCTCGTTGATAAAAGCACAAGGTGAGGGCCGATCCAGCGAGGCTCGTCGTTGCTCTTGCGCTGGAAATTTTGGACCAGGACCCACGAGCCAGGGTTGATAGGGTGTCCAGGAGGTTCAGAAGCTTAGGGAAGAGTATCATGTACCTGTTGGTGCAAAACACGCAGTTTAACAGTCAAATCATACAGGTAATCGAGTAGTACTGGATGCTCAATCTCACTAAATTTCGTAGGCCTCGGTACACCCCATACGTTGGCCGGGCGGCCAAAAACCACTTCGTAAGGACTAAGTCCCACTCGTGAGTGTATGGTTATTCTGGTGGACAGGAGTGCTAAAGGCAGAGCATCAGGCCATTTAAGACCGGTGCTCGCCTGAATTTTGGCCAGCTTGAGCTTTAAGGCTCCATTGTAGCGCTCTACTAGTCCAGCTGATTGGGGGTGATTTGCAGCGTGGAACTTTTGCTTTATGCCTAAACCTTCACATACATTCTTCATCACTTTACCCACGAACTCACTTCCATTATCACACCACACCATTCTTGGCATTCCAAACCTAGGGAAAAATTCTTTCACAAGGGCTTTGGCTGTGGATAGGGCAGTGTTATCTTTCAGAGGATAAGCCTCTATCCATTTTGAGAAAGCACAAACAACCACCAGTACATATTTCAGGTTGTTGCATCTTTCCATGTGAATAAAGTCCAGCTGCAAAACTTCGAATGGACATGATGGGGGTGCAAAGTGACCAGCTGGAGTTGGGGTTCCCCTACCAGGGTTGTATTTCAAGCATACCATGCAATTCTTGACCACATTCTCTGCACACTTGGGAATTCCAGCATTCTGCCATACTGGAGCCAACAACTTACAAATTCCTTTCGTACTGATATGTGCCATTCCATGTGCCATAGTAACCACTGGGAGCACATATGCGTCAGGTAGCAACCATCGCCTATGTTCTGTCAAATCAATCCAACAACCATTCTCATCCAACTTACCCATACTTTCTCTCCACTTGCTTAGCTCTTTCTCTGTGGCCTCAGCTTGAAGCGACTTCACACTCTCTATTGTGTTCTCACACATTCCAACATCATCAACCCATCTTGCGGGGCCTGCAACATACATTCTAGTCTTCACATTCTGTGCTGTTTCTTTCGCGGTCTCATCAGCAAACGCATTCCCACATCCAACATCATCTGTAACTTTCATGTGCGCACTGCATTTCATGATCGCAACTTGCAACGGTAGGGTCAGTGACTCAAGGAGATCATTCACCAACTTGCCATTCTGAATTTTAGCTCCATGCAACGTCAGAAACCCACACTCTTTCCACAGTCGCCCAAAATTATGAGCCACGCCAAAGGCGTACTGGCTATCTGTGTAAATATTCACTCTCATTCCTTCAGACAACACGCACGCTCTCGTGAGGGCGATTAATTCTGCTGCTTGGGCCGAATTATGTGGCACTCGTGCAGTTTCCACGACCGTGTGTAAAGTCGTGATAGCATATGCAGCAGTCGTGTCACCATTAGGGAGCTTGAAACATGAACCATCCACCCATAAAGTGCCATCACACTCAGTCAGGGGAGTATCTTTTAGATCTACTCTCCCTTTCGTCTCTTCCTCTGTTCTGAACAGACAGTCATGTTGCTCAATCTCATCTGAGTCTGCTGGAATTGGCAATAACGTAGCTGGATTCAGCGTATTGCATCTCTTTATGTGTATGTGATTTGCTAACAGTGTAAGCTCACAGCCTGATAATCGCGCACTAGTCAAGTGTTGTGTCTTGGTCCTATTTAATAATGTGTCTACAGCATGTGGAACCATAACGATCAATGTGTTGTCCATTACCAACCCAGCAGATTGTCGGATAGACATCGCTGCAGCAGCTGTCGCTCTCAGACAGCTTGGCAATGCCCTCGCTACAGGGTCCAAGGTGGATGAAAAATATGCGCATGGGTGCGGTCTGTCGCCAAAGGGCTGTGTTAACACTGACAACGCACATCCATCTTTCTCGTGAACATACAACGTAAAAGGTTTGCTGTAGTCAGGAGTACCCAACACAGGAGCTGAGCACAATGCATTGCGCAATTCCACAAAACTTTTCTGGCACTCCTCAGACCATGGGATAGGATTCGGTGTGTCTTTGCATGTTAAGGCTAACAAAGGTTTTGCCAACAAGGAAAAATTAGGAATCCAATGCCTACAGTATGAGGTAATGCCCAAGAAAGCACGTACTTCTCTCTGTGTTCTTGGCACACTCAACTGTGCAATGGCTTGAATTCTTTCTGGGGTCAGTTTCCTTCCCTCCTTCGACAAGAGATGACCTAAGTAGGTCACTTCTTGTCGACAATATTGCAGCTTAGAGAGAGACACTTTGTGATGGAAAGCAGATAAATGGCGCAACAATGACAATGTGGCTTCTTTGCAAATCTTTTCAGTATCTGCGGCGATTAGTAAATCGTCCACGTATTGAATCAGAATAGCGCCACTAGGTAAAACAAGTGCATCAAGCTGTGCTTTCAAAGCTTGACTGTATATGGATGGACTCTCACAGTAGCCCTGGGGAGCGCGTTTGAAGCGGAAGCTTCGGCCTCCCAGACTAAAGCCAAAAATATCTCTGCTCTCCTTTGCAATTGGGATGCTAAAGAAAGCATTCTTTAAATCGATCACTGAAAACCATGCAGCAGAGGCTGGAATCATCGTTAACAAGGCAGTTATATCAGGGACAACCGGAAACTGTGGCACAACAATCTTATTAACCTCTCTAAGATCAATCACAAATCTGTAAACAGGTGGCTGTGAAGGGTCCGTTCGTTTTAAGACAGGTAAAATCGGACTATTGCAAACGTTGCCTCTTGTTTCTTCAATCACACCCTTATAAATCAAGTCGCTGACAATGTCTAACAATGCTTTTTGGCCTTCATTAGAGATCTTGTACTGTGGAATACGTGGCAGTCTGACATTAGCCTTTAAAGTCACCACGTATGGCGGCATCTCCAAGAGGGCGGCATCATTGGGACCAGTAGCCCAAAGGGCATCCGGAAGGGATGACAATTCAGGTGGCATTGTATTTTTAGACAAGTACATTGGGGAAATCACTTTCTTACCTAATGTAAGTTGTACTCCTGAAGGAGAACAATACAGTGTAGCGTGCAATCTTTTCAACAAATCTAATCCTAGCAAATTCTCACCACAACCTGTCGTCAGAATCAGGGGTGCTTTCAACTCGCAAGGCCCAATAGAAAGTGACATGGGACTAGAAATCGGGTTCCTAACCGGGGCGCCAGAAAAACCTACTGAAACATTTATATCGCCAGACAAAGGTGCGCCAGGGAGTTTTGAATGCATGATTGAACTCTTTGCAGCACCAGTGTCTAGCAGAAAGGGCTCCGTTACATTTTCTGTAGTTACCTTAACATACGGTCCACTGGCACTGAAACAACTCCCTCTCTCTGTCTACGGCTGTCCTAGTAATCATTATTTTCTGCATCGCCGTCCTCTGCATAATAATCATTATTGTAATACTGAGCTGTATTACTAGTCGCGTTAGCTTGCTGGTCAAAACTATTGATGGTATTTTGAGGCGGCAGAGGACGCGCGTTCTGGGGAGCATTTCCACGCCCTCTGCCTCTAGGAGCTTGCTGACCACCCCTACCTCTTGCGCCATAAGCATTACCGTTCCGCTGCATTAATTTAGGGCAACTATATTTAAAATGACCTTCCTCTTTGCAGTATGAACATTGGTTGGGACCTACAGGGACACGTGGTTGATAATACCCATTCATTTGCTGATTGTTCTGAAATTGTTGGGGTTGGTGATAGACACCTTGGGGTTGCCTATAATTATTCTGACCTCCACGTGGCGGATAGGCCTGCTGCAAAAGGACCTTCGTCTTTAGTTCCTTCGTTTTCTTTTCTGTTCTATCCTTTTCATCTTTATCTCTGTTTTCATAATACTGTGCAGTAGCCAGTATTTGCGCTGAAGAGGAAACAGCCCAAGAACTTTCTGAATCTTTTAACTTTTTACACAGGTCAGGAAGTAGATTCTGCACAAACTTATCCACAAATAACCGTTGGCCACCCTCAGTACTCATATCTTGCCCACTGTGGTCAACAAACGTTTCCTCAAACCTAGTAAAGAAGTCTGACACTGTCTCATCTTTCTTCTGCTTGCATGCAGATAACTTGTCCCAATTTACGCGCATCGCGGGCATTATTGTCTTCATATACGTGATGATTCTACCAGGCAGTTCTGCTACTAAAGGCTCAGGTTTCGCACCACCAGTTTGTCTAGCATCAGCAGCGATGATGTTAGCCCATGTGTCTCCTAGTTCTGCAGCATGATCCGTATTACGTATGGATCCCCACAAGGGCTGTGGAACCACATTCCCAAACAGCATATCTACATCAGCCAGATTCATTACACAAGATTCTGCAGTCTGTGACAACTCCTTATAATAACCAGTAGGGTTTTTACGGGGATCAGGCAATGACTGCTTGAGTGCTAACACCTCAGATCTTTTCCATGGAACATGTACCCAAATACGCTGGAAATGTGCTACGACAGGTGGATTAGCATTTGCATCAGCGGGTCTCCAAACTCGGGGAACCTCACGCATCGGATATTGGCGTGCTTTTACCCTCTTTCCCACAGAAACATCAGGTTCAAACAACGACTGTTGACAATCATCATTCCTGAAGGACAATACAACCGCAACTGCTTTATCTACCTCGCGATCCACAATTATACCAGTTCCAAAGTCAAACCTCACTCTACACAACTCCTGTGGGCTCGGGTCTTTACCACTATCCTCCAATTCTTCACAGAGAATTTCGCACATTTTCTCAAACACATATCTCTGTTTTGGGGCATCCCACTGATGGAAAACGTTGACAACTGATTCCACATCATACAGTGAAGGGAAAACAATCCATCTACGCGCCATACTATCTATTACCTTTTTCTCATCAGGGTTAGGCAATTGACTACGCAGTTGCTTACGCTGTAAACCAGGAGTCGCACCAGATGACTCAAAAAGAGGCGATATTAATGTAGTAACCACATTAGCTAAGCGCTGTCGCGCTGAAGGAGAAGCTGAGGCGAAAACAGGGGGAAAAACAAAGGGAAGAAAAGAGGATGCAGAAACAGGTACTGGAGTGGTGGAAGGAAGAGTGTCAGGGGAGGCAGCTGCTGAATTAGGCAAAGTCGCAGGAAGCGCGGGGGCAGTCGGGAATACAACTGGCGGCCCTTGAGAGGGCTGCGCTATATGGACAAGAGCCGGCTGCGCAGCAGCTGGCGGTAGCGGCAAGGCTTGCAGTATATTAACTGGAGGTGGCATATTCACAAGCTGGGGAGGTGCCGTGGCATTTTGAGCATACGGGGGTAGTGAACTCAACAAATGCGACATCAGGGGATCTTTCTCCTTTTCTTCTAACTCATTCTGCTTAGAGTGTGGTAAGGCTGGGTAACATTTGTCGATCCCTAACTTACGCTGCCTGTGCAATTGCTCATTCATCTGCTCCTCCTCATTATCTTTAAATTGTACAGCTGCTTGCATTACTGTCATACCTCTCTCCCTTTTATTCTTTTTCGCTAGCTTAATTTCCTTCTGTTTGGCTTCCTTTCGCCATAAGCGGAAAGAGTCAAACATCGCCGGCCGGGCTTTCTTTTTGAACAATTTAATTTCTAAATTATCAAAAATATCGGTATCGAAACTACCATTTTGGGGCCATTTTAAAACACCGTCTTTCCTGGTGTAGTGGATCCATACTTCGTTATATGCAATGGGGCCTACGCCATGCTTTACATAGAGCTCATAAGTTGGAGTTCCAACCGGAGGGACCGGGCATGATTCCTCCAGCTGGAAATCTTTTCCACAACCCAAACAGAATAATCTACCAAATATTCTAGAACCAGGCATCTTTGCTCACTAGTCTAGATCCAAACGTCAAAGGATTATCAATTACGATAGTCTCGTGAATACACGAGTCCTCTGGCTTTGGCGTTTGCAAACTCCAAATTACCAAATCAAACGATCCCGAGGGATACCAAAACCAATGGGAGACGCTCCACTTATACTTAACTGAATATTGCTGATCGATGGCGCCACCAGAAGACTCTCTCGATTGTTTCGCTCTCTCAAAACTCGTCAAGGGTCCAAAACAGGTCGATTAATCAGGGCAGCAGTCCTTCGTAGCCGTCGGGACGCGGAGAACCTCGCAGAAAAGACTTTCGGACCACGTCGACATGCAGGGGTCGATGAAGTGGCGGCCTTCCTCCGGAATTTCCACACGAAGCTCCTCACGAACCTCTGGCTTGGACTGGTACTGCTGAAATCGTCCCGAGTTGGGCGCCAAACTGAAGTACTGGGTATTTTAGTCCCAGCGGTGCAGGGGCACACACCCTATGACTTCTGGGTTCACCCTGTTCCAGACCTACAGAAACACAGAGTGTTCTGGGTGAAGTCAAAGATCGTTTATTGGCTGCAGACCAATTACAGGTATCCTAGAAGTACAACAGCGTGTATGTTCTCAGGAGACTGCTGAAAATCATAGAAATGGACTTAATCTTAAATACGCTTTTCCCTGCCTCAAGCATACATTCCTAGGTTTTATGATACGGTAATAAACAAGTGTACATTACAAAGAAAAGGCAGAGTCATGATGACCATCCCACATTCCAGTTCGGCCAGCCCACAATGATTTACACAGTAAGGTTCAGATCCCACATTTGATATCAATAGGCCCCAATAAAACACGGGCAGCTCCTGTTTTGGGAAACAAGTCATAAAGCAGGAACAGTCAGGTGTGAAAGAGATTAGCCGGTGGCTCGTGTAGAATGAAAGGGTTTTATGATGGGTCAAACCCTGATGCTAATCACAGGTGGACGGAGGAAGGGGAGCTCGTGAGACCAGTTTGACCTGGGGCAGCAGAGCCAGCTGCCCAGGTCACAGAAAAGTCACGGGAAAGCACATGTACTGTAAGGCCCGTATCTGCTCCATTATAGCCTATGTGAGGGCAATCACAAGATGGCCACTGCCTCCAAAATGGAACCCGCGTAGTGAAGCAGAATAACGTGTACACAGTGCATTCATAGCTAGAACGATATATAAAGCACTCGTACATACCGCATTAATCATTTGCGGTTCGCCAATACCAGGATAGACAGGGGTAGGGCCCTGTCCCCTACGCGGTCACAGAGATTAAAGTACGACACCATTCATGCAATATGGTCTATGAATGGTTGTTGAATCCATTTTATACACTGAATTGTCAGCCACTAGCACTCCCCCCATCAACAGAGAGTTCAAACATAGCACTCAGAATCAGAAACAGAATGTCCCACAGTAGTTGCAGCATCTCTATTTAAATTACAATGTTGGTGCAACCTTTTGCTCCTGATCTGCACACTATAGAAAAATGCCTTATTCGCCACAGTAGTCACACATCTTGTCAATGGCAGGACAACAATTGGGGTGTCCTAAATGATTTGAACTGCAACAGGGATAGCAACTCCGAATAATTTTTCTTTCCAGATTTCAGTTTGGAAGAATTCTCCACCACCTTAACTTTCAAATTGCTGAACCATTTGGAAATGGACATCTCTGCCATATATGACACCATACTCTCAATCCCCGCAGCAATCTCTATAGTTTAGTCTAAAGTAACACTTGTTGTTTTAATGTGGTATGGACGAAGAATTATCAGGTGCTCAGAATAAAACTTGTTTGTCCACCGTCTTCCTGTGGATAGCTACTCACCAGGTCAAGTGTGATACTGAGAAAACCGAAATTTTGTTTTTTGACAATACCGAGCCTGAATTCTGGAAAACCTTTTGGCCTGATGACACAACTCCCCCAGGCAGGCATGAAGGCTCAGTAAAGAACCGAGGGTTCAAATTTGATGATAGTCTGTCTTTCAAATATAAAATTAAATCAGTATCTTGCATGTGCATTGGAGTGTTACCCTCTCTGAGAAAATGTCTACACTTGTTATTTTCACAAAAAAAGCTAGTGATTCAGGCCTTGATAACATTGAGACTGGATTATGGCAATGCCTTGTATCTTGGACCAGCAGAACAGCAACTGGGTAAGGCCCAAGTGGTTCAAAACGCAGCTGCTCGTCTATTTTTGAACCTGCCAATCAGAACTTGAATGTCTCCCCAGCTGCAAAATCTTCACTTGCATTCCATCAAAAAATATTATTCTGTTTAAAGCTCTGGTACTAATACATGGTGCCTTGTACCAGTCAGGAATGGTCTATCTCAGATCACGGTTTAGTTTCTACAATCCTCAGAAAAACTTGAAGTCGGCAAACAAATTTCTGATAACCATCCCCCAAATTCAACACGCCAGGGCAGGAAGCTGATCTCTGGCTTGCCAAGGCACAGTCGCACTGAATAAACTTCGATTGGAGCTTTGAGCTCTACATAACGCTGCAATGTTTTAAAAAAGCTTAAGACTTTGCTGTTTGTGTACAACTAGCTTCTTCCACATCCGAGAGCAGACCTGTTGATACGTGCGGGGGCATTATTATGAGTAGCTGTTTCCTGGTAGCGGGAGGACTGTGCGGACGGGACTGCGAGGACCAGCAGCCCCGTCATTCTCATCAGCTGTGTCCTCTTCCTGCCCCTTGTCGTTGGAGGCTACATTACTCCTCACGGCTCCCGCTCCGCGGGCGCCGTTCGTGAAGGAGTTTGTTGTCCATTGAGCTCAGCTGCTCACACTCGTAACAGGAGCACGCCTTTGACCTGTGACTACCCTGCTGTTTCCTGGTAGCGGGAGGACTGTGCGGACGGGACTGCGAGGACCAGCAGCACCGTCATTCTCATCAGCTGTGTCCTCTTCCCGCCCCTTGTCGCTGGAGTCTGGTATATAATCAATTGCTTTCTCCACTGCGCGGTGGCGCGCGGTCGCGTGCCGGGAGAAGCCCGGAACAAGGGCGGGTCTGTCTGTGGCCGTCAGGGGCCAGAGGAGGCTGGGCCACCACTCTTGGTTCTCCCTTAAATCAGTAGTGTTAAACGAAGCATAAACTTGTTGATACGATTGTATTGTACGCTTGTAGTTGTTGATAGAAAATATGGGTAAAAACACTCCCATGCATACCCGTTCATCTTCGAGACAGAAAAAAGATGCTACCACTCCACTCCCCTGCCTGACTGCAATTGATAGAATGTTGCAGAAGACTATAGGGGTAGTTGCTACCGCAATTGAG
Organism: Triturus cristatus; assembly: GCF_964204655.1. Taxonomy (NCBI): domain Eukaryota; kingdom Metazoa; phylum Chordata; class Amphibia; order Caudata; family Salamandridae; genus Triturus; species Triturus cristatus. Next base: position 1,077,130,233 of record NC_140591.1, on the reverse strand, counting down.
AACACTGAGAGACGTCTCTCACTCCCTCCAACTATGTGTTTCCCAACTCAACAGATAAATACATCTACAACAACGGCATATTCTTGTGATTCCATCCTCATGGATTCCTATGCAGACTTTCCAGGGAAAGATGGTAACTGTGTTGCCCAGTTAGAACAAAATTCATCTAATGATTTTCCATGTCGTGTTAGTAGACCTTCTATTACACAGATGATGCGGTCACTACAGCTAAACATAAACAAAAAGGATCCACCCACAAGTACAAGAGATCACCCAATTACTCAATGTGTATCACACGATCGTGGAAAATACACATTAGTTGTTTAAATACCCCTCACACACCAAAAGGGCCCTTGGTGTCATGCTTCATCATAGGGGTCTTCCTGCCCCTCTACGGGACAGGGCGTGCTACGACCTACGTTTGCACGGGAGCACTGTTGTTGGTGAGACAGCTATGTGTGATGCGGGGGTGTGAGAGGAAGGATCAGGAGTGAATAAGAAGTGAATTAAAAAATACCTGGCTCTTAGGTCTAGGAAAATGTATTCTGCCGGTTGAGCTGGTATTGTTAAAAGGTGGGGTAAGGAGGGTGTAAGCCTCAATGAGCTATATCTCCTAGTGGTGTCGACATGTTTCGAAGCTTCCCCATGCTTCTTCGTCAGGACCTTAAGGATCCCTTCCTGTCACTAACTGTGTTTTGTCAAGTAACAAAGATTGTGAGAGAAAAAAAGAATATGTAAAAGGAAGTAAATAGCCTCCACGATATTAATGCCTTAATAGGTCTTACATAGTCCTATTAACCTAGAGGGAAATAAAAGGCGTATTAATTACGTATGAAGTAGTTCAATCCATTGTGTGAGTACGGTGATCTGTAAAAAAAGGTGAAGAGTACTGGTCTCTTAACGCTATCCGTAACGTTATCACGTGATCAGTGATGAAAGTACTGTGTGACAGATGGACATACAACATTAAACATAACACACACATAACAAAAAGCACACACTCTAATAAAAAGCGGGGACTAGTTCAATGTATATCCATGCCAGAATCAAATTCCCCACAAAAGTATGGACATACTTGCTCACAGGAGATAAGTAACCTCATGAGCTCGTGAACCGAGTGGTGGGCGTGCCAAGTGGGCTACCTGCATGAAGAGAGGAACAGGAGAGGCAAAAGTGGGCAAACGACCAAAATATTAGCGTTGTCAAGATGTTACCTCATTCTCACTGAAGCGCCGTACTTACGACTCCAGGGATCAGTGTCCCGCCAAATCAACCACCCCGGTCGGCTCCGTCGATAGAACTGAATCGGACGGTGCGTGTTATAAATAGCTACATCAATTAGTGTAATTGTGCCGAGGTGGTAAACGCCCAATGCGCGCTGATTCTGCAAACTGAGACCCGGAATCGGAAGTAGACCGTCCGGGTCATTCCGACCAATTGCCTGAGCCAGGACCGAAGGGGGAAGGACCCCATGGGAAGGACCTGGGTGTCTTGATCCACTGCCTGTCTAAAATACCTGATCGGATTTAAACGGAGTAGATGTTGCAGTTACCTGCCCATCGAGGCTAGCTGATGAAATAAAAATAAGGAGTAGGTGCTCTAGTTAACTAGGGCTTGTGATCGGAATGGTCACCCGGAACATCCAAATAAGCCTGGGATTACAGGAGATGGATCTCAGGGACATAGGTGTCCAAGCCAATGCCTGCATAAATATCAGACTGATCGAGAACAGATGGTTGATTAAAGGAATGGCAGGTGTAGTGGCCCAATCGGTTGCAAGAGAGCGTGGTACTAGTGGGCAAGGAGTGTATGAACTAGTACTCAGTCTAAGTGCATGGAGGGATTGGTATAACTCCATAAACGAAAGGTAGGGGTCACATTAGTGATGGACTGAATAGCATAACGTCAATAGGGAGAACCTGACAGAGTGCCAAGAAATGTACAGTGATACAAAAATGATCCCAAGACTAAAAACATTGAACCTACATTCCTAACAAAAGGAGGAGGTGGCAAAAAAACCAACATTGGAGACGGAGAGGTACCTGATAGGGACAGTTTTAAAATAATCGCCCCCAGACAGATGAAAACTACAGTGAGGTTGTAGAGCCTTAGATAGGAAGCCATTCAGTCTGTAGTTGGAATTCTTAAAGATGGAACTGGTTCCATGGTATATCGTCATTTAAACCATGGATGTGAGTACCCAAGCGAAAAACCCAACGCTGCTCTTTTTCCAGCAATCACTGTCCATTGTAGATCATTAACGCCATGTCCACTAGAAATATAGTGGTTGGACATTTTGGTAGTACTACGCCCGCATCTGACATTACTGCGGTGTTCACCAATGCGTGTCTTGATGGGTCTCGTGGTCATACCCACATACTCCAGACCACACGGGCAGGTGATTAAGTAAACAACGTTTTTACTGTTGCAATTAGTAAAGTTCCTCTGGTCCCATTTCTCGCCATTGCGGAATTGAATATGTCTGCTTCTCTTAGTGAGTGGGCAAGTACTACAGTTGCCACAGGGATGATGACCCTGTACTGGAGGTAGCAGACCTTCAATTCTGGGCTGGGATGTATTCTTGGGTCTGGTGTGGACAAGCATGTCCTTCAGGTTGCGACCCCTCTTATGTGCAAACATGGGTTTCGTGATGTTCAAGCCACAGCTGTTGAGGAGACGCCAGTGTTTATTCACTATCTTAGTGATCCTGTTAGAGTGTGTGTTAAAGGTGGTCACACAGATGGGCCTTTCATCAGTCTGAGTGACCACTTTGTCTTCCAAGAGAGCTTCCCTGTTGTTATTCCTTGCTCTCTTGAGGGCTTTATCAATGATCGGCTCGGGATAGTTGCGCTCGATCAGTTTCAGGCGTAGTTCGGATGCTTGTTTCTTGAACTCTTTGACCTCCGTGCAGTTTCTCCGAAGACGGAGGAATTGACCATAGGGTAGATTTATCCTAAGATGACGGGGATGAAAACTGTCAAACAAGAGTAAACAGTTCTTGGCTGTTGCTTTAAAGTGTGTGGTGGTTTTCAATCTGCCCTGCTCCGGGTAGATATTGAGATCCAAGAACACCAGATTGTGAGCTGACACAGTATGTGTGAATTTCAAGAACAAGTTCTGTTGATTGAGCCACAACATAAAAGCATCAGTTGAGTTTATATCACCTTCCCACACGACCAAAACATCGTCTATGTATCTTTTCCAGACTTTGATGTGAGGGAGGAAGGGATTCATTGTGTGTAAGATCCTACTTGTTTCGAGATGGTGTACATAAAGACCCGCTAGACTAGGAGCGAAGGTACTCCCCATGCTGGTACCGTGTCGTTGCTCATAGATGTCATCACCATACATAAAGAAATTACGGGTAAGTGCTAATGATACACATTCCATCACCAGATTGCGTGGTGTATGGTATTCCCACGGGGCAGAAAAAAGTACCTCCTCAATAATGAGTAATGTTTCATCATGGGGCAGGCTGGTGTACAGGCTTTCCACATCAAGTCCTATGAGTAAATTCCTAGTAGGGTCGAACTCAATATCCTGTAGTATTTGCAGGACATTCTTGGTATCACGAAGGTAGGTGCTAGTACCTTGAACCAGTGGTCGAAGGAACGCGTCCGCGAACCTGGACAGTGGTTCCAAAATAGAATTCACGCCAGAGACGATTGGTCTACCGGGGGGGGGAGTTCAGATTTTTATGGATCTTAGGTATCGTGTAGAAGTACGGGATCCTGGGGTTGGTATTGACCAGGAACTCCGCCTCCTTCTTAGTAATCCAATCATTTGCCAGGGCTTCCTCCACCATCGTGACAATTCTGATCCTGATTGATTCGGTAGGATCTATCTGTAGAACGCCATAGTTCCTGCGATCGTCTAGTAGTTTCCTACATTCAATGTCATAATTGACTGTAGTTTGTAACACAATTGCTCCCCCCTTGTCCGCTGGTTTGATGATAATATCATGGTTCATGGATAGTTCACGAATGGCCTCCTTTTCTTCCCTTGTGGTGTTATGAAAAGTTTTACTGTTCACTGTTGGAATCTCCTGTATCTCACCCATCACTGCTTTCTCAAAAGCAAGGATCTCCACCGGTAGTGCAGAATTAGGGGGTACTAAGGTGGATTTATTCCGGAGACCTGTTTCCTTTCTCATTATTTCAGTGGTTGGTAGATCGCTGAAAAACACCTTCAACTTTAATTTCCGGATGAATTCATTGATCTCAGTCAGGGTCTTGAATTTATCGAATCGATTAGTGGGAACGAAACCGAGTCCTCTCTCAAGGACCCTGTTTTGTATTGGTGTGAGGATCAGATCAGTGAGATTGACCACTAAGTTCACTTTCAACTTGTTGATGGTTGGGGAGGCATGTTGCTGGTCATGCTCCTGGTTGAGACCCGTGGGGTCTCGGTCTCTGGTGCCGACCAATGGACATTGAATCCCCCTCTGTTTCGTGCTCTTCGTGGCCCTTGGCGTGCCCCTAAAAAAGGTTGCGGGGTGTAGTTATACTCAAATTCTTGTGGTGGAGGTATCCACTGAGGGAAAGGTCCGCCCATCATCGGTGGACCATATGCAAATGGGGGGTAGGTAGGGGGTCCTTGGTAGCCGTTCCAGCCACCACCCCTTTGGTAAAAAGGGCGTTGGTTGTAATTACCCCTCCCTCTATTGGACCGTCTGCCACTGCCCCTGCTGGAATTGGAGTTATCTGAGCCAGTATCAGAGGAGTCATCATCATAATTCTGATTCTGATTCTTAGGGACATAGTCGTCTCGTGTGTAAGGATACACTCGTTCGTGGCTGAACCGTGCAGTATCCTTCTTGAGTTTGTTGTATTTACTCTGTTTCAATGTCATCTCAAAATCAGTTATCTCCTGGTTGAGTTCCTCCATGCGTTTTTTAAGGACACTCGGGGAAATAAAGGCCTTGAGACGGACTTCTAGGTTCAGAATCTCAACCTTCAGTTCCTGTGTTAGTCTGGTAGCTGTTTTTATGATTAGCACTAACCAGTCCCTGGTGCAGTGCCACGAAATTAGTGACCAATCACATTTAAAGGTTTTATCTTGTTGAAAGATAAACGGTTCGTTACGGACTATCAGGCCCTGGGGGGCTGCATTAGCCCGTAGGTATTCAGTCATTAATAGTCCATGTAAAGCAGTTCTGATCTGTTCTCTCCTCAAATTGGCCAGTTCATCCCAATCAGCATTGTTGGGCCCTGGGTCAGTGTTGCTCAGCCCCTCAAAGGGGTTGATGGCAGCCAGAATCTTTTCAACTTCGTCATCTGCGAAGGTTAATCCCATGTTATCTGCCATCTTGGTAGCTCATAGAATGTGATTATAGTGTGAATGAAAGAGGTGTGTGTATGTCTGTCCAAAGGTGCTAGGAGTCCAGTGTCTTAAGAGGTAGTAGTCTAGTGAAGTTTATTATATCAAAGGGGTAGATAGCCCCTGATCTATGGGGGTAAATAGCCACACGTAGAAAAATGTATCAAAGTGCTGCTAATAGTAGCACTGATGCTAGAAAAGCCTAGAGATGTAAAAAACAAATAAACTCCCACAGCTGTACGCTGTCTATCATATCAAGAAAAACAAAGAGAGGAGTAGAGAGGTACCACTCAGCGAGTGGGGGAGGTGGATACTTCCTCCCAGTCAGTTATACATAAACAAAAAGGATCCACCCACAAGTACAAGAGATCACCCAATTACTCAATGTGTATCACACGATCGTGGAAAATACACATTAGTTGTTTAAATACCCCTCACACACCAAAAGGGCCCTTGGAGTCATGCTTCATCATAGGGGTCTTCCTGCCCCTCTACGGGACAGGGCGTGCTACGACCTACGTTTGCGCGGGAGCACTGTTGTTGGTGAGACAGCTGTGTGATGCGGGGGTGTGAGAGGAAGGATCAGGAGTGAATAAGGAGTGAATTAAAAAATACCTGGCTCTTAGGTCTAGGAAAATTTATTCTGCCGGTCGAGCTGGTATTGTTAAAAGGTGGGGTAAGGAGGGTGTAAGCCTCAATGAGCTATATCTCCTAGTGGTGTCGACATGTTTCGAAGCTTCCCCATGCTTCTTCGTCAGGACCTTAAGGATCCCTTCCTGTCACTAACTGTGTTGTGTCAAGTAACAAAGATTGTGAGAGAAAAAAAGAATATGTAAAAGGAAGTAAATAGCCTCCACGATATTAATGCCTTAATAGGTCTTACATAGTCCTATTAACCTAGAGGGAAATAAAAGGCGTATTAATTACGTATGAAGTAGTTCAATCCATTGTGTGAGTACGGTGATCTGTAAAAAAAGGTGAAGAGTACTGGTCTCTTAACGCTATCCGTAACGTTATCACGTGATCAGTGATGAAAGTACTGTGTGACAGATGGACATACATCATTAAACATAACACACACATAACAAAAAGCACACACTCTAATAAAAAGCGGGGACTAGTTCAATGTATATCCATGCCAGAATCAAATTCCCCACAAAAGAATGGACATACTTGCTCACAGGAGATAAGTAACCTCATGAGCTCGTGAACCGAGTGGTGGGCGTGCCAAGTGGGCTACCTGCATGAAGAGAGGAACAGGAGAGGCAAAAGTGGGCAAACGACCAAAATATTAGCGTTGTCAAGATGTTACCTCATTCTCACTGAAGCGCCGTACTTACGACTCCAGGGATCAGTGTCCCGCCAAATCAACCACCCCGGTCGGCTCCGTCGATAGAACTGAATCGGACGGTGCGTGTTATAAATAGCTACATCAATTAGTGTAATTGCGCCGAGGTGGTAAACGCCCAATGCGCGCTGATTCTGCAAACTGAGACCCGGAATCGGAAGTAGACCGTCCGGGTCATTCCGACCAATTGCCTGAGCCAGGACCGAAGGGGGAAGGACCCCATGGGAAGGACCTGGGTGTCTTGATCCACTGCCTGTCTAAAATACCTGATCGGATTTAAACGGAGTAGATGTTGCAGTTACCTGCCCATCGAGGCTACCTGATGAAATAAAAATAAGGAGTAGGTGCTCTAGTTAACTAGGGCTTGTGATCGGAATGGTCACCCGGAACATCCAAATAAGCCTGGGATTACAGGAGATGGATCTCAGGGACATAGGTGTCCAAGCCAATGCCTGCATAAATATCGGCACCAGAGACCGAGACCCCACGGGTCTCAACCAGGAGCATGACCAGCAACATGCCTCCCCAACCATCAACAAGTCGAAAGTGAACTTAGTGGTCAATCTCACTGATCTGATCCTCATACCAATACAAAACAGGGTCCTTGAGAGAGGACTCGGTTTCGTTCCCACTAATCGATTCGATAAATTCAAGACCCTGACTGAGATCAATGAATTCATCCGGAAATTAAAGTTGAAGGTGTTTTTCAGCGATCTACCAACCACTGAAATAATGAGAAAGGAAACAGGTCTCCGGAATAAATCCACCTTTGTACCCCCTAATTCTGCACTACCGGTGGAGATCCTTGCTTTTGAGAAAGCAGTGATGGGTGAGATACAGGAGATTCCAACAGTGAACAGTAAAACTTTTCATAACACCACAAGGGAAGAAAAGGAGGCCATTCGTGAACTATCCATGAACCATGATATTATCATCAAACCAGCGGACAAGGGGGGAGCAATTGTGTTACAAACTACAGTCAATTATGACATTGAATGTAGGAAACTACTAGACGATCGCAGGAACTATGGCGTTCTACAGATAGATCCTACCGAACCAATCAGGATCAGAATTGTCACGATGGTGGAGGAAGCCCTGGCAAATGATTGGATTACTAAGAAGGAGGCGGAGTTCCTGGTCAATACCAACCCCAGGATCCCGTACTTCTACACGATACCTAAGATCCATAAAAATCTGAACTCCCCCCCCGGTAGACCAAACGTCTCTGGCGTGAATTCTATTTTGGAACCACTGTCCAGGTTCGCGGACGCGTTCCTTCGACCACTGGTTCAAGGTACTAGCACCTACCTTCGTGATACCAAGAATGTCCTGCAAATACTACAGGATATTGAGTTCGACCCTACTAGGAATTTACTCATAGGACTTGATGTGGAAAGCCTGTACACCAGCCTGCCCCATGATGAAACATTACTCATTATTGAGGAGGTACTTTTTTCTGCCCCGTGGGAATACCATACACCACGCAATCTGGTGATGGAATGTGTATCATTAGCACTTACCCGTAATTTCTTTATGTATGGTGATGACATCTATGAGCAACGACACGGTACCAGCATGGGGAGTACCTTCGCTCCTAGTCTAGCGGGTTTTTATGTACACCATCTCGAAACAAGTAGGATCTTACACACAATGAATCCCTTCCTCCCTCACATCAAAGTCTGGAAAAGATACATAGACGATGTTTTGGTCGTGTGGGAAGGTGATATAAACTCAACTGATGCTTTTATGTTGTGGCTCAATCAACAGAACTTGTTCTTGAAATTCACACATACTGTGTCAGCTCACAATCTGGTGTTCTTGGATCTCAATATCTACCCGGAGCAGGGCAGATTGAAAACCACCACACACTTTAAAGCAACTGCCAAGAACTGTTTACTCTTGTTTGACAGTTTTCATCCCCGTCATCTTAGGATAAATCTACCCTATGGTCAATTCCTCCGTCTTCGGAGAAACTGCACGGAGGTCAAAGAGTTCAAGAAACAAGCATCCGAACTACGCCTGAAACTGATCGAGCGCAACTATCCCGAGCCGATCATTGATAAAGCCCTCAAGAGAGCAAGGAATAACAACAGGGAAGCTCTCTTGGAAGACAAAGTGGTCACTCAGACTGATGAAAGGCCCATCTGTGTGACCACCTTTAACACACACTCTAACAGGATCACTAAGATAGTGAATAAACACTGGCGTCTCCTCAACAGCTGTGGCTTGAACATCACGAAACCCATGTTTGCACATAAGAGGGGTCGCAACCTGAAGGACATGCTTGTCCACACGAGACCCAAGAATACACCCCAGCCCAGAATTGAAGGTCTGCTACCTCCAGTACAGGGTCATCATCCCTGTGGCAACTGTAGTACTTGCCCACTCACTAAGAGAAGCAGACATATTCAATTCCGCAATGGCGAGAAATGGGACCAGAGGAACTTTACTAATTGCAACAGTAAAAACGTTGTTTACTTAATCACCTGCCCGTGTGGTCTGGAGTATGTGGGTATGACCACGAGACCCATCAAGACACGCATTGGTGAACACTGCAGTAATGTCAGATGCGGGCGTAGTACTACCAAAATGTCCAACCACTATATTTCTAGTGGACATGGCGTTAATGATCTACAATGGACAGTGATTGAACAAATGGGCAGCGAACATGGCCTTCTGGAAAAAGAGCAGCGTTGGGTTTTTCGCTTGGGTACTCACATCCATGGTTTAAATGACAATATACCATGGAACCAGTTCCATCTTTAAGAATTCCAACTACAGACTGAATGGCTTCCTATCTAAGGCTCTACAACCTCACTGTAGTTTTCATCTGTCTGGGGGCGATTATTTTAAAACTGTCCCTATCAGGTACCTCTCCGTCTCCAATGTTGTTTTTTTTGACACCTCCTCCTTTTGTTAGGAATGTAGGTTCAATGTTTTTAGTCTTGGGATCATTTTTGTATCACTGTACATTTCTTGGCACTCTGTCAGGTTCTCCCTATTGACGTTATGCTATTCAGTCCATCACTAATGTGACCCCTACCTTTCGTTTATGGAGTTATACCAATCCCTCCATGCACTTAGACTGAGTACTAGTTCATACACTCCTTGCCCACTAGTACCATGCTCTCTTGCAACCGATTGGGCCACTACACCTGCCATTCCTTTAATCAACCATCTGTTCTCAATCAGTCTGATATTTATGCAGGCATTGGCTTGGACACCTATGTCCCTGAGATCCATCTCCTGTAATCCCAGGCTTATTTGGATGTTCCGGGTGACCATTCCGATCACAAGCCCTAGTTAACTAGAGCACCTACTCCTTATTTTTATTTCATCAGGTAGCCTCGATGGGCAGGTAACTGCAACATCTACTCCGTTTAAATCCGATCAGGTATTTTAGACAGGCAGTGGATCAAGACACCCAGGTCCTTCCCATGGGGTCCTTCCCCCTTCGGTCCTGGCTCAGGCAATTGGTCGGAATGACCCGGACGGTCTACTTCCGATTCCGGGTCTCAGTTTGCAGAATCAGCGCGCATTGGGCGTTTACCACCTCGGCGCAATTACACTAATTGATGTAGCTATTTATAACACGCACCGTCCGATTCAGTTCTATCGACGGAGCCGACCGGGGTGGTTGATTTGGCGGGACACTGATCCCTGGAGTCGTAAGTACGGCGCTTCAGTGAGAATGAGGTAACATCTTGACAACGCTAATATTTTGGTCGTTTGCCCACTTTTGCCTCTCCTGTTCCTCTCTTCATGCAGGTAGCCCACTTGGCACGCCCACCACTCGGTTCACGAGCTCATGAGGTTACTTACCTCCTGTGAGCAAGTATGTCCATACTTTTGTGGGGAATTTGATTCTGGCATGGATATACATTGAACTAGTCCCCGCTTTTTATTAGAGTGTGTGCTTTTTGTTATGTGTGTGTTATGTTTAATGTTGTATGTCCATCTGTCACACAGTACTTTCATCACTGATCACGTGATAACGTTACGGATAGCGTTAAGAGACCAGTACTCTTCACCTTTTTTTACAGATCACCGTACTCACACAATGGATTGAACTACTTCATACGTAATTAATACGCCTTTTATTTCCCTCTAGGTTAATAGGACTATGTAAGACCTATTAAGGCATTAATATCGTGGAGGCTATTTACTTCCTTTTACATATTCTTTTTTTCTCTCACAATCTTTGTTACTTGACACAACACAGTTAGTGACAGGAAGGGATCCTTAAGGTCCTGACGAAGAAGCATGGGGAAGCTTCGAAATATGTCAACACCACTAGGAGATATAGCTCATTGAGGCTTACACCCTCCTTACCCCACCTTTTAACAATACCAGCTCGACCGGCAGAATAAATTTTCCTAGACCTAAGAGCCAGGTATTTTTTAATTCACTCCTTATTCACTCCTGATCCTTCCTCTCACACCCCCGCATCACACATAGCTGTCTCACCAACAACAGTGCTCCCGCGCAAACGTAGGTCGTAGCACGCCCTGTCCCGTAGAGGGGCAGGAAGACCCCTATGATGAAGCATGACACCAAGGGCCCTTTTGGTGTGTGAGGGGTATTTAAACAACTAATGTGTATTTTCCACGATCGTGTGATACACATTGAGTAATTGGGTGATATCTTGTACTTGTGGGTGGATCCTTTTTTTTATGTATAACTGACTGGGAGGAAGTATCCACCTCCCCCACTCGCTGAGTGGTACCTCTCTACTCCTCTCTTTGTTTTTCTTGTCACTACAGCTAAGCCAGGAATCATCTCTCCTCATTAACGAATCAGAAATTGTAGAGGAGAATGATGCCTGTTCTATTGTTGATTCCAATCTAATAGACACGGCAAACAATGAGAGCCACCCACAAATATCTAGAGGGCGAAAACATAAAGGTAAAGGAAAAAAATTAACTAGCAGGAAAGAACAGCCTGTAAATAAATCTAGGGGGAAAGCTAAAGGTGATTGCAAGAAAATAGTACACAATCCATCGGCAAAAAAAGGGGATAAAAGTGATACCCAGCCAGCCATTGTTGAAGGACAGATTAATGAAGAGAGATGTAGTTTTCAACCAGATACTTTACCACCAAACCCAGTGGGTTTTATGATTTATCTAGAGCAGCTAATGAAATCTTTAACTTTACCGCTGCTGGGAAGAATAAAGGACCTAGCATAGAAAATAGGGAACCTAGAAAAGCTGGTTATAACAAACGCAGATCTATTGAAACAACTTGAAACCTATGATAGACCCGCTGTTAAACCCAGTTCCGGTTCAGCTGTAAGTACAGCTAGGGATGCTCAAAAACAACCTCTTAATCTAGGTATACTAGAGGCAAAGAGTGATAATTGTCAGGCTCAACATATTTTATCTGTAGGGAATAATGCACAGGTTCACAAAAGTCCTGGGCATAAGGGGGTTGAAAGGGAGACGGTAAAAGAAACGATAGGGAAGGAACGGACCAGGGATCTTAGTAAAAGAAACTCAGAAAAGAATAGCTGTGATTTTGAGCGAGCCAACTTTCCCTGTATTGATGTTCCTCCACAGTCTATCCCTTATACTGTGGTGTTGACGGGGGTGCCAGAGTTAAAAAAAGATAGAGGGGAATCTTACTCGGAACTAAAGAACAAGGTTTTATTTTGGTTAAATACCAACAGACCCTTATCAGGGCATGTGCAAGTTGAAATTGTACATTTCCGTAGAGTAAGTTGGATAGGATCTACAAAAAAAGATCTCCCTGGGGACTGTATAATTGTCAACTTTAGAGACAGTCATGCAGTAAGATTCATATGTGGCTGGAATAATCATTGCAGGAATAGTGGGATCCAAACTTTGAACTTGTCTAAATTTTATCCTCCCACAAATTTTATGATGACTAAATTTAACTCATGGCATCAAGGGGAGTTCAGGGCTAGAAATAGAGATAATTATGATTTACCAATATCAAATCGATATCACATTTTGCAGGGTTTAGAGGACATTGACTGAATCAATACAGATACACGGTCCACTAATTTTATAAAGCCGATGACATTTTGTGGACATCGGACAGACACTGATGAACGAGGTGTGGACATGACTAATGTAACGGATGACATAGGTACGGCGGGTAAGATGAGTAAAGAGCAGATGTTCATGAATGATGATACCCCACTTGATAACTCATACTTAGGGGCTATTCCGGAGCTTACTGGTAATACGGACGCTCTAATTAGACAAACAAGTAAGGGAACATGGTCTTTTATGAGCTGGAATATTGCAGGGTTAAGGTCAAAACTGGATAATGAAAGCTGGGTAAACTTGTTGAATAATTACGATGTTGTCAGTCTTCAAGAAACCTGGACATTGGATACAGATCATGTGAATGGTTTTAGAACTTATTTTTCCCCTGCAATCAGTTCGGCCCATGGTAGGGCCAAAGGAGGTGTATGCACCTATGTTTCTAACATGTTGTTATGTACTAAAGTGGAAATGGTATTTAGCAATATGTTTTATCATGTTATCAGGATCACAATTAACAATACGTTTTTTCTAGTTTTGGTAAATTTCTACAATAATGTCCCGGGACGGGAAGTGGATAAAGTTTTTAAATTATTAGGGGGTAATATTAAATCCATGTTGGAAGGAAGATTAAGAGAGGTCTGTGTTATATGGTTGGGAGATTTCAACTGGCCTATATGTATGAAAGGAGAGAGAGGAACATGCGGGGTAATGCTGGATAAAGATAACAGTTTTAGTCATTTTGAACATACTAAATCTGGGGATTACCTAAATGAAATTATATTTGGCTGTGATATGAATTTTGTTAACCGAATGACTAGCCCTGAGATTCCATTTCTCGCCACTTTTAATGGAAGGGGAGCGAATACAACAATTGATTTTGTGATTATGACTTCTAGACACGGGGGAATGATTCAGGAATTTACCATTCTTGATAACTCATTGAGCGACCATTTTCCCCTCAGTTTAGTTTTACAAAGTAAACTAAAGGTGATAAGTAGAAAGGATATGCCCAATATATTAGTAGATAACATATTTATGGCCAGGAAAAACGGTTATTCTTTAAAGTGGACAAAACTTGTCCCGGAAGACTTGTTGCAAAAATTAGTAAAAAGTACTGTGCTTCAATTCCATGCTTGCACAGATGCAAATACTGATGATCCTGACATTATTAAGAACTTTCTAATGATTATTGCAGAAGTCAAAAAATTACTATGGGTCGAAACAAAAGGTGGTAATAAGGCCCAAAAGGGGTGGTTTGATACGGCCTGTACTAAGGCCTATTCAAAATTAAAACATGCTCTAAACGCCCCAGTGAGAGATACTATCTTAATTAGAGAGTGTAGAAACATCTATAAGCAGACCATAAAAAGGAGGAAGGTGATTTTAAAGAAAGAAGCTTGGGATGCCCTGTGTGCAGCGTCATTAAGTAAAGATACTGCATCATTTTGGAAAGTTGTTAATTCCCCTTTCCTGAATTATAATAACATTGCTACAATAGAAGTTGCAATACCTGAGAAAGAGTGGGTGAAACACTTTTCAGAATTGTATTCTGCTAAGACCCAAGAAGAGGACTGTTCAATAGAGAAAGATCCAGTGTGCAACTGTTCCTATCTAAAGAATAATTTAGTCCCTGACATTACTGTAGCAGAAGTAAATGCATGTATCGATGCAAGTCTGGGGGGCAAGGCACTGGGCCCTGACGGGGTTCCGGTGGACCTATATAAAAATAATAGAGAACTTTGGGCCCCGATTCTCACACGACTTTTTAATGTTACATTTGAAAACGGCCTTCTTCCTTCTTGGTGTGAATCACTGATAGTTCCTATATTTAAAAAGGGTGATAGAGCGAGCTGTCAATGCTATCGCCCAATATCCCTTTTGGATTCAACCATTAAGGTTTTTGGTCGGGTAATTTTAAATAGACTTCAAACCTGGGCAGAGGAGAATATGACACTTAGTGATTTGCAGTATGGTTTCAGAAAAGGGCTTGGCACGATTGACCAATGTTTGAATTTGCACCTTCTAATAGAGAAATACACAAAAGCAAAGGAGGGTCGAATGTTTTTAACTTTTATAGATTTAACTTCTGCATTCGACTGTGTTTCACATAGTAAACTTTGGCTGGCTATGGACAAAATGGGAGTAGATCCTACAATTATTAACTTCCTTCGGGAACTCTATTTGGGTGCATCAGCCAGAGTCAGATATGGGAGAAATGGCGAATGTACAGAATCTTTTGAAATTGCAAGGGGAGTACGTCAAGGCTGTGTCCTTGCCCCGTTTCTTTTCACACTATATATTAATGATGTAGAGAACATCTTATTGAACGAGTGCAGGGATATGCCGATGGTGGGGGAAAGACCGGTCCCAATCTTGCTGTACACCGATGACGTTGTCCTGATGGCCATAACCCCCCAGGCTATGCAAAGGTTAGTGACCTCCTTTGCAAATTTTATGGCAGGGCTAGATCTGAGTATTAACTGTTCAAAAACTTTCACCATGAATTGTGGTTTGGGTGTACATAAAAAGGGAAAGATGGTTTTGATTGGTTCATCCCCAGTTGATTCTACTTCAACCTTTTCCTATTTAGGTGTTGTATTTGATCGTACAGGTTTATGGAATACCACAATTAACACTAGGAAATTACTGTATTGTAAATCAATTATGGCATTAAAAATTTTTAGCCATAAAGTAGGCAGGAAACCAATCGGGGAAATGTTAACTGTGTATAAAGCTACTTGTGTAGCAATTGTAACATATGGTGCGGGTTTGTGGGGCCATGAGAATGTGTCATCTTTGCAGGTGGAGGAAAACCTCTTTATGAAATATCTTCTAGCCGTCCCAAAAAGTGTATCCACATATGTCTGCCATGTAGAGCTTGGGGAACCATATCTGGAAGATATTATAAAGACTGCTCCAGTACTACTATGGCACAGAGTCTGGACGACTGATGAATGTGGGTTAAATCGCTTGATTATGAATAATGTGATTGGGCTAGAAAATAGTGGTAAAATAAGATGGTTGTGTTACGTGAGGAAATTCCTCACGGACCTGGGTATGGGGAATTATTTTTCTGAACCATCTTCTCTCTGTAACATTTCAAGAACGTTTTTGAAGGCAAAGTGTATGACTTACCTACATGTTCGCAGATCATCAATCGAAATGAAGAAAACGACGGTGGTGGTCCATGAACAAATAGTGATTTCTAGAAAAATGCAGCCATATGTTAAATTACAAATGAGTGATCATGAGAAGTTTTTATTAACCCGATTTAGATTTAATTTATTGTATAGTTTATTCAGTTTTCCTGTTATGAATGATTGGTCTAAAAGTTTGATTAAGTGTCCCTGTGATGATATGTCAGATCAATCAGATTTACATATACCATTTTTCTGTAAATTTTACACAATGCCGAGACGATGGTGGGTTGTTCCCTTACTGAAGATCATGGAATTCAATCGCTGTCGCCCTGCCTTTTTGACTGTAGAAAAGTTGGATAATATTTTAACTATTGTATATATTTCTTCATTCTTAAAAAGTGTTTTTAAATCACGCAAATCAATTGTATCCTGAACTATGATGACTTAATTTTGGAGTACTAGATGAAATTAATTGTGATATTTACATGTACTTTTATGGTTATTCTGTTTTAATAACCGAATAAAGAAAGAATTGAATTGAGTAGCTGTGCACTACAAATCACTTTATCATCATCATCCTTATTATCATCATCATCATCATCAACCACCCACAAAACTCTTTATGGCTTCACGTGGCAACTTATGATGTCTGTAAAGCTTATTTCTCTCCAGAATAACATTTTTATGTGATGTAAAGCAAGTGGCAAGCATTTTTATGGCAGAAGCATACTCATCCTTAACATTACCTTCTCCTAAAAACTTTTGACGTGGCAAATGTTTGAGAATCTTCATGTCCTCATGCCCTAAACAGTGAAGCAAAAGGGATTTATTTTGGAGCAAAATGTGCCTTGAACCTTCCTTTCACTGGTCCCAATGAAAGAAGACCAGGACTTGACAGAATTTATGGTGGTGGAATTATGTTCTGCATGCTGACACACAAGAGTTGCTGATCCAAGGATGGCAGAAAAAATGTACTTCTAACAGTGAGACAAATGTAATGGTCTAACATCCCTTAACACAAAGCAACAAAAAATAGGTTATATGTATAATCCAAACATGGTGTGCGTATCACCGGTATAGAAATGCAAAAAAAGTTGGATGTAAAGTCCGAATAGTGAATGCTCTAATACCGACCAGGGTAAATAAGGTGTGCATATCACTATGTAGGATGTATATTATAAACAGCATATATTTATAACATACAACAATACTTTCTTAGATTGAGTCACTGCCTCAGCCTTGTTGTAAAACTGGTGTGCACCAATCGCCTATAATGATGTGAATAGCTTGTCAAGGTTGAACACACATCAAGTCGCTGAAATGCACGAATTGCACAGTTTTGATTCGTAGGCTCCTTTTTTGGATGACGGTGTCCTTGGGAAAATGCCTGCAACAACAGCTGACAACTGCTGAAATAAGTCTGCAGCAATGGTTTGGTAATCAGTATCAAGCAGCACCATGCACCATTTGTGGCCTTGAACTACTCGTGGGTAGCCCTGATGGTCACACAAGATCGTCGCCAATGTAAAGATGTGAGATACTAAGGTAATGTTGATTGTATTTATTCAGCATCTATGTATGCAACCAGCGGCTGTGGTCAGAATCAGAAATTCGAAATGCTTGGGCTAAGAACACATAACATCACAACACTCTGCAATCTTACAAAGAACGCAACAATTTATTTTATTAAAATTATTGGAGTGGGGTAATTAGAAAATATAACAGTAGTACTAAAAGTAAAATATAAATGGAGAAAGAGAAAAAGATTAATAGATTTAGAAAGGGAAGACTATAAAGATCTGTTATATCAACAATTTAGGATGATGGAGGAGAATGTTTGACTTCCTTAGAAGGTGAAGTCGTCTGTTAACTAATGAATGGATAATAAAGTTTATTAACGGGATGTCAGTGATTATTGAAAAATAATCAGAGGGGAGGTTGTTGAAGTATTTTTTATTTTCAAAATTTATAGTGGACAACTATTTGTGCAAATTAGTGATGCTGGTGATGCATATGCTTGTAATCGATGAACTAATGATGCAGCACTTGAAACATTTTAATTATAATGATTAGAAGTGTAATTACTGAAATAGTGTAGTTATGCCACATTTGCATGCAAGACTTCATTTTATTAGAATGTATGAAGTTACTGGTGTTCTGCTCATCTTGCTCCTGCTCATTTCTCCCTCCCAATTTGTGACCCGCTGCAAGTCTTCTCTTCCCACAGTTTCAGCAGAGCACAGAGTGCTATGACGTAAATGCTGATTGTCTTTAGAAAACATGTATTGCAAATAAACTTTTCCACCATGTACTCTGTGTATGATTTTGAAGGATTTTCCGCTGGAAGTTCTGATGTAGCCCTGTAGAAGAACATAATTATATGAGCTTTTATTTGAAAAATGCTTCATATTATTTTGTACATCTCCAGAGTGCAATTGCTGAGGAGGCAAATGGAAGATTTCCTTTTATCTTAAGAAATGGGTTAAGAAATGGGTTAGTGTTACGATTTTGTATTATTGCTATGTTGCTTTTGATTTGCCAATGCGACCTAACCATGATCACATCATCCTGAATTTGCAGTTTGGTAACGGTTTATGTATAAAATGTGTATACAAAAACCCAGTCTTAAAGGTGCTCCGACTTACTCCCAACTGAAAAAATCTGAGCCCATTTACTTTCTGCTACACATAGATCTTTGACTGTGAGAGAGGTAAAAGGGATAACAATATTATATCTCAAAGTTTCAATGTGTAACTGATTAGGCAGCACAATAACCCAGTCCACAAATGGAAAAAAGGTTTAGTGAATTTATTCCAAATTCAAAAATAAGCTCACATAAACCACTTTTAGCACATAAAATGTTAAATTAGTAAAACTCCAAAAATTCCTGAAGAGATGATCTTGATACAGAAGAGAAAGTATGATTAGTTCAATATCATGAAATAAACAATTAGAAAAAGAGAAAGTTAAATCAAATTTCATTAGTTGGGTTTCAACAAGCAACATTAATCCAATCCTTTCCTACACTATCTTAGCAAGGAACCCCTATTCTAACAAATAATTTCCAAGTTTGAGACAAGTGTCAGAGAAAAGCAAAAAAAGGTGTCAGTAGTGAAGTCTTCAGTAGAAGTATTTACAACTAAGCATGGGTCAAGTAGCAAGAAGCAACAGGAGCATTGGTCTACACCCTACCAAGTCTCAAAGGTGTCTGCCTCTCCTAAGTATCAACAAGCAATATCAACTGCATTTGTAAAGAGAATGTTCCATGTGACCTTCCCTTGAGTACTTTTACATCGGCCAGGCTCGATTCTGCCAGCTCCCTTCTCACATAAATAAGCAAACCTCTTTGTCCTTGGCCATCCTTCTTCTCCTCCATGGGAACTCATACCTGTGCTCATTACCACATTCCTCTTATGCTACCTTGTACTTTCACACCTCACTATCATACAAAACAGTAACTCTTCTATGCGAACTAATAAGGATTTATCCACACCTGCAGTTAGGAAGAAATACAGCAAAAACATTCCACATTTAAGGTTAAGCATATATCGAATGTTGACTGAATTGCATACTTGCACTAAAATGCAGCGTTAGGCTAGACTATTTCACACATGAAGTTAGATGAATGCACGTTAGGCTGAAAATAGAGCCAATTTAACAAGTGCACTGGGTTACATGGACGTGCACATTTTCTCTGTAGCTAACAAATGTAGATACTACACTAGATTATTAATATTAAATTCTATTTCACATTTAATTGTTTAGAGTTCAACGTACCCACATACATTAATTGCTCGCATCACAATATCACATGTTATCCCTTTATTTCTCAAAGCTCTAACACGTCCCTTACAATATTTTCCATTAACCACGTTTTTAGATCCAACTTTTTATCATGTTTACTTCTACATGAAATGTTCTGAGTAAACGTCACCCCTTCTTTAGTAAAATTAGTTACACATAATATTTGAATGCCAACTATATGTGACTTTGATGCATTCCTATGTTTTCTCACTTGGAGATCAAAATTAAGCTTCCTCAAAGGTTTGGGGGTGACTTCTCATGTTCCTTCTGAGACTCTGTCTGATTTATTTGAGCCTGTCTTCTTCTCTCTTCGAATGCTATCAGTACTCATTATGAGTTTGAAATTTTAAGATCTGGAGTGTTTTAACTGCTTAAATATAGATTCTTGCTGTGATTTTTGATTTTGTGTTCTGTATCTGAGCCTTCATGACAATCTATGCATTTTCCTGTGTCGCTTATACTAGGAATTCTGTAATATAGCATTATAGCCTACCGTAGCGGGCTATACCGGCTATTAAAGGCCTGCTCCTGTGTTAAAGGCCCGAGCCGAAGGCGAGGGTCTTTAACATGGGAGCGGGACTTTAATAGCCGGTATAGCCCAGCTATGAAGGGCTATAAGGCTATTAGAGCATTCTACCACTAGAGGGCAGAATGTTCCAACAAATAAAATAAAGGCCTCTCAGAGTTCGAGGGGTTTAAATTCCCTCGGGCTCAGAGAGGCCTTTGAAAACAACATTGGAATGTTGCTTTGCGGGCCTTTACCGGCCCGTA
Organism: Triturus cristatus; assembly: GCF_964204655.1. Lineage (NCBI taxonomy): Eukaryota > Metazoa > Chordata > Amphibia > Caudata > Salamandridae > Triturus > Triturus cristatus. Next base: position 1,077,109,840 of record NC_140591.1, on the reverse strand, counting down.
AAAGCATGGACCACTCCATTGTCTTCAATGGAGCTCCCAACATTCCAATGTTCGAATAAACCTTGTAAACCTATTTTTGACTTAAAACTCAGTTATTAGGTGGTCCCAGTTTCTATTTAATTTCTACTCTGATAATCATTAGGTTTAATGTTGGCGAGGGTGGTGTCTCATACCTCCAGATCAACAAGAACGGAGCCAAACTGCTTTAGGTAAAATTTGGGATGTGTAAATGAATGGGACTCAGTAAGGGGCATATCAACAAGGGCTTTATCTCTGATTTTTTTGGCTTTCAAAGCCAAAAAGCAGAGATTAAACTAGCGCCTTATCAGCAACAGGGTGCTAACACGCAAATTTGCTTGTTAGCACGCTTTTACTCTACGCTTCCCCTTGCATCTCTAATGAGATGCAAAGGGGGCGTTCCAGAGAAAAATAATAGGAGAAATGTTGCTAAGCGACATTTCTCCTAATATCAAGGATATCGCTAACCCTGTGAGAGATAAAAAAAAGCAGTGCTAACTGCGGTTAACACTGCTTTTTTACATCTGGTATTTGTCTGATTTAGCCATGATATCCTATGTAAGGTGGATATCATGGCTAAGTATATCTCTCCCTATCAGCAAGCTATCGCCAAACCTTGTGGGATTATCGCTGTATTTCCAGCGATAATCTCACAATTGGCAGCTTGCGCTCTGAATTGCTTTGGAGATAAGCGTTGCTGATAGCACGCTATCTCCGCGATAAAATTCAGAGTTGGCCAGCGATAATTATCCTCACGCTAAGAGCGCTGAGCGATAATTATCGCCGGCCCTTGCTGATATGCCCCTAAATTATTGGGGTTCGGCTCCCACACATGTCAGGAGCAAATCTCCAAGCATCTCCAGGACAGGACAGGTTATGGTATTTAGGGAATTATGAATTTCAAAAATTGATTTATACTTGTAAATTAAGCTCTTTGCATGCTGAAGTCAAACATACACTCTTGAATAGATTTGTGAATGAGGCTCTAGTATTGCAAGTCTAGGCAGCATGCTTTTAAAAGCAGATGCAATGAATGAAATGTTACCACAACCTTCCATTAGAAAAATAGTAGTTATGAGTTGGAGGAGTTTAGAGCAAAGTCAAGAAAATGGCAAGCAATTTTGTGTTAAACTGTAATTTTCATAGCTGTAATGGAATTCTGAGCAAATATCTGTGACAAAAGAAAGAAAAATAAAATATGCTTTCACTGCCCTCATTAGGTATACACACAGTGGACCTACTGATGAGAACTCATCAGCATGATTGCGTAGTTCTCTGATTTTCATCACGACTGAAGTCTTGTTAATGGCATGCTGCCACTTGAAAATCATAAAATACATAAAATAGCTTTTCAAATCCTTATAAACAAACCGCTGTTACAAATGACTGCACAATTTGACTGATGACAGAAAACCTCCATGAGTGCATATCTAAAAATGTTTTGAATTACTTGCAAATATTTCATAGCATTTATACAGTTTTAAAACATAATTCTGCTTTAAAAAGAATTTATGGTCATATAACGAGAACACATTGTTTGAAAATATTAGTTCCTGCTTCTTTTTGACTCAGTGGGAAATGTACATTCCCCCATATCCAGGCAAAACCTATTAAATCACAGGTTTCACATCCAATGTAATTGTCTACAGCTGTTTTTAACAAGCATGGCACAAAATAGATACCATTTTTTAGTTACGAGGCCTAACCTTTTTGACCCAGAGTACATCAGTGCGGTAATTCGGCATGCAATTTACTGGCATAGTGGAAATCTTGGTTTTTTGTCTACTTGCTGTGTTAGTATCTCATAATTCCTAGTTCCTTATCTTAGAAAAGGGTATAAAGTGAGAATCCCAAAGAGCCAGATTTATCCACAGAACAACGGTGTGCGGTAATGCGGCAAGGTTGCGTAGGGTCTGGAAATCTTTTCGGGAAAACAATGCGCCGTATTTTCAGCAAGCAGTGTGTAGGGTGCACACACAAGTAGTGGGAATGTGCGGTCAATGTCAATGTTAATGTCAAACGTTTTTATAAAGCGCACAAATCACCAAAAGGTCTCAGGGCGCTAGCAGCCAAGACAAAGAGACAGACAGTGACCGAAGTACTCAAATACATCTGATTGGCTGACGTGTGTTCCAAGCAGGACCTTCCCAAGCTTATTGTTCAGTGGCTGCGAACCATTGAAAGTAGAAGTGTTGCCAGCCATTTCCTTCCCGTCCGTGGAGTAGCAGGGACATCTGATTGGCTGACGTGTTACAAGCAGGACCTTCCCAAGCTTAATGTTCATTGGCTGCAAACCATTGAAAGTAGAAGTGTTGCCATCCATTCCCTCCCCGTCCTCGGAGCATCAGGGGCATCTGATTGGGTAACGTGTTTCAAGCAGGACCTTCCCAAGCTTAATGTTCATTGGCTGTAACCCATTGAAAGTAGAAGTGTTGGCAGCGATTCCCTCCCCTCTGCGGAACACCATGGACATTTTATTGGCTAAAGTGTTCCGAGTACAAGTTTGCTAATTATTGGCTGGGAGCGGTTCACTGTTGTGAACCATTTTGTGACGCACTTCAATGAGGTATGGGAAAACAAAGTAGTGGCGGGGAGGGTAGGAACACTATTAACTCTGTACAGTGGCCACAAGGTGCTGGACAGGGATTGTGAAGGTAATTTTTTTTAAAAATATATTTTAAGAGCCATTTATATAATTGGCGTGGTGTGTACAAATCACGTCGGGAAAATAACAGAGTGTGTTGCGGTCTTCTTTTTATTGAGTTTGCAGGTGGGATACTTCCAAGTAGCACTATTTACTTATAATGTGGTGTTTAATTTTCTGACAGGGAGCTGTGGTTGCGCAGCAAAAATTTCAGTCTAGGTTTGAAACAGTTTTTATTAAGCAATTACAAATATACTTTCTTCGGAAACTGAAGCTGTATATATCAAAGGGGTGACAAATAAAAACGCATTTCATAAAATATCCCTTAAGCGTGGCCACACCCTCCCTTTTTTTCTGCTATAGTTTGCAAAAGTGTTGCCCCATATTCTTGATTATATAAGAGGGCATGAGTTACTTTTAGATAAAGTAGAAAAGAAGTGCTACAAGAAACACTCCCGCACTACATCAGCTCAGGTCACAAGAACAATAACAAGTAAAAAACAGTTAAACACAAATGACTTTATATTACATAGCAAAGTACGCTTTATCATTTTTTGCAATTTCTATTCTGTAGAATTCGGGAAAGTTCTGTTGTAGTGCTTAGAGGTCGCTCACTGATCCGCAAACAAATCACATACTCTTTTAAGAATATATAGGATAGTAGCATAATAATATACACTACTGGTACTATATATTCTATAGGGAGAAGGTGACTAGGAACCGCAACAGAGAAAAATAGAAATACCCAAAAAACTTTCAGAAATTTAGGGTTTATCAAAGGTATTCACTAAGAAAGTATGCAAACTAACTTTGTTTCAACTGCAATTTCAAAAAATATTCTCACTGTAAAAATATCTGATCAAGTAAGTTATAAACGTCAGTAAGCTGTATTTCAGATGGTTTACTCCTGGCGGCGACAAATCTCCAAATCCTGTTGTGTGAAAATATCAGAGTGTCACTGATGCACACAAAAAGGAAAAGGAACATAAACTCATGAATACAAAGCAAGATCAATAACGAAATACTTTCCACCGATTAATATGTTCAGAGCTTCTTTTTCTCCGGGACTTCGAAATCTTTCATCTTTGCGCCAACGGGTCATAAACTCCTCTGAAATCACAATGACTGTTAATATCATAATATACATATTCATAGTATATGATCCCAAGGGGGGAACAGAGTTTGAACCAGAAGGTGCTGACGTTACATATAAATCTTTAGTCTTCACGCCGACCGGTCATAAACTCCTCTGAGGTCAGTATAAATGTGAATATTACAATATACATACTCACACATTATGATCCCAAGAGGGAAACAGAGTTGGAACCAGAAGGTGCTGACGATACATATAAACCTTTAGTCTTCGCGCCAACGAGTCATAAACTCCTCTGAGATCATAATGGGTGGTTATTATAATATACATAATCACACTATATGATCCCAAGGGGAAAACAGACTAAGACCAAGAGGCTGCTGACGTTACATATAAATCTTTAGTCTTTGCTCCGGCGGGTCGCCAACACTTCTGAGGTGAAGTAGAGTGTCAATATTATAATATACAAAGTCACACTATATAAGCTCAAAGTAGTCAGAAAAGGAACAATGTTTGCTGTATTCTGTCTGTTTCTGAAAACAAGCTGCTGACGTTACATATAAATGGCAAAAACAACCAATAACACTTTTTTCTAAATACAAGTGTTTAAATATTGACAAATAGCTACGTAACATAAATATCTACTGCGCCATAATCAAACAACTTACAACTCAGGACTATGTTTTGTGGACGCAAAAGAAAAATCCCACTCTCGAAAAGAGCACCTGCATCACTGAATGGATACGCGTAAATAACTCGCAACTTTTTAGTTATTGAGTAGTCTACGGAAGAAGGATGCGGCTCCGCCCATTTAGATGTCACGTTTTACAGTTGACACGTGCTCACATTTTAACTGTTTAACTTGTGCATCAGTTGGGAAAAGTTACAAAATGTAAAGAGGTAAAGGTTTCGATTTCGATCCTAACACGTATAAGGTCCTTAATATGTACATACGTTGGAGAGCTTAAAAACTGTTACCCGGCAAACCGTGTCATTTCCATTCTCATGACTAAATATATCTATTAATTGCCGTAATTCTAAATAGATGACATAAAAAAAACTATCTTTCAGAATAGAAGAAAAAAAAACGTGCTAATATTTCTCATCACTATGGTTTTCAATTAAAAAAATTTGAGCATTGCTAAAGCGTACAGCTACCCCTGGAAAGGTGTGCCAGCGCTGGGGGGTGTCTGAAAGATTAAGCAAGGTGTTGCCCACAGTGACATAGTGGTGGGCTAACGTGCTGCTGGAGCCGGGAATCGAACTGTGAACGCTGTTGTTCGAAGTCAGGAATCATAGCTGCTGCGTCACATTTTTTCCACACTTATATGTTATTTACTGCCAATTAAGTTTTAAACATTGTTAAATTATAACTTATAACAGACTACTGTTGCAATTAGTTTTTCAGTACAAAAAGTATGCACGTCTTTTTAAAATTTACTTAAAAACAATATAGGTTTCAGGGACATTGTAATTAGAAATTAGCATTTATAAAACCTTTGAAATTCACTGAAAAAAACATAGGTTTTACAGACATTATAGTTAGAAATTAGCATTTAAAAAAGCCTTGAAATTCACTGAAACAACCATAGGTTTCAGGGGCGTTATAGTTAGCTGGACATTTCAGTCGTACAAAACCATAGAAATTCCACAGTTATAGTTAGTTCAGCTAACTATAACTCGCGTCCCTGCAATGCACTGCTCATGACGTCACATATTACATCATTCATGGCATGGTCAGTGACATCACTGATGACTTCACTGATGACATCTCAAATGACATCACTGATGACATCATCCACATGAAAATCTGATGCACCTCCTCACAGACTTTGATACACCCACTCTAAAATACAGACTACCATTTTCAAAACCATCGAGACACCAATACCAGTTACTACATACGCACTCACTAATTCCTAGGTCTACACACACATCCACTCATTCACCCATACAATCACTTATACATGCAGTCACTCATCAATGCAACACTACCATATGCACTCATACACCTATTCAGACACTCACACACCACCACTCATCCATAGAGTTACTCACACACCTAGTCAGTCATGCAAAGAATCAATCACACTCCCATGTACTCACCTATACAGTTATACTCACAGCACCTCACTAATTCAGACAGATTCTAACGCATACTTACTCTCTTATATAATCACTGATACCAGTACACACTCATCCATACAGTTACTCTCACAATCATTCACATATAGTTATTTATATACACCATCACTCACATATACTGCCTTTTACATATGTAGTTACTCACACATGTACCACTGAGACATCCATTCACTCACTAACACACCCATACACACACTCACCCACCCATGCAGCTGTTTCCACATGCACTCTTGAACTCATATACCCTGTGAATGAACCACTCACACATCTATGCACAGTCACATATCTCAAACCCACCCACACACACACTTTGTCTCCCATACAAATACTCAGGCAAACAGTCAATAACCCATATAGACACTCATGTAGCTACAGACCAACCCATGTAGCAGCTTACACAACGACAGACAGACTGATACAGACATTCACACAGTTTAGTCACTAACCTATGCATTCACAAAGTCAAGTTTAATCACTCACTTATACAATCAGTCAAACACCTGCTAAATCCCCTATCCAGACATTTATACAACCAATCATTCTTCAATACAGCTTGGCATATATATAAAACAAATTTAAACTTTACAGAAACACACCGTGACTGGATGATGTCATCAGTGATGTCATCAGTGATGTCATTTGAGGTGTCATCAGTGATGTCATCAGTGATGCCACTGACCATGCCATGAATGATGTAATATGTGACGTTATGAGCAGTGCATTGCGGGGGCGCATTTTATAGTTTGCTGAACTAACTATAACGGTGGGATTTCAATGGTTTTGTACGATTGAAATGTCCAGCAACTATAACGCCCTGGAAACCAACTCCTGGAACTACTGTGATAAACTATGGGTTCCAGAAGAATTTCTTAATATGTTTTGTGAAATCCTTATTATGACTGTGTTAAAGCAGTTCCACATACACAACTGGAAAATTATGCATGTACAGATGCCTTCTCTTCTCTAGAGTTAATGACGTCAACTGCATTTTCTGTTTGGCTTGGCATCAAATACTAGCAGTATGTACTACCATATCCCACTTACACCCCCTTTGAAAAAAGGGCACCTTTCCAGTGCAAAAGAACTATTGCATTGGATAGTAAACATCAGCGCCACTAGATTTTACTTTGCGGCTGTGCAAAGTGTTAGTAAATCTGGGCCTAAGTGTGGTGCACTGCACTAAATTAAAATATATTGGGCCTGATTTGCAGAGGTAACTTACACTTCTGAGTAGGTTATACTTTAGAGCAAGCTTACTACTTTTTGGCTTTTCACAAAACACAAGTGTAAATTTACCTTAAAAGTGTAACTTACATGTCATCACCCCTGAAAAGGGGGTGGAGTTGAAATTACGAGTGTGAGTTATTACTGCCAAACTAGTAGTAAATCCAACCCCACACATGGCCAACTATTGTTACTGCAAAACCTTCCCATTGAAAATGATGAAGGAAGGGACTCTAAATTAAGCCTCATAGGAAATAAATATAGTAAAATTAAAGTAAATTATTTTAATATATTTAAAATATGAACACATTTAATAAGGTTGATGTACTTTTAGAAATATATATAAAAACGCATATTTATTATTTAACTTTAAATATTTTAACAAATATTTTCTATGTAATAAGTATTGTTACATATTTTCAATATAAAAAAATAACATAATTATTTCTATACTTTACTCTTAATAGTTAGTATAGCATTATAAACATATTTTTGTATTTATGGGTAATATATTTTTTATTTGAACTTCAGAAAAATAATTCTAATGTAATTTGATATATGTATTTTGAATTAACAATTAATTTAAAATAACGGAAATATAACTGTACATTTTTGTATTAGTTTTGCATTTTAAATTGATGCATATGTAAATTTACACTAATATTTAATGTAAAATTATTTTAAATAATGTTTTCAAGTATTTTTTTAATTTACCTATTCTTTTATTATTTGGAGATGAATCTACTCATATTTTAATACAAAGTTATTGGTACATTAATATATAAATTTGAGATTGGGCACTAAAATAATTTGATACATAGATATATATATGTGTGTATTCTTATATATGTATATATATGTATGTGTATATATATATGTGTGTGTGTGTGTGTGTGCACACACGCACAGACACACAACACAAAATCCTAAAGTTTAAAGCAGGGACCCAAGAACGGCACTGGTGCACGTCTGAAAGTCTACAGTTACAAAAGTCGAGCGAACAAAACGATTGGATATGTGCACTCACTTCCACAGAATATAGCAACCAGTAATTCAATCTGATAGATTTATTATCAGCATACCCAAATAACCCACGCATTTTGGAGTACAACGCACCTTTGTTTTATCAATAACTTTGCCGCTGTTTGCAAAATTTAAAAAACTAGATTACCACTCAATTCAGCTGCTATCTTGAAAGTTTCGGAGTGATTCGTCAAACAGGGGCTGAGAATAAGGGGGTGTCCCAAAATGCGTTTTCCCATGCAGTTTCCCATAGGGATTTTGGACACAACGACACCCAGAGCCACTAATTTGGCAGAAAGGTAGCTGTTGGTCCAGAAAGCGACCTTTTTGTAAATTGGTGTAAATCTGTTCAGTAGTTTGGGAGATAGTAAAGAAAAAACTAATTTGTATATATAGGGATGCGAAGGCTCCACAAACTCTCCCGATCTCATACTGAGATCTGATTGGCTGCCAAACCTTCAACCAGGAAGTATTGGCATTCATCTTGGGACTCGGCTTCAAGCCAAGTCCCAGAAAAACATTCCAAAAATATATAAGGGGGCAAGGTAGGAAAACCCAACCCCCTGGATCTGGTCCTGGGGTCCCCTTAATAAGGCCAAAAAGCTGTTTTTTAAAAATAAATTTCACAGAAAATGTGGCAGATCCATGGATCCGGTGAATAAAAAAAAATGGAAGCATGGTTTCCCACGCTAGTTTTGAAATGAGCCCCCGGGTGGGGCAGGTCACGGGTGCATTTGTTAAAAAAGGAAGGGGCGCACCCCATGTACCACCTCCTCTGCAAGGCTTAATTTACATATTAGAGGGGGCCGTGCGGACCTCTCTCCATGGGCATTTTGAGCCCCAGGGACCACCATCTTCCCGGGGGGTTTGTTACAACAGTATAGGGGAGACATCCTTCCATGGGCTATTTAGAGCCCCAGGGACAACCTCCTCCCCGGTACTTAACAGCAAAAAAGAGCATGTGCCATGCGAATCCCCTGTGCTCCAGGAACCACCAACTCCCCGGGGCAAGCTAATAAAAAGAATGTGGGATGGGAGCCCCTCTTGTTAACATCAGTAAGTCCCACACAGCTGGATTGCTGAGCGATCAGTGGAGGCCTCGCCCCCTTTGTCCAGCACTCTGCAAACATGCCTCCTGGTGCACTACTGTTTGGGGATAAAGTCCCATTGGATGCTGAAGGTCCTTGGGAGCCAATAATCCCTCCAGTCACCTCCAGTAAGTCCCACACAGTGAGATGGCTGAGAGGTCATTAGAGGCCTGCTCCCTTTCTCCACCACTCTGCACACCTGCATTCTGGTGCACTACTGGTTGGGGGATGAAGTCCCCTTGGATGCTGAGGAACCCCTCCTGTTACCTCCAATAAGTCCCACACAGTGGGATTGCTTAGAGCTCATAGGATGCCATTCCCCCTTTCTCCACTGTTCGGCAAACATGCTTATTGGCATACTACTGGTTGGGGAATGAAGTCCCCTTGGATGCTGAGGGTCCAGAGAATCCCTCCTTTCTTCAGTTTAACGAGTATGATATAAACCAGTCTCCCTTCTATGTTTTAACACCAGACTTCACCATTAGTTTATTGGTATATATACTTTGTTTGTATCACGAACCCCCATGCATGAGGAAGGCCATTGGCTGAAATGCATTGCAAGAGCTATGAGAATCATGAATTAAAACTATTTACTGTTTTGCTCCAGAGTGTGTGTAACTCCTCTTGATATATATATATATATATATATATATATATATATATATATATATATATATATATATATATATATATATATATATATATATATATATATATTATCTACTGGCGGTCGCCAGTAGATAGTTATAGTTAGGACCGTGTTTCCATAGGAAATCTGAAAATTCTATTTTGAATAACTTTGGCGCCGGTTGACGAATCCTCGCGACATTTTCAAAACTAATGGGGCGCTCCACTCAGCTCCTACCCTGGAAGTCTCGGGGTGATTCGTCAAGCGGGGGCCGAGAAAAAGGGGGGTCCCAAAACGCGTTTTCCCCATGCATTTTCCCATAGGACCTTTAGTCGAAGGTACAGCCCAAACGGCTGAACAGAATTACTTGAAATTTGGCAAAGGGGTAGTCCTCAGGTCAGGGAAGTGCCTTTTCGAATCGGTCGAAATCAAGAAGTGTCGGCCGCCAGTTTGTCTGTCGCACTGATAAGGAAAGGTGGAAAAAAGGTGGAAAATGTGAAAAGGGGCAGGGAAGAGAGTTTCTGACCCCTAGCCTTAGTCAGGGGGTCACAGAAGGACCCCCAAGGGTGAAAAAAACATGTAATTCTTTTAAAAAAAAAAATCGCAGGGTGCGCGCACCGTGCGCCCAACGTGCGCGCACGGTGCGCATACGGTGCGCGCACGGTGAAAAACCTTTAAAAAAATATATATTAATAAATACATAACTTAGCATTTAAAAAACCGTACAAATTCACTTAAAAAAAACCAATGAAATTCCCCCGTTATAGTTAGTTCAGATAACTATAACTCACGCGACCGCCACTCTATCACAAGGATGATGTCATCAGTGATGTCATGAGTGATGCCACTGACCATTTCATGAGTGATGTATTATGTGACGTCATGAGCAGTGGATTGCGGGCGCGCGAGTTATAGTTATCTGAACTAACTAAAACGGGGGAATTTCATTGGTTTTTTATGAGTGAAATGTCCACCTAACTATAACCTGTGTGAAACCTATGGTTTTTTAAGTGAATTTGCAAGGTTTTTTAAATGCTAATTCCTAACTATAACGTGTGTGAAACCTATGTTTTTTTAAGTGATATATATATATATATATATATATATATATATATATATATATTACCTACTGTCAGTCGCCAGTAGGTAGTTATAGTTAGGACCTATTTTCCACAGGATATCCGCAACATTCTATTTGGAATAATGTTGGCGCCGATTGACGAATCTTCGCAAAATTTTCCAAACATTTGGCCAGCTCCAGTCCGCTCCTATCCTGAAAATTTCACGGTGATTCCTCAAGCGGGGGCCGAGAAAAAAGGGGGGCCCCAAAACGCGTTTTCCCCATGCATTTTCCCATAGGACCTGATGACGCAGCTACAGCCCGAACTGCTGAACGGAATTACACCAAATTTGGCAAAGAAGTAGTCCTCAGTTCGGACTCGTGCCTTTTGCTTAAATGGTGTAAATCCGTTCAGTAGTTCCTGAGAAAATTAGAGTTAAAAAGATAGATATATCTGGGCGGAGCCTAACCACACATCTCATCGTGAGATCTGATTGGCTGTCAGTACTTCATCCAAGAAGTGTTGGCAACCATCTTGGGACCAATATACATGATAGAACTTCATTAAAAAGCATTGCATTTAATAGAAGGTTTTAAGACTTTAGTTACATTATACATCATTTGTTGATGGTACCATACTCATTTTAGGAATTGTGGTGTGTTCTAAGGTTATTTTACCATTTGAAAAAGCCTTCTGCTGTGATGTCATGAATCATGTTTGAGAGAAAACTATTTTCTCATGCTTTTCCAACAGAGGTTTGGAAGGTGATCTATAAGCTAAACTGACAGCATATTTTCTGTAAATTCACATTATCTTTCTCAGTCATGTGAGAATGAAGTCTGACATGCTCAGTAAAACATGTACATCCAACAAGGGCAGAGACTGTCAGTTGATTCCTAAGTGTTCTACTGCAGCTTCCCAGAGCGTTCTAAAGAACAACTAGAGCGCTAACAGTCCTACTTATGACAAACATATTGCACACCTGAAACAATCTTGATTGGAATAAAGTGGTAACTCTTAAAACATTTAATTTAAAAAGGAACAAAATGAGGGGATTCATTTTGCCATAGAAAGTATGATTAGTGCTGCAGAAAGAAAAATTAGGGCAAATTTTGAGTGACTTCTCAAATCCTCTTCTATTTCATGAAAAAATTCTGACATGCAGACTGAAACATGCACTTTCAATACCAGCAGCAGACTTCCCTGGTGAGCAGTAGCTTTACTACAGTGATCTAATAAGCAACTAGAATGCTAACATTCTGAATTTATGGCAAATGTGTGACACATCTGAATGCCTTCTTGATGGAATCAAAGTAAAAAACTGAAAGCATTTCCTACGGAGGAGACTGCAGTAAATGAGGAAATTAGGAAACTTCATAACAAATAAATCTCCCAAGATGGCCACCAGAGACAAAAGAGCCCAAATGCAGCACAAATATCACCCAGATGTAGCCCACATGTAGCCCAATGACAGAAGTGTGCAAAACACTTATTTTTTGTGTATTTGCAGTTTTATATAGTGCAGACTTGTTAGGTATTGGAGTGTTTTACATGAGCATTGGTTACATCACACAAGATCAAATTCATTTTGGTTGTAGACATGGGGAGTTTAAGTGATTTGACCAGAATCACAGAATGTTGAGCTGAAGAAGAAACTCCAATCTGGTTACCCAGTTGCAAAGTCTGCAGCTCTGGAAGTAACACCACATCCTCTCCCCTAGGTGCAACATTTAATCAAATGGTCAACTGGATAAAAAACATAAAGATTACAAATAATTTTATCTTTGTCGCTATTTGAAAACTCAGAAAATATGTCCTCATTTTAGTTTTTTAGAGCACTAACAATAATTTGTATGCAAATAAGACCCTCTCATATATGTAATTTCTAAAGGAAATGCTCTAGGTATTACAGTTTTGATTACATCAAGATGACGTCAGGCGTTCCACACTTTTGTAATAAATATAGAATGTTAGCAATCCAGTTGTTCATTGGGATACTGTTGAGAGGCAGAGGCCAGGGGCACGGACTCTGAAAATTGAAGGCAGGTAGGAGAGTGCAGAGGCAACAATTTTACCACACTGGGCAGGCAGGAAGGGCAGTGGAAGCACAACAGACTATGGAGGGCAGTGCAAAGGGGGGCAGGGGCAACAAACCAACAATACAGGACTGGCAAGAGAGGCTGTGGCAATATAATAGACCATTTTGGGCAGAAGGAAGAGGCAGTGGTAGTACAACCATACATGCCAACAGACCCGTTTCAGCCAGGAAACGTCCAATGTTTTTAAGCTCAAATGGACTTTATTTGATCTGTCTCCTGTCTACAATCTCCTCTTTTTCAATGTAACTCAAAGGGGAAAATCAATACCTCCGTTTTTTTCAAAATCTCCCTCTTACCAAGTTAAAATTGTTCGCAAGTATGGTACATTGGTTCATGTTAGGCAGGAGGAATTGGGGTAGGGACATGGACTCGGATAACATAGGACAGGAGGGACATGGAGAGTTGCACCAAACTGACCCTACAGGGCAGGCATCAGGGTTTGCAGCAGCACAATACACCACACAGGGCATGCGGGACAGGAGTGCAGCACAACAATCCATAGAAAGCAATAGGGAGTGGATAGGACCATGCACATGGACAACAGAGAACAGAGGGGAAAGAGGCACTGGTAGCTAGCTGACCATAATGGACAGACAGGAGAGAAAGCTGCAGCATAACAGACCATAAAGGGCAGGAGGGACGGATCAGGGGCATTACAATTGAACAGACAAGCCAGGAGAGAGGGAATAGGGGTCGTCACATTGAAACAGAGGGCTGGGGGCAAGTGGGCAGGGCAGGAGCAGCAAGATGACCATGGAGGTCAGGCAGGATGGGCACTAGAAACAAGATACACCATGGAGAGCAACAATGAGACTATGATGGCATACACACAGACCATGGAGGGAAGGTGGGAGGGGGTCAGGGGCAGCTAGCTGACCACACAGGGAAGGTGGGAGGGGCCATGGCAGCACAGAAGACCATGCATGGCAAGCGGGAGGGTTAGTGGCAGCACAATGGCTATGATGGGCAAGAAGGAGGGTGCAGGGGCATGCACAAAGGACCATGGAGGATAAAAGGGAGGGTCAGGACCTGGGCACAGACAAGAGAGTTTAGGGGAAGGGGCCTCACAACAGACCGCGCGGGCAGGCAGGAGGAGCAGTTGCAGCACAACAGACCAGGGAGGGCAGAAGGGTGTGGCAGTAAAATGGACCATGGAGGACAGGAGGAAGGGGATAGGGGCATGGCATGTGGACAGGCAGGGTGGAGGTGGCAGGGACAGGTTACAGTCATCTGACAATGCTAGGCAGGTGGGAGGGGAGAGGCAGCTCAACAGAACACTTAGAGTAGATATGAGTGGCAAGTCCATGGAACATGGTGGGCAAAAAGGATGGAGCAGGGGCATGGACAAAGACATCGGAGGGCAGGGGGAAGGAGAATAGGGGTAGCAAGCTAAGCACAGAGGCTAAGCAGGAGTCAATGATGGGCCATAGAATTTGGCAATGGAGGGCAGGAGGAGTGGACTGGTAGATCATGCTAAATGGAGGGCAGTGGCAGCACATCAGACCATGCATGGCAGGAGGGAGGAGGCTAGTCCATGGATTCAGACAACAGAAGATAGTAGGAGGTGGATGGGGCAGCAAGCTAACTCTTCAGAGAAGGTGGGTATTAGGAACTTTATTGTTTTTAAAATATGTGTCTGTGCGAACTACTTAAAATATGAACAAGTATGCAGCATAATCTCACTTTTATTCAGGAAGAAGATGACGTTTGTGACTGTGACTCCGGGCTCACTTGGCAGAAACACCCCCTGTCCCTCCACCCCCATCGCAAAATGTAATGCCCTTGAAAAGGGTAGGTGGACGCAGTGTTATATAAAACATAGTCCTGAGAGCATGATTGAAAATGAAAACTAGATATAGTATATGGTATAAACTATGCACCAAAAAGTGTGGATGTGCACAGGGTGTATAGTGCTGCCCACGTATTGCTTCTTGCAAGTGCATTGTAAGACATATACTGCAAAATCGCTCTTTCAAGTGTAAGCACCTCTGATGGCAAAAGGAGATTGTCTGAGAGGTATATTAATCTTTTTGGTGCTAATCCTGTACCGGCTGGCTTTACATTTGTAAAACTTTAGAAAGCCCCTGTGAGTCCTAAGCCAATTATTACCTTTGTCACAACTGGGCGCATTGCAAACAAGTTCTTGACGCATGGATTTAGTGCGCCTGAAAGAGATGGAGGGTACTCTCGGTATTTTAGACCCAAGCACCGTATCACTGCGCACAATTTGCCAATGTTTGTAAAGCATCTTACGTAAGGTCGCATGATAGGTATTATATCCTGTTATGAGTCTGGGGGTACCTGACTCTATTTTCTTCTTTTCTTTTAAATTGCTCCCTTCAGCCAAAGGGAACAGAAGATTTTGTCTTTCTATTTTCTTGGTTTTTGCATGGGCAATCGCAGGTGTGGTGGAACTGTTTCCACGAGATTTAAGTCTTTCAAAGAGATTACTAGTAGCTATGGTTCAACTGGTTTTGGTGGTGCAGTTTCGCTTCATCCGAAGACATTCTGCATAAGGGATATTCTCCTTCTGTTTAGTATGATGAAAGCTACTATAATGCAAAATAGCATTACCTGATGTAGGTTTCCTATATATTTTAGATCTAAAAAATGAATCTTTTTAGTGCTGATATTACATGTAAAGGTTAGATTCAGACAGTTCTTGTTAATCTCATGTGCAAAAGTTAGTGCTGATTTCTCCGTGCCCTGCCACAAAATAAATAAATCATCAATATAGCGGACATAAATCAAAACATTGTTAGTCATGGCTTCTTTGTGCGAAGTCATGAGTACCTGCTCCTCCCACCAGCCCATATGCAAATTAGCATAGCTGGGGGCGAAGCAGGTACACATGGCGGTGCCATGAAGTTGTTTATAAAACAACTTATCAAAACTGAAAATATTGTTATCCAAACACGACATGGCTATTTCTAGTAACATAGTTGTATGTAGGTAGTAATGCACAGGTCTTTTCCCCAGATAGTATTTGAGAGCATTAAGTCCATCCTTATGTCTGATGCTCGTGTATAACGAGTTGACATCTAAGGTCATCAGAACACAGTTATCTTTCCATTGGATATCATAGATCTTGGTAAGGAAATCTCCTGTATCTTTTATAAAAGATGGGAGTTCGCACACATATTGTTGCAAAAAGAAATCTATGTATTTGGACGTATTTTCAAACAATACCCCTATAGCTGTAATTATAGGTCTTCCGGGGGGATCAGTGGCGTTTTTATGAAATTGGGGTATTAAGTACAACAGCGGTGTGACTGGGTAATCAGTTTTTAGAAATTCTAGTTCATGTTTTGATAAAAGTCCTTTAGATCTCCACTTATAGAGGGCTTTGTGAAATTTCTCTTTTACACTGATGATGGTAGTCGGGCTTATTCTGCAATAACATTCATTCTCGTGGAGTTGTTTAAGTGCTTCGGTATTATATTTTTCAAGTGGCCATAGCACCACATTTCCACCCTTGTCGGACCATCTTACAGCAATGTCTTGACGTTCCTTGATTTTAGACATTAGATTTAATATTTTGTCCTTTTGTTATGAAAGGTGCGGATGAAGTCTTTGCTCGCTTTTATAGCCAGGTCTTTAAGATCTTTGCTCAGATTGTCTGAAAAGATGTCGAGTCCATCTCTGGGCATATTAGGTAGAAAAACTGACTTGGGTTTATAGGGAGTACAAATGCTGCCATAAATATCCAGGCCAGACACAGATGCAAGCATATCTGAAGATGTTATGAGTGATTCTTCTCCAGATTCTATTTCTGCCAAGTTGTGTAAGAGTGTCATATCATCCACATTTAAATTCATGAATTGTTCATTTGCATTGATAGTAGATTCTTGGTTCGGTGCATTATTGGAAACATTCATAAAATATTTTTGTAATTTAAGTTTAGGCACAAAATGAAAAATGTCTATCCGTGTTTGAACATAATAAAAGTTTGTGGGTGCGCACCACGTGAGGCCAAGTACGAGAATGTTCTCTTCTTCCTTAGATAATGCCATGTCGGTAAGGTTTATTACTGTGTTGTCAATATTGTCCCTTAATATTGCCTCCTTTTCGTACGTCTGCTGTTCTGTTTTGTTGATGTGCTTGCACTGTCTGCCCCATTGCCTGTTTTTGTGCCTCCTTCTCTTTGTCCACGTCCCTTGTTTGGTAGATCTTGTTTTGGAGGTCAGGGTCGCAGGTGCATGGTACGTTCTAGTCGTGAAAAAACAAGTTCTTGAATTACCGAAGGTGTCTGGCCTGTAGTGATCTCTTCTAAGTCAGATTCCTCCTCAGAGCTAAGCTCTGAGCCACTGGGGTCTGCAGATGTTGTAGGTGCATTGGCCACTGTGGATAATTGCTGCCTGCAGATATTCTCAAACTTTTTAGAAAAAGTATACATTTTGCCATTCTAACAGTCCCACTTCTCTCTTTGAATTTTTTTTGCTTTTCTTTCCTTTATCGATTGCTCATGTTTCGCTAGACGTTTTTGCATTTCCGTTTCCAATTTAGCAATTTCCTCTCTAATTGTGAATTTTTTCAATTCTTTTTGTAGAGCTGTAATTTTGAACAGAGTAGCTTCCCGATTGCTTATAGCATACTTTATGAGAATTTGCAACATGTGTTTAGATGAATCAGCGCTGTTCTCGGCCAATTCTCGTAGCATGTTAGGATCGGGATTCTCATAAGTAGGGGCTAATAGAATACGCAAATCTCTTGGTATGCACCCTACATCCAGGTATCTTTGAAGTGATTTAGTCTCCCAACACTTAGAGATCACCAGCTTATGCACTTTTTCCAGTTCATACATTGTTTTAGAAATGTCATTGGGTTTAGAAGAAACTCCAGTGCCCTGTGCTGACGTGATAGATGTGCTTGGTATTTCATCACTAAATATATCCACCGCTGCCTCTTCCCGCTCCCTGACCCACTCGTCACCCATTTTTGTTAAAGATAAAACGTTCTTGTTTCTCACTGCCCACATCAGATACTCGGGACTACCTCTCCCATCAGCCACTTTAATGTCACAAGCACAACCTTTCTTGTTTACACTCGGGTTCCTACCTGCGATTCTGACCGCCCTCCAGCTACCAGGAAAAACTGCAGGAATCTCCAAAATGTAAGTTATGAGGTCGGCGGGGCAGATTCTTGCTGCGGGGGACTCCGCGTTATTTTTGCCGATACTTTCCACAGGGTTCCAGTTTACGTGGTGCTCCAAAATGAGGAGGGTTGGCATGGAGATTCCGGGCAATCTTCAATATATAACCAATCCCGTCAGTTAAGAAACAAACAGGCGCCAACTCCGTGAGGATTAAACAAGAAGATTAATTTTTTAACAAACATATATATGTAGAGAGAGAGAGAGAAAGGGAGAGATAGAATAGACTTGTTCAAATTTTCAAGAAAATTTAAACTTTATAAATTCTTCACATTGAAAGGACAAGGAAAATTGAGTAGCAGACAAAGACATTAATGAATTATGCTTGTCAATTCAATGGAAACTCTAACAGGAGAAGATTTACACTGGTGCTTTTAGAGGAACTACAATCCGAAGGCTCCTAACAAACCGTGGACACAAGGGACAAAATGGAGAGCCTTGGAATAATTCAAGTAGGAGATTACACTTAGTTCAAACCTGTTTCCAAATCATGCCTCAGGTACCAGTGGACGCTATTAATATATTTGCAGAAAGCATCAACAAGGACCTCCTGGCTCTTCACCTATGGAAAAAGAAGAAAGAAAAGATGCAAGACAACTCAACGCCACAACAAAGACAAGTTCTAAAAGACTTAGGCAATGATGACACAATTGTCTATAAACCCTCAGACAAAGGAGGAATCATTGTCTTACAAACCAAAGACAACTTTTGAAAGGAAGCACTTCAACAACTTAAGGCTTAGGGAAGCTATACTACAATAAAGAGAAGTGATTGTGCCAACAGCATAAATGATTTTTATAATCTGATTCACAAATGGCACCAAAGAGGGAATTATCTAAAGATGAATATGAATTAATATAAACATAACATCCCAGGCTGCCAACTTTTAACCACCTACCCAAGATCCAAAAGAATTGGATTCATCCACCTGGACGTCCTATTGCTTCACAAATAGGAAGTCTCATGGAGAGCATGTCAACATATGTGGATCATTTTATATTCCCATTTGTATCAGAGTTGGCATCTTATATAAGAGATACTAAAGATTTCCTGCAGAAAATTTAAGGCCAAATTTGGGAATCAGACTTTTTGATGATCACACTGGACGTTGCTAACTTGTATATGAGCATAGCACACGAAGACGGACTAGAAGCCGAAAGACATTTTCTTACAAGTGGTCCCTCAAAATACTTACAACATAATGAGAGGCTGCTGGAGTTCTTTGAGTTCTGTTTAAATAATAAAATTGTTATCTTCCAAGGATATCTGTATAAACAGATACGGGGGACCGCCATGGCCACATGCTTCGCCCTCAGCTACATGAACCCGTGGGAGATACGGGTGGCATGGTTGGATTCCCAAGACAACTGGGCTGAACAAATAATCAGTTGGAAAAGGTACACAGATGATTTATTCATCATTTGCAGAGGAACAGAAGAGTCAGCGAAGCAATACATTTCCTTCCTCAATAAAAACACCATCAACTTAAAATTTACCAGCCAAATCAGTTGCCCATATATAAGGGTAGATTTTGATTCAATTAATGAGTTTAGAATAAAGTGAGAAATCAAAAATGAATGATATAATTAAAGAAATTTTAGAATTTAAGCCCATCCAGGGCAAGATAGAAATAAAGCGAGAGCCTTAGAATAAAAAATCATGAAATGCCTTTTCAGGGCACTATTCATATTTGTGACACATGAGTCCATAAAAAAAGATACCTCGTAAAAGCATAATGAAATGCATAAAATTTCAAAGTACTAAATCAAAAATGCCATAAATAGTAAATGTGAATTAGAAATGTTTGTTAAAAAGGAGCCGCATGGATATGAAGTGTAATGTAACATAGATGAATGTTAATTTTACAAGATGGTGCTGATGCTTGACTGAGAATATTTAGTCCATTTGTTGTTATCATGACGTAATGTAATGACATAAAAGAAGTTAATAGAATGGCGGCCGCTAACATTGAGAAAGGCGCTTTGCAGAAACTTAGTTGTTGGTGAATGCACAAATCATTCAATAAACTGGATAATTCTTCCCCGTGAGTGCTGGTCACAATTTTACTTCAGAGTGTTATAATAAATGCGTATGCCTGCGCACGACACAGCACCCGCTTTTGAGTGCTGAAGCGAAGGGTTCTTTGGAGCAACTCTCTCTCTCTCTAAATATATATATATATATATATATATATTACCTACTGGCGGTCGCCAGTAGGTAGTTATAGTTAGGACCTATTTTCAATAGGAAATCTGCAACATTCTATTCCCAATAAGTCTGGCGCCGGTTGATGAATCCTCGCAAAATTTTCCAAACTTTGGCCCAGCTCCGCTCCGCTCCTACCCTGACAGTTTTGTGGTGATTCGTCAAGCGGGGGCCGAGAAAAAATGGGGGTCCCAAAACACGTTTTCCCCATGCAATTTCCCATAGGATCTGTTGTCGCAGCTACAGCCCGAACCGCTGAACGGAATGACACCAAATTTGGCAAAGAGGTAGTCCCCAGTTCGGAATCATGCCTTTTGCATATATGGTGTGAATCCGTTCAGTAGTTCCTGAGAAAATTAGAGTTAAAAGTACATATATATCTATGGCCGTGTAGGATCCGCGGACCCTACCCGCACCGTAAGCGCACCCTCCCTGAACCGAGCGTGCACCCTCCCGATCGCCCGCTGAATGCTAATTGGCTGTCGAGTGTCTCTCTACATTCGAAATCAGGAACTCTTGGTGGCCATTTTCTGCCTCGGTAGAAGCGAGGCTGAAGAAGCAAGGGGAAAAATTGTGTAAAACATACAAAGGGGGCAGAGTGGAAATACTCTAACCCTCTAGAGGTGCTTCGGGGGTCCCAGAAGGACCCCCTGGGGCCCCATTAAAAAAAAAAATACGGCGAAATGCACGCACGGTTCGCGCATCCTATCGCGTTGGATGCACGGATCCTCTTGCGGTGGGTTCGCGGATCCAAGGGAAAAAAAATGAAATTGTTGGGAGATAAAGATTAACCTTAAGTGTTTTGTTCTTGAGTGGCTCTAAAAAGAGCCGTTGTGTTCATTCAGAGTTTTTGGTACTTATAAGTAAGTACCTATTCAGAGTCTAAAGTTGTTGAGGAAGACTCTGTTTTCTTCATCAGTAAAGTGTACTCCATCTCTCCTATACATCTCTTGCATATGAGAGCGCAGATTGTTATTGTAAATGGACCCCATTCTGTAGTCTCGGAGAATAGCAGAAACAGATTTATTCACATGTTTCCTAGCTTTCTCAATCTGTGGACAAAAATGATCGGACCAGTTCCGTTTCTGCCTTTGGCATATGTTAGAATACACAAAGGCAGTTTCAGGGAAAAGTGAAATCAGTTCTGCAAAGGTGTCCTTCATAAGCATTTCCAGACCTACCCCAGTCAAAGTGCCTAGGTCATTGCCACCACAGTGCACTATTATGAGGTCAGGGTGTTGGATTTGCATGAAGGATTTCCCCAATGGCATCAATTGGTGCCACTTTAACCCTCTCTGTCCAATCCATTTAATGTATAGAATTGGCAAACCTAGGTCTTTGTGAATGCCTTTGTTTTCTGCATACCTTTGCTCCAGAAAATGTAGCTGTGTCCCACAATCCACACTGTAAGCATCTTGTAAGGAGGTCTGGATGCACTCAGATGGTCTCTCTAAATGAAATGGCAGTTTAGAAAGTAAGATGTTTCTAAAATGGTGGCTAAAATGCAAGTTTGAAAAAAGACAAGAAATCATTGGTTGTTTGACAACCTTCTACACTGAAAGGTAGGGTGCATATTTCTGTTTTTTAAATGCATTATTCTTGTTGGTTAACAAAAACTGATTGTAAGGAACATTATATATGATAAGCTGATATGTTGAGAAGTCAACCACACTTGCTGTCTTGATTAGCAACATTGTGTGTGCTGAACTTCTGGCCTGTGTGCTCAGTACAGTGTTCCATGACATGTTTCTATGGTAACGGGCAGAAGGCAGATTGGGGGAAGGGTTGAAGTTTATGTCATTTGAAAAGGGTTGAAATGTTTAACCAATAGAAATGTGTTTTTGCTTTTGAATTTATGTGGGAAGGAGTGTGATTTGATGTTTACATGTATATGTGTGGAAAACGAGAGGGAAACTTTGCCATTCTTTGGTTCTGCTGACAGGTGCACAGTGCAGAGATTCTGTATAAGAAAATCTGGTGTGTGACTGATATCTGGTGTGAGACTGATATACTTCTTAATCTACAAAACATCTTGAAAGGTGAGTTATTTAATTGTGAGGGGATGTATGTAGACCACTTTGATTTTAATCAGACTAATGTATTTCTTCTGCTAAAGTGTAGGTAGTACCTTTTTTTTCTCTACAATCTTATTGACAGTGTGTGTGCATGTAGAAACCATTCTGTGATAAGCATTTGTGTTTTTCATGTGTTTGCAGACAGATAACTGTGCAGTTTTTATATTTTGATAGAATTAGAAACCAGACATTGTTTATGAATTTGTGAAAGGAGTTATGTTATGTTTCTATACTAAAATGTAGTACTTCTTCTAGATGAAGAAATGTGTTTTGGTATAGTGCAAGGGATAGTGTTGTTTGTCTAGAATCACACTGTGAGTCTGTGTGCATTTGTGAATCACTGTGAGAGAAGCGTTTGGTAACATCGTCTATTTGCTGACAGATAATTGTTTTAAAACATGTCATGTTGTCAAGTTTTAGTAGCATTAGAAGCCAGTCTTTGCTTATGCGTTGATTAAATGAGTCAGGCATTGACACTAAACTGCAGTTGTGAAATATGTAGATTGTGTAGAGTTCCCTTACCTCTTCCACTGTAGTGAATAAGTTTTGGTAAACTCCTAGGGATAGTGGTGCTTGTCTAGAATCACACTGTGAGTCTGTGTGCATTTGGGAACCACTGTGAGAGAACTGTTTGGTAACATTGTGTATTTGCTGACAGATAAATGTTTTAAAACCTGTCATGTTGTCAAGTTTTAGTAGCATTAGAAGACAGTTATGGCTTATGCTTTCATTAAATGAGTTAGGTATTGACAGTAAAGTGTAGTTGTGAAATATGTAGATTGTGTGCATTTCCTTTACCACTTTCAGTGTAGTGAATGAGTTTTGGTATATACCTAGGGATAGTGTTGCTTGTCTAGAATCACACTGTGAGTCTTTGTGCATTTGGGAACCACTGTGAAAGAAGCGTTTGGTAACATCGTGTATTTGCTGACAGAAAACTGTTTTAAAACTTGTCATGTTGTCAAGTAGTAGTAGCATTCGAAGCCAGTCATTGCTTATGCGTTGATTAAATGAGTCAGGCATTGACACTAAAGTGCGGTTGTGAAATATGTAGATTGTGTGCAGTTCCCTTACCACTTCCACTGTAGTGAATGAGTTTTGGTAAACTCCTAGGGATAGTAGTGCTTGTCTAGAATCACACTGTGAGTTAGTGTGTATTTGGGAATCACTGTGAGAGAAGCATTTGGTAACATTGTGTATTTTCTGACAGATAACTTTTTAAAAACCTGTCATGTTGTCATGTTTTAGTAGCATTAGACGCCAGTCTTTGCTTATGCGTTGATTAAATGAGTTAGGCTTTGACACTAAAGTGCAGTACTTTAATATGTAAATTGTGTGTAGTCTCTTTACCCCTTGCACAGTAGTGAATGAGTTTTGGTAAGCTGCTAGGGATAGTGTTGCTTGTCTAGAATCACACTGTGAGTCTGTGTGCATTTGGGAACCACTGTGAGAGAAGTATGTGGTAACATTGTGTATTTGCTGACAGATAAGTGTTTTAAAACATGTCATGTTGTGAAGTTTTAGTAGCATTAGAAGGCAGTCTTTGCTTATGCATTGATTAAATGAGTCAGGCATTGACACTAAAGTGCAGTTGTGAAATATGTAGATTGTGTGCAGTACCTTTACCACTTTCACTGTAGTGAATAAGTTTTGGTAAACTCCTAGGGATAGTGGTGCTTGTCTAGAATCACACTGTGAGTCTGTGTGCATTTGTGAACCACTGTGAGAGAAGCGTTTGGTAACATCGTCTATTTGCTGACAGATACGTGTTTTAAAACATGTCATGTTGCCAAGTTTTAGTAGCATTAGAAGCCAGTCTTTGCTTATGCATTGATTAAATGAGTCAGGCATTGACACTAAAGTGCAGTTGTTAAATATGTAGATTGTATGCAGTACCTTCACCACTTTCACTGTAGTGAATAAGTTTTGGTAAACTCCTAGGGATAGTGGTGCTTGTCTAGAATCACACTGTGAGTCTGTGTGCATTTGGGAACCACTGTGAGAGAACTGTTTGGTAACATCGTGTATTTGCTGACAGATAAATGTTATAAAACCTTTCATGTTGTCAAGTTTTAGTAGTATTAAAAGCCAGTCTTTGCTTATGCATTGATAACATGAGTCAGGCATTGACACTAAAGTGCAGTTGTGAAATATGTAGATTGTGTGCAGTACCCTTACCACTTTCACTGTAGTGAATGAGTTTTGGTAAACTCCTAGGGATAGTGGTGCTTGTCTAGAATCACATTGTGAGTCTGTGTGCATTTGTGAACCACTGTGAGAGAAGCGTTTGGTAACATCGTGTACTTGCTGACAGATAAATGTTTTAAAACCTGTCATGTTGTCAAGTTTTCGTAGCATTAGAAGACAGTTATGGCTTATGCTTTCATTAAATGAGTTAGGTATTGACAGTAAAGTGTAGTTGTGAAATATGTAGAGTGTGGGCCTTTCCTTTACCACTTTCAGTGTAGTGAATGAGTTTTGGTATATTCTTAGGGTTAGTGGTGCTTGTCTAGAATCACACTGTGAGTCTGTGTGCATTTGGGAACCACTGTGAGAGAACTATTTGGTAACATCGTGTATTTACTGACAGATAAATGTTTTAAAACCTGTCATGTTGTCAAGTTTTAGTAGCATTAGAAGCCAGTATTTACTTATGCATTGATTAAATTAGTCAGGCATTGACATTAAGGTGCAGTAGTGAAATATGTAGATTGTGTGCAGTTCCTTTACCACTTACACTGTAGTGAATGAGTTTTGGTATATTCCTAGGGATAGTGGTGATTGTCTAGAAGCACACTGCGAGTCTGTGTGCATTTGGGAACCACTGTGAGAGAAGCGTTTGGTAACATCGTGTATTTGCTGACAGATAACTATTTAAAAACTTGTCATGTTGTCAAGTTTTAGTAGTATTAGAAGCGGGTCTTTTCTTATGCGTTGATTAAATGAGTCAGGTATTGACACTAAAGTGCAGTCGAGAAATATGTAGATTGTGTGCAGTTCCCTTACCACTTCCACTGTAGTGAATGAAGTTTGGTAAACACCTAGTGATAGTGTTGCTTGTCTAGAATCACACTGTGAGTTTGTATGCATTTGGGAACCACTGTGAGAGAAGCATTTGGTAACATTATGTATTTGGTGGCAGATAAGTGTTTTTAAACCTGTCATGTTGTCAAGTTTTAGTAGCATTAGAAGGCAGTGTTTGCTTATGCATTGAAAAAATGAATCATGCTTTGACACTAAAGTGCAGTACCATGTAGTATTGTCTTCACTGCACCAGAACTGAAAATTTTAATTTTTTACCCAGGCACTGTCCTTGAAGTAGTCTGATGATTTAGTTAGTTTCTAAGTACTTATGTTGTGAACCATTCATTACCAAATACACTGCTTCAAATGTCTATGCAGTATGCATATAGTTCTCTAACCACCTATACAGTTGTTTTTCACACCTTCAATTTCCTTGTCAGCATGCATACACTTCCAGGAAACACCCTGTCACTGCCTTTGCAGTGTTCTAGTGACCCATTCAGCACCATGTAGTAATCCATTCACTGTGTCAAAACCCAAACACTTATAAATTCACCGAGACACTCTCTTTCCAGTACTCTAATGATTCAGTCACTGCCTAAGTATTCATGCAGTGAGCCAGGCCTTAGCACATGGACTGCTTCAAACCCCTATCTACTATGCATGCAGTCTTCTAACCACCTAGACACTTGTCTTTCACACTTTCAATTCCCTAGTCAGTATCCATACAGACCAGCAAACATCCTGTCACTGCCTTTGCACTCTTCTAGTGACCCATTCAGTACCAAGTACTAATCCATTCCCTGTGCCAAAATCCTACCACTTATAAATTCACCCAGGGACTCTCCTTGTTGTACTCTAATCATTCAGTCAGTACCCAAGTACTCATGCAGTGAGCCAGGCCTTAGCACATGGACTGCTTTAAATGCCTATGCAGTATGGATGCAGTCCTTTAACCACCTATACACTTTTCTTTCACACCTTCAATTCCCCAGTCAATATCCATACACTTCCAGGAAACACCCTGTCACTGACTTTGTACTACACTACTGATCCATTCAGCACTATGTACTAATCCTTTCAGTGCGCCAAAACCCAAACACTTATAAATTCACCCAGGCAGTGTCCTTGCAGTACTCTAATCATTCAGTCAGTACCCAAGTGCTCATTCAGTGACCAGGCCTTAGCATATGGACTGCTTCAAACCCCTATCCACTATGCACGTAGTTCTTTAACCATCTACACACTTGTCTTTCATACCTGCGATTCACCAGTCATTATCCATACAATTCCAGCAAACATCCTGTCACTCCCTTTGCACTCCTGTAGTGACTCATTCAGCACCATGTACTAATCCATTGACTGCATCAACACCCAACCACTGATAAATTCACCCAGGCACTCTCCTTGCAGTACTCTAATCATTCAGTCAGTATCCAAGTACTTCTAGCAAATACTCTGTCACTCCCCTTGGAGTCCTCTAGTGACCCATTCAGCACCATGGAGTAATCCATTGAGTGTGCCAAAACCCGAACACTTATAAACTCACCCAGGCACTCTCCTTGCAGTACTCTAATCATTTAATCAATATCCAAATAGTATTGGAGTGAGACAGGCCTTAACATATGGATGGATTGAAACATTTGTCCAGTATGCATGTAGGTCTCTAATCACCTACACACTTGTTTTTCACACCATCAATATCCATGTCAGTATTCATACACTTCTAGGAAACACTCTGTCGCTCACTCAGTTTGTTTCCTTATAGTTTTGTAATCATTCAGTCAGTTAGCATGTAGTCTTTTAGTGAGGTAGGCTTTAGGGCATGAACTGCTTCAAAATAGTATGCACTATATATGTAGTGTTTTAATCATTGTCACACTTTGGTTCAGGGACATAGTTTCTTAGTCAGTTTTTATATAAAATGTGTTTGTACAGTAATAAAATAGTATAAATTTGCAAGTTATTAATATACTTTTATTTGTGATTCTTTTTTACAGATCCCTTTTTCAACGTTAAAATAGAGAAATTATGCCAGAAAAAAAAAGAAAAGAGCAGAGACAGGAGGATTATTTGAAGAAACATCAACCACAAGTATTGAATGTACAAGATAATGTGGCTAAAAGGAAAAAATCTACTGGTAAGATAACAAAGCAATTTATTAAAAATGTTTGTAGGAGCAAACAGAATGTAGAGAATGCTCCAGTTTCACAGATTTTTTTAAGTAAGAAAAAAAATTAAATTAGGAGGAAAAGTAACAAAGCAAATGTTCAGTCAAAGGAGATAAAGTATGGTAAAAGAAGATAAAATCAGTATAAGGAATTACGCAAAAAATATTTTACAAGAGAGTAGTGAATAATTTGCTGAAAGATGTGAAGAAATATAAAAAGAGAGCTTTATTTTATAAAAAGAAGAAGCATATTGAAAGCATTGTGGAGAAGGCTTTTGAAGTAAAAAGGAATCTGTTTATTTTACTGTTAAACAGAATTCGATCACTAGATAAACCAATATATGTAATGAAGGCCAAAAGTAGGAGGAAAAGAATTATTAATAAAAAAAAATTGTGATTTTTTTTGGGAGAATGGAAACACAGTTCTAGTTCAGAACCTTTTTTTAATGAAGAGAGTTATTCACTAAGTGAAAAATTATTGTATGCAGTTGACACCAGTGTTAGAGGTTATGAAGTTAGTGATGGTTGTCCAATGGAGAAAGAGAAAATGGTTGAAAGAAATGCAGAAGAAGTGATAGCTGATGAAGTTTTAGGGAGACGTGCTAAAAACCCTGTGTACACTTGGGATTGCAGTAGTGTTTGCAGTGTACAACAGGAATCTTTGAAAAATGATGTAGTTTTCTACGAACCTATAGTAAAAAAAGTGTAAAACAAAAGATTAAGCTGTTGCAAGGACTAGACCCTTGCAGAGTGAGAAAACATACTGGTTTGCAAGGTCATTCTCTGGCTTGTCTTTCTAGGAAAGTTTGTGAAAGTGTTTTTCACCATTTCAAAATGCTGGCAGTACATCATACTCAAATGTGGAAGTTAGTGAGAAGGTTCTATTATGCAAAAAGTCCAGCACTAAAGTTAAGTGAGTTGAACAGTGCTCTTTTGCGTGGGTCAGTATCAGATGTGAACCAGGTCTGTGAGGATATTGAGTTTTGTTACTTTGGGCCTCAGCAAGAGAGTGAATAAACTGACACATTAGTAGAACAAAATGTTGAAGACAATGTAGAACCCTTAATTACAGAAAAATTTGAGGATGAAATCACAAAGTTTAAGGTCATTTCAGGTGAAAGACCAAATGTTTCTTGTATTTGTTGTCGGCGAAGTCACTATAAAAATCAGACTAGGGGTGTCAATCTGTATTTAAAGAGTGAAATAGAAGATAATGATAAGTGGATGGAATTTGCAACTTATTTGCTGGTAGAAGGATTGTTTTGATTTGGGATCTGAGCAGCGTATTTGCAAATATTGTTATAATAAATTAGATGAGAATAAAATGCCTGCTAGAGCTGTTCATAATAATCTAGAGTTGGTTGCTATTCCTCCAGAGCTGATAGATTTAAATACGTATGAGTCTATTCTGATACAATGTGTTCACCCATTTCAGGCTATTGTTCGTATGGAGCCCAAAACAAGTAAATTACCTCCATCAGAGTTGCAAAGAGGATTGAAAGGAAGAGTTGTGTATTTACCATTAGAGTTAAGGAAAAATGTTGAAACCATTGGTGTAGATCATGCAGAAAATGAGCCACTAGTCATTCTGGTTAATGGTGTTCCTACTAAAAATAAGAAAATATGGCAAGAGTTAGTGGATGTTAGAAAAGTGCAAAAGGCATCATTGTATCTGTTAAAAAATAATGAGTACTATAGAAATGTGTTTGTTGGAGAAGAAGAAATAGATTTAGCAGAAGATAGTGAAATATTAATTGGACAAATTGAAAAAGTGGACATGTCCAGATGTGAAGAGATCTATGAACATTACAGTGTACATCCACTTCATTCCAAAGAGGTGATGGGGAATTCAATTGAGTTCTTTCAAATGAAAAAAGCAACTGGAAGTCCCATGAGTGTATGGGAAGAGAGCTTGAAAGCTTGTTGTTTCCCGCAGTTGTTTCCAACAGGAAAAGGTGGACGATATGATGAACGTCCTGTGCAGATTCCTGCATCTGAATATCGGACAACAAGATTATATGCAGAAGATCCAAGATTTCGACAATGTATCCCTTATATGTTTCATCTTCTGTTTGAAAGTGACTTGTCTGGACTTTCATATGCAGTAAATAACATTTTAAAAACTGGAATACATCTTCAAAATGTAACTGCAAAGGATTTTATGGATAAAGTGCATCAGAGAGATGATCATTTAGAATCTCAGTTGATTAATCTGATGGCATGTCAGCGTGGGACTAATGAATATTGGTACCGTTGACATGGAGAACTGAAATGCATGCTACATAACTTGTGAACTCCTACATGGTTTGTTACACTAAGCTGTGCTGAGTATGCTTGGGATGATTTATTTGAATTTCTTCGAGAGGCAAATTGCAATATAAAAAATATTGAATACAAGACACCTGGAGAATTGTGCTCTTTGGATCCTGTCAATGTATGCAGATATTTCAATCATAGATTTGAAGCTATGATGTCTTTCATCTGCAATAAAAAGAATCCTCCTCTTGGAGAAGTTGTGGATTTCTTTTGGAGAAAGGAGTATCAAGCAAGAGGTGCTCCTCATATACATATGCTGTTATGGGTCAAGGATGCCCCCAAATTTGGAACAGATTCAGATGAAACTGTTTTGTCTTTCATTGAAGATTATGCTACATGTGCTCTTCCAAATAGTAGAGAAGACAAAAACTTAAAACAACAAGTCTTACGATTTCAAAGCCATAGGTGTGGAAAATACTGTCGACGAAAGTACAAGTCAAAGGATAAGTTCTACACCAAATGTCGTTTTGGATTTCCACGTCCTGTATTAGCCAAAGGAAGAGTGAACAGTTTTATGTCAGCTGTATGACATACCATCACAAGAAAGTCTCCAAAAAACACCTACAACTTAAGAAGAAGCGAAGAATCAAAATACATAAGTGACTACAATCCAGTTATTTTATCCATGTGGAACGCTAACATGGATATTAAGTATGTTGCGGACAATTCCATTGCTGTTGCTCGATATGTAACGTCTTACATTACTAAATCAGAAAAGATTGAATTGAACGAAATGTGGGAAGAGATTTCTCACGAGAAGACTCTAAGTAAGAAATTATACAGTTTCAGTTTGAAGATGTTATTGCATCGTGAAATTGAAGCATATGAATGTTCAGATCGGTTATCATCTGCAAGTCTATATTCCAAAAGTAGAAGAATCATTTGGGTGAGTCTAGATCTTGCATGAATGCGAAATCTGGTACTGAAATCTGTTCAAGAAATTGAATATTTAGCAGAAAATGAACCAGAAAGTACAGATATTTTGAAAACCAATATGTTGGACACATACTATCCAAAGAGAAGTCATCATCTTGAGAACATGTGTCTCTATGAAGTGCTGCAAAACTACACTTTTAAACAGAATATTACAGAGAACATCAACGATGAAAAATATGGAGTGATTGGTTCCGAAGGATGTCTTGTGAAACAAAGGAATGGAAATTTAATTAATCACAGAAAACTGAGTTGCGACACTGCTGACAAAAGGGAATTTTACTATTTAGCCCTTTTGCAAATGTTCAAAATATGGCGTTCTGAACTGGAATTACTTGGCGATTTTCCCAGCTATGAAGATTTATTTAATGCTTGTAAAGATAGCATACGATGCAGTGCTTTTGCAAATTATGTGAAAATGTTGAATGATGAAATTGATCAAGAAGCTACAATTGCAGCTGAGATTGCTAGAGACAGTTCTCAAGACAGTCAAAGTTCTGCTGTACTGAGTCAAGATCCACTAGGACAACCAATTGTTGAAAATGAAGCATGTCAAGTCAAGTCAAATAAACTTTATTTCGGAGAATATCTCCATAAAAGATGCATAGAATTATATTATTATAAAAATATTTAAAAACATGCATAAAATTAGTTAAAAAGTGGTTTAAAATATTTAAAACATTTAAAAGACCAGGACATCTATATGGCCGCTCGTTACAACAGTCATATACAGTTTAAACCAGTACAAATTGAATCAGGTGAGCGTTTTCAGGTACCGTCTCCTTGTATGCCAGAAAGCCCCCAGAAATTTGGCCACAGCAAACACAATATGGGCAGCCATTTCACTCTTGAGGATTCTAAAGGCTTCATGACACCTAGTAAAACCCAAATTCCTGCAAATGGGGATGATCCATTTTCTCCGCGCCTCACTATAGCCCGGACAAAAGAATATTATATGCAGTTCAGTTTCATCACTTACTCTGCATGCCGGGCAAGTGCTAGGTGCGGACTCAGTCCAGTGACTAGTGAGTGCACGGATTGGCAGGGACCCATGCCTCCATTGCAGATACAGCTTCCTTATTAGTACTGGGTGTATATTGTCCAGGGCTGGTTCCAGGCTATAAGCATTTTTAATACAAATAAATTGCTCCGTGAGGGTCCTAGGGGTTGTGCAGGGGTGGAATGTGGGAGCCTTGGAGTCATAGTACATTTTAGTGAGGGCCTTTTTTGGAAGCCTGGGGCAAGCATCTAGAGGATCATTCCATAGGGTGTCAAGGCCTAGACCCACCAGACTACTCCTTACAAATTTGAGCCAACCAATATTCCCCGAATTCGGAAGGCTAAGGACTTCCTGCAAGCCCTGCCTATAATGGATCAATTCGGGCACCGCCCACAGTCTGCGCCAGTAGATCAGAGGGCGGAGCGCCAGATCTTCTTCCAGGGGTCTAATACCTAAGTCAAGTCTTAGTGGCACTAAAGGTGTGCTTGGAGGGAGGGCTACTAAGCACCTGAGAAACCTGTTCTCCTCCTTTGCCAAGCAAGACGAGACTTTGTGGCCCCATAATTCACTGCCATAAATAACGGCTCCTCTGGCTTGCGCCCTATAAATGTGGAGCGGAGGGCCTATAGGTTTAAGAGTTGACCTATTCTTCTCCAACAGCCTTAATATCCCACCCACATGTTGTACTAGTTTTAGCTTTGCTTTCTCCTGATGCAGACCCCACCCCATTTTCTCATTGAGGGTTACACCAAGATATTCAAAGTTGTTAACCCGTTCTAGCGTATTGTTCCCTATACGGGGAATGCAGTGGAACCTAGGCGGGGGATTGAAGGCCATAAATTTGGTCTTCGTAGTATTAATCTCCAGTCCGTGCTCTCTACAGAAGTCCACAAAGCCATCCAGAACACGCTGGATTCCCATCGGCGACTTGGAGAGGAGGAGGGTATCATCCGCAAACATAATTGCCGGAACCCTCCTTCCTGCCAGCTTTGGGACGTCAGAATTAGGGACCCCGTTGAGGTGGTCAATGACCCCATTGACAAAGAGGCAGAACAGGGTCGGTGTACGCACCCCTGTCTTACCCCTCTGCCAACGGAACACTTGTTGGATAGGGCGCCCTGCTTACCACACCTCACTTGAGCATAGGTGTTGGTGTGAAGTCGAATAATCATCGACAATAGATCACTTGGTACCCCCACTCTAGCCAGCACTTCCCACAGCTTACCACGTGGAACCAGGTCAAAGGCCGCCCTCAGGTCCACAAATACAGTATAGAGGCTGCCACCCTCCAATTGTATTGTTTTCCAATATATGAGGGACAGCCTGAAGACCTGGTCTATGGTAGAGACCTTTTGTCGAAACCCAGCCTGGAGGGGGCTCAAGATTTCCCTATCTTCGATCCAGTCCGAAAGCCGATCCAACAGAAGCCTCGCGAAAAGCTTCTGGGAGACGTCTATCAGACTGATCGGTCTGTAATTGGCTGGAAGCAGAGGTGAACCCCTTTTAAATATAGGGACAATCTCTGCCCCCAGTCAAGTAGAGGGAACTGCCATACCGTGGACAATAGCATTAAAAAGTACGAGGAAGTAGGGGGCCCAAATTCTAACCTCATGTTTTAAGAGGTCGCCTGGGAGCTTGTCAAGTCCTGGCGCTTTTCCCGAGGAAAGGCGAGCAATCGCCATTTCCAAATCCTCCAAGTTAAAATCTTCCATCATGGAGGAATTACCAGTGGTTAGGGACACTATCTCTCCAGCCTCGGTTCCCAGGTGATCCAGCCCAGCTACGCTATAGAGGGATGAAAAATGTTCCTCCCACGCTTCGGGCGCAATATTTGCCTCTATAGCCAGAGCAGGCTCAGCAGAGCCATGTTTCCCTATTTGCCAGAACTTCCTGGGATCTCTGACTTTGAGAGCAGATGTCATTTCTGACCAGTTCTCCCAGTCTATTTTGGGATTTTCAAGGAGGAGCTTATAAGCGGCCCGCTTTTCCCTAATAACCAGATGGGCCTCCCTGTTTTTGAGTGTCTGGAGAAGGTCTGCCTTGGCTTTCCTGCAGCTGGCATTGAACCAGGAGGCTCTTTCTCTCCTCGCTTTCCTCTCCCGAACCACCGGGTTCAATACCTCAGCAAGGTTATTACACAGGGTCAGATGGATATCCCCCAAAGAACGGCATCCATCAGGCGAAGGCAATTGTGGGAGAAGCCTTCCCACCTTTTCGAGGGCTGGGGCCACTAACTCATAAATCGCCCGGATACGATTTGGTTTTTCCCACCTTATTCTTCGCCTATTACTGGATATAGTTAAACTTGTCACCAATGCTCTGTTTTCTACCACAACAGCATTGAGAAATCCGTCGGCTGCTAAGGAGAGGGACAGGCCATTATGATCACTATCCGGCCTGGGGACTATTTTAAATTCTTTGACTAGTTTCCAATCCTGTAATCTAGTTAGTATATAATCTATCCGGGACTCATGACCTAGTCTATTAAAAGTTGGTCGCGGTGGTATGTCTCCTTCAAACCTGCCGTTGCAAGCTCTAAGTGAGTTTGCAAGGGTCATAGTTGTTATTTGGGATACAAGTGGTGAGCATGCCCTGACCGGGGGACCCGCAATAGTTGGAATATCCCAGAGATCATCCTCCTCACTGCTGACCCCGTCTAGGTAAGCCGGGAGTGGTTCGTACTGAATGTTAAAGTCGCCTCCGACAAAGAGTGTTACTGAGCTAGAGACAGAGTCGAGAAATGTAGCCAGGTCCTCCATTGTCCCTGAAATGCCCGCTACTCCAACCGGTCTGGAGTATACATTTACCAGTGTTAGACCCATCCCAGTGGGCCAACACAAGGCCACACACAAAATGTCCAGAGAGTTGGTTTCTACAATCTCGGCCTTGCAGCCAAGATGGGAACCAACCCATATTGACAGACCACCGGACGGGCGTCCCTTCTGAAGCAGCAATTGCAATGAATGAGGTGGAAACAGCAATGTATCAAGCACAAGAAGATGCAATACAGTTAGGAAACTTGGAAGAGCAACTAAATGTTGAACAGAAAGAAATATATCAGTAAGTGAAAGAGCAGATTGACCATGGATTACTTCATGAAAAGAAAGGATGCTCATGTACATCATTTCAACCTATCCGAATGTATGTGAGCTGGAACAGGAAAGAGTTTCTTAATTAAAGTAATTACAAGTTATCTGCAAAAAAAAACTGAGTCGCATTTGTCTTGTGTTGTCACTGCTCCAACTGGGTTGGCAGCACATAACATTAAAGGAATTACTTTACATTGTTTACTAATGCTGCCAGTAGAGCATGAGAACAAATTGGAATACCACAAGCTATCTTGAGAAGCTTGTTGTGAAGTTTCAAGAGTGCTGAAGAAAATGAAACTTCTCATTATTGATGAGGTGAGCATGGTTTCAAACTTGATGCTTGCCTTTGTGCATTTAAGAATGCAGCAAATTCTTAAAACAGAGTATGATGTTTTATTTGGAGGAAAACACGTCATAGTTTTTGGAGATCTACTGCAACTGACACCGGTAAAAGGACAACCGGTATTTAAAACACTTGCCCATGAAGATACCAGAAAGTCTCTTGGCAGTGTTGGTAATGTGAACATTTGGAGTAATTTTGAATACAAGGAACTAACAACAAATATGCGACAGGCAAATGATGCTGAATATGGAACTATTCTTCAAGATATAAGAATTGGAATTCTATCAAAAAAAGGGAAAGAAGCTTTGGAGAGTCGATTACTTTGCAATGTCTTTCCAAATGAAAATGCAGTTGCTGCAAAAGTGTACGTGGAAATTGCTAAAAAGAAGTCAGTGATTTGCTTAATGCCGACACTGCGTGAGTGTTCAATATTCAACGAAGAATTATTAAAATTGGAAAATGAAGAAATTGTGAAAATGGAAGCCATCAATAAAATACTACATGAAGGAATCACTATTATTTTGACGGGTAAGTTGAAATCAAAACTAGATTGTTTAGAAAAAAAAATATCTAAAACTGCTGGTTTGGAAAAGACACTGTATGTGTGTGTAAACTGTCGGGTAATTTTAAGACGTAATTTGTATGTAGACAAAGGTTTAGTTAATGGTGCAATGGGCAAAGTGGTGGATTTTGTGAATTATCAGAAAAAAGTAGGAATTGAATTTTTAAAAATTAAATTTGATCAGATTGATGAAGTTGAAGAAATTGGTCATTGTTCAGTTCGTTTTTTGCTTGTTAAAGATTTATATGTCCGTAGGAAACAATTTCCATTTTCTTTGGCATATGCAGTGACTATTCATAAATCTCAAGGATTAAGTGTAGACAGTGCATTGGTGAACATTGGATCTACTGTATTTAAAGAGGGTATGGCATATGTTGCTTTGTCGCGAGTCATAACATACCTGGTTTGTTTTTGAATGATTTTGTTGAGACACAGGTTACTGCAGATGCAAACTGTGTAAAAGAGTATAATAGGTTAAGAAGGGTGTATGCTCCAAATTTAGGTCAATATCCTGTATTTGAAAAGCGTATGGTTGGTCGAAA
Source organism: Triturus cristatus (assembly GCF_964204655.1). Taxonomy (NCBI): domain Eukaryota; kingdom Metazoa; phylum Chordata; class Amphibia; order Caudata; family Salamandridae; genus Triturus; species Triturus cristatus. The sequence continues at coordinate 1,077,073,406 of NC_140591.1, read as the reverse complement.
AAGAAGGTTAGAGAATATCTGTTCTGAAGGTATCAAGAAAAGAAAAGAAGAAGATAATGTTGTGATTGCAGGTAAAAAGAAATTGGACACTGTTGAAGAGATTGTTGGTTATCATTTTGAAAATAGTTCTGGTGTCAACTGCTATGCTAATGTAGTGGTTAATGTTGTTTTTTATCTGGAAGGTTTGCAAGCACAAATTATGCAGAATCGGCAAAAAAGATTTTGTTCTCTGTTGCATTCTGTTTATGAACAATTGACAACGGATAGAAGTAAAATACAATCTGTTTCAGATGTTCGTAATCTTTAGGATGTGTGTTCTGGTTCTACACAATTTACACAAAATATCCAACAAGATGCTCAGGAATTTTTAATGTATATGCTTACAATTTTTGAAAATGAAGGTGTAGAAATAGAGAATATTTTTGCCCTTTCTTACAAATGGGAACATTATTGTGAAAATTGCATGTATACATGTACCACCAATGTAGACACTGAGAGATTTCTGTATTTAACATTACCAGACTGTAAATCAGTGTCTTTCAATAAATTAGTGAAAGGTGCAATTCAAAACATGGAGTGTAGCCAATGTAAATCAGAAATGTTATCCACATTATTTTTAAGAAAATATGGAGAATACATAATTTTAATGATGCAACGTTGTACAGCTGATGGAAGAAAATTGAATACTTTAATAAAACAATTTGTAGCAGCACAACTGTCAATATCAGGAAGGACTTTTGTAGCAATTGCAATAATTTTCCATGATGGTCCTTCCACCACATCTGGGCATTACACTGCCTATCTAAAATGTGACAAAGGCTGGACACTTTGTAATGATGCCCAGTTGGTTTTCAAACAACGTTTGCCTAGTGAATTACCAAATTCCTACCTAATATTTTTAAAGCCAAAGTTTTAGGAAAATAATTCACTCTCTGAGGAATTTATTATTATAATTTAATAGGACTAACATTGGACAATTTACATAAAGAAGAAGTGCTAAAATACCATTTGGCCTCAAGGAAAGGTATTTTTTTGAATTATGGACTTTTTGGTGGTCATTTGTTCGGTGATTATTTTAATGCGGCAATATTTACAGTTTTTATAAGTTAAAGTTATAAAATATTGCAATCTGTAAGCATTTCATATATGTATGATTTGTATTTTCTGGTATTTTACTGAGAATAGTATGTTGGTTTATTTTTAACAATCTTTCTGATTGTTTTTGCCCGCTGTTGATGAGTACTATTGAAATCACTATTTCTAGTGAAATTCAATATATTCTGAGAACAGCAAAAAGGCAAAGAAATTACTTTGTGGACATTATGTTGTGTTGTAAAAAATTTATTATTATATGTAATCATTTTTTTTTCTTTTCTTTCACAGATCCAAAATTTAAAATAAGCAATTTTTAACAATTTATATTAGATCGAAAAGCAGCAAAAAATGAATACCATTTTTTATTCATATTACTGTAAAGGTAAGTTTAACTAAGTCTGAATATGCAGAATGAAGAGGCCTGCAAGAAGCTACAAAGTTGAAACACGTTTCTAAAAACACTCTGTTTATGTATTTTTGAAATCTGACCATAATCAGATATCATGTGACCTGCAAAAAAAGAGATTTGAGGGGTTCATAATATTTCACCTTTTTAGCTATTGAAGCACTGCAATCATTTCAATCATTCTTCTTTGAACATCTTTGCAGACAAAACACTGTGCTTACTTTTATCATTCACTACGAATTTTAAAAACGGAAATATGACCGTTTTTGTAAAATAGTTATTGTGTAAGATAGTGTTTCATATTTAGAAAGAGAGGAAATGGCACTCTGTGCACTTTTTATACTCCATGTAAATACAACCTCATCATGCAGACCACTTTGCGTTGATAGGGTGTTCTATAAGTGTTGTTGTGCATGATTGCACTGAATCCTCATAGAACAAGACATATGTCTAGATTTATTTGAAATCATAAATCTCGATATGTGTGTGAATGCTGTACCATTCTAAAATTGGTGTAGGAAAGCACAAAAAGGAAAATTGTTTTCATTTATCCACATTTTTATTTCTTCAATGCATGTTGAAATGTTCAGCATACATTGAAGGAGAAATTGTTTTTGTGCAGGAAGGTGTGTCTTCCTGCAGAAAAACAAACAGCACATGACACAGATATCCTTGCACTATGGTGCAAGGGTGCCTGTGTCACTACGTGGCTGCAGTTTAAGCAGCCGTGCAGAGAGAAGCATAGACTTGCAACATATTTATGTACATATGTTGCATCCCTGTGCTTCGGAAGTACTACAGCACACTGCAGTTAAAGAGGTTACTGTGTGATGCTGCAGCACTTCCTCATAGTTCTGCACTTATACATTCACCATATGCTACTAATGCATTCATTCAGTCAATTATGTACTACTCATACATTCATCTAATCTTTCACACACTAACAAAAAAATGTAGTTCTTTTTTTAAACCAGGAAAGTTAGTTCTTATAAGAACTTTTTTTTTCTTTTTTGTTTATTGAATTTTTTGTACTTTTTGGAACAATTTTGTTATTTTTTTGTTTTTTTCAAAAGGAAAAAAAGACAACAGGAGGAACAAAACAGTTAACTTCTCCCAAAAAAAAAATAAACACAAGTTTAGCACTTGTGGTTTTACTGTGCTCGGCAGATAAGGTCAATTGACTGCTCGCCGTAACATAGCAGTTTGTTGCACTTAATGCAACTTATTTTCAGTTTTCCAAATTCAGGACGTATGTCCGGGTGAGTGGTTGATGGTGATGCTGCAGAAGTTTCTGCAGAAGTGCTTGCCTCTGCTGGCTGAGGCTGCTCTCGGAGTCTTCTGCATTCCTGCCTGGCCAGGTTCACGGGATGCAGAGTCTTCAGGTGTTTTAGCATACTTGTCGTCCCACAAGAGTATTTTTTTGAGGGATCTCCTCTGGAAAGCACTCTTTGGCATTTTTTACATGTCACTTTAGTTGAGTTAGTTTTGTTTTGTCCTTCTGGGAAGGAAAAAAATTTCCACACCACAGAGGTGTATCTTTCTTGGCGTGGAGGTTCCACTACAAATTCCTCATCGGACGAAAGGTCTGATTCAGATGTTAGTTGTTGTGCAGAAGCCATTGTTTTGAGAAAAATTGCAGCTGTGGAAATCTTCCCCAAAAAGTTTCTTCTAGATGAGATGTTCCTCTAAAGAAGCTCAAAGAAGAATGATTGAAATGGGTGGGGTCTTTCAGTAGTTAGAAGAGGAAGTGTAATGAACCAATCAAATCTCTTTTTTTGGGGGGCACATGGGATCCGCGCACCGTGCGCTTATGCAGCACGCACCCAGCGTGCATCCGCGAAATTGAATGAAAAAAAATTATAGGGTTAGATGTAAAAATATATTAGTTTTAAGACTAGTTTAGAGTTTGTCTTCAATTAATATTCACATGAAATACATATATATGTTTTTTTAAATGTTAAATATTTCGCTGGATCCGCGCACCTACCGCGTCATAGACGCAGATGACGCATCGCAGAAGCGCGTAAACGTCGCGTTACGTACATCGAACGTGGCGCGTATCGGCTGGGAGTCGCGTACCGGTCGCATAGCGATCGCGCACTAACCACGTACCCGGCGCATACCATGCGCGGACGCTATCGCGTAGGAATCGTGAACGGTGCGCTTAGGGTGTGCGGATCCAAAAACATTAAAAAAATGTATATAAAATAAAGTTTTGCACATATAGTTCAAATAATATTTTGAAAAATATAAAAAAATATGTTTGAAAAAGCAATTAACTTCAAATAATATTTTTTAATTTTTAAAAGTATTAATTGAAAAAATAAGTTTAAAAAATGGTGATAAAAAAGTCTATAAAAAAACAAAATTAATGAATTTGACACACTGAATTTGAAAAATATACAAATCCAATCAAAATCATTAAACATGACATCTTCAGAGATAAGTTAAAGATAGGAATTAGCATTTAAAAAACCTTTGAAATTCACTGAAAAAACCAAAGGTTTCAGGCACGTTATAGTTAGGAATTGGCATTTAAAAAACCTTAGAAATTCCCTGAAAAAACCATAGGTTTCAGGGGTGTTATAGTTAGCTGGACATTTCCCTCATACAAAACCCTAGAAATTCCCCTGTTATAGTTAGTTCAGGTAACTATAACTCGCTCCCCCGCAATGCACTGCTGATGACGTCACATATTACATCACTCATGACATTGTCAAGGACATCACTGATGACATCACTGATGACATCTCAAATGACATCACTGATGACATCACTGATGACATCATCCATGTGATAAATTGATGCATCTTCTCATACCCTAATATAGTGTTTGAAACATCCATTTTAAATTACAGACTGCCATTCTCAAAACTATAGAAACTCCAACACCAATAATTACATACCCACTCACTGATTCTGTGGTCTACACACACATCCACTCACTCACCCGTACAGTCACTCATACTTATGGTCACTCAGTACAGGACTATCATATGCACTCATACACCTATATAGACACTCACACACCACCACTCATCCATACAGGTACTCACACACCTAGTCAGTCATGCAAATAATTATTCACACTCCCGTTTACTTACCTATACAGTTATACACACACCAGCTCACTTACTCATACAAATATTAGCACATTCTTACGCTCTTATACAATCACTGATACAAGCAAACACTCATCCATGCAGCCACTCTTACAATCACACACTCTCACTTATAGGCATTTATATACTCTAATACACATATATACTGCCTTTCATATATGTAGTTACTTACACATGTACCAATGACATATACATTCACTCACTAACACACCCATAGACACACTCACCCACCCATACAGTCCATCACAGATGCACACTTCAAACTATGCATCCAGTGAATCATCCACTCACACATCTATGCACAGAGTCACACACACCCCACCCACACAAACACTCAGGCACCCATACAACAACTCAGACAACCAATCAATAACTCATATAGACACGTATGTAGTTATTCATAAACCCATGCAGCCGCCCATCCCCCAGGGCCTGACCCCCAATTAAAAAAATATATATATTAACGGGAAGGGGGCGGCGAGGGCCCCCTCCCATGGCCAATTGCAGGCCCCAGGGACCCCATCCCCCAGGGCATGGCCATTTTTTAAAATATTCTTTTGGAGGGGGCTGCGTGCCCCTCCTCCTAAGGCCATTTATGGCCCCTGGGACCCCATCCCCGTGGCCGGCCTTTGCGTGTTTTAAAAAGTTTGTTTTTTAATTATTATGGGGGGGGCCACGTGGCCCCCCTCTCCTTGCCTCTTCTAGCCCCGGTACCCCATCCCCTGGGGCTGGCCCTCTCTGTTGGTGACTGTGGAGGGGTCCCCAATCCCCCACACGGTCCTGCGGGCTCCCCGCCTCCTGCGGGAGCCAGCATTGCTTTTCCACATGGGGAGCTGCTAAGATGCAGCTCCCTGTATGGAAAAGCAATCTGCTTTAGTTTTTGGAAGAGAGAGCAGGTTTCCCTGCTCTCTCTTCCAAAAACCAACACACAGTTTGCTCTGGCAGGGAGGGAGCTGCAAGGCTACCACCCTGCCATAGCAAACAGCAGTGTCCCGGGGGTGGGCACCCCGGGACACTGCAGTAGCCGGTCCTGGGGGGTGGCGGTCTCCAGGGTCATCACAGGGCTCCAGGAGGGGGGCTGCGCGTCCCCCTCCCAACATTGTTAAAGCCCCAGGGAGGTGGTGGTGCTCGGGGGTCCATAACAGACCCCCAAATTTGCATATTTAGGGCCCTGGGGAGGTGGCGGTCACCGGGGCGTGTGCGAGGATTTGAGCCCCCCACACAGGTAGTTTATTTTTTTTTAAAACAAGCCCCGGGGGTGGCGGTCCCCGGGGCTGCGGGGGGGCCATGTGCCCCCTGCCAATATTTTACAAAAGCCCCAGGTGTGGCGGTCCCTGGGGCTTGGGGGGGCCTTTGAGTCCCCCCACCCATTTATTGTACATGCCCCGGGGTGTGGCAGTCCCCGGGGCAGTGTGGGGGATTGGGGCCCCCCACACTTTTTTTTTGGCCCCGGGACCTGGACCCGGGGGCTTTATTTAAATGAAGCGCGGGAGTCCACGCTTCGTTTTTTAAAAATTTGCGGCCTGATCCGCCGATCCTCCGTGCATTCTGCGATTTAAAAAAAAAAAAGACGTTTATTTTTTGGCCCTGGGGGTCCTTGTGGGACCCCCTAAGCAGGCCTAGGGGGTCAGGGTGTTTCTAAATGAATAATGAAGGAAAAATACTCTACCTATTTCTTCCAAAATGTACAGTGTATCATTTAATAAAAAGGCTGACACTCAAACTAAGGCTGGTCATGAAAAAACAAAAAACAATTTCAAGGTAAGAAAACAAAGTCAATTAATGAATGTTTTTATTTCTCAAAAATGATAGATGTTCAGACAAGCGTATTCAATACATGTACTGATTCATAATTCAATAAGGTGGACATCAAAAGATACACAAAAACCAAAAATTCAAAAGGTCCCAGACATCATCCACTACACACAAATTCACACACTTATACCGGTATCACAACACGCAAAAATCAAACTTCATGCTATAAAAGATACAGAGATACAAAAATTGGTCAAAAAATGACCCAAATGCGAACGGCTCAAAATGGCCACAATAAACAATATATAAATAGAATCATCATTTGTAACAATGTTGAGACGTCCAAATTGCATCTAAGGAATTGGGGCTCGGGTGGACTTCAAAGAAGCGCCGACGCGCGTTTCGGTGAACGCACCGAACAATGGGTGCCACCTTCCTCAGGGCAAAACAGTAGGGAATTTGAGTATATTTTTCTGGGACCTGGCAAAAAAATTATACATCAAATTATAAACCACGTATTGATCAATAACAAAAAACCACTTGATTTGTCTACTAAGAATATATTTAAGAACAGACCATTAGTTACAGGTGTCAAAAGCTAAGCATGACATTTTTTTTTATAAAACGCAGAGAAAAACTAGAATGTCCTGATAAAAAGACGGGAGAAGGGAAAAATAAAAAAGGGAGAGAATGGGGAAAAAGAAAAAAGAAAAAGAAAGTAAAAGAGAAAAAAGGGAGGGAGGAGCCTAGCGCGCATCCAAGATGGTCGCGTGAGCACAGGGCTCCCCGGACCCTCTCTGCTCCTCGGAATTTATCCTGAGAATATCCTGACGTGGCTTATGGAATCTGGGAGATAAAGACCAGCTGAGCGTATATCTCTTTTCAAAACTCAAATCGGACCTGGGAATCCTGAGTTGTCGTCGTCGGAACTTTTGGGACCCACCCGACGGAGGTGACCGGGGTGAAGGTGACCCGAGGGACCGGGCTGCAATTGAACAACAGCGGCTTCAGCGCGGTGCCAGCTGCCGATCCACCACTTTCGGTTTCGGTTTTGCACTTCAGGAGACCGGCTGGGAGGTGCGCTCGGGGTGGAGAGGTGCTTCCTGGGCCTCTGCTTGAGGTTTTCTTTCATCTGCCACTAGAGCGCCTATCGCCTCGGACCCCCTATACCGACATTTTGTGGTCTTCTTGCTGGTGCCTTACACCTCTTGATTAGAGGTCCCCTCGGGTGACCGTGTTCACATGGGGGGCAAAGGGGGTCCCGAGGGCCGCAAGACCAAGGCTTCCCTCCGCGGGGGGGCAGTCCAGAGCAATAACATGGACCGCTACACCCAGGGCAGGGGGCCCTCTGGCGCTGCTGGCCTCCCCTCGGATACTGCGGAAGGAGGCGCGACCGCCACTACGGAACTATCCTTGCAGGACATTATGGGCGCCATTGATGGCATCAGGGAAACCATCGCGACGCAATATGAGGCCCTGGCCCGTAAGATTGACACTGTCGCGATCGATGTCACCCTGATCCGGGCCGACCTCTCCAAAACTAACGAGAAGGTCCAGGCTCTCGACGCACGGACCTCCACCCTCGGTGCGGATGTGTCGGATCTGCGGGCCGCGCTTGGAGACATCAGGGTGGTTAACGACCATATGGCCCGGCGGCTTGAGGACTTCGAGGGACGGGCCCGACGCAACAACATCCGCGTCATAGGTGTACCGGAGTCCTCTGACGGCCGCCCGGTTGACCTCGTGGTCGAGGAACTTATCCTGAAACAGTTGTCCTCGGCTGGCCTAAGTAAGTTCTTTGCCGTGGAGCGGGCCCATCGAGTTCCGGGCGGTCGGCCACGGCCGGGGGCCCCCCCGAGGCCTATCGTGGACAAACTGTTCTATTACAGGGACCGCGACGCTATTCTGCAGGCCTCACGGACCCACGGCCCGGTTCGTCATGAGAACTCGACCATCAATTTTTACCCGGACTTCACGCAACTGGTCCAGAAACAACGGATGGGATTCCAAGGGGTGAAGCGTCGTCTCCGTGAGCTGGGCCTAAAGTATTCGATGCTCTACCCTGCAAAACTCCGAGTGGAACATGGGGATCGGACAGCCTTTTTTTGACTCTCCTGTGGCTGCAAGTGACTGGCTGGACTCTCTGCCGGACGGAGGTGGCCGTCCCGGACCCTCTGCGGGCACCGCAGGTGATGGGTCCCCTTTAGAATGACTTTTGGTCCTTGATTTTGCCTTTCTGCACTGTACAGTCGGGTCTTATTTCATTTGCATATTGTGTTTTACCAGGACCAGTGAGGGGGGCGGGCGGGGACGGGTCCCTTACCTCCTCTGGGTTCTTTTCGTAGAATGGGGTTAGTGGGGCGACAGGCACACTGCAAGTTGGGGGGGTTTTTTGGCCCGCAGGGGTGCAGGGTGGGGGGAGTTGGTCCTGGGGTGGGGTTGGGGGGGAGGAGGGTTTGTTTTGCTGTGTGTTTTTTGTTTACAGGGCGAGGTGCTGATTTTTGTCCACATTTGGGAACTGTGCTGCAGGCGGGGGGACCCTTGATCTATTGGGGGGGATGGGGGGGGACGGGTTGAGGCTTATGTCATGGAACGTCAATGGGTTGGGGGACCGTATCAAGCGGGGTGTAGTACTGCAATATTTGCGTCGTTTGACTCCTGACGTGGTGTTTCTCCAGGAGACGCATCTGGTTGGCAATGTTTGTCATGCAATGAACAGGGGGGGATACCGCCTCGTGGCCCATTCTGGTTTCACAACTGGTTCCAGGGGGGTGGGCATTCTGCTGCGAACCTCACTTCCGGTGGAGATCACTAAGATAGTCTCGGATGACAGAGGGCGCTATGTGTGTTTGATTGGGAGGTGGGAGGGGCAGCCCCTTGCCCTGGTTTCAGTTTACGTCCCCCCGGGCCTCCAGAACTCCACCTTCACTGACTTGGGTCGAATGCTGCTTGACCTTCCGGACGGCCTCCTGCTCATGGGCGGGGACTTTAATTCTGTGGTTTCGGGTGAACTGGATCGTCACCCACCAAGGACCCTCCCCGCTGCCCAGGCATGGCTGGGTGGGATGCTGGAGACCTTCGGCCTGGTGGATAGTTGGAGATTAATGCATCCGACCCAATGTCAATTCACCTTTCACTCGGGGGCGCATGGGAGTCTCTCTAGGTTAGACTACTTCCTTATGCCCGCGGCGCAGACTGGTCGGATTCGAGAGGTCAGGCACCTGGCGCGGGGTATCTCCGACCATTCTCCGCTGTGGCTTGTTTTTGACACCGGGCCGCGGTCTGCAGGGCGGATCGCTCCCATTAACCCATGGTACCTGCGAGACCCTACGACTCGTGACAGCCTGGTTAAGGCTATGGACCAATACTTCCTGGATAACGAGGGGTTGGTGTCTTCTGCAATGTCCCTGTGGGAAGCCTTTAAAACCGTGATCCGCGGACACGCCCTTTCCCAGATAGTGGTGGCTAAGAGGGTCAAGAGTGAGGCAGTGGTGAGGCTGGAGACTGACATCTTGGGGCTGGAGTCGGCCTTGGAGGCGAATGTTACTCCGGACGGGCTCCATGCCCTCAGCCTGAAACAGTTTGAATATAGGTCCCTGGTCACTGACGCGGCCAAAACTATGTATAGGGAGCAGCAGGGTCGACTGTACGATGCCGGGGACAAGGCGGGAAAGTTGATCGCGTGGCTGGACAGGAAGGAGAGAGTGAATCGTGTGGTCCCGGAGTTGCGTGCTGCGGATGGTGTGTGTGTGACGGAGCCTGACGAGATTGTGGAATGTTTTGCCGACCACCTCCGGGCTGTGTACTCCCCAGTGACTGACAGGGATGAGGACGACTCTCGCCTTCTACTGAGGGATATCGCCTTGCCCTGCCTGTCCGTTGAGGACCGTGAGCGGCTGGACGCCCCCTTGTCGGTGGATGAAATAGCGACCGCGATCCGCTCCCTTCGCTCGGGCAAGGCTATGGGTCCCAACGGTCTGCCCATTGAGCTATATAAATTGCGCCCTGACAAGCTTGCGCCCTTCCTCAGTCGCATGTTCCGTGAGTCTCTGGCGGCGGGTTCCCTCCCGGCCGATCAGCGTTTGGCCACGATAGTCGTTATCCCCAAGGAGGACAAGCCGCGAGATCGCTGTACTTCTTACCGGCCTATTTCACTGCTAAATGCGGAGCCTAAGATCCTGGCGAAAGTCCTTGCCAATCGTCTGTTGAGCGTCGTGTGCGATCTGATTCATCCGGACCAATGCGGATTCATCCCGCATCGTAACACCGCTCTTAACTTGCGGCGTCTTCATGGCGCCCTTGCCAGGGCGGAGCTCCTCTCCGAACCGGCCGTGCTGGTTTCTTTGGATGCCACGATGGCTTTTGACACCATCGAGTGGCCATTCCTCTGGGCTGTCTTGGCTAAATTTGGCTTTGGGGAAGGATTTATTGGCTGGGTGAAGCTTCTGTACACGGGACCCATGGCTCAGGTGGTGGTGAACGGGCGGGTCTCTCGGCCCTTTGCCCTCGGCAGGGGCACGAGGCAGGGATGCCCGTTGTCCCCTTTGCTCTTCGCTCTCGCCCTGGAGCCACTCGCGGCTTGGCTCCGCTGGGAGCCCTCGCTTCGAGGGATCCGGTGGGCCCCGGGCTTTGAAGATCGGGTTTCGCTGTATGCGGACGATATTCTCCTATATCTCACCTCACCGCGGCAGTCGCTCAACGTCCTCTTTGACGTTCTGACTTCCTTTGGGAGTAATTCGGGTCTCACGATCAATTGGTCTAAATCCTGCGTCTATCCGATCTCCGGTGGTCCTCCACTCCTACCGCCTCGGCTTCCGATCCAGGTATCACTGAGCGGCTTTAAGTACCTGGGGATATACGTTTCGCTGGACCCGGTGGCTCGCTATGAGCTGAATCTCCTGCGTCCGCTTCGGCGATAGCGAGAGGATACGGCCCGGTGGTGCAGGCTGCCCCTGTCCCCGCTGGGTCGGGCCGCGCTGTTCAAAATGATGTCCCTTCCCAGGTTCCTCTATGCACTCCAGAATTCCTTCGACGTCATCCCAGTGGCCTACTTTCGGGAGGTAGAGAGCCTGCAGAGGAGACTGGTGTGGGGCGGGCGGGCGCGTATTGCTCTTGCTAAGCTTACTCTCCCCTGGTATGACGGGGGCATCGCGCTTCCCGACATTCGCAGGTATTATTGGGCCGCGCAGCTTTCGGCCATCAACCATGCCACGTATGCGCCTGGCCTGAACCCGGCGTATGAGATGGACAAGTTCCTGCTTCCCGGCGGGGACTATAACAGGGCGCTGTACTCCCGCTCGGCTGGCCGGACCCTTACGGGTCCGACTAAGATCGCTGTGCGGACCTGGAGGGCCGCCACTGCGGCCACGGGCTGGGGTGAGCGACTGACATGTGCTACTCCTTTGTTTGCCTCCGATCGCCTGGGGAGCCTCTGGACTACGAAGGGGTTTGACCAGTGGGACACGATTGGTATCAGCAAAGTGGGAGACCTGTGGCATAAGGGCGCGGTTAAGACTTTCGCGGCTCTTCAGGCCGAATATGAGCTTACGGACAGGGAGTTCTTCCGCTATGCCCAGGTTCGACACGCCCTGCTCTCGGTCTTTGGAGAGGGGACCACGATCCCGGTTTCCTCGCCCCTCGAGGACCGCATACTTGACGGACATGTCCCGGACAGCACTATTTCTTTAATTTATAAGAAACTGATTAATCATCGGGCTGACCTCTTGGTGCGCCTTCGGGAGGCTTGGACGGGGGATGGGGTGGAATTGGACGACGAGGACTGGCAGTCTGCACTGTCGTCCCCCAAAGAGGTCGCCATTCCAGCCCGTCTCCGGTTGGTACAGCTTAAGATTCTTCACCGGGTGTATGTGACGGGTCCTCGCTTGGTCTCGATGGGATATTCCGACGATGGGCTCTGTAAGCGGGGTTGTGGGCTCAGTGCCACCTTTCTCCATATCCTGTGGGAGTGCCGCGAGGTGGCGGACTACTGGCGCCGGGTACATACGGTTATGGGACAGGTCACTGGGGTTGTGCTGCTGCCGGAGGTGCGTCGCTGTGTCCTGAATGTGTGGGAGCCCAATGATTATAGCGCGGCTCAGACTCGGTGGGCGGCCCTGGGGAACATGATTGCCAAGAGAGATATAGCGCAGCTTTGGGGTGCCCAGCGGCCGCCCACCGTGTCAGTATGGAAGGAGAATATGGACTGGTGTATGTTCAGGGAGAAGACTGTGTATGTTGCCCGTGGTAAGCCGGGGGCATGGGGCAGAATCTGGGGGCAATGGAATGCTTATCGCGGGGGTATCTGTACGCCCCCCCTGGTGGACACCGATATCGCCATGTCCCCCTGACCCTTGACGGTTCCGGGCACCTTTTGGAATGACTACATATGGACGTTCAGTTCCCTTGGCCCCCCCCCTCCGTCCCCAGCCTCCCGGTACTCCTTCCTTTCGTGTGCTGCTTAATGGTCTGACCTGGAGTTCCCCGGAGGAAGCCTGACCTGCGCCGTTTGTCTTTATGCCTCGCCTTTTGTTTTTCTTTTAGTTTTCTGTGTTTGTTTGATCTAGTCTCCTGTGCCTCTAGAACTATCCGGACTCACTACGGGGCCGACCCCCGGGAACCGACTGCAGCTTTGATAAATGTATATTTCATTCTGTACTTAGCGGCCGGCCCTGGTGGTTGTAGGCCCGTGCTTGTAATCGAATTATTGTTCAATAAAAACTTTTAAAAACAAAAAAAAAAAAAAAAAAAAAAAAAGAGAAAAAAGGAAGGAAAAAACAAACAAAAAAAGAAGAAACAAAAAGAGAAAGAGAGAAAAAAGAGCTAAAAGACAAAAGAAGGGGAAGGGAAAGAAGAAAGAAGAGGAAAAAGAAAGAAAGAAGAAAGAAGGAAGGAAGAAAAAGAAGAAGAGCATGTCAATTGCGCCTAAAGGGATTCAAAAGTCGCTGAAGGCGTAAAACGAATGGCCGAAGTAATGGAGGTTTTCCTGCTTACCTGTATCGTCTATAACTATAGCTATCGAGTCAAGCAGGCGAAGTGGCGGCAAGGACAAACTGGTCACAGACTGATGGTAGAAGCGTACCAAGACAAGAGTCTTCTAAGTGAATAGAAACTCAAGCTCTAAAGGGGACAATAAAGATAGAAGGTTGATAAATTATAATCATCTAACAGGAGCATAGGTAAGGTGATAACGAAAGGCTTTTAATAGGTCAAGTATCCCACAAGAGAAATCCGATTGGCCGCACTCTGCTCGTCCTACCAGCGTGTTACCCCAAAGCATTGTGGTCCATGGAGTAGCGTCGGCGGGTACGCCTATGCCAAAAGTTTAAAATGAAAATGAGTGTCGCGTTAGCCATCCCTGGACACGTGTTTCGAGGTAGTTGCCTCTCGTCAGCAGGGAGTAGGTATGTGTGTGGGGTTGCTGGGTAGGCTGCCGAAAAATATTCTCAGGTAAAGTACCACTCAAGGCGCGCAGGTGCGTAGCCATGGGCTCGTCAGCCCCACCGGCTCAAGGGAGCCTGAATATAAACAGAAATCCGATTGGCCGCACTCTGCTCGTCCTACCAGCGTGTTACCCCAAAGCATTGTGGTCCATGAAGTAGCGTCGGCGGGTACGCCTATGCCAAAAGTTTAAAATGAAAATGAGTGTCGCGTTAGCCATCCCTGGACACGTGTTTCGAGGTAGTTGCCTCTCGTCAGCAGGGAGTAGGTATGTGTGTGGGGTTGCTGGGTAGGCTGCCGAAAAATATTCTCAGGTAAAGTACCACTCAAGGCGCGCAGGTGCGTAGCCATGGGCTCGTCAGCCCCACCGGCTCAAGGGAGCCTGAATATAAACAAAAATCCGATTGGCCGCACTCTGCTCGTCCTACCAGCGTGTTACCCCAAAGCATTGTGGTCCATGAAGTAGCATCGGCGGGTACGCCTATGCCAAAAGTTTAAAATGAAAATGAGTGTCGCGTTAGCCATCCCTGGACATGTGTTTCGAGGTAGTTGCCTCTCGTCAGCAGGGAGTAGGTATGTGTGTGGGGTTGCTGGGTAGGCTGCCGAAAAATATTCTCAGGTAAAGTACCACTCAAGGCGCGCAGGTGCGTAGCCATGGGCTCGTCAGCCCCACCGGCTCAAGGGAGCCTGAATATAAACAAAAATCTGATTGGCCGCACTCTGCTCGTCCTACCAGCGTGTTACCCCAAAGCATTGTGGTCCATGAAGTAGCGTCGGCGGGTACGCCTATGCCAAAAGTTTAAAATGAAAATGAGTGTCGCGTTAGCCATCCCTGGACACGTGTTTCGAGGTAGTTGCCTCTCGTCAGCAGGGAGTAGGTATGTGTGTGGGGTTGCTGGGTAGGCTGCCGAAAAATATTCTCAGGTAAAGTACCACTCAAGGCGCGCAGGTGCGTAGCCATGGGCTCGTCAGCCCCACCGGCTCAAGGGAGCCTGAATATAAACAAAAATCCGATTGGCCGCACTCTGCTCGTCCTACCAGCGTGTTACCCCAAAGCATTGTGGTCCATGAAGTAGCGTCGGCGGGTACGCCTATGCCAAAAGTTTAAAATGAAAATGAGTGTCGCGTTAGCCATCCCTGGACACGTGTTTCGAGGTAGTTGCCTCTCGTCAGCAGGGAGTAGGTATGTGTGTGGGGTTGCTGGGTAGGCTGCCGAAAAATATTCTCAAGTAAAGTACCACTCAAGGCGCGCAGGTGCGTAGCCATGGGCTCGTCAGCCCCACCGGCTCAAGGGAGCCTGAATATAAACAAAAATCCGATTGGCCGCACTCTGCTCGTCCTACCAGCGTGTTACCCCAAAGCATTGTGGTCCATGAAGTAGCGTCGGCGGGTACGCCTATGCCAAAAGTTTAAAATGAAAATGAGTGTCGCGTTAGCCATCCCTGGACACGTGTTTCGAGGTAGTTGCCTCTCGTCAGCAGGGAGTAGGTATGTGTGTGGGGTTGCTGGGTAGGCTGCCGAAAAATATTCTCAGGTAAAGTACCACTCAAGGCGCGCAGGTGCGTAGCCATGGGCTCGTCAGCCCCACCGGCTCAAGGGAGCCTGAATATAAACAAAAATCCGATTGGCCGCACTCTGCTCGTCCTACCAGCGTGTTACCCCAAAGCATTGTGGTCCATGAAGTAGCATCGGCGGGTACGCCTATGCCAAAAGTTTAAAATGAAAATGAGTGTCGCGTTAGCCATCCCTGGACATGTGTTTCGAGGTAGTTGCCTCTCGTCAGCAGGGAGTAGGTATGTGTGTGGGGTTGCTGGGTAGGCTGCCGAAAAATATTCTCAGGTAAAGTACCACTCAAGGCGCGCAGGTGCGTAGCCATGGGCTCGTCAGCCCCACCGGCTCAAGGGAGCCTGAATATAAACAAAAATCCGATTGGCCGCACTCTGCTCGTCCTACCAGCGTGTTACCCCAAAGCATTGTGGTCCATGAAGTAGCGTCGGCGGGTACGCCTATGCCAAAAGTTTAAAATGAAAATGAGTGTCGCGTTAGCCATCCCTGGACACGTGTTTCGAGGTAGTTGCCTCTCGTCAGCAGGGAGTAGGTATGTGTGTGGGGTTGCTGGGTAGGCTGCCGAAAAATATTCTCAGGTAAAGTACCACTCAAGGCGCGCAGGTGCGTAGCCATGGGCTCGTCAGCCCCACCGGCTCAAGGGAGCCTGAATATAAACAAAAATCTGATTGGCCGCACTCTGCTCGTCCTACCAGCGTGTTACCCCAAAGCATTGTGGTCCATGAAGTAGCGTCGGCGGGTACGCCTATGCCAAAAGTTTAAAATGAAAATGAGTGTCGCGTTAGCCATCCCTGGACACGTGTTTCGAGGTAGTTGCCTCTCGTCAGCAGGGAGTAGGTATGTGTGTGGGGTTGCTGGGTAGGCTGCCGAAAAATATTCTCAGGTAAAGTACCACTCAAGGCGCGCAGGTGCGTAGCCATGGGCTCGTCAGCCCCACCGGCTCAAGGGAGCCTGAATATAAACAAAAATCCGATTGGCCGCACTCTGCTCGTCCTACCAGCGTGTTACCCCAAAGCATTGTGGTCCATGAAGTAGCGTCGGCGGGTACGCCTATGCCAAAAGTTTAAAATGAAAATGAGTGTCGCGTTAGCCATCCCTGGACACGTGTTTCGAGGTAGTTGCCTCTCGTCAGCAGGGAGTAGGTATGTGTGTGGGGTTGCTGGGTAGGCTGCCGAAAAATATTCTCAAGTAAAGTACCACTCAAGGCGCGCAGGTGCGTAGCCATGGGCTCGTCAGCCCCACCGGCTCAAGGGAGCCTGAATATAAATAAAAATCCGATTGGCCGCACTCTGCTCGTCCTACCAGCGTGTTACCCCAAAGCATTGTGGTCCATGAAGTAGCGTCGGCGGGTACGCCTATGCCAAAAGTTTAAAATGAAAATGAGTGTCGCGTTAGCCATCCCTGGACACGTGTTTCGAGGTAGTTGCCTCTCGTCAGCAGGGAGTAGGTATGTGTGTGGGGTTGCTGGGTAGGCTGCCGAAAAATATTCTCAGGTAAAGTACCACTCAAGGCGCGCAGGTGCGTAGCCATGGGCTCGTCAGCCCCACCGGCTCAAGGGAGCCTGAATATAAACAAAAATCCGATTGGCCGCACTCTGCTCGTCCTACCAGCGTGTTACCCCAAAGCATTGTGGTCCATGAAGTAGCGTCGGCGGGTACGCCTATGCCAAAAGTTTAAAATGAAAATGAGTGTCGCGTTAGCCATCCCTGGACACGTGTTTCGAGGTAGTTGCCTCTCGTCAGCAGGGAGTAGGTATGTGTGTGGGGTTGCTGGGTAGGCTGCCGAAAAATATTCTCAGGTAAAGTACCACTCAAGGCGCGCAGGTGCGTAGCCATGGGCTCGTCAGCCCCACCGGCTCAAGGGAGCCTGAATATAAACAAAAATCCGATTGGCCGCACTCTGCTCGTCCTACCAGCGTGTTACCCCAAAGCATTGTGGTCCATGAAGTAGCGTCGGCGGGTACGCCTATGCCAAAAGTTTAAAATGAAAATGAGTGTCGCGTTAGCCATCCCTGGACACGTGTTTCGAGGTAGTTGCCTCTCGTCAGCAGGCAGTAGTAGGATCCTCCAGAATCCTATGGGGCTATTTGCTAGTATGACGAGCGGTGTGCGACCCACTTCGCATTTTGTATTTAAAGCTCCCTGAGCTATGGGTTGACGAGCCCGGATCCCGCACCCGCGCGCCGTGAGAGGTACTATACCTGACAATTTTTGGCAGTCTACAGCAACCCGCATACGTACCTGCTCCCTGCTGACGAGAGGCAATTACCTCGAAACACGTGTCCAGGGATGGCATTTTAAACTTTTTACTCGTGGCATAGGTGTACCCGCCGCTGTCACTACATCCTCCAGAATCCTATGGGGCTATTTGCTAGTATGACGAGCGGTGTGCGACCCACTTCGCATTTTGTATTTAAAGCTCCCTGAGCTATGGGTTGACGAGCCCGGATCCCGCACCCGCGCGCCGTGAGAGGTACTATACCTGACAATTTTTGGCAGTCTACAGCACCCCGCATACGTACCTGCTCCCTGCTGACGAGAGGCAATTACCTCAAAACACGTGTCCAGGGATGGCATTTTAAACTTTTTACTCGTGGCATAGGTGTACCCGCCGCTGTCACTACATCCTCCAGAATCCTATGGGGCTATTTGCTAGTATGACGAGCGGTGTGCGACCCACTTCGCATTTTGTATTTAAAGCTCCCTGAGCTATGGGTTGACGAGCCCGGATCCCGCACCCGCGCGCCGTGAGAGGTACTATACCTGACAATTTTTGGCAGTCTACAGCAACCCGCATACGTACCTGCTCCCTGCTGACGAGAGGCAATTACCTCGAAACACGTGTCCAGGGATGGCATTTTAAACTTTTTACTCGTGGCATAGGTGTACCCGCCGCTGTCACTACATCCTCCAGAATCCTATGGGGCTATTTGCTAGTATGACGAGCGGTGTGCGACCCACTTCGCATTTTGTATTTAAAGCTCCCTGAGCTATGGGTTGACGAGCCCGGATCCCGCACCCGCGCGCCGTGAGAGGTACTATACCTGACAATTTTTGGCAGTCTACAGCACCCCGCATACGTACCTGCTCCCTGCTGACGAGAGGCAATTACCTCAAAACACGTGTCCAGGGATGGCATTTTAAACTTTTTACTCGTGGCATAGGTGTACCCGCCGCTGTCACTACATCCTCCAGAATCCTATGGGGCTATTTGCTAGTATGACGAGCGGTGTGCGACCCACTTCGCATTTTGTATTTAAAGCTCCCTGAGCTATGGGTTGACGAGCCCGGATCCCGCACCCGCGCGCCGTGAGAGGTACTATACCTGACAATTTTTGGCAGTCTACAGCACCCCGCATACGTACCTGCTCCCTGCTGACGAGAGGCAATTACCTCGAAACACGTGTCCAGGGATGGCATTTTAAACTTTTTACTCGTGGCATAGGTGTACCCGCCGCTGTCACTACATCCTCCAGAATCCTATGGGGCTATTTGCTAGTATGACGAGCGGTGTGCGACCCACTTCGCATTTTGTATTTAAAGCTCCCTGAGCTATGGGTTGACGAGCCCGGATCCCGCACCCGCGCGCCGTGAGAGGTACTATACCTGACAATTTTTGGCAGTCTACAGCACCCTGCATACGTACCTGCTCCCTGCTGACGAGAGGCAATTACCTCGAAACACGTGTCCAGGGATGGCATTTTAAACTTTTTACTCGTGGCATAGGTGTACCCGCCGCTGTCACTACATCCTCCAGAATCCTATGGGGCTATTTGCTAGTATGACGAGCGGTGTGCGACCCACTTTGCATTAAGTATCCCACAAGAGAATAGGACGGATCTATGCATAGGCCCGAGAATAGGGGCAATGGCTGAAATAGTTGCACGGATTCAGCTCAGGTGTGGTAGTTAAAAACATGTTATAAAGCGCCGATGGCGCGAATATGCTAAAAAGAATATGAAGGCCAAATAGGGGGCTCGTTAAGCGACAAACTCAATTTATATCACACAAAGATATCAGGAACGTCGTCATCAAGTAACAAGACTTCACCTGTTAGAGATTATTTAGAGGCTCGGGATCTTAATCGGAGTTTTCGGAAAGGGGGTTAAAGAAGGTCCTGGATGGTCAAACAGGATGCTAGTACAGAAAAAATGAAAAATGAAAAATAAAATGAAAAATAAAAAATGAAAAATAAAAAATTAAAGAGTAACTCAGAAAAGGTGATAACAACGAAGCATGCTAAATGAGCAAAATAAAATGAAATAGAAAAAACTGACCATGCCGATCAGGGCAGAATTCACTGATGCTTTGAAAAGGCGCCGTGGGGAGGTCCGCTTAAGAGACTCTTCGTCACGGTGCTCTCACTAAAATGAAAGATATAATACAATGAAAACTATGAAGTGTAATGCACACGGGGGAAGTGCAGTGCACTGACGTACGGCGCACCAACTACATACGGTACCTTTAGGGAGATGTATCTATCGCAGAGACCGCCCGACAAAAGGATCGCCGAAAAGCAAGGATAAATCTCTTCGGGTTGACAGGTGAGAATACTCGCAGCCAGATGGTCCGAGGAAACAATCTGACGTATTGCAGGGCCATTTAAATAGACCAGTGGCCGATCAGTTCTAGACGCCAGGGGGCGTATCTTGTGCTTAAAGGGCCAGAGGGTCAAATCTGTCTGTGACCGATGAAAGGAAAATATTTAGGCAGGTCTAGCAGACGTCATCGCAACAAAACATGGACTAATAACACGAAGAGGCATATCAGTGAAGGAGGACGTATCTGGTGCTTAAAGGGCCAGCGGGTCAAATCTATCCATGACCGATGGAAAGAAAATAATTCTAAGAGACTAGTTACAAACGTCATCACAACAATGGGACTCATACCACAAAGGGGCGAATCTATGCTAAGAAAGCCTGCGATAACAGGGTCAGTCCGCCACTATTGAAGAGCAACAAATTCTAAAAATCGCGTGGAGAAGGCGGTAAAACAAAACAAGGGGTCCAGGATAAAAGCTCAAAAGATAAAATCTAATACAGATGTAGTATAGAGAGCAAGGCTGCAATTAAGTATCTATTCGAGGTCAGACAAAAAGGCACCCGATATAATTTCAAAAAGACAACTGGTGACAGTCGGGGAAGATGGAATCTTAAGGTAAAATCGTCAAATTGTTACGGAAAAGAAGCACATGAATACAGATAGATCTAGGGGCACGAATTAAAGAATGGCATTTTCCCAAGGGAGGGACTCATTAAGTCCCTTTTCCTTGGCTTTAAGAACAAAAATCCAGAAGACTTCTCGCTTCTTGCGTATGTTGTTATTGTCAGTTCCTTTTTGTTGGCGGATCTTTTCTAGGATCGTCCAGCGAAGATCCGATACCGAGTGTCCCTTTTCAATCCAATGGTCTACTAAAGGGGCTCCATGCTTGGAGCGTCTGATATTGGATTTATGCTCGCCTATCCGTATCCTTATTTCTCTAGCCGTTTCGCCTACATACGGAAGGAGGCAGGGGCATTGGATGGCATAAATGCAGTTGGATGTCCTGCAGTTGGTCATGTCTTTCATTGTGATGTTATAATCATTGATGCAAATATGGTCACTGACTATAGCATGGGCACATGCATGGCATGTGCCACATTTGTGGTTGCCTGTAATAGGGGCAGCTCCCTCAATCGACTTTTGCACCCATCCTTTAGATTCAGGTTGTTTTGCTCTGACAAACCAATTCTTCAAATTTTTATTTCTGCGAAATGCAAAAATGGGTTTGGAAATATGTGCTGTTTCAGACTCAAGGTTCAGAAGGTGCCATTGTGAGTGGACTATCTGTCTGATTTTATTATTCAAGACAGAGTGTTTGGTGACACAGATCAACCTGTCTGGTTGGTTTTGTGTTTTGGGTAGAAACATAGAATCGCGATTGTAGAAGCGGGCTCTCTTGAGAGCGTTCCTGACCATTCTGCGGGGGTATCCTCTTTGGATAAATTTTTCTTTCATGGTTTCGGCGTGAAGAAGGTAATCGTTGATAGTCGTGCAATTCCTGCGCAAGCGAAGGAATTGGCTGAATGGTATTCCATCCTTTTGACTCCTCGGATGGAAACTGTCAAAATGAAGAAGTGTGTTTCTGGCTGTGGGTTTGGTGTAGAGAGAAAAGGAGAGTTTGGATTCCTGGTGCCCAACCCACACATCAAGAAATTCTAGTTTGACAGTACTCATATGTGCAGTAAATCTGAGATTATCGTCAGCTGCATTAATCCACTCAATGTATTCGTCAAGGGACGTTTGGTCTCCGATCCAAATAAAGAAAATACCGTCTATGTATCGTGACCAAAGACGTATATTTTCAAAAAATGGGGCAATTTCGTTATAGATGTTACATTGTTCGAAATGCCCCATATAGAGGCAGGCAACACTTGGGGCACAGGCTGCCCCCATGCTAACTCCTTGTACTTGTTGATAATAGTTGCCATCATATTCAAAAAAGTTTTCTTCCAAAACTATTTCCAGACAGCGTGCTAGGAATCTGCCATTATGTAGGGTTTGATCTCTTTCAATGATGTTAGTCACAACCCTACAGGCTTCTGTCTGAGGAATATTTGAATACAGAGATTCAACGTCAAGCGTCACTAGAATTTCTTGTTGTGGGTTGAAATGCAGTCCTTCTACCTTGGAGATAAAATGTCCTGTATCTTTCACATACGAATGTAGGGATTCTACCATTGGTTGTAGGAATTTATCGATATATTTCGATAGCGGTTCCGTGGCGGAGCCAATGGTAGAAACAATGGGTCTCAGGGGGTGATTAGCCTGGTCTTTGTGTGTTTTAGGAATCCCATAAATTATAGGAATACGGGTATGTGTAGGGGTAAGGAAATGTGCTTCTTGGATGCAAATTTCACCTCTGTCCATAGCTTGTTCTACCTCAGATAGGATCCTACGTTTTACTCTGGGTTCTGGATTGGACATGATTTTTTGATAGTGTCTGGGGGATGCAAGAAGGTCCAACATTTTTTCTTTGTAAGTTTTGCTGTCAAGGATGACGATCCCCCCTCCCTTATCACAGGGTTTAACTGTGAGTTTGTGATTGGTTCTAAGGGATTTAAAAGCAGCATTTTCTTCCTTGGAGATGTTAAATGAAGGAAAGGGAACGAATTTGGTCGCTTTCTGTACCTTGTTCAGGACAGCTTTTTCAAATAGGCTCACCTCACTTCCAACCATATCCAATCCTGGAGTGAAGGTGGAAGGTGGTTTAAAACCAGATATGTTGTTGATGTCTATATTAGGAATCCTGCTGGCAAAATATTTCCTCAGCCTGATTTTGCGGAAAAAAAGTATGTAGATCCCTAAAGAGCTCAAACTTATTCATTCCGACAGATGGTACAAAGGATAAGCCTTTAGAGAGGAGGGAAACGGTGGAACAGTCCAAAGGTTGAGGCGATAGGTTGAAGACAGGGATTTTATTTATGTCCTCCAATATTGTCGTTGGCGCGTCTGTATGTATCTTTGAGGAGGAGCTTGCTCCTGGTATTGGCCTCTGAATTGTGTGTTCAAGGCCAGGTCCTGATACTGCCCCCTGAACGGAGAGTTCAAGGGTGGGTTCTGAAAGCGGTTCTGATATCGGGGCGGAAATTGCCTCGGCGATTGCCTAAAAAACAGTTGTCTGATGTTGGTCTGTCTGATACCTGTCTATATTGCGGATTGCTATAAGTAGGGCCTTCGCTATCAGAATCTGTGGTATTGGAAAAGGTGATGATTCTCTTGTGGCCCCAGGAGGAATACGTGTTGTTGGTGGTGTCCCCGTTGTTGGTATAAAAATTCTCGTTTAAAAAATATTTTACAAAAGCCCCAGGTGTGGCGGTCCCTGGGGCTTGGGGGGGGCCTTTGAGTCCCCCCCACCCATTTATTGTACATGCCCCGGGGTGTGGCAGTCCCCGGGGCAATATGGGGGATTGGGGCCCCCCACACTTTTTTTTGGCCCCGGGACCTGGACCCGGGGGTTTTATTTAAATGAAGCGCGGGAGTCCGCGCTTCGTTTTTTTAAATTTCGCGGCCTGATCCGCCGATCCTCCGTGCATTCTGCGATTTAAAAAAAAAGACGTTTATTTTTTGGCCCTGTGGGTCCTTGTGGGACCCCCTAAGCAGGCCTAGGGGGTCAGGGTGTTTCTACCCTGCCCCCTTTTCGTGTTTTGCGTGTTTGTTTTTCTCTTTTCCTGTGCCTCGCACAATATGGCTGCCAACACTTCCTGGTTTGGAGTGTTGACAGCCAATTAGCATGAAGCTCGTGATCGGGAGGGTGCGCGGATCCACCGCGGCCATAGATATCACTATCTTTATTTCTTAATTTCTCAAAAAACTACTAAACGGATTTACACCATTTTTTACAAGGTCGCTTTCTGAGCCAAGCAGTAGCTTTTTGCCAAATTTGGTGTAATTCCATTCAGAAGTTTTTGCTATAACAGTGTCTAAAGTTTCCTATTGAAAAATTATTTTTTCCCCACTATTTTTTGAATTTCTATGGAACTACTGAACGGATTTACACCATTTAAAAAAAAATGGCACTTTATGAACCAAGGGCTACCTTTTTGCAAAATTTGGTGTCATTCCATTCAGAAGTTTGGACTGTAGCCCCCTTTTTTCTTGGCCCCGCTTTCCGAATCACCCCCAAACGTTCAGGATAGGAGCTGACCGGAACGGGCCATTAGTTTTGAAAATTCTGCAAAGATTCTTCAACTGGCGCCAAAGTTATTGGGAATAGAATGTTATGATTTTCCTATGGATAATAGGTCCTAACTATAACTACCTACTGGTGACCGCCAGTAGGCAATATACATATATATATATATATATATATTCATTCACTGAAAAAAAACATAGGTTTCAGGGACATTATAGTTAGTTGGACATTTGTCACATATTACATCATTCATGACATGGTCAGTGACATCACTGATGACATCATCCAGTGACTGTGTGTTTCTGTAAAGTTTAAATATGTTTTATATATTTGCCAAGGTGTATTGAAGAATGAGTGGGTGTATAAGTGTCTGGATGGAGGATTTAGTAGGTGCGTGACTGACTGTATAAGTGAGTGATTAAATGTGTCTTACTGAATGCATGGGTTAGTGACTAAACTGTCTGAATGTCTGTATCAGTATGTCTGTTGTTGTGTAAACTGCTGCATGTGTTGGTCAGGAGCTACATGAGTGTCTATATGGGTTATTGATTGGTTGCCTGAGTATTTATATGGGAAACAATTGAAATTCCACCGTTATAGTTAGTTCAGATAACTATAACACGTGCACCCGCAATGCACTGCTCATGACGTCACATATTACATCATTCATGGCATGTTCAGTGACATCACTGATGACATCACTGATGACACGTCAAATGACATCACTGATGACGTCACTGATGACATCATCCAGTTACTGTGTGTTTCTGTAATTAAATTTATTTTATATATATGCCAAGCTGTATTGAAGAATGATGGGGGACTGTATAAGTGAGTGATTAAACTTGTATTTGTGAATGCATAGGTTAGTGACTAAACTGTGTGAATGTCTGTATCAGTCTGTCTGTTGTTGTGTAAGCTACTACATGGGTTGGTCAGTAGCTACATGAGTGTCTATATGGGTTATTGACTGTTTGCCTGAGTATTTGTATGGGAGACTGAGTGTGTGTGTGGGTGGGTGGGAGGTGTGTGACTCTGTGCATAGATGTGTGAGTGGTTGATTCACTCAGTGTATGGGTTCAAGAGTGCATGTGGAAACAGCTGTATGGGCCGGTGAGTGTGTGTATGGGTGTGTTGGTGAGAGATTGGATGTCTCAGTGGTACATGTCCAAGTAACTACATATGTAAAAGGCAGTGTATGTGAGAGTTTGAGTATATAAATGACTATACGGGAGAGTCAGTGATTGTGAGAGTGGCTGTATGGATGAGTGTGTACTTGCATCAGTGATTGTATAAGAGAGTAAGTATGTGTTAGTATATGTTTGAATAAGTGAGGTGGTGTGTGTATAACTGTATAGGTGAGGAAATGGTAGTATGATTGATTCTTTGCATGACTGACTAGGTGTGTGAGTAACTCCATGGATAAGTGGTGGTGTGTGAGTGTCTGTATAGGTGTATGAATGCATATGATAGTGTTGTATTGATGAGTGACTGTATGTATGAGTGATTGTATGGGTGAATGAGTGGATGTGTGTGTAGACCTAGGAATCAGTGAGTGCGTATGTAGTAACTAGTATTGGTGTGTCGATGGTTTCGAAAATGGTAGTCTGTATTTTACAGTGGGTGTATCAAAGGTTATATTAGAGTATGAGGAGGTGCATCAGATTTTCACGTGGATGATGTAATCAGTGATGTCATCAGTGATGTCATTTGAGATGTCATCAGTGATGTCACTGACCATGTCATGAATGATGTAATATGTGACATCATCATCAGTGCATTGCGGGGGCGCGAGTTATAGTTAGCTGAACTAACTATAACAGGGGAATTTCTATGGTTTTGTACGAGTGAAATGTCCAACTAACTATCACGTCCCTGAAACCTATGGTTTTTTCAGTGAATTTCGAAGGTTTTTTAAATGCGAATTTCTAACTATAACGTGCCTGAAACATATTTTTTTTCAGTGAATTTCATTGGTTTTTGAAATGCTAATTTCTAACTATAACGTGCCTGAAACCTATGGTTTTTTCAGCTAATTTCAAAGGTTTTTTAAATGCTAATTTCTAACTATTACATCCCTGAAGCCCATGGTTGTTGTTGTTGTAATAACTTTATTTCGGTCAGCAGACCATAAAAGTACAAATAAAGTACATCAAGAAAGAAAAAGAAAGAGAAAGAAAAACAATTTCAGACAACACATAACATTACAATAATTTAAGCACAAAAGTTACGTTAAAAAATTCTGCCTCGTGCGCCACATATGAAACAAATAGCGAGAAACTGCAAACACAATAGGAGGATCAGTGTCATAAGTCAGTATTCGACAAGCCTGTGTATAATGCAAAAAGCCCAAATTCTTGCAGATAGGGATGAGCCAACGTTTCCTGATAACAAAATAGGCGGGGCAAAAGAACAGTACATGAGGGATGTTCTCAGTTGTATGGGTACATACGGGGCACGTATCAATGTTGGTTTTGGACCATTTAGAGGTAAAGGACCTTATGGGAAGAGTACCGTGCCTTAGCTGAATATACAACTTTCGAGCCACTGGGGGTTCGATTAGATCCATGAATTCCTCAGCCTTAGGTTCTGATTTTACGGAGAGGAACTCGGATGTCAACCTACCCAGTGATGAAGAATTCATTAATGTTTGATGATTTAATGAACGCAACTATGAAAGGAGTATAGTCTTGGATATCCCAGTGCAACAGATCTCAGGGGTATCCCTTAGTCCGGAAAAACCCAGCCGGATACTAACTCTACTAATATACTGAAGCCAGGGAATCATTTTATGTTTAAGAGTAGGCCAAATCTCAGAGAATTCTGCTCGATAATCAGCTAATTCCGGAACTGACCACAGCCTCTTCCAATACATAATAGGTCTAGCACTTATGATCTCCTCAATTGGAAACAAGCCAAGATCGAATCTAAGAGGGATCGATGGCGTACTAGACGGTAGTCCAACTTTGTTTCTAAAGAATGATTGCTCAACCTTTTTAAGATCCATGACCTGCCTATGCCCCCACAATTCAGCCCCATAGGTTGCTGCCATTCTTGCTTGGCGGCTATAGATTTCAAGTGCTGGGGAGACCGGCCTATAAGTAGATTCCTTAAAAACTTTGCTCAATCCCCCAACAAGCTGGGAGAGCCTAAGTGTAGATTTGGCAATCTGCTTGTGCCAGTCAAAATTCTCGGTTAGAGTGAGGCCCAGATATATAAATGTTTTAACCCTTTCTAGGGGGGCACCATAAAGTACTGGATTTGGACGTACACGCTTAGGGGCGTTAAAAACCATGAACTTTGTTTTACCAATATTGATTTCCAACCCCCGTAGGTCACAAAACTCTACAAAACCATCGAGAATTTTTTGAATGCCCGATGATGTTCTAGACAACAACAATGTGTCGTCTGCGAACATCAGAGCAGGCACTCTACCAGTGGCCAGTCTGGGGCATCGTTGTTTGCCACACCGTTCAGATGATCTACAAGGCCATTTATATAAAGGCTGAACAGTGTTGGTGCCAGCACACACCCTTGGCGTACTCCTTTTTGGACAGGAAATTGGTCTGTAAGTTCACCGTACCTTCCACACCTAACCCGCGCACAGTTATTTAAGTGGAGCCTCATGAGGATAGCTAACAAATAGGGTGGGAGGCTCAGATCTAATAGCACTTTCCAAAGCTTTGCGCTCGGGACCAAATCAAATGCATCCCGCAGGTCCACAAACACGAGGTAGAGGCTGCCACCCTCCACTTTTGCTGTTTTCCAATACAGGACCTGCAGGCGAAATATCTGGTCTAGGGTGGAGGTGCCAGACCTGAATCCTGCCTGAAATGTAGATAAAATCCCCTTTTCCTCAATCCACCCAAGAATCCTATCAAGGATAACCCTCCCCATCAGCTTTTGAGATGTATCAATTAAGCTGATGGGTCTATAGTTAGAGGGAGTTGGGGGGCTGGTTTGGTCGATTAAATGTGACTTTCCCAGGTCTATCGGGTTCCACCCTCCCGTTGCATGCTCGCAATAAAGTTGTGAGCGCAAATGACTGCAATTGTAGGACTGAGGGAGTCCAAGCTTTTACCCGAGCAATCGATGGCTCAGGAATGGCCCACAATAGATCAACATCATCCAGGCCCCCCAACTTCATGTCAATAAGTGGTTTAAAGTGGCAGTTGAAGTCGCCTCCCACTATTAGCACAGTAGAACAGTCCATTGACTGGATGAGGGTCAGCAGGGTTTCAATAGCCTCTGACTCGAGGCCCCGCTTAACTGGTCGTGAGTATACATTGATCAAAGCAATGTTTGGCCCTTTTGATGTAGTCAGCAATACGCACTGGACATCCAATGAATCAGTTGGAATTTGCAAAGCCTTAACTCCCAAGTGCGTGCCAACCCATATTGACAATCCCCCCATGGGTCTGCCCTTCTCACCCTTGCTTGCTAAGATATCAAACGTGGCGAATCCCTGAGCTGTACTTTTTTTTAATGCCCAAGTTTCCTGTAACATACAAATGTCATGTAGGGCCAAAAAAGAGCCCCACTTAGGAATGGGCAATTTGCTCTTAAGACCCGCCACGTTCCAAGAAAGGATTTTTACATGGGCAGACGACAAATCTCGACTAATTGTATCATGGTCCTGAGTACCAGAGAAATCTCTAGTCACTACAGGGCTAGTTTCTGCTACAGACTCGTCCATACAAATCGATAGGAGTCGGTCAATATGAGAGGAGGCAATTACAGGATGGATAAATTGCTCTAATGGCTGGGCTTGTACTGGAGGGATTAACTTAACATTCGAAGCCTGATACTCAATGATATGCGACATGGCATTAGGACATCCCCTCTGTCAATCGCAATCATCAAAGCCTGAGAGGGCATCAAGTCTATTTGTAACTTCCAATGGGGTAAATGGTAACCGATAATCTGACCTCCTAAGTCCAAATCTATGGCTCCTGGAGGGTACTATATCCCATCCAGGTACATTTTCAGTGGCCATAGGGTTGGATGCATAGTTTGTGTGCCAATTATTTAGAGATGTAAAAGGAGCAGGCGGTATTGACTGCGGACGCACTATAACCCCGGGGTGCATCAAAGGGTTCGCTAAGGATCTCGGATAAAAATATGTCAGATCGTGCAAAAAAGTTGAAGTACTAATTTTCCCTGGGATGTAATTTAAAATATAATTAACAGCTCTGGGATCTCTAAAGTTGATAACAATTAGATCCCCCTCAATGTCTTTATCTCTATTTCCCAACCAGGGGAGACGTCGAACATGCAAGATCTCGCCATTAACATTAAAGGGGAGGGGTCTATTTTGGCTAAGCCAATACATAGTTTTATTTTTTAGCTGAAAAAACCCTTCCCTCCTACCCTTCTCCAATATCGGGACTCCTGTAAGCACTATCACGTAGGGAACCGCTTCAGGGGGTAGTTGAACTTGGCGCCTCTTATAGTCCGCAGTCCTTATAGGGCTAGTGCTTCCCCTCTCTCCATGCAAAGTTCCCATGGGCAGCCGGTTCCCTCCCATTTGGGCCTCGCCAGAATCAAGCAGTACCTTGTGTTGGACTGGTTTGGGGGGTATGGCCCCGGATTGGGTACCAGCAAGAGAGATACACTTTTTACTTATGCCATTATAGGTATCTGGCATAGAAGGTATCACTGGTGCTACAGAGGAGGGCACTGAATTTGCAAAGTCCTTGAGGAGCTAGCAATGTCGGGGTGATTGGTACACTAGGTTTTGGTGTAAATACAGTCATTATACTGGCCCTCGACGTTTTGCCAGACTCGGAATAATTGATCTTGCCTCTTTGCAGTACACCTGCCCTCTTTCTTCTTTTAATAGGTGGTGGCCCTAGGACTTTGGACAGAACTACTTTCCCAGCCTTCTTTTTAGCAACCTTAACCGCCAATGGAGGAGGCTGTGTAGTCATGTCAATTCCTGTAATGGAATTGCTAGAGGGAAGTGCATTTTTATCTGTGAACGAGCTGTTCGATAAATCAAATCGAGGGGGAGAATCTCGTAAGAGTAAAGGAACGTTATCTGTAAATAATAGATCCTGAGTTCCAACAGTGGAGCTTGCGCCAGAAAGAGCTAATTGGAAAATAGGTTCCACAATCGGTCTGTTTTTCATGCATTCAATAGAGCGGCGCCGCTCCGCCCTGCGTTCTGCAAGTGCGCTCTCCCTTCCGTTATCTGGAGCAACCCTGGGAAAATAGTCCACTAATGTACCCTTATTAGAACCCCCTGCGGAGGCAGCCATGGCAATATACAAACAGAATAAATACACAAATGATATTCAACTAGACGTTAGTGTGTAGGCCCGGTCCGGTCTCCTCATGCCTCTGAGGGCCACAGAGGGCCCGCCCTTTGCCCGGGCTTAGCCCCGGACTGCGCCACGCACGCGTCCCGCTCACGCGAGACAAGGCGTGCCTTAGATAAACGTGACGCCAAGGAAGGTAGAGCCGGGAAGAGGACACAGGTGCGGTAAGTCGAGATGTGGCAAAGCACACTGGTCCTCGCAGTCCCAGCAGCGAGCACGACCTCTCAGCCAAAGAAACGCCCCAAGGTATAGGCAGTCAGCAAATCCAGGGTTGTTGGCAGCTTGAAGAAGACGATAAAATAACAATGTCCACGCCTGCGAGCGGCTCCCGCGAAGCGGGGGCCGCGAGGCGTTATGTAGGCAGGGAAGGTGGAGCCGGGAAGAGGACACAGGTGCGGTAAGTCGAGATGTGGCAAAGCACACTGGTCCTCGCAGTCCCAGCAGCGAGCACAACCTCTCAGCCAAAGAAACGCCCCAAGTTATAGGCAGTCAGCAAATCCAGGGTTGTTGGCAGCTTGAAGAAGACGATAAAATAACAATGTCCACGCCTACGAGCGGCTCCCGCGAAGTGGGGGCCGTGAGGCGTTATGTAGGCAGGGAAGGTGGAGCCGGGAAGAGGACACAGGTGCGGTAAGTCGAGATGTGGCAAAGCACACTGGTCCTCGCAGTCCCAGCAGCGAGCACGACCTCTCAGCCAAAGAAACGCCCCAAGTTATAGGCAGTCAGCAAATCCAGGGTTGTTGGCAGCTTGAAGAAGACGATAAAATAACAATGTACACACCTGCGAGCGGCACCCCAATATAACCTGATGTGGTTTTCCCCACCTGGGTGCTAGGCACAACTCTTGTGTTTGTTCCTTCACCACCACCTAATCACCAGGATTCAGATCATGGGCTTGGTTCTGCTGCCTGGCAACTGCGTCTTCTCCAACCTCGAAGTAAATAGCAAGTTGTAATGACGAGTAATGCCGGTATAGCCCTTGGCGTGTTGTTTCAGTGAATTTCTAGGGTTTTTAAATTGTAATTCTTAAGTATAATATTATTTATAACCATAACTTTTTTACAACATTTATAAGTGTTTTATTGAATTGATTTTATTTAACAATGATTGGAACTATATTTTTGATTTTGTTTTTTAAAAAAGATACTTAGTTTTCCAAAATCTTCTTCAACAATTAAAATCACTCTTTTAAAATATATATATATATATCATACACTACTAAAAATATACTCAGTTTTTTATATGTGCAATTTACATTTACATTTTGTTGAAATAATGCTTTTAACCCCTTCTGTGCCCCGCCCTTTCCACGCCCTGTGCCGGGCGTTTCATTAGCGGGCGGGGTTCATGACGAGATAGTCTCGTCATGGGCACAGCGCAACCGCGCTCCATGACGAGACTATCTCGTCATGGGCACTGAAGGGGTTAATACTGCGAAACTTGTTTTATTGTATTATTATGCTTTATTTTTAAAAAAAATTTACAAAAGGAGTCACGCACCCTACGCGAACCTGCACGATGGGTGCTCGCATTCACTGTGTGGGAACCCTTATGGCGCGCATTTCAGTGTAATTTCAAAGGTATGAAATATCATTGTCGAAATTATAAATATCAGTTTTGGTTAAAGATTTTTCACTAATATAATTTAGAAAACAATTTATAAACAGTATTTTTTACTTTGCTATGAACTGTACAAAATTTCACAAGTGCGCAACGTATGCGCGTAGGGTGTGCGGCCCTTCCCCGCACATATTTCGAGAGTTGCGCAGGGGCTGCGACTCCGGTGTAATTTTCAAAGTGTGAAATATCACTATACAAAGTTAAAATATCAGATTTGTATAAACACTTTCACTAATATACTTTAAAAAATATTTTATAAACACCTATTTCTACTTTATAATTATGTATAAGAAATTTTACAGGTGTGCAACTTGTGCTTTACAGGTGTGCGACGGGTGCACCCACCCTACGTGACTCCATGTGACCCTGAAGAGAAAGATTCTGATTGGTTTATAACATTTCCATTCTGTAAGAGGGAGGATCCGACACCTGTTATATTCCTCTTATTATTTATCTGAAATCCTGGCAAGACCTGCTTCTTGTATCTTCCTTGATTTTTCTATTTTAGTGTGTTTCTTGACTTTTTATTTAAACAATGGCATTTAGTCATCCTGATCAAGACCCTCTGGAAGAGGAATATGATATAGTGGAGCCAGTTAAAAAAAGAAAGGAAAGTGTTGTTTGGGCCTCCTTCACTGTGCTGGAGAGAGAGAAGAAGGTCAATGCAAGAAAAGTTACACGTATGATCTGTAAAAGAGTACTCTCAAGAGGTTCACACAAGAAGTACTCATGTGGAACGTCATCCATGAAAAAACATTTGGAGACAATCCGTCCCTTGCATCTGGCACAACAAGATCTAAATGCACCTTAAACATCCTCACAAGGACTTTCACCTACACCGAGGCCACACAACGTTGCAGAACTACTGTATGCCACAATTAGTTGCAGGAAATGTGATGCAAAACTCTGCATTGACGAGCAATGCATTGACGTCAGTACCAATGCAAATAAAACACATGAGTGTTCATTTTTTTTTATCTGCTCCTAAATTTTCTTGTCCTTTTTCTTCCCAAACTGTTTTATTAGAGTTTTCAATTTTGCTTTGTTTAAAAAAAGTCAAAAACACCCCAAAAAATTGCTGTTTTTTTTAGAAAATACAAAATAAATTTAAAATTCTTTACAAAAAAAGGGTTCTTACGGAACTACATATACAGGCTAATAATAAGAAATTAACCGAGTGATTGCATGAGTCTTAGGATACTGCCTGAGTGATTGCAGGACTACTTGTGTAGTATCTGAATGATTGCATGAGTGCATGGGTAATGCCTGGAGGATTTTGTAAGGGCATGGGTAGTGCATAGCTGATTGTTGGAGTGCATGGATAGTCATATCACAAAACAAATTAGCCCCGGGTCCATAATGATAGGGAGGTACAGCACAGTGCTAAGTGTACTCTTAGGTGCATGGGGGGATTCCCTTTTCAGGATGGTTCCCCTCACACACCAGACGTGTCATGCTTCATCATAGGGGTGCCTCCTCTCGTGAGAGACCTAGTCTCTACGTGGGCTATGACCCCCTCGCTGCGAGGGAGGAGCTCAGGCATGTTTTTGTATGAGGTAGGCAGGTGTTCCAAAACCCTATGTGAACCTGGTGTGTTGAAAGCTAGTGCAGTGCTCTGATGTAAGTGATTAAAAACTAACTACGGGGTTAGCTATAATGCAACCTTTATTCAGCTACCCGGTGTCAGGATTAAAAACAGCAGCGAAGGGGTCATAGCCCGTGTAGAGGCTAGGTCTCACACACGAGGAGTATGATATAGCATGACACCTCTGGTGTGTGAGGGGAACTGTCCTGAAAAGGGAATCCTCCTATGCGCCTAAGAGTACAATTGGCGCTGTGCTGTACCTCCCTATCATTATGGACCCGGGGCTTTTTTGTTTTGTGATATGATTAACGAGTGGGGAGCTGTCTCCCACAGGTCCTAAAATCTCCTCAAGCCCCCCCCCCCATGTGATTACCTAACAGTGCATGGATAGTGCCTGGACAATTTGAAGAGTGCAAGTGTAGTGCCTGGATTATTGCATGAGTGCTCAGGTAATGACTGGGGGATTGCATGAGCGCATAGGTAGTTCCTGGGTGATTGGAGAACAGCATAAGTACTACCTGGGTGATTGCATGAATGCTGAAGTAATATCTCGGTGATTGGGGGTGCATGGGTACTGCCTGAGTGATTGAAGGCGTGCATGAGTAATGTCTGGGTGATTGCATGAGTGCATGGGTAGTGCCTGGGTGAATGGAGGAGTGCATGGATAGTGCCTAGATGATTGGAGTACTGCAAGGGTGGTGCCTGGGTTATTGCAAGAGGGCATAGTTAGTGCCTGGGGGGTTGGGGGAGTACATAAGTAGTACCTGAGTGATTGCATGAGTGTACAGGTAGTACCTGGATGAGAGGAAGGCTGCATGGTTTGTGCTTCTATGATTGCATGAATGCAGCAGAAGTGCCTTTGTGCATGTATGAGTGCATGGGTAGTGCCTGAGCAAATGCATGAGTGCATGGGTAGTGTCTGGGTGATTGGAGGAGTGCATGGGTACTGCCTGACTGATTAAAGGAGTGCATAGATAATGCCTGGGTGATTGCATGAGTGCAGATGTAATGTCTGGGTGATTGGAGGAGTGCATACGTATTGTCTGAGTGATTGAAGGAGTGCATATGTAATGAGTGGGTGATTTCATGAGTACATGAGTAGTGCCTGGGTGATTGGAGGAGTGCATGGATAGTGCCTGGATGACTGCAGGGCTGCAAGGGTAGTGCCTGGATCATTGCATGAGTGCATAGGTAGTACCTGTGGCATTGAAGGAGAGCATGAGTGCATGGGTAGTGCATGAATGATAGGAAGACTGCATGGGCAGAGATTACATGATTACAGGAGTGCAGCAGAAGTGCCTCAGTACATGTATGAGTGCATGTGTAGTACCTACATAATTGTGTGAGTGCATGGGTAGTGCCTGGGTGATTGTAGTAGTGCATTGATAGTGCCTGGGTGATTGCATGAGTGCAAGGGTAGTGCCTGGGTGATTGCATGAGTGCAAGGGTAGTGCCTGGGTGGTTGCATGAGTCCAGTGGTAGTGCCTGGGTGATTGCATAAGTGCATAGGTAGTGCCTGGTTGATTAGAGGAGTGCAGAGATACTGCATGCATTATTGAATAACTGCATGGGTAGTGCCTGGGTGATTGCATGAGTACATGGGTAGTGCCTGTGTGATTGAAGGAGTGCATGAATAGGGCCTGGATAATTTGAAGAGTGCAAGGGTAGTGCCTGGGCTATTGCTCAAGTGCACGGGTAATGACTGGGTGATTGCATGAGTGCATTAGTAGTGCCTGGATGATTGGAGGACTACAAGGGTAGTGCCTGGGTTAATGCATGAGTGCATAGGTAGTACCTGGGTGATTGGGGAGTGCATGAGTCATACCTGGGTGATTGCATCAGTACTTGGGTAATGTCTGGGTGATTGGAGGAGTGCATGAGTAATGTTTGGGTGATTGCATGTGTGCTGGGGTAATGTCTGCATGATTGGAGGAGTGCATGGATACTGCCTGGGTGATTGGAGGAGTGCATGGATAGTGCCTGGGTGATTGCATGAGTGCAAGGGTAGTACATGGGTGATTGCATGAGTGCACGGGTAGTGCCAGGGTGGTTGCATGAATGCAGTGGTAGTGCCTGGGTGATTGCATAGGTGCATAGGTAGTGCCTGGGTGATTGAAGGAGTGCATACATAATGAGTGGGTGATTTCATGAGTGCATGAGTAGTGCCTGGGTGATTGGAGGAGTGCATGGATAGTGCCTGGATGACTGCAGGATTGCAAGGGTAGTGCGTGGATTACTGCATGAGTGCATAGGTAGTACCTGTGGCATTGAATGAGAGCATGAGTAGTACCTGTGTGATTGCATGAGTGCACGGGTAGTGCATGGATGATAGGAAGACTGCATGGGTAGAGATTACATGATTACATGAGTGCAGCAGAAGTGCCTCAGTGCATGTATGAGTGCATGTGTAGTACCTAAGTAATTGTTTGAGTGCATGGGTAGTGCCTGGGTGATTGGAGTAGTGCATGGATAGTGCCTGGGTGATTGCATAAGTGCATGGGCAGTGCCTGGGTGATTGAAGGAGTGCATGAATAGTGCCTGGATAATTTGAAGAGTGCAAGGGTAGTGCCTGGGCTATTGCTCAAGTGCACGGGTAATGAATGGGTGATTGCATGAGTGCATTAGTAGTGCCTGGATGATTGGAGGACTGCAAGGGTAGTGCGTGGGTTAATGCATGAGTGCATAGGTAGTGCCTGGGTGATTGGGAAGTACATGAGTCATACCTGGGTGATTGCATGAGTACTGGGGTAATGTCTGGGTGATTGGAGGAGTGCATGGGTACTGCCTGAGTGATTGAAGAAGTGCATGAGTAATGTCTGGGTGATTGCATGTGTGTAGGGGTAATGTCTGCATGATTGGAGGAGTGCATGGATACTGTCTGGGTGATTGGAGGAGTGCGTGGATAGTGCCTGGGTGATTGCATGAGTGCAAGGGTAGTGCATGGGTGATTGCATGAGTGCATGGGTAGTGCATTGGTGAATGTAGGAGTGCATGGATAGTGCCTGGATGATTTGAAGAATGCAGAGGTAGTGCCTGGGTTATTGCACAGGTCCACAGGTAATGACTGGGTGATTGCATGAGTGCATAAGTAGTGCCTGGATGATTGGATGACTGCAAGGGTAGTGCCTGGGTTATTGCATGAGTGCAGAGGTCATGCCTGGGTGCATGAGTCGTACCTGTGTGATTGCATGAGTACTGGGGTAATGTCTGGGTGATTGTAGGAGTGCATGGATACTGCCTGGGTTATTGGATATGTACAAGGGTAGTGCCTGGGTAATTGGAGGAGTGCATGGGTACTGCCTGAGTGATTGAATGAGTGCATGGGTAATACCTAGGTGGTTGCATGATTGGAGGAGTGCTTGAGTAATGTTTGGGTGATTGCATGAGTGCAGGGGCAATATCTGGGTGCTTGCATGACTGTAGTGGTAGTGCCCAGGTGATTGGAGGAATGCATAGGTAGTGCCTGGGTGATTTTATGAGTGCATGGGTACTGGCTGGGTGATTGTAGGAGTACATGGGTAGTGCCTGCATGATTGGAGGAGTGCAAGGGTAGTGCCTAGGTGATTATATACATGTATGCGTAGTGGCTGGGTGATTGAAGGAGTGCATGGGTAATGCCAGGGTGATTGCATGAGTAGAGATATAATGTGTGGGTGATTGAAGTAGTGCATGGGTACCTCCCGAGTGTTTGAAGAAGATTATGTGTAATCCTTGTTGATTGCATCTGAGCAGGGGTCATGTCTGGGTGATTGGAGGAGTGCAAGGGTAGTGCCTGGGTGATTGGAAGAGTGCATAGCTAATGCATGGGTGATTGCATTAGTGTAGGGGTAATGTTTGGGTGATATTATAAGTGTATTGGTACCGGCTAGGTGATTGGAGAAGTGCATAGATAGTGCCTGGGTCATTGGAGGAGTGTGGGGATAGTGCCTCAGTGCATAGATGAGTGCATGGGTAGTGTCTGAAGGAATGGATGGGTGCAGTAAATGTGGCTGTAAACATTATTTCACAGTATCATGCTTATTACATTATTTCATCTTCCATTTTTACTAATGTAGATACAAAACTCAGTGAAACTATTTTACAGTAGTTTTGTTCTGAACTGAATTTAAGATATTTTCAAACTTCACCATTACCTTCTGTAAAAAAAAGAAGAAAAACTGTTATCGAATATAATATTATAGTTTTAAGAACACAACATAATTTTAGAATTACATAACATTTTCAGTTTCCCTTTTTTGCTGTCCTCAGATTATACTGAATTTCACCATTCACAGTGATTTCAATGTAGATCATCACACAACAGCAGGGAAAAAAACACTCAATGAGATTGTAAAAAAAAAAAATCAGCATTGAGCATTATTTGGAACAAGTATAGCTATCTATTTACCTATCTCCAGTTTCTAAATTACATTCTTCAACTACATTAAGTCTTTTATTTCTCTCAAGTACATTTTGTAAAATATACACTCTCATTTACATCGCGTATGATGTAAAGATCAATTATATAAACTACTTCTTTCAAACACAATTTTCCAAATGCAATATGAATTAGCACACTAAGAGTATCATTAGGAACATCTGCCCGCCATCCTGATGTAAAAATGGACTAATCGCCATAAGTGCAGCGGTCCCATTGGGGTGATTAGGATACGCCCGCCACACTGGTGGGCGCATCCTGCATTTTTAACATTGTGGCGGGCGGTGCTTTCAGCATCACCCACCGCAATGCCAAAAATGCATGTTGTGCAATTGCATGCACATGCACATGCAGGGGGGTATCATAGGTACCCCCCATGTGCCCCCCCACCCCCCAATATCATGGGGGCCCACAACGGGCCCCCAACTTCAAAATCCGCATGCCTTTCCATGAAAGGCTACCTCCTGCCTGCATCTTGATGTAGATGGCGATATCTAGCAGACACCGCCGCCATATTAAACCCTTTTCCGCCCGGTCGACTCGTCGACCAGGCAGAAAAGCGGCGAACTGTCTTCCCGTTCGCTGCGGTACCCCCCAACATACTGATATGCCGGGGGTAATGTGCATGCGGGCGGTGTTTTATGGTGGGTGGATCGCCACCGCCGTTTGGGCGGTGGCAATCCGCCCACCATACTAATAGGCCCCTAATTGTTCACATCTTCCCAATAGGTCGAATAATGTTTCCAAATCTATTTGCATTGAAAATATCCAAAATAAACTTGTTATTTCGTATTCACTTCTTCCCAATAGGCCGAATGATGTTTTCAAAACTTTGGCACCAAAAATATGAGATATGAATTTTCTAATTCGTAAGGCAGCCTACATTTGAATTCCAAATGGGCATCATTGCAGTATGTCCATCCTTTATTGCACTTTAAATACACAGTATAGTGTACAGATGTTGTAGTAGGTCCATCATGGAAAATAACAGCCACTGCTTTAATAGTTCTTCCTGAAATTGATACATGACATGCCACAAATTGGTTTAATTTGGGTTTCCAATTTTGTTCCACTTGTTCGACAATGTTGCTACATTAAATGACATATTTTCCATATTTTCTATATATAATGTTGATAACATTTCTGATTTACAATGAGAACATTTAATATCTTGATTAGCTGTTTTTTCTAATTTGTTAAAAGACACTGATTTGCAATCTGGTATCGTCAAGTATATGAATCGTTCAGTGTCTTTTTCAGTAGTAGAAGAAAATGAATACTCTTCACATATATATTTCTATTCCTTCATCATCCAATACACCAAACATAAACATAAGAAATTCTTATGCATCTTTTTGTATATTAAATGTAAATTTCAATGAACCAGTACATATATCCAAAAGATACCGAATGCCAGAAACAGTATAGATTTTAGTTTTATCAGTTACCAAGTTTTAGAAAATATAATGCAGTAAAGAACAGAATCTTTTTTCTCGATTTTCCATAATTTCATGACAAAGATCCTCTCGATAAAAGACAACATTTACAATTACATTAGCCTAGCAGTTGATACCTGTACTATTTTTAAACTGGTATCTTACAATATCATCAACAGAGTCCATTTTCATTTTATTTGCAGATTCATAATTCTCTCGAATTGTTTTCTTTTTTTGATTCTCAGTAGAATATTTGTCATATTATCATTCTTGACACACTGCACATTTCTCATACACGGGATATTCACCTAAGTTAGGAGCATAAAGTCCTCTTAACCAATTGTACTCTTTTACACAATTTACATCAGCAGTAATCTTTTTCTCATCAAAATCAATCAAATACAAACTAGATCATGTTTTAGTCGAGACAATGCAATGTATGCCATAACCTCTTTAAACACTGTACTTCCAATATTTACCAAAGCACTTTTTAAACTTAAACCTTGAGATTTATGAATGGTTACTGCATATGCTAAAGAAAGAGGAAACTTTTTCTACGAACATACAAGTCTTTTACAAGCAAAAAAGGAACAACACAACGTCCAATCTGTTTTACCTCTTCAATCTGATCAAATTTAATCTTCAAAAATTCAATTCCATCTCTGTTCTTAAAACTTGTTCTACATTTAAATTATGCCGTAAAATTACACAACAGTTTACACATACACATAAAGTATTTTCTAAAGCTGCAGTCTTAGACAACGACTTTTTCAAAGAATACAATTTTGACTGTAATTTCTCTGAGAGAAGAATAGTAACTCCTTTGTGTTCCATTTTATCAATAGCTTCCTTTTTCACTATTGGTTGTTTTTCCACTTTCAAAAGTTCTTGATTGAATGTTGAACATTCTTCCAGTGTAGGCATTGGGAAAACTATAGACTTATTTTTTCCAATTCTCTTGTATATTATTTCAGGTGCTATGTTTTTGTTTGCAAACAAGTTTATTAAAAGGTGACTTTGTCAAAACACCAATTCTTATATCTTAAAGATTGTTTCCATAATGTTCACCACTTGCTTGTCGCATATTCTTAATAAGTCCTTTATATTTGAAATGAGACCAAATGTTGACATTTCCAATACTTACCAAAGATGTGGTTCCTAGTGTATTCATGGACAAGTGTTTTAAAAACAGGTTGTCCTTTCAGAGGAGTAAGTTGTAGTAGGTTGCCAAATACAATTAAATGTTTTCCTCCAAATAGAACATCATAATCTGTTTTTAAATCTGTTGTATTCACTCCATTCATGGCTATTGCAGCCTCATTTAAAATAATTGTTTGTCCTAGTGGATCTTGACTTAGTGGAGCAGAACTCTGACTATCTTGAGAACTGTCTCTAACTATTTCAGTTGCAATAGTAGTTTCTTGTTCAATCTCTTCATTTAACATCTGCAGATAAGTTCGGAAAATGTGCATTGAATGTTATCTTTACATGCATTAAAAGTATCTTCATAGCAGTCAAAATCTCCCAGTAATTCGACTTCACTACGCCAAGGCTTGAAGAGTTGCACTGGTGCTAAATAGAAGAATTCCTTTTTTCTGGAGTTTCACAACTCAGTTTTCTGTTGTTAATAAGATTTCCTTTGGTATGTTTTACCAAACATCCATCACATCCAATTACAGCATCTTTTTCTCCATTTATATTTGCAGTAATATTTCTCTTAAAGCTGTAATGTTGCAGTGCTTCATATGTTTTCCAGATGTGGACTCCTTTTGGGATAGTACGCATCCAACATATTGGTTTTAACAATATCTATACTTTCTGGTTCATTCAATGGTAAGTATTCAGTTTCTTGTAGAGATTTCAAAACTCTATTTCGTGTAGCTGCAAGACCTAGACTTACCCAAATGATTCCTCTTGACTTTGAATATAAACTAGCATAACTCAACCAATCCGAACATTCATAGTATCCAATCTCTCGATGGGAAAGCATTTTCTAACTAAAGCTGTACAATTACTAAGACTCTTCTCATGAAATTTCTTCCCACATTTCCTTCAACTCTGTCTTTTTAGATTTTGTTATAAATGATGTAACGTAGCGCGCAACAGCAATTGAATTATCTGCAACATATTGGATATACATGTTTGCATTCCACATTGTCATAATCACTGGAATGTAGTCATTAATATACTTTGAATCTTCAGTTCTTTTTATGTTGTATATATTCCTCAGAGATTTTCGAGTTATAGTATTTCTTACTGCTGACATACAACTATTGACTCTTCCTTTTGAAATTACTGGATGTTGGAATCCAAAAAGACATTTTGTATGAAATTTGCCCTTTGACTTGTATTTTCATCAACAATATTTTCCACACCGATGAGTTTGCAAATGTAAAACTTGTTCTCTTAAGCTCTCTTCTCCTCCTTTTTTTGGAATGGCACAGGTAACATACTCTTCGATAAAAGACAAAACAGTTTCATTAGAATCGGTTCCAAATAATGGTGCATCCTTGATCCATAATAGCATCTATATATGAGGAGCACCTCTGGCTTGGTACTCCTTTCTCCAAAAGAAATCAGTAACTTCTCCAAGAGGTGGATTATTTTCATTGCAGATAAAAGACATCATAGCTTGAAAATATCTGCTCAAATTCACAGGATCCAAAGAACACAATTCTCCAGCTGTCTTCAAATCAATATTGTTGACATTTGAATGTGCTTGTCGAAGAAATTCAAGTAAATCGACCCAAGCATATTCAGCACAGGTAAGTGTTAGAAACCATGTAGGAGTACCTAAGTTTCTTAACATACATTTAAGTTTGCTGTGACGACAATACCAATACTCATTAGTACCACGTTGACACGCTATCAAATTAATTAACTGAGATTCCAAATGAATGTGTCTTTGTTGAATTTTGTCTATAAATTCCTTGGCAGAAACATGTGTAAGATGAACTCCTGTTTTTAATATGTGAATCACTGCATATGAAAGTCCAAAAAAGTCACTTTTAAATAGAAGATGAAATATAGATGGAATGCATTGTCGAAATCTTGAATCTTTTGAGTACAATCTTGTCATCCGGTATTCTGATGCTGGAATCTGTACTTCTCGTTCATCATATCGTCCACCTTCTCCAGTGGGGAACAGCTGTGCAAAACAACACACTTCTAAACTTTTTACCCATACACTCATGGGAGTTCCTTTCTTCATTTGAAATAATTCAATAGTTTTTCCAATCACTTCTTTTGAATGTAGAGGATGTATACTGTAATGTTTGTAAATCTCTTCACTCCTGGACTTGTCCACTTTTTCTATTTGGCCAGTTGAAATTTCTATATCTTTCTCTAAACATATTTTCTGTTCTTCCACATTTACAATTTTATAATAAATATTGTTCTGTACAAGATATAATGTAGCCTTTTGAAGTTTGGTGACATCTACTAACAATTGCCATATTTTCTGACTCTTTGTTGGTACACCATTAACTAGAATACCTACAGGCTCACTTTCCTCTCTCTCTCTGTACCAAAAGTTTCAATATTTTCTTAAAATCTAAAGGTAAGTACACAACTCTTCCTATCAGAGCTCTTTGTAAATCTGTTGGAGGCAGCTTACTTGTTTTAGGCTCCATACAAACAATAGCCTGAAACGGGTGCACAGATTAAATAAGAATGGACTCATTTGTATTTAAATCTTCCAGTTCCGGAGGAATAGCTACCAAATCTAAGTTGTTATGCACTGCTCTAGCTGGCATTTTGTTCTCTGCTAATTTGTTGTAACAATATTTACAAACACGTTGATCAGTACCCAACTCAAAACGACCTTCCACCCAAAAATAAGCACCAAACTGCTCCCACTTATCATTATTTTCCTTTTCACTTTTTAAATACACATCAACATTACTAGTTTGACTTCTATAGTGAGTACGTCAACAACAAATACAAACATAGTTTGGTTTTTCATACTTTGTAATTTGCTCTGCAAACTTCTCAGTACTAATATCTTCCACTTGTTAATCAACACCTACTCTTATCAAGCTCTCACTTTCTCTACTCTCCTCTTGTGAACCTAAGAAACTAAACTGTATATCATCGCAAAATCTTTTTACATCCGATACTGAACCATGCTAAAAGAGCTGTGTCCATTTCACTCAGAGATAATGCAGAACTTCTTACGTAGTACAATCTCCTTACTATCTTCCGCATTTCTGGGTGATGTACTGCTAACATTCTTAAATGATGAAAAGTACATTGACACACTTTTCTAGAAAGACAAGACAGGGAATGACCTTGCAATACAAAGATACATTTTAATCCTGAGCAAACATAAGTCATTAGTAGTCAAGAAATGTTAATAAGGCCATATTTGTCCGAAACCAAATCTTCTTCTTTATTTCCAAGAAGTATCAATTCCAAATAACACAGGTGATTCACAGATGGTTCATGATATCACATTGACATAGCCAACATGTGTTTCATCTTGGGGGCATCACCCAATGACAATAGAAGTATATACACTCAGAAGGTAATTCCTCACATGATTGCTAGAAGTATTATTAATAGTGGAAAACCAGAGAATAGAAAGTAATCATCCACCCCACCGATTCAGAGGTGCTGAAAGATTGGGATAATATCCCAAAAGGAAAGAATACAAGAGAACGTGTAAGAGGGCATGGGAGAGGAAAGTCCTAGAGCCTAGCCAAAGTAAATACAAACAGGAGCACAGCAGAACCAAGTGTAAATTGTGGTCCAAGATAGTCATAATCAGTGTGACTCAAAAGGTCAGGGGTTCATACCAAACAAAACAGCCAGAAGATCTAGAGAGAGCAACATCATAATTGCATAGAACAGATTACAGAGCAAGCATAATCATGTTCAAAATTCTAAAATATGGCTCACCATATAGTCAATAAAATATCCTTATATCCTCATTGGGTTGTATTGTAATAGCATCTAAAGGTGACCTAAAATACAAAAACGGT
The DNA here is from genome assembly GCF_964204655.1 of Triturus cristatus. Lineage (NCBI taxonomy): Eukaryota > Metazoa > Chordata > Amphibia > Caudata > Salamandridae > Triturus > Triturus cristatus. The sequence goes on along the minus strand of NC_140591.1, from coordinate 1,077,028,992 downwards.
GGTCTTAAAATCATTTCAGCGTCATTCATTAATCTTAAACTATTAAAAACTCAAAATAGTGAACTGTACCTGAATCCACTAGTATTCGGGATAACGACTACTTAAAAGACGTGTATCTAAAAGGAGAGGGACACGAAATGTTCTCAGCATGAATATGCGTAAAGGCTAGAAAATAGGTACATCTTACTTATTAGCTATACATTAGTGGTTCAGGAACACGCCCACAGACAATAGTATCCAAAGTCATGGGCTATTAGATGAATGGTATCTCACGCATGTCCATCCCACATGATATAGGAGACGTGCTTTCATTATACTGTGCATATGTAATATATAATTATAACTAATAGGTACGTCCATCACAGAGTCCTGGCGAAGAAACCTGATCACTTAAAAGTGAGAACAGGCAGGGAAGACACCATGTACTAACCTACACATAATCACATACTCCCCAATAGTCGATAACGAGACAAAGAGTGGCAGTCAGCAGAGGCAGCGGCCTACTATCCAGAGTTCCGATTTCCAGAGGGAACATGAAAGTGTCCTACCTGATCGACAGAGAGTGCTCCAAGTAAAGTAACCGGCTTCCAGCAGTAAGCCTCTCATAATGCGCTCATATAAATAGCGCAAGCATGCTCTAATTAGACTCGAGCACGGGAGCGGAAGTTGCATCAGCGTGGTCAACAGCCGCCATCTTGTAATGATGTTTGTAACCAAAACCAAGATATCAAGGCAAAGGGCATATAAAGGTTAAATATGTAATAAAAGTGCAAACCCTGTGAATATCTAGGCGGTTTAACCAATAGTAATGCATCATAAAATGCTGTAAAGCATGATATGACCACCATATATACAGTCTATATTCATTCGGCCAGCTCAGAATCAACAGGAGAGCGCGATAAGTTGAAGCTATGGCCACCATCTTAGCCCGAACATAAGTTACCAGGCAACAATTCACAAAACACCAGACAACACATAACACCAAAAACAACGTGGGTCAAAAAGAGAATCAATATCCGTTTAAAGCAGTGGGTCTCCCCTAATGCGCTCGTATGAATAGTGCAGACATAATCTGGTTGGACTCAAATACTGAGGCTGAAGCTGCAATGGCATTATCGTCAGCCGCCATCTTGTAATGTTGTTTCTGACTAAAACAGAATATCAAGGCAAATGACCTTGCAACTTAGTATATTTTCTCACTTTACAAGGATCTAGTCCTTGCAACAGCTTAATCTTCTGTTTAACACTTTTTTTGGCATATTATCGTAAGAAAATTCCTATTATATCAATGGATTCCTGTCGAATATTACAACTACTACTACAACCCCACTTATACACTGGAGCTTGTCTACGTCTCCCTTGAACTTCTTCAGCTATTACTTCTTCTACATTGCTAGGAACCATCTTTTTTTTTCAATTAGACAACCATCTTTTAACTCATAACAACGACTACTGGTATCAACTGCATGAACTAATGAATTTTATTGAAAATAGCTCAGTACTAGAAGTGTGCTTCCATTCACCAGTAAAAGTTCTGCAAAAGTTACTTCTATTAACCAGTCTTTTTCTTTTCTCCTTCATAAAGTGCATTGTTTTATTCAATGTTTTCGGTTCTCTTCAATACCATTATAGATAATTTCCGTTTGAATTCAAAAGCAGTATCTACTACACTTTCAATCTATTCTTTTTCTTATATGCTAGAGATCTTTTTTTATACTGTTTACAATCTGTTAATACATTTTGAATTACTCTATTACGAAACATACATACACCTATGTCCTTAAATTGTTTCTGTGTTTTTGTCAAATGTGCTTCTTTTCCATTGAGTTTCTTTATATGCTTCTCCTTTGTTCGAAAAACATCTTTCCTCCTTTGGTTAGTATTTTGTTCGTTCAATCTCTCCACAACTTTTTAAATAAATTGTTTAGTTCTCTTACCAGAAGCCACTTTATCTTCAGCGTCCTTTTGGTGTTTTTCTACTCCACTTGTTTTAGTTTTCATTAAGTACTTCTGTTTCCTTTGTTCTCTTCTTCTTTCGTATTTCCTTGCCATCTTTTATTGCTAATTCAAATAAAATATCTTCCTAACAAACAAATAACAGAAAAGTATAAAAATGAACAAAATATCTGCAAAAACACAAGAATAGTTGGTCTCACAGCCAAAAGGAGAAAGGGAAAAACCCAAAAGGTTTACAAACAGCAAAATGAAATACTCAAACAAGACAGCTACTGAAAAATGTAAGAAATGCAGAAAGAAGCAACAGATGTACAGAAAGAGGCAAGACAGGTGCAGAAAGAAACAAAAGAAGTGCAGAAAGAAGAAACAGTTGTAGAAAAACACAAGTAAGCTACAGAAACAAATTAAAGGGGTGCAGAAAGAGGCTAAATGAGTTGAAAAATAAATAAGACATGTGCAGAAAGAAGGAAGGGAAGTGCAGAAAGAAGCAACAGAGGTGCAGAAAAAGGCAAAAGAAGTGCACAAAGAAGCAAAGAGATACAGAAAATGACAACAGAGTTGCACAAAGAGACAAGAGAGGTACACACACAGGGAAGACGAGTGCAGAAAGAGGTAACAGGCATACAGAAAGAAGCAAGATAGGAACAGAAAGAAGCTAGAGAAGTGCAGAAAGAAGCAACAGATACAGAAAGAGGCAACATGCTTGCGGAAAGAGGCAAGAGAAGTCCAGAAACAAGCAAGAGACATGAAGAAACAGGCAAGAGAAGTGCAGAGAAAGGCAAGAGAAATGCAGAAAGAAACAAGAGAAGTGCAGAAAGAAGCAAGAGATGCACAGAAAAAGGCAAGACAGGTGCAGAAAGAGGCAAGAGAAGTGCAGAAAGAGGGAACAGGGATGTAGAAAGTGGGAAGAGAGGTGCAGAAACAGGGAAGAGGTGTACAGAAGCAGGCAAGATGTGTGCAAAAGAGACAAGAGGGATACAGAAAGAAGCAAATGAGGTACAGAGAGAAGCAAGAGAAGTGCAGAAAGAAGCAACAAACATGCACAACGAGACAACAGTGGTGCAGATAGAGGCAACAGGGGTGCAGAAAGAAGCAAGAGAAGTGCAGAAAGAAGCAAGAGAAGTACAGAAGAAAGCAACAAAGATGCAGAAAGAGGCAAGAAAAGTACAGAAAGATGCAAGAGAGTTGCAGAAACAGGCAAAAGAGATGATGAACGAGGGAACAGGTGTGCAGAAAGAAGCAAGAGAGGTACAGAACAAGTGAACAAGGGTACAGAAAGAATCATGAGACGTGCAGAAAGAAACAACAGAAATGGAAAAAGAGGCAAGAGAACTGAAGAAAGTAGCAAGAGAATGGCAGAAACAGGCAACCGGGGTACAGAAAGACAGAAAAGGGTTGCCAAAAGAGGCAAGAGAAGTACAGAAAGAGGGAAGGGGGGTGTAGAAAGAGCCAAGAGGAGTGTGGAAAGAGACAAGTGAGGTGCAGAAAGAGGCAACAGAGGTAAAGAAAGAGCAAGAGATGTACAGAAACAAGCAAGAGAAGTGCACGAAGAGGCTAGAGAGATGCTGAAAGAGCGAAGAGGAGTAGTACATGTATAGGTAGTTTCCCCTTAACTGCATGGTAGTGCCTAAGTAAAAAGATGAATGTAAGAGTAACAGTAGGATCATTGGATGAGTTCACATGTAGTGCCTAACAAAATGTATCACTAAATGGCTATCACCTAAGTCAATAGTTCAGTGTTAGAGTAGTGCCTCGATAATTGAATGAGTGCACCAATACTGCCTGGGTGATTGCATCAATGCATGAAAAATACCTGAGAGAAACTATGAGTACAAGCCTAAAGCATGGTTTATTGCATGAGTGTAGGGGTAGAGGTTGAGATAATGTATGAGTGCATGCATACTGTCTGTGTGATTTTTTCACTGCAGAGGTACTACCTAGATACATTTATGAATGTATGGAAAATACCTCTGAGATAGTATCAGTATTAAGGTAATGCTTTGACCATTGCATAAATGTATCAGTAGTGTCTGAGTGAATACATGAGTGCATAAGTACCGGCTGAATAAATGTTTGAATGGAGTAGTAGTGTCTAGGTGATTACATGAATATATGATTAATGTCTAAGTCATTAAAACTGTGTATAAGTAGTGCCTCAATGATTGCATAGCTGAATAAGAATGCCTAAGTGAATACACGAGTTATAGAGATATGTACCTCTTTTCATCAGTGCACACCTAGGGGTCGATTTCGATCCGGGTCGGACAGAGCCCCGAGAGCTGTTCGTAGCCTTACCTTGCGACTGACCCATACCCGGAGCCGGTCAGTCCAGTTCATGAAGTACGATGCGCATAACTGCCAAAAACCCACCCGACACGTAGGCTGTGATTCATGCTCCATAATCTGTCCGAGCCGTAACTCCTAACGCTGAACCGAATCGCCCGGAAGCAGTATCCATAGCAGTTTCTGCGCTGACAAGTACAATGCGTACTTCCTACGCGCCGGACGGGTTGCCACGTACGGCACGTCACAGCATCCGGAAAAGAAGCATATCAGCTACGATTCGCGCCACAACTCAATTCACGGCTACGAGACGGACCAGCTTGAAACGGGTACGAGACGGAGCAACAAGCAGCGTGTATGAGACGAACACATCATAAATCACATCGCGCAGGTCATACCAGTACTCTACATCTATGACCGGATCAGGAACAGACGCGGACGGCGCAGACGGTAAGTCAGACACCTACTATATAAACAAACGACACGTACCTGCAAAATGGCACACACACACAGAGGATCCACATCCTGGTCACTAACAACAGGCCACCATAGGGGTTGTATAGCCGGCACCACTACCCCCCCACCCATAGGGGACCTGTTGCCCATCACTACTGCCACCCCACCCATAGGGCTCATGTTGCCCATCACCCCTGCCACCCCCACTCATAGGGGACCTGTTGGCCATCACCACTGCCACCCCCCTCATAGGGCTTATGTTGCCCAGCACTCCTGCCACCCCCACTCATAGGGCTTATGTTGCCCATCACTACTGCCACCCCCACACATTGGGGACCTGTTGCTCATGACCACTGCCACCCCCACTCATAGGGCTTATGTTGCCCAGTACTCCTGCCCCCCCCACTCATAGGGCTTATGTTGCCCATCACTACTGCCACCCCCACACATAGGGGACCTGTTGCCCATCACTACTGCCACCCCCACCCATAGGGGACCTGTTGCCCATCACTACTGCCACCCCCACCCATAGAGCTTATGTTGCCCATCACCCCTGCCACCCCCACTCATAGGGGACCTGTTGCCCATCACTCCTGCCCCCCCACTCATAGGGCTTATGTTGCCCAGCACTACTGCCACCACCACCCATAGGGGACCTGTTGCCCATCACCCCTGCCACTCTCACTCATGGGGCTTATGTTGCACATCACCCCTGCCACCTCTACCCAGAGGGGACCTGTTGCCCATCACAGCTGCCACCCCCACCCATAGGGCTTATGTTGCATATCACCCCTGCACCCCCACTCATAGGGGACCTGTTGCCCATCACCCCTGCCACCCCCACCCATAGGGCTTATGTTGCACATCACCCCTGCCACCCCCACTCATAGGGGACCTGTTGCCCATCACCCCCACTCATAGGGGACCTGTTGACCTTCACTAATGCCACCCCCACTCATAGGGCTTATGTTGACCATCACTCCTGCCACCCCCAACCATAGGGTTTATGTTGCCCATCACTACTGCCACCCCCACCCATAGGGGTTTATGTTGCCCATCACTCCTGCCACCCCCACCAATAGGACCTATGTTGCCCATCACTACTGCCACCCCCACCCATAGGGCTTATGTTGCTCATCACCCCTGCCACCTCCACTCATAGGAGACCTGTTGCCCATCACCCCTGCCACCCCACCCATAGGGGACCTGTTGTCCATCACCCCTGTCACCCCCACCCATAGGGCTTATGTTGCACATCACCCCGCCAACCCCACTCATAGGGGACCTGTTGCCCAGCACCCCTGCCACACCCCACTCATAGGGCTTATGTTGCACATCACCCCTGCACCCCCACCCATAAGGCTTATGTTGCCCATCACCCCTGCCACCCCCACTCATAGGGGACCTGTTGACCATCACTAATGCCACCCCCACTCATAGGGGACCTGTTGCCCATCACCCCTGCCACCACCACCCATAGGGGACCTGATGCCCATCACCCCTGCCACCCCCACTCATAGGGCTTATGTTGCACATCACCCCTGCCACCCCCACTCATAGGGGACCTGTTGCCCATCACCCCTGCCACCCCCACCCATAGGATGGGTGATGCGCCACACATCCATCATACTCCAACATTAGGTATGTCAGCAAAATACATCCCCCTTACATCATGACAACAGTGTGTAGTCTGTGACAAATGCCCACAACAGTGATTATGACTTCGAACATACAATGTAACTAACAGCACATGTGTGACCAACAAATGAGTGTGGTCTACACAAGGGAAGCATCACTATAGCACTGTGTCAATGTAAGAATAACACCCCCTCACTGTGTAGAACAAAAGTTAAGTGTGGGGTTCCAAACTGCAGCAAATGTCGAGCATTGTGGTGATGGGGTCTAAACACCCCCTCATCACAGTGACCAAAAGGTAAGTGTCATCATGGTCAAAGCTGCAAATGCCAAACAGCATGTATGATTCCTGCTCCCAACACATGAAACACTTTTGGGGCAAACTAGTGGTTGTGTCCCATACCCACAGAGATGTGGTGAGGCTAACAGTGCTGTGAAAACAAAACATACTCTCGGCCATGTGCAGACAAGCACCACACATGGGGGCTGACAATGCATACAGTGTACAATGACACAAGTGCAGAAGTGACCATCACAAAGCATGCACACATCTCGAATATAGACACACTAATCAAAACAACCTGTATAGACTGTAGGTGTCAGGTCACAAACTCACATTTCAGGCCAGCAATGGCACCTAACAACCAGGATGAATGTGCAGAATGATGTGAAATGACTCATAAGGTCAGCAGGGAAAATCACAGAAACAGCATCCAGACAATGGCCCACAACAGCAATACCAATGCAATGATGCAGATGCACAAACACAAACAGGCAGCCTCACACTGCACATCTGACACAACATATGTGTGTGTGTGTGTCTCATTATCCCCAGGCAACTACACAACACATGAGGGGGGATGAACCACAGTGACACAGATGTGGACACAGTGCCATACAAAAGTAAACTATCATTGGGACACCCTTAGTGGGCAATCAGGCATTGTGATATGAGAGGGAGCACAACAGACACATGTGACACAATCTGGAATGAACACAAACTAACACAGCAAGAGACTGACACACAACAGCACTACCCCCAGGGACCAGACATTGGGATGACACAAGCATGCATGACACCTCCACTGTGATGACAAAGGTAGATGTCTTACAAACTGTGAAAACCAGACGTGTCCAGCGCCACAAACGTACATCACATCTACACAACCACAAATCACTCAGCATAGCCCGTCATCCATGGACAAACGGGAGCTAGGGGCCCATCCATGCAAACATTTACATCGGTCCACCCTCAACACCACACACCCTGAACTGCAACAATATGCATCTGTGAAGCCCACATGGACAGGTGACATTGCACATGCACCCATGACAAATACAGGAATGTTGGGAGGAACTGAGGTGCACAGAATCATCACACAAGGACAGTTCACAACCCTGGTGACTGACAGACATACTGCACAGTATGCGGTACCTGGCCATGATGTCAAATCTCACGTAACATTCAGAATACCTCCTACAGTCCCAGGACAATACAGAAGCCAAGGAGAACCACGAGGCACACATGCTGACACCTGCAAACATTGCATCCCTGAACCAGACAAGTGGGAGCAGTCACACACACATACACATGTCTCAATCACTGAAAGGTATCACCTAGGGACAACTACATGATATTGCGAACTAACCAGTGCCTTGGGGACCCCTGACTGTGTCCCATCTGCGTCTGACAACATCACCACAACTCAAAACTGAAAAATCCCAATGATGAAACACCAATTAACAGTAGTGTGTCATGCACCCACACATCTGGTTGCCCATGGCAAAGTTGTGGGATGAACACAGTACCACTCAGCAAGCATAAACAACAGGAACATATCAAGGGAACACTGCCTGTGTATGAAAAGGTATGTGGACACACACACATGCTCACACAACACACACCATGGGCCCAGGCTATGTCACGGAACAACACATATGTGACATAGCCTGAGGGGACCCAACTCCTGTGGAAGCCCAGCTGTGCCAAACATAGTCACAGCACGTTTCAGTCATGTCAGCATCACCAGAACACTTGGTCAGTCAGCCATCAGTTACCACACAATGAAGACTCTGGTCACAACAGCCTGGGTACTTGAGTCTCCCCTGAGTCATCTGTACATACTCAACACATATGTACAGCAAGTTGCAGAGGACCCAGTTGCTCCTATACCAATGATGCCCACACCTGTAGGTCCAGTGGAGATGTGCCCAAAGTCAGGGAAATAGACAAATTGGACAATGGGAAGCACATCATATGTGCATGGGTGCAAGCCACAGATGTGACCATGCAAATGAAATGTTCACAGAGATGTCCACAAATTGTTGATCATGACACACCCAGTTAGCTGCAAAGGATGACATGGATACCGACCAGGATAGGATACATATCTCATGGACCACATGGAGTACCTCACATCAACACCTCAGTATTCAACATTGGAAACCAAGCATTACAGGTGCAAGGGCATGCTAAACATCATCAACCTAATGTACAGCTAAATCAAGTTCACATGGATAAATAAAAAAGCTTTATTCAGAATATGGAAATGTAAACGTCCGTTCAAACAAAAGGCCAATGGCCAGTCCATTATCAAATGACAAGGAGTGAACTTGAGTGACAACTGCCACACGTTGCTTGCCTGCACTGGTAAGGACAGGGGACATCCCCTCGGAGGGGCATACATGGGGGTAGGCCAGGCATGGCAGGGACAGGATCAGGGCGCAGCAGAAGGAGGCAGTGAAGGGGGTGGATGCAGGAGAATCACTTGCAACTGCAGTGGAGCAGACTAAAGTGGTGGGTGCAGTCACAACTGTGGGGCACAAGTCAGAGGGGGTGGGTGCCGGCAGAACTTCAGTGGGCAGGTCAGATGGAGAGGATTGGGTCCCCACTGCAGTGCCCAAGTCAGACGGGGTGGTTGTGGACTCCACTGCAGTGCCTAAATCCATGTGAGCGGAATGGGGTGCAGGTGAGGTCAGCAGGACAGAGGGGGGGACATGGTCCCCACATCAGTGGCACTAACCGTCTGACCGGGTGTGGAGGAGCAAGTGGTGGGGCATTTTGGGGATGGTGTATCTGTGGGTGGGGGAACCCGGGGCAGGGTGTGGTTGGGAACCTCTGGAGTGGTGGCCTGGGGGATGGAGGATGGAGACTTTGCCTTGCAGCTGCGTGGCGGCGGTGGGATCTTGCTCTTCTGGCTCCGGGGGGACTTGCGGTGGGGTCCTCAGTCTGACTATGCCTGGGGGAGGGTGTCCAGGTGTGAGGGGCACTCCACTCTGTGTGTGGGGAATTCCTCTTCCCCTGGGGGCTGGGAGGGAGAGTTTTCGGAGGACTGTGGAGTGGTTGCGGATGACTGTGTGTGTGTCTGCAAACCAGCCCCTGTGAGTGTGGTATCAGTCCCCTGCGCTTGCTTGTGTGCACGTCTAGCCCTTGGTTTGGGTGTTTGTGTGCTGCCCGTGTCTGTGGCTTTGTGAGAATGTGCGGGTGTGTGTGTGCTTGGGACAGGTAGGGTGCTAGGAATCGTGGGTGGTGGAGGGGTAGGAGGGGTGCGGAACTGTTGGAGGAGGGACACTGCTGCCATCAGGGAGGAGGCCTCGGACTGATTGGTCCTCTGTAGGGCAGACATGCCCGATGAAATGCCCTCCATGAACACCACCAGTTGCGTCAACAGACTGGTGTGTGCATGGAGGACACTCAGCATCGATGTCTGCCCTACATGGATCTGTATAAGTAAGTCCACAGACTCCTCACTCAGGGCAGCAGGGGACACAGGTGCAGGGGGTGCGGTGCCTGGCACAAAGGAGACATGCTCCCGAACATGGGAGCCTCCACGGACCTCTGGGATGGGAGCCGATGGGAGGGTGGTGATGGTGGTGGTGGGGGTGGTGGCGGGGACAGCCTCACTAGCTGGGGTTTGGTGCTTGCTGACACCCGCCTCCACAAGGGAGTCATCCTCAGAGCTGCTGTGGCCCTCAGCTGGGGTGGATGGTGCTGACGACTCCTCGGTGTGGCTCTACTCGCCCTCCATGCCACTGGGTCCCCCAACTCCTCTCCTTCTGTCCCTGTCAGGCTCTGTGGCTCCTCCTGGTCTGTGGAGCTGTCCGCTCCTGTGGCCGTGGATGTATCTGGATAGGAATAGGAAGAAAGAGAACAACATCAGTCACCGGCACTGACTGCACACACCACAGTGAGTACATCACATCACAGGGCAAGCCCTGGCATCATCAGCTGAACACTGATCAAAGTGCCAACACTGTTTAGAATAAGCCACTTGTCATTTTCAACATCTACCATGGCACACATATCCCTCCTTGACTTGCACCCATATGTCTGTTGCATGTTGGATGCTAATACCCCAATGTCCCGACATGCACCACCCACACATCAGTTGTACATGCAAGTAAACATGTAGGAGTATGTCATTATACACACAGCACATCTCTTGCCACTGACTCAGTACAGGTGTCCGGATGAAGGGACGGGCATAGACTAATTTCACATGCTTGTGGTGCATGCCAGCACCACACACTATGGCGTTCTCATGTCCTGATAGTCAATGTCACAATGGGGTGCATGGTGCACACTTGAACACAATGCAGGATCATTCATAGCAAGTTAAATGCCATGGCACTGGCATGCCTGGAAAGTCAGTCAACACTGTCTCATGTCACAGGGGCAGGGCATCCAGACAACAACAGTATGCACTGTGCCACAGTCATAGCTCAGGGGTAAAGCTAACTCTGCAGATGACAAGTGCACTTGCCCATCCCCTGCAAACAACATATCCAGGACCCAGAAGACCCCACATCATGCAAATCAGACATATGAGTCTCTGCAAACACAACTCCCTGTACATTAGCACATCGCAGTCTGCTGTGCATGTAACCCAGCTGCCTGAAGTACACAGTTGCATACACCATTGTGCGCTGTCAGATGATCACACACCTATATGTCACCCAGGTCTTGTCTCTCACAGTCACATCTCAGATGTCCTGCTGACCCTCAAAATCATGGACACCCCAGTTGTACGTAACAGGAAGCCACACCAGAATGACACAGAGGCAGACACATGAAGGCACATGTCACTAAGCACAACCTGTAAGTTGATACACAGGAGTGGGATTACACAGTGTTTCTAAATGCCCTTGGGTAGGCATGACTGCCCAGGTCTACGTGAAACAGTGTTTGGCACTGGACAGTAGTCAGGTGGCTAAGCAAGTGTGACATACTTTATATACATACTCCTGAGACCCTCAAATTGTAGTCCCCTGCTGCATGGCTTTGTTTGAAATACCCCAGCCGCATGTGGCGAGTCAGACCAGCAATTGGAGCACATATCAAGGGCACACACAGATCACATGTCAGATCCCAGTCATTGGGTAAACAATTGAACCACCCATGAAACACACAACAGAGTCACGGGAACAGATGCTGTCCGGAAGCTGAAGCATAGCTGGCTTCAGGGACACAGTGCCCTAGTGACACAAGCAGCAGACTGTAGGGGCCACACAATTGAGGGAACTGAGTATTGGACTACAAGACCTATGTATTGTAGAAGTGTGACCAGGCCAAAAGACTGCAATTAGTATGTCAGACATAGTACACAGATTAGGCATGGACTTACCCCCTCCTTGCTGCTGTCTGGCCTTCAGCTGCCTATCCAGGTCCGGGAAGACCACCGCCAGGATCCGGAGCATATGGGGGGTCAGAGTCCGGTGTCTGCCCCTCGTGCGTGGAGGTGACAGCTTCAGCTGGACTCTAGCGATCCTCCGGGTCCAGCCCCGAAGGTCCTGCTACCTCTTCTGGCAGTTGCGGATCTGGCGCTTGTAGACCCCCACCGAACGAACTGCCCGTGCGACGGTCAGCCATATCTCCTGCTTCTGGTGGGCATCAACCAGTGAGGATGACAAAGTTAAAATTCCATTAACACACATGCCCCATATTTGTGCTGCACACATTTGGATATACTTGTCATCATCACAAAGGGAAATGAGTTACACAGGTAGTGCAACCATGGGAAAGTCAAATAACCTGCATGTCTGACATTTTAACAATGCCTGGGAAGTTTAAGCTTGCACTAATGAACTTTAGCAGCAGAACACCTGCTCATTACATGTACCTACACGCTTTGGTTGATGAAAGTACTCAGTGAGAATGCTTGCCATTGGTGTACATACTGCTAGTACTGCTAGTCAAACAACATGCACAATTAGGAAGGCAGTGGACTGCACACTCACCTGCTCCCCTGGTTTCCCATACAGCTTGCTGTACTGTGGAAGGAGCCCGTCCAGCAGGTCCTGGTTCTCCTCCTCAGTGAAGGCTGGGGCCCTCTCCAGAGTACGTGCCATAGCAGCAGCCAGAGGATGCAGAGACAGCAGCAGTGGTAGACGGGATGTGGTCCAGGAGCATGTAGTGCAGGCAAGTGGGCTCCCTGGGGGCCAGCCAGCCTTATATCTGTGCTGCAGAGGCAGAATCTGTGCCATGTGTCCCAAGTGATAGGTCCGACACAGTTGCATTTTATGAATCTGGCCAATTCATGGAAATGTAAGACCCGTACACGCCTTCCGTATCGTTCAAATCTTCACCTTCATGAAACACTAGTAATTGCAACATTGTTGTAGGCATCCAACTGAATTTCCAGAGCACAACTCGTACAAGTTTTGAATCCGCATCCGTCTCCATGACAGTCCAGAGCCAATGGGTGCACCCGGCTTGGTCAACTGACTGTACAACGCGTATTTTTGAAAATACACATGCACCCATCTCCATATGATTCAATGGCCAAGGCGTCCGCCTGTCTCGGACCATGCCTGCCTGACGCGCATGCATGATAGTCACCCGCGTCGGGCCTCATTGCAGTCAATGGCAAAGCGTACGCACTGCTTGGTCATGAACCGTGCAATGCGTATGCATTGTCACCCGCTTCGAACCTCATTGCAGTCAATGGCAAAGCGTACGCACGGCTCGGTCATGAACCGTGCAATGCGTACGCATTGTCACCCACGTCGGACCTCATTGCAGTCAATGGCAAAGCGTGCGCACGGCTCGGTCATGAACCGTGCAATGCGTACGTATTGTCACCCACGTCGGACCTCATTGCAGTCAATGGCATAGCGTACGCATGGATTGGTCATGAACCGTGCAATGCGTACGCATTGTCACCCTCATCGGGCCTCATTGCTGTGACTATTTGACAGATTCAACACACAATTACTTGCCAGGGACACCTGTGCACACCTGCCACACTACAGCATTGGCAACACAGTGGCCCATGGCATGTAAGGCTGCATTCCCTGTGTGTTGGGGGGGCAACATTTGGTTTGTTGGGTGGCACTTTAGTTCAGCCACTCCCAGGCTGTGCACGTGTACATTGGGGCAGAATTCTTTGTGTGTTGTGCACATTACCACTGTGATATACAAATGTACAGTTACGGGCATGAGTCACGGACACAGTTGCAGGTTGGATATGTTTAGGACATGTCACATACACCCTGAGTCCTGGGGGTGATGGCATGTACGTCACAGTGAGACCTATAGCCACAATTCAGATGTGCACCCACAGTCTGTGTGCATGTTGTGTCTCAGATGTGTCTGATCAAATGTGCCCAATGGGAGACAGTCTCCACATCCATGTGGTATATGCAGCAACCTTGATGGTGTGTGTGTGTCTTAGAGACGTACATGTAGGGCCTGCAGGGACAACAGTGGCCACTACCTGTGGGACTCACGCTAGCCTTGTGGTGTGTACGCGATACGCCATGTCCATGCCAGTGTCCATGTGGCAATACAGGGACCCTGGGTATCTGCATGGCAAAGATCTGTGATGCCCGGGAGACATCAGGCCTCACTTGTCTCTGTGGTGTGTGTTTGTAACGTTGCAGCAGTACATAGGTCGGGTGACACAGCCAGATGATTGGCCATTGCACTACATGGGACTTATGTGGATATGTGGAATTGAGATGCGAGGTGATGGCCATGTAGGTGACATATGTGTCTATGCCCAACAGCACACACCTCAGTACATTGTGTAATGTCATGATGTATCATGTGATATTGAGCCCGGTCATGGCCACATGGGTGGATGAACCGACAATCTTCCTTTGTTCATCTCTGTTCTGCAGGGCACCAGCTGTCCATCGACCGTTCCAAGTCCTAGAAACCATGCAGGAACGCGACTGCATCCGACGGTACCGCTTCACCAGGCCACTGATTGAGGAGTTGGCGGAGCAGTTGGCGCCACATCTGCTACCTGGCCGGACATAGCTAACACCACTGACCCCAGAGGTGAAGGTGATGGCAGCACTGCACTTCTTTGCTACTGGTACCTTCCAGTACACTGTGGCTACAGCAGGTGGGATGTCACAAACTATGTTTAGTCGTGTGCTACGCGATGTCTTGGAGGGTATGTTGTATTTCCTTGACCTGTACATCAAGTTCCCTAGCCCAGCTGAACTCCCTGAAATAAAGGATGCCTTTTATACACTGGGGAGGATGCCGAACGTCATCGGACCTATTGATGGGACACATGTGGCCCTGATACCACCACAGGCACATTAGAAGGCATACCGGAACAGGAAACATTTCCACTCGATCAATGCTCTGGTGGTATCTCTTGCAGACATGTGTATCACACATGTGTGTGCACGGTTCCCTGGTTCTGCACACAATGCCTACATAATGAGGAGTAGTCGCATTGCAACGCTGATGTCACAGATGCCAGCTCAGCGTGCCTGGCTTGTCGGTGTGTACTGACTGTTTATCATTGTGTGTGTTTGTCAATGTTGTATTCCGCACTCCTACAAAACTCAGCTACTTGTTCATATTTTTGTGTGTAGGTGACTCCGGATACCCCAACATGCCGTGGTTGCTGACACCCCTCAGGAACCCTGTGACACCAGCCGAGATGCGCTACAATGAGGCACATGGTCAGAGTAGGAGGGTGATTGAGCGGATATTCGGCCTCATGAAAAGCCGCTTTCGCTGCCTGGACAATACTGGAGGGGCCCTCCCATATGAGCCTGCAAAGGTGTGCAAAATAGTCCTTGTATGCTGCATGCTACACAACATGGCAGTGCGGAAGAAGGTGCCTCTCATCCAGGATGACGATGACCATCCACCGCCACCTGTGGAGGATCCCGGCCTGGGCCACGATGCCAATGATTATGAGGATGAGGGTGACGTCCGCTCACAGCTCATCAACAACTTCTTCACCTGAATGTGAGTTTCCAGGGTTGTTATGTCAATGTATGGAGTTAGCCTGGAATGTGCTGTGGCTGCTCTGTTGCTGTATGAGTGTGTCTGTGTGCCACTTGACTGGATGCATGCAGTGATGTGTCCATTCAGGTGGTGTGTACTCCACAATAGGGTAGTACTGCTAACTTGTTTTTGTGTAGGTTTCTTGTGACATGTTTTGTGCATGTGTATTGCATTTCTCTCCTGTTCTGCTGTGCTTTTGACTGTGTCTTGTGTCTGTCCTTCACAGTGTAATTTGCCTGTTGTTTGGTCAACACTGACCCCCAACACCCAGAATCCGACACCAGTGTGGGAGTAGTCAATTGACATCAAGTGATGTGCCACACACCCCTGGACTCCAATTCTCAGACACTCTGTGACCGTGTGTCCACCGTATTGTACAATTGCCTTGCAACTATTTTTGAATAAACATGTTGATGTGTAATGAACCTGTGCTATGCTTTGTTAAGTGCGTTATCTGTCTTCCCACATCTGAGTGACATTTGCTTACCTCACCTGTGGACTTGTTACCAATGACGGTGGATAGGTGTTGTGTTTGAGCATACCTATGTGTTTCAGGTCAACATCATTGTGTGGGATGAGTAACATGACCATGGTGAGTATGTGTTTTGTTGCCATAGTGGTGTCTCCCTCACATGTGTCACATCACCATGACTCACCTAACGTTGGTCATATTGTTGCAGTATTTGGCATGCACTGTGTTGTGTAGCAGATCGACATCTCCATGACACATGACAAGTTGGAATCACAACAGAGGCCAGTATGGTGTACTGGTGAGTTTATTTTCGAACATGTGTGAGGAAAGTGCACAGGATGGTGGGTGCTGTACATTGGGTTTGGAATCCAAAGTTCACATTAGAGTTGGAAGTGCTGGTAGATGAAATGTCCAGAGTAAAGTCCACAGTTATCTGCTACATTGGACGAACATGAACCCTCCATGTCATGTGGGCGAGTTGTGTGCGATTGAACAAGGTGAACGGGTTGCGCACAAAGAACATTATCCAGAACAGGTTTAGAGGCCCTGGGGGATGTGCTGGGACATCTGCCTCTCACATGTCCTTCTTCGGACGACCCCTCGTCTTCTTGGGGGGGATCCTCAGGTGCAGGCCTCTGCGGTGTAGGGGACTCTCTGCCAGAGTCCTCCTCCCTCCCTTTGGCGCTGGCAGATGGTGTTGCAATAGATGTTGTGGCCACACAGGGAGGTGTGGACGGGCTTGTGTTGATCTGGCGGAGGCATTGGAGTATGTCTCGATGCACCGCAGTAAGGGCATCCCACTTTGCCTCCATGCGGGCATGGTGGGCAGCCTGCTTATGTTGTATGTCCTTGAGGATCCCCACTACCTGGCCAAATCCTCTGGTGCTATCCTGGTACGCATCTATGATGCATGCCAGTTGGGGGTCATCATGCAGTCCAGACCCCTCTGCAAGGCATGCCCTCTGCCTCCCACCCCTCCCAGCACCCCTATCCACACGGGCAGGACCAGCGGCAGGACGCACAGGTGACACTGGGACCCCTTGGGTGGTGTTGCTGGTGGTGTTTGCTGTAGCTTCTGGGGGGTCTTGTGTCCCTGTGCAGTGGGTGTTCAGTGGCCTTGGTCTCTCCGTGTTGGTGGGGGTGCCCTGTTAGTTTCCAGATGCTGGAGGCATGGGTACAGGGGGTGCAGATATTGATGCTGCTGGTGCTGCATGATGACTCACACCGGAGGGGCCAGGTTGGTCGTCGTCATCCGAAGAGGACAGAGACAGAGTCAAACCAGAGAGCTCAGTGTCCACCAGAGTCTGGGACTGGGAATCCTCTTCATTTGGTGCTGGGTTCCCAGCACCACCTGTGTTTGGAAGGGACACACAATGTAAGTTATGTTTCTACAGGCATCAATGGTTCACAAACATGACATGTTCTACTGTACGAACAGATGCCTGCCTGTACACTGCTTTTTTCCAGCTTGTCACGGACAGAGTTTGATTTTGTTGTTGCCCATTTCCAAACATGGCCTTATGCTCCCCACAACAGAACCCAGTGTCAGACATCTTGTCGGTCCCTTCCCACTCCCTGTGAGGTGAGAATGGTTCAGTGTGAGCTTGCTGGGCCATGTGGGTGGGTGGGGATTGTCTGTGACAGCAACTCCCATCATACTCTTGGCTACACCCCCTTCCCAGCATGCCCATACTTCCTCCCTCTTGACTCTGCTTCCCTGTGTGGGGGTGTGACAGCAATGGCAACATGGCTGACTGTGATGTCCTGGTGTTTGTTATTGCCCATTTCCCAGCAGGACCTTGTGCTCCCCACAACAGAGCCCAGTGTCAGACATCTTGTAGGTCCCTTCCCACTCCCTGTGAGGCGAGCATGGTTCAGTGTGAGCTTGCTGGGCCATGTGGGTGGGTGTGGATTGTCTGTGACTGCAACTCCCAACATACTCTTGTCTACACCCCCCTTCCCAGCATGCCCATACTTCCTCCCTCTTGACTCTGCTTCCCTGTGAGGGGGTGTGACAGCAATGGCTAGATGGCTGACTGTGAATTCCTGGTGTTTGTTGTTGCCCATTTCCCAGCTGGGCCTTGTGCTCCCCACAACAGAGCCCAGTGTCAGACATCTTGTCGGTCCCTTCCCACTCCCTCTGAGGCAAGCATGGTTCAGTGTGAGCTTGCTGGGCCATGTGGGTGGGTGTGGATTGTCTGTGACTGCAACTCCCATCATACTCTTGGCTACACCCTCCTTCCCAGCATGCCCATACTTCCTCCCTCTTGACTCTGCTTCCCTGTGAGGAGGTGTGACAGCAATGGCAAGATGGCTGACTGTGAAATCCTGGTGTTTGTTTGGCTGCAAGTCCAAAGAGAGCCCCTGTGCTTCACACAGCATAACCCAGTACGGGGTATCTTTTGCTGATATTTCACAGAGGTGTGGGTCAATGCATTCTACCCGGTGAGTTGTGTGGAGTTTGTGTTGAGGGGGGTTGTCTCCACATGCTGGTAAGTATGGTCAGAGCTGTCAGTCCTCCTTCCCACCTGGCCAGACATCCCACCATGAAACGTGCTTCCATTGGAGGGCGTGCAAGTTGTCTTTCAGGATGTCAGTCAGTGGTGTCCTGCTTCTGATTTGCACACAAGCCCTACCAGGGCCTTGTGCTCCCCGCAGCAGGACCCATTGTCAGCCATCTTGTCAGTCATTTTCCACTCCCTGTGATGTGGGCATGTTTCAGAGAGGTCTTGATGGGCCAATCAGGAGGGGGAGCATTTTCTGTGACTACAAACCCCATCATGCTTTTGGAAACACTCACTTCACCTGCATCTGCACTATTCCTTCCTGTCAGTCAGCTGCACTGTGAGGTAGTGTGTTTGTGGTGGCAAACTGCTCTATTGTAACTGTAGGTTGGTGCATGTCATGACACAGTTTCAAGTCACTATGAGATAGCAGGTATTGTGTTTGTCTGACTGGCATACACATCTTGGGATGATTATCTATTGATTACTGTGGCTTTGCTTGCGGTGCATGGTTTCACTGTCCCCTTGCCACACAATATTGGGTATGTTGTTTGTGTACTCACCAGACTCTGGTATATCTGTTAGACCATGGACGCTCTCTGGTGATAGGATGTCCCGAACCTTCTCCTCCTAGGTCCTGAAGAAGAATGGTTTGGCAGGAGGGCCACCGCCGGTGCACTGGCGTGATCTTTTTTGATGAGTTTCTTGACCCTCCTGCGCACGTCACACCACCTGTTCTGGATATCGTCCTTTGTGCGCCTTGCTGGTGCTTGAGCGTTCACCTTGTCCACAATCCTCGCCCACATCTTGTTGTTTTCTGTGACATGGGGGTCCTTTGGACCAATGTACCAAACAATTGTGGCTCTACTCTGATGATCTCGTCTACCAGCACTTCTAACTCACTATCTGTGAACTTTGGATTCTTCTTTGGGGGCATGGTGATGGGTGGTGGTGGTGATGGATGTGTGTGTGAGGGTGCAAGTGAGGGTGGGTTGGTGTTGGTTTTGCTGGCTGTATGTGTGTGTGCTTTTGGATGAGGTGCTGATGGTGTGTGAGTTGTGAGTGAGTCTGTGGTTGCTATGTAATGGTGTTTGCTGCTGGCTGTGTCTCTTGTTTGCAAGGGATTATGGTAGTGATTGTAGTCCTTTATATAGTTGGAGTTGTGGGTGTGTCTTTGTCCCAGGTTTTTTTTTATTTGATATTTATTGGCATTGTCAATGCTTGTTTGGTCCTTTTGTTATCTTTTTTCCTTTGGGTTTTGTAGGCATGAAGGAGACGTTCTTCTGATGGAGACGGACGCTGATGTTGGCTCGTGTGGGCTTCTCCGCCTCGTTCGCGCTGACTATCTTCTGTGTTTCATACGCGACGGTCGTGGAGATCTCTATTAATACTTGTGGGCCTGGTTTTCTGTGCGTGTCGGTCGTGCGGCTTGGTCTCCATGCGAGTCTGTCTGGGTTTACATGCATTGCATCGTACTGCGCATCGGTTTTCCGGCCGGGTCACTATTTTCCCTACGGCTCGGTCGTACGTCTTGTATTCCATACATGTTGGTTGTAATTCACATGCGTTGCATCGTACTGCACGGGCTGTATGGCGCTGGTCCGTGTCAGTCGGTCTCCGGTCCGGGTCCGTGTTGGTCGTTACGATTTGCGGCCGGAATCGGAATCGACCTCCTAGTGTTTGAGTATATAGATGTAATTCCCACTATATTCCTAAAAACTAGCATGCATATCTAGGTACCTTTTCCTAGTGGCATCATATGAGAAAAAAACATACAAATACCTATATATCAGTTTTTTACACATCTACCATATCTATAGAAATAGCACATGTGAGAGAATATGTGCAAGCTGACAAATAATTGAGTCATAAGACTACAAAGTCCCTTAACCTTGACAGACTCCACTTTTCATTTTAAAGATACACCTAAAATGATGCGGCATATTTTAAGTATGCATTTTCATAGACCAATATGAACTAACCTAATCACTAATCCTTCTATCAACAAGTTTTAAACCTCACTTTTGGGCTGCAGATTCACTATTCAACAACTACTCAGAGTGTTGGGCCTACCAAATACAAAGCAGCAAGTCTTTCAATGTCTCTGTTATAAGACTCACAATATTCCAGAGGGCATGCATGCATGTGTCTGTACCTTTTGAGGTACCATCATATATCAAAGAAACATACAAATAGATGGGTACTGGGTAGTGCCTGAGAGAATGGATGAGTAGATGGGTAGCACCTGAGTGAATAGTTCAGTGCAACACTACTGCCTGGGTTATTGCATGAGAGCAGCAGTACTGAATGAGTGATTGGATCAGTGCAGGGGAAATACCTTACACAAACCATGAGTGCAAAGCTAATGCATGTTTGAAGACAAGAGTATATGGGTAGTGCTAGACACAATAAAAGAAAGTGCATGGGTACTGCCTGAGTGATTCTATGTCTACAGTGGTAGTAGCTGGATGATTGTATGACTGTATGAGAATTACATGAGAGAAAATATGAGTGTAAAGGTAATGCTTGGGACATTCTATCAGTCCATCAGTAGTACCTGAGTGAGTAGATGAGAGCAAGGGTAGTGCTTGAATGAATCTTTGAGTGGGATAGTAGTGCCTGCATGATTGCACAAATCTATGGTTAAAGTCTGAGGGTTTACATGGCATTCATGTGTCTGGACCTTTCTCCTAGTGGCATTATATGTAAAAGAAACATACAAATGCATGTGTACCAGAGTTTTACACCCCTACCATCTATTTAATTATAACACATGAGACAATACATATGCACACAGACACATACCTCAGTCATAAGACTAAAAAGTCCCATAAACTTGAAACACTGTGCTGCCCATTTTAAAGAGACACCTACTATTATGCAGCATACTTGAAGTGTACATCTTTATAAACCAATACGACCTAACCCAATCACTAATCCCACTGCCAACATATCTTAAACCTCACTTATAGCGGGTTTTTGGACTGCACCTTCCCTATTCCCTTCCCTATTCAGCAACTACTCAGGGTGTTGGGCCTAAGCAAATACAAAGCAAATACAAAGCAAGAACCTTTTCAAACTGTTTGTTAAAAGTCTCACAATATTCCAGAAGCATGCATGCATGTATTTGTACCTTTAAAAAGTGGCATCATATATCAAAGAAACATACAAACAGATGGGTAGTGCATAGTGCTTGAGAGATTGGATGACTAGATTGGTAACACCTGAGTAAATAGTTCAGTGCAACAGTACTGCCTCGGTGATTGCATGAGAACAGCAGTAATGAATGGGTGAAGGATTACATAACAAACATGTATCTGTGCCTTTTCCTAGTGGAATTATATGTAAAAGAAACATACAAATACATTTGTACCCAAGTTTTATACCTCTATCATTTATTTAGTCATAACACATGGGAGATTACATGTGCACACAGACACATACTTCAGTCATGAGACTAAAAAAATCATTAAACTTAAAAGAGTGAACTTCCCATGCTAAAAAGACACCTAAAATGATGCAGCATATTTGAATTATACATTTCCCCAGACCAATACAAGCTAAGCTAATCACTAAACACTCTGCCAAGATGTCTTAAACCTTACTTTTGGACTTCAGCTTTACTATTCAGTAAATACTCGGAGTGTTAGATCTAAGCAAATTCAAAGCAGCAACCTTCTCAATCTATCTGTTAAAAGTCTCACAATATTTCAGAAAGCATCCATGTGTCTGTACCTTTTAAAAGTGGCATCAAATATCAAAGAAACATACAAATAGATGGGTGGTGAGTAGTGCTTAAGAGAATAAATGGCTGGATGAGTAGCGCGAGAGGAATAGTTTAGTGCAACAGTACTGCCTGGGTGATTGCATGAGAGCAGCGGTACTGAATGGGTGATTAGAACAGTGCAGGGGAAATACCTTAGACAAACCATGAGTGCAAGGCTAACGCATGGTTGGACAAAAGAGTGTATGAGTAGTGCTTGAAAGGATAAAAACGTGCATCGGTACTGCCTAAGTGATTCTATGACTGAAGTGGTAGCAAGTGGATGATTGTATGACTGTATAGGAAGCACCTGAGAGAAAATAGGAGTGTAAGGGTAGTGCTTGTGCCGTTCCATGAGGGCATTAGTAGTACCGGAGTAGATAAGAGCATGGGAAGTGCCTGACTGAATGTTTGAGTGGGATAGTGGTGCCTGAATGAATGCACAAATCTAAGCTTAATGTCTGAGGGATTAAATGGCATGCATGTGTCTGTGCGTTTTCCTAGTAGCATCATATATAAAAGAAACATACAGATACACGTATACCAGAGTTTTATGCCTCTATCATATATTTAGTCATAACACGTGAGAGACTACATGTGCACACAGACACATACTTCAGTCATAAGACTAAAAAGTTCATTAAACTTAAAAAAGTGCACTTCCCATTTTAAAAAGACACCTAAATGTATGTGGCATATTTGAAGTATACATCTCCACAGACCAATACAAGCTAAGCTAATTACTAATCCCTCTGTCAAGATGTCTTAAACCTCAGTTTTGGACTGCAGCTTCCCTATTCAGTAACTACTCAGAGTGTTGGGCCTAAGCAAATACAAAGCAGCAACCTTTTCAATCTATCTGTGAAAAGTCTCACAATATTCCAGAAAGCACGCATGCATGTGTCTGTACCTTTTAAAAGTGGCATCATATATCACAGAACCATACACATTGATGGGTAGTGGGTAGTCCCTCAGAGAATGCATGACTAGATGAGTAGTGCCTCAGTACGGCCTGGATAATTTCAGAGAGTCAACACTAATCCTTCTACCATGTTATGATCTACAAACTATTTCAAAACTCTTTTCATTACAATAATACAAAGTACAATAGAGAGCTGAACATTTCATAACATATTCCATACATCACATTTCTCTTACAATTTGAACACTTGGATTTTTTTTTTAAGTAAAAATAAGACTAGACACAATAAAGCAGGGCTGAATAATATATAATACACCTTACACATTGGTTACTCATGTTTGAGGTTGTATTGCAGAATACCTAATATCAGAAACTCTTAACAGATTTTCTTTTCCACACAAGAAATGTAATGCACCTTTTTCAGAAAGGTGAAACCAGAAATGGTAAACTGTTCCTCTCTTTTTGCACTCAAAGAGATGTAAGTATCAAATCGCATTGCTTAGACATATTAACCCTTTCTAACGCTTTTCAAATGATGCCCAAACTGCTTCTGTGGAGCCGCGAATCTATACGGGAGTTCAAAAACCTATTTTTAATAATACTAGTATAGATTTTCAGCAATACACTACTTCTCCACATACTACTGTCTTAGAAAACCTTAATTAGCTAACTTTTCACTTATATTTAGATATCCATTTCACATTTCACATTTTAAAGTCCACAGTTAAGTTTCAAACCTTCCCCCATTCTACTTAATGCCAGTTTCCATAGTAACAGTTCATGAAACATTCAACTGTACTGGCAGGTGACAAGTTCACCGTAGTTTGAAGTTTAGCACACAAGCTTACTAATGAAAACAGCAGGTGTGGTTGACTTTTGCAAAATATTACCTTATGGCATCTACTGTACCTTTCAAACATGTTCTAATAAAGAATCATGATACCTCAGCAAAGTAACATGCATTCTAATTTTGAGTGCACAATCTTTATGATCAGCCAATCACTAATTAACTTTTTAAAAAACATCTTCTCCACAATTTTAGATACCTCTCACTCTACCAACTGACTATCTCAGCTACAGACATCTTTTCATTCCTTCCAGGCATCCCTTCAAGATGCTCACAGTGTGGATTGTAGGGCACATCTATGTTTTCTGGTGCAAAAGGTATGCTGAATGCAGAGGTATTGCCAAAGACCTAGGTTTGGAAAATGTGGATATTAAATGGATTGCACAGAGAGCATTAAAGTGCCACCAATTGTTGCCTTTGGTTAAAACCTTTTTGCATCTCCAACCCCCTGACCTCATGATTGTTCACTGTGGTGGCAATGACCCAGGCATATTGACTGGGGTAGGTCTGTAAATTCTAATGAAGTACACCTTAACACAATTGAAGTTGCCTTTGTCTCAAACTGTCCTCGTATACTCTAATATATGCCAAAGACAGAAATGGAACTGGTCAAATCAATTCTGTCAACAGTTTGAGAAAGCTAGGAAGAATGTCAATAAAGCTGTTTCTGAATACCTCAGAGATCATAGAATGGGGTCCATCTACAACAACAATCTACGTTTTGATATGGACGACATCTACAGAAGTGAAGGAGTGCACTTCACAGATCAAGGAAACAGAGTCTTCCTCAACAATCTAAAGCTGTGCATCCGCACTTACATGTAGCTACAACAAACTCACAATGAAAACAAGGGCTATTTTTAGAGCCACCCTATAACTCAACAGTTAATCTTAGCTTTTAAAAAACATACATACTCTTTTTTAATTTTGCCTGGAGTCGCGAACCCATCGCGGTTACACGGGGTCGCGCTGAGAGCCACAATGGAGTCCCGACTCCAGGCATGCGAGAAAAAAAAATGCCCCCCATTCTTATAACTCAAACTCTGCCTGAGGGACGCCATCCCCCGAGGCCCAGCCATTTTATATATATATTTTTTTAAACTACCCCCCCCCCCCCAGGGCTTTTTTATGCCCCGGGGAAACCTGATTTCGCTTCGAGGAAGCAAGAGCAGGTTTTCTGCTCTCGCTTCCACGAAGCGAAGCATAGGTTCCAATGAAAGGGCGTGAGCCATGCTCCTGCTGTGTCATTGCAAACTGCAATGTCCTGGGGTGGGCACCCCCGGACAGTGCTGGAAGTGGCCCTGGGGGATGGCGGTCCTCAGGGCAAAGGAGGGCTCCAGGAGGGGTGCCATGTGGCCCCCCTCTCAACTTGTAAATAGCTTCGGGAAGGTGGTGGGCCCTGGGCAAAGGGTCTGCAATGGACCCCACATTTCAATATGTATAGCCCTAGGGATGTGGTGGTCCCCAGGGCAGTGTGGGGGGACTTGAGCGGCCCCACTCGTACTTACTATAATAGCCCGTGGGAGGTGGCTGTCCCGGGGACTTAGGGGGTCTACGAGGCCTGTTTTGCGATTTGGTAACCAGTTACCAATTGCAACTTGGGGTTTGAACATTCCCAAAAGATATTTTGTAGCCATAAAGGCTCAAATTTTGCAATTCTGGGCCCTTCTGTATGCAAAATAGCTTTGAACATAAGGCCCATATTCTTTACACGTGGGACTTCCCTTTTAGATTGCTGTTCATGCTCAATTGCAAATGACATTCAGTCAAGTCCGTGATTGAAATATAAAAAATCTTGAGGCTGAAATATCTGCCTACATCCAGACATCCCACAGGTCTGTGTAGTGCTGCCCAAAATAAATGGAAGACACATAAACTTTCTAGGAGTCGTGGTGGTACTCGTCACTCAAAGAAGAGAACGCCTTAGCTGGTTCCTAAGTCATTTTTTTTAATAGATTTAAAGTTGGGGATTGTCTGTGAGGGGGCGGAGCATCCAATTCATCATTGCTATCTCTGTCTTTTCTTATGTGTATCAGTCCGAGGAGGGGTTTGTCTAGCAGTTTCTAAGTTTGTTTTTCCCTTTTTTTTCCCTCATGATGTTTGAACTTTCTGTAGTTATTTTCAATTTCTTTTCTTCCTTTGCCTCTGCTTATTGGGAGGAAAGATAATTTTATTGACTTACAATATAGCAATTTGTTTAGAATATTTCAGTGGGTGATGACTGCTATACATCATTTATTTATAGACTAGAGGAGTGGAAGACTGGTGAGATTCTGAGAGAGTGCAGCATCCAAGGAAACGGCCTTCACAGTTAGCATTGATTTGAGTACTTTCAGATGGAAAAATGTGGTCTAATGTATTACTCTGATCTGTGACTTGAGGTTTAGTCAGTCTCCCGGATGGCTACCAGGTTTCTAACTTTTGAGTTAATTGGAACAGTTTGGCTAAATAAAGTGGGAGAGGGAGGCATGGGCAACCCATTTGCTTGAACAGATGTTGAGGTCCTGAGATGGGAATTTCTTGTTTGTGAACCACTGATAGCTGTTTTTTCTGCCCAAGTAGCTCCAATTATTGTTCTGCCAGTGTAGTGAATCTGACATGCTGGTCTTTTTCATTAGTAAATAAGCAATCACTCATAAATTCTCAATTTGTACCTCAACACTTCTTGGAAATTTTCATACTCATCCCTGATTTGCTTTTTGAAGTGGATTTCCCATTGCTCCTGCTTCCTCCATATTAGCTCTCTCTTTACCTGGCTTGCATGTCTACAACCCTGAAGAGCCTTCAGTAAGATTAGGGGGTTGAATAGGTAAGGGTGATGGCAACTGATCAGAGTCTTCACTGGAAGTGGATCTCTATTTTTCCGCCAGCCTCCGCACTTCTCAATCCTTTCTTCGAACATGTCTGCATTATCCTTGCCTCATGATATGTTCAATATGGACAGAGACTTGTGGAAATAAGAGTTCTAGCAGGCATCCATATAAAATTTTGATGTTGACTGCACATTTTTGCTCAAGCCTCCACATTTGCAGGAGCTTCGCCTGGCCACCTGGCTCCCCATCAGCATGACCACTGTGTAAAATGATATCAATAGGGAACTAAGGTTGTGTGCTAAAACAAATAAGGATGCCAGTAGCTATAGGAAGCCTTCACATAGGCTAAATGTGGCATGTTGGTACCCCTCGATGTCAAAAGAATAATGGGTCCGGCCACCACAAATATCTTTGTCTATTTAATGATAGAAAGACAGGCAGACAACATTTTTTATTATTTTTTTGTTTAAACCCATAACAATTTTGACATAAACAACAAGAGAACCGCAAGCTTCATTCTTAAAATGAGATGCAATAAATGATTTATCTAAAAGTAATTCATTGCACAGAAATGGGTTTTTAATAATTCTTCATAATATAAAAGCATAAAGTGCATAGGGCTGGCTAGGGCAAGATAAATACAAGCCTCATTCTTAACTCCTTCGATGCGTGCGTTGGCCAACGGCCGTCGCGAGCACTACCTCCGTAGTGCTGCGCACGTCCGTTGGCTGACGCTGCCCCGCCCGCGCACAGAAACGCCCGCACTGCGGTGAATTTTACGCCGCAGTAAACAGGTTAAATTTAGACATAATAAAAACTTCATCTAAAAACTGATTCAGCATGCAAAAAGTGGTCCAATTACTCTTCGTATTGTAAAAGCATAACCTGCATTGTGCTGGCTACGGCTTTCCCCTTATTTTGCTCCAGGTGGCTAGCTAAAGACTATTTAAAGTGCAAAAGTATTAAATAGGTTCAATGTGCCACATGGGGGAATACAGTGCAGACAAGCTCCTAAAACCACAGTCTCCTCTGAATTTAAAATTCTATGTGGATGTGGCATTTTTATTGATTACGTTATAGGAATTTAAAACATCTTGCTGTTAACTAAACGTGAGACCCACAAAAGCATGTTGCTATTGCATTTTGACAATGCCTAATTCCTAGTTGGGGAAATACTGAAGTTAACCAATAGTGCTTTAAACCCTTCAATTTGTTACAAACACAAACTACATGCAACAATTATTTGAGTATGTAATTACACAGCCTACAGTTCAAGGCCTCTGTCCTTTTCAGTAATCCATATTTTTAGGATTCTAGGGGTATAATGCTGCATCTCAGCCTTAGGAAGTCTTTTTTCAGCTCAAGTCTCAGTGGGCTAGACAAACGGGTGTCCTTTGCGTTGAGCTGATAGCGGGAGATACTCAGATTTGCATGGGCCTTTGCTGGTAGTTCTGTAGATGGTCATCAGAGGACATCAGTGCTGCATTTTTTGTGCCCAACCTAGCAGATAATGTTGGTGGAAGGTTCGGATAAATGACTTCTTTAGTGCCCACTGTGTTGATTGAGCAAAATTTGTCACAAATGCTTTCCATGCAAGTTTACTATTCCGCATACTTGAGCAGCCTTAAGTTTGATATATTAAATTAACTATCTTATTTTCCCCAAGGTCACTTGCTTTTGTCAATCATAAATCTTCAATATGGTATGCATTACAATATAAACTACTGATCTCTATGATGGTGATAATCCATGCAATGTCATCTTTTTGGGCACAGTAGCTTGTGCATATGGGAAGACACTTACTTGGCTAGCATTCCTAAATTTTACCCTCATATGTTTAACATGTTACTGAACAACTGGATGCTGGTACACTCAAACATATCCATATTTATTTGTAAGTAACTTCTGAGAAACTCTACTTAAATGTTTGGAGAATATTAGGAGGCCTGGACAACCATCTTGGTAATATCAAGATTATGCGTGAGTAACTTATTGAGATCATTAAAGCAGAAGAGTAGATCCCCACTGAATGCTGATAGTCTCACTCAAGGAGAAAAACTCTTCATTTGAGTATAATTCTTCAAATAACATAACAATGGGCATATGACCAAGAAAAGGAAAAGAAATGAGACACACCTGCTACATATCTCAATAGGACTTTAATGGAGAAAAAATTGTCCTGAATCACAAAGATTGTTGCACCAGTAGGTATAATTTACTTATATAGTACTTCTTGATTCTGCATGAATTTAGGGAGAAAGCTTAGGGTACTATTTATTATTTATTTTGTTCATCCATTACAAAGGTTTTTTTTATTGTTTAAAATAAATAGTGTATTATAAGATAACTGACGAAATGCTGAAATAGTTATTTCTTGTTGTAGATATCAACTTCTCTTCATAGGCAGTGTAAAACTATCCTATGTCTCTCTTTCTCTCTCTCTTGTCTCTTTCCCCTTTCCCTAGGTCTGCTGCTTACCAACATGGATATCCTTTGCATGCTTACCAGTGGTTTCAGGGAAGCATGGCTACTTCTGTTGGATCCAGGTTGCCAGGTGAGTGCAAACTGGACCAAATGGGCCTTAGGACAGAAAATAATTAAAATCCATGATGTTGTCCTCAAGTATGTGCATCCTCAAATCTAAATGGACAAAAAGAGAGGCAGGAAGTGGAGCATACCCAGAAAGGGTTGGAACGTCACCGAATATTTAACTTATGTGGTTCATTATTCACTAGTGGGTTGAGCTTATTTGTTTCGAGCTTTACTGCTTCACTAGGCTGTGACAACAAAGTAAGGGTATTGTCTTCAAAACCTTCACAAGATAATCTTCTCCTCAATTTGAATCCACACTGATACAAATATTTGGGGTAAACTTCCATTTCAAAATGGATATAATGCTTTATTTATGCTTTTCATTTTACCCCTCACTCTCCTGTTCTGTTAGTCATGTGGCTGTGCATTCCAGAGTAAGCTTACTTTTCATCTTAACTCTATTGTCTTGTCTTTTTTGATCCACCCTCTGTCAGGGGCTTCCTTTCCTCAACCAGCTTAGGACTTCTTATGACCACAGTGTGCACTGCAAATCTCCCAGGCAGGTGCCACCTGATGCTCCTTACCTTTAACAAGGGTGCCCGAAATGAATTAACTACATAACAGGCACAACTATCAAGTTTTCAGATTGTTTATGTGTGATAGTTCAGTCATTTTATTGTGAGTATGAGTGGCATTCTTCTGCCAAATGTGTGACATTTTGAGTGACACTTTCTTGCAAGTAAAATCAAGCAATGCAGTCAATGTAAAAGGTAAATATTTGAAATTGCCCCCTTTTTAGACAATGGAAAGCTCTCAAAAAGACTTTGAAACTGCTGCAAAACTTGTGGAATAAAAAGTCACTAACTTTTTGTGATTTCCAGCACAAGTCTTGCCTTCAGAAGATGACTGTCATGAATACTACCTGAGTCCTTTCTGGAGAACTAACCACCTAGTGGGCGTTAAAAAGGAGGAAAAGCGTGGCACATACTAGCCAGTCGCTAAAAATACCACGTACCAGGATTTTCAAGTCAATATAGGTAAATGATATAAAAAACTATCTTGACTAGGCTCAAGACTGATTTGCATATTGCTGGGTCTAAACTGGAATGGCATGGTGAGCAAAACAACGATGGATTTAGGCCCAGATATCTGTACTGGGGTGAATGTATGACATTGTTCTACATTCTGTCCATCAATTGTTCGTTTTGCATTTGTCACCCCGAGTGAGACAGGTATGCCCAGACGTGGGTCCCGTGCTCGCCATGCCACTGGAGTCAAGTTATCCTGGCTGATGAGGGCTGAAAGCCCGAAACCGGTCCTAGGATGCTTGTTTCCAGTCCAGGGAGGACCTGGCCTGGCAGTTCAGGCTGGACTGTTCCCATTGGGCACAGGGTCAAGACTGATTTTCATATGTCTGGGTCTAAATTAGAATGGCATGGTGAGCAAAAAAACTATGGGTTTAGGCCCAGATTTCTGTACTGGGGTGAATGTATGACATTGTTCTACATTCTGTCCATCAATTGTTCGTTTTGCATTTGTCACCCCAAGTGGGACGGGTATGCCCAGACGTGGGTCCCGTGCTCGCCATGCCACTGGAGTCAAGCTATCCTGGCTGATGACGGCTGAAAGCCCAAAACCGGTCCTAGGATGCTTGTTTCCAGTCCAGGGAGGACCTCGCCTTGCAGTTAGGGCTGGACTGTTCCCATTGGGCACAGGGTCAAGACTGATTTGCATATGGCTGGGTCTAAGCTGGAATGGTATGGTGAGCAGAAAAATGATGGATGTAGGCCTAGATCTCTGCACTGGGGTGAATGTATGACATTGTTCTACATTCTGTCAATCAATTGTTTGTTTTACCAATTTAATCAAAGCATACCAAGACACTTCCAACAGTCTGAACCAAGGGCCCAATTACGAGTGTGGTGGTCTGACTGCCGGACCAACATTGCGGTAGTCAAGAGTACACTGCCAATCCAGTGATATCTCGACCACCAAAAATTTGAGAAAACTGCTGGGATGGCAGTGTTATGTCGACTGTGCCACAGCGGCGGCATGCTTCTACTCACAGAGAGCCTGTAGCATATGTCTCCGCCATATCAGTGCCGCTTGCACGTTGGTGCACTGTGTCTTGCATGGCACACAGTGCACACATGACAGTGCAAGCAGAGGGGGCTCAACATATGGCTCCATGCACCCCTCCATGGGCTAAAACACCCTGGCCGGCCTCTCCGCTGACCTTTTAATCGTCGGGTTCCAGCAATGTAAAGCTCATCGGAAAGGCAGGTCGTAATCTGCATTGCGGTGTTGGCATCAGCACTGCCGCTGGTGACCACCGCTTTCCCCACCTCTGCATTGTCGTGATACAGAATCCTGATGGTGGCAGCGGAGGCTTTTATGACGGGCTGGTGGCAGGCTGACCGCTAAACCCAGAACCGGCAGGCAGACCGCCGAGAGGTTGCAGCTTTCAGACCACCACCGCAGGTATGGCGGTCTTGGGACCGCATTGCTTGTAATAAGGCCCTAAGTGTAGCATATGCAACAAGTTGCTATTTTGCCATTAACATTAAAATAAATGATTGTACTAGCCTATGTCCCTGTCACAGAGCTAACTAACCACTAGAACTTACTTATTGAAAGTGCTTTCTACCAACAAAATGAACATAAACTAAGCCCCTGCTTATGGATTATTTTGAAGACAATTATTTTGGCGGATTGCACCTCTCTGGACATAGATACCAACCCAAATTCCAAATAGCATGGTGGAATGACTATAACAGCACCATCGCTCAAGAAGCCAAACCCAACAATGAAGCTGAATGATGGCACAATGCCTTCCAATCAACATTAGGAAGAACTCAACCTACCCTCTATATATTTATGGAAGCCCTACAGAAAGAACAAAGCTACCAACAACTATGAATGGTCGAATCAGTAACCCAAATTAAACCTAAAGTTAGCAAGCAAATCAATAGAATGTACAACATGCTACAAAGTAAAGAAAAATAACAAAGAAACACACAACTTAGATTCAATATCTAAAACCCTATTGTAAAATAATTAATATCCCACACAATACCTGATAAATCAAAAACATAATCCAAATCAGTATAACTAAATTATTTTTAAATAAGTAAGAAGCATATTCAGCCTAAACATATAGGCAACAGACACTTCAATTAAGACTGATGAATAAAATAGTATGCATATTAATGATATAAAATAGAAAATCTTCACAAATGCAAATCTCAAATATTATCGAAAATTAAAATTAATTAAAACACAGAGGGGCATATTCTCAAGGATCTATCGCCGAGTCATCGGCACTTTATCGCAGCCAAAGTCAAGATCAATTTATCGCCCCATTCACAAGCTGGTGCTAACAGCCCGTACCACCAGTTTACCTGCAATAGCATCCTCAAAAAACATCGCCACAGATGACCCTGGCAACTCTTGCTAATGAGATGCAGAGTAGGCGTTCCCGTGCCAAAATCTGTGACAACACCACTCCGCAACATTCTCAACGACCAGCCAGATCGGCGATAAGACCACAAAACAAGCTATAAGGCACGTTAGCAGCAGGAAATTAACACCTGCTCTGACCTGGTGCAAAGTCGGACAACAATCTGCACCAGAAAAGGGAGCCCAGCCCTCAGCCACACATGAAGAACAACAGATGCCATGGAGCTACTCATCATGCAGCTCGGAGCCCCAACAGGGCCACAGCACCCACCGCCACCTCCCCAAGGCCTGCCAATCCCCCCCGGTCCCCCCGCCACCCCCCCGGACCACCACAGAAGCAGCGCAGACAAAGACAGTGGACCTTCAGGAAACGCACCAGCCTCACAGACTTAACACCAGAGAATGTCATTGCCCACTACAGGCTCAAAAGGACAACCATCCTCAGCATCCTGAATAGGCCTGGATGGAAAACTATGCTACGCTCGCAGAGTGTGCGTAGTTTGCGCAACTACGCGCTACACGAATTGCACGTAGCACAGTGCAAAAACGCATAGCATAGCATAGTGGGCAGTTTTTGCTCGCTGGCGGTCCTCAACGTCAAGTTGGCAACAGTGAGCGAGCAAAATCAACATCTCGGCGAGACTTTTTCCTCATTCGTGATCAGCAACATCAAGTTGCCGATTGCGAGTGTTGAAAATAAACCTCCCGGGGAGATTCTCAACGCGGGGAGGTCAGGTTTCTCATTGCGAGTGGTCGCGTATGCTCGCGACCGCTCGTGATGAGAAACTACCAGTTCCCGTTGAGAAAGCTGCCACTCGACTACAAATCTACTCAAGCGGCAGAAAACGACCGCTTGCACTGTGCATGATGCCGTTCGCAATGATTGCACAGTGCAGACAAGCATCCGGCACTGTGCAATCATTGCGAACAGCATTTCCCTACCGCACTACGCAGTTCGCGTAGCTAAGCGTAGCATGCATAGTGCAAAGTGCACTTCGCGTAGCTATGCGTAGCGCGACTACACGAACTACGCCCAGGGTTGATCCTGAACATCATTGCCCACAGGCTGACGGTACCAACACAGCGGACAACCAACATCCCACCTCAGACAAAGCTGCTGGCTGTGCTGCACCTGTTGGCCTCTGGTACCTTCCAACCAAAGGCCAGTCTCACAGCCAGCCCATCCAAGTTCCTCACACCTGTCCTGGATGCCTTCATCAGCTTGGTACCCCAGTAACTATACTTAGCCCACACTGTGCAGGAACAGCTGGAAACCAAGCAAGGCTTCTACGCCGAATTCCCACACGTGTTGGGGGCCATTGACTGCACACATGTCCTACTTGTGCCCACTGCCGACACTGCACACAAATACCGCCACAGAAAGCACACGCATTCCATCAATGTGCAGGCAATAGTGGAACACCGGGGACTCTTCACCAATGTCGTCGCCAACTACCCAGGCAGTGTACATGATTCATACATATTCCGACAGTCCATCATCAACCGGCGCGCTTCCAGGATGGCACCTACACAAAGGCACTGCTCAATGGTAAGTACCAAATGAACACACCACACACCTCAAATCCACAATCATGCTACTCACAACTCTGGGAATGCGCACGTTACAAACTCACATACACATGCCAAACAACATGCCCATCCACCATACACGACAGCACAACGTACTGCGGTAACATGGGATAGCCATGTACATGAGCCATCAAAGGCATGGCACCTCAGCCGCACAATAGCAGAATGTGGGGAGAGGTGGGAAACAGGCATGTGCGAAGGAGGCAAGTGACCCATGAATGAGATGGCACACAATGCCAAGTGTGGCGTGGAAGTTCTGGACAGACTGCAGTATGCAGACCACAGACATAGACATGTCAACATATACTGCTGGTGGTGGGAGTGTTGTGGACAGTGGACGCAACCATGTCACCCCAGCCAGTGGGGAAGATCTGGGACATGTACCTGTGCCGGAACCCCCTGTGAGCGTGAGGGAGTGGTCTGGCGTACGGCAGTACGGTGTAGGGGTGTGCTCATTCAACACGTGGCTCTGGGCGTGGTTAAGTTTAAGCCTTGCTAAGGAAGTAACTAATGCGTGTGTCTCTGGTGTAGTGTCGGCGCCACCGGAAACACAATATACAATGTTGCTATGTAGCATGCCCCCGGGGTGCAGGCTCGGCCGAGGGGTAAATGAGGGAGCGCAAGCCCGCTCGGGGTCAGGAATCAGACATGCCAACTGTTGTGCGTGTCGCTATTTCTGCAGCATAAGCCAAAGGTCTACCATCAAACGCATGGCGAGTTCAACCAGGCATGAACTCTACATCTGTGTCCGCCCTGTCCTTACCATATACCTACACACACATGGCCACCCACCTTCAGTGCACAACATCACTGTGTCGTTGTTAGGCTTGTGGAAATGCTCAGACAGGCATGACAATGGTGTGCCGTAGGGGTGCAAGAGATGCAACCGCACTGCGCACACTATTGAATAGGCTCGGGGGAGGGAGGAGGAGCAGTGAGGCTACGTAATACACATTGATCCACTCATTTGCAACAAGCAGTACATGTCATATAGGAATCACAAAGTCACACATATCACACACCAATGAACCAGTGAGCCTGCCAACACATCATGCAGAACCAACTATTGACTCCTGTCTCTCTGCACTGTCAAAGGTGACCAAGGATATGCACTCTGCACTTGGATGATGACACACCTCCAAGCCCCGAACACACAGGCCCAGAGGCAGTACAATGCAGCCCACAAATGCACCAGGGGCATCGTGGAATGCACATTTGGCGTGTTGAAGTCATGTTTCTGGGGCCTGGACGTCACAGGTGGAAGGCTCCTTTACAGCCCAGACATTGTGTGCAAGATGATCGTTGCATGTTTTGTGTTGCACAACATATGTGTACGCAGCAATGCCCCATGGATACGAGTGCCAGATGCACCGGACGATGATGATGAAGATGAGGCAGGTGGACCACAACCCACTGCAGCCGCAGCAGGAATAGCCCGTAGAAACACCATCATTCACAGTTTCTTCACATGAGCACATCACATTGTGACATTCTTTGGCAGTCATGGGGCAGTACAAAATGAGCACAGCATGTGCAAATAAATGCATTTCAATAAACATTCCCTGAGTGCATGTGACTCATCTGTACAGGCACATCACTCAGACAGGTGTGAGTGGGACATGGAGTGCTAACAATTTTATAATTTGTTCTTGGATGATCAGTGTGTCACCTCTGTGCAGAGAAGCTGTTTAGGGTGTCACGTATTCGGACTGCCAGTTCTGTGTGTCACAGTTAGTAGGGAATCCCACTCTTCACCATTTCACATGTGTCCAAATTCATTCCATGTGGGCTGCCATTTGTGACCTACAGGTGACAACAGGGCTCCTTTTGGGGTCAGATATGTGCCACCATGATGCAGGGATGCCCCCTGTGACTCAAGTCCCACAACATGGGCAACAGGTACATAAGTGGGAGTCACTGCCCCTACATTCGGCCACGCTTTCATTATTGAGCGATCATGGTCATGACACGTCTGTGTGCAGGAGGTGTTGCTTGTCCCTCTGCAATGTGAATGGGAGATGCGGTTTCACCGTGTGTTCCACGCATGTTTCAGCATTGGCGCTGTTTACATGCAGACTGCATATCAATGTACATTGTTACTTTGAGGAGATGCCTATTTGATGCAGGACAATGATCATATGTTCTACGTCACGGATGTGGGGTTGTGCTCGTACATTGTAATCTCACCATCTTTTTACTCTGCTTTTATGGTGCATTTTCCCACATGACGCGTAGGAATTGCAGGCCTATCGCTGGTTATCACAGATTTTTGTGTTGCGATTGGCCTCATCGCTACTATTTTTGCCTTTGTGTTTAGCGTTATTTGGGCGTTGCGTTGATTTTAATGCGTTCATTTGACGCGTTATCGTGTAACTATCGCATGGTGCCGCAGGGTTGAGAATACCACGTTAACACAAAGTTATTTTCCTGCGATAGACTTCGATGTGAAGAGTTGGGTAAGCTAATTTTGTGATGGTTATCACACGTTCTTGTGAATATCCCCCATAAACTGTCATGCGCGATGAAGCTCTCTCCAACCCAATCTTAGTTGCCAGGTTGCAGAGAGCAGGCATAGGATCCCAGTCTAACTGGGTGTGCAAATCATCAGCGATCAGGCCAATCCTGACGCTGATATCAGCAGCATGAAAGCAGCATCAGGATTGGCCACAGTGGACTCTGAGGGCCTGACTGCGATGCAGTTAGGAAATCTTCCCAAACGAATCAGTTTGGAAATGGTTTCCGTCCCACTCAGGTCGGGAGAGTCTAATGCATCCAGATGACTTCAATGGGATCCCATGTTCCTAACCGCTTCGTAATCGGGCCCTCGGTCGGGAAGACATGTTCTCGATCCGATTCGGAAGGAGCAAATGCCATTAGGAGGCCTTCCTAAATGCTTCGTAATTGGGCCCTAGGTGGGAATGCTTTCCTAACCGCATCGTAATCGGGCCCTGAGAGTCTGTGCCTACAGTGGAGAGGAGTGAGATGCAGTAATGCAGCCACTTTATCGACACACCGGCTGCTACTGTATTTGACACTAAAAGTGTTACATTTAACCATTTCGACTCCCATAAAAATCATTATTGGGAAGGTGTTGGACATAAAGGACTTAAGTTTCCTATTCCCACTCCAATCTAATCCATTTTGGGGAAGGTGTTGGACACTAAAGGGGTTACAAATCAGAACATTTAAACATACATTTACTTTCATACATAGTTATTACATGTTCAAAACAAAATTGAAACATATAAAAACATATTTTAAAATTGAATATTATGTTTAAATTTGAAATATAATAATTTTTAATTTAGACACAAATTACTTATAATACATTGAAAGTAATCTACATTTCTAAAATAAAACCAAAAGATATATGTTAAATTTAATTTTGAATTGTAACAATACATTTACTATTTCTTTCTTAAATAATAAAAAACATTTTAAGTAAATAATGACATTAAATAATGCAATTTTTTTTAAAATGTATCAATTATCTGTGAACTAGTTTTAGAAAACCGCATTACATACACACAAATGTACATTTGTTTGTAAAATGATATACCAGGCACGTTTAAGTGATCGTATAAGCAGCTTAGCTGGGTAGCCACATGCTTTCAGT
Organism: Triturus cristatus; assembly: GCF_964204655.1. Classification (NCBI taxonomy): domain Eukaryota; kingdom Metazoa; phylum Chordata; class Amphibia; order Caudata; family Salamandridae; genus Triturus; species Triturus cristatus. The sequence continues at coordinate 1,076,990,888 of NC_140591.1, read as the reverse complement.
ATTTCTTTTAGTATTTTCGCTTCAATAAAATAATCCTCTTTGCATGCCACTGCCGCCACCACCAAGATTCTGTATTACGACAATGCGAAGACGCAGAAACAGCCCAAACGGCAGTCCGTCTTTCAATGCTTGCTGGTGATGACTATTGTACCGAAGCAAAGTATTTCTTGCTGTGGGCTTAGTAGAGAGCATGGTGTATAGACAATTGTTGATATCTACTGTGTTGGTGATATCAAGAAAGTTCATGCTATAACCGGGAGGTACTATTGGAAGTAAATCAATGATCTAATCTGCATCAGTTGGTATGTGTATCTACTTTTGGTACTCATTCAAATAACATCAAGAAAATAATAAACAAGCACTGGTCACTATTCAAAGGTCTACCAGAGCTGTAAAATAAACCTATGTTCTCCTTCAAGAGGGGATCTAATCTAGAGGATTGTCTAGTGCATGCATATGAAAATAGTAACACCAATGGACAATATGAAACAACTGGTAACACTAGTGGGTGACAATAAGTGCAATATGCGCACAGCCTGTGGCAGCTCACAAACGACTAAGGCATTTGAGATCAATGGACTCAAAGTCTTGCTCAAGCAATTTTCAAACTGTAACAAAAACAATGTAGTTTATTGCATCAAATGCCCGTGCTGCCTACATTATATAGGCAAGACAACGCAAATTGTTAAGAAACAAATTTTGCAACACCAATCACATGTCTGCTGCAGGATAGAAAATTCCCCTCTAGTGGAACATTTTACAAAATTTAAACACTCAAAAACAGACTTGTCTTGGTAGGTTACTGAAATGGGGAAACCATCAAAAAGACAATCTAATGTTGATCAAGTGCTCACTCTGAAAGAAAATCGGTGGATTTGCCGTACAGATAACATAGCTAAAGGTTTAAATTTAGCAACGGAATGGCATACTCTGACCTGTGTCTTTTAATTGCTATACCTTTAATCACATCTTTGGCAATGTTTGGGTATGTATTATCTATTAATGATGTACATTGAGCACTGTATAAGTCAACATATCGCCATGAAGTATACCGGTCTAGTTATAAACTGTATTCTCGCACTGACTTGACACAAGCATATGTACCAGCCAGCTATGTATTATGTGTTGACATGTTAAAGTACATGTGTCTATGTTCTCACTTGAACTGATTATGGTACGCCTTTTTTCATATACATATCTGAATTCAACAAGTTGTAAATACTCAAGATGAAATGTATATCGAACCCATGTATGTCCAAATTTACTGAAGATACAGACTTTATAGATGTATTAATATGATACAAATGTTCATTTTAGTGAGCTATGGACCAAATGTCATATTGGTTCAATGTACACTATTTGCAATATGTCTTATGATATCAAGATTACAAGGATATTATGAATCAATTATTATTGCTTAAAAAATGCTAACCATGTTCAAATTAACAATGGACATAGTATGATTATATCTCTTACTGTTAATGATATTGCTCTCATCCTGGATGTGTTGGGGAAGCACAGTTCATCCTTCTGTTTCACTCACTGAAGTGGGAGTCTTTCTATCAGCTTTTTTAACACGGTCCCTATGCTTTTACATAACTTGTTTGATAATAGTCTTTGGAAGTGGCTGCGGACATGCCTGGTCCAGATTTCATATCTATAAGATACAGCAGTCCTTGAGAATCAGTACAATATCCCTTTATTCAAATCAGCATGGCCGTCGTAACTGGGGGGCTTGGTGGTGGCATTCAAAGAATGTCCACCACCGGGCAGCTTCGGGCATGTGGTTTCACCCAAGAGCGAGCGCGTGCAGGTAAGGCGCCTGCTTGAGAACGCAGCGTTTTCGATTCCAATTAATGCTAGTTGGGGGTCCCGAAGTCAGATAGGCAGGAAGCGCGCTTGTTTTGTGCCGCTCCTGATTGATTTATTGCCACTTTGGGAAGCTTTCAGTGGGCTTTTATGATGGCTGAAGCAGCTGATAAAGTGAGGGAGGCGCTGAGAGTGTTGTGCCAGGCAGGGAGGGAAGATTTATTGTCCCCTGGTGTTTTAAGTCAAGCTTGTACTGGATTAACCCTTAAAAGGAGGGCTTCCTCAGAAGGGGTGTCTGCTGCACTTATTGCCTGCACAATGTCAGACAGTTCCCCCGAGGTGGTGCCTGAAGAAAAAACAAAGTCTTTGAATAAAATATCTAGAGAGGCTCCCCTGCTTACTTCCATACAGCATTCAGCTCCTCCGGTTGTGGTGAAATGTAGGGGGAGGGCTCGCACACACTCAGTGAGGAGCAGAGGGGCAAGGAAACCTGCCTTTCTTAAAGGGATATCCAAGAGTTCTATTAGACATTGCTAATAGTGAGGTGTTGGCACCATCTAGGGGTTCCCTCGACCCCTCACAGTCCGGCTTCCGAGCCAAACACAGCACCGAGACCGCCCTCATCGCCGCCACCGATGACATCCGAGCCCTGATGGACAATGGAGAAACAGCGGCCCTCATCCTCCTAGACCTCTCCGCGGCATTCGACACGGTCTGCCACCGCACCCTGGTACGGCGCCTCAGCAACATCGGAATCCAGGACAAGGCGCTGGAATGGATCATCTCCTTCCTCGACGGAAGAACACAGCGAGTCCGCCTACCACCGTACAAGTCAGAGGCCTCCGAAGTCATCTGCGGCGTCCCCCAAGGATCATCCCTGAGCCCCACCCTCTTCAACGTCTACATGAGCCCCCTCGCGGCCATCGTACGCAAACACCACCTCAGCATCATCTCCTACGCCGACGACACCCAGCTGATCCTCTCCCTGACCAACAACCCCGCCGCCGCCAGAGCCAACCTACACGAAGGGATGAAAGAGGTAGCCGAGTGGATGACGACCAGCCGCCTGAAACTGAACTCGGACAAGACGGAGGTCCTCATCCTGGGCTCCTCTCCCTCCGCCTGGGACGACTCCTGGTGGCCTCCCGCCCTGGGCACCGCACCCAAACCGACAGACCATGCACGAAACCTGGGCTTCATCTTGGACTCCTCCCTCTCCATGACCAGGCAAGTCAGCAGCGTCTCCTCGGCGTGCTTCAACATCCTACGCATGCTACGGAAGATCTTCTGGTGGATCCCCACTGAGACCAGGAAGACCGTCACCCAGGCCCTCGTCACCAGCCGACTGGACTACGGCAACGCCCTCTACGCCGGGACCACCGCCAAGCTCCAGAAGAGACTCCAGCGGATCCAAAACGCCTCAGCCAGACTCATCCTCGACATCCCACGATCCAGCCACATCTCCGGACATCTGAGAGACCTTCACTGGCTCCCCATCAACAAGAGAATCACCTTCCGCCTCCTCACCCACGCACACAAAGCCCTACACGACCAAGGCCCGAGCTACCTCAACAGCCGAGTCAACTTCTACGCTCCCAAACGCCACCTCCGATCAGCCAACCACGCCCTCGCCGCCGTCCCCCGCATCCGAAGAGCGACTACAGGAGGAAGGTCCTTCTCCTACCTGGCCGCCAAGACCTGGAACTGCCTCCCGTCCGACCTGCGCCTGACCCAAGACCACCTCTCCTTCAGGAAGAAGCTGAAGACCTGGCTGTTCGAGCAGTAGCGGCACCCCCCCCCCCCCCAGCGCCTTGAGACCCTATGGGTATGTAGCGCGCTTTATAAGTGTCACTGATTGATTGATTGATTGATTGATGTTCAGTTATGCGATTCTGGCGATGTTATGGGGACATTTTCTGGAGAACTGTCTCTGAGGCGTGACATTCCTATATTTAATACAAAAATTTTATTATCTACGTTGAGGCTTCCGCTTCTTGTGACCGGCCACTTTCTCCCGTCATTCCTTCCGATACCAGTAATTTATCAGTGAATGGTCCAAGTTTACCAAAGGCTCTCCTTGCAATGGTTGAGGAAAATAGAGCTCCTGTTGTGTCTTTTGGTTTGACTTCTTTGACTTTCCCTGTCAGGAGATGAATAGGGCTGTTGGTTCATCCTCTGAGGTTGGTGGAACAGACGTTAGCCCCTTTAGGTCAGCGAGTGAGCCTCCTAGAGCGGGTGGGTTCGGATGGAAGGGGAAGATAAAGGCAGTCTTGCGGTGTCTGAACCTCACTTGTCTGCAAGTAGTGGCAGCTTGTAGGCCAACCCTGTGTCAAGATTGCAGAAGGGCATCAGGTGCAGCGAGTTTCCAGTGTCTTGCTCATATTTTCACACGGTGCCTGGTAACTTTCAAGGACCCCACATGTCTGCAAATAGTAGCGGCTTGCAGGCTAACACTAAGACAATGCTGCAGAAGGGCAGCAGGTGCAGCGCACCGCCATTGAGCAAGTTTCAAGCATCTTGCTCGCCTTTTTCTACGCAGGAAAAAGCTGTTGAAGGAATGTTCCCAGATTCTTTAACTGATTATAGACTCTCCCAGTTCAAAAAAGCTGTGAACTGGAGGGTTTTTGACGGTGGTGTGGGGGATGGGTATCAGCCTTCAGGTAGTGGTATTACACAGAGCTCTTACGATAACGATGATGATGACTTATCAGGGCTAGAGGAGGGTGAGATTACTAATCAAGAGAACCTTTCTAATGACCGTTTTCCTTCCAAACAGGGGGGGCTTGTTAATCAAATTTCTCGAGCTAATATTTTACAGACACAAGAATCAGAAAGAAGTTGGAAGCCGCTAGAGCGTTTTTCCAAGGCCTCGGACGGAATAAGTACAAGAAAACATGCAGCGCTGGACAAGCCTCTTCAAACAGGTGGGCAAATTGGTGGCAGTCTAATGTTTGAATACGTAAAGCAATCACAGTTCCTGAGAAAGTCACAGATGCTAAGATCTGTTGTCATTGTGAATCTACAAGTTTACAAGAGCAGGTATCCCCTAAAACAGATACGGTTCCAGATAAGGCGTCTGGCTCAATTTCTCAAGACGAAAAGGATGCCAAAGAAAAAACTACTAGTTTAAAGAGGTTGCCCTATATGGGGTTGTCCATGCCCTTAGGTTCACATCGAAATAAGCATACTAAAGATAAGATTTGGAACCGGGAATTTGTAGATGTTTTTAAGCTACTATATAGAGAGTTTCAATCTAAAGAAGGTTCCAGGGAGGAGGCATGGGAGCTAGCGAGGAGATCCAGGGTTCCCACTAACATTGATTCCTGGACCTCAGCCTTTCTGATTTTTGAAAGCATTTACTATGAAAGGTTTCCGGACTGTTCGGTCTCAATTTTAAAATATTTGGATACAATTAGAAAGGCTCAGGCAGAATTTGGAGATTTTGCATGGTTACACTATGACGAGGAGTTCCGAGCTTGTTTAGTGCTAGTTCCCGAAAAACCCTGGGGCGAAGTAGATAAAGTTGTAGGTTCAGTGGATGTATCCCCAGAGGCCTCCTCCTACATTGCATACCGCCAGCGGGCTGGCTGTTACCCCCCCGGCCCTTTCTTAATAGACCCACTCCGGGAGGGGTGGGATCATGGGCTAAAAACACAGCTTATGCCACAGGAGCCTGCTGGAATTTTAACAGGGGCTTCTTTCAGAAGTATCCATGCAAATACAGGCACAAATGTTCCAAATGCAGTGGCAAACATGCTGTGTTGCAATGTTTTAGCGAACAAACCTCCAGCTTTTATACAGGTCAGGGCAGAGGAAGAGGCGCCCCTGTCCAGCCTCCTTTCAAAGGCGGTTACACCAATTGATATTCCCAACTTATGTAAGTGGCTTAGGTTTTACCCTCTCAGGGAGAAAGCTTTAAAACTGGAGTGGGGATTTAAAGAAGGCTTCAAACTCGGTTATCAGGGTCCTAGGCAACGTAGGTTTGCGCAAAATATAAAATCTGTAAAGCAATTCCCACAAGTAATTGCTAACAAGTTATACTCTGAACTTGCTGAAGGTAGGATAGCCGGCCCCTTCCTTTCTTGGCCCCTTCCCAATCTTATTGTTTTCCCTTTAGGAGTGGTTCCCAAGAAGACGCAGGGAGAATTCCGTATGATTCAACATTTGTCTTGGCCTCAAGGACTATCAGTAAACGATTTCATAGCCAAAGAGGACACTGTAGTGCAATTCACCTCAGTGGACGTAGCTCTTGATTTGGTAAAAAAGGCTGGCTTAGGATCGGAGTTGGCAAAATGTGATATTAAATCAGCTTTTAGGTTGCTTCCAGTACATCCCCAAGACTTCAAGGACATTTGTTTGTTGACAAGGTGTTACCTATGGGATGTGCAGTCTCCTGTCAACTGTTTGAAGATTTTAGTTCTTTCTTACAATGGCTTTTCTTATTCAGGTCAGGCTACATGCAAGTGTCTCATTATTTGGACGATTTTCTTTTTGTTGGTCAAAGGGGCTCACGACTAGGCGGTAAGGCCCTCCAATTTTTCCAAGCAATGATGCAGGAATTAGGCGTGCCATTGGCAACAGAGAAAACAGAGGGGCCAGAGACTTGTCTAATTTTTCTAGGCATAGAAATTGATACAGAAAAAATGGAAGCCAGGTTACCAAAGGTAAAAGTGCAGGAAATTGTGCAGTTGCTGAATTATGCTAAGGCGGCACGAAAACTGACTCTATTTGAGATGCAACGGTTGTTGGGACATTTGAACTTTGCTTGCAGAGTAGTAAAAGCTGGGGGATCTTTTTGCAGGAGGTTGGGTTTTGCCATGGCTGGCGTGTCATTACCTCATCAGAGGGTCAGAGTATCTCTTCACATGAGAGCAGATTTTGAGGTCTGGTTGATTTTCCTGAACAGTTTTAATGGTGTTCCTATTAGGTCCGTGGACGAACATTTTGTGTGGTCTATACAGATATTTTCTGATGCTTCAGGATCTAATGGTTTTGGACTTTTCTGGGAAGGAAAATGGTGCACTGAACCTTGGCCTCAGCACTGGATCATTGAGAAGCGAAGTATCGCATTCTTTTAATTTTTTCCCTTGATCGTAGCACTCTCAGTCTGGGGTAAGTTTCTAGCTAATAAATCTGTGCTCTTTCGTGTTGATAACAGAACTGTGGTTGATCTGGTCAGTGGTCAGAAAGCAAGGGAAAAACACCTGCTTCAGTTATTGCAGAGGTTCATGCTGAGTTGCTTAATGTTGAATATAACGTTTAGAGTTAAGCATATTCCCGGTATGGATAATAATATAGCAGATGCGTTATCTCGTTCCCAGTGGCAGAGATTCCGTGGTTTGTCACCCACAGCAGATCCAGAAAAGACTCCAATTCCTCAGGAGCTATGGCAGCTAGCGGACTGACGTTAAGGATGTTGCTGGAGCACTCTCTTGCTATCAGCACATGTTTAGCTTACAGGAGGGCATGGGTGGAATTTCTACAGTCAGGTTCGGCTTGTCGTAACAATGATCACACAGGCTCTTTACTACGTAATGATGACATACTGCGTTTTGTGCTGAGCAACATTGATAAAGGCATAGCAGCTACCACCATTGCAGGAAAGCTTTCAGGAATATCTTTCTACGGAAAATGCCTTTGGGGTTATGACCCGTCTCTGGGCGAGTTAGGCAGAAGAATTTTGCTAGGTTGGTCTAAGGTAAAGAAACGTGGGACATTACTGCGCAAGCCTATATCTCTTGAATTATTGGAAGGGTTTATAACAACGTTGCCCACACTTTGCTATTCCAAGTTTGAAGTTGCGCTTTTTACACTTTGCATGTTATGGTTATTTTTTGGTGCCTTTAGGCTATCTGAACTTTTAGGAAAGCCGTTTATTCAAGGTCTAAGATATTCAAATGTATCCACATTGTTGGAATCACTAAGAATTCATTTAGAGTCATCCAAAATAGATCAAAGAGGTAAAGAGGCTACTGTGGTGTTGCGGAAACTTAGCGGTCCGCTATGCCCATCGTTCGCCTGGATAAAATTTCAAGAATTTCCTCATTACCCTAATAGCAACTGTATTTTTCAGCACAAGGATGGCTCCGCACTGACTGCTTCCCAGCTTTTAGAGGTACTGAGGAAATCTTTGCTGGCATTAGGGCTAAATCTGTTAGATTTTGGTGCACATTCATTTCGCATAGGAGCTGCTTCAGAAGCCGCCAGGAGGGGTTTCTCTCTACAACAGCTGCATCGACTTGGCCGTTGGTCATCAAATTGTTGTTTAAAATATGTTAGAAATTTCAATGAATGTTAAAAATCCAATTTGTTCTTGCTAACATGTATTTCTTTCTAGGTCCCCACATACCTTCATCACCATCCATGGCGAATGTATGGATTGTAGGACACTCTTTCGTCAGATGGGCGGCCGAACAAGCAGACAGCAGCCACTATGGTGCAAATTTAGGTTTTAGTTTTGAGGACACGGACATTTTATGGTTTGGTAAGAGTGGGATGAAGTGGGGTCAGCTGTTACCCAGGTTGAACGAGTTGGCTTCTTCTAAGCCTTTACCTAAGGTATTATTAATTCATTTGGGCGAAAATGATTTAGTACAGTTGTCTGGCCTGGGACTCCTTCTGAAAGTCAAAGCTGACTTAGCCAAAATAGTGCTTTCGTAGCCCATTACGAAAATTGTATTTACTGCACTTGTACCAAGGTGGGTTTGGAGTGTTGTAGGGATTCTGCGTATGCACAGAACTATGCGCAGGAAACCAGAACCTTAGAGAATTGTGGTGTACCAGAAACTCCCCTCAGAACTAAGAACCCCCTATCCGACTAGCTTAGTGTCACATTCGTTATCCGAGATTTAGCTCGGCGGTCCCAATGTATAGACAACCCAGAACATGCGACTTAGTTATTCTCAGGAATAGTGGGAACCCGAAATACCCGTTTGCACATATATATTAGTCCACAACAGAATAACTAAGACACAGTAAAGTTTAAAGAATTTATTCATAAACCTCGAGTCCTGTTATACAGTACTTTGGCTAACATAAGCAGACAAATGGTTAAGATCATTACCATTAGCATTGTTACAATACCATAGAAAATGAAAGGAGCGATCATATTGTAATGACAGTGGAAAACAACCACCCTCCTTTCTCTAGCAACTAATAATATATTATTAGACTATTAGAAGGTCTCATAGGCTTGCATAGGGGACCCCATACCGTATAGATCAGCTCAGGTGTATCACATCACAGGATCAGCTCAGTGTTCTCTGCAACAGCTCTTCTATCGAATGCCTTAACAATATGCTGCGCTGTGATATTAAAGCCCACGACATTCTGGTATTTGCGGCTGCGTGCATGTTGTGACTAAACAGTGGTACGATCACCCTGAACATAATCAGCCGGCACCGTCTAGTGTCCCAGAACAGTTCTTTACTCGATGTACAGACCAAGGGCACTAGCAACTGTTAAGGATGTATAAATAACATTCACTTGAGACGAGTCTGCATTTCTCAAATGAATAACATGTAACAACAGTGTCGGGTGCAAAGGCAGCATAAGCAACAAGATGTTTTTCCAACAGCTAACGTGATTGAGCTAACTTAGCACTGTAAATAGGGAGTGGCCTAAAACCACGTGACATCCCCCTTTGATCGAACCACTGTACAACCAGGGGTGAACAATTTTAGCAGAACGCAGAGTTCAAGATCAACGATGCAGACTAAAGAACTTGAAATGTGAGTTCAGAAAGTCAGAGGAAGAAAAAATCTCGAAGAGTAGAGAGAGAGACAGAAAAAAAAATGTAAAAACACAATCCATCGTCCATAGATGCCAACGATCATTTGTGAGAAGATAGAAAAAAATTCACTCCATTGAACTTGCCATCCGGCAGTCAATTTAAGAAGGTATAAGCAGCATATGTAGCCGCAGCTTCCAGTAGAAAATCATTGGAGTCATCCGCAAAATTGGCTGTCATCCAATTCAGCAACGAAAAAGAACACACGTGTTCCACCGGGAAATGAGCATCAAGCACTCCACGTGGACAAGAAGCAGGCATCTCGATGTAACTTCGTGCCAGGAAGTCAACTGCTGCTTTCTCGATATCCCATAATCCAAGGACTCCATGCGCCGCACCCAAGGCCATAAACCCGACTCCAGAACAGTCAAACTCATGAACCACTAAGGGATACATCAGTCGATCAAAATCCAGGTCAGGTGACACCAAGTTTGACAAACACACATCCAGAGCCCATTGGAACGGACATTCGAGACAGTGAAAAACAGGCTGTACACAAGTGAAATACGGGAACCGGAAGGATAATCCATAAGCGATACTCAAGGTAGCCAGTGGTAAAGTCCCATAAGTTTCCCACATCTGGCTACGCAGATGGAACAGGCTGAATCTGTGGTCGAGAAGCGCAAGTTGTGCAGCCATAGCGTAGTGCGCAGACCAACAGTAGTATGCCAGCAATTAATGCGAGTATCAGAGGAAACCCTCCGAAAACACCAGAAAAAATTGAATGAAAAATAGCTGGTATTATACCAAAAATAGACTGGAAAGACGTCACAAGGCCAGAGCCTACAATTTTAAAAAAAGGGACCAGACCAGTCGTAGAAGAAGCATTGAAGATAGTGTGTATTAGTGTGCCAAAATGGAGGGGGAGGTCAGTATTCAAAAGTGCTTGAACTTCCGTGCGAGCGTTCGCCACCTGAAGGAGAAATGTTTCACGTGACGAAGTCAACGCAACCTCCTTTTGAGACAAAAGAGCCCTTATTCTGCTCATCCTATTGAACTCTGCTTTCAAGGTCGGAATCGTCGGCCAGATGGATATATCCAGTCGGCCTTGCGGGGGTGGGAACAGCACGTTATTACAGCAAATTACTCTCCGTGAAACTGAAACAATATAGGGAATTCCAGCTAACATCCCACAGCAAGCCTCACTATTTAAAAGCAAATAACTACCATTAGCAAGCAGCGTAAATGACGGTGTTATAACTGGCACAGGAATGCCCTTCAATACGCAAGCTAAATTAGGGGCATTCATATTACACGATCCATGTAATTGGATATGTCTACATACTACAGAATGATCAGGAGCAGACGTACACTCCTCACCTTTCAAATAAACTTCTTTGCCGTCTCTCTCACATCGATATGTAAATGGGAGAGACCATACCTCATGCAAGAATGCAGAACCAAGTTTTTCGTATCTGCCTAAGGCATAATGTTTCATGCATGAACTAAACCTATACATAGAAATTGGCAGAGTGACCATCCCATGGACAAGCCACACAGCATAATCCGACTCAGCAACAGAAAAAGGCAAAGGTTCTAACTTTTCTATATGCAGTAGTGAATATGTAGCATCTTTCATGGACATGAATTGCTGCTTTGATGTCAGATTAAATGGGCGGAATAAAGAAGAAATATTCATGTAATCCCACGGCACTTTCCCCCCTTTTAACGTCTGCAAAGTCCAAGCAAATTGCATTATCGAACGCAATTGATTTTGACCATGATACAATACAGACACATCGTCCTGGACAATATCTACAACAGATGAAACAATGTTATCCAATGTATATATTCTTGAAGATAAGGTATTAATACTATTATCTATTACTGCCAATACTTTTTCCATATTGGCTTGGTCAATAGCACGGAGTCTGGAAGCAGCCTCAATCTGCGACAACTTCCAGACCTCGTTGTAAACAGCATACACCCATCTTTTGGATCTACCCAATGCGGGACCCTTAACAAAATCATTCAAATCAATTTTGTCATGCAAACGTGACAAGTGAATCTTAACTGAATCTAATGTGGAATGTTGTAACCATGTCTGGCACAATTTACCTACCGAGTAGGTAGTGACAGTGTGTGAGGACAGAAAACGTGGGTCTACTCTATCCTGTATGTACCCGGGAATTAACCCCAAAAATCTACGTTGACAGTTATCCGAACTTTTCTACCATACCAACCAACCTTCAGGGTCTAATGCACTAATATTGAAAGTGGAATTGGAAATAAAAGACTGCAACATAGTAAGGGACAGATCTGTGTGATTCTCCCAACCAGGGTAAGCTCTCAGATCCGGGATCGAGGGGGAATTTAATTTTTTAGAAATAGCCAATCCAAAACAGGTTGTCTGAAAAATTGTAGAATTTAAAAATAACATGTGGTTTGGGATGAGGCAGGCACGATGTAAAGCTTCTGTACCTTGTACTTGCCAAGATTTAGTTCCCCAAACCGATTTGAGATCAATAGTATGTTTCCAAACGTCATACCCACCAACTGCCAAATCGTCCATGAAGGACTTAGAAAACAACAATTTAGTGTGGGTTAAACGCACCTTTGAAATAGGTTCGTCTCTAAGTTTAAAATAAAAAGAGGCATTATGGGATACACTGAAATCCGAAAAATACGAAAATTTATCGATCAATGTTTTTGAACTACCAATCTTCGGCGCTGGGCAATGTTCCCACTGTGTAAAGTTGACTAAACTACGAAATGTGTTTGCCCTATGAAGAAAATGTGTGCCATAATGTTGATAACAAAACTGTTCTGCATAGTTTTCATTATTCAAATACAAATCCTCAGCATCAAATGCGGCATAGTATTTTAAATCAGAAAACAGCGTCTCTATAGTTTTAACATCCCAATCATCAGATCGAATGTCTTGTTTCACCACATCTCCCATAGAAACACGATATACAGATGGCACAATAATCACTTCCGTGGGCCCATGAATTTGAAATTTAACTGCATCCCATGCTATTCCATCACGTACAGGCCAGGCGGTGATATTTACAAAAGTCAGGTCCCTCTTCATGATGTGCGACGATGAATGTGGGGCCAAAGTTCCATTAATTAAACTAATTGTAGAACGTTCATCCAGGTAGTGTCCATTTATCAGCCTAAAAAACACCACCACAAAACCAATGGACATGAACAAAAAAATGCAAATGAGCACCAGCCAAATGTATATCCAGGGGGGAACCAAAAATTGTCTCTTAAACCAGGCAAAAAAATTTGAAAATTTGGAAGGGGCAGTGGAAGTCAATGATTCAGTTCCAAAGGAAGAATTAGACTGGACAATGTCAGTTGATTGCAAAAGGGACAAAGGGACATCAGCAGGATAAGAATACTCAGCATCATCAGGCAAAGCACCATCCGCAGGTGAAACAGCAGAATCAGAAAGTACTTGCATTTCAATGGCAACCTCAGGCACGATGTCAGATGGTGGAACCACTACAGAACTGCGCATCATCGAAGGGCAAGAAACTGAAGGTGTCAGACTATGGAGTATCGGCCACCCTGTGTAGCTTGACATTGTCAACTGAAATGCACCTGTTGTCTCTGTGACCAGGAAGTGGAGGCAAAACAATTGTGCGGGTACCCTCAACTCCAAGCACTGGCACTGGTGCACGATAAGAGGGGCCAAACTCCTTCTTCTTCTCCACCTTCTCACGGACCAGATCACCAACTCTGGGTAGCCAGCCGACTACCGGAATCTGAAGTCCAGCTTCGGTCGCAGAGGATACGTGTTCTTTTGCTAGAGTGTCTCTTGTTTCTTGAAGATTCTGTAAGACAGTACAGTGGTCATCTAAGTCAAAAGGCGCGGCTGCCGCCGCCATGTCGAGACCCTCAAGGTCAGGAACAAACATTCGAACTCCGAAGAGCATCATGTACGGGGTCCTCCCACCCAGAGACCTTCTAGGGAGATTATTAAGTGCACGTTGGACGTCATACAAATGGGCTAGCCAGTTTTTGCCAGTACCTAACACCCTGGCTGTCAATGATTGCTTTAGGTCACGGTTCATTCGTTCCACAACACTATTGCCCTCAGGCCGGTATGCAGACGAAAATTTGACTTGGACCCCCAAACTTCTCATAGCTTCTTTGTAAGCCTTAGAGGCGAACGCAGGGCCCTGATCAGAGTGAAGGGTGCCACATGCAAAACTCCCTATAAAGACACGCAATGCTTTGATGACAGTCCTGGCATCAGCACTCCTGTGTGGCCACACCCAAAGAAAACGTGTGCACGAATCTACTGCAACCAAGATATACTTGTATGCAGTGTCCGAGGAAAAAGGACCGCAGTGATCTAAATAAACACACGCTAGTGGTTGATTAGATATATGCAGCTGCGTTTGTGGTGGACGCGCCACCGTAGATGGCTTTATCTGTTGGCAAATCCCACAATTGAGGACTTAAGTCCGTGTATGTTTGTACAAACCGTACCACCAATAACGCTGTTGCAACAGTGACACAGTTGCGGACACTCCGGCGTGCGCAGACGCAACACCCTCGTGCGCAGCTTGTACCAATGCGGGCCTGCAGTCCGAATTGGGAATAACCCTATCCCCAACATCATTAATCCTCACTAACGGGACGTTATCAGGACTTAAGTGATAATGGTATCGAGAAGGGAAACCTCTAGGGAAGTCCGTCCCAGTCTCTGATGCAGCAATAGCTGCCAAGATGTCATCATCGATCTTACTTTTGGATCTTGTAACTGCTGCTACTAAGTATGTTGCCACTGCTGTTTTAGCTGCCTCGTCAGCCAAACTGTTACCGACAGCATGGACGCCAGCTCGTTGGTGACCAAGAGTGTGAATAACATTCACAAGGGGTCGACTGCATTTTAGTTCAGCCACCCTAGCCCAAAGTGTTTTATGCTTCACTGTGCTACCTTTTGAATCACGAAATCCATTCGCAATCCAAAACATCAGATTGTCGTTGTAAGATTGAACACAATAGTAAGAATCACTCACTATAAGAGTTGTGACTCTGTAATCAGCAAACTCCAGTGCAAGCACCAGAGCTCTAAGCTCCGCCAATTGTGCGGTACAATCACCCAAAGTCTGCGTATGTACCGCATCCTGTACGAATTCACCATTCACGAAAGTACCAACAACAATTGCGCAAGCCGCTGAATAAGCGTGCCTTGATCCAGTTGCGGGCTGTGCGGACCCATCAGTGTATATGACACAATTGAACTCCTCCAACGGGCGCAATGTAAGTGGAGCCGGATGAACTAATTCATACTCCAAACTCTCCTGAGTCTGAAGTCCTGCGTCAAAAATGTATTCGACATCAGGCGAGGCTAAGGAGGTCGCCCATTGTATCCACCTTGGATGCAAAGCTTTAGAATTTGGCACACTTGCTTTAGTGACTGCCTCTAGGGCAGGAAATGGTGTTACCACCATCATGCGCTTCCCCTGTGATAGCGCTCGTTCTTTCAGGATTGCCATCTGAACCGCCGTCAAAACTTTTTCGACAGTGGAGAAACGCATTTCAGCCGAAGTATATAAATGAGATTTGTAAGCAATGGGGACAGTGTCGCCTTCATTGTATGTTAAGTACGTGAACCCCTCCACACCCGGTACAATTCTTATGACCAGGTTTGTGTGGTTATCACGAGTTTGTAAATATTTCGCAGTAAGAAGGTCAGACTGCAAAGAGTGTAATGCAGCCGAATGTTCTGGCAGCCAGCAAGATTTGGTAAAAGTAGGTTGCACCAAGGCATATAGTGTCTTGATACGCTGGGCATATTCAGGAATGTAGGTACGACCGAAATTCAGAAAGCCCAGCAATGATTGTAGTTGTTTCAGTGTCGTAGGGATACGAAGGCGTGCGCATTTCTCAAGGAACTGCGGAGCCAAGCCTCGGCCCTCATTGTTGAGTTCGTACCCCAAGAATAAAACTGTGTACTCGGCAATGTGGGACTTCTTAAAGTTAAACTTGTAACCAAAGTCCGCAAACATAGTAATTATGTTGTCCACGCGAGCAAGGTGTGGAAGCAACTCGTCGTCTGTTAAGTGGATGTCATCAACGTACGAGTACGCCTCCGGGTCTACCATCTCTAAGAGAGAGACCACACGAGCAGCAAATACCCCAGGACTATTTTTATAGCCCATTGGGAGTCTTTTGAACACTTTTTGTTTACCACCCGAAGTAAAAGCGGTCCACTCATAACTATGAGGGGATATGTTATGGCAATAAAAACCATTGGACAAGTCGAGTGTGGTTTTGAACCTTTTTCTCACAAGACTATCTACGAGGGCTGAACTATGGGTATTTTGCACCGCACAATTCCGGCAGTGCGAGTTTAAGTGCCGGTAATCCAAAACTAGGCGGTACGATCCGTCAGGCTTCGTTACAGTGAATAAAGGATTATTCATGGATGACACACACGTTTCAATCACTCCCCTGATATTCCAATTGTTCAAGGATAGCCGCGACGTGAGACCTAGCCTCACGACGCATAGGGTATTGGGGCTGAGGCTGGGGGTCGGACCGCAATGGAAATTCGTGGAGGGTAGAACTTTTATCCCACCCCACCTGATTACGATACAACGCTGGTGCAAGCACCCGCGCCCACTCCTCGGCCAACTTCTTAGACTCCTCCTTGGGCACTACGTGTCCAAAAGAAGGAAGAATAACTTCTTCCCCCCTTGGAGCGTTTAGAACGAAAGCCGGGGGCCAATCTTTCTCCGCCAATAGTATATCATAGGTGGTCGTTAGATTATCCCAAAATACCGCGTTAATTTTTCGTTGTATGTCACCCTCAATATTGAGGACTATGTCAAATAATCTCTCAGGGGGGGCTACGCGAGTATCAGCAGTTTCTACTGTTACATAGATTTTAGTTGCTGTCGCCTCCAGAAATGGACGCAGTGCTCCCCGCACTACTGTAACCTCCGCCGCGCTGTCTAGCAGCGTCAGCGCCCATTTCATGTTCAGAAGCTGTGTCCGTACCATCTGAGGCATACTTCGCTGAGATTGCAGCAACCTTCTTTTTCTGAAACGGAGGACGTGGATGTGCAGAATCCTCCTGCTTGCCTTTTCTGTCCTCCTGTCGGGGCTGGTCTCGACCTTGAGCACCCCGGCCTCTCCCACGGTCTCCTCCACCAAAGTGTGAAGCCGCTGTTTCCTCTGAAGAACGAGGAGAGCGCTGGTCAGGAACCTGAAACCTATCAGGTGACTTAATACGAGAACGATCACGCAAATCATAAGTGCGTTCAACATAAGCCTGAACTGGGGACGCAGGACGAGTCTCCTGTTTCTGTTGCTGTTTATCTTGTTTTTTAGCTCGCCAATTTTGTTTTGGAAAGTTGGGTTTATCGTCTTTTGTAGACGAACTCACTTTAGTGTGCTGTACTACATCAGGAATTTTGATGACGGGTTTCACGCCTAGGGCACTACGTCCAACCATCCTATAGGCTTTCGCAATAACTTTTGCAAACTCCCTCGGCTTATCGTCATCCGCAATAAGTGCCATCATGTTTCCCACTTGAAACTGCATGGCATCTCCTTTGAGATTTCCCATTATCATGGAACATACTATATCGAAGCTGTCGATAAGCCGCATTCCCAATTCAATAGCTGCTTCCGCCCCATGGTCCTCCTGGACTTTCTTGATAACGGAAGGTAGTACCGACATAGACGTAGTGCCGAAGCACTTCGAATAGGTCGCGGCAAAGACCTTGCCCCAATTGTCACAATCGACAATGTCTGGGACTAGTTCTTTCGGCAAAGTAATAGTGAGTATCCTGTGTTTATCCACAGGACTAGTGTTAGGAAACACGGCTTCTAGTTGATCGAATTTCTCTGCAAGCCAATAAGGATACTCATCCTTATTCTGGGGGCGCTTGCCGACAACCGGGTTTACCATTACAGGACTGATCACAGCCGCATGATGGTGATCAGCCCCGTGTCCCGCAACTGCAGGTGCCCCCACCTGTACAGTGCGCGACACATACTGCACTAACGCCCTATGGACCGTAATCAGGGTCGTGTGTAGTATACGTAAGCTATCCACTCCTACCGTCAGGTAGCGTGGATGAGGTGTATGTCCGGCCAGCACCGGCCAAGTAGCTCCTTCAATAGACAAAGGACCCAGTCTCGCCGGGGTGACCGTGTGGTGGAGGGCGCCATTAAACCAAATAGTGTGCTGCCAGGTTGAAATAGGAATTTCTAAAGCCATATATGGGGTATAATGTAGAGGCACCGGCGTGGCAGTGTATTTGTGGAACGTTTTATCGACATCTTCCACAGCCTCAAAGGTAACCCACGAGTAAAACAACTCATAAGGGTAAGTGGCACTTGCACTCACGACAAACACCACTGCCATCCCGTCATCAGGCACCCCGTACGTCCTCAAATGAGCACGTAGAGACAGCCTACTATGAGCGGGAATTTCTTCCGCCATTAGGACGAAAAAGAAGATACAACGAGGATCTTTAGTAGCACTTGGGCTTAGTTTAGTGTAACCTTTTTTATTATCAAGCTTGAAAGAACCTATAGCCTAAAACCTAGATAGGTTAAACCGTCACTCCTGTTATTCGGAAACCAGAGTGAGGGCGTTATGGACTAATAAAAAGCACTACTAAGGCATCTCAGATATTAAGACCAAACGTTAGGTGCGCCATGTTGTAGGGATTCTGCGTATGCACAGAACTATGCGCAGGAAACCAGAACCTTAGAGAATTGTGGTGTACCAGAAACTCCCCTCAGAACTAAGAACCCCTTATCCGACTAGCTTAGTGTCACATTCGTTATCCGAGATTTAGCTCGGCGGTCCCAATGTATAGACAACCCAGAACATGCGACTTAGTTATTCTCAGGAATGGTGGGAACCCGAAATACCCGTTTGCACATATATATTAGTCCACAACAGAATAACTAAGACACAGTAAAGTTTAAAGAATTTATTCATAAACCTCGAGTCCTGTTATACAGTACTTTGGCTAACATAAGCAGACAAATGGTTAAGATCATTACCATTAGCATTGTT
The DNA here is from genome assembly GCF_964204655.1 of Triturus cristatus. Classification (NCBI taxonomy): domain Eukaryota; kingdom Metazoa; phylum Chordata; class Amphibia; order Caudata; family Salamandridae; genus Triturus; species Triturus cristatus. Next base: position 1,076,972,286 of record NC_140591.1, on the reverse strand, counting down.
ACAATACCATAGAAAATGAAAGGAGCGATCATATTGTAATGACAGTGGAAAACAACCACCCTCCTTTCTCTAGCAACTAATAATATATTATTAGACTATTAGAAGGTCTCATAGGCTTGCATAGGGGACCCCATACCGTATAGATCAGCTCAGGTGTATCACATCACAGGATCAGCTCAGTGTTCTCTGCAACAGCTCTTCTATCGAATGCCTTAACAATATGCTGCGCTGTGATATTAAAGCCCACGACATTCTGGTATTTGCGGCTGCGTGCATGTTGTGACTAAACAGTGGTACGATCACCCTGAACATAATCAGCCGGCACCGTCTAGTGTCCTAGAACAGTTCTTTACTCGATGTACAGACCAAGGGCACTAGCAACTGTTAAGGATGTATAAATAACATTCACTTGAGACGAGTCTGCATTTCTCAAATGAATAACATGTAACAACAGTGTCGGGTGCAAAGGCAGCATAAGCAACAGGATGTTTTTCCAACAGCTAACGTGATTGAGCTAACTTAGCACTGTAAATAGGGAGTGGCCTAAAACCACGTGACAGGAGGGGCACCGAGAAGTTTTCTGCCATCGACAGGGCCCGGCGTAAATTTAACAGAGGACTATGCCAGTTCTGCCTCATCAACAACATTTCCTGGTTATCACATGATGACATCGGTAAAGACGACTTTCAATTTTTCAGATCGGATGGGGTACATTTAACCTTCATTGCATATCAAAGATAAGTTATCTTATATCTTGGGACTATGTCCGTGGGGTTGAAGGTTTGCATAAGCGGCTTTCCTTCTTGTTTGGGGACATATATGATATTAAAGAATTTTTGTTCTCTTGCAATGATGATTCTATGTTTTTTGGGGGGAGGCTACGGCACAATATCTGATTATGATTCATTCCAAACACGTTAAAAAGGGGGGCTTTTGGGGGACAGGAAAAATGCTTTTACAGGGTTTTTTCCTGGTGGCAGATTGGGACGGGATTGAGGCAGGTAGAAAGGGTTGGGGCAGGCAGAATAGCTTAGGACAGAAGGGAAACAGAGATAAGGGGCTGGGGTAGAGGTTCCAGGTGGGGGAGAATTGGGGCTCTATGTGGGGGAAAAATTCATGGGGGAAATCTCTTCGGGGATCGATATGGGGGAAATTTCATTGGGGGATCGATATGGAGATAATTTCATTGGGGGATCGATATGGGGGAAATTTCATTGGGGGATCGGTATGGGGATTTTTCATGGGGGATCATGGAGGGGTGGCGGGGGCGGGATTATTTTCATTGAAAGTCATTGATTGCATTATGATTCTGTTTTTTTGTTGCTAAATAAAAGCAACCTTTTAACCCCCATCGGTCTGCGATGTGATTCATTGCCCGAAGAGATTATTCTGCACTGTTCATTGTGATGAAATTTAGAAGTATTTCTAAGTTGTGAAATCCATTTTGCTCCTCTTTAATAAGGTCGCTATCTTTGAACCACCTTTTTTGAATAAAGTAATATTCTCTGCTCCACTTTTGGCTGCCATATTATATATTTTTATTATGTTTATTCATTCATGTACTGTCCAAGTAAATTGACACAATGGTGATAAAGATTCAATGGGATTAGATCAGGCCAAAAAAATCCCTTGGCTAAATTACATAAGAACATTATCGAATGATCTGTGTAGACTTTTATTTTAAACCAGACACTATGAGCACCTTACCTAGAAAAGAGCTTAAAGCCCTATGTTTAAATCATTTCGAGACCCTCAGACTGGCAGCGGAAATAAATAAAAACTCTGTGATCCAGCACCAATTGAGTTTGGCCAGTTACTTTATTCAACCCTACCTAGTGTGGTGCATAGGGGATTATGATAGATATATACTGACTAGGTTCAGATTTGATTGCTTTCATCGTTTGTTTTCATTTCCAGCAATAAATGACTGGTCTAAGAATCTTTGCCATTGTCCGTGCGATAATCTAGCATCACAAACTACAATGCATGTTGTCCTTTTTTGTAAGGAACGAGCCAGATGGATTATGCCTCTTTTAAAACAGGGAGCATGGCAGCAATGTTGCCCGGCTTTCCTTTTTTTTAAACTATTGGATAATGTGTACTGTATTGGTATTATGTCTGGGCTTTTGAAAAGCATACTGAGGAAAAGGAGAAGTATAACCTGTTAGTTTTTATATAGTAAAATTATGGATCAACTGTATATACTAAGGCACTTTTTGATGCGTATCTTAAATAGAATTGTTTTTTATACTTTCTGCTTTTATGATTTTATCATGTATTTAAAATCGAATAAAGCATTTTCTGATTCTGATTCTGACACAATGGTGTCACTCTGGCCCATTTGCATATTCGTACTTCCTTGTCCCTTTAAGATTCTAATTTTGTAAAGGGACAATTACAATACAGTTCGTCGTCTATGACCACTAATAAATATACCCAGAAGCAAAGGACTATATTACGAGTGCAGCCAGCCCAAAAGCTTCACAGACGCCGACTGCAGAGACAGCAGTACTTCGTTGAAGCTGGGCCCTGACAGAATCAAGGTGAGCACTATCTGCACTATGATCCGCTTCGTCGTTTAGTTGTGTCCCGCTGTAGAATCATAGGACTTCAAATTGCAACTATTTTTCTCATAGACTAATGAGATCCTGATATGGAGATGCGCCAGGATGACACCGGGAGGGTCATAGCTCACTGAATGCACCCGTAAGGACTGTGAATGTGTAATTGAACCATTTATATGGGCCTGTTGACTATTAATTTGTAATTAATTTTTATTGTTCATGTGTCACATTGGGTATGCGACAAGTTGATTCAGATCCATTATGAAGCAGTTCAGTTATTCTTCACACGGGTTGATTCTACGAGGGTGCAGCATTACCTTCATGAATGTGGTCAATTATAACAGTTCTCTACATGAAAATTACAGGTTGTTTTAGAACGCTACTGTACATATCATTCTCTAATAGAAATTAACTAAAGACGTACTGATTCTTTCATGCAGTGAAGCATCTACTGTTTATAGGAATAAAACACATTGCATTTTGTCCACATATCAAATGCACTTCCCCTGACATTCAGTTAGGTTTTCCATACCGATTAGCTATGTTCTGTAGGCACTTGCCCAGATTACTAATAGCAGCAGTGAGGGAAATTTTGAATACACAGATGAATTGCAATACGGAATGGTCACACATCTACGGGTTTGTCCCTTGGTCTTTTTGCTTGAATAAAGCTAAGGCCATGTAATCTTTCCATGTTCGTCTGTGTCCATTATTACATCAGTAGTGATCTGTCGATCCTACAGACTTGTACATTTGTGAAACTGTGTCGCATCACATTGAAAGTTAAAATGCTTTCCCCCTTTTTTCATTTCAGCATACATGGCTGTTAAGTACTGGTTGCCAATGAGCAACTTGTGTCCTGATTTTATAAGATACAACTACAAATTGAAACTGTTCGTGTAAATTCCTAAGTAAGTTTTAGACACTGCCACTTCTTTCTTGTTTCTCTTTTTCTCACAATTCTTTTTGAGTTTGCCTCAGCCTTTAGGGTAAATAAGTTTCTGAAGAGGGGATATCTTTCTGTCCCTTCACTCTCTTTGATAAATCTCAAGCTGGATATGTCACTTTGGCTTATTCTTCTTTCACTCTGGTGTATTTCTTTTCTTTCTTTTTTTTATTAATTTTTATCATGTTGTAATTTATGGTTCATTCCTTTGTATATAGAGTTATTCATCATTCTATTCTAACATCCTGAAGGTGGTCTAGATGATGTTTCCACCCTTTAAAGACCAAAACATCGACAATCACGCCTACTTTTGTTCTGAATCATTTGACTTAGGTATATGTTTTCTGTTTAATTAGTTAAATTGTTCTGTTATTATTTGAAAGAGGTGCTCACAGTAGCAACAATGAGCTGTCGGTAACATCAAAATAAGTGAAAATCCCCAGTTGCTATGTGTTGTTTTATATAGAGTTTTTTACTAGTCTTTTGTACCCTTTGAAATATCTTTTAAATATAAATTCACTTTATTGAAATATATATATCTGTGTAAGACTTTTTGTAGTAGATTTATTCTAATTGATTAAATGTGAGCTACTAGATAGAGCTTGCCACCATTGTTTGCATATTGAATGCCTAATAGTGTATAAATAAGTAAATCCCTTGTAGGCACACTTACTCGTCAATATTTTGATTACCCAAGCCTCCATGAGTATATTGGGTTCCCCACTTTTTCTTATACCATTTCAAAAGCAGGCCTCAGAAATCTGAATCCCTTCCATACAATCCCTATCATGCACCCAGGTCTGCTTGCACGCAGACCTTACTCCAATACATTGGGCCACAACTATCTTGTGGGACAGCATGCTTTGTCAAGCCAGGTTTACATGTCCCCGGTGGACCTGTGGAATTCCACAACCATTGTTTACTGAGGCCAGTCAGCAGGGCTTGAGCTAGAATCCCTACCTGTCCATTCAGGAAATAGTCTCAAAATGTCCCACTTGGAGCTGCATTTCTCAAAAAGGTCTAGAGTAATAAGAGTCCGCACATAAAGGATGGTTCATGATCCAAGACCTTTGGAAAGGGAGACACACATTTCAAAACTAAGGCAATTTCTCACATAGAAAAAAAAGAGACAGGGAATGGCCTTTGGTATCATATGAGTCAAATGCACACGAGTTCTAAGACATTTCAAAATCAAATCCAATCTCTTACTTTCATATCATGATCATGTCTTTGGAAAAAATGTGTATGGATGTAAATCACCTTTCATTAGGCAGACAATGCAGATCTGGTCGGCGGTGCATAACTAACATTCATCACTGAATCATGCATATACCACAACAGGAGCATCCGGTTCAATATTAATCAACTCCAAAAACTCAATAACCATAACAAGATAGCCAATCACAGAGGGATCCTGGGCATTTAGACGGTCAGGCTCCCTCATACCTCACAGTCCAGACATGTGCGGTGAGACTGTGGCCTCAAGTTCAACAGCCATTGTTAACAGGTGCCATTTTCATATATGTGGATTCTAGGACCCCCCCCCCCCCTGTGATTCAAGGAGGAGATGTCAGGCACCCAGTCTGCCTCACATGACAGAGCTGGTGCTTCATCTAGCCATGTCCGGACCGCCTCTGATAGGTCCAAGACCACGTGTCCTTGAGCCTGGGTCTTCAAAGTCTTTCCCCACCCAGTGGCTATTTCTTTCACTCTCATCTCATTTTCACTGGATCTGCCCCTTTTACGTCTGAGTCTCCCATCCATACACAAAACATCATCACAACCCTACCTCACCTCTACCCTCGTTTAGCTAGCTCAGGTCCTCAAACTTTTTACCTCTCCCCCAACATGTTTAGCTATCTTTCACAGTTCCACAACCACCTCTTCCCTTGTCTGTCAGTTTAGTGCATAGGTGTAACACAGGCCCCTGTAGCCCCTGCACAACAGACATGCCACCCATACTTCTGTGGAATCACAGTGCACTAGGCTGATCACATTTAGCACAGGGCAATCCACTAGCCTTAACAACCCTTCCAGTCCAACTCTGTTTGATCAGGGCCAGCATCAAGCATTTCTCAACCATTCTTTTTTTTGTTACTGATACACAAATTACTACATGCACAGCTATCATATGCTCAGCTCCAAATGATGTGTGTGTAAATTAGTATAGTTATAACTTGTACAAACAAAATATTTGTTATTTGAAAAGTGTACACAAAACGCCACTCTCATCCATTCTCCACTCTTCTCCGTTTGCAGTCACAACTGGTGAGCAATGCCCAGTGTGATATGATGGCATAATGGATGTCAGACTTTATATTTTTGGGTGCCCCTTGGGATACCCTGCTTTACATTCAGGCAGGGGCATGTGCCAGTCTCATCTATGGCACCACCAAGTGTTGTGGTTATTCACTGTCATTATGCCGATACATTGTTTAGGCAGAGTGAGGGGTGAAAGCAAGGCAAGTCTGTTGGAAAGAAACCTCAAGTTAAACAAATTGTGCCAAACATTTAGCTATTTCTTGCCATTCCTAAGGCACCCAGGTGAGGGGTGTTGTGCGTTAATTGTGCAACACATTGTTGCACCATGGATGCAAATCCCAAGGGAGGGGGCTGTCTCCCTGTAGCTTGTAACACTGACTGCTTACTAAAGGCAGTGCTCTGTTCTCATGAGCATTTGTGAAGCCCTGGACAGCTATCCACGGCCAGTGCCAGCCCGGACTGGCACACAGCATCCACCCTGAACTCAATATTTTCTACACCACTGCTGATACCAAAGACTGAGGTCCCATCTGCTTGCCTAAACTGAGCCAAGAGGGAGGGTGTTGCAGTGCAGTGCCACGCAGATAAGGTATACCTTCAGGTGTATCACATGAGGGGGCTAGAAGGGGCATTGGATGACCAAGCTTAGACAAATGTAGATCACTCCTAATACACTAATATGACTTGACATAGCCTTGCATTCCCTACATGTCAATTTAATGTACATAAAAACTACCCTTTGAAATTAATAGACTTCACCTAAATGTTTTAAACAAAATTAACACACTTAGCCCATGCAGTACCCACCAGTGTTCCAAGAGAGTGTTGCTGTGCAGTGCCACGCAGAAAAGATGTACCTTCAGCTGTATCAAATGAGGGGGGTTAGAAGGGGGATTGGATGACCAAGCTTAGACAAATGTAGATTACTCCTAATACACTAATAGGACTTGACATAGCCTAGTGTTGCAGGGATTCTCCACATATACAGAACTACGCGCAAGAAACCAGGACCTCGGTGTACAGTGGTGTACCAACCGCCCACCTTAGTGCCCGGATCCCCTATCTGACTAGCTATAATGTCTCATTTGTTCTCCGAACTACAGCGAAGCTACCAATGATTAGACATCCTACAACATGTAACTTAGACTCTCTCAGTAATCGCGGGAGCAAGAACACTCTTTCATCAACTCACTCATACTCGTCCACAATGTGAGTAATCAGAGACACAGCAAAGTTTAAAATGTTTATTTCAACTAACCTGCTCTATAATGCAGTACACGAGCCAATACTAGCAGCAAAATGCATAAACTTAATATAGTGAGCATTGTTACAATTCCATAAAATATGAATGGGGAGATAATTTTATAAAGCTAGTGGAAAAAAGGCCTAATGAGCCTTGCTGCCCTCCCCGTGCTAGAAATCAGTTTATTATAACTATAGAAGACCTCTGGGCTTTGTCAGGGGGACCCCATACCTCCAGGTTTAGATGCAAGGGTTTACATCTCCCGACAAAAACAGCTCTTCTCTTCTGAAAGATTTTCTTCAAGTGCTCTAACATGCCTACGATGCAATATTAAAAGCACCCGACTTTCAGTAGTGCACCTGTGACAGTATTATGTCTATTGCAAAAACAACAATTGATGGACAGAATGCAGAACAATGTCATACATTCACCCCAGTACAGAGATCTGGGCCTAAATCCATCGTTTTTTTGCTCACCATGCCATTCCAGTTTGAACCCAGCCATATGCAAATCAGTCTTGACCCTGTGCCTCATGGGAACAGTCCAGCCCGAACTGCCAAGCCAGGTCCTCCCTGGACTGGAAACAAGCATCCTAGGACCGGTTTCGGGGTTTCACCCCTCTTCAGCCAGGATAGCTTGATTCCAGAGGCATGGAGAGCACGGGACTCACGTCTGAGCATACCCGTCCCACTCGGGGTGACAAATGCAAAAACAACAATTGATGGACAGAATGCAGAACAATGTCATACATTCACCCCAGTACAGAGATCTGGGCCTAAATCCATCGTTTTTTTGCACACCATGCCATTCCAGTTTGAACCCAGCCATATGCAAATCAGTCTTGACCCTGTGCCTCATGGGAACAGTCCAGCCCGAACTGCCAAGCCAGGTCCTCCCTGGACTGGAAACAAGCATCCTAGGACCGGTTTCGGGGTTTCACCCCTCTTCAGCCAGGGTAGCTTGATTCCAGAGGCATGGAGAGCACGGGACTCACGTCTGAGCATACCCGTCCCACTCGGGGTGACAAATGCAAAAACAACAATTGATGGACAGAATGCAGAACAATGTCATACATTTACCCCAGTACAGAGATCTGGGCCTAAATCCATCGTTTTTTTGCTCACCATGCCATTCCAGTTTGAACCCAGCCATATGCAAATCAGTCTTGACCCTGTGCCTCATGGGAACAGTCCAGCCCGAACTGCCAAGCCAGGTCCTCCCTGGACTGGAAACAAGCATCCTAGGACCGGTTTCGGGGTTTCACCCCTCTTCAGCCAGGGTAGCTTGATTCCAGAGGCATGGAGAGCACGGGACTCACGTCTGAGCATACCCGTCCCACTCGGGGTGACAAATGCAAAAACAACAATTGATGGACAGAATGCAGAACAATGTCATACATTCACCCCAGTACAGAGATCTGGGCCTAAATCCATCGTTTTTTTGCTCACCATGCCATTCCAGTTTGAACCCAGCCATATGCAAATCAGTCTTGACCCTGTGCCTCATGGGAACAGTCCAGCCCGAACTGCCAAGCCAGGTCCTCCCTGGACTGGAAACAAGCATCCTAGGACCGGTTTCGGGGTTTCACCCCTCTTCAGCCAGGATAGCTTGATTCCAGAGGCATGGAGAGCACGGGACTCACGTCTGAGCATACCCGTCCCACTCGGGGTGACAAATGCAAAAACAACAATTGATGGACAGAATGCAGAACAATGTCATACATTCACCCCAGTACAGAGATCTGGGCCTAAATCCATCGTTTTTTTGCTCACCATGCCATTCCAGTTTGAACCCAGCCATATGCAAATCTGTCTTGACCCTGTGCCTCATGGGAACAGTCCAGCCTGAACTGCCAAGCCAGGTCCTCCCTGGACTGGAAACAAGCATCATAGGACCGGTTTCGGGGTTTCACCCCTCTTCAGCCTGGATAGCTTGATTCCAGAGGCATGGAGAGCACGGGACTCACGTCTGAGCATACCCGTCCCACTCGGGGTGACAAATGCAAAAACAACAATTGATGGACAGAATGCAGAACAATGTCATACATTCACCCCAGTACAGAGATCTGGGCCTAAATCCATCGTTTTTTTGCTCACCATGCCATTCCAGTTTGAACCCAGCCATATGCAAATCAGTCTTGACCCTGTGCCTCATGGGAACAGACCAGCCCGAACTGCCAAGCCAGGTCCTCCCTGGACTGGAAACAAGCATCCTAGGACCGGTTTCGGGGTTTCACCCCTCTTCAGCCAGGATAGCTTGATTCCAGAGGCATGGAGAGCACGGGACTCACGTCTGAGCATACCCATCCCACTCAGGGTGACAAATGCAAAAACAACAATTGATGGACAGAATGCAGAACAATGTCATACATTCACCCCAGTACAGAGATCTGGGCCTAAATCCATCGTTTTTTTGCTCACCATGCCATTCCAGTTTGAACCCAGCCATATGCAAATCAGTCTTGACCCTGTGCCTCATGGGAACAGTCCAGCCCGAACTGCCAAGCCAGGTCCTCCCTGGACTGGAAACAAGCATCCTAGGACCGGTTTCGGGGTTTCACCCCTCTACAGCCAGGATAGCTTGATTCCAGAGGCATGGAGAGCACGGGACTCACGTCTGAGCATACCCGTCCCACTCGGGGTGACAAATGCAAAAACAACAATTGATGGACAGAATGCAGAACAATGTCATACATTCACCCCAGTACAGAGATCTGGGCCTAAATCCATCGTTTTTTTGCTCACCATGCCACCCCCTTTTTCCCAAATCGATTTTATCCACACTCAGTGTGGGAGGGTATGCTCAGACGTGAGTCCCTTGCTCATTGCACCATCAGGATTCAGGCAAGCCGGGCCGACGAAGGCTGTGATGCCAGAAACCGGTCCCCGGAAGCTTGTTTTCTTCCCAGTATAAGAATTGGCTTGGTAGTTTGGTTTGCCCTGTTCCCATCATGCACTGGGACAGGTACAGACTAATTTGCATGTAGCCAGGTTCTGAGCTGGGATGGTGCAGTGAGCTAAAAAACGGTGATGGATCTAAACCATGATCTCTTGACTTGGTAAGAGTATTCTGCATCATTCAGAAACTCTGTACATCACCACCCCCTTTTTCCCAAATCGATTTTATCCACACTCAGTGTGGGAGGGTATGCTCAGACGTGAGTCCCTTGCTCATTGCACCATCAGGATTCAGGCAAGCCGGGCCGACGAAGGCTGTGATGCCAGAAACCGGTCCCCGGAAGCTTGTTTCCTTCCCAGTATAAGAATTGGCTTGGTAGTTTGGTTTGCCCTGTTCCCATCATGCACTGGGACAGGTACAGACTAATTTGTATGTAGCCAGGTTCTGAGCTGGGATGGTGCAGTGAGCTAAAAAACGGTGATGGATCTAAACCATGATCTCTTGACTTGGTAAGAGTATTCTGCATCATTCAGAAACTCTGTACATCACCACCCCCTTTTTCCCAAAACGGTATTATGTCTAACATGCGTGGGACTGACCAACACAGATTAACGAAGCACATTATTTTTCGACCTTGAACACGGTGTGCAGACAGAGCTGCAGAGTACAGTAAGAAAAGTGAAAGGTAGACGGTTCTCATGTGAAAGAGCTCAAGCAGGAGATTTGTGAAAACAAATTTATGTAGAAACGTGTGCAAAAAGCGGTAACATGGCAGCCAAGCTTATACCAACTTATGCTACCTTAGCAATGTACACAGTGAATCCATAACCTCACTACACTAGCATTCCCAACATGTCAATTTACTGGACATAAAAATTACCCTTTGAAATTAATAGACTTCAGCTAAATATTTTAAACACAATTAACACACTTAGCCCATGCAGCACCCACCAGTGTCCCAGAACAAGTAGATGAAATATCTTGGACACAACAAGCACAATCCACTCCTGTCAGTTTTATGGCAACTCCAAATCCCTATGGATTGTGTCACATAACTGATATGACTATCACAGGCTCTGCCAAACACAAACTTTCAGGCATCATAGGGACAATGTTAGGTGTAATATCCAATCCAGATTCATCAACATGAGGAACAGCAGGTCTATAGTCACAAGTTACATATCCTGATTATTATACATCAAGCTGGTGTAATCATTGAATGTTCCATATCACATTGAAATTGCTCATATGTCCAATAGCAGATGTAGTTGTTTGCAGTGTCACATGGATTACTCTTATCGTGGACACACATAGGAAACAGGAATAGCTAGGATGAAAGGTATTTGACCCCAAGTCTTGTGTCATTTAGGCACAGTGTTACAAAGATGAATCAGATTGTTTTCCAGATTGGAAACACTATACCAGTTTGGCCTTTAAACACAGCTTAGCACACTACCAATTCCGATGACTGCATCTTCCTTATTCTTCATGTTGATTACTTTACAACCAGGCCAGCTTGAAGCATTGTCAATACAATATAGTACACCTAAACATCTTACTTGAAAACTTGTGTATTCAACACTTCTTACCATTGTGTCAACACTGCAGATATCCACAATTAAGAAGGCCAAGTCAGCATATCCCCCCATTATTTCTTGTTTCATGCACACAATGTATAGCTTAGATGCTGTTGCTTTTCATCTCAAAATATCAATCAGGTACCGCAAAATGATGGTCAAGTGACTTTTCTAAATCTACCAGTAAGGCAACTAAACCATGGTTTTCTAAGCATAATGTATGACCAATTAAGAGCTTTTACCCACATTCTAACATTTGGAAATGTGCTTTTCATAATCCCTTTAATAAAACCCTGTTTCCAACAAAGACCTACTTTGTAAGCCACTCAATGACGTGTTTTGTCACTTTTCACAGAGTTCGAAACATGGACTCAGCTTTGGAATAGATATGATGATATTTGACACTCAATCATGGGAATGGCCAGCGCAGAATGTGGTATGAGCATTATCATTTCCCCATCAGATACATTGGAGTACACTTAGCACCGGTGCTGGTAATTAACATTGCCACACTGAACAATCACTACTCACCAAGCCCTCAACATGGACATTACCTGCTGCCACAGTTATTTGATACAACATCAATTTACTTTCCATCATTGTTGTGGCCACACAGAGAACAGGTCAAACATTTGCTGATGTGCTGACCCATGTTGCGCAATAACAAAAAATACTGAAGGTCATCTCCCTGCACATGGTGTTCTCATGCGTTCATTTATTTAAGCAAAAAGAGAGGGTTTGGGGCAAAGCACAACCGCACCTATCCCTAGTGGAGTTATATAAAGGTATGGTGCTAGTGACCGGAGATCCAAAACCCCTAAATCTCCTGAAGCTCCACGCTTCAAATAACCATAACACAATCCAATGGTCCAGCACCCAAAATACAACAAGTATTAAACATTGTTATGACATAAGTAATTGTCAACAGATTATCTTCCATAAAAAGACATGGACTTTCAGCAGAGTTGTTTTTTTCTTTTGATCCTTTATTCAGAAATTTCTTTCAAACATGTTAAAACAGACCATAGCCAACGCGTTTCATCCTCGCGGACTTCTTCAGGGCTATAAACAATACATATTTATTTATAAAATTAATATACATTATTTACAAAAAGATTTTCTTTTTATAATACACTTTATACAATATAGACAATCATTACAACTTGTTTTATAAAATAAGTAAACCATGTTGTTTCAAGTTTCTTAATTCTTTCTAACAAAGCAGTAATTCAACAATTCTTTTAACATGTAAAAATAAGGCAAGAGGCCTCTAATTTAGTTCCTTCTTATTACCCATTTCTATTCATCTTATATAGGATCATAATCACTCTGCTGATTTCAATGTTAAAAAGGAACAGTTTTATACTATATTCCTAAGGCATATCGTTTATTTACATTTCTGTATATTCTTTGCATGAATATTTTTAGTCATACTGGAGCATCACAAAACCTTTAGCCAATAATACAGTAGTATCAATTCCATATCGCTTACCATTAGTTAGTGACTTTGTTTTTCTGTGGTCTGTGCTCTACCGTTTAAAATTGCAGAATTCTTTCTTTATGATCTTTTTTGTGTACTCTTACGGTATCTATCAAAGAAATCATATTGTTTTTTGTAGAGCAAAACACATATATGGTTTGAGAGACATATTGTCCAAGATTATTATTAAATAGATTTACGCTATTATTTCACGGAAATTTAGGTAAGATTCACTATCCATACCTGAGGGAGTGATATGGTAATTAGATGCTTCGTATTCTTTGTTTTCCCAGTTCGTTAAGTTAATCAATATCAGCCATCCCTCAATCAGTAGGTATCTATCTATTGAAACAAACAACATTGAGTGTGTACCTACCCATGTCCATGAACATCACAAACTAATACACATCGGTCTCTTTACTGTATTAAATAACGTAGTGGTTAGAGAGGTTTTTTCTTATCTAATACACTCAACCTGTATACCAATTCCTCAAAGAGATAAAATTAATTATTTATCTACAGCGAGATAAGTTCAGGTTCCAATCCCATATCTTTATATGCGTATAACTTAAGCACACTCATAATAAGGCTACCAGCTTAAAATAAGGCTATCAGATTATAAGGTGTCCCTCCATCTTATTAATAGGTTCAATCTAGTACCTACAAAATCTGGTACAAATAAAAACCCTCATTATTAACTAAGCATTTGTCCTAAGTTGAAATATATTGTCATACTTTTTTATCACACATATATTGGGGTTGCTAGCTTAGGCAGTCTACCTGCTGTCTTATTCGCCCCCCACTAATCTCAAACTATTCCATCTGTGAATCCATAGACTTACTTGTCAGTTTCGGTTTGCCAGCATAGTCGCGTGGCGTCAGAGTAGCGAATTACAGCTTGCTCGCCAAGTTTAAATACCCCGCTGATACTATCAAGATTCGAAACACCTGTACGAACTGAATCGTCTCGCCCATTTTTATGCCTAATCTTGGCCGCCATCTTAGAATGGTTGATTCATCATGAGTTTCATAACTTTTACATCTATTAATTGCATAAAAGATTTAACATTTAGCTCGATTGTATTTATATAATTGTTTTATTTGTTCATGTTACGAACTCTAATTTTGTATTCCAATTACGCATATTGTCGGCGCTTTTAGTTTACCACGATAAGCTATATAATATATCATAATCGTTTCATTTGCTGAACTTTTATACGAGGAACCTTCATTTAATAATTCCACATCATCATTTCATAGTGGAAGATTTTTGTTTATATATAAGGCGTGCCGCCATCTTGGAATGGGGGAGGTTTTAGTATGTGTAAGATCTTCTCGTTTCGTAAATGCACATACATAGGTGCTATATTTTCATTTGTTCACATTATTACGCATATTATCGGTGCTTTTTAGTTTACCACGGTAAGTTAAATAGTATATCCTAATATACTATATAGAAGGCGTGCCGCCATTTTGGAATGGGAAGGTTTTAATATGTGTAAAATCTTCTCGTTTTGTAAATGCACATGCATCGGTGAAGCTATATAGTATATTCTAATCGTTTAATTTGCAGAACTTTTATACGGGGAACCTTCATTTAATAATTCCACATCGTCATTTTATAGTGGAAGATTCTAGGGGACCTGTTTAAATCAAAAGGACCCAATACTAATATTCCCACAACAACTTCTCCAAAAAATGAGGGCCTGAGAGAGAAATTTTTCAGGTTAGAAAAACTGAAAAAGCAGGAACTCGCTAAATGGTGGGATGGGGCAACACTGCGTAAATACATTGAAAACAAGAAAATCCCACGGGGCCTAAGAATTTTAATTTTCCCGAACTATGAGGACCTGGAACAGGACCTCTTAGATGACTGGGAAGAAGGCCTTTATGATGCATCGTATCGCATGATGAGGATCCTTATTACTAATTCTGAAAGAAAGGTTAGTAAAATAAAAGAAGAGATTATGAAATTAGAAGGGGAAATTGCTGACATAAACCTTAAGGATGCCATTGCTAAGAACTATGAAATCCTTAAAAAGGAATTGGTGGCATACCAGATCTATTTGAAAGACAAAAAACAGAAGAAAATAATAAGAGATGAGGCAGATTATGCAAGTGGCCGCATCTTTACTTTTTCTAAAAAGTATGACGATGTTTCATCTAAAGTGACTAGAACCACTGAAAAGGCAGAAAGTGTGTCTTCCAACAATAGTACTTCTCTCTCTTCTATTGAAAGTGAACCGGGGGAAGGAGTGAGCAATCTGGAAACCTCTACCTCGTCCCATTTTTTAAGGGAGGTACAACGCTACAGATTGGGAAACAAAAAGAAAAACCCAAACCAAGAACTAGGAGGGGAGGGAAGAAATACAAAAACAGGCGTACAAACCAGAATGCAAAGCAAAACACAAATGAGGAAGTGAATAGTATATTGGATGAATGTAATAACGAGGATGAAACTATTGCCAATGATCTAAGTGCTAATGAGTTGAATATTGTCAATTTGTCAGGAAGAACTTTGACTGATTGTGAAAAGGGCATCCTACGAAAAGGACTAAGCTTTTGTGTTACCAATTTATGTAATTTTGTTGATGTTCACATTGATCTCTTCAAATTTGTAAGAAAACTGAGATTAAAAAAGTTCTTTGAAAATCGACCTTGTACGCGAAATGTATTGTCTGATCACCCAAATGTCTCATCATTAACTATTGCGGATCTGAATGCTACACATCTTTTGGCAACCCTAGACAATGATGATGATAATATTGATATCACTGACACTGCAAGTATGCTAGAAATCTTTGAAGACACCTCAGTAGATAGTGGCTTGAAAGATAGATCAAGATTCCTACCGCCTAGAGTACATGACACCTTTATAGATGAGTTTTACAATAAGGTTACACTACAGCTACATCAGTTGGAGGATAAACATACCACTAATGCCTATTGTAAGCACAAATATAACATAACTAAAAGAGAAAGGGAATTGTTAACATCACTAAGGGAAGATCCAGAGATAGTTATAAGAGAAGCAGATAAGGGAGGAAATATTGTGGTGATGAACAGATGTGATTACTTGGGCGAAATTGACAGACAATTAGGAAACAGTGATTGCTATACTCAACTAAAGGAAGATCCAACCAAGTTAATTGAACAAAATATCAATGCTAGTCTACGTGACTGGCATGAATCATGTCTCCTGTCGGATAAAGAATATAAATATCTACTAGCACAGGACTCAAGAAAGCCATGTATCTACATTCTCCCGAAAATCCATAAAGGAGGGGAGGGATTTCCCCCGGGAAGACCAATCATATCGGGGAATGGGGGACCAACTGAGCACCTCTCTGAATATGTAGATGGGTTTTTACAACCCTTCGTTAAGAATCTGCCATCGTATCTTAAGGATAGTAGGGATGTACTCTGCAAGCTGGAAGATTTTATCTGGGACAGTAGTGATCTTCTATTTGTCTCTTTAGACGTTGAGAGCCTGTATACATGTATTAAAACTGATGTTGGATTGGAGGCTCTAAGACATTTCCTATACAAACGAAATGCTTGTCACTTGGAGCATACTCTTATGCTCCTTGAAATGACTCGCATGATTCTCAGTATGAATGCTTTTTTACATGACAACAAATGGTTTCTGCAGAGACAAGGCACAGCCATGGGATCCAGGTTTGCTCCGTCCTATGCAAACCTTTTCATGGGTTTGTATGAGACGGAGCACGCCTGGGGCCCAGGCTCAAAAAATTGGAGCAATAATATCACTTTCTATGGGAGATACATAGACGATGTGCTTCTAATATGGAATGGAGGGGTGGAAGAATTATTGGATTATCACAAATACCTCAATCAGAATAGATTCAATGTGAATTTGACCATCAATTATTCAAGAGATTCAATTGACTTTCTTGATTTAAAACTGTATATAGCAAACAATCAAATACAAAGCAAAATGTTTGTAAAACCAACTGCATGCAATAGTATCCTGCATGCTGAAAGCTCACACCCTAGGTCTACAATTAATGCCATACCCTTTGGAGAAATGATTAGGGCACGGCGGATTTGTAGTGAAGAAAGCAATTTCAAAAAAAGCATTAAAAACATCAAACATAAATTCAAGAATAGGGGATATGCAGAAAAGTGTCTGAACCAAGCAGAATTAAGGGCAACAAAAATAGATCGCAAAACTACATTAATATCAAGCCAACAAAAGGAAAACAAAGGGGTAAAATCTGAAGAAATCCTGTTTATAACCAGATATAATGCATATAGTGATCACATTTATAATATTTTGCGAAAAAATTGGCACTTGATTGCCACTGAACAAATGCCTCCTGGTAGTGTATCTAAAAAACCGAGAGTGGTTTATAAAAAGGGAGAAACATTAAAAAAGATACTCTGTCCAAGTTACATTAGGAGTACTGATATAAAACCAACCACATGGCTGCCCTATAAACCATCAGGGTTTTTTACATGTGGGTCGTGTAGCATATGTAAATTTGGATGTAACAAAAAAACAGACTTCCAGTACAATACACAGAAAGGATATACAATTAATACATTTATTAATTGTAATACAACCTACACAATTTATGTCCTTGGATGTGCCTGTAATAAAATATATATAGGCAGTAGTATTAGAAGTTTGAAAATTAGGATCCAAGAACATATAAGGGCTATAAAAAACAGAGATGAACGCTATCCAGTGGCCGTACACATACACGAATGTCACCCTTTGAAAACAGATATATGGTTTCATGCATTGGAACATATAAAAATACCAGAGAGAGGTGGTAATAGAGAAGTGATCCTAAGAAAAGCGGAGGCTGGTTGGATATGCCGCTTAAGATCAGTAGTTTTGGGTCTAAACACAAATGATTAACTTTATCATTTTTTGTGAATTTGCATGCTCTAGGATGACCACAGATGGATAGTTCCATCCTTTGACTTTTACGTGATGACTGATAAATAAATAAGGGGTATGTTATGAATAAAAGCTGGCCCCCTAGAACCTTAATGATTTCCCCAAAATAGATTGCTAAGAATTACCTGGGGTATAGCGCTACTCCTGGGAGAGGATTGGAATAAAACAACTATAGTCTCTCTCCACGTGGCGTGCAATGTAAATAAAAGCATCATTTAGGTAATAACCTGAACGCCTTTCCTGAACGCCTTACACACCATGCAGATCGGATGTTATTAACAACATAACATCGAGAGGTGCATAGACTTATTGTATGGTGTCGTGATAATATAATACTATATGGTACTGTGATAATTAGACTACTGTATATAATGAAACCATTTATGAAGTTGACATAAACGATTTAGAAAAATTACTATTCAAAGATGGCAGAAATGAAAATATAATAAGACGCGGGACCCTAAATTAAAGATCGATCATAAACACCAAATCTCCCTCAAAGAGATAAAGTACATATTATACTATTAAATAAAATGAGAAAGGGAGAACTAAATAATAGTCATAAGGGAGCATATTGCACATATTGCACCAATGCATGTGCTTTTCGAAAAACGATAAAATCCGAAATAAATTAAACCCTCCCATTCAAAAATAGCGGTGTCTACTCCATATATGATAAGATTCAAAACCAAACTAATAGAACTCTCCCATTATCAGAAAATGTTGTAGAACTCAATAATGTAAAAAATGAATATATAGCACCTATGCATGTGCATTCACAAAACGAGAAGATTTTATATATATTAAAACCTTCCCATTTCAAAATGGCGGCACGCCTTCTATATAAACAAAAATCTTCCACTATAAAATGACGATGTGGAATTATTAAATGAAGGTTCCCCGTATAAAAGTTCTGCAAATTAAACGATTAGAATATACTATATAGCTTCACCGATGCATGTGCATTTACAAAACGAGAAGATTTTACACATATTAAAACCTTCCCATTCCAAAATGGCGGCACGCCTTCTATATAGTATATTAGGATATACTATATAACTTACCGTGGTAAACTAAAAAGTGCCGATAATATGCGTAATAATGTGAACAAATGAATATATAGCACCTATGTATGTGCATTTACGAAACGAGAAGATCTTACACATACTAAAACCTCCCCCATTCCAAGATGGCGGCACGCCTTATATATAAACAAAAATCTTCCACTATGAAATGATGATGTGGAATTATTAAATGAAGGTTCCTCGTATAAAAGTTCAGCAAATGACACGATTATGATATATTATATAGCTTATCGTGGTAAACTAAAAGCGCCGACAATATGCGTAATTGGAATACAAAATTAGAGTTCGTAACATGAACAAATAAAACAATTATATAAATACAATCGAGCTAAATGTTAAATCTTTTATGCAATTAATAGATGTAAAAGTTATGAAACTCATGATGAATCAACCATTCTAAGATGGCGGCCAAGATTAGGCATAAAAATGGGCGAGACGATTCAGTTCGTACAGGTGTTTCGAATCTTGATAGTATCAGCGGGGTATTTAAACTTGGCGAGCAAGCTGTAATTCGCTACTCTGACGCCACGCGACTATGCCGGCAAACCGAAACTGACAAGTAAGTCTATGGATTCACAGATGGAATAGTTTGAGATTAGTGGGGGGCGAATAAGACAGCAGGTAGACTGCCTAAGCTAGCAGCCCCAATATATGTGTGATAAAAAAGTATGACAATATATTTCAACTTAGGACAAATGCTTAGTTAATAATGAGGGTTTTTATTTGTACCAGATTTTGTAGGTACTAGATTGAACCTATTAATAAGATGGAGGGACACCTTATATTCTGATAGCCTTATTTTAAGCTGGTAGCCTTATTATGAGTGTGCTTAAGTTATACTCATATAAAGATATGGGATTGGAGCCTGAACTTATCTCGCTGTAGATAAATAATTAATTTTATCTCTTTGAGGAATTGGTATACAGGTTGAGTGTATTAGATAAGAAAAAACCTCTCTAACCACTACGTTATTTAATACAGTAAAGAGACCGATGTGTATTAGTTTGTGATGTTCATGGACATGGGTAGGTACACACTCAATGTTGTTTGTTTCAATAGATAGATACCTACTGATTGAGGGATGGCTGATATTGATTAACTTAACGAACTGGGAAAACAAAGAATACGAAGCATCTAATCACCATATCACTCCCTCAGGTATGGATAGTGAATCTTACCTAAATTTCCATGAAATAATAGCGTAAATCTATTTAATAATAATCTTGGACAATATGTCTCTCAAACCATATATGTGTTTTGCTCTACAAAAAACAATATGATTTCTTTGATAGATACCGTAAGAGTACACAAAAAAGATCATAAAGAAAGAATTCTGCAATTTTAAACGGTAGAGCACAGACCACAGAAAAACAAAGTCACTAACTAATGGTAAGCGATATGGAATTGATACTACTGTATTATTGGCTAAAGGTTTTGTGATGCTCCAGTATGACTAAAAATATTCATGCAAAGAATATACAGAAATGTAAATAAACGATATGCCTTAGGAATATAGTATAAAACTGTTCCTTTTTAACATTGAAATCAGCAGAGTGATTATGATCCTATATAAGATGAATAGAAATGGGTAATAAGAAGGAACTAAATTAGAGGCCTCTTGCCTTATTTTTACATGTTAAAAGAATTGTTGAATTACTGCTTTGTTAGAAAGAATTAAGAAACTTGAAACAACATGGTTTACTTATTTTATAAAACAAGTTGTAATGATTGTCTATATTGTATAAAGTGTATTATAAAAAGAAAATCTTTTTGTAAATAATGTATATTAATTTTATAAATATATATGTATTGTTTATAGCCCTGAAGAAGTCCGCGAGGATGAAACGCGTTGGCTATGGTCTGTTTTAACATGTTTGAAAGAAATTTCTGCATAAAGGATCAAAAGAAAAAAACAACTCTGCTGAAAGTCCATGTCTTTTTATGGAAGATAATCTGTTGACAATTACTTATGTCATAACAATGTTTAATACTTGTTGTATTTTGGGTGCTGGACCATTGGATTGTGTTATGGTTATTTGAAGCGTGGAGCTTCAGGAGATTTAGGGGTTTTGGATCTCCGGTCACTAGCACCATACCTTTATATAACTCCACTAGGGATAGGTGCGGTTGTGCTTTGCCCCAAACCCTCTCTTTTTGCTTAAATAAATGAACGCATGAGAACACCATGTGCAGGGAGATGACCTTCAGTATTTTTTGTTATTGCGCAACATGGGTCAGCACATCAGCAAATGTTTGACCTGTTCTCTATGTGGCCACAACAATGATGTAAAGTAAATTGATGTTGTATCAAATAACTGTGGCAGCAGGTAATGTCCATGTTGAGGGCTTGGTGAGTAGTGATTGTTCAGTGTGGGAATGTTAATTACCAGCACCGGTGCTAAGTGTACTCCAATGTATCTGATGGGGAAATGATAATTTTGCATGCTCATACCACATTCTGCGCTGGCCATTCCCATGATTGAGTGTCAAATATCATCATATCTATTCCAAAGCTGAGTCCATGTTTCGAACTCTGTGAAAAGTGACAAAACACGTCATTGAGTGGCTTACAAAGTAGGTCTTTGTTGGAAACAGGGTTTTATTAAAGGGATTATGAAAAGCACATTTCCAAATGTTAGAATGTGGGTAAAAGCTCTTAATTGGTCATACATGATGCTTAGAAAACCATGGTTTAGTTGCCTTACTGGTAGATTTAGAAAAGTCACATGACCATCATTTTGCGGTACCTGATTGATATTTTGAGATGAAAAGCAACAGCATCTAAGCTATACATTGTGTGCATGAGACAAGAAATAATGGGGGGATATGCTGACTTGGCCTTCTTAATTGTGGATATCTGCAGTGTTGACACAATGGTAAGAAGTGTTGAATACACAAGTTTTCAAGTAAGATGTTTAGGTGTACTATATTGTATTGACAATGCTTCAAGCTGGCCTGGTTGTAAAGTAATCAACATGAAGAATAAGGAAGATGCAGTCATCGGAATTGGTAGTGTTTCCTGTTGCAGCAACTATACCTACCCACACATGTAAGGTACCATTTTTATCGGGAGACCTAAGGGAACGCTGGGTAGTAGGAAATTTGTGTCAGCCCTGTGATCCTCCAACTTTCTCACACAGAAATGTGAGAAAAAATAGATTATTTTGCCACAAAATGTGAGGTTTGCAGGGGATTCTGGGTAGGAAAACGTTGGGGGGTCCATGAAAGCCATACCTCGCTGGACTCCCTCAGGTGTCTAGGTTTCAGAAATATGTGGGTTTGGTAGGTTTCCCAGGATGGCCGCCGAGCCCAGGGCCAAAAACCCAGGTGATCTCCCTTGTAAAATCATGTTGTTTTGTGATAGGTAATTTTGATGTCTCCTCAATACGTTTTGGGCCATTGCCTGTCGCGGGTACTTGACCCACGCAGGCGAGTGAGGTAACATTTTTATTGGGAGAACTGGGCAATAGGAAATTTGTGGATCCACGCAGATTCTAGAACTTTCCACCACAGACATGTGAGCAAAATGTGTTTTTTTACAAAGTTTGAGGTTTGCAAAGGATTCTGGGTAACAGAACCTGGTAAAAGCCAGACAAGTCACCGCATCCTGGATTCCCCTGGGTGTCTAGTTTTGAAAAATGTATAGGTTTGCTATGTTTCCCTTGGTGTCGGCAGTGCTATTGTACAAAATCTACAGCTAGGCACTTTGCAAAAAAAGGGTCAGTTTCCACTGTAAAAATGAAGTGTGTCAACATTGCATTTTGAGCCGTTTCCTGTTGCGGGCACTAAGCCTACCCACACAAGTGAGGTACCATTTTTATCAGGAGACATGGGGTAACACAGAATTGTAGACCAAATGTTATTACCTATTGAGTTTTGATGCATTTCTGCCTTGCAAATGAAAGACAATGGGGCATATGTACATGAGTTAACGCTGCGTCAGCAGCACTTTTCCGACGGTTTTGCTGCAATATTTTTATCGCCATATGTACAAGCTGTCACTAACCTCTGTTCGCCGCAGTTTTCCAGCAAAAACGTCCATTCTAAAGATTGCCACTTCTGTTAGCAATAATGACATGCAAGGTAGGTGTTCCTGTGCAAAAACGTCCACTAACCACACTTCGCGATATGTACCAGGGGAGTCTTGAAGTTTGGTACACCAAACAAACTGATGCTAACTGCAGGTAGAGGCAGTTTTTTAAGACCAGAAAATAGCTGGTCTTAAAAATGGAGATAACCCTTGGGGCCTCATTTCAACAGGTTTTGGTACAGGGAAGCGCTGCAAGCAATGTTGCTGCGCTGCCCTGTGACAGAACTACAGGGCAGGAATGCGCACCATCAATATTATAGTGACATTCCTGGGCCTCAGTCATGAAATGTGTTTCAGTGCTGCAACAAGACAGCGTTGCAACACTTTTTACTAACCCCTTCTTGCGACACCACGGTGCGCTGTTTTTACTGGACAGCACTCCATGACGCAAGTAATGACAGATATGTCTGTAATTCTGACGTATCTGTCTGTGCTAAAGTCAAGTCACTCATTGTTGCTGTGGACAGCACTCCATGACGCAAGTAACGACAGATACGTCTGGAATCCTGACGTATCTGTCTGCACTAAAGTCATGCATTGTTGCAGTTGTGTCAAACCATGACGCAACTCCAGCAACTTATGGGGCCAGCCTATCCCTGTGGCACTGCCTCACCCTTACGCCTGCCATGAGACAGGTGTAAGGAAATGACAGTGTTGTCCATGAGGGGTGTCAGAGTGTCGGAGCAGTTGGAGATCCATTAGTGGCAGTTGTGCCCTGCAGTGTCATCGTCTGTAAGCGTTGCCGTAGTGGTGGTGATGAGGGAGTTGATGAAAGGTTCTTCGGTGGCCTTGATGCAGCTGAGAGGGGGAGCGATGATGGCGATGGTGTACAGTGGGCATGGTGAAGACGTGATGTATACAATGATGGTTGGTCCAGGACAGTTCGGTGATGTGGCTGTAGTTGAAGTTCTGCCCTGGCGGAAGGGATGTGCTAGACCGTGTGTCCTGCTATGTGGCTTGCTGCAGTGACTGGCTGCTTGAGTCTGATGTTGGGGGGCTTCCCCAGGAGGGAGTGATGTTCTGGTCACTGCAGTTGTCCAGGTGGAACTTGAGTTCGCTGAGTAGGTTGTCGTTAGTGGCTGGGAGAGCCTGAGGTGCAATGAGGTCTACGATGGTATCGGAGAATGTGGGTCCATGGCCTGGGGGGCTTGCAGATGAGGGTGCCACAGAGGATGGGGTTGGGGTTGGTCCGGATCTGGAAGATGTGATGTTCCATGGTCACCGTTGGGTCATTAGAGTGCGTGGTCAGTCGGAGTGTGCTTCTGTAGGTGATGGCAATGCCTCCTCCTGGACGATCGGGCTGGTCCTTGCAGGTGATTTAGTAGCCGTCAGTGATGGTAATGGCGATGTCCGGAGCAGATGTTGATCCTTGCAGGCGATGTGGCATCCAAGTTTGATGGCGAGGATGGTGCTGGTGCCGTAGCGGTGGAGTGTCCGAGAGAAAGGGTCTTTGGTGCTGAGCGTGGTCCAGGGGCAGACGGACGCAGACGGGCTAGCCTATGGCTGGCCTTTGGGAAGGGAGACGCCCATCACAATGCAGGCATTACATTGTAATACCTTTACAATGCAACTCCAACAATGCAGGTGCCTTTATATCATAGTCAATTACAATGGATGGGGCGTGTGTGTGAGCGGGTGTTGTAAATATTTAAATAAGAGAAATCTTACCTCGAGGCCGGGCCCTGTGTCTTCGTTGATCCAGCTCTCCTGAGTCTGCTTCCAGAAACAGGAAATAGGCAGCCAGGCTCCCTCCCCTAAGCCAATCACAATGCTGCAATGCGGCATTGGGATTGATCATTGGTGCCGGGACAAGGCATTCAGCCAGGGGCTGGAGAGGTGGACATGTTCTCCATGCAGCTGTAATGCAGCCTGCATTGTGAAAAGGACAGTGCGCATGACTGCTATGGGCGGCCTGAGTGGGCCGACCGAACAGTCATTGCGCACTTGAGTGGGCATGCCATTCCGCCCCTGCCCTGCTCCGTGAGTGGAGCAGCACCACTCACCCTCCCGCCCGCAAAGGAAACATAGCACGATTACATCAGGAAGTTATCATCATGTGATGATTTTTCCTCTTCTTGCACTGCTTAGAAGCAGTGGGCGACGCTCTTCCGTCATAGTGGATGAGCCGACACTGGGGGTGCGTCATCTACAGGTGATAGGCCTGGGCGAATCGACCCCTGGGCCTCCTCCTCTACGCGTCCCACCTTCTCCTTACCTGGACATTGACACCGTGGCGCAATCTCCTGCACTCTCTCCAAATCTGTGACTCAGCCAGCAGGAGCCTCAGCCAGGTGGGATTTCAAAAGCCAGGGTACAGCAGGCTTGTCCACTGGTGAACCTCCTGATGCAGTTGATGGAGCAGGGCCCCCTTAGGCGTGAAGATGCAGCGCTCCCACCACACAAGTTCGGGGCAGCTCAGGGGCCTCACCCTCCCCAGCATCCGGCCAGTGCAACATCATCCGACGTGTGATGCAGAGAGGTGCCGCCCACCATTGGTAATCCCCTCCGTGCACCTCGATGTAGTGGTGGATCATAATATGTGATGCAGACCTCCCTACGTTGGTGCGCAGGAGCGCCTCTACCATTCACAGTTCCAAGGGGCTCAAGGTGGTCTTTTCACACAGGTCAGTAACGTGTCTCCATGCGACCTGCCAGACTTCACCACCAGGTACAGATGATTGCTGTGCCTCAATGTCTACCACCACAGCTTATCAAGATCACAGCTACTCCCCATCCCACTCCAGGCCCCAGACACAGGTCCAGCGAGGCATCCAGGGTACAGGCGCAGGTCCAGAGAGACATCCAGGCCCCAGACACAGGTCCAACGAGGCTTCCAGGCACTAGACGCAGGACCAGCGAGGCATCCAGGCTCCAGACGCAGATCCAGCGAGGCATCCAGGCTCTCATCCTGGTCATCCTGGATGTTGGGTGGCTTGAGGGGGTTGTTGATTTGTGCTGCACTTGGCCCTGACTGCTGCATTATGCATTTCATTGGTGTTTTTTCCCTATTTTCTTTTGGAGGTAGGCTATTTTTTCAAATAGAGGCAAAAAAAACTCACGTTGGGCTGACTAATGTGCGTATTTTTGCCGCTAATAGGCCTTTGGTTGGTTTTCACCCGCTAACGCCGGAATTCCTATCGCCATCAAGCTAATGTTAGCAGCAGCTTTCACCGCTGATCCCTGAACCAATCGCCATGTAGCGATGTCGTGTACATACGTCGCTAACAAGGTGATAGTTTTCAGCGGTACACAGTGGTAAGAAAACTGCTGCTAGCTAGCATCAGTAGTAGTTTTTGCCTGTACTTGTACATATCCCCCAATATGTGAAAAGAAGTCACTAGTATGGGTACTCACAATTTCGGAAATGTGCAAATAGCTACTGTTTCTAAACTCAATTTTTTGTTCCAATTTCAGAAATACATAGGTGTCTATCATCCCGATTTTTCACTGTATATATTTTCCCAAATGAATTGCAATATACCCGGTACATAATATAAAACCATTGCAAGACGCTGCTCAGTTATTGGCTCTGGGTTTGTCAGGTTCTGGGTGAACCTACAAGTCCTATATATCCCCACAACTAGAAAAGTCCAATGGATATAACAGTATATTGCTTTCAAACATTTGTCATAATTAGAAGTTAGAGGTGGAAACGTTGGCACAAATGGCTGTTTTTTTCAACTCATTTTCAATTTTTCCTATTTTCACCTGTTAGTTTCTATAAAGAAACCTTGAAGGATCTACACAAATGACCCCTTACTGAATTCAAATTGTTTTCTACTTTTCTAAAATGTATAGCTTTCCAGGATCCATTATTGCTTTCATATCCTTTTCTACCTTAAACTGGAAGAAGGTTGAAAGCACAAATAATGGCAAAAATAGGTCATGTCCCAGTAAAATGCCAAAACTGTGTAAAAAATATTGGTTTTCTGACAAAGGTCTGTCAGTCCCTCAAAGGTGGGAAATTGGTGATTTCAGCCCCACAATCCCTTTGTTGATACCATTTGCAGGGGGAAAAACAGACACTTTCATTTCCAGCACTTTTTTCCCATTTTCCGCAAAACCCCCAAAATGTAGCTGTATTTTGGCTAATTTCTGGGTCCCCTCCAGGGGGATCCACAAACCCTGGGTACCTTTGGAATCCAAGTGATGTTGGAAGAAAAGGACGCAAATTTGGCATGGATACCTTATGTGGTTAAAAAGTTACAGGGGCCTAAGAGCGAACTACCCAAAATAGCCAGCAAAGGCTTAGCACACATGCGGAGGCCTAGCAGTGTGCGATCTGTGTGATGTATTGTGCAGGTGGAAAGGGGGTGTGTGTTTGAAGTCCTGGATACTACATTCCCAGAGAAATGACTACACTCTAATATAAAGCAGCCTACATACGCTTTGCTCAGATATGTGAGTGTATAGGACATCTTTGTGTGTACAACAGCATTTTCTGACACTTCTACATTGTAAATGGTCTGTGTATGTCATTGTTTGTGGAATGCAGATATTACAACAAGACTGTGTCCACCATGCGACATTAGTGTGCATATATTGCATTGTGATACACTAGATGTATGTGGTGTCCAAAATGTCATGCATTACATGATCCTATTGTGTGTACAGATTACCTATGTAATTGATATCACAAACATAAGTCTAGGCTTCTTGGCTGGTGAGTTTTGGAGTATGTCCTGCTTGATTTTGCATGAACAACTGCCACAGTTGAAAATTACACTACTGCACTACCATAGCTGTGTCACCAAACATGTTATACATGTTTAGCAATGACATGTATGCTGTGATATGTATTTAATGATAATATTGATCAGTGAAATGTGTTTTTCACTGACATGGATTGTTACGTGTGTTTAATTGCTCTTTACTGTTGGTCTAAGTGCCTGTTGCTTGGTACATTTTGAACTGATACCAACTGTGTATGTCCTCTACACATAGGTATCACAGAAGAGAAGGAAGACACATTCCTGTGTACAGGCCCTTTACCTACCTCCAAACAATGGAAGAGAGAGAGATAATAAAAGAATACTGTCTCACAGGGGCATCAATTGATGATTGGTGCCAGCAGTTGGCACCTTATTAACGGCCTCAGCGCCCCAATTTAACAGCACTAACCCCCAAGGTGAAGGTGATGGCAGCACTGCATTTCTTTGCCACAGGAACATTCCAATACACAGTGGCAACATCGGGTGGAATGTCCCAGCCCATGTTTAGTAATGTTCTGCGTGATGTGTTGCAGGCATTGACCTGATACATGGACCACTATATCACGTATCCAAAACCGGAGAATTGGCAGCCAACAAGGGTTATTTTTATGCTTTTAGACGAATAACCCCTTGTAAATGGAGCAATTAATGGCACTCATGTTGCATTGATACCACCACAGGCCATGAAAAGGTATATCACAACAGGAAACACTTCCACTCCTTCAATGTCCAGGTGGTGTGTTTGCCTGACATGTGCATTTCACATGTCTGTGGCAGATTTCACATCACATATATCCTCCGTAACAGCATCATTCCACACTTGATGAGTCAACTACAACCTCAATGTGCCTGGCTTGTTGGTAGGCGATGTTGTAAATGAATGTTGTAGTGTGTGTTGTTTGTATGTCAGATTGGAATATGTTGTTTGACATCGGAACTCTTTCTATCTTCTATTTAGGAAACTCTGGATACCACAACCAGCCATGGTTACAGACGCCACTGAGCAACCCAGTCACCCCATCAGAAATGCGCTTTAATGAGGCCCAGAAGTATAGTGGAGTGGACTTTTGGCCTCCTGCAATCAAGATTCTGCAGTCTGGATAAGACAGGAGGAGCCATCCAATATGCCCAGGAAAGGTATGCCAGATAATCGTGGCTTGCTGCATGGTACACAATGTAGCAAATCATAAGAACATACCTCTAATTGAGAACAGAGGAGACCAGCAGGTGCCACCGATGGAGAATCTAGGACTGGGCAATGATGACAGTGGTGATGATGGAATGGACTTGAGACAACAGCCTATCAACAACTTGTTCACATGACTGTAAGTATGCAATGAGAGGAGATTACTAACCACCATTGCTTGTTGTTGTGTAGTTGGTGGAAAATGTGTATGTATGCTCTGGAGTGAAGTATAAGTGTCCTGAAGTTTGTTGGATACTTGTTATAGAACTGTTTAAATTTACATGTGCAGTGTTTCATTGAAACCTATCTAGTATTAACAATGGCATTATTGTGGCTGAAGTGTCCTATTTCTGTGACTGGTGAGACATTATTTATTATTGGTAAACTCTGTTTTTCATGTTTTTTTCCTAGTTCACTTTGCCATGTCATCTACAGAGTGGACTTACTGAGTTGTGACATCACCAGACATATGATGCTGTGAGAGACACCAACAGAATGTGGAAATATTGCTGAAATACCTGCACACACTTCCTTCTGACATAATAGTCTAATATTGTTGTTATTAGTGATTTTCACTACTGTGTGATATTAATGTAGTTTGTGTTCGGGTACCATTTGCATCTGGACATTAAAAAAATGTGTCCCACATTGAGGTTTTCATTGTCTGATTTCACACATCCAAACAAGTTATAATCTAAATATGAACATGATGAAATAGTTGACTAACTGATACTCTCATTGTGTACATCTATTTTGGTGTGCAAAAGTTCATTAACTTAGTGTCACTTAAGTTTCAACTTACAATTTCTTGATTGCCTAGGTTGGTGACACTTTCATTATTGTGATAAAAAAGGGATGACAACATTTTGAGGTTGAAGTAAAAGTCACAACATGAGCTAGTACTGATGTGAAAAGTGGTTTATTTTGAAATACATGGTGCAGAGGTGATGACACACAATAGTGATGTGCTCATAAAACAAAAAGATGTGATGATTGGAGTTGACAGTGTTTACTGATGAAATCCAAAAGAGCCTAACCACAGTTATCCAAGTCCAAGGTCCAACTTTGTACCTCTATCAGATGTGGAACAGTTTGTATGGACAGTCAACAAAGTGAACACTTGGCACACAACAGATGACATCATGGGCACCTTTTTTACTTGCTGGTGGTGGTGCATTGCCATCTGACTCTCCCTTATCTTTCTGCAGACGACCCTTCCCACATTTGGGTGGGAAACCACAACTGCAGCCTCCTGGGTTACTGGGGAAACTCTGCCTGGCTCAACGTCCCTCCCTGTGGCTTGTGCTGATGTTGTTGGCACAGAGGGAGTAGGAACACAGGGAGGGGTACTTTACTGACAAGCTAACTAGAGGAGGCTGGTACTGATATCCCTCAGTACCCCTATGACTTTGCCCATTAGGTGGGTAAAACATTCTAGTCTTTGGTCTTGGAAGGCCTGCAGCTGTTCAATGTTCCGGAGGTTTTGTTCAACCTGGCCCATTGCTCACTTGTACACCTTGTTGGCATCAATTAACCGCGAGATTTTTGGGTGGGCATCTGTAGCACCAGCTGCTTTATGCCATAGATCCACACGAGCCCTCCCACTACCCTTACCCCATGGGCATGCACAGTTTGTGGTGGCTCTGTCAAACCTGAACCTCCTTCCTCATTGACTGTGTTGTTGTCTGCCAACTCCAAAGTGCTCAGTATTTCTGTGTTGGTGTTATTTTCCCGTGATTGCTGTGTCTGTCAGGGTAGATGTAAGCTGAATGTTGTTAGCTGAGGCTGGAGGTGTCGCTGTGGACCCTGCTGTACATGCCAGTACTGTCTGCTGGCCTAAACCTGATGGGCCTGGTTTCTCCTCCTTGTCGGAGGGTACAGGAGAGTCCTCAATGCTTGTGAGTGTATTCTGGCTTGGAGTCTTACTGGCTGTTGTCATCATCGGCCATGGAGGTGTTCCCAGCTTGCCCTGTGGGTACAGAAATAACACATTCCATTATCTGAATGTCCACTGCACCTCAGATAGTACCGTCACCTAAATGACTGGACCACAAAGTAGTTTAAGAGGAATGCTTTATCAATATTGAAAGGTAGCTTATGATTGGCATGAACAATGCAACTTTTACAAGATGTATATTGGTGATCACCTCCACCTATATTGAGAAATGACAATGTTCTATTTATTTCTTATGACATATCCACTGACATTGACTTGTACCTGACACTCTGTAGATGACACTGGTTGATTAGTATGATCCACATCTGTAGAATGTCAATGACATAAGTACCTTCTAAATCAAAAGTTTGAGTTTGTCTAGACTGTGTACTGAACATAGTCTATGTATCAGCAGTCACATGGGAGTGGCTGCCTACACATTCACATTTTGTTTATTTCTCAGAAATGTTGTAATCATGGTGTGAGTGATGTGCTTAGTGTTTTCAACTCATGATCCTAGATTGAATCCCCCCAAGGAGGTAAACGTGTAATTGCTTACCTTTGTGCATACACAGATCATGGAGTTTTGATTTTAACTCCATAGTTAGATGTGATCTCAATGGTTTGGTTGCTACTTTTAGATAACTTATTTTGTGAACCGCGGGTCCAAGGACTGCTTGGATTTTTTGAACACTTCAAAGACTCCCCCTCCTACCCTGCCCAACCAGTTCAACATAAAGAAGGATGTCCTAACAATGAGGTGAAGTGTAATTGCAAAATGACTGACACTGGTGCATGGTGTTTCGAGCCCAAGGCCTTGATGGAAGTTGTGATCAAGTCAGGCACCAGACACCAGTGTCAGCCATCTTGCTAGTATATTTCAACTCAATGTCAGGAAAGCATAGTTCCAGTTGGGCTGGGTGGGAGGAGGAGTGCTTGCTATCACTACTACTCCTATCAGGGTTTGCCCTACACACACTCTTTGCACCCAGCCCAAACAGCCCACCTGGAACTCTGCTTCCCTGACAGTGAGTGGAAATGTACTAGCAAGACGGCTGACACTGGGCCCTGGTGTTTGGAGCACAAGGCCTTGATGGGAGTTGTGGTCAAGTCAGACACCAGGCACCAGTGTCAGCCATCTTGCCATTACACTTCCCATCATTGTCAGTCAAGCAGAGTTCCAGGTTGGCTGGTTTGACAGGGTGGGAAGAGTGTGTGTAGTACAGAGCCTGATGGGAGTTGTAATGATGGCAAACACTCATCCTGCCACCCAGCATGACCAGTTCATCTGGGCCTATGGGTACCTGACATTGAATGGAAGTGTACTTGCAATATGGCTGACACAGGTAAGGAAAGCAGAGTTCCAGGGGTGCTCTTTGGGCTGGGTGGGATGAGGAGTATTTGCAATGGCTACATCTACCGTCAGACTCTTTTCTACACACACCTTCCAACCCAGCCCAACCAGGCCACCAGGAAGAGTGGTGTTCTGCTTCCAAACTTGGAAAGTGTACTAACAAGATGGCTGACACTGGTGCCTGGTGTCTGACTTGACCACAACTCCCATCCAGGCATTGTGCTCCAAACACCATGCACCAGTGTCAGCGATATTGCTAATACATTTCCATTCACTATCGAGAAAGCAGAGTTCCAGGGGTGCTGTTTGACCTGAGTGGAAGGAGGAATATTTTCAAAGGCCACATCTCCCATCAGGCTAGGCCTGGGCGATAAATTCTGTTCCACTCGCGGAATTTATTGAATTTGGGTAATTCTGCGTTCCGTGGAGAATTCGGAATTGCCAAAAATTCCACGATCCGCGGCTTCGCGGAATTTTTTGCTTGTTTGCGCTTTCAAAATGCGGGTTCGCGAGGTATTTCCCCCCGAGCACGCAAACAGCCTTCGCGAACAGGAAAAAAGCATCGCAAACGGGCAGAGCAAGCAATTCCGCATGATTGCAGAACTCTGCATGCTCGCGGAGATTTTTTACCGTTTCCCGGAGCTTTGCGTAGCGCGACTATGCAAATTCCTCCCACCCCTACATCAGGCCCTGTCCTACACACACCGTCCCACCTAGCCCAACCTGGCCACCAGCAAGAGGGGTGTCCTGACAATGAGGGTAAGTGTAATTGCAAGATGGCTGGCACAGGTGCATAGTGTTTGAATTGACCACTAACACCCATCAAGACCTTGTGCTCCAAACACCATGCACCAGTGGCAGCCATCTTGCAAGCGCGCATCTCCTCACTGTCAGGTGCCCATATGTCCAGATGAGCTGTTGGGGCTGGGTGGCAGGAGGAGTGTTTGCTATCACTACAACTCACATCAGGCTCTGTCCTACACATACTCTTCACACCCAGCTTATCCGGCCCACCTGGAACTATGCTTTCCTGCCAGTGACTGGGAATGTATTAGCAAGTTGGCTGACACTGATGTCTGTTGTTTGACTTGGTGGGGGCAACTACGTTTGAGAGTAGAAAGTTAATTATTTAGGGGAGTAATGAGTAATATACTGAGGGACATGTAGGTCAATATATCACAGATATGTATTTATTTCCAAAACAATAGTATTCAGATGCTCACACAATAAGTGACAAAAAGCGTGACGTGAAAAAGTGATGGTGATATAAACATAAAGCTAAAAAATGGAGGGAGTGGAGAGGTATAACAGTAGAATCATCATCCTATATAACTTCAATTAAACAAAGAGATTTTACCAAAATTCAATATATCCTTCCTTGTGTAAAGAAATTCTAATGAAAGTGGAGGATAGTTGGTGTTTAACCCAAAAAGTTGTCATGGGAAACACTATGTGTTTTTAAAATACCCCTCAAATACTAAGAATCCCTTAGTGTCATGCTTCATCATGGGGGTCTTCCCGTCCCTCTATGGGGCGGGGGCATGCTACAACCTACAGAGACGTGGAAGCCCTTAATACATTGAAAAAGGCTATGTGTAGTGTAGAAGTTAGAGTTATAGGGTCAAAGGAGATTAGTGGTGCAATAATTAAAAGTTGCCTGGCTAGTGGAAAAAATAAACTTTATTCACTTCCCTAGCTGGAAACATTAAAACAACTGAGGAAACGTAGGTGGTTTACTGTTATGAGTAGCCTCCAACTTGGTCAACATGTTTCAAAAGCCATCCTCCTGGCTTTCTCTTCAGGACCGTGAGTCATCCCTATGTCACTCACATATCATTTATATGTAAGGGTGGAAGCTCTGATATAGCAACAGGCAATTCTTAGAAGTGGATTTGAAATGTGTGGTGGTCACAAGTCTCCCTTCTCTTGGGTACATATTCAGGTCGAGGAAAACCAATTCTTTGTTGGAAATGGTGCTTGTGAAATTCAAAATTGCATCCTGGTAATTAAGCCATGTGATGAAACGTCTGTCTGTTGTTTCATCTCCATCCCAGATGATCAGTACATCATCAATATATTGTTTACATATATTGATGTGGTTACGGAATGGGTTGCTGGTATGCAGAATTTTATGCCTTTCTAGATGGTAAACATAGAGACCAACAATGCTAAGAGCAAATGTAGTACCCATGCGGACCCATGCTTTTGGAGGTACAGGGTCTTATTGTACTCAAAATCTTTCTCTTTTAGTGCTCGGCTACAGCACTCCATGATAACATTCTGTGGTGTTTGATAGTCCCAATCTGTATCAAAAAGTACCTCTTCAATGATGGTCAGTGTCTCATTGTGAGGAAGACTGGTGTATAAACTTTCCACATCACAACTTATCAACAGTTGGTGCTCGGGGTGGAAAGGAATGTCATTTAGATGTACCAGGCCATCTTTGGTGTCCTTCAAGTATGTAGATGTTTTTTGCACCATTGGTCTTGGGTAGGCATCCGCAAATTTAGAGACAGGCTCTAAGATGGATCCTATTCCTGACACTATTGGGCGTCCTGGAGGATTCTCCAGATCCTTATGTATTTTTGGAATAGTGTACAGATACGGTATCCTGGGAGAGTCTTTAACCAAAAAGTCAACTTCTTTTTTTGATATCCATCCATGAGCCAGTGCTTCTTTCACCATGCTCATTATCTGTACCTTTATTCACTCTGTTGGATCGTGATCTAGAATTTCATAATTACGTTGATCCTGAAGGAGGCGTCTACATTCCTGGTCATATTTGTCAGCTGATTGTATAACAATTGCTCCCCCTTTATCCACTGGTTTTATGACCAGGTTGATGTTATTAGTGAGTTCTTTGATAGCTGTTCTTTCTTCCTTTGTGATGTTTTTAAACACCAGATTGGCAGTGGGGTCCAAATCTTCCAGTTCCTTCATAACCGCTTTCTCAAATGTAAGCAGTTCAATAGGCAGTGTAGAGTCCGGAGGGGTAAAAGTAGATTTCAGTTTAAGACTTGTGTCTCCATCTGATTTTCCAACTTTTCACAACATTGCCCACAGCCTAATTACAGCCTAATTACATCATGGAGGGTTGTAAGCCACGTGACAAGGAAAGCTATATGCCAGACAAAGTAAACAATCCCAGCCCATGCTGAGGTGACTGTGACTACCGCACTTACCTCTCTTTGCCCCTGGGCATAGCTAACAAACTGGCTGCCTGGGGGCACACACAGCAGAGATATTCATTTTTGTTCTCCTCTGCCATGCTGAGTAGAGCTTTAAGGCCCGGCAATTACGGAGATAATAGTGTGCGACATTTCATGCCAGTGAGGTGATGCAGAGATGGGTAATAAAATGCATTCCCCTAATCAGTGATGTTTGGCATTTGGAAAAATAGACCCTTATATTTCTACTACTGATTGGCCCGGCGTGAGGGTGTTTCTATTAAACAAATCTTTGGACCTCACATGGATTAAGAGAGAGATATGATTAAAACACGTTTGCTGAATTACTCTACACTGAACTGCCGTAGGTTTCCTAGTGCAAAATTCTAAATTACTGCATGATAAATGAGCTACTGTTCCAAAGGTGCACCAGGCCTTAGGCAAACAAGGCAGTCATCTTGGACGATGCATTCTTATTATGCTCCGCCACATGCAACACTGCGTTTAGCTGCTTTCCAAAGGGCAGTAAGCTTTAACCATTATTTTTGTGGCGGAAGATCATTCTATGGGAACGCACCGGTGGCGTAACGATAATTGAGGTGGCCCCCATGCAAGGTACTCTATCAGGAGATCCCCAGCCGAAGTGCAGTGCTGAGGGGGCCCCCTGGAGCTTGCCCCCTCCCCCCGCACTGCGGTGGATGCGGGGGCCTGTGTTACGCCCGTGGAACGCACCTCTTACTTCCAGACACCTGCCACCTGCATGTACAGCTCTTAGACTGGATGCTGACAGAAGTGCTTGATAAGAGGATCACATTTACATAAAATAGGGTGCTATTTAAAGCGCAGATTATTCAGGTTTCCTGGTGGAAATGCATCAATAATGGCATGAGTCAGAGAAAAAAATCATTTTGAGGCTGTTACAGGCACCTAATGCAAGTATTTCAGCACCAGAGATTCCGAATCAGTTTCTTCGTGTAATTTATTACCCAAGCCATCTATTTTTTTGTGGGAGGGGGTTTAGCAATCTTTTACAAAACATCAATGGTAAACCATTCCGTTTTTTATTTCAGTAATCCAACTTTTGCTATTATAGCTGAATGTATATTTACGAATTTGTGTGACTGTAAAAGCATCTGCAGACTGTCAAACATTTGATTTTAATTAAACGCTAGCGTGTGTAATAATTGTAATCGATTTATTATTTGCATATAGCACTTACTAACCCAGTTTAGACGTTTCCAATTGTGGTGAAGATCAGTTACCTATTCTGATGGTTCTCAGTTTATGAACCTCAGAGGGATGAAACCATGAGTTAACTTTCTGAGCCATCTTGCCAGCTATGTGATTTACTGATGTGTATTTTCACTGTTAAACTAAAGATGAACATCTACCCATGATTTATGACAAATGAATTAACTTAATGATGATATATTAATTACATAAACTTTTCTAAGAAGAACATTTTTATAAAGTACAAAATGTTACTCATAGAAAATGTATCAATCATCTTGAGTGTGAAGTGTTAAATAAAGACAGTGATTGTGAAGTTATGGGTTTTTTCTTTTTAGTTCATGTTAATAACCCAGTCTAATACAGTTTAATACTGGTAGATGTGAGCAAAAGAATGAATTTTGATTGGCTGGCCATTTTCTGTAGTCTCTCGGGTGCAGGTGAACGCTTAACCTATGTAAACTAACAATTAATAACAACTGATTGTGTTGTTTGAAAATATTTTTGGGGGCTCTACGTGCTGGCAATGTTCATGGTGCCAGATAACGAAGCAGACGCCTTTGAATTTTGGTGCTCAACCCATTCATGTGGGGTCTCAAACAAGTGAATTGGCAAAGTGCTGTCATTCTTGTTGACTGCCATTTCAAACACTGAGGGGCATATTATCAAGAGAAGTATCGCCGCTTTTTCGGCACATATCGTTGAAAAAGCTGCGATTTTTCTATCGCACTATTAACAAGGACTCGCTAACAAGCATTAGCGCTTGTTTCCTTGAGTTAGCAGCCGTTTTTTTTGCCACTTTGCATGTCAGCGATATTTATCGCTAATGACATGCAAAGTGGGCATTCCTCACTAAAACTACATGGAAACAGTCGCAAACACAGCTTCCCTTTATTATCAATGTGGCCCCGGACCCGCGAAGCGATAAAAAAAGTCGCGCTAACCGCGGTTACCGCTGGAATTTAACACCAGATTAAAACTTGACTTAACCACCTTGTCAATGGGAGGTGGATTGTTAGGTTAAGTCCACACTTGCCTATTAGCAAGCTTTTCATTACCGCAGGAAAATTATCACTGGATTTCTCACGCTATTGCTGCTTTTCACCCCTATCCCTGGATTTTACATCGCCTCTGAGCAAAGCGTTGCTAATGCGCCGCTAACACGGCGATGTAATCCAGAGATAGACGGCAATGAGAAAATACGCGCTATGCGCGATTTGCGATGATTATCGCACGGTGTTGGTAATATGCCCCCTGAATGTCCAGCTGACAGTTCCAAAATGTGAATGACACTACTGACAAAGTAGTGGCTGAAGGGTACTGACACCTTACCCGGTTCTGTATCTGCTGTAATAAGGGCTGATCCAAAATTTAAAAGGCACTTTTAACAAGCCAGTCGATTCAAGTGACTGATACAAAGTTCATCTCTATGAATTTTTAATTTCCTGACTACATGAGCTTTAGATGACAGCTAAGGCTGTCTGGGAGCCTGACTTAAAAATAGGTGTCTAAAAAGGCATTCTCAGCACAATATGCAAATGAACAACTGAAAGAGATTACTAAGGGGCATATCAGCAAGCTGGCGATAAAAAGTTATCACCGCTTTAGCGTCCGTTTTATCGCTTAATCAGCAAGGCCACGATAACGCGTGATTCCTTGCTTCAGCTCCCTTTCCCATAACGCCCACCTTTGCATCTCTAATGCGATGCAAAGTGGGCGTTCCGTCCCAAAATAACTGGAGAAATGTCGCTAACCGACATTTCTCCAATTATCAAGGGAATCGCTAACAGGCATAGCGATAAGAAAAGTAGCGCTAACCACAGTTAACGCTACTTTCCTTACATCTGCTTTCCCCCTGACTTAGCCATTATATCCAATGTAATGTGGATATAATGGCTAAGTATGCCCTGCCTTATCAGCAAGCTAACGCCAAAATGTGTGAGATTATCGCTGGATTTCCAGCGATAATCTCACTTTTCGTTGTTAGCGCGAGGAATTTTATCGCTTTTGAGATAAGTAAGCCTGGGCAAAGCATTACGCTACGCTCGCGTAGTTTGCGAAGTTTGCGCTACTTCGCATTACGCGAATTGCACGTAGCACAGTGCAAACACGCGTAGCGTAGCATAGTGCAGTGGTCATTTTTGCTTGCGGTCCTCAACCTCAAGTTGGCGACCGCGAGCAAGCAAAATGACATCCCGGCGAGACTTTTTCCTTCTTCGCGATCAGCAACATCAAGTTGCCGATCGCGAGCATGGAAAATAAACCTCCTGGCGAGATTCTCAATGTGGGGAGGTCAGGTTTCTCATTGCGAGTGGTCGCGTATGCTCGCGACCGCTCGCGATGAGAAACTACCAGTCCGCGTTGAGACAGCTGCCGCTCGAGTAAAAATCTACTTGAGCGGCAGAAAACTACAGCTCGTACTGTGCAAGATGTTGTTTTCAATGATTCCACAGTGCCGGATGCTACGCGTAACTTGCGTAGGGCGAAGTGCACTTTGCGTAGCTACGCA
This sequence comes from Triturus cristatus, assembly GCF_964204655.1. Taxonomy (NCBI): domain Eukaryota; kingdom Metazoa; phylum Chordata; class Amphibia; order Caudata; family Salamandridae; genus Triturus; species Triturus cristatus. The sequence goes on along the minus strand of NC_140591.1, from coordinate 1,076,933,117 downwards.
TAGCGCTACTTCGCGAACTACACCCAGGGCGTTGCTGATAGCACGCTATCTCAGCGATAAAATTCCACGATAGCCGGTGATAATTATCCTAGCGCTAAGTGCGCTTAGCGATAATTATCGCCGGCCCTTGCTGATATGCCCCAATGTAACTTCGAATTGCACGCTCATTTTAACTGTAAAGAACTGGGTACTGAGCAATAGAAGCCCCCAAGTATTTTTATTTTGGACCTCTGCTGTAACTAGGACCCATTAATGGAACCTCATTCACTGTAAGCTTCTGTCCAAATGATTTTGAGCTGTTCCTGCTAATGGCCATCTTTTAAAATTAGACCCACTGCTGCACAGTTGGGATACGGTGCTGATTACATGTGAGCATATATGTGTGCACTGTATGCAGGCTGAGTGAGGAAGACTGTTGTCTGACTGAACCTGTTATCTGTGCATGCGTAGTCCTGGTGCAAATGGGAACCAGGATAAATTGGTATGGCCTATGTGTGACTTTTAATTAAATTGGAACACCAAAAAAGTGGATTTTAATTCAAACTAAAATGTAAGTCTATAGTACTTCTCTGTATTTACACTTTGTGAGAAAACTGCATAAAATATAAATTTGGATCGCCTCAAACTAGAAAAGTCATTGATCTGAACATTTTTTCTATGTTATCAGGACACTCATCACATATAAAGTATTACTGTGGCCATATTTGTGTTCCTTTTTGCATTTAGATTTTTGTGATATTTCCCTGAGCCAGTTCGAATAAGAATAGATGGGCAGATTTATGAGCCCCTTGCGCCACTTTTGCGTCACTTTTCCCATGTTAAAAGTGATGCAAAAGTGGCGCAAGGGGCTCATAAATCTGCCCCAGAGTTTTTAACTAACCTGCCGCACTAAATGAAGTACTTTGTTAGCCAGCTGGTAGTTCAAACCCTCACTCTGGACAATAGAATCATTTAGGAGAGATTAGCCTTCTCCCAGGACAAGAAGGTGGGAGTGGGGGAGTGGGGGGGTGGGGGGGGGGGCGGGGGGGAATGCATAGTGTGGTTAGCTGACACTCTCCGACAAGATTGGCCATTTTATTTCTGAAGGACAAGGAGGCAGCAGGCAGAACTCTAGCACATGTCTTACTAAGGGATTCAGTTGATAGCTTGTAAGTGGAGAAACCAGTTTTGTAGTGTCAATTAGGGGTGGAGCGAGGCTGAAGGAAGATCATTTTCAGACGAACCCCTGAGTCTGCAGTCTTTAAAAAAAAAACACTGCCATGGAAGTGGGGGGCTGGGGTGGGGGGCTTGTGGCCTGCTCCCAGAAAATGTAAGTTAGGGGTGGCGGGGTGATGGAGCATTTCTGGATTTGTGTAAGCATGCCTGTATTGTAGAACTCTCACTGTCGACCTTTAAAGCCCTGTGTAACAGGCGGCCCACAAAGACACGAAAACTTTTCTGTATGCTGAATGTCCTTGCTATTTATTGAGCCAATAGTGTGGATATACCGTTTCTGCCGCACCACTGGCAACTCAAGCGGGAACAATCAAACAACATAATAGGGACCTCGAACGGGTTCTCCTTTTAAGTCGCAGTGTCTCTTTATGCCTTATAAGTAAGTCAACTCAATGTCCACATAAATAAAGTTTCAAGAACTACTTTGAGTCCGTATTTTTTCCGGGACAGTCCTCCTCTAAATTATGGCCATCTGTTTCTTCCAGGTTCCGGAAAGGAGTCTTGGCCGCGACTGGTTCACTGCCCCTCAGATGCAAGAAAAAGGAGACCAGGTAAGGAACGTTTTTTTTTCCTTTTAAGTGAAACCAACCACCGTACCCAGGTCACCGTTGTGGGAGGAAAAATGTGGCTAGTGTAGGGGGGAAGGAAGGGTGGAAGAATCAGTATTCACAGAAATCTACGGTATCAGCGATAAGTCAATACTTGTGGCTTCCTCGTGTGTCACCTCATACACATGTGAGCCAAATAATTGGGTGGCTTTAAGACACAGGTGAGACCCTGGGAGAAAGAGGAAGCGTGTGGTGGCCGGTCAGTAGGTGTTCCCCTTCCTGCCCCGTTCACCCCCTCCCCTTCTACCAAAAATCCACCCCCGTACCTGACTTAGCCACGTTTATCCGTAGTCACAGGGATGGGATTCCCTTCTGGCGTTGCGGACCTCTGGCGTTTCGGCAGACTCCCAGTGAGTCGGGACCTCCAGCTGTGCACAGCATCTGCGGCGTTCCCTCTCTTCGATGTCGCAGAGGGTTTTTCTCCCACAGGTTTGTTGAAGCCTCGAAGATGCTTAGCCCACCAGCTGTGACTAAGGAAGTATGGGGGCCATGGTTCGTTGTTATATGTCCCTGGTAACGACTCCGGCAATATCTCCGCATCTTTGCTTGAACTGTCCAGCAGGAGCTTCTCTTCCGGCGTCCTGGATTGAAAAAGCCCTCCCTCCGCGAGTATTGGACGAGGTGGCAGATGGACGTTGGCGGCAGTGCGACTCCTAACCCCAGAACTGGATGTCCCTTCGCGCTTGCCTGGTTGCAGTTCGCTCATCTCGGCATCGGTGCTTGGCTGTAGGGATGAAGGAGACGGTCCAGGTAAGTGGAATATGTGCCAGGGATCGTCTTGTCCCTCCTCTAAGTCCAACTATTCACACAAGTGCGGCCCTCCTCCACACCCTGCTCATGGGGAGGCACTTTAAGAGGAAAGATTACCCAAAGAAGAAGACTCCCTGCCCTGAGTGAAGGACTCTTGGCTTTGAATTCTTGGAATCTTTTTGACTCATGAGCCAGTGATCCTGCCTTTCCCACTCCCTCCAGGACAAAATACAGGGTGGGCTTGTCTAAGACCCTAAGGGAAGTTAGTCATGTTGAATTTTGGGCCACTAGTCTTGGCTGGAGGTGCCCTAGGTTGGAGTACCCCAGACTCCTGTAGGCTGACAAGTCTGGAAAGTGAAGGCTGGGAGTGTAGTCTGCTGCTGGTGTGGGACCACAAACATGTGACTACTAGGAAATAGGGGCTGTAGTCAGGTTCCTGAAGTTCTTACTCCGAGCTGTAGAAAAAACACCAAATATTTTGGTTAGTGAGTTGTAAACAATTTATCCCGGTGTCTGGGGTATGCCACCAAGAGCAAAACACTACAAACTCTGTTCAATAAAGACCATTGGGCCAGAGATATCAGACATCTCATTTACCACCTCAACACCTGTGTGGTTTCTTCAGTATAACTAGTGGGGCGTCCGAGGTCTGCTGGGACACCCTGAAAAAATATATCATAATTGTGTTGAGCATCATCCTTCATAAAACTCCAGGAAACCCATGTGCTAGGAGTTCCCCAAAGGGAGACTAGCTAGGGCAAGAATAGTCACACTATTTTCCATTGTGCAATAGAGTTGTGGGGACTGCATTTTTCTGTTAGACAAACCTCCAGGCTTGGTCTCAATGCCCCTGTGCAGTGGCTGAAGGTCACCTAGGTACCCTTACACAACTTGCTCCTTCTACACACCCTCCCGAGGGTAGCACAGTGAAAGCAGGAGTACTGCTTTCCTGATCATTCTCTACCTCATAGTGCTAGCTGAAGTGTAGGCTCCTGGGACATGATAGTGTTGTGAAGAAGGACGACATACATCAACAGGTAAGTTGTACACTTTGTTTAATATATCTCATGTATTAGATCTGTGTTTAAGCAAGCCGTCCGGGCAGCCAGACCGCTCTCTAACTGTCACCGTTCTGAGCATGGAATCACCACACTGTTACGATTCCATGCCCAGCACAAGGCAGGATACGCAGAGCACCACATGGCTTTTCCCTTTTACAAAAAAAACATAAACAATATCCCAACAATATATACAAAAAAACTGAAAAATACACAAGATAATTAAGCATAACAAATTTGAAATAGAAGAATTAAATCAAGAAGCACTTTTAAGAAAAAGGAAGGTGCTAAATAAATATACCCACTAAAAGCAAGGTAAATACTGAGATAAGAACATGGTCACAATTGACATTACCAAGAGTAAGGATAACATTACAGGAATTAAACATCAACAAAGAGCATCATCCAAAATCATGATACTTTCTAGGAAAAGTAACTCTTCTTGTGCTGTGTCTCACTTGCATCTCCTTAGCAGACACACCAGCAGTGGAAGAAGCATCATCTGAGCCAACATTAACCTTGTCACCAAAGACAATGTGATGAAACTCTTTCTTGCCACTCTCAACCTTCTGCACATTAGGTCGCTCACAATCAACCCATACCACTCTCTTACCATTCCACCATTGTCCGCTCTCAACTTGCACACTGTTCCCGTACACCTTAATGACTCTGATTGGGTGTCCAAACTTAGTTTTCCCTTTGATCACAAGAACAGGTATACAAATGCGAACAAAATCACCCACTTTTACCTCCACATCTTTGAATCTGTTCCTCACATCAAAATGTCATTTTTGTTTCTCCTGAAAAGAAGAAACTCTTTTCTTGATAACCTGTTCAGGAACCAGACCCTTCTCAGGCTGTATCCATTTGTTCATCCAAGCACAATAAAAACATATGGCTGCTCTTCTACCACGCAACAATTGAAATGGAGAAACACCAATTGCCGGGTGGGGCGTGGTGAGGTAAAACCACAGAATGCTCTTCATGGCATTTGCAATTATACATTTATTAGGAATAGCCCATTAAATACATTCTCCTAATACTTTGTTCATTCTCTCCACCAATCCGTTAGCTTGTGGATGATAAAGAGAGCTTCTAAGATGTTTACCGCCACTTGTTACGGTGGCGACCGTTACGCCATCGTAACAAGAAATACCCCCCACCATATTATGATAGCAGGGGATATTGCGGCAGATGCAAAGTCCATACGCCGCTTTTCCGCCGGTCGCCAATCGTTCCGATTGCCGGCCGGGCAGTGCTGGGCCTACCACGCGGTGCAGGGAAATTCCAGGCATGCGATTTTGACATCGCGGTGGGTGCTGTTGTAAGCATGTTAAAATACGGAATGTGATCGTCAGCGTGGTGGTCGCACCCTATTTCAGGGTGCTGGACCACCGCATGTCTGGTGGCCGGTCCCAACACCGCGAGGATGGCATATCCTAATAGGCACCTTAGTTCCTAAATTTCATGACACCCCACCAACGAGCCAACAGTTCTTTCTCTATTAAAGAATATTGTTTTCCAGTGTCAGACAACACCCGGGATGCATAACCGAGCGTGTAAATTTCAGAGTTCTTCACTTGGCTGAGTACAGCACCCGAACCCACATTACTTGCATCTACGGTTAATACACATTGGAGTTCTGGATCATAGTTTCTCAACACCTTCGGTGAAGATAGCTGCTCTTTCACCCATTCAAATACATCCTGACACTCTTTCCTCCAGTCAAACACAACACCCCTTCTCAACATTAGAGATAGAGGCCGCAACAGATGCGGCTGGTGCTAAGCCAAAAGGCATCCTACAATATTGGTACGTACGTCTAAGCTTGACCTAGCCTCTGTGTATCACCAAATAGAATTGGATGATGAATCCAAATACCTCCCAGTTTTTGTTTACCCTTTTTTCCTTTTATTCGGTCCCCATTCAAGCAGTCCACTACAAAGACAAGACTGACACAAACACTTAGCTTTTGTCCGGTTTGTGTTTGGTCTCACTCCAGACCAGTTGACTGGATGCGGGATGTTAACAAGTATGCGAATACTCATCTGCACAGAAATCCTCGATGTGACTAACCCTGGGCAATGAACTCCGCTCTGAGATTTGTTAACTACGTATTCCATGAAAAACATGTTCCTCCACGTAGCAAAGTCAACTACTAAACTGCACCCACAAATGCTTTGATAAAGCAATTTTACATGCCAAAAAGCATATAACCAATTCACAAAAGTGACCTTTGAAAATGAAAAATTTCAGGCAATGAGAGAGGTGATGATGTTGGGGTCCCCCTTAACCTAAGGGAAGGACCAAGCAGATGCCTTGAACACAAAGAGCATATCATGCTGAACGATTCAGTTGTGGTCCCATCCTCTTAGGACCACCCCAAGCACAGGTATGGGCAAAAATACAATCCCAACCAAAGGCCCTGCAAATCATTATGGGACGAGATTACATAAAGGAAAAGGGTTTTGAGTGAAATGTTTGTTGTTTTACTCACTGCTGAAATGTCTTGTTCTGAAAGAACTATAATATCGGGGAATATGTTTAGTACCATCTTGAAATGTGTTTTAGTTTAAACTGTTCAATTATGGACATTCATATGTTTACTGTTATATTACTTTCTGTTAATGTACAACAAATATTGTTAAACACATATGGTGACATTGTGTTTTTAAGAAATAGTGTCAGCTTTTGTGCAAACCTGTTATCCAAGTTACTCACAAACTTTGAAATTCTCTCAATATGTCCATAGTATCAGCGAGTTATAGATGTAAGCTGGAATCATTGATATTGACTGTTGAAGCCATTCTCCATTGATCTCACTTCTCTAGATCCAAGAACATTCCAATTCCAGTAGTTTGGGGTTGTGGTCTCCTCCTCTCAGGTCAGTTTGTAGGACCTCAATTACTTGTCACCAAATTTGATTCACTTTGTGTCCCAAAACTGGGCAGTGTTGTTACCATCCTTATAGGTGACTACCTTTTGTTTTGTCCTGAAGAATACCCCAGAGGATTCATCCAGTTAAGGGGTCAAAACTTATAGTTGATAAATCGGATTCCTTACGGGAAGCCATTAAAAATGAGCTCCTGGGCAATTTTAACGAGTTTTCCCTGTTAGTAAAAAACTTTAGAAAAGCAGTAACTTTGTTAGAGTTGGATGTAAGCACTTTGTTTTTACTTACTCCCTCTGAACTAAAGTCTAAATTAAAAAGTGCATCTTGGGAACTCAGTTATAAATTGGATTTGATTGCCCAACAAGGAAAAAAAGAAAGGCAATTACTCCTAAACACATACACACCAAAGCTGGCACAACAATACCTTACCTGGAATATCCCCCACAGAGTCCGTAGGTTATGGTACCTTTTAAGACAAGATTTGCTCCCACTAAATCTCCTTTTTGCAAAATGGTATGGTGTATCTCCAATATGTAATCTTTGTTATAATACTGTACAGGATCGTAATCATGTCTTGTTTATTTGTCCCGCACTACGCTCATTGCGCTATAAATGGTTAAAACCTATTTGTCTACAATTAGGAATTTTAAATGTAAAAACTTTTTTCCATGCACTTTATTGTCCGCCAAATGAAATGTTCTGTTTCAGAATTTTTAACTTTTTTAAAGGGTTTTTAGATATTTATTAATGATACATAGAGAAATGTTAGACGACTGTTCGACTAGTGAATATGAAGTATTACCTTTTTTCTGTCTTTTTTGTGATTTTATTGTAATTAATGTTGTATAATTGTGTGTTTATTTTTTGTGTGGCCCTCATTTGAGAGCCAAAAACATAATAAACTGGCGTCATTATAGTTGATAAACTCCCACTGCTGACATTCATTGTCAAATACTTATACTCCATGGCTTTAAAATGTGGGTTTCAATTGCTTAAGTAAACAATCCAAGGGGTTTGGGTGATTTGTGTATATTACGTACATTCTGTAAATTTTGATTTTTCCATGTCACTTTTGTTGTCATGGCTCACTGATAAGCACTTTTTCACTGCAGCATCACTTGTAGCACCTTTTTGGATTTGTGTATACAAGATGATCAGTGTAGGAAAGTAGGATCTGCTTCTTATGGTTACCCCCACTTTTTGCTTCCTGTGATACTGTTTTTGACTCGTCTGACTAGGATCCAGCTAATCAGGACCCCAGTCTATCTGTTTTCTCCATAAACTGTTATGTTATGTAATTAGGTACACTTCAGATTGGATACTGGGGTACCCTTATCAGTCCCTAGTATATGGTACCCATGTACCCAGGGCATAGGTGCCCCAGAGGCCTCCCATAGGCTGAAGCACGTATTTTGCCACCCATGAGAGAGACCAAAGGGGATGATGGACGGAGCGTTAGAGCAAATCAAACACTCACCCCCAGTCAACTGATCTGGGTTTAATCCATCATCATTCTTTAGCTCACTCCACCACCCCAGTTCAGACATGACCATATGCAAATCAGTCTGACCCTGTGCCTCATGGGAACAGTCCAGCCCGAACTGCCAAGCCATGTCTTCCCTGGACCGGAAACAAGCATCCTGGGACCGGTTTGGGGTTCATAACCCTCGTCAGCCAGGCTATCTTGAATCCAGTGGCAAAGTGAGCAAGGGACCCACGTCTGGGCATACCCTGCCAACTTAGGACGAACAAAGCGATACCTAAGGGGATGATGGACAGAGCGTTAGAGCAAATCAAACACTCACCCCCAGTCAACTGATCTGGGTTTAATCCATCATCATTCTTTAGCTCACTCCACCACCCCAGTTCAGACATGGCCATATGCAAATCAGTCTGACCCTGTGCCTCATGGGAACAGTCCAGCCCGACTTTGTGAGGTCCCTGGTGTTTGCGGTACCAGCCTTCTAGTCTCAGGCAGCCCAATGGTTGCTGCCGACCAGAAACACATTTATGAACTCCTACTGCTGAGCCAAGCTCGAGCAGGGGAATTCAGAACATCCTGTCACAGTAAAGTGTGACCACCTCTCAGATAGGATTTAGTGTATTAGGTCTGGGTGCATGCACTTGCCAGTGACCGAAAGTCTGCATGAGGGGCACATTTGGTGACCCCATGCATATTCCACTTCAAACCAGTCCTGGGAGCTGTTGGCTCCTGCTCTGGCATGAAACTGGACAAAGGACATGGGAGTAACCTCCCTACTGTCCAGGCCCTCCCCTGAGAGGGTCCCCTGAATCAGTCCAACCCTCTCCTGTGGGTACAAAAGGGCTTACCTGGCTGTAGGACCCTAGATACGATGTGGACAAGATTCTGATCAAGAAACCACTGACCTTCGACCGTCTGGACACGCTGTACTTCGTTGGGCTTTGTTTGGGCCCGACTTCGTCTCCCTCTTTGTCCAAAGCATCTTCTGTGCCTGTGCACCATAAAGGCTCCGTGTAGGACCTTTGGAGCATCAAGGACAACTGAAGATACCTCTCCTGCAACTCCAGGCACCACATCTCAACTGACTGATCTGCTGCTCCTGGGCTTCTACGGACTCCCAAGGTTCCATAAACACAGGCAGTGAGTTTCCAAGTCTCTCGAGGTCTGAGCTGCCCTCTCACCAATTATGAGGTCAGAATCCCTTGTGGGGGCTGCATTACCCATACCCCTGTGCACCACATACTTTTGCAAGTGCATATGCTTGTTGACATTTCCACAACAAGTGCACTGGGCTCCGAGTAGCTTTAACCTCTGGTGCCATTTCCACCATGCTCCGTGGGCTGTTGCTTTGTTAAACTGCTCGAGGTCCCCTTGTGACTCCTGTGCCTCCAGCTTATGGGTCCTCTTGAGGGTCAACTTTGCTTTTCTTGGGCTCCTCTGGTTGCTCCACACCTGCCCTGACTCCCCTGTGTTTGGTGAGTCTCCTGGCCCTTGCTGGTCAGAACCGTTTTCTTCTTTGACCTTCTGCATGGGTTGCTGTTACCAAGGCTTGTTGGTGTTACAGCCGGACACCGACCCTCAGTACTCGACATCCTATGTGGAACAGATCATATCCAGCTCCTGGTCATATTCGACATCCCCTGCTCGCGGTGGCTGCAGAGTCAAGAACCCACTAAACGCACCTGAAGCACCCGACATTGATGGGCATTCATCTACCAAGCCCCTGGTCACTCCTGAGTGACCCAGACTCTGCCCCCTCTGCTTTCAGGTACTCTTCAAAAAGAATTCACCTTTGGATTCTGACAGACACTTTTCTTCTTCCCAGCAGAGGCTCTTCTTCGAAGTCCTTCATAGAGATAGACAACGGTTTCCAATGCCACTTCAGACATATGCACCCGGCTTCCCTGGGATAGGTAACTCGGGTACTACGGTATCCACGGGTGGGGTGGCTCTACAACCTCCTAACTTCCTCTGGGTTTCTTCAAAGTCTACCTAGAAGGGTCCTTAAACTTTAAAACGACAACTGCAACTCTCCCATCGGATTGTACGTACCACGTGGTCGTGTTCCCACACTGCACCCATCCTCCGTGGGGTCTCTACTTACTCTTGGGTGGTTCCTTGGCGTCCCAGTGGTTCTACATCCTCTAGACACTGTCTTGACTTGATTTGTGGTTCTTATACCACTATTTTAGTATATGGTCCAGTCTCCCGCTGGAGCCTACTGTGTATAAGTGTTATTTACTATTGTTTTTGTGCTACAGTATTGTGTACCTTGTGAGTATCCTCATTGAGAGGGTACTGTGTCGTACTTAAAGGGTTTCATATCAATAAATACATATTTTTATACCTACTGCGTGGTTCCCCTTTCATTTAACCAATACTATAAGGTTCCATTCTGGTAAAACAAGCTGCTTAACATTCCTTCAAGACTAAGCCTGAAGGCTGCTCTCCACAGCTATCAATTGGAAAGCTTTCTAAGGTTATCTTTGACCCCTTAAATCACCATAGTTGTTTGAACTGGTACAGGGTGCCCACTTTAATTAGTGGACAGCATATACCAGGCCAACTTCTCACAATCAGTATTTTGCATGTATGATACAAAATACAAACGGAAATATCTGCAATGTGATTGTAAGAATTCTTCTCATTCCAGCAATAAATAAACTGAGTGAGACTTAGAATAGAGTATGCATGTTTTTTTATGAAAGAAATTCTGTTTAGATTTTTCCTTCCCAGTAGAACACTTGGTTGAATGACTGTGTTACCCTTGTTCTAGGGATTAGAAGTGTCTACTTCCATCTTCTTTTTAAAAGTGTTACACAGCATGACCTGGGATCAGCAGTCAGTAGTATTTAGGTCCAAGGTTGCAGGTGGCTGGAAGCTGTACTATTCTTTCCAAGTACTCTACACTACAAATGAAGTCCTGGGACTTTAGTACATTTTTATTATGTGAGTTATAGTCTTTGATAATTTCATTAAAATGTACACAGCTGAATACTGTACTTTATAAGTATAAGAAAATGGAATAATAATTGGGGTGGATTGGAATCCACCACAATGAATTTGCGATCACAAACCTGTTGTGGAAAAACACAATTTCAATAATTTAACCTGGGCTCAACCCCTTGATAGTTGTGGCACAAGGCAGACAAGCGTAACTTAAGAAAATGTGTGAAGTATTTAGCAGTAAAGACAAAGTTAAAGAAAGTTAAAATACAGCAAAGTAAAAATCCCTAATTAATTTAGAAAAGTTGAGAGACATGTAATGAGTAAAATGACACCAACATGACACAAATCCAATAAGGTAGAAGGGATGGGGTGCAGGTCGGATACACCAAGTGGTTTGTCCTGGTCAGAGATTTTACCTTCTAACTTGCAGGTCAAAATCCACCAGCCGGGAAGACTACAGGCTATATCTGCCCAAGCCCTCTCAAAGCTGAATAGCTGCTGGACAAGGTATCTCAGAAGCATTTTGATGTAGCAAGAAAAGTTTGAAGCAAGAGAAATTTAAATTTTATGGGCACTGAAGTCTTCGCATTGGGTGGATACTTTTAATGCCCGGTCGAGATTTCTACCTTCGGACTTAACACTTTTTATGGAGGTGAAAATGTTCTATCAGGGCAAGACTGAAGGTGTATTCAACAAAGTCATTTCAACATTTTTCACCTTTGCCAAAGGTCCTGTTGACCCTCCAAAGGTCTTTGAAGTTCATTAATTTAGTCCCAGCTTGATGGCATTTCTGGACCAGTTCCTCTTGGTCACTTCTCAGACTCCCAGGACTTCAGGAACATCAGTTAGGGGACCGGACTCACTCCAGCAGAGGTCACCAGCAAATCCAATCCAGTTCCAGTTGCAACTTGTCAGTTGGGCACTTCAGGAAAATCCCTCTTAAAGCTTTTTGTGCACCTGTACCACACAGGAGGTCAGCCAACTGACCCTTGGATTTCACTTCTTAGCCCTGGGAACAAGTGGGAGAATTTCTAGCCCTTCACACAGTTCTCAAACAGCAGGTCCAGTCCTCTTCTGTTCCTCTGGAGGTCCAGAAATTGTTCTGATGAACTGCGGGTGGGCTACCAAATTGTAGGTTTCATTAGCCAGTGCATGGAGTGACTCCTGGTAACTCCCTAGCCAATGTGAAAAAAGCTATTAGGGGCAACCCTTCCCATGTTTGCAGGACATCCTGTTTGCTTTACTGCAAACTATCAAATAGTGCACTATTCTGGGGCAAATCCAACATAGCAGAATATTTTTGCCCCTGATGGGAGCCTGTGTGCCAGCCGGGGGTATGTTTGGGGAAATGACAAATATGCCTTACACATCAGCTACACTAAACTTGTTATTGGAAAAGAAATCCCACCACTAGAATGCTGTTAAACTGGTTATAGAGGGCATGTGGCACAAAAGGCTCCTCCTCACTAGATGTCACTCAACACTTAAGTGTGATTGGACAGGCCTCAAACTGGACCCTTTTAAGTTAATTACCTTTTTAGACCCTTCTGAATTGTCATTCCTGAGTGCATATCTGTCACATAAGTGAAAGCCATGTCTTCCTGTAAAAAGTGTAAGCCATTGTTCCTGCTCTGAGAGCACATTTCACACACCACTAATGGGAAACACTTGCAGAGCCATCTGCCAGCAGGCTAAAATTACTTAGCTTACCGGAGGAGCAGGTAATTAAAGTATAACTTTTCAAAAGTCACTTTTCCTAAATATTTATTAAAAATCCAACATCACCATTAAATTGGATTTTTATGACCCAATTTCTAACAATTAAAAATAGTGTTTGAATTATCTTGGTAACTTTCCTGAACCAAAGGTACAAGGAGCAGGATTATGATTTATTCTGCCTCTAGCTTTTTTCATAGGAATGCAACAGTCCTTCACAGTAAACATAGCGTTGAAGGGCTACCAATTGTAAATAAATGCCAACAATAAATTCTTGCATGTACCACTTGTAAATACTAGACACCCTACTTGTGACTGCAAGGCACTACTTAAGGGTGACTTATGTAATGGTCCTGTCAAAAATGGTTGTTTTGAGATCTTCACCTGCAGTTATAAATTCTGCAGGAGTCAGGCTACATAGGTGGGTCAGAAACCCTGTTTTTGTCAGTCTAGTGCAGGGTTACTCATAGTACGGCCCGCGGGCCGCTGGCGGCCCGCCCGGCCTTCATTGGCAGCCCGCAGACCTTGTTCGATTACACTATGCCGCAGTTCCTTCCTTGGAGAAAACAGGGAAGATGGCCGCAGGAGCAAACGTTGTGAATACGCTTGAATACTTATTCACAACGTTTCCTCCTGCGGCCATCGTCTCTGCTTACTGCTTGCCTCTGATTGGCCTGCCTGCCTCTGACGTCACACACGAACCCGGGCGCGAAGATCAGGTCCTTTAAAAGTCAGCTGTAACTAGCGCTAGTTACAGCTGACTTTTAAAGGACCTTTTGGTGAGCTTCCTGTGTCCCTGTTGACGACGTCCTTCCAGCCCGCAGCCCCGGAGAACCTTCACAGCAGCCTCGTGCCCGGAAAATCTTCAGCGTCTCTTCACCTGCACAGGTATGGTTTTTTTTTTCTTTATTTTTCAATATAGCGTTATTATTTATGTGAGATTTGGTTGGCTCTGTTTTAAAGTAGCTTTGCGCTGGAACAAATTTGCACGAAGTAGGGGCATTGATTGATGGCGGTTGATTGATCGGGTTCGGCATCAAGCATGGATATCAGCTGGCATAGAGGGCAAAGTTGAGCTACAATGTTTAGTTAAAATTGTCAGATTAAGCAACAGACGATGTAGTATGTGTCAACTATGGAAGGGCCATAATGGTGTGGAAAAGACTTTCAAACTAGGATATTTTCTCATGCATGTTTAAACTGCTCTTGTGGGGAAAGGGATGAGAAGTACTGATGACAGAAACTGCATACCATACTAATCCCCACCTGAAACCAGGGCCCTCCCCTTGTCCACTGCAGGGGCCGGTGTTCTACCTCATGGTCACAGGTTCAAATCCCGGCGGATGCTGCCCTTCATCCATCTGAGGTCGATAAAATGAGTTGGGTAGCAACAAACATCTGTTATTTAGCGCCAAGATACCTGCGCGTGAACGTGGGCTTTTAGATACGTGTGTGTGCATGCAATTTATTTCAAATCCCTATTGAGTGACATGTGCAGGTTTACCCATTATGTTGTATGTTTAAACAAAACATTACTTTGATGTTGCTCACAGATCTGTTGCGAGAAGTGGTGTTGGTCCATCGGTCGTGACGCAGTATCGGTCGTGGGGTGTGTCGGTCTATCAGTCGTAGGGTGCTGTCGGGCGGAAAATCCGATTCCTGGTCCTTGTTACTTATTATGTAGTAACAAACTAGCTGGAGAGCTCCGCAATGGCCTACAGTCTAGTTTCCAAGCCTTGCAAATGACCCAGATCGATCCAGAGTGAACACAGGACCTTCCAGGAAGCATGGGAAGAAGAGTACTTGTTTGTGGAATGCCCAAAAGAAAAAGCCACTTGTTTGCTTTGCAAAGAGAAAGTAAATGTGCTTAAGAGGTATAATCTGGAACGGCACTACAAAACAAGGCACTCTGGATACACTGCAAACTTTCCACTGAACTCCAAACTGCGTTCTGCGAAGGTGGCATCACTAAAGGAAGCCCTTCTATCCCAACAAAAGCTCTTTCTGTGCCAGATGAAAGAATCTGAGGCAATAACCGAGGCATCCTTCCAAATTTGCTACTTACTTGCCAAACATAAAAAGCCATTTACAGAAGCAGAGCTGGTTAAGAAGTGTTTTCTCTCGGCAGCAGACATTTTATTTGCCAACTATCCTAAGAAAGCAAACATTATGAAGGAAATAGGTGCATTGCAACTGTCAGATTCCACATGCACACGTCAAATCGAGTCACTGGGTGACAATGTTCTAGCACAGGTCATCAATGCAGTCAAGCTGTCCCCTTTCTTTAGCATTGCTGTGGATGAGTCAACAGATGTAGGTGATGTGGCACAGTTAATGATTTGGGTGAGGTATTTGGAACAAGGAATCATTCCAAAGGAAGAGCTTCTCTGCCTTTTGCCATTGCATGGTCACACAAGAGGAGAGGATGTATTGGCCAGCATGTGTCATTTCTTTGAATCTCATCACCTGCCATTGAACAATCTTGTAAGTGTCACTACAGATGGGGCACCCTCCATGATTGGACATGAGAAGGGCTTTGTATCTCTGTTAAGAAAAAAACTTCAATCATCCACTTTAATTGATTATCATTGTTGAATCCATCAGGAAGCATTATGCGCGAAAATAAAACAAGGACAACTAAATGATGTTATGAAGCAAGTCGTTAAAATTGTTAATTATATTCGAGCAAAAGCACTCAACCACAGACTTTTTAAATTATTGCTGAGGGATGCGGAAAGTGAATATGTAGATCTGTTGTTGCATACTGAGGTTAGGTGGTTGAGCAAAGGTAGAGTGCTAGAAAGATTTATTAGTTTGCTTCCAGAAATTGAACAATTTGTAATCAGCCGAGGGCAGTCCTTCCCAGAACTATATGACTTGCAATGGCTCACCATGCTCCATTTTCTGTGTGACATCTTCTCACATTTCAACACACTCAATCTGGCACTTCAAGGTAGACAGAAACTTGTGTCCTCAATGATGAGTGCCATATACTCCTTCGAAAGTAAACTCGAGCTGTTCCGAGAGCAGATGAACGATGGTGATCTCACACACTTTCCTAAGTTGCAGGCTTTAACACAGAGGGTTGAAAAAGCTCAGGAAATGTTGTTCAGTCTCAATCTGTGTGCGTATCTGGAGGAAATGTCTGGGGACATTAAGAGGGGATTTTCTCAGTTCAGAGTTCTCACCCCACTTTTCAGGCTTGTAGAAAATCCATGGATGGTTAGTGCAAGGAATCTTGAAGCTGTTGAACTTCTTGGTTTGAAAAGGGCACAAGGTGAGATGGAACTAATTGACATGCAATTCAGGTCTGTGCTTGAGTCCTCTTTCTTGGGGAAGGAACCAGAAGATTTCTGGCAAAGTGTGCCACCTGAAAAATTCCCTCTTCTTTTTACCTTGGCACAGAGAATACTTTGCATGTTTGGCTCCACATTTGTATGCGAGTATTCCTGTTCTACAATGGGTGCTATAAAAAATAAACTAAGAAACAAACTGACTGATGCACATCTGGATCACCTCATGAGACTTGCACTCTCTGAAAAGGTTCCAGAATACAAGAAGTTAATTGCGGACATGAAATGTAAAATTAGTGGATAAACTCTGTGCCTTGGGAAAGACTTTTCCCCCATTATGTTTGCCTTTGTACTTGCTGTTCTACTTTCGCTAAATGCCTTCAAATAAAAATGTATTATCAAAATGTGCTCTTTGTAGTTGCATCTGATTGTGAAATACAGCATTGTCTAATGTTTTGAAAGGTTGTTTTTTTTACTCTAGCTCCACCCCCACTGATCCCGCCCCCACTGACTCCACCCCTACCAGTGCGGCCCTCGGCCTCTAACCACACTGTAATTTTGGCCCCCAACAGAATGTTTGTGAGTACCCCTGGTCTAGTGGATGACACAATACTTGCTGCATTCCACAGGTGACATTTAACTTTCCATGCACTTCCCAGGACCATATACTTTGGCCTAACTGTAAAGATAAATAAGTAATTTGGGGATAAGCCAATTTTACCACGTTCTAGGGCCCAGAGCCCATACACTAGGACAAGGACAGCAGTGCCCTAGTGTGTACAGTTAGAAAAACAGCACTAACAGTCAGCAAAATTTAGGAGTCACCAAGCAAAAAGATACACTTTCGCACAATAAGAAATCCTGCAGCTGCTATTTTTGTTCCTTGGTGACATAAACCATTTATTAGTGTGCAGCAGATTTTGGACACTGATTGGGGATAATGTAACGCTGTTAAGAAACATGGCCTATTTTACTGTAATAAGTGCTACGTGTGAAGAATTTGCATTTTTACTCCCATGTATTACAAAGGTATGGATTCAAAATGAATATTCTTCCAGATACTCAGAAATATCCTGTACAATATTCAGATATTGGCCTTTCTTTTGAAATTGATTGATATGTAACCTCTTTGAGCATACTAGACAAATCTGTCGGATCCTTTGAGTCCTGCATAACATACATGGATTAAGGAGTCTATTTGAAATGTATTATTAATTGTATTGTTTTTAATAGTAAATTGAGCGGGAGGTAATTTCAATTGTTGCTCTATTGTGCGGGAAGGTGTATTAGGTATAACATCAAAGCATTGTTGCCTGCTAACAATGGCTCTCTGGGTAGACCTGCTGATGGCATCCCAGCAACATACCCTTATCCTCTGCTGGAGGTATTCATTCCTGGTGCTCTTAGAAAGTCAATGCAAGTCATGATGAACTTCTGCCTTGCATCTACCTATTTTCTCTTCCTTTAGGCCAGAGGACTGGGGAAATACGTGCATTTACACTAGAGCACCATCCGCTCCCAGGTGCCCTCTCTGGTTCAAAGGCACTGAGTTATTGGAGTAAGGTGTGGTCCATGTTCCTATAAAGTGGTAAACCAGAGCCTGAGAGATTTGGGTGTTGTGGATCTTCCTGCCGGTACCCACAGGTGACCAGGTAGATACAGGCTCTCAGATGAGATGCCGTTTGACACAGTTGGGCACTGTCAGACCATTGCTCACAGCACATGTGTGCACTGATAACTTTATTGTCAGAAAACCACACATCCTTTCGTAAAGCAGACCCAGGGAAAAGCCAGCTCCTCACTCTTTGATCGACCATTGTTTTTCGGTTTCTCTTTATTGTGGGTACTATTTTGACACTGCTAGCCTTTCACTATCAGCACTTGGGAACATTCCGAATACTTACAATCAGCACATGTTGGCACCACCAGGAAGTCATTATGGAGTGCCTCTCAAAATGCACATAGCTAGGCGTTCTTTTGCAAGCCCATTGTCTGCACAGCCCAATCTCTCCCAGGCCTTCTCTATGATCATCAGGGCACTAGTTTTAGTACACCTGGGGAATGAATTTATTCAGTAGCGGCTAGTGTTGTGGAAGAGTGGCGGGAGGATGACAAAATAAATAAATAAAGAAAAAATCTACCTGCGGCCGGTTTCACCACGCTCTCCTGCTCCCCTCCTCCGCAGGTGCAGGCTCCCAGACTCAACTGCGGCCAATCTTGACGCGGCTCTCAAGTCACGAGAGCAGCACCAGGATTGGACTGAGTGCTCTGAATTTGCACCCCCAGCGAGACTGGGGGCCTGTGATTGCTGTGTTCAACCCACCAATGCAGCTCAGATTGGAGTCGCTTCATTGCCCATGAAGGAATTTTGCAGCCTTGCTAGCCAGCCAAACTGTCATGCCCACTGACAATAGTGCAGACCACTCCTCCTGCAGCCTGACATCCCCCATGGCCACGCCCGGAAAGACTCAGCAGAAAAGGAAAAATAAAACGATGATAAACTTGAGTATTATTGTTTTATTTCTCCTTTCCTGACATTTTGTGGCAGCTGGCGGGGAAGGCGATGCTCCTCCGCTATAGCATAAGAGCCGCCCCTGGTTATCAGTACGCCCAGAATGCTGCTATACCTTCACTTTCAGCACACCTAGAGATTGCCGTCTCATCACCTCAGGAACACGTTAGCCATATCCTCCCCCTCTCTTTCAGCATACCAAGCAGCTGTCACAGCCTCAGATCCCTCCTGCTGCACTGATAGCTCCCTACTATCACTGCAATGGTTCCTTCAGCCCCTCACTGTCAGCACACCCTCTGCTCTTCCAGCATTTTATACCCACACCCTGCACAGTTCTAGGTCACTCTCTGCGGCTAGCACACCCGCCCGCTGGAGGCCGTCCAGTTATGATCGCCTGCACTGCTGGACGCTCTTTTTCTGTTGGCTCAAACAGAAGCTGTCATCTCCCTCCCTTCAACATATCGGTGGCACTACCTGCATGTTAGGAGCACATCTACTACCCTTGCCCCTACTCACTGGTCTTGCCCCTTCATCCTTTCCATGCCCTCGCCCATTCATCTAGCCATCCCTTAATCCATGCGTGCACCCTCCCATTCATCCATCAGTGTGCTTACTCATCCAAACATTTATCCAGCCATTGGCTTCCATTCATTGTCCCACCCTCACTTATCCGCACAAACAATACATACAACATCAACAGGCAGCAAAGTATTACTTTAATTTTGTTTAAAGTCGACCTATTGTCTTTGCCAATGCTTGTAAACACATGAATTATGTTTTCTTGGTAGGGTTAACACAAAGGAAAATCCACAATTTATAAACCCACATTACTACCTCCCGTGCTTCTGCTTCAAATTCTTTGATTGAGATGATGTCATATTTCGAAACAGTATTTTGTAATTTTGCCAGTTTTCCTGCATCTGGTGCTAGTAGATAAAGCAACATTAGAACAATCACTCTTTTACTCTCCGTCTCATGCATCTGTCAACTGCATGCGTTTCATAAATGTCACAGGCAGAAGAAACACATTTTGTGAGATGATCCGGCTTGCCAAATGTGGTAATCTTGTTTTTTTTCTGTTAGCAAAGCTTCAAACATTCGCAGGGAAGCCAAGTTTGGAGCTCGCTAATAATTAACTGTGTTTTAGTTTGCACTTGGCATGCTGAGTGGCACAAACTAACATATGTGCACCCAATATGCATCCATATCCGCAATTACCCAGGCAGTGCGGCAGGAGTGATGAAGTACATGGGAGGTGTTTCAAAAATGGCTCGATCTGTTCCTAAGTGCTGGCTTTGTAGCTCGCGTAGGAAAAATGAAACCAGCAGCACTTGTGTGAGGTACTGCAGGAATTCAGACACTCGTTTCTCTCCCAGCTGAGCTCGCTCTGGGGGAGCGCGTGCAAGCAGCCAGATGATTATAGCTCTAATGGAGAGCGATGCTGAATGCCAAGGCAAACACGCTTTCGGCTGAGTGAGCTAACCTGGCAGCTGTAAGGTATACACTCCAGAAGTGAGAGAAAATGAGTAGAGGTGAGAAGTTCTGGTGGACTGTCAAAGGCATTCAACAAAGTTAAAAAAGACTAATATACCACAGCGCTCTAAAGGTTGCTGCACGGTCACAGTGAGAATTTAAACATGCAATTGAAAATTACAAGATGTTAATTTTGCCTCTGCAGCAAAAGCACTGAGCCGTGATCCCGGGGTATTTTAGAAAGCAGTTTCCACTCTTCCTATTTTTAGGTCGAGCATCCGAGACCTCTTGTATATACTTTAGTATATACTTATATGTGTATGTACTTTGTGAGCTCTGGAGATCACCCCTAGGGCTTGTCTGCTTCCGCTTAGGGACTTTTTTTCTGTTCAACTGCCTCTATTTAACTGTCTTGATAGAAAACGACCAGTAGAGGTCAGTAAAATACCAGAATTGCTTTCTGCTGAGGGACTTTCTTTTTTTTTTTTTTCTGGCAACTGCCTCTATTTAACTTTCTTGATAGTAAACGACCAGCAGAGCTCAGTAATATACCAGAATCACTTTAGCATTCTCTAGATTCCAGTCCATAGAAATAAATTGTCCTCCAGGAGCACCCGTAGACAATAATATTTTTTTCAAATCATCTATTTTCAGTGATATAATCACTGAAGGCCCTGATTTTATATTAAAACGAAGCTTTGGACTATACCATTTCCAGCTGAAAGGCAATATTTCTCTCCTTGTGTTTCCATACCTGGTGTGTCACGCAGTTTGGTGCTTGCTTTCCCTCCATGTTAAAGAACAGTAGATGTTTCAGCACCCAGGCTAATGTGCTCCATAGCTAAATACATATAAGGTCCCAAAGGCAAGACCGATTGCATTTCAAATGCTTGTTGCTTTAAGTTAACACACTATGAAAGTGCATGTGTTTTCCCATTTTCTCCATCATGAGCTTCTCACTCAAGAGTGGTTGTTCTCTAATCTGTGTACTTCCCTCCTCCACACGCTCCATGTTGTACACTGTATGCTTCTCTCTCTCCACTCCCCATCCCCCAAGCAGCACATGTAGCTCATTCTCACTGCCTTTCACACTTTTTTTAAAATTTCCCAATTAGTTTCCGAATAAACCCCCAAAAACATTAAGGACTTGTTTTATTTTGGAGGTGTGTACATAAGTGAAGATGCATATACACTGGCATACTAAAAAACATGGGCATTGGCAGTATCATAATACTGTACAGCATAAACAAAAGCCATTGACAAGACAACAGGCCTCAAAGGCGCGACCTACTGGCTCTGCCAATGCTTGCTAATTTAGTTTACACTATCACACAGGGTGCCCGGCAGAAAACGATATGCAACTGAACATTCTAAGACCAACCAGGCCAACCTCACGTGAGAGACTCAGATATAAATAAAATGTATTCAAATAATAATGGCACAACCTTTATATAAAGAAAAAGAAAATCAATATATTTCCTGTCAACTAAATCAACTTACATTGCAAAAACAACCACTTGTCACTGAATAAGGCATGAACACTAATAACTGATCGGGGGGCCAAAATAATCCACGCACATAAACACAGTAGAGGAGAATTTAACAATAAAAAGGGCATCTGACGAAGGAACGAAGTATATATACTTTTTTTATAAATTAATCACAGTTACAATACAAAACAAAACATGTGGCTGACACAGAAGGATGATGTGTGTTGACGACGTTATCAATACAGGGCAACATATTAGTACTGGGTACAATATATGCTCCCAATGTACCCATACAAACCTGTTTCTGCAAAGTAACTAGATTGCGGAATTTGGTAAAAGTAAAACAAAAACAGTAGGGGATAGTGAGGAGGGTTGATTGGATTCAGACAATCGCAGTTTCTTAGATAAACACAGTGGACCAGACTCAGGGCTTCAATTGGACAGGCATATGTTGAAAGACCTTGCACCACACCATGTATGGAGACTCTTACACCCATGCTAGAGGGCTTACATCTTTATATCATGCAAGCGTGGAACTTGCATAGGCTACTTCCTCACATCGGCCAATGATCTGCCCGTTACCACATCTCACAAGAGTTTAGATGGTAGTTCTTATGACAAGGCTACCCGGTCTGGTAGCAGCGCAGGGGTAGGGATACAGAAGGTCCTTGAAGCCTTTAACTGACACTATATTTTAGTGTCTGCCACTGCCAGCACAGGATGTCACATAGCCATGACTCGATTAGCATTGGGGTATATATCTGCCAGTCCCACTTTTTAGGGTGCTGTAAGGGTGGTCACATATGTACTTCAATGAAGCCCTGACCACCACCAAAAAGTGTAGGTAGATCCATTTTTGGTCCTGAGGAATTGCATCAATAGATAACAGGCAAGAAACATGTTGACCTATTACACCAGCACATATCCCCACATAGCTTAGAGTGGGACTGTGCGTTTTTTCTAGTTTTAACCAGGGTAGTGACCATGACTCATTAAAATTGTTCTGAGTGGACCATTATTCCCTGTTTTAATTCACACACACACAGTATCATCACCTACACCCCTATCTCACACCAGGGCCCTCACACGCACTGCACCCAACGGCTTGAGGAATAAAGATCTCTGCCAAGTAGGCCCCATCAGCGCCAACCCGAGTAGGAGCAGACCCGATGATGAAGCAAGACACCTGCTTGTTGGGTGTGTGAGGGTCTTTTTCCAAATGAAAGGAGGAATTACCTCTCCTGCCCTTGTGAATTCCCAGACAACAGGGTTCACTTGCAAGATCACATCCCTCCCCCTGCTACACTCATTAGGAACTGCATACCTTGTTGATTATACTAGTTCTTATGACAAGCCAATCTTATTACAGCTGGATTTAGTGATTGCTACCCACCCCCACAGGTTGCTGGAGTATGAACAAGTACAAACTACTACCATAGCAAATGTTGCTACTTTCACACCTAGATATGTTTGTGAATGACACTAAAGGAAAGCTGAGTGACCTCCAGACAATCGCTATGGGCTGCAAGCAAAGCATGTGTGAGGCAGTACGGGTATGTTTTAACACATTTTATTGCAATTTAGTAAGCATTGTGCATTACATACCAGTCATATATGACAACACAGTAAGATTCAAGTATACAAAACACTCAACATTAAACTTTTTGCGCAATTGCTTTTCAGTAGTAGGCAACTCGTTAAATAGAGCTTAAGCTAAAGTTTCCACATGTGACTGTGCTGCCGCAACTAAGAATATCCCAGCGAACTTGAACCCTCTACCCAGAACACCAAACTGTCATCTCTGATCCAGGTCTCTGGGCATTGTAGGATAATTAAGGAGTAATGTCCTTTGCATAGAGATGGCTAATGGGAGTAATGCTACATTATGTGGCTATGTTCGTTGGGAATCGGGATTAAGAGCCAGGGGTATTGTTTCAGTCGTATGATATGTGATGTAAGGGATGAATGTTATTTGGGATCTTTTTGTGATTTAAAGGCTCCCAATAAAGCGTCCCAACCTATGGCAACAGGTCGCCTATGGAGACTACGGTATTCTTCCCTCTAGAAGATATAACTCTTGACAGTGCACCAGAATATGACTTCTTTCAAGCCCGAGATGAACTGCGCTATCAAGAATTTCCAGCGTCTGGTGATCTGTAGCTCTGCCAGAAGATGCGTCAGATCTACAAGCCTAGCTGCAACCTTAAAACTCTAGGGTCTGGGATAGAGGCCCAGGAGGCAGTGTTGAATGTTATCACGGTGTGCATATCTCATCAGTGTGGACAGTGTGTTACATATATCTTCCCAATAAGTAGCCAACGCTGGCTAAGCCCATAACGTATGCAATAGGTCTGCAGCATTTGTGAGACATCTAGGGCATGTAGGGGCGGCTGCGGGGAAGACTGTGTGCAGTTTCAGCAGCAGCAGGTATGCTCAGTGTAGAATTGAGAATTGTATAAGTTTGAATCGTGAATTGCGTGAGGTCTCCCGTGGATGTCCAGGGCAGAGAGCCATTACTTATTGTCCAGCGCACAGGCAAGGTTGTCTTCCCATTTAGGTCGCAGGGAGTGCATAGATGTATTTATATGAGTGCGCTCCATGAGATGGTCTTTGGTGAATCCAGTCACCTTTTTAGAACAAGCATTTGCAATGCAATAGGTCTCGCTTTGACGCGAGTTTGTGCTATTGGCATTGCAAATAACAATGCCTTTTATTTTTGTTTTCTTTTTAAAAACATAAATAAAAGGCATTGTTATTTACAATGCCAATAGCTTAAACTCGCGTAACTGCGAGACCTATTGCATTGCAAATGCTTGTTTTGTTTGAGGTCTTTTGTCTATTTCTTTTCTTTTATTTTGCTTTATTTAGCATTATTTCAATGCATAAAAGTACAAACAATCATGAAATAAAATATGTTATTGTTCCATTAAATCCCTCTAAAAAACATACATCCTTTGTCTTTTGTGGCAATTTCACAGAGCTTTTGTGTACAAATAATTGTGCACCGGGAAGATGCATAGGGAACGTGTTCCAAGGTTTTTGACGTTTTCTAAAATTTATTTAGAAGTGGTAAGGCAAAATCATGATTATGGCACCAAATTTAGAAAGCCATTTTCAGTGATAAACGCACATTTCTGCCCCAAAGTGCTCCAATTACGACTGTCAGATATCCACAAAACAATGGATAGCAATTCACCATTATATGGTAGCAGAAGAACAAGTTACTAACCTTCGGTAACGATGTATCTGTAAGAAACATTAGTTAGTTAGATTCCTCACCTTAGAATATCCCCAGGCGTCAGACTGGATCCGGAAGATTTTTTGTCAGCAATACCCCTTGCGCGTCGCTAGGCGTCGTCTGCGGCTCCGCGTCCGTCGTCGGCGTCGTGCGCCGGAATGACGTCGTCGGAGTACTTAGACGCCGCCCTCGCGCACTGACGTCAGTTCTTGTACATAGCTTTCCGCGCCAGGAGCGCAGAGCCATGCAAAGACCGACACCGGTGCCAAAAATAAAATCTAGGGGCCTGAAAAGGATAACCTTAACCCTAGATGTCAGTTCGCAGAACGGGGAGGATGGGTGGGTCGGTGAGGAATCTAACTAACCAATGTTTCTTACAGATACATCGTTACCGAAGGTTAGTAACTTGTTCATCTGAAAGAAACACGTTAGTTAGATTCCTCACCTTAGAATAGATACCCAAGCAATACCATCCCCGGTGGTGGGTCTGCGAACCAAGATCACACCAGAAAGTCCTGGAGGACAGAACGGCCAAAGAAGCCATCCCTCCGGACTTGGCTGTCAAGGCAATAATGCCTGGCAAACGTGTGTAGCGAAGCCCACGTCGCCGCCTGACAGATGTCCTGCAAAGGGATACCCCGTCCCAAAGCAGTAGTAGCCGCTGTGGCCTGAGTAGAATGGGCGCGCAGCCCAACAGGAGGGTCCTTTTTTGCCAAGGAATAACAAATTTTGATGCACAACACGACCCACCGAGAGATGGTCCGTTTGTGCACAGCTTTCCCCTTCTTAGCACCCACGTATCCAACGAAAAGTTGGTCGTCCACCCAGAACTGCTTTGTGCGGTCCAGATAAAAGGAGAGCGCACATTTTGGGTCCAGACGGTGGAGCCTCTCTTCCTCTTTGGAAGGATGCGGAGGCGGAAAGAAGGTGGGCAAGGTGACAGACTGCCCAAGATGAAAGGGGGTCACCACTTTCGGAAGAAAGGAGGGACGAGGCCGAAGGACAACCTTGTCCGGATGAACAGAGAGAAAAGGAGGCTTTGAAGATAAAGCCTGGCGCTCACTCACCCGTCTAGCCGAGGTGATGGCTACCAGAAAAGCAGTCTTAAGCGTCAGCAGACGAAGAGGACAATTATGAAGAGGCTCAAAGGGAGCGCACATTAGAAATGTGAGAACAAGATTCAAGTCCCACTGAGGCATTACAAAAGGGACAGGAGGGAACGTGTGAGTAATGCCTTTGAGAAAGCATGTTACTACAGGGGACTTGAAAAGAGAAGGCTGATCAGGAAGCCGCAAGAAGGCAGAGATGGCAGCAAGATAACCTTTCAAGGTGCCCAGGGCAGAGCCCTGCCGGGCCAAAGAAAGAAGAAAGAGGAGAACCTCAGAAAGAGGGGCGGAAAGGGGATCCACAGCTTTGCTGTGCACCATGCCACAAATTTGTTCCACCGGCAGGCGTATACCGTCTTTGTGGAGGGACGCCTGGCTGCCAGAATGATATCACAGACTTCAGGAGGCAAGTCAAATGGCATCAACTGCCGCCGCTCAATCTCCACGCATGGAGGTGGAGGCTGGACAGGTTCGGGTGGAGGACCGTCCCCTGCTGCTGCGACAGAAGATCCTCCCGAAGGGGCAGACGTATCGGAGGATCGGTCAACATACTGAGTAGCTCGGGATACCAGTACCTTCGTGCCCAATCCGGAGCCACCAAGATGACTTGGGCCCGGTCGCGCCTGATCTTCTTCAGCACTCTGGGCAGAAGTGGTATAGGCGGAAAGGCGTACAACAGACCGCAACTCCACTCGTGACGAAAAGCGTCGCCGAGCGAGTGCCGCCTTGGAAATTCCAACGCGCAGAACTGCTGACATTGCGCGTTCTCGTCGGTGGCGAATAGATGTAACCAAGGCTCTCCCCACTGCTGAAAGAGACCTTGCGCCACCTCGGAGTTCAGACGCCATTCGTGATCCATCATGCACCGGCGGCTGAGTTCGTCTGCTCTGGCGTTCAGAGAGCCCGCCAGATGTTGAACCACTAGGGTGACGCCCTGGTGTTCCAGCCATGTCCAGAGGCGCAGAGCCTCCTGACAAAGGGTCCACGACCCCACCCCGCCTTGTTTGTTGCAATACCACATGGCGGTGGTGTTGTCCGTGAACACCTGCACGACACTCCCCCTGACAGAGGGAAGGAAGGCTTTCAGTGCAAGTCGGATCGCTCTCAACTCCAACAGGTTGATGTGGAGACGAGACTCCGCCGGAGACCAGAGGCCTCTGATCTCCGCCTCTCCCATATGGCCACCCCATCCCAGGAGGGACGCATCCGTCACTACGACATGCTCCGGTTGGGGAAGGGAGAGGCTCTTGCCCTTGACCCAATCGCGGTCCGTGAGCCACCACTGCAACTGCTGTGCAGTGCCCTCCGAGATCAAGACATGGTCGGACAGGTTGCCGTGATGCTGGGCCCACTGAAACTTCAGGTCCCACTGCAGAGCCCGCATGCGCCGCCTGGCGTGATGCACTAGTAGGATGCAGGAGGCCATCAGCCCCAGGAGCCGCAACACTAGCCTGACCGAAACCCAGGATAGAGGCCGAAAGATGGGAATCAGGGCCTGAATATCCCGGACCCGCTGTTCCGGCAGATAGACCCGGAACTGCGCCGAATCGAGAACCGCTCCGATGAAGAGGAGCTGCTGAGAGGGACTCAGGTGTGACTTTGGCACGTTGATGGAAAATCCCAGCAAATGCAGGAGATCCGCCGTAGTCTGGAGGTGGGAGACGACTGTCTGGGGCGAGCCCGCCTTCAACAACCAGTCGTCGAGATAGGGGAAGACTGGAACCCCTGATCTGCGCAGATGAGCTGCGACCACCGCCATCACTTTCGTGAACACCCGAGGGGCACTGGTGAGGCCGAAGGGGAGCACGTTAAACTGAAAGTGCTCTTGGTCCACCATGAACCGCAGGTAACGCCGGTGGGCCGGCAGGACGGGAATGTGGAAATATGCGTCCTGCAAGTCCAACGCTACCATCCAGTCTCCAGCGTCTAGGGCAGCTAGAACCTGAGCCAAGGTTAACATCTTGAACCTTTCCTTCCGGAGGAAGGCATTGACGTTCCGGAGGTCCAAGATAGGGCGTAGGCCCCCTTTGCCCTTCTTGGGAACCAGAAAGTAGTGGGAATAACAACCACGACCTACTTCTGGGCTCGGAACGCGTTCGACGGCCCCCTTGGCCAAGAGGGCCGAAACCTCCTCGTGGAGAAGATGCAAATGATCCCCCGAGATACGGTGGTGCTGCGGTGGCATGGCTGGAGGGGTCGTCTCGAAGGGGAGGGAGTAGCCCCTTTGGACGATTTGCAGCACCCACCTGTCCGATGTGATGGACCGCCAGTGGAGCAGGTGATGGCGAACTCTGCCGCCCACTGGCGTGGAATGGGCATGAAAGCTCGGACTAGGAAGGCTTTGAGGCAGATGCTGCCGGGGTGGATGTGGGCTGACCGCGTCGTCCTCCAGAACCGCCTCGGCGGAAACCACGTCCGCGACCGCGCGCAGGTTGGTTCTGCGGCTGGTGGCTAGGCGTATGTGAGGAGGCACCCCTTCCTTGGCCACGAAAGGGGCGAAAGGCGGAAGTTTGCGACCGCGGGGCCGAGAGGCCCAAGGACTTGGCCGTAGCCCGGGAGTCCTTAAAGAGATTCAGCGCACTGTCCGCTTTCTCGCCGAAAAGGCGAGTGCCATCAAAGGGCATGTCCATGAGGGTGCTCTGGACATCGCCCGAAAAGGACGTGGACGGCAGCCAGGCGTGACGTCTAAGCGCCACCGAGGTAGAAATCGCCCTACCCAGCGAGTCCGTAGTGTCAAGCCCACATCTGATAGCATGTCGTGCTGCATCCCTCCCATCGGCCAGAGCCTGGGTAAGTCGTGTCTGGACCTCCTCCGGACACAGGGGCAGCACGTCCTCCACCGTATCCCACAGAGAGTGGGAATAACGGTCCAAGAGACAGGCGGTGTTCAAAGACCGCAGGCCCAAACTAAGGGAGGAGGACAGCTTTTTGCCGAACTGTTCCAGTCTCTTGGAATCCCGGTCCGGCGGAGCGGTCGGGAAGGAGGATTGGGAGGTAGAGGCCTGGATAACCAGGCTCTCAGGGGTAGGGTGTTGGGACAGAAAACTGGGGTCGCCCGGAGCAGGGCGGTGGCGCCTGGCGACGTTGCTGTCCACAGGAGAGACTGTGGAGGGCTTGGACCAGGTGCCCTGCAGAACGTCAGTGAGGGCTTCATTGAATGGCAGCAGAGGCTCAGTGGAGCTTGCTGCAGACTGAAGCACCTCAGTGAGGACGTTAGTCCTCACGGCCACAGCAGGTAACTCGAGCCCAAGGGCTGCGGCCGCCTTGCGCAGCACCACAGAGAAAGCAGCACCCTCCTCCGAAGCCACAGTCAGAGGAGAGATGAATCCAGACCACTGGCCTCCCCCAGTTCATCTGCCCAGTCCTGTGACAGTTGAGCCTGAACGGCCATAGGATCCTCGGATCCCTCCCATTCGCCCCCATCATCCGATTCCTGGTATGCAGGAGGAAGGATCGGAGCCAGGCGATAGACAAAATGTGTCTCCAGCGGCGCCGTACGCGGCGTCCATCGATGCCGTAACGGCGCCGGGCCCGGACCGGGGCTGAAATGGGGCTCGACGCCGAGCGGGAACGG
Organism: Triturus cristatus; assembly: GCF_964204655.1. Taxonomy (NCBI): domain Eukaryota; kingdom Metazoa; phylum Chordata; class Amphibia; order Caudata; family Salamandridae; genus Triturus; species Triturus cristatus. Next base: position 1,076,903,759 of record NC_140591.1, on the reverse strand, counting down.
GTCCCTCGGGCGCTTGCGGCGTCGAGGCCGGAGCCGTCGACGGTGCCGGGGCCGGAGCCGCCGGCAGGCAAGGTTGCCCAGTCGGGTCCCCGGGGCCCGAAGGCGCGCCAGCGGGCGTCGACGGCGGAGCCAGGTTCCTCATGGCCGAGAGGAAGGCACTGACTTCCGCCGGCGTCGCGTCAGTCCCAGTGACCGGCGGGTATGGGGACTTGCGCGGCGCCTGCGGCACCGCTGGAGCCGCGGGGGTGGAACCACCCTGACCCTCGGCTGAGTCGCGCGACCGGCGAGGGGAGTCCGAAGAGCCGTGTCGCCTCTTGGACTTCTTGAAGTGCTTCGACTTACCCGAAGACTTGGAGCCAGACGATCGATGATGACGTCGGCTGCGGCTCCGCGACCGATCCTTGGACCTCCTCCTGGACCGGGATCGAGAGGGGCGCGGAGCCGAGTGGCGAAGCTCGAGAAGCTTACGGGACCGCTCCCGTCTAGCCTTCGAGGTCAGGGCCTTGCAGTCCGAACACGACGCCGCGTCGCGGTCGAGGCCCAAGCAGTAAAGGCACCGGCGGTAATGGTCCGTAACCGACATCAAGCGGTTGCAGTCAGCACAGGCTTTAAAACCAGGCATCCTACCGGCACCGGAGTCGAGACAAGATCAAAAAGGATCGAAAAAAAGTTAGTCAAAAAGTGACTGAAGGGGTAGCTCTCCCGGATCTGCGCTTACTGGCGCGGAAAAAAGAAGAACTGACGTCAGCGCGCGAGGGCGGCGTCTAAGTACTCCGACGACGTCATTCCGGCGCACGACGCCGACGACGGACGCGGAGCCGCAGACGACGCCTAGCGACGCGCAAGGGGTATTGCTGACGAAAAATCTTCCGGATCCAGTCTGACGCCTGGGGATATTCTAAGGTGAGGAATCTAACTAACGTGTTTCTTTCAGATGTGACCTCACAGAACCTTTGACCTGCCTTTGATGACATCACAAGAAGTTACATCACACATCCCTTGACCATATGCATAATGCAGGAAGAGAAATGTTGCAACTTTGACTGGAATTACATGACAGAAGGTGATAGTATATAAGTAGGCTAATGCAATATAAATATTGTTTGAAATTTTAGTTTTCATAAATCCCAATAATACATGCAAAATGCTAATCTGTGTTATATTTCTTGCAATTCAAAATGTTGTTTCCAAGAATAACAGCAAAACAATGCTAGTTTATACATTGTAAGTTACAAGAAAGTCTAGTATTGTATTGGGCATTCCTGCAGAAACCTTCCCCACTAGGTTGTCCAGTTGGACTTCTAGACATTCTAGGAAACACAGCCAATGGTTCTAGGACCCCTTAAGGGGCAGAATTCGCCTCAGCAGAGGGCACCATCAGCATCCTGCCCAGGTCCAGAACTGGTTCTCTGCTGTTTCCAGGCACCATCAAATAGCCTTATCACCTAATAAATCAACCTCTTCAGGGCTTCTTTTTTGTTCTCTGCTGGCACCAGCCCATAATCAAACCCTGAAACTCTGCACTTTTCCTTTCTTACCTTCCTTTTCCTGTCCCCACCTAATCATCCTGGCTAGACCACCCACGCCGCCACCCTCTGCTACTTTCCCCAGAAGTACATACAATAAACCAACATGGTGCTTCCATGTGGCATCTAAGGTATAGAGTAGGCAGTATTAACTTGGTGAAAGTGTGTAGAGTAGTTAGAAATACCAAACCAGTTAAAAGTCAGAAACTCAACCCAATTAAAATCCCACTCCAATTTATAAACATGGAGGAAAATATAATACACAAAATGACACTAAAACAACAAAAATCCCAAAATGAGAACCAGACATATGAATTTTAAAAGATCTATGAGAAAAGGCACCAAAACAAAAACTAAAGCACCAATAGACAGTACTGTTGCATATGACCAGGACTTAGGTGCAATTTCAGGAACGCCTCAATAGAGCGCGGTTGGAAACATGAATCAGGCTCACGCTGGTCAAAAACTTTGCCTTTTGACTTGAAATGAAAGTCAAAATCATCCAAGGGTGCAAGGTTGCAGACTGTATCCAAGGAAGTCCTCTTTGCACCAGATAGCCATTAAACGAGGTCCCACTGAAGCTGTTGGCTTAGATGGAAAAAGCTCACAGTGGGAAAAGATCAAATTTCATGCCCAGAATAGACTTCTCGTCATCTGGATAGTTTTTGTGCCTTTGCCCAGTCAAGATTTATTTGATCTGACTTAGACTCATTTTTTGGAGCTCAGAAGATTCCTGTGGAGCAAGGCTGCAGACTGTATCCAGGAAGGTTGCACCAAAGTCGGATAAACTTGCTGCAGCGGTCTGCTGAGCAGGTTTTCCAAGCAGCAATAGGCACAGAGAGGGACCAACTTTATTTTATTGCCCAGAGAGTTTGTGCTTTGGGCAGATGAGCTTGGGTGATTGGTCCCAGTCCTCTGGATATGTGGCAGTCCAAACTCTTTTTAAGACCCACATTTTCAAAGATTGTCTAGAAATCTAGCTGGACACTTTGGGGTAAGAACTTACTCCAGCAGTGGTCACCAGCAGGGTCCTGTCCCGGTCCAGTTGAAAGTGGTCAGGTGGGCACTTCATGAAAAAGGCTTCTTGCAGCTTGTTGTGTCCCTGTAGCTACATACGTCTGTGTTACAAATGGGGGTCTTTAGTTGGCAGAAATAGGTACCTTTGTCCAAATAGGGACCCTTGCTTCTAGTCAGGATGAGGGGGATACACACTTCAGATAACCCCTGCTCATCCCCTAGGTATCTTGGCACGAGCAGACAGGCGTATCCCAAAGGCAATGTGAAAGGTATTTGTACTCAAAACACACAGTAATACAGTGATAACAGCACAAATGGACACCACACCAGCTTAGAAAAATAAAGTATCTTTATCTAAACTCGAAAAGACCAAAACGACAAAGATCCAACATACGATATGACTTTATAACAGTTATTGCAAAAATAAAGCTTGTAGAAAACAAATAGCTCCACCTGGGGCTATTGCGACGTCGTGACAGCAATAAATCCAAAGTAGAGCGCCACTGCGAGGTGCGCGACATCGGGTATGGAATCACATGGACACCCAAACAAACAGTACCCTGAAAACGAAGTCTATGACGATGCACTGCATCATGGAGTTGAGGCGTCGGTGCTGAGATTGAGGCCGGCTGCCTGGCTGCCGCGGGGAGGCGAGGCGTCGTGTCTGTGAGGAGGCGACATGTCGAGTCCAGGACAGGGGAAGTCGGTGGTGGCGGTGGTGAGGCGTCAGTTCCGGTGCCGATGCAAAGTCAGCATGTTTGTGGAGTCACCCTGAGCGGTTATCGGCACCGCGATAATAGGATACAGGTGCTGGCAGTGACAGAGTCAGTGCGAGCACTGGCGTTGGTAAATGCCGATAACTGCAGGCATGGAAGGTTGTTGAAGGGCGTCAGTGCTGTGGTGCTGGCCGGTGGTGCATCGTTCACTTCACGAGCCGTGCCCATGGCCTCTGTACAGGTCACGGCATCACAGTGACATTGCTGTCGGCATGGGAGACAGGTTTTTCTACTTCTCTTAGGTTTCTTCCAGCTCCCAACAGTAGGAACAACCTTCAGAGCTCCAAAACTGGAATAGGCACCTCCTGGCAGGTCGCAGCTCTCAGCAAGAGAGTTCAGGGGAGCTGGGGGTAAAGTCTTTGTGTCCTTGAGACTTCAGAACACGAGGCCAGCAGACACAGACCCTTGAAGATTCTTCTTCAAGCAGGTTCACAGCAGAGTTCCAGTCTTTGTCCTTTCCTTGACAGAAGCAGCAACTGCAGGCCAACCCCAGACAGCACACAGCAAAGGGGCAGTACTCCTCCTCACAGCTCTCCAGCTCTTCTCCTTGGCAAAGGTTCCTCTTGAGTCCAGAAGTGATCTAAAGTTCTGGAGTTTAAGGTCCACTAAACAAACCCCATTTTCTATCTGTTCTCTTTGTACAAGGGTCTCTGAGCACAGTGCAAACCAGTTCTGTTCTCGTTGGTGCAGTATGACCACAGAAGTTGGAGACAGCATTGTGCAAGGGAGGCAGGCCCTATTCAGGTGCAATGAAATCTCATCCCACTACTCTAAATGCAGCCAAGCCCCATTCAGCTCAGCTCTGAGTCATCCAGGAAGGACCAGGCACACCTCAGACCCCCCCCCCCCCAGTGTCTGTCTACAGTGAATGCACATCCCCAGCCCCTGTCACTCCAGAACCAGACAGTCAATCCACAAGCAGGCATAGGCACACAGAATAATAAAACAAGAACATCCTGCTTTCTAACAGTGGCATTTTCAAACACAGAATTTAAAAACCATCTCTACTAAAAGACGTGTTATTAAATCCTGAGTTAAGAGAGTCTAAACTTTATTTCTCCATTTTGTCCCAATGGGAAGTTATCTACTTGTTAGATGTTTGCAAAGTATTTCCCATTCTATCCTATGGGGCAGATAGCCTTTCAATTGTAAAAAACGAAATTGGCAGTATTTCGATACCAGGACATGTCACACACACACACCATTACCTGTCCTGCCTTTTACAGGCCCTGGACCCTGCCCATGGGGGTACCATGGGCCTACCAATGGGGGGCCTTAGATGTAAAAATAGAGAAGGTTAGGGCCTGGCAAGTCAGTGTGCTTGCCAGGTCTACATGGCAGTTTAAAACTGCACACAGGTACTGCAGGGGCAGGTCTGAGATACCTTTTTCAGGGCTATTCATGTGAGTGGCACAATCAGTACTATAATCCCACCAGTAGCATTTGATTTACAGGCCCTGGCACTCTCGGTGCACATTACTAGGGACTTACCAGTAAATCAAGTATGCCAATCAGGGAGAACCAATTGTAAGAACAATTTACACAGGGAGCACTTGCACTTTGACACTGATCAGCAGTGGCAAAGTGCCCAAAGCATCTAAGCCAGCAAAAACGAAATCCAGCACAGCATCAAAAATACAGGAGGTAGAGGCAACACATAAGGGGAAACCATGCCAAAGATGCCAAGTCTAACATGTGTTTCCTCCAGAAGAAAGATGGGGAGATCAACCCATCCTCTTGGGAGTTCTCATCACTTAAGGCGGAAGAATCTGGACAGACCATCAGCATTGGCGTGTTCTGTTCCAGGGCGGTGTTCCACCGTAAAGTTCATTCCCTGTAGGGAGATGGACCACCTCAACAGTTTTGGATTCTCACCCCTCATTTGCATCAACCATCTGAGGGGCCTGGGTCTGTCTGAACCTGGACGTGAGTCCCAAACAAGTAGGGCCTTAGCGCCCAGACCACAGCAAAAGCTTCTCTTTCAATTGTTCTGCACCTCTGTTCCTTGGGAAGTAGCCTTCTATTAACGAAAGCTACGGGTTGGTATAAGCCCTCATCCTTCAGCTCTGAGAGTTCTGCTCCCACACCATGCTCTGAAGCATTGTCTGCATAACAAATTATTGGGAGAAGTTGGGTGCCTGGAGCATGGGCGCTGTGCACATGGCAGATTTCAGGACATCAAAAGCGATCTGACAGGCATCGGTCAAGATCCCCTTCCTTGGCTGCTTCCTTGAAGTCAGCTCTGTCAAGGGGGCAGCAATGATGCCATACCCCTTGACAAACCGTTGGTAGTACCTGAGGAGACCTAAAAAGTCTCTCACCTCTGTCTGGGTCTTGGTGGGCTCTCAAGCCAGAACGGTGTTGATCTTAGGCTGTAGTGGCACCACCTGGCCACTTCCTACCTGGTGCCCTAAGTACACCACAGATCCCTGCCCTATCTGGCACTTACTGGCTTTGATAGTGAGGCCTGCTGTCTGCAGAGTCTTTAACAGTTTGCAGAGCTGTTGCAAGTGTTGCTCCCAGCTGGAGCTGAACACAGCAATTACATGTAAATAGGAAAGGGCCCCCTGCTACTAATAGGGCGTTCCTCTTGGCAGGGAAAAATGTAAATGCAGAATCCTAGGGCAACTCAAACGTAGTTAGTGACATGACAATAATTCATGACCAGCACATTAAGGGACAAGAAAACATAAAGCATTAAACAAATACAAACATTGCTTTTATTAAGACAAGACAATAAATATGGATAATAAGAACAATAAAACAGTCCACAGACAAACTACAGTTGTATCCGCATTCACTCTAACATCACACTGTGCAATAAAGACAAACAGAGTATATATACATAGATAATAACAGAGACAAAATATATAGGAAAAATATCAAATTATTTTGCATTTGTGATGATATTGATCTATTCTATCTCCATGACATGTGATGTGGTCATGAATGGCAGGTGGCCAAATATTATTAGAAAATAATTTGTTCTGATGAATAGCCTGAGAATGGTCTCAGCAACGATCAGTGGCTGCAACCCAAATGGTATCAAAACAGCAATGTCATCCAGGTAGTCGGTGCTGAATTCCTCCTGCCCGGACAGTCCCTGGTTGACCAGTCTGTAGAATGTGGTGGGCATTCTTCAATCCAAATGGCATGACATGGAACTGGTAGTGCCCCTCTGGTGTTGAAAACACATACTTCTCTCTTGCCCCAACAGTCAAGGTAATCTGCCATTGCCCAGACATTAGATCAAATGTGCTAAGGTATTGAGCAGCTCCCAACCAATCAATGAGCTCATCAGCTCTGGGGAAGCACTGCATCCCCAGAGCTGATGAGCTCATTGGTCCTTGTGATGGCATTGAGCCCACAATAGTCCACGCAGAGCCAGAGTTCAGGAGTGGCATCGGGTGCAGCAGCTTTCGGAACCAAGACCACTGGGCAAGCCCAGGGACTACTGGAGGGCTCTATCACCCCTAATGCCAACATCTTGGAAACATCTTCCTTGATGCTGGTCCTGACTTTGTCAGTTACTCTGTAAATTTTATGTTTTACGGGTAAGCTCTCCCCATTGTCCACATCATGGACACACCAATTGGTGATTCCTGGAGTCAGGGAGAACAAGGAGGCAAACTGTCCCAGCACCTGGCGACAGTATCCACTGCTGCTCTGGGGTCAGGGTGGGAGAGAGGTTTACCCCATCCACTGACCCATCATTTTCCTTGGCTGACAGGAGGTCAGGAAGAAGCTCACTCTCCTCTTCCATTCCATCATCTGTAGCCAGGAGCATTGTTACTTCAGACCTCTCAAAGTGAGGTTTGAGGCGATTCACGTGCAGGACCCTCAAAGGGTTCCTGGCAGTCTGCATGTTGACCAAGTAGGTCACATTATTCTTGTGCTCCACCACCTCAGATGGACCAGTCCCAGTTGTCTTGGAGTGTACAAGGCTCCACTGGTGCCATCACCCACACTTTTTAGCCAGGCTGAAACTCAACCAGAGTGGTATTTTGGTCGTAACATCGTTTCATCTCCTCTGAGTGTTTTTCCTGATGTGTAGAGTCTGGTTCCTGAAGGCCAGCATGTAGCTAAACACATATTGGGGGGGGGGGGGCTTACCAGGAGTTTTCTCCCAGCCCTCCTTCACCAGACTCAGAGGTCCTCTCACACGATGCCCAAACAACAGGTATGGTAGGAAGACGTCCCACTTATGTCTCATGGTATGGCTCTGCTAGAGTCTTAATCATGCCTTTCAGGGTTTGGTTGAATCTCTCAACCAACCCATTCTTTTGGGGATGGAAAGGAGTGGTGAATTTGTACATTACACCACACTCCTCCCACAATGACTTCATATACCTAGATATGAAGTTGGTATCACGGTCAGAGACCACCTCTCTGGGGAACCCCACATGGGAATCGATCCCATCAATGCACAGCTCACTACAGGGGCCATGATTGTCCTGAGAGGGACAGCTTCCGGGTACCCCGTGGCATGGTCCACCAAGACCAAGATGAACGTGTTGCCTAAGGCTATCTTGGGTTCTGGTGACCCCACAATGTCATTGCCTACCTGCTCGAAAGGGGTGCTCACCACAGGAAAGGTTGGAGGGGAGTTTTACACTTTCCTCCACTCTTGCCACTTGCCTGTCAAGTCTGATCAGATTTACAATGTGTGCCAACGTGCCTCTGCATTTGGAGCCAGTAAAAGTGGGTGACACGCCTGTGATAGGTCTTGTCGAACCCCAAATGTCCTGCCAAAGGCACGTAATGAGCCAAACCTAGTAGGAAGGTCCTGTAGCACATGGGTACCACTAGCACATGGGCTGCCCCAGGCTCAGAACCCTTAGGCTCACTATAGAGGAAACCATTCTCCCAATAAATCAAATGGGATCCAGACAGACCACCTGCCCCCTGGTCTGCAGCCTGCTGCTGCAAACCAACAAGAGTAGAGCATTTCATCTGTGCCTTGCAGAACTCCTCTCTGGAGGGACTTCCTTCCTGCTGCCAATGGGTCAGCTCAGGCAGGTCTCCCAGTTTGGCCACTTGCTCCCCAATAGGTTCTAGGGCATCTGCCTCGGGGTCTGCCTCCTCCTGGATTGTGGGAACTTCTGGTGCGGGTTTCCCATGCCCCCTCCCCCTTCCCTTTCTGGCAGGGCTGGGCACTGTTTCAGGCTCCATGTCCTCTTGAGTACCCCTACTGGCTGCTATTGACTGAGTGGTCTCATAGGCCCTCTCATGCAGTCCCAACATATTTAAATGAGCCATGGTGCTCCAGCTACTTCCAAGGGCAACTCTCGAGTACATTGCTAGGCAGACATTCAACAGGCATGGACGGACTTACAATGACCGTCAAGGAACCTGAGACCCCCCCACTCAAAGGGAACCTGCCCTACCTTACACAAATGCTCAGAGTTGTCTGCAGCAACTACAGGGTGAAGCACATTGGGGATGACCTGCTCTTCAGACACCCATTGACACCTGACAGATGTTACACTGGCTCCTGTGTCTCTCATAGCCTCTACCCACCTCCCATTGATGGTCACACATTGCAGGTACATTTTAGTGTTATCTGGCATTCATGTTTCCTGGACCATCTCTATATCTCCTAAGGAGATAAGGGTAATTAAAACTGGCTCACCACCCTCACTAAGAACCAACTCTTCCCCCATCACTACACTAACTAACCTCAGTGACAGTGCAGCAGTGGGTGCCTGTGGTGCCTTGAAGCACTTGGGATCATTCTACATGTGACCCTCCTGACCACATGCATAACATTTGTGGGGACCCCAGTTGTTTGGCCTACCCTTAGGGGGCCATGGCTTCTTCGAACTGGGGGACTGGGAATCTTTACCCTGGGAACTATTTCGGGGCCTTTTAGAGAACTCATTTTGGTTACACTGGTCCTCCGCCACTCTTCTGCTGGGAATCCTGCCCACCTTTGGCTGGGTTTCCCACATACCCCTTGTGGCCCTTGGTACTTGTCCAGTGGTTCGCCTCCTGAGCAAGCTTAATGGGGTCAGTCAGCTTACTATCCATCAGATGCTGCCACAGCTCTGGAACACAAAGACTACTCAAGTGCTCCGAACCGATCAGATTGTACAACCCCTGGTAATCAGTTACCTTGCTGCCCTTTATCCAACCAACCTGTGCTCTGCAATAAAGATTCAAACACTCAACCCACATATATTTAATTCAAGCTTCTTGAAAGACCTAAGCCTTTCCTGATACTGCTTTGGAATGAGCCCTTACCTGAGGTATAAAGACTCCTTCATAATGGGGTAGGTCAGAGCACCTGCCTCTGCCAATGGTGTCAGGGTGTTCCTCCCATTGACCTCAACGTGTCTCCACAGGCCCGCACCCCAATTCTTCTCAGGGACCTCATTCATATGCAGTGCTGCCTCATAAGATGCAAACCAAGCATAAATATCCTCCCCCTTCTGGAAATTCTATACTAGGTCCTTGGGAATGTAAACCTTACCTCCTTGCACTGGCTGTACGCTGCCACCATCTTTACTGGCCTCTGCCTGTTTGGAATTGAGGTCCAGCTCTCTCCTATTCAATTCATGTGCCAAAAGCAACTTATTTTCTTCCAAAGCACTCTGGCTCTCCTCTGCCTTTTTCGGAATTTACATTTCAATCTGCTTCATCTTGAGCCTCATGACTTCCAACTCATGATCTCTGGCCATTTGCCTTTTCTCCAAATCCTCTGGAGACAAATTCCTGGAAGAATGATTGCTGCCAGCCACAGAGGCTGCTTTCCCAACAGGCAAATCCTAGGATCTGAAGCAGCCCTCTAGCATACCCCCACCAACATCTGCATCGTCTGTCTCCCCAGCCTCTCTGGCCTTCCACCAGGCACTCGGGGCCTTCTGCAGTTTCTCTTTCCTAGAGGTGCTTTTAATGGGGCATCCTACGTTTTTGCAAAATTGCTTGAGCTGCTCTACTTTGTAGGTATGCAACATTTCAATGCTAAACTCCAATTCTGCTTCCTCTGCTGGTTTACCATCCAGAGACATGGTGCATGGATACTTCATGGGTCAGACCAAAAATAGAGCCAAAAATAAAACACAGTATGTGGTTGCTTAGTGGTCTGCACTAAACTAGTGATGTATACAAATCACTGTGGGTTAAGTACAAATACAAGTTCAAATCCTCACCGCTGATCACCAATGTTAGAAATAGGGTTCTCTAGAAGGCAGAGGTAGGTACGTTTGTCCAAATAGGGACCCTTGTTTCTAGTCAGGGTAAGCGGGGTACACACTTCAGATAACCCCTGCTCACCCCCTGGGTAGCTTGGCATGAGCAGGCAGGCTTATCCCAAAGACAATGTGAAAAGTATTTGTACTAAAAACACACAGTAGTACAGTGATAACACCACAAATGGACACCACACCAGTTTAAAAATATAAAGTATCTTTATCTAAACTCAACAAGACCAAAACGACAAATATCCAACATACAGGTAGTAAGATATGACTTTAGAACAGTTATTGCAAAACTAAAGCTTGTAGAAAACAAATTGTTCCACCTCGGGCTATTGCAACATCGTGACAGCAATAAATCCAAAGTACAGAGCCGACCGTGAGGTGCGCGGTGTCGTGCATCGAGTCACATGGACCCCCAATCAAGCAGTACCTTGGAAACGAAGTTGATGATGATGCACGGCATCGGGGAGGTGAGGCGTCGGTGCAGAGTAATGATGCAAAGTTGGTGAGTTTTTAGAGTCACCCTTGGCGGTTATTGGTGCCACAATAACAGGATGCAGGCACTAGCGATCACGGAGTCGGTGCGAGCGCTAGCGTCAAGAAATGCCGATAACTGCAGGCATCGAAGGGCATCGGAGCTGCGGTGCAGGCCAAGTGATGCATTGCTGACGGCATCGGAGACAGATTTTCTAACTTCTCTTAGGTTTCTTACAGCTCCCTACCGACGTTTACTTCCTGTTTACCTTACTGCAATCTATCCTAGAGTCTGCTGTTGTAAGGAAAGTCCAAAATGGATCAAGCCATCTGCCCTTGGCGGGAGCTTGTGTGCCAGTTAGGGTTGTGTTTAGTGAAATGAGAAGTCTCTTCCTCCTAAGCTACACCAAACTGGTTCTGGGAACAGTTCTCCCTTCCACTGGGCTGGTGCCCAACCGGCTACCTTGGGCTTTAAGAACAAAATCTGTCCCTTCCACAGGTCTCACCTTTCACTAAACTATGAATGTGCAGGCCTCACTACTGCCCCTTTCAAATTAATGACGTTCCAAGAATCTACCCAGCTGCTCTTCCTGAGCTGGTAGGGAACACCTGTCTCACACCCAGCACATTCGGTCACTGGGCCTAAGCCATTGTCCTGTCATGGGAGTAGTTTTCACATCTCATTAAGGTCAAGCACTGACAGGATAACTACTGGCAGGCTAATGTAAATTAGCCAGCAGGAGCTTCAGGCAGTGAAAATCTAACTTTCTGAAAGGTAACTTAGAGGTAACTTATCAATAATTAAAAGGGAACGTTTCCCCTGTCAAAGGGGAATTATGACAGGTCTACCTCTGGATCTAAATTTCAGCAGTCCGGCTACACTGATAGGCCTAAAGCCATGTTTTCCTTGTCACATTAGTGGATGGCACAATCAGTGCTGCAGTCCACAGGCGACTTTTACATTTCAATGCCACTACTCATTATACTCTTACCTTTTAGAAGAGGCAGATATGCCAGTCAGGGAGTAGACAATTTCCACAAGTTTTAGGGGACAGATCACATGCACTCAGCCCTGGACAGCAGTGCCTCACTGTGCAGAGTCTAAAAAGCAGCAATAAAATTCAGCAAAACAATAGTGGTGACTATGCAAAGAGGGCATTTTTTCACATGCTGTGAAAATATTTTTTATGTAATATTAGACAGCTGCAAATCCTGGTGCAAATGTGTCTTTTTAAGATGTACATCTGCTTACTGCAATCGAAATAATGGAGAGAAATGCAGGCAAAATACGTGGAGTGCACTCAGTTCTCACCATTCACCCAACAGAGCTCCTGAAAGCAGCACAACATTAGTTTTTATTAACTGTATTTCCTCTGCTGCCATTCAAGGCTACTTCAATATGCAGAAATGTTTAGTTTATGAAGCTGCAAAAACGTTAAAGATAGGGTTGTGTTCCTTTCATGAGCTCTTTCGGGGCAAATGTTGGAAACATCACACGTTTCTGAATGTCCGCTTCTGGCAAGAGCGCTGTTTATAGGGCCGTGATGTAGGAGACCGCAGAAAGAAGCAACACATTTCTCCTCTGGAGCAAATTCTGGTGCTATCACCCATATTTTGCTCTACAGGCAAACTTTAAATAAAGCCAAATTCATCAATGGGACATTTTGCTCTTGATACAAGTCTGTCCAGTAGGCTCTGCCACAGTCCTAGAAAAAGCACTTATAGGCATTTTACAGGTAAGGACAACAACTCTATTCTCATTGTGATTATTACAATATTGTTCTTTTTATATCATTTTCATACAACTTCCCAGGAAAAAAGATAGAGGGCCCGATTCACAGAACTAACTTAAGACAAAATCCTAAACTTACTACCATTTTGGTATTCACAGAAGGCACTTACTCATTTCGGTATTCACAGAAGTTAGGAGTCTTAACTTTAGGACTGCTAAATGACTTCTGAGAATACCGAAAGTTAGGATTTTTCTCAGTTTAGGAGTAGTAAAGTTAGGACTCCTTAGGACAACAAGGCTTCCTCGCCCATCTTTGACGTAACATTGCATCACACCATGTTACTTGCACTGCTGTTTTTTCCTAGTTATAATTAAGATCTTCCAAATTTCATTAAAAAAGACAGAGACTTTCTCTACCGAAGCTGAGAAAGATGTCCCTTTCCCGAGGACAAGCAGACTGTCTCAGACCGAATAACATAATAAGTAACATTTCATGTTTAGTGTGGAGACACTGGGAACATCAGGGCCTGTATTACTTATCGGGTGCAATTCTACTGTTTGCGCCATGGCACACCTTCAAACAGATGCACACAGGGAAAGTATGCCCTATTATGGTGAATGTGCTGCCCTGAGGGCTGCCACAAACTCGTGCTGTCCTTGGGGCAGAATATTGAAGTGAAATATGGAGTTGCTGTTTTAAAGCCGTTCCGTGTTTCACAGTGCAGACAGCAACCTACCTGCACTTTCAAGAGGGATCAGAAATCCCCTTGCAGGTGGGTGCAGTGAGGGACTGCACCAGCCTGCAAGGGGATGTCTGCGGTACATGGGACACCCTTTCATCCCTTGAGAAGGCTGTCTTCAGTGGGCACACTGACAGTGTGACACTTTTTTGTGTGTGACACTTTTTTGTGGTGCTCTGTCAGTGCACCTGCTGAGGGCATGTTTGCCTCTCCACCCACGTCTGCCGTATGGAAAAGGTGCAGAGGCTATGCCGCAATGAAACTGAGGGGATGCCCTCTAGAGATAGCACTGGTGCTATGTGTCCTCTAGAGCTATCAGTATAACCGAAGGGGCAGCACAAGCAACTGCTGCCCCTTCTTTAATACCATAGTTCCTAGAGGGCACACAAAATGGACACACATGCCCATTGCGCCCCCTGGACACTTTGTGTAATACAGCCCCTGAACTCAGTGTTGCAGAATAGTGAGAGAATCACTGAATGTTGCAACTGTTTCTCTCTGCTTGTTTTTCCTTGGTTGTAAGCCTGTGAACAATGTTCTACTGAAGTGAACCTATGAAATCGTTGTTTGAAGTCCTATAAAAGAATGTGATTTAACCATGTGAGGAGGAAGCCCTTTCCCCATTCCTTACAGGCGAATCTGTGCCAGATTTAAAATTGAGAACTCTCCTGAGATCTTTGACTTATACTGCCTTTAATGAGCTTGTATGCTATCTCACCATACCAAGTGATAACCCAGTTTAAGCATTTCTGCAACCATTTCTTTGAGGAAATCTTTAAACTTTAGACTCTTGTCTGTCCTTCTTTAAACATAAATGCTCCTAGACCAGTGTTTTATGTATTGAAATGCTGATTAAAAGGAGAGAGAGGGTCCGTCAGGGAGCTCCAAAGTCCGACAGGGACTAAACCGCTCTAAGAGCAAAATCAAGTGTGAGTTGGCATGCTGACACTGATATCACAGAGAACAGGCAACTCAGAAACTAACTCAGGGCCTTTTTTAGCTTCTCTGATTGAGGCATGTGTAACGTAGCACTCCCATATGTTGGCCTAAATTGTACATCTATGATAAGTTAATTTTTACTTCGTGATGACCATTTGTCGAGTTTTCTTTTTTTGTGACTGCATTTTAACAATGTGTTTAACTTGTTTTGAATGTGTCTCCAAAACGTTGTTTTGGAACCCTCTATTCAAAATAACTTTTAAATTGCTTTAAAGCATTCAGCTTTTACATCATTACATGTATTCATTGAATAAATAGCCTTGTTTTATTTTGTTTTTTCTGTCGCGCTCCTCTTTCACATTCTGGTGCAAAGCTTTTCTATGTCTTGCATTCTCAAACATCACTCTCTGCTTGTGGGGGCTTTCTTCTCCCACTGCCTAGAAACCCTCAATATGACAGCTGCTTGAGGCTGTGCCCTCTTTCAGCAGACCATCCTTCCAGGGTATTTATGTTGTGCCACACACAAAACCAGCAGCCATCTTCAGAGAGGCTACCAGTATGTTGTTACACATCTCCTGCAATACACTGTTGCTATAAATTCTTCCTTTAGCCAGCTTTTGCCACGAGGTTATTAATACTCCGGTCGTCAGGCAGATTTAAATGATCCCATTTAGAAAAAATAAGGAAGACATAGATTAAACCGTATTAAGACCATGGGCAAACGAGCTTTGGCAAAACCAATAGATATCAGATGGAAAAGGCCCGGCTACTGGCTTTGCCATGGCTTTTTGCCACTCGCATGCAAACCACACACATGGCTGCCAATCTTGAAGTGTTTTTTCTATTAAGCAATACGTATTCCAAGGTGGTCACCAATGATTATGGACTTATTGTTACTCATGCTCATGATTGATTGATTCCCTGTGAGCGTGCACACTTGAATGTTCCTTTGCCGCTCTATGATTTATTTGGCCCTTGTTGATGCGAATTTTTTTAGCTAACAAATTACTTACACTAATAATGTGAAAAACTTACCTTTAAGTAACGCATATACTGAATGCAAAATTCGCAGTAGGTAATCATACTTAAATGTTATAGGCCTGCAAATAAATATGTATTGATTTAAGTTAGCCTGACTGTTGATGTCATGTTAACAGAAAAATAATGCATTAACACTGAAAGACTGTGAGGATCTGGGTGTACTGTATGATATGGCTGCGGGATCTTACCATGGAGTTTACTCACAGATACCATCTTGGGTCCATTCAGTATTGCTTAATCAACCTTGGCCTAACCCTGGGTAACTGCCGGCTACGAGCAGTAAGGCTTGGCAAAGAAATTTATCATGGAGCATTTGACAGAACCAAACAACGAAACAAGAAAATTACACCCCAATAAAAAGACACAACAGTTTATAAAAATAGGGCGTTGTTTTCTGAATATTCTGAATCTTGACCATTAAAATCCACCGGGGGTTCTGGAGATACAGATTCTAGACGTTTTTATCCCTTCTAAATGCAACCTCAAACAAGCATTAGTGAACAAAACGTTTATAAACTTTTCAACAGTTTGAAAGAGTTAGTGCGGGTATTCCGGCTGGGTTGGGTGACCAAATCTGGCAGGAAAAAGGTCTAGGGGGCCAGAAAGGATACTTTGGGCAGTCACCTGGCCACCAGAGCGTTTTTACAGCAAGTGCCATACTTTACAGCATTGACTACCTTAGAAGACAATGGAGGTGTCTAGATGCTCAGGAATTCAGGCAAAGATGCTCCAGTTCTGGTGCCGTCAACGGAGGTTTCTCAGTGGTGGTTTCTCACACCACGGGTGTTGTGGGGCAACTTTGGCCATGGAGATCGGGGCCCCTCAAAGTCCTCTACACTACATTAGTTAGTCAGTCAATATAGCACTACTGGTCATGCTGCACCGCAGTTGGATGCAAACTCTTTGGTGGGGGCTGGCGTCTCCTGAGTATGACGCATCTAGGCTTTGATTGCACTCCTGGGTCTGGCAGACTCTGGTGCAGGTTTTGGCTATCTCAGATTTGTCTCTTGTCGTGTCCATTGACTGGTAGCAGCAAAACATCTGTGGTTTCTACCAACTTGTTGGTTTGGGCTCTTTCAGCTCTTGTAGCCCAGGAGCTGGTTCCTGGGGATCAGCCAAACGATCCTTGCAGTCACTGCTGTTGGTGAAGGAGGGAAAATGACTTTTCCCCATGTCAGGAGCCACTGGCACAGTCCCAGTCTTGCTAGCCCAAAAGTGCAGTAGGTGCAATCTTCACGACGGTGCAGAGTCTCTTTGTGCAGGTAGAAAGCAGCAGGACAGTCCTTTTTCCGTCCTTTCTTCTTCTCCAGTTGTTGGAGCCGGCCTCGTGGCGTGGTCCTGTTCCCCCTCGCTAAGCCGCACGAGGTCCCATGCACCTCGGGGCTCCTCCATTTTGGATTATACGTCACTCCACGTGACCACCTACGTGACCCTGCTCTACCCGGCCTCGGTCCCAGCGAGACCCGACATCGAGGCACCAACCCCTGGCCCGGGGGATACCACGTGAGCCCTTCCCACTCCCGGCGGAGGGCAGTATCGATGGGACCCCCAACCGTCCTTCCACACCTAGGTGCGATCGCCCCCCAGCTCTCTGGGGCCTGGCGCCTCTCCTGCTGGGCGTCTGGCCGCGCCCTACCCGGCCTCTCCGCCCTCCGGGGCGCAAGGGTCCGGACATCACAGGGCTCCAGACCTATATCTGGGGCGACCCGGCAACAAGACGACAGTTGTATCCCGGAGTCAAGAGCCCTGCTGATCGGATCGCGGCTGACCCTACGGAGAAAGACTCTTCCTAAAACCACACTCTGAGCCCTGCTGACGACGTCGCGGTTCCATCGTGCTTACAAGACCTTCACGAACCTTTGGGGCCCTGCTGACGCTGTCGCGGCCCGACCTTGCTGAAACGTACCATCAGAGCCCAGCTGACCTCGTCGCGGCTCGACCGAAGCGGACCTACCACCGGAGCCCTGCTGACTGTGTCGCGGCTCGACCCTAGCGGGAACTACCACCTGAGCCCTGCTGACGCCGTCGCGGCTCCCCACGTCCGAGCCGCTCTGAGACCAGCACCCAAGGTCTGGCGCAGAGCCTTCCCGTACCTTGCTGGTACTAAGACTGTCCCGCTACCCTATCCCTCCAAGGACATTGAGACTCTTACTGGATCACTCGATCCCACTGTAAATATTGAACGTGCTCCTTTTTATATAAAGAACCAAGATAAGCAACTGATACGGAGTCCTGTGTGGTGGTGTTGCTGGGCCTAGTACGATCATAGGGGAAGGACGTCTCCTAGGAGGCTTCTCAGCGGCGCTCGGCTATAACTTTGCGGTAGGAAGGGGCCCCGGAGTAGTCCCTCCGACTGCCCGGTGGTCCTCCCTCCAACATTTGGTGGCAGCGGTGGGATCCGAGCCAGACGCAATCGTACAGGCAAGTAACGCACCCACTACCTAACCAGACGGAAAAAGAAAAAGGGAACCATGGACGGCCAAGAAGCAACCGTGGCCGCAACCTTCCAGCTGGAAAAACTGGAAGAATACACCCACAAAGAACTAAAACAATTCTGCAAGGACAAAGGGATCCCAACCACAGGATTGGGCACCAAGGAAGAAATGCAGAAAGCCCTGAAAGCCTGGGCAGAAGCCGAGGCCACTCCACCCCGCACCGAAGGGACCTCGGCCCGGGACGAAAACCTGCCGATTTCAACCCCGACAGATGGGGGGCGAGGCATCCCCGAAGCCAGCCTCTCCCACGAAGAAATGCGAGAACGGGAGAGGGTCCGGACACACGAAATGGACCTCGCACGACTCCGGCTGGACGGTGAGCTCCTACTGGCGGAGAAGAAAATAGCCTTGGAGCAACTACGGCTGCAAGAGGAAATCGAAGAAAAGAAACGGCATCGGGAACTCGAAGAGAGACGGCTAACCCTCGAGCAGGAGAGGAGCCTCAAAGAACTCGAACTGAAATCCAAAACGGGGGAGACCAGCACCCCCGGGGCCCGGGACGCTCTGCCACTGACCGAGCCAAAGGTCCATATCCCCAAGGATGTCGTCAAGGAATACTACAAGAACGACGACATCCAGCAGTGGTTCCGAGCCTACGAGGTAGCCATGACCTCCCATCGGGTACCCCGGAAGGATTGGGGTGCCGGCCTATGGGGGAGGTTCCTCAGCGAGGGCCGTGATACCCTGCTGCAACTCCCCGACGTGGTGATGACCTCCTACGACCACATGAAAGAAGCCCTACTCACCCGCTACGGACTATCAGCCGAGATGTACCGGCAGCGCTTCCGGGACTGCAAGAACCTCCCCGGTACCACATGGGTCGAGTACGTGGACTTCTTCAGCCGGGCCTTTGAAGGGTGGATAAAAGGGAGCAAGGTCACCTCGTACAATGAACTGTTCGACCTCATTGTCTGGGAGCACCTCGCCAACAACTGCTTTGTGGAACTAAGGCAACACCTCCTGGACAGTAAGCTGACCGAGCCCCGGAAGCTCGCTGCCAAAGCAGACCGATGGGTCAACACCCGGGTCCCCCGGAACCCCGTGGGGGACTACCAACGGAGTACCACGGGACCTCCTCGCCAGCGGGGCGGAGGAGGGGGGTCCCACCGCAGTCGAGAATTCCCGGCCGGACCGCCCAGAAGCCCGCCCCGAGGCCAAGCCGCCAACCACACGTCCCCGACCCTGGGCCGAAGGGGGACCCCCATCGCCCGGTCTGGACCCCGACCACCAGTGACCTGCTTCGGCTGCCAGCAGACCGGCCACTATGCGAGCGACCCGGCCTGCCCCGTGAACCGACGGAACGGGACCGCTGGGCCCCCTCCCCGACAAATAGCCGCCGCAGCCCTGGGGGAAGGAGAGGACGGGGAGGAAGACCGCGACGACGGATCCCCCGAGTGGGAACCAGCTGCCATGTCGCTCGTATGCCTGGGCTCCCGAGAAATGGTGCCCCGAGCGGCCATCCCCAACAACACCCAGAAGTACCAGCAGTGGGTCACCATCAATGGATGACGGGCCGAAGCCCTCCGGGACACTGGGGCCAGCGTGACCGCTGTCCGCTGCCACCTAGTGACCCCCGAACAAATCCTGCCACATGTCCTATGCCCTGTCCGGACCGCGGACAACACCGAAAGCATGTGCCGGATGGCCAGGATCCCCTTCGAGTGGGGAGGAGTGTCCGGCACCCTAAAAGTGACTGTCCGCGATGACGCCCCCGTGGACTGCCTCCTGGGGAATGACCTAGAGAGCTCCCCCTGGGCCCAGGTGGAGCGCCGAGAACATCTGGGGATGCTAGGGCTGCCCGAGTGGGCCTGCGCCACCACCCGGTCCATGACCACCCAACCAGCCGCTGCCGCGGCCACCGACAAGCCTACGGGCCCAGAACTATCACCCTCCTCCGGCACGGAGGAACCCGACGATGAGGCCGGGCCATCCGAACTTGCTCCCGACGAGGCCGCCTCCCTCAGCGAGATCCCCGAGCTGGCCCAGTGGTGCCACGATGGGGGCCCCACCCGCGAACAATTCCAGCAAGAACAGAAGGCCTGCCCGTCCCTCGAGGGGGCCCGACAGCAAGCGGCCGCCCAGGCCTCGGGGGACCCCACGGGAACCCACTGGGTCTATTGGGACAATGACTTACTATATAGCGAGCAGAAGGTCGCCGAACTGGGAGCCGGCCGGGTGTTGGTGGTTCCCCTCCGGTTCCGGGAGTTCCTCCTGAACCTGGCGCATGACGTGCCCCTCGCCGGACACCTCGGGCGGGACAAGACTTACAGCCGCCTAGTGACCCATTTCTATTGGCCCCGAATGCGGAGAGACGTGGACCACCACTGCCGGTCCTGCCAGACCTGCCAGGCTAGCGGAAAGACTGGGGGTCGAGTTAAAGCCCCCCTCCAACCCTTTCCAGCCGTCCACACCCCGTTCGAACGAGTGGGGATCGACATCATGGGGCCCCTCGACCCCCGAACCGCCCTGGGACACCGCTTCATCCTGGTACTGGTCGACCACGCCACCCGATACCCCGAGGCCATCCCACTCCGCACTGTGACAGCTCCAGTGGTGGGCCGGGCCCTGATGGGCATCTTCTCCAGGGTGGGGTTCCCCCGAGAAGCGGTGAGCGACAGGGGTACAAACTTTATTTCAAAGTACATGAGATCCCTCTGGCAACAATGTGGGGTCACCTACAGATTCACCAACCCTTACCACCCCCAGGGGAACGGACTGGTCGAGCGGTTCAACAGAACCCTAAAAGGGATGATCAAGGGCCTGGAAGAGCCTCTGAGGAGGAGGTGGGATGTCCTGCTGCCCTGCCTCCTGTTCGCCTATCGAGAGGTGCCACAGAAATCCCTGGGCTTCAGCCCCTTCGAACTATTGTATGGGCACCCCGTCCGAGGGCCCCTCAGCCTGGTCAAGGAGGGCTGGGAGGCGAACGTCCAAGATGCCCCCCCCGACGTCTACCGGTACCTCCTGACCCTGCGGAACCAGACTCGGAAGTTCCGGGCCCTGGCAGAAGCCAATCTCGAAGCCAGCCAAGAAGACATGAAGCGCTGGTATGACGCAAATGCCTCGACCATCGAATTCGAGCCGGGCCAGCTTGGACCCCTGCGCCCTGCAGGACAAGTGGACCGGGCCCTTCAAGGTGGTTGAGAGGAAGAGCCCCGTCACCTACCTGGTCGACATGGAGTCCCCGAGGAACCCCCTCCGGGTCCTACACGCCAACCGGCTCAAGCCCCACTTTGCCCGAACTGAACTAAGCCTGCTGCTGGCTACTGATGATGGGGTCGAAAGCGACTCCGAGCCCCTAGCAGACCTCCTGGGGTCCTCGGGCCAAGACGGCTCCTTGGAGGGCGTCCACCTCTCCGCCACGCTGACCCCAGAACAGCGCCAGGACTGCCGGAGGCTGCTGCAACCCTTCGCTGCCCTCTTCTCTCTCACACCCGGGGTGACCCCCTGGTGCGTCCACGACGTGGATACCGGGGACAGCCCCCCTGTGCGACACCGCGCCTACAGAGTACCTGACCGAGTCCGAGCCTGCATACAGACCGAGGTCGCCAAGATGCTCGCCCTCGGAGTCATCGAGCCCTCAGACAGCCCGTGGGCCAGCCCGGTGGTCTTGGTGCCGAAGGCCGCCGCCCCCGGCACTTCTCCGGAACTCAGATTTTGTGTAGACTACCGGGGCCTGAACGCAGTCACCAAGACCGATGCCCACCCCCTGCCACGGGCAGATGAACTGATCGATCGCTTAGGGGCCGCCCGCTACCTAAGCACCTTTGATCTCACCGCCGGGTACTGGCAGATCAAGCTCACTCCCGGTGCCCAGGAACGATCCGCCTTTTCCACCCCCGATGGGCACTACCACTTTCGGGTGATGCCCTTCGGTATGAAGAACGCCCCAGCGACCTTTCAGAGGCTGGTGAACAAGGTCCTGGCCGGGCTAGAAGCCTTCAGCGCGGCCTACCTCGACGACATTGCAGTCTTCAGCGACCATTGGGCCGCGCACCTAGGACACCTCAGAGAAGTCCTGGCCGCTCTCCAAAGGGCCGGGCTCACAATTAAGGCCAGCAAGTGCCAGATCGGTCAAGGATCTGTGACCTATCTGGGCCACCAGGTGCGGAGTGGCCAGGTAGCGCCCCTCCAGTTAAAGGTCGATGCCATCCAGGCGTGGGAGCCCCCCGCAATCCAAACCGCTGTCCGGGCCTTCTTAGGCCTCACAGGCTACTACCGGCGATTTATTAAAGATTATGGCAGCATTGTGGGCCCCCTTACGGAGCTCACTTCCAAGAAACAGCCCAAGGTGGTGCACTGGACGCCCCGCTGTCAGACCGCTTTTGAAGCCCTCAAGGCGGCCATGTGTGCTGCCCCGGTGCTACAGGCCCCTGACTACAGCAAGGAATTTGTGGTGCAGACCGACGCATCAGAGTACGGGGTCGGGGCGGTCCTCTCCCAGATGGACGCCGAGGGCCTCGACCGACCTGTGGCCTTTATCAGCCGCCGACTGCTGCCCCGAGAACAGAGGTGGAGCACCATCGAGCGGGAGGCCTTCGCTGTGGTATGGGCTCTCAAGAAGCTCCGGCCCTACCTTTTCGGCACCCACTTCAGGGTCCAGACTGACCACCGGCCCTTGCGGTGGCTCATGCAAATGCGGGGCGAGAACCCCAAGTTGTTGCGATGGTCCATCTCGCTGCAAGGGATGGATTTCACCGTGGAACACCGGCCCGGCAACAACCACGCCAATGCTGACGGCCTGTCCAGATTCTTCTGCCTCGGCGAGGAGAACCCCCAAGGAGATGGGTGACTCTCCCTGCCTTCAGCTGGGGGGGACGCGTGTTGGAGCCGGCCTCGTGGCGTGGTCATGTTCCCCCTCGCTAAGCCGCACGAGGTCCCATGCACCTCGGGGCTCCTCCATTTTGGATTATACGTCACTCCACGTGACCACCTACGTGACCCTGCTCTACCCGGCCTCGGTCCCAGTGAGGCCCGACATCGAGGCGCCAACCCCTGGCCCGGGGGATACCACGTGAGCCCTTCCCACTCCCGGCGGAGGGCAGTATCGATGGGACCCCCAACCGTCCTTCCACACCTAGGTGCGATCGCCCCCCCAGCTCTCTGGGGCCTGGCGCCTCTCCTGCTGGGCGTCTGGCCGCGCCCTACCCGGCCTCTCCGCCCTCCGGGGCACAAGGGTCCGGACATCAAAGGGCTCCAGACCTATATCTGGGGCGACCCGGCAACAAGACGACAGTTGTATCCCGGAGTCAAGAGCCCTGCTGATCGGATCGCGGCTGACCCTACGGAGAAAGACTCTTCCTAAAACCACACTCTGAGCCCTGCTGACGACGTCGCGGCTCCATCGTGCTTACAAGACCTTCACGAACCTTTGGGGCCCTGCTGACGCTGTCGCGGCCCGACCTTGCTGAAACGTACCATCAGAGCCCAGCTGACCTCGTTGCGGCTCGACCGAAGCGGACCTACCACCGGAGCCCTGCTGACTGTGTCGCGGCTCGACCCTAGCGGAACTACCACCCGAGCCCTGCTGACGCCGTCGCGGCTCCCCACGTCCGAGCCGCTCTGAGACCAGCACCCAAGGTCTGGCGCAGAGCCTTCCCGTACCTTGCTGGTACTAAGACTGTCCCGCTACCCTATCCCTCCAAGGACATTGAGACTCTTACTGGATCACTCGATCCAACTGTAAATATTGAACGTGCTCCTTTTTATATAAAGAACCAAGATAAGCAACTGATACGGAGTCCTGTGTGGTGGTGTTGCTGGGCCTAGTACGATCATAGGGGAAGGACCTCTCCTAGGAGGCTTCTCAGCGGCGTTCGGCTATAACTTTGCGGTAGGAAGGGGCCCCGGAGTAGTCCCTCCGACTCCCCGGTGGTCCTCCCTCCAACACCAGTGAGAACTGAGAGGCAGGGTGCCAGGAGTGATCTACTTATCACAGGAATGAGCCCTGAGGGGAACACGCTGTCACTAGCTAATGGGTTACTTGCTTCCCTCCCCTCTAATGACGAAGTTCCTGGGATGTGTGCCATATGGCTCTCCCAGGGTGCATCATTCTTGCCTCTTTCAAGATTGCACAACCCTCCTTCGGTCGTCACAAGCAGGGCAGCCCACCCTAGAGGTGTGGCTACCAGTGGGCTGCATGCCCTCGGGAAAACTGGTTTGGACACAGGTTTTTCCTTCCTTGCCACTGTCTCCTAATTTTCTGCAGGAACGAAAGGCATCCTGCTCAGGGATGTTGTCACAAGCGGCCCGTCAAAGATGGCGGCTTCACCTTTGAAGTCTGCCTTTTGGGCTAACACCCTGAGTGGCCATCCTGGGAGAAGAGTATATACCTCGCTCTGCGGCAACTGCTTTTGTTCCCCAGCCTGGGATTCATTCACATAACTCCCTATGCAGTTAGAAACCTGTCAATATATAAGGTCCCTTGTGAGACCACTGTACTAGCTGGAGTGCAGAGTGGCAACTTTCTAAAAGTTGCTTAACTTTAATAGTGACTTTAAATCTGGTCTGGGCATCAGGTCAGATTTCATGTCACAATTAATTTGATACCTTACTTGACCCCGTTAGACAGTCCCATTCAGAAATTAGCCAGGCTGGGATGACAGCCCTGTGTTAGGCAATTGGGCTTCTAGCCTTTCTACAGCAAAACAACAATGTAGAAGTGTTGCTGCTAAGACATATAAAAAAATCATATGTCTTAATTAGGTATATATAGCTCTGTGCCACAGGGCTACATAGGCCTTCCTTAGGTGAGACTTAGATATACCCTTAACTGAAGTGGTGGCTTTGCCATTAGGTGTAATGGAAAAGTCCAACTATCTGTGTAAAACAGTGCCCGTTCGGTCTGCAATGGCAGATTGGGGTTCATTTTGTTTTTGTCATATGCAGGGTGGCACAAACATCGCTGCAGCCCCGAGTGAACACTCTGCCTTACATTCTCTTGGTACCCTCGGTACCATATACAAGGGACTTATAAGTAAGTCATTACTTGCCAATTGGGTGAGCCAATTTAATATAACTTTGGTATAGGGTTAGAACACTTGCCACACAATCTTTTTTCTCTTTGTTTCACCTGAAGAATGAGATATAGAAAACCCCGCTCCCTCATCCTGATTGTGCCTCCTAAGGGCCTTCTAAGTATACCCTCTTGGGCCATTCTCGCTCTTGGGTAGTCATCTCTCACCCTTGAATTATCACATTTGGGATTTTGATCTACCTTCATTCAGTTTTTGTCAATTTTGGATGCCAATATTTACTTCACCATAGGTTATCAATTGACTTCTACCCTCCAATTGGAGCATGGGCCCTTACCCTGTGCTCAACTAACTACCTCCATCCTGATGATGACCTCCTAGTAATCCTGAGGTAAAAACACCATCGACAACAGACATCACATAGATTCTATTGACTCGTTAGTCATAATACCTACTGGAGTCAAGAGCCAAACGTCTTCATATGTATGCACACTTATCACTTGTTCACCTTTTCTGCACTTTGTGATCGCACCTGAGCACTCTTCAATTCGTTTACTTTAATTTGTTCATAAAAATAAAATAAATATATTCAGTAATATTTACCTTGGTTTGTTGCTGCAATTACATTTATTTGGATGTTTTTAGAGGAACACACTTGGCTAAGTGTTATAGGACCTATGTGTGGCGAGACTAACACCTGCTCAGTGCCAGGAACCCTTCAGGGTGATATGTTCGACGAATGTGCATAACAGTGGATGGATTATGCATCCCCTGAACTGGGAAACTATATTTTTAAAGAATAAGTCTAGAGTGAACCTATGTTTTGCTACACTTGCAGTGCCTCTCGTTCCTGCCTGGCGTATTGGGCATACCCTTGTTTTCATGCCATTTTCAATTTGAATTAATGTGGAAGACCGACATGTTAGAATGGTTTGTTAAAATTAAGTCAACGCTGCCTACGTCCAGTGGCTTTGATGTTCTGTTTTGGAAACAAAATGTCTGTAGCAGAGAACTAGCAAAGAGCACATTTTGATATTTTAATACGAAGAAGCGGTTTTTCAAATAGGGAGCTAGGGGTCAAGAGCCTTAATAATAGACCGATGCACGTCTTCAGAGGGTGTGACACCTCCTCTCCTTTCTCTAACCCACAACCCCACCCCAAAGATGTGGCATACCTACAAAGCTCCATAGCTCTGTGTATTTGAAGAGTTATACGTTGTGTGGAACTTATACCACACGCGAAAATCACATTTCAAGTTTTCTGTGCTTTGTTTGCCGGTGGCTTTTCTGGTGATATATACATGTTTCATACATACCGGGTCCGATTGTATAACAACAGGCGAGTGCTAACTCTTCAGTGTGTGTGTTTGTCAGGCTCATGTACAATAAAACGTATATTTTGACTGGTAACATGAACAGTGTGTGCAAGCGCAACATAATATTTTCAGCGTTGTAAGTTGACATTTGTGAATAACAATAGAGAGAACTTAAATTTTCCTTTTTCATAAAAGATGCAGGAACACATGTAATGATGAGAGCTGCAGGGGCATGCAATCTCACACAAATCAGGCTTGGAAGGAAATAAAATTGTAACATTTGGCAGCCTTCTGTGTGTTTCTTTTACAGAAAAACTGCCGGTGTTCTGTAGTAATTAAATATGAGAACCTGCACAGGACTTCTCCTTCTCTCAATTGAAAATCATTGTTCGAGAAGATGTAAAGAGCACAGAGGATTTGGGTGGAGCAGACGAAAGGACTGATTGTTATATGGGCCAGTAGTAACCGCGGACTATGTAAAGTGGAAGGGCAGGAGGGTAGGGGGAGGCAGGGGTGGGGAAGATTTCGGGAGAGGGGGTTGGGTAATAAAATAGAAATATAAAAATTCGTACCTGCCTCTCTGCGCCAGCCGCCTTGTTGCTCATCGGAAGTGGATGTGCCTCAAAGCACAGGCTCTCCACCCAATCCAGATGCTGCTCTCATGCAATGACAGCAGCATCAGGATTAGTCTGAGCTGCCTAGTTTACCACTCAGACAGTGCTTGGGAGTCTGTGCTTTCTCTTCAACCCGTCTGTGTAACACAGCTGGGTTGGAGAAACATAAGTGTGCAAGTGTGTTTGACTCTCCTAAGAGGTCTGGCCAAATAGACATGTGCACTTATAAGTGCACGCTACTCCTCTCTGCCCTATAATTATTGCATGGCTTGGGAGAGCGATAAATAAAATGCTAATAATGTGTTATTATAATTTTATTTATCATCTGCTGGCTCTGTGCAGTGGGGCGATGTTCCTCCACCATTATGGAACAGCCGCCCCTGATAAGTACATGCTGAACTACCGCTATATGACTGCAGACCTGGCAGCGTTTTGAGATATGTGGTGATACTTACATAGCTTGCATATAAATAGCTGACAATTTCATGTGCTGCCCGTGCAGGTAAGAGCGGTGAGACAGGGTGCGAGGGAGTCGACAGACGACAACAATGGAAACTTAAATTTAAAAAAACAGAAAACCACTTACCTTGCGCCCACCGCATCGCCGAGTCGTTTTTTCTTTTTTTTAAATGGAAGTTTCCGTCGTCTGTCGACTCCCCTCATCCCACTGCTCTTAACTGCACGGGCCACCTCTGGACAATTCTAGTAACCATTCAGACAAAATAATAAACTTGAGGCTGATAACATATATGTAGATCTAAAGCAGAGACTAAACTAACCTAATAGTGAGAATAGGACTATGTGATGTAAAATGTTTGAGGTATTTCGGATATTCACTTAGATTTATAATTTCACTGCTGAGATTAGCGTTTTAACTACCATCATTCTGATACATGGAAATTATTTACAAAAGTGCACAATAAATAACTTTTTATTGTAAAATGCCAACAACTGTTTGTTTATTTGTAGGTGCCAGGGCGAGACTCTGTATCTATATAAAATATTTCCCATGCCAATGAGAGTTACATTGGCAGGGTTGTCTGAGTCCTAGCACTCTTTATCTCATATTTAACTCATAACTCATTGCAGTGAGGAGTAAGAGACTTCAGCCTGTTTTTCTAGCGTCTAAAGGGGGTACACTGTGTATTATTATTTTTGGAGATTCCAAAGCTTTTTCCAAAGCCTGCTTACACTGTTCCTGGTTGTGGTCATTGTGGGAGATGGAAATTGAATCCAATGAAGGTAGAAGATTATTTACAATGATGGCACCTTTGTTCCTTTCCACCGCCTTGTCTACTGCACTTTCATAATGCCGACCACACTTCTTCAGCATGTTTATTGCCTCATTGAAACCTGATGCCATCATTGTTCATAGCACTGCAGATTAATACAGCAATAAAAGATTAAGGGGCCGATTCCGATCCGGGTCGGAAGGGCATCGAACGCGATCCGTCCGGAAAAACGACGAGCCAAACGCGTGTTTCTCCGCCCGACTCGTACAGCTGTACGAGCGAGCAAGTACGATGCAAGCTACGTGAAATTCACCGACCGAGTCGTTTCCGGGTCCCAATCACTCCGTACGTCTCGGTTGGAAGCTAACCGTGGCGTGCAATGGATGCGATTTACGACCAAGCCAGTACGATGCACGCGTCAGACAGCCTGTGCGAGCCGGAGTGTCCGGCTTGCAAAACATCCAGGTTGTTGCCTTTGGGGGTCCACGTCGGACCCCCTGTCACCCGCAGCCCTACGATTCGGACACAGGGGGAGACCCAAGGGTACCCCCAACACAGGCATGTATGGTGCGGATGGCACCAACGCGTACCCACTGTTGGGGGCGCCCTTGCGCGAGACGTACCCATTCAGTGAATGGGAGCCCATGTACGTGTCATATGACTGGCTCCCATTGACTTCTATGGGAGTCTGACCGAACCGAGTCTGGCAGCATACGGCAGCATCGTACTCGCTCGGTCGGACTGCAGGACTCCGGCTCGGTCGGAAAACACTCTGGATCCGGCTCGGTTGGATCGGAATCGGCACCTTAGTAGTAACAGCTACCATTTCCTCTGCTGTACAACCAGTTGGAAGGTTCTGTTTTTTTATTATTTGTCCTGGCTCTATGCATGCTTTAATAGAGGGATGACTGAGCACAAAGGTAGGGAGGTTTCATGTATTCAAGTGCAGAATTAGTTAGCATCACTGGGCAGAAAAACACCTGCAGACACTGCATGGTGGTGAGCTCACTATCCATGAAATTCTAGGGGCTGCTACCATTCACTTTATTTACCCCTATGATATTCTTCTAATTGATTTACAAGGCATGATATATTATGCACTGTCAGGATTCTTACCTCAGTGACACAATAGTCTTTAATACCCACATTTCTATGATCCTCACTAGGACAAAGAATGTAAAGGAATGCAAATGGTAAAGCAGCAAAGATATTGTTGCCACGGAAAAATGCTGCAAGTGTGGAGCATCCAAATAACAATCACAAGTGAGAAGTGTGTATGTTGAAACACAGCTATGGTCTGAAATTAGAGGATCAAGGGCTACTGCTGAAGGGGAAAATGAGCTCATTTATAATTCTAGATTACAAAGGCAGTAAGAAATCTACTTATGTAGGAACAATTATCTACAGCACTTCAAAAGTGAGATATGCAGATGGTTTAAACTATAGTAGTAGAAACAGTGTGGAAATAAAACATGAAAACAGCAAGATAGATCCAAAACAATGGAACATTTACGCAGATAAGCTGTATCAGATGTATGAAGAAATTCGTCAAGAACACGAGGGGGGATTGGAAATGATGACTAATAGCAATCAAAGCTTATCTTTTCTAATTGCACCTGAGATTGAAAAACCTAATTAAAGAGATAAATCAACTGGGCCCCAAGGCCTGGATGGAATTTGGTCACACAATGAATAGCACACCTAATGTAGTCGGTAATAATCCTAACCATGGCATTTGCAGGCGAGCTAAAGCAAGGAAAGTGCTAGATGTAAGGTGGGATCTTGATCTTTCCTGTATAAGGATTATTACACAACCTGATTTGAGTCCCTTGTGCCCCCCCCCCTCAGTAATCTATTTAGGCATTTAAAAAACCTGGGTGAAGCAACAAGGTGCCATCTCAAAGAACCATGCAGAGTTCAGTGCCCACCATTCAATGCTAGATAATGCACTATTGATAAGAATGATCATAGAACAATATGTAAGCGTACAAAAACAACATAAAATTGATGTTTTAAAACAGTTGTTATCTTTGTTGGTAATGCTGTAAGCATGGTAAATATGGTCCACATGCAGGTGAGTTGGTGTAATGTTTATTCAGAGAAAACATAAATGGCCAAACTCCTAAAACAAGGGTGGCACTTGCCCCCACTGTTATTGTATATTTATGATGCATTATGTACTTGTAATTTAGTGGGGAGACAAATACTTATTTTGTAAACCTAGATAATTGTTTTAATTAGATTTAACCAACTTGGACTTCAACTTGCCAGTTATTAAACTTCATATCATCCAATAATAATAATAATAATAATAATAATAATACTAATAATAATAATAATATTAATAATAATAATGATGATGATAAAAGTAATGATATGTTTTGGCAAGTGCACACACATAATAGATGGCGTCTAAACAGGCCAATGTTGTTAGGAGTTTATTTTGTACAAATAGGTTATCTTGCAAAATGCAGACATCTAAGCTGGAACAGTGAAAAGTTAGCTTATTCTCCACACATATTTGTAGAATAGATACTTAGATGTTTAACTTAAATGTAAATGTTTAAATATTTAACTAGATTGTTAAGGTTATGTCATATTAAGGACATATATTTCTGACCTTACACTTCTGTCTTGTACAATACTCTGATCTCATCAGGGTTACATTCTTTCAGTAGAAGGAAAGGTTGGGAATACACTCAAAATTCAGCCAACGCTTTGCAAATAGCTTTGCCACTCTGGATGATGCACTATGCAGTCAACTGAACGCAGAATCAAAAACTATATTTACTATGAGGCCACAGAATTCCTATGTCTTTGAAAATGGTGATGGCCAACTTGAAGATAAGAGGGCTTACGGTTGTCACAATGTATATATTTGTGTGAGGGGAATGTGAAATCTTTGTAATTTGCTTTTGTATAATTACTCAAAGTTTTGGAAAAATTACACAAAATTAAGCAAATTTATGCAAAGTGTGAATCAATCGTTTATTAGCATGTTTACTTGTGAAATGCTTCCTCCGGTCAATTTTTGACGTGAGGATGCATTTCTTGCAAGACTAATAGTGCACAAAACCAAAAGCAACACCAGCAACAGCCCACTGGGTTCTATAGTTCCTGTGTGCATGCTGTAAATGTTTACTGCGCATGGTTCATTGACAGAAAATGTTTACTGCAAATGGTGTGTAGCTATGTAAAGTCATGCAAGTCAGAGTAATTTCTGGAATTTAGAGTAACAAGCATAACATAATGAAATGTAAATTTCACCCAGTCCTAATTTGTACCGATGATATTGAAACCTGATTATGAAAATTATTCTTTAGTGTAAACTATAGAATCCCAACTAATCTTTGCTATTATTCAAGTCTGAGAAACAGTAAAAATGTATATAAACACCAGAGAGTATGTAATCATGAACATAAGGTTATTTCATTCACAAGAGAAGAGATAGAGGTTTATGGAACACACGTTACGGCAGTTTTGTTTGTTTCAAGTAGAAGAACGACAGAGAACCACATATATTCCAGAGAGCTTGAGGATTAAAGATATCTTGGAGATATATTATATATTGAGTGTTTGATGAGTATTTATGGAGATATGATAAATAAGGGTTTAATCGTGCTTTTAGATAGTCTACTGTGACTCAAATGATGAAGGCTCCCAGCAAAGTGACAAGTCACAGTGGTGATATTTAGTGGTCGATTATGATGTAGGGCGGATTGCCACCGTCCGCATGGTGGTGGCAATCTGCCCTACATCCTTCCCCGCCCACCACCCATTTCCCCCACCATATTAGTATGGCAGGGGGACCCCGGAGGACGGAAAGACCGTCCGCCGGTTTTCCGCCAGTCGACTCGTCGACTGGGCGGAAAATGGCCTTAACATGGAGGCGGTGTCTGTGAGACACCGCCATCCATATTATGATAGGTGCGGAAATGAGCCTTTCCATGGTGGTGTTGCTGCCATGGAAAGACTTGTGGTCTTTGCTGTTGGGGGCCCGTAGCGGGTCCACAGGGTGTTGGTGGGGTGGGGGGTGCACATGGGGGGTACCTATGGTACCCCCCCTCATTGCCTCATTGCCATGTACTACGGCCTGCCATGTAGTGCATGGCAATGCCGTGCACAGTCCATTTACTCTGCGAGTGGGTCTGCAGCCAGCAGATCCACCCGCAATGTAAAGGGTCCAGGATGTGCCCGCCAGTGTGGCAGGTGCATCCTAATTTACATAGCGGGACAGCCGCGACTTCAGCAGTGGGTCCCTGGCTCCCTTACGGTGGCGGGCAGACACGTAATGGACCCCTTAGTGTCTCTGTTTTTTCCTTTTCTCTGTCCCCTTTGCCAGGGTTTACTGCTAACCATGATATTCCTAATATGGATGGTTGGCTATGGATACATCAAAGTGTGAAACTGTTCATCACTTTCATGTGATGTGGAATTCAGGTTAGTGTATTCTGAGAGATTATGAGATAGAAGTGCCCCAGTATTGTTATTACATTTTCTTTGTCTAAAAAGTTGATATTTTTAAGAGCAAGAGAGGAAAAATGTGGAATTCTCTTTTATCAGTTTGTAGCAGTATGGCTATTTAAATTATATGGTTGAAATCGGGGGTGTTAAATACAGCTTATAGTGCCTATGCTCACATTTCAAGATCAATTCATAACTTGTCACTCCACACTCCGGCTATCTCCATCAGGTTATTTTCAAACTTTTAGAAAGTAAGCATGTTCTATGACTTTCAATATCCGCTGAATTAAGACTTGGACAAATTATATCTGTGAAGAGAAGAATTTCTTGGTTGTAGCACCATACTGTCTTAGAAACAACAATTAAAAATGAATTACATTACAGCTATATTTCGGACTTGGCACACAGTGAAAAGATGAAATAGTTAAATACAATTTGCTTTGTGACAAAACCATAAAGTGTGCAGTTCTTGCTGGTGGCTAATTTAAATGCAGAGGTACACCATTGTTAAAATAAGAATCAGTGACCCAATATCGACTACAAGAATATCGATGTCAAAAATATCGGAGGCAAAATATCGTGATCCAGAATATCGACATCCTATCGACATTAGGGTAAGTATAAAAATATCGGAAAAAAAATATTGATGTCAAAAATATTATTGTTAAAAATATCGTTTGTTATTTAAGTATAAAAAATAATGTAAAATAACGTACATAATACATATAATTAAAATAAACATAGTTTAAAAAAATTAAATGTTTAAAAATTATAAATAATATATATATATTTATATTACCTACTGGCGGTCGCCAGTAGGTAGTTATAGTTAGGACCTTTTTTCCATAGGAAATCCGCAACATTCTATTCTCAATAACTTTGGCGCCGATTGACGACTCTTCACAAAATTTTCAAAACCTTTGGCCAGCTCCGGTCCGCTCCTATCCTGAAAGTCTCGGGATGATTTGTGTAGCGGGGGCCGAGAAAAAATTGGGGTCCAAAACATGTTTTCCCCATGCAATTTCCCATAGGACCTTTAGCTGCAGCTACAGCCCAAACTGCTGAACGGAATTACACCAAATTTTGCAGAAAGGTAGTCCTCAGTTCAGACTCGTGCCTTTTGCTTAAATGGTGTAAATCCGTTCAGTAGTTCCTGAGAAAATCAAAAGTAAAATCACATATATATCTGGGTGGAGCCTTACCACACATCTCATCTTGAGATCTGATTGGCTGTCAGCACTTCATCTAAGAAGTGTTGGCAGCCATCTTGGGACCAATATACATGATAGCACCTCATTAAAAAGCATTGCAGTTAATAGAGGTTTTAAGACATTAGTTACATTATAAATCATTTGTTGATGGTACCATACTCATTTTAGGAATTGTGGTATGTTCTAAGGTGATTTTACCATGTCAAAAAGCCTTCTGCTGGGATATCATGAATCAAGTTTGAGAGAAAACTATTTTCTCATGCTTTTCCCGCAGAGGTTTGGAAGGTGATCTATAAGCTAAACTGAGAGTATATTTTCTGTAAATTCACATTATCTTTCTCAGTCATGTGAGAATGAAGTCTGACATTCTTAGTAAAACAAGTACATCCAACAAAGGCAGAGACTGTCAGTTGATTCCTTTGTGTTCTACTGCAGCTTCCCAGAGTGTTCTAAAGAACAACTAGAGCGCTAACAGTCCTACTTATGACAAACGTATTGCACACCTGAAGCCATCTTGATTGGAATAAAGTGGTTACTCTTCAAAAATTTAATTTAAAAAGGAACAAAATGAGGGGGTTCCTTTTGCCATAGAAAGTATGATTAGTGCTGCAGAAAGAAAAATTAGGGCAAATTTTGAGTGACTTCTCAAATCCTCTTCTATTTCATTAAAATATTCTGACATGCAGACTGAAACATGCACTTTCAATACCAGCAGCAGACTCTCCTGGTGAGCAGTAGCTTTTCTACAGTGATCTAATAAGCAACTAGAGTGCTAACATTCTGATTTTATGGCAAATGTGTGACACATCTGAATGCCTTCTTGATGGAATCAAAGTGTTTCCTACTGAGAAGACTATAGTAAATGAGGAAATTATGAAACTTCATAACAAATAAGTCTCCCAAAATGACCACCAGAGACAAAAGAGCCCAAATGTAGCACAAATATCACCCAGATGTAGCCCAAGTATAGCCCAATGACAGAATGTCCCAGAGTGTTCTAGAGAACAACTAGAGCGCTAACAGTCTTTCTTATGACAAAAGTATGGCACACCTGAAGCCATCTTGATTGGAATGAAGTGGTAACACTTAAAACATTTAATTTGCAAAGGAACAAAATGAGGGGTTAATTTTGCCATAGAAAGTATGATTAGTGATGCAGAAAAGAAAAATTAGGGCACATTTTGACTTCTCAAATCCTCTTCTATTTCATTAAAAAATTCTGACATGCAGACTGAAACATGCAGCAAACTTCCCTGGTGAGCAGGAGCTTTACTACAGTGATCTAATGAGCAACTAGAGTGCTACCATTCAGAATTTATGGCAAATTTGTGACACATATGAATGCCTTCTTGATGGAACCAAAGTAAACAAGCATTTAAAATACATATAAATGCATATGCATATATATGCATATATATGTGCATATGTGTGCGTGTAGAGAGAGGTAGAGAGAGGTGTAGAGGTAGAGGTGTTGAGGTAGAGGTGCAGAGGTAGAGGTGTAGAGGTAGAGAGGTAGAGGTAGAGAGGTAGAGGTAGAGAGGTAGGGAGTAGTAGAGAGAGAGGTAGAGAGAGGTGGAGAGGTAGAGAGTAGAGAGTGAGTAATAGAGAGTAGAGAGTAAGTAGTAGAGAGTAGTAGAGAATAGTAGAGAGTAGCAGAGAGTAGTAGAGTGAGTAGTAGAGAGTGAGTAGTAGAGAGTAGTAGAGAGTGAGTATTAGAGAATGAGTAGTAGAGAGAGAGTAGTAGAGAGTGAGTAGTAGAGTGAGTAGTAGAGAGTAGTAGAGAGTGAGTAGTAGAGAGTAGTAGAAAATGAGTAGTAGAGATTGAGTAGTAGAGAGTAGTAGAGAGTGAGTAGCAGAGAAAGAGTAGTAGAGGGTAGTAGAGAGTGAGTAGTAGAGTGAGTAGTTGAGAGTAGTAGAGAGAGAGTAGTAGAGAGTGAGTAGTACAGAGTAGTAGAGAGTGAGTAGTAGAGAGTGAGTAGTAGAGTGAATAGTAGAGAGTGAGTAGTAGAGAGTAGTAGAGAGAGAGTAGTAGAGAGTGGGTAGTAGAGAGTAGTAGAGAGTGAGTAGTAGAGAGTAGTAGAGAGTAGTAGAGAGTGAGTAGTAGAGAGTAGCAGAGTAGTAGAGAGTGAGTAGTAGAGAGTGAGTAGTAGAGAGTAGTGGAGTATTAGAGAGTGAGTAGTAGAGAGTAGTAGAGAATGACTAGTAGAGTGAGTAGTAGAGAGTAGGAGAGAGTGAGTAGTAGAGTGAGTATAGAGAGTAGTAGAGAGCAAGTAGTAGAGTGAGTAGTAGAGAGTAGTAGAGAGTGAGTAGTAGCGAGAGTAGTAGAGAGTGAGAAGTAGAGAGAGAGGTAGAGAGAGGTGGAGAGGTAGAGAGTAGAGAGTGAGTAATAGAGAGTAGAGAGTAAGTAGTAGAGAGTAGTAGAGACTATTAGAGAGTAGCAGAGAGTAGTAGAGTGAGTAGTAGAGAGTGAGTAGTAGAGAGTAGTAGAGAGTGAGTATTAGAGAATGAGTAGTAGAGAGAGAGTAGTAGAGAGTGAGTAGTAGAGTGAGTAGTAGAGAGTAGTAGAGAGTGAGTAGTAGAGAGTAGTAGAGAATGAGTAGTAGAGATTGAGTAGTAGAGAGTAGTAGAGAGTGAGTAGCAGAGAGAGAGTAGTAGAGAGTAGTAGAGAGTGAGTAGTAGAGTGAGTAGTTGAGAGTAGTAGAGAGAGAGTAGTAGAGAGTGAGTAGTACAGAGTAGTAGAGAGTGAGTAGTGGAGAGTGAGTAGTAGAGTGAATAGTAGAGAGTGAGTAGTAGAGAGTAGTAGAGAGAGAGTAGTAGAGAGTGGGTAGTAGAGAGTAGTAGAGAGTGAGTAGTAGAGAGTAGTAGAGAGTGAGTAGTAGAGAGTAGCAGAGTAGTAGAGAGTGAGTAGTAGAGAGTGAGTAGTAGAGAGTAGTGGAGTATTAGAGAGTGAGTAGTAGAGAGTAGTAGAGAGTGAGTAGTAGAGTGAGTAGTAGAGAGTAGGAGAGAGTGAGTAGTAGAGTGAGTATAGAGAGTAGTAGAGAGCAAGTAGTAGAGTGAGTAGTAGAGAGTAGTAGAGAGTAAGTAGTAGCGAGAGTAGTAGAGAGTGAGAAGTAGAGAGAGTAAGAGAGAGTAGTAGAGTAGTAGAGTGAGTGGTAGAGAGTAGTTGAGAGCGAGTAGTAGAGAGTGAGTAGTAGAGAGTGAGCAGTAGAGAGTAGTAGAGAGTAGTAGAGAGTGAGTAGTAGAGAGAGTAGTAGAGAGAGAGTAGTAGAGAGTGATTAGTACAGAGTAGTAGAGTGAGTAGTAGAGAGTGAGTAGTAGAGAGAGAGTAGTAGAGAGTGAGTAGTAGAGATAGTAGTAGAGAGCGAGTAGTAGAGAGTGAATAGTGGAGAGTAAGTAGTAGAGAGTAGTAGAGAGTAGTAGAGTGAGTAGTATAGAATAGTAGAGAGTGAGTAGTAGAGAGAGTAGTAGAGTAGTAGAGAGTGAGTAGTAGAAAGTGAGTAGTAGAGAGTGAGTAGTAGAGAGAGTAGTAGAGAGTAGTAGAGTAGTAGAGAGTAAGTAGTAGAGAGTGAGTAGTAGAGAGTAGTAGAGAGCGAGTAGTAGAGAGTGAGTAGTGGAGAGTGAGTAGTAGAGAGTAGTAGAGAGCGAGTAGTAGAGAGTGAGTAGTAGAGAGTGAGTAGTAGAGTGAATAGTAGAGAGTGAGTAGTATAGAGAGAGTGGTAGAAAGTGAGTAGTAGAGTGTAGTAGAGTGAGTAGTAGAGAGTGAGTAGTAGAGAGAGTAGTAGAGAGTAGTAGAGAGTGGGTAGTAGAGTAGTAGAGAGTGAGTGGTAGAGAGTAGTAGAGTGAGTAGTAGAGAGTGAGTAGTAGAGAGTGAATAGTAGAGAGTAGTAGCTAGAGAGTAGTAGAGAGTGAGTGGTAGAGAGTAGTAGAGTGAGTAGTAGAGAGTAGTAGAGAGTGAATAGTAGAGAGTGAATAGTGGAGTATGAATAGTAGAGAGTAGTAGAGAGAGAGTAGTAGAGAGAGAGTTGTAGAGAGAGAGAGTAGTAGAGAGAGAGTAGTAGACAGTAGTAGAGAGTGAGTAGTAGAGAGTGAGTAGTAGAGAGTAGTAGCGAGTGGGTAGTAGAGAGTGAGTAGTAGGGAGTAGTAGAGAGTGAGTAGTAGAGTAGTAGAGAGTGAGTGGTAGAGAGTAGTAGAGAGTAGTAGAGTGAGCAGTAGAGAGTAGTAGAGAGTGAATAGTAGAGAGTGAATAGTAGAGTGTAGTAGAGAGTGAATAGTAGAGAGTGAATAGTAGAGAGTAGTAGAGAGAGAGTAGTAGAGAGAGAGTTGAAGAGAGAGAGTAGTAGAGAGTGAGTAGTACAGAGTAGTAGAGAGTGAGTAATAGGAAGTGAGTAATAGAGAGTAGTAGAGAGTGAGTAGTGGAGAGTAGTAGAGAGCGAGTAGTAGAGAGTGAGTAGTAGAGAGAGAGTATTAGAGAGTAGTAAAGAGTGAGTAGTAGAGAGTAGTCAGTCAGTGCCAGTCAGTGGCAGTCAGTCAGTGGCAGTCAGTCAGTGTCAGTGTCAGTCAGTCAGTGTCAGTCAGTCAGTCAGTCAGTCAGTCAGTGTTAGTCAGTCAGTCAGTGTCAGTCAATCAGTGTCCGTCAGTCAGTCAGTGTCAGTCAATCAGTGTCAGTCAGTGTCAGTCAGTCAGTCATTGTCAGTCAGTCAGTTTCAGTCAATCAGTGTCAGTGTCAGTCAGTGTCAGTGTCAGTCAGTGTCAGTGTCAGTCAATCAGTGTCAGTCAGTGTCAATCAGTTAGTGTCAGTCAGTCAGTGTCAGTCAGTCAGTGTCAGCTAGAGCAGCTCTGTTGACCTGGTTCTCTGGCTCTAAAGCAGCTCTGCTGACCTGGTTCTCTCCCTCTAAAGCAGCTCTCCTGACCTGGTTTCTCTGGCTCTACAGCAGGTCTGCTGACCTGGTTATCTGGCTCTAGAGCAGCTCTGCTGACCTAGTTCTTAGGCTGCAGAGCAGCACTGCCGATCTGGTTGTCTGTCTCTAAAGCAGCTCTGCTGACCTGGTTCTATGGCTCTAAAGCAGCTCTGCTGACATGGTTCTCTGGCTCTAGAGCAGCTCTGCTGACCTGGTTCTCTCCCTCTAGAGCAGCTCTGCTGACCTGGTTCTCTCCCTCTAAAGCAGCTCTGCTGACCTGGTTTCTATGGCTCTACTGCAACTCTGCTGACCTGGTTCTCTGGCTCTAGAACAGCTCTACTGACCTTGTTCTCTGCCTCTAGAGCAGCTCTGCTGACCTGGTTCTATGGCTCTAAAGCAGCTCTGCTGACCTTTTTCTCTCCCTCTACAGCAGCTCTGCTGACCTGGTTCTATGGCTCTAAAGCAGCTCTGCTGACCTGGTTCTCTCCCTCTACAGCAGCTCTGCTGACCTGGTTCTCTGGCTCTAGAGCAGCTCTGCTGACCCTGTTCTTAGGCTCTAGAGCAGCTCTGCTGACCTGGTTCTCTGGCTCTAAAGCATCTCTGCTGACCTGGTTCTATGGCTCTAAAGCAGCTCTGCTGACCTGGTTCTCTGGCTCTAAAGCAGCTCTGTTGACCTGGTTCTCTCCCTCTAAATCAGCTCTACTGACCTGGTTCTCTGCCTCTAGAGCAGCTCTGCTGACCTGGTTCTGTGGCTCTAAAGCAGCTCTGCTGACCTGGTTCTCTGGCTCTAGATCAGCTCTGCTGACCTGGTTCTCTGGCTCTAAAGCAGCTCTGTTGACCTGGTTCTCTCCCTCTAAAGCAGCTCTGCTGAGCTGGTTTCTCTGGCTCTAGAGCAGCTCTGCTGACCTGGTTCTCTGGCTCTAAAGGAGCTCTGCTGACCTGGTTCTCTCCCTCTAAAGCAGCTCTGCCGGCCTGGTTCACTGCCTCTAGAGCAGCTCTACTGACCTGGTTTTCTGGCTCTAGAGCAACTCTGCTGACCTTGTTCTCTGGCTTTGAAGCAGTTCTGCTGACCTGGTTCTCACCCTCTAAAGCAGCTCTGCTGACCTGGTTTCTCTGGCTCTACAGCAGCTCTGCTGACCTGGTTCTCGGCCACTAGAGCAGCTCTGCTGACCTGGGTCTCTGGCTCTAGAGCAGATCTGCTGACCTCAGTCTCTGGTTCTAGAGCAGCTCTGCTGACCTGCTTCGTAGGCTCTAGAGCAGCTCTGCTGACCTGGTTCTCTGGCTCTACAACAGCTCTGCTGACCTGGTTCTCTGCACTCACGAAGCACGCACCGACTTCGCGAAAATATATTTAAAAATAATATAAGTTTATTATAAGTACAAATATATTATTTTTATGAATATCTTAGATAATCTCTTGCCCTAATATGTATATTAAAGACACATACATATCATTTTGGAACATACATTTTTTTTGCGGATGTCGCACACCCAGCGCACCCCAGCACGTATTGGACATCACGC
Source organism: Triturus cristatus (assembly GCF_964204655.1). Taxonomy (NCBI): domain Eukaryota; kingdom Metazoa; phylum Chordata; class Amphibia; order Caudata; family Salamandridae; genus Triturus; species Triturus cristatus. The sequence goes on along the minus strand of NC_140591.1, from coordinate 1,076,863,590 downwards.
AGGACCCGCAACCGCGCAAGCATCTCGTACCATAATGCGCATGTGTCGCGAATGACAGTAGTAGAGAGTGAGTAGTACAGAGTAGTAGACAGTGAGTAGTAGAGAGTGAGTAATAAAGAGTAGTAGAGAGTGAGTAGTAGAGAGTAGTAGAGAGTAGGAGAGAGTAGGTAGTAGAGAGAGAGTAGTAGAGAGTAGTAGAGAGTGAGTAGTAGAGTAGTAGAGAGCAGTCAGTCAGTGTCAGTCAGTCAGTGTCAGTGTCAGTCAGTCAGTGTCAGTCAGTCAGTCATTTAGTGTTAGTCATTCAGTCAGTGTCAGTCAATCAGTGTCCATCTGTCAGTCAGTGTCAGTCAATCAGTGTCAGTCAGTGTCAGTCAGTCAGTCATTGTCAGTCAGTCAGTTTCAGTCAATCAGTGTCAGTGTCAGTCAGTGTCAGTGTCAGTGTCAGTCAATCAGTGTCAGTCAGTGTCAATCAGTCAGTGTCAGTCAGTCAGTGTCAGTCAGTCAGTGTCAGCTAGAGCAGCTCTGTTGACCTGGTTCTCTGGCTCTAAAGCAGCTCTGCTGACCTGATTCTCTCCCTCTAAAGCAGCTCAACTGACCTGGTTTCTCTGGCTCTACAACAGGTCTGCTTACCTGGTTCTCTGGCTCTAGAGCAGCTCTGCTGACCTAGTTCTTAGGCTACAGAGCAGCACTGCTGATCTGGTTCTCTAGCTCTACAACAGCTCTGCTGACCTGGTTCTCTGGCTCTAAAGCAGCTCTGCTGACCTGGTTCTATGGCTCTAAAGCAGTTCTGGTGATATGGTTCTCTGGCTCTAGAGCAGCTCTGCTGACCTGGTTGTCTCCCTCTAGAGCAGCTCTGCTGAACTGGTTCACTCCCTCTAAAGCAGCTCTGCTGACCTGGTTTCTCTGGCTCTACTGCAGCTCTGCTGACCTGGTTCTCTTGCTCTAGAGCAGCTCTGCTGTCCTAGTTCTTAGGCTCTAGAGCAGATCTTCTGACCTGGCTCTCTGGCTCTTCAACAGCTCTGCTGACAAGGTTGTGTGGCTCTAAAGCAGCTCTGCTGACTCGGTTCTATGGCTCTAAAGCAGTTCTGCTGACCTGGTTCTCTGGCTCTAGAGCTGTTCTGCTGACCTGGTCCCTTGGCTCTAAAGCAGCTCTGCTGACCTGGTTCTCTCCCTCTAAAGCAACTCTGCTGACCTGGTTCTCTCGCTCTAAAGCAGCTTTACTGACCTGATTTCTCTGGCTCTACAGCAGCTCTGCTGACCTGGTTCTCTGCCCCAGAGCAGCTCTGCTGACCCTGTTCATAGGCTCTAGAGCAGCTCTGCTGGCCTGGTTCTCTGGCTCTAAAGCAGCTCTGCTGACCTGGTTCTATGGCTCTAAAACAGCTCTGCTGACCTGGTTCTCTGGCTCTAAAGCAGCTCTGCTGACCTGGTTCTCTCCCTCTAAATCAGCTCTACTGACCTGGTTCTCTGCCTCTAGAGCAGCTCTGCTGACCTTGTTCTCTGCCTCTAGAGCAGCTCTGCTGACCTGGTTTTCTGGCTCTAAAGCAGTTCTGCTGACCTGGTTCTATGGCTCTAAAGCAGCTCTGCTCACCTGGTTCTCTGCTCACCTGGTTCTATGGCTCTAAAGCAGCTCTGATGACCTGGTTCTCTGGCTCTAAAGCAGCTCTGCTGACCTGGTTCTCTGGCTCTACAGCAGCTCTGCTGACCTGGTTCTCTGGCTCTAAAGCAGCTCTGTTGGCCTAGTTCTATCCCTCTAAAGAGGTCTGCTGACCTGGTTCTCTGGCTTTAAAGCAGTTCTGCTGACCTGATTCTCTCCCTCTAAAGCAGCTCTGCTAACCTGGTTTCTCTGGCTCTACAGCAGCTCTGCTGACCTGGTTCTCGGCCTCTAGAGCAGCTCTGCTGACCTGGGTCTCTGGCTCTAGAGCAGATCTGCTGACTAAGGTCTCTGGTTCTAGAGCAGCTCTGCTGACCTGCTTCTTAGGCTCTAGAGCAACTCTGCTGACCTGGTTATCTGGCTCTACAACGGTTCTGCTGACCTAGTTTCTCTGGCTCTACAGCAGCTCTGCTGACCTGGTTCTCTGCACTCATGATGCAAGTTTATTATAAGTACAAATATATTATTTTTATGAATATCTTAGATAATCTCTTGCCCTAATATGTATATTAAAGACACATACATATCATTTTGGAACATAATTTTTTTTTGCGGTAGTCGTGCAACCAGCGCGCCCCAGCATGTATTGGACATCACGCAGGACCCGCAACTGCGCAAGCATCTCATACCATAATGCGCATGTGTCGCGAATGCGCGGGAGCAGGAGTCGCGGACTGGTCGCATACCAATCGCGCACATCACATAATATTAAATGTATGTGATGTAACTGAAAAACACGCAGCCGTCGCACACTGTACGCGGATCCATCACGACTTTTCTAAAATGGCGGCTAGAATGTGCGCAGTCACTGTGATGTGTACGCTTTGAGCGCGAGACTCCGAAAACAATTTTTTTTTTTTGAAAGCAAATAGTATCAATATATTAAAATAAAAAATGAAAACAAGAAAATTAATCAATATTTCATTTTTTTTTGTTTATTTTTTGTGCAATTTTCAGAAAAATATATAATGTTATTTAATGAATAAAATTTTTATAAATAAACAGTTAAAAACCTGTATAAAATCAGTACAAAAAAATAGGTATAACTACTATCACACTTAAAAATTTGCATTTAAAAACCTTTGAAATTCACTGAAAAAAAACATAGGTTTCAGAGACGTTATAGTTAGAAATTAGCATTTAAAAAAGCTTTGAAATTCACTGAAAAAACCATAGGTTTCAGAGACGTTATAGTTAGAATTTAGCATTTAAAAAACCTTAGAAATTCACAGAAAAAACCATAGGTTTCAGGGGTATTATAGTTAGCTGGCCATTTCAGTAAACCATAGAAATTCCTCCATTATAGTTAGTTCTGCTAACTATAACTCGTGCGCCCGCAATGAAATTCACTGAAAAAACCATAGGTTTCAGGGGCGTTATAGTTAGCTGGACATTTCCCTCGTACAAAATCTTAGAAATTCCCCTGTTATAGTTAGTTCAGCTAACTATAACTCGCGCCCCCGCAATGCACTGCTGATGACGTCACATATTACATCACTCATGACATGGTCAGTGACATCACTGATGACATCACTGATGACATCTCGAATGGCATCACTGATGACATCACTGATGACATCATCCATTGAGTATGTGTTTCTGAACAGTTTTATTATGTTTAATATATATAGGGAAAGGCCTGTTGAAAAATAAGTGGGTGTACAAGTGTGTGAATGGATGATTTTCTAGGTGCGTAACTGAGTCTATAAGTGAGTCATTAAATGTATCTTACTGCAGACTAGTGACTAAACTGTGTGAATGTCTGTATGTGTCTGTGTGTTGGTGTATAAGTGGCTGCATGGTTTTGTGAATAGCTATAGGAGTGTCTATATGGGTTATTGATTGGTTGTCTGAGTATCTGTATGGGTGGGTGCCTGAGTGTTTGTGTGGGTAGGGTGTGTGTGACTCTGTGACTAGATGTGTGAGTGGGTGATTTAGTGGGTGCATGTTTTTAAGAGTGCATCTGTGATGGACTGTATGGTTGGGTGAGTGTATGTATGGGTGTGTTAGTGATTGAATGTATATCTCAGTTGTACAGGTGTCAGTAACTACATAAGCGAAACACAGTGTATATGTGTGTAAGAGTATATAACTATCTATATGGGAGAGTGTGTGATTTTGGGAGTGGCTGTATGCGCCATAGTGCAAGAAAATCTGTGTCATGTGCTGTTTGTTTTTCTGCAGGAAGACACAGAATTTGTTAGTATTTTTATGAGTAAGTGAACTTGAGTGTTTTTAACTGTATAGGTGAGTAAATTTTCCCTACTGTTGCACTCACTGGAGTGAGAAAAGGAATTTTTACCCCTACGCTAACCAACACTTTCCCTACTGATGCACTCTCTGGAGTGGGAATAGTAATGTTAACCCCTACTCTATCCAACACTTGCCCTACTGTTGCACTCACTGGGGTGGGAATAGTAATTTTTACCCCTACGCTATCCAACACTTTACCTTCTGTTGCACTCTCTGGAGTGAGGATAGTAAATTTTACCCCTACACTACCCAACACTTTCCCTACTGTTGCACTCACTGGAGTGGAAATAGTAATTGTAACCCCTACGCTATCCAACACTTTCCCTACTGTTGCACTCAATGGGTGGGAATAGTAATTTGTACCCCTACGCTATCCAACACTTTCCCTACTGTTGCACTCTCTGGAGTGGGAATAGTAAGTTTTACCCCTACGCTATCCAACACTTTCCCTACAGTTGCACTCACTGGAGTGGGAATAGTAATTTTTACGCCTACGCTATCCAACACTTTCCATAATGTTGCACTCACTGGGGTGGGAATAGTCATTTTTATCCCTACGCTATCCAACATTTTACTTAGTGACACACTCTTATGAGTTGGAATAGTAATTTTTTTACCTCTGCTACCTAATATTTTTTTCATTATTTTTATTAATGTAGTATATAATTAATACTACAAAGAGTAAAAAATATATTTTTTTATATTTGTTATATATTTTTATTTTATTTTTATTTATATTATTGTTTAATGTGTATAGATGTAATTATAATATATATGGTAATTTTTATGTTATTAAAATAATTATTAAAAATTATTAGTAAGTAAGTATATATATTATATATTATCACAAAGCAATCCCGGTAAAGATAAAGGCTGTCTAGCAGGGCGGTCCGTGCAAGGATAACCGGCAGCCCCAATTATATCGCACCACACTCCTCGAATTGAAAAGTAACGCACGGACACCTTGGAAAGTTGCAGTTATGTAGATTTATTGACTGCAAAAACGCAACGCGTTTCAGCTTTCGCCTTGGTCACGCTTGAAGCAAACTCTTGTGACAACCACATTTAAACTAGTGCTCACAACATAGAAAACGGACTACTCGTAACACCAATGGTGAATAAAAGGAAAAGTAGTGGCCATCTTAGCACTATACATGATTTAATTATACTGCCTGATTGCAATTACCATAATGCCATTAAAATGTATTCTGGAGTGGCAACATTTTATAATGATGATTCATAGTGCATAACTATTTACGAAATTCATCAATAATACACAAATTAATGAATTAAATCATATTCACAAAATTAATGATATACCTTCATAATGCCCTAGTGGAACAGTAACGTAATTGTAGTCACACTCCAGTTAACAATACACAAATGGCAAACTGCCCAAGTGGGCTAATAAATCAATAATATAATTGTGCGTAGATAGAGTATTTAAATTCATCAGAAGGCCGTTCAAAAAGTAGATACCGATACCTACAAAAAAGAAATTAATTACATTTAGTATAAAAAGAAAAGGAATATTTACAACAGCAACATTTGCACATATCATAACATATAAGATTATTGGTTATGCAAGTGTACAGACAGTTCTTCACTTGAGTTCAGCCCCTTCGGAGACATAGTCTCAAAATCAACAATATATCTAGACTCCATTTGTCTCAAATGAAGTAATTTATTACCTCCACGCGTATCATCATAAACAGCATCAATAACCACCATTCTTCCAAATTTTCATTCTGAGAACGCTGGTGAAAAAAGTGTCGAGCAACAGGATATTGTCTGTTGTTATGTCGTATTGCTCGAATGTGCTCAAGCACTCTTTTCTTGGCATGATAAATTGTGCTACCTATATATGCCTTATTGCATGGACAGATAAGTGCATAAACACAATACATTATGTTACAAGTAAGGGCCTTCCTGATGATAAATTCCTTACTAATTCTGGAAATATGCAATACAGTACAGTCAATGCTGTTTTTGCATGCTTTACAATTTTTACAGCAACGGAAGCCAGGACAGCCACCGGTCCTAGGTTTGATGGTATTAGTCACCAGATTGGGGCTTAACTCATCTCTTAGTGATTTGTTCCTTTTGAAAGTGATTTGTGGATGATAGTTCAAATATTTCTGCAAATTGCTGTCAGTTAACAATACATGCCAGTTTTTCTCTAAAATATGGCGCACATCCTGCGCTTGTCCTGAATACATGGTGATAAAACGAAGAATCTCAGACTCAATTTGTCGTTTAACTGGATGCAGTAACTGATTACGCGTTACCTCATCCACTCTCTTGCATGCTTCAGTAATGGTTCTTTGATGGTAACCCCTCTCTCTGAAGCGTTGTATCATTGTTTCCTTTTCCCTTAAATAGCTGCTTTCAGTACTACAATTACACTTAGCGCGTAATAGTTCGCCATAAGGGATACTGTAAACCAGCTTACGGGGATGTGAACTGGAAGCGCTCAAAATGCTGTTTCCAGCAGATTTTTTGCGAAATAATTGTGTGTGTATGATGTGATCTTATGTCTCCACTACAGAATCCAGAAATTCAACAGTGGTCCTACTAATATGTTCTGTAAAGACCAAATTATACACATTATCATTAAGTTTCTTGACAAATGCACTTGCAGAATCAATGTCACCATTCCAGATTAAAAAGATGTCATCTATGTATCGCAGCCACAGGACACAGTTAGCAAATTCCGCCAGCTGTGAGGCCACCTGCTCCTCCCACCAGCCCATGACTAAATTAGCATAGCTGGGGGAGAAGCAGGTGCCCATAGCTGTGCCCTGTGACTGCCGATAGATGACATCATCAAACAAGAAAAAATTGTTTGTCAGACAGTATTCAATCATAGCAAGAATCATTTCTGAATGAGTAACGAGATAGAACGGGTCTTTAAAAAATGTCTGACAGCCCTTAAACCTAACTGATGTTGTATGCTGGTATAAAGACTGCCAACATCGAGAGTGACCAAGGTGTAATCAGTCTCATAGTGGATCCCATCAATTATTGTTAGAAAATGTGTAGGATCTCGTAAATATGCTGGCAATCCAACCACATAAGGCCGTAAATAATGGTCAATAAACCGGGATGTATTTTCTAACAAAGAACCAATAGATGAAACTATAGGCCTACAAGGAGGATTGACCGGGTCCTTGTGTAGTTTGGGCAGTAGATACAAAATAGGGATCCTGGGATGAGGACACATGAGATAGTTAAATTCCTCCCACTCCAATAATCCCCTGGCGGTCGCCAGTAGATAGTTATAGTTAGGACCTATTTTCCATAGGAAATCTGCAACATTCTATTGGGAATATCTGTGGCGCCGGTTGACGAATCCTCGCGAAATTCTCCAAACTTTTGGCCATCTCCGCTCCGCTCCTACCCTGAAAGTTTCGTGGTGATTCGTCAAGCGGGGGCCGAGAAAAAAGGGGGATCCCAAAACGCATTTTCCCCATGCAATTTCTCATAGGATCTGTTGTCGCAGCTACAGCCCGAACCGCTGAACGGAATGACACCAAATTTGGCAAAGAGGTAGTCCTCAGTTTGGACTCGTGCCTTTTGCATTTGGTGTGAATCTGTTCAGTAGTTCCTGAGAAAATTAGGGTAAAAAAGTTAGTGATATCTATGGCCGTGGAGGATCCGCGGACCCTACCCGCACCGTACGCGAACCCTCCCCGAACCGAGCGCGCACCCTCCCGATCGCGCGCTGAATGCTAATTGGCTGTCGAGCATCTCTCTACATTCGAAACCAGGAACTGTTGGTGGCCATTTTCTGCCTCGGTAGAAGCGAGGCTGAAGAAGCAAGGGGAATAAGTGCGTAAAACATATAAAGGGGGCAGAGTGGAAATACTCTGACCCTCTAGAGGTGCTTAGGGGGTCCCAAAAGGAACCCCTGGGGCCCCCCTTTTTTAAAAAAAAAAAAGCGGCGAAATGCGCGCACGGTGCGCGCATCCTATCGCGTTGGATGCACGGATCCTCTCGCAGTGGGTGCGCTGATCCATAAACATGGAAAAAAAAATATTAAATAAAGTTTTGCACATATAGTTAAAAAAATATTTTGAAAATATAAAAAAATATGTTTGAAAAACCCATTAAGTTCAAATAATATTTTCTAATTTTAAAAGTATTCATTGAAAAAATACGTTTAAAAAATGGTGATAAAAAAGTATTTAAAAAAAATGTAATTAATGAAATGATACACTGAATTTGAAAAATATAGAAATCCAATCAAAATCATTAAACATGATATCTACACAGAGCTGTGCTGCAGAGTGTTGTAAAAAGGGGGGTGGCCTCTGAACACCTCTCTGCAACGCAGCTCCCTTGCACATACTGGAGGTACCTGGTGGGCTAGTTGGCACCCAGGGGACCGCAGGATTGAAGAGGAATTAACTCTCCAACTTATAGCACGCCATAGGGCGTGTTTGCACACGTCACCTCAGGCCCCGCCCCCTTCCTTCACCATTGTACAAATATTCCTCTAAAATCAGCCGAACTACGAATTCCGATTTACACACCTGTTATCAGGAGAGAACCCAGTGCTGCATCTTTTAGCCCAGCATTGACCCTGAAAAGTAATTCTAAGCGTACTTACCAGTAACTTGTATTTCCTTCCATAGGAATCCATTGTGTGGTTTTCAGCAGAAAAGTTTCTAAGTGTCCATTTTTGAAACGTACAAATATTCCTCTAAAATCAGCCGAACTACGAATTCCAATTTACTCACCTGTTATCAGGAGAGAACCCAGTGCTGCATCTTTTAGCCCAGCACTGACCCTGAAAAGTAATTCTAAGCGTACTTACCAGTAACTTGTATTTCCTTCCATAGGAATCCATTGTGTGGTTTTCACCAGAAAAGATTCCAAGTGTCTATTTTCACAAACTAAAAATATTCCTAAAAAATCATCTGTATGACTTAAACACATTCTTTCAACTGTTTACAGGAGATTCACCAGTGCTGGATCCAGGATCCACCACTGAGTAAGAAAAAGTAATGATAACACTACTTACCTGATAACTGAATTTTCTGCCATAGGATAACATTGGTGATTCTATGTGTCAAGTTTTAAAAAACAATAATATTCCTTAAACATCACTACTGTAACCAAAACGCTTTTACTCAACTGTTTACAGGAGATGTCCAATAACTGAATCTAGGATCCAGTCCTGTGGTTAGAAAAGTAATCCATAAAGTAACTAATTGCATTTGACTAGAAATTCACATTGAGCTCAATGTTGCATTGTGTTTGAAATTGTGTTGCCCATTGCAACAACTGTAAGTACTGTACTTAAAAGTCTATTGCCTATTTGCAAAGTATTTAAACTAAAGTAATTCATTCTGAGAAAGTATATTTTGTATTGTAATGTATAATGTAATTATAATGTAATTAAAAAAATATATCTAAAAATAAATAGTTTAGAAAATTTAGTAAATCAGTATAAAAAAATCAGTATAACAATTAATACATTAAAAATTGTCATTTACAAAAGCTTTGAAATTCACTGAAAAAACCATAGGTTTCAGGCCTGATATAGTTAGGAATTAGCATTTAAAAAACCTTTGAAATTCACTGAAAAAACAATGGGTTTCAGGCCTGATATAGTTAGGAATTAGCATTTAAAAAACCTTTGAAATTCACTGAAAAAAACATAGGTTTCAGGCCTGATATAGTTAGGAATTAGCATTTAAAAAAACGTAGAAATTCACTATCTCAGGCAGAATTTTTTTTTCTCTCGGGAGGATCCGCGCAACCAGCGCGCATCCTCCCGTTTTTTAAAAAGAAGGTGTTTCTACCCTGTCCCCTTTTCGCGTTTTGCGCCTTTTGTTTTGGCTTTCTTGTGCCTCGGTTTTACTGAGGCACAAGATGGCTGCCAACACTTCCTGATTCAGAGTGTTGGCAGCCAATTAGCATATAGCTCGTGCTCGGGAGGGTGCGCGGATCCTCCGAGGCCATATATATATATGTACTTTTAACTCTAATTTTCTCACGAACTACTGACTGGATTTACACCATTTAAGCAAAAGGCACGAGTCTGAACTGAGGAATACCTCTTTGCCAAATTTGGTGTAATTCCGTTCAGCAGTTCGGGTTTTAGCTGCGGCTAAAGGTCCTATGGGAAAATGCATGGGGAAAATGCACTTTGGGACCCCCCTTTTTTCTCGGCCCCCACTTGTTGAATCACTGTGAAACTTTCAGGATAGGAGCGGACCGGAGCTGGCCAAATGTTTTGTAAATTTCGCGAAGATTCGTCAATCGGCGGCAAAGTTATTCCAAATAGAATGTTGCGGATTTCCTATGGAAAATAGGTCCTAGCTATATCTACCTACTGGCGACCGCCAATAGGTAATATATATATATATATATATATATATATATATATATATATATATATATATATACATATATATAGATATATATGCTCCTCTCACCTCCTCAGAGATACCGGGACACTCTCAGCAGCGGTGCACCTAGGGTCCGAGGTCACCCCTTAGTCAATAAAGTTTTCCACCATGCATGAAACCTGCACGCGTGCACTCCATCCGAAAATAAACACCATATATATATATAAATATATCACCTACTGGCGGCCGCCAGTAGGTACATAGTTAGGACCTATTTTCCATAGGAAATCAGCAACATTCTATTTGGAATAACTTTGGCGCTCATTGACGAATCTTCGCAAAATTTTCGAAACTTTAGTCCAGCTCCGGTCTGCTCCTATCCTGAAAGTCTCGGGATGATTCGTATAGCGGGGTATGAGAAAAAAGGGGGTTCCCAAAACATGTTTTCCCCATGCAATTTCCCATAGGACCTTTAGCCACAGCTACAGCCCGAACTGCTGAACGGAATTACACCAAATTTGGTTAAATGGTGTAAATCCGTTCAGTAGTTCTGGAGAGAATCAAAAGTAAAATCACATATATATCTGGGTGGAGCCTAACCACACATCTCATCGTGAGATCTGATTGGCTGTCAGCACTTCATCCAAGAAGTGTTGGCAGCCATCTTAGGACCACTATACATGATAGCACCTCATTAAAAAGCATTGCAGTTAATAGAAGGTTTTAAGACTTTAGTTACATTATAAATTATTTGTTGATGGTACCATACTCATTTTAGGAATTGTGGTATGTTCTAAGGTGATTTTACCATGTGAAAAAGCCTTCTGCTGGGAGATCATGAATCATGTTTGAGAGAAAACTATTTTCTCATGCTTTTCCCAAAGAGGTTTGGAAGGTGATCTATAAGCTAAACTGAGAGCATATTTTCTGTAAATTCACATTATCTTTCTCAGTCATGTGTGAATGAAGTCTGACATTCTCAGTAAAACATGTACATCCAACAAGGGCAGAGACTGTCAGTTGATTCCTTTGTGTTCTACTGCAGCTTCCCAGAGTGTTCCAAAGACCAACTAGAGCGCTAACAGTCCTACTTATGATAAACGTATGGCACACCTGAAGCCATCTTGATTGGAATAAAGTGGTAACTCTGAAAATATTTAGTTTGCAAAGGAACAAAATGAGGCAGTTCACTTTGCCATAGAAATTATGATTAGTGCTGCAGAAAGAAAAATTAGGGCACATTTTGACTTCTCAAATCCTCTTCTATTTCGGTAAAACATTCTGACATGCCGACTGAAACATGCACTTTCAATACCAGCAGCAGAGTTCCCTGGTGAGCAGTAGCTTTACTACAGTGATCTAATGAGGCACTAGAGTGCTACCATTCAGAATTTATGGCAAATGTGAAACATCTGAATGCCTTCTTGAGGGAACCAAAGTAAACAAGCATTGAAAATGCAATAGGTCTCGCCCTCGTTTAAGTTAAAGCAATTCTATTTGTAATTAGGTGGCTTTTTAGCTTTGCTTTTATTAGTGTTTTTCAAACTTTCATGTACAGAACATGCATGTATGTATATGCATATGTATGCATGCATTTATATTTGTATTTATATAGATATGCATTTTCAAGTTTCAACTTTATTCGACAATTCTGTCATAAAAGCTTGTAAAAAACACCTAGCACCAATTTTACAGTACGAATATGATAATAAATGAGACAATAAATACAATTATTTACATAATAATATGACTTGTAAATATATTAAGTGAGAGACATTTGTCGAATGATACCTAAAAAGGTCTGGGTACAAACCTTCAGACCAATACTGTGATATAAAATACAATACATGCTATAAAATGCCTCCGCATCCCCAAAATTCTCAGCTGAAAACAGCTATCTCTTAGGATATGGGTAGATGTTGTTTTAATGCCTTGGCTCGAATGGACCATGCCCAACCTAAAAACTTGGCCAAAGCTATAGCAATATGGGGGGACGCGTCTGATCGGAGAACTCTAAGTGCTTCCTCGTGCTTTCTAAAACCCAGTAATCTACATTTAGGGATAACCCATGCCCTTCGTGGTCCAGTATAGATAGGGCAAAAAAACAGGAGATGACTTAAAGATTCCTTGTTGACTGGACACCATGGACATTCTTCTTTTGAGGATCCGGCCCAGCTACTTGTAAACGACCTTAGTGGGAGGGTGCCAGCCCTCAACTGGAAATATAATTTCCTATCGTGGGGTTTCGTAATCACATCCCAGTATTTTTCTAGTGCCGGTCTTTGCTTAAATTCTAAAAATTGGCCTGTTAGGTGCCTTGTGGGTCTACTCATGCAAGACTCTGCCATTACCCAATCCCAATACATATTCTTCAGAGTTTTTTTTTATGGGAAAACTGCATTTTGGGGATCATTCCACAATTCACTCAGACCCATCTTCACAAGAAGCGATCTAATCTCTTTTAGCCAAGGGATTTTGTGGAAGGTATTGGCTACCATTACATCCTTGAGACCGTTAGTGTATTGTTCTAGCTCGTCTGTGCACCAAAGTCTTCGCCAATATAATAGTGGTCGTAGCTTTGCAAAATCGTTTACGTCCTTCCTACCCAAATCCAACCGAAGAGGGTGCATTGGGGTACTCACTGGGACTCCAACCACTTTACGTAGGAATGAATTCTCTACCACAGTCAGTTGGTTCAGATTTGCGAATCCCCATAGCTCTGCTCCATAAAGAACAGAGCTCGAAACCTTTAGCCCATACATTTCTAACACCGGAGCAACGGGCTTCGTGCAAGAGGTTTTAAACTTCCCTAGAAGCACCCCCACCTGTTGTTTGAATTTAAGAGTAGTCAAACTGAGTTGATATTTACAGCCCATGTCCTTCTGTAAAGATACGCCCAGATATGTGAAGGCATTAACTTGCTCAAGCAAAACATTGTTCATGCTAATTTTGCCCCTGAATGATCTATATTCGTTGAATGACATAAATTTAGTCTTCCCCGTATTTATTTCTAGGCCACGGATTCTACAGAACTCTTCAAACCTCTCTAGAGTTTTTTGTAGACCACTGGGTGTCTTTGAGATTAATAGGGTATCGTCCGCAAACATGAGGACAGGAATATGAACTCCTGATAGTACTGGGGCGTCAGAGGGGACCTGGGCCAGGAAATCGGCCACCCCGTTGACGAAGAGCGAGAACAGGGTGGGTGCCAGCACACAGCCCTGCCTCACTCCCCTGGCAATGGGAAAGATCTCCGTGACCTCGCCCCTTGCTCCCCACCGCACCCAAGCGTGGTTGTCCTCATGTAAGCGGACGATTAAGGACAACAGCTCCAAAGGCATACCCAGATCACCTAGTACCTGCCACAACTTACAGCGTGGTACAGTGTCGAACGCTGCCTTCAGGTCTACGAACACTGCATATAATGCTCCCCTGCCCAATAGAACAGTCTTCCAGTAAATTGTCACAAAACGGAATACCTGATCTATTGTACTTGTAAGGGGGCGGAACCCTGCCTGCAAAGGGGTAAGTATATGGTGTTCGTCTATCCATGACTGGACTTTCTGCAGAATCAACCGCCCTACGACCTTTTGAATGGAATCTATAAGGCTGATCGGCCTATAATTGCCTGTCACCGATTTGTCGCCCTTTTTGTGGACAGGTATTATTTCCGCTCCCTTCCATGAGGGCGGGATTGGAGCACCACATGCGACTGTATTAGCGATAATTTGTATGTAACTGCACCACAGCGATTTATTGTTCAAAAACACATTAGCGGGTACACAATCAGACCCCGCGGCTCTACCAGGTGTCACTGTATCTAGTGCCCTAGTTACATCGCCTAGAGTAAATACCCACTTATTAAAGGGTTTGTCATTAAAGGTTCTACTATCTAGTACGTCTGGTGGTAATGCGTACTGGGGTTTAAAGTACTCCACCCACTGTTCCTGGGCAACATTATTCTGAGGGGGATCTGGGCATCCACCCTTTGCCCATTTGAGTTTATCCCAGAATGCTTTCGGGTTTTTATCCTTACACGCTTCCAGTAAATCGCCCCAGCTATCCTGTTCCCACTGTTTTTTAGCGGCTCCGACAGCTTTCCTATAGTTGTTCCTTGCCAAACGTACCTTATCCCCGTCTCTATTTCCTAGTGCAGTACCCAACTCAACCCTAGCCTGGCGGCAATCCTCATTGTACCACCTATGGGGTTTTCTTATGTTCGGTTTCCCAGACCTACCATACTTGAGCAAATAAGACTTCAGGCGATTAAATAGGGCTATGTGCTCCTCCATCACCATCATCTTCCATTCCTGGCTATCATCTTTGATACCCAGTGTACCCATGGTTATACTTAATTCCTGTTCCATTTTGGCCACTATCTCTGGGTGAACAACTATGTGATTCCACTTAAGGTGGCGTATGTCATTACTAACCATGACATCGTGGTTTGCCATGGTATCCCTGATGGGGATTGCCTTACAAAACACCCCTGCCAAAGTCATTATAAGTGGATTGTGGTCACTTTCGACTCGGTTAACTACAACCATGTTGATAAGATACTGCCACAAATATATACTAACCAGCCAATAATCTATACGACTTGACGATGACCCATTATCAAAGGTTACATCCCCGGACCTATCAGAAAGGGTACGGCCATTGGCCGCCCTCAACTGCAGGCCCATACAAAGACCCTTTAAATGGATGGCCGCCTCTGTCCATCTTTTTATCGGCGGGATTTCGAGGGTAGGTATTCCCCATTTGCGGTCCTCCTCTTCCGTTAGGCTCCCATCATCGGGTCCCATTGGCTCAAACGTAGTATTGAAATCACCCCCGATTAATGGCCAGACTTCACTAGGCAAGGATTCTAACAAAAGTTCCAGTGCTATCACCACCTCAGAGCGACACCCTCCAGGAAGACCACGTGCATAGATGTTATATATATCTACTCGTATTCCTGACCCCATCTTCATTCTTACAGCTAAGATATCAATACTTGCTGTAGGTAGCTGGGATACGGTACAGGCCAATGCCTGCCTAACCCAAATTACCAAACCACCCGCTGGCCGTCCCCTATCTTTCTTCTCTGCGGGGATATAGAAGTTCAGGTAGCCCTGGCGGAAAACATGATCACTGCCCACGTCTCCTGGAACAGACAAATATCATGACCCTCGATAAAATCAGCCCACTCTTCCGGTGATGCCTTTGAGCTTAAACCAGCAATATTCCAGGACAGCAAGGACAGATTACTCGAAGTGGAAGAAATGGGGGAAGGAGGGTTTGCTGTGATAACCACACGGTCCATAGTATGGGACCGGGCTATACTCTTGTTTAACCCTGGTTCTATTAGGGAATCCGGCTCAACCACCATGGTGTTAGGTGGTGGGTTAACATTTCCAGCCTCAGGATCTAACAGAGCATAGGATACCAGTGTTCCCCCTAAAGTTTGGTCGCAAGAGCCAGTTGAAAGAACTTTTTGGGAACCCCTATCTATCCCTATGCCCTCCATTGTAGATATACTTCGGCCATACGTATTTCCAGCCTGTACCTGGGGCAGGTGGCGTCAGTCACATTCCTCTAGCCCTGAAAGAGCATCGTACATATTCCTAGTTTCTAAGCCCCATAAATTTCCTGTGGCCCCCTCCCCTGCTCCTGGACGATCATGTGCTAGGGATATATTCCCCTCTGGATAAAAATAATCAAGGGGAACAACGTTTATTTGGAGCCTAGGTCTTTCCTGCACCCACCCACATATGTGTGCTACAGCTCTGGTATCCTTGAAGTTGATTATTATGCAATCACCCCTCACCGATTTTTCCCTACCCCTTACCCACTCAACCCTTCGGGCAAATAAGATCTCCGCCACTGCCGTAGGGGGAGCGGGCGATTAGCATTCAACCACTGAATGCACTTTCTTTTCAAGGCAGGATAATCCTCCCATTGGCCCGGTCGTAAAACTGGTACCCCTACTAGTATTACCATGTATGGTGCACATGCCAGGGGGAGGTTGATACGTGATAAGATTTTCCGCTGTCGGTCTCTGGGGGGTGTGGTGTTTGTCTCGGGAAGGTTCGTAATTGCGGTAGTGATACCATGTCCCTTCCCCCTTGGACATTGTTGGGATGCTGAGACACTTCTAGTTGACACAGGGCCACTATCCTGCCCCTGATGATCTAAATGGGATGCCTGGGAATGGCCATTACCAGACAATCCTTCTTCTCCAGGGGAAGCTGGGATCGTCCCAGCTGCGGGTTCTATCATTCCTCTCCCCTGCTTTTCTGTCCCCTTCTCTAACCCCTTTACTCCTAAAATAGCGGACCCTCTTCCCTGGACCCTCGCTACTTCAGCCTCAAGGATGCTCAACCTAACATCTATTTTATCCAACCTGTCATATATGGGGGCACAGGATTTAATAAACAGATTTTCCATTTTGGCCCACGTCCTCTCCCCAGCTGGGTGATGTCTCTTCCCCGAAACCTAATGTTGGGGTGGTCTGTCTCGCCTCTGGGGGGGCAACTTCAGGGATTGTTTTCGCTGGGGGACCATTATCGTCCATTTCCGGGTTGGGCTTCTTCGCCTTTGCCTTCCTTCCTTTTTGTTGTACATCTGTCCGTTTCCTCTTTGTGTCCGTTGTTAGGCTTTTATAGGGACGGGTTTTACATTACGGGTATGTGTGCATCTCAGCATAGGCTCAGACAAAGTGCTACTGTCCACAGGGTTAGTTGTTAAAACCCTCTTAGCGCTCCCCTCCAAATTGAATAAACTAGGCACAGATGTTGTACTAGCGTGACCTCGGGTAACGTCGTCCACAGTATTCAAGGGAACAGCAGGGGTATCATAGGGGGACTTTGCCTGCACTAGATTACCCAGAGAAGACCTTCTATCAAATGTGGGGTCCATAGAGAGTCTCTTTTCCGTCATAACTATTTCTCTCTCCAGTGCCGATGATGCATGTGTAATGAACTGGTCTAAGGTGCCCAACACAGAACCTCCAATGGGCTTCTTCTGATTGGCCATAGTCTAGTATGCATACAAGCAAAATGGGGGATGCCGTAATATACAAATAACAATAACAGAACGGGAAGTGGCCCGGTGCGCAACTATAGCCTTAAACACCAACATTTCCCAGCAGTAAGGTACTAACCTTGTTCAGCACTCCACAGAGGGGTGCCCCGTCCCGTCCTCCTACCGGTCTCCAACGGGCACAAACGGGCCCGCCCTTGGCCCGGGCTTGGCCCGGGCGCCGCCCGCACGCGTCCCACGCTGCGTGAAAGTAGGAGCGGCTTTATGCTCCCCCGGCGCTGCCTGCTGTCATCAAAGGCACGCGCCTGGGGCGAGCGAGGGGCCGATGGGATGTGTAGTCCCGCTGGCCGTTCCCCTCATGGCAGATTACAGAGTGCAGGGAATGTGCTGGTAGTCCCCCTTGCTGGCTGTTTCCCTCACGGCGATGGATAGATGAGCAGCAGCGATATCCAAAGGTAATAGCGCGTCTCGCGCTGCGTGAAAGTAGGAGCGGCTTTATGCTCCCCCGGAGCTGCCTGCTGTCATCAAAGGCACGCGCCTGGGGTGAGCGAGGGGCTGATGGGATGTGTAGTCCCGCTGGCCGTTCCCCTCACGACGGATTACAGAGTGCAGGGAATGTGCTGGTAGTCCCCCTTGCTGGCCGTTTCCCTCACGGCGATGGATAGATGAGCAGCAGCGATATCCAAAGGTAATAGCGCGTATGTATGAATATGTACGCATACATTGGATCCTTTAACTATCCCTTCCAATGCGATGTGATTTCAAGGTACTAAAGTGAATATTGCTATGAACGGCGTTTCCATCTCCCATCTAGATATGCAGATTATATATATGTTTATATATGTATGTATATATATATACACATACAAATATATAAATGCATATGCATATATACATGCATAAAAATGTGCATATATGTGCGTGTAGAGAGAGGTAGAGGTGTAGAGGTAGAGAGGCAGAGGTAGAGAGGTAGAGGTAGAGAGTAGTAGAGAGAGAGGTAGAGAGAGGTAGAGAGAGGTAGAAAGGTAGAGGATGAGTAATAGAGAGTAGAGAGTGAGTAGTAGAGATTAGTAGAGAGAGTAGGAGAGAGTAGTAGAGTGAGTAGTAGAGAGTGAGTAGTAGAGAGTGAGTAGTAGAGAGTAGTAGAGAGTGATTAGTAGAGAGTAGTAGAGAGTGGGTAATAGAGAGTGAGTAGTAGAAAGTAGTAGAGAGTAGTAGAGAGTGAGTAGTAGAGTGAGTAGTAGGGAGTAGTAGAGAGTGAGTAGTAGAGTGAGTAGTAGAGAACAAGTAGTAGGGAGTGTGTAGTAGAGAGAGAGTAGTAGAGAGAGTAGTACAGAGAGTGTAGTATATAGTGAGTAGTAGAAAGAGTAGTAGAGAGAGTTGTAGAGAGAGTAGTAGAGAGTGTGTAGTAGAGAGAGTAGTAGAGAGTGAGTAGTATAGAGAGTAGTAGTAGTAGAGAGTGTGTAGTAGAGAGTAAGTAGTAGAGAGTAGTAGAGTGAGAAGTAGAGAGAGTAGTAGAGAGAGTAGTAGACAGAGTAGTAGAGCAAGTAGTAGAGAGCAAGTAGTAGAGAGCAAGTAGTAGAGAGAGTAGTAGAGAGTGAGTAGTAGAGAGAGTAGTAGAGTAGTAGAGTGAGTAGTGGAGAGTAGTAGAGTGAGTAGTAGAGAGTAGTAGTGAGTAGTAGAGTGAGTAGCAGAGTGAGTAGTAGAGTGATTAGCAGAGAGTAGTAGAGAGCGAGTAGTAGAGAGTGAGTAGTAGAGAGTGAGTAGTGGAGAGTGAGTAGTGGAGAGTGAGTAGTACAGAGTAGCAGAGAGTGAGTAGTAGAGAGTGAGTAGTAGAGAGTAGTAGAGAGTGAGTGGTAGAGAGTAGTAGAGAGTAGTAGAGTGAGTAGTAGAGAGTAGTAGAGAGTGAGTAGTAGAGAGTAGTAGAGAGTGAGTAGTAGAGAGTAGTAGTAGAGAGTAGCTGAGAGTAGTAGAGAGTGAATAGTAGAGAGTGAGTAGTAGAGAGTAGTAGCGAGTGAGTAGTAGTGAGTGAGTAGTTTAATTTAAAAGGAAAACAATGAGGGGGTTCATTTTGCCATAGAAATGATGATTAGTGCAGAAAAAAGAAAAATTAGGGCACATTTTGAGTGACTTCTCAAATCCTCTTCTATTTCATTAAAAAATTCTGACATGCAGACTGAAACATGCACTTTCAATACAAGCAGCAGACTTCCCTGGTGAGCAGTGGCTTTACTACAGTGATCTAATAAGCAACTAGAGTGCTAACATTCCAAATTTATGGCGAATGTGTGACACATCTGAATGCCTTCTTGATGGAATCAAAGTAAAAAACCTGAAAGTATTTCCTACTGAGGAGACTGTAGTAAATGAGAAAATTAGGAAATTTCATAACAAAAAAGTCTCCCAAGATGGCCACCAGAGACAAAAGAGCCAAAATGTAGCACAAATATCACCCAGATGTAGCCCAAGTATAGCCCAATGACAGAATGTCCCAGAGTGTTCCAAAGAAACTTATGAAGAAATTAATGGCACACCTGAAGCCATCTTGATTGGAATAAAGTGGTAAAACATTTAATTTGCAAAGGAACAAAATGAGGGGGTTCATTTTGCCATAGAAATTATGATTATTGCTGCAGAAAGAAAAATTAGGGCACATTTTGACTTCTCAAATCCTCTTCTATTTCATTCAAAAATTCTGACATGCAGACTGAAACATGCACTTTGAATACCAGCAGCAGACTTCCCTGGTGAGCAGTAGTTTTACTACAGTGATTTAATGAGCAACTAGAGTGCTACCATTCAGAATTTATGGCAAATGTGTGACACATCTGAATGCCTTCTTGATGGAACCAAAGTAAACAAGCATTGAAAATGCAAAAGGTCTCTCCCTCGTTTAAGTTAAAGCAATTCTGTTTGTAATTAGGTGGCTTTTTAGCTTTGCTTGTATTAGTGTTTTTCAAACTTTCAAGTACATAACATGCAAATGTATGCATATATGTATATATGCATTTATATTTATATAGATATGCAGATTATATACATGTTTATATATGTATGTATATATATATATATACAATCATCTAGGTGTTAATATTTTCAAATTCAGATTTACGAACCGCCACTTTTGGTTACAAGTGATCCATTCCCCCTTGATCTATGATATATATATATACACACATACATATATAAAAATGCAAATGCATATATATGCATATATATGTGCATATGTGTGCGTGTAGAGAGAGGTAGAGAAAGGTGTAGAGGTGTAGAGGTAGAGAGTAAAGAGTAGTAGAGCGAGAGAGGTAGAGAGGTAGAGAGTAGAGAGCGAGAAATAGAGAGTAGAGAGTGAGTAGTAGAGAGTAGTAGAGAGTGAGTAGTAGAGAGTGAGTAGTATGAATGAATGAATGAATTCGGATTTCTAAAGCGCGGGTAGCTGCCCTGAGGCGTCCAAGCGCTAAGCATATCTCTGAAGTTTGAGTAAGGAGGAGGGCAGATTCAGTACCATGGTTATGTGGTGAACAGGAGCGTTTTCAGCTGTTTGCGAAAAGAGAGAATGTCGGGGTTTGATCTGAGATGCTGGGGTAGGGCGTTCCACTTTTTAGCCACATTGAAGGAGAAAGAGCGGCCTCCGGATCTTGATTTCTTTGTTTGCGGTACAATGGCTAGATTTGCAGAAGTGGAGCGCAACTGTCTGGTGGGTATATAGGGTGTGATGAGAGGGAGGTTGATGGTCGGGCCTTGCGACCAGAAAGTCTGGTGTGCGATGCAGAGTGATTTGAAGTCTACTCTTTCCTTTACAGGGAGCCAGTGCAGTTTCCTCAGTCCGGACTTTACTGAGGATCTGCGAGGAATTTTTAAGAGTGTTCTGGCTGCGCAGTTCTGTATTAATTGTAGTTTGCGCAAGGTGAAGTCGGGAGCTCCGAGATATAATGCGTTTCCATAGTCCAGCCGCGATTGGATCAGGCCCAGGACTACGGTTTTTCTTGCTTCAAAGGGGAGTAGAGGCAAAATCTTCCTAATGACTCTCAGGATACCAAAACAGGTGGCAGAAAGTTTTGTAGCCTGTTGGTCAAAGGACAGGGACCTGTCGAGCCAGACACCAAGGCTCTTAATGGCGTCTTTGGGTGTTGGGGCCGGACCTAGGCTGGTGGGCCAGAGATTGTCTATGGTCGATGGTAGAATGTGACCCAGGAGCATGAGCTCTGTCTTGTCTCCATTAAGTTTGAGACAAGACTTGGTCATCCAGCATTTGACCGTATCCAGGCAGCCTGCAAGATCTACATTTGCCGACGTACCGCCCGCCTGTGCCAGGGAGACCACCAGCTGGGTATCGTCCGCGTAGGTAATGATCTTGATACCGAACGGACGGACGATCTCAGCCAGTGGCCTCATGTAGACGTTAAATAACGTCGGGCTCAATGAAGATCCCTGTGGGACCCCACATCCCAGAGGCTTGCTGGAGGAAGTGACATTGCCCTCGAACACCTGGAAGGATCTTTCACTCAGGTAGGACTTGAGCCACTCCAGAGCTCTGTCAGATATTCCTGTGTCCAGGAGACGCCGCAGAAGGATACCGTGGTTAACGGTATCAAATGCGGCGCTCAGATCGAGGAGGATGATTGCCACCGATCCTCCCCGATCTAAGATTCCCCTGGACTCCTCTGTGACTGCCAGCAGTGCCGTCTCGGTCCCATGCTTGGGGCGGAAGCCAGTCTGGGATGGGTCGAGAAGTTGGTGTTGTTCGAGAAAAGTTGTTATTATGCTATTTATATGTTTCTCCAGGATCTTGGCTGCCCAAGGCAGCAAGGAGATCGGGCGGTAATTGTTGAGGTTCTTGGTGTCAAGATTTGGTTTTTTAATCAGGGCCCTCACCATAGCCTGCTTCCATGCTGCTGGTACTATGCTGGTGGTAATCGAGGTGTTGAGTACTTCAAGCAGTGTGGGGAGGATGGTTTGAAACGCCGAGACTAGAACATATGGGGGTGCTGGGTCTCTAGGGGAACCCGACTTCACCTGGCGCATGAGGAAAGTGAGGTGATCTGCCTGCAACTGGGGGAATTCCGCCAACACCGGGGGGTGATTGGGTGGGTAATCTGCCTGCGACTGGGGGGATTCCGCCAACACCGGAGGGTGATTGGGTGAGTGGATTTGAGGGGGACAAGGGGCTGCTTTAATCAGAGCAGTCTGGTCTGTAGAAGGGAAGGATGAGTATATAAGGTTAATTTTCTGAGAGAAGAAATTAGCCAGGTCTTCACAGCGGAGCTCTGGGTTCTCCGTTATAGACGGGGGTGTGGGGAGGGTGATGAGGCTTTTTACTATTTTGTATATCTCTTTTGAGCTGGAGCTAGCCTCTGCAATCTGGTTGGAGTAGTATGAAGATTGCGCACTTTTTATGTCTTTTTTGTATGACCTGATGGCGTCTCTGTAGATAGTTTTATCTATTTCCGCGTAACCTAGTCGCCATTTACGTTCCAGTCTCTTGCAAAAACGCTTTTTCTCCCTTAGTTCGGTGGAGTACCAGGGAGCTGAAGTTCTGGATCTTTTAAAAACTGTTTTCTTCAGGGGGAGCGTGGCGTTTAGGGAACTCAGAATCCATTCATTGAATGTTTCATTGGCCTGTGAGGGAGTCTGACCGATTGAAGGAATGGATTTTTGTAATTCTTGGGTCCACTGGGCCAGCGGTATTTTAGACCAAATTCGAGTTTCTAGGACAGTGGGTGTAGGGGGTATAAGTTTCTCTGTTGTCCAGAGCAACGGGACTAAGGCATGGTCTGTCCAGGGAAGTGCTATGGGGGGACGAGCCTTCAAATGTGTGCAGTTGCTGAAAACTGGATCCAGCAAGTGGCCTTTCGTATGCGTAGGAGATGAGACCAGCTGGAGCAGCTGCAAAGCAGAGAGGTCCCTACTTAGTTTGTTGGCGATGGAATTATTGGGGTCGTCAAAGTGTATATTGAGATCACCCAATAACGTGTAGTTGGAGGGCGATAGGGCCAGATCGGCGACTAGTGGTGGCAAAGTTTCATAAAACTGTTTGGGAGTGCCTGGTGGACGGTATATAAGAGTCCCGGAAAAGCTCAAATTGGGAGAGAAATCCAAAGTAAAGGACATACTTTCACATTCCGGAAAGGGGTTGGGAGTGCAGCGACAGGTAAAACAATCTTTAAAAATGATGGCTAGTCCGCCCCCTCTGTCAAGTTCCCGGTCCAGTCTTACAATTTGATATTCCTGCCCCAGGATTTGGACCAACTCGGGGTCAGAGTGAGGGGTTAGCCAAGTCTCCGTTAGAAAGAGAGCGTCTGGTTTTTCCTCTTCGATTAATAGGGAAATCTCTGTGCAGTGTCTAGGAAGAGACCTGCAGTTCAGCAGGAATAGTCGAAAAAGTTGTTGGTTAGGTGTAGAGGGTTTAGGTTTGAGGTGAATTTTGCAAACCTTGCATTGGGACGGTAGGTCTAGCGGGCCATATTTATGAGTGCAGGGCAGGATTCCCTGAGAGCTGATGGTTCTGAGTTCCTCGGAGGCATAATACCGAGTTTGCGTGACGAGAGAAGTAGGGGTTATGGCCCCTGGTCCCGGCCCGTCGCGGACGGGCGCAGACGGGCTTGCCTTAGGCGCGCCTTCGGCGCGCAAACGGCGTGCCCGCTGCGCTCGTCCGCTGCGCTTCTTAGAGTGACACATTTTTATATGATTGGGGTATGACGCTAGGGGCGTGGCCTGAGAAGGGGGCGTGGCCAGCAAACTCGCCGGTAATGTCGGCGTGGTGCTTGTTTTTCCTCGGCGTGGGTCCACTGCGCGCTGGCAGGGAGATGTGCACAGGTGAGAGTTAAAATCACAACAAGTTTTCAATTTTAAAAGAAGAAATTAGCAGCAAATCGCCTACTCCCGGAGAGTGAGTAGTAGAGAGTGAGTAGTAGAGTGAGCAGTAGAGAGTAGTAGAGAGTGAGTAGTAGAGAGTAGTAGAGAGTGAGTAGCAGAGTGAGTATTAGAGAGTAGTAGAGAGTGAGTAGCAGAGAGTGAGTAGTAGAGAGTGAGTAGTAGAGAGTGAGTAGTAGAGAGAGTAGTAGAGAGAGAGTAGTAGAGAGTAGAAGAGTAGTAGAGAGTAGTAGAGTAGTAGAGAGTAGTAGAGTAGTAGAGAGTGAGTAGTAAAGAGTAGTGGAGTAGTAGAGAGTAGTGAAGTAGTAGAGAGTGGGTAGTAGAGAGTGGTAGTGAGTGAGTAGTAGAGAGTAGTAGAGAGTAGTAGAGAGTGAGTAGTAGAGTGAGTACTAGAGAGTAGTAGAGTAGAGTAGTAGAGAGTGTGTAGTAGAGAGTGAGTAGTAGAGAGTAGTAGAGTGAGTAGTAGAGAGTAGTGGAGAGTGAGAAGTAGAGAGAGTAAGAGAGAGTAGTAGAGAGTGAGTAGTAGAGAGTAGTTGAGAACGAGTAGTAGAGAGCGAGTGGTAGAGAGTAGGGGAGAGTGGTAGAGTGAGTAGTAGATAATAGTAGAGAGTGAGTAGTAGAGAGAGCAGTAGAGAGTAGTAGAGTAGTAGAGAGTGAGTTGTAGAGAGTGAGTCGTAGAGAGAGTAGTAGAGAGTAGTAGAGTAGTAGAGAGTGAGTAGTAGAGAGTAGTAGAGATCGAGTAGTAGAGAGCGAGTAGTGGAGAGCAAGTAGTGGAGAGCGAGTAGTAGAGAGCGAGTAGTAGAGAGCGAGTATTGGAGAGCGAGTAGTAGAGAGTAGTAGAGTGAGTAGTAGAGAGTAGCAGAAAGTGAGAAGTAGAGAGAGTAAGAGGGAGTTATAGAGTGGTAGAGAGTGAGTAGTAGAGAGCGAGTAGTAGAGAGCGAGTGGTAGAGAGTAGGAGAGAGTAGTAGAGAGTAGTAGAGAGTGTGTAGTATAGAGTGAGTAGTAGAGAGTAGGAGAGTGAGTAGTAGGGAGTAGTGGAGAGTGAGAAGTAGAGAGAGTAAGAGAGAGTAGTAGAGAGTGAGTAATAGAGAGTAGTTGAGAGCGAGTAGGAGAGAGCGAGAGGTAGAGAGTAGGAGAGAGTAGTAGAGTGAGTAGTAGAGAATAGTAGAGAGTGAGTAGTAGAGAGAGTAGTAGAGAGTAGTAGAGTAGTAGAGAGTGAGTCATAGAGAGTGAGTCATAGAGAGAGTAGTAGAGAGTAGTAGAGTAGTAGAGAGTGAGTAGTAGAGAGTAGTAGAGAGCGAGTAGTAGAGAGCGAGTAGTGGAGAGCGAGTAGTAGAGAGTGAGTAGTATAGAGTGAGTAGTAGAGAGTGAGTAGTAGAGAGAGAGTAGTAGAGAGTGAGTAGTAGAGAGAGTGTAGCAGAGAGTAGTAGAGAGTGAGTAGTAGAGTGAGTGGTAGAGAGTAGTAGAGTTAGTAGAGAGTAGTAGAGAGCAGTAGTAGAGAGTTGTAGAGAGAGAGTAGTAGCGAGTGAGTAGTAGAGAGTAGTAGCGAGTGAGTAGTAGAGAGTGAGTAGTAGAGAGTAGTAGAGAGTGAGTAGTAGAGAGTGAGTAGTAGAGAGAGAGTAGTAGAGAGTAGTAGAGAGTGAGTGATAGAGAGTAGTAGAGAGTAGTAGAGAGTGAGTAGTAGAGAGTAGTAGAGAGTGAGTAATAGATTACTAGAGAGTAGTAGCGAGTGAGTAGTAGAGAGTGAATAGTAGAGAGTGAGTAGTAGAGAGTAGTAGAGAGTGAGTAGTAGAGAGTGCGCAGTAGAGAGAGTAGTAGAAAGTAGTAGAGAGTGAGTAGTAGAGTAGTCAGTCAGTGTCAGTCAGTGTCAGTCAATCAGTGTCAGTCAGTCAGTCAGTGTCAGTTTATCAGTGTCAGTCAGTCAGTTTCAGTCAATCAGTGTCAGTCAGTGTCAATCAGTCAGTGTCAGTCAGTCAGTGTCAGCTAGAGCAGCTCTGCTGACCTGGTTCTCTTGCTCTAAAGCAGCTCTGCTGACCTGGTTCTCTGGCTCTAAAGCAGCTCTGCTGACCCGGTTCTATGGCTCTAAAGCAGTTCTGCTGACATGGTTCTCTGGCTCTAGAGCAGCTCTGCTGACCTGGTTCTCTGGCTCTAAAGCAGCTCTGCTGACCTGGTTCTATGGCTCTAAAGCAGCTCTGCTGACTTGGTTCTCTGGCTCCAGAGCAGCTCTGCTGACCTGGTTCTCTGGCTCTAAAGCAGCTCTGCTGACCTGGTTCTGTCCCTCTAAAGCAGCTCTGCTGACCTGGTTTTTCTGGCTCTACAGCAGCTCTGCTGACCTGGTTCTCTGACTCTAGAGCGGCTCTGCTATATAAAAATAATATAAGTTTATTATCAGTACAAATATATTATTATTATGAATATCTTACATAATCTCTTGCCCTAATATGTATTAACCCCTTCGCTGCTAGGCCTTTTCCCCTCCTGTGCTAAGCCTTTTTTGGGCTATTTGGGGTAGTGCGCGCTTAGGCCCCTATAACTTTTTGACCACATTAGGTATCCACGCCAAATTTGCGCCCTTTTCTTCCAACATCATGGGGATTCTAAAGGTACCCAGGGTTTGTGGATTCTCCTAGAGGGTTCCCAGAAATTAGTCAAAATACAGCAACATTTTGTTTTTTTTGTGAAAAATGGGGAAAAGTGGCTGCAAATGAAAGCGTCTGGGTTTTTCTCTGCAAATGATATCAAAAAAGGGTTTGTGGGACTGAAATCACCATTTCTCCAGCTTTTAGGGAATGACAGATTTTTGTCAGAAATCCAACATTTTTTACCCAATTTTGACATTTTTCTGGGACATACCCTATTTTTGCTATTTTTTGTGCTTTCAACCTCCTTCCAGATAATGGTAGAAATGGGTAGAAAAGCAATAATGGATCCTGGAAAGCTATACATTTTTGAAAAGTAGACAAAATTCTGAATTCATCAAGGGGTCATTTGTGTAGATCCATCAAGGTTTCTTTATAGAAACTAACAGTTAAATATAGGAAAAATTAAAAATTTGTTGAAAAAAGCAGCCTTTTGAGTCAACGTTTTCACCTGTACTTTCTTCTAATTATGACATCTCTTTGAAAGCAATGTACCGTTACATCTGGTGGACCTTCCTGGTTGTGGGGATATATAGGACTTGTAGGTTCACCAAGAGCCCAATGAACACAGAGTAAAAAACTGAGCAGCATTTTGTAATGGTTTTTGTTTTTTGTTCCGGGTATATAGCAATTACTGTGGGAAAATGTATACATGGAAAAATCGGTATGAAAGACACCTATGTATTACTGAAATGGGAACAAATTACAGAGTTTAGAAACAGTGCATATTTGCACAGTTTCGAAATTGGGAATACTCATACAATTATTGGTCATTTTTCAAAATGACTTTTTTTTTACACAATGTCTTTCATTTGGAAGGGAGAAATGCATCAAAAATCAATAGGTAATAACAGTTGCTTTACAAATCTGAACTACCCTAAGTCTCCCGATAAAAATGGTACCTCACTTGTGTGGGTAGGCATAGTGCCCACGACAGGAAGTGGCTCAAAACCTAAGGTGAACACACCACATTTTCACACTGAAAATTTACCCTAGCCCTGCCTGGCACCTAGGGAAACCTAGCAAACCTATACATTTTTGAAAACTAGACACCCAGGGGAATCCAGGATGGGGTGACTTGACTGCCTCCCACCATGGTCTGTTATCCAGAATCCCTTGCAAACGTAAAAAAATGACAAAAAAACACATTTTCCCCACATTTTTGTGATGGAAAGTTCTGGAATCTGCGTGGATCCACAAATTTCCACCCACCCTGCGTTCCCCAAAGTCCTACAAGAAAAATGGTACCTCACTTGTGCGGGTCGGCCTAGTGCCCGCGACAGGAAACGGCGCAAAACGCAACGTGGTCACACCTCAATTTTGCAGTGAAAAATGACCCCTTTTTGGCAAAGTGACTAGCTGTGGTTTTTGAACCCTAGCCCTGCCGGCACCTAGGGAAACCTAGCAAACCTATACATTTTTGAAAACTAGACACCCAGGGGAAGCCAGGATGGGGTGACTTGACTGCCTCCCACCATGGTCTGTTACCCAGAATCCCTTGCAAATGTAAAAAATTGACAAAAAAAACACATTTTCTCCACATTTCTGTGATGGAAAGTTCTGGAATCTGCGTGGATCCACAAATTTCCACCCACCCCTCCTTCCCCAAAGTCTTACGAGAAAAATGGTACCTCACTTGTGTGGGTCGGCCAAGGGCCCGCGAGAAGAAACGGCGCAAAACGCAACGTGGTCACACCTCAATTTTGCAGTGAAAAATGACCCCTTTTTGGCAAAGTGACTAGCTGTAGTTTTTTAACCCTAGCCCTGCCGGCACCTAGGGAAACCTACCAAACCCACACATTTCTGAAAACTAGACACCAGGCGGCTTCCAGGGAGGTATGGCTTGCGTGGATCCCCCAACGTTTCCTTATCCAGAATCCCCTGCAAACCTCAATTTTATCTGAAAAAATCACTTTTTTCACACATTTTGGGGTGGGAAAGTTGTGGCATCATCGGAATTACACAAATTTACCACCACTCAGCGTTCCCCCAGGTCTCCCGGTAAAAATGGTGTCTCACTTGTGTGGGAGGCCCAAGTACCCGCGGCAGGCAAGGGCCCAAAACGTAGTGAGGTGACATCAAAATGGCCTAAGGGGGGTCACTTTGGTTTTTGGCCTGGTGCTCGGCGGCCATCTAGGGAAACCTACCAAACCCACACATTTCTGAAAACTAGACACCCGGCGGCTTCCAGGGAGGTATGGCTTGCGTGGATCTCCCAACGTTTCCTTACCCAGAATCCCTTGCAAATGTAAAAAAAGACAAAAAAACACATTTTCCCCACATTTCTGTGTTGGAAAGTTCTGGAATCTGCGTGGATCCACAAATTTCCCCCCACCCCGCCTTCCCCAAAGTCCTACGAGAAAAATGGTACCGCACTTGTGTGGGTCGGCCTAGTGCCCGCGACAGGAAACGGCGCAAAACGCAACGTGGTCACACCTCAATTTTGCAGTGAAAAATGACCCCTTTTTGGCAAAGTGACTAGCTGTAGTTTTTGAACCCTAGCCCTGCCGGCACATAGGGAAACCTAGCAAACCTATACATTTTTGAAAACTAGACACCCAGGGGAATCCAGGATGGGGTGACTTGACTGCCTCCCACCATGGTCTGTTACCCAGAATCCCTTGCAAACGTAAAAAATTGACAAAAAAACACATTTTCCCCACATTTCTGTGTTGGAAAGTTCTGGAATCTGCGTGGATCCACAAATTTCCCCCCACCCCACCTTCCCCAAAGTCCTACGAGAAAAATGGTACCTCACTTGTGTGGGTCGTCCTAGTGCCCGCGACAGGAAACGGCGCAAAACGCAACATGGTCACACCTCAATTTTGCAGTGAAAAATGACCCCTTTTTGGCAAAGTGACTAGCTGTAGTTTTTGAACCCTAGCCCTACCGGCACCTAGGGAAACCTAGATAACCTATACATTTTTGAAAACTAGACACCCAGGGGAATCCAGGATGGGGTGACTTGACTGCCTCCCACCATGGTCTGTTACCCAGAATCCCTTGCAAACGTAAAAAATTGACAAAAAAACACATTTTCCCCACATTTCTGTGATGGAAAGTTCTGGAATCTGCGTGGATCCACAAATTTCCACCCACCCCACGTTCCCCAAAGTCCTACGAGACAAATGGTACCTCACTTGTGCGGGTCGTCCTAGTGCCCGCGACTGAAAACTGCGAAAAACGCAACGTGGTCACACCTCAATTTTGCAGTGAAAAAGGACCCTTTTTTGGCAAAGTGACTAGCTGTAGTTTTTTAAACCTAGCCCTGCCGGCACCAAGGGAAACCTAGCAAACCTATACATTTTTGAAAACTAGACACCCAGGGGAATCCAGGATGGGGTGACTTGACTGCCTCCCACCATGGTCTGTTACCCAGAATCCCTTGCAAACGTAAAAAATTGACAAAAAAACACAATTTCCCCACATTTCTGTGTTGGAAAGTTCTGGAATCTGCGTGGATCCACAAATTTCCACCCACCGCACGTTCCCCAAAGTCCTAAGGGAAAAATGGTACCTCACTTGTGCGGGTCGGCCTAGTGCCCGCGACAGGAAACGGCGCAAAATGCAACGTGGTCACACCTCAATTTTGCAGTGAAAAATGACCCTTTTTTGGCAAAGTGACGAGCTGTAGTTTTTTAACCCTAGCCCTGCCGGCACCTAGGGAAACCTAGCAAACCTATACATTTTTGAAAACTAGACACCCAGGGGAATCCAGGATGGGGTGACTTGATTGCCTCCCACCATGGTCTGTTACCCAGAATCCCTTGCAAATGTAAAAAA
Source organism: Triturus cristatus (assembly GCF_964204655.1). Lineage (NCBI taxonomy): Eukaryota > Metazoa > Chordata > Amphibia > Caudata > Salamandridae > Triturus > Triturus cristatus. Next base: position 1,076,833,012 of record NC_140591.1, on the reverse strand, counting down.
TTGACAAAAAAACACATTTTCCCCACATTTCTGTGATGGAAAGTTCTGGAATCTGCGTGGATCCACAAATTTCCACCCACCCCGCCTTCCCCAAAGTCTTACGAGAAAAATGGTACCTCACTTGTGTGGGTCGGCCAAGGGCCCGCGAGAGGAAACGGCACAAAACGCAACGTGGTCACACCTCAATTTTGCAGTGAAAAATGACCCCTTTTTGGCAAAGTGACTAGCTGTAGTTTTTGAACCCTAGCCCTGCCGGCACCTAGGGAAACCTACCAAACCCACACATTTCTGAAAACTAGACACCAGGCGGCTTCCAGGGAGGTATGGCTTGCGTGGATCCCCCAATGTTTCCTTACCCAGAATCCCCTGCAAACCTCAATTTTATCTGAAAAAATCACTTTTTTCACACATTTTGGGGTGGGAAAGTTGTGGCATCATCGGAATCACACAAATTTACCACCACCCAGCGTTCCCCCAGGTCTCCCGGTAAAAATGGTGCCTCACTTGTGTGGGAGGCCCAAGTACCCGCGGCAGGCAAGGGCCCAAAACGTAGTGAGGCGACATCAAAATGGCCTAAGGGGGGTCACTTTGGTTTTTGGCCCGGTGCTCGGCGGCCATCTAGGGAAACCTACCAAACCCACACTTTTCTGAAAACTATACACCCGGCGGCTTCCAGGGAGGTATGGCTTGCGTGGATCTCCCAACGTTTCCTTACCCAGAATCCCCTGCAAACCCCAATTTTAGCTGAAAAAATCACCTTTTTCACACATTTTGGAGTGGGAAGTTGTGGCATCACCGGGCTCACACAAATTTACCACCACCCAGCGTTCCCCCAGGTCTCCTGGTAAAAATGGTGCTTCACTTGTGTGGGAGGCCCAAGTACCCGCGGCAGGCAAGGGTCCAAAACGTAGTGAGGTGACATCAAAATGGCCTATCGCAAAACCACCTGGTTTTGCAAGGGGGGTCACTTTGGTTTTTGGCCCGGTGCTCGGCGGCCATCTAGGGAAACCTACCAAACCCACACATTTCTGAAAACTAGACACCAGGCGGCTTCCAGGGAGGTATGGCTTGCGTGGATCTCCCAACGTTTCCTTACCCAGAATCCCCTGCAAACCTCAATTTTAGCTGAAAAAATCACTTTTTTCACACATTTTGGGGTGGGAAAGTTGTGGCATCACCAGGCTCACACAAATTTACCACCACCCAGCGTTCCCCCAGGTCTCCCGGTAAAAATGGTGCCTCACTTGTGTGGGAGGCCCAAGTACCCGCGGCAGGCAAGGGCCCAAAACGTAGTGAGGCGACATCAAAATGGCCTATCGCAAACCACCAGGTTTTGCAAGGGGGGTCACTTTGGTTTTTGGCCCGGTGCTCGGCGGCCATCTTGGGAACCCTACCAAACCCACACATTTCTGAAAACTAGACACCCGGCGGCTTCCAGGGAGGTATGGCTTGCGTGGATCCCCCAACGTTTCCTTACCCAGAATCCCCTGCAAACCTCAATTTTAGCTGAAATAATCACTTTTTTCACACATTTTGGGGTGGGAAAATTGTGGCATCACCGGGCTCACACAAATGTACCCCCACCCAGCGTTCCCCCAGGTCTCCTGGTAAAAATGGTGCCTCACTTGTGTGGGAGGCTCAAGTACCCGCGGCAGGCAAGGGCCCAAAACGTAGTGATGCGACATTTGGGATAGGCAATGTTGATGTCGCCTCACTACGTTTCGGGCCCTTGCCTGCCACGGGTACTTGTGCCTCCCACACAAGTGAGGCACCATTTTTACCGGGAGACCTGGGGGAACGCTGGGTGGTGGTAAATTTGTGTGAACACGGTGATGCCACAACTTTCCCACCCCAAAATGTGTGAAAAAAGTTATTTTTTCAGCTAAAATTGAGGTTTGCAGGGGATTTTGGGTAAGGAAACGTTGGGGGATCTACACAAGCCATACATCCCTGGAAGCCGCCGGGTGTCTAGTTTTCAGAAATGTGTGGGTTTGGTAGATTTCCCTAGATGGCCGTCGAGCACCGGGTCAAAAACCAAAGTGACCCCCCCTTGCAAAACCTGGTGGTTTTGCGTTAGGCCATTTTGATGTCGCCTCACTACGTTTTGGTCCCTTGCCTGCCGCGGGTACTTGGGCCTCCCACACAAGTGAGGCACCATTTTTACCGGGAGACCTGGGGGAACGCTGGGTGGTGGTAAATTTGTGTGAGCCCGTTGATGCCACAACTTTCCCACCCCAAAATGTGTGAAAAAAGTGATTTTTTCAGCTAAAATTGAGGTTTGCAGGGGATTCTGGGTAAGGAAACGTTGGGGGATCCACACAAGCCATACCTCCCTGGAAGCCGCCGGGTGTCTAGTTTTCAGAAATGTGTGGGTTTGGTAGGTTTCCCTAGATGGCCACCGAGCACCGGGCCAAAAACCAAAGTGACCCCTCTTGCAAAACTAGGTGGTTTTGCGATAGGCCATTTTGATGTCGCCTCACTACGTTTTGGGCCCTTGCCTGCCGCGGGTACTTGGGCCTTCCACACAAGTGAGGCACCATTTTTACCGGGAGACCTGGGGGAACACTGGATGGTGGTAAATTTGTGAGCCCGGTGATGCCACAACTTTCCCACCCCAAAATGTGTGAAAAAAGTGATTTTTTCAGCTAAAATTGAGGTTTGCAGGGGATTCTGAGTAAGGAAACGTTGGGGGATCCACACAAGCCATACCTCCCTGGAAGCCGCCGGGTGTCTAGCTTTCAGAAATGTGTGGGTTTGGTAGGTTTCCCTAGATGACCGCCAAGCACCGGGCCAAAAACCAAAGTGACCCCCTTGCAAAATCAGGTGGTTTTGCGATAGGCCATTTTGATGTCGCCTCACTACGTTTTGGGCCCTTGCCTGCTGCGGGTACTTGGGCCTCCCACACAAGTGAGGCACCATTTTTACCGGGAGACCTGGGGGAACGCTGGGTGGTGGTAAATTTGTGTGAGCCCGGTGATGCCACAACTTTCCCACCCCAAAATGTGTGAAAAAAGTGATTTTTTCAGCTAAAATTGAGGTTTGCAGGGGATTCTGGGTAAGGAAACGTTGGGGGATCCACGCAAGCCATACCTCCCTGGAAGCCGCCGGGTGTGTAGTTTTCAGAAATGTGTGGGTTTGGTAGATTTCCCTAGATGGCCGCCGAGCACCGGGCCAAAAACCAAAGTGACCCCCTTGCAAAACCAGATTAACTATTGTTCCTATAGCGTGAGAATTTTGGAATAATATTGCAAAGAAAATGTGGCAGACATTTTGAGGTTTGCAGGACATTGGGGATAAAAAAACTTTTTGAATTCACAAGAGAGACATCACCATGAACTCCCATGGGTTTTCGACAATATCTACAGTTGGTGGGTTATTCTTGCATGGAAAGTGTACCTTGGCAGAGAAACTAAAGACAAAGATTCCTGCACAACCATCTATTCCTCAAACACACACACATACTGGTTGGATTTGGCACGAGGGCGAGTCATGGTTCAGTGTATTAAATTTTATTAACAAGAGATTTCACAAAAATGAAATGCACTGTCAATAATTAAATTCACAAAAAACCAAACCAATGACTCGCAGCTCGTGAGGTGTAAGGCACCAACCACTTTACAGGCCATTCACACACCTTTCATACGTGATACAAACAAGACCATTCGCACCACCAGGCACAAAAGCAACACATTACAAAATTCACCAAAAAGGGACAAGGTACACCCTGCTTTAGAAAGACAAATATTACTGCACAGCCATCTAATCCGCAAGCACACGCACATTCTGGTTGGATTTGGCATGAGGGTGAGTGATGGTTCAGTAGATACAATTGTATTAGCAAGTGATTTCACAGAAATGAAATGCACTGGTAATAATTGAAAGGGCGAGAAACTGAACCATTGACTCACAGCTCGTGAGCTGTAAAGCCACGACAAGGCACCAACCTCTTTACAGGCCATTCATACACCTTTCATACGTGTGAGACATACAAAACCATTCACACCACCAGCCACGGGCCCATCACATAACAAAACTCACACCAGCAAACAGCGCCATTCAAGGGCCCATCACTTTCACACGGCCACAATCCAGACACAGCAACTACACAGGCTGATGGATTGCGTGGAGTGGCACTCAGCTAGCAGTGTGTGTAGTGACCAGCAGAAAGTCACTACTCACACACAGCCAGCCGAGCTCCAGTCCACACACACCGCTAGCAGAGCGCCAGTCCACACACACCGCTAGCAGAGCGCCAGTCCACGCAAACCGCTAGCCAAGTGCCAGTCCAGGCACACCGCCAGCCAATCGCCAGTCCAGGCACACCGGCAGCCAATCGCCAATCCACGCACACCGCCAGCCAAGCTCCAGTCCACAGACACCATCAGCCAAGCACCAGTCCGCACACACCACCAGTCCACGCACACCGCCAGCCAAGTACCAGTCCACGCACACCGCCAGCCAAGCACCATTCCACGCACACCGCCTGCCAAGCTCCAGTCCACGCACACCACCAGCCAAGCTCCAGTCCACGGACACCACCAGCCAAGCACCAGTCCGCACACACCACCAGTCCACGCACACCGCCAGCCAAGTACCAGTCCACGCACACCGCCAGCCAAGCACCATTCCACGCACACTGCCAGCCAAGCTCCAGTCCACACACACCACCAGCCACGCACCAGTCCACACACACCGCCAGTCCATGCACACCGCCAGTCCACGCACACCACCAGCCAAGCACCATTCCACGCACACCACCAACCAAGTGCCAGTCCACACACACCAACAGCCAAGCGCAAGCCTACACACACCGCCATCACATTTTGGATTTTTTTAGAAAAAAAAAACACAAACAAATCGCAAATAGATACAAATCTTCTAACAGAAAATCAGCAACTAAATACATTGCACTAACACCAACCTTGAAACAGCATCAAATTATCCAAAGAATACAGACCAGGCAGTTCACTTTACCACTCATGAATGCTCCCAAAAATTATTTCGCGTGTGGTACGCTCTAAAACAAGCAGGGACACACAGTGCAGGATGAGAAGGACAGTCGGGGCAGTACATACGACTCTCCTTCCGCGTTCCTCTTCGCCAACAGACTCTACATCTCCTACTGGGAAAATCTTTTGAGGGTGTGGAAGGAATGTGATCTGGAAAGTGGCGATCTTTCAATCAAGCAACATCCTCCACCACTCCAACTCTAGGAACACTTGCCTGTTCCACTACAACAAGGCTGCCTATTACAGACTCCTGAAACTTAGCAAAAGTCATCTTTGACTCAGGGCAAGAATCCTGGAACACAACAAAAGCATTAAACATTGCCAAGTGGAAAAGATGGATAGCCAACTTCTTGTACCAAATGTAAGCCTTACGAAGAGCAGTGTAAGGTTCCAACCTCTGATCTACTCTGTCAACACCACCCATGTGCCTATTATAGTCTAAAATGCACACATGTTTGCGCGCTTCAGCGACCTGACCCCAAACAGTCACAGGTGCAGTGCTTTCATCATGGATGGTAGTCAGCATGTAGACATCTCTCCTGTCTGAAAACTTCACAGCAAGAAGCTCCTGGCAACGCAACGCACTGCACTGTCCCCGCACAAGCTTTTGACAAACAAGTTCTTTTGGGAAACCTTTACGGTTAGAGCGGATTGTGCCACAAGCAACAGTGTCCACTTTGGCCAATTCCCTGAACAACCGCACACCAGTGTAGAAGTTATCTACATATAAATGGTGGCCTTTGTTAAAAAATCCTCTACCAAGTTCCCAAACAATTTTCTCAGTCACTCCAAAAGTGGACGGACAACCAGCGAGGTTAATCCTAGATTCCTTACCGGTGTACACCCTGAAATTAGAGACATATCCAGTCCTACCGTCACACAGCATATACAGCTTTATTCCATAGCGTGCCCTCTTACTAGGAATGTATTGCCTAAAAACCAAGCGGTCCTTGAACAACACCAAGGACTCATCCACTGCAATTTCTTTCCCAGGGACATAAATCTCAGAAAATCGATCAACAAAGTGATCAAGGAAAGGCCTAATCTTAAAAAGACGGTCACACTCAGGGTAATCTCGTGGCAACGCTAAACCATTATCAACAAAATGCATCATCCGAAGCAGAAGCAAATACCTGTCATGACTCATGACTGCCGGAAAAATAGACGTTGCCATCAAGGGACTGCTAGACCAATATGAAGAAATTGATGGCTTCCTTAGCAAGCCCATCAAAAAAGTTAAACCCAAGAACTTCTTCATCTCTTCAACATTTGTGGGAGTCCACCGGGTAGCTCTAGAGTATGGCTTAAGGCTGGCACTGTTGTCCCTCAAAAACTGTTCAGCATACAAATTAGTCTGCTCAACAATCTCTGCCAAAAACACATCGTCCATAAACAACTGAAAAAAATTTACCGTCAAAAAGTTTTCAGTATTCACTCTAGACCCTGGAACACCAGTAAACTCTGGCAATGCCGGCTGCACCATGCCAGGGGCAACCCAGAGGTCATCACTTTCAAAGGGAAGCCTTGCAGCCCCAGCCTGCAGCCCAGATGCCTCTTGCCGCACTACACCAACGGGAAGCCTTGCAGCCGCAGGCTGCAGCCCAGAAGCCTCTTGCCGCACTACACCAACGGGAAGCCTTGCAGCCCCAGGCTGCAGCCCAGATGCCTCTTGCCGCACTATCGGCACATCAGTCTCCTCCTCTAACACAGGCACTTCATCCGCACTAAGAGTATCTTCATCATCCGATGACTCCATACGGAGAGAAAACTCACTGCCAGAATCGTCCCCTGCCTCCTCTCCCTCAGATGCAGAGTCAGTCTCTGAACCATGGTCAGAGGAAGACTCAAACAGCAAACCAACAACCTGCTGAGCAGTAATCCTGCGGCTAGCCATTATACTTACTAAGATAGAAGACAGCACAAACAAGTCAACAACAACCAACAATGTGCAAACCAAGTAAGTAAAGAAATGTGTACCTTTATCACAAAGATCAATGTACTCAAAAACTATACAATTCAATTACAAGAGACAGCTGCACTCACCATAAACCAACTCTGCAGTGACACAGCAAAAACCAAAGATATCCAACTAGAAAGAAGAAAAAAAAACAAATTACTCACAAGACAACAAAATACACATCGAGCACCAATGCAAAACGTTTTTGACACTCAAAAAACAAACATACTGCTATTATTACACCATTTGCAAAAAAAATTCATGCAGAGAAATCAAACACATTTACATTGTACAAAAAAAAGTCTCTTACCAAACTACACAAACAGCAGAACCACCAGTAACAACACGCCAAAGAGCAAAAGCCTTCACCTAGAATAAAAAAGTAAAAAAAAAAAACATTACTATTGCAATTCACAAAAAATATAACAATAAACATTATAAAATGCTATGTTACTACCCACATGGTCAATCGGGTTGTGTGCCAGGTGGGGCAGAAAACAGCAGGAGAAAAAAGGCTACTCTGTCCCGGGGCGGGTGGGCCAAATACATATTATAAAAATTGCACCCTGGAAGCGACACTTGCCAAAGGGGTCACTTCCATTTTTATTTACACTAATTCCCTGGTGTCTAGTGGGCTTTTCTGCTCCCCCCCCTGGGGCCAGAAACGGACCGAAAGTCGACCGATCTGCCCCCAAGGGGGGCAGAAAAGTCTTCCAGAAAATTATGCCCCCAAGGAAGCGACCCTTGCCCAAGGGGTCGCTCCCTAAATGAAGAACAAGACATCCCTGGTGTCTAGTGGGCTTTTCTGCCTGGACCGAAAGTCGACCGATCTGCCCCCAGGGGAGGCAGAAAAGTCTTAGCTTAAATTATGCCCCCTAGGAACCGACCCTTGCCCAAGGGGTCGCTTCCCAACTGAATAAAAAGACATCCCTGGTGTCTAGTGGGCTTTTCAAACGGACCGAAAGTCGACCGATCTGCCCCCAGGGGGGGCAGAAAAGTCTGAGCATAAATTATTCCCCCTAGGAAGCGACCCTTGCCCAAGGGGTCGCTTCCCAACTGAATAAATAGACATCCCTGGTGTCTAGTGGGGCATCCCTGCTCCACGATCGCGACGCTGTGCGCGATCGTGGGACAGGAATGCCCAGCATTGAGACATCAGGGGAGAGGAAATACTCTTTCCTCTCCCCCGATGCCTCATGGCCTCCGAATTCCGCCCCCCCCACCACACCGCAGCCAAACACTTACCCTCTCCGTTGGACGCGCTGGAAGAAATGAATTCCAGCGCGTCCAACGCTTCCTGATGACGTCGGCGCGCGCTGTGCGTGCTGACGTCATCAGGAAGCGTGGGGGGGCTCGGGGGTAGCAGTGGAAACTCTTCCGCTGCAATCCCCCTCTGTGGGGGCACGATTGATGCCCCAGGGGGGGAGCGCCAGCGCTTCCCCCAGGGGCTGTGCTCATGACGGAGTGGTTCCGTCATGAGCACAGCCCAACCGATGCTCATGACGGAACCGCTTCCTCATGAGCATCGAAGGGGTTAAAGACACATACATATCATTTTGGAACATAGCACGTATATGACGTCAAGCGGGACCCGCAACCGCTCAAACATCACGTACCGTGATGCGCATGTGTCGCGAATGCACGGGAGCAGGAGTCGCGGACTGATCGGATATCAATCGCGCACATCACGTGATATTAAATGCATATGATGTAACTGAAAAACACGCAGCCGTCGCACACCATACGCGGATCCTTCATGACTTTTCTAAAATGGCGGCTAGAATGCTGTCATCAGTGATGTCACTGACCATGTCATGATTGATGCACTATGTGACATCATCAGCAGTGCATTGCGGGCGCACAAGTTATAGTTAGCAGAACTAACTATAACGGAGGAATTTCTATGGTTTTGTACGAGTGAAATGGCCAGCTAACTATAACACCCCTGAAACCTATGGTTTTTTCTGTGAATTCCTAAGGTTTTTTAAATGCTAATTTCTAACTATAACGTCTCTGAAACCTATGTTTTTTTTCAGTGAATATATCTATATATATATATATATATATTATATATATATATATATATATATATATATATATATCCACGCTACACTCGCACCAGTGTCTCGCACTCTCGAACGGGTGCTGTTGGGCGGGGGGTGCACCCGCCAAATATCCACGCTTCCAGTCCTCCTTCTTTTAAGAAAAGACACAGCACTCACGGGGTCGAGTCAAGATTTATTGTGACTCACAACGCTAAAAAACCAGACGCGTTTCGGGTATGCCTTCCTCAATGGTTTACAGGCATCACGGAAGCCGCCATATTTATAATGCATTACATTGCCACCACTTCCGTGCAACAACAACAAACAAAGGACTAGCATGTCCTTGTAATCATTAACGCCATATTGTAATGGTTTTTATAAAGCGAAATGAAATGAGCGTTCGTTGTACTCAACTACTGGTGATCACATTAGCTTGGTTTAAATGAACGCAAATTGTTCATGATGGTAGGCAAGCAATATTAGTGTTGCGATCTCGCCCATAATGGGCTAACATTTAATATCAATGTATATGGTATTCCTCCCACGATCCATATCGACATAACGGGAAACCAATATACATCAGATATATCAACACATTAAACAGGTACAAATACCAATGTTACCTATGCTCGCCTATGTTCCCAAAAGCAACTTGCCGATTAATACAGCCCTGTATGGGCCATGTCCCCCAAGCTATTCGCCACCACATGAGAGTACACAGTCCTACACTGATGCAGGAAAAGAAGGAAAAGAAGATAAAGAAAGTGGAGGAAAGAGACTTAGATAATCAATTGCTAGGATACATTTCCCAATAAGTTCGTGTTATCCCCAACCCATTAAATGGTTCAAATAGTTCATTAGAGCAGTACAGTTTAGATAGTCGACTACTAGGATACATTTCTTAACTCGTTCATGTTGTTACTATCCATTTAAAAAAAATTCAACCAGTGCCGGCTAATATAAGAGGAGGGGATAGGGTAGCAAGATTGAGGAGACTCGAATCAAGATACATTATAGATCTGGGCACCAAGACCCCCGGGGGTCTTAACACGAATGAGGAACTTACCGTACATTTAGGGTAAGGGGTTCTCTATCAAATGTGTACTGCATGAACTGTACTGTTCTAATGAACTGGTTGAAATTTTTTTTTAAATGGATAGTAACAACATGAACGAGTTGAGAAATGTATCCTAGTAGTCGACTATCTAAACTGTACTGCTCTAATGAACTATTTGAACCATTTAATGGGTTGGAGATAACACGAACTTATTGGGAAATGTATCCTAGCAATTGATTATCTAAGTCTCTTTCCTCCACTTTCTTTATCTTCTTTTCCTTCTTTTCCTGCATCAGTGTAGGACTGTGTACTCTCATGTGCTGGCGAATAGCTTGGGGGACATGGCCCATACAGGGCTGTATTAATCGGCAAGTTGCTTTTGGGAACATAGGCGAGCATAGGTAACATTGGTATTTGTACCTGTTTAATGTGTTGATATATCTGATGTATATTGGTTTCCCGTTATGTCGATATGGATCGTGGGAGGAATACCATATACATTGATATTAAATGTTAGCCCATTATGGGCGAGATCGCAACACTAATATTGCTTGCCTACCATCATGAACAATTTGCGTTCATTTAAACCAAGCTAATGTGATCACCAGTAGTTGAGTACAACGAACGCTCATTTCATTTCGCTTTATAAAAACCATTACAATATGGCGTTAATGATTACAAGGACATGCTAGTCCTTTGTTTGTTGTTGTTGCACGGAAGTGGTGGCAATGTAATGCATTATAAATATGGCGGCTTCCGTGATGCCTGTAAACCATTGAGGAAGGCATACCCGAAACGCGTCTGGTTTTTTAGCGTTGTGAGTCACAATAAATCTTGACTCGACCCCGTGAGTGCTGTGTCTTTTCTTAAAAGAAGGAGGACTGGAAGCGTGGATATATATATATATATATATATATATATATATATATATATATATATATATATATATATATATATATAAATATACGCCAGTAGATAGTTGTAGTTAGGACCGTGTTTCCATAGGAAATCCGCAACATTCTATTTGGAATAACTTTGGCGCCGATTGACGAATCCTCGCGAAATTCTCAAAATAGGTGGGGCGCTCCGCTCTGCTCCTTTCCTGAAAGTCTCGGGGGGATTCATCAAGCGGGGGCTGAGAAAAAGGGGGGGTCTCAAAACGCGTTTTCCCCATGCATTTTTCCATAGGACCTTTAGTCCGAGCTACAGCCCGAACGGCTGAACAGAATTACTTGAAATTTGGCAGAGAGGTAGCCCTCAGGTCAGGGATGTGCCTTTTGAAGGTCTCGTGTAAATCTGTTCAGTATTTCCTGAGAAAATAGCATTTAAATCAATATATAGATCTATAGGCGCGCTCCGAGCGCGTACCGTAAGCTTACCGTACGCGCACGCCGCCGTGCACGAGCGCGATTCTGATTGGTTGTTAGATCTTAGTAAACATTCTAATCGGTCGAAACCAGGAAGTGTCGGCCGCCATTTTGTCTCTCGCAGTCTGAGGGGGTGAAAAACAAAGGTGGAAAACGTGAAAAAGGGGCAGGGCGGACAGTTCCTGACCCCCTAGCCTTTGTCAGGGGGTCCCAGAAGGACCCCCAAGGGCAAAAATTAATTTTAATTTTTTTTCGAAAAAATCGCCGAATGCGCGTAGCGTACGCGCACGGCGTAAACGGAAAAATTCCGCGAACTTCGCATAACGATTCCGCGACTACGCGTACCGTGCGCGCACGGCAAATTTAAAAAAAAAAAATACATAACTTAGCATTTAAAAAAATGTACAAATTCACTGAAAAAACCATAGGTTTCACACACGTTATAGTTAGGAATTAGCATTTAAAAAACCTTGCAAATTCACTTAAAAAACCATAGGTTTCACACATGTTATAGTTACCTGGACATTTCACTCATAAAAAACCAATGAAATTCCCCCGTTATAGTTAGTGCAGGCAACTATAACTCACGCGACCGCAATCCTCTGTTGATGCTAATACTGTATCTTTAGCTATACATATATTACAAATATTTATTTTTCATAAAGACACATATGTCATCAGTGATGTAATATTTGACATCATCAGCAGAGGATTGCGGTCGCGTGAGTTATAGTTGCCTGCACTAACTATAACGGGGGAATTTCATTGGTTTTTTATGAGTGAAATGTCCAGCTAACTATAACATGTGTGAAACCTATGGTTTTTTCAGTGAATTTGCAAGGTTTTTTAAATGCTAATTCCTAAATATAACGTGTGTGAAACCTATGATTTTTTCAGTGAATTTGTAGTTTTTTAAATGCAAATTTTTTTGGGAGATTTTTGGTAAACCTATGTATAAAATAATATATGTACTATATCCTGCATTATGGAATGGTTAATTTTTTTGTTTTATGCATTTTTTTCCGTGCGCGTACGGTAAGCTGACGCTCCGCGCTCCGTACGTCATAAGTACGGTGCGCTTACGTGATACGATGCGCGTACGGTAAGCTAACGCTACGCGCTCCGTACGTCATAAGTACAGTGCGCTTACGTGATACGTACGTGACGTACGCGTACACGCATGCGCGTCGCGCGGAAGGAACGTCGCGGTTACGCAGGGGCGTGTAATGCGCATGCGCGAGTGCGTCTTACGTACATGCTCCGTAAGCGCTCCATAAGCGTCATGTTTGCGCATGCGTACTTGTTTACGAGCGCGTACCGTAAGCTTACGGAGCGCGCACGGTAGGTCATGTGATCCACAAAGAACACTTTTGATTGGTTGAAACTACTTTCAGTTCCAGAAACTTCCCACACCACACCCATTCCCCTCATTACTGCTTGAGATCCCCTAGGAGAAGGAGCTGAATTGACATTGAGATACAATGGCAGAGCAGCAGACCTCTTCTGAGAGTGAGCCTAGCAGCACCATCATCAGACAGAGAAGGAGGAAACAAAAGGATTCTTTTGTGTGGGAGTATTTTACTTTTCCAGAGGGGCAGAAAAAGGTCAATGCTCCATTGGTCACTTGCACACTTTGTGACCGTGTTTTATCTAGAGGAGTTCCAAGGAAGAAGTATTCCTTTGGAAATCACTCTATGAAGAGACACCTTAGGGATAGACATCCCAGGACCTTAGCTCGACATACTGGAGAAAACTCTTCAGTAAGTCACCGGAGCCCAACCTCAGAAGCTCAGCCGAGTACATCATCGGCAGCTCAGCTGAGCCCTTCCTCTGAGGTGGGAGCATCACCTTCTTCTGCTCCTCTGGACATTAACCCTCGATTTGGGAGGGTTGCAATGAGGTGTACAACGTGTTGTGGTCTTATTGTTTTTGGGGAGACCAGTGTTTCCCTTATTAACAATAAGATAGACCAGCACGTTTGTAGACGCTCATAATATTCCCATTCTTTCTTTCCTCCATCCCTGTATTAACCCAACGGCTCTTTTAAGAGCCAACCTTACCTCAAAATTTTTTTATTTTTTTTTAAGCTTTCCTTTTTGAAAATTTTTTTTTGCCGTGCGCGTACGGTACGCGTAATCGCGGAATAGTTACGCGAAGTTCGCAGAATTTTTCCGCGCGGAATTTCTCCGTTTACGCCGTGCGCGTACGCTACGCGCATTCGGCGATTTTTCGAAAAAAAATTAAAATTAATTTTTGCCCTTGGGGGTCCTTCTGGGACCCCCTGACAAAGGCTAGGGGGTCAGGAACTGTCCACCCTGCCCCCTTTTCACGTTCTCCACCTATTTTTTTTCACCCCCTCAGACTGCGAGAGACAAAATGGCGGCCGACACTTCCTGGTTTCGACCGATTCAAATGTTTACTGAGATCTAACAACCAATCAGAATCGCGCTTGTGCACGGCGGCGTGCGCGTACGGTAAGCTTACGGTACGCGCTCGGAGCGCGCCCATAGATAAATATATTGATTTAAAGGCTATTTTCTCAGGAAATACTGAACAGATTTACACGAGACCTTCAAAAGGCACATCCCTGACCTGAGGGCTACCTCTCTGCCAAATGTCAAGTAATTCTGTTCAGCCGTTCGGGCTGTAGCTCGGACTAAAGGTCCTATGGAAAAATGCATGGGGAAAACACGTTTTGGGACCCCCCCTTTTTCTCAGCCCCTGCTTGACGAATCCCCCCGAGACTTTCAGGGAAGGAGCGGAGCGGAGCGCCCCACCTATTTTAAGAATTTCGCGAGGATTCGTCAATCGGCGCCAAAGTTATTCCAAATAGAATGTTGCGGATTTCCTATGGAAACACGGTCCTAACTATAACTATCTACTGGCGACCGCCAGTAGATAATGTATATATGTATATATTCACAGAAAAAACCATAGGTTTCAGGCACGTTATAGTTAGGAATTAGCATTTAAAAAACCTCAGAAATTCACTGAAAAAACCATAGGTTTCAGGGGTGTTATAGTTAGCTGGACTTTTCACTTGTACAAAACCATTGAAATTCCCCCGTTATAGTTAGTTCAGCTAACTATAACTCGCGCGCCCGCAATGCACTGCTGATGACGTCACATATTACATCACTCATGACATGGTCAGTGACATCACTCATGACATCACTGATGACATCTCAAATGACATCACTGATGACATCATCCAGTGAATGTGTGTTTTTCAGAAAATTTAATATATTTTATATATGTATACCTCAAGGTCGATGGAAGAATAAATGGGTATATAAGTGTCTAAATGGATGATTTGTTTTTGAAAAATTGATTGTGTAACTGACTGAGTAAGTGTATCATAGTGAATACATGGCTTAGTGAGTAATGTTTAAATATGTAAATATCTGTATCAGTCTCTCACTTTGTGTATAAGTGGCTGCATGGGTTGGTGAGTAGCTACAGGGGGGTTTTATATAGGTTATTAGTCGGTTTTTTGAGTATCAGTCTGAGTGTCTGCATGGTTCAGTGGGGGGTATTATGTAGTGCATAGGTGCATAAATGAGTGACTCACTGTTTGTATGTGTTGAAGACAGCATGTGTGCAGGAATGTATGGGTGGAAGAGTGGGTGTATGGGTGTGTTAGTGAGTGAATGACTGTCTCAATAGTGTCTTTATGAGTAACTACATATGTTTTAAACTAGTATATGTGACTATTGGTGTATATAAGTGAGTATATGTGAGAGTGAGCGATTGAAAGAGTTCCTGTATGAATAAGTATGTGTTTCTATAAGTGATTGTTTAAAAGACTAAGTATGTGTAAGTTTCCGTAGAAGTAAGTGTGGTGGTGTGTGTATAACTGTATATGCAAGTAAATGTATGTTTTATATCCTTTATTAGCATGAGTGACTATGTGTGTGAGTAAGTCTATGGATGAGTGGCATTGTGTAACAGGATGTATAGGTGTATGAGTACATATGATGAGTGAGTACATGTATGAGTGACTGTATAGGACTGTTGGTGAATGAGTGGATGTGTATGTGGATCTTAGAATTACTGAAGAGGTTGTTGTAACTGGTATTGGTATGTCCATTGTTTTGAAAATTTTAGTCTCTATTTTTGAATGTGTGTATCAAAGGTTATATTAGGGTGAGAGGAGGTCTGCCACTCTATCACAAGGATGATGTCATCAGTGATGTCATCAGTGATGTCATTTGAGATGTCATCAGTGATGTCATGAGTGATGTCACTGACCATGTCATGAGTGATGTAATATGTGACGTCATCAGCAGTGCATTGCGGGCGCGCGAGTTATAGTTAGCTGAACTAACTATAACGGGGGAATTTCAATGGTTTTGTACAAGTGAAAAGTCCAGCTAACTATAACACCCCTGAAACCTATGGTTTTTTCAGTGAATTTCTGAGGTTGTTTAAATGCTAATTCCTAACTATAACGTGCCTGAAACCTATGTTTTTTTCTGTGAATTTCAAAGGTTTTTTAAATGCTAATTTCTAACTATGCCTACAGAGATAGGACATGTGAAGAAAGAAGAAAAAATGCACAGAAAGAAAAAAAAGAAGTGCAGAAAGAAGCAACAGAAGTCCTCAAAGATGAAGAAAAGTGCAGGAAGAAGGATAACGTGCAGAAAGAACAAAAAGAAGAGCAGAAAGAAGCCTTGTTGCAAAATCATCCTGTACCCTCAACTTTTTCAGACGGATACTGGTGGTAACTGAGTCTGACTAACCAGTCCTAGAGCCAGTGCTATGTTAAAAGACACTTAGAATACAGTGAAAACACCTACATACACTAGGGAACATTATGCGTTGGGGTCCCCCTGTGATTGGCATGACCTCCTCTGTAAGCCCCTAGTATATAATAGGGCAGGGGGATTAAACCTACCTCTTAAAACAGGCCACAGGGCATTTTTGCACACGTTAACTCAGGCCCCGCCCCTCCCTTCACCACTGTGTAAACACGCCCTGTGTCCGTTTTTAGTTGGGAGATTAAGTTCATTTGAATCCTGAGGGTCCCTAGGGTCAAACTAGACCACTAGGTACCTCCAGTAAGTGCCACAGAGCTGCGTTGCAGAGAGGTGTAAAAAGGGGCTTGGCCTCAGAACACCTGTCTGCAGCGCAGCTCCCTGGCGCATACTGGAGATGCCAGTTGGGCTAGTTGGCCCTCAGGGACCCTCAGTATTGAAGAGGAATTAATTCCCAAACTTACAACTCGCTAGGGGGCGCGTTTGCAGAGTGCTGCAAGGAGGGGACGTGGCCTCCGGCACGATGCGAGTCTTTTATTTAGTTTAATTTTTTAAGAAGGGGGGCTGTGTGGTTCCCCTTCGTATTCTAATTTATTGGCCCTGATGACCCCATCCCCCAGGGCCTGTCTCCTAATTATATTTTTTTGACCCCAATCCCCAGGGCCGGCCACTGTTTTTTATTATTTTTAAAAAATATATATTTATAGACCCACCTAGGACATGCTGGACAAACCGTACGTACCTATCACCATGACGATTTGCGTGATATTCATTAAAAGGCGACTATGCATACAATGAATCCACGTGGAATGTATTTACACCACTAGTGAAGCTCTGACATGTCTGATGCCCTACCGTGCCTAATCCCGGTAGACACCCTTGTCGTTTATTTATACAAACATGGGTAGCTATTGACGGGCACATTTAATACACATGCACACCAAGCCATTCAAAGGGGATTCGGCAAAAATTCGACCAAAACTATGCAAGAAACCCCACTCACGGTTAATAAAACACACATCCACTGCCGGATGTGTAATACTTTTTATTTTACTCTCTGGAAAGGGGACGAACATCACTTGAGAGTCACAGCGCGCTCCTGGCAGAGCCCAATGCTGTGTTACACCCACCATTGCCTGCTGAGTGCCACACACCTCTGTGTTGTATTTCACCAGCTAGTGCATATGCTATGACACTCTCTAGCCCATGTGCACTGTAACACCACCCCGTGAATATGTCATGCCACGCTTGTCTTCGCACGGGTTATATTGCCCCATCTAACGTGCCTTCCTCGATGCCTATGTTATAACGCACAGTGCTATGCCATACATATTACAATCTGGGATCCATATCTTTGTCACAGTGCATTTGCAACGTTACACTCCCCAGCACATATTTTATATTACAACTTTAGAGACTAGTTAGGTTACACAACACTGCCCTGTGCATATTACACTCCAAGGCGCATATCGCATAGCACGCACTAGTGCCTGTGCTATCTCGCGCTCTCCAATGAATCTGTCATTGCGCACAATGTATTGCATATTATATTTCACGCCCGGTTCATCTTATATCACACTTTTTGGTGCATAGTTTATACCATACACTATATCTAGTTTTCATTTTCAATCGTGCTCTCAGGACTATGTTCTATATAACACTGTGTTCACCTTTCCTTTTCACGGGCATTACATTTTGCGATAGGGGGTGGAGGGTCAGGGGGTGTTTCTGCCAAGTGAGCCCGGAGTCACAGTCACAAACGTCCTCTTCTTCCTGAATAAAAGTGAGATTATGCTGCATACTTGTTCATATTTTAAGTAGTTCGCACAGACACACGTTTTAAAAACAATAAAGTTCCTAATACCCGCCTTCTCTGAACAGTTAGCTTGCTGCCACATCCCCCTCCTCCCTATCCTCTGTTGTGTGAATCCATAGACTAGCCTCCTCCCTCCTGCCATGCATGGCCTGATGTGCTGCCACTGCCCTCAATTTAGTATGATGTACCAGTCCACTCCTCCTGCCCTCCATTGCCCAATTCTATGCCCCATCATTGACCTCCTGCTTAAACTCTGTGCTTAGCTTGCTGCCCCTATTCTCCTACCCCCTGCCCTCCAATGTCTTTGTGCATGCCCCTGCTCCATCCTTTTTGCCCACCATGTTCCATGGACCTGCCACTCCTATCTACTCTGAGTGTTCTGTTGAGCTGCCACTCCCCTCCCACCTGCCTAGCATTGACAGATGACTGTAACCTGTCCCTGCCACCTCCACCCTGCCTGTCCACATGCCATGCCCCTATCCTCTTCCTCCTGTCCTACATGGTCCATTGTACTGCCACACCCTTCTGCCCTCCCTGATCTGTTGTGCTGCAACTGCTCCTCCTGCCTGCCCTGTGCGGTCTGTTGTGAGGCCCCTTCCCCTGAACTTTCTTGTCTGTGCACAGGTCCTGACCCTCCCTTCTATCCTCCATCGTCCTTTGTGCATGCCCCTGCACCCTCCTTCTTGCCCATCATAGCCATTGTGCTGCCACTAACCCTCCCACTTGCCATGCAAGGTCTTCTGTGCTGCCATGGCCCCTCCCACCTTCCCTGTGTGGTCAGTTAGCTGCCCCTGACCCCCTCCCACCTTCCCTCCATGGCCTGTGTGTATTCCATCACAGTCTCACTGTTGCTCTTCATGGTGTGTCTTGCTTCTAGTGCCCATCCTGCATGACCTCCATGGCTATCTTGCTGCTCCTGCCCTGCCCCCTTGCCCCCAGCCCTCTGTTTACATGTGCAGACCCCTACTCCCTCCCTCCTGGCTTGTCTGTTCCATTGTAATGCCCCTGATCCGTCCCTCCTGCCCTTTATGGTCTGTTATGCTGCAGCTTTCTCTCCTGTCTGTCCATTATGGTCAGCTAGCTACCATTGCCTCTTGCCCCTCTGTCTCTGTTGTCCATGTGCATGGTCCTGTCCCCTCCCTCTTGCTTTCTATGGATTGTTGTGCTGCACTCCCGTCCCGCATGCCCTGTGTGGTGTATTGTGCTGCTGCAAACCCTGATGCCTGCCCTGCAGGGTCAGTTTGGTGCACCTCTCCATGTCCCTCCTGTCCTCTGTTATCCAAGTCCATGTCCCTACCCCATTTCCTTCCATGATCCAATGTACCATACTTGCGAACATTTTGAACTTGGTAAGAGGGAGATTTTGAAAAAAACTGGGGTATTGATTTTCCCCTTTGAGTTACATTGAAAAAGAGGAGATTGTAGACAGGAGACAGATCAAATAAAGCCCATTAGAGCTTAAAAACATTGGACGTTTCCTGGCTGAATCGGGTCTGTTGGAATGTATGGTTGTACTACCATTGCCTCTTCCTTCTGCCCACAATGGTCTATTACATTTCCACAGCCTCTCTTGCAAGTCCTGTATTGTTGGTTTGTTGCCCCTGCCCCCCTTTCCACTGCCCTCCATAGTCTGTTGTGCTGCCACGGCCCTTCCTGACTGCTCAGTGTGGTTAAATTGTTGCCTTTGCACCCTCCTACTTGCCTTCAATTTTCAGAGTCCGTGCCCCTGGCCTCTGCCTCTCAACAGTATCCTAATGAACAACTAGATTGCTAACATTCTATATTTATTACAAAAGTGTGGAACGCCTGACGTCATCTTGATGTAATCAAAACTGTAATACCTAGAGCATTTCCTTTAGAAATTACATATATGAGAGCGTCTTATTGGCATCAAAATTATGGTTAGTGCTCTAAAAGACTAAAATAAGGACATATTTTCTGAGTTTTCAAATAGCGACAAAACACTTTTAAATTATTTGTTATCTTTATGTTTTTTTATCCAGTTGACCACTTGATTAAATGTTGCACTTAGAGGAGAGGATGTGGTGTTACTTCCAGAACTGCAGACTTTGCAACTGGGGAACCAGGTTGGAGTTTCTGCTTCAGCTCGACATTCTGTGATTCTGGTCAAATCACTTAGTCTCCCCATGTCTACAACCAAAATGAATTTGTTCTTGTGTGATGTAACCAATGCTCATGTAAAGCACTCCAATACCTGACAAGCTTGAACTATATAACACTCTAAAAACACAAAATAATACGTGTTGTGCACACTTCTGTCATTGGGCTATATTTGGGCTACATCTGGGTGATTTTGGGCTACATTTGGGCTCTTTTGTCTCCGGTGGCCATCTTGGGAGATTTATTTGTTATGAAGTTTCCTAATTTCCTCATGTACTGCAGTCTCCTCAGTAGGAAATGCTTTCAGTTTTTTACTTTGATTCCATCATGAAGGTATTCAGATATGTCACACATTTGCCATAAATACTGAATGTTAGCACTCTAGTTGCTCATTAGATCACTGTAGTAAAACTACTGTTCACCATGGAAGTCTGCTCCTGGTATTAAAAGTGCATGTTTCAGTCTGCATGTCAGAATTTTTTAATGAAATAGAAGAGGATTTGAGAAGTCACTCAAAATGTGCCCTCATTTTCTTTCTTCAGCATTAATCATAATTTCTATGGCAAAATGAACCCCCTCATTGTGTTCCTTTTTAAATAAAATGTTTTAAGAGTTACCACTTTAATCCAAGCAAGATGGCTTCAGGTGTGCCATACGTTTATCATAAGTAGGACTGTTATCGCTCCAGTTGTTCTTTGGAACACTCTGGGAAGCTGCAGTAGAACACAAAGGAATCAACTGACAGTCTCTGCCCTTGTTGGATGTACATGTTTTACTGAGAATGTCAGACTTCATTCTCACATGACTGAGAAAGATAATGTGAATTTACAGAAAATAAGCTCTCAGTTTAGCTTATAGATCACCTTCCAAACCTCTGTTGGAAAAGCATGAGAAAATATTTTTCTCTCAATCATGATATCCCAGCAGAAGGCTTTTTCACATGGTGAAATCACCTTAGAACATACCACAATTCCTAAAATGAGTATGGTACCATCAACAAATCATTTATAATGTAACTAAAGTCTTAAAACCTTCTATTAACTGCAATGCTTTTTAATGAGGTGCTATCATGTATATTGGTCCCAAGATGGCTGCCAACACTTCTTGGATGAAGTGCTGACAGCCAATCAGATCTCAGGATGAGATGTGTGGTTAGGCTCCGCCCACATATATATATGATTTTACTTTTGATTTTCTCAGGAACTACTGAACAGATTGACACCAGACCTGCAAAAGGCACATCCCTGACCTGAGGACTACCTCTCTGCCAAATTTCAAGTAATTCTGTTCAGCCGTTCGGGCTGTACCTTCGACTAAAGGTCCTATGGGAAAATGCATGGGGAAAACGCATTTTGGGACCCCCCTTTTTTCTTGGCCCCCGCTTGATGAATCCCCCTGAGACTTTGAGGGTAGGAGCTGAACGGAGCGCCCTATTAGGTTTGAAAATTTCGCGAGAATTCGTCAACCGGCGCCAAAGTTATTCAAAATAGAATTTTGAGATTTCCTATGGAAACACGGTCCTAACTATAACTATCTACTGGCGACCGCCAGTAGATTATATATATATATATATATATATATATATATATATATATACATGTAAATCAACTATACTCATATTTAAAAATAGATCAGCAGTTAGGACAGCAAAAATGAATCACATTGTTTTGCACTTCTGAGATGTCATGGAATGATAGCTTTCAATAGGATCAAAGCAAAGCAAGACACTTTTAATTGGTGAAGCACGAATGATAAATATTCACAGAAACCCGATTTCCACACATTATTATTTGTGTGCTATATAATTTTATCACTAAAACTGTATGTCTGTATAAATTTAGTGGCCATTTGAACAGAACATATGCTGTTTGTATATTAAAATTCTCTAATGTGCGATGATTTAGTAATACATTTGCAGCAGTCTGCTCCAAAATTCACCATCACCTAGATACTACGGGCCTCATTTACGAGGTTTTGGCACAGGGCAGTGCTGCACTGCCCGGAGTAAAAAAAAAAAGGCAGGAATGCGCGATATCTATGAGATAAGGTGCATTCTTGTCCTTTTCCCCTGCACCGATGCACAATGTGCTGCCATGTACCAAGGGGCACCCTTGCGCCATGGTGCAAAGGTGTCTGCGTTGCAGAGGTGAATGTTTTTGTGCAAGAAGGGACACTGTCCTGCACATAAACAATCACAGGAGTTGTTTTCCTCTTTCCATGTGTACCGCAGAACACAGCATACATAGAAAGAGGAAACAACAAGGAGAAATAAGAATATTTCTCTTTGTTTCTCCTTCCTTATGCCACCTCTTGGGGGGCTTTAGAATCTGATGCATTCCCAGGTTTACAATTCCTCGTAAATCTGGGAATGCTTCAGATTTCATGGGTGTTGTGTAGGAACACCCCCAGCGACACCCATGGAACGCTCCTTTCACGCAGTGTTCTGCGTGAAAGTGGTACATATTTACAAGGTCATAAAAATCTACAGCAAGTGGCTTTGCGGAGCCTTGTAAATATGCTGCTGCACATTGCAGCACCAGGGGTTCAAAAAGTGACGCACCTGCAACGCAAAAATGCTGCTAGGGGGACTCGTAAATGAGGCCCTACATTCTTACTACTCGCCTGATGAATACATTTGCTACACTTAGGGGCCGATTCCGAGCCGGGTCGGAAGGGCATTGAACGCGATCCGACCGGAAAAACTACGAGCCGTAAGCGTGTTTTTCACCCGACTCGTACAGCTGGACAAGCAAGCAAGTACGATGTGAGCTACGTGAAATTCACCGACCGAGTCGTTTCCAGGTCTGAACCGCTCCGTATGTCTCGGTCGTAAGCTAATTGTGGCGTGCAATGGATGTGGATTACGACCGATCCAGTACGATGCATGCGTCGGACAGCCTGTGCGAGCCGTAGTGTCCGGCTCGCAAAACGTCTGGATGGTTGCCTTTGGGGGTCCGCGTCGGACCCCTGTCACCCTCAGCCCTATGACTCGGACACAGGGGGAGACCCAAGGGTCCCCCCAACACAGGCATGTACGGTGCAGATGGCACCGACGCGTACCCACTGTAGGGGGCGCCCTTGCACGAGACGTACCCATTCAGTCACTGGGAGCCCGTGTCCGCGTCGTACGACCGGCTCCCATTGACTTCTGTGGGAGTCCGATCGAACCGACTCCGGCAGCATACGGCCGCATCGTACTCGCTCGGTTGGACTGCAGGACTACGGCTCAGTCGGAAAACACTCTGGATCAGGCTCGGTCGGAGTGCTTTCCAACCCGGATCGGAATCGGCACCTTTGTAGGAAACTTGGATTGTTCACAATCCTTATGACTTCAGTCATTGATCAGCAGCCCCACTCTGAATATCATTCCAGCATCACTGGGAAAAGATGTTGAGCTATGTCCCTATATCCAGTTTTAAAACAAACCTTGCAAGTATTCCCTAGCAAGACTGCAGCTGAACCTTCTAGTATTTTTTACCAACATATTTTTTACTTCAAAAAGCCATTTCAATGAAGAATATGCTCACTATATGTAATCATAGACATTCATCCAACGTGTGTATGACTTTCGCATGTAAATGGAGAATTATGGATGTGGCATAATGGTCAGAGCTGCTAACTTTGGTTCTGGGGTACCAGGTTTAAGTCCTGGTGTTGGCTCTGGGAAAATCACTTAATCTCCTGTGCTTAAAATAAAATGTATATGACTTGATGTAATGTATTCTGAGGCTCATATGAAGTGCTATATATGTGTTGTTCAAAATGCACAACTGGGCTTTGTTTTAACACAAAAAGAGATATTGGGCCTCACCACATACTCTGCAGTAGGGTTTTTTACAAATTTGCTAAAATTACTGGTATAAACACCAAGATTTTTCCGACGCCTTGTGATTTTAGCAAACAGATGTCATAGGCTAGCACCCCTTTTTACAATGTTGCAGCTCCAGTACAGTTCACTATCTTCCACTTTTACTGGCAGATCAATATCTTAACCACAGTCCCAAAAAAACATACAGGAGTGTGTGGTCATGGTCATGACAATTCCTTACA
This sequence comes from Triturus cristatus, assembly GCF_964204655.1. Classification (NCBI taxonomy): domain Eukaryota; kingdom Metazoa; phylum Chordata; class Amphibia; order Caudata; family Salamandridae; genus Triturus; species Triturus cristatus. The sequence continues at coordinate 1,076,808,833 of NC_140591.1, read as the reverse complement.
ATTGTTGTTAGACAGAAATAAAAAGAACAGTATAAAAAGTATTTTTGTAATTCACAGCAATTTGAAAGCATGTCTACTATTGCAATAAAAAATCGCCCTGGCCCGTTGAAAAAAGGTGGTTTGCTAACCTTTGCCCTTCTAAAAATTGGGTCATGGTTCTAAAATGTTTGGGAAGCACGGATTTAACCTATTCTTTTATCCTTTGTTTTAAAGTACTGTATTGTTTCAGAGATAAATGCTAATGAAATAAGATGAATAAGCACTTTAAAAATTTTAAATGCACAATTGTTGAGATTGGCATGCTAATATCTTTAAAAAAAATCTGTTATTAAAATATAAATCCACATCCCAACAAGCTATAATGACTCTCTTAACAGAAATGTGCTATTCAAATCTAGGGGCCTATTAGGATGGCGGGCAGAAAACCACCCCGACCACCATGGATCTGGAAATCAACCGCCCGCTGGCACCGTGGAAAATCCGTCATCCAAATTAGGAACAACCGCCAAAAAACATCGACCGCGGTGGAACAAGGCCAAGAAAAATCTCCCGTAGCGGGTGGAGATGGCCAGAACCCGTCCGCGCTGGTCGCATTCGTGGCGGTAAACAATCAAACCGCCACCTGGACAGCGGAGACACTGCACATCAAATTAGGATAACCCCGATGCCCACACGGTACGTTTCTCAGTTTCCGACCGCCGCGGTCGCAAACAGTGATGAATGGGAGAGCCAGCGGAAGAGCTACAGCACAGCCACCGCTGCAGACGCTCCGTGACAAATAGGGTGGAGGAAAGAAAAAACCCACAACAAGGCCACAAAGTGCACACAGCAAACTAGCCATGCTCCCAAAAACACAGAACACACCCCAATGACACAACCACATGGCAAATACAAAAATACAAATCCCAGGACAACCCACACAACACACCTGACAGCAATACCCCATTTGCACACACACATAGCTGAGTATAAAACCAGCCCCTTCCCTGACCACAATCCTTTGCAACATTCCAAGGCTGAATGCCACTAACCCTGACAACAAAGGATATGCAAAGCAATACACAAGCACTACTCACACCACACACAGCACCACCACCACTTCCACACCTGCACCTCTGACCCCCTGAACATCACACACCATACACATCAACCCCACCCCCACTACTCACACCCCTGCACCCATAACCCCTTTGCAGATCACACACCATGGCAACAATTAAAATGCCAAAATTCACAGAGAGTGAGTTGACAGTCATGGTAGATGAGATAGTCAGAGTGGAACGACAACTGTTTGGTAGCCTGGTCCAACAGACACCATTAGCCACAAGAGCACAAATGTGGGCAAGGATAGTCGATAAGGTCAATGCAGTAGAGACCACCCTGCGCTCAAAAAATGACATCATAAAGCTGTGGCATGACCTGAAGAGGGTTGTCTAACAAAAGAGGAGCAAGAACCATGAGCTGGCTCAGAGAACTGGCGGTGACCCTCCCATCCCACCAAAACCATTCAATGCATGGGGGTAGAAGGTGCTTGCCATACTGCATCCAGAGAGTCTCACAGGAGTAGCTGGGGGACTGGAGGCTGGTGAGTACAAACAAATGACTACCATCACACTGCTTTTGTACTGTCTTGCACAACTACAAAGATACACCTCCTTGGCCCAAGTACATTCATATGCACCACACACTCCCCAACACATGTCTCACAGATCCAATATTCACTCACTCACATCCACCCCAAACATAGCTGGCAACATTACCATGAGGGCATGTGCACAGGCAGCCAACACAACAACTTCCAGCAGGCCCCCTTGTCTCACAGCTCAGCAAGATGGAGCACTCCACACCCAGAAGCAGTTGGAAGCCATTGGCCCACCACAAACAAACTAACAGGTAGGTAGCCATCTTAACAGTGAGTTGACAGTCATGGTAGATGAGATAGTCAGAGTGGAACCCCAACTGTTTGGTAGCCTGGTCCAACAGACACCATTAGCCACAAGAGCACAAATGTGGGCAAGGATAGTCGATAAGGTCAATGCAGTAGGGACCACCCCACGCTCAAAAAATGAAATCATGAAGCGGTGGCATGACCTGAAGAGGGTTGTCAAACAAAAGAGGAGCAAGAAGCGTGAGCTGGCTCAGAAGACTGGTGGTGGCCCTCCCATCCCACCAAAACCATTCATTGCATGGGGGTAGAAGGTGCTTGCCATACTGCATCCAGAGAGTCTCACAGGAGTAGCCGGGGGAGTGGAGGCTGGTAAGTACAAACAAATGACTACCACCACACTGCCATGTACTGTCTTGTACAACTACAAATCTACACCTCCTAGGCCCAAGTACATTCATATGCACCACACACTCCCCAACACATGTCTCACAGATCCAACATTCACTCACTCACATCCACCCCAAACGTAGCTAGAAACATTACCATGGAGGTATGTGCACAGGCAGCCAACACAACAACTTCCACCAGGCCCTCTTGTCCCACAGCTCAGCAAGATGGAGCACTCCACACCCAGAAGCAGTTGGAAGCCATTGGCCCACCACAAGCTAACTAACAGGTAGGTAGCAATCTTGCCATGGAGGCTGTGTGGGGGTGGGAGGCCTGTACTACAACTCCCACCATGCACCCTTGTCACACAGCTCATCAAGACGGAGCACTCCCTCCCACCCAGATGCATGTGGCAGCCATGCTATCACTACAAACAAACTAACAGGTAGTTAGAACACATCCCTGGGAGGGCTGTTTGGGGTCGGGAGGCCAGCACAACAACTCACACCAGGCCCCCTGACCCACCCCTGAGAAGGATGGAGCACTCACCCACAGGCATTTGCCAGCCATTGAATGGTTCACACTCACCTAACAGGTAGGTAGACCTCTTCCCTGGGAGGGCTGTTTGGGGGTGGGAGGCCTGCACAACAATTCACACCCAGCCGACTGACCCACCCCTGAGAAGGTTGGAGCACTGCCCCCCAACCAGAAGCATTTGAAAGCCATTGTCTCACCACAAACTAACTAACAGGTAATTAGCCAGTTTCCAAGGTACTACCGTTTGGGGGTGGGAGTCCTGAACTACTACTCCCACCATACACCCTGTCCCACACCTGAGCACGATGGAGCACCACCTTACCCATAAACATGTTGCAGCCATTGCATTGTTGACTGTCATCTAACAGGTAGGTAGCCATCTTCACAGGGAGGTCGGGGGGCCTGCACTACAACTCCCACCAGGCAGCCCTGTCCCAACACAAGCAGGATGGAGCACTCCACACCCAGAAGCAGCTCCAAGCCATTGGCTCACTGCAAACAAACTAACAGTTAGGCAGACATCTTCCCTGGGAGGTCTGTTTTGGGGTGGGACGCCTAAACAACAACTCACCCCAGGCCGACTCATCCCCCAGACCATCACAATGGAGCCTCCCTTTCCACCCAGATGCATGTTTCAGCCATTGTATCACTACAAACAAACTAACAGGTAGGTAGACATATCATGCTTGCTTGTCACACCCCTGAGCAGGATACAAGCCTCCACCACACACACACACAGATGTGTCAAGTCAAAGCCAAATGTGAAAATATACCAGGTAGGTAGCCAGTAGGTGCACACAGCCATTCTCCTCAAAAAGCATGGTGCCACATGACAACACCAGCCCTCTCATTGCACACACATACACACAGATCCTATTGACACTCACAGTGTGCACACAGCTAAGCAAATGAAACTGTCACGGCAACCAAAGTGTGGCACACCAATGCACATGTAGAAGAAAGTCTGGGCACAATCATGCACAGCACTGAATTCCATTTGTAAGTGCCATGGGGACAGAGCAGCAAGGACCAAATGAGAAACAAGAAAGCATGGTTGGTGGTACAAATCCAGATATGCACATGACAAGACCAAGGTATGCAGGAGATGACAATGGCCAGGTCATGGCCAGATGTAACATCTGACAGGGCAGAGTAAGCCAAAAATAGTCCTCACCGAAATTTTTAGTTGTGCCAGTCCCTAGATGGCAACATTTCCCTGTACTCACAAATTATGCACGTTACGCATGGTAGGTATTGACAACTCACACCATGGACAAGTAATGCATGTACCACAGCATCATGTCAGGAGGCACAGCACTGCACATAGAAAAAAATGTGATGATTAGTCAACTGTGTGGTGTACAAACAGTGAATGATATACAGCTAACACAAATCTTATGGGGTGCACTACAATGACCATCTCCCATCTGACTCACAGGTGACAAAGAACTCACTGCAAAGGACAACACCAGCAACCTGCAGAGCTAGTCTCTCCCCCCCGGTACATGGACTCTCGGATGTTGACTCCTGGGATTCTCTGGACGATGAGCTCGAAGCCGGCCCATATGGTGTGCCAGGGCGCCGGGACCCAATTGTTCCCCCCACCACATCTGCTGCAATACCAACGTCTCTGCAGACCCCTGCTGTCATGGCCTGTGCGTCCTCCACCACCAACATCACCACCACCAGTGCTGCCTGCAACACTCCCCCTGTCCCAGAGGATGACCACCCCACCCCACCGACTGAGGAGGGCAGAGAGAGGATGCGGGTGCCTACAGTGGTAAGGCAACAGGTCCATGGCAGCAGGGCAGGTGGGAGGGGCAGGGCCACTCACAGACACCAAGAGGCTGGGGGCATATGTACGTGCCCAGGGATGAATGGGCCAGTCGGAAGAAGTGTTCCGCGAGCTCATTCTGCTGATGAGGTCCATCGACACCCGCATGGGACAAATTGTGGACCTCTTGAGCCAGCAAGTGGTGGTAATGAGGGACAGGCCTGCGCCACAACCAACACCTCCCTCTGATGGGCTGCAGGATGACAATTCACCATCCTCCCCTGCGGCCACAGAGAAGGGTGAGTCCTCAGACCCCACTGGCCCTACAGCAGGCCCCCCGCCAAGCGACAAAGGGGCAGTCCGAAGAAAACCCTGGGAGTAACTGGAGGAAAAGCACCTGCCAAATGCCAGTCATGGAGCCAGCCATAATGGCAACCCTCTTCACCACTGCATTGACTTTTTCGACTGTCCTTCCCCACACTGCCTTGTGAATTGCATCTGTCTGTTAGACTGGGTCACCACATAAATGTTGTGACTACTCGATTATCTCATTTACCACAACTGTCAACTCACTGCTCCACTAATCACCTCAATGTAAATGTTCACCCCCTCACATGTCACCATTGTAAATAATACATCCTTACACACATGTTGTGTCTGCTCCATCTTTATTCCAGGATGTACAGTCTTCAACATGATTACAATGTACCAGGAGTATGGAATGTATGTAAGCAAGGATGTTGTAGGTACCTAGGAAAACACAACAGAACAACATTCACTAGTCTGGGTGTGGCATCACAGACATTACACAACACCTACATTCAAGATAACCCAACATGCACACATCACAATGGGCAACAAGTGCCAACATACACATCCAGTCGATGTACAAGACTACCCTGTTCCAGAAACATTGTCAGCCACCACTGAGTCAACAAGCGGCTGCAGTCACAAAGACCACATACACCTTCACAACAAAAGCAACATCATCAGACAATGGATCCGTTGTACATTGTCACTCACCTTTAAGTGAAGTAGCTGATGATGAGCTGTTGACGCAGGTCAACACCTTCCTCCTTTCCACTTTCCTCATCACTGGACAGGGGTTGATTTGCATGCGGGGGCCTTTGCTGCTCATCAGCATCCAGAAACAGGGGGATCTCCTTGTGAATGGCTAGGTTGTGGAGCATGCAGCATGCCACTACAATCTGACACACCTTCCCGGGCGAGTACATCAGTGCACCTCAGGTCTTGTCCATGCAGCGGAAACGTGACTTCAGCAGACCAAAGGTACGCTCCACCACAAGTGTCCTCCCATTGGCATCATTGTAGCGGACATCAACTGGTGTCCTGGGATTCCGCAGTGGGCTCAGCAACTAAGGACGGTTGGGATATGCAGAGTCACCTATGTGTGACAAACACAGATACACATTGCAATGTTGCTGGGTCAGAGGACAGCATGTTACACACACAGCACGCTATTTGACTAGGCATACTCACCCACAATCCATGCACGCTCTGAAAGCAGATTAGCCATCAGCTGTGGTACAATGCTGTTCTGCAGGATGTAGGAGTCATGGGCCGAGCCTGAAAATTTGGCACACACATGCGAGATGATCATATAAGCCTGGCACACCACCTGCACATTTATGGAGTGGAAATGTTTCTGATTCCTGTAGATGTGCTCATGTGCCTGTGGTGGTAAAAGCCCAACATGGGTGCAATCAATTTCACCAACAACATTGGGGATGTGTCCAAGGGGATAAATATCTCCCTTCACAGCAGACAATTCCTGGCCCCTGGGGAAAAAAATATATGTATCCTTGTAGATCATCATAGCGGACAGAACATCAAGCAGCACTATGCTGAACATAGGTTTTGACATCCCACCTGTGCTGGACACCTTGTGCTAGAATGATCCAGTGGCAAAAAAATGCAGGGCCGCCATCACCTTAGATGTGGGGGTGAAAGCTGTTGGATATGTTCGGCGAGGCTGTAGGTGGGGCTCCAACTGAGCACAAAGGTCTATAGGGTGGCTCTATCCAGACGGAATTTCCGGATGATCTCCTCATTCTCCATGTCTGCCAGCACTGTGAAGGGATGATGCAGATTTGGTCTCCTCCTAGTTGAGATGAAAGTGGACACATGTCAATGCAATACATCATGAGATGGGCACAGCATCTCACGTTTTGGCGGACACAATGCCAACAATGACTGTCACCAAAATTGTGTTAGAGACCAGCTGACATGTAGGTACTTCTTCAGCTACACTTATCGTACACCTGTCAACTGACACACAGCAAGTACCTCCAAAGCATACTCACCATATGAGAATGCACATATGGATATGGCCACGTTCACCATGGGCACGCCGTCGAGTATATCATCCAGCATTAGTGTAAAAACGCAACACCACTGTCTCACACCTAGCTGCTGCACCTGACACACCTTCAGGCGTTAGTTGAACCTGGCACACATCAACAACACAATGACCACAGGCTGAGCGTACATGACAAGTGTGTCCATGGTCAAACATAAGCAAACAGGCACATATGAACAATCTTCATCTTGAAACACATTGTGTACACATTGGGGAGTCCATAACAACACTGTCCTGTGTAGAGGCCCATCAATATCACAAATGACTTGTGAGGGAGTACATGCCAATCTAAGAAATCACATACACAAACATTGCATGTGTAGTCAGCAGTGGGGTACATGGCACATTGCCATTGTGTGCTCTATGATGTGCCATCAACCATGTGGCCACTGTGTACTGTGGATGATTGCCAGATGGCCATTGACACAGTATGATGTGTCCATTGGTGCTGTCACCCGCCACCCAAATCCCGGTCACCCATGTCACTGTATAGCACCCAACTCGCGCTAGCTACCCCCTGGCCCCTGTGATGTGTTACCGCCAATGCCCGGGACACTTTTGCAGTAGTGATAGGCATATGCACATGGTGAAATGGCGGTTGGCATGCTCCGACACCCAAATCCCGGTCACCGAGGTCACTGTATGGCACCCAACTCGCGGTAGCTACCGCCTGGCCCCTGCGGTGTGCCACCGCCATGGACCATGCCCTTAGAGCCAATGGGAACCACAATTGCGGTGGCCTGATGCAATTTTGAAAATCACGGTAGGCGTGCTCCGCCACCGCGGAGCCGGTTATTGGATGCCATTGAAAGATGCACCACCGCGAAAGCGCCCGCCTGGCCCCTGCGGTATGTCACCACCATGGACCATGCCCTTACAGCCAATGGGAGCCGCTATCGCGGTAGCATAATGCATTTTTGAAAATCATGGTAGGTGTGATCCGCCACTGCGGAGCCAGTCATTGGATGCATTTGAAAAAGACTGACCTGGAACACCAATTGCAGCAGCTTAGAACCACTGAAATTACACCAGGGGGCTACATATGTGTGGGAGAGAGACCCCCATTTCCACTGCTCACAGAGCCTGCTGCCTGAGACCCCTCACCTGCTGTTGCCTCCAGGGACTGCTGCCTGAGACCCCTCACCTGCTGCTGCCTCCAGGGACTGCTGCCTGAGACCCCTCAAAACCCACTGCCGCCGTTGATGTCTCATGTCCACAGTGATGGCAAGGACTGAGAAGATCTGTGCCAGTCCCTTCACAAGCGAGGAGCTGGAGGTCCTGGTGGACGAGGTGCTCACACAGTACCCAAGGTAATATGGTGCCCCAAATGTCGTGGTAAGTCTTCAACAGTGGGGGTGAGAGTGCAGGGGGGCACACATGCAGTCAGTCTGATGCAGTATGTGCCTGAGAGTGTGGGGTTGTGTCATGCACTGCCTAACATGCTGTTTCCTAGGGTGAAGGGGAATGGACCCTTCTCCACACATTTCCCTGCGTGCACATCAAGATTGGAGGGACATGTGTTGTCTTGTCAGCCATACAGTGACATAGCAAGTTGGTAATGCAGGAGTCAGGACAGTGATTGCTTGTGTGAATGGTTGTGTGGGCCCCTGTTGTCCATCTCAGTGTGATCCCACCTGGCCTGCACAGTCACCACCCAATCTGACAAGGACACATCACTGAATGTACAAAGTGTTACATGTGTGTTTTTTGCAGGACTATCCATCAATGAGCCATCTCAGCCCTGTAGATTGCACACAACTGGCCCTGTAAGAAGGGTGTGGGTTTGTGAGATCATGTCCCTCAATGTGACATACATGACACAGTGAGATATTCACAGGGCAAGGTTGTTGAGGCATGCACAGTGTTGGACACAGTGAGTCTCCCCCCAAACACATGCTGATATGTGATGTATGTCTTGCTCTACCTAGAAATGGACAGTAGATGTGGGCAGAGTACACATGGCTTTCTGTGCTGGCATCCTGCTTGTACATGAGATGTGCAGGTACTGTGACTCCCCTCACACCTGCATGCATTTATGTGTGCTTCTCACATGCAGATGTACCATGTGAGATGCATTCCTGTCTCTGCAAGACATATCTGTGGATTTGGGATAAATCAGTTTCATGCAACTGTCCTGAGTGATCTCGTTACATGACACTGTGTCACTGATGTTTGCCCCCTCTTATCTCCCATGCCTGCAGCTCAAAGTACACCAGCGTAAGGACGTGTGGAGGGCCATTGCAAGCAAGGTGCGGGCTCTGGGTGTCTCAAACCGACGGCGCACCCACTGCCACAAGAGGTGGGATCACCTCTTATGGCTGGCAAAGAACATTGCAGAGATGACACTGGGGCTGCTCCCTCGCACTGGCAGGTTGGCACGGCGCAGCATGACACCACTAATGGGCAGCATCTTGGCCGTGACACACCCTGAGCTGGATGCACGATTGAAGGAGCATCAGCAGCAAATCTGGGGTGAGTATTCTGGGAAGGGTGACTTTGGCTGTGTGTGGCTGCATGTGTACACAGCCTGTGCCAGCGCTGGACTATTTGATGTTGTTAGTGTGATGCAGTGACTTGTAAGGGGCCTCTGTGCTGGGTGCAGCTGTCATGCATTTGTCCTACCTGTACTTCCTAAGTGAATTAGAGTACTGGGCATTTCAACAGCATTCTGGGTGGTGGGTTTCAGGTCTGAGTTATTTGTGTTACTGTTTGAACAGAGCCACATGCAGGATGTTGTGCTGTGTGGTCATCACATGGCTCACTTATGCCTGGTTTTCTTGTTTACATGCACTGTTTGAATAACAAAAGCGTGTTTGCACAAATTTATTGCACAAGGTGGCGTGCAACATATAGATTTAGTAATCTTCATGGTTGCTTTGCTTGCGTATGTTTGTTCTGTTGCTGCCACTAAACTGACCCTACATCTCTCTCTCTCATGCAGCATCTCCCATGGTCACGGAGGGACAGGGGACGGACACCAGTGGTGGGGAAACAAGCACAACAGCTGCACAGGAGCCCAGTGACACAGATGTGACCAGCGCCTCATAGGGGAACAGGAGTCTGCTGGAGGAATCACAGTCCGAGACGCAAAGTTCAACGTCATCTGATGCCAGCGGTGACGCATCCATGTTGGCAGGCACAGGGAATGGGGACTCTGCATCATCTTCCACCACACAGCGTATAGTGCCCACCCTCCCAACCACTTCCTTTGGTGCTGCCCGTGTTTGCACCAGTAAGAGGGGAAGAGTGTCCTTCACCCCAGGCACCCCAGCCCCTGTACCCCCTGCTGCCATCAGTGCTGAGTCTGTGGACCTTTTGCGCCAGCTGTGTGTAGGCCAGACAGCTCTCCTCAATGCATTCATAGACCACAACAAAAAATTGTCTCAGGTGGTTGCTTTTGTGGAGGGCATACATTCAGACGTGGGTCTCGCAAAGACAAGCAGACAATTTCCGTGCCCACTGAGAAGGTGGTGACTGCCAAGGGTACAAGGGGGAACACCTGGTAGACAGGGGATGGAGGGCCAAAGGCAAGGCCATGCGAAGTGTACCGCTGGATCCAGCACGTCCACAGAGGGAGGGCCAGCATCTGCACCTGCTGCAGCCTTGGTGTTGAGTGTGCCTGTTGTGTCCATACTACTTCCCATTGATCCAAAGTCAGGCAAGCCATTTAGAATCCCCAAGAAGTGGAAAGGCACCCCTTCACAATCTCCCACCCACACTGTGTCTCACGTCTTAATGACTCCAACTCCACGTGCCACTACACCACCTGGTCCAAGCAGCCCTACAGTTTGCCAAGCCACTGATAGCTCTACCTCAGCTGGGCCTCTCTCTCCCCAGTGAAGCTCTCCAACGGTGCCCGACACACAGCCAGCTCCCAGTCCGACTGACAGCCAAGTCTGAATGTTGGTCAACCTCACACACCTGTCTCTCCCACAGCGGGGCCTGTGCTGCCCATCGTGACACCCCAGACTGCGTTACCGACCATGGCAGGGTACAGTTACACACATTCCCTGTACAGCTTCTCATGGACTCACTCTGCACTTAGTCATGCCCACTGGCCTTGTTGTTCACTGCTGTGTGCCCCCTGCCTGTGCAGCTTCTCATGGACTCACTCTGCACTTAGTCCTGCCTACTGGCCTTGTCATTCACTGCTGTGTCCACCCTGCCTGTGCGGCTTCTCCTGGACAAGCTCTGCACTTAGTCCTGCCCACTGGCCTTGTCGCTCACTGTTGTGTGCCCCCTGCCTGTGCAGCTTCTCATGGACAAGCTCTGCACTTCGTTTTGACCAGTTGGCCTTGTTGCTCCTTGCTGTGTTGAACTATTCCCTGTGCAGCTTCTAATGTACCTCAGCTGCTCCTTGGACTGGCCACTGGCCTTGCTGTTTTCCCCCTGCCTGTGCAGCTTCTCATGGACAAGCTCTGCACTTCGTTTTAACCACTGGCCTTGTTGCTCCTTGCTGTGTTGAACTATTCCCTGTGCAGCTTCTCATGTACCTCAGCTGCATCTTGGACTGGCCACTGGCCTTGCTGTTTGCCCCCTGCCTGTGAAGCTTCTCATGGACAAGCTCTGCACTTCGTTTTGACCAATGGCCATTTTGCTCCTTGCTGTGTTGAACTATTCCCTGTGCAGCTTCTCATGTATCTCATCTGCACCTTGGACTGGCCACTGGCCTTGCTGCTTGCCCCTTGCCTGTGCAGCTTATCATGTACCTCATCTGCACATTGGACTGGCCACTGGCCTTGCTGTTTGCCCCCTGCCTGTGCAGCTTCTCATGGACAACCTCTGCACTTTGTCCTGCCCACTGGCCTTGTCGTTCACTGCTGTGTGCCCCCTGCCTGTGCAGCTTCTCATGGACAAGCTCTGCATTTTGTGCCTTGCTCTTCTCTAATGGGGCCTATCTGTGCAATTTGTCAGCATCCTTACTGAATAAAGTTTTTCCTGTGTGTATATGGTTTACTGTGCCACATGCCCTGTGTGCCACTACAACATTATTAATGGCTTGTCTGACTTGTTCAGTATTGTACTGGGGTGACAGGGACTTCAGTTCTTCCTGACTGTGATACTTGTGGGTGCAATGATGTTGTTTTTAGATGGTACGCCGTTGTCATTTTCATTCTTTGTTCATGTTAGCTATATTGTACACATGTCAGGTTTGGGGGCACTGCCAGCACAGTGTGAGATTCTTTCCACAGGATTGCAGGCAGGCTGGCTGGGGTCATCATGTATGTGTGTTGTTACTTTCTGTGTGCCCAGCAGCGTAGGTGTATGGTCATGGTGTGATGGTCAGTCATCCTAGTTACATGGGTTACTTTCAATGTGTGCACTTGGGTGGTCAAGAAGTGAGCAGTGTGAAGGGGGTGAGTTTGTCGTGAGTGTTGATGTGTGTGTGCCCATGCAATGTCAACTACACACATGTGTCAACCAGGAGTAGAGTGCCTGTTTGTGTGATTGTTCAGTCCTGTGATTGTGTGCACATGTGTGAGTTGTATGTTGTGCACTGTGCAGTGTGTGGTGTGTCCTTGCAGTTCTGGCTGACTCCTACTTGTTGCTTTTGCCAATTGTGAGTATGCAGAGTGTGTGACTGGCAAGTCAGAGTTTTGTTTTGTTGAACAGCCGTGTGTCTTGATAATGTTTGTACTCACTGTGCATACCTGCTCAACCACACTGACATTGTGGGTGTGATGTTCTCATGCATTGCTGCCCATGTTGCTTTATTGCCTCCAGTGTGGCATGTGGTGTGCGGTGTCATACCATGCCCTATCTGTGCTTCAGATGCCTTGATATTGTGAGTCAGCACTCCCTCTATTTGTGTATGGTACACTCCTGCCATGTCCACTACTGAAGTGCACACCACTTCACTTTGATGTCAGCTGTCCCCTTGTGTTGCCTGTGTGTGTGCCTCCCCATCATTTCATTTGTGACACTGTGCTTTGTGGTGCAGATCTTTGTCCAGGAGCACTGTGCCACTCATGACATTTTCCCAATTAATTATCTGTGTTGTTCTAGTACTTTTCAGTAGTCATGGTTGCTCATGTGCAGTTCAACTGTCTGTGCTGCCCAGTCCTCTGGTCAAGTTGTTTCCACTTTTGTGTCCCAGACTTGTGCATCTGTGGGTGTTGTGTTAGGTGTCTGTGTGTATGCTGGGGTACTGCTTGACTTCCTGAGTGTGCTGTTGTCAGTGTGCTGTTTTGATTGTTGTTGTGGGTGTTCATGGTGTGTCACTCATGGCTGTGTGGGACTGTTGTTTTGTGTGCACACACTGCTTGTTGTGCATGCAGTGCTGTGGGTGTATGTTGCCTTGTCCTGGCCTGGTGTGCAACCCCTGATGTCCTGCTGTGTTTGCTATGTGATTTATTGTCATGTGCATCTGTTGTGTGTTTAATGTGGCTGTGTTGTTCTGTGATGGTGCACTTCTTGTCGGTGTTGTGGTATGTGGTCTGTGCATTGTTCCTGACTGATGATGTTGTGCACTCCTGTTGTGTCTGTGCTCCCATTGCCTTACCACAGTTGTGCTGCATAGGTCATGTGTGGTCTTGTTGTGGTTCTGTGTGTGTTTCTGTTGAGTTATGTGTTTTACTGTTGTTTTTGTGCAGATATTAGTTCTGGCATCCCTGTGTGTGATGTTTGTGGATACCCCCAGGTAGTGTGATTGTTTGTCTGTGTATTGACAGGATATTATTGACACCCTTCTGTGTATCTGACACTGGGGTTGTGTGCTGCAGGTGTGTGGGGGTATGTGTGAGGAATCCTACTTGTGTTAGACAGTCATGGAGTGTGTCAATGTGCCCTGTGTGTTGTGCTGCTGGCATACTCCTGTGAAGTTGTTGTGTCCATATGTGTGGCTGTTCACAGTTTGACTTCAGGGCCTTCCTTTCATCCCTTTGTCTATACATGGGTTGCCTTGCTGTCTCCCTGAGTTGTTGCACTGAGGTGACTGTGGTTTGACTTCACTCACTGTACCAGCCATGTGTGCTTTGATGGGGTGAGAGTGTTGTTCTCTGTTCCTTGTCTTGCATGTTATGTACACATGCTTGTTGGTTGTCTCCTTGGCCTTCCATTTTTTTTTGTTACATATTTATATAGCGCAAACTCGACCCAAAGGTATTGGAGCGCTTTACATAGCACCATATTTACATTACACATTCAGACACGGGGAGATTAAGTGATTTGCCCAGAATCACAGGATGTGGACGCGACCTCGAGGCTCGAACCCTGGTTTCCAGCACCAAAGTCGGCAGCGTAGCCGACGGACCACATCCTCTCCCCACATTTGTGTGCACCTCACTTTGGCTTTCCAATATGCTGTGTTCTATTGCAGGTGGCATGTGGTCTGTGTTTGTTGCTGTGTGTCAGTGTGGGGTATGTCTGTGTGACTTGACAGGCTGTGTGTCCAGTAGGATGTTTGTTCATTGTATGTGTGTGTGTGTTCAGCTTTCTTGCCATGAATTTGGTGTTGTTGTGGTGTGTGGGTTGCCCTGGGCCTGTGCTTCTGTGCTGTGTGTTCCTCTGCAGCCACTCCTGTGGCTGTCTCCCTGGTTGTTTGTTGTGTGGTGCAGGGTGTGGATTCACCTAGCTTTGTGTTGGGCATTGTTAGAAAGGATAGACGGACCGGGAGGGTCGGCCGGGGTCAGGAGGAGAGGTCTCCGGGGAGAGCCGTCTCCAGCGATCGTACAGATAAGTAACTTCCCCCCCACAGACAGATACCACACTCAGATAAGGTTCAGTGTTCTTTATAAGCACTTCTTAAGGTACGGTTGAATGGTACAAGGAGGTCTGGACTCAGGGGTCCCCTCGATTCAAGTCTCTCAAAGCAGGGTAAGGGGTAGCGGGACAGTCTGTCTACCAGTCAGGTAGTTTGGATGAGATGATGATTAGCTCACAATCCTCGAGCTTAGTTGGTGCGGGCCGCGGCAGCGCCAGCAGGTCCCGGAACGATGGTCGATGTACGGTCCGCGGCAGCGCCAGCTGGTCCCGGTGAGGTTGACCGTTACAACGGGCCGCGGCAGCGCCAGCAGGTCCCGGAAAGATGGTCGATGTACGGTCCGCGGCAGCGCCAGCAGGTCCCGGTGAGGATGGTCGTTACAACGGGCCGCGGCAGCGCCAGCAGGTCCCGACGAGGATGGATGTTGTAGAAGGCCGCGGCAGCGCCAGCAGGCAGGACGATGGTTCACAAGAGCGGGCTACGGCAGCGCCAGTAGTCCGTCAAGGCTGAGTTCTCTCGGTGTCTCTCGACTCCAGGATACAACTGCCTTCCTGCTCCGGAGTTGCCCCAGTTATAGGGCAGGCGCTCTTTGATGTCCGGACCCTCGCACTTGGAGGTCGGAGGGCCCGGGATGAAGGTGTCCAGACACCCAGCAGGGGGTGGAGCCAGCGCCTGGGGGAGCTGGGGGCGATCGGCACCTGGCGGGGGAAGAGCTCTTGACACTTCGTCCTCCCATTGACCTGCCAAGTGGTCCGCTCACCTCCTGGGTGGATGGTGGTGCCGGGATGTCGGGGCCGGTCAGGCCCGGGGTTAGGGTCGGGGCGAGGCCACGCGGCCTCGTGGTGCAGGGCCCAAGATGGCGGCTTGAACCGGCCGGGGAAGCCGGTGGGGCTGGGCCCCGTGATGAGTAGAGGTCCGAGGGCAGAAGATCCGTCGGGAGACGGGGTACGGGTGCTTTTCGTGGGTTATGCCTGGTGGGCCGGAGCTCGGGCCCTGTCGTGCGGGGAGGGAGCAAGCCCTTCGTGTGGCCTGTCCAACATGCGTCCCCCCCAGCTGAGGACGGGGAGAGTCACCCATCTCCTTGGGGACTCTCTTCGTCGAGGCGGAAAAAGCGGGACAGGCCATCCGCGTTGGCGTGGTCTTGGCCTGGTCGGTGCTCCACAGTGAAGTCCATTCCCTGCAGGGAAATGGACCAGCGCAAGAGTTTTGGGTTCTCCCCCCGCATCTGCATCAGCCACTGCAGGGGTCGATGGTCGGTTTGTACCCGGAAGTGGGTACCGAAGAGATAGGGCCGGAGCTTTTTGAGGGCCCACACCACTGCGAAGGCCTCCCTCTCGATGGTGCTCCAGCGCTGTTCTCGGGCCAGGAGACGTCGACTGATGAAGGCCACCGGCTGGTCATGACCTTCGGGGTTTAACTGAGAAAGGACGGCTCCGATGCCGTGGTCGGAGGCGTCGGTCTGTACCATGAATTCCCGACTGTAATCGGGGGCCTGGAGCACAGGGGCGGTGCATAGAGCGGCCTTCAGCTTCTCGAAGGCCGCTTGACAATCGGGGGTCCAGTTAATCCGCTTCGGCTGGTTCTTGGACGTGAGACCTGTGAGGGGCCCCACGATGCTGCCGTAGTCTTTCACGAACCGCCGGTAGTAGCCGGTGATCCCCAAGAAGGCTCGGACCTCGGTCTGGGTGACGGGGGGCTGCCAGGACTGGATGGCAGCAATCTTAAGTTGTAGCGGGGCCACCAGCCCGCTTCCCACTTGGTGCCCAAGGTAGGTCACAGACCCTTGGCCAATTTGGCACTTGCCGGCCTTAATTGTGAGGCCGGCCCGCTGGAGGGCCTGTAGGACCTCTTGGAGGTGACGGAGGTGGTCGGGCCAGTGGTGGCTGTACACAGCGATATCGTCCAGGTAGGCAGCGCTGAACTCTTCGAGCCCCGCCAAGACCTGGTTCACGAGGCGTTGAAACGTGGCGGGGGCATTCTTCATGCCGAAGGGCATGACCTTGAATTGGTAGTGGCCATCGGGGGTAGAGAAGGCTGACCGTTCCTGAGCCCTGGGTGTGAGGCCGATCTGCCAGTAGCCCGCTGTTAGGTCGAAGATACTGAGGTAGCGGGCGGCCCCCAGCCGGTCGATCAGCTCGTCTGCTCGGGGGATCGGATGAGCGTCGGTCCGGGTGACAGCGTTCAAGCCCCGGTAGTCGACGCAGAATCTCAGTTCAGGTGTGGTGCCGGGGGCAGCGGCTTTGGGGACCAATACAACCGGACTGGCCCAGGGACTGTCCGAGGGCTCGATGACCCCGATTGTGAGCATCTTGGCCACCTCCTCCTGTATGCAGGCCCGTACCCGATCTGGTACGCGGTAGGCCCGGTGTCGGACAGGGGGACTGTCCCCGGTGTCCACGTCGTGCAAACACCAAGGGGTGACCCCGGGGGTGAGGGAGAACAGGGTAGCGAACTGCAGCAGGAGGTTCCGGCAGCCCTGGCGTTGCTCCGAAGTGAGGGTGTCAGAGAGCCGGACCCCGTCCATGGAGCCGTCATTCTCCTGAGTCTTCAGAAGATCCGGGAGGGGTTCGGAGTCTTCCTCTGCCCCACTGTCCGTAGCCATCAGGAGGCTGAGTTCTGAGCGCACAAAGTGTGGTTTGAGTCGGTTGGTGTGGAGGACCCGAAGGGGGTTCCGGGAGGTCCCCAGGTCGATGAGGTAAGTGACGGGGCTTTTGCGCTCGACCACTTTGAAGGGCCCCGTCCACTTATCTTGCAAGGCACATGGTTCGGTGGGGGACATCACCCATACTTGTTGTCCAGGCTCGAACTCAACGGAGGAGGCATTGTGATCATACCACCTCTTCATGTCCTCCTGGCTGGCCTCGAGGTTCGCCTTGGCCATCTCTCTGAAGCGCCGGGTCTGATTGCGTAGGGCCAGGAGGTATTTGAAGACGTCTGGAGGGGTCTTTAGGGGGGCCATCTCCCAACCTTCTTTTACTAGGCTGAGGGGCCCTCGCACAGGGTGCCCGTACAGGAGTTCGAAAGGGCTAAAACCGAGGGACTTCTGGGGAACTTCGCGGTAGGCGAAGAGGAGGCACGGGAGTAGTACATCCCACTGGCGACGGAGGGGCTCTTCCAATCCCCCAATCATCCCCTTGAGGGTGCGGTTAAAACGCTCCACTAGTCCGTTCCCTTGGGGGTGATAGGGGGTCGTGAATCTGTAGGTGACCCCGCATTGTTGCCAGAGGGACTTCATGTATTTGGATATAAAGTTCGTGCCTCGGTTGCTGACGACTTCTCGGGGGAAGCCTACCCGGGAGAAGATCCCCATTAGGGCCCGGCCAACCACCGGAGCTGTCACGGTCCGTAGGGGCACCGCCTCGGGGTAGCGGGTGGCATGGTCCACCAGTACTAAGATGAACCTGTGTCCTTGTGCCGTGCGGGGGTCCAGAGGCCCCACGATGTCTATCCCCACCCTCTCGAACGGGGTGGTGACCACAGGGAAGGGTTGCAGAGGGGCTTTCAGCTTCCGACCACTCTTCCCGCTGGCTTGGCATGTGGGGCAAGATCGGCAGTGGTTCAGGACGTCATTCCTCATCTTCGGCCAGAAAAAGTGGGTCACTAGGCGGCTGTACGTTTTATCTTGGCCCAGGTGTCCAGCCAGGGGGACATCGTGGGCCAGGTTGAGCAGAAAGTCTCTGAAGCGGAGAGGTACCACCAGTACTCGACCGGCCCCCAGCTCGGCAATTCTTTGCTCGCTGTATAGCAGGTCGTTATCCCAGTAGACCCAGTGAGTTCCGGTGGAGTCCCCTGCGTTCTGGGCGCTGGCTTGTTGGCGGAGTCCCTCGAGGGAGGGACAGGTCTTTTGTTCCTGGCGGAACTGTGCTTGGGTGGGCCCCCCCTCTTGACGCCACTGAGCCAGGTCAGGAAGGTCCTGGGGTTGCGCGTCCCCTTCGGCCGTCGGGTCTGGGAGGCTGGCCTCGTCGGTGTCTTCTACTGGGGCGACTGGGGGCGGAGGTGCTGGCCATTCTGGTTCTTCTGATCGGGGGACGGCACGGGCGGCCATGGACCGGGTGGTTATGCAGGCCCAGTCCGGGAGGCCCAGCATCCCCAGGTGCTCTCTTCTCTCAACGGTGGCCCACGGGGAACTCTCGAGGTCATTTCCCAGGAGGCAGTCCACGGGGGCATCGTCCCGGACCGTCACCTTCAACAGGCCGGAGACCCCTCCCCATTCGAATGGAACGCAGGCCATTTGACACATACTTTCAGAGTTGTCTGCCGAGCGGACGGGGCAGAGAATGTTCGGCAGGATCTGCTCGGGCTTCACCAGGTGACAGCGGACGGCCGTCACACTGGCGCCTGTGTCACGCAAGGCCTCGGCTCGCTGTCCATTAATGGTCACCCACTGACCGTATTTCCTGGTGTTAGCGGGTAGGTGAGCCCGCGGGACCATGTCTCTTCCCCCTAAGCACGCCAGGACCATGGCGGCCGGTTCCCACTCTTGCTGGGCCGGCTCATACTCCTCTGGTTCCTCCAATGATCGCTCTTCCCCCAGGGCGGCGGCAGCTACCTGGCGGGGCTTGGGTGTTTGGTTCTGCGGGCAGCTCGGGTCATTGGCGTAGTGGCCGACTCGCTGGCATCGGTGGCACGTGACGTTGGCTCGGACCCCAGGACGCCACGGGGGGTTGCCCCGACCGGCCGGAGCCGGGGTGCTGGCCACGGGTGTTGCGGGCAAGGCGTCTCTCCCTCGCCCCTGGCCCCCTCCTCCTCCCCGAGGACGGTGCTGGCCTTGGTTGTTTCTGTTCTGTTCGTGTGGCCCCCTCCGGCCCACTCGGGTGCTTTCCCATCGGTCAGCTTCGGCGGCGAGCTGCCGGGGGTCAGTCAGCTTACTGTCGAGGAGGTGCTGCCTGAGCTCGACGAAGCAGTTGTTCGACAGGTGCTCCCATACCATCAGGTTAAAGAGTTGTTCGTAGGTGGTGACCTGGCTCCCCTTTATCCAACCCTCGAAGGCACGGCTGAAATAGTTCACGTATTCTACCCAAGTTGTACCTGGGATCCGGGTGCAATCTCTGAACCTCTGGCGGTACATCTCGGGTGTGAGGCCGTAGCGGGTGAGGAGGGCAGCCTTCATGTGGTCGTAGGACGACATTTGGTGATCTGGGAGCTGCAGTAGGGCATCGCGCCCCTCGTTGATAAACCTCCCCCAGAGTCCGGCTCCCCAATCACTCCGGTCGATCCGGTGGGAGGTCATGGCGATCTCGTAGGCTTTAAACCACTGTTGTATGTCGTCTTCTCGGACATACTCGCGGACAACATCCTTGGGGATGTGGACTTTTTTCTCGATTGGCCCCGGGGTGTGTGGTCGCTCAGGCACCCCCAGTTCTTTATTCTGTTTCCGAAGTTCTATTTCCGCCAGTTTGCGCTCGTGCTCGAGCGTTATTTTTTTCTCCTCCAGCTCTCTCTGTCTCTGCTTCTCTTCTCGTTCATCTCGGAGCCGCATGTGCTCGAGGTTGAGTTTCTGTTCAGCTAACTTGAGTTCCCCATCCATCTTGAGTCGTGCCATTTCCAACTCGTGCAATCTGGTTCTTTCTCTTTCTCGGATCTCCTCCTGCGAGAGGCCCGTTCCCCGCTCCTCGGGAGCCGTGGCGTTCCCCTCTGGTGTGATGCTGCTTTGGTCGGAGGGTCCGGCGACCCCAGTTTCTGCCCACGACTCTAGGGCGTGCTTTAGATCCTCTTTGGTACTCAGGCCGGTGGTAGCAATGCCAAGTTCTATGCAGAATTGTCTCAGTTCGCGGTGGTTGTATTCTTCTAATTTCTCCATTTGGAATTTCTCGGTGGAGTTGCTATCTTTGGCTGACATCGTGTTGTTGTCGTGGGGTGAGCTACTCTCTGTACGATTACGCGTTGATTCGGATCGCGCCGCTGGCCACCAATGTTAGAAAGGATAGACGGACCGGGAGGGTCGGCCGGGGTCAGGAGGAGAGGTCTCCGGGGAGAGCCGTCTCCAGCGATCGTACAGATAAGTAACTTCCCCCCCACAGACAGATACCACACACAGATAAGGTTCAGTGTTCTTTATAAGCACTTCTTAAGGTACGGTTGAATGGTACAAGGAGGTCTGGACTCAGGGGTCCCCTCGATTCAAGTCTCTCAAAGCAGGGTAAGGGGTAGCGGGACAGTCTGTCTACCAGTCAGGTAGTTTGGATGAGATGATGATTAGCTCACAATCCTCGAGCTTAGTTGGTGCGGGCCGCGGCAGCGCCAGCAGGTCCCGGAACGATGGTCGATGTACGGTCCGCGGCAGCGCCAGCTGGTCCCGGTGAGGTTGACCGTTACAACGGGCCGCGGCAGCGCCAGCAGGTCCCGGAAAGATGGTCGATGTACGGTCCGCGGCAGCGCCAGCAGGTCCCGGTGAGGATGGTCGTTACAACGGGCCGCGGCAGCGCCAGCAGGTCCCGACGAGGATGGATGTTGTAGAAGGCCGCGGCAGCGCCAGCAGGCAGGACGATGGTTCACAAGAGCGGGCTACGGCAGCGCCAGTAGTCCGTCAAGGCTGAGTTCTCTCGGTGTCTCTCGACTCCAGGATACAACTGCCTTCCTGCTCCGGAGTTGCCCCAGTTATAGGGCAGGCGCTCTTTGATGTCCGGACCCTCGCACTTGGAGGTCGGAGGGCCCGGGATGAAGGTGTCCAGACACCCAGCAGGGGGTGGAGCCAGCGCCTGGGGGAGCTGGGGGCGATCGGCACCTGGCGGGGGAAGAGCTCTTGACACTTCGTCCTCCCATTGACCTGCCAAGTGGTCCGCTCACCTCCTGGGTGGATGGTGGTGCCGGGATGTCGGGGCCGGTCAGGCCCGGGGTTAGGGTCGGGGCGAGGCCACGCGGCCTCGTGGTGCAGGGCCCAAGATGGCGGCTTGAACCGGCCGGGGAAGCCGGTGGGGCTGGGCCCCGTGATGAGTAGAGGTCCGAGGGCAGAAGATCCGTCGGGAGACGGGGTACGGGTGCTTTTCGTGGGTTATGCCTGGTGGGCCGGAGCTCGGGCCCTGTCGTGCGGGGAGGGAGCAAGCCCTTCGTGTGGCCTGTCCAACATGCGTCCCCCCCAGCTGAGGACGGGGAGAGTCACCCATCTCCTTGGGGACTCTCTTCGTCGAGGCGGAAAAAGCGGGACAGGCCATCCGCGTTGGCGTGGTCTTGGCCTGGTCGGTGCTCCACAGTGAAGTCCATTCCCTGCAGGGAAATGGACCAGCGCAAGAGTTTTGGGTTCTCCCCCCGCATCTGCATCAGCCACTGCAGGGGTCGATGGTCGGTTTGTACCCGGAAGTGGGTACCGAAGAGATAGGGCCGGAGCTTTTTGAGGGCCCACACCACTGCGAAGGCCTCCCTCTCGATGGTGCTCCAGCGCTGTTCTCGGGCCAGGAGACGTCGACTGATGAAGGCCACCGGCTGGTCATGACCTTCGGGGTTTAACTGAGAAAGGACGGCTCCGATGCCGTGGTCGGAGGCGTCGGTCTGTACCATGAATTCCCGACTGTAATCGGGGGCCTGGAGCACAGGGGCGGTGCATAGAGCGGCCTTCAGCTTCTCGAAGGCCGCTTGACAATCGGGGGTCCAGTTAATCCGCTTCGGCTGGTTCTTGGACGTGAGACCTGTGAGGGGCCCCACGATGCTGCCGTAGTCTTTCACGAACCGCCGGTAGTAGCCGGTGATCCCCAAGAAGGCTCGGACCTCGGTCTGGGTGACGGGGGGCTGCCAGGACTGGATGGCAGCAATCTTAAGTTGTAGCGGGGCCACCAGCCCGCTTCCCACTTGGTGCCCAAGGTAGGTCACAGACCCTTGGCCAATTTGGCACTTGCCGGCCTTAATTGTGAGGCCGGCCCGCTGGAGGGCCTGTAGGACCTCTTGGAGGTGACGGAGGTGGTCGGGCCAGTGGTGGCTGTACACAGCGATATCGTCCAGGTAGGCAGCGCTGAACTCTTCGAGCCCCGCCAAGACCTGGTTCACGAGGCGTTGAAACGTGGCGGGGGCATTCTTCATGCCGAAGGGCATGACCTTGAATTGGTAGTGGCCATCGGGGGTAGAGAAGGCTGACCGTTCCTGAGCCCTGGGTGTGAGGCCGATCTGCCAGTAGCCCGCTGTTAGGTCGAAGATACTGAGGTAGCGGGCGGCCCCCAGCCGGTCGATCAGCTCGTCTGCTCGGGGGATCGGATGAGCGTCGGTCCGGGTGACAGCGTTCAAGCCCCGGTAGTCGACGCAGAATCTCAGTTCAGGTGTGGTGCCGGGGGCAGCGGCTTTGGGGACCAATACAACCGGACTGGCCCAGGGACTGTCCGAGGGCTCGATGACCCCGATTGTGAGCATCTTGGCCACCTCCTCCTGTATGCAGGCCCGTACCCGATCTGGTACGCGGTAGGCCCGGTGTCGGACAGGGGGACTGTCCCCGGTGTCCACGTCGTGCAAACACCAAGGGGTGACCCCGGGGGTGAGGGAGAACAGGGTAGCGAACTGCAGCAGGAGGTTCCGGCAGCCCTGGCGTTGCTCCGAAGTGAGGGTGTCAGAGAGCCGGACCCCGTCCATGGAGCCGTCATTCTCCTGAGTCTTCAGAAGATCCGGGAGGGGTTCGGAGTCTTCCTCTGCCCCACTGTCCGTAGCCATCAGGAGGCTGAGTTCTGAGCGCACAAAGTGTGGTTTGAGTCGGTTGGTGTGGAGGACCCGAAGGGGGTTCCGGGAGGTCCCCAGGTCGATGAGGTAAGTGACGGGGCTTTTGCGCTCGACCACTTTGAAGGGCCCCGTCCACTTATCTTGCAAGGCACATGGTTCGGTGGGGGACATCACCCATACTTGTTGTCCAGGCTCGAACTCAACGGAGGAGGCATTGTGATCATACCACCTCTTCATGTCCTCCTGGCTGGCCTCGAGGTTCGCCTTGGCCATCTCTCTGAAGCGCCGGGTCTGATTGCGTAGGGCCAGGAGGTATTTGAAGACGTCTGGAGGGGTCTTTAGGGGGGCCATCTCCCAACCTTCTTTTACTAGGCTGAGGGGCCCTCGCACAGGGTGCCCGTACAGGAGTTCGAAAGGGCTAAAACCGAGGGACTTCTGGGGAACTTCGCGGTAGGCGAAGAGGAGGCACGGGAGTAGTACATCCCACTGGCGACGGAGGGGCTCTTCCAATCCCCCAATCATCCCCTTGAGGGTGCGGTTAAAACGCTCCACTAGTCCGTTCCCTTGGGGGTGATAGGGGGTCGTGAATCTGTAGGTGACCCCGCATTGTTGCCAGAGGGACTTCATGTATTTGGATATAAAGTTCGTGCCTCGGTCGCTGACGACTTCTCGGGGGAAGCCTACCCGGGAGAAGATCCCCATTAGGGCCCGGCCAACCACCGGAGCTGTCACGGTCCGTAGGGGCACCGCCTCGGGGTAGCGGGTGGCATGGTCCACCAGTACTAAGATGAACCTGTGTCCTTGTGCCGTGCGGGGGTCCAGAGGCCCCACGATGTCTATCCCCACCCTCTCGAACGGGGTGGTGACCACAGGGAAGGGTTGCAGAGGGGCTTTCAGCTTCCGACCACTCTTCCCGCTGGCTTGGCATGTGGGGCAAGATCGGCAGTGGTTCAGGACGTCATTCCTCATCTTCGGCCAGAAAAAGTGGGTCACTAGGCGGCTGTACGTTTTATCTTGGCCCAGGTGTCCAGCCAGGGGGACATCGTGGGCCAGGTTGAGCAGAAAGTCTCTGAAGCGGAGAGGTACCACCAGTACTCGACCGGCCCCCAGCTCGGCAATTCTTTGCTCGCTGTATAGCAGGTCGTTATCCCAGTAGACCCAGTGAGTTCCGGTGGAGTCCCCTGCGTTCTGGGCGCTGGCTTGTTGGCGGAGTCCCTCGAGGGAGGGACAGGTCTTTTGTTCCTGGCGGAACTGTGCTTGGGTGGGCCCCCCCTCTTGACGCCACTGAGCCAGGTCAGGAAGGTCCTGGGGTTGCGCGTCCCCTTCGGCCGTCGGGTCTGGGAGGCTGGCCTCGTCGGTGTCTTCTACTGGGGCGACTTGGGGCGGAGGTGCTGGCCATTCTGGTTCTTCTGATCGGGGGACGGCACGGGCGGCCATGGACCGGGTGGTTATGCAGGCCCAGTCCGGGAGGCCCAGCATCCCCAGGTGCTCTCTTCTCTCAACGGTGGCCCACGGGGAACTCTCGAGGTCATTTCCCAGGAGGCAGTCCACGGGGGCATCGTCCCGGACCGTCACCTTCAACAGGCCGGAGACCCCTCCCCATTCGAATGGAACGCAGGCCATTTGACACATACTTTCAGAGTTGTCTGCCGAGCGGACGGGGCAGAGAATGTTCGGCAGGATCTGCTCGGGCTTCACCAGGTGACAGCGGACGGCCGTCACACTGGCGCCTGTGTCACGCAAGGCCTCGGCTCGCTGTCCATTAATGGTCACCCACTGACCGTATTTCCTGGTGTTAGCGGGTAGGTGAGCCCGCGGGACCATGTCTCTTCCCCCTAAGCACGCCAGGACCATGGCGGCCGGTTCCCACTCTTGCTGGGCCGGCTCATACTCCTCTGGTTCCTCCAATGATCGCTCTTCCCCCAGGGCGGCGGCAGCTACCTGGCGGGGCTTGGGTGTTTGGTTCTGCGGGCAGCTCGGGTCATTGGCGTAGTGGCCGACTCGCTGGCATCGGTGGCACGTGACGTTGGCTCGGACCCCAGGACGCCACGGGGGGTTGCCCCGACCGGCCGGAGCCGGGGTGCTGGCCACGGGTGTTGCGGGCAAGGCGTCTCTCCCTCGCCCCTGGCCCCCTCCTCCTCCCCGAGGACGGTGCTGGCCTTGGTTGTTTCTGTTCTGTTCGTGTGGCCCCCTCCGGCCCACTCGGGTGCTTTCCCATCGGTCAGCTTCGGCGGCGAGCTGCCGGGGGTCAGTCAGCTTACTGTCGAGGAGGTGCTGCCTGAGCTCGACGAAGCAGTTGTTCGACAGGTGCTCCCATACCATCAGGTTAAAGAGTTGTTCGTAGGTGGTGACCTGGCTCCCCTTTATCCAACCCTCGAAGGCACGGCTGAAATAGTTCACGTATTCTACCCAAGTTGTACCTGGGATCCGGGTGCAATCTCTGAACCTCTGGCGGTACATCTCGGGTGTGAGGCCGTAGCGGGTGAGGAGGGCAGCCTTCATGTGGTCGTAGGACGACATTTGGTGATCTGGGAGCTGCAGTAGGGCATCGCGCCCCTCGTTGATAAACCTCCCCCAATCACTCCGGTCGATCCGGTGGGAGGTCATGCCGATCTCGTAGGCTTTAAACCACTGTTGTATGTCGTCTTCTCGGACATACTCGCGGACAACATCCTTGGGGATGTGGACTTTTTTCTCGATTGGCCCCGGGGTGTGTGGTCGCTCAGGCACCCCCAGTTCTTTATTCTGTTTCCGAAGTTCTATTTCCGCCAGTTTGCGCTCGTGCTCGAGCGTTATTTTTTTCTCCTCCAGCTCTCTCTGTCTCTGCTTCTCTTCTCGTTCATCTCGGAGCCGCATGTGCTCGAGGTTGAGTTTCTGTTCAGCTAACTTGAGTTCCCCATCCATCTTGAGTCGTGCCATTTCCAACTCGTGCAATCTGGTTCTTTCTCTTTCTCGGATCTCCTCCTGCGAGAGGCCCGTTCCCCGCTCCTCGGGAGCCGTGGCGTTCCCCTCTGGTGTGATGCTGCTTTGGTCGGAGGGTCCGGCGACCCCAGTTTCTGCCCACGACTCTAGGGCGTGCTTTAGATCCTCTTTGGTACTCAGGCCGGTGGTAGCAATGCCAAGTTCTATGCAGAATTGTCTCAGTTCGCGGTGGTTGTATTCTTCTAATTTCTCCATTTGGAATTTCTCGGTGGAGTTGCTATCTTTGGCTGACATCGTGTTGTTGTCGTGGGGTGAGCTACTCTCTGTACGATTACGCGTTGATTCGGATCGCGCCGCTGGCCACCAATGTTAGAAAGGATAGACGGACCGGGAGGGTCGGCCGGGGTCAGGAGGAGAGGTCTCCGGGGAGAGCCGTCTCCAGCGATCGTACAGATAAGTAACTTCCCCCCCACAGACAGATACCACACACAGATAAGGTTCAGTGTTCTTTATAAGCACTTCTTAAGGTACGGTTGAATGGTACAAGGAGGTCTGGACTCAGGGGTCCCTCGATTCAAGTCTCTCAAAGCAGGGTAAGGGGTAGCGGGACAGTCTGTCTACCAGTCAGGTAGTTTGGATGAGATGATGATTAGCTCACAATCCTCGAGCTTAGTTGGTGCGGGCCGCGGCAGCGCCAGCAGGTCCCGGAACGATGGTCGATGTACGGTCCGCGGCAGCGCCAGCTGGTCCCGGTGAGGTTGACCGTTACAACGGGCCGCGGCAGCGCCAGCAGGTCCCGGAAAGATGGTCGATGTACGGTCCGCGGCAGCGCCAGCAGGTCCCGGTGAGGATGGTCGTTACAACGGGCCGCGGCAGCGCCAGCAGGTCCCGACGAGGATGGATGTTGTAGAAGGCCGCGGCAGCGCCAGCAGGCAGGACGATGGTTCACAAGAGCGGGCTACGGCAGCGCCAGTAGTCCGTCAAGGCTGAGTTCTCTCGGTGTCTCTCGACTCCAGGATACAACTGCCTTCCTGCTCCGGAGTTGCCCCAGTTATAGGGCAGGCGCTCTTTGATGTCCGGACCCTCGCACTTGGAGGTCGGAGGGCCCGGGATGAAGGTGTCCAGACACCCAGCAGGGGGTGGAGCCAGCGCCTGGGGGAGCTGGGGGCGATCGGCACCTGGCGGGGGAAGAGCTCTTGACACTTCGTCCTCCCATTGACCTGCCAAGTGGTCCGCTCACCTCCTGGGTGGATGGTGGTGCCGGGATGTCGGGGCCGGTCAGGCCCGGGGTTAGGGTCGGGGCGAGGCCACGCGGCCTCGTGGTGCAGGGCCCAAGATGGCGGCTTGAACCGGCCGGGGAAGCCGGTGGGGCTGGGCCCCGTGATGAGTAGAGGTCCGAGGGCAGAAGATCCGTCGGGAGACGGGGTACGGGTGCTTTTCGTGGGTTATGCCTGGTGGGCCGGAGCTCGGGCCCTGTCGTGCGGGGAGGGAGCAAGCCCTTCGTGTGGCCTGTCCAACATGCGTCCCCCCCAGCTGAGGACGGGGAGAGTCACCCATCTCCTTGGGGACTCTCTTCGTCGAGGCGGAAAAAGCGGGACAGGCCATCCGCGTTGGCGTGGTCTTGGCCTGGTCGGTGCTCCACAGTGAAGTCCATTCCCTGCAGGGAAATGGACCAGCGCAAGAGTTTTGGGTTCTCCCCCCGCATCTGCATCAGCCACTGCAGGGGTCGATGGTCGGTTTGTACCCGGAAGTGGGTACCGAAGAGATAGGGCCGGAGCTTTTTGAGGGCCCACACCACTGCGAAGGCCTCCCTCTCGATGGTGCTCCAGCGCTGTTCTTGGGCCAGGAGACGTCGACTGATGAAGGCCACCGGCTGGTCATGACCTTCGGGGTTTAACTGAGAAAGGACGGCTCCGATGCCATGGTCGGAGGCGTCGGTCTGTACCATGAATTCCCGACTGTAATCGGGGGCCTGGAGCACAGGGGCGGTGCATAGAGCGGCCTTCAGCTTCTCGAAGGCCGCTTGACAATCGGGGGTCCAGTTAATCCGCTTCGGCTGGTTCTTGGACGTGAGACCTGTGAGGGGCCCCACGATGCTGCCGTAGTCTTTCACGAACCGCCGGTAGTAGCCGGTGATCCCCAAGAAGGCTCGGACCTCGGTCTGGGTGACGGGGGGCTGCCAGGACTGGATGGCAGCAATCTTAAGTTGTAGCGGGGCCACCAGCCCGCTTCCCACTTGGTGCCCAAGGTAGGTCACAGACCCTTGGCCAATTTGGCACTTGCCGGCCTTAATTGTGAGGCCGGCCCGCTGGAGGGCCTGTAGGACCTCTTGGAGGTGACGGAGGTGGTCGGGCCAGTGGTGGCTGTACACAGCGATATCGTCCAGGTAGGCAGCGCTGAACTCTTCGAGCCCCGCCAAGACCTGGTTCACGAGGCGTTGAAACGTGGCGGGGGCATTCTTCATGCCGAAGGGCATGACCTTGAATTGGTAGTGGCCATCGGGGGTAGAGAAGGCTGACCGTTCCTGAGCCCTGGGTGTGAGGCCGATCTGCCAGTAGCCCGCTGTTAGGTCGAAGATACTGAGGTAGCGGGCGGCCCCCAGCCGGTCGATCAGCTCGTCTGCTCGGGGGATCGGATGAGCGTCGGTCCGGGTGACAGCGTTCAAGCCCCGGTAGTCGACGCAGAATCTCAGTTCAGGTGTGGTGCCGGGGGCAGCGGCTTTGGGGACCAATACAACCGGACTGGCCCAGGGACTGTCCGAGGGCTCGATGACCCCGATTGTGAGCATCTTGGCCACCTCCTCCTGTATGCAGGCCCGTACCCGATCTGGTACGCGGTAGGCCCGGTGTCGGACAGGGGGACTGTCCCCGGTGTCCACGTCGTGCAAACACCAAGGGGTGACCCCGGGGGTGAGGGAGAACAGGGTAGCGAACTGCAGCAGGAGGTTCCGGCAGCCCTGGCGTTGCTCCGAAGTGAGGGTGTCAGAGAGCCGGACCCCGTCCATGGAGCCGTCATTCTCCTGAGTCTTCAGAAGATCCGGGAGGGGTTCGGAGTCTTCCTCTGCCCCACTGTCCGTAGCCATCAGGAGGCTGAGTTCTGAGCGCACAAAGTGTGGTTTGAGTCGGTTGGTGTGGAGGACCCGAAGGGGGTTCCGGGAGGTCCCCAGGTCGATGAGGTAAGTGACGGGGCTTTTGCGCTCGACCACTTTGAAGGGCCCCGTCCACTTATCTTGCAAGGCACATGGTTCGGTGGGGGACATCACCCATACTTGTTGTCCAGGCTCGAACTCAACGGAGGAGGCATTGTGATCATACCACCTCTTCATGTCCTCCTGGCTGGCCTCGAGGTTCGCCTTGGCCATCTCTCTGAAGCGCCGGGTCTGATTGCGTAGGGCCAGGAGGTATTTGAAGACGTCTGGAGGGGTCTTTAGGGGGGCCATCTCCCAACCTTCTTTTACTAGGCTGAGGGGCCCTCGCACAGGGTGCCCGTACAGGAGTTCGAAAGGGCTAAAACCGAGGGACTTCTGGGGAACTTCGCGGTAGGCGAAGAGGAGGCACGGGAGTAGTACATCCCACTGGCGACGGAGGGGCTCTTCCAATCCCCCAATCATCCCCTTGAGGGTGCGGTTAAAACGCTCCACTAGTCCGTTCCCTTGGGGGTGATAGGGGGTCGTGAATCTGTAGGTGACCCCGCATTGTTGCCAGAGGGACTTCATGTATTTGGATATAAAGTTCGTGCCTCGGTCGCTGACGACTTCTCGGGGGAAGCCTACCCGGGAGAAGATCCCCATTAGGGCCCGGCCAACCACCGGAGCTGTCACGGTCCGTAGGGGCACCGCCTCGGGGTAGCGGGTGGCATGGTCCACCAGTACTAAGATGAACCTGTGTCCTTGTGCCGTGCGGGGGTCCAGAGGCCCCACGATGTCTATCCCCACCCTCTCGAACGGGGTGGTGACCACAGGGAAGGGTTGCAGAGGGGCTTTCAGCTTCCGACCACTCTTCCCACTGGCTTGGCATGTGGGGCAAGATCGGCAGTGGTTCAGGACGTCATTCCTCATCTTCGGCCAGAAAAAGTGGGTCACTAGGCGGCTGTACGTTTTATCTTGGCCCAGGTGTCCAGCCAGGGGGACATCGTGGGCCAGGTTGAGCAGAAAGTCTCTGAAGCGGAGAGGTACCACCAGTACTCGACCGGCCCCCAGCTCGGCAATTCTTTGCTCGCTGTATAGCAGGTCGTTATCCCAGTAGACCCAGTGAGTTCCGGTGGAGTCCCCTGCGTTCTGGGCGCTGGCTTGTTGGCGGAGTCCCTCGAGGGAGGGACAGGTCTTTTGTTCCTGGCGGAACTGTGCTTGGGTGGGCCCCCCCTCTTGACGCCACTGAGCCAGGTCAGGAAGGTCCTGGGGTTGCGCGTCCCCTTCGGCCGTCGGGTCTGGGAGGCTGGCCTCGTCGGTGTCTTCTACTGGGGCGACTGGGGGCGGAGGTGCTGGCCATTCTGGTTCTTCTGATCGGGGGACGGCACGGGCGGCCATGGACCGGGTGGTTATGCAGGCCCAGTCCGGGAGGCCCAGCATCCCCAGGTGCTCTCTTCTCTCAACGGTGGCCCACGGGGAACTCTCGAGGTCATTTCCCAGGAGGCAGTCCACGGGGGCATCGTCCCGGACCGTCACCTTCAACAGGCCGGAGACCCCTCCCCATTCGAATGGAACGCAGGCCATTTGACACATACTTTCAGAGTTGTCTGCCGAGCGGACGGGGCAGAGAATGTTCGGCAGGATCTGCTCGGGCTTCACCAGGTGACAGCGGACGGCCGTCACACTGGCGCCTGTGTCACGCAAGGCCTCGGCTCGCTGTCCATTAATGGTCACCCACTGACCGTATTTCCTGATGTTAGCGGGTAGGTGAGCCCGCGGGACCATGTCTCTTCCCCCTAAGCACGCCAGGACCATGGCGGCCGGTTCCCACTCTTGCTGGGCCGGCTCATACTCCTCTGGTTCCTCCAATGATCGCTCTTCCCCCAGGGCGGCGGCAGCTACCTGGCGGGGCTTGGGTGTTTGGTTCTGCGGGCAGCTCGGGTCATTGGCGTAGTGGCCGACTCGCTGGCATCGGTGGCACGTGACGTTGGCTCGGACCCCAGGACGCCACGGGGGGTTGCCCCGACCGGCCGGAGCCGGGGTGCTGGCCACGGGTGTTGCGGGCAAGGCGTCTCTCCCTCGCCCCTGGCCCCCTCCTCCTCCCCGAGGACGGTGCTGGCCTTGGTTGTTTCTGTTCTGTTCGTGTGGCCCCCTCCGGCCCACTCGGGTGCTTTCCCATCGGTCAGCTTCGGCGGCGAGCTGCCGGGGGTCAGTCAGCTTACTGTCGAGGAGGTGCTGCCTGAGCTCGACGAAGCAGTTGTTCGACAGGTGCTCCCATACCATCAGGTTAAAGAGTTGTTCGTAGGTGGTGACCTGGCTCCCCTTTATCCAACCCTCGAAGGCACGGCTGAAATAGTTCACGTATTCTACCCAAGTTGTACCTGGGATCCGGGTGCAATCTCTGAACCTCTGGCGGTACATCTCGGGTGTGAGGCCGTAGCGGGTGAGGAGGGCAGCCTTCATGTGGTCGTAGGACGACATTTGGTGATCTGGGAGCTGCAGTAGGGCATCGCGCCCCTCGTTGATAAACCTCCCCCAATCACTCCGGTCGATCCGGTGGGAGGTCATGCCGATCTCGTAGGCTTTAAACCACTGTTGTATGTCGTCTTCTCGGACATACTCGCGGACAACATCCTTGGGGATGTGGACTTTTTTCTCGATTGGCCCCGGGGTGTGTGGTCGCTCAGGCACCCCCAGTTCTTTATTCTGTTTCCGAAGTTCTATTTCCGCCAGTTTGCGCTCGTGCTCGAGCGTTATTTTTTTCTCCTCCAGCTCTCTCTGTCTCTGCTTCTCTTCTCGTTCATCTCGGAGCCGCATGTGCTCGAGGTTGAGTTTCTGTTCAGCTAACTTGAGTTCCCCATCCATCTTGAGTCGTGCCATTTCCAACTCGTGCAATCTGGTTCTTTCTCTTTCTCGGATCTCCTCCTGCGAGAGGCCCGTTCCCCGCTCCTCGGGAGCCGTGGCGTTCCCCTCTGGTGTGATGCTGCTTTGGTCGGAGGGTCCGGCGACCCCAGTTTCTGCCCACGACTCTAGGGCGTGCTTTAGATCCTCTTTGGTACTCAGGCCGGTGGTAGCAATGCCAAGTTCTATGCAGAATTGTCTCAGTTCGCGGTGGTTGTATTCTTCTAATTTCTCCATTTGGAATTTCTCGGTGGAGTTGCTATCTTTGGCTGACATCGTGTTGTTGTCGTGGGGTGAGCTACTCTCTGTACGATTACGCGTTGATTCGGATCGCGCCGCTGGCCACCAATGTTAGAAAGGATAGACGGACCGGGAGGGTCGGCCGGGGTCAGGAGGAGAGGTCTCCGGGGAGAGCCGTCTCCAGCGATCGTACAGATAAGTAACTTCCCCCCCACAGACAGATACCACACACAGATAAGGTTCAGTGTTCTTTATAAGCACTTCTTAAGGTACGGTTGAATGGTACAAGGAGGTCTGGACTCAGGGGTCCCCTCGATTCAAGTCTCTCAAAGCAGGGTAAGGGGTAGCGGGACAGTCTGTCTACCAGTCAGGTAGTTTGGATGAGATGATGATTAGCTCACAATCCTCGAGCTTAGTTGGTGCGGGCCGCGGCAGCGCCAGCAGGTCCCGGAAAGATGGTCGATGTACGGTCCGCGGCAGCGCCAGCAGGTCCCGGTGAGGATGGTCGTTACAACGGGCCGCGGCAGCGCCAGCAGGTCCCGACGAGGATGGATGTTGTAGAAGGCCGCGGCAGCGCCAGCAGGCAGGACGATGGTTCACAAGAGCGGGCTACGGCAGCGCCAGTAGTCCGTCAAGGCTGAGTTCTCTCGGTGTCTCTCGACTCCAGGATACAACTGCCTTCCTGCTCCGGAGTTGCCCCAGTTATAGGGCAGGCGCTCTTTGATGTCCGGACCCTCGCACTTGGAGGTCGGAGGGCCCGGGATGAAGGTGTCCAGACACCCAGCAGGGGGTGGAGCCAGCGCCTGGGGGAGCTGGGGGCGATCGGCACCTGGCGGGGGAAGAGCTCTTGACACTTCGTCCTCCCATTGACCTGCCAAGTGGTCCGCTCACCTCCTGGGTGGATGGTGGTGCCGGGATGTCGGGGCCGGTCAGGCCCGGGGTTAGGGTCGGGGCGAGGCCACGCGGCCTCGTGGTGCAGGGCCCAAGATGGCGGCTTGAACCGGCCGGGGAAGCCGGTGGGGCTGGGCCCCGTGATGAGTAGAGGTCCGAGGGCAGAAGATCCGTCGGGAGACGGGGTACGGGTGCTTTTCGTGGGTTATGCCTGGTGGGCCGGAGCTCGGGCCCTGTCGTGCGGGGAGGGAGCAAGCCCTTCGTGTGACCTGTCCAACAGGCATGGGGATGCACAGGGGGGTGCACATGACATGTCCATTCATGTTAGGCGGGCCATTGTGTGGAGTGGGGAGGTGTGGCTCTGTGTACTTTACACCCTGCCCATGCCTGGCACTGGCTCTGCCTTCTGCATTGTGCGCATGTTTTCCCTTGTCTTCACCTCTGCGGTGACGTGACCTGGACATTACTTGGAGATCGCGGTGATGTGTGACCTGGCTGCAGAGGGGTGACTTGGTGGCAGGTAGGACATGTGTGGGTACACTTGTGGATATGTTCCTGTACCCACCAGGGTGTTTGGTGTGGCCAGGGACCCTGTATCAACCCATGAGTTGTGTGTTGTGGTTGTGTGCAGGATTGTGTTGTTGCGTACCTGCGGTGGCGTCCGCGACAGTCCATGAGTTGCTGGTGATGTATCAGGTACAGCACCGGAAAGACATGAAGAGCTGGATCCATTGTAGTCGGGACCGGGAATCAGGTTTTGCGCTCTGCTGTCGAGCTTCTGCCGACTCTAGTTTGCCGATTTCTCCGCTGCGGTGCGACTGGCTTTTTGGGGCATCTTGATTTGTACAGCGGACGGGACGTCATTCCGCACGGCGGTGAGTCTCCATTGGCTCCCACCGTTGCGGTGGTGGGCGCACTTTGATGACGGTGCGCGTCGCACCGTGACGGACGGGAAATGGGCTGTGTTTGGCCATACTAATATGGCGGGCGTGAGGCCCGCAGCTGTCGTGCGGAAAAAGGCATTTTCCACCACGGCAGGCACCGCCCGCCATCCTAATAGACCCCCTGGTGTTTGGTTTGAGTCGATAAAAGGTACCTGTTTTATACTATAAATTATACAGAATGCTATTAAAAGATCTTATTTACATTTTGTGTTTTCAGGTAACTAAAATGTTTTACAGATTATTTGTCAAAACAAGTATGTATTTAAATTAGAATGGGAACCTAACACTTGCTCAAAAAATTACAATGGTTCAGGCAACAATGTTATAAATTGTATTCCATGTCGCAATTAAAAGCATGTTATTATCTGTTTGCTTTAGAGTTATTTAAGCCTATGACGTTCCTAATTAATAAATGTATCTTTTTTTAAAAGTTTTTTTTAGATATATGTTGAAGGTCTACAATCATATTGTTATTTATTTAATAAATACATTTAAATTCAATGACA
The DNA here is from genome assembly GCF_964204655.1 of Triturus cristatus. Taxonomy (NCBI): domain Eukaryota; kingdom Metazoa; phylum Chordata; class Amphibia; order Caudata; family Salamandridae; genus Triturus; species Triturus cristatus. The sequence goes on along the minus strand of NC_140591.1, from coordinate 1,076,774,000 downwards.
TTAAGGAACCACACCACACAAGTAGAATCTTTAAAGAAGGAAGTGGTCATAGGCATAACAAATACAGGGCCTGATTTAGGGTTTGGCAGATGGAGTAAAGGCATTTTTGTATTTTTGAAAAACAAACTCCCAAATTGGGAGTTTGCTTTTGAAAAATATAAAACTAATGATCCTCTACACCATCAGAGCTGTCTCCCATAGTGTGGGGTCATTTTTACTTTTTCCTCTGTCCCTGGTGGTGATGAACTGTAAAAAACAATGGAATCCAACAGCCCATTCTAAATAGAGCGGACTGTCAGATGGCTTACCTCCGATGGCCCCTACTCCCTCACACTGTAAATGTTGTATACTTATTTTTAATCTCTGGGGAATATCATTATTGACAAGACAAACCAGCCCTCAGGAGTAAGACTGCTTTACTGGAAGTTCAGTTAAGATTTGGTTCAGAAAAGTTTTAAAGGGGCCATCCCATAAGGAGAAAAAGCTGTTCTCTTTCCCCACTCCTACACCTCTAATAGTCACCAACAGGAAGCCTTCTAGGATACTGCTTGAATGATTTCAGGTGGGCCTTTTGTAATGTATTGTAACATCATTCACTGGATGGACCCTTTAAAAGAGAAGCAAGAGACTTGCAGAGTGCATGCAATACCATTACAGTCAGACGAACCGACGAGAAGGTTACATGAAAACATATAAATGAAAAGGAGCAACATCATAAACTGGAAGGAGTAACGACTGGGTACGAACTATGACCCAGATTTATAAAGTGTACGTTCAATGCAGGGCAGCACGTAAAGTTGATTTGCTTTTGGTTACAAACTAAAGCAAACTGTGATTTGAATTGGTTTGTACATACTATTATAGACTTTGCATCAGCTCCACATTCAAAAGTATTGCAAACCCAGTCCAAATTGTTTGTAAATCTAGGCCTATCTAAGGGAGAAAAGCGCATACAACATGCAAAGAGTGAATCACAAGGACAGCTTTGTTACCAACCTAAACCATATGTCTCCTTGATGGTACATCTTGGATATATGTACATTATATAGTACCACCATTACAGAGAGGACCAAATCAACCATGTTACTACCTTTACAGAGTCCACCAGAACCACCAATCAATGTTTTTGTCCCCTATGTAGCTGCCAAGTAAGTTTGAAGCACATGAAATAGTGACACCCTAGTGTGAGAAGATTGAACAATGTGCCCACTTGTTGATGTCCAAACAGGTCACCGTCTAACTGGCTAGTGCCAGCGGTGACTATCGATTTAGTTAAATTTAGGAATCCAAGTAAATATCATTCAACGTTGGTGCATGACAGCCACATCAGGCATGTTCTAGCAAGCTCTGGCCTGGGCCCACACATTATCCTATCACATTTCAAGGGATCCGACCCAGGGACATCCAGTGTTGACCCCAGAGGTCTGAACCTACCACCAAGTATTGGCAAACAGGCTACTACCCATAGTCGATACCCTCCTACATGAGGACCAGACCAGATTTATACTTGAGAGCAGCACCTTCCTAAATGTTGTCTGACGATTGCACCTAATGAAGGCTATCCCAGCTGGGGTTTGAGGGCAGGTAGTGGTATTTCATGATATAGAGAAAGCATTTGTCACGTGGGACTACTTATTGGCAACCCTGTAGGGTATGGGTATAGGACCATGATACCTCAGCTGGGTCCTCGTCCTGTATCAGAGCCCCATGATGCACGTCTGGATGGGCCAGCTGATCTCTGACAGCTTTGCCATACAGAGAGGCACCAGGCAGGGTTGCCTCTTATCCCCAGTGATCTTTGGCTTGGCCATGGAGCCCCTGGCTTTCAGCTTGTGCCTACATGCGCAGCAGTAGAGGATATAGGCGCATGACGAGCTTCATATTGTTTCACATTATGCAGAGATGTTTATCTGTGGTATGCAATCGCCTCACTCCCAGCACTGATGGTGGTGCTGGAGGAATTCGGTACTGTGTCGGGCCTCAGAGTGAATTGGAATAAGTCATGCCTATTACCCCTGTCCCCGATCCCAGAGCCTGACAGGGGAACTCTGCCAGGATTTAGGCTCACATGGTGCTAAGAAACGATCACATACCTGGGTATATAGATATTGAAGGCCCTCAGTGAGGGCAATGTTGACAAGGTGCTGGGCTCATTCTGCAGATCCCTACCTTTCTTGCTGTCTTTGCCACTGTCCCCAATGGGACGTGTGACAATATCTAAGATGCTCATATTGACTTGTCACCTGTACTTCTTTGATGTACTGCCACACTCACTCACTCACCAAGCAATTCTTCTGCGAGTTGCATGGCATTTTGCTGGAACTGATCTGGGAATCAGGCAGGCTACAGGTGGCGCTCTCCATACTTCCGTGGCCACTGCTTCAGTATGGACTAGGCATCCCCAACTGTGAACAGTACTATGCAGCGGCACAGCTGCAATGGCCGATGAAATGGTAGGCACTATTGTTTGCCCTGAGAGGGTGACCATCCACAGCATCTTTGGGGAGACCCAAATATGTACTTGGCTGTTGGGACCCAGGAGTCTGCCCACAACAGGAGCCAACCCAGATAAAGGCGTCTCATCTCTGCTGGCACAGATATGTACAGGGCAAGGGACTGCATCTACCATGCTCCCTGATCATTCGGTGTGGCAGCTCCAGAACTCTGAGAGGTGACCCCGAGACTCGACTAGCCGCTTTGGATAGAAGTAGAAATTGACCACTTAGGGACTTTTTTTCACGACGGAACCCTCATGTCCTTTCAGGACCTCATGGATACTTATGACATGAAGGAAGGACAATTCTTGTCGTACTGTGCAAAACATCATGAAATTCACACCACCTGGAGTCCCGGTTGTGCAGAACCAACAATCACTGACACTGCACGCACTCCTGTCATATGGCAGCACACATTGTGCTAGTACTGTCTTGTACGCCGCACTGAACTCCGCCCCAGTGTGAGCAACTGCTGAGGCCAGGACCAGATGGACCACAGACCTCCCATAGCCTCTAACCAACAAACTTTGGTCCCCGACACTCCAACATTTTAAAGAGGTGTACCGTAACCAGTGGTCGAAGTGGGCGGGATCGGCAGGGCACGGCATGCCCCTACAACTTTTATTTTATAGAGTCCGTTCCCCTACTTTCTTATTTTAAACATTCCTCCCGGACGGCAGAAATCGCCAAGGCCGATGGTTAAGGCTCTGCTTTTGGGGACGGGCTAAAGGGGCAGAGAAGGAAAAGGACTCTCTCTTTTCCTTCGTGCCCAAAGAAGACAAGGACAGTGTCCAGTTCCCCTGCTGCTGGCAGCTGCCCCACCCTCTCTGTTCCCCCTCTTCCTTCTCTTTCTGTCTCGCTCCTCCTGTAGTGAAAACCCAGACTTCAAGAAACAGGTATTACCTTCTCTTTTCTCCTTTCCTTTATTTACTCCACTGTGAAATGGATCCAAAATTGAAAAACACTTGCTGGAAACGTCGCCTTTTTCTGACATTTTTCAATTTCCAATTGCAGCCTCGGGGTGGAGAGAAATAAAACATTCAAAATATGAAAAAATACTAACAAACTAAAGCAAAACAGAGTGGTTGCAAGGTGGTCAGATTGATTTATTCACACCTAAACACATTAGCGCCACTTTACAGCGTTTGCCGGAGAAGCGCTACTTTTGTTTTCTCAGTGAAGCTCTACTTTTGTTTTCTCGTCGTTCTTTAAACAACATTGTTTTTCCTGGGTAGGAAAGTGCACTATTCCTGGAGGTACTGAAATACCTGCTTGATGGGTGAATTGGAAAACAAAATGCATACTGCGTCTCTGTATTCACAAACGTGGGGGCATATTTACAAGCTGGCGATAAAAAATTATCGCCGCTTTTGCGGCCGTTTTCGGCCGAAAATCGGCGATAATTTTATCGCCTAATTAGCAAGGCCACGATAACGCATGAAACCTTGCTTTAGCGCACCTATTCTTAACGCCCAGCTTTGCATCTCTAATGAGATGCAAAGTGGGCGTTCCTGACCTAACATGACAGGAGGAATGTCGCTAAGCAACATTTCTCCTATCATCAAGCCCCACGCTATGAAGCATAGCGGCAGAAAAAGTAGCGATAACCCCTGTTATGGCTACTTTTCTTACGCCTGCTTCAGGACTGACTTAACCATGATATCCTATGGAAGGTGGATATCATGGCTAAGTTTGTGAGTCCCTATCAGCAAGCTAACGCCACACTACGTGAAATTATCGCTGGGTTTGCAGCGATAATCTCACGTTAGGCAGTTAGCGTGAGGATTTTTATCGCTGAGGAGATAAGCGTTGCTAATAGCACGCTATCTCAGCATTAACCCCTTGAGTGCCCCGCCCTTTCCCCGCCCTGTGCCGGCCCTTTCATTAGCGGGCGGGGTTCATGACGAGATAGTCTCGTCATGGGCACAGCGCAACCGCGGCCCATGACGAGACCATCTCGTCATGGGCACTCAAGAGGTTAAAAATCCACGTTACCTGGCGATAATTATCCTCACGCTAAGAGCGCTGAGCGATAATTATCGCTGGGTGTTGCTGAAATGCCCTGTGGTCTTTTTAGACCATACTGCTTACGTTTTGTAAGGATATAAGCAATGGGCATTGAAGCGGGTCCCTTCTGGGCCCTGTAGTCATGGGCTTAACTTTTCAGGCAGAAGCACTCACTAATTTCTGAATAATGAGTGTAAAAAGAAAAAGGTAACCATGTTGTTCCTGCTTACATTTCACATGCTTCACTTAATCATGCATTCCCTATGAGTGCTTGCTTTTTCTAGGATGTTGGTAATTCTTTTTTAGGCAGCATATTGCTCTTGTCTAGTGCGTAATTTGAATTGAGTCACATCCAGATGTTTATAGTGGGTCAGTGCGGTGCAAGTTTCTCTCAGTGGGGCAGTATGGTATTCAGTGGGGGAGAGGATGTTGCACTATGGTCAGAGCTGCTGAATTTGGAACTGGGGAACCAGGTTCAGCCTTCATGACCAGTCCACCAGACCACTCCCCCTGAGGGAGCACATTCCCATGCTAGACCTTAGAAGGCCCCACAAGATCTAAAAAACCCTGGTGTCTTAGCACCTGCAGGTGGACCCAAGCAGTGGCAAGTGTGGGTTAACCTTGAAGGCCTGTCTGCCACAATTCATTCTGAAGTTCACCTTCAGTCTTGCAGGCAGGCCTATGAAGCAGCACACCATAGAGTGACAGTGACTCTTTCACTGAGGTCACAGGACTCTTGAGCAGGGTGGCTCTAGGGCAGTGCGACTGCACTAAGCGAGGACCAGCCCCGATCCGAGCAGGTAACAGCGGTGGGGCAGAGGGGCTAGGTAAGGGGGATTTTGAGGGACGATGCAGAGGGGAAATCAAATAAATAATTAATTTTTTTTCTGCATCATCCCTCGAAATCCCCCCTTACTCGGCCCCATCGCCGTTACCTGCATGGACCGCGGCTGGCACGGACTTCAGGTGGGGGTATCGTGTTTGCCAGTATAAAATGGTTTTAAAAGCACCTGCTGCTTCCTTCCTGGCCTCCAACAATTTTCGGCAATATTAAAAATGGCATGATAGCTCCAGTGATTAATGTTCTTAGTAGAGAGTTGGTGTTTTGTCTAGTGGACGTTTTGCCTCATGGACAGGAAGCACAGAGGGTTAATGTGCCTACTGCTAAGAACATGTACCATGCAGATCACAAAGTGCACATAACGTAAATAGGTCAGTGGATTACTGCTTTTGTCAGAGAGACCCTATTGTTACTTGTAGTTAATGAGTTAAAATCCTAACATAGAACAGTGAGCTCTTAACTGTCATGTAAGAGCTGCATGCAAACTACAAGGTGTAAATTAGAGCGTTATGATTTTTTCCCCAGTATTTGATTATCCTAATGTTGCAGAAAAAAGGGTTAATTTGGGTAGAAATCAATTCTGTTTATTAAAGAGAACCACCAACCATGGCATTACGTTTTAAATTCCGAGTCTGTGTTTCTCCAGACTAATCACTATTAAACTATGCTGCCTACTAGTATGGTTGTCATGTGACTCCTGCACCTTGTAGTCCTTTGTCTTATGTAACATTTCCTATACAGTGATTTACACACGTATGATTGATTGTCTCTGTGTAGTATGTGTGATGTAAAATGCTCTGACACCCTACACTGGTATTAGTGGTGCTGTAAATTTTCTGATACTTTATTATTTTGTCATTTTTACACATGCTAACAGTCTCTGCAAAGATTTTTCTTTATTAGTACCAGTGGAATATACAACTGCTGCAGTGAGAAAGGTGACCATTCAACCTTTGCAAAGGGCCCTCCACTTCACAGCAGCACAAGTCACATTTTTTAGGAACTTTTCATCCGTTTGAGTTATAAAGAATTTAATAGTTAAAATCGTCAGATTATGCAGCAGATGATGTATTATCTGGCAAATATGGCAGAGCCATTATTATGTGGAAAACATTTGCAAACTAGGACATTTTGGCATTCATGTATGAACTGCTCTTGTGGAAAAAGGGAGAAGAAGTGCTGATGACAGACACTCAATGGCTGGGAGACAAATGGCTTGCGATTCCACTTTTAAGGAAATTTGGGACATTCTATGATTGGAAACGTATCCCACTTTGTGCATGTATTTTCATGTCAATAACTCATATTAAACCTTAAACATGTGTATCCATTGGTTAAATTAAATAACGTAATAAGCTGTAACCGGTTAGTGAAATCGGACACAAATACAAAAAATTGGGATATTTACTCTACAAGGGGGCAGGTAACGCAGGCTACCTTGTGTGGTGTTGGGGATGTTTCAGGGGTCTCGCAAAATGAACATCAGCAGGGATTCCCATTGTTGGTTGAGTGTGACCCTCCATCTGCTGGTACAACCAGTGGGAGTACCCATAGGGCAGGAACTGAAGCCCTCCGTTTGGCCCAGCAAGAGGACTCCCCGAGCCCAGTTTCTGACAACCATCTTCCCCCTGGTGAAAACCCCAATCTTGATTCCAAGCTGAGGGTTCTTTCCTGGAACATCGCTGGAATAAAAACAAGTTGGACTCCCCAGAGTGGGGGCTTTTCGTAGACAGCTACGATGTATGTATGCTTCAAGAAACGTGGGCAAGGAAAAATGTTCTGAGGCCGGGGTATGCAACCTTTAACATATTAGCTACGAAGGGGGGATGAGGGAGGCCATCTGGGGGCCTTTGTACCATGATTGTAACACATTTGACCTGTACAGTGGAACTCGGGAATACCCTGTCTAACGATTTACATTGCACCATACTTACATTTCCACCTAGCCTTAACCCCTTCAGTGCCCATGACGAGCTGGACTCGTCATGGGCCGCGGTGGCGCTGTGCCCATGACGAGTCCAGCTCGTCATAGACCCCGCCCGCTAATGCAACGGCCGGCACTGGGCGGGGAAAGGGGCGGGCACTGAAGGGGTTAAAATCGCCTTTATCAATATTTATTTTCACCCTGTAAGTATTTGCCAGGAATCCCAGACCTTTGAAGAATTGAACACCTTCATTGGCACTCTCCCAAAAATTTAAGACTGGTTATAGGGGGTGATTTTAACTGCCAATATGAGCCTCGTGTTGCCTCTTTTGATGCTTTAACTAGTGCTGAGGACCAGACATGGTCAATTCCCAACACCCAAACTCACACAATTAAGGCCTGGACTCCACTGGCACTACAGATTACTGCAGTTACATTAACCCACTCCCTGAGAGCTTGCAACGGCCGCACCAAATCCGATAGACCAGCAAAGCCAACCTTTAATAGATCTGGTCAATTTACTTTGCTGGATTACATCCTAGTTGAAGTAAGCTCATGGTAGTGGGTTGATGATTTCTCCGTCCTGCCACGGTGCTGCGGCTCCCTAACTTTAACAACCCTATGGACAGTAGCACCCCTGTAGATAGCAATCTAATTCTCACCAGCAACAGAAGGAGAATCAGATGGGGGGCACTAAAGCAGTCACCTGACAAGATGGCTGCTTTGTTCTCTCTGACTAGTCAGCCCATTCAGGCAATGGGGGACATTGCCACAGCAATGAAAATTCCGCAGTCGATAGATCTTATACAGGTGCTGCATTCAGATCTAACAACTAGATTGACCAACATATTTAACCCCCCATCACGTCCCAAAACAAAACAGAGCTCCCAATTTACTTGGTACAATGACACATGCCGTAAGGCTAAGAGAGCCCTCTTAGATGCTATTAAAAACAATGACAGACCCCTCATCAAGCAAAAGAGGTGCTGTTATCGTAAATCTATCAATCTATCAAAGAAGGACTGGGAGACTGATAGATGGGATGCCATCAGCACAGCCCTATCCAATAGAGACATGAAGTCATTTTGGACATTAGTGCGCACAGAAGGCAACCTAGGCCAGTCTGCTATAGAGCCAAATATTACCGCTGCCACGTGGAAGTCTCACTTCCAAGCCCTCTACTCTATGGATGAAGCAAATGATATTGATGCTAGCAGCCCCTCAGCAACACGTGGGACATGCTCAGAAGAGGGTCACGAGATCTCCCTAGCTGAGGTTCTTAAAGCTATTAGGAAGAGCCCTCCCGGGAAAGCTCTGGGCCTAGATAAGATCTATTTAAGGCTGAACCAGAAATTTGGGGACCCTACCTCTGGGCTGTCTTCAATGTCATTCTGCAAGGCATGGCGATTCCAGACACCTGGCTGGGGGCTAAAATCTATCCCGTTTTCAAAAAGGGCTCACCTCTCTTACCGACCAACTATAGACCGATCAGTCTGATCGATGTCACCCTGAAACTGTTTGCTAGAATTCTCCTCGACCGCCTTCAGGTGTGGATAGAGGAGTGTGAAATTTTGAGTCCCTACCAGGCAGGTTTCAGGAAAAACATCTCAACCATAGACCAAATTCTAAGGCTCCATGTATTATACTGGAAGACTGTATCAATGTAGGGTGGCAGCCTCTATTTGATATTCGTTGACCTGAAAACGGCCTTTGATTTGCTTCCCAGAGATAAACTATGGGAGGTTCTGAAACACCTGGGAATCCCTCCCTATCTCGTGACATTGATCATGAGATTACATATGGGCAATTATGCCCAAGTGAGGTACGGGAAATTCTGGGAATTAACCCCTCATTTTCAAGTTATTAAAGGGGTAAGGCAGGGGTGCGTGTTTGCCCCAACCCTCTTTTGCCTCTTCATTAATGCCCTAGTTACCCATTTAAATGAGTTAGTAGACAATGAGGCCCCCAAGTTGGCGCACAGCAAGGTGCCAGCACAGATGTTTGCGGATGACACCTTGCTTCTTTCTAAGTCACCTATGGTCATCCGAAGGGTTCTCGACAGTTTTGCAACTTTCTGTACTGCTAGAGGGATGGAGATTAACACGCTAAAAACCAAATTCATGTTTTTTAATCCAACCAAATCCTCCCATCCCAATCCCTCTTTAAATGGTACCTTACTAGAGAGGGTGACAATTATCTTGGTGTCACACTGTCTGAAAAGTTTGGCTGGGGCTCTCAAATAGCTAAAGCTAGCCTCAAAATTGCCCAGACGGTAGGGGGAGTATTAAAAACCTACAGGAGCTCCTCTCGTAAACCGGCCGCCACGGTGACCGCGATTTACAAAGTGCAAATAAGGAGTGCAGTAATGCATGGGGCTGAGCTTTGGGGGCAGTGTCATCCCCGGTGGCCTTTCCAAAACTGAGCATAATTTTATGAGACAGCTGCTGGTTCTTCCACCCAGTACTCCACTTATCCCTTTACGCATGGATCTTGGCCTTAGACCTATAGCCGAGCAGTTAGGCCTATGCCCATTAACATTCTGGTGCAGATTGTGGGTGACCCCGGAACTTGCAGGATACCAGACAGAACTAAAGGAGATTCTGGGCTATCTGGGCTCAGGTAACTTGCAATGGTTCTCATACATCAGGGATACATGCTGCAATTTAGACTTGCCATATCTATGGAGTAACCCGGAAGTAGCATCCCAGGCCATTTCACGTCTCTCACTAGTCAGAGCATATAGATCGCTTAAATTAGCTGACATACAGGGGAATACTTTATTAGGACACTTAACAGTCGATTTTTTAAACAACAAAGATGAGTACCACTTTGAGAAATTTATGGATGTCATTAAACTTTTTTCGGCAAGGAAACTTTACTTTCAGTTTAGAATAGGGATTCTGCCTCTCTGTGCCTCTACCAACAAATGGTCAAAAGCCTACCCCCTGGGGTGTCGTGCATGCAACTACCCCGACGAGACTGACATTCCCGTTCTCTTTTTTTGTCCCGGGTACAAATCGGCCAGAAGAAACTGGTTAATTCCACTCTGCAGGAACCCGGGGTGTAGGCAGTATGTGGAGGCATACAGATTATTGCGAACAGACTCCCATCCACACATAGTTTTTGCAGTTTCATGAACTCTATGTGGCAAAACCAGAGGTCATTGTTAAAACTAGTTCTGCAAGTCTAAACCTTTCCTTAGTCCCCTTTCTGTTATCTTCTATCTATTTTAGTCTTATTAACCATCTAATTTATCTTTTGCCCTCTTTTAACCAGTTACATTTCAATATCAATGATATTGAATATTGGAAATATAAAGATATCAACTTGATTTGGGGTAAATGCTGGGCGCTGTCTAGCAGTGTTAAATTAACATTGATTTTTCTTCATTTTGATGCATTCTATCGAAATTTTAACTGAGCTCTGTTCTCATTTTATTTATATGTACTCCCCAATCTCTATGTATCTTATGTATCATTGTTTCTTGTTCACTTGTTATGGTCTTAACGACTAAAATAAAGTTTGTTGAAATGGAATGGATATTTAGCTTTTTCTGCCACACCTCTGACTCCGCCCACTGCCCCGATCCACGGGTTATTCCCGACCTCCGATTCTCCGCCCACAGTTCCCCTACTCTTTTCCCCCCACTTCGACCACTGACCGTAACCCATGCTTCCATTTCACACAGTTTATAACTATTTACCTCTTGCACACCTAACACCACAACGCATTCAGCGCAGTTCCCCACAGCATCCCCTGAATGTCCCAGATGCAGAATGCCTGAAACCGGTTTCTGCCATATGGTCTGTGAGGGGGGGGGGGGCTGAATCTTTTAAGCCATAGGCCAAGTGGAACTGCAGGGGCTCTTAGAAGGGGTGAAACAACAGTGAGGCCTCATTAACATGCAAATGGTGTTTTAAAGACCTGTGAAGTGTTCGGGTGCGGCTGTGTGTGCGCCCGGGAAGCTATCTCCTCCCGGGCTGCCACACACGACGGGGGGGGGGCTGAAGCCCTTTGGGTCCAATGGGTGTTGCGCGCCTGCCGGTAATACAGCGGGCCTGGGGGAGGCGACAGGAATCACTGCTGCAGTTGCAGAACACACACTTCTGCCCTCACTCTAGTCATGTCTGCTGGACTCTGACCTAAGGCTAAAGGAGATAAATAGCTGCACAGGTTTGTTGGCCTTGCCTTTATCCTCTCCAAACTACAAATGTCGATGTTATGGAATGCGCCCACGGCCCCGATGTTTATTGAAGGTTAATGAAATGGGCATGTGCTGAGAATGACGTCCTCTCTATGGAATGCAGAAGAGGGCGGGAGACACCAGACAGAGAGTGCTGGGAGACCGACATCAAGTGTATAAGGTGAAAAGCACCACCTGTCCACCCTGATTGATAACCTGAGTATAAAGGATCTCTCTGGTGACATATTAGAAATGTAACTATGATACATGAGGGGAGGTTCGTGTCCCGTCCTTGGTTCCAAGTCCTCAATGAGAAACCCAATAATTTGGAGACCTCCCCCTGTGCCCCCGAGGGAAGGGAACTCCCGGAAGTCCTAAGGGGAGAAATAGGATTGTCGACCGCACCCAAGCCGCCTGTTCACACTATGGTACCAGTTTCTCCATCATCTCCCTGAAATACACACACAGGTTTGGTGGGTGGGTATCTGTGGCACCACTTCCAGCTGCACTTTTATACTTGAGACTGATGTCATGACTCCTTTTAGCCATGACTGCACCGCCACCTGGGCAGCCGCGGCCCATGCAGGTAGGGCCGGGTGGGGGGAGGGGGATTTCGACAGACGATGACAAAGTAAAAAAAATTATTTTATTTAATTTTCCCTCGTGGTCATCTGTCGAATCCCTCCCCAACCCGGCCCCACTACCCCATCGCTCTTACCTGAACGGGCCGTGACTGCACCTGAGCCTTCACATACCATGTACTCTGTTCACCCTTAAGAAGTGCTTTAAATGGAAAAAAATAAGTGCAGGTACTCACCAAAAGGTGCGGTGGACTGGGGGGTGGAATGTGGGGTGGTACTAGGGGCGGAGCCTGGGGCGGGGCTAGGTTTTCAACCTTGCCAAACTTTATATGCAAGAAAACAAGTGCAAAGTAAAAAAAATCTGAAGTATCTGTCCTATGGTTATGGCCCTAATAATAATATTAAGGGTAGGTTCAAAACTGTCTCTGAATTTTGCCATCAAAGCTTTGCATGCTGGAATTTTTAGAAACCTTTACTTATAATAAGAAAGGAGAACTACAAGTCCCAGCATGCAAAAGCATTACCAGCTAAAATCCATAACTGTCTGAAAGTCTAAAGCATTCAATGGAGCTGTCTGTCGCATTTGGGTTAAACGTGGTTTCTCATACAAAACAAGCGGTTTAAATGCACCAAACCCCCAAAAAAGTGTGTTGCCTTTTAAAGTGTTTTTTGTTTGAGGGTAATCGGAAAATTGGCGGCAAGGACAGTGATGTACATGCAAGTAAAATTGCTTAATTTCAATTGCTGACTAACATTTACAGTCATTTAAAACAATGGCATGCTGAAACGCTGTACTTCCCTGAAAAATACGCCCCACACCATCTCCATTAGTTTGATGGTCTACTCTTAACTCCTACTGTGCAGGATCAAAGGGTAAGCAAAACACCCTGTCGCCTCACCCCTGCTGGGAGAATTGCAGAGACGCAGGACAAGATTGCTGAGTGTCAAGGCTGCTGTTCTGGCGCTCCTGTGCAAACTCAGCTCAGGATCGCAAAATCAGAGCTGGTCGGGTTTAAAGTACTTCCGAGGCACGAGACCATGAAGCGCACCACCTGTGTCAAAGCAAGCCCCCCCCCCCCACCCCTTGAGTACCGGTAGTCTCCTTGTCCTAAGAAAAGTTCCGGTACTCAAGAGGCGATAATTAAAAAGTGCCGGTACTCCGTACCGGTGAGTGCCGGCCCATTTAAAGCACTGCCCTTAGGGGAAATGAGACGATCATGGCTTATGATGACTCCACTAGCTATGTTTACATTTATGTTTGACGTTTTTTAATGGGGTGCTGATAAATGCTGATAACATACTGCTGCTACTATCACCCGAAGTTCTTGCCTTTGCTTCGTTCTGTATTAAAATGAATAAAAATATATATTTAAACAATGTATTCAACGTTTTAGCAAACGAAATAACATCGTATGTTATAAGTTAACATATTTAATGTGGACATTTTCTCTGCATTAATTCAAGGGTGAGTCAACACATACACTGTGTCATCTTCACATTCTGACTAATGATCTAGTCACTGCAGCCCAGAATTCGAAAGACCTTCAGTTCTGTACAAATGTAGAAACGTTTCATACGAATAATGATATCATAAATATGAATATATTAATAACTCGAGATGGCTAAAATGTGTGTCGACAGTTCATGTTTAGGAAGGTGGGTCTTTCTTCTAATTGGATCCCTTCCATCTAATAAACCTGGACATTCTTCTAGTTCACAGAAGGTGCCCAATCGTTTCCATTATGCAGAATCTTTCTTTCCACCACATTGCTTGACGCAGTGTTCCGTAGAGGCACCATTGTGTCTAGTTACCAAATACGTCTTCTGAACATTTTATTGTGTTTTGAACAAGGTATGTGCTGCTTTTCACTTACACGTTTTTTTTGTGGAGTACGTGCAGTTACTGTGCCGAATTCTAATAGTATGTCCCTCTGTATTGATCGATTTAAAACAATACATTACTGCTAAACTTAACGATACATCTGTGGGAGACAGAATAGAAACAAGCATAGCTATGGCCTTTCTCTATGTTTTAGCCATGTTGTACAACAGCGATGCTGTTAGGCAGCATGGTTGAAAGTTTAAAAACAAAAGCTCTGTGACAAGGCTGCATCTTAGGCATCCTGGAGACAGGGAGGGTGTGCAAAACGAAGTTTGTAGATGCCTTATGCCTCACCCTCTTTCCAGCAATAAAAAATAGCGCTATGGCACTGCCAGTGCTGGCAGCATCACGGCGCTTAAAAAAAATATATACATTATAACTTTCAGCCAGGGCTTAAAACATTAACAGAGCTAATAGGTTGCGTAGGTAAGACCTACTGGCTTTGCCACTACTTGCTTAATTTAGTCTTTATTTTCTAGACACGCAAGCAGCGAGCCGATCATTTATAACGCGCATCCCATATTTCAAAATGCCCTTCTTGTCCACCAGTGGTGTACTCTCTCGCAAGTAAGCCATGTTTGTGAAATCTATAATAAGGTCACGTATCCATGAAGATAAGAAAATGATGACCAGGGTGAGAGGACAGGTAGAAAGAATAGTGTGGAAAGGAACAGCAATTTGTTTCCTCAAGTTAGAAATGACCCCAACTCTGCGGTGGCAGGAACCGGAGAGGTGTGACTCAGTTACACGTGACCATCCCTCACGAGGGAACATTCTCGATTCCAGCGCCGTTGTGTTGTTTAGGAAAGTGCGTCTGTGTATCTTTACAACGGGCTTCCAGGTACACGATGCACAGAAAGGAACAGCGTGGGCTGCAGTGAAGTAGGCGGTGTGACTGGCGGATGCATAAAGAAAGTAGAGGCATGTTGTTCTGAGGCTGAAGTGAGAACATTCCAAACTGATTAACATGAAGTGTTTTCGGAGTTATCTGTGAGTGGCAGCCTGCGTGTACATTTCGCGGGCGCTTTGATGTTCGCAGTGGCCGTGCGGCTCACTGAGAACATCAAGGCGGCCGCGAAATGTACTCGCAGGCTGCCAAATGGTGCGCGCGCCCGGCGCACATGCACTGTGTGTAAGTGATCGCGATCAAACATCAAAGCGGCCATGCGGCCCGCGAAAGTGAAAGCAAACAAGTGCTTTCAGGCCTCCAAATGGTGCGCGCGCCCGGCCGGCGCACATACACTGTATTTGGAGGCCTGAAAGCACTCGTTTGCACTTCCAGATCCCCCATTTACAAAAGCTCTCGCGAGAGCAGCGCTAAAGCGCTGTCTCAGGCGAGACCTAAAAAGGAAGCTGGAGATTGAGAGAGTGAGAGAAAGTGAGAAAGGTGAGTATTTGATCTGTTGGTGCCTGTGCACTACCTCGTCAGTGCATATGAGAACGTTTGCGCTGTTAATGCTGTGCTGTACATTTGGATGTCGGAGGGGCACACACTGTTGGCACTGTGATGTTTCGCTCTGTTTATGAGCAAGAAATCTGAGCTACTGCTGCCTGAGTTTTTACCATTCTTTGTGAAGGAAGCTTGCGGTGCTGTTGCTCGTGCTATACGTGTTCTTGTAGCATGTGTATGTTATTTTATGTTCATTTGCTGTGGGCGAAGGAGAGTAAAAGAAGTTCGAAAAGCTCTTGACTGAGCTTGAGTTCTTTTTTTTTGTGGGGAATGTTTTCACTGCTGTTATCTGTGCTGTAAATGTTATGCTTTTTTCAGACCTTTGTGGAATTCTGCGTACGCCAAGTGAACAAAAACTCTGCCACGTTACAGGGAGTTCGCAAGCAGCGAAGGGAGTTATGTCAGGCTGTTTGCGCTAATTTTTAGTGCTGCATGTTTTTCCCGCGCAGTAAAATCAGCACAAACTGCACCAAGCGCAGTGCAAGAGGGCCCTGCTTCTTTCTGCCCCTTGAGTAGATGGTCTACTCGAGGGGCAGCTTCCTCAATGCAAACGGAAGGTTTCTCAATGCGAGCGGTAGCGACCAGCCGTGATTGCCCGCGTTGAGAATTCTCACCGGGAGGTGATTTAGAATAAGATTTTCCTCGCTCGCGCTCGTCAACTTAGCATTGGCGAGCACAAGCGAGGCAAAAACTCAGCTCCGCGGAGCGGTTTTTTTCAGAACTCTGTGCGCTATGTGGAGCGCGGAGTGGGAAAACTCCGCAAACTCAGCGAGCGGGGTGGAATTTCACGTATAGGTCTAGCATTTTACAGGGAATCTTACACTGCTGTTGTCTGCACTTCATATGTTCTGCATGTGTAAGGAATGCTTAGATTGTTCTTACCTTGCATTTATGGGACCCCCATTGTTGTTTCCTATGCTCTACCTTTCAATTTACTTGCACCCCTGAGCAGGGCTACACATGTATGAGGGAATAAAGTTATGTGTTGTAACTGTCACTTGCACACTTAATTGTGTGTTTGTGTGATTTTATGTTTCTGTGAGTGCATGTGTGAGCGTGCATGTAAGGTGAATGCCTTGCTGTTGCTGGCGTTGTTGTTTATAGTGTAACTGCTCTATGTGAAAGGCTCCAGTTAACGTGTTTACTACACCAAGCCCAAAACTGTTGATGTGATCAATTACTACGCTGGTATTTTGGGCAACAGTTGTGTGCATGATGCACTGGTGTTTAACTTAATTGAAGCTCCAGCTAGGTATCTAGGAGTCTAGCTTCCATTGGTGCAGCAGGTACAGGGGCGTAACAACGGCCCCCGCAGCCCCCCGCGGTGCAAGGGGGGGCCTAAGCTCCAGGGGGCCCCCTCAACACTTTACCCGGGCCTGACAGCTCCTGAAGAAGTCCGGAGGGGGGGGGGCCCTCCCTGTACTGTGCAGAGGGGCCCCCTCCAGTTTTGTTACGCCACTGAGCAGGTGCAGTGATATCGGTGACCATAGGCCTGAGGGGGTCACTGAACCCTGATTATTCCTGTATTTCAAAATTAAGACAACAGCCAGGGGACCGTTTCCTTCCTTGTACTAGAGCGAATGGCATTGGTCACATGACTGCAGGCAGCCCTTATATTTAAGGAACTGCCAGCTTGTCTATGAGTGGCTGAAAAACAGCCGCTGAAACTCGACCCTACAAGTGACACACAATCATCTTCGAAGATTCTCCTCCAAAATTGTTCTAAGTTGTTGCCTTCCACGTTCTGGATGTTCACTCTTGCTATCTGCTAAATTCGAGTCTTTTTCAGCAAACTCCTCGGGAGGTAGAGAGAGTCATACCTGTTCTTGGGCCCCAGATGAAAGCACAGTTATATGCCTATTGTATCCACCTGATGCTCCTCATAGAATGAACTCTATTCCTGGACGTCTCCTACAGGGGATTGTTTGGTGTAATGCCCACACTTTACCAACTATCTGTACATGAGGCTCCAGGCTTATCTTGTACAGAGTTTGCAGAGACGTCTGAATGCATCTGCACATCTTCTTATGCCTGTCAATATGTCTGCCTATATTTCACTCTCAATTAAAGTTTTTCCTTGGCTACATGTTCAGTACAGAATTGTCTTTAAATTGCTCTTGGTGCAGCTTGTTCACAGGCTAGTCTTTCCAGCTATGTTGCTTCATGACTAATAACATCTTTCAACAAGTGACTCTTGGCTGCTTTTCAGTTGAGAAAATCTGAGTAGAAGGGTCATTGATTCCTCACTCCAAGCTGTATTATAGTCGAAGTGATCCTCCATGCCATGTGTGTAATATCAGCCTACACTTTCTGTAAAATATGCTTGTTCCAAATTAGGCTGAGTGTCCCCGGTGCGTGAATGTTGGCTCTATAGGCCTTATCGCATAAAGTGAGCACTGCAATTGATAATTTAAGACATGGATCCGAATTGTAATCATTATTGGCAGGCTCTATTTCATGTCCTTGGGGTACGTTAAGACAGTGCTTGCGCCAAATCCTGGAGATGGTAATGTGTAACAAGAACGTTTGTGCATGTTTGTTGTGTGGCATAGTGTGGTGATGTGTTCTGTTGCTTTTGTGCTGCTGTGTTTTTATGGTTCATTATTGCAATGACTTTTTTACCTCCGTGGCTGTACATTCATTTTCATACTATCATTGTATTCCCCGGCAAGTGTCTATGTAGTCCCCATTTTAATGTACGTTGAGTTGTCCCAGTGTTACTCCTCTTTCTTCTCTTTACCAATGCTTCTCCCTGTTTTGTGGCTCATGATCAGTCTTAATCAAAGAGTAACCATGTGTTTGATGTCACTTCCATACCTTAAATTTAAAGGTCTGTTTTGTCCCAGTAAAGGTTCCTCCAATGCCCCATTTCCAGTGTTTCCTCTACACAGTCATGGGGGCTGATTCCGATGTTGGAATGACCGGAGTCCGTCCGACACCGATCAGGAACTGGAACCAAACGACCTCTTGTCATCCATTCCAGAACTGCAAGTAGGATGTGACCTCACCCAGTTCAGTCGCAATCCTATACTTAACAATGGGAACATGCATTCCGAATGGAATGCATGCTCGCATCCTTAAGTGCAGATGTGCAGTTCATCCCTGCACCCTGTGGCAGGCATTCCGAGGTGCCTGCCACCGGGTGCAGGGATCAACAGGGGGGCATTGTCGATGTCCCCTAGGCCGCTATTTGGTGGCCTCTCACCCATGGGGGCCCTGCTGGGGACCCTCCAAAGGCAGTTTCCTAATGCCTTTCTGTGTCGGAAAGGCCGGCACAGAAAAGTAGTGGGAAACTGCCATCGTACTCCCTCAGCCGGAAAGAGTTGGCCGGGGTAGTAATGAAGGGTTTCCGGATGGTGGGCGGGCTCTCTGAGCCCGTCGGAAGCCATCCAGAAAACCGAGTCTGATTCCTTTCCGACGGAGCTCATTGGAATTGCTCGGTCGGAAAGGAATCCAAACGGGCAAATCCTATGCTGTTAGGATGGCTCCGACCGAGGGTCGGCGCCATTCCTAACCGCATCAGAATCGGGCCCATGGTGTGGTTCCCTCTCTCAGTGTCATTGTGTTGCCTGGCCCAGTGTTTGTGTGTTTTCTCTCCCAGTTTCAGTTTATTGTGTCTTTCTCTCAGTGTACACATCATTATTGATATGATTCTCTGTCCAAGTGACAGTGCATTTTCTGTCTCAGTGTCAGTGTGATCTCTTATTTCCTTGCCTAATGTCCAAGGAAGTGTATGCCTCTCCATGTCCCAGTGTCAATATCCCCCCTGTTCTAGGTTGATTCACAAGTGCTGTGTTAATGTTATCCATATTTAGGTATTTCCCTGACCCAGCTGTACAAGTTCTCCTTATCCAGTGTCTGTGCCCTCCATGCCCTTTGTATTCGTGTCTCTGGCCCTATGTGCATGTCATTTATTTCCAGCTGTAGGTCTTTCTCTGGCCCATTGTAATTCCCTATTGCAGTGCTGTATATTCTTTAAAGTCATGTCCTTTGTTCTACTTCTTCTACTGGGATCATTTGCTTGGAATGCCTAATCAGGAGGCAGCTTCATCTAATAGGACCTTCTAAGAAGAGGAGGTGAATGCAAGCCTGGCATGGTTCTGGCATAGCCAGAGGAGGCCTATGTATTCTCTGTGTTCCATAGAGTTTTAAAAAAAGGATTTTTTCAAAAAGTAGATCTTTATTCCTCCATTATTCTTGAGACAGAGATGCTGGATTTACCCAACAGGAGATAATGTTACATTTTGGGGACTTCTGGGAGAGAACTGGGGAAGGCAAAGGGCAAGCATGGTAGTCGCCGGGTGCTCACATATTGTAAGAGGAAACCCACTTAAGCTTTTTAATAAGGGGACAGAATAGAACACAGGAACACAACAAAACACCACACAAGATAGCAAACCATAGCATAAGACATAAGTGAAAACAATATGTCAAGAGGGGCATTCTCCAAGATTTCACAAGGTGTAAAATGGTGATGATCTCTGGTACGGAAAGCCCTATGCCAACAAAGCACATTTACATCACTTCATAAAGTAAGGTTTGAAACTCTCCAAGGCTCTGCACGCTCCTTTTCAAACAATGTATTCATCCATTTTTTCAGCTAGCTAGTCAGGTGACATATAATGCAATAATGTTCTCGGTTACACCTGGGTATAAGGGCCTGCTTCTACCTAGACCTAAAGTCTGCCACCACCATCCCTTCTTCCACCAACACTGCTAGTGTATTTGTTTTGTAATTACAGGGACTGTCAAGCCATGGTAATCGAGTGGTAGATCAGTAGTGAACAAATGCATGGCAGCACATGTCCCACCTTGCTGATCTCCAGTTCTATAAGGCAGCCATTAAGGTCAGCCTGTTAGAGCACAAGCTTGACTGTGTTACTTACACTACGGGGCCAGCGAATATGGCATTCTCCCCTGCAGAACTCACGTGGTAATAGGACCTTAAAGTGATTCTACACCTTCAGAGTATCTAAGTAAGTATTAAGATGACATTCCCTCTGTATTTCACATTTAATATAGGGGACTCAAATACCTTAGGGAAAGTAACTTTAGAATTACTTTTATTTCATTATACTGTCTGTTCGAGCCCTGTGTTTTCTACCTCTAGTCATTTGTCTGCAACACATTGAAACTCCTTGACATTCTATATCCCCGAGATGGTGGGACACCCCCCCCCACATCACTGTCATTCAACTACACCATGATGCTTCATTGAGGTGACAAGATCTCCTACTTGATACAAATATGCAGGGGGTTGGCAGGCTTCTTGAAGAAGTAAGTGATTACACCATCTGCCAGGATTCTCATCTCTACCCCCGCCTATTGATTGATGGCAAATGGAAAGAAACTGGCAGATCAAGCCTAACACCTCCTTCTTCTGAAGTTTAATTGAGGTCCTTGCCATTAGATGCACACTGAATATCATTATCTTTATACTGCACATTCCTTTGCCCATTGCAACGCTAATGCTGTGCCACAGGAGACCAAACAGCCTGACACTTTGTTGTCTCAAGCGGTCAGGGTACTTTGACCACCCTGGTGGGATCTCCCTGTATCAGCCGTGAACACTGAGTTAGGGGTGGGTGGTAAACTCTGCTCTACCAGCGGAGTTCGCTGAGTTTTGCCCATTAAAACACCCCCAACTAGATTTTTTCTCGCTCTTGGATAACCAATGGTAAGTTGGCGAGCGCAAGTGACAAAATCAATCTCTAAACCACCTCCCGGTGAGATTTCTCAATACGGGCGTTTGCGGTAGGTTGCTACCACTCGAGAGAGCTGCCGCTCATGGTGTGAAAGTTGCCACTCGAGAAGGAAATCTACAAAAGTGGCAGAAAGAAGTAGCACCCTCTAACACACTATGTCATGCCACTCACATTGATTTGTCAGCATGGGATAAACTCTAGGTGCTAAAAATAAGTGCAAGCAGAGCAACATACCACGACCTAGCCACTCGCCAAATTCCGCAGAATCTCACAGAGATTTTGGGCAACTCTGCGGAGTGAAACTCTGCGAGTACCGCTCAGGCCTATATGAAGTGTGAAGAGGGGCTGTCGAGGGTCCAGAATTTGTTTACATGGAATCCTGGATAGTGGATTCACAGAATAGACATTATCATGCTCTCTGTAGCTTTAGAAACACATTATTAACTATGTAATACTAAAATGGTGTAATTTGAACCCATCGTCGAGTGGAGGAGCAGCCTTATTCTTGCAGGGCACCAGCCCTAAAGCTCCGGATTACAAGAGAGGCACAAATTCAGGGGCATACAGCACACCTACTAAATTCTTATTGAATGATGTTTGATACATAAGTGGTGTGCAAGTATGAATTTCTGATATCAGAATGGGATGCAATATGTGCATAATTTCCTTGGTCAGGTGCGCAGAAAAAGAGATTCACCTGTCCAATTTGAGCTATGTTTGACTTTCCCTTCCGAGGAGCAAAAGCTCCTAACATGCACAACTTTTGCTGGCATTGAAATTACATTTCAGATGCAAAATTCCATTTGCACCCAAATTAGCATCAACGTCCTAGTCGTAATCACATCCTAATCTATTATTGCAATCCAGTTAATCTTTCTATTGCCAGATTTATGTAAAGTGAGACAACACTCAGTATTGTATTTACAAAGTGATAGCACCACCAGAACGCTACTTTTAGTGATGTTCTGGTGGCGCTATGCCCTTCTCCATATTTGCAAAGCAGCAGTCAGCCACGTTTTGTAAATATGGCCCCTTTACACACATCACTTAGCTTGAAAGGGGCGTGCAATGGGTGTTGCTGTGAATGTTCCACCGCAAAACCCATTACTTTTTGATGCTGCCCCAGATTTACAAGGATGTGTAAATCTGAGGCAGTGCCAAAAACTAATGTCATGCGAGAACAGGCATTAGAATTGCAAAATGAGGAGAAATACTTTTATTTCTTGTGCTGTATTCTGCAGCACACCTAGAAAGAGCAACATGCCATTAATGATTCTTTATGTGCAGTAAGGGATCCCTTCCTGCACATAAAAAACTCATTAAATAATTACAATGTGCTACTTCTATGTGTGCCTCATTCTGCACCACACATCAAAGTAACAAATTACTGTGTCCCTTCCTGCACATAAACAGTCATTCCCTGCAACGCAGGCACTCTCACCCTTGCACTATGGTGCAAGGGTGCCTGTGTTGATGCTAGGTAGCTAATTTTAGCACCAGCGCTAGGGAAAACAAAGGGGTGTGCTGTAATGTTGTAAATACAGCACATCCTTGCGTTTTGGAAATGTCGGAGCGCGGCGCTGCAAAATTTGGGTCAGCTCCGTACTCCGACATTTCATTGTAAATATTCCCCTCAGTAACTTCCCGCTGCTGGTACGTTGTAGTATAAATTAAAAAAACATCTGGAATATATATAGTCGCCTAAACATCATTACCAAAAATATTACTCAATTGTGTGTACATTTTCGAATTTGAACTCTGATTGGTGATATGTTTGCAAACATTTAGTAAATGTTTGCCTGCAGATATTTAAGCCAGGATGTTTTGGTACCATAACCTTCTCTGGTGTTAATCAATTTGAGTTCTATCATGCAACATAGACGTAAAGTTCTTTCTTTGTTTCTATCAAAAATACCTGCTTCTAAAAACATCTTGCAATGATTTTTTTGTGAGGGACTCGAAAACCAACAACCTTGAATTCCTTTAAATATCGCAAATATTTCCTGTAATCCCTCGTTAAGAAAATTGCTTCACTCTCATTTTTGGCACGAGATTAATGGGTTGCGCAAGCTGTCCTGAATGCGAAGAAGGATGGCTGACATACTAAATGTTTTCTGTAAAAGACGTGCTCATTTTTTCACTCTGGAACAGTCTGTACAACATTACTCAAACTACAGGAAAACTTTGACCATCAGGAAATCAGTCATCGAGTCCGCCTCCAGGTTTAAGATTATGCAGAAACTGTGAACAGAGAACAGATGCAGTTCCCTAAATTTCAAACCACGACATAAGGAAAGGGGCTACATAGGATTAAATGTAATCACTTTAAAATGTGAGTTATTCGCTATGAATTATAGAATTACCACGAACACTTCCAAGGAGTCATCGTCCAGGGCGGCTGATTCTGGAACACGGGGTTCACGGTTCGATCCCCAGCGGCAGATGAGCTCAGCACCAGGTGACTCTGGGAAATAGCTCACCTAATTTCCCCGACTTAATCTCCCCGACGGACCCCAGCGCCTTGAAACCCTTAGGGGTGATTAGTTCGCGCTGTACAAGTGGCAGGTCGTGTAATGTGAACACTAAGAAAGTACCCCTAACTGAGATGTGGTCATCTGCCTAAAGCTAGCCAGCACAAAATATCTTCCTGTACCTTAATGTTGACCTCAGTAATTTCAAATGTGCTGACGAAGAATCTATAATTTTTTTAAACATTATTTCACTAAATTTTTAAATCAAGCTGAACAGCCTTCGAATCATTAGACATGATGCAGGTCTAGGAACTACCAACTATTTGGAGAGCTGTTTTCTATGGGACTTGGGGGCATATTATCAAGGACAGCGTTAGCGGCGGCGATAATGGGCTTGATAATATGCCCTTGGGAATTCCAATAGAAGTCCATGTTCTGGTGTGAATATGGGTTTCTATTGGATTTCTCCAGGGCATATTAACAAGCCCATTATCGCCACTTTAGCGACAGATTTCTGCCGCTAAACCGGCGATAATTTTAACGCCGTCCTTGATAATATGCCCCTTGATTTGTCAATTCCATGCGTTCAGCTGCTGAGCCCTATCACATAACATATCCCGAATTTCCCCAACAGGAAAAAATTCCTAGACAAGGAAGGATCACACATTGAAATCTCTCTGTCACAGCGGGTGGTTCAAAGAGTCATGGCCGCCTCACCATTTATGCTGGCAGCCTATACAGGGCCGGCTTTAGGGCGGTGCGACCGGTGCAACCGCACCGAGTGCTGGCTTCCTGGGTGCGCTGTGTTTGAAAGTTTATTAAGCTTTTGAAGCACCTGCTGCAGCCTTTCTTTCCGCTGGCAATTACCAGGCCTCACATAAATGTCAAGAAAACTCGTGTGATTAATTATCTTCCTGAGAGAGATCACCGTTTTGTAAAGTTGAGGTTTTGACTTAGGTGAAGTTAGTGCAGAGGGTTAATATGCCTGCTGCAAAGAACGTGTACCAAGTAGATTACTGAGTGCGTATGGTGTAAACAGAACAGCAGGTTACTCTTTTCAAAAGATACATCCTTTTGTTACTTGCAATTTATAATTTAAAATCCTAATATAGAATAGTGAGCTATTAACTTTCATCCTAGAACTGCATACACACTGCAAAGTATACATTAGAACATTGATTAATGTTGCAAAAATGGTTAATTTGGCTAGAAATCGATTCTTATTATTAAAGAAAACTCCCAACTATGCTGTTTCTTTTTCGACTCTGAGTTTGTGCTTCTCCACACCAAGCACACTTAAACTATACTGCCTACCAGTATGGATGACATGTGACTCCTACACTTTTAGTCCTTTGACTTATGTAACATTTCCTATACACTGATTTACACACGTATGATTGATTGTCTCTGTGTAATGTGTGTGTGATGCAAAGTGCTCGGACACCTTACACTTGTATGAGTGGCGCTATATAACTAATTCAATGCATCTGAGAGACTGTGGTTATGGTGACTTGGTCACTGTTAAAGGGTGCTAGTGAGAGAATCCCTGGTGGAGGTGGACATTGAGGGCGCCAACTAACATTGCCGCACTGGGCGCCACCAGCGCTAAAGCCGGCCCTGAGCCTATAGATTGGTGGGGAGCGACATCACAGCCAAGCAGAAGAGGTTACTGTGGTCTCTCTGTGAGGTGATGTCTCCCAGACTCCCTCTTTTAGGGAATTCATGTTTACCAAGGACTCACCCATGCTCTTCGGTTTCCAAATAATACCTACATTTTTAACAACACTAATAAAGCTCTCAATATTTCCCCAAAAACTCTGTTCTTATTCTGGCAGTCTGTACACACCCACTTCTGGTATCACAAAATCAAAATGTATGACACCATAGACAGTGAAGGGTGCAAGTTCTGGTTACCTGGGGTCAGTGCTTTATTTGTAAACACATAAGTCCCAGGGCCTTGGGTACTTCTCAGAAAGCCACTGCAGCGTGCGCAGCCCACTACCTCTGCAGCGCTGCCAAATGCCAGGACCAATACCATCCAATAGCCATCACAATCCTAAAAATGTGACAGTTTGGACTACTCCAGGTCACCCAAACAACTAAAAATGGCCTGGAGGCTTTGGTATTATTTGCTTAATGTATTACATTTCTAAGAACCCTGTTGATATGCTCCATTAAAAAAAGCCAGACAGCGACGCATTGTGGTAGACTATCAAAGTGCCACTGTTAAGAAATAGGTGCCCAGGCAGAGCATACGGAAAACACTGGCACAAATTAAGCGCTGGCTAGGAATGCATTAATTCAAATTAAAACCGTCAGAAGTCCACTCCACCCGTGTATCACTTTACCTTCTTTAATAGTTTGTATCTATTGTTAGTTGAAATTTGAGATAAGAACATAGTAGAATGCTGATATCAATTCTAAAACAATGCCCTGTGCCTATTCTCCCTCCCATCTCATGACTGTCCACTTCGGAAGAATACATGTTTGGCCATATTGCGTTGACTTTGTACTGCAGAAAGTTGGGAGTGGCACAACTCTGTGATCTACACTACCCTAAGGCTGACCGTAGAGCTATATGTTTTCCTAAAAAAACACAGAAAGTCGTTCACAGAATTCTTTGTTTACAGCTACCCCAGATAATCAAAACTATTGTTTTTCACTGCAGAAAACGGGTTCCATAAGCCACCAACACAAAAACGAATCTTTTGGGTTTTCTAATGCTTGTTTTGTTGTGCTAGGCTTTTTGCAAGACTTTATTATTTGGAGATCTGCAAGGCTCTCACCAACATAAACAAGTATTGGCAAAGCCAATAGGTGTGGCCTATTGCTGTCCCACAAGTCAGTACTAGATGCCCCCTGTATGTCAGAAGCACCTATATATATATATATGTATATATAGCACTGCAACCATCACCCTGCAAACAGCTATTATGCTTTTTCTTAGATGAAAAGTATTTGCTGCTATTCATTTTCCTGTTGAACTACAACTCTCAATTTCATATGGGAGTAAGGTTTATTAAGAGTTCCCAGATGATGAAGCAAGCCACTTCAGTGATTGATGGGATCTCATCTCTTTTTCTTTAAGACTCCACCTCACATCTTGTTCATTTAGTCTATGTTTTTGGGTTATATATAATACCAGACTTACAGTTTTTTCTTGTATTGTTTATTAGTGTGGGGATTCAAAACTGTTTAGGTCTTTAAAAATTATCCCTAGGACCCCCCTCTTTTTGAAGAATTTTGTTACAAGTGGGTGCACTTGCAAGGTCGAATTGGCAATTTGAAACTGCAAACACAGACACTCCACTTGCAGGCCTGAGTCGTTTGCAGGGCTACTCATGTGAGTGGCACAATCAGTGCTGGAGGTCCACTAGTAGCATTTGCTTTGCAGGCCCTGGACACACACAGTGCCCTGTACTAGGTACTTACTAGCAAATCAAATATGCTAATCATGAAGAAACCAATTACCATTTAGACATAGAGCACTGACACTTGAGCACTGGTCAGCAGTGGTAAAGTGCCCAGAGTCCTAACACCAGCAAAAGCAACATGCAGCACACTGTCAAAAACAGGAGGTCAGAAGCAAAAAGACAGGGGAAACCACGTTCAGATTACATGTCTAACATGCACCATAACATTATAGCTGACTAGTAAAGCCAAATTAGGACCGATTTACAATTGTAAGTCTTTAAAAGGGTTCTTTTATTATATTTGCAAATACATTTAGCCCTTTTGCTGAAATCTATAAGAATTATAGATTTTCAGGCACATTCCATTTTGAAAGATTTACTGAGATGGCTGTTACACTAAGTGAAAAATGCACAGGTTCTGCTAAGCAGAAATGCACATTTGCACAAATAGTAAATTATGCAAAAGTTGGTCGCACACTGCTCGTCACACCAGCAAGTTGCCCCAAAGGACTGTGGTAAATGTAGTGGCGACGGCGGGTACGCCTATGCCACGATGTATAAAGAACAGTATGTGTTGCGTTAGCCATCCCTGGACACGTGTTTCGAGGTAGTTGCCTCTCGTCAGCAGGGAGCAGGTCAGTGTAAAGGGGTGCCGTGTGGACTGCCAAAATGTAATTAAAACAGGTCAAGTACCTCTCATGGCGCGCAGGTGCAGATCCAAGGCTCGTCAGCCCGTTGGCTCAAGGGAGCCGTAATAAATTATGCAAAAGTTGGTCGCACACTGCTCGTCACACCAGCAAGTTGCCCCAAAGGACTGTGGTAAATGTAGTGGCGACGGCGGGTACGCCTATGCCACGATGTATAAAGAACAGTATGTGTTGCGTTAGCCATCCCTGGACACGTGTTTCAAGGTAGTTGCCTCTCGTCAGCAGGGAGCAGGTCAGTGTAAAGGGGTGCCGTGTGGACTGCCAAAATGTAATTAAAACAGGTCAAGTACCTCTCATGGCGCGCAGGTGCAGATCCAAGGCTCGTCAGCCCGTTGGCTCAAGGGAGCCGTAATAAATTATGCAAAAGTTGGTCGCACACTGCTCGTCACACCAGCAAGTTGCCCCAAAGGACTGTGGTAAATGTAGTGGCGACGGCGGGTACGCCTATGCCACGATGTATAAAGAACAGTATGTGTTGCGTTAGCCATCCCTGGACACGTGTTTCGAGGTAGTTGCCTCTCGTCAGCAGGGAGCAGGTCAGTGTAAAGGGGTGCCGTGTGGACTGCCAAAATGTAATTAAAACAGGTCAAGTACCTCTCATGGCGCGCAGGTGCAGATCCAAGGCTCGTCAGCCCGTTGGCTCAAGGGAGCCGTAATAAATTATGCAAAAGTTGGTCGCACACTGCTCGTCACACCAGCAAGTTGCCCCAAAGAACTGTGGTAAATGTAGTGGCGACGGCGGGTACGCCTATGCCACGATGTATAAAGAACAGTATGTGTTGCGTTAGCCATCCCTGGACACGTGTTTCGAGGTAGTTGCTTCTCGTCAGAAGGGAGCAGGTCAGTGTAAAGGGGTGCCGTGTGGACTGCCAAAATGTAATTAAAACAGGTCAAGTACCTCTCATGGCGCGCAGGTGCAGATCCAAGGCTCGTCAGCCCGTTGGCTCAAGGGAGCCGTAATAAATTATGCAAAAGTTGGTCGCACACTGCTCGTCACACCAGCAAGTTGCCCCAAAGGACTGTGGTAAATGTAGTGGCAACGGCGGGTACGCCTATGCCACGATGTATAAAGAACAGTATGTGTTGCGTTAGCCATCCCTGGACAAGTGTTTCGAGGTAGTTGCCTCTCGTCAGCAGGGAGCAGGTCAGTGTAAAGGGGTGCCGTGCGGACTGCCAAAATGTAATTAAAAAAGGTCAAGTACCTCTCATGGCGCGCAGGTGCAGATCCAAGGCTCGTCAGCCCGTTGGCTCAAGGGAGCCGTAATAAATTATGCAAAAGTTGGTCGCACACAGCTCGTCACACCAGCAAGTTGCCCCAAAGGACTGTGGTAAATGTAGTGGCGACGGCGGGTACGCCTATGCCACGATGTATAAAGAACAGTATGTGTTGCGTTAGCCATCCCTGGACACGTGTTTCGAGGTAGTTGCCTCTCGTCAGCAGGGAGCAGGTCAGTGTAAAGGGGTGCCGTGTGGACTGCCAAAATGTAACTAAAACAGGTCAAGTACCTCTCATGGCACGCAGGTGCAGATCCAAGGCTCGTCAGCCCGTTGGCTCAAGGGAGCCGTAATAAATTATGCAAAAGTTGGTCGCACACTGCTCGTCACACCAGCAAGTTGCCCCAAAGGACTGTGGTAAATGTAGTGGCGACGGCGGGTACGCCTATGCCACGATGTATAAAGAACAGTATGTGTTGCGTTAGCCATCCCTGGATACGTGTTTCGAGGTAGTTGCCTCTCGTCAGCAGGGAGCAGGTCAGTGTAAAGGGGTGCCGTGTGGACTGCCAAAATGTAATTAAAAAAGGTCAAGTACCTCTCATGGCGTGCAGGTGCAGATCCAAGGCTCGTCAGCCCGTTGGCTCAAGGGAGCCGTAATAAATTATGCAAAAGTTGGTCGCACACTGCTCGTCACACCAGAAAGTTGCCCCAAAGGACTGTGGTAAATGTAGTGGCGACGGCGGGTACGCCTATGCCACGATGTATAAAGAACAGTATGTGTTGCGTTAGCCATCCCTGGACACGTGTTTCGAGGTAGTTGCCTCTCGTCAGCAGGGAGCAGGTCAGTGTAAAGGGGTGCCGTGTGGACTGCCAAAATGTAATTAAAACAGGTCAAGTACCTCTCATGGCGTGCAGGTGCAGATCCAAGGCTCGTCAGCCCGTTGGCTCAAGGGAGCCGTAATAAATTATGCAAAAGTTGGTCGCACACTGCTCGTCACACCAGCAAGTTGCCCCAAAGGACTGTGGTAAATGTAGTGGCGACGGCGGGTACGCCTATGCCACGATGTATAAAGAACAGTATGTGTTGCGTTAGCCATCCCTGGACACGTGTTTCGAGGTAGTTGCCTCTCGTCAGCAGGGAGCAGGTCAGTGTAAAGGGGTGCCGTGTGGACTGCCAATATGTAATTAAAACAGGTCAAGTACCTCTCATGGCGCGCAGGTGCAGATCCAAGGCTCGTCAGCCCGTTGGCTCAAGGGAGCCGTAATAAATTATGCAAAAGTTGGTCGCACACTGCTCGTCACACCAGCAAGTTGCCCCAAAGGACTGTGGTAAATGTAGTGGCAACGGCGGGTACGCCTATGCCACGATGTATAAAGAACAGTATGTGTTGCGTTAGCCATCCCTGGACAAGTGTTTCGAGGTAGTTGCCTCTCGTCAGCAGGGAGCAGGTCAGTGTAAAGGGGTGCCGTGTGGACTGCCAAAATGTAATTAAAAAAGGTCAAGTACCTCTCATGGTGCGCAGGTGCAGATCCAAGGCTCGTCAGCCCGTTGGCTCAAGGGAGCCGTAATAAATTATGCAAAAGTTGGTCGCACACAGCTCGTCACACCAGCAAGTTGCCCCAAAGGACTGTGGTAAATGTAGTGGCGACGGCGGGTACGCCTATGCCACGATGTATAAAGAACAGTATGTGTTGCGTTAGCCATCCCTGGACACGTGTTTCGAGGTAGTTGCCTCTCGTCAGCAGGGAGCAGGTCAGTGTAAAGGGGTGCCGTGTGGACTGCCAAAATGTAACTAAAACAGGTCAAGTACCTCTCATGGCACGCAGGTGCAGATCCAAGGCTCGTCAGCCCGTTGGCTCAAGGGAGCCGTAATAAATTATGCAAAAGTTGGTCGCACACTGCTCGTCACACCAGCAAGTTGCCCCAAAGGACTGTGGTAAATGTAGTGGCGACGGCGGGTACGCCTATGCCACGATGTATAAAGAACAGTATGTGTTGCGTTAGCCATCCCTGGACACGTGTTTCGAGGTAGTTGCCTCTCGTCAGCAGGGAGCAGGTCAGTGTAAAGGGGTGCCGTGTGGACTGCCAAAATGTAATTAAAAAAGGTCAAGTACCTCTCATGGCGTGCAGGTGCAGATCCAAGGCTCGTCAGCCCGTTGGCTCAAGGGAGCCGTAATAAATTATGCAAAAGTTGGTCGCACACTGCTCGTCACACCAGAAAGTTGCCCCAAAGGACTGTGGTAAATGTAGTGGCGACGGCGGGTACGCCTATGCCACGATGTATAAAGAACAGTATGTGTTGAGTTAGCCATCCCTGGACACGTGTTTCGAGGTAGTTGCCTCTCGTCAGCAGGGAGCAGGTCAGTGTAAAGGGGTGCCGTGTGGACTGCCAAAATGTAATTAAAACAGGTCAAGTACCTCTCATGGCGTGCAGGTGCAGATCCAAGGCTCGTCAGCCCGTTGGCTCAAGGGAGCCGTAATAAATTATGCAAAAGTTGGTCGCACACTGCTCGTCACACCAGCAAGTTGCCCCAAAGGACTGTGGTAAATGTAGTGGCGACGGCGGGTACGCCTATGCCACGATGTATAAAGAACAGTATGTGTTGCGTTAGCCATCCCTGGACACGTGTTTCGAGGTAGTTGCCTCTCGTCAGCAGGGAGCAGGTCAGTGTAAAGGGGTGCCGTGTGGACTGCCAAAATGTAATTAAAAAAGGTCAAGTACCTCTCATGGCGTGCAGGTGCAGATCCAAGGCTCCTCAGCCCGTTGGCTCAAGGGAGCCGTAATAAATTATGCAAAAGTTGGTCGCACACTGCTCGTCACACCAGAAAGTTGCCCCAAAGGACTGTGGTAAATGTAGTGGCGACGGCGGGTACGCCTATGCCACGATGTATAAAGAACAGTATGTGTTGCGTTAGCCATCCCTGGACACGTGTTTCGAGGTAGTTGCCTCTCGTCAGCAGGGAGCAGGTCAGTGTAAAGGGGTGCCGTGTGGACTGCCAAAATGTAATTAAAACAGGTCAAGTACCTCTCATGGCGCGCAGGTGCAGATCCAAGGCTCGTCAGCCCGTTGGCTCAAGGGAGCCGTAATAAATTATGCAAAAGTTGGTCGCACACTGCTCGTCACACCAGCAAGTTGCCCCAAAGGACTGTGGTAAATGTAGTGGCGACGGCGGGTACGCCTATGCCACGATGTATAAAGAACAGTATGTGTTGCGTTAGCCATCCCTGGACACGTGTTTCGAGGTAGTTGCCTCTCGTCAGCAGGGAGCAGGTCAGTGTAAAGGGGTGCCGTGTGGACTGCCAAAATGTAATTAAAACAGGTCAAGTACCTCTCATGGCGCGCAGGTGCAGATCCAAGGCTCGTCAGCCCGTTGGCTCAAGGGAGCCGTAATAAATTATGCAAAAGTTGGTCGCACACTGCTCGTCACACTAGCAAGTTGCCCCAAAGGACTATGGTAAATGTAGTGGCGACGGCGGGTACGCCTATGCCACGATGTATAAAGAACAGTATGTGTTGCGTTAGCCATCCCTGGACACGTGTTTCGAGGTAGTTGCCTCTCGTCAGCAGGGATCAGGTCAGTGTAAAGGGGTGCCGTGTGGACTGCCAAAATGTAATTAAAACAGGTCAAGTACCTCTCATGGCGCGCAGGTGCAGATCCAAGGCTCGTCAGCCCGTTGGCTCAAGGGAGCCAAAATAAATTATGCAAAAGTTGGTCGCACACTGCTCGTCACACCAGAAAGTTGCCCCAAAGGACTGTGGTAAATGTAGTGGCGACGGCGGGTACGCCTATGCCACGATGTATAAAGAACAGTATGTGTTGCGTTAGCCATCCCTGGACACGTGTTTCGAGGTAGTTGCCTCTCGTCAGCAGGGAGCAGGTCAGTGTAAAGGGGTGCCGTGTGGACTGCCAAAATGTAATTAAAACAGGTCAAGTACCTCTCATGGCGTGCAGGTACAGATCCAAGGCTCGTCAGCCCGTTGGCTCAAGGGAGCCGTAATAAATTATGCAAAAGTTGGTCGCACACTGCTCGTCACACCAGCAAGTTGCCCCAAAGGACTGTGGTAAATGTAGTGGCGACGGCGGGTACGCCTATGCCACGATGTATAAAGAACAGTATGTGTTGTGTTAGCCATCCCTGGACACGTGTTTCGAGGTAGTTGCCTCTCGTCAGCAGGGAGCAGGTCAGTGTAAAGGGGTGCCGTGTGGACTGCCAAAATGTAATTAAAACAGGTCAAGTACCTCTCATGGAGCGCAGGTGCAGATCCAAGGCTCGTCAGCCCGTTGGCTCAAGGGAGCCGTAATAAATTATGCAAAAGTTGGTCGCACACTGCTCGTCACACCAGCAAGTTGCCCCAAAGGACTGTGGTAAATGTAGTGGCGACGGCGGGTACACCTATGCCACGATGTATAAAGAACAGTATTTGTTGCGTTAGCCATCCCTGGACACGTGTTTCGAGGTAGTTGCCTCTCGTCAGCAGGGAGCAGGTCAGTGTAAAGGGGTGCCGTGTGGACTGCCAAAATGTAATAAAAAACGGTCAAGTACCTCTCATGGCGCGCAGGTGCAGATCCAAGGCTCGTCAGCCCGTTGGCTCAAGGGAGCCGTAATAAATTATGCAAAAGTTGGTCGCACACTGCTCGTCACACCAGCAAGTTGCCCCAAAGGACTGTGGTAAATGTAGTGGCGACAGCGGGTATGCCTATGCCACGATGTATAAAGAACAGTATGTGTTGCGTTAGCCATCCCTGGACAAGTGTTTCGAGGTAGTTGCCTCTCGTCAGCAGGGAGCAGGTCAGTGTAAAGGGGTGCCGTGTGGACTGCCAAAATGTAATTAAAACAGGTCAAGTACCTCTCATGGCGCGCAGGTGCAGATCCA
This sequence comes from Triturus cristatus, assembly GCF_964204655.1. Taxonomy (NCBI): domain Eukaryota; kingdom Metazoa; phylum Chordata; class Amphibia; order Caudata; family Salamandridae; genus Triturus; species Triturus cristatus. Next base: position 1,076,740,248 of record NC_140591.1, on the reverse strand, counting down.
AGGCTTGTCAGCCCGTTGGCTCAAGGGAGCCGTAATAAATTATGCAAAAGTTGGTCGCACACTGCTCGTCACACCAGCAAGTTGCCCAAAGGACTGTGGTAAATGTAGTGGCGACTGCGGGTACGCCTATGCCACGATGTATAAAGAACAGTATGTGTTGCGTTAGCCATCCCTGGACACGTGTTTCGAGGTAGTTGCCTCTCGTCAGCAGGGAGCAGGTCAGTGTAAAGGGGTGCCGTGTGGACTGCCAAAATGTAATTAAAACAGGTCAAGTACCTCTCATGGCGCGCAGGTGCAGATCCAAGGCTCGTCAGCACGTTGGCTCAAGGGAGCCGTAATAAATTATGCAAAAGTTGGTCGCACACTGCTCGTCACACCAGCAAGTTGCCCCAAAGGACTGTGGTAAATGTAGTGGCGACGGCGGGTAGCAGTGTGCGACCAATTGGACTTTTGTTAATATTCAGGCTCCTTGAGCCTGTGGAGCTGACGAGCTCATGGTTACGCACCTGCGCGCTACGAGAGGTACTTTACCTGAGAACATTTATTTTAGCAGCCTACACAGCAACCCTACACACTCACCTACTCCCTGCTGACGAGAGGCAACTACCTCGAAACACGTGTCCAGGGATGGCTAACGCTACACTTACTTGCACTCAAGACTCGGGCATAGGCGTACCCGCCGACGCTGACTTCAGGGACCACAATTCTTTGGGGCAACACGCTGGTAGGTGGAGCAGTGTGCGACCAATTGGACTTTTGTTAATATTCAGGCTCCTTGAGCCGGTGGAGCTGACGAGCTCATGGTTACGCACCTGCGCGCTACGAGAGGTACTTTACCTGAGAACATTTATTTTAGCAGCCTACACAGCAACCCTACACACTCACCTACTCCCTGCTGACGAGAGGCAACTACCTCGAAACACGTGTCCAGGGATGGCTAACGCTACACTTACTTGCACTCAAGAATCGGGTATAGGCGTACCCGCAGACGCTGACTTCAGGGACCACAATTCTTTGGGGCAACACGCAGGTAGGTGGAGCAGTGTGCGACCAATTGGACTTTTGTTAATATTCAGGCTCCTTGAGCCGGTGGAGCTGACGAGCTCATGGTTACGCACCTGCGCGCTACGAGAGGTACTTTACCTGAGAACATTTATTTTAGCAGCCTACACAGCAACCCTACACACTCACCTACTCCCTGCTGACGAGAGGCAACTACCTCAAAACACGTGTCCAGGGATGGCTAACGCTACACTTACTTGCACTCAAGACTCGGGCATAGGCGTACCCGCCGACGCAGACTTCAGGGACCACAATTCTTTGGGGCAACACGCTGGTAGGTGGAGCAGTGTGCGACCAATTGGACTTTTGCACAAATAGTACTTTTGTTCTATAGTCGAGAAAAATAGTTTTCTCTGAGCAGAATCCCCTCCTATACACACCAATAATTAAGTAGGGGTTCCCTTTGCATTCACGCTCTAGAAAGACATCTACTTCTGGATGCATTTTAGTGCAATTTAAGTGTGGGAAAGTATTCTGCAAGAAGTATTCTAATGTCCACCAATTTACAAGTTTGAGTATGTTTACCAACTACTGCAGGGTAGCCATTCCTAAAATGCCACCTGTCATGCCCCTCGCTCTAAAAAAAAAGTGGACATTTTGTTAAATCGAATCATTTTCCACTGTTGTTAGATCACTCCACAATTGTAAAATTCCACAACTCATGATTAAGTGAATCATTGTCATAAACACTTTATTCGGCTTGAAAAACCATAAAAATACACACAAAATACAATGCTTACATTCATAAAGAATACATTCAATAAAATATAAAAAAGTACACTATTTATATCTTTAATAACACACTGAAGTTCAGGTCTACAATACCTCATATTTAAGGGGTGGATGAATGGTAATGAAAACCTTTTCCTAGGAGAGGTATAACCTTTACAAAAAAAACATAAACTACAATGTGCTCTATAACGACTGAGTGCCACAAGAACAGCACAAATAGGAAGCAACTAAAATGCACCACATTCAACGTGAAACAATTTAGCTATAATCTATGTTCTGAATTGATCACAGAATGTAAATATGATTCCATTATCCTTGTGTCTTATATATGCTCTCACCAAGGGTTTCTGGTACTCACATGACAACCTAATATCATCAAAGTCTTAGGCAGCCCATTGTGCGCCAGCACAGGGGTAAGGACCGAAATGTGCCGTATAGCAATAAATGCGATGCATTCCTGCCCTTTCCCTGTAACGCAGCAAGGCAACTTGCTACACTCTGTTGCATTACAAATCTCGTAAATATGCCCCTTACTAAATTCTTGAATAGGGTATTGAAATCTCTACAAACTCCTCCCACCATCTCTGGAGTTATTCATCCATGTCTTCATTGCTATTAATCAGTAGTGGCTGCTACTGAACGGGGGTGGTGGGCATGGGGTGTGGAAGGGGGGAAACAAAATAAATAAAAGGACTTACCTGGGTGCCTCCGACCCCTGTCCACCACCTCTCCTCTATCGTCTTAGCAACAGGAAGCACACAGACTCACAGAATCCCCTGGCCAATCGCGCCACCGCCTCACAGCAGCGTTGTGATTGGTCTGAGCGCCGTTACAGCTTGGTGGGGAAAATGCAAAGTGCGTATACCTGTTTGGCTGGCCCAAGAGCGCCGGCAAAAATATCATGCACACTTTAGGGTGTGCTTTACACTCCTCCCCCTGGCCCCTGCAATGGCCAGCCCTGCCACGTAACTCAGCAGGAAGGAAAACTAAAATAATAATAACCTTAGTTATTATCATTTTAGTTTTCCTTTTTAAACTGCTAGCAGAGCAGTGGGGCGACGCTTCTCCACCTTAGCGGAGGAGCCACTGCTGCTATTAATTTCAGGTCCTGGCCAACCCTTGCTAGAAAGAAGGGTTTTCCCGTGGTCTCTATGCATTTCAAAATAAGCTACCCAATGTACAATAAGTATCCATACAATTAAAGGATAAATAAATATTAAATGTAGTTATGGTTTATGCTCATTTATATTATTGAAAAGCAATTTTATCAGTCAATCTACACACAATTAACACATAAATTAGCCACTTAATTAATAAAATGACAAAGATAATATTGCTCTGTGACAAATGACATCTGTTTTTCACTCCTCTTAAGATTTGCCATGCCATGATTTTCAAAACGTGTGACGTTCTCTCTCCCAACGTCTTAGCCTATCTTATGTGTAGTGTAGGTATGAGAACGGGCATAATTTGTTCCTTTCAATTACAAAAGCAGAAGAGCACAATTGTGTATGTATTTTATTCATTGAATGGTGACAAGCATTGAGGTGCCGCGCTCCAAAATCGAATCTACAGAGAAAAATAAATGGAATTGTAAATCGAAGGGACAGATACATTTCCTGCATGTCACAGGGAAACATGAAGCCCTTGTGATAAAGGATCACGCTGCACGACTGCGACTTGTTCTATCATAACATTGTATTAAAATCCATGTTTTTAGAAAAATACATTTTACTTTTGTGAAGGTGCAAGTTGCCAAGAATAATGTATTACCACAGTTCAAAGTAAGACTGGATTGGGCTTATGTAATAGTTGGTTTAACGTAGTCATCACTTCAGTTTGTGTGTGGTTGCTAAGAAATGTTTTCCCTACCTTAAAAAATACACGTTATATTATGCAAATAATGTATGCATAATTTGTACTGGTGGTTGGCACTGACACAAATTTTGGGGTTTGGGGACAAGGACTTGTGATAAGACTGGCTCAGAGAAAAAGACAACAGGAATTAACAGACTTTGACAAAACCAATTGGTAGTGGCGGCCCGCTGAGGGAGGGCGGTGAGGTGGGGCGGGCGGGGCAGGGTGGGTGGGTAGTGGACTCCGACATATGGCGGAACGGATTAAGGTAAGTAAATAAATAAACAATTTAACTTGCGCGCGCTGCATCGCCGAGTTGGCGATGCAGCGCGCACAAGGTAAATTGTTTTATTTATTTATTTACTTACCTTACTCCATTCCGCTGTGTCTAGTTCTCAGAAATGTGTATGTTTGGTAGGTTTCTCTAGATGGCCGCTGAGCCTTTGTGTGATCCTACAACTTTCCCACACAAAAATTTGAGAAAAAGTTGATTTTTTCAGCAAATTTGAAGTTTGCAGGGGATTCTGGGTAAGGAAACGTTGGAGGATCCACCCAAGCCATACCTCTCTGGACTCCCCTTGGTGTCTAGTTTTCAGAAATGTGTGGGCTTGGTAGGTTTCCCTAGATGGCTGCCGAGCCCGGGGCCATAAACCCAGTTGACCCTAGTGCAAAATCAGGTTGTTTTGTGATAGGTAATTTTGCTGTCTCTACCTGCTGCAGGTACTTGCTCCACCCACACAAGTGAGGTACCATTTTTATCATGAGACCTGGGTGAATGCTGGGTGGTAGGAAATTTGTGTCAGCCCAGTGATCCCACAATGTTACCACACAGAAATATGTGGAAAATTTGATTTTTTTCACCTAACTTTTACGTTTGCAGGTGATTCTGTGTAGGAAAACTTTGAGGGCTCCACGCAAGCCATACCTCCCTGGACTCCCCTGGGTGTCTAGTTTTCAGAAATGTGTGGGTTTGGTAGGTTTCCCTAGATGGCCGCTAAGCCTAGGGCCAATACCCCGGAGACCCCACTTGCATAATCAGGTCGTTTTGTGATAGGTACATTTGATGTCTCCACTGTAGGTTTTGGGCCCTTGCCTGTTGTGGGTACTTGGCCTACCCACAAAAATGAGGAACCCTTTCTATCAGGAGACCTGGAGGAATGCTGGGTGGTGTGAAATTTGTGTTAGCCCGGCGATCCCACAACTTTCCCACACAGAAATTGAGAAAATGTTTATTTTTTCAGCTAAATTTAAGGTTTGCAGGGGATTCTGGATAGGAAAATGTTAGGGGGTCCATGCAAGCCAAACCTCCCTGCACTCCCCAGGATTTCTAGTCATCAGAAATGTGTGGGTGTGGTAGGCTGAGCCCGGGACCAAAAACGCAGGTAATCCCCTTGAAAAACCAGGTCGTTTTGTGATAGATAGGTGGGCATCTATGTTTTTGGTACTGGGTTTGGGAAACCTAAAACACCCATACATTTCTTAAAACTAGACACCCATGGATATCCAGTGATATGTGGCTTGCGTTGATCCCCCAACATTTTCCTTTCAAGAATCCACTGCAAACCTCAAATTTAGCTAATAAGTCACATTTTTCTCTAGTATCTGTGTGGGAAAGTTGTGAGATCATCACACGGCACACCACATCACATGCATTCCCCTCATTCTCCCAATAAAAATGATACCTTACTTGTGTGGATGGGCCGAGTGCCTATAGAAGGGCCAAAACATGTCCAGATTGAGGGGCACCCAAAGCGGATCCAAAAAGGCAGTTTGTTTATATGTTTTTAGGCTGACGCTACTTTGGGCACCCACGCAAGTGAAGTATCTTTTTTCTTGGGAGACCAAGGGAATGCTGGATAGTTGGAAATGTTTGCCTGTGTGGTGATTCTACAGCTTACTCACACAGACATGCGAAGAAAATGTGACTTTGAAAGTAAATTTGAGGTTTGAGGGGGAATCTGGGTAAGAAAACGCTTGGGGATCCATGCAAGCCACACTGCCAGACAATAGTCAGCTCATGCACAGCACTATCCACGCACACCACCAGTCAAGCGCCATCCAAGCACATCACCAGCCAAGTGCCATTCACACACACCATCAGCCATGCGCCCACCATGCACACCACCAGCCAAGTGCCATCCAAGTACACCCCCAGCCAAATGCTATCAATGCACAGTGTCAGCCAAGCAATATCCACACACACTGCCAGCCAAGCACCACCCACACAGTCCACCATCCAAGTACCATCCTGGCACACACCAAGCCAAGCAGGGCTGGACTGGGAACAGCAACCAGCCCTGGCAGATTGCTGCTCGACTGGCCCTGGGGGGGTGAGTGTGGCATGCTTATAAAAAGCACTGCTTTCGCTTTTTGTTACTGGGCCCAGATATTACAGCACTGCTGCAAAACTGCCCCCTAGTGACAAAACTAACCCCATGAAACTAGCCCACTGGGGAAACGCCCAGAGCCCGTTACTGCCAGTAAGGCCCTGCAGCCAAGCACCTTCCATGCACACAGCCAGCAAAGCACCAGTCCACATACACCACCAGCCAAGCACCACTCCATGCACACCACCAGGCAAGCGCCAATCTACACTCACCTTCCTCAAGTATCACTGAAACAGCCAAAATGGGTGCCTAAAAAAATGGAGCGACCTTTGCCTATGGGGCTTCTCACTGGCATGCCCATAAACATATCCCTGGTGCCTAGTGGGCTTTCTGCTCCCCTCCCACAGGGGGCAGATAAGGGGCTATTGCTCCAATCTTCCTCCTGGAAGCAGTGGCCTAACGAAACTTGAAGGGGCCCCCTGCAAAGTACATGGACGGGCCCCCCCTTCTCCGCGTCAGTTAAGAGCTCTCAGGCAGCGACCCGCCATACTGCAGGGGCTCACCCCAGCCATATAAAAAGGATTCTGGTTCCTCCATTGGTCACATCCGCCCTTCAACGGGGCGATTTCCATACATCAGTAAATACTGTTACTGCGCCCTCTAGCAAAGTTACATAACACTGCCTCCAGACGGTTCACCAAAAACATGCTCCTACTTGATGACCCACCTTCAAGTGCAGCCCGCTCAGTTGACCACCTCCAAACACAGACCACTGCCTTTGTGCCTGCTGCTAACGCATCCATTACACTCTACTCTCAGCCCTACGAAACCCGCAGATATGCTTTTCCGCCTGCCTTTAAACCCACCCCTCAGATGTCACTGTGACCCTGTGTCCGCCACCCACTGCTCCCTGTCCACCACCGACAGGAAGACTGATGGCCAGTCCCCATCTAACCACTGCTTACAGACAGAGCCTTTCAGTTGCTGCCCTCCCAAATGCCACTGTAGTAGTTTAAAACATGTTAAACAATCTCTTCAACTGACCACCCAAAAACAGTTCTTCCTGCTAGCCTCTACCACATCAAAGCCGTTCCGGCTACTTTTCATCCTCTGCATGATGCACACAATAATATTAAATATACAAAGGGTCAGATTTTCTTTCCTCACGCCAACATTAATTTACACTATGTACCCCACTAAACCATACCTCCTGTCAAAGGCAAACCTGATCCCACCAGAGAGAATGCACGATTCATGTAATTAAACCTAGCATTTCTTCACCCACTGTCAGCCCAGCGAAGTCTGCAACCGCACAGTAGTCATCAATACTGGCAACATCTAAAGCTCATTTCCACTTCCTTTCCAAGGCAGCTCCTGATACATATACCTATGACTTCTGGGTGACATCTACCACAGACCACAGCATTCTTTGTCTCCCTAAGACTAACCAAATGCTGAGGGTGAACGCTTCTCTTCCCCCTTCCTTATTAATAACTAATAGAGGATAACAGAAAAAAATATAGTATTTTGCTATGCAAATAGCGTATCAAGCACTTGCTGCCCGCAGTCCTCATCAGATCCACACGTATCAATATTCTGCTATCGCACCATCCTATCAACCCAAATATTGTCTGGAAGATGTTTTTTATCCCTTCTGTGAACTACGAAAAACAATACATTGCGCGAAAACAAGTCCCTTTAAAACCCTTGCTACTTATAGAGGATCGCAAACCACTTACTTGTTTTACTAACTGTCATTGTAAAGCAAACAAGTAACTCATTCTAGGATTGGAATTACTGCTTAGAAGTGTGAAAGTTAATACTAAGACACAGGATGATTTTTTGCATGTCTGCCAGACACTCATTCTTCCCTGCATGCGCACACAATGCTACAATACAATTTAGCTCAACAAATTGTGCAGAAATGTACCGGAAGGTAAAGATACAGCCCATGTTATTTTTACAAAAAAAATAGACAAACGTCCACTTTATACCCCATGACATAAAAGCCTTAGCTTGCACAGCTTGTCCAAATCCACGCCACTTACTTCGGCCCTGCCAAGTACCATGCATTTGGCGTTAGACTAACGCATTTCAGTATTTCAGTGTGGTGATCCGCATCACCGCACTGAAATGTAAAAACACGCATAACAGGCATCGCGCCTCATCGGGTACCACTGCTGCTAATCAATGCTGGTGTAGTACTCTTTCCATATGGCCGCCATCTCTTTTCCGGTGCTTACCCTGTCTCCTAAACGCAATGTGGTAAATTTCGTTATGCAGTGCAGCTGGCTGTGTGGTAGTCCTGTAATGAATGTCCCTTTTCTATGCCCACAACATTTTGCCGTATTTTCGTAGTGTGTCCATAAAGTTATGTCTTGCGAGGATTTGTTGCAGGCACATACGCGCCATGCACCGGCAACCCTACGATGTCAGCCGCATCAGTACCCAATAGCTCACCCACTGCACAAATATAAAAATGCAAGGCCCAGGGCCTGCTCCAAAATAGCCACAAACCTGACAGAACTATTATTTGTTTGTTCTCACTTTTTAGCTTTCCTCATTCGTCTTTCCTTGTAAGAAGTGCATACCAAACTGATAAACAAATCCAGAACAATCTTCTAAATAATTGGACAAAAGATTCAACAGAGGGAGGTAGTTTAAGGATGGTACTGAAAACAGAAAATGTTTTAATCCAAAATGCTAGAAAATAGGAAATGGCTGTGAAAAAATGGCCCTTTTTGTATGGTTACCCCCATTTTGCCTTCAGTGCCCAGTGTATGTGCTCTAACCCTTACAACATGTTGAAATTGGCTATGCCCTGATTGGTTTATTTGCCTTATCTATATGGTCATAGTATAACATGTGGGAATACACCTATGGCATTGGAAGTTGAATGTCACCTGTAGACTACAGCACATAGTATGCATAGTTTTAGGCCTACTGCAGTTTCCAAACTGCTGCAGTGAAAAACCTGCAATGAGACCTAATAAAATAACCTTTTGTGATAAGTAAAAACCTCTCTTTTAATTATGTAAGCATTGTAGCCCACAAGGAAGGGTGTATAGTATCTAAAAGCGGGACATTTAGAAAATTAATTTGACCATGTCCTAAAAGTTACTTGACCAAAGAACTATTTTTACTGTGGCAGGTCTAGCTGTACTATGTAGAAAACCACAGTAAAGATCATAATACTAATACTGCTATATCTAGAATGGAACAAGCTACAAAAAAATGAAACAACTGTGTTAATAGTTATTAAAAATGTAATAGTGAAGTCATTTTTTTTATAAATAGGGAAGGTAACTTTTAGATAGTTTCCCTTTACCTGCCTTAACTGTTAGAAGGCTAATTGGCATAAGCCAAAGCCTGTGCTCAAGCCTGGGAAAAGGTACCAAATAGGTGTTAATGCCTCCAAGAAACAAGCAGTAGGCTGACCTGAGCTCAACTGAATGTGCCAGGTGGGTGCTGTGGGCATCACGGTGACACCCAAGTGTCAAATCTAGCTCACAGATCTTTTTATGTTTGAAATGCTTTATTTGAAGAAAAAGCATAGTGAGCAACAAATACAGGTCATATAAAGAATATTGTCATAAAAAATCAAAAAGAGAAAAATAATAAAGGGTCATCATGCGATAAACATAAGAAACCTGAGGAAAAATACAGAAAGCATTTTGTAAAATTTTAAAGGAGAGGAGAAAGGAGGGAAGGGAGAGGAGAAAGAGAAAGGTAAATATGAGGCGTTAGGAGAAGAATAGATGATGTGGTCAGAGAGAAAATATAGGTAGAATTGAAAGAGCAAATAAGCCAAGGGTAGGGAATAGTTGAAAGGCAGGCGATGAAAAATGCAAATGTAAAAAAGATAAAAGGAGTAGAGAGGAAGAAAGGAAGAGGAGGGGCAGAGCAAAAGTCACTCATGGGGGTTTGAAATTCTCAGAGGATAAAGGAGAGATAGATTTCGATTTCAGAGCCATGCGGTCAAGATATGCTGTGAGAGGGAACCAGAATAAATCTCTATTGAGGGTAGGAGTGGAGGCAGCAGCGAAACGAACATCAAGTCTGTGATAGTGACAGAGAGAATTCCACCAACATTGTATAGAGAGCTTAGAAAGATCCTTCCAGTTAGAAGAAATGTGTTGGAAAGCTAGAGCCAACATAAGATCTAGTAGACCAGAGGAGCGAGAGGGAATATCAAGAGTGTCAGAGATACTGCCTAAAAAAAGGAGAGGGATAGAGTATGGGATAGAGATAGAAAAGAGACGAGAGATATAAGACCACACCTGAACCCAGAGTGCGAGAACAGGAGGGCACAGAAAAAGTAAATGAAAAAGATCAGCATTAGGGGCAGAGCAGGTCCAACAGGTAGAGTCCTTATCAGGAGAAAAACGAGAAATAGAAACGGGAGAGAGATAAAGTCTATGGTATAGAAAGAACATAGATTGAGTTAGTGAGGCGGAACGAGAAATTTTTAAGGACCTGGCCCAGACTTTGTCCCAAACAGCTATAGACCATTCACAGCCCAAATCAAGCTCCCAAGCAAGTTCCAATTTAGATTTCGGACAGGTCGGATTGGGGGAGGAGAAAAATGTATAAATAAGAGAGGCTTTAGGGAGAGTGGACAGGATCTGAAGAAGCGGGGAATGGGAAACAGAAGAGGATGATAAGGGAAGAGAATAGTAGACATCAAGTATGATGGCCATTAAGACCGTGAATCTATGGAAAAAAGACTGGGGACAGTGAAACAGAAGTCGGAATCGAGGAAAAGAACATGGGAGAAAACCGTCGAAAAGTTGGTTAACCCATATCAGCCCCTTTGATCTCCACGCAGTCCAACAAATAGGACGATTATGGAGGAGAATAAGTGAATTGTACCAAATAGGGGAGGCCAAAAAGGATTCACGGGAGACCGGGTCAGGACGGACCAGAGCATGTAGAAGAGAAGAAGTATGCTTAAACAGGGGTAGAGGGGTGGTTAAATTCTTAGCGGTGAAATGTACAATTTCAGATAGGGAAAAAGGGGAGAGAAGTGAGCGTTCAATAGAGAGCCAAAGAGGAGCAAGAGGAGAAGGTGCAAGAGCAAGCCAGTTAGAAGCCTGACGAAGAGAAAAAGATTTATGATAAAGGCGAAAGTCCGGAAAGTTGACTCCGCCATTGGACTTCGGTTTACGAAGGGCAGCGAGCACAACTCTCGATTTTTTATTATTCCAGAGAAACTTAGAGAGACAGGAATCAATGCGCTTGAAATAGATATCAGGGATATGAATGGGGAGCATGGAAAAGATGTATATAAGAATGGGAGATATCATCATTTTGATCGAGTCCAGCCGACCCCACCATGAGAGAAAGAGAGGATTCCAAGAAGAGAACAACTTATCCATGCGGGATAGTACAGCAGACATGTTCAACCGAATAGATGAAGAAATGGAGTTAGAGAACCAGATTCCAAGGTACTTAATTTTAGAGGAGTTCCATGCAAAACCAGTGGTCGAAAACTGATGAGGGAGACAAAATTTAGTAAGAGGAAGGATCTCAGTTTTATCAGAGTTAATCTTGTAACCAGAAACTTGGGAGAAGGAGTTAAACTCAAGTAGCAAGGCCGGAATGGATTGGTCAGGATCAGAAATAAACAAAAGAATGTCATCTGCATACGCAGAGAGTTTCAAATGAGTCTTGTCATAAGGGAAGCCAGAAATAGAAATGTTGTTTCTAATAGATGTAAGAAATGGCTCTAAAGCTAGGACAAAAAGTAAGGGGGACAAAGGACAGCCCTGACGGACGCCACGCTGCAAGGGAAAATAAGGAGATAGCCGGCCATTAACTAACACAGACGCTTTAGGAGAGGAATAAAGTAAAGAAGCAAGAGAAATAAAATTAGGACCAAAACCGTGCCAACGAAGGGAGGCAAAAAGAAAGGACCAATCTACTCTATCAAAAGCCTTTTCAGCATCAACTGATATAGCAGCTAGAGAGAAGTTGAGAGAAGGTACCTTATTGAGAACATTGAGAAAAAGGCGGGAATTATCTGAGGTGAGTCTGCCCTTTACGAAACCACATTGTTCCTTACCTATAAGGTGTGGGAGGAAAGGATCTAAGCGCCGGGCAAGAAGTTTAGCAAATAATTTATAGTCTACATTGACAAGGGAGATTGGGCGATAATTTTTACAGAATTGCGGGTCGCGACCCTCTTTGGGTATTAGGCAAATCGTGGCCTCGTGAAAGGTACCAGCAGCTGTGCCGGAGGTGAAGAAGGATTGAAAGAGGGAGAGAAGTTTAGGAAGCAAAAGATCTGAAAAATGTAGATAAAATTCCACAGAGAAACCATCCGGCCCCGGAGATTTACCCTTGGTTAGAGATGTTAAGGCGCTATCCAGTTCGGTAATAGAGAGGTCAAGTTCAAGATCAGGGAAATTAAGATGAGAAGTGGAGGGGGCAGGAATTTTGTCCAAGTTGGATTGAATAAGAGCAGCCGAAGGGGGGGATTCAGGAGTATAAAGAGATTGATAGAACTGTTGAAATTGGGCGAGTATATCCTGCTCCTTATGTAGGAGAAGATTATCGGTGGAATATATTGAATCAATCAGGTTGCGCTCCTTGCGGGACTTAAGATAATTGGCCAAAAGTTTACCTGACTTGTTGCGACCTCCGTAGTAGCGGGCGCTGCTGCGGAGTAGTGATGAGGAGGCGTTGTCAGTAGAGATTTTGTTAAACTCGAGTTTGGCGCGTATAAGGTCTGGTACAACCGTTGTAGTAGAAGAGGTGTAGAATTTATGCTCCAGGGATTTAATATGGGAGAGAAGGTCTTTCTGTTTCTTAAGATAGGACTTCTTTTTCTTTGAGACAAAGTCAATCACAAAACCGCGAGCGGTAGCCTTAAATGAGTCCCAAATAACATGAGGGGGTAAAGAAGGATCAGAATTGAGTAGGAAAAATTCCGTAGCGAAGGAAAGAAAAGAAGAAGAAAAGAGGGGATCCAGGAGGAGAGAATTATTGAAGCGCCAGCGGGAGGATTTGGGATGAGGAGGAAGAAGGTCAAGAACAGTGAAAATGGGAGCATGGTCTGAGATAAGTATCGGCTCTATAGATGAGGAAAGAAGATTTTGAGAGAGAGACTGAGAAAGGAATATGTAGTCAATCCGGGAGAAAGAGGCATGAGGAGGTGAAAAGAAAGAATAGTCCAAAGAGTCAGGGTGGGACAGTCTCCATGAGTCGAGAAGGTGAGATTTAGAGATAGTGTCAAGGAATTGTGCATGCGATTTGTGAGGGGTGAAGCGGGCAGAGGATTTGCGATCAAGAAACGGGTCAACAATTTGATTACAATCCCCACCCAGAATGAACAGGGAATCACTGTATTGAAAACACTTAGAAGTTATTAGAGGCCAAAAATTACAATCAGGATGAGTGGGGCCATATTCATTAAAAACAGTCAAGGATACAGAATTGATTAACAGCTTAACTAAGACCCAACGACCCTCAGAATCATTTTCTTGAGAAAGAACTTTACATTTAAGCTTCTTGTGACACAAAATGGCCACACCGTTCTTTTTGTTAGATGTAGGAGAAAATAAAACCGTTCCCACCCAGCCTCTTTTTAACTTAAGAGACTCCGCCTCAGAGAGATGGGTCTCTTGTAAAAGAACTAAGTCAGGAGTGTAAGAGGCTAGATGGGAAAGCACTCTCTGCCGTTTAATAGGGCTAACAAAACCTTTCACATTCCATGAAATAACTTTGAATTAAATCACAATAAAATGTGCTAGGAACAGAGAAAAGAAATGAAACCAAAAACGCCACAAAGGAGAATAACAAGTGAGTAAAAGGAAAGAGCAGGACAAAAGAAAGTCAAAGGACATAGTAAAAAAGGAACAAGGAAAAAGGAAAGGAAGGAAAGGGGAGGAAAAGAGGAGAAGAAGAAGAGACAGTACATATCCAAAACGGATGACTGAGGAAAACATACCTGAAAGGGGAAGGGAGATGACAAGATGACGAGATGACGATGGGGTGTGGGAGGATTCGACAAGAACAGCCCCCCAAGCCGGAGAGCAACACACCGCACCGGGACGGAATATGAGTAGGGCGGATCATATGGTACGAAGAGGACTACAAGAGGGTTGATCAAACAAAAAATCTGAGGGAGGGAAAAAGAAACATGTTATGCAGAGGTCATGGGGAGGTAAAGAGTACAAAAACAGAAACAGAGAATTGTATGCAGAACAGAAAACCCAAACAACAACCATTATATAATCACATCAGGCAGAAGAAGGATCAAACCTAGGAGGGAAAAAATCCCAGCACGAACCTGTAAGAAGAAAAAACCAAACAGATAAATAAATAAATAATCAACCAGTAGGGGGAACGGATGTGTCCATGCCAACGTTAGTGTGAGTGTGAATGAAATTCTTAAGTTCAGCCGGATCTTGGAAAGTCCAGGTGTTCTTCTGATGAGTTACCTTGAAGGTACAAGGGTGAAAAAGGCCATATCTGGCACCCATAGAGCGCAGAGGAGCACGAAGAGATAACAATTCTTTTCTTCTGGCAGCAGTGGCATTAGAGACATCCTGAGAAAGAAAAACTCTCTGACCCATCCAGGACACCTGGCGCTTCGCTCGAGCTCTGGAGAGGACCAAAAGGAGATCTGTAAATTTGAGGAAGAGGATGATGACCCCTCGCGGTTTGGTCGAGGAGGAGGAGCGAGGGCCAAGTCTATGGGCACGTTGGATACTGAGAGGGGTAGTAGCAGGAAGGTCCAGCAACTTCAGGAGGAAAGAAGAGAAAAACGTGACAGGATCATCTCCTTCCAAGGATTCCGGCAGGCCGTAAACGCGCAGGTTATTCCTCCTGTTCCTGTTTTCCAAGTCTTCAGTGTGCTGTTGAAGGGCAAGAAGAGACTTCTCCAGAGAGGAGATGCGTTGAGAGTTTGACTGAATTTCTGGAACCTGCTGCTCAACAGAAGAAACACGAGCCTCCATAGTGGACCATTTGGCCTCAAAAAGCTGCATCTTAGCATTAGTCTCCTCCACGAACGGGCGCAAGGCGCGAATCTCCTCAAGTATCAACTCCATAGATATAGGAGGTGGAGAAGACTCGGATGGAGGTGGAGAGGAGTCCTGCTTCAAGCGCTTAGGTAAGGAGGCAGGAGGAGAAGATTTACTGGGGGTAAGTTGTGATGGAGAAGAGCGGGTGGAGGCTGATGTCGCCATTTGATCCGTGGAAGGAGGATGAGGAGAATGACCTGTTGATGAGGAGGAAGCAGAGGAAGGTAGAGTCTTCGAGGGCACAAAAACAAACTTTGGATTGCGTAGCTTGCCCATAGAAGCCTAAACGTGCCAGTAACAGTGACAGGAAGGCAAAGAAACAAATCAACAGAACAACCTGCACTCAAAAAGCAGAGAATGCCAATATATCCGGTCCGAAGAGCCCAGCAATCAGCAGGAATAGCAGAGGACACTTGGAAAAATCATGAGAAAACTCCAGACCTGAAGGAAGGCCAGCAGAAGTTAGAGGGTAGTTCCAGTAGTAATCAGGAGATCACTAGTGGGCGTGAAAGCCATGTGCACTAAAACTTGGTAGGCATACTTGCAAAAAAGAATTAGAAAAATAAGTCACATGCCTTGGAACTGAGGTAGGCTATCATTGAAAAGCACAGCGTGCGTGGCATATTGCAAGGAGAGCATGGAGGCAGAGGTCTCAGAAAAAGGAGCGCCAACATGAGGAGTAAGTTGGAAGAATAGCGCACTGACAGGGCGCAGTCTCAAAAGCTGGCAATAATAAAGAGACCAAGTGGGCCAAATGGCATATCCCCCTGACACAGCCACCAGAGGCAATTCATATAGGATTGGGGATTAAAGAACGTTGTCTAGTAGTAGAATTGGCGCCATGAGAGAATTGACTGAGAGGAGACAAGTTGCAATATTTCATTAAAATTATGTAAATGTCACAGCAAGAGAGTCTCTGGTGCAGAATCTATCTTTATGCGCCCACATCATGTAAAGACCAAGTTGATTCACCTCTCAGAAGCGTTGAAGGAAATATGACAGGCTCAGGAAACAGCAGATGGTTACAGCAAAAGCAGTCCCCTCAGACGTGATGCCTTCGTGAAGTCATCTCAAAATGGCGGACGCGCTGAGGCGATTAACAAATTCGCCGAAAATGAGGCATTTTCCAGAGAAAAGCGGACCCCCAGACCTCACCAGGTGCACATTGCGCTCCGGTGCTAGGAACCGCCAAAAGAAACGAAAAAGATGCAGGAACGCCTCCGTACGGGATGAAAGTCCGTCCCGGTGTTGCGGAGCTCCGAAGTCAGGCAGCCATTGCCGTCGGCATCCAAGCCACGCCCCCTAGCTCACAGATCTGTTGATCCACATGCAATATTTTGGGCACAGTGGACAGGGAGAGAACAGGATGTCAAGACAATTCCTGTGTATCTCTTGTTTTGTTGCTGAAGGACTCAGCGTATGCCCTACCAGAGTTCTGTCTCTGGGTTTGTTGTGGGTACAGTGCCTGCCTCAAACTGAATTTTAATGTTAGATGTGGAGGGGCACTTTGATTACCATAGTGAACTCCCCACACACACCTCCACCTCAGAGCCAAATTTGGTATAGTCTAAGACACCATTTTGGATTTGCCCAGACACATTGCATTTCGGGCCTGTTTGCAGTAAAGCAAACAGAAACGACTGCAAAAGTAGGTAGGCCAGGGCTTGGGAGGCTTTACTCCATTGGTCAGACAGGAACTACGTATTTCTTGCGGTGTCACACACACACAGGATGGTGGACCCTACAAAGCTGGAACTTTGCCCAGCCTTCCTGAGAACACTGCTGGACTTGCAAAAGGATTCCAGACGGACCACATTTGCTGCACTTTGCATGTGTGATCTGTGAGAAGGACCTGGCAGGGTTGGACCTCCTTCCACTTGAAATCCAAGGACAGTATGATCTTCAAGGATCATAGGGTTGATTCCCTAGGTAGGTACAGGAATGCAAAAGGTTGAAGGGGACATTCCTTTGAAGAATTCCAATGACCAGTGGCACCGGCCATGCGCTACACTTTGATGAGGCATTCTGCCTGGTACTCTAAGAGTCACTAAGTGCTTCCGCTGTGGTCCTGGGAGCCTTAGAAGTGTACTTCTATGGTTGTTTGGGCACCAAAAGAAGTTTGTGAACTTTTTAATAAGTTTTGCTCAAGAGCTTCAAGGATATCGACTGCAAATGGTATCTTTCTGGCAGTTCCACGGCATCAGATTAAGTTTTAGGTTTGTCCCGCACAGGGGAGAATTTTTCCTCGGAAAAATGACAAAGCCTTTTTTTTTTTAAATATCGTTATTTATTCATTTCAGGCAGATGGAATAACAGTGGCGCAGACCCAGCAATGCCCGCCCTCAGCCTAACAAACCCCAATACATAGCTGAGGCGGCATATCCTGGTTGACAAAGTCCTTTTTAAGATTAGAACTTTTTTGATCTTCTCTTCTTCCAGGCTCTAGTAGGGACAATCTGCTTGTTATATCTGACATGCCTTCCATCTTGCTTGGCCACAAATTGCACCTAGGTCCCAGTCTACCATGAACATTTGTTCTTTTCCCTATTTGACTCTATTTTCAATTAGATCATTAAACATTTATATCTCTGTTATTGGATTTTTGTCATTTTGCCTATTATTATTTTCCTATTTTTATGAATTGGAGTTGGGGGTTTATCTTTTTGTGTTTTGGACTTTTAAACTGTTTTGGTATTTCTAAATGCTTTACACATTTTCTCTAATTTGAGCCTGTCTGCCCTGTACTATAGTTACCAGTGACTGAGCTCAAGATTACATTACTGGAACCTTTGACTAGACCTAACAAGTTAGTGACTTCATTACTTGTGGTGGACTGCCATGCACCCCAATTAATAATTCACTTTCTCACACTGCTGATCTTTCATAGTGTGTGGTGTAAATACTCTTGCCCCAGATTGCACAGAGTGTGGGAGGGGAAATCAGGCTCAATTTTCTGTTATGTGCCAGGGAAAGGAGGCTCTCCACTTGAGAGTATTTTACAAAATGAGCCTAGCAGTGCCCCCTTTACATTACAGTATCATAACTTACAAGCAGGGTGGTTCCAGCCCTAAACTTCTTAATACTAAATTGTAATATTAACACATTATTATTATTCAATTAATTGTAGCCAGTTTATAAACATTGAAAGGATAAAATACTGAGTTAGCCCAGCTAGTGATTCAAACTCATGAAAGACCTTGCAAAACTTTAGGTGGCTCAAGAAAGGTCAATACAGGTATTGTCTGATTAAATACAATTCAATATCATTGATGGAGAAAAAACTGACATAGACTTTGTCCCACTGAAAGTTCTTAAATTGATGTTACTTTATACCTGTTTCTCTATATCCATCCCCCTTTCATTTGTTTCTCCTTGTGGTTCTCTCACTCAGTCTTTACTCTTTTCCATTATGTTCACCCTCTGCCAAGATATTCTGAGATTATTTGTGACCCTTTTCTCTTACTTCACTTACGATGTTTCACTTCACCCCTTACTAATTGGGTGTAAAAAGTGCAAGTTGGGCACCCAACTCACCACAGGCAGCAGCAGGTGGTTTAGGGTCCTGTTCTGCTTTGAATACCAAAGAAAGCAGAGACCCTTATGGCAGGTACCATCCAATGCTACCTAAGGCAAAGGAGCTCATATATTTGCATGATTTTGCTGCTAATACGAGCCGATATCCTCAAGGGATGGTTGGGGGTATTCGGATTGTCCCGCATTAAAAATGTTACTAAATGGAACAAAAATGTACATTTTCTATCTTTATTCTTCAAATATATGGGCATCACATATGGGCATCACTGTTCCACAGTAGCAATGTGTGCAGGGCAAGCTGAATGAATGAAAGTGCTGCAAGACTTTGATAATGGCAGACTGTGTGCTACACAAATGTCAACAACGTAACATCATGTATGCGCAAATCAGGAAATCCATGCACTCTACAGAAGCACTGAGTGTATTGTGTGTTCTAATGGGCCAAATACTTTCTTCTTTGCCTTTGTGTAATTCAGGAAGAAATTCAAATAAATACGTTTTTGTGCTTGTCCATAAGACAGGGGCCTGTGGCTGGGAGGCGGTGAAGTGACAAGTGGTTCTCATTTTTTTCTGAATCAGTGATCTGTTTTGCAGAACATAGGCACAGAGTAACACTGCCCTCCCACAATATTAATTGACAACGCTAAAACTGGAAATGGTATTTAAAGCTGGGTCTCCACACATGAAATTGGACAAATTCTGTGAGAAGGTTTCAAGCTCATTTAGTCTTCTCCTATCAGAAGTGTTTAATTTATAATAAAACAAGTGCAGTGAACAGGCTGGTTCCTTGGAGCCCACAGCCAGTGCTGATGAATGCTGAATACCAATGATACTTCGCGAAGATTCCACCTAATGCTTCATTCTTCCACCACAACACCCTTTATTTCCCTGTCTCACTCTTGCAGGTCCTTTTTCATTCCTGGCCTGTCCCTTTGGCAGTGTTGCGAATCTTTCTTATGCTGCTCTATGCTCTTTTTTCTACCTTCTTTTTTCTTCTTGGTTAAATTCTGATAATGAAACATAAGCTCCACCATCCAAAAATGAGTGCTTTATGTCACTGCATAAATTAGGCACTGCCTAACAGTGGATGTCTTTAAAGTGTCTGCCAGTTCAAGAATGCAGTTCTTCATGACACACACAAACAGCAGAATCATGTTAATTGGCTAGCTTGAAAAACTTCCTAGTAGGTTAAATCCAATGCAGCATCAGGAAAGGGATGGAGGAGAAAACAGACCATAGCTGGATTCTGAGAACCAAAATTAGGCCAAATGTAGTAGGAAAATAGTGAGGAATTACTTCACGGGTATTTACTTGCAGCTTTACCTGGTCTGGGTGTGGGCAGCAGTTACTGGGTCACATCACTTACTACATGGTGGTCTTCAGTCCTGCCTGCATGTATTGGAGAGTGACAGTTATTCCAACTCAAGTCTCAGATATATGAACTCAACTGCAAGCAGGAAGGGCAACCTTAGGTTTCAGCTGCCCCTTCGTTGGGCGGTGGTGGTTAGGCTTTGTGAGTTGCCTGACTATAGGCCCTTGGGTATCTCCTGCTATGCTGTTGGCCTGGATGGCTAAAAGCAGAGAATGTAAACCTGTGTTGATCACTGTGGACTGCACATGGTGTAATAACGGTGCAGAGCACAGAGACTCTGGTCAGGGGCGATTGTAGCTGTCAGCCCCTGGACCCACAAACGGGTAACATTGGCATCTCTGCAGAGGGATGACATTGGCTTAAACAAGCTTCAAGATTGAGTCATGAGACACTGGTAGGTGGTAGTGCATGCTGCATCAGTGCAACTGAAAGCTTACTGCATTAGCTGCAGCATCACCAAATTGCAGTAGCTGCAGAGGCAAAAAAGAATCTGATGACACCCAAACAGTGAAATTATGTGCACAGCTCCATCTTGGGCATGGGCATGGAGCTTTAGCAGCCTCTCTACTGATGATAGATGATAACTCTGTCTGTAGAGGGGAGTTGGTGCTTGTCCAGGCAGGCACTTGCTTTGCACTCAGCTTCCACCTTTCACTCTTGTCAGTTTTCTTTCCTGTCCAAAGGGAGCTTCCTGCCTACCTGTGCCCCTAGCTGACTTGACAAGCATACCATCGCACCATGACCTGGCCACTCAGCAGTCTCCAGAAGGTGAAGGCAGGGCCAGACTGGGAACTAAAACCATCCGCAGTAAAAATTCTTATACCATCCGTACACTGCACAGAGCAAGTGAATCCAATGCCATCTGGAGTATTTGGGGGATCGCCTCTAATCAGTGGCGGCTGGTTATTTTTAAAACGTTTTTGGAGGTAAATATCAACCCTGAATTGGACTGACTGAGAGTGCAAGCAAGCCTGAATTCTACTGGAGTATATGAAGATGTTCTTCCACTCAGAAAGGTTAGAAAACATTAGGCCAATGGAGTTTTTACAACACTATTCTCAAATACATGGCAACAACACGACAGGTTCTGATGGTGGACTCCTGAAATATTTCACTACTTTCCTAGTATGACAAAGAAGGCTGACCTATCCAAGGGATATTCCGGGTTCACCCCCCACTCCAGAATTTTACACGGTATTGTTGATAAAGTGGTGTTTTTACAGCACAATTTCTCTAAGATTTAAAATGCCACACATAATACAGACAATTCAGTAAAAGGACTTTCACATGGCAACATTCTTCCCTTCTGCATTTTTAATTCCTGACACTTTGCCTTCCTACCCCTTCTAGGTAGATTCTAAGTCACATGCTGTAAGTGGAATTCTCCTTTGAAAGTGCATAGTAAGGAAATACCAAAATACACAAATCTGTCAATGTCAAGCAAAAGAAAGCAGAGCTGCAGACTGATTATCCCACAAATATGTGTTTATGTCTGTTTGTGTTTTTGTGTACACACAGACACTTATTCACTTTGTGACAAAACAGCAGGTTTACAATTCAAGAAAATTCAAGAATAGTGCTAACACAAGTTTATAGTTTTAAAATAATAAACATAATTCTCCAAAACGTAATCTGATCACTTTCTTCAAACAAAATAATTTTGACCTGATAGACAAGCTTTTAATTTTGAGTAAAGGCATGGCTGGTGCTCCACTATCAGTTTGCAGTTTTCATCCAGCTTCCACATGTACTCCGGCCATACAAGGAAAGTCCCACCATCCCAAGCCACGGATACACACTAAATACTAAGGGGCAGATTTATGAGCCCCTTGCGCCTCATTTACGCCGCCGTTGCGTCACTTTTGTGACGCAGCGGCGGCGCAAATCCTGCGCCATGCTGCGGGGTATTTACAACGTGACGCATCTGGCAGATGCGTCACGTTGTAAAGCCCTGCGCCACATGTAGGCATTCTGGAGCAGGGGGGGGACGTTCCGGCGCAGGAACGCCTCCTAAAAGTGGCTGAGTGAAATCTACAAGATTTCACTCAGTCACTTTTAAGGCCATGCTGCGTCAAAACCCTGCGCCTGCTTGAAGCAGGCATAAGGATTGACGCAGCATGTAAGGGATAGGGCACCCCCGAGCCTTGCAGGAGCTGTGTCGCGCTTGCGACGCAACTCCAGGAATGCACCGCCTTTCCGACAGGAAATGCGTCACGCATCTGCCCATCCGAGTGCCACGGTGCGCCGCATTGTAAATCTGCCCCTAAGAACTGTCAACAATATATCGCCCAAAGAAGGGTGAGCAGAGAGCACATCAACACTCACATCACCCTCACATGCATTCATGATTTAATGAGGATGCTTTTCTCTCACAATAAAATTAATGTTTCAACAGCTGGAATTTTGACACCTCTATGTGCTGTACATAACGATTGTCACTGTAACTCAGCCTACGCAAACTCAGAGGGAAGGTTGACATGGTACGCCGAGAGAATAACAAATGACTTGAAGGTCTTAAACAGATATCAGAGTGAGCGTGAAACTGACTACGATAAACCAAGCAATTAAAGGTTATTTTGTTTAAAAGAACCATGACTTGTGTCGCAAAACACAATTTCTATTATGAAACAGGAAAAATCAAAAGTTCTGAAAAATGTCACAGTGATTACAAGCTATATTACACAGACACGTCTGCCGAAAAAAGGACCTACAGGCTGACTGAACAGAGATAACATTCCTTTACTTGCCGGCCCCTTATCCCATTCGACGGAGAGCTCTGTTTCACCTTTCAACAATAAAAAGAAACTAACTCACGGTTCCGTTCCTTGTCCAAAACTTGGTGGCTGAGGAAGTGCTTCTCCATCTGGAGCGTTCTTTCTAATAATTACCATTCACCGTGGGCCAACCCGTCCACAAGGTACACAGCAGAACACTGCGCCCTCTCCACATGCCGGTAAGCCAGCTCTCCACATTTACCGAGGCCCACTCAAGAGGGGTGTGAACAACGCTTTCACTTTCCCAGCTCCAGCACGCATGTTAGACATGCGTAGTCGAGCCAGCTCAAGGATTTCAGAAAAAGTAAGCATGCTTTTAAAATGCTGAAAAGTTGTGTAGACCCTCCCCCCTGACTACAGCCCTGGCCTCATCCCTTCTCAGAGGAGTAGTGCCCTGAGGAGAATGCTCTCTCTAAGGGCCCCCATCCTTTTTCCGGGCCTTGCTCTGAGTGAAGAGAAACAATGTAACTTGTTACTTTGTTTCTCTTCAGTCCTGGGTCAGCATGAGGAGCTTAGAGCAGGCTGCACACTGCAGCTGCTTTAGAGCAAGTCTCTCACAGCTCTCTACAGATGAGCTGAGGGGGCCCCCTTCACATACTGAAGACTGGGGGCCCCTCTGCACTGAGGGGGCTGCGGGGGTGTTTGTTATGCCCCTGCGTGGGAGGGAGAAAGCTTTTTTGGTGATTGGGCATTTGCATGCCCATTCTCGGCAGCCACCACCCCTATGTCTAAAAAATCCCAGCAAAATCCCTGGTGCCTAGTGGCCTTTCAGTCCCCCGCGGGGCAGATTAGAGACTATTGCCCCATCTACCTCCCGGGGAGGCAGAAAGGTAATGACAATTTTGTTTTTGGGGGGTGGGGACATTGGTATGCCCATGTTGGGCAGCCCCCACCCCTATAAACACAAACAAAAATCCCTGGTGCATAGTGTGCTATTGCCCCCATCTGCCTGTGGAATTTTGTTTGGGGATGGGGGCATTGGCTTGTCCATTTAAGGCAGGCCCCACTCCTACGTATAAAAAAAATCCTAGGTCCCTAGTGGGATTTCTACCCCCCCCCCCCACGGGAGGAAGATCAGGGGCTATTGACGCCATCTGCCTTCGGGGGAGGCAGAAAAACTACAGTTTTTTGGGGGGCAGCCCCCACCCATAAAATAATAATAATAATAATAATAATAATAATCCCTGGCACCTAGTGGGCTGTCTCCCCTCCTGGGAGGGGGCAGGTCAGAGGATACTTCCCCCATCTGCCTCCGGGGGGCAGAACAACTGGAATTTTGTGGGAGGGGTGGGGGCATTTGCATGCCATCTTGGGCAGCTCCCACCCCTAAATTTTAATGGAAAAAATCCCTGGCATCTAGGAGGCTTTCCGGGGGGCAGACTAGGGGCTACTGTTGCTATCTGCCCCCCAGGAGGGGCAGATTAGGGGCTACTGCTTCCATCTGCCCCCCTTGGAGGGCAGAAAGACTGCAATTTTGTTGGGGATAGTGGGGGTATAGGCATGCCCATCTTGGGCAACCCATCCCTAAATTTAATGAAAACAAATCCCTGGCATCTAGGTGGGCTTTCTACCCCCAGCAGCAGATTGGAAGCTACTGCCCCATCTCCCCCCCGAGGGGGCTGTAATTTTTTGGGGGTGATGGGGGCATTGGCATGCCCATCTTGGGCAGCACCCACCCCTACATTCCACAAAATAAAAATCCCTGGTATCTAGTGGGCTTTCTGCCCCCGAGGGGTGCAGATTGAGGGCCATTGCCCCCATCTGGCCCTCTGGGGGGAAGAAAGACTGAATATGTCAATTAATAATTGGGGGAGCAAAGGCCCTTTCCCGCTTCCCTCTCCCTGATGGCTAGTGGGTGGATCCCTGCTTGAGATTCTCCCCTTTCCAATGATACCTCTCCTGACTTTCTACGTAGAAAGTGAAACTGAAATGAGCCTTTCTGCTCATTTCTGTTTCGGTTTCCGTGCAATGACGTCAGAGCGATGTGCGTGCTGAACGTCATTGCACAGAAACCAGGGGGGAATAGCCTCAGGAGCTTGGGAAGATCTTCATCAGCTCCTAAGGCTGTTGGGGGAAAAGGGAATCCCTCTGGTGCCCACACCAGAGGGATTCCCTGTGCCATGTGATCAGACGGCCAGGGGCAGTCAGACGCACATGAGCACTGGTGCATCAGACGGCTCCCATACACCGAAGGGGTTAATACTACGGAACACTTGTGAAGGCAACCTGGTATATAGATACAAGCAAAAACTGGTTATTTCAAGTGTCGTCAAATGTTTTCTTAGCAAACAGTTTTTTGAGTAGCACTATATTTGTGTGCCAGTAAAGTGCCCATTGCCTTATGCTATGGGTAGTGGTAGAAAGAAGCAAATCAATAAAGCTATTTGGGCAAAAGCCACTGGGTAGTTATAGTTGGTCCCACGTTTCCAAATGAAAAGCATTTTTAGATTTGCTTGTAATTTTGCTGCTGTTTGATGAATCTTCACGAAAAATGTCCCTTAAAAAAATGTATCCACCTCAGCTTCTTCTTGGAATTTTTTGGGCTGATCCGTCTAGCGAGGGGACCAAAAACAAATTCTCTCCATGCAATTTTTAATTGAAAAATCGAACAGTGGTACCGCAAAAACTACCAAATGGAATAGCACCAAATGTGGCAGAAAGCTAGATCTTGGTCCAGAATGTGTCCTTTTGTGATTTGGTGTAAATCCGTTCAGCAGTTTTTGAGAAATATAACATCTAAAATGTATACCTGTATCATCCCGCAAAGGATTGGCGGATCCAACAGATTAAAACATTTGATTGATTGGCTGCAACCACATTAACAAAGATGTGGCAGAAGCCATTTGAGTACTAAGGGACTCAGCCCCCTGTTCTGTGAAAAAGTGAAGAAAACATAGGTGGATAGGGTAGAAATATCCTGTCCCACAAAGCCTGGTGTAGGGGGTACCTGTGGGACACCCTGCGAACAAAAATAGGAAATAATGCTTCATGCAGAGAATCTGTTGATCCGTATCACAGCTAAGAAAACACAGTCTCCCACTATTGCAAAAATAAGCCCTCTGGGGAGGGCCATGGCTTGGGGTATTTTAGTTATATTTTTTAGGGAAGCGGGCCATGCTGCCCCCTCCCCCAGACCCTTCATAAAGTTGCCAGGGATCCCCTGGGCTGATTGGATAATTATGAGAAGGGGGACATGTAACTCCTCTCCTTGAGCCTTTCAAAGGCCCCAACATTCTGGGCCCTGGGCCGGTAAATTTATAATGGGGAGGAGAACATTAGGCCCCCCCCTCCCTGAGCTTTTTGAGGACCAAGGGACCCCATATCCCAGTGCTGAAGTGCTTTTTAAAATGGAGAGAGAGCATGTGGCCCCACTCCCTTAGGCATAGAAAGGCCCTGGGGACCCAATCCACTGGGACTGATTTTCAGTTAGGGTAGAGAATATGCAGCCCTCCTTATCAAGCCTCAGAAAGACCCGGGGACCCCATCCCAGAACCGTAGACAAGTTCCAGAGACCCCGTCCTTGGAGCCTGATAGAAACAGTGTCCTGTGGACCCCTTCTCCCAGGACTCTGCTGTGAGTTTTGAAGTAAAGAAAGCACACAAATTCTCCAGTTATAATTAGCGGCACAACTATGACTTGCCCACCCCTCCAGTGATATCACTCATTACATGTTCTATGACATCATTGATAACATCACTGATGACATATTAAATGAGCAGCTAATAATGCTGCTCCCTGCATGCGGGAGCAATCTTTTCTTTTGTTACTCTGCCCTCTTCACTGAGGGCAGGGAAACACAGCTTGCTGGGAGTGGACATGGTGTTTTCTCCCACGTGGTCACAGCAAACGCAGGTTTCCCTGCATTCACAGGCATGTGTAAGGAATGGATGGAACTGCAAGAAGCATTGAAGGCTTTCATTAGAACAAGGGAGGCTTAAAGGCAAAAGTAAAAGACAAAGGCAGAAGAACAGTTTGCCCTCAATTACAAGGAACTCATTTTCCCACAATTACCCGCTTTGGTGAAACCCGACATTGGAAGATACCATTCTGACACGACTATAGAAATGACCGAGTCCAGGTCCTGAGGAGAACCCCTGGAACAGTTAGGGGCTTGAAACACGTTGACCCATGCTATTGGGGAAAGAACTTTCGCAGTAATAGTGTCTGAGAGAGACTCAGAATTGTAACTACTCTCCCGTTGACAAAATTCAAAGCCAGCGACCCAGTGCAACACACAATACATTATACATTATAAAAGTGAACTATCCACTGAGTGTTAATGTGTTAATGTAGGACTGGTCAAAGAGAGGCTAAACACTTGATGTTGCTTATGTATATTAATTCTTAAATTGGCACTCCCGCAGGTGTCTCGGAAAATATCACAAGCCCAAATGCAGAAATATACAATCATGTTTAACCCTCAATTTCTCAAAAACTGCTAAATGGATTTACACAAAATCACAAAAAGCACAGTTTTAGGACCAAGATCTAGCTTCCTGCAGAGTTCCTGCCGAATTTGGTGTAATTCCGTTCAGCAGTTGTTGCTGTAGCATATATATATATATATATATATATATTCCTCCGTTATAGTTAGGTCAGATAACTATAACTCGCGCGCCCGCAATCCTGTGCTCATGACGTCACATATTACATCACTCATGACATGGTCAGTGGCATCACTCATGACATCACTGATGACATCATCCTTGTGATAGAGTGGCGGTCCCGCGAGTTATAGTTATCTGACCTAACTATAACGGGGGAATTTCATTGGTTTTTTACGAGTGAAATGTCCACCTAACTATAACATGTGTGAAACCTATGGTTTTTTAAGTGAATTTGCAAGGTTTTTTAAATGCTAATTCCTAACTATAACGTGTGTGAAACCTATGGTTTTTTAAGTGAATTTGTACATTTTTTTAAATGCTAAATTATGTATGTTTTTTTTTTTTAAGGTTTTTCACCGTGCACGCACGGTGCGCACACGGTGCGCGCACCCCGCGATTTAAAAAAAAAATAAAATAAAATGTTTTTTCACCCTTCGGGGTCCTTTAGGGACCCCCTGACAAAGGCTAGGGGGTCAGGAACTCTCTACCCTGCCCCCTTTTCACGTTCGCCACCTCTATTTTTCACTCTCGCGCCCACAACAAACAAAATGACGGCCGACACTTCCTGATTTCGACCGATTCGAACGTTGACTGACATATAACCACCAATCAGAATTACGCTCGCGCACGTTAGGGTGCGCACACCGTGCGCACACTGTAGATATTTATGTGCTTTAACTGCAATTTTCTCAGGAAATACTGAACAGATTTACTCCATACATGCAAAAGGCACATGCCTGATCTGAGGACTACCTCTCTGCCAAATTTCAAGTAATTCTGTTCAGCCGTTCGGGCTGTACCTTCGACTAAAGGTCCTATGAAAAAATGCATGGGGAAAACGCGTTTTGGGACCCCCCTTTTTTCTCGGTTCCCGCTTGATGAATCACCCCGAGACTTTCAGGGTAGGAGCTGAGCGGAGCGCCCCATTAGTTTTGAAAATTTCGTGAGGATTCGTCAACGGGCGCCAAAGTTATTCAAAATAGAATTTTCAGATTTCCTATGGAAACACGGTCCTAACTATAACTATCTACTGGTGACCGCCAGTAGATAATATATATATATATACATCATATATATATATCATAGATTTACATACTAAAGCGCCGCATGGTATTAATAGTGGAGAAGAATTGGCTGTGCATCTTGGAAGATAAACCAGGACTCATCTAATTCGTTCTCCCTGCATCACTGAGCCATTTGTCACTTTTTTACCCACTGCTATATGTCTGTCACCTTTGAATTTTTTTAATTTTTTTAATTTTGCGGAAATTTTGACCTTTTATTCTGACAGCGATATATTGCCTCACAATATGCATTCATGACAGCACATCATTGAAGAATTAAATTTAATACATGTTGTGATGAGGACAATTAAATGCCGATACACGGTGTAATATGGGAGATATCCTCTGCCAGTGTGCAGACAAACAGCAACCAATCCCCTCATATTAAATATTTATGAGAATAGACTAAATATAAATGGCGCCAATAGATGGCGAGATTCTTTATCAACTGCCGATACACGGCAGAATTTGCAAGGACTGATGTACTACGATTAGTAGGGCTGTTATGCAGTTTAAGGAACACGTGGTAACTGACATGTACATACCTATAGAAGGTGATGTGGATATGTTGCTATATGGATATATTGGTTTCATATTCGCTGTTATGATAAGATCGATATCATTGAGGGAAACACGCTGTCCGAATTCCGATGAATGCAATATTATGTTAAAATGTCAGCAACTAATATGTTGTTTACACCGTTATAAAATGGCCGCCGCAGAAACAGTATTTCACTGAGGCACGCATGCCCGTCATTTGTTTTGTTTTGGTACGGCGGAAATGATGTCAATGAATTTGACTTTTAAAAATGTCCGCGCGCGGCGCCTGTAATTAGACACTGAAGAAGGAATTTCCGAAACACGTCTGTTTGCTGTTTGGTCTATCTGCTGATTAAAGACTAACTGATACGGAACCTCCCCGTGAGCACTGAACTTTGTTGCAAGGACTTTGTTGGGAAGCGCTGATATTGACAACGCGGGACACCGCCGCGTGATAGCACCCGCCTGCGAGTGCCATGGCTCATCCGGTGTAACTTGGTAGCTGCATATATATATATATATATATAGAGAGAGAGAGAGAGAGAGAGAGAGAGAGAGAGAGATATTCACTAAAAAACATAGGTTTTAGGGGTGTTATAGTTAGCTGGACATTTCACTCGTACAAAACCATTGAAATTCCTCTGTTATAGTTAGTTCAGCTAACTATAACTCGCGCGCCCGCAATCCACTGCTGATGACATCACATATTACATCTACTAGATGATGTCATCAGTGATGTCATTTGAGTTGTCATCAGTGATGTCATCAGTGATGTCACTGACCATGTAATGAATAATTTTATATGTGACATCATCAGTAGTGGATTGCAGGTGCGCAAGTTATAGTTAGCTGAACAAACTATAACGGAGGAATTTCAATGGTTTTGTACGAGTGAAATGTCCAGCTAACTATAACACCCCTAAAACCCATGGCTTTTTCTGTGAATTTCAAAGGCTTTAAAAATGCTAATTCCTAACTATAACATGTCTGAAACCTATGGTTTTTTCAGTGAATTTCAAAGGTTTTTTTAATGCTAATTCTTAAGTATAACATGTCTGAAACTTATGTTTTTTTTAGTGAATTTCAAAGGTTTTTTAAATGATATTTTTAAAATGTATTTCTTGTTCTAATTTTTTTTATAATCAGGGATTTTCAAAGGTTTTTTAAATGCTAATTCTTAAGTATAACATGTCTGAAACTCATGACTTTTTCAGTGAATTTCAAAGGTTTTTTAAATGATATTTTTTAAATGTATTTCTTGTTCAAATTTTTTTTATATTCTTTAACTACATTTTTTTAATCTAATTATTTTTATATATTTTTTTTATTACACTACACATATTTAAAAAAAATATTTTAAAAAAATATATATATATATTTTTTGATTATTTTATATTTTTTTAAATATACTTATATTATTTATTTTTTTGCTTGGAGTCGCGCACCCAACGCGTTAGAATCATGCATCCGATGCGTAGAAGTCGTGCACCAAACGCGCTGGAGTCGCGCACCCTACAGGTTAGTAGTCGTGCATCCAACGTGTGCACGACTGGATGCGCGACTCCTAATTTTACTGTAAAAAAAAAAAACCCCTATCACTAATTTTTATTATCCACGGGGACCCCATCCCCCAGGGCTTATATAAAATGTTGGGGACCGTGGGGGGAGCCCCAGCGCCCCCACGGTTCCAGCCGGCTCCCATCGTCCTTCGGGAGCTGGCAATGCTTTTCCACATGGGGAGCTGCTGACATGCAGCTCCCCGTGTGGAAAAGCATTATGGTTTGGATTTTGAAAGAGAGAGCAGGTTTCCCTGCTCTCTCTTTCAAAATCCAAACCAAGTTTGCTATGGGAGGGCGGGAGACTCCCACCCTCTCATAGCAAACAACTGTGTCCTGGGGGTGGGCACCCCAGGACAATGCAGGAGCTGGCCCTGGGGGTGGCGGTCCCCAGGGCCCTTGAGGGCTCCAGGAGGGGGGCCACGCAGCCCCCCTCCCTCAATACATAAAGCCCCGGGGGGTGGTGGTCCCCGGGGCTTGAGGGACTATTGAGCCCCCTCCACAATTTATACTGGGAGGGGCTTTCGAGCCCCTCTCAATTTATTTTGTAGCCCCAGGGGGGTGGCGGTCCCCGGGGATGGGGAGCCCCTCTGGGCCCCCTTTAAATTTAATAAGTTTGCCCCCAGGATTTGGGCCCCCCGGGGGCTAATGATAAAAAAAGCTCAGTTTTATTACTTTTTTTTTTACGGCAGGATTTGCGCATCCTGCGCAAACTTTGCGGTTTAAAATAATGAATAAATAAATTGGGGGGGCCCTGGGAGTCCTTCTGGGACTGCCTGAGCAGGTCTAGAGGGTCAAGGTATTTCTACCCTACCCACTTTATATGTTTTGCACACTTCTTCCACAGACTTCTTCAGCCTCGCTTCTACAGAGGCACAAAATGGCTGCCAACAGTTCCTGGTTTCGAATGTTGACAACCACTTGACAGCCAATTAGCATTCAGCGCGTGATCGGGAGGGTGCGCTCAGGGTGCGCGGCTCCAGCGCGGCCATTGATATATATGTACTTTTAACTGTAATTTGCTCAGGAACTACTGAACAGATTGACACCATTTAAGCAAAATGCATGAGTCTGAACTGAGGACTACCTCTTTGCCAAATTTGGTGTAATTCCATTCAGCAGTTCGGGTTTTGCTGCGGCTAAAGGTCCTATGGGAAATTGCATGGGAAAAACAAATTTTGGGACCGCCCTTTTTTCTCGTCCCCCGCTACACAAATCATCCCGAGACCTTCAGGATAGGAGCGGACCAGAGCTGGCCAAAGGTTTTGAAAATTTCGCGAAGATTCGTCAATACGCGCAAAAGTTATTGGGAATAGAATGTTGCGGATTTCCTATGGAAAATAGGTCCTAACTATAACTACCTACTGGCGACTGCCAGTAGGTTTTATATATATATATATATTCACTGAAAAAAACATAGGTTTCACACATGTTATAGTTAGCTGGACATTTCACTCGTACAAAACCATTGAAATTCCCCCGTTATAGTTAGTTCAGCTAACTATAACTCGCGCGACCGCAATCCACTGCTGATGACGTCACATATTACATATGTCATGAGTGATGTCACTGACCATGTCATGAGTGATGTAATATGTGACGTCATCAGCAGTGGATTGCGGTCGCGCAAGTTATAGTTAGCTGAACTAACTATAACGGGGGAATTTCAATGGTTTTGTACGAGTGAAATGTCCACCTAACTATAACATGTGTGAAACCTATGTTTTTTTCAGTGAATTTGCAAGGATTTTTAAATGCTAATTCCTAACTATAACATGTGTGAAACCTATGGTTTTTGTAGTGAATTTGTAAGGTTTTTTAACCGCTTGTGTGCCACACCCTTTCCCCTGTGCCGGCCGTTGCATTAGCGGGCGGGGTTTATGACGAGCTGGACTCGTCATGGGCACAGCGCAACCGCGGCCCATGACGAGTCCAGCTCGTCATGGGCACAGAAGGGGTTAAATGCTAATTTATGTATGTATTATTATATTTTTTATATATTTATTTTACAATAAACTACCTATGTATATAGTTATAGATTGACTGTATCCTTGAATATGGAATGGCTCAGCTCTTTTATTTTGAATTTGGATAAAGTTGAACAGCATAGTTAATATCTTCTATAAACTTATAAACAGTTTAAAATGTTTTGTTTTTTTTAAGGGTTTTTCACAGTGCACGCACCCCGCGATTTTTTGAAACAAAAAAAAAATGTTTTTTCACCCTTTGGGGTCCTTCAGGGGCCCCCTGACAAAGGCTAGGGGGTCAGGAACTCTCTACCCTGCCCCCTTTTCACGTTCTCCACCTTTCTTTTTCACTGTCACACACAAAATGGCGTCCGACACTTCCTGATTTCGACCGATTGGAATGTTGACTGACATCTAACCACCAATCAGAATTACGCTCACGGACATTTGGTGCGCGCGCATATAGATATTTATGTACTTTTAACTGCAATTTTCTCAGGAACTACTGAACAGATTGACACCATATATGCAAAAGGCACATGCCTGACCGGAGGACTACCTCTTTGCCAAATTTCATGTAATTCTGTTCAGCCGTGCGATTATGCATGTTAGCACCCTCTTGTAAATAGGGCGCTGGTTTTATCTCCGCTTTTTTGGCTTTGTAAGCCAAAAAAGCGGAGATAAAGCCCTTGTAAATATGCCCCTAAGCTGGTAAAATACCTCAGACCAATAGGGTATAATATTACGAAAAAACACGAACATATGGGTGGTGTCTGCATTATAGGTACAGTGAAAGCAGTTTGAAGTATCTCTGAGCCCCCATTTGTACTGTCTGTGAGGAGTATAATAAAAACCGTTAAGTATTTTTTTCAAATAGTGAACTTTAAGGCAAAAGACATTGAGAATGTCGTTTGTGCATGCTAATTACTACCAGGGGCGTAGCTTGGTCTGTAAGGTTGGGGTGGTATGTGCTTCAGATTTTCCAATCAGGCTTCCATATAAAGTTTCAATACATCATTATACAACAGGCAGGGTGCATGAGAGGGTCCTAAGGGGTAATGACAAGGGAGATGAATATGGCTTGGTAGGAGTACTAAGACAAAAAGCACAATATTTTGAGGACTTTCAAAACAGGGATTGTGTGTGCATTTTTGTCTGTGTGTATGTAAACATCCGACTGACATCTCGCAATACTCGACTGAAAGCATCTGTAGCCAACTATTTATCAGAAAATACAATTATAAGGGGGGTGTAACAGCCCAAACATCCCCTGAAGCTATCCCCCGATTACAAATTCTAATGTACCTTCTGATAGGATAGTTTCCATATCCTTTATCATTTAGCAGTTAAAAACTCAAAGTTATCTTTCTCATTATTCAAAAACTGGTAGAAAATACGAATCAAACCCCATCTGGGAGTCTTGATAAAAGGTCCAATAATTCATTATATCTTAAGCCTTTCTCTTTAGCTGGCAAATATTGTAAAAACTTCACTCAGCTGCAGATATCTAAGATTCCTATGCCTAGGATTAGCACATTCCTTGCGTAAGACCTTAAATCACAGTAAAAGGCTATCTCTAGCTGTCTGATCTAAAGTTTTTTTAATTCAGTGCATGGCAACATCTTGAATAACGTGAATGGCAACATCTTGAATAACTTTAACGTAGAAACAGCAGCATACTAGGATTGTCATTGAACATGTCATGAATGCAGTGGCGGCCAGCAGGGCTCACAGCTGGTAGGGCAGGTACGCTGGAGGCCGCGAGCGCAGGGGGTTGCAGTGGGGGGGCATGTGAGGATGTGCATAATATTTTTTTTTTAACTTACCTTCCTGTTGGGTCCTGCGTCTCCGCTCCTGCTCTCCTCAAGAAACAGGAAGCACAGCCAGGCCCCACTGACCAATCACATCACTGCAATGCAGCGTTATGATTGGTAGGCACCCAGGCTCCCCTGATCAATCACACCACTGCAATGCAGTGCTGTGATTGGTTTTGAGCATCCTAATGTGGGCCTGGGTATGTTCTCCACGCAGGCTGTAATGCCACCTGCATGGAAAACGGGGAAAGTGCACATGACTGGTTTGTGCAGCCCCAAAGGGGAGACCAAACAGTCATTGTGCACTTAGGAGTGGGCAAACCACTCCTCCCCTGTTCCGAGTGCAGGGCAGTCCCACCTACCCGCAAAGCAGCACAATTGTGGATATTCACAAGGAGCTATCGCCGAGTTAACAGCACTTTATCGCAGCCAAAGTTGTGATAAATGTATCGCCCCATTCACAAGTTGGTGTTAACAGCCCACAGCACCAGTTTACCCGCGATAGCAGCCGCAAAAAACATTGCCACAGAAGACCCCCGCAACCATCGCTAATGAGATGTAGAGTAGGCGTTCCCGTGCCCAAAGCCGCGACAACACCACTGCACAACATTCACAACGACCAGCCAGAACTGCGAGAAGAACACAAAACAGGTGATAAGGTGCGTTAGCAGCAGGAAAATAACACCTGCTCTGACCTGGTGCTAAGTCGGACCACAGCCTGCACCACAAAAGGGAGCACAGCCCACAGCCACATCGGAAGGGCAACAGATGATTGGAGCCACTGGTCATGCAGCCCGGACACCCAAGAGGGCCACAACACCCACCACCACCACCCCAGGACCCCAACACCCACCCGGAACACCCCCCGGACCAGCACAGAGGCAGCACAGACAAAGACAGCGGACCCCCAAGAAACGCACCAGCCACACAGATCCAACACCGGCTCAAAAGGACAACCATCCTACGCATCCTGACCAACAACGCCCAAAAGGCTGAAGGCACTAACACAGCGGACAACTAACATCCCACCCCACACAAAGCTTCTGGCTGTGCTGCATCTGTTGGCCCCTGGTACCCCCAACCAACACCCACCACAGTCAGAGGAGTCACACAGCCAGCCACATCCAAGTCCCTCACACCTGACCTGGACATCAACATCAGCCCGTTACCCCAGTCCCTATACGTCCAACACAATGCGCAGGATCCGCTGGACACCAAGCAAGGCCCATACGCCATAGCTGGATGCACGCATGTGTTGGGGGCAACCACAGCACACGTGTCATACCTGTGCCCCCTGCTGACACAGTACACAACCACCGCAACAGAAAGAACAAGTCTCACATCAATGTGCAGGCAACAACCGAAAACCTTGGAACCTCCACCAATCTTGCCTCCAAATACCCAGCCAGTGTGCACAATTCCTCCATCCTCCAACAGTCTATCAGCAACCAGCGTCCCCAGGATGGCACCAAGGGAAATGCACAGTCCCTTGGCTAGTTTGAAATGAACACCCCACTCACCTCAACTCCACAACCATGCAACCACAACTCTGGCAATGCACACGTCACAAAATCAAAAACAAGATGCTAAACAACATGCCCACCCACCAGACACGACAGAACAACTCACAATGGTAACCTGGGCAAGCCGTGAACATGAGCCATCAACAGCATGGCACCTCTGCCACACACTAGCCCAATGTGGGGAGAGGTGGCAACCAGGCATGTGTGAAGGAGGCAGGAGAACCATGGCTGGGAAAGCACACAATGCCAATAGTGGCAGAGATTTGCTGGACAGACCGCAGCATGCAGAACACACCCATATCCATGGCGACATACACATCTGGTGTATGGAGTGTAGTGGACAGTGGACGCAACCATATCACCCCAGCCAGCGGGGAAGTTCGTGGAAACGTTGCCTGTTACGCCCCCCTGTAAATGTGAGGGGAGTGGGATGGTCTGACGTATGCCAGGCCAGCGTAGGGGTGTGAATAAAAAGCACATAGCCCTGGGCGTGGTCCTCCTTCGGAAAGCCCAACGTCTCTGCCAGGGTGGCGCCTCTCACCATGCCACGAGGCCGACGCCGTCCACATGAGTGGAGTTGCCTGTGATCCTGTGTGCCTGCCGTACCCCACCTCGCTGGCCCCGAACCCGTCAGGACCACCCCTACGCAGCCAGGCCACACTTGTTGGAATTTGGCAGAGATCGCTGTTAGCATGAGCTGAAGCCATTTTGTTTTTGGCAGCCATTTTGACTGACCATGTGCTCGCCATGTGCTCCTTCCTTCTTCGCTGTTGCCTACCCTTGTGTTTTACTAGAATAACTATCTATACTTAGCTCCTGCAGCACTGTGCATGCTCAGAAAAGACACGCCTGTGCCCCATACTCAGAAAGATGTTCGTGCATTCATTGGTCTTACTTCTTTTTGTAGGCAATGGATCCTTAGTTTCTCACATATTGTTAAACCTTTGTTGGCCCCCTTGACCAAAGACACTCCAATGCCCCTTCCATGGACTACTGAATGTCAGAATGCTTTCCAACAGTTGCGTCAAACTCTCTGTTCTGCACCAGTATTAGGCACTCCAGACTACACTAAGGTTTTTACACTCTATGTACACGAGAGGGATGGTTGTGCACTCTCTGTTTTAGTACCGACACACGGTGACAAGCAGCGTCCTTGTGCATATTTTTCAGCTGTCCTTGATCCAGTCGCTCGTACGTTGCCTGGGTGTATTTGCTCTGTTGCAGCGGCAGCTGTGTCCATACGTCAGAGTGAGGGGATAGTCTTGTCACATAGATTGCTTGTGTTAGTACCCCATGCAGTTGATGCCCTTTTGAACCAGACCAAAACGCAGCATTTAACTAGTGCTTGTTGGTGCAGGTTATGAATTGACACTTTTGGCCGCTCATATCACTCTGAAAAAATGTTCAACTCTGAATTCAGCTACTCTGTTGCCATATCCTGTTACTCAATCCCAGTCACAAGAGCCTCATGCTTGCCCTTTCCTTACTGAGGAACAGACAAAGGGTCGTGTTGACCTACAAGATACGCCCCTTTTGAATATTGATGGAGAATTATGGCTTGATGGGTCCTGCTTGAAATTACCGGATGGCACGACATCAGCTGCATATGCACACACTTCAGACGGTAGTTGAGACAGCTCGCATTCCACAGAAGTTAGCTCAGGCAGCTGAGTTGATAGCATTAACAAGGGCGTGTGAACTTAGTACTGACTTGTCTGTTAATATCTACATGGATAGCTGCTATGCTTTTGGAGTGGCTCACGATTTTGGGTTACTTTGTAAGGAAAGAGGCTTTCTTACATCACATGGGACACAGAGAGTGCATGGAGAACTAGTGCATAATCTCCTTACTACCTATCCGAAGAAGATAGCGATTGTTAAGTGTCGCGCACGCAAGAAAGTGACTGATAAAATAGGGCAAGGCAATACTTTCGCAGATCACATAGCCCGTGAGATTGCAATGCAGCGAAGCACTACATCTATGTATGTGGTTAAGTCTCAGGCTGAACGTTGGCATGATGCCAGGCAAGAAGTGCTGGATATGCAGCGATTTGCCTCTGTTGATGAGCTAGAGAAATGGTCCAAGGAGGGAATATTAGATGATGAGGGCTGTTGGAGAAATAAAGACATGACTAAATGGAGACTGCCCACAGCCTATTTACATCCTATGATTCACATGGCACATGGGCCGGCACATGTTGGAGCTTCCTCAATAGCGAAGTTGCTTACGCAAGTTTGGGATCATTCAGAAATTGCCGGCACAGCTAAAAAGATAGTGCAGTCCTACTTGATTTGTCTTCAGTATAATCCTGGAAAAGGGACACCAACTCCTACAGGAGGGTTAGCTACACCGACTGCACCTTTTGAGGTTGTAGATGGATTACATCCAGTTTGAACGCTGTAATAATCTAAAATATGTCCTAGTGGTGGTATGTGCCTTCAGTAAGTGGATAGAGGCATACCCTACGAAAGAGAATACATCTCTTACTACAGCAAAGGTGCTTCTCAAAGAATTCTTTCCCAGATTTGGTGTTTGCAGACTTTTGTGGAGTGACAACGGACCCCATTTTATTGGGCAAGTTGTTGAGTATGTCTTGAAAGGATTGGGGATTAAGCAGAAGTATCATACTGCCTTCCACCCACAATCAGCAGGGCTAGTGGAACAGTACAATTCTACCCTCAAGCTTAGATTAGCTAAGATCCAGGCTTGCACATCACTGAAATGGCCTGATGCACTACCTTTGGCGTAGATCAGTACCACATACACAATCTGGCCTTACACCGTATGAGGTGGTATTTAAAAGGCCTATGAATAATTGGGGAATTCCTAAGCCACGCCCAATACATGATGTACCTTGTGTTCTGATGAGTGACTATCTATCACAGTTGACTGATAACTTGCTTTCTATTCATCAACAGGTTCGAGAA
Organism: Triturus cristatus; assembly: GCF_964204655.1. Classification (NCBI taxonomy): domain Eukaryota; kingdom Metazoa; phylum Chordata; class Amphibia; order Caudata; family Salamandridae; genus Triturus; species Triturus cristatus. The sequence goes on along the minus strand of NC_140591.1, from coordinate 1,076,701,562 downwards.
GCTCTTCCTGACAGGTCACATGGTGACAGCCATCACCTCTGGCCCGGTGACCATGTAATGGTCAAGGTCTTCCAGAGGTCGAACAGCCTAGAGCCCAGGTGGCGCAGACCCGAGCAAGTGCTCCTTGCGACGAGAACTCCAGTCCGAGTGACCAATCGGAAGAATTGGATTCACTCCACGCACTGTAAGAAGGTGCAGTCTGCCCTGGTGGAACCTGCTGCACTTACCGACCATCGAGACATCCTGGAAACAGAGAGAGGCCAAGCCCTATCACCTGAAGAACCTGAGGAAGTCTTCCCAGACCACACGATCCCTGGTGCATCTCGATATCAGCTGCGGCCCCGGAGAGAAACTGCATTGCTGAAAAAGACTGGTTGAGCAACCGTCCTGGGTTAGTAAAAGACTAAGCTGCAAAGGGGGGTGGGATCTATTATGACACCCGTCTCAAACTCAGTGAAGAAACCTACGGCTGCCCAGGACTTTAGAGCTCCATCTGCTTTGTTATTTCAATGTCAAGATAAACATGCCTAGGGAAAAGACATTGACTGCTGCAAGAATTTGCAACAAGAAGACTATGTGCATTGCTGGGTTTACTGTCACTGTGATAATTATGGCAGTAATAACTTGGGTTGTAGAGGAAGTGGCTCCTGCTCGACGAACACTGACTGCCACAACTCCAGCACCTATTGAGCACCACTACTTCACCCTCCCTTATCATGAGCAGAAGCATAGACAGTCTTATTTTAACAACACGTTCATCCAGATGTTACACCACACACATAATGCTATGAACATTACCGACTGTTGGGTGTGTGGGATGATGCATGCTCATCAGAAAAAGGCAGGAACACTTTTTATTCCTCTGCCATTCTCAATGGTTCTTGTAGGGCCTGGTTTGCATTACTCTGGGCTACCCATGTTGCTAATTTCACTGCATATGATGTAGGAAGATTGAACTATCAGCTGAATAAAGTGTGCTATCCTAATGAGGAAGGAGATCCGCAGGCTAAAGGAACTGTATGGGAAATGGAGGAGTATCGCCGAGGAAATTCCTCTACACACTATGTTTTCCCAAATACTCGAACTGCTAAGGGTAATGGACCTCTCGTTATAGCTGTTACTAGGGCTCGAGCAGACTTGTGTGTGAACAGTGTTGGCAAAATTCCCGTGGGAAAAAGCGATTGTACTCTGATTTTAAATATTACTGGAGTAAATAACAGCAGTTTTACGTCATCGCATAATACCTATTTTATATGTGGAAACAAGGGATATTATAATTTACCCATTGGCTGGTCCGGTACTTGTTTTGTGTCCTTTTTGTTACCACCTGGGTTTTTGGCTCCTGTATCATATCACAAGGAGTACAAACTGTTCAATGACATTTCCAAAAACAGATTTAAGAGGACTACAAATCATGATGAGGTGGATCAGACTGATACTACGCTACAGCAATACGTTGATTTCAATTTGGGGTTGTTCTTCTTTGTCAGTGATGCCTTGAACAGCAGAAAGATCAGGCGTTTGACATGTGTCGTAGAAGCTGTGACCAACTAGACAGCTATGGCACTTGGGAACATCACTGAAGAGCTGCAGATTGCGAGGATTGTGGCACTCCAAAATTGTATGGTCCTGGACGTTGTTCTGGCTGATCGAGGTGGTGCATGTCGCATCATTGAGAGCAGTTGTTGTGTATCCCTGATCATGCCTCTTCAGTTTTTGATGCAATATCCAAACTACATAAAATAGCTGCTGAGATTCACCCTGATACTGGAACATGGACTTTGGCCAGCTGGCTATGGACGTTGTTTACTATTTGGGGCTGGAAACTGTTGACGATATTATGTATATTGTTTGCGATTCTGATGACCAGCTGCCTATGTATACAATGTGGACCGATGCTTTGCTCCTTCTGTATCTCTGCTTGTACACCTGCCAGACGTGATATTAAACAAATGAATGCCCAACGTGTACTAGACAAAGAAGTAGATGAAATGATGCAAATAGATGCACATGATGTATACTTAGACTCTTCCAGATTATAGATGTCTTCAGCTAATGCTAAAAGGGTCGTCTGTGGGAATTTGGCAGAGATCGCTGTTTGCATGACGTGAAGCCATTTTGTTTTTGGCAGCCATTTTGATTGACCATGTGCTCGCCATGTGCTCCTTCCTTCTTTGCTGTTGCCTACCCTTGTGCTTTACTAGAAAACTATCTATACTTAACTCCTGCAGCACTGAGCATGCTCAGAAAAGTCTGTAGCTGCTCTTGCACCTGTCTTAGTCTGTAACTGTCAGGCTGTTTTAACTGATGTCAGCAACTCATTACTCCTCCATCTTTGTTGACTGTGCATTCTCTGTATTACCATCTATGTGTGTAACTCTTCCTATGTGTACTTGTACCGCCTCTTTTTGAGCTCCTGTGTGGGTATGAAAGACCCACAGTTCTTCTACTCCTTGTGCTACCTCATACACTGCCTGAGGGTTTTGTATAGATGTAGTTCCACTCATGAGGTTTAATAAACTGCTTTCTTGATATTACAGCTTCCGTGCCAATCTCTACTTATTGGTCTGAGGACTAGTGCGCACAGAAGGGTGAACCCCTAGCACTGGTAGGCCTTGATGAGGTCTACTTCTACAAATTGATCACCTTCCGACACTGGCGTGTGTCAAGGAGGGCCTACCACGTGCCTGCGCGAGCTCCAAACCCAAGGCCTGTGACCTTGGCAGCCTCTCAGACCATCACGGCATCCACGACACAGGCCTGCTTTAGACCTTTCTCATTGACGTACTCTACTGCCGCTTCCAGCCTTCACTACGGTAAAGTAGGTCACACATTTGGAATTGAGTCTTGATTACACCATGGCAGTCAACATTATTTAAGGCAGAGTTTATGTCACTATACTCCCTTCGATGTGGTGTCACCAAGTCTGTGCATAGCATTACAACCACACATGTCTGTGGGCCTACACGGACTACTGCCCTTGGCCAATGCTGCGCAAGAGTAGGTCACAGAATTGGAACTGAACATCGATTATCCAAAGGCAGAAAACATATCATCGCATGCGAGGCGTGAGTGGACGATGTGTTGCAGTCCGGAGGGAATAGGATCATCGTTACGGAGGTGAGCAAATACTACCGACCACTGGTGTCACTAACTCTGTGCATTGCGAGCCAATGACAGGTGGCGGTGGGCCACTGCTGACCGCTGCCTCCGGCCTACAATATGGTCCAGTAGGTCACAGCCTTGATTTAGCGATGGCGGAGTTCATATCAGTGTACCGGCATCATTGCAGACTGCATCCCCTCTCAGCACCGGTGCCACTGAGTCTGTTCCCCGACATCCATTGACACTCTCTGGTCATACATTTGTGGCATCTGAGTCTATGGACTAGGGGCCAGTTTTCATCCTCATGTAGCTGATACCGAATTGGTGGTGAAAATGAGGCTGTTGCTTTCCACTCCACCATTTGCTGCTTCCGGATAACATCAGACCTTCCGCAGGATTCCCTGGAGGACACCTTCCTCTGGCCTCCATAGCCCTCTGCCACATTCAAATTCGACATCGATGAGGACCCGCTCACTGCGCGTGCACCTACCTCTGTGCACCGGAAGTCACCGTCCCATGGCAGGGTGCCTGTGCCGGCCTCTGTGCATCCGGGGCCACTAATTCTGTGCTGGTCAAGTCCGGGACCCCTCCTTCTGAGATATTGGATGGCCTCTGAGGCGATGGCCATAGGGTCATCGACGCCATGTGTCTGTGGCCTTGCGCTGTCCACTGCCTCCGGCCTTAACTGTGGTCCACCAGGGCTTAAACTCCAAATCGAGTCCTCAACAGACCGGACGTCGCATCATCGCTGGAGGCACAAGCCACCACCGCCAAGACCACCTCCAACCGCCATCTGCCAGAGTTGAAACGGTGGTCCTGACAGACTTACGGAGTTGCTCACACCTGTCGTGGATGCCATCATCAGACTGATTCCCTGCTAGGCACTCCAGGTACCACTGACTGAGTGCACCGCAAGCCATCGTCCGTTACTGATTGAGTTTTGTGCTGTGGATAGGTTGCGCAGCGATGACATCACAAGCAGTGTGGGAGACCGGGGACGTTGATGAGGAAGATGATGCAGGTGTAACACACCCCACTGCATCTGCATCAGGAATATCTCGAAGGAACACAATTCAAGACTTTTCCTTCACATGGGCGCTGTTGGACTTGGCCCTTCTGGCAGGTTCACCCCTAAACCTTTTGCCTTTTAATATGACCTGATGTTAGTTGTTTTAGGCCTCTAGGCCCTTTTACACTGTGTCCCAGTGTAAAGTGCGGGCCCTCTGTGTTACATTTAGTGAGACTGGCCTGCCCTCCCATAGGAATGCATGGGGGATATGTGTGTCCATGGTAATTCCTGATGTGAGAGGAGTGCGGGGTCAAGTTTAGTATGTGCGAACTCGTAAGGATAAATGCTCCGCAATGATGTGCGCGGATTTATTATAACTATGGGAGAAGTGCCACTTCTAGAAGTTGGCACTTCTGTGTGCTGTGTTGTCTGCCTGCCTGATGTGGAGTGCATGTCTGGCTTGTGATTGACAGGTGCTGGATGGTGTGGGGAATTCCAGGAGCCAGGGTGAGTCAGCCCAGTGGTGAATAGGGAGATCAGCAGCTAGCTGGGAGGGAGGAGTTGCACCTGGGACCTGAATAGGGCTGTGCCTTCCCTCCACAATGCTGGCTCCACCCCCTGCGGTGCGTATGATGTCCCTAGCCTGTCCTGTGAATAGGGAGAGGGGCTGAGCAAAACAAAGTGCTCCAGAACCAGTTGCATCTGGTTTTTCCCTTGCCCTGCACCTTGGTGACAAAGGAAACCTGTGTATAAAAAGGGGCTGTGACCCCATGAAAAATGTTCTCTCTCTGTGTTCCTAACTTGAGGGGGACCTGCTGCTGCTGGGCGCCAGGAGATACCACCACTGGGGACTGCCTCTCTGCTGGAGGACCCTGTGAGCTGGCCCCTGGGCCCATCCTTTGCCCCCCCTGCATCCTGTATTGCACCGCAGAAAAGTAATTGCCGAACTCACTGCCACAGCCCGCCTCGGACAGGAACCCAGGCAACCTGTGTTAGGACGTGGGCAGGGCATAGCCAGGAAGCAGGAAGCAGACGGGAGCCTATCCCGCGCTCCTGTGTGTGCCCGTGAAGGCCAGCGGTCCGGAAGGAAAGCGCCGGTCCGAACACAGACGGAGTCGTGCCTGTATTCCAGGAAGCCAGATGACCCAGGCGGGAGCCTACCCCGCGCTGGGACGTGCGGGGACCCAGGGAGGCTCCCGTGCCAGTGAGAGCCTCTCATCGGCAACTGAAGCCAGGCGGGAGCCTACCCAGCGCTGCCAACCGGCCAGGCGACGACGGAGGTGAAGAGTCTGCCGGCTGCAGGCACAGGCCCCACGACGCTGAAGAGTGACAGAGGCGGCATCAGGGGAGAGCAGAAGCATCCTGAACAGCCGGTGAATGGGGCTGTGTTGTGTATCTGGGGGGTGCGATCGAGGCACATTGTCGGTGCCTCCCCCCTGGGGACGCCCTCCCGAGGCACAGAGGGTGCCGGTGCTTGTTGGTCCAGCTGCACCGCCGTAGCATGCAGATGCGACATCTGGGTGTCACCTAATTTTCCAGCTGCTCCGAGGGGGGAAATTTTTGTGAAGAGCCCCAGAGGCACCACAGTGCCAGAGCTTGTGTTGCTTAATTTCCCGTTGCCGTGGGGGAACGCAAGCGACTGCTACATTTTGGGCACAGTTTGTTCTCAGAGTCCCAGAGTGGGACTCCAACGGTCACAGTGCTTTGTGCCCAGTGCTTTCGCTGCTGAGGCAGCCCGAGGGCCAGTGAGAGGTCCTCTGGTTACGCTCTCACATTTCTGGACAAAGGGCATTTGAGCCCCATAGGAAGGCCAGTTGGCCAGGGGGGTCAGTGGAGTGTTGGTAGGGCGCAAGGCCCTAATGTGAGGCCCAATCTGTTTATACCGGTGATGCTTATTACCTCATGGGAGTTATGTTTATGAAGTTGGCGCATAATGTGGTTTGATGTCTAATGTGATTCCTGCGCAAGGTGATTTATGCATCCTTTGTTTTACGTTGCAGAATCTAATGCTAAGTTCCTAACTTAACCAGTAGTTACTGGTTGTGCGCTACATTTACTATTTGTGCTACATTTACAATTGGCGATTTGTGATGATTCTGACGGTGGTCCATTGGCCCTGTCTTGTGTAAATAGTCCCCTGTAAATTCTGCCTAGTGCCAGTTGGCACAGTGTAAATTGTGTGATTATTATCTAATGTGCTTATTATAATACAAAGGCTATTTTTATATATAACCTTGTGTGGAGTTTCTTTTGTGATGGGTCTAGGTTGTTGTTGCTGTGTGCGCGCGCAAACGCTTTACACATTGCCTCCGGGATAAGCATGACTGCTCGTGCCAAGCTACCAAGGGGGTGGGCAGGGGTTATCTTTGGCGTGTAACTTCCTTGCCCTGACTAGAGTGGTGGTTTCTGCCTGGCTTTGCGCAAGCCTTAGCCAACCAGAAATCCCAGTTCTAACAGGCACGCTCAGCTGTAGTGCCCAGACCTCAGTGCGCTGCAACTCACGGACACTTCTGTTTGCTCATTGTGTGCCCTCTGGCCTTGCTCAGGCTACCTCCATGATCCTCCACAGTTGTCCCTGTGATGCTGGTGTTGTCTGTTTACGTATTCATTGTGTTAACTGTTGTATTTGTTGCCAGCACCAACAACTCCCTGCGGGCTGGCTTGCACCCACCCCACACACATCTAGCACAGGCGTCACTTAACATGTGGCCCTGCCAATAAAGAGGCCGGGCGCACGTGCCCGTAGCCAGTTCAACATAATGCCTGCGTGTGTCCCTGTGGTCTTGTTGTATGCATGGGGGCCCAGGGCCCTACGACATTACCTTGTGCTGTGTACAGCAGATGCAGGCATGACACCGCAGGCATTGGGTTTGAGCTTGGACATGTAGCTTTGTTGTCACCCACTCAGTTCGTAAGAGGATTGGCCTGGGCCGTCGTACGCAGGGCCAACGTGGGTGTGTGACTGATATGTGCGTGCCCCTGGGCATGGTTGTGTACTGTGAATGTGCATCTGCATGTGTCCCTATGGCAGTGTGGGTCTCCTTTGTGGGGTGTAGGTGGTCTCTGAAGGGTAATAGACACCAACATATGTGATCTAGTTTGCCTTCCATGGGTTGGGACCCCACACACACCTGTTGGGCCACCTCCTTTTGGCGAGCTGACACATGACATTGGGGTGCCATGTGTGGGTGGGTGAAGTGTCGCGATCCTGCTGTGCTTGCGGTTGCTTTCTGCTGTGTGGCCTGTTGCAAGCTCTATGTTCTCCTCCAAGTAGCTTGGCTGCCCTGGTCCTGGTGGTGGGTTGCGTGAGATGTCCATCGGCTGTTGTAGGGCATCGGTGTCGAAGGTGTGGTGGTCCTCACAGATGTGTTGTCTTCTGTGCTCTGCTAGAGGTGTTGTGTGCCCCTCTGCAATGTGAAGGGGAGATGCATGTTGACATTGTGTTGACATGTATGTTTGCCCATTGTTCTGGCTTACATGCAGACTGTATGATAATATACATTGTGACTGTTTGGGAGGTGCTGACTACTGCTGCAGGACATGTGCATTTGGACTACATGAAGGATGTGAGGTCGTATGCATACATTTCCATTTCACGGTTTCCTGCTCTGTCAGTTGTAGTAGGCATGTTTCTGTGCATGTGCGGAGCCAGTTGTGTGCTCTGTTCTGCAGTGTCGGCTTTGCGCATTGTACCACGTTCTCGTCAATGTAGGTGTGCTGTTCTTGCTATGTGTGTGTGCTGCAGTGTGCCAAGGGGATGAGGCACATAATCCTGGGTAATTGTGGGTGTGCAGTGTGCTACACCTCGCTGTGCATGTGTGCCATTGTGCCCATCTCCCCCCGTCCCCCCAGTCCCTGGTCGTTGCTCACCCTGTTGATGTTGTGTCAGGTCCTCTCGAGCTGTGTTCGTACTCCCTACTTCTTGCACCGTCTCCACACTGATTACTGTGGCCTCGGTTTCCTCCAGCTCCGCCTGTGGCGCAGGACTGCCACCTCCTGTCGCCGTTGCAGCCGTCCTGCTGGCAGCGGGTTTGTGCCTGGTTTAGGTTGTCACATCATGCCAGCGCCTCTTGGCCTCCTCGATTGGCCTCCTCAGCACTCCGACTGCATTCCAGGTGGTCTACCTGTGGGTCAGTTGCTGGTAGTGTTCTGTCACCTCCGTGACGCTGATCTGGTTTTGCTGCGGACTGCACCCCGTCTTCCTCTCCCTCTTCTCGGCCGTCCCCGTTCCTCCTTGCTGGTGGTCTGTGGGGTTCAGGTTGGCCTCTGCGCTGGGTCAGGGTGCATCCATGTTGCTACGTGCTTCAGCTTGTTTCTGGTGTGTTGTTTCTGTGGTTTATATGGTGCATTTTCCCACCAGACGTGTTGGATTTGCAAGCCTGTGGCTGGTTTTCACTACTTTTTGTACCGTGATTGGCCTCATCGCATGATTTTTTATGGCGTGACGTTGATTTTTGCGTGGCCATTTGATGCGTTATCTGGTGACTATCGCATGCTATCGCCGCTTTGTGAATACTTGGTTGGCACGGCGTTATTTTCCTGCGATAAGCTGCGATGTTGAGAGTTGCGTTAAGCTACTCTTGCGGTAGTTTTCACACGTTCTTGTGAATACCCCTTTTATGTTTCCCTTCTCGCACTGCTTGAAAACAGTGGGGCGACGATAGCTGAGGAGCCGCCAGTGCATGAATGATGAAATATGTGAAGTCATAAGCAGAGCATGGCGGGGGTGCAAGTTATAGTAAGCTCACTGAAGTATATCTGGCGAATTTCAGTGTTTATTGGGTTTCAGACATAATACTGTGACTGACATTGCTACCTATTATTTGACCTTTAATCTTAGTTTTTTCAGTGACTATATACATATACAAATGTGTGTGTGTGTGTGTGTGTGTGTGAGTGTGTAGATAGATAGATAGATAGATAGATAGATAGATAGATAGATAGATAGATAGATAGATAGATAGATAGATAGATAGATAGATAGATAGATAGATAGATAGATAGATAGATAGATAGATAGATAGATAGATAGATAGATAGATAGATAGATAGATAGATAGATAGATAGATAGATAGATAGATAGATAGATAGATAGATAGATAGATAGATAGATAGATAGATAGATAGATACACCTTAACCATGGTTATACTTTAGTCCTACTTCTTTGTCTGGCCTGCTCTGTTATTTGCTTCTCAGAATCTGGTCACTGTACCTCTCATCCTCAACTCCCAGAACCTAACCTCTTGTTGTGGCCTCCATTGTTTTAACTCCCAGAACACAAGCCCTCCTTTTGTGATCCATGGAGCCTCAACTATCATAACTCTATCTTCCTGATGTGTCTTCCTAAGACACAGGTCTTGCCAATCCATTTGCTACACTCCTGCAGTTCTGGTCCAGAAAGATGCCCCTTCTGCATTTACCTTCAGATCCTCCGCATGCAGAGTACCCCCTCCAAATATGTCCCCAACAGCTCAGCCATTAGAGTTTCTCCTCCCACAGCAACCCCTGCCTTCTCAGATGATGGGTCCCCTCCGGCACTGGCAGGCCCCAGGTCTGAGAGCTTCAGGCTGGGCCCTAAGCTTGGGGTCCCCTTGGCCCCTGCATGTACTTTGCCTGGTGCCCCCCTCAAGTTTCGTTGCGCCACTGGACCTCCCCCTTCAAATCTGATGCCTACAGCTCTAACGCTTAGTGGTCCCTCCTCCTGATGCCTCCGTTTATAGAATGTCACACATGCAGTCCAGTAGAGCAAGTGGTACTCCATTAATCAACGTCGGAAGGATGGCAGGCTGAGTAAGTGTTGCTGGGATCCAAAATCAGGACGTTCATATCACTTTGTTAAAAAAGAACTTTCAAATCACAGATATAACAAGTAGTGAGTGGGAGACCTTACACAAGTACCCAACAGTTTAGTGACTTCACCATTCCTTGATGACTTAGGTTTCTTTTTGGCTACGTATTTGCTAAAGAGTGGTTTGGTGGTGGATTTTGCACCAACTCGAAAGAGACACATTAGTTAATGTTGTTCAATTCAACACTTACCTTTTCCTGCTTTTATTGCTAACAGTCAACCTTGCTTTGTATTATGCTGTGCCATAAAAATCTCCGATGTTTTGACTGTCATCTCGATTATCCTTCCTATATTTGTTTTAGTATATTTATGCATTTTGCAGCATTCTGAAATGTTGTCTGTACTTTAAACACCATTTTACAAATATGGCAAATAAATACGTTTAAGAAGTTGCAAAAATGCGCTTGGAATGTTTGCAAGTTCATAGATGGTTGTACGCAAAAATCTATTCATTCATTCATTTATTTATAAGAACTTTTGTTCAAGTTGAAAGTACTTTGATCATTCAGACACTCGCCTACTCACACAGTCTCTGAGACACTATTAACTAAGGTACTCCTTCACTCATTTACATTTATCAACCAGACATTCAATACCACTCAATCAAATAGTACTCAGCCACTCACTTCCACTCAGGCATTTACTCGGATATGGGTTTTCAGGCATTCACACACACACTCCCTAACTCAGCATCTACTTTAGTCAATGGGATACTCCCCCACCTGGGCCTTTAGCTGTACAGTCTCTTGGACACTTTTTCCTTTTTAGCATTATCTTTATTGGTGTTTGCACATTTTAGCAAACATTTAGGGATACACATTAAATGACATGACACAAAAAAACGGAGGTTTCAGACCCACAAATGCAGTGTTGGTGTCATATTCAGGTTATTCATGTACAGCATTTGCATCCCCAAGTCTGTCTCGAGCTACTTGTTGCAATCAAGCGGAGATCCAAGAGTCCAAACAGCTGCACATAGCGCAGCGGCACGAGCCCAGGATTACACCAACTATGTAAAGATTAGTGAAGGAATATTACAACTTCCAACAGAAAGCTACCCAGTTTTGCTTGTAGCTGTAGCATCTATCATTAAGCTCTACTTCAGCAGCCCTCTCAGGTGATCCAGGAACCGGGGCATGGGACACACGGTAACGAGGGCAAGGGAAGAGGACGCTCAAGGGTTACTCGGGCAACTGGTGTGCACTGCCACATCTCGGATACATGGCAAAGCCGGCCCCAAGCTCTGAAGTATCTAAACGTCAAGCACAAAAGGGAGTAGATTACCTCCCATCCCAAATGAGCATTGTGCTAAGACTCAAGTTCCAAGAATCTAGCAACCACCTCCCCCTACAAGTCCCATATGGGTCATCCATGCAGTTCTCTGCAGTCTTCAGCATGCAGAGCCGCTCCGTCAGCTGTGGCCTAACTTCTCACCTATCCATGCCACCAACTATGAGGAGGGCCACTGAGGGACTTCCAGTGCCTGGCAATATCGCTGCAGGCTATCTCCAAGGCAGAGTCTAAGAATCTATTGCCCAATTTTCACTCAGGAATCCTTTTATACAACCCATGGAGACTTTTCTCTGCTGTGTTCAACTGCCTGTGATCCAGTGTGCACTCCAAGTCCATTGTGACTTGTATCCAGAAGTCTCCTCTGACAGGAAAGTTGCAAACCATATGGAGAAAATCTGCATCACTGTGCGCGCACCTGGCGCAGCTCAAATCGGTAATGTGTAGCCTGACATTTAATCTGAGGAGTGTGAGGTACTGCAATGCAAATGGTTAAATTGTGTATACTTGAATCTAGTGTTGCAAGTGAAGCAGTAAGGGCATATTAGCAACAAACTGCGATAAATATTGCAGAGCGCGCTTAGCGTGAAATTTTTTATCGCCAGCTATCAATGGAATATATCGCCACGCTAACGCTGTATTAGCAACAATTAGCGCTATGGCGATAAATATTCAAGCGATAGCGGAAGGGAAGGATCAACATCATGACAAAACCAGCGATGTTGCATGGGGAAGAGGGAAACCTTGCTAATATGACCCTGTGGTCGTATCAGCATAATCCACCCCCATGTCAGATATGGATAAGTCAGGAAAATAGCAGGTGTTAAAAAACCGACGATTACCCCGGTTAGCGTGACTTTTCACGTCGCTAACCGGGGCCAGGGCCTCCTTGCTAATAGGCGATAGGCCAGTTAGCGGCTGTTTACCAGGTCTGTTGGTCGGGAACGCCTACTTTGCATGTCATTAGCGATAAATATCGCTGAAATGCAAAGTGGCACCCAAACCGGTCCCTTTCGTCAGAAAGCTGTAGCTAACTCCTGTTAGCGACAGCTTGCTGATAGGGCGATAGAATTATCACCGCTTTAGCAGGAAAAGGTCCCGCTAAAGCGCCGATATTGCCCTTGCTAATATGCCCCTAAATTCATTCAAGTGTTCGAGCCCATTCCTTTCCGGTGAAGGGCCTGCCAATATATTTCTCCCATCTTGCTCTCAGAGTCAGTAAGTCATCCTTCCTCATATTCAGTGCAGATTTAAACAGCCAGCAGACCAGGTGTCTACCCCAGTCAAACATCAATATGGTCTGCAAGAGGTCGTGAGAGGGGGACTGGTACCAGGTAATCTTTCTTTGGTTATTATCTCCTTGAATGACCGGAATAAGCCTTCTAAGTAACAGTCCCTCCCCCACAGTTCCCACTCCAGCTTCTGTCCACGGCAGCATTCACTGGGCAGTGAAAAGGCCACCTTGAACAGGCAGCCAACCTGCCAATGGTGCCTCTGGGGCGGTGAACAACCTTTACAACGCAACTTTTACAACGCACTACCTTTACAACGCATTTTTTACAACGCATAATCCATTACAACGCATGACATTACAACGCATGACACTACAACGCATTTTTAAAAACTACCTTTACAACGCATTCCATTACAACGCATACTACCATTACAACGCATACCATTACAACGCATAATATTACACTACACTATCCAACACTTACCCTACTGTTGCACCCCCTGGAGTTAGAATAGTAATTTTTACCCCTATACTATCCAACACTTACCCTACTGTTGCACCCCCTGGAGTTAGAATAGTAATTTTTACCCCTATACTATCCAACACTTACCCTACTGATGCACCCCCTGGAGTTAGAATAGTAATTTTTACCCCTATACTATCCAACACTTACCCTACTGTTGCACCCCCTGGAGTTAGAATAGTAAGTGTTACCCCTATACTATCCAACACTTACCCTACTGTTGCACCCCCTGGAGTTAGAATAGTAATTTTTACCCCTATACTATCCAACACTTACCCTACTGTTGCACCCCCTGGAGTTAGAATAGTAATTTTTACCCCTATACTATCCAACACTTACCCTACTGTTGCACCCCCTGGAGTTAGAATAGTAATTTTTACCCCTATACTATCCAACACTTACCCTACTGTTGCACCCCCTGGAGTTAGAATAGTAATTTTTACCCCTATACTATCCAACACTTACCCTACTGTTGCACCCCCTGGAGTTAGAATAGTAATTTTTACCCCTATACTATCCAACACTTACCCCACTGTTGCACCCCCTGGAGTTAGAATAGTAATTTTTACCCCTATACTATCCAACACTTACCCTACTGTTGCACCCCCTGGAGTTAGAATAGTAAGTGTTACCCCTATACTATCCAACACTTACCCTACTGTTGCACCCCCTGGAGTTAGAATAGTAATTTTTACCCCTATACTATCCAACACTTACCCTACTGTTGCACCCCCTGGAGTTAGAATAGTAATTTTTACCCCTATACTATCCAACACTTACCCTACTGTTGCACCCCCTAGAGTTAGAATAGTAATTTTTACCCCTATACTATCCAACACTTACCCCACTGTTGCACCCCCTGGAGTTAGAATAGTAATTTTTACCCCTATACTATCCAACACTTACCCTACTGTTGCACCCCCTGGAGTTAGAAAAGTAACTTTTACCCCTATACTATCTAATACTTACCTTAAATGTAATTTAATATTATGCCTTGTAATGGTATGCGTTGTAAAGGTAGTATGCGTTGTAATGGAAATGCGTTGTAAAGGTATTTTTTAAAAATGCGTTGTAGTGTCATGCGTTGTAATGTCATGCGTTGTAATGGATTATGCGTTGTAAAAAATGCGTTGTAAGTGCATGCGTTGTAAAAGTGTGCGTTGTAACGTCATACATCCCTCTGGGGCATAGAGGATGGCCGGCCCTGTTCGACAAGGAGCCCCTCCACCACCTAAGGACAATGCGGAGAAGTCTCATCTTATGATTCGGGGTGAGCTTAATCCCCACTAACAGAGTCAGCAATGCTCATTCCCTGTGTGGGTCTCCAAACTCAGCTAGTTCTGTTAGATGAAGTCCTGCCAGCCAACTGGCCATCTATTACAGCTGAGCTGTTAGGTAATATAATTCATAATCAAGAACACTTAGGCCTCCTGTGGCTGACGGTCTCTGGAGTATGTGCAGCGGCACTCCAGGGTGTCGTCTGTCCCATATCAATTCCTTGAGCAGAATTTTGAGGGTTCTGGACCAAGCTCTCTGTATCCAGATGGGGAGATCACAAAATGATAAAGGAATCTAGGTAGTATCACTGTTTTAGTCAACGTTATCTGACCCATGGTGGGCAGCTGTAAAGTCTGCCTAAAGGCTACACTATTTCTCAGGCCATGCATTATGCCTCTGAGGTTGTCCTCCTGTATATTCGTGTCAGCATTGTATATTTGGACCCCAAGTACTTAAGAGCTCTGAGATCCCATTGGAATACACAAAGCTCGTCACTGATGTTCGTGGCCCAGCAAACCACACCGACACAGGAGAATCAGATGACCTCAATTAGTTGACACATAGGTCTAAGTCCCATCTGAAATCCTTCAATAAGTACACACTCGACGGGACTCCAGGTTGGGAATCCCAAAAGTAGGTGAGCATGTCATCCTCATATAGTGAGACCACATATTCCCTGCCCTGAAGCTGAATTCGTTTTGCCTAGCCTTCCTGGCACAACACACAGACAAACAGTTTGTTTGCTAATGCAAAAACATGGGGGAAAATGGGCATACCTGCAGTGTGCTTCGGCCAGTCTTGAATGAGTCAGAGATACAACCACCCACATGCACCCATGCTCATCCCTTCGCATAAAGCAGAGTGACACATTTATTCCAATTGGCACCCGAGGACGGGAAGCGGTGTTTACATTGCATGCGGTACAACGCATGCGAATACAATGTGGTTGTTATAACGACCGTGTTGTTACAACGCCAACCATTACAACGAAAGTCATTTCTACGACTTTCTGTAGGGGCGCTCTAAACTAAGAAATAGTATAATTTACTATTCCAACACCTTCCCTACTGTTGCGCACACTGGAGTTGGGATAGTAAATGGTACTATTCCTAAGTCCAGCACGCCTCCTACAGCAAGTCTTAGAAATGACTTGCGATGTAATGGTGTGCGTTGTAACAACAAGGCCATTGTAACGACCGCCTTGAAATTGCATGATTAGTACCCCATGCGATGTAACATTGCATATTCCCCGAGTACATCCCAGGCATGATCACTCACAAATAGTCCCAGCAGAGGATATCCATGATTATGGAGAGGATGAGTGCCTCAGGAAATTGTGTCTGAACCATGGCAGCTAGGACATGGTAAAAAAATCCCTGGATATTGTGAGAGATATTATGCTTAGGGCAAAAACATTTTGGTCCTCATGCACTGGTCCATGGAGATGGAGCTGGAGCCAACAAGCCAGGACCTTACTGAGAAATCTAAAATCTCAATTTATCATACATAGGGGTTTATAAGGCCACTATTAGTGATTCCCTGGTCGTGTCAGAGAGGTGACTGCAGTCTAAGGCACCTCTGTACATTTTAGCTAGTCTCTGGACCAGCTACAAGGTGCAGGTCTAGTAAAAGTCAGCCAGTAGGCCATACATCTTGGGCAACTTGCCTCGAGCCTTACTCTTAATGGCTTCTCTAATTTCGGGTTGTTATTAGGAGGGGCCTAAGGCCTCTCCACCGCCCTGGCAAGGTCACTATGTTCATGAAGATGCCTAAGGCTTCCCCTGGCAGAAGATCACCAGTCTCATATAAGGTCTTATAGTGAGCTGTAAAGATTTTGGGAGATATCTGCAATACTCCAGTAGTTTTGGTATGTCAGGATCATATAAAAGGACTCAGAAGAGAGCAGTTGCCCTCCATTCGGGCGCAGATGCTACCAACTAACAGTTGAAGTCCGTTAAGTCTCCCCTCTAATATGAAATAGCTGCCCTCTTCATCAATGTACGTTTTTCCATGCCCATGGGGACCCCTGGCTGACCCAATTCCGCACCCCACTAGCCAAAGCAGAACACCCTGTACAATAAATCTGCCCTCTTCAGTGTTTCTCTAGCTTGGGGGCCTCAGCTCTCTTCAAATGTATCTCCTGAAGTAAGCTATGTCCATGCCAATATGCTTCAAGTGGGCTAAGGTTTTGAATTGTTTGCAAACGGAGCCAAACTCATGGGCATTCCAGGTCAGGTAAGAATATTGTTTCAGCCTCTCCATCGTAGTGCTGCCGCAGTCCAACTCTCACCCCTGGCCACCTCAGGAGCTGCACGGCAGTGCTTCATTCACCAAAACTGTGTATAAAAAATCTAACAATGCCCAACTTCCTCTCCCCAGGTCAGAGTGGCAATGGCCCTCTGGCCAAAACAAACAACTAAACAAGTATGCAAGAACCAAACCCTCAATACAATGACATCGCAATTAGGTTTTCTGGTGAGGGTTGGCTGCCCCAACACCTACAGTAGAGGCCGCATTTTCTCTGACTTCCTCATAGCAGTATGCTAGAGGATCGCCCTCACCTAGGCAAAATGGCATCTTAGGCAGGCCCATAGGTCATTCCATCCACCTGAGAGGAGATATCCCAGATCAGGACCTCGCCCCTACCCAATCAAGGAGGTTCATTAAAGAGCGGGAAGGGCTAACCCAAATTTGGAGTTAAAGGACATCTGCTATCCTGAGAGTTATCTGGAGTCCAGAGGCGATGTCCTCAGGCAGGGTCTTGGAGTCAACACTTTTAGAGGAAGAGGCAATATGGTTTTCCTCAGGGAACTATCTTGGTGAAGCCCTCAAAGAGCATGCTGTATCAATCGATGTAGCTCTTTTTTTCTCTGTCTGTCGTGTGGGTAGCATTTCTGTCTCGTTGGTCTAAGACCCTGACCGTGGTCTGAGCTAGTCTTGTAGGTTTCCAGCCAGTCTCAAGCAGCTTGAGTGTCATTAAAAATCATTGTGCGATCCTCAACTATGATTTTGAGGCATGCAGGGAACAGGAGCATTGAGCGGATACCTGTTTCTCTCAGTTGTTACTTAACAATGATAAAAGATGCTCTCTGTGCTGCTAAACTGCCATTATATTGTCTGGGAAAATAGCCACCTCTGCCTTCTCAAGTTGGAATTTTCAGGCTTTCCGAACTTTCTGCAGCATTATGTCTCTATCCCTGTAATGCAGTAAGTGGGCAACCACTGGGAAATGCCCCAGGTGGTGTCAGTCTCACTTGGATCCTATCCACCCTCTCCAGGACAACTAACGGTGACAGGCCTCAGGGAGCATCCTCCCAGAAAGCAACACGCAGAGTAAGAGCAAGTAACGTGGAGAAATAAAGATATTTCTCCTAGTTATGCCTGCTTCAGGGAAGGCATAGCTTTTTGACACAATTCAAGGTTCACTAGCTTTAGTAAATCTGGAAATGTGCTAAAATCCATGGGTGGATTCATGCGAACACCCATGCTCTACCCGGTGAAATAGCTCCTAGATGCAAAGAAACGCAAACCAGGGCTATGCTATGCACTGCAGTGCTTTAATTAGAATTGACTAAACCAGGAAATGCCACACATAGTGGCTTCAAGTGTCTCAGTAAATGCTGAAAAAGATTTTGAGTTGGGGCTGCACCAGAAAACTCAACCGGGATGTACAACCTTAGTAAATCTGCCCCTAAGACTTTCCAGGTGTCTTTCTTAAGTCAGATGCATTTGCTTCAAATCTACTTCGGAAAGCTGTGGATTTAACATAACAATTTGCTATTTAGTTGAATGTATGAATATGTACAATACAAATAAAGTTGCTCAAATTAATTATATCCAAAGGTTGAAGTAGACTGACCAATTAACCTATTCAGTGGTCTGTGGTGAGAGGGATCATAATTTGAGTTACAATTATGCAGCCCAATGGATAACAATATTTGATTTAAAGCTCCTAGCATCCATATATTTTGTATTTCCAACTTTTTGGGCACATGAGGCCGATAACTTTCATTAAATGTCTTTATAACTATGGAACAAAGGGGGGGGGGGGTCCTGACGCCAATGGAGTGAGCAGCACTGCTTGGGAGCTCAGACTGACTGGCCACCATATGGCTCCATCCTGGCTCATCCTGGGTGAAACACAGGCCCATGACGGTCACCCCCATGTGGCCCAACTGAGGAGGGCTAATCGGAGATGATCTAGCGACAAGCTGGAACAGTGCGAGACGCAGCGGGAGGATTGATCTTCATCTCCCTCAAACTAATCAAGATGGTGGTGCCCAGCAGCATAAAAACTCCCAGGCAGACTCCAAGGTATAGATAGCGGTGTAGAGAGCAGGGGGAAACGGAACTGTTGCTTCGGAGCTCGTGGGGGGCACCCAGCAGGAGAAAAACTATACTTCCTTGACGGCGCACCAAAAGGGGGATCTGCAGTGCAGAGAAGAGCAGATGAAGAAGCGGGCCTCCCCTGATCGTAAAATGGCTGCCCAGAGGCGCTGACAGGTGGGGAGGATGAGATCAGCCCCTAGGCCTTAGAGGGAAGTGAAAGACAATCGAGAGCAGAGGGAAACGACCTGGGAAATGCGCGGCAATGCGTGGAGAGGCAGAACTCTTTATTAAGTACTGTGGCAGATCCTGATGATTACGGCAAACAGGAGAGGAACCAAAGTGACACCGGGACCTCAAGAGTAGAGTCTAATAGGTTTACAACCTGAGCTGGGCAACTTCAAGGGGAATCAGACTGGAACAGCTCCCTACGCAGGCTGAGGGTAGGAGGTGGCAGCGCTGCTCAAAGGGCAAGGTCGACAGCAACGATGAAGGCCTGTCTGAGCAGGGAGGAGGAGAGGGCCTGCGAGAGATGGAGCTAGTGACCGGCCCCAAAAGGAGTCGGAGTGCGCAACGCTGAGCTATGGCTGAGCTGACCCTGATCGGAGCCCCTTGGGTGGATACACAATGCATGAGCCCAAGATGAGGCCTAACTAGACAAAGGCGGAAGGGATGGCCGACCTCGCCTGGCAGCAGAACAAGCCCCACTGAAGAGACGCTTTCTCGAGGGAGCAAGTGACTGCAGGAGACTGATCTAGAGCCCACAATAGAAACATGAAGAGAGAACAGCCCATTATGGAGAGGCAGAGAACTGAGGACGAGGTGAGAGCACAGAGAAATTGAATGGACACTAAGCTCTGAGAGCATTCAGGGGGACATATAGACCTGGGAGGTAGACCCTGATCACCCACATTTGCTGCTGGCTCCCTGCAGAGTCATCAAAACATGAACGTTGAGGATAAAGCAGGTAGAGGCGGGAATCAAGCCCATTGCGATACCACTGTTGGATAAGAAGTCCCCAACCCTAGCACGAGGATCCTGTGTAGTGCTGGAGAGACTGGGAACTATCACAGAAGGGTCGAAAGGAACGGACGGGAGGCTTCCCAAGGGGTGCATGAGGTGACTTCTACTAGGTGAGAGCAGCGCCATGGGGAAAATACAGAAGAGGTAAGAAAATGAAGGTGCCGCGGTGGAAAGCACACAAGAAGAAACTGAGATCCCTCCCACTCAATGGAGCGTTCTCAAGACCCGACATTGTAGGACATCCTGCAGGCAATCAATGCCTCTAGTGAGCGATTAAAGGCTAAGATAGACACCATAGGCACGGACATGGGGGTATTATGAGATGATCATAGAAGCTTAGCAGAATGAGTATCATCATCATCATTAGGCTTTATTTCGATATGACAAATATCTTAAAAAGCAGTACAAGACATAAGAACAATAAAACAATAAAAGGAGCCAATACATAGAAAGTAACCATACAATTCATACTACGCATGGCCCCAATAAGTTAGGTAAAAATACTTTAAAAAGCAAATTAACCAAGATAGGAAAGCCTAACTGATCTAATGCGCCAAGCCCATCCTAGGAACTTGGCTAAACCGCAAGCAAAGAGAGGCCGAGGGTCGTTTTTCAGTATACGTAGGGCCTCCTTGTGATATTTTGTTCCAAGTTCTCTACAGAGTGGTTTAAGCCATCTGTTACGGGGAGCTACGTAGGCCGGACATACAAAAAACAAATGCGGGACTGACTCTATCCTGTCTTCACAGAACGGACAAGAAGAAATTGTTTGGGCCGGGGCCTTCCATCTAGAGGTTAGATCCCCGACGGGGAGTAGTCCTATCCTAAATTGGAAGTACAAAGCCCTGTCCCTACGCTTTGTAATAATATCCAGATATGGTTTACCAAAGGGCATGTCTTTTACCAAAAGGAAATCCAAGGTGGTCCTGCACAAGTTAGCATTTCTACTCCTGCCATCAGCTACCCAACTCCAGTATATTTTCTTCAGTACGGACTTAGGGGGAGCAGTTCTATTGTCCCAAGCATCGCCAAGGCCCAAGTTCATAAGAAGACGCTTGACTTCCCTCAACCAATGGATCTTGGACCAGCCGGGTGACCCCAACACATTGGTTAGGCCATCTGCGTAGCTAGACATTTCTGGGACTCTCCAAATTCTCGCCCATAAAAGAAGGGGGCGAAGCCTAGCCTGATCACTAATTGATCGAGTACCCATGTCTAAGAGCAGTGGGAGGGTTGGGGTACTATAGGTGAGCCCCATTAAATCTTTTAGGAATTTGCTCTCTGAGCGGGATAACTGATCAGCCTTGTGTACCCCCCAGAGTTCGGCAAGTGAACGTCAGCTATCCAAGACCACCCCCGCAGTAACTCAAATGGAAAAACAGATCGCGCCACTGGAAACGAGAGTGCACACACTAGAGATGCGAGCAGAGGATGCTGAAAATAGGTCCTGCAGGAATAATATTAGGGTCCTGGGACTCCCTTAGAAGGTGGAAGGAACCAGCATGGTACACTACTTGGTAGACTGGCTATGAACAGATGTGGCACTAAGAAGGACTGTTGGGGTTTTATGCTATAGAAAGGGCGAACTAAGTGCAGGTACAGCAGCAGCTATCCGGTGTCCCCAGAGTCCCCCCAGAGTGGTGGTAGTGAGGCTCCTGCACTACACAGTAAGGGACCACATACTGGCACAGGCTAGAAGGAAGGGAGGTCTCAGAGTCAACAACGCGGTGGTGCGCGTCTACCCGGATTTCTCCAGAGCAGTACAGAAGCAGCAAGGATCATTCCAGAGCGTGATGCAGAAACTCCGCCAGCTAAATTATAAGTATGCCATGATCTACACTGCTAGGCTCCGTGTGTCTACCCCTGAAGGAAATGAGTTCTTCCCCGATTCACAAGGCGCTTCGGACTGGCCGGAACGCTGTTGTGGCAAAGCTCCGCCACCGGAAGCCAAGAGGCGGAGAACACTCAGTGGCAAATCCCGTAACAGGCTGGTCAAGAAAGATATGTTAGCCCCATGCAAGAAGAAGAGCAAAAAAAGCGGCAAAATGCAATTAAGGTGGTGGCTCTGATAAGCGGAAAAGAGACAGACCAGCCGCTACTGGAAAATAGCGGAACAACGATGGAGTCCGACTCTGACCAGGGATCGTGTGAATCTGATGCCCAGAATATAGAGCTCCTGGAGGTGACACTACAAAAAGCCAAAGAAATCAGCTGTAAGACCCAACAGAGATCTTAAGGAATGAGGAGGCTGAGAGACAGTAGGAGACCGTGGAGCTTGCGAGGGGATATAGAGACAAATTGAGGGGTTAGACCCAACAAAACCCTCTGGTGTCACTGAGCTGGATGGCAGGCACAAAGGCTGGACGAGCACTGGGCTGCCCTCCCCTCTGACTGACTGAACTGTGAGCTCTTAGATGGCAGAATTGACACTATGGTTTGGATGGGAGGTGACCACCTTCCTGTCCTTGGATACAGGGGTTTGGAAATGTATTTGTTTTCGCAATTGTTGGGGAGTTTTGAGCCGCACCGTACAGAGCACATGTCTTCTCATTAGGGACTGCCCATGGCTGGCGGGTGTGAAAGAGAAGAAGGGGAGAAGGGATGCACACCCAATGACGCAACACTAAGTGATGGGAGCGCAGACATGTTAATGCATGACCTGGAGCATACAACTGATGCACACAATGTCAAAGAGATATATGGTATTTTCCTAATTAAAAAGGTAGGTGTACAAATCATCCTCTTGCAAGAAACCCTCCTCACCAAAAAAGAAGGGGTGGCACTGTAGAGACACTGGAGAGGACAAGCCTACTACGCCACTTACTCAGCATATGCGAGGGGAGTCCTGATATGGAAACAAGCAGGGGTCCCCTTCCAACTAATAGACTCCCTGATAGGCCCAGAGGGCCACTTTGTACTAGTCAGAGGATGCTTAGAGGGGAGAGAACTGAATATAGCAAGCCTATATGCCCCTAACATTGACCAGCCTGCTTTCTTTGCACACATATCTCATTGTTTGGCCACATACCTGACCAATGCCATGCTGATGGGGGGAGACTTCAACAGCGTCGCTGATGTATATGCAGACAGATTCCACCCACCTCTGCGGGACTCACCAACAACCAGGGCGGCACGGGCATTTAGTGACTGGCAGCATCACTGGGAGTTGCTGGACTCCTGGAGAATCTCCACCCCAATGTCCACGATTACTCCTTCTTCTCTATAATACATCAAGTACATGGGCATCTAGATACCTACCTTTGTACAGCAGATGTACAGCGTTTGGTAGGCATAGTTGAATTCCTCTCCTTTACGGTCTCTGATCAAAACCCGGCCCTCTTAGGCCTTAGGTGTACGGCCCCTAGACCTGCAATCTCTACTTGGAGGCTCCGCCCTGAAGCACTGGAGGACCCGGTGTTTAGACAGGTATTAAGAGGGAGGATAACTCAGTACTTTGGAGAAAATGAAGGGACAGGCACTTCTATGCTGATGGAGTGGGACGCCTTTAAGGTGGTTATGAGAGGGCAGGGTATAGCAGAAAGCAAGGGGGTTAGATGCACACTCCTGCGAGAAGTAGAGCAGGCTGAAAGCAGGCTCAGGGAACTTTTAAATTCTTAATATAGATTACAAAATATTGAGCATGATTTTAGCGAAATGATTATTCCCACACATGCCAAAACTAGTTCACCAGGACCAAGCTGGGTTTATCCCCGGACGAAATACCCCAACAAACATAAGGAAAGCTCCTCACCATCATGGACATATGGGACTATAACCAAACCGAAGCGCACGTGTTTGCAGTCAACATTGAGAAGGCCTTTGATAGCCTCAAATGGCCTTTCTTACATGACGTGCTGTGCGCTGTGGGCCTTGAGGGAGGCTTCTCCACATAGGTAAAGCTATTATACCAAAAACCCGACAGCCGGTTGAGTGGTGGGAACGGGGCACGAGGTAGGGCTGCCCTCTTTCCCCACTGCTATTCACACTGGCCATGGAGCCTTTAGCCAGTTTGGCAAGAACGGGCTGCGATTACATGGGAATGACAGTGGGAGCCATAGCCCTATACCCTGATGACCTCCTGACATTTATACAAGACACGGGGAGGACCTGATGGGGCACAAAACATGTTGGAGACGTTTGGGAGACTCTCCAGCCTGTGAGTCAACTGCCAAAAGTCAAAACGTTTTCCGATGATGCCGGATAGACCCCTACCGGCCAAGCTGGGGAGCCTCCAGTGGGAGCCCAACTGCTTGGCGTACTTAGGGGCAAAAATATACCATGGGTCTGCAGAGCTCCTGGAGGGCAATTTAGGTAGAGCTATACGCTACCTTTGCTCCATGATAGAGTTCTGGAAGACACTACCACTTTCAGTCGCCGGCAGGGAGACCCTCCTAAAGATGACTGCGCTGTCACACCTGCTGTACGTTTTCAGGATACTCCCGCTTTGGATTTCCAGGACGATGTTCAAGGATTTGGACTCGCTGACTACTTCATTTGTATGTGGAGCAGGTGGCAGGCGAATAGCATTGGCCACAATGCAGCGCTCCGTAGCGACGGGTGTACTGGCAGTCCCAGATTTAGAAGCATACTACATAGTGGTGCAGCTTAACTGGCTGCTCCAATGGCTGGTGGCCAGGAGAGACCCCAACAGAATGCAACCCTTAATTGCCCCTATGTACTCAGACCTTGTGAAAATACTGCGACTCATACGGAGGAGGACGGAAGGTGATACATCCGAAACTAAGGTAGTGATTAAATGTTGGGCCAGATACTTAGACCGAATTGACTGCAAAGCCTCGTATTCTCCGTACTTACCTATACCCTTGCTTCGGCAATTGCCACACGGGGGAACTGGGTGGGCCTAGAGGACTGGGAAGAAGCAGGAGTAATAGAGGTGGGAGACCTCTATCGAGTTGCTGCAATGCTTTCCTTTGACGACCTACAGACTGAATTTCACCTCCCTCAAGGGTACTCAGAGCACGTACCTTTGCAATGAGAAAGCACTGGGGCTCGGGGTACACAGAACCATGAGCATTAGTTTGCTGTCGTTATGTAGCGCTATCAGCAGGCAGGCGTAAAACGATCTCTTGCCTCTATGGGACGATACGTCTTGATGTTCAGAAACCCCTTAAGCGACTGCGCCTGCAGTGGGAGGAGGACCTGGGAAAACCATTTTCTGAAGCAGACTGGGGGGCCATAGTGGAGAGGACCCCAAAGGTTTCCAGAAATGCATGATTTAAATAAATTATTATGTTCTGCACAGGGCATACCTTACCTCAATGAGAATTAGAAGATATTTTCAGGATGAGGTGACAGCCTGCCTCAAATATGGGGGAAGGAAAGTGCATAAAATGCATAAGTGTTTGGAATGCCCCACCCTGAGCAAATTCTGGAGGAGGTCATAGGCATAGTGACAACCGTCATAGAGAAGGAGATTCCACAAAACATGGTACACTGCATACTGGGTTGGTTCCCACACACGGCCAAGACAAAAGTGACGGGGAAATTTCAGGATCTTGCTAATGTCCTAGCGAAGCGAGAGATCACTAGAAATTGGAAGTCACCTAGAGGGCCGAGGATAGGGGTATGGCAAAAAGAATTCGACAAGTGGGCAAGCTTGGAGGGGAGAACCCTTTTACTAGAAGGAAGAAGGGGCATAGGCACATTAGATAAGGCAAGGGCATGGGGATGACTGGTTGACGCATTGAGGGAGGACAACCGTGAAACAGAGGAGATTAACCCCTCATTAGCCCCCCTGACACGAGAAGGAAATGAACTACAATTGATAACATAAAGATCAATACTATCTCAGCACACCCCCACCCCAGCTAGATGACAAAGCAATAGAGAAGACGACCATGGAGGTGCTCCATTACATAAACACACACCATTCCGACTGGACCTAAGACGCGGCTGCGGCTCGAGGGACGTGAGGAGGAGGGAGGGGGAGTTACAATAGTTAATGTTTTGGTATTCTGGAACCAGACATGTATGAATGGAGTTAAAAAGACCGTGCACTGCTCCATTGATGTATAAGAGCAATTACTGAAAAGCTCAATAAAATCTGGGGGAAAAGAAATGTCTTTATAACAATGGATGACATCCTAGTATGCATGCATGCTAGCAATAACTGGTAAACTCAATTACCTTCACCTTATTCTTAGCAAACTGTTTTTTGAGGGGCACCCTACAAGAGGCCACTGATCACAGTTACTTATATTAAAGCCCACTATGATGTACACTGTGTCAGGAAAAAGCTAAATCTCACTGTATTTTACCGTGGATTTTTCACAAAGCTGGCAAAACATTCACAAACCTCAAGTTGTTGCTAGAGGCCCCTGTTAAGTCAGATGCAGGATCTTCAACATTCTTTCACCAAGCTGCAGTTCTTCAAGTGGTTACTAGAGACAGCTACCAAAGCCTGGAAATTCTTTCATGCAGCTGCAGGGCTACCAGTGGTCACTAGATGTCCCTCTTGAGTCAGATGCAAGTGTTCAAATGGCACCCTCAATGCTGAGGAAGTGTGGCCTCAAAATATACATTTGCATACACACTTTTGCTATTTTAATTTGGTCACAGCAGATAAAAGTGCCTTTACACATCTAGCATGGTGTGGATTTTTTCTTGTTTATTGAATGTATGTTAGAGCACAAGTAAAAGGTATAAGAACTGTTCTCATTGATTTTAAGACAGTTTTATTTCAAACACTGGAAGGCCACTGTAAGCAACAGAACAGTAGGAATAAAGGTTTAAAAAGAGAAGCAAAAAGCACAGAATTCTTCGAATTAATGGTAAATGAAAAGAGAAAACAGACTATTTGTAACTCCAGAGTTAAACTTGAAAAGAATGAAAAATGTAACCCATTACAGTAAAACAATGCAAATGCAAAACAGTATTGTTGAATTAAGGGGTGAATCTGATATCATTTACAAAGACTCTAAATATTGTAAAAAGATTGTGAGAATTAGTTTCTCAAAACTATACAAACAAAGTTATGAGGTCTAATGCAAAACTTCCTACGGCAGATTGATAATACCACATAAACCCTAACCAAGACTTTTATTGCAGGTAAATCTCACAGAATAAGAGTTTCTACAAGCTCTATAAAAATAAGTCTAACTGTGAGTCCCAGTGTCAGATGATCTATTATGTGATCCCTATAGAGTATTTTGGCATACTTATATTCAGATTTTGTTGAAATATGTATGCAGGGTATTACAACTAACATGGGAAACACCCTTTACACTGCAGCTCAAACCACGCTGCACCTTAACAGGGCTGTCCGAACCACAGATGTGTCTTACAACACATTCCTTTACCAGGCAAGTTATTATAACGACTTGCCTTAAGGAAAGTCTTGTTCGATTGATGTTGGACTTTAAAGCCAACACTTTCCCTACTGTTGTACAGACTGGAGTTGGAATAGTAAATTATACTACTCCAGATCCAATGCTTTCCCTAAAGTAAGTTGTTGTAACAACTTATGTGATAGCAGTATGTTTTGTATAGACGCATTCATTGTTCGGACCGCGTTATTAAGGCAGGCGTGATTAATGCCTGCATGGTTACAACATACAACCAAATAACATACAGACCCAAAATATCTGTCCAGCCGTGGCCAGTCCATTGGGGCTGAGGGGCCACACCCCGCCCCACCTTTTGCCCCTCACGATCAGTCTCTGTCAGGCTGAGCAAAGGACTGCCTGACAGACACTGTTCATTTTCAGGTCAAGCAGCCAGGAGCCAGATATGCGCTACATGCGCAGGGTCCTGGCTGCCTGAGCTGAAATTTGCTGGGCTGAGAAAGTCACAGTTCCTGTGGGCATCACCTCCTCAGCTCAGCAAAGTCCTTGAGGCCCTCCCCTCAGTGATGAGGGGTATCATCACTGATTGCCTCGCACCTGGGAGCTTCAGTTTTAGGCCCTGAAGCATCCAGGGTCGAGTGTCAATCAGTGACACTTCATCACAGAGTGGGGTGGGGTAAGCAGTCTCACTGACCCCATCCCACTCTGTGATGATGTTGGGACTGCTGCCTTAGGTCAGCCAAGAAGACAACAGTCCCAAGTCTCCTGGGACCTCCGAGTCAGAGCTGCAGGTAAGTGTGTGTGTGTGTGTGTGTGTTTTTTTTTAATTAATGCTTGGTGCGTGCTTGCATGTATGTATGAATGTTTGGTAATGAGTGTTGTGAATGGATGTGTGTGTGTGTGTGTGTGTGTGTGTGTGTGCAGGTGTGCAGGTGTGTGAATGCATGGCTGTGAGTGTGTATGTGTACATGTGCATATGTGTCCCGTCTGCCCCCCTCCCTCCTGAAGATTTCCGCCTCCACCACATCTGTCATTGCATAATTACAATAATCCACAAGAAGGGGGAGGACAAAGACATAAAAACTGGACACTGACATCCACTTAAATGTGGATTATAAATTGTTGATTAAAGTCAAAGCAAACAGAATCAAAAAGGTTTTTAGTTCCATCATATACGAAGGCCAAGCATGCGCCATCCCAGGTGCAGGCACACCAGGGAAAGCGTAATAACCATCATAGACATAATCTGGAGAGGAAAGAAACAATTGGGATTTTAGCCCTAGTCATTAACAAAGCATTTGAAATAGTCACCCAATTTTCTTTTCCATATGTTACAGAAGATGGGCTTCCCCCAAATGTGTGCAAACAGTCGCCGTTTTATACAAACATTCTACCAGCAGTGTGATAATTAATGGTTCTATTTCAGACAATTTTCAGATTCCAGCAGGGTTGACTCAAGACTGCCCACTCTCACTAGCATTTTTCATCTGCACCATCAAAGGCATACTAAGTAATAAAAAGAAAGGGAAAATGAAAAAGGTAGGTTTTATCCCACGAGCAAATGGAGTAGAGGTGAAATGTGTCACCTACATGGATGGCCTCACTATCATCTGTGAAACCCCACAGGTGGTGCGAAGGGCAATATTCCATGTACAGGCCTTCGGTTAAGCCTGAGGCCTAATTTTAAATCAAGATATTAGCTCCTGTCACACAATTGGAAAGCAAGATCACCTGGCCAAAATACTAATAAAAATAAACAACACAACCTACAAGTATGTTTTTCAATGACACATCAGGTGAGAAAGGGAGAACACAGAAAAAAAGATAAAAAGCCCAATAGCTTTATGGAGAGAAAGAAAACTGACTATGGAGGGAGACGTCCGAGTTACTAAAACTGTGATATTCCCCATCCTGCTATGTCTGATGGTAGTTTTCCGTCCAACAACTAAGGGGCATATCATCAAGGCCCGGCGATAATTATCGCTAAGTGCTCTTAGCGTTAGGATAATTATCGCCGGGCAACGAGGAATTTTATCTCTGAGATAGCGTGCTATTAGCATCGCTTATCTCAAAAGCGATAAAATTCCAAGTGCTAACTACCAAATGTGAGATTATTGCTGGAAATCCAGCGATAATCTCACAAAGTTTGGCGATAGCTTGTTGATAGGGCAGGGCAGATTTAGTCATGATGTCCACCTTACATAGGATATCATGGCTAAGTCAGTCTTGAAGTAGGCGTAAGGAAAGTAGCAATAACAGAGGTTATCGCTACTTTGCTCGTCGCTCTGCAGGTTAGCGTGCCCATTGATAATTGGAGAAATGTCGCTCAGTGACATTTCTCCAGTTATGTCAGGGCAGGAACGCCCACTTTGCATCTCATTAGAGATGCAAAGCTGGGCGTTCCGAATACAGGCGCTAATGCAAGGTTTCATGCGATAGCATGACCTTGCTGATTAGGCGATAAAATTATCGCCGCTTTTCGTCCGAAAACGGACGCAAAAGCGGCGATAATGTTTTATCGCCTCGTTGATGATATGCCCCTAACGCACTCAGACTTTCAACAAACTGCTATTTACTTTCTTGTGGAGCTACAAAGGAAAAATCTGAAAAGACATATTGGGTATAAATCCCATGACAAAGGAGGGAGAAACACGTCAGACATAGAGGGCTCCCTTTTCTCTGCATAATTTATGCTGTGCTACAACTATCTATAAGAAAAATCCACTAAAGTTGCATACTATGTTATATGTTATGCTTGTTGTCTTTTCTACATGTTCAGTCTCTTTTCTTTTAATGCAAAGCCTTTTTATCTGAATTTTTAAAGCAATGTGTATGCGATTGGAACCCTTCCTAATTTCACAGAACATCATTGGAGAGATGCAGGAAAGCAGCCAGTGAGAGATCTGATTTACATACTGAAAACCATCTGGCTGAACAGCTTTCCAGAAACCAGAGCTTCAAAGGTTTGGCAACAAGTGGGTCTGATGGAACTCACTAATGAATAAAAGACATTGCAGCTCACTTCTGTCTCCTTATAAGAAAGACAGTGCCAGCATCATAGAGGGTGTTTAGAACTGCAAGATTCCCTTGCGTTGAATATCCAAGAGAAGAATCAGTCTACCATGGGACTGTACCTACAGACAATTTGTCCGTATATAGCTTGGTAAAACACTGAAATAACTCACAATCCAAAGGTCACGTAACCACGTTTTGTATGAGCAGGATATATTAGAAGAATACGAAAAAAAATCCAGAGCATGGGAAAATAAACTCTGGATTTCAAGAAAACCTGCTTATGATTTTTACACAAGATACTAGACACCAATGACTGTATAAACCAATGGTTGGACAAACTTATAATACGTGTATGTGTAGAAGTACAGAATACTGGCAACACACAAACAGCGGAATTGTGGAACATATATCTTGGTCTAAATGGCTTTTAAACATTTCTTAGGACCATCCAGAAAGGAATGGTTCACAGTCTGACTAACTTTTAGTACCTCATAAATGTGAGTTAATAAGAACCACCCGTAATGCAATTGGTTCAAAGTCATTATGATTTAAATACCTTTGAATGGCTTTTAATGAATAAATCTGAGTTTATCGAAAGGGAAATTACCAATAATGTGCGTCTGTTTGCACTCTTCTGGCAAGGTTAAATGTACACCACACTCTGGGACCATGTGTCTTGTATCAAATGCACAAAAAATGCTAATAAAGTATTTGTTTTTAATTTAAAAAGAGCACAAACAAAATGCTCACTTTGCCACTGGATTCTAGATAGCCTGCCTGATGAGGGTTATGAACCCGAAACCGGTCCCAGGATGTTTGTTTCCGGTCCAGGGAAGACATGGCTTGGCAGTTCAGGCTGGACTGTTCCCATGAGGCACATGGTCAGACTGATTTGCACATGGCCATGTCTGAACTGGGGTGGTGGAGTGAGCTAAAGAATGATGATGGATTAAACCCAGATCAGTTGACTGGGGGTGAGTGTTTGATTTGCTCAAGCACTCCGTCCGTCATCCCCTTTGGTATCGCTTTGTTCGCCCTAAGTTGGCAGGGTATGCCCAGACGTGGGTCCCATGCTCACTTTGCCACTGGATTCAAGATAGCCTGGCTGATGAGGGTTATGAACCCGAAACCGGTTCCAGGATGCTTGTTTCCGGTCCAGGGAAGACATGGCTTGGCAGTTCGAGCTGGACTGTTCCCATGAGGCACATGGTGAGACTGATTTGCTTATGGCCATGTCTGAACTGGGGTGGTGGAGTGAGCTAAAGAATGAATGATGATAGATTAAACACAGATCAGTTAACTGGGGGCGAGTTTTTAATTTGCTCAAGCGCTCAGTCCGTCATCCCCTTTGGTATCGCTATGTCATTCAAATAGAGGGCATCCAGTGGCAGTTGATTGACTTATTTTGTGTACTGTGGTGGGGAGAGCATAATTAAAGTGACAATATATAAAAATGGGGGACTAGATCCCTTTCATATTTATAATTTATCATGATTTTTTAAGTAAAACTTGAAACTGGCAACTTTCAATAAATATCTTTATTACTAAGAAGGAAGAGGTGTGGTGTGGTGCTGCGGCCAGGGCGGCTGAGTCCCGAACACAGGGGCTCACAGTTCGATCCATGGCAGAGGGTTAGCCCAGCACCATGTGACTCTGAGAAATAGCTCGCATGATCTTCCTGATGGCCCACAAGTGCCTTGACACCCTCGGGTAATTGTTCGCTCTTTACAAATACTGGTATTATTATTACTACTATGACACGTGATGAAGTCCTAGTATACATATGTACAAGCAGATTTGTGTGCCTTCAGACATATTCTTAGCAACCTGGTTTTTGAGAGGCTGTCTTCACAAAGCTGAGGGAGTGTGGCTTCAGCATATAAGTTTGTGTACAAACTTTTGCTACTTTAATATGCAGTTCTTGTTTCGAATTCCATTTCTATAAATGTCTTCATTTTTATCGAACTAAGTGATGGCATCGTACCATACATAGATGCTGGCACTCATTTGTGCATACTATTGCCTACAAATGTGTTTTTTCATGTGTATGTTTACTTGTGCACCAGCAAAACACATTCATCTACAGTAAAGATATTCAATGGCTTAAATAGACTGATCCATTGTTTTATAATGTGTGTTGTGGTGTGAGGGAGTATAATTTGATCCATTGGGCTACTTGCCCAATGGATAAAGATGATTGACTAAAAGCCTTCGATTTGCATGTATTTTTTAAAAACTACAGGACTTTCAAGACAGCTAAATCTGTCTTTAGGCCAGACCTAAAAACTATGCAGTTTGATATCTAATGAGTAACAGCCCACTATCTGATGAGCCGTAGGTCAATGCTTTTCACCAGCAGAGAACATGGAGGTTCACCTGACTCCTAATAGAGTGGAAGGACCAAACAGTTTGGCTTACAGGTACTCCTTCACATTTGTGGCAGAGTACCCTGTCCACCAAGTTCAAAGTAAGTCACTTAGTTATACAACTGACCCTTTCACTCGTATGCTTAGAGACAGACTCATAACTTGCCTTTTATATAACAATAAATACAGTCCACCCTGGAAGCAGCTATTACATTCACAGAGCCAATTACACAGCATTAACATTCTTATTTTACCTAAATTGACACCAGAGTCTTGCATGGTCCCAAGTAGCCACAATACTAACTGTGTTAGTGTTCTAAAGACAGAACTGACATGGAAACATGGTTGTTAGAAAAATCACCATCACAGCCGCCAGCCCAAAGGGATAATCAGGAAGTACTCAACAGGCCAGTAGGATTGGTGAAGCTTCAGTCACAGACCATGAAGGAGATTTCAAGGCAGGAAAATAGAATTAGACCACAGCTAAGTCCTTTCCACCCATTCCCTCCCTGCTTTGTCCTCATAGGCATTTCATGCTTTCCAAATTTACCCTCTCTTGTTACACTGTTGCTCTGTTTTTATTAATCTCGGACTTTAACTGTACTTTACCACTGCTGCACTGACATACAGGTACGGAATCCAATAGTCTCTAATTGAGCATCAGATTCAAGCGAGCAAGTGGGAATACTATATCCTATATCAAGAATCCTATATCAAGAGAGAGTAAGGTACTGATAGGGAGGTCCTGATCAGTGGCGTCACTAGGGTTGGTGTCACCCGGTGCGGGTAACTCATGGTGTCACCCCCTCACGACTTAATGCATGGACCGAGTCCGCCCCGAGTCCGCCAGTGGACACAGTTGGCAAATAACGGGACCATACAGAATCCTTAGTAACGTTTGTAAATGTAGGTCCTATATTTACAAAATGTGCCTGTTAACAACAGTGTGATAATGATTCATTAATCAGGTTGTACAGTGGGCTACCTGCTAGTCAACAGTTTATTGGAATTTATAATATCATAGGTATGGTACTTTTTACTGGTGTGGTGTTCCCACTATCCATCAACACGATATATCAGTGGTCGAAGTGGGGGAAAAAAAGTAGGGGAACTGTGGGCGGAGAATCAAAGGGCGGGAATAACCCAAGGATTGGATCAGTGGGCAGAGCCAGAGGCGTGGCCAGAATGCGCAAACATCCCAATTTTTTGTATTTGTTTGGTTTCACTGCCCAGTTTTATCAACCAATGGATACACATGATTATTTAAGGTTATAATGAGTTATTGACAGTAAAATGTGTTCACAAAGTGGGATATGCTTCTAATCACAGAATGTCCCCAAATACGATAAAATGTGGAAGCACAAGCCATTTGTCTCCGAGCCATGGAGTTTCTGTCATCAGCACTTCTCCCTTTACCAAAACAGCAGTTCAAACATGAATGGCTAAAAATCCTAGTTTGCAAATGTTTTCTAAATAATAATGGCTCTGCCATATTTGCCTCATAATGCAAGATCTGCAGCATGATCTCACCATTTAAACTAATAAATTGTTTGTTGCTCAAACGTATCAAAAGTTAATAAAAAATTTGACTTGTGTTGCTGCGGAGTAGATGACAGTTAATAGCTCACTGTTCTATGTTAGGATTTTAACTTATAAACTGCAAGTAACAAAAGGATCTCTCTGACAAAAGCAGTAGCCCACTGGCCTATTTACATTATGTGCACTTTGTCATCTGCATGGTACATGTTCTTTGCAGCAGGTACATTAACCCTCTGAGCTACCTTTCCATGAGTCAAATCTTCCATAAGACAAAATTCCGATCTCTCTCTAGGAAGAACATTAATCACCAGAGTCATCCTGACATTTTTATTGTTACCGAAAATTACTGGAGGCCAGGAAGGAGGCAGCAAGCGATTTTAAAACCGTAATATACTTGCAAAAATGATGCCTCCACCGAAAGTGAGCACCTCGTGCGGTCACACCGGTTGCACCGCCCTAGAGCTGGCCCTTCTCAAGGGTCCTGTGATCTCAGTGACAGGGTCACTGTTCTAGGGTGTACTGCTTCATAGGCCTGCCGCAAAACTGGAGGTGAACTTCAGTATGAATAGTGGTGGACAAGCCTTGAAGGTTAA
The DNA here is from genome assembly GCF_964204655.1 of Triturus cristatus. NCBI lineage: Eukaryota > Metazoa > Chordata > Amphibia > Caudata > Salamandridae > Triturus > Triturus cristatus. Next base: position 1,076,667,107 of record NC_140591.1, on the reverse strand, counting down.
CCTACACTTGTCATGCTAGGGTCCACCTGCTGGTGCTACGACACCGGGGCTTTGAATGTCTTGCGAAGCCTTCTAAGGTCTAGCATGAGATAGTGCTCTCTCAGGAGAGTGGTCTGGCGGACTGGTTATTAAGGCTGAACCTGGTTCCCCAGTTCCAAATTCAGCAGCTCTGGCCATAGTGCCACATCCTCTCCCCCACTGAACACCATACTGCCCCACTGAGAAAAACTCAGACTGCCTTCAACTACAACCCAATTGTTGCCAGCTATAATTACCTGGATGCGGCTCAATTTAAATTACGCACTGGGCAAGAGCAATATGTGGCCTACAAAAAAAAGTGACCGCATCCTGGAAAAAGCAACATTTTGCAAACCATGTGAAATGTAAGCAGGAACAACATGGTTACCTTAACACTTTTACACTCACTGTTCAGAAATCAGTGAGTGCTTTTGCCTGAAAAGTTAAGGACATGACAACAGGGCCCTGAATGGACCCATTTCAATGGCCATTGCTTATATCCTTACAAAACGTAAGCAGTATGGTAAAAAAAGACAACATCCCTAGATACAGAGCAGCAGTACAAATTTTGTTTTTCAATCCTCACATTGCAGTACCTCCAGGATTGGTGCACTAGTTCCAAGCCCAGGGAAAACAAAGCCAAGACAAAAAAAATAGCGCTTCACTGGCAAACTCTGTAAAAGTGGCGCTAATGTGTTTGGGTGTGAATAAAAATCAATCTGGACAGTTTGCTACCACTCTGTCTTACTTTATTTAGTTATTTATTTTTCATATTTTTAAACTTTTATTCTTGATGCTGCATTTTGGAATTAAATGTCAGAAAAATACGACATTGATTTCCAGCAAAAGTAATTTTCTTTTTTGGATCCATTTCACAGGGAAGCAAATAAAAGAAAGGAGAGGAGACAGTGTGCACTGCGCACAGGCACGTCCTCTCCCTAAAAGGTTAGGTTGCTCTGCGCACACGGGCCCCAGAGCCGGCTTTAGCGCTGGTGGCGCCCTATGCGACAATGTTTGTTGGCGCCCCCCCAATGACCACCTCCACCACGGATTTTCTCACTAGCACCCTTTAACAGTGACCAAGTCACCATAACCACACTCTCTCAGATGCATTGAATTAGTTATATAGCGCCACTCATACCAGTGTAGGGTGTCCGAGCACTTTGCATCACACACACATTACACAGAGACAATCAATCATAGGTGTGTAAATCCGTGTATAGGAAATGATACATAAACCAAAGGACTGAAAGTGTAGGAGTCACATATCATCCATACTGGTAGGCAGTATAGTGCTTGTGTGGAGAAGCACAAACGCAGAGTCGAAAAAGAAACAGCATAGTTGGGAGTTTTCTTTAATAATAAGAATCTATTTCTAGCCAAATTAACCCTTTTTGCAACATTAATCAATGTTCTAATAATGTATATTTTGAGGTGTGTATGCAGTTCTAGGATGAAAGTTAATAGCTCACTGTTGAATATTAGGACTTTAAGTTATAAATTGCAACAAAAGGATGTCTCTTTTGAAAGCAGTAACCTGCTGATCTGCACTCTGTAATCTACTTGGCACACGTTCTTTGCAGCAGGCATATTAACCCTCTGCACTAACTTCACCTAAGTCAAAACCTCAACTTTACAAAACACTGATCTCTCTCCAGGAAGATAATTAATCACACCAGTTATTTTGACATTTATGTGAGGCCTGGTAATTGCTGGCGGAAAGAAACGCTGCAGCAGGTGCTTCAAAAGCGTAATAAACTTTCAAACACGGCGCCCCCAGGAAGCCAGCACCCGGTCGCACCGCCCTAAAGCCGGCCCCTGACGGGCCCTGTTGGTGTCACCCCACTGAGGGTGTCACCCGGTGCGGTCCGCACCCCCCGCACCCCCATAGTGAGGCCGCTGGTCCTGATGCAGAGAAACAGATCTACTACTGTCCTGTGTGGTCAAATAATATGTCTAATTTTTGCATGTGAAAAGGCCTATATTTCAGCACCCAAGTTCATGGTTATGTCAAGTGGAACATATGTGTGTGGAGAAGGTAAAGAGAGGGTGGTTGGATACACATGGAAGGAAGCAGGCATTACTTATGGAGCACCACAGAGACTGTATTATAATTTACAGGCACCTGGTGGAAGGAGCCCTGCTGGAGATCAGCCTGGACCCAGTGCTGTGGATTGTGAGTCAGGGGCAGGGAAACCCCACAAGCTGCCTTGCACTAAGAAAACAATTAAAATAGGTACACAAAGAGGCCCTGTATTAAACAGAACTAAGACAGGGACCCCAACACATCAACAGGCGATCACACCCTGCTTTGACAATGACTTTAGCAAAGGGCAAGCAAAATTGTTGTGCAGAAGACTCATGCTGTGTTCATTGGTATGAGAAGGAGACCAACACTGCAAAGATGTGGAAAGAGGGTCTTTTTCAGTCTAAGAATAGCTGTTGATTCATAGATGTAAACTCTGAAACTTATAAAAGCGAATTTTGTATGTTTTGAGAACTGCAGGTTTGACAGCCATCTCCTACTGGCCCCATCTCACGCAATTATACCTGCTATACCCTGGACCATTAGTAATGATAACATGGAAATATTGGCCAAGTGATAGTAAAATATTTCATTTGTTTTTTTGTTTTACCATTTCTGAAGAGTATCAGATATACATACCCATACCATTAATGTGAAAGTGAAAAATCCTCAACACTCTTTGATACCATTTAATTCACAATAGTTTTTCCCTAGCTGCCTGAGACATTTTCAGCTAAAATAAGCTTTGTCTCCTAGTTATAAGAGACATACCTAGGCAAGATTAATAATGTATAACACACCACTTATACATACATTCAATTAAGGCATCAGCTCGCATTTTTAGGTCTCATCTACAAATTGTTGATATGGCCTATGTTTTCCAGTACATTACATTTAATTAGAGTGGACTTTGGGTCAACTCCTCTCTGTCTCTCTATCTGTCTGTCTGTCTCTCTCTCTCCTCCCTTGCCGAGATGATCTTCCACCACCGTTGTTGCCCTGCTGTCCCTTTTTTCTCACCCTCAGACACCCAAACATGCAGGACACTATTGTCAGTTCTCTCCCTCTGCCTCCCACTCAACTCTGTCATCTGTCCCAATCCACTCTGCATGGCACCTGTACTTTCAGCTCCATGGTGCTCCCTGATCCTGTCTCCACACTTCTGTTGCTGCTCCTCCGTATACCTTTGTAAATGGAAATGCTGTGGGGTGATGGCTTATGCTATCTCCCTTTGTGTGGAGACTGTTTCCTGTCTTTCGAGCTATAGAAAGTAAAAGAGCCTCCTCAGTCAGGCACTTCAACTTTGGTCGCAGAAATAATTATTTGCTGCTAGCTTTCATGGTCTGTAAAGAACAACCTTACAACTGGGATATTCACTCATTATTTTTAAAATATTTGTATTGAGTTTACTACTTAAATCTTCAGGTTAATGGTTAGACCTGCCAGCCTTAGGGAGTGCTTCCCCTAAACTTTATGCCTCACCACCTCCAATTTTTGCTGCACTTCTTTTTGTTGGCCTTAGGCCTCTGTGCACTTTGCCACTGCTAACCAGTGCTAAAGTGATTGTGCTCCTCCCCTAAAATCTGATTACATTGGCTTATACCAAAGTGGCATATTTGATTTACTTGTAAGTCCATTGTAGAGTGGGATACATATGCCCAGGGCCTGTAAATCAAATGCTACCAGTGGGCCTATAGCACTGATTGTGTCACCCACTTAAGTTACACCCTAAAGCATGTCCACTGCAGCCTGAATACAGGCTTAAACTGCTATGTTGATTAGTTATTTAAATCCCCTTGCCAAGCCTGAAACTCAACTTTTATTACCTATAAGTCACTCCTAAGGTAGGCCCAAGGCAGCCAATAGGGCAGGGTGCTGTGCAGTTAAAACGTTGGACATGTACTTTTAAGTTTTATATGTGTTGCTGGTGAAAAAGTCCTAAATTCAATTTTCAATACTGTGAGGCCCACACCTCCCATAGGATAACATTGGGGATTCCTTATTACATTTAATAGGCTGTAATTTCCAATTCCGAGCTGGTAGCAATCTCATGTTTGGTATCTTTGGAATTGTGAGAAAGAGCCATATTTAATGGTAAAGATAGGTTTTTATCACAATTTTAAAAATTGACTTTTAGAAAGTCTGCATTTTTCTGCTCTTAGCCCTTTTGTGCCTATAGCCTGGCCTGGGTCACATGACTGGATGTAATTGACAGTAAGACTTTGTGAATTCTTCCCAGACAGTCGCGCAATAGAGGGGTTAGGTGTGCCTCAATGGCCCATCTGCTTGCAGGATGGGGGTGGAGCTGAGCACATCCCCAATTACATCTGACTAGCCTGTGCTCTGCCTTCACAAAATGGGCCTTAAGAACGTGCATTGTCACTGCAGCCAGCTGGGAGACAAAACAGGGGAGTTAGGTACTTCCAGGCACATTAAAGCCACTGTCAAGAAGCTTCTCCTACCTTCCAGAACCAGGGCACCAGGGTATAAATGTAAGAACTCAGACACCAACTCTTCAATACACAGCTTGCCCTGTGGATACTCTGCCATGAAGAAGGGCTGCAGTGCTACTTAAAGGACTGCTACTCTGCCGGATTGCTGCTCTAAAAGACTGCTAGCTTGCTGGTTTGCTGCCCTGCTTGTCCTGCTGCACTGCTACTTTCTGCCTGGGGACAAGGACTAGGTTTTCAACTGTCCCAGGACCTCCAGAGTGACTCACAAGGGCTTGTTTGCTTGCCATCTGTTCAGAGCCACAAGGGCAAAAACAACTTCTACCATCTGGAGGCCGCACCTGGACCCAGCCTGAGTGAGCCCTGACCCTCCAAGTGGTGTCCCTCCAGTCCTCGACCTTTGAAAGTGCTGTTAAAGATACCCAGAGAGCCAAAATACAAAAATGTTTTGGTTAAAAACTGTTCTGAAAACCAGCAGGAGATCAGGACCAACCTACCCGCTTTTCCGCCTGAGGTGCAGCGCCGGTCCGATTAACTTTGCGGCTTCTCCCGCTACAATCTTCTTTCCAGCAGCATATCCTCTTTAGCGGTCCTTGACCAAAGGGTTATCCGACCTCATAGAACTGTCTTAAGCTACAGTCCTCTTGCTGCTCCCGCTGGAGATTTTCAAGTTCCATTTCAGAGACTAAGGGCCTAATTTAGATCTTGGCGGCGGGGAATACTCCTTCACAAAATCTAAATCTAAATAAGGCCCTAAGTGTTAATATAGAAATCTTCGCTGCTGCTAGATGTCCACGATTGACATGTTGATCTTTTAGGTGCTAGTTTCCACTAAAAACTTTAAAAAAATCATAACTCCAGTTCTACTGACTAGATTTTAGTCATATTGGTGTCATATAATTTATTAGAAATTACTCTATCTTTCTGAATTTGGTTTGGAATTTTTCTTGTGTTGTATTTTCACTTTATTACAGTTTGTGTGCTGCATAAATACTTTACAGATTGCCTCTAAGTTAAGCCTGACTGCTTGTTATGCCAAGCTACCAATGGTTAAACACAGTTTATTTAGTGACTTATTGTGGTTCACACTGAAAGGGATTGTGGCTATTGCTTGACCAGGGCCTCACCCCTGTCAACTAACAACCCACATTCTTACATTAACCAAGTGCTCAAATTGTAATAAAAGTAATGAAAATGTTCACAAAAAATGATGAATTCCAGGAAGTTTTTAATTAAATAAATACACTTCACTGTAGGTTGGGTGGCGGAAGAAGCCGTGACTTATTGCCCAGATTCCCCACTTGTGACACAGTGAAATAATTCATTTTTACTTGGATTTAGATTCAATCAAATATCTTTTCTTTTTTTATCAATTAATTGCATAAGTCTGTCTGTGCATCTGTTAGCATCCCATCATTGTTGTGGGTCTCAGGTACAAAATAATCAGACAACAAACAAAACTTTAAAGTATACAAAGACAAACCATCATTACTCACTCCTACATTAGTGCAAATACCAATAAACTACGGGAAAGTTCATTGTCCATTTACTCATGTCTTCTTGCTTCCTTAATATTGTATGCACAAAGTGAATGCTTATTCAGTCCACCTTGCATTCCACTAGGAGGTGGTCATCCAGAAAAAATGATTACTGGGACAATTGTTCCTTATAATTCAAGGCAAATTCTATTTTGAGAAACTCCTTTAATCATAAAGTTGATGCGTTTCAGCCATACTTATTAAAGTCCTCCTCAGGATGAGGAAAACCAGAGAACCTACACATAAAATGCAAGATATGTACGTCAAGGACACAACAAACACAATTTAAACCAGAGATTAAAAATGCCTTCTATCTTTTACATCCAGAACTTCATAAATATATATCCAATGCCTGAAACTTTTCTAACACATGATATAAACCCTTTTCTTTGCCAGAGATAACAGGCTTGTGTTCCCACCATGCTTAATATAACTGTTACTAAATGCATGCAACTGTAACTGTAGCCCTCATATTGGTCCTAATGCACATGGCAAATGGTAAATGCTTTATTGTAAGATTATTTAAAATCTTCACAATAATGAAAAATATCACAATGTCATAAATACTTTAAAACTATGATATGGTTAAAAATGATAACATCACATTCACTGAATGCAAAATATGTAAAAGAGATAAAGTTCAAAATTAGCTCTCAGTTACCGGGGTTATAGCAGCATGTCAGGTTCAATCACCATATCCGTACCATTTAGTGCAAGGTAAGAAAGTAAAAAATACAATGTTAAACCTAAAATGCAAGTGTTATGGAAACATTTCAAGCTCAAGCCAAGGTGGTTTGTGCCTAGGATACAGAAACTCAACCGACCAAGGTGCAGCATGCCGAAGGTATGATGGATAAACCAGCGCCTTTTCTATAGCCAACTATACCATCTCACTTGATGCAGGTCTGGGATTACAACAAAGTGCGAAGTTAGTTCTAAAATGCAGGTGTTATGGCAACCACCAGTTTCATATCAGCTAATGTGCCGTAGAACAAAACGAGGTGCAAAGTTAAATATAAAATACAAGTGATACAATGGTATTTCAAGTTCAAACCAGCATTGAGGGATCCTTGTTGGAAGTGGTTCTGAGGTTTTGACAGTAAGTGGGATAACAGTATTTCAAGTTCAAGCTCCAGAATATAAAGTGCCATAATGTAGTTGATTCCAGTCATGAAATTCTAGTAGTAGGTGTTATAGTAATTGGTGCACTTCAGGTATTGCTTACCCTTAGCCAATCCCCTTGTATGGAAAAACATTTTGTCATTCTTGTTAGCTCCATTGGAATCTCACATGTACAGGCATAAGCAACTGCGTCCCTGCAAGTTCTTAGATCATATTTAAAATCAACGGCTGTCAGTTGTCAATGCAGGGCAGTAGCATAACAGGTGGCAGAGAGACTCAGGGGCATATTATCAAGGACTTATCACCAAGTTATCGGCACTTTAGCGCAGCATTCTTGGCTAAAGAATTATCACCCCATTCTCAAGCTGGTGCAAACTGCAGATATCCCAAGTTTCCCAGCGATAGCTCCCGCAAAAAACATTGCCATGGATGAGAGCGACAACTAACACTAATGATATTTAGAGTAGACGTTACCGTGCAAAAACACACAAAAACACCACTTTGCGATATTCTCAACGACCTGCGATGGGATCCAAAAACAGGCAATAAGGTGCAGTAGCAGCAGGGATTTAACATTTGCCTTTTAATGGTGTAAAGCAGGACTACTACCTTCAGTATGAAAGGGAGCCCAGCCCAGAGCCACATCTGAAGACCACCACATGTCATGGAGACACTGATCATGCAGCTTGGAGACCCAAGAGGTCCACAACACCCACTGCCACCACCCCCATGCCCCTCCCCGGACCAACCCGCTGTGCAAAAACACACGAAAACACCACTTCGCGATTATCTCAATGACTAGCCAGACCTGCGATGCGATCCAAAAACAGGCGATAAGGCGTGTTAGCAGCAGGGATTTAACACCTGCCTTTTACTGGTGTAAAGCAGGATGACTACCTTCAGTATGAAAGGGAGCCCAGCCCAGAGCCACAGCTGAAGACCAACACATGTCATGGAGACACTGATCATGCAGCTCGGAGATGCAAGAGGTCCACAACACCCACCGCCACCACCCCCATGCCCCCCTGGACCAACCCCCTGCCCGGACTACCACCGAAGCAGCGCAGAACAGGACAGCGGACGTTCCTAACATGCACCAGCCTCAGAGACTGAACGCCAGAGGAAGTTATTGCCCACTACAGGCACAAAAGGACAACCATGCTCCGCATCCCGACCCACATTACCCACAGGCTGACGGTACCAACACAGCAGACAACCAACATCCCTCCACAGACAAAGCTGCTGGGTGTGCTGCATCTGTTGGCCCCTGGGACCTCCCAACCAACAACTGCCAGAGTCGGAGGAGTCTCACGGCCAGCCCTATCAAACTTCCTCACACATGTCTTGGAGGCATGTCCACAATAAATAACAGCGGGCCCCTGTATCCGCACCACACAACAGTTCCAATTCATAGTGTTCCTGCACAACCAACCCCAACGCCAGCCATTGCCAGAAGCTTCTGTGCCCTAGATCCAAGATCGTAGTAACTGAAATGGGGTTGCGCACGTTCATGAAGTCCAGTAGTCAACAGTAGTGCAAAAACAGTCCTTTATTACAAATACACAGATAAACAACACGAAAAGCACAGCCAACGACCAACGGGGAACTCATCAGGGCAACGTGTGGATTCAAGTAACTGCATATGCTACTGGAACTCCTCAATACAAATCCATACTCCGGAAGTCAGTATCCAGGAACCTGTTGGACAAATGGTCAAGCGTCCATATAGCCACAAACCTAATCTGGTACGGTGTATAGTCTTCGTAGGAAAGAAAATGAAGGTTTGGGTCACACGAACTTCTGTTACGGTCTCATGATGCAGGATTTCTCATACCTGTAAGCATCACGGTTTGTATCAGCTTGATACCAATGCACCTTTACTCCCCCCACCCAGCCACAAGGGTGCCACCGTGACCCGTGGTGCTTACGCGTTTCTGTGCGCCTGCTGCACCCCAACCCTGGTCCCCAGACTGGCCTGCCACGCAGCAATGACTGCCCGCCCCTGCGCACCCAGGCCTCAATGCTCACCTGCCGCCACCAGCATGACTCCAAGAGGGCCCACCACATGCCGGTGCAACCTCCTCAGCCGATCACTGGATTTTGTGCCACAGGCCCCCAGCGCACCCTGCTGCGCCATGCCGCAGAGTCATGTCTGTGCACCCTGCTGCCCTCGGCGTACACTGCGGTCCAACTGGGATCACAATTCAAATTGAATCTTGATTGGCAGGACGGCGTATCGAGGCCTACACATCATCGCAGGCTGCACACCCGCTCAGCTCTGGTGCCACTAACTCAGTGCACCGCAAGTCACCGACTTGTGGCGGAAGGCCCGTGCTGGCCAAAGTGCCTCAGCTGCCACCAACTCTGTGCACTGCAAGTCACCGTCTCGTGGCGGTAGGCCAGTGCCGGCCAAAGTGCCCCAGCTGCCACCAACTCTGTGCCCCTTATGATTGAGTCTCGTGGTGCGGACGCCATCATGTCACCTCCGGCAGTGGGGAATGTGATGTGGTAGGGCCCTAGGCCCTCATGCATAAATAATGACCACACGGACACACTCAGATAGATAGTGGAAATGGCCTCGAGCAAGTGCGCCTGGCCCATTTTATTGGCAGGGTCACATGTCCTGTGACACCTGTGCTGGATGGGTGTGGTGTGGGTGTAAACCAGCCCTTAGGGAGTGGCTAAGGCATGCTGGCAACTAGACCTGTGATCAGCAGATCCCTAAAGGGAAGACCTGGGACATGTAGTGTTGTCAACCCCCCTGTAAGCGTAAGTGGAGTGGGCTGGCCTGGCGTATGCCAATCCAATGTAGGGGTGTGAACAATGACCTCGGGGCTCTGTGCGTGATTCCGTTCTGGGCTGGACAAGGAAGTGACTAATGCATGTGTCTCTGTTGTAGTGTCAGCACCACCCAGACAGCTATCGGTAATATTGCACCCTGTGACTCAAGTCCCACAACATGAGCAACATGAACGTAAAGGGGGAATCACTGAGCCTACATTCATCCATACCTTCATACTTGAATGATCAGAAACATGACACATCTGTGTGAATTTGAATGTTTAATGCACATTCAGTGGAGTGTTGTAGCTGGAGCAGTACAGGGCCATGCAAACCCCACTTTACATTCTTGGCCCGTGGAGGGCCAGCCAGAGTCCTTCAGGGAATGACAAGTACATCGGAAGAGGAAAAGTTCAGTCCGCAGTCTGATAGCTGTGTCATTGGTGACCAAACAGAATATGGCAGTCCATGTCGAGGTCCAAGGTGAGTGTCGCAGAGTGCATCAGGGGACAGTGGAAGGTGATGATGCAGAGGGCAGAACCAAGCAGAAACAGGCCATGTGGCGGAGATGAAGGCTACTGCTTCCTTCTTACCAGTAAGTCAGAATCATCCGCGTCTTTGTCCTCTGATTTTTCATGTGCCTCACATGTGGGTGGTGGTGTTCTGTCTCCAGCACTGGGTGGCCCTGACACATCAGGGGGCGGAGATGTGGATCTCAAAGCAGCAGCAGCATTCATCTGCGCCAGGCCTTGTGGCAGCAATGCCATGACGAGGATCTGCAGGGCATGGAAGATCCCAGCGACATCATGCTTGTGTACAGCCGTGGCAGCCATTCTGTCCACCGGCATCCGCTCCATGTTCCTCATGGTCCTCCACATGTGTTTCAACTCCCAGATGACACTGCTGGAGCCACTCTGACTAGACAGTTGTCCTTGTCTCAGAGTCAGGACTCCAGCGATGTCATCCATGGATCGTTTGAGAGCATGAAGCGGACTGTGGGTGTCCATTAGGGAATTTAAGTGGTCCCTGATGGGACTTAGATACCCACGTATGGCATCTAGTTTGGCTGCCATGAGGTCGAACCCCACCCGCACCTGATCAGCCATCTTCTCCTGGCACCCTAACATATGTCGTTGGAAGGCCTTGTGTTGTTCGTGTGGGTCCTGGGAGACAGCCGTGGTGGTTGGTGCTTCCTGCTGTGTGGTCTGTGCAGGGGGTGAGGTCTCCTTGATGCATCTGGGCTGCCCTGCTCCTGGGGGTGTGGTGCTGAGAGTGTCCATGAGCTGTTGGAGGGCATTGGTGACTAAGGTGGGGGAGGTCTTCTTTGTCATCAGTGAAGAGTTGTTGGGTCTGCTCTGCAGGAGGTGTTGATTGTCTCTCTCCAATGTGAAGGGCAGATGCAGTTTAACATTGTGTTCACATGTATGTTGACACATTGCACAAGGTTAAATACAGACTGCAAGACAATGTAAATTGTGACTGTTTGGGAGGAGCTGCCTATTTGATGCGGGACAGTGGACATTTCGGCAACATCACAGATGTGTGTTTGTACTTGTACATGATCATCTCACATTTCCCTGCTAGGCCAAATGTGATTGGTCAGTTTCTACACACAAGCGGCAGCAGTTGTGTCCTTTGTTCTGTTGTGGACGTGTTGCAGCTTGTACCACATTGTTGTCAATGTTGATGTGCTCTGCTTCTTATGTGTGTGTGCTGCATTGTGGGAAAGTCGCCCCTGCAGCTCTGATTTTGCTGGCCCTTATCCCTTTCAGGTGGTGTGCCTTTCAATTCTGTGCTTATACAATGCTGAGATGTTGCAGACTTGGGTAAATTGGGCTCCTGGTGGGAGTTGGGACTCTTGGGCATGGTTTGTCCGCAGATGTGTTGTTGATGTCAGGGATTGTTGGTGTACGTGGATGTGTCAGAGTGTGACCTGCTACTTTGTGTATGTGGTCCACACTCAGCCACCTCAGTGTTGTGGCGTGCACCATGTCATGATAATTTGACTGCAGCCATGCTAATTCTCATGCAGTGTCACTTGCATTGTCAGTGTGGGTCATGGACCCTCAGCTTTGCTGGGTTCAGCACATGTGCATGGGTTTGTTGTGGGATTGGTGATGTGTGGGGAGGGCCCCCTCTGGGCACATAGTCGACGGGAGCCTACTTGCAGTTTCTAGGTGTGCCAAGGGGATCAGTGACATGCTCCAGAGTCATTGTGGGTGTGCACTGTGCTATGCTTAATTGTGCATGTGTGCCATTGTGCCCATCTCCCCCATCCCCCAGTCCCTGATTACTCACCCTGTTGCTGTTGTGTCGGCTCCTGTCGAGGAGTGTCCGGTCCCCCAACTCCTGCCACCGTCTCCACACTGATGACTGTGGACATCATTTCCTCCATCTCGTCCAGCTCCTCCTGTGCCTCTGGACTCCCACCTCCAGTCTGCATTGTTGCCGAGTTTCTGCTTGGTTTTGCGCTTCACATCATTCCAGCACCTCTTGACCTCTTCCATTGTCCTCCTCAGCACTCCGACTGCATTCACCTTGTCCACGATGAACTGCCATATTCCATTTTCTGACGCCAATGACACATTGGAGGCAGTGGCGTCACTAGGGTTGGTGTCACCCGGTGCGGGTAACTCATGGTGTCACCCCCTCACGACTTAATGCATGGACCTCCTCCGCCCCGAGTCCGCCAGTGGACACAGTTGGCAAATAACGGGACCATACAGAATCCTTAGTAACGTTTGTAAATGTAGGTCCTATATTTACAAAATGTGCCTGTTAACAACAGTGTGATAATGATTCATTAATCAGGTTGTACAGTGGGCTACCTGCTAGTCAACAGTTTATTGGAATTTATAATATCATAGGTATGGTACTTTTTACTGGTGTGGTGTTCCCACTATCCATCAACACGATATATCAGTGGTCGAAGTGGGGGAAAAAAAGTAGGGGAACTGTGGGCGGAGAATCAAAGGGCGGGAATAACCCAAGGATTGGATCAGTGGGCAGAGCCAGAGGCGTGGCCAGAATGCGCAAACATCCCAATTTTTTGTATTTGTTTGGTTTCACTGCCCAGTTTTATCAACCAATGGATACACATGATTATTTAAGGTTATAATGAGTTATTGACAGTAAAATGTGTTCACAAAGTGGGATATGCTTCTAATCACAGAATGTCCCCAAATACAATAAAATGTGGAAGCACAAGCCATTTGTCTCCGAGCCATGGAGTTTCTGTCATCAGCACTTCTCCCTTTACCAAAACAGCAGTTCAAACATGAATGGCTAAAAATCCTAGTTTGCAAATGTTTTCTAAATAATAATGGCTCTGCCATATTTGCCTCATAATGCAAGATCTGCAGCATGATCTCACCATTTAAACTAATAAATTGTTTGTTGCTCAAACGTATCAAAAGTTAGTAAAAAATTTGACTTGTGTTGCTGCGGAGTAGATGACAGTTAATAGCTCACTGTTCTATGTTAGGATTTTAACTTATAAACTGCAAGTAACAAAAGGATCTCTCTGACAAAAGCAGTAGCCCACTGGCCTATTTACATTATGTGCACTTTGTGATCTGCATGGTACATGTTCTTTGCAGCAGGTACATTAACCCTCTGAGCTACCTTTCCATGAGTCAAATCTTCCATAAGACAAAATTCCGATCTCTCTCTAGGAAGAACATTAATCACCAGAGTCATCATGACATTTTTATTGTTACCGAAAATTACTGGAGGCCAGGAAGGAGGCAGCAAGCGCTTTTAAAACCGTAATATACTTGCAAAAATGATGCCTCCACCGAAAGTGAGCACCTCGTGCGGTCACACCGGTTTCACCGCCCTAGAGCTGGCACTTCTCAAGGGTCCTGTGATCTCAGTGACAGGGTCACTGTTCTAGGGTGTACTGCTTCATAGGCCTGCCGCAAAACTGGAGGTGAACTTCAGTATGAATAGTGGTGGACAAGCCTTGAAGGTTAACCTACACTTGTCATGCTAGGGTCCACCTGCTGGTGCTACGACACCGGGGCTTCTAATGTCTTGCGAAGCCGTCTAAGGTCTAGCATGAGATAGTGCTCTCTCAGGAGAGTGGTCTGGCGGACTGGTTATTAAGGCTGAACCTGGTTCCCCAGTTCCAAATTCAGCAGCTCTGGCCATAGTGCCACATCCTCTCCCCCACTGAACACCATACTGCCCCACTGAGAAAAACTCAGACTGCCTTCAACTACAACCCAATTGTTGCCAGCTATAAACACCTGGATGCGGCTCAATTTAAATTACGCACTGGGCAAGAGCAATATGTGGCCTACAAAAAAAAGTGACCGCATCCTGGAAAAAGCAACATTTTGCAAACCATGTGAAATGTAAGCAGGAACAACATGGTTACCTTAACACTTTTACACTCACTGTTCAGAAATCAGTGAGTGCTTTTGCCTGAAAAGTTAAGGACATGACAACAGGGCCCTGAATGGACCCATTTCAATGGCCATTGCTTATATCCTTACAAAACGTAAGCAGTATGGTAAAAAAAGACAACATCCCTAGATACAGAGCAGCAGTACAAATTTTGTTTTTCAATCCTCACATTGCAGTACCTCCAGGATTGGTGCACTAGTTCCAAGCCCAGGGAAAACAAAGCCAAGACAAAAAAAATAGCGCTTCACTGGCAAACTCTGTAAAAGTGGCGCTAATGTGTTTGGGTGTGAATAAAAATCAATCTGGACAGTTTGCTACCACTCTGTCTTACTTTATTTAGTTATTTATTTTTCATATTTTTAAACTTTTATTCCTGATGCTGCATTTTGGAATTAAATGTCAGAAAAATACGACATTGATTTCCAGCAAAAGTAATTTTCTTTTTTGGATCCATTTCACAGGGAAGCAAATAAAAGAAAGGAGAGGAGACAGTGTGCACTGCGCACAGGCACGTCCTCTTCCTAAAAGGTTAGGTTGCTCTGCGCACACGGGCCCCAGAGCCGGCTTTAGCGCTGGTGGCGCCCTGTGCGACAATGTTTGTTGGCGCCCCCCCAATGACCACCTCCACCACGGATTTTCTCACTAGCACCCTTTAACAGTGACCAAGTCACCATAACCACACTCTCTCAGATGCATTGAATTAGTTATATAGCGCCACTCATACCAGTGTAGGGTGTCCGAGCACTTTGCATCACACACACATTACACAGAGACAATCAATCATAGGTGTGTAAATCCGTGTATAGGAAATGATACATAAACCAAAGGACTGAAAGTGTAGGAGTCACATATCATCCATACTGGTAGGCAGTATAGTGCTTGTGTGGAGAAGCACAAACGCAGAGTCGAAAAAGAAACAGCATAGTTGGGAGTTTTCTTTAATAATAAGAATCTATTTCTAGCCAAATTAACCCTTTTTGCAACATTAATCAATGTTCTAATAATGTATATTTTGAGGTGTGTATGCAGTTCTAGGATGAAAGTTAATAGCTCACTGTTGAATATTAGGACTTTAAGTTATAAATTGCAACAAAAGGATGTCTCTTTTGAAAGCAGTAACCTGCTGATCTGCACTCTGTAATCTACTTGGCACACGTTCTTTGCAGCAGGCATATTAACCCTCTGCACTAACTTCACCTAAGTCAAAACCTCAACTTTACAAAACACTGATCTCTCTCCAGGAAGATAATTAATCACACCAGTTATTTTGACATTTATGTGAGGCCTGGTAATTGCTGGCGGAAAGAAACGCTGCAGCAGGTGCTTCAAAAGCGTAATAAACTTTCAAACACGGCGCCCCCAGGAAGCCAGCACCCGGTCGCACCGCCCTAAAGCCGGCCCCTGACGGGCCCTGTTGGTGTCACCCCACTGAGGGTGTCACCCGGTGCGGTCCGCACCCCCCGCACCCCCATAGTGACGCCGCTGATTGGAGGTGACAAACAGTTGTTGATGGTATTTCAACACCTCCGTTATCTGGATTCTGTTTTCCTGCATACTGGACAGAGTCTTCCTCTTCTTCTTGTCCTTGCCCTTCCCTGACCCTGAGGTCCTGGCCTGGTCCTCTGGGGGGCTTGTGGGGTTCTGATTGTCCTCTGTTCCTGCTCCGGCTACCTCCATTGTGCTTTGCAGCTGTTTTGTTTTTGTTTGTGATTTTTTTTTCTGCTTTTATAGTGATTTTTCCCACTTGACGTGTGCGAATTGCAGGCCTGGCACAGCTTATCGCTGATTTTCTCATCGCGGTTGGGCCCATCGCAACTTTTTTCGCATTTGGGTTTTTATATTTATCGCCGTCCCGGGACTTTTATTGCGGACAGTTGACGGGTTCTCGGGATACTATTGCATATTACCCCCGTGTTGAGAATACGATGTTAACACAGAGTTATTTTCCCGCAATAGACGGCGATATGTGAAATTGCATTAACCTATTTTGGCGATGTTTATCGCACGTTCTTGAGAATATCCCCCTCAGTTTTATACATAGACAGATGATAATGTTGCTGCTTGACGCTTTTAGACTTCCAATGTGCTTGAAATTCCCACATGGATAAAGCCAGCAATCTTGAGTATATTTTTTAAGGCGGCCCTGCCCAAGGGGGCCTTCAGGTAAGGCTGAAGAGCTACACCCTTATGTGATTGAAGCAAAAGTGGGCAGAACTTCCTGCAGCTCAAGCACTCAGGACGGTTGCCTTCCATGAGTTTTTAAAATGCACTTCAACAGTTGATAAGTTACCACTGTGTGAATAGGAAGTCTGAAATTAAGATTCAGGGAGCTAAAAGCATTCTGCAGATAATCTAACCAGGTCTTGACTCTGCTTTCTAAAAGGCCTGTCGTGTGCTTTTCATCGAACAATCTAAGGCAGAGGTAGTAGTATTTTACAATGCCCATTTTGCACTCTATTTCTTAGCCTACCAGGCCAAACTCTAATCGCAGCAGGGTACATTGTGTGTATTTCAGTGGTCCATTAAGTTTCCTGTAGGCTGCGTATTGGCGCTGCTCAAGGACAGTCAATAGCATCCCAGGAAAGTCAAGATGCCCATAATTTATTGCTGGTAGCAATTTAGCCCAAATGCCTAAAGATATTTCTTCTGTGGTTGGACTGTGTGGGTTTCAGAGGAGTTTTACCAATGCATATGTTGTTTTTGCTGCCTTTTCCTTTTTTGCCCTGGACTGTAAGAATGATTTACTTGTGTCAGATAGCCAAACACACAGTTAGTTCTATTTACTATTATGTTCCGCGACCCAAGGTTCCATTGCTATTGATATTTGTTTTAACACTGCCCAAAGATCAGAACCTTGGTATTTGCCGTGTTCGCTCTTAAGCAGTTCTTGATGTTATAGGATGAGTGTATACTTACATCCCTCTGCATCCCAATACGGGTGTGACCCAGGATGACAAGGTCATCTGCATATTGTAGGACCGGTAGTTTTAGATATCCGATTTATGGAGAGAACTAGTTCCCTTTGTATATTGCTGGCCCTAGCTCAGCAGTGTAGGGATTGAACAGCATGAGTGTGTTTTAAGCTTTTATATGTTAATTTTGGGGAGGCATGGGCTTGGGTCTGTTAGATTTGGACCCAAGTGTCCGTGTATAGAGCGATTACTGCATTCGCCAAGTTACTTGGTATCTGTCCCCCACTTAGCTAGCTTTACCCATATGATGTTGCAGTTTTAAGTCCAAATGCACTTGCCAGCCATCGTGGTCAACTATATAATATCCATACATGTATGGGACACCATGAGGCGAAGGGCTGTGATGCACCTGAGATTGCCTACATGATAAGTAACCATATAAAGCAGCTGCTCTGCCAATGCACATGCAAGCCAAAAGCGACTCTCGTGGCCAACTCAAATATCTCCATGCACGCATGAGACAACATGCAGGTGGATAGCTATATTTATACCTGTATATTACCAGTACTGAAAGTAACAAGTCTTAGTGGCAGCATCGCTGTTTAAAGCTCTGAATACTGGAAAAAAGCATCCAGAAATATGATGTGAATATTGCTGCCAGTATACAAAAACTCCACTGTGTTAATCAATGTGAAAAAGATGGGTTACCGAATAGAGGATGGAAACCTAATCAAATGTATGGTTCACCTAGGTAATAAGCACAACAATTTTCTGCAAAAAGTTCACATCATGTTGGGACACAGGACAAATATGTGTTCCTACAGTATGTGAGTAGTTAATTTTCCCATATCGGTAGTGCTCCGGTTGGTCATACGACCAGGTGTGCCAAACCCTTCTGCGAGCACCGCAATTTCGACAGGCCCTACCAGTGCGCCTTGAACTAAGCATGCTGGGATTGGGTCATCTGACAAGATGTGAACCGGCAGCGGACACCATCTTAGATTGTGCAATGTATCTTCCCAGGCAAGTTATATTACATGGACCCAGGAGGGTGGATTTCACATTAGCCTAAAGCCACTTTGTGTACAGGATTACAAGGCAAGTACCATAATAAAGTTTAAGATGAGCCCTAGGGTCAGGCATTTCAAGGCATTGCCTGTATATAGCAATTACTGACTCCATAACAACAAACAATTTATGTAATCAAGTCTTTGCATCTAATATGCAAAATTGCGCTATAACTGGGTAGTTTTTATGAAAAAAGAAAGAAAGTGATTTTTAAAATTTCTTAAAAGACCTTATAGTAAGTGAACAAATACAAGGGTGTACCTTGGGTAAGGTGGAAGACTGACAATTGTATATCAATGGTTCCATGTAAGACATAAAAAGTATTTTGAAATTCTAGTTCTGGTACAAATAAAATGACCTATCAGAGTTATAAACCACATAGGTTACTATGGGATCCATGCCTGGCTAAAGTCATTCCCATGGGAAGGTCCTTACCTTGAAAAAGTCTCTAACCACCAATCATATCAGAGACCAAATTTCATCCAAATAATTTAGGTCACATATGGCTGAGTGATGTTTATGAATCATTTTTGCCTCCATTTTGGCCAAAATTGGGGAAATGCAACCACCTCTGTAGTTGTGCTGTGCATCCAAAATAATAGACCAGCATAAATCATTTTGAGAGTGATTCATCTTTTTGTAATGATCCAACATTATTACACCCTGCACAAGACATTTAAAATCGGAGCACTACCTGCATGGTAGATTAACTGCTCATATATGGTAGGAATACAGATTTGTCCTGTGTCCCATTAAGGTGTGTATTTTTGTATTTTTTGCTCTGGCGTCATTGATTACACTTTTCTGTACTGAGAATCGTTGTTGTGCTTTTTACCTAGGTGAACCATACATTCGATTGGGATTCCATCCTCATTTCGGTAACCCATGTTTTCCACTTTGATTAACACAGCAATGTTTTGGATATCTGCATCAATATTCACCTGATTTTTTGGATTCTTTCTCTCACTTTGCAGAGTTTTGAACAGCTGTGCTGCTGCTCAGACTTGTTACTTTCAGGACTGGTAATATACAGGTATATTTATAGCTATGCACCTACATGTTGTCTCATGCATACACTGAGATATTTGAGTTGATCTTGAGAGTCACTTATGGCTTGTTTGTGCAGTGGTGGGGTAGCTGCTTTATTTTGTTACTTATAATGTGGGCACACTCAGATATATCACGGTCCTTCACCTCACAGTGTCTTATGCACATGGTTAATATGCAGTTGACCACGACAGCTGGCATTTGCATTGGGCCAAATATGAGGTCTACATTACACTTGCATGCATTTAGTTACAGTGATGCTTTGCATAGCAGTATCAACAAGCATGCTATCTCTGGCATGGAAAAGGTTTCCATCACAAGTTTCAACATTTCCAGGCATTGGATATACATTTTTGAAGTACAGGATGTATGTGGCATATGGCATTTTTAATCTATTGTTTAAATTATATCAGTTTTTTGTGTCCTTCACATAAATACCTTGTTTATTTGTTTGAAATGTGGAATGTTCCATTTTATGTTTAGGTTCTCCGGGCTTCCTAGTCCTGAGGAGGCCTTTAATAATTATAGCCGAAATGCATCAACTTTATAATTGGAGGAGTGTTACAAATTAGAATGTGCCTTGAATAGGATGGTCACAAGGAGAATTGTAAGGGGTCATTGCCGCAGTACTCACTTTGACTGGATGATTACCTCCTAGTGGAATGCAAGCTGGACTGAATAGGTAGCCACTTTGTGCGTACAATAATATGGAAACAAAGAGAAATAAGTAAATGGACAATGAACATTCCCGTAGCTTATGAGTATTTACACTAATGTAGGAGTGATGATGGTTTGTCTTTGTATACTTTAAATTGATTTGTTTTGTTGTCTGATTTGTTTGTACCAGAGACCCACAAATATGATGGAATGTTAATAAATGCACAGACAGACTCATGCAATTAATTGATAAAAGAAAATATATTTGATTGAATCTAAATCCCAGTGGAAATTCATTTTTAAACATTTTTTTTATTAACTCTTTTTATTGAAAAAGAAAAAAGGCATGTGACATTAGTAAGGCATTGGTGGGCAACCTCTCAAAGTGGCTCATACATTAATTGGCATTCTGGCATGTTCGTATTACATTTTTGAGGCAGCAATATACATCATACATCGTTAACATCTTTTAATAGCTCGCTCATGCTCCTTGGTGGCGCACAGATCCCCCCTATAGGCATTCCAATGTTCCCATATTTGTGACCATTTATTCGGGCATCTTCTGGCTTCGTAAATAGATTTTTCAGTCCCCATACACCAGTCCATTTCATTGGCCCAGTCCGCTACTTTCGGTGATTGTTGAGCCCTCCACATTCGTACAATATTTCTTTTGGCTACCATGAGCCCCAATGTGACCCACGTGCGTTCCTTGGAGTTTAAGTCTGTAGGATCACAAATGTTCAACAGCGCTAATTTAATGTTGCAAGGAGTCTGCTGCCTTAGTGCAGCCTCCATCTTGCGCACCACCTGATCCCAATAGTTCTGTATCACTGCAGATTCACAGAGAATGTGGATAAAAGTGCCCTCCTGTCTGCAGTTCGGAACACAGCTACCATCGCTAGTGTATCCCATACTGACTAAGAGCGAACTCGACAAGTATACTATATGGAGAAGTTTCAGCTGGACCAGGCAGAGTCGAGAGGAGATGGCCACCTCAAGAGGAGAGGCCACCGCCATCTGCCACTCCTCATCATTAAGACTTGCAACGTCGTGGTCCCATTTGGCTCGTAGGCGGGTCAGGGGATCCGCTACATTATTAATTAGCTTTTTGTAGATGAGGGATATGGCTTTTTCGGGGAGATCCCCATCAAGTATTCTGTCCTCAAGCGGGGAGGACTCAGGAGGAACCTCGCCCCTGGGGATGACAGCAAACAGGGCGTGACTGGTTTGCAGATATCTGAAATGTTCGGTTTGGACTAACTCGTACTCCTGGTGCAATCGGTGGAAGGAAATCATCCCATCTGCTTTCCATAAATCTCCCACCTTAGAAATACCTATAAGGTCCCACTTTTCAAATCCCTTCAAATGGATCAATCTTCCCAACCGGTCAAAAAAGTGGCGTAGCTTGTGTGAGCTTCCCTTCCCAACCTAAATTCCTATTAGCCGTCTTCCATACATGCACTGCATGGCCGGTTGGGCCTGTCAGGGTAGATCTCAAGTCTCGCGTGTATAGAGCTCCCTCAAAGCCACCCCCGGGAGGAGCCACCTATCCATTCGGAAGGCCGGGTTATCCTGCGATCTATACGTACATTGGTTGATGGCAGCGAGTTGTGAGGCCCAGTAGTATCTCTTGATATCTGGGAGCCCTATACCCCCGTTATACCATCCCAGCGTGAGTTTGTGTGTCGCAATATGTGGTGGTTTACACTCCCACAATAGGTCTCGAACGACGCCGTCGATTTCCTTAAAGTACGAGGCAGTAACTGGGATTGGGGTGTTCTGCAATACATACAAGAGTCTAGGGAGGAACATCATCTTGAATAGGGCGGCTCGCCCGAGGAGAGTGAATGGAAGTGACTTCCAGTGCTGGACATTCGCTTTTAGACGCAGTAGAGGAGGGGGGAGATTTTTTTCATGAAAACTAGCAAGATCTCTGGAGACCCAGATCCCCAAATGCTTGAAGCCATCAACGTCTACCATTGGTGGGCAGCCCCGGGGTAGCGAAGGCTGGCTGCCAGAAAGGATTTAAAGCAATAATTTGGACCAATTTATTGTATAACCCACGAATGTGCCGAACGCATGAAAGATATCTAGAATCAAGTTTAGGGATGCAGCCGGGGAGGCCAAGTAAAGCAGAATGTCGTCCACATACAACGAGCTACAATCTTCCCAACCCAATGTCCACTTAAGGCCTCTTACAATGGGGTCTTGTCAAATCCACATTGCTAACGGCTCCAAGGCCAGGGCGAAGAGGAGCGGCGACAAGGGGCAACCCTGCCTCGTGCCTCTGCCAAGAACAAAGACGGGGGACTTCCTATTATTGACAATAACTTGTGCAAGTGGCTGGTGATACAAAAGTCGCACCCGTTCAATAGAGGCAGATCCAAAACCAAATTTACGGAGCGCAGCAAACATATAGGGCCATTCGACGGTGTCGAATGCTGAGGCTGCGTCTAGTGACACCACCACAGCAACTTCACGAATTGTGTCCACCCTAGACAGGACACCATGGAGCCTGCGAAGGTTGAGGGAGGTATTCCTTGCGGGCATAAACCCGATTGATCCGAGTGTATCAGATGGGATATGACCCTCAGCAAACGAGTGGCAAGAACTGTAGAGAGTATTTTCGCTTCACAGTTGAGTAACAAGATGGGCCTATAGGATGAACACTGGATTACCCGCTTTGTGGATGACAACTATGTTGGCCAATCTCTGGTCTTCAGAAAGGATACCCACTCCCTTACTTTCTCGATACATTTCGGTGAGGAAGGACGCCGTTTTGCTCGCTGTTAATTTAAACAATTTGATAGGAATACCACTGGGGCCCGACGCCTTCCCTCCTTGTAGATCCTGAATAGCTTTCTCAACCTCGGCCACCGTAATGTCCAGGTCGAGATCGGAGCATTCCTCCCTAGTGAGTGATGGCATTGAAATGTCAAACAGGAGAGAGGAGGCCTCCTCCTCCGTGTGTGGGGCACGGGACGTGTATAGTGACTGATAATATTGTCCAAAAGCATCTGCAATATCCTGTGGTTCAGTTAAGTGGGCTTGCATGTCCGTTTCGATTGCGACCACAACACGCTGGGCTCTATCCCGACGATCCAGCCCGGCTAGCAGCCTGCCAGCTTTATCGCCTGCATCGTAGATTCGACTCAATGTTGCTTCGTGGTGTGCTTTGGCGGCATGGAAATTCATTATTTAATTGTGGCATGAATGCTTTTCTATCATTTATTCCTACGGTATACCGCCTTTTTGTTTGTTTTGAGTACTTCTCTGCCCAGGTGACGGGAGGTGAGTTAAGCAAACCCGATTCTTCTTTTTTTTTTGATACAGCTTCCCCACTTAGCCAATATATGTGATTCTGTTCAAATACCTAATTTCTATGAAATTTTAATTGAAAGTGTGTAACAGCAATTCAAACTTCTCCATAAAAGCACCTGTTTTCCAATTAGTAGCACTCATGAAACCGAGGCAGTTCAGTGGTGTCCGTGCTTGTACACCATGGAGTGCATCTTGTAGAAGGCAACAAATGTGTGTCTTACAGATCACTGCAGGCAAAAGGGATTTCCATTAAGCCTTTCATCCCTCTATCCCTGATAAAAATGACTGCAGTTTACTTGGGGTGTAGAAGGATGGCACCAACAAATGTTATTGACGGTGCCACAGAACCACAAAACCCACAAACCAAGTGCTATACAATGCATTATGTCTTCTTTTTATAATTTCACCACTTGAACAATAAATTTCAGCAAAGGATGTTTTCTAAATTGAAAATAAAAGGACATAAAATGTCCCTAACAATGTGGACTCAGTCGGATATCATCCTTAATAGCATGTCAATGTGGGAAATTCACATTTAATGGCCCATGAGCACTATGTTACTAAGCAAAATACCACAACAAAATAGATTATTGTAATCATATTATAATACATCCAACCATAGAGACTTCATGAGTATCTTGGCCACCCATCTTTGCAATAAGTATAAACAATGCACTGCACTTCCACAGCAGTTAGTGGGTACCCACGCTGGCTCCATGTGATGAGCTCCTGGAGCATAACTCAGGCTCCTGCAGTACCTGTCGCACTGGAGTGCCCCCAACCCTTCAGGGCCCCAACTCTTCAGGGGACCCTCTGTCAGTCGAAGGCCAATGCTTATCTGGGGGTTATGGGAGACTCAAAGACCCCTCTTACACTGAGCAGGGGTCCCCATCACCTTGTGCTATGCCACTGATGAGCTTATGGGCATTAAAAGATCCCCTATGAATTCTGGATAATTCCAGGAAATAAGAAGGACACATTCATGCTCAAGGAGACTCTTGCTGTCTTGCCTTTCAAATTAGAGCAGAGAAATTGGATGCAAAGACTTGACTTCTGAATAATGGACCTGGTTTTAGCATTCAGCACCTTGTTTGTGGAGAGGCTCTGGCAAAAGGAGGAACTACAAAATATTGACAATAATGGATGCTGCGTGCAATAAAGCACCACAAATTAGGGTGGTGATAATTGATCGTGTTATTCTCATACTGCATGGAACTTATCAGTTTTGAAAGGGGAAGAGGTTAATCAGCCCCAAACCTGAGATGTACTTGTTTCACACAAAGGTCTTTCATTACCCTGTGAACTGAATTTCCCAATGGCTCACATGGTTTGATGTGCAAAAACCAAACACAAATTTAAGGTACACCTAAGAGCTTGCTAATATCCCTCCCGATTGTTGGTCCTATTGCAACAAATTTCAGATTACTGAAAAGGCTTTATTTCAGCTACTTTCAGAATTTTATTATTAAATCTTTGCAATGTCATCATTGAGATTTACAAGGTCAAGTGAATCGATATTGGTGTGGCCTTCCGTCACTTTTCACCTGCACAGTAATGAAAGGCAGTGCCGCGCACTGTCTTGCGTGACCCTGCATCACCGGGGTGTTCCATGGGGAGAGGATGTGGTCTGACGGCTAGAGCCGCCGACTTTGGTGCTGGAAACCAAGGTTCCATTTATTTATTTATTTTATTTATAAAGTTTTATAAAGCGCGAACATGACCAAAATGTTGGTGTCAGAGCGCTGTACAACATAATAAATAGCATTAAATATACAAGGAGCAAAATATAGAAAATACAGCATGAAAAGATAATACAAAGAGACATAGTGAAAACACCAGCAAAGAAATCATATTGGCATGGATAGTCGCCTCAGATAGGAAGGAGATTATTCAGTAGTCTAATTTTTACTTTGTTTTTTAAATGAACAAATGAAGGGATGGTCATGATCTCTGGGGCAAGACAGTTGCAAATTCTTGGGGCAATTCCAGAGAAAGATCTCTTATAGGTTTTCTTTTTGTGAAATTTTGGGGATTTTAGCAGTAGGGAGCACGTACTACGAGAAGCTCTATTCCTTCCCGATAGCACCAGTTTCTGAGCCAGGTAGCGAGGAGTGTTGTGGTGGATGGCCTTGTATGTCATGCATGCTATTTTTAGGTGGATCCTACATTCATAAGGTAGCCAGTTCAGATAGTGGAGGGCTGGGGTGATGTGATAATTTTCTTTACGCCTGTGATGAGCCGTGCAGCAGCATGGAGGGTAGCCCTCAACGGTGCTAGTTTTATATTCGGTAGGCCAACAAAGGTAGCATTCCCATAGTCAAGTTTGGAGATCACAAGTGCCTAAACCGCCATCTTGAGATCTGCATTGGGCACGAGAGGCTTTAGTTTTCTTAAGATGTGGAGATGGAAATTGGCCGTTCTGGTTGTCGATCTCATGTGATTCATCAAGGAGAGGTTGTTGTCTAGTGTTATTCCTAGGGATTTGGCTGAATCAACAATATGTGGGGTACAGTTCAAGGCGGTCAGTAGTGGGAGCCTGTCTTTGATATTAGAGGTGGTGTTGGGAGCCGGGATTATTAGGAATTCAGTTTTGAGGCCGTTAAGTTTGAGGTGGTTAAATGTTAACCAGTGTTGAGTTTTGTTCAAGATGTTATTGAGAGTGCTAATGTCGTTAGGAGGGGTAATCTTCATGTACAATTGCGTATCATCAGCGTACATATGGTAGGAGATGTTGTAGGGTTTGAGGATTTCAGTCAGGGGTTCCATGTAAGGATTAAACAGGGTGGGCGAAAGTGAAGAACCTTGGGGAATGCCGATAGTGACCGGTGTCTGATCGGATAAGTCATGATTGATTAGGACTCGTTGAGATCTGTTTTGTAGGAATGAGCAGAACCATTTAAAGACAGTACCAGAGAGTCCCATCCTAAATTCTAAGAGGTTCAGGAGGGTTTCATGTTTGACTGTGTCAAACGCTGATGATAGGTCAAGAAGGATTAAAAGACAGGATTCATTATGATCGAGAAAGCATAAAGCATCATCGACAATGTGGACCATGGCGGTTTCAGTACTGTGACCTGGTCTGAAACCAGATTGGCAATGGTCGAGGAGTTGGTGATGGTCAATGTGATTGCAGAGTGGTTGATAAACACATTCTTCCAGGAGCTTGGCTAAGGTTGGGATGCTCGAAATGGGGTGAAAACTGTTGGGATCAGAGAGGTTCGCGTCTGGCTTTTTTAGTATAGGTGTGACTTGTTCACTTTTTAGACATTCTGGCATGGTGCCTTGCGTAAGAGAGGCATTGATAATTCTGGTCCATAGGGCTATCAGGAGGTGTGAAGTTTTCTTGAGGAATTTGGAGGGGAGAGGGTCATTGAAGTGGTTGGAAAGTTTAGAGGAAGACAGCAGTTTTGAGATGCCAGTGTCCTCAAATGTCTGAAAGATGGACCACGAGGCATTGTTTTTAGGTTTAAAGAGAAGGTTGCTAGGACAAATTTCCTGTGAGGTGGAGGTGCATTGTGAATGGGTTTCAGGCGGTAAACACTTCACAGAAATGCGGAGCTCATTGTCAATTGATTTAGTTTTATCAGACAAAAAGGAGGAAAATGTTTGACAATTAGGTAGGGTTGTAGTGTCAAATGTGGAGGATTTACGCTTTCCATTAGTTTGTTGTTTCACTAGTTCAAAGAGTTTTTTTGGACGTCGCGTCCACATCCTGTGATTTTGGGCAAATAACGTAATCTCCCCGTGCCTAAAAAAAAAAAAAAAAAAATGTGTCCTTGTGTAACATAACCGGTGTTCATTTAAAGCGCGCCAATACCTTTGTGTCGAGTTCGCGCTATATAAATCTGCAAAAAGAAATGGGTGGAACATAGGCATTCTTATGAATTCACTAATGCATTTTGACACAAACCCAGGTTTACTAAAGTCATTAAAATGGGGTTTGTGCTAAAATTGTGCCCCTACCTAACCTTGGTGGAAACTCGGAGAAATATCTTCATTTCTCCTTGTCACTTCCTCTTCTCAAATGTGCTGCATTTCGCAGCACACATACTAAGAGAAATAAGCATCTAAGAATTTTTTTGTGCAGTACGGTGTCCTTCCTGCTCAAAAACGATCTTGTCCACAACGCCGGCACCCTTGCTCCATGGCATCGTTGCTAGGCAGCCACAAGTACGCAGGGTAGGCAGAGAGCTGAACAGAGCCATATCTTTGTAAATATTGGGCAGTTCAGCTCTCTCCCATTCATAAAACGCAGAGCAGCAAGTTTTCGGCCTGCGATGCGAAGCATGAAAGGTTAGTAAATCTGGCCCTTGGTGTCTATGGACCTGATACATGGAAGCATTTTACCCTTCTTTGTCTATTGGGAAGTGCGTTGATACTTGAGGACCTAGGTTTCATAGTACTTTTGTATTGGAGTCACAAACACTGGGCATTAACTCCTCTGTATATGTATCGACAGTAATAAGGTTTTGTGGTCATAATGTTTTTGAGTCGTGAACTTTCGAAATCACATGTCTAATCTTGTGCTTTTGTGCAACACCAGCTATGGAATCTGAAAATCCAGAGCTAACTCTACAACAATCACGAATGGTGAGTTTTCTCTTTTTATTGCAGTGAGTGATTTAAGAATTCAAGGAATGTCAGTGAGTGTTACATTTTGTCAGAAGTGTGCTGTTACTGTCTAATTTCCCAATACGTGCTAACTACGCTTTACCCTACATTCGTATTATTATTGCGTTTTGCAGTAGAATTCTTGCTCTTGTAATTAGGCTTCCATCGAAAGCAACCTTATGATGGAAATTATAAATGTATATGAAAAAAAGAGAAATATAACACATCAATTCCTGACTTCTGCTTCTGTGTCTGTGCTGGAGCGGGTAATGCAAAATGTTGTATACCCACCCCATTTTGCATGTCATTTTATTAATTTGATTAATTAATTAATTATAATCGTAGTCATGGTTTGGAGTGATGTGAAAATAACTAACCAACCTTATTAATGACCAAAATACACGTGGGATTTGCATCTGCATGGCTTAATTAATTACGTGAACTAAATTCCGTACGCATACTAATGATAGATATTTAGAATGTTGCATGTTATATGTTGCTTTAGTGACGTAATTGTGATTCGTGCTTTATTTTGTAAGTATAACTCGCAATGAGTGTTGCTTTTGCTAGATAAATACACACACATATGGGTATTAGCGAGGGAATAACATTTAATTAGTCATTTCTATGTATTAATTACGTTTTGCGTTTTCTTTACTTAAGTTGTCCATTTTGTCCAGAGGGCTGCTTGTGGTGCCTAACCTGACTGCCAACGCTGAACAAGGCTTGGGTGAAGTGCGCCTGCACTAAAGATGAGCAACAATGGCCCCGTCCTGACCCCAGGCAAGATGTACTTATCAAGGCCACTGGGAGCGGTGCCAACGTTACAAACAAAAGAACCAGAACCAGCAAGTACGCTGACCTCATGGACTAAACCTTATGGGAACAGAGAGGATGATCCCCGATTTTCCAATCAGCGAACTCGGATGTTCAAATTTTTTTACTTTTTATCATCAATTTTACTATAAATTATGGTAGAATAGAGCGGTAATTAGATTCCGACGGTCGCTTCTTTGATTTCCTGATGATATGCTGACGGAGAGGACGGTGACACTGCAGGACAGCTGTTAGCCCAATTCTCTGATGGACTGAATTAATGCCCAAATTCCTGATGAACTTTACCTGCCAAATTGATGGGCATAGATTTGCGAGACTGCCAGATTTGACATAGAGGACGACTTTAGCAAGAATAGGTAAATGTGAATGGCAACTTGATCAAATGAATGATTTAATCTGCAATATTAATATAAATCTGGATTTGAATAACTTCAGAAATGAGTCGGGTTGTTTATTCATTGAAATGTGTTAATGTAAAGATTGATTAGGGAATTAGGATTTCACTAATACAGCAACTAATAGATCCATCCCGGTCTTTGGGAGGATAATACCAAATGTGGAAGACTAGGGCCTAATGAGTATTAGAAGCGTTTATAGGTGTGTTGCTCATTAGGGTAAAGTGGTATCTTCCTCCATCATTTTATCAAGCGCTTGGAAGGATAAATCGCCTCTCGCACGGACTAATGGTAAGTGTGCGTTGGTGTTATGGGCCCCACCAGTGAATGTATAGATAGTGTGTGTATGTGAGATCTTGTAGTCCGTGGCAGTGGAAAGGGATTTTGCACTCTGCGCTGGATCATCTGCATAAAGAAAGTTTTTATTCTATTTACCCTCAGCAGGTCAGAGAAAAGCAACATTTACCAGGGGTGAGCCGGTACTTTTTGGTGACCCATTATATCTTTATTTGCCATATTTCAGTGGCATAAAAGATTAAAACACAGTACAATCAAAGAGAATAAAAACAGTCCATCTTGTTACAATAATACAACTACATACAGAATAGAAAAATTACAATATTGCAAATTTTTTGTTTTTTAATATATGCCAAATAAAATAGGCAAACAAGCAGCAGGTCAGAGAGGTATGTAACTGGGTTGTATGATGGAACCACGCAAGCTTTTACCACATGCCTTTACAACGAGGACAATACAACAAACGCTTCATTACAATGCGTTCCTTTAGCACACAAGTCATTACAACGAATTGCCTTAGAGAAGCGATGGACTTTGGAAGAGTATAGTTTACTATTCCAACTCCCGTCTGTGTAACAGTAGGAAAGGCGTTGGGCTTAAAATCCAACATCACTCCAACAACGCGTTCCCTAAAGCAAGTCATTGCGAGCTAAAGAAATGCATGGTAATGACACGTTCATTGTAGAGTCTCCATTTTAAAGGCGCTGCGTGGTTCCAACTGCGTGGTACAGGGTGTTTCCCATGTAACTGTTGTAAAAATAACAGAGCTGGTTTGCATCAATGAAATGTAAAATCTTAAAAAATTAGCAATAAAAACTTCCTTCTAGGGAACAGATAAAAGGAGCAAAAGAACACTATACGTAGGATCATCTGGAGAGACTTCCCTTTGCAAGGGCAAAAACAAAGATCTGATAAAGTGCAACTATTTGCAGGGAACCCCACCAGGAAAGTTAATACATTAAAGCAATACCTTGTGAGGACAAAACGTTGCTGTCTATTATGAATAAACAAGAGATACTGTTGTAGTCCCTCATGATAGTGCACCAGATTGTACACACACACTGTAGGTACCTTTTCCGAGGTGGTGGCAAGAATCTGGAATGGCAAATAAGTTCAGTTGCTTGATCAACTTGCATTCAGACTTCACATTTGCGAGCCATGGAATATCTATGGCAGAGTGGAGTCATAAGCAATTCTTAATAACAAGCTTGTTAACTACTGTCCCCTACCTTACCCATATAGAGTGCCATAAGAGGGGTGAAAACCTGATTGTATCCTCAATATAGGGAATACCTAATTCCCCCTGACAGTTGGCATTAGCACAACTTTGAAGGACTGCCAATAGATATTTCAAAAAGGTGTTTTTAACTTGTTGAATTAATTTTGCGTCTATAATTCCCCAGATGCCTGCCCCATAGGATGCAATTGCCACGATAATTGCTTGAATATATTAAAGAAACCTCTTTCACTGGTGTTGAGCCCAACTTCTTAAAAAAACATGCAAGTCTATGATGGATTTTTCAAAAAGGACTTTCCTATTAGATAACATTGGCTTACATTTGTATTTATCGTCAAACAGAATACCTAAGTAAGAGAAGGAAGCCACCACCAAAACCTTGCAGTTATTAATTACATGAGCACATTTTTGGACCGCTCTATTCCCACAAATCATAGTAAACTTCATCCTCTCATTAGCTTGCAAATCAAGCTCCATCATAAATACAATAAAATCATCAATTAAGCTTTGAAGTCCTCTTCCTGTTCTGGTGACTAAGACTGCATCATCTGAGTGTAAAAGAATGGGGAGCGGGTGGACCCCAATATAAGGTATGTCCTTTGCTCTCAACTTAAAAACATTTTCAACTCTATTAATATACAGGGAGAATAAAAATGAGGCAAAAATGCACCCTTGTCTTACTCCCCTTTCAATACTAAAAGTGTCAGTGTATTCTCCATCCTTACCATATCGGACACAGACAGCGGCATACTTATGTAATTGTCTGACAAACATGATTATGCCCTTCTCCACACCTAGCTCGTTTCTAATGGACAATAATTTAGAGTGTGAAATGCAGTCAAAAGCTGCTGTAAGGTCCTTTAAGGACAGATATGTAGTACCCTTCTTGGCAACTGTGTACTTGCCGATGACTAGACTCAGGTTTATAAGAGACAATGGTCCCTGAAAACAAAGAAGTATAACAAGCAATAATCAATATAGCCACAATAGGTACTATATTAGAGCCTATGTCAATGTTGTTCACCTTACACTATTACTACTTATGTGTATAAAATGTCGTGAAGGTGACTAGGATGTTTCACTATCTGCTATTCTTGTTATAGAAACATCGCTTCAATTGCCTGTGTGTGTTTTTTCAAAAACTCATGTCCTCTTGATATGTAAGCCATAGGATACAGGCTTGTGTCCCACCAATGCTTTGCTTACATCTTGTTTGATCATTGAAAAAACATTTTGCTTATTAAAGCTGCCTTGTCCGGCTGGACATAGGCTCTAATATAGTACCTATTGTGGCTATATTGATTATTGCTTGTTATACTTCTTTGTTTTCAGGGACCATTGTCTCTTATAATACGTAACTTCCCAAGGTCCCTGACCAATTGCTTTGGGTGCCCTTGTCCTTTTGTTACTAGACTCAGGTTTAGGCATTGATCTGCAGTGCCTAGACCTTTCTTAAAACCATATTGGGTGTTGGTTAAGATGTAATTCTCAGCTGCTCAGTTCTCCAGCCTATGTAACAAAATACAACCTGTGACATTAACCGCAGAATCTAGGAGGCATATGGGCCTGTAATTCATTTGTTGGGCTTTATCCACTTTTTGATAAAGGGGTATAATTTTTTAACTATTCCATTTCTAAAGGGGCCCTACCTTAACTATTGCGTTGAATATATTAGTCAGCAAGGGAGCCCACCGATCAGACCTGTCAGTAGAAACATCTGGTGGGACCCCATCCGGACCTGGGGCCGTCCCCGTCTTGCTTTCAATCAGTGCCCTACATACCCCCGCAATCTCAATAACCAGGTAGGGCTTAGTAGATTCTATAGGTTTGCTTTGACCATCCTCTATTTGACCATCCAGAGAATCCTGGGTGGTATAGATGTTAGAAAAGTAATCCACCCACTGATGTTGTGAAATATGGACTTCAGTTGAGGGCCCCAATGTATCGCTTAAATTGGGGGCATTAGTCACCTGCCAAAAGCAGCACTATCCTTGTGCACACTAGCCAAATGCAGGACATTTCATGCATTATCCTTCATCTGTTTTTTTCCTAGCTGCCAAGGCAGATTTATAAACTGCCCATGCATTCCTGATTGACTCCACATCTTGTGGTCTAATATGTAGTGCAGTGTGAAGGGCCATATGGGCTTGGTGCAGACACAGTCAAACCACACACAAGGCTTACATGGATGTTTTTTTTTTCTAGAGCTTATTAGAGACTGCCTAATGTTGGCCGAAATTTCAATAAATGCAGACCTGACCTCATTGGCCTCCACTTTGGTGTCAAGGCAGGGAGCTACCTCTACATGCTTTTGTTGGATAATAGATGTATGCAAATAATTGGAATCAACCGTTGCCGATTATAAGGTAAACCATTTTTGAGAGACAAGGCAGGCTTATGGCTGATTATAGGCTGGGTTTTAGACAGAGCCGCAATTCACATCCTTAGGGTTAAAGCATCATGTTCGCTATGACAGGAGAACTTAGGTTTAAAGTCACTAATGCAGTTACTCACGGTTTCAGAGACCAAAATAAATCAATAGTGGACGTACACTGATTGCTTAGAAAAGTAGGAGCTAGATTTGGGGATACTGAGCCCAAATCATTGGCCATAATTACATTTGACTTTACTAACAGGATGTTCAATGTATTCGGTGCTCCCCATTTGAATCTACCAATTAACACACCGACTTAGCTGGCAATTTACAATGGTGAGCATTAAAACCTTCTACGCAGAATACTCGCAATGTCTTAGGGTGCTCATTGAAAATTGTTAGAAGAAAATCAGCCACCACCTGACTAATTTTAGAATCAAAACAGTTATCATAAAAATTAACTATGATCATATCTCACTCTCTGCAATTCAAACATAAGTAAATAAAAAAATGTGGAAAAATTAAAAAGCTTTACCAGCTTCCCAGGGAAAGTATTTATAAAATATGTTGCTTGGCTCTTCCTGAACGAGAAGGCTGGGCTGGTGTAGAGTACACCAAGTCACCATCAATATAACCTCCTTGCAACACCCATGTTTCTTCAAAACAGAGGATATGAAATGTATCAATATATTCTCTCCAGTAGGTTTCCTTAACTCAGCTATGTTTCACAATAAAAGACCCACTACGTTTGAATCCATCATAGCACTATGTTTTTTATATTGATGTTGGTTAATCTAGAGGTTAACACCACATCAGTCACACTAGGATCAATAGGTATTGGTAAAAAAGATTAATCACAGTTTACATGCTCAGTACCAAGGGAAATACAGTTACACTGCAACCTATTTAAAGGTAGTCAGTCCTGGCCATTAAGATCGCTTAAACAACCAAATCTATTACCACATCTCCAGTAATTAACATTTTGTGGGTAGGAACTATCATTGAACTGTGAGGGTGTTAAATCTTATAGGATGTAGTCATCATAGTGGGTCTGTAAAAAAAATCGTAATGGTACGACCATAATAGACATAGACAGAATGTGGGTATTAGAGCAAGTGTGGAAGATCTTCTCTGCCAGTAGAGCCCGTTGGAAATTAATGACTATACAACCCCCTACATGTCTCTTCTCTCCTCTGCCCACCCAATGTACCTGTCTAATCATAATCACATTTTGAAACGTAACAATTCTTAGACCCACAGTGCATCCCAACCATTTTATACATCTGCTTTTGAGCTCCCTCCATGTTTCTTGTGTTTTCTCAGGGAGTTGCGGAATAGTCGGTGGACACTTTGGGGTCCATTAGGATGGTAGGACTTCAGTCCGCCTGCCACCCTAGCGGTGCTGGGACCGGCTGCCAGTGGTGTGGCTAACCCGCACCACCAATTAGGATGCGACCCCCACCATGGCGGTCGCATCCCGCATATTCAACATTGACGCGGGCGGTGCTGTAAGCAGCACCCGCCACAATGTTGAATATGCATGTTGTGCCTGCCACCTTGTGCATGCCAATGTAGGGGGGTACCATGGGTACCCCCCAAGTGCAGCCCCCACCCTCCCAGGGGCCCACACTGGGCCCCCAAAGTAAAAACCGCATGCCTTTCCATGGCGGAGTCTACGCCATGGAAAGGCATTTTACCACACACATCATAATGTGGATGGCGTGCCTGCAAGGCACTGCCACCATATTATGGGCCTTTACTGCCCGGTAGGCAAACGTGATGATTGCCTACCGGCGGAAAAGCGGTGGACGGTCTTTCCGTCTGTCGCGGCACCCCCACCATGCAAATGTGGCTGGGGGCCGTCCGGCCGGGTGTTTTGGTGGGCGGATCAGTGGTGATCTGCCCACCATGCTAATAGGCCCCTAAGTGAGGTTGTCTAGGAGAGTCTGAAGGGGCTCTAGCCCTGTGTTACAGATTGCTTGATCTATAGGCTGTCGAGAACGATCCAGAGCATTAACGTTTGGCGTATAGGTTTCATTTCTCGTCTGAGCATACTTAATAACTTGTCCACTGGCCAAGTCCTCAGTTTGAATTCAAGTTGAAATCAAGCACTTGCGGGGTTTAGGGGGTTCCACCTCATTCAAGAGTCCCAGAGATCCTGCACTAGGCTCTAATAGAGATTCAGCAGAGAACAGTCTTGCAACAATGGAGGTTAGATGAGATGTAATGTGCTGTGGTATTCAGTCAAAATATCGAGTTGGAAATATCTACTTACACTACTACTATCTACTATCTACTTACACAAATATCAAGTTTTAAATATTGTGGCACAGAAAAATCAACAGCAAGTATATCGTGATCAAGAATATCGAATTTAAGGTAAGAAATATTGATTTAAAAAATATAGAAGTCATGAATATCGTTTGCAATATCGATTTTTTAATTAGTGTTATGTATTTTAGAATATATTTTAAATGTATGTGATGTATTTTTTAATTTATATATTACATTTTAAGTACTTATTAATTTTATTCTAATTAAATTTTGCATTCTTTTGTTTGGTAGCGCTTGTGGGTTTATAGAGTGATAAGGTGGGAAGTAATTTAATTATAATAAATGAATGAATATTTTTTATTTAATAAAAAAAATAATTTATTGATATTTTATAATGTTAATTATGATTTTAATTTTTGGGGTTAAATTTTATGTGTGGGTTGTGGGGTTTATATGGGTATAAGGTGAGAAGTAATTTATTTTTAATTAATAAATTAGTAGCTAATTATAATTACTTATTAAATTGATAATTAATTATGGTAATTGTGTAATTAATTTTAGGGGCAAGTTGGGGAGGATATAGGGGTAAAGGGTGGAAGTAATTTATTTTTAATTTAGTAATAATTAGTTGATAATTATTAATAAATACTTGATAATTAATTGTGTTGATTGTTTAATTATATTTTCGGAAGGGGGTTTGGGTTTATAGGGTAAAAGGTAGGAAGTTATTTATTTTAATTAATTAATAATTAATTAATAATTATTTGTTAATCAATATTTATTCATTCATTGACAATTAGATAGGGAAATTGTTAAATACATTTTAGTTGTGGGGTTTTTAGGGTAAAGGGTGGGAAGTAATTTATTTTTAATGAATTAATAATTAATATTAATTAATTAATTTATTGATAATTACTTTGGGTAATTGTTTAATTATTTGTTTTTGGTGTGGGTTGTGAGGATTATAGGGGTGAAGGGTGGGAAGTTAATACGTTTGTATGTGTTTTAATTTATTTTATTAATAGTATTTTTTTGGTTGATGAATATTTATATTAATCATGCAAATTTATATTTTTTTAATGTGGGTTGTGAGTTTTGTGGTGTTATAGGGTAGAAAGAAAGTAAACTAAATTCATGTTATAATTAATGCTTTTGTTAATAAATATTTTCTAGATCAAAAACATGTTTGTATGAAAAGTATTATGTTATTTTATTTAATTTAATATGTGTAAGTATTTGTGATATGTATTTAGCATTATAATATGTTTTTTTAAATATAAAATATATTTTTATTTTTAACATATTTATATATTTTTCTTTAAATATTTTTATTTTGTTGATGATATTTTATTTGTTTTTAATTCTGAACTGACTGGGAATCGTACATTTTACCCCTCCATAATCCAACACTTTGCCTACTGTTGCACTGAATGGAGTGGAATAGTACATTTTATCCTTCCGCTATCCAAAACTTCCGTACTGTTGCACTCACTGGAGTGGGAATAGTAATTTTTACCCCTCCGCTATCCAACACTTTCCTTATTGTTGCACTAAGTGGAGTGGGAATAATACATATTACCCCTCTGCTCTTTAACAGTTTCCTTGGTGTTGTATTGGCTGGAATGGGTTCAGTAAATATTTTCTATGTGTAATTTATCTCCTTTACTACTGTTGCATTTGTTGTAGGGAGATTTGTAAATTGTATTTTTATCCAGTACTACTATTTATGTGTTGTGCAAAATAGCGGTGGTAAATTGTTTATGTATTTACTTTAATAATTTGCATGATTTTATTTAAATTGTAGTTGGAATAGTATGTGTATTAAATGTTATAATTACTTTTGTATTTTTATAATTTATATTATTAGCTTTTATTTATTTTAAATTATAATATTTTAAATTACTAATATTTTTTTATTGGAATTTTTTTAACTAAGTTTAATTTTTTTTAAATAGTTCAATATTTTAATTTAGTTAGAGTGTTTTTTTTATAGCTTTTATGTTATTGTTATATGTATATATATGTGTATGTATTTGTTACATAATTTTAAAATTATAAAATAGATTAAAATATATTAGTTTAATAATTGTTTTAAAGTAAATATATATATGTATATAGAATAATATATGAAGCACAAAATCCAAGGTAGTACGCACACTCAGCAAGTGGTTGACCATTTTCTCTGTGATTATTTTACCTCTCTTCCTTCTCATGTCAGGGACACTAAAGATCTAAAGTTGAAGGTATGACCTGGGAGAAGAGGTTCTTGACGGTAACCCTTGTCATCAACTCTCTCTATACGATAATTGACCATGCACAAGGCATCAAAGCATGTTTTGACTTAAAATGAAACCTATCGGTTATTTAGACCACACCAACATGATCCTTGACATGATGAACCAATGCTTGCTAAACAACATTTTCATGTTCAACGGTACCCTCTACAGGCAGATCCTTGGCACTGCAATGGGGCCGTGCTTTGCCCCAAGCTTTGCCACTCTGTTCCTGGGCCTTTGGGAAGAAGAAATCAGGGAGGACGTTACCATGAAATCAGACTTCTCAAAAGTTAGACTGTGGCTATGCTACATTGCTGATCTCTTTGTAATCTGGAATGGTGCTGAAAATGATGCCACCAGATTCATAGCAAACTAAATAATAATTGCTATAACATTAAACTCACATCTAATATGAGTAGAGAGCATATCAAATATTTAGACATACTAGTCACTGCCAATCAAGACACCTTTCAGACTAGTCTTTTCAGCAAAACAACTGCAGGTAACACTCTCCTTCATGCTCTCAGCAGTCACCCTGACAATCTTAAGTGGAACTGCTGAGAGCAAAAAGGACCTGCAGCACTGAGGAAGCCTTCATCACAGAACAGAATAACATGATTACAAGATTCCAGAACAGGGGTTACCCTAAATGGGCTTTAAAACGGGCTCTGGACAAAGTCAGTAAGGTCAATAGAGCACAAATCCTGGAGGGACCTAACAAAGACAATGATGACACAGAACAGCAAGACACTAGAGTTATCTTGACTTACAATAGGAACTCTCAACAAATACAGAAGATTTTGCCATAATTGGGCGATTCTCACGAGTGACCCTGTTATCAACAACACATACACACCCAACCTAAAATCACCTACAAAAAAAGTCGAAGCATGAGGGACATGTTAGTCCATAACGACATAACTCAAAGTTAACACCAAGGAGACCATGACCTTAAAGGCTTCTTTCCTTGCTGACATTGCGCAGGCTTGTTGCAACAGTTCCATGATCAAAGAATTCCCCATACCGGGAAGAACTAAAAAGAAACCGATAACACAATTTTTAACCTGCAGCACGCCTTTTGTGGTAAATGCCCTGGAATGCCCATGTGGGCTAAAATACAGAGGCAGTACCACTTTCATGGTGATAAAGAGGGTACTTGAACATATGCGTGCCACAAATAACAGAGATATACCTTTCCCCGGTGGATAGACATATTCAAGAGTACCATCTCTTCAACAGCTCTCTCTTAAGTTTTTTCATCATTGAACAGATACACACAGGCCCAAGAGGAGGCAATAAAGTCCTGAAGCTGCACAAACGTGAATCTAAATGGATTCTAGAACTCGAGACCAAATATCCTGGGGGACACAACCATGATGAAGAACTTATCACACATTTACATGAATAATCAATGTATATTTATGTTCTGTTTTTTTTTTGTTTGTCTTCTACCATCTCCTTGATGTGTCACATTTGAAATTCTATTGATGTTTTAATACCATATGATATTATAGATTTTAACCTTTATATTTCTTTCTAATTTTCACAGGAGGAAAGGAAGGGACCCACCGCCTTGGGACGAACACAGCTTCCACGGGCTCCCTACCCTTTTCTTCTCCACTTCTGGGCTCTCTTCACCTGAGATAAGACTACTTTCACTTTATCACTTGCCTCTTCCTTTGAATTAAGTATTCTTAGCCATTTTTTTCATGTCTGTAATTATGACATTGTCACAGCTGTTTATGTGATACTAGGCCACATGTACCCATTTTGTCTGCCAGCACTTATGTGTGCTGTATGCCCTTCTTCGCCTCATGTATTTCCTTATGGTAAGTTTTGTACATCGTGCTACACCACTATGGTGATATCTATAGGCGTAAATTACATACTGCTATCATTACAGGAGGTCCACCCAGCACTTACACTGCACAAGACCGCTAGGCGTCTTGTATTGAAACTTGTGGGACAGCCTGTACCTGTCTTATCATACCTCTTGCCCGCTAACCACAACATGAACAGTACTCTCACTAGCTTGCACTCTGATTTTCA
Source organism: Triturus cristatus (assembly GCF_964204655.1). Lineage (NCBI taxonomy): Eukaryota > Metazoa > Chordata > Amphibia > Caudata > Salamandridae > Triturus > Triturus cristatus. The sequence continues at coordinate 1,076,627,407 of NC_140591.1, read as the reverse complement.
CCCTTGTGGATGCGGCCACACAAGCAAGCCTCACTTTGCTCTACCTTGGTAAGTTGTCTCGCACGCCAATGTGGCGATTGTACCTTCACATCACTAGCTTCAGACATTTACTAGAGAGGCCTTTTGCAGATTCCAATGTGGTTTTACTCTCCCGTGCCTTTTCACCACTTTGCTGCTTATACTAACTCGCTCACATGCTTACACATTCTAATTATGTGTCACCAAGGTCCTCGTCTAGTTGAGCTTTTCCTGCCATCTCCAGGATGCTCTGTTGAGTAACAGTGCGATCTACAAATACCCACACACATAGACATCTCACCACTAAGGTGACTGCATGCATGCACTTATGCATAGACTACTTACAGTTCTCCACTTTGGAGAAGCGACATTGGTTAGGCTTCCCAAGAATGTCCCCGCACTATGCTTTTTCACCGAGACCTGGCCACCCGGTAATACGTACCTAACTGGCATTTACTTAATTAGGACCATAATATACATCTACATGGGTGTATGGTATCCAATGTACCACTGTATTCCTAGCATGTGTTTTGTTATTGATTAATGAATTTCCTATGTTCATTGTACACGTACAAGTTTGCAATCTGTGACTATGTTCTGGTTTATTTATCCTTTCAAAAATGTCCGACATGTTTACTTGTGATTATCACTGATGTACATGAATTGGTCTGCTCTTTATTTTTAACATAAGGCTATGTAAATGAATCTGCCCTGTATACTCACTGTGTCATCAAGACAGCAACTCTGTCTAAATGCTTTACCTGTACTGACTAAATTCTTTACTTGGCATTTCCTGAGTATGCGTTCTACCTTGGATTTTGTGCTTCATATAACGTCGGCTGGCTCCGCCGGCATTACGCACCACCTGACTTGGGCTGAGGTATCAAGCAGCAGCATTCTGTGGTTTTATATATTAATGTTGTGTGTGTTTAACTTTTTGAAATTAAGTTTATTTGTTATATTTCTTAAAATGTATATTTAATCGATCTGTTTTTAAATTAATATTATTATTAAATATATTTAATATTTTTCTTTTATTTTAAATATAAACACAAAATGATATTTTGTACAACTATATTTATGACATGGATGTTTTTTTCCCGATATTTTTGTACTTACCATTATAAATATAGGATGTTGAAATTTTTGACATCGATACCTATAACTCAATATTGTGGTATGGCGATATTTTAGGTGTCGATATTCTGTCAGTAAACCCTGCGCTGCTCCATTGGTGAGACCGGGGACGTGAATTGCATAGTAACCGCATTTTGAAGGGTCAGAAGTTCTAGGTTAATCAAAGTCTCCAGGCTAGCACTGCCAGAAGTATTAAGCTGCTTTGTGGATTGGGTTTGTATCATCTGTGGTTTACGTCTCTTTTTTGGGGGTGGGCCAGGGACCTGGGCGGTTTGGAACTGGAAAAAGTGGATTCTGCACAACCGTTCCATGTATATTCAAGGAATCCTCAGTTTTTACTACTGAATCCGAAGCAATAGGAAGCTCACTCTGGAGATCAACCAATGAAGATACTGATTTATTGGTTGCCTTGATATTAGCCTCGGCGTTGCAATTCTCTTTACTCAGATCTCTCAAAGCACCTGATTGAAAAATTGCCAATGTTCCAGCGCCACCCACGGAGACTATATTATGCTGCTCTTACCCATAATGTGCAGGTAGGGTCAGTTAGCCAAAGCAGTAACCAGCAAAAGATTTTGTCCAAAGAATATTGCGTTCTAAATTACTACCGCCCATCCAATAGACCCAAATGCGTGGAAGAAATAACAAAAGAGTCTTATTACAGAGCACAGCAGAAAAAGAATATCAGTGTGTCCACGGCTGTAGGTAAAGAAAAGAATTCTGTGGTAAACCCACTAGTGCTGGACCAGTACAGCCTAGTCCAGCCGTGGATGGGCCCATTCTTAGCCGGGTCTTTGCCCGGGCACATGCCCTGGCATGTCCCATACCCGTCCCACACTGCGCGAGCTGGCACAGTACTTTCAAGCTCCCTCTTGGTGCTGGAATGCTTGTTGCAACTCCTGCCGCCTGTAAAAGTTCCCCGGGCCCGACTCCGTAACCACACACTTTCCCATTGTCAGTCAAAAATAAACTCTTGGTTAATATTCTGCTGAATGTTAGTGTAGTGGCCAGCATGAAAGGAGGATTGCCAGGAGAAATTAACTGATATGAAAAGCTGTATTAAAGAGATAATAGTGGGAATTAACAAGCACAGTTGCAGGACAGGCAGGGATCTCCTTCTAATATTGAATAGATACCTATATAAGAGAAGATGTTTGCAACAAAAGATATTGGGACTGTTGATGGTTTTCAAAGCATTGTTTACACAGATGGATAGGATGCTAAGCTGACACAATGCAGTCAAATTTACAATGAAAACAACGATACTACTCTTCTTCATATCACTGTGGCTTCTTGTCAATATTATGTCGAACTTTCTTAGAGCAAACCCTGCATGCAGATCTTTCAGATGAGAATACAAATATGGTTCAAGAGGTTGAAATAGCTTCAGGTAAACTTGGAAAGCGAAACCAGTGTGCGAAGAAGCACCAAATATGGTCACTGGGGATAAAGACAATGCTCTGACAAGGAATACTATCCAAACAGACTTTGTCTTAATACCTGTGTATAGAGAAGTCACTATGGAATGTGTGAGTACAGCACTGCACGTTCATGTCTCCACCAAGTAACTGACTCAAAATGAAGTGGAACTGTTGAATAATACACTAATGAAATGCAGGTTCACGGAGTTCCTCAATAAAAAGGGAGGCACAAACACAGTACCTAGCAAAATATGACATTCCACCATACGAGTGGAATATTGAAGACTCACAAGTGTTATTGGTGCATATTGGGAGTAATGCCCAAACAGTGTGAAGTACATATCACAATTTAATGAGGAATGCACTTAAACACCAAATACTGTAGATTCTAGAACTTCATCAGTCATCGATTAAGTGTGATTTTACTTATCTCAGCCAATCCTCTACCACAAGCCTGCACTAGAGCAGCAACACACATCAGTAAAGCCTTCCCTAAGTGAAGAGACTAATTTTACCATGTACGTTTTATCCATGTCTCAGTATGAAGGGAGCAAAATTGTTAGTGTTAATGATTGAAACCTGACCCTAGAAAGGACACAACCATCAGCAATAAACACATTTTGTCCAATCTTCTAATTAATCCTTTACTGTTATTTAATGGCTGACAATGCACATAACTGACCCTAGTTTTCTTCACGAGGCTGTACTTCTTCTATTTACTGAACATAACTAACACAAATTTAAAGATGGTGCCTATATGTTTGTTGAATGTGGTTTGTAAAATGTCCAAAGTTACAAATAATTGCACACATGGGTGCCGATTCCGATCGGGTAAAAAAAATTCCCGTACGACTCGTATCTGTATATTTTTACGTACGAATAGTACAAGTCCCGTCCCACCGGTGAAGTACGATTCGTACGTGAAAAATACATACGAATCGTATCGGGAAAAGGTCTACGAGACGTACCCGGACAGTTTTACGTACAAATCGTAAAACTGAAGTACGAGCGCACAAGTACGATCCGTACCGCCCTTCAGAATACACAAGCGTATGGAAAACGTCCCGTACGGAGCAAACTCCGTACCACTCGTATCCGGGTAAACTTGTGCCCGGGATACAAGTCATACAGCCCCCCCTCCCCCCACGTATGTCTGCACGTATCCCCGTATGTCAGCACCGTACCCCCCGTATGTCAGCACCGTACCCCCCCATGTCCGCACCGTACCCCAGCCCCATACTTGTATGCACCATACCCCAGCACCGTACACCAGCCCAGTACTTGTACGCACCGTACCCACCAGTGTACCCCAGCCCCGTACTTGGACGCACCATACCCCCCACCGTACCCCAGCCCCATACTTGTGCGCACCATACCGCAGCACCGAACCCCAGCCCTGTACTTGTACGCACCGTACCCCACCACCGTACCCCAGCCCCGCACTTGTACACACCGTACCCCAGCCCCATCCCCAGCCCCATACTTGGACGCACCGTACCCGAGCCCCGTACTTGGACGCACCGTACCCCAGCACCGTACCCCAGCCCTGTACTTGGACACACCGTACCACACCACCGTACCCCACCACCGTACCCAGCCCCGTACTTGTGCGCACCGTACCCCAGCCCCGTACCCCAGCCGCGTACTTGGACGCACCGTACCCCACCACCGTACCCCAGCCCCGTACCCCAGCCCCGTACTTGTACGCACCGTACCCCAGCCCCGTACTTGGACGCACCGTACCCCAGCCCCGTACTTGTATGCACCATACCCCAGCACCGTACCCCAGCCCCGTACTTGGATGCACCGTACCCCAGCACCGTACTTGGACACACCGTACCCCTGCCCCGTCCCCCAGCATCGCGTCTGTACGGACCTTACAAAAACATTGCATATGCGAGCACGGTACAACAACATCGCGTATGTACGCACCTTACATACACGAAAACGACTCGTATTGAACCAGGACACTGTAAAACAGCACAAGAAGGGTCAATTCGACTCGCACAACACCACAAAACACGTCTACAGTAGAAAATACATCTAAATGACTGACCTGGCACATCCAAACAGGCAAGCAGAGGCCCAAACTCACAACCACCTCTTATAACACACCCACCAAATTTTCAAACTCAGGCACACCCACAAATGGACCGATAAAAAGGGCCCACACCCACAAACAATGAGCCTTTGCAACAGACTCACTGCAGCTACAGAGCATAATCCAACAACTGCACCCATACACCTTAACATATACACCTTCACACACACTCCTTCACACATACCCCCTCTTCACATTCCCACACACACCTTCACATTCACACCCACATACCCACAACCATCCACACCCTCACCCCACACCATGCCCACAGACAAGAATCCAAAGTTCACAAGGAAGGAGCTGGACATCCTTGTCAACAAAGTCATCAGAGTCGAGCCACAGCTCTTTGGAACATTGGTCAGACAGACCAGCATAGCCGAAAAATCATGCCTGTGGCAGAGGATCGTCGATAGGGTGAATGCTGTTGCGCCCATCAGAAGGACCATGAATGAATGCCAGGTGTACGATCTGCGGAGGGCAGTCAAGCGAAAATGAACGAGGACTACGCCCAGAGCAACATCACTGGAGGTGGGCTGCCCTGCAGACCGGTACATTACCATCCCTGGGAGGAGAAGGTGATGGCCCTGCTTCTGCCAGTGGGAGTACACGGAGTCAAAGGAGTTGCAGAGCCTGGTGAGTACACAAACAACTTACGTAACATGGGGGAAATGGCATCCACACCCCAACTACCCTAAAATGCACGCAACTACCCCCAAGCCCTCACCGGACACAACCACACTCAAAAACAACGCTCATGCCACTAACATGTGTATGCCCCGTTCACAAAGCAAGGCCATGCCATGTCCCAGGCTACACGAACCACAAACACAAGACTGGATGTCCGGGATGCTGGGAGGGTGGGGCTCACAAAACACATTGTTCAACTCAGTAGCAGACACCATTTCCCTCAGCCCATATGGCCCAGGTACATACCCATGCACCATGCTCAATGCACAGGGACTGGCTAAGTACTGACAAGGTAGCTGACACTTGGCCCTGCTGTAGGCAGCACAAGGCCCTCCTGTGACCACTGTAAACTCAAACACCAACACCACAAGCTCAGATATCTAGGACAGGAACTCACACTCACTCTCATGGCAGCATGCTCCATGAGGGGACAGATACATCACCTGGGAGACCCAATGCCAAATCACACTACACCCACCAGCAGGCCCTGTCACACACACCCCTTACACAAGCACACCACCCCGGGGCAGGCAATGGATTTACCCACTCTCACAATGGACATGTGGCACAACAAGATCAATCCATAGCCAAAGAAGCATCCAAGCAAAAATTATACATGTCAAACACTCAGGAGAACATATCAATCTGTTCCCCGCAACATACCCATCCACAAGTGAACATTTAGGGGAATGCTAGGCACATACAACTACCTGGAGGAACTGTGCCAACTTGAATATGTATGAAACATGGATGTCGCATGAAACAGCATCAACATTGTCTCTCTCTCACACACAGGGCAACGTCATGGATTTTCCCCCAACAATGGGGGGGAAGAATCCCAGTCCCAGGCTCGGGAGGAACCTGATCCCACTGGCAACGACACCTCTCAACACTCCGCGGATGACCCCAACCCACCTGGACCCTCTGGTGCCCAAGCCCCTGCAGCACCTACTTCAGTTACATCTGTGCCAACCACCACCCCCATTACTGCCACATCCCAGGAGACACCCAGGAGCCCTGCCCGCACAGAACAACTGAGCCGGTCTGACCTGGAGGGACAAGGTTTTCCGGGCACCCAGGAGGAGGCAGACAGCCCCGAAACTGCCATCCCTCAGGGGTCCCGTAGACCCGATGTGCCCACAACGGCAGGCCAGGCTCGTGTGGGCAGGAGTGGTGGGAGTGGAGGAAGGCGGAGGCGAGAACCTGACCAGCCAGCTGAAGGGACCGGTATGTCATACATACGCAACATCATGGAGGCATACCGGCGTGACACCAGGGCCATCAGCCAGGTAGTGAAGACCCTCACAGAGATTAAGAACCAGCAGGCCGAGCAACACGCCAGTCAACAACAACACCAAGGATGGATAGAGGCAAGACTGGCTGAGCTCCTGGCGGTGCAAACGGACATAAGCCGTTCACTCTGTCGGATCGCCGACAACATGGCCAACCCTCCCTGTGCCACCAGGCGAAGACCACCACCAGCCACAGAGAGGGAGGAGGAGGAGGATTCGTCCGACGGAGCGTCCCAAGCATCATCAGGGCCTGCATCTGAGGGTCCCGCGAGGAAGGTGGGTCGTCCACCGAAAAGACTGTGAGAGGCAGCGGACCATCCACATCTCCCAGGTCACCTGGCCTGGCACCTGGCCTTCATGCGCAACAGCAGCACCTCATTCCCTGATATTCTCTGCCACATTGACTTGCTGGTCACAGTCTGACTAATGATGACAAACACTGTGGTCTGGACTCTGGATTCTATGCACACTGTATAGCACCTATTTTTTCCCACCAAACACACCCCCCACGAGAATAAAACTAAATTTCTTTAATTAGATGTTGTAGTCATTTTGCATGAGTCCACAACATACATGTGGGGAAATGTCAAACTATGCCTGAGTGTTGAACTAACTCCAGCCATCCATACCCTGGGATCTGAGTCCGGTACAGGACACACATGGGTCACAATGTATCATCCAATACAGACATGGAGCACAATACTCACCCGTGATGGCCTCAAGCTGCTGAGGGGGGGCTTGCAATACTGTGCGGACAGATCAATTTGGAAGAGCATCATTAAGGCATAGAGGTCATGGCTCATGTGGAGGTTCCTGGGGAGGGAGTCCCAGGTATGTTTGGCCAGGTGGGAGAACTATGTCCTGCATGCTGGAGTTCAGTGGATGTGAAGAATGGTGGCCAGGGCAAGGTTGGATGCACGGAGTTGGCCCAACGGGGTCTCGGATGACAGACGTCCAAGGTTGGTTTGGGGTCTGGGGTTGTGGACTGCCTCCTGAGTGTGTGTGAGGAGTCTCAAGGTCATTCTGCAGCAGACAGTGATCCATTGCAGCTATCTCAGGTGTACGGTGATGTGGCTGGGTCGCAGGATGTTGCAGCTGAGGTGTGCAGATGCACCCTGGATGTGTACAAGTTTTCCGGGAGTTTGGCTGTACTTGCTCCGTAGAGGGCGAGGCTGTAGTTGACACGGCTGGTGTTGTGGACCTGGGGGACGGTCTGTCTTGCCTTGGAGTGGATCTATCTGTGGATCATGTGCATCATGCGGAGGGTGTTGCGGCATGAGGTACAGATGCTGGTGAGTTGCATGGCAATTGTGAGCAACGAGTCCATGATGCACACCATCTTGTGTGCCTGGCCACTGGGTGGTGGTGCAGTGCCCTGGTGGGTGGGACACAAGGAGTTGACCCAGCTGTAAGGGGACAATCCTCAGATGATTACCTCAGTCCTGTACAAGTCCAGCCTCAGGTGGCTGATGTTCAGCCATTCGTCAACGGACCTCATGACTTCTTGAAGGTTGGAACTGGCAATGGCTGCATCTTTGGTGAGGGTGAGGAGCAGCTGGCTGTCAACGGCATACGAGATGATGATGAGGTTGTGTGTGCATGTGATGGTGGAGAGGGGGTTCTGGACACATTGAAGATTGACATGCTGAGAGATGATCCCTGGGCCATGACATTAGCTGGCTAGGGAAGCACGGTGATGTTCCTTGAGAGCCAGCGTTCCTGCCGTCCATTGTCTAAGAAGTGCCTGGGTCACTGCATGCCTCTATCTACCATATCACGATTGTAGTGGTGCCGTAGGGGTACGCGTGGTACGGACTGTACACACATCGTGTGTACGGTCCGTATCACTATAGTAGTGGTGCCGTAGGAGTACACGTGGTATGGCACCACTACAATCGTGATACGCACTGTACACATGCTCTGAGAGCGTGTGTACGGTCCGTACCATGCATACCCCTACGGCACCACTACAATCGTGATACGGACCGTGTGTGTACGGTCTTTACCACGCGTACCCCTACGGCACCACTACAATCGTGATATGCACCGTACACACGCTCTGAGAGCGTGTGTATGGTCCATACCATGCATACTCCTATGGCACCACTACAATCGTGATACGCACCGTACCCACGCTATGGATGTGTGAGTACGGTGCATATCACTATTGTAGTGTTGCCGTAGGGGTACACGTACATGTCCACTTCCGTTGTTGCGGTACACAGGGATTGGTGGACACGCCTCCCGAAGTGACCAGACCCTGGAGGTAATGTATGTCCTCAATATTGTAGGTTTTAATTTGGGTAGGGGGTATGTTTCCTGCCCCTCACCCCCCCTTGACCCCTGGGTGTTGTTCTCACCTTCTGCGGCGTGTGCGTCGGGTTCGGTGCACCAGGTCATAGGCTAAGAGGGCCACGATGACACGTAGGATGGGGTCCATGGCTGTCCGTCATGTACCGGGGCTCCGTTTTTGCATCGGACTCAGGTTTCTGGGGTTTTTTAGCTGCCGTAAAAAAATTGCTGTGCGGAATGACGTAGGGACGAATCGTACTTGCTGGTCCGTAAAACACTGCCAGACTCCATACGGACATCGCATACGTGCTGTCCAGGATCAGAATAGTAGGTATTTTTTAGCCGTACGGTGTTTTTTACGAATCATACGGAAATGGTATTTCTGTATGAATCGTATTTTCTAGATTGTACGGTGGATTTTCCGGGTACGAGTCGAACGGAGAATACGTTCCGTACGACGATTCATACCCGGGTTTTACAGGATCGGAATCGGCACAATGATGTTCAAACTATGCCACTTGTTTTGGACCACAAATCAATGCACACCAGTCTGGCTTGGAGCTGTCCTCACACCCACACACGGGAGAAGCACTGGCGCTCCCCCCGTGGGCCACCCCTCTAAAGCCTCCCAGCAGCAATGGCAGAGGAAGTGCTTCTGCTGCCACCCCAATACCCCTGTTGGCGATCTGATGATGTCAGCACACGCATGGCATGCCAACGTCATCAAATGCACAAAGCGAGAGAGAGGGTATCTTTCTGATGAAGCCTTCTCCGGGGGTAGGGGTTTGTTTTGAGGAAAACAAACAAAGGGAGGAGGGAAATCGTTTTTCCTTTCCCCATGTGCCTGTATGGAGTGTATTCCTGCTCCATGAACACAATGAGGGTTGCTATTGTGGAGCAGGAATCCTACCACTAGCCCACCAGGGGTTTCTTTTGTGTTGGGGGAGTGACTCTTTGAGCAAGGGTCGCTCCTCATGGGGAAAAATCATTCATCTATGTTTAAGCCCCCCTGGGATGTAGATCAGTCATTTATTTCAGCTTTTTTTAATGTTTACTCCAAATGAGTATCATTGCCCTGCATGCATGTTTTTTTGTAAATGCTGTAATAATAGCAGCATATTTAGCTTCCGTTTTATTGTGTAGCAAAATCTCCTTGGATGTGTGCAAGATGTGTATTTTGTTATCTTATATGTTATTTTCTTTTTTGTTTTTCCTTTCTAGTGTGTTATCATTGGTGCTTGCTGTGTCTGTGTCGAGCAGTTCAGGTGATCCTCAGTCAAGTGTCCTCTGGCAAGTGAGTGGTATAGATTTTGAGTATATAGGTCTTCATGTGGTTTTTATTGATTGACTTTTTCTTACTGATTACTGTATTCAAGTAGTTTTACTTTATGTTTGTTAAAGTGTCAGGGCCGATTCACAGAACTAATCTGAGACAAAATCCTAAAATACTACTTTTGGTATTCACAGAAGCCATTTAGTAGTAGTAAAGTTAGGATTTTGTCTTAAGTTAGGATTTTGTCTTAAGTTAAACTTAGGTTAAACTTAAGTTTGTCTTAAATTTTGGTTTTAAGACAAAATCCTAACTTAAAGACAAAATCCTAATTTAAGGCAAAATCCTAATTTAAGACAAAATCCTAACTTTACTACTACTAAATGCCTTCTGTGAATACCAAAAGTAGTAAGTTTAGGATTTTGTCTCAGATTTGTTCTGTGAATCGACCCCACAGTTTGTATATTACTTATTTTACACAGTGCTGTTTATTGTTGACTTATTTGTTGTGTTACTTTTATTAGTAAGGATTAAGGCTAACCCTACGATCACCTCTCCACAGGTGCTAGCTGGCTGATTGAATCTCCCTCTGACCATGGTTGTGAGACTGACTCTGCATCAGAGGCAGAGGAGTAAGTCTAAGATTCTGGCAGTGATTTTTCTGTCCGAAAGGAATCATCTGATTATGAAGCCATGCTCAGAGCAGCTGAAATGCCTCTTTAGAGGTGCAGCAAGAGGGATCTGGATTGCAGCCAGGTGATGAAAGACTTGCCATTGAAAGTGCTGAACTCTGGGTTGCCCCAAAAATGCTGCAGCTGGTGTTGCCTGTCATTAGTGGTGTTGCAGGGTGTAGAATCAATACTGAAAACCTTTTGTCTATCAATTAATTTCAGTTGTTTATGTGTGATATATTTTTGGATGAGATTGTTGAACAGACTAATTTGCATGCTGAACAGTATTTGAGGGACAGCAGTGCTAGACTTAAGCCCTACTCTTGATCTACCCGATGGACTCCCTCAAATCTGCTTGAGCTGAAGAAGTTCTGGGATTTATCTTTTTTGATGGTATTGATAAAAAAGCTATCACTTGCTTCATATTGGCCTACTAGTCCCTTGATGGCAATCGCTATATTTACTTCAACCATAAGTCATGATCAGGATTTGCTCCTGCTTCGGATGCTGCATACCATTGATAATGCCTCAACATTGCCACAGGATCACCCTGATTGAGACCGTCTCTTCAAGATTTGTCCTGTACCTGATCATTTAGTAAATCGCTTTTCAGAGATCTATGTTCTAGGGAAAGTAATAGCTGTGGATAAGTCTTTGGCGATGTTCAAGGGCTGTTTGGATTTTACGCAGTACATTCTTTGCATTAGGGCACAATATGCAATTAAGTTTATATGCTGTCTGAGAGTAGTGCTGGGTATGTCTAATATTTCAGGGTGTACACCAGTAGGGGTTCCACTATTGACACCCTGGTTGTCTGTCCACTTTTGGAGACATTGTTAAAACTGTGTGTGTGGGAACTTGGTAGAGGATATTTTAACAAAGGCCAACATTTATACATGGATAACTTCTACACTGGTGTGCAATTGTTCAAGGAATTATTCAAAGTGGACACTGGTGCACGTGGCACAATCCGATCTAACCCTAAAGGCTACCATAGAGAGCTTGTTTGTAAAAAAGGTAAGAGAGGACAGTGCAATGCTTTGCGTAGTGATGAACTTCTAGCTGTGAAATGTTCAGACAGGAGAAATGTCTACATGCTGACTACGATTCATGAAGAAAGTACTTCACCTGTGACTGTTTGGGTTCAAGTTGCATAAGTGGGTGAACCTGTGTATATTTTAGACTGCAATAAGCACATGGGTGGTGTAGCTAGAGTAGACCAGAGGTTGGAGCCTTACAGTGCTGTTTGTATGTCATACATGTGGTATAAGAAGTTGACAGTCCATCTGTTTCATTTGGCACCAGTCAAGGCTTTTGTTGTATTCAAGGAGTGTTCTTCCGATTCAAAGATGACTTTTATTCAGTTTCAGCGGGCTGTGATATGCAGTCTTGTTGTAGTGAAGCAGGCAAGTGTTCCTGGGTTTGGAGTGGTGTAGGATGTGGATAGACTGAAAGATCCCCTCTTTCTTGATTACATTCCATCCACAGTCCATCAAAATGTTCCCAGTAGGAGATGGCGAGTCTGTTTCCAAAGAGGCGTGAGGAAGGAGAGTTGTATGTACTCCCTTGAGTATCCTTCTAAGCCTGGGCTATGTGTGCCTGCATGTTTTAAATTTTATCACATGCAACTGAATTATTGGGAGCAAACGTGAGCATAAAAGTAAACTGACGGGTCTGTATCATTTAATGTTGTTTGTTGAGTTTCACGGATGGCAGTAGTTTGATGTATTTAGTTAGACCCATTGTGGTGGTTGAGATCATAGTAGGCTTTACATCTTCTTCAAATTAGTTTTTTTTGTTGCTAAAAATTAGTTGGTGATGTGTGTGGAGTGGAGCCTGGCTGGTGGTGTGTTTGGACTGGTGCTAGACTGGTGGTGTGTGTGGACTGGCACTTAACTGGCAGTGTGTGTGGACTGGTACTTGGCAGCAGTGTGCGTGGGCTGGCGGTATGTGTGAACTAGTGCTTGGCTGGCAGTGTGTGAGGATGGCATCTGGCTGGTGGTGTACTTGGATGGCTCTTGTTTGGTGGTGGGTGTGGATTGGTGTTTGCCTGGTGGCATGCTTGGCCTGGCACCTGGCAGGCGGAGTGCATGGACTGGTGCTTGACTGGTGGTGTGTGTGAGTTACCATTTGACTAGTGGTATGTGTGTAGTGACTTGCTACTGGTTACTACACAAATTGCCAGCCAAACACCAATCCACACACTTTGTCACCCACCAGCCGGTGTGATTGCTGTGTCAGTCATGTGGGTATATGAAAGTGATGGGCCCTTGTTTGGCACTAACTGTTGATATAAGTGTTGTAATGTGCTGGGCCCCCGGCTGGCAGTGTGAATGGTGTGTGTGTCACGCATGAAAGGTGTGTGAATGGCCTGTAAAGTGGTTTGTGCCTTATTGCGGCTTTACAGCTCATGAGCTGTGAGACATTGGTTCAATTTTTTTCCTATCAATTATTAACAGTATATTTCATTTTTGTGAAATCTCTTGTTAATAAAAATCACATATTGAACCTTTCTCTCACCATCGTGCCAAATTCAACCAGTATGTGTGTGTACTTGAGGAATATATGGTTGTGCAGTATTATTTGTTGTTTATTTTTTTCTCTGCCAAGATGTACATGTCTGTTCGGAAACTGTAACAACTGTAGATATTTTTGTATACTAGACACCAGGGGAGTACAGGATGGTGTAGTGTAATTGCTGTGTCATTGTGCTCAATTTAACTATGTTTAAATTTACTGTTTCATATAGTGTACTATGAGCTGCATAACTTGAAGATGCTCTACATTTTGTAAGTCATATAAAGTAAGCACATTAATTTGCCCAATCTCACAAAAGTTGACTTAGTGGGGAGGCTGGTATTTGGGCCTAGATTTTCTCATCAATCTGTGTACAGTTCAACCACATGAGTGAACTTCTCCTACGTCTAGCGTTATGAGAAATGGAATCTTCCTTGCTTAGCTAACTTTCAAGATTTAATTATACAGCTTTTTATGATTTTGTTGTCCAGAGTGCATCACTGGGAAGTTCAGCTTGACTGCAGTCCTCTTCATTTACACTTTCTGTGATTCTTCCTGCAGTTAAAGTGGAGTGAGAAATAAACACGTCAGATTTTATTTATGTTCTGGTGTGCTGTTCCTGACTTGAGGAGGGGGCTTGCTGCTGCTGCTGCTGGGCTCCAGGAGGAACCGCCACTAGGGACTGCCTCCCTGCTGGAGGACCCTGTGAGCTGGCCTGCCTGGGCCCAGCCCCTTGCCCCCCCTTTTCATCCTAAGAGGGCTGACTTTGGACTATAGTGCCTGTGAGCAACTTATTTTGCATTTGGGAGAGCGCTATACTATTATTTTTAAGTGTGCTCCTGTCCTTCATTTGCAGCGCTGGGCTGCTGCCTGGGAACCCACACAGAGGGTGCCCACCCTGCAGTTTGGGAGAGAGAGAGGGCGGGTGCCCACCCCACTTATCTGATTTATTATTCTGGCGGGTGCCCACCCCGCATCACCGCCATAGAAATCACCGCCGCGGCACCGAGAGAAAGCACCGCCACGAAAACCGGACATCAGGCTGCATAGGCCTGGGCTAAAATTTCGTTCCGTTCGCAGAAATTGCGATAATTTTACATTTTCGCATTCCGCGGAAAGCGCGAAAATGTCAAAATTTCCGCATTCCGCAGCTCGCGCTGTAAAATAATACATTCTCGTGCGCGTGATCGCCTTACCTGAATCCCTGCGTTTGCTGACAAGTTTTCTTGATCCGATCACGTTCTCCATGAGATGTTGTATTGTTTTTAGCCATTTGCCCTGTCTCGCGACAGTTTGCGCCCGCAGTGATGTCATGCATCGCGCGATCACGTCTTTCTTCTCGCTATCATGCACCGCGAGACAACTGAAAACAAGATGGCCGCGCCCGCGAGCAACTGCATGGGTAATTGGCGAGCCGCAACCATGCAGAAAATCTCGCGAACATGCGGGAAAAAAACTTCCGCATCTTCGCGATATTTCCGCGTGTTTGCGATAATTTTTAACATTTTCGCGATCATTTGCAAAAGTGGATTTCGCAAATTCCGCCCACCTCTTACTCAGGCACCCTGTGTTGGGACACAGATGGCGTCGGAAGTGAGGCAGAGGTATTGCTGGCTGACAGGGGCTCCCGTGGTGTCAAGGGAGCCCCGTGAACAGAGAAGGAGCAGACGGGAGCCTACCCCGCGCTTCAGTACCAAAATCAAACCGAGGAAGCGGACGGGAGCCTACCCCGCGCTTCAGTGCCCGTGAATACTGAGGAAGTCAGGCCCGCGCCACCTGACTGTGGGCGGGGCCTGGTCCGTTCCAGTTCCGTTTCCTCCTTCGGTGGGGGAAGCATGCAGTGCATCGCGGGTCGCCCGGAAGTCCTGGCTCCACAGAGACCGTACCGGACGAGAAGGGCTCCAGTACCACCAGACGCCTACCAAGGAAGAAGAAGCTTCGCGAGCTACTCCCCAGGTAAAGCGTGCCCGGCCGCGCTTTGTTGATGCGAGGCCGGGAGCGGGTGAAGAGCCGGTGGGGGGGCTGTGAGCAGGCTGGTGCAACAGCGAGATTTGAGGAGCGTCCTCGCAGCGATTTTTAGATACTGCGGGGGCATTCAAACAAAATGGTGCCCTTCGCTCCCTGTGTGGTCGTGCCCCTTGGGGCACAGTGGTGAAATTCTGGCAAGAGTAATTGGGGGAATCAAGGCACAGTTAGTGCCCAGAGAGGTGCATATTTGTTTAGGGAGAGCCCTTGTGCTCCAACGTAGGGGGCATTTTCAGTTGGAGCCCCAGAGCGGGGCCCAGAGGCACTATAGTGCCAGAGCTTGTTCACTGGCCATCTTCCCCCGCTGCCCTGCGAGAACGCAGGCAGCTGCAACATTTGGGGGCACTTTTATTTGGTTAAGATTCCCAGAGGTGCTTCGCTGGCACAGTGGTGCCTGCGCTAATTTCTTCTGGTTGCATATTGTTTCTAAAGCCCCAGTGGGGGCTCAGGGGGCACGCTGGTGCCCAGACTCGTTCTTCACAGCTGCCCAGCAATTAGTGGGCAGCTGCAACATTTAGGTTGTGCCCCTGTGCGCTGTTGCTTATGCTACTTTAGCAGCCCAGCCCTGACATTTTGGACAAAGGGCGTTTGAGTCCCTGAGAGGCCTAGTTGGCCTGGGGACAGTTTTCCTGTGTTTTAGGTCTAATATGTTTTATGTCTAATGTGATTGTGATCGCATAGTGTGCTCCTAAACTTTTATCAGTAGTTACTGGTTGTGTGCTACATTTCTGATTTGTTCTACATTTAATGTGCATTGCCGTTATGCTTATTTGTATTTCTGACTGTGTCTGTGCGTAGGAGAGTGTTTTTCCTAGTATAGGTTGTGCTAGTGAAGTTCATGGTTCCCTGCGTGATATATGCCTAAGGTGTTTAGGATTGCGTAGGGTGTACTTACCTTTTACCAGTAGTTACTGGTTGTGCTCTACAGTTATAATTTGTGTACAGTTGATATATTTTTTACATCTACAATTAGTGATTTGCGCTAATTCTGACAGTGGTCCATGTGGCCCTGTCTTGTGTAAATAGTCCCCTGTAAATTCTGCCAGTGCCAGTTGGCACAGTGTAAATCGAGTGACTATTATCTAATGTGTTTTCGTATAATACAAAGGCTATTTTTATATATAACCTTTTGTGGAGTTTCTTTTGTGGTGGGCCTGGGGTGTTGTTGCTGGGTGCACGCGCAAACGCTGTACACATTGCCTCCGGGATAAGCCTGACTGCTCGTGCCAAGCATCCAAGGGGGTGAGCAGGGGTTATCTTTGGCGTGTAACTCCCCAGCCCTGACTTAGAGTGGTGGTTTCTGCCTGGCTTTGGCGCAAGCCCTAGCCAACCAGAAATCCCATTTCTAACACAGCCATTTTATTTTGTGAGTCGCTAATTACGATTTTTTTCGGACTCGCAATTAGAGACTCATTAAATGAAATGAACTAATGTCTCTCAGACTTATTTAGTGATTACCAATGGGGTCATAAAAGACCTGCCTCATCCATATTCATGAGGCAGGTTGCAATTTGCGACCCATTGAGAATGGCCTGCACACATGTCCGTGATTTCTTTTTAATTAAAGCAATTTTTTTTTGTAATGAAGCCCATTTTCCTTAATGGGATGCATTTCAAAAATAAAAATAGAAAGCTACCTTTTCAGTTTTTTAAGAGTCTGCAGTGGTCTGTGGCACCCACAATCACATTACCTTGGGGACCTCCTTCTCTTTTGCGAATGGGTTACCACCTCCGTCACAGAGTCTGTAAAGAATGAGGGGCATATTATCAAGACCATGTGATAATCATCGCAAAAGTAACTTAATGCAACCTACATCATCGCAGTCCATTGCGGGAAATTTACACTGTGCTAACCAAGTATTCACAACACGGCAGTACCATGTGATAGTCAACAGATAACCCGTAAAATGTCTGCATTAAAAACAATGCCATGTCGCAAAAATGCGAAACACGAACACAAAAAATGCTGCGATGAGGCCAAGCGCGATATAAAAAGCTGCCAAAACCAGCCACAGGCCTCCAAACTCCACGCGTCTGGTGGGAAAATGCACTATAAAAGCGGAACAAGAAAAACACACCAGAAACAATCCAAAGTGCGCAGCACCATGGATGCACCCTGACCCAACACAGAGGCCAATGCGAACCCCACAACACCCACAGACCACCAGCAAGGAACAACGGAGACCGGGACGGCCGAGGAGAAGAGGAAGAGGAAGACTGGGTGCAGACAGCAGCAAAACCAGATCAGCGTCACGGACGTGACAGAACACAACCATCAACTGACCCACAAGTAGACCACCTGGAATGCAGTCGGAGTGCCGAGGAGGCCAAGAGGTGCTGGCATGATGTGACAACCTAAATCAGGCGCAAACCCGCTGCAAACAGGAAGGCTGCAACGGGGACAGGAGGTGGCAGTCCAGTGCCACAGGAGGAGCTGGAGGAAACCTAGGCCACAGTCATCAGTATGGAGACGGTGCTAGGAGTAGGGAGTACGGACACAGCTCGAGAGGACCGGACACAGCATCAACAGGGTGAGTAAGGACCAGGGACTGGGGGGACGGGAGGAGATGGACACAATGACACACATGCACAACGAGGTGTCGCACACTGCACACCCACAATGACCCTGGATCATGTCCCTCATCCCCGTGGCACACTGCAGCACACACACATAGCAATAACAGCGTATCCACATTAACGACAATGTGGCACAATGTGCAACCCTGACACTGCAGAACAGAGGACACAACTGGCTCTGCACATGCGCAGAAACAGGCCCACTAAATCTGACAGAGCTGGAAACTGTCAAATGGAAATGTAGCCGTAAAACCTCACACCCATCATGTAGTCCAAATGTACACTGTCCCTCATCTAAGTGCTGCACCACCTAAACAGTCACAATGTACATTGTCACACAGTTATTATTATTATTATTATTTGGAGTTTTATATCGCGCACGGTTACCCTAGAGCATCCCAGCGCTATCCATAGACCGACCGAAGCTAACACGTGACCCACTAGTCTGGAAAAAGATGGGTTTTTAGTAGTTTGCGGAAACGCCGAGTACTGGTCTCTGCCCGCAGAGCCAGAGGAAGCGAGTTCCAAGCGGAGGCCGTGTTCACTGAGAACCTTCTCCCTCCAGTACGGGCTCGTCTGACTCTAGGAGCCTGAAGGAAGAATTTATGATCCGAACGGAGGGCCCTTGCTGCTTTATACGGTTGGATCATATTTCTTAGGATCGCAGGACCCTTCCCCTGCAGGCTCTTCTGAGCCATGCAGAGTGCTTTGAAGGTTACTCTTTCCCATACCGGAAGCCAGTGAAGCTCCTTTAGTGCTGGTTTGGCGGACTGCCTTCTGGGGACATTAGTCAGCAGTCTGGCCGCGGCATTTTGCACCTGCTGCAATTTCTTGAACGTGGATTCCGGCGCTCCCAGGAAGAGTACATTGCTGTAATCCAGCCTCGAAATGACAAGCCCCTGTATAAGCAATTTACGGGAGGTGTCAGGGAGGAGTGACAGAATCTTGCGGGCTGACCGGAGCATACCGAAACATACACCCGCGGTCTTTTTGGCGTGTGTTTTAAATGTCAGATCCTGCTCCAGCCACACCCCCAGGCTCTTGATCTCCTTCTTCGGGCTGGGAGGGACTCCCATGCAATCAGGCCAGCTACTGGGAGACAGAGCAAAAGACGTTTGGCCTAAGATCATAAGCTCAGTTTTTGAGCCATTGAGTTTAAGGGATGAAATCGACATCCACCTAAATACTTCCTCCAAGCAAGAATGAAGTACCGCAGGTTGCTTCTCTAATTGAGAGAGCCCAACAACCAACTGCGTGTCATCCGCGTAGCTAATGATGTTAAAGCCGAACGGAGACACCACATCCTCCAGGGGGGCCATATAAACGTTGAATAAAGTAGGGCTCAGCGACGAGCCCTGAGGGACCCCACACTGGAGGGCAAAGGGGGGAGATTTCTCATTTCCTTCCCACACTTCGAATGACCATCCTCCTAAAAAGGAGGCAAGCCATCTCAGAGCCATCCCTGTGACACCCAGCCCCTCCAACCGTTGGAGTAATACCTGGTGGTTCACGGTATCAAAAGCCGCACTCAGGTCCAGGAGGATCACTGCCACTGACCCTCCTGAATCCAGAATGCACCTGGCTTCCTCCACCACGGCCAGAAGAGCGGTGTCGGTACCCTGTCCAGGGCGGAATCCCGTCTGGGAATCCCGTAGCCGGCCATTGGTCTCCAAGAAATTAGATAGTTGGTGGTTAACTAGTCTTTCCGCAATCTTGCTTACACCCGGGAGCAAAGAAATCGGCCTAAAATTAGCCAGATCAGAGGGGTCAAGGCTTGGCTTCTTCAGGAGGGCTTTGACGACTGCTCCTTTCCATCCAGGTGGCACTACTCCCTGTGACAGAGACAGATTAATTAACTCGGTCACTGGGGCCACAATGGTCGGCGCAGCCTGCTTTAAAAATCGCATCGGGACAGGGTCTTTAGGGGAGCCACTCTTCAATTTCCCAAGCACACTCAGTACCTCTTCCGCCGTCACAGGGCCAAACAGGTCGAGCTCCGGTGTACCTGCCCTATACGGAGCCGTTGACGCTGCCACTGCGGTTAGCTGGGGGAGTGAGCGTAGGATGGTCTCAATTTTGGAGCTGAAGTAAGTAGCCAGCTCCAAACATTTCCCTTGTGCATTATCGTGAATAACCGGTGGGTCGGGCGTTTTTAGCAACTCTTTCATTACTTTGAAGGACTCTCTCGAGGAACAGGTGGCTTTACAAATTCTTTTGTCAAAATATTTGATCTTAGCCTCCCTTATCGCGTTCTTATACAGTCTCATGGCTAGGCGATACTTGCTCCTACTTATTGTCCCCCAGTCCTTCCTCCACGCCCGTTCTGACCTTTTGCAGCTCTTTCTAAGTGCCCTTAATTCAGGAGAGTACCAGGGGGCTGAGCCCACTCTCTTCTCCCTGATGAGCATCTTTTTCATTGGGAGCATGGCATCTAAGGACCTACTCAACCAGCTCTCCCAGATGGCGTCCGCCTCCTCCGGGTCAGACCCCCCTTGGGGGCATGTGGACTCCAGATAGGCCGTCCATTTATCCATAGGGAGCCTCGACCAAGCTCTATCTATCCTGAATGTCCTAGGTGTGGAAGAATCCCAGCCCACCGGCGACCAGCTAGCTAAAACTAGATAATGGTCCGACCATGGAAGAGCAAGGGGAGGTAGGGCGGTTAGTTGCTCCATATTGGAAAGAATAGGATCAAGCAGGTGACCCTTTCCATGGGTCGCACCTGAGTTGATTCTTTTCAACTGCATAGCACCCATGTCAGACTGCAGGTCAGAAGCCGCCAGATCCGTTGCGTCTTCAAAATGAAGGTTCAAGTCTCCTAGCACGATAAAGTTCATAGTTGAGGAGGCAAGACAGGTGACGGATTCCATTAGTGAATCGGTGAAGCTGGCCACTGCCCCAGGGGGGCGGTACACCAGGAGCCCTGAAATGACAACCGTAGGGGACAGTTGAAGGGTAAATTGACAACTTTCACAGTCCTTAATCCCTGCTTCTTGTGCTTTGCAACTGAGCGTATCCCTATACAAAATAGCCAAACCTCCTCCCCGCCCTATGGGTCTATCCAGATGGAAAATAACAAATCCCGGCGGGAGGGCTTGGACCATGTCAGGGCTGGAAGTGGGCGTGATCCATGTCTCTGTTAAAAATAAAATATCAAGGTCATAGTCCACGATTAATGAATTAATTTCCGTGGAGTGGCGAGGAAGTGACCTACAGTTCAACAGGCCAAATTCTAAATTTTTTCTGGACTTATAGGCCCCAAACCCCGAGCTACACACCTTACAACTTATGAAAGGTTGACCATCCTTCACGACAAAACTACATGTATCCGATTTCGGTGGTCGTAATGTGAGGAGAGCAGTCGTGTCATACCTGTAGCGACTACCTTGCCAGTGTGACGTGCCGGACATAATGGCCGGCCCTGGGCTCGTCCGGGCCCGGACGGGCACAGACGGGCTTTCCTCTGGCGCTCCTCCGGCGCGACGCTGCGCGCGTGCGCTGCGCGCTTGCATACTGCCCCCTAAATAGTGTGTGGCAGAAGGTTTGTGCCGCCACTAGAACGCTGACCCCAGAAACGTCCTGGGCGCGTCAACTACACCCACCCAAGATGGCGGTCGGCATGTAACCAAGAAAAATGCCCCAACATACATGACAACACAATATCAACATGCATCTCCCCTGCACATAGCAGAGGGACACACAACACCTTCAGCAGAGCACAGAAGACCCCAAATCAGTGATGCCAGAGAGGACCACCACACCTTCGTACACCAACGCCCTACAACAGGCCGTGGACATCCCACGCAACCCACCACCAGGACAGCCAAGCTACTTAGAGGAGAACCCAGCCCCTGCAGCAGACCACACAGCATGAAGCACCCGCAAGCAAGGCTGGCTCACAACACCCCAACGACCCACACATGGCACCCCAATGCCAGGTGTCAGAATGCTAAAAGGAGGTGGCCCAACAGGTGCGGGTGTGGTCCAAACCCATTGAAGGCGAGCTAGGCCACATACGTGGGTGTCTATCACCCATCAGGGACAACCTACACCCCACAAAGGTGACCCCCACAGCCATAGAGACACATGCAGATGCACCTTCCCAGTACAGAACCACGCCCAGGGGCACGCACACATCAGTCACACACACACTTTGGCTCTGTGTACGATGGCCCAGTCCACTCCCCTTACAAATTGAGTGGGTGACGACAAAGCTAAATGTCCAAGCCCAACCCGCTGCCTGTGGTGACATGTCTGCGTCCACTGTACACAGCACAATGTAATGTCGTAGGGCCCAGGGCCCTCATGCATACAACAAGACCACAGGAACACACGCAGATACCATGTTGAACTGGCCATGGGCACGTGCATCCTGCCCCTTTATTGGCAGGGCCACATGTACACTGACGCCTGAGCTGGATGTGTGTGGGGTGAGTATAAGCCGGCCCGCATGGAGTGCTTGGTGCTGACAACAACTTGAACAGTGGACACCAGTGCAATGGAAACTGAAAACACCAGCATTACAGAGTCAACTGCTGAACAACATGAGTGGAGCCGGAGCAAGTACAGAGGTCACCCAAAATTCAGTCAGGAGGTTCCGTGAGTTGCAGTGCACTGAGGTAGGGGCACCAGGGCTGAGCACGCTCATGTGAGATATTGTCTCGGATTGTGTCCCTTCGGGATAGCCCTGCTGCACTGTCCACAGCACAGTTCTCAATCAGAACAGGTCCATGAGTTGTGGTGCACAGAATTACTGGCCCCGGATGCAGTGCAGCCGGCACAGGCACACCACCACGGGACGGTGATTTACAGTGCAGTGGGGTAGGGACACCAGAGCTGAGCGTGTCCTCGTCGATGTTCAACGTGAATGACGCGGAGTGTTTCAGAGGACAGCGGAAGGTGTTCTTCCAGGGCCTGATGCAGATGGCTGAACCAAGCAGACACAGGCAATATGTAGGAGATGAATGCTACAGACACATACTTGACAGCAAATTAGTATCGGCTACATGATGATGATGACAGCACCCAGGCCATAGTCTCACACACCACCAAAGCTCAACCAGGGAGTGTACATGGATTACGGGGCATAGAGTAAGTGGCACCAGTGCTGAAAGGGGATGCAGTCTACGACAATGCATGTACAATGGGATAGAATCTGCCATAAATAAATCATGTCTCAGTTCCACATGTGTGACCTACTTGTCCGCAGTGCAGTCCAGAGCCAGGGATCAGCAGGGGCCCACAGCCATGTGTCGTTGGCTTGCTATGCGCAGAGTAAGTGGCACAAGAGCAGTTGTTGGTAGTGTTTGATCACATCCGTAACGATGATCCTTTCTTCCTACGGACTGAACTGCGTCTTCGTCTTACTCCTCCCCTTGCATACAATTGTACACACTCTGAAATAACTAAATCAAGAATCAGTTCCAAATGTGTGACCCACTTGTCCACTGTGTATGCCGGTGGAGTATGTCAACGAGAAAGGAGGACTCAGGGCCTTGCTCGGGGAGGTCCGTGATGGTCTGAGCAGGCTGACAAGGTCACGAACCTCGGGCTTGGAGGTTGCCTCGACATGCGGTGGGCCCTCCTTGACACACGCCGGTGTCGGCAGGTGAGCAGTGAGGCCTGGCTTCGCCGGAGCAGGCAAGACGGGATTGGGGACCAGCGGCCCCGGGTACAGCAGGTGCACCGGATCGCAGGAAACTAAGCTCAGGATGATGGCGTAGGCCTAGTGGCGGGGTGAGAGACGCCGCCCTGCAGAGACGTTGGGCATACCGAAAGAGGGCCACGCCCAGGGCTACGTGCTTTTTATTCACACCCCTACGCTGGCCTGGTGTACGCAGGGCTAGCCCACTCCGCTCACGTTTACAAGGGGGGCGTAACAGGCTACATTTCTGCTATCTTCCCCCCTGGCTGTGGTGACATGGTGGCGTCCACTGTCCAATACACTCAATACACCAGTGGTGTATGTCGACATGGATATGTGTGTGGTCTGCATACTCCAGTCTGTCCAGCACATCCACGCCACACTTGGCATTGTGCACATACTCATTCATGGGTCACTTTACTCCTTCACACATGCCTGGTGCCCACCTCTTAATACTATCTGCTATGGTGTGGCCAAGGTGCCATCCCGTTGATGGCTAATGTAGATGGCTGGCCCAGGTTCCCACAGTGACCTGTGCTGTCGTGTCAGGTGGGTGTGCATGTTCTATGTGTGCTTGTGATGTGTGCATTTCCTGTGTCTTGTGTTGCATGATTGTAGAGTTGAGGTGTGTGGTTTGTGTATTTGGTATTGGCCAACGAACAGTGCATTACCGTAGATGCCATCCTGGTGGCGCATTTTGATGATGGGCTGTCGGAAGGTGTGGGAATCATGAACACTGCCTGGGTGGTTTGCGGCGGCGTTGGCGGGGATTCCCAGGTGGTCCACTATTGCCTGGACATTGGTGGGACACGTGGGCTTTCTGTTGCGCTTATTGTGTGCAGTGTTGCCAGGGGCCCCCAGTGGGACATGTGTTCAGTCAATTGCCCCCTGACACGTGCGGGCAGCCAGCTGTGGCGTACATGCCATGCTTGGTCTTAGGCGGTTCCTGCGCAGTGTGTGTGAAGTATAGATGGTGGGATAACAAGCTGATGGTGTCATCCATGGCCGTTGTGAGGGACTTGTATTGGCCTGGCTGTGTGACTCCTCCGTCTCAGGCGGATATTGTTTGGAGGGTACCAGTAGCAAACATGTGCAGCAAGGCCATCAGTTTGGTCTGAGGGAGGATGTTGGTTGTCCGCTGTGTTGGTACAGTCAGCCCATGGGAAATGGTGGTCAGGATGAGGAGGAGGGTTGTCCCTTTAAGCCTGTAGTGGGCAATGACATTCTCTGGTGTTGGGTCTGTGAGGTTGGTGCATTTTTGGAGAGTCGCTGTCTTTGTCTGCGCTGCCTCAGTGTTGGTCGGGGGGGTGGTGGGTGTCTGGGGGGTGAGGGTGTCGGTGGTCATGGGGTGTTGGGTGTTGTGGCCCTCTTGGGTGTCAGGCACGCATGTTCAGTGGCTCCATGGCATCTGTTGTTCCTCAGGTGTGGCTGTGGCCTGGGCTCCCTTTTGTGGTGCAGGCTGCCGTCCAACTTTGCACCAGGTCGGAGCAGGTGTTATTTTCCTGCAGCCAACATGCCTTACCGCATGTTTTGTGGTCTTTTCGCAGATCTGTATGATCGTTGAGAATGTTGCGGAGTGGTACTGTCGCGGCTTTTTGCTCGGTAACGCCTACTCTGCATCTCATTTGCAATAGTTGCCGGGGTCATCTGTGGCAATGTGTTTTACGGATGTTTTCGCTGGAAAACTGGTGATATCGGCTGTTAGCACCAGATTATGAATGGGGTGGTAAGTTTATCGCGACTTTGGCTGCACTAAAGTGCCATTAACTCGGAGATAGCTCCTTGAGAATATGGCCCTCAATGTTTTGGGACCACAATCCAGTCGTAAAACTTTCATACATACCACTATGACTCCCTACAAGGAAGGGATGCCTTTAAATAGCCCGATCCTAACAGCAGCCCACATACCCTATTTTGCGAGTTGGCTACAGGTTATCGACCTGTAAAATAGAGTTAGTACACTGCAAAATCCCTTTTAGCAGTCACAAAGACCCGATTCTCCGTTTGCGACCCGATAACAACTGTTGTACATCTGACCCTAAATGTTGCTAGTCATGCAATTTTGAGAGAAATCTACTTCTACGAAAAAAATAACTGAAATCTATAGTTGTTTGGGGTCTAGTAAAAGTCCTCCAAAATGGAATTTGTTTTATTTTGACATAAAACATGACACAATTCATTCAAGGATGGTCGCCATGGATCTCAGCGCATTTTTGGGGACTGTCTCTTACTGCATTTTTATTTTATTTTACAAACCCATTCCAAGATGGCTGTAGTTGAGGCATGCACATTTGCTTCGAGTTTCTTGGATTTAAATAAAAGCATTGGTAACTGAGACCTAATTGCTGTGCAAATGCTTGTTACTTTTCCAATGCTTTGTAGCTTGGCATTTATGCAACTTCTATTGTTGTGAAATAAGAGAAACTACTGATGTTTTGAAAGGCTTGTGACATAGGACTCAACAATTGATTTTGATAATGTCTGCTCTAAATGTAGATCCTTTTACCAACACATTTGCAAAAAAATCCTCATTTGTTAATGAAACCTACTGTGTTTTAAAATATTTCTAATATATACCAGCTCACAAATACGATAATAGATTTGTTTCCATTTAAAATGAATTGACATAATATTTTTTAACAATATAGGTTTCAGCAAACAGTGCACAGCATTTCTTCTTCGTGACAGGCACTCGCATTCCAATCTGAGTTGTCATCTTTGTGAAGGAAAAAAAACTTTTGCAGATCCCTACTAAATCTGGAAGTTAAAAAATTTGAATAAGATTCCAAACGTTCTTCTGGTGCACCCACATCCACAGGCATACAATTCTAAAGCCCCTTCTCCTTAGAGAGGCACTTAGAGGCACTCAGTGTGTCAAGTAGAGGGTAACAAAATCGTCCAGTTGCTACTAGCCAGCTGGGCACTTTAGGGAAAAGGCCTCCTGTAGCGTGTTGTTTCCCTGTAACTACAAAGGAAGTCGACCAACTCACCCTTGTGGTCCAACTCCTTTGACATTGGTACAAATGGGACCAGGTCCAGCCATTCAGGTCCCCTTAGAGGTCTCAAGCAACTGGTGCAGTTTTTCTTCTGTTATTCCATAGATTTAGAGAGTGTTCAAAAGAGGAGCCTTGATGTGCAAAATGTATTGTTGACAATTGCTAGTGGGTGGGGCT
The DNA here is from genome assembly GCF_964204655.1 of Triturus cristatus. Lineage (NCBI taxonomy): Eukaryota > Metazoa > Chordata > Amphibia > Caudata > Salamandridae > Triturus > Triturus cristatus. The sequence goes on along the minus strand of NC_140591.1, from coordinate 1,076,600,582 downwards.
GACTCCTAGCTTGGGGCTGTATGAGGGTGTCATAGAGTGGTCACCATTGTCTTCCTAATTCTAACACTAAAATCCAGTTTAAAGCTGGCCCTGAACTCACAACAAACCAGGAGACAGAGGTCTAGTGAAACAAAGCAGAGTTCCTCATTGCCCAGACATGAGATACACAATAAATGTTCCCTTGTCTTGTTTGATCCCTGTTAGAGTGCAAATGTTTTACACGTGTTCCAGAAAGACCTGTTCGGCAGGATTTGACACTTTTGTGCCAACATGATCCCACAGCCCCCACTATGAATATTCCGCTAAGCTTAAAGGAGTCCTCCCTGTCCATTTAGGTTGACCTGTCAATCAAGTTGACCAATTGTGTATCTCCTGGAAAAGAATTTCCCTTCTTGTTTACACCTCATTTACTGACCAGCTACAGGCTGGGAGCTGCTGGAGAGTTAATGCATGTTAGCCTCTAGGACCTCCAGGCAGGGCAAATGTAATTTTCTAAAAGTTGCTTTACCTTGATATTTATTAAAAATATGACTTCGTCATTGAACTGGGTTTTTAATAACTATTAAAAATATTAGTTTAAATATTTTTGTATCTGGTCCTATTCCAGAGATACAGCTTTAATATTTTCTGCACTATGGTTTTCTCCATAGGACAGCTAGGCCTGCCACAATGAAACCAGTGTTTTGGGCCTTATCAATGTAGGGGCATGTTTGTTGCAAATGGGTCCCACTCATTTAGTAGTATGAGAAAAGTGGTCCCAGCATACAGAATCATTCAATACAAAACATTTAGAAAAACAATGTACCAAGAAACGTTTTTAAAGGGGTTCAAATGCCTATTTAATCACATTGAACACTAGTAATTTGTTATTACTGAGCTCCATAGTACAGACAATATTTGAGTATTATAACAGTGCCCAGAAAAGAGGAGGAGGAGTCAGGAGGTGAGTGATAAAGTGTAGGATTTGGAAGGAAGTGAATACAAAAATTAGATACATTCAAGAACACAATCAAATTAATCGGCAAAATTAACTCTCTGCCGTATTTACATTCCGATCAAATCATGATTCAGATATCTACAATTCTTAGAGAAGCCATATGAAGACAATCACAGTACATCCTGAACTGGTGATAGTATTGGCAAAGATGTTGTGTCGACGTTTCGACCCCTTAAGGCATGTAGGTACTCATTGCGACCTTACGGGATGGGGTCTTCATCAGGACTGGGGTGCAAGTGGAAGGGGGGGGTTTGGTTGTGGGCACCTAAAAAACAAAATTAAACGAGCGTAAGGCTAATGGATCTATAAAAACGCAAAAGAAACTAATTGCATAGTTTTAAAAGAAGGTTACCCTATCTGTCAGAAGACAGGACTCTAAGACGTCAAAAGATCGTCAAAGGTGGAGGGTAGCAAGCTCCTCGAGGGTAATAACAGAAGCGGGAAAGGAGGTATCCACCTAAAAACGAATAGGTAAATTAGTGGATAAAGTGGAGATAAATTACCAAACAAATACGCTCCACGATTGAGCGCATAACTTACTGAGTCGCAGAAAAACTTTTCTGTCGAGTTACATCAGGAGGCTCCTATTATTCGGCACTCCCGGAAAGAAATCCAATTCAGTATGAACAAGGCAAATGGGGACTAGTCACCACTGATTCACCACCAGGGAATTAATCTAAAAAGAAAGGGAGGGAGGGTGAGGATTAAACAACCAGACGTCAGACAGGACCTGCATAAATCACAAAGCATGAATGAACGCACCAGGGTCTTGCTCCGTGGAGCTAGTGAAAAAAGACCGTGCCCTTGATACGCGCGTTGACAACAGAATCACGAAGGTATCGTGATCTGAAACGTGTGACCCCAAGGGTTCTTGAGTTTGTTAAAGAATACCCAAACGGGGCCAGTCACTAAGGATAGTAGGACATAGGACCGTGTTGATCAATGAATTAATCAAAAGTATAAGAAAGCGGCTTAAGTCTAGGGGCGACACCGCAACTAAAGGAAAACAGTACAGTTGTCAGGAAATTAAACGGACAAACTGTACAGAGTAATACAACAAATAGTTAAAGGGAAGCTACAACGGTGCTCTTACCCTGCTTCTCCGGTCCCGTGTGAAGGATGAAAGGGGAAGCGGGCCGAGTGAACGTAGGTTTACTTAAGACGCGAGATCAACACGTGATCTCCGTTACTGTGCTGGCGCTAGATGCCGGTGACTTAACGTAATGGAAAAAAGACTTTGGTTGGAAAAATTACCGGGAGCGGTGGACACAGTTCTGTGGTTGGCATGTTAATCTAGAAGGTAAACAATAACCAAGTATGGTTCCAACATAAATGAACTAAATATATATATACACTCGTTACGGCAGAAAACAATATATGTTATCCATAGACAGTGTATATGTAACAGTCAAACATTGACAAATGTCAAGTAAAGTTTTTCATATAGTCATATCACATAGGACAATAGTTCGTACAGAAAGTAAATGAACTAAGTATTCATTAGTATTAGATGACAACCAATGATTAAAAAAGGAAGGGGGGGTTTAGGAAGCGATTCAGGAAAAGGTTACAAATTTGTAAGGAAACCCAAGAGGTTAAATTCTAAGGACTGCTAACTGGGCATAGCTACCATCGAGTTCGTTTAATCCATTGATTACAGTGTCCAATTTAGTCATCCATTTGGATTCTCTTACATTTAGAATAGCTGAGAGATTGCCGCCTCTAGGGCCCACTTTTACCTTTTCTAACACCAACCATTTAAGATCATCAGGCTTGTGATTCTTTATGACACAGTGTTCAACAAGGGGTGCACCCACTACATTACACCGGATACGGCTGTGGTGTTGCAGAATGCGGGACTTGACTTTCTGTTGTGTCTGTCCAATGTAGAGGAGTCCGCATGGACAGCTGATGCCATAGATTACATGAGTAGAGTTACAATTGGTAAACGAGCTCAAAGTGATCGAATGTTCTTTGTAGCAGAAAATGTTTGTAGTAACAGTAGTTTCACAGGCCTTACAATGACCACACTTAAAATGCCCCATCACTGGTGGTAGGCTCCAAAGTTCTTGGATGGTTGGCGCTGTAGTTGTTTCAAGGAAAGACTGAACTACATAGTCCTTCACACTTCTGGCTTTCTTGAAAGAATGCATAGGTGGAGTGTGTTGGTCGATGTCATCAGCTACCAATTTCCAGTGTTGATTGATCACTTTCTTGATTGCGTTGTTTCGTGTTGAAAATGTAGTTACACAAATCATTCTCTGCAAAGACGAGTCTTGTCTGACCTTGGGTGTTAGGAGAGTTTCTCTCGGGTTGTACCAAGCCCTCTTGCGTGCTTTCTTGATCAACCTCCTCGGGTAACCCCTAACGGTTAATCGGTTACTGAGATCTTCAGATTCTTTGAAATAGTCATCCTTTTTGGTACAGTTTCTGCGGATCCTCAAGAACTGACCAAATGGTAGATTATCCCTTAAGCCACGCGGATGATGGCTGTTGTATCTTAGTAGGGAATTTCGTTCGGCAGGTAAAAGTGGGCCCTAGAGGCGGCAATCTCTCAGCTATTCTAAATGTAAGAGAATCCAAATGGATGACTAAATTGGACACTGTAATCAATGGATTAAACGAACTCGATGGTAGCTATGCCCAGTTAGCAGTCCTTAGAATTTAACCTCTTGGGTTTCCTTACAAATTTGTAACCTTTTCCTGAATCGCTTCCTAAACCCCCCCTTCCTTTTTTAATCATTGGTTGTCATCTAATACTAATGAATACTTAGTTCATTTACTTTCTGTACGAACTATTGTCCTATGTGATATGACTATATGAAAAACTTTACTTGACATTTGTCAATGTTTGACTGTTACATATACACTGTCTATGGATAACATATATTGTTTTCTACCGTAACGAGTGTATATATATATTTAGTTCATTTATGTTGGAACCATACTTGGTTATTGTTTACCTTCTAGATTAACATGCCAACCACAGAACTGTGTCCACCGCTCCCGGTAATTTTTCCAACCAAAGTCTTTTTTCCATTACGTTAAGTCACCGGCATCTAGCGCCAGCACAGTAACGGAGATCACGTGTTGATCTCGCGTCTTAAGTAAACCTACGTTCACTCGGCCCGCTTCCCCTTTCATCCTTCACACGGGACCGGAGAAGCAGGGTAAGAGCACCGTTGTAGCTTCCCTTTAACTATTTGTTGTATTACTCTGTACAGTTTGTCCGTTTAATTTCCTGACAACTGTACTGTTTTCCTTTAGTTGTGGTGTCGCCCCTAGACTTAAGCCGCTTTCTTATACTTTTGATTAATTCATTGATCAACACGGTCCTATGTCCTACTATCCTTAGTGACTGGCCCCGTTTGGGTATTCTTTAACAAACTCAAGAACCCTTGGGGTCACACGTTTCAGATCACGATACCTTCGTGATTCTGTTGTTTACGCGCGTATCAAGGGCACGGTCTTTTTTCACTAGCTCCACGGAGCAAGACCCTGGTGCGTTCATTCATGCTTTGTGATTTATGCAGGTCCTGTCTGACGTCTGGTTGTTTAATCCTCTCCCTCCCTCCCTTTCTTTTTAGATTAATTCCCTGGTGGTGAATCAGTGGTGACTAGTCCCCATTTGCCTTGTTCATACTGAATTGGATTTCTTTCCGGGAGTGCCGAATAATAGGAGCCTCCTGATGTAACTCGACAGAAAAGTTTTTCTGCGACTCAGTAAGTTATGCGCTTAATCGTGGAGCGTATTTGTTTGGTAATTTATCTCCACTTTATCCACTAATTTACCTATTCGTTTTTAGGTGGATACCTCCTTTCCCGCTTCTGTTATTACCCTCGAGGAGCTTGCTACCCTCCACCTTTGACGATCTTTTGACGTCTTAGAGTCCTGTCTTCTGACAGATAGGGTAACCTTCTTTTAAAACTATGCAATTAGTTTCTTTTGCGATTTTATAGATCCATTAGCCTTACGCTCGTTTAATTTTGTTTTTTAGGTGCCCACAACCAAACCCCCCCCTTCCACTTGCACCCCAGTCCTGATGAAGACCCCATCCCGTAAGGTCGCAATGAGTACCTACATGCCTTAAGGGGTCGAAACGTCGACACAACATCTTTGCCAATACTATCACCAGTTCAGGATGTACTGTGATTGTCTTCATATGGCTTCTCTAAGAATTGTAGATATCTGAATCATGATTTGATCGGAATGTAAATACGGCAGAGAGTTAATTTTGCCGATTAATTTGATTGTGTTCTTGAATGTATCTAATTTTTGTATTCACTTCCTTCCAAATCCTACACTTTATCACTCACCTCCTGACTCCTCCTCCTCTTTTCTGGGCACTGTTAAAATACTCAAATATTGTCTGTACTATGGAGCTCAGTAATAACAAATTACTAGTGTTCAATGTGATTAAATAGGCATTTGAACCCCTTTAAAAAGGTTTCTTGGTACATTGTTTTTCTAAATGTTTTGTATTGAATGATTCTGTATGCTGGGACCACTTTTCTCATACTGCTCTATACCCAGGTCCCAGTGACTTTATATGGGTTTACCCTTTATTTTGACTACTTCAGAGCAGGTACATACCTGCGAGGTTCCTCTCGGTGATTTATCACCTTAATAAGATGGCAGAAAGCGAGACTCTTTCCTACACAGAGGAATATATCAACCAGTTGTTACAGGATCCTGCTAATCAATTCCTATCCTCAGACACCCCCAATATTGACTTTACTCTGAACGACAAGGTGGCACGTTTAGAACATCTTGAGAAAAAACTAATACGTACTCGCCTTCATGGCCATTTACTCAGCAAATACCTTCAGGCTAATGTGATACCTGTGGGACTCCAGATAAAAAACGAACCAGCAATTTTTGTTGACATACCGAAATTTAAGGAAGGCTTCAGTTTTGTTGCCAACAACGCTTCACGTCATTGGATGGTTCTGGGAGTTGAAACTGCAGCTGAACAGGTACAAACACTCTTGAGAGAAATTGCTTCCCTCAAACAGGAGATTGCAGCGGATTCCACCTTAACCAATGCTAAAGAGGCCCTGGCCAACCTGACCAAAAGTTTAAAAGATTTTGAACTTACAACTCAGAGCAAGAAATTGGATAAACTTGCTAAGGACATTCGTTTTTACGAGAAAAAGAACACTTACCCTTATCTTAACGAGGATTACTACAAGCAGGACACCCAAGGGAGATTCACAGGCAGGGGTAGAGGCTCGTACCGAGGCAGAAGAAATTTTACTACCTTCTCAAACTCTTCCATCAGCTCTGGAAGTGACAACGAGCAACCATCCACCAGCTCCGACCAAAGTTACCACGACAATTGGTATCCTCCACAAGGCTACTACCCTCCTTCTTTTTTAGAGGAAGGCCAATGGAGACCCCCCAGGGGACGAGGCACCTGGCAGAGGGGGCCACAGAGAGGCCGCCAATCCAACACTATGAACTGGGAGAGGGGCAGAGCATCCGCAGGGAAGCAGGTTCGTTTCCAGACGGAGAACCACGGAGAAATATCAACGAGAAGGAAAGTATACAGATGGTAGAGAAGGAGAACCCATTGGTGAATATCTCATCATACACACTCTCTGAAGACGAGGAACGCATTCTATCCAAGGGGCTTTCTTTCATACCCACAGCCCATCCAAATGATTTTGACACCAGGGTCGAACTGCATGCCTTCTTCAGGAAGATCCGTTTGAGATACTTCTTTAAACAGTCCCTGTCTACTTTACCACATTCAGTTACAGGATTGAGGGTCCCTTCCACCTTTGTTCCACCTGCCAATGCAATGACCAGTAAAATCTTGGCATACGAGAGCATGGTACTAACGGATGTCATGAAATTACTAGCTACTCGAAAATACACCATCCCAAATCCTACCAAACTGGAAAGGGCGGCTCTTACCAAATTGAAGAGCAATAGAGACATTGTCATAAAGGCCGCCGACAAAGGTGGAGCCATCGTTATCCAAGATACATCAGCATACAAAGATGAAATTTTGAGACAGCTCCAAGATGGAGTCAGTTATTGCAAACTACGATCCGACCCGACTCAGGACCTCGCAGAGGAAATTCTAAAAGTCACCACTGAAGCTTTTGGGCAAGGTATTCTGAGCAAACTGGAGTTTGACTACCTTAACCAGAGACATCCCCGTTTACCTACCATATACACTTTGCCTAAAATACATAAAGATCTCCAGAAACCACCTGGACGTCCAATCGTGTCAGGATGTGGCTCCATCTTGGAACCTTTATGCAAATATGTGGATGTTTTTCTAAAACCACTGGCGGAAAACACGGAAGCTTACTTAAGGGACACGATGCAGACGATCAACCTGGTTGATCAATTAGCCTTTGATCCCAACGTCCAGCTATTGGTGACCTGTGACATCGTGTCCCTCTACACTAGTATTCCACAGATACCTGCTTTGGCTGTGATTAGTGAAGTTCTGGACACACGACCAACCCCGATGAGAGTTCCAACTGAGTTTATAATCTCACTCTTGACGATTGCTATGAATAAAAATTTCTTTGTTTTCCAAGGAGAATACTACGTCCAAACCAAGGGCGTAGCCATGGGAGCAGCCTTTGCTCCAGATTTAGCAATACTCTATATGGATCACTTTGAACGGTCGTTCATCTTCAATAACAATCCATTCTCTAACAAGATTGATTTGTGGAGACGTTACATCGACGATATTCTCATGATTTGGAATGGGGATGCGGCTGATCTGGCGAATTTTCATGGTTGGCTTAATCATTGTAATGATAACATTCAGTTCACCATAAACTCCGATGCAAATGAGCTTGCTTTCCTGGATATCAAGATTTACAGTGAGGACAATAAACTCCACACAACACTTTATCGAAAACCTGCCGAACGAAATTCCCTACTAAGATACAACAGCCATCATCCGCGTGGCTTAAGGGATAATCTACCATTTGGTCAGTTCTTGAGGATCCGCAGAAACTGTACCAAAAAGGATGACTATTTCAAAGAATCTGAAGATCTCAGTAACCGATTAACCGTTAGGGGTTACCCGAGGAGGTTGATCAAGAAAGCACGCAAGAGGGCTTGGTACAACCCGAGAGAAACTCTCCTAACACCCAAGGTCAGACAAGACTCGTCTTTGCAGAGAATGATTTGTGTAACTACATTTTCAACACGAAGCAACGCAATCAAGAAAGTGATCAATCAACACTGGAAATTGGTAGCTGATGACATCGACCAACACACTCCACCTATGCATTCTTTCAAGAAAGCCAGAAGTGTGAAGGACTATGTAGTTCAGTCTTTCCTTGAAACAACTACAGCGCCAACCATCCAAGAACTTTGGAGCCTACCACCAGTGATGGGGCATTTTAAGTGTGGTCATTGTAAGGCCTGTGAAACTACTGTTACTACAAAAAATTTCTGCTACAAAGAACATTCGATCACTTTGAGCTCGTTTACCAATTGTAACTCTACTCATGTAATCTATGGCATCAGCTGTCCATGCGGACTCCTCTACATTGGACAGACACAACAGAAAGTCAAGTCCCGCATTCTGCAACACCACAGCCGTATCCGGTGAAATGTAGTGGGTGCACCCCTTGTTGAACACTGTGTCATAAAGAATCACAAGCCTGATGATCTTAAATGGTTGGTGTTAGAAAAGGTAAAAGTGGGCCCTAGAGGCGGCAATCTCTCAGCTATTTTAAATGTAAGAGAATCCAAATGGATGACTAAATTGGACACTGTAATCAATGGATTAAACGAACTCGATGGTAGCTATGCCCAGTTAGCAGTCCTTAGAATTTAACCTCTTGGGTTTCCTTACAAATTTGTAACCTTTTCCTGAATCGCTTCCTAAACCCCCCCCCTTCCTTTTTTAATCATTGGTTGTCATCTAATACTAATGAATACTTAGTTCATTTACTTTCTGTACGAACTATTGTCCTATGTGATATGACTATATGAAAAACTTTACTTGACATTTGTCAATGTTTGACTGTTACATATACACTGTCTATGGATAACATATATTGTTTTCTGCCGTAACGAGTGTATATATATATTTAGTTCATTTATGTTGGAACCATACTTGGTTATTGTTTACCTTCTAGATTAACATGCCAACCACAGAACTGTGTCCACCGCTCCCGGTAATTTTTCCAACCAAAGTCTTTTTTCCATTACGTTAAGTCACCGGCATCTAGCGCCAGCACAGTAACGGAGATCACGTGTTGATCTCGCGTCTTAAGTAAACCTACGTTCACTCGGCCCGCTTCCCCTTTCATCCTTCACACGGGACCGGAGAAGCAGGGTAAGAGCACCGTTGTAGCTTCCCTTTAACTATTTGTTGTATTACTCTGTACAGTTTGTCCGTTTAATTTCCTGACAACTGTACTGTTTTCCTTTAGTTGCGGTGTCGCCCCTAGACTTAAGCCGCTTTCTTATACTTTTGATTAATTCATTGATCAACACGGTCCTATGTCCTACTATCCTTAGTGACTGGCCCCGTTTGGGTATTCTTTAACAAACTCAAGAACCCTTGGGGTCACACGTTTCAGATCACGATACCTTCGTGATTCTGTTGTCAACACGCGTATCAAGGGCACGGTCTTTTTTCACTAGCTCCACGGAGCAAGACCCTGGTGCGTTCATTCATGCTTTGTGATTTATGCAGGTCCTGTCTGACGTCTGGTTGTTTAATCCTCTCCCTCCCTCCCTTTCTTTTTAGATTAATTCCCTGGTGGTGAATCAGTGGTGACTAGTCCCCATTTGCCTTGTTCATACTGAATTGGATTTCTTTCCGGGAGTGCCGAATAATAGGAGCCTCCTGATGTAACTCGACAGAAAAGTTTTTCTGCGACTCAGTAAGTTATGCGCTCAATCGTGGAGCGTATTTGTTTGGTAATTTATCTCCACTTTATCCACTAATTTACCTATTCGTTTTTAGGTGGATACCTCCTTTCCCGCTTCTGTTATTACCCTCGAGGAGCTTGCTACCCTCCACCTTTGACGATCTTTTGACGTCTTAGAGTCCTGTCTTCTGACAGATAGGGTAACCTTCTTTTAAAACTATGCAATTAGTTTCTTTTGCGTTTTTATAGATCCATTAGCCTTACGCTCGTTTAATTTTGTTTTTTAGGTGCCCACAACCAAACCCCCCCCTTCCACTTGCACCCCAGTCCTGATGAAGACCCCATCCCGTAAGGTCGCAATGAGTACCTACATGCCTTAAGGGGTCGAAACGTCGACACAACATCTTTGCCAATACTATCACCAGTTCAGGATGTACTGTGATTGTCTTCATATGGCTTCTCTAAGAATTGTAGATATCTGAATCATGATTTGATCGGAATGTAAATACGGCAGAGAGTTAATTTTGCCGATTAATTTGATTGTGTTCTTGAATGTATCTAATTTTTGTATTCACTTCCTTCCAAATCCTACACTTTATCACTCACCTCCTGACTCCTCCTCCTCTTTTCTGGGCACTGTTATAATACTCAAATATTGTCTGTACTATGGAGCTCAGTAATAACAAATTACTAGTGTTCAATGTGATTAAATAGGCATTTGAACCCCTTTAAAAAGGTTTCTTGGTACATTGTTTTTCTAAATGTTTTGTATTGAATGATTCTGTATGCTGGGACCACTTTTCTCATACTGCTCTATAACCAGGTCCCAGTGACTTTATATGGGTTTACCCTTTATTTTGACCACTCATTTAGTAGGCTGGGATTTTTTGCTTTGTATCACCCAGTAGTTAGAACTGTACTGTGGGTAAGTCTCACTACATGAGTCCCACTCACAGTCAAATCATGGTAATTGAACTGAGCATGTTTACCACCAGTGTCTGCCTTTTAAAAAATGATCACTTCAGAGCAGCTAAAGTAAAGGGCACTAGGCTGGTTACATGTGAATATGTGTGCACATGCGTGTGTGTACAGGTGTGGGCTGCACTCGAGAGACTACTGTGGTGTACATCCTGGAAGCTATGCATAGGGTACAAGCCTGTGGCAGCTTTAAACTGCAAATTAGACCTACCAAAATAACCTCTTTTGAAAGGCCTAAAAATTCCTCTTAAGGGCCCGATTACGATATTGTTTGGAAACTGTCCCGAACAAATTGGGTCCGAGTAGTTTCCAAACAAATCGGGTCCTGTGAGTCTGGAAGACCGATTACGATGCTTCCCAACATTGTTCAGTCGGAATCGCTGTGACTTCAATTGGAGCCTGTCTTCAAAACGAGAACAAAGGCTCCCATTGAAAAAAGGGGTGGTCAGGGAAAACCTTGCACCCTCTGGCGGGCACCCATTGGTGCCTGCCACATTGTGCATGGTTGGGAAGAGGGGTCCCATGTGTACCCCTACGGGCTACATCCGTATGTCTCCGGATGAAGGGGGGCCCGCAACAGGCCCCTAAAGACTGATTCTGGCAGCCATTTAGTCTCGAACAAACCGATTCGGAATGGCTGTCTGAATCAGCCATCATAATCCCTCGTCCGGAAACCGTGTCCATTGAGCTGTACGATTCGGCTCGAAAAGCTCGGACTCTCCCAATGCATTTCGGAACTGATTCGGACTGCTCGAATGGTTTCCGGGCATCGTAATCACTAGTTGGGAAATCTGTACAATTTGTTCGGGAACAAGGGTTCCAAATTGGATTCTGCAATACCAAATTCCATCCGGAGCCCTTCCTAACGACATCATAATCAGTCCCAAAATGTTAATAAGTCACCCGAAGGTGGCCTTATTGGTCATATAGGCAGTGTGCATGGTATTTAAAAGTAGGACATTTAAAAGTTAATGTTGAAAATGAAAATCTGAACTCTGCATGGCACAATCTAAGTTAAGCAGAAAGAACCCGGAGATCCGTACCCTCCACTGATCACCTAAAACACCTTTGATCAGTGAGAAACACATACAACAGGAACATTTTAAATGTAAAAGCCGACTTCTTTAGAAGTCAGCTTAACCAAGCCAAAACTCAACCAAAAAAACTGTTTGAAATTGTCAAGCAACAGTCGCCTAACACCTCAAACCTGCTGGAACAGGGAGACACCACTCCAACTAACTGTAAGGAATTGGCCGATTTCTTCTTGGAGGAAAAAAACCCATTGAAATTGACCTACAATCAAAGAGGGCACCGCCTCCAGCTACAGGGTTCGCTTTTCCACTCACCTCCAATGCCGCATATCGGTTTGGTCCCCCCAGGATATACCCAAAAAACAATGCCACCTAGCACAGTTTCACCCTTCTCAATGAAAGTGACATCTATAACATTCTGCTATCGATTAACCCATCCAACCACTTCAGCGATCAGCTACCACCATCAATATTCAAAGAGATAAAAGCTGCTATTCTCCCCTTATGGTCCAAGATTGTTAATGCCTCACTTCTGCAAGACACTATCCATGACTGTCTAAAAGTAGGGCAGGTAAGCCCCATTTTAAAAACAAAACCCAACGCAGTCTGTTCAGATCTTAACAACTTCCTCCCTTCCTCCAACATCCCCACTTTGGCGAAACTGCTCGAAAAATGTGTGCAAATTCAACTCTGCAACCACATAGAGAGCTTTAATCTCTTGGATCAACATAAATCCAGTTTTCCTCAAAAGCACAGCACAGAATCAGCCCTCACTCACATCCATCATGGATGACATATTAAAAATGCTAGCCCAAAATGAATCATATCTTTTGATACTACTTGACATATCCTCTGCTTTTGATACTGTTAAACACGACAGTTTACTGTCCCTACTGGAATGAAGGAGGGGCCTTTCAGGACCTGCTCCAATGGTTGACTTCATTCCTCCACAACAGAACCCAAAGAGTCAAGGAGAATCAATCCCTCTCTCATCTGGCTGTGGTCACTCTAGGGGTTCCACAAAGGTCAGCCCTATCACCCATTCTTTACAACCTGTGCCTGGAACCTCTGGCAGATGCACTGGATTCCTCAAACATTCTTTATCACATGTATGCAGATGACACTCAATTGCATATGAAATTCTCCTCCCCAGAAGACATCACTTCCCTCAACTCCACTATGCCGAACACTCAAAGCCGGCTCACTGGCAACCACCTCAAGCTCAACACCACCAAAACGGAACTCCTCCTCATCTCTCCCCCTAACCATTTGCCCAGAAAGACCTCTGGATGAAACATCTAACAGTACCTCAACTGTTCTCCTCACATTATTGATTCCACTAAATCCCAGGTAATTACTTTAGACAAACACTTGAATATGTAGAATCATATCATCAAAGTCACCAAAGTAGCTAACCACGAGATTAGTATCCTAAGGAAACTTAAACCGGTCCTACCACAGGACGACTTAAAGCTGGGGGGCCAAGCTCTTGTATTGCCTAGATTGGTCTTTGGAAGCACCACTCTATGCGGGTTCCTTAATGCAATATGGCCCCACTAAGGGCCTCTCTTAATGTTGGGGTCAAACTGGTCCCCGGAACAAAAAGAAATATTCACATATCCCCGGCCCTAAAAGCACTGAACTGGCTCCCTTGTGAGGCAAGAATACAGCTAAAGATTGCCTGCATGACTCATAAAGCCCTTCATTTTAAGCCCCCAGTTACTTGGCACAAAAGCTAGAGTTATCAGGAGGATGCAGATCTCCACAAAGTGCGGTCTCACTACTACTGAAACCACAGATTTTCCACAAAAAGAGAACATGCTGCAGAGCCTTTTCTGGAATCGCACCGAAGATATGGAACTCTTTGCTACCAGATGTCCGCACAATCTCATCTACCTCCTCCTTCAAAAAAGAGGTGGAAAGTCTTCTAATTAACAAGTTTACGCCCTAAGAATATCACCTTATGCTCTATTGATAACACACTATGTCTCATTGTATATATACCTTCCTTCCACTCCGATACACTGTATGATTACTACATTGATGTTCCGCTACAGATATCAGTCTTACTATGGGACACGTTTTTATTTCCACAACCATATCCTGCCTTCTTCTAATGTAAAGCTTTCTAATACCCTCTAGGGTCATGTTCGAGCTATACAAAACTTTATCAATAAAAAAAAAATAGCTATAGAAACATCAACCAAAAGACATCCCAGCCTTGGGGAGAAAGGAATCTCCTTCATGGAGGGCAATGACACCGTTTGGTGCAAGCCAGAGATCCCTGTTAACCACGTAGCCAATTCACTTGCTTTCAACCAATACCATCACCACTGGGACATGGAACCTGAGGACCATATACTAGAGAGACAAGACAAACCAAGTGTTAGTGGAAATGAAAAAATACCACCTGGACCTTCTTGGCATCAGCGCAAACAGTTGGACACAGTCTGGAAAGAAGACTGTCTCCAGGAGAAATGCTGCTGCATTCTGGAAACATGTAAGAGAACACTCCACATACTCAGGGAGTAACACTGATGCTAAAGCCAGCAGTCTACTGAGCTCTAATTGGGTGGGAGGCCTGTGTTCCAGAATCACCTCAGTGACCTTCCACACAAAGGATCAAATAAAAAGAGCCTCACAGTGAATGTTATGCAGTGCTATGCACCTACAAAGGACAGCAAAGTGGAAAAATAACCATTTTACAACAGACTCCAGTCCATCCTAGAGAAATGCCTTGAGAGAGACATCAGCATACCATTGGGGGGACCTCAATGCCAAGATTGGAAGCAACAACACTGGGTACAAAAAAGTCATGAACAACTATGGCCTTGGCAACATAAACAAGATTGGTGAAAGGCTTGCAGATCTCTGTGCCCTGAATAGTCTGGTGATAGGCCATAGTGAATTCCCACACAAAAGAATGCACTAGGCAACGTAAATATCAACAAGATTCTCCACAAAATCAAAGAGAGAAAGGAAAGAAAGCTGCAGTTAACACCAGGCAAAAAAGAGCAGAAAAAGCAAAATCTCAAGGCGATTACATCAAAACCAACAAGGAAGAAAATAGAAGTTTATGAGCAGACAAGCAAACATCCATTGATTGTCTTGCCACAGAAGCCCAGGATGCAGCAAGCCTTGGAAACTTGAAAGAACTCTACAACATAACAATGAAACTCTCCAGTACATATAGCAATCAATCAAATCAATCAGGCTTTTGTTAAGCGCGACTTCTCACCCGTAAGGGTCTCAAGGAGCTGGGGGTGGAGGGGGGTGCAGGTTCCAGTCCATCAAGGAGGGGGTTTGTCGAAGAGCCAGGTTTTGAGGTTTCTTGCGCATATGGGGAGCGATGTTGTCTGTCTGAGGTGGAGTAGAAGGGCATTCCAGGCTCTGGCCGCAACGAAGGAGAAGGAGTGGCCTCCCGATCTGGTGTTTCTGGTGCTGGGGACCACGGTGTAGGATAGCTGGGCTGATCGTAGGGTCCTTTGTGGTGCGTGGAATTTGAGTCGGCTGTTCAGGTAAGCTGGTCTGGTGTCGTGGAGGGCCTTGTGTGCGTGGATGAGCATCTTGAAGGTGACTCTAGCCATGATGGGGAGCCAGTGGAGTCTGCGCAAGTGCTGGGAGATGTGGCAGTGTCTTGGCAGGTTGAGGACCAGTCTTGCGGCGGCGTTCTGGATGTTTTGTAGCTTGCAGGTGAGGTATTTGTTTATTCCAGGGTAGAGTGCATTGCCCTAGTCGAGTCTGCTGGTGACCAGGGCATGAGTGATGGTCTTCCAGTGTTTGAGGGGGATCCATTTGAAGGTCTTACATAGGAGGCAGAGGGTGTGGAAGCAGGAGGACGAGACAGAGTTCATCTGGCGGTCCATTTTGAGTTCGGAGTCCAGGATGATTCCCAGGGTGCTGCATGGTCCATGGGGGTGGGCTTCCGAGGGTGGGGGTCCACCAGGTCTCGTTCCAGGCATCGGGGTTTGGGCCCATGATGAGTACTTCTGTTTTGTTGGTGTTTATTTGAAGGCAGCTGTTTTTTATCCATTTGGCAACGGCTTCCATGCCTTCTCAACAGCTGTGTCTGGCGGTGTTGGGTTAGTTGGATAGGGCGAGTATGAGTTCGGTGTTGTCTGCTTATGACACAATGTTGAGTCCGTAGGTTCTGACGATGGGGGCTAGTGGAGCAATGTAGACGTTGAAGAGCGTAGGGCTGAGGGAGCAAGCCAAAAAGACCTGTGAAAGACAAAGCTTGAAGGACAGTCATGGGTAATGAAGGCCAACAATGAAGATGGGTGGAGCACTTTGAAGAACGGCTGATCCAGCCAGTGCCGCAGTCTCCACCAGACCTACTGACAGCTGACAAGGACTTGCCAATCGACTGCAGCAGACCAACCAAGGAAGAAATACAGCAAGTCATTAAGCACCTGAGAAATGGGAAAGCAGCAGGACCTGACAACATTCCGGAGTCACTGAAGGCAGACATTGAAACATCAGTAGACATACTCTATTCCAAGATCTGGGAAGAGGAAATGGTGCCGTCAGAATGGAAGGAGGGTTCAATCAATCAATCACTTATTTGTAGAGCGCTCTTATCACCCAGAGAGTTATTTCATCAAGTGTAATTGCGCAAACTACAAAGTGGTCACTCTTCTATCAACTCTAGACAAATTGTTTAACAGTTTCATCCTGAACAGAATGAAGGAACAAGTCGATGCTCAGATGCTAGATCAACAACCTGTCTTACACAAAGATAGATCATGTACAGATCAGATTGCAACACTGCGCATCATCAATGACCAGTCAATTGAATGAAACTCCCCACCCCATGTCAACTTCATCGACTATCAGAAGACATTCAACAGCATGGACAGAGAGACCCTTTAGAAATTTGTCAACCACTATGGTGTGCCAGATAAACTCATACAAATCATCAGGAACTCCTACGAAGGAATGTGTTATTTGCATTCACCTTTTCTCTTTTTCCTGGCCATAGACTGGATCATGATGACACCCACGACCAGGAAAAGAAATGGAATTAAGTGGACACCTTGAATGCAACTTAATGACCTGGACTTTGCAGAGGACCTGACTCTAGGCTCCAATACCCATCTGCAGATGCAAGAGAAAACAGTCAAGGTGGCAGCCACATCAGCACTACTGCGCATCAACTTTCATTAGGGAAAAATCAAGATCCTAAAGACTAACATGGCCAGCATAACTGCAGTCACTCTTGCAGGTGATGCTCTGTAAGAGGTTGAGGCCTTCACCTACCTGGGCAGTGTTGTAGAGAAGCAGGGTGACACAGGAACCAACATCAGTGCAAGAATTGACAAAGCAAGGGCTGCCTTCATTCAGCTAAAGAAGATCTGTAGCTCCAAGGACCTAACGCTCCTAACCAATATCTGGCCTTTTAACACCAACGTAAAATTGGCCCTTCGGTATGGAGCAGAAAATTGGTGGACAGCCTTGACCACCACCAACAAAGTCCAGATCTTCATCAACACCTGTTTGAGGGAATTCCCTCCAATTCGCAGGCCAAAAACCATCAGCAACAAGGACATATGTCACCAGGCATTCCATCTCCCTGCTCATGTAGAAATTTTGAATAGATACGGGGGCTGGGTAGGTCACACCGTTTACAAACCTGCATAAAACACCAACTGGAATGCACTGACCTAGAACCCTCAATAGAAAAGGAAAAGAGGAAGGCCAAGAAACACCTTGTGCTGAGGCCTCAAGGTCTCAAGGTCTACAAGGAGATAGGTTACACCTGGAGTCATATTGAATGAAAAGCCCTGATTAGAGGTGGCTGGAGAGTACTGGTTCATGGCCTACATCCCTGGAGGGTACGTACTGCTATGATGTAGTAAGAGAGGTCAACTGAACTTGTTATCCTTTGTTGCTAAGTCATAAAGTATTTCCAGGTTGGTTTAGGAGGGCTCAGAGCCTGTCAGAGCAACGCTAGTAAGCAATAATGGGCAGTACAATGAATGGTAGAGGGGGGAAGCAGGAGGCCAGATATTGCCTTTTTATATTTAAAACAGGTGGAAGAAGCCATGTTATATATGCTCCCCACCTCCAATTAATCTTCTGCTGTGCTTATCAGTTTAAATCAAGGCTAGATGATTATGGGGGCCATAGATAACATACAATCATAGATCAGTAACAACAGGTTTTAGACCACGGAGTTTGGAGTGATACCATAGTCAGCTTGAGCTTCCCTCTCTTGTCTGTTTGATGTTACTCAGAAACTCTTGATGAAAACCAACCCCGTTATTCACTGTTACACATCTATAATTGCATATATCTCAATAACACTGCATTGCATATGTTCAACTACCACATACTATTATTTTCAATCATAAGTAAGCAAGTATAAGGGAGAGACAGTAAACAAGCCACTGGACCTGGAAGGCACCAACACCAGAATCATGAAAAACATTTACGGACAATTTACTTGATGCCTTGCACACAAGGACTAAGGACATTACCTGCATCTGACCCCTGGATCAGATTAGTCTCACCTGGGCCAGTGAAGCTGGATGCCTTTTGCTCCCTGAGGACCACTTCGAGGAAGATCTGGACTCCAAGGCCTCTCCAAGTGCCCTGCAAGACAGCCTGGGGGCTCTGGTGCTTGGGATGATGGTCAGGAGGGTGCCCTGCTGGCTTGTCATAGAGGGGCTGTGCAAGATACCCTCAGGAGCACCAGGAGCCAGAAGAGAAGAAGACTGGCACAGGGAGACAATGAGGCCACTGAAAAATATTCCTGGTGGCTAGAACGTACCACCGGGAGCAAAACAAGCTGAAGCTGTTTAAGATTGGCCCAGTTTGGACTGAGTTAAGCTCATTTTAGTGGTTCAACCTATGACCAAGGAGAGATATGGAGCACATGGCAGTCCATTGCTGTTTCTAAACTTATGCCCAGGGGCGAGCCAAGCCTTTTGGGGTCGGTGTACTCTTTATTATTTAATCACCTGGGGAAGCAGACGTACCTGGAGCTCTCTCCCCCAAATGCTTATCTCCCCAAGGGGCTTCCAACTCCCCAAGGGCAATGAAAACAAAAAAAGCCCTGCCGGGCTGATCCAGCACAACTGAAGTTCTTCAAGACTTGCATAGATGTGGTATATCTTGTGACCCCCATCCCTGGGACCCAAGACAAAAAACCAGGAAAGAATTTGTGCACCACCTCCCTGCTACCCGTGTCTGTCTGGGGAGTGTAGTAGGTAGTTGAGCTAAAAAGTGCTGCTCCCACTCCAGGTGGGAGTGGGAAACAAACTGCTATCATGGCAGGAGCAACAACAAAAATAAGGGTTCCCACGTGCTGCACCAGAAGTGCACGCGATTGGGGAGACGGCAAGGCAGCCAGGAGTGGACTCACTACACAGCCACCCAAGCCTACCTCCACCTGGTTGCACAATGGGATGTTCCGTAGGTAGGGCATCAATCTCTCGGGGGGCTTACATGCATCTGCAGACAACATAATAGTCAAGCAAGACTGGACTAATTGTTTATTATGTATGGGCCTCATACAGCATGAATAACTGGGTTCTAAATCCAGAAAGTCACTGCTGTGATGTAATACAGAGCGTACCTGAAGTTGTTATCCTTTGTTGCTAAATCATAATTTCATTCCAGTGGGGTTTGGGAGGGCCTTTCCAGAGCAACTCTAGTGAGCAATGATAGACCATACAGTTAGCGCTAGGTGTGGGGAGCAGGAGGCCATATATTGTCTATGTTACTTGAAACAGGTAGATGTTACATATGTAATAGCAATCCTTAGCACACGTTATAATTTATCAATGTCCATACATAAGGTGTGTCTCCACATAAGCTTCAAACAGAAAGACAAAAGAAATAAATTTTTCTTTTCTTCTTCTTGGTTGTTCTTTTATTACTTAGCAAGTCTTCTCAGTTATTCAAAACAGCCACAAGCCAACACGTGTTTCGTCGCTGTTACATATGGCCACCCCAATTACTCCTCTTCTGTGCTTATCCATTGAAATCAGGGCTAAAATTGTAACAGTTGATAACATAGACAGCTTGAGCTTCTCTCTCATTGTCTGTTTGAAAAAACTCAGAAACTCTTGATGAAAAACATCCGTTATTCACTGTTACCCATCTATAATTGCATATATCTCCAGAACACTGCATTGCATATGTTCAAATGCCACACATACTGTTATTTTAAATCGTACCTTAAATATAAATAAGTGCTTGGTCCTTAGAAGAGTTACTGAGAATTTAAATAATAATCCATGGAGGTTAGATTGAGCTTCATTATTGGAGCAGATAGTTTAATTCGGCTGATTGAAAAGGGTAAATTTTCTAGGATGTAGTCTGAAATTCTGTGGGGTTGTTATTACATGTAGGGTAGTCAACAGAAAGTACAAAGTTGAATTTACCACACGACTGGAAAGCACAGGCTCAAATTATTTGTTGGCCTCTCAACAAACTATCATGAAATTAAGTAAACCATTGATTGTCTAAAAACTGATGGATACATTAATTTAAATAGTTTGACTCAAACATTACTTTAAAAATGTAGCACTTTAATTTAAATGAATTAGAAAGATAACTAATAATGTTTTGATGCACTGCTTTTCTTTTAATTTAGTAAACTTAATTTGCATTGCAGCAAGTTGTGAGTGAAACAACTGTAGTAAATACTTAGACAAAAAGTTTATTTAATTTGCTTAGTACAATGGTGTTCTATTATTATGCATGTATAATACTGCAAATGGCCATTAGAAATCTATTTTCCAAACACAATGAATTATAATTTATGAGCTCCTTTTTTCACACTACCAAGCTACAACAAATAAGCATTTTTCTCCTAGTCTATCCAGACATTTACCTCTGCCGATGGGCTTCAGTTTTTACAATTTTTGCTAACAACTGAATATTTTTTCTGTAGAATTGTCCAGTATAATTACATTAAAATATTGGTATATCCATTTTATTGACATTTGTTTATCAGAAAACAGAACTGTCATGGCAGTCCTTTGTTACACATTGTGGTATTTTTCTTCTAATCATATTTAAAGACATATGGACAATGATTGGAGAACAGAAAGCCTGCCCTTTCAGAAGGTGTGGTACCTGGTGCAGACTGGTACAGTGTGCCCCATTATCATGAATGTGATACCTCCGGGTTGCTGAGAGCTCGCGGCTGCCCTGGGGACAGCGCATTCAGTAAAAGAAGGAGCCACTCCTTCCAAGTTGCTCTGTGTTTCACTGTGCAGGCAGCAGCCGCCTGCACTTTAAAGAGGGAACAGAGATCCCCCTGCAGTTGGGTGCAGTGAGTTTATTAGTAAATTAGCGGAAATAATCAAATCATTCCCTGTAACATGCATTAACATGAATATGCTTTTCTCACAAGAGCGATGGTGCCTCATCCTTAACCACTAACAGACCATCACTGAGTAAATATCATATTGATTAATGACTACATACAGATTAATGGATCCCATGTGAAGAGAAAAAATAAAACTGGTTGAGGTTCATGTAACTGCTAGGAATTTCAGCGCAATTCCTTCTCTGTGTCAATTTCCTTGAGGCAAGTACAAAATAATCAGTGGGATTAAAAAGCAATTTAAATTAACCTCTTCCTTTGAATGTTGTACAAATAGCTCTAACTTACACATTTCCTTCAAAATAAACACTTGCATTTTTTGCTTCAGATGTCTATTGTTCATTAACTCAATGTGTCCTAAAACAAGATGAGGTATATTAGTTCTGCAAATGTTTCTACAAAAGGCCTTCTTACCAAAGCATGCAAAATGCTCTTAAGTACTTTACCGGCTAAAGATAAATACCAGTCTTCAAACTGACCTTCAACCTGTTACTTCCATTGCGATTTTAATATTACTGTTTCTTGTGTTTTTTGGCTAATTTCAAATGCTTGTTCACTCACTGATTCGATTCAAATTTTAATTCTAGTTCTAAATTAAATGATTTAAGTCTTTAGGTCTCAGTCAGTTTTCAAGGAATGTGGAATTTAATTAATTCTGATTAGTGCACTGCATGAATGTCAGAGTGGGTGTACATATTAATGGGACATTGTAAGCACTGATGTCCCGCTAGGTCATAAGGTCAATGGAAGATATGGCCCCTGGTCACCTGATGGAAGACCACCTGCCACAGCTAGAGATCCTCATCTAGAGGTAATTTCTATATCTTCAGTGGACCCACTGCTGCAGCAGCTCCCATGATGTTTTGATGTGCCCTCTCTCCATGATTGTTGATTTTCTGAAAACAAGCAAAGCAGGAGTTTGTTTTCAGAAAACAAAATAGCAATGGCCCTAATTCTCAGGGAGTTTTCTTCCTGTACCTGACTGCCATTGTGCATTTCCTTATGCATAGTCACCCCACTATAAATAAGGTGTGTTGTCTTTACTTTTGCCTGATGGTCTGTAATGAACTCCCTGTCAGTTCAGTGCAGTACACTGGTTGAGTCAGCAGAAGCTCCACCCATCTAAACCAGTGCTTCCCCAATTCTGAAAAGAGCAGCAGAACTGCAGATTTTGCAGGTGGGAGCACCACCGATGTCATGGTGGTGCTCTAGCTCCACCAAACTCTAAATGACCCCCGTCTTTATTTTTTACCTGAGTGCTAGAATTACACTAATTACCACACTGAATAACGTTGCTTTCTAGATTATTGATGGTTGAATTACTTGTTAGAATCTTATAGATACGTGCACAGACATCTGGGACATAATATCTAAATATAGTTGTTCTCTCTTCAAGAACAGATTTTGCTGAATATTCGATTTCCCTGGCTACGACTAATGCTCATCAAGTGCAGAAGCCTGCTTCAAAGATTCAGGTGAGTATGAAGGCTCATGCTATTCTCCGAACTATTGATTGCCTATGAGGGCACTTGGGAAAAATGTATAATATTTGTAATAAATTCATCCACGATGACGTGCAAGAGCTAGTGATCCTGCAAGACTCTGGGATTCTCATGGGTAGACCAACTCCAGGCTATATTGCTTTATGGATAATTTAGTTCTCTGTAGCTGAATTGGTTCTGGTAGTCACATCTGTCAACCCTCAATGCCACAATTAGTCTGCCAAGAGCCATGCTTGACCCCTCATAATACCTGAACAATTATAAGAGCTATCCTTTATAAGAGAAACAGAATAGGATCATAATTCCTACTATTAGACCTGGCATCCTTGGCGTGTTTTCCCCTGACTTTTTGGCCTTCTGACAACCTCTTTTGCTGACTTCATTTTTGCTGGCCTTAGTATTCTGGGCACTTTTCCACTGCTAATCAGTGCTAAAGTACATGTGATCTTTCTCTAAAACATGGTAACATTAGCATATCTACAATAGTCCTAATTAATTTACTTATAAGTCCCTAATAAAGTGTACTACATGTGCCCAGGGCCTGCACATTAAATGCTAATAGAGTGCCTGCAGCATTGATTGTTCCACCCACTAAAATGGCCCTTTAGACATGTCTCAGGCCCGCCATGGCCGAGCCTGTATGTGTAGTTTTAAACTGCTATTTCGACCTGGCAAGTAACCCTCTTGCCAGGCCCAGGCCTTTCTTTTTAATACATATAGGTCACCCCCAAGATAGGCCCGCGACAGCCCCATGGGCCGGGTGTAGTGTATTTAGAAATTAGGACAAGTAGTAGTAGTAATAACTTTATTTCTCTCAAATGACCATAAAAGTGCAAAGTGCAGATCAAATACATGTTAAAATTCCATATATTGATATATGCAAAGATAACTGACACATATATAGACATCCAGTAGGTTCCTAAACAACACAGCATCCTCCTGCTTAGACAAGTAAAATCATTTAAAATAAAAACCTCTAAAAGTTCTAAAAGTGGGCTAAAAAGTGTCCAGCATGTTACCTGGAGAATCCACGGCAGTAGGAGTTTTTCGGTACTTTTAAGTTTTACGTATTCTGAGAGTAAAAAACTATTAAATTAATTTTCACAACGGCAAGACCTGTCTCTTCCATAGGTTAACATTGGGATTACCTTACAACCTTTTATAAGTGTAACTTCCAAATGGGGAAAGATGGATATTTCGAATTTGGTGCAGCTGGACTCACAATTCAAAAATCACAACTTATGGTAAAAGTTAGATTTTAAGTTGTAAGTCTGAAAATGCGGCTTTTAGAAAGCTGTCATTTTCTTACTTTAACCATGTTGTGCCTCTGCATGTGTCTGATACCACGTCTGAGGTTGGTGACAGCTAGGCTTTTTGCATTTACTCTAGACAGCCACACAGAAAGTGAGCTTAGGTGTGCTTGATGGGCCATTTACATTCTGATTGGCCATCACCAGGCTTATGGGCCATCCTGGGCAGGATGGGAGGGAAGAGATTACACTTGCACCTGTGCCTGTCCCCACACAAAGAGCTGCATACCCCCTGTAGTGAGTCTAAACGAGGGCAGGAAGGGGAGGGTCCTTGTGCACTTCAAAGGCCTCTCTTTGAAGTCTCCCCACTACAAAGGCACACCTGCCTATACGTTCTGGACCCCTGACACCACCAACTCATTAAACTTCTGGACCTGAAGACATTCTGCCAAGAAGAAAGACTGTTGTGCTGCTGAAAGAATTGTCCTTTGGCTGGACTCTGCAGGACTCCTGCTCTGCTGTGACTGCCGTGCTGCCCTCCTTGCCGGGTAGTCAGAAGAACTGGACCTGCATCCCTACATCCCCAGAAAAGTGACTTCAAGGGCTTGCTGGCTTGCCTTCTGTTCTGAAATCTCAGGGACTTCAAAACGTCATTCATTCCTGCTACAGCCTCTGTAGTCTGATAACTGTGAGTCCTGCCCTGACAAGTGGTGCCAATCCATTCCTGAGGGTTTTTTGGGCTGTCTCTGCTAAAATCCATGCATCATCGACTTTGCACAAGTCGAACTGACGCATTCCCTTGGAAGCCAAAGCATCGCTGCTTCGAGGACATCATAGCACAAGCAGCACCACTTGACAGCGACTCACCACCTGCCGCATAAGGAATTCAACAATGTTTCATATCCCAACTGCGCAACTTGGAACCCATGCATCGCATGCAATCCTAAGGTTTGACACAGATGCATCACCTCCAACTGAACCTATCATCTTATGCCGTTGATGCTTCCTCCGTGAAGGTACTGTTTGCAGCGGGCCCTGCATGGCTCCTGTATCCAATCCACACTCCATCACAGTCAGGATCATTTTTCAGATTTGAACCCCGGGCCATGCGATCAGGTATCCCAGGTTGACGCTTCATGTTTCTAAGCTCTATATTTCAAGATTTTTTTTCAAATTCATAACTCTGGTTCTACTTATTAGATTTTTTGTCGTTTTGGTCTTGTTCCATTAATTAAATAAGCTCTATTATTCTGCCCTGGTATGGATTATTATTGTGTTTTGGTTTCACTGTTTTACTGTATTAAGGGTTGCACAAACATTTTACACATTGATTCTTAAGTTAAGCCTGGCTGCTCTGTACCAAGCTACAAGAGGCTGATCACAGGTTAATTTAGTGTGTGTATCTGACTTACCCTGATTAGGATTGTGGTCCCTACTTAGACGGGGTGCATTCTTCCACAACTAGAGACTCAATTTCAAACACCTAGCAACCTGCATAGTGGCATGATGTATGGAGAAATGGATGGGATAGTTGGATGGATGGAAGTATGGATGAAACGAAGGCTGAGAGCACAATGAAGAGGTAGCTAGTGAAAAAGACAAGATGGAAGGAAAGTTGGAAAGATGGATGAATGGAGAAATAGTTGGATAGAGGGATAGATGGACAGGATGGATGGATGGACAGAAAGCTGGGTCAATGGACATAAAGATGGATGGATGGATGGACCAACAGATGGATGGATGGATGGATGGATGGATGGATGGATGGATGGATGGATGGATGGATGGATGGGTGGATGGGTGTATGGGTGGGTGTATGGGTGGATGGGTGGGTGGATGGGTGGATGGAAGGACAGATGGATGAAGAGGGGAAGGATGGTTGGAGAGAATAAATGAAGGAAAGCTGCAGGGCAGGATGATTGGATGGCCAAGTTTGTTGGGAACTGAGGTGTAAAAGGCATCATTTGTCCATGTTGTTTTCAGCTTCCCTCAAGGTTGAAACCAAACATGTGCCAGGCTTCTATGCCTCAGTCGCTCATTCTATGCCATTCGGAATGTTGTACAAAGTGGGGGAAATGTTATTTTTCTGGCCACTTCTTTGGCTATACAATTAACAAATACAAGAACTATCCCCTTGAAAAACAATAATGGGTTAATCCATACATTCTTTATGAATAACACCTTTCTCCAAAGTATTGGTAAAATATTTTTCTTTGGTTGCTTTAAGTGTAGGAGAAGCCTTCTGTAGTTCATTCAGAATTTTTGCTTAATCGCGCCGATTTTTATGCTCTTAATTGTTTCCTCAATTTTTATTCCAGAAAACCTGGTCTAATGACCTGTTGGCCTGTTTGCACACAATGCTTACTGTTTTGCTGTTTGGCTGTTTTGACTATTGGCTTTCAATTCTTGCACGTTTGCACGTTTAGGCTGTTTCCCCCTATGCTCGCTGTTGGGCTGTGGATCTGGTGATCTATTGGTTCTTGGACGCTGCACACTGTGGGTCTTGTCCTGTTTGCCTATTTTGCCTGTTTTGCACCCTTTGCTTCCTATAGGGCTGTTGGTCCAATTAATCCAATTATCCTTATGCTCCTGCCCCTGCACTCACTGATGGCTATTGTTCCTTGCGTGCTGGGAGCTGGGCTGGGCTGAAGCTCCGGGCTGCCCTCCCCTGCGGCCTCCCAACCCTTTTCGCCACAAAAAGGGGCAAGGAGGCGATTGGGGGGGTGGGAGGAGCACAGGGAGCATGGGGGTTTTTACACAAAAAGTGCCTCTGTGATGTACACTGACAGAGTGACCCCCCTCCGTGCCAGGTGTGCCCTGAGCTGCCCTCACCCTCACTTACCTGCACTCACTGGATGCCTTTGGGTGCCTTTAAGTGCCTCAAAATGCCCTGAGGGTCCTCAACTGGGCTGTGGCGCTATGAACTTGAGGCTGTGGAGACTGTAGGGAGAAGGAGAACGCCGACAACCTTCAAATTCTGCAGATCCACTCTGCTCTGTTGAGGTTCAATAGGACCGGCAATGCCGGTAATGCCGGCAGTGCCAGAATGCCGAAATGCAGATGACTGCAAGTGGGGGCTCGCCGGGGGACCACAAACCTCACTCAGTCTAACCGAGCTGTCTCTGCGGGCCCCCCGGGCCCACGCTTCCACAGCAGCCTGTTACAACTGCTGCACTTGCTGCCGGACTTGCTACTGGTCTTACAGGAGGTTTTTTTTTCTAGGAGTGTGTGCGGAGAAGTGGCGGCGGCAGGGAGACACACTTAGCGCCGCTACTAAAACGAGTTTTCCCTCATACTCCTTATATTCAAGGGGATTTATGTAAGTCTTCCCACTAAAAGAAATCCACTCACACAGCTTTCTCATCAGGATAATGACCTTTTAATCTGACAGTCATTTTTGAGTTACTGCATATGCGTGATACTTGCATCACATCCGGTTTGTTGCACGAAGCCAAAGCCAAAGCCGAAGCGGGGGGCTAGGCTGCAGAGGAGTTGAGCTAAGCCGCAAATAGCGGGTCCCCGGGGCCAGCACCAGAGGCACCAAAGGCGTTGGTATCCAGCCGGGTGCGGTGCGGCATGTCGAGAAGTGGAGCTGAAGCTGAGTCGGCGAGGCTGTGCCGCGTTTTAGTAGCGGCGCTAAGTGTGTCTCCCTGCCGCCGCCACTTCTCCGCACACACTCCTAGAAAAAAAAAACCTCCTGTAAGACCAGTAGCAAGTCCGGCAGCAAGTCCAGCAGTTGTAACAGGCTGCTGTGGAAGCGTGGGCCCGGGGGGCCCGCAGAGACAGCTCGTTTAGACTGAGTGAGGTTTGTGGTCCCCCGGCGAGCCCCCACTTGCAGTCATCTGCATTTCGGCATTCTGGCACTGCCGGCATTACCGGCATTGCCGGTCCTATTGAACCTCAACAGAGCAGAGTGGATCTGCAGAATTTGAAGGTTGTCGGCGTTCTCCTTCTCCCTACAGTCTCCACAGCCTCAAGTTCATAGCGCCACAGCCCAGTTGAGGACCCTCAGGGCATTTTGAGGCACTTAAAGGCACCCAAAGGCATCCAGTGAGTGCAGGTAAGTGAGGGTGAGGGCAGCTCAGGGCACGCCTGGCACGGAGGGGGGTCACTCTGTCAGTGTACATCACAGAGGCACTTTTTGTGTAAAAACCCCCATGCTCCCTGTGCTCCTCCCACCCCCCCAATCGCCTCCTTGCCCCTTTTTGTGGCGAAAAGGGTTGGGAGGCCGCAGGGGAGGGCAGCCCGGAGCTTCAGCCCAGCCCAGCTCCCAGCACGCAAGGAACAATAGCCATCAGTGAGTGCAGGGGCAGGAGCATAAGGATAATTGGATTAATTGGACCAACAGCCCTATAGGAAGCAAAGGGTGCAAAACAGGCAAAATAGGCAAACAGGACAAGACCCACAGTGTGCAGCGTCCAAGAACCAATAGATCACCAGATCCACAGCCCAACAGCGAGCATAGGGGGAAACAGCCTAAACGTGCAAACGTGCAAGAATTGAAAGCCAATAGTCAAAACAGCCAAACAGCAAAACAGTAAGCATTGTGTGCAAACAGGCCAACAGGTCATTAGACCCACAGAAGATCAAAAGAAGAGAAGGGACAGAAGGAAGCAAAAGAAGCAAAGGAAGTACAAAGCAAATAAACAAAAGGAGTGAGAGAAAAAAAAAGGAGTGAGAGAGAAGGAAGAAGGAGCCCGTAAGGCAACTAAAACTGAGACCAAGCCAAAGAGAAAAGATCGCCACAACAGTGGGAAGATAAGTGAAGGAATCAGTGTTCCACTCATGGAAGTGAAAACACTGGAATCTCCTAAAACAGAGTCAACAACAGTGTTACCAACGCCAATAAAAAAATCAGCAGGCAGGAACTAAAACATCACTGACTTTCTAATCTCACCAGTTTTATGAGCCTAACTACCATCAACCGGTCTTCAGGATCCAAAAATAGGAATGTCATTCTCAGTCGGATCCACACCCAACATAGTGTACGCACAGATTGGTATCCCATTGGAAGATATTTGTAGTACCCCAAGGATTTTGAAAACAACTGGGAATAGATTAATCGTGACTGCTCAAATAAACGTAAGTGAAACATTTCAACCATCACAAGCAAATGCAATTTAAGCAGTATTAGTGGTGCCAGAGGTAAACATAAAGCGACGATCCATAAGTCTTGGCTCGTCTTCTTGCAGCCTCTGGACTAAAACCGGTCCAGGTCAAGTTTTTTTTTCCCCCCAGGGCTAGCAAGGCCAGGCCGGGCATCGAATCAAAAGATGAAAACATCTTGGGGGGTCAGTTAGCGACCCCCCAGATCGGACATCAAATCAAAAGATGAAAATATCTTAGGGGGTCAGTTACTGGCCCCGCCCAAGATTGTTCTGGAAACTCAGGACAGTTTCATAAGTTTATTCGAGCCAGCACAGGAAGCCCAAAGGGCAGAAACATCTACCTTTACCCCAAACGAAAAATCACTAACAGGGCTCCTCCATGGCTACAACACTATACTTTCGCCAATAAAGACTCGACCAGGGACCGGTCTCAACTCTCACACAAAAATTGACCAATTAACAAAAACTCAACCAGGTACATGTCCGAAAGGAGAATTCATTGACAACATTTACGAGCAAACCAGGAGAGGATACTCTCTCAAGCCAGCGAATGGATGCCAACCAGACAGACCATTTTTCACCCTTGCAGGCCCCACTATGGCCTTGATTTATCAATATTATGGAAACTATTTCCTTAGCATTATTTCAACATTCAGAAAAACTGGAGAAGCAAGTCGATCTCTTGCAAGTCTTGGCATCACATGTCTCTAGCATAGAAAGAAAAATTCAAGCACTAAATTCCATAATCGAGCGGGTGCAGAAAGACCCCCACATAACATACCATGAATGCCAATTTTCCAGCACAATGAATCGACTGCAGTCCGTCCCGGCAATCTTAACAAACATTCTGGTAAAAGTAAAAATCCAATGGCCACTGTCAAAACCGTTGTTAGCACTCCCAAGGAAAAAGTTTCAAATCAACAGAACTCGCAATTCCACCGGACAATTCAGAAAGTGCGGAGGCGACGGAGGGTACATCAAGAGTTCTCAGTCCAGACATGCAGACACAAACATCGAATAACACGTTAGTGCAAATCAACCAACAAAGCACACACAAACTTGATGAACCATCGCCTGTTGCAGTAGCTTTAAAACAACAGCAACAAAAATCTTGTAACCCATTATCTAAACTCGAACATAATAGATTGAGAAAGTCAAGGCAAAACAAGCAAAAATGTAGTCAAGGCTCAGGACACACTTTCCAAAACCAGGACCAGGAGTCATCTAGTGTAAGTGGTCACCATGCTAATCTGCATGAAATAATTCCTGGAACTGGGATCGAGGAAAATAAGGCAAACATGTGCCTTTCCGAAAAGCCAACAGAATTCAGACATTAATCGGATCATCGTGGAACAAATATTCCCTCAACAGATTCAACAACACAGCAGATAAGCAGCCAACAAGACTCTCGGAATTTATCTCCCTCCACTAAAGAACAACATGAAGAGGGTCAATCATCGCACATTACCCGGGGAGAGCAATCAATTATATCCCAATACTTCCACAAATTATCGAAGGTTCAAAACAGAAAAACCATGGCCAAACAGCAGCAATTTCCGAAAACGATACTTTAGCAGGAAACACAGACTGATCAGTTTTCATTATTAGGAGAGCAGGCAAAACTTCAGAAAACAAAAGTAGATCAGACTAAGCTAGTCATGATAAAAACAACTTGCTTTCAAAACACACCCGAAGAGAAAAAGTACGTAGGAGAGGCCAAATATAGCGGAACCTCAAACCTACAAAGTAATGATGGACAAAACTCTCCAGAAGGTTTTGTAATGTAAGAAATGATCCTGCATTACACCTCAAGAGGAAATCATGATATTCTCGATCATAGTGCAATCTTTAAGCTTGCAAATTCCATTGAATTATTGAAATATTTAAACACAAACCATATTGATAGTATTGAATTCAAAACACTCCCAGGAGCAAAAGGGGGAGAAATGAGGGCTGTAACTTGGAGCAACCCAAAAATCGTAAAGGACTTTTGGCATCATAGAGAATGTAATACAAGACGGTTAGACACCGGAGGGTCAGAGGGAGCAAGTTTAGAGACCGCGCAGGATTGGTTCCCCCATCGAAGTACATATAACACAGAGAAATCCTGAGGTCTAATGGTAAAGAGAAAAGGTGGTATGTAAGACGAGGAAGAGAGGCCTAATGTACGTAGTGGAAGGGAAAAACTCCAAAACTATGGTCATACAATCACCGTGGGTAACTAACCCCATCACATGGGATTTTCATCCCAAAGAAAATCTCAGAATCTCAAGGGGCAGCAGGGCCCTTTAGCGAGAAGTGAGAGTTTTGTTCTGTAAGTATTATGCACCAAGAAAGGGAATGAATCCACAAATGGACATGAAGTGAGTGGGGGTTGCAGTGCTGGTGTGGTAGTAGTGAAAAAAAGGGAGTGTGTTAAACCTCCTACAGGTGTACCCCTCTGGTTTCTCCTGTTTACACCACCTCTCCTTTTATTCCCTCTCAGTGAGGACTCGTCACCTGAAGCAGTGTCTGACCCACTGGACCAGTCATCACTGCCCGATGTGGAGTAGTTGGACCCATACCTACGGCCCTGTCGATTGAATTGTATAGGCGCGTAGTCAGCACTCGTGTATTGGTACACTTTCTCTAATGAAAAACGTGCCAGATCTTTTTTGAATTTAGTAATCTTGGTCATTAGTACCGAATCCTTAAATTCTTTATTATGTTTACTGGATTCCTCTTGTTGTTTTTTGAATAGCGCACCAGTCAGTGTCACTTTTATTTGTGATTCCAAAGCCTGGATCTCAATTAACACAGCGTCGGCAACTCGTTTGGCAGTATTTATAATAAGAATAAGCCAATCTCTGGTGCATTTCCACGCTATGAGGGACCAATCATTGAGAAAAGTTTTATCGTCCAGAAATAATCTGGGAGCATTTGTCACAATTAGTCCCGTAGGGGCACAATTGGCTCTCAAATATTCGGTCATAATAGCCCCGTGAATATATATTCGAGAGTGTGATTTTTTTAGGGTTAGAACCTTAGTCCAGTCAACCTCCGCGCTGATTGGGGGACCTTGGAAGGTATCCATGATACTGGGTGTATCGAGAATGGCTTGAGCTATTGTGTCGTCAAACGTTAAACCAAGGCGTTCTGCCATGATTGTGCAAGTGAGTGAGTTAAGTGCAAACAAAGTAAAGGAAGTCTCAACCAGGGAGTCAGAAGAGAGAACCCACAGCAAGATAAGTAAAAATGTGTGCAAGCTGTGCACACCGGGAGAAGAAATCAACCAGCAAAAAATATTTTATTTTTTGCAAAACAGTCGACCACTATCTCATATGTTGCTTCACTGATCAAACCGGACTAGTGTTGCCTCCACCTCTTTTAATCTAGCATCGGTACGGCATTGTTCAACAGAAGTCTCCTGGCCGTCCCGTCACTAGTTTTAACACACTCCCTTTTTTTCACTACTACCACACCAGCACTGCAACCCCCACTCACTTCATGTCCATTTGTGGATTCATTCCCTTTCTTGGTGCATAATACTTACAGAACAAAACTCTCACTTCTCGCTAAAGGGCCCTGCTGCCCCTTGAGATTCTGAGATTTTCTTTGGGATGAAAATCCCATGTGATGGGGTTAGTTACCCACGGTGATTGTATGACCATAGTTTTGGAGTTTTTCCCTTCCACTACGTACATTAGGCCTCTCTTCCTCATCTTACATACCACCTTTTCTCTTTACCATTAGACCTCAGGATTTCTCTGTGTTATATCATAGAGAATGTTTCAACAAATGGGGAATTGAAATAAGAATAACGGAAATAGAACGATATCCCGGTCCGCTATGTCCAATAGCGGAGTCAAGATCAGTAATGAACAGTGTATTACTTCGGAGTGCAGTAGAATCCACCGCAAGTGCCCAGGAGGGCTGGTCTATTTTACATATTACACATCAAGCAGCACCAGAAGCAGCCACTCAAGTACGAAAGTTCTCCTTTCAACCACACGTGGTATAGAGAATAAGCAAAATGAGGCATGAAAAAGTAATTTGAAATTGTGCTCTTGGAACATCAATGTTACGGATCACAGGAGGGGGGCTCGAGGAACACTGTCTTGGCGTGCAGGGACACGTAACCGTCCGTGAGCGCCATATCAAAACTACATTACCCAGAAGTCTCAGTGCGCTGACGTAACGACGTCAAGATGCGCCCGAGGCGAGTATTGAAAATGCTTCCGGGGCAGCAGAACGCTGCCGCTTACTCCATCCCTGAGGAGCCGTGCTGAGATCCAGAGGCGGGTAAGGTGCCGAGTGCACCGTGTTTCAAGTCCTACCTTATTCAGTACATTGCTCAATCTTCCTGTGTGGTGGTCTGAGAGGTCCGCTCTTGGCTTTGCGAGTGCTCCGTTGGTGGTACCAAGTGCCGATTCTAGGCGGGGCAACATCCTATAGCAGGTCCCGGGTCCCAGTGATTCCTCTAACAGACTTAAACTCATGACATTGGGGTTACCTGGATTGTGTGCTTACTTCATCATCCCTGATTGGTGAACGTGAGAAAAACAGTGGTTCTATTTGATTTCCCTGTTGGCGAGCCGCCTTCGGCTCTTGCAGGGGAGACCTTATGCATTCCTTCCCTGTTGGCGAACCGCTCCGGTTCTTGCAGGGAAAATGTTTATGGTTTTATTTTACAGCTTTATCACGGCCAAGCTTTATTGGCGTACCTGATACTTTATCGTTTACCAGCATTGGATGGTGATTGTGAGGAACAAACCTAATTCACCCCTGGAAAGAGAGAGGGGAACTATCCTTGGTGAATTAAGGGATAGACGCCCCGGTGCATGGTGTTTATACTATAGATTGTATATGCATGTGAATATTGCCTCTACCCAAGACATATTGGGGATGGGGGCCCGGAAAAGGTGCCACTATTGCTGATACTGTGCTACTTGTGAATATCATGTGATCTCTTTATGTGTCCTGCAGCAGGGGTATTGAGAGGGAGCAGAGGACCGCTCTTCCGCACCCCTGTCACGCTCTTCAGGATTGTTCCATGGTACGTGGTAGGAGCCGGGGTGACACCTCATGGTTGATGTTACAGGCTGTGGCACAGATTGCTGACTATGATGTTTCTTCACTAGGTTGAGTTCTAGAGAGCAAAGCCTGTATCCTTGCAGAATAGACGAGGCGGTGTTTCTTTCCTTACAGGTATTACAGGTAGAATGTGGGGTGAAGTTACAGTGGGACCCGGGTAGAATAGGAAGGAACGGTACACAAGCTTTGGTGATTTATCTTGCTGTTATTGTCTTTCCAGGTCTCCCTCCCTGCTGTCCCCTTCCTTCCCTTCAGACCATGGTGGTGTCGAGAGGTGGACCATTCTGAGCAATGTACGATCCTGAGGAGTCACGGCCACAACAGAGTAAGCGGCCCAAGAATAATCTCCCTCCCGGTCGTACGTTTCGCTATGGCCACCTTAGAGGATGTAGTTGCAGCACTGCACATAGTTCAGACTGAGTTAGCGGCTTCTAGAGCAGAAACCGCTGCCTTGCAAGCTACGGTAGAGAGGATGCAAAGAAACCCCTTTAGTGTAGGGGCCCCGCTGACCTCCCAGTCTCTCCCTCTGGTAGTAGAGATACCTATCCCTGTCCCGTTAGCCACCCCTGAGCGATTTCACGGAGAGAGTAGTAAGGTGCAGGTTTTCCTCACTCAGGTGTTGTTACACTTTTCATGCAAACCTAAGGCTTTCAGCACCAATCATGCTAGGGTTGCCTTCTTGATCTCTTATCTAGCAGGGGATGCGGCGCAGTGGGCAGTTCCTCTAGTCAAAAGAGATGATCCCCTATTGTATGATTGGGATGCATTCATAAAAGTCTTTGAAAGAACATTCAACCGTCGAACCGACTCGCTCTCAGCAGATAAAGACCTGTTGGAGCTACGTCAAGGGAATCAGGACCTCATAGCCTATTTGAACGATTTCCGTAGGCTGGTTACGGAGACCGAATGGCCCGAGGAGAAACAGACCGCTATCTTTTATAGGGGCCTCAAAGAAGAGATGAAGGATGTGTTGGCCCAGATCGACCCTCAACCCACCAATTGCGAGGAATTGATACGTCTAGTCCTCTGTCTGGATCATCGTCTCAGCGAAAGACGAGGAGTAAACAAGCGAAGAGACCACCCGTCCTGGCGGCCAGACCCCACCAAGACCTCTGACCACTCAGTTGCTTCCAAAGCGGAGCCCATGGAGATAGGAACGGTCCGTTCCTCCCTTACCCGCGAAGAAAGGTACTATAGGCGCAAGAACGGCCTTTGCATTTACTGCGGGAAGAAAGGCCATTTCATCCAGGAGTCTTCCCTGAGGATGAAGTACCCTCGCAAACAAGTGGCTGCTACCTCAGAGGAGGTATCGGGAAACAACACTGCTTGAGGAAGGATGAGGGGTATTCCTCAAGCCCTGCTTATATCCCTTCTCTGAGAAGCGAAACCCCAGGCACCAGACAACACTTCTTTATTGATCTGTGCCTGCTCGTGCAAGGGGAGTGGCAACGGGTATCGGCCATGGTGGATTCAGGTGCAACAGGATGTTTCATGGACCGAAAACAAGCTGCCGAACTGGGCTTGATGCTGCAAACCAAGGACACACCGGAGGCCGTCTTCGGGGTGGATGGGAGATGTTTGGAAACAGGACCAATCCGGCTCCAAACAGAGGTCCTGGACGTTCGCCAGGGCCTAGACCATTGGCAAAGGCTTGCCTTTGACGTGATACAAGCCCCCCAGTACGGGATCATTTTGGGGTTACCCTGGTTAACTTACACAATCCCAGGATAGATTGGGTGGAGAAAAACTTACAGTTCACCTCGGACTATTGTGCTTCTCTTTGTGTTCCCTCATCGTGGAGTCCATCTCAAGTGATGGCAACGTTGCATCACATAGCCACTGCAGCAGAACAGTCGGTCACGTTACCCCAGGAATACCAAGACTACGCCGAAGTATTTAACGATGTGAAGGCAGAGATACTTCCGCCCCACCGACAGTATGACTGTCAGATCGACTTGATACCAGGGGCAGTTGTTCCCACAGGACGGGTATACGTCCTGATGGAGCCAGAAAACACGCACTTGCGAGCATATCTGGATAAGTATTTGGCGTTAGGGTTTATCCGTAATTCTATGTCTCCGGCTGCTTCCCCACTCTTCTTTATTCCGAAGGCCAATGGGGAATTGAGAGCCTGTATTGACTTCAGGGCGGTCAACGCCATTACGGTAAAGAATAGATATCCTTTACCTCTGATCCCGGTCTTACTAGAGCAAGTAAAAAAGGCCGTTGTTTATACACGATTAGATCTGAAGGGGGCCTATCGCCTGGTGCGCATGCGAGAGGGAGATGAATGGAAGACGGCCTTCAAAACGCGGTACAGCTTATTCGAGTACCTCGTCATGCCCTTCGGATTATGCAATGCGCCGGCTGCTTTTCAGTTCTTCCTGAACGATGTGCTGCGCGAATATCTGGACCACTTCGTCGCTGTGTATATCGATGATATACTGATATACTCACCCACCTTCGAGAGTCATACAGGTCATGTACGTACCATCTTACAGACTCTGCAAAAACACCATCTCTATTGCAAGATCAGCAAGTGTGAGTTCCGAGTCACCACGGTGGAATTTCTGGGGGTAATGTTAACACCCCGGGGGCAAGAAATGGCAGAAAGGAAGATAGCAGCGGTAAAAGAATGGCCTGTCCCTGTCAATGTCCGAGACATCCAGTGCTTTTTAGGTTTCGCCAACTTTTATCGCCGATTTATCAGCCAGTTTTCATCATTGGCGACTCCTCTCACCCGGGTATTACAGAAGAAGACCCCTTTTTTGTGGACCGAAGAAACCCAAAAAGGGTTTGAAGCATTGAAAGACGCATTTACCTCTGCTCCCGTTTTGGTGCACGCGGATCCTGACCAACCATACATCGTGGAAGCAGATGCATCAGAACATGCGGTAGGAGCGGTTCTGTCGCAACGCCATGTCACCACAGGCCAACTTCACCCGGTGGCATACCATTCGAACAAGCTCAACCCAGCAGAGAGAAACTACATGATAGCCGAAAAGGAACTCTTGGCAATCAGGAATGCCTTCCAGGAGTGGAGACATTTACTCCAAGGTGCCAGACAGATGTTTACCGTATATACGGACCACCGGAATTTACAGTTCATGACTGCTGCCCGCCACCTATCCCCTCGGCAACTACGATGGACCCTGTTATTTGCCGAATATAACTTCGTAGTCACTTATCAACCTGGTAGGGACAATAAAAAGGCAGACACCTTAACCCGGCAAACGAATAACCCGACTCAGGAAAAACAGGAAGAAAAAGCCATACTCAATCCTGAAAGAGTAATTTGTGCCACCGTCACGGAACCCTTCCTTAAAAGCGTGGCACAGGGCATGCAGACACAAAGTTGGAAAAAGTGGCTGAAAGAACACCCGGAATGGATCCTAAAAGATGGTCTTCCAATACGAGGAAAGCAATTGCTGCTCCCCCTCAGCCCTCTGCGAAAACAGGTTTTCACCTGGTGTCATACCCTTCCCAGCGTTGGTCACAATGGGGTAGAAAAAACCACAGAGAGAATATTGCGCCTATTCTGGTGGCCTACCGTCAGAACAGATATCTGCACCTGGGTTAAGGAATGTGTAATATGTAACCAAATGAAAACCTCCCACACCAAACAAGCAGGACTCTTACAGCCTTTGCCCACTCCAGAACAGCCGTGGGAATTCATCTCCTTGGACTTTATAGTAGGCATGCCACCGGATAAGGGACATACAACGATTTTGGTAGTGATGGATTACCTTTCAAAGATGGCACACTTCATAGCCTGTAAAGCCATGCCCACAGCCAGTCAGTTGGCTCAACTGCTGTTGGTCCACGTGGTGCGGTTACATGGATTACCACAAGTAGTGGTTTCGGATAGGGGTCCCCAATTCACGGCCAGGTTTTGGAAGGCATGGTGCACAGCCCTCAGGATAACGCCTAACCTGTCGACAAGCTTCCACCCTCAAACCGATGGGCAAACAGAGAGGGTAAACCAAACCTTGAAACAATATTTAAGGTGCTATGTGGACAACACCACCGAAGCCTGGGTGGATAGCTTATGGTTGGCCGAGATCGCTTACAACAGCGCTACACATAGCTCCACCAAATATTCCCCTTTCTTTTGCTCTTATGGGTTCCACCCCAGATTCATACCTTTTCTGCACCCAGTTAGAACTGAGGCCTTGCCAGAAGTGAAACAGAGGGTGCTACACATTCAAAACACCTTGAAACAAACACAGGATGAGTTGAGAAAGGCCAAAAGGGTGTACAAGGCATACGCAGATAGACACCGACGTGCAGGGCCCGTATATAAGTTGGGGGATTATGTATGGGTGTCCACTAGGAACATGAGGTTCAAAAGATACAGTATCTTTAATCCTAAATTCATAGGCCCATATAAGGTAGTGAAGCTTATAAATCCTGTGGCAGTCAGAGTAGCTTTGCCCTCCTCGCTTAGGATTCATCCATCCTTTCATGTCTCCTTACTGAAACCCGTTCGTTCACCGGCCAAAAAAGGGTTACCCCCGGTGTTAGCGAATGAGGAACAGGAATATGAAGTGAGGGGTATCCTGGATTCCAAGATACACCGTTCCAGATTATGGTACCTGTTAGCTTGGAAAGGATACGGGGATGAAGAGAACTCATGGGAACCTGAAACGGGAGTACATGCCCCTCGTTATGTCCGGCAGTTCCACAAACGGTTCCCGAGAAAGCCATGCCTTTGCCAGTGTTCATCGGGAGAGAGATGTACTGTTGCGGATCACAGGAGGGGGGCTCGAGGAACACTGTCTCTGCGCGCACGGACACATAACCGTCCGTGAGCACCATATCAAAATTACATTACCCTGAAGTCTCGGTGCGCTGACGTAACGACATCAAGACGCGCCCGAGGCGAGTATTGAAAATGCTTCCGGGGCAGCAGAACGCTGCCGCTTACTCCATCCCTGAGGAGCTGTGCTGAGATCCAGAGGCGGGTAAGGGTGCCGAGTGCACCGCGTTTCAAGTCCTACCTTATTCAGTACATTGCTCAATCTTGCTGTGTGGCGGTCTGAGAGGTCCGCTCTTGGCTTTGCGAGTGCTCCGTTGGTGGGACCAAGTGCCGGTTCTAGATGGGGCAACATCCTATAGCAGGTCCCAGTTCGCGGTG
Organism: Triturus cristatus; assembly: GCF_964204655.1. NCBI lineage: Eukaryota > Metazoa > Chordata > Amphibia > Caudata > Salamandridae > Triturus > Triturus cristatus. The sequence continues at coordinate 1,076,561,304 of NC_140591.1, read as the reverse complement.
ATTCCTCTAACAGACTTAAACTCATGACATTGGGGTTACCTGGATTGTGTGCTTACTTCATCATCCCTGATTGGTGAAAGTGAGACAAACAGTGGTTCTAATTGATTTCCCTGTTGGCGAGCCGCCTTCGGCTCTTGCAGGGGAGACCTTACGCATTCCTTCCCTGTTGGCGAACTGCTCCTGTTCACGCAGGGAAAACGTTTATGGTTTTATTTTACCGCTTTATCACTGCCAAGCTTTATTGGCGGTCCTGATACTTTATCGTTTACCAGCATTGGATGGTGATTGTGAGGAACAAACCTAATTCACCCCTGGAAAGAGAGAGGGGAACTATCCTTGGTATATTAAGGGATAGACGCCCCGGTGCATGGTGTTTATACTATAGATTGTATATGCATGTGAATACTGCCTCTACCCAAGACGTATTGGGGATGGGGGCCGGGCAAAGGTGCCACTATTGCTGATTCTGTGCTACTTGTGAATATCATGTGATCTCTTTATGTGTCCTGCAGCAGGGGTATTGAGAGGGAGCAGAGAACCGCTCTTCCACACCCCTGTCACGCTCTTCAGGATTGTTCCATGGTACGTGGTAGGAGCCGGGGTGACACCTCATGGTTAATGTTACAGGCTATGGCACAGATTGCTGACTATGATATTTCTTCACTAGGTTGAGTTCTAGAGAGCAACAGCGTGTATCCTTGCAGAATAGACAAGGCGGTGTTTCTTTCCTTACAGGTATTACAGGTGGAATGTGGGGTGAAGTTACAGTGGGACCCGGGTAGAATAGGAAGGAACGGTACACAAGCTTTGGTGATTTATCTTGCTATTATTGTCTTTCCAGGTCTCCCTCCCTGCTGTCCCCTTCCTTCCCTTCCCCCGCTTGACCACTCCATGGAGTCTGTGTTGACCTATCTTCAGATCATGGTGGTGTCGAGAGGTGGACCATTCTGAGCAACGTACAATCCTGAGGAGTCACGGCCACAACAATCAATGGTTTTGGCAGTAAGACAGAGGATGCGGATCTCCTAATCTTCCTAAAGAAATTCGATATTTTATTATTTCAAGAAACCTCGTCGACATCACCTGTACTGATGAATGGTTTTAAAGAATTCCAACAACACGCCATCAAACACAAATCATCCTGCCGAGCATCTGGTGGTTTATCAATTTATCTTAGCACGAGCATCCCATGGTCCTATGAACAGATTGGGCTAGGACAAACTTGGATTCAATGTATAAAAATCGTATTACCACAAAATTGCATCAATGGTTCGTCAAGCAACCACGAGGAAAAATCACTATTAATATGTAACAGTTACATTCATCCAGCATCAAAGGCAAAACAGGAGAAAATTGCAATTCTTATAGCGCTGCTTAAATCATTACAATCCACCTTTCCACAAGCAGGAATCGTATTGTCAGGTTATTTCAATATGTTCCTATTGCAAGCAGATCAAATACAAAATAAACAGCAAAACACATTTAAAGGGAAAACAATCCCCCGTGTAGTTAAAAATCACCGTAAAAAGATCGTCATGGTCAATTATGTGCTTCAATATTGGATGAAATAGGGATGATAACTCTAAATGGACGCCTTCCGCAAGATCAACCAGTGGCACCAACTAGAATGGTTAACCAGGCATACTCCATTCTAGACTACACAATAGTGGACATGAAGCTACTGCAAATGATCTCTAGTTATCAAATCATTCACAGACTAGAAAGTGATCACAGTCCGCAGTCAATCGACTTGTGTATCAAAATTTCAAGAGCAGCCTCTAGCAATGATTTATTGTAAATCCCAAGTCCATACAATCTATAAAGACTTGCGTGGAATGGCAAAAAAGCTAGTGAAAAAATGAATTTTCTAAAAAATCTACCAGTAACTAGAGAAGAACTAAGTTTGGAACAGCCCTGGGCAAATTGGGAAAATATGATCACGATGCTTATTTCCAAATTTACATCACAGAATAAGCATAGCGGAAGCAAACCCAGGACAATAACAACAGTGTTCCTTAGCTCACTATCAGGTAAAAAAAGGTAATTAAATCGGGAAATAGGAAAACTACGTGGCAATGCCCTGAGCACGAGCAAAGGTGTAAAGCAGCGAATCCATCAACTGAGGCACACATACAAAAAGAGGTGTGGACAGCAAAGAAAACACAACAAACTGAAATCTGGCTAAAATTACTGGAAGCAAGGAAATCAAATAACAATAAGAAATTCTGGGCGGAAATCAGCAACATAGCAAACGGATCCTTCCGCCAACATAACGTAAACATACTAGAGGCAGACTGGATAGTCCATTTAGCTAAAAAACCAAATTAATAATACCAAAAATCAAGTAATGAATACAGATCACATTGTTCTGTATCAAAAAACGATCATCCAGACAACGCGTTTGAAGGAAATTGGATTCAAAACAAGCAGGTCCAAACGGTCATAAAAAAATTAAGATCTAGTGGAGCCCAAGCCCAAATGGCTTGCCAAATGGGTTTTTAAATAAGATACATCACTCTGGGCTGAATTTCTTACTAAATTGTTCAACCAAGCTTTCCAATCAAAGCGCGTTCCAGCATCATGGAGAGGCAGCGTCTTACATCCGATATTTAAAGCTGGCACTAGATCGGACCCGGCGAATTACAGGTTAACAGCTTTAATCGATCTAGAGGCCAAAATATACGCGTCAAATCTTCTGATAGCACTAGACGAATGGGTCACTTCCACCAAGATTCTCCCAGTCACACAGACAGGCTTTAGACCAGGTACAAGTACGATGTGCAATATTCTGGCCTTGAACCTTCTTGTCGAAAAATCAAAGGCTAAATCAACCAAATTGTACACCTGCTTTGTCGATCTAAAAGCAGCTTTAGACATGGTACTGAGAGAACTCTTGTGGCAAAAGATGGCAAATTGGGGCATTCCATCACTGCTATTGCAGGCCATTGTCAACTTGTATGAAAAAAACAAGGGGGGAGTGGAGAGGAACTACTTATCAAAAGTAGTGGAGGTGGATACGTCCTCCTTTAGTAACTTACAAACCATAAAGATCCACCCTCAGAACAGGTTCAAAAATAATATTTTCGGAGGAGGAGCCTAGCGCGCAACCAAGATGGCCGCGTAGGAGCGAGGCTCCCGAGGACCTCCGCAACCTCCTACGACTATCCTGAATTTATCCTGTCTCGGACGAGGGGAATGTGTTGGTGAGCCTGAGCTGAGGTGGCACCCGTTTCCCGTTGTCAAATCGGACCTCAGACACCGGAGTGAGCACCGATTGAAGTCTGCGGCCTTCTCCTCGCCAGACCCCGGATTTGCGCTGAGGGGTGACCCAGTGACAAAGTGAACAACAGCGGCGGGCCGGGCCTGGCGAGTCGCGTACCCCGCACTTTCGCTTTCACTTTCGCACCCCCTTGCTGTCTTTGCAGGGTTGGGTCGCGGGGCTCTTTGTGTTGGTGTGGTCTCGTGGGGAGACTCGGCCTGCCCGCCGGCTGTGACCCACCCCGCCGATCTGAGGTGGCCCCCCCCGGAGCTTGTGGCCCTGATTGCCTGCTCTTCACGTCGTGGCTGGTGCGATCGGGGGACTGGTGGCCATGGCCACGAAGCAAGATGGAGACCGGGCAAAGACCAAATCGACCCGGCGTGGCACCACCCATCAGGCCAACAGTATGGACCGCTATACTCTCCAGAAGGGATCTCCTGGCGGACCGCACAAATCCCCTGAGGGCCCTCCTGATGCCCCGGACCTGCCCACGGATCTGACTCTGCGTGATGTCATGGGCGCCATTGCCGAGATGAAGGCCTCGGTGGGCTAGCGGTTCGACACACTGGCACAGAAGATCGACTCGGTCCTCGTGGATGTTGGCCTGGTGAGGGCCGACCTTTCCAAGACCAACGACCGAGTTGATTCTTTGGCCCACACCGCATCGGGCCTTACTACTGAGGTGGCGGCACTACAAAAGGAGGTGCGCCGGCATAGTCAGGCGAGCGCCCTTATGGATCGGCGCCTGGAGGACTCCGAGAGTCGGGCCCGGAGGAACAACATTTGCATCATCGGGGTGCCCGAGGGACGGGAGGAAGCAGCGGCGGACCTATTTGTGGAGGACCTGATCGCTACCCATCTCCAGCCACGGGGGCTCAGTAAATTCTTCGCGGTGGAGCGGGCCCACAGGGTTCCCGGGGGACGGCCGAAGGTCGGAGCCCCTCCGCGGCCCCTCATTGCCCGGATTTTCAACTTTCGGGACAGAGACGCTATCCTGCAAGCCTCCAGACTGCATGGGCCGGTTAAGCTTGACAATATGGAGGTGAACTTTTATCCTGATTTCACCCCAGCGGTCCAGAAGCAGAGACTGAGCTTCCAAGGCGTCAAGCGCCGTCTTCGGGACCTGAACCTTAAATACGCTATGCTCTTCCCAGCCAAGCTGCGAGTGGAGGTAGAGGGTCGCACGCACTTTTTTGACCGTCCCGAAGCGGCCGGAGACTGGCTGGACACTCTGTCTGGGGATCGTGATCTGGGAGGCGGGGGGGGGGCGGCGGGGGGAGACGGCACACTGGATCGGGACTGAGGAGGTAATATTCTGCTTCACTCTGGACAAAAATGATGCCGCTCTCGATTAAGCGTTTGTCTGTATAATTTCCCCTCCTATTGAGGTTGTGTGGGGTCTACTGGGGGTTCTCCTTCCTCCTCTAGGGGGTTTAGCTAGTTTTTTGCTATATACATGGGGCGACAGGCACACTGCACGTTGGGGGGGCTGTTCGGGCTCATGCAGGGGTGCAGGGAGGGGGGAGTTTTGTTGGGGCGGGTGGGCAGGGATGGGGGGGTGTTGTTTGTTTTTACCACAAGGCAAAAGTATTATTGTGCTAGCTCTATAGTGCTCTCCGGGGGACAAATGGTGGCTTCTGTCTACGATGGGGGGTAGGGAACTAACTTTGTTATCCTGGAACGCGAATGGACTGGGGGACAGGATAAAACGAGGTGTGGTCCTGCAGTTCTTGAAGCGAATCTCGCCCGATGTAGTTTTTCTGCAGGAGACACACCTCATTGGCAACTCCTTCTGCGCCATGAATCGGCGTGGCTATCGCCTAGTGGCCCATTCGGGCTTCACGTCTGGCTCAAGGGGTGTGGGCATCATGGTTAAGAACTCGCTCCCGTTGGAGATTGATGAGGTGCTCCATGACGACAGGGGACGTTATGCGGTCTTGGTGGGAAGGATGGAGGGCAAAGTGGTCGTTTTTGTGTCAGTATACGTCCCGCCGGGGCTGCAGTCGACTACCTTTGCGGACCTGGGGCGCCTCCTCCTTGACCTTCCGGGGGAGATTCTGGTGGTGGGGGGGGATTTCAATGCGGTGGTTTCCGGGACTGTGGATCGTCACCCCCCTAGGAACCTCCCCCGGGCCCAAGCGTGGCTATCTGGTCTATTGGATACCTTGGGATTGGTGGATTGCTGGTGTTTAAAACATCCCACGCAGTTACAGTATACCTTCCATTCGGGGGCCCATGGTAGTCTCTCGTCCTGCGTGTGGTTACGCATGTGGTGCTGCTACCCGAAGCGAGGAGATGCCTATTGAATGTGTGGGAACCTGCCGACTATTCGGCGCCACAGACGTGGTGGGTGACTCTGGGATATATGGTGGCCAAGCGTGATATTGCTCAACTGTGGGGATCCCAGAGGTCCCCGACTGTCTCTGCCTGGAAGGAACATATGGATTGGTGCATGTTTCGGGAAAAGGTGGTGTATGTGGCGAGAGGTAAGCCTGGGACATGGGTGAAAGTATGGGGCCCCTGGAACGCCTACCGAGGGGGAATTTGTGCTCCGCCGTTATTGCCCGATCCGTCGCCTGCCCCATCTCCTTAGCCGACCCATCTTCCTTGTTCCGGACATTGAGTTTACCCAGCCCTAGTCCTGATCTCTTCCCCTTATTGATACTCCTATGGACTGGTAGGGTCCCCCTCTCAGGGGAGCACATGCTGCTATTTCGGATTGTGGATTGCCTTGTGGGTTTGTTTTTTCTGGTTGTTTTTTCAGTTTAAAATGAAACCGTACAGTGCGGTCCGGATGGGGTGGCTATCAACGCTGCTAACTCCTGTGCATCTTCCTCAGCCGCAACGCACGCTCTACAATGTGTATCATGTGCTCCTTTTGTCTACTAGCGGCCGGCCGGAAGGTTGTAGGCCCATCTTTGTATATTTTTTGAGTTTTGTAATAAAGGGTTTCAAAAAAAATAAAGAAAAAAAATAAAGAAAAAAAATATTTTCATGTCCTCCCGGGTAATGTGTGTTTCCTACAATGGTGGGAAAAAACACACAGTATTGTTAAGGCATTACAGAACCCTACCATCTGGATCGCTAGACCTGATCCCTTGATATAGTGTGTGTGCTTTATGTTTTATGTGCGTAAGTCCTTGTCTGTCTCTTTTTCTTCCTACTATTTCAGCGGCACACGCCACCATCCAACTGCACTATGATTAATAATGAGGAAATACATGGTCACTCATCTCACTTCCTTGTTGCAGGTATATTATACATTCACCATGGCTGGCTATACCGTAGGTCGCGCATTATGATACATGTACCTCCTTTCTTTATTTCAGATGAACTGATTCACTATCCCTAATCAGGTATCTTACACGTGCATTGGGAATCGACATTGTTAGATCTGGGGGTCTCTAGTTGGCAGTATAGGTACCACTGTCCAAGTAGGGACCCTTGCTTCTAGTCAGGGAAAGGGGGATACACTGTTAAGATAACCCCTGCTCACCCTCTAGGTAGCTTGGCCTGAGCAGTCTAGGCTATCAAAGGCAATGTGTAAAGTATTTGTACCAACACTCACAGTAACACAGTGAAAACACCACAGATTTACTCCACACCAGTTTTAGAAAAATAAGGTATCTTTACTAAAAACTTCACAAGAACAAATACTGCAGAAAGACCAACATACAATTAAAAAGATTACTTTAAAGATAGTTCAAGAGTTTGCAGAAAGTACTCCAGGATGTAAAAGTCAATGTCCTGCACAGTGCGACTCTCAATGCACAAAATGCGACACTCTCGTGCCCAACAGTACCTGTAGTTGCGATAAGGTTCCCAAAAGCTATCACAAGGAAGATGGCAAAGGCGATGCGATACTCCTGAGATCTTGTGGAGGCTTTGCAGCAGCCCTGCTTCACGCAGCAGAGGTGGATGCGCCGGCTCCGATCTGTAGGGGGAGGATGCGATGACGTTGGCTTTCGTTGCGTAGGTTTCTTAGGGGGAAGCTTCACGCACAGGTTCGATGCGACACTCTTCACCGTGGCACGATGCGCGGCGTTGACTTCCGGCGCCGCAACTCTCGATGCGCCACGGAACAGGACTCTGCGTCGACGCGCGCAGCGACTGGATACTTTCACGCACCGGCAGTGGTGCGGCCCGCAAACTGGTTCTGCGACGACCCTCGCAGCGTCAGGAATCTTCTCGCACCGGATCGATGCTCGACGCACTCGGCGATGCGGGGACTCCGGGTGCTGCGATGACGCCGCGATGAAATTCTCCTCGCACTCTCGTTCTTGCGACACGCAATCGGATGATGCGTTGGGTACCAGTTACTCTTTTTCACGCTTCTGCTTCCCAGCTCCCAAAACACAGCAAAACGACCTCCTGAGGCCCCAAGACTGGGCAAGCACTCCAAGGCAGGTCAGAACTCCTTCAGCAGAGCTCCAGGGGAGCTGGTGGTGAAGTCCTTTTGTTCCTGGGACTTCTTAACAGGGAGCCAGCTCTTCTCAGGCCCTTGGAGATCAGAATCAAAAGAAGGGGACACAGCAAAGTCCTTCCCCTCTCCTTGGCAGCAAAGCAAAACAGCAAGCAGGCAGTCTTCTCCTCTTCAGTTCTTTTCAGCTTTCTCCTTGGCAGAGGTTTCTTCTTAGTTCCAAAGTGATCTAAAGTTTTAGGTGTCTGGGGTCCTCTTCTTATACCCCTCCAAGTCTTTGTCTCTCTGTGTTTCAGTGGGGGGATTCCCCTGCTCAAACCGGTTCCTGGGTGTGCTCTGCCCTGGAGCACCTGGTTCCTTTCAGAGTGAGGGGCAGAGTCGTTAGACGCTCAGCAGAAGGTGGAGCCTTCTTTGTGCCAGCAGAGGCAGAGTCCTCAGCCTGGCCAGCAGGGGGTGGAGGCAGCATTATGCTGGCAGGGGCAGCCCTATTCAAACCCAGGGACTACTCCTCCCACCCATCTAAAGCAGATCTCCCTATTCCCCCTGCTGCTGACTTATCCAGGCTCCTGGAGCCACCTAGCCCATCGCATGACACCAGTCAGCCAACCAGCACACAGGCACACAGGAAGGTTAAACAGGAGAATAGCTACTTTCTAAAAAGTGCTATTCTCACACAGTGAATTTAAAAACCATCTTGCTAAAAAGATGTATAATTAAATTCTGAACACAAAGTTACCAAACTTGGATTTTCTATCTTGCCCTTATGGGAAGATAGGCATGTAAACAGCCTTCCCCATTCTATCCTATGGGCAAGATAGCCTCTCAGCAGTGAAAAACGAAAATGGCTGTAATTCACTACCAGGGCATGTTACACACCTCAGTACATGCCCTACCTTTCAGATACACAGCACCCAGCCCAGGGGGGTACCTAGGGACACCATAGGGATGCCTGACATGTACAGAAAGGGAAGGATAAAGCCTGGTCAGTGGGTGCACTGGCCAGGTCGACATGGCAGTCCTGGACTGCACATAGGCACTGCAAGCAGGCCTAAGACATCATTTTAGCGATACTCCTGTGGGTGGCACAATCAGTGCTGCAGCCCACTAGTAGCATTTGAATCACCAGCCCTGGCACACTCAGTGCACTTTACTAGGGGCTAACAGGTGAAACGAATATACCAATTATGGATAACCAATCAATATAACAATTTATACAGAGAGCATATGCACTTTAGCACTGATCAGCAGTGGTAAAGTGCCCAGAGTCCTTTTGCCAACAACCACAGTTTAGAAAAAATAAAGGAGGAAGAAGCAAAAAGTTTGGGGATAACCCTGCAAAAAGGGCCGTTTCCAACACAACCCCCTTCCAGCCTAAAGCCAGGGTAGACCAAGCGATACCTCGATGGGATTCCCTGCTTAGGGCGATAGAACACGGAAACTGGCCCAAACATCAGGGTACTATTCCTGTTCTACGCCTTCCTGAACCCGGTTGGATCTCTCCAGCCATACTCTCAGGGTCCACTACGCCAACCCATGTGGAACCCTTCTCTTCACCTGTGGACACCACCTGTGCAGCACCTAGCCTTAACTTGCTCACAGGTGTGTCCCAACAGACAGACAGCATGCCGCAGTGACCAGTGGCAGTGGTCAGGGATGAGACCCAGGCCTTATGCCTCTCAGGGCCCTTAAACCCCTGTGGCATCAGAAGGTGGGGGCAGTAGCCCCAGGTGCTGGGCACCCTTTGTCCACTTCCTTTCCTGTCAGGTCTGGTCTGACAACCTGGCACTGACCCACCAGCCCCGGGCCTGTATCCGGTGGCTGGACAGGAGGCTGGGGTGGGCTGTCCCATACCCGGTCCTCCTCTTCCTTGGGGATCTGTACCCTCCCACCTGGAGCGGTACCCCCTTCTGGAATAGTCAGGGCACCTGTGGCAGGTGTCCTGCACCATTCGCCCACCAGTTCAGGGGTTCCATCCTGCAACTGGGATCCCAGGTCAGGGGGGACACCCCAGACCTGTCCCTCCAACCTAGGGTCTACACCCTCCAGGTGAACCGGGGTCAGAGGCGAGGACTCCCTCCCTCTGCACCCACTTCCAGAGTGCTGCACCCTCCCCACTGGAGTGGTACCCCTGGAAGCCAAACCGGTCAGGATACAGATTACAGATGTCCTTCCCTCCAGGTCAGGCAAATCCTGAACCTGGCCTCCCAACCCAGGGACTAAACCCTGCGGTTGCACACCTGCCTGGCATGCCAGGACATCTGGGGACTCACACAGTATCTCCCCGAGGGTGACACATGACTCATGTGTCTCGTGACAGTCTGCCTGGCGCAGATCTCCCGGCCCCTGTCCACCTGACAGTGCGCGAAGATCCCCCAGGACAGAAGTGGCGTCACCATGGTCACTCCTAGGGGACTCAGCCCTTCTGGCTGGTCCCTGACCCACTGGTTCTCCCACTGGGGAACACATCCCCCTCTCACCCCTTAGTCCGGACTTCTGTACCCTCCCAACTGGAGCGGTACCGCCAGACACAAGAACCACTGGAGCTCTGTTTACAGAGGCTCCAGCTTCTCCTGACACTAGGAGATCCTCCTCAAATGGCCTACTAGCACTGTCTAGGCCCCCAACCTGGTGTTCCCTTAAGGAACCCACCAGGCCCTGAGACTGAGTTTCGGGCACCTTGGGACCCACAGTCCCACACTCACCCCTTCTCCACTGAGACAGGACGTGAGCCCCTACACCCCTCCCACTACACTGGGACCTAACTGGGCTACACTGAACCACTTCCACCTCACAGGTCTGGAAGATATCCGGGCCACTCCTTTTGGGATCACTCCCCAATGCCTCTCCAGACCTTTTGACATCCAACCAAAGGTCTGCCTCCAACGCAAGCTCTCTGGAACCAGAGAACTCACACTCCACCGGGTGTTGGCATAGCTCTGGAAAACAGGGACTTAAAATATGCTCTCCAACAAATGAATCACACAGCCCCCCACAGTTGTTAACCAAGCTACTGTTCGCCTCACCCTCCAGTGCCTCACACAGTTACCTCACACCACTCTCCTGAGATTGGCAAGACAGTACCTGACTGTCTCTGTCACACAACTCACACTCTTCTGGGTGGTCTTCACACTCACACACCAAGGTTTCTACCATGGGGGAACCCCTCTCCCTGTACCTCTCATCTAGGGTCAGTAGAGTGTCCCTCCCACCCCTAGGAATATGGTCCCCTGTGCCAGTTCCCCAATCTACTTCAGGGACACTGCACCCCACTGGAACTACGTCATAAACTTGAAACCCTGGTGTATGTCAACCCCCTCCCTCAAGTTAGGCGCCACATCTCTGGGTGTTTGTACCTCTCCCTCAGCACTGGATATTACAATCTTGCTGCCACCATCTGAGCTGGACTCCACCTCCAACTCAGCAAAGCTCACTTCTTGAGCTAACCATTCTTCTTCAGCTGAGACACTCATGGCCTCAAGCCTCTCGAGCTCCAAATCAAGCTCCCTCATTCTTAATTCATGTGCCAAGGTCAATTTCAATTCTTCCAAGGCATACATCTTCTTGCTCTCTTCTACTTTGTTCTGGGTTTCTATTTCCATCATCTTCAACTCAAGCCTCATGACTTCGAACTCATGATCTCTAACCCTTTGATTCTCCTCCAACTCCTCTGGAGTGAGACTCCTACTGGAATGGGAGCTGCCAGCCCTTGAGACTGGTCCGACCACGGGCAGATCTGGGGGAACAAAACCATTCTCTTCATCTGCATCATCTTCCTCTTGGGCCTCCCAACAGGCCTTCAAGAATCTTTGTAGCACATCCTTTCTAGATCCGCTTTTCACAGGGCAACCAAGGTCTTTGCAGAATTGCCTGAGCTCCTCAACTTTGTATGAATATAAATCCGCAATGGAAAACTCCAATTCTGCCCTCTCACTTGTTGCCACCTGAGACATGATGCTCTTGAAGAGTTACTCAAAAATAGAATAAAAAAATACAGTATGTGGTTGCGTATTGGTCTGCACTTAAACTAGTGATGTACACCAATTACTGTGGGTCAAGTACAAATACAAGTTCAATCCTCACCGCTGACCACCAATGTTAGATCTGGGGGTCTCTAGTTGGCAGGGTAGGTACCACTGTCCAAGTAGGGACCCTTGCTTCTAGTCAGGAAAAGGGGGATACACTGTTAAGATAACCCCTGCTCACCCTCTAGGTAGCTTGGCCTGAGCAGTCTAGGCTATCAAAGGCAATGTGTAAAGTATTTGTACCAACACTCACAATAACACAGTGAAAACACCACAGATTTACTCCACACCAGTTTTAGAAAAATAAGGTATCTTTACTAAAAACTTCACAAGACCAAATACTGCAGAAAAACCAACATACAATTAAAAAGATTACTTTAAAGATAGTTCAAGAGTTTGCAGAATGTACTCCAGGAAGTAAAAGTCAGTGTCCTGCACAGTGCGACTCTCCATGCACAAAATGCGACACTCTCGTGCCCAACAGTACCTGTAGTTGCGATAAGGTTCCCAAAAGCTATTACAAGCAAGATGGCAAAGGCGATGCGATACTCCTGAGATCTTGGGGAGGCTTTGCAGCAGCCCTGCTTCACGCAGCAGAGGTGGATGCGCCGGCTCCGATCTGTAGGGGGAGGATGCGATGACTTTGGCTTTCGTTGCGTAGGTTTCTTAGGGGGAAGCTTCACGCACAGGTTCGATGCGACACTCTTCGCCGTGGCACGATGCGCGGCGCAGCGTTGACTTCCGGCGCCGCAACTCTCGATGCGCCACGGAACGGGACTCTGCGTCGACGCACGCAGCGACTGGATACTTTCACGCACTGGCTGTGGTGCGGCCCGCAAACTGGTTCTGCGATGACCCTCGCAGCGTCAGGAATCTTCTCGCACCGGATCGATGCTCGACGCACTCGGCGATGCGGGGACACCAGGTGCTGCGATGACGCCGCGATGAAATTCTCCTTGCACTCTCGTTCTTGCGACACGCAATCGGATGATGCGTTGGGTACCAGTTACTCTTTTTCAGCTTCCAAGCTCCCAAAACACAGCAAAACGACCACCTGAGGCCCCAAGACTGGGCAAGCACTCCAAGGCAGGTCAGAACTCCTTCAGCAGAGTTCCAGGGGAGCTGGTGGTGAAGTCCTTTTGTTCCTGGGACTTCTTAACAGGGAGCCAGCTCTTCTCAGGCCCTTGGAGATCAGAATCAAAAGAAGGGGACACAGCAAAGTCCTTCCGCTCTCCTTGTCAGCAAAGCAAAACAGCAAGCAGGCAGTCTTCTCCTCTTCAGTTCTTTTCAGCTTTCTCCTTGGCAGAGGTTTCTTCTTAGTTCCAAAGTGATCTAAAGTTTTAGGTGTCTGGGGTCCTCTTCTTATACCCCTCCAAGTCTTTGTCTCTCTGTGTTTCAGTGGGGGGATTCCCCTGCTCAAACTGGTTCCTGGGTGTGCTCTGCCCTGGAGCACCTGGTTCCTTTCAGAGTGAGGGGCAGGGTCGTTAGACGCTCAGCAGGAGGTGGAGCCTTCTTTGTGCCAGCAGAGGCAGAGTCCTCAGCCTGGCCAGCAGGGGGTGGAGCCAGCATTGTGCTGGCAGGGGCAGCCCTATTCAAACCCAGGGACTACTCCTCCCACCCATCTAAAGCAGATCTCCCTATTCACCCTGCTGCTGACTCATCCAGGCTCCTGGAGCCACCTAGCCCATCACATGACACCAGTCAGCTAACCAGCACACAGGCACACAGGAAGGTTAAACAGGAGAATAGCTACTTTCTAAAAAGTGCTATTCTCACACAGTGAATTTAAAAACCATCTTGCTAAAAAGATGTATAATTAAATTCTGAACACAAAGATACCAAACTTGGATTTTCTATCTTGCCCTTATGGGAAGATAGGCATGTAAACAGCCTTCCCCATTCTATCCTATGGGCAAGATAGCCTCTCAGCAGTGAAAAACGAAAATGGCTGTAATTCACTACCAGGGCATGTTACACACCTCAGTACATGCCCTACCTTTCAGATACACAGCACCCAGCCCAGGGGGGTACCTAGGGCCACCATAGGGATGCCTGACATGTACAGAAAGGGAAGGATAAGGCCTGGTCAGTGGGTGCACTGGCCAGGTCGACATGGCAGCCCTGGACTGCACATAGGCACTGCAAGCAGGCCTAAGACATCATTTTAGCGCTACTCCTGTGGGTGGCACAATCAGTGCTGCAGCCCACTAGTAGCATTTGAATCACCAGCCCTGGCACACTCAGTGCACTTTACTAGGGTCTAACAGGTGAAACAAATTTACCAATCATGGATAACCAATCAATATAACAATTTATACAGAGAGCATATGCACTTTAGCACTGATCAGCAGTGGTAAAGTGCCCAGAGTCCTATTGCCAACAACCACGGTTTAGAAAAAATAAAGGAGGAAGAAGCAAAAAGTTTGGGGATAACCCTGCAAAAAGGGCCGTTTCCAACAGACATGCACTGAAATTCTTGTGACTATTAGTGTAATTCTGCAATCCACATAATCTCGTGAGTGTAAATAGGGATCGCACTAGTCCTGACGAAGAAGCTTGGGGACCTTCAAAACATGTTGACACACCTAAGAGGCACAGCTCATTGAGGCATATTTACCTCCGCCCCATTTTTATTAATACCAGCTCACAGGTATATTAAAGATTTTTTTTAAATCGACGAGCCAGGTATTTTTTAACCTCACCCACCCATCCACTCCTGACCCTTGCACTCACTCCCCTACAAAACACATTGTTTTCACAACCAAAAGGTGCTCCCACGTAATCGTAGGTTGTAGCACGCCCCATCCCGTAGAGGGGCGGGAGGACCCCTATGATGAAGCATGACACCAAGGGCCCTTTTGGTATTGTAGGAAACACACATTACACGGGAGGACATGAAAATATTCTTTTTGAACCTGTTCTGAGGGTGGATCTTTATGGTTTGTACATTGTCAGCTTGTACACATCTACTTTGGCCAAGATAAAACTAGGGATTGGTGAAAGAACCACAGCAAGGATGCCAACGCATACCAGGTTAAAGCAGGGATGTGTGCTGGCCCCTAGTCTTTTCAACATCTTCACCGCAGACCTAGCTAAGAGGCTATCAGAAGTCCAAAGTGATCCTCCAAAGATAGCACACTGCAAAATAGGAAGCATGCAGTACTCTGATGACATTATTCTATGCAGTCAGACTCCAGTGGGCTTACAGCGCCTGATTACAAAGCCACTGGATTACACCAAGGAGCTTGGTTTGTTTCTTAACTACAACAAAACAAAGGTCATCTGTTTCTCAGCGAACACCGGGCAAAACAGAAACAAACACAAGTGGTATGCAGCAGGAAACATCATAGAGCAGAGTGCATCCTATAAATATCTGGGAGTAGTGGTTGATTCGAGGTTCACACTTAAAGATCACTTAACAAACAGAAAAGCTCAAGCAAATAAATTACGATTCGCTTTAAACATGTTAAAATCAAAATTAAAGTGTCAATAAAATTCCCATCTACTAAACGTTATTGCTGCCAAGTTTCTCCCAACCCTCACTTATGGCTCTGAATTATTCAAAGGTCAAGATGCAAACTTCCTGAATCTCCAACAATCAGGCCTGTTCAAACAAATTTTTCGGATACCGCAGTTTGCATCACAAGCATAAGTGTTACTGGAATTTGTGTTATCAAACCAACATCCAGTTAGGCAAGCAGCAATAATAAAAATGTGTTGTGAAATTAAAAGCAGCAGAAGAGGAATCTTTGCTGGGGTATTGCTGGAAAGAAATGAAGAGTCAAGCAATTGGGAAAAAAAGACTGGCTTACAGTACCTGAACAAGCTTTAACAACTCTCAACATGCATGATGCTTGGAACACCATTTACAGTTTCACCGCATTCCAAAAAATAGCCAACAATGCTGCAAAGCAAAAAGCTTGGGTAATGGACAAACCAGCCCTAGTAAAGAAAAAAACATGACTGGATGGTTTTATCATTATATGAGATTCAGTCACCTCAACCGTATCTTGTCCAACACATAACTCTATCAATCCAGACATTTCTACTTTGGATCCGGTTGGGATCTTTTAGTTCAAAAGATCAAGTCCCAAAGTGGAAACAAACATGGCCAACCTTGCGTTGCAGACTTTGCGGCCAGGCTGAAGAGACTCTGATTCATCTACTATGCATTTGCCCAGCCGTGAACAATTTGAGACGATATTATTTACTTCATGAATTATGCACTCATCAAGTCAGAGCTTATATAATCACATCCTACTTGCATACTTAGCACATTTGGAACTCTGGTGGTGGATATAGAAGGATGCAAAAGGCTCAGCAGAGACCCACAGCGTTCACTTGAGATTAAAATGAAATATACCATATATTTCAAGGTTTGAAAGTAACACCATACACACAGTGATTGCAAACTATTTAACTATCAAAACATCCTATATACCATGCTGCTATGCGCATTTTAGATACCATCATTGTTACAGAGATACCCATACTCGCATCCTTGCACATGATTTTAGTTATGAGATTGAGGACCATTAACTTTGATTAATCTACTGGTTTATGGTTCAAATTGCATTTTTGCATATGTATCCGGATGCACGTTCCGAAATATCTAGTGTACATTTACGCTTTAAACGTGAATTAGGTTAATAATTTATATTGCAGATTTTGCACATGGTTTTGGACAGAAAATTGTGGATCTGTGATGTCCAGTTTTTTTATTTTTGCAGATAGCTTGCAAGGTATATTCGCACAATGCAAAGTATGAAATTTGATGCTTATCTAAAAACTAGTGTGATTTTGTATACTTCGAATTGCTTTTGTTCTTGATTTTAGCCATAAAGCAGAGGATCTGCAGTACCCAGTAGACATTTGTATTTGCACATGATTTTAACTACAAAGAACAAGGATGGCTTAGATTGAGGAATAACTTAGGTATAGCTGATTTATAATCAACTGGTAGTTGGTCAATGCTGAACTTGTAAACATGAAATCTTACTTTTGCTCCGTGTTCGTCTTCTTTTTAGAAATCTTTGTCAATTTTATGATTTTAATGCAAAATTGGAATGGTTTTAATTAACTATATGCAATAAACATTTACTTACTTGGACTTGATGCACATCTTCTCACACTTTGGAATTGTCTTAAGCTTTACTTGGTTGCCAACAGAAATTCAGGTCCCTGTCTTTTTTTAAGATACTTTGAGCCAGTGAATGTGGGTAGGAGATAACCATTAGCTTCCTGCCAACACCAACACTCTCAGTGGCTCCTCAGATATGCTTTAGGTGCTTCACATGATAATAAACGATAGGGCTTCACTTACATAATTCTGAATCCCAACTTTAATAAGCTGTAAACAAGGCATTTGGCTATATGACTATGAATCACTATTTTCGTTGCAATTACCGTGTTTCTCTTTGGCTTATTTTTGATGTGGCATTGGATGATGTGATGGACAAGGTATGGTAAAATTTTAGAGAGGATGGGGATTACTGTTTATTTTATTGAGCCAAAAAACTCATAAGATTAAAAGAACTAAAGCCATGGGTATGCACTCTTCAGCAGGGTATCAACATGTTTCAATGAATTAATTGCCACCAGATCACACACTATCATGAGAAAAGTCACTCTCAATGTATATTCCTCACAATGCTACACATGCTAGCCCCCTGAGTTGTGTGCAGACCTCTGATTTCCAGATATGTCTAGTCTATGGTAATAGAGATTCTTTTGCTTGTTGAAGTTCTCTGTAGGCACTGAGCGCTATTTTCACTAGTAATTGAAATGTTGAAATATGATCATCCTTAAGTGGAATAAAACTGTGGTCTCTCCCTTATAATCTTCTCCTAAATGTCTTTGTGCTTACCTAATTTCTTCCTTGATATTCAGTGTTATTTGAATGGGAGGTTATAAACCCACTACCTATTTAAGTGGACTATTTGGACTGTGAGTGGTTTATACAGAGGTTCTACTAAAACTATGCCCTTCTGATTTCTCTGTAGTGTGATTAATTAAATAAAAGTAATGTAACCAACTCACTGCTAATGTTCTTCCTATTATGTAGGTATTCCATAATAGCTGTGCTGAGGCTTTTAGAGGGAGTTAAATTTAATGCAATGTGAAACTGAGAGCAAGTTAAAAAAAGTCTTATTCTCCAACCTATGTTAAAATGCATTTGGGCCAAACACTAATCCTTTGCAATGCAAGATTCTGAATCTGCAGCAATATTCAACCAGAAAGGCTTTGTGTCTAGAATATATGATGCATTTCCATCAGTGCTTAATTTCTACAAACTTGTGTTCCGCGGCCCAAGATACCACTTAGAATGCCACTGCAGCTTTCACCCTCTCCTCCCCAATGCCCCTGCCACTGATGCAAAATGCCAGTTCTAACATCCTGGATGCACTACTTTTCTTATCATTTAGTGTATATAGAATTGTTAAACTGTTGTGCTCTGCTGAAAATAGGCAGACAGTGCAAAGCCTCGAAGAGCTGAAGGCATTGCATAAGAAGATGAGCAAGTCAGAAAAATCAATGGGAGCGAGACTGGTAGAAAGAGCAGTTAGAAGTCGCAGATTTTATTTATTTTTCCATAGTAAGATTGCTGTCAAGAAGTCTAATTTCTTGACCAATGAGGCGGCCATAAGGTGGAGTTCCAAGAGAACTCAATGCCAATGAGCAAGACTTAATTTCCATGAATGTTCTTGCCCATGCTCTGAAGTGTTTTTAAGGTACTTTCTGTTCCCAGTCTGATGGCCTGCCAGGTCTTGTTCCAGATGCAGAAAAATATGACCATTTGAATAGAACTTAAAACATTATGATACCTTGAATTTTGAAAATGTCTGCATGTAAATGTTAAATAAAATCAGAGACAGGGAGTATACCTTGTGTACCCTGCAATTGATGGTAAAAGGTTGTTGAGCACAATGGCTTTAAAGAAGGTATAAACCATTGGGACGCCAGTGTCCTGGATATGGTGCATAGATCCTAAAAGTGCTACTAGCACCGGCTCTATGCCTTAAAGCTTGTGGGAGACTATTTGTTGAGACTCAAAAAAGTCAGCAGTCTTAAGATGTTTGACTAACGACTTAGGCAACAACCTCTCATCTAACCTGTGAGCAAGCCAGGAGCTTGTCGATGGGTTTATATTTAAGCAGGTCACCAGCTAGCAGATACATCTCGTTTAAGACAGGGGGTATGACTGCCTCCTTCATTGCATCAGACATCATGCTAGTTTGGAAGCCATTCTGAAGAGAATGCAACCATCACCTGAAGCTAGGTTATGATGGACCCTAACTGAGAAGGGTTTATCTTGAGACACTCATTTATTGGATTTATGAAGTTGGGGAGAGTCATCTTCCACCATGAGGAAGAATAGCAGTTAAGCACACTAGTTACACAGTGGTAAGATAGATAATGCGGTCAGAAAAGATCCAGGTGGCAAAAATGAATAGTGCCAGGCTTCTTATCAACTTATCTTATCTTGGGAGTGAAAGATTAAGGTTATCGAAAGGTTGAACAATGTCAAAAAATACTTTAGTAGAGTTCCTTTTTCATCTTCCCCCATATGCATTTGGTCCATATGAAAAACATGGGAGCAAAGGAAGAAGAGTTTCTGAAATTAGCCCCGCTAAGCGGGATAGCAAAAGAGTCAGACCAAATGAATGGAAAATGTAAATAAATACAGACTGGCACATGCATCAACAAAGACTTTTGCGATTCCTTAATTGCGATTTTTAAGGTATCGCAATTAAGGAATTGCAAAAGCCTATGCATGTAGGAATCGCTATAAAAATAGCGATTCCTACAAATTCCTTAATTGCGACTCGCAAATTGCGAGTCGCAATTAAGGAAAGCCGTCCCATTCATTCCTATGGGCCTCCAGGCCCATAGGAATGAATAGGAGATTGCATGAGCAATTTGCGAGTACCAGTAGGTACTCGCAAATTGCTCATGCAATTTCAAGGGTGCAAGGGTGTCAAAATGACACCCTATTGCACCCCTGAAATTGATCTGTGCACATATGTTGCACACACACATGCTCTAAGGGCATGTGTGTGCGCAACATGAAACTTTGAAAAATGCGCAAAAGGGCATTTTTCAAAGTTTTTGCAAATTACCATGAAGTTCAACTTCATGGTAATTTGCTCCCCCTATTAGCGAAATCGCTAATTTTTTCACTTTCATGCATTGCATTTAAGGAATCTTATTTTGGGATTCCTTAAATGCAATCGCAATTTAAGGAATCGCAATTTAGAGATTCCTTAAATTGCGATTTTTGCATTTGGGATGATGCATCCCAAATGCAAAAATACCAGTCGCAAAGGGGCAGATTCTGAGAATCTGCCCGTTTGCGACCGGTTTTTACATTGATGCATGTGCCTGAGAGTGCCTTGAAAACTACCAAAGGCCTGCTCAAGGCTAGCATACTCAATACCTTTGGAAATGTATTTCATTTGTACATTTTTCAGTAATGTAAGCATTCCAGGTTCAATCAGCAATTCTGAGTAAAGGTATCTATTACTTTCCAGTTATACCACAAAGGGACATGTGTATGAATGAATCGTGTTGACATTCTTGTGACAGGTGCTGTCGTTTGTGTTCTAGTGGAATGCAGCATAGCTATTCGCTTCACCTTTTTAGTGAACAGTTTTCCCTTTCAGACTTCCTCAGCAAATGCATTTATCCCTTATGGGTGTCCTTGGGCAGCGCATGAGCTAATGCCTTTTTAATTTGCATTCTTCCAAGGTCGCACTGCTGCTAAGCACACTGATATTGGTACATTAACCTTTTCATGAAATGCTTGTTTTGCCCTGGTAATTGCAATGCCTATGTTGCCTTGTCAATTGCGGGAATGTGCTGATTCTGGCCTCTGACCTTGAGCATAGATCTGTAACTGAAACAGAAAAGGCGGGCAGTTCATTACAAAGAAATGACTGATCATTGTCTGTTTGCAAAGATTTGTGATTCACTAATAACGATTCCATACGCTTTCTAAGAACAAGTCAATGCAATTTGCTAATAGCCATTCAATATTCTTGGCACTACGAGCATTTGTGATTCAATACAACCTTACCCTTTATATTTATCTCTGTAAAATCAATATTTGAATATCAGAAACAATCGCTGTAGCACAATCATTTTTTTCTGTGTACTCGTGGTTCGTTTTCTCTTTGAATGTGAGTAGCCTGACTGTCTTTAAAGTAACACAGTTAATAGCCTGGTAGGGAGAAATACCTCGCCCTTGGAGCTAAATGATTTTTTTACTTGCACTCCAGTGTGCAAGGATCACTGTAACTCGCTGGTACAGTGTCATTTGATTTTTCCTTTGAACATTAATTATTCATCTAATGGTGGGAGAAACTCGTAGCTTATTACTGCTCCAAGACCTGCTCATATGACCCTTGCCGCAGAGTCTCTCCAACTTTGGTGCAACCTTCCCGGATACAGTCTGCAGCCTTGTCCTGTTGTAGGTTTCTGAGCTCCAAAAAAGAGACTAAGGGCCTCATGTAGGTGGCATACACTTTACCGATTCTAAAATACCGAATCATACCGATTCGGTATTTAAGAATCGGTAAAGTGTATGTAGGTAAAAATTCGGTAAATGTTACCGAATCGGAGTGAGTCGGTAATTACCGAATCGGTATTTACCGATTCGGTAATGAGGCATACCTTCCCATTGATGGGAAGGTATGCCTCATTACCGAATCGGTAAATACCGATTCGGTAATGGGGGAGCACATGCAAGGGTGGCAGGGTGTCACATTGACACCCTGTTGCACCCCTGATTCGGCCATGTGTGCACATGTGGCACACAAACATGTCCTAAGGGCATGTATGTCTGCCACATTGCACACTTCTAAGCGCTATAAAATGCTTTTACACATCCATACTTTATTTACCACCAACTATTAGTTGGTGGTAAATACCGACTCCAAACAACACCCACACACTCCCCCTACATCTCATTTCTGTATTCGGAATTTACCGAATCGGTAAAATTACCGAATCGGTAATTTTACCGATTCGGTAAATTACCGAATACAGAAATGAGCCCCCTACATCTCAAAAGCCAAAATACCGGTCGGTAACGGTATAATTACCGAAAATCGGCCGTTACCGACCGGTATTTGGCTTCCTACATGAGGACCTTAGTCCGAACATAGAAATCTTGTCTGGATCAAGGAGTCAAAAGTATCCAACTGACGAGACGTCTGACTTCAACATGAAATGTGAACCTTTCCTGCTCGCAGCTAATCCATCTAAAACCAAGAGCTTCCTTGAAACCTCTTCCAAAGCCTGTCAGAGTTAACGCCTCACTCCGCCACTTCAGAAACGCTGAGCTGCACCATATTTACAAGAAAATGGTGTAGCACTGTGTTTCCCTCTGCACTGGCGCTACACTTAGCAGCCTAGCTTCAACGCAGGCCCCCTTGCTCCATAGTGCAAGGGTGTCTGCGTGCAGGGGAAGATTGTTTATGTGCAGGAAGGCCCCCCTTCCTGCGCATAAACAATCTTGAAATGCCGCTTTGTAACTACTATGTGTGCTGCTTAATGCAGCACACATAGAAGTTGCAAAATGGCATTTAAAAAAAAAATGATGTGCAGGAAGGGAGACCTTCCTGTACATAAACAATCATTGGCCTTTTGCTGTTTTCATGTGTGCTGCACAATGCAGCACACGTGAAAACAGCAAAAACGAGGAGAAATAAAAATGTCTCCTCGTTGCGCCAGGGTAAGATCAGGTAATTCCTGGTCTTAATTCTGACGTTGCCTCCTATTTACACCTTGCTTGTAAATAGGGGGCAGTGTCAGTATCAATGGGTGTTGCGGTGGAACGTCCACTGCAGCACCCATTGCCCTACCCTTTCATGCTAAGCATAGCGTGAAAGGGGGCCTTATTTACAAGGCAGCAGCTTAATGCTGCCTTGTAAATAAGGCGAAGCCCCTATCGCCACAGGAACGTCGGAAAAAGTGGCGTTCCCATGGCAACAAGGGCTTGTAAATATGGCCCACAGTATGCAATCTTGCCCCACTGGAGGATTTCAATTTTCATTTCAGAGGCCAAGTTAGAAGGTAACATTTTTGACAGGATGAACACGCTTGGCGTATCTGACCTGCGCTCTATCATGCTAGTTTGAAAGCCATTCTGAAGACAATGTAAACAGAACATAAAGGGAGACTATAAAGGACACTAACTAGGTAAGGGTCATCATTTATTGGATTTATGGAGTTGGAGAGTCTCATCTTACATGATACAAGGAAGAACAGAGATGAGGCATGCCATTGTTCCAATGTTTAGATGGATATTGCATTCAGAGAAATCCAGGCAGAAAAAATGAATAGCACCATGGTTACATTGACACAAAACTCCTGAAAGGACTTATTGTGGGAGTAAAAGAAGGTTAGAGAAGTTCTTGACAATGGTAAGCAATCCATTAGTGCAATTCCTTGAGTGTAAATTTGAATTGCTAACCTTGATTTTTCAGTATTGCGAACAGGATTTCTGGGAGTGAAGTTGTGACTATTAGCTAATATGTGTCAAGAAAGTAGTATTTAGCATGTTCTACTGCCTCAATTTACTCAATTTTTTAATCGAATGAAGACCAGCAGTTTAGACAAGTTTAGCATTTGCCCATGGCTCTGGTGAAGAATAGAATTGTGTAGACATGATCTTAGGTATCTGAGATGAAAGAAGAGTCTTCAGAGTTTAAAATTTCCATATTGCTTGCTCCTATGCAGTATCTGCCTTGTTCACCTTACCAAAGGTGCATTTAATCAGGATGAGAGACATAGGATGAATGGAAGAAGAGTTGCTGAAATTTGACCAGTTAAAAGGGATGAAAAAATGGTCAGATCAAATTAATAGAACTAAAGGGAAATGTGTAAAGAAATACAGAACAGCACATTGCCTCAAAAACTACCACAGACCTGGTCGATATTAGAATACTCAGTACCATTCGATACGTATTTCATTTGAACATTTTCTAGACATGCAAACATGTCAGGTCCAATGAACAATTCTCGGGTAATTTATATATAACTTCTCAGTTATATATAAAGGAACATGCACATGAATCAATTGTGTTGTTATGCAAGACAATGGTGTTTCCATTTGTGTTCTAGTAGAATGCAGAGTAGATTTGCCCTTCATGGGGCATATTTACAAAGCCAAAAAAGCGGAAATAAAACCAGCGCCCTATTTACAAGAGGGTGCTAACATGCATAATCGCATGTTAGCACCCTTTTTCCCAACGCCTCCCTTTGCATCTCCGATGAGATGCAAATTGGGCATTTCTGGGCGTACCCCGGATGGACTACCTTGCAAATATCACTGAAGTTTACATTGCGATATTTACAAGGCAGCCCGCATGATTTTAGCAGTCGTTAGATTTTGGCAAAAACGCCTGTTTTCGCCAAAATCTAACGTCTGCTAAAATCCTGACTTAGCCATCCCTAACATAGGGGGTGAATTATGCTGATACAACCATGTGGGTCGTATCAGCAAGGTTATCGCCGTTTTGAAGGGAAAACCGCTGGAAAAGCAGTGATGTTCCCTGCAAAAGGGCGATTACCTCGCTATCTCTGAAATTTTTATCGCCCTGGAGAAACACGTTTTTAATAACGCGCTACCAGGGCGATAAATTCCAGAGATAGCCTGCGATAATATTATTTTCGCTAAGCACGGCCAGAGATAATTATCGCTGGCCATTGATAATATGCCCCCACCTTTTTAGTGAATAGTTTTCTCTTTTCAGACTGCCTCAACTAGTTGGTTTATTTGTTATAGCTGTCCTTGGGCAGTGCATGAGAGGATGCCTTTCAATTGGTATTTCTACAAGGTCGCACTACCACTCACTTAATCAAACTGGCAATTGTATATTACCTCAAGTATGCAATGGTTGTTTTGCCCAGTTAATTGTGATGATGTGCAAAATATGACCCCTGACCTTGAGCATAGCTCTGTTAATAGCTGCCACTAACGGCTGGCAGATTAGTACTTAGAAATGACTGGTCATTGCCTGATTGGAAATCATTGTGATTCATAAATATGCTTTCTAGTTACAAGCCAATGCATTTTGTTCATAGCCATTCAATATTCTTGGCATTGCGAGTATTTGTGATTCCATACACCCTTAATCTTTATAATTATGTAATTATGTTTAAATTAATTCGATATTTGAATGTCAGAAACAAGAGGTGGAACACAGCAAATATTTTCTGTATACATGGGTTTGTTTTCTCTTAAAATGTGAGCAGCTATGGGGTCTTTAAACTAACGCGTGAAAATAAGAAAGTCGCCCTTCTAGCAATTTCTTTTTTGTTTTTTTAATTGTAACCCCATGTACAGGGACGCAACTCGCTAGCAGTGAAACATTTGATTTTGTTCATGAAGTGAGCCATTTGAACATTAATTCTTCTCCTGCTTCTGAGAGATACTTATTAGACATAAATGCTCTCCGTGAACATTTACTTAAATTCTCTGGACTTTAGCCAAAAATCTGAAGATGACACAGACAAATCTGCTAGTGATTTTGTCTGATGAACTATAAAAAGGTTTGAATGTTACTGCACACAGGCCTTCAAAATTTGCAAAAGAGTCTCCTTAGACAAAAACAGAATAGCCCTTTCAGATTGACCAATCAGCATAACAACTGTTTCATACCTCCTAGGACTTTAACTCGTGACAAATCACTATTTGTATTTGTTTTACACATATGTTTATGCCGAATCACTGTTATCAGAGCAGTATCGTGTAATCTTCATTGGTCTTCAATGAAAAGACATCTTGTTATTTTGTTAGTTAAATTAAACTTTCTTCTAGTTCACTAAAGTGCTTGGTTTGGGAAGTATGTGAAGAGAAATGTGTTATTTTGTTTTTCAGTGAAAATATCTAATGAACAGTTACAAATGATGCTCTTATTTTATTTTATGTTGTATTAGGTATGCCATGACATACAATGCTGTGCCAAGCAATGTTTTGATATGTCACCAAGTTCTGGTATGCAAATCAATTTAATGCCATGCTATGTTTTGATATTATTTTATGCTACGCAATGCAATGCTGTTCTATGTTATTGCCTGTGAACCAATAGCACCACAAGCAGTGTTTATAATGTATGTAACTGCCGTGTGCACTGCAATGCCTAACTAGAAACCCGTCTCTTCGGGAGTCCGCCTAAAATTACGGTATAAGGTTTAGTAGGAGCGCAGGAGCTCGTGTGCACATAGAGGAAAGGAGCGTCTATTATCTAAACTTGTGTTCTCATTGATAGTAAAGAGCTATATCATAGTATCCTTAATCACTTTTCTACTTCACATTTCCATCATTAATAATGTACAAACAGCATGACTGATATAGACCAAGTGTACAAATTATTCAACCTGTAATTACGGGAATGTACATTAGTGATACACAGGAGTCGCGGAAACTTGATGCCAAAAATCTTGATTTATTTCGATTCTTTTGTAGATGCAAACATACAGTCAGCCCAGCCAACGTGTTTCGTTGTTGCGGACTTCATCAGAGCTGAAAAAATAAAAACATATACAAAATTCTTTTGTTCAGTTATTTGTTATATATATACATATTTACAATCTTAGTCACCTACATCATTTTCATACATTAACAAACAAATAATCAATACAAACAGACCGCGACTCCACCTACACCACTAGGTCGAATGTACATATGTACAGGGTCAAATACCTACATTAAACAATTCTAAGGAACACTGATACATATTGAAGACACAATTTAGATAGGTTTGTTCCAATGAAGTTTACATTAAACGTATAAAGAAATTGATACACATCAAGAAAATGTGACTTGAATGAATTCATGAAATTCAGATTCGTTTTCCATGATTGGTTGATCACCACAAATTTCTTAATTACGGTTAATTGTGGTTAACCACTCATGTCTGCCCAATAAATGCCACCAATATCAAAAAGTAGGATTTTACGAGAATCAATATGATTCAATTTCCAAAAAATGGAAAAGATTTTCATTATATTGCGGGCAACACCTGTCATCAGTTAATCAATTTTCAAGGCCCAAAATAGTATAATCATTTCCCTTAAAACTCACTTGTAAGTAAATGCGCAAAACCAGAAGTATCATCTCTAGTTTAGCCGTGCAGTTTTAATGAATTGATTCACAGATAAAAGTCTGTATAAAATATAGAACATAATATTTAAGGATCCCCACAATATTATTACAATCGTATTGTGATCAAATAAAGTCCTAACATGTATGAGCTACTTACATCAAAAATGAGTCATCAATTAATATATGTTCAGCTACAATTTATGCATTCCAACCCTCCATCCTCCAAATCGGAAACAAATTAATTTTGATCAACTAAAAAAAACATGTTAATGCAAAATGAGACATAACCTATGCGCAACACCCATTGATTAAACATTATACACACCAAACTACCTACATAACACTTATAGCAAGCTGTTATCAATAGCTAGCTTGTGGAAACAACATTTTTGTGTATCACCCAAAAGCTAAGAATGGCCATCCCTACTCAAAAGAGTACAGAAAATGTGTCTTTGTTTGCACACACCATTAGCTGCTGGCACCTTTATAAACAATATTAAATATTTGTCAATTCGACACCAAAATTAATTCCCCTATTTATACGCTATATAACAAACTAAACAAAAATCCAACCACCATTTTATCATTTGCCAAAATCAGACACGTCAAAGGCATATCAGCATTCTTTAAAGCCTGTTACCTGGCCAATGAAATTCAAGGATAGAGAATAACCAATGGGCTCTCTTTTAACAAAATGAGTACATATGATTTTTTCACTCTGGTCCTCCTAAATTATACCCCTATCAAGTGATAGCCACTAATGTCAACAGAGTTCGTCTTGACCCGATGTAGAGTGAAAGCAACCAATCGGTCATAAGTGGGCCAATCATAATCCGAGCACAAAAAGACAAGCTCTGGATCTTATCAGTGTCAATTCAAATCTAAATATCACATCAAAGTTTTACAGAGTTCGTGTGAATTTCTCACTTCGGTCCACCAAACCAATCCATCTATCAAGTACTTGCTATTAATGTCAACAGAATTCCTCTTGACCCTCTGCAGAGTCAAAGCTGCCAACTGGGCAGTAAATAGGCCAATAATTTTGAGCACTCGAAACAAGCTCTAGAACACAAAGATGTTGATTTAAATTTAAATATCCTATCAAAGTTATTTCATAACGGCATGTATGCAATGTGACTCAATCCTTAATATCAATGTAAAACTTTCCGTACCCTTGCCTCCAGTACTAACCGTTTTTGCGTTCCATTATCATTCCAGAGGAAAAGTTAATCTATGAAAAAAGTTCTCAATCTGGTCCAAAACAATTATCAACTATTGTTGCCTCCCATTCTTACCCATCTAAATGTCCCCTATCACTTATAGTTTAATCACATAAATATGTTAGCTACGAAAAAAGGAAAGTTTATGGAAGATTAAGAAAAATGGATCATGATGACGTATCCTAAGTGTTCTAGAAGTAGCTGTATCACCACAATCGCGGGCCCCATCGTCCTGTCGAGCAACCAATTAGAAAGTCATATTTACCTTTTTAACCAATGATGAAACAATGTTTAAAAGAAGCCACCTTTTCCTCATCCCACCTTGTGACTAATCAGAATATCATATGTATTGGTCAGTAAATGGGCTACTAACAATTTTCACATTAATTTTTCATTCCAGAGGAAAAGTTAATCTATGTAAAAGTTCTCAATCTGGTCCAAAACATTTATCAACTAATTTTGCCTCCCATTCTTAACCATCTAAATATCAACCTACTACTTATAGTCTAATCACATAAATATGTTAACTCAGAGAAAAGGAAAGCTTACGGAAGGTTAAGAAAAATAGATTACGATAACGTATCCTAAGTGTTCTCGGAGTAGCTGTATCACCAAAATATACAGTCCCATCATCCTGTCAAGCAACCAATCAGAAAGTCCTACTTAACTTTTTAACCAATGATGAAACAATGTTTTAAAGAAACCACCTTTTCCTCATCCCGCCTTGTGACCAATCAGAATATCATATATACCTATAAATCAATAGTGAACGACCCGTCGAGTTATCAACTAAAATCTATGGAAATATACAATTACCAAAAAGTATCTGTATTATAATCAGACCAAAGAAATACACTTGTATACCGCTGATCAGAGAAAGTAGTGAAACTCATTTTCAACGTTCACTCCTAGCTGGAATTTTCTCAAACGGCTAATCCATTTGGTCTCTTCTTGTCGGAGTTTCAAAATCCTATCCCCTCCTCTTTCATCCTTATCTACTCTTTAAATGCCATGGAATTTGAAAACTACGATTGTTCAGATGACTCTCCTTTGTATGTTGGGCTAAGCGTGATCGTTCATCATTACAAACCAATCTGCGATGTTCTTGGATTCTCAGTTTCAACTGTCTTTTTGTACTTCCTACATAAATCTTAGAACAGTTAGACGTAATCACATAAACAACAAATCTGGATTACAATTAATGAACTGTTAGATTTAGCAAGTGCTACTCATGTTCTGCGAAAACATTTTCATTTTGTTCAAACCAAAATTACAAGCTATGCAATTACCACATGTAACAAATCCCATTTGTTGTGCTGGTAACCATCTTCTATTAGGGGAATCCACAGGTCTCAGATAATTTCTCATGATTTTATCCCCAATGGTCGGTCATTTTCTGAATGTAATGTTTGGTCTCTCATGTATACTGTCTATCAGTCCTGGAACACCCCTTAATAGAGACCAATTCTGGCACAACGTTTTGTAGATAAATGAATGATTTTCACTAAAAGTAGAAACAAAGTTGAGTCTTTCAGACTGACTGCTTTTCACTTTGTTAACCAATATATTAGAGCGTTGGGTGTTTTGAACTCTTTTCTCTGCTTGATTTAGAAACTGCTCCCCATAAACTCTCATTTTCAATCTACTTTTCAGACTACATACAAGTATTAAAATCTCTCTCTGTTAGTTGACCTATATTTGTTTTGTGATGCAATTATTTACAATTTCCCTGCAAGTTATGTGATTGTCTCTAAAAATAATGCATTACTCGCAAAAGTACTTATGTGTTTCATGCTGCTTTGGTATTCTTGTGTTATGTACAATATAGTACCTATTTTTATATAACCCTGTGTGGAGTTTCTTTTGTGGTGTATTCATTGTGTTACTGTGTGAATGTGTTGCACAAATGCTTTACACATTGCCTCTGTAGATCGGTCTCCCTGCTCTGCCCCAAGCTACCAGAGGGTGAGCACAGATTATCTTGATGTGTATTTGACTTACCCTGACGAGAGTGGTGGTTTCTACCTAGCTGAGGTGCATACCATAGTCAACCAGAATCCCCATTTCTAACAGTCACCAATAAGCTTTAAAAATCAACCCCAACAATCCACGGATAGTGAATCGAAGCCAACAATCAGCTGAAAGACGCATGCAGTTTATCGGGTGGCCTATGACAGGCCTGTGATTACATTTGAATGCCCGGCACCAAATGAACGTGGAGTTGCAGCCCGCCTCATCAAACCTATATTATATAGTCGATGGGGTCTGGAGTCCATGGGAAATTGAAACTATCTGTATAAAAATGGGTAGACATGGGTTTACAGACACAATTCCAATACAAAAGATTCAGCCCTTAACCCTTAACTAAAATCTCAGGCCCATGATGTTTAGTCTGGCAAGCAGTTAGAGGGTATTCAATGCATTTGGGACACTGCTAATAAGTGTAATAGATACAGTTTTTTCAGATAAAGCAAGTAGTTCTCCCAGGTAAGCAAGGGTGGTGGTCCTCCTGGTGGGCTGTCAGAGGATATAGTGCACTTCAAAGTACAATGCTAAGACAGGGTGGCAGTCGCTCACACTGTGAGAGACATTCTTCATAAGGATGCAGCCTTGTCTCAGAGAAGCAGTGTAGATCGGGCCTTGACCCACCTGGTGCAATAGTCCGACTGCTAGTAGTAATGGACATATCACCTCCTTGTTCAGATGTATCTTCTTTATGGGGAAAAAGCAAGCTAGATGAGTTTGCAAAGGAGATGTTGGAGTAGGCAAACAAGAACGATGTGACTGGATGCTGCTTAATGTTCAGGTGAAATCATTTTCAAGCAAAAGGCACCCTGACATGGCCAATCTGGTAGGGGCAAGCTGGGTCACTTGCCTGTGGTTTGTGATCGCACAGCAAGCAAGTCTGGTTGGTGCCGGCACATGCTTTATTCGCAACATATCAGGAGAGGTAAGGCTGCTATCTTTATTGATTGTTGTCCCCATCGCATAGGCTTATTTGAGGCCAAAACTTTGTATAAGCACGCTCATTTCTTATCAGCACCACGAGCAACAAGCAATTGCCCGATTGGATGGGGTGCTTACTACCTATACCATTGAAAAGGGTGACTGGGTGGGTCAGCATATGAAACAGTCATCTGTGGGAACCAGGCGAACCATGGGTGTCAACCATGACCACTGCTATAGAGTGGTGGCTTTCCGTATCCAGGTGGGCATGTTCCCCCTATGCACTCCCTGTTTTCACATTTCCACAGTCTGTGTTTTGTTGTCAATCAGTTTTCTGGGTGCCACCCAGGAGAATCCGAGGTCCTTCAAACCAGATTTCATTGAAGGGTTATACTCTTGAGGGGGCCTGCGTCTCTGCACACTCATGTATGTAGGTGCCCAAATACAAAGTCACACAACTGGCTCGTTGTTTTTCCATAGTGTGTGGTAGGCAATATCACAATGAAGTCATAATGTGCTATATACTAATTGTCCTGAATCCCATGTTGAATGAATATTATAGTTGAGTGTTTGGCAACAACCAAGGTGGTCATTCTACAGTGCACATTATATACCCAATAATGGGAACAACTGGGTGATGGGTTCCATATAGTCTCTTTGACTATGTGTTTTTCAATAGCCTGTGGGCCTCATTCGGGAAAAGAGCAATTGTTAGGACACACTGTAAATTCAGTGACTAGGAAGTAAGAGTCTTTTAGTTGGACCATCTGTGGCCGCACAAGTTTTGAACAAAAGACCTACTAAGTCTAAGTACTTACTAGAAATTGAGGAGTGCATCACAATATAAGATCAAATCCCCCGCTGATATCGAACACCTTAACACCCTCGCTAAAATCCAATCCTGGTTCCATTTTAATCATCTCAAACTCAACCTCAGAAAAACTGAACTCATCCTCTTCTCCCCCAAAAATAACTCTCTCCCCATCCAAACCTGGATCTCTGACCTCAATGCTCTCAACTGCTCTCTCTCCTTGTCCAACTCAGTAAAATCTCTTGGTATCTCCATCAATACCAGTCTTAACCTCCATGTCCACATCAAAAATTCAGCTGAAGGAGCCCTCTTCACTCTCCGTCATCTCAAGAAAATCAAACCCTTTCTCCCAACTGAAGATTTTAAATTAATAGTTCAATCCATTGTCCTCTCATGATTTGATTACGGAAATGCCATCCTCACCGGAATCCCCAAGGTCCACTAAGCTCCACTTAAATCTGTATTCAACCTTGCTGCCAGGCTCATCACCAACTGCAAACCGTTCAACCACATTCCCCAGCCTTCAAAACTCTTAAATGGCTCCCCATCTAAGGCAGATCTGCCTACAAAAACACACGCATCACACACAAACTCCTCCATCTTAATGCACCACCTTACCTCGCCAATAAACTGTGCAAAGCAGGTAGCACACAACCTCTAAGAAGCACTAACGCTCTCCTCCTTGTCCCACCCTTGCTAAAAAAGAAATCCACTTAATCCCGTTCCTTCTCCGGAAATGCCCCTTACATCTGGAATGCCCTCCTCAAAGACCTACGATGCAACCCCTCCTAAACCAGCTTTAAAAAAGACCTCAAAATTCACCTCCTCAATAAATATTGAAGGTCTCTACCTGCGAATTAAACTCGATCTTCCATATCTTATAGGTATTTAACTCTTTTCTATGACTATCTGTTTACATGATATGTATAACCTCTCTGTTTCACCTGCTGTTATTCCATGAAGTTTTAATTTTGTTTTAACTGTATGTATCTCAGTCATGTTAACCACTTCGATGTTTTTGCTATTTCTTGATGTTGCTATTTGTCTCCTACGGTAACTACCTCTATCATGTAAAGCGGTCTGATACCTCAGGGTCCAGCCAGTTCTAAACCTCTAAATAAATAAATATATAACATGGAGAATCTCTATATCAGTAAGTAGCTGAGATTATAAAAGAGGTCCCTCTTTGCCTGATCATGACTTTGGTAAGAGTCAACAAAAACTTTGCTCATGGAAGGAGAGACATTTATTACGGGTTGGTGTCCTGCAGATGGGCTCAGGTCATCAATCATATCAATGCCAAACACAGCACCCTTGATTAAAGAACCACTAGCCTGAAGTGTGGTAATTATCATGTAAGTGCCTGCCCTAATGAAAATGAATCCAATTAGCCACATGTTACACACATTGGGGAGTCACTATATTGCAGGTGATACCAGCAAAGTCACAGCGGTGACATATTGGATACTTTAAACAGTTGGGTAGAAGGCCCGTCTTTGTGCTGAACCCATTTTAATTATATCTAAAAGCTAAATCTAAAGGTTAGCCATTTTGTATGATAAGTAACACTCTTCATTCACGTTTTACATAATTATCATCATACATTTTACATTCCATTAGTTGTTCCTTGGAAAGTGCAAGGACTTCTCATTTTTATTCAAACACACATCCATGGCTGTATAGAAGATGAAAATGAGTTGTAGGAAATATACCCTTTTCACATGGTTCCCCTAGATATTTTGCTTTTTCTGGACCTTTTTTGTTGGATTTAGAACTCTGTGCACTTTAGCCCTGCAAGCTTGGGTGTGTGGAAGTGTTTTTCCTCCTCTGAGAGGAACACCAATTAGGGTGGGCCTAGGAAGGTAGTTATCTTGCAAGGGGGTCTGTCCTTTCACAAGTAAATTAAGGTGGGACCTGGAGAAAGCAACCATTGTCTTCCTAGTCAGACTGGCACTAAACTGAGGGAAGCTTACCCTAGACCAGGTTTTGAGTGATCTCAGAGGAGTGGACTGTTCATGACTCTTGCCACACCTCTGGGAGGGCCCACAGGCTCTACACATGGGGATAAGGGTTTCCCCATCTTGGATTTTGGAATAAGGTGCAGTGTGGTATTATATCCAGTAGGGAATATAAAAAGGAACTGCTTCAAAAGTGTGTAGGATTGTTCCTGGGAACAATTACTACATTGGTTAGGAAAGAGACAACCAACAACCCCACCCACTTTCTGGTCCTAGGATGCTTGTTTCCAGTCCAGGGAGGACCTGGCTTGGCAGTTCGGGCTGGACTGTTCCCATGAGGCACAGGGTCAAGACTGATTTGCATATGGCTGGGTTCAAACTGGAATGGCATGGTGAGCAAAAAAACGATGGATTTAGGCCCAGATCTCTGTACTGAGGTGAATGTATGACATTGTTCTGTGTTCTGTCCATCAACTGCTGTTTTTGCAGGCATACATGCAGCACCGCAAGGTACCATTCTCAGAACACTTTCTGGACCTGCGGTAGACCAGAAGAGGAATGGACCAGTTGTCTGTGGCCTGTGAGGAGCCCTGAAGGACTGGACCTGCTCCCTCTTATGCCCAGGAAAAAGAAGTTAACTCCAAGGACAAGTTGTCTGACCTCCTGTGTGACTGCAGTGGAATAATAAACTGCTAGAGGCCTATTCTGCCAAATTATCCATGTGATAAGCGGCAATGGGAGCTGGAATTGACTTTGCCATTGGCCCTTGACTCAAACTTTGTGAGCCTCTAAGTGCCTTCACCCTGAGGTCCTAAGGGCCATAAATGTATAATCTTGTGGTTATTTCGGCACAAGAAGAAAAACTGAAAACTTTACCTCCAAAGCTTAAGCAGGACCCACCAGGACCTGCCAGTAAAAGTATCCAACAAGCAGCTCCACAGAGTCGGATTGAATTTAAGCTTTGTCCCACATGGGATTCTTCAGACCTCCAAAGAAATGACAAAGTCACATTCTACATTGGGACCTGCTTCAGGAATCCGGTTTTTGCTTCCACTACCACAATATCAGTGGGGACCAGCGCTGGTAGGAATTTCTTCTCAAAAAGGGATGAAGATCCTTTCTGCATTTGGACTTCGAAGATATTTTAATGCTTTTATTCATAAAAAGTGTCAAAGATCCTTTTCTGAATGGAGACCAATCCACTAGGTGTATCCGACCTGGTCTCCATCACGGTCAGCTTGAAATTGGATCTAGGTCCCAGTCCACCACTTCCATAGACTATCATATAGGCACAGCACCAAGACCGCCCTCCTCTCCTCCACCAACGACATCCGCATGCTACTGTTGCAGCCAGACTCCACGACCCTTGCATACGGGGATCAGCCCTCGACTGGATCCACTCCTTTCTCACCGGCAGAACCCAAAGGATCAGACTCCCACCCTCCCTCTCTGAACCCACAGAGATCAACTGCAGAGTAGGATCCCAAGGATCATCGCTCAGCCCCACGCTCTTCAACATCTACATGGCCTCCCTCGCCTTCATTGTGAGACAGCATAGGCTCAGCATAGTATCCTACACCGACGACACCCAACTAATCCTCTCCCTCAGGAAGAACCCCAAAAACACCAGACTCAGCTTCCAGGAAGGAATGCAAGATGTTGCAGCCTGGATGAGCAATAGCTGCCTAAAACTGAACTTGGAGAAGACAGAGGTCTCGTCCATGGACCCTCCCTCACTGCTTGGGATAGCTTCTGGTGGCCCTCCGCCCTCAGAAACCCACAAATCCCAACAGACCACGCACAGAACCTCTGCATTATTCTTGAATCCCCCCTCCACATGACTCGCCAGATCAACTTGTCACCTCCACCTGTTTCAACTCCCTCCACGTCCTCTGCAAGACGTTCAAGTGGATCCCCCCCGGAGCCAGGAAGACTGTCAGCCAGGCACTCATTATTAGCAGACTGTACTACGAAAACGCCCTCTATGGGGGAATCAACATATCCCTGCTACACAAACTCCAGACCATCCACAACTCTGCTGCCAGACTCGTCCTCGGCACCCCACGACATGAGCACATGACCCAACACCTGAGAGACCTCCACTGGCTCCCTGTCGAGAAGAGAGTAACTTTCAAACTACTCACCCAGGCCTACAAATCCCCCCACAACATTGGATCCAAATACCTCAACAAAAGAATCTCTTTCCACGCACCCAAAACCTCCACTCTGCTGACCTCGCTCTGACAGCAACACCGTGCATCCGCAGAACCAGTGCTAGAGGAAGAGCCTTCTCTTACATCACAGCCAAAGCCTGGAACAAGCTCCTAGCCAGCATCAGATGCTCCCCTACCCTGCACACCTTCAGGAAGAGCCTCAAGACCTGGCTTTTTGGTTGACCCAGAGCTGCACCTCCACCCCCAGTGCCTTGAGACCCTCACTGGTGAGTAGCGCCCTAAAAAAACCCTGATTGATTGATATTGATTGATAGTGCTTTTTGGAGCTATTATTATTTTAAAATGTTAAAATTCATATATCTGGGTTCCCTTATTTATTTTGTTTATTATATTTTATTTTTTTAATTCACTTTTGGATTATTGCCTGGTGTTTTGATTTTATTTCTTTCTTGTTATTACATTGAAACAGTACACCCCAAATAAGAATCCACTTTCTTACAAGATTGATGTATTTATAAGTCACTCCAAGAACTGCAAAATAATGTATATCTACTGACCAAAGTGCTACAGCTGTCTCACTCAAGTCTTACTTACTTTTGAAATGGGGCCCGATTCACAGAACTAACTTAAGACAAAATCCTAAACTTACTACCATTTTGGTATTCACAGAAGGCACTTACTCATTTTGCTATTCACAGAAGGCACTTACTCATTTCGGTACTCACAGAAGTTAGGAGTCCTAACTGTAGGACTCCTAAATGACTTTTGTGAATACCGAAAGTCTTAAAGTTAAGATTTTTCTCAGTTTAGGAGAAGTAAAGTTAGGACTCCTAACTTTGGGACTCCTAAATGCCTTCTATGAATACCAAAAGTCTTAAAGTTAGGATTCTTCTCGGTTTAGGAGTAGTAAAGTTAGGACTTCTAACTTTAAGACTCCTAAATGCCTTCTGTGAATACCGAAAGTCTTAAAGTTAGGATTTTTCTCAGTTTAGGAGTAGTAAAGTTAGGAGTCCTAACTTTACTACTCCTAAACTGAGAAGAATCCTCAGGATGCTCATTTAGCTGCAAAGATGGAGGCTCAGAGTGCTGTCACCAAAGTCAACACCATTAATAGAGGCCTTATGTGTGCATGAGAGGAACAGCCAGGTCAGATGATTATACTTTTTAAGAGCCCAGAATGATCTCATGAGGTCTCAGACTTAGGTACCAGAGCACCACCTGAATGTCCACTCTTTACATTCGAGAGTACTGCAGGATGCTCATTTAGCTGCTGCTTTATGTAGTCAAGCATCATCTGGTGCCAGCTCAGTCCCAGAAACATCTGCAACTGCTAGCTCCATGGAAAATAGAATACTGTTGCACAAGAAATTGCAAACTCCCCGGTTCCTCCCTTGTTGACACTCAGGCCACTTCAGGAGGGACTGTTCATTTGGCTCTGTTGAAGACAACCCTAAAGAACCCACCAGCATGAGGCACAAAAAGTGATGGCCTAATGTGTGAATCTTGACAATTTATTAGTGGACTGTTGTCTGGAAAAGTACTCTAAGCAACTGTTGGCTTATCTTTCATTTCTTATCCAAAAAGAGGGTAACTGATTCTTCAGAGGATATGAAATGTGCTTTTGTGTTTTACTCTATGAAATTATAAAAAATGAATACAAATATTGTGTTATATCCTTCTTTAGATAAAATGAATCAATTGTTACATTGCAGTAGAATAAAAGCATACATACTTGACAAATAATAAATATTTTCCAAACATATATTACAGCCACACAATACACATTTTATCATATTACAAATGTTAAATTACTGTCAATTCAGTATATCCATCTACACCTATAGGGCTTTGCTACATTTTAGGTTAGGTTGAATGGAAAATTTTTATATGTCAAAAAGCCCAGCAATGGAGAAGGATACGTCAAAAATGTGTACAAATATTTTCTACATAGAAACCATGAAGAGAAGACACAACATTAGAAAGTACAGAATCCATACAAATGCATTGTGTGGCATGATATAAAATAAAATATTACTTTTACATAACAATGTAGATACTTAAATTAGCTACTGTGAAGATATGTAGTCAGTGTTACAATTTGTATGCAACTTTTATCCACATATATGAGCAACACAAATGGCAATTTTCGGCAACACGTTGAGCTATGTTCATGTTTGTTTCAGGTATTATGCTCATAAACTACTCAGCATTTCTACAGATACACTAAAGTTGACTTCATCAAGTCGGAGATCTAGCCTTTGACACACACACAACATGTGTTAGATAACTTACATGAAACTCTTTGCATTGGTATCACTCCATGACTGAAAGGAAGTGAACCACTATTTTCCAGAAACATTCCCCTAATACTCATGAAACTTGCACTCTATTTTTCCCCATAACCAGTATTTATGTAGCCAGCTTTCCGAAGTATCAACCTATGACTTGCTAGTGCCACAGTAGATCAGAGGGTGACAATACCTAGGAAGAACTAAGCAGAAATGAGTATGACTAACTTATTAAAATTTGAACTAAATATGTAACCGTTTTTTGAGACTCAACTTCAAGGGCTATAAAAAATAAATTTTCATATAGCATCCTCATCATACATAAGATTTTGGCAACATATTATTGTTCTTACTAATCATATTTAAAAAACAAACACACTTTGACAATAATACGAAAAATCTAAGAATAGCGTATTATTAGCATACATTGTAAAAGAGATTATGTCAATAGGGAATTAAGCACAATGAAATTTTCCCTAAAGCCACTTACCATCAGGCAAAAATGCTTTCATCGATTGAATGCACAAGGCCACTGCCTTCACACTCATCACAGTCACCTTTTTGCTAATGAATCTCACTAGGATCACGCTGCAGTTCCCACTGGTAATTATCTTCAGGGACCAATAGTATATTTTTCAGCAGGGTAATGTTGTGAAGCGTACAACGTAACACAACAATCTTAAAGACTTTTCCAGGACGGTTGAAGAGAACACGTTTAGTCTTGTTCAGGCACCGGAATGGTCCTTCAGGAGCCCAAAAGCTGCTTCTCAGGACTCCTTGTTCTCACATGTTCGCTCTCATTGGCGTGGATTTTTCCTGGGATTGCTGGGTTTCTCTGTGGTGTTAAAAACAATGTACTACTGGGATAAACTGAGTCTCATGAAAAATATATTTGCAAAAGCAAACATAAGTGAACTTATGTTTGAAAGAATACAATTGTTTGGCAAAATAGAATTTCAAGACACTTTTTTTACACTTACCAACAAGCCTGGCTCTCCATGGTGCAATATGTGACATCTGTTGTGGTATGGAGCTGGTGTGTAGCACTAGTGATTAATGGGTGGAACATGGACATCTTTCGCATACACAGGTGATGTAGCCATCTCTATGCAAACCTCCTGCACTTTGAAAGAGAATTTTTTTTTCATAATGCGGTTCACTTGCTCCTGGTCAAACTTTACTACTCGTAAATGTACTTTGTGAATACTGAAGGCCGTAAGGTTAGACTTTCGTCTAAGTTTACCTTTGTGAATCGGGCCCTACATTGGGTGCTATTATATATACAAACATGCACATGTTTTGTCAATGCTACAGTTTATTAAAAATCACCAAAGTTTTGAAAATGAAAAATAATTTGTGCTTGAATAAATCACAAATTTAATTTCCATTCATGTATGTATGGTCACATTTGTGGACTTTCTAGTAGTTATTGATGAAAGCAGCATCAAAGGATGACAGATGAGCCAGTCAATAAACACATTACCGGTCTGACGTATAATCAGACATACCTTATGCCGACAATGTTAGTTTATGATGGGCTACTTAGTGCAGTCATTGCCTACCTTTTCTGGAGTTCATGGTCCTGCAATGGTTAAATAATTCTTAACTAATAGAATGCATTGTCTAGGCAACTTTTTATCTGCAGTATGTAAATGTAAGGCCATTATGTCACTTGCCTCAACCATTAAGTATATCAGACTTCCGCAAAAGTCTCTGCTCATTTTCCTCTCCTAGGACCTGCTGAAGGTGAAGCCTCATTCCTGAGGAGTTAGATATTCTTGAGCAGGGGGCCCTAATCTACTACTACAAATATATGAGCCAGCAAAGAGTCAGTTTGGCTCCTTAAATGAAATGCACTTACATTTATATTCAGGTATGTATTAAAGAAAATTGTGAGTGTCTTAACACTTAACCAAAATGTTTTAATTGGTACTTTTGCCATAACTTTAAAGTTTCACAACCCTAAGATGTGCCAATTTGTAAATTTGTTAGATTTATGTGGTTACCTTTTTTGGTGCTTACAGGTTTCCACCAAATGATTCCATTGTACATGTACACAAAAGCATTTTGAGTGAATATCACACATTATCTGTATAATTTGTAACATAATATCATGGCTTTATTTCTTAAAATCACAACCGAGCCATGGTACAGTGGAAATGCAATAACTGCATTCAA
Organism: Triturus cristatus; assembly: GCF_964204655.1. Taxonomy (NCBI): domain Eukaryota; kingdom Metazoa; phylum Chordata; class Amphibia; order Caudata; family Salamandridae; genus Triturus; species Triturus cristatus. Next base: position 1,076,520,916 of record NC_140591.1, on the reverse strand, counting down.
TGAAACAATATAATATCTGGTAACACAGTGCTACACGCAACAAAAGGCCATAAGATCACTTTTTAAAATTTCTCAACATTTGACAGCAAAAAATATATCATGATACATTAAAATGTCATCAGGAACTACTTTATGTTGCAAAAACAGAAAAGAAAATCAAAATACGCATATCTGAGTGCAAAACCAACATTAGAAATCATGATAAGAAATCCAGCAAGGCCACATATTGCAATAAGTATAAACACATCAGTAACTTGAGGTTCCAGGTTTGGAGAATGCACACATTTGAGAATAGCTGTGTTCTGACATTTTCTATGTGTACAGGGACAGTGTACACACCATGGATTGATTGCACGCCAAAAATGAATTAAACACAAGCTACACTGAATTAAATTGGAGTGCAGTGCTGGAACAGTCCATATCTTGTTTCCCAATTTGTGAATTACATGCAAGTTACTGCAAAACCACATTTTATTTTTACCTTGTGTGTCCCAAAAATAAATTTACTGGTTAGATTAATCATAATTGTATCAAATAAATTAAAAGAATAGAGCACCATGGGCGCCCGCTCAGCTTTTAGGCTTTAAATAATACAAACAATGCATGATCAAAAGTGTAGCTGTATTATTTTATTACAAATATATATGACTTGAAAATAATTTTGGTTCTGTGTAATATTTGTTTTAATATAGTATAACTATAATTAGGATATAAGGTAGTCCACTAACAAGGGTTGCTAAGAAACACTACATTTGGATAGTGTTATAAACAGGGCTGTTGGATGACTGGTGTGTAAGCTCTGGTCAAGCACCAACCACAATGCTAGTCAGGGTAAGGGGCAAGCCTACCCTAAGTTAACCTGTGCTCACACTTTGGTAGCTTGGCACTGAGCAGGCAGGCTTAACTTGAAGGCAGTGTGTAAACTATTTGTGCAACACTCCAAACAGGAAATCAGTGACAACTCCACACAAAATGATTCCACACAAATTTAAAAAAATAGATTTGATTTTAATAAATGAAGCAAGACCAAAACAACTAAAATCAAATTAATAGAACTGGATACATTGTTTTTTAACGTTTATAGTGAAAAATAGCATCAAAAAGTACACTGCTCTATTGGGGGTATCTGGTCTTGATGGACCATTCAATGTCGCCAGTTCAGGCCACCCACGATGGAGAACAGGTCAGCTACAGGGATCCCGTAAGGCCCGCTGAACAGAGTACCTTAAATACTGGTTGTGGTGTGTGGATCCACATCAAAGATGCATCGCGCAGCCAAGGCAATTTGTCATTTCCCAGATGCAGTGAGGCTGCGGTGCAAGTTCCTGATGCATCACTTTGAGGATCCTGTCTACAGGGCTTGCGATGCAAAGTCCATTGTCGAGGATGTGAGGCGCAACCGAAGCAATGCGTCGGTTCCAATGAGCGGTGTTAGACCTGTCAGCCTTAGGGTGGTATTCCACCAAACTTTTTGCCTGCTTGCCTCACTATTGCTGATCTGTCTTTGTTGACGTTAGCACTCTGGGCACTTTCCCACTACTTACCAATGCTAAAGTGCATGTGCTTTCTCCGTAAACACGGTAACGTTGGTTTATCCACAATTGGTATAATAAATTTAGGAATATGTGATGTTACAACGCAATCAAAATGATCGCGGTACGTTACATCGCAGTTTTTAGAACGACTTGTGCTGGAGGGCACTGGACTTAGGAATAGTATGATTTACTATTCCAACACCAGTCTACGTACAGTAGGGAAGGTGTTGGAATAGTAAATCATACTATACCTTAGGTTAGAGACCCATCCAGTGCAAGTCGTCGTAACAACTTGCGTTGTAATACCCACGATGTAAAGGCATTGCGATGCAATGCCCGCGTGGTAATGGATGTCTCCCTAAATTTAGTGTTAAGTCCCTAGACAAGTGCACAAAATGTGTCCAGGGCCTGTAAAGGAAAATCTACCAGTGGGCCTGCAGCACTGATCTTGATACCCACTCAAGTAGGCCCTTAAAACATGTTCCATGCCTTCCACTGCATAGCCTGTGTATGCAGTTTACATTACCATGTTGACTTGGAATTTAGAATCCCTTGCCAGACCTTAAACTCCCCTTTTATTACATATGGGTCATGGGTCACCCCTAAGGTAGACCCTAGGTGGCCTATAGGGCAGGGTGTTATGTGACTAAGAGATAGGACGTATACTTTTAAGTTTTACATGTTCTGGTCATGAAAGACTCCCAAATTTAATATGTTTAGTATTTATGCAGTCCTTTTAGCAGAGTTAATTCATTCATTCAGATTTGCCACAGTAGCATATGCTGACGATACTCAGATTGTTGTGTCAATCTCTAGTAATGTAGAGTACGTTGCTGATCAGTTTAACAGGTGTATGACAACCATTGTCAGCTGGATGAGTGGGAACTGCTTTAGGCTGAATTACCAAAAAACAGAGGTTCTTCTATTCAGCAAAGATGTTTTGTTTTGAGATGAATCGTGGTGGCCTCAGTCACTTGGTCCCCCTCCTCCTTCAGCATCTAAAGTAGAAAAATGTAGGTGTGTTATTTGATGCTGAGCTGTCATTTGTCGAGCGGACTAACAAAATGACATCATCCTGTTCTTTTATTATAAGAATGTTGAGGAATTTACCTCGCATTATCTACACAGACTTGCAAAAATCAGTTGTTATCTCAATAGTCTTATCTAGGTTTGACTACTGCAACTCTCTTTATTTGGGAATGAAATAAAAACCTTTGAATAAACTACAGATGTTGCAAAACACAGCTTATCAGCTAATTAAGAAAATCCTAAAATTGAAATCGATAACGAATGCTCTGGCAGAGCTTCACTGGTTTCCGGACATGAAAACAATTGCCTTTAAGGCCCTATGCCTTGCTTATACAGCGCTGTATGGATCAGCTCCTGAGTACTTTAAAAGCAAATTTAGGTAGTACACTCCTAAAAGATTACTACGATCAGCCTCCCTTAGTTCAATGACTACTCTGAGAAACAAGAGAACTGCATAGAGCGGTTGGAGTTTTGTTAACACAACTTGCAATCTATGGAATAAACTGGCCCTGCATCTTAAAATTCAAGTACATTTTCTTTCTTTTCATAAGCAGTTGAAAACCTGGCTGTCCTCACTTCTGTTATACTTTTTCAGTGCTTTTCTCTTTGATACCAGTTGGGGTAAATTAAGTTAGCACCAAGCCACCCTTGGGCAATCCGGCGCTAAAATCAAATCAAATTAGTTTTTCAATACTGTGAGACCGACCCTTTTCATAGGTTAACATTGTGGATTTCTTATTACATCTCATAAGTTATAATTCCTGATTGAAAGGTAGTAGACCTGGCATGTTCGAAACTTATGGAATTGTAAAAATAAATCCTCTTTAATGGCAAAATTGTATTTATGATTACAACTTACAACTTTGAAAATACAACCTTCAGAAACATTGCATTTTTCTGCTCTTAAGCCCTTTCTGCCTACTGCCTGTCTCCAATGCACGTCTGGGGAGGGTCAAAGCTGGGCCTTGTGCATTTCTATAGACAGCCACACACAAAGGAAGCTTAGGTGTGACTGATGTGCCGTCCACAACCTGATGGGCAGTCCTGGGTAACATGGGAGGATGGAGCTAGGCACAACCTCACACCTGAATGGGCTGTGTCCTCTCCACACACAAAGGAGTGCTTAACCCCCTGTAGTGATTCTGGAGCCAGGGTAGGAAGGACAGGGACTCTGGACAATTCAAAGGCCACTCTTTCAAGTGTCCTGTACTTCAGAGGCACAACTGGGTATAAGTGCTGAACCCCTGACACCACCAACTCAGTACGTTTGTGGACCTGTGGATACTCTGCCAGAAAGAAGAACTGCTGTGCTGATAAAGAACTGCCACTCTGCTCGCCTGCTGCTCAGGAGCAACTGCTTATCTGTTGTGCTGACCTGCCTGCTGCCATCCTTGCCTGGGTGAGAAGGACTGGACCTACACCAATTAAACCCAAAGTTTCTTAAAAGGCTTGCCTTCTTGCCTCACATTGGAGGTCTCTGGGACAGCCAAGACTTCAATCCACTGCACAACCAGCACCTGAACCCTGCCATCTGAGAGTCTTGCCCTCCCATGTGGTGCCAATCCAGTTCTGTGCCCTTGAAAGTGGGTTTAAAATGCGGAAACTGAAAAAACCCATGCATGGTCATTGTTGTGCGGCTCAGAGCTGGTGCATCTCCTTTGATGCCGACACATCACCGCTGCTGCCAGGATTGATGACATCGCATCACCTACTGCACGGCTCAACAATGACATATTGTCTACATCACAGGACTCGATGATGATGCAGGGCTCGGAACCGATGCATTGCCTACATCCTAAGTATCAACACCGAGGCATAGCCTCTGACTGCTCCTCGCCCTCGACACCGACACCACCCCATTATACTTATTGGAATTTTGTCATTTTGGTCTTATTTTGTTAAAAAATAAATTAACCTCTTTTGTCCATCCAGGTGTGGTACATTTCTGTGTGGTGTTTTCACTGTTTTACTTTTTTAAGTGTTGCACAAATACTTACACATTACCTCTTAAGTTAAGCCTGACTTCTCTTTGCCAAGCTACCAAAGGGAGAGCATAGGTTAATTTAAGATATGTATCTGACTTATCCTGAATTGTGGTTCCGGTTTGGACAAGGTGCATTCCTCTGCCAACTAGAAACCCAATTTTTAACAAGTGGTGAAGCTGCGATGCATAGTTTCAGTGTTGTTGTCAAGGCTGCCATTGATGAGGGTTGGGATGGGCGTGCGCTGGGAAAAGCATCACGCAGCAGCGGTTTCAAAGGGAATCCTTCAGTCCCAAGATGTAGGATGTGGCAGTGATGGGTCGAATCCATGCAGCAGCTGTCTGTTCTGCTCGGGATGCATTGCTCAGCTGAGGAGATGTGGCGGTTCTGCTTGGAGTTGTGTCGCTCAGCAGAGAAGACGCATCGGTTCCACTGGCAAACACTGTAGGCCCACTTCCAAGGGTCCAGGACTGGAGTTGCTCCATTTAGCAGGGAAGACTCACAGATGGCAGACCCAGGTGCAGGCCTTGGAAGCATTTTATGTCCCTGAGGCTTCAAATCAGGAAGGCCGGCAACTAGCCCTTGCAGTCACTCTGGGTTCTGGGTTCAAGATAAGCAGGTCCAGTCCTTCTCACTCAGACAAGGGGGCAGCAGGGTGCAGATCAGCATAGTAACAGGAATCCAGCAGACTGCAGTCCAGCAGTGTGGTAGTCCTTCAACAGCACAGCAATCCTTCTTCCTGGCAAAATTTCCACAGGTACAGAAATGTACTGAAGTGGTGGTGTCTGAGGTCCAGTACTTATTTCCAGTGATGCCTTTGAAGTGGGAGAGACTTCAAAGACAGAATTTTAAAGTGTAAAGATGTCCTGCCTTCGAACCCTGGCTCCAGACTAACTACAGTGGGTATTCAGCCCTTTGTATGATGTAAGTGAGGCTGTGCCAAGCTCCTCCATCCCATCCTGCCACAGATGGCACATTGAGACTCACCTAAGCCCCATTTGTGTGTGGCTGTCTAGGCGGAACACACAAAGCCCAATGGCTAACTATACCCAGTAATGTGATCAAAGACAGGCTACACAACCGAACCAAAATGGGCTCGGGCCTCCTTAACTCTGTCACTCAGGGCATCTCTTTCCCAGCCTCCATCCCACCTGGGGTGGTGTCAGGGGAGGCTCTGGAAATTCTTAGGAGCTGTTCTTTGGGACAGATGGCATTGTTTTATGCTGCCCAGGGTGTCAGCTAGCCACACATGAATGACTTACATCCTGGAAGGTCCGCATTTTGTACTGTTTGTCTTACAGAGTGGTTGTCTCTCACCTAGTGGCTAAGCCAACACCAGTGCTTCTAGCACACCTGCCCCTATCCCTCCTTCTGCCCTATTCTCCTGAAACCACTCAAAGACCTTACTCTGTTCCACAGGCCACCTAAATTGCCCTATCTGACCCAATATCTCCACCATTCCACATTTCCCGACAACACCCCAAACACACTTAACATTCATGTACCCCAAAACACTTTCATACCCCAACCCCCCACCATTCTTATTGTCATCCCTCCAAGAAACCGCTTGCCCTGTACCTGCTAAACAACATTCTAACCGTCCATCCCATCCCAAAACATAGGTGCTCAAACATCCATCTGCTCCAGGAAAATGGATCACCCCTTGATGAGGACAATGCAAATGTTGAGAGCCAAGCACAATGCCTGGAGGCAACAGTATGTAGACTGTGACAGGACACCAAGGGCCTACTTCACAACAGTAAACTTACACTTTAGTGTACGGTTATGATTGTTTGCTATTCACAAAGGGATTTAGGAGCAGTATATTTATGAATACGGAGCCCCCGCACAGAAAAACAAAGGTCTTATGTGAAGATTAGTTTTTGTTCACCACTTGGCTCTGTATATTTGACCCCGCTGCCTATTGCTATCATTATTGGTGGATTTATCCATTGCATCTTGCTTTAAAAATGCGTTTTTATGGAGCTTGGATTTTTGAGCCATAGGCCTTGTTGCACTACCACCGGCCAGATAGCAAGCACTTTACTTCATACATTTTAGAATTGATTATGTTGGTAGCATTATTGTCAGATTCCTTGCAGGCATTTTGTCTTAAAAATCAGTTTTATGGATTTTGGATTATTGTTAAAGAGGCCTCGCTGCTCTATTATCTGTCTGTGCAGCACGCATATTACCTCACTTTAAAATGTTTATGATGCCATGGCTATTGTTTTTATTTTGTTATTGCAGATGATGTACTACACGTCTTTTAAGTTTTTTTTTTTTTTTTAAATGAATAAAGATGAAATTATGATGATACTACTCAAGACTTCCTTTGTGAATAGCAAGCAGTCGTAAACTTACACAAAAGAGTACGCTTGCCTTTGTGAATTAGGCCCTATTTATTATTACTGTTAAGAAGCGGGTAGAATGCACAGCATGTTGTCCAGAAGACTGCATAGCTGGCTGTGGAATCCTGCTCTTCATCTACTTGGTATCCTTCATCCATCTGCCATCTCATTTGTCCCATTCACATTGTTCCTACTGATGACCACATATCTTTTTTTCCCACCTACCTCTTCCAGGAAAAGGCTGTTCTGGAATTTCAGCACCTTTGCCAAAATCTTGCAAGATTTAGGGAATAGCAGCTATCTTGGGAGCAGTAGTATAAATAGTGCAGCCAAGCCTGTAACCTTGCTTGGTATGAGACTTCAGAGAAAGAAGAACCAGCTCAGCGCCCTTACCTGATCCAATAGATTCCAGCTTCCAATCAAGTGTCAGCAGTTACCCTCCTTGCCATCTTGGATCCACAACATCCGACTCCCGAATCACCTGAAAAGAAAAGAAGACTATTTTTTAAAGAAAGCTGGAGCTCTCAGCTCAGTGCAGTAAGACATACTATCTCACTTTCAGAGGCCAGAAAAACAAGGTGAAAGGTTAGTGCACGGAGCAATCTTCACAATTGACTCTTGATTTGTCTAAGAGTTTTGTGACACATTAAAGACTTGGCACAAATACACAGGGGCATGGCCATCGACTTTACGTGTCAAAGAGAAGAGACTCTTTCCTACGAACTCTTCTCTGATGCCCAGTTTCTTAGATTAAGGTGGGTAGGAAAGTACTTAATCAGAAATCTGGTTCAAATAGTGATGTATGAACTATGTAACTGTTGTGTGTTTTAGTTAAGGTGATGAATCAAGGGAGCGCTGTTCTGAAGCCCATAGAAAACAAATTCTGTGCTTAGAGATAACCTGAGTTGTGTTCAACCCAAGACAAAAATAAGAGAATAGGTTTGGGTGACTAGATTGGTTTTGGAGAACAATAACTCCGCTCTTTAGAACATGTAACTAATTTGAGATTATTGTTAAATCTTGCATCTTCTTTGACAAGGAGTGAACACTAGAACCGAGTGGCACTTTCCCACAGAAGGAGACAGGGCTGGACTGGCCGTAGCGGGCACCAGACAATCCCCTGGGGCGCCGTGTGGGTGGGTGCCAGTTTTGCAAAATCGGCCCTGTAACAAAATCGTCCGAAAACCGTCCCAGGCAAAGAGCTCGGCGGCACAATCACCCCCCCCCCGAGCACTTCGCCAGGGCCGGTTGTGGTTCCCAGTCCGGCCGTGGAAGGAGAAAAGCACTATCCAGTCTGAACAAGCAAAAGGCTGGTGGAGTGTATGATGCCAGAAGCCAAAGGAGGGTCTCCCGTTTCAACGTCTTGTTCTGTTTCTCTCTCTATCTCTCTCTCACTCTCTCTTTCTCTCTCTGCCAAACCCCCCTTCAGCTAGAGTCTATTCTTTTTTCATTAATTTTTGTTTTGAAGACATTTGATGACTCAGAAGAAGAATACTTTTGTTCTAATGAAACCTTTTATACCTTTATATAGTTTTTAAAAAGTTACATATTTGTCATATGTGATTGTGTATTTCAATATGTTGCATACATTAACTGTTTACTTCCATTTCTTGCTATTGGGATTTCCAATCTATTGCATTGTAGGAGATAGAGTTCATTCCCTATTATACATGTGTTAAATAAAGTAGTGTTGTTGTGAGGGCCTACTGATAATGGCATTCAGAGCGGCAGTGTGTATGACTACAGTTAACTCAAGTATGTTTGTAATGAAGTGGAGGAATAACTTGAGAAGTTGGGGTTCACATGTAGTCCATGCCCTACATTATCTATGCCTATACCTACGTTAAGGGTATGAGTACAATGCCTGGAATGTTTGTGTGGGTCCAAGACTTGATATTATGTGACAATGTTGAAGATGCAACATGTCATCGACTGGATACTGCTTTGGGTACATGGTTGTATCACATGATGGAGGAGTGTGTGGTATGTGGGTAAATTGGGATGATAGTCTTCGATCTGTTGTGTGGTTATGTTAAACACCTTATTTTATTAAACATTTAAAACAACTTAATTATAGCTACATACGTTTGAGTGACAATGTAGATGTGTTACAAATGTGCATTGACTTGATTTTAATAAAATTGCATTAGGTGAATATTTAATATAGGTATGTAGTAAGGGGCATGTAGCCAGACAGAGAAACTAGGTAAATTGCTTTTAAATTTGATGCACTGTAAATACAATTAATTTAATGCCATTGATAGTTAAATAGTGCATCTAAAACAGTTTTACACAATGTACTTACCTTCTCTATTGTTGCAAATTATGTTGTGTTTCATACAACACTGCCAGAAAGAGCCCTAGCCCTCCGAGTAGCAAGGACATGTTGATAGAGTAGGTTTGGGGGTGTTGTGAGCAGGATTTTACTATTATGCTCTTTTTCCTCCAAAGCAGGTGCTAAGGAAAAACTGCCATGTTTCCATGAGCATAAATTATACAGAGGGCGGAGTAGTGGCTTTTTCGTTCCTCCGCCCATCATGTTTAGGTATTATTTAGATGATTAGAAAAAATGCGGCATAGACCACAGACAGTTGACAGACTTTATCCTTCAACCAGCCATACTCTATATCTGATGGAAGGACATTCATGGTGGCTCTAAATCAGATCCTAAATCATGTAACAGTATCAATGTAACAGATGGTAACATCTATTGGTTTTAGGCCTCCACATGTTTCACAGTTCACTACATATTTGTGGTCCAGTTGTAACTTATAGCCCCTGAAGCCATTCCCAAAGATATCGCTGATGCTTCATTACCTTCCAATTTTTGTTAAATGCTATTGTATTGTATAAAAAAATGTGTCACAGGGTTTTGTTGTCATACATCTGTCTATAAATATAGGAGCAGAGTTATATCGGACTTGTGCCACTTTTACGCCGCCATTGCGTCACTTTTGTGACGCAGCGGCGGCGTAAACCCTGCGCCATGTTGCGCCCCATTTACAACGTGACGCATCTAGGGAGATGCGTCACGTTTTAAAGCTTGCGCCACATGTGGGCGTACCTGCACAGGGGGGGGGGGGGGCCTTCCGGTGCAGGAACGCCTCCGAAAAGTGGCTGAGTGAAATCTACAAGATTTCACTCAGTCACTTTTCCGGCCAGGCGTAAGGATTGACGCAGCATTGTAACGATAGGGCACCCCGAGCCTTGCTGGAGCCTCGTCGCGCTTGCGACGCAACTCCAGCAATGCGCCAACCTTCCGCCATCAGATGCGTCACGCATCTGTTTATCCTTGCGCCACGATGCGCTGCATTGTAAATGCGGCGCATCTGTTGTGGCGCAAGGGTAAACTTTTGTGACGCATCTTTCCTGGCGCATCCCTGCTGATTTGCAGGGATGCGCCAGGAAACATAAATCTGCCCGATAGTATCTTGACTGACATTGGAATTAAGAATATCCAATCCTCAACACTGCTTACTGTTCATAGCACTTTCCAGCTGAGGTTGTCATCACTGAATTTCTTCATCAGGGATTCACAATGACAATTTCCATACGATTTCTTTAGTCCAAGTATAATAGGAAGTAGTTATGAGAGACCTTAACTTGTTATGTAATCTTCATTACAGTCTGAGAGATGAGAATGCTATCTGACTTTATTATGTAATCTGACTAAACTTCAACAAGATGCTAGATACACTCTGGAAACAAAAATCTCTTAAAATCTTGTTTTACCCTTGAGTAGCACTACTAAACTCAAAACATAATCTGTGGGAGGAGTTGGAGGTAACCAGATTAACAATTCTGAAAGATATGCTGTTAAAAGAATGCATTGTTTTAGGCAAGATTCACAAACCTTTAAATAGCAATCCTAAAATAATGATCTGTAAAAGCTCTTGCTAATTTGATAGATTTGCAATTTTTTGGGGGATTCACAAAATTCTTTGGGGTATATTCACAAGAACGTGTGCTAAACATCACCAAAAAATGTTAACGCAACTTTACACATCGCAGCCCATCATGGGAAAATAACCCTGTGTCAATGTGGAATTCACAACAAGGCGGTACCATGCGATAGTCTGCCGGAACTGCGGACAATGTCCGCGATACAACCACCTCAATGAAGATAAAAACACAAACCACAACACCCAAAAACCAGCGATGGGCCAAAGCGCGAAAAGAAAACAGTGACACCCAGCGTGAGGGCAGCAATACACACACTTAATGTGGAAAAAAGCACAAGAACAGCATACGGAAAATGCCACAGAAAAAAACACCAACAGCGGAGTACCACGGATGCACCCTGACTGACTGCAGAGGACAACATGTACACCACAACATCCAAGCACCATGGATGAACAGAAAGAACAGGCACACCGCATGAAAAAGACCAGTGGCAGACAAATCAGAGCCGCAGGAGCGACTCGCCCACCGTGCAGCATACGCACATAAGCAGAAGTGCACCTCGACATTGACAACATCCCGGTACAAACAGCAACACCTCCACAACAGAACACATGACACTACAGGTTCCGCAAATGCGCACACCATGGCAAATCACATCTGAATCCGCAGGAATATGGAACATGACAATGTATAAGTACAACCTATAACCTGCAAATATGTGTTAATCACACATGCAGTGCTATTGGACATCCTCAATTGTCCCACGATTGCCATGGACGGCCACAATGTGACGTGCTCATGAGGAGTAAGTGTCAATGATGGAGTTCCTATGGGCCATTCCTGCTGCAGCTGCAGTGGGATGTGGGCCACCTGCCCCATTGTCACCATCATCGTCCGGTACCTCTGGAACTGGGATCCATGGGGCATCGGTGTGAACACAGACGTTGTGCAACATGCAGCGATCATCTTGCACATGATGTCCGGGCAGTACAGGAGCTTCCCACCTGTGACGTCCAGCCGCCTGAAACGTGACTACAACACGCCAAATGTGCGTTCAATGAGGCTCCTGGTGCGTATGTGGGCCGCATTGTACTGCCTCTGGGTGGGTGTGTTCGGGTCTCGGAGGGGTGTCATCATCCATGGGCAGAGTGCATATCCTTGATCACCTGTGACAGTGCAGGGAGAAAAGAGTCAATACTTGGTTCAGCAGGACGTGGTGGCAGGCCCACCAATACAGTGATTCCTTTGCTGGATGTGTGTGGGGTGAGTGTAAGCCAGCCCTCAGGGAGTAGCTGGTGCTGGCAACATCTCCAACAGTCATCAGGCACTCAGTAATGCAATGTCACTACAACAAGGGGGAATGACTCGAGTCGCACAGGGCTAGTGGCCCCAGTTGCACAGCGGCCGACACGGGCCCACCGACACGGGATGCTGACCTGCCGGAGACTGAGGTAGGGTCATGAGGGCATAGCAGAGTCTCGTATGTGTCATATGTGCCTTCCGTGGAGTGTCACGGGGGAGAATGGGGGGCCTACACCAAGGGTATGATGCAGAGGGCACATGCCAGCTGTGTCCGGCAACATGGCTGAAGAACCAGAACCTTTTGGGTCTGGCGGCGCAGGGTACACCTTAATCTCCTTGGTTCTCCTGCTTCAGCTTACAGAGACACGGGGACACTCTGCCGGCGTAAAAGATCAGATTTTATTAGCTGCAGCTAGTACAGTTGTCCTAGAAGTACACACGGTATGTTCTCAGGAGACTGCCACTTCACTCCGTGGCGCACAATCTTATATAGTACATAGGTGAAATATACATTAACCAAAGACACATCTAAAACATATAAAAAGAGCCAATAAGAAAGGTTGGAAAACAGAACAGAACCAAAAGGAAAGGTTTGAAAATAAAGTATCAAGTAACTCGAAGAAGCCTTTCCTCCAACTGTGTTTGTCACCCCTCCCCACGAACAAATTCATTAACAGGTTTGTAACCGACTCGCAGGTGGCGAGATACGTTTGTGTGTTTTGGAGGACAGTTGTGAAACAAGAGAATACTAGCAGAGGACAGCGAAGGCCAGACGATAAGATAAAGTCAGAAGAGAATAGTGTGAACCAACAGATAGTTGAGACAGGGATTAGAAAAACCAGATGGGGATTAGTGTACTCGGCCAGTCCTAACACCAGCTTTGTAAATAGAGGCAGAAGGCTTATTTTGACACGATGCTGCAGGAAAAGCAGAAAAGACTTTGTTCGCCGCGCTGCCTGAGTGAGGGCAACACAAAATGGCGGTGGAGCACAAAATGGCGGGTCGATTCGATCACGATCGAAAATCGAATTTTCTCAGACCCTCCTTTTGCCAGAACTCAGGCAAGATACATAGACTCACGTTAATCTGAGTCAATGTCGATGGCCATGAGGTCATCAAGCTGTTGCTGTAGCATCATTCTAATATTCTCTGTTCTTTGTGATTCGGGTTTAGGGATGCACATAGTAGCACAAAGGTCGCAGACGGCGGGACCACAGTGCATACAAAGGCAACAAGAGAAAATGATGGTCAAAACTACTCCAAGGAATGTCAATACCTTCCAACCCCATTTGGACAGTAGTCCCCAAAACCACTCCAATAATGACCAATCTCCTTCGTCCTGATGAATCGACTCAGAGATTATATGTAACTTAGAGATAGCTTGGTATACTGTCGGAGCGTCATCAGGTATGAAAATACAGCAACTTGACCCGATCAATTTGCACACTCCACCACGGTCTGCAAGAACAAAGTCTAAGGCAACTCGGTTTTGTAAAGTCATAAGACGATCCGCCTGTAGTTCTGCCGTGATATTACTTAAGGCTCCTACAGTGATGTCTATAGTGGTTTCTACGACATGAACCAGTTGCCTTAAATTTCTACTGTTGGCCATTGGACCCCAAAAAGGAAGAAATCCTTTGAGGAAATCTCCTCCCTCTTGTCCTGCTGTGTCTTTAGAGTCAATAATCCCTTTGCCATATCTGTTTCGATGATGATTTGCCGAAGCGGTGTATGTAGGGGGAAGAAGGAAAGCTATATAACAGGTACCAGAAAAACCAGTTGGCAACCACCTGTAAGCCCTATTGTGGCAGATAAAATACGTGCCTTGAGATGGTACTAGAGGCGGCGAGTTCTGAGAGGAGTAGACGTATGTGTGGGAACAGTTGTTTCTTTGTACGGTGTCAGCAGACTGACCATTTATCTGTAGACAGAAATTGCCCTGATGTGGTATAGTCCAAATTGGTGAAGATTTTCCTATTTTAACTTTATCACTAAGGCTAGTGACATAATGGGTGACGTTCCAGTTAGTGTACGCTTTTCTTTCGTCAACGGAAATTTTACTATTTTCCATGATTTTAGCCATAGCTACCATTCCCTTTATCAATGAACTATGACTGAAATCCGGACCACCAATATATGAACTAACGGATCGTTTGAATTTGCTTTGATAGGCATTGGAGAAGATAACAAAATAAGCCCAAGCAGAACCCTCATAAGAAAACTGAAGAACTAAATACGGCATTCCTTTTTCTGTGGTAAGTGGCGTAAGTCCCACACCCAACAGTCAGTTGTATTGATCACTAATTGGTGTTGATGTAATAACTGGACAAATGAATTGTTGTAATATTCGGTTCTTCTAATGAGTTCATGTTGAGGAAGGGTATGAAATAGATGTGGAGAGACAGTAGAAGAAGACGAAGAGGTAGAAGGAAAGACAACTTTTTGCTGCAGAGCATAAATAATCCAACTTATACACGCCAAAAGAATACACAATAATATAATAATACATAAGGCTATACTAAAACAACTGTGCATTAATCTACAGGATTCTTTTTTCATTATATCCTTTCTCTCTCTTTTTCCTAATGTAGTTTCCATCTTTCTAAATGGATGCTCACGGCAATCTTCCTCAATCACTTAATTATGATTATCTGCCGTCCTATGACACTGCAAGTCCTACAGGCCTATTGCCACTACTCAGGTCACAATCAAAACTCCTACTGTGACCCTGCAACCGGGATAGAATATATAGGAGAGAGAAAATCTTAAGTGTTCTTTAGTCTAGGTCTTAGGTTATAGTGTTCTGAGAAAATCTTAAGTGTTCTTTAGTCTAGGTCTTAGGTTATAGTGTTCTTTATCAGGTACAGTTTGGTCTCTGAACAATGTTCGCGGATTTGTCGTATTCAAGCGACGATGTGGTGTTATCGCTTCCTGAAGAATGTCGTCGTCCTCTTTCTCAGACAATGTTCCATTCAGGCGTGCATCACTAAAAGGTAAAAATCGTGGAACCTTCTCACTCTCAGAGTCACTAATGCCCTTACGCACCCATTGATCGAAGGGTAGAGGCAAAGGCACTTTCTTACAATGCACGCCGTTAATCCAATTTTTCTTTCCTTCAACTTTTACTGCTGTTCTCGTTGCTAGGAGAACCAACCGAGGCTCCCTCCACCTGGGCTCCAAATTTTTCGTCCTTTGGAAATTCTTTATGCAAACCCAGTCTCCTGGTCGGATGGAATGACCTGGGTCTGTGGAAGCCTCCGGCAAAGCACTCTGAACCTGTTGATGGAGAACACGCAATTTAGTTGTAAGTTCATGCAAGTAATCAATCAACATTGGATATGGCAAGTCTGAGTATTTCTTAGGGCGAGGGACTCCCCATATATTAGCTGGGCGCCCAAAAACCACTTCGTAAGGGGCTATCGATGTACACGTTCACTCTTTTTCCTTTTGACAACACACATGCTCCCGTTAACGCTATCAGTTCAGCTGCTTGAGCTGAATTGTGTTTGATACGAGCTGTTTCCACAACTGTATGTAAAGTAGTAACAGCATAGGCTGAAACTGCATCTCCATTAGGAAGCTTAAAACAAGAACCATCTACTCATAGAATTCCATCCGGATTTTCTAGCGGCGTATCTTTCAAGTCAATTCTTCCTTTTGTCTCTTCCTCAGTACGGAGGAAACAATCATGTTGGTTTTGAACTTCTTTATCTACTGGAAGAGGCAACAAAGTAGCTGGATTTAAAGTGTTACATCGTTTGATGTGCACATGACTACCCAAAAGTGTCAGCTCATATCCAGACAAACGAGCACTCGTAAGATGCTGTGTTTTCATTCGGTTTAGTAAGGTATCCACTGCATGCGGCACCATAACAATAAGTGTGTTATCTAACACTACTCCAGCAGACTGTCGAATAGAAATTGCTGCTGCTGCTGTCGCTTTAAGACAACTAGGCAATGCTTTGGCTACTGGATCTAACGTAGCTGAAAAATATGCACATGGTCGCTGTTTGTCTCCAAAACGCTGCGTTAAAACTGACAACGCACAACCCTCTCTCTCATGGACATAGAGCGTGAACGGCTTACTGTAATCGGGAGTACCCAATACAGGAGCAGAACATAGCGCAGCACGTAAGTCAGTGAAACTCTTCTGACATTCGTCAGTCCATGGAAGGGGCTGAGGCGTATCTTTCACAGTGAGTGCCAAAAGAGGTTTAGCTAACAAAGAAAAGTTCGGAATCCACTGCCTACAATAAGAAGTAATACCCAGAAAGGCACGTACCTCCCTTTGTGTGGATGGCACAGACATTTGCGCAATCGCCTGAATTCGTTCTGGGGTTAATCGTCGTCCCTCCTTTGATAGGAGATGACCCAAATAGGTAACCTCTCGATGAACATATTGTAGTTTGGAAGGTGAAACCTTATGATTCAGATTAAACAAATGGCGTAACAATGCAACAGTCACATTTTTGCAAATATCTTCTGAATCAGCAGCGATTAACAAGTCGTCCATGTACTGAAGAAGAGCAGCACCAGACGGCAAATGAAAAGTATCAAGATGACATTTTAAAGCTTGGCTGTAAATAGAGGAACTTTCACAATAGACCTGAGGTGCGCGCTTGAACCGGAAGCTTCGGCCTCCAAGAGAGAAGGCAAAAATATCCCTACTCTCTTCTGCAATGGGAATACTAATGAAGGCATTCTTTAGATCGATAACAGAAAACCAAGTAGCTGTGGAAGGTATCATTGTCAACAGAGCAGTGATATCTGGGACAACAGGAAATTGTGGTACAACAAATTTGTTTACCTCCCAAAGATCAATTACGAAACGATATACAGGAGGCTGAGAAGGATCAGTGCGTTTAAGAACAGGAAGAATAGGACTATTGCATATGTTTCCTCTCGTTTCTTCAACCACACCCTTCTGAATCAAATCATGAATGATTTCCAAAAGCGCTTTTTCACCTTCAGTGGAAATTCTATACTGCGGAATACGTGGCAATTCAGCATTGGGCTTGAGAGTGACAACATAAGGTGGAATCTCAAGACAGCCCACATCGTTCGGACCCGTGGCCCAAAGCGTTGCCGGAAGGGAAAGCAATTCAGGTGGAAACTGATCTTTGGACAAATACATTGGAGAAGTCAGTTTCTGTCCTAAAGTAAGATGTACACGAGAAGGAGAACAATATATCGTAGCATGCATTCTTTTCAATAAGTCCAAACCCAACAGATTCTCACCGCAACCATTCGTCAAAAGAAGCGGAGCTTCCAAATCATAAGGGCCAATTGAAATAGGCAAAGGGCAAGAAACCGGATTACGAACAGGGGCGCCAGAAAATCCTACAGATACATTCGTTAAGCCAGACAAACGTGCCCCAGGGAGTTTAGAATGAATGATAGAACTTCTCATCGCACCAGTATCTAAAAGAAATGGCTCTGAAACACCCATTGTAGTGACATTAACATAAGGTCCATTCTGATCTACTGGAATCGACACAACTCCCTTACTTTGTCCATGGCTGTCCTAGTTAGCATGAAGACTTTTATTCCCGTCTTCAACATAACAATCCTCATTGTAATACTGTGTAGACCGAACGTTTTGCTGATCAAAGTAATTCACGGAATTAGGAGGAGGAAGGGAACGCTGTTCTTGGGTCAACATACCTCGACCTCTACCTCTGTTTGCTGACTGGAGGCCAGCACGACCTCGTGGAGCAGATAGTGTCCCATTTCGCTGCAATAAAACCGGACAACTATTGTTGAAATGACCTTCCTCTCTACAATAGGCACATTGATTAGAACCTAACAAAGGTCGCGGAATATATGGCTCAGGCTTTTGATACACCCTCTGAAACTGCGGAGGCTGTTGAAATTGGGGCTGAGCATAACGAGGTGGATACGCCTGTTGCAAGAGAACCTTCGTTTTTAATTCTTTAGTCTTTTTCTCTTGCTTATCTCTTTCTTCTTTATCTCTATTTTCATAATATTGAGCAGTAGCCAATATCTGGGCTGAAGAGGAAACAGCCCATGAACTTTTGGAGTCTTTCAACTTATATGACAGCTCAGGAAGTAAATTAAATACGAACTTATCTACAAATAACCGCTGTCCACCCTCCGTAGTCATGTCCTGACCACTGTGATCAATGAATGTCTCCTCGAAACGAGTGAAGAAATCAGAGACACTCTCATCTTTCTTCTGTTTACACGCGGCTAGTTTATCCCAGTTAACTCTCAAGG
Organism: Triturus cristatus; assembly: GCF_964204655.1. Classification (NCBI taxonomy): domain Eukaryota; kingdom Metazoa; phylum Chordata; class Amphibia; order Caudata; family Salamandridae; genus Triturus; species Triturus cristatus. The sequence continues at coordinate 1,076,502,577 of NC_140591.1, read as the reverse complement.
CAGGCATCATCGTTTTCATTAATGTAATAATCCTACCAGGGAGTTCTGAAATCAAAGCATCAGTCTTCGCACCACCCACTTGGTTTCTGTCTGCGGCAATTATAGCATCCCAGTCTCCACCTAATTCTTGGGCATGATTTTCTTTACTAATCCTAGCCCATAATGCTTGTGGAACTACATTCCCCATCAACATATCAATATCTGCAAAATTCATGATGCAGGCATGAACAGTTTGTGACAACTCTTGATAATAACCTGCAGGGTTCTTACGAGGATCCGGTAGAGTCTGTTTAAGGGCTAAAACTTCAGATCTTTTCCAGGGGACATGTACCCATATTCGTTGGAAGTGAGCAGGAATAAGTGGAACGTTACCTGCTGCTGGAACCTCTTCTCTCCATACCAGAGGAACCTCTCTCATTGGATAATTTTTCAGTGTTAACCTAACTGAGGGATCGGAATCTAGAAAAGTCTGTGAGGTAAATAAGGTTCTAAAGGTAACAAGTGTCTTTACAGCGTCCTCAACCTTAGAACCCACAATGAGTCCCTTATCAAAATTAGTCTGAATGTCTAACAGACCCTGAGGAACCGAACCCAAGTCCATATCCTCCCATCCTTTAATAAGAGTATCACACATAGCATTGAAAACATATCTCTGCGTAGGCGCACTCCACTGTGAGAAGGTAGGCATAATGTCAGGTACACTATACCGAGGACCCTTCTCAATTCATTTACGAGCAAGAGAGTCTAACATTTCTCGTTCTTCGGAAGCTGGGAACTGACTACGAGACTGTCTTCGAGAAAATGCCGGAGACACATTTAACGCCTCAAAGAAAGGTGATAAAAGACCAGAAACCGTATCTGTGAGTCGTTTACGCATAGACGGAGAATTGGACATAAGAATAGGGGACAAAGTATTAGGCGAACTAATTGAAAAGGAGTCGGTAATTACCGGAGGAGCAGAGGGCAAAGAAGATGAAGGTAAAGAGGTCGAAGGCAAAGCTGGTAGAGGCGGCAATACTTGAGGGGGCAAATGTGGAAGAGCCGGAGCAGGTGGAGGCGCAACTGGCGGCTGAACAGGCTGTAACAACTGGGGTGCATTAGCACCTTGTGCATAGGGCGGAGGCAATATCAATAGGTGAGACATCAAAGAATCCTCCTCTAAATCCTTTCTTTTATCAGAGGGGGAAGCTGGCCATATCTATCGCCATACGATGCTGTCTCTCTGAAATTTCCATCGCATTATCGACTTCATCATCTTTAAATTGCTGAGCAGCCTGTATAATGGTCATACCCTGTGCTTTCTTATCTCGTTTTTCTTGCTTAATTTTCCTGTGTTTGGCTTCCTTACTCCAAAGGCGGAAAGAGTCAAACATTGCCGGCCGGGCTTTTCTTTTGAATAAAACTGCTGCCAAATTATCAAGTATGTCAGGTTCAAAACTACCATTTTCTGGCCATTTTAAAACACCATCATTCTTCGTGTATCGGATCCATGCCTTATTAAAGGTAATGGGGCCAACAACATGTTTAGAATAGAGCTCATAAGTGGGAATTCCAACCGAAGGAATCGGACAAGAGTCCTCAAGCCGGGAATCCCTATTACAACCAAAGCAACAAAGTTTTCCAAACTTAGTCAGACCAGGCATCTCGTGATTTCACCGGACTGTTCACAAACATCAAGGGGGTAAACTCAGTTTACGCAGCACAAATGCACTTACCCCCTCGGCTTCGGCTATTGCAATAGTCGAATCTAAGGACCAAAGAAACAAAGGAACAAAGAAACAAAGAACCAAAATTGTGGGAGCGAGCCACCAAATACTTAACTAAGGATGTCTTCTTACGCCAACAGAGGCCCCGTCTATTGTCTCGCTTTACCATGCATCATCGAAAGAGGGCTAAGGCAGGGCGGCAGTCAGGGCAGCAGTCATCAGTAGCCGTCAGGAAGGAGTAACCACGCTGCAAAAGACCTTCGGACCACTTTCGACATACAGGGGTCGCTTAACGTGGCTCGCGATTCCTCCAGAATTTTCTTGCGGGGTTCCTCACGATCCTTCAGGCAGAACCACTACCTCTGAAGCCGCCCATCGTTGGGCGCCAGTTGAAGAACCAGAACCTTTTGGGTCTGGCGGCGCAGGGTACGCCTTAATCTCCTGGGTTCTCCTGCTTCAGCTTACAGAGACACGGGGACACTCTGCCGGCGTAAAAGATCAGATTTTATTAGCTGCAGCTAGTACAGTTGTCCTAGAAGTACACACGGTATGTTCTCAGGAGACTGCCACTTCACTCCGTGGCGCACAATCTTATATAGTACATAGGTGAAATATACATTAACCAAAGACACACCTAAAACATATAAAAAGAGCCAATAAGAAAGATGGAAAACAGAACAGAACCAATAGGAAAGGTTTGAAAATAAAGTATCAAGGAACTCGAAGAAGCCTCTCCTCCAACTGTGTTTGTCACCCCTCCCCACAAACTAATTCATTAACAGGTTTGTAACCGACTCGCAGGCGGCAAGATACGTTTGTGTGTTTTGGAGGACAGTTGTGAAACAAGAGAATACTAGCAGAGGACAGCGAAGGTCAGACGATAAGATAAAGTCAGAAGAGAATAGTGTGAACCAACAGATAGTTGAGACAGGGATTAGAAAAACCAGACGGGGATTAGTGTACTCGGCCAGTCCTAACACCAGCTTTGTAAATAGAGGCAGAAGGCTTATTTTGACACGATGCTGCAGGAAAAGCAGAAAAGACTTTGTTTGCCGCGCTGCCTGAGTGAGGGCAACGCAAAATGGCGGCGGAGCACAAAATGGCGGGTCGATTCGATCACGATCGAAAATCGAATTTTAGCATGGCGCATACGAATGCCACAGACCCAGGCCCGACACCACTCCGTACCTGCCCGTTGCTGATGAAAACCCCCATGCCACAGGCTCAGACACCAACAATGTTCTGCCGGCGGATGACGGACACTCATGGCGCACAGGGTTAGTGGCATCATGTGTCGCAGGTCTGCTTAATGGAATCATGCCACACTGATCGAAGGGATTCTGGTGCTGTGGCTGCTGCCACGGACTTGGGGTCACTGCCATTCAGAACTCAGGACACTGTTCTCCATGTGGGACCTACTGGTCCGAAGAGGACGCCGGTGGAGCATGTCAATAAGTAAGGTGTGATGTGGGCCAGCATCGGGTGGGCCAGGGATGGACTGCGGAGGTTGATGAGCTCGCGTGACTGGGGTCTAGAGCTTACACTGGCACGTGTTGGGCCCTCTTCTACACACGACGGTGTCGGCAGCTCAGCAGTGTGGCCGTGGTGCGCTGGGGTGGGCAGGCCTGGTTTGAGCATCAGCATCCTGGGGTGCAGCAGGTGCACAGGGTTGCAGGCCCTGCTGCCCACGGCATCAGCCTTGTTACAGGCCACACGGCGCCGCACTGTCAGTGACGTTGGCCTTCCTGGGAGTGGACCATGCCCTGCGCAATGGGGTTTGTCACCTCACCCCTGCGCAGCACTGGCGTACTCAGGGCCAATCCACTACGCTCACGCACACAGGGGGGGATGCAGCATGCGACACATCAGCTATCTGTTCCACGGCCGTGGTGACATTGTTGCTTCTACTGCTCACTACTCTCCAGTCACCAGCAGTTGGGGTCTGCATGGACATGTCTGTGGTTTGCATAGCCATGTCTGTCATGCACATCCATGTCTCACTTCTCGTTGTGTACATTCTCATTCACGAGTCACATGCTTCCTCGCACATGGCTGCATTCCGCATCTCCACGCGTTCAGCTGTTGTGTGGCTTTGGTGCCATGTAATGTCTATATTGGGTGCAGGGGTAGCCCAGGATGACCATAGAGTGGTGTTGTCGTATCTGGTAGGTGGTCGTGTAGTTTGATATGTTGTATGTGCTTTAGTCACGTGTGCATTGCCACAGTTGTGCGTTGTGTGTTGATGGCTTTGGGGTGTGTGATGTGTTGATTTGGCACTTATCAACAAGCAGTCCTGTTCCATATGTGCCATCCTGGAAGCGCTGGTTGATGATGGACTGTCGGAAGATGAAGGAATCATGCACACTGCCTGGGTAGTTGGCGACGACATTGGTGAAGAGTTCCCAGTGGTCCACTATTGCCTGCACATTGATGGAAGGCTGATGCTTTCTGTTGCGGTAGTGGTGTGCAGTATCCGCAGGGGGCACAAGTGGGACATGTGTGCAGTCGATTGCGCCCAACACGGCCGGGAATCTGGCTATGGCGTAGAAGCCTTGCTTTGTCTCCAGCTGTTCCTGAGCAGTGTTGGGGAAGTGAAGGTACTGGGGTGTGAATCTGAGGATGGCATCCAGGACAGGTGTGATGAACTTTGATAGGGCTGGCTGTGAGACCACTCCGACTCTGGCAGTTGTTGGTTGGAAGGTACCAGAGGCCAACAGATGCAGCACAGCCAGCAGCTTTGTCTGCGGAGGATTGTTGGTTGTCCTCTGTGTTGGTACCGTCAGCCTGTGGGCAATGTGGGTCAGGATGCCGAGGATGGTTGCCCTTTTGAGCCAGTAGTGGGCAATGACTTCCGCAGGCATTAGGTCTGTGAGAGTGGTGCGTTTTCGGTAGGTCCGCTGTCTTACACTGCACTGGCTCTGTGGTGGTCCCGGGGGGCGGGTCCGGGTCCAGGGGTGGTTGAGGTCCTGAGGTCCTGCAGGTGGTGGTGGTGGGTGTTGTGGCCCTGTTGGGGCGTTGAGCTGCATGATGAGTAGCTCCATGGCGTTGTTTGTTCTTCGGGTGTGGCTGTGTGCGGGGCTCCGTTGCCTACTGCAGGGAGTCGTCCGTATTTACACCTGCTTGAGGCAGGTGTTAAATACCAGCGGCTACCCCAGCTTATTGTGTGGTTTTGACTCGCGTTGCGGATCTGTCAGTTCGTTGGGAAAGTGGTGTTGTGGTTTTTTCTTGTGTTTTTGCACAGGAACGCCTACTCTGCATCTCATTAGTGTTAGTTGGTGGTGTCCACCGTGGTGTTAAATTTTTGGGGCCGTTATCGCATGAATACTGGCGATGACTGCAGTTTGCACCGGATTGTGAATGGGGTGTAAATTCTATTTCCACTTTTGGTGCGTTAATGTGGGGATAAATCGGAGATGGGTCCTTGTGAATATGCCCCTCAGTGTGCTTAGCAATGAGTCAGTGCAAAAAAAGACACGTTTGCTAATGAGGAATAAAATATCCAAGCCAAGTTGAGAAATAATTATTTAACTAGGAGCATCATAACATCAGGGAGCAAAATCAAGGAAAATTCATGCTGCATTCATCAAGGATGAAATGTGTTCTTAGTAAGAAAAGAATGGAGACCAGCTTAAAAAGTCTAGCAGAAAAGAAACTGTTCTGAGAAATTTTAGGCAATCCCTGAACAATCGATTATATGAGCCATTTTGTCCACCGCTTTCATAAACTTTTAACATTTAACCACTGAAAACTGGCAATCTGAATGGGTATTGACATTAAACAGCACTAACTCCACAAAAAACCATTAATTAATTGCCATTTCATTTTTTTTAAGTAGCAGTGTTTGCAAAACATATTCAATAAAATCAACATTGCCAGACTGTAAAGTGTGTTAATTCATTTGTTAACGAAGAGTGAATAACGAAAAGGTCACGTATTTGCGTCATGATGTTATGTCTAATCTGATATAAATCAAATGAGCATATTCAGCTGGGTAATTATATCGCCTTTTACTACTACGGTGAGCTTGATTTGTAGTGTTCATTACTCTAACATTCTCTGGCATCGCTGATGCCTTCGGCTCCAAAACCTCAACCAGCCACGTCCACTCGTCCCCCCTCACTGGAAACACAAACTACACAATTCTTTTGGATTAGGGTCATTAACCCCAGCAGTATTTTATTACAAACATTATTGAAAAAAAACACACAGCATTCCCCCCTTTGCATACGCAGTAACCCTTCATATTTACAGCATTATTTATACCAGGCAATACGTTCCTAACCTTAACATAGGCGCTAGACATCATCTTCCTGTCACTATTTAGACATGCTCCTGCGCATCCCAATTTATGCCTCGAGTGAGATCATGATTGGTTCTCGTGATATCTCCCCGGTCCAGGCCCAGCTTTTCTGCCCAATGACCTGTGGTAGGTCCCTCCTTATGGGAGGACCTCACACACCCACATCGGAGCCCTCTTTAGGGGTGTGTCTGTGCAGGGAGCCCATCTGCCCGCTAGCATACCTACCTCGGTCACCCCTACACCCATCACTTCTCTCCACCAAGGCCCAGTGCTAGGCAAGCCCATTGCAACAACAAAAGCACTTGACCTGGAAAAGAAAACATGTTAGTTAACCAATAAAACAAGCAATTCTAGTACCATACTTGTGCACAACTTAACCTTATTTGCTGTGGAGATGGTGGGTGTGACAACAAAGATGTCCCTGGGCAGGTGTGGCAGGAGGGAGTAGCAAGGAAGGGGCCCTTGAGAGGCGGTGATTAGGAACAAAAAGACCCGACCGTTGCCTTGCACCCCATTTATGTGCAGGGTTATGAGGTCTGATCGGACGTGTGCCCCCGAAGCCAAACCTGCTACTTACAGGGTCTCAGCCTCACTTAGAGCCAATCGCTGCCCTTGATGCTGCGGGGCGGCAGCGTAAAGCGCTGCTGACCCACTCCCCAATGGTGCGCTAGGCCCGGCGAAACTGGTATGTTTGTGGCTCCCCCGAGGTGGGGGAGCCTCAGCCACATGGCCTGGCATCGCCGAGGCCTTCAGCTCCAAAACCACTACCAGCCAAGTCCACTCATCCCCCACCCCCGCTGAAAACACAAACTATATGATTCTTTTGCACTAGGGGTCATAAACCTCAGCCGTATTTTATTACAAATAGTTTTACAACAAAGAACACAGCATTTCCCCTTTTGCAAACAAAGTAACCCTTCATGTTTACAACATTATTTACACCAGGAGATGCGTTCCTAACCTTAAAAGAGAAGCTAGATATCATCTTCCTATCACTATCTAGACATGTTCCTGTGTATCCCAATTTATGCCTTGAGTGAGATCACGATTGGTTCTCGTGATATCTCCCTGGTCAAAGCCCAGCCTTTCTGCCCAATGACCTGTGGCTCTGTAGGGGAGGACCCCACACACCTACATCACATACCCCTTCAGGGATGTGCATGTGCAATGGGCCCATCTGCCTGCTAGCATACCTACCTCGCTTTTACAAAAACAAGGGAACCCAGAAGGTTGATAAGGACCTTGGGTAACAGTTTAGTATTAGAACAGTGGTCCTTAAATGCAACAGTTGAGTAAATAGGATAGTTATAGACTTGAATCAGTACTATAATGCGAGTGTCCAGCCGGACAATCAATTTAATAAATCAAAAATGTCAAAGAACAAAAATACAAATGTAGCAATTACATGGGACACAATCCTGCATCCTACATGAACACATGACAAATACATTTAGAACAAAAACATATCAGGCAAGACGGGGTAGCTTGTGGAATATTGAGCACAATTTCTGACAAGCTTAGAGAAACAGTAACTGCACTTTTTTTATCATGTGAGATTAACGTGCAAACTGTTTACATTAGTCGACGACGTTTCGATCCTTTAAAAACAATAATAGGATCATCATCAGGACAGTTAAGGTGCAAGCCTGAATCAATGAAAATAGCCTGGATAGGGCTTGTGGGAAAAGGATAGCCGTACGCGGACTCAGGAGGGGCCGGAGCCGCAGTTATGATGCTTCTGCGGATAAGGTGGTGAAGATATTCAGGCGTTTTTCAGCAAATACGTGATAGTATATTCAATAAATTAGCATGTGGCGATGCATAGAATGATGTGAGATCCGATGTTCAATAGCTGGGTTCTATTGAGCATCGGATCTCACATCATTCTGTGCATCGCCACATGCTAATGTATTGAATAAACTATCACATATTGTGTGACCATGCCAGCACCGTCTGCGTGAACTTCCATGCCAGCCGACTTAGTTCAGTTTTCAACATCTCCAGCAGCTGCCAATGACTAGAATGCACCAAGTCGTTGCCACCTAAATGCATTATGATGTTCCCGTGGGGCGTTTCCCCTTTAGGAAATATTGTGTCCAAGGCAGCACTCAGTTGGGCCAGCTGCAATCCCCCTGGGCCGTAAATTTGCAGATGCTAACCTGCTCGCTGCACTCTGGACCAAAAGTCACCTACAAAACATCCCTCCTTAGCACGACAGACATAGGAATGGCTTCAGGCCCAAACATCTATCATCCCGTTCTCCTTCGTGTAGACAAGGGCTACCAAGACATCCACCTGCTTGTTCAGCATGCCACTCCAACAACCTGAACATGTAGGAAAGGTGGAGAGAGCAATCAGGAAACTGGCACTGCCGTTACAACATATGCAGCCTCACTTAGCGCTTCTAGCAATCTGAACACCATCTGTCAATCCTCTGCACTGCCGCGTTAGGAAGCCCCACTGCCGCCACCGCTGAAGCCACCCCAATTTTAAAGGAGCGAGACCCAAACTCCGAAGGATCATAGCCCACAACCTGCAGGGCCTTGTTAAGGATTCTACAAAATTGGTACCTGGTTAGAGTGGTCCCATCAGCATGGACAAGTAAAGGCCCCCCACACCCTGAATGTGGCCAGCCAAGAACACCATCAGATTTTCAACTGGGCAGCATACATTACCTGGGGCCCTCGACAGTAAGATGTGGTCACGCTGCCTGTTTAGTCATTCTTGGTCCTGGGGCTATCAATCACCAAGGACCCGTACTCATCCAACCGGTGGACATCCACAAGTTACTACCCACCTCCAATGTCCTTCTTGCTCCTGGCTACTAACTTGCCCACCTGTAAAGCACCATAGAAGGCGAGGGTAAATGCTACCTTAAATAGACTGACCTCCACTAGGGTCCTACATTTTGCCACAAGTGACCCAGTATTGCTCATAATTTGCCTCCGTCAATGGGACACCTTGTATCTGGCTTAGAGCCCTCCAGGCGCTCTGTCTCCTCAAAGCCCTCTGGACCAGGAAGGACCTGTTCCCGCCGGGTACCCCTGAATCTTTTAAGAGATAAGAAATAGCCACTGCGTGGTGCCTGGCGGCAGCCACCAAGTACCCTTCGCCCCTCAGAGCCCCCAGGAAGCCCATAACCGATGAGGAGGTAAACCAAGACCTACCCCTTCCTGCCTCAAGATGGTGCAGTAAGCGCGGAATGCCCCTTCATAAGCTTGTCTGATTCTGGGAACTAAGCTGGCTGCCACAAGGTCTGGTAGGCTGGGTTACCAATCTGCCACAGTCTGTCCGGGAAGGACATAGGTGAAACTTCTGCTCCTGGGTGATAGAACCTGAAAGTCTGCATCTTCAAACAAGATAATACATCTGCTGCGTTGTTTAAGACACCTGACACATGCTGGGCTCCAAGAGGCACATTCAGTTTCAGGCGTGCCAACACAATCTCCTTTAACAACCTTGGAATCATCTTGCACCTCACAGATTGCAGATTATTGCACTCAACTACAGTAATATTATCAGTCCAGAACATGACTGACTGGCTGCAGAATTGATCCAGCCAAATAGAGAGTGCTACCAAAATAGGGGCCGACTCAAGGCAGCCTATGTTGCTGACCAGCCCCAATTGCACCTACTCCCTGGGCCATCCCTGCGCACACCAAGCTAGACCTAAGACGGCTTCAAAAGTACTCTCACTCCCTGCTGCTTCGGTGAACAGACCTAGCTCCTCACTGCTTATGGGTCGCACTATCCACACCACCAACCCATTGAAGTCCTGCAGAAATAACTCCAGGTTCTGCCTGATCTCACTAGACAGCCTGGTATGATGATTCTTAACCTTTAGGCCAGACATGGCCTGGGAGATGGACCGAGAAAAGGGGCGGCCCATAGCTATGATCTGGAGGGTGATGTTCAGCCCTAAGGCTTGGGAGGAAGCGTTGACTTCTCCATCGGAATCCTCAAGACCCCGCCACTGAATCCAACTCTATTTCTTGGAACTCAATAGTGGTGGTAGCCCTCATTGTCTTGCCCAGCACCAAAGGAGCCCCAAACTTGCGAATCAGCTCTTGGAAATTCCGCAGTGCCTCCATGCAGTACCCCAACCCAGGAGGCCCCAAGAAGAGGAAATCATTGTGGTATTGCAGCACTCAACTATGGCCCCATCTGTGCTGGAAGACCCACTTCAGAAAGGTGCTGAATTTCTCAAAGTAGGAGGAGGAAACTGAGCAGCCCATGGGAATGCATTTGTCAAAATAGAAGGCACCCTCGAATTGGAAATCCAGCAGGTGGAAATCCTATGGATGCATTGGCCGCAAGCAGAATGTGGATTCAATGTCAGATTTAACTAGCAAAGTCCCAGGTCCCAGCTCTTGCAGCTTCTGAATTGCCTGCTCGAGAGAGACGTATTTGATTGAGCATAGAGGGCCCGATTCACAGAACTAACTTAAGGCAAAATCCTAAACTTACTACTTTTGTTATTCACAGAAGGCATTTAGTAGTAGTAAAGTTAGGATTTTGTCTTAAGTCTGTCTTAAGTCTGTCCTAAGTTTGTCTTAAGTTTGTCTTAAGTTTGTCTTAAGTTTGTCTTAAGTCTGTCTTAAGTCTGTCTTAAGTCAAACTTAAGACAAAATCCTAACTTTACTACTACTAAATGCCTTCTGTGAATACCAAAAGTAGTAGGACAGACTTAAGACACACTTAAGACAGACTTAGGACAGACGTAAGACAGACTTAAGACAAACTTAGGACAGACTTAAGACAAACTTAAGACAAACTTAAGACAGACTTAAGACAGACTTAAGACAGACTTAAGACAGACTTAAGACAGACTTAAGACAGACTTAAGACAGACTTAGGACAGACTTAAGACAGACTTAAGACAAAATCCTAACTTTACTACTACTAAATGCCTTCTGTGAATACCAAAAGTAGCAAGTTTAGGATTTTGTCTTAAGTCAGTTCTGTGAATCGGGCCCAATGTCTCATCGATAGCCTCATTTACAGACTGCCCCCTAGGTGCTGACAGGCTATGGATAAGCCTATACTCTCCTGGCTCTTTCTCAGGAATATCCCCAAGTGGGGAGCTGATGAAGCCATCCAAGCGGATGGCCTCGAATGGCATCTCACCTAGCCAAGAATCAACTACTTCAGGACTTTTGCCCTGGCCCCCTCTGGGTTAGCTTTGAGTGACTGGTGATTTTTACATTAGATGGAACCCATATAACCCACTTCAGGGAACCTGAAACCTTCCTTGAAGCCCTCAAACAATATCTATGCTGCCACTTTAGTATTGTACCTATTGAGCCACGGAATCATTGCTGACAAGATAGCAGGTGAGGATGCTTTCTTCAAGACCAGATGATCAATCCAGCTTCTTGACACAACTGTTTCTAGATTTCTTAAAGCACTTAGATTCGGGGTGCAACGCCAAACCACAGAAGGAGCAGCAGTTCTTAAACCTACAAGTCCCCCTGGCCTGGTAGAGGTGTGCCAATTGAAATCCCAACAGGCCCTATTATTCACCCATCCTGCTGTGCTGCTAGTGGACCCTGCCCCTGTTCAAAAGGACTGATTGATGCCCATGTCTGCCCGAGAATGCTTCATGTGTTGGAGCCATGTGATCAGCACAATCTGATTCCATGCCAATGCCGGGTTGGAAGCCTTAGCCCTCCTAAATTCCTTGTCATACTCCTTCTATCCCACCCCACCATACTCATCATGCGCACACACAATCCTATTCTAGTAACAACCGAGTTGGGCACCTAGATTGCCAACACGCTCCACCAAAATGGTCTAATAAATTGAAAAGCCTTTAATTCAATTCCCTAATGTCTTCTTGACCTTCTTCTTGTGCGACCAGTGATTACATTACCTAGAGTGCGAACAGTTCTTGCACCACTTGACCTCTTCCCTATCCGATTTGTCTACCAATAAATCAAAGATATCCACATAGATCTCTTTCCAAATTGTTTCCTTGACCTCCATTGAAATGTGCCTGCCCACCTACTCATGCTCCAACCACACTTCACCCAAATCGATGGGCTGTAAAACAGCCCCCATACCAGAATGAACTGCAGCCTGAGCTGGGGGAATGATCGCCGTGCTACAGAGCTGATGGACCTGTTTACCCCCAGTGTAGAGCCCACCGCAGAAAGCACCTGGCCGGCCATCTGTGGGGGCCCCACCCCCGAATCCATTCATGGCACCCATTGTGGACCCATGAATACCCATAGATGGAGCTGCAGCAGCTGCAGCCTTGCCACTGCTTCTGCCACACCACACCCCTCGCAACGTACTTACGCTCCTGATTCACCTGAATCTCAAGACCCAAGTGAGCTACTGAACGCCTGGTCTTTTCTAAATAATCCACCTCGCTAGTGCCTGCCAGGGACCCCCTACCACAGGGGCAGACAACATTCCAATACTTGAGAACTACGGAAACTCACTTGTCAAATCATTCACCAATTCAGACTGCGCAGGTCCTGCAACCGGCGTAGCCCAGACTGCTGTTCAACTAGCCCCATTCTGAACAATAGCCCTACCTGCTGCCACACTTATTATCACTGTGGCCGCCCCCTGCGCTGTAATTTGGTCACACTCACTAGGCCCAGCCCCACAGTGGGACCCCCAACACGGTGGGGTTTGCAGCTCTCCATGACTCAATGGCAGTCACTGCCTGAAGCTGCCCCGCTCCCCTGTGCTTACCCGGCACCCACCTATCTTTGGGACCAGGTGGAGAGCTTCACACCTTTCCACATTCCCAACATAATGGTCTCTCAAGAAACTATACCCCTGCTCAGAATACCACTTACCAACTAGGTATAACTACTACTCAGGCCCACCCTGAACACTCCAATATCCTGCCCCGAATCGCCTGCGGGCCCAGAAACCTAAAATACCATCACCACAATGCCACAATAAACCCCGCCCACCAAGCGTGGCCACAAACCCAGCTTTCCAGCTAACAGAAACATACTGGCCTAGGCCCTCTAAGCGTACTGGCCAATTGCTGTCAAAGAACTGCCGTAAACAAGGTAAAACACCTACGATTTGTGAGAAAACAGCTCTAAATTCTACACCACAAAATCAGCGCACTAGACGCTGCAATAAATGCCCTTCACCTAAACCAACATGCAATCAAAGACAAATTGTCTCTCCAACTAGCTCCCCTAACATGCTGGTCCCTGCTAGTGCCAGGCAGCTACACGCAGAACATAGAATATTCCACACAAAAGACTGCCCACAATGTGCCCACAGAGCAACAGCCCCAGGCCTGTAGTGCCAAAACACCCCAGTAATGCCCCACACGATGCCACCACCACCACAGCCCTCCTCACCTGCAAAAACAGCGGCCCCCAGCCAGAGCCGCCACTGAGTGCAAAAACGCCTGGCTCAGGTGAGCTAGGCTCAAAACCCTGCGGAACCTGGACTGGACATGAAAAACAAAAGCCTGAAAAACAGGAGGGGAGAAAAGGGGGAAAAATAATGAAGATTCTGCTGGCCAGTTGCGGCGGGAAGGAGTAGTAAGGGTGGGGTCCTTGCAAGGTGGCAATCGGGAACAAAAAGACCCAGGCAAAACCTTTCGCCCTCTTTTATGGGCAGGGCTATGAGATCCGATTGGACTTGTGCCCGGAAGCTAAACCTATGACTTCCAGGGTCTCAACCCTGCCTGCAGCTAATCACCACCCTTGATGCTTCTGGGAGGCAGTACAAAGTGCTTTCGACCCCTCCCCTACGGTGAACCTGGGCTGGCGAAAACGCCATGCATGCGGCTCCCCTGAGGTGGGGAAACTTGGTCATTATACCTATTAGAATCACTGCAACTAGCGCACAGCAGTGGTTGCCATGGGCCTTAGACATAATTCTTAGCCTTTTGCCAGAGCATGGTGGGCGAAATGCAAGGACGTGGTGTTTAGTGCATGCTGGCGCTCTCAGGTTAGCTTGGAGACTCAAGATTTTTTCACCGAAAACCACATATTATCTTTTAGCCAAATAATATTGCCTGCACTACAATGCAAATTAATCAGAAAAGTTACATTTCCACAGCTTTTATTTTCTACACCACCCTTTTATCACAAACACAAATCAAAAACACTGTACAGTCACAAGCGTTATGCAAAGGCAGCTGCCAACAATAGGCAAACGTAATAATTGAACCCCTATGTACTGCGATGGTATGTTGGCAAAATAGTTCTTGCATGTACATCATGGATTAATCTTTGTATTTGTTTGCATGATACAATCAGGATTGTAACGAGTATGATGTCATATTGTAAAAGAGTAGCATTGTTGATACTTGAACTGTATCAGGCTGCATTTTTATCTGCTAGTTGTCAAACTGTCAGAAGGAAGTCTGGATAAAATGCTGATGTTCAGAACTCGAGCCAGAGTCTTTATCATGAATCAGCAAGTCAGGTGAGGAAGGCCGGCTGTGGGGTGAGCGAATGTGAGACCATGACTGGAAGATTTCATCTGACAAAGGCATGTGAGTTAAGAGCTATGCCTGACACAATTAAGGTAGGCAGCTCCCTAAAATCTTGATTGTTTAGTGAAATACACCTATTTCTTGGGTGCATTGAACCCTTCCCAGGTGTGGAGCATGCTGCTATTGCCCTGATGCATTGATAGCTACACCCCTGACTACAATTTTGAGGCAACTGGTGATCCTTATGTGATGGCCATAATACTTGACCTGAATTTCAGTGAGTAAGCAAAGTAAGACTCACTTCTACAGGTAAGGGTGTGATGGGAAGTATATCCATCCTGTGACGAAAGTTTGAAACAAATAAGACCAAATAGGGAATTTTAAACCAAAATCTTCACAAAACATTTTTGAAATTCAAGGAGCACTTATGATATATTTCAGTACTTTCTCGGTCTATCAATGAAGTCCACTATTTACCTCTTTAACAGAAGCTCACCCCATTTTTATTATCAAAATTTGCCCTGCCCCTGTGTTAGTAATCACCCTCACTGTGGACCTGCCAGCGTTTTGTCTTTTGGCATGGGTATCAAGTATGTCTTTGGTGTCCTGTTATGCTTAGAATAATGTACAATATGTCAGTATCACAATTTTCTCATGAATGCTCCATGGCAGACCCATATGTCAATTACCTCCTGTATATCAGGGCCATGGTTAGCTCCACCCTCATATGCCATGGTTACCTTCCTTAAGACAAAGAATCCACTCAAATATACCAGTGCCAGCATTTTGCCATAGGTGTCCCAGGTATCAAGAATTGCCTCCAGTATGCCAGGACCTGCCTTTTACCAAAGATGGAGGTCCTGGCATTATGCTACAGAGTGCTTCAATTATGCTAATACCACAAGGTTGCCATGGGTGCCTTCATAAGTCAAGAGTTGCCCTCCGTATGTTATGGCCTGCTGCACACTCACAATCTTACACATATGCACACAAACACTGTCCCTCACTCATTCATGCTCACTTACGCCGCCCTCATTTTTTTTTAACTCTCACACTCAAAACATGGACTTCCTCCATCTCACTCCCTCCCACTCATTGTAACTCACAAACACTTCTGTCCCTCATGCATACTCCCTTACTCACTCTCACTCAATCATTCTCAACCCAATAATTCTTAGTCACTGATTGTCACTCAGATACACACACTAACACGTTCACACTCACTGACTCTTACACAGCCAAACTCTCTATCACTCACACTCACTCTGCCTCAGTCACACTATCTTACTCACACTCCCTTGCTTTTTCTTCCTCATTCTCCATCATACTCTCACTCATTTACTATCACAATCTCCCTCACTTTCACTCATTGACACATATCAATGGACATAGGAACCAGGTTGGCATGATTTTTGAACTGGAAATGAGGAGCTAGGCAAAGCAGCAGCACCAGGATAAACTAAGTGGAGCCCACCTCAAACCATATACCAGCTAGGGGCATCCAAGATCGTAATACGGTGGTCACGATCGTCCCGTACCGATCATGACCACCGTATTACGATTTTGGTTGTTCTGCCCTACTCGATTCATTGAAGGTTATTATTACCAATTATTCTGGCTATCTGGATATGGATTATAGGTCCGGTGATATTATTTTTAAATACATTTATATATTCATTTTATGAACTTGATGATCCCATCGAGACCTTGACGTATATCTTACTCTCTGGAGAACTGATAGCACTGCCTGCTCAAATCATTTTATGGTGGAGAATTTGGAAGTAACACCTATGGATTCACAGGGTGGAATTTAGATCTGCCGATAACTTACAACCGGAAGGTTTTATAATCTCTGCTCATTTATTTCTCCAGACGGGGATTATGATCCTAATGACACTATCTTCTTTATACCCTTCACCACTTATGGAGGCTCTTTGACTCTCGTATCTAACGCCCTGAAGAAGTCCTGTATCAGGACGAAACGCGTCGGCTGTGTTGTGTTTCTATTATCACGTAACAAGAAAATGGAATAAAGAGATAATATCAAGGAACTCTCTCCTTTTTATTGACTGGATTTGGACCGTATAGCTATCCGAATTGGCCTGATTGATGTGGTATGGTGCACCTGTGCTTTTGTTTGAAATTTTTAAATACTGTTTTGTCAATTCTATGTGCAAGTTACAAAATGTTTTTTTTTTTTTTTTAAAGATTGTTTATGTGCAGGAAGGGGCATCTTCCAGACATAAACAATCAGAGGCGTTTTGCTTTTTCCATGTGTGCTGCACAAGGAAGCACACATGGAAAAAACAAAAACAAGAAGAAATAATTTCTCCCTATTTCGCCAAGTGAAGACCAAGTTTTCTTGGTCTTAATTTTGGTGCTGCCTCGTATTTACGCCACCCTTGTAAATAGGGGGCAGCATCAAAATCAATGGGTGTTGTGGTGGAACGCCCACCGCAACACCCACTGCCCACCCCTTTCACGCTAAGCATAGCATGAAAGGGGGCCTTATTTACAAGGCAGTGTTAAGCCAGTTAAGTGACTTAATGCTGCCTTGTAAATAAGGCAAATCCACTATTGCCACAGGAATGTCAGAAAAAGTGATGTTCGTGTGGCGATAGGGGCTTGTACATATGCCCCTCAGTCTCCTCAGGCCCCCTACCCATTATTTCTGTCATCAAGAACCTGGAGAGGCTCAGAAGGTTGACCTGCACACAGGTAGTGATCCTAAAAACACAAAAGCTATGTTTTCATGAGCACTTATAGGCAAAATAATGGCAGTGCAGAGGCAAAAGGCATCACGTGGTGGCTCACAAGAGGCAGGGCAGGGCATAGGGCAATGTTGAGCAACAGTTACTTCCAAATCTCGTGCCCTTTTTCACTGTTTTCTGCTCGTGGTGCTTTTCAGTTAAAAATATCCTGCGATGCAGTGCTTAAAATCTACACACACGAGATCTTTTCCTCAGACTTAGCATTCCGCAGCACATCTCGGAGACAAATGACACGCCAAGGTCGTTAATAAAGTATTGGAAGCAGCACTTGCAGTCTGCAAATGTGAGAACAAGACATTTGTTATTAATCCAATAATCTAAAGTGTGCATTTTTTTGGGGTCAGAAAAACAGCCCAATATATCTTTCGTCGGCTTCTTCAATGACTTCAGTTCAATGGGCGCGTCCTGCGGAGGAAGAAACGAAGCTAAATGCGCGGCTCTCTCTGTAGCAGCCCGGCGCTCTCAAGGGCACCGTTACCGCGGGAATGGCTGGAGGCTATTATCGGTGATGGACGTTTGGGGAAATTTAAACTTTCAAGATCCACTTGACACAGATTCTGTATTTATCATCGCTTAACCTTTTTATGGTTCATTTGAATTAGAATAAGCACCGCGCATATAGCTTAAATATGGTGCCAAAAGGCTAATAGACCTCACACACCCTCTCAAGCACTCAGAAGCTGACATTTGTCATTGTGAAGAACACTTGGTAAAATGGAGAGCGGGAAACCTGCGTCATTTCGCAGACGCCGGAATATTTTCTTGTTACGATTTTGAGATACTTTAATAACGGAATGCGTAGATAATCTGTCTGGTTTTGCAGACCTCACATAACATTTTAGACCAATTCAGGATTGAAAATGTAATGAATAGACTTCACCTAAAAACTAGGAGGAAAAGGACATTTATTAATCTAATGATGTTTGTTTTCAGGCAGTTCATCAACTGACCATTATCGTTCTTTTAGCATGGGAAAGAATACATTAAATTCCCCAGTGTGATAATTAGGAAATAGCATTCGAACCAGATTGCTTTGAACTCTAGTTGCCTTCTTTCTCCCCAGCATGACGCCTTCTGTGATGGTCTACTGCTCATCAGGCGGATTTTGAATAAAGCAGGTTAGACGGTCATTAGGAGAAGCAAAATCTGTATTTGCATGAGCAATATGTTTTTGTCGAATTAATGAAACTGGGCTTGAGAGCCGTGAAATGAATAATAGTTATTATGAAGCACCCCAGACGCAGCCCCAAACCGTACTCCAACGGTAACCAAATGAATCTAAGCAATTTCTTTCTCTTACTATATTCTAGAATAGAATTATCTACTGCACATGGATGTAAGATTACACACACCTTCCCTTTCTAAATATAGAGAGAAATAAAGCTACAAATGTGTACAAAAGAAATTTAATAGAAAATGAGAGTAAACAATATAAAGACGAAAGACACAGAATAAGAAATGAAGCAATAATAAAATATTTGGGAGTTCGGAATGAAATATAGGGCCTGATTTTGGGTTTAGTACACGGGCACTCCTTCACAAACATGAAGGATACCCCATCCTCCCTATTACAAGTGCCATAGGATATAACACACTTGTAATGAGGCAGAAAGGGATATCCGTCCCATTTTTTACTGAATAACACATTCACCAAACTTTTTTATTTGACCTTTAATCTTGAGAGTAGCCAGGCGTCGTGGACACTCTCTTCTTGTAACGCCTGCTGAAGCTTCCCGGAAGTCAATGTTTCCTTGATGACCCAATCTGAGTAAACAATCCCTAGAATTCTGTTTTTTCTCTAACATCAACCCATCATTGTTGTGCACCACACACCACATTGACACTAGACACAAGTCCCAAATTCTGCCGACTCCTTCGTCTTCACCACCTTACTGAAAGCTTGGTGACTTAGAACGGCTAAGTGAACTTGGAGTAATTTTGTGCACCACCAGTTGCTTTGTCCACCAACTTCCCTAACGCTCACTGACCTTTGGTACTCTTCCTTTTTTCCTTTTATAATAATATATTTTCCTACTCTTTTATATGAAGAATTCTCTTAACCTCAGTCATCATTTATGAATACTTCCACAGAACATATACAAGTTCATCAACATTAAAGTCAATTCAGTATCCAGTTCACTTTCCCTATATAGGTCAAATGGTGTCTTTCTAATGGTTTACAATGTGACATAGTAAACACCAATATTCTGTCCGGTGTTTCCTCTTTCCAATTCAATCTATTCATTCTTGCTAAGTGAATACCCTCCTTGATGGTTTTATTGACATGTCGTAGTGGTGGGCTTGAGGAGGTGGAGCCGTGGTGCTATAAAGCGCATGTTTAACTCTTGATGTGCAGGATAAAGATTAGGCACTGGGGCCGACATTAGACTGCTAGCTCCATGACTGAACCCTGTGCTGGAAGAGGTTAAGCAATGGTGCTATAAAGCACAGAGGTAACTCTCTCTGCGTTGGACACAGATTGAACACTTGGAACAACAATGGATTACCAGGCCCGCACTGCACCCTGTGCTGGAGAAGGCAGGCCTAGCACTACGGCCAAGTGAGTTTGTGTGTGTATAAATATATATATAATTTTTGTTTTGGGATTTGGATATATATATATATATATTCACAGAAAAAAACCATAGGTTTCAGGCACGTTATAGTTAGGAATTAGCATTTAAAAAACCTCAGAAATTCACTGAAAAAACCATAGGTTTCAGGGGTGTTATAGTTAGCTGGACTTTTCACTTGTACAAAACCATTGAAATTCCCCCGTTATAGTTAGTTCAGCTAACTATAACTCGCGCGCCCGCAATGCACTGCTGATGACGTCACATATTACATCACTCATGACATGGTCAGTGACATCACTCATGACATCACTGATGACATCTCAAATGACATCACTGATGACATCATCCAGTGAATGTGTGTTTTTCTGAAAATTAAATATGTTTTATATATGTATATCTCAAGGTCGATGGAAGAATAAATGGGTATATAAGTGTCTAAATGGATGATTTGTTTTTGAAAAATTGATTGTGTAACTGACTGATTAAGTGTATCATAGTGAATACATGGCTTAGTGAGTAATGTTTAAATATGTAAATATCTGTATCAGTCTCTCACTTTGTGTATAAGTGGCTGCATGGGTTGGTGAGTAGCTACATGGGTGTCTATATAGGTTATTAGTTGGTTTTTTGAGTATCAGTCTGAGTGTCTGCATGGTTCGGTGGGGGGTATTACGTAGTGCATAGGTGCATGAATGAGTGACTCACTGTTTGTATGTGTTGAACACAGCATGTGTGCAGGACTGTATGGGTGGATGAGTGTGTGTATGGGTGTGTTAGTGAGTGAATGACTGTCTCAATAGTGTCTTTATGAGTAACTACATATGTTTTAAACTAGTATATGTGACTATTGGTGTATATATGTCAGTATATGTGAGAGTGAGAGATTGAAAGAGTTCCTGTATGAATAAGTATGTGTTTCTATAAGTGATTGTTTAAAAGAATAAGTATGTGTAAGTTTCCGTAGAAGTAAGTATGGTGGTGTGTGTATAACTGTATATGCAAGTAAATGTATGTTTGATTCTTTATTAGCATGAGTGACTATGTGTGTGAGTAACTCTATGGATGAGTGGCATTGTGTAACAGGATGTATAGGTGTATGAGTACATATGATGAGTGAGTACATGTATGAGTGACTGTATAGGACTGTTGGTGAATGAGTGGATGTGTATGTGGATCTTAGAATTACTGAAGAGGTTGTTGTAACTGGTATTGGTATGTCCATTGTTTTGAAAATTTTAGTCTCTATTTTTGAATGTGTGTATCAAAGGTTATATTAGGGTGAGAGGAGGTCTGCCACTCTATCACAAGGATGATGTCATCAGTGATGTCATTTGAGATGTCATCAGTGATGTCATCAGTGATGTCACTGACCATGTCATGAGTGATGTAATATGTGACGTCATCAGCAGTGCATTGCGGGCGCGCGAGTTATAGTTAGCTGAACTAACTATAACGGGGGAATTTCAATGGTTTTGTACAAGTGAAAAGTCCAGCTAACTATAACACCCCTGAAACCTATGGTTTTTTCAGTGAATTTCTGAGGTTTTTTAAATGCTAATTCCTAACTATAACGTGCCTGAAACCTATGGTTTTTTCTGTGAATTTCAAAGGTTTTTTAAATGCTAATTTCTAACTATGCCTACAGAGATAGGACATGTGAAGAAAGAAGAAAAAATGCACAGAAAGAAACAAAAGAAGTGCAGAAAGAAGCAACAGAAGTCCTCAAATACGAAGATAAGTGCAGGAAGAAGGATAACGTGCAGAAAGAACAAAAAGAAGAGCAGAAAGAAGCCTTGTTGCAAAATCATCCTGTACCCTCAACTTTTTCAGACGGATACTGGTGGTAACTGAGTCTGACTAACCAGTCCTAGAGCCAGTGCTATGTTAAAAGACACTTAGAATACAGTGAAAACACCTACATACACTAGGGAACATTATGCGTTGGGGTCCCCCTGTGATTAGCATGACCTCCTCTGTAAGCCCCTAGTATATAATAGGGCATGGAGATTAAAACTACCTCTTAAAACAGGCCACAGGGCGTTTTTGCACACGTTAACTCAGGCCCCGTCCCCTCCATTCACCACTGTGTAAACACGCCCTGTGTCCATTTTTAGTTGGGAGATTAAGTTCATTTGAATCCTGAGGGTCCCTAGGGTCCAACTAGCCCACTAGGTACCTCCAGTAAGTGCCACAGAGCTGCGTTGCAGAGAGGTGTAAAAAGTGGCACGGCCTGGACCACCTCTCTGCAATGCAGCTCAGTGGCGCTTACTGGAAGCACTTGGTGGGCTAGTTAGCCCCCAGGGGCCCTCAGTATTGAAGGGAAATTATATCCCCAATTTAAAACGTGCCATAGTGCGTGTTTGCACACGTCACCTCAGGCCCCGTCCCCTCCCTTCACCACTGTGTAAACGCGCCCTGTGGCTGTTCTAAGTTGAGAGATTAAGTCCCCTTGAATCCTAAGGGTCCCTAGGGTCAAACTAGACCACTAGGTACCTCCAGTAAGCGCCACAAAGCTGCGTTGCAGAGAGGTGTAAAAAGGGGCTTGGCCTCAGAACACCTGGCTGCAGCGCAGCTCCCTGGCGCATACTGGAGATGCCTGTTGGGGGCGCGTTTGCAGAGTGCTGCACGGAGGGGGCATGGCCTCCGGCACGATGCCAGTCTTTTATTTATTTTAGTTTTTTAAGAAGGGGGGCTGTTTGGTTCCCCTTCTTATTCTAATTTATTGGCCCTGATGACCCCATCCCCCAGGTCTCCTAATTATATTTTTTTGACCCCAATCCCCAGGGCCGGCCACTGTTTTTTATTATTTTTAAAAAATATATATTTATAGACACACCTAGGACATGCTGGACAAACCGTACGTACCTATCACCATGACGATTTGCGTGATATTCATTAAAAGGCGACTATGCATGCAATGAATCCACGTGGAATGTATTTACACCACTAGTGAAGCTCTGACATGTCTGATGCCCTACCGTGCCTAATCCTGGTAGACACCCTTGTCGTTTATTTATACAAACATGGGTAGCTATTGATGGGCACATTTAATACACATGCACACCAAGCCATTCAAAGGGGATTCAACAAAAATTCGACCAAAACTATGCAAGAAACCCCCCTCACGGTTAATAAAACACACATCCACTGCTGGATGTGTAATACTTTTTATTTTACTCTCTGGAAAGGGGACGAACATCACTTGAGAGTCACAGCGTGCTCCTGACAGAGCCCAATGCTGTGTTACACCCACCATTGTCTGCTGAGTGCCACACACCTCTGTGTTGTATTCCACTAGCTAGTGCATATGCTATGACACTCTCTAGCCCATGTGCACTGTAACACCACCCCGTGAATATGTCATGCCACACTTGTCTTCGCACGGGTTATATTGCCCCATCTAACGTGCCTTTCTCGATGCCTATGTTATAACGCACAGTGCTATGCCATACATATTACAATCTGGGATCCATATCTTTGTCACAGTGCATATGCAACGTTACACTCCCCAGCACATATTTTATATTACAACTTTAGAGACTAGTTAGGTTACACAACACTGCCCTGTGCATATTACACTCCAAGGCGCATATCGCATAGCACGCGCTAGTGCCTGTGCTATCTCGCGCTCTCCAATGAATCTGTCATTGCGCACAATGTATTGCATATTATATTTCACGCCCGGTTCATCTTATATCACACTTTTTGGTGCATAGTTTATACCATACACTATATCTAGTTTTCATTTTCAATCGTGCTCTCAGGACTATGTTCTATATAACACTGTGTTCACCTACCCTTTTCACTGGCATTACATTTTGCGATAGGGGGTGGAGGGTCAGGGGGTGTTTCTGCCAAGTGAGCCCGGAGTCACAGTCACAAACGTCCTCTTCTTCCTGAATAAAAGTGAGATTATGCTGCATACTTGTTCATATTTTAAGTAGTTCGCACAGACACAATGTTTTAAAAACAATAAAGTTCCTAATACCCGCCTTCTCTGAACAGTTAGCTTGCTGCCCCATCCCCTTCCTCCCTATCCTCTGTTGTGTGAATCCATGGACTAGCCTCCTCCCTCCTGCCATGCATGGTCTGATGTGCTGCCACTGCCCTCAATTTAGTATGATGTACCAGTCCCCTCCTCCTGCCCTCCATTGCCCAATTCTATGCCCCATCATTGACCTCCTGCTTAAACTTTGTGCTTAGCTTGCTGCCCCTATTCTCCTTCCCCCTGCCCTCCGATGTCTTTGTGCATGCCCCTGCTCCATCCTTTTTGCCCACCATGTCCCATGGACCTGCCACTCCTATCTACTCTGAGTGTTCTGTTGAGCTGCCACTCCCCTCCCACCTGCCTAGCATTGTCAGATGACTGTAACCTGTCCCTGCCACCTCCACCCTGCCTGTCCACATGCCATGCCCCTATCCTCTTCCTCCTGTCCTACATGGTCCATTGTACTGCCACACCCTTCTGCCCTCCCTGGTCTGTTGTGCTGCAACTGCTCCTCCTGCCTGCCCCGTGTGGTCTGTTGTGAGGTCCCTTCCCCTGAACTTTCTTGTCTGTGCACAGGTCCTGACCCTCCCTTCTATCCTCCATCGTCCTTTGTGCATGCCCCTCCACCCTCCTTCTTGCCCATCATAGCCATTGTGCTGCCACTAACCCTCCCACTTGCCATGCATGGTCTTCTGTGCTGCCATGGCCCCTCCCACCTTCCCTGTGTGGTCAGTTAGCTGCCCCTGACCCCCTCCCACCTTCCCTCCATGGTCTGTGTGTATGCCATCACAGTCTCACTGTTGCTCTTTATGGTGTGTCTTGCTTCTAGTGCCCATCCTGCCTGACCTCCATGGCTATCTTGCTGCTCCTGCCCTGCCCCCTTGCCCCCAGCCCTACTCCCTCCCTCCTGGCTTGTCTGTTCCATTGTAATGCCCCTGATCCGTCCCTCCTGCCCTTTATGGTCTGTTATGCTGCAGCTTTCTCTCCTGTCTGTCCATTATGGTCAGCTAGCTACCATTGCCTCTTGCCCCTCTGTTCTCTGTTGTCCATGTGCATGGTCCTGTCCCCTCCCTCTTGCTTTCTATGGATTGTTGTGCTGCACTCCCGTCCTGCATGCCCTGTGTGGTGTATTGTGCTGCTGCAAACCCTGATGCCTGCCCTGCAGGGTCAGTTTGGTGCACCTCTCCATGTCCCTCCTGTCCTCTGTTATCCAAGTCCATGTCCCTATCCCATTTCCTTCCATGATCCAATGTACCATACTTGCGAACATTTTGAACTTGGTAAGAGGGAGATTTTGAAAAAAAACTGGGGTATTGATTTTCCCCTTTGAGTTACATTGAAAAAGAGGATATTGTAGACAGGAGACAGATCAAATAAAGGCCATTTGAGCTTAAAAACATTGGACGTTTCCTGGCTGAATCGGGTCTGTTGGCATGTATGGTTTTACTACCATTGCCTCTTCCTTCTGCCCACAATGGTCTATTACATTGCCACAGCCTTGAAGGAGGGTAGATTTTGTATCACAGGGGGCCCCTGGCCCGTTCTGTCCACACCTGAAGTATGAGGCCCTTGTCCTTGCCCTGCCAGCTGCATTTGTAGGCCGTATTAAAGTGACCAGCGGGTCCTGTGTTGCTATATAATTATCCTGAGACATCCTTACCACTCAGCCAGCATAAAACCCCTGTGTAGGCCCTTCTGTTCAATATGTAGGCCTCTTTGTTAAATTGACCATAGCTCTGCAATTTTAGTGTATAGCAGTCTGAAGGCAGGTCTGCGAGGCCTTCTGATCCAAACTAGTAACCCCCACCCTACCCGAGTGCTCCGTGCTCGGTATCAAAGTTCAACATCCCCCTGAAGCTGTCGACATACAGTAGGCTGCATCCTGGACTGGTACTTGCTTCCTGGGCAGGTTTCCCGCTTTTAACCCCTTCAGCGCTGCGCGGATTCCCCCGCGGTGCTGAAGGGTTCTAGCGCGGGCGTGGTCATGACAGAACGGTTCCGTCATGAGCACAGCTCAACCGATGCTCATGACGGAACCGTTCCGTCATGAGCATCGAAGGGGTTAAGGAAGTGGCAACCGCAGAGCGTCAAGTTAGGAGAACTGAGGAGATTTTATACATGAATATATTGAATTCCCGTACAATACCCATTATTTTCTGCTTGCTCTATGGAACTTACGATAAGCGATTGGCCTGAGAGACTGACCTTTTCACCCAGTCCATTGTCAGCATTAAGTGGGTAAATGACGAAATGTCTGGTAAAATCTGCAGACGAAGCTTTTGGGTAGCATACGTAGGTAGATGTAGCGTGCAAAGGAGCCCACAAAATGATATAAAAAGGGAGCACCCACAGATATCGACGGACTACCTCGCCGTCTGTATGTAGGTTAACAGGCAGTGCAGGTTTTCCCCAAGAGCTGGGAGCTCTTGTCTTCCTTTGCTTAAAATGTCTTGCTCTGCTTTGCTTGAAGTATCTTATTCTATTTTACCTATATGAAATGTCATGTTATGTTTAACCATTGTTCTCTTTACTTTTGCATTTAAAAGATTTTGTATTGTAATTGCAGGAATGCTTGCTCTAAGAGTAAACGTGAGTGTTCCTAGGTAACATTTTCCTTGGTGTAACTTGTTTCCCATGATGCATTTATAGATGTGTTTTCTCTCTCTCTCTGTCAGTACATTAATTGAGATACAGAGAATATTATGACAGCTGTATGATTATCTGGATTCTGTATTTTGTACTTTATGTCTCTATTCTGCGGTTTCTTTGAAGTTGCATCTTCTCATTAAACTGCCATTGTATTCTGCCTCCAATTCCATGTCTCATATGTCTGTTTTCTTCATTTTTGGAGCAAGCGTTCCTAGGCACCCCGGCTCAAATTAAGGTGCCCCTTTTGTCCCTGACTCACTCTCCTGCTCAGTTCTGTGGTGGCTCCCGGGGATCTGGGGACCGCCCCTAGCTTCCTTGACCCGTAATAGATCTTCCCTCCAACAGCCTCTCTTGCAAGTCCTGTATTGTTGGTTTGTTGCCCCTGCCCCCCTTTCCACTGCCCTCCATAGTCTGTTGTGCTTCCACGGCCCTTCCTGCCTGCTCAGTGTGGTTAAATTGTTGCCTTTGCACCCTCCTACCTGCCTTCAATTTTCAGAGTCCGTGCCCCTGGCCTCTGCCTCTCAACAGTATCCTAATGAACAACTAGATTGCTAACATTCTATATTTATTACAAAAGTGTGGAACGCCTGACATCATCTTGATGTAATCAAAACTGTAATACCTAGAGCATTTCCTTTAGAAATTACATATATGAGAGGGTCTTATTGGCATCAAAATTATGGTTAGTGCTCTAAAAGACTAAAATAAGGACATATTTTCTGAGTTTTCAAATAGCGACAAAGCACTTTTAAATTATTTGTTATCTTTATGTTTTTTTATCCAGTTGACCACTTGATTAAATGTTGCACTTAGGGTAGAGGATGTGGTGTTACTTCCAGAACTGCAGACTTTGCAACTGGGGAACCAGGTTGAAGTTTCTGCTTCAGCTCGACATTCTGTGATTCTGGTCAAATCACTTAGTCTCCCCATGTCTACAACCAAAATGAATTTGTTCTTGTGTGATGTAACCAATGCTCATGTAAAGCACTCCAATACCTGACAAGTCTGCACTATATAACACTGCAAAAACACAAAATAATAAGTGTTTTGCACACTTCTGTCATTGGGCTATATTTGGGCTACATCTGGGTGATTTTGGGCTACATTTGGGCTCTTTTGTCTCCGGTGGCCATCTTGGGAGATTTATTTGTTATGAAGTTTCCTAATTTCCTCATGTACTGCAGTCTCCTCAGTAGGAAATGCTTTCAGTTTTTTACTTTGATTCCATCATGAAGGTATTCAGATATGTCACACATTTGCCATAAATTCTGAATGTTAGCACTCTAGTTGCTCATTAGATCACTGTAGTAAAACTACTGCACCGTGGAAGTCTGCTCCTGGTATTAAAAGTGCATGTTTCAGTCTGCATGTCAGAATTTTTTAATGAAATAGAAGAGGATTTGAGAAGTCACTCAAAATGTGCCCTCATTTTCTTTCTTCAGCATTAATCATAATTTCTATGGCAAAATGAACCTCCTCATTGTGTTTCTTTTTAAATTAAATGTTTTAAGTGTTACCAGTTTATTCCAATCAAGATGGCTTCAGGTGTGCCATACTTTTGTCATAATGAAGACAGTAAGCGCTCTAGTTGTTTTTAAGAACATTCTGGGACATTCTGTCATTGGGCTATACTTGGGCTACATCAGGGTGATATTTGGGCTACATTTGGGCTCTTTTGTCTCTGGTGGCCATCTTGGGAGACTTATTTGTTATGAAGTTTCCTAATTTTCTCATTTACTGCAGTCTCCTCAGTAGGAAATACTTTCAGTTTTTTACTTTGATTCCATCAAGAAGGCATTCAGATGTGTCACACATTTGCCATAAATTCAGAATGTTAGCACTCTTTTTGCTCATTAGATCACTGTAGTAAAGCTACTGCTCACCAGGGAAAACTGCTGCTGGTATTGAAAGTGCATGTTTCAGTCTGCATGTCAGAATTTTTTAATGAAATAGAAGAGGATTTGAGAAGTCACTCAAAATGTGCCCTAATTTTTCTTTCTGCAGCACTAATCATACTTTTTATGGAAAAATGAACCCCCTCATTTTGTTCCTTTTTAAATTAAATGTTTTAAGAGTTACCACTTTAATCCAAGCAAGATGGCTTCAGGTTTGCCATACGTTTATCATAAGTAGGACTGTTAGCGCTCTAGTAGTTCTTTGGAACACTCTGGGAAGCTGCAGTAGAACACAAAGGAATCAACTGACAGTCTCTGCCCTTGTTGGATGTACATGTTTTACTGAGAATGTCAGACTTCATTCTCACATGACTGAGAAAGATAATGTGAATTTACAGAAAATAAGCTCTCAGTTTAGCCTATAGATCACCTTCCAAACCTCTGTGGTAAAAGCATGAGAAAATATTTTTCTCTCAATCATGATATCCCAGCAGAAGGCTTTTTCACATGGTGAAATCACCTTAGAACATACCACAATTCCTAAAATGAGTATGGTACCATCAACAAATGATTTATAATGTAACTAAAGTCTTAAAACCTTCTATTAACTGCAATGCTTTTTAATGAGGTGCTATCATGTATATTGGTCCCAAGATGGCTGCTAACACTTCTTGGATGAAGTGCTGACAGCCAATCAGATCTCAGGATGAGATGTGTGGTTAGGCTCCGCCCACATATATATATGCTTTTAAATGCTATTCTCTCAGGAAATACTGAACAGATTTACACCAGACCTGCAAAAGGCACTTCCTTGACCTTATGGCTACCTCTCTGCCAAATTTCAAGTAATTCTGTTCAGCCGTTCGAACTGTAGCTGTGTCTAAAGGTCCTATGGAAAAATGCATGGGGAAAACGCGTTTTGGGACCCCCCTTTTTTCTCGGCCCCTGCTTGACGAATCCCCCCGAGACTTTCAGGGTAGGAGCGGAGCGTAGCGCCCCACCTATTTTGAAAATTTCGCGAGGATTCGTCGACCGGCGCCAAAGTTATTCCAAATAGAATGTTGCGGATTTCCTATGGAAACAGGGTCCTAACTATAACTACCTACTGGCGACCGCCAGTAGGTAATATATATATATATATATATATATATATATATATATATATATATATATATATATATATATATATATATATATATATATAAAATTTCAAAGAAGTCACTGGTAGTGCGCTCTCAGTAAACGGACAACAGGACACTCCAAAGGATCCAAGGGTGTTTAATTACGACGCGTTTCGACTTACAGAGAAGCCTTGCTCACGTAATACAACAGTGTATTGAAAAACACATGACTGATAAACCTACAAAAGCTAGGCATGGACAAAGGACAACAGCTGCCATAATGTGTTACTGACAGTGGACATCTTTGAATGGTTAAACTTCACCAATGTGTATGGCCAGAGTTAATATAAAAATAACGCCATATATTGACATCAATGTTAAAGTCATGTCGCGCGTCATGTTAAGTGGCTCAACTGAATTGTAATATCAAGTGAACTCCATGGTATCAACCCCAATAAAAGCATGTTATCACCACAAAAACATAAACGGCAGACATCTTACGATGGTGAATTGCTACATAGTGTAGCCAAGCATTTGAAAATGCTTGTCTGTTTCTACTGACATAATTGAACACACCTCCTCGATATGTGAAGTGATCGCATCTATTGGCATAGGCGTGATATGCTGGCAAAACTATTGAATAAATGCCAGCAAGTGATAGTGTGATAGTTACACATTGTAAAAACATGAATGAGTGAATGCAGATATAAGACAATCACAGTACTAGAAAAATACTGGTCATAAGATCGTATTCAATGCGCAACTGTAAAGCGGAAAAACATTGAATGCGTGTATGCATAAAATATGCATATGTCGATAGTCACCGGTGCCACATCTCTCAAGGCACTCTGCACGTGAGAACTACACTCAGAGGACAAGTGTCCCCATGTCTGGTCACATACTGTTAAAAATCACAGTACTCTTCTCCACATGCCAATATGTAAGAGGTTCAAACCACAACATAATACAACTGATGAGAGCTGGTCAAATAACTCAAAGTATATATAATGGCTAGTGCCGAGTAGTACTTCATGCATGCTCTCAGAAGCCTTCCAGTCATGGTGCTCAGTGAGGAAAAGGGGAAAAGGGTAGGTTGCCAGTGAAGTGCACATGCCAGTGTCTGGGGCCCTTCCTTTCCTCCTGTAAAAAGAAAAAGTGATAGAATAATGAGAAAATGTATGTATATACGAAATAAACAACATGCTAATATTCACTAAAGCACATATCTGCCACATGGAGAGAAATCATGAATTACACGTTAGAAGAATACATCACAAATACATTGTAACTGCTCAAAGATTAGGGAGGCTTATCGGACAAAGCATACAGGGAACATGCTGGATCATCTGCTATTCTCTAAGATGTATCGCCAGCTCCTCATCCTGATTCAGACCACCAGGTACCTTAGTCTGAAAGTCCACAATGTACTTAGACTCCCTTTGTCTCAATTTAAGTACCCTGTTACCACCCCTGGGATTGATAGTAATCTGTTCTAAGACAAAGAATCTCAAAAGGGCTGGATTCGAGAAATGTGCATCCCTAAAATGACGGGCCACTGGATACTTATCGTCATTGTGTGTAATGGCTCGATAGTGTTCCAGTACACGTTTCTTAGCCAACAGGGTGGTACTCCCTATGTACCAAAGTTTGCATGGCCACTCAATAACATAGATAACAAAAGTGGTGCTACAAGTAAGGAATTGTGCAATTTCTTTGGTGACACCATTGTAAGAAATGTTCTTAACAAACATGCTATTCTTGCATGCCTTGCAGTGTCCACAAGGAAAAAATCCCTGTAGGCCATGCTCATGTCTATTGGGATAGATGGTGACATCACTGCGGATCAACATGTCCCTGATGCTCTTACCCTTCCTGTACGTTATGGTGGGCCTATCAGACATGAGTTTGCCAATCGTGTGGTCACATTTGAGAATGTCCCAATTCTTGGCCAATATTTTCCTGATGTTATTGGAATCAGAATTGTAGGTCAAGATCAAACGGGTGTTGTCGTCATCGCTGTCGGGGGATTCAGTCTCCCTTTCACTTATAGAGAGAGCTCTGGGCATTGCATCTGCTCTTTTTTTGGCTTTTTGCAATACCCAGTTGGGATACCCTCTGATTTTAAATCTGGCCAGCATTTCCTTACTCTCTAGTTGATACGCCCCTTCCGTGTTGCAGTTCCTCCTGGCCCTCAGTAACTCCCCGTAGGGGATACTCCATTTGAGTGTCTCAGGGTGGCTGCTGAGGGCATGTAAAACACTGTTCCCTGCTGTGTTCTTCCTAAAAAGAGTAGTGTTGATTTTCTTGTTTTTTATGTCCAAACTGACATCAAGATACTCAGCATGAGTTTTGCTGATGTTACTTGTGAGAACAATGTTCCTATTGTTGATGTTGAGCCTGTCAATAAACTGGATCGCTTCCTGTTGATCTCCTTTCCACACAATGAACAGGTCATCGATGTATCGCATCCAGATACAGACATGACCAAGATAAACATTCCACTCAGGATTGGTAAAAATCTCTTCCTCCCAGTACCCCATAAATAGGTTCGCAAAACTGGGAGCGAAGCACAAACCCATCGCTGTACCGACAGTCTGTCGGTACAGAACACCATTGAAAAGAAAGATGTTGTTGGAAAGACAATATTTAATCATTTCCAATATCATCTTGTTGTGTTCTCTAAAATGGGCAGGTCTGGATTTAAGGAAGTGGTCTCAGGCTTCCAGTCCTTGCTGGTGATCAATAATGGTGTACAAAGATTGTACATCCAGAGTAATCATGAGAAACTCCTCATCCCATTCAAGACCGTCTATTTTGTTAAGAAAATCTTTAGTGTCCCTGCTGTAACTGGGAAGACGAATGACATTGTCCCTAAGGAAGTGATCCACATATTTGGATATGTGTTCTGATACGCTCCCTCTGGGGAACACAATGGGACGTCCTGGGGGATTGATGGAATCCTTGTGAAGTTTGGGGAGCAGATATAGGGCTGGCAGGATAGGAAAGTCATTCTTCAAGTAACAAAATTCCTCCCATTCGAGGATGCCCTTGTCTTTCCAGATGGTGAGTTTATCCCACAGTTCAGTAATGCTATTATTATAACCTTCACTGCTGATGGCCTCATAATATCTGACATCATTGAGTTGCCTGTGTGCTTCAGCAATATACTTGTCCCTATCCATGATTACGACATTACCACCCTTGTCTGCTGGGCGGATGACAATGTCGGTATCATCCATAAGAGACTTAAGTGCCTGTTTTTGAGAGAATGAAAGGTGGTTCCTGGAAGAGGTGTGACCCTTACTCCTATCCCTAAAGTTGCATAAAGCCTTACCGACACTTTCATGGAAAGTGTCAATGGTGTCATAAGGTAATGTGGGAAAAAATGTAGATATAGGTCTAAAACCTGAAGAAGAACTGCAGTCAGTTACAAGGCCTGTATGCTCACAAGTCTGAGTAAGTTGCTTAGTGGTGTCTATGGTCTCATTCTGATTTAATTGAATCATATCAATGAGGGTGTCAATATCGCCCACATTGATGTTTTCAAAGTCCCTGGGCGTGTGTGTCCTAGTTTTTCTAGTCTCCCCTAATCTCTTCAATTTATGCCATTTTTTAAGTTTCAGTTTTCTAATGAACTTAAAAAGATCTATTCTGGCATCAGTATAGCTAAATGATTTAGAGGGACAAAAGGAAAGTCCTAAACATAAAGTCCTTTTCTCGGTTTCATTTATCACCCTCTTGGATAGATTGATGATGGCCTTATTTACCGTGTCACTGTCCATCAATGGGCACTTCTGGAGCGTGTATTGTTGATTCCCATGCCGCCCCTTGCTCTGCCTCTTCTGCCATCGCTGCTGTATTCTTTTTCGACGGTTTCTACGTTTCCCCGACCTCTTCCCTCTTCCTCTATAGTTACATAAAAACATTTATTTTATACTATATTATTTTTTAATATTCTAAATGTATTAATATGAATACATAAATCGCTCCTGAGTTAGGCACCAGCCCAGTGCACACATGAACGGTGCTCGTCACGGCGGGGGTGCTCCCGCCTTCAAAATACAGCTCCACACTGCCAATCGGTAATCATACCGGAACACAGAC
This sequence comes from Triturus cristatus, assembly GCF_964204655.1. Classification (NCBI taxonomy): domain Eukaryota; kingdom Metazoa; phylum Chordata; class Amphibia; order Caudata; family Salamandridae; genus Triturus; species Triturus cristatus. The sequence continues at coordinate 1,076,469,042 of NC_140591.1, read as the reverse complement.
GACAGCACTCACGGGGGAGAGTTCCAAGTGATGATTTATTAGGAACTCTGGGCGCTCATAACAGACGCGTTTCGGCAACTCGCCTTTCTCGATGTTAAGCATCGAGAAAGGCGAGTTGTCGTCTGTGTTCCGGTATGATTACCGATTGGCAGTGTGGAGCTGTAATATGAATACATATATATTTATTTTATTGTTTTATATAGCATGATCTTGACCCCGTAGGATATCAGAGTGCTTCACGTTAAAGCCGATTAAAGCTGTATATACTTAATTTCTATAGTACCTTTTGCTTGTAAACATTTATCACTTATAGCCAATTAAAAACAGTAACAGTAACTTCATTCAGCAACATAGACTTATGCACATTCACAGAATGTAAGTCTAGCGGATCCAATATTGCATATTAGTTTGTTAGCACCATGGGATGTAAACACATATAAATAATAGGTGAGATGGGACCTTGGTAAGAGATGCTCTTGGGTAGATTTAGTGAGAGTTTATAGGTGAGACTGCGAGTTTAAACAAAAAAGGTTACAGAAGGAATTTGCTCATTAGAAAGATCTTGGTTTCTTTCTTGTGGCGTTTGGTAATCTCTGAGGCTTGGAGGTGGCAAGTTACAGATTCTTGGTGCCGCTCCGGAGAATGCTCTGTCACACATTTATTTCTCCTGCAACATCAGGGGCTTCAGCAGTAGACCTCTGGCATTCCTGGAAGAGCTGATTCACTGGAAATCAACAATTTCTGAGCTAGATACCTTGGTGTATGGAGGTGTAACACTGTGTGTGTGATACATGCTATTTTGAGTTGAATTCTGATTTCGTATGGTAGCCAGTTCAGGGCCATCAGGTGAGGAGAGATGTGGTTGAATGTTTTTGAACCTGTTATAAGCCTTGTTGCTGCATTGAGGCAGGCTTTTAGAGGAGCTGTTGTAGTCTTGGGAAGCCCTAAAAGTGTAGTTAATCTGTATTCAATCCTCGAGATTACTAATGCCTGGACTCCCATTTTGAGGTCTGCTGTTCAATAAATGGTTTCAACAATGAAAACGTGCATTCTTAGCTAACGAGTTGATGTGGGCTTGAATGTTTAGGCTCTGATCAATTATAATTCCTAGTGATTTGGTTGAATCCACAATGTTTGGGGTGCAGTTAAGTGCGGTGATAGAGTTGGTCCATTCTTTTACAGTGGGCACATTTTTGGTGGGGGATATTAGGAGGAACTCTAGTTTTTGCGTGTTTAGTTTGAGCGGATTACTAGTTAACCATAGCATCGTTGGCCTTAAAGCCTCATTCATTGACTTGATCTCCTCCAAAGAAGAAATTGTAATGTAAATCTGAGTGTCATCAGCGTACATGTGGAAAGAGATGTTGGCAAGGCGGAGTATATCTGTTAGTGGTTCCATATATAGGTTGAATAGTGATAGGGAGAGGGTTGAGCATTGTGGAACTCTGATGTGAGTGGGGGAAGAAGCTGATGGGTTTTGATTTACCATAAATCTCTGTGTTCTGTTCCTCAAGAAGAACTTGAACCATTCTAGAACTTTCCCTGAAAAGCCCATCCTGTTTTCCAGACGTTCTAGCAACAGCTCGTGGTTGACTGTGTCGAATGCTGATGATAGGTCAAGAAGGATTAAAAGACGTTTTGTTCTGGTCAAGGGCGAGTAATGCATTGTCTACTATGTGTAGTACTATGATTTGGTCTAAATCCTGATTGGCAGACGTCTAGTAGATTAATCTGGATATGTGTTGGCTTAGTTGTTGCTGCACACACTTTTCTATCACGTTTGCTAATAGGGGAATGTTTGATACCGGACAAAAGTTGTTAGGGTTTGCAGGATTCTCTGTTGTTTTTTTTAATGATGGGTATGACTTGGCCCATCTTTAGGCATTCTGGAAAAGATCCTTGAGATAGGGAAGCATGACTATCGATGTCCAACTGGGGATGATAGACTGGTCGATGGCCGACACAAATTTTGCTGGGAGTGGATCGTTGTAATGGTTGTTTGCTTTTATGGCCGACGTGGTTTGGAAGATGTCATTGTGGTCATATAATTTGAAGGTGGACCAATGAGCTTTATTTTTGGGTACTGACTGATGGACTATTGTTGAATCGATTTGATGCGATACCTACAATGTAGCACCTGCTGTCCTAAGCCCACTTTCCATGGTATTTGCCTTTGTTGTGAAAAAAGTAGAGAATTCTTCAATGCTGATGTGAGATTTTGTTGTTTCTATTGTGGTTTGGGCCATTTTGTTCGATTGATGTTTTACCAATTCACAGAGTTTCCTAGGTCTGTTTTTAGTGTTCTCCAATTCCGTCCTGAAGAATTATTTTTTGATTTGAGAATATTTTTGTTGTAGGCATTTCTGGTTTTACTTAGCAGTTTTAACTGTGGGGAAGATGGTAATTGTCTCCATTTCCATTCTGCTAGTCTCATATTACGCCTTTCTTCGTTTAGTGCTCCGCTAAACCAGTTTCTTTTTTCTCTGTTCGGAATTCGTTTTAGTTTTAACGGGGCTATGGTGTCCATTATCTCTGACATCTCTGCATTGTAGTGCTCCGTAGGCTCGCTAAACTTTGTCATATTTCTTGGAGGGGGAAGATCCTTCCTGCACAGTGATGGTAGCTTCTTGTTGTCCACATCCTTTGTGTCCCTTATCCATTGTTTGGGTTTGATTGATTGAGTAGGTTTTCTTTAATATTCTTGGTATTTGGAAAGTTATTAGGTGATGGTCAGACCAGTCACATGGAATGATTGAGGTTAGGTTCACTGCTTTTTCTTTGGCGATGATCCATTCTGGATTGGAGCCTTTCATGTGAGTTGGCAGAGTGCAGGCTTAGGGTTGGGCTAGGTTTTGATCTGCTAGGAAATCTTTAATGATGTTGACCTGGGAGTCGCTAGTGTCGTTCCTGTGGAGGTTGAAGTCCCCTAGGAATATGTCATTGGAGTGAGGGAAGGAGTTTGTTGTGATGATCTCCATTAAGTGGTAGATAAAAGGTTTATTCTTGCCCGGTGGGTGATAAAATGCATGGTTCTTGTATACTTGTTTCTATGTGTTTTATGGAAATTGCAAGGTATTAGCGTGATTCAAGAGGGTCGGCCAGTAATGGAGTAACCACAAGGTTAGAGCGATAAATGTATACAATACCCCCCCTAGTCTCATAATGTTATAGTTATAGTTAGGGGCAATAATAGGTCCAGACATGGCGAGGATGATTCTGTCTGCCAAGTTTCTGTTAGCATCGCTACATCTATTTCCTGACTCAGGATAAGATCGGCAATGTCAGACGCATGTTTCACTGCTGAGCGGCAGTTGATTAGTAGTTCTGTGATCGGGATAGAGGCAAGATTCAGGATGGATAGCGTAATACTCCTCAGGTTATACATGTTTAGCTTTCTGTTACTGGGTTTGCGTTCTCTGAAGGTGTTGATTGGGAATGAGCTGCTTAACTTTTAATTGCACTTGATAGGTAGATGGGATGCAGTCTGAGTTGGATCGTAGGACTGAAGTAGGGCTTGCATCTCCACATCGGATAGATAATTAGGGTGTTTACATGGCAGATGTTGTCTCTTTGATATCGGCATTAGTGTCATTTTTGCTTTGCACTCTAGTGAGAGTACTACCCCTTAAATAGTCTTGATTTTGGATAGTGAATTTTCCGAGAGGCGCGCAATATGCTTCAGATCGAGCATAGCTGTGGTGATGGTCTGGAGTGGGTTGCTGGAATGTGGAATTAGAGATTCTGGAGCCCCTGTTGATGCAGGTGGCATGGGATCAGTTGACTTGAGGTTTGATTGTTTGGTAATTCACTGTCTGTTATCTCAGTGATGGTTATCTTAGGATCAGCCTTGTTTCCGCCTCTAGTGTTACTTCTGCCCTGTAAGAGTCCTATTGGGAGATTTATTAGATTAGATGGAGAGCTCCAGCTGGCCGGGGAGTTAAATGTTAAAGGAGCTGTGTGTGATGGTTGGGTGGATGTAGTAGAATAATCCCCTTTGTTTTGTGGTGTAGCAGGCTGTCTTGTCTTTTCTCTGTCTACCGCCCAATTTCGTTGATTGACTGCGTATTCAAGTTAATGGGCAGGGTTATATTGGATCGCTTAGAATCTTGGGTAGATGAAAGAGGGACACTCTCTGACATCCAATACGGCTTTAGAAGAGGTTTGGGCACTGTCAAACAGTACTTTAATCTTCACCTGCTTATAAGCAATTACACAATAGCCAATAAAAGAACCCTCTACTTGGGATTTATGGATTTAACATCTGCTTTTGATTGGGTGAAGAGAGGGCAGCTGTGGCGGGATATGTTAGACATGGATATAGATGCATCCCTTGTCCACTTCTTAGCGCAGATGCATCGATATATGAGTGGAAGAAAACAACGAGTGGCCTACCCAAAGAATAGCAACAGTTAATGATGAGAATCTTAAAATCACCTTTTGGAATATAGCGGGCCTATCATCTAAACTCTCTAACGATCTCTTTTTAGATTTTATCAGGAAAACTGATATCCTCTGTTTGCAAGAGACATGGGCTCTTAGAGAAATGCATATATACAGGTTTAAAACCTATCATACATCTGCCACCCCATCAAATTTTGGGAGGCCAAAGGGTGGCTTAAGTATATACATTTCAAACATGTTGTTGATAAAAAAATCTCCTTCATAGCGTCAGAACTAAATTATCAAATTATGACATTAAATATGGACAATTAAAATTCTGTAATTATTGTAAATTTTTACAACAACGTTGCAAAGGAAAAGGTGGAAGATACTGTGAATCAAATAAGACATGTAGTGCAAAAAAATCAGAACTCAAACTCGGGGAATGCTCAGATTGTAGGGGGCGGGGATTTTAATACCACTATATGTCCACATAATAACGATACAACATGTGGATTGGTGGATGAGGAAAATTGTAATTTATTTCATTTCCCACAAAATGTTTATGGAAATACCTTAAACGAGAGCCTATTCATGTTAGATTTGGGTTTCGTTAATGCATTAGTTTCACTCGCTATCCCATTTTCACAGACTTTTAACGGGAGAGGTTTGAGCTCTAATATAGATTTTATTTTGTTCTCAAATCGTTTTCCACATTGTATAACAGGATATAAAAGTGCATAAAATAGCTATTAGTGATCATTTCCCACTAACTGTGACGACACTGTGTAAAAAGTCAAATCAGAATTTTAACAAAGAACGGGTCCAAACTATTATTAATTTGGAGATTGATAAAGTCAATGGTTATTCACTGAAGTGGGAAAAGGTCGACCCAGACAAAATAACAAGGTCAGTGGTTGGGAAGGCATTGGGTTTAATAATGAATTGTTTAAACAAAAATACATCACAGGAGACGGTGCTTAAAAGTTTTTACATATACCAGAAATAATAAAAAACTGCCTGAAAGTAGAGATAAAAAGGGGGACAGTAAAGGAAAAGGGGTGGTTTAACACGGATTGCACGAAAGCCCATTCTGCACTCAAAAAAGCAATTCATAATAAGAACAAAGATAAGACAGATATAATGCGGAGCAGGAAGGCCTATACCCAAGCGGTAAAATTGCGGAAAAAAGAAATAAAAGAATCCACTTAGGAGGATAAGCATAGGGCTAGCTTAACAAAAGACAGTAGGGCTTTCTGGCGAGTGGTCAGATCTCCTTTTTTTTAGTACAGACGGAAAGCCTTCAATCGAAAAAGCAATTGATGAAAGTCAGTGGGTGGAGCATTTTTCAAAATTTTTTGGACAGGCAGAGGTTGTTAATGGCTAATGAAGTAGTAAACTACCCGATAGATGTCCTCTTCACCTTAAAGGAAGTTCAATCAGCATTATGCACGAGTAAGGGAAGTAAGGCCTCTGGGCCTGATGGTGTCCCTGTGGACATATATAATCACAGCCCAGATCTTTGGGCTCCATTGCTAACCCGCGTCCTAAGCGCCGCCACCACGAGGGGACTAATTGAAACATGGTCTGACTCTATCATGGTCCTCATTTATAAAAAGGAGATAGGCAGGATCCAGCCGTTTATTATGGCTAGGACCCCATTGGCGTTGCAACAGGCACTAGAATACTACAATGCTTTCATGAAGAAATTAAATTTGGAAATAAATGTAACAAAAACCTATGTAATGAATTGCGGTAGGGTTGGCAAGAAGCAGAAGGATATTTTTTTAAATGGGAAGAAGCTGGTGACTACTTCTACCTACCCCTATTTAGGGATATTAATTGACGATAAGGGTTCTTGGGGTCAAGCTATTAATATTAGGAAGTTTCTGTTTATGACAACCACGACGGCTCTTGTACATTTTTCACAAAAATTGGGCAAGAGGCCCCCAACTGAATTAATTAAGATCTATAAAGCTAAATGTATAACTGTAGCAACATATGGGCCAGGGCTATGGGGCCATTGAAATGTATTGGAAATACAGAAAGTGGAGAATGTGTTTCTTAGGTATCTATTGGCAGTGCCTAGAACTACATCTACTTTTATTTGTCATACCGAATTAGGTTTGCCCAACATTCCAGATATTATAAAGGTGCAACCGGTCGTCCTATGGCATCGGATTTGCAAGTCACAGAAAAATACATTTAATCAGTTGGTACTACAAGAAAGCCTAAAACAAGAACATACCCTAGAGATAGGATTGATGAGGTACATAAGGGATTTTTTGACTGATCTTGGATATTATTACAACCCCTTGACAATTTGTGCTATTTCAGGAAAAGAATTTAAAAAACAGAGTATGCAGCACATGGAGAGTATTAGATTTGCGAATGAGGCATTAAAACCTACAGTTCAATCAAATCAATTGATAACCGTATCTTTCAATATTCAACCATACCTTCAATATACCTTAAAAGGGTATGACAGATTTGTCCTTACCCGCTCCAGGTTAAATGTTTTTCATAGGTTGGTCAGTTTTCCAATGGTTAACGATTGGTCCAAACATTTATTGAACTGTCCGTGTGATAATTTGCCTTCGCAATCGACGATACATGTGGTGTTATTTTGTAATTTTTATCAGGATTTAAGAAAAAAGTGGATAAAACCCATATTAAAAATATGGGGTCTGCAACAATGCCGCTCAGCCTTCATTGCACTCCAATTTTTAGATAATGAATGTTTAATAAGCAATGTTGCCTCGTTTCTGAAGAAAACAATCAAGTGTAGAAAACAATTTGACTTAGACTCCCTCGATTGTAATACTATGGTGGTTTTGTAACCTTCTTCTGTGAAGATCGCTAAGAGACTAGAATGTAAGGATGAAGGTTCAACTACTTTTTAATCCTTCATACGAATAATTGAAAATCTTTGGAAATTTTTTATAATGTTTTTAACTTAAATTTTGGAATACTGAGCTCATCGCCTATAGAAACAATGAAATGTGTGAGATATTTTACAATTGTAATAATATCTTAACAGAAAACAATGACACAACCAGCTCCACAAAGTGATCCAAATCCACGTCGAGATTTCAATAGTCAGCCTTTATTTCAAATCCATACAGCAGCCGACACACGTTTTGCCTGGCAGGGCTTCCTCAAGGCTTTTGGAATTAATAATTCTTTTTTTGGATATAATTAGTCAATCTTCTGTAGAACATTTGTCCTTATTAAGAACATGCCTTTAGGATTCAAATATAAAATATGATACACGTGGTGCCAGAGCCAATCACCATCAATCCTAGCTTGTACGTCCAGAACCGTTTTCAAGTAAACGGATAGTCAGTCATAGGACCATGTTACGTCCTCACTGCTGTCCCACGTCCCGACAGCTTGTCAACGTATATGCCTGGTATATGTTTTAGTACCCTGCAATTGATTGCAGAAAATCCTGAAACTACATCTGAAGAGCAAATTTTTAGCCATGTTCAAGATAAAGGCATGGAGTTGGTAATGAAGAGAGTAGTGGAATATCTGCAGCTGGTTTGCACTGAACGTCTAGAGCCTTATTTATTGTTTCCCTTTAGTCATTCAGAAAGGTTTTATCTTGTTAGATTTAGGTTCTGCATACCACATCTTATTCGGGTAAAGCATATTGTGACTCTGAGCTTCATTTGTGTACTTGTAACTATGTGTCACATTAGAACATGGTTCATTTCCTTTTCTTTTGTCAATTATATTCCAAACCGTAGAGATATTTTATTATCATATAAATAAGGGCTCTGAACATCAGAAAATGTTGACCGGTCCTCCATTACCTTCAGCTCTTGAAAACAGAATATATATGCCAAATAGTTTATACATGTATTTCCTCTGCAGTTTGATTATGAAATCTAGTAGGAAAATGATTACATTCTCATAGTCTGGTGATGTAGTTTTTATTTTCTTAGTCTGAACAATGCACTTTATCCCTAACTTTGTGGTTTAGCTGTGTCTTCACTGAATCAATATGATGTTTATCTATTATTGGCAATCCCAGGTAAGGCTAATGAAATTTATATAAAACAATGTGCACTTTATGATGGTTGTTTTTACTGATTTTATATTTATGTTGTAATTATAATTAGTATAAAATATGTTGATACTTTTTATAAATCTAGCTTTTCAACCCCTCACTATGATTATATTAAGCGTAAACCAAGAGGGCTCTAATTGGAAGATCGTCTTTTTATGATATTTGAATTTGAACTGATTTTATCCTATGGTTTTTATGATTAATACGATTTGAGTACTATTTTGCTGCTATGTGACTTGTGCTTTTATGGATATATCCGTATCCGAATAAAGATTTTTGAATTGAATTGAATATATATATATATTGTATACTGCTCCTTTTTTATGGATTTTATTGAGACCTAGACAGTCAAGCATATTCATAGTTGTTTATTTCCATAGACGTTGTTCTTGCAGTTCTCAAAGCAAACTTTCCAGCATGGTCATAATAATGTTTATTTTCTCAAGCATCTTCTGGTAGCTCATTGTGCCCTAAACATTTATAATAATTTACTGTTTTTCATGTAACTAATTGTCCTGCCCTCTCAGAATGACAGCGTAGAGTAGGCACAATCAATATTCATGTAGCGGGAAAGTGCTTAGATTCTAAGGCAATATGATGTTTCATAAAGCTGCCATCTGATTTTCTGACACAGTCACTGATTCATTCACTGGTGAGCATGATGTGGAGGTAATATTTCAGGGTATAAAATTTTAGGGGTTCCCCGTGCCCACAATATTTTTTTGGTAGCATCGGATGGTAGTGAGATAATAGCATCTTCTTTTTGGTTTAGGGATCTCTTTTTGCCCTGTCCTATGTCTTGGTGGATTTTCCTGGGGATTATTTGCTGAGTTCCTGACTTGCAGAGCTGTTCCTGAGCAAAGAGCTTTAGGAGTATGAATAGGGCAGAATGATTATTGTCTTTGAGAGTGTGATGGTGTGTTATTGAAGAGTTCCGGTCTATGTTGTGTGAAGGATTGTTATGCTGTATGTGAAGTGTTTGGATATGAAATGTTGATTCACGGTTCAATTGATGGTTTTATCACTACAATATAGATGTACTTTTCTTACATGTGATTTGTGTCAAAGAAGTTTAGGGGCATATCAAGGGGTGGCGATAATATTATCGCATTATCAACAAGGACATGCAAGCGCCTCTTTCCTTACATTAGCGGCACTTGTCAGCACGCTTCCCATCGCATCACTAACGAGATGCAAAGGAGGCGTGCCTGACAAAACACCATGGGAAAATATCGATAACCCAGCTTCATCATATTAACAATGAGGGTTAGCGATGTTTGAAATCGCGTTAAGTATGCCTTAGCGCAGGAATTTAACATCTGTTAAATTCCTGACTAAGGCATTCCTAACATGGGGGTGGATTGTGTGGCTAAGACCAGAGGCCCTATCACCAAGGATATCGCCGTTTTCCATGGAACATCGCTGGAAAACCAGCACTGTTCCATGGAAAAAACGCTACCACTGGAATAATTATCGCCATTGCGCTATGCGTTGTTGATACACCGCTAGCATGGCGATAATTTCCAGCGATATGTAATCTCACGCTAAGAGCGGGCAGCGATAATTATCGCTGCCGCTTGTTGATATACCCCTTAGTTTTTATTATTGGTTGGTTTGGTAATTGGATTAGTCGTAATCCAAGATCTCTAGATATTGTTGTTGTACTTTTCTGTAGAAAAGGCAGTGTGCTTTGTGAGGTTCTGCATCCACACAGATAGGGACTTTTCTAAAGTAGAAAGTTTCTTTCCTAGCGTTTGTGTGTCTAATTAGGTTAGTGTTATTCGCTCTTTAGTGCACAGGAGTAAGCACACTAGCTGGACATGGTTTGCCACTGTACAAGAGTCTGCTTTAGTATGAATTGAGCTTAACAAGTGCCACGGAGGTACTAGTCTCCCTTCTACTGTTTTTGAAATTTATTTAGTTCTAATTTGCTGATTTTCTTTTTTTTAGGTTAAGCAGACAAAATTTATTTTATTAGTATGATTCACTGAGAAAGGCTGTGCTTTTGTTTCCTATTTCATGCAGATAGCTGTGCTGTGATTGGTTCGTCAGCCAAGGAATCGTGCTGGGATTAGTGAGACATCACAACAGAGTAATGATATCATTGGTTGGTTGCTATCAAAGTTGTACTGTCATTGGTTGCTCTTTGTCATAGCCATGCTGCAATTGGTTACTATATGCTAGCTTGTTTTCGTGTTTCTTTTATTATTTTGATCGAAAATAATGGGTGCTGTTTTGAAAAAACCTAAAGTCCATAGTGTATGTCCTATGGAGGGACAGAAAATACCTCCAGAGAGTTCACCTGTGTAAAAGATGTTGATGAATGTTGGGCTTTATAGGTGTACCTGCATTTACGATTGCCATGAATATATCTCTTGGATCAAGGCTTTCCAATTCACTTTGCGGGGTACATTTTACATTAGAACGATAGAGTTCTTAAGACAGACAATGACTAAAAGAAAGCCATTGCCTAGACGTACACAGTGTGAGGCATACCCGTCCGAGTGGGACGGGTATGCCCAGCTGTGGGTCCTGTGCTCTCCATGCCTCTGGAATCAAGCTATCCTGGCTGAAGAGGGGTGAAACCCCGAAACCGGTCCTAGGATGCTTGTTTCCAGTCCAGGGAGGACCTGGCTTGGCAGTTCGGCTGGACTGTTCCCATGAGGCACAGGGTCAAGACTGATTTGCATATGGTTGGGTTCAAACTGGAATGGCATGGTGAGCAAAAAAACGATGGATTTAGGTCCAGATCTCTGTACAGGGGTGAATGTATGACATTGTTCTGCATTCTGTCCATCAACTGTTGTTTTTGCATTTGTCATCCCAGTGGCACGGGTATGCCCAGACTTGGGTCCCGTGCTCTCCATGCCACTGGAATCAAGCTATCCTGGCTGAAGAGGGGTGAAACCCCGAAACCGGTCCTAGGATGCTTGTTTCCAGTCCAGGGAGGACCTGGCTTGGGAGATCGGGCTGGACTGTTCCCATGAGGCACAGGGTAAAGACTGATTTGCATATGGCTGGGTTCAAGCTGGAATGGCATGGTGAGCAAAAAAACAAAGGATTTAGGCCCAGACCTCTGTAGTGGGGTGAATGTATAACATTGCTCTGCATTCTGTCGATCAACTGTTTTTTTTACATTTGTCACCCCGAGTGGGACAGGTATGCCCAGACGTGGGTCCCGTGCTCTCCATGCCATTGCAATCAATCTATCCTGGCTGAAGAGGGGTGAAACCCTGAAACCGGTCTTAGGATGCTTGTTTCCAGTCCAGGGAGGACCTGGCTTGGCAGTTCGGGCTGGACTGATCCCATGAGGCGCGGGGTCAAGACTGATTTGCATATGGTTGGGTTCAAACTGGAATGGGATGGTGAGCAAAAAAATGATGGATTTAGGCCCAGATCTCTGTACTGGGGTGAATGTATGACATTGTTCTGCATTCTGTCCATCAACTGTTGTTTTTGCTTTTGTCACCCCGAGTGGGACGGGTATGCCCAGATGTGGGTCCCATGCTCTCCATGCCACTGTAATCAAGCTATCCTGGCTGAAGAGGGGTGAAACCCCGAAACCAGTCCTAGGACGCTTGTTTCCAGTCCAGGGAGGACCTGACTTGGCAGTTTGGGCTGGACTGCTCCCATGAGGCGCGGGGTCAAGACTGATTTGCATGTGACTGGGTTCAAACTGGAATGGCGATCAAAAAAACGATGGATTTAGGCCCAGATCTCTGTACCGGGGTGAATGTAAGACATTGTTCTGAATCTGTCCACCAACTGTTCTTTTTGCATTTGTCACCTCGAGAGGGACGGGTATGTCCAGACGTGGGTCCCATGCTCTCCATGCCACTGGAATCAAGCTATCCTGGCTGAAGAGGGATGAATTTCGGAAACCAGTCTTATGATGCTTGTTTCCAGTCCAGGGAGGACCTGGCTTGGCAGTTCGGGATGGACTGTTCCCATGAGGGACAGGGTCAAGACTGACTTGCATGTGGCTGGGTTCAAACTGGAATGGCATGGTGCGCAAAAAAACGATGGATTTAGGCCCAGATCTCTGTACTGGGGTGAATGTATGACATTGTTCTGCATTCTGTCCATCAACTGTTGTTTTTGCATTTTTCACCCCGAGTGGGACGGGTATGCCCAGACGTGGGTCCCGTGCTCTCCATGCCACTGAAATCAAGCTATCCTGGCTGAAGAGGGCTGAAACCCCGACACCAGTCCTAGGATGCTTGTTTCCAGTCCAGGGAGGACCTTGCTTGGCAGTTCGGGCTGGACTGTTCCCATGAGGCACAGGGTCAAGACTGATTTGCATATGGTTGTTTTCAAACTGGAATGGCATGGTGAGCAAAAAAACAATGGATTTAGTCCCAGGTCTCTGTACTGGGGTGAATGTATGACATTGTTCTGCATTCTGTCCATCAACTGTTGTATTTGCTTTTGTCACCCCGAGTGGGACGGGTATGCCCAGACGTGGGTCCCGTGCTCTCCATGCCACTGGAATCAAGCTATCCTGGCTGAAGAGGGCTGGAACCCCGACACCGGTCCTAGGATGCTTGTTTCCAGTCCAGGGAGGACCTTGCTAGGCAGTTCGGGCTGCACTGTTCCCATGAGGCACAGGGTCAAGACTGATTTGCATAAGGCTGGGTTCAAACTCTAATGGCATGGTGAGCAAAAAAACGATGGATTTAGGTCCTGATCACTGTACTGGGGTGAATGTATGACATTGTTCTGCATTCTGTCCATCAACTGTTGTTTTTGCATTTGTCACCCCAGTGGGACGGATATGCCCAGACGTGGGTCCTCTGCTCTCCATGCCACTGGAATCAATCTATCCTGGCTGAAGAGGGGTGAAACCCCGAAACCGGTCCTAGGATGCTTGTTTCCAGTCCAGGGAGGACCTGGCTTGGGAGTTCAGGATGACTGTTCCCATGAGGCACAGGGTCAAGACTGATTTGCATATGGCTGGGTTCAAGCTGGAATGGCATGGTGAGCAAAAAAACTAAAGATTTAGGCCCACATCTCTGTACTGGGGTGAATGTATAACATTGCTCTGCATTCTGTCGATCAACTGTTGTTTTTACATTTGTCACCCCGAGTGGGACAGGTATGCCCGGACGTGGGTCCCGTGCTCTCCATGCCATTGCAATCAATCTATCCTGGCTGAAGAGGGGTGAAACCCTGAAACCGGTCTTAGGATGCTTGTTTCCAGTCCAGGGAGGACCTGGCTTGGCAGTTCGGGCTGGACTGATCCCATGAGGCACGGGGTCAAGACTGATTTGCATATGGTTGGGTTCAAATTGGAATGGGATGGTGAGCAAAAAAACAATGGATTTAGGCCCAGATCTCTGTACTGGGGTGAATGTATGACATTGTTCTGCATTCTGTCGATCAACTGTTGTTTTTGCTTTTGTCACCCCGAGTGGGACGGGTATGCCCAGACGTGGGTCCCATGCTCTCCATGCCACTGGAATCAAGCTATCCTGGCTGAAGAGGGGTGAAACCCCGGAACCAGTCCTAGGACGCTTGTTTCCAGTCCAGGGAGGACCTGACTTGGCAGTTTAGGCTGGACTGCTCCCATGAGGCTCGGGGTCAAGACTGATTTGCATATGACTGGGTTCAAAGTGGAATGGCATGGTGATCAAAAAAACAATGGATTTAGGCCCAGATCTCTGTACCGGGGTGAATGTAAGACATTGTTCTGAATCTGTCCACCAACTGTTCTTTTTGCATTTGTCACCTCGAGAGGGACGGGTATGCCCAGACGTGGGTCCCATGCTCTCCATGCCACTGGAATCAAGCTATCCTGGCTGAAGAGGGATGAATTTCGGAAACCAGTCTTATGATGCTTGTTTCCAGTCCAGGGAGGACCTGGCTTGGCAGTTCGGGCTGAACTGTTCCCATGAGGCACAGGGTCAAGACTGACTTGCATGTGGCTGGGTTCAAACTGGAATGGCATGGTGCGCAAAAAAACGATGGATTTAGGCCCAGATCTCTGTACTGGGGTGAATGTATGACATTGTTCTGCATTCTGTCCATCAACTGTTGTTTTTGCATTTTTCACCCCGAGTGGGACGGGTATGCCCAGACGTGGGTCCCGTGCTCTCCATGCCACTCAAATCAAGCTATCCTGGCTGAAGAGGGCTGAAACCCCGACACCGGTCCTAGGATGCTTGTTTCCAGTCCAGGGAGGACCTTGCTTTGCAGTTCGGGCTGGACTGTTCCCATGAGGCACAGGGTCAAGACTGATTTGCATATGGCTGAGTTGAAACTGTAATGGCATGGTGAGCAAAAAAACGATGGATTTAGGTCCAGATCTCTATACTGGGGTGAATGTATGACATTGTTCTGCATTCTGTCCATCAACTATTGTTTTTGCATTTGTGACCCCAGTGGGACGGGTATGCCCAGACGTGTGTCCCGTGCTCTCTATGCCACTGGAATCAAGCTTTCCTGGCTGAAGAGGGGTGAAACCCCGACACCTTTTCTAGGATGCTTGTTTCCAGTCCAGGGAGGACCTGGCTTGGTAGTTAGGGCTGGACTGTTCCCATGAGGCACAGGGTCAAGACTGATTTGCCTATGGTTGGGTTCAAACTGGAATGGCATGGTGAGCAAAAAAACAATGGATTTAGTTCCAGGTCTCTGTACTGGGGTGAATGTATGACATTGTTCTGCATTCTGTCCATCAACTGTTGTATTTGCTTTTGTCACCCCGAGTGGGACGGGTATCCCCAGACGTGGGTCCCGTGCTCTCCATGCCACTGGAATCAAGCTATCCTGGCTGAAGAGGGCTGGAACCCCGACACCGGTCCTAGGATGCTTGTTTCCAGTCCAGGGAGGATTTTGCTAGGCAGTTCGGGCTGCACTGTTCCCATGAGGCACAGGGTCAAGACTGATTTGCATATGGCTGGGTTCAAACTGTAATGGCATGGTGAGCAAAAAAACTATGGATTTAGGTCCAGATCACTGTCCTGGGGTGAATGTATGACATTGTTCTGCATTCTGTCCATCAACTGTTGTTTTTGCATTTGTCACCCCAGTGGGACGGATGTGCCCAGACGTGGGTCCTCTGCTCTCCATGCCACTGGAATCAATCTATCCTGGCTGAAGAAGGGTGAAACCCCGAAACCGGTCCTAGGATGCTTGTTTCCAGTCCAGGGAGGACCTGGCTTGGGAGTTCGGGATGACTGTTCCCATGAGGCACAGGGTCAAGACTGATTTGCATATGGCTGGGTTCAAGCTGGAATGGCATGGTGAGCAAAAAAACAAAGGATTTAGGGCCACATCTCTGTACTGGGGTGAATGTATAACATTGCTCTGCATTCTGTCGATCAACTGTTGTTTTTACATTTGTCACCCCGAGTGGGACAAGTATGCCCGGACGTGGGTCCCGTGCTCTCCATGCCATTGCAATCAATCTATCCTGGCTGAAGAGGGGTGAAACCCTGAAACCGGTCCTAGGATGCTTGTTTCCAGTCCAGGCAGGACCTCGTTTGGCAGTTCGGGCTGGACTGATCCCATGAGGCGCGGGGTGAAGACTGATTTGCATATGGTTCAGTTCAAACTGTAATGGCATGGTGAGCAAAAAAACGATGGATTTAGGCCCAGATCTCTGTACTGGGGTGAATGTATGACATTGTTGTGCATTCTGTCCATCAACTGTTGTTTTTGCATTTGTGACCCCGATTGGGACGGGTATGCCCAGACGTGGGTCCTCTGTTCTCCATGCCACTGGAATCAATCTATCCTGGCTGAAGAGGGTTGAAACCCCTAAACCGGTTCTAGGATGCTTGTTTCCATTCCAGGGAGGACCTGGCTTGGCAGTTCGGGCTGGAATGTTTCCATGAGGCCCAGGGTCAAGACTGATTTGCATATGGCTGGGTTCAAACTGGAATGGTTTGGTGAGCCGAAAAAAGATGGATTTAGGCCCAGATCTCTGTACCGGGGTGAATGTAAGACATTGTTCTGAATCTGTCCACCAATTGTTCTTTTTGCATTTGTCACCTCGAGTGGGACGGGTATGCCCAGACGTGAGTCCCATGCTCTCCATGCCACTGGAATCAAGCTATCCTGGCTGAAGAGGGATGAATTTCCAAAACCAGTCTTATGATGCTTGTTTCCAGTCCAGGGAGGACCTGGCTTGGGAGATCGGGCTGGACTGTTCCCATGAGGCACAGGGTCAAGACTGATTTGCATATGGCTGGGTTCAAACTGTAATGGCATGGTGAGCAAAAAAACGATGGATTTAGGCCCAGATATCTGTACTGGGGTGAATGTGTAACATTGCTCTGCATTCTGTCGATCAACTGTTGTTTTTACATTTGTCACCCTGAGTGGGACAGGTATGCCCAGACGTGTGTCCAGTGCTCTCCATGCCATTGCAATCAATCTATCCTGTCTGAAGAGGGGTAAAACCCTGAAACCGGTCTTAGGATGCTTGTTTCCAGTCCAGGGAGGACCTGGCTTGACAGTTCGGGCTGGACTGATCCCATGAGGCGTGGGGTCAAGACTGATTTGCATATGGTTGGGTTCAAACTGGAATGGGATGGTGAGCAAAAAAACTATGGATTTAGGCCCAGATCTCTGTACTGGGGTGAATGTATGACATTCTTCTGCATTCTGTCCATCAACTGTTGTTTTTGCTTTTGTCACCCCGAGTGGGACGGGTATGCCCAGACGTGTGTCCTGTGCTCTCCATGCCACTGGAATCAAGCTATCCTGGCTGAAGAGGGGTGAAACCCCGACACCTTTCCTAGGATGCTTGTTTCCAGTCCAGGGAGGACCTGGCTTGGTAGTTAGGGCTGGACTGTTCCCATGAGGCACAGGGTCAAGACTGATTTGCATATGGCTGGGTTCAAACTGTGATGGCATGGTGAGCAAAAAAAAGATGGATTTAGGCCCAGATCTCTGTACTGGGGTGAATGTATGACATTGTTCTGCATTCTGTCGATCAACTGTTGTTTTTGCTTTTGTCACCCCGAGTGGGACGGGTATGCCCAGACGTGGGTCCCATGCTCTCCATGCCACTGGAATCAAGCTATCCTGGCTGAAGAGGGGTGAAACCCCGGAACCAGTCCTAGGACGCTTGTTTCCAGTCCAGGGAGGACCTGACTTGGCAGTTTGGGCTGGACTGCTCCCATGAGGCTCGGGGTCAAGACTGATTTGCATATGACTGGGTTCAAACTGGAATGGCATGGTGATCAAAAAAACAATGGATTTAGGCCCAGATCTCTGTACCGGGGTGAATGTAAGACATTGTTCTGAATCTGTCCACCAACTGTTCTTTTTGCATTTGTCACCTCGAGAGGGACGGATATGCCCAGACGTGGGTCCCATGCTCTCCATGCCACTGGAATCAAGCTATCCTGGCTGAAGAGGGATGAATTTCGGAAACCAGTCTTATGATGCTTGTTTCCAGTCCAGGGAGGACCTGGCTTGGCAGTTCGGGCTGGACTGTTCCCATGAGGCACAGGGTCAAGACTGACTTGCATGTGGCTGGGTTCAAACTGGAATGGCATGGTGCGCAAAAAAACGATGGATTTAGGCCCAGATCTCTGTACTGGGGTGAATGTATGACATTGTTCTGCATTCTGTCCATCAACTGTTGTTTTTGCATTTTTCAACCCGAGTGGGACGGGTATGCCCAGACGTGGGTCCCGTGCTCTCCATGCCACTGAAATCAAGCTATCCTGGCTGAAGAGGGCTGAAACCCCGACACCGGTACTAGGATGCTTGTTTCCAGTCCAGGGAGGACCTTGCTTTGCAGTTCGGGCTGGACTGTTCCCATGAGGCACAGGGTCAAGACTGATTTGCATATGGCTGAGTTGAAACTGTAATGGCATGGTGAGCAAAAAAACGATGGATTTAGGTCCAGATCTCTATACTGGGGTGAATGTATGACATTGTTCTGCCTTCTATCCATCAACTGTTATTTTTGCATTTTTCACCCCGAGTGGGAAGGGTATGCCCAGACGTGGGTCCCGTGCTCTCCATGCCACTGAAATCAAGCTATCCTGGCTGAAGAGGGTTGAAACCCCTAAACCGGTTCTAGGATGCTTGTTTCCATTCCAGGGAGGACCTGGCTTGGCAGTTCGGGCTGGAATGTTTCCATGAGGCCCAGGGTCAAGACTGATTTGCATATGGCTGGGTTCAAACTGGAATGGTTTGGTGAGCCGAAAAAAGATGGATTTAGGCCCAGATCTCTTTACCGGGGTGAATGTAAGACATTGTTCTGAATCTGTCCACCAATTGTTCTTTTTGCATTTGTCACCTCGAGAGGGACGGGTATGCCCAGACGTGAGTCCCATGCTCTCCATGCCACTGGAATCAAGCTATCCTGGCTGAAGAGGGATGAATTTCCAAAACCAGTCTTATGATGCTTGTTTCCAGTCCAGGGAGGACCTGGCTTGGGAGATCGGGCTGGACTGTTCCCATGAGGCACAGGGTCAAGACTGATTTGCATATGGCTGGGTTCAAACTGTAATGGCATGGTGAGCAAAAAAACGATGGATTTAGGCCCAGATATCTGTACTGGGGTGAATGTGTAACATTGCTCTGCATTCTGTCGATCAACTGTTGTTTTTACATTTGTCACCCTGAGTGGGACAGGTATGCCCAGACGTGTGTCCAGTGCTCTCCATGCCATTGCAATCAATCTATCCTGTCTGAAGAGGGGTAAAACCCTGAAACCGGTCTTAGGATGCGTGTTTCCAGTCCAGGGAGGACCTGGCTTGACAGTTCGGGCTGGACTGATCCCATGAGGCGTGGGGTAAAGACTGATTTGCATATGGTTGGGTTCAAACTGGAATGGGACGGTGAGCAAAAAAACTATGGATTTAGGCCCAGATCTCTGTACTGGGGTGAATGTATGACATTCTTCTGCATTCTGTCCATCAACTGTTGTTTTTGCTTTTGTCACCCCGAGTGGGACGGGTATGCCCAGACGTGTGTCCTGTGCTCTCCATGCCACTGGAATCAAGCTATCCTGGCGGAAGAGGGGTGAAACCCCGACACCTTTCCTAGGATGCTTGTTTCCAGTCCAGGGAGGACCTGGCTTGGTAGTTAGGGCTGGATTGTTCCCATGAGGCACAGGGTCAAGACTGATTTGCATATGGCTGGGTTCAAACTGTGATGGCATGGTGAGCAAAAAAAAGATGGATTTAGGCCCAGATCTCTGTACTGGGGTGAATGTATGACATTGTTCTGCATTCTGTCGATCAAATGTTGTTTTTGCTTTTGTCACCCCGAGTGGGACGGGTATGCCCAGACGTGGGTCCCATGCTCTCCATGCCACTGGAATCAAGCTATCCTGGCTGAAGAGGGGTGAAACCCCGGAACCAGTCCTAGGACGCTTGTTTCCAGTCCAGGGAGGACCTGACTTGGCAGTTTGGGCTGGACTGCTCCCATGAGGCTCGGGGTCAAGACTGATTTGCATATGACTGGGTTCAAACTGGAATGGCATGGTGATCAAAAAAACAATGGATTTAGGCCCAGATCTCTGTACCGGGGTGAATGTAAGACATTGTTCTGAATCTGTCCACCAACTGTTCTTTTTGCATTTGTCACCTCGAGAGGGACGGATATGCCCAGACGTGGGTCCCATGCTCTCCATGCCACTGGAATCAAGCTATCCTGGCTGAAGAGGGATGAATTTCGGAAACCAGTCTTATGATGCTTGTTTCCAGTCCAGGGAGGCCCTGGCTTGGCAGTTCGGGCTGGACTGTTCCCATGAGGCACAGGGTCAAGACTGACTTGCATGTGGCTGGGTTCAAACTGGAATGGCATGGTGCGCAAAAAAACGATGGATTTAGGCCCAGATCTCTGTACTGGGGTGAATGTATGACATTGTTCTGCATTCTGTCCATCAACTGTTGTTTTTGCATTTTTCACCCCGAGTGGGACGGGTATGCCCAGACGTGGGTCCCGTGCTCTCCATGCCACTGAAATCAAGCTATCCTGGCTGAAGAGGGCTGAAACCCCGACACCGGTCCTAGGATGCTTGTTTCCAGTCCAGGGAGGACCTTGCTTTGCAGTTCGGGCTGGACTGTTCCCATGAGGCACAGGGTCAAGACTGATTTGCATATGGCTGAGTTGAAACTGTAATGGCATGGTGAGCAAAAAAACAATGGATTTAGGTCCAGATCTCTATACTGGGGTGAATGTATGACATTGTTCTGCATTCTGTCCATCAACTGTTGTTTTTGCATTTTTCACCCCGAGTGGGACGGGTATGCCCAGACGTGGGTCCCGTGCTCTCCATGCCACTGAAATCAAGCTATCCTGGCTGAAGAGGGCTGAAACCCCGACACCGGTCCTAGGATGCTTGTTTCCAGTCCAGGGAGCACCTTGCTTTGCAGTTCGGGCTGGACTGTTCCCATGAGGCACAGGGTCAAGACTGATTTGCATATGGCTGAGTTGAAACTGTAATGGCATGGTGAGCAAAAAAACGATGGATTTAGGTCCAGATCTCTATACTGGGGTGAATGTATGACATTGTTCTGCATTCTGTCCATCAACTATTGTTTTTGCATTTGTGACCCCAGTGGGACGGGTATGCCCAGAGGGCTGAAACCCCGACACCGGTCCTAGAATGCTTGTTTCCAGTCCAGGGAGGACCTTGCTTGGCAGTTCGGGCTGGACTGTTCCCATGAGGCACAGGGTCAAGACTGATTTGCATATGGCTGAGTTCAAACTGTAATGGCATGGTGAGCAAAAAAACGATGGATTTAGGTCCAGATCTCTATACTGGGGTGAATGTATGACATTGTTCTGCATTCTGTCCATCAACTATTGTTTTTGCATTTGTGACCCCAGTGGGACGGGTATGCCCAGACGTGTGTCCCGTGGTCTCCATGCCACTGGAATCAAGCTATCCTGGCTGAAGAGGGGTGAAACCCCGACACCTTTCCTAGGATGCTTGTTTCCAGTTCAGGGAGGACCTGGCTTGGTAGTTAGGGCTGGACTGTTCCCATGAGGCACAGGGTCAAGACTGATTTGCATATGGCCGGGTTCAAACTGTGATGGCATGGTGAGCAAAAAAAAGATGGATTTAGGCCCAGATCTCTGTACTGGGGTGAATGTATGACATTGTTCTGCATTCTGTCCATCAACTGTTGTTTTTGCATTTTTCACCCCGAGTGGGAAGGGTATGCCCAGACGTGGGTTTCGTGCTCTCCATGCCACTGGAATCAAGCTATCCTGGCTGATGAGGGATGAATTTCGGAAACCAGTCTTATGATGCTTGTTTCCAGTCCAGGGAGGACCTGGCTTGGCAGTTTGAGCTGGACTATTCCCATGAGGCACAGGGTCAAGACTGACTTGCATGTGGCTGGGTTCAAACTGGAATGGCTTGGTGTGCAAACAAAAGATGGATTTAGGCCCAGATCTCTGTACTGGGGTGAATGTATGACATTGTTCTGCATTCTGTCCATCAACTGTTGTTTTTGCATTTTTCACCCCGAGTAGGACGGGTATGCCCAGACGTGAATCCGGTGCTCTCCACGCCACTGAAATCAAGCTGTCCTGGCTGAAGAGGGCTGAAACCCCGACACCGGTCCTAGGATGCTTGTTTCCAGTCCAGGGAGGACCTTGCTTGGCAGTTCAGGCTGGACTGTTCCCATGAGGCACAGGGTCAAGACTGATTTGCATATGGCTGTGTTCAAACTGTAATGGCATGGTGAGCAAAAAAACGATGGATTTAGGTCCAGATCTCTATACTGGGGTGAATGTATGACATTGTTATGCATTCTGTCCATCAACTATTGTTTTTGCATTTGTGACCCCAGTGGGACGGGTATGCCCAGACGTGTGTCCCGTGCTCTCCATGCCACTGGAATCAAGCTATCCTGGCTGAAGAGGGGTGAAACCCCGACACCTTTCCTAGGATGCTTGTTTCCAGACCAGGGAGGACCTGGCTTGGCAGTTTGGGCTGGAATGTTTCCATGACGTGCGGGGTCAAGACTGATTTGCAAATGGGTGGGTTCAAACTGGAATGGCATGGTGATCAAAAAAAGAATGGATTTAGGCCCAGAGATCTGTACTGGGGTGAACGTATGACACTGCTAAAAAACGATGGATTTTGGCCCAGATCTCTGTACTGGGGTGAAAGTATGACATTGTTCTGCATTCTGTCCATCAACTGTTGTTTTTGCAATTGTCATCCCGAGTGGTACGGGTATGTCCAGATGTGGGTCTCGTGCTCTCCATGCCACTGGAATCAAGCTATCCTGGCTGAAGAGGGCTCAAACCCCGAAACCATTTCTCGGATGCTTGTTTCCAGTCCAGGGAGGACCTGGCTTGGCAGTTAGGTCTGGACTGTTCCCATGAGGCACAGGGTCAAGACTGATTTGCATATGGCTGGGTTCAAACTGGAATGGCATGGTGATCAAAAAAAGGATGGATGTAGGCCCAGATCTCTGTACTGGAGTGAATGTATGACATTTTTCTGCATTCTGTCCATCAACTGTTGTTTTTGCATTTGTGACCCCGACTGGGACGGGTATGTCCAGACGTGGGTCCCGTGCTCTCCATGCCACTGGAATCAAGCTATCCTGGCTGAAGAGGGCTGAAACCCCAAAACCGTTTCTAGGATGCTTGTTTCCAGTCCAGGGAGGACCTGGCTTGGCAGTTCGGGCTGGAATGTTTCCATGAGGCCCAGGGTCAAGACTGCTTTGCATATGGCTGGGTTCAAAATGGAATGGCTTGGTGAGCCAAAAACGATGGATTTAGGCCCAGATCTCTGTCCTGGGGTGAATGTATGACATTGTTCTGCATTCTGTCCATCAACTGTTGTATTTGCTTTTGTCACCCGAGTGGGACGGGTATGCCCAGACGTGGGTCCCGTGCTCTCCATGCCACTGGAATCAAGCTATCCTGGCTGAAGAGGGCTGGAACCCCGACACCGGTCCTAGGATGCTTGTTTCCAGACCAGGGAGGATCTTGCTAGGCAGTTCGGGCTGCACTATTCCCATGAGGCACAGGGTCAAGACTGATTTGCATATGGCTGGGTTCAAACTGTAATGGCATGGTGAGCAAAAAAACTATGGATTTAGGTCCAGATCACTGTCCTGGGGTGAATGTATGACATTGTTCTGCATTCTGTCCATCAACTGTTGTTTTTGCATTTGTCACCCCAGTGGGACGGATGTGCCCAGACGTGGGTCCTCTGCTCTCCATGCCACTGGAATCAATCTATCCTGGCTGAAGAAGGGTGAAACCCCGAAACCGGTCCTAGGATGCTTGTTTCCAGTCCAGGGAGGACCTGGCTTGGGAGTTCGGGATGACTGTTCCCATGAGGCACAGGGTCAAGACTGATTTGCATATGGCTGGGTTCAAGCTGGAATGGCATGGTGAGCAAAAAAACTAAGGATTTAGGGCCACATCTCTGTACTGGGGTGAATGTATACCATTGCTCTGCATTCTGTCGATCAACTGTTGTTTTTACATTTGTCACCCCGAGTGGGACAAGTATGCCCGGACGAAGGTCCCGTGCTCTCCATGCCATTGCAATCAATCTATCCTGGCTGAAGAGGGGTGAAACCCTGAAACCGGTCTTAGGATGCTTGTTTCCAGTCCAGGCAGGACCTCGTTTGGCAGTTCGGGCTGGACTGATCCCATGAGGCGCGGGGTCAAGACTGATTTGCATATGGTTCAGTTCAAACTGGAATGGCACGGTGAGCAAAAAAACGATGGATTTAGGCCCAGATCTCTGTACTGGGGTGAATGTATGACATTGTTGTGCATTCTGTCCATCAACTGTTGTTTTTGCATTTGTGACCCCGATTGGGACGGGTATGCCCAGACGTGGGTCCTCTGCTCTCCATGCCACTGGAATCAATCTATCCTGGCTGAAGAGGGCCAAAACCGGTTCTAGGATGCTTGTTTCCAGTCCAGGGAGGACCTGGCTTGGCAGTTCGGGCGGGAATGTTTCCATGAGGCCCAGGGTCAAGACTGATTTGCATATGGCTGGGTTCAAACTGGAATGGCTGGGTGAGCAAAAAACGATGGATTTAGGCCCAGATCTCTGTCCTGGGGTGAATGTATGACATTGTTCTGCACTCTGTCCATTAACTGTTGTTTTGGCATTTGTCACCCCGATTGGGAGGGTTATGCCAAGACGTGGGTCCTGTGCTCTCCTTGCCACTGGAATCAAGCTATCCGGGAAGAAGAGGGGTGAAACCCCGAAACCGGTCCTAGGATGCTTGTTTCCAGTCCAGAGAGGACCTTGCTTGGGAGTTAGGGCTGGACTGTTCCCATGAGGCACAGGGTCAAGACTGATTTGCCTATGGTTGGGTTCAAACTGCAATGGCATGGTGAGCAAAAAAACAATGGATTTAGTCCCAGGTCTCTGTACTGGGGTGAATGTATGACATTGTTCTGCATTCTGTCCATCCACTGTTGTTTTTGCTTTTGTCATCCCGAGTGGGACTGTCGTACTTTAATCTTTGTTACCGCGTAGGGAACAGGGCCCTACCCCTGTCTATCTTGGTATTAGCAAACCGCAAATGGTAAATGCGGCATGTACGAGTGCTTTATATATCGTTCTAGCTATGAATGCACTGTGTACACGTTATTCTGCTTCACTACGCGGGTTCCATTTTGGAAGCAGTGGCCATCTTGTCATTGCCCTCACATAGGCTATAATGGAGTAAATACGGGCCTCACAGTACATGGGCTTCTCCTCTGACTTCTCTGTGACCTGGGCAGCTGGCTCTGCTGCCCCAGGTCAAACCGGTCTCACGAGCTCCCCTTCCTCCGTCCACCTGTGATTAGCATCAGGGCTTGACCCATCATAAAACCCTTTCATTCTACACAATCCTCCGGCTAATCTCTTTCACACCTGCTTGTTCCTGCTTTATGACTTGTTTCCCAAAACAGGAGATGCTCATGTTTATTGGGGGGTCTATTGACATCCGATGTGGGATCTGAACCTTACTGTGTAAATCATTGTGGGCTGGCCGAACTGGAATGTGGGATGGTCATCATGACTCTGCTTTTTCGTTTGTAATGTATACTTGTAATGGCCATATCATAAACCTAGGAATGTATGCTTGAGGCAAGAAAAAGGGTATTTAAGGTGAAGTCCATTCCTGAGAACATACACGCTGTTGTACTTCTAGGATACCTGTAATTGGTCTGCAGCCAATAAATGAATCTTTGACTTCACCCAGAAGACTCTGTGTTTCTGTAGGTCTGGAACAGGGTGAACCCAGAAGTCATAGGGTGTGTGCCCCTGCACCGCTGGGTCTAAAATACCCAGTACTTCAGTTTGGCGCCCAGACGTGGGGCGATTTCAGCGGTACCAGTCCAAGCCAGAGGTTCGTGAGGAGCTTCGTGTGGAAATTCTGGAGGAAGGCCGCCAGTTCATCGACCCCTGCATGTCGACGTGGTCCGAAAGTCTTTTCTGCGAGGTTCTCCGCGTCCCGACGGCTACGAAGGACTGCTGCCCTGATTAATCGACCTGTTTTGGACCCTTGACGAATTTGAGAGAGCGAAACAATCGAGAGAGTCTTCTGGTGACGCCATCGATCAGCAATATTCAGTTAAGTATAAGTGGAGCGTCTCCCATTTGTTTTTGGTATCCTTCGGGATCGTTTGATTTGGTAATTTGGTAATTTGGAGTTTGCAAACGCCAAAGCCAGAGGACTCGTGTATTCACGAGAATATCGTAATCGATAATCCTTTGATGTTAGGATCTAGACTAGTGAGCGAAGATGCCTGGTTCTGGACTATTTGGTAGATTATTCTGTTTGGGTTGTGGAAAAGATTTCCAGCTAGAGGAATCATGTCCGGTTCCTCCGGTTGGAACTCCAACTTATGAGCTCTATGTAAAACATGGCGTAGGCCCTATTGCATATAACGAAGTGTGGATCCACTACACTAGGAAAGACGGTGTTTTAAAATGGCCCCAAAATGGTAGTTTTGATACCGATATTTTAGATAATTTGGAAATTAAATTGTTTAAGAAGAAAGCCCGGCCGGCGATGTTTGACTCTTTCCGCTTATGGCGAAAGGAAGCCAAACAAAAGGAAATTAAGCTAGCGAAAAAGAATAAGAGAGAGAAAGGTATGACAGTAATGCAAGCAGCTGTACAATTTAAAGACAATGAGGAGGAGCAGATGAGTGAGCAATTGCACAGGCAGCGCAAGTTAGGGATTGACAAATGTTACCCAGCTTTACCACATTCTAAGCAGAATGAGTTAGAAAAAAAGGAGAAAGATCCCCTGATGTCACATTTGTTGAGTTCGCCACCCCCGTATGCTCAAAATGCCACGGCACCTCCCCAGCTTGTGAATATGCCACCTCCAGTGAATATACTGCAAGCCTTGCCGCAACCGCCAGCTGCTTTGCAGCCGGCTCTTATCCATGTAGCGCAGCCCTCTCAAGGGCCGCCAGTTGTGCTTCCAACTGCCCCCGCACTTCCTGCGACTTTGCCTAATACAGCAGCTGCCTCTTCTGACACTTTTCCTTGCACCACTCCAGTACCTGTTTCTACATCCTCTTTTCTTCCCTCTGTTTTTCCCCCTGTTTCCGCCTCAGCTTCTCCTTCAGCGCGACAGCGCTTAGCTAATGTGGTTACTACGTTAATGTCGCCTCTCTTTGATTCGTCTGGTGCGACTCCTGGTTTACAGCGTAAGCAATTGCGTAGCCAATTGCCTAACCCTGATGAGAAAAAGGTAATAGACAGCATGGCGCGTAGATGGATTGTTTTCCCTTCATTGTATGATGTGGAATCAGTTGTCAACGTTTTCCATCAGTGGGATGCCCCAAAACAGAGATATGTGTTCGAGAAAATGTGCGAAATTCTCTGTGAAGAATTGGAGGATAGTGGTAAAAATCCGAGCCCGCAGGAATTGTGTAGAGTGAGGTTTGATTTTGGAACTGGTATAATTGTGGACCGCGAAGTAGATAAAGCAGTTGCGGTTGTATTGTCCTTCAGGAATGATGATTGTCAACAGTCATTGTTTGAACAAGATGTCCTTGTGGGGAAAAAGGTAAAAGCGCGACAATACCCCATGAGAGAAGTTCCCCCGGTATGGAAGGAAGCAGTTGCAGCTGATGCCGGTGCCGGTATCGCCGCTGTGCCAGCGCATTTCCAGCGTGTTTGGGTGCATGTTCCATGGAAGCACTCAGAGGTGTTGGCACTTAAGCAGTCCTTACCTGATCCCCGTAAAAACCCAGCAGGTTATTATAAAGAGTTGTTACAGACGGCAGGGTCATGCGTTATGAATCTGGCCGACATAGACATGTTGTTTGGTAATGTTGTTCCACAGCCTCTATGGGGGTCAATTCGTAATGTAGATCACGATGCAGAACTAGGGGATACATGGGCTAACATTATTGCTGCTGATGCTAGACAAACTGGTGGCGCGAAACCAGAACCTTTAGTAGCTGAACTGCCTGGTAGAATCATCACGTATATGAAGACAATAATGCCTGCGATGCGCGTAAATTGGGACAAGTTATCTGCATGCAAGCAGAAGAAAGATGAGACAGTGTCAGACTTCTTTACTAGGTTTGAAGAAACATTTATTGACCACAGTGGGCAGGATATGAGTACTGAGGGTGGCCAACGGTTATTTGTGGATACGTTTGTGCAGAATCTACTTCCTGACCTGTGTAAAAAGTTAAAAGATTCAGAAAGTTCTTGGGCTGTTTCTTCTTCAGCGCAAATACTGGCTACTGCACAGTATTATGAAAATAGAGATAAAGACGAGAAAGATAGAACAGAAAAGAAAACGAAGGAATTAAAGACAAAGGTCCTTTTACAGCAGGCCTATCCGCCACGTGGAGGTCAGAATAATTATAGGCAACCCCAAGGTGTCTATCACCAACCCCAACAGTTTCAGAACAATCAGCAAATGAACGGGTATTATCAACCACGTGTCCCTGTAGGTCCCAACCAATGTTCATACTGCAAAGAGGAAGGTCATTATAAATATAGTTGCCCTAAATTAATGCAGCGGAACGGTAATGCGTATGGAGCAAGAGGTAGGGGTGGTCAGCAAGCTCCTAGAGGCAGAGGGTGTGGAAATGCTCCCCAGAACGCGCGTCCTCTGCCGCCTCAAAATACCATCAATAGCTTTGATCAGCAAGCTAACGCGACTAGTAATACGGCCCAGTATTATAATAATGATTATTATGCAGAGGATGGCGATGCAGAAAATAATGATTATTAGGACAGCCATAGACAGAGAGAGGGAGTTGTTTCAGTGCCAGTGGATCAGAGTGGACCGTATGTTGAGGTGACTACAGCAAATGTAACGGAGCCTTTTCTGCTAGACACTGGTGCTGCAAAGAGTTCAATCATGCATTCAAAACTCCCTGGCGCACCTTTGTCTGGCGATATAAATGTTTCAGTAGGTTTTTCTGGCGCCCCAGTTAGGAACCCGATTTCTAGTCCCATGTCACTTTCTGTTGGACCTTGCGAGCTGAAAGCACCCCTGATTCTGACAACAGGTTGTGGTGAGAATTTACTGGGATTAGATTTGTTGAAAAGATTGCATGCTACACTGTATTGTTCTCCTTCAGGAGTACAACTTACATTAGGCAAAAAGTGATTTCCCCAATGTACTTGTCTAAAAACACAATGCCGCCTGAATTATCATCCCTTCCGGATGCCCTTTGGGCTACTGGTCCCAATGATGTGGGCCTCTTGGAGATACCGCCATATGTGGTGACTTTAAAGGCTAATGTCAGACTGCCACGTATTCCCCAGTACAAGATCTCTAATGAAGGCCAGAAAGCATTGTTAGACATTGTCAGCGACTTGATTAATAAGGGTGTGATTGAAGAGACAAGAGGCAACGTTTGCAATAGTCCGATTTTACCTGTTTTAAAACGAACGGACCCTTCACAGCCACCTGTTTACAGATTTGTGATTGATCTTAGAGAGGTTTATAAGATTGTTGTGCCACAGTTTCCGGTTGTCCCTGATATAACTGCCTTGTTAACGATGATTCCAGCCTCTGCTGCATGGTTTTCAGTGATTGATTTAAAGAATGCTTTCTTTAGCATCCCAATTGCAGAAGAGAGCAGAGACATTTTTGGTTTTAGTCTGGGAGGCCGAAGCTTCCGCTTCAAACGCGCTCCCCAGGGCTACTGTGAAAGTCCATCAATATACAGTCAAGCTTTGAAAGCACAGCTTGATGCACTTGTTTTACCTAGTGGCGCTATCCTGATTCAGTACGTGGACGATTTACTAATTGCCGCGGATACTGAGAAGATCTGTAAAGACGCCACATTGTCACTGTTGCGCCATTTATCCGCTTTCCATCACAAGGTGTCTCTCTCTAAGCTGCAATATTGTCGACAAGAAGTGACCTACTTAGGTCATCTCTTATCGAAGGAGGGAAGGAAACTGACCCCAGAAAGAATTCAAGCCATTGCACAGTTGAGTGTGCCGAAAACACAGAGAGAAGTGCGTGCTTTCTTGGGCATCACTTCATACTGTAGGCATTGGATCCCTAGTTTTTCTTTGTTGGCAAAACCTTTAGTAGCCTTAACATGCAAAGACACACCGAATCCTATCCCATGGTCTGAAGAGTGCCAGAAAAGTTTTGTGGAATTGCGTAATGCATTATGCTCAGCTCCTGTGTTGGGTACCCCTGACTACAGTAAGCCTTTTACATTGTATGTTCACGAGAAAGATGGTTGTGCGTTGTCAGTGTTAACACAGCCTTTTGGCGACAGACCGCGCCCATGCGCATATTTTTCATCAACCTTGGACCCTGTAGCGAGGGCATTGCCAAGCTGTCTGAGAGCGACAGCTGCTGCAGCAATGTCTATCCGACAATCTGCTGGTTTGGTAATGGACAACACATTGATTGTTATGGTTCCACACGCTGTAGACACATTATTAAATAGGACCAAGACACAACACTTGACTAGTGCGCGATTATCAGGCTATGAGCTTACACTGTTAGCAAATCACATACACATAAAGAGATGCAATACGCTGAATCCAGCTACATTGTTGCCAATTCCAGCAGACTCAGATGAGATTGAGCAACATGACTGTCTGTTCAGAACAGAAGAAGAGACGAAAGGGAGAGTAGATCTAAAAGATACTCCCCTGACTGAATGTGATGGTACTTTATGGGTGGATGGCTCGTGTTTCAAACTCCCTAATGGTGACACGACTGCTGCATATGCTATCACGACTTTACACACGGTCGTGGAAACTGCACGAGTGCCACATAATTCGGCCCAAGCAGCAGAATTAATCGCCCTCACGAGAGCATGCGTGTTGTCTGAAGGAATGAGAGTAAATATATACACAGATAGCCAGTACGCCTTTGGCGTGGCTCATAATTTTGGGCGTTTGTGGAAGGAGCGTGGGTTCCTGACGTCGCATGGGGCTAAAATTCAGAATGGCAAGTTGGTGAATGATCTCCTTGAGTCACTGACCCTACCGTTGCAAGTTGCGATCATGAAATGCAGTGCGCACAGGAAAGTCACAGATGATGTTGGACGTGGGAATGCGTTTGCTGATGAGATGGCGAAAGAAACAGCACAGAATGTGAAGACTAGAATGTATGTTGCAGGCCCCGCAAGATGGGTTGACGATGTTGGGATGTGTGAAAACACAATAGAGAGTGTGAAGTCGCTTCAAGCTGAAGCCACAGAGAAAGAGTTAAGCAAGTGGAGAGAAAGTATGGGTAAGTTGGATGAGAATGGTTGTTGGATTGATCTGACAGAACATAGGCGATGGTTGTTACCTGATGCATATGTGCTTCCAGTGGTTACTATGGCACATGGAATGGCACATATCAGTACGAAAGGTATATGCAAGTTGTTGGCTCCAGTATGGCAGAATGCTGGGATTCCCAAGTGTGCAGAGAATGTGGTCAAGAATTGCATGGTATGCTTGAAGTACAACCCTGGTAGGGGAACCCCAACTCCAGCTGGTCACTTTGCACCCCCATCATGTCCATTCGAAGTTTTGCAGCTGGACTTTATTCACATGGAAAGATGCAACAACCTGAAATATGTACTGGTGGTTGTTTGTGCTTTCTCAAAATGGATAGAGGCTTATCCTCTGAAAGATAACACTGCCCTATCCACAGCCAAAGCCCTTGTGAAGGAATTTTTCCCTAGGTTTGGAATGCCAAGAATGGTGTGGTGTGATAATGGAAGTGAGTTCGTGGGTAAAGTGATGAAGAATGTATGTGAAGGTTTAGGCATAAAGCAAAAGTTCCACGCTGCAAATCACCCCCAATCAGCTGGACTAGTAGAACGCTACAATGGAGCCTTAAAGCTTAAGCTGGCCAAAATTCAGGCGAGCACCGGTCTTAAATGGTCTGACGCTCTGCCTTTAGCACTCCTGTCCACCAGAATGACCATACACTCACGAGTGGGACTTAGCCCTTACGAGGTCGTTTTTGGCCGCCCGGCCAACGTATGGGGTGTACCGAGGCCTACGAAGTTTAGTGAGATTGAGCATCCAGTACTACTCGATTACCTGTATGATTTGACTGTTAAACTACGTGTTTTGCACCAACAGGTACATGATACTCTTCCCCAAGCTTCTGAACCTCCTGGACACCCTATCAACCCTGGCTCGTGGGTCCTGATCCGAAATTTCCAGCGTAAGAGCAACGACGAGCCTCGCTGGATCGGCCCTCACCTTGTACTTCTGTCGACAAGGTCAGCGGTGCGAGTAAAAGGGAAGAAGCACTGGATCCATGGTACCCACTGCAAAGTAGTCCCTTTGCCTCTGCCATATGACCAGTGGGTCAAGGAGGGTATCGCCGACTCTGAGACAGACACTGTGCCTCGTTTTGTACCATTCAGTGACGCACGCCTAAAAGACACAGTTTCAAACCAAGAGAGTGACAATATTCTGCAGGAAGCTGTGCCACCATCAAATCGACTGGACACCACTGAGCCTGAACTTTTGTTTCAAGACCAAACAGCACCTGGCCGTCTCCGCTATAATTTGAGACCAAGGCCCATGGACAAATAAAGATTTCCTTACTATTTCCTTTTTGACATTTTTGCTCTCCCATCTGAAGGACTTTCTTAATTTTTGTTTTTCGAACCACCATCCGGGTTCTGCCGCAGGGTCGCGGTGCTAAGACTTTGGGGTACAGGCCGAAGACGCTAGGTCAACGGTTCTGGTTGGTCTAGGGCGTTTCCCTGGACTGACAGGCGTGCCCCTTAGCAGAAGACACTCATCCGCCGCGAGCGGCCCGAGTAGAGGATGGAGTTTTTTAAGATGGAGAGACCGATTGAGGAAATGAACTTTAACGCAAGGATGTGTAGAATTGTAAAAAGTAAATGTTTTGTATTTTTGTGCCTTTTTACACTGTGTAGCATAATGATGTTCATCGTAGAATTTGTGTTTTTCTCCGCTCAAAAGCCCATTACACCCACTGAACAGCCTATACCTCTTTCTACCGCCTCCTCTCACTCCTTTCACCCTTTGCCTGAGCAGGAACAGACCAGACGATCAGAGTTTGTAAATAACTCGTTTATCCAGCTCTTGCACCAGCACCAACTGGTAATGAACACGACCAATTGCTGGGTGTGTGGGTTAATGCCACATACCATTAACAAGGGTATTCCCTACCTGGTGCTGCCGTACAGTTACAATGGATCGTCATGGGCATTCCAGACCATGTTTCTCTATGCTCTAGATACGTACTCCCCTCGCCAACCGCGTTCCATCAGACCTATCACCAATAATAAGGCTTTGATGAAAGGAGTTGCCGATATGAGTAGGGATATTGATGCATACTCATCCATTCCCAAAGAAGAGTTGAGACCTTATGTAGGATGGAACGCGACGGGGTATAGTATTAGTCTGGGTGAAAGACAGCGAAAAATCTCATCTCCAATCTGGGTCGTACCCCACATAGGTCGGTTCTGCTTACAAGGTAATGGTCAGAATCCTAGAGCTCAACTGGGAAGAAGTGACTGTACTGAAACGTACACTTTCCCGTCACAGTTTTCCCCTGCGTTTTTGGCTGCCAAGGGCACATATTTCATCTGTAATGATCGAGCATATACATGGTTGCCCCCTGATTTCTCGGGCACATGTTATATTGCGAACTTGCTACCGCCAACATTTACTGCCGCCTCCGACTATCACAAGACCAGAGTTGTGAGAGGCGTGATTAGTAAGGAGGACACTGCGGGTCAGGAAGCGGGAGACTTCTTCTTGGGTTTCCTGCCGTTTTGGGGACCTATGGTCAATAGTAGGAACCTGAGACAGCTGACTCGTGTGGTTGAATCCACTGTCAATGTAACGGCTGGTGCCCTTGGTAATCTGACAGCTGAGCTCCAAGCGGATCGCCTTATGACTTTGCAGAACCGCATGGTTCTAGACGTTATTCTTGCAGACCGCGGTGGGGTATGCAAGGTCATCCAATCCAGTTGCTGCATTTTCATACCAGATAATGCTCCAACAGTGTATCAAGCCATCTCCAAACTCCATAAAATATCTGAATCCATACACGTGGATAAGGGAGACTGGTCACTGGTGGGGTGGTTCTGGGAATTGATATCAGCCTGGGGTTGGAAAGTTCTGATGGCCATTGGAATGATCTTAGCCATTCTTTTCCTGTTCTGTCTGTGCATACAGTGTGCTCCTGCGATATGTGGTCTCTGTGCTACCTTATGTATAAGGAAACCTGTATCGAGGGACGAGCTAAGTAATAGGATGATGCTACAGCAACATCTCCATGACTTCGTGAACATTGACCTAGACTCGGATTAAGATGAGTATAGTGATTGCCTATGTAAGGGCAAAAGGAGGGTCTGTCGTACTTTAATCTTTGTTACCGCGTAGGGAACAGGGCCCTACCCCTGTCTATCTTGGTATTAGCAAACCGCAAATGGTAAATGCGGCATGTACGAGTGCTTTATATATCGTTCTAGCTATGAATGCACTGTGTACACGTTATTCTGCTTCACTACGCGGGTTCCATTTTGGAAGCAGTGGCCATCTTGTCATTGCCCTCACATAGGCTATAATGGAGTAAATACGGGCCTCACAGTACATGGGCTTCTCCTCTGACTTCTCTGTGACCTGGGCAGCTGGCTCTGCTGCCCCAGGTCAAACCGGTCTCACGAGCTCCCCTTCCTCCGTCCACCTGTGATTAGCATCAGGGCTTGACCCATCATAAAACCCTTTCATTCTACACAATCCTCCGGCTAATCTCTTTCACACCTGCTTGTTCCTGCTTTATGACTTGTTTCCCAAAACAGGAGATGCTCATGTTTATTGGGGGGTCTATTGACATCCGATGTGGGATCTGAACCTTACTGTGTAAATCATTGTGGGCTGGCCGAACTGGAATGTGGGATGGTCATCATGACTCTGCTTTTTCGTTTGTAATGTATACTTGTAATGGCCATATCATAAACCTAGGAATGTATGCTTGAGGCAAGAAAAAGGGTATTTAAGGTGAAGTCCATTCCTATGATTTTCAGCAGTCTCCTGAGAACATACACGCTGTTGTACTTCTAGGATACCTGTAATTGGTCTGCAGCCAATAAATGAATCTTTGACTTCACCCAGAAGACTCTGTGTTTCTGTAGGTCTGGAACAGGGTGAACCCAGAAGTCATAGGGTGTGTGCCCCTGCACCGCTGGGTCTAAAATACCCAGTACTTCAGGACGGGTATGCCCAGACGTGGGTCCCATGCTCTCCATGCCACTGGAATCAAGCTATCCTTGCTGAAGAGGGGTGAAACCCCGAAACCGGTCTTTGGATGCTTGTTTTCAGTCCAGGGAGGACCTTGCTTGGCAGTTCGGGCTGGACTGTTCCCATGAGGCACGGGGTCAAGACTGATTTGCATATGGTTGGGTTCAAACTGGAATGGCATGGTGAGCAAAAAAACAATGGATTTAGGCCCAGATCTCTGTACTGGGGTGAATGTATGACATTGTTCTGCCTTCTGTCCATCAACTGTTGTTTTTGCTTTGTCACCCCGAGTGGGACGTGTATGCCCAGACGTGGGTCCCGTGCTCTCCATGCCACTGGAATCAAGCTATCCTGGCTGATGAGGGGTGAAACCCCGAAAACAGTCCTAGGACGCTTGTTTCCAGTCCAGGGAGGACCTGACTTGGCAGTTTGGGCTGGACTGTTGCCATGAGGCGCGGGGTCAAGACTGATTTGCATATGGCTGGGTTCAAACTGGAATGGCATGGTGATCAAAAAAATGATGGATTTAGGCCCAGATCTCTGTACCGGGGTGAATGTAAGACATTGTTCTGAATCTGTCCACCAACTGTTCTTTTTGCATTTGTCACCTCGAGAGGGACGGGTATGCCCAGACGTGGGTCCCATGCTCTCAATGCCACTGGAATCAAGCTATCCTGGCTGCAGAGGGATGAATTTCCGAAACCAGTCTTATGATGCTTGTTTCCAGTCCAGGGAGGACCTGGCTTGGCAGTTCGGGCTGGACTGTTCCCATGAGGCACAGGGTCAAGACTGATTTGCATATGGCTGGGTTCAAACTGTGATGGCATGGTGAGCAAAAAAACGATGGATTTAGGCCCAGATCTCTGTACTGGGGTGAATGTATGACATTGTTCTGCATTCTGTCCATCAACTGTTGTTTTTGCATTTTGCACCCCGAGTGGGACGGGTATGCCCCAACGTGGGTCCCGTGCTCTCCATGCAACTGGAATCAAGCTATCCTGGCTGAAGAGGGCTGGAACCCCGACACCGGTCCTAGGATGCTTGTTTCCAGTCCAGGGAGGACCTTGCTAGGCAGTTCGGGCTGGACTGTTCCCATGAGGCACAGGGTCAAAACTGATTTGCATATGGCTGGGTTCAAACTGTAATGGCATGGTGAGCATGGTCCATCAACTGTTGTTTTTGCAATTGTCACCCCGAGTGGTACGGGTATGCCCAGATGTGGGTTCCGTGCTCTCCATGCCACTGGAATCAAGCTATCCTGGCTGAAGAGGGTTCAAACCCCGAAACCGTTTCTATGATGCTTGTTTCCAGTCCATGGAGGACCTGGCTTGACAGATAGGGCTGGACTGTTCCCATGAGGCCCAGGGTCACGACTGATTTGCAAATGGCTGGGTTAAAAATGGAATGGCTTGGTGAGCCAAAAACGATGGATTTAGGCCCAGATCTCTGTCCTGGGGTCAATGTATGACATTGTTCTGCATTCTGTCCATCAACTGTTGTTTTTGCATTTATGACCCCGATTGGGACGGGTATGCCCAGACATGTGTCCCGTGCTCTCCATGCCACTGGAATCAAGCTATCCTGGCTGAAGAGGGGTGAAACCCTGAAACCGGTCTTAGGATGCTTGTTTCCAGTTCAGGGAGGACCTCGTTTGGCAGTTCGGGCTGGACTGATCCCATGAGGCGCGGGGTCAAGACTGGTTTGCATATGGTTCAGTTCAAACTGGAATGGCATTTTGAGCAAAAAAACGATGGATTTAGGCCCAGATCTCTGTACTGGGGTGAATGTATGACATTGTTCGGCATTCTGTCCATCAAATGTTGTTTTTGCTTTTGTCACCCGAGTGGGACGGGTATGCCCAGACGTGGGTCCCACGCTCTCCATGCCAATGAAATAAAGCTATCCTGGCTGAAGAGGGCTGAAACCCCGACACCGGTCCTAGGATGCTTGTTTCCAGTCCAGGGAGGACCTTGCTTGGCAGTTCGGGCTGGACTGTTCCCATGAGGCACAGGGTCAAGACTGATTTGCATATGGCTGAATTCAAACTGTAATGGCATGGTGAGCAAAAAAACGATGGATTTAGGTCCAGATCACTGTACTGGGGTGAATGTATGACATTGTTCTGCATTCTGTCCATCAACTGTTGTTTTTGCATTTGTCACCCCAGTGGGACGGGTATGCCCAGACGTGGGTCCTCTGCTCTCCATGCCACTGTAATCAATCTATCCTGGCTGAAGAGGGGTGATACCCCGACACCGGTCCTAGGATGCTTGTTTCCAGTCCAGGAAGGACCTGGCTTGGGAGTTCGGGATGACTGTTCCCATGAGGCACATGGTCAAGACTGATTTGCATATGGCTGGGTTCAAGCTGGGATGGCATGGTGAGCAAAAAAAAAAAGGATTTAGGCCCAGATCTCTGTACTGGGCTGAATGTATAACATTGCTCTGCATTCTGTCGATCAACTGTTGTTTTTACATTTGTCACCCGAGTGGGACAGGTATGCCCAGACGTGGGTCCCGTGCTCTCCATGCCATTGCAATCAATCTATCCTGGCTGAAGAGGGGTGAAACCCTGAAACCGGTCTTAGGATGCTTGTTTCCAGTCCAGGGAGGACCTTGTTTGGCAGTTCGGGCTGGACTGATCACATGAGGCGCGGGGTCAAGACTGATTTGCATATGGTTCAATTCAAACTGGAATGGCATTGTGAGCAAAAAAACGATGGATTTAGGCCCAGATCTCTGTACTGGGGTGAATGTATGACATTGTTCTGCATTCTGTCCATCAAATGTTGTTTTTGCTTTTGTCACCCCGAGTGGGACGGGTATGCCCCAACGTGGGTCCCACGCTCTCCATGCCACTGGAATCAAGCTATCCTGGCTGAAGAGGAGTGGAACCTCGAAACCAGTCCTAGGATGCTTGTTTTCAGTCCAGGGAGGACCTGCCTTGACAGTTTGGGCTGCACTGTTCCCATGAGGTGCGGGGTCAAGACTGATTTGCATATGGCTGGGTTCAAACTGGAATGGCATGGTGATCAAAAAAAGGATGGATTTAGGCCCAGATCTCTGTACTGGGGTGAACGTATGACACAGCTAAAAAACAATGGATTTTGGCCCAGATCTCTGTACTGGGGTGAAAGTATGATATTGTTCTGCATTCTGTCCATCAACTGTTGTTTTTGAAATTGTCACCCCGAGTGGTACGGGAATGCCCAGATGTGGGTCCCGTGCTCTCCATGCCACTGGAATCGAGCTATCCTGGCTGAAGAGGGCTCAAACCCCGAAACCATTTCTAGGATGCTTGTTTCCAGTCCAGGGAGGACCTGGCTTGGCAGTTAGGGCTGGACTGTTCCCATGATGCACAGGGTCAAGACTGATTTGCATATGGCTGGGTTCAAACTGGAATGGCATGGTGATCAAAAAAAACGATGGATTTAAGCCCAGATCTCTGTATTGGAGTGAATGTATGACATTGTTCTGCATTCTGTCCATCAACTGTTGTTTTTGCATTTGTGACCCCGATTTGGACAGGTATGTCCAGACGTGGGTCCCTTGCTCTCCATGCCACTGGAATCAAGCTATCCTGGCTGAAGAGTGCTCAAACTTTGAAACCGTTTCTAGGATGCTTGTTTCCAGTCCAGGGAGGACCTGGCTTGGCAGTTCGGGCTGGAATGTTTCCATGAGGCCCAGGGTCAAGAATGATTTGCATATGGCTGGGTCCAAACTGGAATGGCTTGGTGAGCCAAAAACGATGGATTTAGGCCCAGATCTCTGTCCTGGGGTGAATGTATGACATTGTTCTGCATTCTGTCCATCAACTGTTGTTTTGGCATTTGTCACCCCGATTGTGAGGGGTATGCCTAGACGTGGGTCCTGTGCTCTCCGTGCCACTGGAATCAAGCTATCTGGGTAGAAAAGGGGTGAAACCCCGAAACTGGCCCTAGGATGCTTGTTTCCAGTCCAGAGAGGACCTTGCTTGGGAGTTAGGGCTGGACTGTTCCCATGAGGCATAGGGTCAAGACTGATTTCCTATGGTTGAGTTCAAACTGGAATGGCATGGTGAGCAAAAAAACAAGGGATTTAGTCCCAGGTCTCTGTACTGGGGTGAACGTATGACATTGTTCTGCATTCTGTCCATCAACTGTTGTTTTTGCTTTTGTCACCCCGAGTGGGACGGGTATGCCCAGATGTGGGTCCCGTGCTCTCCTTGCCACTGGAATCAATCTATCCTTGCTAAAGAGGGGTGAAACCCCGAAACCGGTCTTTGGATGCTTGTTTCCCGTCCAGGGATAACCTTGCTTGGCAGTTCGGGCTGGACTGTTCCCATGAGGCACGGGGTCAAGACTGATTTGCATATGGTTGGGTTCAAACTGGAATGTCATGGTGAGCAAAAAAACGATGGATTTAGGCCCAGATCTCTGTACTGGGGTGAATGTATGAAATTGTTCTGCCTTCTGTCCATCAACTGTTGTTTTTGCATTTGTCACCCCGAGTGGGAGGGGTATGCCTAGACGTGGGTCCTGTGCTCTCCTTGCCACTGGAATCAAGCTATCCGGGCAGAAGAGGGGTGAAACCCCAAAACCGGTCCTAGGATGCTTGTTTCCAGTCCAGGGAGGAACTTGCTTGGCAGTTCGGGCTGGACTGTTCCCATGAGGCACGGGGTCAAGACTGATTTGCATATGGTTGGGTTCAAACTGGAAAGGCATGGTGATCAAAAAAACGATGGATTTAGGCCCAGATCTCTGTACTGGGGTGAATTTATGACATTGTTCTGCCTTCTGTCCATCAACTGTTGTTTTTGCATTTGTCACCCCAGTGGGACGGATGTGCCCAGACGTGGGTCCTCTGCTCTTCATGCCACTGGAATCAATCTATCCTGGCTGAAGAGGGGTGAAACCCCGAAACCGGTCCTAGGATGCTTGTTTCCAGTCCAGGGAGGACCTGGCTTGGCAGTTCGGGCTGGACTGTTCCCATGAGGCACGGGGTCAAGACTGATTTGCATATGGTTGGGTTCAAACTGGAATGGCATGGTGATCAAAAAAACGATGGATTTAGACCCAGATCTCTGTACTGGGGTGAAAGTATGACATTGTTCTGCATTCTGTCCATCAACTGTTGTTTTTCATTTGTCACCCCAGTGGGACGGGTATAGCCAGACGTGGGTCCCGTGCTCTCCATGCCACTGGAATCAAGCTATTCTGGCTGAAGAAGGCTGACACCCCGAAACCGGTCCTAGGATGCTTGTTTCCAGTCCAGGGAGGACCTGGCTTGGCAGTTCGGGCTGGAGTGTTCCCATGATTCACACGGTCAAGACTGATTTGCATATGGCTGGGTTCAAATTGGAATGGCATGGTGATTAAAAAAACGATGGATTTAGGCTGAGATCTCTGTACTGGGGTGAATTTATGACATTGTTCTGAATTCTGTCCATCAACTGTTTTTTTGCAATTGTCACCACGAGTGGTACGGGTATGCCCAGACGTGGGTCCCGTGCTCTCCATGCCACTAGAATCAAGATATCCTGACTGAAGAGGGGTGAAACCCCGAAACCGTTCCTAGGATGCTTGTTTCCAGGCCAGGGAGGATCTGGGTTGGCAGTTAGGGCTGGACTGTTCCCATGAGGCCCAGGTTCAAGACTGATTTGCATATGGATGGGTTTAATTGTGATGGCATGGTGAGCAAAAAAACGATGGATTTAGGCCCAGATCTCTGTACTGGGGCGAATGTATGACATTGTTCTGCATTCTGTCCATCAACTGTTGTTTTTACATTTGTCACCCCGAGTGAGACGGGTATGCCCAGACGTGGGTCCCTTGCTCTCCATGCCACTGGAATCAAGCTATCCTGGCTGAAGAGGGGTGAAACCCTGGAACCGTTCCTAGGATGCTTGTTTCCAGTCCAGGGAGGACCTGGCTTGGCAGTTAGGGCTGGACTGTTCCCATGAGGCACAGGGTCAAGACTGATTTGCATATGGCTGGGTTCAAACTGGAATGGCATGGTGATCAAAAAAACGATGGATTTAGGCCGAGATCTCTGTACTGGGGTGAATGTATGACATTGTTCTGCTCTCTGTCCATCAACTGTTGTTTTTGCTTTTGTCACCCCGAGTGGGACGGGTATGCCCAGACGTGGGTCCTGCGCTCTCCATGCCACTGGAATCAAGCTATCCTGGCTGAAGAGGAGTGAAACCCCGAAACTAGTCCTAGGATGCTTGTTTCCAGTCCAGGGAGGACCTGACTTGGCAGTTTGGGCTGGACTGTTCCCATGAGGCGCGGGGTCAAGACTGATTTGCATATGGCTGGGTTCAAACTGGAATGGCATGGTGATCAAAAAAACGATAGATTTAGGCCCAGATTTCTGTACTGGAGTGAATGTATGACATTGTTTTGCATTCTGTCCATCAACTGTTGTTTTTGCATTTGTGACCCCGATTTGGATGGGTATGCTCAGACGTGGGTCCCGTGCTCTCCATGCCACTGGAATTAAGCTTTCCTGGCTGAAGAGGGCTGAAACCCCGAAACCGGTTCTAGGATGTTTGTTTCCAGTCCAGGAAGGACCTGGATTGGCAGTTCGGCTGGAATGTTTCCATGAGGCCCAGGATCAAGACTGATTTGCATATGGCTGGGTTCAAACTGGAATGGCTTGGTGAGCCAAAAACGATGGATTTAGGCCCAGATATCTGTCCTGGGGTGAATGTATGACATTGTTCTGCATTCTGTCCATCAACTGTTGTTTTGGCATTTGTCACCCCGATTGGGAGGGGTATGCCTAGACGTGGGTCCTGTGCTCTCCTTGCCACTGGAATCAAGCAATCCGGGCAGAAGAGGGGTGAAACCCCAGAACCGGTCCTAGGATGCTTGTTTCCAGTCCAGGGAGGACCTTGCTTGGCAGTTCGGGCTGGACTGTTCCCATGAGGCACGGGGTCAAGACTGATTTGCATATGGTTGGGTTCAAACTGGAATGGCATGGTGATCAAAAAAACGATGGATTTAGGCCCAGATCTCTGTACTGGGGTGAATTTATGACATTGTTCTGCCTTCTCTCCATCAACTGTTGTTTTTGCTTTTGTCACCCCCGAGTGGGACGTGTATGCCCAGACGTGGGTCCCGTGCTCTCCATGCCACTGGAATCAAGCTATCCTGGCTGAAGAGGGGTGAAACCCCGAAACCAGTCCTAGGATGCTTGTTTACAGTCCAGGGAGGACCTGACTTGGTAGTTTGGGCTGGAATGTTCCCATGAGGCGCGGGGTCAAGACTGATTTGCATATGGCTGGGTTCAAACTGGAATGGCATGGTGATCAAAAAAACGATGGATTTAGACCCAGATCTCTGTACTGGGGTGAACGTATGACATTGCTCTGCATTCTGTCCATCAACTGTTGTTTTCCATTTGTCACCCTGAGTGGGACGGGTATAGCCAGACGTGGGTCCCGTGCTCTCCATGCCACTGGAATCAAGCTATCCTGGCTGAAGAGGGCTGACACCCCGAAACCGGTCCTAGGATGCTTGTTTCCAGTCCAGGGAGGACCTGGCTTGGTAGTTCGGGCTGGACTGTTCCCATGAGTCACACGGTCAAGACTGATTTGCATATGGCTGGGTTCAAACTGGAATGGCATGGTGATTACAAAAACGATGGATTTAGGCCGAGATCTCTGTACTGGGGTGAATGTATGACATTGTTCTGCATTCTGTCCATCAACTGTTGTTTTTGCATTTGTCACCTCGAGTGGGTCGGGTATGCCTAGACGTGGGTCCCGTGCTCTCCATACCACTGGAATCAAGCTATCC
The DNA here is from genome assembly GCF_964204655.1 of Triturus cristatus. Taxonomy (NCBI): domain Eukaryota; kingdom Metazoa; phylum Chordata; class Amphibia; order Caudata; family Salamandridae; genus Triturus; species Triturus cristatus. The sequence continues at coordinate 1,076,426,166 of NC_140591.1, read as the reverse complement.
TGGCTGAAGAGGGATGAAACCCCGAAACCAGTTCCAGGATGCTTGTTTCCAGTCCAGGGAGGACCTGACTTGGCAGTTTGGGCTGGACTGTTCCCATGAGGCGCGGGGTCTAGACTGATTTGCATTTGGCTGGGTTCAAACTGGAATGGCATGGTGATCAAAAAAACTATGGATTTAGACCCAGATCTCTGTACTGGGGTGAACGTATGACATTGCTCTGCATTCTGTCCATCAACTGTTGTTTTTGCAATTGTCACCCCGAGTGGTATGGGTATGCCCAGACGTGGGTCCGGTGCTCTCCTTGCCACTCGAATCAAGCTACCCTGGCTGAAGAGGTGCGAAACCCCAAAACCGTTCCTAGGATGCTTGTTTACAGTCCAGGGAGGACCTGGGTTGGCAGTTAGGGCTGGACTGTTCCCATGAGGCACAGGGTCAAGACTGATTTGCATATGGCTGGGTTCAAACTGTGATGGCATGGTGACCAAAAAAACGATGGATTTAAGCCCAGATCTCTGTACTGGGGTGAATGTATGACATTGTTCTGCATTCTGTCCATCAACTGTTGTTTTTGCATTTGTCACCCCGAGTGGGAAGGGTATACCCAGACGTCGGTCCCGTGCTCTCCATGCCACTGGAATCAAGCTATCCTAGCTGAAGAGGGCTGACACCCCGAAACCGGTTCTAGGATGCTTGTTTCTAGTCCAGGTAGGACCTGGCTTGGCAGTTCGGGCTGGATTGTTTCCATGAGGCACAGGGTCAAGACTGATTTGCATATGGCTGGGTTCAAACTGGAATATCATGGTGATCAAAAAAAAACGATGGATTTAGGCCCAGATCTCTGTACCAGGGTGAATGTATGACATTGTTCTGCATTCTGTCCATCAACTGTTGTTTTTGCATTTGTCACCCCGAGTGGGACGGGTATAGCCAGACGTGGGTCCCCTGCTCTCCATGCTACTGGAATCAAGCTATCCTGGCTGAAGAGGAGTGAAACCCCGAAACCGGTCCTAGGATGCTTGATTTCAGTCCAGGGAGGACCTGGATTGGCAGTTCGGGCTGGACTGTTTCCATGAGTCACATGGTCAAGACTGATTTGCATATGGCTGGGTTCAAACTGGAATATCATGGTGATAAAAAAAAAACGATGGATTTAGGCCCAGATCTCTGTACCAGGGTGAATGTATGACATTGTTCTGCATTATATCCACCAACTGTTGTTTTGGCATTTGTCACCTCGAGTGGGACGGATATGCCAAGACGTGGGTCCCGTGCTCTCCATGCCACTGGAATCAAGCTATCCTGGCTGAAGAGGGATGAAACCCCGAAACCTGTCTTAGGATGCTTGTTTCCAGTCCAGGGAGGAACTGGCTTGGCAGTTCGGGCTGGACTGCTCCCATGAGGCACAGGGTCAAGACTGATTTGCATGTGGCTGGGTTCAAACAGGAAAGGCATGGTGAGTAAAAAACGATGGATTTAGGCCCAGATCTCTGTACTGGGGTGAATTTATTATTATTATTATTATATTTGGGTTTGTAAAGCGCACAGATACCCAGGGGTTTCCCGGTGCTGACAGAGGAAAAGAAGCAGGGAGACAAAAGATGGGAGAAGATTAAGCAGAGAAAAGCCAGGTTTTCAGGCCTTTCCTGAATTTCAGGTAGCAAGTTTCAAAGCGCAAAGAAATGGGGAGTGTGTTCCAGAGTGATGGCGCCAGATAGGAGAAGGAGCGACCACCAACTCTGGTGCGTTTGAAACGGGGCACGGAGAAGGTGCCAAAAGAGGAGGATCTGAGGGTGCGCACTGGACAGTACGGTTGAACCAAAATGGAAAGGTAGGGGGGGGAGTTGCCTGTTTTAATCCGGTGCATATAGCAGAGGGCTTTGAATTTTGCTCTTGATTCGATGCGCAGCCAGTGAAGGCTGCGCAGGGAAACGGTGGCAGAGGCAGTTCTGGGCAGGTTGCAGAGCAGGCGAGCTGCCATGTTTTGCACCACCTGTAATTTACGTGTTGCCTCCTTGCTAGCCCCAAGGAGGAGCACGTTACCGTAGTCTAACCTGGAGGTTACTAAAGCCTGGACCACAGTTCTTTGGGTGTCTGGCGGAAGCATCCATGCTATTTTTCTCAGCCACCGCATGATATTAGTACAGGTGGCTGAGACTTTCACAACATGCTGCTTCATGGACAGTTGGTTGTCAAATGTAACTCCCAGGTTGCGAGCCTTGGTGGATGGAACCGGCAGGGGACCCATTTGCTGAGGCCAATGCTTAGGGCCCCAGAGAGAGGTGTCAGGACCGAATAGAAGGAGTTCGGTTTTGCTGCCGTTTAGTTTTAGTTTATTGGTCTGCATCCAGTTGGCAATATTAATGAGCCCAGATCGGAGAGATGAAATGGGGGCGTGTTTATTAGAAGAGAGAGAAAAAATGATTTGGGTGTCGTCCGCGTATGAAAATATAGAGAGACAAGATTGTTCTGCCAGAGAGGCGAGAGGACTGACATAAATATTGAAGAAAAGGGGGCTCAAGATAGAGCCCTGGGGTACACCGTGTGGGGACGGGAGGGCAGTGGAGGCAGAAGTGGAGGAAAAGACCTGAAAAGTGCGTGATGACAGAAAACTGGCGATCCAGGCTAGAGCAGTGCCATGGATACCAGCGGCCTTTAGGGTGGAGAGGAGGATGTCATGGGAGACGGTGTCGAACGCAGCGCTTAAGTCCAACAGGATAAGCGCCACCGTCTCCCCTCTGTCCACCTGCTGTCTGATAGCCTCTGTGACACCTAAAAGGGTGGATTCGGTGGAGAATCCAGCCCTGAAGCCAGACTGGGATGGGTGTAGGAATTTCGTGTCCTCAATGTGAGAGGAGAGGCAGAGGTTGATGTGTTTTTCTAATACCTTGGACAGGCAAGGGAGTAGAGATATGGGTCGGAAATTAGAAGGGTTGTTGGGATCGGCGTTAGTTTTTTTAAGAAGGGGAACCACCATGGCGTGTTTCTAAACTGCAGGAACGGTGGCTTCCGACAGAGATGCGTTCAGGAGGGCTAGGATGGGTAAAAGAGCGGGAGTGTCAAGGGTGCTTAGAATTTGAGGGAGCATGGCATCAAGTGGGGAGCCAGATTTGATTTTAGCCATGAGTTTAAAGAAGAGTTCTAAAGAGATCGGATCCCATTTGTCAATGGAAGTGTGAGGGGCAAGGGTAGTAGTATCCTGGGGGAAGGTGGTGTCAGGATCTGTACTGGGGGAGTTGTCCAATGCTCGTGGGGAGGCATCAAAACCGGCATAGATGCGGCCTATTTTCTCCGTGAAAAATTCAGCAAGTGTATTGCATTGGACTGTGTCCAAACAGGGGACTTTTGGCGAGTTTGATTGTCCAGAAAGTTATTGGACTGCTCTAAAAAGAGCTTTTGGACGGTTTTGGGCTGATAGAATAGAGGTGTTTACATAGTTTGCCCTGGCAGATTTGCACAGGGAGTGGTAGTATCGAAGTTCTGTTTTATAAATTTCTTTATCATTGGGGGAATACTCAGATCTCCATATGCGTTCAAGTTTCTTGCACTTGGATTTGGCGCATTTGAGTTGGTCATTAAACCAGGGGGCCGGGGGGTGGGTAAAGTTTTGTTTTCCATTTCGGGCCGGGAGACAGATGTCAATGGCTGAAGAAAGCCATGTGTTAATTAAACTTTCATCTTTGGTAGTGATATTGTTGGGTAGAGAGGGTAGGGTTGTGACAAGCTGGCGATTCAGTTGTGGCAGATTGAGTTTTTTCCAGTTTCTATTCGGTCTGAGGGTCTGAATGTGAACTTGTGGACCGACAATAGCACTAGTCAAGATGTTAAATTCGACAATGTAGTGGTCGGACCAGGTAATAGGTTTGGAAGGGAGGCAGGTGATGACGTCAAGGTTCGAAAAGATGGGGTCAAGTAGATTACCTGCCTTGTGTGTAGGGCCAGTGTTGTGAAGATGTAGATTAAGAGCGGCCAAATCTTGAAGAAGGTGTGTACAGATAGGGCAGAGTGTGTTGTTAAAGTGGATATTAAGATCGCCAAGGAGAAGAAAGTTCGAGGTTTGCATCAATAGAGGAGCTATATTTTCCGATAAAGAAGAGGCCCATGTGCCAGCAGCGCCCGGAGGACGATAGAGTAAAACGCCCGACAGGGTGTAGTTAGGATTCAATAATATTTTGAAGCAACCAGCTTCGCAGTTGGGTATGGCTAAATCTTCCCACTTACATGAGTAAGTCCGTTTGTATATAATGGCAATGCCACCTCCCTCCTGTATGACATTGTTCTGCATTCTGTACATCACCTGTTGTTTTTGCATTGAATTTATTATTACACAAAATTTCATTCTGCAGTAACTCCGCCATAACAGCGATGGTAAATTAAGAACATTATCAAATACATTAAAGAAGCATGTTAATTCATCGTGCAATAATCATTCCTAAGTCACTATCAGTCTCCTGGTAATCAAAACAGTCTCAATCTTTAAATAGCTCTTAACAGTAGTTTGAAACAGCATTAAATGATTACATAGATTCCTATTGCATAGATACAGTCATAAAATCTTAAAATTTTCCTGTGCATTTGCTTTAACTATCGTTCTTACATAAATCCATGGTAGCCCTGTCCATCTTAGTCAAATCTGGATTTCCTAGATCTTAATAGAGCACTTAAAAATTGCGTAACAACATAAACTGTACGATCAGTTTGCAATATTTGCACGTAGAAAAGGGCAAGACGTGCCCAAAATGTCGTCTAGGATGGGAAAAATATTTGCATAAAAAGACAAAATGTAAAATATCTTGTGGAGACCTATTGTCGCAGCCACAGGGCCCCCTGTCCTCAGTGCGTGCTACAAAACCAGAAGTAGAGGCAACTAAGTAGTGAAGCATATTAAATCTAAAACGGGTAAATAAAAAACGCTCCTGAGGATTGGTTAAAATTGAGAGGTAAGCATCCATAAGTGGCTTTGATTTAAATAGCGTGTGAGCTCTTAACGTAGGCTTTTTAAGTTCATTACCTTCACGCTCAACACTGTTTGTTCTAAAAAATAGATCTATAACTAACTTTTTTTCCACCCTCTTCACTTTCTCATAATTAGTTAATATATCTGGTCTTCCAAGTGGACTAAATGAACCTTTAATATAGCTAAACCAAGGGATTTTCAATGAATGATCCATGGAAAGACAACCCACCATTACTGCATGATTAAAAAAAGCCTCTTCGTTGGACCATATATTTACCCAGCTGAGCGGAGCTTAACTGCAACTAAGTCTGTGATATATTTGACCCCCAGTTCCTCGTGTACAGCGTATGTGGGTGTTCCCTGTGGCTCTTTCAGAATCCGTCATAAAAATTTATTTAAGTGGTTTGTAATTTTTCAATTGCCTTATAACTCCAGATGTCACTTCCATCTGTGGCTTTGGAAATACAAAATGCCTGGTATAATTTATGATCACCCCCGGAGGCCATGTGCCTAGTTTATGTGCATAATTAGCAATAGCTCCCACGGCCTCAATCATGTCTTTTACCTTTTCCTCCTTCAGACTATTCCAATTTAATTTATCATCAAATAAAACACCCAAATAGCTAAAAGTCAGGTCTTTGGCTAAATTAGCAGTGCCTGCCTTATAGGTTTTTGTACTAGTCCCCCCGGCACCCTATTTACATAACAAATGATTGAGTAAAATTGGGTGATAAATCAAACTTGTTCATGAAGGAGACAAATCCATCAATTAACACTTGCAGTGCTATGGGTGTTCGAACTATAAGCACCCTGTCGTCCGCATATAACAGGACTGGGACTGCTCTAATGCCTATTCTCGGGGTGTCCACTTGTAATGAAATCAGATGGGATTCTAGCCCATTAATAAACAGTGTGAATAAAAAAGGGGCAATAATGCACCCTTGACACACACCTCTTGAACACCTAAAATTATCAGAAATCCCTCCATCCTGAGTAAAACAAACTACAGCTGTTGTGTTAGCATATAGTGACATTAAAACTTTTATTATTGTATGCTCGACACCTATCTCGGAAAGTAGAGCCCCCAATTTACTACGGTTCACTCTATCAAACGCCGCAGTAAGGTCCATAAACCCCAGACAAATCAAACCTTCTTGGCGATTGTATATTTTGATATCAACAGGTAAAGATTCAGACATTGTCCCACTGTTGTCTTACCTAGTCTAAAACCATATTGCGTGTCTGAAATAATCCAGTTGATATCTGCCCATTCTGATAACCTATTTAAAAGAACCATACCCATAACCTTAACAGTGGAATCTATCGGGGATATCGGGCGGTAACACTGTGGGTTGTCCCTGTCACCCTTCCTATAGATGGTGACAATGATGACGAATGACCATGAGTAGGGCATTGACGTCGGTGCTGCTGCATTAAGAACCCTGGTTAAAATCGGGGCCCATACGTCTATGTTGTTCCTTAACAGGTGAGGGGGGATCCCATCCAGACCTGGGGCCTTTATTACACAGCAGTCCCTTGATTGAAGATTTCACCTCCTCCAAGAGGACACTAATCTGCACATCTCTTTGGATGGACACCTGATCAGCAATATCTTGTTCTCCTTCACCATGATTATAGACAATCTAGAAGTGTGCCTTTCATCTGCCCGGGGTTATATGATGTACCATACTTGGTGGTTTGTCTGGTTCAGAGAAACATGGACTATTGATGACCTTCCAGAAGAGTGAACTGTCCTTTAATTCACTAGCTTTCACTAGCTCACCCCAGGCCTGTTTCTGTAACGATGCCCTTCGCTCTTTAAGCGCATTTATATACTTTTGAGGCCAAAGAGCTACCCTATCTTTATTACGCAGGATCTCTTTCAGAGCTGCTTTTAGATTCCTTAGCGCCTTAGAGCACCCACTGTCAATCCATCTTGGATTATCTGAACAGGAAGAAACGGCAGGCACATTTAACAAGCCTACCACAGACTGGGCAATGACGACAAAGGAACTAGTTACATTCTCGTTAGAGGGGGGTGGTTCGGGGCACTTCATAATTTCTTTTTGTCTTAATTTAAAAAGGGAACTATTAAGAAGGTTAATATCCTCCTGTGACCACCGCAATCGCCTCCCCTGATCAATTGACATTAAAGCCCCGCCCTCTTGTTATCCTGAGCTTCCATCAATCCCTGTGCTTTACATTAGAAAGATAGAGTTCTTGAGACAGACAATGAATAAAAGAAAGCCATTGTATAGACTTACACAGTTTGAGGTATTGAATGAGTGGGATCAAATGGCTACAGAGAAGGAGAGGAAGAAAATGATAAATCAGGTAAAATGTTCAATCAGACAGTGGTGAGAAAGCAAGTAGGACAACCAAGAGATGTATTGGCGAGAGGATATGGTAGAAAGTGTTTGAGTTTGCCCTCCAATAGTCAAGGAAATAGCAGACAACAACAACATTGATGAGGGATACAGGGGAAACAGATACGAGAACAGTGTTCAGATGACAAAGATATCTTTTTAAATGATCTTTTGAATTCTATTCCTTCTCCATTCACTGATGGGATGCTTAGGCAGGTGCAGGTCACCACAGTACCTGATATGGATGTGGCAGGAGAAGGTACGAGTATACAAATACAGGGATGGACTGCTCTTGCAGTAGTGGATGCACCAGCAAGTGCCTTTGCTGTAGATACATTGATAACTTTGCAATATACTACCAGAGATACTACTGTTGTCTCTCTAGTGTCTATAACATATCTGCTACTGTACCTGCTCAATCTTCTTTAGGGAGATAAATTATTATTGGCCTTTTAAAGATTAAATGGAGGGACATATTTCAGGGGGAAGCTGATTTAAATAGACTGATATTGTATAATGCGCATAAGAGGTGGGGCGTACAGAGAAATGATAAAAGGCATTTGACAATAGAGGAAACAGAAATATCGGCTTGGTGACTTTATAAACTCATATTAAACATGCAGTTAAGAAAACTAAAGGGTGGAGGGATTTGAAGTAGTACAGGGATAGGTGGAGAAATAAACTTGCTACTGAGAAGAAAGGTACGGAGCCAAGAAAGAAAACAAAGGGGTCTGTTATTGATTCAGAACTAGAGACAGTTTCAGAATTTCTCTTATGGGAAAAGCATGGAGTGAATGATGCTCATGTACCTTGGACTAGATGTAATCTTTATGCATTTACAACAGATTATTTTCCAAAATAGTGGGAGAAATCTGATAAGTGGTACAAGGAGGTTCATAGATTGGTGATGACTTCACTAATGATTTGGACTGATTTGGGTACATTATTTGAGACTACTGTTCCTAGTGATCTATAGACAAAGTGTAAGACTGCTGTTGTTTGGCTGACTGAAGTACCAGCTATAGGTGCAACTAATAATACTATATCAAAGGTAGTTACTGATACATATAGAGCAGTGATAGAACTTTTGAAAAAGAATGTGCCAGAGAAGGAGAAATGTATATATCACACAGAAAGGGGTGAGTCCGTATAATCCAATGCAAATCCAGGAATTGCTGTGGGGTGAAATTTTGATCAGGAGATCGCAAATATTTACATGGCTTATTTTGAAGATAAGTAGATCTGCAATGATGAAAATCTGTACCAAGGAAGCCTCAAACAGGGGCATCGCTATATCAATGATATCATCCCAATATGGAAAGGTCTAATGACCTTTCTCTCACAAGGCATTATGATAGACATAAGCTTAATGTTTTAGATCTATGGATATAACACAGCAATGGAAAAGGTATGGTTAATCTATATACAAAACCCACCAAGAAAAATAAGTTACATTTTTTAGATCTATGGATACAATACAAAAATGGAAAGCTTATGGTTAATCTATACACAAAACCCACCAAGAAAAATACTTTTGTTACACTTCTTGAGTGCACATCCCCATTCTCTTGAATTAGGACAATTTCTATGAATAGGCAGAAATTTGACAGTAGAGTAAGATTACTTTCAAAACCCAAACACTCTAAGCAACAAAAAAATGGAAAGAGGATACTCGAAGATGATGAATGAAGAATGCTGCACAATCGTACATTCCATAGATTGGGGCCTTCCCGCATTTATACTGCCCAAGTATATTTTATGGCTCCATAGGGTCTTGGGTGAGGGCAGACCCTGTAGTCAAACTTTCACCAAGAGTTCTCACCCTGTGGGATACCTGTTTTGGGCCCTTCGAGCCTCGCATTTTATGATGTGCTATCTATAGTTTGTATGTATGTGCAAGTATTCTGAGTGTGATCATTTCACACCCTCATGCTATGATGTAGAATGGCAAAATGCCACTGAGAACAGGGATCAAAAGCGAAACTGGTTGCAAAGAATACCCAGTGACCCCGAAGGGCAAGAAATAGGGCTGAAACATGTCAACCTCTGATGTTTGAGTTATGATATGCCCCAATAACATCATTTTATAACTGTTTTTAATCTTGCCAAAGGTATCCATAATAAACAATAGATCAGAGGAAACTGCAGGCACTTTTAATTTGAGATCCCTTCATAGTAAGAACTCCGCTTACAATTTGCATCAAGCACAGCCACTCACAATAGGTGCTGTGGGTGAGGATCCAATTATGAAGTATGCCACAGGTGGTACCTGTTGGTGAGTATCCTTTTATAAAATCTAATAGATTCCAGGGTCCCACTATTCACCACCCATATGTTTCTGGGGATGAATGATAGAGGAAAACCCTCTCACCTTGATAGGAGTTGTATTGATTGGGAAGCTGAGGGAGTCCTAGATATTTTGCTTCCCACTCCCCTTAGTGAGACAAGTTATTGATAATATAACCACAAATGATTTAATGATCGTATCCATTCTATACATTCGTTACTGACTGTACATGCTCAAGTGTCTAAGGGTGCCTTGAAATGAAGTCCATACACCTAAGATGGCACAGCCAAACAAGCCTGCAGGAAACCTGCACGTGCTAGCCAATCAGTGGACAAGGTGTCCCTGTTCAATTTTGAATGCTCTACAATGCAGCCAAAACAGAGCTTCAGCATTAAACATGGTGGTGGGCACGAATGAGCACCGCAATGGGAGATTTCATCCCCAGGGTAAAAAGCAAAAGTTTGACAAATATGTACTGACCCAGATGGGTCTAATTTTCTCTGGCTTATTTTATGTACCTTTCAGTTGCAGGAGGCATTCTTGAATACAGCAACAATTTATATTTCTAGGAAACGGCTCAGTAAATAACTTGCTTCCTGTGCTAACTAGTCTTTTCCAAGTCTCACCCAGTGTAGCCTCTCTGTAAGTATATGTGAACACACATGTATGGTATACACCTGGTTTCTTTCTAAGTACCCATGGCAACATGTGGCATGAGATAAACAATTTATGTAAATACCACCAGGCAGTATGCCCTATATTTATTCACACAGATCTTGCATGTTTTTCCCACTATTGTATATAAGCCAAAGAGATCACACACACACATGAGAAGATTGTTTATGAGATTTTTTTATGTCTTAATATATTTGCTCAATCTGTATACATGTTTGTTCATTTGTCCTTAGGTAAATTTCCTGTACAGCATAAAACCTTGTGTTTGTCCTGAGGATGTCCAAATTAGGATGGCCAAAACACGGCAAATTTGCTGAAACATATGGAGTTTCCCAATAAGCCAAATATTTAAAGAATATGGACATTGACTAAGCACCCAAAGGAAAGATAGAAGTCCATTGACTGTTTATAGGGCCTGACCAAGATGCCCTTGGGAGACGATCATTTGGGTGGACTCACCTAGAAAATCTTTAGAGAGACATCCACATTGAATCAGCACACAGAGAATGCAAGACATCAATATATTTTGATGAGGACTTGAGTGTTTCTTGAGATGTTTTAGTTTTCCGTTTTTGTTCATTGTTGCTTTGTGTATTACAAAGGTATGACAATCCTAAAATGAATTGTAGCAAATCAAATTTGCATGACTTATACAAAAATGTATGTTTTCTAATATTGGAGGAATCTTGTTGTTGAGTTGTAACAATCGGTGCAGATCAATCCCTATAGAGAATCCCTATCAAAACTGTGAGAAAAGGAGAATTGGGAAAAGACTCTGAGAGCTACACAAGAGTCGAAGGAGGAGTTGGTGCATGCTTACTATGAGATTCTTATGCAGATTTATAGTAAGCACAACAGAGTTAAAGATCCTGAGAAATAAGGGGCTAGTGGTTTCATATTGGGTTTTATTATGGATTTGAGTCCTGAGCTTAGTTTGCATATTCAAGAGATGTAATGTGTTGGCAGACTAAGAATATTGATGAATTCATGAAGTATGCCAAGTACAGTAGCAATTGATGTGAATCAGAAAAGATTGAGGAGAAGTTGATAATTGCACAGGCAGAGTAAATTCAGAGAATTGGCAAGAAACAGATGATAGGTTCTGATTTGGATTTGTGCTGCCTGATAATTTCGGAACAAATGGAGTGTATCTCATACATGGTGTCAGAATGGGAATAAGATGGTGCAGATGCAAGGTCATGGTAAAGGAGTTTTGAATAACCTTTGAGTTAATATGCTGAAGAAGAGCACTGTTTGTCTTTTCTGTAGCAAAATCAGGAAGTGAAAAGGCAAATGCAGACAGAATTCAGATTGAATCTGGAGTGATTTTGTTTCCCAGATGTAGCGGAATGCAAATCAGATGCAGGCCCAGTTAGTGACCCCAGCCCTACTGACTCCTGTGCAAAATGTGCAAAATCAAGGGCAGCTCCATATGCCTGTAGTTACAAACCCAAGAAACAAAATCCTTACATTTCAAGGTACCAGCAGAATCCATTCATTCTGAATAATGATTTTCCTCAGTTTTCCCAGAGGCTAATTCCTAATGATGGTGTCTGAAGGGGACGAAGAATTGCATGTTTGCTGCTGTCCTGCAGGTAGACCAGAGTGACCCTTAATGTAGCTGGTAAGGTGAATGGCCACCCTGTATTATTTTGAATAGACAATGGTGCTACCTCCTCTACGTTTAGATCAGCGTAGCAAACCAACCCCTCTCGGGAAACAAAGTTCAAGTTGTAGGTAATAGCCATGTACAGACTGTTAACCACATTACGGTAGAATTAACTGTTAAAATAGGATACAAGAAGATCAATCCTAAATTCATATTATGTGATTCAAGTCCTGGTAATCTGTTGGGCAGAGACTTGCTTTGCAAGATGAACTGCATGATATATTGCACACTGGGTGGTCATGGAATTGAAACTCAAGATGAAGATTCAGTATTTAAAATGATATCTCTGGATTCAAGAGTTGAGTTGTTAATATTTTTTACTAAAGATGTTTGCCTCTGGAGTTAAAACATACTGTCAAGAAGAGGTATGGGATTTCACAGATAAGGAGATAGGATTTATAAATAGTGCAAACCTTGTCAGGATTAATGTCAAACCCAATGCAGTCTTCTCTGGAATTAGGCAATACAAACTTCCCAATGAAACAGAAGGGGCAATAAAGACCATTATTGAACCAATGATAGAACAAGGCATTTTGTGATAAGTGTTTGGTAGTCCTTGTAACTCTTCCACAATAGGCATTACAAAAACAAGTGATAAATGGATAAAAGTTCGGGATTTAAGAAAATTAAATAAAATGGTGACAATGATGTCCTGTGGTACCAAATCCTGCAATAATATTGTTCCAGATTCCTGTAGATGCAGAATGGCATACAGTCATTGACTTATGCCAAACATTCTTGCCCATTCCTGTGCATGAGGATACTCAATTTCTTTTTGTATTTCAGTTATAAATTAAGTCTTCGTTTGGTGTCAAATTCCAGAGGGGAATACTGAAAGTCCATTGATTTTTAGTCAGATTCTGAAGAAAGATTTGGAGAAGTTGCAGTTGCCCCATAACTCAGTTCTGGTACAATATATTGAGAGCCTACTTGTGGCATCAAAGACAAAAGAGGACTGTAAGTTGGATACTATTACACTAATGAATCATTTAGATGACAATGGTCTCAAGCTTTCCCTCTCAAAAATGCAATACTGTAGATAAGTGATTTATCTTGGTCATTATATTGAGAAGGGAGCAAGGAAAGTCTCCAAAGAAGGAGTTTTTTAATTCTGAAAAAAGGTCCTTTAACCACCCAGATGAAGGGAGGATGTCCCTGGGAGGGAGAATATTCTTGGGAATTGTTGGCTATTGTCACCAGTGGATTCCAAACGTTTCCCTGACTGTGAAGCCTTTAATAACGGTAACTCACAGTGAAATCAATGATCCTGTACCATTTGATGACAAATGTATAAAGGCCTGCTATGATTTAAAATAAAATGTTATGGAATGCACTCGGCCTTGGAATACCTGATTATGATAAAGAGTTCTGCATATTTTTTCATGAAAGAGGTTTGTGTGTTTTTTCAGTGTTGACCCAAAGACATGGGAGGATCATGAGACCAGGTGCATACCTCTCTTCTGTGTTGGATCCAGTAGCTGTACCTCTTCCTTGTTGTCAGAAATTAGTTGCAGCTGTTTGCATTGCAATTGAACAAAGGGAATGGATTGTAATGGGGCATAAACTAATTGCATTTGTTCTTCAATCAGTTGAGAATTTGTGGACCCATACCCAGGTTCAGCACATCAGAAACAGTCCCCTTACCTGATATGAGCAAGTCATACTGGCAACTGAATACATCTCTATCAGAAGACGTAGTTTACTGAAGCTTGCAACACTGCTTGCTGTCTCAGACAGAAATGAAGACACAGACAGAAATGATGGCAATGACGATGATGAACGCAAAAACAACAGTTGATGGACAGAATGCAGAACAATGTCATACATTCACCCCAGTACAGAGATATGGGCCTAAATACATAATTTTTTTGCTCACCATGCCATTCCAGTTTGAACCCAGCCATATGCAAATCAGTCTTGACCCTGTGCCTCATGGGAACAGTCCAGCCCAAACTGCCAAGCCAGGTCCTCCCTGGACTGGAAACAAGCATCCTAGGACCGGTTTCTGGGTTTCACCCATCTTCAGCCAGGATAGCTTGATTACAGTGGCATGGAGAGCAAGGGACTCACGTCTGAGCATACTCGTCCCACTCGGGGTGACAAATGCAAAAACAACAGTTGATGGACAGAATGCAGAACAATGTCATACATTCACCCCAGTACAGAGATCTGGGCCTAAATCCATAGTTTTTTTACTCACCATGCCATTCCAGTTTGAACCCTGCCATATGCAAATCAGTCTTGACCCTGTGCCTCATGGGAACAGTCCAGCCAGAACTGCCAAGCCAAGTCCTCCCTGGACTGGAAACAAGTATCCTAGGACCGGTTTCGGGGTTTCAACCCTCTTCAGCCAGGATAGCTTGATTCCAGTGGCATGGAGAGCACGGGACTCACGTCTGAGCATTCCTGTCCCACTCGGGGTGACAAATGCAAAAACAACATTTGATGGACAGAATGCAGAACAATGTCATACATTCACCCCAGCAACAGAGATCTGAGCCTAAATCCATCGTTTTTTTGCTCACCATGCCATTCCAGTTTGAACCCAGCCATATGCAAATAAGTCTTGACCCTGTGCCTCATGGGAACAGTCAAGCCCAAACTGCCAAGCCAGGTCCTCCCTGGACTGGAAACAAGCATCCTAGGACCGGTTTCGGGGTTTCACCCCTCTTCAGCCAGGATAGCTTGATTCCAGTGGCATGGAGAGCACGGGACTCACGTCTGAGCATACCCGTCCCACTCGGGTGACAAAAGCAAAAACAACAGTTGATGGACAGAATGCAGAACAATGTCATAAATTCACCCCAGTACAGATATCTGGGCCTAAATTCATCGTATTTTTGCTCACCATGCCATTCCAGTTTGAGCCCAGCCATATGCAAATCATTCTTGACCCTGTGACGATGATGAATCTGAATATGATGGTATGAATGTAACAGATTTATATACCAAACCAAGACCAGATATCAAAGAAATGCCTTTCGAAATGGCTTATCTCATTTTATTTGTGGATGGTTCTTGTTTAAGAGACCATCATGGAGCACTGAGAGCTGCCTATGTAGTATGCTCCATTTTTGAGTTGTTGAATCATCATAACTTCAGCACAAGTTGCAGAGTTGATTGAACTGACAAGCTTGTTGCCTTGCAAATGATCTGAATGTGATAGTTCTTACAGGTAGCCAGAATGGGTTTAGAGTGGCCCTTGATTTTAGTCAGTTATGATCCCAAAGGAGTTTTATGACATCCTGTGATACTCCCATCTGGAATGTTTCACATATTCTTGATTTGTTGGAAGCAATGCAACAACCACAAGAAATTGCTGTATTCAAGTGTGTTGCCCTTAAGACTTGAAATGATTTGGTTGTTGTAGGAAGCTGGCTCTGTATATACTGAATCACTGACAGAATTTAGAAAGTCAGAATATCAACCTACAGAAATATCGCAGCAAGAATATCGACATACTATCTACATTATGGTAAGTACAAAAATATAGAAAAAAAAATCTATGTCAAAAATATCGTTGTTGAAAATATCGTTTTTTTAAGTTAAACAAATAATGTAAAATAAAGTAAATAATACATATAATTAAAATAAACAGTTCAAATATTTTAAAATGTTTAAAAATTATAAGTAGTATATATAATTTAAAAATACATTAAACATTTACATATAATATATAATATATAATATACACTTACTTAATATGTTTTAATAAATATTTTAATAACTTATAAATTGTTTAAAAAAATCTTATAAATTATAAATTCATCTATACACATAAAACAATGATATAAATAAAAATTAAATATATATATGTAACACATTTGAAACATTAACATTATTTTTAATCTTTTTTAAAATGAATTATATACTACATTACCTAAAATAATACAAAAAATATTAGATAGCGGAGGGAATAAAATTACTATTCCAACTCCAAAACAGTGCAACTTTAGGGAAAGTGTTGGATAGTGTAGCGGTTAAAATTACTATTCCCACACCAATGAGTCAATAGTAGGGAAAGTGTTGGATAGCATAGGGGTAAAAATGACGATTCCCACTCCAGTGAGTGCAACAGTAGGGAAAGTGTTGGATAGGGTAGGGGTAAAAATTACTATTCCGACTCCAGTGAGTGCAACAGTAGGGAAAGTGTTGGATAGTGTAGGGGTAAAAATTACTATTCCCACTCCAGTGAGTGCAACAGTAGGGAAAGTGTTGGATAGCGTAGGGGTAAAAATTACTATTCCCACTCCAGTGAGTGCAACAGTAGGGAAAGTGTTGGCTAGCGTAGGGGTAAAAATTACTATTCCCACTCCAGTGAGTGCAACAGTAGGGAAAGTGTTGGATAGCGTAGAGGTTAAAACTACTTTTCCAACTCCACTGAGTGTAACAGTGTGGAAAATGTAGGATAGCGTAGGGATTAAATTAAGATACTTATGAATTAAATCATTTTTGTAAAATAAATTACATATTAATAATGAATTAGCAAAAACATTATTAATAAATACCAATACAATCAAATTAATATTTACTCAAATAACATTAAATCACTTCCCAGACTATTCCCCCATAAACACACAACATGCTACACATAAAAAAACTACATTAATGTAATTATCAATTAATACAAATGAATTAGCAATAAATTAATAATCAATAACAATAAATAAAAATATATTAATTGATTAATTATAATTAAATTACTTCCCACCCTATTCCCCTATAAACCCACAACCCATTACATAATTAATTAAATTATAAATTAACCAATTAATAAAAATCATTTACCAATGAATAATTAATTAGCACCCTCATGTGAAGCTATCTGTTGCTGGTCGGAACGACTGAGAGGAGCCGAAACACTGATTGAGACCGTGCAGCCAAGGTGGGGCCTGTGGTGCGCGCACCTGTGGACTCGACGGGACTGCGCTCCGGACTGCAGCAGTCAAAAAGTAGAAGACAGTCACATCGGACACAGAACGCTGCCCCCCCCCCCCCCCCGGCCATACAGCAGCAGGCGGCCGTCCAGGGGGTCCGGACCAGAGGCCAGTTCGAGATTGCGGCCCGCGAACACATAACGACCAGTGCGACTCCCCCCTGCTCTGTGTGAGGGCTGTAAGCAGGCACGGAGGCAGCCGAGGGAAAAAGGGGCCGAGTCCCGGCGGCTGGAACCGCTCTCGGGAACAGAGCTACGTATCAAAATCCAGACTGTGAGAAGGTGGGAAACCGGGGTGCGGTCACCGTGGGCCCAACACACTCGTGCACGGAGACAACAGCGCGCACAGATACAGAAAACAGAGAAGCGCCGCAATTGGCATTTAACTGAGCCAGGCACAGGCGGGGGTGTACACATCAGGGCACTGCGGGAAGCGGTACCTGTGGTGCCGAGCACACAGACTGGGAACTTAATCTCAAGGAAATCACCTCTGCCAATTAACTACCACACCCTACGCAGAAGTATGAGAAGTAATAAAATATGCAGGCAACCGGCATAAACCCGAGACACCCGGTATGAAGGAGACAGCAAAACTGGAATTATGTGTGGCCTTGCATGCAAACTGAAAAGGCTGTAGGGAAAATTGAGAGGGGTGCCGCTCGGAGGCTCGCAATCAACTTCACCTTACCTGGGCTCTGGATTACAAGGATTTCACGGACACTTAAGACGCCGTGCTGAGTGGGGGTGCTTTTTAACCTTTGAACTTCTACTCCGGGACTGCGAGGACCAGGCTGCTTGGCGGCCGCACCAGCTGTCTCCTCTTCCCGGCCCCTCCTCCTGCAGGTACATAACGCCTCGCGGCCCCCGCTTCGCGGGAGCCGCTCGGAGGCTCGCAATCAACTTCACCTTACCTGGGCTCTGGATTACAAGGATTTCACGGACACTTAAGACGCCGTGCTGAGTGGGGGTGCTTTTTAACCTTTGAACTTCTACTCCGGGACTGCGAGGACCAGGCTGCTTGGCGGCCGCACCAGCTGTCTCCTCTTCCCGGCCCCTCCCCCTGCAGGTACATAACGCCTCGCGGCCCCCGCTTCGCGGGAGCCGCTCGGAGGCTCGCAATCAACTTCACCTTACCTGGGCTCTGGATTACAAGGATTTCACGGACACTTAAGACGCCGTGCTGAGTGGGGGTGCTTTTTAACCTTTGAACTTCTACTCCGGGACTGCGAGGACCAGGCTGCTTGGCGGCCGCACCAGCTGTCTCCTCTTCCCGGCCCCTCCCCCTCAACATTCTCCGCCCATAAAGCTGCGAACCTGTTCCACGCGCAAGCGGGACGCGCGCGGGACATAGCCCGGGGCTAAGCCTGGGCAAAGGGTGGGCCCTCTTAGGCCCTCAGAGGCCGAGTGAGACCGGGCTGGGCCTGGCTACTGATCAGGTGGTTGTGGTAGCACTTGTACTCGTGTGCGCTTAACGCGTAATAATCAAAATGGCTAATATGGCTGATACCCCCAATTGCATCGACGAGGAGAAGACGAAAGTGTTGCCAGCTGGCCCTCTGGACACTTATTTTAAAAAGGCGCTAAGAGTGGATGAATTAGTTAACAGCTTGGACAAAAGGAGATCAGAGCGTCGTCGCTCAATAGAAAGCTTGAAGCTTAGGTCTTCTGATAACACGATGTCGCAGGTCCCTCCCCGGTCAGTGGATAGTGGTGGTGCCGTAGGTGACTCTCCTACACCACCGCGTGATCCCTGCTTGCAAAAGGAATCTGCTCATATCTCAGTTTCATCACCCTTAGAGTTGCCCATACAAGAGAAACTTGCAAGCGTTCATCCCGACCCCCCTATAGATGTAATTAGAAGTGTGCAAGTACTTGGTAAACAGGTAAAGAAGGTCAATAAGCCACTTAAAGTGGCTAAGTCATTTGGGCCACCCCCCATTAAAAGAAGATGCAAGAAAGGGGGAGTTACAGTTAAACCCAAGTATAATTACTCTGAGTTTGGGAAGCACGAACTGAAAGGTTTAAACTTATCTAAAGGGCCAGGAGTCGAACCAACAAACACTCCCAACCCTGCTCCTCCATTGACACCTGTTGTTTTAGAACCTGATTTGCCTTCCTTAACTTCAGGCTTCATCCCTGTCGTCCCTTTGTTATCCCCCTCTCCTTCGGTTGCTTGCCAGGATGTCCTGGTCCAGGTGATTAAGTCCCTTATTTCACCACTAATCGAAGGCTTATTAAGAGTGGAGAAAAAACTTGTGGACCTGGAAGCTATAATAAACTTAAAAACAAATCCAACAACAGGGCAGGGAAAGGCGGGTATTGGTAGTGGTACCGATGCTACAGCGGTGGTACCTAATTGTCACCCTCACCTCTCCACTCTACCCCAGGATACGGGAGAGCCGTCTAATTTGTTGGCGGTGTCTCAGTGTGTGCCTGTGCCGTCGTCAAGTGGGGGTCCTCAGAGTGTGTACACACGAGACGACAAAGAGGGTGGGGGGATTAATCTTGTCCCAATTACTTTGCGGGATAATAGGGAATGCCCTAGTAATGGTTTGCTTGCACCTAAGTACGTGCCACAAGTTGACCTGCCCCCCGAAGCTGTACCCCTGGTGGTTGTCTTGACGGGGGTTCCGCCTTTACCAGTTGATAAAAGAGAAGGGTTTAGCGAGCTAAAAAACAAAACCATGTTCTGGCTCAATAGTTATAGACCTATCGAGGAGAAATTTAATGGTGAGATTTTACATGTGAGACGTCTCCCTTGGGTGGGCAGTACGACGAAAAACATTGTGGGTGACATCGTGGTAGTAAATTTCAGAGACCCTCGTGTAGTTAAGTACATTTTGGAGTGGCCTCCTGAAATAGGTAGTATTGGCATTGTTCCCCGTGCACTAACCTATTTTTACCCTAGATCATCGGTGTTTCCCCTCTCTGCTCCATCTAAGCAACCCTCCCTATTGCCCATTCCACCAGGCACATATAGGCCGAACCATTTTTTGGGCCCCTCACACACCCAACAAATTACTGATCCTTTTGGGTGGCACTACATCCCTCCTAGTTTTAATAGGAATTCTAACAGAGGAGGTGTGAGAGTGAAGCCTTCTAATCCTTTAGTGTTGTCGAACAGGTTTGAAGCCTTCTCTAGTCTGGCTGATTGTGATTGAAGGTTAAAGCCCCATCGGGGCGGTGGGGGACCAACAGGATTATCTTGCCTTAAGAACGTCGTTTGTGAGAGGAGTATGGAAGTCCACGGAGCTGATCCTGTTATTACAGGACTTACAACTATAAGTGGACTTGCTAGTGGCGGGAACGTACCCACCCCTCTCTCTACCCCCTTGGTCAACAGTACTGTAATCCCCTTGATGATAGACCACCTAGTCCAACCAGAACCTATAGGTATTCAAACCATGTTGGACATGGATAGGCCTGCAGCTACCCCCTCAGTTTTAAAATTGAAAGATAATGAAGCTCTACACCTAGTTTCTTGGAACGTGGCGGGTCTACAAAGAAAGTTGGTTTTGCCTGAATGGAATGTCTTCATCGAACAATTCGATGTATGCATATTTCAGGAAACATGGAGTGTTTCTCCATTATATAAATCGGGATACACCACTTTTTTCATACCGGCCCTGAGTAAGGGCAGGGGTAGACCAGCTGGGGGTCTGCATGTATGGATCAAGATCGCCCTGAACCTTAAAATATCTATCCATGACTCCGGATGTTGCGACATCCAACATATCTCCTTTGAGGGGGGAATTAGTAGGATTGACCTATTTAATGTCTATGCAAGAGGCACCACAGGGGACACAAACTCAAGTACTTTATCTATTTTAGATCAGGCGTTAGCAACTTGCCCCCCCTCCTCTAAAATTATAGTGGGAGGGGATTTTAATTGCACCTTCGAACCACTAGATGGTGACGATCCCTTGGGTATAGAGGAAGTGGACTCCAGATGGGGTATCCCGACCCTGTCTTTGCCCACAATCAAGAAATGGTCTCCTAGGGTTATACAGATTAACTCCCTTACCGTAGAACATAACCTCAGGGCTCTTAATGGTAGGACTCCTTCTGACCTTGACGGGGCAATGACCTTTAATAGGTTAAGCAGCCCGTCAAGAATTGATTACATCTTATTAGACGTGGAATTATGGTGTGACCTAGTAGATATGGTGGTGACTCCTTCACAGGACAGTGACCACAATCCCCTATGCATGTCGATAATATGGGGGAGGCGGAATACCATAGAGAGGATATTGCACCCGAGGTCTACTAAGGAGGTGATACCTTTCCAGGGAAATCGAAGACTTAAGTGGGAGAAGGTTCAGTCGCAGGCTCACAATTTGATAAAAATCAGGACGCTTGTCGAAGACCTGAGTATAGAAATGGGAGTGTTTGAACCGGACCTAGCGCCTGCACAGGGCACGTTTTTTGCCCAGGCGTACAATAGTTTAACAGAGAAAGTTGGGGAATTCTTTCTCGTAAAAGGTAATAATAAGGTCAAGAGTGGTGGCAGGGTTAACAACAAAGCTATATCGAATAATCCCTGGTACACGGCGCACTGCAAAGCTTCAAGAAATGAGATTAGAATTGCCTTGCGTGAAAAGAACCAACTCCGGGTTAGTGTAGCCAGGAAAGAATACGCCAGGGCCTTGGAGCAAGCAAAACGTGTATGGGAAGAACAACACTGGCAAGACCTCAAGACAGCTTCCAATGGAAAGAATTCCTCGCTGTTTTGGGATCTGATTAACAAAGCCAGGTTGAATAGCTCTCGCCCCTTAGATAACCATATAACAGGTCAGCAATGGCATTCCCATTTTTCTTCAATTTACGGTGGGCCAGAAACTACCAATACCCCCACTGTTTATGCCCACAGTGCCCACCCGATGCTCCCGGTCAGGGAACCCTTTTTGACATCTGAGGTGCTGCTAGCTATTAGTCATCTTACCCCTAAGAAAGCAGCAGGCCCAGATGGGATACCTGGTGATCTCCTTATGGAGGCCCCAGAGTTATGGGCCATCCTCATTGCAAAAATAATGAACCTCATCTCCCATGGTTACCCTGTCCCAGCTTCGTGGAAGGGAGCGGAGGTAATCACCGTCTTTAAGAAGGGTGCCAGAGACGACCCTGCCAACTACAGACCAATCAGCTTGATTGACGTGTTACAGAAGGTGGTTGGCAGGGTAATTATATCTAGGGTCGGCACCTGGATGGAAGAATTTCATGTGTTGTCACATCTCCAAGCAGGGTTCCGGCAAAAGGTGGGCACGATGGACCAGGTCTTTCGCTTTTCCGCGATCTATTGGAAGTCGGTTACTATCAATAAAGGTAGTTTATACCTGGCGTTCATAGATCTTCGGATGGCCTTTGACCTGGTACCACGTGAGAGGCTGTGGGAGGTCTTGAAGAATATGGGGTTTCCTGGCCCCCTCTTAAGTTTAATTGTGCATCTCCATGAGGGGAATTATGCCAGGATCAGGTGGGGTACCCAAGGGGAATTAACTGAAAAGATCCCCGTGAAGAGGGGTGTACGCCAGGGATGTGTCATGGCCCCTACGCTGTTCTCTCTTTTTGTGAATGGAGTGGTGGATTATTTAAGAGAAGAATCGGCTGACGCTCCATCCCTGGCAGGAGTCAAAATCCCCACACTCCTCTTCGCCGACGACACTATTTTAATCTCTAAGTCGCCGTCTGGCTTACAAAAGCTCTTGAACCGATTTAGTGCATTCTGCTCTGATAGAGGTCTCACTATCAATACTCTAAAAACTAAGCTCATGGCTCTAGCACCTTCACCCCGATTTAGAAATAACCTTTTACTTAATGGAGAGCCCTTGGAGCAGGTAGACTCATATGACTATTTGGGCATCAGGGTTAATAGTCGCATGAGCTGGAAGGATCACTTGGCTAAAATGATGTTAAATTATAAAAGAACATCTGGGGCGGTTATGAGTGAATATCGCAAATCTAACAGCAAGCCCCTTTCACCGCTCCTAACCATTTACGAAGGCCAAGTTCTCCCGTCCGCTCTATATGGCTCAGAATTATGGGGGTTTGAAAATACTGCAGAGCTGGATAGGGCTGAAAATAAGTTTTTGAGAGACGCAGTAGCCCTCCCAGTCTCCACTCCCCTAATTCCTCTAAGGGCTGACATGGGCAGGCGCCCCCTTAAGGATTTAGTGCGCTTACGCCCGTTACTCTTCTGGGTTCGTTTGCGCAGGACAAGGGAGCTCCTGGATTACGCTGCTGCCCTGGATGAATTAATCCAGCTAAACACCAATAATAGGATTAAGTGGCTGAGCAACTTGAAGCGGATGGTGGTGCTCCTGGGTTTGAGCGACTCATGGGCAAACCAATCACCTCCGCCCAAGATGGTGATTAAAAATCTCTACTGGAATCTAGTACAGCAGGAGACACTCTCTAGTAGTTCTGTGGGCTCACTTACTGAGCGCTTCTTGTCCTTTAAGTGGTCATGGTGCTTTGAACCCTTCTTGGATTACATTGAGCAGCCCTTAGATCGATCTCTTTACCTGAAGGTTAGATTCGGGATCCTCCCAGTAAATGATTATACCTCGGGGTGGAAAAATAATGTCGGCAAAATGAGCTCATGTCCTGGCTGTGCAGCCCCTACTGAGTCAGTGGCACATTTCTTTTTTGCTTGCCCAGCATATAGGGTTGCTAGGAGGATCTGGCTAAAGCCACTATGTAAGAATATGGGTGTTAGATGCCACGCATCGGCCTTGCAGATACTTACCACCGATACCTCTTCGATTGCCATGGTCTGTGGAGTCGCAAAATTTTTGGGCAACGCTTGGCGCTCCCGCATGAGGTGCTGTAAAACCCATTCTGAACTATTTATTAGTTCTGAACCACTTATTAGTTAAGAGTATTTTGTTAGGATGCTCATCATGTTGGGTTGCGACTGTGCTTACCCTTAATGGTCTAATGTCAATTGTGTTTTATCAATCTTTTGTTCCGAATTTTATACTGTATTGTGTTATTAACTGCTCTTTTATGATGAATCTCATCGAATAAAGAATATTTGAATTCATTAACAACAAATTAATAATCAATATCAATAAATAAAAACATATTAATTAATTAATTATAATTAAATTACTTCCCACCATATTCCCCTATAAACCCAGAACCAGCTCTGATACTAAAACGCAAAATGTACTTTAAAAAAATTACTAATTTCTAAACATTTAATACATATATTCAAAAATAATGAAAATACATTTAAAAAATGTTAAACATGCATATAAAATACATACTAAAATACATTACACTAATAAAAATATCGATATTATTGACTACAATATTTTTGCTAATGATATTACCTACTTCAATATAACTTACTTCGATATTAAAAAAAACAAGATTACTTACCTTAACCCCTTCGCTGCGGCGTGAATTCCGCCGCAGCGCTGGGGGGGTTTGAGGGGTTTGCGGCGCCGCTATGCCCATGACGGAACCACGCCGTCATGAGTCACGGGCGAGCTGTGCTCATGACGGCGTGGTTCCGTCATGACTCCACCCACTTGCGCTAATCGCCCGCACAGGCGGGGAATTAGCGCCGCGTGGGAGGAGCGGCCGCCAACGGCCGCGGCATGACGAAACCACTCCGTCATGAGCACACGGCGCCCATGGCTCATGACGGAGTGGTTCCGTCAAGAGCATGCAAGGGGTTAAGGTCGATATTCTGGTCAACGATATTCTTGGCTTCGATATTCTGTCCCTACGATATTAAAAACTCGATATTAAGGGAGGTCGATATTAAAAAATCGATATTTTGACTGCGCACCGTATATACCTTACCAAAATGATGCATAGTGTGCACAGAGTCCAGTGGAACCCCAAAGGTAGGCAGAGGTAAAAGTAGATAGCACCTTACTCTTTATTTGTGGTAGTGTGGGCGAGCAGTAATGCTTTATCAGAGGGTAGTGTTAAGCATCTGTTGTACACACTCAATCAGCAAATGATGTCACACACACAAAGACTGAACCAATTTTGTTTGTATAAAATATTATTCAGTTATTTTATTTCTAGATCCAAGCCAAGCCTGGCAGTGAAATAAATGATTTGCTAAATTTTATGCAATGTTTTACAATTTAATGCAGGTTCAAATGCAATTCATTGAAATACAGGTAAGTTAAAATGTCGGAATTACTTTTCAGTTACTTTTCAGATTACTTTTTAAGTTACTTTTTCTACACAGGGGCCGATTCCGATCCAAGTCGGAAAGCGCTCCGACCGAGCCGGATCTGGAGTGTTTTCCGACCGAGCCAGAGTCCTGCAGTCCGACCGAGCGAGTACGATGCGGCCATATGCTGCTGGACTCTGTTCGGTCGGACTCCCATAGAAGTCAATGGGAGCCGGTCATACGACGCGTAAATGGGCTCCCATTGACTGAATGGGTTTGTCGCGGACAAGTGCGCCCCCTACAGTGGGTACGCGTCGGTGCCATCCACACCATAAATGCCTGTGTTGGGGAGACCCATGGGTCTCCCCCTGTGTCCGAGTCGTAGGGCTGTGGGTGATAGGGGGTCTGATGCGGATCCCCAAAGGCAACCACCCGGACGATTTGTCAGCCGGACACTCCAGCTCGCACAGGCTGTCCGACGCGTGCATCGTACTGGCTCGGTCGTCAATCGCATCCATTGCACGCCACGGTTAGCTTACGAGATGTACGGAGCGGTTCGGACCCGGAAACGACTCGGTCGGTGAATTTCATGTAGCTCGCATCGTACTTGCTCGCTCGTACAGCTTTATGAGTCGTCTGGAAAACTCGTGTACTGCTCGTATTTTTTCCGGCCGGATCGCGTTCGGTGCCCTTCCAACCCGGATCGGAATCGGCCCCTCAGTGTGATATGCCTAGATATCACACTGGGACATTTCCTATATAAAAGGTAAGTAAAATCAGTTTTGCACAGTGGATGTTTTTCAGGTTTTCATACAAGTCAACTCCACACACAACATTTTTCACTGGAAAACAGTCAATATATTCATATGGAGAGAAATTAAGTTATCAGTTAACCGGTAAGTACTCGGTCTTTGGGGTTGAGTTTCTGGGGTTAGAACAAGGGTTCCCCCAGGGTCGACAATGCACTCTCAAAACACCCTCAGCTGCACTAGGGTGGCTGGGTGCAGAGTGCTGAAGCCCAATGTTATCCAATGGGGGATAGGAGCCTCCGGTTTGTGGCTGCTCACGGGCAGGCCACAAGGTTGTGGGAGTAAAGCTCCTGGTGTTAGGCTCAGGGCCAAGGGAGATCCGGTTTAGCACACAAAGCACACCCACAGCGGCGCAGGGGCGGCTGGCTGCAGGCTGCTGTTTTGGCGTCGGGTGCCCTGTTGTTTTCAATGGGAATTTTTGGTTTAGCTTTCTAGCTGCAGGCTCGGTCCAGGAAGACTTCCGGGAGGAACCAACAGCTGGGCAGGTAGGTTGGAGGGCTTGGAGACGTACGTGCACCTCAGTTTCTCTTCTCCAGGGCGTAGGGTGGCTGAATGCAAAGGTGTCTTTTGAGGTCGGATTTCACCCTACCGGGCAACTCAGAGGCTGCAGGCGACATCGGAGAGTCCTGGAGGGGTCAACCCAAGGTGGACTCAGACTCTGAAGCACTGGGGGACCTCGATGGGACCGGTGGGTGGGCCACACGGATTCGGGCAGTAGGCGTCGGGTGCAGAGGTGGATCCCGGTGTTGGGTTTCTTTGTCCTCAGCAGGCTCAGAGTCTGTTTTCGGAGTTTCTTTTGAACAGACCTGCTGTTCACAGGAGATCCATTGTTTGTTGAAGGCAGTCAATCCTCAAAGGGTTCTGGAGGTCGCTGGCTGCAGGACAATGCGACTTTTGGTGCAGAATCTCTGGAAACTGCAGACAGGCAAGTAGGGCTGGGGACAACTCAGTTCTTCTCTGCAGTCTCCTCTGCTGGGTGTCTTCTTTCGTCCTTCTTCTTCTTAGGTTGCAGGAATCTGTATTCCTGGTTCAGGGCTGCCCCCTAAATACTGTATTTAGGGGGCATTTTAGGGGTATCGAGGTCAGTAGCAAATGGGCTACTGACCTTAGGGTGATTACACCCTTGTTATACTCACACCAGGTGGGGGAGTGATCACAATCCCTAATCCTGATTGGGGAGTGCCTGCCATCTGTAAGATGGCGAGCACTGAGGAGTGGGCTTCACATTGCCTACCTGAGGGGTGGGGTTGTCAGAGGTGGGCACACCTTCTGGGCTGGCTAATTTTTCCTACCTGACTTCCCGCCAAAAAGGAGGGCAGACAGGAAGGGTGCCTGCTCCTGATAGCAAGAGAGGCTGGGGGTCGCGTTACAAAGGCTGCAAGGACTTTGAAGCTCCCCTTCCACAGATGGCTGTTCCTGGCCTGGGGGAGGTGTGACCACCTCCTCCCAGGAAAGGCTTTGTTTCTGGGCTCCCAGGGGTCCAGAAACATGTCTCGTGGTGGCAGGCTGGTGTGTACCAGTCAAGGAACCCACCAGAGGCTGGTCGTTTTTCAGGGGGCATCTCTAAGATGCCCTCTGAGTGCATTTTTCTTTAAATCCCACACTGGCATCAGTGTGGGTTTAGTATGCTGAGAAGTTTGATACCAAACTTCCCAGTTTTCAGTAAAGCCATTATGGTGCTGTGGAATTCGTAATGACAAACTCCTAGCACCATATACTCTTAATGGCATCACTGCACTTACAATGTCTACGAATCGGTCTAGACACTGTAGGGGCACAGGGCTCATGGACCTATACCCTCACCACTGGTATAGTGCACCCAGCTAGAGGGGTGGCTGACTTATGCCTGGGCACTGGGTTGTAGGCATGGCACACAGGGATGTGTGCAATGTCGACTATTCACTTTGTTCTGCACCAAAACATGCAGCCGGCAATGGCAGTGTGTGTGTGTGTGTGTAAAGGCACAGGGCCTCTAAGATGGCACAATGAGTGCTGTAGCCCTTAGAGGCCGTCCCTGGCCACGGTGCCCTTGGTACCCATGGTACCTTTTACAAGGGACAGACAGGTGGCCAGAGAGGTGCAAATTGGGGGTACAAGGTCCGGTTTTTGGGAAAGAACACAGGCCCTGGAAACCTGATTGTCAGGGACACAGGGAACATCAAGACAAAGTGCATCAGTAGTCTGGCAAAAAGTGGGGGGGGGAGGTTACTGCAACAGAAACCCAGCTTCCTACAATTATGCAGTGTAACAAATACACTGACCAGGTGGTGAGATACTTGCCACCTGAGAATGAAAACGTGAGATCAAATGAGCAGTCTAAAAAACAAAACAGAACAAAATGAATCAAGAGAAAGTTCTACTGAAAATTCAGAAAATGTAAACTGTTTCTTTTCAAAACCTGGCAACGTTATCTTATGGCTTATGGCTACATCAATGTATAAGGTTAGAATAACAACCCTTTAAAACTTGGAAGGAGTGCATTACTCTCACTGAAATACGAGATCAGTACTGATTCCTGCCCCACTTGATCCTCATGTTTGATAATTAGTATCATGCTGCAAGTCATCTGCACCTACCTCCTTTGCCTAAAATATATTCTGACATGTATTCCTTTCTCATTTCTCAAGTTGTGAATTTCAGCAAAGTCAGATGCAAAGTTGCAAAGGGCACCCAAATGGACTAGAGGTAAAAAGACCCTATGAAATATCAATGTCAGCTTTCAAGCAACTTGGCAATGACTGCAGATCATGGACAACTTGTCACCTTGATTCCCCCACATTTGGCAAAGCAAAATCCATCATCCAAATGCACAGGTTATGTGTAAAGAGAAGTAAAGAAGGGCCACTACATCTTCCAGTTCTCCAGCCAGCCCCCCTAAGACTCCTCAAAATAAGACGTCAATGAAAAACCTCTTAACCTATTTGTGTGTCAGTCATTAAACCTCAATTAATACAGTAACTAATATCAAAATGTCCAGATGTGAACCATTTCACTTATGGCATTTCTGCCGCAGGAGTTGCAAAGAAAAACAGCTTGTTTCCTTCGAATGAAAAGAATATATCCGCCAATTACAATACATACAAAAACTGCCCTAATGCAGTCCAGTCCCATAAAATTCAGCCAAGTTTTAAAAAATCAAGATAAGCAAGCTAGGCACCAGAGAGGAAGATGGGAAAACTATTGTGTCTGGAAGGCATCAACATCAAAATCACTGGGAGTGTACAGTAGTTTTACCCCATAGTGCGAAGGAAAATAATTCTTCCCAGAGCTTACCAACTGCTTATCCTGAGGGCGTTTGAGGTTACTCTATCCACAAGTAAAGCAAGTTCCAGTGGTAAGAGAGATTATCTTGTGAACCGCAATGATGAACAATAAGATACAACTCCTTATAGGAGACCATCACAATTTTAAAGTGAGTCGTGTTCATATAGTGCAATGCTATGAACCCCGGAAGTCCCTTAAAAACAAGATTTGCAGTGAGTGTGCCAAAATGGGAACTGATTAATTGTGAGGCTTCAAGGTGCTAAAAGAGCTTCAAACAGGGAAGGGGCAAAAAAAGCCTGAAGTTGTTAGGTACTGGAAAAGCAATAACTCTTTCGACTGCTCAGGCTCTCAAGTGGAAATGATTGTAATTAATCTAGAACCCAAGACTGTTGCCAAAATACAAAAGAAGGAAAAAAAACATAGACGATGCTAAGCTACTTCACAGTAGAAACGTGAACATGTCTAAAACGGTTTTATTTCCCTTTCGTTTGGGTATTGTTTATCTGGGCTTGCCTAAAGCACATTCCCAATTTCATGACGATGAGTTTGATCATATTGGGTGTACTGTTGTCATCATGCTGGTCTTTTGTTCTCCAAACTCTGACCATCTGTTATTAGTCCAGTCACCATTTGATGTCAATTCCCCTACCCCAGTGATCATTTGTTTTATGTTCGATTGATGTTTATATCCTATGCCGTAAACCAAATGCTTTATAGACAAGGTGTATTGAAATACATCAAATTTAAATCATCTGAGGTCACTTAAAGCTCTGGTCTCTAACATAAGTTGCATTTCTCAGAACTTAGGTCCAACAGTCCATTGGTATATGAAAGATCAAGCTCTAAATTTGTGTATTATCCCTGGTGATAACTCACCATCAGCTGCAGAAACTAAAGCCTGAATATACTGGATGAAGGTGGATCGAAGACGTGGTCCCAAAAACACATTTTAGCATCCTATGCAAAATTGATTTTGAAGTCATTGGGGTGAACCACAGCCCACCAATTATCAAGTTGTTTGTAGTTTAAATGATTTTCTGGTCCATAAGTCTTTCTGAGGAACCAGAGAAATGCAATCAAGTTCCTAACTGGTTATGCTATAATGTATTTGTGCACACCCAACACTTCAGTTAAATGATTGTACTTAATAGAAGAGTACGAATCACAGCAACTGAATTGCTCAATATTTCTCTTGTATGATGAGCCATTTTATTTGACCAACACAACCATTGTTCTTTGTATTCAAACATGTTTTTTTAGATATCATGGGATAATGTGTCTCACACAAACTCTGACCCTGTAAGTCTCACATTTAGAATTCACAAAAGGTTTTCTAGAAGCCCAGTATATCCAATTAATAGAAATGTCCTCTTGTTCAAGCATCTGTAAACAGTTTAGGACCACCATCTGTGATAAAGGATACTTGGCAAAAGTGTTAAACCACCTTTTGGCATTTCTGTAATTAGTGCACAAAACAGTTAATAACAGTTCGTCACTCCATTTAGGTATGGTAAATCTGCAGCTGCAAGACCAATCATGTTCAAAGATTCATATTACCTTATATTTTTATAATTTCACGTTTGTTTAAATTGTCAAATTAACGTTCACCGTTGTGTCTTGTATCATGATTGATGGCCTGTTGAAAGGCACAAACGAATCGGACATAACTCACAGCACAACGTGCACGCAGAGGGGTTCCATTTAATTCACTTTTAACACTGCATGCCCTCGCAGTAAACTTTCGTCACATAACGAATACCGCATGTCCTGCCAAGTATCCTTTTATTTAAAAAAAATATGACAAATGCATTACAACTTCATTCACCTTAGCCACGCCCATTTTCTGAAGGGCATGCAGCCTTATTGACTAGCAACAATGCACAAGAGTACCAATAATGCACGAAACACAAAGCAAAGTTTCCTAGTGCCCAAGTTGAATTAGGTACTAATTTTTACACCAACTATGTAACCCCCAGAACAGCTAAAAATAAAGGTGACAAAAATAAAGGAGCGCGAAGACACCGCAACCCCTTGACGGACGGACCTTCCTCCCGAACATATGCCCCAGAACGATTGAGGCATATTTTCGGTATGTATATATTTTTCTAGGAACATTAACAAGATTCAGCACAGCTGAGAGTTACTAATTCACATTACGTAATATTCCCTTATGTAATTTCAGTGTCCTACAAAAGTTTCCCCAGCCCTGAGGAAGACCTTCCACCAAATAGTTCCCGGTCCCACCATGAAGGTCGAAACGCGTTAGCACATATTTTCCAGAGGCCAAGAGTGGCCATCTTTAAAAATCATGCTAAAGGACTGATAGTCTAAGTGTAATTAAGATGGCCTAGACTAGAATTAATACACTTTCACTCTAACCTCTGCAGGACCCTATACTAAACCAATATTGAGGAGATAAAGTAGATAGGTCCCGATAGTACAGTAGGACATAGAAGATCTACCATACAAAACAATTGGCTTAGTCCATAGGACAATTAGAACACTTAATATTTGCAGTGTCCAAGATATGTATGTAATGTCTAGTGAGTCCCATGTCTAGAATGTATTCATTGCTATGTGTCCTGTTCCTTGAATGTATTAGATTAATCTCTAGATTTACATTCTAGTTTGTTTCTAACAATGCACCAAGTGTCTCTGTTTTTCATGTAAATATGTCACTGTGTTATTTTATTGTTCCTTGTAATGACACAATGCTTGAAATAGCCAATTTATGTGGCATATGAGTAAAGATTTAGTACAAGTCATATGAGTTGCCTATCCTAAATTCAAGAGAAAGGCAAAAATGCCATGTAAGATGGTACGTGAATCACATAAATAAGTAAGGTTCATTAATTGAACATTCAAGGAGATGACGTTAGGGGATTTCCGTTGTGGAAAACACTCATTGATCTATGGTCTGAGAGGTACCTTTTCTGTTAAAATGATTGATGGCCTGAGCATGTGTGCCCACTTCTAAATGCACTCTATTCTAACCTGTTCAGAGGGTACACATGATGATGAAATAAGCAAATCCCTCAGTGAATTCTTTTTTACACAGCATAAGGGATGACGTGGACTGCGGTGAACCTTCCAGTGACTCCACGCTATCTATAAAATCTGGAGGCCCACTATGTATACAAGAACATATGTGTCCTTTATTGTGGAAGGCATGTGTGATGTTTTGACTCATCTTGAATGGACATTGTGTACTATATATAGTCCATCTAGTGACTTCAATAGACTTGGGGTCTCATTTACAAGCCCATTGCACCACCGGTGAGTCACTTTTTTTTTACATACCCACAGCGCTATGGGCTTGCCTATATTTACAAGGCCATGTAAAGTCACCATGCGTGAATTTTCATACCCTTGTAAATAATGTATTAAATATGGGCCCCTTTCACGCATTACTCTGTGTGGAAGGGATGTTCCAGGGGTGTTACTGTGGGTGTTCCCAAGCAACATCCATGGAAACTGATGCATTCCCAGATTTACAACATTTTGTAAAACTGGGAACGTGTCAGAATCATATGCCTCCCTAGGGGAGGCTTAGGAGTGGCCTAACGGGGAGAAATACTTTTATTTCTCCTTGTTTTTTCCTTTTTCTATGTGTGCTCCATTATGATTGTTTTTGTGTTGGTGTCCCTTCCTGCACAAAATCAATCCTCCCCGCAATTGCAGGCACCTTTGCAACTTGACGCAAGGTTGTCTGCGTCGGAGCACAACTGCTGTTTGTGTGCCGGTGCAGGGGAGAAGGAGAGGAATGCGCTGTATCTTGTAGATATGGCACAGTCATGCCCATTTATTTTGACACACAGCAGTGCAGTAGGAAGTCTTGCTGCGCTGCTGTGCATCAAAATATAGTAATTAAGGCCCTTGGTATGCAAACCTTAACATTTTTCAAGAGTACACATTGTATAGGGGACATGGCTTGATGCCAGAGAAGATGGCTGCTCGGTAGAGGAGCTCCTCAGCGGCTCGGAAGGGTATTGGCCTCCTCATAGACTCAGGTACCGTGTTCGGCTCTGGAGTAGAGTCCTTCAAGGTACGAAGGACTCCTGATGTTGAATATGCAGTTTTCGTGGTGCCAGTGAGCGTCACTCTTCTTTTTACTCACTTGACACAGCTGGCACGTTCCACCTCGTTTAATGTTTTATTACAAATATGCAGGCCAACATGCATCTTTATTACTTTCTCTGAGTTTCCCTCATGATTTGGCACCAGGTGTTCTTAAATTGCAATCCTCTTGTTTTAGTGTTGCTATACTTTCATCATTATAAGAGTTCTGGTTGAAGTAGCCCTTTTGGTTTTATGGAAAAAGAAAGTCTGTGCATTGCACTTCCACTACCTCTCCATCGTCATCATCTTTGGCGGATTGCAATCCATTTAATATCCTTTAAAAAGACATGGAGGTGTCTGAATGCAATACTTTACCTCCTCCAGTGGACACAACAGCTCTGTCGTTCAATATTCTGCTTCCCACTAACAAACATTCTTCTAAATTGGTTACTTAATCCACACTCTCATCTGGTAAAAGTAATAAAAAAGACCCATCATCGCTTGTTATATCTCCTCCACCAAGTTCCACTGAGTTACTTCTTGAGGAGATTCGAACTCTTCAATCTTATATGGAAGAAACGTAATGTAATGTAATGTAAGAAGAATTTATAGAGCGCACTGCAACCCATCGAGCATCCTGGCGCTAAAAGAGGGAAAAGACAGTAGCAATGACATGAGCAGGAAGATGTTAAACTCTGGGAAAGAGCCAGGTTTTAATTTGTTTACGAAAAGATAAAAGATCCTTCATCTGTCGCAACTCTAGGGGTAGTTTGTTCCAAAGTCTTGCAGCGGCAACACTGAAAGCTTGTTCCCCCAGCTTAGCTCTTCTAGTCCGGGGTACTTTCACCCAGTAGGCTGTAGAGGACCGAAGGCAGCGGGGGGGGGCATACCAGCAGAATTTACTCTGCAGTGGTATGGGACCCAAACCATGCAGTGCCTTAAACACAACACAGAGGGATTTAAAGTGGATCCTCTGTGCTATGGGAAGCCAGTGCAACTCCACAAGGGCCTGAGAGGAAGAAGATTGACGGGGGCACGTCAGAGCCAACTTGGCTGCCATATTCTGAATTCTCTGCAGTCTCCCAGTCAGAAACTTAGGGGATTCCAGCAGTAATGAATTACAATAAGCCAACCTGCTCAAAATCACGCTCCTAACTACCAAGTGGCGTGTTTGAGCAGGGAGCTGAGGAAGAATCTTCCTCAGAATCCTAACAAGAGAGAAACAGGTCCCCATAATTTTATTGATGTGTGTTTCCAAGGTCAGTTTCTCATTAAATGTAATTCCCAAATTCCGTACTGCCTTAGATGGTCACAATGGGGGGTCAGCAGGTATGGGCCAGAAGTTGACCGGAAGGGAATAGGGCACTCTCCGTCCCTCAGTACAGAGGATTTCAGTTTTGTCTGCATTAAATTGCAGAGGGTTGTTTCTTAACCAATAAACCACATTCTGTATACATACATGAACGTTCTCCAAGGAAGATGACTGTTCTCCCTCCAGTGATAAGATCAACTGGGTGTCATCTGCATAGTTTATCAGGCCTATGCCATAAGATTTAATAATATCCACCAGGAGACGCATGTAGACATTAAACAGAATGGGGCTTATTGCAGAGCCCTGCGGCACACCATGATGGACTTTGGTGAACTTGGACTGAAAAGGAGGGAGAGCCACGGCCTGACATCTATCAGATAGATATGAATGTAGCCATTTCTGTGCCAGACCAACTACCCCTACTGCCTCCAACCGCTCCAGGAGGACCTTATGATTGACCGCGTCGAATGCAGCAGACAGGTTTAATAGGATCAAGATTGCATGTTGACCCTTGTCTGCACGCAAACGAAGATCATCCAACACGGTCAACAGGGCAGTCTCTGTCCCATGTCCCCAGCGGAATCCAAGCGGAACCTCATCCAGTAGATCATTTGCCTTTAGGAACTGGGAAAGTACCCTGCTCACATGGCGCTCGATGATCTTTACTGGGTATGGAAGGAGTGAAATAGGCCTGTCATTTTTAAGAAACGCCGGGTCAAGTGAGGGCTTCTTCAATAGGGGGGAAACAACGGCTTGCTTCCAGCAGTAGGGAACCATCCCACTATCCAGGGATTGATTACACAGCTGTCTAAGTGAAGGAAACAGTTCAGATCCAAACGCTTTCCAGACCCTCTGTGGAAAAGGATCTAAAGATGAGCCGGAAGAGACCCCAGTAGCGATTTGCTCAAACACCTCAGTAGAGAGTATATCAAAATGATCTAAGAAAGGCATCTGAGCCGAGGCCTTCCTCATCACTCCCGGGTCCTCCTGCCCATCCTGTGTGGGGCCAGTAGTCTTATCAGCCATGCTGTTCTCTTCCAACCCTTCAATAATTTTACTAATCTTATTGTCAAAGAAGGCAGCTAGGCTATCACAAAGTTCCTGCGTGGGGAGGACCTTATTTTTAGTACACGCTGGGTTGGCAATATCGTTCAATATTTTGAAAATGCTCTTAGAGCTATTAGGGGCCTTCAAAATTACATCTGCAAAGTACTCAGCTTTGGTAGAGGCAATACTTTTCTTATAGCTAGAAATGTTCTCTTTCCAGATAACTTTGTCTGTATCAGCGTACCCCTTCCTCCATTTTCGCTCTACCTGTCTACAGCCCAGTTTTAAATTTTTCAGAGCAGTGTTATACCAGGGCACTGAGGGTTTACCACCTCTTCTGATCATTTTTTGCGGGGCGATCGGATCAAGATGGTTATTGATGTGTGAGCAGAAGGTAATATAGTTATCCTCCACCTGTTTCCCTGGATCAAACAAACCTTCCAGATGGAATACAGGGGAGGAGCTAGTTTTCCTCAGCAGGCCTTTCCAGTCCCTGCTAAGAAAGCATCTTGTCTCCTTCCTAACAGCATCATTTTGATTGATATTAAACACATCAAATTGTATCAGGTGGTGATCAGACCAACCAATGGGAAACACATTCACAACTTCCAATGAGTCTTCCCTGGCGAATATCAGGTCCAAGGTATGTCCCCCCGTATGTGTAGGCTCTACCACCCATTGAGTAAGGGACAAAGCCATACATGATTGTAGGAGATTGTTATATCCTGAACCCATGCTCCTGTTAGCCCATAAATTAAAATCCCCCAATATAAGGAGCCTGGCATGTGAGAGAGCCATATTACTAAACACCTCAATCAGGTTTTTCTGTTGAAGGAGGCTGGCCACTCCTGGCGGCCTATAACAGATTATACCTGTCAGCACCTGGTGCCCAAGAATGTTTAGAGCAAAGCCCAATAGCTCAACCCTTCGACCATATCGATATCCACAGGTGAGAAGTTCCAAACCTCCTTAAAAAAGATCCCGACCCCTCCACCTCTACCGCATGGACGTAGTTTATGAAAAGCTTTGTAGCCCTGAGGGCAGGCTCAGCCCAGTTCTAAATCCGAATCCAGATGGGTCCAAGTCTCCGTCACTACCAGGACATCCAAGTCATGGGACTCTAACAGCATCTGTGTCTCTAAATAATGTTTGCAAAGGGACCTAACATTAAGCAAGCCACATCTCATGGAGTGTGTCTAGTCAAGTCAGCTACTGTCCCTACCCCTACCGGGATTGCTGATTGAGCATCCCTCTCAGCCTCCTCCTTCTTACCCATTACCTGGGGAGAAACACTCAGTTGTCTGAGAGCAGGAGCAGCAGAGCGATTTACCCCAAAATCAGCATGATGGCTGGCGCTGTGCGCAGACAGTTCGCGGACGGGCGCAGACGGGCTTGCCATTTAAGCTTCTTCAAACCTTAGATGATACGTGGTCATGCATGGAGAATAAAGTTGTAGAAATAAAGCATTGTGTGGACTCTTTTCAAGCTGTGGTAAACCTGGTTCCCTCTATGTAAATGGAAATTACTCACCTTAAAAAACAAATGGAAAATCTTCAAAATCGCAACAGGCGTAGCAATTTGCGCCTATTATGGTTTGGCAGAAGGTTTGGAGGTACTGGATCCTATCTCATTTTTATGTCATTTATTCCACAGGTTTTTGGTATTCCTGACACCCTTTCTGAATATTCAAAGAGCAAACCACCTGGGTCATAGTCCAAGTGTTGCATCATCATCTGTCAAAACAGGAGGTGTTATCATGTACTTTTTAGAATATACTGACTTATTTAAGGTTTTGCAAACAGCCAAACTTAAGGGGCGTATTTCATTGAAAGAATCTACTCTTTTCTTTTCTCAAGACCAAGCTAAAGAAACAGTGGATAGGAGAAAGACATTTCTGGACATGAGGCCAGCACTTCGAAGTCTCAACGCCAGATTTGGCCTCCACCATACATGTCTCTTTAAAGTAACATATAAAAATAAAACTGTGAATTGTGAGGATCCTGCTTTATTACAATGTTTTTTAGACAATTGTAGACAAGAAGATATGGATGTTAACAGGCTTTATACAGTCTGATCAGTTGCAATATGCTTTAATTGCTTTTCTCCTAATTGCATGTTTTAACTACATGTTTTGGTTTTTGGCTGATACGTGTTATTTATCATTCATTTTTTCTTATTTTTGTTAGGTGCGTTTTTCGTGTATTTATCATTGTGATTACTGGTCCATCTGGATGGTATGTCCTTCCCTCGTGATGAGCCCTGGGTCATCTGTCGGTTGTGTCGTCTTCCTTATGTGGCTTCACCATCCTTATTTTTCTATGTCACTTTTGGTATGTTAGTTTGTTCTTTGCAAATATGGTTTTTGTTTTTCCTTTTTGAACATACTTTGTTTTATCTTCGTCTTCCTCCTGACTCTTTTCTGACAATCTATTTTCTCTATTAAACCTGTTTCCCTTTTTTGTACCTTCCATATTCTTCCTCTCTCTTATCTAGCGTTTTATTCACTTTCTACTTTTTCCTCATTCTGGACTATTTCTTTCTTTTTATATGCTAATCAATTTTGCTGGTATATATATGCATGTTCTTTGTTAATTTTTATTACTCATATGATATTGTTATATTTCAACTGCTGTGGTTTTTTTCTCTCACATGTTTATGAAATTTACTGCATTATAAGTGGCTTTAAATATTATCCCTTAGAATGTTATGGGTTTAGGCTCTCCTATAAAACGCCAGAGAGTACTAACACATTTGTTTAATTTAAACTGTGATATTGGTTTAATGTAAGAAATTCATATTTTGGACAAAGAAGTATTTAAACTTAAATGACAATGGGTTAGCCATGTTTTTGCTTCTCCTGTCACTGGAAAATGTAATTTATGTCACAAACGTCTTGGCATACAGTTCCTTACACAAGATACTGATGTATTGGGTATATGGGTACATGGGTTTCTGTTTATTTGTTGGTTAATTCCATTCCTAGACTATTTTTAATCTCTATGCACCTACTTCTCCAGACAATGCTCTTTGGCCCACAGTATTGTCTAAATTGATGTCCTACATAGGTGATTATTTGTCAATAGGTGGAAATTGTAATATGGTTTTTTACCCTGTAACTCTAAATCTAAATTAATTCCCATCCTTTGCACTCTCAGTTTCCATCTACTATTCAGCAAAGATCTCTAGTGGATGCTTGGCAAATAAATAATCCTACGCTTTTAGAAAATAACGTTTTCTCCCCTGTACATTCTTTCCAATCTCAATTAGATTATATGTTTCTTTCTAAATCACTTGCACAACATATTACACATTCTGATATAGACTCCATATTAATCTTGGATCATGCTCCTGTTACTTTGGATTTGGATAATTTTCGGCCTGCTCAAGATACTAGGAGGTGGAGATTCAGTAATTCTCTCATTTTGGAACCCAAATTTACTCAAAGTATTGATTCTTTTGCCACTACTTTTTTCTTGAAAACAAGAGCCTGAACATTTCTCCCCGTATTATATGGGACACTTTTAAAGCTGCCTCTAGAGATTTCATTATTTCTTCTGTATCTCATAAAAAGAAAGTCTCTTTAAATTATTTAAAGTTACTTACAGCACGTATTAAACAATTAGAACATACCTATTATCATACAAATTCTAAAACTTGCCTAGAGGAACCTATTCAATCCAAATTTGCTTTCAATAAAATATCCACAGAAAACACCACTTCATTTTTACTTAAAACTTCTGCTGAGTATTATGAAGGTCAAAATAAAGCTGGGAAACATCTGGCTACCTACCTTAAAGTAAAAGTGTAACGTACTAAAATTGATTCTATCCTTACTTCTACTAATCGTATGGCTTATAAAAATGAGGATATACTATCAGAATTTATCAATTTATTTCAGAATCTCTATACTCCGGATTCTCTTGTCCTTCAAGAAGATGTTCATAAATATTTATCTTATATTACTTACCTTCCCATTTTAATAAAGATTTTACAGTGTTAGATGATGGTATTCAAAGACGGGATATTCTTACTGCTATACGTACTATTAAACATGGTACAGCGCCAGGACCTGATGGTTTTACTATTGAATTTTATTCTCAATTCTCTAAGATTCTTATTCCTAAACTACATCAACTATTACTCTTTTTTATGTTTTCTCAAAAATCCAGTGGGTTTTTTCAGGATCCTTTAATATGTCTTCTTCCCAAGGATAATAAGGATCAAATACTATATAAAAAAGATTGGCTCATTTTTTATTAATTTAGATTACTAAATATTTGCGAAAATGTTAGCTCTCTGTTCAGAATCATCATTACCTCAATTAATTGGACAGGAACAATGTGGTTTTATTAAGGGCAGACATATTTCAGACAACACTAGGTTATTTTTCAATGTCCTTAGCAAGTCCAAATCTTATAACTACCCTTTAGCAGCTATCTTGTTAGATGCTGAATAGGTGTTTGATCATGTTAGCTGGCCTTTTATCTTTTCTACTCTATCCTGGTGTGGTTTTGGTTCCACTTTTTTTAATTATGACTCTCTGCTGTATTCCTCTCTTGCATCCTATATTTTAGCTAACGGTCTCATCTCTCCATAATTTTGTCTATATGGAGGTCCTATACAAGGCTGCCCTCTTTCTGCTCTTCTATTCATCCTTGCCCTTGAACCCTTTTTGATACAAATTTGACTGAAACCCTAGCTAGTCAATTACATCTTTGAGTTTATGCTGATGATATTTTACTCTTTATTTCACAACCACAGACTTCATTACCAGCTTTCTTATCTGCGGTCAATCTTTTCGCCTTTGTGTCAGGTTACAAATTAAATGCTGATAAGTGTGAAATTCTCCCGTTAAATAAATGATGTTTTTCTGCAGATTATATTTCTTCTAATTTTCATTGGAATTCGGATAAAATCAAATATGATTATTTATGGTTTAAATCTTCTATTAGCAAAACTGTATTACTTAACTTGAAAGAACTTCAGGCAACATTGAAATCTCTTACGTCCAGATGGAATCCCTTATTTTTGTGCGATCCTAGTTCCTTTAATACTTTTTTTATCTTTCTAATATTTCTATAAGTATCCATAACTCTCAATATAAGATACTCTAATTTATTTTATCTAAATTTCTGTTGAATAACAAAAAATCTTGCATTTCTCTCCATAAACTCAAACAACATAAACATTTGAGGGGAGTTACATTTTACGGATTTTCATACCTATCATATAGTATCTTCCCTCAAACACTCTTCTTTGTTACTACAAGAAAATTATGTGTCAAATCTACCTTTATAGACAAATATTAAAAAATCTTTTATTCAGCACTTTTCTTTTAAATAATTTTTATCGCTTACACATATACATCTCTGTCATTATCCAATTTCTAATAATACATTCACATTTCTGCAACCTGTTTTTATTTTTATCAAAATGCTAAAGATCAATTTATTTTTGCAGTCATCAATATGGTACATTAAATATCTTAAAATTAATAATAAAACCATTTTCTATAAGGAATGGCATGCTAAAGAACTTTATTGGATTTATCAACTTTTCCATGGTGAAACTTGTACACCTTTTATGATTGCTCAAACATGTTTTTCCATACCTTTCTCCTATGAGCCTAAATATACATCTCAAATTTTGGTGATTTAATCAACTTATAACCAACTTTCACATACTCCAACCTCTACTTCTTCAACTCCTAGTATACTTTCAGTCCTGGCTAATTCTCCTTCAACATCTCAATAGTATAAACATTTGACATCCTTTCTAGCTACTCAAAACAAAACAGATGTGGAACTTTCTTGGTATTTCTAATTCTGTTTGGAAAAGGATTTTGACTAAAATAAGGAAATCTTCTACAGCAGCTAATACTACTCAAACATTATTTTTCATTTACAATAGGCTTTTGCTCACTCCTGTTTCATTACACAATATAAACCCTACTCTTACTTCTTCTTGTTGGTCATGTAATGCAACTCCGACAGGTCTAAACATATGGGTTTTGAATGTCCTCATATTCATAATTTTTGGATACAAGTCTGGCAACAAATAAATGACATTTTTCGAGCATAAATTCCTTTTAATTTTGTTATTATTTTCAGATGTACTGTTTCTGAGGATTTGATATCTCACTCTAGCATTTTTCATATAATAGATTTGGTTCTTGCAGTTGCTTTCCAACAGATCACTAGGGTATTGAAGGATTCTACTAATGTCTCTTACCAAGCTTGGTAGTATGGAGTATGTTACAATCACAGATGTTTTTCTGGTTTCCCCTGCTATCAAGCGAGACTTTCTTTGGTTACCCATAACAATTGTTTTAGATATGTATGCTAATAAAACATGTTTTCATAATCCCTCAATTGAAGAAGTACCTAAAAGATTCAAAAGATTTTCACAAAATTGCAGTACTTCAAGTGATTACTTTCAAGTCAGACCCTACTGTTGAACTCTTTAAAAAGCTGTTGTTGAACACGCACACATGCTCCTTTATCTAATGTTCTTCATAAATCTGAATGAATATGAACTTACCCTAGAAATGTGCATATGTATTATTGTTACTCTAATGATTTGAACTTGTTTTCTATCAGATAAAAAAAAGCTAATTCTGGTTTATGATGATTAGTCAATGTTACAACTTTCAATAAACATCTTTATGCAGAATGTGTGATGACACCCTAAAATAGATACTAGCAGTAGCTAATGTGATCAATTAGCTTCAAATGTATCCATAATACACTGTTGTGATTTTCAGGTGTGCCAATAAATTGCAGGTACTTTTAGTAAAACTAGGCTGTGTCCTGTTACAAAATAGGAAGGTCAGTTGAGAAAATCAATGGATAAAAAATAAAAGGACATTTATTTTTCTTATATTTATTTATACATAAATTTTTACTAGGAATTATTTCAGAAAAGTTGACTTTGATGAGTTGCTTCTAGATGTTCAAGATGTTCCCCTTGAGGCAGATGTAGAAGTCTGATGCTTTTCAAAAACCTAGAGTACTTTAAGTACTTCTAGCTGTCCCTTTCAAGTTCAACCAAACTGTTTCAAGTCTTCATAAAGCTGTAGAATCACAAGTTGTAACTAGATGTCTGTGAAGTCGAAGCTAACCTCTTCAATGCTTTGTAATGCTGTAATGCCTCAAGTTGTTAGTAGGTGTCCCTATAAACTCCACATGCAATTGCTCAAAATGTCATTAATAAAGGTCAGGGGGCATGATTTCAACCTTGAAATTAGCATATAGGCTACAGTTTCTTGTTGTAAATAGACCTTTTACCGTGTCACCCCCAAACTCTTTGGCTTCCTCCTCCACTTTTTTTTACTTTGTTTCTGTTGGCTTTAAAACTATGTGCACCTTACCACTGCCAACCAGTGTTAAAGTGCTTCTGATTTCTCCTTAAAGCATGGTAACATTTGCTCATACCTGGTAGAAATTGGGTTTCTGGTTGACAGTGGTAAGCACCCTGTTGCAGCAGGAACTACAATCCTTGTCAGGGTAAGTCAGAAACACACCATAAATTAGCCTGTGCTCACCCTCTGGTAGCTTGACTCAGAGCAGTAGAATAGAGATACGAATTTTTAAAGATTAAATGTAAAAATATTGCATAGACGCAATAAGAGCCTAAGGGGGTTATTTTTTCGTGCTGGACTGGGGCAAGTCAAGAGTTCAGACTGACTGTGATGGAGAGCAGGCTGGGTACAGGAACCATGAAACAAAGTACCTTGATCCTGGTCATGGTGATATGCAGGGCGCAGCCGAGCGATGTGTAAGTGTCGATCCCTGCAGTAAAGGTGATGCATCAATTATCTCCATGCAATGATTGTGATGCACCAGTTCCGAAGACCAAGAGCCAACGCTGAGCAGTGTTGGTTCCAAAGCCGATGCCCTGGGTTTCTCCACATGGTCGAGGGGAGGCTTCGATCTTCTCACATTGCAGCAGCAGTGATGCTGCAGTTTCAGTGCGTCAGTTCTTGAAGCAATGTGCTAGTTCCAAGTGCGGTGCGCCTTTTCTTGTTCCTGTAACAGCGGTGATGCATTGATTCTGCTTCACAAAGTAGAGGATGCGTCAGTTCCCCTAGAACAAGCACCTGGATCCACTTCCAATGACCAGGCATCATAGCAGGAGGTGAGACTTTGACATCCCAGGGTCTCAAAACAGGAGGCAAGCCAGCATGCCTTTGGAATTCATTCTTGGTTCAAGCAAGAGTCCAGTTCTTCCTCAGCAGGGGCAGATGGTAGCAGGCAGCAGGGCAGCACAGCAGAAAAGCAGTTCTTCCAGAGTGACAGTCCAGCAGAGGGGCAGTCCTTAGCACAGCAGTTCTTGTTCCTGGTGGAGTTTCTTCACAGGTTCAGAGGTCCCTGATTTGGTGGGGTCAGAGACTCAAAACTTTTTCCCAGTTGTACCTTCTTTGTTTATTTTTATTTACAGAGTTTTATATAGCGCGAACTTGACCTAAATCGGGTATAAGAGCACGCTTTACATAGCACCAGTTGCATTACATAAGGACACATTCATTTTTTTATGGAGGTGTATTCAAAGCGGGGCTTTCAAATGCACAGAGGCCGATCTTCCCAGCCCTGGCTCCAGACTCATTACAGTGGGGTATGCAACCCTTTGTGTGGGGACAGAGCACTGCCCATTCAGGTGTAAGTGCCAGCTCCTCTCTCCCTTCCTGCTCAGGATGAACCATCAGGATGTAGATGGGCACTCAGTCACACCTGGCTTTCCTTTGTGTGTGGCGGTCTAGAGGGAATGCACAAAGTCCAGCTGTCACCTACCCCAAATGTGTATTGAAGGCAGGCTGCAGGCACACAAAGCTTTAAGAGCAGAGAAATGCCATCTTTGAAAAAGTGGAATTTCTAAAATATCGATGTTATATCTAACGTTCCCAGGAAAGAGGATTTATCATTACCATTCTAATGGTACGTAACATAGCAGATCTACTTCTTTTCAATGAGGAATTACAGCATAAATGTGTCTTAAGGGATTCTCAAAGTTAACCTATGAGAGGGGTATGCCTCACGGAATGTATGACGTTACACCGCATATATTTACAACGCATGCCTTTACAATGCAGTTTTTGTATTGCAACATCCTTTACAACACACACATTTACATCGCATGCCACTACACCGAATTTTTTAAAGCTACACTTACAATGCATTCCAAACATCGCATCATACCTTTACAACGCATACCATTACAACGCATACCATTACATTGCATTTAAGGTAAGTGTTGGATAGTGTAGGGGTAAAAATTACTATTCTAACTCTAGGGGGTGCAACAGTAGGGTAAGTGTCGGAAAGTGTAGGGGTACTATGCGTTGAAATGGTATGCGTTGTAATGACATGCAATGTAATGCCTGCGTTGTAGTGACATGCGTTGTG
Organism: Triturus cristatus; assembly: GCF_964204655.1. NCBI lineage: Eukaryota > Metazoa > Chordata > Amphibia > Caudata > Salamandridae > Triturus > Triturus cristatus. The sequence goes on along the minus strand of NC_140591.1, from coordinate 1,076,381,250 downwards.
AAGGATGTTGCGATGTAATGACTGCGTTGTAAATGTAGTGCAATGTAATGACTGCGTTGTAAAGGTTGTATCCCTGCCTCACGGTAGTGAAAAACTAATTTAGGTGTTTTTCACCACCAGGACATATAAAACTTAAAAGTATATGTCCAACCTTGTACTTACACAGCACCTTGCCCTATGGGCGACATATGGCCTACATTAGCGGTAACATATACAGTAAAAAGGGGAGTTTAAGGCTGGGCAAGGGGTTTTAAATGCTAAGTCGACATGGCAGTGAACCTGCACACATAGGCTCTGCAGTGGCAGGCCTGAGACATGTTCTAAATTGCTACTTTTTAAGGTGGTACAATCACTGCTGCAGGTCTACTAATAACATTTAATTTATAGGCCCTGGGCACATGTAGTGTACTCTACTAGGGACTTACAGATAAATTAAATATACCAATTGTGGATAGGTCAATGAGACCATGTTTAGGGGAGAAGCACATGCACTTTAGCACTGGTTAGAAGTGGTAAAGTGCCCAGAGTCCTAAAGCCAACAAAATAAAGGTCAGAAATGGCGGAGGAGGAAGGCAAAATGTTTGAGGTGACCCTTCAGAGAGGGCCCTTTTCCAACAATACCCAATTGTCATATTTAATTTACTTAGAAGTCCCTAGAAAAGTGCACTACATGTGCCCAAGCTCTGTAAATTACAAGCTACGAGTGGGCCTGCAGCTCTGATTGTGCCATCCACATAAGTAGCCCTCTAACCATGCCTCAGGCTTGCAATTGCAGAACCTGTTTGTGCAGTTTACACTGCCATGTCGATCTGACAAATAAACCTTTAGCCGGGCCTATACTTTCCCTTTTTATGCATATGTCACACCTAAGGTAGGCCCTGGGCAACCCTGAGAGCAGGGTGCAATATATTTAAAAGGCAGGACATGTACTTTTAATATTTACATCTCCTAGTAGTGAAAAACCCCAAAGTCGTTTTTCACTACTGCAAGGCCTCTGAAATCCAAATTTAGAATCCTAACTTATGGTGCAGCTGGGTTTTAAACTACAATTCTGAAAATGGCAATTTTAGAAAGTTGGCATTTTTTGACTTTAGACATTTACAGCCTCATGCATCAACCCAAAATCCAGTCGGTAAAATACCGATTCGGTAATAGCTCCCGGTATTAAGTAAAAAATACCCAATCCCAATGCATCAACCCAAAAGCAGAAATCGCTATTTAAGGAATCCTTAAATAGCGATTCTTTAAATAGGGATTCCTTAAATACCGATTCCTTAAATAGCGATTGCATTTAAGGAATCCCAAAGTGAGATTCCTTAAATGCAATGCATCAAAGTTAAAAAATTAGCGATTTCGCTAATAGGGGGAGCAAATTACCATGAAGATGAACTGCATGGTAATTTGCAAAAACTTTGAAAAATGCACTTTTGTGCATTTTTCAAAGTTTCATGTTGCGCACACACATGCCCTTAGAGCATGTGTGTGTGCAACATATGTGCACATATCATTTTCAGGGGTGCAACAGGGTGTCCTTTTGACACCCTGGCACCCTTGAAAGTGCTCCCGCTATTAGCGATTTGGTAATACCGAATCGCTAATACAGACTGGCTTTACATTCATTCCTATGGGCCTCATAGCCCATAGGAATGAATGGGTAGGTATTCCTTATTACCGATTCGGTATTACCGATTCGGTAATAAGGAATATTAAGGAATCGCTATTAGAATAGCACCTCACTGCCCAAGTGGTAGAGTTAGAAAGGGTGCACAGCAGGGTCTGGCGCCAGTTGAAGGTGGCGAGGGCTCAACTTGCGGGGCTTGACATCGATAGGTCTGAATATGCAGTACTCTGCCTTAAGCACCCCTACTATATCTGAGGGGAAAGACGGGGCGCATGCTGGCGAGCAAGCTTAGGCCCCGCACCCAGCTGACGAAGGTCCAGTCCAGTCGCTCAAGAATTCTAGGAGGGAGGTGGTCGAAAGAGATGGGAAGATCGCCAGGGTCTTTCAGGAATTCTATTCGGACCTATATCGAAGAGAGATCCCCCCAGACTCTCACATAACAACGTACCTGCAGGGGTCGAACACGACGGCACTAGCTCAGGGGCAGGCAGAGTTGTTAGAAGCTCCTCAAGCTCATGAAATCATTGGGACCGGACGGCTTCTCGGCGGTTTTCTATAAATCTTTTTGCCATATCTTAGCCCCAGCTCATGACGCGGCTCTTTAATTCCTTTACAGGGCCAGGAACGATCCCTTCTGATATGATGGCAGGTTCGATAGTGGTACTTCCCACACCAGGGAAGGATAAATCCCTCTGCGGCTCTTATCACCCGGTGTCCCTTCACAACATCGACTTGAAGTTGTTCAACAGCATTTTAGCGGCAAGGCTGGGCCCCTTGATGCCGGGCATTATCGAGCCCGACCAGTCGGGATTTATCCAAAACCCCCAAAGTAGCAATAATACCAAACAAATTCTCCATCTGGTAGATAAGGCTCACCGCACGCATATGGACGCCCTACTGTTGTCGGTAGAAGCCGAGAAGGCGTTTGATCGGGTGGACTGGGCTTTTTTAGACATTTTGGTTTGGGGGACTGATTCAGGGCATGGGTGTCAAGCTGCTATAGCGCACCCACAGCGATGAGAGTGAACGGGCTTTCGTCCAGCCCCTTTGCGATCCAAAGAGGGACAATGCAAGGGTGCCCGTTGTTGCCCCTTCTCTTTGCCTTATACATTGAGCAGCTGGCACAGAGAATACGGGATAACCCCAACATCCTGGGCATCCCCTTTGGTGGGGAGGGACATACAATAAGCCTCTGCGTGGACGATATCATAGCAGCCCTAGATATATGTTTTTATTGAATTTTTTATATGACTTATTGTTACACCTGTCAGCCCTTTGGGTGGTCCCTCCTCATCATTATTTATTTTGTCACACTTTTGCCTCAAACCCTGTTTGAATTTTTCCTTTTTGGGAACCACCAGACTTTTTCGTGTTGCTGCGGATTCAGGGAGCCATTTTATCTACCCCTGAAACTTCTGTCTGAGGGCCTGGAGCACAAAATGGTGGCCACCTGTGACATCACCAGCATCCACTGGAACCTACCAGCATCTTCCAGAACATTCCAGAACCCTGTGACCGTTGGAGGCGGTTTAGAATGTTGGGAAGCTAAGACAGAGAGTTGGCAGTTGGAGCTGGCAGTTGGCACCTGACTGGTGAAGAGAGAGCAGCAGAAACCTGAAGGAGGAAGGAGTGAGGCAGCAGGGGTGGAAACTTGTGCCTGGAGTGGGGTCCATAAACCCACCCTTGATACTAGTCCCTACTGACTGAGTCCGGCCTGGAGCCCTGTGTGGGAAGAAGTAAGAAAAACCATCTTAAGGACCTGGACAGCAGGAACAGGCCTTAGGAACCAAGAACAGCAAGATCCTGACCTGGATACTGGTTTCCCTGGAGCCGGACGTCGAGTAGCCTGGAGACCTGGAGCCTGAGGTGGAGAAGCGGCGCTGACTGGAAGAGCAGACGTCGTGCCCAGAGCCGCCAGAGATCGTGAGAGGGCGCCGACGGAGGACGTGAGGTGTACCAGAGGTCGAGGAGGAAGTTAACCAAGGTCGAGTGAGCGGTGTCGACGGGGGAGTGAAGTCCGCCCTCCGGAGTCGCCGGAGACCGAGGTGAAGTGTACCGGAGGTCGGCAGTGGAGATCGCACTCCGGAGTCGCCGGAACCTGAGAGAATCGTGCCGGAGGTCGGGAGTGGAGGTCGCACTCCGGAGTCGCCGGAAACCTGAGGAGAGGAGCACCGGAGGTCGGGAGTGAGGATCGCACTCCGGAGTCGCCGGAAGTCGACATCGAGCCAAGGCCGGCCGACGTCATCGAAGCTGAGGTCGCCATCGGACCGGAGCCGCCCGAAGTCGACATCGAGTCAAGACTGCCCGACGCCATCGAATTGGAGGTCGAGATCGAGCCGAGGCCGCCGACATCGAACCGGAGCCGCCTACCGGCGTCGTCAGGAACTGACATTGTGCCGAGGCAGCCGACATCGAACCGGATCCGCCGCACGGCGTCGACACGACTCAAGCGGCGTCGGAACTTCAGAAAAAGGGCAGTAAGTGGAATAGAGGGCGCCAAAGGCCCTGTGGAATCCTAAGAGACTACTCTAGGGGTTAGAGAGGTGCTGGAACCAGCTGGACTGTGCCAGGGGTGAGCTGAGATTAATTTAGAGGGGTTGTGTAGAGTGAGAGGGCCAGGTCTCTGGTATTCCCCCCTTGATCTACCTCAGTTTAGGCCTCAGCCTTGTCCAAGCCAGGGAGTAGACACCCTCAAGCCTTCCACAGCCCCACAAGCTGTGCCTGGGCCAAATTAGCCCATAGTAATCTCAAATGTGATCTGATTCTATGAATGTCGCTGTCAGCTTTTAATTATTTATTGGAGGCACTGTATTTATTGTATTTAACCTATTTATTGCTTCACTGTATTTATTGGTCCACAGTATTTATTGATGCACAATATTTATTGGTTTACAGTATTTATTGCCTCAGAATATTTAATTGCCTGTATGTATTGCACTTATATTTATGCCTTCATTATTTATGATCACCCCTATTTATTGAATCATTAAGCCAGTATTTATTTGACCTGCACTATTTAAAAAGTTTGTATATTGTGATTGTTATTTATTTATCTAATCAGCAACTAAGAGAAAAAGAAGATAAAGAAAGATATTTTTCATAATTTTTACGGTGTAGAGTCGTTTTTGGAACGGATGCACGCATGGTTATTGTATGGGTATGTCGTATGCTTAGCACGGTGCCTGATTCCTGACCACTCGAGCCAAGCTACCACTGTGTGTTCCCGGAATATACTCCGTTACCACCAACCCTTACCGGTGTGGGAGTGGGGGGTATTTCCAACATTAATTGGTGGCAGCGGTGGGATAGAGCTGTGCATACGTATACTCAACAATAACTGTGGGTAGTCCATAGGCCTACACCGGGAGTTTTCTCAAAGCGGCCTTCCTAATTGTGGGTTTTTGTTTTTTCCAAATTTACTCTGGTGGTGGGAGGAGGTATTATTAAAGGTACCCCCCTGCATTGTTACTGCAAATAACTGTCCTCTGACCTGAGTGGGCGAGATGGAGTTTGTACTGGAGAATTTAGAAACGTACACTGTGGCCCAACTCAGGGAGTTTTGCCAGCGGGAGGGGGTGTATTGTCCCCCAGGAGCAAAGAAGGGTGCACTCCAAACCAGCTTAAGGGCTTGGTGGGAGGCACGCCGAGAAAGCAAGGCTGAGGAGGAGGACAGGGATAGAGAGCCCGACAGAGGGAGCTGGTTTGTACCAACCGGAGGTGGGGAACCTGTCAGCGGGGCCTAGGACACTTTCCAGGAAGGGCAGCAGTGCCTCTAGCGGTGGCTTGTCTGAAGTGGAGTTAACAGACCGGAGAGAGAAAAGACAGCTCACATGGGACTTAGCAAGGCTGGAGAAGGAGAAAGAGGAACAGAGGATGGCTCATGAGATAAGGCTGAAAGAGATAGATCTTCAGATCCTGAGAGTCGGGGCACACCCTGTACCTAACGGTGGCAGCGAAGAACGAGAGTACACCGGGGAACCCAAACCCTACCTGCCAAAGGACATAGTAGCTAGCTATGGGGTGGGTGACGATATCGCCAAGTGGCTAGCGGCCTATGAGGTCTCGTTAAGGGCCCATGGGGTTCCAGAGAAGTACTGGGGAGGGGGATTGTACAAGTACATGCCTCCAGCTGGTAGGGATGCTTTATTGGCCCTCGAAGAGGATGAGCAGACCCACTACCCCACCATGAAACTGGCGCTCATAAGGAAGTTTGGACTAACACCCGAAAAGTACAGACAGAAGTTCAGGGGTAGTCACAAACTGGGCACACAGAATTGGGTGGACTTCCTGGACTATGCAAAGAAGGCACTAGAGGGTTGGATTCAGGGCAGTGAAGTGAGGAACTACGAGGGGTTGTGTGACCTAGTACTGAAGGAACACCTGCTCGAGAAATGTTTCCCTGAACTGCGGCAACACCTGGTGGATAGCAAGCTGACCAGTCCCCGGAAGCTTGCTGAGGAGGCGGACATTTGGGCTAGTACCCGGGTGTCCACAAGGGGGACTGGAGGGGATACTCAAAAGGCCGGACAGGGCGCCCCCCAGAAGAAAGAGGGAGGGGAAAAGAAAAAGGAGTTCTCCAAAGGCCCCCAAAATAACTTCCAAGGGAAGGGAACAGGATTCACCCCTAGGGCTAACCCACCCAGAAACCCTAATCCTGGCCAGAGTCAGCAGCCAAGGGTTGTCCATTGCTACGAGTGCGGTGGCGTTGGACACTATAAAGGAGATCCGAAGTGCCTGAAACGACCACCCCCTCCCATTGGAGGAAAGACCCCCGGAGTAGCTAGTGTAGTGCTCGGGGAGGAGATGCCCTTAACTAAGGGAAGGGAGTGGGCGGGTGTCACTTTAGTGTCCCTGGGAGAACGGGAGATGGTTCCTAAGATCCAGGTGCCCGCAAATACCGCAAAGTATGGGCAGTGGGTCACCATCAACGGCCAAAGAGGGGAGGCTCTGAGAGACACAGGAGCCAGTATGACTATGGTGCGTAGCCAACTGGTGTCTCCAGAGCAGGTAATTCCCGATGTACTCCACCCAGCCGCGATGGCTGACGGCAGAACAGGCCACTATCCCGTGGCCGAGGTTCCCTTTGAATGGGGGGGGGTGGCAGGTTCACTTCGAGTTGCCGTAAGCCCTGCCGTGCCAGTCGATTGTCTGCTGGGGAATGACATAGAGCACAACGCTTGGAAGGAGGTGGAATACCGGACTCACACTGAGATGCTGGGTACACCTGATTGGGCCTGTGTTAGCACAAGGTCCGCGACTACCCGAAGAGGGAGTTCGTTTCGGCTGGAGCCTGGAACAAAGGCCCAGCCAGCTGCCGGTCAAGGGAAGAACCGAGGACAGGAGGAGCCTGCCTCGGCGTCCACACCCCGTAGGACGGATAGGCCACCGGAGGTGGTGGACCAGGAGTCTGCGGTGGGGGACGTCACCAACCTGGAGGACCTACCCATCCCGGCCGAGTGGCACGTGGAGGGAGGCCCGTCCAGGGAGGAATTCTGCCAGGGCCTGAGGGAGTGCCCTACCCTTGAGGGGCTGAGGCGACAGGCCGAAGCCCAGGCAGCAGGGAACGTTGAAGGGAACTACAGTGTTTACTGGGAGGATGGCCTCCTCTACAGTGAACCCAAGGCACCCCTACATGGATCGTCACGAGCCTTGGTAGTCCCTCAACGTTATCGAGCCTTCCTTCTGGAATTGGCTCACGAGATCCCATTGGCAGGACACCTGGGGCAAGACAAGACCTTCGCCCGTCTTGTCCCACACTTTTATTGGCCTCAAATGAAAGTGTCGTCCGATACCTACTGCCGGACATGTGTGTCTTGCCAAGCCAGTGGGAAAACAGGGGTGAAGCTGAAAGCTCCCCTGGAACCACTCCCTGTCGTTAGCACCCCCTTTGAAAGGGTGGGCATCGACATTGTGGGTCCGTTAGATCCGCCAACATCAGCTGGTCACAGGTTTATCCTGGTTCTGGTGGATCATGCCACACGGTACCCAGAGGCAATACCTCTGAGGACCATAACAGCACCTGTGGTGGCTAGGGCCCTGAAGGGAATCTTTACCCGAGTGGGTTTTCCCAAGGAAGTTGTGTCCGACAGGGGGACCAACTTCATGTCAGCGTACATGCGGGCGATGTGGAAGGAGTGTGGAGTGACCTACCGGTTCACAACTCCTTACCACCCCCAGACCAATGGTCTGGTGGAGAGGTTTAACAAAACCTTGAAAGGCATGATCAGAAGTCTGCCTGAAAGCCTGCGGAGGAAATGGGACGTCCTCCTACCCTGTTTACTCTTTTCTTACAGGGAAGTGCCACAGAAGGGAGTGGGCTTCAGCCCCTTCGAGCTTCTGTATGGGCACCCTGTACGTGGACCTCTCAACCTGGTGAGAGACGGATGGGAAAGAACTCCCAGAAAGCTTCCCCAGGATGTGGTGAGCTACATGCTGGCCTTCCGGAGCCAAATGGCTAAGTTGTGGAAGCAAGCTTCTGACAACTTGGAAGCCAGCCAAGCAGTGATGAAGGCGTGGTATGACCACAATGCTCACCCGGTGGAGTTGGAGCCTGGCCAGAAGGTGTGGGTGATCGAACCAGGAGAGCTTAGTGCCCTCCAGGATCGCTGGTCAGGACCCTTTGAGGTGTTGGAGAAGAAGGGTAAGGCTACCTACTTGGTGGACCTGAAGACCCCTCGTCAGCCCCTGCGGGTGCTGCATGCCAACCGCCTCAAACCCCACCACGAGAGGCCCGAAGTCATCTTGATGATGGTGACTGACGGAGGAGAGGACGTGGAAAGCGAGCCTCTCCCTGATCTGTTTGCGTCTCAAGAAAAGGATGGGTCGGTGGAGGGAGTGATTCTCTCCCCATCTCTAACTCCTGAACAGCAGGAGGACTGTCGCCAGGTCCTGGGGCAGTACTCTTCGTTGTTCTCCCTTGTCCCGGGTAGGACTCACCTGTGCGTCCATGACGTGGACACAGGAGACAGCCCATCTGTGAAGTCCAAGATCTACCGGATGTCAGACAAGGTGAAGGCCAGCATTCATAGTGAAGTCACTAAGATGCTGGAGCTAGGAGTGATCGAACCTTCTAGCAGCCCCTGGTCCAGTCCGGTGGTGTTAGTACCAAAAGCTGCACCACCGGGTGCCCAACCAGAACTGAGGTTCTGTGTGGACTATCGGGGACTGAATTCAGTGACCAAAACTGATGCTCATCCGATCCCTAGGGCGGATGAATTGATTGACCGTCTGGGAGCTGCCCAATATCTAAGTACCTTTGACCTTACTTCTGGGTACTGGCAGATCTCTTTGACTGATGGAGCAAGGGAAAGGTCAGCCTTCTCCACGCCCAATGGCCACTACCAGTTCTGTGTGATGCCCTTTGGGCTCAAGAACGCACCTGCCACGTTTCAGCGCCTGGTAAACCAGATCCTCACCGGAATGGAGAGTTTCTCTGCTGCTTATCTGGATGACATAGCCGTCTTCAGTAACAGCTGGGAGGATCACTTGCGTCACCTGCAAGCTGTTCTCCAGGCCCTGAGACAAGCTGGATTGACGATCAAGGCCAGCAAGTGCCAGATCGGGCAGGGGTCGGTAGTGTACCTTGGACACTTGGTGGGTAGGGGAGCGGTGCAACCCCTCCAGGCGAAGATAGAGGCCATCATGGCCTGGGAACCCCCCAAGACACAGACTGAGGTCCGAGCTTTTCTGGGCCTCACGGGATACTACCGCCGCTTCGTGAAGGGGTACGGTACCATCGTAGCCCCCCTCACGGAGCTCACGTCCAAAAAACAACCTCGACGGGTAGTCTGGACGGAGGCTTGTCAGCAGGCCTTTGTGAGATTGAAGAAAGCCAGGTGCGAGGCCCCGGTCTTAAGGGCCCCAGACTTTTCCAAGGAGTTCATTGTCCAGACAGATGCATCAGAACATGGCATTGGGGCAGTGTTATCGCAACTCAACGAAGAGGGTCTGGATCAACCCGTGGTCTTCCTATCCCGGAGACTACTTCCCAGGGAACAGAAGTGGAGTGCAATAGAGCGTGAAGCCTTTGCAGTGGTATGGGCTCTGAAGAAGTTGCGGCCATACCTGTTTGGCTCGCACTTCCTGGTTCAGACCGACCACAGACCCCTTCGTTGGCTGATGCAAATGAAGGGGGAGAATCCCAAGTTGTTGAGGTGGTCTATTTCCCTACAGGGAATGGACTTTCAGGTGGAACATCGGCCTGGAGTGGACCACGCCAATGCAGACGGTCTCTCAAGGTATTTCCGCCTTAGTGATGAGAACTCCCAAGGGGTTGGGTAGCTCTCCCCACTTTCAGCTGGGGGGGACGCGTGTTAGACCTGTCAGCCCTTTGGGTGGTCCCTCCTCATCATTATTTATTTTGTCCCACTTTTGCCTCAAACCCTGTTTGAATTTTTCCTTTTTGGGAACCACCAGACTTTTTCGTGTTGCTGCGGATTCAGGGAGCCATTTTATCTACCCCTGAAACTTCTGTCTGAGGGCCTGGAGCACAAAATGGTGGCCACCTGTGACATCACCAGCATTCGCTGGAACCTACCAGCATCTTCCAGAACATTCCAGAACCCTGTGACCGTTGGAGGCGGTTTAGAATGTTGGGAAGCTAAGACAGAGAGTTGGCAGTTGGAGCTGGCAGTTGGCACCTGACTGGTGAAGAGAGAGCAGCAGAAACCTGAAGGAGGAAGGAGTGAGGCAGCAGGGGTGGAAACTTGTGCCTGGAGTGGGGTCCATAAACCCACCCTTGATACTAGTCCCTACTGACTGAGCCCGGCCTGGAGCCCTGTGTGGGAAGAAGTAAGAAAAACCATCTTAAGGACCTGGACAGCAGGAACAGGCCTTAGGAACCAAGAACAGCAAGATCCTGACCTGGATACTGGTTTCCCTGGAGCCGGACGTCGAGTAGCCTGGAGACCTGGAGCCTGAGGTGGAGAAGCGGCGCTGACTGGAAGAGCAGACGTCGTGCCCAGAGCCGCCAGAGATCGTGAGAGGGCGCCGACGGAGGACGTGAGGTGTACCAGAGGTCGAGGAGGAAGTTAACCAAGGTCGAGTGAGCGGTGTCGACGGGGGAGTGAAGTCCGCCCTCCGGAGTCGCCGGAGACCGAGGTGAAGTGTACCGGAGGTCGGGAGTGGAGATCGCACTCCGGAGTCGCCGGAACCTGAGAGAATCGTGCCGGAGGTCGGGAGTGGAGGTCGCACTCCGGAGTCGCCGGAAACCTGAGGAGTGGAGCACCGGAGGTCGGGAGTGAGGATCGCACTCCGGAGTCGCCGGAAGTCGACATCGAGCCAAGGCCGGCTGACGTCATCGAAGCTGAGGTCGCCATCGGACCGGAGCCACCCGAAGTCGACATCGAGTCAAGACTGCCCGACGCCATCGAATTGGAGGTCGAGATCGAGCCGAGGCCGCCGACATCGAACCGGAGCCGCCTACCGGCATCGTCAGGAACTGACATTGTGCCTAGGCCGCCGACATCGAACCGGATCCGCCGCACGGCGTCGACACGACTCAAGCGGCGTCGGAACTTCAGAAAAAGGGCATTAAGTGGAATAGAGGGCGCCAAAGGCCCTGTGGAATCCTAAGAGACTACTCTAGGGGTTAGAGAGGTGCTGGAACCAGCTGGACTGTGCCAGGGGTGAGCTGAGATTAATTTAGAGGGGTTGTGTAGAGTGAGAGGGCCAGGTCTCTGGTATTCCCCCCTTGATCTACCTCAGTTTAGGCCTCAGCCTTGTCCAAGCCAGGGAGTAGACACCCTCAAGCCTTCCACATCCCCACAAGCTGTGCCTGGGCCAAATTAGCCCATAGTAACCTCAAATGTGATCTGATTCTATGAATGTCGCTGTCAGCTTTTAATTATTTATTGGAGGCACTGTATTTATTGTATTTAACCTATTTATTGCTTCACTGTATTTATTGGTCCACAGTATTTATTGATGCACAATATTTATTGGTTTACAGTATTTATTGCCTCAGAATATTTAATTGCCTGTATGTATTGCACTTATATTTATGCCTTCATTATTTATGATCACCCCTATTTATTGAATCATTAAGCCAGTATTTATTTGACCTGCACTATTTAAAAAGTTTGTATATTGTGATTGTTATTTATTTATCTAATCAGCAACTAAGAGAAAAAGAAGATAAAGAAAGATATTTTTCATAATTTTTACGGTGTAGAGTCGTTTTTGGAACGGAGGCACGCATGGTTATTGTATGGGTATGTCGTATGCTTAGCACGGTGCCTGATTCCTGACCACTCGAGCCAAGCTACCACTGTGTGTTCCCGGAATATACTCCGTTACCACCAACCCTTACCGGTGTGGGAGTGGGGGGTATTTCCAACACTTATTAAATATGCACACAAGTGCTCATTCACTCTGAGTAGAGATTTTATGTTTAATTTTTAAATGAATAATTGACGTGTGGGTGGAATATTAGACATATGAATGGTGATGAATGAAATAACATTTCCAGAGGGAAAATTTGTTTTTTAACTATCAACTTAGAGGCAGCCCTCCAAAACATCTTATCGCACTGGGGGACGCAGACACTACCGATGCATATGGGGTGTTTACATAGACTATGAAACATCTTATGGATGGAGCGGATACAGGCTTCTCTTACTAATTCCACAAAGGGGTTCAGAGAAGTTTGGCGGCCAATAGTGTCTCTCTTGACACCCGAAAAGAACGAAATCACATGCCCAAAGCACCTTCATCTGTTTCGACTCACAGCTCCGGATGAATCCAACACTGAATCCTGATTTGAACTCTCGTCTTTGCTATGCACACTGTTCCAAAGCTGGGATGGGCCTTCGGCACACCAGTTCGTGGGAGGGAAGGGAGGGGAGAGTTTCAAAATCTTTTTGACATTGTTGAGTTTTTGTGACTTTGAGTTATATCGTAACACATATCTCCTCAAAGAAGCGCCTCACAAAGTTGGAGGGACTATACTGGACTGCACCCGCACAGAAGACGCAAAGTGTTTAAATGTAGGTTATGGGGTGGGAGGTAGAAACGCGACTAAGGACGGTTCTACTAGAGGTGTATGTTTTCTCTTTGCTGCAGTATGTCAATAAAAATAAAGGTATACCTAAAATGGACTCGCTCATGAGCATTTTATGTGTATAATAAGTACACCTAGGAATCTGCATCTGTCACATTTTCCCACTAGTTCCTGGTGATTTTTCAGACATTTCTGAAACGTGAGAAATGTACTCAAAGTTTGCCAATACCTTATGTGAGCACTAGGGGTGGGCGGAATTTGCGAAAGTGACTTTCGCAAATTATCGCGAAAATGTTAAAAAATCTCCGCAAACACGCGGAAATTTCGCGAAGATGCGGAATTTTTTTTCCCGCCGTTCGCGGTATTTTCTGCGTGGTTGCGGCTCGCCAACTTACCCATGCGGTTGCTCGCGGGCGCGGCCATCTTGTTTTCACTCTTATCGCGGTGCATGATCGCGAGAAGAAAGACGTGATTGCGCGACCAATGACATTACTGCGGGCGCGAACTGTCGCGAGACAGCGCAAATGGCTACCAACAATCCAACATCTCGTGGAGAACGCGACCGGATAGGGAAAACTTGTCGGCAAACGCGGGGATTCAGGTAAGGCGATCGCGCGTGCGCGAGAATGTATTATTTTACAGCGCGAGCAAGAAACAAATTATCGCTAAGCTGCGGAATGCGGAAAATTTGACATTTTCGCGCTCTCCGCGGAACGCGAAAATGTCAAATTATCGCAATTTCCACGAGCGGAATGGAAATTTAGCCCAGTGAGCACATGTTCTACTTATCAAATAATACTTTTGTCAGTCTAACATAATTAATTGTCTAAAGTTGTCCAGCTTCTTTAATTGAAATCTCAGTCTGAGTTTGGCCAACTGTTAAATTTGTGCTAATAGTCAATTGCATTAAAGGCTTTAATAATAGATGTTTTCAAAATGTGAAATCATTTTTAGCTGTTAAAATAGAGTGCTATCAATATTATCTTCTCTGCAGAATGTATTGCAAAGTTTCAAACAACTCATTCTGCAACAGAAGCAATAGTGGCAGTTCCTCTATTGGGGCGCTGGGGCATTGTTCCTCTATTTATTTTGCCCCTCTAACCCCTGTAGTGCCCCCCTTAATAAAATGTAAAATAATTTACAATTTGTGTTTCGGATCATGGGCAGCATTTTTTTTCCAGCTGCGGTTGGGCCTGGTTGCAATAGGAGAGTGAGGTGTTCACAAGGCGTACGGGTGTGGGGTTTAACAAGTGACATTACCTCAGCACTAATATATATCTATAGTAGTCATGAATGGGAATTGCACACAAGTGTGCATGTCAGATTTGCCTGCTGCCTATCGGTGACCAGCTTGACATGCAAACAGGAGTCTAGAGGCCTCTCACCCTGCGCAATCAGAGAGCTAGAGTGTCACAGATGAAGACCCCCTAGACTACTAATGAATGCTTGGTTCACCTAACCAAGCCAATCCTGGACTACCTTGTACCTTTTCACATCTCTCTTCGACCACCCCAGTAAATCAAGCACATGTACCAGGATTAAAAAAAAAGTTACAGCCTCTTTATTGCAAAATTTACATTCTGAACTCCATCCTGGTAATTTTTGCCTACCATCTATTGGCCAACACTCAAATTAGGGAAGCTCTTTAAAGGAATCCATTTTTCTCTTAGTGCTTTTCACAGCATTGTATGAATGAATTTGGCTTTAATGTATAATTTGTGCCTGGTTGGCACCGCTAATTAGATGGTATTTTTCTTTTCAGCATTTGCTTTTCTTTTCCAAAGAACGAGAGGTCCTGGACAGAACCCAGCCTCCAATGCTGGTCTTGCTGAAATCCAAGTTATGTCCAAGGTACATCAGCTGTCTTGCACCTCCTCAATCCCGGGTTTTAAGGTACGCAAACTGATGCTATCGCAGGTTGTTTTTTTCGTGTTTTATACAGCACAAAGTTGACCCTAAGGTATCAGAGCACTTTACATGAGCACCAGTTGCATTGCAGACAGACACATTCATTGTGTTGTGCAAAGGGACTATGTTGGAGGTATATTACTGAAATGCAAGATTTGAATGTACACAGAAACATGGGTTAAGTTTGCACCAAATCTTAAGCATTGATATTTTATTCTTAACAGGTATTTCTGATATTGGTAAGCAACCATGAATACAGTAGAACAGCTACTTGCACAGCCATTCCTTGAGTTGAGTCATGAGAGCCACTAATTGTAAAACAATAAGGACCTGAACAGGCAGACCTAAAACTCCCAAAAAACGCCCAAGACAGGGGGAAGACACATAAACGTATATGCTAAAACTCCTGGTACACAAAAGTTTACAGGCATACAGGGAGCACTTATACAAATTCTCTTTTCTGTTTTCCTTCCTTGCTTTTTGGTGGTGACATTCCATGGATAAAAAAGGAAGTAACAGCCTTGAAGCATTTGTCAGATAAAAAAGAAGCATGCACACTTATGAATTCATTTGGAAAAAATGGCAAGACTGGGAATGTTGGGTGACACAACCATTGAAACTCACATAAGTGATGCATACTGAAAAGCAATAAGGAAACACAATGAAGCTGTTGACAGGAATAGACACATATGGGCCTATTATAATGGCGGGCGGATCGCCACCGCCTGTATGGCAGTGGCGATCCACCCGCCATTATTCTCCACCCGCATCCCATTTCCCCCCTGCCATATTAGGATGGCGGGGGGAACCCTGGCGGACGGAAAGACCGTCTGCCGGTTTCCCGCCGGTCTCACAGGAGACCGGGCAGAAAAGGGGTCTAATGTGGTGGCGGTGTCTGCAAGACACCTCCATCCATATTAGCATGCAGGCGGAGAAGTGCCGCCATGGAAAGGCAAGTGGTCTTTGCCTATGGCGGCCCGTAGCGGGCCCCCAGGTGGGTGGGGGGTGCACATGGGGGGTACCTATGGTACCCCCCTGCATTGGTACGGACAAAGTGGCAGGCACCGCACGGTGCCTGTCACCTTGTGCATGCCAATGCATAACGTGCATTCCCAGCTTTGTGGCGGGCGGTGCTGTGAGCTCCGCCCACCACAATGCTGGGAATAGGGCATGCCACCGCCACAGTGGCGGTGGCATCCTAATTGCCGGGGCGGGACTGCCGCACCACTGGCGGCCGGTCCCAGCACCGCGTCCGCCCGCCATCCTAATAGGCCCCATACTGTCAAAAATATTTGATTGTATTAGTTTCTGTGGTGCTTTTGGACTGGCGTTACAAGGCCACAATGAATCTGAAAGTTTCTCAAGTCCTGATATATTCAGAGGCCTTGTGAAATGGAAGCACATTTAGCAAGTGCTACAGTCTTCAAGGGCACCACTAAAACCATACACAATGTACTTCTTGATTGTTTGCTGGAGATTATGAGAAGCTGCATTGTCCAACCGTTCAAAATCACAGACTTTGTAGCTATTCAGGATGATGACACCACTAATGTGGCCACTAAAATGCAGTACATATTAATCTTTTGGTATATTGACAATGACCGTAAAGTGGTGGAAAGATTCTTCGGATTAACACATTTGAGAGACTCTAGTGCATAGCATAGGTGCAGCTAGTCTCCGCGAACTCTGTTTAATGCTTCCAGAGCACACTCAAAAACAGGAACTAATTGCTCAGAGCTATGATGGTGCTTCAGTTATGTGTGGGATTTGCTGTGCCTGAACTTTTGCGGAAGAGTTAGACACTGCATTGAAGCACTGGGGACTACATAGTTCACAACCGCTTGCCACACATCATGCATCATGCGCTTTAAAGCGCCTCCGTCGCCCCGCTGCCTCGGGGACTGCTGTGCCTGAACTTTTGCCCAGCAGGTAGCCGCTGCAAAGAAGCTGTTGGGACTGCATAGTGCACAACCCCTTGCCACACATCAAGCATCATGCCTATAATGCACCTCCCTCACCCCACTGCCTCAGGGGCTGATGTGCCTGAACGTTTGCCAAGGAGGTAGCCGCTGCATTTAAGCCACTTGGGCTACATAGTCCACAACCCCTTGCCACACACCATGTGCAATAAAGTGCATCCGTCACACAGCTGCATGGGACGTGCACGGGCTGAGCCCAGGAAAAGCCTATGCCAAGGTTGGGCCTGTCCTGAACCTGTCAACACCAAGAAGAGGCAGGGCAGGGTCATCCCACTTTGCCCATAAGAAAGGAATTGCCTGGCTGGAAAGAAACATCTGCTGGAGTTCTAATTGCATCTTTACACTTTACTTGAGCTGGAATCTAGTTTTTTAAATAAAGCCCTTGGTCGACTTTAATCTGTCTAGTTTTTGCCTCTAAGCCCACACCTCTAGCACAAGGGCGATGAAGCTCCTTTATCTGCAACTATAGATGAGATGTACCATCGGCACGCAAGGACAGCCAAGGGAATGCACTCGGTGTTTAATATTTTAGAGACCTTAGAGAGCATTACAAGATTCACTTGAACACACCCACAGAAGCTTATTATCTAATCCAATTTGAATTTAAATCACTTTCTTCCCCTAATCTGGGGCCCCACTGGCTAATTAACTCTTTAAAGGCATAGTGGATTTTGTCGCCCACGCGACTGAGTCTCTTAGCTGGCACTGAGTGTTGTCCTCAAACTTGGTTTATTTTTCCTCCCATGGACACCTTGTTCTTGACTCTACCGTTGAATCAAAAATTCCCTGTTGGAGTGACTTCCCCCTGCCCTTTTTTATACGGCGACATATGGTGCTAACTGTGAGTAAAGTTTTGGCATTTTAGGTTTTCTGTGAGCGTGTTTCTTAATTGATTTTTAAGATTGTGTGATGCTGGGCTATACTGGTGAAATTAGTGAACTGTTGTTTACTGATCTTTTGGACAGCCTTGAGTAACATCTAATGCCCAAACTTAACTACATTGCTCCCAGCTGCCTTTGGTCTTTCCTGATAAGTGCCCTTTTATATCTCTAGCATTCCTCATGATAACCTTTCCCCCGCTAGGTAACAGGATTCATGCAACATGCTCAGTATAGCTGAGGGCATATTTTCAAGCTCCATAGCAGTTCACACAAGTCAGTGGCATGACTGGTTAAAACATGGGGAAGAGAAAGGCAGCCACTGGAACTCAAAAATCTCCTCAGGGCATTATAAAGGTGTCTAGTATTAAAGGGTTTTTGTCCAATGCAGTTTCTATGGCCTCAGAGGAGATCATCTTAGCCGAGAGAAGGCTTTCACTTACTTGGGAGGATCTCCAGTTGACAGATCCCGAGCCCTCAGTCCAACGGAGGCTTCCAGCTTAGACTTGGGATCTTCATCCACAGCGGATATCCATGGAGATGCCCATGCCATGTATCAGACGGCCCTTCCCCCACAAACAAGTAGTGGGAATTTAGAGAAAGGTACTAGTTTGACGAACAACCAGCTCAGCCCCACTAGCAGTCCTAGAAATAAGCGGAGGAGACGTGTGGCTGCTCTAAAGAGGAAGAGCTACTCACTCTCAGTGTGAGTACAGACAGATTCTTTTCCCGATCACCCAATAATCACTCCTTCCCTGGGGATGAATAGTGGTGTGCACTCTAACCTTGACCTGATCATTATTAGATTAGAGCAGTTAGTAGAACATGTCGCACAATTATCGGCTCAGGTGAATAATCTAGCCACACTGCAGCAAGATAAACAGCATGTAGCTTGGGGGAATGCCATAAATATTAATATTAACACAACTACAAACTTCGATACTGACCCAGTACATGTTCAGTTCACAATCACCAATTCTTCCGAGTAGGCATCGACTTCCACACAACCCTCTAGGACGTCTTCAACTGCCCGCTTGTAACTTCTACTTCTTCTGTACTTCTAGATGCTTTACATCCCAAACGCCCCCCCACAGTGACTCAGTTCTCTTTCATCAGTGTAAATAAGGTCATTAACCACCCTCCTGAGCCAACCCCATATGTAACAGTCCTTGGGAATGTAGCCCCTCACACTGAGTCTAGATCAGAAACATTTGGGGTGCTGAAAAACAAGGTGGTACATTGGTTTAAATCAAATATTAGCATTGACATGGAAACATATAATTAAATTATCATGGTAAGAAGGGTCATCTTACTTGGTCCGGACATTAAGAGGTGGCCAAGGGAATGTATGATAGTTAGTTTTAACAACCCCATTATTGCTGCACGACTCATGCATCCCTTTGGGACCACCTTATCGGCTAGATTAAATGGCATCCAGGCCTACCCACTGGGATATTTATATAGACCAGAGATTGTCTGCCAGTCCCCATGAATTCCTGTACAAAGCAGACTAACCCGCAGTGATCTCCCTTTCCAGGCCCCACATGTAAATTGAATGCTGCCCCTGGGTAACAGGTTTGCTCTGTTGAGCAATCTTGAATCGTGTGACTGACTCAATATCATTCAATCCGCCCCTGTTTCTACTGTAGCAGCAATCCTCACCCCAGTGTCAGAACAGCCGCCAGCTGAAACATATCAGAGAGAGACTGTAACTTTGTCAACTTTACGGTGTAATGCCATTTCTAGTTTTACTCGCAGAGATAAGGGGTACATGATGAATGCTATGAATTAGAATATTGCAGGCTTACAATCTAAAATGCTTCTCCCTGTCTGGCTATCCTTAACACGTGGCTATGACATAATTATGTTGCAGGAAATATAGGCCACAGGCCCTACTATGCTCGATGGATACTCCTGTTTTACCACACCAGATATTCCATCTAGTTCAGTTTGTGCTTCAGGGGGTTTAATTACCTGGATACACCTCTTTTTAGGAGGAAATGCTGAAGTGAAAGATACCATTGGAAGCAACTATCAGGCTGTGCTTTACAAGGGAAACCCTACAACGTATTTTGTCAATTTCTACAATAGCAACTTTACAAATACCTCAAATTATAGATTCCCTGAATTGATCAGTTTTATTGAGTCCCTTGTGAGATCCATAATGGATGAGGCGTGTCCAGTTTATTTGTGTTGAACAGGAGATTGAACTACTACATTAAAGTGTCCTGAGCAAGGTAATCACATGCTGTCTCTTTGGGGCCCAACCAGAGGGACAAAGAACTGGAGACTTTCCTGGTATCACTGGATCTCCATAATGCACTTGAGGTGGCAGGCGTGGGTGAAGCTGGTTTGCCAACCTTCTGGGGCAGGAATTGTTCTTTCATTATTGATTACATTTTCACCTCTAATAATCATTCAGAACAGTTGATGTCAGGGGCAATTGTACAATTGGAATTTGGAAATCACAACCCCATTGTAATTGACTTGCTTATGGCATCACCAGTAGACCCCAAAAGACAACCGGATCTTGGTAACCTGCAGGCTTCCAAAGAATAACCTAAAAGTTTACTGCAAACTTCCAAACATTCACAAACAGAGGAATCTAGATTTAACTTTGGGCTGTCTAATTGTTGATGGTTGTAGTGGGGAAGTGACTATAGTTAGTTCATTTGTGGATTTTTGCTCAAACATTAAAAGAGCTGGTAAAAATGCTATTTCAATGTTAATCCTACACCAAGATGGTTTGATCACGAGTGCTCGGCCTTAACTGCTTTTCCCAGGGATTCTGTAGTGGTGACTAGTTTGTGAAAAAGATATAAGTAGCAGTTTAAAGTAGGAAGGTGGAAGGTGGAGGTGATTACCCAGCAATGGGACTGCTTAGCGTATTCAGCCTTGACCAAGAACAGCAAGTGCTTCTCTGAATCTGTCTCAGCCTTGAGGTCAGCCAATGTCACATTAGCAGTGAAGCATGGGAGGCACACTTTTCCATAATCAATGCAGTGGTGCCTCAAGCCACATGTGCAAGTTAGCTGGCTGTGAAACAACCCAAGTGACTGTGGCCCTACTTGAAGTTTCTGCCTCAATAAAGTAAAGTGTAGAGGGAAAGGCACCGGGCCTGGATGGCATTCCCATCAACCTGATAAAATGCAATGTTATCCTAGGTGCACCTCTGTTGACCAACATTTACAACAAACTGGATTAGGCATCCTTAACAGTCTCAAGGGCAACCTCCACAATCAATAAATAAGGGTGACTGATTTTCTCCAACCTGTTACTGTCCAATATCTCTCATAGATATTCCAGCTAAAATCTTTTGGAGGTTCTTACACAACAAGATCATCAAGTGGGTAGAGGTTAATAAGATTTGAAAGCCTTGCCAGTATGGTTTTCGTAAACACATTGGAACACTGGAGCAGTGCCTGAATCTCAGCTTAGTAGTGGGCAAGTACACTGTAGCTAGGTGCATCCTGTGTAACTAGCATTCATGGATCTAACTATGGCCTTTGATTGCATTAATCGATTAAGGCTTTGGCAAATATTATTAGAAATGGGGATGGAGGAACCACTTGTGCATCTTCTGGCTTCTATGCACATGAATACACAGGCCAAGGTGAGGTTTGGTCAAGGGGGTGAGCTTACGGGAGAGATTAACATTGGGCATGGCGTTCACCAGGGATGTGTGCTCGCGCCTTTACTGTTCGTTCTATATATAAACAAACTTGGCACCCATCTAACATCAGGTACACCAGACGTTCCTACGGACCTTGGCAATCCATACCCTTTTTTGTTACATGCAGATGATGCAGTTTTAATGGTACGCACCCCAAGAGCCCTGAGATCACAGGTCAACTAATTTGTGGAACTTATGGGATCCCTTGATATGCTGACCAATTTCACAAAATCTTTTATTATGGCTTGTGGCCTGAAACGTTACTCCTCCCAAGTGTTGGGGTTGGATTTACCATCTAGTTAGTACTAACACATATTTGGGGGTAGTTTTTAGCTCTACTGGTTCCTTGGTACCAAACTTTATTGAGCGGACAACCAAGTTATCTAGGGCAATTGGTTATCTTTTCAGCTTACTGTCCCCCCCAGGCAGTCGACTATTTGCCCCTTTGTTCCAAATCTATTCTATGCCATACGTATCTGTTGCCACCTATGGGGCAGGAGTTTGGGGTGCCAGAGATATATCAGTGCTACAAACTGAATAAAACTGCTTCTGCATAAACTCTTGTCCATTCCTCCATCCAGATCACTCTTTGTCTGCCATAATGAGCTGGGATTAAGCTACATATGTGACTTAGTTCAAATCTGCTCCCTTTTGCTATGGCTTTCAAACTGGAAAAATGAAGAGGCGACGTTAACGAGACAACTTATAAAAGTTTATTTAGCTTGTGATAAAGGACTTGACATTCCGTGGCTTGCATTTGTAGAAAAATATTTAAGTGCCATTAGCCTTCATTAAGCATTCACTGATGTGAAAACCTGTATAACATTGTCCAGGAAGTGAGTTCGATCTCTATTGTTAAGCCATGGTCAAGAAAAAAGGTTAAGCACAGAGGGGCATATTATCAAGCACATCGTTAAAATTATCGCCGCTAAAGCGACGATAATGGGCTTGATAATATGCCGGTGAGAATTCCAATAGAAGCCCATGTTGACACCAGAACATGGGCTTCTATGGGAATTCACAAGGGCATATTATCAAGCCCCTTATCGCCGCTTTAGCTGCAGTTTTCTGCTGCTAAAGCGGCGATAATTTTACCTCCGTTTCTTGATAATATGCCCCAGAGTTACTAAACACCTCAATTGTGGCTTACCTCTTCCTGAATCATGACAATACCCTTAGTAATTATTTGCGTCATGGGAGAGGGCAATGGGAATGCTCTTTGATGTTTCGCTTCCGGGCAGACCCAATAAAACATTTACTTTGTTTTCCCTTGGTTTTCAACACAATTTTGTATCCCTTGTTTACCCTTGTAATATTATTTTTAAACAGTTGATGTTGCATTTCACCTTTTCTGTGCTTTTTGTCAGAAATACACCAAAATATTTTTAATGCCTTTGATCAAATCCAGAAACTTAACTCATATTGTATATAGTCATTGCTCTTTCTGAAACAACTCTATGATGATGAAACATGCTTTTATGTTAGCCTATTCTTAACAGCTCCTGTATGCTCTAGACCTGTGGCACTCAAAGTACGGCCTGCGGCCCTACAGTGGCCCGGCAGACCTTCCATGGCGGCCTGCAGATCTCTGACCTTTTGCATGAAACCACAACACAGCTGCTCCATTTGTAGCAGACTCCCTAGGCTCTTGTTAAACACAAAATAGGGCCACTGGAGCAAGCGCAATAACAGCTTCAATGCTCATGCTCCAGCGGCTCTATTTTGTGTTTACTCATAGCCTCAGTGATGTCATGCACCAGGTAACTGGCTCTGGCAGGAAGCAAAGGCCCTTTAAAAGTCAGCTGTTAAGCTTTCATAGCTGACTTTTATTGGCCGTTCCAAGAGTATCCTGCTGCCCTTGCCGACAATGTTGTCATCTGTAGCCTGATCTCGTCCAAACTCTCAGCCCACTGAGGACTTCTGCAGGGGACGTCTTCTGGATCGGCCCAGTATGTTTCCTTATTAGCTGCAGGCAGGCCAGCTCCTATGCCAGCCTGCTCACACCAGCCTGCCTTCTTCGCAGGTCCTTCTTCAGGTCAGTGATGGACTGTGTTTTTGGCTGCTTGTAGGCCTGTTTTACAGTCTGCTGGGCCAGATTTTACTGTTGATTTTCCTGATATTAAAACTGGCTCAAATCAATGCAGTCTTCCATAACATGCAAAAAACGTACATGTCTTTACAAGATAAAAAATGTCCCAATTTCCTAACATGGGTCTCTTTTTTAGTTTTCTAATTTACTAAAAGCGTCCACTCTTATTTGGGTACTGGGGCCTATTTTGGGTCCCAGTTTGACCAGCGGCAGCTTAATCGCTTGGGCAGGGGAGTGTTGCCTCCCTGCCAGCCTTGAGTAAAAATAAAATGGCAATGAAAAGATTTCATTGCCATTTTGTTTTTCCAACGGCCGCACTCACCACACTGCAGCATCCAGCCTTTACTAATCCCAGACACATGCGGGCGTGTCAGCAGGAGATGTCAGTAGCAGTGTCTGGCTGGATACTCCACAGTGTGCATGTCACTTTGGCCTGCTGTCTTGAGACGGCCAAAGTGACATGTGCTCTTTGAAGCTCCCCACCTAGCTGTCTTAGACTGTTGGGTGGAAACCAACCACAGGCTTACAGGGTCTGAAGAAGCGTCCAGCCAGGTCGTCCCATCCAATCCTGTGACTGCTCTTAGAGTATGAGAGTGGCACCAGGATTGATTAAGGGAGCTGGCTGGGCCCATGCTGCAGTTTAGGAGAAGATCGGGACAGGAGCAAGGAGCGCAGCCAGGTAAGTGAACTTTTTTTCTTTTCCTCCTGCCCTCTATTTCCATCCCTCCTGCCCTCCCAGACCCTAGAACTGGCAACTGCCACTAACTTTGACTCTGTCTCTCACACCCCCATTTCACTGCACGTCTATTTTTATAATTTTTCAGGTCTTTTTATAGGCCTCCCTGTCTCTGTTCACAGGTGACAAGCATTCCTCTTGTCTCTGCATGTGTGTTTGCAGGTGAATACTGTATTTGTCTAGTAATGATTTGAAAAGGTGGTGATTTTTTTTTACTCTAGAAGACCCACCGCCTCTGACTCCGCCCCCACCCGCCTATCGGTGCGGCTCTCGGCCACAAACCAGATTGTACTTTTGGCCCCTGAGAAAAAGTTTGTGAGTAAACCATGCTCTAGACTATCAATGTGCCCTCATTAAACTGCTTTTTCTCATTGCTTAAGCAAGTATGGTCTCAACTTTTAAATTGTAAGAGTTAAAGCTGAGTCTAATGCACTGCATCACAGCAGAATAAAGATGAATTGAATTGAGTGATTTAAATTGGACCAAACCTTGAGTAACAGCCAAAGCAGCGCCACGCAGCAGTCTTACCTGGCTCCAGGGCTGGGGGGCAGAGTCGCCGGTAGTCACCCTCGCCACCTCTTGTTGCACCGAGGCCGCCGTGGAGGAGGACTACAGCCCCCAGCAGCCTCTCAGTGACCCGCCCACATCCGGCGGAAAGCACGCCCGGAGGCGCTACTTCAGCCGAGGCTCCCTCGGTGGAGCGGGGGGACCAAACCTTGAGTAACAGCCAAAGCAGCGCCACGCAGCAGTCTTACCTGGCTCCAGGGCTGGGGGGCAGAGTCGCCGGTAGTCACCCTCGCCGCCTCTTGTTGCACCGAGGCCGCCGTGGAGGAGGACTACAGCCCCCAGCAGCCTCTCAGTGACCCGCCCACATCCGGCGGAAAGCGCGCCCGGAGGCGCTACTTCAGCCGAGGCTCCCCCCGCGTCGCGGGACGCGCGCGGGCGTCGCCGGGCTGAGCCCGGGCAGAGGGCGGGCCGTCTGTGGCCGTCAGGGGACGGAAGAGGCCGGGCTGGGCCACCCTATTTATCATTCGCCCTGGACATCTCATTGTGAGTAATACCATTCGAGACACTGTGAACATTGCTGGTCATAATATAACCTTTTTCACTGTGACTCTTTCAGCGCCCGGGGTGGGCAGCAGGACTTGTGAATATTAAGTGTGACTCAAAGTTAGTGCTGCAAAAGGCGGGAGACTAAAACTATCCATAATACTTGTACAAGTGACTGACCCGTATTATGGCTGATAAAAGTCAGACACGGTTATTAAGATCTAAGCGTTGTATTCCCAATGCCTCCCAGGTACAGAAAGAAGCCAATAGCTCGGTTTTTCCAGTCATAATGCAGCCCACGGCTATTGATCGTATGCTAAAAAGAGCGCTGGGGGCTGTATCCAGTGAAATCGAGCGAACCGAGAGGCGTCTCTCTTTAACCCCTGACGCTGACCCTGACCTTGTTGAAAGAATACGAGACCGGGAGCAGGAGATTTTACTCATTTCACCCCCCAGCACTATAGACACCAGTGAGAGGGACTTCCCATGTGCCCAACCCACGTTCACCAGTAAGAAGAAGGAGGCAGGTCATATCAAACGCACTGCTACACGCATAAAAAATAAGTGCGCCCCTAAAAAGCGAAAGATCACTAATAGTGTAGCCCCATCCACTAACCCCACTAATAGAAACTCCTGCGGGTTCGAGCGTGCCTCCCAGACAAGCCCCCAGACAGATGCTCCAATTTGGTTAAATAAGATCATGTTAGACCTTCAGGCCCAGATTGAATTATTGATTGTTAATTTATTAAAGCCGGTCACAAGTAGACTAGATAAAATATTAAGGGCCTCATGTAGGTAGCCAAATACCGGTCGGTAACGGCCGATTTTCGGTAATTTTACCGTTACCGACCGGTATTTTGGCTAATGGTATGTAGGGGGACAATTTTTGGTGTCGGACTTTACCGAATCGTTAAAATTACCGAATCGGTAATAATACCGAATCGGTAATGTTACCGAATCGGTAACTTTTCCGAATCGGTAATTTTACCGATTCGGTAAATTCCGACACCAAAATCGAGATGTAGGGGGAGTGTGTGGGTGTGTTTTAGAGTCGGTATTTACCACCAACTTTTAGTTGGTGGTAAATAATTAAAGTATGTATTTATGCATATTTACGCGCGTAGCAGTGTGCAATGTGGCATACATACATGCCCTTAGGGCATGTATGTGTGCCACATGTGCACACATGGCCGAATCAGGGGTGCAACAGGGTGTCAATGTGACACCCTGCCACCCATGCAAGTGTTCCCCCCATTACCGAATCGGTATTTACCGATTCGGTAATGAGGCATACCTTCCCATCAATGGGAAGGTATGCCTCATTACCGAATCGGTAAATACCGATTCGGTAATTACCGAATAGTAACGAATCGGTAAAAAATACCGACTCATTACCTACATACGAGTTACCACTTCTAAAATACCGATTCGGTATCGTTCGGTATTTTAGAAGTGGTAACTGGTATGCTACCTACATGAGGCCCTAAGTGAGATAAAAAACAGAGTGTCTAAAGACCCCCTGGCAGGTGCCCCGAGTACCCACACTAGCCCCCGAGTGACCCACTTAGTCACTAAAAAGGTGACTAATGCTAATGAGAGTAGGAATACACACACAATTTTAGCACAAATTCATGAGCCTTCCATCTCCCACGGACAGGTGGCTAGTAATGACATTGCTAGTGAGAGCACCCGGCGCCCGGATAAAGGACCAGGAAAACAGAATCCAGACGTACAGTCTGAGACTTTGGCCGGTCCCATAAATGATGTAGCTGCCTACGAAAAGAGTCCTTCCCCTACATATAAGCAATTCCCCACGATTAACCTTCCACCCGAGGCTTGTCCGTTGGTCGTTGTGTTTGCAGGGGTCCCAGAACTCAAAGAAACACAGAAAGAATCCCAAGAGGAGCTAAAAAATAAACTCATCTTCTGGCTTAACCAGAATAAACCTATTGCCAACAACCAGGTTGGGGAAATCCTTTTGGTTAGACGAGTGAACTGGGTAGGGAGGAGCCCGAAAACTATCGAGGGAAACTGCATCATTGCCAATTTTAGGGACTGCAGGGTGGTGGAGCATATTTTGAGTTTGGGACCCTCGAGAAGTATGACAAGTATAAGGCCCTTGCCACTTAGCTCCTTTTATTCAAAGCAACAGGTACTGAATGAGGGACTGCACCATGGGTGGAGACAGGCCGAGGGACGACACCCTGGGTCAAACAGAGGTCTGAATTTCGCCCATCAAGCTACGGGGGTCTGGGATGGAGGACACCAGTCCTGGGTAAACAGGTTCGCCCCTTTAAGGTCACTAGAGGAGATTGATTGACTGTGTAATCCTCACTCCTCTTTAGTACAGGTTGACATGGATGGCCTGCTGGATGAAGTCTTTTCGGGATATGGGTCACCCGCGGAAGAAGGGCATCTAGCACTTGGTGGGGAGAGGTCTAGGATCTTAGCAAAAACCCAATGAGCATTAGACACTCAGGGTGTGGGTGGCGTATACACACCCCCCGAGTCAGTCACTCTAGTGACCAAGCGAAGCAACCAAGCTAGTGACTTACAGATCCAATCCCTTGGAAGGGAAACTGGGGGGGGGACTTATCATTAATCAAGAACTGGCAGTGGTAGGGCCCGTTATTATTGAAAAAGAGGGCTTGAGAATTATTTCGTGGAATATTGCAGGTATTGCAGGAAAATTTAACAACAAGGAATGGCAGCAGTTTATGACGCCTTTCCATATCATCTGTCTGCAGGAAACCTGGCCCACTGATAACACTCACTACCAAATAGCCGGTTACAAATGTTTCTTTGTACCCGCCCAGAAAACCCCATCAGGCAGGGCCAAGGGAGGCCTGCTCACATATATTGACCTAAACATAGAAGGCAAATGGTCTAAGGTGGATTGGTTCACATGGAACATACAGGCCCTTAGGTTTAGAAACAAAGGGCTGGGCCTTGTTTTGTTCAATGTGTACAATGCCAACGCCTCGGAAAGTGATCTCTCTACTCTGAAGGAGTTGGATGCCAGGTTGAAATACGAACTTGCCATCGCACAGGGTGCCTTGGCCCCCCTGTTATTAGTAATGGGTGACTTGAATTGCCACCTATGTCCTGGCCTGTTCCCCTTTAATGCTAATTGGTCTAACTGCCCCATAGAAAAGGGACCCCACTTTAGCCACTCGTCAACTGGCCTGGAATGGGGAAAGCTTATCCACTCCTTCGATCTTGAGCATACAGTCGACAGGATCACTCCAGGACCGGATGGAACTATCCCCCCGACTTTTAAGGGGAGAGGGTGTTCGTCCTATATAGATTACATATTTGTTTCGAGAGGCCTAAAAAGTCGCATTATCAAGGTAGACATCGAGTGGAGCCCTTTTAGCGACCACAATCCGCTGGTAATGGATCTTCTGCTCCAAGTTCAGCAAAAAACTAAGCCAGTGGATGGCACTTTTATGGAAACTGTGACGGCACAGGGCAGAAGGCTTAAGTGGGCAAAAATAGATGGGCCCAGATTCTATAATACTCTGATGGAAAAAGGCAAGTCTTTCATCGACGAGTGCTTAGATCCACTGGTGCATGGGGCCTGCCTTATAAAAGCGTTCGACCAAATAACGCGTCTGGTGAACGAACTATTGTTGGCCAAGGCCCCTAAGAAACCCCATTCAGATTCACCAAAATGGTTTGATAGGGGTTGCACACGAGCACTGAAGAATTTAAAAATGGCCTTGAGTAGCAATCCGAGGGACCAGGATGTAGTTAAAACATGTAGGCTAGCTTATAAGAAGGAGCTAAAAAGACGGAAAGTCACGCTCCAGGTGGATGCTTGGGCGGCTCTCAGGGAGGCATCTGAAAACAGGGATATCACCGAATTTTGGAGATTAATAAACTCTCCTTGTTTTCAAGACAATAATGCCCCAAATATCCTCCCTGAACAATGGATCACCCATTTTGAGGGGCTATACAACCATGGGCAAGATACTCCACTACAGGAGAAGGGGACGATCATTACGAGTAACCAAGTGGTATTCTCTCTGGAAGAGATTAGATTGGGTATTGAGGGACTTACCAAGAAAAAAGCCCCGGGCCCAGATGGGATCCCCCCAGATTTATTTTTAAGTCAAGTGGATCTGTGGGCCCCCATTGTTACTAGAGTGCTGAACGCTGCTATTATGACCGTTTTGCCACGTTCATGGTCAACGGCCATTATAGTCCCTATTTTTAAAAAAGGGAGTAAGGATGACCCTCAATGCTATCAGCCTATATCTTTAATAGACGTTACTGCTAAAATTTTGGGTAGGGTAGTCTTGACCCGATTGACCGAGTGGGCTGAGGACAATAATATAATCTCAGATGTCCAGTACGGATTCAGGACTGGCAGGTCAACCACCGACCAATGCCTGAACCTATATATGCTGGTAGCAAAATACACCAAGACCAGCAATGAAGCTATGTACCTGGGGTTCATGGACGTGGCCGCTGCATTTGACCATGTCAACAGGAAGAAGTTATGGGCCATGATGAGTCAGTTTGGAATTGACCCGGGGTTAATACACATTTTAAGGGAATTACATAGTGATACCTCGGCTAGGGTACGGTATAACAAAGATGGGGGCCTGACTGAATCCTTTGGATGCACAAGTGGAGTGAGGCAGGGATGCATCTTAGCCCCTTTTTTGTTTTCGCTGTACATTAATAACCTGGAACAATCCCTCAATAATTTAAAAGTAGATTGCCCAAGGGTTGGGACCCGTAATATCCCAGTGCTGCTGTATGCAGACGATGCGGTTCTGCTGGCACGGACTCCTAAGAGTCTGCAGATCCTCATCGATGGGTTCGTTAAATTCATGGAGACAATTGACCTGTCTGTCAATTTAAAAAAATCATATGTTATGACAGCAGGCCATAGGCCATTGACCGGCTTTACCTATTGGATTGGGACCCATACTCTTGAAAGGGTGCAAACATTCTCTTATTTAGGGGTGCTATTTGATGATTCCTTAAAATTTACACCCCTTGCACAAGAAAGAAGTGGAAAATTGGTTGCATCCTTTGGGGCAATCTCCGGTTATGGGAGAAAAGTTGGCCGTTGGAGCCCAGAACAAACAACTAATTTGTACGGCTCAATGTGTTGCCCTAAAACTATGTATGGCTCAGAAGTCTGGGGTTTTATAAACTTGGACGGTATACAAAGGGAAGAAAACAAAATATTTCGTTCGATATTGAACGCCCCCAACTGTACGCCAGCTGTTATTGCCCACAAAGAACTTGGAAGACCCTATATAGAGGATCTGATCAAGTTCAGACCTATTTTGGCCTGGCTGAAATTATGGACGAATCCTGAAGCAGCACTAAGTAGGACGATCATGCAAGACTGTCGGGGAAGAGACAAATATTTCAAAATCCCATGGATTAGCTATATCAAGAATACCTTGGAAAACATGGGTTATTCAGAGATGTTCCTTAACCCTTCATCGATCACAGCACAGGATAAGTTAAAACTAAAGAGAAGCTTCTTGGAACTTAGAGCAGCAGATAGGAGTACATTAGAAGAGACTAAACCCTCGGTGAGCGCCCATAACTTGCTTGTAACGACTAGTGGGTTGGAACCATATCTGTGTGTCCTTTATAATGCCCAAGAGAGGTTTTTAATGGCACGTTTTAGGCTCAATTTTTTACCTTATTTATTGGCTGAACCAGCTGGTTTTAACAGTTCTATTGAGCAGAAGGGTCCCTGCGGCTGCGACAATAGGTCTCCGCAGGACACCCTTCATTTTGTACTTTTATGTCCTATGTTTAGCCTCCCTAGACGCAGATTTTTGATAGGCATTTTGAAAAAGGAAAGATTCACTCGGGCAAAGGAGGCCTTGACTTTTCTACAAAGGGCTAGTGACCCATTGACTTTATGTGCAGTGATAAGTTTCCTAAAATTTGCATTTAGACTCAGAGTCTCTAGAGGGTAGCCCCATCTAGGAAGCCTGTAGAAGGGGCAATGTGTTAGTTATAGGCAACCCACGTCTGTGATTGGTATGTGTCCAATGATATATTTGCATACATATAGTATCATTCAATGTTCTATGAATTGATTTAATATTGTCTTAAATGTATAATTGTGTAATCTTTTATGATGATTTTTAACCATCGAATAAAGAACTATTGAATTGAATTGAGTGGGATTGTTGGGGGAGTACAAAAAAGAATTTGAATGTCTATCCTAATGCCCATTATGTGCACTGGTATGCTCAACAGCTTAATCTTATTATGCAACAATATTATGCAACAAGCAGTAGGAAAAATCTTGGAGGCCTACATTTTCTTTTTGAATGTAGCAGGCATGGCGACATTCTTCTAACGTTCATCAAAAAGAGCCAAAATACTTCAGGACATTGTGACCAGAGGATTCCAAAGGGGATCTGCAGCTTGTTGGAACTCTCACATACGCACAGTCAACCTCATGTACAAATATAGGGTTGATCTTGAGAAATGTTTCAACACCATAGAAGCCAGTATTGACTTTAAATGCAAAAGTTGAAATGAGGCTCTTTGCTCTGTAAGAACACTACAAGACAGGGAGTTCCAGTTTTTTCCGTTTTTGTTCCATTAAATAATGCCTTGTGTTGACATACTATATAACCAGGTACAAAAATGAGAAATAAATACTTTATTTGTACAAAAGCTACAATTGAGTTTATCACCTGCATGAACAAAGTCAGGGAAGGCATTGGCAATTTCGATAGCAGACTGCCGAAAGACTTTTGTATTTCAAACCGTAGGAAAAACATAAGCAGCCTCATCCAAACTGCCAAGGAAATATGTGCCACAATAGTTGTGCATGCAAAGGAATGTTTTTTGTTTACCAAGCATTTACTGTGTGCCACATTTCTGCAAAGTGACCACTTTGCATATCATGATATTACCTTCTCTGAACAAGCACTGAATCAGGCTGTAGGAGCGTATCCTATGCTCAACAAAGAGACACTGAGAACTGAGTTAACTGCACTGTACAGAATACTTGTATGACGACAGGCTTCTGGTTCCACTTCTTTGCTCACTTTAATTCAAACGCTTAATATGGAGAAATCGCTTACAGAGATACTGGCTTTATTAAAGATACTCATAACTACTCCTATGACAGCAGCAGAGTCTGAACAATGTTTTTCAACTTTGAACAGAATTAAGACATTCTTGAGGAACACCATGACTGAGGAAAGACTAAATACTTTAGCAATGCTCTCTATAGAGAGAGACCTTATTAAGAGGATTCCAGACTTTAATGTTCAATCAATCAATCAATCAATCAAGAACATTTATAAAGCGCGCTACTCACCCGCGAGGGTCTCAAGGCGCTGTGGGGGGGGGGGGGAGTCGCTACTGCTCGAAGAGTCAGGTCTTGATGAGCTTCCTGAAGGAGAGATGGTCCTGGGTCAGACGTAGGTGGGTGGGGAGGGAGTTCCACGTCTTGGCCGCCAGGTAGGAGAAGGACCTTCCTCCGGTGGTGGTTCTGCGAATCCGTGGGACGGTGGCGAGGGCAAGGCTGGCGGAGCGGAGCTGGCGGGTGGGTGTGTAGAACGTGAGGCGGGTGTTGAGGTATTCGGGGCCCATGTCGTGGAGAGCCTTGTGTGCGTGGGTGAGGAGTCTGAACGTGATCCTCTTGTTGACGGGGAGCCAGTGCAGGTCTCTCAGGTGAGCCGAGATGTGGCTGTGTTGGGGAATGTCCAGGAGGAGGCGTGCCGATGCGTTCTGTATGCGCTGGAGTCTTTTCTGTAGTTTGGCGGTGGTCCCAGCGTATAGGCCATTCCCGTAGTCCAGTCAGCTGGTGACGAGGGCCTGGGTGACCGTCTTCCTGGTTCCAGTGGGGATCCACCGGAAGATCTTTCTAAGCATGCGGAGGGTGTTGAAGCAGGAGGAAGTGACAGCCTTGACGTGCTTGGACATCGTGAGGGAGGAGTCAAGGATGAAACCCAGGTTGCGTGCGTGGTCCGTGGGCTTGGGGGCGGTGCCCAGGGGGGGGGCCACCAGGAGTCGTCCCGGGCGGAGGGGGAAGGTCCGAGGATGAGGACTTCTGTCTTGTCTGAGTTCAGTTTCAGCCGGCTGAGCTTCATCCATTCTGCGACATCTTTCATTCCTTCCTGGAGGCTGGCTTTGGTGGTGGCGGGTTCGTTGGTGAGGGAGAGGATCAGCTGGGTGTCGTCGGCGTAGGAGATGAGGTTGTCTTTGCGTGCGATGGCTGCGAGGGGGCTCATGTAGACATTGAAGAGGGTAGGGCTGAGGGAGGATCCTTGGGGTACGCCGCAGATGATCTTGGTGGCCGCTGCGCGGAAGGGCGGGAGCCGGACTCTCTGAGTTCAGTCGGAGAGGAACGAGGTGATCCATTCCAGGGCCTTTCCTTGGATCCCGGCGTGGTGGAGGCGGGTTGTCAGGGTGCGGTGGCAGACAGTGTCGAATGTGGCCGACAGGTCTAGGAGGATGAGGGCGGCAGTTTCACCGTTGTCAAGCAGGGTCCTGATGTTGTCGGTGGCTGCGATGAGGGTGGTCTCGGTGCTGTGGTTTGCTCGAAATCCGGACTGTGATGGGTCGAGGGAGCTGTTTGACTCGAGGAAGGTGGTCAGCTACTTGTTGACGGTTTTCTCGATGACCTTAGCGGGGAAGTGGAGGAGCGAGATGGGGCGGAAGTTCTTGAGGTCAGTGGGGTCCGCGGTGGGTTTCTTCAGGAGGGTGCTGATCTCCGCATGCTTCCAGCTCTCCGGGAATGTGGCGGCTGCGAAGGAGTTGTTAATGATGTCCCGGAGTTGGGGTGCGATGATGGAGTCGGCTTTGTTAAAGATGTGGTGTGGGCAGGGGTCGGCTGGGGAGCCGGAGTGGATGGTGTTCATCATGTGGGTGGTGTCATCCGTGCTGACGGGGTTCCAGGTGCAGAGGGTGGTGGTGGGGGGCGTTGGTTCGGTGGATGGGTGCGTAGTCTGGGCACCGAAGCTGTCGTGTAGATCGGCGATCTTGCGGTGGAAGAAAATGGCGAGGGAGTCGCAGAGGTCTTGCGATGGCGTGATGTCGTTGTTGCTGGCGCCGGGGTTGGAGAGCTCTTTGACGATGCTGAAGAGTTCCTTGCTGTTGTGGGCATTGTTGTCCAGTCGGTCTCTGAAAGATGTTTTTTTGGTGGTGCGGATCAGTTGGTGGTGTTGGCGGATGGCGTTCTTGAGGGCTGTCATGTTTTCTGTTGATTGGTCGTGGCGCCAGGCTTTTTCGAGGGTACGGCAGGATTTCTTGGAGTTTTTGAGATCGTCAGTGAACCATGAGGCTTTTTTGCTGTCGGGGTTGCTTGGGGGGGTTTTTCAGTGGAGCAAGGGCGTTGGCGCAGTTGGTGATCCACTGCGTGAGGTTGTGGGCTGCTTCGTTGGGGTCTGTGGTGTTGGCAGGTTGGTTTTGGCTCAGGGAGGTGGTGAGCTGGTCAGTGGTGATCTTGCTCCAGCATCTGCGCGGAGCTTGCTGCGGGCGGTGGTGGGTCGTGGTTTTCCTGAAGTTGAAGTGGACGCAGCTGTGATCGGTCCAGTGAAGTCCGGTGGTGTGGCTGAAGGAGATGTGGTTGCTGGAGGAGAAGATGGGGTCAAGCGTGTGGCCGGCATAGTGGGTGGGGGTGTTGACCAGTTGCTTGAGTCCGAGGTTGGCGAGGTTGTCTAGCAGGGTGGTGGTGTTGTTGTCCTTGGTGTTCTCCAGGTGGAAGTTGAGGTCTCCTAGTAGGATATAGTTGGAGGAGGCGAGGGCGAGCGGACTGATGCAGTCTGCGATGGCTTCGCTGAATTGTGTGTGTGGTCCCGGGGGTCTGTAGATGAGGGTGCCTCTGAGGGTGGTCATGGGGTCGGTGTGTATCTGGACGTGAAGGAGCTCGGCGGCGGTGAGGGTGTCATCGGTGTTGGTCGTGATGCGTATGGTGTTTCTGTAGATAATGGCGATGCCGCCTCCGGCTCGGTTGGCGCGGTCCCTCCGGGTGATCTTATAGCTGTCAGGGATGGCTATGGCGATGTAGGGCGCTGAGGAGGCGTTCATCCAGGTTTCCGTGAGGAAGGCGACGTCCGGCGCTGTTGTGTCGAGGAGGTCCCATAGTTCGACGGCGTGCTTGTGGACGGAGCGGGTGTTGAGCAGGATGCACTGGAGGTGGTTGTTGTTGGCGCCTGTTCTGGAGGGCGAGGTGCAGGTTCGGAGGCAGGTGAATTTGCAGGTTTGGCAGCTGAAGGGTCCGTGGGTGCGCTTCGGGGTGGCTTGGTAGCAGTCGGGTGTTTTCGTTTGGAGTTGAGTGTGTTGAGGGCGGCGGAGTTGTATCTCAGTCGGGTCCTCTAGGTGCAGCGGGGGCCAGGGGTTCTGGCGCTGGGTGTGGTCCAGGCACGGACAGGTGCAGACGGGCTTGCCTTAGGCGCGCCTTCGGCGCGCCAGCGGCGCGGCTTCTACGCGGCTGCTACGCGGCCTCCATATGAGGGGCTGTGGGAGGGAGGAGCAGCTGGGAGGCGGGAGCGGGGTGGCGAATGGGACAGCGAGGGGCGGGGCCGCAGGGACCCAGTGGCGGGAATGGACACCGAGGCGAGCGGGGAAAGGGGGTAAGGGGTACAGAAGGCAAAACGGGGGAGAGGGTTACGGGGCACAAAGGGCAAAAACAAGGCAACAATGAGTGAGGGGCAAAGAAGGCAAAACGGGGAGAGGGATACGGGGCACAAAGGTCAAAACAAGGCAACAATGAGAAGGGGCATTGAAGGCAAAACGGGGAGAGGGATACGGGGCACAAAGGTCAAAACAAGGCAATAATGAGAAGGGCACAGAAGGCAAAACGGGGAGAGGGATACGGGGCACAAAGGTCAAAACAAGGCAACAATGAGAAGGGGTACAGAAGGCAAAATGGGGGAGAGGGATACGGGGCACAAAGGTCAAAACAAGGCAACAATGCGAAGGGGCACGGAAGGCAAAACGGGGAGAGGGATACGGGGCACAAAGGTCAAAACAAGGCAACAATGAGAAGGGGCACAGAAGGCAAAACAGGGAGAGGGATACGGGGCACAAAGGTCAAAACAAGGCAACAATGAGAAGGGGTACAGAAGGCAAAACGGGGGAGAGGGACACGGAGGCACAAAGGGCAGAAACAGTGGCGGACTCACAGGCAAGCAGGAGCAGGCGGTCTAGCCAGCGAGCAGTGAGGGCAGAGTCACGGGAGGACCGTGTGGCGGCTGGGGGGCGACCTACCTGAGGACAGGGTCAAGTCATTGAAAAGTTTGCAGCTATTAAAGACAGACATGCTAATTTTGTCTACAAGAAGTGAACAATAAAATTCATAAACCTAACATTTTGAGACTGCTGGTGGTTTGTGACATGTGCATTCATTCCTTATCTATTGTGTAAAGTTGGAGTCAGTTAAATAAATCAGTGGTGTATGGCAGAATTGAATGTGTATATATTTTACCATATGTATGCTCTGCTGAATAATAAGCATTTGAGACATATCAAAGTTCTTTATTTTATGTTTAGCAGTATCTATCTCCTTATGTTGTGTAGGCTGATACAGCTTTCTTTGAAATTGCTATGTGATTACAAACAGGGGCGGCTGGTGTACACGGGCGAGATGGGCATCGCCCTGCCACCCTGGGGGACTAAAAAAATGCCTGATGGAAAACACTGAGCAGCTAGCAATAAATTGTGCTGGCTGCTCATGCTCAGTGAACAAACATGTACAAATTTGGGGGTTTCTTTATGGGGTGTGGGGGTATGGCCTTTGCTTTGCAGTGTCTGCACATGCTTTTGGCTGGGCCAAGATTTCTTCAACCTAGAGCCAGAAAGCAGGGCAGTGACCACACACTGGTGGGTGCAGTCTGTGTCTAACTAGCAGAATAGCATTTCGATTTTGGGCGTTATTCTCTTGGCCCAGGGCAGAGCTGGAGGCCCTCAATTAATTCCAATGGCCGAGGGCGGAGCAGTCCGGCAGGCTTAGAGTTTGTGGGGGTGTGGCAGTGGCCTTTGCCTCCTCCATCAGACCCAGCAACAGTTGTTGTTGTTTCAAGTGATTGGTTTGCTGGGGTCTGGGGGAGGAGTCGAAAGACCAAATCCAGAATTTTCCAGTTTGGGCTTGTTTCATCGTGGCTTGTCCATGCTCTCATTGATATTGCCATGCTGTGCACTGCAGTCCTCTTGGTCACGACGAGGAGCCCGGCTTCAGAACATCGATTGAGCAGGTCATCATCACGTCGGCAACACACGGGGGTAAGTCAGTGAAAGTGAGAAGCGACCCACCACCACCCACAATAACCTCTTAATTATAGGGGCACTGCACTGTTTAACTGTTGTTTTTAATTTGTATCACTGTCTACTCTGCTGCAAATCCGATAATTTACTTTACTGCTGCCTGCGGGCCCGGCCGGCAGGGTGACTGACTGACTTTGATTCTGGAATCTGTGGCGGTAGTTGGGGGGTGGTAGGGGAGGGTGCACTGGCTACTGGCTTAGAGGCCTTGGCTCTTGTTAGTGAGTTAGTGTATGTTGTTACATACACACGCCGCGGCACAGGTCGGACTCGGAGCGGACTCAACTGCAGACAGGGGCCCAGGCACAAGCGGTAAGGAAAAAACATGCATTCCTGGCTCCTAGACTAAAACACGCATGCCCAAACTTCCGAAGACTGTTTAAGTGTTGTTTTAAATTTTTTATCACTGTCTGCTGCGAATTGCAGCAGACAGTGTTAAAAAATTAAAACACTTAAACAGTCTTCGGAAGTTCGGGCATGCCTGCGAATCCAATATTAAAAATGTACTTTACTGCCGCCTGCGGGCGAGGCCGGCAGTGTGACTACTGACTTTGATTCTGTGGCGGTAGTTGGGGGGTGGTGGGGGAGGGTGGCTTTAGGCCTTGGCGCTTGTTAGTGACTGTCACTTGACTTAGTGTATGTTACTAGTGCTACATTACATACACACGCCGTGGCGCAGGTTGGAGCGGACTCAACTGCAGACAGGGGCCCAGGCACAAGCGGAAAGGAAACGTGCATTCCCTGGCTCAGAGCAGACTAAAACATGCATGCCTGAACTTCAGAAGACTGTTTAAGTGTTGTTTTTACTTTTGTCACAGCGCCGATAATTAACTTTACTAACGCCTGGGGGCCCGGCCGGCAGGGTGACTTCTTTGATTCTGTGGCGGTAGTTGCGGGGGGAGGGGATTGGGGGTGTCTTAGAGGCCTTGCCCTGGTGGCATATGTACATTGTTGTACTTGTGCAACTTGTTGGTAACTTTTCGTTTTGGTTGCATTTGTTGGGCAATGGGCAGCAGAGACAGTTTGAGTGAGGCCCCTGTCCCCTGCGCGCCTCCGTGTGCCATTCTTAACAATTCCATTCACTGAAACTGCTGCTTATTCGTTTCGGTTTACATGGAGATTGGTGTTTTTACTCGTCCTTCTACCTTTATGAATGCCATTCGTAAAGGTAGAAGGATGAGTAAACACCGTTCTCAATGTTTAACCAAACAAATAAGCAGCATTTTCAGTTTGTCTTTCAAGCGTCTACTTAAAGACGCAGTTGGTTTGATGTTGAGCCCTATTACCTTTTACCTCATTTAATCCCATATTGGACATGATTTTTCACACCTGTTGGTATAAGTGGGCTTCGCAATTTTAACAGGCCTGAGGCCTGCAAGAACTGCGTTTGTTAATGTAAACACTTAACATGGCAGTGCCTCTAGGTAAGGGAAGTGTTGCACCGTGTCAGCTGCAGATGTTCGGCCAGGGTCTGGCTATTGCCCTGCTCCTTAGGTCGACAACTTCTCATCGCCTGGCTTCACGATGCACAATGATTCCATGGGAATGCTAACAAATTAGAGCAAGCGACAATGATTGACACCCATGGCATGCTTACAAAGTTGACAGTCCTCAAAAGCAGAGGCTGATTCCTCGTGGCAAATGGCTTATCAAATACTTACCCAAGAAAAGGAGTGGGATGAGTAAATCCAAGGTTCACTAGAAGAACAACAATGGAGATTAATTTACGCGTACAAATAACGTTGTACGTTACTACCTAATACGTTTATAAGTTTTTTGTAATTGCCCAAACTTAAGCTATAATTGAAGAGGGCGCGTGGCATGGATCTCCTTGCAGTTCTAATAATAAAATAAAGAACTCTGCACCCCCAAAGTCTATACATATTGGAGTATCCTAACATTTTAAATTGAAAAAATAAAATAGCATGATTTCTGTTATCCTAGCATTCAGTAGACGCCCGCTGGGATGTTCGCCTATATTTGAAAGCCTTTGATTATTTGTGAACTCTGACAGTTGGTAAAAAAGATATTATTTTACCATGGATACATGAATACTAATTTGCTGCAACGCAAGGCTCGTTGTTGCTAACACAGGAACAAGAGATAATCGTCACCACAGCAGGCGGCCAGTTTAGTTACTGGACTGCAGTGACAGCACATCATTCACAGAGGGTCCCTTTAGGTGAATGATCAGACTGTTCACTGTTATATGTAGTGCACTGCGGGGAGTAATTCTTGGAAGGCTATTGGAAACTGTTTTGTTTAGTTTACTCTTTTGTCGTACTCATTTGCTTTAAACCATGTGATTTTTTTCTGTGCACAAAACTGCATTCACCAACTGGGTGGCACGAGCGATCAAAATGTATGTGACAGTGTTAGACTAATTGGCTGGATGCGCGGCATTTGTGATGACTTTCTGTATTGCTTCAATTGTCTGTTTTGTAAAAATGAAGCATGTTTACAGTGCCCCAAAGAGCAATGCATGAATGCAGTGTCTGGCACATGACTTTGACATGCTATAGAACACAACATGTTTGTTTCCATTATGCCTTCTTGTCTCCACCTGTACTCCCGAGTTTCCCTCGCCTGCTTCTTCCCGCTCTCATCAGGAATCAGAGCCTACACTACACAACTCTGTACAAAGACCCAGTAACGTGAGTGACTATGCTGAACTTAGTGGGCATGCTGGCGCAGTGGCGTGACGTAGCGTTTTTACCAATAAGCATCTCCACGACCACACCCATGCTTATCTTTACAAACTCTGAAGGATGAAAAGCAGAGGCTCGCCTACCGTAGAGTCAAGCTCGTGACCTTCAGGCTCCACTTCCATTGCTGACTTGTGAACTCACCTCACTGACTGACTCATGAACTCACCCTACCCTTTCTAAACTGTTCTTTGGCTATACCTCGCCCCTCAAAGGTGAAGGGTTAACCCCTGGGCTGAGATACAAAAG
This sequence comes from Triturus cristatus, assembly GCF_964204655.1. Classification (NCBI taxonomy): domain Eukaryota; kingdom Metazoa; phylum Chordata; class Amphibia; order Caudata; family Salamandridae; genus Triturus; species Triturus cristatus. Next base: position 1,076,341,096 of record NC_140591.1, on the reverse strand, counting down.
ATGCGGTATGATTAAATGCAAATGTCAGCTTTGACAGCTCAAGCTTGCCAGAAAGGAGGCCAGTGGCGTACTTGATGTTTGTTTTCTTAATGTTAGTCAAACCTTTCTTGGGAACTTGACTCACAACACCAGCTGGGGTCCGAGTTGGTTCCCTGCTGTGCTGGTGCCCTTGAAAGTCCTATTGGGATGGGGGAGTGTAGTCACTTGTCAAATTACGATGAGAAGTGCCGGCACTGTCCTACTGAAAGTGTACCCGTGCTGGCATCAAATACTGGTATACTATAGTCCCATTCAAAGTATGTCAGCCCTGATGAGAAGTGCTGATACTGTGCCCTTAAAATATAGCAGGCTGGGCTCGTGAGAAGTGATGATACTGTCCTAATAAAAGAATAGCTGTGCTGATGGGAAGTGATGGTACTGTTGCATTCAATTTATAAGAGCCCAGATTTAAAAAAAAAGGTTGATATTGTCCTATTAAAATTAACACATGAGAATCCTGGCACCGCCTCATTAAAGTATAGTCATCTGATGAGAAGTGCTGGGCTGGTACTGTCTCATTACAATATAGCAGCCTGGTGAAAAGTGCATTACTTCCACTTTAAAAGTATAGCAGGGCTGATGAGAAGTGCTGACGCTGACACATTAAAATATAGCAGCCTGCGAAGAACTGCTGGCAGTGCCCCCTTCTAAATATAACAACGCTGGTGAGAAGGGTTGACATTGATCCATTACAAGTACTATGTGACATTTAAAGCTACAGCATCACTGCTCAGAAGTGCTGCCGCTACTTCATTAAATGCAAAAAGAACAAGTGATGGACAGAATGCAGAACAATGTCATACATTCACCCCAGTACAGCCATCTGGGCCTAAATCCATTGTTTCTCTGCTCACCATGCCATTCCAGTTTGGACCCAGCCATATGCAAATCAGTCTTGACCCTGCGCACAATGGGAACAGTCCAGCCCGAACTGCTACTTCATTAAAAGAATTGCCGCCGTACTTTGAAGTGCTTATACTGTCCCATTTAAAGTGCATCAGCCCTATTGAAGTGCTAGTGCTGTCATTTAAAAGTATAGCTGCTCGGAGGGGCAGGGCTGGTCCCATACAAGTATAGTATCTCTTCCCTGAAGTGCTGATAACATCCCATTAGAAGAACAGCATTCAGGCTGAGAAGTGCTTATTCTATCTATTAAAAACATAGCAGACTCGATGAAAAGTGCCAGTGCTAGCTGAGGAAGTACACCAACTCTAACTCCAAGAAGTGCAAAAACGGCGCCCATAAAAGTTCAACAGCCCTACTTCCGACGGGCAGTCACTGTTCAATTTAAAGGACAGCATCCCTGCTAAACTATCTACTGAGAACAAGTAAAGATACTGAAAGATACGGTGTCATTAAAAATTCAGCAGACCGGTATTGGAATTCTAGTGCTGACTCATTAACAGTGCTGAGAAGCGTGGACACTGTACTATTAAATATGCATCAGCATTGCTGAGAAGTAGCAACCGGTACTGTACCATCAAAAGTCCATCAGTCCCACTGAAGTTCCTGTACAGTCGTAATAAAGGTACAGCTGCCCTGCTGGCACTACTGCTTCCTGTAAAGGGCCCCTTCTGGAAAGCGGACCGTGCTGGCCGATTAGAGCCCAGTTCTGAGTTGCTGGGGCTCTTATACATAGGGTGAAGTCAACCTTGCACCGTATGGCGACAGACTTCCTGGGTGTGTTCTAAACCAGTACATTGCCAAAGAACATTATTAACTATAAATGGGCAGGGCGAAGCACTTAGGTTAAAAAAATAAGTAAAGGGGAGGGGACTCCAGTGCAAGCATGCAACAGTCCTGGCATGAAAACCTTTCATTGTGTATTTTGAACTAATAAAAGTACAGAGAAATTCTCCCGTACTTTTTATAGTTTAAAATACACAATGGAAGGTTTGCTTTTAAAATACACGATGAAAGGTTTGCATACTTGCATGCTTCACCACCTTTAGCTTTTAATATCCTATCATTGTGTGCCGGCAGGCAGGGCTTGGCTCAAAGGCTGAGAATGCCAGGGGGAAACACAATTCGTGCACCTTCAGAATTCTTTCTAAAATTGTCTATTTCTTTAATGCATAATTGTTTTAAGCTAATAACTTCAAGTCTGGGGCTTTATTTTTTAACTTAGTAGATATGCACAATATGTAATTAATAGCATCATATGGAAGAGAAAAAGGAGGGAAAATGTGTAATATCTACCAAAGGAGTTATTTTCGTCTTGATTCCGTTTTTTAGTTGCCAGGAAATGTGAGTAATGTCCTGAAAGGCTTTAATTGGCACTTGCTTTTTAAAGTGTTGAACCACGGAAGTTGAGTGATTTCAAATTATAGCAAGGAAGGAGGCAGTGTATAATTTAGACCCCTGGAGGTCTTTTCCATTGACTTAACTTTTTGGGACACATTTTCTTGAGGATTTTTTCCAGTGATTTGAATTCTTAGTCTTCCCCTGCACTTTATGAGACACTTTACTGATATTATACCTGACACCTGCAGCCAAATAAGTTACCTGATTGTATGAAACACTATTAACACATGTATGTTGACTGTAATTGCCTGCCTGGGTGCAAGAGTCCCAGCATGCAAAGCCGCTTGAGTTAAACGCCTAGTCCAGACTGAAGATTCACTGTGGCACCCAGCGGTAGCACACACCATTAGACAATACAGACATTTGCCATGACTGCCACTGCCAACCATAAGATAAGTAGTTTACGTCAACACAACATGCAGAATTTCTTTTTTGGGTTCACCCTGACCACTAACTAACTGCTTAACCCACCCACACTCCTGGAGAAACATAGTTCAAAATTCAGGAGGTGCTACTTTTATTTTTGAATTGAAAGGAGCCGTGAGCAAGCTTGCTTTAGAGAGGCTTAGCAACTTATTGTGATTATTTGTAGGATAATTTGCTTTGACAATTGACCTAATGTGTTTTTTTTGGAACAACCAAAAGTGGGGAGAAAAGCAGTGGGGGGGGGTAAATCAACAGAAGGGAAGGAGGTAGAGGATGAAGTGGTTTGTGACAGATTAAAAGCAAGGCCAAAGGTCATACCCGCCGCATGCCTGGGAACTGTGTAGTGGACATATGAGGGTTAGATGGTACTCGTGTGCTTCGGTTCCCAGTACAGAACATTATCAGGGCCTGGCCTGACTCATTAGTGAGATTTATTGCTGTCATCACACGCCCTTGCAGTTAATCGCTTCCAATGCAGAAACACTAACCCTTACAGAGTATGCATACCAATGAAGTGGAACGTCACTCAGGCCTGCCAACTCAGAAAATGTCTTCACCAGGACTGGTCTTCACCATGTGAGAGGGCTGGATCTTGGAGATTGGGTCTGTCTATGGCGCTGCTGTTTCAAGTCAGGATTTCTAGCTGCATTGTTCCCTACTTCATATTAACTACTTGCTGGCTATCATTTGTATCTAGCAAAGATACTGTAAGCCTCATGGTAGTGAAAGGGGAGGGCCCATTTGTACTGGATCTTTCTATAAATGCCAACTGATAAATCTTTTAAACAGCATGAACGTGTGATGGGGAGAAAATCAATTGAGTCAACAGACCAATTCAAGGTAACTCACCTCAATACTTAATAACTCACAGACAACTGGAACAGGTTAGTTAGATTTATTACAATGCCAAAAAACAGTAGGACATAAACGCATCTCAGTACAAGGGTATAAAGGTACAGAGGGGAAAAAAAAACAAATTATTGTAGGCACCCCTTTCCCATAATTCCCTTCATTCACATACTCCAATGATGGTCACACACCCTAGAATGGACTTTTCCACGGTGTTCTCCAGGTTCCTCTTCGGCAACATATATTTTGCCCTTGTTTCCCATGCCTTTTTCTGTGCGAAACTGACTCCCGAGTATTGCCCCTTATCACCTTACGGCATACAATTCTAACTTCTCCTTTCCTTGACTAGCTGCTAAAACAAAGACATTACTATTCCTACGAGAAAGCTTCTCCACCTGCAAAGAAAACGTGAGAAAGTACAAATCCACAGTGCACATGAAATTTAACGTTATTTCAGAAAGAGAACTACCAAGGAGTGGTATTTCAGGCCTACAACTTGAGATAACATAAGAAAGTATTTCAACCATTCATGTTAGATAAATTTAGTTTAGCACAACTACATTATAATTCTGCTAATGCGGATTATCAAACTAAAATGAAGCATTAGTATTCAACCACAACTAAAACATTATGTATGTAACACAGGTTTCTTTACATGAGTAATTCCAGCCGTCATGTCTATTGCCTAATATTTCGTTCATCGTCTAAAATATGGCATGTAAATGCATTAACATGGTTTATATTTCTAGTGTCCAAATTTACAGCTACTTTTTACTTATTCACAGGGCCCTCGATTGACCCAGTAACTGGCAGAAAGTCCAGCCAGCATCACTACCTACAAGACTCAAAGCACTGCCCTACTCAATTACACCACTTGAATCACTAGATCATTTAAAAAATGAATACAGTTGACCAGCTACTCCTCACACCATTTTTTAGGCTGAAAGAAGAAGAGAAAATGCAGATCAAAAGTTTAGGACCTGGTAAGCCTGAAATCAAGCTTGAACAGTCTACAAAATATCGTGGAAAAGATTACACTAGGAAATTCACTACTACATGGTATACAAAGAAAATGTGGCTTACTGCTAGCACTACAGAAATTCGCGGTTCTGCTTTCCCTGCTTACTGTTTAGTGGTGAAGTACCATGGACAAAAACAGAAGTTAAGGATTTGAAGCATCTCTCTGAAAAAATAAAGAAGCATGAGTCATGTAAATCTCATCTAGATAGCTCAATAAAGCTTGCCATGTTTGGAAGAATGAATATTGCTTCACATCTGGATGACAGCTATCGCATTGGAATAAGGAATCATAACCTAGAAGTTGATAAAAACAGGTAAATTTTATCTGAATTGATTGACTGTGTGCTTTTTTCTGGTGCTTTTGAATTGGCATTACGTGGTCACGATGAGCAGGAAGGCTCTTCAAATAAAGAAGTCTTTAGAGGCCTAGTTGATTTTGTTGCCAGCTTAGACAGTGCAATGGACACTCAAAAACCATCCAGAACGAACTCTTGGACTGTATGTTGGAAGTAACAAGAGACGTCATAATACAGCAGCTACGAAGCTCTAAATTTGTGGCTATTCAGGCGGATGATACTACTGATGTATCCACACAGACTCAGTCCGTACTGGTTTTCCGCTATGTTGATGCCAGCAATGAAGTTGTTGAGAGATTCTATTGTTTTAATCAACTAAAAGATTCATCTGCTCATACAATTGCCACAACTTTGCTTCAGGAACTTAATAATATTTTCCCAGAGACCAGTGACAAAAGAAAGTCATTGCTCAAAACTATGATGGAGCTAGTGTGATGAGTGGCGGCTCTGGGGGAGTCCAGAAAAAAGTTAGAGATGTTTACCCCAATGCGCATTATGTGCATTTCTATGCTCATCAACCTGATTTGATTATGGAGCAAGCAGTATCAAGGATCTCAAAAGTAAAACATTTTTTTGCTATTCTGGGTGGCTTTCCTGCTTTTTTCTCACGATCTCCAAAAAGATCTGAAGTTCTCTAGGACATAGTTTCTCAAAGACTCCCAAAAGGGGCTACAACTCGCTGGAATTTCCACATACGCACTGTCAATATGATCTATGAGTATAGAGAAGACTTGAAAAAATGCTTTAGGGCCATTGAAAGTAGCGGTCATTTTGAATCAATTGCTGTACGCGAGGCCCATGGATTCATCAGAACATTGGAAGACAGGGAGTTTCTTTTCTTCCTTTTTTTATTTCTTGACATAATGCGCCATGTGGACATTTTGTATAACCAGCTACAAGAGAGGGACATAGATGCCTTATATGTGCAAACAAAAACAACTGATTTTGTCACCCACATCACCCATGCAAGGGCATCTGTTGACAATCTTGATGCTAGATTGCCGGTGGAATCTGTGTTTTCAAGCCACAGAACTGATTTAAAGGTCTTGGTCCAAGTTGCCAAAGAAGTTTGTGATACTATCATTGTCCACGCCAAAGAACGCTTTGAATTTACCAAACATCTTGTCAGTGCTACTTTACTCCAAAGTGACCACTTTGACGGACATGACAAATCATTTCCAAATCAAATACTCAATGAAACTATAAAGGTATATCCAATGCTAAACAAAGAAAAATTGAACTCTGAACTATCAATCATATATGGGAGGCATGAATTTCGAAGAGCTACTGGTGCCATTCCCTTAATAGGTTTATTTGTTGAAAACAATCTACAAGAACCATTTTCAGAGACTATGAAGTTGTTGAAGATTCTGATCACCACACCCATGACCACAGCAGAGTCCGAGCTGTGTTTTTCAACTCTAAAGAGAATATAAACATTCTTAAGGAACACTATGATAGAGACTAGTCTGAATGCATTGGCCATGTTGTCTATGGAAAAGGAACTTATCAGAGACATTCCAGACTTTAATAAGCGCACAATAGAGAAGTTTGTCACTCTTAAAGATCGCCGTGCAAAATATCTGTTCAGAAAGTGAACATGGTCGACACCCAATAACCTTTTTGGGGGGGGGGGTTTGACTCATACAGCTAAATCACAATGACACATTTTAAGCATTTTCCAAGTGCTTTACAAATCAAAATCAGTAGCTGCTATATGCTTTTTGTATTCCTCAAAAAGATTTGAGCACTTTTCATTTTTCTGTCTTTTGGGTTTGCATAGTTCTTTTTCTGTGTGTGTGGTCTTTATTTGCCGATGCTGCTTAAAAGTTAAAAATTTTTAAATTACTGTTACTCGTTTACTAGTATTATTCAAATATAAGAAGTGGAAACCAAGCTTTGTCACTTTAACATATTTGTGTTTATTTAACAATATTATGTTGACCACTTTGTGTTTTTATTTATTTGTTAATGCCAAATTAAAGTTTACATTTTATACTTCGCTTTTCTTTTGTACATTACTGGCCTCATTTATGAGGCCCCTTGCGCTGCCGGAATGTCACGTTTTGTGATGTTCCGTGGTGCAGGAGCCTGCTCCATATTTAGGAGGCAGCACTAAGCCACTTTTTTTGGCTTAATGCTGCCTCGTAAATATGTTCCCCTTTAACGCAGTTTTCTGCATGCAATGGGTGTTGCTGGGGGCGTTCCCAGCAACATCCATGGCTTTTTGACACTGCCCCAGATTTACGAGAAATCGGTAATCTGAGACAGCACCAAAAATTTACAGAGGCACAATATCTTTATTTCTCCTCATTTTTCTTTTTTCTATGCATGTTGCCTTCTGCAGCACACAGGGAAAGAGGAAAAAGCCCCTTGTGATTGCCCGCAATGCTGGCACCACTGCACCATGGTGCAACAGTGCCTGCATTGGTGCACAGCAGCTCATTGTGTGCTGGTGCTTAGGAAAAGGACAGGAATGCGCTGTATCTCGTGATAGATATGGTACATTCATGCCCTTTTCTTTTGCAGTAGGGCAGAGCAGCAGGAAGGCTTACTGTTCTGCCTTACAGCAAAACCTCATAAATGAGGCCCTAAATGCAAACTACTTTCGTCACTGATTTCGATTTTTTTTCTTGTAATGCTCTACATTTATGTTTTATTATTTATGTTTCAATTTAAAAATTACACTTATTTTGTTAACTCCTTTTTCTCTATTGTAATTTTTGAAACACTTTATAAACCATATCTTTCTTTTTCAGTATATCTTTGCTTTCCACCCAAAATCTTGTCGTCAGGTTTGTATGTTTTGCCCCTCAATTTCAGTTATGTGGACCTTCTGTCAGTGTACATTTATAGTATATAAATGCTATATTTTACAAACTAAACACATTTTGCTGGAATATAATTTCTGTTTGTCTGGCTAATCTTAAAAAAAATCAAGGATGAACTGGAATCCTGGGATGGATCTCTTTCGCCATCTAATTTTCAAAGTATTTGCAATGTACGGTGTTACCAATGGTGTGAGCCTTGATGACTTCCTTAACCAATACAGTAAAGAGGAAGACATGTGTTACAGGTAGAAAAGACTTAGAGGGCCTGTTCCCATTGGCTGTGTGTGCTTGGCTTGGGGGTCATTTTGCAAGCAGACCAGTTAGAGGATTGGGCACATTTGTTATATGTTTTGTAATGTTTTCTTCACACTTGTGCTTTAAAATGCTATATTTGGATCCCGTTTTTGCAACAATTTGCATTAAATATGTGATGTAAAAGCCACCATTTGAATCAATTTTTTGCAAAATGTTCTTGCGTTGCGAAACCCCCCCCCCCCCACCCTCTTTTGCTCGCACATTGTACTAGGGTACTAATTTTTCACCTCACCAATTTCAAAATACACGAGCTGCCACTGATTACAAATACCCATTTCATTTTTGATTACTTTGTTCTGCTTCTCTACTGTTTGATGCAGTTATACTCTGGTTTTAGCAAGTGGTGCTTACAAGATGTGAATATACTGCAAAGTAGCATTTATCAAGATGTATTATTGTAGACAGTAGCATGCTGGTTATAACATTTATGCATGTATATATAGATGCACTATTTGTATAGATTGTATAGAGAGATTTTAAAAGATACCCTAAGACTAGACGGGGCCCTTACAATCCCTTGGATTAAATTTGTACGTGACTTTATGAATGAATTGGGCCATCCTGAATATTTTTTAACCCCATCTTCAATGATGGAGATCCCAAGAAAGTCATTAAAGAAAGAGGGCATCCAGTTTTTAAAATCTAAAAGATTGCATGGAGAATCTATAGCAAAAATAACTGTGAGATCCCATCAACTGTTACGTACTACCATAGGGATGGAGCCCTACCTATCTTTTGTGCCAGGAACCTTTGACAGATTTCTTCTTTCTAGGTTAAGATTGGGTATTATTCACAGGTTGATGACATTCCCAAAAATGAAGGATTGGTCTCGTATTCTAATACTGTGCCCTTGCGATAACATCTCTACCCAATCTACCATGCATTTAGTCCTGTTTTGCAAATTTTATCGAGAGCAAAGGAAAGCTTGGATTATTCCTTTTTTAATAAAACTTGGGCTCAGGCAGTGTTGCCAAGCAATGCTTTTACTCCAATTACTAGAGAATGAGCATATAGCATGGAGGGTACCTCAGTTCTTAAAAGCTGCACTTTATATAAGGAAAAGTATCTTACTGGAATAGCAATGTATGTATTATGTTTCTCCTCTTTTTAACTGTAAAATTTTCTGTATTATTTTTATATGTAAATAATATGCTGTGTTTTTAATCTCTGTGCTTTTATGACGGTTTTATATAGCAGCCGAATAAAGCTTTCCTTGACTTGTATAGATAGGATCGGGCCAAAAAAATAGAGAAGTTCTGGTCAGGTCAAGGAAAGGCAAGCAGACTTATAGTCAATGAGTGATAGGACTGGTGGCCAGGTTGTAGCTTCTTACTGCATTGTAATATTGTGTTCAAATCTTTCCTACATTGCAGCAGACAGTGTTATGGCTGAGGTTGATGGATATATAGATGTTGTTCATGAGCCAGGGTGCACAGATAGAAAAGGTCTAGAGCCTTCTTTCTTTCTTTCTTATGCTTCTTAGTCTGCAGTGATGGTGTCCTGGCTGATGGATTGCGAGAGCCACCAGAGATGGTGAGCTTGTCCCCAAGATAAGAGGGGCTCTGCTGGTCATGGCAACTTTGTTGGCATACTACTTGAAGACAATCAGCTGCATCATTTACCGTGTTTGGAATTCAGCTGTTGCTTGTAGTGGACCAGCAAGGGCTGGGAGCTAATGGAGGTCAGGAAGGGGGTGGTGTGATCATAGTTCTTTATCTCCTGACCAAGACGTGAAATGTTTTAGAGGCTGCCCTTTAAGGTTTATATATTTCTGTTGCATTGCATCTAGTCTGACAAATCACAATAGCTGATATTTTCTTTGTAGATTTTATTTGTAAAGGTATTTATATAAACAAATTTGTGAGGTATTACTAAGCACTGTTATCTCAAGTCCATTATAAAGTTCTCTAGTCACAGAATAGGGCAGCGATGTCGTTATTTTTAACTGCCTTTATTAACGTCATACCAAGACTGTAAAAAAGAAAATGGCAGACAGGTGCACTGCAGACAGTAGACAGACAAGACAACCGTTTGTTCATTTAAGATAATAACAAAGCTTCTTGTTGCACTGTAAAGTCTGCACACCACAGTAACTAAACAATTTTAATTCTGAAAAATATGGAGTATTTTTCATGTGTTTAAATATTTCGTCTACACTATCACAATCACTTTATAAACCATCTTGCTTCATCAAATTTACTTTAAAATGCACGAATTTCCCATTCTTTTTGTTAAATTTTCTCGGGTGAGATCCCCCTTCTTATGATGGTTGCGCTTACTTGCTTCGCTTGCGACGCAACACACATCAACAACTATTATGCTCACCACTTTCAAATGTCACCAGCCGCCACTGAGAAGCAACAGTGACAAAATATATCAAATAAAATACAAATCAACATCTGCTTTATATTGGTGTATTCAACCTTCACTTTGTATACATGTCAAATTATGACAACACAGGGTAAAAGAGAAAACCAGCAGTAATTTTCTATAGAAACTAATGACGCAACGTATATATGTACAGGTATGAACGAGTGATCAGTTTATCACACAATATGTATTTTGGCTTTGTTTTAAAAGAAAATATTGACTTTATACCAGGAATAAGATTGCATTTCTGCTACTGGAAAATGAGGTTAAATTAAAACAGATTGAAAATTCTGCTAAAATGCAGCCTTTAAGCCAGATCACAGCTGCACAGCATTCAAACTGAGAGCATATTCCTTCTCTAGAGATACTTATTCTTGATTAGCTTGATCAAGCAATTTCTATGCATCTTAAACCTGTACAAAAAACTTGCAGCTTTGACATAATTAGAGAATGCTGTAAAATAATCTACATCTTTTTTGCCAGAAAGCAGATGAATAAAGATTGAATTTACTGCCATTATTCCCCTAACAGGTTCCTGACCTCATAAAGTATGGATGAGTACTTCAAATGGACTATTATGTCAGACCAGAACTTTGACCGTGCAGCGTGTGCACAACCTTTCTCTTTTCTTCATTTCCATTTCTAAAATAATTAATAATATGTGATGCATTGCATGCAATTTGTGCATAAACATATACAGTCCTCACATTTATTTTTCGTATTTACTTATGTGAATGAAAGATAAACTTTCTATTTATTCCACTAACTTCAGTTATAGAAAAACATGTTTTAGCAATTGTACAATTTTAAAAGTATGCAGCCTGACTACGGTATCCCATGTAACACTGGAGTTAATCTCATTTACACTTTTCAAATATTAGGTACAATTACAGATACCTCACAAAGGCCCAGATTTACTAAGATTTTTTGTCCAGCTGCTCATTTTTTGTGGTAGCCCAGATGCAAAATCTATTCTGGTATTTATTTGGCCTCATAAAGCCCATTTGTTTGGCTTTGTAAAAAAAAAAAAGTAAGTATGGCAATGCATAGCACTGCTTTGCGTTACCTTGAGTCAGGTAGGCGTTACATGGGTGGAGTTTGGGCATTCTCATGCGTCCACCCATGTATTTTGATGCAACCCCATATTTACTAACGGCTGATAAACATGGGTTTGCAGCAAAATGGTGCACCTACCCGAGGCTGGTGTAACAAGGACGTATAGCTTTCTTTCTCCTCATTACTGCCTTTTTGCATGTGTGCTGCAGAATGCAGCACACATACAAAGACAAACAAGCCTCAAAGAATAGTTTTTAGGTATCAAAGTATAGCTTACGGCACAAACACTATTATGACCTTAACCTCAGATATGACGCATGGTTGCTTGCGTTGATGCTAGGCAGCCACAGGTGCACCAGCATTTGGCGTAAGCAGAACTGCACCATTGCTTTATAAACCAGCACAAGTCTGCTCTCTTCCATTCACGCAATGCAGCCCAACAAACAGACTTGTGGTGGAGTGGCAGTGGCAGTCCAGCCACCGCCGCACCGGCAGCCTGACCGTCTCATTGCGAGTTGGGAGGTCGGACCGCCCTGGGACTACCACCTGGGAACCGCGATTCCCTGGAGGTGGCGTGCTGGTTAGAGGCCGCATTATGCCTCAAAGCACTATTTTGTCATAGTTCGGCCTAGACACTTAGATGGTGCCCCAATTTTATGATAAACATGGATTCCAAGTGCAGATTTAGGGGCTGATTACGAGTTCCATGGTCCATAGGACAGCCAAACCCATGGTGGCGTTCCACTAACCATAAGACTGGCGGTCCGCCTGCTGTATTTTAAATTTGGTGGTTGGGCTGCCACTGGACTGCTGTGTCTGCACGGGATCCTGGATCCTGTGATGGTGGTGCAGCGGTCAAGCTGAGTAATATGCTGGTGGTTCTGCTGCTGCACCGCCGAGCATATTACGAGTTGCCTCACCACCAGCATTTCCTTAGTGGTGAGCCTGCCATGGAAAGGCTGTAGGTAAGGCAAAAAAGGGGGCCCTCTCTGGGCCTGGGTGTGCATGTAGGGGGGCACATGTTGTGCCCCCTGTAGATTTGCATCCCATTTCCTGCATGTTGCAGCATGCACCACATGGTGCATGCCGCACCATGCAGGAATGTGCTGCAGTGGTGTCACAGTGGTGCCAGTCTGAGGCTCATCTATGGGCCTTTAGACAGCCACTGCCGTGACACTGTTGTAGCACCGCCCGCCAGCCAAGGATTACAATCATAATGCAGCGGGTGGTGTGAGTTCGGCTTTGGTGGTCCTCCCGCTGGGCATTGGAGTGGTGGCCTGCAGGAAGACCAACAAAGTAGTAATCAGGCCCTTAATGTCTCTTTAGTTATATTCACTCTGGCACTTTAGAATTTGCTGTATTTCTCTGACTCTGCTCCTTATTAGATTTCTGGCTTTTGTTCCCACTGCGGACCAAGTTTATTACTTCGATGGTCAGCCAAAGGCTTCCCCACTCTATAGGGTCATTTGCCAGTGATTGGGCCTGTTCCTTGGAGATGAAAGGGTGAGGAGCGAACCTGCAAGTGCTTATTACTTTTTACACTACACTAGGCCCGAGAAAGCTCATCCCAAGGAGAACAAAGTGGGAAAGGTTAGACCTCTGGAGTCAATTACAGGTGGTGTGCCCCTTTGAAGTTTTAGAGGGAGGGGATCAGGCACTTCTGGTAGTTAAGGACATCGTTTCAGGCTCTCAGAGTGGTCTTTCCACAGATCACTTCAAGTTGTCATCTTCGAACTTCCAAAAATGCTGTACAGGAGGCTTGGGACAGGTGTGGAGTGGTGATGTGTCACCCAAGGTTGGATGGAGGTGCCTTTCTTCTGGAACTTTCAATCACCCCTTAAAAAACACTGCACAGGGGAGAGGAGGAGAGAGAGAAGATTAATTTTACAGGACCCGTCAAGAGACCGGATCCCTGTGTGGGGTGATGGAACATCATGGGACAGGTAAGTGGTCAAATGAGGCTCTAGGGGCCTGAAGAATTCAGGTAGGGAGGTAATTCCACCTTGAGGGCTGCACGTGTTAATGTTAGTGACCCAAGGCTGAGGAGAATACAAGAGGTGGGCGTAACTTTCGTAATTCAGTGTAGGGTAATCACATGGAACTACCCAAGATTGCCACAAAATTGCACATAATTAAGGGCCTGATTACGATTCATGTGGGACCACCTGTACAACTGCCGTGGCCATGGTGATTCTGGCCACTAAGGCTGTGAAAGCTCTGCCCGCCATATTACAATGCAACTGCTACTACCAAGGAGGGCTCATCCTCTGCGGTGTCCAACTCCCTGGACATGTCACTGCAAGTGGGTACAAATGCGCAGGAAATCTGTGCAATTGTACACACATGCATGCCACATGTGGGGACATGCCTTGTGCACCATGTACCCAATTGCTGGAGTGTGGTGATATGTGCACAGTCCACTCAGTGGAGATACATGCCCCATGAGGACTTACCCAGATTCCGCCACCCACAGGACAGTCCACTTCAGGGTGCAGCTGCTGAGATGTAGGAGGGGACCTGGATGAAGGGATCCATGACTGAGTCCACAAGGAAGACAGGGACTCTGCTTAGTATTCACCCCTTTTTCTTTACTTCTGCAACTCAAGGCAGGCGGTTGGACCACCAGGTTCGGGTCATCGGAAACCCACATCATAATCCAGATGGTGGTCGGATCTCCCTGTACTGCCTTATGGTTGCTGTTCCTCTCCGAATGCCAACTCGGCAGGCGGAGGCAGGCTTTCGGAGTTGGCGGTCTGTCAGTGGTTCATTGGAGTACAGGCTTAATGCATCATAATCCGGCAGTCGGACTGACCACTTCCAACGAGACCTTCAGCTGTCTGACCGCATCCGACAAGGCCATGGAATGCAGTTCGGCCGACATCGTAATCAGGCCCTAAGTGAGGTGAGTAATTCTGCATTTAATGATATTTCTTAGCACAAAAATTCCCACTTGCATTCAAATAGGAGTTAGAATGCATTTTGCACTAATATATAGTGATAAATGCAACAGAATATGAATGGAAGGGGCGAACAGCTGCTTGCACTCACCAAAAGTAGCCCTTGGGGTAGGATTTTCCCCCAACTTACTCCTGGCATTTCACGCTATTGTTTTGTGCAAAATGTCCCCTTTGTGATCATGAATAGCTTTAAATGCAGCAGAACAGGAATAGCGAGCATGAGTGGCTGCTTGCATTCGCTAAATGTGCTCCTGCTGAAGGATTGTTTTCCCCCAAATTACTCTAAATTATGCAAGTATAATTCTGTATCACTGAGTACTGCAGAATTTGTGGACGTCAATTGGGTGTAGTCACAGCACTACATACACAATAAGGTATGTAAATCAGGGGAAGATGTGTTTTTATGAATTGTCATTGCAGCACCAGGAACCAACTGCCCACATTTCAAAGACATACATTCCATACAAGAATATGGAATGCACAGTGAACATTCCTGGGCATCATAGGCAATCTTTAGATCACAGCAACATCTCCCCCCTTATACATGATATACTAGGAATAACCCACCACGTTTAAGTATAATCCTACAATACACAACAAACTATAAATACAAATCTTAAAATGCTAAAATCTAATATACAGTAAACTGTATATAGAAAACTAAAACATAAGATGTTTTATTTACATTTATAATCTTTTTCTGATAATATAGACACAGATATTGCTTCTAATATCACATCATATTAATATTAAATGCTACGTATGAAACCTCACAGGTTTCCTAATCGTCCTCTTTTCCCTGGTGTTTCCCAGATAACCTTTGCTTTACCTTGCCGATTTCTGATTTGGTGACACCATGTTACCTTCTAGTTTCTCTTTCACAACTATGATGAGATTCTACCACTCGTGTCCTTTCACTCTGACCACAATTCCTTTGACTGCCTCTATCTACCACAACAGGATCTCTAAACTTTGATGACCCTTTTGCACATGTACAGGTTATTTTACGTGAATCCATTCCCCCACTTGAATTCTACTATCAGTTTTGCTGAAATACTCTTTCATCTTTATCTGATATCTTTCCACCTTTGATCGAATTTCCACATCTGTGAGTTGTTCACACTCAGACCTAGCCCTCCAACCCTTCAACCATGATAGACACATCACAAGGGCAGGTAAACAGCTCCTCATGACTTCGGAAGGTCCGTTTCACAATTAATAGTAGGCCTGGGCGGTAAATTCCGTTCCGTTCGCGGAATTTGCGGAATTTGGGTAATTTCGCGTTCCGTGGAGAACGCGAAATTGCCCAAAAATCTGCATTCCGCGACTTCGCGAAATTTTTTGCTTGTTCGCGTTCTCAATATGCGTGTTCGCGAGATATTTCACCCCGAGCACGCAATCAGCGATCGCGAACAGGAAAAAAGTATCGCGAACAAGCAATTCCGCGTGTTCGCGGAATTTCTGCGTGTTCGCGGAGATTTTTTACCGTTTCGCGGAGATTTGCGTAACGCAATTATGCAAATTCCGCCCACCCCTAATTAATAGTCATACAGTGGGAAAACAACATAATGTCAACTGCTTTGCATACATTGACCCCATTTTTGACTGCCCATTGCACACACTCCACCAGGTACAGTTCGTTTTCTCAACAAGACTGTTAGCTTGTGGGTGATACAATGACACCCGTTTGTGAATAACACAATATGTTGTCAAAAACTCTTTCATTTTGCTTGACACAAACTGTAACCCATTGTCTGACGCTAATTCTTCAGGGAATCGCTGTCTGATCAAATAAATTGTAGAAAAGATGTTACAGCTTTAGTGTTTGACTCCTGCATGAACTCAACCTCCCACCATTTACTGTAATGGACAATAACACATTTTAAACTTTGAGGAAGAACCCTAATTGACCAAATGAATTCTATGGCCAGCCTTGACCAAGGACCTTCTGGTAGTTTGACAGCATGAAGTAGCGATATACTTTTCTTGAAATACTTGCCACTGGTGGTACATATTACACACTCACTGGCTGTGTGAATAATTTCTATGTCCATACTGTGCCATCAGTACACTGAGCGGATCTTTCTTTTTGTTATTGTCTGGCCCAAAGGACCTTCATGCCCAGCGTGTATAATCCTGGGGCGTAAATGTCTAGGTGGTACGAACTTCTCCCCTCTCATCACCATATTCCTTTTTTCAGGAGTCCACTAATCAGCCATCTTTAAATATGGTTGCAAATCTGGATGTAATGCCCTCTCTTTCGGTCATCCCTCTGCCACATATTTCTGGACAAGCCTGAGATTTCCATCTGCCTTCATACACTCAAACCACTCACTTTCCTTGAAATCAACCTCATAACAGATGTCTATGGCAGCAATGAGACATTCCTCATCATCCTCTCCATTTTGCGATACAGGTAATATGTCACCCCCCTGAGGTGCTCTTGACAGATAGTCTGCCCTCACATTTCGTCCACTCGATATGTGTTAGATGTCAAACTGGTATTGGATTAACTTAGAAATTAATCTAGCTATTCTTGGTGTTAGATCCTTCATAACGCAACCACTCAGAATGTTCGCTAAGGACTTGTGATCTGTCATTAAGGGAAATTTACTTACCCACACAAAACTCTTGAAACATTCTACCACCCAAATCATGACAGTAGTTCTTTTTTTATGACAGAGAACATCTTTTCATTGCCCCTCAATTATCTTGATGCCAATCCAATTGTCCTTTCACCTTTTACCTTTTTACTCTATTATGACAGCGTTGCCCGTAACCACCATGATCAAACACTCACAATTCAGATCGAAAGGCACTAAAACTTTTGCAGACCCAATTTCTTGTTTCAATGTCTCAAATTCTGCATTGCAACACTCCTTATTCATGTTGAGCTACATCCGTACATTTTCTGTTTTGTCAGAAAAGCCTCTGATAAACCTTGAGTAAAACTCCTAGAAATGAAGAGACATGTTCCTTAGTTTCTGGGACAGGATCTTGTCTGATGACATCCAGCAGCCCTGGTCGTGGTTCCACACCCTTCTCTGAAATCACATGTCCAGATATTCCATGCTTGGCCTAGCAAAAACACACTTTTTGATATTCACAATTATACCTGTTTGTCCAGTCTTTCCAGCACCGTTTGTATCACTTTTTAATCATCTTGGATGCGTCTATGTGCTATTACTATATCATCCTGAAATGTGACCACACCTTTGGTTACCTGCAATACTGATTCCATGATCCTTTGAAAAACGGATGCGGCCAAAACCAAACCGAACAGCATCCTCCTGAATTGCACTTTCTGATTGGAGAAATTATTTCCATAAGATGTCTGCTTGCCTGCTCTAACTCAACCTGATAGTAGACCAATTCTAAATCAATCTTATTAAAAACTATGGCTCCTGAAAAACTTGTAACAATATAATCAATGAGCGGTAGGGGATAAGATTCTACCCATAAAACCTTATTTACACTTCTTAATTCAATGCAAATTTGTAGCTCTCCATTCTTCTTCTTTGCAATAACCAAAGGGATAACTATAGTGTGTACTCCACAGGTTCAATGACACCATCCATGGTAATGTTCCTCAACATCTCTGCCACTTCCTCTCTGATGCTGAAAGGAACATTTTTCATCTTGTGATTAACAGGTACCGCCCCTTCCTTAACCTGGATCTTGTGCTTAAACCTTTGATCTTCCCCAAACAACACTTAAATACGCCTTTAATTGTTTTATCAACACATAGTTTTCTTGACTCAATCCATGGGGGGTATATGTTCTTCATTGTTCACAAGTGACACCTGAACTTTCCTTCCAGGTGTCAATGTGATCCTGAATAAGTCTTGGTGATACCCCCCAAAATATTCAATCCCTCTCTTGCCACATACAGCTTACCAACAATACCCTTTACACTGTAAGGAACTCTCAAAATAACCCACTAAATTGACTTTTTTTTCGTTCAAAAGATACTGGGTACCAATCTGGCGGTAGAAGCTTCTTCTCCCCCCCTCCACTCCCAATTGTTAGAAAACAAATCCTTGGTAATGATTGTCATCCTGGTGCCTGAATCACCTAACAAATTAAATTTTTTCAATCAACAACAATCTCTGCATATGGAACAATAAATTCCAACTCTTCACCTTCCTGTACAATCAAAACCATTTCCTTTGTCTTCTCACACAGCTGGTTCCACTCTTCATCCCTTTGATTCTCTGTCAAAGCACCCCTCTGTTCTTGTTATTTTGACAAACCCTGGCAAAATGACTAACTTTGCAACAATTCTGACAATTTGCACTTTTCACTGGACATTGCTGACCAGTGGGTGTGTGATTTCGGAACCCCACTGAAAACAAGCATTTTGCTGCTTGACAAATGGATTTGATTTTTCTCCATTTGTAGCTATCTTGTTTTTTTTTTTAGAACTTTTTTAACGCACTATGCTCTCTAGAGAGTTTTTCTGATATCACTCGTAATCGTAAGTTTTCTTTTCTTACTGGTCCTTCGATGCTTTATGCAAGATCTCAATACATTTAACAATATCAATCACAATATCAA
This sequence comes from Triturus cristatus, assembly GCF_964204655.1. NCBI lineage: Eukaryota > Metazoa > Chordata > Amphibia > Caudata > Salamandridae > Triturus > Triturus cristatus. The sequence continues at coordinate 1,076,322,016 of NC_140591.1, read as the reverse complement.
TATCAACCGCTAAAGATGGATTTTTTAACATGAGTGTTTTCCCTTGGACCTACTTGTCCCAACACTTGACTACAATCTGATCTCTTAGCAATTGAGATGTGAATTCCCCAAATTCACAGGCTGCAGCTAGAATATGTAAAGCTGCAACATAAGCAGCAATTGATTCTTCCTGGTGCTACTCATGAGTGAAAAATGTATGCCTGTTAACTGTCTACTAGATTACGTGCCAAACTGTTTTTCTAATTTACGCACAGCCTCCTGGTACAGATCCAACTCATTTTCCTCATCAGAACTGTCATGTACTGCAGGCGGCAAGCGTTCATAAATTGCCTGCCGGTCACATCCCAAATTATTTCTCAAAAAACACCTCTTTCTTTCAGGACAATACGTATTGCCCCCAATAGCATCCAGATATTTTGTAAATGCTCTATACCATGTTTTCCACTTGATGGGTGGATTACCAGTCACCTGCAAAAGTGGCAGAGGTGCATTCACACGCTGCATGGCAGCCCTTGCCTCAAACGTTCCCTCACCTGATGGATATAACATGTATAACTAATATGTATTGTTAAAATATGTTGTTACACTTTTTTATAAGAAGCGTGTGAATCGTAGAGATCATATTCAAAATCAATGCTTACAGATGTGTTACTCTAATAGTGTGCGCTTCACTGAAAACACCAATTGCTTCTGATTTTTTACAAATGCGCAAATACTGTTGTTCTAATGTGCACATCATTGAGATCACAAGGGACTACTTGCAATGATTGTAAACAAGTGTGCACATCACTTAAAATATCTGTCACTCTAATACTGTGCGCATCACTAAAATCATCAATACTTGGAACAATCTTAAACAAGTGTGCGCATCACTGCAAGCTCACTTCTTCCTTGTCATCACTTATAAGATGACAATCACAAATCTATGGAACTATCGTAAACAAATGTGTGCATCACTGAACCCACTTCTTTGCCGCATACTGCGCGCCCCTCCTTTTAGCTGAAATTGTCTTACCAGTCTCCTAGACCAATTGTGCACATCACAGACAGCCATGCTGCTGACCACAAATTCTTCATGCACTCTCTGTGGACGTGCACCATCGTGCATGGACTCCACAAGCTGCCTCAAATGTGCCGAACTTCTCTTTGTGCTCATGCGGTCATGCATGGACCTCGCGCACCAGCTAATCGCATTTTCAATAACGGAAAACATTATTCACAGCATGTAATGTACATTTTTTAATGTTTCCTCAAAATGTAGTGCCATAATTTGACAAATCACTTTGCTCCCAAAACCTTTGCCCAATTTTGCTTGGGAACAGTCACTCGCCTGACATCCCAAATGCCACACGGCCTGCTTCCGACCTTCAAGCTTGCGGCCAAAATTGCCTCAAATCCAGCATCTACTGAGTAACTCCACACATCGTTTTACTGCTAACACAGCTGCATACCTTTGAGCATGAGTTGGTCTCAATAATGTAGAGCAAGCCGCAGCTGCTATTACATTTGACAGTTCCATTAAAAGTCAATCTCTGTCCTGTATGACATGATTTGCTAGTAGGTTAGTAGAAGATTGCCCCCAAAATTATGGAAGTTATTTGGGTGTGGTTACAGAACAACACACACAATAATGTATGTAAATCAGCGGAAGACGTTTATACATGTATTTTCATTGCAACACAAGGAACCAACTGGCCACATCTCAAAGACATGCATTCCATTCAAGAATATGGAATCTACAGTGAACATTCCTGGGCATCATAGGCAAGCAATAGAACCCAACAGAATTACTGTGATTACTGAGATTATGGAATTACGCTTGGGACTCGACAATACCAGTCACTGGACAGAGTTCAGGCCCTGAGCAAGGAGCTCACGTGCAAATAACCAATCTTCTGCATGGATACAACATTTTTAGGACCCAAGGTTTGAAAAGACTCATCTCAGTGGCTCGAGTATGCCTCAGGGATTAAATTAAGAAGAGGTTTGTCTAAAATAGCACAACACCCAAAGAAAACAAAGAAATAATCTTTGTCTCCTGGAGGATCAACCAGGTCCAGGTGAGTATGACATTGCACTCCTTAATCTCTCAAAACTCCCTTTGGAGGTCCAAGACCCAAAGGAGAAAAACAGACAAGGGAAGTATGTGGCGTTACCCCTTACATTTGTTTTGTGTCCAGGGATCCGCATCACCTGGGGGCTAGTGCAAAGACTAGAGAGAAAAATAAGGAACAGGATGAACACTGCCTCACTGCTCCATCCCCAGGGTCTCTCAGTTTCTAGGACAGAAGCAAAAAAAAGAAAAGCCACCAAGCTCATATAGGAACCATTTCCAGGAAACCCAGGTTCTAGGGGCACTTCAAGTGCTACACTGGACTACTTAGGGCCTCATTTCAATGCCAGTTGGACAGGCCATACGACAGCCGCGTCCGCAATCCCATTCCAACCACTGAGACAGGGAAAGCTACCCCTGCCATATTGCCATACAACCCCTGCTACTGCAGTAGTCTCATTTACGGCGATGCACATCTCCCTGTATATGTCCCTGCAAGTGCATACAAACTCAGGAGGAAACCTGGATATGTACACACATTCATGACATATGTGGGAATATGACTTGTGCTGCATGGACCCCACTGGTGGAATGTGGCTATCTGTGCACAGTCCAGTCAATGGGGATACATACCACCTACGGACATTCCTGCATTCTGGGGCCCACAGGCTTGTAGTCTTCGGGGTTCAGCTGCTGCAGTGTAAGGGGGACCTGGAGAAAGGGATCCATGCCTGAGACTGTCAGGGAGAAGCTGAATTGGGTGAGTATGCACCCCAAATTTGTAGTTTCGGATGACTCGAGGCAGCCGGTGGGACCGCCACAGTTGGCTCGTCGGAAATGCACATCGTAATACGGACAGCAGCGGTCAGAACTCCCTGTACAGCTCTATGTCAGCTGCTTTTCTCGAACTGCCATCTCAGCAGTTGGAGAAAGGCTGTTGGAGTTGGCCGTTTTCCAGCAGTCAGTCAGACCGCATTTAGCATGCATCGTAATTCGGTGGTTGGTACAACAGCTTCGGACGAGATTGCAGCGGTCTGACTGACGCCGACATGGCAGCGGATGTTGGTCCGACTGGCATCATAATGAGGCCCTTAGTTTCCAGTGGATGGAACATAATGAAATTATTGCTTGACAAAGACTCACATTCTTCGCCTCTAATACCTCACTTTTGTACAGTGCCTTATTAACGTGTTACAAGCTGGAAGTACTGGCTTTCAATGAATCCAAATATGACTACAAGAGCACTGTATGTTGTAAATATATTGTTAGCATGAACTAATAGTTCGTTAAATTCCATTTCTCAGACGTTTGTGAGTCATTGCCTTTGGTCTCTGGTTCACAACTTACCATGGGGACGTTCATTCAGTTTCAACCATAGCAACTGTAGTTAAGGTCAGTAAATGTTGGCCACACATCCCAGGGAAGTTAGTCAATGTGTTTGCCCAAAAGCAGTATAATTGTATGGCTGCCCATTATTGAATTGATAAAATCAGGGAAATTTGAAGGCAGTTAATTTCAAACATCTTTTTTCTTCCAGTTATATTGAATTTATGCACGAATGTGATTGTAATTGAAGGGAAGAATTCAGGATACGCGATATGTGTATATTTAATGTGGCTTTCTGAAATGCATACTAAATCAGTGGACATGAATATACTTTACAACTGTTGTATCAATTACGAATATAGAATGAAGTGTAAACAACTTAAAATAGCTCTATAAATTATCATTCCGAGATCATCTTAAAATTGTAGTCAACAAATCGAAAACGAGGGCACTTTTTAGTTGTTACAAGAGGAAGAACCGGGTGCTAACTGGGGGTGTCTGAAAGTAAAATTCCGAAAGGAAAGCTTGCTTAAAAATCCGAAGTTTCTCTACCTTCTGAAGTGCAAAAGCCTGAGATTTGTGTCTTAGCAGGCTAGGTACATGCAGGTAAAGTTTCATCTGAAAAATATTTTCGCGGGAAAAATATCTTTTGCTGGGCTTTCTTGTATTTTATTATTTTGTAAAGTAGCCACTTTTCTGGAAGTGCATACAATGGATATTTAACAGAATATTTGCAATGTGGGAGCCGTCGGATAGATGCACATATCCATAGTTTAACATGCGTGTATTTGTACAACTGTAGGTTTGGTTTTCACAAGGACTGGCATAGAATTCCACAACTAAATCGAATACCTAAAAGCCCATCGTTTAACATAGTCTCTTTTATTTTACTGTTAAACGTGGAGTCCAGGTATGTCTTCGTCTTGGCTGCATTTAGTTCTTAAGCTGCCAGCGAGGGGCATCATCTTTGAAATAATGTGGTGTGGTGCTATGGGGGCATGCGCAACCGGTATATTTAGGTTGATGTGTATGTCGGTATTCAAAACTCATTACTCCACTGTGAACAGAACTGGTTTCAAGAGAGCCAGGGTAGTTGTCTTGTTGCTGCCGATTGCACGTGATTCAGGAGAAAAAAGTGCTCGAGAAGATCTATTTTGGAAAATATCTACTAACCTACTCCCGCGCCTATTTTTTCAAATGATTTATTACAGCTGTTGTACTTCCCTACTTGCTCCACTTCAAGGTGTTGCTTTTATCCGGTCTCTTTCTAAGGGGCATATCTACAAGACGGCGACAGAAAATTATCGCCGCTTTAGCGGCCGTTTTCGGCCGATAAGCGGCAAAAATGTTATCGCCTAATTAGCAAGGTCAAGCTAACGCGTGAAACCTTGCTTTAGCGTCAGGATTCCTAACGCCCAGCTTTGCATCTCTAATGAGATGCAAAGTGGGCGTTCCTGACCTGACATGACAGGAGGAATGTCGCTAAGCGACATTTCTCCTATCATTAAGCCCCACGCTATGAAGCATAGCGGCAAGAAAAGTAGCGATAACCCCTGTTATTGCTACTTTCCTTACGCCTGCTTCATGACTGACTTAGCCATGATATCCTATGGAAGGTGGATATCATGGCTAAGTTTGTCAGGCCCTATCAACAAGCTAACACCACATTTCGTGAGATTATCGCTGGGTTTCCAGCAATAATCTTACGTTAGGCAGTTAGCGCTAGGATTTTTATCGCTTTTAAGATAAGCGTTGCTAATCGCACGCTATCGCAGTGATAAAAATCCACGTTAGCCGACGATAATTATCCTAGCGCTAAGTGCGCTTAGCGATAATTATCGCCGGTTGTTGCTGATATGCCCCTTGATGCTTTTTCAGGGTTCACTTGCACAGCACAAGAAATCTATTGTATTCAATATTAAATTTAAAAGGGGCTTCATCCAGCCTCCTTGCTTTTGATAGGTTTCTGTGTTTGCAACTTACTTTTCTTCAGTTTCTATTGGCTGCAGAAAACTGTTTCCTGTACTTCCTCCTCTGCTTCTCCTATCAGTTTCCCATGGCCAATTTACTGTTTCAATGCATTTTGCTGAGACTTCTTTCAAGCTGTCAGCACCCTTGCTGTCACTACAAGAGCTACACCTTGCTTCACAGTTACAGCGCTGCCCGAGTGGCGTGGGCTTAGCGCACTGTTTTTATCTCTATAGAGATACCTGACATGCCTTTTATTTCTTTTCCCCACTCCGAATGAAGCACGCACTATCTAGTACCCCCAGGGAGCAAGCAGGGATCCCCCAGAGTGAGTTCGCAAGCCCTCAACGCCAGCCGCGGTCGGTAGTAGGAGTAACTGCAGGGCGGTGACGTGGGTAGGGGGAGGGGGAGGGGCAGGGTGGGGGGTAGTAAACTATGGATTACGGAGGTTTACAGGTAAGTTAACATATAAATTAATAAAACGAATTTCGTTGCGTGCACTGCATCCCCAAATGCAATGCTGTGCACGCAACGAAATTTGTTTTATTAATTCATATGTTTTTTTTCTATTTTTTGTATTCCTGATATACCAATATGAGCATTCTAGATGGAGAATCCCGCCCTCTCTCCTCTACCCATGATGTTCCGGCTCTGTTGTTTAAGACCTGAGGAGAGATGGGAGGGAAAAAACCCTCTAGTAGCAACTGTTTTCTTGCTCCACTCCAATCCATTCAATCTTCATGACCCTTCGATGGTTTGGAGACAAAGAACCAACAGTACCCAGGTGAAATCATTGGAATACTCTCATCTGTTCCGCCATGCCATAAGGGCCGCCCAGATCTTATCATAGCTAGTACTATCACAGGCCATATCAGATTCACTTATGTATATGAGATGTTTCAGACACTCTGAGAAATTGGGGGCTTTCTCATTTTTCCAGGCCCTACATATTTCTCGCCTTGCCAGGATGATAACATAGAAAATAAATTTGGACGCCATGTCGTTAAGATGGAGATCTATAGTTAATCCAAACAAAATCATCCCGGTAGTAACCACTAATTGTGTGTCTAGTACCTCAGCCAGAAAATCTTGTATTTTAGACCAATAATTTTTTAACTTTGGACATTCTACAAATGTGCTATACTTGTGATTTTAACTAGTTTTTTTGGTGATATATACACTCTGTACATAGTAAATAGGTGATTTCTTTTGAGAGGGGCAGACTTAACCACTGTATGGAGCATGGTAAAGGAGTCCACCCACAGTTCCTTTAAATTGTTAAAGTCTGGATCTATAACATCACCCCACAGCCTTTGAAGTTCAAATTCTGTCACTCCCTCTACCTCAATCAAAGCCCAATACCAAAATGATAGCTCTTTTTTCCATCTTCCCTTTCTACTTACTAGATCAAACTTCGGATTAGAAACATTAGCATCCCATGATATGGTAGTCCACCATCCTGAGAGCTGGTAATACTTAAATCTAGTAAGAGTTCCCCCAGTCAGACTAGAAAGGGATTCCCAATCTAAAAGTGCTGAATCCCTTTGCAAGTCGCTCCAATGTGTTAATCCTGCTGATTTAAGGGGGCGTGAAAGCTGATCCTTAAGGCAATCTGGTGTCCCCGGGGAGTCCCATATAGGGGCCTTGGGGGCGTAGTAGGGAATTCCCAGCCTTTTCCTGATATACATCCAATTTTTCAGGGCCGTGCCTAAAACTTTTAATCTCACCCTTTTATAGAACTTAGAATCACCGTATTGAAACAGAAAGTATTCCTGCCCTTGTGGGATACCATGGAGAAGTGCCTGGAACAGTAAACCTAAGGAGGATGCGTCCGTCTTATCTGCCAAGAGTCTAAAGTTTTTGAAATGGAAGGAGTGGCAATATATAATTAAGTCCGGTAAAGCTAACCCTCCAGTTTTCAGATTTCTCCTCATCTTCTTCCAGGAGATTCTCGATGTCTTTGTATTCCATATAAACGAACCAATTTTCCCCTGAACTTTGGCTATGTCAGATGGACTGAACATTAGTGGAATGGAATTAAATAAGAAAGTGATCTTGGGTAAAATAATCATCTTAAGTAGATTTACTCTCCCAAAGATGTTCAACGGGAGGCCTGACCAGCGTTGCAGGAGGCTACATACATCCTTATAGACTCTATTTAAGTTTACTTTGGGTATCTCTGAGATATCCTGAGCCAGATGTATTCCAAGGTACCTCATGCGTAATTTTAACCCCGGAGCCGCCACCTCCTGATTCCATTGCATGATCTCAGTTTTTTCCTTATTAATCTTGTAGCCTGATGTTTTCCCAAAGGACTCTGCCTGCTCGAATAACCTGGGAATAGCTTCTTCCGGATTAGAGGTGAACATTAAGAGATCATCAGCATATAAAGCGAATTTTAAAGTGATATCTGCAATGTTGAAGGATTTAATGACAGGGTCTAATCTTAACTGGCAAACAAAAGGTTCAATGTATAGATTGAACAATAGCGGGGAAAGAGGACACCCCTGCCTTGTTCCACGCGAAATATAAACCCAGTCTGTGAGGAGACCATTTATCAGAATTTTTGCCCTAGGAGTGCAATAGAGTAATCTAATTGATGTTATAAAATTTTCTGGAATTCCAGAACCAGACAGTGCCAACCATAGATATGTCCAATTGACTTGGTCGAAAGCCTTAGCTGCATCGATGGCTACAATAGTCAAAGGAAGTTTTTTATCGATAGCAACATCTATGGCAGCAATAACCTGAAAAGTTAATTCATTTAACTGCCTGCCTGGAATAAAGCCTCTCTGATCTCTGTGTACTATAGATTTTATAACTTTTGCCAATCTCGCCGCCAGAACTCCAGCAAAGATCTTATAGTCTGTGTTCAGCAGTGAGATTGGCCTATAAGACTCAATTGTTACGGGGTCCTTATCCGGTTTCAAAATCAGGGTAACTGTGGCTTCTGACCAAGTTTGTGGAGTTGTCTCACCTAACATGTGTATCTTATTAAACAGAGTCGTGAGAGCGGGGGCAACTTTATCTAGGCCGATTTGGTAGATCTCTGCAGGGAGTCCATCTGGTCCAGCTGCCTTCCCTTTTGCCATTTTTTTTATCTGGTTATGGACTTCACCCTCTTGTATTTCTGAGCTCAGGTAATCTCTATCTGCCTCTGAGAACTGTGGTAATTCGAGCTGATTTAACCATTCTTCTGCACCTTGAATTGGAGGACTTGTTTCTTCTGCATAGAGATCCTGCATAAATTGTTTTGCCTCCCCAGAGATCAGAACATTCTCGTGGGAAATGGCCCCTGTGTCACGTATAGATAAACCCTTGATCAGATTTCTGGCCCTATCAGACCTAACCTTCCAGGCAAGTAGTCGACCACATTTCTCCCGTAGGAAAAGTTTTGCAGTTTACTTGCATCCCATCTATTTTTGACTATTTTATCAATATGGACCTGATATTCGACTCTCAAGGAGTCCAGCTCATTCTGTATGGTGGCTAGATTAGCCTGCTGATCTAACAAGGCCTTCTGCAACTGTTGTTCTTTCTGTTTTATTTTAGTGAGGCGGTCTTCTTCCTCTCTTCTTCTCGCTTTATTTCTCCTGATCATTAAAGTGGTTAAATGCCCTCTCAGACAGGCCTTAAAGGCCTCCAATACCATTTGATCCGTCGCAGTACCACTATTTATCCTGAGTACTCAGCTACCTCAACCTCTAGGTCCGCTTTCACTTCCTCTTTTAAGAGTATTGATCTATCCAGAGTCCACCTTCTTGATTGCTCTCCTTGCTTAAACTTGATCTTTAATTCCACTATAGAATGGTCCGAAAGTGTGGCTGGGATATAGGATACGGTATCCACCCCAGGAAGTAGTGTTTGGTCTAAAAGAAAAAAGTCTATTCTGGAATGATGTCTATATCTGCGACTGTAAAAAGAATAATCCCTGCCACTGTCATTTCTGACCCTCCAGATGTCAAGCAAGTTAAAATCTTTCATGATATTTTTGAGCTCAATTTGTGATTTACGTGGAGGGGTAAATTTGGCCCTGGAAGTACGGTCCAAAGTTTCATTAAAGATCAAGTTGAAGTCCCCTCCTATAATAATAGGTGTTTCATAGTTCAGGAGACTCGTTTTTAGACTAAATAAAGCCCCTGGAGCGTCTAAATTGGGCCCGTAGTAAACTGCGCATGTAAATCGTGAGCTGTCTACCACTAGGGATGCGGTCAGCCATCTACCTGAACAATCAGTCTCAAACTTCTCTACCCTAATCCTGCTGTTTGCCCGGACTATGATTGCCACTCCCCTGGTGTTTCCTCTCTGGTTAGAACAGAGAAGGTCCTGGATCCACCTTTGATTCCTGAATGCTCTCTTACATTCTTGTGACTCCAAATGAGTTTCTTCGAGGAGACAGATGTCGGCCTTTGATTTATTTAGAAATTCGCAAATTCTAAAGAGTTTCCTACTTTCCCTTAATCCATTGACATTCCAGCTTACTATTTTTATTTTGTTAACTGTACCTGTTATAAAGGAGGATATTCTAGAATAGGAAGCTCGAAAATGCCCCAGATCTTATTTCTACAAAAGAGTTGCGTCTTATTTTTCTCAGCCTTTATGGTTACATGAGGAATATTTTTTTTCTTAATTTATATGTTAATTTACCTGTAAACCTCCGTAATCCATAGTTTACTACCCCCCACCCTGCCCCTCCCCCTCCCCACGTCACCGCCCTGCAGTTACTCCTTCTACCGACCGCGGCTGCTCAACGCTCCTCCCACTCTCTCTGTTATGTTTCACACCCTCGTCCCTCATGTTGCATGTTACACTTGTTAGCACTGTCTAGGAATCGGTCGCATCTCATTAGTATCGGTTCAGCACCCAAATATAGCAATAAGCTGCAGAAAGATAACTAGTCAACCTTTGCAAAGGGCATTCCACTGCGCGGAAACACACATCCTTGTATTTCCAGTAACTTTAGAACCGTTTTGGCTAGAAACTTTTTCTGTTTTGTTAAAATCTGCAGATTATGCATCTGATAATGTGTTATGTCGAAAATGCAGCAAATCCATAAATGTGTGAAAAATGCCTTTACTGCACAAATTGCCTTTCTCAATAAACAAGTCATAACTCTTATATTAAGTTTCAGTAACTTATATTGCACAACTGCTCACCAAGCTAAAATATACATACTTAAACAACGTATTATTAATCACATAAGCGAAACCTAATGCATTTACCATATGTTTGTTTTGCTTGTTTTCACTACAGCTTCTCCATGCAATTGCTGTTGTGCTTTGTACAGTGCTCTGATACCCTTCGGTCATGTTTCCACTTTAAAGAGCCCCTAAAATAAAAATTGCATTCCCGGGGTGTCAATCCATCAGGATGAATGACCATCATGATGAATTATTTCCTTGCAGTCATGTCTGTTTTTAGACTCACTTAGATCCCTTTTATAGGGGGACGCCCTGTACTTTCCTTCCTACTCACCCAGATCCACAATCACTTTGTTTAGTTTGAGGGGGATGTCCATCCCCTCACCATTTCTCTCTCCTCCTCATCATTTTTTCTGCCCCTCTTCTTTCTTGACAGTTGTCAAAAAATCGTATCATCTATACCCGTATCCGTACCTGGTTTCTCTAGCTATACTCTACTATGTCTATCCCTGTTTACATGCAGCATATACCTTAGTATCTCTATATCTGCCTCCCAAGTCCCTAGTACTTCTCCCCTGTCTCCTGCCTATACTTTAAGACCAATAACATGTCTGTAACTTAGACTATTACCTTTGCCATACTTCTACTACATCTATCCATATATGTTTCCTATCAATTCGACATTTGCCTTTACCCTATTACCTCAAGTCATGCTTATACAATAGACACAAGAGTACCCCTATGCCTATGTATACTGTAGTACATCTATCACTATCTACACACTGTTCCTTTTAGTCAATCTATACCCCAGTACCTCTTTCAGAACCTATGTTTGAGTACTATATACCCCAACCTACAATATAGTGCCTCTACCACTACTTAGACCATAGTACCTCTTCACACCACCTCTCTCCATTACTGGCCACTTTGCCGCCCAAGCAGTCCCTGCCTTTGCCACCCTATGGTGGCCACATGGAAGAGCGGTGGGGGTGCAGGCGATATTCCCGCAAGTGCCGCCCTGCAGAAAACGCATGGAAGAGTGTGGGGGAAGGGAGTCCAGCGCCCCCAAAACTTGTGGCGCTTTGGGCGGACCGCCCTCCCCTTGCCCCCCTGGCTACGCCACTGTGCCTCATTTTTTCTACTTAACAGTTTTCTTGCCACCTTTTCTGGTGTTTGCTCACCAATTCACTCACAGTTTTGAGACAAAGAATTATCCTTATTTCGAATTTTCTCTAAAATGGAGTTTCACCAACCTAGGGGCATCAGAAAAGTCTCCTTGGTAATGTTTTTTTTATCAGAAATGTGGCTGTCTTTATTGTTATACTCAAAAGAAGAAGTCGGGGCACGAAGGTTTGACACTGTGGACGGAATGTGGCTTTTCAATTTGTGCACAAAGAAGCAAATTTTACCAAATTTTTGACATAAGGGGGTGGAACACTATACCCAGAGTAAACTCCAAGGATTTACCATGCAAGGTTACTTGCAAAGCTGCATTATTTTTTTTCAGCCGGAGTAAAAAACCATTGGCTGTGGACATCAGTACTCTGATTCTTGGTACTAATTGACAAATACACATTTTTGGTTGGATTTGAAACTAAGCACATATTTGTCAGCCCTGGATTTGATTTTAGGGATACTGGCTCGATCCAAAACAACCTTTGTGATCAAAAGTGTAACTTGCAACATAACCTCAATGAATTAGGGGACATAATAGCCAAATGCTGCATCACAGATTTAAAAACCGACACAACTTCCTGTCCACAAGTTCCACACACTAATGGGGGAAATCCAATATTATGATCACTTTTACAAAGTTGTAGGTGGGGGAGGGTATTGCTGCTCCAAGGGGAGCTTGATAGGTGGGTCATCAGGATTGTCAGGGTGTCTGAAAAAGTCAGAAAATGAGAATATTCACAAATGCTCCTCAATTTGCCCTTTATTATAGTTCCAAGGAACAGTGAAGTTAGGGCCTCTTAGGATGTCAGTCGGAGTTGCCTCTGACCGACACCGTCTCGGGCTAGGGACCAACCGACCTCCAGTCAGCTGCTCCGACTACCTGATTACGATGCGACTGAACACTGTTCGGTCAGATACTCCCATTTCTCAATGGGAGCTTGTGCTACAGGCATAAACCGGCAGTAATACAGGCTCCCATAAAGAAATAGGTGTGTGTGTAAAACACTGCGCCCTGTGGCAGGCACCTTATGGTGCCTGCCGCACAGTGCATGGATTTTTAGGGGGCACCCTAGGTACCCGCTTGGCCACCAACCATAGGTCACGGAGGCAAGGGGTCCCAGATAGGGGCCCAAAGTTGCTTTCTGGAAGCCTTTCCATGTCGAAAAGGCCATTACAGAAAGGCTTTGGGAAACTGACATCGTAATCCCGACGGTGTAAACGCAGTCCATAGGGGATTATGGTGAGACCGGAAACCAACCGTGTCAGTCAGAAAGCCTCTGACCGCAGTCGGAAAGCTTTCGACTAGCGGTCGAATGTCTTTATCGACCAACATCGTAATCAGCCTCTATTTTGGGGGGGGGGGAGTTTTATATAGTGCAAACTCGACCTAAAGATATCAGGTATCAGAGCGCTTTACATGACTGCCAGTTTCGTTACACAAGGACATAAGTGTGCTACTTAGTAATGGAATATCCCCAGACACACCCATGAAATAAGGGTCTAAAAAGGTGTGGTTCATTTGAAGAACAACATGTTTCTTGTGGAGAAAAAACAATACAAAAGTTAAATGTGCTAAAGCACATTTCTGCAACAATGCATCTTGAGGAATATTTGCTCTACAGATAATTCTCAGTGTAAGCATAGTGCAATCGGACTACACATGCAACTGTACAATGTGCATAGATTTAGATGAATGCCGCCGCTGAGTGCCCGCTTAAATCTATATCTTCAAACCTATCGCTGGATCCGTCTGGGCTGCTGCAGCTAAGAGAGAGCTGCCGCCGCTGAGAGCCCACCTGAATCGGCACCAGCGGACCTTCCGCTGAATCTGCGTGGACCGCTGCAGTTGAGAGAGCGCTGTGGCCACTGAGTGTCCACCATGGTGCCCGCCTGGTTGAGACCCTAAATAGTCCCATGCGCCGCCGCAGCTAAGAGAGAGCTGCTGCCGCTGAGTGCCCACACCCTTTGCTATGGTGCACCATTATGGTCTGACCCGTGGGCCGCCGCAGCCAAGAGCGAGCTGCTGCCGCTGAGGACCCGCACCCTTTGCTACCGTGCACCATTGTGATTCATCCCGTGGGCCGCCACAGCCAAGAGAGAGCTGCTGCTGCTGAGTGCCTGCACCCTTTTGCTACTGTGCACCATCGTGATTCGTCCCGTGGGCCACCGCGAGTCAAGAGAGAGCTGCTGCTGCTGAGTGCTTGCAACCTTTGCTACCGTGCACCATCGTGATTTGTCCCATGGGCTGCCGCGTCAAGAGAGAGCTGCTGCCGCTGAATGCCCGCACCCTTTGCTACTGTGCACCATCATGATTCATCCCGTGGGCCGCCGCAGCCAAGAGAGAGCTGCTGCCGCTGAGTGCCCGCACCCTTTGCCACTGTGCACCATCGTGATTCGTCCCGTGGGACGTCGCAGCCAAGAGAGAGCTGCTGCCACTGAGTGCCCGCACCCTTTTGCTACTGTGCATCATTGTGATTTGTCCAGTGGGCCGCCGCAGTGAAGAGAGAGCTGTAGTCCCTGAGTGCCCACCCGTGGTGCTATTTTTCATCCTCGTAATTTGCCCCGCGGGCCGCCGCAGCTAAGAGAGAGCTGTGACCGCTGAGTGCCCACACCATTGACAACTTTGCATCCTTGGGATTTTTTCTGTGGGCAGCCGCAGCTAAGAGAGAACTGCTGCCGCTGTGAGCCCACCACGGAGCTGCAAGACGAGAGTCATCGCCACCACCAGCCTGGGCTGCCGCAGCCGCGCGCTGCTGCCACTGAGCGCCCGCCTGCCCCTGAGTGCCTGAACCACTGTGGGTGCACGCTGCGGATCTCAGCCTCCAAGACCTGTGGTCGCTGGGAGTCCGCCTGCCCCCGTCTCCGCTTCTTCCAGAAGCTGAGTGCTGTAGTCTCTTTCAACAACAGGTACCTGGTGCACAATGGGTCGCGTAGGCCCCGGCCCTGAACTCAGCCTGTGTACCGCTTTGGGTGATTACGTTGTTGTCTCTTTTAGTCCCTACGGGTTGACAGGAATTGTAGTTGTTGAAACGCTTTGAGAGTCTTTGAGTTAAACTGTTGGATAAAGATATTATTTTTCTATATCTACCTGAGTTGTGTCCTTTTGTGGTGTCGTTACTGCCTTATTGTACGTGGCCATAAACGCTTCACACACTGCCTCTGAGATAGGCCTAACTGCTCGTGCTACGTTACCACAGGGTTGAGCAGGGGTTATCAAAGGGGGTAGCCCACTTGCCCTGACTTAGGAAGAAGGGTCCCTATTTGGACATTGGCACCAGCCATGGTCAACTAGAGACCCCCATTTCTAACATCTCTCATGTAAATTTGCACTAATTATTTCCAATCTTGAAGAGCTTAATAGCGCAATTTAGAAGGTAGTGTATCTCCCTTACATTCAGTATGTTTATTGTTGTACAGAGGTCTTATTTCCTTCTGTGATAGAAGCTTTAACTTACACCGGTAGGCTTGGACAAATTAGTTAGGTCAAAGCTCCAATTCCCCAAAATGTTGTCATATTCAGGGAATGCTGAACTCACCAAACATTTGTGATTTGAGCACAGAATTTCACGACAATTGTCGCTTGCGAAGTTTCTATAAAATATTGGGTGAAAAGGCCTCACAGTTTCTACCCCTAGCAATTCATTTGCATCTAGTGCTGAGACAGTTTGTCTGTGATAAGACGAAAACATTTTGATTATTTTTTTTAACAAAACATATATCCTTCGAAGAGATAGCCCTTCAAGAGAGTAATGTGTACAGACCTTTTCTCGGTTTCCACGTAGTCGCTATTTGTAGCACCTTTGTTAGGCTTGAAATATTAGAAAATTACACATTCATATCTGGAGCTTGTTGATTACCATTTAATATTATAAGTGAGGATTTTTAAATCCTAGAATGGAAAGTCCTGCTGACCAAATGGACAGGACTGTATGATGTCCCTGTTTAGAGTTTGGTGGCCAGACGTCTCCATCACAAACATGGCAGATATTCACTTACTCTAAATTGCAAGTGCAATCTATGGTACGTGTAATATGCCTGATTGGATATCAGCACCTTTGTGATGGAGCATCCTGTCCACTAAACTCTAAATAAGGCCCTAAGTGTGATGCCATCAATTATTTAAGAGGGAAAAAGGAATCTCTCCCAGTATACTTTCATTATTTATGTATTTGTTTGTTTTTATGTTTCCTTGTTTATTTGTTTTTATTCAGTTTTATATCACTTGAACAAGAGCCATATAGAACAGGATCTACTGCATACAAGCTGCATGGGTTTGAGTACAAAAGAAAGTTTTGTACAGTCACATAAGCTTAAATCAACAAATAGCCTCATAAATAAATTCCAGCAGAAAGTTAGGAACTTTAGCTAGGTGGATATGTGGAGACTCCCAATCGAAAGCAAAAACTAAAGAAATGCAAGAGCAAGCAGGAGCCATGATGGAGTAGACAAGATAACAAAACTGTTATCAGTGCGGATGAAATTCAGGATTGAACAAATTGCAACATGGCAGTCTCCAAGGAGCACAGTGGCCATCTCTGACCACAATCCCTATTATCCCTAAGCAGAGATTCATACCCCTGGCAGGTCCCCTTTGCTGTGATCTCCTCTTTCATATGCGGAATCTGGCATCGAATCTAGGTGGAAGGTGGCCCTAGCTCCCACAACCAACAACCAGTGATTAAAGCTTGTCAATGCAGTCTCAACAACGTCTTGTAAGAGACCTCACCATCACCATCGCCCAGGCTCTACTCTCTATTCGGGACACCACCACACCAGCTGAGCTCTCTGTTTCCAGTCAGATGCAAGGCTGCCTGGCCGCTGCACGTCATAGCAGGCTTCAAGATGGTGCGCACATGCGACCACAGGCTGGGTCTCACACACTAAAACATGGGCCCAACTGCACTGTCTCAAAGATCCCATCGTACCTTAAGGTAACCTCCAAGATCCAACCTCCAAGAGCCAAACTGGACATCCCCAACAGCAATCGAGGAGCAGGAGCACTCAGTGGGGTTACTCCAGCTGAGCTTGGTGTCTGGAGATCTGAGGCAGTTCACCACACCCCACTGCCAACATCTCCTAGGCATCTTCTTAACTGAACTCGTTTTAGCACTTGACTCTGCAATAGATCTAGAGAAATGCGGGCCTGGCATGACTTTGCACAGTTGGCACGTGTTTCCGCTTCTTCAACATTTATTTTATTTAACTGCAAATTATGTAACGCTGAGTAACCCCTGCCTCCATTAGACTACGCGACATGCATGTCACCCACAGATTTCTGCAGCAGGGGCGCTGACCTAATGCAATATCTCACTGCAGAGTCTAATGCGATGTCTTATCTAAACAAAACTTAAAGAAGAAGAGGGGCATATCTTTCGGCCAAAAAGCGGCGATAATTTTATCGCTATATCAGCAAGGTCACGCTATCGCGTGAAACATTGCCTTAGCGCCTGAATTCCAAACGCCCATCTTTGCATCTCTAATGAGATGCAAAGTGGGCGTTCCTCCCCGGGATAACGGTATTATCAATCCTCACGCAAAGCAGCATAGCGACAAGAAAAGTAGCGATAACCTCTGTTATCTCTACTTTCCTTACGCCTGCTTTGAAACTGACTTAGCCATGATATCCTATGGAAGGTGGATATCATGGCTAAGTATGTGAGGCCCTATCAGCAAGCTATCGCCAAACTTCGTGGGATTATCGCTGGTTTTCCAGCGATAATCTCACGTTATAGCACGCTATCTCAGCGATAAAAATCCATGCTAGCCAGCGATAATTATCCTAGCGCTATGTGCGCTTAGCGATAATTATCGCCGGTTGTTGCTGATATGCCCCCAAAATAGTATTTTCTCTTCTTAATCTCTCTTTGCATCCTAATTCCACGCCTCTCCTTTTCCATCACCACTCTCTCCTGTCTTCCTCTCTTTAACTTAAATTTGGAATGCAGTTTTATGAAGAATATAGGGGCATATTATCAAGAAACGGCGTAAAAATTATCGCTAAAGCGGCGATAATTTTAACGCTGTGCTTGATAATATGCCCCCTAATTCCTCCCATTGAGTCCAACCTGACCAAACCTCCGTTTAATGCCAGTTGAGAGTCATAATTTAGGAAGGAGCTGCAGGCAATTGTATCAAGAAATAAATTCGTAAACCCCCTCGAGACCTACATGTCAAGTTCAAAAAGATATCGGACAATGCCACTTTTGGAAATATTAATTCTTACACACAAATTTACATGTAAAATAGAGGCAAACGTATTGCATTTCACCACTGATAAATATTGCGGAATCCTGTTACTGCTGTCACAATTTTGCTCCTGCAAGGCTGACGTGACCAGCTCGAAACCTCCATCATGTACACTCAAACTTCAAACCTTTCCTTCGGGTATTTAATAAGGTGCTGAACCAGGGCGCTGATAGATTTTTATTCAATCCGTGACGAGATTAGTAAAGTTCGTCACTAGTGTGTAATGTGGTCTGTAGGTATAGTTTCAATACATCACTGACTTGCTTCTGCAGAGTTTTAAGCGGGTGATCTGTAAAATAAGTTTTCATTGAATTACATGTAAATCACTGTAATGGTCTCTTAAGCATCCTAGCTGTGTATTCTTCATATTATCGCAAAGGCTTGACAGTTACAGTGATGGAATAACGAGTCCGGCGATAATCAGCCCAATCAATCATGGCGGGTTTTTCACATCCATACTAATTGTATTAGAAATCGGGTCTGCAAATTTGTCCCGCAAAATGTTTTGCTGAGAAGCGAGTTTTAATAAATTATGGGCGATAAGAAATGTTTCAAATACCAAAGAGACAAGGGCCTCTGGACTCCCTTGGGCACAATAAAATTTCCCCAAGAGATTTACTATTGCATTGTGTAGATAATTTATTTGTGGCATAGTGCAGGTATTCATCTTCACAAAATCAATCATTGCCTGGTGACTGATATAGTAGATGAGAAAAGGTTGTCTGTGAAGAGAACGTATAAAGGGTAAACACATTTTTTTCTTTTTCACATGTTCCTTTTCTTGTGAAAGCAGGACAAGGACCTTTTTATAATTTCCTTTAAAGCGTATGTTCCACTTCCCTCGTTGTGCTTAAAATTCTATTTAAAGATCTGGTAGAGGCCAGCGAATCAGGACCCGGGCCGCGGAAGGCAAAGCCGGACCCGATGGAGGCCCGGGTAGAATACCGGCCGGCGGCGGGACCCCCGCGCCCCCGCAATTAAAAACCTGGCTAGGCCGGTGAGGGCCTGGATAGGCGCGCAAACAAAGTAAGCTCCCCCCTCAATCAGGGGGTGAGCAAGGAAGGCAAGGAGGAGGCTAAAAGAAAAGGCCCAGAAAATCACATTTCAATTCTCCTCCTTGCAAAAGAAGAAGAAAAGAAGGCATCAACTAAACGACGGAAGCAGCGCGGATTGAGATCCACTCCCGCCGGACGGAGGACGCATGTCCTTACCTGAGGCCACATCGGCGGGAGCAGCGTGTGGAAGCAGTCTCCACCCCCGCCGGAAAGGACGACTGCAAGAGACCGGGCGGCGGAACAGCCGCTTTCGCCTTGGATCCCGGAGACCAAGCGGCGGAGCTCGAAAGCCGACATCAAAAAGGGCTCCCGGAAGCTCCAGCATCGCCGCAGTATGCCCACACTTTTCCCCGCCACAGAGCACCGGAGGCGCGGGTTTTCGCACCGGGGGAGGAGAAAGAACGAGGAAGAAATCGATGCGCTGGAGAAGACGCAGGGACATGGGCGAGGAGACGACGAATAGAGGCTGGAAGGCGCTAGCACCTGAAGCCAGAACGGCGGTGTGTGGCGCCAGCAAGCCATGCCCCGGGTGTCTGAGGGATCGGAAGCGACACAGCCAGGAAGCGAAAAATTGGCCTGGCCTCATGAAAAGGTGGCCTGATAACACACCGTGGGACGGGTCGGAGCGGGCGACAGTGCCCCCCAGGAAGAGGGCACGATCACAAGGTGAGCATGGGCCGGGATTTCTATAACAGTAATTGAGCTGGGTGGGGGCGCATTAAAGCCACTGTTAATCTACAAAAGGCGTAGGCAGCCGGGACGGGGCTGCGAGCGTCCATAGTTCAATGTGCCATAGGTAATTGAGCGGTGCTTCGTGAAGACCCCCCCTAAAATGAAAATTAACCAAGGTTGGTACAGCGTGGGTCTCCTGGTTATGGCTGTCCCAGAGTGTTTTGCCGCTGGAGTGCGGGCGGCACTTGAGTGCTTTTTAAGGTGCCAGCCCCCATGCACAGCCAGCCCCGAGAATGTTGGCCCCCGGGGCCGAGCCTCAAACACGGCTCCCCCGCTCCCATCAGAGCGGAGATGCAGGAGCTCTAAGAAGGTGTGAAAACACTGCGTAGTCTCGTTAACAATTAAATGGTCTTTCACAGACCTTTGAAGTACTCGGGTTTGGCTGCAATCAGACGGTCGCCAGCCCGGGAAGCTGTCTCTGCCCGTGCTGGCGCACATAACGGTAGAGAGAGCGGTGGTGATATGGCTCTGACGCGTGCCAGCGGCGCACATTGTGTCCATCTTTGTGGAGAAAGTCCACACAAAAAACCAAAAAACGCAGACCGTGGAGTAAGGCCGCTCCAAGTCAATGCCGCCAATGCAGAATTTCAACCTTCGTGAGAGTGGGGTGAGGGTTGTATCGAAACCCACTTCTCTAAACACAGTTCCTGAAACCCCCCTCTGGAGGGTAACACTTGGTACACTATTAAAATACTGGGATATTACAATCGCGGCTCCCGGTAATGCTGAGACCAAATCTGCACCTTCTAACAGATATTACACAATGTTAACTTTGGGACATAGGTTGGCTATGGCTTCTAATTGGCCACATATACAAGCCCTGATTATGTATATATGTCTGTGCTACTTTCAACTTGTTTTGAAGTTTCCTTGGAGGACACATAACTTCCCACATTCCTCTGGAGGGTAAGACTCGGCACCTCTTAAAATTACTGTGATATTGCCACATCTGCACTTCTAACAGATATTACACAATGTTAAATTTGGGACATAGGTTGGCTACGACTTCTAATTGACATGCTTGTCACCTCCAACACCTTACTACCTTCTGTAAGGGTCTTCATTACCCTGGACCACTCTTCGGGTCCCCTTAAAGTGCAAGCGGAGAACCACTACCAACAGGAGAGCTGCCCAAAAGGAACTTTTACGGCTTTACGTTACTAAAATGTCTGTACTTAAAAGTGTGGCATTTTTAGCGGGAGCTTGAACTCCCCAGCCACCGCGAAAGATGGTGCCAGCTACCACTTATTAGGTTCCCGGCTCCTAGCAGGGGCTTCGGTGCCCGGCCATGAAATACTTCTGTGCTGGGAACCGGGCACTCTGGGCCCGATTCACAGAACTAACTTAAGACAAAATCCTAAACTTACTACCATTTTGGTATTCACAGAAGGCACTTACTCATTTCGGTATTCACAGAAGTTAGGAGTCCTAACTTTAGGACTCCTAAATGCCTTCTGTGAATACCGAAAGTCTTAAAATTAGGATTTTTCTCAGTTTAGTAGTGGTATAGTTAGGACTCCTAACTTTAGGACTCCTAAATGCCTTCTGTGAATACCGAAAGTCTTAAAATTAGGATTTTTCTCAATTTAGTAGTCCTAAGTCTAAACTTAGGACTACTAAATTGAGAAAAATCCTAATTGGGCAATGGAGGGCAGGAGGAGTGGACTGGTACATCACGCTAAATGGAGGGCAGTGGCAGCACATCAGACCATGCATGGCAGGAGGGAGGAGGCTAGTCCATGGATTCAGACAACAGAGGATAGGGAGGAGGTGGATGGGGCAGCAAGCTAACTGTTCAGAGAAGGCGGAAAGGACAGTGGCAGAACAACGGCCACACAGGGCTGTAATAAGGGAGCAGGGACATGGACTTGGACAATGGATGGCTAAGAGGAGGGAAGGCAGGAGCAGCAAGCTTGGGTGGGGGTATGCACAATGCCAGGCCCTGCTTCCAACCCCCCACCATCCATTGTGATAAGCATCTTACTTAACGTTAAAAAAAACGTAGAAATTTGCTGAAAAAAAAAAGATTACAGGGACGGTATAGTTAGACTCAGATTTCACTCATACACAACCAGTGAAATTCAGCAGTTATAGTTACCTGAGCTAATTATAACTTACGCCCCCGCAATGTACTGCTAATGACCTCAGACATTACATCATTCATGACATGGTCAGTTACATCACTCATGACATCCCTCATGACATCTCTAATGAGCTGTGAATGGAATGGAACTATAATGGCTAGAACTTTATTTAGGCATAGTGTGTGTATATTAACACACCTTTTTTTCCTTTTCTTTCGTGGAAGAACCATTACAATACGCAACGTGCCCAGATTAATATGGCCGATAGCCTTTCACTTTAAAGTAATGTGTAGTCCATTGTTCATGTTGATGTTTGCAATTCTAAGTATGTTTATTATGAATAAGTCACGTTGACGAACATACAGGTATGGCGTCACGGGGCAAGATATGCTGAAATGACATTGTGTGCATATTAACACTTGTTTTCTTTTCTTTATTTTAACAATTCCTGAATTTTCACATCGTGACCAAGCCAATATGGCCGCCAGCTTTTTGGATTAAAGTAATGCACTGCTGATGACGTCACATATTACATCACTCATGACATGGTCAGTGACATCACTCATGACATCACTGATAACATCTCAAAGGACATCACTGATGACATCATCTGCGTGATCATCTGATGCACCTCCTCACACCCTAAAATACAGACTACCATTCTTGAAACAATAGACACCCCAATACTAGTACAGCTACAATATTCTGTGCACTATGCATGCAGACCTCAAATCAGCTGCATAGCTTTGGTACAGTCTTTTAAATACTCCGTTAGTACCTATGCAGTCTAGGAATCCTTCGGTCTGTCCCATGCACTTCTCCATTCAACCCTCCAGCACTATCTACGTATGCTATCCCTCTGCCAATACCTAAGCACTATTTTGTACACTATGCATACACACCTCTAACCAGCTACAAACTAGTGATACGGTCTTCTAAATACCCAGTTAGTACCTATGCAGTGTGGGAATCCTCCTGTCTGTCCCATGCATTTCTCCAATCACCCATCCAGCACTATCTACTTATCCTATTAGTCCACCAATACCTAAGCACTTATAAATTCACTATACACTCTGTTTGTAATACTGTAATTATTCTAGTTACTAGTCATGAACTTATGGAATGGCCTAGCTACTAACACAAGTACATCTATACTATTTTGTGCACTATCCAAGCAGACCTCTAACTAGCTATATACTATTGATACACTCTTCTAAATACCCAGTTAGTACTCATGCAGTGTAGGAATCGTCCAGTCTGTCCCATGCACTTCTTTAATCACTTATCTACCACTATCTACTTATCCTATCACTCCACCAATACGTAAGCACTTAAGTGTTCACTCTGTTTGCAGCATTTTCATCATTCCAGTTACTAGTGGTATTCTTATAAAATGACCTAGGCACCAACACGAGTACACATAGAATATTCTGTGCATAATCCCTACAAATCTATAAGCAGATACATACTATTGGTCCACTCCATTAAATACTAAAGTAGTACCCATGCAGCATAGAATACCTCCTGTCAGTCTCATGCAATTCTTAAATAACCCATCCAGCACTATGTTCTTATTGTATCAGTCTGCCAATACCTAAGCACTTATGGGGCATATTTACAAGCACCCTGTGCCACCAGTATGTCACTTTTTGTAACGTAGTGATGGCGCCAGGCACTCCTTCATATTTACAAGGAGAGGAAAAGCCACCCTGCGTGGTTTTTCCTCTCCTTGTAAATACGACCCCTTCATACACAGAACTTTGCGTTGAAGGGGCGTCCCATAGGTGTTGCTGTGGGTGTTCACACGCAACACCCATGGAACAAGACACATCTCCAGATTTATGAGAAAGCGTAAACTGGAGATGTGTGTGAATGTTGCGCCATCCTAGAGTTGGTGTAGCAAGGCTCAACGAGGAGAATTGTTTTCATTTCTCCTCATTTTTTCCTCTTTCAATGCATGCTGCATTCCACAGCATACATTGAAAGAGGAAAATGCCTTTACTGATTGTTTGTACGCAGGAAGGTGTCCCTTCCTGCACAAAAACAATCTCCACACGACACGGACATCCTTGCACCATGGTGCAAGGGTGCCTGTGTCACCGCATGGCTGCAGTTTGTGCAGCAGTGCGGAGGGAAGCACAAAGTTGCAACATATTCATGTACATATGTCACATCCCTGTGCTTCAAAAGTGCCACAGTGCAGTGCAGCTAAAGAGCTTGCAGTGTCATGCTGCAGTACTTCCTCATAAATATTCACCTATAAATTCACCATACACTACTAATGCATTTTTTCAGTCAATCATGCTGTATACATATATATATATATATATATATATATATATATAGGCGCGAGTTATAGTTAGCTGAACTAACTATAAGGGGGGAATTTCAATGGTTTTGTACAAGGGAAATGTCCAGCTAACTATAACGTCCCTGAAGCCTATGGTTTTTTCAGTGAATTTCTACGTTTTTTTAAAGGCTAATTCCTAACTATAACGTGCCTGAAACCTATGGTTTTTTCAGTGAATTTCAAAGGATTTTTAAATGATAATTCCTAACTATAACATACCTGAAACCTATGGTTTTTTAAGTGAATTTCAAAGGTTTTTTAAATGCAAATTCCTATCTATAACTTATCTCTAATCTATGATTTTTAATGAATTTCATAGGATTTCTAAATCTTTATTTTTCAGTGTATCAATTCCTTTATTTATGTTTTTATACTGTTGTTCACCTTTTTTAATTTTTTTTTACATATTTTTGTAAAAATTAATCAATATTACGTTTTTAATTAATTTTAAAAAAAATATTTGTAATTTTTTTAACTCTATTTTTTTATTAATTTTTTTAATATTTTTTAAACTATATTTTTAATACTTTGTTATTCTTATTTTTTTCAATTATTGCTTGGAGTCCCGCACCCAACGCGTTAGGAATCACACCCCCTACGCAAGAGAAATCGTGCACCCAACGCGATACATTTTTATTATCCCCAGGGACCCAATCCCCCTGGGCTTATAAAAAACTTTGGGGTCCGTGGGGGGAGCCCCAACACCCCCAGCCGGCTCCCGCGTCCTTCGGGATCCGGCATTGCTTTTCCACATGGGGAGCTGCTGACATGTAGCTCCCCGTGTGGAAAAGCAATATGGTTTGGATTTTGAAAGAGAGAGCAGGTGGGCACCCCAGGACACTGCAGGAGCTGGCCCTGGGGGGGTGGCGGTCCCCAGGGCCCCCGAGGGCTCCAGGAGGGGGGCCACGCAGCCCCCCTCCCTCAATAAATAAAGCCCCGGGAGGTGGTGGTCCCCGGGGCTTGGGGGGACTGTTCAGCACCCCCACCCATTTATTTTGCAGCCCCGGGGGGGGTAGCGGTCCCCAGGGCTGGGGGGCCCCCCTGGGCCCTCCATTAAATTTTACAGTTTTTGCCCCGGGGATTTGGCCCCTCCGGGGGCTAATTATTAAAGAAGCCCGGAAGCCCGCGCTTCATTTTTTTTTTTTACGGCCTGATCCGCGAACCCAGCGCGCATTTTGCAATTTTTTTCAAACAAATTAAAAGGGGTCCTGGGAGTCCTTCTGGAACCCCCTAAGCATGTCTAGAGGGTCAGAACATTTCTTCCCTGCCCCCTTTATATGTTTTACTCACTTATTCCCCTTACTTCTTCAGCTTCGCTTCTACAGAGGCACAAAATGGCTGCCAACAGTTCCTGGTTTCGAATGTTGACAACCACTTAACAGCCAATTAGCATTCAGCACGTGATCAGGAGGGTGCGCGCACGGTGTGCAGAGGGTGCGCTCAGGGTGCGCATAGGGTGCGCTGATCCTCCGAGGCCATAGATATATATGTACTTTTAACTGTAATTTTCTCAGGAACTACTCAACAGATTAACACCATTTAAGCAAAAGGCACGAGTCTGATCTGAGGACTACCTCTTTGCCAAATTTGGTGTAATTCCGTTTAGCAGTTCGGGCTGTAGCTGCGGCTAAAGGTCCTATGGGAAAATGCAGGGGGAAAACGCGTTTTGGGACCCCCCTTTTTTCTTGGCCCCCGCTTGACGAATCACCCCGAGACTTTCAGGATACGACCGGACCGGAGCTGGCCAAAAGTTTGGAAAATTTCGCGAAGATTCGTCAACTGACGCCATACTTATTGGGAATAGAATGTTGCAGATTTCCTATGGAAAATAGGTCCTAACTATAACTACCTACTGGCGACCGCCAGTAGGTAATATATATATATATATAAAGTTGTGCCATGTGAGGCTCTGCCTACTGTTCCTTTTGTGGCTTAGACCAAAGATCATAATATTCAAAATTCTTCTGAGTGATAGTGTGAATTATCAGTGATATCACAAGTATTGACATTGCTGTTGTTGTTGTATACTTTATTCGATAAAAAAAATTTCCATCATAAAAGTAAATATACAATAATCATGACCTATATAAACATCACAATACAAAAGAATGCAATTAAGTCATTAAACTTGCTCTACTTTAGACATCATAATACATCACAATACAAGGGGATGCAATTAAACTCATCAGGCTTACTCTGCATTAAACAACATAACTACACATTTCCCCTGCTATATAAATGTCTGTGGCAACTAACCTGACCCTAGGAGCATTCCTTCATGAAGGTGCTCCAACCTGCAAGGAGAGTGGGGGCTTAAGTCTTCTCATACGTATCATCCAAGCACTTCCGATAAATTTGGCAACACCACACACCAACGAGGGAGAGGATGTATCGGTACAGAGGACACGCAGGGACATTACATGGCATCTAAGGCCCAAGCCCTTGCATAGGGGTTTTAGCCATATCCTCCTAGCCACCTTATAAGCTGGGCAAGCAAACATAAGGTGCGCCACAGACTCAATAGGGGCTACACAACACGGACAGGCCTTTGATAAGCCACTTTGAATGTTCCACCCAGAAGTAAAAGCATTTACAGGAAGAATTCCAAACCTGACTTTTAAATATAGTGCTCTGTCCAGGGGTTTCTCAATAAAGTCAAGGAGTGGTTCAAATAACCTAAACCCCTTAAACTCTAGGAAACGCTCAGTGAGAGAACCCCCTACACCTCTACAGGAAGTCTCCTGCTGGACCCACTCCCAATACAGCTTCTTAATAACTAGTTTAGGTGGCGGGGATTGACTCTTCCAAAGGTCACTTAGGCCTATATATCCAATCAGCTGCCTCAAATTACTCAGCCACTTAATCCTATTGCCTTTATCTAGCAAGATATGTTCGTCCAAAGCAGCTGCATAGTTCTTGAGCTCCTCAGTCCTTCTCAGTCGGACCCAAAAGAGTAGAGGGCGAAGGCGCACTATTTCTTTAAGAGGGCGCCTGCTCATATCTAAACGTAAGGGTATTAATGGGGTAGAAACTGGTAAGGCAACCAATTCTCTCAAGAACTTATTTTCTGAAGTAATTAGGTCGGGGATGTTCTCGAACCCCCAGAGTTCAGAACCATACAGGGCAGTTGGTAATATTTGGCCTTCATAAATTGCGAGGGCAGGAGCCACAGGTTTACTCGCAGACGCCCTATGCTCTCGCATTACCGCCCCTGCAACTCTTTTAAAATTTAATAGCATTTTAGCCAGATGATCATTCCAGCGCATCCGGCTATTCACCCTAACACCCAAGTAGTCAAAGGAGTCCACCATCTCCAAAGACTCGCCATTAAGCGTAAGATTATTCTTAAATCTTTTGGAAGGGGAAAGGGCCATAAGCTTGGTTTTAGAGGTGTTAATTGTGAGTCCCCTGTCATTACAAAACTCACTGAAGCGATGCAATAACTTTTGGAGGCCTACTGGGGTTTTCGAGATCAGAATGGTATCGTCCGCGAAGAGGAGGGTTGGAGTTTTTTCCCCTGCCAGGGATGGCGCATCCGCCGACTCTTCCCTCAGATGGTCCACCACACCATTCACAAATAAAGAAAAAAGAGTCGGCGCCATAACACATCCCTGGCGAACTCCCCTTCTCACGGGCACCCTCTCGGTCAATTGGCCTTGGGTACCCCATCTGATTCTCGCATAATTACCCTTGTGGAGCTTCACTATGAGGTCCAAAAGGGGGCCCGGAAAGCCCATCTTCTCCAAAATATCCCACAGCCTAGCTCGGGGGACCAGGTCGAACGCCATCCTGAGATCTATGAACGCCAGGTAGAGACTACCATGGTTAATTGACACAGTTTTCCAATAGATCGCAAAGAAGCGGAAGACCTGGTCCATCGTGCCCATTTTTTTCCGAAATCCGGCCTGGAAATGGGAGAGGACCTGCTCCTCCTCCATCCATGCACCAACTCGCAAGATGATGACCCTGCCAACCACTTTCTGAATCACGTCAATCAGACTGATTGGTCTGTAGTTGGCAGGGTCGTCCCTGTCTCTCTTTTTATAAACAGTGATCACCTCAACACCCTTCCACGAGTCTGGGACAGGATGTCCCTTGGAAATTAAATTCATTATTAATGCAATGAGTGTGGCCCAGGCTATGGGTTCTTTCAAAAGAAGATCCCCCGGGATACCATCTTGACCAGCAGCCTTCTTCGGGGTTAGATGTCTTATGGCCAATACTACCTCCGAAAACACGAATGGCTCCTCAAGCGTCGATAAAAGAGGGGCCCGATTGGCTGAATCATAAGAAGGAGATTCAGTTGCATCTTGTCCGCCGTATAAAATTGAAAAATGGGAATACCATTGTTGGCTAGTAATGTGATTAGCCAATAAAGGCCTATTGTAATTTCTGGCCTTATTAATCAAATCCCAAAACAGCAAAGCATTTTTCATTTTAGATGCGTATTTAAGGTCCTGCCAGTACTGTTCCTCCCACTCTTTTTTAGCCCGCACTTGTTCAATCGCGTACTCCCTCCTGACTACTCTGACTAAAGGTTGATTCTTTTTGCGCAGGGCAACAGTTAGCTCCCGTCTTTTAGCCCGGCACTTTGCGGAGTACCAGGGATTACTGGGTTTAAGGGGTTTTGTTTTAGAGCTCTGGGTTAAAAAATGTTTACCAACTTCCTCAATAACATTTTTGTATATCTGAGGAAAAAGCGACTCCTGAGCAACCCCTGTTCCCGAGGCTAATCCCGCCAACTCTCTAGTCAGCTCATCAATATGCATCTTGATCTTTACCAATTTATCTGGATGAGAGCTAACCTTGTCCCATTTCAATCTTCGATTGCCATCATATGGGACCACCTCCTTTGTTAACCTCAATGGGGCTGGTTTTGGACCACCTTTTAAGTTGCTCCACCCTAACATCAAACATAAGGGGTTGTGGTCACTATCCTGCGAGGGAACCACCTCCATATCAACTAGGTCACGCCACATAGTGACA
Source organism: Triturus cristatus (assembly GCF_964204655.1). Classification (NCBI taxonomy): domain Eukaryota; kingdom Metazoa; phylum Chordata; class Amphibia; order Caudata; family Salamandridae; genus Triturus; species Triturus cristatus. The sequence goes on along the minus strand of NC_140591.1, from coordinate 1,076,292,899 downwards.
TCCAATAAGATATAATCAATTCGGGACGGGCCGCTAAGTCTATTAAACGTCATGGCTCCATCCCGATCAGAAAGTGATCTACCGTTTACTGCTCTTAAATTAAAATCCACGGTAAGAGCATTAATCTGTAATGCCTTAGCTGACCATTTTTTCATCGGGGGTAATAACAATGCAGGGATGGACCAACTAGCATCCTCCTCCTCTATACCCAGGGGGTCATCCCCACTTAGGGGTTCAAATGTGCAATTGAAGTACCCCCCACAAGTATTTTAGAGTTTGAGGGGCAATTAACTAATGCCTGTTCTAAAAACGTAAAAGTACAAGACGTTTTGTCTCCCAAAGTCCCTCTAGCATAAATATTAAATAACTCAATCTTACTACCCTTCGTCTGGCCTTCAAATGAAAGGTGTTGAATGTCCCTACACTCCAAATCATGAGTTGAAATGTTCCAATTTAAATCTATTTTTATCTATACATGTAAACCCCCAGAAGGTCTGCCCTTACCACAACTATAAGCGGGTACCCAAAAGGTTGCATATCCAGTTTTGTATACTGGTAATAGGCTCCAAGTTTCTTGGAACATACATATATCACATTTTTCAATAAAGTTGTTCCATTCAGGGAGAGCCAATTTTTTTTCTAACCCAGCTATGTTCCAAGATACCAGACGGATAACATCTTTGCCACTAGTGGGGGGAGCAGAAATAACTCAATTTTCACCATCCAATACCCCTGGGTTGGATTCATTGGAAGTTTCAAAATGGTCTTTAAGATTTAAAAAATCACTTTCATCACTACTACCTCCCACAGGTAGTGAGTGAGTAATGGTGAGGGACCTAGTAACAACCATACTTTTAGGATCCAAAAGAACCCTGTCTCTGATAGGGGATTCATTGACCTCACGAGAGATCTCAGTTACGTTCCCCGCTAGCCTGGCAGCACTTGGGCTGCCCCAATTACCCTTCCTGGACTGTAAACTTCAATCGCAGTCATCCATGCCCGTAAAAACATCAAACCTATTCCCTAGCTCCAGTGGCGTAAAAGGCCTCAAATGCTCCATTCTCCGGTTGCTATTCCTAGTGGCTCTAGGAGGGATCATATTCCAACCTTGGGGATCGGATCGCAAATTCTTGCCATGTAATACTGTAGGAATAACTGGGTGAGCTCTAGCATTATTCCTGGCATGGATTGGAAGGAACACCAAGGACCTGGGGTAAAAGTAAGTCAAGGCTCGGGGGCTAATTCGGCTATTACCATTACCTAAAGGCCAAATCAATATAAAATCAACCGCTTCTGGATCTCTAAAATTAATCAGAACTATATCTCCCTCGACATCTTTACGTCTACCACCAAGCCAAGGGAGACGTCTGACATGCAATATCTCACCATTAAAGTTCTTATTAATAGGTCTATATATACTTAACCAATGTATAATTTTATTTTTCAGCTGATAAAAGTCTTCTCTCTTATTATCAGCCAATGTAGGAACCCCCGTCAAAACCACCACCAAGGGCACAGCTTCGGGAGGTAAATCAACCTGTGGCCCAAGGTTCCCTAGGCCCCCATTCCGACTGGAGCTTCCCTGCTCCTGTCGTGTAATCCCCATTGGTGCAATGGTAGACCCTTCCATGGGGTTGATGACGGGCTTACTAGTTAATTGTTTCACAGTTGTTGAAGGCCCCTTCCTATGATGGTCAAGCACTAAGTAATTAGGAACCTGTGGTGCATTTTTAGTAAAGTGGGGAGTTTCCTGAGAAGCATTAATAGAGGGTAACGGGGCCTGGGGAGTTGCCCTATTCACTTGGACCTTATCCGCAGCAATCATATTACTCAGTGCGGATTCAATGTCCTCTAACCTGTGCTCCAACCTCCTCAAACTGTCAGTAATGGGCAATATAAAGGTACTAAACAAATCTCCCAGTTTGGTTTGGAGAGCAGTAGAAAGAACGGCCGGCTGCGGGGAGACATCAGCGGACAAATCGGTCTCAAGGTTATTCACAACTAATTCGGAGCCTACAGAAAGGGGAAGAGAGGCCGGTTTTAACCTAATGTCTGGCCCAATCGCCAACCCCAAAGCATTTCCATTTACAGTCTTTGTGTGTTGGCCAAAGTCAGAATGGTTAATCCTAGATTTAGCCTGGCGCTCCCCCTCCTTGCGTCTTATTTTCCTAGGGGGAGGACCATGAATTTTCCCCTTGACCAATTTCTTGGCCTTTTTCCCTATTGGTTTTCCACGGCATAAGAGCCGTGTTTTAGAGACCTTAGGGCTTTCTATGTCATTTAGAGGGAGAGAATCGCTAATGACATGAACACTAGGAGCACAATTTATAGGAGAACAATCACGTAGTAATAAAGGAACACTATCTTGAGAAAAAGGGACATCATGGGTACCACAATTGCCACAATCACCTGGACCTGGAAAATAGAGTCCTCGGGAGCCCTACGTTTCATGTTCTCGACTGAGCGACGACGCTCAGTTCTGCACTCGGCCATTAAAATACCCCTATCATCATCCATTCTGATCTTCTTGAAATAACTATCTAAAGGGCCATTTAACACGCCCCCCGGTTTTTCCCCTAACACTTTATTTTCAATCAAGGCCATTGCAATGGTAATATACCGCGGTAACTACAATGTCAATAACCGGGCCCTGCCCGGCCTCGTTCGGCCTCTGAGGGCCTTAGAGGGCCCGCTCTTTGCCCGGTCTTCGCCCCGAGCTCCGCCCCACGCGCGTCCCACTAACGCGTGGAAACGGAGCCCTCAAGAAGTAAGAGGTCAGGGAGGAGGCGGGGCCGGGAAGAGGAGACAGGTGTGCAGTATCAACTGGACGACAGGCACCCTGGTCCTCGCAGTCCCGGTGTTGTAGCCTCCGCTGTGCCCCTATCAGGAACGACGTGCACTCCCCACAGGTCCGGTATCACGGGCAGAAAGCAGACCAGCAGCGATGTATCCCAAAGTCAGAAGCGAGCGGCTCCCGCGAAGCGGGGGCCGCGAGGAGTATTGTAGTCACGGGAGGCGGGGCCGGGAAGAGGAGACAGGTGTGCAGTATCAACTGGACGACAGGCACCCTGGTCCTCGCAGTCCCGGTGTTGTAGCCTCCGCTGCGCCCCTATCAGGAACGACGTGCACTCCCCACAGGTCCGGTATCACGGGCAGAAAGCAGACCAGCAGCGATGTATCCCAAAGTCAGAAGCGAGCGGCTCCCGCGAAGCGGGGGCCGCGAGGAGTATTGTAGTCACGGGAAGCGGGGCCGGGAAGGGGAGACAGGTGTGCAGTATCAACTGGACGACAGGCACCCTGGTCCTCGCAGTCCCGGTGTTGTAGCCTCCGCTGCGCCCCTATCAGGAACGACGTGCACTCCCCACAGGTCCGGTAACACGGGCAGAAAGCAGACCAGCAGCGATGTATCCCAATGTCAGAAGCGAGCGGCTCCCGCGAAGTGGGGGCCGCGAGGAGTATTGTAGTCACGGGAGGCGGGGCCGGGAAGAGGAGACAGGTGTGCAGTATCAACTGGACGACAGGCACCCTGGTCCTCGCAGTCCCGGTGTTGTAGCCTCCGCTGCGCCCCTATCAGGAACGACGTGCACTCCCCACAGGTCCGGTATCACGGGCAGAAAGCAGACCAGCAGCGATGTATCCCAAAGTCAGAAGCGAGCGGCACCCCGCCTAACTTTATCTCCAAAGACATTAGAGAAAGTGAAAGTGATAAACTTAGAATAGGACAAGTACCTCACTAAAACACACACTTCACCAAAATTGTCACTTCTTGGTTAAGCATGAAGGCGTCAACAGTACATATGCAAATTATATCACCCCAGACAGCCAGAAAGCACTCATGAGCCAGTAATAACAACAATGGTGGCAGCGATTTTAAACCGAAATAGCATTTAACACTATGGTGCCGATTCCGATCAAGGTCGGAAAACGCTCTGGACCCGGAGTGTTTTCCGACCGAGCCGGAGTCCTGCAGTCCAACCGAGCGAGTAGAATGCGGCCATATGCTGCCGGACTCGGTTCGGTCAGACTCCCATAGAAGTCAGTGGGAGCCGGTCGTACGACGTGTACATGGGCTCCCATTGACTGAATGGGTACGTCTCGCATAAGGGCGCCCCCTACAGTGGGTACGTGTCAGTGCGATCTGCATTGTACATGCCTGTGTTGGGGGACCCTGGAGTCCGACGTGTGCATCGTACTGGCTCCATCGTAAATCGCATCCATTGCACGCCACGGTTACCTTACGACTGAGACGTATGGAGCGGTTCGGACCAAGAAACGACTAGGTCTGGGAATTTCACGTAGCTCGCATCGTACTTGCTTGCTCGTACAGCTGTACGAGTCGGGCGGAAAAAACACATACAGCTTGTAGTTTTTCCGGCCGGATCGCGTTCGGTTCCCTTCCGACCCGGATCGGAATCGGCCCCTAAATGGAGCAATGAGTATCAATGGCTCCAGGAAGCATTGTGCATCAATGGGCCTAGGCTGTAAAAAGCAGTAATCAACACTGGAGCACCAATGGCCCAGTCGGTAATCAACACAAGTCCCGAAAAACTTTGCTGCATGACGTTCCGCAAACGGTGGAGTGCGTTATGTCACGCGGTTCGCGCTGCTTTTTAGCACTGGATTTTGTCCCGCTCTGTAAAATCAGTGCACATGGTACCACGTGCAGCAGAAGAGTGCACTTCCTCAATGCGAACAAAGGTTTCTCAACACTAGCAGTAGCGACCATCTGCAACCGCCCGCGTTGAGGAATCTCACCAGGAGATGGCCTGGAGTAAGATTATCCTCACTCACCAACTTAACGTTGGCGAGCACGAGTGAGAATAAAACTCCACTCTGCAGAGATTTTTGGAACTCCGCGTGCTATGGGGAGTGGAAAAAAAACTCAGTGAGTCGAGCAGAATTTCATGCCAGGCCTAAGTATGTCCCAGTCTAAGCAAGTCATAACAACTAACAGTGTATGACTGTCCCCTCACCAGGATGCCTCATTTTGAGACAAACACCCACCCATGGCCTCTCAGTTTTTATCAAGGACCCTTGTCGCCCAAGGAACTTTTTTGCCCTGCATTCAATAACTATGGAAGTGCAACTGCTGTGACCCTCCATTCTAGTACGACTTTTTTAGTGTTATGCTGTTCACCGCTCACATCGCTGCTGGTGTGTTCAATGCTGCACCTACACTCTTCCCTGCCCTTTAAACTACTTGACCTCCACTCATGTGTTTGTGTTGATACAGAAACCTGGAAAACCTCTGGTTTTACTCTTGCGTTTTGTCGGTGATATATTTATAAGAATATAAGCTATATAATATTTTATATAGTGGCAGCTTCTAGGTTATGGAACACTTTCCCCGTACAAATTGATAGTATTACTTCATGCTCTGCATTTCGCAAGAATGTGAACACTTGGTTATTCCCACAGTTATAATTGCCTTTGTTGGTCACCCCATATGCTCTTGCTGGTACAGTGCTTTGATGCCTATGGTTTAATGCACTTTACAAATTTACATTTACATTTATAACGAAAGCAGCCAACAGTGCTGAATAATATTCCCTACTCAACATTATCATCTTTGACACTGGGTAATAACCGACATTTCCTAAGCATCCCATATACATCCCACTTAATACCCAAATCAGGAAAAAGGAAATTCCAGAATAATAATTTGAGGCCAGCCTCTGCACTTGTCCACAGCTGCCGCTCAATTCACTGTGATGCCATCAGGGTCCGGAGATCATATTTCTTTCATATATTTTTCTAGGCCTCAAGGTAGCCGCTCACAAACGGAGCCCCTGCCTGGAGGAATGCAGACAGTTCCCCCCTGCTCTGTAGGGCACCTAATCTCTCACCATAATCTTCTGAATTCTGCACTCATGCACAAAGATATGAACGGATGTGCACACGTTTGAGACACTATCCAACCAATCCAAAACTAAGCGATCAGGCGGAAATAGGATATTTACCCTAGACACTATGCTAGGGCCTGGCTGGAAAATCCTGAACGCCTTCTTATTGGCAAGGCACAAAGAAACTGTAAATTAATTGATTTAAAAAAAAAACATGCTTTTTAACCAATGGCCTATTGGCTGCATTCTTCAGCCTCATTGCCAAGCACGCTACTACAGAAATTATGGTGATGCTGGACGAGGGTGTTGGGGATGAAACAATCTCTGAATGGACAATTACAATGATCCCTAAGCATGCCCCCCCAGACCGCTGTGACTCTTATCAGCCCATATTGCTGATCAATACAACACAGAGGTCTGCTTTATCTAAGTTGAAACCCCTATAGAAAAAAAGCAACATGAGAATCTGCTAAGTTGGAGACAGACCAATACTCGCAAAAGCTTCTCATATCTACTAGAAGAAAGGATGCCAGAGAAATTTGGACACTAGTGAATCAATCTACAGGAGCTAGGCCTCCCATCTCATCCTCTAGCATCTTGGAAGAAACATGGATTGCTTATCTCCAGGAAATGTTTAAGGGCAACATGACTGCATTGGTGAAACCCGAAAGAAAGTCAACAAACTTGATGGTTAAAAGACACATGTAGCCACCCTACTGGATCGCGTAATTGAAGTAATTTTTTCAGGGTGACACAATGGAGACCCCGGCCCCAGTGGCCTACCACAGGCCATTTTCAAAGAAAATCCTTAATATTGGGCTGAACACCTGTGACACCTCTACAACCATATCCTTCTCCACCAGGCCATCCCTGACACCTAATCTATAAAGCTGGAAATAAGTCAATACCATCAAACTATCGGCTAATTGCTCTGTTAGAAGGAGAGGAAAAGTATTTTGCCAAAATCTTGTTGGCCGATATAAATGGGCAGGGGAAGACTCACTGGTCCTGGTGAACCAAACAGGGCTCATTAAAAATACAGGCACAAACATCTAAATGCTTACCGTACTAGTTGACAAAGCTAGTTTTCTCTCTAAGAATCTACACCTCTGTTTTGTGGAAATTTGCTCCGTCTTTGACGCAGTCCAGCACAAAATTCTTTGGAGTAAGCTTCTGATGTGGGGATTCTCTCTGACACTCCTCAGAGCCATCCAAATACTATACACCAACACATGGAGATGGGTAGAGCTGAGCACTCATTTCATTTCATTTCATTTCATTTCATAAGGCTTTATTCAGAGCAAAAAACAAGTCCATAAAAGCACACCATTAAAAAGACAACAGTATAAAACAACAGTCAAAAGCAGGAGATACAACAGTTTAAAAAGGTTAAAAAAGCATACTTTTCCTTACATTAATTGATTTAAGGAGAAAGGTAGCCGTATAACAACAAACGTCAGGGTGATGTAAGTTAAAAAGCAAGCTCATGCAGTCTCGTATTGTCCTGACTCCACATTTAGCAAACAGGGGTTTCAAATAAGCAATCCGCAGGTATTTGTACAGCTGACAGAGCAAAAGAAAGTGCACAGTGCTTTGGGAGGTGGTATTGTCACACGGGCAAGGGCCAGCGGGATGTAAATGCTGAGAGGGGAAAGCAACAAGGTTGTGGACTACTCCGGTTCTAAGTCTAGCCAACACAAACCGATGTGCCTTCCAGGTCACTTGTGACAAATACGGTTGGAAACCCACAAATTCATTTAAATCATAATAAAAAAAACAGGATGAGAGTTCAGAGCTATTTTGATGCCTCCTGGTGGAAAGCTGTTGTAAAAAACAGTGCTTAAGTTCGATTTTAGACAGCTCAGTAGCCCCACATCGATCCGCAATGATGTTAATGTTAAAGATCTCACGAAAATTATCCACAATATACTTTAACCATGGGATCTTTAAATGATGGTCCAAAGAGAGGCAATCAAAAATAATGGCTCTGCACAATGAGGTCTCTTCTTTTATCCAAATGGAACGCCATAGCATCAGTGGCCTAAGGAGAATCAAGTCGGCAAGATGGTGAATACCCAGTTCATTGTGCACTAAAGCATTAGAAACAGAGCTTGGCAGGCACAAAAGTCTCTTCAAGAATACATTCTCCTCAACCTGAAGAGACCCTGCCGGGGCGTGTCCCCAAATGCCCGCTCCGTACAAGGCAATCGAGACACGAAGGGACTGAAAAATTTTAAGCATGTCATGGACCCGCCTGTCTCCCAGTTTCGTAGCCATTGTGAAAATCCATGAGCACTCCTCGCCATCTTAGCCCGGACATTCTTATGTTCATTGGCCCAAATGTTTTTATTTGAAAAAGTGACCCCCAAGTACGAAAAATTGTCAACAGCCTGGACCTTCTGTCCCTCTATCAAAAACGAGAACTGTTTCTTTCTGTTCCTTCGCCCGCATTCCATAACATAGGTTTTAGATTTATTTAACACTAACTTTCTGCTTTTAATGAATTGCGAAAAGCCGTCCATCAGCCGTTGAAGGCCGTTTGGGGTGCGTGAAATTAGGACCGCGTCATCCGCGTACAGTAACACAGGGACGTTGTCCTCGTTAATTTTGGGAGCATCCACTGCCAGAGATTTGAGAAAAGAATCAATCTCATTGATGAAAAGGGTAAAAAGCAGTGGGGCCAACACACATCCCTGTCTAATTCCATGCCCGATCTCAAACTTAGTTGTACATTCCCCGTTGGAACCGTAACGGACACAAGCACGTAGTTTGGCATAAAGACGTGCTAGAAAGAACACAATGCCCTCGGGTGCCCCAATTTCAATTAGCTTTGCCCAGAGAATGCCATGGTCCACCAGGTCGAAGGCACTACTCAAATCCGCAAAGCAGAGATAAATAGTGCCGGTCTTTACCAAGGTATATTTACCGATGAGCAGGTCTAAATTTAGACACTGCTCAATCGTACCACGACCCTTCCTGAACCCAAACTGGCTCTCTGCTAGAATGCCATTATCCTCCGCCCATTCTTCCAACCTTACTAGAAGCACTCTACTCATTACTTTTATGGAAGAATCTAACAAGGAGATTGGACGATAGTTCTTAACGTCCCCTCGATTTCCTTTCTTAAATATTGGGATTAGGATGGATTCTTCCCAGGTAGGGGGCACCTCATTACGGACTGCTGCGTTGAAAATATTAGTTAACAAAGGCCCCCATACTTCAGGGACCAATTTATAAACATCGATTGGTACCCCGTCTGGACCCTGTGCTTTTCCTCCTTTACTGACCCTTATGCTATCTAAAACCTCTTGGACGGTGATATTCAGTGGCGTATGCGGCCACCTATCCCCTATATCCCTGGACGCACTGTCCGAATCAAAAATTTTAGAAAAATGAGAAACCCACTCTTCCTTCATAACGTTGGAAGTTAATTCAGGGATTTTATCATCTTTGAGGAATGGGGAATTTACTGTTTTCCAGAACAGGGTACAATTATTCAATTCAGCAGCCATGGTCAAGTTATCCCATGCCTCCTGTTGGAGTTCCAATTTCCTCCGTTTAAGGGTTTCTTTGTATCTGGCTCTAAGATCTACAACCAAACCCTTATCTCTTGGCGTAGCTGATAAAGCTGACTTTAGTTCCTTTAGGGCCAGGGTACAAGCTGAATTGAACCACCCCCGCAGGCGTTCCTCCTTGTACTTGAGTGTACTAGTAAGCTTAGAGTCAATGACTGCATTAATACCAATAAAATACTCAATAGAGCCAGTGGTACCTTGATTGTCTTCTAAGATCCCTGTAATACCTGCCAGGCAACTAGTAATGATTGAATCAGACATGATTTCAGCCTTATCCCCCTTCCACCTGAGTCTGGTGCCATTAGGGCGCACAGCCTCAATGTTGTTAACAATACACCCCGGAATGCGGGTCCCTTTGTTTTCCCATAGCATGGCCTCTACTATCAGGCAATTGTGGTCACTAAGCTGGATGTCTATAACTTTAGGTGCCATAGTCCAGGCCTCAAGACTCGAGGAGATACAAATAAAATCAATAACAGAATTCGCTCCCCGGCCTGTGAAAGTTGGGCAAATCTCCTCCTGTTCATTTTTCTCGTTAACCATAATATACATGTTATGTGAGTCAAGGAGATTGTTTAAGGCATCTCCATAATAGTTATGTTGAAAATGGGGGACTCCATCTCCGTGACAGTCCACCGCCCCACATACATTGACATCTGAGAGTGGGCAGGTAGTGGCGTTAAAATCCCCTGCCAAGAACAAATCAAAGATTACATTGGAATCCTTAAGGATGTCATCCAATGCACTTGATAGTGCTCTAACCACCTGATCCCTAGTATCATCAAAAACGTTGTTATAAAAATATATTAAGAGAATATTCCTGCCTCCTGTTTTGTGCAGCCATAAAATCTGGGAATGAACCCCAACTTGTACGTATTTTTTGACCAGCAGAGGAGTTTGGACAGAAATCAAAATCAAAAGGCCCCCCTTAGCTCTACCTGATAGGGAACCGGTAGCAGGTAGCTGGTAAGAGACGAAACCATTATATCCTTTAAAGTCCCTACACCAGGTTTCCTGTAAACAGATAATATCAAAGAGAGCTAAAAATTCAGTCCAACCCAGACAATCTGATTTGGACCTGATACCCGCAATATTCCAACTGGCAATATAACAGCTGGAAAAACCGGAGACACCTGACCCCATGAGAGAACAGTTACTACCCTGCTGGAAAATAGCGATGTTAGAAGTATCCAATAATAACTCCGGGCAACCTACTGGATCACCCTCCTTGCCCATAGGCGTACAATCTACAGTTATCCCAGGAATGTTAACCATAGGCCCTGATATACAAACACTTTGTCCCATATCAGACAGAGCCTGTCTCTCCAAGGTTTCAAGGGATACTAAAGCATTGGAAACGATTAACGGTGTTCACCTGGAAACTGTTTGCAAAGCTATGCAAAGCTTCTCCCCTCGTTCTCTCCCCCCCGTGGTTACTAGGATGATGGCTAGTGTGTTGTCTATAGAAAAAACCCAAAGGACGGAGTGAAATGCCCTGCTCATTACAGGGGCGAGACGTGGCTCGAATCAGAGCTGTCGTGGCAAGGTGTGGGTTACTGAAATTAATAATAACGCAATCCCCAGAGATGTTCTTCGAGGACGTGCCAATCCAGTTGGTTCTGGTTGTGGCCAAGATTTGGTCTGCCAGAGCCACTGGAAAGCCACACTCTCGATTGAGCCACGCCACAGTTTTGTATTTAAGGGAGTCATGTGATTCCATAGAGCGGTGAAGCCCATCCTCCCTGATTGGTGTAACGTTGGTCAGGACTGCTACATAGGGTGCGCAGTCCGGTGGGAGGTTCGGTTGAGAGAGGCCACAATTATTAGACTTCCCCCTTTCGGTAATTTTCAACTGATTCCCCGGGACACGGGTAGTGGGGGGGTTCGAAGGGACATCATTAGAGCATAAAGGTGTTACTGTAATGACATTAATAGTGTCCCCTGTAGACGGTAGTTTTGGTTTGCCAGTTACGCCCTGCTGCTCGATAACTGTTATGGGACTACTGTTTGGCTGTGCAGGAATGCTAGAGCCTGCACAGGCCACTCCAACACTGGATGTGCCTTTGTTGGGTTGCACGGGCTTACTAGTCCTGCCCCCAGCCACAGCGGCCACAGCAGCTGGTTGCGGACTGTTGTTTAGTTTCAAGCCGGATTGCACCAAAACACCCAATCTAATCACTTCCCTAGAAACAGCCTCGAGTTTATCCAGGAGTGGAAGGACAATTTTGTCTAACTTGGCATCAATCATACCAATAAGCAGCTCAAGCTGATCCGGAGCTAGTTTCAAGTGGGTGGAATTAACGTCATTATGTAAACAATTTAGCTCAATGGGGCCCCCATTTGATACAGAGACAGTGTTCTTTTTACTTTTACGACCCCCCTTTTTAGACAGTACAGGTCTATTTAGATGTCGCCCTGACCTCAACATTCTATGAGTTTTGGGGGCCACGGAACCCGGGGCGTCAGAGTCATTATGGGACTCGTTTGCATCGGATTCCTTGTGAGGGTCCTCAACGTCAAGGATATCCTGTGATGGCTCTATTTCGTTGGTACCCTCCCTGGTTGGACAATCCGGAGAGACCGCTACACAACTGTCATCAATGGTGGGAATTAACAGGGAGGTAGGCAAAGGGACAGGGATCTCAGCAGAGACTAGTTGGATCGTGGGGTCAGGGACACTTCCTAGACCCAGGGACAGTCTTCGTTCCTTATTAATCTTGTCTACTACTTTAACTAAGTAGTTGTCAAGTGTAGAGACAATGGGGCGGGAATTCCCGACTGACTTGGGCATGTTGCCTTGAAGAAAGGTAGAAAGGTACAAATGTACAAAATAACCAGCACAGATATTACCAAATGAGAGAGAAAAAAAAAAAAAAAAAAAAAGATATTAAATCCGGATAGCACTTAATATGAAATGACTTAAAAACACAATTATAAAATATACGACAACCAATATCAGACCCCTAGATTGGGAACTAGGTTTAGGGATACTGTTTTTTACCGGGAGTAGACCAATGTTCAGGCAAACGGCAGAGTCTAAGAGTCCAAATGCGCTCCAAAATTATAAAACGTGTGACGAGCAGGGGCGTGGCTAGCAGGGGGCGCAGGCCGGGTCAGACAGGTCTCGCAGGGACTCCTGGACTAGCGAGTCCCTGCAGCGCTCCACCCCTGCTGCACTTGCTGAGTTTGTTTTTCCGCCCAAACACCACTGGGAATGTCCCGGTTCCACAGAACGGCACCCGCGGAGCTGCAAGGCGCTGGCGGGACAGGACAAGCTCCAAAGGACAGAGCTTCAGGGGTAAGTCCGCCTGCAGGAGTCACACTTGAGACCCACCAGTAACCCACCGGTGCTTCAGCGCACCTGACCACTTGCTTGTGTTGCTTGTATAGCTGCTTGGTTGCCCACCTGAGCACTCAGACAACAGTTTCAAGAAAAATATATATGAACAACGGCTTGAAACAAGGTTGTGTCCTTGCCCTGTTCATATTCAACTTGTACTTAGCAAGGCTAACAACAACCCTTAACAAAGTAATTATGCATGCTAAAACGCTGTCCGGTTTTAATTCCTTTCACATGCTGTATACCGGCGACATAGTACCAAGCAGCTACACAACGGTTTGTCTGCAAAGGCCAATAAATGTGACAGCAATGTGGGCATGGGCTTCAAGTCAACCTCAACAAAACAAAATCAATGTTAGTCAGTACAAGAAGAAGTCCATCAACAACGTTCCATCTGGAAGGCTCACGCTTGGAACCAGTGTCAAGTATCTGGGGGTAATCTTTGATTTAAGATGCTCATTCACTAAGCACTGTCGTTCGATTCAAAGAAAAAGTAATGTCTGATTTTTACACCATAAGCAATACCTTAAAGAGCCTGTCCCTCCAATCCCTTCTACAAATTATGGCAACAGAACTAGTTCCTTCTATACTCTATGGTGCAGAAGCTATGAGGGGGAGAGCAGATAAAGTAACTGAAAATGCAACTGTTGCCACTTATCCGCAGGTGTTCAGTCTCCTGCGACATTACCCGAGAGAAGAGGGCATGGAAAAATATAATCCATGCCCCTACTTTCCAAATTGCAAAGGGAGCTGTCTTACTCGTCCCCACTCTCTCTTTCTCTCCTGGGCAGGAAGACCACCTTTAAGATGGTGTCACTGCCAAGATTACTCTATCAGCTCCAACATTATCTACACAAAATTCCTAATGGTTTCTTCAGATGCCTGACATCAATGCACAAGGGTTTTCAGTGGAGTGGATGCACTCCACAAATAGTAATGTCCAAATGCTACAAATCGCTATTTGATGGCAGTATTGGAGCAGCTGATGTGCACTCATACTACAAAGCAGCACACGTGTTGGTAGTAAGTTCCTGGTTCCACTTCCTGCAGATGGACCCCGCCTTCACCACTGAAAGATGGGGACTTGGAAGGGTTCATTTTTTTCACTACATAAGGGGGCATCCCTCTTTCATGAAAAAAAATGGTTTGGGAAATCTGACATGAGACACTTAAAAGTTTGGATGGGCATAATAAATTAATCACAAAGACTTGTGGAAATATACCATACTCAGGAAGGTGGCCGCCTAGAGACTAGTGTAGAATTGGGATCTCCACTTTGGAAGACGTCATGACTGGGTCCTATGTGGTCTCCTTCCCTGACATCCAAATATCATTTTCTAGGCCACTTTCTCCAGCTGCACCATACGCTTTGCAAATATATTAAAGATCTGGTAGCCCATCTTGACTTTAACCCACTCAAGGCTCAACTGTTGGCAGGTGATGTGAGCACCATGCGGATTTCAAAGCTTAATGGCTCCTTAGTCAACAATTCCCCTGATGTGTTCCATTCACTCCGCTTGGCTTTGGGAAAACATGTAGATGACTAAAAGGATGAGGATTGGACTGAGGTCAGGATGACCCCCAGGCTCATTGCAGTGGGTACACAATTCAGACTGATACAATTAAAGCTCCTTCAGAGGATCTATATCACTTGCCTTAAGCTCTCGTGTGTTTGAGGGACCTCCTCTCCTCATAGTCTCAGAGATTGAGAGGCTATTGGAGATTTTTTCCACACGGTCTGCTCCTGCGGATGATCCAATACCAAAGGGGATGATGGACGGAGCGTTTGAGCAAATCAAACACTCACCCCCTGTCAACTGATCTGGGTTTAATCCATCATCATTCTTTAGCTCACTCCACCACCCCAGTTCAGACATGGCCATATGCAAATCAGTCTGACCCTGTGCCTCATGGGAACAGTCCAGCCCGAACTGTCAAGCCATGTCTTCCCTGGACCGGAAACAAGCATCCTGGGACCGGTTTCGGGTTCATAACCCTCATCAGCCAGGCTATCTTGAATCCAGTGGCAAAGTGAGCAAGGGACCCACGTCTGGGCATACCCTGCCAACTTAGGGCGAATAAAGCTGGGCATACCCTGGCAACTTAGTGCGAACAAAGCGATACCAAAGGGGATGATGGACGGAGCATTTGGACAAATCAAACCCTCACCCCCAGTCAACTGATCTGGGTTTAATCCATCATCATTCTTTAGCGCACTCCACCACCCCAGTTCAGACATGGCCATATGCAAATCAGTCTGACCGTGTGCCTCATGGGAACAGTCCAGCCTGAACTGCCAAGCGGATGATACAGCATTTCTGGAGGAGGATATTGTCCAGCCTGGGAGGAATACAGGGTTGGCCCCCGCCCAATGACTCACCCTTCCCCATATCATGGTGGGGATGGACTCCAGATGGTACAAAACCACTTTTTTGAACATGGGACTAGTGATTGCGAAACGCAAGATGTCAAGTGACTGGAAGGGCACAGCTCCCTGTCAATGGACACTTTGGTGAGGGGTTTAGACCACTGCATGTACCTTTAATTGCCAGTGTATGAACTCCGTGACTGAACTCAGAAATCTGGGCGACTGGCAGACTTATAGAACAAATATGGGGCATATTTACAAGCCCTTAGTGTCACCAGAGCGTCATTTTTTTGACGCACTGGTGGCACAGCGTAATTTTCCATATTTACAAGATGGCGCTAAGCCACTTTACATGGATTAACGCCACCTTGTAAATATGCCCATTTCCTCTTCAGTCCTCTGTGGCAAAAGAGCATACAATTGGTGTTGCTGTGGGTGTTCCACCGCAAACCCATTGCTTTTTGACGCTGCCCCAGATTTACAAGGGTGAGGCAGCACCAAAAACTAATGTCATGGAATATCAAGTGTTAGAATGGTACAACGAGAAGTTATTTTTTTCTCCTCGTTTTTTGCTCTTTCCATGTGTGCTGCATTCTGCAGCACAGGTAGAAAGTGCAAATCGCCATTATTTATTATTTATGTGCAGGCAGGTGTCCCTTCCTGCACATAAACAATCATCCTGCAGCCCAGGCACGCTTGCAACATGGCGGCAGGGGGCCTTCACTGGTGCTAGGCAGCTTTTTTTTAGCTGAAGGGGAAACACAGAGGTGCCCCGTGATCTTGTGAATATGGGGCATCCCTGTGTTTTGCAAATGTCGGAGCGTGGCACAGCCAAATTTGGTGCTGCTCCGCGCTCTGACATTTTCTTGTGAATATGCCCCTATGTTCTCAACGGGGCCAAGAGACCTGTAACTGGTCTCATTGATAACACTGAGTTGATGATGGCCTGTGATGATTATATTAAGGCTTTCATGAAGGGGGGGCCATGCGCTATCAGGGATATATTACCAGCTACTGATTTGTGACATTTGTTATACATCTTAAAATGTTAATAAAGTTGTCTCATAAAAAAACACGCTGTTAATTGAGATGTGCTGATTTCTGTGAAATGTATCAGGCCTTATGGTGATGCAGATTTTGTTTGCAACTGCGTCATTCTAACCCTGGATGCGAGGTAGTTGGTAGGGCTGTCGATATTAGGGGCATATTTTCAAGAAACTGCATTAAAATTATCGCCGCTTTAGCGGCAGAAAACTGCCGCTAAAGCGGCGATAATGGGCTTGATAATATGCCCTTGAGAATTCCCATAGAAGCCCAGGTTCTGGTGTCAACATGGGCTTCTATTGGAATTCTCTGCAGCTAAAGCGCCGATAATTTTAACGCCGTGCTTGATAATATGCCCCAACATGCGTAGTGTGATCAATAGATAACTTATATTGTGGGCGCAGCTGTACACGTGGAGTAATACTCTTTTCTTGTACAGGTATCTGTCGTGGACGTCAATGTGTGGATTTCATCCAAATATAAAAGTCTCATCTAAAATGTACTCCCTGCTGCAGATCTGCTGAGCTGTGCTGGTGCTTCCAGAGGTACATTGCCTCCTGAAAGTGTTCTATTTAATCTCCGCCACGCTATTCTCGCCGGGATTCTCCTATTATCTCCACTCAACCATTCCAAGCAAATCTGTTTTAGAAAACTTGCAATCTTTCTACTTTGCTGTAAAAGCCCTGGAAACCCAAACCATTTAACAAATAGTGATTTCCTAACCCCTGTCCTTGGTCTCAGATGAGCAATCTTTATTAGACTGTTTCTCTCTCTTCCCTTCTGCTTGCAGCAAGTATATCGAAAAAACCTTTCTGGCTCAATCAAATAGATTTGCTTCAGTGAGACCTTCATTGTAACTTTCAGCTGTCCTGATTTTATTTTTAAAGCGTTTTACTTGTTCTTCTAAAAGCACTATTTCTCCCTTATTGAGTGAAGGTTTTCAGCCTTATGTTGTATTAAACAAACTTCAATAGAAACCTGATAAACCCAAACTAGAAGTCGAATCACAAAAAAAAATGTCATTTGTTGTACATTTCATGTTGCTTAAAATCCGTGCTCAAAAGTGTTTCACCCCAACCCCCAGTCTTGTTATGTGGTCTCTAGTATAAAAAAATGAATGGTAAATGTCTGGCTTGACTTTTTAGGTCTGAAGTTAGCCAAGACATTTTGATTTTACCAAGATTATATGTAGGATATGCAAATTTATGGTGCATCCAGCCAGCCCTCTTCTTACATTGCTCTATTATTGTGTCATTCACATTTTCTTCCACCCACTTCAGCATACAGCTTGGGGCACTGGTTCAGCCCACTTCAGCCATTGGCTAACTTCACTGTGACTGACTACATTTCATTGTTTAAATGGGTACATACACACACAAACACACATACACACGCATGCACACGCATACACACACACACAAATTATCGTCAGTGTCAGAGACTACAATGGCAAAGTGTACTTTTTGAGACCAAAACATAGCTTTACTTTTAACTAATTATTTTTTTAGACTGATTAGGGCATACTAGCTTCGCAAACAATCATGTTGTGCACATTTTACGAGAAGACAAAGCTAGTCCCGACCAAACAAAAAATTTGGCAGCCAACGATCGTTGGGTTTACCAGTGCTTATTTTACATGCATCCAAACAACTTTTTTTGACCAGCAGAAACATGCTGATTTTTGTTTGAAATATTGTACATATTTTTCTGTCTAATCTCATCAATTAATTGTATATTAAATAATAACAACTCTACATTTAAGCTTTAGGTATGTGCACAAGAACAATATTTTATCTAAAGTTGGTGATTTATGTATGCATGTACATACTGAAAGATAATGCACAAACCAAGCCTGGAAGCTATGGAGCATAGTACAGAAAAGGTTTTTGGGGAGTTTTATGCTCATGTACAACTTAATGGGAGATTCCCTTCACAAAATGATCTGTTGAACATTAATGATGACATACAAGATGTTTTTTTGAAGAAATTTCGGTCCCTATTATGAGTTTGATGCAGTTGCACTGGCTCTCCCCCGGCACAGCTGAGCCAAACCAGCCCAAGGACCACCTGCCGTACTACCAGTTGAATGAGTTCAACTCATAATACGGCGGGAGGTCCTTTGCCCTTCTCATGGCAGTGCCTGGAAAACAGGCACTGCAATGGGACCGGAAAAAAGGTTCCAGCACAGCATGTATCCCAATGGCGGGGTGGACAGGGCCCCCTTTGTTCCCGCACTGCTGGCCTTTTCATGGCTTGGCTCCGCCATGAAATGGCTTGCCGTGCAGGAACTAGTAATGTGCTGAGCAGGACTGTTAGAAGTCCACAATCAGCATATTGCGCTGTGGCGCAGCTGCTGCACCTGCCAGGGAACTGTTCCCTGGAATAGCCGGTGGTCCACCGCCTATGCGATGGTTAACGTTGCGATAAGCAAAACAGTGGACCGCCACTGCTGCGCTACCGCGAGTCTGGCGGTCGGAAGACAGCCAGACTTGCAATCACCCCCCAAGTTTTGATCCATTTTTCAAGAGTACGAGGTAAGAAGAATGACAGATCTCTAGCAGCATGCAAAGTGCTGTTCCATGCCCTTGCTTCAGAATTTGTTGAGGATTATTTCTGGCATTTTCTATAATTCCATTCTTGAGTTCCAGTCTGGCAATCTCCTGACTTCATGTCTTTGGTTGGCCTCCAGAGATTTTTTTCACCTATGATTATTTCTTGGTTGCTACTGTTTTGTACATGATGCATAATTTTTTTCCAGATTATTCTGACATGTAGTGCCAGCTGATAGCTCATGGTGGGGATGATTTCTTCATTTTTAGTAGTTTCAAAGTCATCAACCAAACTTCCTAATACATATTAGGAATGTATAATCAATAAGTCAAAGTGATTTATTCATCATTTAAGCCTTCATTACCTTTCCTTCAGGCAGTGCTTATTTTGAGCTGGTGGTTGCAGGTGAGGCCACTTCTTTTTGGGGACCCTTACCTAGTTTTCTTCGTCAAAGTTTGACCCAGAGCAAGGTAAAAACACAAAAAGGGAAAAGAAGGAGGAAGAGAAAGAAGAAAAATAGTAACAAAGGGACAGAGCAGGGATGAAGGAGAACTATCATACGTGGTTTATGGAGCAGGAAGATTCTGGTGGTAAAGGGAAGAAGCATGAAGTTGATTTAAGAATAGACATTTTTGGAATTTGATAAACCCGACAATCTTTAGTGTCATCTTTGGGCTTAGGAACAAAACCTCGGAGCCCAGCATTTATTCAATTACAAATTAAGCACTACCTACAGAATCATTCTTTTTATGCAAGCTATTTGATATGTTTTAGAGCTTTGAATCATTATGTTGCATTTCATTTATCAGTTTTGTAAATTCACAATTTCCACCTGTTTTGTGTATCAAGACAATGTCCATTAACGTGATCAGCAATATTATAGCTGGACAATAAGATAATGTTGCAGGGATTCTGCTCATGCACACAACTATGCGCAGGAAACCAGGACCTCAGTGAATTGCGGTGTACCAAAAACTCACCTCAGAACCCAGAACCCCAATCCGACTAGCATCAGTGTCCCATTCGTTCTCCGTATCCTCTCGAAGCAACCAATGCATAGACAACCCAGAACAAGCGACTTGGAGGACTCTCAGGAATGGTGGGAATCAGAAATACCTGTTCGTTATTATTCTCATATCAGTCCACAACAAGAGTAATCAGAGACACGGTAAAGTTTAAAATGTTTATTTTATAAACTACGTGTCCTAAGATGCAGTACTTTGGCTAACATAAGCAGACAAATGATTAAAATTAAAACCATCAGCATTGTTGGAATACCATAGAAAAGGAAGGGAGAAATCATATTACAAATGATAGTGGAATACAACCACCCTCCCTTCGCTAGTAAGCTACTATTATTATACTAATAGAAGGTCTCTAGGTTTGAATGGGGAACCCCATACCATAAAGATCAGCTTAGGTGAATCACATCACAGGATCAGCTTTGCTCTGTGCCTGGAAAAGTTCTTCTCCAGAATGTGTGTCTAATGCATGCAAACTGCAATATTAAAGACTCTCGACTTTCAGATATTTGCAGCTGTGTGCGTGTTATGGCTAGAGCGTGGGCCGATCAACCTGAACTCAAAAACATACATTGTTTGGTGGCTCAGATTGTTTCTGCACACAATGTTCAGACCAAGGTCGCAGAGCACGTCTAGGGATGTGAACAACAGACAGTTCTCATGTGAAGAAAGGCAAGCAAGCAGTTTTCAAATAATAACATGTATCTGCAGTGTCGTGTGCAAAGCAGCAAAAGTGGCAAGATGGCGTTTCTAACATCTAAGGCGCTTATGCTAACATAGCAATGTATGTATCTAAAACGCTGCCTCCACTACAATAACAAGTACATGTGGTATATCAAATTTGTATTGTTACAACCATCACACAGAGTGCTGGATTAAAGATTATTTTTCCAATAGGAAAAGATACATTTACCACAGTTACATTCAGCCCTTTGCGTTTGTCAGTTTCTCACATCAGCACACAGTCATCGCTTAATAATTCTGTGCATGATGAAGCTGGTTAATATGCAGGGCAAATATTGCTAATGGGATTTCTTGTAGTTCTGTTCCCAATTATCTTTTCATCATCCTGCACGTTAGATAGTGGGTTGTTAATTTGTTGGGGAGTATCCTTATCAACTTCATAAGTACAATCAGGTAAAATCACGCACAACACAGTTGAACATGAATCTCTAGATAACCTTGGGTAGCTATAGCACAAACACCAGGCTATTCCCCAGGGTAAGTGGGAAACGTGTTTTCAGACAGTACCAAACAACATTGACGGGAACACAGCAAAACAATATTACCTAACTAATTTAGAAAAATTAAGGAAAATATGATAAGAGAAAAGACATAAATAGGGTTTAAAACACATTATCTGTTTTCATTTTTTAGGCAAAATGGTAAATAAAAATGCCCAAACAAACAATGGAGGTGTAAAAGTAATTGTCTATCTATCCTCCTGATTATGAATATGATATGGAATATGTCAGGTGCAATAAATATCACATATTCCAAGTGTTGTGCTTGCCGTATCAAAATATGCATGTCCCTGTATTTTCCAGGCATTTTTCTCGTGTTACATTATGTCAGGCTTTACCTGCTGACATTTAACATGGTGGTGGGAACTTTATTACAATGTTTAATTACCTGGTATGATAAACATATCACCTATTGTAATTGTGACCTTTCGCGAAATAAATGTTCTTGCAGGATTGGCAATTTACTGGAAAAGGCCCATGGTGCAGTTCCCAAAAACTTGCATCAGAAGCTGTTCTGTTTCACGGAGGTTAGAAGGTCACGGCAGATTCGGTAAGGTTGATGCTGGTAAATGCCATTGCTTTCAGTCTTCCTTCCTGGGGGTTCATTAGAGGGACTTCAGTGGCAGGTTAGAGGGTAGGACACACCACTTTGCCCATGCTTTCCCCAACCTCCAGGAACCATAATGTTGGTGATGCTGGGAAAGCCAATCTGGGTTTCTCCCACTGCCCCCGGGTCATCAGCAAAGGTTTCTCAATCTAAACATCTCTGCAGTCAAGGCTATCAGCAGTCCATTCACAACTGCTAGTTGAATCTTCTATACAGGATAGAGCTCTTCCTTGCTTTTTGTGTCTAAGTAGCAGCGAACAGGAGGTAAGGTGAAAGGTTGAATTGTCTCAAGGTGGCCAGATAGTCATACTTAGGGCCTCATTACGATGACGCAGTGAACGGTCCGGATGTCGCATTTTCAGGAGTCCTACCGCCCGCTTCCCTGGCAGTCTGACTGCCCGATCAGGAAAGTTACCATTAACACCACCTCAGGACCGCCACCTCCACCGATATTTCTGCTCCCGCAGCAGAAGAGGCGACTCATGGAGGGGGTCCTGTGCAGCTCACTGCCAGCCCAATCAGGACCTGCCTTTCCGTCGACCTGTTGTTGGGGACACCGCCACGAGAGAGTCAGCAGAAAGCCAGATAATGAGCCGAATTAATGGTTCGAGGTCAAATTGCCCATGTGTAATGTAGCTGCTGCTCATGTAGAGTCGTTCAATGGCTTCAGGTCGGGTGCACACAATGTTTCACTTGCACAACAGAATACAAGGAAACAGTGAGCCCGACTGGCTTCAAGCACTGAAGTATGGCTGGCATGGGCTTCCAGCTCATTACCAGATCCGGAGTGTGCCACCGCCACGACTCCACTGTCCACAAACTACCAGCCCACCAGGACCCTCCCTCATAATATGGCAGGTGGAATGCCGCCGGCATGGCAGCATTTTTTGGGATCGCTGTCGCTGCGACAGGCTGGCAGTAAGACCACCTAAGTCTTAATCAGGCCCTTAAACTTGGATGCTAATTACAGTCTTTGGAATTTAGCAGCCACCCAAAATGGTTTCAATTCCATTTTGCCCTCATGTAAAACTCATTGTAAAAGTTACTTTTCCACTATACCTAATATAAACCCACTTTCACCAGTGAATTACATTTTTGATAAAAAGTAAACATGAACTTCCAATTCATTTTCTATGATTTTGACAAATGATTTTACACTGAACTGTAGAAAGTGTTTGGTTCAACAAATGTTCTTTTGCAGTGTGGTCAAAGATTTTGGCATCAAAAGTGTAACTACATGTTCTTATCCCATTACCAACCTTGTTATCTGTTATTAATCAGGTACTGGTGCAAGGAGGAGTGAAGGTTAGAATACATGAGTTTTATATTCATTTATTTTATCATGGTGTTCAATTGGAAGGGTAAGTGTTATGAGTCTGTCCAATGTAGGTTGTATTGGGTTCTTGTGAGTGATGTGTAGTGGAATGCGCTTCTCGTACTGCAGTCATTGTACAGCTATTCTTATTCTCAGAGTGCAATAAAATAGAGAGCTGGGCATGGGGTTGTGTTTCCAATTCTTCTGCAAGCAAAGGTTCTGTTTTTGGGTAGTGTTACTATAATTTCTTGTGGGTGATAGAATGTGTTGGTTGATCGGTGAGTGTGCATCATTTGATTGGTATTCTTGGATGCTGCTAATATATGCTGGGAGGGCATTTTATAATTTTGCAGCTTTTACAGCGTAAAGGGGTCTTCCAAAGTGCTTCCTCTTGTAGAGGTGATGCCTAGGTGCTTGTCCAGGCTAAACCGTTATGTACTTTAAATATCTTTGAAACTTTTTTAAAATTAATAATTGTCCCTGGTCTTGAATGGCTCTATGGACATTGCAGACTGTCTAGAAGACAGAACATTTGGATACAACCCCATGGATGTAGCAGCTATCATATTGTTGGGTTATGAACACTTTGCAGTTTTATGAAAAGTGTGGCTCATTGGAAAATATAATTTGAATTGTCTAGTCAAGACAGGCCTCCACTAAGAAGCATGTAGTAAAATATAAATGTTAGCAGATTATGTTCTGACAAAGGTGCATGCCTGTATAAATCAGCGATTAATGCTATTTATTCATGCTCTTCTGGCTCAATAACTCTTTGTGGTTTTTCGTTTTAGCATAATTTCTTTTACATATTTTCAATAAATGTACCCATATACATCCCTGATAATCTCTCTTTGTCACTCTTTGTCTTTCTTTCCCTGGCTGTGTAGGTTTTTTGCTTCTGAGAAACTGGCTTTGCACTAGGGCATGGCATGACACCTATTAAAGACAGCAGTGCCCACTTGAGGCTCTGCGGGAGCCAAGGGAAGAAGCATGACCGCACAAACTCCCTGTCTCTAGTTTGCACAGCAAAGCATGAGGACACAGGTCAGCATCATGCACTGCTTATCTCTTTCACTTATTGAGCTATGAACGTGATCTGTTGTCGCTCAGCATTCCCACCTTAATGGTATCTTTCCTCCTCAGTACGGCCGCTATTTTCCTCACGCTGATGCCTATGTCTCAAATTCTGAGGGAGGTGGAATGACTCTTATTCTTTCTAATTTGACATCTCTACATGAAATTATTTTTAACTTGCCAGCATATCTTTTTTGCCGTAACTTATTCTCAAATTTTTTAAAATATATTTTCTTTCTCTTACAACTAATATTTGCTACATTTAGGAACATTCAGTTAGATCATTGCTTGAATTCCTTATCTTAGCGGATCATATGACATACTCTCTATCGTAAGCAGTAAACCTTAAGTTGTTAAAATAATTTGGCTCTCAAAAGGATGCAGCTGTTGATAATTTGCAAATGAATCCTTATTTATGGGAAAATCAAGGCAACTAAATTTAATTTTTAAGTATCCCACTGATAGATATAGCAGGCTTGTTGCAAGCAGACACAATGGATGATCCAGGTGTATTTATACAAGAAGGTCTTACTTCTAGGACAATAAACAAACCCTCAATAAACTCCGTTTATTATCATTTGCTTATGGTTAAAACCTCTACAAATCTTCACAAACCAACCACTAAAAGACTAAAAAATATCCTCCATCACCAGCGAAAACAACTCCACCTATATCCATGGAGTTAATGCTAGAGGAAATCTGAGCATTGTATCCCTACATGGAGGAAGTCAATAAAAGGTTACAAAGCCTCAAGGGTAAATGGTCTGAATGGAGGAAAGAGTGTTGGAGGATGAACAACTTGTTTCTATTCTACAAAACATTACATCTAAAGTAAAACACTTGCAATCAGAACTATATTATCTCCAAATGCAAATTGAAGATTTGGAAAACCAAAACATTCGAAATAACCTACAAAGTTTATTTTTTTCTTAAATCAGTTCAATCCTAATCTCCAATCACGCACCTGTTATTGCACACCTAGACCTTTTACATAAACTACAAATAATAATAAACAATAGCAAAGAGACTTATAAAGCGCATACCTACTCCAATAGGAGTGTCCTAACACTAAGGTCATGCTCCTAACCGAGATCTCAGATGCACAAGAACAGCAGATACCTAATTAGAGAAAAGGCAAGTGTGAAAATGTTTGCAAAACAGTAATTCTGTCTCAGATTGCCTTAAATGCAGAGGGAGAGAGCTCCAAAGCTTATTCACAAGGTAGCTCAAAGAGCTCCCTCCCATGCCATCTCTTTTCACCCTTAGCTTATGAAGCCTCAGAGGATCCAGGATGCCTCAAAGGGGAATAATATGTGATGAGAGGATGCAAGTAAATTGCACCAGTCTTCCTGAAAATCCTGTAGCAGTAACAGAGAGCTTTAAAAGCAACACCCTTCTTCACTGGAAGCCAGTGAAGCTTAAAAAGTGCTGGGCCCATGACCCCATTTTGGAAGATTTAATAGCAGTCGAGCTGCCACGTTCTGAACCTGTTGAAGTCTCAGCAGCCATGACTGGGAGACACCCAAATACAAGATATTGCAGTAATCCAGCCGCAAGATGACTAAAGGTTGAATTACTGTCTTTTGGGCAGATGATGGTAGGAGCCCACTAAAGGTTTTTAAAGACTTGAGACTACTAGACTACATATATGAAGATTTAATAACACTCTATTATTAGGTGCTTTGATTTTCTTCGTTTAGTTCTTTTTAATGAATTATTTCAAGATTATTCTTCAGAAGGCATTACTTTTTGCACTATATAGGATTCTTTTAAGAGCAGGTGCCTAGATACCCTATCAGGTGATTAAGCGCACTTTATAATTCCTGATTGATTGATTGATTGATTAAAACTCCTGATAGAGATTTTATTATTCAGTATACTTCTAAAAAAAGAGTGAATAATTAGAAATGTAAAGAAATTTCCAAAACCATTAAGCACTTAGAACATAAATATTATACTTCTAAATCCAAAGATTGCCTATAGAAACTAATTAATGAAACATTCCACTATAATATATTATCCACTGAATATGCAGCAGTTTACCTCCTGAGATCTAGTGCCAGATACTAAGGCAGTTAGGAAAATTCTGGTAAGCTTTTAGCATATTATTTCAGGGTCAAAAATCACTCAAAATTGATTTCATTACAGATTATCATAAAATTCCAGGTATATCAAATGTGTTCAATATTATAAGTAATTATACATTCCAGAAAGTTATCCTACACAAAAACAGATCACATGGTACTTTTCTACCATAGAGAAATCCTCGGATTCACTATATATCTAAAAAAAGAGTGAATTATGAGAAATGTAAAGCAATTTCCAAAACCATTAAGCACTTGGAACATAAATATTATACTTCTAAATCCAAAGATTGCCTACAGGAACTAAGTAATTAACAATTCCACTATAATATATTATCCTGAAATCTAGTGCCAGATACTAGGGGAGCTAGGAACATTCTGGTAAGCTTTTAGCATATTATTTCAAGGTTAACAATCTGTCAAAATTGATTCCATTATAGATTCTCACAAAGATACAGGTATATTTAATTTGTTCAATATTATAAGGAAGTATATATTCCAGAAAATTCTCCTACACAACAGATCACATGGCACTTTTCTACCATAGAGAAATCCTCTGATGCACACATGAAATCTTCATCTCCAGAATCAGACATCTCAATGGCTGATCCTATTACAGCTCTTCACTCACTCACAAGAGGCAATGCCCTGGTCTTATGGATTTATGGATGAGTTATTCTCACACTTCTCACACTTATACTTAAAAATCTTGACTTATTCCAATCATTTATAAAGTCAGGTAATTCTAGTGGATCCTTTTTTGATGCATTAATTTGCCTCATTCCAAAGCAAGGAAGAGACTTACAACATTGTAAAATTTATAGACCTAGTTCCTTTGTCAACATAGACTAGAAAATGTTCTAGCACTATGACTAAAGTCTTTTGTACCAAAAATACTTGGTAAGGAACACTCTGGTTTTGTTAAAAGGGGGTATATCAGTGATAATACCAGTTTTTAAAAAAAATATTTCATCCAAATTTAGAAAAAGTACAGATTATTTAGCGACAATCACACTGGATACTGAAAAAGCCTTTGATAGAGTTGCCTGGCTTTAAAATTTTCAAATTCTCAAATGCTTTGTATTCAGTCATAAAATCATTACTTTAATCTCTCTTTTACATTCCTCTTCATGTGTCACTATTTTCAATAATGGCTTTACATCTTCTTATTTTAGACTAGCTCAAGGAGTATCTCCAGGTGTAAGGCAGTGTTGTGCACTTTCGATTTTCTTTTCGCCTAGCATTAGAACCTTTCATATCCAGGTTAAGGCAATATTTAGATCTCTATAGTTTTCAATATTGTGGACAGCATGCAAAATTAGCAGTTTACCCTGATGACATCCTACCTATCAAATCCTCAAACATCTCTTCCGGCCTTTTTCAATTTGTAGAGTACGATAATCACCCGTGAAGGTATCCAGGCACCTGGTCCAGGCATCTCAGGGGCTTCAGTCAAAGAACCAGGTCTTGACACCCCTTCTGAATTCCCGGAGAGAGGGAGTGGTCCTCAGATAGATGAGGAGACTGTCCCAGGAGTTTGCAGTGAAGTAGAAGAAGGAACGACCTCCACTGTTGCAGTGACGGATTCGGTGGATGTGAGCGAGGGAGAGGGAGGCAGAGCGCAGGAGTCTCGAGGGTCTGTGGAAGCTCAGGAGGCTGTTGAGGTACACTGGTCCTTGGCTGTGAAGAGCTTTGTAGGCGTGCGTCAGAATCTTAACTTGGCATTATTTGTGTACTAGGAGCCAGTGGAATTTCTTTAGGTGAGGGGTGTTGTGGGTCTGTCTGGGGAGGTTGAGGATGAGTCTGGCCACTGAGTTCTGAATGGTCTGAAGTCTCTTCAGGAGGTTTGATGTGATTCTGGCATAAAGACCTTTGCCATAGTCCAGGCAGCTGGTGACAAGGGCTTGTGTGACAGTATGTCTAGTGGATCTAGTTTTTTGTTGGAAACCAATTGCTTACCATGACAAAATATCATCATTCTAATTTACATTGATATCAAAATGTTTATTATTATATGTTTATAGTCTTACAAATGTTTGTAGTTATATGCCCTAAATCATTCCTCTTCTTGTCCCTTTGATGTCAATTACTAATTATGCATTATCTTAATAATAGCATTTATTCTAAGCATTGTTTTGTTATTGTTATACTGCATCGTTATATTTGCTACATTATAATAATATTTCCATTTAAACTGAAAAAATACTGACTTCACAACACAGAATTAGGCATTTTGTTTAGAGCATTGACAACTTCAGTGCAATTCTTCTTCCTTTTTTATCCTCGGTCTTAAACCTATGCGTGCATTAAGAGCATGCAGCAAAACAATAAAAGCAAATGCCTTGATGTACTCTGCCTAAACCGCCATCTACAGTACGAACTGTGCTACATATATGTTCAAATTTGTGGACCAAATTCCTGTCTTCATAAAAAAAGTCTCCTTTGGCCCTGCAATTGGACCCTCATGAGATTTATCCAAACTGGCTGTGGACCACATATATAACTTATCTCCAAATTTGACCCATTTCTTTCTGATACATCAGGTGAATTATTTTTTTATCATTGTACTACTTGTTGAGAAAGGTGCTTGCTGTCAAACTTCTGTACTATAGAAAAGTCACAATACTGATTTAAGAACCATCCGCTCACCCAGGGGATTTCCAAAACTGCATTAACCCCTTCCCCACTCATGACGGAACCGCTCCGTCATGAGCCACGGTCGCCGTGTGCTCATGACGGAGTGGTTCCGTCATGCTGCGGCTGTTGGCGGCCGCGCTGCCCACGCGACGCTAATTCCCCGCCTGTGCGGGCGATTAGCGCAGTGGGCGGAGTCATGACGGAACCACTCCGTCATGAGCACAGCTCCACCGCGGCTCATGACGGAGCGGTTCCGTCATGAGCACCGCGCCACCGCGCTGCCCCCAAACCCCCCCCAGCGCTGCGGCGGAATTCCCGCCGCAGCGAAAGGGTTAAAGCCAATTGGAGAAATATATGTAATGTTAGCTGGCTAGTCCATTTGAAATTCACCATTTAGAGACCTGAATTGAAGACTCGTTAATTCTTTGCAAGGCCATTTGCCCCTTAAAGTACTTCTTATTTTATTAAATATTCAGGCAATCCTCCATAAATTATTGCATACATAGACCACTTCATCCTCTTCTTTACCAAATCGGAAGTGAATATAATCACCTGAAATTGCAATTGGAATGTGAATATATTTTTCCATCAGTTATTAAAGAAATTCATTCAATATTTGAGGTAAAGCATCACAAGTCCCCCTAGAGGGTGTAAGAAAGAAGCTGGCATCAGTAGGTACAACAATAAAGCAGTATTTATCAGAACTAAATTGTGATACCTTTTAATGAACTAGTTGTCTTTACCAGAGCAATAAGACAAGGAAGGTTGATCTTTAGTATCAAGGACAAGGCACCCATTCAACAAAACATCGATTAAGTGCCATGTTTATTGGAAACACACAAAGTAAAATGTTTTGAAACATTTTTTCAATAGTGTACTTTACTAGATGTCCATGTAAACCAGCTACAATATACGGACATAATTTGAAATTGGCTATCCTGGTAGAGTGGTGATATGCAGTTCCGACACCTTTTCGGCTCTCGAACACATGTGCTGGCTTTCTCACCCACTCAGCTATTATCATCAGCTTCAGCATCTGAAAGGCACATAAAACGCTCGAAGTCTCGACTCAGTATGACCAGTTGCCGCCGGTGCAGGTTAGTGCGGTGAGGTGGTGGAGCGGTGCGGGGCAGGGGGGAAGTCGACAGATGATGAAATAGGTTTTATTTATTTATTTAATTTTACCCATTCCATCGACTGTCAACTACCCACCCACCCCTTCTCACCTCACCGCGTTTACCAGCACCGGCCGCCGCTGAGTATGACATGTCTATACTCTAGCACAAATAGTTCTCTACAACCTAACCATTATAAGCAAGGTCAGAGATTCCTCAAAGTATCACACCAAATGTCTAGGTAACCTTCAGAGGTATAGTAATGTCCTAATGGTGCATTTACCTTCATATGTCCTACATATTAGGTTTAGCTCAGTATTGTACACGTTTGTTGTCATTACTACCTTTACCTTACTAGGGTATGGACTCCGCATGATTATCTAGGAATTGCTCATGTTCTCGTGTTTGAATATGTTTAATAGTATTATCACAAATGAGCATTCAGTATACAGTAATAAATAGTGAGCCGCCGCCAAATAGTGACCTAGCAAATAGTGAGCTGCTGCAAAATAGTGAGCTGCCAAAAAGTGAGCCACTGCCAAATAGTGAGCCGCTGCCAACTAGTGAGCCGCAACCAAATAGTGAGTTGATGCCTAATAGTGAGGTGCCAAATACTGAGCCGCTGCCAAATATTGACCTACCAAATTGTGAGCCAATACCAAAAAGTGAGCCATCATCAA
Source organism: Triturus cristatus (assembly GCF_964204655.1). Lineage (NCBI taxonomy): Eukaryota > Metazoa > Chordata > Amphibia > Caudata > Salamandridae > Triturus > Triturus cristatus. The sequence goes on along the minus strand of NC_140591.1, from coordinate 1,076,262,401 downwards.
ATAGTGAGCTGCTGCCACATAGTGAGCCTCCACCAAATAGTGAACTTCTGCCAAATGGTGACCTAGCAAATATTGAGCTGCTGCCAAATAGTGAGCCACTGCCAATTAGTTAGCCACCACCAAATAGTGAGCCGCTACCAAATAGTGAGCTGCCAAATACTGAGCCTTTGCCAAATAGTGAGCTGCTACCAAATAGTGAGCTGCTGCCAAATAGTGAGCCACCATCAAATGTCGAGCCACTGCCAAATAGTGGATTCTAAGCTACCCACAGGGAAAGTGATCATTCATCATTTTCTTGACTTCTATTAGCAGGCTACCTCTAGCTCTAACTGTTGCTCTATCCACTGTCACCTTATCAATTTTTTGGAACTCTGGGCAAGACATTATAGTGAATTTTGAGTGGCATTTTATGATAGTTTAATATACAGTTCAATATGTTGGATTGAATTTACAGATATTGAATCATAAAATTCAGATTTCAAATGCAGGCAAAATTCCCTAAGATAACACAAGTAAACATGATTGTTAACAACGTTCTTACCCAGGATCCTTATGAATATAGGTCTTAAAGTGGCTTAAAGACGCCCAACACATTGTCAGACAGGATCACCAGACTAAGCCTGTTTGACAAAGAAAAGATTTTAAATAAATATTTTTCTTACATTTTTTCAGCACATAACAAAGCAAAGTGTGGAAGACCGTAATCACTGGCAGGCTTAACTCAGAGCTGCCAAATAGTGAGCCGCCAAATACTGAGCCGCAAAATACTGAGCCACAAAATACTGAGCCCAAAAAAAAAGAGTCGCCAAAAACAGGAGCATTGAAGGCAAAAAGTTAGGGGAGAACCTTGCCAAAGATGCCAGGACTAACAGGACAAGAACACCCATAAAAAAACAAGCCATCACAGCTTGTAGTAGTCATAAATGTGCAACATATCTGAATAGCTTGAAATATAATTGGTCAAGAACTATTATAATATACCCAAATAAAGAGAAGGTGGTGGGAGGTGTCTATGCCGCCCAAAAAGTAACTCCAACCTCCTTGCAATGGCTTTATTTGTAGCTTTTAAATTTACAGTTCTAATTCTGACATTGCTGAAGCTTCAATGTCCTTTTGGGAAAGTGGGGCACTTCTCTGCTAACCTTGAAGGGCTATAGGTTATGGGCATTTGGTCAACGCGTCCTACCATTTCGGCTGACCCCCCCTGAAAGTAATCTTCCATCAGTTTCTTAACCTCTTTAGAGGCTTCCTATAGCTCTAACTGTTCCTCTACCCACTTCATCATGTCATTTTTTGGGAAACCTGGTGAAGACATTCCAGTTATTTTTGTGCAACATTTCCTGAGATTTAAATGTACAATTCAATATGTGGGCTTGAATTTGCAGATATTGAGTAATAAAATTCGATTTCGAATGGGGGTAAAATTCCATAAGATAACACAAGTACAAAAGAATCATATCAAAGTCCTTACTCAGAATCCTTATGAACATGTGTCTTAAAGTGGCTTGGGCGCCTAACACCTCGTCAAAAGGATTACTATTCTCTAAGTCTATTTGGCTGAACAAAGATTCCAAAAATACATATTTTTAGTAAATTTTTTCAACACATAACAAACCAGTGTGTACAAGAGCCTTAATCGCCGGCAGGCTTAATTCAGAGACATGACAGCAGTATTCAGTTAATATAATAAAGGTACAGTTATTGGCAATGACAGCATTAAGATGTCCATCAAAAGAAATACACCATACTAGAAAGAGCCATCAAACACAGAGCCGTCAAAAACAGAGCCGCCAAAAACAGATTGACCAAAAACAGAACTGCCAAAAACAGAGCCGCCAAATAAAGAGCCATCAAAAACAGAGCTGTCAAATACAGGGCCTTCAAATACAGACTTGCCCAAAAAAGAGACACTCAAAAAAAGAGCCACCCAAAAAAAAGCACATATCCAAATCAGTGGATGAAGGATTTCCAGCAATAAGTATATTTCCATTTGTCCATCAATTTGATTACATATAGAGAATAGGGGGGCAGTCTGACACTTGGTTAGACCACAACCTCAAGTGTTTACTATTGCAAGAATGAGACAATCATCAACATTTACAATACTAGACAAAACCACCAAAAATCGCTTTAAACAGTATGCCGCTTGTTAGACCTGGCTTTTTCAGTAGGTTTACCTCCAGATGTTTTGCTTTTAGGCCTCCTGTTTCTGACCTGTTTTTGTTGATTTTATGACTCTGGGCACTTTACCACTGCTCATCAGTGCTAAAGCGCATATGCTCTCCCTGTAAATTGTGTTTATGGATTGGTGTTTCCATGATTGACCTACTTGATTAACTACTAAGACACTAGTCCAGTGCACTGGATGTGGCCAGGGCCTCTAAATCAAATGCTGCTAGTGGGCCTGCAGTACTGATTGTGCCACCCACACAAGCAACCTTTCAAAGGGTTCTCAGACCTGCCACTGAAGTGTCTGCGCACAGTCTCTACTGCCTTGTCGACCTGATAAGTGCATCCACTTGCCAGGCCCTAGCCTTCCTTTTTATTACATGTCAGTCACCCCTAAGATAGGCCATAGGTACCCCTGTGGGCAGGGTGCAGTGTATGTGAAAGTAAGGACATGCACTGGTGTGTGTGACATGTCCTGATAGTGAAATACAGTGTATTTCGTTTTTCACTATGGAATGGCTATTTGTCCCATAGGATAGAATGAGAGTCTATTTATAACGTCTTATAAATATAACTTCCCATTGGGACAAGATAGAAAGATGGAATTTAGTATGCCTGAACTCAAAATATAAAAATACATCTTTTAGTAAAGATGATTTTTATTTTATGTGTCTGAAAATACCACTTTTAGAAAGTGGGTATTTTCTTCTTGAGCCATCCTGGTTTGTTGATTGACTGGATTTGGAGTGACAGGGGCTGGGGATGTGCATTCTCTCAGACAGCCACTGGGGGATTGATGTGTGTCCTGCCTTTCCTGAATGAGTCAGGGCTGGGCTGAATAGACATGGTCTGCATTTAGAGTAGGGGGAGGAGATTTCCTTGCACCTGAATGGGCTTGGTCTGCCTTACACAATGCTATCTCCACCTCCTTCCGGGAAGCTGGCTCAGAGAGGGCGGAACTGGTTTTGACAGCACAGCACAGAGTGTCTCTGCCATCAGAGAACAAAGGAAAATGCTGAATAAATATTGGGGCCCAGATGCCAGAAGTTTGGATTACTTCTGAACTCAAGAGGAACCTCTGCCAAGGAGAAGAGCTGAGAAAGCTGAAGGAGGAGTACTGCCCCTTTGCTGTGTTCTGTTTGGGGTTGGCCTGCAGTGGCTGTTTCTGCTAAGGAGAGGACACATACTTTGCTATGTGCTGTGTATCCTGCTTGAAGAAGATCTCCAAGGGCTTGAAGTAGAGCTTGCCTCCTGTCTGAAGTCTCAGGGACACAAAGACTTCACCACCAGCTCCCCTGAACTCCGTTTCTGGGAGCCCGTTGCTGTGTCGGGCCTCTGGAGGTTGCTCTTGCTGTTGGCAGATGGAAAAGAGACGCAACTAGGAGAAGCGCGACGCAACCGCACCTGTTTTCGACACATTGCTGATGAAACCGACGCAGCGCCTACCAGCTGCTGGAAAATCGTCACTTGCCAAATCTCGTGTGGTGACCTCCGAAGTCCAAGATCACAGCAACGATTCTGACGCAGGCTCTGCTGTGCAGCTGCAAAAACCAATTAATTGTGGGACCGTGGCTGGAGAAACCAATACAGCGCTGTTGCTGCTGCCGTATCGAGAACCTACGCATACCCGATCCCCACTCATCGCACCGGGGCGCCAAGTTTGCAGAATACTGGGGCCGCAGAAAGAAACCAATGCATCACCTGCCCACTCAGTAAGAAACTGACGCATCACCTCCCCTTCAGTAAGGAACCGACGCATCACCTCCCCTGCGCAGCAGTAAGGAACCGACGCATCACCTCCCCTGGAGTAAGGAACCGACACGTCACCTTCCCTGCAGCTGTTTTTTTTAGGATTTTGATGCATCCAGGGTACTTTGTGTTGAAAGTTTTGCATCTATAGTTTGCCATGGACAGAACTGTTTCTACCTTTTAAAAGTCATATTTTGATTTCTGTATTGTGGATTTTTGTCGTTTTGGTCTTGTTTGGTTTAGTTAAAGATTACCTATTTTCCTAAATTGGTGTGGTGTCTATTTGTAGTGTTTTCACTGTATTACCGTAGGTGTGCACAAATGCTTTACACACTGCCTCTGATATAAGCCTGTATGCTCGTGCCAAGCTACAAAGGGGGTAAGCAGGGATTATTTTAGAAGTGTATCCTCTTACCCTGACTAGGAAGAAGGGTCCCTACTTGAACACAGGTGCAAACCATTCCCAACTAGCCCCCATTTTTCACACTGCTTTAAAGCCTTAGAGTGTGTTAAGAGCGACAGTGCTGTCCAACTGGGTGGGTCTTAGTAGGATGCCAGGGATCGTCCACCAGTCTGAGTGTGCCTCACCAGTGCTGCAAGCCCACAATAGAGGGCTAATGGTATCCGTGACTCAGGAGAGAAAGGCACCTCAGAGCTCAATAACAATTTGGGCCTTTCAGTATGTAGATCATCTGTTCATACTTTGCCATCGTGGGCAGAGCGTTCCTCCAATCTGTGTGAGCAGGAGTGGCCTTCTTCCATTGATCCAGTGCAAAGTCAATCCCTCTCTTACTGTAGTCAAGCATGTTATATTCCTTGTATAACTGAGGAGCACCAATGCTTGTGAGGGGGAAAATGATAAACCTCTTGTGCCACTGGTGGTTTTTCAGGTGTGTGACCAATATGTTTGAATAAGGGGACAGGTGAAAAGGACGTGCCTCCACCTTGACTATGGCATCCCCAGCACTCATCTGTAGTGGCCATCCATGCACAATGGAGGTTATGCGGGCTCCAATGCCAATCATGCAAAAATCTTGAAAATGCAAAATGTAATACTTGCTTCAGGAAGGATTTATAATGTGATTGCAGTAACTGGCACCAATCTTTATCAGAATACGTGGTCTGTACCCAGCCCTGACATCTGAGGTGCAATGGTTGCTCCGTTGCGGCAGAGAAAATATTTGGAATTAGCAGGTCATAGAGGCCCGAAGATTACTCATTTTCTCCTTACTTCCCTCTAACTAGGTGACTCGACCCATTGCATGTTTGTTAATACATTGTTGGTTGTGGACTATGCTGTGCTTTGCACCTCGCAGGGCTCTTGATCTCTCCTTTACTTACATTAACTTACATTAACCAGTCCCACTTTGTAACAGTTGATTCGCACCCCAATTACAGCTTTGTTCCATTACTGGCTGCATTGCTAACTCTCTTCTTGTAATGGCAAAATAGGAGCAATAAGTCTATTTCTTAATAGAATACTATGCACCCAAAAACCTTGAGGCATAATAGACTTATTGGCTGCTTTCCCAGATATATTCTGGGAAGCAGAAGTACACATCTGATTGACTGGACTGGCAACTCCCATCAAAGTACTTTTGGACCAAGATTGTATGGACAATTATTGACTTCAATCAATAAATCAATATTACTTTATTGCGGCTATTCCAGCCATAAAAGTACAGAATTTTGTTTTACAGCATTAAGAAAACATACTCCGATCAAGTAAAAAAGGGATAGTATCAACAGGGTTGTATATACATAGTTATAGATGCCAGGGCTTCAGGGGGGCAGAATAAAAGCTACTTTATCGTTGTTACTAATAGTTACAAATAGGAATTGAATACTATAAATTAATATAAAAACTTTAAAATATCGTTAAGCCATTCCTCGTTGGAAGTATTTTCGATTGCCAGTGTGGCCAGTGGGAAGAGCTTGATCTATTTCACATGTAATAGTTACAACAGTAGCATTGCGCTCTATAATTGCGGCAAAATAAAATATCGATGTTAACTATTTTGTACTTTTAACAGATACTTTCTTTTAATCCACATGGCCAAAAGGAATTTCGAAATTGCAACAACAAAAAGTGGATTCATATCAGATTTGAGAATTCTATAAAATTGGCGAAATTCCCTTATTCCCAAATCTTTGCAGAGTTGTAGGATCCATTTAGACCTAGACTGTTTATATATGCCGGACAAAAGAATAATACATGAATCTCTGATTCCTCCTCCCTGCGACATCCAGGACAAAGGCTAGGCATGTCCCCTACCCACTTATTTGTTTTTACCAGAAGTGGAAGGGTTCCATACCTAAATTGGAGGAACAACTTCTTGGCTAGCACTGGCTGTATTATGTCTAACACCTGCTCAAACTGGTAATCTAGCTTCAAATCCAGGAAGGCATAGGTTAGACTATTTGCTCTGGTGGCCCCAATTAGTTTATTCAGCTGGTACTCTTTCAATGATCTTGCCAAACAGTTTTTGGAAGTAGTTAGACACGATTCTTCCGGTGCATCCCATAGATGCCCCCTTCCCATGTCGCGCAAAGAGTCCCTCACAAAAGACAACCAGGGTATACCTCTAACAGCGCCCGGTATAAGCATTACCACTTTGAGTTCCCTCCCTGTAGTGTCTCAGCTCAGGCGTGCTCCATAGTTGACGCCAGTAAAGCAATGGGCGACTCGAAATCAGTTCCACCACTGGGCGGATACCCAAGTCCATTCTCTGAGGAACTAGCGGGGTACTTACTGGAAGCGCCATGATTTGCCTAATTAACTTATTTTCAGTTAGGGTCAATGCATGCTTTTGGCAATGTCCCCAGAGTTCTGCCCCCATATAGTGAAGCCAACCGCGCGTGCACTCTATATATTTCAAGCAGGGGACTTATTATTGACTTCTGTTTGTCCAGCTGCTGGTACATTTTTCCACTCTCAACATATTACAGCGTACCACGCACATATAATATAGTAAAAACATTAGGATACACACCTGTCTGACCAGGACTCAGTTACCACATGCATTTGGTAAACACTGCTCTTTTATTCTTATTCTGACACCAATGCGAACAGAAGTTGGCATAGGACTCCAATTATGAATTTTACCCGTAGAGATTCCAGCAGGTCAAATCTGTTTAAATTTATCAGAGGAAACGCCTTCGAAAAAAGCTAAATATATGAAATTCAGGGCAAGATGTACAAAGCCATTTAGCATTTCTTATTGGGCCCAATCACAATTTTGGACCGCTAAGAAATGCTAAATGGCCTTTTCATTTGCACAAAGGCCTGAAATCAGTCGCAATGTGCGATTTCTACCTGGTAGAAATCACAAATTGCAACCGAGATTTAGGATTCGCAAATAGGGATGACCTATTTGCAATTCCTAAAGCACATGTACAAAGCATTTCCTAAATGCGAGTTGGGCATCAACTCAAATCAACTCATAGTTACCAATGACACAAAGTCAATGGTAACCGTGTGCAAAATAAAAAAATGCATTTAAAAATGCATTTTTAATATGATATGAAGCGCACATATGCCCCTAGGGCATGTGTGCTCTTACATTTGCAATTCGAATTTCGGGGTGCCTCCAGGGGGGCCTTAAGGCCAGAGGCCCTCTTGGGTCTGAATTTCCTAATTGCAATTTTCTATTAGGAAATCGCAATTTAGGAAATGCAAAAGCATTCGTACCAATGGGCCTTTCCTACTCAGTAGGAATTGATTTTAGGGAATCGCAGGGTATATACATATCAATTTCCATTTCTTAAATGCGATTTCTTGAGAATCGCTATTTAGGAAATGCAAAAAGGAACCTTCGTACATCAGGCCCTAGATGTGTTAAATGCCTATTCTGCAAATCATGGCTCATTTCCTCTTTGGATACTCTGTGCTTATTCTTGGAAATTGGGAGTAAACCATGAGTCACAGGAACATTTTTGTGAATGGAACCTCTGTTGGTATTGTGATGTAATGCTGCATAGCTGCCTGTGTACCTACTGGCTAAGCCTTGCAATACGTCTTCAGTGTAGTATTCCTTCTGATAGTATGTCTAAGAGAATTTCATCTTTCTCTACCACCCCACTAATTGAGGCTAGCTTATACATCTCATACACCATAGTATCCCTATAGAGATGGTGGAAGCATAGCAATCTCTTTGTGCCCAAACTAAAGCAAACTTGTGTTAAATGAATACATAAAATTTGTGTGGCTATATATTAGGGCCTTTCACTTACATTAACATCAGAATTCATAAAAACATATTGGGACCTTCAAGCACACCAAACCTTTGTCAGTCCAACGCTCAAGCAGGGAAAGCTAAGGGGTGCTTTTGATCTTTCTCAACAACCAGCGTTAAGTATGGTGCTGCACTTGAATGCTGGCAGACTTGTTGCAGAAGCAAATGTATATTTCTCTTGGAAAAGCTAAGAGCTTAGAGCAGGCATTGTACTCCGGACAGAGGGGTCTTCCTTTTACCATGGCTTATATGAATGCAGAAGTTGTGCAGGCACTATGCAGCAGGTGATGGTAAAGGGGACCAAGATCACACATGCCCAGCTGGTAGGACAACCTACTACATGCATTGTAAAGCATTGAGCTCATTTGAAAGCCTGCCTGCTGGCTCATTCTTACACTACATTCACTAGTGGATCAGGGTCCCCCTACATCTGGGGCCAGGTCAAAGCAGAATCCTGCTGATCCTCTACACATGGCAGCTAGATGATGGGCTTCAGGCTTTACCAGTCCCTCTTGCATATATTCAGGATGCTGATGGTATGCTGCTCAATACGCACAAGCCTTCTGTGAATTACACAACCTGATCATCTCTTCTCATAGCATATTTCAAAGTTGTTGACAGGGCCGCCTTTAGCATTGGTGGCGCCCGGTGCAACATAAACCTTCTTTTGTGCCCCCCCCATGATCTCCACCATGGATTCCCTCACTACCACCTGGCAAAAGAGCCCTTCATCTCTTCATAGCCCCTCTCTCACATACATTTCATTTGTTTTAAAGTGCTGATAAAGGCTGGCTTTACTATTCCACTCAGATATCCACATAAAATACAGATCTGTTCTTTGCAGCAGACACATTAACCCTCTGCGCTACTTTATGAAGATTTAAAACTGCCACTAGACAAAACTTCGATATCTTTCTCTAGCAGGAACGTTAATCACAAGAGGTATCTTGACATTTTTTATTGCTGCCTGAAAGCTAGACGCCCAAGGAACTCTGCAGCAGTTGCTTTTAAATCTTAAGTTATGCTAAACACTGCACCTTCCCCTAAGGTCAGTGCCCCCCTCCAGGTCAGCGCCCAATGCGGCAGCACCGGTCACACTTCCCGAAAGCCAGCCCTGTTTGTTGACATAGGAGTACGACGATGGGACAGGCGCCTATGTTCATAATGAATGTTCTATGTCCCAAAAGGGAAAGCACTAATTTACCTAAAAAAAAAAAACAGCCAGTTTATCCCAGTGTGCACTGCAACAATGAAATCACTTGTGTGAAGCATACTTTGATGTTTGCTTAATACAGCTGAACTATTCTCTCCCTAGCGTCCTTACTGTGCCATTGCACCACAATGTGGTTAAAAGTACAGGCCATTTTCTAGTCCCATAATTCAACACCAAAGTTATATCAGAACTTTTTTTTAACTTACAAGTTCCTATTGAATGCATCAAAGCGCCATAACATTGTCATTTTAATATCATAAAGCATAGTGCATGTCAATTACGCAAAGTTTTAGCATTCTGTATGCCAACTTGGTGTTCTCGGCCTGTATATAGCACTCAATCGACTTCCTTATGAGTCTCTAGATCCTGAAACTCTTCAATTATGCACATCATTTTAATTTACATTTGGACTGAACTTATTAAGCTACACGATGATGCTTTCCTTAGACTCTGGCACATGGCACCACACAGTCTGTTTTGAAGCATATTATGGCTTACCAAGAACATATAAAGGATTGGAGCCAGTCCATTGCTTACCATTGGTTGGCTTTCCTTGTCACTCTCATTTGCCTGCTTCTTATTTTTGTCTCAGCTTGTCAATCTTGTGCCTCCCATGGAGCAGTACGCCTTTATAAACTCTCTTATGTTGGATAGCATTGCTGCTTCCACTTCTTGCTTTCAAGCACTAATTGTTTCTTTAGTGTGAAGCACTCCATTAGAATGTGTTTGTTTTAAAGATCTAAAGGTAATGTGGGAGGTACCCTTCTTTGGAAAAGGGATGGGTAAATGGACTCAAAAAAACAAAAGTTCCCTTCTCCTGTTGATGTGATTAGGAAGATATTATCTCCTCCTGGGCCTCTCTTTTCTCAACGTGAGAAAAAGGGTCTAAGTGTGCGATAGAGTCTTATGCAGGTTACCAAATGTATAATAAAGTAATTCAATGCTTTGTGATTACAAAGTCAAATGAAACAACTACACAGATGCAAAGGAATAAGATGTTTACCTATTTTATTAACCAGTGCGTTCTTCATTATTCATCCATATCAGGTAAAAACACTTTTCCATGTTATTTATTAAAAAAACATATACAATACATAATAATAAAACAAAAATGTTTTGAAAAAAGACTGTCTTTGTTTTTTTGTGTTTTAAAGATGACCTCCTCGTCTACGTCTCTCCCCCTGCACTCCTGTCTGTTGCCAGATTGCTGCTGCACTCACCCATGTCCTTTTCCACATTGCTTCCCCACCAGCTCCTTCTGTGTTGTTCTGTGTTGTTTTCCCCAAACACCCGTGTTTCTTTCAATTTTTCCCTGCCCCTGTTGCTTTCATGTTCCCATCAACCCTTCCCCAATTGCTTTCGAATCCCCTCCCATGTTACTTTACCACTCTCCCCTACCCTTCCCTGTGTTGCATCGCCATTCCCTTACCCTCATTGTGTTGCTTTTGCTCCCCTTGCCTTGTTGCTTAAAAAAAAGCTTTCGCGTGTTTTCATTTCTCTTCAGTTACCAATCCAACTCAAAGCGGTAACTATGAACAAAAAAAAGGTTTTATTGGCAAGCAGCCGCGCCTAAGGCTTTTTTTTCTTTAGCCTCGCTGAACAACATGACGAATTGTTGAGCATGATGGCTAAAAAATGTTGACAAACCCAAAAGGTCACAAAGGGAAGAACTATTGGTTTTGCCAGTGCTTGTTCAATTTATAACCCTGTTACTTATTTTTAAGCAGGGTGTCAAATTGCTTTGTTTGTTTTGCAGGGTCAGTGCTGTTTTAAGGCCACAATATCAATTTTTTGTATATGAGTATATTTGCACATTGAATTTGTCGAGATAACTCTGACTAAATGTGAATATCCATTTTGGTTACTGCAAAAGAGCACTCTCAACTTGATAACAGGCAGCCATACAAAGATAAAAGCAAACAAGCATTTGCAATGCAATAGGTCTCGCATTTACGTGAGTTTAAGCTATTGGCATTGTAAACGACAATGCCTTTTATTCATGTTTTAAAAAACAAAAGAAATAGGCATTGTCATTTATAATGCCGATAGCTTAAACCCGCGTAAATGCGAGACCTATTGCATTGTAAATGAAATGCTTGTTTTACCTCGCACTCTGCACAGCAAGAAGGGACCGGTGGAGAAGGGAGAAAAGAAACATGAGGGCAGTGATCCATCCCTACTCCTGTTTCCCTCATAAATTGTAACACTAAAACAGTCCCGGATGCAGCAATCCTGCTTTTCCCAATAAGAGCTGCAGTTCCCGTCATTGTTTCCTGCCCATCGCCTGTGAAATCTGGCAGAGTCCAGTCACAATAAAGTAAGTTCATAAAAAAAGGCAACACTGCATGATCAGCTGGCGCGACGCACAAGTCCGGGCAGGGGGCGGGGGGGGAGCTGGCATTGACGTCAGCCTCACCCTCTTATTATTATTTTATGATCATTGTTCATTTTCGCCCGCATATTTTTTCTCTCCCTCTTTCTATAGAGTGGAAAGCTGTCTCGGTTTGTTGGAAGTGTTAATGTTGTGGTTCTGCAGTCGGGATCCCAGACATCAGTTGTGTGCTGCAGTGGTGGTGGGTTCTGCAGTTATTATTTCAGCCAAAACGGGACGGCAGTGATTTAACCCGAAGATATGTGTCTTTATTGGGTGCAGCCAGGGTCGCTAATTTTGTAATAAAACTTTTAAAGAAATAGTTACCCATGTCTGTGGCAGAGTGGCGCGATTCACAAGTATTAGCACGGAAGGGAGTACGCTACTTGCAAATATGTAACGCAAATATGTTAAATAGAACCTAAATGAAACGTAGATTGTACTCTTCCAATTTATATAAGGATAGACTTTTAGGGGTGTTCAAAATAACTTAGGTGAAATTACGCGACAGCCTCGAAAGTTTGTCAGTATCTTAGGTGAAATGATTACACAAGAACCTACTTTGAGTAAAATAAGCAAACTGAATATTTAATAGAAACGGGTTCGAGTAGAAAAAGTCTATTCTTTCCTCAAATCATTCTCCTGCAATCAGAGGCGCAACTAGAGGAACACCTTCCTGCACATGAACAATCATTCATGGCGATTTGCTGTTTCCGTAGAAATGGAAAAACGAGGGGAAATTGAGCATTTTTCGTCTTTTCTCCATGTTAAGACCAGATTTTCCATGATCTTAATTTTGGCACACTCTCCAATTTATGCCACCCTTGTAAATAGGGACAGCATCACAAAAAATGGGTGTTGCGTCAGAACACCCACTTCAACACCTATTGCACGCCCCTTTCACGCTAAGGGTCTCATTACGATGTCAGGAGGTAAGCCTCTGCCCGATAGTCGGAATTTCCTAGATTGCGTTGGAACCCCATCGACCGATGGGGTTCGGTCAGTGTAATCGGTCGGGCGGTTTACAATCCGCCCGACCGATTACACTGTTTGCGGTCGAATTGTAAACCGTGAGGTCCTTCCAAATTGGTTCCGACTAGCTCTCGGAGAAGTCGTGTCAGTCGGAATCGCATCATACAGCTCTACGAACAGCGTTTCTGACTGACTGATTATGATGTTGATTTCCAACAGCCTTTCCGAGTCGGCCTGTCCGACACGAAAAAGCTGTCGGAAAGTGACTTTGGGAGCCCCTAGCAGGGCCCCTTCATCCTGTGTCCTCCGGTTGGGGGTGGAAGGAGTACCTAAGGGGCTTCCCTGTAAAACCCAGCACTGTGTGGCTGGTAAAGTGGGGTGCCGGCAATAGGGTGAAGGGTTTTACAAACCCTATTTCCCCATTGGAGCCTGTGTTGTTGGGGGGAACACGGGCTCCCATAGGGAACAATGGGACTCCGATCGAACAGTGTTTGGTCACTTCGTAATCGGCCATTTGGAACCACGGACCGCGAGTCGGTCGATTCCAAAATCCGAGATGGTGTTAGGCGGAAAGCTTCCTCTCGACATCATATGAGGCCCTAAGTGTAGCGTGAAAGGGGGACATATTTATGCTGCCTTGCCAATAAGGTGAAGGGTTTATCGCTTGGAATGCAATAAAAAGTGACGTTCCTGGGAGTGGCGATAGGGGCTTGTAAATATGCCCCTCATTCTCTTACACCAATCCAAGTTTAGGAGCTGCTTTCTTTCCCTTCCTGCTCTGGAAAGGGATGCACTCTTGCCCTCGACAAGAGCAATCTCCCACCTTTTCTAGGAGGGTGCAAAGGGGAAAGAAAATGATTGATGACTACTTAAGCTTCAAGGCCATTCTCACCCTAAATTCCCAATCCACACCCACATAAGTAAATTTACTCAAACAGAAACATCTGTGTGGGTAAATCCTTATAATAGTGCACACCCAACTTTCCTCAACCTGAAAAGTGGATTTTCACTCATACATAAGGCTATTTGCATGTGCAATCAAAACTTACAGCACAACTATCTTTGTAAATCCAGAGGGCCTCATTTATGAAAAGTGTTGCATCACTGCGTGAAAGCGTGCGCCCTCCTTGCGACACAATGGATGTGCAGTATTTATTGTACGGCACACCATGTCGCAAGGAATGACAGATACATCATCTGTTGGCGCGAAACCCACACATTGTTGGAGTCGTAAGCATGACGCAACTCCAGCAATGCATGGGGGAAGTCTATTCCCATTGCACTGTGTTACCCTTACGCCTGCTGTGAGCTAGGCATAAGGTTGTGATGCAGTAGCGTCCTAGACGTGGCGCAGTGAAATCTGATAGATTTCACTACGCCACTTTTATGAGGCTTTTTCACATTGGAACTCCCACCCTGCATGCATTATACCTGACACAGGTATAATGGAGCGCAGGCATTTACAAAGTGACGCTCCTGCTTAGATACGTCACTTTGTAAATATGGCACAACGTTGCGCATTATTTGTGCCGCCGCTATATCACAAAAAGTGACGCAAAGGCGGCGTAAAAGTGTTGCAAGCGTTCATAAATAAGGGCCAGAGTTTATTCAGGTGGGACAGGGCTACATGAATTCCCCGCTTGTGCAATATAATGTTGAGAACCTGGATAGATACCAATATATAAAGAAACAGTAGTATGAGATCTTGAACTCCCATCTGCCGTGTCTGCCTCTCTTGTATGTGGCTATATTTTTAAAAGAGGATCTGTCTAAAGTGTATTTTTCCTAAATGAAGTGACTGAGTCAATTCTATCACAAGGGATAGCAGAGTTAAGTGATTATGACAGCAAACCTGCTAGTGAGACACTGGAGGAGCGTGAGTGCTTGGCATTTGCAGGTTTCTAGGAAACCTGCCCTTCGGCTTGTTGAATTATTAATGCAAGCTGTCTTTTCGAAAGGTAAGAGCTGTACTGTCAGGTTTCTCACATCACTTTTGCAAGTCTAAAAAGAGAACATATTTTATCCATTCCAAAAGCTTCTGAAATATTATATCACACGATACTACTAATATGGATCATGCGGGTTTGAATACCTAAAAAGAACAGTGAGCATTGCACATTTAAAGAATTGTCTTTTTTTGTACATTTCCTGTTAAAATAACACAAAATAGACACAAAGATGTTATTGGGCCAACAGAAGTGCATACCAAATGGGCTTTTAATTTCACCTTGATAACATATTCATCCACTGATAAACATAGTCCAATTGAATTTATAAAATCAAAGTAAAGCTACAGGGCCTCATTTATGAGAAGTGTTGCATCGCTGTGTGAAAACAGCAATGCAACACTTTTCAGTGCGCCCTACTTGCAACACTATGGATGCCCCGTATTTACTGTATGGCGCTACATGTTGCAAGGAATTACAGATACGTCAATAATCCTGACTTATCTGTAGGCGCAAAAGTGACACAGTGCTCCAGCAATGTGACCTTTCACATGGGGCAAGCCACATGTGAAAGTGTCTGCGTCAGTCTTACGCCTGCTGTGAACCAGGCGTGAAGATTTGATGCAGTGGGGTCCTAGAAGTGTTGCAGTGTCACTTCTCCAAGCCTTTATTGCGGGGGAACGCCCACCCTGCATACATTATACCTGAAGCAGGTATAATGTCTGCTTAGATGCGTCACTTTGTAAATATGGCTCAACGTGGTGCATTTTTAACGCTGTCGCAGTATCACAAAACGTGATGCAGTAGTGGCGCAAAGGGCTCATAAATAAGCCCAACAGTTCCTAAAATGTGGCACATGAATGTGTCACTTACAAAGAGCATAGTTTACCTTGTCTCTGACAAACGTAAATCAGGATGCCATTTTTTGTACTGCCCTGGTGAACAGGGTGTCTATGCCCTTCTTTCTGACGTGTTCTATGCACACACTGATTGATAAATCTGCATGTTAACGCATGTTTTCCTGATAACAGAGCTAGGAAACTCAAAATACTCTGGGCCGAATAACGATTGGTTTTGCTGGCTGGGTGCCGAGAAGAGCACCTATTTTTATGAACCTGCAGTGCGAAATAACCCAAAAATTGTTTGAGTTCCTTAAGGTATTGCTACCTAAAAACAGAAAGAGGCGTACCTTGCAAACGGTTTCCAAGATTTACTGTCTGAATATGAAGCCCTTTCTGTGAAATATCGGAATAAATAAACTCACTTTACACACTGGAGGCGCATAAAAACAGGTGCTCGTCTACATGATGAGCCATTGCAACCACTCATGATATGGCCCCCTGTTTTTCCGAGTTCTGCTGTCAGAAAAACATACATTAACTTGGAGAAAGATTTTCCAAGTCAATGTTTGTGTTAAAGACTCCAAAAAGATGCCCATAGATCCCTTTTTGCACCTGCGCAAGGCAGAACATGGAATCATTACAGGCATCCAGGGATGTATGATGTTACAACGCATGCTTTTACAACGCATGCTGTTACAACGAAATTTTTACAACGCAAATGCAGTGACAACACAAGTCTTTACAACGCAAGTCTTTACATCGACTTGCACTAGATGGCGTGCTAACATTAAAAAAGTGTAATTTACTATTCTAACTCCAGTCCACGTAACAGTAGGGAAGGTGTTTGGATAGTAAACTACACTATTTTTAATGTTAGCACGCCATCTAGTGCAAGTCGATGTAAAGACTTGCGTTGTAATGGCATGCGTTGTCAATGCATTTGCGTTGTAACAGTTTCGTTGTAATGGCAGTGCGTTGTAAAAGTTGCGTTGTAAAGGTTGTTCCCCGGCATCCAGTCTTGATAAGATCAAAGCACTAGTGAGTTCAATTTGGCAAGGCAGCTGTTGTAGAAGAAGGATTCTCAGCAGCATGATATCAAAATGTATTTTTTTTTTTTTTAATCTCCACTATGAAATGATGGCCAAATGACAGTTCTTTATTAGGCCATGCGTTGAGATTTTTACTGGTTTGTTAGGAGTCAGAAAGACACCTACTACCTTTATGCTGTAGAAAGGAAAGCTCTCACAAGAGGTATCTTCAACACAGAGTATCTATTTCTGATTTGCTCCTGTTCAGGCAGGGAAACTCTCTCCTTAAACCAGCATTAAACATGGTTCAAACATATACATTATGACTGCCTACATAGATATGAAGTTGGCAGAGTATTAGGGAATTTGTAGGTGGTAGATAGATAGACTGGGCTGGTGGACTCATGTATGTTTAATAAAAGGGAAGAAAGTGAGTTTATGTGTGGAACCCAACATTAAAGGGCATTCCCAGTCAACAATAAACAGCCAATTCTAATTTGCTGGGTGCATTTCTTGTCAAGCAGAGATAACATTGAAAGTTGTTCATAAAATCACAGGCTATTTCGTTATTCACTGCAATAAAGTTGTGGTTCACAGTATTAGAAGTCATGACCAGCTCAAAGATGATTGAGATTTCTCATTGATCTCTATCCATGGAGGATAGTATACCTTCCTTAAGAACAGCAATTGTAATTTCAGTCCATCTCTGAAGTTTAAAAATAGATCACCTGTCATGTTGAATCAACATAGATTCTATGCGTTCTTATGTTTGTCATTTAAACTCACCTTCCATAATGTTACTTATAGAGGGTAATTTGAGGATGGGTCTGTAGTCCCAGGGTTCCAACTGGTTGGCCAATTGCATTTTTAACTGCATAGTGATGATAGCATATGTAGAGGCCTGAGGACAATTCCTTATAGCTAGACATTTATAATACTTTTCATTTTTCATCTCCAGGCCAAATGTTGAGATGTTTAACATTCCTGTGTTGGCTGTGCGGGATACTTTACAAACATATGTGGGGAGTAAAACAGGTACAAGAGATAATGAAATAGGATATTGGTGGGATGAACTGGCCTCCAAGATGGTGATCCAGATGTCTGAGATGTTTGCCTGGATTTTGTTCTCAGAGAAAGAGAGGTTCTTTTGGTAGTGTTAGTCAGAAGCAGCAGAGGCATTCTTCATCATCTCTGGCTCCATAAAATCCAACACAAACAATACTACTTCCTTTTTTTGTACCTGTGGAGCCTGGCATCAAATTGATCTTCCTTTGGTTTCTGGGTTGAATTAAAGTAGCCTATCTCATAAGCTTTGCACGGTTCTCTGACAGATGCCAGTTATATTGTTTGCCATAAAGATTTGAGTGTTTTATGCCTCTTTTTAATAAAAAAATTCAGAGTGATCTATACAAAATTAGGTCATAACCATTACACTTGAAGTGAACATGTCAAAAGTTGAAGTCTCTCTAATTGCACTCCTCAATCTACACATTTTGTTAAATTTTCCTTTAATATAAATACTTTTACATTTGCTTTAATGTAGTCTGCAAAGCCATTTATATGGGACCACAAAGGAATACACACTATAAATTCGATACAGCGCAGAGAGATGCTGCTCAGCAAAACATTTGACTGGACTGCTTCAGAAATATCATCATCATACTGAAGACCATCAAATTGTTGCAACAATATGAAACATCTCCAATCAGGACTCTCATTCAAGACGATTTGCCCAGTACATAAGTCACAGCTTGCCTGTACCACAGATTTCTTCTCAAAGGTCTTGTTTTATAATCGGCCCAAAATGTAGGTTTGACCTCCTTTCCAGCTAGGAGCATGTCAGCAGCTTCATTGCAGGTCTAAGACACAACCTTTTGAAACACCTTCCTAAAGCATCTACAATTGGAAGATACTCCTGACAGGGATTTAAAGGGGCATCTCCTTGGCATTTACAGACTTGTTACGGCTTAGTCACTAAGGGGTATATTCACAAGGAGCTATCGCCGAATAAACGCCACTTCATCACAGCCAAAGTTGTGATAAATTTACCTCCCCATTCCCAAGCTGGTGCTAACAGCCCACAGCTCCAGTTTACCCGCGATAGCAGCCGGAAAAATCATCGCCACAGAGGCCCCCCGCAACTATCGCTAATAAGATGCTGAGTGGGCGTTCCTATGCCAAAAGCCGCAACAACATCACATCTCAACATTCTCAACGACCAGACAGATCTGCGATAAAAACACAAAACAGGCGATAAGGCGCGTTAGCACCAGGAAATCTACACCTGCTCAGACCTGGTGTAAAGTCGGACGGCAGCCTGGACCACAATGGGAGACCAGCCCAGGGCCACATCGGAAGGGCAACAGATGCCATGGAGCCACCCATCATGCGGCCCACACACCCAAGATGGCCACAACACCCTCCGACACCACCCAGGCCCGCAACAGCCCGCCCCCCCCCCCCCCCCGGGACCAACCCCGGACTAAGAAACTGCACACCAACACCACGAATCCCAATGCAAACATTTTGCCTGATGTTGCACAAGCAGGAAAATCAACAGACATGCGTGGCCAGAAAATGGAGACTCAGTCAAACAGCAATGCAATCACCAACACAAAACACCGTACAGTCAAAAGCCGAGACAACTCTTAGGATGAATCATAGCGGTTCCTCACTGGACAATCTGTAGTACACAGCCTGGAAGACCAAATCCAAGAGAAGAAGGTGTGCCATGCGCCCAACAAAGGGAAGACAGGGAGAGAGCGAGGGAGAGAGACAGAGTGAGATTGCACAAGCAGCGCAAGGCCCCTCAGGCACCTGGCTCCACATGCCAACATGTGTGTGTGTATCGCCATCTGTACACCATGAGCCCAAGGCCGTGTCCCAATCTCAGTGCCAAAGCCACATCACATTCCGAAAACGCAAGTAGTAGTCAGACAAACATCAGGGATGAAAGCTCCATTGTTCCAATGCAGAAGGCGGGAGGACACCTGCACCTCTGACCTTGGTCCAGAATGCGCCTGGAACACCCTGAGAGAGATGCCCTGGCAGATGGGGATGACTCCCACACCACGCATTCCGTAAATGAACTATCCGACTCATCCACACCCCACACACAGAAGCCCCTGCCTGTGGTACACCCGCATGGGATGCCCTTGACACTCACGGAAACAGCAACCCACTCTCCCAAACTTTGCACACACATTCAAATCATTGCTCAGAGCTGTAGCATATCCTCCACACAACTGAGACAGTTCAGAAGAGTGCCGATTCCACGAGACGCACCAACGCAATGGCAGGCCATACCGGCCACATGCACAACCCCCATCACGTGGAACAGTACCGTGCACGTATGCTGCATTTACTGAGCGCAGTGCCACTGGTAGTGCTGCGGATCACGGTTACCAGCTCAGCGTCTGCATTGCCTACGTCACATGCGTCCAGCCCTGGTTCCACTGCCGAACATGCACATTCGAGTGTCCCATGGATGTCTGCCTATCCAACACAACTGTTGATGAATTGGACTATGACTTGTGTCTGCGCCCCCTGTTAGATCACGAACAGGAGTGTAACCGAGACAGCCGTGCATGGAATGCCCTGACATACTGCGTATGTATTGGTAGTTGTGCATGGGAGATTGCACAATTCCTCGTGTGCAGTGACCACATCGAGGCACTCCCCTATTGGGCTGTGTTGCGGATTGGTGAAACGGCATGGGCTGAGCACACCTGCCCGGACCACTTAATGGATTGGCTCACCCTGGGGTTCCTTGAACACGACAACGATGTACTATTGGAACACATTGCACATGAAGCTGCACGGTCATTCATGTACGAGTAACTAAGTTCCTGCAGCCACATCTGATTGTCACCCACAGCACAAGTCCCAACAACTTGTTGCATCGTGGGGATTGCTCAAACATCCCACCACAACAGAGGATACGTCTGCCTACGTCCAGTCTCTGGATGCATGTGCCTGGAGCAATGCGAGTGTACACACACCTGTGCAAGGTGATGCAGGTCCATGCCCGGTGCAACACAGTGTTGTTTGGCAACATTGCCGATTCGGACATGCTGCTGAGGGAGAGCACACACATGGCAATGTAGCAAGGCATGTGCACCTGTCGGACCCTCAAACAGGGCAATGGGCAGACGCCAAACAACACATGACTCATCCAGCAAGGCAAGGTGGGCTGAGAGCATTGCCATCCGTGATAAATGTTGCCCATTTTAGCCCCAACATTTTCTGAACTTCGACATGTACCCATGCTGCGTGTCAGTGTGTCATAAGCATGTCCCTGCCTGTTGTGGCCGTTGCCTCGTCCATACTGACACACACATGCCAATAAAGTCTATGCAACTCCACTGGTGTCTAACTATGAGGTGTGTTGTTTGGATTGTCCACTCGTGCGCAACAATGGGCATCGTTCCTACACAGGGAGGAACTGACTGATGCATATTAAATGGGGGGGTGTCCCTTTGGCAAGCTCCACCTCTGTGAGCCCGACATTGTTATTGGATAGGTGTTGGATGCCATGTGCTCTTACGTGACTTCAACAATGTGAGTATGGTGTCCAACCTCTGACCGTGTGGAACAATGTCATATATCACAACGGAATGTGTCCACACAGATGTGTGTGAGTATGTATGCGACGTGAACTTTTGGTGTCACATTTGCTGTAGGACACCACTCCTGGCCTGCTTTTGTTTGGGTCACAGCTCTATTCAATACATGGACGTGTGCCTACGTTGGGGGTTGTGAGATTGTTGTTGATGTGCAATGGGGACACAGCTCGTACTCACCTTCACAGTCATCCAAGTGGCCATGTGTCTCAGGGATACACATGCGCATAGATGTCAGTTACCAGGGTGTACCTTCAAGTGCAATCATTGTACCTGCTTCCAGCTATACCTCCATACGTGAGTGAACATAGTGATGACACATCTATGTGATTTAGAATGTTTTATTCACATTCAGGTGAATGCGGGGAGCTGGGGCTGTACATGGCCATCCAAGCCCACATGACATGGAAGCCCAGTAGTGTGCCAACCAGAGTCCTATGGAGATTGCACAGTGATTGGGAAGAGGGAGAGTGCAGTCCGCAGCAGGATAGCTGTGCAATTACCGAGCGGTGAAGAAATGGCAGTCCGTGTCGGGGTCCATGTGAAAGTCGCAGAGTGTTCCGGGGGCCACTATGAGGTGTTTCCCAGGCCATGATGCATAAGTCATAACTAGGCAGGGACAGGCCATACGGTGGTGATGGCTGCTACTGCCTCCTTCCTCACACAGTAGTTCACATCCCCTTCTTACTCCCCTGATACAGATTCTGTGTCCAGTGTGTCCGGTGTGTGTGGCAGGGGGATGGCTGCATCACTGTGTGCCACTGACACATCAGACTGCTTAGGTGATGGGGCAGCATCACTGTGTGCCACGGACACATCAGGGGTCGGAGCTGTGTGTATCGATATTCCCGATGCAGTCATCTGGGAACGGCTCAGTGGCAGCAATGGCAAGATGAAGTACTGCAGGGCATTGAAGTCCCCAGCCTCTACTCGCTGGTGTCCATCCGTTTCAGACATCCTTCCAGCCTGCATCCGTTCCATGGTCTCCATTGACCTGTGCATCTGTCCCAACTCTGTGCTGTCATGGCTGGTGCCTGTCTGCCCACACAGTTATTGTGTACGATTCTTGGCACCAGCGAGGTCAGCCAAGGTCTGTGGCGGAGTATGGTGCAAACAGGGGGTGTCCGATAGGGACTGTACATGGTCCATGATGGGACTCAGACACCCACATATGGCATCGAGTTTGGCTGCCATGAGCTCGAAACCCACCCGCAGTTGTTCAGCCAACTTCGCCTGGGAAGACCACACACATTGTATGTGCTCCATGTATTGGTCGGGGGGTCCTGGAAGACAGCTGTAATGGTGTGTGTTTCCTGCTGTGCGGTCTGTGCAGGTGGTGGGGTCACCTCGAGGCAGCTGGCCTGCCCTGCTCCTGGGGGTGGGGTGCAGAGGCTGTCCAGTATCCGTTGGAGGGTATCTTGACATATGTGCAGGTTGTCCTCTACATCATCAATGATGGGGGTTGTGTTCTGCTCTGCAGTAAGTGTTGATTGTCTCTCTGCAATGTTAAGGGGAGATGCAGGTTAACAGCGTTTCACATGTATGTTGTTGATTTGCATATGTTTACATTCAGACTGCATGCCAATGTGCATTATGACTGTTTTGGGGGAGCTGGCTATTCGATGGCAGTCAGTGTGTTTTCCGAATACATGACAGATGTGTGGTGATACCAGTTCATTATCATCACACTGTGTCAGGTAATGCCAGATGTGAGTGGAAAGTTACTACACACAAGCGGAACCTGTTGTGGGCTCTGTCCTGTGGTGCTAGTGTTGCACATTGTACCACATTGCCATCGTTGTTGATGTCCTGTGATTGCTATGTGGTCTGCATTGTGGGGGAGTTGCCCCTGCAGCTCTGATTTCGTGCTGCCTTCTCCCTTTGAGGCGGAGTGCCTTTGAATTGTGTGCTTTTGGGGGCCTGATCTGCTTTTGACTTGGGTCATATGTGCTCTCAGACAGATTGTGTGACCTGGTGCATTGTTCGTCTACTTGCGTGTATTGTAAGGCATGGGTTGTGAGTGCACGTGGATATGTCAGGGTGTGACCTGCTCCTTTACAGATGTGATCTTCACTGGGCTGCCTCCATGTCGATTCGTGGGCCATGTAATTTCTTTTGGCAGCTGTCATGCTATCGGACATGCAGTGTTACTTGCATAGTCAGTTTGGGTCACAGAGCCGCTGCTTTGCTGGATTCGGCACATGTGCATGGGTCGGTTGTGATATTGGTGATGGGGGGGCCCTCTGTGCACACTGTGGATGGGGGCCTACTTGGCGTTTCTATGTGTGCTGCAGTGTGCCAAGGCAATCAGGGACATGTTCCACGGTCATTGTGGGTGTGCAGTGTGCTACCCATCTCCCCCTGTCCCTTCGTCCCTGGTCGTTACTCACCCTATTGCTGTTGGGTCAGGTTGTATCGTGCTGTGTCCAGGCCCCCCAATCCTGCCACCGTCGTCTCAGTGCTAACTGTGACCACCATTTGCTCCAGCTCATCCAGCTCCTCCTGTGTCACAGGACGCCCACCTCCAGTCGCCGTTGCTGCCTCCCCATTGGCAGCGAGCTTATGTTTGGTCTGCCTTTTCAGATCATGCCAGCGCCTTTTGACCTCATCCAGTGACCTCCTCGACACTCCGACTGCATTGACGTTGGTAACGATGGCCTGCCATATTTCGATTTGGGTTGCCAGTGCTGCAGTGGAGGTGCCGAACAGCTGTTGATGGTGTTCGGTCACCTCCGTGACGAGGATCCGGTCTTCCTGCGGACTGAACCCCGTCTTCCTCTTCCTCTTGTCCTTGCCCTTCCATGAACGTCGGGTTCCTGGCTGGTCCTCCATGGGGCTTGTGGTGTTCGGCTTGTCCTCTGCACTTTGAATTGTTTTTAGGCTTTTTTTTTTTGCTTTTATGTTGCTTTTTCCCGCCAGATGCGTGGGATTTGCAGGCCTGTGGCTGGTCTTCGCTGATTTGTGTACCGCGATTGTCCTCATCGCATGATTTTTCGCGTTTCGCCTTTTTACGGCGTGGCGTCGATTTTGACGCTGACATTTGACGCGTTATCTGGTGTCTATCGCATGCTACCACCTTGTTGTGAATTCCACATTGACACAGGGTTATTTTCCTGCGATGGGCTGCGATATTGAAAGTTGCGTTACGCTACTCTTGCGGTAGTTATCACACGTTCTTGTGAATATACCCCTATGTCTCTAAACTTGCCTAAGGAGTACACTAAACCTGTCTTGCACCAGTAAGATTTCTAAACCCTGTTAAACAGGCATGGAATCGGGCTAGAACACAGTCTAGTTGACCTCATGTCTACCTTCAAGACTTATGCAACTTATAAAAACTCCTAAGAGAGAATATCTTGATGACTAAGGAAAGAACTCCCTCACTTTCCCATGATGGACCATGGCTGAAATCATTTAGAGTCAAGAGATTGTTCCTCTTTTTACTTTTTATTCCTCGATTAGAATTTTCAGGTGACTTGAAACTGCAGTTTAACAAATGCCTTAAATGCGTACATTCATTAATTAGTTGATTGGTTAGTTACCCAGTAACTGGTTTGGACTATTGTCATTTTCTGCTGCTAGTATTAAGATGCTGTTGGCAGCATTCAAAACACAGATGACAATCCCTTAGGATGGGAGCATCTAGTACCGAGGCACTTTGCTTTAATTTATTTTCCTCAGCAGACAATCTGCATCTGTGGCAGTAATACCTAATAACAACTCTCCCTACATTTCCCTACATGAGGAACAATATTCCCAGCGGAGTGGTCTGTTAGCACTGATAGATTTATATTTGTGAAGCAGGGGCCCATTATCACATACATCACAATTGGACCTGAGTAGCAAATAGGTATGAATAAAAATACTCTCTATGTTAGTGTCAAAATATAATTGTGTTCCTCATACATTCGTTATGTGAGTAAATAACAGGTATAAAAATAATTATCAGCATTGAAGACCAAAAAAGTTTACTATGCTCCACAAATATTTGAAGTAGTCCTGACACAGAAAAATATTTTTTAGCGTTATTTTCATGTTGAAGTTAGTATGAAAGATATTACCTGGTTGGTCAGGAGCACAGAATGTTATTTTATAAAAAAAGACTAACTAAAACAATTTTTGTGGACATGAAACCTATGGGGCTCCGAATGAGATATTGGTTGTCAGAGCCAGAAGCAGTGGAGATGAGCGAGTGCACATGCGTAATCTACGTTTACTCATAACCAACAATCATCATTAAGGATCCAGATATTGACACAGCTTGAGCACTCAGGGCAGGTGTACACGTCTGTCACCGTGCATGGGACTTATCCATCCCAACAGACACCACTAGCCCAAAGCAACTCCTAACCTGGAGAGTTTAGGGTGTCAGATTGGTAAAACCAGCCGGAAAGTCTATCAGTATTCCTGTGGCTCCCTCCAGCTCTGTGCTCCTAAATTGATAAAATGTTGATGAAGATGGTGGTCAGATGAGAGCCTTGGTCATGCAATTCAGTTGACTGCTAATGCTGCCTGCTCAACAGGTGCTAATGGATTAAGAAAATACTTTATACATTTCATAGTTGTGAGTAGGAAGTTAAGGTAACACCCATTTTCGTTTCCGAAATTAAGCAAATCAGATATATTCTTACTTATGAAACCCTAGCCCTTTATTTTTATTTCTGCTTGCTAACTATATTGCATGCTCAACCCACCTTGCTGCTTCTCTCCCAGCAACCTGATGTTTCTAGCTGTTGCTGCTCTGGCTGGCAAATCCTAACTATAACACTTTCCTATAGTGCCGCTGCACCACAATTTCTGTACTGTGCTATACATGGAACATTTATTGTTTTTTTATAAAAAATTTTTTGCAATTTCATAGCATTAACTGGCAGTAATTAAGCTGGTGTTGTAGTAACAGCCAGGCTAGTTCATGCTATTTACGAGTTGCCATACCATTATTCCAGCTGTAATCTAATCTATTGAGTATTTAAACATTTTTGGTGTTAGTTTAAATGGGCCCTAATGCCGGAGCTCTGGGAGTGATAATATTTTGCCAAGAACAAGAGAGGATTCCAACGGGATGATGTTCAGAACTCCTACCAAGAGTTTACCTGCCCTATTCCAAGAGGTTATGGATGCTTCCGTCCAATTTGTATAGAGACAGCTTTTTGAAAAGCATTGTCTACCTGGCACGGGTTGCCAAAGGGATAGGCCAAGAAATTGAAAAATCGAGACCCAAGTTTTAACAAGTCTAAACACTGGTTCTACCTCAGTTCTGAGTAAAACAAAATAAAGTATGCCATTGCTACAACCACAGTGCCCAAAATGTAAGGAAATTGACCAAACAAACATCCTATATTTTTCCTAAACTCTCTCCTTCTGATAAAAAAACAGTACCCTACTTGTGCTGGTGGGTCTAATCATTCTGAGGATGTGGGTAGCTGTGACATTTGGTCGCTGTGCCAGCTGGTACCCAGAGAACCCTAATGACCCTAAACCTTTTTGAAACCTAGATAGCTGGATGAGTCCAGGGTGGTGGGACCTGTGTTGGTATTAGTATTCATTTGCCAGAATGCACTGCAACTTTAAACTTCACTAACATCTCAGAACTTTCTCATGTTTCTGTGATGGAGAGTTCCAAAATCTATGGGGATTGTCAAAAGTCCTGTCACATTTCTATCCCACACTTCTTTTTTGAATAATAACCCACTTCTGTGAGTGGGTCTATCATGCACAACTTGAAAATTCCCGAAATGTGTAGTGGAAAAGAAAAGTTCTTCCCATTCAATTTCAGTTATTTTAGGTAATTTGGGCACAGAATTTGGCAGCACCCAAGGATATCCATCAACCCCAGATATTTCTTGTTGAGTCCAGTGTAGTGTGGCTTGCATGGACAACACTATTTTGCTTCAGAACACCCTGCATATGCAAAATGTTGGTAAACAAAGAGTTTTTTCAAGTTTCTGTGTGGCAAATATCTGAACTCTGTGTGGATGGACAAAAATCCTGTGACCCGGCATTCCCACACTCCCAAAAATGGTTCTCCACCTCTGTTGGGGGACCTATGGCCTTGGAAATGAAAAGTTTTCAAATGAAAACTGGAAACATCAAGATTTTTCTACTGAATTGTAATCATTCTAAGGATGTGGGGAAGTGCAATAATTTGGCCCCTAAATTGGCCACCAACTCCAGTGGATTTCTGTTTTGTACGGTTCAATGGTACGATAATGATGAAGAATAATTTTTAGCAAACATCTGTGCTTTCTTAGTCCTTTTCCACCATTAATGGTGGATTTGGAATACATGTAAAAAAACAACTAGATTGACTTATTGTTTTCATTGAATGTTTTCCTAAAATATTTAGTCACATTTTAATTCAATATTTCCGGTTGTATCAGAGATCAGATGCAACTGCGGAAAACGGGTGGCTTTTCTTAACCAATAACGGTTGAGGTTTTTACTTCATACTCTGATTATTCTCCATCTGACTGTGTCAGAACCCATTTGAGGGGTGGTGGGCATGGAGGGGATACTGGGCCTCATCCGTGGGGGTTGGGGTCATTTGTCTCTGAAGTCGTTCCCATTATGGCTCTGGAAACTGTGCAAAGTACAAATCCTTCTGCACTTCACTCTTTGTGGTAGCAGCGGCAAAGAGCCACTGGCTTCTCACGGGGGCCACTGTATGCTGTTGCAAGTTATCTCCTCCCCTCTGCCTCCGCTTAGTGTAATATAAGGTCTAATATGGAAGGTCCCAGGTACAGGTGCAGAGATTCCCCCCTGACGTCGAATTGTGCTGTCAGTCGCACAGTTTGTGTCTTATTAGTCATAGTCCATAGTCTAGTTCCTTAGTACTAGTGCCAGAGCAAAGGTCTTCTGACTTATGGTTCTGTGTAGAGCCCTCAGTAAGGTGACAAAGACTGACACCCATCCAATCCCAAGAGCAGATGAGCTAGTGAATGAGCTAGGTGCTGCAAAGTACTTTAGCACCTTTTATCTGATCAGTGGCTACTGGGGGAACACCTTAGCAGCAAGTGCCCAACAGAAAACAGCATTTTCCATGTCAAAGAGGCTTTATCAGTCCAAAGCAATGCCCTGTGGATTGAAAAAGGCTCCTACCCCTTTTCGGGACCTAGTGAACTATGTTCTAGCAGGGCTGGAGGAGTTCTGTGAGACATGCCTGGATGACATTGGTGTGTTCAGCAATTCATGGCAGGAGCGCCTGAGACACCTAGGACAGGTGTCGGCAGGAAACCAGGAGGAAAAACTGACCATCAAGGCAATCAAGTGGCAGGTGGGGCAGAGCACTAAAGCATACCTTGGTCATGAGGTGGGCAACAGGAATATCAGCCTGTTGAGTGCCAAGATGTAGTCTGTGACGGAGTTTGAAGTACCTACCACCCAGACTGAAATGAGGACCTTTTTAAGCCTCACTGAGCATTACAGAAATGTTGCAGCAAACTATGGGAGTATGGTTGCCCCATTTGCTTCTGTGGCCTTATGCGTGTGCGCTATGACCTAGGACTATCTACAGGACTGAGGGCTGTTTAGACTAGGAGGAGCACCCAAATTGCTAGCCTCAAGTTGTGGAAGGCTACTGCCTTCACCGGGAGTTAAGTAGCACAAGCCCGGTGGTGGCAGCATACCATGTTTTTAGTTTTTAGTGATCAGTAGAGGGGGCAGGCGTTTTAGCCTGTGTCATGTGGTTCACTCTGATAAGGTTCTACTGCTATATGCTTAAGTCATCCTTGGCCTGCATTGGATTGGGTGCAGCGCTGGAATGTATGTGTGCCTGTGGGAAGAAACAGTACCTCAAGGATTGGCATGTGTGGTTGCATGTGTGACTGCGAGAAGGTACAGTACATCAAGAAAAAGCAAACATGGTTGCGTGCACACATTGGGATATATATGTGCATGCATAGTTACATGTACACAAAGGTGTATATCTGGGCCTGAGAGCTGGTAGCTCATGTAGGATATAATGAGCAGTATTGAGTGAGCAAAGATGGGATATATGGATGCCCGTGTGGGGGTACAGTCAATTGGAGACTGATCACTTGTGTATGTGTGCACAGAGGTATGTGTGTGCACTTGCAATGTTATCTTATGCTATGGTGGGTGTGTTGTATTCACTCGGCAGAGAATCCTATTATTGAATCAGGAGCTATATGTGTCAAGCCATGGTAGGGCCTGGCTTCAGTTTCTTGTGGAATTCAAGATCTGAGGAGGAGGCTATGATGCGCAGGGGGAAGTCATGCCAGGCTTTAGGAGTGAGTAAGAGTTCGGCTGAGCAGACTTGTTTAATAGGTCTATGGAAGTGTATGCGGTTGTTGAGGTATGTGGGTCAGTTCTGTCATGTGTGCTTAAGGAGTTTGAAGAGTGTTTGTTTGTGTATTGAGACCCAGTAGAGCTCTTTGAGGTGCAGGGGGATGTGAGTGTGGGGTGGGAGGTAAGAGTGAGCCTGATGACTTAGTTTTATATGGTCTGAAGTCTGCTTATCAGTTGAGTGTTGATACCAGCGTAGAGTGCATTGCCGTTGTCCAATTTGCTGATGATGAGGGCTTAGGCGATGATTCTGTGAGTGTTGGTAGGGAGCCATGTGAATATCTCCTTGAGCAACTTAAGTGTGTGGAAACAGGAGACAGAGACTGCATTCACTTGGCTGGTCAAGATGAGTTGGTTATCAATTACTATTCCAAGGTTTTTTGCCTGGGTTGCTGGGTGGGGTGTGGGCACAAGTTTGGTAGGCCATCAGGTGGAGTCCTAGAAGGAGGTGTCTTTTTCAAAGATTACTACTTCGGTCTTGTCTGTTTTGAACTTGAGGCAGATAGTTTTCATCCATCTGAAAACTCCTGTCATGGAGGCGGATATATTGGTCCTTGTGTTTGTTGTCTTGTGAGAGAGGGAGAGTTACAAGCTAGGTGTTGTCAGCATATGATGTGAAGTTGATTTCATGGGTGTGGATGGTGCTGGTGAGTGGGTTCATGTAGGTGTTGAACAGAGTGGGGCTGAGTGAGGATCACACCACATGGAAGACACTAGGTTCCATTTTGGAATACCCAGAGATTGCTGGAAGAGCAAGGAGGGGTAGAGATTTCCTCAGACAGATTTGTGGATTGCTGCATTCCCCAGAGCTGGGTGTGACACATATTGGAGGAAGGAAATGCCAAGCAAATCAGTGCACATAAATAGGGGCTCTTTGATTTTGAAAGGAGGTCACTTGTCAAAGGGGCCAGGGTACATCTGAAGAAGACGATGGGGCTGATAAGAAAATCATAAAAAGGATGGCTGGGGCCCTTTGGTAACCTTTTGATGCACATATCAATGAGGTTCATATCCAGGTGTGAACCTCTAGTCACTTCCTTGGCCTGTTTGGGGCTTTTAAGATTGGAGACTGTCTTGCTGTAGTAAACTGCTCTCTGAAGCAAAAGCACAACAAAGTGGGCAACATCCAGAACAAACATTTCACAGTTTGAGATGCTAAATCTCAAGTGTGTATGGAAATAGATTATAGAAATGGGAGTTTGAGACTCCAAAATTATAACCTGAAGCTGTCCATCAGCATAGAGAAGTTTAGTATGAGTTCTGCCTGTTGCTGCAAGTACTGGGGTCTAAGGGTCTGCTATGCTTCTATGCTGGGTGAGACATCACACGGGAGGATTAAGAACACTCGTCTGGAGCCTGTCTCACCAGCTTTTGCCTGACCCAAGACCAATGGTCCCTGTGAGGTGAAAGAGAGCATTTGAAGGTAGCAAGTTCTAGTGGGGATCCCTTTGCATGTATCATGTAGCAGAGTGTGAGGTTCTCCATCAGGACCGGTGCACCAATTGTGTTGCTGACCTCCACTGGCTCCCCATCGAGAAGAGAGTAACGTTCAAGCTACACACGCCTACAAATCCCTCCACAGCACCAGACCCAAATACTTTATCAAAAGAGTCTCCTTCCACATACCAAGAATAAACCTCCGCTCTGCCGACCACGCCCTAGCAGAAACCCTGTGCATCCGCAGAACCAGAGCTGGTGGAAGAGCCTTCTCCTATATTGGAACCAGCTCCCGGCCAACATCAGATGCTTCCCCACTCTGCACACCTTCAGGAAGAGCCTCAAGACCTGGATCTTCGGCTAACTCGGAGTTGCAACCCCCGCCCTCGGCACCTTGAGACCCTCATGGGTGAGTAGCACACTTCACAATTCCCTGATTGATTGATTGATTGTGTTAAAGTCTGTGACTCCCTTGCCAAGTGGGGCTGCGGTGCAGAATAAGAGCTACTGTCTTTAGTGCCATGCTGTGAGATGAGGGCTTTCACACAATTCAGCTCCATTACGGAAAGAGGGTCACCACCGTATTTGTGCAGCCCGCAACCCCCATATGCCAGGTGGGGGCGCTACTACTGAGAGTCAAGTGCTGAAGGGGTACATAGCTCAACTGCACTGAGCCCTTAGTCGACAGGGCACTGGGACATCAAGAGTAAAAGGCCTCAATCACCACGGCTGAGCCCAGTAACCACAATTTTCTCTGTGACCCTCTGAAATTAATTCTGACTGTTTATTATCTAAATTTTTTATGGAATAGGAAGAAAGCAAGGATCTTTTTGGAAAGGCTTAAGTTCCAGAAATTCAATGTTGGAGTAAAGTCCCAGATATTATTAAAAATCACTCTCTTTCAGACTTACTCAGATTTAGGATTCACTTACAGAGGATCCAGAAGGGAAGGCTAAAATATGGAAATATACAAAGAATTTGAATAATTTCCTTTTTCCGTTAAACAATTTTGTTAGGAGTACATAAATATCTAGATCTTAACTGCTTTCTGCCGCTCCCACTTTGAAACACCGAGCAACACAAAAAAAGTGATGTGCGGTATGCTTGAATTAAACTCAGCCATTCGTAATTAGTCAGTGGAGC
The DNA here is from genome assembly GCF_964204655.1 of Triturus cristatus. Lineage (NCBI taxonomy): Eukaryota > Metazoa > Chordata > Amphibia > Caudata > Salamandridae > Triturus > Triturus cristatus. The sequence goes on along the minus strand of NC_140591.1, from coordinate 1,076,230,370 downwards.
ATCCCAGTCTATTGTATTTTTTGCCCACCGTCTCAGACAGGAATATCTTAACATAATGCTTCAAAAGGAAATGTACTTAAATATAGAATGATTCATGCATAAACAGAAACAAAGGAAAGAAAGGTTGCCTGGGTATAAAAACAAAAATAGTATATCTTTAATAATGTATCCAAAAGCATATTTATGAAATTGGTGTTATAAAAATATTTGAGCAATTGAAAAATTGAAAGAAAGTAGAAAGAAACTGATAAACACATATACAAAATTACAGAGACAATATGTTTTGCAAACAAGAGACAAAAGAAGGTGTGTTTGAAGAATGGTAATCGATCACAATAATACAATCCTGCTGCAGTTGAAAAAATGAGGTTTTTTTAACAAAAGCAAGTGGTTACAATTCCCTTAACGATAGCCATAGCCAGCGTTGACGTCTTAATCTCAGTGTTGTTTATATGTGTGACCTTTCTCATAACAAAGAAGGCTTCCTTTACCCCTTTATACCAACATCAAAACTCTGTTAAAAGACTCCACCTGTACCCTACCAAAGAGACCCAAATAGGCCAAAATCGGTCTTGGGTTTCTTCTAATCTCATTCTGAGGAGAATTTGTTTGGCAGTTTGTTATGGAATGTTTCCATTGCAGCAGCACCGGTACCGAGACTGATTTTCAAATGGCTAGGTCTTGTCTCAGGTGGCATAGTAGGCAAAAAAACATTAAACTTGGAAGCAGCTCGGGTAATTTCCAGTGGTTGAGATTAATTCAAGCATTCCACTCATAATTTTTTTGTTTTATTATGGTGATGCCCCAAGTGTGAGGGTTTTTCCCAGACGTGGGTCTCATCCTCACTGTGCCTGGCACTCAAGTTACACCCGTGCTTGTGTTCCCATTCAGAGGGGACTTAGTCTGGCAGTTTAGGATATTGATGCAGGTCCAAACCTGATTTCTATATGTCTCATTGTTATCTGAGGTGGCATGGTGAGCAATAAAACAAAGTTTTGGGATGTGGTCCCAGATATGTTTGAAGAGCAATGTAGGAAACTATGTGTTCCAATACACAGGTTAATTTAAAGTCTGCACCCGATACCATAGAGCAGGGATTCTTAATCTGTGGTCCGCCAACCTCTGGTGTTGTCATGGACTCAGGGAGTCCATGACAACATAGAAAATTAAATAATGTTAACAGACTAACATAATATATATAAATAAAGAAGCAAAACGATAAGACTGAAATTGGAGGCAAAAAAATAATGTGGTGTCCTCAGATTGATTCATGGGAGCAGTGCAAATGCATCAAACAGAATATATAATTGCAAGAAGAAGGAGCAACACAATTTAAATACAATAATGTCTATATTAGAATCAAATCTTCAAAATGAAAGAAGTCATAAGGCAAATAGTTCATAATGGAGATCCATTCTTCTTTACTGTAATTCGAATCAATTTTTTTCTTAGAAATGGTCATTCGATTTTTCAAATTAAAGACTTGCAGCTTTGTTGTATATATCAGATCATTCTTTGTTGCGCTACTTAAGTCAGCCAACGCGTTTCGTCTTAAAAATACGTCATCAGGGCTGAAATAATAGAAAAAACAAATATAACTATTCAATCGAAACTTTAAAAAAACATGATCTTAATAAAAGTATAACTCTGCCTATATCCATTCAAATGTTGTGCCAGTATAAAATAGAGGTACTGTATTTCAAACAATGTAGTTTTGGATTAAGTATTTGTTAGTGTGGGTGTTTAGTGGTAAACCACGAGAAGTGAGCACTATTTTCCTTAATACTTTTTTAACATTTGAATACGCCTAGTGCGCTAGTGCCGGGAGCCCTACCGCTTGAGTTCTGTTCAAACAGAATATAGTATAGACAATGGGGGACCTCAGTTACATTTAGAAAATACAAGCATTCCTCCCATCACTTTTCTGTGGTTAATGCGAATCTCCAAGTGAACGGGTATGCCCAGACGTGGGTCCCTTGATCGCTGTGCTGCTTGTGTTTCGGTTAAGAGAGGACCTGAAATGGCAGTTTTTGATGAACTGTTCCCATGTTGAGCAGGAGCAAGACTAATTTGCATAGGGCTGTGTACAAACTGAGGTAGTATGGTGAACAAACAAACGATGGGTTGGGATCAGGCCTGGGCGTAGTTCAAAAAAACTCCTCAAAGTTTCACGAGTGGCCGAGTGCAGTGCAAACTGCAGTTTGTGCTGGTATTCCTGCCACATGGGTAAAATTCTACCCGAGCAGCAGCTCGCACTCGCAAACTTACCGTTCGCGATCGCAAACTTACCATTTGTGATCGCGAGTGGGGGAAAAACTCCGCTGCACATCGTGAAGCGGAGTTTTCTGCAATCCGCGAGCTCCGCGGAGTGCGGAGAGCAGAAAACCCTGCAAACTCCGTGAACAGAGCTAAGTTCACCGCCCAGGCCTAGTTGGGATGCTACCCTGAGTGATTGCCGGTGATTAGACAAATTGGAAGCATTTCTCCTATCAACTCTTGGGTGTCTGAATTTAAAAAAGCCCTAAATTTCCTATCCAAATGAACATTTAGATTTTTTTACATTTGATTGGGAATTAAACAAAATATTTCATAATTTGTGTATTTGTTTGATGAATGCTTGCAACTGTATTTCTGTGTATTGGTTTAACGTTAAGAACCACTGCCTTAGAGCAAAACATATCTGATATAAAGGTCTGTTTCATATATAAATTGCCGAAGGATTCCAGTGTGCTCAGGTGTGAAAACAAATTTGAAATAAAATGGGAATATGATAGTGAAAGTACACTTTCAATTCATACTTATGAAAACATTAGAATCAAGAGTACCCGAGTGACGAATACTAATTAAATGTTATTTTTTTTTATAACAGGATATTTTTGGCTCAGGCCACTTTATGCATAAGGAAGCTACAAGAGAATAAAAGATGTTGGTCGTGCGCTAGTACTAAAGGTGACTTGTTAAATGTGTTCTTCTGAATGTTCTCAACTTAAAACAATTGGTAAATTGTTTGGGTTCAAAATAATGAAATTTGTGGAGAATCTTCTACAATTTCCATTCCACACGTCTTCTTGGGTGTGTCAGGAAGTAGGTCGGGCATGCTTCCACTGCTGTCTGCTCTTTCCATCAGAGATACCCCTCCAAGCCTGGTTCTAGGAGGCGCTTGGCAGGGGGGCCTACTGTCAGGAAGTAGGTCGGGCTTGCACCTACTGTATTGCCTTGGGTCGGGACTACACTTCCCAGGAGGCCGTTGGTTGTAGGAGAGGCCTTTTACCAGCTGACGCACACACGCAGGTGTGCGTAATTCTTGTTTCCTGTTTGTTCTCTCTCGGCCAAGGGAGAATCGCGGCTGCTGGAAGCCGCTCCGTGTGTTCTACTTGTTTGCACCTATTGAAGCGCGGGTGCCCGGATCTCCCGAGGACTGTTGCCGGGAGACGGAGTTCTGGGTGAGTAAAAAAACAGGATTCCGGTTCTTGGTCAGATTCCCGGTGTTTGACAAGTGACTCCGGGGGTGGGGGCAAGCAGCTGCTTCTGGTTTTCTGCTGTCTTGCCGTTTGGTCCTCTTTTGATAATTTTCAGTTGCTTCGCTTGGCATGGTGAAGTAGTGGAATTGCAGAGCAGAATGCAGTGGTGAGTCTTAACCACGCAATACAGTGTCAGCGTTTAAAGCCCAGTAAACCTTGATAGCGGTGGATGTCCAGAGCGGAATGTGGTGGTGAATCTTAACCACGCATTACCATGCCTACGTTTAAAGCCCAGTGAACCTTGACAGCAGTGGATGTCCAGAGCGGAATGCTGTGGTGAATTACAACCACGCATTACCGGTTCTGTGTAGCACAATAGAGGTGCTTTCCCTGTGAAGTCTTCATTTCTTTTTTGTGTTGCTTATGACTTTGTCTTTGAGAACTGACTAGTTTTGGGAATTGGATATTCTCTTCTGTTATTTCCATATTGGAGAAAAGACTCTGTACATATACCAGCATATTATGCTTTTTTCTTTATTTATGCATTGGACGTCTTCTCATTGTCGAATGAGTGAGAATGAACTGGTATGTATGGGGTTTGCCTAGAAACTTATTTAGGAAGGAGTGTTTATTGATGCTATTAATTTGTTGCCTTCTGCTTTGTAGATATTTGCTTTATGACGAGAGAGAGATACCCAGTTGCATAAGAATGAGAAGGACTATCGTCAGCTGAGCAAGGTTCGTTAGCAACTAGCGAGAATCTATGAGAGTAGTTTTGTCATGTGTTCATTCATTTATGGTATTGTTCTTTATGTTGCAGGTTCCCTTTCCCCGCTGTTCCTTTTCTATCCTTCCCTCGCCTGATCGCCCTAACACTCTGAGTTTATATTCAGATTTGGGGATGTCAGGAGGTGGATCCCTTATTGCTTCACCTGGATCCTGCGGAGTTCTTATCTCAGAGCAAAGAGATTTCTGACAGAATTATGCACCCACGAAATCATTCATACTCTTGCCGTTCCAGGTGTATCAATAAGATGGCGTCCATGGAAGATGTCCTTCAGGCCCTAGTGTTGGTTCAACAGGAACTGGCATCTTCCAAAGCGGAGACCGCAGCATTAAGAGAGAAAGTGGACAAGTTAACTAGAAACCCCTTTGATGTTTCGGCTTCTACTTCACAAATACAGGTCACGGTTCCACCACCCAACCCATTGGCTAGTCTGGAAAGGTATGTAGGGGACCCTCAGAAAATACCGGTGTTTCTGACTCAGATAATGCTGCACTTTTCATGCAAACCTGCATCTTTCCCAAACAACCATTCTAGGGTGGCATTTGCAAATTCGTATTTAGTAGGTGATACTGCTAACTAGGCCGTTCCGTTGGTTAGGGATAATGATCCTGTGTTATTGGATTGGGCTGCCCTCCAAGCCGAATTCAAGAGGGTGTGTCATTGAAGAGCTACCAAATTCAGTGCTGATTGTGAATTGTTAGATCTGAAGCAAGGGAGAAACGATTTGATAACCTATCTTATGTCCTTCAACCTGTTTGAGGCAGAAGCTGCGTGGCCAGAGGAAAAGATGATGTCTCTCTTTTATCAGGGTTTGCGGGATGACATGAAAGATGTTTTGGCACAAATCGACCCCCAGCCTGTCAACTGCACTTACCTGATTAACTTGACATTGAGACTGGATAGCCGGATGACAGAAAGAGGAGGTGAGAGAAAAAGAGTGGAAAGAGCTTATTATCGGTCCAATAAAAATCCTCGTAGAGCTATATTAAGCAATGAAGCAGGGACTGAGCCCCTGGAAATAGGGGCCATTAGATCCCCGTTAACTAGAGAAGAGAGAGAGAGTCGAAGAGTGCAGGGATTGTGCATGTACTACGGGAAAAAAGGACACTACGTAAGGGAATGCCCCTCTAAACCCAAGATATCAGGGGCCTGGTCCAGGAATAAGAAAGTGGCTGTCTCTGTCACAAGACCAGAATCAGAGAAGCCGGGGGGGAATGGAGTAGAAAGTGACGCATTCCAAGGTTGGAGAATTCCCTCGTTATCAATCACTGCATTAAAAGACAGAGTCCCACATTGTGCTCTCTATGAGTCTTGAGAGTAATCACCATCTTCATCAGGTGTTGGTCATGTTGGACTCCTGGGCAACGGGGAATTTCATTGACAGTGGTTGGGTATCAAACCTGGCAACAAATAGAGTGCCTTGTGAGACACCTGAAGAGGTATTGGCAGTAGATGGCAAGCCTTTGAAATCTGATCTCATTACGGTGCATACCAAGACCTTATTGTTGTCAGTTAAGGATGTTAACCAAAAACATGTGGAAGAACTGACATTAAACATCATCGAGGCCCCGCAATACGAGGTGATATTGGGGATGCCTTGGTTATGTCATCATAACCCCATGATAGATTGGAGAAACAAAACAGTTTGGTTTCTCTCAGAGGAGTGCCAAAATTATTTGGTTCAGAACACGCCTACTCAGGTGGCTGCATTGACGTACCCGTTTTTTGTGGCAACTGTGGCTTAGAAGGAAATGGTGTTGCCGACTGAATATAAGCAGTTTGCAGATGTATTTAGTGAGACTAGAGCAGAACAACTTCCCCCGCACAGCCAATATGATTGCCGGATAGATTTGGTAGAAGAAGCCAATATCCCTGCATGTAGAGTGTATGCATTGTCGGAACCAGAGACCAAACATTTGAGGGAATACCTTGATCATTAGCTGGGTATTGGGTTTGTTAGGCCTTCCCATTCCCCGGTCACCTCTCCGCTTTTTTTCATAGCCAAAGCAAATGGTGACCTGAGAGCCTGTATTGACTATCGCATGTTGAACAAAAACACCATACGCAACAGATACCCTTTGCCGCTCATCTCGGTATTGTGGAATCAGGTACAGGAGGCCACGGTAAGCACCAGGTTGGATTTAAGAGGAGCCTACCACCTGGTGCGTATTCGGGAGGGGGATGAGTGGAAGACCGCATTTAAGACTCGTTATTGTTTATACAAGTATACTGTAATGCCGTTTGGGCTTTGCAACGCCCCAGTGGCATTTCAGTATTTCTTGAACGACGTTCTTAAAGAGTATGTGGGCCACTCTGTAGTGGTCTACATTGATGACACCTTGATCTACTCCACTACCAACGAGGTACACAGAGAACAGGTCATCTTAGTGTTGCAGAAATTACGTGAGCATCACTTGCATTGTAAACTGAGCAATTGTGAGTTTGGTGTGCATGAAGTGGAATTCTTAGGGGTTATGCTGAGTCCAGAAGGGTTACACATGGCTGAGCATAAGTTGCAGGCAGTGCAAGACTGGCCAACCCCCAGAAACGTGAGAGACGTCCAATGTTTTTTGGGATTTGCAAACTATTATCGCAGGTTCATTTTGCATTTTTCCCAAGTGGTAGTCCCTATCTCAAGACTGCTCAGAAAAGGAGTCCCTTTTTTGTGGTCCTGTGAGGCAGATTACGCATTCCTTTTCCTAAAGAGAGCGTTCACCATGGCTCCTGTTCTCACGCATCCAAAACTGGAGTATCCTTTTGTGGTAGAAGCAGATGCCTCAGATGAGGCCATTGGCACCATACTCTTACAAAGAGATCAATATACTGGACAGCTTCATCCAGTGGCATATCTATCCAAGAAATTGAACCCGGCAGAAAAGAACTACAAAATCGCTGTAAAAGAATGCTGGTGATTAAAAAAGCCCTTCAGGAATGGAGGCAGTACCTGTCGGGGCTCGTTTCCCCATTACGGTATGCACAGACCATCGGAACCTTCAATATATGAAGACGGCTCAGCTTATCTCACAGAGACAGATAAGGTGGATGCTCTTTTTTGCGGAATATGACTTTGTAGTTACCTTCCGACCTGGTTCTGAGAACCGCAAGGCTGACTCCTTATCCAGACAGGAATCAGTGGGAATCAATACTGGAAAAAACACGGAGGCAATCATTGATCCGTCAAGGGTGCTATGTGCCATCAGGGTGGAAAACTTTCTTGACGAAGTACGGCAACATAGAACTACCTCTGTATGGGAGAAGTGGGCAGAGCAAGAAGCTGAACGCACTGTGACCCAAGGGCTGCCTTTCTATAGAGACAAGCTGTATTTGCCTACTCCACAACTTCAAAAGAAAGCTTATGCCTGGTTCCGTGAATCACCTTTGGCAGGACATCCTGGAATACTTAAAACGACTCAGTTGGTACAACGCCATTTTTGGGGGAAAAAATTAAGCAAAGATGTCTCTTCGTGGGTACTCAGTGCAAAGAATGTGCCAGAGCAAACGGAGAAAACTCAAGAAAGAAAGGGAAGCGTTTGCCCATGCCTACACCACAACAACCATGGCAGAATATCAGCCTGGATTTTATAACAGGGTTTCCCCTGGATCAGGGTTGTTCAGGCATTCTGGTGGTCATTGACAGCCTCACTAAAATAGGTCACTTTCTTCCATGTAAACATCTGCCTACTTCAGGACAAACCGCTTAGTTGCTAATGAGTAATGTTATACGTCTCCATGGATTGCCTGAAGTGATTGCGTCTGACAGAGGACCCCAATTCATTGCCAGATTCTGGAACATGTGGTGTAAGGCGTTACAGATCGATTTCAATTTATCAAACAGTTTCCTTTCGCAAACTGAAGGTCAAATGGAGAGACTCAATCAGACACTTAGGAAGTATCTCCGGTTTTATGCTAAAGAGGCTCAAGATTCATAGGTATCTCTGTTGTGGATTATTGAACTGGCTTACAATACTGTCTGGCATTGCTCGACCGGAGTATCGTTGTTTATGGCTAACTTTGGGTATAATGCCAAAAAGTTGCCTATCAATCTTCCGGAGGATATAGCAAATCAACCTACGGTTAAAGAACATGTAAGGAAGTTGCAGGCTATTCACAAGAAAGCAAGAGGGCATTTGATGCTCGCTAAACAGGTCTACAAGAGGTGGGAGAATCTTCATAGGGCAGAAGGACATCAATACCAAGTGGGAGAGCGAGTATGGTTGTCAACGAAGAACATTCAGTTCAAGCTACGCAATGTGTTCCACTCCAGATACATTGGTCAGTATACCATAGCGAGGAAAATTAACCCAGTGGAATTCAAACTGAAGTTACCTGGCCGTCTCCGAATGTGTTCCATTGGCACCATCTGAAGCCAGCTGCAAAGGCTAGGCGACGTGCAGCACCGCCAATATCCTGTGGCGGGGGTCTGGAATACGAGGTCAGGGGCATTCTGGATTCCAAGTTTAGGATGGCCGGCTTTGGTATCTTGTTTCTTGGAAAGGATATTCTGCGGAAGATGATTTCTGGGAGCCCTGTTAGAATGTACATGCTCCCGCTGCTGTCCGCTCTTTCCATCAGAGATACCCCTCCAAGCCTGGTTCTAGGATGCGCTTGGCAGGGGGGCCTACTGTCAGGAAGTAGGTCGGGCTAGCACCTACCTTATTGCCTTGGGTCAGAACTACACTTCCCAGGAGGCCGATGGTTGTAGGCGAGGCCTTTTACCAGCTGACGCACACATGCAGGTGTGCGTAATTCTTGCTTCCTGTTAGTTCTCTCTCGGCCAAGAGAGAATCGTGGCTGCTGGAAGCCGCTCCGTGTGTTCTACTTGTTCGCACTTATTGAATCGCGGGTTCCCGGATTTCCAGAGGACTGTTGCCGGGAGACGTAGCTCTGGGTGAGTAAAAAAACAGGATTCCGGTTCTTGGTCAGATTCCCGGTGTTTGACAAGTGACTCCGGGGGGGGGGGCAAGCAGCTGCTTCTGGTTTCCCGCTGTCTCACTGTTTGGTCCTCTTGTGATAATTTTCCGTTGCTTCGCTTGGCATGGTAAAGTAGTGGAATAGCAGAGCGGAATGCAGTGGTGAGTCTTAACCATGCATTACCTTGTCTGCGTTTAAAACCCGGTGAACCTTGTTCGAAGTGGATGTTCAGCGCGGAATGCAGTGGTAAATCTTAACCACGCATTACCGTGTCTACGTTTAAAGCCCGGTGAACCGTGATAGCAGTGGATGTCCAGAGCGGAATGCAGTGGTGAATCACAACCACGCATTACCGATTCTGTGTAGCACAATAGAGGTGCTTTCCTTGTGAAGTCTTCATTTCTTTTTTGTGTTTCTTATGACTTTGCCTTTGAGAACTGACTAGTTTTGGGAATTGGATATTTTCTTCTGTTATTTCCATATTGGAGAAAAGACTCTGTAAATATACCAGCATATTATGCTTTTTTCTTTATTTATGGATTGGACGTCTTCTCATTGTCGTATGAGTGAGAAGGAACTGGTATGTATGGGGTTTGCCTAGAAACGTATTATTTAGGAAGGATTGTTTCTTGATGCTATTAATTTGTTGCCTTCTGCTTTGTTGATATTTGGTTTATGACAAGAGAGATATATCCAGTTGCATAAGAATGAGAAGGACTATTGTCAGCTGAGCAAGGTTCGTTAGTAACTAGCGAGAATCTATGAGAGTAGTCTTTTCATGTGTTCATTCATTTATGGTATTGTTCTTTGTGTTGCAGGTTCCCTTCCCCTGCGGTTCCTTTCTTATCCTTCCCTCTCCTGATCACCCTAACACTCTGTGTTTATATTCAGAGTTGGGGTTGTCAGGAGGTGGATCCCTTATTACTTCACCTGGATCCTACGGAGTTCTTATGTCAGGGCAAAGAGATTTCTGACAGGGTGACTCTCATGAGGTATGGTCTAATTGTTTTATTAACCGCTTCAGTGCCCATGACGAGATGGTCTTGTCATGGAGCGCGATTGCGCTGTGCCCATGACGAGACTATCTCGTCATGAACCCCGCCCGCTAATGTAACGCCCGGCACAGGGCGGGGAAAGGGCGTGGCACTGAAGGGGTTAAGGGCAACTTAGTTGACATATTATGGGCTATTGCCATACAATTAATTGCAACTCAGTGGAATCCTGCAGGGAAAGCCTTGTTTAAGGCGTAGTGGAATTTGGTTGATCATAATCATAAATTAGAATCTAATTTATGATTATGATCAGTAGATAGAGTAATCTAATCATTAGATAGTGTAAGTACTAATTCGGCCCCAGGGGCAGCTCCTCCATGTGGGTGGAGGAGCGTTGCCCACTGCTTTCTTGCAGTGCGAGAAGCATAAAATGGTATTATAAATACCATTTTATGTTTTTGCTTCTCGCACTGCGAGAAAACAGAAGGGTTTGGTTGGGGGCAGGGGAGGAGTGGCTTGCCCAATGCTGCGGGCCCTGACTGTTTGGTCGGCCCTCTAGGGCCAACCAAACCAGTCATGCGCACTCTCCCTTTTCTCCATGTAGGCTGCATAGATGCCTGTGTGGTATGCGTCCCAACCAATCACAACGCTACCATTACAGCATTGTGACTGGCTATGGGGAGGGGAGGGAGGCTGCCTGCTTCCTGTTCCTAAGGAGGCAGGAAAGCAGGAGCAGACCCAGCAGTGAAGACGCGGGACCCGGAAGAGGTACGTTTTTAAAACAAATATTACTTAAACCCCCCTCGCCTCCCTGGGCGACCCCCCCTTCCCTCGTGACCACTCACCCGTCCCCCGACACTCCCCCCACCCTGCGCCCGCTCCCCCACCCGTGAGCCATGCCAGCTGTGACTGTTCGGCCCAGCTCATTAAACAAGACATATTATGGTTACCCGGCATCTTTTTAATTTAAACTTCTTACAGTTTATCTAATAGGTCTGGAAACCTCCTTGCAGGTTTGTATCTCAAATGCTATATAATATTGAAATATGACTCTTGTCTTTACTGACATGATATAATATGTAACTATATTTTATGAAACCCTTTGACAAACTTGTGAGATTCTTTTCTCATTTCATTACTTTTCTCTCCCGTCTTGAAGTTTCCCTTTCCTTCTTTGTTCAATTATTTCTACATAGCCAAGGAGAAGAAGAAGTCTCCACCCTGATTAAACCTATGGGCCACCCGCAACTAAATCAGGCATGCAGACCATCATCTTGCAGTAAGCATATCCCGTTGCAGTTGTGACAGAGTTTGCTTCCTGCCAAGATATAAATCGGGCACTAAGATATTTTGCTGCTGCTTATTTGTTGCATTTTTTATATCTGATATGTCCAAAACTTTAAGCTCCTTTTTGTTCTCTGCATTATTTAGAAAATCTTATTGTAATTCGATGTCTTATGGTCCATAAAAACGATTTAAACGTTAAAAAGAGGGTATAAAAACATATGCCTGACCTTTAAAAAAAAGTAAACAACTAGGTTTACATGTACATAAACCATCACTCAACTTCATTTTTAATCCTTCATTTTCCACCCTTAATTAACCCTTTATGAACATCTCAGAAAACCGTTTCTCATTATCACACTGGAAAGCGAAGCAACATAATTGATGCAAAAATCTGAACCTAAAAACGTTTTAAGCAATCAAACAGATGGTTTAGTATCTACATTTCGAAGATCTCCATCGTTACTTCTTTGCAACGTTGATTTTTAATTTTATTTTCATAATAGCAACACTTCTTTCCTCAGTTCCTGGAAACATATTTAAAATATAAGTCATCTAAATATTCAAACACAAAGACATAATTTTTATTCTGTGAAAAATCACTCCTCTTAGGGAACGATTTGTAGTTGAGCCCAAATTTTTTTTTTAAATGGATGGTGTCTTGAATTTCACTTTTTGATAAATGTAGAGCCACAACGATGTATATTACTTCCCAATGTCCCAAAGCGTATTCAGTACTTCCCAGCATGCCTCAGTGCTCCACTGATCCGAAAAGCCCCTCTGGGCGTCCACTGCCTACCTCATAAGGACTCAGTGCTCCACATTGTCCCTCACTGTGTTCACTGGTGGTGCTCCCCAGTGACTCAACCTGTGTCTGTTGGTGTATCAATGGTGTTAGACGGCGACCTCAGGGGAGCCTGGAAGGGGTCCTGACTACCCTGAGTCTCACCCTCAAGGTATCGTAGCCGGGCACTGGCGGGAGACTCCCCAGGGGGAGGAATCTCGTATCTAGGATCGTACTTCTGGCACCACACGACACAGAGTGACCACACCGGGTATTCTGAGAAAACAATCTTTATCAAGTAGGTTATCACTGCAAATATGTACAAGGTGAGCACGGGCTCAAGAGTCTCGGAAGGGGTAGGGGGTAGCGGGACAGTCTCTGGTAAAGGTTCAAGCAGGGACGTATCCGGCGCTCAGCTCACAATCCTCGAGCTGGGGGATACGATGTTGTAGTCGGGGTCCGGCGGGACCGTGAGAGTCGGTTGGAGCCGCGAGTCACTCAGCGGGCTCAGGTACAAGTTCGGAGGTCTTACGATCTTCAGGGAGCCGCGAGTCACTCAGCAGGGCTCAGGTACAAGTTCGGAGGTCTTACGATCTTCAGGGAGCCGCGAGTCACTCAGCAGGGCTCAGGTACAAGTTCGGAGGTCTTACGATCTTCAGGGAGCCGCGAGTCACTCAGCAGGGCTCAGGTACAAGTTCGGAGGTCTTACGATCTTCAGGGAGCCGCGAGTCACTCAGCAGGGCTCAGGTACAAGTTCGGAGGTCTTACGATCTTCAGGGAGCCGCGAGTCACTCAGCAGGGCTCAGGTGGGTTCAAGTTCCAGGAGCCGCGACCACGTCGGCAGGCTCTCGTTGTTCCAGCGTCAAATCTGCCGGACAGACCCAGAGCACCCCTTGTTTTAGGTCGACCCCTCTTTGATGTCCGGAGTCTGTGCAGGCAGGGGTCTTGTCACCTGGGGGTCGCTTGTCGGGATTTCCTGCTATAGTCTTTTGATCTTTTCAGGGCCGGGTCGGGAGGAGTCCCAGACACCCAGCAGGCATGGAGCCAGCCCTCAGGGAGGCCGGAGGGCCGATCGAAACCCATCGTCCCGGGGGAGTTCAGAGGTGCGATAGAAACGGCTCCTCCCTCTCTCATCCCCTGGAAGCGTGATGTCCTCCAGCCGGAGTGGCGCCTCTAGGCCCGGGTCGCGCTGGGGCCGGGCGGCCATCTTGGTGCATGAAGTGGGCACGCGGGCCCGGGGTGGCCGAAAGGAGAGAGGCCAGGGACGGGGATGTCCGGGTCGGTGCGTGTGTCCTGGTGGGGAGGTTCGGCTGGGCCGTGGGCTTGGGCTGTAGGTACCAGGTTTCGGTGGTGCGGGGGCACGGAGGGCCATTCTACGAGGCCGGGTCCAACACGCGTCCCCCCCAGCTGAAAGCCGGAGAGAACTGCCCATCAGCTTGGGGGGTTCTCTTCGCTGAGGCGGAAGAACCGGGAGAGGCCGTCAGCATTGGCGTGGTCCGTACCAGGGCGGTGTTCCACGGTGAAATCCATCCCCTGGAGGGAGATTGACCACCGCAGTAGCTTGGGGTTTTCTCCTCGCATCTGCATGAGCCATCGCAAGGGCCGATGGTCAGTTTGGACTCTGAAATGGGTGCCGAACAGGTAGGGTCGTAGCTTTTTGAGTGCCCAGACCACGGCAAAGGCTTCGCGCTCTATGGTGCTCCATCTCTGTTCTCGGGGCAACAGCCGCCGACTGAGGAAGGCGACGGGCTGGTCTAGGCCTTGGTCATTTACTTGGGACAGGACGGCCCCAATGCCATGCTCGGAGGCATCGGTCTGGACTATGAACTCCTTGGCGTAGTCGGGAGCCTGGAGGACGGGGGCAGTACACATGGCCTTCTTTAGGGCATCGAAAGCTTCCTGGCAGGCAGCCGTCCACTGCACTTTCTTTGGCTGTCTTTTAGACGTGAGTTCTGTGAGAGGGCCGACAAGGCTGCCATACCCCCGAATGAATCTTCGGTAGTAGCCCGTGAGTCCCAGAAAGGCTCGGACCTCCGTCTGGGTGATGGGTGGTTCCCAGGCCAGGATGGCGTCGATCTTTGGCTGTAGAGGGGCGACCTGGCCACTCCCGACCTGGTGCCCCAAGTAGACCACGGATCCTTGCCCGATCTGGCACTTGCTGGCTTTTACTGTGAGGCCTGCCTGGCGCAGGGCGGTTAGCACCCTCCGGAGGTGCTGGAGGTGCTCACTCCACTCTGAACTGAAGACAGCGATGTCGTCCAGATATGCCGCGCTGAACTGTTCTAGCTCGGCCAGGACCCTATTCACCAGTCGCTGGAAAGTGGCTGGGGCATTCTTCATCCCGAAGGGCATTACGCGGAAGCGGTAGTGCCCATCGGGGGTGGAGACAGCGGACTGCTCCTTGGCCCCTTCGGTGAGCGCAATCTGCCAGTATCCGCAGGTGAGGTCGAATGTGCTGAGGAACCGGGCTGCCCCTAGTCGGTCAATGAGTTCGTCAGCTCGTGGAATGGGGTGGGCATCGGCTCGGGTAACGTCATTGAGCCCCCGGTAGTCCACGTAGAATCGGAGCTCGGGGGCGACACCGGGGGCCGCTGCCTTCGGGACCAGGACCACGGGGCTGGCCCAGGGACTGTCAGAGGGCTCGATCACCCCCAGGGTCAACATCTTCGAGACTTCCGCTTGAATGCAGGACCGGACCCGGTCAGGAACCCGGTAGGCTCGGTGTCTCACCGGCGGGCTGTCCCCGGTGTCCACGTCATGAACACACCAGTTGGTGACCCGGGGGGTCAGGGAGAAGAGGTCGGAAAATTGTCTCAGGAGCTGGCGGCAGTCCGCTTGTTGCTGGGCAGTGAGGGCTGGGGAGAGGTTCACTCCTTCCACGGAGCCATCCTGCTCCTTGACACACAGGAGGTCCGGGAGGGGATCCGACTCATCTTCGGCCCCGTCATCGGTGGCCAGCAGGAGGCTCAGTTCTGTCCGCTGGAAGTGAGGCTTGAGGCGGTTCACGTGCAGGACCCGGAGGGGATCCCGAGGTGACTGGACGTCCACCAAGTATGTGACTTCGCTCTTCCGCTCAACCACCTTGTAGGGCCCAGTCCATCGGTCCTGGAGGGCGCCAGGCTTCACGGGGGCCATGACCCACACCTGCTGGCCCGGCTGGAACTCGACCAGAGTGGCATTCTGGTTGTACCAGCGCTTCATCTCTTCTTGACTTGCCTCCAGGTTGGCCTCGGCCAGTTCTCGGAACTTTCTGGTCTGGGTTCGGAGGGCCAGGACGTATTGGAACACATCTCGGGGGGTGGTCTGGGGTGCTGCCTCCCACCCTTCCTTAACCAAACTGAGGGGACCTCGGACGGGGTGTCCATAGAGTAATTCAAACGGGCTGAACCCTAAGGATTTCTGGGGGACCTCCCGGTAAGCGAACAAGAGGCAGGGGAGCAGGACGTCCCACTTACGCCGGAGGGGCTCTTCTAGGCCAGCGATCATCCCTTTCAAAGTCCTATTAAACCTTTCTACTAGGCCGTTCCCTTGGGGATGGTACGGGATGGTGAACTTATAGGACACCCCACATTGTTGCCACAGGGACGTCATATACTTCGAGATAAAATTAGTGCCGCGATCGCTCACGACCTCGCGGGGAAAACCCACCCTGGAAAAGATTCCCATCAGGGCCCAGCCCACCACGGGGGCCGTAATGGTGCGTAGGGGAATAGCCTCAGGATAGCGGGTGGCGTGGTCCACGAGGACCAAGATGAAACGGTGGCCTTGGGAGGTGGGGGGGTCCAGTGGTCCCACGACGTCGATTCCGACTCGTTCAAAAGGGGTACTGACGACCGGGAAGGGTTGGAGGGGAGCCTTGCACTTCCCCCCACTCTTCCCACTAGCCTGGCACGTGGGGCAGGACTTGCAGTGGGCCTCTACCGCTGCTCTCATTCTAGGCCAGTAAAAATGGGTCACGAGTCGGCTGTAGGTCTTGTCCTGACCCAGGTGGCCGGCGAGGGGGACGTCGTGGGCTAAGCCCAGGAGGAAATCTAGGAAGCGGAGGGGTACCACCAGTACCCGTCCGGATCCCAACTCCACCGACTTCTGCTCACTGTACAAGATGCTATTTTCCCAATAGATTCGGTGTGTCCCGGTCTGGTCACCTGCGGCTTGGCCCTCGGCCTGGCGCCGCAGCCCGACCAGGGAAGGACAAGTGGCTTGTTCCCGGCAAAACTCTTCCCGAGTGGGCCCGCCCTCGTGGCGCCAATGTGCCAACTCGGGTAGATCTCCCAACTCGGGGACCGGGGCGGGGTCGGATGGTGCGGGTTCGTTGTGGGCGACGGACCCTTCTGCTGGGGGGACGGGAGGACCCTCTGCGGGGACTGTACTGGTCTCTTCGATCGGGGTGTTCTCGACTTCTCTCCGGGGAGTGAGCCGGGCTGACATAGATCGGGTGGTGGCGCACACCCACTCGGGGAGTCCCATCATCCCTAGGTGAGCCTTGCGCTCGACGTGCTTCCAGGGAGAACTCTCTAGGTCGTTCCCTAGGAGGCAGTCGACCGGCTGGGAGGTTCTTACGGCCACCTTGAGTTTACCTATCACCCCTCCCCACTCAAACGGTACCAGGGCTACCTGACACATACTTTCCCTATTGTCTGCGGAGATTACGGGGCAAAAGACGTTGGGGAGGATCTGCTCCTCGGGGACTAGGTGCCTGAGGACACCGGTGATACTGGCCCCGGTGTCCCGCAGTGCCTCTACCTGGTGGCCATTGATTTTGACGAGCTGCCCGTACTTCTGTGTGTTGGAGGGTAGGAGGCTACCGGGGATCATCTCTCTATCTCCCAGGGATACCAGGGCCATTGCTGCGGGTTCCCACTCCTCGGCTTCCTCAACCTCCTCCCCCAGAGCTACGTTGGCTATCTGTCTCGCAGGGGTGGTAGGGGAGACTTGGGTGGCCATGGGGCACTCTGGGTCATTGGCGTAGTGCCCGGGTTTCTGGCAACGGAAACATGTGACGGTCACCCGGTGTCCCCGTCTCCCAGGGGGCCCTGTCACCGGTGGGGGGGGCGCCGGGAAAGGTGGAGGTTGTGTTTTCAGGGGGCTAGGCTGGGACTCTCTCGGCCCTCCCTGGTTCCCTCCCCCTCTCTGGCGGGGTGGTCCCTGACCGGCTCGGGGGTACTCTCCTACCATGCCCCGGGAGACCCGGGTGTTGGTCCAGCGGTCGGCCTCCACAGCCAGCTTCCGGGGATCTGTGAGCTTGCTGTCAAGCAGATGCTGACGTAGTTCGATGAAGCAGTTCGCAGCCAGATGTTCCCACAACATGAGGTCAGTGAGTTCGGCCAGGGTGGTGACTTTGCTGCCCTTGATCCACCCATCGAAGGCCCGACTGAAAAAGTTTACATACTCCACCCAGGTGGTGCCCGGGATCTTCCGGCAGTCCCGGAATCGCTGACGGTACATTTCTGGGGTGAGGCCGTATCTTGTGAGTAGAGCCTCTTTCATGTGGCTGTAGGAGGTCTGCAGGGAGAGGGGTAGGTCGAGCAGGGTGTCCCTTCCTTCGCTCAGAAACCGCCCCCACAACCCCGCCCCCCAATCCTTCTGTGGGATCCGATGGGAGGTCATGGCGAACTCGTAGGCCGTGAACCATTGCTGAATGTCATCGTTTTTATAATATTCCTTGACCACATCCTTGGGGATGTGGACCTTCTGTTCCGCTGGGGAGGCCGTCTCTCGGTTTCCCGGGGGCCTTCCTTCCTCGCTTCTGGCCTTGAGCTCGATTTCTTTCAAGCTGCGTTCGTGCTCTAATTGGAGCTTCCTTCCCTCGTGCTCCCGTTGGAGCTTCTTTTCTTCTAGATCGCCTTGTACACGCATTTGCTCTACTGCTAGCTTTTTTTCCGCTAACTTCAATTCGCCCTCGATTTTGAGTTTGGCTAACTCGAGTTCATGATTGCGGCTTCTCTCTCTGTCCGCGAGCTCTTCTGGGGATAGGCCCCCGTCCGGTACGATGCCTCGCACCTGATTGCTATTGCTTCCACTTTGGGGGGGTTCGGTTTCGTCGGGGCGCTCCCCCGTGCCTTCCGGGCGGGAGGCCCCGGTCTCCACCCAAGTTTTCAGTGCTTTCGTGTTGAGACCAGTGGTAGCGATTTTGAGTTCTTTGCAGAATTGCTTTAGCTCCTTGTGTGTGTATTCTCCTAGCTGCTCCACCTGGAACACCCTGTTGGCGCTGGTTTCTGCAGGGCTCACGGTGCTCCCTTCTGCCATTTTTGTCGGTAGTGCTTTCGTTGTTCACGGTACGATCTCTAGGTGATGGGCCCGAATCCCGTCGCTTGCCACCAATGTTAGACGGCGACCTCAGGGGAGCCTGGAAGGGGTCCTGACTACCCTGAGTCCCACCCTCAAGGTATCGTAGCCGGGCACTGGCGGGAGACTCCCCAGGGGGAGGAATCTCGTATCTAGGATCGTACTTCTGGCACCACACGACACAGAGTGACCACACCGGGTATTCTGAGAAAACAATCTTTATCAAGTAGGTTATCACTGCAAATATGTACAAGGTGAGCACGGGCTCAAGAGTCTCGGAAGGGGTAGGGGGTAGCGGGACAGTCTCTGGTAAAGGTTCAAGCAGGGACGTATCCGGCGCTCAGCTCACAATCCTCGAGCTGGGGGATACGATGTTGTAGTCGGGGTCCGGCGGGACCGTGAGAGTCGGTTGGAGCCGCGAGTCACTCAGCGGGCTCAGGTACAAGTTCGGAGGTCTTACGATCTTCAGGGAGCCGCGAGTCACTCAGCAGGGCTCAGGTACAAGTTCGGAGGTCTTACGATCTTCAGGGAGCCGCGAGTCACTCAGCAGGGCTCAGGTACAAGTTCGGAGGTCTTACGATCTTCAGGGAGCCGCGAGTCACTCAGCAGGGCTCAGGTACAAGTTCGGGGGTCTTACGATCTTCAGGGAGCCGCGAGTCACTCAGCAGGGCTCAGGTGGGTTCAAGTTCCAGGAGCCGCGACCACGTCGGCAGGCTCTCGTTGTTCCAGCGTCGAATCTGCCGGACAGACCCAGAGCACCCCTTGTTATAGGTCGACCCCTCTTTGATGTCCGGAGTCTGTGCAGGCAGGGGTCTTGTCACCTGGGGGTCGCTTGTCGGGATTTCCTGCTATAGTGTTTTGATCTTTTCAGGGCCGGGTCGGGAGGAGTCCCAGACACCCAGCAGGCATGGAGCCAGCCCTCAGGGAGGCCGGAGGGCCGATCGAAACCCATCGTCCCGGGGGAGTTCAGAGGTGCGATAGAAACGGCTCCTCCCTCTCTCATCCCCTGGAAGCGTGATGTCCTCCAGCCAGAGTGGCGCCTCTAGGCCCGGGTCGCGCTGGGGCCGGGCGGCCATCTTGGTGCATGAAGTGGGCACGCGGGCCCGGGTGGCCGAAAGGAGAGAGGCCAGGGACGGGGATGTCCGGGTCGGTGCGTGTGTCCTGGTGGGGAGGTTCGGCTGGGCCGTGGGCTTGGGCTGTAGGTACCAGGTTTCGGTGGTGCGGGGGCACGGAGGGCCATTCTACGAGGCCGGGTCCAACAAATGACCAGTGCTCAGAGCATCAAGTGATGATGCCTCCAGTAACTCAACATGCATGCAGTTCCAATACTCCCAGCTGTCCCCCTTTTCATCAAGTGTCACTGCTACTAGTGTCCTTTATTCAATTTATTCAGTGCCAGGAAACCCCAGTGCTCCCTTGTGTCTATCAGTGCACCTTATGCCCCCAGGTTTCCCTTGCTGTTCCCAGTAACAGCCACCCAGTCCCTTGTACCGTTTAATGCACCCAAAGGATTTCAGCGTCCCTCAGTACGTTTGCTCTTTCCAGTAACTCTCAGAACATCCAGTAAAGTTCTCCATATGAGTTCTCCTAAGCACTCCTCAGTGCACACACTGCCAATGTATTTTAGGGTATATGATGGCTTCCTCTAATAGCGCTCACCAGAGCTCTTGATTAATCCAGTGCTTAATTTGTGCCGGTGTTTGCTAGTGAGTCAGGGGCACTTATTTTGTATCAGAAGGCCATATGTGTAGCAGTACACCACATGGTGGCGCTGTCAGTCTATTTATTAGAAAGGCATAAGAGTAAAGTGTTCAACAATCCAAAATACCATTTTAAAAATAGTCACGTCAGGGTGTTCAGGCATTCCTTACTGGTTTGGGTCACCTAGTGTAGTCCAAATTGTCACATTTGTAGGACTTTAATGATAAAGAGGTGTTATAGGTACTGGTATTTGGCTGTGCTTGCAGGGACGGTAGGTAATGTAAACTATAGTGGCCATGTGAGAAGCATAGTAGGCTCAGACAGGATGGGGCTTAACGGCTAGAGCGGCCGACTTTGAAGCTGTTGAGCTAGGTTTGAGTCTGGCGGGAGGCTCACGTATCCTGTGATTCTTAATATCCCCGTGCCTAAAATGAATGTTTCCCTCTATAATGTAAGTGATGATCGTGTAAAGCGCTCTGATACCTTCGGAACGAGTTTGGCTATAAAACTGAAAGAAAAAAACATTAAGCTCTGCTTCTTAGTGTATCCAGCGTCTTTTCTACACAGTGTTAATTGGTTCAGTGTTGCCCCGTGTCTTTCCTGATGGATACAGTTCCAGTGCTCACCGGCTCTCCTCGTTGCATTCAGTTATTGTTCACCATTGTCAAACAGTGCCTAGAACTGCTATGGAACTGCTGCCCATGGCTCAATATGTCAATACCCAACCAGAATCCTTTACTGCCAGGGTTCATCACTGCCCCGGGGTCAGACCCGCTGCACACAGTTGAGTTCTTTTAACCCTGAGATCAGAAAGTCAGTTGAAAGGCAGCCATTCCCCTAGTGCCAAATCTTTCATCTTTGTGTTTTTTTGTGTGGAGAAAACATACAGATAGGATTGCTGGCGTTTTTCTCACCCCCTACCAAACGAAGGGGCATATTTACAAGCTGGCGCTAAAAAATTATCGCTGCTTTTGCGGCCGTTTTTGGCCGAAAAGCGGCGATCGTTTTATTGCCTAATTAGCAAGGCCACGCTAACGCGTGAAAACTTGCTTTAGCGTGGGGATTTGTAACGCCCAGCTTTGCATCTCTAATGAGATGCAAAGTGGGCGTTCCTGACCTAACATGACAGGAGAAATGTCGCTAAGCGACATTTCTCCTATCATCAAGCACCACGCTATGAAGCATAGCAGCAGGAAAAGTAGCGATAACCCCTGTTATCGCCACTTTCCTATCACCTGCTTCAGGACTGACTTAGCCATGATATCCTATGGAATGCGGATATCATGGCTAAGTTTGTGAGTCCCTATCAGCAAGCTAACGCCACACTATGTGAGATTATCGCTGGGTTTCCAGCGATAATCTCACGTTAGGAAGTTAGCGTGAGGATTTATATTGCTGAGGAGATAAGCGTTGCTAATAGCACGCTATCTCAGCGATAAAAATCCATGTTACCCGGCGATAATTATCCTCACACTAAGAGCGCTGAGCGATAATTATCGCCGGGTGTTGCTGATATGCTCCAAAGGGGCATATTATCAAGACAGACGATAAAATTATTGCCGCTTAAGCGGCAGAAAACTGCCGCTAAAACGGCGATAGTGGCCTTGATAATATGCTCTATGGAATTCCAATTGAAGCCCATGTTAGATGTGAAGGACATC
Organism: Triturus cristatus; assembly: GCF_964204655.1. NCBI lineage: Eukaryota > Metazoa > Chordata > Amphibia > Caudata > Salamandridae > Triturus > Triturus cristatus. Next base: position 1,076,208,504 of record NC_140591.1, on the reverse strand, counting down.
TAACCTGAGCTTCAATTGGAATTCCATAAAGCATATTATCAAGCCCATTATCGCCGTTTTAGCGGCGATAATTTTATCGCCTGTCTTGATAATATGCCCCATTGATTCTAAATGGTGCACTGCGGGTTAGTTTAATTTGTGCCTTAGAAGCAAACTTTACATAAAATGTGCTGAAATAATAACTCCTCCCCCTGTGTAAGTAAAATCTAGTCGCATTGAGCATTTGAAGTTTACATTCCACCATCTCCAGTACTGATTTTTTGCAATTAATAATCCAGGAGGTGCAAACGTCTCGAATGAAAAGGCTAAGCAGGAGGTGTTTATAAAATACGAGTGCGTCTGGGAGGTCGAGCGAGTGGTCAAATGTTGCCACTTTCTGTTTACTGTAATATTGCCCGGTCATCCTAATTGATTAAACAAGCTCCAATTGCCTACAGCGTAGTGATTTTTTCGCCATGTTGAATGTGGCTATGTGGCTTTCAGATAAATAATCCCCGAGTAGATGTTGATGGACTAGAAAAAGTATCCGCGCAAAGTCTCTTGAGTGAATCCCAAAACTGCTGACAAACTGTGAAAACGCTTCAGTTTATCCTGAAGGGAATTTAAAGTAATTCCCACTCCCTCTTTCTTGCCGAGACCAGTGTCTGTCTTCTCAGTTTGCCTTTTCATGCTTCAGCAACACACTGCTCCTCAGCACACAATCGCTCGGCGCTGTCTCTTTGAAGCTATTAATAGCTGGCGCGTGCGGTAGGTGCCAATCGTTGGTTTCATCCATTTTCATTTAATGTATCAAAAATAAAAACGCTGCTACCTACACTAGGACAAACGATGTGCCAGGAAAGTTAATTGGTGCACTCGAGACCGCGATGCTGCAGTTTCTGAAAGGATCGATAGCAGGCTAAACGGCAGGTCTCCTGGATATCGGATACTTCTGGATTAAATACCACCGTACTATTTCCCTAGGGTTGTCAAATTTCATAATATATATATATATATACCATTGGCTGTGCTGTATGTTTCCGTTTCCAAAGTAAAATGCGTGAAAGAGGAAGTTGGATTTTCTGGATAGCACAGCATTGCTTCGGTGTAAAGTGTACTGCGCCACAGGTCAGGCGAGGGCCGCGACCTGTGTTCACCCAACCCTGACTCTCGGACTAGAACCAGGTGTGGACAGATGGCTTGAAGCCTGAATCCCCGGCTGGCCTTACCGGCCAAAGTTAGCAATGAAATCGGTCTCGCATTTGCGAGATTTTGAGCTTTTGGCATTGTAAATAACAATGCCTTTTTATTGAAAAATCTGCAATAATAAAAGTCATTTACCATGCCAATAGGTCAAAGTTGCGTTGAAAATGTTTGTTATGTGTATTGGTGGCAAATAAAGTGGGCGACCGATCGTATTAATGTGAAAGGGGCACCCATGTTGTCATAGTACGCGCACAACGTCACACTCACTCCTCTCCCACTTCTGACCCCTTTTTGCCCCCACTGGGCCCAAGAACTTTCGGAATCAGGTTATGTTGTCCAAGGCGTAGACTTTTTATTCACATCAAATCAGGTGACTCACCACAAACCATTACGAGAGTAAAAGTATTCTATTTGGATATCAATCATTATTTCACAGCATCAGACTTTAGCGACATCAACACGTCAAAGGCAGTAAGGAAATTAGGCATTACATTACATTTGAACTTTAGCTTGGCCTTACTCTTGAATTAGAATTTGGCCAACTCGGCCAACCCACTCAGCTGCGCACATTGTGCCAGCAGGCCCCAACGCGCTACAGCAAACAGTTGTATATTACGAGAATAAAGCATTCTACTTGGAGATATCATTATTCACAGGTCCAGACTTTTAGCGACATCCACCCGTCAAAGGCTGTAAGGGAATTAGGCACGACATTACACATGAATTTCAACGAGTCCTAACCCTTGAATTTGGCCTACTCGGCCGACCCAATCAGCTGCGCACATTGTGCCACCAGGCCCCAACGCGCTACAGCAAACAGTTCATTACTTGAAATCCAGGCCACCGCATAGCTTGAATTTGGCCGACTCACTCAGCTGCACACATTGTGCCAGCAGGCCCCAACGCGCTACAGCAAACAGTTCATCACTTGAAATCACAGGGCACCGCATAGCGCACCGGCCAATGGGGGGAACCTGAACACAGGCAACCTCCTCAAGATTCTACTCAGTCCATATGTTGCGGGTTAGGGCAGTAGAGTCCAGGACCACCAGCAGGTCAGTCCCCTCCCCGCTACCCTCTGCACACTTCCATCCTACTCCCTCCTCGGGTCCATCCAGTCACTGATCCTCCATTGCTGTGATTGCCCCCTTCCTGTTATCTGTCAGCGATCCGTCTTGCTCTTCTGCCGGGTGGGTGGGTGGTTTAAGACGCTCATGAGGCTTCCCAGGGATCCAAGGAGACAAAGAGGACGAGATCCCTGAGACGCCGCCTTAAATAACTTACAGTTAAGTTTCAGTTTCACTTACGTATTGGAGAAAATGATTCACCTCCTTACACCATCCCCCTGGAGGAGGAGGCTCTGCTCCGTGGCGCGATTAAGGGCTCCCCTCCCCTAGGCGCCGGGGGCGCCTACTCAATCTTGAAGCAGGAGCCATGCTGAAAACGTAAAGCATGGCACCCGGGGTTGGGGTGAGAGTAGGTGAGGGGCTATGAGCCATGGGCGCCCCATTGGTGAGTTAGTGTTAATATCGGCATCCGCTCATACCAAAATAATTAAGTGGCTGAACCTGAAGATGCCTCATGCACATCTTAAAATTCTTGCAGGAAAGTCGTGTCTGCAGTAGGACATAAATAATTAAAGAAAATTGTGCTCACGGACTTAATAAACATACTGTGTAACCACCCAAGTAAAAAGTCCAGTCCTCATGGGAGCTTACAAATGCAGACAACGAATCAGTAGCAACCATGTAGAAAGGACAGTAACGGGAGCCAATTGAAATGATAAGTGGAGAGTGAGCGGAGCTTCATGTCCATGCCCGAGTACAGCATGCCTCACAGGGCAGCGCATGCGCTGCATAGGCTCGACCTAAAGACAAAGAGTGGCAGTAATACAGCAGTTATTGATGATTGTCAACCAGATAATTCACAGGATTTAAAAAATACTTTGCCAAGTTGTCTTGAAGGTATATAAAAATTGAATTAACGTTAATAAATTTCAACGCCCGATTTACAAACGTTGGTTATGTTATGTTGTAAGGCCCTCTTAGGACATGTTGTAGTTACCCCTGTGTCCTATGATTTGTATCATGGTCTATTGATTCAATGACCAGTTGTCATGAATTTGTATGATCAACCTCCCTTCCCTAGGCAGCCTCCGACAAGCAGTCACCCACATGTGTCAGTCGTTTTGTTATTGATGGTGTCCCACTACATGCGCCCCACTCGAAGTGCCACGCAACTCATCAAGGGTGTAACTCATAAAGCTCCAGATCAAAAAGTCAGACCTCTGCTCTCCAAGCATCCAACATCTGTTTAGAGCAGATTTCTCATTATTAAGTGTTTCGTAAATGGCCCTGGTGACGCTAGGAAATTGTACAGGATGGATGATTTTCAGGAAAGCAGTGCTTTAAAGGTATGCATTTGGAATTTCAACTAGTTGGAAAATTCTGTATGTGCGAAGTGGATTATTATTTTTTTCATTTTCTTTATGGGGAAAATTCATTTTCCTAAGTGTCAGTCGTTCCCAGGTCCATGAATATATAGTGACCACTCAACCATGTGAAAGTTGATACTGCATGCATTCTTGTCTAACAAGGATACAGGGTACTTTGTTTACAATTGAAAGCTGTGCCTCACACGTTTCCTTCACTCTCTGGTGAAGCTTAGTTGAGTAGGCAAGCCCCATTACATGCTATATGGTGTAACGGCTGAGACTAGATAAAGTAAATTATGATCATTACATCAACAATAAACATATAGGTCCAGATGTATCAAGAATGCATTTTGCGATGCTGAAATAGCGAATTTTACCGGTTTGCTATTTTGAAATTGCAAAATGCAATGTATGTAAGATTTTCAAAAAAAATATCTATTCCTACACATTGCCTAATAGCGAATTGCACATTATGATTCGCTATTAGAGAATGCTTTCCCATTCATTAGGAATGAACGGGAAAGCATTCACAATTTGCGATTACCAAATAGTTAATCGCAAATTGCGAATGCAACTGCAAGGGTGCTAGGGGGCTAAGGCCCCTCTGATGCACCCCCAAAAAACAGAAAGTGTGCACATGTGGCCCACACACATGCCCTAAGGGATGGTGACTTAAGGCTCTCAAGGCAATTCAAGTTGGAGCATGCCACGGATCTCACAGTGCTCATATCCCCCTGCCATGCATTGGATCAAGTTGCTCCTTAAACATGACATCCACGAAGAGCATATATGCCTCTGCCACATATTGTAGATGGCAAAAGGTATGAGCATAGTGGGGAGATGTTGACATCCACTTCGCTGTAGCAAGGCCTGCCCCTGCCAGGAAGACATGGGAGTCCCATGCAGTGCTGCGTCCCCAACTGAACTGCAGGGCAAGGTGACGTGCCGTGGTTGATGGCCACTACTGCAAATTATTATTAGGCCTCTCCAGAAAGGCATTAGCGATACTGCACTGTATGGCCCAAGGTGAGAAGGGCACTGGAGGCGGACAGAAGGACACATAGGTGGGAGAAGCCCATTCAAGGTAAAATGTTCCCAAAAGTCAAGCCTATTCTGTTAGCTCCTGCTGATAGTGAATACCAGGTCGAGAACTGACCTGTCTTAAAGTGGGCCTCACGACCGCCCCGGTTGCATATTGTTCACTTCACCCAAGTATTTTCTGGGGCATTACTCCCCACATCGCCCAGCTTAAGGGACTCCAAGGAGGTAGGCCCCACTGCACTCTTATAGACTGCTTCGCCCCTACTCCTCTGCAGACCACTGTGCCACCACGTGAGAAGTTGGCCTGGTATATGATGTCCACTAATTAAAATGGCACCTTGCACCAGTCCAAACAACCCTTATGGTGATTTAAGAGGTCAAAGATAACCTTAGAAAGCTATTCAAGTGGTAGCTGCAGAGAACAGCCTTCAGGCTTAGCCTTGAAGGAATGTTAAGCAGCTTGTTTTACCAGAATGCAACCTTATTTTATTGGTTAAATGAAAGGAGATCCACACAGTAGTTATAAGAATATATATTTATTATTATAACACCTTAAATACCTCACAGTATCTGCTACACGCAGATAAACACAAAACACACAATACTGTAGCACAGAAACAATCGTAAGTAGCACTAATACACAGTGGGCTACCGGAGGAGACCAAACCATATACTAAAATAGTGGTATAAGAACCACAACTCGAGTCAAGACAATGTCTAGGATGTGTAGAATCGCTGGGACTCCAAGGAACCACCCAAGGTGAGTAAGTAGGGACCCCACAGAGGACGGGTGCTGTGTGAGAACACGACCGCGTGCTACTTACAATTCAATGGGAGAGTCGCACTAGCAGTTTTTAAGTTAAAGGACCCTTCCCAGTGGATTACAAGGAAACCCTTGGAACATAGAAGGTTGGAGAGCAACCCCACCCGTGTATACCGAAGTACCAGAGTTACCTATCCCAGGGAAACCGGGTGCATAGATCTGAAGTGGCATCTGAAACCGCCATCGTTCTCAAAGGGAGTTTTCAAAGAAATGCCACTGCTGAAAAGAAGAAAAGTGTCCGGTGGAATCTGCAGGTGGATTTTTGATGGAAGGAGCCTGAAAGCAGAGGGGACAGAGTCTGGGTCACTGAAGAGTGACCAGGGGCTCAGAAGACGAATGTCCACTGATGTCAGGTGTTTCAGGTGCGAAGAAGGAGACATTGACTCTACAGCTGCAGGGACCAGGAGACGTCGAGGATGACCTGGAGCTGCATACGAGCTGTCCCACAAAGGATGTCGAGCGCTGAGGGGTCGGTGTCCGTCTGGAGCACCAACAAGCCTTGGCAATGGCAACCTACAAAGAAGGTCAAGATAGGTTACAGTCTGGTCCAGCAAGGACCAGGGGACTCACCACAGCAAGGGGAGTCAGCGCAGGCCTGGAGCAGAAAGGGGAGTCCAAGAAAATCAGGATTGTCCCTCAAATGGGCCTACTGGCCGAAGGCACAGGAGTCGTGTGGGGACCTCTAGCAGTTTCACCAAAGCACAGCTTGCAGTGCACAGAGTGTGAGGAGGCCAAAGTCCTTATTACAAAATGTGCGCAGAGGTGGGGGCTATCAACAGTCAAATGCATGAAGTTGGGGAACACCAACAAGCATATGCAATTGCAAAAGTATGCAGTGAATAGGCGTTCAGGTTATGCAGTCCCCACGAGGGATACTGGCCTCAAACTTAGTGAAAGGGCAGCTCAACCTCACAGAACGTAGGAACCCACCTCCTGTGTTGCTGGAGCCTTTTGGGTCCGCAGGAGCTCAGGATCAGCTGACCTGCCAGTTTCAAGACAGTGCCTGCACATGCAAGGGAGTGACTCCTTCACCCCAAGGGAGATACTTCAGTTATCCTTGAAGCTCTACAGGTCCTGCACAGAGCCTGTATGGTGCACGGGCACAGATGATGCTTTGGACGGAGAGGGAGACGAAGTTGGGCCCAGTCGAAGTTCGGCGAAGTCCAGAGTGTACAGATGGTTAAAGGTCAGTGGTTTCTTGTTCACAATTTTGTCCACATCGAATCTGGGGTCCTACACAGGTAAGCCCTTTTGTACCCATGGCAGAGGGTTTGACAGATTCAGGGCTCCCTCCCACGGGAGGGTCAGGACAGGGGTGTGGTTACACCCATGTCCTTTGCCCAGTTTCACGCCAGAGCAGGAGCCAACGGCTCCCAGAACTGGTTTGAGCTGGACTATGCACAGGGATACCAAATGAGCCCCTCGTGCAGACTTTCAGGCACTTTAGCAGTGCACCCACCCAGCTCCAATACACTAAATCCTGTCTAAGAGGTGGTCACACCTCCCTGTGACAGGATACCTATTGTGCTGCCTTCCTCTGCTCGAGCTTGTCTCAGCAGCAGGAGGGCAGAAATGTGTCTCTGGTCAGCAGCATCCATTTTGTGCTGTCCGGGTGGAGAACACTGGTACCGGGAAGACCAGGGACCCATGAAGCTTGCTTCAGGAGGGTGAAATCATACCTCCCACACCGGATACTGGTGTGGAGGTATGATTCCAAGGTGTTTGCTACAAAACACAACATGTTTTGTTTCAGCCGTTTTCGAGATAGCATTTACCGCAAGGTTATAATGCACCTCTACCTATATGTCTAGCTGTGCCACAGACAACCCAGGAGAATGGTCTCCGAAGGCTGCAGAGGGGCTCTGCTCATGCAGGGGCACCATCTCATGTACAACCCAGCACAATGCCTTCAGTATTGTTAAGGCCTGTTATAGTGGTGACTTAAAGGTTTTTATTTGTAGTGACCTATAGATATAGTAATCCTATATCTATTGTAAGTGGTGCATGCACCATCTTACACAGGCTGCAAAGGCAGGCATGTAGTTCCATTTTGCATGGCCTCTCATGGGTGGCATAATACATGCTTCAGCCCATTTGAGGCCTCTGGGGTACCTATGCCCTGGGTACATGTGTACCATATACTAGGGACTGACAAGGGTACCACAGTATCCAATCTGGAGTGTACCAAAGTACATGCATAACATTTTAAGGAGAATTAGGAGGATCCCAGTCAGACTAGTCAAAAACCAGCAAAACAACAGGCAAAAAGTGGGGGTAACCTTGCAGTCAAATCTTACCTTCCTGCACACCACAACGAGATTCTGAGTCAGTACTCGAGACTCTGACTCAATACTCGGTCCAGAATCATGGCAACCCCAAACTGAAGGTGACTAAAAACCCTTCTATAAAAGACTTGATGCAAAACAATAGAAAAGACAGGGTGGAAGGTGCATATTCTGAGCCCCTTACAGGCAGACCATCGCCTATTGGAGCCTGCTAATGCACAAGCAAGCAAAACCCGGACACAGGAGTGATGATGATGCAACCTATATCCTGCACAGCTACTCCTAAGAGTGTCTGACATATAGATCTTAATTTTGCACCCAAAAACTCGTTTTCAGCCTTTTTTTACACATTGCGGTATTGGTTAGAGCTCCAAGGTCCAAGGGTATTTTAATCCATGAAGCAGCTCCTTGATACACAGGTGATCTTCTTCCCACTCTGGCCTGTTGAATTTTGGGAATTGCCGCTACCAGTTTAGTAGCCGATTGCAAATTTTTCTGTGGGTTATAGAAGCTGGACCTAGTAATCCAAAGTATAAGGCTTTACCATGATCTAATTTGGAGGTCATCAAAGCCTGAATCACCAGCTTTTTTTGCTGAGAAGGACAAGAAGTGTAAAAATGTTTTCAAGGAATGTAACACCCCAAAGCAAGTGGCAACTATTGATCTAATTTGAGGTTTGAAAGACAAATTATCATCAAATTTTATCCCTAGGATTTTAACTGAGCCCTCTTGTAAGCATTGAGGGGTGGTGTCATCAGGCTAAAAGGTTTTCCAAAATTACAGCACTGTATTACTAAAAACCAGAATTTCCGTTTTATCTGCATTACACTTGAGTTGGTGTGTGGCCAATCCACAGTAGTCAAACAGGTTTTAATCTTAGCTCCTGGCAACTCTTCTCCCTTGCCACATGAAAACAGCAGGTGTGGATCGTCACCATATGATAGAGTTTTTTCCCCAAAGGCTTCAGCAATCTGGGCCCGAGGAGTGAGATACAGATTTAATAAGGTGGGATGTAATGCCGAGCCCTAGGGAACTCCCACTGTCAGTTCGTATGGTTTTGAGGAGAAAGGAGGAATCTACATCTGTTGTTTTCGATCTGCCGGAGAGGAAACCAGCCATTCCAAGGCTATTCATGTTACACCAATAGCCTGGAGACGCATCAGAAGTCTTGAATGGGGGACTGTACCAAAGGCATCTGATAGACCTAACATTATCAACATCGCCTTTCACCCCCTATTTTAAATGTGGACATAGAACAGAAGGAGTAGATTTACAACTTCTGCTTCATGAATTCTAATCAGAATTGTTGATGCTCTGACAAGATTCAACAAAATCCTCATCTGATTTGGATAAGAACCTGCAACAGCTGGAGAAATGGCTAGAGCCCGTGGAACACTATTTGCCGAATAGGCCTGTGAACAATACACCCTTGTGGACAGGGTGACCACCATGGAAACTCGGAACACCCTAATTTTTTGAGAAGTTATAGACTGGCACAGTTGGAAAAGCAATATCTGGATTAGAGTCATCTGTGTTGAGCAACACTTCACCTTCTCCCGGATACTATGAGTTGCGACATACTTTAGATCTGACACATTGGCTCTTTACAGCCTACCAGACTCACCAGGGTTTCTTCTGGATGTTTTTACCAGGTTTAAGTTCCTCAAATTGAGAGAATGCATAATGGCAGTGACAGGAACATGAAAGCATTTAAAGGCAATTCACTCAACCTCTACAAAGATCTATCATCTGTGACTTTGATGAGCCCTAACGTTTTTACTGATATCATTACAACAGTCTGTCAAAAATCAGTAACTTATTGATGCGGTCATTCTCACATGCTCTTCTTCAAGTTTGAGTGAAAAGGCTGTGAAGTTCAACACCTGGATGTAGTCCAAAAGATATTGGAACTACCAGATACCGCAACTACTGCAGAGGCGTCCAGTTACAACTGATGCAGCTGATCATCAGCTTGGGAGAAGCTTCTTACACCAAAAGCCAGGAGAATGGCAAACAGGCATTGGCACAATCAAGATAGAGAACATCTAAAAGCATCCGGGGAGAACTCACTCCGTTCTCAAGAAGACTTTAATCTCTTACTTTTCTGTGGGATCTGCCTTCCTGTATGTGCCTAGGATTGCTTGGTCTAAAGATTGTATTTCTCCTTCCCCTTGCACATATTAACAATAGCTTCACCAATATCATATTACACAATAACTTGGCAGCTGGGTGTCCCATCATGTTCCGGTCCGGCTCGTTTGGCCCTGAAAACACAGGTGCTGCCCCACCTGGATGGGGATGTTGGTGAACATCCATTTAGGCTGAAGGTTCTTTACCCCTGTTATGTTACCTGCCTGATATTGAAAAACAATGTTTTATTCTGCCCTTCAAGCAGTATGGTTAAAAGGGGGAAGAAACAACAAAACCCTAGCTTATAATGCACCTGGTTTGTGTATGGTCAACATGTTTCAAGCTACTCTTCCTAGTTGCTATCTTCAGGACCAAGGAACTAAACCTCCTGAATCTACTCCTGAGTTAATTTAGCACGGTGTGAACAATACATACACTCCACATGCTTAAATAAGTATAAGCACCTACTTGGTAAAATACAGCGTAGGTTTAAAAATAGGACATAATTAATGTCCCATAGGTCTGAGAGTAGCAAGATGAACCTGTTGTCACACTTACTCCAAAGTCACATACTGACTTGCTAGCCTAAAGAAGTCCACCGGAGTCATTCAGATCCCAGCGGATTCAGAGAGTTTAGTTTGAAATATGTTAACCAAACAAAAACCGGGTGCATTATGACCTATGGTTTTATTGTTTCTTCCCCTTTTTAACCATACCTCTTTAGGTGCGCCCATGTCTCCGCTGGTAGTAGCATGTCCCGTTCTGCAGTGGAACAGAAGGAACCCTATGATGAAGCATGTTACCTTGGGGAAACCCTTGTGGGCGAGGGTTTCACTAACAAAAGCAAAGTGCTTTTTACAACCTTTGGGGCAGATTTACAAGCCCCGTACGCCACTTTTGCACCACCGTTGCGTCACTTCTGTGATGAAGCGGCGGTGTAAAGCCAGCGCCATGCTGCGGGGTATTTACAACGTGATGCATCTAGGGAGATGCATCACGTTGTAAAGCCCTGTGCCACATGAAACCTGCGTCAGGTTTCATGTGGGTGTTTTGGCGCAGGGGGGTGTTCTGATGCAGGAACGCCTCGGAAAAGTGGCTGAGTGAAATCTACAAGATTTCACTCAGTCACTTTTCCGACCCCCCTGCGTCAAAACCTTGCGCCTGCTTGAAGCAGGCGTAAGGCTTGACGCACCATGTTAGACATAAGCAGGGTTGGCACAGTGCTGGAGTTGTGTCGGGCCCGCGACACAACTCCAGCACTGCGCCAACCTTACGGCAGCAGATGCGACACGCATCTGCATTTCCCTGCACCATGATGCGCCGCATTTACAATGCAGCGCATCCGTGGTGGCGCAAGGATTGAGATGCGTGTCGCAAGTTTCCTGGCGCATCCCTGCTGATTTGCAGGGATGCACCAGGAAACATAAATCTGCCCCTTTGTGTTGTTTCTCTTCAGCTATTTGGTTCGAAGAAGGCCCTCATTTTTTCGTGTTTATATTTGTTGATAGGACCACAAAAAACTATGTTATGACGAGATTTGGCATTCTTGCAGACTGAAATCATGTCCTGTTGGCTGAACTTTAATTTCTATGTTTTGTGCACTGTATATATTTATTCAGATCACTTCACTTGACTTCACCTGGACTGTGCCGTCACAAGTAGCACCTTGTCATTTGTCGGAATTAATATATGTGGATTCTTGAATATGACTAATCCAATCAATAAATGTGAACTGTTTTTGCATATTTACTCACATTGCATATATGTCGCTGGTAGAAACTTTTATGCCTACCCACCTGTTACGGTTTTGTAACCAATTGCCTTTGGAACATTGCCTATAATAATGGCTTTCAGTAAGTTGGCATTTTCTTGCCATAGCTATTTGATGCCTGCAGCCTGTCTCTGGGTCACATGACTGGGTTTGGGTCACAATAGGACTTTGTTCATCCCTCCCAGACAGCCATACACACTGAGGAACTTAGGTGTGACTGAATGGGTCATCACTGGTAGGATGGAGGAAGGAGCTGGGCTCAGCCCCATTAACCCTGAATAGGCTGAGTCCTGTCTCTACACAAGGGGCTGCATATCCCTTATAGTTAGTCTTGAGCCAGGGCCAAGAAGGCAGGGCATCTGTGCGCGTCAAAGGCAAGCCTCTAGAAGCTTCTCCCCACTTCAAAGGCATAACTATGTATAAATACTGGACCTCAAGCACCAACTCTTCAGTACACTTCCGGACCTGTGGATGCTCTGCCAAGAAGGACGGCTGTTCTGCTGAATGGCATGCTACTCTGCTGGCCTGCTACTCTGAAGGAAATACTACCCTGATGTACTGACCTTCTGCCTGCTGCCTTCTTGCCTAGATGAGAAGGAATGGAGCCGCATCTCTTGAACCCGGAGTGACTCTAAGGGCTAGATGGCTGGCCTCCTGATCTGAAGCATCAGGGACATAACAGGCTTCCAACAACCTTGCACCTAGAGTTTGCCATCTGTGAGTCTACCCTGCCAAGTGGTTTCACCCCTGTCCTGAACCCTTGGAAGTTGGCCTAGGGTGTTTGCCACTGTCTGTGGATCCAACTTAACTGAAGCATCTCCTTTGCTGAGCTGCACAACCCTGAGCAGAACCAACACATCTCCTCTGATGTGTGGATCTGGACCCATCGCAAAGACCCACATCACATCCGCACTCCGCAATGCTTTCGGAACCGCCGCTGTGCAATGCATTATTTGTGCAGGCCCTCGCATTCCTCATTGATGGCAGGCTCGACTATGATTCTGCATCACAGTCTTACAGCTCTTTGTAACCAACGCATTGCCAAAATTGTGTGCTGCATCCTCGACACAGGACTTCGCATCGTAAGTCCCATCAATGGGATCCTTGATGCCGACGCAGGCCCTAGCATCGCCACCTCACTGCATCTCAGAACCAATGCATCACTTCGACTGCACAACACATCTTTGATGCAGATCTTTCCAACGCTACGCAAACCAGGATTTATCGTTCTTTTTTTCAACGGGCCTAACTGGGTTCCTACAGCCAGTCCATGACCAGATAATCACAGTTAGCACTTTGTGCTTTAAGGCACTATTTATACTAAAATCTTCAAACTTGAATTTCTCCAGTCCTACTAATTGGAGTTTTATCATTTTTGTCTTTTTTATTTATTAAGAAAATACTATTTTTCTAAATTGGTGTGGGTTTATTTCTGTGTGGTGTTTTTCACTTTATTAGTGTTTGAAGTGTTGCACAGATACTTTCCACATTCCCTCTAAGTTATGCCTGACTACTCTGTACTAAGCTACCAGAGGGTTGAGCACAGGTTAATTTAGGGTTGGTGTGTGCCTCACCTAAACAAGGATTGTGGTTGCTGCTTGACCAGGGCTCACACCCCAGTAAACCAGTAACCCAAATTCTAACAACGTCCTATACGTTTTTTATTTATTTTACTATTTATTTTGAAAAATTGCATACTATAAAAGTTGTTTGTGTATTGTCGAATTATTATATATAAATATATATATATATTACCTTGTGGTGGTCGCCACTAAGTAGTTATAGTTAGGTCAGCTGTTCCACAGGAAAATCCTTTGTTTGTGTTGCTAATAACTTTGGCACCATTTGACGAATCTCCACAAAACCTTCCAAAAAAGTACTACATTTTCACTAGTTTGTGCATAGAAAGTTTCGGGTAATCCATCAAGCAGGGGCCAAGAAAAAAAGGGTGTACCAAAACACAGAATTCTCATGCATTTTCCATAGACTTCTTTAAGATGGGCTACAGTAAAAACTGCTAAATTTATTACACCAAATTTAGCAGGAATCTAGCTCTTGGTCAACAGATTGTGCATTTTGGGGTAAATATGTAAGTAGTTTTTAAAAAATGAAGGTTCAAAAATAATATTTTATCTACATGGTTGAGTAAGCGAAAGTCCTGCAAGAGGCCTGCAAAAATAGAGCCCTGTGATTGATTGAAAGGTCTGTTTTTCCCATGAGCCTCCATGCTCCCGTGGGAGCAAAAGACTCCTGCGAGTGAGCATTCTGATTGGCTGGCTGTTGGAGGTTTAGAAATAAAATAACCGCCATTACTATTTTCTGGGAAAAATTAAAGGTGTTGTGGAAATGAAGTAAAAAATCACACCCATCATCTGAGAGAGAGGTATCGAAGGAGAGGCCAGTCCCTCCACACACCCTACTGCAGACACCCGTCGGTCAACAGAGAGGTTCTCGGTAGAGTGACCAGTTCCTCTCGACACACCGTACCATGCACATCCGTCGTTTAACAGAGGGGTCTTAGCGGAGGCTATTTTCTTCCCATACCCTACCACGCACATCAGGGGGGGTTGGCATCATGTAGGATAATAAGGCCCTGTGGCGGTTGGGGGTTGAAGGCTATTGTAATGTGATAGCTTTGTTAAAAAAAAACCTTAGAAATTCCCTGAAAAAAACAAAGGTTAAAGTAACGCTATAGTTAGATGAATTTGTCAGTGAAAACATTAACGCTTTGCAATAAAAAAACACTGAAATTTACCAATTATAGCTAGAAAAGCTAACTATAACTAGTGCCCACCATGCGCTGCTTATGATATCACATTTTACTTCAAACATGACATGTTCTATGACATCATTTATGACATCACTGATGACATCTCAAATGACAGATGTAGTGTAGCCATCCTAGGACTTGGGACTCAGTCCCAAGCCCTAAAATAACACAAAGGGGCAGGGTGGGAATACCCTTGGGCCACAATTGCATTTAAAGAAAAATGTTACCATAAGTTTGACAAACGTTAGGGAACAAAACAAGTGTGATATCCTATGCTTGTTTTTAAAAAGTCCCCTGGGTGGGCCAGGGCCTGAGGGGAAGAGGGGTTTATTTGTTGGGGAAGGGCGGCATATGGCCCCCTTCCCTGTGCAGATTTCAGTCCTGGGTGCCCTGTTTCCCGGGACTCAGCATGTTTTTGAGGTGAAGGGGACACACGGTCCCCCTCCCTGGGCCATTTTCGTCCCTGATGACCCTATCCCCCTGCCCCGGGTGTGTTTTTCTGAGGCAGGGGGCATGCAACCCTCTTCCCAGGGCCATTTTTGGACTCGGTACCCCATCTTCTAGGACCTGGCATATTTGTTAAGGGGCGGACGGCTGCTCCACCCTCCTCCTGGAGCATCTAAAGGCTCTGGGATCCCATCCTCTGGTGATTTCCCTTTTGGGTCCAGCTTGGTTCTCCTTAGTTGCACATATTAGCTGTTTTAGTTTGCCACTACTTTGCACAGCCACACATAGCACATTTGTTTTTGTGACATGATAATATTTTAGATTCACATATTATTTGTTATTCAGTGACCGGTGGCGACCGGTATGGCGCGCGGGTGACTGGGCGGGGAGGGTAGTCTCGCGGTGGGAAGTCCCGCGGGAGGTGCAGTGCCAATAAAAAGAAAAAAAAACTTACCTTGCCTTCAGTTCTGCTTATCTGCTCCTGCTCTCCTCATTTTGGAACAGGAAACACAGCCATGCCCCATTGACCAATCACAATGCTGCAACGCAGCATTGTGATTGGTAAGCACCCAGGCTTACCAGGTGAATCACAACCCTACATGCAGTGTTGTGATTGGTCTGAGTGCCGTGACAGGGTGCTCAGCCAGGGGCTGGAGAGGTGGACATGTTCTCCATGCAGCCTGCAATGCAGCCTGAATGGAGAACAGGGAAAGTGCCGATGATTGGTTTGGGCGGCCTGAGAGGGCTGACCAAACAGTCATGGCACACTTAGGAGTGAGGAAACCACTCCTCCCCTGCCCTGCTCCATGAGCAGAACAGCCCTGCCCAGCCGCCCGCCCGCAAAGCAGCACAAAGCATAACATGATAATAACACAAGTTTTATGCTCAAAAGCAGTGGGGGCGACACTTCTTCACCATAGGGGAGGAGCCGCCGCAGTCAGTGAATTTCTGTGGGATTCAGTCTGAATATCTTGTACACAGTTGAACAGCATGGTGTACTTTTTCATATGCCCAGTCAGCAACATCTCCTAATGGTTTTAGACATAACACGGTAGAACAGCTGCAGTTTTCCAACACAGTCATTCTGATCATGCGAACTATGTCTCCCCCCCTTGGGGGGCAGAGAGGAGAATTCCAGCAGAGAGACCGGTCCTGGAACAGAGGCAACAGCCTTGTGTAAAATGAGTGTACACCTATAAAGTGGACCACCTAACTACACACACCAGGTATGGGGTCTGTTGATAATCCTAGAGAACACTAATATATCCATGGGCTCACATAATGAGTGTAGGCCTAGGTAGATATATTAGTAGCCATGGTTGAGTCGCACATTTTATACAGTTTGCTAGTAATGTTGATTACGTTACTCTGTTGGATTTGTTTACTTATCGCAGCACACATGCTTCAAAATAGACTACAATAGTTTCAGTAAATATATTGCTCAGTTCCTTCGTGTCTGTCTTTTGTTTACTATGGACATACATGAGTGAGAAACAAAAGGTGATGATCTGTTTCCATGGTTCCTTTGGAGACTAGAGGTTCATGTTCTAGGTTTGCCAAAATCACCTGCTACTCTGGAAAGGTTAGGAGTTCAGGTGAGGCACTGTGAGCTAGTCAGATTTGGATCTGCAAGTACTGATGTAGTAAAGCAACTCAGTCCTTACATTCGGACATGCTGTTATTCCAAGGCATAATTCTGCTTCCCCGCAGAATCCCTTTAACAATCCCATGGTCGTGAAATTAATTAAAAGGGAGGTAGGCCATGTTCCCTCCTCCCTGAGCCATTAATTGCCCCGGCAACCCCATCCCTCATGCCCGGCTCACTAGCTATTTTCTGGGGAGCCCATCCCCGAGACCTATTGGTTTGACTGCCCTCACCGGTGCAGGCAGGGAAACGTGTTCCTCCCGCTTGACGGAAAAATTTTCAAAACTCTGGTCACATTGAAGCAAACACAATATCTTTTCCAGGTCAGTTGGAGTTTGAAAAAGTTCCTGCTGGCTGGGAGCAGACTTTTGATCTGTTTCCCTGCTTGCAGAAATACGAGCAAGGAAACAGATCAAAACATTGCTCCTGTCTGGAGGGAGCAGCATTAGTAGCTGCTCCCTCCTGTTGGTAGTGCAGTTAGTAGTGCAGTGGATGCAAACCGCAAACACATTAATCTCATGAGAAAGCAGGAAAACAAACATAAAATTTCTTGAAAACAAGTGTCTGTTTGTTACAGCAAAATAGAAAAATTAATCTGCAGTATTATCCTGTTTTTTTATCTTCTATAATGCCACACCTTTAATTTTGAAACAGGAAAACAAAAGTAAGTATAATATTTGCTAGTTTACCCATTATACACTGAAAATCATGTTAGTGGTCCTTACTTTTCATGTAACTCATCAGTGAATTCCCAGCGTTGCATTCTTTATTTGCTACAATTAACCAAAGCTTTTGAAGGCAAGCATTTATAAAGAGAATGCCCCGGAAAGGATACACAAAGGTTGGTGTAAATAGAATAATGTTTGGGTTACTTACCAGTAATCTTCAATGTTCTGATTCTTCCTTCCTCTTCCCAGTACTTACTTGACGAGTGAATGTGCCCATTCACTAATACTGCTCACCACTTCCTAAAGCTGCTTCCTATATCTAACCCTAGCATAGGTATCCACCTATAAATCCCCTCCTTCCTCCTTGTACTGCCTGTTCTCCACCAAGCCCCCAGCAAAGAGGCTAATGTAGGCAAGCAGGGTGGGAGGAAGTGTTGTAAGTACTGGAATGAGGAAGGAAGAATTGGAGTAATGAAGATTAATAGTAAATATCTGAGCATTACCTCCTCATCTCCTTCCTCGTCCTATTCCTTCATCGCTGAGAAATATCCAAGGCAACACACCCCGTTATCAGCCAAATGAATACACCAAGAAAAACTAATGACTAGGGCCAGATGATATTCTTTTATAATCCTCAGGTGGCCCTGATCCTGATGTACCTAAATGATATACCTGTGTCGGGTACAACCAGTTAAACTGACAGCGACCATTGCTCAGCAAGAATGAGTCTCTAGTGTTTCTAGGATCTCCTTACCACAATCCTGTAGCTTTTCTTTTAATAAGGAGAAACACAAAAACCAGTGAGGAGATCAATTAGATCCTATACACTGTCGCTCTCTTGAAATGGATGTAAATAGTCCATATTGCAACAAACAGAATAATAAACAATTTTTTGCTGGATTTATGTAAAGGACAGAAAGTAAAATGAATCTCTTAACACCTATAGAAAAGGAACTTCCTTTAAGACGATTGTTAGTAGCAAGAAGTTGGACTACACAATCTGCAAAGGCCCTAAGGTAATGGTGCAGACAAGTCAAAGCACCTAATTCAGGTATTCGCCCATCAAATGTAATCACAACTAGGAAGAAGTTTCTGAGGATAGAAAACCCTTTCTCAGATGATGACTCCAAGGTTAAACTGGTGTCCTTGGCAGAAAGCATAGGAACAAAGGAAGAACCTATGTTAAAAAAGGATTTAAACTCCTAAGTCAGATAAGCACACAGCATCTAAACAGAGTAGATACTGAAGTCTCAGCAGAGTACAACTCATTCCAAGGAGATTTGAATGCTACGGTTGTGGAACTCTGTAAAGTGAGGGTAGCTCCTATATAAATTGAAGTCTGCACTAGAGAGAAAAGATGTCTATCTGCACAAAGAATCAAAAGAAGCCTAGTGATGACTATAAGCTCCAATAGTGTATTCCTCTCTGGAAACTTGCACAGAAGTGGAAACGGAAAGAGAAGGGCTGCTATTGAATTGGCTCTCTCTCTCAGTCCCCAAAAAAACAGTCCTAGAGAGCTCAGAGGTGGCTGAGGATACAATAGAGAAGAAGGGAACAATGGAAGCATATATTCCTATTATAATGCAAATCTCCTAAGGAGCCAAGACACAGTCCCATTTCCAAAACTACTAGAACCAAAATCAGTTGTGCTAACTACTTTTGGATTTTGCTAAGACCCTCTGGATCAATGGAATAGAGTGAAGCCATAAACAAGATAATTCAACCTAGACTTATGCTGAGTCATGAGAAGGTCTACCACAGGCACACCTGAACATGGTACAAGCTTGCTACAAGACAAAGGGATTACGAACTAGGTTGTAGGAGCCCAGGGAGATTTTGCTCTGATAGTCCGCCAGAATGAGAAGTGACACCCTTAAATAAATGGCCCTAAGATTCTTTAGAATGGGAACAAAATTGGTTCACTCCATAAATAAGAGCAGGGAAACCTATGTCAAACTGATTGTCCAAGAAGGACCTTAACATTGTATTTTCTTTATTGTCTACCAGAGCTTTACCCCTCAACAAATGTGCACTCGACTCAGAAACATTCCACTCAATTACAATCTACTCAATGTCACTCCACTCTAAGACACTCCACTCCTTTCTATGTCCTCTACACTACTCTATAACACACCACTCCAGTCTATGACACTTGACTCTTGAATATTCTACTCCAATGTATGTGTCTCCACTCTACACCACTCTTCTCCACGATATAACAATCTACCACATTCTACGCCACTCCAATCTATGACACACTACTGCATTCTATGGCGAGCCACTCCTCTGTACTACATGCCACTCAACTATACGACACTTCACTCAACTCTATGCCACTCCATGCCACTCCACTTTAGAACACTCTGTTCCACTCTAGGCCCATTCACTCTATGCCTCTCTGCTATATGACATTCTACGACACTCCACTCCATGTCACTCCACTCTTCTCCACTGTATGACACTCTACTCCATTCTATGATACTCTAGGCCCTCCACTCTGACACCTTACTCTACTCTATTCTACTCCACTGTACAACAATCTATCCACTCTACAACACTCTATGCCCCTCCACTCTATGCCATTTCACTCTACAATACTCTGCTTCCCTCTGTGCCACTCTAGTTCACTTTACTCAATAACACTGTACTCCATTCAATGCCACTCCACTGTAGAACACTCTACTCCACTCTATGCCACTCTACAAAACTCTACTCAATGACACTCAACTTGACAGCATGCCACTCAATGATACTCCACTCGACGACACTCCACTCAATGACACTCCATTCTATAACACTCCACTCTACGACACTCCACTCTATGCCAATCCAATCTAGTCTAGTCTTTAGCAAACCACTTTGGTTTTTTTGCTGATTTAAAGAGAACAAACTCGACCCGAAGGTATTGGTGCGCTTTACATGAGCACCAGATACGTTATACAAGGACGCGTTCCTTTTTTTTTGGTAGGCACGGGGAGATTAGGTGATTTTCCCAGAATCACAGGATGTGGATGCGACCCCGAGGCTCGAACCTTGGTTTTCCAGCTCCAAAGTCGGCAGTCTAGCTGTCTGACTACATCCTTTCCCTATCATCACTTCACTCTCTATGACACTCCACTCTAGAATACTCTACTCCAAAGTTTTCCCCTCCACTCTACACCTCTCTACTCAACTTTATGACACACTACAGCACTTCACTCCACACTATGACATGCCACTCTGCTGTAAAACATGTCACTCCAATCTATGACACTCAACTCTACGCCACTCCACTCTAAAACACTATAATCCACTCTATGCCACTGCAGTGTAGAACACTCTACCCCACTCTATACCACTCCAGTCTACAACACTCTACTTTACTCTACGAAACTCTACTCTACTCTATCACACTCTACTCCACTTTATGCCACTCCACACTGTAGAACACTCTCCTCCACAATATGCCACTCTACTCAATGGTACTTGACTCCACAACACTCCACTAGATGATTTTCACTTGACGATACTCTACTCAACGACACTCCACTGTATGACACTCCATTCTACAATACTTCAGTCAACTCTATGCCACACCACTCTACTCTAGGACACACCACTCCACACTCTATGCCAGCCCACTCTATGCAACCCTACTCCACTTTATGCCATTCTACTGGACACCACTCCACTCCAATCTTCGTTCTATGACATGCCACTCAACTGTATGACATGCCACTGCACTCTATGTTACTCCACTCAACTCTAGGATATTACACGCCACTCCAAGGTAGAACACTATGTTCCAAACTATGCTCCTCCATCCTTCGCCTCTCTTCTTTAGGACACTCTATAACACTCCAGCTTTTCCCTGGACCAGATCGCCCAGCAGGATACACATGTGGCCGGGCACACGCTTGATGGGATCTATACCTCAAATACAAACATTGAAATCGGAGAAATAATGCCTGTCCCATGGTCAGACCATAAAGTAATAAAATTCTCCTTGAAGATGGAGCAGGCTAAAACAGCCACGGTTACCCAGCCCAGGTACATCTCCTATTAGGACTGGGCTAAGATTGACACACCTAGACTACAGGAACAGATTCCCATGACCATTCCGGAACTTGGTTTAGATAGCAACTCAGCCGCTAACCAAGTATCCAGATCGATCAAATCCACGGTCAAAACTGTTACCCCCATGAAAAGGATAATCACTAGGAGGAAAACTCCCTCAGAATCATGGTTCTCTGACAAATTGAGGGCGCAAAAGCAAGCATGCAGAAGGGCAGAGAGAAAATGGAGGGCCAACTATGAGGAACAGATGAAAGAAGAATACGGCAGAACTCTGGCAACATATAAAAAACTAATAATAGAAGAAAAAAGCATTTATTTTGCAAGAAAAATAAACTAGGCCAAGAACTCCAGTATAGAGCTATTTGCCACGGTTAAAAAATTAACAAATCTCACCAATAATAAACAGATAGAAGGCAGCACAGGACTATGCAATACACTGGGACAATTTTTCGTGGATAAAGTTAAATCATATACAAATCTTTTAAGACAATCGACCAATCGGACACCTCCCAATCACATATACATCCCAAGCATAGCAGGCACACTGGAAACTTCAATCTAGGTTTCCGCTTTCTGCCCCCATCCGTGGAACAGATTAGACAGGTAATGATGACAATTAAGTCTGGAGGCTTAACGGACCCCTGTCCACCCAAGGTGATGCACCTGTTCCCAGACCTACTTAGAGAACAATTAAATCTGTTTTTTACAAAGATAATACAGTTGAGTTGTTTCCCAGATGCCTGGAAAACTGCATCAGTCCTCCCTTTACTAAAAAAGCCCAATCTGGATCCACATGAACCTGCGAGTTACAGACCAATCTCAAGAATACCTTTCCCAGCAAAAGTACTGGAAAAATGACTAAACAAACAACTGTCAGAATTTCTAGCCTCTGCATACGCCCTAGACCAATCACAGTATGGGTTCAGGGAGGAACATGGAACCGAGACAGCTTTGATCATGGCAGTAGAGGAACTCAGGAGTGTACTGGATGCAGGTGGGAAGGCTGCCCTGATCCTATTGGCTCTCTCGGCGGCCTTCGACACTGTGAACCATGATATACTCCTGACCCGACTAGCAGAACTAGGAGCTCATGACACAGCACTCAAGCTGTTATCCTCATATTTGACCGACAGAACTTTTACAGTTAAACTAGGAGATTCCACATCTAATTCCTTTAGGCTACCGTGGGGGGTACCTCAGGGGTCTTCCCTGAGCCCTACCCTTTTTAATATATATGTTGCCCCACTAGCAACTAGTATAAGGAATTTTGGGTTTCTACCTATCTCCTACGCAGATGACACTCAAATAGTGGTGTCAGTCTCAAAGAACTTAGAGTAAACAGCAGACAGATTTAGCAACTGCATGAAACAGGTTAATCACTGGATGCAGCTAAACTGTCTACAATTAAACAGTGATAAAACCGAAGTTATGCTGCTAGGGACAGATTTGAATTTTTGGTCGCCTATGGTGGCCAGATAGCTTAGGCGACTGCCCCTCCCCAGTGGACAAAGTTAGAAATCTGGGAGTTGTATTTGACAATAAACTGTCGTTTAACGCTCAGATCAATAAACTGTCTTTAAATGTGTGGTACATTCTGAAAATGATAAAAAGACTTCTGCCTTTTATTCCCCAAGAATCATGCAAAACGCTAGTAACGGCACTGGCCTTATCCAGGTTGGACTACGGGAACGCCCTGTATGCTGGAATACAAATTCAACATCTAACAAAACTTCAGCGCCTACAAAACGCAACAGCGAGGTTGGTGCTGGACATTCCCAGATCTGAGTCGGTTTCCCACAGACTAAGAGCCCTCCGCTGGTTGCCAATGGAGAAAAGGATAAGGTTTAAGTCAGTCTGCCTCGACTACAAGGCCCTTCATGGGGTAGGATCCCACTTCTTAAAAACTCATCTGAAACAGTACGAGCCTCCCAGGAGCCTAAGATCTAGTCAGGCAAAGCTGATTAAGGTCCCTAAATTCAAGCAGGTAAGGTGGGGGGGAGAAGCTTCCTGCTGCAGACAGCTAAAACCTGGAACCAACTACCTATTACAATAAAAAAATAGCTCCTCGCTACTATCATTCAGGAAGGCTGTAAAAACCTGGCTCTTTACCTCCTAGTTAGAACATCATATCACCAGCAGCTCCAGACTTTTGCAGTAACTTAGTGCCAAGATGACCCTGGGCATTCATGCGCTCTACAAATTCACAAATCAAATCAAATCAAAATCACTGTACAACACTCTTCCCACTCTGTGCCATTCTATGAACTCTACTCCATTCTATGCCACTCTATGGCACTGATCTCACTACGCAACTCCTTCTCCACCACTCTATGCCACCTTTCTCCACTGTACTTAATGACTAACTTACCCAATCTACTCCACTACTATGACATGCCACTCCATTCTGCAATATGCCAGTTCAGTCTATGCCTCTCAGCTGTAGCCCTTCCACTCTAAGACACTGCATGATATGCCACTCTTTGATGCAACTGAACTCTATGCGACACCAGTGTACTCTACGGCAGCCACTCTACTCCATGCCACTCCACTCTATGCCCCATCACTGAAACCCACAACTGTCTTTGACACGACATGACTCTCCACAACACAACGCACTCCGAGACAACACTCTACCCAACTCAAATCAATGCCACTCCACTCTACAACACTATCCTCCACTTTACCATAGTCTATGCCCCCCAGTCTACAACACCCTATTCCACTCTATGGCACTCCACTGTACAACACTCTACTCCACTCTATGATACTCTACCACACTGTACTACACTCTACAAAACTCTATGCAACACCCTTTATGCTGCTCCAAGCCACTTTACTCCACTCTAGTCCACTACATGACTCTACGCCACTCCAGTCTATGCTAGTCTATGCAAATCCACTCTATGACATTGTATGTCACCCAGCACTCTAGGCCACTCTACTCTGCCACACTCTACAACACGATACTCCACTTTACCACAGTCCACTCTACAACACTCTATTCTATGCCACTCAGGTGAAGAACACTCTACTCCACTCTATGCCACTCCAGTCTACTCTACTGTATGACACGTTACTCCACTCTATGATATTCTATGCCCCTCCACTCTATGATACTCTACTCCACTCTATGCCAGTCCACATCACAGCACTCTTCTCTACTCTATGTCACTCTATGACACTCTATTTCAATCTACAACACTCCACGGAACTCTTATCTATGTAAAATTCTACTAGGACAAACTAGTCCACTCTACTCCACTCTACACCACTCCACTCTATGTTAATGTATGCCCCTCCACTCTACCAAACTCAACAAAACTCTACTCCACTCTACTACACTCCACTCTACAACACGCAATGATACACCACTGTACTCCACTCCACTCTACAACTCTTCAATCAAGGACAGTCACTTTATGACACTCTACTCTATGTTACTCTACTCTTCAACACTCTACTTCATTCAATGGCACTTTACAACACTCTATTCCACAAAACATCACTCAACGACGCTCCACTCAACGACACTCCACTCCACAAATTGAAACACAATTTAAAAAAAAAATATTCAAATGTAATGAAAAAACCAAAGGTTCAGGATAAGTTATGGTTAGGAATACTTAATTTATTGTTTCTTGAAAAAAACAACTTAAACTAAACAAACATTAGAAATTATACATTTCTAGTGATAACTTTAAGCTATATTTGCAACCTGCCTTAAGTCATGCACTTCCGTACACAGTATTGTAAATTCGCTAGCCACAGTAAATGACCTATAACTTGCAGCTTCCCCATGCATTCGTTATACTCCTTCATATTACATCACTTATAGCATGTTAAATATTAATACTGACAATAAAACTCATGCCATCTGAAGTGGCATAATTTATGAGAACACTGTGCATGGTAGAGGGCAAGTTAGAGGTCATTTGCTGTGGCTAACGAGTTAACAGCACTGTGTGCGGAGGTGCACAAGTTATTTTATGTTTTGAGTGGAGTACAAAATATATAATGTATATAATGTATAACTATAGAATTTCTGCTTTAGGATTTCTGATGTTTTCGTAGTTTATCTTTTGTTTAAATGAAATAATAAATTAGGTTTTCCTAACTAGAACTTATCCTGAACCTTGTGTTTTTATTGCACATAGATATCTATAACTATTATCTATATCTAAACATATATAGTTTTAAAGTTGAATGTTCTTTCTGGATATATTGGCTTTTATAAGGATTTTGGGTAGGGTTTATTTAAAATATTTTTTTTGATTTTGTGTAGGTTAACTTCATTTTTTATATTTCTTTCCTTTTTAATATTGAAATAAGTATATTTTGGTTTATGTTTTGAGGTTTGGGGTTTTATGGGGGTTTAGGGTGCATAATATATATTTTTTCTTTACATATTTGAGTATTTTTTGTTTAAGATATTTTAATTGTTGTATTAGTTTAGTAACAAACAATAATTTGTTTTATTTAACAAGCTTGCATATCATTTTTAATAAAAAAAGAAAATTATTTAAAAAAAATGTTAGTTGCTTTGAATTTAAAATGTAATTTTGTGAATTCAAATATTTTGTTAATCTTAATTTTGATCATACACACAAAAGGTATTGGGAGGAATGCTCGCAAATTGTCTAACCACTGGGAATCACTTAGTATAGCATTCTAACCCATCGTTTTTTTCAAGAGGCTCAGTCAGAGTGAAATTGCCCTTGGCTTTGGTTGTTCCAGTAAGAGAGCACCTGGCTTGGCAGCTCAGGTGGGACTGTTCCTTCTGTTTCAGGACCAAAACTGATATGCATGCAGCGGGGTCTAATCGGAGGTGGCACGATAAGGAAATAAATGACCGGTTGGAATGCTACCATAATCGATTGCCAGTCACACAAATTGCAAACATTCCTACCATCAGCTTTTGTCTCTTTAATGCAATTTTATGTCAAATAGTATTATATTTTTATATTGCTTATATTACATTGATAGGTTTAATTTCATTAATAATATTATCCTACTATTTTTTACTTTAATAGGTAATACCTTTTTTATATTTATTTATGTGCATTTGTTTCCTTTAACAATGAGTAATTTAGCATGAGAATAGTAAAACTGCTCCCCCAGAGTTCAACACCTTCCCCAGTGTTCTTATTTTAAAGTGGCAATAATAAGTATGGACCATCAGAGTCCAATGCTTTTCAGAGTGTTGCTCAGTTTGGTGAGGGATAAGTAAATCTGCCCAGCCAGATTCCAACATTGATTTCACCCAAGTATTCTTGTTTTGGAGTCGGGTTAGTAAATCTGACTACCCCAGAATTCATCACTTTCCTCAAAATTGCATATTTCAGAATGAAGATAGTACATTTGACTACCCAAATTTATATTCCATTACTAAAAATCTGAATTCATGATAAAAAGTGTTCTATTTTTGTAGATTCATATGAAATTATTTCCATATTTTTAAAATCAAAAATGCTTTTATTTCTGTAGATATTTAATGTTGTTTTTTATTTTTAGATAAATTAATGTCCATAAAAATTATGTAAATGTTTTTAATTGATCTATGTTTTCTAAACTAAATCCATTTTAGTGTAGAAAAGTTATATTATCCTTTGATTAACTCAAAGCTAAATGTACTTACTTTTTAAAGAATAATTACAAAAATAATTTATTTAAATTATATAAAGTATATTTTTAAACAGGATTGAAACATTTCCATATTTTAAAATACATTTTAATGGAATACCTTTACTATTTGGAAAATTATATGGTCATTATTTTTACACTATATTTTGGTTTTCAACATTCTTCTTAATGTTAATTTTAATGTTAGTTGTAAAAACTCAATATAACTACAATCTATATTTGTTCAATAACATTTTTCCAAATGTAGCTAATATTGTAGGCTAATTTTTCTGGATAAATACTTTTGTTATTTGTAATATTTTTGTCAATATTATGGTTGTCCACATTTTGACTTCAATGTTTTAGGTTGGTATGTTTTTTACCCAATATTTAGAACTACAATCCAGCCACAGATAGCCTCTCAGCTGAGGGTGGAAAAATTCAGGCCGTTGCTGCACTCTTCTGTGACAT
Source organism: Triturus cristatus (assembly GCF_964204655.1). Classification (NCBI taxonomy): domain Eukaryota; kingdom Metazoa; phylum Chordata; class Amphibia; order Caudata; family Salamandridae; genus Triturus; species Triturus cristatus. Next base: position 1,076,181,159 of record NC_140591.1, on the reverse strand, counting down.
CTGGAGGAAGACAAAAAGGCAGCAGCAGTGGTATCAGCTCCCACAACTTCACAGCTGGTAACGAGTAACCTCTGCTGCTGCAGTTAACTGAAAAACAGTTGGTCCTAGACCAATTAATCATACAATTGAATTGTTATGTATTCTTAATTCGAAAAACACATTATAAATGCATATCATTTGCATATAGTCACATAGTACAGATACTCTTCAGCAAGAAAAACATGCACACTCTCAATAAATACAATGGCACTAAATCAAATTAGAAGAAACTGTTTTATTCACAAGTTTTCCTTAGATGAACAAATCGTCATATATTCTATACATAAAGCGGTTGCTCTAAGAGGGGAGAAGGGAAAAGAAGGTCTGCTCATGTGTAGATAGATAAAGTAAAATAGAAGGGGTTTTTGAATTACATCCAACATAGAGTTAAATTACAATAGTTTGTACAACACAAGAACTGGCTATGTTTTGTAGTCAAACAAGTTCCTTATCAGGGCCTGCCCCTTGCGGATTTATCCAAATATTGTTCATATTTCTTTCAAGAAAGGTGCACAGAGAAACATCATCTGTCAAATGGATGGGGTAGGGATGATAACGGGTGTAGGCCCACAGGGGGGACGAGTGTCGACATTTCAACCCTGATGCATAGAGGGTAGTTTGACACCTCAGCTCACAGGTTTTCCTCAGGACAGGGGGAGAGAATGACAACCTATACTCGGTGTATTAAGGTATGGTCCGGTCACTGCCCCCATACGGTTGGCAGTATGTGTGCATTAAGGGGCTATTAGGATGGCGGGCAGACACCAGTCTGCCCACCACCCTAGTGGTGCTGGGACCAGCCGCCAGTGGTGCGGCGGTCCCGCTGTGCCAATTAGGATGCGTCCACCACCATGCCGGTCGCATCCTGTATATTTGACATTGTGGCGGGTGGTGCTGTATTCAGCACCCGCCACAATGTTAAAAGGTGGTGCCTGCAACCTTATGCATGCAAATGTCGGGGGGTACCATGGGTACCCCCAAGTGCGGCCACCTGCCCCGCCAGTCCCCTGGGGGCCCGCAACAGGCCCCCAAAGGCATTCTACGCATGCCTTTCCATGTGGAGTTTCTGCCATGGAAAGGCATGAGACCGCCTTCATTGTAATATGGATGGCGGTGCCACCATATTGCAGGTCTTTTTCGCCCGGTAGGCAATCGGGCAGATTGCCTACCGGCAGAAAACTGGCAGACGGTCTTTCCGTCTGCCTGGGTCCCCACCGCCATCGTAATATGGCGGGGGGAATGTTAGGCGGGCGGGCGGACGGAAATGGCGGGCGGATCGCTACCGCTATACGGGTGGTGGCAATCCGCCCGCCATCCTAATAAACCCCAAAATGCATGTAGTCGCATATAGTCAATGTGGGCTGTCAACTCCTTAGTTGTGGGTAAACAAATTGCCCAAGGCCAATCTTATTGAGCTGTGAAGGAGCCGCACGTGTAGATCGTGTCTTGCTTGCAAGAGACAAGGGTCTATACCAATCAATACCCAGGTCCGTGGACTTTTCTTTTGGGTTACCTCATTATATATAATGGCTGCAGGTAACTGAGCCATACCATCCCTGCACCTTCAAAGCAGCTGTCCATAACCCGCTTCCATACATCATCAGAGGTCCACCTCCACAAGCTGTTGGAGGGCCTAGAGACACTGGCCATGGTACAAAAGAATTAAGGGACTGGCTGGATAAATTAGAGAGGTATTTTTCATTAGTTTGTGCGACTGTGGTGGGTGTTGTGAGTGGGATGAGCTGGTTAAGAGGTAGTACAGATTCCCATGGTTTTTAGGGTTTAAGAAGGGGGGGTCTGCTGCAGTTGGTGGGGGTGGAATGAATTGGAGAAGCATGGATTTATTTAGTTTTTCAGGTTTTAGGAGACAATTGGTCTGTTGCAAGTCATGTGGGTGTTATGAGCTGATGAGGGTAGTGTTAAGTTATGTGTTTTATGGCTCTGTAGCAGGTGGTTTGTATGGATATTTTTTTTAATAAACATTTTATTTTATGCAAACGGTCTCTTCGTTTAGTAGTTTAGTTGTTAATTCCACTGCTTGTATATGTATGGCATCCCCAGTAAATAATGGAAGCTTCACCTACCTAACAGCAGAGGCCTAACTCAAATCTGTCTCATCCCTAAGAACAAAAAAGTTCCATTGTTCTCTCTCTAGCTCTTTTTATCCTTATTTGACCAGGTCACCTCCAATGCAGCTTCAAACCTCCTACATTCAGCAACAGAAATCTAATCATGCCCAATACGTTTCAGAGGTTGTATCAAAAGCCTGAGCCATATATTCCGCGACCTTTGTTAGGTCCTAATCAATGTGCCTATTGTAGAGAGGAAGGTCATTTTAAGAATAGTTGTCCGGTTTTATTGCAGCGTAATGGGACTCTATCTGCTCCACGAGGTCGTGCTGGCCTCCAGTCAGCAAACAGAGGTAGAGGTCGAGGTATGTTGACCCAATAACAGCGTTCCCTTCCTCCTCATAATTCAGTGAATTATTTTGATCAGCAGAATGTTCGGTCTACACAGTACTACAATGAGGATTGTTATGTTGAAGACGAGAATGAAAGTCTTCATGTTAACTAGGACAGCCATGGACAAAGTAAGGGAGTTGTGTCGATTCCAGTAGATCAGAATGGACCTTATGTTAATGTCACTACAATGGGTGTTTCAGAGCCATTTCTTTTAGATACTGGTGCGATGAGAAGTTCTATCATTCATTCTAAACTCCCTGGGGCACCTTTGTCTGGCTTAACGAATGTATCTGTAGGATTTTCTGGCGCCCCTGTTCGTAATCCGGTTTCTTGCCCTTTGCCGATTTCAATTGGTCCTTACGATCTGGAAGCTCCGCTACTCTTGACGAATGGTTGCGGTGAGAATCTGTTGGGTTTGGACTTATTGAAAAGAATGCATGCTACGATATATTGTTCTCCTTCTGGTGTGTATCTTACTTTAGGACAGAAACTGATTTCGCCAATGTATTTGTCTAAAGATCAATTTCCACCTGAATTGCTTTCTCTTCCTGCAACGCTTTGGGCCACAGGTCTGAATGATGTGGGTTGTCTTGAGATTCCACCTTATGTTGTCACTCTCAAGCCTAATGTAGAATTGCCACGTATTCCACAATATAGAATTTCCACTGAAGGTGAAAAAGCGCTTTTGGAAATCATTCATGATTTGATTCAGAAGGATGTGGTTGAGGAAACGAGAGGAAACATATAAAAATAGTCCTATTCTTCCTGTTCTTAAACGCACTGATCCTTCTCAGCCTCCTGTATATCGTTTTGTAATTGATCTTCGAGAGGTAAACAAAATTGTTGTACCACAATTTCCTGTTGTCCCAGATATTACTGCTCTGTTGACAATGATACCTTCCACAGCGACTTGGTTTTCTGTTATCGATCTAAAGAATGCCTTCTTTAGTATTCCCATTGCCGAAGAGAGTAGAGATATTTTTGGCTTCTCTCTTGGAGGCCAAAGCTTCCGATTCAAGCGCGCACCTCAAGGCTATTGTGAAAGTCCCTCTATTTACAGCCAAGCTTTAAAATGTCATCTTGATGTGTTTTCTTTACCATCTGGTGCTGCTCTCATTCAATACATGGATGACTTGTTAATCGCTGCTGATTCAGAGGATATCTGCAAAAATGTGACTGTTGCATTACTACGTCACTTGTTTGATCTGAATCACAAGGTTTCACCTTCCAAATTGCAATACGTTCGTCGAGAGGTTACCTATTTGGGTCATCTTCTATCAAAGGAGGGACGGCGGTTAACCCCAGAACGCATCCAAGGTATTGCGCAAATGTCTGTGCCATCCACACAAAGAGAGGTACGTGCCTTTTTGGGCATTACTTCTTATTGTAGACAGTGGATCCCTAACTTCTCTCTGTTGGCTAAACCTCTGTTGGCACTCACTTTGAAAGATACGCCTCAGCCCCTTCCATGGACTGACGAATGTCAAAAGAGTTTCACTGACTTACGTGCTGCTCTATGCTCTGCTCCTGTATTGGGTACTTCCGATTACAGTAAACCTTTCACGCTCTATGTCCATGAGAGAGAGGGTTGTGCATTGTCGGTTTTAACGCAGCGTTTTGGAGACAAACAGCAACCATGTGCATATTTTTCAGCTAGGTTAGATCCAGTAGCCAAAACATTGCCTAGTTGTCTTAAAGCGACAGCAGCAGCAGCAATTTCTATTCGACAGTCTGCTGGAGTAGTGTTAGATAACACACTTATTGTGATGGTGCCGCATGCAGTGGATACCTTACTAAACCGAACGAAAACACAGCATCTTAAGAGTGCTCGTTTGTCTGGATATGAACTGACACTCTTGGCTAGTCATGTGCACATCAAACGATGTAACACTTTAAATCCAGCTACTTTGTTGCCTCTTCCAGAAGAGAAAGGTGTTCAAGAGCAACATGATTGTTTCCTCCATACTGAGGAAGAGACAAAAGGAAGAATTGACTTGAAAGATATGCCGCTAGAAAATCCGGATGGAATTCTATGGGTAGATGGTTCTTGTTTCAAGCTTCCTAATGGAGATACAGTTTCAACCTATGCTGTCACTACTTTACATACAGTTGTGGAAACAGCTCGTATCGGACACAATTCAGCCCAGGCAGCTGAACTGATAGCTTTAACGAGAGCATGTGTGTTATCCAAAGGAAAAAGAGTGAACATGTACACCGATAGCCAATATGCCTTTGGTGTAGCGTTTAATTATGGGCGTCTCTGGAAAGAGAAGGGATTCCTTACTTCACATGGCACTAAAATACAACATGGTCAGTTGGTGACTGATCTTCTTGAGTCACTTGCTTTGCCTGCTCAGATAGCAATTGTGAAGTGTAGTGCACACAAGAAGATTGCAGATGATGTTGGTCGAGGAAATGCATTTGCAGATGAAGTAGCTAAAAAGACAGCGAGAGATGCTACAAGTCGAATGTATGTTGCGGGTCCTGCGAATTGGGTCAGAGAGAGAGGAATGTATGAGGATACAGTAGAAAGTGTAAAGTCGATTCAGGAAGAGGCTACAGAGAAAGAATTGAGCAAGTGGAAAGAAAGTACAGGAATGATAGATGAGATGGGATGTTGGGTGGAATTATCTGAACATCAACGTTGGCTGTTACCAGACGCCTATGTACTCCCAGTAGTTACTATGGCGCATGGTCCAGCCCATTTAAGTGCGAAGGGAATATGCAAGCTTCTGGCTCCGGTATGGCAAAATGAGGGAATTCCAAAGTGTGCAGACAATGTAGTGAAACATTGTATTATTTGTTTGATGTACAATCCAGGAAAGGGAACCCCAACTCCAGCGGGTCACTTTGCTCCTCCGACATATCCATTTGAGGTGTTGCAGATTAACTAAATTCATATGGAGCGATGCAACAACCTCAAATATGTTCTGGTGGTAGTATGCGCCTTTTCTAGGTGGATAAAAGCATACCCTCTAAAAGACAATACAGCCTTATCAACAGCCAAAGTTCTACTAAAAGAATATTTTCCCAGGTTTGGTTTGCCGCGCTTTGTCTGGAGTGACAATGGGAGCGAATTTGTGGGTCAAGTCATGCAGAAAATTTGTGCAGGTCTTGGTATCAAGCAAAAGTTCCATGCGGCAAACCATCCACAGTCAGCGGGTTTAGTGGAATGCTACAACGGAACTTTGAAACTTAAACTAGCGAAAGTACAGGCTAGTACAGGACTTAATTGGCCCGATGCTTTACCATTGGCTCTTCTATCCACCAGAACTGCTGTACACTCTCGTTTGAGACTTAGCCCTTACGAAGTGGTTTTTGGGCGCCCAGCTAATATATGGGGAGTTCCTCGCCCTAAGAAATATTCAGACTTGCCATATCCAATGTTGATTGATTATTTGCATGACCTTACAACTAAATTACGTGTTCGCCATCAACAGGTTCAAAGTGCTTTGCCAGAGGCTTCCACAGATCCAGGTCATTCCATCCGACCAGGTGACTGGGTCTGCATAAAGAATTTCCAAATGAACGAAAAATTTGGAGCCCAGGTGGAAGGTGCCCCGGTTGGTTCTCCTGACGACGAGAACAGCAGTAAAAGTCGAAGGAAAGAAAAATTGGATTCACAGCGTGCATTGTAAGAAAGTGCCTTTGCCTCTGCCCTTCGATCAATGGGTGCGTAAGGGTATTAGTGACTCTGAGAGTGAGAAGATTCCACGATTTGTACCTTTTAGTGATGCACGCCTGAATGGAACATTGTCTGAGAAAGAGGACGATGACATTCTTCAGGAAGCGATAACATCACGTCTTCGCTTGAATACGACAAATCCACGAACATTGTTCCGAGACCAAACTGTACCTGATAAAGAACACTATAACCTAAGACCTAGACTAAAGAACAGTTAAGATTTTCTCTCTCCTATGTAGTATTCTATCCCGGTTGCAGGGTCACGGTAGGAGTCTTCGTTGCGACCTGAGTAGTGGCAATAGGCCTGCAGGACTTGCAGTGTCATGGTTGTATGACATAATTTCGAAAGACAAAAATTCGACCTACAAAAATATCGCAACAAAAATATCGTGGTCAAGAATATCGACATCCTATCTACAACATGGTAAGTACAAAAATATCGATAATTTAATATCGATGTCAAAAATATCGTAATTCAAAAATATCGTTTTTTTTTTAGTTTAAAAATATATGTAAAATAAACCAAATAATACTTATAAATCAAAGAAACATAATTAAATATATTTTATAATATGTAAAATGTATAATAAATATATATAATTAAATGAAACTTTAATTAAACATATAAATATAATATATAATATATACACTTACTTAATAATTACTTTTAATAATAATTTCTGTAACATATACATTATTAAATATTTATTTAAATTACCAGTACATCTATACACATAAAACAATAACATTAATAAATATTAAATAATTACATATAGCAAATAATAATCAATATTTTTAATTTGAATAATTTTTATTATTAATTATATATTACAATAGCTAAAATATTACAAAACATATTAAATATCAGACACAATAAAACTACTAGTCCAACTTCAACAAAAACAACAGTAAGGAAAATGTTGGATAGCGTAGGGGTAAAAATAACTATTCCAACTCCCGAGGGTGCAACAGTAGGGAAAACATTGGATAGCGTAGGGGTAAAAATTACTATTCCAACTCCAAAGAGTGCAACAGTAGGGAAAGCGTTGGATAGCGTAGGGGTAAAAATTACTATTCCAACTCCAGAGAGTGCAACAGTAGGGAAAGTGTTGGTTAGCGTAATGGTAAAAATTACTATTCCCACTCCAGAGAGTGCAATAGTAGGGAAAGTGTTGGATAGCGTAAGGGTAAAAATTACTATTCCCACTCCAGACAGTGCAACAGTAGGGAAAACGTTGGATAGCGTAGGGGTACAAATAACTATTCCAACTCCAAAGAGTGCAACAGTAGGGAAAACGTTGGATAGCGTAGGGGTAAAAATTACTATTCCCACTCCAGAGAGTGCAATAGTAGGGAAAGTGTTGGGTAGCGTAAGGGTAACATTTACTATTCCCACTCCAGAGAGTGCAATAGTAGGGAAAGTGTTGGATAGCGTAAGGGTAAAAATTACTATTCCCACTCCAGACAGTGCAACAGTAGAGAAAACGTTGGATAGCGTAGGGGTAAAAATAACTATTCCAACTCCAAAGAGTGCAACAGTAGGGAAAACGTTGTATAGCGTAGGGGTAAAAATTACTATTCCAACTCCAGAGAGTGCAATAGTAGGGAAAGTGTTGGATAGCGTAAGGGTAAAATTTACTATTCCCACTCCAGAGAATGCAATAGTAGGGAAAGTGTTGGATAGTGTAAGGGTAAAAATTACTATTCCAACTCCAGAGAGTGCAATAGTAGGGAAAGTGTTGGATAGCGTAAGGGTAAAATTTACTATTCCCACTCCAGACAGTGCAACAGTAGAGAAAAGGTTGGATAGCGTAGGGGTAAAAATTACTATTCCAACTCCAAAGAGTGCAACAGTAGGGAAAGCGCTGGATAGCGTAGGGGTAAAAATTACTATTCCAACTCCAGAGAGTGCAACAGTAGGGAAAGCGCTGGATAGCGTAGGGGTAAAAATTACTATTCCCACTCCAGATAGTAAAACAGTTGGGAAAGCACTAGATAGCATAGTGATTCTATGAACATTATAACCAATTCAATAATTTCTTATAAAAAAATTGCATGTTAACAATGTTTTAAAAAAAAAATTATTATTAAATACCAATTATGTAAAATAAATATTTAAATAAATAAATTTAAATTACATCCCACACTATTCCCCCTTTAACACACAACACACTACACATACAAAATACACAATAGATTTAAATATCAATTTATCTCTTATTTACAATTAATAATACATTCTTTATAATTAATATAGTTATTAATTGACTAATTCATACATATTAACTACGAAATTACAAATATTCACCTATTAATTATTAATTAACAATACATTAATTAGCAATAACAACAAATAAAATACAATAATCAATTATTTATATTTACTATATTTAACTAACTAATAACAATTATTTAATAATAATTACAAATAAATAAAATATATCATTATTTATTTTATTTTAATTACATCCCACCCTATTCCCCTATAAACCCACAACCCACTACACATAAAAATTCACATAATTAATTTAATTATGAATTAATCACTTAATAAAATTAAATCACCAATTAATTACTAATTAACAATTAATTAATTAACTATAACAATAAATAAATATTATTAATAAACTAATTATAATGTATATAATTAACCAAATAATAAAATATTTGTACAATTAATAACTAATTAAAAATTAATTAATCTATTAATCAAATTAATTACCAATTATTAATTAATTACCAATTAATTAATCATAAATACCAATTAAACAATACATATTAATTAATTAATTATAATTACATTACTTCCCACCCTATTCCCCTATAAACCCACAACCCACTACACATAAAAATTCACATAATTAATTTAATTATCAATTAATCACTTAATAAAATTAAATCACCAATTAATTAATTAACAATAACAATAAATAAATATTAATAATAAACTAATTATAATGTATATAATTAACCAATTAATAAAATAATTTTACAATTAATAATTAATTAACAATTAATTAATCAATTAATTACCAATTATTAATTAATTACCAATTAATTAATCATAAATACCAATTAAACAATACATATTAATTCATTAATTATAATTAAATTACTTCCCACCCTATTCCCCTATAAACCCACAACCCGCTCTGATACTAAAACGCTAAATTAAATGTAAAATAATTATTAATCTCTAAACATTTATTTTTAAATATATTAAAATACATTACAATAATCTTTAACATACAAATAAAATACATATTAAATGACATTACACTAAATAAATATCGATATTATTGACATCGAAATTTTTACTTACGATATTACTTACATCGATATGAATTACTTCGATATTATTAACTTCGATATTACTTACCTTGGGATCGATATTCTGTCCATCGATATTCTTGACTTCGATATTCTGTACCTACGATATTAAAAACACGATATTATTGTAGGTCGAAATTTAAAACTCGATATTTTGGCTAAACACCCAGTGTCATAGGACAGCAGACAATCGTGACCAAGTGATTGAGGAAGATTGCCGTGAGCATCCATTTAGAAAGATGGAAACTACATTAGGCGAAAGAGAAAGAAAGAACAAGATGAGAAAAGAATCCTGTAGATCAATGTACAGTCGTTTTAATATAACTTTGTACATTATCATATTATTGTGTATTTTATTGGCATGTATAAGTTGGAGTGTTTATGCTATGCAGCAAAAAGTTGTCCCTCCTTCTATCTCTTCTTCCTCTACTGTCTCTCCACATCTATTTCATACACTTCCCCAACATGAACTTATTAGACAAACTGAATATTATAATAATTCATTTGTTCAGTTATTACATCAACACCAATTAGTGATCAATACAACTGACTGTTGGGTGTGTGGACTTATGCCACATACCACAGAAAAAGGAATGCCGTATTTAGTTCTTCCATTCTCTTATGAAGGTTCCGCTTGGGCTTATTTTGTTATCTTCTCCAACGCTTATCAAAGCAAATTCAGACGACCCGTTAGTTCATATATTGGTGGTCCGGATTTCAGCCATAGTTCATTGATAAAGGGAATGGTAGCTATGGCTAAAATCATGGAAAATAGTAAAATTTCCATTGACGAAAGAAAAGCATACACTAACTGGAACGTCACCCATTATGTCACTCGCCTTAGTGATAAGGTTAAACGAGGAAAATCTCCACCGATTTGGACTATTCCCCATCAGGGACATTTCTGTCTGCAAATAAATGGTCAGTCTACTGACACCGTACAAAGAAACAACTGTTCCCACACATACGTCTACTCCTCTCAAAACTCGCCGCCTCTAGTACCATCTCAAGGCACGTATTTTATCTGCCACGATAGGGCTTACTCGTGGTTGCCAACTGATTTCTCTGGTATCGGTTATATTGCTTTTCTCCTTCCCCCAACATACGCCGCTTCTGCAAATCATCATCGCAATCGATATGGCAGAGGAATTATTGATTCCAAGGACACAGCAGGACAAGAGGGAGGAGATTTCCTCAAAGGATTTCTTCCTTTTTGGGGTCCAATGGCCAACAGCAGAAATATAAGGCAACTGGTTTGTGTCGTAGAAACCACTATCGACATCACTGTAGGAGCCTTAAGTAATATCACGGCAGAACTACAGGCGGATCGTCTTATGACTTTACAAAACCGAGTTGCCTTAGACTTTGTTCTTGTGGACCTTGGTGGAGTGTGCAAATTTATCGGGTCAAGTTGCTGTATTTTCATACCTGATGACGCTCCGACAGTATACCAAGCTATCTCTAAGTTACATATAATCTCTGAGTTGATTCATCAGGACGAAAGAGATTGGTCATTATTGGAGTGGTTTTGGGGACTACTGTCCAAATGGGGTTGGAAGGTATTGACATTTCTTGGAGTAGTTTTGGCCATCATTTTCTCTTGTTGCCTTTGTATACACTGTGGTCCCGTCATCTGCGATCTTTGTGCTACTATGTGCATCCCGGACCCTAAGACACAAAGAACAGAGAATATTAGAATGATGGTACAGCAACAGCTCGATGACCTCATGGCCATCGACATTGACTCAGATTAACGTGAGTCTATGTATCTTGCCTGAGTTCTGGCAAAAGGAGGGTCGAGGAACTTCGATTTGCGATCACAATCGAATCAACCCGCCATTTTGTGCTCCACCGCCATTTTGTGTTGCCCTCACTCAGGCAGCACGGCGAACAAAGTCTTTTCTGCTTTTCCTGCAGCACTGTGTCGAAATAAGCCTTCTGCCTCTATTTACAAAGCTGGTGTTAGGTCTGGCCGAGTACACTAATCCCCGTCTGGTTTTCCTAATCCCTGTCTCAACTATCTGTTGGTTCACACTATTCTCTTCTGACTTTATCTTATCGTCTGGCCTTCACTGTCCTCTGCTCGTATTCTCTCGTTTCACAACTGTCCTCTAAAACATACAAACATGTCTCGCCACCTGCAAGTCAGTTACAAACCCGTTGATTAATTAACTTGTGGGGAGGGGTGACAAACACAGTTGGAGGAGAGGCCTCTTCGAGTTACTTGATACTTTGTTTTCAAACCTTTCCTATTGGTTCTGTCCTGCTTTCCGACTTCTCGCATTGTCTCTTTTTATATGTTTTAGGTGTGTTCTTGGTTAATGTATATGTCACCTATGTACTATATAAGATTGTGCGCCACGGAGTAAAGTGGCAGTCTCCTGAGAACATGCCGTGTGTACTTCTAGGACAACTGTACTAGCTGCAGCTAATAAATCCGATCTTTTACGCCTGACAGAGTGTCCCCTGTCTCTGTGTAGCTGAGCTGGAGAACCCTGGAGATTAAGGCGTACCCTGCGCCTCCAGGCCCATAAGGTTCTGGTTCTTCACATAAGTCAACATAGTGTACAAAGTCTTTTACTAAATCAAGCATTAAAAATGACTCTAACACAAAGTAGCCTAAAGTAATATTAGTGATAGGCAAAGTACGGATTAATATTATATCCCTTCGTACTATTCATAAAATATGGGATACACAGACAATTAAAAAAAATATAATAAGTAAATATTATACTGCATAAATATTGCATAATTGAATTCTGGTATTTTCCATCTTGGGAGCAAGGATTGACCACAGAGCTGGAGTGCCATGAAGGTTCCTAACAGGAGCGAAAACCTGTTAAAGTCAATTTTAATATATGAGAGGTGAAGTAAAATAAGGAGAACAAAGTCTCCTAGTGAGGATCATAATCCTGTTCAATTACCAATAACTAAGGACCATTATATTACCACTTCAGGCAATCTGACAATGAGTTAAATGTAGATAATGTATCTTGAGTGACTTCCAAAAAATACAAAAGTACAAGTTTAGCTATGCCCATAATGACTGGCATATATTACAGTTTGTTACTTGAACCCTTAGTTAGCATTATTACAAAATATTCATCTGTTTTCAATTCACAGGAATGGAAGTTTTTTAGTATTTTCCCATGGCAATAAATTGCCTAATATGAACTCTGATTGTTTCTGATGGGACCTGCAGACGTTTGGTGAACAAGATACTCCATCATAAACATGACAGTTGTCCCATCCACCATATTATAGTTTATAGCATTTGCAATACAGAGGGTGGGATATTTGCCATATTTTGAGAGAAGATTTCTTCCATCCACATCCAAACAAGGCCCTTGGAGATGAGGTAATCCAGAAGGCCTCTGATGAACCAATATGATAGTGTGTAATTAATTAAAACTAATCAAGTAACACCCCAAGAGACATATAGAAAGATCATCCAGAATGCTCACCCAAATGATAAAAATAACAATTTTGGTGCCGATTCCGTACGGGTAAAATTATTTCCCGTACGACTCGTATCCGTATTTTTTTACGTACGAGTTGTACAAGTCCCGTACAAACGGCGAAGTACGATTCGTACCGTAAAAATACATACGAATTGCTTCGGGAAAAGTCTACGAGACGTCCCCGGACAGATTTACGTATGAGTTGTAAAAATGAAGTCCGAGCGCACAAGTCCGATCCGTACCGGCGTCCCGAATACACAAGCGTATGGAAAATGTCCAGTATGGAATGAACTTTGTACGACCCCTACCCCGGGTACACTTGGGCCCGTGCTACAAGTCGTACAGCCCCCCCACCCCACCCACAAATGTATGCGCCGTATCCCAGCACCCGCGTATGTACGCGCCAGACCACCCCACCCCAGCACCCGCGCCTGTACGCGCCGTACCACAGCACCCACGTATGTACGGGTCGTACCCCCCCACCCCAGCACGTGCGCATGTACACGCCGTACCCCAGCACCCGCGTATGTACGCACCGTACCCCCCCACCCCAGCACCAGTGCATGTACGCACCGTACCCCCACCCCAGCACCCGCGTATGTACGCGCCGTACCCCAGCACCAGCGTATGTCCGCACCGTACCCCCCACCCCAGCACCCGCGTATGTAGGTGCCGTACCTCAGCACACGCGTATGTACGTGCCGTACCCCCCCACCCCAGCACCCGCAATGTACGCGCCGTACCCCAGCACAAGCGTATGTAAGTGCCGGACCCCCCACCACAGCACCCGCGTATGTACGCCCGTACCCCCCACCCCAGCCCCGTACTTGGACGCACTGTACCCCAGCATCGCATATGTACGGTTCGTACAACACCATTGCATATGTGATCACTGTACAACAACATAGCCATGGACGCACCTTACATACGCGAAAACGACTCGTACTGAACCAGGACACTGTAAAACAGCACAAGGAGGGTCAATTCGACTCGCACAACACCACAAAACACGTCTACAGGACAAAAAACAACTAAAACACTGACCTGGCACATCCAAACAGTCAAACAGAGGCCCAAACTCACAACCACCTCTTATAACACACCCACCAAAAGTTCAAACCCAGCCACACCCACAAATGGACCAATAAAAAGGGCCCACAATCACAAACCATGAGCCTTTGCAACAAACCCACTGCTGACAGACATCACACACAAACAACTGCACCCATACACCTTAACTTACACACCTTCACACAACCTCCTTCACACAGACCCCCTCTACACATACACACACACCTACACATTCACACCCACACACCCACAACCACCCACACCCCACACCATGCCCACAGACAAGAATCCAAAGTTGACAAGGGAGGAGCTGGACATCCTTGTCAACGAAATCATCAGAGTCGAGCCACAGCTCTTTGGAACATTGGTCAGACAGACCAGCATATCCCAAAAAACTAGCCTGTGGCAGAGGATCGTCGATCGGGTGAATGCTGTTGCGCCCATCAGAAGGACCAGGAATGAATGTCAAGCCAGGTGGTACGATCTGCGCAGGGCAGTCAAGCGCAAAATGAACGAGCAATACGCCCAGAGTAACATCACAGGAGGTGGGCTGCCCCGCAGACCGGTACATTACCATCCCTGGGAGGAGAAGGTGATGGCCCTGCTTCCACCGGTGGGAGTATACGGAGTCGAAGGAGTTCGAGAGCCTGGTGAGTACACAAACAACTCACATAACATGGGGGAATGGCATTCACACCCCAACTACAACAAATGCACTCACCTACCCCCAAGCCCTCACCTGACACAACCACACTCTAAACAACGCTCAGGCTACTAACATGAGTATGCCCCATTCACAAAGCAAGGCCATGCCATGTCCCAGCCTACACAAACCACAAACCCAAGACAGGATGTCCGGGATGCTGGGAGGGTGGGGATCACTAAACAAATTGTACAACTCAGGAACAGACACCATTGCCCTCAGCCCTTATGGCCCAGGTACATACCCATGCACCATGTGCAATGCGCAGGGACTGGCAAAGTACTGACAAGGTAGCTGACACTTGGCCCTGCTGTAGGCAGCACAAGGTCCTCCTGTGACAACTGCAAACTCGAACACAAACACAACAAGCTCAGAAATCTAGGGCAGGAACTCACACACACTGACATGGCAGCATGCGCCATGGTGGGACAGATACATCACCTGGGAGACCCACTGCCAAATCACACCACACCCACCAGCAGGCACCGTCAATCAATCAACAATCGATCAGGGTACTTGTAAGGTGCGCAATTTACCTGTCAGGTTCTCAAGGCGCAGAGGGGGGTGGGGTTCCACCAATGCTCGAAGAGCCAGGTCTTGAGGAGTCTCCTGAAGGCAAGTAGGTCTTGGGTCAGTCGTAGGTGGGTTGGGAGGGTCTTCTAGGTCCTGGCGGCGAGCTAGGAGAAGGATCTGCTGCAGGCGGGCGTACGTTGGATGCGGGGGACAGCTGCGAGGGCAAGGATGCCGGAGTGGAGCTGGCGGGTTGGGGTGTAGAAGCTGAGTCTGATGTGCAGGTAGGCTTGTCCGGCGGTGTGGAGTGCCTTGTGTGCGTGGCTGAGGAGGCTACAGGTGATCCTTTTGTCGATGTGGAGCCAGTGCAGGTCTCTCAGGAGGGGGGTGATGTGGCTGTGGCGGGGGGCGTTGGCAATCAGTTGTGCCGAGGCGGTTCAGAAGCATTATAGCCGCTGTTGGTGTGTGGATGGGAGTCCTGTGTAGAGTGCAGTGGCGTAGTCCAGTCAGTTGCTGACGAGGGCCTGTGTCACTGTTCTACTTGTTTAAGTCAGGATCCACCAGTAGATCCGGCGGAGCCTGCTTAGGGTGTCGTAGCAGGAGGAGGAGACGCCGTTGACCTGCTTGGACATGGAGAGGGAGGATGCGAGGATCAATCCTAGGTTGCGTGCGTGTTTGGTGGGTGTCGGTGATGTCCCCAGAGCGATCGGCCACCAGGAGTCGTCCCAGGGTTAGGGTGTGGGTCCCAAGATGAGGACCTCCATCTTGTCCGAGTTCAGTTTCAGATGGCCGCTCCGCATTCAGTCGGCGATGGCCCTCAGACCCTCGTGGATGTTTGTCTTGGCGGTGTGAGGGTCCTTGGTGAGGGAGAGGATGAGCTGGGTGTCGTCGGCGTAGGAGATGTCTTTGAGGTTGTGGTGGCGGGCCACTTGTGTGAGGAGGGCCATGTGGATGTTGAACAGCGTCGGGCTGAGTGATGATCACTCACCCCTTACACAAGCACACACCCCCGGGGCAGCCAATGGAGTCACACACTCTCACAATGAACATGTGACACAGCAAGATCAAGCCACAGCCAATAAAGCATCCAAGGCCAAATGCGACATGTCAAAGACCCTGGATAACATTTCAATTAGTCCCCTGCAACATACCCATCCACAAGTGAACATTGATGTGAATGCTAGGCACATACAACTACCTTGAGGAACTGTGGCAACCAGAACATGTATGAAACATGGATGTCGCATGAAACAGCATTAACATTGTCTCTCTCTCACACACAGGGAAACGTCATGGATCTCCCCCCAACACTGGGGGGGGAACAATCACAGGCCCAGGCTCGGCAGGAAGATGAACCCACCGGCAGCGACGACTCTCAGCACTCTGTGGATGACCCCAACCAACCTGGACGCTCTGGTGCCCAAGCCCCTGCAGCACCTGCGTCAGGTACATCTGTGCCAACCACCACCCCCATTCTTGCCGCATCCCAGGAGACACCCAGGAGCCCTGCCCGCACAGAACAACTGAGCGAGTCTGACCTGGAGGGACAAGGTTCTCCGGCCACCCAGGAGGAGGCAGACAACCCTGCAAATGCCATCCCTCAGGGGTCCCGTAGACCCGATGTGCCCACAAAGCCAGGCCAGGCTCGTGTGGGCAGGGGTGGTGGGAGTGGAGGCAGGCGGAGGCGTGAACCTGACCAGGCAGCTGAGGTAACCGGTATGTCACACATACGCCACATCTTGGAGACATACCGGCGTGACACCAGGGCAATCAGCCAGGTAGTGGGGACCCTCAATGAGATTAAGAACCAGCAGGCCGAGCAACACGCCAGTCAACAACAACACCAAGGACGGATGGAGGCAAGACTGGCTGAGCACCTGGCGGTGCAAACGGACATAAGCCGTTCACTCCGTCGGATCGCCGACAACATGGGCAACCCTCCCTGTGCCACCAGGCGAAGACCAGCAGCAGCCACAGGGAGGGAGGAGGTGGAGGATTCATCGGACGGAGCGTCCCAAGCATCGTCAAGGCCTGCATCTGAGGGTCCCGCAAGGAAGGTAGGTCCTGCACGGAAAAGACCGTGAGAGGCAGCGGACCATCCACATCTCCCAGGTCACCTGGCCCTCATGCGCAACAGCAGCACCTCATCCAATGACATTCTCTGCCACATGGACTTGCTGGTCACAGTCTGACCAATGATGACCAACACTGTGGTCTGGACTCTGATGACTCCAAGTGACAAGGATGTCATCTCCCCCTGTGAACTTTGGATTCCATGCACACTGTTTAGCACCTATTTGTCCACACTAAACAGGCCCCCCACCGAGAATAAATCTTAATTTCTACAATTACATGTTGCATTCATTTTGCATGAGTACACAACCTACGTGTGGGGAAATGTCAAACTATGCATGAGTGTTGGACTAACTCCAGCCATCCATACCCTGGAATCTGAGTCTGGGACAGGACACACATGGGTCACAATGTATCATACTATACAGACATGGAGCACAATACTCACCCGTGATGGCCTCAAGCTGCTGAGGGGGGGCATGCATTACTGTGCGGACAGTCCAATTGGGAAGAGTATCCTGAAGGCGTAGAGGTCATGGCTCATGTGGATGTTGCCGGGGAGGGAGTAGCAGGTATGTCTTGCCAGGTGGGAGAACTATGTCCTGCATGCTAGAGTACGGTGGATGTGAAGAATGGTGGCCAGGGCAAGGTTGGACGCACGGAGTTGGCCTAACGGGGTCTCGGATGACAGACAGCCAAGGTTGGTTTGGGGTCTGGGGTTGTGGCCTGCCTCCTGAGTGTGGGTGAGGAGTCTGAAGGTCATCCTGCAGCACACAGTGATCCATTGCAGCTATCTCTGGTGGACGGTGATGTGGCTGGGGCACGGGATGTTGAAGCTGAGGTGTGCACATGCAGCCTGGATGTGGACAAGTTTCCCGGGAGTTAGGATGTACTTGCTCCGTAGAGGGCGGGGCAGTAGTTGACACGGCTGGTGTCGTGGGCCTGGGGCATGGTCTGTCTTTCCCTGGAGTGGATCTATCTGTGGATCATGTGCATCATGCAGAGGGTGTTGCACCCTGAGGTACAGATGCTGGTGATTAGCATGGCAAATGTGAGTGACAAATCCATGATGCACACCATCTTGTGTGCATGGGCACTGGGTGCACAAGCAGTTCACCCACCTGTATGGGGACAATCCTCAGATGATTACCTCAGTCCTGTACAAGTCCAGCCTCAGGTGGCTGATGTTCAGCCATTCATAAATGGATCTCATGCCTTCTAAATGTAAATGTAAATTGCTACTTGTATAGCGCACTACTCACCCGCAAGGGTCTCAAGGCGCTTGTACGAATACCGCTGTGGAACCCGACCTGGCTTTCCCTGTGAGGCGTCCACTCCTGGGCACCCCCAAGGTGGAGGCCAGGCATCCTTAGCGTTGTGGGGGCCGTTGTGGAGATTAAGCAAGCTATTGCTCAGAGTTGCAGAGTGGGACTCCATGATTGGAATGGCACCGAGGCGAGAATTATCAGGTCTGTGGAATTTTTTAGCCCAAGACCCGCTGAGGCGGGGAATTGAACCCTGGTCCCGGGCTAGATCTCTGCATCAGGGTCTGCCGCTCTAATCATTGAGCCACACTTCTCCTCATGAATGTTGGAACTGGCAATGGCTGCGTCTTTGGTGAGGGTGAGGAGCACCTGGCTGCAATGGCATACGAGCTGATGATGAGGTGCTGTGCGCACGTGATGCCAGTGAGGGGGACCTGGACACATTGAAGATTGACACGCTGAGAGATGATACCTGGGCCATGTGCCAGAGGATGCCACTATACTACATGCTGAAGGCTTGAGTCCCACTCCCATGGCCTTGCTGGTGTACGGAGCCAGTGGGGAGTAGGAGGGACATGACCTGGTTGGTTTGACAGGGCCTGGAAGGCGGGGCAGCGCTGTGTAGGCAGTTGGAGTTGCACACTCAGCATGCAAAGGTGTTGTGTGTGGGCATAGGGTATGCCTGAGAGCAGGCGGTAGCTCCTTGGAGGGTGGCTGCAACATCAGACTGTAGTGTGATGTGGGTCATGTAAGGACATGAGGCTCGTGCAATGTGCACGCTGCATGCGCTGACGGTCCAGCCTTTGGCACCGCGTGGGCACAACAGTGGCACAGACAAGCTGATGCCAGCCAAATTAATGGGTGGAGGGAGGAGGGGAGGAGCATCTTTGAGGTGTGTGTGTTGCCAAATCTGTAAACTTTGTGTGCCCTTGCTGCAGGGGCCGCAGCAGCAGGCGGCATGTCCTGGAAACTATGCCAATAGTTGCACACAAAAACAAGGATGTCAGAAAGGACTACTGCAACAGGCGTATGTAAAGGAAGGAGTGTCCGGTTTCCCATGGCACACCCAGAGACAATGGATGTACAATCACCAAAGATGACTGACACCGGATGATGAAACTGAAGGACGAGCTGCGCACAGGATACACACCCTCAGCAGGTGTTTACGGCCTGTTGTGGTCACCAACATGCCCAAATACATACACAACCATGGACATCATGCACAATAGATATTCAAATCCCTGAAGAACTGCATGCATGTTACTAAACTACACATTGACTCATATGCACAATCTTTGACAACTATGCCAGAGATACCGCATGCAAAGTGGCAAGAGACCTGCATTGACAGAGAGGAGGCACCTTGGAGGGTGAGGAACACCTTTATTACTCAGGTTCAGACCTAGGGAAATGCATCAATCTGAACAGACTCACAGGTCATTTGGCTGAACATGTGGGACCTACACTGGACATCTCCTTCACAACACAGATGCTGTAAATCCATTGAACTGGCACACAAGTGAAGGGGGTGAGCCAAACACCCCCTGCTGCACACGGAGGGGCTGCAATTCCCCATTTATCCTCTCATGGGGATGTCCCACACTATGTCCACCCGTAGCATCCGGTAAGTTTCAGAGGGAAGTTGTACACACATTGATGCCTTCATCAGAATCCCCTGTACCATCACAGATGACTGTTACGAAGGGTGACTATCAATACATGGGAGTCATGCAACATGTCATGTGCCCCATGATGAGTTTACACCTGTCAACTGCTCACGAGTTGGAAAATGGATGAATTCATCCAGGTGCTCCAACATGGCTTCTAAAAAATCATGCAGGAAATGGTTGAACATGGTCTGTGACATGCCACCCACATCAGCTATGGTAAATTGAAACGTACCGGTGGCAAAAAAATGTTGGGCTGCCATCACCTTCATCTTGGGGGTCAGCGCAGTAGGATACCTGCGTCGCGGTTGGAGGTGTTGTTCAAGCTTTGCGGTCATGTTCTCAATCAACTGTTGCGAGAAGCGGTAACGTCTTATGCAGTCACGTTCCCTCATGGCACCCAAGTCTGGCATTGGTCGGGGGAGAGGCGGTGCCCTGCAGAAAATTGGAAGGAATAACGAAGAGTGAGTACATAACAACATCAATGTCAATGAACTGAGCACATGCTCAACTGCTACTACACATCTGCTAAATACAGAGTCTGGTCTGTGCAATACATCCAGGACACGTATGCCAGCCAGGTGATACTCCTACGACAAGCCAGATACACCCGTTGATAGTCAAGTTCTACATGACATGCCCCGAAACTAGCTGTGGGCCAGTGTAAGTGAACAGCCAGAGACATCACAGGAGTGACATACATCCAAATAACTGCATTTGAAGGATGTCATCTCATACAGACTGCTGGCGGCAAGCTAGACGCACAGGTCACATGTCATTGGAAATGTACAGATCACACACATAGCGATGAAGGGGTACACGTGAAAAACGAAAACACAGACATGGATACGGCGCAGATATGTCCTCATGTCCAAAAATCATCTTAGAAGCATACAGACACACGTAACGTGTGAATCCACATGTGGCATGGTGTGCGTATATGTGTGCCATGCCCATCTACACACAGACACATGTTGGATGCAGCAACAGCAGATGCAGTTGACGGAACACCAACAGCAAGCTCATGGGAACACATGACACACACAGGACATAGTCACATTGGGGCACGCTGGTACTTAGATGTCAGGTGTTAGTGTCCCTGTCCCTGGCATCAGGGGACATTTGCGGGTGTTGGTGACTGTGCCATACCAGTGATGCAGTGCTTGACACGTTTGTACTACATGCACACATGTGCAAAGTGGGAAGGGGAAGTGTGCCACATACTGCCCCATCACACATGACATGTGTACACAGGTCATCACACATCTATTGTGCTAAAACATGAGGAGACATGTGCCATATCACTGCCTGACACACCTAGGCCCTGCACATGAAGGACTGCAATGACAATGACTTGATGTACAGCCGTGCACGAGTCTGACACCTCCATTCCATTCGTGTGCGCCTCCTATCACCTGTGTAAGCTGTGAAACGCACCGTACACACGCTCTGAGGGCGTGTGAACGGTCTGTATCATCACATTGGTGTTTCCGCCGGAGTACGGGTGTTTGTACGGACCGTACACACGTACGTGTACTACCAGTGTGGACACGTACGTGTCCTACCAGTGTGGACACGTACGTGTACGACCAGTGTGGACACGTACGTGTACGACCAGTGTGGACACGTACGTGTACTACCAGTGTGGACATGTACGTGTACGACCAGTGTGGACACGTACGTGTACGACCAGTGTGGACACGTACATGTACGACCAGTGTGGACATGTACATGTACGACCAGTGTTTACACGTACGTGGACACGTACATGTATGACCAGTGTGTACACGTATGTGTGTGACCAGTGTGTACACTGCCGTAGTACACGTACGTGTACACACTGCTCGTACACGTACGTGTACGACCATAGTACATGTACGTGTACACACTGCTCGTACACGTACGTGTACACACTGGTCATACACGTACGTGTACGACCAGTGTGTACACGTACGTGTACTACGGCAGTGTACACACTGGTTGTACACGTACGTGTACACACTGGTCGTACACGTACGTGTACGACCAGTGTGTACATGGCTGTAGTACACGTACGTGTACACACTAGTTGTACACGTACGTGTACGACCGTCGTACACGTACGTGTACACACTGGTCGTACACGTACGTGTACACACTGGTCATACACGTACGTGTACGACCGTAGTAAATTTACTTGTACACACTGCTTGTACACGTACGTGTACACGTACGTGTACACACTGATCGTACATGTACGTGTACACACTGGTCGTACACGTACGTGTACGACCAGTGTGTACACTGCTGTAGTACACGTACGTGTCCACACTGGTCGTACGTGTACACACTGGTTGTACACGTACGTGTACACACTGGTCGTACACGTACGTGTCCACACTGGTCGTACACGTACGTGTCAAACGCACTGTGCAACTGGTGCCATAGGGGTATGTGTGAAACGCACCGTACCTGTGTGTGGATTGCTAAATTACATAGGGACACATGAGGGACAAGTATTAGGGCCTAAATGCAGGCTGGTTGTAATGGATACCGATTTCAAGTTGACATTTTCCATCATGTGGCCTGTAAAAGGCAGTTGGCAACTAAATACAATGTTGCAAAGTGGTTGTTGACTTCACATTATGCTCAAATTTTGAACCATGCAAAGGCACTTACTGGTGTATGTTTAAAGGGATTGGAGGAACCGTAGGATGCAAATGAGACAGACCAATCACTCTGTACTCCTGTAAATGAAACAGCCCAGCAAGGCAGATATAAGTCAGCCAGAACCCATGAGAGGGCACTTGCCTGCACTACCTTTCACTCGACACCACTGCTGCTGCCTGTGCTTCCTCTGTGTTAGACCCGGCCCTCGTAACATAGCTAGACCTGGCCCCGGCACCTCACACCAGCCCCCAAACCCACGGCCTAGCCGATCCTTCCCACCAAAACTCACACGCACCCAACCCGGACTTCCCCGTCCGTGGCCTTCCTCCCTTCGGCCACACCGGGCCCGCGTGCCCACTTCATGCATCAAGATGGCCGCCCGGCCCCAGCGCAACCCGGGCCTAGAGGCGCCACTCCGGCTGGAGGACACCACGCTCCCCTTGGGATGAGAGAGGGAGGAGCAGTTTCTATCACACCTCTGCGCTTCCCTGGGACGGTGGGTTTCGATCGACCTGCCGGCCTCCCCGAGGGCTGGCTCCACGCCTGCTGGGCGTCTGGGACTCCTCCCGACCCAGCCCTGAAAGGATCAAAAGACAATGGCAGGAAACCCCAACAAGCGACCCCCAGGTGACAAGACCCCTGCCTGCACATACTCCGGACATCAAAGAGGAGTCGCCCTATAACAAGGGGTGCTCTGGGACTGTCCGGCAGATTCGCCTTGGAACACCTGAGCCCTGCTGAGTGACTCGCGGCTCCCTGAAGATCGTAAGACCTCTGAACTTGTGCTTGAGCCCTGCTGAGTGACTAGCGGCTCCCAGAAGATTGTAAGACCTCCGAACTTGTGCTTGAGCCCTGCTGAGTGACTCGCGGCTCCCTGAAGATCGTAAGACCTCCGAACTTGTGCTTGAGCCCTGCTGAGTGACTCGCGGCTCCTCGAAGATCGTAAGACCACCGAACTTGTAACCGAGCCCTGCTGAGTGACTCGCGGCTCCCACAGACTCTCTTGGTCCCGCCGGACCCCACGACGACAAGCGTATCCCCCAGCTCGAGGATTGTGAGCTGTGCGCCGGGTACGCTCCTGCATTTGATCCATATCCCCAAAGACTGTCCCGCTACCTCCTAACCCCCTCCAAGACTCTGTGAGCCCACGCTCTGCTTGTATATATTTGCCTGGCTGATCATAAAGATCCTACCACTTCGATCTGATAAAGATTTGCTCTTAAGAACTCCTCGTGTGGTGTCTCTCTGTCGTGTGGTGCCGAGTGTGCGATCCTAGATACGAGGTTCCTCCCCTGAGGAGTCTCCCGCCAGTGCCCGGCTACGATACCTCGAGGGTGGGTCTCAGGGCAGTCAGGGCCCCCTCCGGGCCCCTCTGAGGCGGCCTTCTAACATTGGTGGCAAGCGACGGGATTCGGGCCCATAATCTAGAGATCGTACCGTGAACGGCTGACGCACTACCGACAAAGATGGCAGAAGGAAACGCCGTGGTTCTCATAGAAAACGACGCCAGTACCGTGTTCCAGGTGGAACAGCTGGAAGAGTACACTCACAAGGAACTAAAACAATTCTGTAAGGAACTCAGAATCGCTACCACTGGTCTCAACACCAAAGAAGATATGCAAAAGGCACTGAAAGCTTGGGTGGATTCTGGAGCCTCCCGCCCAGAAGGAGCGGGGGAGCCCCACGACGAAGCTGGACCCTCCCAAGGAGAACGCCGCAGCAACCAGGTGCGAGGCTTCGTACCAGACGGGGGCCTATCCCTGGAGGAACTCGCAGACAGAGAAAAAAGTCGCCATCACGAGCTCGAATTAGCCAAAATTGAGGGCGAGTTGAAATTAGCCGAGAAAAAGCTAGCAGTAGAACAGTTGCGAGTACAAGGAGAACTAGAAGAGAAGAAACTCCAACGAGAACACGAGGGAAGGAGACTTCAACTGGAACATGAACGCAGCCTGAAGGAAATAGAATTGAAAGCAAGAAGCGAAGAAACGCGGCCCCCGGGGAACCGGGAGGCGGCCGCCCCGACGGAGCAGAAGGTCCACATCCCCAAGGATGTGGTCAAAGAATATTACAAAAATGATGACATTCAGCAGTGGTTCCGGGCCTACGAGGTCGCCATGACCTCCCATCGGGTCCCGCAGAAGGATTGGGGGGCTGGGTTATGGGGACGATTCCTGAGCGAAGGAAGAGACACCCTGCTCGACCTACCCACCTCCATGCAAACCTCCTATGAACACATGAAAGCAGCCCTCCTCACAAGGTACGGCCTCACCCCGGAGATGTACCGCCAGCAGTTCCGGGACTGCAGGAATATCCCGGGTACCACCTGGGTGGAATATGTGAATTTCTTCAGCCGCGCCTTCGATGGGTGGATCAAGGGCAGCAAGGTATCCACCATGGAAGAACTAACCGACCTTATGTTGTGGGAACACCTGGCGGCCAACTGCTTTGTGGAACTACGCCAGCATCTGCTCGACAGCAAGCTCACAGACCCAAGAAAGCTGGCTGTCGAGGCGGATCGCTGGACCAACACCCGGGTCTCCCTGGGCCCTGTAGGAGAGTACCCCCGAGCCAGTCAGGGACCACCCCGCCAGAGAGGGGGGGGAAACCAGGGAGGGCAGAGAGAGTCCCAAGCTAGTCCACCGAAGTCCCAACCTCCACCTTTCCCGGCACCCCCACCAGCTGTATCCGGCCCCCCCCTTAGACGGGGGCACCGGGTAACCATCACTTGTTTCCGTTGCCAGAAGTCCGGGCATTACGCCAACGACCCTGAATGCCCCATGGCCCCACGCACCACTCAGGCAGCACTCCCTGCTAGACAGATAGCCAATGTAGCCCTGGGGGAGGAGGTTGAGGAGGCCGAGGAGTGGGAACCCGCAGCTATGGCCCTAGTATCCTTAGGAGATAGGGAGATGGTCCCTGGGAGCCTCCTGCCCTCTAACACAAAGAAATATGGGCAGCTCGTAAAGATCAATGGCCACCAAGTAGAAGCCCTCCGTGACACCGGGGCCAGCATCACCGGTGTCCTCAGCCATTTAGTACACGAAGAATAGGTCCTCCCCAACGTCTTTTGCCCTGTCATTTCAGCCGATAACACAGAAAGCCTATGTAAGGTAGCCCTGGTGCCCTTTGAGTGGGGAGGGGTGGTCGGTAAACTAAAGGTTGCAGTGAGAACCTCCCAGCCCGTCGACTGTCTCCTGGGGAACGACCTGGAAAGTTCCCCCTGGGGACAAGTTGAGCGCAAGACCCACCTAGGGATGATGGGCCTCCCTGAGTGGGTGTGCGCCACCACTCGATCCATGGCGGCTCGACTGACCCCCCTGAGGGAAGTCGACGACGCCCTGATCCCTGAAGATAGGATGGTCCCAGCCGAGGGTCCCCCCATTCCCCCACCAGAAGAGCCGATCGCCAGTGACGAACCCCCGCCTTCCGACTCCACCCCAGTCACCGAGGTAGGCGACCTGCCCGAATTAGCCCATTGGCGCCACGAGGGGGGCCCCTCCCGAGAAGAGTTCTGCCGAGAACAGGCTACCTGTCCCTCCCTGGTCGGGCGCCGGCAACAGGCAGAGGCCCAGGCCGCAGGCGACCAGACGGGGACGCACCGGGTGTATTGGGAGAATGACCTTCTGTACAGCGAACAGAAGTCGGTGGAGCTAGGGTCCGGCCGGGTGCTGGTGGTACCCCTACGCTTCTGAAACCTCCTCCTGGGCTTGGCCCATGATGTTCCCCTCGCAGGCCACTTGGGCCAGGACAAAACGTACAGTCGCCTCGTGACCCACTTCTACTGGCCCAGAATGAAAGCAGATGTAGGAGCCCACTGCAAGTCCTGTCCCACGTGCCAGGCCAGTGGGAAGAGCGGAGGGAAGAGCAAGGCTCCCCTCCAACCCTTCCCTGTCGTCAGTACCCCTTTTGAGCGGGTCGGGATCGACATTGTAGGGCCCCTGGACCCCCCAACTTCCCAAGGGCACCGGTTCATCCTCGTCCTGGTGGACCATGCCACCCGTTACCCTGAGGCCATCCCCCTGCGCACCGTCACGGCCCCCGTGGTGGGCCGGGCGTTGATGGGAATCTTCTCCCGCATGGGTTTCCCCCGCGAGGTCGTGAGCGATCGCGGTACCAACTTTATCTCCCGATACATGAAGTCCTTATGGCAACAATGCGGGGTGTCCTATAAGTTCACCACCCCGTACCACCCCCAAGGAAACGGCCTGGTAGAGCGGTTTAACCGGACTCTGAAGGGGATGATCGTGGGCCTGGAAGAGCCCCTCCGGCGTAAGTGGGACATCCTGCTCCCCTGCCTCCTATTCGCATACCGCGAAGTTCCCCAGAAATCCTTGGGGTTCAGCCCCTTTGAGTTACTCTACGGGCACCCCATCAGGGGGCCCCTCAGCCTGGTCAAGGAAGGTTGGGAGGCCGCGCCCCGAGGCCCCCCCCGAGATGTGTTCCGTTACGTCCTGACCCTCCGGAACCAGACTAGAAGGTTCCGAGAGATGGCCGAGGCCAACCTGGAGGCGAGTCAGGAGGAGATGAAGCGCTGGTACGACCAGAACGCCACTCTGGTCGAGTTTCAGCCGGGCCAGCAGGTATGGGTCATGGCCCCCGTGAAACCCTGCGCCCTCCAGGATAAATGGACCGGGCCCTTCAAGGTGGTTGAGCGGAAGAGCCAGGTCACGTACTTGGTGGACGTCCAGTCCTCCCGGGACCCCCTCCGGGTCCTCCACGTGAACCGCCTCAAGCCCCACTTTGTGCGAACGGAGCTGAGCCTCCTACTGGCCACGGATGATGGGTCCGAGGAGGAGTCAGATCCTCTCCCGGATCTCCTGTGCACCAAAGAGAAGGACGGCTCCGTAGAAGGAGTGAACCTCGCCCCGTCTCTCACTCCCCAGCAACGTGAAGATTGCCGCCAGCTCCTAGGGCAGTTTTCGGACCTCTTCTCCCTGGTCCCTAAGGTCACCGACTGGTGTGTCCATGACGTGGATACCGGGGACAGTCCGCCAGTGAGACACCGGGCCTACCGAGTCCCTGATCGGGTCCGGTCCTGCATCCAAGCCGAAGTCTCGAAAATGTTGACCCTAGGCGTGATCGAACCCTCAGACAGCCCCTGGGCCAGCCCCGTGGTCCTGGTCCCGAAAGCAGCTGCCCCCGGGGTCGCACCAGAACTCCGCTTCTGCGTGGACTACCGGGGACTCAATGAAGTCACCCGAGCCGATGCCCACCCCATTCCCCGAGCCGACGAGCTCATTGACCGGCTCGGGGCTGCTCGGTTCCTCAGCACCTTCGATCTCACCTGCGGCTACTGGCAAATTGCGCTCACAGAAGGAGCCAAGGACCGGTCCGCCTTCTCCACCCCGGATGGGCACTATCGCTTTCGCGTAATGCCCTTCGGGATGAAAAATGCCCCGGCCACCTTCCAGCGACTGGTAAATAGAGTCCTGGCCGGGCTGGAAAAATTCAGTGCCGCGTATCTCGACGATATCGCAGTTTTTAGCTCCGAGTGGAGTGAGCACCTCCAGCACCTTCGGAGGGTGCTGACCGCCCTGCGCCAGGCAGGCCTCACCGTGAAAGCCAGTAAGTGCCAGATTGGGCAAGGTTCGGTAACCTACCTGGGGCACCAGGTCGGAAGCGGGCAGGTCGCCCCTCTACAGCCCAAAATCGATGCCATCCTAGCCTGGGAACCCCCCACTACCCAAACGGAGGTCCGAGCCTTTCTGGGCCTCACGGGCTACTACCGGAGATTCATCCGGAATTACGGCAGCCTGGTCGGTCCCCTCACGGGACTCACGTCCAAAAAGCAGCCCAAGAAGGTGCAATGGTCCCCTGCCTGCCAAGAGGCGTTCGAGGCCCTGAAAGCGGCCATGTGTACTGCCCCCGTCCTCCAGGCCCCCGACTACTCCAAAGAGTTTGTGGTACAGACTGATGCTTCCGAGCATGGCATCGGGGCAGTCCTCTCCCAGGTAAATGACCAAGGCCTAGACCAGCCCGTAGCCTTCCTCAGCCGAAGACTGTTGCCCAGGGAACAGAGATGGAGCACCATCGAGCGAGAGGCATTCGCCGTAGTCTGGGCCCTCAAGAAACTACGCCCTTACCTGTTCGGCACCCATTTCAAGGTCCAAACCGACCATCGCCCCTTGCGGTGGCTCATGCAGATGCGAGGGGAAAATCCCAAGCTGCTGCGGTGGTCAATCTCCCTCCAGGGGATGGATTTCACCGTGGAGCATCGCCCTGGGGCTGACCACGCCAACGCCGATGGCCTCTCCCGGTTCTTCCGCCTCAGCGAAGAGAACCCCCAAGAAGATGGGTAGTTCTCTCCGGCTTTCAGCTGGGGGGGACGCGTGTTAGACCCGGCCCTCGTAACATAGCTAGACCTGGCCCCTGCACCTCACACCAGCCCCCAAACCCACGGCCTAGCCGATCCTTCCCACCAGAACTCACACGCACCCAACCCGGACTTCCCCGTCCGTGGCCTTCCTCCCTTCGGCCACACCGGGCCCGCGTGCCCACTTCATGCATCAAGATGGCCGCCCGGCCCCAGCGCAACCCGGGCCTAGAGGCGCCACTCCGGCTGGAGGACACCACGCTCTCCTTGGGATGAGAGAGGGAGGAGCAGTTTCTATCACACCTCTGCGCTTCCCTGGGACGGTGGGTTTCGATCGACCTGCCGGCCTCCCCGAGGGCTGGCTCCACGCCTGCTGGGCGTCTGGGACTCCTCCCGACCCAGCCCTGAAAGGATCAAAAGACAATGGCAGGAAACCCGAACAAGCGACCCCCAGGTGACAAGACCCCTGCCTGCACAGACTCCGGACATCAAAGAGGAGTCGCCCTATAACAAGGGGTGCTCTGGGACTGTCCGGCAGATTCGCCTTGGAACACCTGAGCCCTGCTGAGTGACTCGCGGCTCCCTGAAGATCGTAAGACCTCCGAACTTGTGCTTGAGCCCTGCTGAGTGACTCGCGGCTCCCTGAAGATCGTAAGACCTCCGAACTTGTGCTTGAGCCCTGCTGAGTGACTCGCGGCTCCCTGAAGATCGTAAGACCTCCGAACTTGTGCTTGAGCCCTGCTGAGGGACTCGCGGCTCCTCGAAGATCGTAAGACCACCAAACTTGTAACCGAGCCCTGCTGAGTGACTCGCGGCTCCCACAGACTCTCTTGGTCCCGCCGGACCCCACGACGACAAGCGTATCCCCCAGCTCGAGGATTGTGAGCTGTGCGCCGGGTACGCTCCTGCATTTGATCCATATCCCCAAAGACTGTCCCGCTACCTCCTAACCCCCTCCAAGACTCTGTGAGCCTACGCTCTGCTTGTATATATTTGCCTGGCTGATCATAAAGATCCTACCACTTCGATCTGATAAAGATTTGCTCTTAAGAACTCCTCGTGTGGTGTCTCTCTGTCGTGTGGTGCCGAGTGTGCGATCCAAGATACGAGGTTCCTCCCCTGAGGAGTCTCCCGCCAGTGCCCGGCTACGATACCTCGAGGGTGGGTCTCAGGGCAGTCAGGGCCCCCTCCGGGCCCCTCTGAGGCGGCCTTCTAACACTCTGGCACCATGTCCAGGTCTGTGGAGAGGGCCCAGCCTTTCACCCAAGAGGAGAATTAGGCAGTGCTTGATATCATCCTCCCACAGTACCCCAGCCTGTATGGGAGACCAGGGGAGCAGGTGAGTGCTGACTCCACTACCTTTGACTGTGCACCTTTTTTGTGACTGTCACTTCTGGCATTGTGTCCAGGTGTGACAGACATGCAATGTTGTTTAGAATGGGTCCCAGGGGGGGGAATGGCTTATGTCTCCCATGCAGAGCATGATGTAGTTCCTGTGTGCACTCCTCACTTGCATTGTGCTTACTGTGACATTCACTGCATAGTGCATGGCACATTCAGCCTGCCCAATCCTTTGGGCCATTTTTGTTCTATAGTCCTGAGGTGATTCAGTGGCACCCCCGGTGTGACAGGTGACTGTACCCACAGATGTGTGTGAGTTGAGTGGAGCTGTGGTGAGAGTGTCCAAATGATGTGTACGCCCCCTGGACATTGATGTGTGTGAATGTTCCTTGTCATGTGGGTGAGTGTCTATGTGGAGTGTTGTACCACAGCTGCATGGAGGAGGCAACAGCTCCACCCATCTGATGTGAGAAGTAAGCCGTGCAGAGTGTCTGACTTGCTGAGCTAGCACCACACCTGTGACACCCAACAGGCAAGCGGCACATGTGCAGAGTGAGGTTTGTATCCGCTGTTGCCAATGGCAGGTGATTGATCTGTGCCTGTGTGTGTCTGTGTACTCTGCTGAGGTTGCGTCAGTGGCCTGGGGCTTGTGACTGCTTGGAGGTGCTGTCCATCAGCCTGGTGTTGCATGTGATGCACAGCATGTGCCATGATCAGGGAGTGTGTTGCACCCCTCATGCCACCTGTGTACTTTCAATGCTATCTAGTGCATTGGGGCTTCCACAGATGCTAATGTCCCTATGACAAAGGTGCTATTTGTTGCCAGCATACTATGCCCTGTTCAACATATCAAAGATGTTCAAATGTGTGTCTCTGTGACATGGAGCAGGTGTAGTGATGTTGTCTTACTTTGTCATCCTCACAGGTAACTGCCTATGCCAAGGGGGAGATATGGAAGCGGGCCGTTAGGGCCGTGAGATCAGTGGAGGGTCGCAGTCGGCGCCTAGCCCAAGTGAGGAAACGCTGGCAGGACATCCGGTGCTGGACCCGGAGGATCACCCGGCGCCAGCTGAAGGACTCACCTCCACGCAAGCACGGCAGGCATCGATGCCTGACCCACCAGAAGAAGCGTGTCCTGGCGGTGGTCTTCCCTGACTTGGATAGGCGGTTACAGGAGTTGCAGCAGCAGGAAGGGGGTAGGTACATGTGTGTTTGTTGTGTGTCACCAGCTTTTGGAAGTGCTCAATCGCCTGGATACACTGCGAGGGTTAATTTGTGCAGTGCATATCCTGTTCCCCAAAGTCAAACAGTGCTGTTCTTCCTCCTTTCCCCTCCTTGACATGTGTTCCCTGGTCTGTATGTAATCACTATTGCACATGGTCATCTAGGCTGGCAGTTACTCCAAGTGCACATTGCTTTCTGCATCATGTGGGGGGTGGTCTGAGACATGTGTCGTTACCTTGCCTGTGCCCTGTCCTGTTCAGTCATTTGGGGGTCCATATTAGTTGGCACTGATGCTGAGTCTCGACATAGGAGTGTGATTTTTCAAATAAACAGACTTGCAGCATGCATGACCGATGTTGTGGCCTCATACATGATGTGCATGCGTGGGAGATATGCATAGTGCGGGGACCGTAGCTCATGTTAGAGTCAGATATTTCCTGGACCATGGAGTAGTGTGCATACTACAGTCCCCTAAGACACCCTTGCCTCGAAATCATGTGTGTCATCCAACACTGTGCCCATTCTCTGTGTGTTCAGCATAGTTTGGCCTCTGTGGCATTGTTTCCTGGCCTCATTTGTATTTGTCTAAAGTGTGCTACAT
This sequence comes from Triturus cristatus, assembly GCF_964204655.1. Classification (NCBI taxonomy): domain Eukaryota; kingdom Metazoa; phylum Chordata; class Amphibia; order Caudata; family Salamandridae; genus Triturus; species Triturus cristatus. The sequence goes on along the minus strand of NC_140591.1, from coordinate 1,076,148,765 downwards.
GTGCCCATTGTACAGGCTGACCCCATTTTGCTTGTGCATCCTCACACTGGGCAGTGCCTGTGTGTCTATGTACAACTATCTGTTGATGGTTGTTTGTCACAAATATGTGTTGGCAGCCTCACGAGGTGATGTGGAGTACATTTAGGAATTCTTGATGCACATTTTGGTTAACCCAGATTAAGAGGTGTAACTTCTTGATCTGTCTCAATAACATTGTCTCAGGTATGGGGGGTTTGTGCGGGCAAGGCCTACATGTCCAAACCTTATGTCTCCTTGCCAGGTCTGACCTGTGTGTGATAATTGTCTGGACAGACACTCAACATGCAGTGACCCAGTCATGTTGTGCTGGGTTTAATGTTTGTGCTTTGCAGCATGTGTCAAAATACATGGCTCATGCTCATCCATTTCTGCCATCAGTGTGTGGTCGAGATGCTACGTAGTTTGGTCTGTGTGTGCTGACATCTGTGTGGACATTCTAGCTTGCCATGAGGGTGTCTCCTCAGTGCAGGTGCTCCTTATCCAGGCACATTGCAGGCCCATTAGCTAATGGATTGTCCTGTGTTTGAACATGTGTGCCACTCCACATGACAGGCAGTGGGTCAGATGTGTTGCCAACTGTGTCATCATGGTACGGATGGCCATGTGACAGGTGGCATGATTCAAGGCGTTTAGTCAAAAAGTATTGTACCTTGGCACTCACTACACTTGTCAACATGTCTCAATTTTTCATATGCTTCATTTTGCTAGTTTGTTGTGAAGGACAATAATGTCAGATGTCTCCCAGGGAAGTGCAAAAGAAAGTACTTTTACACTTTCCATGGACACGCTGGCACATTTTAAAGAAAGGCACAGTTCGATTACCACTTGTTTTCTGATTATACATATCCATGTTCACACAGTGTGTTTGCATTTGGATAAGTCCTTGGTTGTTGCTGATACCAACTTACGAATGTCAAGTCATCCAGACCACCGTGGTGCCATGTATATGTACTTACTGATACCCCATTTCTTCTTTACAGTGGCTTATTTCAATTCGGCTGGCAGCTCATACAATGACTGTGTAAATGTATTTTTGTGTGCACCTCATTGTGTGACTTCTGTCATACAGGCAGATGTGTCTTCTGTTCACAAAGTGGCACATTCACACATTCTAAACCCGTACATTGTGTAAAGTGTTGTGAGTCCCAAGGGATCGCAATGTTTTTGGTTAGGGTTTCCAAAGTACTAACAGGTCTCAGAGTGTGGGGACACCTTCAGCATTGAGGTGTGTTATTTGGCCTTGGATGTACCAATACTGTTTCGTTCACAGTGAACAAGAGGTGGCATGCCTTCACAGTCTTGCTGTGCTCAACTGTCCCCAGACACTAGCTTCTCAGTATAATTCGATATCAAGTTATTTGATGTTGTGTCATAATCTCCATTGTTTCCAAGTGGCATGGTGGGTCAACCAACTGGGGAGTGCAGGGTTACATATGTGCGGACTATACTAGATGTTACTCATGATGCATTTCCTGATATGCACTGTGACATTTTTGTTTGGACTCATGTGTCTGTTGTATACAGGTGACTGATTATTTTCTGTATCTTCACCTTGCCAACAGCATCATCGGAGGACACAGAGGGAGACACCTGTACGGACGTGGAGGAGGGATCCAGCACCGCCGCCACCACTGCTGGCGAGTCTGTGGGAGCAAGTGGCACAGAGGTAGAGGGGAGTCAGGCTGAGGACCTGTCTAGTGACAACACCGACTACGACGCTGACGGGTCCGAGGCTGAACTCCTCAAGGGGGCGGAGGCTGCTACAACACTTGGCAGCAGCACTACATCTGTCACCGCCCCCTCCATTCTCATCACCACCCTCCCAGTTGCTCCGGTCCCCTCTGTCCGTGCTAGGCAACACCGTGTCTCCTTCGTGCCAGGTACCGCACCTCCTTCCCCTGTCCCCCCTGCTGCCCTCACTGCAGAGTCTGTGGACATTCTGCGGCAGTTGCAGGTTGGCCAGACATCGATGCTGAATGTCCTCCATGGCCAAACCAGAATGATGACACAGATGGTGTCGTACATGGAGGGCATGTCATCAGCGATGTCTGACCAACGGATGTTGCTAAGGTCCATGGACTCTTCACTGACGGCAGCAGTGAGTCTCCTGCAGCGCTTTGTCCCCCTCTACCCCTGCACCATCCACACTTCCCACTCCCATGCCTGTCCCAAGCACACACAGACATTCCCAAGCACGCACCCCACCAGACACAAGCAGCACACCACCACGTAAGGGCAAGCGCACTCCTCCTGGCACGCACACTCAGGGGGATGAAGGCACACGCACTGGGTCTGGGGCACACAGGCATACACGCAGCCACAGTCCGAGTCCGCATGCCGCACTACCCAGTCCCTCCAAAGGCACTCCCCTCGGCTCCCTACCACACCACCTGACAAGGAGGCCTACTTGGCTGTGCTGGGCCTCAGCCCCTCTGGCTCTCCAGCCCGCAAACGGGAACGGCACTCCACGGGTAGGGGAGTTGAGCCTCCCCCATGTCCACCCCCTCCCCCAGTAGTGCTGCACCCCATCACTCTGACCCCCGCCTCCTTTGAGCCTGTGTTTTCTTCGGGTGCAGAGGATACGCTGGACGACCTGGCAGCAGTGTGCAGCGCCGAGCTGACCTCCACCTTTGGCACTGCCTCACCCCCCGTGGTGAAGGCGTCCGTCCCTGCACCCACCACACCTACCCTTACACCTCCTGTACCTGCGGTGCCTGGTCCTTCCCCACACGATGCCCCCCCCAGTCGACGAGCCTGAGGGTTCTAATGTGCAGGCAAGCTAGGGGAGACGCGTGGCCATGTGTTCCCCCCAAGGACTTCTGATCTGGACTGACCATGTGCCTTTGTAAATAGTGTCCTTTTCTAAATTTTCATTTAATGCTGAATAAAACATTTTCTTTTCACTTTGAACACTATTGCATTTCAGGTATTGATGTGGGTGCTGATGGTCCCGGAGTTGGGGTTGTGGTAATGTGTTATGTTTCAGGAAAAAGTAGTAGTCTGATGCTCATGGGAAGGACCATGGTATCTGCGTGCCATCACAAGGTCTGTTAGAAGGCCGCCTCAGAGGGGCCCGGAGGGGGCCCTGACTGCCCTGAGACCCACCCTCGAGGTATCGTAGCCGGGCACTGGCGGGAGACTCCTCAGGGGAGGAACCTCGTATCTAGGATCGCACACTCGGCACCACACGACAGAGAGACAGCACACGAGGAGTTCTTAAGAGCAAATCTTTATCAGATCGAAGTGGTAGGATCTTTATGATCAGCCAGGCAAATATATACAAGCAGAGCGTGGGCTCACAGAGTCTTGGAGGGGGTTAGGAGGTAGCGGGACAGTCTTTGGGGATATGGATCAAATGCAGGAGCGTACCGGGCGCACAGCTCACAATCCTCGAGCTGGGGGATACGCTTGTCGTCGTGGGGTCCGGCGGGACCAAGAGAGTCTGTGGGAGCCGCGAGTCACTCAGCAGGGCTCGGTTACAAGTTCGGTGGTCTTACGATCTTCGAGGAGCCGCGAGTCACTCAGCAGGGCTCAAGCACAAGTTCGGAGGTCTTACGATCTTCAGGGAGCCGCGAGTCACTCAGCAGGGCTCAAGCACAAGTTCGGAGGTCTTACGATCTTCAGGGAGCCGCGAGTCACTCAGCAGGGCTCAGGTGTTCCAAGGCGAATCTGCCGGACAGTCCCAGAGCACCCCTTGTTATAGGGCGACTCCTCTTTGATGTCCGGAGTCTGTGCAGGCAGGGGTCTTGTCACCTGGGGGTCGCTTGTTGGGGTTTCCTGCCATTGTCTTTTGATCCTTTCAGGGCTGGGTCGGGAGGAGTCCCAGATGCCCAGCAGGCGTGGAGCCAGCCCTCGGGGAGGCCGGCAGGTCGATCGAAACCCACCGTCCCAGGGAAGCGCAGAGATGTGATAGAAACTGCTCCTCCCTCTCTCATCCCAAGGGGAGCGTGGTGTCCTCCAGCCGGAGTGGCGCCTCTAGGCCCGGGTCGCGCTGGGGCCGGGCGGCCATCTTGATGCATGAAGTGGGCACGCGGGCCCGGTGTGGCCGAAGGGAGGAAGGCCATGGACGGGGAAGTCCGGGTTGGGTGCGTGTGAGTTCTGGTGGGAAGGATCGGCTAGGCCATGGGTTTGGGGGCTGGTGTGAGGTGCAGGGGCCAGGTCTAGCTATGTTAAGAGGGCCGGGTCTAACACGCGTCCCCCCCAGCTGAAAGCCGGAGAGAACTACCCATCTTCTTGGGGGTTCTCTTCGCTGAGGCAGAAGAACCGGGAGAGGCCATCGGCGTTGGCGTGGTCAGCCCCAGGGCGATGCTCCACGGTGAAATCCATCCCCTGGAGGGAGATTGACCACCGCAGCAGCTTGGGGTTTTCCCCTCGCATCTGCATGAGCCACCGCAAGGGGCGATGGTCGGTTTGGACCTTGAAATGGGTGCCGAACAGGTAAGGGCGTAGTTTCTTGAGGGCCCAGACTACGGCGAATGCCTCTCGCTCGATGGTGCTCCATCTCTGTTCCCTGGGCAACAGTCTTCGGCTGAGGAAGGCTACGGGCTGGTCTAGGCCTTGGTCATTTACCTGGGAGAGGACTGCCCCGATGCCATGCTCGGAAGCATCAGTCTGTACCACAAACTCTTTGGAGTAGTCGGGGGCCTGGAGGACTGGGGCAGTACACATGGCCGCTTTCAGGGCCTCGACCGCCTCTTGGCAGGCAGGGGACCATTGCACCTTCTTGGGCTGCTTTTTGGACGTGAGTCCCGTGAGGGGACCGACCAGGCTGCTGTAATTCCGGATGAATCTCCGGTAGTAGCCCGTGAGGCCCAGAAAGGCTCGGACCTCCGTTTGGGTAGTGGGGGGTTCCCAGGCTAGGATGGCGTCGATTTTGGGCTGTAGAGGGGCGATCCGCCCGCTTCCGACCTGGTGCCCCAGGTAGGTTACCGAACCTTGCCCAATCTGGCACTTACTGGCTTTCACGGTGAGGCCTGCCTGGCGCAGGGCGGTCAGCACCCTCCGAAGGTGCTGGAGGTGCTCACTCCACTCGGAGCTAAAAACTGCGATATCGTCGAGATACGCGGCACTGAATTTTTCCAGCCCGGCCAGGACTCTATTTACCAGTCGCTGGAAGGTGGCCGGGGCATTTTTCATCCCGAAGGGCATTACGCGAAAGCGATAGTGCCCATCCGGGGTGGAGAAGGCGGACTGCTCCTTGGCCCCTTCTGTGAGCGCAATTTGCCAGTAGCCGCAGGTGAGATCGAAGGTGCTGAGGAACCGAGCAGCCCCGAGCCGGTCAATGAGCTCGTCAGCTCGGGGAATGGGGTGGGCATCGGCTCGGGTGACTTCATTGAGTCCCCGGTAGTCCACGCAGAAGCGGAGTTCTGGTGCGACCCCGGGGGCAGCTGCTTTCGGGACCAGGACCACGGGGCTGGCCCAGGGGCTGTCTGAGGGTTCGATCACGCCTAGGGTCAACATTTTCGAGACTTCGGCTTGGATGCAGGACCGGACCCGATCAGGGACTCGGTAGGCCCGGTGTCTCACTGGCGGACTGTCCCCGGTATCCACCTCATGGACACACCAGTCGGTGACCTTAGGGACCAGGGAGAAGAGGTCCGAAAACTGCCCTAGGAGCTGGCGGCAATCTTCACGTTGCTGGGGAGTGAGAGACGGGGCGAGGTTCACTCCTTCTACGGAGCCGTCCTTCTCTTTGGTGCACAGGAGATCCGGGAGAGGATCTGACTCCTCCTCGGACCCATAATCCGTGGCCAGTAGGAGGCTCAGCTCCGTTCGCACAAAGTGGGGCTTGAGGCGGTTCACGTGGAGGACCCTGAGGGGGTCCCGGGGGGACTGGACGTCCACCAAGTACGTGACCTGGCTCTTCCGCTCAACCACCTTGAAGGGCCCGGTCCATTTATCCTGGAGGGCGCAGGGTTTCACGGGGGCCATGACCCATACCTGCTGGCCCGGCTGAAACTCGACCAGAGTGGCGTTCTGGTCGTACCAGAGCTTCATCTCCTCCTGACTCGCCTCCAGGTTGGCCTCGGCCATCTCTCGGAACCTTCTAGTCTGGTTCCGGAGGGTCAGGACGTAACGGAACACATCTCGGGGGGGGCCTCGGGGCGCGGCCTCCCAACCTTCCTTGACCAGGCTGAGGGGCCCCCTGACGGGGTGCCCGTAGAGTAACTCAAAGGGGCTGAACCCCAAGGATTTCTGGGGAACTTCGCGGTATGCGAATAGGAGGCAGGGGAGCAGGATGTCCCACTTACGCCGGAGGGGCTCTTCCAGGCCCGCGATCATCCCCTTCAGAGTCCGGTTAAACCGCTCTACCAGGCCGTTTCCTTGGGGGTGGTACGGGGTGGTGAACTTATAGGACACCCCGCATTGTTGCCATAAGGACTTCATGTATCGGGAGATAAAGTTGGTACTGCGATCGCTCACAACCTCGCGGGGGAAACCCATGCGGGAGAAGATTCCCATCAACGCCCAGCCCACCACGGGGGCCGTGATGGTGCGCAGGGGGATGGCCTCAGGGTAATGGGTGGCATGGTCCACCAGGACGAGGATGAACCGGTGCATTTGGGAAGTTGGGGGGTCCAGGGGCCCTACAATGTCGATCCCGACCCGCTCAAAAGGGGTTCTGACGACAGGGAAGGGTTGGAGGGGAGCCTTGCTCTTTCCTCCGCTCTTCCCACTGGCCTGGCACGTGGGACAGGACTTGCAGTGGGCTCCTACATCTGCTTTCATTCTGGGCCAGTAGAAGTGGGTCACGAGGCGACTGTACGTTTTGTCCTGGCCCAAGTGGCCTGCGAGGGGAACATTGTGGGCCAAGCCCAGGAGGAGGTTTCGGAAGCGTAGGGGTACCACCAGCACCCGGCCGGACCCTAGCTCCACCGACTTCTGTTCGCTGTACAGAAGGTCATTCTCCCAATACACCCGGTGCGTCCCCGTCTGGTCGCCTGCGGCCTGGGCCTCTGCCTGTTGCCGGGGCCCGACCAGGGAGGGACAGGTAGCCTGTTCTCGGCAGAACTCTTCTCGGGAGGGGCCCCCCTCGTGGCGCCAATGGGCTAATTCGGGCAGGTCGCCTACCTCGGTGACTGGGGTGGAGTCGGAAGGCGGGGGTTCGTCACTGGCGATCGGCTCTTCTGGTGGGGGAATGGGGGGACCCTCGGCTGGGACCATCCTATCTTCAGGGATCGGGGCGTCGTCGACTTCCCTCAGGGGAGTCAGTCGAGCCGCCATGGATCGAGTGGTATGAGAACAGTGGTCCCAGCATACAGAATCATTCAATACAAAACATTTAGAAAAACAATGTACCAAGAAACCTTTTTAAAGGGGTTCAAATGCCTATTTAATCACATTGAACACTAATAATTTGTTATTACTGAGCTCCATAGTACAGACAATATTTGAGTATCATAACAGTGCCCAGAAAAGAGGAGGAGGAGTCAGGAGGTGAGTGATAAAGTGTAGGATTTGGAAGGAAGTGAATACAAAAATTAGATACATTAAGAACACAATCAAATTAATCGGCAAAATTAACTCTGTGCCGTATTTACATTCCGATCAAATCATGATTCAGATATCTACAATTCTTAGAGAAGCCATATATATGAAGAAAATCACAGTACATCCTGAACTGGTGATAATATTGGCAAAGATGTTGTGTCGACGTTTCGACCCCTTAAGGCATGTAGGTACTCATTGCGACCTTACGGGATGGGGTCTTCATCAGGACTGGGGTGCAAGTGGAAGGGGGGGGGTTAAGTGTGGGCACCTAAAAAACAAAATTAAACGAGCGTAAGGCTAATGGATCTATAAAAACGGGAAAGAAACTAATTGCATAGTTTTAAAGGAAGGTTACCCTATCTGTCAGAAGACAGGACTCTAAGACGTCGAAGGATCGTCAAAGGTGGAGGGTGGCAAGCTCCTCGAGGGTAATGATAGAAGCGGGAAAGGAGGTATCCACCTAAAAACGAATAGGTAAGTTAGTGGATAAAGTGGACATAAATTACCAAACAAGTACGCTCCACGATTGAGCGCAAAACTTACTAAGTCGCAGAAAAACTTTTCTGTCGAATTACATCAGGAGGCTCCTATTGTTCGGCACTCCCGGAAGGAAATCCAATTCATTATGGACAAGGCAAATGGGGACTAGTCACCACTGATTCACCACTAAGGAATTAATCTAAAAAAGGAAGGGAGGGGGGGAGAGGATTAAACAACCAGACGTCAGACAGGACCTGCATAAATCACGAAGCATGAATGAACGCACCAGGGTCTTGCTCCGTGGAGCTAATGAGAAAGGAACGTGCCCTTAATGCGCGCGTTGCCAACAGAGTCACGAAGGTATCGTGATCTGAAAAAAGGTGCCCCCGAGGGTTCTTGAGTTTGTTAAAGAATACCCAAACGGGGCCGGTCACTGAGGATAGTAAGACACAGGACCGTGTTGATCAATGAATTTAATCAAAAGTAAAAGAAAGCGGCTTAAGTCTAAGGGCGACACAGCAACTAAAGGAAAACAGTACAGTTGTCAGGAAATTAAGCGGACAAACTGTACAAAGCAAAGCAACAATCAGTTTAAGGGAAGCTACAACGATGCTCTTACCCTGCTTCTCCGGTCCCGTGTGAAGGATGAAAGGGGAAGTGAGCCGAGTGATCGTAGGTTTACTTAAGACGCGAGATCAACACGTGATCTCCGTTAATGTGCTGGCGCTAGATGCCGGTGACTTAACGTAATGGAAAAAAGACTTTGGTTGGAAGAATAACCGGGAGCGGTGGACACAGTTCTGTGGTTGGCATGTTACCGTAGAAGGTAAAAAATATAACCTAGTATGGTTCCAACAAAGATGAACTAAATGTATATATACACTCGTTAAGGCAGAAAACAATATAAGTTATCCATAGGCAATGTATATATAACAGTCAAACATTGGCAAATGTCAAGTAAAGTTTTACATATAGTCATATCACATAGGACAATAGTTCGTACAGAAAGTAAATGAACTAAGTACTCATTAGTATTAGATGACAACCAATGATTAAAAAAGGGGGGGGGGGGTTTTGAAGCGATACAGGAAAAGGTTACAAATCCGTAAGAAAACCCAAGAAATTAAATTCTAAGGACTGCTAACTGGGCATAGCTACCATCGAGTTCATTTAATCCATTGATTACAGTGTCCAATTTAGTCATCCATTTGGATTCTCTTACATTTAGAATAGCTGAGAGATTGCCGCCTCTGGGGCCCACTTTCACCTTTTCTAACACCAACCATTTAAGATCATCAGGCTTGTGATTCTTTATGACACAGTGTTCAACAAGGGGTGCACCCACTACATTACACCGGATACGGCTGTGGTGTTGCAGAATGCGGGACTTGACTTTCTGTTGTGTCTGTCCAATGTAGAGGAGTCCACATGGACAACTGATGCCATAGATTACATGAGTAGAGTTACAATTGGTAAACGAGCTCAAAGTGATCGAATGTTCTTTGTAGCAGAAAATTTTTGTAGTAACAGTTGTTTCACAGGCCTTACAATGACCACACTTAAAATGCCCCATCACTGGTGGCAGGCTCCAAAGTTCTTGGATGGTTGGCGCTGTAGTTGTTTCAAGGAAAGACTGAACTACATAGTCCTTCACACTTCTGGCTTTCTTGAAAGAATGCATAGGTGGAGTGTGTTGGTCGATGTCATCAGCTACCAATTTCCAGTGTTGATTAATCACTTTCTTGATTGCGTTGCTTCGTGTTGAAAATGTAGTGACACAAATCATTCTCTGCAAAGACGAGTCTTGTCTGACCTTTGGTGTTAAGAGAGTTTCTCTCGGGTTGTACCAAGCCCTCTTGCGTGCTTTCTTGATCAACCTCCTTGGGTAACCCCTAGCGGTTAATCGGTTACTGAGATCTTCAGATTCTTTGAAATAGTCATCCTTTTTGGTACAATTTCTGCGGATCCTCAAGAACTCTCCAAAAGGTAAATTATCCCTCAAGCCACGCGGATGATGGCTGTTGTATCTTAGTAGGGAATTACGTTCGGCAGGTTTGCGATACAGTGTTGTGTGGAGTTTATTGTCCTCACTGTAAATCTTGATATCCAGGAAAGCAAGCTCATTAGCATCGGAGTGTATGGTGAACTGAATGTTATCATTGCAATGATTAAGCCACTCATGAAAGTTCGCCAGATCAGCCGCATCCCCATTCCAAATCATGAGAATATCGTCGATGCAACGTCTCCACAAATCAATCTTGTTAGAGAATGGATTGTTATTGAAGATGAACGACCGTTCAAAGTGATCCATATAGAGTATTGCTAAATCTGGAGCAAAGGCTGCTCCCATGGCTACGCCCTTAGTTTGGACGTAGTATTCTCCTTGGAAAACAAAGAAATTCTTATTCATAGCAATCGTCAAGAGTGAGATTATAAACTCAGTTGGAACTCTCATCGGGGTTGGTCGTGTGTCCAGAACTTCACTAATCACAGCCAAAGCAGGTATCTGTGGAATACTAGTGTAAAGGGACACGATGTCACAGGTCACCAATAGCTGGACGTTGGGATCAAAGGCTAATTGATCAACCAGGTTGATCGTCTGCATCGTGTCCCTTAAGTAAGCTTCCGTGTTTTCCGCCAGTGGTTTTAGAAAAACATCCACATATTTGCATAAGGGTTCCAAGATGGAACCACATCCTGAAACGATTGGACGTCCAGGTGGTTTCTGGAGATCTTTATGTATTTTAGGCAAAGTGTATATGGTAGGTAAACGGGGATGTCTCTGGTTAAGGTAGTCAAACTCCAGTTTGCTCAGAAAGCCTTGCCCAAAAGCTTCAGTAGTGATTTTTAGAATTTCCTCTGCGAGGTCATTAGTCGGGTCGAATCGTAGTTTGGAATAACTGACTCCATCTTGGAGCTGTCTCAAAATTTCATCTTTGTATGCTGATGTATCTTGGATAACGATAGCTCCACCTTTGTCGGCGGCCTTTATGACAATGTCTCTGTTGTTCTTCAATTTGGTAAGAGCCGCCCTTTCCAATTTGGCAGTATTTGGGATGGTGTATTTGCGAGTAGCTAGTAATTTCATGACATCAGTTAGTACCATGCTCTCGTATGCCAAGATTTTACTGGTCATTGCATTGGCGGGTGGAACAAAGGTGGAAGGGACCCTCAATCCTGTGACCGAATGTGGTAAAGTAGACAGGGACTGTTTAAAGAAGTATCTCAAACGGATCTTCCTGAAGAAGGCATGCAGTTCGACCCTGGTGTCAAAATCATTTGGATGGGCTGTGGGTACGAAAGAAAGCCCCTTGGATAGAATGCGTTCCTCGTCTTCAGAGAGTGTGTACGATGAGATATTCACCAATGGGTTCTCCTTCTCTACCATCTGTATACTTTCCTTCTCGTTGATATTTCTCCGTGGTTCTCCGTCTGGAAACGAACCTGCTTCCCTGTGGATGCTCTGCCCCTCTCCCAGTTCATAGTGTTGGATTGGCGGCCTCTCTGTGGCCCCCTCTGCCAGGTGCCTCGTCCCCTGGGGGGTCTCCATTGGCCTTCCTCTAAAAAAGAAGGAGGGTAGTAGCCTTGTGGAGGATACCAATTGTCGTGGTAACTCTGGTCAGAGCTGGTGGATGGTTGCTCGTTGTCACTTCCAGAGCTGATGGAAGAATTTGAGAAGGTAGTAAAATTTCTTCTGCCTCGGTACGAGCCTCTACCCCTGCCTGTGAATCTCCCTTGGGTGTCTTGCTTGTAGTAATCCTCGTTAAGATAAGGGTAAGTGTTCTTTTTCTCGTAAAAACGAATGTCCTTAGCAAGTTTATCCAACTTCTTGCTCTGAGTTGTAAGTTCAAAATCTTTTAAACTTTTGGTCAGGTTGGCCAGGGCCTCTTTAGCATTGGTTAAGGTGGAATCCGCTGCGATCTCCTGTTTGAGGGAAGCAATTTCTCTCAGTAGTGTTTGTACCTGTTCAGCTGCAGTTTCAACTCCCAGAACCATCCAATGACGTGAAGCGTTGTTGGCAACAAAACTGAAGCCTTCCTTAAATTTCGGTATGTCAACAAAAATTGCTGGTTCGTTTTTTATCTGGAGTCCCACAGGTATCACATTAGCCTGAAGGTATTTGCTGAGTAAATGGCCATGTAGGCGGGTACGTATTAGTTTTTTCTCAAGACGTTCTAAACGTGCCACCTTGTCATTCAGAGTAAAGTCAATATTGGGGGTGTCTGAGGATAAGAATTGATTAGCAGGATCCTGTAACAACTGATTGATATATTCCTCTGTGTAGGAAAGAGTCTCGCTTTCTGCCATCTTATTAAGGTGATAAATCACCAAGAGGAACCTCGCAGGTATGCCACTCAGGGAGGCCCATCATCCCTAGGTGGGTATTGCGCTCAACTTGTCCCCAGGGGGAACTTTCCAGGTCGTTCCCCAGGAGACAGTCGACGGGCTGGGAGGCTCTCACTGCAACCTTTTGTTTACCGACCACCACTCCCCACTCAAAGGGCACCAGGGCTACCTTACATAGGCTTTCTGTGTTGTCGGCTGAAATGACAGGTCAAAAGACGTTGGGGAGGACCTGGTCTTTGTGTACTAAATGGCTGAGGACACCGGTGATGCTGGCCCCGGTGTCACGGAGGGCTTCTACTTGGTGGCCATTGATCTTTACGAGCTGCCCATATTTCTTTGTGTTAGAGGGCAGGAGGCTCCCAGGGACCATCTCCCTATCTCCTAAGGATACTAGGGCCATAGCTGCGGGTTCCCACTTCTCGGCCTCCTCAACCTCCTCCCCCAGGGCTACATTGGCTATCTGTCTAGCAGGGAGTGCTGCCTGAGTGGTGCGTGGGGCCATGGGGCATTCAGGGTCGTTGGCGTAATGCCCTGCCTTCTGGCAACGGAAACAAGTGATGGTTACCCGGTGCCCCCGTCTAAGGGGGGGGCCGGATACAGCTGGTGGGGGTGCCGGGAAAGGTGGAGGTTGGGACTTCGGTGGACTAGCTTGGGACTCTCTCTGCACTCCCTGGTTTCCCCCCCCTCTCTGGCGGGGTGGTCCCTGACTGGCTCGGGGGTACTCTCCTACAGGGCCCCAGGAGACCCGGGTGTTGGTCCAGCGATCCGCCTCGACAGCCAGCTTTCTTGGGTCCGTGAGCTTGCTGTCGAGCAGATGCTGGCGTAGTTCCACAAAGCAGTTGGCCGCCAGGTGTTCCCACAACATAAGGTCGGTTAGTTCTTCCATGGTGGATACCTTGCTGCCCTTGATCCACCCATCGAAGGCGCGGCTGAAGAAATTCACATATTCCACCCAGGTGGTACCCGGGATCTTCCTGCAGTCCCGGAACCGCTGGCGGTACATCTCCGGGGTGAGGCCGTACCTTGTGAGGAGGGCCGCTTGTAGGAGAGTAGGGTCTGCAATCCTATGATCACCCAGATTTTTTGCTTTTGCTTCATTGGTTTACGACTTTCTCCGGCTGTGGGCCTGCCAATCAGACCCACAGCCTAGCTGTTCTCTCTCGAAATTAACACACATGTACATTAGGTGCATCCATTAATTGGAACTGGGCCGCCTTGTCAGTCCCTGTCTCAGCATACCACAGGTATCCAGGGCATCGGTGTACCCAGGGCCTACCAGGGGCTGAAGCATGTATTATGCCACCCCTGGAATGGCCGCCCAAATCTGACACAACTGGCTGCACGACAGCTGGGGCCACGTGGTGTAATCACCCGTTGCTGTAGGTGTAGTATTCCTACACCTAAACCCTAAAATGGACGCATGGATTCCTATCAGTCACTCCTATAGCAGGCCTTATCAATCCTGAAGGCAGAGTGCAGGGAATCATGTGGGACGGTGCTCTGGCGCGAGCTGAGCCCGTCGACGGCTTGCGGAACCAAGTCCTAATAGCCGTTCCATGGTGACGCGGGCCAACTACTTTTAATGCATTATAATCCTTGCGGTTATTTGCTAACTTTGGCCTCACATCACCTACACATGTCGAGTAAGGTGTCATACGAATGGGAATACGAACCCCTCGCCAGTCCTGGTGACGGGGTTAGCATTCCCCCCTTTTAGAGGGGCACGACATGGAAGTAACCTTGAACCCCGGTTAAAGTTGACTCAAGCCTCAGCATCACAAAATGGGTGCTGCCACCAGACACAAGTCTGACCTCCTGCTGCTGGGGGACCTTCCAGCAAGGGGAGCTTGGACAAAGGGTTTCCTGTCGAGGGCAGTGTTAGCACCATCCCAGACAGGGTTTGTGTATCCCAGGTAGGCAGGGCTGAAAGGAAGGTGATTGCAAGTGGCACCCCGGTGCTCACTGTGCATAGCCCGGCTCAAACCAGTTTCGGGGGCACACCAGCCCCTGAGCTGGCGCGAAGCCGGACAAAAGGATAGGGGTGTAACCACCCCCCTCCTGGCTCCACCCATAGGTAGAACCTAGTCACGGGCCAGCCCCTTTTCTTAGAATAAAGGTAGGAGCGAGTCCCCTTCCCAAATTGGATAATCAGATAATCGGATAACTCCGAATCACGAACCACTTTCCACGAAAGGAACTCTTGACTATTTCTGAAGACTCTCCCTTGTGGCTAAGGAGTAGCCACCCTGCACCATCAGGCACCACCTAAGCGCTTGCGGTTTGCTGTAAGTCTCTCCTACGGATCAAGACTGCCCAGCTCGACGAGACCCGAGTTCCCTGCCATCTCTGACCTTTTACCTACCTCATCAGCCCAGCTGAGAGTCGTAGGTGTGACGAGACCTGCGGGACCGGCTATCTTCAGAACCTGCACGACGCTTATCCAGCACGCCCACCGAGGGACCCTCGAGTGAGTGCACCTAGGGTTTGAGAAACCCTAACCCTGAGCAGCTCCAGCATCGAAGTCTGCCTCCCCAGCATCCCCGAGATCTGCGTGGGGGCCCTTCCGCTCCTTGCTGTTCACCGCGTTGTTCGACCACTTGCCGACCGGCTTGTGGCCCTCTTCACGACGCACCACGATTGTTTCATCACTAGTCTGGTTGCTCCAGACTGGCTCTTGCTCCCCTTCAACAGAGGAGCACCACGGACCCTCCTGGTCCACTCCCGAAGCCATCTTGACTCCCCCGCTTGGGTTGCCACTGCCAAGATCCGCTGCCCTTCCTGGGCCCAGCATCATCGACAGCAGACACCTTCGTGGGACAGCTCGCCCTCCATCCTGGTCGCCGCCGCGCCTCCTGGTCCGAGGAACAGCCGAGTCCGACGTCGCCCACTCACCTGGTCGAGGTGACTTCAGCCGGTACCCTCCTGGTACCCACACGATCGCTGGCTAGCGGTTGAGAACTGAGTCCCCTCTGCTTTCAGGTTTCCTTCATCACCGATCCAGGCTTGGATCGCTCTGAACATCGTCACTGGTCGCCTGCCAGCAACTTCTTCTTTCAGGCTCCCGAGACTACACGAGGACTCCCGACATCTTGCCGAACTTCACGCAGCCGCAGCCTCCGGGCTAGGTAACTCGAGCATCTCGGTGCTCCATCGCAGGTTCGCTCTACAAGTGTCCAGTTCCTTTTTCGTTTAGTCCCACTGATCGGATCACTCCGGAATCAGTACCTCCAGACTCTAACCATTCGCATTTCACTGTTAGTGTAGATGGGTTCTCGTGCCCCTCGGGCATTTGTGTAAATTGTGCAACTGAAGTATTTTCCTAAGAGTTTTGTAGTGTGCTTAGCTCCCGGACTCATAAAGAGCCAGGGTAGTCTTGTTATAAATAAATATCCTTTTATTTTCATAACAACTTGTGTGGTGTCCTTTCACTTGGTGTTCAAGGGGTATATGTGATGGTAAACAGCTGGCTTAACACGCCCTCTATAGTTTAGCCTAAGACTGCTCGTATCCACACTACTAGGATAGCTGGTCTATAAGGTTGACTTACAACCAATCATCAATAAGGGTCGTTTGGAATGATACACAGTGATCACTAGAATAGTGAGCACTACATATCAGGCCAACTTCTCACATTGGTGAGCAGCGGTTGGGTTTTGAGCTTGCTGTTGGTTTACCACACACGTATCCTAAGAATATCGCAGTGAAAGATCACATAAGTACCCAGGTACATATAACTTAACTTAGAATACTCCGAGTTCTACTGAACCGGCTGTTGTAGTGTAACAGGGCTTAGCACACCCTGACTACAACTCTTAGCAAGGGATCAGTAGGTAAACACATAGTGTAGGTAGGTGCATCACTTACACCTCACTAGAAAAGCATGTCGGTCCACGGAGAGTCTTCGCAGACTCCCTTAGTGGTCAGTGACCCTCCACAGGTCGTGTCACGATATGCAACTCTTAGCTTCAAGGAGATGAGACAACTGTGTGCCTCCAGGAAGCTAAACCAGGGTTCTAACCCTACCATCGCAATACTGATAGGTCTCTTAGAGGCGTACGATGCTAGGAGGTCCTCTAACCCAGGTCCCCCCAGTGCAGATGGGAACATGCCTCCCTTAGAGGGAACCCTCGGTGACCCAGACCTCGACCTCCACACAGAGGAGGAGGACGAGGACGAGTTATCGGGAGACGAGGCAGACAAAGGTCCAGTGGTAGTCGGCAGGCTTACAAGGACCAACTTAAGCAGGCATGAGAATGGAACTGGGGGAGCCCCGGGCCCACGCTCAAGCAGGCTTAACCTTGGGAACGGACGAGCTAGGTCTCTCTCCAGAGGCTCTGGCAGATCGGTTCATACACATGTCTCTCAGGCACCTTCTCAGAGAGGAATGACTTCCCCTCAGAGGAGGGAGCATGAAGCGAAGATGCGGGAGGTCAATCTGAGGATCGAGCGGGAAGAACTTGCCCTCGCCAAAGAAAGACTTGCCTTGGCCCGAGAGCAGAAATTAAGTGGGTTAGATCCCACTGGTGGCAGCATTCTCAAT
Organism: Triturus cristatus; assembly: GCF_964204655.1. Taxonomy (NCBI): domain Eukaryota; kingdom Metazoa; phylum Chordata; class Amphibia; order Caudata; family Salamandridae; genus Triturus; species Triturus cristatus. The sequence goes on along the minus strand of NC_140591.1, from coordinate 1,076,131,868 downwards.
AGAGAGAAAGACAGGGGTATAGACACTAGACACCTGAGTAAAATAGTGCCCCCCTTTAAACAAGGGGACGACATCCACAAGTGGATAACTGCCTTGGAGAGGGCCTGCACTGTCCAGTGCGTCCCCCCAAGTCAGTGGGCAGCTATACTGTGGCTTTCCTTTGAAGGTAAAGGAAGGGACAAGCTCCTCACTACAAGAGCTGAGGATGCTAACAACTACCAAGTCCTGAAGAACACACTGATTGATGGGTTCGGCTTAACCACGGAACAGTACCGGGTGCTGTTCCGGGACACCCAGAAGATTCAGTCTCAGGATTGGGCTGACTTTGTCGATTGTGCCACTAAGGCTTTGGAAGGCTGGTTGCTGGGTAGCAAGGTTACTGATTACACAGGATTGTACAATCTTATCATGCGAGAACAGATTTTAAACAACTGTCAGAACCAATTGTTGCATCAGCACCTTGTCGACTCGGATCTGACCTCTCCCCAAGAATTGGGAAAGAAGGCAGACAGATGGGTCAGAACAAGGGTCAAGCAGAACCAGAATCAGAACCAGGGTGGTCAGAAGAAAGCAGACCAAAAGGGTAACAAGAACGAACAAAATGACCAGAAGTCTTCGACAGGTCCCCAACAAACCAAAGAGGGTGGGGGTCAGGCTTCACAGAAGAAGAAGACTCAAGAAGGCCAGTCAAAAAGGTGGTGCCAATACTGTAAAAGTAAGACTCACTGGTTTAGTGAGTGCACCAGGAAAGGAGGGCAAACTCCTGCCACTGCAGCCCCTAAGGCACCTGCGCCCCCTAGTACAGTCAGCAGTGGTAGTGCGCCTCCCAAGGCATTAGTTGGGTTAACCTTGGGAACCGAGGGGAGTGACGACTTAGTCGGCACGCTCACTCAGGCCGTCCTTGTCTGTACAGGGGATATGGATATGTCCCCTGATGCCAGTCCCAATACTTTGGGCAAATACAGACAGACACCTTTGATAAATGGAAAAGTGGCTCAGGCCTACAGGGACACGTGTGCCAGTGTCACCATGGTGACGCCTAACTTCGTGGACCCTGGACAGATCATGCTAGGTACCAGTTACCTAGTGACCAATGCCAGCAACGTCACTACCAATCACAGTATGGCAGTTGTTGATTTCTCCTGGGGAGGGGTAAGTGGCCCGAAAAAGGTTGTGGTTAGTTCAGACCTCCCCGTAGAATGTCTGTTGGGCAATGATTTGGAAACGTCACAATGGTCAGAAGTGGAGCAGAGGACTCACATGGAGATGTTAGGCTTGTCAGCACATGTCCTTGCTGTGACCAGGTCACAGGCCAAAAGATGCCCCACTGAACAGGTGCTGGATCCTGGAAGAACGGACCAGACACCTTCCAAGAAAAGGAGCAGTAAGGGTAAGGCTTCGCCTTCCCCCTTGCCCCAGGTCGTGGATCAAGTCTCCGAGGAGGCTGACCTTAAAGAACTGAGGGAAACTGAGCCGCAAGAGCTTGAACCTGGTCAGGTTGAGTTTCTGGGCTCAGGGGGACCCTCCAGGGAAGACCTGGGGAAGGCACAGTTAGACTGCCCCTCACTTGAACCCCTCAGACAGCAGGCCGCTGCTGAGGCTGCAGGGAACGCCACAGGTACCCACAAAGTGTACTGGGACGATGGACTCCTGTACTCCGAGGCAAGAGACCCCAAACCTGGTGCGACCAGGAGGCTGGTCATCCCCTTGTCTCTGAGAGGTTTCCTTCTCACCTTGGCCCACGAGATTCCCCTTGCAGGTCACTTAGGCCAGAATAAGACTTGGGACAGAATTGTTCCACACTTTCACTGGCCCCACATGTCCGAAGATACGAAGGAGTTTTGCCGCTCCTGTGTCACTTGCCAAGCCAGTGGTAAGTCAGGTGGCACAACAAAGGCCCCCCTCATACCACTACCAGTGGTGGGGGTACCCTTTGAACGAGTGGGGATCGACATTGTCGGACCAATGGAACCCCAGACAGCATCAGGGCACAAGTTTATACTGGTGGTGGTGGACCACGCCACCAGGTATCCTGAAGCTATTCCCCTTAGGACCACTACAGCACCTGTGGTGGCACGGGCCCTCCTTGGAGTGTTCTCCAGAGTGGGCTTCCCTAAGGAGGTCGTCTCAGACAGAGGTGCAAAATTCATGTCGGGATATCTGACTGCTATGTGGAAGGAATGTGGTGTCAACTACAAGTTCACCACACCCTATCACCCACAATGCAATGGGCTTGTTGAGAGATTCAACAGGACCCTAAAAGGGATGATTCACGGACTACCTGAAAAGCTTCGGCGGAGATGGGATGTCCTGATACCCTGCCTCTTGTTCGCCTACAGAGAGGTCCCGCAGAAGGGGGTTGGCTACAGCCCTTTCGAGCTTCTGTTCGGACATCCTGTAAGGGGACCCCTTTGTTTGGTAAAGGAAGGATGGGAGAGACCTCTCAGAAAGCCGGCATCAAACATTGTGGACTATGTGCTCGGTCTCCGCTCGCGGATGGCGGAGTACATGGAAAAGGCGTCTAAAAACCTGGAGGCGAGCCAAGAATTACAGAAAGCTTGGCACGACCAAAAGGCTGTCCTGACTGTGTACCAGCCTGGACAGAAGGTGTGGGTGCTGGAGCCAGTGGCCCCAGCAGCACTCAAAGACAAATGGTCTGGGCCCCACACGATCATTGAGCAAAAGGGAGAGGTCACCTACTTGGTAGACCTGGGAACTCCCCGGAGCCCCCACAGGGTGCTCCATGTAAACAGGCTCAAGGCATATGTCGACAGGGAGGGCATGGGCTTGCTCATGGCCACAGATGAGGGACAGGAGGAGGAGAGTGACCCTCTCCCAGACCTGCTCTCTCAGAACCCTGACGATGGATCAGTAGATGGTGTTGTCTTTTGTGGCAGCCTCTCTGGACATCAACAAGAGGATTGTAAACAGGTTCTTCAATCCTTTCGACATATGTTCTCTCTGACACCCAGTCAGACCAAGTGGTGTACCCATGAGGTCGACACTGGGGACAGTCTGCCCGTAAAGAGTAAAATCTATCGGCAACCTGATCATGTCAGAGACTGCATCAAGACAGAGGTGCAGAAAATGTTGGAGCTGGGAGTCATTGAACCCTCGGACAGCCCCTGGGCTAGTCCCGTAGTGCTCGTGCCGAAACCTCACACCCAGGGCGGTAAGAAAGAGATGAGGTTTTGCGTGGACTACAGAGGTCTCAATGCGGTCACTAAGACTGACGCCCACCCGATACCAAGAGCAGACGAACTTATCGACCGGTTGGCCTCGGCCAACTACTTAAGTACGTTTGACCTGACAGCTGGGTATTGGCAAATCAGGTTAGCTGAGGAGGCCAAGCCCAAAACAGCATTTTCTACCCCGGGTGGGCATTATCAGTTCGTGGTAATGCCCTTTGGTTTGAAAAATGCACCTGCCACCTTCCAAAGGCTGGTGAATCGAGTTCTCACTGGGTTGGACGACTTCTGTGCGGCGTATCTGGACGATATTGCTGTCTTTAGCTCCACCTGGGAGGATCACCTGGTCCACCTGAGGAAAGTGTTAGAGGCCCTGCAGAAGGCAGGCCTCACTATCAAGGCCACCAAGTGCCAGATAGGGCAGACACAGGTTGTATACCTGGGCCACCTTGTAGGTGGAGGCCAGGTTCAACCATTGGAGAGCAAAATACAGGCCATCCAGGACTGGGCTCCTCCAACCACCCAGACTCAGGTTCGAGCTTTCTTGGGCCTGACTGGTTATTACCGGAAATTTGTCAGAAATTATGGATCCATTGTGACCCCGCTAAACGACCTGACAAGTAAAAAGATGCCAAAAAAAGTTCAGTGGACAGCAAGCTGTCAGAAGGCATTCGATGACCTAAAGCAGGCCATGTGCACAGCACCTATCCTAAAGAGTCCAGACTACTCCAAACCATTCATTGTCCAAACAGACGCTTCGGAGCTGGGTGTGGGAGCTGTTCTATCGCAACTGAATTTTGATGGTCATGACCAGCCCATAGCTTTTATTAGCAGGAGGCTGACCCCCAGAGAGAAGAATTGGTCAGCTATTGAGAGGGAGGCCTTTGCTGTGGTTTGGGCCCTGAAGAAGTTGAGGCCATACTTGTTTGGCACTCACTTCAAGATTCAGACCGACCATAAGCCCCTCTTGTGGCTAAATCAAATGAAGGGTGAAAACCCCAAACTACTTAGGTGGTCCATTTCCCTACAGGGGATGGACTTCACAGTGGAGCATAGACCTGGCACTGATCATGGCAATGCAGATGGGCTCTCCAGGTATTTCCACTTAGAGCAAGAAGACTCACCTGGTCAAGGTTAGCTTATTGTCCCAAAGTTTGGGGGGGGGTCATGTAGGAGAGTAGGGTCTGCAATCCTATGATCACCCAGATTTTTTGCTTTTGCTTCATTGGTTTACGACTTTCTCCGGCTGTGGGCCTGCCAATCAGACCCACAGCCTAGCTGTTCTCTCTCGAAATTAACACACATGTACATTAGGTGCATCCACTAATTGGAACTGGGCCGCCTTGTCAGTCCCTGTCTCAGCATACCACAGGTATCCAGGGCATCGGTGTACCCAGGGCCTACCAGGGGCTGAAGCATGTATTATGCCACCCCTGGAATGGCCGCCCAAATCTGACACAACTGGCTGCACGACAGCTGGGGCCACGTGGTGTAATCACCCGTTGCTGTAGGTGTAGTATTCCTACACCTAAACCCTAAAATGGACGCATGGATTCCTATCAGTCACTCCTATAGCAGGCCTTATCAATCCTGAAGGCAGAGTGCAGGGAATCATGTGGGACGGTGCTCTGGCGCGAGCTGAGCCCGTCGACGGCTTGCGGAACCAAGTCCTAATAGCCGTTCCATGGTGACGCGGGCCAACTACTTTTAATGCATTATAATCCTTGCGGTTATTTGCTAACTTTGGCCTCACATCACCTACACATGTCGAGTAAGGTGTCATACGAATGGGAATACGAACCCCTCGCCAGTCCTGGTGACGGGGTTAGCATTCCCCCCTTTTAGAGGGGCACGACATGGAAGTAACCTTGAACCCCGGTTAAAGTTGACTCAAGCTTCAGCATCACAAAATGGGTGCTGCCACCAGACACAAGTCTGACCTCCTGCTGCTGGGGGACCTTCCAGCAAGGGGAGCTTGGACAAAGGGTTTCCTGTCGAGGGCGGTGTTAGCACCATCCCAGACAGGGTTTGTGTATCCCAGGTAGGCAGGGCTGAAAGGAAGGTGATTGCAAGTGGCACCCCGGTGCTCACTGTGCATAGCCCGGCTCAAACCAGTTTCGGGGGCACACCAGCCCCTGAGCTGGCGCGAAGCCGGACAAAAGGATAGGGGTGTAACCACCCCCCTCCTGGCTCCACCCATAGGTAGAACCTAGTCACGGGCCAGCCCCTTTTCTTAGAATAAAGGTAGGAGCGAGTCCCCTTCCCAAATTGGATAATCAGATAATCGGATAACTCCGAATCACGAACCACTTTCCACGAAAGGAACTCTTGACTATTTCTGAAGACTCTCCCTTGTGGCTAAGGAGTAGCCACCCTGCACCAGCAGGCACCACCTAAGCGCTTGCGGTTTGCTGTAAGTCTCTCCTACGGATCAAGACTGCCCAGCTCGACGAGACCCGAGTTCCCTGCCATCTCTGACCTTTTACCTACCTCATCAGCCCAGCTGAGAGTCATAGGTGTGACGAGACCTGCGGGACCGGCTATCTTCAGAACCTGCACGACGCTTATCCAGCACGCCCACCGAGGGACCCTCGAGTGAGTGCACCTAGGGTTTGAGAAACCCTAACCCTGAGCAGCTCCAGCATCGAAGTCTGCCTCCCCAGCATCCCCGAGATCTGCGTGGGGGCCCTTCCGCTCCTTGCTGTTCACCGCGTTGTTCGACCACTTGCCGACCGGCTTGTGGCCCTCTTCACGACGCACCACGATTGTTTCATCACTAGTCTGGTTGCTCCAGACTGGCTCTTGCTCCCCTTCAACAGAGGAGCACCACGGACCCTCCTGGTCCACTCCCGACGCCATCTTGACTCCCCTGCTTGGGTTGCCACTGCCAAGATCCGCTGCCCTTCCTGGGCCCAGCATCATCGACAGCAGACACCTTCGTGGGACAGCTCGCCCTCCATCCTGGTCGCCGCCGCGCCTCCTGGTCCGAGGAACAGCCGAGTCCCACTCACCTGGTCGAGGTGACTTCAGCCGGTACCCTCCTGGTACCCACACGATCTCTGGCTAGCGGTTGAGAACTGAGTCCCCTCTGCTTTCAGGTTTCCTTCATCACCGATCCAGGCTTGGATCGCTCTGAACATCGTCACTGGTCGCCTGCCAGCAACTTCTTCTTTCAGGCTCCCGAGACTACACGAGGACTCCCGACATCTTGCCGAACTTCACGCAGCCGCAGCCTGCGGGCTAGGTAACTCGAGCATCTCGGTGCTCCATCGCAGGTTCGCTCTACAAGTGTCCAGTTCCTTTTTCGTTTAGTCCCACTGATCGGATCACTCCGGAATCAGTACCTCCAGACTCTAACCATTCGCATTTCACTGTTAGTGTAGATGGGTTCTCGTGCCCCTCGGGCATTTGTGTAAATTGTGCAACTGAAGTATTTTCCTAAGAGTTTTGTAGTGTGCTTAGCTCCCGGACTCATAAAGAGCCAGGGTAGTCTTGTTATAAATAAATATCCTTTTTTTTTCATAACAACTTGTGTGGTGTCCTTTCACTTGGTGTTCAAGGGGTATATGTGATGGTAAACAGCTGGCTTAACACGCCCTCTATAGTTTAGCCTAAGACTGCTCGTATCCACGCTACTAGGATAGCTGGTCTATAAGGTTGACTTACAACCAATCATCAATAAGGGTCGTTTGGAATGATACACAGTGATCACTAGAATAGTGAGCACTACATATCAGGCCAACTTCTCACACCGCTTTCATGTGTTCATAGGAGGTTTGCAAGGAGGTGGGTAGGTCGAGCAGGGTGTCTCTTCCTTCGCTCAGGAATCGTCCCCATAACCCAGCCCCCCAATCCTTCTGCGGGACCCGATGGGAGGTCATGGCGACCTCGTAGGCCCGGAACCACTGCTGAATGTCATCATTTTTGTAATATTCTTTGACCACATCCTTGGGGATGTGGACCTTCTGCTCCGTCGGGGCGGCCGCCTCCCGGTTCCCCGGGGGCCGCGTTTCTTCGCTTCTTGCTTTCAATTCTATTTCCTTCAGGCTGCGTTCATGTTCCAGTTGAAATCTCCTTCCCTCGTGTTCTCGTTGGAGTTTCTTCTCTTCTAGTTCTCCTTGTACTCGCAACTGTTCTACTGCTAGCTTTTTCTCGGCTAATTTCAACTCGCCCTCAATTTTGAGTTTGGCTAATTCGAGCTCGTGATGGCGACTTTTTTCTCTGTCTGCGAGTTCCTCCGGGGATAGGCCTCCGTCTGGTACGAAGCCTCGCACCTGGTTGCTGCTGCGTTCTCCTTGGGAGGGTCCCGCTTCGTCGTGGGGCTCCCCCGCTCCTTCTGGGCGGGAGGCTCCAGAATCCACCCAAGCTTTCAGTGCCTTTTGCATATCTTCTTTGGTGTTGAGACCAGTGGTAGCGATTCTGAGTTCCTTACAGAATTGTTTTAGTTCCTTGTGAGTGTACTCTTCCAGCTGTTCCACCTGGAACACGGTACTGGCGTCGTTTTCTATGAGAACCACGGCGTTTCCTTCTGCCATCTTTGTCGGTAGTGCGTCAGCCGTTCACGGTACGATCTCTAGATTATGGGCCCGAATCCCGTCGCTTGCCACCAATGTTAGAAGGCCGCCTCAGAGGGGCCCGGAGGGGGCCCTGACTGCCCTGAGACCCACCCTCGAGGTATCGTAGCCGGGCACTGGCGGGAGACTCCTCAGGGGAGGAACCTCGTATCTAGGATCGCACACTCGGCACCACACGACAGAGAGACACCACACGAGGAGTTCTTAAGAGCAAATCTTTATCAGATCGAAGTGGTAGGATCTTTATGATCAGCCAGGCAAATATATACAAGCAGAGCGTGGGCTCACAGAGTCTTGGAGGGGGTTAGGAGGTAGCGGGACAGTCTTTGGGGATATGGATCAAATGCAGGAGCGTACCCGGCGCACAGCTCACAATCCTCGAGCTGGGGGATACGCTTGTCGTCGTGGGGTCCGGCGGGACCAAGAGAGTCTGTGGGAGCCGCGAGTCACTCAGCAGGGCTCGGTTACAAGTTCGGTGGTCTTACGATCTTCGAGGAGCCGCGAGTCACTCAGCAGGGCTTAAGCACAAGTTTGGAGGTCTTACGATCTTCAGGGAGCCGCGAGTCACTCAGCAGGGCTCAAGCACAAGTTCGGAGGTCTTACGATCTTCAGGGAGCCGCGAGTCACTCAGCAGGGCTCAAGCACAAGTTCGGAGGTCTTACGATCTTCAGGGAGCCGCGAGTCACTCAGCAGGGCTCAGGTGTTCCAAGGCGAATCTGCTGGACAGTCCCAGAGCACCCCTTGTTATAGGGCGACTCCTCTTTGATGTCCGGAGTCTGTGCAGGCAGGGGTCTTGTCACCTGGGGGTCGCTTGTTGGTGTTTCCTGCCATTGTCTTTTGATCCTTTCAGGGCTGGGTCGGGAGGAGTCCCAGACGCCAAGCAGGCGTGGAGCCAGCCCTCGGGGAGGCCGGCAGGTCGATCGAAACCCACCGTCCCAGGGAAGCGCAGAGGTGTGATAGAAACTGCTCCTCCCTCTCTCATCCCAAGGGGAGCGTGGTGTCCTCCAGCCGGAGTGGCGCCTCTTGGCCCGGGTCGCGCTGGGGCCGGGCGGCCATATTGATGCATGAAGTGGGCACGCGGGCCCGGTGTGGCCGAAGGGTGGAAGGCCACGGACGGGGAAGTCCGGGTTGGGTGCGTGTGAGTTCTGGTGGGAAGGATCGGCTAGGCCGTGGGTTTGGGGGCTGGTGTGAGGTGCAGGGGCCAGGTCTAGCTATGTTACGAGGGCCGGGTCTAACAAGGTCTCTGCAAAATATCTTTGCTCGTGTGTGCTATTTGTGTTTGGAGACATTGTCCCAAGGAGTGTTCCTTCCTCTGTGGCACCTGACATCTTCCCTGCAGGGAGTTGCACTTTTGTTGTGCTGACCTGTGTCTACATTTCCTTTGTTGGTGACGGATCCCTTCAACTATGGCTATGCCTGCTCAACAATGTCTCCGGCTGCATCATCTGTGCCATCCTTGCTAGTCACTGTACGTGTGTATTGAGTATGTTGTAATGCCTTAATGGCGACATTCACCATTTTCTCCACTATCCCAGCCTAGCACACAATTGGTACTTGTTCTGCAGGGTATTTGGGCACCTGACTGAGTATTGTTTGCATTGTATCTGTGGGAACTCCACCCTATTCCTTCCATGAGAGGCAACATCTTGGTGGCTGTCCCAGCACCTGTACATTCCTATCAGTCCTGGGATGTGCGTGACAGTGTGTGTTCCCTTTGGCTCTCTTAGTTTAGTGGGCATTGACATGAGTATACAGTCTTGTGGCATGATCTATGTGTGTGTATTGTGCTGCATTCGCCAGGTGTGGGTATGCATGTGTCATTTGTCCTCACACCCACATGTGTTGTGTCATGCAGTGGGGGAAAGACATCCATCTTCATGGGAGTGGGACACTGCTGTCAGTGATGTGTTGTTATGGCACTATCAACATAGTCGAACATTAGGGATGCGTACATACACCCATGGAGTTGTGCTCATCTGATCATGATGTCCACACCTGGTATTCCTCTGCACCCACCCCTCACATGTCTCTGTCCACTGCTGGGAGTGATAGGCACCCACCCCTCACATGTCTCTGGCCACTGCTGGGAGTGATATGCACCCACCCCTCACATGTCTCTGTCCACTGCTGGGAGTGATAGGCAACCACCCCTCACATGTCTCTGGCCACTGCTGGGAGTGATATGCACCCACCCCTCACATGTCTCAGTCCACTGCTGGGAGTGATATGCACCCACCCCTCACATGTCTCTGTCCACTGCTGGGAGTGATATGCACCCACCCCTCACATGTCTCTGTCCACTGATGGAAGTGATATGCACCCACCCCTCACATGTCTCTGTCCACTGCTGGGAGTGATAGGCACCCACCCCTCACATGTCTCTGTCCACTGCTGGGAGTGATATGCACCCACCCCTCACATGTCTCTGTCCACTGCTGGTATTCCTCTGCACCCGCCCCTCTCATGTCTCTGTCCACTGCTGGGAGTGATAGGCACCCACCCCTCACATGTCTCTGTCTACTGCTGGTATTCCTCTGCACCCACCCCTCACTGCTGGGAGTGATAGGCACCCACCCCTCACATGTCTCTGGCCACTGCTGGAAGTGATATGCACCCACCCCTCACATGTCTCTGCCCACTGCTGGAAGTGATAGGCACCCACCCCTCACATGTCTCTGTCCACTGCTGGGAGTGATAGGCACCCACCCCTCACATGTCTCTGTCCACTGCTGGGAGTGATAGGCACCCACCCCTCACATGTCTCTGTCCACTGCTGGGAGTGATAGGCACCCACCCCTCACATGTCTCTGTCCACTGCTGGGAGTGATATGCACCCACCCCTCACATGTCTCTGTCCACTGCTGGTATTCCTCTGCACCCGCCCCTCACATGTCTCTGTCCACTGCTGGGAGTGATAGGCACCCACCCCTCACATGTCTCTGGCCACTGCTGGGAGTGATATGCACCCACCCCTCACATGTCTCTGTCCACTTCTGGGAGTGATAGGCACCCACCCCTCACATGTCTCTGGCCACTGCTAGGAGTGATATGCACCCACCCCTCACATGTCTCTGTCCATTGCTGGGAGTGATATGCACCCACCCCTCACATGTCTCTGTCCACTGCTGGGAGTGATATGCACCCGCCCCTCACATGTCTCTGTCCACTGCTGGGAGTGATAGGCACCCACCCCTCACGTGTCTCTGTCCACTGCTGGGAGTGATATGCACCCACCACTCACATGTCTCTGGCCACTGCTGGTATTCCTCTGCACCCACCCCTCACATGTCTCTGTCCACTTCTGGGAGTGATAGGCACCCACCCCTCACATGTTTCTGTCCACTGCTGGGAGTGATATGCACACACCCCTCACATGTCTCTGTCCACTGCTGGGAGTGATAGGCACCCACCCCTCACATGTCTCTGGCCACTGCTGGGAGTGATATGCACCCACCCCTCACATGTCTCTGTCCACTGCTGGGAGTGATAGGCAACCACCCCTCACATGTCTCTGGCCACTGCTGGGAGTGATATGCACCCACCCCTCACATGTCTCAGTCCACTGCTGGGAGTGATATGCACCCACCCCTCACATGTCTCTGTCCACTGCTGGGAGTGATATGCACCCACCCCTCACATGTCTCTGTCCACTGATGGAAGTGATATGCACCCACCCCTCATATGTCTCTGTCTACTGCTGGTATTCCTCTGCACCCACCCCTCACATGTCTCTGTCCACTGCTGGGAGTGATAGGTACCCACCCCTCACATGTCTCTGGCCACTGCTGGAAGTGATATGCACCCACCCCTCACATGTCTCTGTCCACTGCTGGAAGTGATAGGCACCCACCCCTCACATGTCTCTGTCCACTGCTGGGAGTGATAGGCACCCACCCCTCACATGTCTCTGTCCACTGCTGGGAGTGATAGGCACCCACCCCTCACATGTCTCTGTCCACTGCTGGGAGTGATATGCACCCACCCCTCACATGTCTCTGTCCACTGCTGGTATTCCTCTGCACCCGCCCCTCACATGTCTCTGTCCACTGCTGGGAGTGATAGGCACCCACTCCTCACATGTCTCTGGCCACTGCTGGGAGTGATATGCACCCACCCCTCACATGTCTCTGTCCATTGCTGGGAGTGATAGGCACCCACCCCTCACATGTCTCTGGCCACTGCTGGGAGTGATATGCACACACCCCTCACATGTCTCTGTCCACTGCTGGGAGTGATATGCACCCACCCCTCACATGTCTCTGTCCACTGCTGGGAGTGATATGCACACACCCCTCACATGTCTCTGTCCACTGCTGGGAGTGATATGCACCCACCCCTCACATGTCTCTGTCCACTGCTGGGAGTGATATGCACCCGCCCCTCACATGTCTCTGTCCACTGCTGGGAGTGATAGGCACCCACCCCTCACATGTCTCTGTCCACTGCTGGGAGTGATATGCACCCACCACTCACATGTCTCTGGCCACTGCTGGTATTCCTCTGCACCCACCCCTCACATGTCTCTGTCCACTTCTGGGAGTGATAGGCACCCACCCCTCACATGTTTCTGTCCACTGCTGGGAGTGATATGCACACACCCATCACATGTCTCTGTCCACTGCTGGGAGTGATATGCACCCACCCCTCACATGTCTCTGTCCACTGCTGGGAGTGATATGCACACACCCCTCACATGTCTCTGTCCAGTGCTGGGAGTGATATGCACACACCCCTCACATGTCTCTGGCCACTGCTGGGAGTGATATGCACCCACCTCTCACATGTCTCTGTCCACTGCTGGGAGTGATAGGCAGCCACCCCTCACATGTCTCTGTCCGCTGCTGGGAGTGATATGCACCCACCCCTCACATGTTTCTGGCCACTGCTGGTATTCCTCTGCACCCACCCCTCACATGTCTCTGTCCACTGCTGGGAGTGATAGACACCCACCCCTCACGTCTCTGGCAACTGCTGGGAGTGATATGCACCCACCCCTCACATGTCTCTGTCCACTGCTTGGAGTGATAGGCACCCACCCCTCACATGTCTCTGGCCACTGCTGGGAGTGATATGCACCCACCCCTCACATGTCTCTGTCCACTGCTGATATTCCTCTGCACCCACCCCTCACATGTCTCTGTCCACTGCTGGGAGGGATATGCACCCACCCCTCACATGTCTCTGTCCACTGCTGGGAGTTGTTAGACAGACCGGAAGGGTCGGCCGAGGACAATGGGAGAGGTCTCCGGGGAGAGCCGTCTCCAGCGATCGTACAGATAAATAACTTCCCCCCCACAGACAGACACCACACAAGGAGAAGATTCAGCGTTCTTTATAGGCAATTTCTTACGGTACGATGAAATGGTACAAGGAGGTCTGGACTCAGGGGTCCCCTCGATTCAAGTCTCTCAAGGTGGGGAAAGGGGGTAGTGGGACAGTCTGGGTACCAGTCTGGTAGTTGAGGTTGTATGGTGGTTAGCTCACAATCCTCGAGCTCGGTGTTCTAGCTGGGACGGACCGCGGCAGCGCCAGCAGGTCCCGGTGAAGATGGTCGATACACGGTCCGCGGCAGCGCCAGCAGGTCCCGGTGAAGAGGGTCGGTACACGGTCCGCGGCAGCGCCAGCAGGTCCCTGTGGAAATGTGGATTTTCCTGATCAGTTATGTCCCCTATCTTGGACCCCAACGGTTCTATATGCATGTTACAAGTACATGTATGTTCCCTCCAGTTCCAGTTTCTAAGACGCAAACATATGTGTGTCTACCGTCAACATGTTCTCTGTCAGATCCGCCATCAAAGGGCTGGATATTCGATTCATAAGTATAAAAGGCCACCGACTTTATATGGCTAAGTTACTACATTTTTACAGCTCAGACAAGTAGGCCCGATTCTGTCCTCAAAGCCTTTCCCTGCTCTCTGTCTCTGACAGCTTCAGCTTGAGCTCGCATCTGTATCCATGAACTTTGTCCTACTCCCTGTGCAGCTAACGGTGCCTGCCTCGGCCAGTTTTCGCATGCCTGCCAAGAAGTTGTATTTCACCTTCGAATTATCTATTTTGCTCTTCAGCCGATGCATTCCTGTCTAGTGATTTAGGTAAACATTTCCTTTAGCTCACAAGCAAAGGACTCAGCCTTTCCGTCCTCCTGCAAGTGATTCATAGCCCTGCTGCCATGGAAAGTTTTCTGCCCCTCGCATCTCATATAGACACTTAGACGCTTGTACACGCACACACAGTTAGTATAGAATAGATTCTGTCCGAGAGTCCTTCCTTGTGGATAACATAGTTCTCCAAACATAGGATGGTAGATATGATTTGGGATTAGGTTGACTTGACCCCCCAGACTTCTCGTCTCCACATGTAGAGCTAAATGTCAAGTCCCCTTCACCCCCTAGTTGCACGTCAATTACACGTCATGCTGCTGCGCGCGCATCTATGCCAAGTATTATCTTATAGATCCACCTATGTCTGATAATGCAAACCAATCATGTTTCTTTTATTCCTTATTACGCCTAGTTTCGATTACGTACCTGTTTTGTCACTCTTCTTATCAAATGTTACGCCTTCTACATTCGTTTCATTGTAATGCATTTATTATAAAAATACATGTCTGTCAATAAAATATTGTACTTCACTTCCTGAACCCTCGTGGTGACGGAACCTGAAGGCCGCGACTCGAGTCGGCCATTTTGAATGGAATAAAGCCCATTAGAAAACCTCTTATACCACGGATTCTGCCTCTTGTTATTTTGAGCTATTTTACTTTATTTAAGATCCCGTATGAAATTCAGTCCGGTATTTTATTTACCACATAATGGCGCCCGAACAGGGACACTTTCTCATCTCACGCGCCGGCGGTGCGTTGCAGGCCCGGTCTCCTGCCACAGCTGGACGGACCATAAACGCGTACCAGCAGGATTTCCTGTAAGCTCCCTCCGGTCAAGCGGGGGCGACTGAGGCTGCGATCAACCCAGACGAGGCGGTGAGAAGTGCGAAGTATCCCGACCAGAGCCTAGCTGAGAGAGCAAGATCCGAGGTATACAGAGGCCCACCAGGTTTTCCGAAATCCCGATGTCCAGAGGGTCCGCTGTCCGCAGTTATCGAGTCCTGTCCATTCTCTGAGGCCTTCCGTTTCAAGGAGCTACTCGGTGAGTACCATCGCCGGGGAGGCGTGTTGACGCGCACATAGGTTGTGCCGGTCAAGACGGATTTGGGTACACAAATCCGGTCTGCACTGTTTAGCAGTGTATATGTACTGTTTAGCAGTATATCAAGTATTCCGAAGTATCCAGTTATTGTCAAGAATTCAGCGTGGTGATTAGTTAGGCAGACTGTCATCATTGTCGATCATTGTTAAAATGTTTAATGTTTAATGTTTAAAGTATTCAGAAATGTCTTGCATATTGTGGTATGAATGATTGTTCATTGTTCACCGTTCATTATTGTGTTTTTTTCATATTAAGTAAATTCAAGAGTAAGTATCAGATCAGTTGTAAATATGCCGCTCTTCTCGAAGTTAAGACAGATTACTACCAGAAAAGGGGTGCTTGAAGAAGCAGTTCCTATTCCTCCTAGGGACACTCCAGGGCATTTTATGTACCATAAACATGGCTTAGATGCCATATTGTTTCTTGATCTATGGGTAGATTATACCAAGGGATTACCGGAAAGTCAAAGGTGGCCCATAGCGGGAACCTGGGATGCAGAGTGCATCATGAAAGTGGAGGAAGAGTTATGGAAAAGAAAGGTCAGACAGTCACAGAAAGACGCTGTTGAGTTATGGCGTAAAGAATCTCATAGACGAACAGAAAAAGCACGTAGACAAGAAGAGAGGAGTAAAGAAAGTTCAAATAAAGTTCAAGAAAATCTATTAATTGAGGAAGGTATCCGAGTGAGATCAGAACAAGTAAATAGACAAAGAAATGCTCTTATGAATGGTATGTATCCCCTACTAGCCGAAGGATTACCTAAGGCTGCTCCAGAGATGCCAAAAGACTTGCCACCCCCATTATTTCCAATTAAGGTACATCCAAAAGGGCATCCCAGAACCGCAGAAGATGTTTTTCTTTCCTCATATCTAGATGACGCAGCTCCCGAGTATGCTAACGCCGCACCACATAGACCGTCTGGCGGAGGGGTTCAACGTCAGGATCAGGTATCTGTCCCCGTGCAACAGCAAGTTCCGACACAAGCGTCGGCAAGCACATCTGTTTCCGCATCTGTCTCCGCAGTCGACTCTACAGAGGTATCGACACCCATAGTTGCTGTGTCACGTTCAACGAACCCATTCACACCCGACGCCCCAGATAGGGCCACGGGAGGTGCTAGCAGTACTTTTACACCACCTAGAATAAATAAACTTGTCTTTCAAGAGTCAGCGCATTCACGTACACCTAAATTCGTAAGTGAACGTACGCTTAAAGAACTCCTTGTAAATTGTAGATATGACCCGGTGGTTGGTAAAGAGGATGAAATGGTCCTGGCATCATTACGTATCAGGCGAGCCGCAGAGTATTTAGCGAGGTTACCAGGGATGATTACGCATCTAGATAACATATATCATTTTGTTCAAACAGGACGAGATCCAGGATGTATTAACAGAGCTATGGAATTCCAGAAAGTAGAGATACAGGGGGAACTGTTACGTTTCCTCATAAACTGTGTAATCAGAAATCAAGACCGTCCGGGGGTAGACCCGAATGCAATGCTTATTCTTACAAGATGGAGTCAGAATATATCAGAAGGGAGACACGATAAGCAAAATTGTATAATAGCCATGTGCCGAAAAATACGTAAAGAAATAGAGCGTATTCATGAAGAGAGATTGGGAACAGACGAGTTCGAGCAAGATCAAGTGTCCGAATCAGGGAATTCCGCAAGACAGTCAGAGACCATAGCCTATGTAGGCAGAGGAAGATCCTGTGAAAATACTAGATGTTTTTCTGATCCCATACACTCTGTATGTCCAAATAATAGCAGAACGTATCCGACGCCTGTAATAAATCTGAAGTCTCCTGAACATTCGTTTCAAGCCGCAGACAAGATACTACGAGAACGAAGAGGTTACCACCTCCTCGATTCCATGGATGAGCAAGAATTAGCCAGATCAGCCGTTCACTGGATTGACAGTCCTGAAAAATACGGTGATGAGACCGTAGCACACACGTTTTTTAATCTCAGTACAGATGAACAACGTTTAGCTGGAATCTATATGATTCAGCAACTCCTCATATTATATAAGAGCCAACATGCTGACCCTGGTCCTTTACCTGATATATTAACGGAACTACTCACAAACAGATGGAGAGGTTCTAGTAACAAGCTAATTAAAGAGATATTAGTGTCACGTAAACAGTATGTCCTTTTTGTAAGTCCGGATTCTCTCTCGCTGCCCCACAGAGAAAGAACGCCGTACTATATGGATAGACAAAATCCTTTACGAGAAGTGCACCCAATAAAAGGCGAAGACAATGAGTTTCACCGTGTATTTGTTTACACACCCATATCAAAAATGGAATTATTAGAAATGAAGAAAGTAGTACCTAGTCATGACAAAGACCCAGCGGGTTTCCACCGAGAAATTAAAGACATGTTACTGATGGGAGAGTACACCTTTCCTGATATTATGACGATATTAAAGGTGCTTTTGCCTGCTGGCATTTATGAAAAACTGAAAGAAAAAGAGTGGGAAGTAGGAGACCAAAAGATAGACTGGACAGCATTAGCAGAGGAAGAAAGGAGCCGAACTGCAGGTTCAGGGCTCGGGGATAAAGTTAAACTGTTACCAGGTTTACTAGTACAGGTACTGCCACGTTTATTAACTACAAAAAAGGAAGATTGGGGTGCAATCACAGCCTGCAAACAAAAGCAAGATGAAGACACAAGCGATTATTATGCTCGATTTGAAAAATGTTTTGGTATAAATAGTGGTATAAAAGCAAGTAGTGACTCATATCCACATCTATTTGTGACAAAATTAGTGGAAAATGCATTGCCTCCAGTAAAGAATAGAATATTGAAATTCGAGAGTACCTGGCAAAGTAACACTCCGTCGCAAATGCTACAAATGTTACAGTATCATCACAATAGAATTAGGGATGAACAAGAACACGAGCATAGACGCATGAAGGATACAAAAATGAAAATGCTAGTTTCTCAGACAGTACCAGCAGATGGTCACAAAAAGGGTGTGACACATTCTGGTGATTCTGCAGTTCCTGTAAAAGGAACCTGCAATTACTGTAAACAACTAGGCCATTATGTACATGATTGTCCAGTCCTGAAACGTAATATAGCTACGGGTATTGCAAAAGAGAGACCACGATTAGTTAGACAAGATCAGAATGAACAAGGAGCTATGCAGCATGGACAGTCCATGCCAGTTCAGCAACAGTCCATGCCAGCCTCACAGCAACCCATACAGTTTGTGCCAGCTGCACCACCGTTGCCTGCTACTGCCACACAAACCACAACACGACAAATGTATCAGACTGCACAGTATGAATACCCTGAATATCAGCGCTACGCATGAACCAGCCTAGAGAGGGAAGTTGACTTACCGCTTATCGAGATTCCTGTAGATCAAGAAGGACCTTATGTACATAGTGAATTATTAGGTCAAGATAGAAAATTCTTACTCGATACAGGGGCAAGTCGAACAACTATAAAACGTAGTGAAGTTCCAGGGGCACCCCTCTCAGGCTCTCAAAATGTTTCCCTTGGTTTTTCGGGAAAACCTATTGTTAATGAAGTATCACAGCCTCTACCACTTACGATAGGACCTTTGACACGAACTACAGATTTATTGCTTACTAAATCATGCCCAGAAAATCTGTTAGGAATTAAAACTCTGAAAGCACTAGGAGCCATAATATGTTGTTCTCCGGAAGGAGTAAGGTTGTTTTTGCGTGATTTTAAAGGTCACTATGTGTCTAGAGACATGGATCCCCGACTACAGACTTTACCAGTACATCTATGGGCACAAGGCCCTACGGATGTTGGCTGCATGAACATTACACCCTATCGAGTTACATTGAAAGCAGGAGTGGTACTACCACGAATGCGACAATACAAGTTACCGCATGATGCTGTAGTGGCTTTGCTGAAAATCATTGATGAGCTGATTGCCCAGGGAGTAGTTGTAGAAACAGACTCCAATGTATGTAATTCACCGATAATTCCGATTCTTAAACGAACTGATCCTACTGCTCCGCCAGTATACCGATTGGTTATTGATTTGCGTGAACTAAACAAGTGTATTGTACCACAATTTCCTGTGGTCCCTGATATATCATCATTGTTGACAGCAATTGATTCCGAAGCAACATTCTTTACTGTAATCGATCTCAAGAATGCCTTTTTCAGCGTCCCAATAGATCCGGAAAGCCAATACTTGTTCGGATTCAGTTTAAATGGGCGCAGTTTTAAATTCTCACGCGCTCCCCAAGGATTCACAGAAAGCCCCAGCATCTACAGCCAAGCACTGAAACGAGAACTTGACAGTATCCACATGCCAGTCAATACTGCACTGCTTCAATATGTCGATGATCTGCTGATCACCGCAAGAAGCGAGCCAGAATGTGAAAAGGCTTCTCTGACAGTTTTACATTTCCTAGCCGACAAGGGGCACAAGGTGTCCCCTTCTAAGCTGCAATTCTGTGTTCAGCGAGTTATTTATCTTGGTCACTCGCTGTCCAAGGAGGGAAGGCAGCTTACACCAGATCGCATCCAGTTAATTGCTAACATGTCAATACCCCAGACACAAAAGGAGGTGCGAGCTTTCATAGGCCTCACTTCATATTGTAGGCAGTGGATCCCTCAGTACGCATTTCTAGCAAAACCACTCATTCAGTTAACCACACAGGAGGCAGCCACATCGACTGTTCTCCCTTGGACTCAGGAACATACACAAGCTTTTGAAAGCCTAAAGAAAGCTTTATGTCAAGCACCTGTTTTAGCAACACCATGTTATAGCAAACATTTTACACTCTTTGTTACAGAACGCGAAGGTACTGCCTTGTCAGTACTCACTCAGGATCAAGCAGGATCACGCAAGCCATGTGCTTATTTTTCCAGTACATTAGATCCCGTAGCTCAGGCTTTGCCTGCATGCCTGAAATCAGTGGCAGCGACAGCTTTAGCAATCAGACAAAGCGATGCCATAGTATTAGGACACCCATTGACAGTTCAAGTACCACATGCAGTAGAGGTTCTTGTGAACCGAACACAAACACAACACTTGACCATAGCAAGACTTACCGGTTATGAACTGACATTGTTTCAACCACACATAGAGATCCGACGGTGTAATACATTGAATCCTGCTACACTATTACCTGTAATTGGAACAGACCCACTAGCTCATGATTGTGTTGAAATCATTGAAATAAAGACGAAACCTAGACAAGACTTGACAGACGTTCCATTGTTAGATCCAGACCTGACGTTGTATGTAGACGGATCATGCATGAGAGCAAGTACAGGAGATTTAGTGGCCGCGTATGCAGTCACAACAGACACTGAAGTTATTGAGACAAATTGTATAGATACTTTGTCAGCCCAAGCAGCAGAACTTATTGCTCTAACGCAAGCCTGTATTCAAGCCACAAATAAGAAAGTTAATGTATACACTGACTCACGTTATGCATTCGGAGTTGTACACGACTTCGGCGTGCTGTGGCGAGAGAGAGGTTATCTAACGTCCCATGGTGCCCACATTCAGCACGGACCCCTCATTCATGCCTTGTTAGACGCAATACATCTACCCACTGCTATATCGATTATGAAATGTAAAGCACACACGAAGGTTACTGATACCATTTCTCAAGGCAATGATTTAGCTGACAAAACAGCTAAACAGACTGCTCAGAATCGCACATTAGACATGACAAAGCCAATAGTTCAGACACCAACACAGTGTATGACAATTAAGGATCCCGCACTTGACGTAATTGACATACAGACACATGCCACAGCAGAAGAAATAAAGAAGTGGACTGAACTAGGAGGGATCCAGACAGATCAAGGATGGATGACGAAGGAGAAATCTGTATGGTTTCTCCCTGATTCCATGGTTCAAGCCATTATAGCTACAGTTCACAGTCCAGCACATTTAGGAGAGAAGGCTATGCTAGACAGCATTCAGCACATTTGGTTCAATAAACATTTACGAGCAGCAGCTAAACAAAAAGTTCGTACCTGTATGATATGTTGTCAGTTTAATCCAGGAAAGAGTGTTTCCGTAGAGCAGGGTGGATTTCAGCCTCCTGACCATCCTTTTGAAGTCCTCCAGATGGATTATATTCAGATGGAACGTTGTCGAGGATTCAAATATGTTCTCGTAGTTGTCTGCGCTCTCTCCCGTTGGACAGAGGCGTATCCCGTATCAGATTACACTGCCCCGACTACTGCCAAGCAGCTAGTTCGAGAATTCTTCCCACGGTACGGTTTACCACGTGTTGTATATTCAGATAACGGTCAGCCTTTCTCATCCGAATTAATGAAACATGTCTCACTCTTGTTGGGATATCAGTGGAAATTCCACTGTGTCCGACACCCCGAGGCAGCAGGTCTCGTAGAAAGACATAACCAGACACTGAAAA
This sequence comes from Triturus cristatus, assembly GCF_964204655.1. NCBI lineage: Eukaryota > Metazoa > Chordata > Amphibia > Caudata > Salamandridae > Triturus > Triturus cristatus. The sequence goes on along the minus strand of NC_140591.1, from coordinate 1,076,110,508 downwards.
TCAGACTGTCCAAAATATGTAGAGAGAAAGGTGTCGACTGGATAGTAGCATTACCAGTTGCACTCTTTTACATGAGAATGGTAGCACACTCTAGAACAGGGCTATCCCCGTATGAGGTGATCTTCGGTAGACCGCCGAATATGTGGGGGACGCCTATACCACGCAAAATAACTGACATTGACTGTAACATGCTGACAGATTACTTGGCTTCCTTGATGTCTGCACTACAATCTTCTCGTTCACAGGTAGCTGCAGCCTTTCCCGACAACACTGAGGCGAAACCCCATGACGTTGTTCCGGGTAATCTTGTCTTTGTGAGAAATTTCGACAGGAAAAATCAACTGGAGCCCAGGTGGAAAGCACCCAAGTTGGTCCTGTTGACCACAAGAACAGCCGTGAAGATCGAGGGACGCAAAGGGTGGATTCATTCAAGTCACATCAAAAAATTTCATGGACTACCTTCAGATATAGACACTGTGCCCTGCACTCCCTCACAGACTGATTCAAAACTTCCTTTTGTTGAACAGAATGACTCTCAGTGCTATAAATTAAAGCTTAGGCCCAAACAGTCGAGCAATTTGATTGTTTAAGTCCTCTCCAAGGTGAAGCGGTTGAATTGTCTCCGACATGTATCCCTTGGACCTGAGTAGAGAAAATACCCGAGAAATGTTGAAACGACAGGCGTATTGTAAATCACTGCGTAGCTACTGTATGAGGACATTATTAATTTTGTTTTTATTGAGTATTTTAGTAATTATTACGTGTGTGATTTTGCACATATATCATCCTATCTCTAGACATGTTTATAATGTTGCTGCAGAACATTCTTTTAGTGACCTACCGCCACATGAATTATCTTATAGACTTGCGCTGCGCAATAACACCTTCATTAGTATGTTACATCATTCCCATCAGACTAGTAATGCGACCAATTGTTGGGTGTGTGGCCGACTTCCTCCCTATCAGAATAACAAAGGAGTTCTGCCTTTCTTTCCACATCCATTCACACACAATGGCTCCTGTGGAGCATGGTTTAGTTTATTAAATTCCATAGACCCAGACACAGCAGTTTATCAACAACATTGGATATGGGGAAATCTGAATCTAGTTTTATTCAAAGTCTGTCACCCTAATAAGGAGGGTCACCCCAGTAGAACAGGAACTGATCTAGAAAATGAAGTGTATAAATTAGGTAATTTTACGCCTAATCTTATGATTTTGAATGTCAAATCCGAAGTTGAACTAATTCTGCCCACTATGTCAGTATTTCCAGTAAAGGGTGAATTATGTGTGAGAAAAGTTGGTTCCATACATATGGGCCATAGCCAATGCGTTACTACAGTAGAATATAGTGATCAAGGTAAATCTTCATTTAGAGCTTCTCGCCATTCTTACTTCATATGTGGTCAGACCGCATATATGCGTCTGCCTCTAGATTGGGATGGTACCTGTTACATAGCATTCCTTTTGCCACCTGTTTTCCTAGCTCCCCCTGATTATTATCGAAATGTTCATTTAGTACACAATAGAGAGCGAAGAGATCTCCCAGTTGTCGATTATACTGAGACAGCATGGGACAAGTATGTAGATTTCAATAAAGGTATCTTTCCCTATATAGGTACTATATCAAATAGTAAGCTGATACGCAGACTCACCAAGACTCTTGAAGCTGTAGTAAACGAGACTATAGCCGCCCTAGGCAATCTGACAGAGGAACAATCAGTGATGAGAATTGTTGTTCTCCAGAATCGTCTTGTCCTTGACGTCATCCTGGCCGATAGGGGCGGAGCTTGCAGGGTCATCGGATCCAGCTGCTGCATATTCATACCAGAAAATTCGCCATCTGTATATAAAGCTATAACACGCCTTCATAAGATTGTAAGCCAGATACACGAAAATCCAGGCACTTGGACGTGGTCCGGGTGGTTTTGGAGTGTGATATCAGCCTGGGGATGGAGAGTTTTATCCTTCCTAGGTATTGGCCTTCTTATGCTCTTCAGTTGTTGTTTATGCCTGCAAAGTGGACCAGCGATTTGTGGTCTGTGTGCCACATCATGCATTCCATATCACAGGTCTCGTTCAGAATGCCGGAAGGAAGAAGAAATGATGCTCCATGAGCAAATCAATGGAATGATGAAGATTGATGTCTCGTGAAGGGCAAGAAGGGGACAAGGAGGGAATGTGGAAATGTGGATTTTCCTGATCAGTTATGTCCCCTATCTTGGACCCCAACGGTTCTATATGCATGTTACAAGTACATGTATGTTCCCTCCAGTTCCAGTTTCTAAGACGCAAACATATGTGTGTCTACCGTCAACATGTTCTCTGTCAGATCCGCCATCAAAGGGCTGGATATTCGATTCATAAGTATAAAAGGCCACCGACTTTATATGGCTAAGTTACTACATTTTTACAGCTCAGGCAAGTAGGCCCGATTCTGTCCTCAAAGCCTTTCCCTGCTCTCTGTCTCTGACAGCTTCAGCTTGAGCTCGCATCTGTATCCATGAACTTTGTCCTACTCCCTGTGCAGCTAACGGTGCCTGCCTCGGCCAGTTTTCGCATGCCTGCCAAGAAGTTGTATTTCACCTTCGAATTATCTATTTTGCTCTTCAGCCGATGCATTCCTGTCTAGTGATTTAGGTAAACATTTCCTTTAGCTCACAAGCAAAGGACTCAGCCTTTCCGTCCTCCTGCAAGTGATTCATAGCCCTGCTGCCATGGAAAGTTTTCTGCCCCTCGCATCTCATATAGACACTTAGACGCTTGTACACGCACACACAGTTAGTATAGAATAGATTCTGTCCGAGAGTCCTTCCTTGTGGATAACATAGTTCTCCAAACATAGGATGGTAGATATGATTTGGGATTAGGTTGACTTGACCCCCCAGACTTCTCGTCTCCACATGTAGAGCTAAATGTCAAGTCCCCTTCACCCCCTAGTTGCACGTCAATTACACGTCATGCTGCTGCGCGCGCATCTATGCCAAGTATTATCTTATAGATCCACCTATGTCTGATAATGCAAACCAATCATGTTTCTTTTATTCCTTATTACGCCTAGTTTCGATTACGTACCTGTTTTGTCACTCTTCTTATCAAATGTTACGCCTTCTACATTCGTTTCATTGTAATGCATTTATTATAAAAATACATGTCTGTCAATAAAATATTGTACTTCACTTCCTGAACCCTCGTGGTGACGGAACCTGAAGGCCGCGACTCGAGTCGGCCATTTTGAATGGAATAAAGCCCATTAGAAAACCTCTTATACCACGGATTCTGCCTCTTGTTATTTTGAGCTATTTTACTTTATTTAAGATCCCGTATGAAATTCAGTCCGGTATTTTATTTACCACATCCCGGTGAAGATGGTCGTTACAACGGGCCGCGGCAGCGCCAGCAGGTCCCGGCGAGGATGGATGTTGCAGAAGGCCGCGGCAGCGCCAGCAGGCAGGGCGATAGTTCACAAGGTAGGGCTACGGCAGCGCCAGTAGTCCGTCAAGGCTGAGTTCTCTCGGTGTCTCTCGACTCCAGGATACAACTGTCGTCCTGCTCCGGAGCTGCCCTAGTTATAGGTCTGGTGCCCTTTGATGTCCGGACCCTCGCACTTGGAGGTCGGAGGGCCCGGGATGAAGGTGTCCAGACACCCAGCAGGGGGTGGAGCCAGTGCCTGGGGGAGCTGGAGGCGATCGGCACCTGGCGGGGGAGAGCCCTTGACGCTTCGTTCTCCCATTGACCTGCCAAGTGGTCCGCTCACCTCCTGGGTGGATGGTGGTGCCGGGATATCGGGGCCCGCCAGGCCCAGGGTTAGGGTCGGGTGGAGGCCACGCGGCCTCGTGGTGCAGGGCCCAAGATGGCGGCTTGAGCCGGCCGGGGGAGCCGGTGGTGGCTCGGTCCCGTGATACATGGAGGTCCGGGGGCAGGAGTTCCGTCGGGGGACGGGGTGCGGGTGATTCTTGTGGGTCACGCCTGGCGGGCCGGGGCTTGGGCCCTGTCGTGCGGGGAGGGAGCAAGCCCTTCGTGTGGCCTGTCCAACATGCGTCCCCCCCAGCTGAAGGCGGGGAGAGTCACCCATCTTCCTAGGGACTCTCCTCGTCGAGGCGGAAAAAGCGTGACAGGCCATCTGCGTTGGCGTGGTCTTGGCCCGGTCGATGTTCCACGGTGAAGTCCATTCCCTGCAGGGAGATGGACCAGCGCAATAATAGTTTTGGGTTCTCCCCCCGCATCTGCATCAGCCACTGCAGGGGTCGATGGTCAGTTTGTACCCGGAAGTGGGTACCGAAGAGATAGGGCCGGAGCTTTTTGAGGGCCCACACCACTGCGAAGGCCTCCCTCTCGATTGTGCTCCAGCGCTGTTCTCGGGCTAGGAGACGTCTGCTGATGAAGGCCACCGGCTGGTCATGACCCTCGGGGTTCAGCTGGGAAAGAACCGCTCCGATGCCGTGGTCGGAGGCGTCTGTCTGTACAATGAATTCCTGACTGTAATCGGGGGCCTGGAGCACAGGGGCAGTGCACAGGGCGGCCTTCAGCTTTTCGAAGGCCGCTTGACAGTCGGGGGTCCAGTTAATCCGCTTCGGCTGGTTTTTGGACGTGAGACCCGTGAGGGGCCCCACAATGCTGCCGTAGTCCCTCACGAACCGCCGGTAGTAGCCGGTGAGCCCCAAGAAGGCACGGACCCTTGACCAATTTGGCATTTGCCGGCCTTAATCGTGAGGCCGGCCCGCTGGAGGGCCTGCAGGACCTCTTGGAGGTGGAGGAGGTGGTCGGACCAGTGGCGGCTGTACACAGCGATATCGTCCAGGTAGGCGGCGCTGAACTCTTCGAGCCCCGCCAAGACCTGGTTCACTAGATGTTGAAAAGTAGCGGGGGCATTCTTCATGCCGAAGGGCATGACCTTGAAGTGGTAGTGGCCATCGGGGGTGGAGAAGGCGGACCGTTCCTGAGCCCGGGGTGTGAGACCGATCTGCCAGTAGCCCGCTGTTAGGTCGAAGATGCTGAGGTAGCGGGCGGCCCCCAGCCGGTCGATCAATTCATCCGCTCGGGGGATAGGATGAGCGTCCGGTCCGGGTGACAGCGTTCAAGCCCCGGTAGTCGACGCAGAATCTCAGTTCAGGTGTGGTGCCGGGGGCAGCGGCTTTGGGGACCAGTACAACCGGGCTGGCCCATGGGCTGTCCGAGGGCTCGATGACCCCGATCGTGAGCATTTTGGCCACTTCCTCTTGGATGCAGGCCCGTACCCGATCTGGCACGCGGTAGGCCCGGTGTCGGATAGGGGGACTGTCCCCGGTGTCCACGTCGTGCAAGCACCAAGGGGTGATCCCGGGGGTGAGGGAGAACAGTGTAGTGAACCGCAGCAGGAGGTCCCGGCAGCCCTGGCGTTGCTCTGGGGTGAGGGCATCGGAGAGCCGGACCCCGTTCACGGAGCCGTCGTTCTCCTGAGTCTTCAGGAGATCCGGGAGGGGTTCGGAGTCCTCTTCCGCCCCACTGTCCGTAGCCATCAGGAGGCTGAGTTCTGAGTGCACAAAGTGTGGTTTGAGTCTGTTGGTGTGGAGGACCCGGAGGGGGTTCCGGGGGGTCCCCATGTCGATGAGGTAAGTGACGGGGCTTTTGCGCTCGACCACTTTGAAGGGCCCCGTCCACTTATCTTGTAAGGCACATGGTTCGGTGGGGGACATCACCCACACTTGTTGACCAGGTTCGAACTCGACGGAGGAGGCATTGTGATCGTACCATTTTTTCATGTCCTCCTGACTGGCCTCGAGGTTCGCCTTGGCCATCTCCCTGAAGCGCCGGGTCTGATTGCGTAGGGCCAGGAGGTACTTGAAGACGTCTGGAGGGGTCTTTAGGGGGGCCATCTCCCACCCTTCTTTGACCAGGCTGAGGGTCCCTCGCACAGGGTGCCCGTACAGGAGTTCGAAAGGGCTAAAGCCGAGGGACTTCTGGGGAACTTCTCGATAGGCGAAGAGGAGGCACGGGAGTAGTACATCCCACTGGCGACGGAGGGGCTCTTCCAATCCCCCAATCATCCCCTTGAGGGTGCGGTTGAATCGCTCCACTAGTCCGTTCCCTTGGGGGTGATAGGGGGTCGTGAATCGGTAGGTGACCCCGCACTGTTGCCAGAGGGACTTCATATATTTTGAGATAAAGTTCGTGCCTCGGTCGCTGACGACTTCTCGGGGGAAGCCCACCCGGGAGAAGATCCCCATTAGGGCCCGGCCAACCACCTGAGCTGTTACAGTTCGTAGGGGCACCGCCTCGGGGTAGCGGGTGGCGTGGTCCACCAGTACCAGGATGAACCTATGTCCTTGTGCCGTGCGGGGGTCCAGGGGCCCCACAATGTCTATTCCTACCCTCTCGAACGGGGTGGTGACCACTGGGAAGGGTTGCAGAGGGGCTTTCAGCTTACGGCCGCTCTTCCCACTGGCCTGGCACGTGGGGCAGGACCGGCAGTGGTTAAGGACGTCGTTCCGCATCTTCGGCCAGAAAAAGTGAGTCACTAGGCGACTGTAGGTTTTGTCCTGGCCCAGGTGTCCAGCCAGAGGGACATCGTGGGCCAGAGTTAGTAGGAAGTCTCTGAAGCGGAGAGGTACCACCAGCACTCGACTGGCCCCTAGCTCTGCGATTCTTTGTTCGCTGTATAGCAGATCGTTATCCCAATAGACCCAATGAGTTCCGGTGGAGTCCCCTGCGCTCTGGGCGCTGGCTTGCCGGCGGAGTCCCTCGAGGGAGGGGCAGGTCTTTTGCTCCTGGCGGAACTGTTCTTGGGTGGGCCCCCCTTCTTGACGCCACTGAGCCAGGCTGGGCAGGTCCGGGGGTTGCGCGACCCCTTCGGCCGTTGGTTCTGGGGGGTTGGCCTCGTCGTTGTCCTCTACTGGGGCGACCGGGGGCGGAGGTGCTGGCCATTCTGGTTCTTCTGATCGGGGGACGGCACGGGCGGCCATGGACCGGGTGGTTACGCAGGCCCAGTCCGGGAGGCCCAGCATCCCCAGGTGCTCTCTTCTTTCGACGGTCGCCCACGGGGAACTCTCAAGGTCATTCCCCAGGAGGCAGTCCACGGGGGCATCATCCCGGACCGTCACCTTCAACAGGCCGGAGACCCCTCCCCATTCGAAGGGGACGCAGGCCATCTGACACAGACTTTCGGAATTGTCGGCGGAGCGGACGGGGCAGAGAATGTTCGGAATGATCTGCTCGGGCTTCACCAGGTGACAGCGGACGGCCGTCACACTGGCGCCTGTGTCACGTAAGGCCTCGGCCCGACGTCCATTAATGGTCACCCTGTTGGACAGGCCACACAGAGGGCTTGCTCCCTCCCCGCACGACAGGGCCCGAGCTCCAGCCCACCAGGCATACCCCCGCTACAAGCACCTGTACCCCGTCTCCCGACGGATCTTCTGCCCTCGGACCACTACTCATCACGGGGTCCAGCCCACCGGCTTCCCCGGCCGGGTCAAGCCTCCATCTTGGGCCCTGCACCACGCGGCCGCGTGGCCTCACCCCGACCCCAACCCCGGGCCTGGCCGGCCCCGACATTCCGGCACCACCATCCACCCAGGAGGTGAGCGGACCACTTGGCAGGTCAATGGGAGAACGAAGCGTCAAGAGCTCTTCCCCCGCCAGGTGCCGATCGCCTCCAGCTCCCCCAGGCACTGGCTCCACCCCCTGCTGGGTGTCTGGACACCTTCATCCCGGACCCTCCGACCTCCAAGTGCGAGGGTCCGGACATCAAAGGGCACCAGCCCTATAACTGGGGCAGCTCCGGAGCAGGAAGGCAGTTGTATCCTGGAGTCGAGAGACACCGAGTGAACTCAGCCTTGACGGCCTACTGGCGCTGCCGTAGCCCGCTCTTGTGACCCATCGTTCTACCTGCTGGCGCTGCCGCGGACCGTACATCGTCCATCTTCCTGGGACCTGCTGGCGCTGCCGCGGCCCGTTGTAACTACCATCTTCACCGGGACCTGCTGGCGCTGCCGCGGACCGTACATCGACCATCTTCCTGGGACCTGCTGGCGCTGCCGCGGCCCGTTGTAACAACCATCTTCACCGGGACCTGCTGGCGCTGCCGCGGACCGTACATCGACTGTCTTCCTGGGACCTGCTGGCGCTGCCGCGGCCCGTACCACCTAACCACCAAGCTCGAGGATTGTGAGCTCATTATTTCATCCGAACTACCTGACTGGTAAACAGACTGTCCCGCTACCCCCTTTCCTACCTTGCGAGACTCGAATCGAGGGGACCCCTGAGTCCAGACCTCCTTGTACCATTCAACCGTACCTTAAGAAGTGCTTATAAAGAACACTGAACCTTATCCGTGTGTGGTATCTGTCTGTGGGGGGGAAGTTACTTGTCTGTACGATCGCTGGAGACGGTTCTCCCCGGAGACCTCTCCTCCTGACCCCGGCCGACCCTCCCGGTCCGTCTACCTTTTCTAACATTGGTGGCCAGCGGCGCGATCCGAATCAACGCGTAATTGTACAGAGAGTAGCCCACCCCGCGACAAAAACACGATGTCGACCAAAGATAGCAGCCCCACCGAGAAATTCCAAATGGAGAAATTGGAAGAATACAACCACCGCGAACTGAGACAATTTTGCATAGAACTTGGCATTGCTACCACCGGCCTAAGTACCAAGGATGATCTAAAGCGCGCCCTTGAGTCATGGACAGAAACTGGGGTCGCAGGACCCTCCGACCAAAACAGCGTCACACCAGACCAAAACAGCGTCACACCAGAGGGGAACGACACGACTCCCGTGGAGCGTGGAACGGGCCTCTCACAGGAGGAGATCCGAGAAAGAGACAGAATCAGATTACACGAGTTAGAGATGGCGCGACTCAAGATGGATGGGGAACTCAAGTTAGCTGAACAAAAACTCAACCTCGAGCACATGCGGCTCCGAGATGAACGAGAAGAGAAGCAGAGACAGAGAGAGCTGGAGGAAAAAAAAATAACGCTCGAGCACGAGCGCCGACTAGCGGAGATAGAACTGCGAAAACAGAATAAGGAACTGGGGGTGCCTGAGCGACCACACACCCCGGGGCCAATTGAGAAAAAAGTCCATATCCCCAAGGATGTTGTCCGCGAGTATGTCCGAGAAGACGACATACAGCAATGGTTTAAAGCCTATGAGATCGCCATGACCTCCCACCGGATCGACCGGAGTGATTGGGGAGCCGGACTTTGGGGGAGGTTTATCAACGAGGGTCGCGATGCCCTACTGCAGCTCCCAGATCACCAAATGTCGTCATACGACCACATGAAGGCTGCTCTCCTCACCCGCTACGGCCTCACACCCGAGATGTACCGCCAGAGGTTCAGAGATTGCACCCGGATCCCAGGTACAACTTGGGTAGAATACGTGAACTATTTCAGCCGTGCCTTCGAGGGTTGGATCAAGGGGAGTCAGGTCACCACCTACGAACAACTCTTCAACCTTATGGTATGGGAGCACCTGTCAAACAACTGTTTTGTCGAGCTCAGGCAGCACCTCCTCGACAGTAAGCTGACTGACCCCCGGCAGCTCGCCGCCGAAGCTGACCGATGGGAAAGTACCCGAGTGGGCCGGAAGGGGCCACACGACCAGAACAGAAGCAGCCAAGGCCAGCACCGTCCTCGGGGAGGAGGAGGGGGCCAGGGTCGAGGGAGAGACGCCTTGCCAGCAACACCCGTGGCCAGCACCCCGCCTCCGGCCGGCCGGGGCAACCCCCCGTTGCGGCCCGGGTTCCGAGCCAACGTCACGTGCCACCGGTGCCAGCGACTAGGCCACTACGCCAATGACCCGAGCTGCCCGCTAAACCAAACACCCAAGCCCCGCCAGGTAGCTGCCGCCGCCCTGGGGGAAGAGCGATTATCGGAGGAACCCGAAGAGTATGAGCCGGCCCAGCAAGGGTGGGAACCGGCCGCCATGGTCCTGGCGTGCTTAGGGGGAAGAGACATGGTCCCGCGGGCTCCCCTACCCGCCAACACCAGGAAATACGGTCAGTGGGTGACCATTAATGGACAGAGGGCCGAGGCCCTGCGTGACACCGGCGCCAGTGTGACGGCCGTCCGCTGTCACCTGGTGAAGCCCGAGCAGATCCTGCCGAACATTCTCTGCCCCGTCCGCTCGGCAGATAACTCTGAGAGTATGTGTAAGATGGCCTGCGTCCCATTCGAATGGGGAGGGGTCTCCGGCCTGCTGAAAGTGACGGTCAGGGACGATGCCCCCGTGGACTGCCTCCTGGGGAATGATCTCGAGAGTTCCCCGTGGGCCACCGTCGAGAGAAGAGAGCACCTGGGGATGCTGGGCCTCCCAGACTGGGCCTGCATAACCACCCGGTCCATGGCCGCCCGTGCCGCCCCCCGATCAGAAGAACCCGAATGGCCAGCACCTCCGCCCCCGGTCGCCCCAGTAGAGGGCAACGGCGAGGCCGGCCTCCCGGACCCGACGACCGAAGAGGACGCGCAACCCCAGGACCTTCCGGATCTGGCTCAGTGGCGTCAAGAAGGGGGGCCCACCCAAGAACAGTTCCGCCAAGAACAACAGACCTGTCCCTCCCTCGAGGGACTCCGCCAACAAGCCAGCGCCCAAAGCGCAGGGGACGCCACCGGAACTCACTGGGTCTACTGGGATAACGACCTGCTCTACAGCGAGCAAAGAATCGCCGAGCTGGGGGCCGGTCGAGTTCTGGTGGTACCTCTCCGCTTCAGAGACTTTCTGCTCAACTTAGCCCACGATGTCCCCCTGGCTGGACACCTGGGCCAGGACAAAACGTACAGTCGCCTAGTGACCCATTTTTTCTGGCCAAAAATGAGGAATGACGTCCTGAACCACTGCCGATCTTGCCCCACATGCCAAGCCAGCGGGAAGAGTGGTCGGAAGCTGAAAGCCCCTCTGCAACCCTTCCCTGTGGTCACCACCCCGTTCGAGAGAGTGGGGATAGACATTGTGGGGCCTCTGGACCCCCGCACGGCCCAAGGACACAGGTTCATATTAGTGTTAGTGGACCATGCCACCCGCTACCCCGAGGCGGTGCCCCTACGGACCGTGACAGCTCCGGTGGTTGGCCGGGCCCTAATGGGGATCTTCTCCCGGGTAGGCTTCCCCCGAGAAGTCGTCAGCGACCGAGGCACAAATTTCATATCCAAATACATGAAGTCCCTCTGGCAACAATGCGGGTTTACCTACAGATTCACGACCCCCTATCACCCCCAAGGGAACGGACTAGTGGAGCGTTTTAACCGCACTCTCAAGGGGATGATTGGGGGATTGGAAGAGCCCCTCCGTCGCCAGTGGGATGTACTACTCCCGTGCCTCCTCTTCGCCTACCGGGAAGTTCCCCAGAAGTCCCTCGGTTTTAGCCCTTTCGAACTCCTGTACGGGCACCCTGTGCGAGGGCCCCTCAGCCTAGTCAAGGAAGGTTGGGAGATGGCCCCCCTAACAACCCCTCCAGATGTCTTCAAATACATCCTGGCCCTACGAAACCAGACCCGGCGCTTCAGGGTGATGGCCAAGGCGAACCTCGAGGCCAGCCAGGAGGACATGAAGAGGTGGTATGATCACAATGCCTCCTCCGTTGAATTCGAGCCTGGTCAGCAGGTATGGGTGATGTCCCCCACCGAACCATGTGCCTTGCAAGATAAGTGGACGGGGCCCTTCAGAGTGGTCGAGCGCAAAAGCCCCGTCACTTACCTCATCGACATGGGGACCTCCCGGAACCCCCTTCGGGTCCTCCACACCAACCGACTCAAACCACACTTTGTGCGCTCAGAACTCAGCCTTCTGATGGCTACGGACAGTGGGGCGGAGGAAGACTCCGAACCCCTCCCAGATCTTCTGAAGACTCAGGAGAAGGACGGCTCCGTGGACGGGGTCCGGCTCTCTGACGCCCTCACTCCGGAGCAACGCCAGGACTGCCGGAACCTCCTGCTGCAGTTCGCTGCCCTGTTCTCCCTCACCCCCGGGGTCACCCCTTGGTGTTTGCACGACGTAGACACCGGGGACAGCCCCCCTGTCCGACACCGGGCCTACCGCGTACCAGATCGGGTACGGGCCTGCATACAAGAGGAAGTGGCCAAGATGCTCACGATCGGGGTCATCGAGCCCTCGGACAGTCCCTGGGCCAGTCCGGTTGTATTGGTTCCCAAAGCCGCTGCCCCCGGCACCGCACCTGAACTAAGATTCTGCGTCGACTACCGGGGCTTGAACGCTGTCACCCGGACCGACGCTCATCCCATCCCCCGAGCAGACGAGCTGATCGACCGGCTGGGGGCCGCCCGCTACCTTAGTATCTTCGACCTGACAGCGGGCTACTGGCAGATCGGCCTCACACCCAGGGCTCAGGAACGGTCAGCCTTCTCTACCCCCGATGGCCACTATCAATTCAAGGTCATGCCCTTTGGCATGAAGAATGCCCCCGCCACGTTTCAACGCCTTGTGAACCAGGTCTTGGCGGGGCTCGAGGAATTCAGCGCTGCCTACCTGGACGATATCGCTGTATACAGCCGCCACTGGTCCGACCACCTCCGTCACCTCCACGAGGTCCTACAAGCCCTCCAGCGGGCCGGCCTCACCATTAAGGCCGGCAAGTGCCAAATTGGCCAAGGGTCTGTGACCTACCTTGGGCACCAAGTGGGGAGCGGGCTGGTGGCCCCCCTACAACTTAAGATTGCGGCCATCCAGTCCTGGCAGCCCCCCATCACCCAGACCGAGGTCCGAGCCTTCTTGGGGCTCACCGGCTACTACCGGCGGTTCGTGAAGGACTACGGCAGCATCGTGGGGCCCCTCACGGGTCTCACGTCCAAGAACCAACCGAAGCGGATTAACTGGACTCCTGATTGTCAAGCGGCCTTCGAGAAGCTGAAGGCCGCCCTGTGCACCGCCCCTGTGCTCCAGGCCCCCGATTACAGTCGGGAATTTGTGGTGCAGACCGACGCCTCCGACCACGGCATCGGGGCCGTCCTCTCTCAGTTGAACCCCGAAGGTCATGACCAGCCGGTGGCCTTCATCAGTCGACGTCTCCTGGCCCGAGAACAGCGTTGGAGCACCATCGAGAGGGAGGCATTTGCAGTAGTGTGGGCCCTCAAAAAGCTCCGACCCTATCTCTTCGGTACCCACTTCCGGGTACAAACCGACCATCGACCCCTGCAATGGCTGATGCAGATGCGGGGGGAGAACCCAAAACTCTTGCGCTGGTCCATTTCCCTGCAGGGAATGGACTTCACCGTGGAGCACCGACCAGGCCAAGACCACGCCAACGCGGATGGCCTGTCCCGCTTTTTCCGCCTCGACGAAGAGAGTCCCCAAGGAGATGGGTGACTCTCCCCGCCTTCAGCTGGGGGGGACGCATGTTGGACAGGCCACACAGAGGGCTTGCTCCCTCCCCGCACGACAGGGCCCGAGCTCCGGCCCACCAGGCATACCCCCGCTACAAGCACCTGTACCCCGTCTCCCGACGGATCTTCTGCCCTCGGACCACTACTCATCACGGGGTCCAGCCCACCGGCTTCCCCGGCCGGGTCAAGCCTCCATCTTGGGCCCTGCACCACGCGGCCGCGTGGCCTCACCCCGACCCCAACCCCGGGCCTGGCCGGCCCCGACATTCCGGCACCACCATCCACCCAGGAGGTGAGCGGACCACTTGGCAGGTCAATGGGAGAACGAAGCGTCAAGAGCTCTTCCCCCGCCAGGTGCCGATCGCCTCCAGCTCCCCCAGGCACTGGCTCCACCCCCTGCTGGGTGTCTGGACACCTTCATCCCGGACCCTCCGACCTCCAAGTGCGAGGGTCCGGACATCAAAGGGCACCAGCCCTATAACTGGGGCAGCTCCGGAGCAGGAAGGCAGTTGTATCCTGGAGTCGAGAGACACCGAGTGAACTCAGCCTTGACGGCCTACTGGCGCTGCCGTAGCCCGCTCTTGTGACCCATCGTTCTACCTGCTGGCGCTGCCGCGGACCGTACATCGTCCATCTTCCTGGGACCTGCTGGCGCTGCCGCGGCCCGTTGTAACTACCATCTTCACCGGGACCTGCTGGCGCTGCCGCGGACCGTACATCGACCATCTTCCTGGGACCTGCTGGCGCTGCCGCGGCCCGTTGTAACAACCATCTTCACCGGGACCTGCTGGCGCTGCCGCGGACCGTACATCGACCGTCTTCCTGGGACCTGCTGGCGCTGCCGCGGCCCGTACCACCTAACCACCAAGCTCGAGGATTGTGAGCTCATTATTTCATCCGAACTACCTGACTGGTAAACAGACTGTCCCGCTACCCCCTTTCCTACCTTGCGAGACTCGAATCGAGGGGACCCCTGAGTCCAGACCTCCTTGTACCATTCAACCGTACCTTAAGAAGTGCTTATAAAGAACACTGAACCTTATCCGTGTGTGGTATCTGTCTGTGGGGGGGAAGTTACTTGTCTGTACGATCGCTGGAGACGGTTCTCCCCGGAGACCTCTCCTCCTGACCCCGGCCGACCCTCCCGGTCCGTCTACCTTTTCTAACACACCCACTGGCCATATTTCCGGGTGTTGGCGGGTAGGGGAGCCCGCGGGACCATGTCTTTTCCCCCTAGGCACGCTAGGACCATGGCGGCCGGTTCCCACTCCTGCTGGGCCGGCTCATATTCTTCCTGTTCCTCTGATAGTCGTTCTCCCCCCAGGGCGGCGGCAGCTACCTGGCGGGGCTTTGGTGTTTGGTTCTGCGGGCAGCTCGGGTCATTGGCGTAGTGGCCGACTCGCTGGCATCGGTGGCACGTGACGTTGGCTCGGAACCCCGGGCGCATCGGGGGGTTGCCCCGGCCGGCCGGGGGCGTGGTGCTGGCCACGGGTGTTGCCGGGATGGTGTCTCTCCCTCGCCCCTGGCCTCCTCCTCCTCCCCGGGGACGGTGCTGGCCTGGGTTGTTTCGGTTTTGCTCGTGTGGTCCTCTCCGGCCCACTCGGGTGCTTTCCCATCGGTCAGCTTCGGCGGCGAGTTGCCGGGGGTCAGTCAACTTACTGTCGAGGAGGTGCTGCCTGAGCTCGACGAAACAGTTGTTCGACAGGTGCTCCCATACCATAAGGTTAAAGAGTTGCTCGTAGGTCGTTACATGGCTCCCCTTGATCCAACCCTCGAAGGCTCGGCTGAAATAGTTGACGTACTCCACCCAAGTTGTACCCGGGATCCGGGTGCAGTCTCTGAACCTCTGGCGGTACATCTCGGGCGTGAGGCCGTAGCGGGTGAGGAGGGCAGCCTTCATGTGGTCGTAGGACGACATCTGGTGATCTGGGAGCTGCAATAGGGCATCGCGGCCTTCGTTGACGAACCTCCCCCATAGTCCGGCTCCCCAATCACTCCGGTCGATCCGGTGGGAGGTCATGGCGATCTCGTAGGCTTTGAACCACTGTAGTATGTCGTCTTCTCGGACATATTCTCGGACAACATCCTTGGGGATGTGGACTTTTTTCTCGGTTGCTCCCGGGGTGTGCGGTCGCTCAGGCACCCCCGGTTCTTTATTCTGTTTCCGAAGTTCTATTTCCGCCAGTTTTCGCTCGTGGTCGAGTGTTATTCTTTTTTCCTCGAGCTCTCTCTGTCTCTGTTTTTCTTCTCGTTCTTCTCGGAGCCGCAGATGTTCTAGATTTAGTTTCTGCTCGGCTAACTTTAGTTCACCGTCCATCTTGAGTCGTGCCATTTCCAACTCATGTAATCTGGTTCTTTCTCTTTCTTGGATCTCCTCCTGCGAGAGGCCCGTTCTCCGCTCCTCGGGAGCCGTGGCGTTCCCCTCTGGTGCGACACTGTTTTGGTCGGGTGATCCGGTGACCCCAGTTTCTGCCCACGACTCAAGGGCGCGCTTCAAATCGTCTTTGGTACTCAGGCCGGTGGTAGCAATGCCTAGTTCCATGCAGAATTGTTTAAGTTCGCGGTGGCTATATTCTTCCAACTTATCCATTTGGAACTTGTCAGTGGAACCGCTATCTTTGGCTGACATCGTGGTTTTGTCGTGGGTTGAGCTACTCTCTGTACGATTACGCGTTGATTCGGATCGCGCCGCTGGCCACCAATGTTAGACGGACCGGGAGGGTCGGCCGAGGACAATGGGAGAGGTCTCCGGGGAGAGCCGTCTCCAGCGATCGTACAGATAAATAACTTCCCCCCCACAGACAGACACCACACAAGGAGAAGATTCAGCGTTCTTTATAGGCAATTTCTTACGGTACGATGAAATGGTACAAGGAGGTCTGGACTCAGGGGTCCCCTCGATTCAAGTCTCTCAAGGTGGGGAAAGGGGGTAGCGGGACAGTCTGGGTACCAGTCTGGTAGTTGAGGTGGTATGGTGGTTAGCTCAAAATCCTCGAGCTCGGTGTTCTAGCTGGGACGGACCGCGGCAGCGCCAGCAGGTCCCGGTGAAGATGGTCGATACACGGTCCGCGGCAGCGCCAGCAGGTCCCGGTGAAGAGGGTCGGTACACGGTCCGCGGCAGCGCCAGCAGGTCCCGGTGAAGATGGTCGTTACAACGGGCCGCGGCAGCGCCAGCAGGTCCCGACGAGGATGGATGTTGCAGAAGGCCGCGGCAGCGCCAGCAGGCAGGGCGATAGTTCACAAGGTAGGGCTACGGCAGCGCCAGTAGTCCGTCAAGGCTGAGTTCTCTCGGTGTCTCTCGACTCCAGGATACAACTGTCGTCCTGCTCCGGAGCTGCCCTAGTTATAGGTCTGGCGCCCTTTGATGTCCAGACCCTCGCACTTGGAGGTCGGAGGGCCCGGGATGAAGGTGTCCAGACACCCAGCAGGGGGTGGAGCCAGTGCCTGGGGGAGCTGGAGGCGATCGGCACCTGGCGGGGGAGAGCCCTTGACGCTTCGTTCTCCCATTGACCTGCCAAGTGGTCCGCTCACCTCCTGGGTGGATGGTGGTGCCGGGATGTCGGGGCCGGCCAGGCCCAGGGTTAGGGTCGGGTGGAGGCCACGCGGCCTCGTGGTGCAGGGCCCAAGATGGCGGCTTGACCCGGCCGGGGGAGCCGGTGGTGGCTCGGTCCCGTGATACATGGAGGTCCGGGGGCAGGAGTTCCGTCGGGGGACGGGGTGCGGGTGATTCTTGTGGGTCACGCCTGGCGGGCCGGGGCTTGGGCCCTGTCGTGCGGGGAGGGAGCAAGCCCTTCGTGTGGCCTGTCCAACAGGAGTGATATACACACACCCCTCACATGTCTCTGTCCACTGCTGGTAGTGATATGCACACACCCCTCACATGTCTCTGTCCACTGCTGGGAGTGATATGCACACACCCCTCCCTTTTCTCTGGCCACTGCTGGTATTCCTCTGCACCCACCCCTCACATGTCTCTGTCCACTGCTGGGAGTGATATGCACCCACCCCTCATATGTCTCTGGCCACTGCTGGGAGTGATAGGCACCCACCCCTCACATGTCTCTGGCAACTGCTGGGAGTGATATGCACCCACCCCTCGCATGTCTCTGTCCACTGCTGGGAGTGATAGGCACCCACCCCTCACATGTCTCTGGCCGCTGCTGGGAGTGATATGCACCCACCCCTCACATGTCTCTGTCCACTGCTGGTATTCCTCTGCACCCACCCCTCACATGTCTCTATCCACTGCTGGGAGTGATATGCACACACCCCTCACATGTCTCTGTCCACTGCTGGGAGTGATATGCACACACCCCTCACATGTCTCTGTCCACTGCTGGGAGTGATATGCAAACACCCCTCAAATGTCTCTGTCCACTGCTGGGAGTGATATGCACCCACCCCTCACATGTCTCTGTCCACTGCTGGGAGTGATATGCACCCACCCCTCACTTTTCTCTGGCCACTGCTGGTATTCCTCTGCACCCACCCCTCACATGTCTCTGTCCACTGCTGGGAGTGATTTGCACCCATCCCTCACATGTCTCTGTCCACTGCTGGGAGTGATATGCACCCACCCCTCACATGTCTCTGTCCACTGATGGAAGTGATATGCACCCACCCCTCACATGTCTCTGTCCACTGCTGGTATTCCTCTGCACCCACCCCTCACATGTCTCTGTCCACTGCTGGGAGTGATAGGCACCCACCCCTCACATGTCTCTGGCCACTGCTGGAAGTGATATGCACCCACCCCTCACATGTCTCTGTCCACTGCTGGAAGTGATAGGCACCCACCCCTCACATGTCTCTGTCCACTGCTGGGAGTGATTGGCACCCACCCCTCACATGTCTCTTTCCACTGCTGGGAGTGATAGGCACCCACCCCTCACATGTCTCTGGCCACTGCTGGGAGTAATATGCACCCACCCCTCACATGTCTCTGTCCACGGCTGGTATTCCTCTGCACCCACCCCTCACATGTCTCTGTCCACTGCTGGGAGTGATATGCACCCACCCCTCACATGTCTCTGTCCACTTCTGGGAGTGATAGGCACCCACCCCTCACATGTCTCTGGCCACTGCTAGGAGTGATATGCACCCACCCCTCACATGTCTCTGTCCATTGCTGGTATTCCTCTGCACCCACCCCTCACATGTCTCTGTCCACTTCTGGGAGTGATTTGCCCCCACCCCTCACATTTCTCTGTCCACTGCTGGGAGTGATATGCACACACCCCTCACATGTCTCTGTCCACTGCTGGGAGTGATATGCACCCACCCCTCACATGTCTCTGTCCACTGCTGGGAGTGATATGCACACACCCCTCACATGTCTCTGTCCACTGCTGGGAGTGATATGCACCCACCCCTCACATGTCTCTTTCCACTGATGGGAGTGATATGCACCAACCCCTCACATGTCTCTGTCCACTGCTGGGAGTGATAGGCACCCACCCCTCACATGTCTCTGTCCACTGCTGGGAGTGATATGCACCCACCCCTCACATGTCTCTGGCCACTGCTGGTATTCCTCTGCACCCACCCCTCACATGTCTCTGTCCACTTCTGGGAGTGATAGGCACCCACCCCTCACATGTCTCTGGCCACTGCTGGAAGTGATATGCACCCACCCCTCACATGTCTCTGTCCACTGCTGGAAGTGATAGGCACCCACCCCTCACATGTCTCTGTCCACTGCTGGGAGTGATTGGCACCCACCCCTCACATGTCTCTTTCCACTGCTGGGAGTGATAGGCACCCACCCCTCACATGTCTCTGGCCACTGCTGGGAGTAATATGCACCCACCCCTCACATGTCTCTGTCCACGGCTGGTATTCCTCTGCACCCACCCCTCACATGTCTCTGTCCACTGCTGGGAGTGATATGCACCCACCCCTCACATGTCTCTGTCCACTTCTGGGAGTGATAGGCACCCACCCCTCACATGTCTCTGGCCACTGCTAGGAGTGATATGCACCCACCCCTCACATGTCTCTGTCCATTGCTGGTATTCCTCTGCACCCACCCCTCACATGTCTCTGTCCACTTCTGGGAGTGATTTGCCCCCACCCCTCACATTTCTCTGTCCACTGCTGGGAGTGATATGCACACACCCCTCACATGTCTCTGTCCACTGCTGGGAGTGATATGCACCCACCCCTCACATGTCTCTGTCCACTGCTGGGAGTGATATGCACACACCCCTCACATGTCTCTGTCCACTGCTGGGAGTGATATGCACCCACCCCTCACATGTCTCTTTCCACTGATGGGAGTGATATGCACCAACCCCTCACATGTCTCTGTCCACTGCTGGGAGTGATAGGCACCCACCCCTCACATGTCTCTGTCCACTGCTGGGAGTGATATGCACCCACCCCTCACATGTCTCTGGCCACTGCTGGTATTCCTCTGCACCCACCCCTCACATGTCTCTGTCCACTTCTGGGAGTGATAGGCACCCACCCCTCACATGTCTCTGGCCACTGCTGGAAGTGATATGCACCCACCCCTCACATGTCTCTGTCCACTGCTGGAAGTGATAGGCACCCACCCCTCACATGTCTCTGTCCACTGCTGGGAGTGATAGGCACCCACCCCTCACATGTCTCTGTCCACTGCTGGGAGTGATAGTCACCCACCCCTCACATGTCTCTGGCCACTGCTGGGAGTAATATGCTCCCACCCCTCACATGTCTCTGTCCACTGCTGGTATTCCTCTGCACCCACCCCTCACATGTCTCTGTCCACTGCTGGGAGTGATAGGCACCCACCCCTCACATGTCTCTGGCCACTGCTGGGAGTGATATGCACCCACCCCTTACATGTCTCTGTCCACTTCTGGGAGTGAAAGGCACCCACCCTCACATGTCTCTGGCCACTGCTAGGAGTGATATGCACCCACCCCTCACATGTCTCTGTCCATTGCTGGTATTCCTCTGCACCCACCCCTCACATGTCTCTGTCCACTGCTGGGAGTGATATGCACCGACCCCTCGCATTTCTCTGTCCACTGCTGGGAGTGATATGCACACACCCCTCACATGTCTCTGTCAGCTGCTGGGAGTTGTTGGACCCGGCCTCGCAGAACGGCCCTCCGTGCACCCGCACCACCGAAACCTGGTACCTGCCGCCCCAACCACCCGGCCCAGCCGGCCCCTCCTACCAGAACACCCGCACCCGGCCCGGACATCCCCGTCCATGGCCTCCCTCCTTTCGGCCACCCCGGGCCCGCATGCCCACTTCATGCGTCAAGATGGCCGCCCGGCCCCAGCGCGACCCTGGCCTAGAGGCGCCACTCCGGCTGGAGGACATCACACTTCCCGGGGGATGAGAGAGGGAGGAGCAGTTTCTATCGCACCTCTGGACTCCCCTGGGACGATGGGTTTCGATCGGCCCTCCGGCCTCCCTGAGAGCTGGCTCCACGCCTGCTGGGTGTCTGGGACTCCTCCCGGCCCGGCCCTGAACGAGATCAAAAGACAATAGCAGGAAACCCCGACAAGCGACCCCCAGGTGACAAGACCCCTGCCTCCACCGACCCCGGACATCAAAGAGGGGTCGACCTATAACAAGGGGTGCTCCGGGCCGGTCCGGAGATTCGACGCTGGAACAACGTAAGCCTGCTGAGTGACTCGCGGCTCCTGAAAGATCGTAACATCTCTGAACTTGCGCCTAAGCCTGCTGAGTGACTCGCGGCTCCTGAAAGATCGTAACATCTCTGAACTTGCGCCTAAGCCTGCTGAGTGACTCGCGGCTCCTGAAAGATCGTAACATCTCTGAACTTGCGCCTAAGCCTGCTGAGTGACTCGCGGCTCCTGAAAGATCGTAACATCTCTGAACTTGCGCCTAAGCCTGCTGAGAGACTCGCGGCTCCCCCAGATTCTCACGGCCCCGCCGGACCCCGACTACGACCCCGTATCCCCCGGCTCGAGGATTGTGAGCTGTGCGCCGGATACGTCCCTGCTTGAACTTTTGCCAAAGACTGTCCCGCTACCCCCCTACCTTTCCGAGACTCTTGCATCCGTGCACACCGTGTACATATTTGCCGTGATAGCCTACTTGATAAAGATTGTTTCTGAGAATAACCGGTGTGATTACTCTGTGTCGTGTGGCGCCAGAAGTACGATCCTAGCTGCGAGATTCCTCCCCCTGGGGAGTCTCCCGCCAGTACCCGGCTACGATACTTTGAGGGTGGGTCTCAGGGTAGTCAGGACCCCCTTTCCGGGCTCCTCTGAGGTCGCCGTCTAACATTGGTGGCAAGCGACGGGATTCGGGCCCATCACCTAGAGATCGTACCGTGAACAACGGACGCACCACCGACAAGGATGGCAGAAGGAAGCGCCATGAGCCCCGCAGAAACCAACGCCAACAGGGTGTTCCAGGTGGAGCATCTAGGAGAATATACACACAAGGAGCTGAAGCAGTTTTGCAAAGAACTTAAAATCGCTACCACTGGTCTCAACACGAAGGAAGATTTGCAGAAAGCACTGAAAACTTGGGTGGAGACCGGGGCCTCCCGCCCGGAAGGCACGGGGGAGCGCCCCGACGAAACCGAACCTCCCCAAAGTGAAAGCAGCAGCAATCAGGTGCGAGGAGGCGTACCAGACGGGGGCTTCTCCCCAGAAGAACTCGCGGACAGAGAGAGAAGCCGCAATCATGAACTAGAGCTAGCCAAACTCAAAATTGAGGGCGAGTTGAAGTTAGCGGAAAAAAAACTAGCGGTAGAACAAATGCGTGTACAAGGCGAACTGGAGGAGAAAAAGCTCCAACGGGAGCACGAAGGAAGGAAGCTCCAGCTGGAGCACGAACGCAGCTTAAAGGAACTCGAGCTCAAGGCCCGAAACGAGGAAGGGAGGCCCCCAAGTAACCGAGAGACGGTCTCCCCAGCGGAACAAAAGGTCCACATCCCGAAGGATGTGGTCAAGGAATATTATAAAAACGATGACATTCAGCAATGGTTTCGGGCCTATGAGGTCGCCATGACCTCCCATCGGATCCCGGAGAAGGACTGGGGGGCGGGGTTGTGGGGGCGGTTTCTGAGCGAAGGAAGGGACACCCTGCTCGACCTACCCCTCTCCCTGCAGACCTCCTACAGCCACATGAAAGAGGCTCTACTCACACGATACGGCCTCACCCCAGAAATGTACCGTCAGCGGTTCCGGGACTGCAGGAAGATCCCGGGCACCACATGGGTGGAATATGTAAACTTTTTCAGTCGGGCCTTCGATGGGTGGACCAAGGGCAGCAAGGTCACCACCCTGGCCGAACTCACTGATCTCATGTTGTGGGAACATCTAGCTGCGAACTGCTTCGTAGAGCTACGTCAACATCTGCTGGACAGTAAGCTCACAGATCCCCGGAAGCTGGCTGTGGAGGCCGACCGCTGGACCAACACCCGGGTCTCCCGGGGCATGGTAGGAGAGTACCCCCGAACCAGTCAGGGACCACCCCGCCAGAGAGGAGGAGGGAACCAGGGAGGGCCGAGAGAGTCCCAGCCTAGCCCCCCGAAGACACCACCTCCACCTTTCCCGGCGCCCCCTCCACCAGTAACCGGGCCCCCTGGGAAACGGGGACACCGGGTGACCGTCACATGTTTTCGCTGCCAGAAACCCGGGCACTACGCCAATGACCCAGAGTGCCCCATGGCCCCCCAAGTCCCCCCGATGAGACAGATAGCCAGCGTAGCCCTGGGGGAGGGGGTAGAGGAATCCGAAGAGTGGGAACCCGCGGCAATGGCCCTAGTATCCCTGGGAGATAGGGAGATGGTCCCTGGTAGCCTCCTCCCCTCCAACACCCAGAAGTATGGGCAGCTTGTCAAAATCAATGGCCACCAAGTAGAGGCCCTGCGAGACACCGGGGCCAGTATCACCGGTGTCCTCAGGCACCTAGTCCCCGAAGAGCAGATCCTCCCCAACGTCTTTTGCCCTGTGATATCCGCAGACAATAGAGAGAGCATGTGCCAGGTAGCCCTGGTGCCATTTGAGTGGGGAGGGGTGATAGGCAAACTCAAGGTGGCCGTAAGAACCTCCCAGCCGGTCGACTGCCTTTTAGGGAACGACCTAGAGAGTTCCCCATGGAAGCACGTAGAGCGTAAGGCCCACCTGGGAATGATGGGACTCCCCGAGTGGGTGTGCGCCACCACCCGATCTATGTCCGCCCGACTCACTCCCCAGAGGGAGGTCGAGAGCATCCCGATCGAAGAGATCAGAACAGTCCCCGCCGAGGGTCCTTCCGTCCCCCCATCAGAAGGGTCCGTCGCTAGCGATGAACCCACACCATCCGACCCGGACCCAGTCCCTGAGTTAGGCGATCTACCCGAGTTGGCCCAATGGCGCCACGAGGGCGGACCCACTCGGGAGGAGTTTTGCAGGGAGCAAGCCACTTGTCCGTCCCTGGTCGGGCTGCGGCGCCTAGCCGAGGGCCAAGCCGCAGGTGACCAGACCGGGACGCACCAAATCTATTGGGAGAATAACATCCTGTACAGTGAGCAGAAGTCGGTGGAGCTGGGATCGGGACGGGTACTGGTGGTACCCCTCCGCTTCCGAGGTTTCCTCCTGGGTTTAGCCCACGACGTCCCCCTCGCCGGTCACCTGGGACAGGACAAGACGTACAACCGTCTTGTGACCCATTTTTACTGGCCTAAGATGAGAGCAGCGGTAGAGGCCCATTGCAAGTCCTGCCCCACGTGCCAGGCTAGTGGAAAGAGTGGAGGGAAACTCAAGGCTCCCCTCCAACCCTTCCCGGTCGTCAGTACCCCCTTCGAACGAGTCGGGATCGACATCGTGGGACCACTGGACCCCCCCACCTCCCAAGGCCACCGTTTTATCTTGGTCCTAGTGGACCACGCCACCCGCTACCCAGAGGCTATCCCCCTGCGCACCATTACGGCCCCTGTGGTGGGCCGGGCCCTGATGGGGATCTTTTCCAGGGTGGGGTTTCCCCGCGAGGTCGTGAGCGATCGCGGCACTAATTTTATCTCAAAGTATATGACGTCCCTGTGGCAACAATGTGGAGTGTCCTATAAGTTCACCACCCCGTACCATCCCCAAGGAAACGGCCTAGTAGAAAGATTTAATAGGACCTTGAAAGGGATGATCGCTGGCCTAGACGAACCCCTCCGGCGGAAGTGGGACGTCCTGCTCCCTTGCCTATTGTTCGCGTATAGAGAGGTCCCCCAGAAGTCCCTAGGATTCAGCCCGTTTGAGTTACTCTATGGGCACCCCGTCCGAGGTCCCCTCAGTTTGGTAAAGGAAGAGTGGGAGGCGGCACCCCAGACCACCCCCCGAGATGTGTTCCCATACGTCTTGGCCCTCCGGAACCAGACCAGGAAGTTCCGAGAACTGGCCGAGGCCAACCTGGAGGCGAGTCAAGAAGAGATGAAACGCTGGTACGACCAGAATGCCACTCTGGTTGAGTTCCAGCCGGGCCAGCAGGTGTGGGTCATGGCCCCCGTGAAGCCTGGCGCCCTCCAGGACCGATGGACTGGGCCGTACAAGGTGGTGGAGCGAAAGAGTCCAGTTACGTACTTGGTGGACGTCCAGTCGCCCCGGGACCCCCTCCGGGTCCTGCATGTGAACCGACTCAAGCCTCACTTCGTGCGGACAGAACTGAGCCTCCTGCTGGCCACCGATGACGGGGCCGAAGATGAGTCGGATCCCCTCCCGGACCTCCTGTGTGTCAAGGAGCAGGATGGCTCCGTGGAGGGAGTGAACCTTTCCCCAGCCCTCACGGCCCAACAACAAGCGGACTGCCGCCAGCTCCTAAGACAATTTGCCGATCTCTTCTCTCTGACCCCCCGGGTCACCAACTGGTGTGTTCATGACGTGGACACCGGGGACAGCCCGCCGGTGAGACACCGAGCCTACCGGGTTCCTGACCGGGTCCGGGCCTGCATTCAAGATGAGGTCTCGAAGATGCTGACCCTGGGGGTGATTGAGCCCTCTGACAGTCCCTGGGCCAGCCCCGTGGTCCTGGTCCCGAAGGCAGCGGCCCCCGGTGTCGCCCCCGAGCTCCGATTCTGCGTGGATTACCGGGGGCTCAATGACGTTACCCGAGCCGATGCCCACCCCATTCCACGAGCCGACGAACTCATTGACCGACTAGGGGCAGCTCGGTTCCTCAGCACATTCGACCTCACCTGCGGATACTGGCAGATTGCGCTCACCGAAGGAGCCAAGGAGCGGTCCGCTTTCTCCACCCCCGACGGGCACTACCGCTTCCGCGTGATGCCCTTCGGGATGAAAAATGCCCCGGCAACTTTCCAGCGACTGGTGAATAGGGTCCTGGCCGGGTTGGAACAGTTCAGCGCGGCATATCTAGACGATATCGCCGTCTTCAGTTCGGAGTGGAGTGAGCATCTCCAGCACCTCCGGAGGGTGCTAACCGCCCTGCGCCAGGCAGGCCTCACAGTAAAAGCTAGCAAGTGCCAGATCGGGCAAGGCTCCGTAGTCTACCTGGGGCACCGGGTCGGGAGCGGCCAGGTAGCCCCTCTACAACCAAAGATCGACGCCATCCTGGCCTGGGAACCACCCATCACCCAGACGGAGGTCCGAGCCTTCCTGGGACTCACAGGATACTACCGACGCTTCATTCGGGGATATGGCAGCCTGGTCGGCCCTCTCACCGAACTCACATCTAAAAAACAGCCAAAGAAGGTGCAGTGGACGGCTGCCTGCCAAGAGGCTTTCGATGCTCTAAAAAAGGCCATGTGCACTGCTCCCGTCCTCCAGGCTCCCGACTATGCCAAGGAGTTCCTAGTCCAGACCGATGCCTCCGAACATGGCATTGGGGCCGTCCTGTCCCAAGTGAATGACCAAGGCCTAGACCAGCCCGTCGCCTTCCTCAGTCGGCGGCTGCTGCCCCGAGAGCAGAGGTGGAGCACCATAGAGCGCGAAGCCTTTGCCGTGGTCTGGGCACTCAAGAAGCTACGACCCTACCTGTTCGGCACGCATTTCAGAGTCCAAACTGACCATCGGCCCTTGCGGTGGCTCATGCAGATGCGAGGAGAAAACCCCAAGCTACTGCGGTGGTCAATCTCCCTCCAGGGGATGGATTTCACCGTAGAACACCGCCCTGGTACGGACCACGCCAACGCCGACGGCCTCTCCCGGTTCTTCCGCCTCAGCGAAGAGAACCCCCCAAGATGATGGGCAGTTCTCTCCGGCTTTCAGCTGGGGGGGACGCGTGTTGGACCCGGCCTCGCAGAACGGCCCTCCGTGCACCCGCACCACCGAAACCTGGTACCTGCCGCCCCAACCACCCGGCCCAGCCGGCCCCTCCTACCAGAACACCCGCACCCGGCCCGGACATCCCCGTCCATGGCCTCCCTCCTTTCGGCCACCCCGGGCCCGCATGCCCACTTCATGCGTCAAGATGGCCGCCCGGCCCCAGCGCGACCCTGGCCTAGAGGCGCCACTCCGGCTGGAGGACATCACACTTCCCGGGGGATGAGAGAGGGAGGAGCAGTTTCTATCGCACCTCTGGACTCCCCTGGGACGATGGGTTTCGATCGGCCCTCCGGCCTCCCTGAGAGCTGGCTCCACGCCTGCTGGGTGTCTGGGACTCCTCCCGGCCCGGCCCTGAACGAGATCAAAAGACAATAGCAGGAAACCCCGACAAGCGACCCCCAGGTGACAAGACCCCTGCCTCCACCGACCCCGGACATCAAAGAGGGGTCGACCTATAACAAGGGGTGCTCCGGGCCGGTCCGGAGATTCGACGCTGGAACAACGTAAGCCTGCTGAGTGACTCGCGGCTCCTGAAAGATCGTAACATCTCTGAACTTGCGCCTAAGCCTGCTGAGTGACTCGCGGCTCCTGAAAGATCGTAACATCTCTGAACTTGCGCCTAAGCCTGCTGAGTGACTCGCGGCTCCTGAAAGATCGTAACATCTCTGAACTTGCGCCTAAGCCTGCTGAGTGACTCGCGGCTCCTGAAAGATCGTAACATCTCTGAACTTGCGCCTAAGCCTGCTGAGAGACTCGCGGCTCCCCCAGATTCTCACGGCCCCGCCGGACCCCGACTACGACCCCGTATCCCCCGGCTCGAGGATTGTGAGCTGTGCGCCGGATACGTCCCTGCTTGAACTTTTGCCAAAGACTGTCCCGCTACCCCCCTACCTTTCCGAGACTCTTGCATCCGTGCACACCGTGTACATATTTGCCGTGATAGCCTACTTGATAAAGATTGTTTCTGAGAATAACCGGTGTGATTACTCTGTGTCGTGTGGCGCCAGAAGTACGATCCTAGCTGCGAGATTCCTCCCCCTGGGGAGTCTCCCGCCAGTACCCGGCTACGATACTTTGAGGGTGGGTCTCAGGGTAGTCAGGACCCCCTTTCCGGGCTCCTCTGAGGTCGCCGTCTAACAGGAGTGATATGCACCCACCCCTCACATGTCTCTGTCCACTGCTGGGAGTGATATGCACACACCCCTCACATGTCTCTGTCCACTGCTGGGAGTGATATGCACCCACCCCTCACATGTCTCTTTCCACTGATGGGAGTGATATGCACCCACCCCTCACATGTCTCTGTCCACTGCTGGGAGTGATAGGCACCCACCCCTCACATGTCTCTGTCCACTGCTGGGAGTGATATGCACCCACCCCTCACATGTCTCTGGCCACTGCTGGTATTCCTCTGCACCCACCCCTCACATGTCTCTGTCCACTTCTGGGAGTGATAGGCACCCACCCCTCACATGTTTCTGCCCACTGCTGGGAGTGATATGCACACACCCCTCCCATGTCTCTGTCCACTGCTGGGAGTGATATGCATCCACCCCTCACATGTCTCTGGTCACTGCTGGGAGTGATATGCACACACCCCTCACATGTCTCTGTCCACTGCTGGGAGTAATATGCACACACCCCTCACATGTCTCTGTCCATTGCTGGTATTCCTCTGCACCCACCCCTCACATGTCTCTGTCCACTGCTGGGAGTGATATGCACCCACCCCTCACATTTCTCTGTCCACTGCTTGGAGTGATATGCACACATCCCTCACATGTCTCTGTCCACTGCTGGGAGTGATATGCACCCACCCCTCACATGTCTCTGTCCACTGCTGGGAGTGATATGCACACACCCCTCACATGTCTCTGTCCACTGCTGGGAGTGATATGCACCCACCACTCACATGTCTCTTTCCACTGATGGGAGTGATATGCATCCACCCCTCACATGTCTCTGTCCACTGCTGGGAGTGATAGGCACCCACCCCTCACATGTCTCTGTCCACTGCTGGGAGTGATATGCACCCACCCCTCACATGTCTCTGGCCACTGCTGGTATTCCTCTGCACCCACCCCTCACATGTCTCTGTCCACTTCTGGGAGTGATAGGCACCCACCCCTCACATGTTTCTGTCCACTGCTGGGAGTGAAATGCACACACCCCTCCCATGTCTCTGTCCACTGCTGGGAGTGATATGCACCCACCCCTCACATGTCTCTGTCCACTGCTGGGAGTGATATGCACACACCCCTCACATGTCTCTGACCACTGCTGGGAGTGATATGCACACACCCCTCACATGTCTCTGGCCACTGCTGGGAGTGATATGCATCCACCCCTCACATGTCTCTGTCCACTGCTGGGAGTGATAGGCACCAACCCCTCACATGTTTCTGTCCACTGCTGGGAGTGATATGCACCCACCTCTCACATGTCTCTGGCCACTGCTGGTATTCCTCTGCACCCACCCCTCACATGTCTCTGTCCACTGCTGGGAGTGATAGGCACCCACCCCTCACATGTCTCTTGCAACTGCTGGGAGTGATATGCACACACCCCTCGCATGTCTCTGTCCACTGCTGGGAGTGATAGGCACCCACCCCTCACATGTCTCTGGCCACTGCTGGGAGTGATATGCACCCACCCCTCACATGTCTCTGTCCACTGCTGGTATTCCTCTGCACCCACCCCTCACATGTCTCTGTCCACTGCTGGGAGGGATATGCACCCACCCCTCACATGTCTCTGTCCACTGCTGGTATTCCTCTTCACCCACCCCTCACATGTCTCTGTCCACTGCTGGGAGTGATATGCACCCACCCCTCACATTTCTCTGTCCACTGCTTGGAGTGATATGCACACATCCCTCACATGTCTCTGTCCACTGCTGGGAGTGATATGCACCCACCCCTCACATGTCTCTGTCCACTGCTGGGAGTGATATGCACACACCCCTCACATGTCTCAGTCCACTGCTGGGAGTGATATGCACCCACCACTCACATGTCTCTTTCCACTGATGGGAGTGATATGCATCCCCCCCTCACATGTCTCTGTCCACTGCTGGGAGTGATAGGCACCCACCCCTCACATGTCTCTGTCCACTGCTGGGAGTGATATGCACCCACCCCTCACATGTCTCTGGCCACTGCTGGTATTCCTCTGCACCCACCCCTCACATGTCTCTGTCCACTTCTGGGAGTGATAGGCACCCACCCCTCACATGTTTCTGTCCACTGCTGGGAGTGAAATGCACACACCCCTCCCATGTCTCTGTCCACTGCTGGGAGTGATATGCACCCACCCCTCACATGTCTCTGTCCACTGCTGGGAGTGATATGCACACACCCCTCACATGTCTCTGACCACTGCTGGGAGTGATATGCACACACCCCTCACATGTCTCTGGCCACTGCTGGGAGTGATATGCATCCACCCCTCACATGTCTCTGTCCACTGCTGGGAGTGATAGGCACCAACCCCTCACATGTTTCTGTCCACTGCTGGGAGTGATATGCACCCACCTCTCACATGTCTCTGGCCACTGCTGGTATTCCTCTGCACCCACCCCTCACATGTCTCTGTCCACTGCTGGGAGTGATAGGCACCCACCCCTCACATGTCTCTTGCAACTGCTGGGAGTGATATGCACACACCCCTCGCATGTCTCTGTCCACTGCTGGGAGTGATAGGCACCCACCCCTCACATGTCTCTGGCCACTGCTGGGAGTGATATGCACCCACCCCTCACATGTCTCTGTCCACTGCTGGTATTCCTCTGCACCCACCCCTCACATGTCTCTGTCCACTGCTGGGAGGGATATGCACCCACCCCTCACATGTCTCTGTCCACTGCTGGTATTCCTCTTCACCCACCCCTCACATGTCTCTGTCCACTGCTGGGAGAGATATGCACCCACCCCTCACATGTCTCTGTCCACTGCTGGGAGTGATATGCACACACCCCTCACATGTCTCTGTCCACTGCTGGGAGTGATATGCACACACCCCTCACTTTTCTCTGGCCACTGCTGGTATTCCTCTACACCGACCCCTCACATGTCTCTGTCCACTTCTGGGAGTGATAGGCACCCACCCCTCACATGTTTCTGTCCACTGCTGGGAGTGATATGCACCCACCCCTCACATGTCTCTGTCCACTGCTGGGAGTGATATGCACACACCCCTCACATGTCTCTGTCCACTGCTGGGAGTGATATGCACACACCCCTCACATGTCTCTGGCCACTGCTGGGAGTGATATGCACCCACCCCTCACATGTCTCTGTCCACTGCTGGGAGTGATAGGCACCCACCCCTCACATGTCTCTGTCCACTGCTGGGAGTGATATCCACCCACCCCTCACATGTCTCTGGCCACTGCTGGTATTCCTCTGCACCCACCCCTCACATGTCTCTGTCCACTGCTGGGAGTGATAGGCATCCACCCCTCACATGTCTCTGGCATCTGCTGGGAGTGATATGCACCCACCCCTCACATGTCTCTGTCCACTGCTGGGAGTGATAGGCACCCACCCCTCACATGTCTCTGGCCACTGCTGGGAGTGATATGCACCCACCCCTCACATGTCTCTGTCCACTGCTGGTATTCCTCTGCACCCACCCCTCACATGTCTCTGTCCACTTCTGGGAGTGATAGGCACCCACCCCTCACATGTCTCTGTCCACTGCTGGGAGTGATATGCACACACCCCTCACATGTCTTTGTCCACTGCTGGGAGTGATATGCACACACCCCTCACATGTCTCTGTCCACTGCTGGGAGTGATATGCACACACCCCTCACATGTGTCTGGCCACTGCTGGGAGTGATATGCATCCACCCCTCACATGTCTCTGTCCACTGCTGGGAGTGATATGCACCCACCCCTCACATGTCTCTGGCCACTGCTGGTATTCATCTGCACCCACCCCTCACATGTCTCTGTCCACTGCTGGGAGTGATAGGTACCCACCCCTCACATGTCTCTGGCAACTGCTGGGAGTGATATGCACACACCCCTCACATGTCTCTGTCCACTGCTGGGAGTGATAGGCACCCACCCCTCACATGTCTCTGGCCACTGCTGGGAGTGATATGCACCCACCCCTCACATGTCTCTGTCCACTGCTGGTATTCCTCTGCACCCACCCCTCACATGTCTCTGTCCACTGCTGGGAGGGATATGCACCCACCCCTCACATGTCTCTGTCCACTGCTGGTATTCCTCTGCACCCACCCCTCACATGTCTCTGTCCACTTCTGGGAATGATAGGCACCCACCCCTCACATGTTTCTGTCCACTGCTGGGAGTGATATGCACCCACCCCTCACATGTCTCTGTCCACTGCTGGGAGTGATATGCACACACCCCTCACATGTCTCTGTCCACTGCTGGGAGTGATATGCACACACCCCTCACATGTCTCTGGCCACTGCTGGGAGTGATATGCACCCACCCCTCACATGTCTCTGTCCACTGCTGGGAGTGATAGGCACCCACCCCTCACATGTCTCTGTTCACTGCTGGGAGTGATATGCACCCACCCCTCACATGTCTCTGGCCACTGCTGGTATTCCTCTGCACCCACCCCTCACATGTCTCTGTCCACTTCTGGGAGTGATAGGCACCCACCCCTCACATGTCTCTGTCCACTGCTGGGAGTGATAGGCACCCACCCCTCACATGTCTCTGGCCACTGCTGGGAGTGATATGCACCCACCCCTCACATGTCTCTGTCCACTGCTGGTATTCCTCTGCACCCACCCCTCACATGTCTCTGGCCACTGCTGGGAGTGATATGCACCCACCCCTCACATGTCTCTGTCCACTGCTGGTATTCCTCTGCACCCACCCCTCACATGTCTCTGTCCACTTCTGGGAGTGATAGGCACCCACCCCTCACATGTTTCTGTCCACTGCTGGGAGTGATATGCACCCACCCCTCACATGTCTCTGTCCACTGCTGGGAGTGATATGCACACACCCCTCACATGTCTCTGTCCACTGCTGGGAGTGATATGCACACACCCCTCACATGTCTCTGGCCACTGCTGGGAGTGATATGCACCCACCCCTCACATGTCTCTGTCCACTGC
The DNA here is from genome assembly GCF_964204655.1 of Triturus cristatus. Lineage (NCBI taxonomy): Eukaryota > Metazoa > Chordata > Amphibia > Caudata > Salamandridae > Triturus > Triturus cristatus. The sequence continues at coordinate 1,076,077,854 of NC_140591.1, read as the reverse complement.
TGGGAGTGATAGGCACCCACCCCTCACATGTCTCTGTTCACTGCTGGGAGTGATATGCACCCACCCCTCACATGTCTCTGGCCACTGCTGGTATTCCTCTGCACCCACCCCTCACATGTCTCTGTCCACTGCTGGGAGTGATAGTCATCCACCCCTCACATGTCTCTGGCATCTGCTGGGAGTGATATGCACCCAGCCCTCACATGTCTCTGTCCACTGCTGGGAGTGATAGGCATCCACCCCTCACATGTCTCTGGCATCTGCTGGGAGTGATATGCACCCACCCCTCACATGTCTCTGTCCACTGCTGGGAGTGATAGGCACCCACCCCTCACATGTCTCTGGCCACTGCTGGGAGTGATATGCACCCACCCCTCACATGTCTCTGTCCACTGCTGGTATTCCTCTGCACCCACCCCTCACATGTCTCTGTCCACTTCTGGGAGTGATAGGCACCCACCCCTCACATGTCTCTGTCCACTGCTGGGAGTGATATGCACACACCCCTCACATGTCTCTGTCCACTGCTGGGAGTGATATGCACACACCCCTCACATGTCTCTGTCCACTGCTGGGAGTGATATGCACCCACCCCTCACATGTCTCTGGCCACTGCTGGTATTCCTCTGCACCCACCCCTCACATGTCTCTGTCCACTGCTGGGAGTGATAGGTACCCACCCCTCACATGTCTCTGGCAACTGCTGGGAGTGATATGCACACACCCCTCACATGTCTCTGGCCACTGCTGGGAGTGATATGCACCCACCCCTCACATGTCTCTGTCCACTGCTGGTATTCCTCTGCACCCACCCCTCACATGTCTCTGTCCACTGCTGGGAGGGATATGCACCCACCCCTCACATGTCTCTGTCTACTGCTGGTATTCCTCTGCACCCACCCCTCACATGTCTCTGTCCACTTCTGGGAGTGATAGGCACCCACCCCTCACATGTTTCTGTCCACTGCTGGGAGTGATATGCACCCACCCCTCACATGTCTCTGTCCACTGCTGGGAGTGATATGCACACACCCCTCACATGTCTCTGTCCACTGCTGGGAGTGATATGCACACACCCCTCACATGTCTCTGGCCACTGCTGGGAGTGATATGCACCCACCCCTCACATGTCTCTGTCCACTGCTGGGAGTGATAGGCACCCACCCCTCACATGTCTCTGTTCACTGCTGGGAGTGATATGCACCCACCCCTCACATGTCTCTGGCCACTGCTGGTATTCCTCTGCACCCACCCCTCACATGTCTCTGTCCACTGCTGGGAGTGATAGTCATCCACCCCTCACATGTCTCTGGCATCTGCTGGGAGTGATATGCACCCAGCCCTCACATGTCTCTGGCCACTGCTGGGAGTGATATGCGCCCACCCCTCACATGTCTCTGTCCACTGCTGGTATTCCTCTGCACCCACCCCTCACATGTCTCTGTCCACTTCTGGGAGTGATAGGCACCCACCCCTCACATGTCTCTGTCCACTGCTGGGAGTGATATGCACACACCCCTCACATGTCTCTGTCCACTGCTGGGAGTGATATGCACACACCCCTCACATGTCTCTGTCCACTGCTGGGAGTGATATGCACACACCCCTCACATGTCTCTGGCCACTGCTGGGAGTGATATGCATCCACCCCTCACATGTCTCTGTCCACTGCTGGGAGTGATAGGCACCCACCCCTCACATGTCTCTGTCCACTGCTGGGAGTGTTATGCACCCACCCCTCACATGTCTCTGGCCACTGCTGGTATTCCTCTGCACCCACCCCTCACATGTCTCTGTCCACTGCTGGGAGTGATAGGCACCCACCCCTCACATGTCTCTGGCAACTGCTGGGAGTGATATGCACACACCCCTCACATGTCTCTGTCCACTGCTGGGAGTGATAGGCACCCACCCCTCACATGTCTCTGGCCACTGCTGGGCGTGATATGCACCCACCCCTCACATGTCTCTGTCCACTGCTGGTATTCTTCTGCACCCACCCCTCACATGTCTCTGTCCACTGCTGGGAGGGATATGCACCCACCCCTCACATGTCTCTGTCCACTGCTGGTATTCCTCTGCACCCACCCCTCACATGTCTCTGTCCACTGCTGGGAGAGATATGCACCCACCCCTCACATGTCTCTGTCCTCTGCTGGGAGTGATATGCACACACCCCTCACATGTCTCTGTCCACTGCTGGGAGTGATATGCACACACCCCTCACTTTTTTCTGGCCACTGCTGGTATTCCTCTACACCGACCCCTCACATGTCTCTGTCCATTTCTGGGAGTGATAGGCACCCACCCCTCACATGTTTCTGTCCACTGCTGGGAGTGATATGCACCCACCCCTCACATGTCTCTGTCCACTGCTGGGAGTGATATGCACACACCCCTCACATGTCTCTGTCCACTGCTGGGAGTGATATGCACACACCCCTCACATGTCTCTGGCCACTGCTGGGAGTGATATGCACCCACCCCTCACATGTCTCTGTCCACTGCTGGGAGTGATAGGCACCCACCCCTCACATGTCTCTGGCCACTGCTGGGAGTGATATGCACCCACCCCTCACATGTCTCTGTCCACTGCTGGTATTCCTCTGCACCCACCCCTCACATGTCTCTGTCCACTGCTGGGAGGGATATGCACCCACCCCTCACATGTCTCTGTCCACTGCTGGTATTCCTCTGCACCCACCCCTCACATGTCTCTGTCCACTTCTGGGAGTGATAGGCACCCACCCCTCACATGTTTCTGTCCACTGCTGGGAGTGATATGCACCCACCCCTCACATGTCTCTGTCCACTGCTGGTATTCCTCTGCACCCACCCCTCACATGTCTCTGTCCACTGCTGGGAGGGATATGCACCCACCCCTCACATGTCTCTGTCCACTGCTGGTATTCCTCTGCACCCACCCCTCACATGTCTCTGTCCACTGCTGGGAGAGATATGCACCCACCCCTCACATGTCTCTGTCCTCTGCTGGGAGTGATATGCACACACCCCTCACATGTCTCTGTCCACTGCTGGGAGTGATATGCACACACCCCTCACTTTTTTCTGGCCACTGCTGGTATTCCTCTACACCGACCCCTCACATGTCTCTGTCCATTTCTGGGAGTGATAGGCACCCACCCCTCACATGTTTCTGTCCACTGCTGGGAGTGATATGCACCCACCCCTCACATGTCTCTGTCCACTGCTGGGAGTGATATGCACACACCCCTCACATGTCTCTGTCCACTGCTGGGAGTGATATGCACACACCCCTCACATGTCTCTGGCCACTGCTGGGAGTGATATGCACCCACCCCTCACATGTCTCTGTCCACTGCTGGGAGTGATAGGCACCCACCCCTCACATGTCTCTGGCCACTGCTGGGAGTGATATGCACCCACCCCTCACATGTCTCTGTCCACTGCTGGTATTCCTCTGCACCCACCCCTCACATGTCTCTGTCCACTGCTGGGAGGGATATGCACCCACCCCTCACATGTCTCTGTCCACTGCTGGTATTCCTCTGCACCCACCCCTCACATGTCTCTGTCCACTTCTGGGAGTGATAGGCACCCACCCCTCACATGTTTCTGTCCACTGCTGGGAGTGATATGCACCCACCCCTCACATGTCTCTGTCCACTGCTGGGAGTGATATGCACACACCCCTCACATGTCTCTGTCCACTGCTGGGAGTGATATGCACACACCCCTCACATGTCTCTGGCCACTGCTGGGAGTGATATGCACCCACCCCTCACATGTCTCTGTCCACTGCTGGGAGTGATAGGCACCCACCCCTCACATGTCTCTGTTCACTGCTGGGAGTGATATGCACCCACCCCTCGCATGTCTCTGGCCACTGCTGGTATTCCTCTGCACCCACCCCTCACATGTCTCTGTCCACTGCTGGGAGTGATAGTCATCCACCCCTCACATGTCTCTGGCATCTGCTGGGAGTGATATGCACCCAGCCCTCACATGTCTCTGGCCACTGCTGGGAGTGATATGCGCCCACCCCTCACATGTCTCTGTCCACTGCTGGGAGTGATAGGCACCCACCCCTCACATGTCTCTGTCCACTGCTGGGAGTGTTATGCACCCACCCCTCACATGTCTCTGGCCACTGCTGGTATTCCTCTGCACCCACCCCTCACATGTCTCTGTCCACTGCTGGGAGTGATATGCACACACCCCTCACATGTCTCTGTCCACTGCTGGGAGTGATAGGCACCCACCCCTCACATGTCTCTGGCCACTGCTGGGAGTGATATGCACCCACCCCTCACATGTCTCTGTCCACTGCTGGTATTCCTCTGCACCCACCCCTCACATGTCTCTGTCCACTGCTGGGAGGGATATGCACCCACCCCTCACATGTCTCTGTCCACTGCTGGTATTCCTCTGCACCCACCCCTCACATGTCTCTGTCCACTGCTGGGAGAGATATGCACCCACCCCTCACATGTCTCTGTCCTCTGCTGGGAGTGATATGCACACACCCCTCACATGTCTCTGTCCACTGCTGGGAGTGATATGCACACACCCCTCACTTTTTTCTGGCCACTGCTGGTATTCCTCTACACCGACCCCTCACATGTCTCTGTCCATTTCTGGGAGTGATAGGCACCCACCCCTCACATGTTTCTGTCCACTGCTGGGAGTGATATGCACCCACCCCTCACATGTCTCTGTCCACTGCTGGGAGTGATATGCACACACCCCTCACATGTCTCTGTCCACTGCTGGGAGTGATATGCACACACCCCTCACATGTCTCTGGCCACTGCTGGGAGTGATATGCACCCACCCCTCACATGTCTCTGTCCACTGCTGGGAGTGATAGGCACCCACCCCTCACATGTCTCTGTCCACTGCTGGGAGTGATATGCACCCACCCCTCACATGTCTCTGGCCACTGCTGGTATTCCTCTGCACCCACCCCTCACATGTCTCTGTCTACTGCTGGGAGTGATAGGCATCCACCCCTCACATGTCTCTGGCATCTGCTGCGAGTGATATGCACCCACCCCTCACATGTCTCTGTCCACTGCTGGGAGTGATAGGCACCCACCCCTCACATGTCTCTGGCCACTGCTGGGAGTGATATGCACCCACCCCTCACATGTCTCTGTCCACTGCTGGTATTCCTCTGCACCCACCCCTCACATGTCTCTGTCTACTGCTGGGAGAGATATGCACCCACCCCTCACATGTCTCTGTCCACTGCTGGGAGTGATATGCACACACCCCTCACATGTCTCTGTCCACTGCTGGGAGTGATATGTACACACCCCTTACATGTCTTTGTCCACTGCTGGGAGGGATATGCACCCACCCCTCACATGTCTCTGTCCACTGCTGGTATTCCTCTGCACCCACCCCTCACATGTCTCTGTCCACTGCTGGGAGAGATATGCACCCACCCCTCACATGTCTCTGTCCTCTGCTGGGAGTGATATGCACACACCCCTCACATGTCTCTGTCCACTGCTGGGAGTGATATGCACACACCCCTCACTTTTTTCTGGCCACTGCTGGTATTCCTCTACACCGACCCCTCACATGTCTCTGTCCATTTCTGGGAGTGATAGGCACCCACCCCTCACATGTTTCTGTCCACTGCTGGGAGTGATATGCACCCACCCCTCACATGTCTCTGTCCACTGCTGGGAGTGATATGCACACACCCCTCACATGTCTCTGTCCACTGCTGGGAGTGATATGCACACACCCCTCACATGTCTCTGGCCACTGCTGGGAGTGATATGCACCCACCCCTCACATGTCTCTGTCCACTGCTGGGAGTGATAGGCACCCACCCCTCACATGTCTCTGTCCACTGCTGGGAGTGATATGCACCCACCCCTCACATGTCTCTGGCCACTGCTGGTATTCCTCTGCACCCACCCCTCACATGTCTCTGTCTACTGCTGGGAGTGATAGGCATCCACCCCTCACATGTCTCTGGCATCTGCTGCGAGTGATATGCACCCACCCCTCACATGTCTCTGTCCACTGCTGGGAGTGATAGGCACCCACCCCTCACATGTCTCTGGCCACTGCTGGGAGTGATATGCACCCACCCCTCACATGTCTCTGTCCACTGCTGGTATTCCTCTGCACCCACCCCTCACATGTCTCTGTCTACTGCTGGGAGAGATATGCACCCACCCCTCACATGTCTCTGTCCACTGCTGGGAGTGATATGCACACACCCCTCACATGTCTCTGTCCACTGATGGGAGTGATATGTACACACCCCTTACATGTCTCTGTCCACTGCTGGGAGTGATATGCACACACCCCTCACATTTCTCTGGCCACTGCTGGTATTCCTCTGCACCCACCCCTCACATTTCTCTGTCCACTGCTGGGAGTGATATGCACCCACCCCTCACATGTCTTTGGCCACTGCTGGGAGTGATAGGCACCCATCCCTCACATGTCTCTGGCAACTGCTGGGAGTGATATGCACTCACCCCTCACATGTCTCTGTCCACTGCTGGGAGTGATATGCACCCACCCCTCACATGTCTCTGTCCACTGCTGGTATTCCTCTGCACCCACCCCTCACATGTCTCTGTCCACTTCTGGGAGTTATAGGCACCCACCCCTCACATGTCTCTTTCCACTACTGGGAGTGATATGCACACACCCCTCACATGTCTCTGTCCACTGCTGGGAGTGATATGCACACACCCCTCACATGCCTCTGTCCACTGCTGGGAGTGATAGGCACCCACCCCTCACATGTCTCTGTTCACTGCTGGGAGTGATATGCACCCACCCCTCACATGTCTCTGGCCACTGCTGGTATTCCTCTGCACCCACCCCTCACATGTCTCTGTCCACTGCTGGGAGTGATAGGCACCCACCCCTCACATGTCTCTGGCAACTGCTGGGAGTGATATGCACACACCCCTCACATGTCTCTGTCCACTGCTGGGAGTGATATGCACACACCCCTCACATGTCTCTGTCCACTGCTGGGAGTGATATGCACCCACCCCTCACATGTCTCTGTCCACTGCTGGGAGTGATATGCACCCACCCCTCTCTTTTCTCTGGCCACTGCTGGTATTCCTCTGCACCCACCCTTCACATGTCTCTGTCCACTGCTGGGAGTGATTTGCACCCACCCCTCATATGTCTCTGTCCACTGCTGGGAGTGATATGCACCCACCCCTCACATGTCTCTGTCCACTGCTGGGACTCCTAGGCAGACACCCACCCATCCACCCGCACCCTTGGTGCTGTACACTGCTGTCCTGGCCATGAACACACCCCAATATACTCTTTATATGCTTCACCAGGCCCTAAGCCAACATTCGTGGCGTGTGTACGCCTTGTATCACTAATGTACTGGTGCCCTAGAGGTACGGGTGATGCGGTCCGTACCCCCGCTCTGAGGGCGTGGGTATGGCCCATACCACCATTGTAGTGGTGATGTAGGAGTATGCGCCGTACCCATGCCCTCAGAGCATGGTTACGGCCCATACCACCATTGTAGTGGTGATGTAGGGGTAGCACGTGGTATGGGCCGTACACACGCTCTGAGGGTGTGGTACGGCCCGTACCACCATTGTAGTGGTGATGTAGGGGTACGCTTGGTACGGGCCGTACACACACTCTGAGGGCGTGGGTACGGCGTGTACTCCTACATCACCACTACAATGGTGGTACGGGCCGTACCCACGCTCTGATGGCATGGGTACGGCCCATACCACCATTGTAGTGGTGATGTAGGGGTACGTGTGGTACGGGCCGTACACACGCTCTGAGGGCGTGGGTACGGCGCATACTCCTACATCACCACTACAATGGTGGTACGGGCCGTACCCACGCCCTCAAAGCGTGGGTATGGCCCGTACAACCATTGTAGTGGGGATGTAGGGGTACGCGTGGTACGGGCCGTACCCACGCTCTGAGGGCGTGGGTACGGCCCGTACCACCATTGTAGTGGTGATGTAGGAGTACGCGCCGTACCCACACCCTCAGAGCATGCGTACGGCCCGTACCATGCATACCCCTACATCACCACTACAATGGTGGTTCGGCCGTACCCACGCCCTCAAAGCGTGGGTATGGCCCGTACCACCATTGTAGTGGTGATGTAGGGGTACGTGTGGTATGGGCCGTATCCACGCTCTGAGGGTGTGGGTATGGCCCGTACCAGCATTGTAGTGGTGATGTAGGGGTACGCGTGGTACGGGCCGTACACACGCTCTGAGGGCGTGGGTACGGCCCATACCACCATTGTAGTGGTGATGTAGGAGTACGCGCCGGACCCACGCACTCAGAGTGTGTGTACGGGCCGTACCACGCGTACCCCTACATCACCACTACAATGGTGGTACGGGCCGTACCCACGCTTTGAGGGCGTGGTTACGGGCCGTACCACCATTGTAGTGGTGATGGGTACGCGTACGCGGAGATTGGTGGACACACCCCCCGAAGTGACCAGACCCTGGAGGTAATGTATGGCCAGTATATGGTATTTTTAAAATTCGGTAGAGGTTATGTTTCCTGCCCCTCGCCCCCCCTTTGCCCCTGGGTGTTGTGCTGACCTTCTGCGGCGTGCGCGGCGGTTTTGGTGCACCAGGTCGTAGGCTAGGAGGGCCAGGATGACACGTAGGATGGGGTCCATGGCTGTCCGTCGCGTACCTCTGCTCCTTCTTCGCGTCGTCCTCAATTTCCCGGGAGTTTTTGGCTGCCGTAAAAAATGATCCGTGCGGAGTGACTTAGGCACGAATCGTACTTGCTGGTCCGTAGAACGCTGCCTGACTCCGTCCGGACGTCACGTACTCGATGTCCCGGATCAGAATTGTGGGTATTTTTTCGTCGCACGTAGTTTTTTACGATTTTGACGGAAATGGTATTTCTGTACGAATCGTCCTTGCTGGTTTGTAAGGAGGATTTCCCGGGTACGAGTCGTATGGAGAATACGCTCTGTACGACCATTCGTACCCGGGTTTTACAGGATCGGAATCGGCACCTTTATTTCAAACTCTCAAATCCAACCCATTAATCATTTGATAGTCACTAATTGTTTCAAATCACCTGTCTCCAAAGCAGTGTGGTATCTACCTTTAGATTCAATCAATCAATTTCATCTTTATTCGATTAGATTTAAAATGATCATAAAAGCACACATAAATACATCATCATACAATTATTAGGAAATTCTAGTTTTAAGATTACAAATATTTCAGCACAATTCTTAGAATAAAGACAAAAAATACATTAAAAAGCGTTAAAAAAGAAAGATCATTTCATATGCTAAGTCTAAGTACTTGTATTGTTATTTAGCGGCCTCAATAGTCTGCGCGACATCCCCTTCCTTTTCCTCATGCAGGCCCATAGGAATGACACAACTGAATAGCAAACCAAAGGGTTAGGTAGTGTTTTTAGGAAATATAGTGCTACCCGACACTGCTTAAAATGCATTTTCTTTAAAATTGGTTTGAGGTGGACATTCCTTTCATTTTCGTATAGCCTGCAAAATGCAATTCAGTTTGTAATGATAAATTATCACTAGGGCACACACTTAAATCAGAATGATTATATGTTTTTTCAGGAAAACCTAACATGAGAGGAATCAGGTTAGTGTGAAACTTCAGTAAAATAAATCTGTGTTGCATCCTATTTACATTTGCTAGGTAAGAGAAACCTCCCTTAGTTAATGGTGGGTTAAGGCAATATGCCCGGGCTGCCTGTTTCTTTTTATGGTATTCCTTACGCTTGTACTCAGACTAGGCCTGGGCGAAAATTTCGTTCCGTTCGCGGAAATTGCGATAATTTGACATTTTCGCGTTCCGCGGAGAGCGCGAAAATGTCAAAAATTCCGGTTTCCGCAGCTTGGCGATAATTTGTTGCTTGCTCGCGCTGTAAAATAATACATTCTCGCGCGCGCGCGATCGCCTTACCTGAATCCCTGCGTTCGCCGACAAGTTTTCTTGATCCGGTTGCGTTCTCCATGAGATGTTGTATTGTTTTTAGCCATTTGCGCTATCTCGCGACAGTTGGCGCCCGCAGTGACGTCATGCGTCGCGCGATCACGTCTTTCTTCTCGCGATCATGCACCGCGAGACAACTCAAAAGAAGATGGCCGCGCCCGCAAGCAACCACATGGGTAAGTTGGCGACCCGCAACCATGCAGAAAATCTCGCGAACATGCCGGAAAAAAACTTCCGCATCTTCGCGATATTTCCGCTTGTTTGCGATAATTTTAAACATTTTCGCGATAATTTGCGAAAGTTAATTTCGCAAATTCCGCCCACCCCTAACTCAGACATCATCATGAACATGTCACTAACTTTCTGTTTAGAGACCTTCTTACAAGCCAGAGGATTTTTAAAAAGTTCATGGAGACCAATCTCCCTTAGGGCTGACTCAACATAACTAAGCCACCTAGACCTCTTCCACTTGTCCATACCTAGGCAACTCTTTATTATTGATTGAGTCAGTGTCACCTTTACATTCAATTTCCATGGAAGCCACATGTATAAGCAGTGCAATCCCTTCAATATTAACTGACAGCCAAGCATGATGGTGAAAGGTAAGCATGGGTGGCAGCTTGTTCTTTTAATAAATAGAAGCACCCTTTGCAGACCTAGAGACTGTTGTTCATTGCAAAGTCTGTGGTTGGCCCCAAAGCTATCTTTGTTTGTTATCAGCCAAACACCAATCTAAAATGACAGTGTCCTTAATTACTTAACTCTGCTTCACACACACACCAGTTTTTCTTTATGTACTTTCCTTGCCGCATTGAATGCAATAGACTGTAAGGGGTTTCTTTTCGTTTTTACTGCAAACATTGTATTGTGTTATTTGTTAGTTTTCTGTTCTGTATATATAGTTTATCTTCCTATTTTGGAACTTCCTCTGGGGTGCAATCACTTACCACAGTTGATATGTCTGAGAAATCGCCATCATCCACTGTTCCTTGTGGATTCTGATAATTCTTGTTGTTAATGTTGATTATGGTGAATCTCTCCACATTTTGAGGAGTGAGATTGGACCTTCTGATTGTGAAAATTGTCCCATCTGCACTGAAATCACCGCAGAAAATATACTGCTTTATGAAATGTTAGATATTTTGTTGCTAGTCTACTGAATTCTAGCCACTTTCACGTGCAAAAAGATCAATAGGTCTTGACATACTGTAAATCTTGTTTTATCATGCAGGTGCTCGTGCAACACTTTTACTATTGTGATAGTTGACTTTCGCTGCCCCTGAGTGTTCTTCGTGTGTAGTTCATGTAAGGTAAGTCCTGGAACTACCAAAAACCAACCAAGGTTTGAGAATAGTTTTACTGAGGCTTCTGGTGTTGGGTCTGATCTTGTGACATGCTGCAGAGTCACAAGCCTGCTCAGCGAGGTTGGCGAAGACAGCACTTCTTTGCCCCCAAAACTGCAATCTTTCATACTTCAGTTGAGAAGTTGTCTTGATGATCCATTTCTTGTAAATAAAGACATTCAGCACTGAAATGGAATGAAAGCAGACATCTGGCACTGAAAAAAGAAATTAAAGTAGATCGCAAATATTTTTACACTAGATCCAGTATATTGGCACAGATGTTCCATTTAAAGATCATGGGCCCGATTCACAGAACTAACTTAAGACAAAATCCTAAACTTACTACTTTTGGTATTCACAGAAGTTAGGATTTTGTCTTAAGTTTGTCTTAAGACAACCTTAAGACAAACTTAAGACAGTCTTAAGACAGACTTAAGACAGACTTAAGACAAACTTAAGACAGACTTAAGACAGACTTAAGACAGACTTAAGTTAGGATTTTGTCTTAAGTCTGTCTTAAGTCTGTCTTAAGTCTGTCTTAAGACTGTCTTAAGTCTGTCTTAAGACTGTCTTAAGTCTGTCTTAAGTTTGTCTTAAGACAAACTTAAGACAAAATCCTAACTTCTGTGAATACCAAGAGTAGTAAGTTTAGGATTTTGTCCTAAGTTAGTTCTGTGAATCGGCCCCCATGATCTCACACTGCAGCCTGGTATTGCATCACTACAAAATATTCCGGTTTTGGCCAAACTAGCTGCTTCTTCATTATCATTGGAAAATCTTCCTTGCTGAAATACTGCTGTGTCAAAATCTCAAAGGGTGTGAGCATTTGGACCAGGCACTCCACTAGACCCCATTTGTCAACATCCATTTACTTGGCTTTGGCAGTAGCATCTCCATTCCTTTGTTGCACATATTCATGCAATACTATTCAAATATGCATTACATCACATAGAAGGCAACCTGCTAATGGGTCAGAAACTCCATGGGGCTTTTACAGGGACATTGTTAGCATGTTGAATGATCCCTCGGGCACTTGTGGGCTTTGAAGAAATGGCTGACATGCATGGAAATCCTCCATCAAGTGATTAGTAAATTGAGGACCATTTCTGTACCAACCCATTGATACAAGGCGCAGCACTCTGAAGTATCCTGAATCTGTCATTGTTTTGAATATTGCTGCCACTGTTAGTAGGAAGGAGTTCAGTCCTGAGACTTGTCGATTGAAGCTCGTACTTAGAGGCCGACTACGATCCCGTTCTCTGGGGCTCTGAATCAGGTTCGGGTTTGCCAGATCCGATTCAGAACCCTTGTTTCCGACTGCATCGTACACAGTTCCCAACGGCCGATTACGATGCCTGTAAACTGGTAGGGCTGTCCAAATTAGTTCCGATAGGCATTCGGACAGGTCGCGTCTTTTGGAACCGAATCGTACAGCTCTATACACTCGGTTTCCAAGCAAATGGTTGCGATGACCGATTCCAACCGGTGTTCTGATTTGGTTTCTCCTGAATGAATCGGCTACCGGAATCTGTCTTTGGGGTCCCTTGGCAGGCCTCCCTTTACCAGGGGCCCTCCGATTTGGGTCTGTGGAGGTACCCAAGGGACCCCCCTTCCAACCATGTCCAGTGTGGCAGGCACCATGGGGTGGCCACCACAGGGTGCAAAGTTTTCCCCAGCCACTACTTTCTTCAGTGGGAGCCTGTGTTCTCGTTCGGAGCACAGGCTCCTATCACTGTCAATGGGAGTAAGACCAAATCGCATCCGGAAGCATCCGGATATATCCAAATCACTTGGTGAGACTCACCCAATCCGAGTTGTCCGGAAAGCATTCCGGGACTGATTCGGTAGGAATGCTTTCCAGACAATATCATAATCAGCCCCTTAGACTTTGATACAGTATTCCTTCAGGGTGTTGGCAGATGAGTGGGTTTTCTCCATGCAGAACATTGCACTTGCATGATTAAAATGTCCTTAAAAGAATCTGTACTAATGGTACCAAGTGCCTCAGTTTAAACTCCAAGGTATTCTAGTGTTTCCGCGTTGCAGCGGTGAAGTGATGCACATGGAATCTGTAGCTTGACAACTGGTCCACATGTCTGAGGTGAGATAGAGGTTTTGAACACCATATTGAATATAAAATATTGTGTTAAGAATATTTTGCTATTCAAAGTATCATGGACAATAGGTAAGAATATTGTTTTAAGTATTGTTTTTAGTATAATTGTAAAAATATTGTTTTCTAAATTATCGTGTATATTATATTGCTTTATGGTTATTTTATCACGTTTTGTGGCATTCGTTTTGTATGTTAATTTTATGTTCATCTTTTGTTCCTAATTCATTTAATATAATAAGCAAATATTAGACTTATTTTTTTAATTGTTAATCACAGTTATATATATTTATAAGTTATATTATGTTATAAGAGCAGGATATTGGGGTAATAGGAGAAAAGGGTAGGTACATTTTTAAAATATGTATTGAATACTTTTTTGCAACATTTGCTGTATGAGTGATAATATATGTTAATAATTAAAAAAAAAAATTGTATTTAATATATTAGATGTTTGCTGAAATATTCTAAAACCATTTACTTTATTTCATTTTTGTTTTGTAATATTGATATTTTCTTATTGATATATTTCTTAATATTTTTGATAAATGTGATATATATTTTTTAATATTACAAGTATGTATTATTTAATTTATGATGGCAATTTAATTAGAATAATATTTTGTTTATAAAATTTTGATTTACAGCATGACTTATTTAATATATTGTTGTTAAAATTAATTACTTATGGGTTGATGTTAAATTTCAATAACGTATTCGTTATGTAGTGATTTACATTTTTTTTTTTTTTTAAATATTTCTGCCCCTTAATGGATAAGGGCCTTATTACGAGTCTGGCAGTCCACTGACTAACAGATGTGTGGGGTTGAAGCAGTGTTGGTCTTCTGACCGCCCTTTTATGACCAGGGTGGTTGGGCCTCCCTGGGACCACCGCAACTGTGGCAGTCTTGAGGCCTCAATGGTCCGCCAAGCATATTACGAGTTTCCTCACTGCCACACTTTTTATGGCAGTGCGGCCATCATGAAAAGTGTGGCAGTGAGGAAATAAAGGGGTCCCTACATGTACCCCCCTGTGTACATGCACCCCATTACCTGCACAGCGTGGACCTCAGCAGACATGCCATGCAGGTACTGATTTTGACATTCCCATTGCAGTGCGTATTTCAAAGGCACCGCCATGGAGACACCAAAGAACAGCCTGCCAGACAGCAGAAATCTCCTAATCTGGTGGGCGGTTCAAACATGGGTTTGACGTTGCGGGAGCGGGCCGTCCTACTCCTGCATCTCCAACCTCATAATAAGGCCCTTAGACTGAAGTCAGAACAGTAATTTTGAACTCTGTAGTGTACAACATAACCCCAAAATGTTTCAAGAGAAGTGGGAGTAGTAAATGTAACCACTTTACTGTATAACATGTTTATTCTAACATGTTATATTAGTGTATTAGATGAAAAATGTAAGTATTGCATTTTTCACACACATCATTAGTATTAACTTTTTTTTTTTAAAGACAGTAAGTGGCACATTTAAACATTTATATTTTGTTCTTTATTTAGGATTTTACATTTTTTAATCACATTTTTTATAACATAGAACACATTTTCATTATTTTCTAGCAACATTTGATATACTTTTGTGAAATATAAAATTTGTAATATATTTTTTTAAATATTGTTTCACATACTGGAATTTTTGTAGTATGGCTACATGTTTTTCAACCACGAACATTTGTCATACATATATTTTTAAAACAGGTTTTGTATACTTTTTAAGGTATATTATGAATAGTGCTATATTATATTATTTGTTGATTTTATAGTACTATTTACATTATACTTTCCTAAATTATTTATATTTTCTTACTACATTTATTGGCATTTTGTACAAATTTTATAACATTGTTACGTATTTGGTATACACATTTAATTACATTTCGTTACGTTCCATTGCGTACTAATGGAGATAGCCTTTTTTTGTTTTTGTTTAGCACCCATTTTTTTAACGCTAAGGGGCCGATTCCTATCTCGCTCGGAAGGGCTCCTAGCAACATTCGCCAGTAGCGAGTCCGAGTCGAACGCGTGATTCCCGTGCGACTCGTACTTGTATGAGCGAGTAAGTACGATGCGGTAATCGCCTCGCTGCCCGACCGACTCGTACCCATCAGTGATGCTACCCGAGCGATTCAAAAATGTCCGACGCGTACGGCGCAATGCGTTCAATTTCCGGCCGGCCAAGTACGATGCGTGTTGTGAGCAGCCAGTGCAAGTCAGAGCCTCCGGTTTAAAAAAGCTCGGGAAGCCTACTTCGGGGGTCCATGCCAGACCCCCTTTACCCAGGGCCCTACAACTCGGACAGCGGGGGGATCCAGGGGTCCCCCTCACCCATGCTTGTACATTGCGGAGGGCACTGATGCGAACACGCGACATGGGGCACCCTTTTCCAAGACGTACGTTTTTCACGATGGAAGCCTATGTACTCGACGTACAACAGGCTCCCATTGACTTCAATGGGGCTCCGAGTGACCTGAGTCCATCAGTGCTGCAGCGCATCGTACTCTGTCGCTCGGAGTCCCAGAACACGAGTCGGTCGGAAAGCTTTACGGGACAGAGTCGGTCATAGGGCTTTCAAACGAGTTCGAAATCGGCCCCCTAAGTGTACTTTTGTAGTCTAGACCTGTAAATTATTTGTCGATTTTGCTGGGAGCGAGTTGTGGTTACCTTCTGCTGATCATTGGATGAGGCGAGACTTTTTAAAAAACATTTTCTATATTGTTTTTGGGGTAGAGGGGATGTGGGTATATCTTGTTTTTGGCGGTAGATGGGATGTGGGTATAGCTAGTTAAGGTTAGGTATAGAGTTGGTTTTTATTTTGAAGGTTACTTAGTCGTAGTTTGTCTTCTATTGTTTAGCATTGTTATGAATTAGGTCTACTTAGAGGTTGGTAGTTGTCTTGTGTTGTTTTACATATAGTCATGTTATATTTTGTGTTTATTACAGTATGTTATGTTTACATTTTAGGGTTTTGTGAGGGAGTACATTGTACATTTCTTTTCAGCTTTTATGGGCCAGAAAGTCAACCATTGACCTGTTTTTTTGTACTATTTTTTATAAGGAACTTAATTTGTTTTTAGTAAACCAAAATTATTATTTTTATTACCCTTTGATTGTGTGGGTTTCCTTAGCTATTTTTCTTTTTCAATTTTCAACTTTTTTTGGGGGTTCCTTACGACTTTGCATAACTTTGATGGATTTTCCTTGGGCTATTTCATTTTTACATTTTGAGTTTTTTTCAGACTTTATTTTTGCTTTTTGGTTAGATCAAATCAAAATCGGATTTATATATACCTGTGAGGGTATCCAGGTGTTGAGCATAGCTGCTAAGGGCTTAGTTGAATAGCCAGGTTTTGAGTTCTTTCCTCAATTCAAGAAGGAAGGTCTGTAGGATAAGGGAGAGGTCATTCCAGGCTTTTTGCTGCGAGGTAGGAGTAGGAGCATCCTCCACTGTTTCTTCGGCGGTTGCAGTACGTGTGCACAAGGGAGAGGGATGTGGAGTGCAGGGGTCTGGAGGGTTGGTGGAAGTTCAGACAGTGTTTTTTATGTGCTGGTCATTGGTTGTGAAGAGCCATGTAGTTGTGGATCAGCATCTTGAATTGACATCTTTTCTGAATGGGAAGTCAGTGGAGCTTCTTGAGGTGGGGGCAGTGTGTGTCGTTTTGGGGAGGACGTGGACAAGTCTGACTGATGAGTGCCGCATGGTCTGTAGTCTGCTCAGAAGGTGTGTGATGATGATAAAGCAAACTGCCGCAGGCCAGCCAGTGGCTAATTAGTGCTTGAGTAAAGGGTCATCTGGTGTTGACAGGGAGCCATTTGAAGATTTTACAGAGCAGGCAGAGAGTGAGGAAGCAGCCGGAGGAGACTGCGTTGTTCCGTATTTCATGCAGAACTTGCAGTCCAGGATGATACCCTGGTTGCGTGCACAGTCTGTCAGAGTGGGTGCTAGTCCTAGCTCTGAAGGTCACCAGGAGTTCTTCCATGGGGAGGTGTTGTTCCCAAAGATCAGCACTTATGTCTTGTTGGTATTGCGTTTGAGACAGTTGTTTTTCATTCAGTCGGCAATGCCTGTCATGCAACGGTGGAAGTTGGCCTTCATGGTGGAGGGGTATTCTTATAGTGAGAGAATGAGGTGGGTGTCATCTGTGTAAGAAATGATGTTCAATCCGTGGGTTCTGACTGTGTCAGCCAAGGGCATCATGTAGCTGTTGAACAGCATGGGGCTGACAGATGGGCATTGAGGGACACTGCCAATAATGTTCTAAGATTCTGAGGTGAAAGGTGGTAAGCAGACTCTCTGGGTTCTGCCAGTGAGGAAGGAGGTGATCCATTTGAGGGGAATTCCTTGGATTCCAATATGATGAAGCCTGTTGATAAGGGTGTAGTGGGATATGGTGTTGAATGCTCCTGAGAGGTTGAGGAAGATCAGGGCTGCTGCTTCTACCTGGTTGAGGAGGGTTCCGATGTCGGGTGTGGTAGCGATCAGGGCAGTTTTGGTGCTGTGGTTGGTGCAAAGTCTGGATTGTGAGGGGTTAAAAAGTTTATTGATTTCCAGTTGTTTCATGAGTTAGCAGGTGATGGCTTTTTTAAGGGTTTTGGTGAAAAAGAGGACCAGCGAGATGGGGCGGTAGTTTTTGAGTATGCTGAGGTCGAGTGAAGGTTTCCTGAGAAGTGGTTTGACTTCTGCGTGTTAACATGCTTCGGAGAAGGAGGTTGTGGCCATGCATGCA
The DNA here is from genome assembly GCF_964204655.1 of Triturus cristatus. Taxonomy (NCBI): domain Eukaryota; kingdom Metazoa; phylum Chordata; class Amphibia; order Caudata; family Salamandridae; genus Triturus; species Triturus cristatus. The sequence goes on along the minus strand of NC_140591.1, from coordinate 1,076,059,692 downwards.
TTAAATATGGCAGTGAGTTGACTGCTGATCATCTTGCTTCAGAGTTGAAAATGTAGTGGGGGCATGGGTCACTTGGGGCTTCTCAATAGACAGATTTCATGATGGCTGTGGTGTTTTGAGTGGTGAGCTGGTCTCAGGCAGTGAGCAGATGGTCGGATATTGCATCGGGGTTATCATCTATTGGAGCAAGGGGTCTGAAGGTGTTGGAGGTGGTGGATTGGGGTTCAAAGTTTTTGTAGATCTTGTGGAAGAAGTCCGCCCGGTAGTTGTAGAGTTTCTGGGAGGGGGTGATGATGTTCTCGGTGGCTCAGGGGTTGAGAACTCTCTGACGATCTTGAAGAGTTCTTTGCTGTGGGTAGAGCTGGCTTCCTTGAGGTTGGCTAAGTCATTTATTTTTGTCTCTTTCAGTAGATGATAGTATTAGTTGAAGGACGACTTGAAGGGGGCTTGGTCTGAGGGCTCCTTTCTGGTGCACCATTTCCTTTCTAGTCACTTGCAGTTGCTTTTCACAGTTCCAGTTATGTGGTTTACCACCTGGCTTATTTGGTGGGTCCATTGAATTTGGTGGGCTTAGTGGGGGTGATTCTGTCGGCCAATTGGTGATACAGGCAGAGAAGTTTTTGACAGCCTGTTGAAGGATGTTTGCAGTGTATGGTCGAGAGGTGTTGAGGTTGTTGGGCCACTGGTCCTCTGATACTTTGTTCCAGCTCTGGTGTGAAGTGCTGGGCAGTTTGACAGTGGTGTTTGGGAGCACTGTGATGGTGAAATGGACAATGGCGTAGTCTGTGCCGGTAGCTCAGTGACATAGCTGTTCTTGATTCTGTCACTGACTGTGAAGATAGGGTTGAGCGTGTGTCCTGCATAGTGTGTGGGGTCGGTGACTAGTTGGGTGACGTTGATGTTGTTCATGCTTTGAAGGAGGTTGGCGGTGTTGGTGTCGTTGTGGTGAAAATTGATGTTTCTGATGAAAATGTAGTGTTTGGAGTCAATGGCGAGTGAGGCTATGAATTCGGGGATTGTGTCGCGAAACTGGTGCATGGTCCTAGAGTTCTGTAGGTAAGGGTGCCTCTGAGAAGTTGATGTGTTCCATCATTCGTGGTGGTGTCATCTGTGGCGGTTGCACTGTGGATCACTTTTTTGTGAATTATGGCGATCCCACCTCTGTGTTTGTTGGTGCGGGCCAGGTGTGCTATCTTGTAGCCATCTGGTATTGCCGACACAATGTCGGGAGCAGCTGCAGGGTTGAGCCAGGTTTCGGTGAGGAAAACAACATTGAGGTGAGGGAGGTGATGAGGTCCTAGATCTCAGTGGCGTGCTTTCAGAGTGATTGTACATTGAGCAGGAGGCAGTAGAGTTTTTCCAAAGCAGTCATGGCAGGTTTGGTTGATGTGGTGGTGGTTGTCACCCATGCAGATGCTCCAGTGTTCCAGTGTTGCAGGAGAAGAGACAATGCCGGCAGGTAAAAGGTCCTAGAATTGATTGTGGGGAGATGTAACAGCAGTTGTTGTTGTGGTGTTCGGTGTCCAGGGCTCAGAGCTCGGTGGCTGAGTATCTTTGGGAGGAGGGAGAGCCAGGGTTGAGACAGGCTTGGATCGTATTTTGACAATATGGATGAAGACCTGAAGCTACAGAATTGTAAGATGAAATTTAGTTATTTATGTGTTATTTCTCATTTCTATGCGTTGGATTTACTTGGTTCAATTTTGTGTTTTTTTCTAATGTCGTACTTTGTGGTTGTTGATGTGCTGATTATAAATTCATCATCAAACATGTTATTTGTATTCAGCAGTTTTCTTTTCTATTTTATTTATATGTTGTTTTTCTGATGTAAAGATAATCTGTTTAATATTTAGTTGAAAATTGTTGCTCTATGGTGGTGTTTATCTTGGTTAAGGTTTGTTGGTTAGTGTGTAGATAGCTAGGTGTTTTATATGAGGGATTTGATATTGATCCTAAGTGGTGTACTCCTTTTATGATACAGATTCTAACTTTACATTGTAGCATGTTGTACATTCTACTGACTTGTTTACTTATTTTAGGTTTTATTTGTGTTACTGATTGCCCAATTCTTAGTTGTTGGTAGCTGTAATCTTTTTGCAGAGCTTCTATATTTTTGAAGAGTATAGGTTGAGTTCTACCTAGTATGGCTTGGAAGGCATTGTGCCATCCTTCTACTATGTTGTTGGTTTTGGCTTCTAGATCCATAGCGGTGTTGTGGACATTCCACCATAGTAGTAGGAATTTGGGTTGGTGTCTGTATCCAGAGGGGTGAAGTATGTCAACCCAACTGTCTTCAAAGTAGTCCATTAGGGAACCTAGGAGCATATTTACAACTGATGCATCAGCATTGATGAGTCATATTTCTTGCGCCTGCCGCAAAAGTACTATTGACGCCATGGATGCGCTGTATTTATAATACAGTACTCCATGGCACAAGGATTCACGGATGCATCAGAAATGCTGATGCATCTTTTTTAACTAAACTGACGCATTGCTTGGTCGTAGAACTGATGCAACTTCAGCAATGCATCAGAAAACAGAGGCAAGTACTATGTCAAAAGCCCTGCATCAATCCTTATGCCTGGTTTTAGAAGGCGTAGGGATTTTGACGCAGTTAAATTGTAGAGTGATGCAGTGAAAAGTTGTAAATTTCACTGCATCAGTTCTATGTAGCTTTTAACGTTGGAACACCTACCCTAGATACATTATACCTGCCTCAGGTATAATTTGACACAGGCCTCTACAAACTGATGCATTGGGCCCAGTGCACCAGTTTGTAATTATGGACAAGTGTGGAGCACTTACTGTGCCGCCGCTGTCTGCGTTAGCTCCTTGTAAATATGCCCCATAGTTTATGTTCATTTTGGACTTTCTATAAGTAGGTTACAGTGGTTAGGTAGCTTTATTAAAGGGACATAGGCTGGTACACATTTTTTTTTTAATGCAAAGGCAAACTAGCTGTTTGTTGTACTTAGTGCAGATTGTCGGAGGTGTCTCCAAATGCTCTGATTGAAATGAAAGTCGCAGCTTTGAATGGCTGTGTGGGGTATAGTTTAAGGATTGTTTGTATCATGACCTGTTCAAAGTCAATTATTATTTAATGTGGGGAATAGCTGTTTGTTTTAATTTTAATGTGTTTTAGAAGTTCATAGTAAGTGCACTTTGTTTATTAAGTAGCAAGGCATATATGAGGGGATTGTTATTGTTTTGATATTCACCAAGTATGGTGTACATCTGAGTAAATAGTTTAAGGCGCATTTTGCATGTGTTATCCATCATCCATGTTTGAGATTGGCTTATCTTAAAAAATGATCTTCTTACAAAAGATAACAATTTGTTTGTTATTAAGGATGTCATTCAGGAGAAAGGGTTCATCATTATGTGTGGTGGTAAAGCATTCAGGAATTTGGATGTCTTTGTATTTTCATGGGGCAGCAGGAGATTCGCTGGTGGCTTTCTTAGTTCATGCTATTAAGTGTTTTAAAGTGGGTATGTGTCCTGTGATGTATCCAGGTACTTTAGGGAGTATATCTTATAGAATTTTAGTAGTGGGCTCCTTGGAACTGGTACTTGTGTCGTTTAAATCATGAAATACATGACTTACTTCATTTTTGGTTACATTTGGGTGGTGGCTGTGTTCTCTCATTTTAATAACAACATCATTGTTCATGTTAACCCACCTATATTAAGCATTAGCATAGTATATTGTACATTTTCAATTAACATTTAACACTCCCAGTGCTTGTGCTTTCTTGGTTGTAAGTGTAGTCCATCTGCGAAAGTAATTATTTATCTCTCTGTTAGGTGATATATCTTGTACTTTTTGCCATTTGGTCTGAAAATAGTTTATTAATACTGGTAAATAAATTGTACTAATTTTACTTTTGCTTAGCTAATTTACATAAAATATTACGACAATTGTTTTGTTTTTTATACTTACATATGTATTGTTGATCATAAATGCAGTTCTTTTTTCAGTTTTCTGTTGAAGCTGTTGCAATGTGGATCAAGTGGTTTGTTTTCTGTTGGGGAAAACAGTTGCATTAGTTATATTTTATACATTTATTTTTGGGTAGTCCGTATGGGTTGAGGGCTTTTAGGTTTTTTTATATTTAAAATGTAGCTGATGTTTAGACATACTTTGATTTTTCCTACATATTACGTGCCTTTCTCCAGGTGCTCCAATGTAGCATGTTATTGTGGTTCTGTAAGTTGTAGATTGTATTGTACTTTTTCTGTAGTACCTAAAGTGTGTTAGGTACATAGATATACTGAATTTGGTTAGTTATTTGTACTTGAACATTAAAAAAAAATTACTTTCAGTTATGTTAACTTAAAAATGTTACTTACTGGTGAAGGTAAATTCTAAATTTTCTTACAGTCTTTTGGGGGTTTTCAGTCCGGCAGAGTGTCATTGTCTTGAAGCTTTAAGGCCCGATGAAGAGTTTTGCGGTGTGGGAGCGGGCCACCGAGCCACTGCCCTGCTCCCACACCACCAAACAAAACTGCCTGCCAGATTATGAGTTTCCTTGTAGGATGGTGGGTGGTCCTTTAGCATTTCCACAGAAGTGACTTTCAACAAGGCAGCTCAATGGGAATGTCAAAGCCTGTTCTCACACGGCATGGACTGTGAAATCCATGCTGTGCAGGAAAGGGCTTGCATGCAGACAGGGGGACACCCAATATGCCCCCCTGCATACATCCCATGGGCCTGAGGAAAGAGGGGGAGCTGTAGGGCCCCATTTGTTTCCTCACCGCCACCCTTTCCAATGCGGGCTTACCGCCGTGGTTAGGGTCGCAGTGAGGAAACTTGTAATATACTTGTCAGTACCACAGTAGCACCGCTAAGCATACTGGAGCCTGAAGACCACTGCTCTAGGGATTGCAGACCCCTGGTGGCATTTCTCTCACGGCCTGACCGGCTAGTGGCCGTTTAGTTTGAAATTTTTTCATCAGTTATTACCTCTCAAGGTGGATGCTAATAAGTGTTTGTGATTTAATGGTTAGTATTTATTTCTGTTTTTGTGTGTCATATTGTGTATATTTTTTATGTTCAATTTTATTTGTTAACTTTTTTTTATAGTACATTAATTGTATTAGGCATGTGCTATTTGTGAATTACTTTATGTATTGTAATGTATTTTAATATTGTTTTATGTGTTTAAAGTTTACTTTTATATTATAATATTAAAATAATGCATTTAGACAATTTATTAATTTATGTCAAATTTAAGTTTATTTTTTGATTAAAGTAAAATAGAGTTATTATAGTATTTTGTAATATTTGGCTTTAGCTTTTGCGATATTAGTGTAGTCAGTATATTTCAATATTTATTACATTTTAAATAGTTATTTAAAGGTAACAATATTTTTAGCAATAATATTTTGGTCATCAATATTTTTGTATGTGTCATGTACAAAATGTTAATATTTTTGTAAATGATATATTTTTAGCAATGTTTTTGTAAATCAATATTGTTTTCAATGATATTAGGTTATTGATCCAGGATGGATGCACTGAACAGTGCTCTCCTTCATTGCCTTAACATCCAATCTCAGCACTTCCCAAGTGCAGTTGAGGCACAGCAATAGTTGAAAAATAGGCCCGGTTTGGAACCTCCATTTTGGACATGGGGCCTCCACAAATTCCAGAAAATACTCTCCCTCTACCAAAGAAAAGGGGAGATGGGGACTCACCAGGGATGGCTGCTTAATCTTTACTTTGGGGCCACACCCTTCCAATTTTGTCAATTATGTGATTAGTAATTCTTAATATAAATAACCATCCATGTTTCTTTTATACCCATGCCTGTGAGCCTGTAAATCTCTCAAGCACACACTGATGATGTGTGTCAGTATCACATTTTAAAGCAGCCTTGGGTGCTCAGGGTATCAGGCCTATATTTCCTGAGAGTGGATGTCACTCATCCAGTCGCTACAATACTGCGTCTCATCATAAGCCACCTTTTGCCAACTTGAGATAAAGTAGAATGGGGTTATCAAGGATCACTGACCACACAATAACCTGTGACGAGATGGGAAAGCAAGAGGTTACACAGGAGCAGGACGGAGGCTGCCTGTGTACCGGAAGGTTGGCTCAATCCAGTCTGTGAACATGTGACTTGACATCAAAGAGTTATGACATTGAAGTTACAAGCAAACTCATGACGTAACTTCCCATGCATGCTGTATACAGTCACTGTACAAGCTTCTGTTTTTCCTCATCAATCTGTATACATCATTTCCTGTCCTCAACACTTTGGACTGATCTGCAGTACCGCCATCTGCACACCAGCCTGGTCAGAACAGGGCACGGAATCTGAAGGACTGCACTTGGAGGACAAGATTTCCCTTACCATGTCAGCCTGTAAAGTAATCAATTCTTTTTGCCACCACCTCTTCATGGAGGAACCAGGACCAGAAAATACCAGCAGCTTCCTTTGAAACACGATCTCAGGCGATGCACTGTACAAAAAGGATTCCTTGTTATACAACACATATCCTGAGTTCAAAGGCGCCTTCAAGTGTATGAGCTCAGATTGCACGCTGTACAACAAATGACTGATGTTTACTATTCATTCCTTATGAATCAAGCAACCGAAATAGCCAACATCAGTCATTAGCACAAATAAAAGCAACTTGAAATGCATGAGATCAGGATGGGTGCTGTACAAAAATTCATCCTTTTTTAGTCTTGATGCCCAAAATTCCACTCTATATCATGAATTTGAGGCTGGAGTGGCATTGCCCCATCTATTAGACAAGAATGTTGCGCCATCGCCTACATATAGAAGCCAGATCTATAAGCTACTTGCAAGTCAAGATGTTGTACAATGTCCTTCTTGAACTGATGTGTTTTATGGTGCTCTAAAATTCAATGATGAAGCAGTGCAGGAAATGGAAAATATTTATCCTGGGCTCCCACAAATTGAAGGTCAAGTTCTGGCTGCAGAAAGGGAGAGTAGTCAGAACAAATGGAGATTGATGGTCAACTTAATAACTTACACATTTAACTTTTTTTTAACTCAGCCAAAAAGAAATTTGCTAAAAGAACAAATGTGACAGTATCTCTCTTCTGGCTCACTTAGTTGGTCTTCACCAGGCTCTATTTTAAGCCATCGTATCTTCAGCAATATCCAGGGTATAGTAATGTTTAGATCATTGTTGTTGTTAATGCACTTGCTGGAACGATCTGTGTTTTGTCTAGTCACAGCCCTGAATCTCCATTAACCACTTCGCCGCGGCACGAATTCCGCCGCAGCGCTGGGGGGGTTCGGGGTCAGCGAGGCGCCGCCATGCTCGTGACGGAACCACTCCATCATGAGCCACGGGCACACTGTGCTCATGACGGAGTGGTTCCGTCACGACTCCGCCCACTTGCATTGGTCGCCCGCACAGGCGGGGAATCAGTGCCGCGTGGGCGGAGCGGCCGCCAACGGCCGCAGCATGACGGAACCACTCCGTCATAAGCACACGGCACCCGTGGCTCATGACGGAGTGGTTCCGTCATGAGCAGGGAAGGGGTTAAATAACATAGAACGTTACTGTACCTGCTGCAAAGCACAGGATGTAATAAACTGGATCACAGATTTGTAATTTAGATCACTCAGCATGCTGTTTTTGTCACAGAAAGCATTTAGGGGGTCATTTCGATGGTGGTCGGACACATCGTCGCGGGGTTTGGGACCGGCCGCCTGTAAGGCGTCAGTCCTGCACATGAGATTATGATGCGACCGCCACTATGGCGGTCGCATCATGTATCTCTAACATTGCAGCGAATGCTGGCTGCAACACCCACTGCAATGTCCAAAATGCACTGTTGGCATTTCTCTGCACTACGTGGCAGGCACCACGCGGTGCCTGCCACCTGGTGCAGGGAAATGTAGGGGGTACCATAGCTACTCCCCAGTGCACACCCACCTCCCCCCAACACAAGGGGTGCCCACAACGGGCCCCCAAATGCAATCCCCGCCAGCCTGTGAATGGCAGTTGAACTGCCATTCACCGCTAGCAGTGATGGAGCATCCTAATATGGCGGACGGTGCCTGCTAGGCACCGCCACCATTCTAGGTATGCTTTACGGGTCCGCCAGGTAATCGGAACGATTGCCTGCATTGGACCCGTGCAGTCTTCCCATCCGCCAGCAAACTGTCCGCTATCGTAATTTGGCGGGTGGAGAATGGCCGCAAGTTGGAGGTGAATCCGCCACCAGCAGGCTGCCGGTGGCGGATTCACCACTAACGTAATCAGGCCCTTAGTTATTCAGGAGTCGTCAGTTACAATCCTTTAGATATAGCAAAGTGAGATATGAATAGGCATCATGGAGAGGCATTCAGACTGCAAGGAATAGGTTTAGAATGTGTTTTTGTTTTTTCAATCTTGCTTTAATCTAAGATTGCTGAAAAATGTTCCTTTGGATAGTAATAACGTCTTATATAAGTACAGACAACCCCAACCACTGATTTGTATTTGAATTCCTTACTTTGTTTTTCACCAGACAAGTACTTTTACCATATAATGTCTATCAGTGTAGATGTTATGTGACTCCTCGTAACCTAAATTGTTCCTGTAACATTTCCTGTACATTGACTTTCACATGAATATGATTTCTTGTCACGGTATAATATCTGTATGATGTAAAGCGCTCTGACACCCAACTTTGGGATGAGTAGCGGTGTAAAAGAAATTCAAAATAAGTGCTATAAAATTATTATCAGTGTTTTTACTAATGCACTCAGATACACGTGACATTCTTACGGTGCGTGCATATCACTTACATATTGGGGTTGAATAAAGCCAAAAAATGCCTCCAAATCATAGCATCTCCTAAGCACTAACAAAGTCACAACAAGCTAAGTGCCTTTGTTACCATCCATGGCATCTGCATCCAGGTTTTAGGCTCCAGATACCTCCCTGTCAGGATGGACTGCAAACACAAGGACCAGTGATGGCTCTTTGACGGATGTCTTTGTGTTGGGACCAGCTGACAGTGAAAATGAGCCCTCCCCCCAATCTTTGCAGGTTGCTCCTCCGAACAGCAAAGTGCTTACCGTTTGAATGTGCCCCGGTGCCTGCAGATTACACTGGGACAATTTAGTATAGAAATTGTTCAGTAAAATGCACCATTTTACGCAAATAAAATGATTTTCTGGGGACCATCCTTTTTATTCCCTTGGAAAACGTACATCTCTCTTGCTATGTTCGCTTGCACGTCACAGTTCAATAATTGGTCTTGTCCTCACCACTTTCAAAGTCCTCCAGCCGCCGCTGATTTGCTATTATTTTTATGAAGGCTAAATCGGTGAGTAACACATGAAAACACACTTTACAAAGCCCTGGAATTATCTTATTCCTGGGAGGTTTTTCTGGTCTTGCAGATTTAATGTTTTGAATTTTTAAATTGGCCTCCTCGGTGAGCAGAACATATAAGGCTAAGCGCATTCCACATTTTCCATGCCATCTGTTTATATGAGATCAAAACAAGCCTAATTACTATGTGGCATTGTTCCTGCTCGTCAGGCAGAACAACAAGCACATACTTCTACCTCTGTGTCTGCTAATTAAAATTTTCATAATTTAAGTAAATACAAAATGATCACATTAATGTAGGACAGGGCATGCTGTCGGCTTGCCAACAAAGGTGTTTTCTAGCAAATTAATGTTTTCTCAAATTATTTAAAAGAGAATGATCTAAAAAATGTCAAATGTTTGCTTAAAATGTCAGTTTACTCTTGAGGAATCGACTACATTTAATACCTTGAATGAAAGTTGATTATTCCAAATCAGAACAATGGTGAGATATTCAATTTCAATGAATTTTAGGCGTGTAAATGGAATGGAAAATATACTTGCTTCATTGTCCTAAAACTTTATTTAACACGAGTTATTTGCAAAAATGTGAACTCATTTTATTCAATTACACTATGGGTACAATAAAGCAAGCCGAGAAATTAGTAGGGGTGGGCGGAATTTGCGAAATCCACTTTCGCCAATTTTCGCGAAAATGTTTAAAATTATCGCAAACAAGCGGAGATATCGCGAAGATGCGGAAGTTTTTTTCCCGCATGTTTGCGAGATTTTCTGCATGGTTGCGGGTCGCCAACTTACCCATGTGGTTGCTCGCGGGCGCAGCCATCTTGTTTTGAGTTGTCTCGCGGTGCATGATCGCGAGAAGAAAGACGTGATCGTGCGACGCATGACGTCACTGCGGGCGCGAACTGTCGCGAGACAGCGCAAATGGCTAAAAACAATACAACATCTCATGGAGAACGCGACCGGATCAAGAAAACTTGTCGGCGAACGCAGGGATTCAGGTAAGGCGATCGCGCGCACGCGAGAATGTATTATTTTACAGCGCGAGCAAGAAACAAATTATCGCCAAGCTGCGGAAAGCGGAAATTTTGACATTTTCGCGCTATCCGCGGAACGCGAAAATGTCAAATTATCGCAATTTCCGCGAACGGAACGAAATTTTCGCCCAGGCCTAGAAATTAGTGTCAGGTGCCATAAAAAAAACACAAAGATAAACTTCGTCAAATAGCTTCAAGAAAATACACCCACTGGCGTGCCAAAAGAGCACACATAAGAAATCCAAAGTCCAACCGAACCAAAAGTTAAGATCAAAATAACGCGCATCTCTTCGAGAACAACGACACTCAACACCCGACATCACCCCCTTTGACGCACACTACCAGTCAAAATAAACATCCATCAACGTACACACAAGGCCATATCTGACGTGGAAAGACATATAAGAGACCAAGAATCACAAATGGCAAAAATCAATATACAGAGGCAAACCTATGAATCCAACGCTGTCCTGATATAATTTTTTTTAAAAATCAACGTACCCAAGACATCCTTGTAAAATAAAATACATACTATTCACACCAATCCTTGTATAGGCTTGAGAACATGCCCAGAAGGCAAAAAAACTAGGCTCTGGTTTGCATGATTCAACTCTCAGCGCAACAACATATGCAAGAAACCTTGGGAGACTTCCAATGTTCTGCGTCACAGGCAGCCTCGAATACCCACAAAACCAATTAACACATTACAAAACGCATAAATGCACACAAATACACATGCACACAAAGAGCAAACTCTGCATCATTGAAGATTGAGACCAAGGACACCAGGGGCCACAGTTGTGACTTTAGTGGTTGCAAACAGCCAATCGGGCTGCTTGTGACCGCTAAAATGGCCTGTAGCATGTATCAACCCTATTTTGTGAGTCGGTAACCTGTTTACTGACTCGCACAATAGGGTTTGCGAGTACCTATGAGAAAGGGCCAAACTCATCCCTTCCTAACAGCAAGTTGCAGGGAGATGTACGATTGTTTTGCGACCAGAATGCAGTTGCAAAATAATTGAACTTTACCGCCTACTACAAGTAGGTGGTAAGCCAGTCGCAAAGAGAAGGGGTCCACAGGGGACCCCTTCCCGATGTTATTAGCAGAAAAAACGTTTTTTAAGAGCAGGCTTTGGTCCCACGGACCACTACCTGCTCCTAAAAAAATTTAATAGAAAGTTTTGATTTTGATTTTTCTTTTTTTAATGCACCCCGGAAAATGGGCTGCATTTAAAAAAAACTGCTTTATTGAAAAAGCTGTCACAGACATGGTGGTCTGCTGACCCCAACAGGGCACCATTTCCGTGAGTGCCGGCCATTCCCAATGGGTCACAAATTGCAACTTGCCTCATGAATATTACTCAGGAAGGTCCCTTGTGACCCATTTGGGAATCTCAAACAGTGTCTGAGACACTGTTGTACACTTCATTTTGTGAATCGCTAATTGCGAGTCACAAAAAATCGTAATTTGGGAGTTGAAAAATGAAATGGCCGTACATTTGACCCAAGATATACCTATAGATGGATGTTCGACTTTATGCATCTGTCAACAAGAGTATAGAATTCTTCATAACTGGTACTGGTCACCACAAAAATTCAAGACAGCAGGTTTAGTACACCAATCTACCTGTTAGAGGTGCCCACAGGAGAACTGCGATATACTAAACATTTTATTGCAATGTCCAATTTTGAAGGAATATTGGTCCTCCATAACTGCCTCTCTACACAGAACTATACAAGTGTCCATTTCTTTAAGGGAAAAATTAGGTATATTACATGATGTTACTGATCTCCCAAATCTCCCAAACCATACAAGACGATTGATAGCTATTGCACTCACTGTAGGAAACATTTGTATATTAAGACATTAGAGATCACCACAATGCCCTAATCATGATGAATGGCGTATTCAAATGTATAAAATAGCATCATTTGAAAAACTCATTTATAGATTGTAGGACAATGTTGGAACTTTCATCAAAATTTGGAACCCCTTTCTAGCAAAAAAATATTCTATTTCTTTTTTTTTGTTCTCATACTGCCAACACTCTTATTGGGATTCCTCCTGTCTCTCCTTTTCGACCTGTGCCAACCCTCGGAGAAGATAGAGCTTTCCCGCAAAGATATTACTGTTTCCATTCCCAACTCCTGTTCACTTTGGGGGCTCCGGGATGCTACTAAGGAGGCCGGACCAACAGTAAGCTTAGCTTAATCATAAGACTCACTTGCTTTCTCCCTCCAATCTATCAATGCAGACCAAATCGTAGCTTTACTTCTTTGGTCACACGCCATGTCAGATTCACTAGTGCAAATAATGTTCTTTAAGCATTCTGCAAAGGTTGGCGGAGTTTCTGACTTCCATTTCCTACATATCTCTCGTCTCGCTAAGATTATCACATAAAACGTAAACTTTGCAATAAGTGAATTCAAGTGGTAGTCATTCGTAAGACCAAAGAATATCAAATTGGTACTTACATCTATTGGTAACCCCAGCACTTCTTCCAGAAAGTTACATACCCCCAGCCAGTAGAGTTTGATTTCTGGACATTCCATAAACATATGCATATCATCTGCTGCGGGATACTTGCATCTTAGACAGTTATACACGTTACCTGTAACTTTAGATAACTTTTGTGGAGACCAGTATACTCTATAGGTGGTGTATAGGTGATTCCTCTTGAGAGCTGCTGGCTTTACCACAGCCTGTAGCATGACAAACGAATCAGGACAGAATTTGTTAATGTCTTCACTTCTGTATTCTTTTCCCCAAAGATTCAAAATTTCACTTTCCAGATTGTCCTCTGCATCTACTAGGGCCTGATACCAAAAGGATATTTCTTTTTTCCACTTGTCTGTTCTGGTTACTTGATCCCATTTTGGATTTTCCTCCTCCTGAGGCCAGCTCTGTGATGCCCACCAAGAGGATATGTGATAATATTTAAACCGTGTCAAAGTTCCTCTTGTGAGATTGTTACGCACTTCCCAGTTGACTAGGTTAGATTCCTTTTTTAAGTCTCTCCATTTGTTTAAACCTCCCATTCTCAACGGCTGACTAAGTTGATCCCTCAGACTTTCAGGGGTACCTGGGGAGTCCCAAATTGGGGCATGTACTGCGTAGTATTATATCTTCATTCTCTTCCTAATATAGACCCAAGTCTCTAAGGCAGCTCTTAAAATCTTTAGCCTTACTTTCTTGTAAAACTTCGGATCTCCATATTTGTAGAGAAAGCGATTCTGACCTTGCTCCACATCTTTTAGCATGGCCTCAAACAATAGCCCTAATGCTGAGCTGTCGGTCTTACTAGCCAACATTTGACATTTTTTGAAGTGGAAGGCATAACAGTAGGTTAGTAAATCAGGTAGTGCCAACCCGCCTACAGTGAGCCCTTTTCTAAGTTTTTTCCACGCTATTCTTGGGCCTTTCCTCGCCCAAATAAAGCTTCCTATTTTACCTTGCACCTTGGCTATGTCTGCCTTCCTGAAAGAAAGTGGGATAGAGTTATATAGGAAAGTGATTTTTTGGTAGAATAATCATTTTCACGAGGTTAACCCTCCCATAGATATTTAAACAGAGTTTTCCCATCGTAGAAGTAGACCCATTACCTCCTTGCTTACTCTCTTCCAATTAACTATAGGGATATCCTCCAGTTTCTGGGTGAGCGGTATCCTTAAATATCTCATTTGATTTTGGACCCCTTGGCTTCTCACCTCCTGATTCCATTCCATAGTTTCAGTTTTTTCCCTATTGATTTTGTACCCCGAGACCTCACCAAATCTCTCCACCTTCTCCATTAACCTTGGAATTTCTTCTTGAGGAGTGGTCATATATAGAAGCAAATCATCTGCATATAATGCAATTTTGATTTCTAACCCGCCAAGCCTGAAAGGCAATATTGAGGTATATGCTCTAAGCCAGCTACCAAACGACTCAATATATAGGTTGAACAGGAGTGGGGACATAGGACACCCCTGCCTAGTGCCCCTTGTAATACCAACCAATCTGTCAAGTCCCCATTTACCAGCACTTTTGCTTTAGGACTAAGGTATAGGTTTTTCACCGTCTTAACTAGATTATTTGGAAAACCAAAACTTTTTATGGTCTCCCACAAGTATGTCCAATTTACCTGGTCAAATGCTTTGGCAGCATCTATTGCCACTACAGTTAATGGGGCATGTGTTACTTCAGCCGAATCAATGGCCCCCATTACCTGAAAGGTTAGTTCATTTAACTGCCTCCCTGGTATGAAGCCTCTTTGATCAGAATGGACTAGCCCCTTTATTACTTTTGCAACCCTTGATGCAACTATTCCTGAGAAGATCTTATAATCCGTATTTAATAAGGATATGGGTCTATAAGACTCGATCCTCTGGTGGTCTTTGTTTGGTTTTAGAATCAATGTAACTGTGGCTTCTGCCCATGAACAAGGTGGATTTTCCCCATCTATATAGATCTTATTGAAGAAGATTTTTAAAATTGGCACCACTTTATCCAAGATACACAAGTACAACTCTACTGGCTGCCCATCTGGGCCTGCGGCTTTTCCTCTTGCCATTTTTTTACATTGTGCCAGTATTTCTTCCTCGGTTATGCCGTGTGCCAAACATGCCTTTTGTTCCTCTATCAATTGGGGAAGTGCTATCAGTTTTAACCACTTCTGAATATTTTCTAGTCCAGGCTTTATAACCTCTCTATTCAATTCGCTCATGAAACTTCAAGCCTCTTCGCGGATCTCTTGGTCCACTTGTATAGTTACTCCTGACCCTCTTTTTATCAAGTTCTTAATCGTATTCCTTGCCCTACCTGCCTTGGCCTTCCATGTCAACAAAGAGCTGCACTTCTCCCCATATTCAAAATGTTGGAGCTTGCTTGCCTTCCACCTATCTAAGAGCTTCTTATCTATTTTTGCCTGGAACTCAGCCTGCAAGCTCTCCAACTCTTTCGCTAATATTGAGATTGTACTTCCATTGATGCAGCCTGTAATTCTCTCTCTTTTTCATTAATCTCATTTATTTTCCTTGCCTCCTCTTGCTTCAAGGTTTTCCTTCTTCCCGCTGTTATAGACTTCACTATCCCTCTTAACTACACCTTAAAGGCCCTTAGCTGTTCCTGTGTTGAATTTGAAATACTCATCCGTCTTTTCCCCTAGATCTCTAATCATTTCTTCATTTAATAACATCGTCCTATCTACTGTCCACCTTCTCTGCGCCTCTTTTTGCTGCAACATCAAATTCATAACAACTGCTGAGTGGTCTGATAATATGGCGGGAATATGTTTTATCATCTCAAACTCTGTAAACAACTCTTGATCTATGAGAAAATAATCACTTTGTGAATGGTGCCTGTATTTTTTACTATAAAAAGTGAAATCTCTAATTTCCCCGTTCTTACTTCGCCAGATATCCACCAAGTTAAACACTCGCATCATATTTTTTAAGCTAGAAACTGTTTTAGGGGGGCTATTTTGCTTTAGAGGTGAGGACTATTTCCTTATTTAAAATCAGGTTGAAATCGCCCCCCATTATGATTGGAGCTGTAGTGTCTAGCATACTAGCTTCAAGTTTAGAGAACGCACCCGCATTATCTTTGTTTGGTCCATAATATACTGCGCAGACCAAGGGCCTATCCTGAATCGTAATGGTGGCCACCAACCATCTCCCTGTCTGGTCTGTCTCATACTTAACTACTTTTATACCTAAATTGCATCTTATGAGTAATGTCGCTCCCCTTGTACTTCCTCTTTGCTCAGAGCAGAGGACCTCCTGTACCCATCTTACTTTGCTAAAACTCTGTTTACACTCATGTGCTTCTAAGTGAGTTTCTTGTAATAAGATGTGGTGTGCTTCAGTACTCCTTAGAAACTCTATAACCCGAGAGAGCTTACTCTTCCTCGTCAGCCCATTCACGTTCCAGGTTAATAGTTTAAGTTTATTGGATTTGTTCATTTTTAAAGCTCTTGTCTCTATACCCTCCTAACTTCTTCCAACATTAATCTAAAGCTTATATGAGGACTATTTATTCCTTTTCCCCCTTGCTCCCCACACCCCCAGCAAACCCTCCTGTATCTCCTTTGGCGGTTTAGTACCGCCATTCGAGATCCTCCCATTGCCACGGGAGGCATCAACACAAAAGAAAAGTTGAAGAAAAACCTGTTAAATCTATTCCCTCATTCATTTATTTTTTCCATTATATGTACACCTTATCATTCCTGCCAACAAAAATCTAGCTTTCTGGTCTCTTTTATCCCGGTCAAGCTCATGTCTGCATCTGTGCCAGAAATATGTCGACTTCGTCTGGACTGCTAATATTATGCATCTTATTTTGCCACATTATTTTGAGCATGGCTTGGAATTTCATTTGGACCTGGGCACCCCGCCTTCTCAGTTCCCCCATTCTAGTCCCGAATTCCCACTGCCTCTGAGCCGTTCTTTTACCGGGATCTGATATGATTTGGTAAGTAAATGCCTCATGTGCTAATAATGTTTCTTTCAAGGCTCTCCCCAATATTAGCTCCTTGACTGCGTACGTAAGAAAATTAATTAATATTTTCCTAGGAGCCTTTCTTGCAGAACTAAGCTTGAAGGGGTCTCTGTGGACTCTCTGGATCTCTTTCTCTAGTTCTATGTCCGTTCTATCCTTCAGGATTCCTTCTTTCAACATTTTGCACATGAAAGACTTAATGTACCCAACTTCTGCGCCCACTGGAACTTTAAGGACTCTTAAATTGTTCCACCTCGCCTGCAATATATCTCCTGTCTCTCCATATCCTCCTGCAAGATTTTATTTTGCGCTTTTAGTTTTTCTATGTCCTTGGTATTTCCTGACACTGTTTCGGACAAAATCCTCACCTCGCTCTCCAATGCCCAGTTCGCGAGGCGATATTGTCCAGCTTCTCTTCAAGGATATCACATTTGTTGTGTATATATTTCTGATTAATCTCAGAAATCTCAATTTTCAAGAATGTGTCTTTTCTTAGACTCAAAAACATCATTTCGAGCTGGCTCTTACCCCCCTCTGCTCCTTGTATTAAATCTGTATTTTCCCCCTCCAAGGTACTGCCACAACCTTGTGATGGGCTGACAACTAAGACTGGTGCCATAGATGTTACAATGGGAGAAATAGCTGTAATATGGAGGGAATGTAGTGTCTGAATGCTCCCTGAGTCCCAGACTGGTCATTGCATTGGTCTTCCCCACCTTCCCCACTTCTTTCATCAGCTAGTAATGCAAAGCGATCTTCCAGTTGTACAGGGACAGAGTTTATCTGGGCAGGGTTTATCTGCGCACCTTTTTTCCCTCTCCTTTAGGGGATGCAACCTGCTCCATTATTTTAAAGTAGGAGGTTAGGGATGGAGCGGTTTTTATTGATATTGGCGCGGTCTTATCACCACTCCACCTCTGTCTTCTCTAAAGATTTTGATGCTTTTATAGCTTTTTCCTTAGGTGTAATTGGTACCACCTCTCTGATCGCCTTCCCCCCCCCCGTATTGACTTTACACCCTCTGTTTTTAAACTCGGGTGAGATCTCAGCTGGTATCTATTTTTTGTCTGAAAGACGGGGGCTCCTTTATTGGCTGATTTAGTTGTGGTATCTGGCCCCCCCTAGTGCCTCCACCCCAGATTGAACACCATTTACTCTTTCTGTAGCTACAACACCTTCCCCCTCTTGCTCCTGTGGAAATATGGATTTTTCTGATCAGTTATGTCCCCTATCTTGGACCCCAACGGTTCCATGTATGAATCACAAGTACATGTATGTTCCCTCCAGTTCCAGTTATGAAGACACAAACACATGTGCGTCCACCGTCAACATGTCCTCTGTCAGATCCGCCATGAATAGGCCGGATATTCTATTCCTAAGTATGAAAGGCCACCGGCTTTATATGGTTCACTTATGCCATTTTACAGTCCAGGCAAGTAGGCCCTGATTCTGTCATCGAACTCTTCTTGCCTTCTGCCTCTGAAAGCTCCAGTCTGAGCCTGCATCTGTAACCATGAACTTTGTCTCATTCTCTGCGCGGCTCACGAAGCCTGACATCAGCCTGCTGCCTGCCAAAAACTGTATTTCACCTTCGAAATTATCTGCTCCGTTCCCTGCCCGATGCATTCCTGTCTAGCAGTTTAAGTAAACATTCTTCCAGCTACCGAGCAAAGGCCCGGCTTCTCTGTCTTTATGCAAGTAATTCATAGCCCTATTGCTATGGAAGATTTCCGCCCTCGCATCTAGTATAGACACTTAGACGCTTGTACACGCACTAACAGTCAGTATAGAATAAGATTCTACTCGAAGAGACCTCTCTTTTGGATAACGTAGTTCTTTAAACATGGGATGTTAGATATGATTTGGGATTAGGTTGACTTGACCCTCCAGACTTCTGTCGCCACATGTAGAGCTAAATGTCAAGTCCCCTTCACCCCCTAGTCGCACGTCAATTACACGTCATGCTGCTGCGCGCGCATTTCTGCCAAGCATTTCTGCTGACATTGCGAAATTCTTTCATAGAACCACCCTATTATGACATCACATCTAATGACGTTCTTTCATCACTCCCAGTTACGCCTATTTTTGCTACGCACGAATATATTATCCGTATTATCAATTGTTACGCCTCTTGTATTTGCTTCACTGTAATGCCTATTGTATAAAAGTAATTGATTGTCAATAACGTATGTACTTCACTTCCTGAACCTTCGTGGTGATGGAACTTGGAGCAACCGATTATAATCGACCATTGGAATAAAGCCCATTCCGAACCTCTAATACCACGGATTCTGTCTCTTATTTACTGAGCTATTTTATTATGTTTCTGTATCAAATTAAGTCCCGGTAATTAAATTATTTACCACATGAATGGCGCCCGAATAGGGACACTTTCTCATCTCACGCGCCGGCGGTGAGTTGCAGGCCCGGTCTCCTGCCACAGCTGGACGGACAATTACGCGTACCAGCAGGATTTCCTGTATCTCCCTCCGGTCAAGCGGGGGCGACTGAGGCTGCGATCAACACCCAGACGAGGCGGTGAGAAGTGCGAAGTATCCCGACCAGAGCCTAGCTGAGAGAGCAAGATCCGAGGTATACAGAGGCCCACCAGTTTCCGAAGTCCTGAGTCGAGTCCAGTTTCCGAAGTGTTCGAGTCGAGTCGAGTCCAGTCCGGTTCAAGTTCAGTTCAGTTTCCGAGGCCTTCCGTTTCCGAGCTACCCGGTGAGTACCATTACTGGGGAGGCGTTCTGACGTGCACATAGGTTGTGCCGGTCAAGACGGGTTTGGGTACACAAATCCGGTCTGCACTGTTTCAGCAGTGTATCTGTACTGTTTAGCAGTATATCTAGTATATCAAGTATATAAATTCAGAATAATTCAGTTAATGTCGAGTATTATGTTTAGTGATTAAGTTTTCCTTAGACCATAAGCATCATTGTTGCTCAGTTAAATGTTAAATGTTAAATGTTTTAAGTACGTTCTGCATATTGTGGTGTGAATGACTGTTCATTATCGTGTTTACTGTATTAAGTTTGTTCAAAATCAAGTATCAGATCAGTTTTCAATATGCCGCTCTTTTCGAAATTAAGACAGATCACAACAAGAAAAGGGGTACTCGAAGAAGCCGTTCCTATTCCTCCTAGGGACACTCCAGGGTACTTCATGTATCATAAACATGGCTTAGACGCTATATTATTTCTTGATTTATGGGTAGACTACACCAAGGAATTACCAGAAAGTCAGAGGTGGCCCGCAGCTGGGACCTGGGATGCAGAGTGCATCATGAAAGTAGAGGAAGAGTTATGGAAAAGGAAAGTCAGACAGTCACAGAAAGACGCCGTTGAGTTATGGCGTAAAGAATCTCATAGACGTACAGAAAAAGCACTCCGACAGGAAGAGAAAAATAGAGAGAATTCAAATAAAGTCCGAGAAAATCTATTAATTGAAGAAGGTACACGAGTGAAATCAGAACAAGTAGACAGACAAAGAAATGCCCTTATGAATGGTATGTATCCCCTTCTGGCCGAAGGATTACCTAAGGCTACTCCGGAGATACCAAAAGACTTGCCACCCCCATTGTTTCCAATAAAGGTACATCCTAAGGGGCATCCTAGAACCGCAGAAGACGTTTTTCTTTCCTCATATTTAGATGACGCAGCTCCCGAGTATGCTAATTCCGCCCCACATAGACCGCCTGCCAGGGAGGTTCAACGCCAAGATCCAGTACCCGTATCTCTACAGCAACAAGTCCTGACACAAGTTCCGGCAAGCACATCTGTTTCTACCTCTGCTCCTACAGCTACTTCTATAGCTGTGTCCACACCTATAGTTGCTGTATCGCGTTCAACGAATCCTTTCACGCCCGATACCCCAGATGGGGCTACGGGAGGTGCTAGCAACATTTTCTCTACGCCACCCAGAATAAATAAACTTACCTTTCAAGAGTCAGCACATTCACGTACTCCCAAACTCATAAATGCCCGTACGCTTAAGGAACTTCTTGTAGATTGTAGATATGACCCTGTGCCCGGCAAAGAGGACGAAATGATCATGGCATCATTACGTATCAGACGAGCCGCAGTGTATTTAGGGAAGTTACCAGGAATGACTACGCATCTAGATAATATATACCATTTTGTCCAAACAGGGCGAGATTCTGAATGTATTAACAGAGCTATGGAATACCAGAAAGTGGAGATACAGGGGGAACTGTTACGTTTCCTCATAAATTGTGTGATCAGAAATCAAGACCGACCGGGGGTAGACCCGGAAGCAATGCAAATTCTTACCAGATGGAGCCAGAATATATCAGAAGGGAGACATGATAAGCAAAATTGTATAATAGCCATGTGCCGAAAGATCCGTAAAGAAATAGAACGCCTACACGAAGAAAGATTAGCGGTAGACCAGTTCGAACAAAACGAGGAGGAAGGATCAGGACTGCCCACAGGACAGTCAGACACCATAGCTTATGTAGGTAGAGGAAGATCTTGTAATAGTAATAGATGTCTTATTGACCCGACACGTCCGATATGTCCAGATAATAACAGGAATTTCCAAACACCTATAGTTCATATAAGGTCTAACGAGCATTCGTTCCAAGCCGCTGACAAATTACTCCGAGAACGAAGGGGTTATCATTTTCTCGATTCTATGGATGAACAAGAATTAGCCAGGTCAGCTGTCCATTGGGTTGACAGTCCCGGAAAGTATGGTGATGATACAGTAGCGCGCACATTTTTGAATCTCACCCCAGATGAACAGCGTTTAGCTGGGATTTATATGATTCAACAACTCCTTATACTATATCAGAGTCAGCATTCGGACCCTGGTCCCTTGCCTGATATATTGACTGAATTAATCATGAATAGATGGAGAGGTTCAGGTACTAAATTAATTAAAGAAATACTAGAATCAAGAAAGCAGTACATTCTTTTTGTATGCTCAGAGCATGTCTCATTGCCCATCAAGGAAAGAACCACGTATTACATGGACAGACAGAATCCCTTACGAGAAGTACACCCAATAAAGGGCGAGGACAATGAGTTCAAACGTGTATTTGTATATACGCCCATATCGAAAATAGAATTGTTAGAAATGAAGAAAGTGGTACCCAGTCATGACAAAGACCCAGCGGGTTTTCACCGAGAAATTAAAGACATGTTACTCATGGGAGAGTATACCTATCCCGACATTATGACAATATTAAAGGTATTGATGCCTGCTGGCATTTACGAAAAACTCAGGGAAAAAGAGTGGGAGGTAGGAGACCAAAAGATAGAATGGTCAGCATTAGAAGCAGAGGAAAAGGCCCGAACTGCAGGAGCAGGGCTTGGGGATAAAACTAAAGCACTACCAGGTTTACTAGTACAGGTACTGCCACGTTTATTAACTACGAAAAAGGAAGATTGGGGTACAATTTCAGCCTGTAAACAGAAGCAAGATGAAGACACTAGTGATTTCTATGCCCGATTTGAAAAATGTTTTGGTATAAATAGTGGCATAAAAGCAAGTAGCGAATCATACCCACACCTGTTTGTGACAAAATTAGTAGAGAATGCCTTGCCTCAAGTGAAGAATAGAGTATTAAAATTCGAGAGTACATGGCAAGGTAACACTCCATCACAAATGTTACAAATGTTACAGTACCATCACAATAGAATTAGAGAGGAACAAGAACATGAACAAAGACGCATGAAAGACACGAAAATGAAAATGCTAGTTTCCCAGACAGTTCCAGCTGAAGGACATAAAAAGGGTACGACACATTCCGGTGATTCAACAGGACCTGTAAAAGGGACATGCAATTATTGTAAAAAGCCAGGTCATTACGTACACGATTGTCCAGTTTTAAAACATAATATCGCCATAGGTAATACAAAAGAAAGACCACGGCCACCTAGACAGGATCAGAATGAACAAGGAGCCCCGCAGCATGCACAGTCCATGCCAGCTCCACCACAGTCTATACAATTTGTGCCAGCTGCACCAGCGCTGCCTGTTGCTGCCACACAAACCACGACACGACAGCTGTACCAGACCGCACAGTATGACTATCCTGATTATCAGCGATACGCATGAACCAGCCTAGAGAGGGAAGTTGACCTACCCCTTATCGAGATCCCAGTAGACCAAGAAGGACCTTATGTACATAGTGAATTATTAGGCCAAGACAGAAAATTTTTACTCGATACAGGGGCAAGTCGAACAACCATAAAACATAGTGAAGTTCCAGGGGCACCCCTCTCAGGCTCACAGAATATTTCCCTTGGTTTTTCAGGAAAACCTATTGTTAATGAAGTGTCACAACCTCTTCCACTTACGATAGGACCTTTGACCCGAACTACAGATTTATTGCTTACTAAATCATGTCCAGAAAACTTGTTAGGAATAAAAACACTGAAAGCTCTAGGAGCTATAATATGTTGTTCTCCGGAAGGAGAAAGATTGTTTTTACGTGATTTTAAAGGTCACTATGTGTCTAGAGACATGGATTCCCGACTGCAGACTTTACCTACACATCTATGGGCACAAGGCCCTACTGATGTTGGTTGCATGAATATTACACCATATCGAGTCACACTAAAGGCAGGAGTGGTAATACCACGAATGCGACAATACAAGTTACCACCAGATGCTGTAGTGGCTTTACTGCAAATCATTGATGAACTCATTGCCCAAGGAGTGGTTGTGGAAACAGACTCCAATGTATGTAATTCCCCGATAATTCCGATTCTTAAACGAACAGATCCGAAGGCCCCGCCAGTATATCGATTGGTTATTGATCTGCGCGAATTAAACAAATGCATTGTGCCACAATTCCCTGTGGTCCCAGATATCTCGTCATTACTAACAGCTATTGATTCCGAAGCAACATTCTTTACTGTAATTGATCTCAAGAATGCCTTTTTCAGCGTCCCAATAGATCCGGAAAGCCAATATTTGTTCGGATTTAGTTTAAATGGACGTAGCTTTAAATTCTCCCGCGCACCTCAAGGATTCACAGAAAGCCCCAGCATCTATAGCCAAGCACTGAAACGAGAACTCGACAGTATCCACATGCCAGTTAACACTGCTCTGCTTCAATATGTCGATGATCTGCTGATCACCGCGAGAAGCGAACCCGAATGTGAGAAAGCCTCACTGACAGTTTTACAATTTCTAGCCGAAAAGGGGCACAAGGTGTCCCCTTCTAAGCTGCAATTCTGTGTCCAGCGAGTTGTTTATCTTGGACACTCGCTGTCCAAGGAGGGAAGGCAGCTTACACCCGACCGCATTCAGTTAATAGCTAACATGCCAATACCCAAGACACAAAAGGAGGTGCGGGCTTTCATAGGCCTCACTTCATATTGTAGGCAGTGGATCCCTCAGTATGCATTTCTAGCTAAACCACTCATTCAGTTGACAACACAGGAGGCAGCCACATCGACTGTTCTCCCTTGGACTCAGGAACATACACAAGCTTTTGAAAGCTTAAAGAAAGCTTTATGTCAAGCACCTGTCTTAGCAACGCCATGTTACAGAAAACAGTTTACACTCTTTGTTACAGAACGCGAAGGTACTGCCTTGTCAGTACTCACACAGGAACAAGCAGGAGCACACAAACCATGTGCTTATTTTTCTAGTACATTAGATCCCGTAGCTCAGGCTTTACCTGCGTGCCTGAAATCAGTGGCAGCAACAGCTTTAGCAATCAGACAAAGCGATGCCATAGTGTTAGGACATCCATTGACAGTTCAAGTACCACATGCAGTAGAGGTTCTTGTGAATAGAACGCAAACACAACACTTGACTATAGCGCGACTTACAGGGTACGAGTTAACATTGTTTCAACCACATATAGAAATCAGACGTTGTAACACATTGAATCCTGCCACACTTTTGCCAGTAATCGGAACAGACCCACTAGCCCATGACTGTATTGAAGTTATTACAATAACGACGAAACCCAGACAAGACTTAACCGATGTCCCATTGTCAGACCCAGACCTGACGTTGTATGTAGATGGTTCATGTATGAGAACAAGTACAGGAGACTTAGTGGCCGCTTACGCAGTCACAACAGACACTGAAATCATTGAAACAAATTGCATAAATACCTTGTCAGCTCAAGCCGCAGAGCTCATCGCTCTGACACAAGCCTGTATTCAAGCCACAAATAAAAAAGTCAACATATACACGGATTCACGTTATGCATTCGGAGTTGTACATGACTTCGGCGTGCTGTGGCGAGAGAGAGGTTATTTAACTTCCCACGGTGCCCACATTCAGCACGGACCCCTCATCCATGCCTTATTAGATGCAATACATCTACCCACTGCAATATCAATAATGAAATGTAAGGCTCATACGAAAGTTACTGATGTTATTTCTCAAGGCAATGATCTAGCCGACAGAACAGCTAAACAGACTGCTCAAACTCAAACATCCGACATGACAAAGACAATAGTCCCGATGCCAACACATTGTATGACAGTTAAAGATCCTACTCTTGACGTAATTGACATACAGACACATGCTACACCAGACTAAATAAAGAAATGGACTGAATTAGGAGGGATCCAAACGGATCAAGGATGGATGATGAAGGAAAAGTCTGTGTGGTTCCTTCCTGATTCAATGGTCCAAGTTATAATTAACACTATACATAGTCCAGCACATCTAGGAGAAAAAGCTATGCTAGATAGCATTCAACACATTTGGTTCAATAAACATTTGCGAGCAGCAGCCAAACAAAAAGTTCGTACCTGTATGATCTGTTGCCAGTTCAACCCAGGAAAAAGCGTCCCCGTAGAACAGGGTGGATTTCAGCCTCCTGATCACCCTT
The DNA here is from genome assembly GCF_964204655.1 of Triturus cristatus. Classification (NCBI taxonomy): domain Eukaryota; kingdom Metazoa; phylum Chordata; class Amphibia; order Caudata; family Salamandridae; genus Triturus; species Triturus cristatus. Next base: position 1,076,034,036 of record NC_140591.1, on the reverse strand, counting down.
TTGAAGTCCTCCAGATGGATTATATCCAGATGGAACGATGTCGAGGATTCAAATATGTTCTCGTCGTTGTTTGTGCTCTTTCCCGTTGGACGGAGGCATACCCGGTTTCAGATTACACTGCCCCGACTACTGCCAAACAGTTGGTTCGAGAATTCTTCCCACGATACGGTTTACCACGTGTTGTTCACTCAGATAATGGCCAGCCGTTCTCATCCGAATTAATGAAACACGTTTCACTTTTGTTAGGCTATCAGTGGAAATTCCACTGTGTCCGACACCCCGAGGCAGCAGGTCTCGTAGAAAGACATAATCAGACCCTGAAAATTAGATTGTCCAAAATATGCAGGGAGAAAGGTGTCGACTGGGTAGTAGCATTACCAGTTGCACTCTTTTACACAAGAATGGTAGCACACTCTCGAACAGGGCTATCCCCGTATGAAGTGATCTTCGGCAGACCACCAAATATGTGGGGGACGCCTATGCCACGCAAAATAACTGATATTGACTGTTATATGCTGACGGATTACTTGGCTTCCTTGATGTCTGCACTACAATCTTGTCGTTCACAGGTAGCTGCAGCTTTTCCTGACAACACTGAGGTGAAACCCCATGACGTAGTCCCGGGGGACTTGGTCCTGGTGAGGAACTTTGATCGAAAGACTCAGCTGGAACCTAGGTGGAAGTCGCCTCAGCTGGTCTTGCTCACCACGAGGACAGCCGTGAAGATCGAAGGCAGAAAAGGTTGGATTCATTCAAGTCATATCAAGAAATTTCATGGACTACAATCAGATGTGAATACCACACCTTGTGTGTCTTCACCCATTGACTCAAAACTTCCTTTTGTTGAAAAAAGTAATTCCGAACATTATAAACTAAAGCTCAGGTCCAATCAGTCAAGCAATTTGATTGTTTAAGTCCTCTCCAAGGTGAAGCGGTTGAATTGTCTCTGACATGTATCCCTTGGACCTGAATAGAGAAAGCACCCGAAAAATGTTGAAACGACAGGCGTACTGTAAATCACTGCGTAGTCATTGCATAGTGACGTTATTAATTTTGTTTTTCTTAAGTCTTTTAATAATTACTGCAAGTATATTGTTGCACATATATTATCCTATTTTCAGACATGTTTATAATATTACTGCTGAACATTCTTTCAGTGAATTACCTCCGCTTGAGTTGTCTTATAGATTTGCGCTGCGCAATAACACGTTTATTAGTATGTTACATCATTCCCATCAGGTTAGCAATGCTACAAATTGTTGGATATGTGGCCGACTCCCTCCCTATCAGAATTATAAAGGAATTTTACCTCTCTTCCCATACCCGTTCACACACAATGGCTCCTGTGGAGCATGGTTTAGTTTAATTAATTCTCTAGATTCGGATTCTGCAGTTTATCAAGATAACTGGGTATGGGGAAATTTGAACTTAGTTTTGCTTAAGGTCTGCTACCCTAACAAGGAGGGACTTCCCCAGAGAACAGGAACTGATCTAGAAAATGAAGTGTATGGATTAGGTAATTTTACGCTTAATCTTATGATCCTAAATGTCGAATCCGAAACTACTCCAATTTTGCCCGCTATGCCAATATTTCCAGTAAAAGGTGAATTATGTGTAAGAAAGAATGGTTCCATACATATGGGCCACAGTAGATGCACCACTGTAGTAGAATTTAGTGATCAAGGCAAGTCTACATTTAGAGCTTCTCGCCATTCCTATTTCATATGTGGTCAGACGGCATATGTACGTTTGCCTCTAGATTGGGATGGTACTTGCTACATTGGATTCCTTTTGCCACCTGTTTTTCTAGCTCCTCCTGATTATCACAGAAACACTCATTTAGTAAATAATAGAGTAAGGAGAGATCTCCCAATAGTCGATTACACTGAAACAGCATGGGAAAAATACACAGATTTCAATAAAGTTCTCTTTCCCTATATAGGTACTGTTACTAATAGTAAGCTGATACGTAGATTAACTAGAACCCTTGAAGCAGTAGTGAACGAAACTATTTCCGCCTTAGGCAATTTAACAGAAGAGCAGTCTGCTATGCGGATTGTTGTGCTTCAAAATCGTCTTGTCCTTGACGTCATCCTGGCCGATAGGGGTGGAGCTTGTAGGGTCATCGGATCAAGCTGTTGCATTTTCATACCAGAAAATTCGCCATCTGTATATAAAGCCATAACTCGCCTTCATAAGATTGTAAGCCAGATACACCAGAACCCAGGCACCTGGACTTGGTCCGGTTGGTTTTGGAGTGTATTATCTACCTTTGGATGGAAGGTCCTATCTTTCCTAGGTATTGGCCTTCTCATACTATTCAGTTGCTGTCTATGTCTACAATGTGGACCAGCGATCTGTGGTCTGTGTGCCACATCGTGTATTCCACCACCAGGATTTCATTCATCACGGAAGAAGAAAGAAGAACAAATGATGCTATATGAACAGATCAATGGATTGATGAAGATTGATATCTCTTAACGGGCAAGTAGGGGACAAGGAGGGAATGTGGAAATATGGATTTTTCTGATCAGTTATGTCCCCTATCTTGGACCCCAACGGTTCCATGTATGAATCACAAGTACATGTATGTTCCCTCCAGTTCCAGTTATGAAGACACAAACACATGTGCGTCCACCGTCAACATGTCCTCTGTCAGATCCGCCATGAATAGGCCGGATATTCTATTCCTAAGTATGAAAGGCCACCGGCTTTATATGGTTCACTTATGCCATTTTACAGTCCAGGCAAGTAGGCCCTGATTCTGTCATCGAACTCTTCTTGCCTTCTGCCTCTGAAAGCTCCAGTCTGAGCCTGCATCTGTAACCATGAACTTTGTCTCATTCTCTGCGCGGCTCACGAAGCCTGACATCAGCCTGCTGCCTGCCAAAAACTGTATTTCACCTTCGAAATTATCTGCTCCGTTCCCTGCCCGATGCATTCCTGTCTAGCAGTTTAAGTAAACATTCTTCCAGCTACCGAGCAAAGGCCCGGCTTCTCTGTCTTTATGCAAGTAATTCATAGCCCTATTGCTATGGAAGATTTCCGCCCTCGCATCTAGTATAGACACTTAGACGCTTGTACACGCACTAACAGTCAGTATAGAATAAGATTCTACTCGAAGAGACCTCTCTTTTGGATAACGTAGTTCTTTAAACATGGGATGTTAGATATGATTTGGGATTAGGTTGACTTGACCCTCCAGACTTCTGTCGCCACATGTAGAGCTAAATGTCAAGTCCCCTTCACCCCCTAGTCGCACGTCAATTACACGTCATGCTGCTGCGCGCGCATTTCTGCCAAGCATTTCTGCTGACATTGCGAAATTCTTTCATAGAACCACCCTATTATGACATCACATCTAATGACGTTCTTTCATCACTCCCAGTTACGCCTATTTTTGCTACGCACGAATATATTATCCGTATTATCAATTGTTACGCCTCTTGTATTTGCTTCACTGTAATGCCTATTGTATAAAAGTAATTGATTGTCAATAACGTATGTACTTCACTTCCTGAACCTTCGTGGTGATGGAACTTGGAGCAACCGATTATAATCGACCATTGGAATAAAGCCCATTCCGAACCTCTAATACCACGGATTCTGTCTCTTATTTACTGAGCTATTTTATTATGTTTCTGTATCAAATTAAGTCCCGGTAATTAAATTATTTACCACTCCCTCTCTTTATAAGGATTCTGAATTGAAAATGAAGAGTCCCTTTCCATCGACCAAGCCTCTGTTTCTTTGATTTGCACTCCTTCCCAGCTCCTACGTCTTACCCACTCTGTCTCTGTCTGCGAGTCCGGGCTGAGCTCCTCACCACTCCGCCCTCCTTGGCTCGATTTCACTGATTTCATCTCCAGTCCTGCCAGCCAGTGCACTGTTCTGAAGCTGCTCCCACCGACATGGAAGCCGATCAGTGCTGCAATTGACCTCGTCTTCCTCCAGAGGTCTGCCAACTGCCTCTAGGTCCCGTGCTCAGCTGCCACGTCCTGACTCATATGTCCAACAGGATAATTTTGGAAATTACGCTTTTCAAAGGTAATCTAGAAACTTTTAGTTATTTTTGCCTATCTGCTGTGTCTCACATCTCAAATGGGCTACTTCTTCCTGTAAACCCCGCTACATTCCTTTGATGCCTCGCGCTGCGGAGGTAGCTCCTGCGACCAGCGTCAGCCTGCCACCATGTTCCCTCGCCCCTAAAAAAAAAATTCTATTCTATTTCTGGTAATATTTCTGATTGTTCTTCTAATTAGGAACTACAATAAGGGAATCACTTCCTTTTTTCATCTCCTCATTAATCCATTACCTTCATTATTTATATTCATGCTGTTGATGTTATCATTTGGGCTGTTGATGTTTTAGCCAGTTACATTGTTATTTGAATTAGGACTTACCGTTTACCTATTAGAAATTGTTGAGTTAGTGGGAATATCTCCACTTGAAATATTATATTTGTTTGATATTTACGCTACTATCTTCCAACTATTTATAATATATGGTTTACTACATATTGTATACTATCTATATAATCTCCTCCCCAGTCCACCTTTCCTATTTTTTCCTTTCCAGTTTTTATGAGTATCTCAGATATTGTATCTTTTGATGTCTGTATTATCTTTTTTGTATTTAGAAATCTGAGCAGTTAACATTTCATAGTAATTTATTGTGTGGCCAGAATTTGATTTATTGTAAATTGACATGTACTTCTCAATAAAAATATACAACCAAAAAAAAACAAGAGTATAGAAACAACCACAATGTCCACAGATTACAATAATCGTCTACTGACCATTACCACACTTACAAGGGTCTTACCATGTGACACCGCTACAAAATATCACTGTACAACTACAGAAGGACAAGGGGACCAAGGGCCAGATTTCATTACAAGACCGGAGGCTACCATTATGCATATTACTTTTAATGCGACCCCAAGCAGCCACATACATCATAAAGAAGAAAGGTTCCAGAACAGAACAACAAGAAACATACAAAAGGCATGAGGACATAACAGTCAGCCTCTTTTAAATGCGGCTCCAAGCAGATAAGTCAGCCTTTTACTCGTCTCTTACTGCCTTTATTATTGATTCTTAATAGATTGATTTGCTTAATATATATTTATATTCCATGTTCTTTGTTCCTTGCTATGCAATTTACTCACTCAACGATCTCTTTATTATACCCCTTATGTGCTGACACCTTTTGTTGGGGGTTCCGATCTCCCCTCCCTCCCTCCCTCCCTCCGGTCTACCAATGTCCAATTTATGGTCTTTAGTCTCCCCCTGATTTTTTTCCCTTAATCGCGCTTCTTTTCCTGAAAATGAGGCTATCTGCACATACCTCGTACTCAATTTTGCCCGCAACTCGCTCAGCGCTCTTTACCTCGCATCGACATGGGCCGCGCTCTTCACCTCGCATCCACATGGGAGCTTCCATTCCTGCGCTAAACGCTTCCTTGTCCTCCCGCACGATTCCCCATCGTAGTCAGGCCCTCTTTGTAACGGTAGCAATTTGGAGGAAAGTACCGTGGCAACGCGCGCGCAACGTTTGTGCGTTGCCAAGGCACTTTCCTCTAACTATTTACGATCCCTAGCAACGATCCCACGCTCGAGCTAATTAACTGTTCCTCGTTCACATCGAGCAAACATTCAACCAATAGAGAACTTCGGAGACCTTTTGGCTTACTATCCCTTCCTTATAATCCTAAGCTTTACCTATTCTTGGCCCCACCACTACCCCATAATATCATTAAAAAAAAAAAGTATATAAGAGAAAGGCAGATTCTATACTTTTCACTCCCATAATTCATAAAGAAATTTAAAAAAAGGGAGTTTCTCTACTTTATTTATTAAAAAATATATAAAATTAACATTAAAAACAATATTACAAAAAAATCATAATAATATTTATATATTTGAATATAGGGGATTAGATAAATCTATATTTATCATTATTGAACTTCTATCCCCTAAATCTCCATGTCTGATATAAACTCGGGTGAGGCTAGCGCTCCCATCCCTAATATGGAGAACGAGGCAATCAAAAGCATGATTCATGATGAAATGAGATCCTGTATGTTGTCAACTCTAACTAAAGTTATTACTTCGAAAAGATCACTCTCTCCTGAGGAGAATGACATTAGCGAAATACAACATACCCTTCCTGATGATGATCTCATTGAAATAAGGGGAAAAAGATCTAAAAAAAATTGAAAACATCGATTTTATCCCCAAGAGCACTATGGGAGGTCACAGCACCTCAAATTTCATGGGAGGTCTTTGCACCTCAAATACTTCAGGTGTCCATAGCGGCACGACTTTTAAAGGTGTCCCTAGCGGCACAAAACATTTGGGTGTCCCTTGCGGCACAAACTATTGAAGTGCTCATTTCATTGATACACATTTGGATCAAGATGATGATGATGATTTTAATGATGATGATGCCTCTGACCTTCCTAATGAATATATCCTCGACCTAGATGAGGACGATGAGGACTTTAATTCTCTACCCTTTGATGATGATCTACCTTCCTCTTCCGAGGACACCATCTTAGACCCATTTGGCGGAGAGATGTTTTCTCCCCTTAATATTAAGCACCCAAGGAGCACTGATTGGGTTCCGCAAGATCATGTTTGCAAATGTATCGCAAAATGGTTAAGAAACCCACTGGAAAGAGACACACAAAATCTTTAAAGATCCGAATGCTCCAGACACTTCATTGAGGGTAAGGTCTGCCAAACCCCAAATCTTGACCCAGAGCTGATCAAATACCTTTTTAAACTCGGGCAAGATCCCAGAAAAGGAATGGAAAGATCTCTTAAAATCTGCCAAGATCGTCTCCTAGATATTGTTGGACCTCTTGCTAAAATCATCGATGCTGCAGAAGATAGCCATATCAATGGTTCCACATTGAACACTGATGTAATTCGAGGGTGGAGCCAAAGTGCATTAGTCTTATTGGGCAACGCCAATGCCAGCATCAACTCCGAGAGAAGAAGAGTTGTTCTCACCAAAATTAGTCCCAAACTGAGCGACCTAGCGGATAAAGAACCCTCTCTCAATCCTAAAGGTTTACTTTCTGGTGAAGACATGATCAAGACCATAGGTAAATACGTCTCTACCTTTACCGCATTAGACAAAGCCAAATAAAATATGAAGAGAGTCTTCAACAACAATAACCTTTTTGCCAGGCCCGGAAGAAGTGGCCAATCTTCCGGCCACTTCAACCGCAGGCCATACTCCAGATCCAGAGGTTACGGTAGAAGAGGTTACCAACCCTGAAACATACCTCAATTCTACCCCCAAGAGGGAGAGGATTTTGCTCAAGAAATTTCAGAGGAAGAGGAGCATCCAGTGATATCAACCCTCAAAGTGAGTACTATGATCCTTCCCACTCCCTCCTCCCTCTCTCCAAAGGTAGGAGGCAGACTGAAATTCTTTTCTCACAACTGGAAAATAATTACTCAAGACCCTTGGGTCCTGAATACCGTGAATGGGTTTATGATAGACTTTATAGACATTCCGACACAATTTTCACTTCACAAAAACATTCCCCTCACCTTAGATCAAGAAAAAATTATAGAAGAAGAGATTTCCTCTATGCTTCTGAAAGGAGAAACCGTGGAAGTCCCTATGCACATGCTAAGATTTGTGAGCACACTATTCCTGGTAGAGAAAAAGGACAAAGGTTGGAGACCCGTCATAAACTTAAGGGAACTCAAAAAAAACCTTGTTTACAGACACTTCAAGATGGAGGGAATCCATCTTTTGAGAGACTTGTTACTAGAAGGAGATTGGCTAGCAAATTAGATCTAAAAGATGCTTATTTTACAATTCCCATGGCCAAGTCTCATCAACCCTTTCTTCAATTTATCTGGAAAAATCATCTTTTTCAGTTCCAAGCTCTTTCTTTCGAGCTCTCCTCAGCCCCTTGGTGTTTCACCAAGGGGATGAGGGAAGTATATGATAAGGGTATTCGCCTTATCATATACCTTGATGATATCCTGATCCTGTCTCAGGATCATTCTCAAATCATTCAAGACCTGAATTCTTTAATAAATCTCTTAGAAACACTGGGTTTTATCATAAACAAAGAAAAGTCAATTCTATACCCCTCCAAAACTTTGGAATTCCTGGGTTTCACTGTGGACACCACAAATTGTCTCCTCCTCCTTCCTTCAAAGAACATTTAAAAAATCAGGAAAGAGATAAGACACGTTCTCAAACAAGAGAATCTACCCTTGAGAGAACTAGCCAGACTTCTCGGTCTCCTTTCCTCTTCTATCCAAGCTATCTTTCCAGGCCCTCTAAACTATCGAGCCCTCCAAAGAATAAAAGCAAAGGCTCTGAAATCAGGTCTGTGGTACGGAGATCGTGTTTCTCTAAACCAAGAAGCCAAGTTGGAACTGAACTGGTGGTTAGAGAACTCAGACGCTTGGAATGGCCAAGCAATCTTTGGCTCAGCCCCAGACTTTGTCTTAGAATCAGATGCCAGCCTTCATGGCTGGGGTGCCTGTTTCCTGGATCAGAACACAGGAGGAGTCAGGTCTCAAGAAGAATCTTCTCTCCATATAAACTTACTAGAGCTCACTGCCGGTCTTTATGCTCTAATGAGTTTCAAACACTCCCTTCAAGGGAGATCTGTTATTCTAAAGATGGACAACATGTCCGCTGTTACCTAAATAAACCGTCTGGGAGGTACAAAATCCGCAGATCTCTCGAATCTAGCAAAGAAACTTTGGATGTTCTGTCTAGAACACAAGATATCCCTAAGAGCAGAATATCTCCCAGGAAAGTCAAATCTATATGCAGATTGGAACTCAAGGTTCCTCTTAGATCACAACGACTGGAAGCTCAAGACCTCTGTTTTCAATTCTCTCAACAATTTTTGGGGTTCTTTCCAAATAGATCTCTTTGCGAGCAGACTAACATTCCAACTGGTGAATTACTACAGCTGGATGCCTGACCCGGTTGCTCTAGTAGTGAACGCATTTCTCCAATGCTGGAAAGGGATCAACGCTTACGCCTTTCCCCCCTTCGCCATGATACAGAGAGTCCTCCAGAAGGTCAGGCTTCAACGCGCTTCAATTGTCCTAGTGACTCCCTTCTGGCCATCCCAAGCCTGGTTTCCCACTACTCTTGAACTTTCTTACGACCTCCCCTTCCTAATTCCCCCCTTCGCTGATCTACTCTCAGACGTGGACGGTCATATTCACCCTCTAGTCCAAACAGGGAATTTGAACCTTCTTGCCTGGAGAGTGTCAGGAGATCCAACCATCTCACAGGACTTTCATCAACAGCTTCAACTCTCCTCAGTGAGTCTTGGGTCCCCGGTACACACTACCAGTATAACAACATCAACATAACAACATCTGGAAGGTTTGGTTACGTTGGTGCTTAGAAAGGAACCTGGATCCCGTGGAGGCTCCTATCGTTCACATAGTTAATTTCCTTGTCGATCATTTCGAAAGGGGACTTATAGAACTATCAATTGCTATAGATCAGCTATCTCTGCAGGCCATGTTCTGATAAATGGTAAAACAATAGGTAAAAACAACATTATTTGTAGAGTCCTCAAAAGTATCAGACTTAGGAGACCTCCTAAACCAAGATACCAATCTCTATGTGATGTCAATGTTATTCTTGACCTCTTTTGTAATTGGCCGGATAATAACCTTTTGAACAGAAAGAATCTCTCCATCAAACTAGCAACACTGCTTTGCTTAGTTTCCTGCCGTAGAGTCTCTGATGTTAAAGCTCTTGCTATCTCATATAGATCCTATAACATGTTTGAAGTCGATTTCGATTTGTATAGAAGAACCAAAACTATGTCTGACTCTATTTTTTACCCTCGCTTTGACCTTTGCCCAAAACTTTGTGTTGTAGACTGTATGAAAGAATATGACCAAAGAATGAGTTCTCTCCGCCCTTCTGGTGTGAATCAGTTACTCATCTCCTTCGTTAAACCTCACCAAGGTATTAGCTCGGCTTCTATCGCTAGATGGGTTAAAATCTTTATGAAACTAGCAGGTATTGACCTGAATATATTTAAACCTCACTCCATCTGAGGCGCTATGGCCAGTAAATCCTTCTACTCAGGTGGTAAGTTGGATGATATTCTTAAAGCTGCTGATTGGTCTAATTCTACTGCCTTTGCAAAGCATTACTGTAAGCCAATCACTCATATGTCTGATGTTGTCCTACAAAGCTACCAACATGCATAATGGTAGCCTCCGGTCTTGTAATGGAATTGCGATTCTCCTATTACCATGACTAGAGAATCTAGATTTCATTAAAGACACGGAGGCTAACATTATCCCTCACACCCTTTCCCCTGGGTGGTTGATTTCTGGCATACAGATCTTATATTGCTATTTCATTGTGACACAATTATATTGTTATTTTATTCAATGTCTAATTGCATGATTTTTGATGTTCATTATAAATGCTTACTTGTTTTCTCTCTTACTTGTGCTTAATCACTCCTTTTTACTTCCACTTTTGAATTTTTACCATTCTTGTTCTTCTTATAACTTTCTTTTCAGATAACCTATCTTAAACTTCACGATCTTCATCTGTGGAGGAGTTCTTTCATCGTTTCATCCATCACTTCATGGCGGTCTAAAGAATTTACCTGGACTCTAAAGTTTATTGGACTCATCCTACTCTATACCACATTTTAAAAGAGGCTGATTGTTATGTCCTCATGCCTTTTGTATGTTTCTTGTTCTGTTCTGGAACCTTTGTTCTTTATGATGTATGCTGCTGCTCGGGACGCATTAAAAGTAATATGCATAATGTTAGCCTCCGTGTCTTTAATGAAATCTAGATCGCTAGTCATGGTAATAGGAGAATCGCAATTTACAATAATTTTAAGCAGTCGCAAACAGAGAATTGCGACAGCTAAAATGGCTTCTGGCATGTACTAACCCTATTTTGCGAGTTAGTAATATATGACAGACTTGCAAAATAGGGTTTGCGAGTGCATATTAGGAAAGGGCATGCCAAAGGTGTCACTTCCAAATAGTGAGTCGCAAGGGCATGTACAATTGCTTTGCGACCGGAATGCAGTCGTAAATCAATTGCAGTTTACCACCTACTTCAAGTAGGTGGTAAGTCAGTCGCAAACGGGAAGAGGTCCTCAGGGAACCCCTTACCCTTTGTAAGTGGCAGCAAAAATGTTTTTTGAAGATCAGGCAGTGGTCCCAAAGATCAATTCATACTCTTAAAAAAATGAAACAGAAGTGTTTCATTTTTCTTTTTGAAACGCATCCCGTTTTCCTTTAAGGAAAATGGACTACATTTTAAAAAAATCTTTGCTTTATTTTAAAGCAAACACAGACATGGTGGTCTGCTACCCCAGCAAGCCAGCTTCCCTGTGGTATAGCCCATTCCGAATGGGTCGCAAATTGGCTGCCTGCCTCCCGAATATTGATGAGACAGGTCATTTGTGTCCCCTTTGGGAATTGCTAATGTGTCTGAGACACATTAGTATATTTAATTTTGCAACTCGCAAATAGCGACCTCAAAATGAAATTAAATAGCCTGATCTTCAAAAAACATTTTTGCTGCCACTTACAAAGGGTAAGGGGTTCCCTGAGGGCGTCTTCCCGAGGCTCATTGAGAGGGGTTGCACGGCCACCCTCCCCTTTATTTTAAGTAGTGGCCCAGGGGATGGGATCCTCTGGGCCTAATGAGGCTTGGGAAGGAGGACTGCACAGCTCCTGACCCTTTAAAATATATATGGTCCTGGTGAATGGGTTTACAGGGCCATGATAGGTTTGGGAAGGTGGGCCATGCTCCCCCTCCCCTTTAAAAGAAAATGTCCTAGGTGATCGAGTCTCCAGGGCAAGGCCCTGTGGCCAACTCCCGCCATGAACAACCAAGGGACCGAAGCAGTATGAGCTTGGTTTCCCTGGTGGGGGTTGGCCATAGGGCCCTGTGGCCAACATCCTGCTGTGGGGCCCTGTGGCCAACATCCCGCTGTGAACAACTGATGGTCCTGCACAGCATGTATATATATATATATATATATATATATATATATATATATATTACAACATGACGGCGTGAGTAAACTTTAGCCACTTGAATTTTGGGTGCTTGAACTGAACGAGGAAAACGAATTTATCGTAAAAGAACTCGGATTCACTAAGACTCTGGGAAATACATTCTCATTACCAGTGAACTGCACCCTGGGAACTGTATTTTAATGTGAAGTCATGTGATTTCTTAAAGCTTAAAAGGCGCGCACAAACGCACTTGCAATTAATGACCCCCACCTGTGAACAAGGCAGAACGACGCCGAAACGCGTAAGGACATGGGGAACCTTTTGCGCTGCTGTGCCTGTGAATAAAGTGCCTGCAAATCCAGTATTGGGCCTCTGTGTGGTGTTTAATATATATATATATATATATATATATATAAAAAAAAAATTTCACCAAAAAAGAAGAAGTACTCGCACTCCAGGATGTAGGTATCAAGAACTTTTTACTCCAAATTTGAAACAGCCTGACACCATCAAGTTCCTTAATCAAACCAATGCGTTTCGACCACTCTGGTCTTGCTCACGGTTAGCTGTGTTCCACAAGTAAAGTCTATATATACACAACTGCCCATATAGCCATTATGGTGCATCACAGGAAATGTGGAAATGTGGTACATATAGTGAAAAGTGATTCTTTTTACAGTGCATAAAGTGTACTTATTTACAATTCAATAGTGGTGAACCATTTTTTTCTTTTATATATATAATTTATATATATTTGTTTGCATTTTAGTAATGGCTTATATATATATATATATATATATATTATCTACTGGCGGTCGCCAGTAGATAGTTATAGTTAGGACATATTTTCCATAGGAAATTCGCAACATTCTATTTCCAATAATCTTCGTGAAATTTTCAAAACTTGTGGGGTGCTCCGGTCTGCTCCTATCTTGAAAGTTTTGGGGTGATTCGGCAAGCGGGGGCTGAGAAAAAAGGGTGGTCCCAAAACATGTTTTCCCCATGCAATTTCGCATAGGAAACTTTAGACACGGCTACAGCCCTAACTGCTGAACGGAATTACACAAAATTTGGCAAAGAGGTAGTTCTTGGTTCAGAAAGGACCCTTTTTGTTAAATGGTGTAAATCCATTCAGTAGTTGCTGAGAAAATCAAAAGTAAAAACACATATATATCAATGGCTGCGCAGGATCCGCGCACCCTCCCGATCACAAGCTTTATGCTAATTGTCTGTCAACACTCCAAACCAGGAAGTGTTGGCAGCCATCTCAAAACAGAAAAAGTAATGCGCAAAACGCAAAAAGGGGGCAGGGTAGAAACACCCTGACCCCCTAGGCCTGCTCAGGGGGTCCCACAAGGACCATCAGGGCCCAAAAAAGCATTTAAAAAGAAAAAAAAATGTCGAGATTCGCGCACCCTGCGCACATTTCAGCCGAATTTTTTTTTTAAACGAGCCCGCGCCATGTTAATATTTACCCCTGGGTGGGCCACATCCCAGGGGCAATATTAGTATTGAGATGGGGGGCCAAAAGGGGCCCCCTCACCCCCGGGGACCACCACCCCCTGGGGCTTTTCAAACATAATTGTCGGGGGACTCACAGCCCCCCCAGCCCCGGGGACCGCCACCCCCAGGGCTTTGGAATGAAATATGTAGGGAGGCTCAAAGGCCCCCCCAAGCCCCGGGGACTGCCACCCCCGGGGCTTATCTAAATATTTGGGGGGGCTCAAGGCCCCCCCGCAGCCCCGGGGACCGCCATCCCCCGGGGCTTGTTTTTCTTTTTAAAAAATCTGTGTGGGGGGCTTGAACCCCCCCACACGCCCCAGGAACAGCCAACTGCCTGGGGCTCTAAATATTTAAATAGGGGGTCCGTGACGGACCCCCAAGCCCTAGGGACCTCCACCCCCGGGGCTTTGTAAATGATGAGAGGGGGGGCCGCGTGGCCCCCCTCCTGGAGCCTTGTCATGGCCCTGGGGACCGCCACCCCTCTGGGCTGGTGCCCACCCCTGGGACACAGCCTTGCGGCTCCCGCCCTGCCATAGCAAACTCTGCTTTGGTATTTGGAAGAGAGAGCAGGAAACTTGCTCTCTCTTCCAAATACCAAAGCAGATTGCTTTTCCACACGGGGAGCTGCATCTTAGCAGCTCCCCGTGTGGAAAAGCAATGCCGGCTCCCGCAGGAGGCGGGGAGCCGACGGGACCGTGGGGGGATTGGGGACCCCCCCACGGTCCTCAACGGATAGGGCTGGCCTGGGGGATGAGGTCCCCGGAACCATAGTTGGCCCGGGAGCGGGGCCACGTGGCCCCCCTCCCAAATTATAAAAACAAATAAATAAATAAACAAATAAAAGGAAAGGCCAGCCCCGGGGGATGGGGTCCCCGGGGCCATAAATGGCCTGAGGAGAGGGGCTACGCAACCCCCCTCCAATTAAATGAAAATTTAAAAAAAGGCCATGCCCCGGGGATGGGGTCCGTAAGGCGGATTATGGCCTCGGGAGGGGGGCTACACGGCCCCCTTCAAAATAAAAAAAATTAAAAAAAACAATAGGGGTCAGGCCCTGGGGGATGGGGTTCCAGGGGGGCCACACAGTCCCCCTTCTTAAAAACACACACAAAAAAAAGGCTGGCATCGCGCCGGAGGCCCTGCCCCCTCCCTGCAGCACTCTGCAAAACGTGCCCCCTGGTGCATTTGCAGATGGGGAACTAAGTCCCCTTGAATACTGGGGGTCCCTTGGGGTCAACTAGCCCACCAGGAACATCCATTATGTGCCAGGGAGCTGTGTTGCAGAGAGGTGTTCTGAAGCCACGCCCCTTTAAACACCTCTGTGCAATGCAGCTCCATGGCGCTTAATGGAGGTACCTGGTGGGCTAGTTGCACCCCAGGGACCGTCAGGATTCAAGGGGAGTTAACCCCCAACTTAAAATGCGCCACGGGGTGCGTTTGCGCAGTGGTGAAGGGAGGGGGCGGAGCCTGAGGTAACATGTGTGCAAACACACCCTGTGGCGCATTTTAAGTTGGGGAATTAATTCCTCTTCAATCCTGAGGGTCCCTGGGGGCCAACTAGTCCACCAGGTACCTCCAGTAAATGCCACGGGAGCTGTGTTGAAGAGTGTTGTAAAAAGGGGCGTGGCCTCTGAACTCCTCTCTGCAACGCAGATCTCTCTTGTGCATACTGGAAGTACCTGGTGGGCTAGTTGGCCCCCAGGGACCCTCAGGATTGAAGAGGAATTAATCCCCAATTTAAAACACACCACAGGGTGTGTTTGCACTCAGGCCCTGCCCCCTTCCTTCACCATTGTGCAAACGCGCCCCCTGGCGAGTTGTAAGTTGGGGAATTAATTCTCCTTCAATACTGAGGGTCCGTGAGGGCCAACTAGCCCACCAGGTATCTCCGGTATGCGCCAGGGAGCTGCGTTGCAGACAGGTGTTCAGAGGCCATGCCTCTTTTTAATCCTCTCTGCAACGCAGCTCTGTGGTGCTTACTGGAGGTGCCTAGTGGGCTAGTTGGACCCTAGGAACTCTCAGGATTCAAGGGGACTTAATCTCCCAAATTAAAATGGCCACAGGGCGTGTTTACACAGTGGTGAAGGGAGGGGACGGGGCCTGAGGTGACGTGTGCAAACACGCACTGTGGCACGTTTTAAGTTGGGGAAATAATTCACCTTCAATCCTGAGGGCCCCTGAGGGCCCCTGGGGGCCAACTAGCCCACCAGGTGCTTCCAGTAAGCACCACTGCGCTGCGTTGCAGAGAGGTGGTCTAGGCTGTGCCCCTTTTTACACCTCTCTGCAACGAAGCACTGTGGTGCTTACTGGAGGTACCTAGTGGGCTAGTTGGACCCTAGGGACCCTCAGGATTCAAGGGGACTTAATCTCCCAACTTAAAATGGCCGCAGAGCGTGTTTACAAAGTGGTGAAGGGAGGGGACCGGGCCTGAGGTGACGAGTGCAAACACGCCCTGTGGCACGTTTTAAATTGGGGAAATAATTCCCCTTCAATCCTGAGGGCCCCTGGGGGCCAACTAGCCCACCAGGTGCTTCCAGTAAGCGCCACTGCGCTGCGTTGCAGAGAGGTGGTCTAGGCTGCGCCCCTTTTTACACCTCTCTGAAAAGCAGCTCTGTGGCACTTACTAGAGGTACCTAGTGGGCTAGTTTGTCCCTAGGGACCCTCAGGATTCAAGGAGACTTAATCTCCCAACTTAAAATGGCCACAGAGCGTGTTTACACAGTGGTGAAGGGAGGGGACGGGGCCTGAGGTGACGTGTGCAAACACGCCCTGTGGCACGTTTTAAATTGGGGAAATAATTCCCCTTCAATCCTGAGGGCGCCTGGGGGCCAACTAGCCCACCAGGTGCTTCCAGTAAGGGCCACTGCGCTGCGTTGCAGAAAGGTGGTCTAGGCTGCACCCTTTTTACACCTCTCTGCAACGCAGCTCTGTGGCACTTACTAGAGGTACCTAGTGGGCTAGTTTGACCCTAGGGACCCTCAGGATTCAAGGAGACTTAATCTCCCCACTTCAAACGGCCACAGGGCGCGTTTACACAGTGGTGAAGGGAGGGGACGAGGTCTGAGGTGACGTGTACAAACACACCCTGTGACGCGTTTTAAGTTGGGGAAATAATTCCCCTTCAATCCTGAGTGCCCCGGGGGCTAACTAGCCCACCAGGTGCTTCCAGTAAGCGCCACTGCGCTGTGTTGCAGAGATGTGGTCCAGGCCATGCCCCTTTTTACACCTCTCTGCAACACAGCGCTGTGGCGCTTACTGGAAGTACCTAGTGGGCTAGTTGTAACCAAGGGACAATCAGGATTCAAGGGGACTTTATCCACCAAATTAAAACGGCCACAGGGCGTGTTTGCACACGTCAGCTCAGCTCCCCCTCCCTTCACCAGTGTGCAAACACGCCCTGTTTGGTGTTTTAAACGGTAGTTTTAATCCCCCTGCCCCATTATGTACTAGGGTCTTACAGAGGAAGCCATGGTTATCACAGGGGTACCCCAACGCATAGTGTTCCCTTGTGTATGTAGGTGTTTTAACGGTATTCTAAGTGTCTCTTAGCATAGCACTGGCTCTAGGAATGGTTAGTCAGAGTCAGTTACCACCAGTACCCATCTGAAAAAGTTGAGGGTACAGGATGATTTTGCAACAAGGCCTCTTTCTGTTCCTCTGTTTGTTCTTTCTGCATGTCTTCCTTCTTCCTGCACTTTTCTTCGTCTTTGAGGACTTCTGTTGCTTCTTTCTGCATTTCTTTTTCTTCTTTCTGTGTGTTTTTTCTTCTTTCTTTACACGTCCTACCTCTGTAGGCATAGTTAGAAACTAGCATTTAAAAAACCTCAGAAATTAACTGAAAAAACCATAGTTTCAGGCACGTTATAGTTACAAATTAGCATTTAAAAAACCTTTGAAATTCACTGAAAAAACCATAGGTTTCAGGCACGATATAGTTAGGAATTAGCATTTAAAAAACCTTAGAAATTCACTGAAAAAAACATAGGTTTCAGGGGCGTTATAGTCAGTTGGACATTTCACTCTTACAAAACCATAGAAATTCCCCCGTTATAGTTAGTTCAGCTAACTATAACTCGCGCGCCCACAATGCACTGCTGATGATGTTACATGTTACATCACTCATGACATGGTCAGTGACATCACTCATGACATCACTGATGGCATATCAAATGACATCACTGATGACATCGCTGATGACATCATCCTTGTGATAGAGTGGCAGACCTCCTCTCAGCCTAATATGACCTTTGATACACACACTCAAAAATTGAAACTAACATTTTCAAAACAATGGACATACCAATACCACTTATAACACACTTATTTAGTAATTCCAAGATCTACACACACATCCACTCATTCATCAATGGTTCTATACAGTCACTCATAGATGTACTCACTCATCATATGTACTCATACACCTATACATCCTGTTACACAATGACACTCATCCATAGAGTTACTCACACACATAGTCACACATGCAAACAAAGTATCAAACATCCATTAAATTGCATATACAGTTATACACACACCACCACACTTACTGGTACAGAAACTTACACATACTTACTCTCTTAAGCAATCACTTATAGAAACTCTAGAATTCGTGATAGAATCTTCTTTTATTCGTGCAGAACCCCCCTCAGCACTGCCAGACGCATTTCACCGCTCTGGCTTTGTCAATGTCAGTTTTAAAATTCAAACACCACCATTTTTAAAGTGAAAAAAGTGCATTAAACGAATGGTAGACATAAAAGATGGCCCAATTCAAGTATAATGTTTCAATTCCATGGCGGCCATCTTAAAGTCTGTTGTAGCACCATTAAAAAAAACATGATTTAAAAATAATCAATCAACGTAATACATTGTATCCTCATGATATTATAGACAGCTGCGTGTGATATTCATACATGTAATATATTATATCAATGTAGTACAAGAACGGTATTTTTGGGGTCTCATAACATTTATATCGTAACTCGTATCCTATGTACATGTATAATTCCCCCCCATCGTTATAGTCACACCAATTGTAACCAAATTATACCGCCCTGAATGGGCATTTACTCCCGAAAACCATAGAAATTCCCCTGTCATAGTTAGTTGAGCTAACTATGACTCGCGCCCCCGCAATGCACTGCTGATGACGTCACATATTACATCATTCATGACATGGTCAGTGACATCACTGATGACATCTCAAATGACATCACTGGTGACATCACTGATGACATCACTGATGACATCATCCAGTGACTATGTGTTTCTATAAAATGTAAAAAAAAAAATTATATATATATATATATGCCAAGGTTTATTGAAGAATGAATGGGTGTATAAGAGTCAGGATGGATAATTAAGTAGGTGTGTAACTGACTGTATAAGTGAGTGATTAATTGTGTCTTACTTAATGTATGTGTTAGTGACTGATAAAGACATTCACACAGTTTAGGTTGTCAGTTGGTGTGTAAGCGATTGCATGCGTTGATTAGCAGCTAAATGAGGATTTATATGGCTATTGATTGGTTGTCTGAGTATCTGTATGGGTGCCTGAGTGTCTGCGTGGATGGGTGGGGGTGTGACTCTGTGCATAGATGTGTGAGTGTAAATGTGTTCAAGTCTATATCTGAGTGCATTGGTGAGTGAATGGATGCCTCAGTGGTACATATGCGACTAACTGCATATGTGAAAGGCAGTATATATTAGTGTTGGGAGTGTATAAATGACTATATTGTGAGAGTGCCTCTATGGTTCAGTGTGTGTTTCTAATAGTTATTGCATTAGAGTGGAAGTATGTGTCAGTATATGTTTAAATAAGTGAGGTGGTATATGCGTAACTGTACGGGTGAGTAAATAAAACTGTGATTGATTACTTCCATTACTGACTACATGTGTGAATAACTCTATCATTGAGAGGCGTGTGAGTGTCTGTATAGATATGTGACTAGATATGATAATGCTGTATTGATGGCTGACTGTATGTATGAGTGACTGTTTGGGTAAATGAATAGATGTGTGTGTAGACCTAGGAATTAGTGAGTGGATATGTACTAACTGGTATTTGTGTGTTCAAGGTTTTGAAAATTATAGTCTCTATTTTAGAGTGGGTGTATCAACTATTACATTAGGGTCTGATGAGGTGCATCAGATTTTCACGTGGATGATGTCATCAGTGATGTCACCAGTGATGTCATTTGAGATGTCATCAGTGATGTCTTTAATGATGTCATCAGTGATGTCACTGACCATGTCATGAATGATGTAATATGTGACGTCATCAGCAGTGCATTGCGGGGGAGCAAGTTATAGTTAGCTCAACTAATTATAACAGGGGAATTTCTATGGTTTTCTATGAGTGAAATGTCCAACTAACTATAACGTCCCTGAACCCTATGTTTTTTTCAGTGAATTTCTAAGGTTTTTTAAATGCTAATTCCTAACTATAACGTCTGTAAAACCTATGGTTTTTTCAGTGAATTTCGAGGTTTTTTAAATGTTAATTTCATATTTTAATATCTATAAAACCTATATTTTTTCAAATTTTTTAATAATATTTTCGAACTCTATAAACCTTTTTTTAATTTTACAAATTATGTAATGTTTTATATCTTCAAAAAAATAATCTATATAATGTTTTTTTCTGAGAAAACTAGAGTCCCGTACCGGTAGTCTAACAAGCTCCATCAGCACACAAATCTGTCCACCATATTGAAATGATGCCCATTTCGTATCCAAAGAGTTTGTGGTACCATGTCCTACATGAGAACATGTACGTATGGGGTCGCGCCCGCTGCGCGTTGCGTATGCGACGACTGCACGCTGCCAGGCCCTGTGTCATAGACATATGGTGCCCCGCCGGGTATGCCATTCCCTCATTTTTTTTGTATGTCTCAAAACTATATCTACATAACTTTAAGGTGTATATGAAAGCAAGCGATAATCTACAATATTTTAAACATTTGTTTTTTTCCAACTGTAATAAACGTATATTATGGTAATATTTTCTCAAAATCGCGTTGGGTGCGGTCTCCTTGCGCACTCGCTGCGCGATTCCCATGTGACCTTAAAGAAAAGCATTTGATTGGTTCATAACATTTCCCATTGTAACAGTTGGAGGACCCCACCCATTTTCACCATTCTCTCCACAGCGTTTGATGAGTGACTCCTCTTCTACTTACAGAGATTTTTTGAAAGCATTTTGTATGTACACATATCTGACAGTACACACAACATACGGCCATCATCGTCATCAATATTTATGCTCTGTAAAGCAGCCTTCCACCTGTGATAGCCATGCATCTAAAAGCTACATAACAGAACTTTTCCCCACTGCCAGAGGTAACATGGTTGCATACGCTGTCCACAGCACAATGTAATGTGGTACGGCCCAGGGGCAGTATCATGCATAGATAATGAACACACAGACACAGATAGATATGTGAAGTGGGTATGGGCACGTGCGCTCGACTCCTTTTTATTACCATGGTCACATATCCAGTGACGTCTGTGCTGAATGCGTGTGCGGTGAGTGTAAACCAGCCCACAGGGAATGGTTGCTGCTAGCATCAACTACAACAGTAATCATTGGATCACACACAGAGATTCAATAATAAAAGGGTCAATAGTATATGCTGCAGTAAGGTACGGACAGTAAATGTAAAATAATACAGAAAAGATTCTATCGTAAAAGAACCATAACTTGTGGTATACTGAGATACAGGCAGTAGATCTGAAATAATACACAAAAAGATTGTATCATAAAGGGTCCAGCGGTTCTAGTGCACTCAGATAGCCACATCAAAAGCATTCTGCATGTGCACAGCCAGCGATGAAGCTGTGAGCGTGCCGTACTAGCAGCAATGTCTGTTGCTATCAACTCTGCATCATCTGCAATAGCGACTCGATCTCAATTGTGAACTCTGCTCTCTGCAGTGTAGGCCAGAGAGAGCGGTCAGCAAAGACCCACAGCTACGTAAGGTGGACTTGAGCTACACAGTTTGTCGTACGCGAAGCAAGAAAAAGCGTGTGCGGAGCCTGCGATAACGCGTATGCATGGTACCGACAGAGCGCACTGCAGCAATGTCTTTTTCTACAGGACTGCGTCATCTACAATACCGACTCGATCTGAATTGTGAACACTGCTGTCTGCAGTGTAAATTGAAGGCATTAGTCACACAGACATCCATTAATACTTTTACTCACTTCCTCTTCCCAAAATACAACAACATAAATTACAGAAAACTCTGCAATAAATAAATCGAAACAATTCAAATTGCGATTTTTACTGTCCACAGTGTAGACTATTCAGTGTTCCTTTGAACTTGCAAGATGAATTTCACCATTGTACTAAACATATAACTCATCTAAAAAAAAAATTTCAAGCAAATATACTAAAAGAATATTCGGTAAATTTCAAAACATTGTAGTTAGTTGCCTACTAAATTCTGTAATTATCAATCACAACTCAATCAGAATTGTGAGCCCTGCTGACTGCAGTGTAAGCCAGAGGCAGTAGTCATTAACACCTCACAGCCACGTGCTGTTGGATTCGGATGCACGGAGTTGGTTGCACCTGGTCGGAGGGTGTACAAAGAAATCATTGCAGACTTTAACTTCTGACATACTCAGTCATAAAATCAAGACCCCGTTTCACTGTTCGGACCTTCTGTACCGCGGTGTAGTCCTCAGACTCCAGTCAACCAAGCCCAATAATCATGTGCAGCACTAAACTACGGACGCACAGACACTGACTGATGCACCTCAACTGAAACAGTTCTGTGAAAAGCAAGCAGCAGTTAATATTGGACACCGTCCATTGTGGGATCAAGACACCGTTCCACTGTTAGGACCTAGAGTTGATTGCACCTGTTCGAAGGGAGTACCTTTATCTCCACTCTCAGATGCAGTTCTTACATCGTCCATTGTGGGATCAAGACCCCATTTCACTGTTCGGACCTGCTGTTCCACGGTGTACTCCAGCCACTACAGTCAGCCAAGCCAAATAATCATGTGCAGCAATTAGCAATGGAAGTACAGAGTCTGATGCACCTCAACAGAGGGATTTCTCTGAAAACTCAGCAGCAGGTAATATCGGACATCGTCCATTCTGGGATCAAGACACCGTTTCACTGTTGGGACCTAGAGTTGCTTGCAACTCGTCGAAGGGAGTACCTTCATCTCCAGTCTCACATCCAGTTCTAACATCGTCCATTGTGGGATCAAGACACCGTTCCACTGTTGGGAACTAGAGTTGGTTACACCTGGTCGAAGGGAGGACCTTCATCTGCACTCTGAGATGCAGTTCTAACATCGTCCATTGTGGGATCAAGACCTCGTTTCACTGTTCGGACCTGCTATAGCGCGGTATACTCCAGACACTACAGTTAGCCAAGCCCAATAATCATGTGCAGCAATTACCTACGGAAGCACAGAGTCTGATGCACGTGAACAGAAGGAGTTCTGTGAAAACCCACTAGCAAGTAATATCGGACATCGTCCATTCTGGAATCAATACACCGTTCCACTATTGTGACCTACAGTTGGTTGCACCTGCTTCATCTCCACTCTCATTTGCAGTTTTAACATCGTCCATTGTGGGATCAAGACACCGTTCCACTGTTGATACCTGTTCGACTACTGTGTTAGTAGAATACAGAGCACTCCACGCTGCTGGGCCTCAAACTGAACGCTGTGTGCCTGCGTTGCGGTAGCCAGAGTTGATCTGAGGAACCTTCCAACCTCGCAGACCTCGCCCCAGGAGCTTCCCCCGGCACGTCGTGGGCCCTCTTTCACATAATGCGGTAGCGAAAGGTGAACTGTGGGGCATATGTGCATCGCAGCGGCCACAACGGTTACTGAGTACCAGCAGGCTGAGAGCATTATTCCCGCAGCCACCTTCGCTCACAGCATCAGCCTCGTGGCGGTGTAAGCTGCGCGGACCTGGCAGACACGTTTGCCATTCCAGAAGAGAATCACACCCAGAGAAACGTGCCTTTTATTCATACCCCTACGCTAGCCTTACGTACGCCGAGCCAGCCCACTACGCTAAAGATTTGGGGGGGAGGGCATGTACGCGCTATGTTTTCGAAATCTTCCCTACTGACTGTACTAATATGGTTCCGTCCACTATCTACTTCACTCAATAGACCATCAGTGTATGTTCACATGTACATGTGTGTGCTCTGCATACTCAAGTCTGTCCGGCACATCCCCTCAACATTTTTCATTGTATACTTTTATAATCGAGAATCACTTGCACATACTTTGCTCCCATCCCTCCCCGCATTCTGCATTGTGTGAAAGAGGTGCTATGCCATGTTCGGTTTGTGTACATGGTGAGCCACGGTTCCCACAGTACATAGTGTCATTGTGTGTGATAGGTGTACATGTTGTTTGTCATGTTTTATGTGATTATATAAGGTAGCGCGCTTATTCACGAGCAGTGGTTTCTCCCATTTACATATCGCTGTCTTAAAGAGCATACAGAAGTTTTTCTCACAAGTGCAAACTGTGACCACAATGGCAGTCATTCATTACTATGCAAGCATTTCCAACTGCATGACACTTCTAAGCTTACAGCCCCCAATCTTGCCTGATTTCTTGAAAGCACGCCAACTCCCACAATCACACCAACATTCACACAGCTTTCAAACGGCAGTTATCTGCTTCTCATTAACATGCACTCCTACGGAATGTGAGGTGGCATACCGTATGTCCTTACTGTTTCAAACCGAGTAACTTCCTGTAGCAATGTCTACTCCCACCCACACAAACTAACTCCCAAACTTCAACTTGGTCTTGAATCCCTACTTTGCAAACAGATTTCATTAAACTAACCAAACTAAAGCGCTTTTCATCACAACAGAAGTGTCCCTCACTTCTGCAAAATATATTTATCGCCTGCAGATAGCACGAACTTCCAGTAAAATACACTCCCTTTTAAATTCGAACCTCCCATTACACTTTGTGAATTGTTACCCAATTTTCAACACATCTCACACTCAAGGTGTAGCATACTTTTTTAATACGGTCTCCTCCGGCCTTCTCACAGCCTTTCAAACCGTTTTCGTATAATACCACACTTCATTTATTTGATCATCTCTGGAATAACAGGAACAGTGCCCAAAATTCTCGCTCTCTTTGCGGTCATCCTACTACTATTTTTGCTTGCAAAAAATGACTGCGTTCCCTGTGGTAACAAGCATCTCCCACAGAATACGCGAAGCTACATCAATAACGTGAAAAAATGGAACAACTTTTCGGCTGCCTGACTCTATCTATTATCGGAGCCAGCTACAACATGACATTTATTTACACATATACAATCTGCGTGCAACCATCTTTCTATTGCAAAACTTGCCCATTTGACTTGCGAATGGATGTATGTCTTGCCAACATCCCAACAATTGCTCCCAATATCCAGAAGGTAATGGAGCATCTTGAAATCCATGAACTTGATTGTTTAGGCAGTAGAGCAATGGCGGATGCAACGCAAAAAGGTATCGTGGCGGAATGGGATTTAGGCGCAGCCGCGAAAGATTTACTGCAGCGTACGACCTTTGACAACATGGCAGATTGCCTGCCAATTCAAATCGCCGCTCCAACATTTAAGGAACATTACTGTCCCTTCGAAGATATGAATTGGATTGCTTCATTTTTCTCCACTATGGTAACAATGACCTCTTGGAACATTACGCATCTCAAGCCGCTGAAGGACTTCCGGACTGCAATCTCCAAGACTTGTAAACTCAAGCCGCTGAAGAACTTCGGGACTGCAATATCGAAGACTTGTAAAAAATTCACGTTCTTCTTTGATTGATTTTTACCAACTTTTTTGAGTTTTTCCTTTCAATTTTTTTAATTCACTTCAATTGA
The DNA here is from genome assembly GCF_964204655.1 of Triturus cristatus. Lineage (NCBI taxonomy): Eukaryota > Metazoa > Chordata > Amphibia > Caudata > Salamandridae > Triturus > Triturus cristatus. The sequence continues at coordinate 1,076,008,639 of NC_140591.1, read as the reverse complement.
ACTATTTTCATATAATAACTTTCTAAGTATGCTCAGGCATTTGAACTCTGTTTTCATTATTGCCCCTTACGTCTCCAGTCTAACAAGGGATGGGTGATGTATGGCCTATCCAAATACACTATTGCTTTCTAAATTAAACTAAACGCGACATCCATTTTGAAACCATCTCTATTCTTTGTGCACACGTCTCTCTACCTGCCTGTAATCCACGAAACCCTTTCACACAAATGTACTCATCCTCAGCCTCTACTCACGAGCTGGCGATCAACATCAAAAAATACTACATTGTTTAGGAACTGGTTGGCCCAGTGTGTTAATCGTATCCTTCCTTTACTTTCATTATAGAATTGAGTCATTCATGTTTAATAGCTATTGTTTATGTCACATGGAACTGTTACATGTAATGTGGAATTCACTAATGCAGCAGCTTCAGATTTGAATATAACAGAATCGTTTGGAGTTTGCCTCAGCTCGGTGCCTTACCTGTTTGAACAAGGATTTTTTTTTAAAGAGCTGAAGACAATAATGTATGGTTTGACGAGAAGGGTACTTAATGTGCTTCTCAGAAGCACAATTTTGTGTTCATCCTCAACGTTCCAATGTGACTAGAACTATTACCAATTCTGACACTCACCAGATTGAATCTACCGTACAAGAGATTGCTGACTGTTCTACTGCTGATAATTTTGTGTTACAACAAAGGAGTACCAGGTTACCGAAGAAGTTTGATGATTACACTTTGCAATTTTTTTTTTGTTTCTTTTCTTAAAGGATACATGTGCTAATCGTATCCTACCTTTATTTTCATTATAGAATTTCGAGTCATTCAAGTGTAATAGGTATTGTTTATGTCACATGGAAATGTAACATGTAATGTGGAATTCACTGATGCAGGAGCTTACGTTTAAATATAGCAGAACCGGTTGGAATTTGCCTCAACTGAATGCCTAACCTCTTGCACCAGTGGATCCATTTATGGCACTTAAATAAAGACACTCTTTATATAACTTTCAGACTCCATCGCTTTATTACACACAGCCACTTTCTTAGACACACCTGATTTCACCATTTCTCTTCTGTGGCATTGCAACATTCTGCATTATATTCATCACGATTATTTCTTTATTCCTGCTTCCTATTACACACACCCACTTTTGTAGACACACCTGATTTCACCATTGCTCTTCTGTGGCATTGCAACATTCTGCATTATATTCTTCAGGATTATTTCTTTATTCCTGCTTCCTAAAACACTGCATTCGAGTCTTCAGAAAGTAGAGGTGAGTAGTTTGCTTCCCACTTCCTGTATCGTATACACGCATACTAACACTGCTTACACAGATATGCTAAAGCGGCCAGTATCCTACAACGCCCACACACATCACTTTACAGCAATCAGCTCACGACTTATGCTCACGTTTTAATCCCAGAGTCTTCAGACCAGTACCATTGAGTAGTTTGCTTCCCACTCCAGCTATACTCTAAACGCATACCAATACCACCTGCACAGCTATCCTACAGCGGCCAGTATGCTACAGCGCCCAGACCACATCAGTTTACAACACTCAGCTCACGATTTAGGTGCACGCTTTCATCCCTCGAGTGTACCAGCACCTCACCTCAGCACCATCTCACTCTGCGCAAAACAGCACTTTCACACCGGTAGGAATAAATACTTCGGCACATCAGTTTACAGCACTCAGCTCACGGTTTAGGCGCACGCTTTCATCCCCAAGTGTACCAGCACCTTACCTCAGAACCCACTCACTCTTGGCAAAATAGCACTTTCACACCGGTAGGACTAAATACTTTGCTTCACACTCCCTGTATAGCCCACCCTAAACACCCCACAGATGTTACAGTGCTCCTGCCCTCCCCTTTCCTACTTTTTTGCCCTTTTTCCCCCTTACTAGTTTCAATGGAATCACAAAATGGCGGCCAACACTTCCTAGTTGCAACCGCTCGCACCGCTCACAGCCAATAAGCAGCAAGCTTGTGCTCGTAACGCCGCAGCCAATCAGATGGCAGAATTCCCAAATATTGATATCTGTAAATTTTGATATTTCTCAAAAATTACTGAACATATTTACACCAAATAAACAAAAGCGAGCTTTCTATACCTAGACCCTTCTCCCTGCCAAATTTGGGGTAATTCCGTTCACCCGTTCGACCTGTAGCCTTGTCTAAAGTTTCCTATGGAAATTAACATGGAGAAAACACATAGGAGCTGATATGACCAAACAATTAGTTGGACAATTTCATGAATATTCATCAAACGACGCCAAAGTTATAAGCAAAACAAAAAATGCTCTTGCTATGGAAACTTGGTCCAAACTATAACTACCTACTGGAGACTGCCAGTAGGTAATATATATATATATATATATTCACAGAAAAAACCATAGGTTTCAGGCACGTTATAGTTAGGAATTAGCATTTAAAAAACCTCAGAAATTCACTGAAAAAACCATAGGTTTCAGGGGTGTTATAGTTAGCTGGACTTTTCACTTGTACAAAACCATTGAAATTCCCCCGTTATAGTGAGTTCAGCTAACTATAACTCGCGCGCCCGCAATGCACTGCTGATGACGTCACATATTACATCACTCATGACATGGTCAGTGACATCACTCATGACATCACTGATGACATCTCAAATGACATCACTGATGACATCATCCAGTGAATGTGTGTTTTTCTGAAAATTAAATATGTTTTATATATGTATATCTCAAGGTCGATGGAAGAATAAATGGGTATATAAGTGTCTAAATGGATGATTTGTTTTTGAAAAATTGATTGTGTAACTGACTGATTAAGTGTATCATAGTGAATACATGGCTTAGTGAGTAATGTTTAAATATGTAAATATCTGTATCAGTCTCTCACTTTGTGTATAAGTGGCTGCATGGGTTGGTGAGTAGCTACATGGGTGTCTATATAGGTTATTAGTTGGTTTTTTGAGTATCAGTCTGAGTGTCTGCATGGTTCGGTGGGGGGTATTACGTAGTGCATAGGTGCATGAATGAGTGACTCACTGTTTGTATGTGTTGAAGACAGCATGTGTGCAGGACTGTATGGGTGGATGAGTGTGTGTATGGGTGTGTTAGTGAGTGAATGACTGTCTCAATAGTGTCTTTATGAGTAACTACATATGTTTTAAACTAGTATATGTGACTATTGGTGTATATAAGTGAGTATATGTGAGAGTGAGAGATTGAAATAGTTCCTGTATGAATAAGTATGTGTTTCTATAAGGGATTGTTTAAAAGACTAAGTATGTGTCAGTTTCCGTAGAAGTAAGTGTGGTGGTGTGTGTATAACTGTATATGCAAGTAAATGTATGTTTGATTCTTTATTAGCATGAGTGACTATGTGTGTGAGTAACTCTATGGATGAGTGGCATTGTGTAACAGGATGTATAGGTGTATGAGTACATATGATGAGTGAGTACATGTATGAGTGACTGTATAGGACTGTTGGTGAATGAGTGGATGTGTATGTGGATCTTAGAATAACTGAAGAGGTTGTTGTAACTGGTATTGGTATGTCCATTGTTTTGAAAAGTTTAGTCTCTATTTTTGAATGTGTGTATCAAAGGTTATATATTAGGGTGAGAGGAGGTCTGCCACTCTATCACAAGGATGATGTCATCAGTGATGTCATCAGTGATGTCATTTGAGATGTCATCAGTGATGTCATGAGTGATGTCACTGACCATATCATGAGTGATGTAATATGTGACGTCATCAGCAGTGCATTGCGGGCGCGCAAGTTATAGTTTGCTGAACTAACTATAACGGGGGAATTTCAATGGTTTTGTACAAGTGAAAAGTCCAGCTAACTATAACACCCCTGAAACCTATGGTTTTTTCAGTGAATTTCTGAGGTTTTTTAAATGCTAATTCCTAACTATAACGTGCCTGAAACCTATGGTTTTTTCTGTGAATTTCAAAGGTTTTTTAAATGCTAATTTCTAACTATGCCTACAGAGATAGGACATGTGAAGAAAGAAGAAAAAATGCACAGAAAGAAAAAAAAGAAGTGCAGAAAGAAGCAACAGAAGTCCTCAAAGACGAAGAAAAGTGCAGGAAGAAGGATAACATGCAGAAAGAACAAACAGAAGAGCAGAAAGAAGCCTTGTTGCAAAATCATCCTGTACCCTCAACTTTTTCAGACGGATACTGGTGGTAACTGAGTCTGGCTAACCAGTCCTAGAGCCAGTGCTATGCTAAAAGACACTTAGAATACAGTGAAAACACCTATATACACTAGGGAACATTATGTGTTGGGGTCCCCCTGTGATTAGCATGACCTCCTCTGTAAGCCCCTAGTATATAATAGGGCAGGGGGATTAAAACTACCTCTTAAAACAGGACACAGGGTGTTTTTGCACACGTTAACTCAGGCCCTGTCCCCTCCCTTCACCACTGTGTAAACACGCCCTGTGTCCGTTTTTAGTTGGGAGATTAAGTTCATTTGAATCCTGAGGGTCCCTAGGGTCCAACTAGCCCACTAGGTACCTCCAGTAAGTACCACAGAGCTGCATTGCAGAGAGGTGTAAAAAGTGGCACGGCCTGGACCACCTCTCTGCAATGCAGCTCAGTGGCGCTTACTGGAAGCACTTGGTGGGCTAGTTAGCCCCCAGGGGCCCTCAGTATTGAAGTAAAATTATATCCCCAATTTAAAACGTGCCATAGTGCGTGTTTGCACACGTCACCTCAGGCCCCGTCCCCTCCCTTCACCACTGTGTAAACGCACCCAGTGGCTGTTCTTTTTTTTTTTTTTTTTTTAATATTTTTTATTAAGCAGTTGGATACAATCAGAAGGAACAGAAGGACAGAAAGCAACAAACATTCTTAACCTGGACATAAGTTTGGCCAACAGAAAATAAAATAAAACAAAAGGAGAAGTAAATATTCATTCACAATGCCAGATCTTCTCCCTCCCCTGGTCTCACAGCAATCCATTCGGATATGGGGGACCAGTGGCTGTTCTAAGTTGAGAGATTAAGTCCCCTTGAATCCTAAGGGTCCCTAGGGTCAAACTAGACCACCAGGTACCTCCAGTAAGCGCCACAGAGCTGCGTTGCAGAGAGGTGTAAAAAGGGGCTTGGCCTCAGAACACCTGTCTGCAGCGCAGCTCCCTGGCGCATACTGGAGATGCCTGTTGGGCTAGTTGGCCCTCAGGGACCCTCAGTATTGAAGAGGAATTAATTCCCGAACTTACAACTCGCCAGGGGGCGCGTTTGCAGAGTGCTGCAAGGAGGGGGCGTGGCCTCCGGCACGATGCCAGTCTTTTATTTATTTTAATTTTTTAAGAAGGGGGGCTGTGTGGTTTCCCTTCTTATTCTAATTTATTGGCCCTGATGACCCCATCCCCCAGGGCCTGTCTCCTAATTATATTTTTTTGACCCCAATCCCCAGAGCCGGCCACTGTTTTTTATTATTTTAAAAAAATATATATTTATAGACACACTTAGGACATGCTGGACAAACCGTACGTACCTATCACCATGACGATTTGCGTGATATTCATTAAAAGGCGACTATGCATACAATGAATCCACGTGGAATGTATTTACACCACTAGTGAAGCTCTGACATGTCTGATGCCCTACCGTGCCTAATCCCGGTAGACACCCTTGTCGTTTATTTATACAAACATGGGTAGCTATTGACGGGCACATTTAATACACATGCACACCAAGCCATTCAAAGGGGATTCGACAAAAATTCGACCAAAACTATGCAAGAATCCCCCCTCACGGTTAATAAAACACACATCCACTGCCGGATGTGTAATACTTTTTATTTTACTCTCTGGAAAGGGGACGAACATCAGTTGAGAGTCACAGAGTGCTCCTGGCAGAGCCCAATGCTGTGTTACACCCACCATTGCCTGCTGAGTGCCACACACCTCTGTGTTGTATTCCACCAGCTAGTGCATATGCTATGACACTCTCTAGCCCATGTGCACTGTAACACCACCCCGTGAATATGTCATGCCACACTTGTCTTCGCACGGGTTATATTGCCCCATCTAACATGCCTTCCTCGATGCCTATGTTATAACGCACAGTGCTATGCCATACATATTACAATCTGGGATCCATATCTTTGTCACAGTGCATATGCAACGTTACACTCCCCAGCACATATTTTATATTACAACTTTAGAGACTAGTTAGGTTACACAACACTGCCCTGTGCATATTACACTCCAAGGCGCATATCGCATAGCACGTGCTAGTGCCTGTGCTATCTCGCGCTCTCCAATGAATCTGTCATTGCGCACAATGTATTGCATATTATATTTCACGCCTGGTTCATCTTATATCACCCTTTTTGGTGCATAGTTTATACCATACACTATATCTAGTTTTCATATTCAATCGTGCTCTCAGGACTATGTTCTATATAACACTGTGTTCACCTACCCTTTTCACGGGCATTACATTTTGCGATAGGGGGTGGAGGGTCAGGGGGTGTTTCTGCCAAGTGAGCCCGGAGTCACAGTCACAAACGTCCTCTTCTTTCTGAATAAAAGTGAGATTATGCTGCATACTTGTTCATATTTTAAGTAGTTCGCACAGACACACGTTTTAAAAACAATAAAGTTCCTAATACCCGCCTTCTCTGAACAGTTAGCTTGCTGCCCCATCCCCCTTCTCCCTATCCTCTGTTGTGTGAATCCATGGACTAGCCTCCTCCCTCCTGCCATGCATGGTCTGATGTGCTGCCACTGCCCTCAATTTATTATGATGTACCAGTCCACTCCTCCTGCCCTCCATTGCCCAATTCTATGCCCCATCATTGACCTCCTGCTTAAACTCTGTGCTTAGCTTGCTGCCCCTATTCTCCTTCCCCCTGCCCTCCGATGTCTTTGTGCATGCCCCTGCTCCATCCTTTTTGCCCACCATGTTCCATGGACCTGCCACTCCTATCTACTCTGAGTGTTCTGTTGAGCTGCCACTCCCCTCCCACCTGCCTAGCATTGTCAGATGACTGTAACCTGTCCCTGCCACCTCCACCCTGCCTGTCCACATGCCATGCCCCTATCCTCTTCCTCCTGTCCTACATGGTCCATTGTACTGCCACACCCTTCTGCCCTCCCTGGTCTGTTGTGCTGCAACTGCTCCTCCTGTCTGCCCCGTGCGGTCTGTTGTGAGGCCCCTTCCCTTGAACTTTCTTGTCTGTGCACAGGTCCTGACCCTCCCTTCTATCCTCCATCGTCCTTTGTGCATGCCCCTGCACCCTCCTTCTTGCCCATCATAGCCATTGTGCTGCCACTAACCCTCCCACTTGCCATGCATGGTGTTCTGTGCTGCCATGGCCCCTCCCACCTTCCCTGTGTGGTCAGTGAGCTGCCCCTGAACCCCTCCCACCTTCCCTCCATGGTCTGTGTGTATGCCATCACAGTCTCACTGTTGCTCTTCATGGTGTGTCTTGCTTCTAGTGCCCATCCTGCCTGACCTCCATGGCTATCTTGCTGCTCCTGCCCTGCCCCCTTGCCCCCAGCCCTCTGTTTACATGTGCAGACCCCTACTCCCTCCCTCCTGGCTTGTCTGTTCCATTGTAATGCCCCTGATCCGTCCCTCCTGCCCTTTATGGTCTGTTATGCTGCAGCTTTCTCTCCTGTCTGTCCATTATGGTCAGCTAGCTACCATTGCCTCTTGCCCCTCTGTTCTCTGTTGTCTATGTGCATGGTCCTGTCCCCTCCCTCTTGCTTTCTATGGATTGTTGTGCTGCACTCCTGTCCCGCATGCCCTGTGTGGTGTATTGTGCTGCTGCAAACCCTGATGCCTGCCCTGCAGGGTCAGTTTGGTGCACCTCTCCATGTCCCTCCTGTCCTCTGTTATCCAAGTCCATGTCCCTACTCCATTTCCTTCCATGATCCAATGTACCATACTTGCGAACATTTTGAACTTGGTAAGAGGGAGATTTTGAAAACAAACTGGGGTATTGATTTTCCCCTTTGAGTTACATTGAAAAAGAGGAGATTGTAGACAGGAGACAGATCAAATAAAGCCCATTTGAGCTTAAAAACATTGGACGTTTCCTGGCTGAATCGGGTCTGTTGGCATGTATGGTTGTACTACCATTGCCTCTTCCTTCTGCCCACAATGGTCTATTACATTGCCACAGCCTCTCTTGCAAGTCCTGTATTGTTGGTTTGTTGCCCCTGCCCCCCTTTCCACTGCCCTCCATAGTCTGTTGTGCTGCCACGGCCCTTCCTGCCTGCTCAGTGTGGTTAAATTGTTGCCTTTGCACCCTCCTACCTGCCTTCAATTTTCAGAGTCCGTGCCCCTGGCCTCTGCCTCTCAACAGTATCCTAATGAACAACTAGATTGCTAACATTCTATATTTATTATAAAAGTGTGGAACGCCTGTCGTCATCTTGATGTAATCAAAACTGTAATACCTAGAGCCTTTCCTTTAGAAATTAACCATAATTTGGATGCCAATAAGACCCTCTCATATATGTAGTGCTCTAAAAGACTAAAATAAGGACATATTTTCTGAGTTTTCAAATAGCGACAAAGCACTTTTAAATTATTTGTTATCTTTATGTGTTTTTTATCCAGTTGACCACTTGATTTAATGTTGCACTTAGGGGAGAGGATGTGGTGTTACTTCCAGAACTGCAGACTTTGCAAGTGGGGAACCAGGTTGGAGTTTCTGCTTCAGCTCGACATTCTGTGATTCTGGTCAAATCACTTAGTCTCCCCATGTCTACAATCAAAATGAATTTGTTCTTGTGTGATGTAACCAATGCTCATGTAAAGCACTCCAATACCTGACAAGTCTGCACTATATAACACTGCAAAAACACAAAATAATAAGTGTTTTGCACACTTCTGTCATTGGGCTATATATTTGGGCTACATCTGGGTGATTTTGGGCTACATTTGGGCTCTTTTGTCTCCGGTGGCCATATTGGGAGATTTATTTGTTATGAAGTTTCCTAATTTCCTCATGTACTGCAGTCTCCTCAGTGGGAAATGCTTTCAGTTTTTTACTTTGATTCCATCATGAAGGTATTCAGATATGTCACACATTTGCCATAAATTCTGAATGTTAGCACTCTAGTTGCTCATTAGATCACTGTAGTAAAACTACTGTTCACCATGGAAGTCTGCTCCTGGTATTAAAAGTGCATGTTTCAGTCTGCATGTCAGAATTTTTTAATGAAATAGAAGAGTATTTGAGAAGTCACTCAAAATGTGCCCTCATTTTCTTTCTTCAGCATTAATCATAATTTCTATGGCAAAATGAACCCCCTCATTGTGTTCCTTTTTAAATTAAATGTTTTAAGTGTTACCAGTTTATTCCAATCAAGATGGCTTCAGGTGTGCCATACTTTTTGTCATAATAAAGATAGTAAGCGCTCTAGTTGTTTTTAAGAACACTCTGGGACATTCTGTCATTGGGCTATACTTGGGCTACATCTGGGTGATATTTGGCTACATTTGGGCTCTTTTGTCTCTGGTGGCCATCTTGGGAGACTTATTTGTTATGAAGTTTCCTAATTTCCTCATTTACTGCAGTTTCCTCAGTAGGAAATACTTTCAGTTTTTTACTTTGATTCCATCAAGAAGGCATTCAGATGTGTCACACATTTGCCATAAATTCAGAATGTTAGCACTCTTTTTGCTCATTAGATCACTGTAGTAAAGCTACTGCTCACCAGGGAAAACTGCTGCTGGTATTGAAAGTGCATGTTTCAGTCTGCATGTCAGAATTCTTTAATGAAATAGAAGAGGATTTGAGAAGTCACTCAAAATGTGCCCCAATTTTTCTTTCTGCAGCACTAATCATACTTTTTATGGAAAAATGAACCCCCTCATTTTGTTCCTTTTTAAATTAAATGTTTTAAGAGTTACCACTTTTAATCCAAGCAAGATGGCTTCAGGTGTGCCATACGTTTATCATAAGTAGGACTGTTAGCGCTCTAGTTGTTCTTTGGAACACTCTGGGAAGCTGCAGTAGAACACAAAGGAATCAACTGACAGTCTCTGCCCTTGTTGGATGTACATGTTTTACTGAGAATGTCAGACTTCATTCTCACATGACTGAGAAAGATAATGTGAATTTACAGAAAATAAGCTCTCAGTTTAGCTTATAGATCACCTTTCGAAACCTCTGTGGTAAAAGCATGAGAAAATATTTTTCTCTCAATCATGATATTAGAGCAGAAGGCTTTTTCACATGGTGAAATCACCTTAGAACATACCACAATTCCTAAAATGAGTATGGTACCATCAACACATGATTTATAATGTAACTAAAGTCTTAAAACCTTCTATTAACTGCAATGCTTTTTAATAAGGTGCTATAATGTATATTGGTCCCAAGATGGCTGCCAACACTTCTTGGATGAAGTGCTGACAGCCAATCAGATCTCAGGATGAGATGTGTGGTTAGGCTCCGCCCACATATATATGATTTTACTTTTGATTTTCTCAGGAACTACTGAACAGATTGACACCAGACCTGCAAAAGACACTTCCCTGACCTGAGGACTACCTCTCTGCCAAATTTCAAGTAATTCTGTTCAGCCGTTCGGGCTGTACCTTGGACTAAAGGTCTCTATGGAAAATTTCATGGGGGAAAACATGTTTTGGGACCCCCTTTTTTCTCGGCCCCCGCTTCATGAAACCCCCCGAGACTTTCAGGGTAGGAGCGGAGCGAAGCGCCCCACCTATTTTGAAAATTTCGCGAGGATTCGTCAACCGGCGCCAAAGTTATTCCAAATAGAATGTTGCGGATTTCCTATGGAAACACGGTCCTAACTATAACTATCTACTGGCGACCGCCAGTAGATAATATATATATATATATATATATATTTAGAAAAAAGATTGGGTTACAGGTAGACTGCCCGGCGCTCGATAATTTATAGTTTAGTAAGTACTCTTGAGAGTATGTCATTGGTAGACTTGATATTAGCAAAGAAAGTATACTAAAGTCAATAGGATATGAATATTACTAAACTATAAATTATTGATTGATTGTAATTTCAGGAACTGCTTCAAAACATAGGGAACCCTAATCACTGGGGAAGATTCTGTCGTTACTTTTTGTCACTAAAGAGACTATGTATGGAAGATGAGGCAAACCCTGCCCCTGCTTTAACTTTATAACAAATATTCTCTTGGTATTAGATGTATAGATTGTTGAATTGTATTGTAATAAGTTCACCAATGTGTCAGCCCCATTCTCTACCATCTTTGTCCTTTTGTCCCTTTCTCTTCTTTCCTCCTTTTTTCCTATATTTTTCTTCTTGTACATTTTCTAAATTATTTTCTCTTCTTCTTCACCCTTCTTTCTTTTTCTCTTTTCGTTTTAAATTTCTTTTTAGTCTAATATTTTAAGGTGGGTATTACATTGTTTAAGCTTTTGAAAAGATGGGAGAGATATATGGAAGTGTACAAAGCAACCCGTATGTATATATGTATTCTAAGTGTATCATTTTGTTTATATGACAGCCCTGAAGAAGCGCAGATGGAGCGAAACACGTGTTGGCTCTTTTGAGATAATTTTGTGAACTGTGACCACTTGAGAAATGAAAATAAACAACACGAAATGAAAGAACAAGAAGACTAATCTTTTGTGCATTACGGAATCTCTGGATGTTTTCTATTCTCAGATGTACTTTTGTAGAATATTTTAAAATTACACTGGTGGGGACCAGTGTCTGAGACTTTCGAGCGCCGGGCAGTCTACCTGTAACCCAATCTTTTTTCTAAATTGTTATTAACAGGTGCAAGGTGCTCTCTTATAATTTGTTTCTATTTTGAAAGTATAAGATTAGAATGGCTAAACATTTTGATAAACGGGAATGTTTAGCAAACGACCTATTTTCAGGAGTGTTAGGGACAGGAAATGGGGCTGCTAGAGAAACTAATAAAAAGAGTCTTAAAGATTTGTTTACGAAACTAGAAAGACTTCAGAAAAAAGAGTCTGCTAAATGGTGGGATGCCATGACTCTGAGGAAATATTTAGATGTCGACAGGACTCCTAGAGGCCTTAGGATTAATATATTCCCAGCGGTAGAAGATCTTGATGAACAGAAGGCTGAGAGATGGGAAGAAAGATTAAAAGTAACTTCTAAGGACCTCATGATTATGTTAATTGAATTTGCAGATGAAGAGAGAGAGAAACTACTAGTTGAAATTGATAACATCAAGAAAGAAATAGATAATCTTAACTGTCCAGATAACACAGCCAAGAACTATGAGATTCTAGACAAAATAATGGGCTCCTATCAAGTTGAATTAAAAGAAAAAAAGAGAATTAAATTTGACAGAGACGAAAGAGATTATAAATATGGGAGAGTTTATACTTATGCAAGAAAATTTGATGGGTCTATTCGTAACGATGAGCGTAACAACAGAAATCTAACTAAAGATACATCTAGGATTATTACACTTGGGGACACCTCGAGTACAGGTCTTAGTAGTAGCGAATCAGACCTGGACAAATCGAATAGAGAGGAAGCAGGAGCAGGTGCTAGATCTTCGTCTTTTTTAAAGGAACTCAAAAGAATTCGGAAAGTACAATTTCAAACAGGGGGGAGGGATCGAGAACAGGATATGAGAGAAACAGAGGGAGGAAAGGAGGGAGGAACAGGACCTTCCGCAGAAGACAAAAACAGAGACGGAGTAAGGACCAGGTCTCAACAACAGAGGGAAACAGTGATGAGAAAGCAGTAAATCTTATTGTTAATTTATCACACAAAATTCTTACGGAAAATTAAATTTGTGTTCTCAACAAAGGTTTAAGTTTTGCACCTACGCACCAATGGGATGACTTACAAGCAAAAGTGGATGTAAACAGATTTGCTAGAACTCTGAAACTGAAAAAAAAAATTCAAAGTAAAAAAGATTCAAAACAAACTGTTTGTATAGAAAATACCATTAGTGAAATGTCTATTAGGGAACTGAGTGATATTGGTTGTCTAGTTGACTTGGATGATGAGACGAACTGTGATATAGACGATATTGCACTAGATTTGAACATAACAACAGATTACAGCATACCTAGCAATTTAAAACCAAAATCTAAGTTTGCACCTCCTATGAAAGGAGAGAATGTTATTGATATATTCACCAATCTTGTTATGAAGGATTTTGATAAAAAAACACCGAACCAAAGCAAACATAATCTTAATAAAGATGAATTTAAAGCACTACAAAATCTGTGCAATGACAAAAGCATTATTGTGCGACAAGCAGACAAAGGGGGTAAGGTTGTGATTTTAAACCACAATGACTATCACAAAGAAGTGTTGAGACAACTTAGAGACTGTCAAAGTTATGATAAAGCCAAGCCAGTACAAATCACTAATGCCAAGCAGATTATTGAGAAGACTCTTAGAACCTATCTAGATAAAAAACTACTAGATAGGGATGAATTTAACTATCTGTTAGTAGATAAAGCCAAGATACCCATTATCTACTTTCTACCCAAAATACATAAAGGGGGGAAAATACCACCTGGTCGACCCATAATATCGGGCATAGATAGTATGACGGAACACATATCAGAGTATATTGATATGTTTTTGATGCCTTTTGTTCAAACACTTGCATCTTATATTAAAGACACCAAAGATTTTTTGCGTCAAATTGGCAATATAAACTGGGAGAGTGGAATGTTGTTAGTGACCATGGATGTCCACAGTTTATATACATGTATTAAACACAAGAAAGGAATTGAAGCAGTTAAATACTTTTTATACACTAAATCTGCCAGTTATTTTCAACATCCGAACATGATATTGGAGCTACTTAACCTGGTCCTTTCCAACAACTTTTTTTACTATAGAGATGCTCTTTTTCATCAGAAAACCGTTACCGCAATGGGTGCGAGATTCGCACCTTCGTATGCTAATCTCTTCATGGGTCACTACGAAAGGGAACATGCCTGGAAATCTAGTGCAACCTTTGACGATAACATTATCTATTGGGGCAGATTTATGGACGATATTTTTATGATTTGGAAAGGTAGGGATCGCCACCTCCCCAGGGCTTGTTTTGTAATTGTTGTGGGGCCTCCGAGGGCCACCCAAGTCCTGGGGATCGCCACCCCCTGGGGCTTTATTAAATAGGCAGGGGGGCCCCCCAAAGCCCTGGAGACCACCACCTCCCCGGGGCTTTGAAAGTAGAAGGAGGCCTTGATGGCCCTGGGCACAGCCACCACCCAGGGCCGGCTCATGCAATGTCCCATGGAGCCCACCCCGGGACATTGTTGTTTGCTATGACAGGGTGAAAGCATAAAAGGAGTTACCTTACATCGTTTGCTAATGTTACCAGTGGAGCATGAAACAAAATAGAATACCACAAGCTAACAGGAGAAGCATGTTTTGCGGTTTCAAGACTGTTGAAGAAAATGAAAGTTCTCATTATTGATGAGGTAAGCATGGTATCAAAGTTAATGCTTGCCTTTGTGCATTTAAGAATGCAGCAAATTCTGAAGACAGAGTATGACGTGTTATTTGGAGGAAAATACGTCATAGTTTTTGGGGATCTTTTGCAACTTACTCCAGTTAAAGGACAACCGGTATTCCATACTCTTACACATGAAGACACGAAAAAGTCGTTAGGAAGTATAGGCAATGTAAATATTTGGACATATTTTGAGTATAAGGAACTCATTACAAATATGAGGCAAGCGAATGATCAGGACTATGCAAGTATTCTGAAAGATAAAAGAATTGGACTACTCACAGAACATGGCAGAAAAGCATTACAGAGTCGATTGCTGAGTAATTTGTTTACAACAGAAGAAATAGTTCCAGAGAAAATATACAAGAAAATTGCTGAAAAAAATACTGTAATCTGCTTAATGCCAACACTACATGAATGCTCTGTATTCAATCAAGAACTTTTGAAATTGGAAAATGAAGAGATCATAAAACTGGAAGCTGTGGTTAAAATTCAACATGAACGAATAACTATTATATTGACAGGCAAATTGGCTACTAAATTGGATTTTCTGGAGAAAAACATTTCAAAAACAGCTGGTTTGGAAAAGAATCTTTATGTGTGTATGAACTGTAGAGTAATTTTAAGACGCAATTTGGATGTAGAAAAAGGTTTAGTGAATGGAGCTATGGGTAAAGTTGTGGGTTTTGTAAAGTACCAGAAAAAAGATGGAATTGAATTCTTAAAAATAAAATTTGATCAGATTGAAGAGGTTAAAGTCATTAGTCGTTGTTCAGTTCGTTTTTTGCTAGTGAAAGACTTATATGTACGTAGGAAGCAGTTTCCGATTTCTCTAGCATATGCTGTAACTATTCACAAATCTCAAGGATTAACTGTTGATAGTGCTTTTGTAAACATTGGGTCTACTGTGTTCAAAGAAGGTATGGCATATGTTGCTTTGTCACGCGTGAAAAAATTATCTGGTTTATTCATGATAGACTTTGATGACTCAAAAGTAAGTGCTGATGCAAACTGTGTAAAGGAGTATAATAGATTAAGAAAAAGCTATGCTCCTCATTTAGGTCAGTATCCTGTGTTTGAAAAACGTGTTGTTTGTCGGAAAAGCAGATTTGAGAATATCTGTAATGAGGATGTACAGAAGAGAAAACAAAAAGATAGTGATGTGACTGCAGGCAAAAAGAAAAAGGACAGTGTGGAAGAGGTTGTTGGTTGGCATTTTGAAAATAGCTCTGGTGTCAACTGCTACGCAAATGTAGTGCTGAATGTTGTATTTTATCTTGGAACTTTGCAAGAGCAGATAATACTAAATCATGAAAAAAGATTCTGTTCTTTGCTGAGTCTCCTTTATGAGAAGCTGAGTAATGATAAAACTAAAATAGAAAGTGCTTCTGATGTTAGAAATCTTTTAGATGTATTTTCTGGATGTCCACAGTTTACACAAAATGTCCAGCAAGATGCACAGGAATTCTTGATGTATATCCTGATGGTACTGGAAGCTGAAGGAGTAGAAGTAGAACATTTATTTGGTGTCTCTTATACATGGGAACATTGTTGTGATAACTGTATGAACACAAGCAGTAGTAATGTAGATTCTGAAAGGTTCATATAGTTACCATTACCAGAAAGTAAAACAGTGACTTTTAGTAAATTAGTTAAAGATGCTAATCACAACATGGAATGTTCTAAATGTAAATCTGAAATGTTGTCAACGTTATTTTTAAAGAAATATGGACAGTATGTAATTTTAATGGTACAACGTTGTAGAGCTGATGGAACAAAATTTGAAACTTTGAAGTACTGGGTATTTTAGTCCCAGCGGTGCAGGGGCACACACCCTATGACTTCTGGGTTCTCCCTGTTCCGGACCTACAGAAACACAGAGTCTTCTGGGTGAAGTCAAAGATTCGTTTATTGGCTGCAGACCAATGACAGGTATCCTAGAAGTACAACAGCGTGTATGTTCTCAGGAGACTGCTGAAAATCATAGGAACGGACTTCATCTTAAATACGCTTTTCCTTGCCTCAAGCATACATTCCTAGGTTTTATGATACGGCAATATACAAGTGTACATTACAAAGAAAAGGCAGAGTCATGATGACCATCCCACATTCCAGTTCGGCCAGCCCACAATGATTTACACAGTAAGGTTCAGATCCCACGTTTGATGTAAAGAGACCCCCCAATAAACATGAGCATCTCCTGTTTTGGGAAACAAGTCATAAAGCAGGAACAAGCAGGTGTGGAAGAGATTAGCCGGGGGATTGTATAGAATGAAAGGGCTTTATGACGGGTCAAACCCTGATGCTAATCACAGGTGGACGGAGGAAGGGGAGCTCGTGAGACCGGTTTGACCCGGGGCAGCAGAGCCAGCTGCCCAGGTCACAGAGAAGTCAGAGGGAAAGCCCATGTACTGTGAGGCCCGTATTAACTCCATCATAGCCTATGTGAGGGCAATGACAAGATGGCCACTGCTTCCAAAATGGAACCCGCGTAGTGAAGCTGAATAACGTGTACACAGTGCATTCATAGCTAGAACGATATATAAAGCACTCGTACATGCCGCATTTACTATTTGCGGTTCGCTAATGCCAAGATAGACAGGGATAGGGCCCTGTCCCCTACGCGGTCCCGAATATTAAAGTACGACAGACCCTCCTTTTGCCCTTACATAGGCAATCACTATACTCATCTTAATCCGAGTCTAGGTCAATGTTCACGAAGTCATGGAGATGTTGCTGTAGCATCATCCTATTACTTAGTTCGTCCCTCGATACAGGTTTCCTTACACATAAGGTAGTACAGAGACCACATATCGCGGGAGCACACTGTATACAGAGACAGAACAGGAAAAGAATGGCTAAGATCATTCCAATGACCATCATAACTTTCCATCCCCAGGCAGATAGCAATTCCCAGAACCACCCCACCAGTGACCAATCTCCCTTATCCACGTGTATGGCTTCAGATATTTTATGGAGTTTGGAGATGGCTTGATACACTGTTGGAGCATTATCTGGTATGAAAATGCAGCAACTGGATTGGATGACCTTGCATACCCCACCGCGGTCTGCAAGAATAACGTCTAGAACCATGCGGTTCTGCAAAGTCATAAGGCGATCCGCTTGGAGCTCAGCTGTCAGATTACTAAGGGCACCAGCCGTTACATTGACAGTGGATTCAACCACCCGAGTCAGCTGTCTCAGGTTCCTACTATTGACCATAGGTCCCCAAAACGGCAGGAAACCCAAGAAGAAGTCTCCTGCTTCCTGACCGGCAGTGTCCTCCTTACTAATCACACCTCTCACAACTCTGGTCTTGTGATAGTCAGAGGCAGCAGTAAATGTAGGCGGTAGCAGATTCGCAATATAACATGTGCCCGAGAAATCAGGGGGCAGCCACGTATATGCTCGGTCATGACAGATGAAATATGTGCCCTTAGCAGCCAAAAACGCAGGGGAAAACTGCGACGGGAAGGTGTACGTTTCAGTACAGTCACTCCTTCCCAGTTGAGCTCTAGGATTCTGACCATTACCCTGTAAGCAGAACCGACCCATGTGGGGTACGACCCAGATTGGAGATGAGATTTTCCGCTGTCTTTCACCCAGACTAATACTATACCCCGTCGCGTTCCATCCTACATAAGGTCTCAACTCTTCTTTGGGAATAGATGAGTACGCATTGATATCCCTACTCATATCGGCAACTCCTTTCATCAAAGCCTTATTATTGGTGATAGGTCTGATGGAACGCGGTTGGCGAGGGGAGTATGTATCTAGAGCATAGAGAAACATGGTTTGGAATGCCCATGACGATCCATTGTAACTGTACGGCAGCACCAGGTAGGGAATACCCTTGTTAATGGTATGGGGCATTAACCCACACACCCAGCAATTGGTCGTATTCATTACCAGTTGGTGCTGGTGCAAGAGCTGGATAAACGAGTTATTTACGAACTCTGATCGTCTGGTCTGTTCGTGCTCAGGCAAAGGGTGAAAAGAGTGAGAGGAAGCAGTAGAAAGAGATATAGGCTGTTGAGTGGGTTCAATGGGCTTTTGAGCGGAGAAAAACACAAATCCTACAATAAACATTATTATGCTACACAGTGTAAAAAGGCACAAAAAGACAAAACATTTACTTTTTACAATTCTACACATCCTTGCGTTAAAGTTCATTTCCTCAATCGGTCTCTCCATCTTAAAAAACTCCATCCTCTACTCGGGCCGCTCGCGGTGGATGAGTTTCTTCTGCTAAGGAGTACGCCTGTCAGTCCAGGGAAACGCCCTAGACCAACCAGAACCGTTGACCTAGCGTCTTCGGCCTGTACCCCAAAGTCTTGGCACCGCGACCCTGCGGCAGAACCCGGATGGTGGTTCGAAAAACAAAAATCAAGAAAGTCCTTCAGATGGGAGAGCAAAAATGTCAAAAGGGAAATAATGAGGAAATCTTTATTTGTCCATGGGCCTAGGTCTCAAATTATAGCGGAGACGGCCAGGTGCTGTTTGGTCTTGAAACAAAAGTTCAGGCTCAGTGGTGTCCAGTCGACTCGATGGTGGCACAGCTTCCTGCAGAATATTGTCACTCTCTTGGTCTGAAACTGTGCCTCTTAAGCGTGCGTCACTGAATGTTACAAAACGAGGTACAATGTCTGTCTCTGAGTCGACGATACCCTCCTTGACCCACTGGTCATATGGCAGAGGCAAGGGGACTACTTTGCAGTGAGTACCATGAATCCAGTGCTTCTTCCCTTTCACTCGCACTGCTGATCTTGTCGAAAGAAGAACAAGATGAGGGCCGATCCAGCGAGGCTCGTCGTTGCTCTTGCGCTGGAAATTTCGGACCAGGACCCACGTACCAGGGTTGATAGGGTGTCCAGGAGGTTCAGAGGCTTGGGGAAGGGTATCATGTACCTGTTGGTGCAAAACACGCAGTTTAACAGTCAAATCATACAGGTAATCGAGCAGTACTGGATGCTCTATTTCGGTAAATTTCGCCGGTCTTGGCACGCCCCATACATTAGCCGGGCGGCCAAAGACGACCTCATAAGGGCTAAGTCCCACTCGTGAGTGTATGGTCATTCTGGTGGACAGGAGTGCTAGAGGTAGAGCGTCAGGCCATTTAAGACCGGTGCTCGCCTGGATTTTAGCCAGTTTGAGCTTTAAGGCTCCATTGTAGCGTTCTACTAATCCAGCTGATTGGGGGTGATTTGCAGCGTGGAACTTTTGCTTTATCCCTAGCCCTTCACATACATTCTTCATCACTTTACCCACAAACTCACTTCCGTTATCACACCACACCATTCGTGGCATCCCAAACCTAGGGAAGAACTCCTTCACAAGGGCTTTGGCTGTGGATAGGGCAGTGTTATCTTTCAGAGGATAAGCCTCAATCCATTTTGAGAAAGCACAAACAACCACCAATACATATTTCAGGTTGTTGCATCTTTCCATGTGAATAAAGTGTAGCTGCAAAACTTCAAATGGACATGATGGGGGTGCAAAGTGACCAGCCGGAGTTGGGGTTCCCCTACCAGGGTTGTACTTCAAGCATACTATGCAATTCTTAACCACGTTCTCTGCACACTTGGGAATCCCAGCATTCTGCCATACTGGAGCCAACAACTTGCATATACCTTTCGTACTGATATGTGCCATTCCATGTGCCATAGTAACCACTGGAAGCACATATGCATCAGGCAACAACCATCGCCTATGTTCTGTCAGATCAATCCAACAACCATTCTCATCCAACTTACCCATACTTTCTCTCCACTTGCTTAACTCTTCCTCTGTGGCTTCAGCTTGAAGCGACTTCACACTCTCTATTGTGTTCTCACACATTCCCACATCATTAACCCATCTTGCGGGGCCTGCAACATACATTCTAGTCTTCACATTCTGTGCAGTTTCTCTCGCGGTCTCATCAGCAAACGCATTCCCACGTCCAACATCATCTGTGACTTTCCTGTGCGCACTGCATTTCATGATTGCAACTTGCAACGGTAGGGTCAGTGACTCAAGGAGATCATTCACCAACTTGCCATTCTGAATTTTAGCTCCATGCGACGTCAGGAACCCACGCTCCTTCCACAGTCGCCCAAAATTATGAGCCACGCCAAAGGCGTACTGGCTATCTGTGTATATATTCACTCTCATTCCTTCAGACAACACACATGCTCTCGTGAGGGCGATTAATTCTGCTGCTTGGGCCGAATTATGTGGCACTCGTGCAGTTTCCACGACCGTGTGCAAAGTCGTGATAGCATATGCAGCAGTCGTGTCACCATTAGGGAGCTTGAAACATGACCCATCTACCCATAAAGTGCCATCACACTCAGTCAGGGGAGTATATTTTAGATCTACTCTCCCTTTTGTCTCTTCTTCTGTTCTGAACAGACAATCATGTTGCTCAATCTCATCTGAGTCTGCCGGAATTGGCAACAATGTAGCTGGATTCAGCGTATTGCATCTCTTTATGTGTATGTGATTAGCTAACAGTGTAAGTTCGTAGCCCGATAATCGTGCACTGGTCAAGTGTTGTGTCTTGGTTCTATTTAATAATGTGTCTACAGCGTGTGGAACCATGACAATCAATGTGTTGTCCATTACCAAACCAGCAGATTGTCGGATAGACATCGCTGCAGCAGCTGTCGCTCTCAGACAGCTTGGCAATGCCCTCGCTACAGGGTCCAAGGTAGATGAAAAATATGCGCATGGGCGCGGTCTGTCGCCAAAAGGCTGTGTTAACACTGACAACGCACATCCATCTTTCTCGTGAACATACAATGTAAAAGGCTTCCTGTAGTCGGGAGTACCCAACACAGGTGCTGAACATAATGCATTACGCAATTCCACAAAACTTTTCTGGCACTCTTCAGACCATGGGATAGGATTCGGTGTGTCTTTGCATGTTAAGGCTAACAAAGGTTTTGCCAATAAGGAAAAACTAGGGATCCAATGCCTACAGTATGAAGTGATGCCCAAGAAAGCACGCACTTCTCTCTGTGTTTTCGGCACACTTAACTGTGCAATAGCTTGAATTCTTTCTGGGGTCAGTTTCCTTCCCTCCTTCGATAAGAGATGACCTAAGTAGGTCACTTCTTGTCGACAATATTGCAGCTTAGAGAGAGACACCTTGTGATGGAAAGCGGATAAATGGCGCAACAGTGACAATGTGGCTTCTTTACAGATCTTTTCAGTATCCGCAGCGATCAGTAAATCGTCCACATATTGAATCAGGATAGCGCCACTAGGTAAAACAAGTGCATCAAGCTGCGCTTTCAGAGCCTGACTATATATGGATGGACTCTCACAGTAGCCCTGGGGAGCGCGTTTGAAGCGGAAGCTTCGGCCTCCCAGACTAAAACCAAAAATATCTCTGCTCTCTTCTGCAATTGGGATACTAAAGAAAGCATTCTTTAAATCGATCACTGAAAACCATGCAGCAGAGGCTGGAATCATCGTTAACAAGGCAGTTATATCGGGGACAACCGGAAACTGTGGCACAACAATCTTATTAACTTCTCTAAGATCAATCACAAATCTGTAAACAGGTGGCTGTGAAGGGTCCGTTCGTTTTAAGACAGGTAAAATCGGACTATTGCAAACGTTGCCTCTTGTTTCCTCGATCACACCCTTATTAATCAAGTCGCTGACAATGTCTAACAATGCTTTCTGCCCTTCATTAGAGATCTTGTACTGGGGAATACGTGGCAGTCTGACATTAGCCTTTAGAGTCACCACATATGGCGGTATTTCCAAGAGGCCCACATCATTGGGACCAGTAGCCCAAAGGGCATCCGGAAGGGATGACAATTCAGGTGGCATCGTGTTTTTAGACAAATACATTGGGGAAATCACTTTCTTGCCTAATGTAAGTTGTACTCCTGAAGGAGAACAATACAGTGTAGCGTGCAATCTTTTCAACAAATCTAATCCCAGCAAATTCTCACCACAACGTGTTGTCAGGATCAGGGGCGCTTTCAGCTCGCAAGGTCCAACGGAAAGTGACATGGGACTGGAAATCGGGTTCCTAACCGGGGCGCCAGAAAAACCTACTGAAACATTTATATCGCCAGACAAAGGTGCGCCAGGGAGTTTTGAATGCATAATTGAACTCTTTGCAGCACCAGTGTCTAGCAGAAAAGGCTCCGTTACATTTGCTGTAGTCACCTCAACATACGGTCCACTCTGATCCACTGGTACTGAAACAACTCCCACTCTCTGTCTATGGCTATCCTAGTAATCATTACTTTTCGCATCACCGTCCTCTGCATAATAATCATTATTATAATACTGGGCCGTATTACTAGTCGCGTTAGCTTGCTGATCAAAGCTATTGATGGTACTTTGAGGCGGCAGAGGACGCGCGTTCTGGGGAACACTCCCACGCCCTCGGCCTCTAGGAGCTTGCTGACCACCCCTACCTCTTGCGCCATACGCATTACCGTTCCGCTGCATTAATTTAGGGCAACTATATTTATAATGACCTTCCTCTTTACAATATGAACATTGGTTGGGACCTACAGGGACACGTGGTTGGTAATACCCGTTCATTTGCTGGTTTGCCTGAAACTGTTGGGGTTGGTGATAGACACCTTGGGGTTGCCTATAATTATTACCACCTCCACGTGGCGGATAGGCCTGCTGTAAAAGGACCTTTGTCTTTAGTTCCTTCGTTTTCTTCTCCGTTCTATCTTTCTCGTCTTTATCTCTATTTTCATAATACTGTGCAGTAGCCAGTATTTGCGCTGAAGAAGAAACAGCCCAAGAACTTTCTGAATCTTTTAACTTTTTACACAGGTCAGGAAGTAAATTCTGCACAAACTTATCCACAAACAGCCGTTGGCCACCCTCAGTACTCATATCTTGCCCACTGTGGTCAATAAACGTTTCTTCAAACCTAGTAAAGAAGTCTGACACTGTCTCATCTTTCTTCTGCTTGCATGCAGATAACTTATCCCAATTTACGCGCATCGCCGGCATTATTGTCTTCATATACGTGATGATTCTACCAGGCAATTCAGCTACTAAAGGTTCTGGTTTCGCACCACCAGTTTGTCTAGCATCAGCAGCAACAATGTTAGTCCATGTATCCCCTAGTTCTGCATTGTGATCTACATTACGAATTGATCCCCATAGAGGCTGTGGAACAACATTACCAAACAACATGTCTATGTCGGCCAGATTCATAATGCATGACCCTGCCGTCTGTGACAACTCTTTATAATAACCTGCTGGGTTTTTACGGGGATCAGGCAAGGACTGCTTAAGCGCTAACACCTCAGAGCGCTTCCATGGAACATGCACCCAAACACGCTGGAAATGCGCTGCCACAGCGGGGTTACCACCGGCAGCTGCAACCGCTTCCTTCCATACCGGGGGAACTTCTCTCATAGGGTATTGTCGCGCTTTTGCCTTTTTCCCCACAAGGACCTCTTGTTCAAACAATGACTGTTGGCAATCGTCATTCCTTAAGGACAATACAACCGCAACTGCTTTATCTACTTCGCGGTCCACAATTATACCAGTTCCAAAATCAAACCTCACTCTACACAACTCCTGCGGGTTCGGATTTCTACCACTATCCTCCAATTCTTCACAGAGAATTTCGCACATTTTCTCAAACACATATCTCTGTTTCGGGGCATCCCATTGATGGAAAGTGTTAACAACTGATTCCACATCATACAGTGAAGGAAAAACGATCCATCTACGCGCCATGTGATCTATTACCTTTTTCTCATCGGGGTTAGGCAATTGGCTGCGCAACTGCTTACGCTGTAAACCAGGAGTCGCACCAGATGACCCAAAGAGAGGAGACATTAATGTAGTAACCACATTAGCTAAGCGCTGTCGCGCCGAAGGAGAAGCTGAGGCGAGAACAGGGGGAAAAACAGAGGGAAGAAAAGAGGATGTAGAGACAGGTACTGGAGTGGTGGAAGGAAGAGTGTTAGGGGAGGCAGTTACTGGATTAGGCAAAGTCGCAGGAAGTGCTGGGGCAGTTGGAAGCACAACTGGCGGCGCTTGAGAGGGCTGCGCTACAGGAATAGGAACTGGTTGCAAAGCAACTGGCGGTTGCGGCAAGGCTTGCAGTACATGCACTGGAGGCGGCATATTTACAAGCTGGGGAGGCGCCGTGGCAGTTTGAGCATACGGGGGTGGCGAACTCAACAAATGTGACATCAGGGGATCTTTCTCCTTTTCTTCGGACTCATTCTGCTTAGAATGTGGCAAAGCTGGGTAACATTTGTCAATCCCTAACTTACGCTGCCTGTGCAATTGCTCATTCATCTGCTCCTCTTCATTGTCTTTAAATTGTACAGCTGCTTGCATTACTGACATACCTCTCTCTCTCTTATTCTTTTTCGCTAACTTGATTTCCTTCTGTTTGGCTTCCTTTCGCCATAAGCGGAAAGAGTCAAACATCGCCGGCCGGGCTTTCTTCTTAAATAATTTAATTTCCAAATTATCTAAAATATCAGTATCAAAACTACCATTTTGGGGCCATTTTAAAACACCATCTTTCCTAGTGTAGTGGATCCACACTTCGTTATATGCAATGGGGCCTACGCCATGTTTCACATAGAGCTCATAAGTTGGAGTTCCAACCGGAGGAACCGGACATGATTCCTCTAGCTGGAAATCTTTTCCACAACCCAAACAGAATAATCTACCAAATAGTCCAGAGCCAGGCATCTTCGCTCACTAGTCTAGATCCAAACGTCAAAGGATTATCGATTACAATAGCCTCGTGAATACACGAGTCCTCTGGTTTTGGCGTTTGCAAACTCCAAAGTACTAATTCAAATGATCCCGAAGGATACCAAAACAAATGGGAGACGCTCCACTTATACTTAACTGAATATTGCTGATCGATGGCGTCACCAGAAGACTCTCTCGATTGTTTCGCCCTCTCAAACTCGTCAAGGGTCCAAAACAGGTCGATTAATCAGGGCAGCAGTCCTTCGTAGCCGTCGGGACGCGGAGAACCTCGCAGAAAAGACTTTCGGACCACGTCGACATGCAGGGGTCGATGAAGTGGCGGCCTTCCTCCAGAATTTCCACACGAAGCTCCTCACGAACCTCTGGCTTGGACTGGTACCGCTGAAATCGTCCCGAGTTGGGCGCCAAACTGAAGTACTGGGTATTTTAGTCCCAGCGGTGCAGGGGCACACACCCTATGACTTCTGGGTTCTCCCTGTTCCGGACCTACAGAAACACAGAGTCTTCTGGGTGAAGTCAAAGATTCGTTTATTGGCTGCAGACCAATGACAGGTATCCTAGAAGTACAACAGCGTGTATGTTCTCAGGAGACTGCTGAAAATCATAGGAACGGACTTCATCTTAAATACGCTTTTCCTTGCCTCAAGCATACATTCCTAGGTTTTATGATACGGCAATATACAAGTGTACATTACAAAGAAAAGGCAGAGTCATGATGACCATCCCACATTCCAGTTCGGCCAGCCCACAATGATTTACACAGTAAGGTTCAGATCCCACGTTTGATGTAAAGAGACCCCCCAATAAACATGAGCATCTCCTGTTTTGGGAAACAAGTCATAAAGCAGGAACAAGCAGGTGTGGAAGAGATTAGCCGGGGGATTGTATAGAATGAAAGGGCTTTATGACGGGTCAAACCCTGATGCTAATCACAGGTGGACGGAGGAAGGGGAGCTCGTGAGACCGGTTTGACCCGGGGCAGCAGAGCCAGCTGCCCAGGTCACAGAGAAGTCAGAGGGAAAGCCCATGTACTGTGAGGCCCGTATTAACTCCATCATAGCCTATGTGAGGGCAATGACAAGATGGCCACTGCTTCCAAAATGGAACCCGCGTAGTGAAGCTGAATAACGTGTACACAGTGCATTCATAGCTAGAACGATATATAAAGCACTCGTACATGCCGCATTTACTATTTGCGGTTCGCTAATACCAAGATAGACAGGGGTAGGGCCCTGTCCCCTACGCGGTCCCGAATATTAAAGTACGACAACTTTACTAAAGAAGTTTGTTGGCAACCAATTATCTATATCTGGAAAAACTTTTGTAGCAGTTGCAATAATTTTTCATGATGGTCCTTCTATAACTTCTGGTCATTACACAGTTTATCTTAAATGTGAAAAAGGATGGACACTGTGTAATGATTCTCAATTGATTATCAAGCAACGTTTGCCTTATGATTTACACAATTGTTACTTAATTTTTCTGAAACCCAAATTTTAAATACTAACATCATCATCGGAAGAAAGCATTATTAAAATTTAAAAGGATTAAAATTGGATATTTCACTCAAAAGGGATTTTAAACTTACCATTTGGCCTCAAGGAAAGGTAAAACAAACAATTGTGGACTTCTTTGACAGATATTATTTTGGAAAATGTTCTTTTGCAACAAGGTTTACAGACGTTATTTCTTGAAAATTGTTATTGTTCTTAAAAGGTATTTTTGACATTTGTATTAAGGTATGTTTTAGTGAGGATACGTTTGGGGCTTTTTTAAACAATCTTTCAGATTGTTTTTTTTGCCCGCTGTTAAATGATGAATACAATTGATTTCACTATTTTCAGTGAAAATCAAAACATTCTGAAAACAGCAAAAAAAAGGGCAAAAAATTGCTATGCTAAATATGAAAAAACATGTACTGTTTAATAAAGTGTATTGTTGAATATTAATACTTTTTTCTTTTTTTCAGAACTAGAAAGAAAAATTAGAAGATGTAATTCAGTTTTCTTTGCAATTAAGTAAAAACATTTAATTCTAAATTATTTATTTTGATGGTCAGGTAAGTTTAACATATCTGTATGTGTCACTGGTTTCGTTTCATGCTTCCTTTTCTTCACCTCTCCTTACTCTACTTTTCTCATTTCTCTTCTCACTCTCTCTTCCTGCTTTACTACTCTTTTGTAACTTCCTCACTCCTTCTATACTACTCCCCTACCTTTACTACCTCCATCACTAATTTTTCATCCATGTTTCTTTTTCTGTATCCATATGTCTTAGTCTTTTTAACTGCCTTACTCCTTCTCAGTTGTTTGCTCTCTGTGTCTGTATCTGTCACTCTTGGTTTGTCTGTTTTACCCTTAATTTCCTTAACATCTCTGGGGCACATTTACAAGCCACCTGCGCCACCACTACGTCAATTTTCTTGACGAACTAGTTGCACAGGGTGCTTTTCCATATTTACAAGGAGAGGATAAGCCTCTTTGTGTGTCTTTTCCTCTCCTTGTAAATACAGGCAATTCTAATGCAGCACTAAAATGAGCTATTATTTTTTTGGGTACCTATACATAAATACTGATGCAGAGTTTAAAGTTTAATAGGAAGACTCTCTTCCCTTCATCTGTGAAATGTACACCATCTCTTTTTTAATTACTTTGCCACTCCCCTCTCTTTCTCAGGGAGTCCCTGAAGGTTTACTAAAGGTGAAAAAAATGATTTTTTTTTTTTAAAAAAAACCATTGGGTGCGCGCTGGGTGCGCGCACTCTAAAAAAAAAAAAGAAATAGATTCTAAAAAACAAGTTTTTGTGTCTTGATTTTAGGTGGCTCTAAAAAGAGCCCTTGAGTTAATGTAGGGACAGAGGAAGAGAAAAACGAAAAAAAAAAAATAAGAAAATTATGGCCTTTCGCAAGGATGCTCCTCAAATTTTCTTTGAATGAGATCAATACTGCTCTCACCCAAAGAAATAAGACCACAATCCATGCAGTGTGTACTCATCCTCCCAAAACAAGGACGAATATCCAAAGGTGTGGAAGAAGGTGAAGGCACCACTGCAGAATAAGTGCTCGCCTGAGCTGCCGAAGATGTGCTCGGCTGAGCTGCTGCAGATGTCGTCGGCTGAGCGGGTGGAGGGTTTGCTCCAGAAGCTCGACGAAAAGTCACTGGATGCATTGCCTCGATGTGCCTCGTCATAGTATGAATACTAAAGGAGTACTTCTTGTTAGGATTCCCACGTGACAAGACGCGCTGACACAGTTTGCAGGTGACCTTTGGTGCATTCACCTTCTTTTGTCCCTCTGGAAAAGTGAAAAACTGCCATATGAAGGAGTCTTTCTGCTTCCTCTGCCTCTGTCTCTCAAGAGTGTCCTGTTCACTCTCAGAAGATGGCTGCTGCTCTGCCATTGTATCTCAACACACAGATTAGCTCCTTCTCCTAGGGAATCAGAACTAACAATGAGGGGGGTGGGTGTGATTTTGTAAGAATCTGGAACTAAAAGTACTTTGAACCAATGAAAAGTGATGTTTCTGGATCACATGACTTGACATGAGGGGATTGGGTGTGGTGTTGAAACAATCTGAAACTGAAAGTAATGAAAACCAATTAAAAGTGTTGTTTTATTCATCACATACCCCGAGGTGCGCGCACGGAGCAAGCTCCCAGCGCGCACGGTGCAATTACGCATGCGCGAACGCGTACGCGCGCATGCGCATTAGTGTTGTGCGCGTACGTAGCGTGCATACGCAGCACACGCGTATGCGTGAACGTCAGCGCGTGTACTCTACGCGTATACGGAAGTGTACCGCGTGGAGTACTTACGACGCACGTAAGCATGCGTACGTACGCATGCGTACTAGGTGCGCGCTCCGTGTGCGCAGTAAAACGTATGTATGCGTACGTAAATAACGTACGCCGGAACTCATAAAAAATTTACGCAAACGTACTAGGTGCGCGCTCTGAGCGCGCACCCTAAGAATTTCTATAAAAAAAAAAGTGGACATAACTTAATAGAAGATATTAACTAAGCTGTTCAACTTTGTCTTAATTAAAACTTAAAAAAAAAAATGAGCCACACCAAATTAAAGGATACAGATAATATATAATTGTATACATAGGGAAATTTTTGAAAAAGAAATATTTAATAAATATAATTAAAAAATACAAAAATTAGCATTTAAAAAACCTTTGAAATTCAATGAAAAAACCATAGGTTTCACACACGTTATAGTTAGGAATTAGCATTTAAAAAACCTTGCAAATTCACTGAAAAAACCATAGGTTTCACACACGTTATAGGTAGGAATTAGCATTTAAAAAACCTTGCAAATTCACTGAAAAAAACAGAGGTTTCACACACGTTATAGTTAGCTGGACATTTTACTCGTAAAAAACCAATGAAATTCCCCCGTTATAGTTAGTTCAGCTAACTATAACTCGCGCGCCCGCAATCCCCTGCTGATGACGTCACATATTACATCACTCATGACATGGTCAGTGACATTACTGATGACATCACTGATGACATCTCAAATGACATCACTGATGACATCACTGATGACATCATCCTTGTGATAGAGTAGCACATCTTCTCACACTCTAATATAACCTTTGATACACCGACTAAAAATTTAAGAGTTCCATTCTCAAAACCATACATACTCCAATACCAATAACTACATACCCAATTATTAACTCTTAGGTCTACATACACCTCCACTCATTCACCTGTACAGTCACTCATACTTACAGTCACTCCATACAAAACTATCATATGCATTTATACACCTATATAGACACTCACACACCACCAATCATCCATAGAGGTACTCTCACACCTAGTCAGTCATGCAAATAATCACACTCCAATTTACTCACCGAGGCAGTGAAACACACTCAAGTTCACTTACTCATAAAAATAGTATCACATTCTTACGCTCTTATAGAATCATTGATACAAGCACACACTCATCCATACAGCCATTCTCACAATCACACACTCTCACATCTACCCACTTATATACTCTTACACGCATATATACTGCCTTTCACATATGTAGTTAGTCACAAATGTACCACTGAGATATACATTCAATCCCTAACACACCCATACATTCACTCACTCAACCATACAGTCCATCACAGATGCAGTCTTAAAACCATGCACCCATAGAATCACCCACTCACACATCTATGCATAGAGTGACACACACCCTACCCACACAAACACTCATGAACCCATACAGATACTTAGACAACCAATCAATTACCCATATAGAGACTTATATAGCTGTTCTCAAAACCATGCAGCCACTTATACACAAACATACAGACACATACACACATTTACACAGTTTAGTCACTAGTCTGCAGTAAGATACATTTAATGACTCACTTAAAGAATCATGTTATGCACCACAGAAAATCATCCATTTACACACTTGTACACCCACTCATTCTTAAACAGGCCTTTCCCTATATATATTAAACATATTGAAATTTTTCAAAAACACATACTCACTGGATGATGTCATCAGTGATGTCATCAGTGATGTCATTTGAGATGTCGTCAGTGATGTCATCAGTGATGTCACTGACCATGTCATGAGTGATGTAATATGTGACGTCATCAGCAGTGGATTGCGGGCGCGCGAGTTATAGTTAGCTGAACTAACTATAACGGGGGAATTTCATTGGTTTTTTACGAGTAAAATGTCCAGCTAACTATAACGTGTGTGAAACCTCTGGTTTTTTCAGTGAATTTGCAAGGTTTTTTAAATGCTAATTCCTAACTATAACGTGTGTGAAACCTATGGTTTTTTCAGTGAATATATATATATATATATATGTATATATATATTACCTACTGGCGGTCGCCAGTAGGTAGTTATAGTTAGGACCACGTTTCCATAGGAAAACCTCAACATTCTATTTTGAATAACTTTGGCGCCGGTCGACGAATCCTCGCGAATTTCTCAAAATAGGTGGGGCGCTACGCTCCGCTCCTACCCTGAAAGTCTCGGGGGGATCCGTCAAGCGGGGGCTGAGATAAAAGGGGGGTCCCAAAACGCGTTTTTCCCATGCATTTTTCCATAGGACCTTTAGAACGAGCTACAGCCCGAACGGCTGAACAGAATTACTCAAAATTTGGCAGAGAGGTAGTCCCTAGGTCAAGGAAGTGCCTTTTGTAGGTTTGGTGTAAATCTGTTCAGTAGATTCTGAGAAAATAGCCTTTAAATCAATATATATATCTGAGCCCGCTTACGGTACGCTTACCGTACGCTTACGGTAAGCGTACGGTGGCGTGCGCGAGCGCGATTCTGATTGGCTCTTAGATCTTAGTAAACATTCGAATCGGCCGAAACCAGGAAGCGGCGGCCGCCATTTTGTGTATTTCACTCTGAAAAAAAAGAGTGAAAACAAGGAAAGGGGGCAATGAGGAGAGTTACAGACCCCCTTACATTTGTGAGGGGGTCAAAGAAGGACTGTAAAGTACAAAGAAAACATTTATTGATTTTAAAAAAAATCACGGGGTACGCGTACGGTAAGCTTACGGTAAGCGTACGGTAGAAAAAAAAAAAAAATGAAAATCAGATTTAAGTGTTTAGATATTAAAAAGAGCTGTTGTGTTTATGAAATGATTTTTTAGTGGTACCTACAAGTAAGTACCGATGCAGAGTCTAAGGTTCAAGAGGAAGACTCTGTTCCCTTCATCATTGAAGTGCACACCATCTCCTCTATAAATGTCTTGTCATAACGCAAGTTGTTGTGGTAAATGGCACCCATACCATAGTCACGGAGGAAAGCAGAAACAGATTTGTTGACGTGCTTTCTTGCTTTGTCATCGCACCGCGTGCCCACCGTGCGTGCACGGCACTAACTGCGTAAAGTGGGCACGCGGTGCGCGAAGCGCACCGCGTGCTCACTGTGCGCGCACGGTGCGCGAAGCGCACCGCGCGCGCACGGAACGAACTGCGTTAAGTGGGCGCGCACGCCACGAATGGCGTAAAGTAACTTAGCATTTAAAAAACCGTACAAATTCACTGAAAAAACCATAGGTTTCACACACGTTATAGTTAGGAATTAGCATTTAAAAAACCTTGCAAATTCACTGAAAAAACCATAGGTTTCACACATGTTATAGTTAGCGGAAATTTTACTGATAAAAAACCAATGAAATTCCCCCGTTATAGTTAGTGCAGGCAACTATAACTCACGCGACCGCAATCTTCTGCTGATGACATATGTGTCTTTATGAAAAAAAAATATTTGTAATATATGTATAGGTAAAAATGTATGGAAGAAGACATGGGCAAATAAGTGTCTAAATACAGTATTAGCATCAGCAGAGGATTGCGGTCGCGTGAGTTATAGTTGCCTGCACTAACTATAACGGGGGAATTTCATTGGTTTTTTATCAGTAAAATTTCCGCTAACTATAACATGTGTGAAACCTATGGTTTTTTCAGTGAATATATATATATTCACTGAAAAAACCATAGGTTTCAGGCACGTTATAGTTAGGAATTAGCATTTAAAAAACCTTAAAAATTCACTGAAAAAACCATAGGTTTCAGGGGCGGTCTAGTTAGCTGGACTTTTCACTCGTACAAAACCATTGACATTCCCCCGTTATAGTTAGTTCAGCTAACTATAACTTGCGCGCCCGCAATGCACTGCTGATGACGTCACATATTACATCACTCATAACATGGTCAGTGACATCATTGATGACATCACGGATGACATCTCAAATGACATCACTGATGACATCACTGATGACATCACCCAGTGAATGTGTCTTTTTCTGAAAATTACATATGTTTTATATATCTATATCCCAAGGTCGATGGAAGAATAAATGGGTATATAAGTGTCTAAATGGATGATTTGTTTTTGAAAAATTGATTGTATAACTGACTGATTAAGTGTATCTTAGTGAATACATGGCTTAGTGAGTAATGCTTAAATATGGAAATATCTGTAACAGTCTCTCACTTTGTGTATAAGTGGCTGCATGGGTTGGTGAGTAGCTGCATGAGTGTCTATATAGGTTATTAGTTATTTTTTTGAGTATCAGTATGAGTGTCTGAGTGTCTGTATGGTTCGGTGGGGGGTATTACGTAGTGCATAGGTGCATGAATCAGTGACTCACTGTTTGTATATGTTGGAGACAGCATGTGTGCAGCACTGTATGGGTGGATGAGTGTGTGCATGGGTGTGTTAGTGAGTGAATGACTGTCTCAATAGTGTTTTTATGAGTAACTACGTATGTTTTAAACTAGTATATGTGACTATTGGTGTATATAAGTGAGTATATGTGAGAGTGAGAGATTGGAAGAGTTCCTGTATGAATAAGTATGTGTTTCTATAAGTGATTGTTTGAAAGACTAAGTATGTGTAAGTTTCTGTAGAAGTAAGTGTGGTGGTGTGTGTATAACTGTATATGCAAGTAAATGGATGTTTTATTCTTTATTAGCATGAGTAACTATGTGTGTGAGTACCTCTATGGATGAGTGGCGTTGTGTAACAGGATGTATAGGTGTATGAGTACATATGATGAGTGAGTACATGTATGAGTGACTGTATAGGACTGTTGGTGAATGAGTGGATGTGTATGTGGATCTTAGAATTACTGAATAGGTTGTTGTAACTGGTATTAGTACGTCCATTGTTTTGAAAATTTTAGTTTCTATTTTTGAATGTGTGTATCAAAGGTTATATTAGGGGGAGAGGAGTTCTGCCACTCTATCACAAGGATGATGTCATGAGTGATGTCATCAGTGATGTCATTTGACATGTCATCAGTGATGTCATGAGTGATGTCACTGACCATGTCATGAGTGATGTAATATGTGACGTCATCAGCAGTGCATTGCGGGCGCGCGAGTTATAGTTAGCTGAACTAACTATAAAGGGGGAATTTCAATGGTTTGGTACGAGTGAAAAGTCCAGCTAACTATAACGCCCCTGAAACCTACGGTTTTTTCAGTGAATTTTTAAGGTTTTTTAAATGCTAATTCCTAACTATAACATGCCTGAAACCTAAGGTTTTTTCAGTGAATTTCAAAGGATTTTTAAATGCTAATTTCTAACTATGCCTACAGAGATAGGACATGTGAAGAAAGAAGAAAAAACGCACAGAAGAAAAAAAAGAAATGCAGAAAGAAGCAACAGAAGTCCTCAAAGACGAAGAAAAGTGCAGGAAGAAGGATAACATGCAGAAAGAACAAACAGAAGAGCAGAAAGAAGCCTTGTTGCAAAATCATCCTGTACCCTCAACTTTTTCAGACGGATACTGGTGGTGACTGAGTCTGACTAACCAGTCCTAGAGCCAGTGCAATGTTAAAAGACACTCAGAATACAGTGAAAACACCTACATACAATAGGGAACACTATGCATTGGGGTCCGCCTGTGATTAGCATGATCTCCTCTGTAAGCCCCTAGTATATAAAAGGGCAGGGGATTAAAACCACCTCTTAAAAAGCGCCATAGGGCGTGTTTGCACACGTCACATCAGGCCCCGTCCCCTCCCTTCCCGACTGTGTAAACACGCCCTGTGGCCAGTTTAAGATGGAAGATTAAGTCCCCTTGAATCCTGAGGGTTCCTACGGTCCAACTAGACCACTAGGTACCTCCAGTAAGCGCAACAGAGCTGCATTAAAGAGAGGTGTAAAAATTAGCACGGCCTGGACCACCGGTCCCACAGGAGCCCTCAGGATTGAAGGGGAATTATTTCCACAACTTAAAACGCGCCATAGGGCGTGTTTGCACACGTCACCTAAGGCCCCGTCCCCTCCCTTCCCCACTGTGTAAACACGACCTGTGGCCGTTTTAAGTTGGGAGATTAAGTCCCCTTGAATCCTGAGGGTCCCTAGGGACAAAATAGCCCACTAGGTACGTCCAGTAAGCGCCATTGCAGAGAGGTGTAAAAAGGGGCATGGCCTGCACCACCTCTCTGCAACGCAGAGCAGTGGCGCTTACTGGAAGCACTTGGTGGGCTAGTTGGCCCCCAGGGTCCCTCAGGATTGAAAGGGAATTATTTCCCCAACTTAAAACGCGCCACAGGGCATGTTTGCACAAGTCACCTCACGCCCCGTCCCCTCCCTTCACCACTGTGTAAACGCGCCCTGTGGCCGTTCTAAGTTGAGAGATTAAGTCCCCTTGAATCCTAAGGGTCCCTAGGGTCAAACTAGCCCACTAGGTACCTCCAGTAAGTGCCACAGAGCTGCGTTGCATAGAGGTGTAAAAAGGGGAGTGGCCTCAGAACACCTGTCTGCAACGCGCCTCCCTGGCGCATACTGGAGATACCAGTTGGGCTTGTTGGCCCTCAGGGACCCTCAGTATTGAAGGGGAATTAATTCCCCAACTTACAACTGGCCAGGGGGCGCGTTTGCAGAGTGCTGCAAGGAGGGGGCGTGGCCTCCGGCGCGATGCCGGTCTTTTATTTATTTAATTTTTTTAAGAAGGAGGGCTGTGTGGCCCCCTTCTTTTTCTAATTTATTGGCCCTGGGGACCCCATCCCCCAGGGCCTGCACCCTAATTTTTTTGGTTGAAAAATTTAATTTGGAAGGGGGCTGTGTGGCTGCCCTCCCAAGGCCTTAATCGGCCCCGGGGACCCCAACCCCCGGGTCATGGCCTTTTTAAAAAAAAAAATTATTTAGAAGGGGGGCTGTGTTGCCCCCCTCCTCAGGCCACTTATGGCCCCTGGGAACCCATCCCCCGGGACCGGCCTTTGTTTTTTTAATTTTTAAAAAAATATATATTGATAGAAACACCTAGGACATGCTGGACAAACCGTATGTACCTATCACCATGACGATTTGTGTGATATTCATTAAAAGGCGACTATGCATACAATGAATCCACGTTGAATGTATTTACACCGCTAGTGATGCTCAGACGTGTCTGACGCCCTACCGTGCCTAATCCTGGTGCCTCCGCTGGTGGGTACTCTCCAAGTGGACACCCTTGTCATTTATTTATACAAACATGGGTAGCTATTGACGGGCACATTTAATACACACGCACACCAAGCCATTCAAAGGGGATTCAACAAAAATTCGACCAAACTATGCAAGAAAACCCCTCACGGTTAATAAAACACACATCCACCGCCGGATGTGTAATACTTTTTATTTTACTCTCTGGAAAGGAGACAAACCTCACTTGAGAGTCACAGCATGCTCCTGGCTGAGCCCAATGCTGTGTTACACCCACCAGTGCCCGCCGAGTGCCACACACCTCTGTGTTGTATTCCACCAGCTAGTGCGTATGCTATGACACTCTCTAGCCCATGTGTACTGTAACACCACCCCGTGAATATGTCATGCGACACTTGCCTTCACACGGATTATATTGCCCCATCTAACGTGCCTTCCTCGATGCCTATGTTATAGCGCACAGCGCTATGCCATACATATTACAATCTGGGATCCATATCTTTGTCACAGTGCATATGCAATGTTACGCTCCCCAGAACATATTTTATATTACAACTTTAGAGACTAGTTAGGTTACACAACACTGCCCTGTGCATATTACACTCGAAGGCGCATATCGCATAGCACGCGCTAGTGACTGTGCTATCTCGCGCTCTCCAATGAATCTGTATTGCACACAATGTATTGCATATTATATTTCACGCCCAGTTCATCTTATATCACACTTTTTGGTGCATAGTTTATACCATATACTATATATAGTTTTCATTTTCAATCGTGCTCTCAGGACAATGTTCTATATAACACTGCGTCCACCTACCCTTTTCATGGGCATTACATTTTGCAATGGGGGTGGAGGGTCAGGGGGTGTTTCTTTAGGTGTTGTTTAAGGCTACTGGGTAGCTGAAACCTCACTACCTATATATTTTGGATGCCAACTGCCTTTGTGTTATCACAATCAATATGTGGCAGACTTATTATGTTGATGCCCTTTTTATCTTATGAATATATTTGTGTGATTTGATACATAAGATGATGTTGTTGTGGAGTGTATGACAGTATGATTGTTGTTTCTGAATGAGATGTGTGGGACAGAAACATGATACCTATTTGAATTGTGGAATGATGTATTGCAATACACATATGTATATACAACAGAATGGTGTTTAAAAATATAGAAAAATAAATTCAATCTATTTGTTTGATTAAATCTCACCCTGGTTGGATTTGTGTCTTTCTCTCAATTCTTGTGTCAATCTACCACGATGGGTGATTATTATCATTAGGACCCTTGTTAGGGCCTTTCTTGAATCAATTCTGGCAGGTATTCTTTTTGTTGGTTATACCATATACTATATCTAGTTTTCATTTTCAATCGTGCTCTCAGGACAATGTTCTATATAACACTGCGTCCACCTACCCTTTTCATGGGCATTACATTTTGCGATGGGGGTGGAGGGTCAGGGGGTGTTTCTGCCAAGTGAGCCCGGAGTCACAGTCACAAACGTCCTCTTCTTCCTGAATAAAAGTGAGATTATGCTGCATACTTGTTCATATTTTAAGTAGTTCGCACAGACACACATTTTAAAAACAATAAAGTTCCTAATACCCACCTTCTCTGAACAGTTAGCTTGCTGCCCCATCCACCTCCTCCCTAGCCTCTGTTGTCTGAATCCATGGACTAGCCTCCTCCCTCCTGCCATGCATGGTCTGATGTGCTGCCACTGCCCTCCATTTAGCATGATGGACCAGTCCACTCCTCCTGCCCTCCATTGCCCAATTCTATGGCCCATCATTGACCTCCTGCTTAGCGTCTGTGCTTAGCTTGCTGCCCCTATTCTCCTTCCCCCTGCCCTCCGATGTCTTTGTGCATGCCCCTGCTCCATCCTTTTTGCCCACCATGTTCCATGGACCTGCCACTCCTATCTACTCTGAGTGTTCTGTTGAGCTGCCACTCCCCTCCCACTTGCCTAGCATTGTCAGATGACTGTAACCTGTCCCTGCCACCTCCAGCCTGCCTGTCCACATGCCATGCCCCTATCCCCTTCCTCCTGTCCTCCATGGTCCATTTTACTGCCACACCCTTCTGCCCTCCCTGGTCTGTTGTGCTGCAACTGCTCCTCCTGCCTGCCCCGCACGGTCTGTTGTGAGGCCCCTTCCCCTGAACTCTCTTGTCTGTGCCCAGGTCCTGACCTTCCCTTCTATCCTCCATGGTCTTTTGTGCATGCCCCTGCACCCTCCTTCTTGCCCATCATAGCCATTGTGCTGTCACTAACCCTCCCGCTTGCCATGCATGGTCTTCTGTGCTGCCATGGCCCCTCCCACCTTCCCTGTGTGGTCAGCTAGCTGCCCCTGACCCCCTCCCACCTTCCCTCCATGGTCTGTGTGTATGCCATCATAGTCTCACTGTTGCTCTCCATGGTGTGTCTTGTTTCTAGTGCCCATCCTGCCTGACCTCCATGGTCATCTTGCTGCTCCTGCCCTGCCCCCTTGCCCCCAGCCCTCTGGTTCCATGTGCAGACCCCTCTTCCCTCCCTCCTGGCTTTCCATTTTAATGCCCCTGATCCGTCCCTCCTGCCCTTTATGGTCTGTTATGCTGCAGCTTTCTCTCCTGTCTGTCCATTATGGTCAGCTAGCTACCATTGCCTCTTTCCCCTCTGTTCTCTGTTGTCCATGTGCATGGTCCTGTCCCCTCCCAATTGCTTTCTATGGATTGTTGTGCTGCACTTCCGTCCCGCATGCCCTGTGTGGTGTATTGTGCTGCTGCAAACCCTGATGCCTGCCCTGTAGGGTCAGTTTGGTGCACCTCTCCATGTCCCTCCTCTCCTCTGTTATCCGAGTCCATGTCCCTACCCCAATTCCTCCTGCCTACCATGATCCAATGTACCATACTTGCGAACATTTTGAACTTGGTAAGAGGGAGATTTTGAAAGAAAACTGGGGTATTGATTTTCCCCTTTGAGTTACATTGAAAAAGTGGAGATTGTAGACAGGAGACAGATCAAATAAAGCCCATTTGAGCTTAAAAACATTGGACGTTTCCTGGCTGAAACGGGTCTGTTGGCATGTATGGTTGTACTACCACTGCCTCTTCCTTCTGCCCACAATGGTCTATTATATTGCCACAGCCTCTCTTGCCAGTCCTGTATTGTTGGTTTGTTGCCCCTGCCCCCCTTTCCACTGCCCTCCATAGTCTGTTGTGCTGCCACTGCCTGCCCAGTGTGGTCAAATTGTTGCCTCTGCACTCTCCTACCTGCCTTCAATTCTCAGAGTCCATGCCCCTGGCCTCTGCCTCTCAACAGTATCTGAATGAACAACTAAATTGCTAACATTCTATATTTATTACAAAAGTGTGGAACGCCTGACGTCATCTTGATGTAATCAAAACTGTAATACCTAGAGCATTTCCTGTAGAAATGACATATATGAGAGGGTCTTATTTGCATCAAAATGATGGTTAGTGCTCTAAAAAACTAAAATGAGGACATATTTTCTGAGTTTTCAAATAGCGACAAAGAACTTTTAAATTATTTGTAATCTTTATGTTTTTTTATCCAGTTGACCACTTGATTAAATGTTGCACTTAGGGGAGAGGATGTGGTGTTACTTCCAGAGCTGCAGACTTTGCAACTGGGGAACCAGGTTGGAGTTTCTGCTTCAGCTCAACATTCTGTGATTCTGGTCAAATCACTTAATCTCCCCAGGTCTACAACTAAAATGAATTTGATCTTGTGTGATGTAACCAATGCTCATGTAAAGCACTCCAATACCTGACAAGTCTGCACTATATAAAACTGCAAATACACAAAAAATAAGTGTTTTGCACACTTCTGTCATTGGGCTACATGTGGGCTACATTTGAGTGATATTTGTGCTGCATTTGGGCTCTTTTGTCTCTGGTGGCCATCTTGGGAGATTTATTTGTTATGAAGTTTCCTAATTTCCTCATTTACTGCAGGCTCCTCAGTAGGAAATGCTTTCAGTTTTTTACTTTGATTCCATCAAGAAGGTATTCAGATGTGTCACACATTTGCCATAAATTCAGAATGTTAGCACTCTAGTTGCTCATTAGATCACTGTAGTAAAGCTACAGCTCACCACGGAAGTCTGCTGCTGGTATTAAAAGTGCATGTTTCAGTCTGCATATCAGAATTTTTTAATGAAATAGAAGAGGATTTGAGAAGCCACTCAAAATGTGCCCTAATTTTTCTTTCTTCAGCACTAATCATAATTTCAATGGCAAAATGAACCCCCTCATTGTGTTCCTTTTTAAATTAAATGTTTTAAGTGTAACCAGTTTATTCCAATCAAGCTGGGTTCAGGTGTGCCATACATTTGTCATAAGTAAGACAGTAAGCGCTCTAGTTGTTCTTAAGAACACTCTGGGACATTCTGTCATTGGGCTGTACTTGGGGCTACATCTGGGTGATATTTGGGCTACATTTGGGCTCTTTTGTCTATGGTGGCCATCTTGGGAGATTTATTTGTTATGAGGTTTCATAATTTCCTCATTTACTGCAGTCTCCTCAGTAGGAAATACTTTCAGTTTTTTACTTTCGTTCCATCAAGAAGGCATTCAGATGTGTCACAAATTTGCCATAAAATCTGAATGTTAGCACTCTAGTTGCTCATTAGATAACTGTAGTAAATCTACTGCTCACCAGGGAAGTCTGCCGCTGGTATTCAAAGTGCATGTTTCAGTCTGCATGTCCGAATTTTTTTATGAAATAGAAGAGGATTTGAGAAGTCAAAATGTGCCCTAATTTTTCTTTCTGCAGCACTAATCATAATTTCTATGGCAAAATAAACTCCCTCATTTTGTTCCTTTATAAATTAAATGTTTTAAGTGTTACCACTTTATTCCAATCAAGATGGCTTCAGGTGTGCCATACTTTAATAAGTAGGACTGTTAGCGCTCTAGTTGTCCTTTAGAACACTCTGGGAAGCTGCAGTAGAACACAAAGGAATCAACGGACAGTCTCTGCCCTTATTGGATGTACATGTTTTACTGAGAATGTCAGACTTCATTCTCACATGACTGAGAAAGATAATGTGAATTTACAGAAAATATGCTCTCAGTTTAGCTTATAGATCACCTTCCAAACCTCTGTGGGAAAAGCATGAGAAAATAGTTTTATCTCAAACATGATTCATGATATCACAGCAGGAGGCTTTTTCACATGGTAAAATCACCTTAGAACACACCACAATTCCTAAAATGAGTATGGTACCATCAACAAATGATTTATAATGTAACTAAAGTCTTAAAACCTTCTATTAACTGTAATGTTTTTAATGAGGTGCTATCATGTATATTGGTCCCTCCTGCCCTTCATGGTCTGTTATGCTGCAGCTTTCTCTCCTGTCTGTCCATTATGGTCAGCTAGCTACCATTGCCTCTTTCCCCTCTGTTCTCTGTTGTCCATGTGCATGGTCCTGTCCCCTCCCAATTGCTTTCTATGGATTGTTGTGCTGCACTTCCGTCCCGCATGCCCTGTGTGGTGTATTGTGCTGCTGCAAACCCTGATGCCTGCCCTGTAGGGTCAGTTTGGTGCACCTCTCCTTGTCCCTCCTCTCCTCTGTTATCCGAGTCCATGTCCCTACCCCAATTCCTCCTGCCTACCATGATCCAATGTACCATACTTGCGAACATTTTGAACTTGGTAAGAGGGAGATTTTGAAAGAAAACTGGGGTATTGATTTTCCCCTTTGAGTTACATTGAAAAAGTGGAGATTGTAGACAGGAGACAGATCAAATAAAGCCCATTTGAGCTTAAAAACATTGGACGTTTCCTGGCTGAAACGGGTCTGTTGGCATGTATGGTTGTACTACCACTGCCTCTTCCTTCTGCCCACAATTGTCTATTATATTGCCACAGCCTCTCTTGCCAGTCCTGTATTGTTGGTTTGTTGCCCCTGCCCCCCTTTCCACTGCCCTCCATAGTCTGTTGTGCTGCCACTGCCTGCCCAGTGTGGTCAAATTGTTGCCTCTGCACTCTCCTACCTGCCTTCAATTCTCAGAGTCCATGCCCCTGGCCTCTGCCTCTCAACAGTATCTGAATGAACAACTAAATTGCTAACATTCTATATTTATTACAAAAGTGTGGAACGCCTGACGTCATCTTGATGTAATCAAAACTGTAATACCTAGAGCATTTCCTGTAGAAATGACATATATGAGAGGGTCTTATTTGCATCAAAATGATGGTTAGTGCTCTAAAAAACTAAAATGAGGACATATTTTCTGAGTTTTCAAATAGCGACAAAGAACTTTTAAATTATTTGTAATCTTTATGTTTTTTTATCCAGTTGACCACTTGATTAAATGTTGCACTTAGGGGAGAGGGTGTGGTGTTACTTCCAGAGCTGCAGACTTTGCAACTGGGGAGCCAGGTTGGAGTTTCTGCTTCAGCTCAACATTCTGTGATTCTGGTCAAATCACTTA
Organism: Triturus cristatus; assembly: GCF_964204655.1. NCBI lineage: Eukaryota > Metazoa > Chordata > Amphibia > Caudata > Salamandridae > Triturus > Triturus cristatus. The sequence goes on along the minus strand of NC_140591.1, from coordinate 1,075,966,085 downwards.
ATCTCCCCAGGTCTACAACCAAAATGAATTTGATCTTGTGTGATGTAACCACTGCTCGTGTAAAGCACTCCAATACCTGACAAGTCTGCACTATATAAAACTGCAAATACACAAAAAATAAGTGTTTTGCACACTTCTGTCATTGGGCTACATGTGGGCTACATTTGAGTGATATTTGTGCTGCATTTGGGCTCTTTTGTCTCTGGTGGCCATCTTGGGAGATTTATTTGTTATGAAGTTTCCTAATTTCCTCATTTACTGCAGGCTCCTCAGTAGGAAATGCTTTCAGTTTTTTACTTTGATTCCATCAAGAAGGTATTCAGATGTGTCACACATTTGCCATAAATTCAGAATGTTAGCACTCTAGTTGCTCATTAGATCACTGTAGTAAAGCTACTGCTCACCACGGAAGTCTGCTGCTGGTATTAAAAGTGCATGTTTCAGTCTGCATATCAGAATTTTTTAATGAAATAGAAGAGGATTTGAGAAGCCACTCAAAATGTGCCCTAATTTTTCTTTCTTCAGCACTAATCATAATTTCAATGGCAAAATGAACCCCCTCATTGTGTTCCTTTTTAAATTAAATGTTTTAAGTGTAACCAGTTTATTCCAATCAAGCTGGGTTCAGGTGTGCCATACATTTGTCATAAGTAAGACAGTAAGCGCTCTAGTTGTTCTTAAGAACACTCTGGGACATTCTGTCATTGGGCTGTACTTGGGGCTACATCTGGGTGATATTTGGGCTACATTTGGGCTCTTTTGTCTATGGTGGCCATCTTGGGAGATTTATTTGTTATGAGGTTTCATAATTTCCTCATTTACTGCAGTCTCCTCAGTAGGAAATACTTTCAGTTTTTTACTTTCGTTCCATCAAGAAGGCATTCAGATGTGTCACAAATTTGCCATAAAATCTGAATGTTAGCACTCTAGTTGCTCATTAGATAACTGTAGTAAATCTACTGCTCACCAGGGAAGTCTGCTGCTGGTATTCAAAGTGCATGTTTCAGTCTGCATGTCAGAATTTTTTTATGAAATAGAAGAGGATTTGAGAAGTCAAAATGTGCCCTAATTTTTCTTTCTGCAGCACTAATCATAATTTCTATGGCAAAATAAACTCCCTCATTTTGTTCCTTTATAAATTAAATGTTTTAAGTGTTACCACTTTATTCCAATCAAGATGGCTTCAGGTGTGCCATACTTTAATAAGTAGGACTGTTAGCGCTCTAGTTGTCCTTTAGAACACTCTGGGAAGCTGCAGTAGAACACAAAGGAATCAACGGACAGTCTCTGCCCTTATTGGATGTACATGTTTTACTGAGAATGTCAGACTTCATTCTCACATGACTGAGAAAGATAATGTGAATTTACAGAAAATATGCTCTCAGTTTAGCTTATAGATCACCTTCCAAACCTCTGTGGGAAAAGCATGAGAAAATAGTTTTATCTCAAACATGATTCATGATATCACAGCAGGAGGCTTTTTCACATGGTAAAATCACCTTAGAACACACCACAATTCCTAAAATGAGTATGGTACCATCAACAAATGATTTATAATGTAACTAAAGTCTTAAAACCTTCTATTAACTGTAATGTTTTTAATGAGGTGCTATCATGTATATTGGTCCCAAAATGGCTGCCAATACTTCTTGGATGAAGTACTGACAGCCAATCAGATCTCACGATGAGATGTGTGGTTAGGCTCCGCCCAGATATATCTATCTTTTTAACTTTAATATTCTCAGGAACTACTGAACAGATTTACACCATTTAAGCAAACGGCACGAGTCTGAACTGAGGACTACCTCTTTGCCAAATTTGGTGTAATTCCGTTCAGCAGTTCGGGCTGTAGCTGAGTCAACAGGTCCTATGGGAAAATGCAAGGGAAAAACGCATTTTGGGACCCCCCTTTTTTCTCTGCACCCGCTTGACAAATCACCATGACATTTTCAGGACAGGAGCGGACCGGAGCTGGCCAAAAGTTTGGAAAATTTCACGAAGATTCGTCAATTGGCGCCAACGTTATTCCAAATAGAATGTTGCGAATTTCCTATGGAAAATAGGTCCTAACTATAACTACCTACTGGCGACTGCCAGTAGGTAATATATATATATACGTCAAGGTGCTTTGAAGAAAGAGTGGGTGGATAAGTGTCTGAATGGATGATTTAGTAGGTGCGTAACTCTCTGTATAAATTAGCGATTAAACGTGTCATACTGAATGCATGAGTTAGTGACTAAACTGTGTAAATATCAGTATTAGTCTGTCAGTTGTTGTGTAAGCATTTGTGTGGTTTCTACTAATGGGAGAGGGAGCTGCTGTGCTGATGCTTATTCCAAGGGTGCTGCTATGTTGATATTTTCCTACATGCTGCGATGAGTGATAGCAATGGAACAAGGTGCTGCTGTTATCTAATGTTGACGATGTGCTGCTGCAAAAATCCTTCTAACAAGCAGGCTTCTGAGCACACCCAATATATTTTTGTGGCTGGGACTAACTCTCAGCGTATGCTGCTAAGGGCTAGAGCTGCTAAAAATGATCATGGCGCTAGCGTGACAGCTGCTCTTTTCTTTGGAGCTGCAAATAATGACCATGGGAGTTTCTGCTAAGAAGCTGAAGCGGTTACTGCTCGTGACCAGGGTGCTGTTGAGGCTCCTGTCCATCCATAGAGCACTGCCATGCAAAGTGCCTTGGGCTTTCTGTGCTGCTTCTAATGTACTTATTGCTGCTGAGAATGGCCAGGTTGCAATGTGTTCTCATGTAAGTAACCAGTGTATTGCCGTGGTGTCAGCTGACAGCAAGGGCTTAGCTGCAGTTACTGCTGATTGTCCTGGAAGCTGCCGTGCTGCTTTTAATTACCTGGGGGCTGCTGTGAGGCAACTAACAGGATGGGTGCAGTTTTATGTTGCTGCTAATTCACGTGATGCTGCTGTGACTCCTGGTAAAGGGATTGGGGTGCAAGGGCGTTGCTGCTAGGAGCCTGGCCTGCTGCTTATTTCTCATGGTACTGGTCCTACAGGTGCTAGATGCTAGGGACGACTCTAGCCGTCCTTGCTTCTGCTAACAGTTCATGGTGTTACTAATACCCCGGGCTACTACTATTAACTCAGGGTGCTGCTAGTTGGCTGATGTTGCTATTAGTTCGTCTTGCTGCTCAATGTTCTACGGGTGGCTCGTGCTGCTGCTAGTGAGAGTGGTGACTGCTTGGGTTAGATCAATTTGTTGTTAGTGGCTCAGTGTGTTGCAGATGTCTCAGGGAGCATCTAGTGATTAGAATGCTGTTAGTGGGTGTTCATGTGATTTCTGCTTTCAGTTTTCATGGCTTCCAATAGCTCAATGTATGGCCCACATTGCTGCTACCTGTTAAGAGTCGTGGTGTAGCTGCTGCTTGTATCTCTCCTTGCTGCTAGTTATTCCATGTGAGGCTGGTGGCCCGAGGTGCTACTAGTGACTGAAAGGGTGATGTAGCTAAGGCCTTAGAGTGGCTCAGAGTGATGCTGATGGCTCTGTGCGCTAGTGACTCAAATTGATGACGTGGATGCTGCTATTAGCTAAGGTCCTACGAGTAGACAAGTGCGTGGCTGGGATCCTGAGTGCAGTTAGTTGCTGAGAGTGGTGATGGGCTGTCTGTTCATTCCCTCCCCCTCCAGGTGCTACTTTTGTCTCAGTGTGCTGTCGATGGCCCGTAGGCCTGCTACCTGCTGAGAGCGTCGTTGAGACTGCTGCTATGAGCTGAGGACTTGCTAGTAACTGTGTGTCCTGCATGAGTTCCATGGTGTTGCTAGAGGTTGAGTGCTGTGGTATGCCTACTGTTATTAGTTAAGGTTCTGCTTGTGATGTGTGGTCTTCTGGTGGGCTATGGTGTTGCTAGCAGCTGGGAGTGGTGATTTGCCTACTCCTATTAAGGGTCTGCTAGTGGTGTGTTTACTGCTGGTGGCCTATGGTTGTTGCTAGTTGCCTAGAGTGGCAAGGTGCCTCGTGTCTGTGGCTATTAGAAAATGTTCTAGTATTGACTATGTTTGCTTCTGGTGGTCTACCATGCGGTGGTCTATGGTGTTGCTAGTTGCTGAGAACAGCGAGGTCCATACTGCTATTAGTTAAGGTTCTGCTAGTGCTGTGTGTGCTGCTGGCAGCCTATGCTATTGCTAGTTGCTGTTGCTGAGAGCAGCGAGCAGCCTACTACTCCTTTTAGTTACTCTTCTGCTAGTGGTTCATTGTGCGGCCGGCAGTCCAGTGTTCTGCTAGTTGCTGAGAGAGGTGGTGGGGCTGTTTCTGTTAGTTAAGGCCTTGCTTGTGGCTTTTCTGTGCAGTCGATGGCTCGGGTGCCGCTAAGAGCCCGGACAGCTGCCATGACCAAGGTATCATCACTTGGGGGCTCTGTTAAAACCGCCAATAGAGGACGCCTCTCCCGGTTTTTGCACCTCAGCTCTAGTGAGGAGAAGGCGGGAAGAGGTGAACACGCTCTCTTTCTGCCTTGAGACAGTGCCCTCCGTGGAACGTGCTCCCGGGCTCCCCCGGGGTCACATCAATTGTGATGAAGTGTTCTTTTAACTGGCCTGTTACCAGAGGCCCTTTATCAAAAATGAATGAACAGTGCCCGAGGTGGGAAGACCCTCCCAGCGCCTGTCCCTGGGCGCACAGTTAATGGTGGTGTTAAAGTGAGCGCACAGGAGTGGCCCACCCAGCTGAGGGTTGATGGAGGGAGGGAGCCCTGTGAGCACAGTCATCGTCCTCGCTTCAGGTCTAAGTTCAGGTGAGCAACCGGAGCCCGGCGGTGTATCCTTTCTCACTTTCAGTGTCTCATTTTGTCCTTGTGTCCACAGGTGCTCCTCTGTGTGTGCCTGGCAAACCCCTGCCACACACAGCTTGGCATTTACCACCAGCCCAGCTGCAGACGAGAACTTGAGTCCTTTCACAAGAAGAAACCAACAGCCAAAGTGACCAGACCACGATTTGTACGGGCAATCGACAATCACATCGGCATTCAGTGACCAATAACACAGAGAATGTTCTTGTGTCAATGTGCACTTAGTTTGGGAAACAAGTCCATCCATCCATCCACTCACCCATCCGCCCACCCACCCACTCACCCATTCGCCTACCCATCCATCCATCCATGTCATTGGCATAAGGTCATGATGACGTTTATTTATGTTGTGTATTTTGTAAGCACTGGGTTTACTGGCGTTGTGAAATGAGTGTTAAAGTCACAAGCACACGAAATGCAAATACTTATTGAAGAATGAAATTGTTTTTACGTATGAAATGATGCGTCTTTGTGCTTATCTGTGTGTGCTTGGCCGCATACCTGTGCCTCATATTGATAAGAATATTTTATACATCTATATATTTATATTTTCTTTGTGTTTCTATGGTAATTTAGCCTTGTTGTAAATGGCGTGGATCTGAAAAGGCGTTGATTAACTTGTATTAAACAGATTTATGAAACACATCAGCACAGACAGGGCATTTCGGGTTTTTTATTTTTTACAAATGGAAATATTACAGAGCAGGTGAACGAGCACTCTTTTTCTGTTATGAAAAAAACATACATTTTGCTGTGTTGATGGAGGGGAAGCAGTTTTTCAGCTTCACCTTCTGCCTGCGCCGTTGAAATGAAATATCGGGTCCCGTGGAGGCCTCTCGTTGGCGCTCGTCAGGTCTTCGAGGGGACCTTGTGGGTCCCTGCCCGGCATTCAACGAAAATCCATCTCCTGCAGGCTGCTCCGATGGTTACCCATCAGTGAGGGCCTGGGATGTAGGGGGCCAGGACTGGGTGAGAGGAGAGAGAGGGCGTCTCGGTGCTGGGAGAAGGCTTTAGCCAGCGACTGCATCCGGTGTGTGACAGACTATGAGAGAGGGCTGCTTATAATACTGAGTGTGAGTGCAAGAGAGGCTGCATACTCCTGTGAGGGATCTCAATAGCATAGCAGGCATGCCATGGGCATTGGTGCAAGCGAGGAACACAGACCCTTTAACTGCTTCTAGAGGAGTAACATATAGCACTTAGCAGGGTTCAATAGACCCCCCAGGGCTCTGGGCTCGGTGTCACTGCACCTGATGCACCAATGTTCGTTAAGCCTCTGAGGGGTGACTGCTGATACATTTTTGGGTGAAAGTAGGTGTGTGAGAGCTTGAGAGGCTGCCTGTGTATGTTAAGACTGTGAGGCAGTGCTACTTACATGTACCTCCGGTGTGAGAGGCTGCTCGTGTGTGTAAAAGAGATTGTGGCAAGTGTGGCAACGTGAGAGAGTCTTACTCATTGGTCTGTCTTGGGTGTGTGAGAGAGAGGATGTGTGCCCGTGGATGTGAGAGACTGCTGCTACTGACAGGTATACTTCCTAAGTGTGTAAGAGACTGGGTGTGTGTGTGAGAGAGGTTGTGTGCTCAAGTATTAGAAAGTGAGGTATTACCACTTATAGGTGTACATTGTGTGTATTAGAGCCAGGATATGTGTGAGTATGTATGTGTGTGCGTGTGACAGTCTGGTGTGAGAGAGAGGCTTTCTGTGTGAGAGTGCCACTTGTACCTGGTGCATGTGTTGAAAGGCTCCATGTGAATCTGTGAGGGGCTGTGTGTATGTTTGCGCATGTGAGAGAGAGGCAGTGTGGTATGAGAGAGAGATTATCCGCATGAAACTGTGAGAGAGTGCTTCTAGTAGATGTACCTGGTGTACATGTGGAGGGCACCACGTGAATCTGTGAGGGGCTGTGTGTATGTATGTTCGTATGTGTATGAGAGAGAGGTGGTATGAGAGAGAGGTAATCCATATGAGATTGTCAGAGAGTGCTACTTGGACTTGGTGCATACGTGACAGAGAGCCTCCATGTGAATCTGTGTGTGTGTGTGTGTGGTTGGGTGTGCGTGTGTGTGTGTGTGTGTGTGTGAGAGAGAGAGGTGGTATGAGAGAGAGGTTATTGTATGAGACTGTCAGACTTGTACCTGGTGCATGTGTGACAGAGAGGCTCCGTGTGCGTATGTGAGGGGCTTTGTGCATGTGAGTGTTTCTGTGTGTGTGCTGGTGGCTTTGTGATTGGAATGCTTCCACACCTTTGTGGCACAAGCTGGGCCTGGCACACTTGCCCTCTGTGCACGAGCTCTTGCAGGCCATCGTGGTTGAGTTCAAGAATTCTCATTTGCATTTTACAAGGGAGGGCTGCTTTGGGCATAGGAAGCAGGCACATCGGCTATGCCCTCTCCAGAGGTGACTGTCTGATCTTGACGAGCTGGTCCGACCAGACAAACAGCCATTACCGGGCAACTACTCAGCCCAACCTCAATTTGGAGACTTGCATACATCGCTCCCCAACAGCTTCTTTACAGTGTCATTGTATAAAACAGTAACTTCTATTCATGCTGCCACATCACACTCAAATATTATTTCTGTTGACAAACCACTGACTGTAACTAGCAAACATAGCTAACCCAGGTGGAATGCCTAACTGCAGATAGCATGAACAAAACCGGAAGACCAGCATCCGTGGAGGAGCCGGACACAAGAGGCTGTAACTTCAAATCGAAGCAAGGCACTGACAGCTTTAATATGCCTCCTTAGCACTTCAAATACTGCCTCACACTAACACCGACAACCTGGGGGCAGTAAACCCACCTGGACTGTTAACTCTCAGGCAGTACTGATCACACACATGCCCCTCACATGCTGTAGAACACTCCACACACCACAAACAGTGCTGAGAAGGCACCGCACCTCACGGATCGAGTTGACAATATGTGCCACACACCGTGCAAACCACCAACCTCACACGCCACCACAATGGCACAGAATGCCACTCCAAAAAATATATTGTGCAGAAAACAAACACTACAGCTAACACAATTCTGAAAGCGCAATTGAATTTGCGTGCACATACACAGCACAATAACGACCAGTGGGCACACGCCACATGCATACAATGACACACATTACAGATAACTCACAGAACATACATCGCAAGAATGTTATACGGGCAACAGTCATCCCAGATCGCACAGATCAACCACAACTCCTGCATCTCAGGTAACACGTGCGACTGAAAGCACAACACACTAGATATCATTCATAGCCAGTGAAACCCCAAAAGTGTGGTTGAAGCGCTATATCAAACCAAGATACTATTGTTCACATCACATGCACCGCTCATAACACAGGAACTAAAGCAGAGAATACAGACAACATGAAGCTTATGGTGGGTAAAGCACAGTTCAATCACACTCATTAGACCGGGGTAGATTTTCCAGAGACCATAAATTGCTTACAAAACTCATTATACACACAACAAATCACCGCACAGCTTACACTACATATGCCACACACTAATACAAATAACAAATATCATACATGCAGAGGTGGGACCCACAGCACATATATAATGTAGTCACGTGCTGTAGAAGCCACCATAGTGAATACTGCAGATACCACCAGTTCCACCTACCACAAATCACACATATATCAAGCAGGCTAGAACCCTCACACTTAACACAACACAGGTACAAGGATACACCTAAATAGATGTCTCGATGATATACACACCTCCAATCATGCACAGCAGACCAGGCAGACATTATACACAAACAACCCCTTTGATACCATTCGAACCAGCAGCATCCCCACCCCCTGCCCTCCGGCCGGCTGCACCACAGCCCATCTCTGCCCGCACGACTCCCGGAACCGCACCGTCACTGCACCCGCCACCACTCTCCATGGATGGCAGGAAGGAAGTGCTGTGATTCCTAGAGGGAGGTCAGTTCAGCACTCTAGCTAGCAGGCAGCTGAAGTCCTCGGGCCAGGAGGCTGGGGACAGACTGAGTCCGGAGCCCTGGGACAAGCTGCATGCCAGGGGCTATCTGAGCCTCAGACCCATCCCCCTGGTGGCCCAGGAGAGGGCGCCCAAGGAGGACAGGGTACCAGACACCATGACTGAGGGTGGCCGACCTGCAGCCATGCTGCTTCCACACCCTCCCGCCTTGGCACCCTCAGGCACCGATTCGTACTTCCCTGAAGAGATCGAGGTGAGCTGTACTCCAGACTGCACCTTCAGAAGCGTCGATTACCAGCATAACAAAGGTACCCACCACTGACAGCACCTTTTTTCAGCCATGCCCTAAAATCCGGCACCGGGTCAATAACGCCAATAATGTCCCTTTGATGTGAGGGCACAGGCCATTCATGCCACTCGGTACACACTCACAGGGGAGCTAAGGGCAGCCATACCCCCCTGCACAGGTGCTAATAAACTTTGCATTGCCCCCGGGACCTGGCCCACCCGTGGGCTTTTTAACAAACGACGCGCAGGAGCCCACACTTCATTTTTTAAAATAATTTCGTCCGGATGAGCGAACACAGCGTGAATTCGGACAAAATCATTATTTAAAAAAAATCCTTTTTTGTGCCTGGGGGTCCCTGTGGGACCCTCTGAGCAGGCCTTGGGTGTCAGGGTGTTTCTACCCTGCCCCCTTTTCTTGCTTTTCAACCTTTTTTTCCTCTGTTTTCTTGTAACTCTGTTACCGAGTCACAAGATGGCTGCCAACAGTTCCTGGTTTGGAGTGTTGGCAGCCAATCAAAATGAAGCTCGTGTCCGGGAACCCTCCTCGGTGCTCAGATAGCAAAAGTTTTCTTTTTTAAATTTCTCAGGAACTACTGAATAGATTGACAGCATTTAAAAGAATAGGGGCTTTCTGAACCAAGAGCTACCTTTTTGCCAAATTTGGTGTAATTCGGTTCAGCAGTTCGGGCTGTAGCCATGTCTAAAGTTTCCTATGGAATTAACATGGGGAAAACACGTTTTGGGACCCCCGTTTTTTCTCGGCCCCCGCTTGACAAATCACCCCGAAACTTTGAAGACAGGAGCTGATGAAGCGCCCCATTAGTTTTGAACATTTTAAGAAGGTTTGTCAAACGGCGCCAAAGATATTGGCAAATCAAAAAACGCTTGAAAGGAGCTTTTGAAAGGAGCAAGAGGAAAGGAAGTGCCGACAAGGCAAGCGCCTGTGGCATTTGTGTGCATACCCTTCTGTGAGTGGCATCGCTATTGGGAAAACCTTTTGCGTGTGATGTTAAGCGGCTAGTCCGGCCGCAGAGTTACCCCGCTGCCGGAGAGGCGGACCCTTGAAGCTCGCAACCGCGAATTGGAAGCAGGACAGAAGGGACCTGAGCCATATGTTGGAAGCAGTGCAGCTGGCTCCCTCTTTGCTTTTACCACTGGGGACATTTATCAATTTATACATATCTTTATTGACAATTAGCCAGTACAGAGTATGCTAAATCCACTTGGGATTATACAGCAGGACTGCAAGTATGGCAGTTATTTAATGGACTACCATAACCATAATGCCAACGCCCATTGGGGAGAGACATTTTGTTGTCTCTGTCACTAAAGATAGGGGTGTTATAGTTAGCTTGACATTTCACTCGTACAAAACCATAGAAATTCCTCCTTTATAGTTAGATCTACTAACTATAACTCGCGCACCCGCAATCCACTGCTGATGATGTCACATATTACATCATTCATGACATGGTCAGTGACATCACTGATGACATCACTGATGACATCTCAAATGACATCACTGATGACATCATCCAGTGAATGTGGTTTGGTTCGTTATTTAAATATGTATTAAATATATATAGCAATCTGCATTGAAGAATGAGTGGATATATAAATATAAATATCTGGATGGAGGATTTAGTAGCGGTGTTATTGACTATTTACTTGACTTATTTATAGTGTCTCACTAAATATATTGTATAGTGACTAAACTGTGTGAATATCTGAATCACTTTGTCAGTTGTTGTGTAAAATGCTGCACCATTTGGTTAGTAGCTACATTAAAGTCTATATTAGTTATTGATTAGTTAACTGAGTATTTGTAGGGGAGCGTGAATGTGTGTGTGGTTCAGTGGGGGGGGTGTGACTGCCAAAAGATGTGTGAATATTTGATTTTCTAGGTATATCAGGTTAAGACTACATTTTTTGGGTGAGTGGATATCTTTATTGGTGTTGTGATAAGCAAATATATCTCCGAGTGGTACATGTCCAACAAACTAGAAATTTAAAAAGCAGTGTATGTGACAGTTGTTGTATATAAATAAGTATACATAAGACTCACTAATTGTATGAGTGATGGTATGGATAACTGTATACTTGTAATAGTGATTTTATAACACACTAAGTATGAGTTACTGAATAAATGAAGTGGTGTTTGTACAATTGTGTAACTGAGTAAATGTAAATATGATCCATTGTTTGCATAAGTGAGTAGGATGACTGCATAAGTGAATAGTTTGTGTGCTGGTGTGCAATGTCAATATAGGTGTATAAGTACTTTTGATAGTGTTCTATTCATCATTCACAGCATATATGACTGACTCTATAGGTAAGTGATTAGATGTGTGTGCAGATCTATGAATCACTGAGTGGGTTTTTAGAAACTTGTACTGGTGTGTAAATGTCAAATATGGTACTCTTTATTTTTCAGTGAGTGATAAAGGTTATATTAGTGTATGATGAGGTTTACTTGATTTTCACATGGATGATGTCATTAGTGATGTCATTTGAGATGTCACTGACCATGTCATCAATGATGTAACATGTGACATCATCAGCAGTGGATTGCGGGTGCACGAGTTATAGTTAGTAGAACTAACGATAACGGAAGAATATCGATGGTTTTGTATGAGTGAAATGTCAAGCTAACTATAACACCCCTGAAACCTATGTTTTTTTCTGTGAATTTCTAAGGTTTTTTAAATGCTAATTCCTAACTATAACATACTTGAAACCTATGTTTTTTTTCAGGGAATTTCTAAGGTTTTTTAAATGCTAATTCCTAACTATAATATACCTGAAACCGTTGGTTTTTTCAGTGAATTTCAAAGGTTTTTTAAATGCTAATTCCTATCAATAACTTATCTCTAACCTGTGGTTTTTTACTGAATTTCATAGGTTTTCTAAATCATTATTTTTAAGTGTATTAATTGCTTTATTTACGTTTCTTATGCTGTTTTTCTTCATTGTTTAAAGTTCATTTTTTTCTTTTTTTAAAAAAAATATTACATGTTTTTAATGAAAACATTTTTTAAAATATTTTTTAAAATGTTGTAACACTATTTTTTAAATATATTTTTTAAACTATATTGTTAATATTTTATTATTGTTTTTAAATATTTTTGGGGAAGTCGCGCACCAAATGCGTACCATTCTCGAACAATGCGCTGAACCTAGCCGTCAATTTACCACTATTGTTCAGGATCCACGTAGGGTGTGTGATGAATACGTATTTACCTGCGCAATTGCTATGCGATCCATAAGCGTCATCAAGCGCATACACGACGCATACGTTGTATGTTAAGCGGCACTCGCGCGCTTCGGCGTGACGTCATATACGTATTTGGCGCGGTGGGTGCGCGATTCCCGCTTAATATTTTAATGTAAAAAAAGATATATATGTATTTAATATAAATATTAAGGCAAGACACTCATAAAAATAATGTATTTTTACTTTTAATAAACCTATATTACTTTTTAATGCAATTTCGCGAAGTCGCTCTCGGTGCGTGCTGCCTATGCGCAGGGTGCGCGGATCCCATGTGACCTGAAAAAAAGAGATTTGATTGGTTCATTAGACTTCCTATTCTAACTATTGAAAGACCCCACCCATTTCAATCATTCTTCTTAGACCTTCTTTGGAGGAGCACCTCTGTTCTTTGAAGAACTTTTTCTTGTCTATGTGGACACTTAGTACAAACTTTTTGACAGAAACAATGGCTTTAGGACAGCAGTCATCAGCCCCATCTCAACATTCTTCAGAAGATTAATTTTTGGTTGAACCACCACACCCTGAAAGATATACTTCTGTAGTGTGGAAATTTTTTACATTCCCAGAGGGTCAAAATAAGACAAATGCCACCAAAGTGACATGTAAAATCTGTCAGAGAGTGCTGTCACGTGGTGATCCCACAAAGAAATACTCATGTGGTACAGCCAGTATGATGAAGCATCTGAAAACTTTGCATCCGGTGAACCTGGCACGTGAAGAGTGTTGAAGAATGCGAGTTCTTCCAGCACCTTCAGCACCAAGTACTTCTAGGACAACTCCCTCAGAACAACTGGATCTACGTCCTCAATTCGCAACACTGAAAGTGCACTGCATGAAGTGCAATTAATTATTATGCTATGGAGAGCAGTCCATTGATTTAATTTGCCGGTTGCAAGAGAATCATCAGTGTTAGAGGATTTTTTTTTGCCCCTGACGTTCATTGTTTTGTTCCTTGAGTTCTGTTTTTTCATTTTTGAAGAAAAACCAAAAAAATCAAAAAATTGTTCAGAAAATCAAAAAAAATATATAAAACAAAAAAGAAGAAAAAAAAAGTTCTTATCAGAACTAACTTCTCTGGTTAAAAAAAGAGCTATATTTGTATGATAGTGTGTGAAACTATAGATGAATGCATGTTTAGTGCATAATTGACTGAACGAATGCATTAGTAGTGTATGGTGAATGTATAAGTGCAGAACTATGAGGAAGTGCTGCAGCATCACACAGTAAGCTCTTTAACTGCAGTGTGATGTGGTACTTCCGAAGCACAGGGATGCAACATATGTATATAAATATGTTGCAAGTCTATGCTTCCATCTGCACGGCTGCTTAAACTGCAGCCATGTGGTGATACAGGCACCCTTGCACCATGGTGCAAGGATATCTGTGTTGTGTGGAGTTTGTTTTTGTGCAGGAAGACACACCTTCCTGCACAAAAACAATCAGTAAAGACATTTTTCTCCTTCAATGAATACTGAGCATTGTAGCATATATTGAAAGATAAAAAATGAGGAGAAATGAAAACAATTCTCCTTGTTGTGCCTTGCTACACCAATTGGAGGATGGTGCAGCATTCACACACATGTCCAGATTTATGATTTATGATAAATCTGGAGATGTGTCTTGTTCTATGAGTGTTCTGTGCAATTACGCACAGCAACACCTATAGAACGCCCTTTCAACACAAAGTGGTGTGTATAATAAATTCGTATTTACATGGAGAAGAAAAAGTACACAGAGTGCCTTTTCCTCTCTTTGTAAATATGAAAGAGTGTCTTGTGCTATAAGTATGTTACAAAAAGTGACATATTTTTGGCATAGGATGCTTCTAAAATTGCCCTATAAGTGCTTAGGGATTGGCAGATTATTATAATAAGAACATTTTGGTAGTGCATTGTTTTAAAAATTCAACAAGAATGGTAGGAGCTAAGCACAGACTTTTGTCTCCAGAGATGCTCAAAGAAGAATGATCGAAAACATTACGGCCCTTCAATAGGTAAAATGGGAAATATTATGAACCAGTCAAACTTTTTTTTTCATGTCAAATGATATACTATGCCAAGGAGATTCCAAACCTTCATACATTTAAACTTGCTGTTTTGAAGACTGTATGAATACTTTAATGCTTTTTACAGTTCTTTTTGCAAAGTATATAACACAATTTTCTTGTACTACAGTTAATGGCTAGGCCAATCCTTAACTATATAAGTAATAAGTAGAGTAATTTTAGTACTGCAAACAGAGAACAAGAGAAGTGTATAAGTACTTACGTTTTGGCAAACCATGTCCCATTTTATACCTCTCTCCAAATGTAAGTCTATGACACTATCTGCATATATCTGGTGTGTTACTTGGCCACAGGGACATTCAGTATTCATGTTAACTTTATCCTGTAACTTAAAACACACACTAAGCATCTTTCCAGACATATCTACTCCATCCATCTCCCCTTTCTTCACCAGTGTGCAAACACAGCCCATTGTGCATATTAATACTTAGTTAATCTTACCTTCACATTAATAGAAAAAAAATGCAACACATTTTTTTCAGTTGTTTTTTATAATTTATATTTCAGAAGATTTCAAATGTTAGAATTAGTATCTGTGAAAGAGAAAATAAATACAGTTATAATATATAATAATATATTTTTTACAACTAAGCATAATTTTAACATTTTGTTAAATTATTTTCTTTGCCTTTTTTGCAGTTATCCGAATAAATTGAATTTCACTACAAACAGTGATTTCAATCGTACTCATCATATAACAGCGGGCAAAAAAAACCTATCAATTAGATTGTTGAAAAAAGAAAATTCTATCTAACATATTTATCATATATCCATTTTTTTTTATATTCCACAAAGACTACATCCTCAATAACACACCATATAATACACATCACCCATATGTAAAATGCTTTCTTCTAAGAGAAATTTCTTACTTGAATATGTAAGAAATCAAATAATACGATAAACTATTACTCATACATCCTCAATAAAAAACCATATAATACAAATCACACATATATAAAATGGTTCCTTCTAAGCGAATTTTTTTACTTGAATCTGAAAGTACTAAAATAATGATTTAATAAAGGATTCTTTTTGTAATTTCTGTACACTGTAAATGAGGTTTTAAAAAATATATGCTGTGAGAATGTGCAACAAAAAGTCCATAATTCAAATGTACACCTTTCCTCAGGGCCAAATGGTATTGCTGAAATCCTTTCAACAGAAATTTTCCAATAGTAATGATATTAAGACATTTTAACATATTCCTAATACCCTGAATTATGTTCCTAAAACTTTGGCTTTAAAAATATTAGGTAGGAATTTGGTAATTCGCGAGGCAAACATTGTTTAAAATCCAATTGAGCATCATTACAATATGTCCATCCATTATCACATTTTAAATACGCAGTGTAATGTCCAGATGTTGTAGAAGGACCATCATGGAAAATTATTGCTACTGCTACAAAAGTTCTTCCTGAAATTGATAGTTGACTTGCCACAAAAAATGTTATCAAAGTTTCCAATTTTCTTCCATCAGCTGTACAACGTTGCATCATTAAAATGATATATTGTCCATATCTTTGTATAAATAATGTTGATAACATTTCTGAGTTGCATTGGCTACAGTCCATGTTCTGATTTGCTGATTTAACTAGTTTATTGAAAGACACTGATTTACAGTCTGGTAACGTCAAATATATAAATCTTTCAGTATCTATGTCAGTGCTACATGTGAACATGCAATTTTCACATTGATGTTCCCATTTATAACGAAGGACAAAAAGATTTTCAATTTCTATGCCTTCATTTTCCAATACAGTAAGCATATACATTAAAAATTCCTGAGCATCTTGTTGGATATTCTGCGTAAATTGTGTACAAGCAGAACATTTATCCAAAAGATTACGAATATCAGAAACGCTTTGCATTTTAGTTTTATCTGTTCTCAATTTTTCATAAACAGAATGCAACAAGGAACAAAATCTTTTTTCCCGTTTCTCCTCAATTTGCTCTTGCAATCTTTCAAGAAAAAAAACAACATTGACCACTACATTAGCATAACAGTTGATACCAGAAGTATTTTCAAAGTGATAACCAACAATCTGTTCTACAGTATCCTTTTTCTTTTTACTTGGGATCTCAACATTATTATGATTTTTTTCCTTTTCTAAAACTTCACTACAGATATTCTCATATCTTCTTTTTCGAACTACCACATGCTTTTCAAACACAGGATATTGCCCTAAATGGGGTGCATACACACTTCTTAACCTATTATATTCTTTTACACAGTTTGCATCTGCAGTAATCTTTGACTCATCAAAATCAATCAAAAACAAACCAGATAAACTTTTGACTCGCGACAAAGCAACATATGCCATACCCTCTTTAAACACAGTACTTGCAATGTTCACTAAAGCACTGTCTACACTTAATCCTTGAGATTTATGAATAGTCACTGCATATGCCAAAGAAAGAGGAAACTGTTTTCTACGTACATACAAATCTTTAACAAGCAAAAAACTAGCAGAACAACGAGCAATGTGTTTCACTTCTTTAATCTGATCAAATTAAATTTTTAAACATTCAATACCATCTTTTTTTTAATAATTCACAAAATCAACAACTTTTCCCATTGCTCCATTCACTAACCCTTTTTCAACATCCAAATTACGCCACAATATAACCCGACAGTTTACACATACATCAAAATTCTTTTCTAAATCTGCAGTTTTAGAAATAGAGTTTTCTAAAGAATCCAACTTTGTTTTCAATTTGTCCGTCAAAATAATAGTGATTCCTTCATGCTCTATTTTATCAATAGCTTCCATTTTAATTATTTGTTCATTTTCTAGCTTCAAAAGTTCTTCACTGAAAATAGAGCACTCACGCACTGTTGGCATTAAGCAGATTATAGAATTTTTTCTGCAACTTTTTATTATATTTTTTCTGGAAGTATATTTTCATTTGGAAACAAGTTTGTAAGTAGTCGACTTTGAAAAGCTTGTTTACCATGTTCTGTCAGTACTCCAGTTCTTATATCTTGAAGAATACTTCCATATTCAGCATCATTTGCCTGTCGCATATTTTTCGTGAGTTCATTGTACTCAAAATATGACCAAATGTTAACATTTCCAACACTTCCAAAGGACTTTTTGGTGTCTTCATGTGCAAGTGTTTTAAATACTGGTTGTCCTTTTACGGGAGTAAGTTGCAGTAGATCTCCCAAAACTATGACAGGTTTTCCTCCAAATAACACATCATACTCTGTTTTAAGACTTTGCTGCATTCTTAAATGTACAAAAGCAAGCATTAAATTTGAGACCATGCTTACCTCATCAATAACCAGAAGTTTCATTTTCTTTAGTACTCTTGAAACTTCTAAACAAGCTTCTCCAGATAGCTTGTGATATTCCAATTTGTTTTCATGCTCCACAGGTAGCATGAGTAAACGATGCAATGTAATTCCTTTAATGTTGTGTGCAGCCAACCCAGTTGGAGCAGTTACAACACAAATGTGAGTCCGTTGTTTTCTGTAGATAACTGGGGATGAATTTAATTAAGAAACTTTTTCCTGTCCCAGCTTGTCCACTCACATACATTTGTATAGGTTGAAATGAGGTGCATGTGCATTCTTTCTTTTCATGAAGAAGTCCATGGTCAATCTGTTGTTTGACTTGCCGATATATTTCATTCTGTTCAACAATTAGTTGTTCTTCCAAGTCGGCTAAGTCCGTAATATCTTCTTGAAATTGATGCATTGCTGTTTCCACCTCATTCATGGCGATTGCTGCTTCATTTTCAACAATTGGTTGTCCTAGTGGATCTTGACTCAGTGGAGCAGAGCTTTGACTGTCTTGAGAACTGTCCCTAGCAATATCAGCTTCAATAGTAGCTTCTTGATCAATTTGCAAAAACAGAACATTTTATGGTATCTTTACAAGCATTGAAGGAATCTTCATAGCTGTGAAAATCTCCAAGTAATTCCAATTCTGAACAACATGGTTTGTAGAGTTGCAAAAGTGCTAAATAGTAAAATTCCCTTTTATCAGGAGTGTCGCAACTCAGTTTCCTGTGATTAATTACATTTCCTTTCCTTTGTTTCACCAAACATCCTTCGGAACCAATAACTGCATATTTTCCATCATTGATGTTTTCTGTAGTATTCTGTTTAAAAGTGTAGTTTTGCAGCACTTCATAGAGACATATGTTCTCAAGATGATGACTTCTATTTGGATAATATGTGTCCAAAATTGGTTTTCAGAATATCTGTACTTCCTGGTTCATTTAATGCTAAATATTCAATTACTTGTACAGATTTAAGAACTCGATTTCATGTTGCAGCAAGACCTAGACTCACCCAAATGATTCTTCTAGATTTGGAGTATAAACTTGCAGTTGATAACCGATCTGAGCATTCATATGCTCCAATCTCTCGATGGGATAACATCTTCAAACTGAAACTGTATAATTTCTTACTTAGACTCTTCGCGTGAGAAATCTCTTCCCACATTTCTTTTAATTCGGTCTTTTCTGATTTTGTAATGTAGTATGTTACATACTGAGCGACAGCAATGGAATTATCTGCTACGTACTGAATATCCATGTTAGCATTCCACATAGAGAGAATAACCGGATTGTAATCATTTATGTATTTTGATTCTTCACATCTTCTCAAATTGTAGGAATTTTTGGGAGACTTTCTAGTGATAGTATGTCTCACTGCTGACATAAAACTGTTTACTCTTCCTTTTGATATTACAGGACGTGGAAATCCAAAACGACATTTGCTATAAAACTTTTCCTTAGACTTGTACTTTCATCAACAGTATTTTCCACATCGATGACTTTGGAATCGTAAGACTTGTTGCCTTAAATTGTTTTCTTCTGTGCTTTTGGGTATGGCACATGTGGCATATTCTTCAATGAACGACAAAACAGTATTATCAGAATCAGTTCCGAATTTGGGGGTATCTTTGATCCATATGAGCATATGTATGTGAGGAGCACCTCGAGCTTGATACTCCTTTCTCCATAAGTAATCCACAACTTCTCCAAGAGGAGGATTCTTTTTATTACAGATAAAAGACATCATAGCTTCAAATCTATGATTGAAATTCTTGCAAACAATAACAGGATCCAAAGAGCACAATTCTCCAGGTGTCTTGTATTCAATATTTTTTATATTCGAATTTGCCTCACGAAGAAATTCAAGTAAATCATCCCAAGCGTATTCAGCACAGCTTAGGGTAAGGAACCACTTAGGAGTTCCTAAGTTTCTTAGCATACATTTAAGTTCTCCATGACGAAGGTACCAATACTCACGCTGACATGCCATCAGATTAATCAGCTGAGATTCTAAATGATCATCTCTTTGATGTACTTTATCAATAAATTCCTTTACAGAAACATTTTGAAAATGTACTCCTGTTTTCAATATGTCATTCACTGCATATGAAAGTCCAGACAAGTCACTCTCAAACAAAAGATGAAATATATATGGGATATATTGTCGAAATCTTGGATCTTCTGCATACAATCTTGTTGTTCGATATTCAGATGCAGAAATCTGCACAGGCCGTTCATCATATCGTCCACCTTTTCCTGTTGGGAACAACTGCGGAAAACAACGAGCTTCCAAACTTTCTTCCCATACACTCATGGGACTTCCCTTTGCTTTTTTCATTTGGAATAACTCAATAGTATTCCCCATCACTTATTTGGAATGAAGTGGATGTGCACTGTAATGTTCATACATTTCTTCACATCTGGACATGTTCACTTTTTCAATTTGTCCACTTGACGTTTCAGTTTCTTCTGCTAAATCTATTTCTTCTTCTCCTACATACACATTTCTATAGTACTCATTATTTTTTATCAGATACAATGTTGCCTTTTGCACTTTTCTAACATCCACTCTTGCCATATTTTCTAGTTCTTAGTAGGAACGCCATTAACTAGAATAACTAGTGGTTAATTTTCTACATTCTCTACACCAATAGTTTCAACATTTTTCTTTAAATCTAGAGGTAAATATACAACTCTTCCTTTTAATCCTCTCTGTAAATCTGAAGGAGGCAATTTACCTGTTTTAGGCTCTATACGAACGATAGCCTGAAACGGGTGCACATATTGAATGAGAATAGACTCATAGGTATTTAAATCTATCAGTTCTGGAGGAATAGCAACCAACTCTAGATTATTATGAACAGCTCTAGTGGGCATTTTATTCTCATCTAATTTGTTATAACAATATTTGAAAATACGCTGGTCAGAACCCAAATCAAAACAATTCTCTACCAACAAATAAGTTGCAAATTCCTTCCACTTATCATTATTTTCTCTTTCACTTTTTAAATACAGATCAACAGTCCTAGTCTGATTTTTATAGTTCGTTCGCGGGCAACAAATACAAGAATAATTTGGCCTTTCACCTGAAATCACCTTAAACTTTGTAATTTGATCTTCAACATTTTTTGTACTACTATGTTCAACATTCTCTTCAACATTTTCTTCTATTAATGTATCAGTTTCTGCACTCTGTTGTTCAGGACCAAAGTAACAAAACTGAATGTCATCACAAACCTTCTGCACATCTGATACTGATCCACGCAAAAGAGCACTGTTCAACTCTTGTAACATTAATGCTGGACTTTTTGCATAATACAATCTTCTGACTAATTTCCGCATTTGAGTATAGTGTACAGCTAACATCCTGAAATGGTGAAAAATACTTTGACATACTTTCTTAGAAAAACAAGCCAGAGAATGACCTTGCAAACCAGTATTTTTTCTCACTCTGCAAGGGTCTAGTCCTTGCAATATTTTAATCTTTTGTTTAACAGATTTTTTACTATATGCTCGTAAAAAAATTGCGTAAAATATCAATAGATTCTTGTCGTACACTACAAATACTACTGCAATCACAAGTGTACACTGGGGCTTTAGGACGTCTGCCTAGAACTTCATCACCTATCACTTCCTCTGCATTTCTGGTAACCATTTTCTCTTTCTCAATTGGACAACCATTTCTAACCTCACAAGCTCGACCACTGGTATCAACTGCATGCAACAAATTATTGGTCTGTAAATAACTTTCTTCATTAAAGAAATGCTCAGAACTTGAAATGTGTTTCCATTCACCCAAATAAAATCACAAAAATTAGTTCTGTTAATTACTCTTTTACTCTTACTTTTGGCCTTCATTAAATGGATTGGTTTATCTAGTGATCAAATTCTGTTTAAAACTAAAATAAATAGTTTCCTTTTTACTGCAAAAGCCTTTTCAACAATGGATTCAATATGCTTCTTTAATAAAATTGTGCTCTTTTTCTATATTTTTTCATATCTTTCATCAAATTAAGAACCACTCTTTTGTAAAAAAATGTTTTACGTATTTCTTTGTACTGATTTTGCCTTCTTTTACCATACTTTCAATCTTTTGCATGTAAATTATCTTTTTTTCTTTTCCTGTTACTGCTTTTCTTTTGTCTAGTCAAATCATTGTCATTAGTTTGCACATTCTGCACAGTTTGTAGGCTTTGAAAGTTTTTTAATGAATTCCTTTGTTGTCTTACCAGAAGACTTCTTCTTTTTAGCCACATGATGTTGGTCATCCAATACTTGTTGTTGAATTTTCTTCGAATATTTTTCCTTTTTCTGTCCTTTTCTCTTTTTGGATTTTTCAGGCATGATAACTTTATTTTAATGATGATAAACAATATCTGTAAAAAGTAAACATAAATAAATGTAATTTAATACATTTATAAATTAAACTTTTCAATTATCATACAAATACATTCTATATAACAACCATTTAACCACTATGTTTTCTCTTCACTAATTGAAATTGTAATTTAAGGTGTACACATAACTAAATAGAGGATTACAGGCCAGCATGTGTAATGGTCGAAGGTTTCTACCAGTGCTTGTGTTATGCCCTGGGGCATTATATGAGTACTTACTCACTGACTGAATGATTACAGTCGAGCAAGGAGAATGCCTGGGAAAATGTATAAGTGTTTAGGTTTTGGCACAGTGAATGGATTAGTACATGGTGCTGAATGGGTCACTGGAGGTCTGCAACGGGAGTGACAGGGTGTTTATTGGAGTATATAAATACTGACTGGAGAATTGAAAGTGTGACAGACAAGTAGGTAGATGGTTAGAGGACTGCATGCATAGTGGATAGGCATTTGAAACAGTCCATGTGCAAAGGCCTGGGACACGCCATGAGTACTTGGGTACTGAGTGAAGGATTAGAGTAGTGCAAGGAGAGTGTCTGGGTGAATTTATAAGTGGTTGGGTTTTAGCACAGTGGATGGATTAGTACATGGTGCTGAATGAGTCACTAGAGGAATGCAAAGAGAGTGACAGGGAGTTTATTGGAGTGTATAGATACTGACTGGGGAATTGAAGGTGTGAAAGACAAGTGTGTAGGAGCTTATAGAACTGCATGCAGTGGATAGGCGTTTGAAGCACTCCAAGTGCTAAGGCTGGCTCACTGCATGAGTACTTGGGTACTGACTTAATGATTAGAAAAATGCAAGGAGAGTGCCTAGGTGAATTTATAAGTGGTTGTGTTTTGACGCAGTGAATGAATTAAGACATGGTGTTGAATGGGTCACTGGAAGAGTGTAAAGGGAGTGAACGTGTGTTTGCTGTAAGTGTATGGGTACTGACTGGGCAACTGAAGGTGTGAAAGAAAAGGGTGTAGGTGGTTAGAGGCCTGCATGCATAGTGGATAGGTGTTTGAATCAATCTATGTGCTAAGGCCTGGCTCACTGCATGAGTACTTGGGTACTGACTGAATGATTAGAGTATTGCAAGGAGAGTGCCTGGGTGAATTTATAAGTGTTTGGGTTTTGGCGCAGTGAATGGATTAGTAGATGGTGCTGAATGGGTCACTGGAGGAGTGTAAGGGGAGTGACAGGGTGTTTATTGCACTGTATAGATACTGACTGGGGTATTGAAGGTGTGAAAGACAAGTGTGTAGCTGGTTCGACATCTGCATGCATAGTGGTAGTGGATAGGGGTATGAAGCAGTCCATGTGCTAAGGCCTTGGTCACTGCATGAGTACCTGGGTACTGACTAAATCATTAGAGTACTGCAAGGAGAGTGCCTGGATGAATCTTTAAAGGGCTTGGGTTTTGGTGCAGTGAATAGATTAGTACATGGTGCTGAATGGGTCACTAAAAGAGTACAAGGGGAGTGACAGGGTATTTGCTGGAAGTGTATGGATACTGACTGGGCAATTGAAGGTGTGAAAGACAATTGTGTAGGTGGTTAGAGCCCTGCATGCATAATGGATAGGCGTTTGAATCAATACATGTGCTAAGGCCTGGCTCACTGCATGAGTACTTGGATACTGACTGGATGATTACAGTACTGCAAGGAGAGTGCCTCGGTGAATTTAGAAGTGTTTGGGTTTTGGCGCTGTGAATGGATAACTACATGGTGGTGAATGGGTCACTGGAGGAGTGTAAGGGGAGTGACAGGGTGTTTGCTGGAAGTGTATCGATACTGACTGGGGAATAGAAGGTGTAAAAGACAAGTGTGTAGGTGGTTAGAAGCCTTCATGCATAGTGGATAGGCATTTGAAGCGGTCCATGTGCAAAGGCCTGGCTCACTGCATGAGTACCTGGGTACTGACTGAATGATTAGAGTAGTGCAAGGAGAGTGCCTCAGGAAATTTATAAGTGTTTGGGTTTTGGCGCAGTGAATAGATTAGTACAATGGTGCTGAATGAGTCACTAGAAGAGTGCAAGGGGAGTGACAGGGTGTTTATTGGAGTGTAAAGATACTGACTGGGGTATTGAAGGTGTGAATGACAAGTGCGTAGCTGGTTCGACATCTGCATGCATAGTGGATAGGGGTTTGAAGCAGTCCATGTGCTAAGGCCTGGGTCACTGCATGAGTACCTGGGTACTGACTGAATCAGTAGAGTATTGCAAGGAGGGTGCCTGGATGAATTTTTTAAGGGTTTGGGTTTTGGTGCAGTAAATAGATTAGTACATGGTGCTGAATGGTTCACTAGAAGAGTGCAAGGGGAGTGACAGGGTGTTTGCTGGAAGTGTATGGATACTGACTGGGGAATTGAAGGTGTGAAAGACAAGTGTGTAGGTGCTTAGAGGACTGCATGCATAGTGGATAGGCGTTTGAAGCACTCCATGTTCTTAGGTCTGACTCACTGTATGAGTACTTGGGTACTGACTGAATGATTAGAGTACTGCAAGGAGAGTACCTGGGTGAATTTATAAGTGGTTGTGTTTTGGCGCAGTGAATGGATTAAGACATGGTGCTGAATGGGTCACTGGAAGAGTGTAAGGGGAGGGAAAGTGTGTTTGTTGGAAGTGTATGGATACTCACTGGGGAATTGAATGTATGAAGTGTGTATGTGGTTAGAGGCCTGCATGCATCGTGGATAGGCGTTTTAATCAGTCCATGTGCTAAGGCCTGGCTCACTCCTTGAGTACCTTGGTACTGACTGAATGATTAGAGTACTGCAAGGAGAGTGCCAGGGTGAATTTATAAGTGTTTGGGTTTTGGTTTAGTGAATGGATTAGTAGATGGTGCTGAATGGGTCACTGGAGGAGTGTAAGGGGAGTGACAGTGTGTTTGCGGGAACTGTATGAATACTGACTAGGGTATTGAAGGTGTGAAAGACAAGTGTGTAGGTGATTAGAGGCCTACATGCATAGTGGATAGGTGTTTGAATCAATCCATGTGCTAGGACCTGGCTCACTGCATGAGTACTTGTGTACTGACTGAATGATTAGAGTATTGCAAGGAGAGTGCCTGAGTGAATTTATAAGTGTTTGGGTTTTGGCACAGTGAATAGATTAGCACATGGTGCTGAATGGGTAACTGGAGGAGTGTAAGGGGAGTGACAGGGTATTTATTGGAGTGTATAGATAATGACTGGGGTATTGAAGGTATGAAAGACAAGTGTGCAGGTGGTAACAGGACTGCATGCATAGTGGATAGGGGTTTGAAGCAGTCCATGTGCTAAGGCCTGGGTCACTGCATGAGTACCTGGGTGCTGACTGACTGAATCATTAGAGTACTGCAAGGAGAGTGCCTGGATGAATCTTTTAATGGTTTGGGTTTTGGCGCAGTGAATGGATTAGTACATGGTGGTGAAAGGGTCACTAGAGGAGTACAAGGAAAGTGACAGGGTATTTGCTGGAAGTGTATGGATACTGACTGGGGAATTGAAGGTGTGAAAGACAATTGTGTAGGTGGTTAGAGGCCTGCATGCATAGTGGATAGGCATTTGAATCAATCCATGTGCTGAGGCCTGGCTCACTGCATGAGTACTTGGGTACTGACTGAATGATTATAGTACTGCAAGGAGAGTACATGGGTGAATTTATAAGTGTTTGGGTTGTGGCGCAGTGAATGGATTAGTACATGGTGCTGAATGAGTCACTAGAGGAGTGCAAGGAGAGTGACAGGGTGTTTGCTGGAAGTGTATGGATACTGACTGGGGAATACAAGGTGTGAAAGAAAAGTGTGTAGGTGGTTAGAGGCCTGCATGCATAGTGGATAGGCGTTTGAATCAATACATGTGCTAAGGCCTGGCTCACTGCATGAGTACCTGGGTACTGACTAAATCATTAGAGTACTGCAAGGAGAGTGCTTGGGTGCATCTTTTAAGGGTTTGGGTTTTGGTGCAGTGACTGGATTAGTACATGGTGCTGAATGGATCAGTGAAGGAGTGCAAGTGGAGTAACAGGGTGTTTGCTGGAGTGTATAGATACTGACTGGGGAATTGAAGGTGTGAAAGACAAGTGTGTAGGTGGTTAGAGGACTGCATGCATAGTGGATAGACGTTTGGATCAATCCATGTGCTAAGGCCTGGCTCAGTGCATGAGTACTTGGGTTCTGACAGAATGATTAGAGTTTTTTAACCAGTTATGTGTATGCAAAGACATGAAGTACCCAAAACCTTCCCTCAGAATGGTTCCTAAATGCATACAGACTCACAGTGTGATTCTAGACAACAAACACTATCCCTTGCATATTACCAAAACACATTTTCTTGTCTGGAATGGGTAAACAGAGTACACACAATCCACATATTTTACTACTGCACATTATTGTAGAACCCTGACTCATTTTACAAATACATAAGCAATGACTGGTTTCTAATTCTACCAAAGTGTGAGAACAGGATAGGTTTTTAAGCAGTTATGTGTCTGCAAACACATACAATACCCAAATCCTTCTCTCAGAACAGTTCCTAAATGCACTCAGACTCACAGTGTGATTCTAGAAAACAAACAGTATCCCTTGTATTTTACCAAAACACATTTAGTATTCTTGAAGAGGTAATGTGACTGCACACATTCCTCATATTTTACTACTGCACATTAGTGTATAAGCTTGACTCATTTTGCAAACACATAAGCAATACGTAATTTCTATTTCTACCAAAACGTGAGAACAGGATAGGTTTTTAAGCAGTTATGTGTCTGCAAACAAATGAAATGTCCAAATGCTTCTCTCAGAATAATTCACAAATGCACACAGACTCATAGTGTGATTCTAGACAAACAACACTATCCTTTGCTTTTTACTAAAACACATTTACTAGTCTACAAGGGGTAAGATAAGTGCATACATTTCACATATTTTAGCACTGCATTTTAGTGTTGAAGCCTGACTCATTTTGAAAATACATAAACATTAACTGGTTTCTAATTCTACCAAAACGTGTGAACATGATAGTTTTTTAAGCACTTATGTGTCTGCAAAAACATGAAATACCCAAATCCTTCTCTCACAACGGTTCCAAAATGCACAGAGACTCACAGTGTGATTCTAGACAAACAACACTATTCCTTGCACTTTCCCAAAACACATTCACTAGTCTGGAAGGGGTAAAGTGGCTGCACACATTCTACATATTTCAATACTGCATACTACTGTGAAAGCCTGACTCATTTTCTGAATGAATAAGCAATGACTGGCTTCTAATGCTACTAAAACTTGACAACATGACAGGTTTTAAAGCCGTTATCTCTCAGCAAATACCCAATGTAACCAAATGCTTCTCTCACAATGGTTGCCCAAATGCACACAGACTCACAGTGTGATTCTAGACTAGCAACACTATCCCTTGCATTTTTCCAAAACACATTTACTAGTCTACAAGAGGTAAGGTGACTGCACACTTTGCACATATTTTACTACTGCACATTAGTGTAGAAGCCTCACTCATTTTGCAAAGACATAAGCACTGACAGGTTTCTAATTCTACCAAAACATGAAAACAGGAACTACCCACATTTTTCTGTCACAATGGTTCCCAAATGCACACAGACTCACCATGTGATTCTAGACAAGAAAAACTACTCCCTGGACTTTTAGCAGCAGAAACACATTACTCTTATTAAAAACAAAATGCACCACATACATCCCCTCACAAATGAATAACTCACCTTTCAAATTGTTTTGTAGATTAAAAAGTATGTCAGTCACACACCAGATTTTCTTATACAGAATCTCTGTATTATACTGCTTTCAGGAAAACCAAAGAATGGCAAAATTTCCCTCTCATTCTGCACACATATACTTGTAAATATCAAATCACATTGCTTCCCACATTAATTCAAATGCAAACACACATTTCTATTGGTTACATATTTCAACCCTTTCCAATTGACATAAGTTTGAACCGTACACCCAATCTGCCTTCTGCCTGTTACCATAGTAACAGTTCATGGAACTCTCAACTGAGCACACAGGTCACAAGTTCAGCACACAGTGTTGCTAATCAAAACAGCAAGTGTGCTTGACTTTTCACTATACCAGCTTATCCCATATGATGTTCTTTTCAAACAGTTTTTGTTAACCAATAAGAAACATGCTTTTGAAAAGGAGAAACATGCACCCTAGTTTTCAGACTAGAATGTTCTCAAACAACCAATCTTTTCTTTTTCTTTTTCAAAACTGTATCTTATCCACCATTTTAGAAAAATCTTAGTTTTCAAACTGCCATTTCATTAACAGAGAACATCTCAGTGCATCCAGACCTCCTATCAAGATGCTTAGAGTGTGGATTGTGGGACACAGCTATATTTTCTGGAGCTAAAGGTATGCAGAAACCAAAGGCATTGACAAAGACCTAGCTTTGCCAAATGTGGACATTAAATGGATTGGACAGAGAGGGTTAAAGTGGCACCAATTGATGCCATTGGTTAAATCCTTTTTACATCTCCAACACCCTGACCTCATAATTGTGCACTGTGGTGGCAATGACCTAGGCACTTTGACTGAGGTAGGTCTGGAAATGCTTATCAAGGACACCTTTGCAGAATTGATGTCACTTTCCCCCAAACTGCCTTTGTCTATTCTAACATATGCCAAAGGCAGAAGTGGAACTGGTCCAATCAATTTTGTCCACAGATTGAGAAAGCATGTCAATAAATCTGTTTCTGCTTATCTCAGAGATTATAGGATGGGGTCCATTTACAACAACAATCTGCGTTTTAATATGCAAGGCATCTGTAGGAGAGATGGTGTACATTTTACTGATGAGGGTAACAGAGTCTTCCTCAAAAACTTTAGACTCTTTTAGAGCCACTCAAGATCGAAACACATAAGCTTGATGTTTATCTGAAAAATATTTCACTTTTTTTGCTTGGAGTCGCGCACCCAATGCGTTAGGAATGGCGCACCCTACGCAAGAGGAATCGTGCACGTACACACCAGGGACTGCAAGCAAAATCATGCACCCAACGCGATAGGAGTCGTGCACCCAACGCGTGCACATCAGGGGGCCGCGCTGGATGCGCGACTCCTAATTTTACCATAAAAAAAAATAGCACATATTACTAATTTCTATTCTCCCCAGGGACCCCATCCCCCGGGGCCTATATACAACGTTGGAGACCATGGAGGGAGCCCCAATGCCCCCACGGTCCCAGACGGCTCCCTGCGTCCTTCCGGAGCCGGCATTGCATTTCCACACAGGGAGCTGCTAACATGCACCTCCCCATGAGGAAAAGCAATATGGTTTGCATTTTGAAAGAGAGAGAAGGTTTCCTGCTCTCTCCTTCAAAATCCAAACCAAGTTTGCTATGACAGGGCGGGAGCCTCGGCTCACGCCCTGCCATAGCAAACAGCAGTGTCCCCGGGGTAGGCACCCCAAGACACTGCAGGAGCTGGCCCTGGGGGTGGCATTCCCCAGGGCCATGACAGGCTCCAGGAGGGGGGCCACGCGGCCCCCCTCCCACAATATTAAAAGCCCCAGGGGATGGTGGTCCCGGGGTTTGGGGGGTCTTTGTGCCCCCCGCAACCATTTATTTTGTAGACCCAGGGGGTGGCGGTCACCGGGGCTGTGGGTCCCCCCTGGGCCCCCGATTAAATGTTTCATTTTTTCCCCCGGGATTTGGCCCCCCGGGTGCTAATTATTAAAGAAGCGCGGGAGTCCTCTCTTTGTTTTTTTTGTTTTTACGGCCGGCGCGCATTTTGCCGTTTTTTCACACAAAACAAAATTGGGCCCTGGGGTTCCTTGTGGAGCCCCCTTAGCAGATCTAGAGGGTCAGTGTATTTCTACCCTGCCCCCTTTATACGTTTTGCACACTTCATCCACTAATCTCTAAAGCCTCGCTTCTACCGAGGCACAAAATGGCTGCCAACACTTCCTGGTTTGGAGTGTTTACAGTCAGTTGACAGCCAATTAGCATGCAGCTAGTGATTGGGAGGGTGCGCGCTGGGTGCGCATAGGGTGCGCGGATCCTCCGAGGCCATAGATATATCTATGATTTTACTTTTGATTTTCTCAGCAACTACTGAACGGATTTACACCATTTAACCAAAAGGCATGAGTGTGAACCAAGGTCTACCTTTCTGCCAAATTTGGTGTAATTCCGTTCAGCATTCGGGCTGGAGCTGCGACTAACGGTCCCTATGGAAAATTACATGGGAAAACACATTTTGGGACCCCCTTTTTTCTTGGCTCCCGCTTGATGAATCACCCCAAGACTTTCAGGATAGGAGCGGACCGGAGCGGGCCACGAGTTTTAAAAATTTTGCGAAGATTCGTCAACCGGCGCCAAAGTTATTCTAAATATAATGTTGCGGATTTCCTATGGATAATAGGTCCTAACTATAACTAACTACTGGCGACCGCCAGTAGAATATGTATACATATACAACCTAAGTAGTTATAGTTACGACCTTGTTTCTAATCAAAACATTTTTTTTCTTTTGCTAATATCTTTGGTGCAGTTAAACGAATCTTCCCAAAATGTAAAAAAAATAATGGCTCACTCACTTTAGTTGCTTTCTTGAAAATTTTGGGGTGATCCGTCATGCAGGGGCCGAGAAAAAGGGGGGGCCCAAAATGCTTTTTCTCCATGTTACTTTCCATAGGAAACTGTTGACGCAGCTACAGCCCGAATTGCTGAACACAATTACAGCAAATATGGCAGAAAGATAGCTCTTGGTCCAGAGTGCACTCTTTTTGTTAAATGGTGTAAATCTGTTCTGTAGTTCCTGAGAAATTTAAACATTTCTCAGATAAACAAACATAGCCGCAGAGCATCCGCAAACCCTTTCGATCTCGTGCCTGAGATCTGATTGGCTGCAAACACTTCAAACCAGGATGTTTTGGCAGCCATCTTGTGACTCGTTGAACCAAGTCACAAGAAGGAAGGTGAAAAAAGGTTAAAAATCAAGAAAAGGGAGCAGGGTAGAAACACCCTGACCCCCTAGGCTTACTCCTGTGCTTTGTTTAATTAGACACTGGCTGGGCCAGGTCCCGGGGGCAGTGATCAAAATACGTGTGGGTGCTAAGCTTATTGAAAGTGGGGGCCACACGGCCCCTGCGGCCCCAGAGACCACCACCTTCCCGGGGCTTTATTTCTTAAATAAATGCACGGAGCAGCTCCTGCCTCCCCCACCCAGCCCCGAGGACCACCACCTCCCCGTTGCTAAATTGAAAAGATACATGGGGGAGCTCCAGTCCCCCCATCTTAGCTCTGGGGACCACCACCTCCCCGGGGCTATATTAAGAAATAAAGTGTGGGGGGGCTCAAGCCCCACCACAAGGCCTCTAGAACAATCAATCAATCAAGAAATTTGTAAAGCATGCTGCTCACCCATGAGGGTCTCAAGGCGCTGGGGGGAGGGGTGCTGCTACTGCTCGAATAGCCAAGTCTTGAGTAGCCTTCTGAAGGATAGTAGGTCCTCGGTCTGTGGTAGGATTATGGGGAGGGTGTTCCAGGTCTTGGCGGCGAGGTGTGAGAACCATCTGCTGCCGGTGGTCCCTCTTCGGATGCGGGGGACGGTGGCGAGGTCAGTGGAGTGCATGGGTGAGGAGCTTGAAGGTGATCCTCTTGTTGACAGGAAGCCAGTGTAGGTCTCTCAGGTGGGATGTGATGTGGCTGTGGCGAGGGATGTCGAGGATCAGGCGTTCAGAGGTGTTCTGTATGAGTTGTAGTCGTTTCAGGAGTTTGGCCGGGGTTCCTGCGTAGAGGGCGTTTCCGTAGTCCAGCCTGCTGATGACGAGGGCCAGGGTGACCGTTCTTCTTGTTTTAGTGGGGATCCACCTGTAGATCTTGTGGAGCATGTGGAGGGTCTTGAAGCAGGATGATGAGACGGTGTTGACTTGCTTGGTCATGGAGAGTGTTGAGTCGAGGATAAACCCCAGGTTGCGTGCATGGTCGGTGGGTGTTGGTGCTGCTCCCAGTGCTGTCGGCCACCAGGAGTCGTCCCATGCTGAGGGGTTGGGGCCGAGGATGAGGACCTTCGTTTTGTCTGAGTTCAGCCTCAGACGGCTGTTCTTCATCCATTCGGTGACAGCTTTCATTCCTTTGTGGAGGTTGGTTTTGGCTGTGAGGGGGTCTTTGTTGAGGGAGAGGATCAGCTGGGTGTCATCGGCGTAAGAGATGATGTTGAGGTCGTGCAGTCGGGCGACGTGAGCGAAGGGTGCCATGTAGATGTTGAACAATGTTGGGCTGAGGGATGATCCTTGGGGTACGCAACAGATGATCTCGGATGCTTTGGAACGGAAAGGGGAGAGGCGGACGCTCTGGGTTCTGCTGGAGAGGAAGGAGGTGGTCCATTCTAGAGCCTTGTCTCTGATCCCTGCCTTGTGGAGGCGTGTGCGTAGAGTGCGGTGGCAGACAGTGTCAAAGGCGGCTGATAGGTCCAGGAGGATGAGGGCCGCGCTTTTGCCATTGTCCAGCAGGGCCCGATGTTATCTGTGGTGGCGATGAGGGCAGTTTCGGAACTGTGGTTGCTGCGGAACCCGGACTGGGACAGGTCCCGAATGTTGTTCTCCTCGAGGTAGCGGGTCAGCTGTCTGTTGACGGTTTTCTTGAGGACCTTCACCGGGAACGGGAGTAGGGAAATGGTCAGAAGTTCTTGAGGTCCACCTTGAGTTTCTTGAGTTGATCTTGGCGTGCTTCCAGCTCTCCGGGAAGGTCGCAGTCTCGAAGGAGATGTTGATGGCCTTGCGGGATGGGGTGCGATGGTGGCGCTAGCTTTGTTGAAGATGTAGTGTGGGCATGGGTCTGAGGGAGAGCCAGAGTAGATGGTGTTCATGATTTTGATGGTGTCCTCGTCGTTTATGGTGGTCCAGGTGAGCAGGGGGTTGATGTGGGTGGTGGCCGTAGGGTCTGAGGTGTCAGTGACTGTCGAGGCGGTCAGGTTGTTGAAGCCACCTACCTGGGGCTTTAGTATTGATGGAGAGGGGCCACCTCCAAGTGCCGGCTCCAGCAATGTCCCAGGGTGCCCACCCCTGGGACATTGCAGTTTGCTATGGCTTAAGCTATAGCAAACTCAGCTTCGTTTCATGGAAACAAGAGCATTGAAATGCAGCCCACCTTCCTTAAAAAAATAAATACTTTAAAAAGGCCGGACCATGGGGGATGGGGTGCCCAGGGAAGAAATCAGCCTTGGGATTGGCCAGCACGGCCCCCCTCCCATTTTATTACCCAAAAACAAAATGGGTCAGGCCCCGGAGGATTGGGTTCTCGGGGCCGAAAAGCATCAAGGGAAAAATAAAAAATTAAAAACAAGAAAACAGAAGCCGGCAACTTGCAGAAGCCTGCCCCTTTCTTCACTACTCTGCAAACATGCCTACTGGTATGCTCTTGGTTGGAGGATGAAGTCCCCTTCATTGCTGAGGGTCATTAGGGGCCAACTAGCCCACCTGTTACCTCCAGTAAGCCCCACGCAGCTGGATTGCTGAGAGGTGGTTGGAGGCAATGCCCCTTTTCCCACCACTATGCAAATGCACCTCTCAGCACACTGCTGGTGGGGTGATGAGGTCCCCATGCCTCTTGAGGGCCTCAGGAGTAAAGTAGTTTTCATCCCCAAAGCAGCAGTGCGCAAGGAAGCCCCCAGTTGGCCCCCAGGGACCCTTGAGAGGCTTGAGAGACTTCATCCCCCAACCAAGGGCATGCCAGGAGGTGCATTTGCGGAGTGGTAGAGAAAGGGGGCGTGGCTTGCAACCACCTCTCAGCAATATCACTGTGTGGGGATTATTGGAGGTAACAGATAGGCTAGGTGGCCCCTAAGGATCCCCAGCAGCAAAGGGGACTTCATCCCCCAACAGCCCCTCCTGTTACCTCCAGTAAGTCCCATGCAGCGGGATTGCTAGGAGGTCTTTGGAGGCCATGTCCCCTTTCTCCACCACTCTGCAAACACACCTCCTGGTGCACTACTGGTTGGGGAATGAAGTCCACTTTACTACTGAGGGGCCTTGGAGGCCAAGAAGCTCTCCTGGTACCTCCTGTAAGTCCTATGCAGTGGAATTCCTGAGCGTTGTTGGAGGCCCAGCCCCCTTTCTCCACCACTCTGCAAATGAGACTGCTAGATAAAAAAAACATCGGAATTCCCTGAAAAAAACACAGGTTTCAGGGATGTTATAGTTAGGAATCAGCGTTTAAAAAACCTTAGAAATTTGCTTAAAAAACCCCCACAGGTTTCAGGGACGTTGCAGTTAGAATTTAGCATTAAAAAAACCTTAGAAATTCACAGAGAAAAACAAAGGTTACAAGGACGTTATAGTTAGGCTGATATTTCTCTCGTACAAAACCAGAGAAATTCAGCCGTTATAGCATTGCCTATGGCCTCATATATTACATCACTCATAACATGGTCAGTGACATCACTGATGATATCTCATATGACATCACTGATGAATTCAGTGATGACATTATCCATAGCATCTCTGACACACCCACACACACCCCTATAGAATCTTATAGATGGACTGCCACTCCCACAAACCCACTCACATAGCCATAACAGCACTTACACACCCACTCACTGATTCATTGACCTGTACATACATCCACTCATACACCCATACTGCCACTCATAGACCCACTCACTTACTAATACAGCCATTGACATATCCACTCATACAGCCATACAGATGCTTACATACTGAGTGAGTCACCCATAGAACTACTCACACACCTAGACACGCACCCATACAGTCAATCATACAGCCACTTACTCACCCAAACGGTTACACACCCACCCACTTACTTACACATGCAAATAGTAACACATACTCACTCAGCAATACTATCACTGACAGAAGCATACACTCGTCTATATAGTCACTCTCACATTTACTCACTCACACATCCAGTCACTCATATACCCCATCACTCATGTATACTGCCTTTCACATTCTTAACCATACTGATACATGCACTCATTCACCGATACAGCCATAGAGACACTCACTCACCCTTATAATATTTCACACATGCAAGAGTACCCCGTACAGCCACTGACTCACCCACTCACTGCTTCATATAGGCAGTCACATACCTCCTCAGCCACAAACACAGACACCCAGACAACTATATATGTAATCAGACAACCAATCACCCATATAGCCATTCACATACCCACTAACACACTGGGGTTCTCTTCTCTTTGCGACTGGGTGGTCTGCGTTGATCTTGATGCTCCTCCATCTTGAAGGCTTCAAATCTGCTTTCACCGCAGGCCATCGCCTAATCAAGACAGCAAAGAAAGCAGCCATCCAGGAGTGCATCAATGCAAACACAAATAATAGCAAAGAACTCTTTGCCATTTGCTAAACACAGCAGAGATAGCAGACATTTTCCCATCTCAAGACCTCTGCGATGAACTCGCCACCTTCGTCCACCAGAACATCAAGAAGATCTATGACAGTTTTGCTTCCCGAGAACCATCCACTCCACCTGCAACCACTGCACCCAATGGCTCCAAACCACAGCAGACCTTAACCAGTTGGACCACCCTGACGTCTGATGACACCCTCAGGATCATGAAGAGCATCCACTCCAGAGCCCCCTCAGATCTCTACCCTCACAACATCTTCAATAGAGCCAGCACCCCCATCGCACCCGAACTCTGCTGCACCATCAACTGCTCCATTGAGTCTGCAACCTTCCCAAAAGACTGGAAGCACACAGAGATCAACCCCCTGCTGAAGAAGCCACCTGCCAACCCGTCGGACCTCAAGAATCACAGACCCATCTTTCTGCTCCCTTTCCACACCAAGTCCAGGAAAACGGTCACCCATGCACTTGTCAGCAGCAGACTCGAGTACAGTAACACACTCTACGCAGCACTACCCAGAAACTCCAAAAGAAACTGCAGAACATCCAAAACTCCTCCGCCAGACTCATCCTGAATATCCCACGCCACAACCACATCACCGGCCTACCTGAGGGGCCTACACTGGCTACCTGTCAACAAAAGAATCACCTTCAAGCTCCTCACGCACACCAACAAAGCCCTCTACAAAGCTGGACCTGCATACTTCAACCTCTGCCTTTCCTTCTGCACTCCCACCAGACATCTTTGCTCCACCCAACTGGCCCTGGCCACCATCCCATGGATCTGCAAGACCATGGCTGGAGGAAGAGCCTTCTCCTAAATTGCTGCAAAGACCTGGAATTCCCTGCTACTGCATCTCAGGCAATCACCATTGCTTCCACAATTAAGAAAGGACCTCAAGGCTGGCTCTTCGACTTAACCGTAGACTACCCCCACCCCCACTGAGTGCCTTGAAACCCTCAAAGGTGAGTAGTCATGCTTTATAAGATCAGTGATTGAAGTTCAGGCCAACCACTATGGAGACAAGGCACAGAACCAAGTTTGGCTGGCTCACTGGGGGTTGTACCTTATATCGGTGCGTGGTTGGCGCTGTACTACTTTGCAAGGCTTGGCATCATCCGATATCATTTCCTATGAAGCTGTGCAGCAATGCTCTGCAGGACTTTGCGTTGATCAGCGTCTATGCTGATGAAGCTTGCAACTGTCCGATGAGGCTTTGAAGCACTTTGTATCGCTTTGGGTAGGTTCTGATTTAGCTTGTAGCTGTGTGACGAGGCTTTGCGGGGTTTTGCACCACTAGGCTGAAGTTTGGATGAAGCTTTCATTCCTTATATTTTACTACTGCACATTAGTGTATAAGCTTGACTCATTTTGCAAACACATAAGCAATACGTAATTTCTATTTCTACCAAAACGTGAGAACAGGATAGGTTTTTAAGCAGTTATGTGTCTGCAAACAAATGAAATATCCAAATGCTTCTCTCAGAATAATTCACAAATGCACACAGACTCATAGTGTGATTCTAGACAAACAACACTATCCTTTGCTTTTTACCAAAACACATTTACTAGTCTACAAGGGGTAAGATAAGTGCATACATTTCACATATTTTAGCACTGCATTTTAGTGTTGAAGCCTGACTCATTTTGAAAATACATAAACATTAACTGGTTTCTAATTCTACCAAAACGTGTGAACAGGATAGTTTTTTAAGCACTTATGTGTCTGCAAAAACATGAAATACCCAAATCCTTCTCTCACAACGGTTCCAAAATGCACAGAGACTCACAGTGTGATTCTAGACAAACAACACTATTACTTGCACTTTCCCAAAACACATTCACTAGTCTGGAAGGGGTATAGTGGCTGCACACATTCTACATAATTCAATACTGCACACTACTGTGAAAGCCTGACTCATTTTCTGAATGAATAAGCAATGACTGGCTTCTAATGCTACTAAAACTTGACAACATGACAGGTTTTAAAGCCGTTATCTCTCAGCAAATACCCAATGTAACCAAATACTTCTCTCACAATGGTTGCCCAAATGCACACAGACTCACAGTGTGATTCTAGACTGGCAACACTATCCCTTGGATTTTTCCAAAACACATTTACTAGTCTACAAGAGGTAAGGTGACTGCACACTTTGCACATATTTTACTACTGCACATTAGTGTAGAAGCCTCACTCATTTTGCAAAGACATAAGCACTGACAGGTTTCTAATTCTACCAAAACATGAAAACAGGATACGTTTTTAAGCAGTTATCTGTCTGCAAACACATGAACTACCCACATTTTTCTGTCACAATGGTTCCCAAATGCACACAGACTCACCATGTGATTCTAGACAAGAAAAAATACTCCCTGGACTTTTAGCAGCAGAAACACATTACTCTTATTAAAAACAAAATGCACCACATACATCCCCTCACAAATGAATAACTCACCTTTCAAATTGTTTTGTAGATTAAAAAGTATGTCAGTCACACACCAGATTTTCTTATACAGAATCTCTGTATTATACTGCTTTCAGGAAAACCAAAGAATGGCAAAATTTCCCTCTCATTCTGCACACATATACTTGTAAATATCAAATCACATTGCTTCCCACATTAATTCAAATGCAAACACACATTTCTATTGGTTACATATTTCAACCCTTTCCAATTGACATAAGTTTGAACCGTACACCCAATCTGCCTTCTGCCTGTTACCATAGTAACAGTTCATGGAACTCTCAACTGAGCACACAGGTCACAAGTTCAGCACACAGTGTTGCTAATCAAAACAGCAAGTGTGCTTGACTTTTCACTATACCAGCTTATCCCATATGATGTTCTTTTCAAACAGTTTTTGTTAACCAATAAGAAACATGCTTTTGAAAAGGAGAAACATGCACCCTAGTTTTCAGACTAGAATGTTCTCAAACAACCAATCTTTTCTTTTTCTTTTTCAAAACTGTATCTTATCCACCATTTTAGAAAAATCTTAGTTTTCAAACTGCCATTTCATTAACAGAGAACATATCAGTGCATCCAGACCTCCTATCAAGATGCTTAGAGTGTGGATTGTGGGACACAGCTATATTTTCTGGAGCTAAAGGTATGCAGAAACCAAAGGCATTGACAAAGACCTAGCTTTGCCAAATGTAGACATTAAATGGATTGGACAGAGAGGGTTAAAGTGGCACCAATTGATGCCATTGGTTAAATCCTTTTTACATCTTCAACACCCTGACCTCATAATTGTGCACTGTGGTGGCAATGACCTAGGCACTTTGACTGAGGTAGGTCTGGAAATGCTTATCAAGGACACCTTTGCAGAATTGGTGTCACTTTCCCCCAAACTGCCTTTGTCTATTCTAACATATGCCAAAGGCAGAAGTGGAACTGGTCCAATCAATTTTGTCCACAGATTGAGAAAGCATGTCAATAAATCTGTTTCTGCTTATCTCAGAGATTATAGGATGGGGTCCATTTACAACAACAATCTGCGTTTTAATATGCAAGGCATCTGTAGGAGAGATGGTGTACATTTTACTGATGAGGGTAACAGAGTCTTCCTCAAAAACTTTAGACTCTTTTAGAGCCACTCAAGATCGAAACACATAAGCTTGATGTTTATCTGAAAAATATTTCACTTTTTTTGCTTGGAGTCGCACACCCAATGCGTTAGGAATGGCGCACCCTACGCAAGAGGAATTGTGCACATACACACCAGGGACTGCAAGCAAAATCATGCACCCAACGCGATAGGAGTCGTGCACCCAACGCGTGCACATCAGGGGGCCGCGCTGGATGCGCGACTCCTAATTTTACCATAAAAAAAAATAGCACATATTACTAATTTCTATTCTTCCCAGGGACCCCATCCCCCTTGGCCTATATACAATGTTGGAGACCATGGAGGGAGCCCCAATGCCCCCACGGTCCCAGACGGCTCCCTGCGTCCTTCCGGAGCCGGCATTGCATTTCCACACAGGGAGCTGCTAACATGCACCTCCCCATGAGGAAAAGCAATATGGTTTGCATTTTGAAAGAGAGAGAAGGTTTCCTGCTCTCTCCTTCAAAATCCAAACCAAGTTTGCTATGACAGGGCGGGAGCCTCGGCTCACGCCCTGCCATAGCAAACAGCAGTGTCCCCGGGGTAGGCACCCCAAGACACTGCAGGAGCTGGCCCTGGGGGTGGTGTTCCCCAGGGCCATGACAGGCTCCAGGAGGGGGGCCACACGGCCCCCCTCCCACAATATTAAAAGCCCCAGGGGATGGTGGTCCCCAGGGTTTGGGGGGTCTTTGTGCCCCCCGCAACCATTTATTTTGTAGACCCAGGGGGTGGCGGTCACTGGGGCTGTGGGTCCCCCCTGGGCCCCCGATTAAATGTTACATTTTTTCCCCCGGGATTTGGCCTCCCGGGTGCTAATTATTAAAGAAGCGCGGGAGCCCGCTCTTTGTTTTTTTTGTTTTTACGGCCGGCGCGCATTTTGCCGTTTTTTCACACAAAACAAAATTGGGCCCTGGGGTTCCTTGTGGAGCCCCCTTAGCAGATCTAGAGGGTCAGTGTATTTCTACCCTGCCCCCTTTATACGTTTTGCACACTTCATCCACTAATTTCTAAAGCCTCGCTTCTACCGAGGCACAAAATGGCTGCCAACACTTCCTGGTTTGGAGTGTTTACAGTCAGTTGACAGCCAATTAGCATGCAGCTAGTGATTGGGAGGGTGCGCGCTGGGTGCGCATAGGGTGCGCAGATCCTCCGAGGCCATAGATATATCTATGATTTTACTTTTGATTTTCTCAGCAACTACTGAACGGATTTACACCATTTAACCAGAAGGCATGAGTGTGAACCAAGGTCTACCTTTCTGCCAAATTTGGTGTAATTCCGTTCAGCATTCGGGCTGGAGCTGCGACTAACGGTCCCTATGGAAAATTACATGGGAAAACACGTTTTGGGACCCCCTTTTTTCTTGGCTCCCGCTTGATGAATCACCCCAAGACTTTCAGGATAGGAGCGGACCGGAGCGGGCCACGAGTTTTAAAAATGTTGCGAAGATTCGTCAACCGGCGCCAAAGTTATTCTAAATATAATGTTGCGGATTTCCTATGGATAATAGGTCCTAACTATAACTAACTACTGGCGACCGCCAGTGGAATATGTATACATATACAACCTAAGTAGTTATAGTTACGACCTTGTTTCTAATCAAAACATTTTTTTTCTTTTGCTAATATCTTTGGTGCAGTTAAACGAATCTTCCCAAAATGTAAAAAAATAATGGCTCACTCACTTTAGTTGCTTTCTTGAAAATTTTGGGGTGATCCGTCATGCAGGGGCAGAGAAAAAGGGGGGGCCCAAAATGCTTTTTCTCCATGTTACTTTCCATAGGAAACTGTTGACGCAGCTACAGCCCGAATTGCTGAACAGAATTACAGCAAATATGGCAGAAAGATAGCTCTTGGTCCAGAGTGCACTCTTTTTGTTAAATGGTGTAAATCTGTTCAGTAGTTCCTGAGAAATTTAAACATTTCTCAGATAAACAAACATAGCCGCAGAGCATCCGCAAACCCTTTCGATCTCGTGCCTGAGATCTGATTGGCTGCAAACACTTCAAACCAGGATGTTTTGGCAGCCATCTTGTGACTCGTTGAACCAAGTCACAAGAAGGAAGGTGAAAAAAGGTTAAAAATCAAGAAAAGGGAGCAGGGTAGAAACACCCTGACCCCCTAGGCTTACTCCTGTGCTTTGTTTAATTAGACACTGGCTGGGCCAGGTCCCGGGGGCAGTGATCAAAATACGTGTGGGTGCTAAGCTTATTGAAAGTGGGGGCCACACGGCCCCTGCGGCCCCGGAGACCACCACCTTCCCGGGGCTTTATTTCTTACATAAATGCATGGAGCAGCTCCTGCCTCCCCCACCCAGCCCCGAGGACCACCACCTCCCCGTTGCTAAATTGAAAAGATACATGGGGGAGCTCCAGTCCCCCCATCTTAGCTCTGGGGACCACCACCTCCCCGGGGCTATATTAAGAAATAAAGTGTGGGGGGGCTCAAGCCCCACCACAAGGCCTCTAGAACAATCAATCAATCAAGAAATTTGTGAAGCATGCTGCTCACCCATGAGGGTCTCAAGGCGCTGGGGGGAGGGGTGCTGCTACTGCTCGAATAGCCAAGTCTTGAGTAGCCTTCTGAAGGATAGTAGGTCCTCGGTCTGTGGTAGGATTATGGGGAGGGTGTTCCAGGTCTTGGCGGCGAGGTGTGAGAACCATCTGCTGCCGGTGGTCCCTCTTCGGATGCGGGGGACGGTGGCGAGGTCAGTGGAGTGCATGGGTGAGGAGCTTGAAGGTGATCCTCTTGTTGACAGGAAGCCAGTGTAGGTCTCTCAGGTGGGATGTGATGTGGCTGTGGCGAGGGATGTCGAGGATCAGGCGTTCAGAGGTGTTCTGTATGAGTTGTAGTCGTTTCAGGAGCTTGGCCGGGGTTCCTGCGTAGAGGGTGTTTCCGTAGTCCAGCCTGCTGATGACGAGGGCCAGGGTGACCGTTCTTCTTGTTTTAGTGGGGATCCACCTGTAGATCTTGTGGAGCATGCGGAGGGTGTTGAAGCAGGATGATGAGACGGTGTTGACTTGCTTGGTCATGGAGAGTGTTGAGTCGAGGATAAACCCCAGGTTGCGTGCATGGTCGGTGGGTGTTGGTGCTGCTCCCAGTGCTGTCGGCCACCAGGAGTCGTCCCATGCTGAGGGGTTGGGGCCGAGGATGAGGACCTTCATTTTGTCTGAGTTCAGCCTCAGACGGCTGTTCTTCATCCATTCGGTGACAGCTTTCATTCCTTTGTGGAGGTTGGTTTTGGCTGTGAGGGGGTCTTTGTTGAGGGAGAGGATCAGCTGGGTGTCATCGGCATAAGAGATGATGTTGAGGTCGTGCAGTCGGGCGACGTGAGCGAAGGGTGCCATGTAGATGTTGAACAATGTTGGGCTGAGGGATGATCCTTGGGGTACGCAACAGATGATCTCGGATGCTTTGGAACGGAAAGGGGAGAGGCGGACGCTCTGGGTTCTGCTGGAGAGGAAGGAGGTGGTCCATTCTAGTGCCTTGTCTCTGATCCCTGCGTTGTGGAGGCGTGTGTGTAGGGTGCGGTGGCAGACAGTGTCAAAGGCGGCTGATAGGTCCAGGAGGATGAGGGCCGCGCTTTTGCCATTGTCCAGCAGGGCCCGATGTTTTCTGTGGTGGCGATGAGGGCAGTTTCGGAACTGTGGTTGCTGCGGAACCCGGACTGGGACAGGTCCCGAATGTTGTTCTCCTCGAGGTAGCGGGTCAGCTGTCTGTTGACGGTTTTCTTGAGGACCTTCGCCCGGAACGGGAGCAGGGAAATGGTCAGAAGTTCTTGAGGTCCACCTTGGGTTTCTTGAGTAAGGCGTTGATCTTGGCGTGCTTCCAGCTCTCCGGGAAGGTCGCAGTCTCGAAGGAGATGTTGATGGCCTTGCGGGATGGGGTGCGATGGTGGCGCTAGCTTTGTTGAAGATGTAGTGTGGGCATGGGTCTGAGGGAGAGCCAGAGTAGATGGTGTTTATGATTTTGATGGTGTCCTCGTCGTTTATGGTGGTCCAGGTGAGCAGGGGGTTGATGTGGGTGGTGGCCGTAGGGTCTGAGGTGTCAGTGGGTGTCGAGGCAGTCAGGTTGTTGAAGCCACCTACCTGGGGCTTTAGTATTGATGGAGAGGGGCCACCTCCAAGTGCCGGCTCCAGCAATGTCCCAGGGTGCCCACCCCTGGGACATTGCAGTTTGCTATGGCTTAAGCTATAGCAAACTCTGCTTCGTTTCATGGAAACAAGAGCATTGAAATGCAGCCCACCTTCCTTAAAAAAAAAAATACTTTAAAAAGGCCGGACCATGGGGGATGGGGTGCCCAGAGAAGAAATCAGCCTTGGGATTGGCCAGCACGGCCCCCCTCCCATTTTATTACCCAAAAACAAAATGGGTCAGGCCCCGGAGGATTGGGTTCTCGGGGCCGAAAAGCATCAAGGGAAAAATAAAAAATTAAAAACAAGAAAACAGAAGCCGGCAACTTGCAGAAGCCTGCCCCTTTCTTCACTACTCTGCAAACATGCCTACTGGTATGCTCTTGGTTGGAGGATGAAGTCCCCTTCATTGCTGAGGGTCATTAGGGGCCAACTAGCCCACCTGTTACCTCCAGTAAGCCCCACGCAGCTGGATTGCTGAGAGGTGGTTGGAGGCAATGCCCCTTTTCCCACCACTATGCAAATGCGCCTCTCGGCACACTGCTGGTGGGGTGATGAGGTCCCCATGCCTCTTGAGGGCCTCAGGAGTAAAGTACATTTCATCCCCCAAGCAGCAGTGCACAAGGAAGCCCCCAGTTGGCCTCCAGGGACCCTTGAGAGGCTTGAGAGACTTCATCCCCCAACCAAGGGCATGCCAGGAGGTGCATTTGCGGAGTGGTAGAGAAAGGGGGCGTGGCTTGCAACCACCTCTCAGCAAT
This sequence comes from Triturus cristatus, assembly GCF_964204655.1. NCBI lineage: Eukaryota > Metazoa > Chordata > Amphibia > Caudata > Salamandridae > Triturus > Triturus cristatus. The sequence continues at coordinate 1,075,922,171 of NC_140591.1, read as the reverse complement.
ATCACTGTGTGGGGATTATTGGAGGTAACAGATAGGCTAGGTGGCCCCTAAGGATCCCCAGCAGCAAAGGGGACTTCATCCCCCAACAGCCCCTCCTGTTACCTCCAGTAAGTCCCATGCAGCGGGATTGCTAGGAGGTCTTTGGAGGCCATGTCCCCTTTCTCCACCACTCTGCAAACACACCTCCTGGCGCACTACTGGTTGGGGAATGAAGTCCACTTTACTACTGAGGGGCCTTGGAGGCCAAGAAGCTCTCCTGGTACCTCCTGTAAGTCCTATGCAGTGGAATTCCTGAGCGTTGTTGGAGGCCCAGCCCCCTTTCTCCACCATTCTGCAAATGAGACTGCTAGATAAAAAAAACATCGGAATTCCCTGAAAAAAACACAGGTTTCAGGGATGTTATAGTTAGGAATCAGCGTTTAAAAAACCTTAGAAATTTGCTTAAAAAACCCCCACAGGTTTCAGGGACGTTGCAGTTAGAATTTAGCATTAAAAAAACCTTAGAAATTCACAGAGAAAAACAAAGGTTACAAGGACGTTATAGTTAGGCTGATATTTCTCTCGTACAAAACCAGAGAAATTCAGCCGTTATAGCATTGCCTATGGCCTCATATATTACATCACTCATAACATGGTCAGTGACATCACTGATGATATCTCATATGACATCACTGATGAATTCAGTGATGACATTATCCATAGCATCTCTGACACACCCACTCACACCCCTATAGAATCTTATAGACGGACTGCCACTCCCACAAACCCACTCACATAGCCATAACAGCACTTACACACCCACTCACTGATTCATTGACCTGTACATACATCCACTCACACACCCATACTGCCACTCATAGACCCACTCACTTACTAATACAGCCATTGACATATCCACTCATACAGCCATACAGATGCTTACATACTGAGTGAGTCACCCATAGAACTACTCAGACACCTAGACACGCACCCATACAGTCAATCATACAGCCACTTACTCACCCAAACGGTTACACACCCACCCACTTACTTACACATGCAAATAGTAACACATACTCACTCAGCAATACTATCACTGACAGAAGCATACACTCGTCTATATAGTCACTCTCACATTTACTCACTCACACATCCAGTCACTCATATACCCCATCACTCATGTATACTGCCTTTCACATTCTTAACCATACTGATACATGCACTCATTCACCGATACAGCCATAGAGACACTCACTCACCCATATAATATTTCACACATGCAAGAGTACCCCGTACAGCCACTGACTCACCCACTCACTGCTTCATATAGGCAGTCACATACCTCCTCAGCCACAAACACAGACACCCAGACAACTATATATGTAATCAGACAACCAATCACCCATATAGCCATTCACATACCCACTAACACACTGGGGTTCTCTTCTCTTTGCGACTGGGTGGTCTGCTTTGATCTTGATGCTCCTCCATCTTGAAGGCTTCAAATCTGCTTTCACCGCAGGCCATCGCCTAATCAGGACAGCAAAGAAAGCAGCCATCCAGGAGTGCATCAATGCAAACACAAATAATAGCAAAGAACTCTTTGCCATTTGCTAAACACAGCAGAGATAGCAGACATTGTCCCATCTCAAGACCTCTGCGATGAACTCGCCACCTTCGTCCACCACAACATCAAGAAGATCTATGACAGTTTTGCTTCCCGAGAACCATCCACTCCACCTGCAACCACTGCACCCAATGGCTCCAAACCACAGCAGACCTTAACCAGTTGGACCACCCTGACGTCTGATGACACCCTCAGGATCATGAAAAGCATCCACTCCAGAGCCCCCTCAGATCTCTACCCTCACAACATCTTCAATAGAGCCAGCACCCCCATCGCACCCGAACTCTGCTGCACCATCAACTGCTCCATTGAGTCTGCAACCTTCCCAAAAGACTGGAAGCACACAGAGATCAACCCCCTGCTGATAAGCCACCTGCCAACCCGTCGGACCTCAAGAATCACAGACCCATCTTTCTGCTCCCTTTCCACACCAAGTCCGAGAAAACGGTCACCCATGCATTTGTCAGCAGCAGACCCGAGTACAGTAACACACTCTACGCAGCACTACCCAGAAACTCCAAAAGAAACTGCAGAACATCCAAAACTCCTCCGCCAGACTCATCCTGAATATCCCACGCCACAACCACATCACCGGCCTACCTGAGGGGCCTACACTGGCTACCTGTCAACAAAAGAATCACCTTCAAGCTCCTCACGCACACCAACAAAGCCCTCTACAAAGCTGGACCTGCATACTTCAACCTCTGCCTTTCCTTCTGCACTCCCACCAGACATCTTTGCCCCACCCAACTGGCCCTGGCCACCATCCCATGGATCTGCAAGACCATGGCTGGAGGAAGAGCCTTCTCCTAAATTGCTGCAAAGACCTGGAATTCCCTGCTACTGCATCTCAGGCAATCACCATTGCTTCCACAATTAAGAAAGGACCTCAAGGCTGGCTCTTCGACTTAACCGTAGACTACCCCCACCCCCACTGAGTGCCTTGAAACCCTCAAAGGTGAGTAGTCATGCTTTATAAGATCAGTGATTGAAGTTCAGGCCAACCACTATGGAGACAAGGCACAGAACCAAGTTTGGCTGGCTCACTGGGGGTTGTACCTTATATCGGTGCGTGGTTGGCGCTGTACTACTTTGCAAGGCTTGGCATCATCCGATATCATTTCCTATGAAGCTGTGCAGCAATGCTCTGCAGGACTTTGCGTTGATCAGCGTCTATGCTGATGAAGCTTGCAACTGTCCGATGAGGCTTTGAAGCACTTTGTATCGCTTTGGGTAGGTTCTGATTTAGCTTGTAGCTGTGTGACGAGGCTTTGCGGGGTTTTGCACCACTAGGCTGAAGTTTGGATGAAGCTTTCACCTGTGTAGTGAGGCTTTGTGGGGTTTTGCATTGCTTCATGGTAGATTTGATTCAACCTTCAGTTAAGCCAGGAGGAGTTTTCTCTGATGCCGGCCAAGAGTTATTGGAGATCAGGAACTCAATCCAGCAGAGACCAGCACCACTCAGGCAGGTCCAGGCAGGGCAATAACCACTTCTCTGTGTTCTTAAACACATCATGAAATCACTTCCCACATAGACTCAAGACAAAGACAGCACACTCCCAACCACACACCCCATTACTTGTAGTATGCTATTTTCGTGGATAAGTGCTTCAACGCCCCACAAAGCAGTACTAAGTTCTATACAAATGATACAATACAATGCAACAAGGGTTTCAGTTTTGGGTAGTATGTATCAGGATAGGATGTTCCACAGAAAAGGCTACATCTAACTGCAAAATCTGGTCAGACCTTACAAACACCTAGGGACCCTTGTTCCCTGGATGTCTATTAGGGGTGGGCAGAATTTGCGAAATTCACTTTCGCAAATTATCGCAAAAATGTTAAAAATCTCCGCAAACACGCGGAAATATCGCGAAGATGCAGAAGTTTTTTTCCCGCCCATTTGCGGTATTTTCTGCTTGGTCGCGGCTCGTCAACTTACCCATGCAGTTGCTCGCGGGCGCGGCCATCTTGTTTTCACTTGTCTCGCGGTGCATGATCGCGAGAAGAAAGATGTGATCGCGCGACGAATGACATTACTGCAAGCGTGAACTGTCGCGAGACAGCGCAAATGGCTACCAACAATCCAACATCTCGTGGAGAACGCGACCGTATCGGGAAAACTTGTCGGCGAACGCGGGGATTCAGGTAAGGCGATCGCGCGCACGCGAGAATGTATTATTTTACAGCGCGAGCAAGCAAAAAATTTCCGGTAATATGCGGATTGCGGAAATTTTGCCATTTTCGCGCTTTCCGCAGAACGCGAAAATGTCAAATTATCGCAATTTCCGCGAGCGGAATGGAATTTTAGCCCAGGCCTAATGTTTATAAGGTTTGACCTGAATCTGCCATGATATACAAGTGGTACAATACAATGCAACAATGGTTTCGTTTTAGGATAGTATGATATCAATACCTGCAGAATCTGGTCACAAATTATATACACCCAGGGAACTGAGTTCACCTGTTGTGGATTGTAATTAAAAAATACGATATATGTATTTTCCAGGAGACATGGGCCAGAGAGAGTCACTGCTATGCTGGGTTTGCAACTTTTAATGTTTTAGCCACATGGGGAGGGAAGGGACGCCCGTCCGGTGGTCTGTCAATATGGGTTGGTTCTCATCTTGGCTGCAAGGCCGAGATTGTAGAAACCAACTCTCTGGATAGTTTGTGTGTGGCCTTGTGTTGGCCCACTGGGATGGGTCTAACACTGGTAAATGTATATTCCAGACCGGTTGGAGTAGCGGGCACTTCAGGGACAATGGAGGACCTGGCTACATTTCTCGACTCTGTCTCAAGCTCAGTAACACTCTTTGTCGGAGGCGACTTTAACACTCAGTACGAACCACTCCCGGCTTATCTAGACGGGGTCAGTAGTGAGGAGGATGATCTCTGGGATATTCCAACTATTGCGGGTCCCCCGGTCAGGGCATGCTCACCACTTGTATCCCAAATAACAACTATGACCCTTGCAAACTCACTTAGAGCTTGCAACGGCAGGTTTAAAGGGGACATACCACCGCGACCAACTTTTAATAGACTAGGCCATGAGTCCAGGATAGATTAAATACTAACTAGATTACAGGATTGGAAACTAGTCAAAGAATTTAAAATAGTCCCCAGGCCGGATAGTGATCATAATGGCCTGTCCCTCTCCTTAACAGCCTACGGATTCCTCAATGCTGTTGTGGTAGAAAACAGAGCATTGGTGACAAGTTTAATTATATCCAGTAATAGGCGAAGAATAAGGTGGGAAAAACTCTTGGAAAACCCAACTCGTATCCGGGCGATTTATGAGTTAGTGGCCCCAGCCCTCGAAAAGGTGGGAAGGCTTCTCCCATAATTGCCTTCGCCTGATGGATGCCGTTCTTTGGGGGATATTCATCTGACCCTGTGTAATAACCTTGCTGAGGTATTGAACCCGGTGGTTCGGGAGAGGAAAGCGAGGAGAGAAAGAGCCTCCTGGTTCAATGCCAGCTGCAGGAAAGCCAAGGCAGACCTTCTCCAGACACTCAAAAACAGGGAGGCCCATCTGGTTATTAGGGAAAAGCGGGCCGCTTATAAGCTCCTCCTTGAAAATGCCAAAATAGATTGGGACTGGGAGAACTGGTCAGAAATGACATCTGCTCTCAAAGTCAGAGATCCCAGGAAGTTCTGGCAAATAGTGAAACATGGCTCTGCTGAGCCTGCTCTGGCTATAGAGGCAAATATTGCGCCCGAAGCGTGGGAGGAACATTTTTCATCCCTCTATAGTGTAGCTGGGCTGGATCACCTGGGAACCGAGGCTGGAGAGATAGTGTCCCTAACCACTGATAATTCTTCCATGATGGAAGATTTTAACTTGGAGGATCTGGAAATGGCGATTGCTCGCCTTTCCTCGGGAAAAGCGCCAGGACTTGACAAGCTCCCAGGCGACCTCTTAAAACATGAGGTCAGAATCTGGGCCCCCTACTTCCTCGTACTTTTTAATGCCATTGTCCACGGTATGGCGGTTCCCTCTACTTGGCTGGGGGCAGAGATTGTCCCTATATTTAAAAGGGGTTCTCCTCTGCTTCCAGCCAACTACAGACCGATCAGTCTGATAGACGTCCCCCAGAAGCTTTTCGCGAGGCTTCTGTTGGATCGACTTTCGGACTGGATCGAAGATAGGGAAATCTTGAGCCCCCTTCAGGCTGGGTTTCGACAAAAGGTCTCTACCATAGACCAGGTCTTCAGGCTGTCCCTCATATATTGGAAAACAATACAATTGGAGGGTGGCAGCCTCTATACTGTATTTGTGGACCTGAGGGCGGCCTTCGACCTGGTTCCACGTGGTAAGCTGTGGGAAGTGCTGGCTAGAGTGGGGGTACCAAGTGATCTATTGTCGATGATTATTCGACTTCACACCAACACCTATGCTCAAGTGAGGTGTGGTAAGCAGGGCGCCCTATCCAACAAGTTTCCCGTTGGCAGAGGGGTAAGACAGGGGTGCGTACTTGCACCGACCCTGTTCTGCCTCTTTGTCAATGGGGTCATTGACCACCTCAACGGGGTCCCTAATTCTGACGTCCCAAAGCTGGCAGGAAGGAGGGTTCCGGCAATTATGTTTGCGGATGATACCCTCCTCCTCTCCAAGTCGCCGATGGGAATCCAGCGTGTTCTGGATGGCTTTGTGGACTTCTGTAGAGAGCACGGACTGGAGATTAATACCACGAAGACCAAATTTATGGCCTTCAATCCCCCGCCTAGGTTTCACTGCATTCCCCGTATAGGGAACAATACGCTAGAACGGGTTAACACCTTTGAATATCTTGGTGTAACCCTCAATGAGAAAATGGGGTGGGGTCCGCATCAGGAGAAAGCAAAGCTAAAACTAGTACAACATGTGGGTGGGATATTAAGGCTGTTGGGGAAGAATAGGTCAACTCTTAAACCCATAGGCCCTCCGCTCCACATTTATAGGGCGCAAGCCAGAGGAGCCGTTATTTATGGCAGTGAATTATGGGGGCACAAAGTCTCGTCTTGCTTGGCAAAGGAGGAGAACAGGTTTCTCAGGTGCTTAGTAGCCCTCCCTCCAAGTACACCTTTAGTGCCACTAAGACTTGACTTAGGTATTAGACCCCTGGAAGAAGATCTGGCGCTCCGCCCTCTGATCTACTGGCATAGATTGTGGGCGGTGCCCGAATTGACCCATTTTAGGCAGGGCTTGCAGGAAGTCCTTAGCCTTCCGAATTCGGGGAACATTGGTTGGCTCAAATTTGTAAGGAGTAGTCTGGTGGGTCTAGGCCTTGACACCCTATGGAATGATCCTCTAGATGCTTGCCCCAGGCTTCCAAAAAAGGCCCTCACTAAAATGTACTATGACTCCAAGGCTCCCACATTGCACCCCTGCACAACCCCTGGGACCCTCACGGAGCAATTTATTTGTATTAAAAATGCTTATAGCCTGGAACCAGCCCTGGACAATATACACCCAGTACTAATAAGGAAGCTGTATCTGCAATGGAGGCATGGGTCCCTGCCAATCCGTGCACTCACTAGTCACTGGATTGAGTCCGCACCTAGCACTTGCCCGGCATGCAGAGTAAGTGATGAAACTGAACTGCATATAATACTCTTTTGTCCGGGCTATAGTGAGGCGCGGAGAAAATGGATCATCCCCATTTGCAGGAACTTGGGTTTTTCTAGGTGTCATGAAGCCTTTAGAATCCTCAAGAGTGAAATGGCTGCCCATATTGTGTTTGCTGTGGCCAAATTTCTGGGGTCTTTCTGGCATACAAGGAGACGGTACCTGAAAACGCTCACCTGATTCAATTTGTACTGGTTTAAACTGTATATGACTGTTGTAACGAGCGGCCATATAGATGTCCTGGTGTTCTAAATGTTTTAAATATTTTAAACCACTTTTTAACTAATTCTATGCATGTTTTTAAATATTTTTATAATAGTATAATTCTATGCATCTTTTATGGAGATATTCTCCGAAATAAAGATTATTTGACTTGACTTGATTGTAATAATATCCAGATTTTGCAAATTCTTTTGAAAAGTCCGAGAAAATAACTAAAATGCAGCAAAATGTCAATTTTTGGGTAGAAAAGTACTATGCAGAAAAGTGATTGTTATTTCTAATAATGAAAGATTGTCTGGTCTAAAATGATTCTCTTGGAAGCTTCTAAAACATACATGAAAATATATTTATGTTTTATTGTTTAAACATTAGTTTTGCTGGTGATCCAAATTTCATAACTTTTCTGTTTTTAAATGCCTTCAATTAGTGGCCGTAATGGATGGGGTACAACATGTGGGAACCCAGAAATTTCTACATCTACAAAAAGTAGAAAGAATTCTGAGTTTCATAAAAGTAATTTGTGTAGCTTTTTTAACATTTTCTGATGCACAATTTTCATAAAAGGATGAATACACATCTTAATTGGATGCTGGTCGATAGATATGATATATTGCAAAATTTACAATACATATATCATTATAGATGTACATATCTTTCACATTTTGTCTGAAAACCCATTATACTCAATCAAAGGTAGGTGGTAATTTGTAGGGAGGTGGCCCCCTAAAAGAAATACACAAGTCCTATCTGTAAGATGGACTGCTATATAGCAATGCGGTGCTAATGAAGTAGGGAGAACCCCCCTGCTTCCTAATAGTTAGTCGAAGAAAACATAACAATACCTAGGTTGACCCCTTGCACACACCAACAAATACTGTCACAAAGTAAACAGAAAATAACAGTAGTATTCTTTTTTATTATTCTTTATTGTTCCTCCGTCCAATTGTAAATCCCATTAGCCTCAACAAGCCAACACATGTTTCGTCACTCTGGGGGAGCTATCCCATGACTTCTGCAGAGCATACGATACCTCCAATCCTCTCTCAAATATTCCTTGCATTCTGTTGCAATTCCGTCATATGCTATCTTTATCATAAGTTATAATCTTTCAATTCTGCCCATCCAAATCCTGATGTAAGTTTTCAAAGGCATCGCTATATTATTGGCAGAGGGCTCCATGAAATGGAAACATCTCCGAACTCGTACCCATTGCGGTACATCGATTCAGTTTCAAATCCAACTCGCAGCGAGTATGCTGTGTTTTTAATCTTATATTATAACTCTACATAGCTCATTGATTAGATACTTGCTTCGTATACTGGAAAAGTGACTCTAAATGAGAAAATGACTGATACTAAGTATTAGTCTATACAAATCAACACTGCTGTTTGAAGAACTATTGTATTCTCAGTGAGAAAGTGAGGAGTGATCCTGTTTCTAGGAAAACTTTGAATGCTGATTGGCTGAAAAAAGACTAAAGCAACAATTGTAACTGACTTCCATAAAATGTGTTGTTTATATAAGTGTTTGTTCCTAGAGTAGGGTGCCATTCTATTTTTGCCACTTGCAATTCCACACTTGCTACTACAATTTTCTATTCATCCAGACACTACACCACATTGCTCTGAGACTTTACTGAGTTTCTTGAACTTCTCTTTATGTGAAGTTCTGCTTTGATATTTTGATCTAAGGAACTGATTTATTGCTGAAGCTTTATGCTTTCTCTTACTCTCTTGATATAGAACTCTTTATGGTTTCAGACTGACTGCTTACTCCATATTCTTAGAATAGGAATTCTTTACTTTATGGATGGGCTTAAATGCATTTTTTATTGCGCTTCTATTTAATTATTGACTTTAACATAATTCAAATGACTAAACTTGATTCATTTGTTTTTTTAGTGAATTTCTATTTTTTTTTACATTTTGCTTCCTAACTGTAACCTGTCACCTTTGAGAGTGAGTGTGTGAGGGGCTGTATAGGTCAGTGAGTGAATGTGTGAGTGGCCGTATGGGCCTGTGAGTCAGTGTGTGAGTGTTTTGGTGGGTGTGTGATTTGCTGTGTGGGTTGGTGAGTGGGTGAGTGAGAGGATGTATGGGTCTGTCAGTGGATATGTGAGTGTCTGTATGGGTCTGTGAGCATGTGTGTGAGTAGCTGTATGGGTTGGTGACTGGGTGTGTGAGTAGCTATATGGGTCTGTGAGTGGGTGTGGGGGCCTTAGTGGATGTGTGAGTGAATGTGTGAGTGTGTCTGTGGGTCTGTGAGTGGGTGTGTTAGTGCCTTTGCGGGTCTGTGAGTGGCTGTGTGATTGCCTGTGTGGGTCTGTGAGTTCCTCCGTGGGAGCATTTCTTTCATCTGTTTTCCTATCTGCTTGGCAGCAGGCAGGAAAACAGATTAAAAGTCCACTCCCAGCGATCGGGGGAAGTTTTCCTACTCCTGCCCACTGGGAGCAGTGTTACTGTTTGCTCTCGCTTAGTGAGAGCTGTCAAAGCTCCCGCCAAGTTAGGGCAAACAGTTATGTCCCAGGGATAGGCCTGCCCTAGCGGATGGCGGTCTCCAGCGCCATTCTTTCTATTTGCTTGGCCTGCCCCGTGGAAGTGGTGGGCCATGGGTTCGAATACAGCCCAGGAGGGAGGGCCATGCTCCTTTAATTTATATTTCTGGCAAAGGGGAGGTAGTGGTCCCAGGGGCCCTACAGGGCTCAGGATGGGAGTTCCTGCAGCCCCCCTCCAATTAACTATTCAAGCCCTGGGGAGGTGGTGGGTCAGAGCCTTAGGAGGGTGGTCAGTTTGGCCCCCCTCCAATATACCATTTAATCCTCAGGGAGGTATAGACCAGAGAGGGTTTTGTGGACAGGATAAATGGCGCTAAGGCAGATGAACGGACAGATGGAGTCAGAAGTACAAAGAACCAATGCTTAACGGTGCAAACAGGTCAGGGGAATACCCAAAACCCCTGTATATGGAATGGGCAAAAGCCCATACCAGAACAATTACAAACAAATCCTGTGCACACGTGACAATATAATTAAATTTGATCACAGAAAAGATAACAGGGTTCAAAGAACAATGGAAAGATGTTTTTTAATTCAAAACGTTGTCTTTCATCAGTACAAAGAGCGCCAGCCGACACGTGTTTCGTCAACAGTGGAAAACTGTGACTCTTCAGGGCAGATGCACAATGTCAACGAAAAAAATCGAACGCCGTCGGGATTAAAAGTAAGGTAGTCTCCCCAGGGTCGGTGCGACCAGGAAACCAAAGGGCTGGGTGTATCGGTGCGTATGAAGCTGAACTTGCTTCCGAAGGGAGGTGGTGGTCCCTTGGGCTCTTGGAGCCTCAGGATGGGGGTCCTCGCAAACCCCCTCCATTATTACATAAAGCGCTGGGGAGGTGGAGGTCCCTGGTGCTCTAAAGAGCCTCAGTGTGCCCCCCTTCCAAATTTATATTAAACACAATTCCCCCAAATCACAGAAAAGCACACTTCCTGGACCAAGAGCTTGCTTTCTCCCAAATTCAGTGTAATTTCGTCCTGCGGTTCGGGCAGAAGTTGTGTTCAAAATCCCTGTGGGAAATTGCATGGGATAAACGCTTTTTGGGACATCCCTTCTTCTCAACTCCAGCTTGACAAATCACCCTGAAACTTTTAAGAGAACAGCTAAAGTGAGTGCCGTACTAATTTTGAAAATTCCATGAAGAATCATCAAACAGCACCAAAGTTATTGGCAAAACAAAAAACGCTTTGCCTATGGAAACTAAATATAACTACCTACAGTAGGTTATCTATCTATCTATCTATCTATCTATCTATCTATCTATCTATCTATCTATCTATCTATCTATCTATCTATCTATCTATCTATCTATCTATCTATCTATCTATCTATCTATCTATCTATCTATCTATCTATCTATCTATGTCGTTATTTAGCCGACTATTAAGAAAAGAGACAACAATCATTGGTAGATGGTGGCCATCTTCTAATGGGGATAGAGGCATTTCAATATAAGTGCATTTACACATGTACCATAGTTTGTTTAAAGAGATTGCATGAATTAGTTACAGATGGAAAAAACAGTAACATCAATTTTGAATAAAAACTTTTATGTCATTTTATTAGTCAGATAAAAAATGTAGAAATCAAACTTCTATTTCAGGAGCTTCAGGATATGACATACAGATATTTTGCATTGCAGCCTAGGAGTATTTGGCTGTCTCAAAACAAATGAGTATGGTTTTAAAGTTAAAACATATTACATAACTGTTTTAATCACTCATGAGAATATTTCTTTTTTAATGTTCATGATCCTTCTTTTGATGATTTTGGAGGGCTTTTTATGGGGGTTGTGCTTGCTCAGTATTTCAAACTTGGCAACATAATAACAGGCAACAAGCATAAGAAAACAGGGAATGCAGGTATCTGGGCCGCAGAGGAAGGGACACAAACACTACGTAATTGTTTGAGGTAAATTGAGTAATGGGGCTTCTGTGAAATGCGGAAGTGAAATCAGGAGACAGGTAAGTAACGCATCTGGTTAATTCGCAGGAGGATTTCACTATGCTCATGTGAAGAAACACACTTGTTCAAGTTTATAGTATTCACTCAGCAGAGTGGGTTTCAGGCATAGGTGCTTTTTGGTCCCATGTCATGAGTGGCCTCTTCAGTCACACTGAAATGTGAGTCATCTGCACAATGTGCCATGGGAATGGTAGTTTTGATTTTTAACACGCTAAGCAGTGCTTTAAGTGGGCAAAGTCATACCTCTACTTAGCCATCTTTTTTGTCCTTGACAGTGCTGTCTCAGCAAAAGAAATCTTTAAGACCCAAAAAATTAAAAATCTATGTCACAGGATTAGAGGCTGTACCTGACTAAAGCCAATGTTCAGGGGGTCTGGAGAAAGAGGGAGTAGGCTCAGTAGGAGAAGAGTGATGACAGGTAGAAAAATAAGGGTCAGAAGGTGGATCTTTAGGAGGGTTATGACGGCCAGAGCCACAAGGGCCAGGGCAATTAAAACCAGGCCCAGGGAGACCTAATCTATGAGGACCCTAGGTTACCAAAGTCAGAGGGGAACAAGAACAAATCGACAATAAGGATAAGGACAAGGAAAAACAGGACTGGGGTACATGGACTGGAGGGAGAAGAGTTAGGAGGGCCAGGAGAATGTGAAACAGGGGGATCTCGATTCAGTGGACAAGGACCCAATTGAACAGAAACATCAGAGGCATAAGAAACAGACAGCCAAGGACCATAATGATGAGGAGGGATAGGAGAGCCTAGGAGCACCAACCAAGACCAGAGGAATGAGGATGACCAGGGCCAGGAGTAGCAGATCCAGATAGAAATACCTAAGAGGAACACTACCAGGAGACAAACAGAAAGAAGTACCAGTGACAGGAGGGCCAAGACCACAAAGATTACATCAAGGAGAACCAGGGGTCAGAAGCGAATAGACCAGTACTAGAAAGACTGTGACCAGAAAGGACCTGGGCAAGCAGGACCTGAGACTCTAGATTAGAATGACCAGGGGGATGAAAAGGACCAGGAAGTCTAGACCCAGTGCAACCACGATCAGAAGTCCATGAGGGTCAGACACAGGGGTTCCTATACCAGGGTGACAAAGACTACATGAATCAGAGTGACCCTTAACATGGGAACTATGATGGCCAGAGTAATGAGGAAGATCAGATCCAGGAGTACCATTACTATGTGGACCATGATAGAGGGGACCGGGAACAGATTGAGAAGAATAAGGTGGAGCAGGGAAATCAGAAGACCAGAAGGACTTGCAGGTCTAGGATGGGGCTGGAGGACCAGGAGACCATTGGGACCAACACCAGAAGACCCAATACATGAGGACCAGAAAATGGAGTACCATACTGAGACCAGGACTACACGCCCCAGTAGAACTAGGAGCAGAAGGAATAGGAACAGGCAAAAAAGTGAACAGATAAATTAGGGAAGCAGGACCAGGAGAACTGATGTGGAGGAGAATTGGGGTAAGGGGTGAAAAGGTCGAGGACCAGAGCCTGTGAAACAGGTGACCCAGAATGCAAAAGAACACATGCAGGCATACCTGGGAATCACAGGGTCAATGAGTTCCAAGGTTAGCATGCTGAATGATGAGGACAAGGAGCAGGAGGACTAGGGCCAGGAGAATCAGAATTACGAAGATCGGGACATGGAGGGAAATGTAGTATCACAAAACCAGGATAAGCATTACAGGGACTAGGAAGACCAAGGGGACCAGTACCAAGGGCTTCTAGAAGACCAGTGCAAGGAGAACTAGATGGACTAAAAGGATCATGACCAGTAGGACTGGAAAGAGGGCTAATAGGGCGTGAAGATTAGGACCTAGGGGACCAGACCTTAGATTACCAAGTGGGGCAGAGCAATCATTATAGGTAGCATGACCAAGGTGAAGCGGATCAGAAAAAGAGGCCGACCAAAATCTGGAAGATCGAGGGGACAGGACAGGAGTAGCCAAGAGGACCAGAAATAAAATTACCAGTTTCAGGAGAGCCTGAACAAGGAGACCCTGGATCAAGAGCTCCAGGATCAATAGCTGCTGCACCAGTAGGACTAAAATGACAAGAAAAAGATCGAGGAGGACCAGAACAAACCAAGCCAGAAAGACAAAGACTAAAAGGGCCAGGACGTTAAACACCAGATGGGCATTGGCATGTAGTACCAAGGCTACGAGGTTCAGGGTGAGAAGAAAAAGGAGTAAGGGGCATATTTAAAAGCCCCTTGCGCCACTGGAGCGGGAAACAGCATTTAAAATGTGGCATGAACCATGCATATCATAATAACGAAAACGTTACCACGCACGTCTTTACCACGCATATGCCTTTTCTAGGCTTATGCCTTTATCACACAAGCAATTACCAAGCATGCCCTTGCCACGAAAAATGTTAGCATTTCGCAGGTAAGTCCAAAGTCTTTATATATACATATATATGTGTGTATGGCAGGGGTGTTTTTAGGATTTTGGGTAGGTGAGGGGTTTTGGATGAGAGGGGAATTGTTAGGGTTTAGGGTGGGTATGGGATTTTGGTTTGCAAGGGAATTTTTTGTGGTTAGGATGAGTGTGGGTTTTTGGGTTGCAAGGGCATTTTTAGAGTTTAGGTTGGGTATGGATTTTTGGGTGGCAGGGGTATTTTTTGGGTTTGGGGTGGGTGTAAGTTTTTGGGTGGCAAGAGTTTTCTTAGAGTTTAGTGTATGTATGGGTTTCTGTGGGGGAAGGATATTATTTGGCTTTAGGGTAGGTATGGATTTGGTTTGAAAGCACATTTTTATGGTTTAGAGTGGGCATGGGGTTTTGGGAGGCATGGGGATTTTTAGGGTTTAGGGTGGGTATGGGTTTTTGAGTGGGAAGGGTGTTTTTAGGGTTATGGTGGATGTTGGATTTTTGGTGACAAGGGAATTTTGAGGGTGTAGGGTGGGTGAGGGATTTTGGGTGGCAAGGCTATTTTTAGGGTTTAGGGTAGGCATGGTTTTTTGGGTAGCAATGGAAAGTTTAGAGTGGGTATGGTATTTTGGGTGGCAAGGGAATTTTTTGGGTTTAGGCTGCGTAGGAGATTTTGGTTGGCAGGGGAATTTTTGGTTTTAGAGTGGGTATGGGTTTTTGGGTGGCAATGGTATTTTTAGGCTTTCGGGTGGGTATGGGTTTTAGGGTGGCAAGGGGATTTTGTAGGGTTTATGGTGGGTTTAGGTTTTTGGGTGGCAAGGGGATTTTCAGGGTTTAGGGTATTTATGGGATTTTGGGTGGAAAGATAATTTTTTGTGTTCGGGATGGGTAGGGAATTTGGGTGTCAAGGGTATTTTAAGGGTTTAGGGTGGGTATAGGTTTTTGGGTTACAAGGGAGTTTTAGGGTTTAGGGGGTTTGGGGATTTGTGTGGAAAAGGAATTTTTAGGGTGGGTTTGGGGTTTTGGATGACAGGTAATTTTAAGCGTTTAGGGTGGGTTTGCTGTTTGGGTGGGAAGGGAATTTTTAGGGTATAGGGCGGGTTTAGATTTTTGGGTGGTAAGGGAATGTGTAGAGTTTCAGGTAGATTTGGGTTTTTGGGTGGTAAGGGAATTTGCTGGGTTTAGGGTGGTTTTGGGTTAAGGGTTGGGTTTCATAAGAGCAAAAATATATATTTGTACATACAAATATTTATTTCTTTTATTGTATATATTACCTACTGGCGGTCGCCAGTAGGTAGTTATAGTTAGGACCGTGTTTCCATAGGAAATCTCAAAATTCTATTTTGAATAACTTTGGCGCCGGTAGACAAATCCACGCGAAATTTTCAAAACTAATGGGGCGCTCTGCTCAGCTCCTACCCTGAAAGTTTCGGGGTGATTCGTCAAGCGGGGGCCGAGAAAAAAGGGGGGTCCCAAAACGCGTTTTCCCCATGCATTTTTCCATAGGGACTTTAGTCGCAGCTACAGCCCGAACGTCTGAACAGAATTATGTGAAATTTGGCAGAGATGTAGCCATAAGGTCCACGAAGTGCCTTTTGCAGGTTTGGTGTAAATCTGTTCAGTATTTCCTGAGAAATTAGCATTTAAATCAATATATATATCTGTACGCGCGTACCGTGCGCGCACTGAGCAAGTCCTGTGCGCGCACCTTGCCGTGCGCGTGCGCACTTCTGATTGGTTGTTAGATGTCAGTAAACATTCGAATCGGTGGAAATCAGGAAGCGGCGGCTGCCATTTTGTCTCTCGCATAAAGAGGGGGTGAAAAACAAAGGGGGAGAACTTGAAAAGGGGGCAGAGTGGGGAGATATTGACCCACTAGGCATTGTAAGGGGGTCACAGTAGGACCTTGTAGGGCAAAAAAAAAGATTTATATTTTGAAAAAAAATATCGCCGAGTGTGCGCACCCAGCGCGCACCCGAAAAATTTTTAAAAACAAAAATTTTTTAAAAAATTCGCAATTAAGTAAAAAGATATAAGGTGGCTCTAAAAAGAGCCCTTGTGTTTATTGTGTGTTTTTTGGTACCTACAAGTAAGTACCGATGCAGAGTCTAAAGTTCAAGAGGAAGACTCTGTTCCCTTCATCATTGAAGTGTACACCATCTCCTCTATAAATGTCTTGCATGTTGTAACGCAAGTTGTTGTGGTATATAGAACCCATACCATAGTCTCTGAGGAAAGCAGAAATAGATTTGTTGACGTGCTTCCTTGCTTTGTCAATCTGCGGACAAAATTGGTTGGACCAGTTCCACTTTTGCCTTTGGCATATGTTAGAATATACAAAGGCAGTTTGTGGAAAAAGCAACATCAATTGCACAAAGGTGTCCTTAATAAGCATTTCCAGACCTACTCCAGTTAAAGTGCCTAGGTCATTTCCACCACAGTGCACAATAATAAGGTTAGGCTGTGGGAGATGTAGAAAGGTTTTCACCAAAGGCATTAATTGGTGCCACTTTAACCCTCTCTGACCAATCCATTTAATGTCTACATTTGGCGAAGCAAGGTCTCTCACCATACCTCTTTTTTCTGCAAATTTTTCTCTCCAGAAGACATAGCTGTGACCTACAATCCACACTGTGAACATCTTCAAAGGAGATCTGGATGCACTCAGAAGGTGTCTTTCAGTAGAAAGGCAAAAAGAAATGAAAGACAGTTGAAAAATGGGGGCACACATACTTTTTTTTATAAAAAGAACTCATTGGCTGTTTCAAACCATTCTACACTAAAAACTAGGCTGTATGTTTAAATTTTAAAAAGCATGTTTTGTATTGGTTCAGAAAAATGTGTGAACAAAGAACATTAGTTTGGATTTGCTGTTAGGTTTGAAAAGTCAAGCACTCTTGCTCTTTGGAAATGAAACATTGTCTGCTGAACTTCTGACCTCTCTGCTCACACCTGTGTTCCATGACCTGTTGCTATGGTAGCAGGCAGAAGTCAAGCTGGGGGAAGGGTACATTTGGAAAGGGGTTGAAGTTTTCAACCAATAGAAATGTGTGATTTCATTTGAAAAAATGTGGGAAGCACTGAGATTTGAAATTAACATGTATATGTGTGAAAAAAGAGAGGGAAACTGTGCCATTAACTGGTTCTGCTGAGAGGAGAGAGGTGTTCAGCTCAGAGATTCTGGTCTGATAAACTGCTGTGTGACTACCACATTTCTTTCACAACTAACTAATTTTAAAGGTGAGTTATGAGTTTGAGAGGGGGTGTTTGTGGTTAATTTAGATATAAAAAAAAGAATTGTGATTATTTGTTTAAAGTTGTGATTTACATTTTCTGTTTTGGGAGATATTTAACTGTTTTGAATATGTAAAATATTATGGAGTATGTTTTCACCATAAGTTAATGTGTACTGGTAACAATGAGGAATACTGTTTTGTGCCTACCATCAAACCATGAGTCTGTGTGCAGAGAAGAATTGTTGACAGAGATTTTAATTTGTGTTGCTGTTGAAAAGTAAGACTTGCAGTTAAAAAAAAAGTACAGCTTCTTTTTAATTGTGATGGTTAGCATTTAGCAGAAATCACTTTGAAAGAAAAGAGAGGAAAATGGCAGCACATTTGAAAAAAGCATTAGTTCTGTAAGAATTGATAACCCAGGAAAGGGGCAGCCTGTGTTTTGTGCCTACCAACACAGCATGAGTCTGTGTGTATATAGGAATTGTTGTCTGAGATTTAATTTGTGAAGTTGTTGTTCAGTAAGAAATGCAGTCCTAGGAAAGGGGCAGCCTGTGTTATGTGCTTAAAATGATGGCATGAGTCTGTGTGCACACAGGAATTGTGGGCAGAGATTTAATTTGTGAAGATGTTGTTCAGTAAGAAATGCAGTTCCAGGAAAGGGGCAGCCTGTGTTATGTGCCTAAAATGATGGCATGACTCTGTGTGCACACAGGAAATGTGGGCAGAGATTTAATTTATGAAGTTGTTGTTCAGTAAGAAATGTAGTCCCAGGAAAGGGGCAGCCTGTGTTATGTGCCTAAAATGATGGCATGACTCTGTGTGCACACAGGAAATGTGGGCAGAGATTTAATTTATGAAGTTGTTGTTCAGTAAGAAATGCAGTCCCAGGAAAGGGGCAGCCTGTGTTATGTGCGTAAAATGATAGCATGAGTCTGTGTGCGCACAGGAATTGTGGGCAGAGATTTAATTTGTGAAGATGTTGTTCAGTAAGAAATGCAGTCCCAGGAAAGGGGCAGCCTGTTGTGTTTACACAAATTATCCCTTAGCACACATGCACTGTTACATACATCCCTGCAGTCTTCATGCAGTTCTGGAAGTCTCTTTGCTCATCTGTCTTGCACCAGACAATACACAGTGTTCAGAAACACACTCTTGGCACACACGCAGCAGCTTCTCCAACACTCTCATGTGTAGTACTCAGCTCTGTGTGCTGTTTCAGATAGCACTGTGTAATGCAAACACATTCAACGTCACCAAGGCCTCATTTAAATTGATCTAGTCTAATCACTCACCCTGTAACACATGGTCATGGTCTTAAGGAGCTGTTAGGACATGTGCTGTTTTCTGCTTCTGTAAATGATAAGGGAAATGTATCAGACTGTAACAGTAATTTGGTACTATTCAGGGACACTGTTTTGTTCCAAAAAACATAGCACGAGTCTGTGTGCGCACAGGAATTGTGGGCAGAGATTTAATTTGTGAAGATGTTGTTCAGTAAGAAATGCAGTCCCAGGAAAGGGGCAGCCTGTGTTATGTGCGTAAAAAGATGGCATGAGTCTGTGTGCACACAGGAATTGTGGGCAGAGATTTAATTTATGAATTTGTTGTTCAGTAAGAAATGCAGTCCCAGGAAAGGGGCAGCCTGTGTTATGTGTGTAAAATGATGGCATGAGTCTGTGTGCATACAGGAATTGTGGGCAGAGATTTAATTTGTGAAGATGTTGTTCAGTAAGAAATGCAGTCCCAGGAAAGGGGCAGCCTGTGTTATGTGCCTAAAATGACGATATGAGTCTGTGTGCACACAGGAATTGTGGGCAGAGATTTAATTTATGAAGTTGTTGTTCAGTAAGAATTGCAGTCCCAGGAAAGGGGCAGCCTGTGTTATGTGCCTAAAATGATGGCATGAGTTTGTGTGTGCACAGGAATTGTGGGCAGAGATTTAATTTGTGAAGTTGTTGTTCAGTAAGAATTGCAGTCCCAGGAATGGGGCAGCCTGTTGTGTTTACACAAATTATCCCTTAGCACACATGCACTGTTACATACATCCCTGCAGTCTTCATGCAGTTCTGGAAGTCTCTTTGCTCATCTGTCTTGCACCAGACAATACACAGTGTTCAGAAACACACTCTTGGCACACACGCATCAGCTTCTCCAACACTCTCATGTGTAGTACTCAGCTCTGTGTGCTGTTTCAGATAGCACTGTGTAATGCAAACACATTCAACGTCACCAAGGCCTCATTTAAATTGATCTAGTCTAATCACTCACCCTGTAACACATGGTCATGGTCTTAAGGAGCTGTTAGGACATGTGCTGTTTTCTGCTTCTGTAAATGATAAGGGAAATGTATCAGGCTGTAACAGTAATTTGGTACTATTCAGGGACACTGTTTTGTTCCAAAAAACATAGCATGAGTCTGTGTGCGCACAGGAATTGTGGGCAGAGATTTAATTTGTGAAGATGTTGTTCAGTAAGAAATGCAGTCCCAGGAAAGGGGCAGCCTGTGTTATGTGCGTAAAAAGATGGCATGAGTCTGTGTGCACACAGGAATTGTGGGCAGTTTAATTTATGAATTTGTTGTTCAGTAAGAAATGCAGTCCCAGGAAAGGGGCAGCCTGTGTTATGTGTGTAAAATGATGGCATGAGTCTGTGTGCGCACAGGAATTGTGGGCAGAGATTTAATTTGTGAAGATGTTGTTCAGTAAGAAATGCAGTCCCAGGAAAGGGGCAGCCTGTGTTATGTGCCTAAAATGACGATATGAGTCTGTGTGCACACAGGAATTGTGGGCAGAGATTTAATTTATGAAGTTGTTGTTCAGTAAGAATTGCAGTCCCAGGAAAGGGGCAGCCTGTGTTATGTGCCTAAAATGATGGCATGAGTCTGTGTGTGCACAGGAATTGTGGGCAGAGATTTAATTTGTGAAGTTGTTGTTCAGTAAGAATTGCAGTCCCAGGAAAGGGGCAGCCTGTTGTGTTTACACAAATTATCCCTTAGCACACATGCACTGTTACATACATCCCTGCAGTCTTCATGCAGTTCTGGAAGTCTCTTTGCTCATCTGTCTTGCACCATACAATACACAGTGTTCAGAAACACACTCTTGGCACACACGCAGCAGCTTCTCCAACACTCTCATGTGTAGTACTCAGCTCTGTGTACTGTTTCAGATAGCACTGTGTAATGCAAACACATTCAACGTCACGAAGGCCTCATTTAAATTGATCTAGTCTAATCACTCACCCTGTAACACATGGTCATGGTCTTAAGGAGCTGTTAGGACATGTGCTGTTTTTTGCTTCTGTAAATGATAAGGGAAATGTGTCAGGCTGTAACAGTAATTTGGTACTATTCAGGGACACTGTTTTGTTCCAAAAAACATAGCATGAGTCTGTGTGCGCACAGGAATTGTGGGCAGAGATTTAATTTGTGAAGATGTTGTTCAGTAAGAAATGCAGTCCCAGGAAAGTGGCAGCCTGTGTTATGTGCGTAAAAAGATGGCATGAGTCTGTGTGCACACAGGAATTGTGGGCAGAGATTTAATTTATGAATTTGTTGTTCAGTAAGAAATGCAGTCCCAGGAAAGGGGCAGCCTGTGTTATGTGTGTAAAATGATGGCATGAGTCTGTGTGCGCACAGGAATTGTGGGCAGAGATTTAATTTGTGAAGATGTTGTTCAGTAAGAAATGCAGTCCCAGGAAAGGGGCAGCCTGTGTTATGTGCCTAAAATGACGATATGAGTCTGTGTGCACACAGGAATTGTGGGCAGAGATTTAATTTATGAAGTTGTTGTTCAGTAAGAATTGCAGTCCCAGGAAAGGGGCAGCCTGTGTTATGTGCCTAAAATGATGGCATGAGTCTGTGTGTGCACAGGAATTGTGGGCAGAGATTTAATTTGTGAAGTTGTTGTTCAGTAAGAATTGCAGTCCCAGGAAAGGGGCAGCCTGTTGTGTTTACACAAATTATCCCTTAGCACACATGCACTGTTACATACATCCCTGCAGTCTTCATGCAGTTCTGGAAGTCTCTTTGCTCATCTGTCTTGCACCATACAATACACAGTGTTCAGAAACACACTCTTGGCACACACGCAGCACTTCTCCAACACTCTCATGTGTAGTACTCAGCTCTGTGTACTGTTTCAGATAGCACTGTGTAATGCAAACACATTCAACGTCACGAAGGCCTCATTTAAATTGATCTAGTCTAATCACTCACCCTGTAACACATGGTCATGGTCTTAAGGAGCTGTTAGGACATGTGCTGTTTTTTGCTTCTGTAAATGATAAGGGAAATGTGTCAGGCTGTAACAGTAATTTGGTACTATTCAGGGACACTGTTTTGTTCCAAAAAACATAGCATGAGTCTGTGTGCGCACAGGAATTGTGGGCAGAGATTTAGTTTGTGAAGTTGTTGTTCAGTAAGAATTGCAGTCCCAGGAAAGGGGCAGCCTTTTGTGTTTACACAAATTATCCCTTAGCACACATGCACTGTTACGTACATCCCTGTAGTCTTCATGCAGTTCTGGAAATCTCCTTGCTCATGTCTCTTGCAGCTGACAATACATAGTCTGCAGAAACACACTCTTGGGACACACGCAACAGCTTCTCCAACACTCCCATGCGTACTACTCAGGTCTGTGTGTAATGCAAACACATTCAACGTCACCAAGGCCTCATTTTCTTTGCTCTACTCTAAACACTCACCCAGGTTGCAGATACTTATGGTATGAAGTAGCTGTTAGGAAATGTGCTCTTTTCTGCCTCTGTGATTTTCCAGGTAAAATGTGTAAGGCTGTAACAGCAATTATCACTTGATCTACCAGAGTAGTAAATGTGCTTTGAATTTGCAAATCAAATTCTGTTTTCTGCTTAGAAGCACACCATGAGGCTGTGTGCGCACAGGAATTGTGGCCACAGATATAATTTGTGTTGCAGTTGTTCTGTTAAAAAATGCACTTGCAGGAAAGGGGCAGCTTGTTTTTTTTCAACTGTGGTGGTTAGTACTGTGCACAAATTAGTAAATCACAAATGAGAGACAAATGGAAAAACATTTGAAATAAATGAAAAGTAAAAAAAAATATTTTAATGAATTATAATTACAAAAAGGATTTTTTTTTAGTTCCTTGCAGGTATTGCTGAGCAACAGTGAAAATAAAATGCCTTTAAGGACAAGAAAAGGGAAAGAAAAGCAACAACAAGTATATCTGGACAAAACTGGGAAAAAAAAAATAGCAGGAGAAGCTGGTGATGGCAAAAAGAAAAAGTCTACTGGTAAGCAGAGCAGAGATTTCTTAAAAAAGATTTTCAAAAAACAAAAAAATGGCAAAAATAACTGTAAAACAAAGAGAGTTTTATGTACAAAGCAACAACACAGTCAACAGCAAAAAAAAAAGCTAATGTACAATCAGAAGTATGTCAAACTGATTTAACACGAAAATTAGATTTTAAAAACATTCGTCGAAAAATGTTTCATAGAAGAGTGATGTTAAATTTGCTAAAGGATGTGAAAAAATATAAGAAAAAAACAAAATTTATTAAGAAATTTTTTTTTATAGAAAATATTGTAAGTAAGGCTTTGGAAATAAAAAGAAAACTTTTTATTCTAATTTTGAATAGGATGCGTAGATTAGAAAAATTAGTGAATGCAATGAAGTCACAAAGCAAAAGGAAAAGA
Source organism: Triturus cristatus (assembly GCF_964204655.1). Classification (NCBI taxonomy): domain Eukaryota; kingdom Metazoa; phylum Chordata; class Amphibia; order Caudata; family Salamandridae; genus Triturus; species Triturus cristatus. The sequence continues at coordinate 1,075,898,915 of NC_140591.1, read as the reverse complement.
GAAGTGAAAAAAAGTAACTTTTGTAAAGTGTTCTTGTGAGAATGGAAACACAGTTCAAGTACTGAACCATTTTTTCATGAAGAGAGTTATCTTCAAAGTAATAGTTTGTTGCATGCAGTTGACACCAATGGTAGAGCATATGAAGTTAAGGATGGTTGTGTGATGCAAAAAGAGAAAATGGTCCCAAGAAATGAGGAAGAAGTAATGGCTGCTGAGGCTATGGGGAGACGTCCAAAAGCCCCAGTGTACACTTGGAACTGTAGTAGTATTTGTACTGTGCGTCAGGAATCTATTGATAAATTACGTGACTTTCTAAGAGAATATAGTAAAAAGAGTGTAAAACAGAAGATGAAGGTGCTTCAAACACTAGATCCATGCCGAGTGAGAGAAAATACTGGTTTGCAGGGACATTCTCTGGCTTGTCTATATAGAAAAGTGTGTAAAAGTGTTTTTCATCATTTTAGGATGCTGGCTGTTCATCATACTGAAATGAGAAAGTTTGTGAGAACATTGTATTTTGCTAAAAGTCCAGCAGTAAAGTTGAATGAGTTGAATAGTGCTCTGTTCCGTGGATCTGTTTCAGATGTAGTGAAGGTTACTGATGAGATTCAGTTTTGTTACTTTGGTCCAGAACAAGAAAGTGCAGAAAAGGACACAGTAAATGAGGAAAATGAGGAACAGAATGTAGAACTCATTATGACTAAAAATTTTGAGGATGAAATGACAACATTTACTATCACCTCTAATGAAAGACCAAATATTACTTGTATTTGTTGCCGCAGAAGTCATTATAAAATTCAAGCAAGGAGTGTTGATCTGTATAAAAAAAGTGAAAATGAAGATAATTATAAGTGGAAGGATTTTGCAACATATATATTTCTTGAAAATTGTTTTGAATTGGGTGAAGATCAGCGTATTTGTAAATACTGTTATAATAAGTTAGAAGAAAATAGAATGCCGACCAGAGCTGTACATAATAATTTAGAATTGGATGCTATTCCTGCCGAACTTTCTGAATGAAATACATATGAGTCTATACTCATTCAATGTGTTCATCCGTTCCAGACCATAGTACGTATGGAGGCCAAAACTGGTAAATTACCTCCTTCTGATTTACTGAGAGGTTTAAAAGGAAGAGTGGTGTATTTGCCCTTGGATTTGAAAAAAAATATGGAAACTATTGATGCAGATACTTTGGAAACTGAACCATTAGTAATTCTGGTTAATGGTGTACCTACAAAGAATAAGAAGATTTGGCAAGAGCTGGTGGATGTACGAAAAGTACAAAGAGCAAATTTGTATTTGAAAAAAAATAATAAATGGTATGAATCAATTTATATAGAAGAAGAAGAAGAAGAAGATTTACAAGAAGACACAGAAACACCAACTGGTCAAATTGAAAAAGTGAACAATTTAAAGGAAGAAGAAATTTATGAACATTTTAGCATATATCCTCTTCATTCAAAAGAAGTTATGGGAGACACTATTGATCTGTTTCAGATGAAGAAAGCAAAAGGAACTCCCGTGAGTGTATGGGAGGAGAGCTTCGAAGCTCGATGTTTTCCCCAGCTGTTTCCTACAGGAAAAGGAGGACAATACGATGAACGTCCAGAACAGATTCCAGCTTCTGAGTATCGGACTACAAGACTATATGCAGAAGATCCAAGATTTCGTCAAAGTATTCCTTATTTGTTCCATCTTTTATTTGAAAGCGACTTGTCTGCATTATCTTATGCAGTAAATCACATTTTAAAAAGTGGAGTACATTTACAAAATGTGTCTGCTAAGGATTTTATGGAGAAAGTGCAGATCCGAGATGATCATTTGGAAACACAACTGATCAATCTGATGGCTTGTCAGCGTGGGACAAATGAATATTGGTACCGACGCCATGGTGAATTAAAATGCATGTTACGGAATTTAGGAACTCCTACATGGTTTCTAACCCTAAGCTGTGCCGAGTACGCTTGGGATGATTTACTGGATTTTCTAAGAGAGGCAAATTCAAACATTAAAAACATTGAATACAAGACAGCTGGAGAACTGTGCTCATTGGATCGAGTTAATGTTTGCAGATATTTCAATCATAGATTTGAGGCTATGATGTCCTTCATCTGAAATAAAAAAAATCCACCTCTTGGAGAAGTAGTGGATTTCTTTTGGAGAAAAGAGTACCAGGCAAGAGGTGCTCCTCATATTCATATGCTGTTGTGGATCAAAGATGCCCCAAAGTTTGGAACAGATACTGATGAAGCAGTGTTATCTTTCATTGAAGAATATGCAACATGTGCTATACCTAAAAGCACAGAAGAGAAAAAGTTAAAAGAGCAAGTTTTACGTTTCCAAAGTCATCGGTGTGGAAAATACTGTCGACGGAAGTACAAGACGAAAGATAAATTCTACACAAAGTGTCGATTTGGATTTCCTAGACCTGTTCTTTCAAAAGGAAGAGTCAACAGTTTTATGTCAGCTGTGCGACATACTATAACCAGAAAATCTCCCAAAAATACCTACAACCTAAAAAGAAATGAAGAGTCAAAATTTATAAATGACTTCAACCCAGTCATTTTATCCATGTGGAATGCTAACATGGATATTCAGTATGTGGCAGACAATTCTATTGCTGTTGCTCGGTATGTGACATCTTACATCACTAAATCTGAGAAAACGGAATTGAAGGGAATGTGGGAAGAGATTTCTCACGAGAAGACTGTCAGTAAGAAGCTGTACAGTTTCAGTTTAAAGATGTTATCGCATCGAGAAATTGGATCCTATGAATGCTCAGATAGGTTATCATCTGCAAGTCTTTACTCGAAATCCAGAAGAATAATTTGGGTAAGCTTAGGCCTTGCAGGAATGAGAAATCGGGTACTGAAATCTGTTGGAGAAATTGAATATTTGGCCGAGAATGACCCAGAAAGTACAGATATTTTGAAATCAAACATGTTGGACACATATTACCCAAAGAGAAGTCATCATCTTGAGAACATGTGTCTCTATGAAGTGCTGCAGAACTACATTTATTCACGGAAAGCCACAGAAGACATCAACAATGGAAAATATAAAGTCATTGGTGAGGAAGGATGTTTGGTGAAGCAAACAAAAGGAAGTTTGATAAATCACAGGAAGCTCAGTTGCGAAACTACTGACAAAAAGGAATTTTACTACTTGGCTCTTTTACAGCTATTTAAACCATGGCATTCAGAGGACGAACTACTGGGAGAATTTCAAAGCTATGAAGATTCTTTTAATGCTAGCAAAGACAGTATAGAATGCAGTACTTTCTCAACTTATGTCCAAATGTTAAATGAAGAAAATGAACAGGAAGCAAAAATTGCAGCTGAAGTAGCTAGAGACAGTTCTCAAGACAGCCAAAGTTCAGTAACACTTAGTCAAGATCCCCTAGGACAACCAATCATAGAAAATGAAGCTGCAGTAGCCATGACTGAAGTAGAAACGGCTATGAATCAAGCACAGGAAGATTCAATCGACTTACTAAATCTGGAACAACAACTGAATGAAGAACAAAAAGAAATTTATGAAGAAGTCATCAAAAAAATTGATCATGGATTACTACATGAAAAGAAAGAGTGCTCATGCACATCATTTGAACCAATCAGGATGTATGTGAGTGGACAAGCTGGAACTGGTAAAAGTTTCTTAATAACAGTCATCAGAAGCTACCTACAGCAAAAAACAGCTTCAAATTTGTCTTGTGTGGTAACTGCTCCAACTGGGTTAGCAGCCTATAACATAAAAGGAATTACCTTACATTGCTTGCTAATGTTACCAGTGGAGCATGAGAACAAAATAGAATACCACAAGCTAACTGGAGAAGCATGCCTCGAAGTTTCAAGAGTGTTGAAGAAGATGCAAGTTCTCATTATTGATGAGGTGAGCATGGTTTCAAATTTAATGCTTGCCTTTGTGCATTTAAGAATGCAACAAATTCTTAAGAGAGACTATGACATGTTATTTGGAGGAAAACATGTCATAGTTTTGGGGGATCTTCTGCAGCTCACTCCAGTTAAAGGACAACCAGTGTTTAATACTATGACACATGAAGACACGAAGAAGTCATTAGGAAGCATTGGTAATGCGAATATTTGGTCGTTCTTTGAGTACAAAGAACTCACTACCAATATGAGACAAGCAAACGACGAAGATTATGCAAGTATTCTGAAAGATATCAAAATTGGACTACTCACAGAAGTTGGCAAAAAAGCATTACAGAGTCGGTTTCTACATAACTTATTTCCAAATGAAGAAATAGTTGCAGAGAAAATATACCAGAACATTGCAGAAAAAAATACTGTAATCTGCTTAATGCCAACACTACGTGAGTGCTCAATATTCAATGAGGAACTTTTGAAATTGGAAAAGGAAGAGATTAAGAAAATGGAAGCAGAGGACAAAATTCAGCATGAAAGAATTACTTTTACATTAACAGGCAAACTGAAAAATAAATTGGATTCACTAGAGAAGAATATTTCCAAAACAGCTGGATTAGAAAAAAATCTATATGTTTGCATGAATTGTCGAGTGATTTTAAGGAGAAATTTGGATGTAGAAAAAGGTTTAGTGAATGGAGCTATGGGAAGAGTTGTGGGTTTTATTAATTACCAGAAAAAAGATGGAATTGAATGTTTAAAAATAAAATTTGATCAGATAGAAGAAGTTAAAGACATTTGTCGTTGTTCAGTTCGTTTCATGCTTGTGAAAGACTTATATGTAGGTAGGAAGCAGTTTCCGTTTTCTCTAGCATATGCTGTAACTATTCACAAGTCTCAAGGATTAACTGTAGATAGTGCTTTTGTAAACATTGGTTCTACTGTGTTCAAAGAAGGTATGGCATATGTTGCTTTGTCACGAGTGAAAACATTATCTGGTTTATTTATGATAGACTTTGATGACTCAAAAGTTAGTGCTGATACAAACTGTGTAAAGGAGTATAACAGATTAAGAAGAACCTATGCTCCTCATTTAGGTCAGTATCCTGTGATTGAAAAACATGTTTTTTGTCGGAAAAGGAGATTTGAGAATATCTGTAATGTGGATGAACAGAACAAAAAAAAAAGGACAGTGATGTGATAGCAAGGAAAAAGAAAAAGGACAGTGTTGAAGAGGTTGTTGGTTGCCATTTTGAAAATAGCTCTGGTGTCAACTGCTATGCAAATGTAGTGCTGAATGTTGTATTTTATCTTGAAAAGTTGCTAGAACAGATAATAGTAAATCATGGAAAAAGATTGTGTTCTCTGCTGAGTCTCCTTTATGAGAAGCTGAGTAATGATAAAACTGAAATAGAAAGTGCTACTGATGTTAGAAATCTTTTAGATGTATGTTGTGGTTCTACACAGTTTAAAGAAAATGTCCAGCAAGATGCTCAGGAATTCTTAATATATATTTTGAGTGTACTAGAAGATGAAGGAGTAGAAGTAGAAAACTTATTTGGTGTCTCTTACAAATGGGAACATTGCTGTGAAAACTGTATGAACACATGTAGTAGTAATGTTGATTCAGAAAGGTTCATATTTTTACCATTACCACAAAGTAAATCAGTGACTTTTAGTAAATTAGTTAAAGATGCCAATCACAACATGGAATGTTCTGAATGTAAATCGGACATGTTTTCTAGATTATTTTTACAGAAATATGGTCAGTATGTAATTTTAATGATGCAACGTTATAGAACTGATGGTTCAAAATTGGACACTTTAATAAAGAAGTTTACAGGACAGCAATTATCAATTTCTGGAAAAACTTTTGTTACAGTTGCAATAATTTTTCATGAAGGACCTACTGTAACTTCTGGACATTACACAGTTTATCTTAAATGTGAAGAAGGCTGGACACTGTGTAATGATTCCCAATTGATTTTCAAGCAACGTTTGCCTTATGATTTACCCAATTCTTACTTAATTTTTCTGAAACCTAAATTTTGAAAACTAAAAACTGCATCTGAAGAAAGCATTTTTTGTATTTTTAAAGGATTATAATTGAAGATATCACTTAAGAAGGATTTTGAAATTACTATTTGGCCTAAAGGAAAAGTAATAAAAACAATTGTGGACTACTTTGACAGAAATTATTTTGGCATGTGTGCTTTTGCGACAAGGTTTAAAGACGGTTTGTCTAGAAAATTTTTATTCATCTAGAGAAGTACTTGTAATATATATGTAATATTTCTAACAAGGTATATTTTAGTGAGGAAAGTTTTAGGGCTTTTTTTAAGCAATCGTTCAGATTGTTTTTTTTTTGCCCGCTGTTAAATGATGAATACAATTGTTTTCACTATTTTAAGTGAAAAATAAAAAATTCTGAAAACAGCAAAAAAAGGGCAAAAAATTGCTTAGTAAAATATGTAAAAACATGTAATGCTTTTTGTAATGTATGATTGAATATTAATACTTTTTTTCTTTTTTTGCAGAACTGGAAAGAAAAAAAAAAAAAAAATTCTGTTCCCTTGCAAAATACTTTAAAAAAAATTTTTTAGAAAAAATTTATTTTTTTCAAAAAATAAGTGAAAAATATTAGTATTACTCAATCCTCCCTTTTCATGCTTCCATTTCTTTACCTCTTTATGAACATTACATTTTTTTTAAAAATTTTTTTGTAAAAACCCCTTGGGCGCGCGCAGGGTGCGCGCAACTCAAAAAAAATACAAAAAAAATCCCTCAAAAAAAATTTTGGGGGTTTAGTTTATAAGTGGCTCTTAAAAGAGCCCTTGAGTTAATGGAGGGAAACAGGAAGAGAAAAACGAAAAAAAAGAAAAAACATCTATGGCCTACTTGCACTCATGGGCATCAAATTTTCTCTGAATGAGATCAAGACTGGTCTCACCCACAGAAATAAGTTTACCGCAATCAGTGCAGCGTGTGGACAACCTAGCCAAACAAGGTGGTCCAAAGAGAGGTGTGGAAGAAGGCAAAGGCACCACTGCAGAAGAAGTGCTCGGCTGAGCTGCCGAAGATGCGCTCGGCTGAGCTGCTGCAGATGTTGTCGGTAGAGCAGGTGGAGGGTTTGCTCCAGAAGCTCGACGAAAAGTCACTGGATGCATTTTGTCAACATGCCTCAACATAGTGTGAATGCTAAAAGAATATTTCTTGTTAGGATTCCCACGTGACAAGACTTTTTGACAAAGTACACATGTAACTTTAGGTGCATTTACCTTTTTTTGTCCCTCTGGAAAAGTGAAAAACTGCCATATAAAGCTGTCTTTCTGCTTCCTGCTCCTCTGCCTCTCAAGAGTGTCCTGGACACTGTCTGAAGATGGTTGCTGTTCAGCCATTGTATCTCAACAACAGAATAGCTCCTTCTCCAAAGGAATCAGAACTAATAATGAGGGGAGTAGGTGTGGCTTGGGAAGAATCTGGAACTGAAAGTACATCAAACCAATCAAAAGTGATGATTCTTGATCACATGACTTGCCATGAGGGGATTGGGTGTGGTGTTGAAACAATCAGAAACTGAAAGTAATGATAACCAATAAGAAGTGCTGTTTTATTATGCATATACCCGAGGTGCGCGCACTGCGCAAGCTCCGAGCGCGCACCTCGTGATTACGTATGCGCGAACGCGTAGGAGCGCATGTGCATACGTCATATGCGCGTACGTAGCGCGCATACATTGAACACGCGTATACGCGACCGGTATTGCGTGTAATTTTAACGTATGTGGAAGTAAATCGTGTGGAGCGCGTAGGACGCACGCACGCATGCGTACGTACGTACGCATACGTACTGGGTGCGCGCTCCCAGCGCGCACTATAACGTATATTTGCGTACGTTAATAACGTACGGCGGTATTCATAAAAAACTTACGAAATTGTACTAGGAGTGCGCTCAGAGCGCGCACTCCAAGAATTTATATATAAAAAAAAAAAGTGGAGAAAAATTAATTGCAAAAATTAAAAAAACTGTTCAAATTTATCCTAATTGAAATTTTTAAAAAAAAGCAAAAACAAATAAAAAGATACAGATAATATATAAATGAATACATAGGAATTTTATTTTTAATATAAAATTTCTTTTTTTTAATTAAATAATACAAAAATTAGCATTTAAAAAACCGTACAAATTCACTGAAAAAACCAAAGGTTTCACACTCGTTATAGTTAGGAATTAGCATTTTAAAAACCTTGCAAATTCACTGAAAAAACCATAGGTTTCACACATGTTATAGTTAGCTGGATATTTCACTCGTGAAAAACCAATGAAATTCCCCCGTTATAGTTAGTTCAGCTAACTATAACTCGCGCCCCCGCAATGCACTGCTGATGACGTCACATATTACATCACTCATGACATGGTCAGTGACATCACTCATGACATCACTGATGACATCTCAAATGACATCACTGATGACATCATCCTTGTGACAGAGTGGCAGACCTCCTCTCACCCTAATATAACCTTTGATACACACATTCAAAAATAGAGACTAAAATTTTCAAAACAATGGACATACCAATTACAGTTACAACAACCTCTTGAGTAATTCTAAGATCCACATACACATCCAATCATTCACCAACAGTCCTATACAGTCACTCATACATGTACTCACTCATCATATGTACTCATACACCTATACATCCTGTTACACAATGCCACTCATCCACAGAGTTACTGACACACATAGTCACTCATGAAAATAAAGAAAGAAACATACATTTACTTGCATATACATTTATACACACACCACCACACTTACTTCTACGGGAACTTACACATACTTAGTCTTTTAAACAATCACTTATAGAAACACATACTTATTCATACAGGAACTCTTTCAATCTCTCACTCTCACATATACTCAGTTATATACACCAATAGTCACATATACTAGTTTAAAACATATGTAGTTACTCATAGAGACACTATTGAGACAGTCATTCACTCACTAACACACCCATGCACACACTCATCCACCCATACAGTCCTGCAGACATGCTGTCTTCAACACATACAAACAGTGAGTCACTCATTCATGTACCTATGCAGTACGTAATACCCCCCACCGAACCATACACACACTCACACTAATACTAAAAAAAACAACTAATAACATATATAAACACCCATATATATAAACATGCATTGCGGGGGCGCGAGTTATAGTTAGCTGAACTAACTATAACGAGTGAAATGTCCAGCTAACTATAACATGTGTGAAACCTATGGTTTTTCCAGTGAATATATATATATATATACAAATTATCTACTGGCGGTCGCCAGTAGATAGTTATAGTTACAGTTACAACCTAGTTTCCGCCGGTTGACGAATCCTCACGAAATTTTCAAAACTAATGGGGCGCTCCGTTCAGCTCCTACCAATTAAAGTCTCGGGGTGATTCGTCAAGCGGGCGCCGAGAAAAAGGGGGAGTCCCAAAACGTGTTTTCCCCATGCATTTTTCCATAGGACCTTTAGACACAGCTACAGCCCGAACGGCTGAACAGAATTATGTGGAATTTAGCAGAGAGGTAGCCATAAGGTCAAGGAAGTGCCTTTTGCAGGTCTGGTGTAAATCCGTTCAGTAGTTCCTGTGAAAATCAAAAGTAAAATCATATACATATCTGGGCGGAGCCTAACCACACATCTCATTGTGAGATCTGATTGGCTGTCAGCACTTCATCCAAGAAGTGTTGGCAGCCATCTTGGGACCAATATACATGATAACACCTCATTAAAAAGCATTGCAGTTAATAGAAGGTTTTAAGACTTTAGTTACATTATAAATCATTTGTTGATGGTACCATACTCATTTTAGGAATTGTGGTATGTTCTAAGGTGATTTTACCATGTGAAAAAGCCTTCTGCTGGGATATCATGAATCATGTTTGAGAGAAAACTATTTTCACATGCTTTTCCCACAGAGGTTTGGAAGGTGATCTATAAGCTAAACTGAGAGCATATTTTCTGTAAATTCACATCATCTTTCTCAGTCATGTGAGAATGAAGTCTGACATTCTCAGTAAAACATGTACATCCAACAAAGGCAGAGAGTGTCAGTTGATTCCTTTGTGTTCTACTGCAGCTTCCCAGAGTGTTCCAAAGAACAACTAGAGCGCTAACAGTCTTACTTATGACAAAGGTATGGCACACCTGAAGCCATCTTGATTGGAATAAAGTGGTAACATTTAAAACATTTAATTTAAAAAGGAACAAAATGAGAGGGTTCATTTTGCCATAGAATGTATGATTAGTGCTGCAGAAAGAAAAATTAGGGCACATTTTGAGTGACTTCACAAATCCTCTTCTATTTCATTAAAGAATTCTGACATGCAGACTGAAACATGCACTTTCAATACCAGCAGCAGACTTCCCTGGTGAGCAGTAGCTTTACTACAGTGATCTAATGAGCGACTAGAGTGCTAACATTCTGAATTTATGGCAAATGTGTGACACATCTGAATGCTTTCTTCATTGAATCAAAGTAAAAAACTGACAGTATGCCTACTGAGGATACTGCAGTAAATGAGGAAATTAGGAATCTTCATAACAAGGTTCCCAAGATGGCCACCAGAGACAAAAGAGCCCAAATGTAGCACAAATATCACCGAGATGTAGCCCAAGTATAGCCCAATGACAGAAATCCCAGAGTGTTTTAAAGAACAACTAGAGCGCTAACAGTCTTACTTATGACAAAGGTATGGCACACCTGAAGCCATCTTGATTGGAATAAAGTGGTAACATTTAAAACATTTAATTTGCAAAGGAACAAAATGAGGGGGTTCATTTTGCCATAGAAATTATGATTAGTGCTGCAGAAAGAAAACTTAGGGCACATTTTGACTTCTCAAATCCTCTTCTATTTCATTAAAAAGTTCTGACATGCAGACTGAAACATGCACTTTGAATACCAGCAGCAGACTTCCATGGTGAGCAGTAGCTTTGCTACAGTGATCTAATGAGGAACTAGAGTGCTACCATTCAGAATTTATGGCAAATGTGTCACATCTGAATGCCTTCTTGATGGAACCAAAGTAAACAAGCATTGAAAATGCAATAGGTCTCGCACTCGTTTCAGTTAAAGCAATTCTGTTTATAATTAGGTGGCTTTTTAGCTTTGCTTTTATTAGTGTTTTTCAAAATTTCATATACATACCATGCATATGTATGCATATATGTATATGTTTGCATGAATTTATATTTATATAGATATGCAGATTATATGTTTATATATGTATATGTATATATATATATATATATATATATATATATTACCTACTGGCGGTCGCCAGTAGGTAGTTATAGTTAGGACCACGTTTCCATAGGAAATCCGCAACATTCTATTTTGAATAGGTGGGGCGCTACGCTCCGCTCCTACCCTGAAAGTCTCGGGGGGATTCGTCAAGCGGGGGCTGAGATAAAAGGGGGGTCCCAAAACGCGTTTTTCCCATGCATTTTTCCATAGGACCTTAGACACAGCTACAGCCCGAACGGCTGAACAGAATTACTTGAAATTTGGCAGAGAGGTAGTCCTCAGGTCAAGGAAGTGCCTTTTGTAGGTTTGGTGTAAATCTGTTCAGTAGATTCTGAGAAAATAGCCTTTAAATCAATATATATATCTGAGCCAGCTTACGGTGCGCTTACGGTGCGCTTACCGTACGCGTACGGTGGCGTGCGCGAGCGCGATTCTGATTGGCTGTTAGATCTTAGTAAACATTCGAATCGGTCGAAACCAGGAAGCGGCGGCCGCCATTTCGTGTGTTTCACTCAGAAAGAAAAGGGTGATATCTTGAAAAGGGGGCAAGGGAGAGAGTTACAGACCCCCTAACATTTGTAAAGGGGTCAAAGAAGGATAGAAAAGTACAAAGCAAACATTTATTGATTTTAAAAAAAAACGTGGGGTACGCGTACGGTAAGCTCAACGTACGCGTACGGTAGAAAAAAAAAGAAAAAAAAAGAAATGAAATTTAGATTTAAGAGTTTAGATATTAGGGGGCTCTAAAAAGAGCCGTTGTGTTTATGAAGTGATTTGATTTTTTAGTGGTACCTACAAGTAAGTACCGATGCAGAGTCTAAGGTTCAAGAGGAAGACTCTGTTCCCTTCATCATTGAAGTGCACACCATCTCCTCTATAAATGTCTTGCATGTCGTAACGCAAGTTGTTGTGGTAAATGGAACCCATACCATAGTCTCTGAGGAAAGCAGAAACAGATTTGTTGACATGCTTTCTTGCTTTGTCAATCTGCGGACAAAAATGATTGGACCAGTTCCATTTTTGCCTTTGGCATATGTTAGAAAAGACAAAGGTAGTTTTAGGGAAAAGTGAAAACAGTTGTGCAAAGGTGTCCTTCATAAGCATTTCCAGACCTACCCCAGTCAAAGTGCCTAGGTCATTGCCACCACAGTGCACTATTATGAGGTCAGGGTGTTGGATTTGCATGAAGGATTTCACCAATGGCATCAATTGGTGCCACTTTAACCCTCTCTGACCAATCCATTTAATGTCTACATTTGGCAAAGCAAGGTCTCTCACCATATCTGTTTTCTCTGCATACTTTTCACTCCAGAAGACATAGCTGTGCCCTACAATCCACACTGTGAACATCTTCAAAGGAGAAATGGATGCACTCAGGAGGTGAAATTCAGTAGAATGGTAAAAAGAAATGAAAGACAGTTTGGAAATGGGGGCATACATATTTTTTTTATAAAAAAAAGAACTGATTGGCTGTTTCATACCATTCTAGAATAAAAACTAGGCTGTATGTGTAAATTAATAGAAGCATGTTTTGTATTGGTACAGAAAAATGTGTTACCAAAGAACAGTACTATGGATTTGCTGTTAGGTTTGAAAAGTCAAGCACTCTTGCTCTGTGGAATTGAAACATTGTTTGGTGAACTTCTGACCTAACTCCACACAGCAGTGTTCCATGAGCTGTTGCTATGGTAGCAGGCAGAAGTCAAGTTGGGGGAAGGGTACTAGGCAGAAGTCAAGTTGGGGGAAGGGTACTTTTGGAAAAGGGTTGGTTTTCAACCAATAGAAATGTGTGATTACATTTGAAAAAAAGGGGGAAGCACTGAGATTTGAAATTAACATGTATATGTGTGGAAAAAGAGAGGGAAAGTTTGCCATTATCTGGTTCTGCTGAGAGGAGAGAGGTGTAAAGAACAGAGATCCTGGCTCTGATAATCTGCTGTTTGAGTGCCACATTTCTTTCACAACTAACTAATTTTAAAGGTGAGTTTAGAGTTTGAGAGGGGATGTATATGGTAAATTAAGAAATGAATAATAGAAATGGAATTCCTTTTGTTGAAGTTGTGTTTATCATTTTCTGTTTTGGGAGAAATTTAAATGTGAGGAACATGTAAAATAATATGGACTATGTTTTCACGATAAATTAAGGTGTACTGGTAAAAATAAGGAATACTTTAAGGGTTTGAGGTTGCACTCAGTAATGCAAATACATACAGCATCAGTAAGGCTGGTTGCCCTTGCTGGAGTGTAGGCAGTCACCCAGGTTACAAATGGTGCTGGTTTGAAAAAGCAGTTTGGACATGTGCTGTTTTCAGAATCTGAAAAGTGGATTCAAAATGTGTCAGTCTGTAAAAGTACTTATCACTTGCCAAAAAAAAGAAAAGTAAGTGTGCTTTCAAATTGGCAAAGAAATTTCGTTTTGTGACTAATGTGAAAACATGACTCTGTGTGCAAAGAGGAATTACAGGCAGAGATTTATTGCGTATTGCTCTGGTGATTTCACAGTTGCATTAGATGGAAAGGGGGAGCCATTTTTTTTGTGTAGAAGCAGACTCTTAGCACACACCCAGCTGCTTATCCTCTGGTATCATGCACAGTATTCACAACCGAGTGGGGTTTGAGGTTTCAGTTAGTAATGCAAATACATTCAGCATCACTAAGGCTGGTTGCCCTTGCTGGAGTGTAGTCAGTCACCCAGGTTACATATGGTGCTGGTCTGAAAAAGCAGTTTGGACATGTGCTTTTTTAAGAATCTGAAAAGTGGATTCAAAATGTGTCAGTCTGTAAAAGTGTTTATCACTTGCCAAAAAAAAGAAAAGTAAGTGTGCTTTCAAATTGGCAAAGAAATTTCGTTTTGTGACTAATATGAAAACATGACTCTGTGTGCAAAGAGGAATTACAGGCAGAGATTTATTGCGTATTGCTCTGGTGATTTCACAGTTGCATTAGATGGAAAGGGTGAGCCATTTTTTTTGTGTAGAAGCAGACTCTTAGCACACACCCAGCTGCTTATCCTCTGGTATCATGCACAGTATTCACAACCGAGTGGGGTTTGAGGTTGCAGTCAGTAATGCAAATACATACAGCATCAGTAAGGCTGGTTGCCCTTGCTGGAGTGTAGTCAGTCACCCAGGTTACACATGGTGCTGGTCTGAAAAAGCAGTTTGGACATGTGCTTTTTTAAGAATCTAAAAAGTGGATTCAAAATGTGTCAGTCTGTAAAAGTGTTTATCACTTGCCAAAAAAAAGAGTAGTAAGTGTGCTTTCAAATTGGCAAAGAAATTTCGTTTTGTGACTAATATGAAAACATGACTCTGTGTGCAAAGAGGAATTACAGGCATAGATTTATTGCGTATTGCTCTGGAGATTTCACATTTGCATTAGATGGAAAGGGGGAGCCATTTTTTTGTGCAGAAGCAGACTCTTAGCACACACCCAGCTGCTTATCCTGTGGAATCATGCACAGTATTCACAACCGAGTGGGGTTTGAGGTTTCAGTCAGTAATGCAAATACATTCAGCATCACTAAGGCTGGTTGCCCTTGCTGGAGTGTAGTGAGTCACCCAGGTTACACATGGTGCTGGTCTGAAAAAGCAGTTTGGACATGTGCTTTTTTAAGAATCTGAAAAGTGGATTCAAAATGTGTCAGTCTGTAAAAGTACTTATCACTTGCCAAAAAAAAGACTAGTAAGTGTGCTTTCAAATTGGCAAAGAAATTTCGTTTTGTGACTAATGTGAAAACATGACTCTGTGTGCATATAGGAATTACAGGCAGAGATTTATTGCGTATTGCTCTGGAGATTTCACATTTGCATTAGATGGAAAGGGTGAGCCATTTTTTTGTGTAGAAGCAGACTCTTAGCACACACCCAGCTGCTTATCCTCTGGAATCATGCATAGTATTAACAACCGAGTGGGGTTTGAGGTTTCAGTCAGTAATGCAAATACATTCAGCATCACTAAGGCTGGTTGCCCTTGCTGGAGTGTAGTCAGTCACCCAGGTTACACATGGTGCTGGTCTGAAAAAGCAGTTTGGACATGTGCTTTTTTAAGAATCTAAAAAGTGGATTCAAAATGTGTCAGTCTGTAAAAGTGTTTATCACTTGCCAAAAAAAAGAGTAGTAAGTGTGCTTTCAAATTGGCAAAGAAATTTCGTTTTGTGACTAATATGAAAACATGACTGTGTGCAAAGAGGAATTACAGGCAGAGATGTATTGCGTATTGCTCTGGTGATTTCACAGTTGCATTAGATGGAAAGGGGGAGCCATTTTTTTGTGCAGAAGCAGACTCATACCACACACCCAGCTGCTTATCCTGTGGAATCATGCACAGTATTCACAACCGAGTGGGGTTTGAGGTTTCAGTCAGTAATGCAAATACATTCAGCATCACTAGGGCTGGTTGCCCTTGCTGGAGTGTAGTGAGTCACCCAGGTTACACATGGTGCTGGTCTGAAAAAGCAGTTTGGACATGTGCTTTTTTAAGAATCTGAAAAGTGGATTCAAAATGTGTCAGTCTGTAAAAGTACTTATCACTTGCCAAAAAAAAGACTAGTGAGTGTGCTTTCAAATTGGCAAAGAAGTTTCGTTTTGTGACTAATGTGAAAACATGACTCTGTGTGCAAAGAGGAATTACAGGCAGAGATTTATTGCGTATTGCTCTGGTGATTTCACAGTTGCATTAGATGGAAAGGGGGAGCCATTTTTTTGAGTAGAAGCAGACTCTTAGCACACACCCAGCTGCTTATCCTCTGGAATCATGGACAGTATTCACAACCGAGTGGGGTTTGAGGTTGCAGTCAGTAATGCAAATACATACAGCATCAGTAAGGCTGGTTGCCCTTGCTGGAGTGTAGGCAGTCACTCATGTTGCACATGGTGCTGGTCTGAAAAAGCAGTTTGGACATGTGCTGTTTTCAGAATCTGAAAAGTGGATTCAAGATGTGTCAGTCTGTAAAAGTGTTTATCACTTGCCAAAAAAAGAAAAGTAAGTGCGCTTTCAAATTGGCAAAGAAATTTCGTTTTGTGACTAATATGAAAACATGACTCTGTGTGCAAAGAGGAATTACAGGCAGAGATTTATTGCGTATTGCTCTGGTGATTTCACAGTTGCATTAGATGGAAAGGGGGAGCCATTTTTTTGTGCAGAAGCAGACTCATACCACACACCCAGCTGCTTATCCTGTGGAATCATGCACAGTATTCACAACCGAGTGGGGTTTGAGGTTTCAGTCAGTAATGCAAATACATTCAGCATCACTAAGGCTGGTTGCCCTTGCTGGAGTGTAGTCAGTCACCCAGGTTACACATGGTGCTGGTCTGAAAAAGCAGTTTGGACATGTGCTTTTTTAAGAATCTGAAAAGTGGATTCAAAATGTGTCAGTCTGTAAAAGTACTTATCACTTGCCAAAAAAAAGAGTAGAAAGTATGCTTTGCAACTGGCAAAGAAATTTCGTTTTCTGTCTAATTTCAAAGCATGACTTTGTGTGCACACAGGAATTATTTTTAGATATTTAATTTGTGAAGGTGTTATTGTGATTTTCATTTATAGGAAAGGGGTTTACAGTATTTTAAGATTTCTAAAGAACATAAAAAATGTAGTAATATATTTAAATAAAATAAAGGAATTTTTTTTTAGTTTTTTTCAGGTATTGCTGAAGAGCAGTGAACAAAATTTAAGATGCCTACAAAATCCAGACTAAAGAAAGACCACAAAAAAAACCTATATTTGAAGACAACTGGAGGACCTAAGTTATTTGGAGATGCTCATGTTGGGAAAAAGAAAAAATCTTCTGGTAAGCAGACAAAAGATTTTTTAAAGAACATATTCAAAAAAAGGAAAAATGTACAAAATGTCTGTACTGGAAAGAATGTTTTCAATAGAAAAGGACAGGAAAAAATTGAGAATTTAGTTAATGCAAATATACCTTCTGTAAATATAAAGATTAACTTAAACAGAAAAACAGCGTTTAAAGAGATACGTAGAAAAATGTTTCAGAGAAGAGTTATGTCCAATTTGATAAAGGATGTGAAGAAATATAAGCAAAAGGCAAAATTTTACAAGAGAAAAAAAGAAATTGAAGCCATTGCAGCAAAGGCATTAGAATTAAAAAGGAAACTATTCATTTTAATTTTGAATAGGATGCGTACATTAGATAAAATGGTTAATGTACTGAAATCACAAAGCAAAAGGAAAAGAGTAGTGAACAGAACAAACTTTTGTAAAGTGTTTTTAGGAAAATGGATGCATAGTTCAATTAGTGAACCTTTTTTTAATGAAGAGAGCTATTTTCAAAGTAATAGTTTGCTGCATGCAGTTGACACCAGAGGTCGTGCTTACGAAGTGAAAAATGGTTGCATAATGGAGAAGGAGATAATGGTTCCAAGAGATGAGGTACAAGTGATGGCGGATGAGGCTATGGGGAGACGTCCTAAAGCCCCAGTGTACACTTGGAATTGTAGTAGTATTTGCACTGTGCGTCAGGAATCTATTGATAAATTTCGTGAGTTTCTAAGAGAATATAGTAAAAAAAGTGTAAAACAGAAGATTAAGGTGCTTCAAAGTCTAGATCCATGCAGAGTGAGAGAGAATACTGGTTTGCAGGGTCATTCTCTGGCTTGTCTATCTAGAAAAGTGTGTAATAGTGTTTTCCATCATTTTAGGATGCTGGCTGTTCATCATACTGAAATGAGAAAGTTTGTGAGACGGTTGTATTTTGCTAAAAGTCCAGCACTAAAGTTAGAGGAATTGAATAGGGCTCTGTTCCGTGGGTCAGTATCAGATGTAGAGAAGGTTGTTGATGAAATTCAGTTTTGTTACTTTGGTCCTGAACAAAACAGTGCAGAAAAGGACACAGTAAATGAGGAAGAAGTGGAAGAGAATGTAGAACCATTTGTAAGTAAGACATTTAATGATCACATAACAAAATTTGAAAAAATCTCTAATGAAAGACCAAACATTACTTGTATTTGTTGCCGCAGAACTCATTATAGAAAACAAACCAGGTATGTTGATCTCTATAGAAAAAGTGAAAATGAAGATAATTATAAGTGGAAGGATTTTGCCACATATATATTTCTTGAAAAATTTTGAATTGGGTGAAGTTCAGCGTATTTGTAAATACTGTTACAACAAATTAGAAGAAAATAGAATGCCGACCAGAGCTGTACATAATAATTTAGAATTGGATGTTATTCCTGCCGAACTTTCTGAATTAAATACTTATGAGTCTATACTTATTCAATGTGTTCATCCGTTCCAGACCATAGTACGTATGGAGCCCAAAACTGGTAAATTACCTCCTTCAGATTTACTGAGAGGTTTAAAAGGTAGAGTGGTGTATTTGCCCTTGGATTTGAAAAAAAATATGGAAACTATTGATGCAGATACTTTGGAAACTGAACCATTAGTTATTCTGGTTAATGGTGTACCTACAAAGAATAAGAAGATTTGGCAGGAGCTGGTAGATGTACGGAAAGTACAAAGAGCAAATTTGTATTTGAAAGGGAATAACAAATGGTATGAATCAATTTATATAGAAGAAGAAGAAGAAGAAGATTTACAAGAAGACACAGAAACACCAACTGGACAAATTGAAAAAGTGGACAAGTCAAAGGAAGAAGAAATTTATGAACATTTTAGCATACATCCTCTTCATTCAAAAGAAGTTATGGGAGACAATATTGATCTGTTTCAGATGAAGAAAGCAAAAGGAACTCCCGTGAGTGTATGGGAGGAGAGCTTGAAAGCACGATGTTTTCCCCAGCTGTTTCCTAAAGGAAAAGGAGGACGATGCGATGAACGTCCAGAACAGATTCCAGCTTCTGAGTATCGGACTACAAGACTATATGCTGAAGATCCCAAATTTCGACAAAGTATTCCTTATTTGTTCCATCTTTTATTTGAAAGCGACTTGTCTGCACTGTCTTATGCAGTAAATCACATTTTAAAAAGTGGAGTACATTTACAAAATGTGTCTGCTAAGGATTTTATGGAGAAAGTGCAGCACCGAGATGATCATTTGGAAACACAACTGATCAATCTGATGGCTTGTCAGCGTGGGACAAATGAATATTGGTACCGACGCCATGGTGAATTAAAATGCATGTTACGGAATTTAGGAACACCAACATGGTTACTTACCCTAAGCTGTGCTGAGTACGCTTGGGATGATTTACTGGATTTTCTACGAGAGGCAAATTCAAACATTAAAAACAGCGAATACAAGACAGAAGGAGAACTGTGCTCATTGGATCCGCTTAATGTTTGCAGATATTTCAATCATAGATTTGAGGCTATGATGTCCTTCATCTGCAATAAAAAAAATCCACCTCTAGGAGAAGTAGTGGATTTCTTTTGGAGAAAAGAGTACCAGGCAAGAGGTGCTCCTCATATTCATATGCTGTTGTGGATCAAGGATGCCCCAAAGTTTGGAACAGATGCTGATGAAGCAGTGTTATCTTACATTGAAGAATATGCAACATGTGCTATACCAAAAAGCACAGAAGAGAAAAAGTTAAAGGAGCAAGTTTTACGTTTCCAAAGTCATCGGTGTGGAAAATACTGTCGACGGAAATACAAGAGCAAAGATAAATACTACACTAAATGTCGATTTGGATTTCCTAGACCTGTTCTTTCAAATGGAAGAGTAAACAGTTTTATGTCATCTGTGAGACATACTATCACAAGAAAATCACCTAAGAATACCTACAACCTAAAAAGAAAAGAAGAATAAAAAAATATAAATGACTACAACCTAGTCATTTTATCCATGTGGAATGCTAACATGGATATACAGTATGTAGCTGACAATTCCATTGCTGTTGCTCGATATGTAACGTCTTACATTACTAAATCAGAAAAAACTGAATTGAAAGAAATGTGGGAAGAGATTTCTCACGAGAAGACTGTCAGTAAGAAGCTGTACAGTTTCAGTTTAAAGATGTTATCGCATCGAGAAATTGGATCCTACGAATGTTCAGATAGGTTATCTTCTGCAAGTCTCTACTCGAAATCAAGAAGAATAATTTGGGCAAGTTTATGCCTTGCAGCAATTAGAAATCGGGTACTGAAATCTGTTGGAGAAATTGAATATTTGGCCGAGAATGACCCAGAAAGTACAGATATTTTGAAATCAAACATGTTGGACACATATTATCCCAAGAGAAGTAATCATCTGGAGAACATGTGTCTCTATGAAGTGCTGCAGAACTACATTTATTCATGGAAAGCAGCAGAAGACATCAACAATGGAAAATATAAAGTCATTGGTGAGGAAGGATGTTTGGTGAAGCAAACAAAAGGAAGTTTGATAAATCACAGGAAGCTGAGTTGCGACACTACTGACAAAAAGGAATTTTACTACTTGGCTCTTTTACAGCTGTTTAAACCATGGCGTTCAGAGGATGAACTACTGGGAGAATTTCAAAGCTATGAAGATTCTTTTAATGCTTGCAAAGACAGCATACAATGCAGTACATTCTCAACTTATCTGCAAATGTTAAATGAAGAAATTGAACAGGAAACTACAATTGCAGCAGAAGTAGCTAGAGACAGTTCTCAGGACAGCCAAAGTTCAGGAACACTCAGTCAAGATCCCCTAGGACAACCAATCGTTGAAAATGAAGCATCAATAGCCATGAATGAAGTGGAAACGGCTATGAATCAAGCTCAAGAAGAATTTATAGACTTACAAAATTTGGAAAGACAACTGAATGAAGAGCAGCAACAAATTTATGAAGAGATCAGAAGCAAAATTGATCACGGATTTCAACATGAAAAAAAAGAGTGCTCATGCACATCATTTCATCCAATCAGGATGTATGTAAGTGGACAAGCTGGAACTGGAAAAAGTTTCTTAATAAAAGTCATCAGAAGCTACCTACAGCAAAAAACGGATTCTACTTTGTCTTGTGTGGTTACTGCTCCAACTGGGTTAGCAGCCTATAACATAAAAGGAATCACCTTACATCATTTGCTAATGTTACCAGTGGAGCATGAGAACAAAATACAATACAACAAGCTAACTGGAGAAGCATGCTTGGAAGTTTCAAGAGTATTGAAGAAGATGCAAGTTCTCATTATTGATGAGATGAGCATGGTATCAAACTTAATGCTTGCCTTTGTGCATTTAAGAATGCAGCAAATTCTAAGGACAGACTATGACGTGTTATTTGGTGGAAAACATGTCATAGTTTTTGGGGATCTTCTACAGCTTACTCCAGTTAAAGGACAACCAGTGTTTAATACTGTGACACATGAAGACACAAAGAAGTCATTGGGAAGCATTGGTAATGCAAATATTTGGTCCTTCTTTGAGTACAAGGAACTTACTACTAATATGAGGCAAGCAAACGATGAAGAATATGGAAGTATTCTGAAAGATATCAGGATTGGACTACTCACTGAAGCAGGCACAAAAGCATTACAGAGTCGGTTGCTACATAATTTATTTCCAAAGGAAGAAATAGTTGCAGAGAAGATATACAAGAACATTGCAGAAAAGAAAAGTGTCATCTGCTTAATGCCAACTCTACGTGAATGCTCAATATTCAATGAGGAGCTTTTGAAATTGGAAAAGGAAGATATCAGGAAATTGGAAGCAGTGGACAAAATTGAGGATGGAAGAATTACTATCACATTAACAGGCACACTGAAAAATAAATTGGATTCACTAGAGAAGAACATTTCCAAAACAGCTGGATTAGAAAAAAATCTATATGTTTGCATGAACTGTAGAGTATTTTTAAGGAGAAATTTGGATGTTGAAAAAGGTTTAGTTAATGGAGCTATGGGAAGAGTTGTGGGTTTTATTAATTATCAGAAAAAAGATGGAATTGAATGTTTAAAAATAAAATTTGATCAGATAGAAGAAGTTAAAGACATTTGTCGTTGTTCAGTTCGTTTCATGCTTGTGAAAGACTTATATGTACGTAGGAAGCAGTTTCCGTTTTCTCTAGCATATGCTGTAACTATTCACAAGTCTCAAGGATTGACTGTAGATTGTGCATTTGTGAACATTGGTTCAACTGTGTTCAAAGAAGGTATGGCATATGTTGCTTTGTCACGAGTGAAAACATTATCAGGTTTATTCATGATAGACTTTGATGACTCAAAAGTTAGTGCTGATACAAATTGTGTAAAGGAGTATAATAGATTAAGAAGAAGCTATGCTCCTCATTTAGGTCAGTATCCTGTGTTGGAGAAACATGTAGTTTCTCGTAAAAGGAGAAATGAGAATGTCTGTAATGAAGATGTAGAGAGGAGGAAAAAAAAGAGGAGTGATGTAATTGCAAACAAAAAGAAAAAGGAAAATGAAGAACAGGTTGTAGGATGTCATTTTGAAAATAGCTCTGGTGTCAACTGCTACGCTAATGTAGTGCTGAATGTTGCATTTTATCTGGAAAGTGTGCAAGAGCAGATAATAGTAAATCAGGGAAAAAGATTCTGTTCTGAGTTGAGTCTCCTTTTTCAAAAGCTGAGTAATGATAAAACTCAAATAGAAAGTGCTACTGAAATTAGAAAACTTTTAGATGTATGTTCAGGACGAACACAGTTTTCTCAAAATGTACAGCAAGACGCACAGGAATTCTTGATGTTTTTTCTTCAGGTACTGGAAGAAGAAGGGGTTCCCATTGAAAATGTATTTTGTCTCTCTTATAAATGGGAACATAGTTGTGAAAACTGTTACAATATATGTGGCTCTAATGTTGATTCTGAAAGGTTTATTTATTTAACATTGCCAGAAAGTAAAACAGTCACTTTTGCTAAATTAGTTAAAGATGCTAATCATAGCATGGAATGCAGTGAGTGTCAATCTGATATGTTTTCAACGTTAATTTTAAAGGAATACGGACAATATGTAATTTTAATGATGCAACGCTGTAAAGCTGCTGGTTCAAAATTAGATACTTTAATAAAGAAGTTTACAGGACAGCAATTATCAATTTCAGGAAAAACTTTTGTTACAGTTGCAATAATTTTCCATGAAGGACCTACTGTAACTTCTGGACATTACACAGTTTATCTTAAATGTGAAAAAGGCTGGACACTGTGTAATGATTCCCAATTGATTTTTAAGCAACGTTTGCCTTTTGATTTAGCAAATTCCTATCTAATCTTCCTGAAACCTAAATTTTAGAGAGATTTGGCAACATCTGTACAAAACAATGTTACCATTTTATTGGATTACCATTGGAATTTTTAAAAAAATGATTTTACAAATTATCATTTGGCCTAATGGAAAGGTAACCAATTGTAATGTGGACTTTTACAATTTTTAATGAAACTTTGGAAAACCAAAAATTTAGACAAAATCGGTAACATCTGCACAATTTAAATTTTGGAATGTTATTGGATTGCCATTGGAAATTTATACAAAAAAGATTTTTAAAATTACTATTTGGCCATGTGGGAAGGTAAACAATTCTATTGTGGACATATTTAATTATTAATTAATCTTTCGGAAACCAAAATGTTACAGACAATCGGTGAGATCTGTACAATTTAAACTTTAGATTTTTATTGGATTACCATTGGAAATTTAATCAAAAAAGAATTTTAAAATTACTATTTGGCCTAAAGGAAATGGAACCAGATGTATTGTGGAGTTATTTGAGATATATTTTTGTGATTATACTTCTGAAACAAAAATGTCAGACGGTATTTTAAAGAAATAAGTATTGATATTAGATGATATTTTTTAAGAATATTATGCATTTCTATAAAGTTATGTTTATGCAAAAAGAGATTGTGGGCTTTTTTAAAACAATCTTTGAGATTGTTAATTTTTTTTTTGCCCGCTGTTAAATGATGAATGCAATTGCTTTCACAATTTATAGTGAAATGCAATATATTCTGAAAACAGCAAAAAAAAGGCAAAACATTTTTGGGAAAAATATGTAAATATGTGTACTGTATCATAAAATGTTTTATTAAATATTAATACTTTTTTCTTTTTTTTCAGATTGAGATAGAAAATTTTCGAAAACTAGAACCATTTTTAAAGCAATTAAAATTAAATTTAAATTAATAAATATTTTTTTGAGTGGGTATGGTAAGTCAAAAATTTCATGGTCCCTTTTTTCCACTTCTCCACAATCACATTTTCAGTTTTTCATTGTAGTCTCTCAAGGACCTTGTAATGTGATAATTGATTTTTAGTGTTTTTAAAAAAAAAAAAAAAAATTACGCGTACCGTACGCGTACGGTAAAAAAAAATCAAAAAAAGTTTTAAAAACATATTTAAAAAATAGTTGAAAGGTAAGGTTGGCTCTTACAAGAGCCGTTGTGTTCATGCAGGGACAGAGGAAAGAAAGAATGGGAATATTAGTCGGTACGACAAATGTGCTGATCTATTTTATTGTTCACTAGGGAAACACTGGTCTCCCTATGACAAATTAGATCATGACAAGTGGCGCACCGTATTTCAACCCTCACAAACCGATGGTTTGTTTCCAGAGGAGAAGAAAAAGGAGATGCTCCCACCACAGAGAAGGGCTCACCTGACCTGCCGAAGATGGACTCGGCCCTGCAGATGATGGACCAGGCTGAGCTGCTGTGGATGTGCTTGGTTGACTTACTGAAGGGTTACCTTCAGTATGTCGAGCATGTGTCCTTCTGTGTACATCTTTAAGGTGTCTCAACATGGTGTGATTCCCGAAGGAATACTTCTTGTTGGGATTCCCTCATGAAAGTACACGGCCACACAGCTTACAAGTCACTAAGGGTGCATTTACCTTTTTCTTGTTCTCTGGAAAAGTAAAATACTCCCATATGAAAGAGGTCTTTTGTTTCCTCCTTCTCTGCCTCAAGGTAGTGCTGCTAGCCTCACTCTCAGCGGAAGAGTGCTGTTCTGCCATCGTATCACAAACACAACCCAGCTCCTTCTCCTAAGGGATCACAAGCAGAAATGAGGGGAATGGGTGTGGTGTAGGAGAGTTCTAGAACTGAAAGTAGTTTCAACCAATCAAAAGTTGTGTTTCATGATCACATGACCCACCGTGCGCGTACGTTACGCTTACGGTGCGCTTACGGTGCGCTTACGGCAAAAGTACGCATGCGCGTAAAAAAGACACGCGCTCGCGCGCATGCGCATAACAGTCACTCCCCAACACTTCCGCGTAACGTGCGCATGTAGCGTACACGCCTATGCGCCCCACGCGCAGTACGCGCGGCTACGCAAATTGCGTAACTATACGCAAACAGAGTAGATAAATTACCGACATTGCGTAAACCGTACGCTTACCGTACGCTTACCGTACGCGCACTAAAAAAAAAAAAAAAGAAAAAAAACAATATTTTCAAAGTTATAATAATATATCTTACCTGTTTGGTAAAAAAAAAAGAGAAAACTTGAAATATTGCAGATTTTTTAGAAAAAAAACATAGTGTTTTAAGAGAATAAAAAGTTTAAAAAAAACTTGTTTTTTTTTTAAAAAAAACACATTTAATATAAGAATTTATAATAAAAAAATCATAAAAAATCAATAAAAAAAAATATGGGAATCACATATGTTATAGCTAAGAATTAGCATTTAAAAAACCATACAAATTCACTGAAAAGACCATGGGTTTCACACACGTTATAGTTAGAAATTAGCATTTAAAAAACCTTGCAAATTCACTGAAAAAACCATAGGTTTCACACATGTTATAGTTAGGAATTAGCATTTAAAAAACCTTGCAAATTCAGTGAAAAAACCATAGGTTTCACACACGTTATAGTTAGGAATTAGCATTTAAAAAACCTTGCAAATTCAGTGAAAAAACCATAGGTTTCACACACGTTATAGTTAGCTGGACATTTCACTCGTAAAAAACCAATGAAATTTCCCCGTTATAGTTAGTTAAGCTAACTATAACTCGCGCGCCCGCAATGCACTGCTGATGACGTCACATATTACATCACTCATGACATGGTCAGTGACATCACTCATGACATCACTGATGACATCTCAAATGACATCACTGATGACATCACTGATGACATCATCCATGTGATAGAGTGGCAGACCTCCTCTCACCCTAATATAACCTTTGATACACACATTCAAAAATAGAGACTGAAATTTTCAAAAAAATGGACATACCAATACCAATTACAACAACCTCTTCAATAATTCTAAGATCCACATAAACATCCACTTATTCACCAACAGTCCTGTACAGTCACTCATTCGTGTACTCACACATCATATGTACTCATACACCTATACATCCTGTAACACAATGCCTCTCATCCATAGAGTTACTCACACACATAGTTACTCATGCTAATAAAGAATCAAACATACATTTATTCGCATATACAGTTATACACACACCACCACACTTACTTCTACGGAAACTTACACGTACTTAGTCTTTTAAACAATCACTTATAGAAACACATACTTATTCATACAGGAACTCTTTCAATCTCTCACTCTCACATACACTCACTTATATACACCAATAGTCACATATACTAGTTTAAAACATATGTAGTTACTCATAAAGACACTATTGAGACAGCCATTCACTCACTAACACACCCATACACACACTCTTCCACCCATGCAGTCCTGCACATATGCTGTCTTCAACACATACAAACAGTGAGTCACTCATTCATGCACTTATGCACTACGTAATACCCCCCACTGAACCATACAGACACTCAGACACTCATACTGATACTCAAAAAACCAACTAATAACCTATATAGACACTCATGTTGCTGCTCACCAACCCATGCAGCCACTTATACACAAAGTGAGAGACTGATACAGGTATTTACACATTTAAACATTACTCACTTAGCCATGTATTCAATAAGATACACTTAATCAGTCAGTAATACAATCAATTTTTCAAAAACAAATCATCCATTTAGACACTTATATACTCATTTATTCTTCCATCGACCTTGAGATATATAAAACATATTTAATTTTCAGAAAAACACACATTCACTGGATGATGTCATCAGTGATGTCATCAGTGATGTCATTTGAGATGTCATCAGTGATGTCATGAGTGATGTCACTGACCATGTCATGAGTGATGTAATATGTGACGTCATCAGCAGTGCATTGCGGGCACGCGAGTTATAGTTAGCTTAACTAACTATAACGGGGAAATTTCATTGGTTTTTTACGAGTGAAATGTCCAGCTAACTATAACGTGTGTGAAACCTATGGTTTTTTCACTGAATTTGCAAGGTTTTTTAAATGCTAATTCCTAACTATAACGTGTGTGAAACCTATGGTTTTTTCACTGAATTTGCAAGGTTTTTTAAATGCTAATTCCTAACTATAACATGTGTGAAACCTATGGTTTTTTCAGTGAATATATATATATATATATACACACATACATATATAAATGCATATGCATATATATGCATATATATGTGCATATGTGTGCATGTACAGAGAGGTAGAGAGGTAGAGGTGTATAGGTAGAGGTGTAGAGGTAGAGAGGTAGAGGTAGAGAGGTATAGAGTAGTAGAGAGAGAGGTAGAGAGGTAGAGAGTAGAGAGCGAGTAATAGAGAGTAGAGAGTGAGTGGTAGAGAGTAGTAGAGAAAGTATCAGAGAGTGAGTAGTAGAGAGTAGTAGAGTGAGTAGTAGAGAGTAGTAGAGTGAGTAGTAGAGAGTGAGTAGTAGAGAGTGAGTATTAGAGAGTGAGTAGTAGAGAGTAGTAGAGAGTGAGTAGTAGAAAGTAGTAGAGAGTAGTAGAGAGTGAGTAGTAGAGAGTAGTAGAGAGTGAGTAGTAGAGAGTGAGTAGTAGAGAGTGAGTAGTAGAGAGTGGTAGAGAGAGTAGTAGAGAGTGAGTAGTAGAGAGTAGTAGAGAGTGAGTAGTAGAGAGTAGTAGAGAGTGAGTAGTAGAGAGTGAGTAGAGAGTGAGTAGTAGAGAGTGAGTAGTAGAGAGAGAGTAGTAGAGGGTAGTGGAGTAGTAGAGAGTGAGTAGTAGAGAGTAGTAGAGAGTGAGTATTAGAGTGAGTACTAGAGAGTAGTAGAGAGTGAGTAGCAGAGAGCAAGTAGTAGAGAGTGTGTAGTAGAGAGTGAGTAGTAGAGAGTGAGTAGTAGAGAGAGTAGTAAAGAGTGAGAAGTAGAGAGAGTAGTAGAGTAGTAGAGAGTGAGTAGTAGAGTGAGTAGTAGAGAGTAGTTGAGAGCGAGTAGCAGAGAATCAGTAGTGGAGAGTGAGCAGTAGAGAGTAGTAGAGAGTGAGTAGTAGAGAGTGAGGAGTAGAGAGAGAGTAGTAGAGAGTGAGTAGTTGAGTAGCAGAGAGTGAGTGGTAGAGAGTAGGAGAGAGTAGTAGAGTGAGTAGTAGAGAATAGTAGAGAGTGAGTAGTAGAGTGAGTAGTAGAGAGTGAGTAGTAGAGAGTGAGTAGCAGAGAGAGTAGTAGAGAGTAGTAGAGAGTGAGTAGTAGAGAGTGAGTAGTAGAGAGTAGTAGAGAGCGAGTAGTAGAGAGTGAGTAGTGGAGAGTGAGTAGTAGAGAGTGAGTAGTAGAGAGAGTAGTAAAGAGTGAGAAGTAGAGAGAGTAGTAGAGTAGTAGAGAGTGAGTAGTAGAGTGAGTAGTAGAGAGTAGTTGAGAGCGAGTAGTAGAGAATCAGTAGTGGAGAGTGAGCAGTAGAGAGTAGTAGAGAGTGAGTAGTAGAGACTGAGGAGTAGAGAGAGAGTAGTAGAGAGTGAGTAGTTGAGTAGCAGAGAGTGAGTGGTAGAGAGTAGGAGAGAGTAGTAGAGTGAGTAGTAGAGAATAGTAGAGAGTGAGTAGTAGAGTGAGTAGTAGAGAGTGAGTAGTAGAGAGTGAGTAGCAGAGAGAGTAGTAGAGAGTAGTAGAGAGTGAGTAGTAGAGAGTGAGTAGTAGAGAGTAGTAGAGAGCGAGTAGTAGAGAGTGAGTAGTGGAGAGTGAGTAGTAGAGAGTGAGTAGTAGAGAGTGAATAGTAGAGAGTGAGTAGTAGAGAGAGAGTAGTAGAGAGTGAGTAGTAGAGAGTAGTAGAGTGAGTAGTAGAGAGTAGTAGACAGAGAGAGTAGTAAAGCGTCAGTAGTAGAGAGAGAGTAGTAGAGTAGTAGAGAGTGAGTGCTAGAGAGCAGCAGAGAGTAGTAGAGTGAGTAGTAGAGAGAAGTAGAGAATGAGTAGTAGAGAGTGAATAGTAGAGAGTAGTAGTAGAGAGTAGTAGAGAGAGTAGTACAGAGTGAGTAGTATAGAGTAGTAGAGTGAGTAGTAGAGAGTGAGTAGTAGAGAGAGAGTAGTAGAGAGTGAGTAGTAGAGTAGTAGAGAGTGAGTGGTAGAGAGTAGGAGAGAGTAGTAGAGTGAGTAGTAGAGAATAGTAGAGAGTGAGTAGTAGAGCGAGTAGTAGAGAGTAGTAGAGTAGTAGAGAGTGAGTAGTAGAGAGTGAGTAGCAGAGAGAGTAGTAGAGAGTAGTAGAGAGTGAGTAGTAGAGAGTGAGTAGTAGAGAGCGAGTAGTAGAGAGTGAGTAGTGGAGAGAGAGTAGTAGAGAGCGAGTAGTAGAGAGTGAGTAGTAGGGAGTGAATAGTAGAGAGTGAATAGTAGAGAGTGAGTAGTAGAGAGAGAGTAGTAGACAGTAGTAGAGTGAGTAGTAGAGAGTGAGTAGTAGAGAGTAGTAGAGAGTGAGTAGTAGAGAGTGAGTAGTAGAGAGTGAGTAGTAGAGAGAGAGTAGTAGAGTAGTAGAGAGTGAGTGCTAGAGAGCAGCAGAGAGTAGTAGAGTGAGTAGTAGAGAGAAGTAGAGAGTGAGTAGTAGAGAGTGAATAGTAGAGAGTAGTAGTAGAGAGTAGTAGAGAGAGAGAGTAGTAGAGAGTGAGTAGTAGAGAGTAGTAGCGAGTGAGTAGTAGAGAGTGGTAGAGAGTGAGTAGTAGAGTAGTAGAGAGTGAGTGGTAGAGAGTAGTAGAAAGTAGTAGAGTGAGTAGTAGAGAGTGAATAGTAGAGAGTAGTAGAGAGTGAGTAGTAGAGAGTAGTAGAGCGTGAGTAGTAGAGAGTGAGTAGTAGAGAGTAGTAGCGAGTGAGTAGTAGAGAGTGAGTAGTAGAGTAGTAGAGAGCGAGTAGTTGAGAGTGAGTAGTTGAGAGTGAGTAGTAGAGAGTGAGTAGTAGAGAGTAGTAGAGTAGTAGAGAGTGAGTAGTAGAGAGCGAGTAGTAGAGAGAGAGTAGTAGAGAGAGAGTAGTAGAGAGTCAGTAGTAGAGTAGTAGAGAGTAGTCAGTCAGTGTCAGTCAATGTCACTCAATCAGTGTCAGTCAGTCAGTGTCAGTCAATCAGTGTCAGTCAGTGTCAATCAGTGTCAGTCAGTGTCAGTCAGTCAGTGTCAGTCAGTCAGTGTCAGTCAGACAGTGTCAGCTAGAGCAGCTCTGCTGACCTGGTTCTCTGGCTCTAAAGCAGCTCTGCTGACCTGGTTCTCTCTCTCTAAAGCAGCTCTGCTGACCTGGTTTCTCTGGCTCTACAGCAGGTCTGCTGACCTGGTTCTCTGGCTCTAGAGCAGCTCTGCTGACCTAGTTCGTATGCTACAGAGCAGCTCTGCTGATCTAGTTCTCTGGCTGTACAATAGCTCTGCAGACCTGGTTCTCTGGCTCTAAAGCAGCTCCGTTGACCCAGTTCTATGGCTCTGAAGCAGTTCTGCTGACATGGTTCTCTGGCTCTATAGAAGCTCTTCTGACCTGGTTCTCTCCCTCTAAAGCAGCTCTACTGACCTGGTTTCTCTGGCTCTGCAGCAGCTCTGCTGACCTGGTTCTCTGGCTCTAGAGCAGCTCTGTTGACCTGGTTCTGAGGCTCTAGAGCACCTCTACTGACCTGGTTCTCTGGCTCTAAAGCAGCTCTGCTGACCTGGTTCTATGGCTCTAAAGCAGCTCTGCTGATTTGGTTCTCTGGCTCTAGAGTAGCTCTGCTGACCTGGTTCTCTGGCTCTAAAGCAGCTCTGCTAACCTGGTTCTCTGGCTCTAAAGCAGCTCTGCTGGCCTGGTTCTCTGGCTCTAAAGCAGCTCTGCTGACCTGGTTCTCTCCCTCTAAAGCAGCTCTGCTGACCTGGTTCTCTGACTCTAGAGCAGCTCTGCTGACCTAGTTCTTAGGCTCTAGAGCAGCTCTGCTGACCTGGTTCTCTGGCTCTACAGCAGCTCTGCTGACCTGGTTTTCTGCACTCACGACGCACGCACCCGACTTCGCGAAAATATATTTAAAAATAATGTAAGTTTCTTATAAGTACAAATATATTATTTTGATGAATATCTTACATAATCTCTTGCCTTAATATGTATATTAAAGACACATACATATCATTTTGGAACATACATTTTTTTTGCGGGAGTCGCGCACCCAGCGCGCCCCAGCACGTATATGATGTCACGTGGGACCCGCAAGCGCGCAAACATCTTGTACCGTAATGCGCATGTGTCGCGAATGCGCGGGAGCAGGAGTCGCAGACAGGTCGCATACCAATCGCGCATATCACGTGATATTAAATGTATATGTTGTAACTGAAAAACACGCAGCCGTCGCACACCATACGCGGATCCTTCATGACTTTTCTAAAATGGCGGCTAGAATGCGCGCACCCACCGTGATGTGTACACTTTGAGTGCGCGACTGCGAAAAAAACTGGAATTATTTTTTTAAAGAAAATGATATAAATATATTAAAATAAAAAATGAAAGCAAGAAAATTAATCAATATTTCAGTTTTAATTAAAAAATGTTTTTTTGCAATTTTCAGAAAAATATATGTTATTTAATGAATAAAATATTTATAAATAAACAGTTAAACTGTAGAAAATCAGTACAAAAAATAGATATAACTACTATCACACTTAAAAGTTAGCATTTAAAAAACCTTTAAAATTCACTGAAAAAACCATAGGTTTCACACACGTTATAGTTACGAATTAGCATTTAGAAAACCTTGCAAATTCACTTAAAAAACCATAGGTTTCACACATGTTATAGTTAGCTGGACATTTCACTCGTAAAAAACCAATGAAATTCCCCCGTTATAGTTAGTGCAGGCAACTATAACTCACGCGACCGTAATCCTCTGCTGATGACGTCAGATATTACATCACTGATGACATATGTGTCTTTCTGAAAAATAAATATTTGTAATATATGTATAGCTAAAGATTAATGGAAGAAGACATGGGTAAATAAGTGTCTAAATACAGTGACGTCATCAGCAGAGGATTGCGGTCGCGTGAGTTATAGTTGCCTGCACTAACTATAACGGGGGAATTTCATTGGTTTTTTACGAGTGAAATGTCCAGCTAACTATAACATGTGTGAAACCTATGGTTTTTTAAGTGAATATATATATATATATATATATATATATATATATATATATTTATTATCTACTGGCGGTCGCCAGTAGGTAGTTATAGTTAGGACCCTGTTTCCATAGGAAATCCGCAACATTCTATTTGGAATAACTTTGGCGCCGGTCGACGAATCCTCGCGAAATTTTCAAAATAGGTGGGGCGCTACGCTCCGCTCCTACTCTGAAAGTCTCGGGGGGATTCGTCAAGCGGGGGCTGAGAAAAAAGGGGGGTCCCAAAACGTGTTTTTCCCATGCATTTTTCCATAGGACATTTAGACACAGCTACAGCCCGAACGGCTGAACAGAGTTACTTGAAATTTGGTAGAGAGGTAGTCCTCAGGTCAAGGAAGTGCCTTTTGTAGGTCTGGTGTAAATCTGTTCAGTAGTTCCTGAGAAAATAGCATTTAAATCAATATATATATCTGAGCCAGCTTACGGTGCGCTTACCGTGCGCTTACGGTAAGCTTACCGTACGCGTACGGTGACGTGCGCGAACGCGATTCTGATTGGCTGTTAGATCTTAGTAAACATTCGAATCGGTCGAAACCAGGAAGCGGCAGCCGCCATTTTGTGTGTTTCACTCAGAAAAAAAAGGGTGATAACTTGAAAAGGGGGCAAGGAAGAGAGTTACAGACCCCCTAACATTTGAAAGGGGGTCAAAGAAGGACAGAAAAGTACAAAAAAAACATTTATTAATTTAAAAAAAAAATCACGGGGTACGCGCATGGTAAGCTTACGGTAAGCTTACCATACGCGTACGGAAGAAAAAAAAAAGAAAAAAAGAAAAAAAAATCAGATTTAAGTGTTTAGATATTAGGGGGCTCTAAAAAGAGCCGTTGTGTTTATGAAGTGATTTGATTTTTTAGTGGTACCTACAAGTAAGTACCGACGCAGAGTCTAAGGTTCAAGGGGAAGACTCTGTTCCCTTCATCAGTGAAGTGTACACCATCTCCTCTATAAATGTCTTGCATGTCGTAACGCAAGTTGTTGTGGTAAATGGAACCCATACCATAGTCTCGGAGGAAAGCAGAAACAGATTTGTTGACGTGCTTTCTTGCTTTGTCAATCTGCGGACAAAATTGGTTGGACCAGTTCCATTTTTGCCTTTGGCATATGTTAGAATACACAAAGGCAGTTTTAGGGAAAAGTGAAAACAGTTGTGCAAAGGTGTCCTTCATAAGCATTTCCAGACCTACCCCAGTCAAAGTGCCTAGGTCATTGCCACCACAGTGCACTATTATGACGTCAGGGTGTTGGATTTGCATGAAGGATTTCACCAATGGCATCAATTGGTGCCACTTTAACCCTCTCTGACCAATCCATTTAATGTCTACATTTGGCAAAGCAAGGTCTCTCACCATACCTGTTTTCTCTGCATACTTTTCACTCCAGAAGACATAGCTGTGCCCTACAATCTACACTGTGAACATCTTCCAAGGAGATCTGGATGCACTCAGGAGGTGTAATTCAGTAGAATGGTAAAAAGAAATGAAAGACAGTTTGGAAATGGAGGCATACATATTTTTTTTTTTTAAAAAAGAACTGATTGGCTGTTTCATACCATTCTACACTAAAAACTAGGCTGTATGTGTAAATTTATAGAAGCATGTTTTGTATTGGTATAGAAAAATGTGTTACCAAAGAACAGTACTATGGATTTGCTGTTAGGTTTGAAAAGTTAAGCACTCCTGCTCTTTGGAAATGAAACATTGTGTGGTGAACTTCTGACCTAACTCTACACAGCAGTGTTTCAAGAGCAGTTGCTATGGTAGCAGGCAGAAGTCAAGTTGGGGGAAGGGTACTAGGCTTAAGTCAAGTTGGGGGAAGGGTACTTTTGGAAAAGAGTTGGTTTTCAACCAATAGAAATGTGTGATTACATTTGAATAAAAGGGGGAAGCACTGAGATTTGAAACTAACATGTATATGTGTGGAAAAAGAGAGGGAAACATTGCCATTATCTGGTTCTGCTGAGAGGAGAGAGGTGTACAGAACAGAGATCCTGGCTCTGATAATCTGCTGTTTGAGTGCCACATTTCTTTCACAACTAACTAATTTTAAAGGTGAGTTAAGAGTTTGAGAGGGGATGTATATGGTAAATTAAGAAATGAATAATAGAATTGGAATTCCTTTTGTTGAAGTTGTGTTTATCATTTTGTGTTTTGGGAGACATTTAAATGTGAGGAACATGTAAAATAATATGGACTATGTTTTCACCATAAATTAAGGTGTACTGGTATAAATGAGGAATACTTTTAGGGTTTGAGGTTCCAGTCAGTAATGCAAATACATTCAGCATCACTAAGGCTGGTTGCCCTTGCTGGAGTGTAGTCAGTCACCCAGGTTACACATGTTTCTGGTCTGAAAAAGCTGTTTGGACATGTGTTTTTTTAAGAATCTGAAAAGTGGATTCGAAATGTGTCAGAATGTAAAAGTACTTATCACTTGCAAAAAAAAAGAGTAGTAAGTGTGCTTTCAAATTGGCAAAGAAATTCCGTTTTCTGACTAATATGAAACCATGACTCTGTGTGCAAAGAGGAATTATAGACAGAGATTTATTGCGTATTGCTCTGGTGATTTTACATTTGCATTAGATGGAAAGGGCGAGCTATTTTTTTATGCAGAAGCAGACTCTTAGCACACACCCAGCTGCTTATCCTGTGGAATCATGCACAGTATTCACAACCGAGTGGGGTTTGAGGTTGCAGTCAGTAATGCAAATACATTCAGCATCACTAAGGCTGGTTGCCCTTGCTGGAGTGTAGTCAGTCACCCAGGTTACACATGTTGCTGGTCTCAAAAAGCTGTTTGGACATGTGCTTTTTTAAGATTCTGAAAAGTGGATTCAAAATGTGTCAGACTGTAAAAGTACTTATCACTTGCAAAAAAAAAGAGTAGTAAGTGTGCTTTCAAATTGGCAAAGAAATTTCGTTTTCTGACTAATATGAAACCATGACTCTGTGTGCAAAGAGGAATTATAGACAGAGATTTATTGCGTATTGTTCTGGTGATTTTACATTTGCATTAGATGGAAAGGGGGAGCTATTTTTTTCTGCAGAAGCAGACTCTTAGCACACAGCCAGCTGCTTATCCTGTGGAATCATGCACAGTATTCACAACCGAGTGGGGTTTGAGGTTGCAGTCAGTAATGCAAATACATTCAGCATCACTAAGGCTGGTTGCCCTTGCTGGAGTGTAGTCAGTCACCCAGGTTACACATGTTGCTGGTCTCAAAAAGCTGTTTGGACATGTGCTTTTTTAAGATTCTGAAAAGTGGATTCAAAATGTGTCAGACTGTAAAAGTACTTATCACTTGCAAAAAAAAAGAGTAGTAAGTGTGCTTTCAAATTGGCAAAGAAATTTCGTTTTCTGACTAATATGAAACCATGACTCTGTGTGCAAAGAGGAATTATAGACAGAGATTTATCGCGTATTACTCTGGTAATTTTACAGTTGCATTAGTAGGAAAGGGTGAGCTATTTTTCTGCAGAAGCAGACTCTTAGCACACACCCAGCTGCTTATCCTGTGGAATCATGCACAGTATTCACAACCGAGTGGGGTTTGAGGTTGCAGTCAGTAATGCAAATACATTCAGCATCACTAAGGCTGGTTGCCCTTGCTGGAGTGTAGTCAGTCACCCAGGTTACACATGTTGCTGGTCTGAAAAAGCTGTTTGGACATGTGTTTTTTTAAGAATCTGAAAAGTGGATTCGAAATGTGTCAGAATGTAAAAGTACTTATCACTTGCAAAAAAAAAGAGTAGTAAGTGTGCTTTCAAATTGGCAAAGAAATTTCGTTTTCTGACTAATATGAAACCATGACTCTGTGTGCAAAGAGGAATTATAGACAGAGATTTATTGCGTATTGCTCTGGTGATTTTACATTTGCATTAGATGGAAAGGGGGAGCTATTTTTTTATGCAGAAGCAGACTCTTAGCACACACCCAGCTGCTTATCCTGTGGAATCATGCACAGTATTCACAACCGAGTGGGGTTTGAGGTTGCAGTCAGTAATGCAAATACATTCAGCATCACTAAGGCTGGTTGCCCTTGCTGGAGTGTAGTGAGTCACCCAGGTTACACATGTTGCTGGTCTCAAAAAGCTGTTTGGAGATGTGCTTTTTTAAGAATCTGAAAAGTGGATTCAAAATGTGTCAGACTGTAAAAGTACTTATCACTTGCCAAAAAAAGAGTAGTAAGTGTGCTTTCAAATTGGCAAAGAAATTTCGTTTTCTGACTAATATGAAAACATGACTCTGTGTGCAAAGAGGAATTATAGACAGAGATTTATTGCGTATTACTCTGGTAATTTTACAGTTGCATTAGTAGGAAAGGGGGAGCTATTTTTCTGCAGAAGCAGACTCTTAGCACACAGCCAGCTGCTTATCCTGTGGAATCATGCACAGTATTCACAACCGAGTGGGGTTTGAGGTTGCAGTCAGTAATGCAAATACATTCAGCATCACTAAGGCTGGTTGCCCTTGCTGGAGTGTAGTCAGTCACCCAGGTTACACATGTTGCTGGTCTGAAAAAGCTGTTTGGACATGTGCTTTTTTAAGAATCTGAAAAGTGGATTCGAAATGTGTCAGACTGTAAAAGTACTTATCACTTGCCAAAAAAAAGAGTAGTAAGTGTGCTTTCCAATTGGCAAAGAAATTTCGTTTTCTGACTAATATGAAAACATGACTCTGTGTGCAAAGAGGAATTATAGACAGAGATTTATTGCGTATTACTCTGGTAATTTTACAGTTGCATTAGTAGGAAAGGGGGAGCTATTTTTCTGCAGAAGCAGACTCTTAGCACACACCCAGCTGCTTATCCTGTGGAATCATGCACAGTATTCACAACTGAGTGGGGTTTGAGGTTGCAGTCAGTAATGCAAATACATTCAGCATCACTAAGGCTGGTTGCCCTTGCTGGAGTGTAGTCAGTCACCCAGGTTACAGATGTTGCTGGTCTCAAAAAGCAGTTTGGACATGTGCTTTTTTTAGAATCTGAAAAGTGGATTCAAAATGTGTCAGACTGTAAAAGTAGTTATCACTTGCAAAAAAAAAGAGTAGTAAGTGTGCTTTCAAATTGGCAAAGAAATTACGTTTTCTGACTAATATGAAACCATGACTCTGTGTGCAA
The DNA here is from genome assembly GCF_964204655.1 of Triturus cristatus. Classification (NCBI taxonomy): domain Eukaryota; kingdom Metazoa; phylum Chordata; class Amphibia; order Caudata; family Salamandridae; genus Triturus; species Triturus cristatus. The sequence goes on along the minus strand of NC_140591.1, from coordinate 1,075,861,287 downwards.
AGAGGAATTATAGACAGAGATTTATTGCGTATTGCTCTGGTGATTTTACATTTGCATTAGATGGAAAGGGGGAGCTATTTTTTTATGCAGAAACAGACTCTTAGCACACACCCAGCTGCTTATCCTGTGGAATCATGCACAGTATTCACAACCGAGTGTGGTTTGAGGTTGCAGTCAGTAATGCAAATACATTCAGCATCACTAAGGCTGGTTGCCCTTGCTGGAGTGTAGTGAGTCACCCAGGTTACACATGTTGCTGGTCTCAAAAAGCTGTTTGGAGATGTGCTTTTTTAAGAATCTGAAAAGTGGATTCAAAATGTGTCAGACTGTAAAAGTACTTATCACTTGCAAAAAAAAAGAGTAGTAAGTGTGCTTTCAAATTGGCAAAGAAATTTCGTTTTCTGACTAATATGAAAACATGACTCTGTGTGCAAAGAGGAATTATAGACAGAGATTTATTGCGTATTACTCTGGTAATTTTACAGTTGCATTAGTGGGAAAGGGGGAGCTATTTTTCTGCAGAAGCAGACTCTTAGCACACACCCAGCTGCTTATCCTGTGGAATCATGCACAGTATTCACAACCGAGTGGGGTTTGAGGTTGCAGTCAGTAATGCAAATACATTCAGCATCACTAAGGCTGGTTGCCCTTGCTGGAGTGTAGTCAGTCACCCAGGTTACACATGTTGCTGGTCTCAAAAAGCTGTTTGGACATTTACTTTTTTGAGAATCTGAAAAGTGGATTCAAAATGTGTCAGACTGTAAAAGTACTTATCACTTGCAAAAAAAAAGAGTAGTAAGTGTGCTTTCAAATTGGCAAAGAAATGTCGTTTTCTGACTAATATGAAACCATGACTCTGTGTGCAAAGAGGAATTATAGACAGAGATTTATTGCGTATTGCTCTGGTGATTTTACATTTGCATTAGATGGAAAGGGGGAGCTATTTTTTTCTGCAGAAGCAGACTCTTAGCACACACCCAGCTGCTTATCCTGTGGAATCATGCACAGTATTCACAACCGAGTGGGGTTTGAGGTTGCAGTCAGTAATGCAAATACATTCAGCATCACTAAGGCTGGTTGCCCTTGCTGGAGTGTAGTCAGTCACCCAGGTTACACATGTTTCTGGTCTGAAAAAGCTGTTTGGACATGTGTTTTTTTAAGAATCTGAAAAGTGGATTCGAAATGTGTCAGAATGCAAAAGTACTTATCACTTGCAAAAAAAAAGAGTAGTAAGTGTGCTTTCAAATTGGCAAAGAAATTTCGTTTTCTGACTAATATGAAACCATGACTCTGTGTGCAAAGAGGAATTATAGACAGAGATTTATTGCGTATTGCTCTGGTGATTTTACATTTGCATTAGATGGAAAGGGGGAGCTATTTTTTTATGCAGAAGCAGACTCTTAGCACACACCCAGCTGCTTATCCTGTGGAATCATGCACAGTATTCACAACCGAGTGGGGTTTGAGGTTGCAGTCAGTAATGCAAATACATTCAGCATCACTAAGGCTGGTTGCCCTTGCTGGAGTGTAGTGAGTCACCCAGGTTACACATGTTGCTGGTCTCAAAAAGCTGTTTGGAGATGTGCTTTTTTAAGAATCTGAAAAGTGGATTCAAAAATGTGTCAGACTGTAAAAGTACTTATCACTTGCAAAAAAAAAGAGTAGTAAGTGTGCTTTCAAATTGGCAAAGAAATTTCGTTTTCTGACTAATATGAAAACATGACTCTGTGTGCAAAGAGGAATTATAGACAGAGATTTATTGCGTATTACTCTGGTAATTTTACAGTTGCATTAGTAGGAAAGGGGGAGCTATTTTTTTCTGCAGAAGCAGACTCTTAGCACACAGCCAGCTGCTTATCCTGTGGAATCATGCACAGTATTCACAACCGAGTGGGGTTTGAGGTTGCAGTCAGTAATGCAAATACATTCAGCATCACTAGCTGGTTGCCCTTGCTGGAGTGTAGTCAGTCACCCAGGTTACACATGTTGCTGGTCTCAAAAAGCTGTTTGGACATGTGCTTTTTTAAGAATCTGAAAAGTGGATTCAAAATGTGTCAGACTGTAAAAGTACTTATCACTTGCCAAAAAAAGAGTAGTAAGTGTGCTTTCAAATTGGCAAAGAAATTTCGTTTTCTGACTAATATGAAAACATGACTCTGTGTGCAAAGAGGAATTACAGGCAGAGATTTATTGTGTATTACTTTGGTAATTTTACAGTTGCATTAGTAGGAAAGGGGGAGCTATTTTTTTATGCAGAAGCAGACTCTTAGCACACACCCAGCTGCTTATCCTGTGGAATCATGCACAGTATTCACAACCGAGTGGGGTTTGAGGTTGCAGTCAGTAATGCAAATACATTCAGCATCACTAAGGCTGGTTGCCCTTGCTGGAGTGTAGTCAGTCACCCAGGTTACAGATGTTGCTGGTCTCAAAAAGCAGTTTGGACATGTGCTTTTTTCAGAATCTGAAAAGTGGATTCAAAATGTGTCAGACTGTAAAAGTACTTATCACTTGCAAAAAAAAAGAGTAGTAAGTGTGCTTTCAAATTGGCAAAGAAATTACGTTTTCTGACTAATATGAAAACATGACTCTGTGTGCAAAGAGGAATTATAGACAGAGATTTATTGCGTATTACTCTGGTAATTTTACAGTTGCATTAGTAGGAAAGGGGGAGCTATTTTTCTGCAGAAGCAGACTCTTAGCACACACCCAGCTGCTTATCCTGTGGAATCATGCACAGTATTCACAACCGAGTGGGGTTTGAGGTTGCAATCAGTAATGCAAATACATTCAGCATCACTAAGGCTGGTTGCCCTTGCTGGAGTGTAGTCAGTCACCCAGGTTACACATGTTGCTGGTCTCAAAAAGCTGTTTGGACATGTGCTTTTTTAAGATTCTGAAAAGTGGATTCAAAATGTGTCAGACTGTAAAAGTACTTATCACTTGCAAAAAAAAAGAGTAGTAAGTGTGCTTTCAAATTGGCAAAGAAATTTCGTTTTCTGACTAATATGAAACCATGACTCTGTGTGCAAAGAGGAATTATAGACAGAGATTTATTGCGTATTGTTCTGGTGATTTTACATTTGCATTAGATGGAAAGGGGGAGCTATTTGTTTCTGCAGAAGCAGACTCTTAGCACACAGCCAGCTGCTTATCCTGTGGAATCATGCACAGTATTCACACCGAGTGGGGTTTGAGGTTGCAGTCAGTAATGCAAATACATTCAGCATCACTAAGGCTGGTTGCCCTTGCTGGAGTGTAGTCATTCACCCAGGTTACACATGTTGCTGGTCTGAAAAAGCTGTTTGGACATGTGCTTTTTTAAGAATCTGAAAAGTGGATTCGAAATGTGTCAGACTGTAAAAGTACTTATCACTTGCCAAAAAAAAGAGTAGTAAGTGTGCTTTCCAATTGGCAAAGAAATTTCGTTTTCTGACTAATATCAAAACATGACTCTGTGTGCAAAGAGGAATTATAGACAGAGATTTATTGCGTATTACTCTGGTAATTTTACAGTTGCATTAGTAGGAAAGGGGGAGCTATTTTTCTGCAGAAGCAGACTCTTAGCACACACCCAGCTGCTTATCCTGTGGAATCATGCACAGTATTCACAACCGAGTGGGGTTTGAGGTTGCAGTCAGTAATGCAAATACATTCAGCATCACTAAGGCTGGTTGCCCTTGCTGGAGTGTAGTCAGTCACCCAGGTTACACATGTTTCTGGTCTGAAAAAGCTGTTTGGACATGTGCTTTTTTAAAAATCTGAAAAGTGGATTCGAAATGTGTCAGACTGTAAAAGTACTTATCACTTGCAAAAAAAAAGAGTAGTAAGTGTGCTTTCAAATTGGCAAAGAAATTTCGTTTTCTGACTAATATGAAAACATGACTCTGTGTGCAAAGAGGAATTATAGACAGAGATTTATTGCGTATTACTCTGGTAATTTTACAGTTGCATTAGTAGGAAAGGGGGAGCTATTTTTATGCAGAAGCAGACTCTTAGCACACACCCAGCTGCTTATCCTGTGGAATCATGCACAGTATTCACAACCGAGTGGGGTTTGAGGTTGCAGTCAGTAATGCAAATACATTCAGCATCACTAAGGCTGGTTGCCCTTGCTGGAGTGTAGTCAGTCACCCAGGTTACAGATGTTGCTGGTCTCAAAAAGCAGTTTGGACATGTGCTTTTTTCAGAATCTGAAAAGTGGATTCAAAATGTGTCAGACTGTAAAAGTACTTATCACTTGCAAAAAAAAAGAGTAGTAAGTGTGCTTTCAAATTGGCAAAGAAATTTCGTTTTCTGACTAATATGAAACCATGACTCTGTGTGCAAAGAGGAATTATAGACAGAGATTTATTGCGTATTGCTCTGGTGATTTTACATTTGCATTAGATGGAAAGGGGGAGCTATTTTTTTATGCAGAAACAGACTCTTAGCACACACCCAGCTGCTTATCCTGTGGAATCATGCACAGTATTCACAACCGAGTGTGGTTTGAGGTTGCAGTCAGTAATGCAAATACATTCAGCATCACTAAGGCTGGTTGCCCTTGCTGGAGTGTAGTGAGTCACCCAGGTTACACATGTTGCTGGTCTCAAAAAGCTGTTTGGAGATGTGCTTTTTTAAGAATCTGAAAAGTGGATTCAAAATGTGTCAGACTGTAAAAGTACTTATCACTTGCAAAAAAAAAGAGTAGTAAGTGTGCTTTCAAATTGGCAAAGAAATTTCGTTTTCTGACTAATATGAAACCATGACTCTGTGTGCAAAGAGGAATTATAGACAGAGATTTATTGCGTATTGCTCTGGTGATTTTACATTTGCATTAGATGGAAAGGGGGAGCTATTTTTTTATGCAGAAACAGACTCTTAGCACACACCCAGCTGCTTATCCTGTGGAATCATGCACAGTATTCACAACCGAGTGTGGTTTGAGGTTGCAGTCAGTAATGCAAATACATTCAGCATCACTAAGGCTGGTTGCCCTTGCTGGAGTGTAGTGAGTCACCCAGGTTACACATGTTGCTGGTCTCAAAAAGCTGTTTGGAGATGTGCTTTTTTAAGAATCTGAAAAGTGGATTCAAAATGTGTCAGACTGTAAAAGTACTTATCACTTGCAAAAAAAAAGAGTAGTAAGTGTGCTTTCAAATTGGCAAAGAAATTTCGTTTTCTGACTAATATGAAAACATGACTCTGTGTGCAAAGAGGAATTATAGACAGAGATTTATTGCGTATTACTCTGGTAATTTTACAGTTGCATTAGTAGGAAAGGGGGAGCTATTTTTCTGCAGAAGCAGACTCTTAGCACACACCCAGCTGCTTATCCTGTGGAATCATGCACAGTATTCACAACCGAGTGGGGTTTGAGGTTGCAGTCAGTAATGCAAATACATTCAGCATCACTAAGGCTGGTTGCCCTTGCTGGAGTGTAGTCAGTCACCCAGGTTACACATGTTGCTGGTCTCAAAAAGCTGTTTGGACATGTGCTTTTTTAAGATTCTGAAAAGTGGATTCAAAATGTGTCAGACTGTAAAAGTACTTATCACTTGCAAAAAAAAAGAGTAGTAAGTGTGCTTTCAAATTGGCAAAGAAATTTCGTTTTCTGACTAATATGAAACCATGACTCTGTGTGCAAAGAGGAATTATAGACAGAGATTTATTGCGTATTGTTCTGGTGATTTTACATTTGCATTAGATGGAAAGGGGGAGCTATTTTTTTCTGCAGAAGCAGACTCTTAGCACACAGCCAGCTGCTTATCCTGTGGAATCATGCACAGTATTCACATCCGAGTGGGGTTTGAGGTTGCAGTCAGTAATGCAAATACATTCAGCATCACTAAGGCTGGTTGCCCTTGCTGGAGTGTAGTCAGTCACCCAGGTTACACATGTTGCTGGTCTCAAAAAGCTGTTTGGACATGTGCTTTTTTAAGAATCTGAAAAGTGGATTCAAAATGTGTCAGACTGTAAAAGTACTTATCACTTGCCAAAAAAAAGAGTAGTAAGTGTGCTTTCAAATTGGCAAAGAAATTTCGTTTTCTGACTAATATGAAAACATGACTCTGTGTGCAAAGAGGAATTACAGGCAGAGATTTATTGCGTATTGCTCTGGTAATTTTACAGTTGCATTAGTAGGAAAGGGGGAGCTATTTTTTTCTGCAGAAGCAGACTCTTAGCACACAGCCAGCTGCTTATCCTGTGGAATCATGCACAGTATTCACAACCGAGTGGGGTTTGAGGTTGCAGTCAGTAATTCAAATACATTCAGCATCACTAAGGCTGGTTGCCCTTGCTGGAGTGTAGTCAGTCACCCAGGTTACACATGTTGCTGGTCTGAAAAAGCTGTTTGGACATGTGCTTTTTTAAGAATCTGAAAAGTGGATTCGAAATGTGTCAGACTGTAAAAGTACTTATCACTTGCCAAAAAAAAGAGTAGTAAGTGTGCTTTCCAATTGGCAAAGAAATTTCGTTTTCTGACTAACATGAAAACATGACTCTGTGTGCAAAGAGGAATTATAGACAGAGATTTATTGCGTATTACTCTGGTAATTTTACAGTTGCATTAGTAGGAAAGGGGGAGCTATTTTTCTGCAGAAGCAGACTCTTAGCACACACCCAGCTGCTTATCCTGTGGAATCATGCACAGTATTCACAACCGAGTGGGGTTTGAGGTTGCAGTCAGTAATGCAAATACATTCAGCATCACTAAGGCTGGTTGCCCTTGCTGGAGTGTAGTCAGTCACCCAGGTTACACATGTTTCTGGTCTGAAAAAGCTGTTTGGACATGTGCTTTTTTAAGAATCTGAAAAGTGGATTCGAAATGTGTCAGACTGTAAAAGTACTTATCACTTGCCAAAAAAAAGAGTAGTAAGTGTGCTTTCAAATTGGCAAAGAAATTTCGTTTTCTGACTAATATGAAAACATGACTCTGTGTGCAAAGAGGAATTACAGGCAGAGATTTATTGTGTATTACTTTGGTAATTTTACAGTTGCATTAGTAGGAAAGGGGGAGCTATTTTTTTATGCAGAAGCAGACTCTTAGCACACACCCAGCTGCTTATCCTGTGGAATCATGCACAGTATTCACAACCGAGTGGGGTTTGAGGTTGCAGTCAGTAATGCAAATACATTCAGCATCACTAAGGCTGGTTGCCCTTGCTGGAGTGTAGTCAGTCACCCAGGTTACAGATGTTGCTGGTCTCAAAAAGCAGTTTGGACATGTGCTTTTTTCAGAATCTGAAAAGTGGATTCAAAATGTGTCAGACTGTAAAAGTACTTATCACTTGCAAAAAAAAAGAGTAGTAAGTGTGCTTTCAAATTGGCAAAGAAATTTCGTTTTCTGACTAATATGAAACCATGACTCTGTGTGCAAAGAGGAATTATAGACAGAGATTTATTGCGTATTGCTCTGGTGATTTTACATTTGCATTAGATGGAAAGGGGGAGCTATTTTTTTCTGCAGAAGCAGACTCTTAGCACACACCCAGCTGCTTATCCTGTGGAATCATACACAGTATTCACAACTGAGTGGGGTTTGAGGTTGCAGTCAGTAATGCAAATACATTCAGCATCACTAAGGCTGGTTGCCCTTGCTGGAGTGTAGTCAGTCACCCAGGTTAAAGATGTTGCTGGTCTCAAAAAGCAGTTTGGACATGTGCTTTTTTCAGAATCTGAAAAGTGGATTCAAAATGTGTCAGACTGTAAAAGTACTTATCACTTGCAAAAAAAAAGAGTAGTAAGTGTGCTTTCCAATTGGCAAAGAAATTTCGTTTTCTGCCTAATTTCAAACCATGACTCTGTGTGCACACAGGAATTGTTTTTTGATATTTAATTTGTGAAGGTGTTATTGTGATTTTCACTTGTAGGAAAGGGGTACTTAGTATTTTAAGATTTGAAAAGATCATAAAAAATGTAGTAATATATTTAAATAAAATAAAGGAATTTTTTTTTTGTTTTTTTCAGGTATTGCTGAAGAGCAGTGAACAAAATTTAAGATGCCTACAAAATCCAGACTAAGGAAAAACCACAAAAAAAAACTATATTTGAAGACAACTGGAGGACCTAAGTTAGTTGGAGATGCTCATGTTGGGAAAAAGAGAAAGTCTTCTGGTAAGCAGACAAAAGATTTTTTAAGAACATCTTCAAAAAAAGGAAAAATGTACAAAATGTCTGTACTGGAAAGAATGTTTTAAATAAAAAACAACAGGAAAAAATTGAGCATTTAGTTAATGCAAATATACCTTCAGAAACAATAAAGATTAACTTAAACAGAAAAACAGCGTTTAAAGAGATACGTAGAAAAATGTTTCAGAGAAGAGTTATGTCCAATTTGATAAAGGATGTGAAGAAATATAAGCAAAAGGCTAAATTTTATAAGAGAAAAAAAGAAATTGAAGCCATTGCAGCAAAGGCATTAGAATTAAAAAGGAAACTATTCATTTTAATTTTGAATAGGATGCGTACATTAGATAAAATGTTTAATGTACTGAAATCACAAAGCAAAAGGAAAAGAGTAGTGAAAAGAACAAACTTTTGTAAAGTGTTTTTAGGAGAATGGATGCATAGTTCAAGTAGTGAACCTTTTTTTAATGAAGAGAGTTATTTTCAAAGTAATAGTTTGCTGCATGCAGTTCATTTCAAAACTTTATTCGATTCAGAACAAAGGAATCATAAAAGTCAAACAATTTCATTTACAAACATTATTTCAAAATCATTTTAAAAAAGCATTCTTACAATTATAACACTAAACTGTTAAAATTCATTAGCTAAAATAATCACAAATAAAACCCCATAGCTGTTACTTCCAATCAAATTAGATAATTTCATTAGTTCTTCATGCCAGGGCATACATTAAAGTGCCGGTCAAAACAAATAGAAAATCAGAAAATCACGATGCAATGATATACAATATAGATAATCAAGGGTCAACTTCATGGTGCCAGATTTAGCCGTAACGTTTCCTGATCAGAAGTGAGATCCGTATAAAATTTAGCATTGCACAGCAAACACCAGGTGAAGATAGGGATAGTAAATGATCATAGCCCTCTTCATAATGGCATGGTTGCTTTTCCTTAAGGATCGGCTTAATAAACCTGATTCTCGGGTCCTTGTATAGGGAACAGAAAAGAACCATGTGCATCGTGCTTTGGCTATCTTTGTCATTACAAGGACAGGGGGGCAGTCTCTCACACCAACCCCCCTGTTTAGGAAACGCAAAGAGAAAATGCAGGGTGTGTAACCTAAACCTTGTCAAGTAGAATCGCCATTGCACATGGTTTGTAAAAGATAAATAAAACTGGTGCAGCAAAGTAGCCTTAGGAGCATGAGGGCTAACCAGGGAATTCACAAACGGTGATTTCCAATAAGTTGTTTTAATTACAGCTTTGATGTTTCCCTGTATATTTTCGGGGTTGTCGAAAATGTCACCCAGGCCTAATTTATGAAACATTTCATTTACATAAGATAGCCAGGGGATATGTTTCATGTTTGCCAACTTTAAACAATCCCGGAGGATATCTCTAGTAAGCTGTAAGTCCTCTGATTGCCATATTTTGCCCCATAACAATAAAGGGGAAAGGCGAATGGTGTCACTCACATAATTTAGACCTAATTCGTTGTGGACAAATCTGTTTGAGGAGCCTGATGGAGTAGCCAATACACGCTTTAAAAATTTATTCTCCATAATCTGTAGTGAGTCAGGGCTTTCAGTCCCCCAAACTCCTGCCCCATAAGTAGCAACCGACAAACATTTAGCTTTATACAAAGTTTTTAAATGTATGACAGGTTTTTGTCCTAATTTGCCACAGAAACGGAACAGACTCTCTATCGAGCGACTAGCACTTTGAACTCGGGTCTGCATTAACGGGGCCCAACTTAGTTTGTTGTTGAAAAGGTTACCCAGATAATTAAAGTTTTCAACCTTTTCAATGGTAGAGTTGTTAACTACAAACTTTCTAGTCTTAGTGCCCTTTGGGCCACCGACCATGGCAAAGGATTTGGCAAAGTTTACCTTAAGGTCTAGGTCCAACATGAATTTGTGGAAGGCATCAAGACAGTGCTGCATACTGTTTCCTGTGAGTGTCATAAGTACCGTATCGTCGGCGTAAGAAAGCATTGGAATGCTCCTGCCGTTGACCTTTGGAAAGTCATAACAGTTATCCAACAGATATTTTTCCAGGCCATTGGTGTACACAAGAAACAGAAAAGGAGCTAATATGCATCCTTGTCGGACGCCCTCAGTTGAGAGGATAGACTTAGTTTTCTCTCCCCCTGGCCCAAACCTTATGGCTACAGTAGTTGATTCATGGAGTCTACGGAGCAAGGTGACCAAGGGTTCCTCGAAGCCCATGACCTCCATCATTTGCCACAACTTGCTCCGACACACAGTGTCAAATGCACTTGAAAGGTCCATGAAGGCAAGGTGGATGGAGGATTTCCTTGCCTTCATGTATTTGCCTATGATCAGGGCCAGGTTCAGGCACTGTTCTACAGTACCTTTACCTTTTCTGAACCCATATTGGGAATCCACAATAAGGCCCACCGAATCTGCCCAAGTTTCCAGTCTAGCTAAAATGACCCTACCCAATATCTTACATGATGCATCAATTAATGAAATTGGGCGATAGCATCGGGGATCTGATCTATCGCCCTTCTTAAAAATTGGCACCACTATTGCCTCCTTCCATGATGCCGGAATACGGCTAATAACGACTGCTCTAAAAACATTTAATAACAGGGGGGCCCAAACCTTAATGTTATGTTTAAAAAAGTCCAAAGGCACTAGATCAGGGCCGGGTGCTTTTAATGGTATGCCTTTCGACAGAGCATCTTCCACTTCCTGTAAGGTGAACGACGCGCTCAAGGACAAGGAAGACTGAGAGACCATCAAATCCCTAACGTCTCCTAGTGAAGGTTCATTAGATAGAGTACCATGTGGGTTAAAGATCTTCCCAAAGTGTGATTCCCATGTTTCACATGCAATCTGCATCACAATGTTATCCTTGCCATTACTTGTAAAAAGGGGGCGATTAATAACTTCCCAAAAGAGCCTGCTGTCCTTCAATTCCGAGGCCTTCTCTAAATCTTCCAAAGCTTGTTTTTTTAAGTCCAGCTTCCTTGTTCTTATGGCTTCTTTATATGCCAGTCTAGATGCTCTAACCACTTCTGTGTCCCTGGGTTTTTGTTTTAATGCCGCTTTCAAGGATCTGTGTGTTGCCGAACATGCGGCGTCAAACCATCTAGGACCAAGCATTTTGCTTTTACCAATTGGTTTTGTGAGGCGTTCGGCTACATACCCACATAAAGATTCAAAATTCCCTATAACCTTTTCAGGTGTGGTTGTAGGTGTTAAACATGCCTCGTACTCAGAGCTATATCTATTTAGGATCTCAGCCTCAAGACCTACCGCATCTATTTTGCCCCATTTAAGTGTAATACCTTTGTTCCTATCATACTTTACAGGTTGCTCCCAGACAGAGTGTTTGGGTTTAACGGGACAAAGCAAGGATAAATTTAGAGGATTGTGATCACTGGCAGCATTAGCGATTACTTCCAGCTTATCAACATGATGGAGGTGTCCACTAGAAACAATTACAAAATCAATAAAACTCATCATACCTCTACTTCCCTGAAACGTCGGTATTGGAGCAGAATTTGGACCAACCCAGGGTTCCACTATACATAGATCATTTAAGATAATGATGTTGTTTAAAGCGTCCCCCTGTGGTGTATGTTTGAAGTGTAACAGGGGTTGGTCATGGGAGTCACTTAAACCACACGCCTTCGAGTCCCCGTAGGTGCATAATGAGCAGTTAAAATCGCCCACCCAGATGACAAATAGTAGGGGTTGCGCGAGGCGTGCCCTGGCTCTGGCCTCCTCCAAATTCAACATTACACTTGTCTCTTTGTTGTCAAAGATGTTGTAATACCAATTAATCAGCAGCAATGGTTCAGGAAACAAATTAACCAACATTAACACTTGAAACCATGGGGAGTCAACTATCTTAGAAATTACAAGTTTACATAGTTTTAAGGATGTTGCCATCATTAGGCCCCCTTTTGCCCTACCCGCTTGTGAGGGTATCGCAAGTGTATTAAAAGCTTGAAAGCCCTCGATGTTCTGAGTGGATCGGCTCCAAGTTTCCTGAAAGCACAGGATGTCATAGTAACCCACAAAATCTAGCCATGCCTCGTCCTCCAATCTTGAGGCGAGCCCAGCGATATTCCAGGAAATAAGGCGCATCCTTACAGCGCTTTGATTTTGTCTACCTAATTCAATTAGTACTTCCGGATTATGCCTTAAGATGATTGGACTTGATTCGCTTTCTTTAGTGTGGCCAGCCTCAGGGACTTGGGGGTTAGATGTACAATCGTCACCAACAGAAACATTTTCCCGTGAATTATCAACACAGTTTTCTCCCTTCTCCCTCTGGCTCGGCTCTCCTGATATCAGAGCATTTGTGTCGCCGGGAGAACTTAATGATAGTCAGTCTATCTCTTCCAACCCTGCAAGTGCATCAAAACGGTTTCTTAGGGGGATATTACTGGAAAACCGTCCTAGATAGTCTTCCCCTTGGAATCGTGGTCTTAGATCATTATGCCGGGTTTGCAAGGAGATGTTATTGTTATAAATTGATCCCCTAAAGAAACCATCACACTGTTGCCGGGGGCCCCAGTTGTTTTGGATTGGCCAATCGGCTCTATTTCTCCGGGCCCACCCATGGTGTGTTTCACTGTTTGATGTCTGCCCAGTGTTTTTATAAAGCAAAGTTGCGGGAGGAAGATACAAATTTGGATAAAAATATTCTAGACCTATGCATTGAATATCCCCAGCTCTAGCAAATCTTGGTTTACTGCAGATGATGTTTTTTACCCAAGTATCACTGAAGTTAATCAGAATACAGTCCCCCTCTAGGTCCTTATCACTTGGGCCTACCCAGGGAACTCTGCGTACGCTAAGTATTTTTGTTTTAGATTCGGGAGGGAGTGGTCTGTTATTATTGAGCCAGTATATTACTTTGTTTTTTAGTTCCTGGTTTGATTCCATTTTGTTAAACAAAACTGGGGGTACTCCTGTGAGTATTGCCATATAAGGAGCTGAATCTGGGGGCAAATTTACAGGTGGTGGTTTCCTTTTAAGTGCTCTATCGTTATCATTATTTCCTGCAGGCCCCTGCAGAGATGTTTGTTTTGACCCTTGGGTGGTTCCCTGTTTAGAAGTAAGAACTTCTGATGTTAGTGCTGTGCAGCCCATATTTTGGTTAGGGGGCCCCGCAATGCCCGCCACTGCAGGTTTGGTACGAGCTAAAGGAACAGGTTTTGTTCGTGCTAAGGGGACCGATGCTGCCTTAGGGTCAGCAGGAATAAATGTATCGGGTGATTTGCTGGCATTTTTATTCTCTCCCCCTTTCTTTGAATTACTATTATTGGCGATACTGTTTTTATTATAGTTATTAGTACCCCCCGCCTCGGGTGATTTGTTTTTAGTTACTAGAGTTTCAAGGGAGTTAGCATTAAGAGAGATAAGGTGTTCCAGTTGGTCTAATTTTAGATTAACAATTTGAATTTTCTCTAAAACAGGCAGCAAAAGCATCTGAACCGATTTCGCAATTACCCCCAAGAGACGATCATTATTATTGGTGTTGAATGAGAAGATTTTCTGTCCCGCATCAACTGGGTGAGTGCCCTTTTGTTTGGTTGGATTTGTCGGGACTTTAGATGGCGCTGGCTTCGCTAACTTAGTTCTAGTTCCTTTTCTATGGTTTCCCCCTCTTTTACGTTTGTTCAGATTGTTTGATTCCCGCTCGCAGTCTACTACTTGATCTTGTATATGGATGGGCCCATTACTGCTCAAATTGCCGTCTAAGGCATTATCCCCCATAGTACCTGATGAAATAGGTATAAGAGTAGATGTGGATGCTTCAATTTGGGAATCCCCTGGGTCTGCTATCATGATTATCTGAGAGTCAGAGAGTGCCACTAGATTTGGACTAGCCTCTAGGTTGCTATCTGCACTATCAGCATTCTTCTCGGGAGTGGGTGCCTTATTGGGTGTAATTTTAAAGGCAATATCTCCCAAGGATGAGCGTTTGCCTGTTATTAGATCTAAGGACAAGCGCTTTTCGGTAAGGATTATTTCTTTTTCCAGGATAACAGTTGCCCGAGTTATGAAATCGTCTAAGGTTCCAGTGGCTTTCCCATTGTTCGTTTTTACAGTAACCTGTCTACCCTTCCCTGAACGCAAGGACATCATATGGGTTCTAGGAAACAACTAAATGAATAATAGTACTATAACTTACAATCAAACAGTTTAAAATGAGAAGTCTGGGATGGAGAGGGAGAGCAGCCCAGATGGAGCGGGCGTGGGTACCTGGGACACCTAGAGAATGGAGTCACAGCCCACTTGCTCGCAGCCCTCTGCCCCTGTTTTTCCCCAACAGCAGCTTTAATCCAGTGGGGAAAGCGCCCCTCTGCACAGCGGAATCCGGACTCCGGTTTCCGCGAGGCGTGGGCAGAATTGCGTTAAGTGACCTCAAGGAATCCAAGATGGCAGTACCAGGTTTGCTACGAGGTCCCACAGAGTACGAGGTAAGCCGGTATTCGCTCACCCGGTCTTTGGGGGCGGGGGTGGGGAAGGAGGGAGAGCAGCCCAGATGGAGCGGGCGCGGGTACCTGGGGCTCCTAGAGAATGGAGTCCCAGCCCTCTTGCTCGCAGCCCTCAACCCTCAACCCCTGTTATATCCCAACAGCGGCTTCGACCAAAGAAGAGAAGAAAAGAAAAGAAAAGAAAAGCGCCCCTCTATGAGGCAATGCCCACACAGCGTAAAGGAAGCTGAAATTAATGTCAACAAGCAAAGAAAGGAGGGAACAAAGGAGTGTAAAATGCTCCCACAATGAGGGGCAACAGAAATTATCACAGTACCTTAGTCAACAGTTCTAGTGGAAGGGCAGAATCCAGGAACACACAAGTTAAGGGGGGTGGCCCTGCCCTGGCTCCGACTGGCGATGACGGGCAAGGACGGGCCCGCCCTTGGCCCAGGCTTCGCCCGGGCGCTGCCCGCGCGCGTCCCGCGCTGCGTGAAGCCTGGGGGGTTTATGAGCAGCCCGGGCGCTGCCTGATGATGTCAGCGGCAGGCGCCCGGAGCTGAGGATGCTGGGGCTTGTGGTCTTGAAGCCGTTTACCTCACGGCGGCGTCCCAGTTCGCAAGAGTTCGAAAGAGCGTCTCTCCCCTCAAGAAGCCGTTCCCCTCACGGCGAGCCTTCGTAAAACAGGTACGAAATGGATTTCAAAAGCGCGTCCCGCGCTGCGTGAAGCCTGGGGGGTTTATGAGCAGCCCGGGCGCTGCCTGATGACGTCAGCGGCAGGCACCCGGAGCTGAGGATGCTGGGGCTTGTGGTCTTGAAGCCGTTTACCTCACGGCGGCGTCCCAGTTCGCAAGAGTTCAAAAGAGCGTCTTTCCCCTCAAGAAGCCGTTCCCCTCACGGCGAGCCTTCGTAAAACAGGTACGAAATGGATTTCAAAAGCGCGTCCCGCGCTGCGTGAAGCCTGGGGGGTTTATGAGCAGCCCGGGCGCTGCCTGATGACGTCAGCGGCAGGCGCCCGGAGCTGAGGATGCTGGGGCTTGTGGTCTTGAAGCCGTTTACCTCACGGCGGCGTCCCAGTTCGCAAGAGTTCGAAAGAGCGTCTCTCCCCTCAAGAAGCCGTTCCCCTCACGGCGAGCCTTCGTAAAACAGGTACGAAATGGATTTCAAAAGCGCGTCCCGCGCTGCGTGAAGCCTGGGGGGTTTATGAGCAGCCCGGGCGCTGCCTGATGACGTCAGCGGCAGGCGCCCGGAGCTGAGGATGCTGGGGCTTGTGGTCTTGAAGCCGTTTACCTCACGGCAGAGTCCCAGTTCGCAAGAGTTCGAAAGAGCGTCTCTCCCCTCAAGAAGCCGTTCCCCTCACGGCGAGCCTTCGTAAAACAGGTACGAAATGGATTTCAAAAGCGCGTCCCGCGCTGCGTGAAGCCTGGGGGGTTTATGAGCAGCCCGGGCGCTGCCTGATGACGTCAGCCGCAGGCGCCCGGAGCTGAGGATGCTGGGGCTTGTGGTCTTGAAGCCGTTTACCTCACGGCGGCGTCCCAGTTCGCAAGAGTTCGAAAGAGCGTCTCTCCCCTCAAGAAGCCGTTCCCCTCACGGCGAGCCTTCATAAAACAGGTACGAAATGGATTTCAAAAGCGCGTCCCGCGCTACGTGAAGCCTGGGGGGTTTATGAGCAGCCCGGGCGCTGCCTGATGACGTCAGCGGCAGGCGCCCGGAGCTGAGGATGCTGGGGCTTGTGGTCTTGAAGCCGTTTACCTCACGGCGGCGTCCCAGTTCGCAAGAGTTCGAAAGAGCGTCTCTCCCCTCAAGAAGCCGTTCCCCTCACGGCGAGCCTTCGTAAAACAGGTACGAAATGGATTTCAAAAGCGCGTCCCGCGCTGCGTGAAGCCTGGGGGGTTTATGAGCAGCCCGGGCGCTGCCTGATGACGTCAGCGGCAGGCGCCCGGAGCTGAGGATGCTGGGGCTTGTGGTCTTGAAGCCGTTTACCTCACGGCGGCATCCCAGTTCGCAAGAGTTCGAAAGAGCGTCTCTCCCCTCAAGAAGCCGTTCCCCTCACAGCGAGCCTTCGTAAAACAGGTACGAAATGGATTTCAAAAGCGTGTCCCGCGCTGCATGAAGCCTGGGGGGTTTATGAGCAGCCCGGGCGCTGCCTGATGACATCAGCGGCAGGCGCCCGGAGCTGAGGATGCTGGGGCTTGTGGTCTTGAAGCCGTTTACCTCACGGCGGCGTCCCAGTTCGCAAGAGTTCGAAAGAGCGTCTCTCCCCTCAAGAAGCCGTTCCCCTCACGGCGAGCCTTCGTAAAACAGGTACGAAATGGATTTCAAAAGCGAGTAGTGAACAGAACAAACTTTTGTAAAGTGTTTTTAGGAAAATGGATGCATAGTTCAATTAGTGAACCTTTTTTTAATGAAGAGAGCTATTTTCAAAGTAATAGTTTGCTGCATGCAGTTGACACCAGAGGTCGTGCTTATGAAGTGAAAAATGGTTGTATAATGGAGAAGGAGAAAATGGTTCCAAGAGATGAGGTACAAGTGATGGCGGATGAGGCTATGGGGAGACGTCCTAAAGCCCCAGTGTACACTTGGAATTGTAGTAGTATTTGCACTGTGCGTCAGGAATCTATTGATAAATTTCGTGAGTTTCTAAGAGAATATAGTAAAAAAAGTGTTAAACAGAAGATTAAGGTGCTTCAAAGTCTAGATCCATGCAGAGTGAGAGAGAATACTGGTTTGCAGGGTCATTCTCTGGCTTGTCTATCTAGAAAAGTGTGTAAAAGTGTTTTTCATCATTTTAGGATGCTGGCTGTTCATCATACTGAAATGAGAAAGTTTGTGAGACGGTTGTATTTTGCTAAAAGTCCAGCAATAAAGTTAGATGAATTGAATAGGGCTCTGTTCCGTGGATCGGTATCAGATGTAGAGAAGGTTACTGATGAAATTCAGTTTTGTTACTTAGGTCCTGAACAAGACAGTGCAGAAAAGGACACAGTAAATGAGGAAGAAGTGGAAGAGAATGTAGAACCCTCTGTAAGTAAGACATTTAATGATCACATAAGAAAATTTGCAATAACCTCTAATGAAAGACCAAATATTACTTGTATTTGTTGTCGCAGAACTCATTATAGAAAACAAACCAGGAATGTTGATCTCTACAGAAAAAGTGAAAATGAAGATAATTATAAGTGGAAGGATTTTGCCACATATATATTTCTTGAAAATTGTTTTGAATTGGGTGAAGATCAGCGTATTTGTAAATACTGTTACAACAAGTTAGAGGAAAATAGAATGCCGACCAGAGCTGTACATAATAATTTAGAATTGGATGTTATTCCTGCCGAATACTTATTCAATGTGTTCATCCGTTCCAGACCATAGTACGTATGGAGCCCAAAACTGGTAAATTACCTCCTTCAGATTTACTGAGAGGTTTAAAAGGAAGAGTGGTGTATTTGCCCTTGGATTTGAAAAAAAATATGGAAACTATTGATGCAGATACTTTGGAAACTGAACCATTAGTTATTCTGGTTAATGGTGTACCTACAAAGAATAAGAAGATTTGGCAGGAGCTGGTAGATGTACGGAAAGTACAAAGAGCAAATTTGTATTTGAAAAGGAATAACAAATGGTATGAATCAATTTATATAGAAGAAGAAGAAGAAGATTTACAAGAAGACACAGAAGCACCAACTGGACAAATTGAAAAAGTGGACAAGTCAAAGGAAGAAGAAATTTATGAACATTTTAGCATACATCCTCTTCATTCAAAAGAAGTTATGGGAGACAATATTGATCTGTTTCAGATGAAGAAAGCAAAAGGAACTCCCGTGAGTGTATGGGAGGAGAGCTTGGAAGCTCGATGTTTTCCCCAGCTGTTTCCTACAGGAAAAGGAGGACGATACGATGAACGTCCAGAACAGATTCCAGCTTCTGAGTATCGAACTACAAGACTATATGCAGAAGATCCCAGATTTCGACAAAGTATTCCTCATTTGTTCCATCTTTTATTTGAAAGCGACTTGTCTGCATTATCATATGCAGTAAATCACATTTTAAAAAGTGGAGTACATTTACAAAATGTGTCTGCTAAGGATTTTATGGAGAAAGTGCAGCACCGAGATGATCATTTGGAAACACAACTGATCAATCTGATGGCTTGTCAGCGTGGGACAAATGAATATTGGTACCGACGCCATGGTGAATTAAAATGCATGTTACGGAATTTAGGAACACCAACATGGTTCCTTACCCTAAGCTGTGCTGAGTACGCTTGGGATGATTTACTGGATTTTCTACGAGAGGCAAATTCAAACATTAAAAACATCGAATACAAGGCAGCAGGAGAACTGTGCTCATTGGATCCGGTTAATGTTTGCAGATATTTCAATCATAGATTTGAGGCTATGATGTCCTTCATCTGCAATAAAAAAAATCCACCTCTTGGAGAAGTAGAAGATTTCTTTTGGAGAAAAGAGTACCAGGCAAGAGGTGCTCCTCATATTCATATGCTGTTGTGGATCAAGGATGCCCCAAAGTTTGGAACAGATACTGATGAAGCAGTGTTATCTTTCATTGAAGAATATGCAACATGTGCTATACCAAAAAGCACAGAAGAGAAAAAGTTAAAGAAGCAAGTTTTACGTTTCCAAAGTCATCGGTGTGGAAAATACTGTCGACGGAAATACAAGAGCAAAGATAAATACTACACTAAATGTCGATTTGGATTTCCTAGACCTGTTCTTTCAAATGGAAGAGTAAACAGTTTTATGTCATCTGTGAGACACACTATTACAAGAAAATCACCTAAGAATACCTACAACCTTAAAAGAAAAGAAGAATCAAAAAATATAAATGACTACAACCCAGTCATTTTATCCATGTGGAATGCTAACATGGATATACAGTATGTAGCTGACAATTCCATTGCTGTTGCTCGATATGTAACGTCTTACATTACTAAATCTGAAAAAACTGAATTGAAAGAAATGTGGGAAGAGATTTCTCACGAGAAGACTGTCAGTAAGAAGCTGTACAGTTTCAGTTTAAAGATGTTATCGCATCGAGAAATTGGATCCTACGAATGTTCAGCTAGGTTATCTGCTGCAAGTCTCTACTCGAAATCAAGAAGAATAATTTGGGCAAGTTTAGGCCTTGCAGCAATGAGAAATCGGGTACTGAAATCTGTTGGAGAAATTGAATATTTGGCCGAGAATGACCCAGAAAGTACAGATATTTTGAAATCAAACATGTTGGACACATATTATCCCAAGAGAAGTCATCATCTGGAGAACATGTGTCTCTATGAAGTGCTGCAGAACTACATTTATTCACGGAAAGCCGCAGAAGACATCAACAATGGAAAATATAAAGTCATTGGTGAGGAAGGATGTTTGGTGAAGCAAACAAAAGGAAGTTTGATAAATCACAGGAAGCGGAGTTGCGACACTACTGACAAAAAGGAATTTTACTACTTGGCTCTTTTACAGCTGTTTAAACCATGGCGTACAGAGGATGAACTACTGGGAGAATTTCAAAGCTATGAAGATTCATTTAATGCTTGCAAAGACAGCATACAATGCAGTACATTCACAACTTATGTGCAAATGTTAAATGAAGAAATTGAACAGGAAACTACAATTGCAGCTGAAGTAGCTAGAGACAGTTCTCAAGACAGCCAAAGTTCAGGAACACTCAGTCAAGATCCCCTAGGACAACCAATCGTTGAAAATGAAGCTGCAATAGCCATGAATGAAGTGGAAACGGCTATGAATCAAGCTCAAGAAGAATTTATAGACTTACCAAATTTGGAAAGACAACTGAATGAAGAGCAGCAACAAATTTATGAAGAGATCAGAAACAAAATTGATCACGGATTACTACATGAAAAAAAAGAGTGCTCATGCACATCATTTCATCCAATCAGGATGTATGTAAGCGGACAAGCTGGAACTGGAAAAAGTTTCTTAATAAAAGTCATCAGAAGCTACCTACAGCAAAAAACGGATTCTACTTTGTCTTGTGTGGTTACTGCTCCAACTGGGTTAGCAGCATATAACATAAAAGGAATCACCTTACATCGTTTGCTAATGTTACCAGTGGAGCATGAGAACAAAATACAATACCACAAGCTAACTGGAGAAGCATGCTTGGAAGTTTCAAGAGTATTGAAGAAGATGCAAGTTCTCATTATTGATGAGGTGAGCATGGTATCAAACGAAATGCTTGCCTTTGTGCATTTAAGAATGCAGCAAATTCTAAGGACAGACTATGACGTGTTATTTGGTGGAAAACATGTCATAGTTTTTGGGGATCTTCTACAGCTTACTCCAGTTAAAGGACAACCAGTGTTTAATACTGTGACACATGAAGACACAAAGAAGTCATTGGGAAGCATTGGTAATGCAAATATTTGGTCCTTCTTTGAGTACAAGGAACTTACTACTAATATGAGGCAAGCAAACGATGAAGAATATGGAAGTATTCTGAAAGATATCAGGATTGGACTACTGACTGAAGCTGGCACAAAAGCATTACAGAGTCGGTTGCTACATAATTTATTTCCAAAGGAAGAAATAGTTGCAGAGAAGATATACAAGAACATTGCAGAAAAGAAAAGTGTCATCTGCTTAATGCCAACTCTACGTGAATGCTCAATATTTAATGAGGAGCTTTTGAAATTGGAAAAGGAAGATATCAGGAAATTGGAAGCAGTGGACAAAATTCAGGATGGAAGAATTACTATCACATTAACAGGCAAACTGAAAAATAAATTGGATTCACTAGAGAAGAACATTTCCAAAACTGCTGGATTAGAAAAAAATCTATATGTTTGCATGAACTGTAGAGTATTTTTAAGGAGAAATTTGGATGTTGAAAAAGGTTTAGTTAATGGAGCTATGGGAAGAGTTGTGGGTTTTATTAATTATCAGAAAAAAGATGGAATAGAATGTTTAAAAATAAAATTTGATCAGATAGAAGAAGTTATAGACATTTGTCGTTGTACAGTTCGTTTCATGCTTGTGAAAGACTTATATGTACAAAGGAAACAGTTTCCGTTTTCTCTAGCATATGCTGTAACTATTCATAAGTCTCAAGGATTGACTGTAGATTGTGCATTTGTAAACATTGGTTCAACTGTGTTCAAAGAAGGTATGGCTTATGTAGCTTTGTCACGAGTGAAAACATTATCTGGTTTATTCATGATAGACTTTGATGATTCAAAAGTTAGTGCTGATGCAAACTGTGTAAAGGAGTATAATAGATTAAGAAGAACCTATGCTCCTCATTTAGGTCAGTATCCTGTGTTAGAGAAACGTGTAGTTTCTCGTAAAAGGAGAATTGAGAATATCTGTAATGAGGATGTAGAGAGGAGGAAAAAAAAGAGGAGTGATGTAATTGCAAGCAAAAAGAAAAAGGAAAATGAAGAAGAGGTTGTAGGATGTCATTTTGAAAATAGCTCTGGTGTCAACTGCTACGCTAATGTAGTGCTGAATGTTGCATCTTATCTGGAAAGTTTGCAAGAGCAGATAAAAGTAAATCAGAGAAAAAGATTCTGTTCTGAGTTGAATCTCCTTTTTCAAAAGCTGAGTAATGATAAAACTCAAATAGAAAGTGCTACTGAAATTAGAAAACTTTTAGATGTATGTTCAGGACGAACACAGTTTTCTCAAAATGTACAGCAAGACGCACAGGAATTCTTGATGTATTTTCTTCAGGTACTGGAAGAAGAAGGGGTTCCCATTGAAAATATGTTTGGTGTCTCTTATAAATGGGAACATAGTTGTGAAAACTGTTACAATACATGTGGCTCTAATGTTGATTCTGAAAGGTTTATTTATTTAACATTGCCAGACAGTAAAACAGTCACTTTTGCTAAATTAGTTAAAGATGCTAATCATAGCATGGAATGCATTGAGTGTAAATCTGACATGTTTTCAACGTTAATTTTAAAGGAATACGGACAGTATGTAATTTTAATGATGCAACGATGTAAAGCTGATGGTTCAAAATTGGATACTTTAATAAAGAAGTTTATAGGACAGCAATTATCAATTTCAGGAAAAACTTTTGTAACAGTTGCAATAATTTTCCATGAAGGACCTACTGTTACTTCTGGACATTACACAGTTTATCTTAAATGTGAAAAAGGCTGGACACTGTGTAATGATTCCCAATTGATTTTCAAGCAACGTTTGCCTTTTGATTTAGCAAATTCCTATCTAATCTTCCTGAAACCAAAATTTTAGAGAGACTTGGCAAGATCTGTACAAAACAATTTTACCATTTTATTGGATTACCATTGGAATTTTCAAAAAAAAAGATTTTTCAAATTACCATTTGGCCTAATGGAAAGGTAACCAATTGTAATGTGGACTTATTTAATTTTTAATGAATCTTTTGGAAACCAAAAATTTAGAGAAAATCGGTAACATCTGCACAATTTAAATTTTGGAATTTTATTGGATTACCATTGGAAATTTATTCCAAAAAGATTTTTAAAATTACTATTTGACCATAAGGAAAGGTAACCAATTGTATTGTGGACTTATTTAAATATGAATTAATCTTTCGGAAACCAAAATGTTAGAGAGAATCGGTAAGATCTGTACAATTTAAATTTTGGAATTTTATTAGATTACCATTGGAAATTTAATCAAAAAAGAATTTTAAAATTACTATTTGGCCTAAAGCAAATGGAACCAGATGTATTGTGGAGTTATTTGAGATATAATATTTTTGTGATTATGCTTCTGAAAGCAAAATTGTCAGACGGTATTTTAAAGAAATAATTATTGTTATTAGATGATATTTTTATAGAATATTATGCATTTCTAAAATGTTATGTTTAAGTAAAAAGAGATTCTGGGCTTTTTTAAAACAATCTTTGAGATTGTTATTTTTTTTTTGCCCGCTGTTAAGTGATGAATGCAATTGCTTTCACAATTTATAGTGAAATGCAATATATTCTGAAAACAGCAAAAAAAAGGCAAAAAATTTTTGGGGGAAAATATGTAAATACGTGTACTGTGTTATATAATGATTTATTAAATATTAATACTTTTTTCTTTTTTTTCAGATTGTGAAATAAAATTTTCGAAAAAAACCAACCATTTTTTCAAGTAATTTCAATTACATTTTAATTAAAAATTAAATTGTTGGGTGGGTCAGGTAAGTCAGAAATTAGATGGTCCCTTTCTTCCACTTTATCTCAAACAGATTTTTAGTATTTAGTTATTAATTCCTCAAGGACGCGCACTTAAAAAAAAAAAAAATAAGAGAAAAAAAGATTTTGTATGTTATACTAATATATCTTACCTGTTTGGTAAAAAAAAAAAGAGAAAAATTAATATATTGCAGATTTTTTTTTTAAAAAAAACATAGTATTTTAAGAGAATATAAAGTTTAAAAAAAAAAAACTTGCTTTTTTAAAAAAAAACACACATTTAATATTTAATATAAGAATTTATAATAAAAAAATCATACAAAATCAAAAAAAAAAACATGGGAATCACATATGTTATAGGTAAGAATTAGCATTTAAAAAACCATACAAATTCACTGAAAAAACCATGGGTTTCACACACGTTATAGTTAGAAATTAGCATTTAAAAAACCTTGCAAATTCACTGAAAAAACCATAGGTTTCACACATGTTACAGTTAGGAATTATCATTTAAAAAACCTTGCAAATTCACTGAAAAAACCATAGGTTTCACACACGTTATAGTTAGGATTTAGCATTTAAAAAACCTTGCAAATTCAGTGAAAAAAACATAGGTTTCACACACGTTATAGTTAGCGGACATTTCACTCATAAAAAACCATTGAAATTCCCCCGTTATAGTTAGTTAAGCTAACTATAACTCGCGCACCCGCAATCCACTGCTGATGACGTAACATATTACATCACTCATGACATGGTCAGTGACATCACTGATGACATCTCAAATGACATCACTGATGACATCATCCTTGTGACAGAGTGGTAGACCTCCTCTGACCCTAATATAACCTTTGATACACACATTCAAAAATAGAGACTACAATTTTGAAAACAATGGACATACCAATACCAGTTACAACAACCTATTCAGTAACTCTAAGATCCACATACACATCCACTCATTCACCAACAGTCCTGTACAGTCACTCATACATGTACTCACTCATCATATGTACTCATACACCTATACATCCTGTTACACATTGCCACTCATCCATAGAGTTACTCACACACATAGTCACTCATGCTAATAAACAATAAAACACCCATTTACTTGCATATTCAGTTATACACACACCTCAACACATACTTCTACAGAAACTTACACATACTTACTCTTTTAAATAATCACTAATAAAAACACATACTTATTCATACAGGAACTATTTCAATCTCTCACTCTCACATATACTCACTTATATACAACAATAGTCAAATATACTTCTTTAAAACATATTATGTAACTCATAAATACACTATTGAGACAGTCATTCACTCACTAACACACCCATACACACACTCATCAAACCATACAGTCATGCACACATGCTGTCTTCAGCTGAGTAGTGTCTTGCAGAGATCTGCAAGTACATCCCCTGGGTAGGCACTCCAATGGGTAATCAAACTAAGTTGATTCATACAAAAGTGAATCCTTTTAAGATGCGTGTTTTTAAATGCTTTTATTCAGCAAATTAGTTCAATTCGATATTGTTTGGCATATCAAATGTTCATTTGTAATCCATACTAGCAGATCTATGAATCTTGATCTCCTATGCATTTCGGGCTGGGACGCCCTTGGTCACGGAGCACTGTTGAGGAAGGGAGGGAGGGATGAGTCAGTGAGGGTATACCGCCTGGATTTACACGTGCTTAATGTGACTAAGTGCAACAATAACTAAAACGGGTGTGTTTGCTAACGTTTTAGTGACTGAGTGAAGGTACTGGGTAGTGCAATGGAAATTACTGCGTGTGTTGGTTGAATGCGCGCTGCGCAATGACATGCTGGGTTCTGTAGCGCTGTGGGGGAAGAACACTTACTTCATAGATACCGGTGGCAAAGCGTGCCGTCCATTGCTTAGTCGGGGGGTCTGCGTGTGGTACGGGCGGGTGCTCGTTATGTTTAAACACTCGGTGATGTGACGTGAAGAAACGTAAACATAAACAAAGGACTACTCGGAAGTATGCACGGTGGCGGCCATCTTAGAATGTGGGGAGATAGAGTGCAGGTAATGCAAACTGGGGAGAATGCAGAGAGACAATGTCAGAAAGCAGAAGTAGTATTACGTGAATAAACAGTAACATAATAAGCAATGCATCATATTAGTATTACAGGTAACAACTATACTCAATACGGTCATTAAGACCATGCGGCTTCAGAGTCTGTAACAGATAAATCCATTCAAGTTCTCTTTTTAACAAGAGTTTATGATTGTCAATCCCTTCTCGTTTGGTGAGGGTTTCAAGTACTAAGAATTTTAATTGGGCGATGGAATGCCGAGCCTCAGCAAAATGCATGGCGATGTTGGATTTCTCAACTTTCAGCCTGATGTTAGATTTATGCTTGTTGAGGCGAGTTTTAATTTTCCGTTCGGTTTTACCGATGTACAGCTTTCCACAGGGACATTTCAAAGCATATATCAAATTCATCGAGTCACAGGTAGCATCAACTTGAAGTTTAATGTTGTGACCTTTCATTGGGTGCTGGATACTGTTGCCTTTGATGATACTATTGCAGTGATTGCAATTGAAGCAACGTATGGTGCCACGGTGTTGTGTGTGGGTTTCAGTGGGTTTAGACAAAATTTCCTTGAAATTTCTGCTTCTTGTGTGTGCAAAAATTGGTGGTTTCTCAAAAATGCCCTTGAAGTCGGGTTCACTTTGTAAGATGGGCCAGTGCTTCCGTATAATCTTCTTGTATGTGGGGCTGGCTGTGGAGTATTTGGATACTATCACCATACGTTGTTCTTGCACTCTATTGCTTTTCAAAAGGCTATCTTCTCTGGTGAGTAGTCCTTTGTTTATGTTTACGTTTCTTCACGTCACATCACCGAGTGTTTAAACATAACGAGCACCCGCCCGTACCACACGCAGACCCCCCGACTAAGCAATGGACGGCACGCTTTGCCACCGGTATCTATGAAGTAAGTGTTCTTCGCCCACAGCGCTACAGAACCCAGCATGTCATTGCGCAGCGCGCATTCAACCAACACACGCAGTAATTTCCATTGCACTACCCAGTACCTTCACTCAGTCACTAAAACGTTAGCAAACACACCCGTTTTAGTTATTGTTGCACTTAGTCACATTAAGCACGTGTAAATCCAGGCGGTATACCCTCACTGACTCATCCCTCCCTCCCTTCCTCAACAGTGCTCCGTGACCAAGGGCGTCCCAGCCTGAAATGCATAGGAGATCAAGATTCATAGATCTGCTAGTATGGATTACAAATGAACATTTGATATGCCAAACAATATCGAATTGAACTAATTTGCTGAATAAAAGCATTTAAAAACACGTATCTTAAAAGGATTCACTTTTGTATGAATCAACTTAGTTTGATTACCCATTGGAGTGCCTACCCAGGGGATGTACTTGCAGATCTCTGCAAGACACTACTCAGCTGTTCATTGATGGTGTTAGGACGGATAACACCACCCTGATTGCGCACCCAGACCTTATTGAACGAAAATACCTTTCACCTAGCTTATGCAGTGCACCACCCACGCCTCTTTCTGCACATGCTGTCTTCAACACATACAAACAGTGAGTCACTCATTCATGCACCTATGCACTACGTAATACCCCACACCGAACCATGCAGACACTCAGACTGATACTCAAAAAACCAACTAATAACCTATATAGACACCCATGTAGCTACTCACCAACCCATGCAGCCACTTATACACAAAGTGAGAGACTGATACAGATATTTACATATTTAAACATTACTCATTAAGCCATGTATTCACTAAGATACACTTAATCAGTCAGTTACACAATCAATTTTTCAAAAACAAATCATCCTTTTAGACACTTATATACCCATTTATTCTTCCATCGACCTTGAGATATACATACATAAAACATATTTAATTTTCAGAAAAACACACATTCACTGGATGATGTCATCAGTGATGTCATTTGAGATGTCATCAGTGATGTCATGAGTGATGTCACTGACCATGTCATGAGTGATGTAATATGTTACGTCATCAGCAGTGGATTGCGGGTGCGCGAGTTATAGTTAGCTTAACTAACTATAACGGGGGAATTTCAATGGTTTTTTATGAGTGAAATGTCCGCTAACTATAACGTGTGTGAAACCTATGGTTTTTTCACTGAATATATATATTTTTTAATAAATAGCTGCTTTGCACTTAACACTTAACACTCTAATTTGGGTGATCAGCATTACTTTGACAAGTTTACGTCCATCCATAATCAACCACTAGATAGACGATTGATTTAGACCAAATCCCGTAGAACAACTGCACATAATAAAAATTGTCTATGCGTTATAATACAGTTCTTTTAACAAACACTTTTAGAAATCTGTATGTTTAATTTGCATCTCTTTTACAATTTTTACTATCCATCTTAGATTCCCAATACCGCACCAAGTTGGGTTTTTAACTAGCTACTTTACACGGCATTTATGCTATGATTTTAAGTAAAGTAACTATTTGTGGGCAACTTGTTTTTTAATTTGCAATGTTTGCACAGTTTGACTCCATGTAATTTGCACTAAGGATTTATCCTGACTGTACTGTATTGCGAATTTTGCACTGAATTAATATTTCTTGCCCCTGAGAAGATATTCACATTATGGATATCGTATTTTGTGAGTGCTTTCAATATTTGGGATAATGTCAGTAAGCTAATGCTTTGTTGTCACTTTATTTATGTGGTATAAAGCACTGTCACTTTGAAGCACACTTGCACTTTAAATTATAAAAAACAGCAATGAAAAAATGGTTTAAAAAGCATGTGACCAATGACCAGCGTGTCATGTGATCAAGGCCCTCCGGGGCTGAAACGCGTAATGGCTGCTACATCGCTGTAAGGAGGAACAATAAACGCACTCTACCGCCAATTTGCTGTGGTCTACGCTCCTTTTTTTGCTCAAAGAGACGAGGAGACTTACGAGGAGTTTGTTGATATATGGAGCCGGTTTTTGTCGTCCCCGGCTCAACGTAGACCCCTTCTCATCGAGGGCGAACACACAGACAAGGAAGACAACGTCCGTTTTTCGAACACTGATGTTACAATCCGGGAGGATTTTCTGCAGTTTTGCCCCCCAGCCGCTATTCGAAGGATCCGAAGCCGAGCTCGAAGTGCGGCGTCACCGGGTCGGAGGACGCGGAGCTACGCATGCGCATGAGTGAAGGTAGGATCAGTTCAAACAGAACGCGCTGGGTGAGAAGTTTAGCGGGGACGAGTGAGAAGGGAGATACTTTGTGTTGAACTAACCGGTTACAAACTCTCTGCCACTTCTAAAGTCCCAACCAATTATTATTATTTGAATCCTCAAACAGCAAAGATGTCAGCCGACATGCTCCATGATCGGGAGACAGCTGCCCTTGAAATGTTTAATGATGCACATAATCCCAGAACACAAGCCATCAATCAAAATACTGACACAAACATTTCAGGAACTGGTTTAAAGGATAAAATGCGTTATCTGGAAAAATTGATGAAAGGCGAACAAAGTAAATGGTGGGAAGCCAAGTCCCTCCAGAGCTATTTGGATGTAGGAAGAGTCCCACGGGGATTGAGAATTTTAATAGCCCCCAGCTATGAGACCCCTGACCCCAGGATGATGAAGGAGTGGGCAGAGACCAACCTTGAATCCTCAAGGAAGCTAGTCACAATTTTAGTCAAGTACGCTGAAAGTGACCGTCTCAAGGCGCAGGAACAGATTGATCAACTAAATACAGAGATCGAATCAATGAACCTCAAAGAAGAAGAAACCAAACTACGAGCTGAAATGATGAAGCATCTTCGTAAGGAAGAAGAAAAAATAAGGGAACGCAAAACTTTCAAATTCCATCGCGACAAAGTCGATTATGAATGCGGACGCATTTTTACCTTTGTGCGAAAATACGATTCCCTCAGAAATCCCAAGGACACGGGTGCACAAACAGTGAAACCAAAAGTAATGGCAAGCACCAGTCGATCTACACTGGAATACTCTTCCACTTCAGACCTCAGCTCAGCTATTGAAAGCGAAACAGAACAAGAATCAAGAGCTCTCAGCCTGGCACAGACTGCAGTTAAACATACTCTTGAACAAGAGGTTGGTTTTTTATGCGTAGAACGACGTCAAACACTTCGCCCACGGAACCATCAACAGACACAGCAGGAAAGACAAATACCATCAAAAGAAGGGAGAGGCGAAAAGCAAGACAATGGAAATCTAAAAAGACAGAATCAAAGGAAATGGAAGCGCAAACCGCAAAAGAACTAAGTGCGAACAACAACACGGTTGTTAACTTTTCCAATATCCATCTTAATGAATCGGAGAAAAGGATTCTGTCTCTGGGGCTTTCATACTGTCCAAAAAACAATTTCAACTACGCCTTTACTAGAATAGATTTCTTTAAAGGAATTCGGAAATTGAAACTCAAAAAATTTCATTTGATCAACAAGAAATCTGAGACACCACCACACGAAGAGAATATGACAATGGATCAACAAATCTCGCCTCCCTTCAATCTCACAGGATCTGACATGCCTATCCTGAGAGCTATGGAAGATCTGGCACAAACGCCTTCTCAACCAAATATGACCTCTTTCTCTAGTGACTCTGTTAACACGGCTGGAAACCAGTTAAAGGCTACAACTCCATTCAAACCAAGATCTACCTTTACCCCAATAGCTTTGCGAGATGCAATTGACATCTTCAACGAATAGATTACAGTGGGCATTAAAATGCTAAATTTCAAATTACAGAAAACATCCAAATACAAAATGAATAAATCTGATATCCAATACCATCAACTAATGAAAAAACTCAAATCTAATTCAGATCTGATCATTCGGAATGCTGACAAAGGAGGAAACTTGGTGATCTGGGAGAAAACAAAGTACATTGAGGAAGCCATGAGGCAACTTTCAGACCGCAAATGCTATGGTCGCAGTGATAATCTAAGTCTGAAAACAACATACAATGTATACTACACAAAGCTCCTTTCATGGAAAAGTGCAGGACTCGTTTCAGTGGATGAATACAAATTCCTCAAAAATGATTCACCCACGACACCAGTCATTTATTTTCTGCCTAAACTACACAAAGACCCATTTCGACCTCCAGGAAGACCCATAATTTCTGCTCGAAACAGCCTGATGGAAAAGACATCCCAGTACATAGACTACTTCTTACAGGAATTCGTGCAAGGTCTACCCTCCTACCTCAGAGACACTAGTGACTTTCTTCTAAAAATCAATGACTTTGTCTGGCAAAAACAATTTCTACTTATAACGATGGACATTACATCACTATATACCAGCATCAATCATCAAGATGGGTTAAGAGCTGTTCAATTCTATCTCAACAAAAGACCCCCGGAACAAGAACAACACAATAAAATGCTGGTTCAAATGATTGAATTTTGCTTGCACAACAATATTTTTCTCTTTCAGAGTGCCTTGTTCCAGCAAATTCGCGGAGTGGCTATGGGGGCCAGCTTCTCCCCAAGCTATGCCTGTTTACACATGGGCTGGTGGGAGGAGCTGGTCCTCAAGAGCCAACATGAGTCCACTCTCCGTAACAATGTAAAACTCTGGCTGAGATATATAGATGATCTCTTTGTTGTGTGGGATGGTACTAAAACCGAAGCTGAAGAATTTATCAAGTCTTTGAATAAGAGTGATCTTAATCTTGAATTCACGGCTGAAATAAGTTCTGACAAAGTCATTTTTCTGGATGTTGAAGTTTATATCAATGATGGGTTATTGGTAACCAAAATGCATAGGAAACCAACAGCGGGAAATTCCCTACTACACGCTTCTAATGCCCACCCCCAACACCTAATCCAAAGTATCCCTTACGGTGAGATGATTAGGTTGCGTAGAATTTGCAGTAATCCAACTGACCTATCAGCGGCACAACAAGCAAGTCAAGATAGGTTCATAGAGAGGGGGTACTCCCAAAATTGCATCAAAACAGCAATTCAGAAAAGCATGAAGCAAACCAGGGCTCAATTGCTCCAACCTAAATCACAGCTTACTGAAACAGATCCCCTATCTCTTAAAACTACTCCCCTAAGAGAGGATTTCAGAATTATCCTGGGCTTCAGTAATCAGGAAAAAGAAATCTACCAGATTATTAAAAAGAACTGGCCTATTTTATTAAATGACCCAATAATAGGCCATCTGTTGCCCTTGAAACCTTCCATCACTTACAGCAAAGCACCCTCAATGAAGGATATCTTGGTTCAAAATAACCCAGTTGACAAACCAGCATCCAATTGGCTCTCCAGCAGACTAGGCTTCACCAAATGCAAAACCTGCAAGGCATGTCAAAACGGTGTAAACACTACATCTTACACCACACCCTTTAAGACGCAGGCAATTAAGATTGACAAAGCCCTCACATGCAAAACTGATCATGTGATATATGTTCTCCTGTGTCCATGCGGCCTAAGATATGTGGGCAGCACTAAACTTCAGGGACACAAGAGAATCTTGCAACATATTCGGGCAATTAAACATGCTGATCAATCTTACCCAGTGGCTCGCCACTTTAAGGAGAAGCATCAATCAGATCCAAAGTTTTTAACTTTTTTTATTATTGATGCAATCCCTATCTCTAGAAGAGGTGGCGACAGGGAAAAATCACTACGCAAACTCGAAACCAGATATATTTTGGAACTAGATTGTAAACATCCAGGGGGTCTTAACATGACTGAAGACCTCCATACATTTTTATAGTTCCAACAGTGGCCTGTTTTTAATCTAAATACCAAAATCATTGCTCACTCAAACATTTAAATGAGCACATGAACAGGCCGTTTTGACAGCTGTTCTCCTTGATCCTAGATAAATAAAACCATTAAGGTTATTATTTTATCATGACATGTTTTTAAACTTACTACTCTTTTAGCATTCTATTTATTTATTTTTTAATAAATAGCTGCTTTGCACTTAACACTTAACACTCTAATTTGGGTGATCAGCATTACTTTGACAAGTTTACGTCCATTCATAATCAACCACTAGATAGACGATTGATTTAGACCAAATCCCGTAGAACAATTGCACATAATAAAAATTGTCTATGCGTTATAATACAGTTCTTTTAACAAACACTTTTAGAAATCTGTATGTTTAATTTGCATCTCTTTTACAATTTTTACTATCCATCTTAGATTCCCAATACCGCACCAAGTTGGGTTTTTAACTAGCTACTTTACACGGCATTTATGCTATGATTTTAAGTAAAGTAACTATTTGTGGGCAACTTGTTTTTTAATTTGCAATGTTTGCACAGTTTGACTCCATGTAATTTGCACTAAGGATTTATCCTGACTGTACTGTATTGCGAATTTTGCACTGAATTAATATTTCTTGCCCCTGAGAAGATATTCACATTATGGATATCGTATTTTGTGAGTGCTTTCAATATTTGGGATAATGTCAGTAAGCTAATGCTTTGTTGTCACTTTATTTATGTGGTATAAAGCACTGTCACTTTGAAGCACACTTGCACTTTAAATTATAAAAAACAGCAATGAAAAAATGGTTTAAAAAGCATGTGACCAATGACCAGCGTGTCATGTGATCAAGGCCCTCCGGGGCTGAAACGCGTAATGGCTGCTACATCGCTGTAAGGAGGAACAATAAACGCACTCTACCGCCAATTTGCTGTGGTCTACGCTCCTTTTTTTGCTCAAAGAGACGAGGAGACTTACGAGGAGTTTGTTGATATATATATATATAAATATATATTTATATGCATATATATACATATGCATATACCCTAAACATGGCGGCATCTGAAGAAGGCTCGTAAGCCGAAATGCATTATGCCCAAATTATCTGCTATATTAAAGGTCTTCAAAACGTTCCCCTGTGAGGTCTCTGCTTCTTCGTTTGGAGGAGGATGTTTTTCACAGTTTCGCGCTTACCAGTGGCGCGTTGGAGACCCCGTTCAATTTGAGGCCGGATCGATGCTGGTACCTGCTGCTGCAGTTCTTGCTTTGTCCGAGGGATCGGAAGGATTCCGGCCCGCCCCGCAACGCAGACCAAGCCATGGGTGGCTGTCTTGTGCAGCGCGTGACTTCACGGGTAATCAAGTTTACTTAAATTTTGATTTACGGCCCGGCTGGACTTTGTATATGGGGCTTGAGCGTTTGGGGAGCAGAGGAAGCCTGACAGCTGATATTTCATCAGGGACTTTTAATCGGACACTCCGCATTTTGTGTTGACATCAACGCCCAGAGCAGTTAACATCGTGAAAAGCTCTCCCCAGGCAACACTTACCTGATCCAGCTCCCTTCTGGGAACTGTAGACTCCGGCGAAGCTGTTACCATGTGACCTGTGGTCAAGCGGACTACCGCCTATGGGAGAGGCATGTACTATTTAAATGTGGGGTGGAGCAGTACCCTAAACATGGCGCATCTGAAGAAGGCTCGTAAGCCGAAATGCATTATGCCCAAATTATCTGCTATATTAAAGGTCTTCCAAAGTTCCCCTGTGAGGTCTCTGCTTCTTCGTTTGGAGGAGGATGTTTTTCATAGTTTCGCGCTTACCAGTGGCGCGTTGGAGACCCCGTTCAATTTGAGGCCGGATCGATGCTGGTACCTGCTGCTGCAGTTCTTGCTTTGTCCGAGGGATCGGAAGGATTCCGGCCCGCCCCGCAACGCAGACCAAGCCATGGGTGGTTGTCTTGTGCAGCGCGTGACTTCACGGGTAATCAAGTTTACTTAAATTTTGATTTACGGCACGGCTGGACTTTGTATATGGGGCTTGAGCGTTTGGGGAGCAGAGGAAGCCTGACAGCTGATATTTCATCAGGGACTTTTAATCGGACACTCCGCATTTTGTGTTGACATCAACGCCCACAGGAGTTAACATCGTGAAAAGCTCTCCCCAGGCAACACTTACCTGATCCAGCTCCCTTCTGGGAACTGTAGTCTCCGGCGAAGCTGTTACCATGTGACCTGTGGTCAAGCGGACTACCGCCTATGGGAGAGGCATGTACTATTTAAATGTGGGGTGGAGCAGTACCCTAAACATGGCGGCATCTGAAGAAGGCTTGTAAGCCGAAATGCATTATGCCCAAATTATCTGCTATATTAAAGGTCTTCCAAACGTTCCCCTGTGAGGTCTCTGCTTCTTCGTTTGGAGGAGGATGTTTTTCATATATATATATATATATATATATATATATATATATATATATATATATATATATATATATATATATATATATTATCTACTGGCGGTCGCCAGTAGATAGTTATAGTTACAACCTAGTTTCCATAGGAAATCTCAAAATTCTATTTTGAATAACTTTGGCGCCGGTTGACGAATCCTCGCGAAATTTTCAAAACAAATGGGGCGCTCCGTTCAGCTCCTACCCTGAAATTCTCGGGGTGATTCATCAAGCGGGGGCCGAGAAAAAGGGGGGGTCTCAAAACACGTTTTCCCCATGCATTTTTCCATAGGACCTTTAGTCGCAGCTACAGCCCGAACGGCTGAACAGAATTACGTGAAATTTGGCAGAGAGGTAGCCATAAGGTCAAGGAAGTGCCTTTTGCAGGTCTGGTGTGAATCTGTTCAGTATTTCCTGAGAAATTCGCATTTAAAAGCATATCAATATCTATACTCGCGCACCATGCGCGCACTGTGCGCGCACCCTGCCGTGCGCGAGCGCAATTCTGATTGGTTGTTAGATGTCGGTAAACATTCGAATCGGTCGAAACCAGGAAGTGTCGGCCGCCATTTTGTCTCTCGCAGTCTGAGGGGGTGAAAAAAAAAGGTGGAGAACGTGAAAAGGGGGCAGAGTGGACAGTTCCTGACCCCCTAGCCTTGGTGAGGGGGTCACAGAAGGACCCCCAAGGGAGAAAAAAATAATTATTTTTTTTTTTAAATCGCGAGGTGCGCACACCGCGCGCGCACGGCACGCACAGCGAACCGTGCGAACAGCGCGCACACGGTGCGCGCACGGTGAAAAACCTGAAAAAAAAAAAATTATTAAATACATAACTTAGCATTTAAAAAACCGTACAAATTCACTGAAAAAACCATATATCTGACGTCATCAGCAGAGGATTGCGGTCGCGTGAGTTATAGTTGCCTGCACTAACTATAACGGGGGAATTTCATTGGTTTTTTACAAGTGAAATGTCCAGCTAACTATAACATGTGTCAAACCTATGGTTTTTTAAGTGAATTTGCAAAGTTTTTTAAATGCTAATTCGTAACTATAACGTGTGTGAAACCTATGGTTTTTTCAGTGAATATATATATATATATATATATATATATATATATATATATATATATATATATATATATATATATATATATATATATATATGTTACCTACTGGCGGTCACCAGTAGGTAGTTATAGTTAGAACCTAGTTTCCATAGGAAAAGCATTTTTTGATTTGCTAATAACTTTGTCATCGTTTGAGGAATGTTCGCGAAATTCTCAAAAAAAAGGTCTATCCAGGTCAGCTCCTATCCTGAAAGTTTGGGGGTGATTCGTCAAGCGGGGGCTGAGAAAAAAGGTGGGTCCCAAAAAGTGTTTTCTCCATAGGAAATTTTATTACAAGATACAGCCCGACCTGCTGAACGGAATTACACCAAATTTGGAAAAAAGGTAGAGCTTGGTTCAGAAAAAAACCTTTTTTTAAATGGTGTAAATCCATTCAGAAGTTGCTGAGAAATTCAAAAAATAAAAGTCAAAAAATCAATTTCCCATAGGAAACTTTAGCTAAGTCTACAGGCCCAACTGCTGAATGGATTTACACCAAATTTGGAAAAAAAATAGAGCTTGGTTCAGAAAAAAACTTTTTTTAAATGGTGTAAATCCATTCAGAAGTTGCTGAGAAATTCAAAAAATAAAAGTCAAAAAATCAATTGCCCATAGGAAACTTTAGCTAAGTCTACAGGCACAACTGCTGAACGGATTTACACCAAATTTGACAAAAAGGTAGTGCTTGATTCAGAAAGCAACTTTTTCTTAAATGGTGTAAATCTGTTAAGTAGTTGCTGAGAAACTAAAAAAATAAAAGTATCGATATCAGGGACAACGGAGGGCTCGCGCACCCTCCCCACCATGTGCTTCACTGTGATTGGCTGCCATGACCACGAGCTTCACTGTGATAGGCTGCCAACACTCCAAACCAGGAAGTGTTGGCACCCATCTTGTGACTCGGTAGGAAAACAATGCAAAAAAGATTAAAAAAGAAGAAAAGGGGGCAGGGTAGAAACACCCTGACCCCCTAGTCCTGCTGTGGGGCCTCCGAGGGCCACCCAAGACCCGGGGATCGCCACCCCCTGGGGCTTTATTAAATAGGCAGGGGGGCCTCGCGGGCCCCCCAAAGCCCTGGAGACCACCACCTCCCCGGGGCTTTGAAAGTAGAAGGAGGCCTTGATGGCCCTGGGCACAGCCACCACCCACGGCCGGCTCATGCAATGTCCCATGGAGCCCACCCTGGGACATTGTTGTTTGCTATGACAGGGTGGAAGCATGCCATAGCTTCATTGAAGCGAGACAAGGAAAACCTGCCCTCACTTCAATGAAGCAAAATAGGATTGCTTTTGGGCAAGGGTAGCTGTATGTTAGCAACTCCCCTTGCCCAAAAGCAATGCCGATTCCCGCAGGAGATGTGGAGCCTGCAGGAGCGTGGGGGCATTGGACCTCCCCCCGCGGTCCCAAACAAAGAGGCCAGGCCACGAGGGATGGGGTCCCCGGGGCCAGAAGTGGACAAGGGAGGGGGAACCACACGGCCCCCCTTCCTATTGTTTAATAAAAACATTCAATAATTGGGCATGCCCTGGGGGATGGGGTCCTCGGGGCGAATATAAATTAATGGAAGTGTACTGTTTTTTTGTGTGAAAAGTTTGGAGTGGCGATCCTACGGCAGCTTCAGCATGGCCTCCTAGTGTGAACGAGCTGGGTGCATGGCACTAAGCGCGACACCCTAGTGTGAACGCGCTGGGTGCGCAGCTCTCTGCGCGGCACCCTGAGTAATTCACAGGTCTTTAAAAGACCATTTACCTGTATATGAGGCTTTGTTGTGATTTCACCTCTTCTTAGAGCCCCTGCATCTACACTCTGCCTATGACTGACACAATTAGCCCTCCCCCTGACATTTTTATCAGCCTCCCCCAAAATTTGGCTCTAGTTTCACGCCAGACTGGCATATGCCGGCTCAGCCCACTCCGCTTACGCTTACAGAATTCCGTAGATTCTATCTATGTCAATGATCCAGCTGTGGGGCTGGGAGTATCTTGCAGACAGGATTCTGGGCCTTTCCCGAGGCTTGGTTTGCAGTACTGACACTCCGCCGGGGTTGCCACTGGTTGGCAGCCAATTAGAGCCAAGCTCATGCTCGGGGGTTAGGCTCCGCCAACATATGTACTTATCCAGTCACTCCACCAATCCCCAAGCACTTATAAATTCACTATACACTCTCCTTGCAGTACTCTAATCATCCAGTCTCTACCAATGTACTCATAGAATGACCCAGACAAAGTTACATAACCAAGGTCTTCCCCGCTGCCAGAGGTAACATGGTTGCATGAGGAGTCAAAAGCACAATGTAATTTGGTAGGGACCAGTTCCATCATGCATACATAATGAACACACGGACACAGTTAGCTAGATAGTGGAACTGGCTACGGGCACGTGCGTTCGGCCCCTTTTTATAACCAGGGTCACATGTCCAGTGACATCTGTGCTGGATGCATGTGGGGTGAGTGTAAAACAAGAGGAAAAAACAAGGACCCCCTGAACAGTAAATAGTTCAATTCCTAGGACAGGGTAATATTGGTATAGTGAAATAAACTCCTAGGCAATTACATATCATAAATGAACATCTATCGTATTTCCTTATAGGGAAACAAGAAAGGAATTTTTACATACAAATATATTGTCAATATTATAATTTTTATTTTTTCATTGTTCATTTGATAAAAAAGAGAATCATGTCACACATTACATACAATTCTAGTTAAAAGAGATGGATCAACAATCGTAAAAACCCATAAAACATAAAATATAAAATCGGTGGCAGCTTATTTTGAGTAATTGACGCGCGTTTCGGCGTTCACGACGCCTTCATCAGGAGTAGCCACAAAAAGTATCTACAATAGTAAAAAAACATATAATCATAAATAACAATCTAATATTTATATTTTATCAACATTTTCTTAAAATCATCTTATTACAATCTCTGTATAATAAACACATTCAGTTAAATTCTATTCT
This sequence comes from Triturus cristatus, assembly GCF_964204655.1. Lineage (NCBI taxonomy): Eukaryota > Metazoa > Chordata > Amphibia > Caudata > Salamandridae > Triturus > Triturus cristatus. The sequence goes on along the minus strand of NC_140591.1, from coordinate 1,075,822,264 downwards.
CAGATTCCCTATGTGAGCAGATTTATTCATATCAAGATATAATGTCTGTAATAATAGAATGCTAATATAAGCTAATCTACATAAAGCTACAAAGTATTTCTGTTGTGAATTGAAACTGAGGAGAATCGAAAAGGGAAAGAAAAGATAAATAGTGACAAAAGAAAAGAAACTAGATAGAATAGGGTGAGTAGTATTGCAAGAAGGACTTACTTATAGTATCATAAATCAGTCATTTAAGGAAGACTGCACTTCAGATGTTGTCTTTCCGATTTTGATAGTTGCTGTAAGTATAACAATGACATAAACTCCTTGTTATTCATATACGCATACGTATACCTATGGTCTAAACTATGGTAGTACAGAAAGTTCCACAAAATATTCATGGAACTTAGTATTATTCTATATTACGATAACATGACTTACTTCCACGAATAATTGGATCACGGAATCTTCTAAAGAGCAACCTTATTTTGCCGCGAATTTGTTAAAGACTCTAAAATCAAAACATCATAGTTATATATTCTGTTAATAATAGTTATAGATACTGATGTTAATGTAAATAGTTTACAGATGACGTTAAAAAACTACCTTTGTATATCCCTTCTGGTTAAAAGGAGAACGCTGGTCCGAACTGAACACTAATCAGCATACTTGTGTGCTTTAATTATCTGAATTATACGAGATTGAAGCAGGATTTCTAAGGAAGAAGAAAGCAGTTATCATAAAATTAAGATAACTAACCTTCATACATATAACCGATTTTAAGGAAAAAACGGAGTAACCATAACTCGAGGGCGTAGTTGTGAAGATAAAAGCTGTTATTATGATATAGTTGAATTTCAAAAAGTATTTCAAGAACGACTATTCTGAAACACAAAATATACGTATATGAGAGACAAATTCAAAATAGTGTCTCAACTAAATGGTTCAAGTAAAGAGGGTAATGATAAAGAGCTAAATTTACCTGGTTCTGTTCTGGTCAGGCTGAAAATGGCCTCCGGCGTATCGCGCACAGAAAGGAAGGCGGGATAACACGGTATACCAGCTGGCCATATGAATAAATACTCGTTGGTATATCATGTGACGAATCACGTGATACCTCTTTTTTACTAGTAGTGAAATCATGTGACGAGTCATGTGTCATTCTTTACTAGCGTATGTTTATCCTTTAGAAAGAACTATGAAGGTTAATATATAAGGGTAAACGCTAAATTATCAATGCTTCCATATTTTAAATAAGGGTTATGACTGAAAAATAATGATCACCAACCCTAAAAGAAAATATAGAAAGCAAACTATTTATTATGAGCGTTCAACCATGTTTTTGGAGGAAAGAACCTTGCTATAATAGTGAGGGAGCAAGCAAAATCGTAGAAGGACTATTCACCTGAATCTACGAATTTTTCAAGAAACTTTATAGATACACACGCGCAATAGTTAGCTCAGAAGATCGTTATTTCAGCAAACCGAGAAGCGATATTATTGAGAAATCCATTATCGAACTCTAATGTGTACAATGAGATAGAAGTAAACAATGTATTAATACCTAGTTTTCTGAATAAGAAGATAATCAATAAGAAATTATTAAATGATGGCATTTTCCCAGGGTATCTCATTATTTAATCCTTTCTTAAAGGTGTTAAGAGAAAAAATCCAAAAAACCTCACGTTTTCTGCGTATTTTCTCGCCACCCTTATTATTAGGAGTTCTGATTTTTTCCAAAATTCTCCACCGGAGATCTTCTGGTTTGTGATTCATTTCAATGAAGTGCTTCACTAGAGGTGCCGTGAGTTTAGCTGTCCTAATGGCAGAGCGGTGTTCAGTGATCCTAGTATGGATGGCTCTAGATGTTTCTCCGACATATCCAAGATGACATGGACAGAGAATGAAATATACAGTATTCTGTGTTCTACAATTCCACATTTCTGTCGCTTGTATGGTAAAACCATTATGGACAAATGTTTCTCCATCTAGAATTGAGTCACAAGATTTACATGACAAACATTTAACTGTTCCTTTAATAGGCAAGTTGCCATCAATAGATTTCTGAATAAAAGCTGGGCTATGTGACTTTTTGTCAAACCTAGAATGGACAATTAAATCCTTAATGTTTTTATTTCGTCTATGGGCGAACAAAGGTTTTGCTAATTTTTGATGTTCAGGATTACTATTAAGAATATGCCAATTGGCATTAATGATTTGTTTTACTTTACAATCCAAAGGTGAGTGTCTAGTAATACATACCAGTTGTGTTTTTTCACTATTATCTCTAGATTTAAGGAGATGATCCCGATCATAAAACCTTGCACGTTTGTAAGAGTCCCTTACCAAAGGGTGGGGATAGCCTCTATCTAAAATAAAATTTCTCATGACAGCTGCCTGTCTATCAAAATCATTCAAATTCGTGCAGTTTCTTCGAACTCTCAAAAATTGTGAAGAACGGAATACTTTGTTTTTGGCTCCGCGGATGAAAACTATTAAAATGTAACAAAGTGTTCCTTGCTGTTGGTTTTACAAATAGATCTATTTCTAATTTACCTTGTGCATGTCTTATTATAATGTCCAAAAATTCTACTTTTTCAATACTCTTTTGAGCTGTGAATCTTAGATTTTTATCTAAAAAATTCGGATAGTGAGTCTTCTCCATCACTCCAGATAAAAAAGATATCATCTATATATCTGGACCAAAGGGAGATAGACTCAAAAAATGGTGCAATTTCATTATATATGAATTTAGTTTCAAAGGCGGCCATATAGATATTAGCTATCGATGGTGCAACCGATGCACCCATACTGACGCCTTTCACTTGTCGAAATAAGGTGTCACCAAATTCAAAGATGTTTTCAGTCAGTATTATATCAAGACATGCAAGAATAAATGTTTTGGAACAAGGTATAGCAAATTCGTCAATGAACCAATTTGTAGCTTTCAAAGCTCCATCTAAAGGGATATTGCTATATAATGACTCTATGTCAAGAGTCACTAAAATGTCTCTCTGAGGATTAAATCTAATTTTTTTTATTTTATTAATCATATCCCTAGTATCTTTAATATAAGAAATAATTCTCGGAATATAGGGACGTAATTTAGAGTCAACAAATTTAGATAGAGGTTCAGTAATGGTTCCAATTGTGGAAACTATGGGTCTATAGGGGGGATCTTTAGTGTTCTTATGTATTTTGGGCAACCCATAGATACATGCTATTTTATTTTTATTAAAATTTAAAAAATCATATTCCTTATTTGTGATTTCACCTGCAACCAGAGCATGATAGGTTAGAGTTTGGATCTTTTTAGATATTGTAGCTGAGGGATTAGACGATATTCTACAGTAAAAATCATTGTCATTAAGCATGGTAGCCATTTTTTGCTCATAATCATGAGTATTAATGACTACTATACCGCCTCCTTTGTCGCAGCTTTTTATTATCAAAACCTTATTTTGAGCTAGAGAATGTAATGCTAAGAATTCATCTCTATCAAGATTGTATAGTGGTTTTGGAATAAAATGCAGTGCTTGTTCTAACCTTTGTAGAACAACTAATTCAAATGTTGCTACTTCAGGTCCTAATTGTTCAAGAGAAGGACAAAAGGTAGATGGAAGGGCTAGAGATCTAATAGTAACATAATCAGAGTTTATATTCGTATCATGTTCAAAATATTTTTTTAATCTAATTTTACGAAAAAATGAAATGATGTCTTGATATAAATCGAATTTATTAGCATTAGTATGAGGCACGTAAGATAGACCTTTAGATAGCAAATTAACACAATGTCTATCTAAATTATGGGATGATAAATTAAATATGGGGATTATATCCCCTGTTTCCAGTATTGTCTGTTGCGTGTTTCCAACAGATATTGAGCATCCTGACGCTGATGGTGTTGGGGCTGATAATTGCCTCTGTTTTGAGACTGGAATCTTACTCTCGATCGTCCTCTGCGTGACCCTCGATTGGCTAAAAAAGTTTGTGGCGTATTATGTTTTGCTGCAAAAGAATTGTAATTCTCTTCAGGTTCATAATATTCGGCACTTCCTTCTCCTTCTGATTCTGAAGTATCAGAAAAGGTGGTTACTCGTTGTTGCTTAGATCTATTTTCATCTAAATAGTGATTTTGTTTATAGAAATTATCTCCCAGGTAAGGATAGGTGTTCTCTAGTGAACAAAATCTTTTATCTTTCATGAACTTGTCAGTTTTGCGTTTATTTAGATAGTTGGCAAAGGATTCTAGCTCTTTATTTGAATCCTCCAATTTTTTCTTTGCCTCATCTATACTGTTCATTCTTTTAATTTTATCTTCTAGTTCATCTAGCTCTATTTTAACTGAAGCAGCAAGTTCCTTAGCAGTTTCAATTATTAATATCATGAAGTCTCTAGAGCACCTATTCGCTATCATACTCCACTTTTCTAGAAATGGTTTGTGGTGGACAAATAGCCCTGGGATGTTGCGGACACGGAGACCAGTGGGAATAATACCTGCTTTTAAGTATTCCAACATGAATTCTCCGTGTGCTTCCATTCGTTTTAATTTCTTCTTTAGATCTATTAATTTCCGTAAATCTTCGTTATTATGTATACTTTCTTTAGAACTATTACCAAAGGTATTACTAGTTCCTACAAGTAACGCAAACTCCTCATCTGAGAAGCCAAAAGTTTTTAATTGAGCCATATTAGGGAGGTTCAATATCAAAGATGGCGAAAATGGAAAAAGAAAAAGAAATTAGTTAGAAAAAAAGAAATAGAGAATAGTAAGTCAGAGTATAATGATAATTAAAAAACACTCAAATTATCACAGACAGGTTTGATGGATAATCGCAAAATGCATAGCACAAGCCCTACACAGTCAAGCTGTGGGTTAAACAAGAGGAAAAAACAAGGACCCCCTGAACAGTAAATAATTCCATTCCTAGGACAGGGTAATATTGGTATAGTGAAATAAACTCCTAGGCAATTACATATCATAAATGAACATCTATCATATTTCGTTATAGGGAAACAAGAAAGGAATTTTTACATAAAAATATATTGTCAATATTATAAATTTTATTTTTTCATTGTTCATTTGATAAAAAAGAGAATCATGTCACACATTACATACAATTCTAGTTAAAAGAGATGGATCAACAATCGTAAAAACCCATACAACATAAAATATAAAATCGGTGGCAGCTTATTTTGAGTAATCGACGCGCGTTTCGGCGTTCACGACGCCTTCATCAGGAGTAGCCACAAAAAGTATCTACAATAGTTAAAAAACATATAATCATAAATAACAATCTAATATTTATATTTTATCAACATTTTCTTAAAATCATCTTATTACAATCTCTGTATAATAAACACATTCAGTTAAATTCTATTCTCAGATTCCCTATGTGAGCAGATTTATTCATATCAAGATATAATGTCTGTAATAATAGAATGCTAATATAAGCTAATCTACATAAAGCTACAAAGTATTTCTGTTGTGAATTGAAACTGAGGAGAATCGAAAAGGGAAAGAAAAGATAAATAGTGACAAAAGAAAAGAAACTAGATAGAATAGGGTGAGTAGTATTGCAAGAAGGACTTACTTATAGTATCATAAATCAGTCATTTAAAGGAAGACTGCACTTCAGATGTTGTCTTTCCGATTTTGATAGTTGCTGTAAGTATAACAATGACATAAACGCCTTGTTATTCATATACGCATACGTATACCTATGGTCTAAACTATGGTAGTACAGAAAGTTCCACAAAATATTCATGGAACTTAGTATTATTCTATATTACGATAACATGACTTACTTCCACGAATAATTGGATCACGGAATCTTCTAAAGAGCAACCTTATTTTGCCGCGAATTTGTTAAAGACTCTAAAATCAAAACATCATAGTTATATATTCTGTTAATAATAGTTATAGATACTGATGTTAATGTAAATAGTTTACAGATGACGTGAAAAAACTACCTTTGTATATCCCTTCTGGTTAAAAGGAGAACGCTGGTCCGAACTGAACACTAATCAGCATACTTGTGTGCTTTAATTATCTGAATTATACGAGATTGAAGCAGGATTTCTAAGGAAGAAGAAAGCAGTTATCATAAAATTAAGATAACTAACCTTCATACATATAACCGATTTTAAGGAAAAAACGGACTAACCATAACTCGAGGGCGTAGTTGTGAAGATAAACGCTGTTATTATGATATAGTTGAATTTCAAAAAGTATTTCAAGAACGACTATTCTGAAACAGAAAATATACCTTTATGAGAGACAAATTCAAAATAGTGTCTCAACTAAATGGTTCAAATAAAGAGGGTAATGATAAAGAGCTAAGTGGGGTGAGTGTAAGCCAGCCCTCAGGGAATGGTTGGTGCTGCCAACAACTAGAACAGTGATAATTGGATCACACACAGAGATTCAATCATAAAGGGTCCATGACTTGTGGTGCACTAAGGTAGGGGTACCAGATCTTAAATCACACACAAAAAGATTGTATCGTAAAGGGTCCATGACTTGTGGTGCACTGAGGTAGGGGCACCAAGGATGAGCAAGCTGATGTGAAGAAATTGTGAACGTCCCTTTGGGATATTCCTGCTGCATGAGGTGACATTGATGTGTCCAGTGTCTACAGCACGAAAGTCAATCATAAAGGGTCCATGAGTTGTGATGCACAGAGTTAGTGGTACCTGAAGAGCTCAGCGTGTGCGCAGCCAGAGATGATGGCGTGTCCTTGCAGGACAGAATTAGATTGTGTGAGACCTGCTGACCGCAGCGTAGGCCGGAGGCAACGGTCAGCAAGGGCCTACAACTATGTGGTGTTGACTTGTGGTGCATTGAGTTAGTGGCAACCGTGGCGCTCAGCGTGTGCGCAGCCAGCGATGATACGTAGTTCGGGCGGGCCGCACTGGGAGCAATGTCTGTTGCCTACTGGACTGCGTCATCTGCAATCACGACTCGATCAGAATTGTGAGTCCTGCAAACCGCAGTGTAGGCCGGAGGCAGCGGTCAGTAAAGGCCCACAGCTACGTGACGTTGACTCGAGCTGCACAGAGTTAGTGGCACCTGAAGCACTCACCGTGTGCGCAGCCAGCGATGATACGTTGTGCGGGCAGGCAGCAGTGGATGTAATGTCTGTTGCCTACTTGGCTCTGCAATTAATAAATCAAGATTGAATTCGAATTTTGAGCTCTGCTGACCACAGTGTAAGCTTATGGAACAAAAGATGAAATATGTATGGAATATATTGTTGAAATATGTAGGTTTCAAGGACGTTATAGTTAGTTGCCTATTGGACTCTAAAATGAATGAATCAAGACGGAATTTGAATTGTGAGCCCTGATGACTGCAGTGTAGTCTGGAGGCAGCGGTCAGCAAGGGCCCACAGCCACGTGGCATTGACTTGAGCTGCACAGAGTTAGGGGTACCGGAAGCACTTAGCGTGTGCACAGCCAGCGATGATGTGTGGTCCGGGCGGGGCGCACTAGATGCAATGTCTGATGCCTACTGGACGGCGTCATCTGCAATCGCGACTCTATCTGAATTGTCAGCCCTACTAACCGCAGTGTAGGCCAGAGGTAGTGGACAGGAAGGGCCAATAGCCATGTGGCGTTCACTTGAGCTGCACACTGTTAATAGTACCTGAAGCACTCGTTGTATGCGCAGCCAGCGATGATGCGTGGTCGGGGCGGGCTACAAAGGGAGCAAAGTCTTTTGCCTAATGAATTCTGCGTCAATAAGGCCACGTGGCGGTGACTTGCAGTGCACTGAGTTAGTGGCACCTGAAGCACTCAGCATGTGCGCAGCCAGCGATGATACATGGTGTGGACGGGCCGCACTGGGTGCAATGTCTGTTGCCTACTGGACTGCGTCATCTGCAATTGCAACTTGACCTGAATTGTGAGCCCTGCTGTCCGCAGTGTAGATGGAAGGTAGTAGTCAGCACAGACATCGAGGAATGCTTTTTGTCACTTCTTCTTGACAAAATCCGAGGACCTAGAGTACAATTCTCTCTGCAATTAATAAATCAAGACTGAATTCAAATTGTGAGGCCTGCTGACCACATTGTAGGCGTATGGAACAAAAGATCAAATATGTATGGAATATATTGTCGAAATATGTAGGTTTCAGGGACGTTATAGTTAGTTGTCTACTGGACTCTGAAATTAATGAATCAAGACTCAATTTTAAATGTGAGCCCTGATGACCACAGTGTAGGCCGGAGGCAGCGGTCAGCAAGGGCCCACATACATGTGCCGTTGACTTGAGCTGCACAGATTTAGTGGTACCTGAAGCACTCAGCGTGTGCGCAGCCAGCGATGATGTGTGGTCTGGGCAGGCCGCACTGGTAGCAATGTCTGTTGCCTACTGGACTGCATCATCTGCAATTGCGACTCTATCTGAATTGTCAGCCCTGCTAACCGCATTGTAGTCCGGAGGCAGTGGACAGGAAGGGCCAACAGCCACGTGGCATTCACTTGAGCTGCACAGAGTTAGTGGTACCTGAAGCACTCAGTGTGTGCGCAGCCAGCAAGGATGCATGGTTCGGGCGGGCCGCACTGGTAGCAAAGTCTTTTGCCTAATGAATTCTGCCTTAATAAGGCAACTTGGCGATGACTTGTGGTGCACTGAGTTAGTGGAACCTGAAGCACTCAGTGTGTGCACAGCCTGTGATGATGCGTGGTCCGGGCAGGCCGCACTGGGAGCAATGTCTCTTGCCTACTGGACAGCGTCATATGCAATCGCGAGTCGATCTGAATTGTGAGCCCTGCTGTCTGCAGTGTACACCAAAGGCAGTAGTCTGTACAGACATAACTCTGCAGTGCTGTGCTGCTGAGTTCGCAGGGGGCCTGTGTGGAGGAGGCTGGCGGTCACGGCGGCAGCCTCATGGCAGGGTGAGGGCCGCCACTCTGGTAGACGCGTTAGCCTTCACAGAAGTGAACCACGCCCAGAGCCCCGGCCTATTTATTCACACTCCTAAGCTGGAGTGGCGTACGTTGGACCAGCCAACTCCGCTTCTGGTTCCGCTTACAGGGGGGGACAGAGCTACATGACCGAGATCTTCCCCACTGTCCACAACAGTACAAGCACTAGCAGTATATCTACACATGGAGAGGTCTGTGCTCTGTATAGTGCGGTCTGTCCAGAGATTACCGCTACACCTGTCATTGTGTGCATTGTTATTGATGGGTGACTCCTCCTTCACACATACTTGGTTCCCACGTCTCCCAACATTCAGCTGTTGTGTGGCTGAGGGGCCATGCCATTTTGGGAAGGTCCGCTGTTCTGTTCTGCACTGCCTCGGGGGAAGTAGAAGGGTGGTCCGAGGGGGAGGTCCTGGGGGTGGTGGCGGTGGGTGTTGTGGCCTTCTTGGGTGTCGGAGTTGCATGGTCAGTAGCTCTATGACATGTGTTGGTCTTCAGATGTGGTTCTGGGCTGGGCTCCCTTTCATACTGTAGGTAGTCGTCCTGATTTACACCAGTAAAAGGCAGATGTTAAATTCCTACTGCTAACACTGCTTATCGCCTGTTTTTGGATCGCATTCGTAGATTTCGCTGGTTGTTGAAAATATCGAGAAGTGGTGTTTTCATGTTTTTCTTTGCACGGCAACGCCTATTCTGCATATCCTTAGTGTTAGTTGTCGCTCTCATTGGTGGCAATGTTTTTTTGAGGAAGCTATCGCTGGAAAACTGGCAATATCTGCAGTTTTCAATAGAGAAAGGAAGGTAATCTACCTATATTTTTCTAAATGTACAGTGTATCATGTCATTAATATACTGACACTTAAGCTAGACCTATACAGAGCAAAGAACTTTCAGCACATGGTCAAAGAAAAATTCATTTATATTTGTATTTTTTGTTTTAGTCAATTATAGACAAAGGAATTCAAAAAATTAATGAAATTTGCAATAATTTATAGGAATAACAAACAATATTGTGAAACAAAACACAAATAACGATGATAGATAGGTCCCAATAACAATCACGCACACACAAACACACAAACTTATACCGGTATCATATCACACCTTAAAAACAAAACTCATACATCTACTCATAAAAATGCCACTAGTCGAGTGGGGGTCCAAAGCATTGCCTCGTTAATCAATATATAAGCAAAAGCATATGAGCATTCAATGCTGTGCTAAAGAATACATGTTCAAAATACAAGATTTAGGGCTTGAGTGGACCCCTTGGGAGCGCCGACGCGCGTTTCGGTGAACGCACCGAAATGCAGGTGCCACCTTCCTCAGGGCTAACAATGAAATGGTTTTGGCGTTTTTGCTGGGACCTGTGAGAAATCTAGGTGTGGCAAATAAGTCCAAGTGAGGACATAGGCAAGAAGAATCTCTGATCTCGAGCGAAAAACGGAGGTCAAGAATGTTCACTTGAATAGAACCTGCTGTAGGGGGAGTTTTAGACTCACCGTCAGAGTCGAATCTTTTTGATCATAAATTTTCGCCCGCATAATAGTGAGATGAGGATCCCCGATGCAGCTGGAAAACCCAATGCCTGGGGGAACAGGGATTTATGCCACAATAGAAGAAAAAAGCAGGAGCAAACTCGGGTTGCTGCGGTAGATTTCAGTGAGGCGAATAATTGAAAGCCTGATAGCACGAACGTCACGCGGAAAGGCAACACCGTCAGAGCGCGAGACTCCGGCAAAGATGTAAACTCCTCGGGGACGGGAGAATCAAAGTGACCGGACGGTTAAGTAAACCTTAATATATCTGCAGTTTTCACCAGGTTAAGAATGGGATGATAATTCTTTTTGCTGCGGTAAAGTGCCGATAACTCAGCGATAAGTTCTTGAGAATACACCCCATAGTTTGTTTTTTTTGGTCCGGATTCTTGCACCCAGCCGCTTTTTTATAAAAGAAGTAGTAATCATTTTTTGGCACTGGGGATTTTTGTTTTTTCATCTTTTTTCTTGTGATTCGCATGTAGCTACAACAAAGTCCTAATAAACACCAGGGCTCGTTTTAGAGTCACCCTATAACCCAACAGTTGGGCCTCATCGCCGAGTTATTGGCAATTTAGAGCAGCAAAAGTGGCGAAAGAATCACCGCCCCATTCTCAAGTTGGTGCACACTGCCACATTGCCCACAGGCTGATGGTGCCAACATAGCAGACAATCAACATTGTTACGCAGACAAAGCTGCTGGCTGTGCTGCACCTGTTGGCCTCTGGTATCTTCCAACTAACAACTACGAGAGTCAGAGGAGTCTCACAGCCAGCCATATTAAACTTCCTCACATGTCCTTGATGCATGTCTACAAAAGCAACTTAGGGCCCCTGCATCTGCACCACCCGCTCATCCCAATTTGGAGTATTCCTGCACAACCAACCCCAGCCGTTGCTTGATGCCTCTGTGCTCCAGATCCAAGATCGTAGTCACTGAAATGGGGGTGCGCCAGGTCATGAAGTCTAGTAGTCAACAGTAGTGGGAAAACAGTACTTTATTAGAAAAACATAAATTAACAACACAAAAACATCAAACAACAAGTGACATTGCCAACGGGGAACATCAACTTGTGGATCGAAATAACTGTAGATCGTCCTGGAAATCCCAAAAGTACGTATTCAGAAACCTGTTGGATAGATGATGATAATGGTCAAGCATTAGTATGGTCACAAAAGTAATATGGTACACTGTATTGCACTTGGACAAACCGGAATGCTTACAGGTATGATCAATCCTACACAAAATGACCGTAACAGAAGCTTGTGTGGTCGTAACCTTAATAGGACAGAAAAGGAATGTTACAACCACACAAACTTCTGTTACGGTCTTATTATGCAGGATTTATCACACATGTAATCATCAGGGTTCATTTCAGCTTGATACACATGCATGTTCACTTCACCTAAACTGAGCAGAAACAACTGGAGGCCAAGCAAGGGAACCACGCCATAGCAGCCTTCCTGCTCGTGTTGGGCGCAATTGACTGCACACATGTACTATTTGTGCCCCCTGCCGACACTGCACCCAATCACCGCAACAGAAACCACACGCATTCCAACAATGTGCAGGCAAAACTGGACCACCGGGGCCTGTACACTAACGTCGTCGCAAAATTCTCAGGCATTGTGCATGATTCTTACATCTTTCGCAAGCATCCCAGCCCTGGTCCCCAGACCAGTCCGCCGCCGAGCAATGACTGCCCGACCCTACGCACCTAGACCTCAATGCTCACCTGGCACCACTGGCGTGTTTCCAAGAGGGCACACCACGTGCCTGAGCAACCTCCTCAGCTGTCGCTGGATTCCGTAGCACAGGTCCCCAGCGCATCCTGCTGCACTGCGCTGAGGAGTCATGTCTGTACAGCCAGCTGCCTTTGGCGTGCACGTGATCAGCCGAGCTCACAATTCAAATCGGGTCTTGATTGCCAGGATAGCATATCGAGGCCGCGCATCATTGCAGGCTGCACACCCACTCAGCTCTGGTGGCACTAACTCAGTGCAGCTCAAGTCATCTCCATGTGGCGGGAGGCCCATGTCGGCCAAAATGCCTCGGCTGCCACGAACTCTGTGCACCTCAAGTCATCGTCACGTGGCAGGAGGCCAGTTTCTTGCAAAGTGCTTCGGCTGCCACCATCTCTGTGCACCTCAACTCATCGCGAGGTTGCCGGAGGCCTGCGTCGGTCAAAGTGCCTCAGAGGCCATCCACATAATAAGCACACAGATACACCCAGATAGAGAGTGGAAATGGCATCGAGCACGTGCGCCCGGCCATTTTTATTGGCAGGGTCAAATGTTCTGTGACGCCTGTGCTGCATGGTTGTGGTATGGGTGTAAAGCAGCCATGAGGGAGTGGCTGTGGCATGCTGACAACGAGACCTGTGTTCAGCAGATCACTACAGGGAAGACCTGGGACATGTAGCGTTGTAGTTCCCTCCATGTAAGCGTAAGCGGAGTGGGCTGGCTGAAACATGCATCCTTCAGGACTCTACCAATATGGCGGTTTGAATCCGCACACCCTGCGAGATAGGTACACAATGGGTGCGCGACTCCACTTTTTCTCAATAAAAAAAAAATATATATATATATTAATATTCAAGAAAACAGCAGACCTTATATTATTTTATTAACAAACAAAAAAAAAATACAAAAACTATTTTTGGAATAATAAAGTTACAAAATATCACACAAAAAAATCTAAATTACTGAAAAAGCCATAGCTTTAATGAACATTTTAATTCGAAATTAACATTTAAAAAAACCTTTGAAATTCTCTGAAAAAACCATAGGTTTCAGACACATTATAGTTAGAAATTAGCATTTAAAAAACCTTAGAAATTTACTGAAAAAACCATAGGTTTCAGGGACGTTATAGTTAGTTGGACATTTCACTCATACAGAACCAGAGAAATTCCCCCGTTATATTTAGTTCAGCTAGCTATAACTCACGCCCCCGCAATGCACTGCTGATGACGTCACATATTACATCATTCAAGACATGGTCAGTGACATCACTGATGTGATCAAGGTCCTTTTGGGACCGAAACGCGTCATGTCGATCGTGTGAGCTGAGGCTGAATAAAAACTTTTAATGGCGTAAAGGATTTTGTGGTCCGCACTCTGATTTGAGGCAGTGAAAATCAGGGCTGCTTTTGGAGACTAAGCGCGATATATATATATATATATATATATATATATATATGTACATATATGTATGTTCACAGAAAAAACATAGGTTTCAGAGACGTTATAGTGAGAAATTAGCATTTAAAAGACCTTAGAAATATACAGAAAAAAACATAGGTTTCAGGGGTGTTATAGTTAGGGCTATTTTACTCGTACAAAACCATAAAAATTCCTCCGTTATAGTTAGTTCTGCTAACTATAACTCGCCCGCCCGCAATGCACTGCTGATGATGTCCCATATTGCATCATTCATGACATGGTCAGTGACATCACCGATGAAATCACTGATGACATATCAAATGACATCACTGATGACATTACTGATGACATCATCCAGTGAATGTATTTTAGTTTGAAATTTAAATATGTATTATATATATACCAATCTGTATTTAAGGGTGAGTGGATATATAACTGTCTGGATGGAGGATTTAGTAGCTGTCTGAATGTCTGTTTAAGTAAGTAATTAAAAATGTCTCACTTAATACATGGATTAGTAACTAAACAATGTGAATGTGTGCATCACTGTCTCTGTTGTTGTATGACATGCTGCATCAGTTGGTCACTAACTACATGAGTATATATATATATTAGTTATTGATTAGTTGGGTGAGTATTTGTATGGGACACTGAGTTTGTGTGTGGTTGGATGGGGTGCGTGTAACTGTATGCATAGATGTATGAATGGTTGATTGACTAGGTGTATAGGTTTAAGAGTGCATGTGGAAACAGTTGTTTGGGTGACTGAGTGTATTTATTTGTGTGTTGTTGAGCGAATATTTGTTTTAGTTGTACATCTTCAACAAAGTAAAAAAATAAAAGGCATTGTATGTGAGAGCTGGTGTATATAAATAAGTATGTGTAAGAGTCAGTGATTGTGAGAGTAACTATATAAATGAGTGTATAATTGTAATGGTGATTTTTTTAACATATTAACTATGAGTTACTATGTGTTTGAATAAATGAGGTGTTGTTGGATAATTGTGTAAGTGAGTAAATGTAAGTGTGATTAATCTTTTTCATGAGTGAGTAGGATGACTGCATAACCAACTAAGATGACTGCTGATGTGTCAATTTCTATATATGTGTATAAGTGCATTTGATAGTGTTCTATTAATTAGTGACTGCATGTATAAATGATTCTGTTGTTGAATGGGTAGTTGTGTGTGTAGACTTAGGAATCAGTGAGTGGGTATGTAGTAACTGGTATTGGTATGTCAATGGTTTCAAATATGGTACTCTGTATTTTACAGTGAGTGATGAAAGGTTATACTAGTGTATGATGAGGTGTATCAGATTGTCACGTGGATGATGTCATCAGTGATTTCATCAGTGATGTCATTTGAGATGTCATCAGTGATGTCATCACTGATGTCACTGACCATGTCATGAATGATGCAATATGTGACATCATCAGCAGTGCATTGCGAACTCGCGAGTTATAGTTAGCAGAACTAACAATAATGGAGGAATTTCTATGGTTTTGTATGAGTGAAATGGCCAGCTAACTATAACACCCCTGAAACCAATGTTTTTTTCTGTGAATTTCTAAGGTTTTTTAAATGCTAATTTCTAACTATAACATCTCTGAAACCTATGTTTTTTTCAGTGAATTTCAAAGCTTTTTTAAATGCTAATTTCTAACTATAACATCTCTGAAACCTATGGTTTTTTCAGTTAATTTCAAAGGTTTTTTAAATGCTAATTTTTAAGAGTGATAGTAGTTATACCTATTTTTTGCACTGATTTTCTACAGTTTTTTAACTGTTTATTTATAAATATGTTAGTCATTAAATAACATTATATATTTTTCTGAAAATTGAAAAAAAACAAAAAACAAATTCAAACTCAAATATTGATTAATTTTTTTGTTTTCATTTTTTATTTTAATATATTTATATTATTTTGAGTCGCGCACCTCAAAGCGTACACATCAAGGTGGGTGCATGGATTCTAGCTGCTATTTTAGAAAAGTTGTGAAGCATCCGCGTACGGTGTGCGACGGCTGAGTGTTTTTCAGTTGCATCATATACATTTAATATTATGTGATGTGCGCGATTGGTATGCGACCAGTCCGCGACTCCTGCTCCCGCGCATTCACGACACATGCGCATTACGGTACGAGATGCTTGCGCGGTAGTGGGTCCCGTGTGAAGTCATATACATGCTGGGGCGCGCTGGGTGCGCGACTCCCGCCAAAAAAATTATATTCCAAAATGATATGTATGTGTCTTTAATATACATATTAGGGCAAGAGATTATCTAAGATATTCATAAAAATAACATTTGTACTTATAATAAACTTATATTATTTTTAAATATATTTTCACGAAGTTGGGTGCATGCATCGTGAGTGCAGAGAACCAGGTCAGCAGAGGTGCTGTAGAGCCAGAGAAACCAGGTCAGCAGAGCCGTTGTAGAGCCAGAGAACCAGGTCAGCAGAGCTGGTCTAGAGCCTAAGAAGCAGGTCAGCAGAGCTGCTCTAGAACCAGAGACCCAGGTCAGCAAAGCTGCTCTAGAGCCAGAGACCCAGATCAGCAGAGCAGCTCTAGAGGCCGAGAACCAGGTCAGCAGAGCTGCTCTAGAGCCAGAGAAACCAGGTCAGCAGAGCTGCTTTAGAGGGAGAGAACCAGGTCAGCAGAACTGCTTTAGAGCCAGAGAACCAGGTCAGCAGAGCTGCTCTAGAGCCAGAGAACCAGGTCAGCAGAGCTGCTTTAGAGCCATAGAACCAGGTCAGCAGAGCTGCTCTAGAGGAAGACAACCAGGTCAGCAGAACTGCTTTAGAGCCAGAGAACCAGGTCAGCTGGGCTCTTTAGAGGGAGAGAACCAGGTCAGCAGAGCTGCTTTAGAGCCAGAGAACCAGGTCAGCAGAGCTGCTCTAGAGCCGGAGAACGAGGTCAGCAGAGCTGATTTAGAGCCAGAGAACCAGGTCAGCAGAGCTGCTCTAGAGGACAAGAACCAGGTCAGCAGAGCTGCTCTAGAGCCAGAGAACCAGGTCAGCAGAGCTGCTTTAGAGCCATAGAACCAGGTCAGCAGAGCTGCTCTTGAGGCAGAGAACCAGGTCAGCAGAGCTGCTCTAGAGGCCGAGAACCAGGTCAGCAGAGCTGCTGTAGAGCCAGAGAAACCAGGTCAGCAGACCTGCTCTAGAGCCAGAGAACCAGGTCAGCAGAGCTGCTGTAGAGACAGAGAAACCAGGTCAGTTGAGCTGCTTTAGAGCAAGAGAACCAGGTCAGCAGAGCTGCTTTAGAGGGAGAGAACCAGGTCAGCAGAGCTGCTTTAGAGCCAAGCGAGCAGGGCAGCAGAGCTGCTTTAGAGCCAGAGAACCAGGTCAGCAGAACTGCTTTAGAGCCATAGAACTGGGTCAGCAGAGCTGCTTTAGAGCCATAGAACCAGGTCAGCAGAGCTGGTCTAGAGCCTAAGAACTAGGTCGGCAGAGCTTCTCTAGAGCCTAAGAACCAGGTCAGCAGAGCTGCTCTAGAGCCAGAGAACCAGGTCAGCAGAGCTGCTGTAGAGCCAGAGAAACCAGGTCAGTAGAGCTGCTTTAGAGGAAGAGAACCAGGTCAGCAGAGCTGCTCTAGAGGGAAAGAACCAGGTCAGCAGAGCTGCTCTAGAGCCAGAGAACCATGTCGGCAGAACTGCTTTAGAGCCATAGAACCGGGTCAGCAGAGCTGCTTTAGAGCCAGAGAATCAGTTCAGCAGAGCTGTTGTAGAGCCAGAGAACCAGATCAGCAGAGCTGCTCTGTAGCCTAAGAACTAGGTCAACAGAGCTGCTCTAGAGCCAGAGAACCAAGTCAGCAGAGATGCTTTAGAGCCATAGAACCAGGTCAGCAGAGCTGCTTTAGAGCCAGAGAACCAGGGCAACAGAGCTGCTCTAGAGCCTAAGAACCAGCTCAGCAGAGCTGCTCTAGAGCCAGAGAACCAGGTCAGCAGAGCTGCTGTAGAGCCAGAGAAACCAGGTCAGTCGAGCTGCTTTAGAGGGAGAGAACCAGGTCAGCAGAGCTGCTCTAGAGGGAGAGAACCAGGTCAGTAGAGCTGCTCTAGAGCCAGAGAACCATGTCAGCAGAACTGCTTTAGAGCCATAGAACCGGGTCAGCAGAGCTGCTGTAGAGCCAGAGAACCATGTCAGTAGAGCTGCTCTAGAGCCAGAGAACCAGGTCAGCAGGTCTGCTGTAGAGCCAGAGAAACCAGGTCAGCAGAGCTGCTTTAGAGGGAGAGAACCAGGTCAGCAGGGCTGCTTTAGAGCCAGAGAACCAGGTCAGCAGAGCTGCTCTAGATGACACTGACTGACTGACTGACACTGACAGATTGACACTGACTGACACTGATTGACTGACACTGACTGACACTGACTGACACTGACTGACACTGATTGACTGACACTGACTGACTGACAATGACTGACACTGATTGACTGACACTGACTGACCGACACTGACTGACACTGACTGACACTGATTGACTGACACTGACTGACTGACACTGACTGACGCTGATTGACTGACACTGACTGTCACTGACTGACTGACACTGACTGACTACTGTCTACTACTCTACTACTCACTCTCTACTATGCTCTACTACTCTCTCTCTACTACTCACTCTCTGCTACTCTCTACAATTCACTCTCTACTACTCACTCTCTACTACTCTCTACTACTCTCTACTATTCACTCTCTACTACTCACTCTCTACTACTCTCTACTACTCTCTCTACTACTCACTCTCTACTACTCACTCGCTACTACTCTCTACTACTCACTCTCTACTACTCACTCTCTACTACACTCTACCACTCACTCTATTACTCTTTACTATTCTACTACTCACTCTCTACTCTCTCTCTACTACTCACTCTCTACTTCTCACTCTACTACTCTCTACTACTCACTCCCTACTACTCACTCTCTACTACTCGCTCTCTACTACTCTCTCTCTCTACTACTCACTCTCTACTGCTCACTCAACTACTCTCTACTACGCACTCTCTACTACTCACTCTCTACTATTCACTCTCTACTACTCTCTCTCTACAACTCTCTACTACTCACTCTCCACTACTCACTCTCTACTACTCGCTCTCTACTACTCTCTACTACTCACTCTCTACTACTCACTCTCTACTACTCTACTACTCTCTCTACTACTCACTCTCTACTACTCACTCTCTACTACTCACTCTCTACTACTCCACTACTCTCTACTACTCTCTCTGCTACTCTCTCTCTACTACTCTCT
Source organism: Triturus cristatus (assembly GCF_964204655.1). Taxonomy (NCBI): domain Eukaryota; kingdom Metazoa; phylum Chordata; class Amphibia; order Caudata; family Salamandridae; genus Triturus; species Triturus cristatus. The sequence continues at coordinate 1,075,803,393 of NC_140591.1, read as the reverse complement.
ACTACTCACTCTCCTACTCTCTACTACTCACTGTACTACTCTCTACTACTCTCCACTACTCACTCTCTACTACTCGCTCTCTACTACTCACTCTCTACTACTCACTCTCTACTACTCTCTACTACTCTCTCTGCTACTCACTCTCTACTACTCACTCTCTACTACTCTACTACTCTCTACTACTCGCTCTACTACTCACTCTCTACTATTCTCTACTACTCACTCTACTACTCTCTACCACTCACTCTCTACTACTCTACTACTCACTCTCTACTACTCTCTCTCTACTACTCACTCTCTACTACTCACTCTACTACTCTATACTACTCACTCTGTACTACTCTCTCTACTACTCTCTACTACTCTCTCTCTACTACTCACTCTCTACTACTCACTCTACTACTCTCTACTAATCACTCTCTACTACTCTCTCTCTACTACTCACTCTCTACTACTCACTCTCTACTACTCACTCTCTACTACTCTCTACTACTCACTCTCCACTACTCAGTCTCTACTACTCGCTCTCTACTACTTTCGACTACTCACTCTACTACTCACTCTCTACTACTCTCTCCTATTCTCTCTACCACTCACTCTCTACTACTCTCTCTACTACTCACTCTGTACTACTCTCTACTACTCACTCTACTACTCACTCTCTACTACTCCCTACTACACACTCTGCTACTCACTCTCTACTACTCTCTACTACTCCACTACCCTCTACTACTCACTCTCGAACTACTCACTCTCTACTACTCTACTACTCTACTACTCCCTACTACTCTCTCTCTGTTACTCACTCACTCTACTACTCACTCTCTACTACTCTCTACTACTAACTCTCTACTACTCTCTCTCTACTACTCACTCTCTACTACTCACTCTCTACTACTCCCTACTACACACTCTACTACTCACTCTCTACTACTCTCTACTACTCACTCTCCACTACTCCACTACCCTCTACTACTCACTCTCTACTACTCCCTACTACTCTCTCTCTAATACTCACTCTCCAATACTCACTCTCTTTTACTCTCTCTCTACTACTCACTCTCTACTACTCTCTCTCTACTACTCTCTACTACTCTCTATTACTCACTCTACTACTCACTCTATACTACTCACTCTCTACTACTCTATCTCTACTACTCTCTCTCTACTACTCTCTACTACTCAGTCTACTACTCACTCTCTACTACTCTCTACTACTCTCTCTCTCTCTCTGCTACTCACTCTCTACTACTCACTCTCTACTACTCTTTACTACTCACTCTCTACTAATCACTCTCTACTACTCTCTACTACTCACTCTACTACTCACTCTACTACTCTCTACTACTCACTCTCCGCTACTCTCTCTACTACTCACTCTCTACTCTCTACTCTCTATTACTCATCCTCTACTCTCTACCTCTCTACCTCTCTCTACCTCTCTCTCTACTACTCACTACCTCTCTACCTCTACCTCTACACCTCTACCTCTACACCTCTACCTCTCTACCTCTCTCTACCTCTCACGCACACATAGACACATATATATATGCATATGCATTTATATATTTGGGATTCACCAAGGACAACAAGCCCCCCCTTTGCTAGGTATTACAGCGCTCATTCGAGCATGGACTCCGCAATGGGTACTTACCATTACATTGCATGATGGGTGCTGTAGTCTACATCCACTCGACTACAGCTGCAAACAATCTGGAGGAGCCAGCTGACTTCCCGCCCAGGGGGAGGACCTTAGCAGTACAAAGGGGAAGGGGTTGGTGTAATCCTGGTCTTGCGAAGGGCGTCTGATGAAGGCACACACACTCCGAAATGCATTATGCCCTGCATCCTTCAATAAAGAATCTTCCGGAAAAGCCCCGCTGTGTCCTCTGATCTCTTTCTATCGGAGTGGTCGTTGGTTGATGTGAAAAACACGGCTGCTGGCAACGCATTTGTTGAGGACCCGTTCTACAAGAGGACTGCGTTTTGCTGGTTCCAGTGGCAACACTGTCTTTTCTCCTCCGAGGTATCAGATAATGCAGAACCGCCTCAGAAACAAGGCCGGGCAAAAGGCCACTGCTATCAGCAGCTCGTGACTTCACGTGACAGCAGGATCACTGTATCCGTGTTGTATGGTCCGGTTTCGACCTGGTGTATGAGGCAGAACGTTTGGGGACCTAAGGAAGACTTGGATCGACATATTTGGGATTCACCAAGACTACAAGCCCCCCCTTTGCTAGGTATTACAGCGCTCATTCGAGCATGGACTCCGCAATGGGTACTTACCATTACATTGCATGATGGGTGCTGTAGTCTACATCCACTCGACTACAGCTGCAAACAATCTGGAGGAGCCAGCTGACTTCCCGCCCAGGGGGAAGGACCTTAGCAGTACAAAGGGGAAGGGGTTGGTGTAATCCTGGTCTTGCGAAGGGCGTCTGATGAAGGCACACACACGCCGAAATGCATTATGCCCTGCATCCTTCAATAAAGAATCTTCCGGAAAAGCCCCGCTGTGTCCTCTGATCTCTTTCTATCGGAGTGGTCGTTGGTTGATGCATTTATATATATGCATGTGTATATTATCTACTGGCGGTCGCCAGTAGATAGTTATAGTTAGGACCGTGTTTCCATAGGAAATCTCAAAATTCTATTTTGAATAACTTTGGCGCCGGTTGACGAATCTTCGCGAAATTTTCAAAACTAATGGGGCGCTCCGCTCAGCTCCTACCCTGAAAGTCTCGGGGGGATTCGTCAAGCGGGGGCCGAGAATAAAGGGGGGTCCCAAAACGCATTTTTCCCATGAATTTTCCCATAGGACCTTTAGTCGAAGGTACAGCCCGAACGGCTGAACAGAATTACTTGAAATTTGGCAGAGAGGTAGTCCTCAGGTCAGGGATGTGCCTTTTGCATATATGGAGTCAATCTGTTCAGTAGTTCCTGAGAAAATTGCAGTTAAAAGCACATACATATCTATAGCCGTGCGCGCACCGTGCGCGAGCGTAATTCTGATTGGTTGTTACATGTCAGTCAACGTTCGAATCGGTCGAAATCAGGAAGTGTCGGCCGCCATTTTGTTTGTTTTCAGTGCGAGAGTGGAAAAGGAAGGTGGCGAACGTGAAAAGGGGGCAGGGTAGAGAGTTCCTGACCCCCTAGCCTTGGTCAGGGGGTCCCTGAAGGACCCCGAAGGCAGAAATAAACATTTAATTTTTTGTGCGCGCACGGTGAAAAACCATAAAAAAAAATGTATAAGTATTTTTTTGAAAAATAAATATATAAAAAAATTATAATACATACATAACTTAGCATTTTAAAAAACGTACAAATTCTCTGAAAAAACCATAGGTTTCACACACGTTATAGTTAGGAATTAGCATTTAAAAAACCTTGCAAATTCACTTAAAAAACCATAGGTTTCACACATGTTATAGTTAGGTTGATATTTCACTCCAACCAATGAAATTCCCCCGTTATAGTTAGTTGAGATAACTATAACTCGCGCGACCGCCACTCTATCACAAGGATGATGTCATCAGTGATGTCATGAGTGATGCCACTGACCATGTCATGAGTGATATAATATGTGACGTCATGAGCAGAGGATTGCGGGCGCGCGAGTTATAGTTATCTCAACTAACTATAACGGGGGAATTTCATTGGTTTTTTACGAGTGAAATATCCTCCTAACTATAACATGTGTGAAACCTATGGTTTTTTAAGTGAATTTATATATATACATACATATATAAACATATATATAATCTGCATATCTATATAAATACAAATATAAATGCATGCATACATATACATACACATATATGCATACATATGCATGTTATGTACATGAAAGTTTGAAAAACACTAATAAAAGTAAAGCTAAAAATCCACCTAATTACAAACAGAATTGCTTTAACTTAAACGAGGGCGAGACCTATTGCATTTTCAATGCTTGTTTACTTTGGTTCCATCAAGAAGGCATTCAGATGTGTCACACAGTTGTCATAAATTCTGAATGTTAGCACTCTAGTTGCTCATTAGATCACTGTAGTAAAGCTACTGCTCACCAGGGAAGTCTGTTGCTGGTATTCAAAGTGCATGTTTCAGTCTGCATGTCAGAATTTTTTTATGAAATAGAAGAGGATTTGAGAAGTCAAAATGTGCCCTTCTTTCTGCAGCACTAATCATAATTTCTATGGCAAAATGAACCCCCTCATTTGGTTCCTTTGCAAATTAAATGTTTTAAGTGTTACCACTTTATTCCAATCAAGATGGCTTCAGGTGTGCCCTACTTTTGTCATCGGTAAGACTGTTAGCGCTCTAGTTGTTCTTTAGAACACTCTGGGACATTCTGTTATTGGGCTATACTTGGGCTACATCTGGGTGATATTTGTGCTACATTTGGGCTCTTTTGTCTCTGGTGGCCATCTTGGGAGACTTATTTGTTATGAAATTTCCCAATTTCCTCATTTACTACAGTCTCCTCAGTAGGAATACTTTCAGTGTTTTACTTTGATTCCATCAAGAAGGCATTCCAGATGTCTCACACATTTGCCATAATTTCAGAATGTTAGCAGTCTAGTTGCTCATTAGATCACTGTAGTAAAGCTACTGCTCACCAGGGAAGTCTGCTGCTGGTATTGAAAGTGCATGCTTCAGTCTGCATGTCAGAATTTTTAAATGAAATAGAAGAGGATTTGAGAAGTCACTCAAAATGTGCACCAATTTTTCTTTCTGCAGCACTAATCATACTTTCTATGGCAAAATGAACCCCCTCATGTTGTTCCTTTTTAAATTAAATGTTTTAAGAGTTACCACTTTATTCCAATCAAGATGCCTTCAGGTGTGCCATACATTTGTCATAAGTAGGACTGTTAGTGCTCTAGTTGTTCTTTAGAACACTCTGGGAAGGTGCAGTAGAACACAAAGGAATCAACTGACAGTCTCTGCCCTTGTTGGATGTATATGTTTTACTGAGAATATCGGGCTTCATTCTCACATGACTGAGAAAGATAATGTGAATTTACAGAAAATATGATCTCAGTTTAGCTTATAGATCACCTTCCAAACCTCTGTGGAAAAAGCATGAGAAAATATTTTTTCTCTCAAACATGATTCATGATATCCCAGCAGAAGGCTTTTTCACATGACAAAATCACCTTGGAACACACCACAATTCCTAAAATGAGTATGGTACCATCAACAAATGATTTATAATGTAACTGAAGTCTTAAAACCTTCTATTAACTGCAATGCTTTTTAATGAGGTGCTATCATGTGTATTGGTCCCAAGATGGCTGCCAACACTTCTTGGATGAAGTGCTGACAGCCAATCATATCTCATGATGAGATGTGTGGTTAGGCTCCGCCCAGATATGTATGTGATTTTGATTTTCTCAGGAGCAACTGAATGGATTTACACCATTTAAGCACAAATTCTCTTTTTATACTAGAATTTTACAAGATTTACACCTTGTTTTATTCTTTATTTTTCTATTTATAGAAAATAACATCTTTTTAACTATTTAGGCTGTTATAAATGGAACTATAAATCAACTTATTTATTCATCTATTTATTTATGTATTTATTACCAAGACCATCATCATTATTATTATTTTTATTAAGACCATTGTATTTATATAGACTGTAATAACCTTTTATCAAACATCTTATAATCTGGCATTTTTTAAAGATTTTACAGGTGGCCAAGACTAGGGCCCCTTTTTTTTCGATAGTAGCGGATGAGTGGCAATAAAATAATCTAATGTGAAAAATCTTATGTGAAAAATCTTATGTGAACTTTATCTCTAGTTTAAGATTATCATCAATTCATATATATATTTATTCATTTATTTATCTTGGATACCTGTCACAACAAATCACTGGTTGTAAATATTATGCGATTAATCCCCACCAGCATATCAATTCCGAGTTTTTGAAATAGATCTCAACATAGATAGTTGTACTGATTATTTATACATATGTTTAGTCTATTTTATATATATTTTTTTTTTCACAACACTAGCACTTTATGGTTCTTCTTTGCACTATGTTGTATCAACTCACATTGTTGCCATTTTCAAAGATATAACATAGGAAAAATAGACTTACTAATAGGGATTTAACCCGTGTATGATAGTTCAAAGCCTTGGTTTTCAAACTAGGCAAAACAATCTAAGTAAAAGCAATTCTCGTGATAATGAAGGGACCCAAAATGCCAGTAATGCAACTGTGATTTTACAATCTCAATATTGAAGAATGTACACAGGTCCATTCGTATATGTACTCAGTCAGAATTGTGTAATATTCACTGTCTGAGACTAAATATACTTGGATATATTGAGAACTAATCCGAAATGAAAGTGAGATTTGCAATGCTTTTAGTCTGTCTTTTCTGTCTAGGAATGCGAGGCACACGTGAGAAGTTATTGGTTGTAGCACTGGCACTTTAAATATCGCGTTGTTTGAACTTACCACTGTCATGTGATCAAGGCTCAAGGAAGCCGAAACGCGTCATGGCGACTGGTGAGAAGCATTAAAATTTCATCGTAAGCACCAATGCTGGGTCTGTGTCCGTCTTTTGAAGAAAATTCTGCCAGCAACGGAAAGATGGGATATTTATATATATATATATATATTCCAGCTCAGTCACAATGATGTGAAGCACTCACGGGGCAACAGGTAGGTTGTTAGGCATTTCTTTATTGAAAGACGCGTTTCGGCGGGATGCCTCATCAGTTTCACGAAATGCTCAATATTCCCGGTCTAATCGTTGGTATAAATATACTGTCCTTGATTCTCATTGGATATTGACGGGCCAATGGCAAAGCTGCTCTCACTGTCTTCAGCCAATGCAGCGATCTTTCTGTGCGTTGCCCTCTTGGCCCCTGGAATTGAACACCATGACCCCCTCGCCAGCTGGTGCATCTGCGATATAGCCGCAGGCGTCGGTCGAATGGCTCGGCGTCATCAAGCTTGTATAGCTTACGACCTAAATGGTCGACGGTGCACGCATTGCAGCAGTGGTTCAAGCAAGAATAAATCCAGGCTCCAAGTCCCACCTTATTGCTGAACTCTTCAGGCGGGTGCTGTAGTTCGCGAGGTGGGGATCGCGATTAAATGTTCCAGCTCAGTCACAATGATGTGAAGCACTCACGGGGCAACAGGTAGGTTGTTAGGCATTTCTTTATTGAAAGACGCGTTTCGGCGGGATGCCTCATCAGTTTCACGAAATGCTCAATATTCCCGGTCTAATCGTTGGTATAAATATACTGTCCTTGATTCTCATTGGATATTGACGGGCCAATGGCAAAGCTGCTCTCACTGTCTTCAGCCAATGCAGCGATCTTTCTGTGCGTTGCCCTCTTGGCCCCTGGAATTGAACACCATGTCCCCCTCGCCAGCTGGTGCATCTGCGATATAGCCGCAGGCGTCGGTCGAATGGCTCGGCGTCATCAAGCTTGTATAGCTTACGACCTAAATGGTCGACGGTGCACGCATTGCAGCAGCGGTTCAAGCAAGAATAAATCCAGGCTCCAAGTCCCACCTTATTGCTGAACTCTTCAGGCGGGTGCTGTAGTTCGCGAGGTGGGGATCGCGATTAAATGTTCCAGCTCAGTCACAATGATGTGAAGCACTCACGGGGCAACAGGTAGGTTGTTAGGCATTTCTTTATTGAAAGACGCGTTTCGGCGGGATGCCTCATCAGTTTCACGAAATGCTCAATATTCCCGGTCTAATCGTTGGTATAAATATACTGTCCTTGATTCTCATTGGATATTGACGGGCCAATGGCAAAGCTGCTCTCACTGTCTTCAGCCAATACAGCGATCTTTCTGTGCGTTGCCCTCTTGGCCCCTGGAATTGAACACCATGTCCCCCTCGCCAGCTGGTGCATCTGCGATATAGCCGCAGGCGTCGGTCGAATGGCTCGGCGTCACCAAGCTTGTATAGCTTACGACCTAAATGGTCGACGGTGCACGCATTGCAGCAGCGGTTCAAGCAAGAATACATCCAGGCTCCAAGTCCCACCTTATTGCTGAACTCTTCAGGCGGGTGCTGTAGTTCGCGAGGTGGGGATCGCGATTAAATGTTCCAGCTCAGTCACAATGATGTGAAGCACTCACGGGGCAACAGGTAGGTTGTTAGGCATTTCTTTATTGAAAGATGCGTTTCGGCGGGATGCCTCATCAGTTTCACGAAATGCTCAATATTCCCGGTCTAATCGTTGGTATAAATATACTGTCCTTGATTCTCATTGGATATTGACGGGCCAATGGCAAAGCTGCTCTCACTGTCTTCAGCCAATGCAGCGATCTTTCTGTGCGTTGCCCTCTTGGCCCCTGGAATTGAACCCCATGTCCCCCTCGCCAGCTGGTGCATCTGCGATATAGCCGCAGGCGTCGGTCGAATGGCTCGGCGTCATCAAGCTTGTATAGCTTACGACCTAAATGGTCGACGGTGCACGCATTGCAGCAGCGGTTCAAGCAAGAATAAATCCAGGCTCCAAGTCCCACCTTATTGCTGAACTCTTCAGGCGGGTGCTGTAGTTCGCGAGGTGGGGATCGCGATTAAATGTTCCAGCTCAGTCACAATGATGTGAAGCACTCACGGGGCAACAGGTAGGTTGTTAGGCATTTCTTTATTGAAAGACGCGTTTCGGCGGGATGCCTCATCAGTTTCCCGAAATGCTCAATATTCCCAGTCTAATCGTTGGTATAAATATACTGTCCTTGATTCTCATTGGATATTGACGGGCCAATGGCAAAGCTGCTCTCACTGTCTTCAGCCAATGCAGCGATCTTTCTGTGCGTTGCCCTCTTGGCCCCTGGAATTGAACACCATGTCCCCCTCGCCAGCTGGTGCATCTGCGATATAGCCGCAGGCGTCGGTCGAATGGCTCGGCGTCATCAAGCTTGTATAGCTTACGACCTAAATGGTCGACGGTGCACGCATTGCAGCAGCGGTTCAAGCAAGAATAAATCCAGGCTCCAAGTCCCACCTTATTGCTGAACTTTTCAGGCGGGTGCTGTAGTTCGCGAGGTGGGGATCGCGATTAAATGTTCCAGCTCAGTCACAATGATGTGAAGCACTCACGGGGCAACAGGTAGGTTGTTAGGCATTTCTTTATTGAAAGACGCGTTTCGGCGGGATGCCTCATCAGTTTCACGAAATGCTCAATATTCCCGGTCTAATCGTTGGTATAAATATACTGTCCTTGATTCTCATTGGATATTGACGGGCCAATGGCAAAGCTGCTCTCACTGTCTTCAGCCAATGCAGCGATCTTTCTGTGTGTTGCCCTCTTGGCCCCTGGAATTGAACACCATGTCCCCCTCGCCAGCTGGTGCATCTGCGATATAGCCGCAGGCGTCGGTCGAATGGCTCGGCGTCATCAAGCTTGTATAGCTTACGACCTAAATGGTCGACGGTGCACGCATTGCAGCAGCGGTTCAAGCAAGAATAAATCCAGGCTCCAAGTCCCACCTTATTGCTGAACTCTTCAGGCGGGTGCTGTAGTTCGCGAGGTGGGGATCGCGATTAAATGTTCCAGCTCAGTCACAATGATGTGAAGCACTCACGGGGCAACAGGTAGGTTGTTAGGCATTTCTTTATTGAAAGACGCGTTTCGGCGGGATGCCTCATCAGTTTCACGAAATGCTCAATATTCCCGGTCTAATCGTTGGTATAAATATACTGTCCTTGATTCTCATTGGATATTGACGGGCCAATGGCAAAGCTGCTCTCACTGTCTTCAGCCAATGCAGCGATCTTTCTGTGCGTTGCCCTCTTGGCCCCTGGAATTGAACACCATGTCCCCCTCGCCAGCTGGTGCATCTGCGATATAGCCGCAGGCGTCGGTCGAATGGCTCGGCGTCATCAAGCTTGTATAGCTTACGACCAAAATGGTCGACGGTGCACGCATTGCAGCAGCGGTTCAAGCAAGAATAAATCCAGGCTCCAAGTCCCACCTTATTGCTGAACTCTTCAGGTGGGTGCTGTAGTTCGCGAGGTGGGGATCGCGATTAAATGTTCCAGCTCAGTCACAATGATGTGAAGCACTCACGGGGCAACAGGTAGGTTGTTAGGCATTTCTTTATTGAAAGACGCGTTTCGGCGGGATGCCTCATCAGTTTCACGAAATGCTCAATATTCCCGGTCTAATCGTTGGTATAAATATACTGTCCTTGATTCTCATTGGATATTGAAGGGCCAATGGCAAAGCTGCTCTCACTGTCTTCAGCCAATGCAGCGATCTTTCTGTGCGTTGCCCTCTTGGCCCCTGGAATTGAACACCATGTCCCCCTCGCCAGCTGGTGCATCTGCGATATAGCCGCAGGCGTCGGTCGAATGGCTCGGCGTCATCAAGCTTGTATAGCTTACGACCTAAATGGTCGACGGTGCACGCATTGCAGCAGCGGTTCAAGCAAGAATAAATCCAGGCTCCAAGTCCCACCTTATTGCTGAACTCTTCAGGCGGGTGCTGTAGTTCGCGAGGTGGGGATCGCGATTAAATGTTCCAGCTCAGTCACAATGATGTGAAGCACTCACGGGGCAACAGGTAGGTTGTTAGGCATTTCTTTATTGAAAGACGCATTTCGGCGGGATGCCTCATCAGTTTCACGAAATGCTCAATATTCCCGTTCTAATCGTTGGTATAAATATACTGTCCTTGATTCTCATTGGATATTGACGGGCCAATGGCAAAGCTGCTCTCACTGTCTTCAGCCAATGCAGCGATCCAATGAGAATCAAGGACAGTATATTTATACCAACGATTAGACCGGGAATATTGAGCATTTCGTGAAACTGATGAGGCATCCCGCCGAAATGCGTCTTTCAATAAAGAAATGCCTAACAACCTACCTGTTGCCCTGTGAGTGCTTCACATCATTGTGACCGAGCTGGAACATTTAATCGCGATCCCCACCTCGCGAACTACAGCACCCGCCTGAAGAGTTCAGCAATAAGGTGGGACTTGGAGCCTGGATTTATTCTTGCTTGAACCGCTGCTGCAATGCGTGCACCGTCGACCATTTAGGTCGTAAGCTATACAAGCTTGATGACGCCGAGCCATTCGACCGACGCCTGCGGCTATATCGCAGATGCACCAGCTGGCGAGGGGGACATGGTGTTCAATTCCAGGGGCCAAGAGGGCAACGCACAGAAAGATCGCTGCATTGGCTGAAGACAGTGAGAGCAGCTTTGCCATTGGCCCGTCAATATCCAATGAGAATCAAGGACAGTATATTTATACCAACGATTAGACCGGGAATATTGAGCATTTCGTGAAACTGATGAGGCATCCCGCCGAAACGCGTCTTTCAATAAAGAAATGCCTAACAACCTACCTGTTGCCCCGTGAGTGCTTCACATCATTGTGACTGAGCTGTAACATTTAATCGCGATCCCCACCTCGTGAACTACAGCACCCGCCTGAAGAGTTCAGCAATAAGGTGGGACTTGGAGCCTGGATTTATTCTTGCTTGAACCGCTGCTGCAATGCGTGCACCGTCGACCATTTAGGTCGTAAGCTATACAAGCTTGATGACGCCGAGCCATTCGACCGACGCCTGCGGCTATATCGCAGATGCACCAGCTGGCGAGGGGGACATGGTGTTCAATTCCAGGGGCCAAGAGGGCAACGCACAGAAAGATCGCTGCATTGGCTGAAGACAGTGAGAGCAGCTTTGCCATTGGCCCGTCAATATCCAATGAGAATCAAGGACATTATATTTATACCAACGATTAGACCGGGAATATTGAGCATTTCGTGAAACTGATGAGGCATCCCGCCGAAACGCGTCTTTCAATAAAGAAATGCCTAACAACCTACCTGTTGCCCCGTGAGTGCTTCACATCATTGTGACTGAGCTGGAACATTTAATCGCGATCCCCACCTCGCGATCTACAGCACCCGCCTGAAGAGTTCAGCAATAAGGTGGGACTTGGAGCCTGGATTTATTCTTGCTTGAACCGCTGCTGCAATGCGTGCACCGTCGACCATTTAGGTCGTAAGCTATACAAGCTTGATGACGCCGAGCCATTCGACCGACGCCTGCGGCTATATCGCAGATGCACCAGCTGGCGAGGGGTACATGGTGTTCAATTCCAGGGGCCAAGAGGGCAACGCACAGAAAGATCGCTGCATTGGCTGAAGACAGTGAGAGCAGCTTTGCCATTGGCCCGTCAATATCCAATGAGAATCAAGGACAGTATATTTATACCAACGATTAGACCGGGAATATTGAGCATTTCGTGAAACTGATGAGGCATCCTGCCGAAACGCGTCTTTCAATAAAGAAATGCCTAACAACCTACCTGTTGCCCCGTGAGTGCTTCACATCTTTGTGACTGAGCTGGAACATTTAATCGCGATCCCCACCTCGCGAACTACAGCACCCGCCTGAAGAGTTCAGCAATAAGGTGGGACTTGGAGCCTGGATTTATTCTTGCTTGAACCGCTGCTGCAATGCGTGCACCTTCGACCATTTAGGTCGTAAGCTATACAAGCTTGATGACGCCGAGCCATTCGACCGACGCCTGCGGCTATATCGCAGATGCACCAGCTGGCGAGGGGGACATGGTGTTCAATTCCAGGGGCCAAGAGGGCAACGCACAGAAAGATCGCTGCATTGGCTGAAGACAGTGAGAGCAGCTTTGCCATTGGCCCGTCAATATCCAATGAGAATCAAGGACAGTATATTTATACCAACGATTAGACCGGGAATATTGAGCATTTCGTGAAACTGATGAGGCATCCCGCCGAAACGCGTCTTTCAATAAAGAAATGCCTAACAACCTACCTGTTGCCCCGTGAGTGCTTCACATCATTGTGACTGAGCTGGAACATTTAATCGCGATCCCCACCTCGCGAACTACAGCACCCGCCTGAAGAGTTCAGCAATAAGGTGGGACTTGGAGCCTGGATATATATATATATATATATATATATTACCTACTGGCGGTCGCCAGTAGGTAGTTATAGTTAGGACCACGTTTCCATAGGAAAACCTCAACATTCTATTTTGAATAACTTTGGCGCCGGTCGACGAATCCTCGCGAATTTCTCAAAATAGGTGGGGCGCTACGCTCCGCTCCTACCCTGAAAGTCTCGGGGGGATCCGTCAAGCGGGGGCTGAGATAAAAGGGGGGTCCCAAAACGCGTTTTTCCCATGCATTTTTCCATAGGACCTTTAGAACGAGCTACAGCCCGAACGGCTGAACAGAATTACTCAAAATTTGGCAGAGAGGTAGTCCCTAGGTCAAGGAAGTGCCTTTTGTAGGTTTGGTGTAAATCTGTTCAGTAGATTCTGAGAAAATAGCCTTTAAATCAATATATATATCTGAGCCCGCTTACGGTACGCTTACCGTACGCTTACGGTAAGCGTACGGCGGCGTGCGCGAGCGCGATTCTGATTGGCTGTTAGATCTTAGTAAACATTCGAATCGGCCGAAACCAGGAAGCGGCGGCCGCCATTTTGTGTATTTCACTCTGAAAAAAAAGAGTGAAAACAAGGAAAGGGGGCAATGAGGAGAGTTACAGACCCCCTAACATTTGTAAGGGGGTCAAAGAAGGACAGAAAAGTACAAAAAAAACATTTATTGATTTTAAAAAAAATCACGGGGTACGCGTACGGTAAGCTTACGGTAAGCGTACGGTAAAAAAATAAAAATAGATAAATGAAAAGCAGATTTAAGAGTTTAGAAATTAGGGAGCTCTAAAAAGAGCTGTTGTGTTTATGAAGTCATTTTTTTAGTGGTACCTACAAGTAAGTACCGATGCAGAGTCTAAGGTTCAAGAGGAAGACTCTGTTCCCTTCATCATTGAAGTGCACACCATCTCCTCTATAAATGTCTTGCATGTCATAACGCAAGTTGTTGTGGTAAATGGCACCCATACCATAGTCACGGAGGAAAGCAGAAACAGATTTGTTGACGTGCTTTCTTGCTTTGTCAATCTGTGGACAGAAATGATTGGACCAGTTCCATTTTTGCCTTTGGCATATGTTGGAAAACACAAAGGCAGTTTTAGGGAAAAGTGTAAACAGTTGTGCAAAGGTGTCCTTCATAAGCATTTCCAGACCTACCCCAGTCAAAGTGCCTAGGTCATTGCCACCACAGTGCACTATTATGAGGTCAGGGTGTTGGATTTGAATGAAGGATTTCACCAATGGCATCAATTGGTGCCACTTTAACCCTCTCTGACCAATCCATTTAATGTCTACATTTGGCAAAGCAAGGTCTCTCACCATATCTGTTTTCTCTGCAAACTTTTCACTCCAGAAGACATAGCTGTGCCCTACAATCCACACTGTGAACATCTTCAAAGGAGAACTGGATGCACTCAGGAGGTGTCTTTCAGTAGAATGGCAATATGAAAAGAAAGACAGTTTGGAAATGGAGGCATACATATTTTTTTAAAACAAAAAGAACTGATTGGCTGTTTCATACCATTCTAGAATAAAAACTAGGCTGTATGTGAAAATTAATAGAAGCATGTTTTGTATTGGTACAAAAAAATGTGTAACCAAAGAACAGTACTATGGATTTGCTGTAAGGTTTGAAAAGTCAAGCACTCTTGCTCTGTGGAATTGAAACATTGTGTGTCGAACTTCTGACCTAACTGCACACAGCAGTGTTCCATGAGCTGTTGCTATGGTAGCAGGCAGAAGTCAAGTTGGGGGAAGGGTACTAGGCAGAAGTCAAGTTGGGGGCAGGGTACTTTTGGAAAAGGGTTGGTTTTCAACCAATAGAAATGTGTGATTACATTTGAAAAAAAGGGGGAAGCACTGAGATTTGAAACTTACATGTATATGTGTGGAAAAATAGAGGGAAAGTTTGCCATTATCTGGTTCTGCTGAGAGGAGAGAGGTGAACACAACAGAGATCCTGGCTCTGATAATCTGCTGTTTGAGTGTCACATTTCTTTCACAACTAACTAATTTTAAAGGTGAGTTTAGAGTTTGAGAGGGGATGTATGTGGTAACTTAAGAAATGAATAATAGAAATGGGAATTGTTTTTGTTGTAGTTACACATGGTGGTTTCATAATGTGACAGTGTGTAAAAGTGATTTACACTTGCCCCGAAAAAAAAAAGAGCAGTAAGTGTGCTTTCAAATTGGCAAAGAAATTTCGTTTTGGGACTAATGTGAAAACATGACTCTGTGTGCATAGAAGAATTATAGGCAGAGATTTATTGTGTCTTGCTCTGGTGATTTCACAGTTGCATTAGATGGAAAGGGGGAGCGAATTTTTTGGGGAAGAAGCAGAGGCTTAGCACACACCCATGTGCTTGCCATGTATAGTCATGCACAGTATTTAGAAGCCAGTGGGGTTTTCAGGTTTAAGTCTGTAATGCAAATACATTCAGCATCACTAAGGCTGGTTGCCCTTGGTGGAGTGTAGGCAGTCACAGAGAATGCACATGGTGGTGGTCTGAAAAAAAAACAGCTTGGACATGTGCAATTAAATAAATTTTTAAAAAAGGTTTCATAATGTGTCAGTCTGTAAAAGTGATTTTCACTCGGCCCGAAAAAAAAAGAGCAGTAAGTGTGCTTTCAAAATGGCAAAGAAATTTCGTTTTGGGACTAATGTGAAAACATGACTCTGTGTGCATAGAGGAATTATAGGCAGAGATTTATTGCGTCTTGCTCTGGTGATTTCACAGTTGCATTAGATGGAAAGGGGGAGCGAATTTTTTGGGGAAGAAGCAGAGGCTTAGCACACACCCATGTGCTTGCCATGTATAGTCATGCACAGTATTTAGAAGCCAGTGGGGTTTTCAGGTTTAAGTCTGTAATGCAAATACATTCAGCATCACTAAGGCTGGTTGCCCTTGCTGGAGTGTAGGCAGTCACAGAGAATGCACATGGTGGTGGTCTGAAAAAACAGCTTGGACATGTGCATTTAAATAAAAGAAAAAAAATTATAGTGAATTGTAATTTATAGTGAAATGCAATATATTCTGAAAACAGCAAAAATAAGGCAAAAATATTTTTTTGAAAAAAATGTAAATATGTATACTGTATTATAAATTGTTAAAAAAATATTAATACTTTTTTCTTTTTTTTCAGATCGATATAGAAAATTTTCGAAAACTACAACCATTTTTAAAACTATTTTTTAAAAAAACAAATGAATAAATATTTTTTTGAGTGAGTATGGTAAGTCAATAATAATAATTGTAGTCTCTCAAGGACCTTGTAATATGATAATTGATTTTTAGTGTTTTTTTTAAAAAATAAAAAAAAGGTACGCGCACCGTACGCGTACGGTAAAAAAAAAAAAAAAAGTTTTAAAAAACATATGTAAAAAAAAGATGAAAGATAAGGTTGGCTCTTAAAAGAACCGTTGTGTTCATGCAGGGACAGAGGAAAGGAAGCATGGGAAAATCATTCAAAGCTACAAATGTGCTGATCTATTTTGTTGTTCACTAGGGAAACACTGGTCTCCCTATGACAAATTAGACCTTTACAAAATGTGCAATGAATATCAACCTTCCGAAATCGAAGGTTCATTTCCAGAGGGCCAGCAAAAGGAGATTCTCCCCTCACAGATGAAGGGCTCACCTGACCTGCAGAAGAAGGAGTCAGCCCTGCAGATGATGGTCCAGGCTGAGCTGCTGTGGATGTACTGGCTCGTCTTTCTGAAGAGTTACCTCCAAAAAGATGACCATGTGTCCTTCTGTGTACATCCTGGAGGTGTCTCTTCATGGTGTGATTCCCAAAGGAATACTTCCTGTTAGGATTACCTCTAGAAAGTACACGCTGACACAGCTTGCAAGTAACTAAGGGTGCATTCACCTTTTGCTGGCCTTCTGGAAAAGTAAAATAATCCCAAACATAAGAAGGCTTTTGTTTCCTCGATCTCTGCCTCAAGACAGTGCTGCTGGTGCTAGCCTCACTCTCAGAAGAGCTCTGCTGTTCTGCCATCGTATCCCAAAGACAAACCAGCTCCTTCTCCCAAGGGATCACAAGCAGAAATGAGGGGAATGGGTGTGGTGTAGGAGAGTTCTAGAACTGAAAGTAGTTTCAACCAATCAAAAGTTGTGTTTCAAGATCACATGACCTACCGTACGCTTACGGTACGCTTACGGTACGCTTACGGCAAAAAGTACGCGTGCGCGTAAAAAAGACACGCGCTTGCGCGCATGCGCATAACAGTCATTTCCCGGCACTTCCGCGTAACGTGCGCGTGTGGCGTAAGCGCGCACGCGTCCCACGCGCAGTACGTGCGGCTACGCAAAGTGCGTAACTATACGCAAGCAGCGTAGATAGATTACGGACGTTGCGTAAACCGTACGCTTACCGTGAGCTTACGGTACGCGTACTATAAAAAAAAAAAAAATAAATAAATAAATAAATCTGGTAATAAATTTTACATGTTTATTTTAAAAAATATATTAAAAAAAAATATTTAAGGATTTTAAAAATTTAAGCATAGTCTTTATAAAATGAAAGAAAATTAAATTAAAAATATGTTTGAAAAAAATGAAGAATAAAAAAAAAAATTAGCATTTAAAAAACCTTGCAAATTCACTGAAAAAACCATGGGTTACACACACGTTATAGTTAGGAATTAGCATTTAAAAAACCTTGCAAATTCACTGAAAAAACCATGGGTTTCACACACGTTATAGTTAGGAATTAGCATTTAAAAAACCTTAGAAATTCACTGAAAAAACCATAGGTTTCACACACGTTATAGTTAGGAATTAGCATTTAAAAAACCTTAGAAATTCATTGAAAAAACCATAGGTTTCACACATGTTATAGTTAGCTGGACATTTTACTCGTAAAAAACCAATGAAATTGCCCCGTTATAGTTAGTTCAGCTAACTATAACTCACGCGCCCGCAATGCACTGCTGATGACGTCACATATTACATCACTCATGACATGGTCAGTGACATCACTCATGACATCACTGATGACATCTCAAATGACATCACTGATGACATCACTGATGACATCATCCTTGTGATAGAGTGGCAGACCTCCTCTCACCTTAATATAAGCTTTGATACACACATTCAAAAATAGAGACTAAAATTTTCAAAACAATGGACATACCAATACCAGTTACAACAACCTCTTCAGTAATTCTAAGATCCACATACACATCCACTCATTCACCAACAGTCCTATACAGTCACTCATACATGTACTCACTCATCATATGTACTCATACACCTATACATCCTGTTACATAATGCCACTCATCCATAGAGTTACTCACACACATAGTCACTCATGCTAATAAAGAATCAAACATACATTCACCTGCATATACAGTTATACACACACCACCACACTTACTTCTACGGAAACTTACACATACTTAGTCTTTTAAACAATCACTTATAGAAACACATACTTATTCATACAGGAACTCTTTCAATCTCTCCCTCTCACATATACTCACATATATACACCAATAGTCACATATACTAGTTTAAAACATATGTAGTTACTCCTGAAGACACTTTTGGGACAGTCATTCACTCACTAACACACCCATACACACACTCATCCACCCATACAGTCCTGCACACATGCTGTCTTCAACACATACGAACAGTGAGTCACTCATTCATGCACCTATGCACTACGTAATACCCCCCACCGAACCATACAGACACTCAGACTGATACTCAAAAAAACAACTACTAACCTATATAGACACCCATGTAGCTACTCACCAACCCATGCAGCCACTTATACACAAAGTGAGAGATACACTTAATCAGTCAGTTACACAATCAATTTTTTAAAAACGAATCATCCATTTAGACACTTATATACCCATTTATTCTTCCATCGACCTTGAGATATACATATATAAAACATATTTAATTTTCAGAAAAACACACATTCACTGGATGATGTCATCAGTGAGGTCATCAGTGATGTCATTTGAGATGTCATCAGTGATGTCATGAGTGATGTCACTGACCATGTCATGAGTGATGTAATATGTGACGTCATCAGCAGTGCATTGCGGGCGCGTGAGTTATAGTTAGCTGAACTAACTATAACGGGGCAATTTCATTGGTTTTTTACGAGTAAAATGTCCAGCTAACTATAACATGTGTGAAACCTATGGTTTTTTCAATGAATTTCTAAGGTTTTTTAAATGCTAATTCCTAACTATAACGTGTGTGAAACCTATGGTTTTTTCAGTGAATATATATATATATATATATATATATATATATATATATATATATATATATATATATATATATGTGTGTATATATGTATATATATATATATATGTATTACCTACTGGCGGACGCCAGTAGGTAGTTATAGTTAGGACCTCGTTTCCATTCAAATAGCAATTTTTTCACTTGCCAATATTTTTGGCTCCAGTTGATGAATCTTTGTGAAATTTTCATAACTAGTGGGCCGCTCCAGTCAGCTCCGGTCTTGAAATTTTTGGGGTGATTCATGTAGCGGGGGCTGAGAGAAAAGGGGGTCCCAAAATGCATTTTCCCCATTTTAATTAACACCCTGACCCCCTAGACCTGCTCAGGGGGTCCCACAAGTACCCCCAGGGCCAAAAAAGCATTTTTGTTTTTAAAAAATCAGCTGAATTCACACTGGGCTTGCGAATCCGGGCGAGAAAAAAAAACAATGAAGCGCAGGTTCCCGTGCTTCGTTAATCTTAAGCCCCGGGTGGGCCAGGTCCCAGGGGCAATGCCTATTTAATTAAGGGGGACCACGGGGGCCCCCACAGCCCCGAGGACAGCCACCTCCCCGGGGCTTTGTTTTGAAAAAAGCGTGGGGGTCTCCTGCCCCCCACGCTGCCCCGGGTACCACCACCTCCCTGGGGCATGCCTAAATAAGTGCGGGGGCCTTGTGGGCCCTCCCAAGCCTCGGGGACTGCCACCACCCCGGGGCTTTCTTTATTAATGAGGACCTCGCAGGCCCCCCCAAACCCCAGGGAACACCACCTCCCCAGGGCTTTTATTTTTATTAATGGGGGCCTCATAGAACCCCCAAGGCTCGGGGACCACCACCTCCCTGGGGCTGTGTACTTTAAGGGAGGGAGGCCATGCGGCCCCCCTCCTGGAGCCCTTGATGGCCCTGGGGACCGCCACCCCCCAGGGCCAGCTCCTGCAATGTCCCGGGGTGCCCACCCCGGGACATTGCCATTTGCTATGGCCACATTTGCACAGTGGTGCAGGTAGGGGGCGGGGCCTGACATAACAAGTGTGCAAACATCCCCCTGGCATGTTGTAAATTGGGGATTAAGTCTCCTTCAATACTAAGGGTCCCTGGGTGCCAACTTGCCCACCGGGTACCTCCAGTAAGTGCCACAGAGCTACATTGCAGAGAGGTGGGCCGAGGCCACGCCCCTTTTTACATCTCTCTGCAACGCAGTTCTGTGGTGCTTACTGGAGGTACCTGGTGGGCTTGTTGGCCCCCAGGGACCCTCAGGATTCAAGGGGGCTTAATAGGGACGTTATAGTTAGAAATTAGCCTTTAAAAAACCTTAGAAATTCACAGAAAAATTAATCGGTTTTAGGGACGTTATAGTTTGAATTTTGCATTTAAAAAGCCTTAACAATTCACTTAAAAAACAAAACGTTTCAGGGACATTATAGTTCAAAATTCACATTTAAAAAACCATAGAAATTCACTGAAAAAAACAGGTTTCAGGGTCGTTATAGTTATAAAATAACATTTGAAAAACCTTAGAAATTCACTGCAAAAAAACACAGGTTTCAGGGACCTTATAATTAGTTGACATTTAACTCGTACAAAACCAGAGAAATTTGGCCGTTATAGTTAGTAGAGCTAACTATAACTTGCGCCCCCGCTATGCACTGCTGATGGTGTCACATATTATATCACTCATGACATGGTCAGTGACATCACTGATGATATCACTGATGACATTTCAAATGACATCACTGATGACATCATCCATGTGATAATCTGATAAACCTCCTCACACCCTAATAAAACCTTTTATACACCCACTCTAAAATACAGACTGCCAATATCGAAACCATAGAGAGACCAATAGCAGTTAGTAAATACCCGCTCAGTGTTTCCTAGGTCTACACACACCCATCCACTCATTCCCATACAGTCACTCATACATGCAGTCACTCATCAATACAGCACTATCATATGCACTCATAAACCTATACAAACACTCAGACACCGCCACTCATCCATAGACTTACTCACACAGCTACTCAGTCATGCAAAGAATCAGTCACACCCATTTACTCACCAATAAAGTTATAGACATACTACCTCAATTATACAAATACTAACACATACTTACTCTCTTATACAATCACTGATACAAGCACACACTCATCCATTAAGCCACTCTCACAATCACTCACTCTCACGTGTAGTCATTTATATACTCCAACACTCACATATACTGCCTTTCACATATGTAGTTGCTCACACATATACCACAGAGACATCCATTCACTCACCAATACACCCATACCACACTCACCCACCCATACACCCAGTGATTCACCCACTCACACATCTATGCACATCTATGCACAGAGTCACCCACCCCCACCCACTCACACAGACACTCAGGCACCCATACAGATACTCTGACAACCAATCAATAACCCATATAGACAGTCATGTAGCTACTCACCAACCTAGCAGCCGCTTATACACCAACTGACAGACTGATACAGACATTTACACAGTTTACTCACTAACCCATGCTTTCAGTAAGATATGCTTAATCAGTCACTTATACAATCACTCACTCACCTACTAAATCATCCATTCAGACACTTATACACCCACTCATTCTTCAATACACCTTGACATATATATATAAAACATATTTAAACTTTAAAGAAACACACATTCACTGGATGATGTCATCAGTGATGTCATTTGAGATGTCATCAGTGATGTCATGAGTGATGTCACTGACCATGTCATGAGTGATGTAATATGTGACATCATCAGCAGAGCATTGTGGGGGGGCGAGCTATAGTTAGCTCTACTAACTATAACGGCCAAATTTTTCTGGTTTTATACGAGTGAAATGTCCAACTAACTATAACGTCCCTGAAACCTGTGGTTTTTTTCAGTGAATATATAGACCATCGGACTATCTTGGTGGCAGAATAAATTTTCCCCAAGAATACCAAGTCATACAACAGTCCTGGCGGTAAAATCCCCACAGAACCAAACCTCCGGAACAAGAAAAAGGAAAACCAGACAGAGCAACAAAAGAAGTAAAACAATAATATATCCCCAGGGTCACGAGGAGCAAGAGAGTCACCTTCAGAAATTAGTAAAGGTCCTAACAGTTGTAAATCTTTCAAACAGGCAACTCACAATAGTTGAAAAACAAGTTCTTAGAATAGGACTTACTTTTTGTCCGACAGCGGAATAGGACTATGTTCAGACCAGAATAGACATGTATCACTTCATTCGTAAATTAAAATTGAAAAAAATGTTCTCGGGTAGATCTAAGAGGGCAATGGAAAGTACAGACAGACCAACTATGTCCACAGACATTTTAACAGTAGGAGATCTGACAACATTAAAAACTTTACATGAACTCTGAGACAAAGCAACTCCGATGCAGGAGGAAACACTAGAAGAAGGACTAGAATTTCTGGAACAAATAGACTTACCTCAAGCAGGAGCTACGAGTAATCTCAAAAGGAAATATTTTCCCAAAACAGCTTTCGATATGATCGACAGTTTCCATGAGGCCATCATCAAGGACCTAGACAAACTAAGAACCTCCCAAGTTGAAAGAAAAGTCATGCCACAGAATATAACTATGAAACAACGAGAAGCAATAAAGGTTCTTCAAGAGGACACATCGATAGAAATCAAACCATCTGACAAAGGTGGCAATGTTGTTGTACAGGATAAATTGTCTTACCAAAAGGAAGCGATGAGGCAATTAAACGATAAGACAGGCTACATGAAAATCACTAAGAGAGAGTACAATGACAGTATTTTGGCCTTCTATCAAATGATCACTATGTGAAAGGACAGAGGGATACTTCATCAGGATTAACATGACTTTGTAAAGGTAGACCATCCAATAACCCCCACGTTCTACCATATCCCAAAACTCCACAAAGACGAGAACAAACCCCCAGGACGCCAGATTGTGTCCTCAAAAGGCAGTCTTTTAGAGAACACGTCTGTATTGGTTAATACAGTGTTAAGTCCATTTGTGTATGACTTAGTATCATATGTTAAAGACAGCACAGATTTTATAAGATCAATTGCTGATATACCATGGGAGGATGAGTTTCTCTTGGTTACACTTGATATTACAAGTCTCTACACAAGTATCAACCATACACAGGGCATGGAGGCAGTGAATGTATTTTTGAAAACTAGACCTTTGAAATATGCAGAACACAATCACATGAGACTGCAATTCATATTGTTTTGTTTGAACAATAATATCTTTGTATTTGGAGACCAGTTAAACATCCAAAAACAGGGTACAGCGATGGGCACGTGCTTCGCCCCTAGCTACGTGAATTTATTTGTGGGCTGGTGGGAGAAGCACGTGGCCTGGGCTGGGCCCAATGAAGTTTGGGCACAAAAAATTGCAATCTGGACCCAGTATATAGACAACATTTTTATCGTCTGGCGAGGGTCCAAGAGGGAATTTGACCTATATCTAGGGATTCTGAATATCAACCCCTACAATTTGCATTTTACAATCAACATTAGTGATTCTGAGGTAGCGTTCCTGGATTTGCTAGTATATGTGAAAGATAAACAACTGATGACGAGACTGTATCGCAAGCCTACTGCGGGCAACGCGGTCCTTCACTCTACAAGCCAACATCTTAAATGCCTAGTGAACAGTATCCCCTATGGGGAGCTACTTCGAATTAAATGTAACAGCACCACTAGCGCAAAGCTATGAAGTAGCAAAAAGTGAGGCACTCCAGCGCTTCAATGCAAGAGGCTACCCCCAAAAAACCTTAAGAATAGCAGCAGACAGAGCTGATCAGAGGATCCGAGAAGAACTCCTAAATGAGAGAGCTGATAGAAAACACGATGAAGTAACAAGGTTAATTTTTACATATTCTACGGACTCTACTGAGATCTGCAGGATAGTGACAACGCACTGGCATAACTTTAAAGCAGATGGGGTAATTGGTAAAAAACTCCCACAACATCCGAGCATTACCTATAGGAAGAACACATCCCTAAAAGATTTATTAGTGCACAGCCATTTTTACAATAAGTGTAAGGATACATCAGAAATAAGAGGCTTGTATCCCTGCCTTAATTGCAAAGCCTGCAAGAAAAGTGTAAAAGTAAAGGAATATTCAGTTCCAGGACGAAAATCCAAGAAAATGATTTTGAAACTACTAAACTGAAATACTGAATTTGTGGTTTATTGTCTGATGTGTCCGTGCAGCTTACTATATGTGGGTGGCACGGTACATCAGGCAAAGAAGAGAGTTCTGGAACATATGCGGGCGATAACGAACATATATTAAATCTACCCAGTTGCCAGACACTTCGCAACATATCATCAAAGTGATCGCAAACTGCTGAGTTTGTTCTGTATAGATCAGGTACAGGTGTAGGAAAGAAGAGGTGACAGAGTTAAAACCCTACGTCAATTAGAGTCAAAATACATTGTATAATTAAGAACAGTAGCCCCATATGGCCTCAACACTGAAGAGGAGCTATGGGTGCATGTCGGATAAAGAAGAATTCTCTGTATATAAGGTACAAAAGTACATTTCTCTAAGCAGCAGAATAATGCCCTCCACTGATTTTTGCTAAACCATGAATTTTTGAATTTCTGAATTGTTGAGAGAATGTGCTAAAGTATTATTTTAACGGACTACATTGGATTTTATAGGAAAACATCAAATAAGAATTTACACAATAATGAATTTGTGAAAATGTGTGCTGAAATATTACAGATGATAAGGTGTCTGTTGACATGAGAGGTCGACGAAACCCTGAAAACAGATTATTTGTCCATTCAGGACTTTATATCATGACATTATTGAGATGACTGCCCATTCAGGGCATGATAACAATTGTGATGACAGTGAGAACAAACCAAAACATTTGATGAGCTTTTAAGAATTCCATTTGGCACAGTAACAAATGAATGGCACAATTGCGACAAGTTGTTTCATCTGTAAAAATGCACATTCAAAGATGGCCACCACGATTACCGCATCTTCAATGAGTCCACTTTCAATATCAATGAATTGTTGTTAATGAAATACTTGGCAAGTCCGTTTTCTACTGAAATGAAATGCACACAAAGTACATAATGGGTTAAAGAAGGGGAGCACACTGACATTGACAAAGGCAAGACAGCCGAAATGCGTTTGTTAGCTATCGTGGATTGGAAACAGTAAAACCTTTTGAAAACGACTCGTGAGTGCACCGCGTACCTTTGTGGAAACAAAGAAATCTGGGCAGGAATATATATATATATATATATATATATATATATATATATATATATATATATATTACCTACTGGCGGTCGCCAGTAGGTAGTTATAGTTAGGACCACGTTTCCATAGGAAATCCGCAACATTCTATTTTGAATAACTTTGGCGCCGGATGACGAATCCTCGCAAATTTTTCAAAATAGGTGGGGCGCTGCGCTCCGCTCCTACCCTGAAAGTCTCGGGGGGATTCGTCAAGCGGGGGCTGAGATAAAAGGGGGGTCCCAAAACGCGTTTTTCCCATGCATTTTTCCATAGGACCTTTAGACAGGGCTACAGCCCGAACAGCTGAACAGAATTACTAGAAATTTGGCAGAGAGGTAGTCCTCAGGTCAAGGAAGTGCCTTTTGTAGATTTGGTGTAAATCTGTTCAGTAGATTCTGAGAAAATAGCCTTTAAATCAATATATATATCTGAGCCAGCTTACGGTGCGCTTACGGTACGCTTACCGTACGCGTACGGTGGCGTGCGCGAGCGCGATTCTGATTGGCTCTTAGATCTTAGTAAACATTCGAATCGGCCGAAACCAGGAAGCGGCGGCCGCCATTTTCTCTCTTGCACTGAGAGTGATGTTTAAAATATAAAGCACAAAAACATGTAAAGGGGCTGTTTAGACATCTCCCACACACATAGCAATGTTGAGGGAGTCCCCAAAGATCCCCCAAGGCCAAAAACGGAATTTTTATTATTTCGCGAATTTCGCTGATTACGCTTACCGTACGCGTACGGTAAAAAAATTTAGAAAAAAAAAACAATTATCCACACTCTCCCCACCCCGTGTGCAATTGGTGCCCGAAGAGCACCAATTGTGCATGGCTTATTAAAGATGAGTTAAACTAAAATATTAAAAAAAATAATAATAAAAAAAAAAATGATCCACACTCTCTCCACCCCTTGTGCAAATGGTGCCCGAAGGGCACCATTTGTGCATGGCTTATAACATATACGAAAAATTAAAATATTACCTTTCAAAACGAAGTGCATCATATGTCCTCCATGTGCGCACGGTGCGCGAAGCGCATCGTGCGTACATGGCCATCTAGCGTAACGTGGGCACGCGGTGCGCGTAGTGCACCGCGTGCCCACCGTGCGTGCACGGCACTAACTGCGTAAAGTGGGCGCGCGGTGCGCGAAGCGCACCGCGTGCTGAATGTGCGCGCACGGTGCGCGAAGCGCACCGTGCGCGCACGGAACGAACTGCGTTAAGTGGGCGCGCACGCCACGAATGGCGTAAAGTAACTTAGCATTTAAAAAACCGTACAAATTCACTGAAAAAACCATAGGTTTCACACACGTTATAGTTAGGAATTAGCATTTAAAAAACCTTGCAAATTCACCGAAAAAACCATAGGTTTCACACATGTTATAGTTAGCGGAAATTTTACTGATAAAAAACCAATGAAATTCCCCCGTTATAGTTAGTGCAGGCAACTATAACTCACGCGACCGCAATCTTCTGCTGATGACATATGTGTCTTTATGAAAAAAAAATATTTGTAATATATGTATAGCTAAAAATGTATGGAAGAAGACATGGGCAAATAAGTGTCTAAATACAGTATTAGCATCAGCAGAAGATTGCGGTCGCGTGAGTTATAGTTGCCTGCACTAACTATAACGGGGGAATTTCATTGGTTTTTTATCAGTAAAATTTCCGCTAACTATAACATGTGTGAAACCTATGGTTTTTTAGTGAATATATATATATATATTCACTGAAAAAAAAAAGGTTACAGAGACGTTATAGTTAGGCTCAAGTTTCACTCATACAAAACTAAGGGAATTAAGCAATTATAGTTAATTGAGCTAACTATAACTCACTCCGCTGCAATCCACTGCTTAAGACCTACATATTACATCACTCATGACATGGTCATTGGCACTGCCCCAGATTTACAACATAAAGTGAATCTGGGGCAGCACCAAAAACGTACGCCTCTCCAGAGCAGGCATAACATTGTTTTTTCCCTTTTCCACGTGTGCTACATTCTACAGCACACATAGAATGAGGAAAATGCCTCTCTTGATTGTTTTTGTACAGGAAGGTGCCACTTCCTGCACAAAAACAGTAATGTCAACAACACAGACACTATTGTGCAAGGGTGCCTGCACTGGCTCACAGGGGAAATTTGTGCGCCGGCTAAAAGGACACAAATGCACCGTATCTTGTAAATACAGTACATTTCTGTCCTTTCACATTGGCGTAATGCAGTGCGGAAAAATGACTTGTGGTGCTGCCCTACGCCAATTCATTGTAAATTTGCCCCTGGACGGCTAAGGTGAATGGTTTAAGATAACAAGCACAATAGATCAAGAAGGACCAACACAGCCAGGACCAAGGAGACCAAAGCTAGGATGGTCGATGAACCAGGTCCATGAGAACTAAGCCTAGGAGAAACCAAACTATAAGGACCAGTAACAAGAGGGTCAGGACCAACAGGCACATAATCTGAAGAGAAATAAGAACCATTAAAAACAAGAATAGCATGACCATGGTCCAGAGTGTCATGGAGGTTAGTCCAGGGTCACAGGCAACCCGAGCTAGAAGGAAAAGTCCTAAGAAGACCAGGAAACAAGGGACTAAGGTACCAGGAAGATTAGGGAAAAGAGAATCAGGACCTTGAGTACCAGAAGGCCCTGGGTAAGAAGAATCAGGACTAGGGATAGCAGGACCAGGATGATCATAGCCTGGAGGCCAAGGCCACAGGGCCAGAAATAGGAAGATGAGCAACAGGATGGTTAGGCCGAGGAGAGTCAGATAAATGGAGACCATTATGAGTTTGTGTAGAAGCACAAGGATAAGGAGCAGGTAGGCCAGGACCAGAAGGATCAGGACCAGATCCAGGAAGACCCAATCAAGGCCAATAGGACCAGAGAACCAGAATAAGCAAGAACAATTAGGAGGCAGTACCAAGATTATCAAGAGGACCACAGCCAGGAGGACCAGGACAAAAGCAAGGAGGATTAGACAGATCAGCACCAAGACAACCAGTAATAGTCCTAGAAGTAGCAGTGGGACAAAACCATGGGATCAGGGCCCAGAGTATCAAGTGGAGCTGAAAGACCAGGACCTGGGGGTAGGTAGCAGAGCCAAGGTGAAAGGATCAGGAGGGCAAGAAGACTGTGGAGACTGGACATGGATGTCCAAGAGGACCAGGACCAAAATGAAAAGGCTGTGAAGGACCAACTACAAAGAAAACTAAGACCAAGAGGGCACAGACTATTGGGTGCAGTGAGGACCATGAGGACAAGTCTCAGGACCAGGAGGACAAGAGTGATCCAAACCAGGAAGGCAAGGGCTAAGAGTGTAAGGCCTAAGGGGTTCAGGACACAAGAGGCCAGGTAGACTGGGGGAACTAGCCAGACCAGGAATGGATGTACTAGGAATCAGATGAACAGGGTGAGAAGTATCAGAAGAACCAGGTGAAATGGATGAGTGTCAAGAGTATCAGGAAAGAAAAGGTAGAGTTAAGGGAAACGGACCTGAAAGAACGAGGATGGCCAGAATGACCAGAGCCAAGAGGATTAGGCATACCAATATCAAAACAAGGAGAACCAGTAACAAAAGGATCAAGTCTAGTGACTACAAAACCAGATAGAGAACTCAGACTATGAGCACCAGGAATAGGAAGAACATTGCTATGCAAACCAGGCTGAGTGTGAGGAAGACTAGGAGAACAGGACCTGAAGAATCAGAGTTAGCAGGACAAGTGCTAAGAGGACAAGGAAGACAAGTGGGACCAGAACCAAGGGTAAAAGGAAGCTCAAGTCACAGGGGCACAAGGGTATCAGGATCTGCCATATCAGGACAAGCAGGACAAGGAGAAAAAGGAGGAACACAACAAGGAAAGGCAGGATGACATTAGCCATGATGACCAAGCCAGGTGGATAAGAGCAGGATGACTTTAACAAAGAGGATTAGGGCAAAGAGGACAAGTTAGTCCAGGATAACAATGAGTAAGCGGATCAATGCCAAGAGTATCATGGCATGTTGGAGGAGGACTCGAAGAACTTGTCAGGTCTGGAGCAGGTGGACTAGGGCCATTAAGACCAGGGACCCAGACTGATTTGAATATGGCTGGGTCTAAACTGGAATGGCATGGGGAGCAATAAAATGATGGATTTAGGCACAGATCTCTAAACTGGGGTAAATGTTTGAGCATTCTGTCCATCAATTGTTCTTTTTGCATTTGTCACCCAGAGTGGATTGGGTATGCCCAGATGTGGGTCCCATGCTCTCCATGCCACTGGAGTCAAACTAGCCTGGCTGAGAAGGGGTGATACCCCAAAATTGGTCCCAGGATGCTTGTTTCTGGTCCAGGGAAGACCTGGCCTGGCAATTCAGGCTGGACTGTTCCCATGGGGAGCAGGGTCAAGACTGATTTGCATATGGCAGGGTCTAAACTAGAATGGCATAGGGAGCAACAAAAAAATTGATTTATGCCCAGATCTCTGCACTGGAATGAATGTTTGACATTGTTCAGCATTCTGTCAATCAGTTGCTCGTTTTGCAAATTTCCAAAAGTGGCATTTTCAAAATTGTAACTTAAAATCTGACTTTACCACTTAAGAGGATTTTCTATTACAATTTCTCAGACACCAAGCATGAGATGCTGACCTTTCCCCAATCAAAAGTTAGCACTTATTAAATGTAATAAGGCAACCCAAGTTTATCCTATGGGAGAGATTGGCCTCACTGTAGTGAAAAATGAATTTAAGAGATTTTCATACCAGGTCATGCAAAACTTAAACATTCTTGCCCAACCTCTTAATTACAATGCATCCCTATGGGCTACCTAGGGCCTACATTAGGAGTGACCTACATATAATAAAAAAGGGCGTTTTAGGCTTGACAAGGGGGTCATATTGTCAAATCGAATTGGAAGTTTAAATCTGAATTTATGTGGCAATGGCAGGCCTAGGGCTTGTTTAAAAGGGTTAGTTAAGTGGGTGGCACAATAAGTGCTGCAGGCCACCAAGTAGCATTTAATTACAGGCCCTGGGTATATGGTATTCCACTCTACAAGGGACTTAAAATTAAATTACCTATGCCAATCAGGTGTAAGCCAGTGTAACCATTCTTAAAGAAGACAGCAAATGCACTTTAGCAGTGGTTAGCAGTGGTAAAGTACACAGTGTCCTAAGGTCAACAGAAAAAAAATCAGCAGCAAGTAGAAGGGGTGTGGGCAAACATTTGGGGGAAGATCACCCTAAGGCTGACAGGTCTAATAATATGCACAGAATAAAGTCAAATAATGTAACCCAATATTTCTCCGGGGTAAAGCTTCATTTTTGGAGATGAACAGCTCTGTAACACTGAGCAATGTTTGCCTCTTTCTGTTTCTGAACTCAGAGAACTGTTGAAAAGAGAAGCCCAGCACCACTGCCTGGGATGAGGGACCTGCCTAGGAGTGGCAACTCACCAAGGGGAAACAAAGGAGCTGACCTAAATGCTGGAATGGGTGCCCCTCTATCCCTGTAATCTACATGCCCTGTATTGAAGAGAAGCAAGAGAGCATGGCTTTTGAGAATAGTAAAACCCTCTTGTACCAGTGGGACATAGCAAGTACTGACCTAAGAGTTATAGTATGTCCTCCTCAGCATTGCCACTGATTGACACCTGGCTCTTCCCTGGCACCATCAAAAAAGAGATGAGGTCGCCCACCTGCAATTATCATGGTGAAGACTGATAAAGGGTAATTTTGACCCCGCCTTTACAAGTCACAAATACATAACCTAAACGTGTACTTTGCAAATGTTTTCTGTGTGACCTTATGACATTAATATGAAATGTTGCACTTGACCTAATGATTGAAGTGCATTCACTGTAGAATTAGGAAATGTATACAAAACACTGTAGGGCATATTCACAACAGAATAGAGAAGCGTGGAGTTAAGCAAACATTGCTAGCGCCATGCTTCTCCATTCTGAAAATGCAGGGATGCGACGCATTCACAAGAATGCGGCGCACCCCCACATTTCCCCAAGTGCTGAGTTCAGCTGCCGAGCGCCAATGCAGGCACCCTTGCACCATAGTGCACGGGTGTCTGCGTTGGGGGAAATTATTGTTTATGTGCAGGAAGGTCCCCCTTCCTGTACATAAACAATCTTTTTTTTCAAACTTCTCTTTTGGGATCCCAGAATCCCCTGCTTGCCCTGTACCTATACAGAGTTGTGAATCTTCTGACACACACTACATTTTTTATATAGTGCTTCATATTTGTGTTCGTCATTTGTAAGTACTGAAATACTTACTATTACGCCATTTATAAGTATTTACTGGAATGACTCCATAAAGGTGAAAATGCTGAGTTATCATTGATGGAGGTCGACTCGTGCCCAGCGGATCACACCAGATTCCACTCCACGTTTTTACTTTTCTGACAAAGATGTGTTTCAGTAAGCAGGGCTCTTTAGCTTTTCCTCTGTCTCTACCTAGAATTAGAGTAAATGAAACATAGATAATATTGCAGTGGAACAGAGAGCTGTTCCTTCTCATTACTCAAGGAAGGCAGACGGTTCCTATCTGGTCTTGTGACAGAGGAGCCTCCTTAATATAGATTTATCTGTGCCAATATGATGGACGAGTTTGACCGTGCTTTGCCATAATTTCATTTTTAGGTCCATTGAAAATATATTCATTTTACAAAGGCGGGAGTTCGGAAGGGAGAGGAGCCCCTCAGGATGGATGACCCAGGATATTTGATATTAGTCGCTAGTTATGCATTTTCTTTTACCTGATGTGATACCACTAATCTCAATAGAAAGTATTAAACTACAAAATGATTTGCCTTTTTTTTTTTTTTTGTGGTGCAGACATGGTAAATTTTTTTAAGAGACAGAGCCAACCAGTCACAAAATGCAATTATTCTTAAAGGTGGTCTTATAAAATAAACCGACCTGGCCTATGTGGACACGCCTTGCAAACCTTAACAATTTTATGAAACAGGTTGCATTCTAGTTTATTTTTCACTGCAGTTAAAATGAGCCATCATGTCATACTTTGTGCAGCAGCTTTATGGTTTTAATTAAATAGTATTTTTTTTTAAAAGGAAGAGAAAAAGGGTAAAGAGTACAAGGAAATCCATCTGGAATTCAGCTGAAACGTCAATCACGCCTGTGAATGCTGTGCAGGCCTGAAATTAAAGCAGATGGAGAGAAATTAAGGGAGAGCAGAAAGGAGATAACTGGCAGAGAATGATGTGCAGCACTGTCAGAAACAATATTTCTTGGAGCTGTTGTGTTTCAGCGAATTAGATGAGACATCTCTTCAGTTGAAGGGGAGAAATGTCGGGGTCTCGTTTCTTGGCAGTAGGAGCAAAAATATTTATCTGGAAAAGATTACAAGCCAAACCTTTGTCGCTAATACGCGCAAAAAGGGGACTGTTTTGTGCCACGCATTATTAAGTGTATATTCAAACAAGGACTTCCAGGATTATCTAATGCATCAGTGCTTGGCAAGCAAAAGAGCTTGCGTTTTCCTATTTTGAAACCTAATAAACTGGCAGAGGGTGAGAAAATGGCTCCCCTGCTTCACCGGAGATTAGTTTTAGCAGCGTGCACTATCCAGATAATGAAATGCACGGCTATCTGCATTTTTCTCATCAAACCGAAAAAACTTAATAAAACAGCAAGTGGTGAGGGAGGTGCAAAATAATAGACATCAACAGATTGTGTTGAATAGTTTTCCTGGCTCCAGGATTAAATATAGGCAGATACATTAAATGCAAACGTGGCTTTTAAAGTAATTGTTGGAAGCTTCCGGATTGTGCAGTTGAGGACAATTTGCGCCTGTGGGGCACAATGTTTTGTGAGTGTAATAGAGAGTGTCCTGTGCAATGCAGGTATGTGATGCATCAATTTTTTGCAATTATCTTCAGGGTGCATGGTTGCATCATTGAATATCAACTCCAAAATATCGTTGTATAAGAGTATCGAGGAGAAAAATATCAAAAGGTAAGTGCATATTGGGAAGTATTGCTTTACTATTCCTACCCACACATACATCTACGTTACTTGAATTACATGTGCATTATTCTTAGCAATAATTTCATTGCAAATGTCGCAGTGATATTATCAATGATGTCATAAAAGATGTCAGGAGTGATGTAATTTGTGGGGTCGATAGCAGCACATGGCGAGGGCACAAGCTATAGTTACCTTAGAGCACGAGCTATAGTTAATTGAGATTACAATAATTGTTGACTTTCTGTGTTTTATTTTTTTAGATTAAAACATTATGTTGCTACTGAATATTTCACCTCTCATGTTACGTTAACCATTGCTTTTTTCAGTGAATTTCTAGTTTTTTTTTTAACATACAGTAATATTCTGTTACCATACGCAAAGCAAAAAACCAGCAGGCAGCCAACCGCACTCTGTGTGTTTTTGAAAAAAAATTAAGTAATGTATGTAAACCCATCCCCCGCTGTGCACAACCTTTGACCTGGAACGGTGGAAGGTTGGTCGCATAGACCAGGCCCTTTGTCCACACCTCC
The DNA here is from genome assembly GCF_964204655.1 of Triturus cristatus. Classification (NCBI taxonomy): domain Eukaryota; kingdom Metazoa; phylum Chordata; class Amphibia; order Caudata; family Salamandridae; genus Triturus; species Triturus cristatus. The sequence continues at coordinate 1,075,769,413 of NC_140591.1, read as the reverse complement.
CCGCAAGCAGCCAACCCCACGTTGCGCAAGGCTTTCAGCCGTGCGCAGTGGGGGGTTGGCCACAGAACCTTGCAGCAGGCCACGCCTTGGGGCCATGAACCCCACAGGCACCCACCCTCATGCTGTGCACAGCCAAACGAGCAGGGGTTGGCCGCAGACAGCCAACTCATGATGTGCATTGCCTTTGACCACATACCCCAGAGCAACATTCTAAGGGGAGGACATGCGTGGTCCCACTCCATGACCATTTATAGACCCCTGGGAACCCATCCCCTGGGCTGTATCTTATTTAAAGAGGGAGGGGGGCTGCATGGCCTCCCCTCCATAAGCCCATTTTGGGCTTGGAGACCCCACCCTTGGGGCCTGCATCAATTATAGGTGTGTGTCATGGTGTCCACCAGGGTACCCACCAATGAAGACGTTGAGGGGACAAGGGGAACCCGAGGCCCCCCTGACACCAGCCATCTCCCTGCATGGTGCAGGAGCTATCTTTGCTCCTGCACGGATGGAGCAGCTATATATACTTGCTTCCTCCAGGCAGGAGCCATATGTTTTCTGTTTCCTTTGCCCATGCCCAGCAGAGTGTTGGTCGAAGGGCTTGCCCTGGCCCTGTACCAAACTCCCCATGGGTGGCTAACGCCCCCATGCAAGGCATTTGACTCTGTGTGGCAGGGTTTAGTCACAGGGCCTGGCCAGCGTAATGATATACCAAATGTTTTAACCTCTTCATGATCATCTCGTGCACCTCTTTAAGCACAAGTTTCTCGCAAATTTCTCAAAAATGGCTGTATGGATTTACATCAATTTTAAAAAGCATTTTATAACTGTCTGCCAAATTTGGAGTGAAAATCCGTTCAACTGTTCTTTTCTATTTTGCTTCCCAAAATTTCCTATTTGAATGAATGTGAGAAAACTCTGTTTTAGAACCCCCCTTTTCTCAAACGCCACTTGATGAATCACCCCAAATCTTTCTAGGAAGATGCTGAGGTAGATGACCTTTTTTGGGAAAGTTTCGTAAAGATTTGTCAAACAGCCTCAAAGCTATTAGGTAAAAACAAAACGCTCTTCTTATGGAAACTATCACCGTACTATATATATAAGAGCCAAATATTGTAAGCTGCGGGTCGGGGCAAATGTCAGAGTTGGACAGTTTGCTTGAGCTGATAAGATCATAGCACTGTCCGTAATTGTATATATGAGGGAAGGATCTATGTTGGAAGTATTGGTTGCCAAGTCTTTGTGCTGCTCATCCCTAAGTAGTGGTTGCCAAGTCTTTGTGCTGTTAATCCCTAATTATTTTTATTTTGGGTGGTAATTCTTTGCAAGGGAGTCTACTAATGTTTGTGTGGCTTGATATCACTGCCGTGGTACAAAACACATTTGGTCCAACAAGAATTGTTTAAGTCATATAAGTTGTAACCAATATAACGAAGGACATACACTTCAATTAATTAAATTCTAAATTATTTGTATTGAATATCAAATTATACAATATATTATATAATAAAGTTGTTCCATAGTGAGTGGAAAGAAAGGGATAATTATAGTGCTCGTGAGTGGTAAGAAAGTGGTAATTAGAGTGCTCGTGAGTAGATAAGAAAGGAATAGGAAATTCAAGTGCCAATATACACAGTGTATACAAACAATTCAATATTTCCAGTTGTACCAACTGTGTTTTGTACCATATCTCACCCAGGTCCTATGGTCTGCTGGGTTTCCCCATTGTTTTGTAATGATATCATTGCTAGGCATGAATAAGAGTATGAGAAACTTTGAATAAATTCTTCAAAATTTAATTTGCCATGAAAGATCTTGATATTAAAATTGTTTTTGTTTTTCTAACCAAGTGGTTGTACTTACGCATTTGTTGTAAAAGTGTTTATTAAGAGTATTATATATTATTGTCAATATGTCATGTTTATAACAGTTTCTTTTCCTCTTTATGGGTCTCTGTGTTCCAAGGATTAAGGAGATATTTATGTTTTACTATTTTAGTCTCCAAGGGGGCAAGTTAGTTGATTGACTGATTCAGATGCAAGTGAATGGACTAAATATTGCCACAGACATCCTGAATATTTTCGATTGAAGTACATTTTAGTTTTTTTTCCTTAGTATGCACTATCAAATTTCACAAGTGTTATAGCTTTCCAGTTGCGATCATTAATCACAGTTTGCAAAACCTTGCTAAAGGCTTTGCGCATGTTAATGATTTTAGCAATGAGGGGCGTGGCTGAGCATCCAAAGGTGGCATGCCTTCTCTCTTGAGCACCGCTTCAACCCCGACCAATCTGACATGAACAACTGTGCATTCACCCCTTGAAGGCTGTACTCGGACCCAGACAGCATTTAACAACACTTATGGGCTCACTGTCAGTGCTGTCGATCCCGGAAATGCCTATTATGCAGCGAGGAGACGTGATCAGTGCTGCCTGAGGTGTGGGCAGTGTTGTGAGGCCTTTTTTCTAGGCTGTAGTTAAGTTGCAGAAAAAATCCGCTGACTACATTGGACCACTGAGGGACTCACTGCAGCAATCCAACTATGGAGCTGCCTGGACTGACAAGGCCTCCTATGGTTTGGTGGGTGGACCATGCATGACCACAGCTAGGAGAGCCCCTGAAGAGCCCGGAGCACCACAGACAGTGAGAAGGAGGTAATGGCGAGGAGTGCATGGTAATTTGAGGAGTGACCAAGATGACTGTCTTGGGCTGGATAGTCCCACACTAGGTGGACAAAACATGGGAGACACTGGTACCGTCCTGGGCATCTCCCCCACCCTCTGGTGTTTTGGGGTGTGACTTTGGCCTGCACTGCAGCTCTGTGCAAGCAGCTCTGCTGTACTGTGGACTGGAAGTAGAAACAACAGGGCAGAGAGGTAGAGAACAGTTCTATGGTTAGTGTGCTGGAAGCACAGAGGATTGCAGCTCACCTGAAGTGATGAGTACACTACCTTGGCCACTGTGGATGTAGAAGGGGCCCTGCATAGAGGAGGATTGGGGACAACCTTCATTTTGACTACCCTGTCATTGGAGTTGTGGATGCCTTGGTTGTCAGATCATAATCAGCTGAGAAAGATACTTAAACAGCTAGTTGCTCACCCTGAGAATTGTCTAAGGGAGATTTGATCATCCTGCAAATGATCAAAGGGGTGTGGGGGGGGATTATAACGATTAAATTGTTGCCCTGATGAGCACACTCTCACATCCTCACTCTCCGTGATCATGAATGTTTCAATTAACTGCAGATTTGGACAAGGACAAACATGCCCCTTAGATCTCACAGGGGAAAATCGGTAAGTTCATGAAACCAACCTCCACCCCAAGTACACAGGTGTTACCCACAACAGCAATGTCAATGAATGATGGATGGTCAGCATTTACGGCCCCATCCTACAGGGCATTCATGACTCGTGGCAATCGATTCAGAGTCAGATTGGAGATCTGTGTCTGGATCTCTCCCTGCTCCAGCATTAACTGAGAAACAATGTGGACAGACTTGCAGAGGCCAAAAAGCATAGACTCTATTCAAACATTCCAAACCAAGATCCCCTGCCTCCAGAAAGTGATCCAGCAGCTGGAGGCTCCATCTGAGGATACTGAGGGGCCCTCTAGAAGAAATAACATCAGGATCGAGTGCATCCCAGAGGGGCTGGAGGGGTCCCTTCCAATGCAATTCATCACAATGTGGTTGAAGTCATGGGCCCCAATGGCTGAAGTGTCACTGTGTTTCAAAATTGAGAAGGCCCATCCATCTCTGGCCGCACGTCTGCCACCTATGCCACCGATGACACCAATGCGGCTCAAGAGAGCCTGAATCTTTAACTTTGCAGACAGGGACACTATCCAGCTAGCTGTCTGCAAACAGAGCAAATTGCTCTGCAGCTCCTGACCAGTTGTGATCTTTCCTTACGGCAACTTTAAAGTGCTGCAAAGGCAGCGTTCCTTCCTGGAGGTAAAACAGAAACTGCATGCAATGCAAATTCAATACATGCTTTTGTTTTCAGCATGCCTCAAAGTGATATGTAAGGACAAAATTCAGATTTTGACACCCCTAAAAGCTCCTGGGACTAGGTGGAGTAGCAGCCAAGTCTCTGATAATGACAAACCTTATCATTGAGCTTTCCAGCAAGAAGTAATGAGGTGGCAGCATGGAAACACCTGTTGCAATGAAAAAGTAGGCACCAAAGTCAAGTTGTGGTTTCACCCACATCAATACAGTAAGCCCTGGACAGTGTATTATTCATTGTTCCATGGGCATGCAAAGGCTGCCGATTTCCTACTCAAGTATGCAGGGACATATGTCGGAAACACATAGGACCAGCCGCGGTCGGTAGTAGGAGTAACTGCAGGGCGGTGACATGGGGAGGGGGAGGGCCAGGGTGGGGGGTAGTAAACTATGGATTACGGAGGTTTACAGGTAAGTTAACATATAAATTAATAAAACAAATTTCGTTGCGTGCACAGCATCGCATTTGGGGATGCAGTGCACGCAACAAAATTTGTTTTAATAATTTATATGTTAACTTACCTATAATTGCATTATAGAACGCAACTGATTGTGACCATGGTATAAAACAGACATATCATCCTGAACAATGTCCACAACAGCTGAAAAAATATTATCTAATGTGTAAATTCCTGAAGAAAGGGTGTTAATGTTATTATCAATGAGAGAAAGCACTTTTTCCAAAGTTGCTTGATCAATAGCTCTTAAACTTGATGCAGCTTCAATTTGAGATAATTTCCAAACTTCGTTGTAAACAGCATACACCCATCTTTTGGACCTGCCACCCACAGGGCCCTTAACAAAATCATTCAAATCTACTTTGTCATTTAATTTGGATAAATTAAGTTTAACAGATGCCAAGGGGGAATGTTGCATCCAGTTTTGACATGACTTTGCTACAGAATAGGTAGTAACAGAATGGGAATATTCAAATCGGGGGTCTATTCTAACCAGTGTATACCCGGGGAGCAGACCCAGAAAACGATGTTGACAGGAATCAGAACTTTTCTGTCATAATAACCATCCTTCGGGATCTAAGTTGGAAATATTGAAGGATGTATTAGTAATGAATGACTGCAATTCATCAAGGGATAGATCTGTGTGATTATCCCATGTTGGATAAGCGCCCAAATCAGGAATTGAAGGGGAATTCATCTTTTTAGAAGTAGCCAATCCAAAACAGGTGGTCTGAAAAATAATGGAATTCAAAAACAACATGTGGTTAGGGATAAGGCATGCACGATGCAGTGCTTCTGTACCTTGTACCTGCCAAGTTTTAGAACCCCAAACAGATTTAACCCCTTCGGTGCTCATGACGGAACGGTTCCGTCATGAGCCACGGTTGAGCTGTGCTCATGACGGAACCGTTCCGTCATGACCACGCCCGCGCAAGATTCCGTCAGCACAGCGGCGGAATCTGCGCAGCATGGAAGGGGTTAAGATCAATGGTATCTTTCCACAGCTCATAGCCCTCTATAGTTAATTCATCCATAAAGGACTTTGAATACAGTAATTTAGTGTGGGTCAGTCTAACTTTTGAAGCTGACTCAGCAGTCTTTTTAAAATAAAAGGCTTCAGGTTTGGATACACCGAAATCAGTAAAATATGTAAATGTTTTCACTAGAGTTTTGGAGCTGCCTTCAACGGGAGCTGGACAATGTTCCCATTGTGTATAATTAACGACATTTCTAAATGTATTCGCTTTATGCAGGAAGTGATTGCCATAATGTCGGTAGCAAAACAACTCTCCATAATTTGCTGTGTCTAAATACAAATCTTCAGCATCAAAAGCAGCATAATATTTCAAATCAGAAAGAAGAGCCTCGACGGCTTGGACTTCCCAATCATCAGAGCGTATGTTTTGTTTCACAACATCCCCCATAGAAACACGAAGTACATCGGGGACATTAATCACCTCTGTGGGGCCATGAATTTGAAATTTTACAGCATCCCATACAATCCCATCTAACACAGGCCAGGCAGTAATATTAACAAAAGTCTGGTCTCTCATCATGATGTGTGATGAGGAGTGGGGTGCCAAAGTTCCATCAATTAATTGCAGATCTTCCGGTTAGATAGTGTCCATTCACTAGACGAAAAAATACAACCACAAATCCAATCGACATAAACAAAAAAATAGATATGAGCACCAGCCAAATGTAAGTCCAAGGGGGGATTAAAAAATTTCTTTTAAACCAAACAGAAAAAATAGAAATTTTCGATGGGGCATTCTATGTTGTAAAGTTAGTGTCAAATGAACAACGTGACTGGTCAACTGCACTTGATTGCACACCAGACAACAACACATCTGTGGGATAGGCATACTCAGTATCTTCGTGGAGACTACCAGCCGATGGAGTCAATAAAGGATTAGTAACTGTATGCATCTCGATGGCAATGTCAGGCCTGTTGGTATTTGCCGGAGCCAAAACAGAATTGCTGGACAAGAGACCGCTGGAGTCATACTAAGAAGAATAGGCCACTCGTTGTAGTTTGACATTGTCAATGGAGATGTACCTGTTATCCTTGTGACCAGGAAGTGGTGGTAAAATGACTGTTCTTGTACCTGTACGTCAAGCACTGGAACCGGTGCACGATAAGAGGGGGCAAACTCCTTCTTGTTCTCCACCTTCTCATGGACCAGGCCTCCATCTCAAGGTAGCCAGCCAACTACCGGAATCCGAAGTGCAGCATCAGTTGTGGAAGGCAAGTGTTCCTTTGCAAGACTGTCTTGAGTCTCTTGTAGATTCTGTAATATAGCAGAATGATCATCTACGTCAGAGGGTGCGGCGGATGCCGCCATGTCTAGACCATCAAGGTCTGGGACAAACATTTTTATGCCAAAGAGCATTTCGTATGGGGTCCGCCCACCCAGAGACCTTCTAGGGAGAATATTAAGTGCACGTTGAGCGCTATACAAATGGGCCAACCAGTTCCTGCCAGTACCTAAAACCCTAGCTGTCAAGGATTGCTTTAAGTCACGGTTCATTCGTTCCACAACACTATTGCCCTCAGGCCGGTATGGAGACGAAAATTTGACTTGGACCCCCAAAGACCTCATGGCATCCTTGTACGCCTTAGAGGCGAATGCTGGACCCTGGTCTGAATGGAGAGTACCACATGCAAAAATTCCCACAAAGACACGCAAATCCCTGATGACAGTTCAAGCATCAGCACTCATTTGTGTCCAGACCCATAGAAAATGTGTGCACAAATCCACTGCAACTAAGATGTACTTGTACGCAGTATCCGAGGAGAAAGGACCGCAGTGATCCAAATAAACACACCCAAGCGGTTTATTAGATATATACAACTGTGTTTGAGGTGGCCGCGTAGCAGTCGAAGGTTTAATCTGCTGGCAAATGTCACAATTAAGGACATAAGCACGAGTCTGTTCGTACAATCCGAGTCACCAGTAACGTTGTTGTAAGAGAGTAACAGTCGCTGAAACGCCTGTATGGGCAGAAGCCATACCTTCGTGAGCGGCTGTTATCAAGGAAAGTCTGCAGTCCGCATTGGGAATCAACCTGTCACCAACGTAGTTAATTCTCACATAGGGAAATTTATCAGGACTTAAATGATGAGAGTATTTAGAAGGGAAACCTTGAGGGTAATTATCACCCTTCTCTATAGCAGCAATAGCTCTGAAGATGTCATCATCAATCTTACTTTTGGATCTTGTCACTACTGCTACTAGATATGTTGCCACTGCTGTTTTCGCTGCTTGGTCAGCTAAACTGTTGCCAACAGCGTGTACCCCAATGCGCTGGTGACCAAGAGTGTGAATTACATTTACGAGCGGCAGACGTTGTTTAGGTTCTGCGACTCAAACCCAAAGCATTTTATGTTTGATTGTGCTACCTTGGAATCACGATACTCATTTTGAGACAAAATAATAAATTGTCGTTGAAAGACAGAACACAGTAAAAAGAGTCACTCACTATAATAGTAGTCACTCGAGGATCAGCAAATTCCTGTGCAAGCACCAGAGCACGAAGCTCTGCCAACTGAGCGGTACAATCACCCAATGTCTGCGTGTGCACGACATCAGACTTGAATTCTCCATTCACAAACGTACCAGCCACTATTGCGCAGGCCGCTGAATAAGCATGCTTTGACTCCATCGCCGGTTGCACCGAACCGTCAGTGTAAATGATACAATGGTAATCCTCGAGCGTGCGCAAGGACAGAGGAGCTGGATGAACAAATTCATACTGTAAATACTCCTGAGTCTGCAATGAGGCATCAAAGATGAAAGTGACATCCGGAGACGTCAAAGAAGTGGCCAATTGTATTCAACGCAGATGCAGAGCTTTAGAATTTGGTGCGTTGGCTTTCGTCACTGCCTCTATGGCAGGTTACGGTGTGACAACCAACATGCTTTTCCCTTGCAACAACGCTCTCTCTTTTAGAATCGCTATCTGCACTGCAGTCAAAACTTTTTCGGCAGTGTGACTTGTAAGCAATAGGGACTGTCTCCCTCACTAAAAGTAAGTGAAACCCACTGCGCCAGGCACAATTCTTATTATGAGGTTTGTGTGGTTATCACACGTCAGTAAGTATTTAGAAGCAAGAAGATCAGCCTGCAAAGGTTGCAGGATAGCTGAATGTTCTGGCAGCCAGCTCGATTTGGAAAAAGTTGGTTGTACCAAGGCATATAGCGGCTTGATACGCTGGGCATAATCGGGAATGTAAGTACGCCCGAAATTTTTAAAAACCCAGCAAAGATTGTAGTTTTTTCAGAGTTGTAGGAGCGCGCAAACATGTGTATTTCTCCAGGAAGTGAGGTGCTAAATCTCGACCCTCGTTGTTGAGTTCATAGCCCAAAAACAACACTGTATACTCTGCAATGTGTGATTTAGCAAAGTTAAATTTGTAACCGAAGTCCTCAAACATGACAATGATGCGGTCAAAGTGACACAGATGCAGCCATAATTCATCGTCTGCGAGATAGATATCATCAACATACGAGTATGCATCAGGGTCAATGCTCTCCAACAGAGAGACTACACATGAGGCAAAGACACCAGAACTGTTTTTATAGCCCATGGCCAAGCTTTTAAACTGTTTTTTTTGCCGCCAGAAGTAAAGGCTATCCACTGACTACTAATAGAGGACAGTTTATGGCTATAAAAGCCATTGGAGATGTCAAGTGTGGTCTTAAACCTTTTTCTCATGAGACTATCAACGAGGGCAGAACTATGGGTATTCTGTACCGCACACGTCCAACAATGAGAGTTCAAATGTTGATAATCCAAAACTAGGCGGTACGACATATCAGGTTTGGTAAAAGTGAAAATAAGATTATTCATGGGTGATACACATGTTTCAATTACACCTTGATACTCCAATTGTTGAAGGATTTCTGCGACGTGAGATCTAGCTTCGCGGCGCATGGGATATTGGGGTTGTGGCTGTGGCATAGACCGTAATGGAATCTCATGGCTTGGTGATAATTTATCCCACCCGGCCTGAGTACAGTACAACGCCGGATCAAGCACCTGTGCCCACTCTTCTGCAAAGTTCTGAGCTTGCTCCTTCGGCACAGTGTGCGCAAAAGATGGAAGGATTACCTCCTCCGGCCAAAACGAAAGTTGGGGGCCAGTCCACCTCTGCTAGTAAAATGTCATACGTAGAGGTCAGATTTTCCCAAAAAATCCCTTTTATGGTACGTTGTATGCCACCTTCAATTAAAAGGACTATGTCATATAGTCTGTCAGGAGGAGCCACTCTAGTGTCAGCAGTTTCTACAGTAACAAATGTGTCAGTTGCTGTCGCCTTCAGATATGGACGCAGTGCTTGCTGCACTACTGTAACCTCCGCTGTGCTATCTAGCAGCATTAGTGCTCATGTCAGGTTCTGAAGCTGTGTTCTCATTATCTGTGGCATACCTTGCTGTTAGTGCAGCAACTTTCTTTTTCTGAAATGGGGGTCGTTGACGTGCAAATTCGTCCTGCTTGCCTTTACCATCAGCCGGGAGGGGCTGCTCGCGTCCTTGAGGGGCACCCCGACCTTTGTCACGTTCTCCTCCACCGGATTGTGAGACTGATGTTTCCTGTGAAGAACGAGGAGAACATTGTTCAGGAACCTGAAATCTATCAGGAGACCTAATTCTAGTGCGTTCGCGCAATTCATAAGTGCGTTCAGTAGTCACTTGTACCGGTGACGCGGGACGAGATCCCTGTTTCTGTTCCTGCTTCCCCTGTTTCTTAGTTTTCCAATTTTGTTTAGGAAAAGCTGGATGGTCGTCTTTAGTAGACTTAACCGTCTGAGTTTGCGGTTGCGCTGCTGTTTTAGCAAAAGGCTTAACGCCCAAACTATTGCGGCCAATGGTCTTATATGCCTCCACAATAATCCTTGGTAACTGCCGGGGTTTATCGACGTCGGCGACGAGGCACAGCTTATTCGACACCTGAAAGTTAACTGCATCTCCCTTGACGTTAGCAAGGATGAGATCAGCAACTACATCGAACACGCCGACAAGCCTCATTCCCAGCTCCACCGCCGCCTCCGGACCGTGCTCATCCTGAACACGCTTGATCACGGAGGGCAGTACAGTCATAGATGGTGTGCCGAAGCACTTCGCTTAGACTGCTGCAAACACTTTACCCCAGTTCTCATAATCGGTTACCTCTGGGACTAAGTCTTTCTGCAAACTAATGGTAAGGATCCTGTGTTTTTCCACAGGAGTAGAGTTAGGAAACACTGCTTCCAGCTGGTCAAATTTCTCAGCAAGCCAATAAGGCATATCGTCTTTATTCTGGGGGCGCTTGCCCAATACCGAATTAACGATGACTGGACTAATAGTAATCCCGGCCGGGCCAGCTGGTTGCATCGCAACCCCAGGTGCCCCCACCTGTACATTGTGAGAGACTTATTGAACTAAAGCCCGATGCACCGCAATCAAGGCGGTATGGATTTGACGTAAGTCATCCACCGGGGCGTGCAAATATCGTGGATGTGGTGTGAACCCGGCCAAGACTGGCCAAGTGGCCCCAGGAATGGACAAGGGACCTCACTGAACTGGGATTTCAGTGTGGGGGAGGGCGCCATTGAACCAAATACGATGCTGCCAAGCGGAAATAGGAATTTCCTGCGTCCTATATGGCGTGTAATTAGCTGGAGCTGCCATAGGAGTGTATGCGTGAAACGTCTTATCGTCCGCATTCACCTCCGGAAAAGTAACCCAAGAGTAGAAAAGCTCATAGGGGAACGACACATTGGCTCTCACTACAAAGATTATAGACATTCCATCGTCAGGGACCCCGAACAGTGCCAAATGACGCCGGAGAGGTGCGCGACTATGCACTGCAATTGCAACTTCAGCCATAAGGACGCAGAGAAGAAAAACAATCTATATTAACCCATAGCACAAAAAGGGTCAGTAGTTCAAAAAGAAACGTTTTTAATTGTCAAGCTTGAATGAACCTATAAGTTAACTATATAGGTAGGTTTAAACCGTCACTCCCGTCATCCGGAAACAAGAGTGAGGGTGTTGTGGACAAATATAAGCACTACTGAGGCATCTCAATCATAAGACCAAAACGTTAGGTGCACCATGTTGCTGGGATTCTACTCATGCACAGAACCATGTGCAGGAAACCAGGACCTCAGTGAATTGTGGTGTACCAAAAAACTCACCTCAGTACCCAGAAACCCTTATCCGACTAGCATCAGTGTCTCATTCGTTCTCCGTATCATCTTGAAGCTACCAATGATTAGACAACCCAGAACAAGCGACTTAGAGTAATTTCAGGAATGGTGGGAATCAGAAACACCTTTTCGTTGTTATTCTCATATCAGTCCACAACGTGAGTAATCAGAGACACAGAAAACTTTAAAATGTTTATTTTTAACTACGTGCTCTAAGGTGCAGTACTTTGGCTAACATAAGCAGACAAATGATCAAAAATAAAACCATCAGCATTGTTATAATTCCATTGAAAATGAAGGGAGAAATCATATATCAATGATAGTGGAAGCAGGTCCTATAATACCTTGTGCACCACCCTCCCCTGGCTAGTAAGCTAGTTTTATATAATAATAGAAGGTTTCTAGGTTTGAATGGGGAACCCCATACCTCAAACATCAGCTTAGGTGACTCACATCATAGGATCAGCTCTGCTCTCTATGTCTGGAAAGGTTTTCTCCAAATGTCTGAATCATGCATGCAGAAGCAATATTAAAGGCACCCGAGTTTCAGATACTTGCAGCTGTGTGCTTGTTGTGTCTAGAGTGTGGGCCGATCAACCTGAATTCAACAGCATACATTGTTATTTGACATTGACGGTTTTTGCACACAGTGTTCAGACTAAGGTCGCGGTGCACGTCTAGTGATGTGAACAACAGACCGTTCTCATGTGAAATAAAAGCAAGCAAACAGTTTTACTTGTAATAACAACTACCTGTAGTGTCGTGTGCAAAAGCAGCAAATTGGCAAGATGGCGTTTAACTTCTAAAAATGCTTATGCTAACAGAGCAATGTGTGCAGGCAAAACCCTGTCTTCACTACAGTCTGAGTAGTAAAAAATAAATGAAAAGAGGAGTGTTCATAGATAGGCCTGGGTGGAGATTGTGCAGTTTCACTCTGTGGAATTTCAGGGAGTTACTGAGAAACTCCGACAAATTCTGTGGAGTTCCGCGAGTGGATGGAGTTATGCAATGTGCATATAAAGACAGCGCAATGTGTGAGAAATTCAGATTTTAAGAGTTAAGGAAATGAATAAAATATCTGAAACTTTCCATGGAAGTGTGGAAATGTGGATTTTCCTGATCAGTTATGTCCCCTATCTTGGACCCCAACGGTTCTATATGCATGTTACAAGTACATGTATGTTCCCTCCAATTCCAGTTTCCAAGACGCAAACATATGTGCGTCCACCGTCAACATGTTCTCTGTCAGATCCGCCATCAATGGGCTGGATATTCGATTCCTAAGTATGAAAGGCCACCGACTTTATATGGCTAAGTTACTCTATTTTTACAGTTCAGGCAGAGTAGGCCCGATTCTGTCCTCAAAGCCTTTCCCTGCTTTCTGTCTCTGACAGCTTCAGCTTGAGCTCGCATCTGTATCCATGAACTTTGTCCTACTCCCTGTGCAGCTAACGGTGCCTGCCTCGGCCAGTTTCGCCTGCCTGCCAAGAAGCTGTATTTCACCTTCGAATTATCTACTTTGCTTTTCAGCCGATGCATTCCTGTCTAGTGATTTAGGTAAACATTTCCTTTAGCTCCCAAGCAAAGGACTCGGCCTTTCCGTCCTCATGCAAGTAATTCATAGCCCTGTCACCATGGAATATTCCCATCCTCTCGCCATTCAGTGTAGACACTTAGACGCTTGTACACACACGCACAGTCAGTATAGAATAGATTCTGCCCGAGAGTCCTTCCTTGTGGATAACATAGTTCTCTAAACATAGGATGTTAGATATGATTTGGGATTAGGTTGACTTGACCCCCCCAGACTTTTCGTCTCCACATGTAGAGCTAAATGTCAAGTCCCCTTCACCCCCTAGTTGCACGTCAATTACACGTCATGCTGCTGCGCGCGCATCTATGTTAAGTATTATCTTATAGATCCACCTATGTATGATAATCAGAGCCAATCATGTTTCTTTTTGCTCCTTATTACGCCTAGTTTCGATTACATATTTACTATGTCATTTCTCTTATCAATTGTTACGCCTTCTACATTCGTTTCATTGTAATGTATGACCTATAAAAGTTACTTCTTGTCAATAAAGTATTGTACTTCACTTCCTGAACCCTCGTGGTGACGGAACCTGAAGGCCGCCACTCGAGTCGGCCATTTTGGAATAAAGCCCATTCAGAAAACCTCTTATACCACGGATTCTGCCTCTTATTATTCTGAGCTATTTTACTTTATTTTAGATTCCGTATGAAATTCAGTCTAGGTAAAAGAATATTTACCACATAATGGCGCCCGAACAGGGACACTTTCTCATCTCACGCGCCGGCGGTGCGTTGCAGGCCCGGTCTCCTGCCACAGCTGGACGGACCATAACGCGTACCAGCAGGATTTCCTGTAGCTCCCTCCGGTCAAGCGGGGGCGACTGAGGCTGCGATCAACCCAGACGAGGCGGTGAGAAGTGCGAAGTATCCCGACCAGAGCCTAGCTGAGAGAGCAAGATCCGAGGTATACAGAGGCCCACCAGGTTTCCGAAATCCCGATGTCCAGAGGGTCCGCTGTCCGCAGTCATCGAGTCCCGTCCATTCTCTGAGGCCTTCCGTTTCAAGGAGCTACTCGGTGAGTACCATCGCCGGGGAGGCGTGTTGACACGCACATAGGTTGTGCCGGTCAAGACGGATTTGGGTACACAAATCCGGTCTGCACTGTTTAGCAGTGTATATGTACTGTTTAGCAGTATATCAAGTATTCCGAAGTATTCAGTTATTGTCAAGAATTCAGCTTGGTGATTAGTTATGCAGACTGTCATCATTGTCGGTCATTTTTAAAATGTTTAATGTTTAATGTTTAAAGTGTTCAAATGTCTTGCATATTGTGGTATGAATGATTGTTCATTGTTCACTGTTCATTATTGTGTTTTTTTCGTATTAAGTGAGTTCAAGAGTAAGTATCAGATCAGTTGTCAATATGCCGCTCTTCTCGAAGTTAAGACAGATTACTACCAGAAAAGGGGTGCTTGAAGAAGCAGTTCCTATTCCTCCTAGGGACACTCCAGGGCATTTTATGTATCACAAGCATGGCTTAGATGCCATATTATTTCTTGATTTATGGGTAGATTATACCAAGGGATTGCCAGAAAGTCAAAGGTGGCCCGCAGCGGGAACCTGGGATGCAGAGTGCATCATGAAAGTGGAGGAAGAGTTATGGAAAAGAAAAGTCAGACAGTCACAGAAAGACGCTGTTGAGTTATGGCGTAAAGAATCTCATAGACGTACAGAAAAAGCACGTAGACAAGAAGAGAGGAGTAAAGAAAGTTCAAAGAAAGTTCAAGAAAATCTATTAATTGAGGAAGGTATCCGAGTGAAATCAGAACAAGTAGATAGACAAAGAAATGCTCTTATGAATGGTATGTATCCCCTTCTAGCCGAAGGACTACCTAAGGCTGTTCCAGAGATGCCAAAAGACTTGCCACCCCCATTATTTCCAATTAAGGTACATCCTAAAGGGCATCCCAGAACCGCAGAAGATGTTTTTCTTTCCTCATATCTAGATGACGCAGCTCCCGAGTATGCTAACCCCGCACCACATAGACCGTCTGGCGGAGGGGTTCAACGTCAGGATCAGGTATCTGTCCCCGTGCAACAGCAAGTCCCGACACAAGCTCCGGCAAGCACATCTGTTTCCGCAACTGTCTCCGCAATCGATTCTACAGTGGTATCGACACCTATAGTTGCTGTGTCACGTTCGACGAATCCATTCACACCCGACGCCCCAGATGGGGCCACGGGAGGTGCTAGCAATACTTTTACGCCACCTAGAATAAATAAACTTGTTTTTCAAGAGTCAGCGCATTCACGTACACCCAAATTCGTAAGTGAACGTACGCTTAAGGAACTCCTTATAGATTGTAGATATGACCCGGTGGTCGGTAAAGAGGACGAAATGGTCCTGGCATCATTACGTATCAGACGAGCCGCAGAGTATTTAGCGAGGTTACCAGGAATGACTACGCATCTAGATAAAATATATCATTTTGTCCAAACAGGGCGAGACCCAGAATGTATTAACAGAGCTATGGAATTCCAGAAAGTAGAGATACAGGGGGAACTGTTACGTTTCCTCATAAACTGTATGATCAGAAATCAAGACCGACCGGGGGTAGACCCGAATGCAATGCTTATTCTTACAAGATGGAGCCAGAATATATCAGAAGGGAGACACGATAAGAAAAACTGTATAATAGCCATGTGCCGAAAAATCCGTAAAGAAATAGAACGTATTCATGAAGAAAGATTGGAAACAGACGAGTTCGAGCAAGATGAAGTGTCCGAATCAGGGAATTCCGCAAGACAGTCAGAGACCATAGCCTACGTAGGCAGAGGAAGATCCTGTAATAATACTAGATGTTTTTCTGATCCCATACACTCTGTATGTCCAAATAATAGCAGAACGTATCCGACGCCTGTAATAAATCTGAAATCTCCTGAACATTTGTTTCAAGCCGCAGATAAAATACTACGAGAACGAAGGGGTTACCACCTCCTCGACTCCATGGATGAGCAAGAATTAGCCAGATCAGCCGTTCACTGGATTGACAGTCCTGAAAAATACGGTGATGAGACCGTAGCACACACGTTTTTTAACCTCAGTGCAGATGAACAACGTTTAGCTGGAATCTATATGGTTCAGCAACTCCTTATATTATATAAGAGCCAACATGCTGACCCTGGTCCTTTACCTGATATATTAACGGAACTACTCGCGAACAGATGGAGAGGTTCTAGTAACAAGTTAATTAAAGAAATATTAGTGTCACGTAAACAGTATGTTCTTTTTGTAAGTCCGGATTCTTTCTCGCTGCCCCGCAAAGAAAGAACGCCGTATTATATGGATAGACAAAATCCCTTACGAGAAGTGCACCCAATAAAAGGCGAAGACAATCAGTTTCACCGTGTATTTGTATACACACCCATAACAAAAATTGAATTGTTAGAAATGAAGAAAGTAGTACCCAGTCATGACAAAGACCCAGCGGGTTTCCACCGAGAAATTAAGGACATGTTACTGATGGGAGAGTATACCTATCCTGATATTATGACGATACTAAAGGTGCTCTTGCCTGCTGGCATTTATGAAAAACTGAAAGAAAAAGAGTGGGAAGTGGGAGACCAAAAGATAGATTGGACAGCATTAGAAACGGAAGAAAAGGCCCGAACTGCAGGTTCAGGGCTCGGGGATAAAGTTAAAGCATTACCAGGTTTACTAGTACAAGTACTGCCACGTTTATTAACTACGAAAAAGGAAGATTGGGGTGCAATCTCAGCCTGTAAACAAAAGCATGATGAAGACACAAGTGATTATTATGCCCGATTTGAAAAATGTTTTGGAATAAATAGTGGTATAAAAACAAGTAGTGAGTCGTATCCACATTTATTTGTGACAAAATTAGTAGAAAATGCATTACCTCCAGTAAAGAATAGAATATTGAAATTCGAGAGTACCTGGCAAAGTAACACTCCGTCACAAATGCTACAAATGTTACAGTATCATCACAATAGAATTAGAGATGAACAAGAACACGAACAAAGACGTATGAAAGATACAAAAATGAAAATGCTAGTGTCTCAGACAGTACCAGCTGAAGGACATAAAAAGGGTATGACACATTCCGATTCAGCAGGACCGGTAAAAGGGACATGCAATTATTGTAAGAAGCCAGGTCATTACGTACACGATTGTCCAGTTTTAAAACATAATATCGCCATAGGTAAAACACAGGAAAGACAACGGCCACTCAGACAGGATCAGAATGAACAAGGAGCTATGCAGCATGCCCAGGCCATGCCAGCCGCACAACAGCCAATACAGTTTGTGCCAGCTGCACCACCGTTGCCTGCTACTGCCACACAAACCACAACACGACAAATGTATCAGACTGCACAGTATGAATATCCTGAGTATCAGCGTTACGCATGAACCAGCCTAGAGAGGGAAGTTGACTTACCCCTTATCGAGATTCCTGTAGATCAAGAAGGACCTTATGTACATAGTGAATTATTAGGTCAAGATAGAAAATTCTTACTCGATACAGGGGCAAGTCGAACAACTATAAAACGTAGTGAAGTTCCAGGGGCACCCCTCTCAGGCTCCCAAAATGTTTCCCTTGGTTTTTCAGGAAAGCCTATCGTTAATGAGGTATCACAGCCACTTCCACTTACGATTGGTCCCCTGACACGAACTACTGATTTATTACTTACCAAATCCTGTCCAGAAAACTTGTTAGGTATCAAGACATTAAAAGCCCTAGGGGCTATTATCTGTTGTTCTCCGGAAGGAGTAAGGTTGTTTTTACGTGATTTTAAAGGTCACTATGTGTCTAGAGACATGGATCCCCGACTACAGACTTTACCAGCGCATCTATGGGCACAAGGCCCTACTGATGTTGGTTGCATGAACATTACACCATACCGAGTCACATTGAAAGCAGGAGTGGTACTACCACGAATGCGACAATACAAGTTACCGCAAGATGCTGTAGTGGCTTTGCTGAAAATCATTGATGAGCTAATTGTCCAAGGAGTAGTTGTAGAAACAGACTCCAATGTATGTAATTCACCGATAATTCCGATTCTTAAACGAACTGATCCTACTGCTCCACCAGTATACCGATTGGTTATTGATTTGCGTGAACTAAACAAGTGCATTGTGCCACAATTTCCTGTGGTCCCCGATATATCATCATTATTGACAGCAATTGATTCCGAAGCAACATTCTTTACTGTAATTGATCTCAAGAATGCCTTTTTCAGCGTCCCAATAGATCCGGAAAGCCAATATTTGTTCGGATTCAGTTTAAATGGGCGCAGCTTTAAATTCTCACGCGCTCCCCAAGGATTCACAGAAAGCCCCAGCATCTACAGCCAAGCACTGAAACGAGAACTTGACAGTATCCACATGCCAGTCAATACTGCACTACTTCAATATGTCGATGATCTGCTGATCACCGCGAGAAGCGAACCCGAATGCGAAAAGGCTTCTCTGACAGTTTTACATTTTCTAGCCGACAAGGGGCACAAGGTGTCTCCTTCTAAGCTGCAATTCTGTGTCCAGCGAGTTATTTATCTTGGTCACTCGCTGTCCAAGGAGGGAAGGCAGCTTACACCAGATCGCATCCAGTTAATTGCTAACATGTCAATACCCCAGACACAAAAGGAGGTGCGGGCTTTCATAGGCCTCACTTCATATTGTAGGCAGTGGATCCCTCAGTACGCATTTCTAGCAAAACCACTCATTCAGTTAACCACACAGGAGGCAGCCACATCGACTGTTCTCCCTTGGACTCAGGAACATACACAAGCTTTTGAAAGCTTAAAGAAAGCTTTATGTCAAGCACCTGTTTTAGCAACACCATGTTATAGCAAACATTTTACACTCTTTGTTACAGAACGCGAAGGTACTGCCTTGTCAGTACTCACTCAGGAACAAGCAGGATCACGCAAGCCATGTGATTATTTTTCCAGTACATTAGATCCCGTAGCTCAGGCTTTGCCTGCGTGCCTGAAATCAGTGGCAGCAACAGCTTTAGCAATCAGACAAAGCGATGCCATAGTGTTAGGACATCCATTGACAGTACAAGTACCACATGCAGTAGAAGTTCTTGTGAACCGAACACAAACACAACACTTGACCATAGCAAGACTTACCGGTTATGAACTGACATTGTTTCAGCCACACATAGAGATCCGACGGTGTAATACATTGAATCCTGCTACACTGTTACCTGTAATTGGAACAGACCCACTAGCTCATGATTGTGTTGAAATTATTGAAATAAAGACGAAACCTAGACAAGACTTGACAGACGTTCCATTGTTAGATCCAGACTTGACGTTGTATGTAGACGGATCGTGCATGAGAACAAGTACAGGAGATTTAGTGGCCGCGTATGCAGTCACAACAGACACTGAAGTTATTGAGACAAACTGTATAGATATTTTGTCAGCCCAAGCAGCAGAACTTATTGCTCTAACACAAGCCTGTATTCAAGCCACAAATAAGAAAGTTAATGTATACACTGACTCACGTTATGCATTCGGAGTTGTACACGACTTCGGCGTGCTGTGGCGAGAGAGAGGTTATTTAACTTCCCATGGTGCCCACATTCAGCACGGACCCCTCATTCATGCCTTGTTAGACGCAATACATCTACCCACTGCTATATCGATTATGAAATGTAAAGCACACACGAAGGTTACTGATATCATCTCTCAAGGCAATGATTTAGCTGACAGAACAGCTAAACAGACTGCTCAGACTCGTACATTAGACATGACAAAGCCAATAGTTCAGACACCAACACAGTGTATGACAATTAAGGATCCCGCACTTGACGTAATTGACATACAGACACATGCTACTGCAGAAGAATTAAAGAAATGGACTGAACTAGGAGGGATCCAGACAGATCAGGGATGGATGACGAAGGAGAAATCTGTATGGTTTCTTCCTGACTCTATGGTCCAAGCCATTATAGCTACAATTCACAGTCCGGCGCATTTAGGGGAGAAAGCCATGCTAGATAGCATTCAACACATTTGGTTCAATAAACATTTACGAGCAGCAGCTAAACAAAAAGTCCGTACCTGTATGATATGTTGTCAGTTCAACCCAGGAAAAAGTGTTCCCGTAGAACAGGGTGGATTCCAGACTCCTGATCATCCTTTTGAAGTGCTCCAAATGGATTATATCCAGATGGAACGATGTCGAGGATTCAAATATGTTCTTGTAGTTGTCTGCGCTCTCTCCCGATGGACTGAGGCGTACCCAGTATCAGATTACACGGCCCCGACTACTGCCAAACAGTTAGTTCGAGAATTCTTCCCACGGTACGGTTTACCACGTGTTGTATATTCAGATAACGGCCAGCCTTTCTCATCCGAATTAATGAAACATGTCTCACTTTTGTTGGGATATCAGTGGAAATTCCACTGTGTCCGACACCCCGAGGCAGCAGGTCTCGTGGAACGACATAATCAAATTTTGAAAATCAGATTGTCTAAAATATGTAAGGAGAAAGGTGTTGACTGGATAGTAGCCTTACCAGTTGCACTATTTTACATAAGAATGGTAGCACACTCTCGAACAGGGCTATCCCCGTATGAGGTGATCTTCGGAAGACCACCAAATATGTGGGGGACGCCTATACCACGTAAAATAACTGATGTTAATTGTAATATGCTGACAGATTACTTGGCTTCCTTGATGTCTGCACTACAATCTTGTCGTTCACAGGTAGCTGCAGCCTTTCCTGACAACACTGAGGTGAAACCCCATGACGTTGCTCCGGGTGATCTGGTGTTTGTGAGGAATTTCGATCGAAAGACCCAGTTGGAGCCCAGGTGGAAAGCACCGAAGCTAGTCCTGCTGACCACAAGAACAGCCGTGAAAGTTGAGGGCCGCAAGGGCTGGATACATTCCAGCCACATCAAGAAATTTCATGGACTATCCTCGGATATAGACACTGTGCCCTGCACTCCCTCACAGACTGATTCAAAACTTCCCTTTGTTGAGCAGAATGACTCTCAGAACTATAAATTAAAGCTTAGGCCCAAACAGTCGAGCAATTTGATTGTTTAAGTCCTCTCCAAGGTGAAGCGGTTGAATTGTCTCTGACATGTATCCCTTGGACCTGAGTAGAGAAAATACCCGAGAAATGTTGAAACGACAGGCGTATTGTAAATCACTGCGTAGCTACTGTATGAGGACATTATTAATTCTGTTTTTATTGAGTTTTTTAATAATTATTACGAGTGTGATTTTGCACATATATTATCCTATTTCTAGACATGTTTATAATGTTGCTGCTGAACATTCTTTTAGTGACCTACCGCCACATGAATTATCTTATAGACTTGCGCTGCGCAATAACACTTTCATTAGTATGTTACATCATTCCCATCAGACTAGTAATGCCACTAATTGTTGGGTGTGTGGCCGACTCCCTCCCTATCAGAATAACAAAGGAGTTCTGCCTTTCTTTCCACATCCGTTCACACATAATGGCTCCTGTGGAGCATGGTTTAGTTTACTAAATTCCATAGACCCAGACACAGCAGTTTATCAACAACATTGGATATGGGGAAATCTGAATCTAGTTTTATTCAAAGTCTGTCACCCTAATAAGGAGGGTCACCCCAGTAGAACAGGAACTGATCTAGAAAATGAAGTGTATAAATTAGGTAATTTTACACCTAATCTTATGATTCTGAATGTCAAATCCGAAGTTGAACTAATTCTGCCCACTATGTCAGTATTTCCAGTTAAGGGTGAATTATGTGTAAGAAAAGTTGGTTCCATACATATGGGCCACAGCAAATGCGTTACTACAGTAGAATATAGTGATCAAGGTAAATCTTCATTTAGAGCTTCTCGCCATTCTTACTTTATATGTGGTCAGACGGCATATATGCGTCTGCCTCTAGATTGGGATGGTACCTGTTACATAGCATTCCTTTTACCACCTGTTTTCCTAGCTCCTCCTGATTATTATCGAAATGTTCATTTAGTACACAATAGAGAGCGAAGAGATCTCCCAGTTGTCGATTATACTGAGACGGCATGGGACAAGTATGTAGATTTCAATAAAGGTATCTTTCCCTATATAGGTACAATATCAAATAGTAAGCTGATACGTAGACTAACCAAGACTCTTGAAGCTGTAGTAAACGAGACTATAGCCGCCCTAGGCAATCTGACAGAGGAACAATCAGTGATGAGAATTGTTGTTCTCCAGAATCGTCTTGTCCTTGACGTCATCCTGGCCGATAGGGGCGGAGCTTGCAGGGTCATCGGATCCAGCTGCTGCATATTCATACCAGAAAATTCGCCATCTGTATATAAAGCTATAACACGCCTTCATAAGATTGTGAGCCAGATACACGAGAATCCAGGCACTTGGACGTGGTCCGGGTGGTTTTGGAGTGTGATATCAGCCTGGGGATTGAGAGTTCTATCATTCCTAGGTATTGGCCTTCTTATGCTCTTCAGTTGCTGTTTATGCCTGCAATGTGGACCAGCAATTTGTGGTCTGTGTGCCACATCGTGCATTCCATATCAAGGTTTTCGTTCAAAATGCCGGAAGAAGAAGGAAGAAGAAATGATGCTCCATGAGCAAATCGATGGAATAATGAAGATTGATATCTCTTGAAGGGCAAGTAGGGGACAAGGAGGGAATGTGGAAATGTGGATTTTCCTGATCAGTTATGTCCCCTATCTTGGACCCCAACGGTTCTATATGCATGTTACAAGTACATGTATGTTCCCTCCAATTCCAGTTTCCAAGACGCAAACATATGTGCGTCCACCGTCAACATGTTCTCTGTCAGATCCGCCATCAATGGGCTGGATATTCGATTCCTAAGTATGAAAGGCCACCGACTTTATATGGCTAAGTTACTCTATTTTTACAGTTCAGGCAGAGTAGGCCCGATTCTGTCCTCAAAGCCTTTCCCTGCTTTCTGTCTCTGACAGCTTCAGCTTGAGCTCGCATCTGTATCCATGAACTTTGTCCTACTCCCTGTGCAGCTAACGGTGCCTGCCTCGGCCAGTTTCGCCTGCCTGCCAAGAAGCTGTATTTCACCTTCGAATTATCTACTTTGCTTTTCAGCCGATGCATTCCTGTCTAGTGATTTAGGTAAACATTTCCTTTAGCTCCCAAGCAAAGGACTCGGCCTTTCCGTCCTCATGCAAGTAATTCATAGCCCTGTCACCATGGAATATTCCCATCCTCTCGCCATTCAGTGTAGACACTTAGACGCTTGTACACACACGCACAGTCAGTATAGAATAGATTCTGCCCGAGAGTCCTTCCTTGTGGATAACATAGTTCTCTAAACATAGGATGTTAGATATGATTTGGGATTAGGTTGACTTGACCCCCCCAGACTTTTCGTCTCCACATGTAGAGCTAAATGTCAAGTCCCCTTCACCCCCTAGTTGCACGTCAATTACACGTCATGCTGCTGCGCGCGCATCTATGTTAAGTATTATCTTATAGATCCACCTATGTATGATAATCAGAGCCAATCATGTTTCTTTTTGCTCCTTATTACGCCTAGTTTCGATTACATATTTACTATGTCATTTCTCTTATCAATTGTTACGCCTTCTACATTCGTTTCATTGTAATGTATGACCTATAAAAGTTACTTCTTGTCAATAAAGTATTGTACTTCACTTCCTGAACCCTCGTGGTGACGGAACCTGAAGGCCGCCACTCGAGTCGGCCATTTTGGAATAAAGCCCATTCAGAAAACCTCTTATACCACGGATTCTGCCTCTTATTATTCTGAGCTATTTTACTTTATTTTAGATTCCGTATGAAATTCAGTCTAGGTAAAAGAATATTTACCACAGAAGAGCATACTACAGCCGTGAAATAATAACCGAGAAAGTTCATCAGACGAGGTCAAAAAAAGATCAAGTAAAATAATCAGATAGCAAATTGCCTGTGCAGATAAGTGGTGAAGAATTTCTATAAAAAGTTGCAGGAAACATGAACAGACAACGGAGAGAAGATGCAATGTGTTTTAAAGACCTCTTGCGTGAGATACTCTTGCTGGGGTATGTTTTTCAAACAAAAGTGCATACACATCTTTGGTTTCAAAGCTACAATCCCTGCTGTGTGAAATGGCTTTTAAAACCACAGAGGGAGAAAGACATGTGACTACCCAGTTCCTTCACATGAACCTGTCAAGGTATGAAAAAAGAAAACAGGCAATAATCATATCAAAACGTGTGGGAATGAACACATATGCACTGTTATGTGTTAGAAAACTAAAGTGAAGGGTAATCAAGAAAACAGAAACTGTTGCCTCAATATGGTACGCATGGTGCGCTTTTATCGATGTCCAATTGCACATGCGCACCACATAGTCATTGTGCACAAGAGCTCAGTATAAACAATGTATTGCGAACAAGTTCTATGCAATGTGAACACTTCTCATTAATGCACGCGGCATCCCTGACGACTGATTAGGTGGAAGCTTAGCCCAAAATTAATGAATATGCCCTATTTCATTGTCTAATTCCAACATAAAGGCAGCTATAGGCTGCCATAAAAATGGATGTGCTAGATAGGTCCTTACACCTTTTATGCACCACTGCACACTTCTGCCTACTGTAGTAAGACTTGAAGGTGTAGGCAGGGTCGGATTGGGAATCAGGCATTGTTCGATGGGCCAGTGCCTCAGGGTCACCTAAGGTTCGGTTTTGGGGCCTCTGTAAGCGGGCAAAAAAGACATTTCCCCACTCCTTGCCAGTCCACTTTAATCTGATGCCAGCATCATAAAGCACTCCCCTGACATGCTGTAAACTGAGGCTGGGGTCCAGGTGTTGCTTTAGCCTTAGGGGCATTCTCACCTCGGTGCACTGCCTTGCGTGCTCAGCCAGAGTCCACTTCCTTTACCCCCTCCCCAGCCCATTATAGCCTCAGGGCATTTAGCTGGCAGGGAGGTGTCAAAAAGAAGCAGTGTTCCCGCCAGGCCATCACATAGGGGGGTGCAATGAGGATGTGTTGTATGCAGGGGCCTCGCAGGGGGCGCAGGTGATATTTGGCCAATCTCACCTAACCCCCCTTACTCCCACCCTCCTGAGCAGCAGCAATATGCTTTTTGACACCTCCCTTCCCAGCTAAATGCCCTGAGGCTATAATGCGCTGGGGAGGGGGTTAGACAAGAGGCCTCCTTAGCAGCCACCTGCTGACACCTCAGCCCCAGTGTCTTTTAAGCCTTGCTGGTGGTGAGGAGAGGGTTGCATTAATTGAAAGTAGCACCATGGTCAGAGCTGCAGGCGTTGAAACTGGGTTTGAGTCCCAGCGCCAGCTCAACAATCTTTTAATCTGGGCACATCACTTAATCTTCACTTAATCTCCATACTGAAAATGAAAATGAATTTGATCATGTGTAATGTAACTGGTGCTCTTGTCTCCTATGACTTTGGGCTGAGTTCACCCTATACAAAACTATAACAAAAACATAACTAGCCAGATTACAGTGAGACTAACCAGATGTGTAATATGGGCCACTTTTTTGGGAGTGGTTTCTGAACTAAAATTATAGGCAATGATACCTTCTCTGATAGATGTTGAAAACATTTTTTCATTTCTCCTTGTTTGAATATCTATCTTTACAAGTATGTCTCACCCCAAGGAATACAAATCCTCTTTCTCCTTCTTTTACGCTTTCTTTTTCTCTCTGTCACCGGCTTTCCTTTCATTCAACACTGTCAATGATGTCAACATAGGTGAACTCTAACCTACAGCACTGCATACACTGGAGTGTTTGATTTGAATGTCATTTATACGTTTTCTTTCAATTTACTCTTAAGTTACTGTGGCCTAGTGGTTAAGGTCACTGACTCTTACTCCAAAGGTTATATGTTCAAATCTTGGTGTTTCAGTGGTTGTAGTCACTGTGTTAAGAAGTATAGGCAATGGCCCTTTCTTTGGAAAATGTTTTTTTTTTTCCTTGTTTGAAGATCTCTCTTAATAAGTATGTCTTACCCCAAAGAATACATATCTTCTCACTCCCTCAGTTGCTCTTTCTTTTTCTCTCTCTCTCTCCCTCATTCCTTCCATTTAACACTGTCAATGATGTCAATATAGGGGAACTCTAACCTACGGCACTTCATACACTGGAGTATTTGATTCAAATGTCATATATAGGTTTTCGTGCAAAGTGCTCATGAGTCACTGTGAACCAGTGGTTAAGGTCTCTGACTCTTACTCCAAAGGTTATCTGGTTAAATCCAGTGGCGGCTCGCAGAGGGAGTGCTGCGGGCAGTGGAGTGGGGTGGGCAGGGTGGGGTGTAGTGGAGTCGGACATACGACGACATGGAGTAAGGTAAGTAAATAAATAAATAAAACTATTTACCTTGCGCTCGCTGCATCGCCGAATTGGCGCAAAACTGGACAAAAGACATGGGGGTAACCTCTCCCATGTCCATACCGTCCCCTGGAAGGGGCCCCTGAATCTTTCCAACCCTCTCCCGTGGGTACTTAAGGGTTTACCTGGCTGTAGGACCTATGATTCGACTTGGACAAGATTCAGAACTGAAATCACTACACTTCGACAGTGTGGGCACTCTCGACTTTGCTGGACTTCGTTTGGGCCTGACTTTGTCTCCCTCTCTGTCTACTGCATCATCTGTGCCTGTGCACTGTACAGGATCTGTGTAGGACTTGTGGAGCATCCAAGACACCGGAAGATAATCTCCATTGGAGTTAACAAGTCACTCCCCTGCATTCGCAGGCACCACAACACTCCTGACAGGTCTGCTGATCCCGAGCTGCTCCGGGCTCCAAAAGGTTCAGCAACACAAGAGGTAGGTTTCTTCATCCCTCAAGGCCTGAGCTACCCTCTTTACAAGTCTGAGGTCACAAGACCTTGTAGGGGCTGCAATACTAGAACCCCTGTGCACCACATACTTTTTCAAGTGCATATGCTTGTTGGAAATTCTGCAGCAAAAAGTGCATTAGGCTTTGAGTAGCCCCAACCTCTGGCACCTTTCCATACAAAGATCTTCAACCACCTCGCACCGAGTGCTCAGTGGCCTGTTGTTGTGTAAAGCTGCTTGATGTCCTCTCGTGACTCCTGTGTCTCCAGTCTGTGAGTCCAATTGAGGGGCAACTTTGCTTTTCCTGGGCTTCCCTGGTTGCTCCTGGCTTACCCTGACTGCCCTGCTTGTGGTGAGTTTCCTCGACCTTGCTGTCCGAACCGTACGCTTCCTTGACCTTCTGCATGGATTGCTTTTGCCAAGGCTTGTTGGTGCTCCCGCCTGACACTGACCCCTCAATACTCGTCATCCTTTGTGGGAAAGCTCACACCCAACTCCTGGTCATCCTCAATATAGTATGGTCACGGCAGCTGCAGAGTCAAGGTCACCGTCAACTGTCTCTGTCCCCTCTGCTTTCAGGTACTCCTCGGCAAGAATCCACATTTGGATTCTAACCAACACTTTCTCCTCCTCCAGCAGCTGCACTTTCCTGAAGTCCTCCATTGGGTTCGATGGCGGTTTCCGACGCCACTTTATATCCTATGCGGATCACTGACGAAATATCGAGAAGGAGAATATCGAATTGACAAAATATCGAGATAAAAATATAGAATGCCAAAATATCGAAGCCCTATCTCCAAACAGGTAAGTACAAAAATATAGAATCCAAAATATCGTTGTAAAAAATATAGTTAGTCAAAATATCGAATTTTTTAAATGTCTTAAAATGAATGTAAAATTCATGAAATAATACATATAATTAACTGAAACATACTTAAAAATACTTAAATAACTTTAAAATTAATAAATAATTAATGTAAGTAAAAAATAATAATACATATATATTAACGTAATATTAATTAAAAATATGCAATATTTTTTGCGTAGAATAGCGGGCGGGTAAAATTTATTATTACCACTCCAGTAAGTGCAATAGTAGGGAAAGCGTTGGATAGCGGGAGGGTAAAAATTACTATTCCCACTTCAGAGAGTGCAACAGTAGGGAAAGCGTTGGATAGCGTAGGGGTAAAAATTACTATTCCCACTCCAGACAGTGCAATAATAGGGAAAGCATTGGATAGCGTAGGGGTAAAAATTACTATTTCCACTCCAGAGAGTGCAACAGTAGGGCAAGCGTTGGATAGCGTAGGGGTAAAATTTACTATTCCCTCTCCAGAGAGTGCAACAGTAGGGAAAGCGTTGGATAGCGTAGGGGTAAAAATTACTATTCCCACTCCAGAGAGTGCAACAGTAGGGAAAGCGTTGGATAGCGGGAGGGCAACATTTACTATTCCCAATCCAGTCAGTGCAACAGTAGGGAAAACGTCAGATGGTGTAGGGGTAAACATTACTATTCCCACTCCAAAGAGTGCAACAGTAGGGAAAGCGTTGGATAGTGTAGGGGTAAAAATTACTATTCCCACTCCAGAGAGTACAACAGTAGGGAAAGCGTTGGATAGCGGGAGGGTAAAATTTACTATTCCCACTCCAGTGAGTGCAACTGTAGGGAAAGCGTTGGATAGCGTAGGGGTAAAAATTATTATTCCCACTCCAAAGAGTGCAACAGTAGGGAAAGCGTTGGATAGCGTAGGGGTAAAAATTATTATTCCCACTCCAGTGAGTGCAATAGTAGGGAAAGCGTTGGAGAGCATAGGGGTAAAAATTACTATTCCCACTCCAGTGAGTGCAATAGTAGGGAAAATAATAATTTAATATTTTATTAAAAATAAATAAATTATCAATACCAAAAAAAGTATTAAAATTAATTACCAATCACACAATATTTAATAATTAATTAATTATAAATACCAATTTTTTATTTTTAATTACCTATTAGTAATTAATTAACAGCCAATTAATTTTCAATGCCAAAAATTAATAAATAAAATAATACCAATTAATAATTAATTAATAATACATTAATTAGCAATATACTAAAAGTATTTCAATAATTAATTATTCACAATTAAATTAATTCCCGCCATATTTCCCTATAAACCCACAACCCGCTACAAATAATAAATTAATACAATTAACATAATTATCAATTAAACAATTAATACAAATTACCAATTAATACAAATTATTTACCAATTAATATTTAATCAACAACCAATTAATTTTCAATACCAATTATTAATTACCTAATACCAATTAAAGTACTTCCCACCCTATTCTCCTATAAACCCACAACCCGCTACAGAAGTAAAACGCAAAATTAAATTAAAAATAATTAATAATTCCTAAAAATTATTATTTAATGTACTATAATTAAATTACTTCCTACCCTAATCCCCTATAAACCCACAACCCGCTACGGAATTAAATTACACAAAAATTTAATAACATAAAATTAATTACTTTAAAAATATTCAAACATACATTCCAAAATTAATACATACTTTTAACACATATACTAACACTTAAAACACTATAAAATAATTAGATATTTTTAACAACTCTATTATGACTGTCGATATTACTTACTTCTACATTATTTAAATCGATATGTCTTACCTGATTTTCGATATTCTTCACCACTATATTTTGGCAATTCGATATTCTGTCCATTCTATATTAAAAACTCCATATTCTGTCCTGGCGATATTTTTTATTCGATATTATGTCTGTTTACCACCTATGCACCCGGCTTCCCTAGGATAGGTAATTGGGTACTACGGCATCCACAGGTGGGAGGGCTCTCCAACCTTGTCTTCCACAGGGTTTCTTCAGGGTCCACTCTGAAGGGTCCTTAATCTTTAAAACTCCAAATGCATCTTTCACATAGAGTTGTACAGAGCAAGTGGTCGTGCTCGCACACTGCACACGTCCTCGTGGGGTCCCTATCTACTCACCTTGGGTGGTTCCTTGGGGTCCTAACAATTCTACATCCTCTCAACATCATCCTGACTCGAGTCGTGGTTCTTCAACTTCATTCTTAGTATATGGTTTGGTCCCCCCCTGGGGCCCATTGTGTACTAGTGCTATTTACTGTAATTTCTTTGCTAAAGTATTGCGTGCTTTGTGTCTGTGTCCGTGTAGGAGATAATGTAATGTACTAGATAGTGTTATATAATAAATATATATTTTTATAACTACTGTGTGGTTCTCTTTCATTTAATCTATACCATAAGATTGCATTCTGGTAAAACAAGCTGCTTTACACTCCTTCAAGCCTAAGCCTGAGGCTGCTCTACACAGCTACTACTTAGATAGTTTTCTAAGGTTGTCTGAGACCTCTTAAATCACCATAAGGGTTGTCTGGATTGTGCAAGGTGCCCACTTACATTAGCGGACATCAAATACCTTGCCAGCTTTTCACATTAATGTGCAGAGGTTGAGATTCAAGCCTGCATAGGTTTACCAGATAAATCATTTTGTAGTGATTAACTGAAAAACCACTAATACTAGGCTCATGTAATACAAGCTTAGAATAAGCAAGTTCTACTGAACTTGGGGTTGGGTAAGTTAAGGGTCTAGCACACCCTTTCTCCAACTTAAGAGAGTTGAGCTCCCACTAGGTTAGGTAGGTGTAACACCACACTGATGAATACAGGGCCCCAGCTAGGCCCGCAAGTACAAAGGGTTCGCCCTTCTGCGTACAAAATACTAGAAGGAAGTTGGCACGGAAACTGCAAATACAAAGACAAAGTTTATTACCTTCAAAGGTGGTCCTACAACCTACGCAACACTCTACAGTATTGCACAGAGTAGCACAAAGAACTTGTGCACATGGTCCCCTTTTATACACAATAGAGGGGCTCATAAGTAGGCGGATACAACACGAAGCAAGATTTATGACCTTATATGGACATGTTCAGTGCATGATCAATATGTGGGCGGAGTTAACAGTTACTTGAAACCCGTTAAAACATATTGGAGCAAGGCCTAATTAGTGGCAGGTGTGATCAGTTCTGGACATGCGCCAAACACACAAAGGGGTTATTTATAGACTGTTGCTAGGCAGATCTCAGGAGTGACTGGCCAAGAGGTAGGACTCTTCTCGTGCAAAGCACATCGTTTCATGGTCATACAAAATGGCGGACAGCTATACATAATGGAGTCTGAACATTGGTCAATATAAGGCAGAAAACGTAACTTCAGACATGAAGAGCACATGTCTTCAGTAAATGCTTAATCATATCGCTGTTTTATTTACAACAGACGACCCTTTCAGCATTTGCTGAAGACACTCGGCCTACTAGGATAGTCGAGATAATCATCATTTATATCTATTCTCATCATCTCGGTTATTTCTTTGTTTATGCTCTTTTGATAGGTAACATCAGCAACAGCTTTCTTATTGGGGATGCAGAATGAAACACATAGAGTACATATCATAGGACCGCATTGAATACACATACAACACGTGAACAATATTGCTACAATAATGCATAGACCAGTAAGGACTTTCCATCCCCACGTAGTAATTAAAGTCCAAAACCATCCTGAAAAGGTCCAAGTACCGTTTTCTGTATGAAGGTCAGCAGCAATTTTATGCAATTTATTAATAGCTTGATAAACTGATGCTGTATGATCAAGGATGAATACACAACAACTACTCCCTATAATTCTACAGGCTCCACCCCTATCTGCTAACATAACATCTAGGACCATACGATTCTGTAATGCAACAATTCTTGTGATTTGTAATTCTTCTGTAATGTTCCCGAGAGCAGCAGCAGTTTGATTCGTTACAGCCTCAACAACCCTGGTTAATCGTCGAACCTTCCTACTATTCAAGGCAGCTCCAACGAAGAAAAACAGTCCTAGATTAAAATCAATATACTGTTGCAAACTGGTATCCGTCTGATCAACATCATCAACAGATAGAGTGCGTTTATACCTGTTTACAGTCACATTGTTTAACAACTTCAAGTTTTTGTGATAAGACGCAGGTGCTAAGAATACATGGGGTAATAAAAAGGCCACATAGCATACCCCGGACCATCCGGCAGGCAAACGATAGTAACCTTTATTGCCGCACACAAAATAAGTATTGTGGGAGGCCAGAAAGGTACTGTTATTTAATCCGCCGATATTTAGCACAACAATGCAGTCACTAACACCAACAGGAATATAACCAACACTTTGGATACACAAGTCTGCTTGGGCTTGTGCCACTGAAATTACAAATTTCTAATTTCCATTAGTGTCTCTAGTGTTCGTGAAGATACAGGGAATTGATTCATTGTCTGGTCGGTATTCTTCCCATTCCCATTTTGTTCCATTGGCATGTGGATAGCCTTCTTTATCCGGATGACACTCTTTGTTAAGTCTGAAGAGTAATCGTCCCACTGTAGGTTTGCGTGTGGCAAAAAGCAAAGTATACCATGCCCTACAAGAGCCATTGTGCGAGAAAGGGAGAGGTATAAATGGTGTTCCCCCTTTCTTCTGATGTGCCGGCATATCCAACAATTGGTAGCATTTGTAGCAACGTGGGTATGATGCAGCATCTGGATGAAAGTATTATCCAGATAGGATTGCCGATGCTTCAATTCTTGATATGGAAGGGTGTAGAAATAGTGCTCCTCAGGCACTGGAGTAGACACAACAAGCAACTCACGGGCAGGAATTACATCCTCAACAAACCACGTGGTTGTAGCAGCAATTGCTATAGCAGCAACAAAACCTATCACACAGAAAATGTTCTTCTTCTTCATTTTCAAAACAAATATCAATATCTTCCTGAAACTTAGAAAAGGTTGTCAGAACTCTTCCCCCTAGGCAGCGGTTGATTTCTTCACCATCGGGCCAAGACGGGTGTCACTACACTAATGCAGGGCTGATCCCCCCCCCTTGCCTCATTGGCTCTCCGTTTCACTAACCTAGGGGCTGCTCTGACAACATATTTAAATACTTCAGAAATTCACTTCCTCGGTCTGAGGTGATATCTTCTTACTCCAGGGGTCGATTGGTCCGGGAAGAGCTCCTCAGCGTCGTCCGGGTCCACAGCATGGCCTTTCTTCACAGTCAGGATGTCTCGATGGTCGGTCAATACAGCAGGCTCCACCAATCCGGGTGGCACTCTACGACAATGTATGGAGTGAATCCAATTTTTGCAGTTAGAGACCCGGACAGAAGTTCTCGTTGCAAGCAAAACCTGCTCAGGACCGCACCATCTTGGTTCTAAACTGCTCGTCCTTTCAAAAGTTTTGATCAAAACAAAATCGCCGGGCCGAAGATCGTGGCCTTCACCTGTGGACCGGTCAGGGAGCGCTTCTCGAACCTGTTGATGAATAGAGACCAACTTATCAGTTAACTGTGCCAAATAATCACTCATCATTACACAAGGTACATCATACACTGACTTCGGTTTTGGTGGACCCCAAATATTCATCGGACGCCCAGACACAATCTCATATGGCGTGAGACCGGTGCGAGAATGTGGCACTGATCTGATTGACAATAATGCCAGAGGTAAAGCATCTGGCCAAGTCAGGTAAGTGGAGGCTTGTATCTTCGCTAATTTAAGTTTCAAAATCCCATTATACTTCTCAACCAATCCCGCAGACTGAGGGTGAAACACTGCGTGGAATTTCTGCGTAATTCCTAATCCTTCAGGACATATTTGATAACGTCCGCTATAAAATGAGGTCCGTTATCACTCCACAACAATCTGCAAACACCATATCGAGGGAAGAACTCCTTCAATAACACCTTAGCTGTAGTAATTGCAGTATTGTCTTTCGTAGGGTATGCCTCAATCCACTTGCTGAAGGCACAAACCACTACTAGAACATACTTCAGATTATTACAGCGTTCAAGCTGAATATAATCCATTTGCAAAACTTCAAAAGGTGCAGCGGGTGTTGCAAATCCTCCTGCTGGAGTTCGTGTCCCTTTTCCTGGATTGTACTTTAGGCAAATCATACAAGTTTGCACCACTCTCTTTGCCGTGCTAGCAATCTCTGGATGCTCCCAAACTTGGGTGAGCAATTTTACAATTGCGGAAGCACCAACATGTGCTAGCCCATGTGCCATCTGAACCATAGGTTGTACAAAAGCTATGGGTAACTTCCATTTATCCATTTGCTTATTTCTCCAACAACCTTCATCATCCAATTCTCCGTCAGTAGACCATTGCTCCCGTTCTTTGTCGGAAGCTGTCCTCTGTATCTCTAACACTTCTCTCCTAGCATCGTGCCATCTTTCTGCCTGCGACTTCACAACATACATTGCAGTAGTGTCAGGCTGCATCGCAGTATCTCTTGCTACTCGATCCGCCAGAGCATTCCCTTACCCCACTCTATCTATCTCTTTCTTATGTGCATTGCATTTAACTATGGCAATCTTCTTTGGATATGTTAATGCAGTCAAGAGGTTGTGGACTAACTCTCCATGCATTATCTGTGCTCCATGTGACGTTAGAAACCCTCTCTCCTTCCAGAGCAACCCAAAGTCATGCGCTACCCCGAAGGCATAGCGGCTATCCGTATAGACATTTACACACAATCCTGCACTAAGCTCACATGCTCGTGTTAAAGCTATCAGTTCCGCTGCTTGAGCTGATTTCTGCGGTATGCGTGCTGTCTCCACTATTGTTTGTAGCGTGGTGATTGCATATGCTGCTGAGGTCGTACCATCTGGTAGCTTCAGGCACGACCCATCTACCCACAATTCTCCATCTACATCCGTAAAGGGCGTATCCTGGAGATCATTACGACCCTTTGTCTGTTCCTCAGTTACGAAAATGCAATCATGTGTTTCCTGTGCCTCAGACTGAGTCTCCGGAAACGGCAATAATGTGGCCGGATTTAGTGTTGCGCATCTCTTCAATGTGATATGAGGAGCCAACAATGTTAGTTCATATCCTGTTAGACGAGCATTAGTTAAGTGCTGCGTCTTTGTCTGATTCAGCAGAGCATCAACAGCATGGGGAACCAACACCAATAGCTTATGAGATAACACAATTCCTTCACTTTGGCGTATTGACACAGCTGTCGCCGCAACCGAGCGAAAACATCCAGGCAGTGCTCGGGCGACAGGATCAAGTACTGCCGAAAAATATGCACAAGGGCGCTGCTTGTCACCGTGCATCTGTACTAAAACTGATAACGCAAATCCATCTCTTTCATGTACATACAATGTAAAGGGCTTCGTATAGTCAGGGGTGCCTAACACTGGTGCTGAACAAAGGGCTTGTCGTAATTGTTGAAAAGCATTTCCACACTCGTCTGACCAGGGAAGGGGAGTTGGAGTGTCTTTCGTCAAAAGTGCCAACAATGGTTTAACTATGCGTGAAAAACCCAATATCCATTGCCTACAGAAAGAAGTGAGTCCCAAAAAGGCACGCACGTCTTTCTGTGTGGAAGGTACTGGAGTGTCCAAAATCGCTTGGATGCGATCTAATGTGAGTGCACACCCCTCCGTAGACAAAAGGTGACCTAGGTAGGTTACCTTTGGTCTACAGAATTGTAATTTTTTCTTCGATACTTTGTGATTGTGCGATGCCAAAAAGGAAAGCAAGGATAATGTGCACGTCTCACATTGCTCAGGAGTATCGGCCGCCAACAAGATGTCATCGACATATTGTATGAGGGCCACCCCTTCAGGTAAAACAAAGGAATCTAACTGTCTTTTCAATGCTTGACTATAAATGCTAGGACTTTCTGTGTAACCTTGAGGAACTCTACAAAATCGATATGAACGATTATTCAAAGTGAAACCGAAAAGATATCGGCTATCAGGATGAATGGGAATCAAAAAGAAGGCATTTTTCAAATCAATAACAGAGAACGTGGTGGCCGTTGGCGGGACCATAGTAAGTAATGTCATAATGTCAGAAACCACTGGGTATTGGGGTATCACTATCTTATTCACCTCCCTCAAATCAATAATGAAGCGATAAATCCGAGTATCAGTATCTTTTTTCAAAATCGGAAGGATAGGACTATTGCATACATTATAGGAAACCTCCTCCACTACCCCCGCCTTAATGAGATCCTGCACTATCAGTGTGAGTGCCTCCTTCCCCTCCTGCGAAATACGATATTGAGGTAGGCGTGGTAACACAGCTCCCTCCTTTACCCTAATGTGTACCGGGGGTATAACCATCCGTCCCACATCAGTATCCGAGGTGGCCCACAGAGTGCGGGGTAGCGAAGCCAATGCGGTATCCTCCGCAACCACACACATCCTTCCTGTCCTCGGATAGTTATCGTTTAGAATCACACGCACTCCTTCAGGGGAGCAACGGATTGTGGCTCTCGGATAGTTATCGTTTAGAATCACACCCACTCCTTCAGGGGAGCAACGGATTGTGGCTCTGAAATGTTTAAGCATATCCAGACCCACAATGTTATCAGGCGTGTTCGGGGAAAGCAAAAACGGACAAGGTGTAGAAAACTTATTAACATGAAATGCAAGGGGTTGTGATAATGGGCTAAGTGAAGGTGTGCCATCGAACCCTATCGATGTAACCGTTAAGCCAGACAGGGGAGCCCTCGGAACCAATTGTTTGGACAAAGCGCTACGAGTAGCTCCTGTATCAACCAGAAACCGATCAGTAGAACCCATCACACGTGCTGTAAAATAAGGACCCCTCTGATCTACTGGCACTTCAACTGATTCCTCCCCCCATCCTACGCACTCCTATGCATGCCGTGAATCGTGATACCCAGGGCGGTCACAATCGGACATTTGATACTGGTTTTGTCGATCAAACACATTAAGCCCATCACGTGGCCGCATATTAGAGTCAAATCGAGCACGATCAGTTAAATATCCTCTAGGTCCCGAGAAACCTCCTCTACCTCTCATCGGCCCCTGGCCACGCCCCTGGCACTGTGCCTGCAATACCGGACAATCCTGGGCCCAATGACCCAACTGTTTACAATACGCACATTGATCCTTAGTTACATCTGGGCGACCAAAAGGGGGCCCATAAAATTCTCTTCCACCTCTCTCAGCACCCCGGCGAGGCGGACCATACACTTGCGCTAGCATCACCTTCGTTTTTAAGTCTTTCGACTTCTTTTCTTCGTTACCCTTCGCTTCTTGTTCCTGACGCTCATAATACTGAGCCATCGTCAGGAGGGATGCCGGAGACGATGTGGTCCAAGAGCTTTCACTCGCTTTTAATCGAGCTGCTACTCCTGGTAATAAATTCGACACATATTTATCAACAAAAAGATGGCGACCCGTATCATCCATAAGTGACTGACCGCTAAAATCATGAATTGTTTCCTCAAAGCGCGTAAAGAAATCAGATACGGATTCATCAACCTTCTGTTTACATGAGGCTAACATATTCCAATCAATCTTTTTAGGGGGGATAATCGTTTTCAGCTTAGTCAAAATAGCAGTTGGAAGATCTAAAATAAGCTGAGGCGGCTTTTGCGCGGGTTTTCTGTCTCTATCCTCATCTTCTATGTCAGACCATTTCGCCTTGAAAACAGTCAGATCATCTACTTTCCGTACGGATCTCCACATATCCGGTGGTAAAATAAGCCCAAAGAACAAATCTATGTCCGCTAAGGTCATAGTACAAGAATTTAAAGCCCAATCAACTTCCTCGTAAAAGGCGGCTGGATTCTTTCGGGGATCAGGTAGCGCTTTCTTCAATGCCATAACATCAGCCCTATGCCAATGAGTA
The DNA here is from genome assembly GCF_964204655.1 of Triturus cristatus. NCBI lineage: Eukaryota > Metazoa > Chordata > Amphibia > Caudata > Salamandridae > Triturus > Triturus cristatus. The sequence continues at coordinate 1,075,731,616 of NC_140591.1, read as the reverse complement.
TAAACCCAATTGTACACAAAATATCCTCGAGCATCAGGGGAAGACATATCCGAACTAGTACCTGCCCCTTTGGGAGGAACGTACAGAGGCGCTGCCTCTCGCACCGGCTTAGCATGCACTAATTCAATCTTATCTGACTTAAGGATAGACGACTGTTTTCCGCCGGCATTTGGATTCGATTGCTCCTCCTCCCCTTTCTTTTGGCGCGCTTTCTCTTTGAATTCAAACGTCGCATCCCGTAACGCAAACAGCCGTCGAACCGCATCGGGTACCGTAGAGGGAGAAAAGACACCGTTACGTAACGCTTTAGAATCTAATACTATATCATCAGACTCAAGAACATCAGAATATTTCCGAAAGGCAGTAACCACTTCGTCAGAAAAAGTTTCAGCAAAGTATAACTTTTCCCTATCCTGCCAAACTTTCAATTATGCCAATAATTCAGTAAGAGATAGCTTATCTTTAAGCGCACGAAAATAAATTTTCCGAAGCTCACCCATACGATCAGTTGATAACATGGACCGCGTGTCTACCTGTTCCTTAAGCAATCCAGGATCCTTGACTCCCAGAGCGGACGGGCCAACATAAGGTGGCGGAGAGCGATCTAACAGAGAAAAATCATCTTCAAGATCAGTAAGGACAGGATAAAGAGGCTGCCGAACAGCATATTGACCCGATATCTGCAACCTATGCTCTTTCTCCTGCTTTTCCGCCAGTTCTTTTCCCTCACGCTGTCTCGCTTCCTGTGCTATCACATGATCCTTTTTCCGTCGTTCTTTGTCACTCAGCGCTTTTTCACCTTTCTCGCGCTCACGTACTTCTTTCGCCCACAATCGTATACATTCAAACATGTCTTGTCTCGCACGCCGCTTACATATACACTGCTCCACATACTCAATCTTACGCATATCAAACGATCCGTACAAAGGCCATCGCAACTCAGGAACCTTCTTGGTATATTTCCTCCACAATGTGCTGTACATTATAGGGGAAAGACCGTATTTCACATACATGTCCCTATTAGGAGTCCCCTCTGGGGGGGCTGGTTCAGATTCCTCAAGACTTAATCGGTTTCCAAAACAGCAGCACCACTTACGGAGTGCGCTCAAAGCAGGCATGTTCAAGAATAGTGCAAAATATGCAATATTATCAAAACAAATGGCACTTAAACGTTGCGCCGTTCAAATTCAAACGCCCCCGGAGAAATATCTCCACATTACCTGCCTATATGTGTTGCAACGCATATATTTCCACATTACTTATCTCAAAACATGACCGGTCATCACAAATCAAATCAAATAGCCTGGTCCACTCAGGCTTCAAAAAGCTTGCAGCAAGCACCGTACAACGGTTCTTACCAATCAACAGCGCCAAGATTCCAACTGCCAAGTTCCAAATTCGCCCAAACGGCCATTGCACGGCAGGATCGACAGAAGGGGTCTCAGTCAAGGACCGGCGCCACCCAGATGGTCAGCTCGGAAGGGAAGGAAGAAAGCCTCGGGATGCCAGGACTAAAACCGCCGCTGGCAGTGATCACATCCCCGGCAAGGTTCCACTCCTTCGTCACGACCAATCCTTCGAGTATCCGAGTCGCCGATGAGCCCCACGTGACGGGCGCCAATTGATGAATACAGGCCCCAGCTAGGCCCGCAAGTACAAAGGGTTCGCCCTTCTGCGTACAAAATACTAGAAGGAAGTTGGCACGGAAACTGCAAATACAAAGACAAAGTTTATTAACCTTCAAAGGTGGTCCTACAACCTACGCAACACTCTACAGTATTGCACAGAGTAGCGCAAAGAACTTGTGCACATGGTCCCCTTTTATACACAATAGAGGGGCTCATAAGTAGGCGGATACAACACGAAGCAAGATTTATGACCTTATATGGACATGTTCAGTGCATGATCAATATGTGGGCGGAGTTAACAGTTACTTGAAACCCGTAAAAACATATTGGAGTAAGGCCTAATTAGTGGCAGATGTGATCAGTTCTGGACATGCGCCAAACACACAAAGGGGTTATTTATAGACTGTTGCTAGGCAGATCTCAGGAGTGACTGGCGAAGAGGTAGGACTCTTCTCGTGCAAAGCACATGGTTTCATGGTCATACAAAATGGCGGACAGCTATACATAATGGAGTCTGAACATTGGTCAATATAAGGCAGAAAACGTAACTTCAGACATGAAGAGCACATGTCTTCAGTAAATGCTTAATCATATCGCTGTTTTATTTACAACAACACCACACTTAGTATGTCTACTAAAGGAGATGCCAGTGGCTCTCTGCCTTCTAGATACAGTGATCCTTTCGTTCCAGGAAGTGAAAGCACTGTGTGCCACTAGGAAGCTGAAGACAGAGAGTGGTGCCAACACTCAACGCCTGGTAGAGGTGCTACTGTTAGATGACGTAAAGAAAACCCCTGGGTCAGATGAACAGGACAGAGTGGGTGGGGCAGGGAATGAGGATAGGACAGGAGGGGGCCCCCTCTATTACCTAGAATCTAACCCTGACCAGGGGGAAACTGATGGCTCCCACCTGGACAACTCCGATCTTCAAGAGATAAATGGAGAGGGCCTTGAGGGCCCCCTCTTTGTTCCTCCTGGAAGAGTGCAGCATTTACCAAGGAGATCTATATCTCCCTCTGCAGAGTCTAATCACTCAGAACAGTATGTAGGGACCTCTGTATCTGCTGCAGATCGGCGCATATAAATTCTCCCCGCTTCCACAGATAGAGTAAATCTACAGTCACACACGCAATCACTCATCATACACTAGGGCCCATGACACTAAATTCACGCTATTACTCTATCCACACTGAATATAGGAGAGGAAAACCTAAACCAATCTGCATATACAATGAGGTCAATGCGACCTTAATGACATTGTCCTGAGTCATGATTTAAAACATAGGAAATACATCTGAAGCTCAATAAATGACAAAGAAATAACCACCAGACACAGATATTCGAACAAATGCTTATTTATCTAAATTAGTCAAAATGAAAGTCAATTAGCAAAATCATTGTTCTCATAATTACCTATTCTAGCTAAATGGGTCAGGACTGGTCTCTCAGTAAAGTCTCTCGAGCTGCCGTCCTCAGCATGAAGTCCAGAGCGCGATGACCACAAGGAACGAGATGAATGTAAAGAGCGCAATGAACATGGACCCTCTCTAGTCTAACATTTTTATAGGGAAAATAACAAAATAAAAGTTACAAACAAATGTCGAATATCCGTTGAGCCGCTGAGCAGAGCGAGCAGGAAAGGAAGTCTCTTGGTTACATTTAGAAAACCTCCGCTCAGGAAAAATCACAAAAATAAAAAATACGGAAGAAGGAAACTCGAGTTTGCAAATGTTTCTTTCGTAAATGCTCTTCCTTGATATCTTAGCAGAGCCACCGCAGACTGGTCATTGTTCATTGTGGCTTTATCCTTGTCCAAGGACAGTTGGATTCGTTCCCGGAGCTGCTGTCCTGACGGAAAACTTTCTAACCAGGCAAAGGCTACGGTCAGGTGACTCTCGACCATGTTCAGCAAGGCCTCTCGTCAAAATTCGATCACTCGAGTGCAAGCTGTAAATTGCAGCCATCTTGTTTTAGGCCAAAACGGACCATCTTAATTAAAAAGAGACACAAACAACGTTACCACATCATAATGATTGTACAGTGTTAAACCCCACTAATACCCTCATGTGTATGTAATTATCTAGCCTTCAGCAACGCAATAAAGCATTAGTACACGTTATTTTAAACGCACAAACACAAAACAAATAGCACTTACAGCACTCATTTAATAAACCTGCACATTATTATTAAGCAACATATATGCAACCCACGTGTAGTTTCTCTCATTAGTAAATGTTGGTTAATCCGGACAAAACAAACTATTAATTAGTCGTTTCAAATTAGTGATTTTAAATCATAACATATAGACGAAACTGGAGCTTAAAACTCGATAAATTTTCAACAGAAAACTCTGCCCCAGCATATCTAGCAAGACGGACCACTCTTTTGATAGGGAATACCAACTGCTTGAACTTGAGAAAGCTAGGCTTAGGTTCAGGAAAGAACTATTGGCCCTTGACAATGATTCCCTAGAAGTCCAGAGACCTGGAAAAAAGTTGGGACTAGAGTCCCATGGTGGCAACAACAGTGTCCCTAGAGTTAAGGAACATTCCTTTGATAATAGGAACCTGAGCAAGATTGTCCCACACTACCATGCTGGGGATGACATCCTTAAATTGATAACTGCTTTAGAGAGGGCCTGTAAAGTTCAAAGGGTCCCTCCAGAGCAGTGGGCAGCAATCTTGTGGCTCTTCTTTGCTGACAAAGGTTGAGATAAGTTCCTCACTGTTAGAGAAGAGGATGCTGACAATTGCTCAATTTTGAAGAGTGCTCTCATTGTTGGGTTTGCCTTAACTGAACAGGACTAAGCTCTGAGACACCCAGAAGACACAGAATCAGGATTTTGTAGATAGTGCTAAAGGCTCTGGGAGGTTGGCTACTTGGCAGCAAAGTGCATGACTACTTAGCATATCCTTAATAATTGTCAAACCCAACTTTTGCACCAGTATCTGGTGGACTCAGATCTGACTTCTCACCAAGAATTGGGAAAGAAGGCAGATAAATGGGACTCAGAACCAGAATCAAACAGAAGAACCAGGGTGGTGGTGACCAGAAGAAAAAATCTTCCACAACCCAAGATAAAGGTGGGGTTAAGTCTAAAGAGAAGTCCTCTGAAGGTCCCCAAAAGTCCTCCTCTGGGGGTGGGTCCCAAACTCCTTACTTCCCTAACAAGAAACCTTATTGCTTTGTCTGTAAAAAACAAGGCCCCAGGAAAAATGATGCCAATTGCCCTAAGGCCAGCAATAAGGAAAATGTTCCTCCTACCACTACTACCACTACCCTGGTACTACAAGTAGTAATCCCCCAGGTGGTGGTAGTACACCCAAATATTTAGTTGGGTTCTCATGGGGAACTGGAGTGGATACTGGCTTTGCCAGGACCCCCATACAGGCCACCTTAGTCTGTGATGGTGGCATGGGGTTTGCCACTTTTACTGCCAGTCCCAATTTCTTGAGCAAGTAAAGACAGGAGCCTCTGATAAATGGTCAGAAAGATGTAGCCTATGGGGACACAGGGGCAAGTGTCACCATGGTGACAGGAAAACTAGTGCTCTCACTTCAGCTTTTACCTAAGTACAAGCACCAGGTGACCAACACTGATGGTGTTAGGACAGATCATCCTATGGCAATAGTCAAGCTCAGCTGGGGAGGGGTCACTGGTCCAAAAAGAGTGGCAGTGTCCCCAAACTTGCCTGTAGATTGCCTCTTGGTCAATGATTTAGAAACTTCAGCCTGGGCTGAAGTAGAACTGATGGCTCATCTAGAGATGTTAGGCCTCCCTGAGAAAGTTAGTGTGACCCTTAGAGTCCCAGTTCAACCCCAGGGAAATACTGGAGCGTGAAAGAATGGCCCACTCTGCTCCACCAGAGTGCAAGAGTGCACAGGGGAGGAAGCAAAGTATTTTCCCCCCAGACTATAGGTAAGGGTCAGCTTCCTCAGGGAACTGACCCTATCCCTTGTGAAGAAACTGCCCCAGAGGTGGTCAGGCCTGTACTGTCTCCACCACTGAGGGCAGGGGACCCTTGCCAAGTCTGGAGCAGGTATCCTGCCCCTCTCTACCCAGCCTCAGTCAGCCTAGGGCTACAAACTTCAGGGATGTCAGTGGACCCCTAGGGACCCACTGCCCAGAGGAACCCCCTCATCATCAGATTATGGACACCCAGTCTAGCAGTATTAGCCAGGTGGATAATCCTCAACACTCTGAGGGATCCCTATCATCCTTGCCACAGATGGACTCTGTTGGGTAAAGGAAAACCTGGCACAAGGCTGTCCCAAATCTTCCCTGGCCCGCCATTGTTCCAAGCAGAGGGGTGCAACCAAAAGCTGTAGGCAGCCAGTGGTTGACCCCTAGGGTTATATATATGACAGTCATGTAAAGAAGGGCCTTCATGGTGGCCAGTGCTCTTAGGAAGCTGAGACCAATCCTATTAGAGCCTGACTTCACTAATCAGGCACCTCACCAGCCTCTTTCTTTGCCAACCAGACTACAGTTAGTCATCCCAAACTTTGGAGAAGATCCAAGACCCTACAGGTGAGGAAATTCCCAGTGGTCCATAAGATAGCTAAGGACCTTCCTTATATGGTCTTGTAGGAAATAAAGTCTCAACTGCGCAAGGTTAGCCTTATCTCCTTTCATTTGGGGGTTATATAGGAAAGTAGCTTCCTTCTGCATGGTTACCTCCACTTTTTGCCTGGTGCTATATTGTTTTTTGACTAGTCTGACTGGGATCCTGCTAATCAAGACCCCAGTCTATCTGCTTTCTCCCTAAACTGTTGTATTGTATACTTAGCTACACCCCAGATTGGATACTGGGATAACCTTGTCATTCCCTAGTATATGGTACCCATGTACCCAGGGCATAGGTACCCCTGAGGTCTCCCATGGGCTGCAGCATGTATTATGCCACCCATGAGAGAACATTCAAAACGGAACTGCAGGCCTGCCATTGAAGCCTGTGTAAGTTGGTGTGTGCACTGACCCCTCAATACTCGTCATCCTTTGTGGGAAAGCTCACACCCAACTCCTGGTCATCCTCAATATAGTATGGTCACGGCAGCTGCAGAGTCAAGGTCACCGTCAACTATCCTGAAGCATCCGTCATTGGTGGGCATTCGTCTACCGAGCCCCTGTTCACTCTCAAGTGGCCCAGACTCTGTCCCCTCTGCTTTCAGGTACTCCTCGGCAAGAATCCACATTTGGATTCTAACCAACACTTTCTCCTCCTCCAGCAGCTGCACTTTCCTGAAGTCCTCCATTGGGTTCGATGGCGGTTTCCGACGCCACTTTATATCCTATGCGGATCACTGACGAAATATCGAGAAGGAGAATATCGAATTGACAAATTATCGAGATAAAAATATAGAATGCCAAAATATCGAAGCCCTATCTCCAAACAGGTAAGTACAAAAATATAGAATCCAAAATATCGTTGTAAAAAATATAGTTAGTCAAAATATCGAATTTTTTAAATGTCTTAAAATGAATGTAAAATTCATGAAATAATACATATAATTAACTGAAACATACTTAAAAATACTTAAATAACTTTAAAATTAATAAATAATTAATGTAAGTAAAAAATAATAATACATATATATTAACGTAATATTAATTAAAAATATGCAATATTTTTTGCGTAGAATAGCGGGCGGGTAAAATTTATTATTACCACTCCAGTAAGTGCAATAGTAGGGAAAGCGTTGGATAGCGGGAGGGTAAAAATTACTATTCCCACTTCAGAGAGTGCAACAGTAGGGAAAGCGTTGGATAGCGTAGGGGTAAAAATTACTATTCCCACTCCAGACAGTGCAATAATAGGGAAAGCATTGGATAGCGTAGGGGTAAAAATTACTATTTCCACTCCAGAGAGTGCAACAGTAGGGCAAGCGTTGGATAGCGTAGGGGTAAAATTTACTATTCCCTCTCCAGAGAGTGCAACAGTAGGGAAAGCGTTGGATAGCGTAGGGGTAAAAATTACTATTCCCACTCCAGAGAGTGCAACAGTAGGGAAAGCGTTGGATAGCGGGAGGGCAACATTTACTATTCCCACTCCAGTCAGTGCAACAGTAGGGAAAACGTCAGATGGTGTAGGGGTAAAAATTACTATTCCCACTCCAAAGAGTGCAACAGTAGGGAAAGCGTTGGATAGTGTAGGGGTAAAAATTACTATTCCCACTCCAGAGAGTACAACAGTAGGGAAAGCGTTGGATAGCGGGAGGGTAAAATTTACTATTCCCACTCCAGTGAGTGCAACTGTAGGGAAAGCGTTGGATAGCGTAGGGGTAACAATTATTATTCCCACTCCAAAGAGTGCAACAGTAGGGAAAGCGTTGGATAGCGTAGGGGTAAAAATTATTATTCCCACTCCAGTGAGTGCAATAGTAGGGAAAGCGTTGGAGAGCATAGGGGTAAAAATTACTATTCCCACTCCAGTGAGTGCAATAGTAGGGAAAATAATAATTTAATATTTTATTAAAAATAAATAAATTATCAATACCAAAAAAAGTATTAAAATTAATTACCAATCACACAATATTTAATAATTAATTAATTATAAATACCAATTTTTTTATTATTAATTACCTATTAGTAATTAATTAACAGCCAATTAATTTTCAATGCCAAAAATTAATAAATAAAATAATACCAATTAATAATTAATTAATAATACATTAATTAGCAATATACTAAAAGTATTTCAATAATTAATTATTCACAATTAAATTAATTCCCGCCATATTTCCCTATAAACCCACAACCCGCTACAAATAATAAATTAATACAATTAACATAATTATCAATTAAACAATTAATACAAATTACCAATTAATACAAATTATTTACCAATTAATATTTAATCAACAACCAATTAATTTTCAATACCAATTATTAATTACCTAATACCAATTAAAGTACTTCCCACCCTATTCTCCTATAAACCCACAACCCGCTACAGAAGTAAAACGCAAAATTAAATTAAAAATAATTAATAATTCCTAAAAATTATTATTTAATGTACTATAATTAAATTACTTCCTACCCTAATCCCCTATAAACCCACAACCCGCTACGGAATTAAATTACACAAAAATTTAATAACATAAAATTAATTACTTTAAAAATATTCAAACATACATTCCAAAATTAATACATACTTTTAACACATATACTAACACTTAAAACACTATAAAATAATTAGATATTTTTAACAACTCTATTATGACTGTCGATATTACTTACTTCTACATTATTTAAATCGATATGTCTTACCTGATTTTCGATATTCTTCACCACTATATTTTGGCAATTCGATATTCTGTCCATTCTATATTAAAAACTCCATATTCTGTCCTGGCGATATTTTTTATTCGATATTATGTCTGTTTACCACCTATGCACCCGGCTTCCCTAGGATAGGTAATTGGGTACTACGGCATCCACAGGTGGGAGGGCTCTCCAACCTTGTCTTCCACAGGGTTTCTTCAGGGTCCACTCTGAAGGGTCCTTAATCTTTAAAACTCCAAATGCATCTTTCACATAGAGTTGTACAGAGCAAGTGGTCGTGCTCGCACACTGCACACGTCCTCGTGGGGTCCCTATCTACTCACCTTGGGTGGTTCCTTGGGGTCCTAACAATTCTACATCCTCTCAACATCATCCTGACTCGAGTCGTGGTTCTTCAACTTCATTCTTAGTATATGGTTTGGTCCCCCCCTGGGGCCCATTGTGTACTAGTGCTATTTACTGTAATTTCTTTGCTAAAGTATTGCGTGCTTTGTGTCTGTGTCCGTGTAGGAGATAATGTAATGTACTAGATAGTGTTATATAATAAATATATATTTTTATAACTACTGTGTGGTTCTCTTTCATTTAATCTATACCATAAGATTGCATTCTGGTAAAACAAGCTGCTTTACACTCCTTCAAGCCTAAGCCTGAGGCTGCTCTACACAGCTACTACTTAGATAGTTTTCTAAGGTTGTCTGAGACCTCTTAAATCACCATAAGGGTTGTCTGGATTGTGCAAGGTGCCCACTTACATTAGCGGACATCAAATACCTTGCCAGCTTTTCACATTAATGTGCAGAGGTTGAGATTCAAGCCTGCATAGGTTTACCAGATAAATCATTTTGTAGTGATTAACTGAAAAACCACTAATACTAGGCTCATGTAATACAAGCTTAGAATAAGTAAGTTCTACTGAACTTGGGGTTGGGTAAGTTAAGGGTCTAGCACACCCTTTCTCCAACTTAAGAGAGTTGAGCTCCCACTAGGTTAGGTAGGTGTAACACCACACTGATGAATACAGGGCCCCAGCTAGGCCCGCAAGTACAAAGGGTTCGCCCTTCTGCGTACAAAATACTAGAAGGAAGTTGGCACGGAAACTGCAAATACAAAGACAAAGTTTATTACCTTCAAAGGTGGTCCTACAACCTACGCAACACTCTACAGTATTGCACAGAGTAGCACAAAGAACTTGTGCACATGGTCCCCTTTTATACACAATAGAGGGGCTCATAAGTAGGCGGATACAACACGAAGCAAGATTTATGACCTTATATGGACATGTTCAGTGCATGATCAATATGTGGGCGGAGTTAACAGTTACTTGAAACCCGTTAAAACATATTGGAGCAAGGCCTAATTAGTGGCAGGTGTGATCAGTTCTGGACATGCGCCAAACACACAAAGGGGTTATTTATAGACTGTTGCTAGGCAGATCTCAGGAGTGACTGGCCAAGAGGTAGGACTCTTCTCGTGCAAAGCACATCGTTTCATGGTCATACAAAATGGCGGACAGCTATACATAATGGAGTCTGAACATTGGTCAATATAAGGCAGAAAACGTAACTTCAGACATGAAGAGCACATGTCTTCAGTAAATGCTTAATCATATCGCTGTTTTATTTACAACAGACGACCCTTTCAGCATTTGCTGAAGACACTCGGCCTACTAGGATAGTCGAGATAATCATCATTTATATCTATTCTCATCATCTCGGTTATTTCTTTGTTTATGCTCTTTTGATAGGTAACATCAGCAACAGCTTTCTTATTGGGGATGCAGAATGAAACACATAGAGTACATATCATAGGACCGCATTGAATACACATACAACACGTGAACAATATTGCTACAATAATGCATAGACCAGTAAGGACTTTCCATCCCCACGTAGTAATTAAAGTCCAAAACCATCCTGAAAAGGTCCAAGTACCGTTTTCTGTATGAAGGTCAGCAGCAATTTTATGCAATTTATTAATAGCTTGATAAACTGATGCTGTATGATCAAGGATGAATACACAACAACTACTCCCTATAATTCTACAGGCTCCACCCCTATCTGCTAACATAACATCTAGGACCATACGATTCTGTAATGCAACAATTCTTGTGATTTGTAATTCTTCTGTAATGTTCCCGAGAGCAGCAGCAGTTTGATTCGTTACAGCCTCAACAACCCTGGTTAATCGTCGAACCTTCCTACTATTCAAGGCAGCTCCAACGAAGAAAAACAGTCCTAGATTAAAATCAATATACTGTTGCAAACTGGTATCCGTCTAATCAACATCATCAACAGATAGAGTGCGTTTATACCTGTTTACAGTCACATTGTTTAACAACTTCAAGTTTTTGTGATAAGACGCAGGTGCTAAGAATACATGGGGTAATAAAAAGGCCACATAGCATACCCCGGACCATCCGGCAGGCAAACGATAGTAACCTTTATTGCCGCACACAAAATAAGTATTGTGGGAGGCCAGAAAGGTACTGTTATTTAATCCGCCGATATTTAGCACAACTATGCAGTCACTAACACCAACAGGAATATAACCAACACTTTGGATACACAAGTCTTCTTGGGCTTGTGCCACTGAAATTACAAATTTCTCATTTCCATTAGTGTCTCTAGTGTTCGTGAAGATACAGGGAATTGATTCATTGTCTGGTCGGTATTCTTCCCATTCCCATATTGTTCCATTGGCATGTGGATAGCCTTCTTTATCCGGATGACACTCTTTGTTAAGTCTGAAGAGTAATCGTCCCACTGTAGGTTTGCGTGTGGCAAAAAGCAAAGTATACCATGCCCTACAAGAGCCATTGTGCGAGAAAGGGAGAGGTATAAATGGTGTTCCCCCTTTCTTCTGATGTGCCGGCATATCCAACAATTGGTAGCATTTGTAGCAACGTGGGTATGATGCAGCATCTGGATGAAAGTATTATCCAGATAGGATTGCCGATGCTTCAATTCTTGATATGGAAGGGTGTAGAAATAGTGCTCCTCAGGCACTGAAGTAGACACAACAAGCAACTCACGGGCAGGAATTACATCCTCAACAAACCACGTGGTTGTAGCAGCAATTGCTATAGCAGCAACAAAACCTATCACACAGAAAATGTTCTTCTTCTTCATTTTCAAAACAAATATCAATATCTTCCTGAAACTTAGAAAAGGTTGTCAGAACTCTTCCCCCTAGGCAGCGGTTGATTTCTTCACCATCGGGCCAAGACGGGTGTCACTACACTAATGCAGGGCTGATCCCCCCCCCTTGCCTCATTGGCTCTCCGTTTCACTAACCTAGGGGCTGCTCTGACAACATATTTAAATACTTCAGAAATTCACTTCCTCGGTCTGAGGTGATATCTTCTTACTCCAGGGGTCGATTGGTCCGGGAAGAGCTCCTCAGCGTCGTCCGGGTCCACAGCATGGCCTTTCTTCACAGTCAGGATGTCTCGATGGTCGGTCAATACAGCAGGCTCCACCAATCCGGGTGGCACTCTACGACAATGTATGGAGTGAATCCAATTTTTGCAGTTAGAGACCCGGACAGAAGTTCTCGTTGCAAGCAAAACCTGCTCAGGACCGCACCATCTTGGTTCTAAACTGCTCGTCCTTTCAAAAGTTTTGATCAAAACAAAATCGCCGGGCCGAAGATCGTGGCCTTCACCTGTGGACCGGTCAGGGAGCGCTTCTCGAACCTGTTGATGAATAGAGACCAACTTATCAGTTAACTATGCCAAATAATCACTCATCATTACACAAGGTACATCATACACTGACTTCGGTTTTGGTGGACCCCAAATATTCATCGGACGCCCAGACACAATCTCATATGGCGTGAGACCGGTGCGAGAATGTGGCACTGATCTGATTGACAATAATGCCAGAGGTAAAGCATCTGGCCAAGTCAGGTAAGTGGAGGCTTGTATCTTCGCTAATTTAAGTTTCAAAATCCCATTATACTTCTCAACCAATCCCGCAGACTGAGGGTGAAACACTGCGTGGAATGTCTGCGTAATTCCTAATCCTTTCAGGACATATTTGATAACGTCCGCTATAAAATGAGGTCCGTTATCACTCCACAACAATCTGCAAACACCATATCGAGGGAAGAACTCCTTCAATAACACCTTAGCTGTAGTAATTGCAGTATTGTCTTTCGTAGGGTATGCCTCAATCCACTTGCTGAAGGCACAAACCACTACTAGAACATACTTCAGATTATTACAGCGTTCAAGCTGAATATAATCCATTTGCAAAACTTCAAAAGGTGCAGCGGGTGTTGCAAATCCTCCTGCTGGAGTTTGTGTCCCTTTTCCTGGATTGTACTTTAGGCAAATCATACAAGTTTGCACCACTCTCTTTGCCGTGCTAGCAATCTCTGGATGCTCCCAAACTTGGGTGAGCAATTTTACAATTGCGGAAGCACCAACATGTGCTAGCCCATGTGCCATCTGAACCATAGGTTGTACAAAAGCTATGGGTAACTTCCATTTATCCATTTGCTTATTTCTCCAACAACCTTCATCATCCAATTCTCCGTCAGTAGACCATTGCTCCCGTTCTTTGTCGGAAGCTGTCCTCTGTATCTCTAACACTTCTCTCCTAGCATCGTGCCATCTTTCTGCCTGCGACTTCACAACATACATTGCAGTAGTGTCAGGCTGCATCGCAGTATCTCTTGCTACTCGATCCGCCAGAGCATTCCCTTACCCCACTCTATCTATCTCTTTCTTATGTGCATTGCATTTAACTATGGCAATCTTCTTTGGATATGTTAATGCAGTCAAGAGGTTGTGGACTAACTCTCCATGCATTATCTGTGCTCCATGTGACGTTAGAAACCCTCTCTCCTTCCAGAGCAACCCAAAGTCATGCGCTACCCCGAAGGCATAGCGGCTATCCGTATAGACATTTACACACAATCCTGCACTAAGCTCACATGCTCGTGTTAAAGCTATCAGTTCCGCTGCTTGAGCTGATTTCTGCGGTATGCGTGCTGTCTCCACTATTGTTTGTAGCGTGGTGATTGCATATGCTGCTGAGGTCGTACCATCTGGTAGCTTCAGGCACGACCCATCTACCCACAATTCTCCATCTACATCCGTAAAGGGCGTATCCTGGAGATCATTACGACCCTTTGTCTGTTCCTCAGTTACGAAAATGCAATCATGTGTTTCCTGTGCCTCAGACTGAGTCTCCGGAAACGGCAATAATGTGGCCGGATTTAGTGTTGCGCATCTCTTCAATGTGATATGAGGAGCCAACAATGTTAGTTCATATCCTGTTAGACGAGCATTAGTTAAGTGCTGCGTCTTTGTCTGATTCAGCAGAGCATCAACAGCATGGGGAACCAACACCAATAGCTTATGAGATAACACAATTCCTTCACTTTGGCGTATTGACACAGCTGTCGCCGCAACCGAGCGAAAACATCCAGGCAGTGCTCGGGCGACAGGATCAAGTACTGCCGAAAAATATGCACAAGGGCGCTGCTTGTCACCGTGCATCTGTACTAAAACTGATAACGCAAATCCATCTCTTTCATGTATATACAATGTAAAGGGCTTCGTATAGTCAGGGGTGCCTAACACTGGTGCTGAACAAAGGGCTTGTCGTAATTGTTGAAAAGCATTTCCACACTCGTCTGACCAGGGAAGGGGAGTTGGAGTGTCTTTCGTCAAAAGTGCCCACAATGGTTTAACTATGCGTGAAAAACCCAATATCCATTGCCTACAGAAAGAAGTGAGTCCCAAAAAGGCACGCACGTCTTTCTGTGTGGAAGGTACTGGAGTGTCCAAAATCGCTTGGATGCGATCTAATGTGAGTGCACACCCCTCCGTAGACAAAAGGTGACCTAGGTAGGTTACCTTTGGTCTACAGAATTGTAATTTTTTCTTCGATACTTTGTGATTGTGCGATGCCAAAAAGGAAAGCAAGGATAATGTGCACGTCTCACATTGCTCATGAGTATCGGCCGCCAACAAGATGTCATCGACATATTGTATGAGGGCCACCCCTTCAGGTAAAACAAAGGAATCTAACTGTCTTTTCAATGCTTGACTATAAATGCTAGGACTTTCTGTGTAACCTTGAGGAACTCTACAAAATCGATATGAACGATTATTCAAAGTGAAACCGAAAAGATATCGGCTATCAGGATGAATGGGAATCAAAAAGAAGGCATTTTTCAAATCAATAACAGAGAACGTGGTGGCCGTTGGCGGGACCATAGTAAGTAATGTCATAATGTCAGAAACCACTGGGTATTGGGGTATCACTATCTTATTCACCTCCCTCAAATCAATAATGAAGCGATAAATCCGAGTATCAGTATCTTTTTTCAAAATCGGAAGGATAGGACTATTGCATACATTATAGGAAACCTCCTCCACTACCCCCGCCTTAATGAGATCCTGCACTATCAGTGTGAGTGCCTCCTTCCCCTCCTGCGAAATACGATATTGAGGTAGGCGTGGTAACACAGCTCCCTCCTTTACCCTAATGTGTACCGGGGGTATAACCATCCGTCCCACATCAGTATCCGAGGTGGCCCACAGAGTGCGGGGTAGCGAAGCCAATGCGGTATCCTCCGCAACCACACACATCCTTCCTGTCCTCGGATAGTTATCGTTTAGAATCACACGCACTCCTTCAGGGGAGCAACGGATTGTGGCTCTCGGATAGTTATCGTTTAGAATCACACCCACTCCTTCAGGGGAGCAACGGATTGTGGCTCTGAAATGTTTAAGCATATCCAGACCCACAATGTTATCAGGCGTGTTCGGGGAAAGCAAAAACGGACAAGGTGTAGAAAACTTATTAACATGAAATGCAAGGGGTTGTGATAATGGGCTAAGTGAAGGTGTGCCATCGAACCCTATCGATGTAACCGTTAAGCCAGACAGGGGAGCCCTCGGAACCAATTGTTTGGACAAAGCGCTACGAGTAGCTCCTGTATCAACCAGAAACCGATCAGTAGAACCCATCACACGTGCTGTAAAATAAGGACCCCTCTGATCTACTGGCACTTCAACTGATTCCTCTCCCCATCCTACGCACTCCTATGCATGCCGTGAATCGTGATACCCAGGGCGGTCACAATCGGACATTTGATACTGGTTTTGTCGATCAAACACATTAGGCCCATCACGTGGCCGCATATTAGAGTCAAATCGAGCACGATCAGTTAAATATCCTCTAGGTCCCGAGAAACCTCCTCTACCTCTCATCGGCCCCTGGCCACGCCCCTGGCACTGTGCCTGCAATACCGGACAATCCTGGGCCCAATGACCCAACTGTTTACAATACGCACATTGATCCTTAGTTACATCTGGGCGACCAAAAGGGGGCCCATAAAATTCTCTTCCACCTCTCTCAGCACCCCGGCGAGGCGGACCATACACTTGCGCTAGCATCACCTTCGTTTTTAAGTCTTTCGACTTCTTTTCTTCGTTACCCTTCGCTTCTTGTTCCTGACGCTCATAATACTGAGCCATCGTCAGGAGGGATGCCGGAGACGATGTGGTCCAAGAGCTTTCACTCGCTTTTAATCGAGCTGCTACTCCTGGTAATAAATTCGACACATATTTATCAACAAAAAGATGGCGACCCGTATCATCCATAAGTGACTGACCGCTAAAATCATGAATTGTTTCCTCAAAGCGCGTAAAGAAATCAGATACGGATTCATCAACCTTCTGTTTACATGAGGCTAACATATTCCAATCAATCTTTTTAGGGGGGATAATCGTTTTCAGCTTAGTCAAAATAGCAGTTGGAAGATCTAAAATAAGCTGAGGCGGCTTTTGCGCGGGTTTTCTGTCTCTATCCTCATCTTCTATGTCAGACCATTTCGCCTTGAAAACAGTCAGATCATCTACTTTCCGTACGGATCTCCACATATCCGGTGGTAAAATAAGCCCAAAGAACAAATCTATGTCCGCTAAGGTCATAGTACAAGAATTTAAAGCCCAATCAACTTCCTCGTAAAAGGCGGCTGGATTCTTTCGGGGATCAGGTAGCGCTTTCTTCAATGCCATAACATCAGCCCTATGCCAATGAGTATAAACCCAATTGTACACAAAATATCCTCGAGCATCAGGGGAAGACATATCCGAACTAGTACCTGCCCCTTTGGGAGGAACGTACAGAGGCGCTGCCTCTCGCACCGGCTTAGCATGCACTAATTCAATCTTATCTGACTTAAGGATAGACGACTGTTTTCCGCCGGCATTTGGATTCGATTGCTCCTCCTCCCCTTTCTTTTGGCGCGCTTTCTCTTTGAATTCAAACGTCGCATCCCGTAACGCAAACAGCCGTCGAACCGCATCGGGTACCGTAGAGGGAGAAAAGACACCGTTACGTAACGCTTTAGAATCTAATACTATATCATCAGACTCAAGAACATCAGAATATTTCCGAAAGGCAGTAACCACTTCGTCAGAAAAAGTTTCAGCAAAGTATAACTTTTCCCTATCCTGCCAACCTTTCAAAGATGCCAATAATTCAGTAAGAGATAGCTTATCTTTAAGCGCACGAAAATAAATTTTCCGAAGCTCACCCATACGATCAGTTGATAACATGGACCGCGTGTCTACCTGTTCCTTAAGCAATCCAGGATCCTTGACTCCCAGAGCGGACGGGCCAACATAAGGTGGCGGAGAGCGATCTAACAGAGAAAAATCATCTTCAAGATCAGTAAGGACAGGATAAAGAGGCTGCCGAACAGCATATTGACCCGATATCTGCAACCTATGCTCTTTCTCCTGCTTTTCCGCCAGTTCTTTTCCCTCACGCTGTCTCGCTTCCTGTGCTATCACATGATCCTTTTTCCGTCGTTCTTTGTCACTCAGCGCTTTTTCACCTTTCTCGCGCTCACGTACTTCTTTCGCCCACAATCGTATACATTCAAACATGTCTTGTCTCGCACGCCGCTTACATATACACTGCTCCACATACTCAATCTTACGCATATCAAACGATCCGTACAAAGGCCATTGCAACTCAGGAACCTTCTTGGTATATTTCCTCCACAATGTGCTGTACATTATAGGGGAAAGACCGTATTTCACATACATGTCCCTATTAGGAGTCCCCTCTGGGGGGGCTGGTTCAGATTCCTCAAGACTTAATCGGTTTCCAAAACAGCAGCACCACTTACGGAGTGCGCTCAAAGCAGGCATGTTCAAGAATAGTGCAAAATATGCAATATTATCAAAACAAATGGCACTTAAACGTTGCGCCGTTCAAATTCAAACGCCCCCGGAGAAATATCTCCACATTACCTGCCTATATGTGTTGCAACGCATATATTTCCACATTACTTATCTCAAAACATGACCGGTCATCACAAATCAAATCAAATAGCCTGGTCCACTCAGGCTTCAAAAAGCTTGCAGCAAGCACCGTACAACGGTTCTTACCAATCAACAGCGCCAAGATTCCAACTGCCAAGTTCCAAATTCGCCCAAACGGCCATTGCACGGCAGGATCGACAGAAGGGGTCTCAGTCGAGGACCGGCGCCACCCAGATGGTCAGCTCGGAAGGGAAGGAAGAAAGCCTCGGGATGCCAGGACTAAAACCGCCGCTGGCAGTGATCACATCCCCGGCAAGGTTCCACTCCTTCGTCACGACCAATCCTTCGAGTATCCGAGTCGCCGATGAGCCCCACGTGACGGGCGCCAATTGATGAATACAGGCCCCAGCTAGGCCCGCAAGTACAAAGGGTTCGCCCTTCTGCGTACAAAATACTAGAAGGAAGTTGGCACGGAAACTGCAAATACAAAGACAAAGTTTATTAACCTTCAAAGGTGGTCCTACAACCTACGCAACACTCTACAGTATTGCACAGAGTAGCGCAAAGAACTTGTGCACATGGTCCCCTTTTATACACAATAGAGGGGCTCATAAGTAGGCGGATACAACACGAAGCAAGATTTATGACCTTATATGGACATGTTCAGTGCATGATCAATATGTGGGCGGAGTTAACAGTTACTTGAAACCAGTAAAAACATATTGGAGTAAGGCCTAATTAGTGGCAGATGTGATCAGTTCTGGACATGCGCCAAACACACAAAGGGGTTATTTATAGACTGTTGCTAGGCAGATCTCAGGAGTGACTGGCGAAGAGGTAGGACTCTTCTCGTGCAAAGCACATGGTTTCATGGTCATACAAAATGGCGGACAGCTATACATAATGGAGTCTGAACATTGGTCAATATAAGGCAGAAAACGTAACTTCAGACATGAAGAGCACATGTCTTCAGTAAATGCTTAATCATATCGCTGTTTTATTTACAACAACACCACACTTAGTATGTCTACTAAAGGAGATGCCAGTGGCTCTCTGCCTTCTAGATACAGTGATCCTTTCGTTCCAGGAAGTGAAAGCACTGTGTGCCACTAGGAAGCTGAAGACAGAGAGTGGTGCCAACACTCAACGCCTGGTAGAGGTGCTACTGTTAGATGACGTAAAGAAAACCCCTGGGTCAGATGAACAGGACAGAGTGGGTGGGGCAGGGAATGAGGATAGGACAGGAGGGGGCCCCCTCTATTACCTAGAATCTAACCCTGACCAGGGGGAAACTGATGGCTCCCACCTGGACAACTCCGATCTTCAAGAGATAAATGGAGAGGGCCTTGAGGGCCCCCTCTTTGTTCCTCCTGGAAGAGTGCAGCATTTACCAAGGAGATCTATATCTCCCTCTGCAGAGTCTAATCACTCAGAACAGTATGTAGGGACCTCTGTATCCGCTGCAGATCGGCGCATATAAATTCTCCCCGCTTCCACAGATAGAGTAAATCTACAGTCACACACGCAATCACTCATCATACACTAGGGCCCATGACACTAAATTCACGCTATTACTCTATCCACACTGAATATAGGAGAGGAAAACCTAAACCAATCTGCATATACAATGAGGTCAATGCGACCTTAATGACATTGTCCTGAGTCATGATTTAAAACATAGGAAATACATCTGAAGCTCAATAAATGACAAAGAAATAACCACCAGACACAGATATTCGAACAAATGCTTATTTATCTAAATTAGTCAAAATGAAAGTCAATTAGCAAAATCATTGTTCTCATAATTACCTATTCTAGCTAAATGGGTCAGGACTGGTCTCTCAGTAAAGTCTCTCGAGCTGCCGTCCTCAGCATGAAGTCCAGAGCGCGATGACCACAAGGAACGAGATGAATGTAAAGAGCGCAATGAACATGGACCCTCTCTAGTCTAACATTTTTATAGGGAAAATAACAAAATAAAAGTTACAAACAAATGTCGAATATCCGTTGAGCCGCTGAGCAGAGCGAGCAGGAAAGGAAGTCTCTTGGTTACATTTAGAAAACCTCCGCTCAGGAAAAATCACAAAAATAAAAAATACGGAAGAAGGAAACTCGAGTTTGCAAATGTTTCTTTCGTAAATGCTCTTCCTTGATATCTTAGCAGAGCCACCGCAGACTGGTCATTGTTCATTGTGGCTTTATCCTTGTCCAAGGACAGTTGGATTCGTTCCCGGAGCTGCTGTCCTGACGGAAAACTTTCTAACCAGGCAAAGGCTACGGTCAGGTGACTCTCGACCATGTTCAGCAAGGCCTCTCGTCAAAATTCGATCACTCGAGTGCAAGCTGTAAATTGCAGCCATCTTGTTTTAGGCCAAAACGGACCATCTTAATTAAAAGAGACACAAACAACGTTACCACATCATAATGATTGTACAGTGTTAAACCCCACTAATACCCTCATGTGTATGTAATTATCTAGCCTTCAGCAACGCAATAAAGCATTAGTACACGTTATTTTAAACGCACAAACACAAAACAAATAGCACTTACAGCACTCATTTAATAAACCTGCACATTATTATTAAGCAACATATATGCAACCCACGTGTAGTTTCTCTCATTAGTAAATGTTGGTTAATCCGGACAAAACAAACTATTAATTAGTCGTTTCAAATTAGTGATTTTAAATCATAACATATAGACGAAACTGGAGCTTAAAACTCGATAAATTTTCAACAGAAAACTCTGCCCCAGCATATCTAGCAAGACGGGCCACTCTTTTGATAGGGAATACCAACTGCTTGAACTTGAGAAAGCTAGGCTTAGGTTCAGGAAAGAACTATTGGCCCTTGACAATGATTCCCTAGAAGTCCAGAGACCTGGAAAAAAGTTGGGACTAGAGTCCCATGGTGGCAACAACAGTGTCCCTAGAGTTAAGGAACATTCCTTTGATAATAGGAACCTGAGCAAGATTGTCCCACACTACCATGCTGGGGATGACATCCTTAAATTGATAACTGCTTTAGAGAGGGCCTGTAAAGTTCAAAGGGTCCCTCCAGAGCAGTGGGCAGCAATCTTGTGGCTCTTCTTTGCTGACAAAGGTTGAGATAAGTTCCTCACTGTTAGAGAAGAGGATGCTGACAATTGCTCAATTTTGAAGAGTGCTCTCATTGTTGGGTTTGCCTTAACTGAACAGGACTAAGCTCTGAGACACCCAGAAGACACAGAATCAGGATTTTGTAGATAGTGCTAAAGGCTCTGGGAGGTTGGCTACTTGGCAGCAAAGTGCATGACTACTTAGCATATCCTTAATAATTGTCAAACCCAACTTTTGCACCAGTATCTGGTGGACTCAGATCTGACTTCTCACCAAGAATTGGGAAAGAAGGCAGATAAATGGGACTCAGAACCAGAATCAAACAGAAGAACCAGGGTGGTGGTGACCAGAAGAAAAAATCTTCCACAACCCAAGATAAAGGTGGGGTTAAGTCTAAAGAGAAGTCCTCTGAAGGTCCCCAAAAGTCCTCCTCTGGGGGTGGGTCCCAAACTCCTTACTTCCCTAACAAGAAACCTTATTGCTTTGTCTGTAAAAAACAAGGCCCCAGGAAAAATGATGCCAATTGCCCTAAGGCCAGCAATAAGGAAAATGTTCCTCCTACCACTACTACCACTACCCTGGTACTACAAGTAGTAATCCCCCAGGTGGTGGTAGTACACCCAAATATTTAGTTGGGTTCTCATGGGGAACTGGAGTGGATACTGGCTTTGCCAGGACCCCCATACAGGCCACCTTAGTCTGTGATGGTGGCATGGGGTTTGCCACTTTTACTGCCAGTCCCAATTTCTTGAGCAAGTACAGACAGGAGCCTCTGATAAATGGTCAGAAAGATGTAGCCTATGGGGACACAGGGGCAAGTGTCACCATGGTGACAGGAAAACTAGTGCTCTCACTTCAGCTTTTACCTAAGTACAAGCACCAGGTGACCAACACTGATGGTGTTAGGACAGATCATCCTATGGCAATAGTCAAGCTCAGCTGGGGAGGGGTCACTGGTCCAAAAAGAGTGGCAGTGTCCCCAAACTTGCCTGTAGATTGCCTCTTGGTCAATGATTTAGAAACTTCAGCCTGGGCTGAAGTAGAACTGATGGCTCATCTAGAGATGTTAGGCCTCCCTGAGAAAGTTAGTGTGACCCTTAGAGTCCCAGTTCAACCCCAGGGAAATACTGGAGCGTGAAAGAATGGCCCGCTCTGCTCCACCAGAGTGCAAGAGTGCACAGGGGAGGAAGCAAAGTATTTTCCCCCCAGACTATAGGTAAGGGTCAGCTTCCTCAGGGAACTGACCCTATCCCTTGTGAAGAAACTGCCCCAGAGGTGGTCAGGCCTGTACTGTCTCCACCACTGAGGGCAGGGGACCCTTGCCAAGTCTGGAGCAGGTATCCTGCCCCTCTCTACCCAGCCTCAGTCAGCCTAGGGCTACAAACTTCAGGGATGTCAGTGGACCCCTAGGGACCCACTGCCCAGAGGAACCCCCTCATCATCAGATTATGGACACCCAGTCTAGCAGTATTAGCCAGGTGGATAATCCTCAACACTCTGAGGGATCCCTATCATCCTTGCCACAGATGGACTCTGTTGGGTAAAGGAAAACCTGGCACAAGGCTGTCCCAAATCTTCCCTGGCCCGCCATTGTTCCAAGCAGAGGGGTGCAACCAAAAGCTGTAGGCAGCCAGTGGTTGACCCCTAGGGTTATATATATGACAGTCATGTAAAGAAGGGCCTTCATGGTGGCCAGTGCTCTTAGGAAGCTGAGACCAATCCTATTAGAGCCTGACTTCACTAATCAGGCACCTCACCAGCCTCTTTCTTTGCCAACCAGACTACAGTTAGTCATCCCAACCTTTGGAGAAGATCCAAGACCCTACAGGTGAGGAAATTCCCAGTGGTCCATAAGATAGCTAAGGACCTTCCTTATATGGTCTTGTAGGAAATAAAGTCTCAACTGCGCAAGGTTAGCCTTATCTCCTTTCATTTGGGGGTTATATAGGAAAGTAGCTTCCTTCTGCATGGTTACCTCCACTTTTTGCCTGGTGCTATATTGTTTTTTGACTAGTCTGACTGGGATCCTGCTAATCAAGACCCCAGTCTATCTGCTTTCTCCCTAAACTGTTGTATTGTATACTTAGCTACACCCCAGATTGGATACTGGGATAACCTTGTCATTCCCTAGTATATGGTACCCATGTACCCAGGGCATAGGTACCCCTGAGGTCTCCCATGGGCTGCAGCATGTATTATGCCACCCATGAGAGAACATTCAAAACGGAACTGCAGGCCTGCCATTGAAGCCTGTGTAAGTTGGTGTGTGCACCACTTACTAAAGATATAGGTTTACTATATCTTAAGCTGAATGCACTTAAAACCTATAAGTCACCCCATAGCAGGCCTTACCAATCTTGACAGCAGGGTGCTTAGTTCTAAGTGAGAGGGTGCCCCTGCATGAGCAGGACACCCTTGCAGCCTACGGAGTCCATTCTACCGGGTTGTTAGTGAAACAGCCCTATACTATATATCGAGGGTGTAGGAGAGTAAGAGCTGCTTCTTATGGTTACCCCCACTTTTTGCTGATGTAACACTGTTTTTTTACTTTAGTCTGGCTGGGGCCCTGCTATTCAGGACCCCAGACTAGCTGCTTCTCTCTAAATGGATTCCTAGTACCTTAGGTACACAACAGATTGGATTCTGGGGTGCCCTTATAACTCCCTAGAATATGGTATACTATGTACCCAGGGCATATGTACCCCAGAGGCCTACAAGGGGCTGAAGCGTGTAATATACCACCCCTGGGAAGCCCTCCAAAATGATACCACAGGTCTGCTACTGCAGCCTGGGTAAGGTGGTGCATGCACCCCTTACAGAGATATAGGTTCCCTATATCTCACTTATCACTGCACATATAAACCTATCAGTCACCCCTATGGCAGGCCTTATCAATCCTGAAGGCAGGGTGTTTGGTTTTGTGTGAGAGGGTTCCCCTGCATGAGCAGAGCCCCTCTGCAGCCTTCGGAATCTCTTCTCCGGGGTTGTCTGTGATGCATCCTGACCATATACTCTTAAGTGCATTATAACCAAACGGTAAATGCTACCTTTGGACTGGCTGCACGGAAACATGTCGTGTTTGGTGTCAAACACCTTGGAATCATCCCCACACACCAGTAAATGGTGTGGGAGTATGATCCCACCCTTCTAGAGGGAGAGACATGACAGCACCGGTATACCCGGTACCAGCTTAAAAGAGCCCTGGCATCACAAAATGGATGCTGCAGCCACAGACACAGGTCTGGCCTCCTGCTGCTGACCGAAACTCCATCATGGGAGGCCTGGACAATAGGTTTCCTGTCACAGGGAGGTGTTACCACCTCCCAGACAGGCCTTAGTGGATTAGGGCTGAGTGGGAGCACTCCAGGCTTGCTTTGAAGTCCTGCACTTGGGGCACATTTGGTGTCCCTGTGCATAGTCCAGCTCAAACCGGTTGCAGGGGCTACTAGCCCCTGCTCTGGCGTGAAACTGGACAAAGGAAATGGGTGTAGCCACCCCTCTTTCCAAACCCTCCCATAGGTGGGTCCCCTGAGTTAATCTAACCCCTTCCTTGGGTATAAAGAAGGAACCTTTGTAACCAGAACTTTAGATATCCCTGGATGAAACTCTGAAACTGAATCCTTGACCTTCGACAATCTGTTCAACGCCAGATGTGTCATGATCCCGAGTGCCGTACCGCTACCCGAGGGAATTCGGGTTAGCGGTCTAGACTCCAAGAGGCGGAAGCGGAAGTCGTACTGACTCACTTCCGGGCGGACGCGCTTAACAGCCGAGAACTCAGGCTGCTCCAGCACTTTGGATTCTCGCCCCCGCCGACGAAGAGACGCTGCTCCGGACCTCTGCCTCGTTCAGGTATCGAAACCTGCGAACCGTTCTCGAGGGCCGTTGGGATGCCCGTCTGCTGTTTGCCTCGCGCCAATGGTGCCCAGCATAAGCCTTACCTAGTTCCCCAGTGTACGGTGGGCTGGGCTCCTTATTGCTTCCTTTATTATTTGCGCAGGAGCGCGGGTTTTATGATTTTTTTTCTCTTTCCTGACTGGCCGGACTTGTAACACTGTGCAGGCGTTTTACAAGCCTGAAACATTTTGGGGGAAGTCCTATTCCCTGTTCCTAGCCACGGCACACCAGAGTGTGTGGAGTGGCTACGCAGAAGGTCTACTTTATTATTTGCGCAGGAGCGCTGGTTTCGTTTTACTTATTTTGGTTCACACCCGCTGAAATACTTCCCGGACGCCTATTTGGGGTCCACAAATCGCACTGGAACAGGGGTGCTGGTGTCAAGTTCCACGGATACCGCAACGCAAAACCCCCCACAAGGTAATCCCAGGGTCAGTGGGTTGGTGCTACACAGAGTGGTGAAGAGGTGGGGTATGCAGTAAGATAACGGTGTTCCCTTCTTCCCCACACAGACCGGTGTCGAGGAAGACTTCCGAGACGTAGTGGAACCCCCCCCCCCTTCCCCTGACTTGTTCCTAGTCTGGCTCCTACCCCTGATACCCCCTCTATCCTAGTCAGTATTTGTACCCTACTAGGGTGAGGTGGGAGACGGGGGTGGTGGTTCTTGTCGCCTCTGCAGAATCGTCTCTCAAGTGAAAGGTAAGACTTGGGGGGCTCTGACAAGATGACTGAAGAATCTCCTTTGGAGCAAAGGAGTTACTCCCCTGCTTGGCAGGCACCAAAGACGCATCTGCCCGGTCTGCATCTCTGAAGCTCCCACTGGACGCCAAAGGCTTTGCAACACCAGAGGTGGATTTCCAGACTTCCCAGAGGCCGAACCGAGACCCCAGCAAAGAGACCCGTAGCCCTCGTGGGTACTGTGGAACCAGAACCCCTGGACACCGTGCACATTTGCAAGTGCATCAGGTTTCCAATGTCTCTCGAGGCTGTGCATTGGGAAACTTGCAGTCCAGACCTCGAGCAGAGAATCCACCGAAGATTGTCGGCCTTCGCACTCTGAGTGACCCGTGGGCCACCTTTTTGTGATTCCTCTTGAGGTCCCTTCGCGATCCCTGTTCCGTCCCTGTGAAGGCAATCTTACTTAAATAGGGCTTCCCTGGTTGCCCCAGACGTGCCCTGACTCTCCATCACTTGGGGAGTCCTCAGGACCTTGCTGGTCCGCACCGAAGCATCTTTCTCCTTTCTGCATGGGTTGCAGTTGCCAAGTCTTGTTGTGTCCAATCCGGGCACCGTCGCTGCAGCACTCGACATCCTTTGTGGGACAGCTATAATCCAGCTCCTGGTTGTCCTCAACATCTCCTGGTCCTCGTGGCTGAAGAGTCAAGCTTCACCTCTTCGCACCTGAAACACCCGACATCGGTGGGCATTCGTCTATCATGCCCGTGGTCACTGACAAGTGACCAAGACTCTGTCCCCTCTGCTTTCAGGTTCTTCACATCTCCGATCCAGGCTTGGATCTCTTGGGACACTGCGCATCTTCCCGGCAGCAGCACTTCTCTGCAAGCTGCCATTGAAAACGATGACGCGACCCGACACCATTTGACACCTATGCACCAGGCTTCCCTGGGTGAGGTAACTCGAGTACTCCAGTGCTCCTGTGGGTGTTGACCCTAGAACTGGCTAAGTCCAAGAAGGTTTGGTCCTAGTCCATTTCTAAGTGTCCTTTAACTTTAAAAATCTAACCAAGACTTTCCCCATAGAAGCTAACAGGAGCTCGTGGCTGTATTCTCACACTGTACACGGCCCCCGTGGGTCCCCTGTGTCACTACCTTGGGTGGTTCCTTGGGGTCCCAGCGATTCTACAGGCTTTAGGCCTTGTGTCTACTTAAGTCGTGGTTCTTATACCACTTTCTTAGTATATGGTTTGGTCCGCCCCTAGGACCTAATGTGTATCGTGCTATTTTACTGTAATATTTGAAGTGTAACTTCTGTGCTTTTACCTCTAGCCTCATAAAGAGACTAGTAGGGTGTGTCTAATAAATACATATATTTTATATATATACCTGGTGTGGTCTCCTTTCATTTAGCCACTCAAGAGATTATAGACTGGTAAAACAAGCTGCTTTACATTCCTTCAAGACTTAGCCTGAAGGCTGCTCCCCATAGCTACCAATAGGATAGCTTTCAATAAAGGTTGTCTTAAACCTAATCATCAATAAGGGTTGTTTGGACTGGTGCAAGGTGCCCACTAGAACTAGTGGACAGCATATACCAGGCCAACTTCTCACAATTCAATCCCATGATGTTCCAAGTGAGAAAGCTGAGTATGTGATCCCCTTGAGTGTCTGTGCAGTGACTACACACACTCAGTTGTACGCTAAAATGCCATATACCTGAAATCGATAACTGTCTGAATAAATACACTGCTCAACATAAACACTGCCGCTGAATCCAAATGCACGAGTTTCTCTCCCTCCCACCTCCACCCACGTCGCGTCCCCCAACATTTGACATGACAACATAATCATAGGAAGGTGGAATCTGAATGCATGGTTGCCCCCACTTTTTTCCTGCTGTTTGAAGGGTTTTTGACTAGTCTGGCTGGGATCCTGCTATCCAGGACCCCAGCCTATCTGCTTACTCCCTTAAAATGACTGGAGTGCATACTAGATGCACTAGTGATTGGATACTGTGGTACCTTATGAGCCCCTAGTACATGGTACCCTAGGTACCAAGGGCATAGGTACTTCACAGGCCTACCAGGGGCTGAAGCATGTATTATGCCCCCCTGGCAAGCAGACTAAATCTGACACCACAGGCCTGCTACTACAGCCTGGGTGAGGTAGTGTTAGCACTCCTCCCAGAGGTATAGGTTCCTATATCTCACCATACACACACATATAAACCTATCAGCCACCCCTATGGCAGGCCCTATCAATCCTGAGGGCAGGGTGCTTGGTTTACAATGTGAGGGGGTGCCTCTGCCTGAGCAGGGCCCCTCTGCAGCTGGCAGGGTCTATTCCTTGTGGCTGTTTGTGGATGCGGTTAAACCATATACTCTTAAGTGCATTATAACCTCCCGGTTAATGCTAACTTTGGAATGACTGCATCAAAACAGGTTGTGTTTGCTGTCAAACAACTTGGAATCATACCCCCACACCAGTAACTGGTGTGGGAGTATGATCCCACCCTTCTAGAGGGGACGACATGTACCTACTATGGTAACACGGTAGAAATTTGAAAGAGCTCTGGCATCACAAAGTGGATGCCACCAGCACAGACACTGGGCTGCCCTCCTGCTGCTGACTGAAACTCGCAGTGGAGGAGGCCCAACAATAGGCATCCTGTCACAGGGAGGTGTCACTACCTTCCAGACAGGATTTAGTGTATTGGGACTGGGTGGGTGCACTTCTAGAGTGCTTTGAAGTCCTGCACTGGGGAGCAGTAGGCTCCTCTGTGCATATGCCAGCTCAAACCGGTTCAGGGGCTACCTGTCCCTGCTCTGGCGTGAAACTGGACAAAGGGAAGTGGGTGTAACCACCCCCTACCCTGACCCTCCCAGAGGAGTGGTCCTAGAGCAAGTCCCTCCCCTATCTTCAGTATAAGATAGGAAACCTTGCCATTGCAAAACAGATTACCCTGGACGACGCTCTACAAAGAAGAATCTTGGCCCTTCGACGTTCCACTACCTTTGGAAGACAGAAGAATCTCCCTTGGAGTCAAGGAGTGACTCCCCTGCTTGGCAGGCACCAGAAACTCTAATCAATGGTTGCAAACTTTCCCACTCCCGCCGGAGTTCGAAGTCCCTGCAGCCCCAGAAGTAGATTTCCTGACTTCTCGATGGCCATTGTGAGTCCCCAGCAGAACTGAGGTGAGTGGACCCCACGAGTGACGAGGAACAGCAATACCCAGGTACCATGCACTATTGTCAAGTGCAACCCATTCACGATATTCTAAGAACTTGTGCTTTGGACCAGTTGTGGCCCAAGCCTCCAGCTGGTTTTGCAATGAATATCAGAGGCCTACTCCATCTCGAGTGACCGTGGGATCCTGTGAAGCATTTCCTCAAGAGGCGTCTTTGCGACCCCTTGCCCATTGGCTTGTGGGTTCCCCCGAAGACTTTCTGATCAACTCAAAGGGCTCCCCCGGTTGCTCCAGGCCTGCCCTCACTCACCCTCACTGGGTGAGTCCCTCAGACCTTGCTGATCTGCACCATCGACTTTCTTCACTCTACACGAGACTTGCTGTTGCCAAGGCTTGTTGACTCCAATCCGATTGCCAACACCATAGTCAGCTGCAGACATTTTGGGATACTCTGAATCCAGCTGCTCATCGTCGATCCTTACTGGACCTCGTGAGCAAAGAGTCAAAACACCCTTGATCACCTGAAATCACCCAACATCCGTGGGCATCCATCTTCCTGGCCCCGGGTCACTGGCAAATGACTGTGAACACTGTACCTTCAATTTTCAGGTCATCTGCATCTAGAATCGAGCCTTGGATTCCACCGGACATTTCTTCAGTCTTCGCAAGCAGCAAGTCTTCTTTGGTCTCCATAGAAAACAGCGACGCGACCCGACACCAAAAGACACCTATGCATCCGGCTTCCCTGGGTGAGGTAACTCGTGCACTCTGGTGCCCTAGTGTGTGTTGGTCCTCGAATTACTTACCTTGTAAGTGGCTTGCTTGTAGACTTCCTTGAAGTACCTTAAAACTTTAAAAATCAAACCGCGACTTGCTCCATTATAATCAATAGGGAACCAGCGGCTGTGTTCACACACTGCATGCGTCTCCCGTGGGTCTGTTACTTACCTGCTTTCATTGCAGTAGTGAAGCCCCAGCGATTCTACAGGCCCTAAGCCTTGTCATTCTGCAAGTCGACTTTCCTACACCTCTTATTTAGTACATGGTCTGGTACGCCCCTAGGGCCCCAGCCATATTTGTGCTTAACTTATTGTGAAATGTTGATATTTCAATGTGTTCCTGGCTTCTAATCTCATAAAGAGATTAGTAGAGTGTGTCTAGAAATAAATACATATATATTTGATATATATACCTGTGTGGTGTCCTTTCATTTGGTAATTCAAGAGATTATAAGGTAAAACAAGCTGCTTTACATTCCTCTGAGACTTAGCCTGAAGGCTGCTCTCCACAGCTACCACTAGGATAGCTTTCTTTAAAAGGTTGTCTTAAACCTATCTACTATAAGAGTCGAATTGGACTGGTGCAAGGTGGCCACTATAACTAGTGACCAGCATATGCCAGGCCAACATCTCACAATAATCCCCCAAGAGAACAAAATAAAAAAACACTATTGAACTGTGTGTATTACATTGTGTGGCGGGAGTGCCCAACCAGCTATGGTAAACTCTAAAACCGCTACATGTATTAATTTCTAACTGAGTGCCCACAGAGCAATCAAAAGTTGACTATGAACCAGTAGGACGGTCTAACAACAATACATACTACCACTGGGAAAATGATATACAATCCCAGGCATGTGACCTCCACCCATCACCACCCAACTCGCCCGTCAACTCCAAGAAAAAGGCACAGCATCCTCAAGAGTTGTGGTATAGAACATCGAAATCTACGGAGCAATGGAACAATAAAGAAGAAGGAGCTGCGCTTAACAAATAATCCCATTGCTGGGAACATCCCCAATGCTGTAGCACTTAGCTCGCTCATGTGCATGTGTCAATCGTTCTGGTCCAGTGGACTTCCGGAGTGATGTTCCTCTTCTGCACCCTCAGTTGCCTGAGTTTTATTCTGCCCCTTAGTGTAGCCTTTCAGTGCCTGCTGGGCACTACCCGGGTCAGCATATACCCTAGATTTCCCACCTACTGTGATCTTCAGACATGCGGGATAGAGCATGACGTAGTCAATGTTCATCTCTCTGAGTTTGCGCTTGACAGGCACAAAACATCTATGCGCCTCCTGAACCTGCGGGGTGAAGTCTGGATACAATGACAACACAGAACCGTCTCCGTCTCCGCAGTGCGGCTTCCCTGTCCTGTTGATTAAGTATGTGGGCTATGATGGGGCAGGGAGGGGCCCAGGGGGGCCCTCCCTGCCACTTAAGAGTGGTAAGTAAATTCTCCACATAGAGTTCCATTACTCCTGTGGCGGTGTACTCCGGAAGACCCACTATGCGCAGATTGTTGTGCCTGGAGCGCACTTCAAGGTCTTCGTCTTTCGCCTGTAGGGCCTTGACAATCTTTGCCACTTGTTTATGTGCGCCCGGGGACTCTACTTGTTGGTCCTCCATATCAGATACACGTCTCTCCATGGTGTCAATTCTTTCAGCATGTTTATCCAGCCCCTCCGACATGCGATCCATGCGATAGAAGAGGGAATCTATCTTACCATCTATTCTGGAGAGGCTCTGCTGCATGGCTTCCAGAATCCATCATAAATCTTCACTCGGTTCGGGACCAGTGGCCCCTAGCTCCACTTGATCAGTATCTGCACCATCCTCTCGAAGTCTGTTGGATTTGCACTGGTCAAATTGTACGTTTGATTGGGTTTTGTCAGGATTCCCCATGTTGTAGTTGCTCACACAGGGCACAGGCCTGTAGTGAGTGCACTCGAAGTGTGGTCTCCTCCCAGTCCAACTTTGCCTCGGCCTTCCCGCAAGCCACTCCAGTCGCAAGAGCAACCTAGCTTGTCATGCACCAATCCCAGCGCTTGCTTGTAATGAGCCTCTCCATCAGGCAACCTTCAGTTATGCCACTCTCCTTCTAGCAGCCAGCGACCACTTGTTGTTATCTGGCCTGCATTCCCCCAGCATGTATACCAGTCACTGTATAGATTAACGTCAATGCGGGGGTAGGGCTACCATCTCCACAATAACTATAAGGAGCCTGATATATCCCAGCAGCACACGAGGGCCCACAGGAGAATGCTGCAGTGTCGCAATCACCGTAGGCCCCAGCACAATATGGCGTCTCTAGGCACTAACCTCCCACCGCTGCAGTCAATAACGGGCCTGGGGAGAAAAACGCAAGCACCGCAGGCTAATGTAGAGCGTCCCAATCCAGGGCCACAGCACATATCAGGAGATAGCCTGCACCGCTGTAGTGGGGTCAGGCCCAGGCCTCGAATCACTGAGCAGCCACTCCTGCGGCCTAAAGCAGAGCTGGTGCTGCAATCGGGGCGCTGCTTACCGGCACGGTGATCCCACAGTAGAGAGCAGTGTCTGACTCAGGTCCCAAGTTGCCACGCAGCCAGTCCGCAGCTGGAGGTAGAGGTGTTGTCGCAGTCAGGATGCCGCTCTACAGTATGGCAGCTCCCCTGTGAGAAACAGATTTTTGCCCGGGTCACAGGTTCTTGTAGAGTTGTTCACACGGCCAGTCCCAGGGGCACTATTGTGGCCCAGACGCCGCTCATCAGCACAGCAGCCCCTGTGCAAAGAAAACTAATGCCCAGCCTAGACCCAGCACAATCAGGACGCCAGGGCTTTAAGTAGGATGAAAAAACTGGGGGGTCTCTCTTAGGGGCATGGCCGCTGTAATTAAGGGCATGGCTTAAAACACTTAAGCTAAAAATCTGTGCTTAGCATAGTGTGCTGCCCCACTTGTATTTTGCTGCTTCTGTCCATTCATCCAGATATATAAAACGACAAGTAACATTACACCTACAACAAGCCAGGACTACTGGCTTTCTCAATAGTTGTAAGCTGCATAAGATAAATAAGAAACAACTATCACTTTGTTGTATATATAATTGAAAATGCTATTCGCTCTTGTGGGCGAAGTTGTGGCCTAAGGCTAGAGCAGCCGACCTTTGAGCTCAGAAAGCAGGTTCCAGCCTGACCTCCTGTGTGGTTCAAAAGATAAATATGTCCTTGTGTAAAGTTACTGGTGCTCATGTAAAGCTCTCCAAGTTTGCTATATAAAACTGAAAAACTAGTCTCTGAAGGTATAACAAGGGCAGGGACAGGTTGTACTATTGCAGTTACGTTTTTTTTCACCCTGAAGGTAAAAATGAACAGCCCAATAGGGGACCGTCTGGGCATCAGCTTTTAAACAAGCATTGGCATAGCCAATAGGTCTCGCTTTTGGGACCTTATAAGAATTTAGTTATGCAACTGTTGCATGGCTAAACACTTATAAGGTCCCAAAGGCGAGACCTATTGGCTATGCCAATGCTTGTTAAAGGGTTAGTGTCAAGGGTTGAGCCAGCTGAGGCGGTGCGGGTTGCAGCACACCAGCTCGGCTCAGCGTTGCCGTGGCTCTAGCAGCCAGACGGAAATAATTTGATGCCCCTCTTTAATGATCACTGCATGCGAAGAAATCAGTTCCATATCACCTCTAGGCAGTGGAGTAGTAAACTGCCTCGGCACCAGCCATTCACACGGGCACAAAGTGAAAACTAGTGCACGAAAGAAGTAGGCTCCGTGGGTCCTGCTTAAATAAGCCACTGCAACCGTAATGGTCAAAACAGCTGTGCCTAATAAAGGCAGAAGCTGTGGCATAAACAAAGATGGCGAGTTAAACTGCTAGAAAATTATTGCTCCGCAACGCGAAGATTGCAACATTACACAACTCGCCGCTGGCGGCGGTACCTGAATGAATTAAATATCCATGCCCCTAGGAGGCAGGAGCTGTGGCTGAAATTAACTCCAGTTAAGGTGACTAGTGGTACAAAAGATATCGCAAACTGTAAAAATGTGCAGTTGCGGTGCGAGTGAAAGTCATTACCTTGTGAGTAAATGCACCGCCTTCACAAACCCTCCGAACCACCAGAGGCTTGTGGGGTGAATTTGCGGATCTCTTAACAGGGATGGGGCTTTCTTAAAGTCAAGAGCCATCTATGCGCTCTCTGACGGCACAACCTCAAGGTGAGAGCAGCCTCTGTGGTCTCGGGGGCGGCCCCCGCACATGGGAGCTGCCCTGGATTGTGGTGAGCCTCGAACCCTCCCGCCTACGAGAGCTCTTGACTTAAGCTACCGCTATGTTGCTATGAAGGCGCCTAGTATGGACAGCAGGATATCGGCGGGGGGAGTAGGTCTGGGTGGAGGTAAAAAGATAGATTGGCTGCATGGCGCTGGAAGGATAATCAAGGCCAGCCCCGAAAGCAGGCTTTTCCATCGACAGCTCGCTTTAAGCGAGGGCGGAAAACAATATGAAAGTTGCAGCCAAACACACTGATGTCTAGCAGGTGAGAGACTGGAGTAACCTCCGGAGCTGCCGACTTTGGACGTTGGGAACGGGATTCGAGTCTCTGCATCGTTAACAGTTTTACTCTAGATTTCTGTGACAGTGAAATGCATATTTTCATGTAAGAGAAGCTTTGACTGTTACCCTTTCTAAGTTTGTTCTGAGTTGGGAGAGCATTTTGCATCTGCTGGGCTGAAACTGTTCCGTTTGACTCTTGGCACAGCTGGGTGTATTGTACCTGTTCTGCCTCCAAACAAAGCGTGCACAACTCCTGCATGTGGTGTGCCTCATGTATGTGTGAAGAAAGCATGGGCTGCTGTTCCATACACTATACCTGTGATAATGCTGCTGAGTGTCAGTTAGTGATCACAGACAATATGTTGTATTCAGTTTATATTCAGTCCAGGTCTCGGTGGTTAGTTTATTGCGACTGTTACTAAGACTAGATTATTGATAAAGTAGCAGTTTATAAACATATATACCCTTCCACACAGCAGCAGTGGCCGCAGAAGGGATGGGTTGGGGGTACTTAGAGGGACAGAGCAGAGAAATATATGCACGGGTACTAGAACAAACCCGGGAGTTGTGGAAGACGCTCGGCCGCGATTTGCACTCTGTGGTGGGGAGGAACGTTGAAGCGCGCGCTAGGGATAGACAGCTCCTCGCGCTATAAGGAAGTGGGATTAGGGAGGGGGTAGGGGAGAGAGGCACGCAGGCTGGCAAATGGTGAGCACTTTCGCGGCCGCTTTGATGTTCTCAGTGGCCGCGCTGCTCACTGAGAACATCAAAGCGGCCGCGAAATGATCACGCAGGCTGCCAAATGGTGCGCACGCCCGGCGCACATGCACTGTATTTGGAGGCCTGAAAGCACTAGTTTGCACTTCCAAATCCCCCTGTTTACTAAAGCTCTCGCGAGAGCAGCGCTAAAGCGCTGGCTCAGGCGAGACCTAAAAACTGCTGGTGCTGCGCACTGGCAGGAACCGGCCCGCTTAAAGGTGTCCCCTTGTTTTGATAACACCGCGTGTAGGACTGTGGTTAACTAAGGTGGTCATCGTTGAGCGTCTTATTGTCATTGATCTAATTCTTGTTGATGCGTTTTGCATTTTGGGAGAAACTTAAGTTAGTAATTTTTACAGTCGTAAATTTTGCTTTTTGGTCTGCATGTGTGAAAAAAAAATACCATCTCTCAGCTCCATTATGTGGCTATATAGCACACAGTTATTTCCTGTTAGAAAAACGGTTTTCTGCTTACTTCTGGCATTCACAACGGTGCACGGTTCATCAGACATTCATTGTTTCGGATGTTCTCATTTTCACTGAAAACAGAAAACTCATCATATGAGACAACCGAACAGGGAGACGTACAAATTTCACTGGAACGCATGTTTGTCTTCGGGGGGTTGCGTTTTACGGAAGGAAAAGTAATTTCAAGCGCTCTGGGAACACATAAATGACTACCATAGAGGACTATTATGTCTCTAAATTGAAAATAATCTAAAATAAAAACAAAATATGAATGCAGAAGCCAAGTTAGTTTTGGGCTGTAATTTGCTTGGCTTTTCAGTCGGAAAGATTTTTTAATAAGTGTAAAGTTTCTGAAATCAATCACGACGCAGAACATCTTCCACATCTGTTCCCTGTACTGCGCCCGTGATGTAATCGCTTGACTGATGCGCTCCACGGTAGCTTGTCCTTGCCCCCACTGCTGCCAGATGCAAGCGGCGCCAGCATACTGTTCCACCCAGCTGCTGAATACATTATCCCCTACGTCATCAGATCACTGTAAATGGCAGGGTTAGATGCTTCCCTGCTGTTTCGACATTCATTTTCACTTGGGTATGGATATGAAAATGATAAATGTAGGAAACACTCAGCCTTCTGTGCATTATCCTGAAAATATGATACTGGGGAAAATATCGACTTTGCGGGAAGGTTTGAAAACTATTATAAAAAAAATAAGCAGTACTTTCAGGCTTGTTAAAAGTTTTTCGAATTCATTTCACTCTCTTTGTTGGTGCCTTAAGACTCTTTGAGTTATTTATTTATTTATTTATTTATTTATTTATGCGATTTTTAAAGTGCTACAATTACCCATGGGTGTCTCGGCGCTAGGAGCTATGACTGATACCAATGAAGTAGAACTCTGGGGCAGTTTTAGAATAATTTAAGAACCATCGTTTCTTTGAGAAAACAGCCATGTTTTTAGCTGCCTTCTAAAGATAATCAACGTAGGGCTGGATTTTATATTAAGAGGAAGGGAGTTCCATAATTTTGCAGCTGCGATGGTAAAGCATCTGTCTCCCCAATTAACTTTCCTTGTTCTGGGTATGTGAAGCAGATGAGCAGTGTTGGAGCGAAGCGTTCTGGAGGTTGATAGAGGCTTAAGTGAAGTCCTAAGAAATTTTGGTCCCATGTTGTTTACTGCCTTGTAGACAATACAAAGGGCCTTGAATTTCGTCCGACTTCTAACCGGAAGCCAATGCAGCTGGTCCAAATGTCTTGAGACAGAGCTAAATTTTGGAATGCCTAGTAGAACTCTGGCTGAAGCATTTTGTATCATTTGAAGTTTGGAAATGATTTTTTTTTTAGCATTGAGGAAGAGGGCATTACAATAGTCAGTGCGTGAAAACACCAATGTAGAGATTAGTGTTTTTCCTGTAGATGTAGGAAGATATGGGAGAAGTTTCTTTATTTTCCTTAAGATGTTGAATGATGATGAAACTACAGCGTTCACATGATGATGGAAAGAGAGTTTGTCATCAAATATTACTCCCAAGTTTCTTACTTTACTGACTGGTTGGGGTGGGGTCCCCATTTCCTCCGGCCACCATAGAGGAGACCACAGAGGCTCAATCTTACCAAAAAGCATGACCTCCGTCTTTGATGAATTAAGTTTTAGACAGTCGGAGGCCATCCAACTGCTGATAGCCCTCATGCCATCTTTGAAGTTTGCTGCTATCTGAGAACCGTTTTTATGTATGGATAGTACCAACTGGGTGTCGTCGGCATATGTTGTTAAGTTGATGTTGTAAGCTTTTTAAACTTTAAAGATCACTGGCAATTTGCAATTGGACAGAAGTCATGATTTACATCAATCTCCCGCCACGGGGGAGAGCACTATATTGAGTTACTCACTCCAGAGCAGGGCTCACACAGTAATTGGTCCGTCTGTGTACAGGCTGTCCTCTGCTCCCTAGTACTTCTACTCAAATACTGCACGCTCTGCACATGCACTGCCTTCTCGTCTTCCTCTCCCTTCTGGTAATACAGGGACCCCTTTGCTACTTGCTCCCTCTGCTCAGACACGGCCACCCCTGCACTCAAACACTGCTTACACTGGCCTCTAATCGTTATCCCTCCAGGGCCCTCACTAACATTGTTTTCTTTTGTTGCAGTTTTATATAGCGCTAACTCGAACCTAAGGCAGTAGGGGCCGGCTTTGCTTGTGGGTAGGGGGGCGGGCGTGAGGGGTGGGGGGAGGGATTTACGGGGGGTGTCGCTAGAGGGGTGGATCGTAGGGAAATGAAAAAAATAATACTAATTAAATTAAACCTACCTTTTTGCCGGGTCCCACGTCTTCTCGGCTCCTGCTCTCCTGCCTCCGGCAGGAACAGGAAGCAGCCAGCCAGGCTCCCTGCCATAAGCCAATCACAACGCTGCAAACAGCGTTGTGATTGGTCAGGACGCCGCCCAGCCAGGGGCTATTGGGGTGGCCATGTTCTCCATGCAGCCTGCATGGAAAAGGGCAGAGTGCGCATGACTGGTTTGGGTGGCCCGAGAGGACCGACCAAACAGTCTTTGCGTACTCAGTAGTGGTCAAGCCACTCCTCCCCTGCCTTGCTCAAAGAGCAGAGCAGCCACACCCACCTGCAATGCTCAAAGCAAAAATAAAATGGAAAAAACATTTAGTTATTGCTATTTTATGTTTTGGCTTTCTTGCACTGCGAGAAAGCAGTGGGGCGATGCTCCTGCGCCCTAGTGGAGGAGCCGTCCCTGCTCCAAGGTATTGAAGTGCTTTACATGAGCACCAGTTACGTTACACAAGGGCACATTTATTATAAGTAGAGACGGGGTGATTACATGATTTCACTTGATGTTGAGCTCAAGAGGAAGACTACAACCTGGTTCCCCAGCTCCAAAGTCGACAGCTGTGTCTGTTACGCTATCTCCACGTCCTGCCTCTTCTACTAGCACACTGATCTCTCTGCTCCCTTACCCATCTGCTGACAAACTGTGCCCTTGCTCCATGTCTTGTGAGCCCTCACTGCTGTCTCTGCTCCCTTTCTCTTCCGCTCACACATAGCTACTCTGCCCCTTGCCGCATCAACATTTAGGCCCACAGTATGAGTGAGAACTTAATTCTGATGAGGCCGGTAACAGTAGTTACCAGGCCCATTGGAGTTATGAGGAATTGTGAAAATTGGAGTACTGATTGAAACCTAGTGTCAATTTGAAGGAGCGCCTCTGGTATCATTTCTGAGGTGGGCAAAACAATTTGCCAACTGAAAAAAGTGAGTGAATGCCACCCGTTTTCCTTTCCAATTGCAGAGAGAAAGCATGCTATGAAAGTTCCCAAATTTAACAGTGGCGGCTCCTCCGCTAAGACAAAAGAGCTTTGCCTCACTGCTCTTGGAGCAGCACAAAAGCAAAAATAAAATGATAATAACAGAAGTTATTTCTGTTATCATTTTATTTTTAGTATCAGCCAGTTTGGGCGTGGCGGGGCTGAGTTCTGTGACGTCCGGGAGGAGGAGTGGTTGCTACATTCCAAAGAGGGCAAGACTGCTCGGCCGGCGCTATTGGTCCGACCAAACCGTCATGCACACTTCCCCAACAGGCTGCATTACAGAGCCTGGTGGGGCACATGCCCAGCCTCCCATTCCCCGTCTGAGTGCCGAGCCACAGTTCTCAGACCAATCACAATGCTGCATGCAGCGTCGTTATTGGCTTAGGGGAGGGAGCCTGTGTGCTTCCTGGTTCCGGCCACAGAGAGACAACGAGGGATGACGGAGGAGAGACGACTGAGAGGGCTCGAGATGCTGCAAGGTGGTAAGGTTTTTTTTTTATTTTGTACCAAACCCTTCCTCCCCTTCACTATAGTTCCTTGCCAGCCACTAATGAAATTCTCTCTGCAGGAGATCCAGAGATATTGGTGGGTGTCAGGTGTTTTATGACGTGCATGAATGTTTTGTTGTTCTCCCTTGTAGCCAAATATGGTCCAGTCAGAACCACGTGAAAGGAACAACTGCAAAAACTGCATACGAAAAAGGCAGTTCACCGTTTGTTGGCAGTTTGTTTTCTGTCTCCCTGTTTCTTTTCTGGAAAACAGAACTGGATAATGGAAATTTCACTAATTTGCACTACCATCAGCTTCCACTTATCATAGAATGAAAAACAAATTGACTAGGCCTAGCCATCTGTACCTACTTTGTGTTGAGTTAGAAAAGATTGCACTACTGCTGCCACCCTAATACATTTCTTGACTGTTATTGAAGCCTTCACTATGCTAAATTAAATCAATGGCATAATTAATGTTGCGTTTTATGCATGATGTGAATGCAATGATTCAGTTCCACAAAATAAGGGAACAAGGTTTAAAACAGGTTTTACATGGAAAGCAAGCAGTATTCTTTTTTAGATTTCGCCTGCACAGTGCTTGAGCTGTGCTTGTGAAATCTGTTTCATCTGCCAGTACTGCCTTTGCAAATCCATGAACCTATATTACTACAGAACTTCCCACGCTATATCCTTTTCAAAGGCCATATCCGGATTCTATCTAATGTACTCCGTACAGACTCTGGAAAATGTGTAATGTCTGATCTATAGAATCTCAGATTATAAGGAGAACCTGAGAAGCAGCTTTACTCTGATATTACCTCTGAGGTTACCTGATGTTACCTGATTTTACTTGATATTACCTCTGAGGTTACCTGGTGTTTCCTGAGGGTGCCTGATATTACTTGATATTACCTCTGATGTTTCCTTATATTACCTTACTTCACTGCTCCTCATTTCATTTCATACCTTAACACTCACCTTAACACACACCATATCATATCAGAACATTTATCATAATGCTTATTACACAAAATAACACAACACAGCACGTATCCTACCGTATAATGTCACTTCACACCATTTCACACCACAACGCATCACTTCACATCACATCATGCCGTTTCTCCACTCCTTCTTGTTTCTGAATACTACTACATCACATCACATCATATCATACCACATCATATCATATCGCATCACGATACCATATAACTCCAGCACCACATCAAATCTACTTAACAAATCGACATAAGTTGTAATTCCCTAGGCTCCTCACCTATACTTTTCATAGATGCTGTACCTGCGATTCCTCTTATGTGAGGTGTTACTGCAGCTATTTTTAAAGTTTTTGGGCCTATGGCCCACCTCTGTGTCATCCTTAATAAGCCTATTTGGCTTGCGTTCATTATCCGTTTGCAAGTTTACATGTTACTGTTATT
This sequence comes from Triturus cristatus, assembly GCF_964204655.1. Lineage (NCBI taxonomy): Eukaryota > Metazoa > Chordata > Amphibia > Caudata > Salamandridae > Triturus > Triturus cristatus. Next base: position 1,075,690,754 of record NC_140591.1, on the reverse strand, counting down.
CGCTTGCACCTTGTTGTTGCCAGTCATGGCGGCCTTCGCCTGCTGTCATCTCTCTCTCTTTTAAGGCTTTGGATGGGTGGCTGGGGTGGATGGGGTGGGGGGGTTAGAGGGTTAAGGCGGTTAGGAGTCTGGGTCTACATTTTGTCTCTTGTTTTTTCTCACTTTTATGTCCTGCTTTTTTTATTCTATTCTCTTCCCACTGTAGGTATACCGCCACCGCAGGTGCTTACTCACATCCCAAGGTAACTCCTGAAAAGTATTGTTTCCCTCACTCAGTATCATCCACTCTTATCAACACTGGGTTCAGGGCCTTTATACCTCCCTCACAATTCTTCCATAATGCTTCCCAATGGTTCTCTCCCATTTCAAAACTCTGGCTAGCCTCACACTCATTTAGCCATATTTGCCCGCCAATACATGAACAATTCCCCTTTTGATGATAATTTTAAAATTGTATCTCTAAATGTGAAGGGCCCTAACCACCCGATCAAACGAACAAAAATAGAAAATTACCTTTTTAAAATGAAACCAGATGTTATCCTGTTACAGGAAACTAAGATGTCTCAAGATGGGCTAAGGAACTTTGGCATGAGCAGGATCACTGACATTATTAGCCCGCCCAGTGGCTGATGAGAGCGGATGGGTCCTATCTAAATTCCCTAAATACACAGGACACTTTCATGTCTTCAATATATATGGCCTGAATACAGACGACCCAGAATTGTGGGATTCATTATCTCTACCCCTAAGTAAAATTCCCAACAATGACCTCATTATCTTGGGGGGCGGCTTTAACCTCCCCATGGATGTAATGCTAGATAGACAATCCAGGTCCATTTTTAACCCCTCTAAGGCACACAAATCGCTACACAAACTATGCCCAAGCTTACACGACTCCTGGAGGCTCCCGAACCCAGACACTAGAGACTATACCTTCTTTTCCTGCCCCCATAAATCCTACTCCAGAATTGACTACCTAATGATATCCAAACCTCATATACATCTAATCGACCAAAAAGATATACTAATGGGGTTAGTCTCGGACCACTCAGCTATAACTCTGTCCCTCACTGGTACCAATGCTAATACCCTGAGTAAGATCTGGAGATTCAATCATGACTCGATCAGAAACACTGCCTCAAAAGAGAAGATCGAGAAAACCATCTTAAACTACCTGGAAGACAATATCTGCTCTGACACCATCCCCCCACCCACTGGGAAACCCTGAAAGCCACGGTAAGGGGCACCCTTATTAATATACAAACTAAGATCAGCAAAGAACATAACAAGGAGCTCCTAACCCTGGAACAAGGCACTAAATCTCTGAAGGCTGCCCACAGATCTGACATGGGTCTGCAAACCCTTTCTAAACTCACCAACAAAAAGTATGAGTTCAACAAAATCCTGAGTGAGAGAGTGGGCATATGGGACAACAAATACAAAAGCTTAAATCTGTGCAATGCAAACAGAGCTGGGAAAATTCTGGCCTCTTACGTAAAACATAAACAAAACCACAAGGGAATTGGTTCCCTCACGGATACATCTAACATCACACACACCAGACCCCAGAAAATATTAGAAAAACGAAAAGATTTTTACCAGTCCCTTTACACAGACAACTCTGAGATAGATTCTTCTGCCTGTGCAGATTATCTTAGAGACATCACACTCCCGCCCATCACGGATAAAAAAAAAAGCTAGCCTAAGCTCTCCTTTTTCTCTGGAAGAGATAGACTTAGCAATTCACTCGTTAAAAATTAACAAAGCCCCTGGCCCAGATAGCTATATGGCCAATGTTTTAAAGACATTTACCCATGTACTTAAACCAACTCTCTTGTCTCTTTTTCAACATTTTGCCAACTCTGGAACCATATCCGGCACCACCAGTCAAGCCACTATCATTGTAATCCCCAAAGAAGGGAAAGACCCAACTCAAGTAAAAAATTACAGACCAATATCCCTAATTAATTTGGATGCAAAGATTTACGCTAAGATTCTCTATAAGAGACCGGATCCTCTTATTCCTCGACTAGATGGGAATTCACAAGTGGGCTTCATGAAACATAGATTTTCCAATTATAACACCCGGCTCCTCACCCATATTATTGAAAAGACTAAATTGTCCCCCTCTGAAACAGTAGCGATTACCCTAGATGCTGAAAAAGCATTCAATAGGGGCGCATGGACATTTCTCTGTGAAGCTCTCAAGAAATTTAATGTAGGGGATACCTTCACAAAATGATCATGGTCCAATACAGGGGTCTGTCTGCTAAGGTCAGGTTTGGTGGTTTACTTTCCTCTGCAATTAAGCTACAAAGAGGCACAAGGCAAGGCTGCCTCCTCTCCCCTTCATTATTCATCCTAAGTCTTCAACCCTTACTACACAAGATCAGATCCAATCCCCACATTCATGGTATCACCTTCAATAATCTCATGGTAAAAGTCACGGCATATGCGAACGATATCTTAATAATGTCAGAAAGGGCTACCCAATCTATCCCTGCCCTACTCCAAACCATTGATGAATACACCCAAGTCTCTAACTATAAACTTAACAAAGACAAATCTGAAAGCCTGGCTCTAAATAGTCTCTGTTCCAGGGCTCTGTGACACCACCATGGGTCTTACCTGGCAGCCTAGATTTGCAAAATATTTGGGGTTGGAGTTCAACTCTGACTTATTGGAATCCCTAAAACATAATGAGGCACATAATTTAAGAAAGATAGATTCCCTTCTCGAGGGCTGGAACCCTAAATTCCTGAGGTGGTGGGGCCGAGTTGAGACCATTAAAATGATGATCACCCCCATAGTCAATTACCTTTCAAATATGCTTCCGTTTAGCTGTCAGAGGAATTTCATCAAAAGATTAACAAATTACTAAATACATTTCTTTGGCAAAACAAAAGACCAAGAATCTCGATAAAAAAACTATGCATTCCAGTTCACCTCGGCACTATTAATCTAGCGGACTTCAAGAACTACCAAACCGCCTTCCTGGCCAGACAGGGCTTTTTTTGGTTCACTCAATCTCCAGACTATACCCCCACGTGGTTAGTGGTAGAAAGGGAGCTTCTAGGAGAATTACACTCGATCTCTCTCCTATCCTGTAACCCCAAACCCCCGTCCTCGGGTAAATATATTTTACAAAACACCAAAAGGGCCCTCTTGAAAATTGATATAAGCCTAGAAATCCCAATTTCTAACTCGAATATGACCTCCCTTTGAAACAACTCTAAAATTAGAATCCAAAGCTCTCCAGCCTGCTCGTCTCACTGGGCCTCTAAGGGCATTCACTTCCTAAAAGACCAAGGGCCCTCCCAAAATCCGCTATCCTTTAGAGACTTGCAAAAGCACTTCAACCTGCAAAATGTAGACTTTTACGATTTTTGGAAGTTTAAGGTCGCACTTTCTAAACTAAAGTTTTCAAAAAATGACCCTTCCCTCATCAGGATCATCCTATCCTTTAATAAATCCGGCCACCGGTCCTCCAAGCTCTACCATCTTATACAACCAAAGTCCTTCAACACATCCTCTAGACTCCAAGCTATATGGGACCCCAACGGAATGATTTTGTGACAATCTTGGAATCAGATCCGGAGGTCAGTAGTCTCGTATAAAATTTCCCCCTCCCTTGCACAGACACAATTCTGGTTACTATACACAGGGCCTTCTGGACCCCAGCACACTTCCGCAAACTCTCCCTAAGAGAGTCTCCAAGTTGCTGGAACTGTAATGACCCTGTGGGGGATCTCTCTCACCTTCTCTTTTACTGCAGAGCGGTCGCTCCATTTTGGGATTCAGTGTTTAACTTTATTCTCTCTATCTGCAGAGTCCCTCTGGAACATTCGTTTTTAACACTACTCAAGGGATTTTTAGACCCGTACACCAGATCCCTCAATGACAGTCTAATAATTGATATCCTACTTCCTGCTGCCTGCAAATCTATTTTAACTAACTGGAAAAACACAGCCGCCACCTCCTACCACCCCTTGATAAACTGGATCTCCTTTCTGAGAGGGGCAGATAACATCTCATTACAAAACTCCCCTTGGATTACACGCAATACATCTATCTGGTACTCTTTTGATAACTATTTTGCCACTTCCAAACCACCGTGATTCTCTGTTCTCCACCCCCAATACCCCTATACATCTGTCCTCTCTCACATGGCTACAAATATGGGTACAAATAAGAGTGATATTCAGAACTGATATCACCTCCTTCCAAAACCCTGAACTGAACTCTTGGGTCGAGTGGAGCTTATGACTTGGAATGCACCTGCACTTATATTCATTAGAACCTCCTTGGATTTTACACGCTGAAACATGTGTTTTGTAGCTATACCTACTAGTGCCCCTTCTTTCCTCTTTCATCTTGCTTCTTTTACTTTTCTTCTATTGCTTAATTTTATGCCATATCACACATCCTATGGGTTTATCTAATCTCCATATGTGGTTTTGCTCTCACTTAACATCTGCTACCTGGATTTTGCTCTGTGATCTAGACCCTCATGTCATGATCAACGCTCCAGGACTCTACGCACCAGAACTGTATACCTTAAATTGGACCCTTGTATCCTCTGATTGTTCTTTTTTTTCCCTCTGTTCATTTGTTTATGAAAAATGTGCTGAATAAAATTCGCCTGAAAAAAAGGGGGCTTACATCCTGCCCCCTTGGTTTATTATTGGTTCCTGTGTTTGCTACTTAATTTTCCACTGGTTAGATTGGCTGTAGCATACATTTCTTGTTATTCCTCTTGTGTTTGCTCTTATCAGTGTCCCATGGCCAAAGTATTGTTTCCATTTGCTCTGGTGGAACTTCTTTAATCTGTCAGCACCCCTGCTGTCATTCCAAAATCTACATCCTTGCTTTGATACAACAGTGCTCCAGAGTGTTGTGGGCTCAGTGCGCTGGTCTCAGTGGAGACCTTGTGATTCAAGTTCTGCGTGCTTTGTGGAAATCGATCGCAACAGCACTAGACAGTCCCCCTTAGGCAGCGCGCACACAAAGTCCCACAAATGGAAACATGCACCTCCTCTAGTGCTTCCTTTTGTTGCAGTGGCTGGTGCTTGTTGTAAATCTATGTGTTCAAATGCCTGGTTGATGTAATCTGTTTCACTGCATGCTTAGGTTGTCTTGCACTCATCCATGTGGAAACTCCAGGACAGTACACACAGAGTGTAAAGCCGGGAAGCTACCCATCCTTCCTCTTCCCACCTGTGCCTGGGCAGCTCCTATTAGAAGGAGAGTTTGTGCTCGGGCAGCCCTGTGTGCTTTGATTCACCCGGCCAGCCTTTAAAGGCGGTGAGAGTGCTCTGCAGAATAATGCGCCTACTGTAGAGGCATGCACAGTCAGTAGGTCATGGCGTCAGTTGTTTCAGATGTCGCATTTCACCATTTCAGAGTTGATTAAATAAGTACCACTGAGCAGGAACGTGTTCTCAGTATATTTGCCTACTGCTGATGCAGGTAAATGGGTGACACAGAGGATGGAGGTGGATGGAGATGTACTGCCAACACCTTGAACTTCAGTCACAGTCCTAGCACTGCTGACACAATGTGTGATCTCCTATAGGATAAAACTGCAGTAACCTTATTATATTTTGTAAGCATAATTTACAAATGGGAATAGATACTCAGTTCATGTTTGGTGTTTCTGAAATCCTAATTTAAAATCCTAACTTATGGCAAAGTAAAATTTTAAATCACAGTTTTGAAAATTGCACTTCTAGAAATGTGGCATTTTTCTGCTTTAGCCATGTAGTGCCTGTAGCCTGTGTGTGGGTCACATGACTGGATGTATCTAACATGTTAGCTTTGTGTATTCCTCCTAGACAGTCCCACACAATAGGGGACTTAGGTGTGCCTGGATGAGCGATCACTGGCAGGATAGGAGGGAGGAGATGGGCACAGATTCATTTACATTTGAAAAAGCTGTGTCCTGCCTCCACACAAAGGGCAGCATACCCACCTGTAGTTAGCCTGAAGCCAGGGCAGGGGAGGCAGGATGACTGAGGACTTCAAAGGGAAACCTCTAGAAGCATCTACCCCACTTTAAAGGCACAACCGCACATACATACTGGACCTCAGACACAACCCCTAGAGTTCACTTCTGTACCTGTGGATATTTTGCCAGGAAGAAGGGCTGCTTTACTGATGAAGGACTGCCACTCTGCTGTACTGCACTCTGCTAGACCACTGCCTTGCTGTGTTGCTGCTTTACTGTGGTCACCTGCTGCTCTGCTGCCTTGGTGAGAAGGACAGGACCTACTTCTCTGAATCCAGAACTTCAGAGTGACTCCAAGGGCTCGTTGTCTGACCTCCCGACTTGAGCCTTGAGGAAAGAAGGCACCAACAACCTTGAAACTGTACCTGGACTCTGCCCCATTCCTGAGTCAACCCCGTCAAGTGATGCCACCTCAGTCCTGGACCCTTGGAAGTGAGCCTGAGGTCTGTCAGCCTTTATGGACCCAACAGAACCAACTGATCTCCTGTTGCATCACGCAACTCGGAGCAGAACCAACACATTGCCACTGCTGCATGGATTGGAACCACCACAAAGACCCGCATCGCATTGCAGCCCATCGCTGCATCAGAACTGCCACTCCGCACTGCATCCGAGGTGCAGGCCCTCGCATCTCTCATCAACAGCAGCCTTTTTTCTATGTTGCAGAGTTTTATATAGCGCAAACTTGACCCGAATCGGGTATCAGAGCGCTTTACGTAGCACCAGTTACGTTACATGAAGACAAACATTCATTTTGGTTAGGCACGGGGAGATTAAGTGATTTGCCCAGAATCACAGGATGTTCAGCGTCATTGACAAGACTTGAACCCAGTACCCCAGATTTGAGGTCGACCGCCATAGTCGTTAGGCCAACTCCTCTTATTCTCTCAGCCTTGACGATGACGACAGACTCCGCATGCCAGACTCGCAGCTGCTCAGAATTTAGCGGTACAAAAGGGGGTGGTGATGGACGGAGCATCAGAACCAATCAAACACTCACACCCAGTCAACAGATCTGGGTTTGTTCCATCACCGTTCTTTAGCCCACTCTGCCACCCCAGTTCAGACATGGCCATATGCAAATCAGCCTGACCCTGTGCCTCATGGGAACAGTCCAGCCCGAACTGTCAAGCCATGTCTTCCCTGGACCGGAAACAAGCTTCCTAGGACCGGTTTCTGGCATTTCAGCCGTCTTCAGCCAGGCTTGCTTGAATCCAGTGGCAAAGTGAGCAAGGGACTCACGTCTGAGCATACCCTGCCAACTCATGGCGAACAAAGCGGTACAAAAGGGGGTGGTGATGGACGGAGCATCAGAACCAATCAAACACTCACACCCAGTCAACAGATCTGGGTTTGTTCCATCACCGTTCTTTAGCCCACTCTGCCACCCCAGTTCAGACATGGCCATATGCAAATCAGCCTGACCTTGTGCCTCATGGGAACAGTCCAGCCCGAACTGCCAAGCCATGTCTTCCCTGGACCGGAAACAAGCTTCCTAGGACCGGTTTCTGGCATTTCAGCCGTCTTCAGCCAGGCTTGCTTGAATCCAGTGGCAAAGTGAGCAAGGGACTCACGTCTGAGCATACCCTGCCAACTCATGGCGAACAAAGCGGTACAAAAGGGGGTGGTGATGGACGGAGCATCAGAACCAATCAAACACTCACACCCAGTCAACAGATCTGGGTTTGTTCCATCACCGTTCTTTAGCCCACTCTGCCACCCCAGTTCAGACATGGCCATATGCAAATCAGCCTGACCTTGTGCCTCATGGGAACAGTCCAGCCCGAACTGCCAAGCCATGTCTTCCCTGGACCGGAAACAAGCTTCCTAGGACCGGTTTCTGGCATTTCAGCCGTCTTCAGCCAGGCTTGCTTGAATCCAGTGGCAAAGTGAGCAAGGGACTCACGTCTGAGCATACCCTGCCAACTTATGGCGAACAAAGCGGTACAAAAGGGGGTGGTGATGGACGGAGCATCAGAACCAATCAAACACTCACACCCAGTCAACAGATCTGGGTTTGTTCCATCACCGTTCTTTAGCCCACTCTGCCACCCCAGTTCAGACATGGCCATATGCAAATCAGCCTGACCCTGTGCCTCATGGGAACAGTCCAGCCCGAACTGCCAAGCCATGTCTTCCCTGGACCGGAAACAAGCTTCCTAGGACCGGTTTCTGGCATTTCAGCCGTCTTCAGCCAGGCTTGCTTGAATCCAGTGGCAAAGTGAGCAAGGGACTCACGTCTGAGCATACCCTGCCAACTTCTGGCGAACAAAGCGGTACAAAAGGGGGTGGTGATGGACGGAGCATCAGAAGTTGGCAGGGTATGCTCAGACGTGAGTCCCTTGCTCACTTTGCCACTGGATTCAAGCAAGCCTGGCTGAAGACAGCTGAAATGCCAGAAATCGGTCCTAGGAAGCTTGTTTCCGGTCCAGGGAAGGCATGGCTTGGCAGTTTGTGCTGGACTGTTCCCATGAGGCACAGGGTCAGACTGATTTGCATATGGCCATGTCTGAACTGGGGTGGCAGAGTGGGCTGAAGAACGGTGATGGATCAAACCCAGATCTGTTGACTGGGTGTGAGTGTTTGATTGGTTCTGATGCTCCGTCCATCACCACCCCCTTTTGTACCGCTTTGTTCGCCATAAGTTGGCAGGGTATGCTCAGACGTGAGTCCCTTGCTCACTTTGCCACTGGATTCAAGCAAGCCTGGCTGAAGACAGCTGAAATGCCAGAAATCGGTCCTAGGAAGCTTGTTTCCGGTCCAGGGAAGGCATGGCTTGGCAGTTCGTGCTGGACTGTTCCCATGAGGCACAGGGTCAGACTGATTTGCATATGGCCATGTCTGAACTGGGGTGGCAGAGTGGGCTAAAGAACGGTGATGGATCAAACCCAGATCTGTTGACTGGGTGTGAGTGTTTGATTGGTTCTGATGCTCCGTCCATCACCACCCCCTTTTGTACCGCTTTGTTTGCCATAAGTTGGCAGGGTATGCTCAGACGTGAGTCCCTTGCTCACTTTGCCACTGGATTCAAGCAAGCCTGGCTGAAGACAGCTGAAATGCCAGAAATCGGTACTAGGAAGCTTGTTTCCGGTCCAGGGAAGGCATGACTTGGCAGTTCGTGCTGGACTGTTCCCATGAGGCACAGGGTCAGACTGATTTGCATATGGCCATGTCTGAACTGGGGTGGCAGAGTGGGCTAAAGAACGGTGATGGATCAAACCCAGATCTGTTGACTGGGTGTGAGTGTTTGATTGGTTCTGATGCTCCGTCCATCACCACCCCCTTTTGTACCGCTTTGTTCGCCATAAGTTGGCAGGGTATGCTCAGACGTGAGTCCCTTGCTCACTTTGCCACTGGATTCAAGCAAGCCTGGCTGAAGACAGCTGAAATGCCAGAAATCGGTCCTAGGAAGCTTGTTTCCGGTCCAGGGAAGGCATGGCTTGGCAGTTCGTGCTGGACTGTTCCCATGAGGCACAGGGTCAGTCTGATTTGCATATGGCCATGTCTGAACTGGGGTGGCAGAGTGGGCTAAAGAACGGTGATGGATCAAACCCAGATCTGTTGACTGGGTGTGAGTGTTTGATTGGTTCTGATGCTCCGTCCATCACCACCCCCTTTTGTACCGCTCAGAATTTACGCGGCACTCCGACTGCGTGACGCATCAATGACTCCGAACTTTGCATTGCAAGCCCTCATTGATGGGACCTTCCACAACGATCCAACAGGACCTTTTACCGCAGCAGAAACACATCTTTGACCCGGATCCTTGTAGTGCGCTCCAAACCAGGAATGAAGGTACTTTATTCAGCGGCCCTAACTGGCTCCCTGTAGCTGGCCCGCACTTCATCTCGGTTGGCCTGAACTTGTGACTTTGTCCCATTTCAGCGCTACCAGATATCCACCGTTGGCGCTACATGCCTTTTGGCACTATTTTCACAAAAATCTTCAAAACTGAATATGTCCGGTTCGACTTATTGGGGTTTTGTCATGTTTTTGTTTTATTAAATAAAAATATTCTATTTTTCTAACTCTGTTGTGAGCTCCTTTTGTGGTGTGTTTTCACTGTGTTGCTGTTTGAAGTGTTGCACAAATACTTTTATACATTGGCACTGAGTTAAGCCTGACTGGTCTGTGCCAAGCTACCAAAGGTTTGAGCACCGATTAATTTAGGGTGTGCTTGTGACTTCAACCTAAGAATTGTGGTTGCTTCTTGAAAAGGGTTTCACCCCCTCAACCAGTAATCCAATTTCCTACAACAATCCAGATCATATCAATTAGACAGTGTTCAAATTATAGTAAAAAAAAGAAAGGGAGAACAAAAAACACACATATACAGTATCAGCTATGGTTGACTGAAAAGTAGAGCATCTCAATTACAAACGACTAGGTAAGCAGAAGGCTCCTGGATTGCTGTACACTGCTTTTCTGTTAAACATAAAGACAATGCATGTATGCATCCAGTTATCAAGCCACAAGTCCAAGGCTAATAGGTTGCTTAGGCTCTGTTGAAGATGGCAAGTGTTCACTTCGTCTGAGACTCTAATAGAAGAACGGATCTGAAAGGTAACTATCTTCTGATAACTATCTGGCACTAGTGTACGAGATTTTTATGGGTTTATAATTTTTTGTGCATATTAAGAAAGAGAAGAGTGAAATTTCATGATTGATTTTACACTGATTTTCTATACTGATGTAATGCAAATTATTTTAAACAAATATTCTAACTTATGTAGAAGTGTGTTTTTACGGTTTATGTTAAATAGACCACAATTTAGGGCAAACGCCATCTTGTCCAAGAAGGAAGTCATCTCTGTCACTCATCTTGTTCTTTTACCCCATCACACCTTCTTTCCCCACAAATCTGCAGCAGTCAGTCAGGCTGAAATGTAATGGTTTATTTCCACTGTTATTACATTCTACTCTTGATGAACTGTCCCTGTTCCACTAAGATTCACAAGGGTTTTCTGTTGCTCGTCTGTGCTCTATTCATTCATAAAACATGTTATTGTTAATGTATCTAGTTTTGTTCCAGCATCTCCAGGCTACATTAGCATAGAGGTTGTGGATTATTTATTCATGTAATGGGTTAGTAATTGACTGCTTAGGCAATGTGCCGTTTATTTTTCATGTGCTCTGATTTGCTGATGAAGTGATACTTCTGCTCACACCATAGAGTGTTTTTTTTTTATAATTTCATGACTGAAAATAATATATAAAAGTCCTCGAGGTGAGCCAGTGGACTTTCCTAGTTTTCTGGGGATGCTGTCTAATTCTTCCTGGATTTTGCTGCCCGTTTGGGACTTAGGATAGTTTCTTATTTTAACATAATCTGTATAACTTTGTGTATGAGTACCTTCATTGCATTGACTGTACCACTTATTGATGAATTCTGTAATAAAACACTATAACTTTTCATTGATCTAGAGCTCATTTATTGAATAGGTCCACTTAATCAATCTTATTATCAAATAACTTCTATTTCTGATCTATTTTTTAGTATTGAATGTTTTATTGACACTGATAGAAGATCACTATTTACACACTGGTATGACTGACTACTTCTTGGTCTCTTCCTCCTTTGAGCATGTCTTTATGATCTCTTTCTTCTTGGCTTGTAAGAGTTCTTTGTTTCTCTTGCAAGCCTCCTTGGTGTTCGAACTGCGAGCTTTAGTCCGGTCAGCCAAGAGCTTCTTGCAGTCTTTTTCTGCCTTCAGCTTGTGAATGTACTCTATTAGGATGTGCTTCTTTTTTAACACATTACCCTTGACTTCCATATAAAGACTGTGGCACATATGCTGGTCAATCTTCTTGGAGTCACGGTATCTGCGGAGAAGACGGCACAGGATTCTCATTCTCCTCATCCATGAGAGCTTCTCTGGCATATGCGCATTGGCAGTTCTCTTTCTCTTACCAATGCCCATGTCCCTGCTCTTTCTGCGAGCAATCATGTTCTTCTTGCAGCAGGCATGGGAGTGAACTATTTCAGGTTTGCAGATAATCAGACTATCTCTAACTTGCTTTCTGGTATGCTGACAAGAGTTTGCGTTGGTGTTCCCAGTTGTTTCATTACGATCGAGCCATACTTTTTCATGCCGCAGTGCAAGACATTGGAGGCAAGCCTCTTTCGAAGCCGAAACATACTCATGACAGCAGTTCGGACAAAGAACAGAAAGGCATATTTCTGATTTTTGACGTTCTGGCGGGTGCTTTAATAAGGGGACACATTGCCTCATGAAAATGAGGTTTAACACTGTCTTCAACCCAGTGAAATGCAGGAAATCCGATTGATGTAAATTTAGAGGTGTCTCCATTTTGGGGTATCCATTTGCTCCTACACTAGCATCAACTACAAAACATTATAACAATGTCCTCAAAACAGAAACTCCTGTAAGAAAAGAAAAATTGAAAACAATGCATAACACAAGACACAGAATTCACAGAAATTGAAAAATAATATAATGCATTACTCCATAAAAGTCTTGAAATATATAAAATATGTTGATAAAATACAGAAAATACCAGTTTATGAATAATATTAAACAAATTAATAAACACATTTTGTTGTTACATTTTATTAGTGACCTTCATATTCATCCAGAAATACTCTGCATTGTGTAAACAGTAATTTTTTAAAAAGTTCAGCACTGTAATGTCTCTGCTGTATTGTGGGCATTTCAGTGGTATAGTTCAATAATCTCCACCTTTCGCACCGCAGACAATTTCATAAATATATTAGGGCAAGACTCCAGTGATCTGTTCTAGAGAGTTGCACAAAACCTAAAAAAAAGGTAGAAAAAATATCACAACTACATTAAAAACACATAACTGGGAATAAATAAAGTGATATGTGTATTGTGTAAATAAAACCATAAAGACATTTTCTCCATGCAGTATATCAAAACATTTAATAGTCATTACAACTACATGAAAACAAAGATCTGCATTGACGCCACATCTTGTAATTTTTTACACAGGTTTATGTAACTCCCCTGTAAATGGTTTTGACTTGTTTCAGTTATGTAAAAAAATGTTAACTATTTCTTTTTCACAGAAAATGTTGAATCAATGCACTTTATACTATCTATGGCAGCTAAGTTGCTAATATTTTCCTGCTACTCTAATGTGAATATTAATGCATCTCTAATACTACCCAGTCCAGTTTAGGAATAGTTCCTTATTATTCCACTTAAAGCACTCATCTCAGTCACCGATGACATTCAAAGCATTCTGCCTGAGGAGAAACAGCAGCCATCATCCTGCTTGACCTCTCTGTGGCCTTCGACACTGTCTCCCCCAACACCCTCATCAGAAGACTCCATGAGAAGAACCCAAAGCACCAGGCTGCCACCCTTCACATCAGAGACCAAGAAACTGATATGTGGTGCCCCACATGATTGTCTCTCACTAGCACTCTTTTCAACATACCAATCAAAAGACATCACCATCATTACCTATGCCAATGACACCCAACTCATCCTCTCCCTGAAAGACAAGGCAAACACCACTAGTTTCATGATCAGACGCGAACGGCGGGACGGATACGCGACCCCGACGAGCGATGATCCAGGGAGACGATAAACTGTATGATCGCCCCTAGTTGTAATAAGGAAACGAGTTATACGGTTTAATATCTAGAGGGACTAGATGCTGTTCCAGATAAATGAAAGACCGAGATTGAATCCGGCCACTAACATGATTGATGAAGCAATACAAGGATTGAAGATTATTTTGTCTATTCTCTAAGTGATAAGGAGTAAGTTTTCATTGCAAGATTTCAGCTATCCGTGAAGGACGCTAGATGCACTCCCTATGAGAGGGTACACTCTTGCCGAAGTACTGTAGTACCGGTGAATTTGGCACCATATTTGAATATATACATTAAGGAGAAAATATCTTGTGTCCTGAAGAAGGTGGTCCTATGTGGAGTTTTCGGCACCGAAACGCGTCGACGCCTGTGTTTTTGTGTTGGTTAAATTTGCTTTAGTTAGTGGTAGACAGGGATTAGTGACTTGTGTCTAACACTGTCTTTTCGCACATCCAAATTAACATATGTATGACACATTGTTTGTCCATTTGTGTTCTCCTTTCTGTGATATGTAATTTTAGTAACTGCAAAAATATTTTGCGATTTTATCATTTTAATTGTGTATGATTTGTTTTTTATAAAAGACTTTTTATGAATTTGCATTAACTATTAAAATACAGATATATTTGATAAAAATTGGTTTCATGATAAGTGCTTCAGACATATTCAGAGCGAAGCGGGTCGAGGAAGTGTGGATATGAGTATGTGTGACGATTGAAAGAATAGTAATTTCTGACAAGTATCCATAAGGTACACATTTTTTTATACTTTAAACACCACTAGAATCAACTTCACCAGCTGCATGACCAATGCAGCAGACTGGATGCGAACCAATTACCTGAAGCTCAACTCCAACAAGATGGAAATACTGGTCTTTGACAACAAGTCCTCCCCATGGGATTCCATCTAGTGGGCGTCGGAGCTAGGAACACCACCCACAGACCACACAAGAAATCTAGGGATCATTATAGGTGACCAGCTCAACATGGTGGCTCTAGTCAATGCAGTGTGCACCTTCTACTTCCACATCCAATGACGCTGTGAAAGATCTTCAAATAGTTGCATCAGAACACCAGACGGACCATCGAACAAGCACTCATCACTAGCAGTCTGGACTACAGCAATACCCTCTACACCTGAATCTCCAAAGGACTTCTACGCAGACTCTAGGCCATCCAGAACGCAGCCACAAGACTCATACTCAACCTCCCATGCCACACCGACATCACACTACTGGAAACTTCACTGGCTCACCATTCACAAGCACAGGCAATTCAAACTTCTCAGGCACACATACAAATTCTTACACAACCCAGGTCCAGAATAGCTGAACAGCCACATACACTTTCGCCAACCCACTAGACACCTTTGCTCTGCCTCACTCTCACATGCACACATGCCCGCATCCACAAAAGCAAAACCGGATGACGCTCAACTCTTACAACACACCCAAGACATGGCACAACCTCCCTCAAGACATCAGAGACTCCTCCTCACTTACTAAGTTCTGCAAGAAGGTGAAGGCCTGGATTTTCATATAAGCACCTTGGGACCACACACCTACACACTTTGCCCAAGCACCAGGATATCTTCTGGAGTAATTAGTGTGCTATACAAATAAGCATAACATAACAATACTGATGTATTTTACCCATGCATACAGTCAGGTTCTATTAAATATAAACTTGATAAAAGGTATCACTGACTGAATGTTTTTGGACTATGAGGAAATAACAGCGTATATCAAATTGTTTTTATTTTGGTGTTGTTAGATTGCAAATGTGTTATTGTAATGGTTTTCAGTAACCAAACATCCAAATTTGTCATTGCTCTTCGATAGGTAAAAACTAATTAAAAAACAAAAACAAAAACATATTAGCCCAGTGGTGTTTTAATAAGGAGATGCACTGTCCTGTTGCCTGGCTTTTCACTTGTGTTGTCGATTAAGGCTCAATCCTGTCAGTAATCTTTGTTTTGCACCTGATCGAGTAATCTGCTTTCTCAAATTACTTGGAACCCTTGCCAGCTACAAGACGTTGACCATCCTTGTTGATGTATTGTTCCTGGGCATCATAGTCAATACTGTCTTGTGCCAGCTAAATCTCATCCCTTCAAATTGGCAAATATTAGCATGGTTCACATCATAGGCATGAAAGCCTTTCTCTTTCTGCCGAGAGAAAGCTCACAGATTGGTGCCCCTCTTTCCCATTTAGGCCACTTTTACAGCCCCACTCCATTATAGTGTTCTACACCACTTCAATGGCTCTCATCGTTGAGTGGGAATAACCTACTTACTACTAACCTACTATCATTTACCCCTCAACCAGGATGCTCCAGAGGAATCCTTTCATGATTATCCCACTTGTAGGTCTGGAATGTTAATGTGCTCTTTTTCTGACAAGGCGAAACATAATATTGCCTTCCTCTATTTATCATTTCTAGGCAAGCATGAATTGTGCATCGGCCAGTCCGCCTGGGTCTCCAAATAGATTATGAAGACCCTGAGGTCTTCTCATCAACTTGTGATTTCCTTTTGCCCCCTATTTAGGGTAATTTATCAATTTAATGTGGCGCCCTGGATTCAGTGCTTCTTTTATTGGTCGAAATGAGCCTAGATTAATATGAGACACACATTCACACACTCGACTCTAGTCTATATTCTCACAGACCTTTATTTTAAGTGGTTGTCTCCAACATATACTTAATGCTGCAGACTGGTCCTATGCTTCTACCTTAAGAGCTTTTCCTCCTGACTGATTGTTGATACCACAAATGTTACTGAAAGGTTTCAAATTTACAATTTAGTCTCCATGGTTTAAACTGAAATGCTGATTTCACTCCTATTGAGTAGGAAATCATAATTTTAAGTAAGATACAGAGGCTAATATTATCCTTCCCATGTATACCCAAAATTAATGTGTTTATATCTCCTAAACACTCCTTCGCAGCTCCTTCCACCTTCCTTGTGCGACATAGCATGATCTTGAACTTGTGTTCTTCATCTTCGATATTGCAGTTTCATGTTCCTCACCTATTCACCAGATTATTCATTCAGATTACCTCCCAGAACAAAAGACATGAGAACCTTTGGCAGTGACTGCTTTTGTAGGTATATGATGTCATTTGTGATGTGATTCCTCCTTGACCTCTCATCAGCAATCGATACGGTCACACACATTCAATTATTGGAATGCAGGATGGGACTTTCTGGTTCTGTCCTAGACGGGTTTGCCTCCTCCCTCCACAATATATCACAAAGAATAAAGACTAATCATTCCCTATCTAACCCCATGCCTGTCAAAGTAGGTGTTCCACAGGGTTCCACATATTAGCCCACTCTCTTTAACCTGTTCATGAAACCATTAACTGAAATTCTGAAAACATCAAACATCAAGTATCATATGTAGGTGGATGACACCCAACTTTCCCTGAAAATCTCCTCTCCTGAAGACATAAAGGGCCAGATATACGTTTGCATGTGCAAATGGGTTTTCGACATGTTTGTGCATGCAAAATCCCTGTGGGCCATGTACTAACACTATTTTGTGAGTCGCAAAAATAGTGTTTAGCGAATCGCAGCCCTATGTATGAATGTTTTGCAAACGAAATTGCGGTTGCAAAACACTCGCAATTTACCGCCCTCTTCAAGAGGGTGGTGAAGCAGTCGCAAATGGGTAATGGTCCCCAGGGGATCCCTTCCCCTTTGCAAATGCGGGGGAAAATATTTTTTAGGGGCAGTCAGTGGTCCTAGGGACCACTACCTGCTCTTAAAAAATTAAACAAAATGTTTTTTTGTTGTTTTTTTAAAATGCATCTAATTTGTCTTTCAGGAAAACGGGCTGCATTTGAAAAACAAAACTGCTTTATTTAAAAGCAGTCCCAGACATGGAGGTCTGCTGAGCCCAGCAGGCCACCATACCTAGGAGGGCCTGCCATTCTCAATGGGGTCGCAAATTGCGAGTGCCTCATTAATATTCATGAGGCATGCAATTTGCGCCCACATTGAGAATCGCAAACAGTGTCTCAGACACTGTTGTACGTTGGAAATTGTGACTCACAATTTGCGACTCGCAATCGAGCACAAATTCCGACTCGCAATTTACAATGGTCATACATCTGGCCCAATATCTCTTAATGCTATTCTACAAAAAACTCAGAATTGGTTGACTTGCAACCACCTTAAACTAAACACTCTCAAAACAGAATTCCTCTTAATTGCACCCCCCTAACTTTCACTCGACATTGCGGATTGATTGAAACATCTAACAGCCCTCAATTGCACTCCACATGTGATTGACTCCACAAAATCACTGGGAATAATGCTTGACAAGAACTTGAACATGCAGGAACATATCAGCTTAGCTACCAGAGCAGCTAACTTCCAAATGAGCATCCAAAGAAAAATTAAACCCTTCCTCCCCTTCAAGGATTTCAAGTCAGTTGTTCAAGCCCTAGTAATCTCCAGGCTGGACTATGGAAATGCAACCCTTTCTGGCCTTCCAAGATCAAAGTTGGTCTCCCTTAGGGCCTAAATTAATTCAGCTGCTAGGCTCATTACTGGATCCAGATGCTACAACCACATCACACTGAACCTGAAATCTCTAAACTGGCTCACTCTTGAGGCAAGAATTCAACTAAAAATGGTTCCATGACACACAAAGCCTTAAACTCCGACACCCCGAGGTACGTTGTACAAAAACAGGAGCTATCTGGTGGATCTAGATCCTCAAGAAGCACTTCAGCTCTACTATTGAAACCACAGAAATTTAAGAAGAACAAAACCTACAATCAGGCCTTTTCTGGCACTGCCCCAAGAATTTGGAATTCCCTACTTTTTTAAATCAGAGTTAATCCATCACTTGCATCTTTCAAAACACAAGTGAAATTGGTATTGATGGACAAATACTTGCCCTAGCCCACATGACGTCGACTCATCGACTTTAACCCGTTTACCGCGGTGGCAATTCTGCAGCGGAGCAGGGCATTCCATTGAGTGGGCAGGGCCGTGTCGGCCAATGGACTTGCGCAGCACTACCGTGGTAGTGCTGCGACGGCCATTGGCTGACAGGCGCAATGAACGGGTTAACTATTTACACTGGCTATACTTGCGATATATATTTCGACACCATAGCGTGTTATATATTTTTCTGTCTTTTAGTGGGTCTAGAGGTAATTCTTCACCCCGCCAACGTACCATTATTTAATTGACTTCATGTACTGTTTTTTTTACTATTATGATTGCATTCATTGTCTACTTTTCTTACTTCCTTCACCCTGTTCATGTGTAAAGCACTCTGATACCCTCGTGGGTCATGTTTGAGCTATATAAAACTCGAAATAAATAAATACAAATTCCATATCATATGTTTTGATTATCTTTGAATCAGTAGTGCTGCTGGCTTTTGGCACATTAATGTCTGGACTCCTCCAGCAGACCCCTCTCCATCCCCCTTTTTTGGCCTGTTGAGGGTGCCTGGTGTTTAATCCTTCTTAACTTTTTTCCATAAAAAGTATATATGTCAAATAGGCATACAATTTTTCACGACGTTCTGGGGATTCTAAAGTCATCTAAGGTTTCCCCAGGATGGAGATGAGAAAATAGATACAATTTCACTTCATTTTGGTTTTTGGCGTACATTTTGCGCAAAGTTTTCAGGGCATTGTGTGTAAGCAAACAATGTAGTATTTATTCGAGCCACACTACCATAGACTGCACCGGGTGTTTCGTTTTCTGAACTATCTGGGTTTCGTAGGCTTTCTCAGGTGGCAGCCGACCCCAGCCCGAAAAGAGCTACAGTTCAACATGGCAAGTGGGACGATTATGGGATTTAGCCCTACTCTGCTGGCCCATATGTAAAAACAGTACCCAAAATAATTAAGATTTCCTTTCACTTGTCATTGGAATGGGGATGCTTTAGTCCCCAGCAGAGCAGAAAATTGCTGAGGCTTTAGAGGTGAGGGTGCGGCCTGAAGTCAGGATGGGCCAGACACCACCACATTATTTAATGTAACAAATATTCCTGGCATCCAGTGAGATTTCTACCCGTACCCAGTGGGCAAACTGGGAGCAACCACCTCTTTGCCCCACAGAAGGGGTAGAAAGACTGATTTGCCCTTTTTGGAGCAGGGGTATGACTCCATGCCCCTACCCCTTTCTTTTGCCCCGATGCAATATCCCTGGTGTCTATTGGGATATAGTGGGCCTTCTACACCCCACGTTGGAGCAGATTTGGGGCAACCACCCAATCAGGACAAACTTCCACGGGAGGAGCAGAAAGATTTTAATGACCCTTTTGGATTGTCATCTGTTTTGAAGTCAGGGTATGTAGCCCGTATCCTTTTGTTTGATTTGGTGCCATTTTGAAATCCCTGGTGTCTAGTATGCTTTCTTCTCCAAGGGGCAAATTTGGGGCCTACCCCTTCTCTGCCCTCCAGGGGTCAAAAATACTTTTGGGATGGATTATGACCCAATGCTAGGATGGGATGCCCACACCCCTTTCTTTTGTCCCTACTGCAAAGTCGTTGGTGTCAATTGGCCTTTATACCCTCCGAGGGGGTGGATTTGGGTACCCTTCCCATTCAGCATAAACCACTGATCTGCCCCCCACTAGTCAGAAAGACTATTTTGTCCCCTCTGGGGTGGCAGTATGGCTCAATGCCATGGTAGGCCTCTCCATCATTTTTGTTTGTTTTGGGGCCATTTTAAAATCTAGCTATTTTTGCACACTGTTTCAATGCATTTGAGAACCTATTGGTATTTTATGATCATTGTGATCTAGTCTGCTTTCTTTTGATGTGGAACTACTTTAAAATTGTGTTTATGTTATTATGAAAATGTTATCTTTATGTGTATTTGCTGTGTAAATGTTTAGGGTTATTATAACCAAGTAAAACATTAAAACTAACTAGAAAAACTTGAAATCCCTGGTATCTAGTGAGCTCAAGCAAATTGGAGTGAGCCCTGCTCCCTGCCCAAGAAGGTACGAGTAGCTGATGGACAGAGGGCTTGGTTGTGAGCGAGTGAACACAGTCAAGCAGGAAATGAAGAACTACAGGTAGTGTGGGCTATGTCTGTAGTTCTCCGTTTCCCGCTTGGCGGTGTTCACTCGCTCACAAGAAAGCCCTCTGTCCATCACCTTCTTGGCAGACGTACCATGTGCTTGCTGTATATCTTTTGCTGCAAGCATTCTGGTGATTTTATCCTTTATCCTTTATATAGGCACTCCATTAATTGTCACCGTGCATCACCTTCCTAAGTCTAACCTTTCGCCATTTCATGATCGGAGTGCACTTAACCACGTGCGTGTTGCATTTGCTTCACACCTTGACTGCCCCACGGCTGGGACAATGTTTTACAGCTCAGTATTAGACGTTCCCTAATCTCCATCCTTCCCTTTTCCTCATTTTGCACAGGCTATTTTCATTGATTCAGGCTTGCACCTTAACTGTCCTGATGATGATCCTATTATTGTTTTTAAAGGATCGAAACGTCATCGACTAATGTAAACGGTGTGCACGTTAATCGCACATGATAAAAAAGTGCAGATACTGTTTCTCTAACGTTAGAAATTGTGCTCAATATTCCACAAGCTACCCCTTCTTGAATGATATGTTTTTGTTCTAAATGTATTTGTCATGTGTTCATGGAGAATGCATGATTGTGTCCCATGTAATTGCTACGTTTGTATTTTGTTCTTTGACATTTTTGATTTATTAAATTGATTGTCCGGCTGGACACTCGCATTATAGTACTGATTCAAGTCTATAATTATCCTATTTACTCAACTGTTGCGTTTATGGACCACTGTACTAATACTTAACCAAGTATTCACAACACGGCAGCACCGTGCGATAGTCCCCAGATAACACGTCAAATGTCCACGATAAAATGAACGCCGCGTTGAAAAAATGCGAAACACAAACGCCAATAAAGCTGCGATGAGGCCAATTGTGATACAAAAATCTGCGAAAACCAGAGGCAGGTCTGCAAATCCCACATGTCTGGCGGGAAAATGCACTATGAAAGCAACAAAAACAATACACCAGAAACAAACCAAAGCGCATAGCAACATGGATGCACCCTGACCCATCGCAGAGGCCAACGCGAACCTCACAAGCCCCACAGACCACCAGCAAGGAACAACGGGGTCGGGGAAGGCCAAGGAGAAGAGGAAGAGGAAGACGGGGTGCAGTCCGCAGGAAAACAAGACTAGCGTCACGGAAGTGACAGAACACTACCAGCAACTAACCCACAACCAGACTACCGTGAAGGCAGCCGGAGTGTCGAGGAGGCCAATGGAGTAGGCCAAGAGGCACTGGCATGATGTGAAAACCTAAACCAGGCTCAGAGCCGCTGCCAACAGGAAGGCAGCAATGGCGACAGGAGGTGGGAGTCCTGCGCCACAGGAGGAGCTGGAGGAAATTGAGGCCAGTCATCAGTGTGGAGACGGTGCAAGGAGGTGAGAGTACGGACACAGCTCGAGAGGACCTGACACAACAACAACAGGGTGAATAACTAACATGGACTGTGGCGACTGGGGGAGATGAGCACAATGGCACACATGCACAACGATGTGTAGCACACTGCACAACCACAATTACCCAGGTACATGTCCCCCATCCCCGTGGCACACTGCAGCACACACACATAGCAATCACAGTACATCCATTGACAATGTGGCACAAAGTGCAACACCCACACCGCAGAACAGGGGACACAACTGGGTCCGCCCATGCGCAGAAACAGGCCAATCACATTGGACAGAGCAGGGAACTGTGCATATGTACGGGTACAACCTCATGTAGTCCAAATGTCCACTGTCCCAACTCAAATTGCCAGCACCGACCAAACAATGCGCCAACATAAATGTCAACATAATGTCAACATGCAACTCTCCTTCACATTGCAGAGGGACATACAACACCTCCAGCAGCTCAGACCAGACAACCCATCAGTGATGCCGGAGACGACCACCACACCTTCGACACCGACGCCCTATAAGAGCCCATGGACATCCCACGCAACCCACCACCAGGACCAGGGCAGACAAGCTACTTAGAGGGGAACCCAGCCCCTGCAACAGACCACACAGCATGAAGCACCTGCAAGCAAGGCTGGCACACAACACTTCACCGACCCACACATGGCACCCCAATGCCAGGTGGCAGAACATACGTGAGTGTCCATCACCCTTCAGGGACCACCTACACCCCACAAAGGAGACCCACACTGCCATAGAGACACATGCAGATGCACATTCCCAGTATAGAACCACGCCCAGGGGCACGCATATATCAGTCACACACCCACGTTGTCTCTGCGTACGACGGCCCAGTCCACTTCCCTTATGATTTGAGTGGGTGACGGCAAAGCTACATGTCCAAGCTCTAACCCGCTGCCTGCGGTGACATGTCAGCATCCGCTGTACACAGCACAATGTAATGTCGTAGTGCCAAGGGCCCTCATGCATACAACAAGACCACAGGGACACACGCAGATCTCATGTTGAACTGGCTACGGGCACGTGCGCCCGGACCCTTTATTCGCAGGGCCACATGTACAGTGACGCCTGTGCTGGATGTGTGTGGGGTTGAGTGCAAGCCAGCCCTCAGGGAGTTGTTGGTGCTGGCAACAAATACAACAGTGAACACTATAAATACAGAAACAGACAACACCAGCATTACAGGGTCAACAGCTGAGCATCATGGAGGTAGCCGGAGCAAGTCCAGAGGACACACAATGAGCAAACAGAAGTGTCCGTGAGTTGCAGTGCACTCAGTTTGGGGCACCAGAACTGAGCGTGCTCATGTGAAGAAAATGTCTACGATTGTGTCCCTTCTGGAAATTCCTGATGCAGCTGCAGTGGGGGGTGTCACACCTGCATCATCTTCCTCATCGTCGTCACAGGTCTCCCACACTTCCTGAGCTGACATTGCAGCGTGAGCTCTCCACAGCACATACCAAAAACGGTAATGGATGATGATTCATGGTGCACAGAGCTAGTGGCACCTGGAGTGCTGAGCAGGGGACCAGGCTGATGATGGCATCCAGAACAGGTTTGAGGGACTTGGATGTGGCTGGCTGTGTGACTCCTCCGACTCTGGCGGGTGTTGTTTGGGGGGCACCAAAGGCCAACAGTTGCAGCACAGCCAGCAGCTTTGTGTGGGGTTGGATGTTGATTGTCCGCTGTGTTTGGTGCCGTCGGCTTGTTAGGCGATGATGGTCAGGATGCGTAGGATGGTTGTCCTTTTGAGCTTGTAGTGGGCGATGACATTGTCAGGTGTTGGGTCTGTGGGGCTGGTGCATTTCCTGGGGTTCCGCTGTCTTTGTCTGAGCTGCCTCTGTGGTGGTCGGGGGGGTTTTGGGTGGGGGTTGGGGTCCTGGGGCGGTGGCAATGGGTGTTGTGGGCCTCTTGGGTGTCCGGCATGCATGTTCAGTGGCTCCATGGCATCTGTTGTTCTTCAGGTGTGGCTCAGGGCTGGGCTCGCTTTTGTGGTGCAGGCTGTCGTCCAACTTTGCACCAGGTCTGAGCAGATGTTAGTTTCCTGGGGCTAACGCGCCTTATCGCATGTTTTGTGATCTTATCACAGATGTGGCAGGTCGCTGAGAATGTTGCGGTGTGGTGTTGTCGCGGCTTTTGGCACGGGAATGCCTACTTTGCATCTCATTAGTGATAGTTGCCGGGGTCATCTGAGGCAATATTTTTTGAGGATGCTATCGCCGGAATACTGGTGATATCGGCTGTTAGCACCAGCTTGGGAACGTGGCGGAAGATTAATCGCGACTTTGGCTGCGCTGAAGTGCCGTTAACTTGGCGATAGCTCCTTGAGAATATTCCCCTGTGTCTTTCTTTATTAACAATGTGAATTTCTGTTATGGCCATCGTAATTTTACAATGTCCATGCCAATCACTGTTTGCATGAGTTTAAGAATTATTAGTTTGTCAGTAAAATCAGACAGTCAGATTTTTTCCTCTGATAAATTTCAGCAGGTAACATCTGCGGACATTTACTAGTTAAAAATGCCTTGTAAATGCAGGAACATGCACATTTTAGTGTAGTAATCTCCTAAATCCTAATGATATTCCTCATTTAAATGCATACACTTGGGATATATGTCATTTATAGCATCAGATCAATAACAATCCAGATGGTATTGTTGTTTTCCAGGTGCGATAAACAACACTCAGTTACCAGGCATGTGTAATCGAAATCCATAAAAGAGGAAATCCATATTTTCACAGTGGCCTTGGTCTTGAGCCTGATATGGTCTGCTGTGTACCTGTGCATTTGCCTCACTCAATGTGGCTTAAGTCTCAGAAAACAAGGGGAAATTGACATTAAAAATAAAAAGCATGTAGAGTGTGGATGTTTATCTTAGTTTTCATTGTGGTTCTATTTTGTCCCATCTTATATTGCTGTTATTTCCTTCAAATCTCAATCACGTAGTCGGTGCAATGTTAGTTCCAGTTATGCTTTCAACTGGTAGAAAGGGTGTAGCTCCACCAGAAGGCCTAATGACATTTAAAGCTAGGGTTCTCGTTCTGATTATACCGATTCTTTTTTGCATCTGTGTATATTTCACATAAAATTGTCTCACTCTTGAGGGTTATATTTTTGAATTGTGATGCCTTCTTTGCCATATGCAGTTTAAAATGACCCCGTCAAATAAATAGGTAATTCAATGCGTACGTAGTTCTATAATTGGAAACGTATACACGGTTATATCATTATTTGGGCTTCATTGCTTGATGTATGTGAAATTCTATTCCTTGATTTTATCTTGTGTAGATCTGGTATCCAGTATTTTATGACCCAGTTGTTACCAAGTTAAGGATCATATAAGTGGTATTCAAAAATAAAGTAGGCCTAAAGGAGGCACAGGGTGCTTTCGGTTTTACTAGTTATAGCTTAATGCTATATCAACTTCGAACATAGTTTCTGTTGATGATTTTGATTCCCTAAATTAGTTACATAGTTTAATCCGACTATGGGCCAATTTCATGCAAAATTATTTGTAGACAGCGGCGGTGCGTCTGCTAAGGCGCAGGAGCATCGCCCTCCCTGCTGCCAGGGCAGCAAACATGAAAGCTGAAATGGTAATAAAATGGTTTTATTACCGTTTGATTTTTCAGTGCAGCCTGATTCAAGTGTTGGGGCGGGGCCAGCACTGCTGACTGGCAGCAGGGGAAGAGGAATGGTGCACACCGAAAGTTTAAAGTGCCCATGTCACTTTGGCCGCCTGTCTTGCAACAGCCAGCCTAACAACCTCTCCACCCGAGCTGTCTCAGACCACTGGGTAGAGAACAGGCACAGGCCTCCAGTGCCTCTAGGAGAGCTAAACCAACCCGATTAGGTCAATCCTGGCACTGCTCTCATCCAGGTTAACAGCATGAGAGCAGCGTCTGGATTAGGGAAGAGAGTTGGCTCAGAGAAAGCCCTTGCTTCCGAACTGCGAACCGGAGAGGACTAAATGGATTTTTGTGTGTTCCGCCATTTTGGGATGATGCTGTTGGTTCCCATGGCCTGGGTCCTTCATCTTGGCGGTTTCGACCAATCCTCATTGTTGCTGGACTGCCCCTTGTACGCCTGTCTGTTCTTTTCCTCAATTCCCCCCTCCTTTGGTCTCTTACTCACCTCCCATCTTATACTATTACCGATTCACGGGATGTTTATGATTGTTGGTCCCTAGCCAGTTTGTATGTCTTTTACTGTGACTTTTTTGTAAGTTCTTTCCCTCTTGCTGGTCTGCCTGACCCGATTATGCATTCCTTACCCCTTTTTACCATTTCCCCCCCTTCCTTCTATGACCATTAGACGTGTCTCTTGGCTTTGCTATGCGCTAATAACCCATGTTATTGTGTATGCACTGTTTCTCTCCTATGTTATACTTGGCTCCTGTAACTGATGTAATTTTTTAACTTGTAACTCGCTGATCCTCATGTAAAGCGCTCTGATACCTCCGGGTCTAGCCAGCGCTACATAAAACTCTGCAAATAAGGGCCATATTATCAAGGAACGGCGATAACATTATCGCCGCTTTAGCGGTAGGAAACTGCCGCTAAAGTGGCAATAATGGGCTTGATAATATGCCCTTGTGAATTCCCATAGAAGCCCAGGTTCTGGTGTGAACCTGGGCTTCTATGGGAATTCTCAAGGGCATATTATCAAGCCCATTATCGCCGCTTTAGCGGCAGTTTCCTGCCGCTAAAGCGGCGATAATTTTAATGCCGTCCTTGATAATATGGCCCCACATAAGTACATCTTCTGTTGTGATTTTTTGCTCCAGACTGTTTTCTCCAAGAGTCCAAAAATAGTAAACTGGGAGCCTGGAGAATGTAATCTATATATGTTGGCATATTAAACTCTTAGGCCATGATTACAAGTGAGCCAGTAAATGCCGACCCATGCATAAACCCCTGTTTGACTGTATTTAACGCATCCGGTGATTATCGGATGCATTAAATACCTCAGCTGTCATTACAATTTGGCTGGTTAATCCTTTCTGAAATGTAATAGGGGTAAATGTATGGTATTTACTATACCATGCATATTTTAGTGCATTAAACACAAAATCTGCATGTCATTTCCCACAAACCTGTGATAGGTGGTATTTGTATAACGTACCCCGTGGTATCGTTATTTATCATGTGCAATAAATAACACCTAAACTCGTAATCAGGGCCTTAGTATGTAATTTGCTAAATACTTCAACAAAGTCCTCTATCTTCCCTTTTCCTGTCTTTCACAATAATGCTGTATTTGTCAGTATATGGGGGTCCTCAATTTCCTATTTTGCTGCTCTTATCCGGACAGCCAGCACCTAGTCTGTTTTATTTAACAACTTCTTTATCAAAATTTTGTTTAATGCAAAGGAGAGCCCTTTTGGATATCTCTGATAGCATCATGTTAATATGGCCCCTCAACATGACCATTTCCCTCAATGTCTTAAAGGAGCCAAATATCTATACTTCTGCTGCGCCTCCTGCAGGCAGTTGGATCTTTTCAAGCATTAGCAACCTTCTATATCTCTGGTGAGTGCTCACTATGATACACCTGCTTCGATTATTACCTTGAAGGCGTCCCACAACACACTTTATGTTATTCTATATAGTTAATTCCGAGCAAATTATTTACCTATTTGCTCCCTCAATTATTGTTTGTTTATTCTTTTCCTCAATTATATAGGGTCAAGCTGTCAACCTCTCCATCTCTTGAGTGTCACCCAGGTGGCAATCCCAAATTAGGAGCATGGTCTGAGATATCCATTAGACTTACATCTATCTTGTCTATCAGATCCAGCCGGTCACTGACACTCCATATTAAGTTAGTCCTAGAGACTGTGAGATGACTTTATAAAAAAAGGAATAGTCCTTCTCTGTTGGGTGCCTGTTCCTCCATCCATACATTGCACAATACCATGTTGAGTACCCTTTGTTGCACTAAATGTGATAGGCCACTGGCATTATACCTATCAGCTGGATGTCTATATATGTTACCTCAATGCCGCTTCTTTCTTCCGCTCTACTCCGAGTCAGGCCGGAACAGAAAGCCCCCAGTCTCCCCTAAGCAAAGCAAAACACTGCAATGCAGTGTTGTGATTGGTTTAAGCACCATGGTTCGGCGCTCAGCCAGGAAATGGGCGCCTGGGCATGTTCTCCACCCAGCTGTAATGCAGCCTGGGTGGAAAACATACAAAGTGCTCATGAATGTTTGGCTGGTCCAAGACGGCCAGCCAAACATTCATGCACACTTACAGAGTGTGCCCACCACTCCTACCCCTGCAGCAGAAAAAACTAAAATGATAATAACGTCGAAATATTATGATTTTATTTTTCCTTTATGTCAATGCTGCAAAGCAGTTTGGCGATACTCCCCCACCTTAGCGGAGGAGTGACCGCCAAATTCAGGGTTTAAACCTTTTCAATGTGAAGATTAGACCACTTACATTCCAGGTCAGCAGTCTTGCCATTTCTAAGTGGAGAGGTAGAAATCAAAATCACTTCTCCTGCCACTCCATTTCTCTACATTCAAAGCAAATAGACCCACTCCAAAATACT
This sequence comes from Triturus cristatus, assembly GCF_964204655.1. Taxonomy (NCBI): domain Eukaryota; kingdom Metazoa; phylum Chordata; class Amphibia; order Caudata; family Salamandridae; genus Triturus; species Triturus cristatus. The sequence continues at coordinate 1,075,662,103 of NC_140591.1, read as the reverse complement.
TCAGGTACTCTCCAGCATCCTCCCCAAGCAGTAATATCCTATAAGAAAAAACTATTTGTTTCCCAAACATAGCTCAGATGACTGGGTGGAGAATAGTTGCAATTGTAATTTTATTTATATAGTGCTTACTAGCCCAGACGAGACATCAAAGTGCTTTTTGGAGAGTAGCACTCTGCTCTGGAACCCAAAAGGATTAGTGGTGGATTAGTATAGGGAAATATGAGTATATATGAAAGGTGAACATGTAAGTCTTAGTTGGCTTGAATAGGATAATGGTAGAATAGAAGAGGGAAGTGTCTAGAAAGTGTTATTTGGGAGATCATAGTAGCAAGATGAGGTTTGGGATAAGTAAAAGGAGAGATGGCAGAGGGTAGAGTCTCTAGAAAGGGATTAAGGAGATCATAGTAGTAAAATGTGGTTTGGGGTGAGCCAGGAGGGATAGAGGAGGCAAGAGTCTAGAAAGGGTTATTTTGGAGATTATAGTAGTAGAATACGTTTTGGGATGAGTCAGAGAGAAAAGGTAGCGGATATTTTGAGAGAGGCATAGGGTGAGACAGAGTAGTGCATTGGAGAGAGGGAAATGTTTTTTTGTTTTTATCTTTGTTCTGCAGTAGGAGAAAAGTATTAAATATGTAGATACATGACTACATAGAAAGGCATACATGTATAAGAAAGATACCATATTGAGATTTAAAGTTGTATTGTATAAATTCAGACTTTCAAGTGTTGCTGTACTTGAAGCTGATATATTTGTGTATTTTTTATAACTCAATTCTTTTTAAAATTGTTTATCTTTTGATCAATATATTAACAGTAAGGCACTTGTAGATGAAATAGTTATGATAATATTTACATATTGTGAAAGTTCAATAAAACAGAGACCTATTAGCAGCATCCAATCAAATTAAATAAACTATGCTGTGACCTATAAACATATTTGTTGAGCATTGAATAATATATATATATATATATATATATATATATATATATATATATATATATATATGTATATTATCTACTGGCGGTCGCCAGTAGAAAGTTATAGTTAGGACCGTGTTTCCATAGGAAATCCGCAACATTCTATTTGGAATAACTTTGGCGCCGGTTGACGAATCCTCGCGAAATTTTCAAAATAGGTGGGGCGCTCCGCTCCGCTCCTACCCTGAAAGTCTCGGGGGAATTCGTCAAGTGGGGGCTGAGAAAAAAGGGGGGTCCCAAAACGCATTTTCCCCATGCATTTTCCCATAGGACCTTTAGTCCGAGCTACAGCCCGAACGGCTGAACAGAATTACTTGAAATTTGGCAGAGAGGTAGTCCTCAGGTCAGAGATGTGCCTTTTGCAGGTCTGGTGTAAATCTGTTCAGTAGGTCCTGAGAAAATAGCATTTAAATCAATATATATATATGTAAGCGCGCTCCGTGCGCTTACGGTAAGGTTACCGTACGCGTACGGTGCCGTGCGCGAGCTCAATTCTGATTGGTGGTTACATGACTGTAAACATTCGAATCGGTCGAAATCAGAAAGTGTCGGCCGCCATTTTCTGTCTCTCGCACTGAAAAACAAAGGTGGATAACGTGAAAAGGGGGCATCGAAGAGAGTTGCAGACCCCCTAGCGTTTGTCAGGGGGTCCACGAAGGACCAAAAAGTACGAAAAATGCATTTAATAATTTTAAAATAAAATCGCGGAGTGCGCGTACGGTAAGCTTACCGTACGCGCACGGCAAAAAAAAAATTTTTTAAAAAAAAAGAAATAACAATCACATTTATTAAATAAATTGAAGGACCCGCAACGGAGAAAAAAAAATTGTTACTGTGTAAAAAAAGGCGAGGCGCGCACGGTATGAACTGTGCAACGTGGGCGCTCGGTGCGCGAAGCGCACCGAGTGCCCACAGCGCTCGCACGGTGCGCGAAGCGCACCGTCCGCGCAGGGTGTGCGCACGGTGAAAAACCAGAAAAAAAAATAAAAAATAAATACATAACTTAGCATTTAAAAAACCGTACAAATTCACTGAAAAAACCATAGGTTTCACACACGTTATAGTTAGGAATTAGCATTTAAAAAACCTTGCAAATTCACTTAAAAAACCATAGGTTTCACACATGTTATAGTTAGCTGTACATTTCACTCTTAAAAAACCAATGAAATTCCACGTTATAGTTCGATCAGGTAACTATAACTTGCGCGACCGCAATCCACAATGTGTCATTTCAGATGTCATCATTGATGTGAAGAGTGATGTCACTGACCATGTCATGAGTGATGTAATATGTGACGTCATCAGCAGTTTATTGTGGGCGCGCAAGTTATAGTTACCTGATCTAACTATAACGTGGAATTTCATTGGTTTTTTACGAGTGAAATGTACAGCTAACTATAACATGTGTGAAACCTATGGTTTTTTAAGTGAATATAGATATATATAGTTATAAAACCATAAGTAATATATACATTTGTTAGGCAGACCTAAAGGATATCTCTATATTTGAAAAACCATAGTATTATACATATCTGTACAAAGAAATACACATATCTAGATGCATACATATAATCAAATTATAAATGTTTACATATTCAGGGATATGCTGTACATTAGTGCTTGAGTATATTGGTAATGTAGGAAAGAGACAACATTGAGAAGTCTTCTGATGATAAGATAGTTATCCATTGATCTTATGTTTGGGGGTAATAAATTCCACAGTTTGGCTGTTTGAACAAAAAAAGATGTACCACCTATGTTTCTTTCTTGTATGGTGGGATTTTGAGGAAAAAGTGCCAATCTTGATAGAAGGTTCCTTTGTTGAATGTCTTTGGTGATTTTATTCCTGATGAAAATTAGCTTGTGGCTTTACGTGTAGGAGTAGTCTGGAAGCAGAGTTCTGAATTTGTTGTAGTTTTTTCATAGATGATAAACATGATCCATGGTAGAGGCCATTGGCATAATCAAGTTTAGACAGTGCAAGAGAGATAGTGGCCTGGACCTTTTGTGGAAATCCCAGGTGGGGGAAGATGCGTCGCAGAATTTTCATAATAATGAAGCTTGATCTTGCTAATTTGTCCACTTGGGCATTCATTGATAACTTGCTGTCCATGGTAATTTCAAGGTTTTTTACTTCCTTTGACACTTTAGGAGGTGGCCCAAGATCGTCAGGCCAGGTGCAGAGGGGTCATAAATTTTCCAATTGCCCCGTGTGAGTATTTCAGTTTTGGAAGCATTCAATTTGAGATGGCTCCATGCCATCCACTGATCAAAGATTCTGAGGCAACTGAAGATTTTTCAGTTTCCAATGTCTTTGGGGCTTTCACTTTAAGAAGAATTTGTTTGTCATTTGCATAGTTATAACATGTGAACTGAAATTCATTGCCGGTAATGACTTCATGTAGATGTTGAAAAGCATCGGTGAGATGATAGAGCCTTGAGGGACCCCTGCTTTTGTGAAGGATGGTTTGGATGAGACAGGGGGAGGATGGATGACATTTCTTTTGTTTTGAAGGTAGGATGTGATCCAGTGGAGAGCAGTTCCCTCTATGCCAGCTTCGTAGAGTCTTTGTATTAGGGTGTCATGGTCCACCGTGTCGAAGGCAGCTGAGAGGTCCAAGAGAAGTAGTGCAGCAAACCTGTTCCAGTCTACTGTGCATTTAAGGTCATATAAGATGGTGATGAGGGCAGATTCTGTGCCTCTTACTGGGTGGAATACAGTTTGGTTGTCTGAAAGCATAGAGTTATCTTCACTGAATTGTGACATCGGGCGAATACTGCTCTTTGAATCAGTTCGCCCAGGAAAGGTCCATTTGTAATTGGTCAGTAGTTGTTGGGGTCATACAGGTCCAGGTTTTTTTAATTTAATGATGGGCATATGTATGAAGTTTTTAGGTCTTCTGGAAAGATTTCCATAGTTGAATAATTACTGCTGATTCTTATTACTGGTGTGGCAGCAAAGGTAGATAAAAGAATGTTCTCGAAACGTTCGAACAAGGGTCAGAAGGCCATCCAGAAGGCCTCCTTGCTTTGACCAGATCCATAAACTATTTTTGTGATATTTGTTTGAAGCTATGCAGAGGCTGGGTAAGCCTACTCTTGGAGGCATTTTGAATTCTGTATGAATAGTACCTTTTTTTTTAGATTTTTTGATCATTGATTTGCATATTAATGTTCAGTCAATGATGAGAGGTTGGTAAAGTTTCAACACCTTTATTTATCTTAAAGCATTAGTATTGCTTTGTCTTCTTTATTCGGATTAGTTGAACTGCAAAAAGATCAATAAAAAGATTGATTAGTGATAGCATAAATCAAATGAAAATCTTCCGTAAAGGAAATTTTCACTAAACTAGCTAAGGAGCCAAACCTATTCTAATTGAACCCATGAGGAGTTCCTTTTTGGGGAAGAGCAAGAATTAGAATATAAAAAGAACTTCTCATAAAGAGTTGTTCTAGAAACTCAGCCAAGTTCCTTACAGCTACTGCAGCAACCATCAATAATAGAATGATATTTGCAGCAGCATTGATCAGAAAAGGGTCTTTGGATGAAGAAGAATAAAGTCAGCTTTAGCAATAGCTGTCAGTAACAAAGTAGAAAGGAACAACTCTTCGATAGAAGAGTTGCAAGGCAGGGAAAGGGATCTGGATCAGAGTCTGAGGGAGTCTCCTAACTAGCTAGGAACACTCATTAATATAAAATTACACAATAATGTATTAAAGCTTGCTAGACGTTAGCTACTTTCATCCAATAGAGACCGCTCATCTGATGGTTGACAACTTCGAATGCGTCATCTCTCAATTCCCATGCTAAACATTCACGCAGATATAGTGTAAAACATTGTTTCAGTACTTTGTTACACGGAGGACAGTTCTCATGTGAACCTTCATACCTAAGCTAAAAGATGCACGCTATGTTCATTGTGAATACAAAATCAAGTCAGATATGATAAGGGAAACTAGCAATCATATTCTGTGAATCATTCATAAAATATATCTATATGATTATGTATTCAACAGTTACAGCAAAGCTCTTTGTATAAGGGTAGGTAACCCAATGTGGTGTTATGAAGCTAAAGAAACATCAGTTTTAAGTCAGCACATTCTTAAGCGAGTTGCTGGTGCTAGGCAAAATGTTCTGAATAAATGTCTATTAAGCTATGAGTCGAGTGAAAAAGGCTTTTAGGCCTAACCGAAGGGGAGCATTTAAGAATGATGGCCATGTACAAAACAAATTATTTTATATTTATTCAGTATTCATTTTAGTAAACACTTTCTTCTCCTATGCATGAGCAATTAATATATTGTTTGCATCCTTAATAATGTATCTTAAAAGTATTCTTTCATGATATAGAGCAGGCATATTTTTGTTTGTGTCATTTTCTAATGTGAAAACATTTCTGAAGCGCTTTAAACAAATTCTAAAGTGCAATTCTAACATGGGCTGCAAGTCAAAATATGTTTTATAAAAGTCCTTTCTTCCAGTTTGAATGGGTTACTGATTAAACCCACATCCAGTACTCCAGGCAAAACACCCCTAAACGGCTTCCCATCTGAGGTTTGAAAGAAAAAAAAACAGGCTTTGGGACAAGTTGCAGTTTGCTGTGAAATAACTTTCATCATGATATGAGGCCCGAAACAAATTACTTACAAGTGGAAGGCATTTTGATTAGGCAGTACATTATCTGTTATCAAGCCACAACAAGGAACCCATTTCCCCATGGAGTAGCTCTGCCACTACATGTATTTATACACCCCATGGCTTTTACATGACTTTTCCAACCAGTTCTACCTAGGTATCATAAAAAGTAAGGAATCAATTCCACCACTAGATCTACCCATGAGAAAAATCCTCTCAGGGATTTCTATGAGTGCATCCTAGTAACACCACTTGAGTAACTTGCACCACCAATATATGGAGGTATTTGTCTTACACAGTGCATCAAGTCTAGTCTTTCCGTTCTTGCAATGATTTGATTATATTCTTAGCGTTACAAACCTTAGATGATGAATTTAAAATTTTAAATATCGTAAAACCATTTTAGTGTAAATGCGAGAGTCATACTTGTATATCAGATTAAGCTCATGTACTAGCTGGATTGTGTATTGTACTTTTATGGTTAACTTTTATGTTTACAGAATAAAGTTTTTCTGATTCTGATTTGATTATATTTTTAAGATAAGCACATGTAGGACTAGCTAGCCAAGCAAATGCTACAAGATATTTCCATCGAAGATGTACGTAAAATACAGGCTCAATGATTGACTTTAATAAAGGAGAATGACACCCCGAAGAAGACGGTTGAATTATGGCAGAAACTGTTTGGAGGTGGACTCAATGTGCATCAAGGCCGACTAGCAGAATGTTTTCAGACTGTAGGTTTATATCCTTTTAAAAAGATGAGTCTTACAGCTATTTAATGACAGCTAAATATCTTGCACCTATATTCATTCAATTTGAGATGGCTCCATGCCATCCACTGATCAAAGATTCTGAGGCAACTGAAGATTTTTCAGTTTCCAATGTCTTTGGGGCTTTCACTTTAAGGGGAATTTGTGTGTCATTTGCATAGTTATAACATGTGAGCTGAAATTCATTGCCGGTAATGACTCCATGTAGATGTTGAAAAGCATCGGTGAGATGATAGAGCCTTGAGGGACCCCTGCTTTTGTGAAGGATGGTTTGGATGAGACAGGGGGAGTATGGATGACATTTCTTTTGTTTTGAAGGTAGGATGTGATCTAGTGGAGAGCAGTTCCCTCTATGCCAGCTTCGTAGAGTCTTTGTATTAGGGTGTCATGGTCCACCATGTCAAAGGCAGCTGAGAGGTCCAAGAGAAGTAGTGCAACAACCCTGTTCCAGTCTACTGTGTTTTTAAGGTCATATAAGATGGCGATGAGGGCAGATTCTGTGCCTCTTACTGGGTGGAATACAGTTTGGTTGTCTGAAAGTATAGAGTTATCTTCACTGAATTGTGACATCGGGCAAATACTGCTCTTTGAATCAGTACGCCCAGGAAAGGTCCACTTGTAATTGGTCAGTAGTTGTTGGGGTCATACAGGTCCAGGTTTTTTTAATTTAATGATGGGCATATGTATGAAGTTTTTAGGTCTTCTGGAAAGATTCCCATAGTTAAATAATTACTGATGATTCTTATTACTGGTGTGGCAGCAAAGGTAGATAAAAGAATGTTCTCGAAACGTTCGAACAAGGGTCAGAAGGCCAGCCAGAAGGCCTCCTTGCTTTGACCAGATCCATAAACTATTTTTGTGATATTTGTTTGAAGGTATGCAGAGGCTGGGTAAGCCTACTCTTGGAGGGAATTTGGGGAAATTGATTGGTGCTGGTGGTTTTCCTTTGCTTAAATTGGGAAGAGTTCCTTCTGTGCATTTAGGTTCACCAAATTGGGTGAGAATTTTATAAAATTCTTTATTTGCACATTTAGCATTTTGAATTCTGTATGAATAGTACCTTTTTTTTTAGATATTTTGATCATTGATTTGCATATTAATGTTCAGTCAATGATGAGAGGTTGGTAAAGTTTCAACACCTTTATTTATCTTAAAGCATTAGTATTGCTTTGTCTTCTTTATTCGGATTAGTTGAACTGCAAAAAGATCAATAAAAAGATTGATTAGTGATAGCATAAATCAAATGAAAATCTTCCATAAAGGACATTTTCACTAAACTAGCTAAGGAGCCAAACCTATTCTAATTGAACCCATGAGGAGTTCCTTTTTGGGGAAGAGCAAGAATTAGAATATAAAAAGAACTTCTCATAAAGAGTTGTTCTAGAAACTCAGCCAAGTTCCTTACAGCTACTGCAGCAACCATCAATATTAGAATGATATTTGCAGCAGCATTGATCAGAAAAGGGTCTTTGGATGAAGAAGAATAAAGTCAGCTTTAGCAATAGTATTGCTTTGTCTTCTTTATTCGGATTAGTTGAACTGCAAAAAGATCAATAAAAAGATTGATTAGTGATAGCATAAATCAAATGAAAATCTTCCATAAAGGACATTTTCACTAAACTAGCTAAGGATCCAAACCTATTCTAATTGAACCCATGAGGAGTTCCTTTTTGGGGAAGAGCAAGAATTAGAATATAAAAAGAACTTCTCATAAAGAGTTGTTCTAGAAACTCAGCCAAGTTCCTTACAGCTACTGCAGCAACCATCAATATTAGAATATTATTTGCAGCAGCATTGATCAGAAAAGGGTCTTTGGATGAAGAAGAATAAAGTCAGCTTTAGCAATAGCTGTCAGTGACAAAGTAGAAAGGAACAACTCTTCGATAGAAGAGTTGCAAGGCAGGGAAAGGGATCTGGATCAGAGTCTGAGGGAGTCTCCTTCTAACTAGCTAGGAACACTCATTAATATAAAATCACACAATAATGTATTAAAGTTTGCTAGACGTTAGCTACTTTCATCCAATAGTGACCGCTCATCTGATGGTCGTCAACTTCGAATGCGTCATCTCTCGATTCCCATGCTAAACATTCACGCAGATATAGTGTAAAACATTGTTTCATGGCTTTGTTACACGGAGGACAGTTCTCATGTGAACCTTCATACCTAAGCTAAAAGATGCACGCTGTGTTCATTGTGAATACAAAATCAAGTCAGATATGATAAGGGAAACTAGCAATCATATTCTGTGAAGCATTCATAAAATATATCTATATGATTATGTATTCAACAGTTACAGCAAAGCTCTTTGTATAAGGGTAGGTAACCTAATGTGGTGTTATGAAGCTAAAGAAACATCAGTTTTAAGTCAGCACAGTCTTAAGCGAGTTGCTGGTGCTAGGCAAAATGTTCTGAATAAATGTCTATTAAGCTATGAGTCGAGTGAAAAAGGCTTTTAGGCCTAACCAAAGGGGAGCATTTAAGAATGATGGCCATGTACAAAACAAATTATTTTACATTTATTCAGTATTCATTTTAGTAAACACTTTCTTCTCCTATGCATGAGCAATTAATATATTGTTTGCAGCCTTAATAATGTATCTTAAAAGTATTCTTTCATGATATAGAGCAGGCATATTTTTGTTTGTGTCATTTTCTAATGTGAAAACATTTCTGAAGCACTTTAAACAAATTCTAAAGTGCAATTCTAACATGGGCTGCAAGTCAAAATATGATTTATAAAAGTCCTTTTTTCCAGTTTGAATGGGTTACTGATTAAACCCACATCCAGTACTCCAGGCAAAACACCCCTAAACGGCTTCCCATCTGAGGTTTGAAAGAAAAAAAAACAGGCTTTGGGACAAGTTGCAGTTTGCTGTGAAATAACTTTCATCGTGATATGAGGGCCGAAACAAATTACTTACAAGTGGAAGGCATTTTGATTAGGTAGTACATTATCTGTTATCAAGCCACAACAAGGAACCCATTTCCCCATGGAGTAGCTCTGCCACTACATGTATTTATACACCCCATGGCTTTTACATGACTTTTCCAACCAGTTCTACCTAGGTATCATAAACAGTAAGGAATCAATTCCACCACTAGATCTACCCATGAGAAAAATCCTCTCAGGGATTTCTATGAGTGCATCCTAGTAACACCACTTGAGTAACTTGCACCACCAATATATGGAGGTATTTGTCTTACACAGTGCATCAAGTCTAGTCTTTTCCTTCTTGCAATGATTTGATTATATTTTTAGCGTTACAAACCTTAGATGATGAATTTAAAATTTTAAATATCGTAAAACCATTTTAGTGTAAATGCGAGAGTCATACTTGTATATCAGATTAAGCTCATGTACTAGCTGGATTGTGTATTGTACTTTTATGGTTAACTTTTATGTTTACAGAATAAAGTTTTTCTGATTCTGATTTGATTATATTTTTAAAATAAGCACATGTAGGACTAGCTAGCCAAGCAAATGCTACAAGATATTTCCATCGAAGATATACGTAAAATACAGGCTCAATGATTGACTTTAATAAAGGAGAATGACACCCCGAAGAAGACGGTTGGATTATGGCAGAAACTGTTTGGAGGTGGACTCAATTTGCATCAAGGCCGACTAGCAGAATGTTTTCAGACTGTAGGTTTATATCTTTTTAAAAAGCTGAGTATTACAGATATTTAGTGACAGCTAAATATCTTGCACCTATATTATGAAAGTGCTGCAATTCATAAATTCACAGGGTTTGTGACTTTATACCTTTAGTATTTACAAAACTCCTTTCATGAGTCCCCCTTGTAAAAAGGCTTTTGCATTCCTTTCTGAATTGCAAATAGGAAACGGCACAAAAGGGGCACCGGCTCCTATCTGCGATTTGAAGAGAAAAGTATCAGTATTGTATTACTGCCATTGCAGTCCCAAACTATTGGTCAGATACTGACACCTTAAAGGGTCTGGTATCTGATTTGCAAAGGGAAAGCTGTCCCCGTTGGACATCTTCCCCTTAGGAAATGGGAATGGTGGTCTTAGGGAGGCATGCAGTGGTCAAAAGGACCATTACATACACTCTCTGTTGTCTTCACAAACTGAGGGGCAGATTTACAATATTTTGGCGTAGGGCAGTGCCACAAGCCTTTAGGCTGTGCTGCCTTATGTCAAAAGAAAAGGGCAGGAATGTACTGCATCTACAAGATACGGCACATTCCTGTCCTTTCTGCTAGTGCACTGCAGCCGAGTGCCAAAGCTGGCACCCTTGCATCATGGTGAAAGATATCTGAGCTGCTTGTATGATTGTTTTGTGCAGGAAGGGACACCTTTGTGCACAAAAACAATCAAAGGAGGCATTTTCCTCGTTCTATGTGTGCTGCAGAATTCAGCATACACGAAGAGAGGAAAAAACGAGGAGAAATGTCAACATTTCTGCTTGTTACGCCTGCTTTTGAAAGGTATTAGTTGTGTTCTAAATGTTGTAAATCTGGGGCAGAGTCAAACACCGTGGATGTTGAGTGGGACCACCCACAGCAAAACCCATGGAACGACCCTTATACGCAGAGTAAAGCATTGGCTCACGCCATATTTACGAGGCCATGAAAAGCCATGCAGGGTGGCTTTCCTTGGCCTTGTAAATATGGGCCTGCTCACTGCGCCTCGCAAAAGTGACGCTTCTGTAGCATAAAAGTGCCACAGGGGCATTGTTAATATGCCCCTGATTTTATAAAGCGGCACCACTCCCTTAATTGGTTGATTTATAAAACAAAATGTTTTCCCATGTGGGTATGCAAGTGCAGCGAGGGACAGGCTGCTGTCCTTGCAGACCTCTATCCATGCACTTCAGCCATTTGCAGCCCATCATAGGGGTATTCAACTGCGACCTGCTCAAATAATATTCATTACGCAGGTTATTTTGCGATGCCAGTAGAATATGCAATTTGTAAAGAGACCTATTAGTACATAGGCCACATCGCAAATTGTATAACCATTCACAACAGGAATGCAAATTGCACAGCACTACTTTTTGAATGGTAATAGTACACCAGGTCACATATACACTTGAATTCCATACCTTACAACTACTTAAGGATACATGTACTAAAAATACATCTTTCGACCATTGCTTTCTATTTATAATTTCTGTTTAGCAAAGCTTTACAATCTCTCTGGAATATTGACAAAATTGCCCTCGTTTGGAAGCATTTTAGCAGCTTTTTGTTAAATGTATGACAATGTGGGGCATTTTCACAAGAAAATGTCAGAGCGTGGAGCTGCGCCAAATTTTGCAGCATCGCGCCCCGACATTTTCAAAATGCAGGGATGCGCCATATTCACAAAAATACGGCGCACCCCTGTGTTTCCCCTAGTGCTGGCGCAGAAAAAGCTGCATATTGCCAGTTCATGCACCCTGCCACTATGTGGCAAGGGTGTCTGCGCAGCAGGGACAATTGTATATGTTTAGGAAGGGAAACTTCCTGCACATAAACAATCAGTAATGACGATTTGCACCTTCTATGTTAGCTGCAGAATGCAGCACACATGTGAAGATCAAAGAATGAGGAGAAATCAATACTTTCTCCTAGTTGTGCCATTCTAACTTCTGATATTCCATGGTGTTAGTTTTTGGTGCTTGCTCAGTCTTGTAAATCTGTGACAGCGTCAAACAGCAATGAGTATTGCAGTGGAAAGCCCACTGCAACACCCATTGCACGCCCTTTTGCCACAGAGGACTGAGGCAGAGTGGGACATATTTACAAGTGGTGCAAAGCATTGCAAAGTGTCTTAGTGTTACCTTGTAAATATGGAAAATTACACAGTATCACGGAGCGTCTAAAAAAGAGTGACGCTCCAGTGGCGCTGAGTGCTTGTGAATAGTGTTTCAGAATATTGCCTTTTATATCATACTTTTTCAAACAGAGGCGGTAGTACGCTCCAGTCGTGAATGCCTAATGCCTGTAGGGGCATATTTGTGAGCCCCTTTGTGTCGCTCTTGCACCAAGCAATGTGGTGCAAGAGTGACGCCAATGTAAAATGAGATTCATGAAAGTGCAGAAGGTCACCTTGTGTGGCTTCATAAATCTCGAGTAAAGTAACACGAGCAAATTACTGCTTTGCATTACTCTGCACCAGGGACTGTAAGTGTTGCATGGGTGTTCCCTCACAACATCCATGTATTTTGACACATTCTCTAATTTACAAGAACTTGTAAACCTGGGAATGTGCCAAATAGATACGCCTCTCCAGGATAGGCATAATGAGGAGAAATATCTTTACATCTCCTCGTGTTTTCCCCTTTCCATGTGTGCTGCATTTTGCAGCACACATAGATCGAGGAAAAAGCATTACAGGATTGTTTTTGTGCAGGAAGGGGCCCCTTCCTACATAAAAAACAATCCTGCATGCAACGCAGGCACCCTTGTACCATGGTGCAGGGATGCCTGCATTGGCGCTAGGCTGCTAAAATGGCACCAGCGAAAGGGAAAATGACAAGAATTAACCTTATTGGATAAATATGGCGCACTCCTGCCCTTTTCCTGTGACCCAGAGCAGCACAGCAAGGTGATTTGCTGCTTTGCACTGTGTCACAAATGTCATAAATATCCCCGTATTTTTTCTCGACCTACATATTTTGAGGCTCAGTTTAATTTCTCTTTGTACCGATCTTGGGTGCATTTTGTGAGGATTTTTCAGCCCTGTACCTGCCACCACTATACAATCTGCTCTAGCATGAATACAAGCTGTTCTACATTTTGTGTTCTAAGGATGTCAATTTCCAAAAATCATAGGCCAAACTTTGCAAACTTTGTCAGCTGTCTTGACTGATGCTTGTCATTTCAGATTGTTGTGCCGAACACACCTAAAAACCTGGAACCTAAGGTCAATTCCCGGAGATTTATGCTCCAAGGTTAATGTTAATGTTAGGGGGATTTATAGAGCCCACTGTTACCAGACGGTGGCATTGGTCACTGTTGAAAGGGAAGTTCAAAATGTCCTTGGCACTGCGTCCAGTTCCAAAGTCACTCTATAAAAAGGCCAGTTCTCTAAGATCAGTAGGACGAGGGGTCTGACCCAAAGCAAGTGATCACATATCAGTGGCTTTATTTAGGGTTTGGTGGGCAGGGTACCCAATCAAACCAAAACAAGGCAGGTGTACCATCTGACATATTAGAGTTCCAGTGGCTATAATGTACTTGTAATACATCAGCTAGAACATCCTAAACGTTTTAAGGAAGAGCACGTGTTCTGTCAAACTCTAGATAAGAGTCAAATCCCAGAGACCAATCCCAAGTTGAGTTTCCAAGGCAGTCCCTAAGAGCCTGGAACCCAGTGTCAATACCAAAAGGCAGTTCCATAGAGACTAGGGACAAAAGACCTGTGAAAATTTTCATTGTACTACAAATTGGTGAGAAATGTAAAAACAAAAGACAGGGAAGCACCATTCCTATCCCCAACCACTTTCTGCTCCCACATAAATGCATGGCAACGTAGGCATACACCTTTGAAATCTGTGTATTTTTATTTCTTTTAAAGTGACTGGCTGCAGCAAAAGCTACTCATTGCTGATCTGATTTACTATTACCTTTTGTGTTTAGCAAAGTTCACATATACAGTTAAACTGATGCTAATTTTTCCAGAAATAATCATCCTTTGATGTTTTATCGTGGCAGAAAATTAAGAAGAAGAAATGTAAAGCTGCAAAAGCTACAAGAAAGGCCATTTATTACACACAGAACATAAATGACTTTGCTAATCTACCAAAGCTCACACACCAAAATAACTGATATTTAAACTTTCAAATGTTTTGTTGGATGCCTGTAATATATACAAGCAAGAGGATGACAGGGTTGGATTTGGAACAAATGTCATTGCAGGTGCCGCGGACGAAAGAAAATCCCTTATCCTTGGAGAGGCAAATGAGCATTTCTTAGAAAAGCTGTTTTACAAACACCCACATGATTTATCAACAGACCGCCATTAGTCTTGGAAAAAAGAAGACAGTGTGAGTTCTTTAAGTGATGGAAACAAATTGGCAGCCTGAGGGAAGGGCAGTAATTATCAGATTATAAGACTACACCACCAGAGACAAAGAGGTTGTTTGGTGTGCAGCCTGCCAGAATGCTGGGGCAATGTAGGCCCTTTCACTGCCCACCTCCTCAGCCCACCCAACATATTTTAAGCCTTGGGCCTTTCTGACACCTGCACAATTTTTCAAATATATTGGCTAAAAAGCTGTGATAGAGCGCTTGATGCTCTGAAATTTGTAATGGGTGCATTATACTCATGTACGAACTGCACTCATATATATTCCATGTTTTGTTGAAATTTGTGCATATTAAAACAAAGTTTATGTATGCTCATGTTAGAATCTCGAGAGTGAAATTGTGGCGTTTTTGCAGGATTGATTAATATTTTACACGTGTTTAGAGAAAACATGTAATTGTGCACGTATATAATGATTAGTAGGTAAACCAAATGTATTCACTGTTATAAGATTCATATAAAGGCCTGCATAACAAGTGCATATTAAAGGACGTTCTTAGGTTAGCCAGAATTGTAGGCCTAAATTTTGCTTTTCTTAAGGTTTCATTTCTCCTCGTTTGCTCTTAGGTCAGGAGCTAATTAAAATGTATTGGGGAGAAAGTTTTCTTTTCACCCTTACTGCAGGTGCAGGAATTTGACCTAGTTATTTTAGATTTAGTGAGATACATGGGAGGAACGGAATGCCTTTGAAGAGCTCGGACAAAGAGAAGGGAGGACACCATAAGTGCCTGGTGAAACTTGGGAACCAAGGTCGGCGGACAAGGCTGTAAAATTAATTGGACTTTGTGGAAAGTTACTCAAGAAGGTGTTCACGAAATAATGTACCATGTGACCCATTAGGGGTGTAACTTTGTCTTTTTATATTAGGCACAGGGACCGATTTGCAGGACTGCTGCTTTTGACTGAGGAAGGAGAGCATCTTAGAACGAGCTCTGTGGCTTTACGCTACATGACCCGTTTGACGTGAGTGTACTTCTTAGGGAGTCAACACGTGCTGACACCGTTTGGGAAATTCTTCTGGGAGATTAGTAAGGGATGTCACTTTAAAAGTAGAGTAGGGACAGATTATCCTGTAATTCAGAAATACAAATGAAGGATTTGGACGCAGTATCTATACTCAGCTGTGTTCTGATTTTGGAATTCATTGTTCTGTGCCTATAGTGCCGTATGAACTATATTTGTAAATTGGGCTCTGTATTAATCTTTATGTAAATTTATGCCTTGATTTTGAGGTGTGTCTATATTCTGTTGTTTCTGGCTTTGTAATACACTAACAAAAATTGGAATACGGAGTTGGTAATTATTTACGTTGATGGGAAGGGAAAAGCATAATCGGTAACTTGTTTTCTTCCCTTCACACTTCTTAGCAGGCAACAAAGACCATCGGCCGGACATCTCTGAATAAAGTTAGGAAGAGGAAATTTGGCACCATCAATTGGTAGCAAACGAGAATGGTTGCCTCTAGAAGTGAGGGGAGATTTTAGAAAATTTAGTACGGAATTAGACTTACAGAGCCCAAAATAGAACCCATGATTGAGAGCAGAGGACGGCGGGCATTGACCTCGATCGGCGGAAGCTGATGGTGTGGCGGAGACAGCGGTAGTGTGAGTATGAATAGTGTGTGTGTTAGATTGCAGTGAATTGATTGTGTGATGTCTTGCGGAGTTGGAATGATAGTCGAGTGAACTTGAGGTTATTGGTTTACTGGTCTGAACACATGGAGATCGGACTCAGGAGAAGTCCAAGATCCCGGGATAGTTTTGTACTGTAATTGTCAGATCATTAATTTGGGTGTCGTGGAGCGCTATCAACAGCTTACTTGGGGTAGGGAACTTTGTGTGAGTGGATTTCATAGAGTTGCATGTGGAAAACCTAAGGCCATGGGTGGACTACAGCGATTCTCGTGACTGACGCAGGTCGTGGGTCACGGAATGAAAGAGTTCTTGAGTGGGTGCATACTATCTATCTTTTAGATGACAGACGATTACTTGGTTTTATGTAACTGTGAGTTACTGTAGCTGCCTGATAGGTAGTTACTTGGTTAAGTACCTTTTTGTGTAATCAGTTACTTGGTTATGTGAATGTGAGAGCAAACGTACGAGGTGAAATTGTGAAGGAGGGTGAACCACTGCGGAGACGGAACGGTGACATCACAGAGTGCCGCGCTGTGATAGGCTGGTTGGTGTAACACCGAGCTGGGATTGGAGGGTTTTCGGCAAACTTTTGTAAAAGGAGAAAATTGTGTTTTGTAACGATTGAGTTAAAAAATGTGATGTTTTAAGGTATTGCGAGACCTATGTAGGGGAGATTCAGGTGTAGTGACTCGGGTTGGGGAAGAAGCCCCGCCAGAGGATACCCTGTTGTACTATATGGCAAAGAATGTAGGATTGCATACCATAGTGTGGCTCCAAAATTGGCATAAGATTACAGAAAAGGAAGGAGGATTGGCTTTTCCACGATATGGGTCATTTTGATTGGATGTGCTGCATCAATTGAGACGGTGATGTCTTCATTTAAACCTCCACCTAGACCCACACTATTTGTGGCACTAGATGCACGGATGCGGGCGACACAAGCTAGGTAAAGAGAAAATTCTCAGGGAAGGATGAGAAAAGCAATGAAGTCGTATCACGATGCTAGGTGGGATGCGCAGTTGAAGAAATGGAGGGTATATACCATAGAGGGAGAGAGGCTGTATCCATTGTTACTACAAGGAGCTAGTGCACGGACAGTAAATACAGAAGATGACAGTGGCACGG
The DNA here is from genome assembly GCF_964204655.1 of Triturus cristatus. Classification (NCBI taxonomy): domain Eukaryota; kingdom Metazoa; phylum Chordata; class Amphibia; order Caudata; family Salamandridae; genus Triturus; species Triturus cristatus. The sequence goes on along the minus strand of NC_140591.1, from coordinate 1,075,644,918 downwards.
ATGATAGCCTGTTAAACAGATTGTTGGCAGAGCGTCCTCCACCTTACAATCCTCAGTCAGAGGAGGGAAGGCAAGGATTGGCAGAGGGAAGCCTAGACGGAGTGGGATCTGACCCGACTGGCGTAAGTTCGAGAGTGGTGGGAAAAATTTCACTAGGATCAGAAGCAGGGAATACTGAGATGAGGGAAAATAAATGTGACATACGGTTACCAAAAGCCCTTACGGTGCCGGTTACCATTGGACCTGTAGTCTTGATATACAATACAAGTATGGGAGAGAGAGGGGGTCAACATCAAAAGGGAATGAGTGAGGACTCTATCTCAGGAGGAAGTCTTACAATGGGAACAAGCGCTTCCGTGGGGCCTGTGGAAACTAGTACCCTGTTGGCAGCAACGGCAGAACCTTCAAGGGTGAGTACAGGATCGGAAGTCAGACAAACAGGAGCACTGGCAAATTCTAGGTCAGAAATACCAATGTGGGTTACACCAGTACAGGAGAGTATGAGGAGTTCAGCTGAAACGGGAATGAGACAAGAGGCGTTTAGAACACGACCTGGTGCCTCGAATGTGGGATTGGAAAGTCGATTGAGGAGTAAGAGATGGGAACAGGAAGGCCAGCTCAGTATCCAAGTTGAAGGGATGGAAGAGGGTTGGAGAAGTCAAAGTTGTGATAGAGAAGGACTGTGTAATGTGACAAATCGAGGAAGAATTGAAGTTGCAGTGAAAGGAAAATTATTGGATGTGCTGAAATTGAAGGCAGTGGTCGATGAGGTGATCGATGGGAATCTGCCAGTGGAAAGAATTTATCTCTATGAGCCAGATGAATTTCTATTTGTGGCTAAGGATGTCACTAGGAAGACGAAAAGAGTACATGAAGCATTGGTTCAGTTGGCGCAGAAGTATGATGTGGATTTGACAGAAAACGAAAATGTTGCAGGGAAATCACAGGTTAAATTATACAGATCTGGAATTGGAGGTGAAGAGAATCGTACGGCTGAAAGCTCATATTCGAGAATTAGTCATAGAAATGAGGGCATGGAGAGAACTGGATTGGTGGGAAGAGAAGTGGTCTAAGAAAAAGAATGTAAAGAAAGGAATAGGAGATACTCCGCCACCCGGAGGGGGGTCGGAGAGAGTAGGAAACTTCCAGCTATGGGAAGTGCAGAATGGAGGGTATGTACATGTGGCTTGGGGCAGGGGTGACTTAGCGTCCTTTACAAATGATTTCCCTCAGCTGAGGGAGAAGCCTGACGAATGGTACAAACAAATTGATCAGTTTGTGAAAATCTCTGAGGTTTTGTTGATAGATTTGAATACCCTACTTGATATTGGGGTTCCAGGGTATTTGTGGGTGGTTTGCAAGATTGCATTTGAGAGGTCCACTTCAGAACCAGCTAGGGATCCCATAACACATGGCTATCGACAGAAGTAATGAAAAAATATGAACAGGCTATCACATTGCTCCAGTCTAACTATTGATTGGCTCAAGATTGATCGTACAAACCAGGAGCCGCAGGAATCAGTGCATAATTATTACGAGAGACTCTTATTGGCCTTTAAAAAGCATAGTGGCTTAGATGCCCTTGAAGGATAAGTTGATGATGGTGCAGTTGAGGAATGCTGAGAGGCCAGACCTAATGCAGGGGAGTGGAGGTACAATGGGTCGACAGCAAGGGAGTGGTCGTGGAATGGGACAAAACATGACGGTTCCCCCAGGATAGGGAAAAGAATGGAGAATGGATGCAGGGACAGGAACAGAATGGGTTACCCCGAGGAGAAACACTGTCTGTCATTATTTTCACAAAATCAAGCATTGGAAGCTCGAGTGTCACTCAAATCCTGCCAATCAAATACAAAATGAGGAAACTGGGCAGGTGACTAGACCTAGGGGGAGGTTTAGAACCTCAGGTGCAGGTTTTCCAAACCCCAAGGATTGCTGCTGGAGACTATGGTGCCGATCACGATCCGGTAAAAAATTCCCCCGTGCGACTCGTATCGGGTCTTTTTACCGTACGAATCGTACAAGTGCCGTACGAACTGGCAATCACGATTCGCATGGTAAAAAGTCCATACGAACCGCACTGGGAATCATTCCCCACACGTCCTCGGGTCGGAAAATGTGTCCGACACGTCCTCGGACGATTTACCGTACAAACGTGAAAATCCAAGTCCGACCGAGGAATCACGATCCATCCCGTGCGTCCGAGGTTACAACCGTATGGAAAAAACACCGTCCGCACCGAACTCCTACAGCAACCATGGAGACATGTGCCCGCATACGCGCCCAACACTCCCCCCAGCCCCCGTACGTCCGACACGTACCCCCCGTATATGTATACCCCCACCCGTCTAGGTACACCCCAGTACGTTCCAGTCGAACCCCCACCCCAGTACGTGTCATAGCCCCGTCTACCTACACCCCAGTACGTCCCAGTCGTACCCCCACCCCAGTACGTGTCGTACCCCAGTGTACCTACACCCCAGTACGTTTGAGCCACACCCCCACCCCAGTACGTGTCATAGCCCCGTCCACCCACACCCCAGTACGTTCCAGTCGTACCCCCACCCCTGGACGTGTCGTACCACCGTCAATGTACACCCCCCCACCCCAGTACGTGTCGTACCACCGTCAATGTACACCCCCCCACCCCAGTACGTGTCGTACCCCCCGTGTACCTACACCCCAGTACGTTCCAGTCGTACCCCCACCCCTGGACGTGTCGTACCACCGTGAACCTACACCCCAGTACGTTCGAGTCGTACCCCCACCCCAGTACGTGTCGTACCACCGTCAATGTACACCCCCCCACCCCAGTACGTGTCGTACCACCGTCAATGTACACCCCCCACCCCTGTACGTGTCGTACCCCCCGTGTACCTACACCCCAGTACGTTCCAGTCGTACCCCCACCCCTGGACGTGTCGTACCACCGTGAACCTACACCCCAGTACGTTCGAGTCGTACCCCCACCCCAGTACGTGTCGTACCCCCCTGTACCTACACCCCAGTACGTTCCAGTCGTACCCCCACCCCTGGACGTGTCGTACCCCCCTGTACCTACACCCCAGTACGTTCCAGTCGTACCCCCACCCCTGGACGTGTCGTACCCCCCTGTACCTACACCCCAGTACGTTCCAGTCGTACCCCCACCCCAGTACGTGTCGTACCACCGTCAATGTACACCCCCCACCCCTGTACGTGTCGTACCACCGTCCATGTACACCCCAGTACGTTCCAGTCGTACCCCCACCCCAGTACGTGTCGTACCACCGTCAATGTACACCCCCCCACCCCAGTACGTGTCGTACCACCGTCAATGTACACCCCCCCACCCCAGTACGTGTCGTACCCCCGTGTACCTACACCCCAGTACGTTCCAGTCGTACCCCCACCCCTGGACGTGTCGTACCACCGTGAACCTACACCCCAGTACGTTCGAGTCGTACCCCCACCCCAGTACGTGTCGTACCACCGTCAATGTACACCCCCCCACCCCAGTACGTATCGTACCACCGTCAATGTACACCCCCCACCCCTGTACGTGTCGTACCCCCCGTGTACCTACACCCCAGTACGTTCCAGTCGTACCCCCACCCCTGGACGTGTCGTACCACCGTGAACCTACACCCCAGTACGTTCGAGTCGTACCCCCACCCCAGTACGTGTCGTACCCCCCTGTACCTACACCCCAGTACGTTCCAGTCGTACCCCCACCCCTGGACGTGTCGTACCCCCCTGTACCTACACCCCAGTACGTTCCAGTCGTACCCCCACCCCTGGACGTGTCGTAGCCCCGTCTACCCACACCCCAGTACGTTCCAGTCGTACCCCCACCCCAGTACGTTCCTGGCGCACCCCCAACACAACCTCCTAAGTACGGAGCGCACCCCATGCCCCAACATCACAACCGCATGTACGAGTCTTACAAAGCCACACACAAGGACAAAATCGTACAACCAAATGGCCCATGTACACACCGTACACACGCTCAAAACGCACGTACACAACAAGGACAAAACAAAACAACTCAACAATACACCATTCGAAAGGCACACAGCCACTAAACATGGCCAACAACCACTAAAATAACACAATCACTGACCTGCAACTGTCAAAAACAAACAGAGGGCCAATACACCACCACTCCTTATAACACACCCACCCAAAATTCAAACACTGCCACACCCACCCATGGACCAATGAAAAGGGCCCACACACACAAACCATGAGCCTTTGCAACAGACCCACTGCTGCCAGACACCACAGAACCAGACTACAAGCGACACCACATCTTACACTTGCACACCTTCACACGACCACCCTCTCAAACACCCTCTCATCACATTCACACACACACACAACCATCCACCCCCCCCCCCCAACATCCACACCCCCCCCCACACCCACACCATCCCCACCCACACCCCTCACCATGCCCACTACCAAGAATCCAAAGTTCAGTCACCGAGAGTTGGAGGTCCTTGTTGATCAAATCCTCAGAGTCGAGCCACAGATCTTTGGAACATTGGTCAGAAGCACCAGCCAGGCAGCCAAAACAGCCATGTGGCAGACCATCGTCGATGCTGTGAATGCTGTTGCGGACACCAGGAGGACCAAGCAGGATTGCCAGAACAGGTGGTACGATCTGCGGAGGAGGGTCAGAGCCAAGAGGCAGGAGGAACACGACCAGGCCAACGCCACCGGAGGAGGGCCCTCCCGCAGAGCCGTACAGTACCATCCCTGGGAGGAGAGGGTGATGGCCATACTGCCGGTGGAGGCAGTTGAAGGAGTAGAAGGACTCCGAGACCCGGGTGAGTACACAAACAACGCACCTCACATGGGGGGAACTGCAACCACAACCAAAATTAATAACAGGCACGCAACCACCACAAGCCATCGCATTACTCAACCACACTCCATGAGCAGGCACATGCCACTGCTGCCACCATGCCCCATGCACCCAGCTGGACAATGTCAAGTCACAGGCCACAGAAGACAACAACACATGACACGGTAACCCGGATGGCGGGAGGCTGGGCACCAAGAATCACATAGTGCGACTCCAAAGCAGACAACAATGCCCTCTGCCCATATGGCCTAGGTCACAGCCAGACAAACACTGTGTCCCAACACAGGAATGACTTGCCAGCAAATGGCGGACGCCTTGCATCAACACATGGGGGTGAAGGCACTGTTTTGCACATGCCAGCAGCTAATGAACAGCCAACAGTGTGAAAGAGTGGCAGCACACACCACCACAGCAGCAGCGCACAGACACACAGCAGACAAAATGGGTGCCTGGAGATCAGAAACAAACTCACATCAACAGGCCAAGGGCCACTCAAAGATCTGCTAACAGTGTGTGCCCAGGAAGCTGGGCCAAGGTGACAGAGGGTGACACACGGAGGGAGGGAGAGGGGGACAGAGAGGGAGGGAGAGGGGGACAGAGAGGGAGGGAGAGGGGGACTGAGAGGGAGGGAGACGGACAGAGGGAGGAGGCTGACACACGGAGGGAGGGAGAGGGGGACACAGAGGGTGGGAGAGGGGGACAGGGAGGGAGGGAGAGGGGGACTGAGAGGGAGGGAGACGGACAGAGGGAGGAGGCTGACACACGGAGGGAGGGAGAGGGGGACACAGAGGGTGGGAGAGGGGGACAGGGAGGGAGGGAGAGGGGGACTGAGAGGGAGGGAGACGGACAGAGGGAGGAGGCTGACACACGGAGGGAGGGAGAGGGGGACACAGAGGGTGGGAGAGGGGGACAGAGAGGGAGGGAGAGGGGGACTGAGAGGGAGGGAGACGGACAGAGGGAGGAGGCTGACACACAGAGGGAGGGAGAGGGGGACAGAGAGGGAGGGAGAGGGGGACAGAGAGAGAGGGAGACACAGGAAGATGGACACAGGGAGGAGGCTGACACACAGAGGGAGGGAGAGGGGGACAGAGAGGGAGGGAGAGGGGGACAGAGAAGGAGGGAGACACAGGGAGAGCAAATCAGTCCTTTGGTGTGTGGGAATGTCTGCTCGTCAGCAGGTGGACTGCGTGCATGTAGACAAGGGTGGCCAGTGCCAGAACCCCCCCTCTTCATCATGGCAAAACGCAGGGCCATGTTACAACCTGTACACGAGCACAAGGACAGCCACCTGCATCATATAAGTGTGTGGATCCACTCCATGTGCACATGTACAGTGCTACAAGGAAGGCGCAAATGCATAGCTCGGCACACATGCACACTCCACTGCTGACTGCAGTCACACTTGACGCAGCAAGTAAGACTGTGCCACACATAGTTAAAGGGGCCAAATTGGTGCCCAAGGGACACACACATGCACAAGTGCACTGTGAGTGGAATGCAAGACAGATCCTAATTCCAAGAGGAAATGTGCCAACTTTGTAACGGATGAAACATGGATGTTGCATGGATCAAAATTAACATTGTCTCTCTCACACACAGGTCAACGTCGTGCTGCACCCCCCAACACTGGGGGGGAACACTCACAGGACCCGGATCTGCAGGAGACCGATCCCACCGGCAGCGACCACTCTCACCACTCTGCGGACGACCCCGACCGACCTGGCCCCTCTGGTGTCCAACCACCTGCAGCACCTGCGTCAGGTACAACCGTGCCAACCACCACCCCCACTCCTGCCACATCCCAGGAGACACCCAGGATCCCTGCCCCAACACCACAATGCAGCCAGGCTCGCCAGGAGGGACACGGTGTCCCGGGCACCCAGGAGGAGGCAGGCGACAACGCCAATGCCACCCCTCAGGGGTCCCGGAGACCCGATGTGCCCACAAGTGCAGGCCAGACGCAAGTGGGCAGGGGTGGTGGGAGTGGAGGACGGCGGAGGCGCGAGCCTGACCAGTTGGCTTGGGATCCAGTATTTTCCCATGTCCGTAACATCCTGGACTCATACCGGCAGGACACCACGGGCATGGCCCAGGTTGTGTCCGTCCTCGAGGGGATCAAGGTCCAGCAGGCCCAGCAACATGCGGAGCTAATAGCCTGTCTACAGCTACACCAACGGAGGATGGAGGACAGACAGGCTCAGCAAGTGACGGCGTCCCAGGGGATTCACGCTGAACTCCGTCGGATGGCCGACACCATGGCCGACCCTCCCTGTGCCAGAAGGCGGAGAACATCACCACCCACAGGGAGGGATCATGAGGAGGAGGAGGAAACATCCGACGGAGCATCCCAGACGTCGTCACGGCCTGCTGCTGAGGTTCCCCGCAGGAAGCCGGGTCGTCCACGGAAAGGACCGTGAGGGTGGCTGCTACATCACCATCTCCCAGGACACCTGGCCTGGCACCTGGCCCACTGGAGCAACAGCATCACAGCATCAAGAGACATTCTCTGCCACATGGCCCTGCTGGTCACTGGCTGACCAATGTTGACAAAGACTGTGGCATGGACTCTGAGGATTTCCAATGGCAAGGACACCAACTCCCCTACTGAACTTTGGATTCCCTAATCCCGGAAAGGCCCTCACTTTGCCCCCCCCCCCCAATAATAAATCACACTATTAAGAGTAGATGCCTGCTGGTAGCATTATTACCTAACATGTGTCTTGTACAGTCTAAACATGCCTGAGTCATCTGTTCACTTCAACCATCCACACCCTGGGGCCTGAGTCTGGCACAGGACACATGGGTCACAGTTTTCTAGGCAAGACAGACATGGAGCACCATACACACCCGTGATGGTCAGAACCAGCTGAGGGGGTGGCCGAACAACCGTGCTGACAGACACATTGAGTACAGCAACAGTCATGCGCAGAGGTCAGGGATCCTGGCCCGTGTCCTGGGGGGCACCCAGGTACGTGTAGACAGGTGGCAGAACCATGTCCTGCAAGCTTGAGTCCGGTGGATGCAGAGAATGGGGTCATGGACAACGTTGGATGCATGGGGATGGCACATGTCACAATACCCACACAGTCATGGACATCATGCCCATTACACAGTCTCAGCACACACACACAGCTTGCATCTTGCCACTCGACACATTGACACATAGCCACAATCAGGGAATACCATGCCAGACATGCAGGATGCACCGTGCCAACACACCAGCATTGACTGAGAAGAGGCACCTTGGAGGCATAGGGACACCTTTAATAGTCATGTTTTTGGGATTGCAGAGGCAACTTGAAGTACACATGAACACATCATGTGGAGTAACATGTGGCTCCAACACTGGCACCCCCCTTCTGCAGCACAAATGCGTGATAGCCATGGAACTGGCACACAAGTGTCGGATAACAGCTAAATACCCACAGCTGCTCACGGAGAGACTGCCATACACCATACATCCGCTGATGTGGAAGTCCCACGCCATGTCAAGACAATGTTAACCGTATGTGTCCGAGGGCAGTGTCACACACATTGATGCCTTCATCACAATCCACTATCCCATCACTGATGACTGACAACCAGGCAGCCCATCTATTCAGGTGTACCCAGCTGCATGTCGTGTCCCATGGGGATGCCACATGTCTGCAGAGGAACCAAACCCCGACCGGGGCAGTGTGCACACATCGTGAACAACTGCCACACCCAATACACCCCAGATGCATCCCTTACCCCATGGAGACTTCCAAACGTGTCCGTGCCTGTAACGCTGAGTCAGCCCACGATGCCATGTCCATGAGGAATAGCAGTGCCACAACAATGCAACCAGAAGACGGCATGCGCAGGTACCTGGGGAAGAGAGACACACAAGAAGTCAGCCACAAAAAGCACAGCCACTTGCATGTGCATTGACTCGACACATGTATGGATGACAACATGCTAGGTCACAATTATGAGTGGGGAAATACTACCATCACTGCCACCATCACTCCAGTGACACACCCACACACACCTCTGACTCACGTGCCATACATGCAGGTGGAGACACGCATCACAACACATGCCACACGGGGACCAAGGCGTGCACACTCAGACACTGGTACTCACCACTAAGCAAAGAAGTCGCGTATGAGCCGAGTCCGGATGTCCTCTTGCGGCTCCACATCCTCCACATCACTAGCCCCATTGCCAAGCCCTTCATCCTCCACGGGTGGATGGTCCTCGTCATGTTGATTCAGGATGAGTGGCACAGCTCTTTCAACTGCCATGTTGTGCAGCATGCAGCAGACCATGAAGATCTTGCAGACCTTCGCCGGGGCATATGGGAGTGCGCCGCCGGTCTTGTGGAGGCACCTGAATCGGCTCTTCAGCATGCCAAACGTCCTCTCTATCACTCGCCTTGTCCGGCCATGGGCGGTGTTGTAGCGGAGCTGGGCCGGCGAGATGGGGTTGCGGAGAGGTGTCAGCAGCCAAGGCATGTTGGGATAGCCAGCGTCCCCTAAATGGAAAGCACATGGATATCGTTAGAACTGGCGAAGCGGTAGTGCTGCTCGGCCAAACAGAATACAGGACAGACAGACTGTACCCACCAACAACACATGCCCGTTCGTTGCGCAGCTGCATCATCATATCAGGCATCCCGCTACGCCTCATGATGTAGGCATCGTGTGCTGATCCTGGAAAACGAGCACAGACATGTGAAATCACCATGTTGGACAGACACACCACAAGGGCATTGATGGAGTGGTAGTGCTTCCGATTGCGGTACGCCACCTCCCGTGCGTGTGGTGGTACCAAACCTACATGTGTCCCATCTATGGACCCAATGACATGGGGCATCCCTCCCAGGGCATAGAAACCACGCTTGACCTCAGTCATCTGTTCAGGGGTTGGGAACTTGATGAAGTCATCCAGGTGAATCAACATGGCCTCCAAGAAATCATGCAGCACACCGCTGAACATGCTCTGGGACATGCCACCAACATGAGCTATGGTATATTGGAAGGTACCCGTGGCAAGGAAATGTAGGGCAGCCATTACCTTCAGCTGGGGTGTCAGTGCCGTAGGATACCTGTGCTGCGGTTGAAGGTGTGGTGCCAGTCTCGCCGTCAGCTCCAGAATCAACGGTTGGGTGAAGCGGTAGAGCCGGATCCTGTCATTCTCCTGCATGGTGGCCAAGTCTGGAATTCTTCGGGCAACAGGAGGCGCTCTGCAGTAATTTGGAAGTGTCAAGGAAGAGTGAGTGCACTACGAGAACAACTCATGTCTACTGAGCACATGTAAATCTGGCAATACACACATGCCACATAGGGAGTCAGGCATGTGCTACATGCCCAGGACACGTATGGATGCAAGGTGACACTCCTTCCAAGACCCAGCTACACACGGTGATTGAGAACCTCCCCATGCCACGCCATGAAAATAGCTGTGTCCCAGTGCAAGTGCACTGCCCGACGCAAGACAGGAGTGACATACACCCACACATCAGCAGAAGTGTGATGCCGATTGCAGAGACTGGCAGCGGAACACTTGAGCCACAGGTCACATGACATTACACTAGTCCAGCCCACACACCTTGCCATGAAGGTGCACATGTCATGACTCCCCACACATTCCTTGTGAGTTTGCTGACATGGCCTTGTCACGCTACTCCGTGTCCCTTGCATACATGTGCACCTCACATCCGATAACACATGTGGCATGGTGTTGGGAACAGTGTGCAATGACAATCTACACACAGCCACATGTTGGTTGCTGCAACGGCTGCAGCTTTTGAGGGTGCTACAACATCAACCCGATGTAAATCCCGGACACATATATGGCATAGTCACATTGTGCACTGTGGGTAGTGATGAGTCATGTGTCATGACCCCTGTACCGGGCATCATGGGACACTTCCGTGTGTTGGTGTCCGTGCCATGCCAGTGACGCTCACCCCAAGTGCGCAGTCCCACATGCACACATGTCAAAGGAGTCAAGGGCATGCCTGGCACACATTGCACCCTCACACAGTACACATGTACACATCTCATCATACATCTGGTGCCTTCTCCACTCAGGAGGCATGTTCCACATCACAGCCTGTGACACCTGTGCCCCACACATGTGGTAATGCACAGACGATGCCTTGATGTCCATTCCTGGACAAGTATGTCCATCCATGGACAAGTATGTCCGCCCTATTCCTACATGTGTGTCGCCTATCACCACAGTGATGTGTAAAATCCGCCGTACTGCTGCTGAGAGGGCCTGTGCATGTTCCCAAATCACTGTGGGAGTGCTGCCGTATGTGTACCCATCGTGATGGCGAGCGTAGATGCGAGTGTACGGTCCGTACCACTACGAGTACGCATACGCGTGCAGACCCATAGTGATAGAGAGCGTAGATGCGAGTGTACGGCCCTATCACTATGGGTCTGCACGCGTATGCGTACCAGTAGTGGTACGGACCGTACACTCGCATCTACGCTCTCTATCACTATGGGTCTGCACGCGTATGCGTACCCGTAGTGGTACGGACCGTACACTCGCATCTACGCTCACTAACACTATGGGTCTGCACGCGTATGCGTACTCGTAGTGATAGTGAGCGTAGATGCGAGTGTTCGGTCCGTACCACTACGGGTACGCATACGCGTGCAGACCCATAGTGATAGGGCCGTACACTCGCATCTACGCTCTCTATCACTATGGGTCTGCACGCGTATGCGTACCCGTAGTGGTACGGACCGAACACTCGCATCTACGCTCACCATCACTATGGGTCTGCACGCGTATGCGTACCCGTAGTGGTACGGACCGAACACTCGCATCTACGCTCTCTATCACTATGGGTCTGCACGCGTATGCGTACCCGTAGTGGTACGGACCGAACACTCGCATCTACGCTCACCATCACTATGGGTCTGCACGCGTATGCGTACCCGTAGTGGTACGGACCGAACACTCGCATCTACGCTCACCATCACTATGGGTCTGCACGCGTATGCGTACCCGTAGTGGTACGGACCGTACACTCGCATCTACGCTCACCATCACTATGGGTCTGCACGCGTATGCGTACCCGTAGTGGTACGGACCGTACACTCGCATCTACGCTCACTATCACTATGGGTCTGCACGCGTATGCGTACTCGTAGTGATAGTGAGCGTAGATGCGAGTGTTCGGTCCGTACCACTACGGGTACGCATACGCGTGCAGACCCATAGTGATAGGGCCGTACACTCGCATCTACGCTCTCTATCACTATGGGTCTGCACGCGTATGCGTACCCGTAGTGGTACGGACCGAACACTCGCATCTACGCTCTCCATCACTATGGGTCTGCACGCGTATGCGTACCCGTAGTGGTACGGACCGAACACTCGCATCTACGCTCACCATCACTATGGGTCTGCACGCGTATGCGTACCCGTAGTGGTACGGACCGAACACTCGCATCTACGCTCACCATCACTATGGGTCTGCACGCGTATGCGTACCCGTAGTGGTACGGACCGTACACTCACATCTACGCTCACTATCACTACGAGTACGCATACGCGTGCAGACCCATAGTGATGGAGAGCGTAGATGCGAGTGTACGGTCCGTACCACTACGGGTACGCATACGCGTGCAGACCAAAAGTGATGGAGAGCGTAGGCATGCATGTACGGGCCGTTGCCATGCATTTGGGGTGCCCTAGGGCCCCCACACGCACCGTACCTGTGTGTGATGCTCCAAATTACATAGGGGACAAGTATTAAGGCCTACATGCATGCTGGTTGTCATGGAGACCAAGTTCAAAATTCGAAATTGTTCTGGAAGGTGCACAGCAGAAGTCAGTTGGGATTTGTCTACTTTGTTGCAATGTGTTTGTGGGGCTGACATCATGCAGGAGAATGAAACCGATCGAGAACCCACAGACTGCTAGGTTTGAAGGGATTGGTGGAAACATAGGATGCAAATGTGAGTGACCAATCTCTCTGTACTCCTGTGCATGAGACTGGGCAGAAGGGCACATATAAGGCAGCCAGGTCCCATGAGGGAGCACTTGCCTGCACATCTTTGCATTCGTCGACCCAGCTGCTGCTACTGATTCCCTGGAACCATGTCAAGGGCTGTGGAGAGGACACAGCCATTCACCCTGGAGGAGAACATGGCTCTGCTGGATGTGATCCTCCCACAGTACTCCATGCTGTATGGGCGACCAGGTTATCAGGTGAGTGCATAGGCCACTGCCACAGACTGTCCCTATGTGGTGACTGTGACTTCTGCCATTGCGTCCAGGTGTAACACACATGCCATGTACTGTCGGGGGGGGTCCCAGGGGGGGGTGCCTGATGTCTCCCAGCAGTGCCCTGAGACAGGAGGGGTGGGGGCCTATCACTCACAGCAGTGCCCTGAGCCAGGAGGGGTGTGTGCAGAGTCCTCCCAGCATTGCCCTGAGACAGGAGGGGTGGGTGCAGAGTCCTCCCAGCAGTGCCCTGAGACAGGAGGGGTGGGTGCAGAGTCCTCCCAGCAGTGCCCTGAGACAGGAGGGGTGGGTGCAGAGTCCTCCCAGCATTGCCCTGAGACAGGAGGGGTGGGTGTGGAGTCCTCCCAGCAGTGCCCTGAGACAGGTGGGGTGGGTGCCCATCACTCCCAGCAGTGCCCTGAGACAGGAGGGGTGGGTGCCCATCACTCCCAGCAGTGCCCTGAGACAGGAGGGGTGGGTGTGGAGTCCTCCCAGCAGTGCCCTGACACAGGAGGGGTGGGTGCAGAGTCCTCCAAGCAGTGCCCTGAGACAGGAGGGGTGGGTGTGGAGTCCTCCCAGCAGTGCCCTGAGCCAGGAGGGGTGGGTGTGATGCACAGTGTGAGCCTTGATCATTGATTGTGACATTGCCATCATTCCACCTGTGTACCCACTGTGGCACGTAGTGCTTTTTCCCTCACCAGGGGATGATGTCCCTATGACAAAGGTGCAATGCGTTGGCTGCATGACATGCCTTGTTGTTACCAGCTAATTTGTACCCATATGTCTCTCTGTGACATGTGGCTGGTGTATTGATGTGGTGTCACTTGTTCCTCCTCACAGGTAGGCGCCACTGCCAAGGAGCAGATCTGGCTGACCGCCGTCAGTGCCGTGAGGGGTGTGGATGGTCGGAGGCGGAGCCTGCCCCAGGTGAGGAAACGCTGGCAGGATATCCGGTGCTGGACGCGGAGGATTGCACGGCTCCTGCTGGGGGACTCACCTGAGAGCCACAAGAACCGCGGCCGCCGCCGTCTGAGCCACCTCCACAGGCGTGTGCTGCCGGTGGTCTTTCCAGACCTTGAGAGGCGCTTACAGGCGATGCAGCAGCCGGAAGGGGGTAGGTACATGTGTGTTTGTTGTGTGTCACCGGCATTTGTAAGGGCACAGTAGCATGAATCCACTGGCAGGGTTTAAAGGTGCTGTGCAGATCCTGTTTGCCCCAGTATAGCGCTGTGCCCCTGCCACCCTTCCCCTCCTTGCAATGTGTTCCCTGGTCTGTGTGTAGTCACTCCTTCACAGGGTAATGTAGGCTGGCGCTTTGTCCACGGGAACAATGTCTGTAGCATCATGTGTGGGGGTGGTGTGTAACAGGTTGTGGGACCTTGCCTGTGCACTGTCAAGTTCACTGCATGTGGGTTCCATGTCAGTTGGCACTGATGCTGACTCCAGACATGGGAGTTGGTCTCTCATGTGTCATGCCTTACAGCGCGCATGTCCTATGTAGTGGCCTGTGACATGATGTGCATGAGTGTGCGATACACATAGTGCAGGGATGGTGACGTGTGTTGCAGTCATTACCATTCAGTAGCATGTAGTTGCGTGCCCACTACTGTCCCCTGGGGCACCTTTTCCTCAGTGGTGTATGTGTCATCATAAACGTGGCCACTGTCAGTGTCTACAGCGTAAGTTGTGCTCTGTGCCATTGTCCCCTGTCACCATGTATATAGACGTGCTAATTTGTACAGGTGTCCACTGTGCAGCCTGACCTGATTGTCCTTCTTCATACTCACAGTTGCCAGTGCCTGTGTGTCTTGTTATACTCATCTGAGGATGGGCACTGGTACCTCATTATTTGTACAGGCGCACCTTGGCTGTTTGGCGTCCAATCTTGCTTTTTGCCTGCCCCTGTGTGTATCACCCAGACCATGAGATGTTGGTGCCACCTGTGTCTCCACAATTTGCCTCGTGTAGGGTCTTGTTGGGGCGGGCAATGCCTATGTGTTAAATCCTGATTACCACTTGCTGGGTCTGGGCAGTGTGTGATGTGCCTGGACACACACGCAATGTGCAGTGACCGAGTCATGTTGTGCATGTTTTCAGCATTACCTATGCAGCATGTGTCTCAAGTTCATGGATATGGTCCCTGGTCATCGGTATTTTCGCCAACGCTGTGTGGTGCAGATGCAGTGCTGGATTGTCCCCAGGGCCTGGGTGCTATGTCAGACTCCTTTTCCTGTGTTTAGCTATTGTCTCATGCTCTCCATGGTATTTCAGTGGCATGGTGGCTCAACCAACTGTGTGTTTCATGCCCTACATCGGTACCCTGTTCAGTAGATGTTAGGGATCTTCCTTTTCAGGCCATGCAATGTTACCTATGTAGATTGGACTCATGTGACAGATGTGTACAGGTGTCTGAATAATTTCTGTCTCTCCACCCTGCCCACAGCATCGTCGGGGGACACAGAGGGAGACATGGACACAGACCAGGCGGAGGGACCGAGCACCAGTGCCAGCCGTGACATCGGGTCTGGCACATCGAGTGGGACAGAGGCGGAGGAGAGTGTGGCCGAGGACCTGTCGACTGGCACATCAGACTACGAAGCTGACAGGTCCGGGGACGATGTCTCCGAGTGGGCGGAGGCTGCACCAGCAGCTGACAGCGGAACAACACCTCGCACCGCCCCCTCAGTTTCCACCAGCCGCCTCCCACTTGCTCGTGTCCCTTCCCAGCGTGCCCGGTCACAGCATGTCTCCTTCCTGCCAGGCACCGCACCCCCTGCCCCTGTCTCCACTGCTGCCGCCAATGCTGAGTCTGTGGACATCCAGCGGCAACTGCAGGTTGGTCAGGCTGCGATCCTTAATGTCCTCCATGCCCACGGCAAAACCCTCACCAACATCGAGGCTTTCTTGGAGGGCATTCATTCATCGCAGGCTGACCAACGCAACTTGCTGAGGTCCATCGACTCCACACTGACTGCAGCAGTGGGTCTCCTGCAGCGCGACCTCCCCCCACCTACCCCTGCCCCATCCACACTTCCCACTCCCATGCCTGTCACACGTACACCCAGACGTCGGCATGCACCCACATCAACGGACACGGGCACCACACCAGCAGGGAAGGTCCACCGCACTCCTCCTGACACGCACACACAGGGTGAGGTAGGCACACCCACTGGGTCGGGGGGCAAACGTGTGACACGCAGCCATAGTGGGAGTCCGCATTCCACCCAGTCCACTCCCTCCAAATCCCCTCCCCTCAGCTCTCCTGGCCACATCTCCCCCAAGGACTCCTTCATGGCCGCTCTGTCCCTGAGCCCCACAGTTACACCACCACGCAAGCGGTCAAGGAGGTCCCCGGTCAGGGTGGTTGAGTCTCCCCCCCTGTCTCCACCCTCCCCCGGTGGCGCTGCGACCCATCCCTCTGACCCCCCCCCCTCCTTGGGGCCTGAGGTCCCTTCGGGTGCAGGGGACTCCCTGGAGGACCTTGCAAAGGTGTGTAGTGCCATCCTGGCCTCCGCCTTTGGCACTGACCCACCCCCTGTGGTGGACTCCTCCATCCCTGCACCCACAACGCCGCCCCTTTGCCCTGATGTCCCTGCGGTGCCTGTTGCTCCCCCCCCCCCTGATGCCCTCACCAGTGTGGAAGACGATGCCATTTGACTGTGCAGGCAAGGTAGGGGACACGCATCCCACTGTGTCCCCCATCCAGCTGAGAATCATTGACTGCCCTATGGGCTTTGTGAAGATTGAACTGCCTGCGATCCACGGACATTGTGCTCCTGCTGAATAAAGCTTAATTTTGTTTTCATTATCACACTACTGCTATGCTGGTATTGGTGTTGGTGGGGCTGCTACATGGTTTTGGGTGGTGTGTAAGGGTTTGGGTGTGTGGGATATGTAGTAGTGTACTGCTCATTGGTGGGACCCTGTGATCTGTGTGCCATCACAAGGTGTTGGCTAACTTTCTTTGTTCATGTAGGCAGTTACTGCATGGTGCACTTGTCCAAGGGTGTATTCCTTCCTCTGTGTACCCAGCTTTCTTCCCTGCAGGGTGTTCCCAATGTTTAGCGCAGAGCTGTGTCTACATGAGCTGTGTGTGTGACGGAGCCCTTCTACTTTGGCCATGCATGCAGGGCCATGTCTCCACCTGCGACAATCGTGGCATCCTTGGTGATCACTGTACTTGTGTGTGGAGTCTGTTGACATGAGTTCATGGGGACATGTTCCCTTGTAGCCAGTATGCATGTGGATAATTCTGGCCTCACACACATGTGTTACACCCCTCCAGTCTCAGGGCACTGCTGGGAGTGATGGGCACCCACCCCTCCTGTCTCAGGGCACTGCTGGGAGGACTCTGCACACACCCCTCCTGTCTCTGTGCACTGCTGGGAGTGATAGGCACCCACCCCTCCTGTCTCAGGGCACTGCTGGGAGGACTCTGCACCCACCCCTCCTGTGTCAGGGCACTGCTGGGAGGACTCCACACCCACCCCTCCTGTGTCAGGGCACTGCTGGGAGTGATGGGCACCCACCCCTCCTGTCTCAGGGCACTGCTGGGAGGACTCTGCACACACCCCTCCTGTCTCTGGGCACTGCTGGGAGTGATAGGCACCCACCCCTCCTGTCTCAGGGCACTGCTGGGAGGACTCTGCACACACCCCTCCTGTCTCTGGGCACTGCTGGGAGTGATAGGCACCCACCCCTCCTGTCTCAGGGCACTGCTGGGAGGACTCTGCACCCACCCCTCCTGTGTCAGGGCACTGCTGGGAGGACTCCACACCCACCCCTCCTGTGTCAGGGCACTGCTGGGAGTGATGGGCACCCACCCCTCCTGTCTCAGGGCACTGCTGGGAGGACTCTGCACACACCCCTCCTGTCTCTGGGCACTGCTGGGAGTGATAGGCACCCACCCCTCCTGTCTCAGGGCACTGCTGGGAGGACTCCACACCCACCCCTCCTGTGTCTGGGCACTGCTGGGAGGACTCCACACCCACCCCTCCTGTCTCAGGGCACTGCTGGGAGGACTCTGCACCCACCCCTCCTGTGTCAGGGCACTGCTGGGAGGACTCCACACCCACCCCTCCTGTGTCTGGGCACTGCTGGGAGGACTCCACACCCACCCCTCCTGTCTCAGGGCACTGCTGGGAGGACTCTGCACCCACCCCTCCTGTGTCAGGGCACTGCTGGGAGGACTCCACACCCACCCCTCCTGTGTCTGGGCACTGCTGGGAGTGATAGGCACCCACCCCTCCTGTCTCAGGGCACTGCTGGGAGGACTCTGCACCCACCCCTCCTGTGTCAGGGCACTGCTGGGGGGACTCCACACCCACCCCTCCTGTCTCAGGGCACTGCTGGGAGGACTCTGCACCCACCCCTCCTGTGTCAGGGCACTGCTGGGAGGACTCCACACCCACCCCTCCTGTGTCTGGGCACTGCTGGGAGTGATAGGCACCCACCCCTCCTGTCTCAGGGCACTGCTGGGAGGACTCTGCACCCACCCCTCCTGTGTCAGGGCACTGCTGGGGGGACTCCACACCCACCCCTCCTGTCTCAGGGCACTGCTGGGAGTGATAGGCACCCACCCCTCCTGTGTCAGGGCACTGCTGGGAGGACTCTGCACCCACCCCTCCTGTCTCAGGGCACTGCTGGGAGGACTCCACACCCACCACTCCTGTCTCAGGGCACTGCTGGGTGGACTCTGCACACACACCTCCGATTTCTGGATATGTGCGCTTGGCACATACACGGTGGGGGTACGCACAATGCATTCGAGGTGAGGGTACGAGTCTACTGACACTGGTGTGGTGGGGGTACGCTCCGTACGTCCGCGGGTGGGGGTACGGGTCGTTCTTACACTGTTGGCATGGGGGGTACACTCCTTGCATACGCGGGTGGGGGTACGGGTCGTACTTGCACTGTTGGGCAGGGGGGTACGCTCCTTGCATTTGCGGGTGGGGGTACGGGTCGTACTTGCACTGTTGGCATGGGGGGTACGCTCCGTACGTCCGCGGGTGGGGGTACGGGTCGTTCTTACACTGTTGGCATGGGGGGTACGCTCCTTGCATACGCGGGTGGGGGTACGGGTCGTACTTGCACTGTTGGGCTGGGGGGTACACTCCTTGCATTTGCGGGTGGGGGTACGGGTCGTACTTACACTGTTGGCATGGGGGGTACGCTCCTTGCATTTGCGGGTGGGGGTACGGGTCGTACTTACACTGTTGGCATGGGGGGTACGCTCCTTGCATTCGCGGGTGGGGGTACGGGTCGTACTTACACTGTTGGGGTGGGGGGTACGCTCCTTGCATTCGTGGGTGGGGGTTCGAGTCGTACTTACACTGTTGGCATGGGGGGTACGCTCCATGCATACGCGGGTGGGGGTACGGGTCGTACTTACACTGTTGGGCTGGGGGGTACGCTCCTTGCATTCGTGGGTGGGGGTTCGAGTCGTACTTACACTGTTGGCATGGGGGGTACGCTGCATGCATACGCGGGTGAGGGTACGGGTCGAACTTACACTGTTGGGGTGGGGGTACGCTCCATGCATACGCGGGTGGGGGTACGGGTCGTACTTTCACTGTTGGGGTGGGGGGTACGCTCCTTGCATACGGGGTGGGGGTAGGGTCCATACATATCCGTCCCCACGCTATGTGATGTTTGCGCGGCCCGTACCCAGGCCTTTGCCACGTGGGTGCGATCCGTCCCGCCATTGTTGGGGTGACGTGTGTGGGCGTGGTCCGACTCGTACCCACGCTCTTCAGGCGTGGGTACGGGACGTACCTGTCTGGTTGTGTTGCCGGTTCGCGTGGTGACGGACTTCCGTTGTGGCGGTCGCTGGCTTATCAGGACACGCCCCCACCCCCTCGTGGTGACCAGGGCATGGGAGTCAGGTATGTCCAGGCCATGTGTGGTGTGTGACTCATGTGGTTGTTTTGTGGCCTGCCCTGGTCGTGCCACCCCCACCCCACCCCACTTTCCCCCCTCCCTTAGTTATTCTGACCTTCTGCGGCGTCTGCGTCGTAACCTGTAGAGGAGGTGGACTGCTATGAGGGCAGGGATGACTCGTAGGTTCGGGTCCATGTCTGTCCGTCGCGTACTGGTCCTCCTTGTTCGCGGCGTCGTCTGTCCGTCGCGTACTGGTGGTCCTTGTTCGCGTCGTCCTGATTTCCCGGCAGTTTTTGGCTGCCGCAAAATATTCACCGTGCGGGGTGACGTCGGTGCGAATCGTGATTCCTGGGTCGTGAATGGCTGGCTGCGTGCGTCCCGACGTCAGGTCGGCGCTTTCCCGGATCGCATTGGTAGGTGTTTTTTGTTCGGTCGGGCTTTTTTACGAATCGTACGGTAATGGTGTACCCGTGCGAATCGTAATTCCTTGTTTGTAAAAATTGACGACCGGGTACGCGTCGGGCGGAGATTATGCTCCGTCCGACGGTTCGTACCCGGTTTTTACCGGATCGTGATCGGCACCTATGTGTACCAGCAAATGCTTTTCATTGAATTGACTGACAGCTATGATCAGAACTCATCAGAAGGAAAGTGGGAGGGCGGGAGGAATGCCTTATAGGAGCAGTCTTAGAGGTAGATCAGCGGGGACCATTTGTGGAGGGTATGTCAATGGTCATCCCATTACGTTTCTGACTGATACTGGTGCATCCTGATCTACTGTGAGGTCAGCAGTAGTTCCCAATTTGTCCCTTTCTGGACAATCGATCCAAGTGGTAGGAGTCACCAATCAGATGACCAATCCTCTTACCAATGAGCTACCTATGAGACTAGGAACCTTCCAGGACCAACACCATTTTGTAGTGTGTGATTCGAGTCCGGTTTGTCTATTAGGACGTGACTTCTTGTGCAAATTAAATTGTACCATCTATTGTACTCTAAGGGGGGTGGAATTATAGACCTGTGATGACGATACTGCCTTTAAGGTGGTAAGTCGGAATTTGTGTGCAGAAATGTTCATCGTACTAACTAAAGAGTGAATTACTAATGGATTTGAGGCACTCTGTGAATCCCGTTGTGTGGGATTTTACGGGAGAAGAGATAGGTTTAGTGCGAGGAGTCGATCCTGTCAAAATATAGTTCAAGCCGAATGCCGACTTTCCAAGGACATATTCTGCAACCACAAGGGAACCCAAGAGAAGTCGACCAGGGACCTTGGGAGACAATTGTTTTCAACAACAGTGGTCCCCAGAAAGTGAAATGGAAACCAAAGGAATGAATATAGACTCAATCGTAGCTATATTTAGTGGATTTGTACAGCCGGACAGAGGTCTGATATTTACTTGTAGGTTTAGGATATAATCGTACAAAGCAATACATAAAATGGGACACAGTCCTGTGTCCTACTTAGTCAGTAGAGTACATAAACAAGGGAGAAAACGAACAACAGGGGGGGTCAGGTAAAGCTTTTCCGGTTTGTTACACAAGGAGGATATACAGTGTAACAAGAACAAATCACTACAAAACACCTTTACAGCGGAATGAACTAAAGGTTTTTTGTGTATAAGGTGTATTATGGTGTCGACTGCATTTCGATCCGTTTAAAGGATGAGCGGATCATCATCAGGACTTTAATAACATGCCTGTTAAATAGAGCCTCATTAGCCTGGGGAAGCAAGGGGGGAAGGAAGATACATAAGCGAAAACAGTTAGGAGTATTAAAGATAACTAGGAAACTCAATAGTGGCAACGCAGTGACAAAAGCATGCATTTCAGACTCTAAAAGTTCTGATTAGCATGCATTAAGATACGAGAGCAACATAAGAAGAGGTAGGTGAGTAGTATGGGACGTGAAAAAAGGCTGGTGTGCTCAAGGGGTATATGGACCATGTATATAATATGGTGTGTAGACAAGGTGTGGTGGTTAACCTAGTAAGGTAAGGCCACGATGGGGCATTGAGACAAAGGGTTAGACAAGTCTTTGAGCCATGCTAAATAGTTAAGCGCACAGACAAGCATATGCAGGAGTGTCAACCAAGGCGAGTGCAATTGCTGCAAAATAGGTTAAAATCATGAGCCATGCTAAATAGTTAAGCGCACAGACAAGCGCATGCAGTAGTGTCAACCGAAGCCAATGCAATCGCTGCAAATAGGTTAAAATCATGACGCGTGAGGGTGGAGGGTTGTGGAACATGCTTAAACTGTGGGGGCTACTCAATTAAACATTGGAGGCTGCAATGCTGAGTAGGACCTGGTCCCATAAGTAGTCAAGCGTCTTAGTGCGATAGTATTGGCGGTGATGTTGAGTCTAACCAAGGAGTGTGGGAGGGTAAAATAGTGCGCAGGTAGCATATAGGCAGTCATTCAGAAACAATTGGACGGTTGTAACATTCTGACAGTTGCATACATAGGCTCAGTTATATACTAAATAAAGAACCTCAGTACGGTGAAAATTCGAGATGGCGGTATTAGAATCACTTGTATTAAGGAGAATAGCCAGTTGCATATATAGTCTCAATCACGTGCTAAATAAAGAACTTCAGTATAGTATAAATTCGAGATGAGGACATTAACATCAATAGGATTATGGAGAATAGCCAGTGCATATAGAGTACAGTACATAAGTATAAGGGATGGCGTGGTCAGAAGTGATCAGAAGTGAGGGGGAGGCGCTAACGTGAGGAGAAAAGCATGCACCAGGGCTCGTGAAGTCATGTCTTACCGCAATTCCAGAATGAGGGAACTTGAGCGGGGAGAAGAGGGCTGCTATAATGGTGGCTCCTAAAGGAAGAAACTAAGTTTTAACGCGGATCTACATGGTTGAGGGACCGAGTGAAGGGAAAGAAACTCACCAGATATGATGAATTCCAGCTCGGATACGGGGGCTCAGTCGCCTATTGAAGGGGAGGCAAGTTAGTGTGCAGTCAGCAATTAGGAGGTATAAACGGGGGAAGCTGGGTCAGTGCTTACCAGTATGTTGCAGGGAAGTTGCTCAATACCAGGATTCTTCCGGGTGTGATTCCAGAGCGTGCATCACATGACCAACTTTGTTAACCCTGCGGGAGCAGTGATGGCAGCAATTGGGTCAGGTGGGAGGGTACTAGAAACTGGTAAGGGACTACGGGACAAGACCCCAATGAGTGTTAATAGAAGAAGGACGTGTGCAAGAGACAAGGTGAAGACGCCATTTTGGAAGTGTTGGTTGTGCATAGAGGAGAGTGACCTGTAGTTTATAAACAGAGTTATGATGACATATAATTTACAATTTCAAAATAGTGTTTTGTAGTGATTTGTTCTTGTAACACTGTATATCCTCCTTGTGTAACAACCGCAAAAGCTTTGCCTGAGCCTCCTGTTGTTCGTTTTCTCCCTTGTTTATGTACTCTACTGGCTAAGTAGGACACAGGACTGTGTCCCATTTTATGTATTGTTTTGTATGATTATATCCTAAACCTACAAGTAAATATCAGACCTGTGTCCGGCTGGACAAGTCCACTAAATACAGCTACGATTGAATCTATATTCATTACTTTGGTTTCCATTTCACTTTCTGGGGACCACTGTTGTTGAAAACGACTTTCCAAGGACACCACAGTACAAGTTAACACCGGAGACAGTGGCAGGAATAACGCCAGTGATAGAATCTATGATTGCTCAGGGCATACTAAAAGAGATTAGAGGAAGCCCCTGTAAATAATTCTTCACAAAAAAGTACTCTACACTCTTATGACCAAAGTTCACGAATTCCTGAGGGTGACCCTGGTTAGTATGAGATGGGGCGGACCTTCTTGACGTTATGGTTTTAGGAGCAACTATCTGCCCTAAATATACAAACAGGGTAGGGACTTCCCCCCCCTTTCCCGCACTACACAGGGAGGATTGTACTCTAAGCCGTGAAGAAAGTCCAGGACCGTTTTGGCCAAGGTAGTACTGAAACATGTTGGCACTAGGGTCATAGGACCATAAATCTCCTGGTTGACCCCCAGTAATTGTTTTTTTTAATATCAACGTCAGATCCACGAATAAAGGGAAACTGGGGTCTGACAGCGGATTTTAATCTCTAATTCCCCCTGGCCATATCTATCTAAGAGCACCCTGAAATACGGTCGAGCCCACCCTGTCTTTCAAGCATCAGGGTGAACCGATGATGAAGCATGACACCACTAGGGTGTGTGAGGGTAATATAAACATAAGAATGTCCGTCCTTCCCCACTCTCTAGTGGAGTTCAGCTCATAACATCAAGAAGGTCCATCCCATCTCATACTAACCAGGGTCACCCTCAGGAATTCGTGAACTTTGGTGATAAGAGTGTAGAGTACTTTTTTGTGAAGAAGTGTTTATACACAGGAGGACGTACTCCCACTATAGGCAGCCTCTCGACCCTTCAGACACAGGGAGTTCCCTCTCCCTGTGTGTCATAGGTGGAATTGCCCCTGTAATTAACCCATAATGGGGCTGCAAAAACCTAGTGGCAAGTATAGAATAGTGCAGGACTTGCGACGGGTTAATGAGATCGTGATTCCATGTTGTCCTGTGGTACCAAATCCAGCTGTTCTAGTTTCAAATACCCTGTGAAGCTGAATGGTTTAAGGTAATTGACCTATGTCAAGCATTCTTCTCGATATCTCTTCATGAGGAGAGGCAATTTTTGTTTGCTTTCCGGCTGGAGAACCCGGTGTTAACATGGTGTCGTATCCCACAAGGGTATACCGAAAGTCCGTCTATTTTCAACCAAATTCTCAAAAAGAATCTCGAGGGTCTAACAATGCCACAGAATTTGGTCCTCGTCCAGTATATATATGACCTTCTGGTTGCTACAGAGACAAAAGATGCTTGCAGGATAGATACTGTGGCTTTGATGAATCACCTGACATGAATGGACACAAGGTGTCCCCAGGTAAACTTCAGTACTGTATGTCTGAAGTTCAGTATTTGGTTGAGGTGTCACCAGATCACATAGAGGCGATTTTGCAAATGGGCACTCCAAAAACACAGAAGGAAGTCTGAATATTTTTGGGGATGGTCGGCTATTGTCGACAGTGGATCCCAAACTTTTCTCTGCAAGTGAAACCTTTGTTAAGATTAACACTGAAGGATGGTAGTGATCCAGTACATTGTGATGATGATTGTTTAAGGGTTTTCTGGGAGCTAAGGGAAAGCTTATGTCGGGCTCCAGCTCTGGGAATGCCTGATTATAATAAAACTTTTTTGCTTTTCTGCCATGAGAGGGAGGGGTGTGCATTGGCAGTATTAATTCAGACACATGGGGGTGCCCGTAGACCAGTGGCCTATTTTTCAGCCACCCTAGATCCAGTGGCTTCTGTGTTGCCTGGATGTCTCAGATCTGTTGCTGCAACAGGTGTCAGCATTGAGAGGTGTGAAAGCATTGTGATGGGTCATCTCCTTATGGTATATGTCCCACACTCAGTGGCACTCCTGATGACGAGAACCAAAACTCAGTACAAGACTAATAATAGGCTCACCAAGTATGAGCAAGTTATACTGGCATCTGAGAATGTTACGTTGAAAAGATGTTCTTTGTTAAACCCTGTCACGTTGATGCCATACCCACTTATTGAAGGAGAAGATTGTGAGGAGCATGACTGCCTAGATGCTACTGAGCTCTCAACTTAACCCAGACCCGACATTGTCGATGAACCTTTTTGTTAATAGTTCATGTTTAAGAGACAATGAAGGTTGTTCGAGAGCAGCTTTTGCTGTTTGTACTATTTCTGGAGTTGTGGAAGCCGATTGTTTACAAGGAGTATACTCTGCACAATTGGTGGAAATTATTGCCCTGATACGTGCATGCCTCATCTCTGACCGAGTCCGAGTGACTATCTTCACAGATAGTCAGTATGGGTTCGGAGTAGTTACCAACTTCGGGCAGTTATGGTCACAAAGGGGTTCTTAACGTCATCAGGATCTCCTATCAGAAATGGGAAATGTGTGAGACAACTGTTAGAAGCATTACAGAAACCGAAGGAAATAACAGTGGTGAAATGTGCAGCTCACAGGAAGGGGGAGGATTTAATCACCAAAGGAAACCGCTATGCTGACGAAGTGGATCGTTTTTGTGCTATACATGCTTGTATTTTAAATGGAGAATATGTGGGAGAGAGCACAAAAAAGACCGAGCTCAGCATGATGTTGGCTATGGCCGATACCTGGGATCAGATTAGGAGACTGCAGGAAGAGTTCCCTGAAGAGGAGGAAGCAGCATGGGTTAGAGCAGGTTGTGAGAAAAGATGGCGATGGCATGTGGGTGTCAACAGATGAAAGAACAGTGTTACCTAACTATTTATTAAGTCCTATTGTGAGGCATATACATAGAGCAGTTCACCTAGGAAGAGACGCCATGGTGAGGGTGATTCGTCAGACATGGTTCAATCCACGGTTCCGTGTGTATGCTGAGGCAGTGTGTCATAGGTGTGTTACGTGTTAGCAGATGAATGCAGGAAAGAAGACATTGGTTGCTTTGAGTCACATTGGAAGGTCGGGAGGTCCTTTCAATCGGATGCAGTTAGACTTTATAGAAATGCCCAGGTGCAATGGACTGAGATACGTTTTGGTGGTGGTGTGTGTCTTTTCACGGAGTGTAGAGGCATACCCGACCAGGAGGTGTGACTGTCTCACAGTGGCAAAATTGTTGCTTGGAGAGGTTATACCACAGTTCAGATTTCCGACCTCATTTGGAATCGGACAGAGGAACTCACTTTCATAGTGAGATCATGAAGCTTTTGTGTGCTGCCTTACAAGTGGATCAGAGACTGCATTGTAGCTACAGACTGGAGGCGTCTGGCATAGTGGAGCAGATAAATGGGAGTATCAAGATGAGAGTGGCAAAGGTTTGCTCGTCAACGTCTTTGAAATGGCAAGATGTGTTGCCCTTGGTGCTGATGAGTTTGCGTAGCACTCCAGATAGAACAGGACTACCCCCCCACGAGATACTGATGGGGAGGGCGATGCATTTGCCTGCAGTGCCAGTGGCAGCATTGATAAACAAACATCACCGATGATCTAGTTCTTGACTATTGCAAGGGCTTGGCTGATGTGATTAATTCTGTGTCTTACCAGGTCGAGGCTGCGACTGCACCCACCTCGAGAGAACTTCTGCATGACTTGAGCCGGAGGAACTGGGTGTTGGTACAGAAGCACGTGAGGAAGAGTTGCCTTGATGCACTTTGGCGCAGACCCTACCAGGTGATTTTAGAGACCAGTACAACTGTGAATTGTGGAGGCTTGCCGAATTGGATCCATGCCTTTCACACCCACAGAGTTCCAGCACCCTCAGAGGAAACAGCTCCCCTCGATCAAAGACACTCATCTAAGAATAAAAGAGGGTCTAAGAAGATCAAAAAGAGAATGAGTGCCATGTCGATAGTACGCTGCTCCCGCATGGACATACCTAGTTACAGATGCAGAGACCGGGGAGGTCCAGGAGGCTGAGGTCCGGGAGAGTGATACGCGGAGAGACCACCTTGATTATTGAAATTGAATTTTTGGTTTCAGGAGTTGAGGCTCTCTGGCTTTTGACCCTGACGGTACCTGATCCTTCAAGGCTGAGTGGATTGAGACTCCTGATCCTAAACCAACTTGCATTCCCAATGTTTGGCTGCCAGCCTTCAGCTCAAGAATTGGCAGCGTTTCTGATGGAAATCTTGGAACTCGTTGTTGATGCTCTGGGCACTGATATGATCTATAATGAAAACTGAACTGAATAAGGGACAAGAAAGTCTATGAAATTGTACTGTAAATATGATAACTTAGGTCCGAGTGGAAGAAGAATACATTTAGGGACTTATCAGTAGAAGAAGAAAGATGGAGAGGGATGGCTATTCACAAACTATAGACTATCGTTGTTAAACTGAATACAGAAGAATTACAGACATCCAAAGGGAGTCGATTAAGAACTTGGTGTACAAAAACTCTTAAGCAGAAACAAAGAGACTTTGTTATATGACTCCTGCACTAAATTGGAGAACCAAATCACAATGGAGTCTGGAAATTCGAGCCGTAGGCAGAAATGCATGATAGGCACACTTATAATGGGGGTAATCGTAGTTATTACAGTTGTGATTATCAAATCCATAGTTGAGTCCAATGTGGTGGAAGAAGGGGAACAAGGGATACCTACACCTTCTGCACCAGAGATATGGGAAGGTGCATCAGAGTCAGATGAGGAGATGATAAGAGAAACTAGTCGTCTATTACATGTGGACCTTTCTAAAGGTGACTTTACTCTGAATGCATATGCACGGTTGTGGTACTAGTATGTGGACACGATGGAAGCAAAGGATTGCTATGTGTGTATGCATTTGCCAGCATCAGTGGAAGAGGGTATTAGATATCATAATTTACCTCTGACTTATGGCATCACGTGTAGCGTGTTGTTGAGTATGTTCTGTGACAAAGATCATTTTGAGTACTATTTCTCTAATTATGATGTAGTACTCCCTGAAGTTCCTGTATTAAAATATTTAAACAAGTATGATTATTTTAAGAAAGAAGACATGATGTCAAAATATTTTGTGCCCACAGTAATACTACACACAGCATATGCTAATAGACACAATTTGACATGTATGTTATCCGACATAGAAAAGAAATTTGTAGATCAAATAGAGGATAGACACAGACAGGCATTATTTAGGCCTGACCCTAAACATGAGGTGGTTCCATGAACCCAAGAAGAATTGGATCATAAGACAAAGGGAAGTTCAAGTCCAATACCTTTAGATTTGCAGCAAAAAGGAAAACTATGTATTAGACAGACACAGACATATTATGATAAAGTATTGTAGGAGAAAGTGAATGTGAGCACATCTTTCTGATTTAAGAATCCATAAAGAAGGCACTACTGGATAAATTGACCATAGTGCCCAATGTGTATTTTGTATGTGGAAAAAATGCATATGTTCAACTGCCTCCAAATTGGTATGGAACATGTTATTTGGCAGTGGTATTTCCAAAAATATTCCAAGTGGATGATTTGTGGCCATTGGAAGGGAAACAAGCGTGTAGAGAGAAACGTGGCATGAGTGCAGGAAAAAGCTGTTGGTGATGTGTTTGGTGCAATGATACCCAGTCTAGGAGTGATTCTGAATGATGTAAAGATTAGACGGTTGTCAACATTGGTGGACAAGTTGTCAGTGAATACAGCGCAAGCTTTATTGCTTGTTGATGGGGAGATGGTCTCTATAAGGGCTACGGTGCTTCAGAACCGTCTTGCGTTAGATGTTCTAATGGCAAAAAAAGGCGTAGTCTGTAAATTATTGAGTGTTCAACAGTCCTGTACTTAAATACCGGACAACAGAAAGGATTAAAGAAGTATATAAGTAATATCACTGAGATACATCAC
Organism: Triturus cristatus; assembly: GCF_964204655.1. Taxonomy (NCBI): domain Eukaryota; kingdom Metazoa; phylum Chordata; class Amphibia; order Caudata; family Salamandridae; genus Triturus; species Triturus cristatus. The sequence goes on along the minus strand of NC_140591.1, from coordinate 1,075,615,554 downwards.
AACATACATGATTTGGCAACAGATGGGATTTGGGATAAAATTGGCAAAGGATTTGGAAGAGTTGAAAGTTGGTTCGTAAGTTTGGGATAAGGATTTATTAGTTACATTTTAGAAACCTAATAGTTGTGATTTGTATTGTTGTATTGCTGGGTGCCTTTGTGCCTGGGTGCCTTTAGAGCTTTTAAGTGGCACAGAGCAAGACAGGCTGAGAGTTCCATTAGAAGACAATAAAGGCAGGACAGGAGAAGACAGGACAGTCACTATCAGAACCTTAAAATCTGGAAAATTTCAAGCAGGGAAATACAGGCTACAACTTCTGTTTAGGTCAGTCTTTTTTGCGAGGAGAACAAGGCAGTGAAAAGTGTTATGTTTGATGACACTTGTCATCAGAGGGGGGAACTGATAGAGCGCTTGACGCTCTGAAATTTGTAATGGGTGCATTATACGCATGTACGAACTGCACTCATATATTTGATGTTTTGTTGAACTTTGTGCTTATTAAAACAAAGTTTATGTATTCTCATTTTAGAATTTGTAGAGTGAAATTGTGGCATTTTTGCAGGATTGATTAGTATTTTACACGTGTTTAGAGAAATCGTAATTGTGCAAGTATATAGTAGGTAAACCTAATGTATTCACTGTTATAAAATTCATATAAAGGCCTGTCTAACGAGTGCATATTAAATGACGTTCTTAGGTTAGCTAGAATTGTAGGCCTAACTTTCGTTTTTCTTAAGGTTTCATTTCTCTTTGCTTGCTCTTAGGTCAGGAGCTAATTAAAATGTATCTGTCTTGAAAGTTTTCTTTTCACCCCTACTGCAGATGCAGGAATTTGACCTTGTTATTTTAGATTTAAGGAGATACATGGGAGGAACGGAATGCCTTTGAAGGGCTCAGACAAAGAGAAGGGAGGACACCTTCAGTGCCTAGTGAAACTTGGGAACCAAGGACGACGGACAAGGCTGTGAAATGAATTGGACTTTGTGCAAAGTTACTCAAGAAGGTGTTCACATAATAATGTACCATGTGACCCGTTAAAGGTGTAACTTTGTCTTTTTTTTTAGGCACAGGGACAGATTTGCAGGACTTCAACTTTTGACTGAGGAAGGAGAGCATCTTAGAATGAGCTCTGTGGCTTTATGCTACTTGATCCATTTGACGTGTGTGTACTTCGTAGGAGGTGAACACGTGCTGACACCTTTTGGGAAATCACTTTCATTACTCACAGCTATTAAAGTGTTTGCTATTGTTGGGGCAGCCAATGCTTTGTATGTCTGGGCACATGTTTCTCGATTATTGTCCTTCATCAACATAGAGTAACACGTCGCTTTGGGAGTGCTTGGAAATGCAGCTCAAAGTATTTTCAAGTTAAGTCTAACTTTTACAGTGCAAGTGTTTCCGGCAGGGGTCATCAGACAGTAACTCCAGTAAGGAGCCAATCATTAATTAATTAATTGGTAATTAATTATGGTAATTGTGTTATTTTTTTAGGAGTGGGTTGTGGGGTTTATATGAGTAATGGTGAGAAGTAATTTAATTATCATAAATTACTGATTTTTTAAAATGTTTTAATGTGTATTTGATTTAGATTTTAGAGTGCTAATTGTAGGAAGTAATTTACTAAGTAATTATTAATTGGTTGTTAATTATGTTAATTGTGTCAGTTTTTTGTGTGTGAGTTTTGGTTTTATAGAGGTAAGGTTTGGGGAGTAAATTAATTTGTATCTCTTTTAATTTCTTTTTTAATTAATAATATTTCTTTAATTGATAATTAATTATGTTAATTATGGAGGTACATTTTTTTAAAATTTAGATGTGTGTTGTGAATTGTGCGGTGTATTTTTTACCCCTCTGCTATCCAACACTTTCCCTACTGTTGCACTCACTGGAGTGGAAATAGTAATTTTTACCCCTCCGCTATCCAACACTTTCCCTACTGTTGCATCACTGGATTGGAAATAGTAACTTTTACCCCTCCGCTATCCAACACTTTCCCTACTGTTGCACTCACTGGAGTGGGAATAGTAATTTTTACCCCTCCTCTAGCTAACACTTTGGCTACTGTTGCACTCACTGGAATGGAAATAGTAATTTGTACCCGTCCGCTATCCAACACTTTGCCTACTGTTGCACTGACTGGAGTGGGAATAATCATTTTTATTCTTCCGCTATCCAACACTTTCCCTACAGTTGCACTCACTGGAGTGGGAATAGTAGTTTCTACCACTCCGCTATCCAACACTGTTGCACTCACTGAAGTTGAAAAATTAAGTTTATAGACTTTTAAATAGTTGTTTGTTTTAATTTATAATATAATGTTTTTTTATTAGATTTTATTTTATTGGTGTATGTACAGTTAAAAAATATATTACAATTAATAGTTTATTCATTGTTTTAAAGTAAATACATATATATTACATTTATATGTGTATGTTAAAAAATGTAAATTACACTATATCTGTTAAAATGTATATTAAAACTAGTTTATTTTTTAAAGGTAATTTTATTATTTAATATATTTAATATTATTTATTATACATATATTAAAATCGATATTTTGTACAACTATATTTTTGACATCAATATATTTGTTTCAACATTTTTGTATTTACCATTATAAATATAGGATGTCGATATTTTTGACATTGATATTTATAACTCTATATTTGTAGACGGGGATATTTTGGGGGTCCATATTTTATCATTGAAGTGGAGAAGGCTTGTCCTGGCTATAGGCAACACCCCCCACCCCAGACAAAAAAACAGTCTTTTTGCCCTGTGGAGGTTGAGCAGATTGCAAGATGGTTTCCCATTCTGCCCTTTCCAATGAGAAAATAGAACACTAGACACAAAGGATGGGGTGAGGTCTACCAGCACTGGCATTGATCTGTATCTCCTAAACCTTAGACCCGAAAAAATCTTTCCTGCTAGTACGATGCGACCGAACAGTGTTAGGTCGCACTCGTATACAACACAATGCAAGCATGCATTCCGAGCAGAATGCATGCCTGCATCGTGGCAAGCAGGGGTGCAGTTCATCCCTGCACTATGTGGGTGGCACCCCAAGGTGCCTGCCACCGGGTGCAGGGATCCACAGAGGGGCACCATAGGTGCCCCCAGGCCGCCATACGGCAGCCTCGCACCCATGGGGGCCCTACTGGGGGCCCCCAAAGACAGTTTCCGACTGCCTTTTCATGCCGGAAAAACCGGCACGAAAAGGCAGTGAAAAACTGCCATCGTACTCCCTCGTCGGAAAGAGGTGGCCGGGGGAGGACTGGGAGATTTCCGGACGGCGGACGGGCTCTCCGAGGCTGTTGTCCACAATCCTGAAATCCGTGTCGGATTCCTTTCCGACCGAGCCCATCGGAATGACTCGATCGGAAAGGAATCCGTCCGACATGATCCGAATCGGTCGTAAAGTGCTCCGACCGAAATCGGAATCGGCCCCTAAGTATGATAAATGAGCTATTGGCAAAGCACCCATCTTTTCAATGGAACCAACAATAAGTTAGGTGCTCTCACAGGGGCTTCCGCCAGTAGTTCTTGCCTTTGGTGGTGCAAATTTATGCCATAACTATGATTACTAAAGCATGCCAGCTGATGCTGGGATGGAAACCTAGGGTCTCTGCTAACTGAAGAATAGTAGCTGTTGTGCTGCCTACAGAAAGGTGATGTTTTACTGAACATTGCGCAGAGGTCACTGCACTATACAGTTATCAATAGGGTTTATTATACTCCAGTTAGATCGAAATACATTTGGCTAGATGTGCTTACATGTTGCACCAGGTGTCACTACCCAGATACAGATTTTCTGCCTTATGCATGGCCGTGTACTCTGATTGATTGATTCACCACCTTTCCTTCTACACTCCAACCAGACATATCCGCTCCACCCAACTGGCCCGGGCCACTGCCCCAAGGATCCACAAAACCATGGCTGGAGGAAGAGCCTTCTCCTACCTCACTGCGAACACTTGGAACTCCATGCCTCTGCAACTCAGGCAATCACCATCACTGCCACAATTCAGGAAGGACCTCAAGACCTGGCACCAGATCCTCCCCACCTCACGGGTGAGTAGACCCACTTTAGGAGACTCTGATTTATTGCTTGTCCTTGGCTTGTAAAGTTTTGGAAAGCTGTGTTCTCAACTTTAGCTATCATGATGGTATATAACCGGAACCTGTCCAATTGTTGACTCTTTATATTATGTAAATGAATGCTCCAACGATGGTCCAATTATTCATGGCACTGGTGCTTTTACTGGCTAAGAACAGCATGGCTTCATGTTTGAGGTCAGGACCGGTACTCATAGTTAAACCATGGATGAGGGATCTGGAGCCCTGCAATGACACAGGTGATATTTATGCACAGTTGGTTCCATGAACCTCATGTCCTAAAGATATATGGTGTTGACTGCACTGATTCTTGCTAGGAGTTACTAGTGGAAGTAGTTAGCAAAGATCTCAATGTGATAGGATAAAGTTAAACACCAACTTGTCAGGATCCTGTAAATGCGCACATAAATTGCTATGGTAACGACTGTTGGCTCTTGATGGGTATTAGCCCATGAATGATTAGATTCTGACTTACTGCCCCAGAAAGAGTGGTTTCTGAAAGTATCGAAGGGAAATGTACTGGGATATACATTAGTACTGAAACATTCTGGTGCTGAGCTACATGTCGTACTCATTATTATTGATCTGGAAGTAAAAGTATTGAAACTTAAAAGTAATATTTAAAAAACAACAGCTCACCCTGTTTATTGTGAGCTCAGCAGCAAAAGAATGGCTACAAAGAATGCTTTCCTATGATGAGATGAATGGCTTCTATGGAGAAGGTGCACATAGGGCATGACTTGGGATTATCCTGAAGGGTCTCACAGAGTAGGAGGCTCAGAGAGGCGTAGTGGCAGAGACAGCAAAGAGGCTCATAGATATAAAGCGTGACTAGGAGACAAAGAAAGGTTCACAGAAATGGAGGTACAGAGATAGAAAATTAACTTGAGACTCTCATATAGGTCTATTCCATTTGTGTGAACTTCCTTTTTGCTATCATGAAAAAATCCATCAAGAAGTTTCAGAAAGCAGATCAGTTTTATTTTCATGGGTTGGTATAACAATTGATAGTAGTGAAGATGGTGCAGTGCTCAATAGTGAAGGTGCGGTGAGATACAATATGATAATCATATATCCAAGAAGGAGTGGCCCTTAGCTCCAATATATTATTGAGCAATGAGTACATTGATCCTTGTTTGTGTGAATTCCTAATGGGACAGCCCTCTTTGGAAATGTCAATGTTTTGACCACTTATAGAATCATATGGGTCTTATTAGTCCAGAAGAGTGCCATCCGTCATGCTAGCCACATACATATTTTCAATACAAATACCTGCTGAGGATGTAGTATATGAAAGCCACATGGTGCTACTGCCCTAGCCATAAAAAAGGCAGGGAAATGTGTCCGGAACTCAATTCACCAGAACAACATGCCCTTATATTTTATACAGCAAAATATGCTCATGGTGCCTACATGGCCAAGCAACCTTGCCTTTTTTTAATGGACTGAGTAGTGGGATCATGTGGCCTTGGATACTACATACTCAGCAGATCTTTGTTTTGAGTACATGCATGAGGTTGGCATTATGTAATACTGTAAGTTATGGGGTTGTTTTTCACCTGGGGCTCTTAGTGACATCATAAACAACCTGAACTTCACTCTTGTTGTCTTTTTGATGTCACTCAGAAACCCTTGTTAAAAAATATCCCTGTTATTCTCTGTTACCAATCTATATTCTAATATGTTATACATGGTAGCCTGCAATCCACATAAAAAATCTGGGGCCAGATGTACGACCCGTTTTTGCATGCGCAAACGGGTATGTGAACCCGTTTTCGCATGCAAAAAACATCATGGGCCATTTACAAAGCCTACTTAGCGAGTCCCAATTTATTTGCGACCCGCTAAATAGGTTTTGCGACTCGTTATTTGGAAGGGGCGTTCCCTTCCAAATAGCGAGTCTCAAACCCATGTACTAATGTTTTGCGACCGCAATTACGTTTGCAAAACACTCGCAATTACCACCTACTTCAAGTAGGTGGTAATGCATTCGCAGATAGGAAGAGGTGCCAGGGGACCTCTTACCCTTTGCAAATGCATCCAAAATTATATTTTAAGGGCAGGCAGTGGTCCCAGGAACCACTGCCTGCCCTTAAAAAATGAAATGAAAATGTTTCTTTTTTTTTTATAAAGGCATCCCTTTTTCCTTTAAGGAAAACGGGCTGCATTTAATTAAAAAATACTGCTTTATTTAAAAGCAGTACCAGACATGGTGGTCTGCTAAGCTGAGCAGGCCACCATCCCTGGGAGGGCCTGTCATTCCCAATGGGCGCGCAAATTGAGAGAGGCTCATTAATATTAATGAGCCTCACAATTTGAGACCCCATTGGGAATCGCAAACAGTTTTAAACACACTGTTGTACATTTGATTTTGTGCCTCGCAATTTGCGACTCGCAATTCCTTGCAAATTGCGAGGCGCAAAATCAAATGGTCGTACATCTGGCCCCTGGTCTCTATTTTCCTTATTGCGGTTGAATTGTGACCTTCCTGGAGTAAACAAAATAATGTAGATGCTCAAGTTGCGATATCATAATGCTTGCTGCCTGCAGCTAAGATGAAAGGCAGGTAATGGAACATCACTGCAAGTAAAAAAGAAATTGGTTTTCCCTTCTGATCTGTTTTTCTAGAATAAACAGTGGGTCAGAAAGGAGATATTTATGCAACAAGTTTATTTCTTTTTTAACACTCTGGTTCATTATAGGATACATACAATCCCTCTGCATGTTATTACTCATACTAAGTTACATCATTGTAATCTGATTTCCACAAACTGATTCTAATATCTTTTTTGCAACAAAGTACTGATTGCTTTTTAGTGGGTTATTTTGAACCACTTGTTCTGCTTTTATTCTTTAGATCTGTAACAATACTATCTCTTTCATATGAAAGAGGGTGACATCAAGAATAAAATAAGTTTGTGGGAAGGCTGATGGTGTGGTCTGTAGCATCCTTCCCAGCCCAGGAGCAGGCAAAATGAATAAACCACACAGTCTTTATTCCTCTGCATACAATCACAAACTCCATTCTCATAGCCGTTAATAACCACACCTTAACATCTCCCATCAAGTTATGTAATTCCTCTGTTGAGTCTGCCCACAAGTATAAGGGTCCTAGCACACATAGTCTCACGACACTTCATCTCCTCCTTTGTTGAATAAAAAGTATGAACAACAGTCACATCTTAGTTCTTCAATAAATCATTCAGGCTCTGGCACTAGTCAGCCAAATCTAGTTGTATAATGTAGTTGAGGTGCACTCTGATTGGGCACCGATGACACAGGTTCTTGTGCTTGATCTGGTCTATCAGGCGGGGTCACCTCATTCAGGATTGCAGGAGCTGACAAATGTCGAGGTAGGTGCTTAAAGTGTGACAAGTTCCATGTGATGGACTTTCTGGGACTATGCACCATCACCACGTGTCCTTTGCACGTCACAACCCTCAGAGGATCGACCGTACACGGAGTGTCTGTTTTCCGCTTTCATTTCTGCTTGACAAGGACCCAGTCACATTCATCGAAGACTGTTTCCTGAGCTTGTTGATGCCGATCAGTATACTTTTTCATTTAGCACTTTCGAAAGTGTCTGTGACATGAACCTTTTCAGCATTCATGGATCGGTCAGATATCCACTGTGGCAGTTTGGTTCCAATGGCTTTCCCAAATAGCAAAGGGGCAGGACTCTCCCCAGTTGTGGATTGAGGAGTTAAATGATAAGCATAAGGGCTTGACACAGGGCCTGATTTAATTCAATTCCCTCCATTGATGCTCGTTGAACTACCCTTTTGAAGGGTACACATGAATCGTTCCACAACACCATTGGTTTGGGGCACATAGGTGTACTCTTTTGATGCTTGACATTGAGTCTGACTATAAGTCCTAGATTTCTTTGCTATTGAATGGTGGACCATTGTCAGATTTTAGAATGGAGGGATACCCCATGCTACACACATATCGTGCAGCTGCTTGATGACCTTGCCATGGGTTGTTGATGATAACTCCTCTACTAAAGAAAAACGAGAATACTCATCAATGACTACCAAAGATTGATACCCATTTCCTATGGCCAAAATAAATCAACTGCAACTTTTTCGAAGGCATCAGCAGGAAGGTCGGACATTGTCAATGGATGCTCTGTTACTTTCGGAAAGGGATTTACAAAGATGGCACTCTTTTCTTTCCCTCTCAACTCACTTATCTAGGTGCGGGAACCACATGAAGTCTCTTAGGGCTACTTTGGTGGCTACAGTGCCATGATGTTCTTCATGGGCTAGTTCAATGACTTGCTGTCTTAGACTCTCAGGTAAGACAATTCTCAAGCCTCTCAACATAACACCTTCCCTGGTAAAGGACAGTTCATCTTGTACATTTCTTAATTTTTGAACTTCAACATCATCAGCAAAAGGTTGAGTACTTTTCTTTAAGGACTGAGGTGAAATAATGTCTTTGAGGATAAGCATGTTGTTGTCAGCATTAGTGGCAGCAATGATAATCTGTTTGACTGAGACGGCTGCTGGCATGGTGGACCTCACAATGAAGTTGATGTACTCCTCAGCCGTTTTAGATGCCAAACTGTGATGATGTAGCGGTACTCGTGAAACGTAATCAGCAGGGTTCTGATCTTTACTTGGCTTGTGTACAGTTGCATAGTCGTACTCTTGCAGTCACAACCCCCACCTCTCAATGCGACAGGGCACCTTGGCTTTTGGTTCTACAAAAATAATGAGCCAAGCTTGGTGGTCTATAACGATAGTGAAACGTTTTCAATATAGAAGCATATGAAAAAGTTTTCAGGACCACAATACAGCCAGACTCTCCTTCTCTGGCTGAGAATAGGCAAATTCTGTGTCAGACAGGCTTCGACTGGCATAGACCACAATGTGTCTCTGAGGAATAGGCCATATTACATCGCATACGTTTACAACGCATGCAATTGTAACATGGTCATTACAACGACCACGTTGCTACATTCAATCAATCAATCAGGGGTTTGTAGAGGGCGCTACTCAAGGCGCTGGGAAGGGGGGGCGGCTCCAGATCAGTCGAAGAGCTTGGTCTTGAGGTCCTTCCTGAACGTGTGTAGGGTCGGGGAGTGCCTGATGTTCACAGGCAGCTCGTTCAAGGTCCTGGCTGTGATGTAAGAGAAGGCTCTCCCACCAGTTCTGTGTCTGCAAATGCAGGGGACCTCTGCCAGGGCTAGGTCGGCGGAGCGGAGGCTCCTCTTGGGTACATGGAATGATACTCTGTCATTGAGGTATTTGGGTCCGATTTTGTTGAGGGATTTGTAGGTGTGGGTGAGGAGTTTGAAGGTGATCCTCTTTTCGACGGGTAGCCAGTGGAGGCCTTGTTGGTGTTGGGTCATGTGCTTGTGACGCGGTGTCCCAAGTACGAGTCTGGCTGCGGCAATCTGGATGATTTGGAGTTTGTGTAGAAGAGTGCATGGGTGACAGTCTTTCTGCATTTGGGGGGATCCATTTGAAAGTCTTACGGAGGATGCGAGGGCAGCTGAAACTGGTGGCTGCGACGGCGTTGATCTGGCGGGTCATGGAGAGGGAGGAGTCAAGGATGATTCTAAGGTTCCGAGCATGATCTGTCGAGGTAGGTGGGTTCTCGAGGGCGGAGGGCCACCAGGTGTTGTCCCAAGCAGAGGTGCAGGGTCCGAGGATGATGATTTTGGTCTTCTCTGAGTTGAGCTTCAGGCAGCTGTCCCTCATCCAGGCTGCCACGTTCTTCATTCATGGAAGCAGCGTCTGGTGTCTTCGGGATTCTTTGTGAGTGAGAGGATGAGCTGGGTATCGTCGGCGTAGGATATGATGCTGAGTCCATGCTGTCTGACGATGGTGGCAAGGGGGGCCATGTAGATGTTGAAGAGCTTCGGGCTGAGCGATGATCCTTGGAGTACTCCGCAGTTGATGTCAGTGGGTTCGGAGAGGAAGGAAGGGAGTCTGATTCTCTGGGTTCTACCGGAGAGGAAGGATTGGATCCATTGGAGGGTGGCTCCCTGTATCCCTGTGTCGTGGAGTCTGGCTGAGAGCGTGCAATGTGAGTCGGTGTTGAAGGCTGCGGAGAGGTCTAGAAGGATGAGGGCCACGGAGTGTCCCTGGTCTAGTAGCATGCGGATGTCGTCCGTGGCAGCGAGCAGGGCGGTCTCGGTGCTGTGGTTGCTCCGGAAACCCAACTGGGAGGTGTCTAGGTTGGAGTTCTCTTCGATGAAGGCAGTCAGCTGGGCGTTCACAAGTCTCTCGGTGACTTTGGCTGCGAAGGGGAGGAGAGAGATGGGTCAGTAGTTTTTCAGGTCCGTTGGGTCTACCGTAGGTTTCTTGAGGAGGGGTTTCACTTTGGCCTGTTTCCAGTCATCAGGGCAGGTGCCGGATCTGAGGGAGGTGTTGATCGTCTGTCCTAGATCAGGCGCTATGGCAGCGGTGGCCCTGTGGAAGATATGGGGTGGGCAGGGGTCCGTTGGGGCTCCTGAGTGAGTTTCCTTCATGGTTGCGGTGATGTGCTCGACGGTGGTGGGGTTCCAGGAAGTGATGGTTGGCTTATCAGCGGTGGTAGGTAGGGGGCTGTTGACTGGCGCTTGTTCGCTGAAGTTGTCATAGAGGGCCTTGATCTTCAGGGTGTGATGTCGGTGGCCTCGCAGGTGGTTTTTGCGAACTGTTGAATGAAGTTAAACAGTTCCTTGGCGTTGGTCCCGTTGGTCTGGAATTTGTCTCTTATGAAGATCCGTTTGGTGTCTATTATGCGCTGGTGGTATTCCTTCAGGGCGCTCTTGTGGTTGTTCCGTGCTTCCGTGGTTTTCTGGTTTCAACAGGTTTTCTCTAGGCATCTGCAGGAGCGTCTCGCTTCTTGTAGTTCAGTAGTGAACCAGGCGGCCTTCAGGGGGCACTGTTTGGCAGGGTGGCGGAGGGGTGCCAGTTTGTCAGCACAGCAGCAGACCCAGCGATTAAATTCCCTGGCTGCGGTCTTGGTGACAGTGGTGGTGCAGGGTGGTCTTGGAGGAGGGTGGAGTTGAGGTGTTCCTCTGTGAACTTGCTCCAGTTCCGTCGTGGTGGGCGCGGGGCGGGCTTTGGTGCGGTGGAGGAGTTGAAGGTGAAATGGACACAGTGGTGTTCCATCCAGGCGGGCTGGGTGGTGTGGCTAAAACTGATGTTTGATCCTCCTGCGAAGATGGGGTCGAGGTTGTGACCCGCTCTGTGGGTGGGCGTGTTGACGAGCTGTTTCAGTCCTAGGTTGGCGAGGTTGTCGAGGAGAGTGGTAGAGTCGGGGTCGTTGCTGTTGTCGAGGTGAAAGTTCTGGTCCCTGAGTAGAATGTAGTCGGTGGAGGTGATGGCATGGGGTGCGGCGAGCTCGGCGATGGTGGTTGTGGGCTGGGTGTGAGGTCCTGGAGGTCTGTAGATGAGGGTGCCACGAAGAAGAGTCCTGGGGCTGGTCTGGATCTGGAAGTGGAGGTGTACTGTGTTTGAGGGGGGGTCGTACGTGCTGGATGTGGAGATTCGGAGGGGGGTCTTGTGTGCGATGGCGAGTCCACCTCCTGGGCGGTGCGGGCGGTCCTTTCTCTGGATCTTGTAGCCACCGGGGATGGCAGTGGCAAAGTCAGGGCCGGAGGTGGCGCTGGTCCAGGTTTCTGAGAAGAAGGCGATATCGGGCGAGAGGGTGTCGATCAGGTCCCAAATTTCGATGGCGTGGGGGTGCAGGGAGCGCACGTTGAGAAGGATGCATGTTAGGGTTTCGGCGGTGCGTGCTTCAGGCTGTCCTTCTGTGGCTGCGGGAGCTTTGTCGATGGAGAAAGATCTGAGGCAGTGCCTGCACGAGAACTGCCCATGTGTCATGGTCCGCAAGGATCTTACGCAGTCGGCGTGTCTTCCAGGATTGTGAGCATGCAGGGTGGCTGTGTCATAGCGGTGGGGTCCAGGTGAACTAGGGTTTCTGGTGCTGGTCGTGGTCGGGTCGCGGACGGTCGCAGACAGGCTTGCGTTAGGCGCACCTTCGGCATGCCAGCGGCGCGACCCCACAGCGGTTGCCATATGTAGGGGAGGGGGCCGGGAGCAGGGGCAGGGAGGCGGGAGCGGCTGAGTCGGGGGCGGGGACGCTGGGGCAGTAGCGGTGGGAACAGAGGTGAAAAGCAAAACCAAACAACTATGGAAGTACAGCGAGGGGAAAACCACACTAAAGCAGATAGCATTGTAAAATAGGCGAGAATAACAGTGAGCAAAGCGTAAGTCAGGAATATGCAAAACCATTGCGTTGCATACCATTACAACGCAAGTCATTACAACGACTTGCTGTAGGGGGGGCACTGGATTGTGGAAAAGTATAATTTACTATTCCAACGTCAGCCTGTGCAACAGTAGGGAAGGTGTTGGATTTTAAATCCAACACCTTCTGTCCCCTACAGCAAGTTGTTGTAATGACTTGCGTTTTAATGGTAGGTGATGTAACAACGCAGTCGTTGTAGTGACTGCATTGTAATTGCAAGCGTTGTATCTCATGCGTTGTAATAATTGCTTACCATCTCTGAGCATTTGGATGACAATTATGATGATTAAGGATGGCCCCCAGCCCCTCAGGGCTCGTATCGACTAGTATCTCAGTATATAACTTGGGGTCAAAATAGGCCATTGCATGTTTTATCCTTTTGAAACTTTGATCATATTCAGGAGACCACTGAAAAGGGACATTTCATTTTTCAAGTTTCTCAATGGTGTACTCACATAGCAAAGTCTCAAATTTACCTTAAGAAGGATAGCAGCATGTTGACATCTTGTGGGGGGGTAAGTAGCTGACAGTGCTTGCACTATTTCTGGATCAGGATTAATTCCCCCATCAAAGAATGTATGCCGAAAGAACTTAAGTTTGTTCTTGTAAAACTCAAACTTTGCTGCGTTCAGAGTGAGACCTGCATGTGCAAGTAGCTGGCACACTTGTGTAAGAGCCTTATCATGCTCCTTGCATTGTCCTAAATACCAGTATGTCATCACTGTACGTAAAAGAATGTGTAACAGGTTCAAGTATTCGACGTATAACATCCTGAAATATTTCTGCAGCCGACAACATTCCAAAACTCAATCTTTTCTATCTGAACAAACCACCATGAGTTGAAAAAGTAGTAATGTACCTACAGTTCTCTTCTAGTTCAAGTTAATGGTATCTTTTGTTCAGGTCAAGATGGGAGAAGACTTTGGCTCAGTTCAGCTGCATGATCATGTCCGCTATGTGTGGTATAGGATGTCTTTCTTTTTCAATTGCTTTGCTTGCCTGGCACATATCAACACCGATGTGCACTGCACCCCATTGTCCTTTTTTGGCACCACCACTATGGGAGAGACCCAGAGCGTAGGACTTATGGAGTGCTCAATGATATCATCCTTCAACAGCATTTTCAGTTCCTTCTTAACAACTTCTTGCAAGTGAAAAGTGACTCTATAGCCACGTGGCAAGTGGGTGAACATCCTCGTTGATATGAAGTTACACATTCATTTTCTTATGCCTTCCCAGGCCATAAAACAATGACAGGAACTAACTCACAATTTCAGATTTCAGTATGGAGGTAATAGTTGAGGGATATCAGTCCTATGTCTACAGCAGAAGCAAAATTGAGCAGGTATGCACTAGATGAAGTTCCTTGAAGAACGTGAATTGGCGCTTGCACTGATGTTGTTTTATGTCGCATGGTTGCTATGAACGTCCCTTGACGCTGCAGCAATTTGGCGGCAGCCCACGTGTAAACTTTGTGTGTGACGGGTTGAGGCATGGCACAGGAGATAGGCTGTTAAACTTTTCAGCTTGCAAGATTTTAATTGACACACCACTGTCCATGATACAGGTTATGGGGCCACCTTTGACCTTTATGGTAATCTTGGGTCGGTGTTTAAATAAATTCAGTGGTTTTGTTTGTTGGTTTGCCTTTGAACTTTGTTCTTCTCTGCAAGCAGTCAAACCTGCATGTGCATGTCATTTTTCGGTCAATATCATCATTACACATCTATCTTCTTCACTGGCGATTAATAATAATGTTGAAGAGCCTTTGTAGAATGAAATTTATGATGATCGACTTTGTCTGGTTTGCTGCTTTTTGGCCTTGTGGGCATAGCTAGAACACTTCTGGAATCTTCTGGCATCCATTTTCTCTTCTCACCATGATGCAGTTGGTTTCTCTTTTGCCTTGCAAACTGTTATGAAGTGTTTTGTTTGCCACAACCTTTCCATGTCTGTCCTATGGGTGGACATTTACCTTTATGGGGAAATGAAAACCCACATCAGAAACACAACTTTTTCGAACAAAGCAAACACAAGAAGATGATGGACAGAGCGGTAAGTGTCTGAAAAGTTTCAGCTCTCCGTCCATCATCTCCTTGTGTTTGCTTTATTCACCCTAAGTTGCCAGGGTATGCCCAGACGTGGGTCCTTTGCTCACTTTGCCACTGGGTTCAAGCTATCCTGGCTGACGAGGGCTGTTAGCCCCAAACCGGTCCCAGGATGCTTTTTTCCGGTCCAGGGAAGACATGGCTTGGCAGTTCGGTCTGGACTGTTCTCATGAGGCACAGGGTCAAGACTGATTTGCATATAGCTGGGTCTGACCTGGGGTGATGGAGTGAGCTAAAGAACGATGATGGATTCCACCCAGATCTGTGACTGGGGGAGTCTGAAACGTTTCAGCGCTCCGTCCATCATCTTCTTGTGTTTGCTTCATTCTAAATGCATGCCCATAGATTGTGTATGTAGGTGGCACCCAAATTGGCATAATGGATTGTAGTTTATGTGTAATAAATTGAAAGAAGAATGAGGGAATATATGAATATAAATATGAGATGCAGTGTCCCCTGCAGCACATCATACGGAAATTACAAAGAAGTTCTATGACCATATGGAGGAAAAAGGCAGAAGGTCATGGAGCTCCAAGGTGACTTCAATATCCTTATGAAGTACATCAAAGGATACTTTACTCCTTTATAATACTTGACCTTGTAGTGTCAGGAGACTATGTGTGCTAGGACGCTTGTGGTTCTGACTGGACTCAGCAGAGGAATTACGTAACTTGCTGGGCGTTGTAAGGGTGCAGTTATTAACAGTATGACTGTATTCACCATCTATTTGGTGCCACTGGGCAAGAAAGTGGAGAATTGGTGTTTCAATCTTGTTTCCTATTCTGATGACACCCGGCTGATGCTATCCTCTCAGCAAATGGAAAGCTCAGTGATGCAAAATGCCCATAGTTGTCTGACTGCTGTTATGAAATGGATGAAACAGTCACTTAAAGTTAAACTCGGCCAAATCCGAAATCTTGATTTTTTGGATTAACTGGCTCTCCTTCTGCCACATTGCTGTGGCTGGATGACATGGGTCCACCTCTGATTCCTAAATTCTTATTTCTACCTAGCAGTGATCACTGTGAAGCTGGACTATGGGAATGTGATGTACCTTGGATTACCAGCTGGGCTCTGCAATAAATTATATCAGGTTCAAGTGCCACCACATAATTTATTTTGAATTGTCCCAGAGGATAATCCACTGGGCAAAATCTGAAGACTTTTAACTGGCTCCCGAGCAAACAAAAGATAATGCTTAAAGCCTTGACAGTTACGCATAGGGCTTTGCATCAATTTGGGCCTCTCTTTACAAGGAGATTCCAGAAATATGACACTAGTAGGACTTTATGCTCCTCCAACCTGGGACTGGTGTGTATTCCCAAGATACATAAGGGCAGGCTACGTGGATGGTCTTTTGCATATTTGGCCTCTTAAAACCGGAAGTTGCTTCCTAAAGCGCTGAGAGATCTAGATTTGGAAAATACGTTTAAGGCATCTTTAAAAACACACTTTTTAAGGGAATTCTAAGTTTCTGTAATGCTCTATATGCATGTTCAGCATCAGAATCCTTCTTGGGAAGCAGCTGTGTGCTTTACAAATGACATTGATTCATTCATACTTTCAAGACCAATTGACTAAAGCTCAACTCCACCAAGACAGAAGGGGTCCTCTTCGATAAGGACACCTGGCTGTGGACACTAGCCAGGTGGCCTACCGAACTGAGGTCAAAACCCAACACTTCTAACCAAGCTAGGAATCTCGGGATAGAGGTGGACAATGAACTCTCAATAACCAGCCAGACCAATGCAGCCGTCTCATCCTGCTTCCCCACGCTCAAACTCCTCAGATGGCTCCCACTCAACATGTGGAGAAGGCCCTGTTTTCCAGCAATCTGGCCTATGGGGACACTCTCTTTGGGAGTATTTCTGCACACCTCACCAAAAGACTCCACATCATCCAAAACACTGCTGCCCAACTGACATTAAAATTTTCATGCTACATAAATACATCTCTAATTTATTCACTGTGAAAAGACCGGCCTCTAAAAAATGACACCCACAATATTTTACACAGTCAAATAGGGAAATACTTCTTATTTTCTGTGTTTCATTACATATCTATATTTTTCACAATTTATGAGTTGTTTACAAACTTGAACCTTGATGCTTGGCACATGTTGGTCTGTGCGGGCAGAAAACGTCGAGCAACCAATTAAATTGTGATTAAAGGGGCAGATTTACAAGCCCCTTGCGCCTGTTTTACGCCGCCGCTGCGTCACTTTTGTGACGCAGTGGCGGCGCAAATCCTGCGCCATGGTGAAGGGTACTTACAACGTGACGCATCTGGGAGATGCGTCACGTTGTAAAGCCCTGCGTCACATGTAGGCGTTCCTGCGCAGGGGGGGGCGTTCCGGCGCAGGAACACCTCCTAAAAGTGGCCAAGTGAAATCTACAAGATTTCACTCAGTCACTTTTCGGCCCATGCTGCGTCAAAACACTGCGCCTGCTTGAAACAGGCGTAAGGATTCACGCAGCATTCACAAGATAGGGCCCCCCCAGAGCATTGCTAGAGCTGCATCGCGCTTGCGATGCAACTCCAGCAATGCTCCACTTTTACATCAAAGATGTGTCACGCATCTGTGCCGTTTTTGCCCCATGGTGCGCCGCATTGTAAATGCGGCGCATCCATGGTGGCGGAGCTGTGGCGCACAATAACTGGCGCATCCCTGCTGATATGCAGGGATGCGCCAGTTATTGTAAATATGCCCCTAAGTGTCTAGTCTAACTATTTTAACTAAGCTGTTACCTGTTTTTTCTTGAACTGAGGCCAGAGATGAAACGGTTAGTCCTGGTTAAAATAATTGTGTGTTTATTAATGCCATGCCATATGGATGCACTGTCAGAGATGTATAAAATAAAATTATAACTGTCAACATTAAAAAAATAAAAACCTTCCATGCTACACTCACATCTCCACACAACTGAAAGACCTTCACTGGCATCAAGTTCAAAAACATGCACTCTTCACACACCTAACACACACATGCAAAACCCTGCTCAATATATGGGCCCAGTAACTTGAACAGCTGTGTTAGATTCTATGCTCTGACAAGAAACCTCCTCCTGGCTAGCCTCCTGTTCACCCACACTCCCTGCATCCAAACAGCTCGGCCCTCGTTCCTGGCCCCCAATGCTTGGAACTACTCCCTTAGACATCAGAGCAGCCAACTCACTCCTTGAACTTCGTAAGAAACTGCAAACCTGGCTCTAATAATAGGCCTCAGTCAGGACCACATCTCCTTCCTATAGGCGCCAGGATACCCTCCCAGGTGAGATGCATGCTTTACAAATATTCATAAACATACGAAAATGCTGTTCCCTTTTGATTTATGTATAGTAGTTTATTATGACATCTTTTCCACTGCAGGGTATTATTGTAGGTGCAATCGGCATCATTTTAGGACAATTTATACACACAAAAAAGGAGCAAATTGCACCAGGTAGAAATGCCCTGGGATGTTTGTTCCAAAGGCCTTCGATGCACTTTTTTTTTTTTTTTTTACTTTTGACACGATGGTAATGGTAGCTCCGTTATCCCTCTGTAACCATTTTGCGGTAAACCCATCATTTCCATGCAACTTTAAAAGTAGACCTATTTCACCCTATTTTAGGGCCTTGTGTTAAGTATATTTTAAACTTCGAAAAAAATTATCCCTTTCATCTCAATAAATACCCCTAACTTGTTACTCCCTCATTTGTTCTAGCAAACTGAAATAAACACAGAAACCGTACTGAATATATTTGCGTAGCATCTGTGCATCATGGCAGCAAATCTCTTCTAATATTCTCCCCAGAGAGACTGCAGTCCCATAAGAAAAAAAATACATTATTCAACAGACAAGACCAGAATGACTCAGTTCATTAAAAAGCTACGGAATAAGGAGGATTACAGAAAATAAACATAACACATTTAAACTGAACTATTAATGAATGCATGATCACGGAAGGTGTGAATAACCCTTCCACAAGCCTCGTTTTTCCACGAGCTGGTTGACGTTTTTCACGTCGCCGCCATAACATAATATTTTAACGCTGTGGTACCTGCTCGCCCAGTGAAAGGCCCCTGCGCTTTGTGCAGTTACGTCGTTTGAAATGACATTCGTTTATGCTGTAAGACAAAACAAACGCGTGCGTCCTTTCTCTAGTCACGAGTAATTAAGTCTTTGCTGAAAGCCTTTCAAAATCCATGTGCATCCTGTAGCTTCTATTATGTGCATGATTCCTTTCAGACATTAAACCGTCTGAGAGGAACTAATGCGGGCCCATCCGCTGCTGTATTCTAACACGCAATGACACTTGGCAGTTCCTTACCATAATACGTTTAGCGGAAGACTTAGAAATGTATCCAGTGGATTTACATTTAAATGACCTAAAATAACCTTCTCAAATGTTTGGCACATTCGCTTCTTAGGAGGTGTGGTAGCCCACAAGAGGCACCAGTGTTTTGTGTCAAA
Source organism: Triturus cristatus (assembly GCF_964204655.1). Lineage (NCBI taxonomy): Eukaryota > Metazoa > Chordata > Amphibia > Caudata > Salamandridae > Triturus > Triturus cristatus. The sequence continues at coordinate 1,075,596,621 of NC_140591.1, read as the reverse complement.
AGTCTTGAAACGTCGACCTTTAACTCCCGGAAAACTGAAATAGTGGCGGTTTCTCAAGAGTAATTCTGAAGTTCTGGTGTGAATTCTAAATTGCAAGTAGGGGCATGATTTAGGGCTTGGCAGAAGGGATACTCTGTCACAAATATCTCGCCCGCGCATTACATTTGCCAGTGGCGTAGCTCGGGGAGGGAAGGGGACGGTCCGCCCCGGGTGGCATGAGTTTTGGGGCAGCAGACTCCCCCATGCTATCAACTGTCATCTTTGGCGGCAACAGCAAGCCCCCCCACGCTTCTCAATGAGGCAGCAGCGGATCAGCAAATGCAGGGTCCGGCACGGGCGACAAGAGAGCGAGCTACGCCACTGACATTTGCATTATATCTTTTGGCACTTTTAATATGGTGATCGGGATAATCGGCACACTTGGAGTGTGCAAACCACTTCTCCCTCTGTGCCTCGAGCCCCGTCCCGCCCTAATCCAGCCCAGATCCTGGGAGAAATAAAACAATAATAACTCAGGTATTATCGTTTATTTTTCCTGCTTAAAGAGCAGTGGGGCGATGCTCCTCCGCCTTTGTGGAGGAGCCGCTCCTGGTGCCCAGTCACGGAATGGGGTGAGGCCTTAATCAGTGTACTCCAGATCAAGGCTGAGAAGGCAACGTGGGATGTCTACCGGAAACAGAGTTGTGAATTCTTCGGAGAGGGGCCTTGCTCAAGGTTCTATTTCTCCTTAGTGGTCATTAAGCTGGAGAGGTATGGTAGGACGCCCATATTCTTCCCAGGTTTCTTTGAAGGATCCTGTGTGATGGAAAATGCTGTTGCACCACTGTCATTTGGCAGAGGACACAGTGCAGAGATGCTTGGCTTGACTTGGGTCCAGTGTTCCCTTCCTGCTTCCTTGGTTTCAAGTAAACGATGTTTTGGTGGGGGAAGTCTGAGTGAAGAGAGACAGACAGCTAACTTGGGACCCTCTACCCTACCTCATGAGGTGACTGAAGAGATTTATAACAGGCACAACAGACTGAGAGGCCATAAGGCATCAGCCTTTGCATTTAAACAATAATCCATGAGGGGACCGAAAAAAGATCGTAGAATAAGGTGCCAATCAAACAAACGTACCTAAATGTGCATTTATAGCTCTCAGGACCCCTATAAAGGGCAGACCCACCTTAACCACTCACAAGCCTGAACTCAAACCAACAGTATGACATAACAGCGAGCAACCAACAAAAGGCTCACCAAACAGGACATTCAAGAGGGAAAAATTATCACCCAAACTACCATGCACATTAATGATAAGACTCCACAGAGAAGGCAAGCAATCGCAAAGACTAACACCCAGGCATCTAACACAAACTCATCGATTGATCCAAGACATATCAACAACAGGGTAGACAGAAACCTCAGAAAATAGATGAACATCAAACCAGGACTAAGAAGAGAGAAGCACTGCACAGGACAACAACTAAGGAGACAATCACATTTGATCACTCAAAGAGAGACAGATCACACTGAACCCTGCATGAACACCAAATAAGAAGCACCCTGACACACACACACACACACACACAAAGTGGAAAAATGCAACGTGAATCCTATTAGATCATAGCCCAGACAAAAAGACTACATCAAAATAGTCCTAACGCATTCAAAACCAAACAACCACCAAATCTCTCCAAATATGCAGCAAAGAACCCTGAAATATAAACGGATAAAAGAACTTCAAAGAACCTAGTCTCTGGCATCCACTACTGTACCCAAAAAGGCAGTCAGTAAATGGACCTTATCTTCCACACGTGTAGGCCTGCAAAATTGAAAGTAGTCTTTACATACAAAATACACATTATCAACTCAAATATAATACCATATGGTCCACAGCTAACAATAGCACCATCAAGAAACTTCAAAGGAGGATTTGTATAAATATAGAAAAATGGCAACATCCTGATGCAAGTAACTGAACACAACTGCTATGAATTTGATCTATACTTTTCCTCACTAAGGGAGCTGATGCACACCAATCAAAATCACTATCAAAGCACCCCAGAACACACCACCTCACCCATTTCACACCCAAATAAAAACACTATCACTTACTTCCCCAGCAATGCAACCCACTCGTCTCCACCTTACATCACCTACAATATAAGAAGTACCGCCAAATAATTGCTCGATGACCTGTCCCAAACCCAGCTTGGGACTGGTCTAGCTGGGGCTAGCTACTCCACCTTGTAAAAAAGATTCTAGCTGCAGAAACTTCAACTAAAAGACCAAGAGAAAGAGTAAAATCTCCTTCACAGAGAGCTATGACACATTGTGGTGAAAGCCAGAGATCCCTGGAAACCACAAAGCCCATCTACCTGCTTTCGAATAAGACCATCAGCATCGGGACATGGAACCTTAGGACCATGAACGAGACAGGCAAGACAGCCCAAGTGGCAGAGGAAATAAAAAACAATGCAACCAGGCCCTGCTTGTTATGAGCAAGACCAGATGGACACAGTACGAACAGAAAATATTAGCTCCAGGTGGAATGCTGCTGTACTCTGGCCACGAGAAAGAGAACCCCCCAACATACTCAGGAAGTTGCACCGATGATAATGCCAGCATCCAAGAGATCGCTGATTGTTTGGGAAGTCCACTCCCCAGAATCATCACAGGGACCTTCCACACAAAGAAAAAGAGGATCAACATGAATGTTAGCCAGTGCTATGCACCTACAAATGACAGCAAAGAAAAGGAAAATAACAGTTTTACAACAGACTCCAATCCATCCTGGAGGGATGCCTTGAGAGAGACATCACCATACTGATGGGGGCCCTCAATGCCAAGATTGGTAGTGACAACACTGGGTTGGAAGAAGTCATGGACAACCATGGCCTTGATGACATGAACTAGAATGGTCAAAGGCTTGCAGATCTCTGTACCCTGAGCAGTCTGGTCAGAGGTGGTAGTGTATTCCCCACACAAAAGAATACACAAAGCAACATGCAAGTCACCAGACCATTCAACAGAGAATCATATCGACCATGTCTGAATTGGCAAAAAGTTCCATAGGTCCCTTCAGAGTATGAGAGTGATGAGAGGAATGGACGTGGCATCAGACAATCACCTTGTCGTGGACAGTCTAAAGATAAAGCTGAGGAAAGCTTGGATGGAACTGCCAGTGATATAACACCACCCTCTTCAAAGATGCACAGAAACAGAGTGAATACTTATTCACCTTCAGAAACTAGTTTCAAGTCCTGCAAGAACTAGAGGATGACAGAGACCCAGCAGAAAATCAGTGGGAGAAGATCAAATAAACAGGGAAATCAACCTCCAAGGAAGTACTGGGTCTGAAGAAATACCAGCATAAAGAATAGAATCCTACTGAGACTCTCCGCAAATCCAAGAGAAAAAGAAAAAGGAAGCTGCTGTCAACACCAGCCAAACACAAGCAGAAAAAGTGAAAGCTCATGACGATTGCACCAAAACCAACAAGAAAGGCAGGAGAAGCTTAAGAGCAAACAAGTGAAGGTTTATTGATGGTCTTGCCATAGACGCACAGGAAGCAGCAAGACATGGAAACTTGAAAGAACTCTATGACACAACAAGCAATCTCTGCGGCAGATGCAGGATGCCAGCAAGACCTGTTAAATGCAAAGCTGGGAAGACAGTCATGGGTAATGAAGGCCAACAATGAAGATGGGTGGAGCACTTTGAAGAGCTGCTGAACCAGCCTGTGTGGCAGTCTCCACTAGACATACAGCCAGCTGACAAGGACTTGCTAATTGCAGCTGACCAACCAAGGAAGAAATACGGTAAGCCATCTAACATCTGCGAAATAGGAAGGCAGGAGGACATGACAACATGCATGCAGAGGCACTAAAGGCAAACATTGAAACATCAGTTGACATGCTCTACCCCATGTTTGGAAGGATCTGGAAAGAGGGAAAGGTACCATCAGACTGGAAGGAGGGATATCTCATCTAGATCTGCAAGAAAGGTGACCTGAGTAACTGCACAAACAACAGAGGGATAACTCTTCCAAGAACCCCAGGCAAACTGTTCAACAGAGTCCTCCTGAACAGAATGAAAAAACACATCAACATTCAGTTGCAAGACCGGCAAGCTGGCTTCCGCAGACCAGATTGCAACACTGTGCATTATCATTCAGTAGTTGATGGAATTAACCCCCCCTCCATGTCAACATCATCGACTATGAAAAGTCATTTGACAGCGTGGACAAAGAGGGAACCCTTTGGAAATTCCTCCGCCACTACGGTGTGCCAGATAACTTTATAAGAATCAGCAGGAACTCTTACGAGGACAACTCACAGTAGCCTTCCAAGTGAATACCAGAATCTGCCAGGGTAGTTTTTCTCACCTTTTCTCTTTTTATTGGGCATAGACTGGATCATGAATACTTCACACAAGTCGATTACCTGCGAATGAGACAGGAAAGTTATTCCATGATTGAATGGTGGGTCCTAACATGGACATTGCGATAACATTCCATAACAAGTTGGTTATAGGAATTCATTTGGTGGTACGCATCTGCTTTGAGAGATGAGAGTTTACGGGTAGGGATGTTAAGTGTCAGAGCACGAACACTCGTTAGGAACCCATGTACAAATACATTTATTCCACCTTTTTCTGTGTCTTCCCCTACAGATTATCGAGATTATCGAGTGTGAGTTACATAGGGGTACGCTATGCTTGGAGATACCTAACTCAGGTATAGTGGGTAACACATTTTTGGGATCCGAAGGGTCCTGAGGAATGCCGGTGTGACCCAACACTGTGGGCACTTGGAAAACGGCCTGAAACATGTTGACACTTTGGCAGTAAGGAGGGGTAAAGGAACTCTTTTTCTTCTCCTATCACCACCATTCTTCAAGTTTTTAGACCTAGTCGGTGGGCCCAGGAATAAATTGTTGAGGGTGACATCACTGAGCTAGTTTTAACCTTCACTGCACTTTTCTTTCGGTGATCACAATCTCAAAATATATATTTTTACATTTATATTGTCTCCCCCCCTTTGCTTCACCCCAGGCGTTGGTCTGCACAGGGGTGTACTGAAGCAAGCCTAATGATAAAACATGTCACAGTTTTGTGGGTGAAGGCAGTATTTTCACATAGAGCATGTGCCACCTTTGGATCACATTTCCACTTTTTGATTACATTTCCCTACTCCTCCGTGTGTGTTATTGCCATGAAGCTACACAACTCAAAGAACAACTGGTAAAAACCAGGAACCCCCAGGGAACTTTTCACCTAAGGATAACATAGAGGCCATACACTGACAGACCTATATATGCATATAAGAAACCATCGCCTCATCAAAGACTGTCCAACCATATAACCCCGCCAACAATCAACCCAAGAAAGAATGAAACAGAACAACAAACTTGACGGATGGATATAAAATGCTGAGAAATGCCTGTAACAGAATGTCTGAAAACACTTTTATATAAATGACCGCTCTCTTGTATTGTATAGCGCGCTGATACCCTAGGGTCACGCACACTCTATGTGAAACTTTTTATAAATAAATAAAGGGCATGATCTCCAACTGCTACTGATTGAAGTTACTTCCTACAGGTCAGTGAACACAAAGGCTACATATCAACTCACATATTCACAAAACAAATATTTGCTAGGTTCGGTCCTCTGATCATCGCTGTGCATGTTGCTGTAGCTGTATAAAAGGTGAATTTAGCACGTTTCTGGTTTTGATCTACTGATACCGGATGCAGTCCCTGGATCTTTAAATTGTTTGCATGGATTGGGGTAGCCTGTAATCCTTCCTATCATTTGAAACGTATTATATGATCACCATCTATCTGCATATACTGTGTAGCTTGTTTAGCTAGCAAGCTCATGTTTATATTTAAAACTCTGTCCAAATCTCCTTGTATAAATTATAATGGGATTGTATATATTTTTATATATTTGTGTTTTATTGGGCTTCTATTTATTCTCTGTACATTGAATTAAAGCTAATATATTGCTTGCCATCTTGAGCTCCCAGGCACCCAATTTTATCTGTGTCTACCAAATATGTATTTTTTGTGCTTATGTTCAAAGTCTTTGTATTTATTTGATTCTAAATTGTCTGTAACAAGGCTTTCCTTTGAAAGCAATGTATCATTATATAAGGGTTTCGGGTATATATGCTGTTATTTTTGGCTAAGGTGTGAATTCTCGATGGTGAAAAAAGGCGGGGTGGGGATATCAGCTCTTAACTAACCCTCCCTCTTTTTCTACTTTTGCCTTGCATATTCCCAGCTTATAAGGGAACCGATTAACAGTCCATTTGTTTCTTTTAGTTGGTTTGTGTTTTATCATGTTTTGCCACAGCTCTGGGAAAGGGTTGTTGCAAAATATTCTTGGCAAGCCCTTATGATGGACCACACATTCATTGAATGCTTCTGTAAAAAAGATGTCAGCCCACAATCCCTTGTTCATAGCCATGAGCAGTGCCACTAGAATTATATGGCGGGTGGGAGTTGAATTAGGCATCAGTGTTGACTAAATTGTGGGGCAATAAAAGGCAAATTGTGTAGCATTATGCAGCACTTATTTGATAGTATTATTTCATTATTTCGTCATTTTTGCACATGATAATACTGTGTTGAAAAAGATTTCACCTTATCAGTACCAGTCTACAGCCAAATACAGAAATAAGCAAATGGAAGATGACCAGCTAAGCTTTGCTGAGGGACTTCCACTGCCCGCCAAGACGTTGCCACGTTTTCAGTAACGTTTGATCCGTTTCAGCTAGAAACAACGTTTTTGTTTGTTAAAATCAGCAGGTTATGAAGCAGATGATGGATTATGTGACAAATGCGGCAAATCCATAGTTATGCTAAAAATGCCTCAATCGAAGAATTACATAATTCCAGTGGCCCTGTCCATGACTAAGGGAGAACCAGCATGTGTTGTCAGCTGGCTATTACAAGCAGAAGCACTGCACAATTCAGATTCAGAGGAACACAAAGAGACTCTATAATTGTTTATTTTGAGTTAGATGGTAGATTAATGGTAGATGCACACGTCGGGATGGTGGCATTTAAATCTGGAATGAGAGGTGGTTTTTAAATGCTTTTGACGGGTCCTGATATCTCTCATGCAGACGAAATGTTGTTAAACATATGCAATGTGGAAACAAGTATGGAATCTATGACAAACAAACACAAATCTTTGCTGGGGGGGGACACTTTTATTTACCTATATGTTCAGGTTCACCATTGGGATGCAGGCATCATGGCAGGCAGTGTCTCTAGAGCCCTGCTATGGATCTGAAGGGGCGGGCTGTGAACTTACCACAATGGATAGACTGTTAGGTTATGATTTTTAATAATATGTCTACGATTCTTCCCCACTTTACGTTCCAGGAATATCATTTTATAGTGATGGATCTAATTTTGGGGGGAGGTATATGACATTAGGTTGTTTTCAACAAAAGTAACAGACCAAATCATGCTACTGATGGATAACCGACATATATGCCAGAAATGTTTCTGTTGGGTCTAATGACGCGAAAATGATAAATCACATTGCAAGGTGATAGACCTAACTCTACTTTTGGTTAAACAGCTAATAGTAAAAAAATTGGGATCCTGAAGAGCAGCTCAGAGTCCCAAGCGGAGGGGAGATTTGATAAAATAATAGGCTGTATGTGCTGAAATAGCAATGCTGCAGACTAGTTCTACAGTCTCACTTGCCACATTCAGAGGCTTATACCTTTAGGCTTTTACCCTCCTTGTGTCTCCTTCTGGAAGGCACCAACTACTATGTGCCACTAGGGTCAGTGGCATTGAGGCTACTGGAAGGGGGCGCCCATACCGCTGACAGACTAAGTAATGTACAGAGCAAGATGCCCAGAAAATGAAGCAGCCAGAGAGAATCTCCTAGCTGTCTACTTTGTGACATTAAACTAACATGAGCTTAAACTGCTGGCAGCTATGGTGCAGGGCAGTCAGGATTAATTTTGGGCAATGTGTAAAGTATTCAGGCAGTACCAAAACAGTAATAAAGTCAAAACACCAAGCAAGAAAAATCCCAAACTGGATTATAAAAATAGAGTAAAATCTATAAACCGAACCGAAGATATATATGTTCAAAGTTTTACCTAAAACAATACAAAAAAGCACTAAGTCGAGATATGAATTTTTAAAGTTATAAGCAAAAATAGTGTGAAAAGGCACTGAGTGCCAATGATATTCTATAGAAGCAGAAGACCGGGACATAGGCCAACTGGACCCATCCATATGGAACCTTGGTCAGGTACGTCAAGTGGATTGATCCCAGTGAATGTCTGGAAGTCAAAAAGATTAAAAAATATCTAAGTATCACTTCAGAAAGTGAGTTTGACACTTTTGTGAAGAAAATCGTGAACATTTCTTCTATGTCTCAATGCATAATGAAATGTAATCATTTTTCAAATGTTTAGAGACCTTTGAGCGGGGCAAAGCTGAAATTCAATCAGATGGTGTGGAATTGCCATTAGAATACTTTTTACATTGGGTTCCACTGAATCGTCTGAACTCTGAAGTAAAAGTTTTCAAAAGTTTCTCTACTTTCTTCTGATGCCCAATCAACCACAGGGTTACACTTTTAAGACCCCCAGGACCTCATGGGAAGGCCCTTAGAGATACTCAGGGTGTCAGGCAGTGGCAAAAGCAAAATCTAGTTCAGATCCAGTTGACACGGTTCAGCTGGGCACTTAAGGGAAAAGCATCTTGTAGCTTGTTGTGTCCCCGTAGCCATACAGATGGCCATCCAACGGACTCTTGGAATCCACTTCTTTGTACTGAGCACAAGAGGGAGCAGGTCCAGTCCTTCTGGACTTCTTTAATGTCACAGACAACAGGTACAGTCTTCTTTCTGATCTTCCCCAGATCCTGTAAGTATTCTAAGGATGTGCCTTGGGCTGCAACATTTATTCCTGGCATCAGTTAGAAGGTGGGGGCGACTCCTGTGCACTCCTTAACCAATGGGGTAAAACTTCCCAGGGGCAACCCTATCCACCTGTTAATCAGTTTCTGTTTTCGATACTGGAAACAGTCCCAAAGTGCCCTTCACTCTCAAAACCCAAGAAACCTTTCTCCTATTGTTCTGTTCCAGAGGTGTGGCCTGAGTGATGAGCAGTCCCATCCTCTGTGATCACTCAAAACCGTTGCTGTGGTTAGCTTTCATCCCATAGGGCTTGGTGTCAGCATGATTAGGGGGACAAAGGCTTTACCTTTCCTGGTGCCACCTAATATTTGGTTGTGATAGGGCAAGCCTTTTTGAAGTTAATGCAGTTCCTGACTCCACCCTAAATGGCCAGCCTGCAACAGCAAGAAAATCACCCCAACATCCAGGTCTCTGCTCTGGGAGCAGTTTTCACACCTCTTTCACACCTTATTCAGGCCAAATACAGGCTGGGCAGTTGCTGGACAGCTAAAGCAAATTAGTTTCCAGCAAAATAAGGTAGGGTGAAGGCAACTTACTAAAAGTTACACTGCCAGTGCATTTTATAAAAATCGAACTTCACCATTAAACTGGGATTTTATTAAATATAATATAAGTAATTGAATGAAGTCTATAACTAGTAACGGTCAAACATAGATTAAAGTGTATAATCTATACTTTGATGTTCCCTTTGTGCCAGTTGCAGCCTGACCAGTGACAATGTCATTTTGGCCTAGTCACTGGGAAGACAAGCCATTTCTAATATCATACATGTTCCACTCATAAATATTATACACCCTACCTTGTGGCCATCAAGGTAGGGGTGGGCGGAATTTGCGGAATTAACCTTCGCAAATTATCGCGAGAATGTTTAAAATTATCGCAAACAAGCAGAAATATCGCGAAGATGCGGAAGTTTTTTTCCGGCATGTTCGCGCGATTTTCTGCATGGTTGCGGGTCGCCAACTTACCCATGTGGCTGCTTGCGGGCGCGGCCATCTTGTTTTGAGTTGTTCTCGCGGTGCATGATCGCGAGAAGAAAGACGTGATCGCGCGACGCATGACGTCACTGCGGGCGCGAACTGTCGCGAGACAGCGCAAATGGCTAAAAACAATACAACATCTCATGGAGAACGCGACCGGATCAAGAAAACTTGTCGGCGAACGCAGGGATTCAGGTAAGGCGATCGCGCGCGCGCGAGAATGTATCATTTTACAGCGCGAGCAAGAAACAAATTATCGCCAAGCTGCGGAAACCGGAATTTTTGACATTTTCGCGCTCTCCGCGGAACGCAAAAATGTCAAATTATCGCAATTTCCGCGACCGGAACGAAATTTTTGCCCAGGCCTACATCAAGGTTGTCTTAGGGTTATCTTTTAATATTTCATATTGTGGTTTTTCTACATGTCAAAATGACAAGTGTGTGCTGCAGGGTTAAAACTGGTACAATAGGTGCTGCAGTCCACAGGGTGCATTTGACTTCCAGGGCCTGTGTACATTTCTTTTACCATATATTAGGGACTTATATGCAAGTTAAATAAGTCAATGAGGGATTAGCCAATTTAACCATATTTAGAGGGAGAGTGCAGGTGCTTTATTCCTGGTTAGCAGCAGTAAAGTGTACAGAGTTCTCAAGACAGCAAAAGAGAGTCCAAAAAATGATGTGGAATCTGGGGCTACCATGCATATAAAGCAGATTTCTTAAAATTGCTCCATGAAGTGACAATATTTGTAGCATGAACTAAATGTGAAAAGGAGCAAGTTTGCAGATGAGGTAATCCCCTGCTAAATTATTTGTGCAAGGGAGACCACCTCTCCATTTGATATGTCTAAAATGAATATGCCTCTTCACTCCGCATACCATTATACCGCATGCTGTCACAACGCGGTCGTAACAACGACCGCGTTGTGACAACGCATACCATTACCCCGCAAGTCGTTACAACGATTTGCGGAGGGGGGGCGCTGGATGTTGGAATTGTAAAATTTACTATTCCAACTCCAGTCTGTGCGGACTGTAGGGAAGGTGTTGGATTTTAAATCCAAAACCTTCTCCCCCCTCCGCAAGTCGTTGTAACGACTTGCGGAGTAATGGTATGCGTTGTCACAACACGGTCGTTGTTACGACCGCGTTGTGACAGCATGCGGGGTCACGGATGCGGGGTGAAGGTAGTTTACCGTCTACAATGTTATGAGACTAAATATTCATGTCAAAATTCAGCAGTTATATCAGGCAGTTGGAGCAGCATTGTTTAAGATCTTTCCTTGTCTTGATTATAATTATTAACCCTCTTTGCCAACACAAGGTGTAATCTCTTTCTGAAAGATGTGGTTAAGCATATTTAAAAACAGCTAATCAGGACCCCTACAAATTGTATTGATCTTGATTGGGATCTTGTTGTTCCAGCAGCCTTCCCATTCTTCTGCTTTCATCGCAAATAAAAATGTCACTTTTGTACTGCAGCATTCCAAAACACCCCAAGTCTCTATCTAACTTAGTCATACCTAACCAGTTCCAAAAATCAAATGTCAATATAGAAGTGAAAAGTACTTCCACTATATAAAATCACATACTTTGAGAGGGTCTTTAATCTATTTATTGCTTTCTTCAACTTGCATTAACCTTTCAAATTTCTTTCAATATAGCCGTCAACTCTTCTAAATCTAGTCAGCACAAAGCAGAAATTATTCATTATGTTAATTTCCCCACTAATTGTACCCCAATACATAAACATCTATCTTTGAGAAAAGACTATCTTACACATATGTTTACCAGAAAAATATATATTATTTGCTTTCCTCATGGATAATATGTCAGATATCTTCTAGTTCTGGATCCTCAGTCAAATATCTGATACCAGGCCTAACTCATGAGAGGTGTATAAAAGATAGTTTAGCAGCCTTGTCTAAATGTGGGTCTATTAGGAGATTGAAACTCATAGGTAAGATAAAGTTACAGTAACCTTGTACCTCTGAAACAGGGTAATAACATGTTCTCTCATAAAGATTAGGGTGTTTTACAGTTATTAGTTTAAGATGGACCCTTTAAACATCAAGCTGATTCCTCCTTTAGAGTTATCCATTGAAGTTAAAATGCGTACTTCTCACAACACTTTTACAAAAACAGATTCTCCTCTTTCCCTCTATATCTGGTGTCAAAATATTCATTCTTTAAGCAATAACTTACACCCTCTGATGTTTCACAAGATAAATCAAATTAGATAGAAAAAACTATAAACCACTTTGATACATGCCTCTACCCAAATACCATGGCACTGTATTCTGCTTCCTAAAGTACTACAGTAATATATCGCTTGGTAAAAAATTCCACACCTGGAAAATGCCCTATCCTATCAAACAAAATCTCACTTCACTCCTGTGGAGCCATCTTCTTTTTAAACTCACTTGTCTCTAGGACCCTGGAGGAAAGTAGCTTTGGACCCCTTTTTGAATTTGCAGTAGGATGCATGGTTAGACTGCACTCACATATGTTCTGTGTGACTAATGTATGAAAAAGAAGAAAGAGGAGTACGAGATGTAAAAGTTATCCTCATGATTAATGCAAATCTCATGTGTACTTTAGAGAAGTAACTCACAAATGTGTGCATTAAAAAATATATTGTTAAAAGACAACAAACTACATATGTTTACTTATTTGTTTAATATTACCATCATGACACTAATAATTTAAGATGTGCCATTTAGAACTGTTGAAATATAATATGGCTTAGTTGCTTGAAAAAGGGCGCAAATAATGTAACCTCGGCATTATTAATTTAGCCTAACTGTAGGCCTGAAATGCATTCTCAATATATTTTTTATCTAACATTTAAATTCACATTTTCTTACCAACGTGGATTTTGCATGTGTCATTTGTTCCCTCTTCAGGTGGACACGCCTTTGTTAGTTGAGAGAAAGAGTTATTGTTCCTAGTAGATAGAGAGGCCTGAGAAGAAGAAATGCGATTACAGATGGAGGGCGAGTTCTTGTGGGAGAAGAAGATGGCACCAAGTATGTGTGTAGTAAACCAACGTGTGAACACGTGGGCAGAGAATGACAGCAGGAAGATGCTGGATTAATGGAAAATACCAGTAACACTGTGGGAGGTGCCTTAATTCAGCAATTGCTTATGTTGTAGCATAGTTAGGGACAGCTGACACTCTAGCTTTAGGAAACCTTGAGGTACAGACCTCATCTTTGGCTTTCTGACTTTATTCTACATGACCCTGGTTGGAGAACTTCTTAGGAGGTTCTAACGGCTAACACCTTTTCTCATCTCTACTGAAGGTTACTTTAGGTTAAGATTGCCACTTTAAAGTTGTGTAGGGACAGTTAGGGATTTGTAGGGCCTTTTGCATGAAATTCTGATGCAATCCAACGTGCATTTTTGCTTTCTGATAACATATGTTGCGGTGATCGTGTTCGTCATTTTCTTTTTGTTATATGGGGTGAATCGGTTCCGGATTTGGCTTCCTCTTATTTTCTTTGAATTTCTACACCATAATGCTTAGATTGATGTACATTAATCTGTTTCAAAATTTGAAATAAATGAACTAAGTTGAATTTAGTTCTCAACCTGAGTTCTTGGTATATTGAATACTTTCAAATTTAGCTGTAGTGAAAGGAATTGTGTCGTAACCGCTCATGCTGCAAAATAAGAACCATGGACCAGATCATTGAGGAGTACGGGTTCCAGCTTTCCCAAGTGGTTGTTACAGAAGATTTTTCTGCACTTGAAGTAAGGGACAACTTGGAAATAAATCTAGAATAGCTTTAGATCCTTACCCCATCGTCTCTACTCTAGAGCTTACGATCGAGTATTGGAGGACAAGAAAAATTCCAGTGAACCCAGTGGCAGAGGACAAGTGAGTATTAGCAGGGTTCTACGTGTGTTACAGTTATGCTAGATTGAGGTGAAAAATTGGTTGTGTGATGTCTGGCAGAGATTTTGTGAGAGTTGTGTGACTATGGTGATAATTTGTGTTCGAAGTTGTTATCAGGTCTGACATGACCTAAGATCCAGGGACATATAGTAAGGTGCAGAAGACACCATGTTTTATTTGTCCACTGTGCTTTCTTTGTGGGGGTTTGTTGTGAGACGACGTTGATGACCCCAACTGAGATAGGGAACTTTGATGAATGGGACAATTGTGAACAGTGTGATGGACCTTTTTGCTCAGAAGGGAAACTATACTGATTTAGGTTTCATTTGCGAGTGTGCATTCTTTGAATGATTGAATTCTATTGATTCTTTTAATGAAGCAGACAATTGTTGTTTGAAAGGAAATGCATGTGTGAAGGAATTTAGAAGGAGGGTGAGCTGCTGTGAGGAGTGAGAGTGACATCAGAGTGTGCTGCACAGGGAGAGGTTGGATCAAATATTTGAAATTGTATTGTTGTTGGAACTCCGATGATTTAAATATAAAGTTTAATTGTGGAATGCTAATGATGAAGGCATAATGAGGTGTTTTAAAGCGATAAGAGAGCTTTTTAGAGGAGATGTACATGTTCCTACTAGAATGGGTGAAGAGGCATCCCTGGAGGACACGCCAGCTCACTATATGGCGATAAACATAGGGCTTCACGGTGTAATTTGGCTTACGAATTGGCATAAGATCACAGAAAAAGACGGTGCATTGACATTTCCACACCATGGCACATTTAATTTGAGAATAATCGATCATTTGAGGGACTGTGTTTTAACGGGGTGTCATGTCCCACAAGGGTACACAAAGAGCCCTTACATTGTCTCTGGCCATGCTTTGTAATTCAGTCCTGGCGCAGTATATCGACAACCTCTTGGTTGCCTCGAATATATAGGATGCTTGCAGAATCGATACTATTGCTTTGTTGATCCATCTGGTTGAGAACCATCATAAGTTGTCCCCAAGTAAGTTGCAGTACTGTCTGACCAAAGTCTTATTTTAGGACAGTGAATTGGAAAGGTGTCAGAAAAGTGTTGCAAGAGAGAATATCGGCGATCATGCAAATTAATCCGCCATGTACACAGAAGGAAGTTAGGATGTTTCTGGGAATGGTGAGCTACTGTCGCCAGTTGATACCCAGGTTTTCCCTAGTGACCAAACCTCTCCAGAGTTTGACACACTAGGATGTGTCCGATTTAGTGCCCTGGGACAAAGTTTGTTTGAATGCATTCCTGGAGTTGAGAGACAGCCTCTGCCATGCTCCAGCACTGGGAATGCCAGATTACGACAAAGTGTTTTCGCTCTTCTGCCGTGAAAGTGAGGGCTGTGCTCTCTAAGTGTTGACTGAGTACCATGGAGGTGCCCGTAGACCAGTTGCATACTTGTCAGCTGCTCTAGATCCAGAAGCATCTGCGTCCCCTGGATGTCTCAAACCCGTTGTTGCATCTGGTGTCAGCTTAGAGAGATGCGAAGGCATTGTGATGGGTCATCTGCTTACGGTTTACATTTCTAACTCACACTCAAACTCAACACATGACGAACAGCAGGCTTACACCCTGGGCCGATCTGGCTGTAGCAGGCATGGGGCATTTTCCCGGTGGAATGGAAGGGTGGGGGCTGGTTTTTGACCCGTGGAGGCCAGTTTGGTTACTGGGGCCGATTTTGCAGCAGTGCTGCAATTCGTCCCCCTGTACCAAAAGCGGCCAAACACCCGCCCCCCGGTGGCCAGTTTGGCAGAATTGCCAGGGCTGGTTTCTGTTCTCAGTCCAGACGTGCTTACACATTATGAGCAGGCCATATTGGCAGCTGGGAATGTCACTTTGAAGTAATGTACTATACTCAATCCTGCTACATTGATACCATTGTCAGATTGTGAGGGGAAAGAGACCGAGGGCGAGCATGACTGCCTTTGTGTTCTGAACGATGCGCCAAAGCATGTCCTGACATTGCGGACGAGCCATTAGCCGAGTCTGACCAAATCCAATTTGTGGATGGCTCATGTTTAAGGGACTATAAAGGAAATCTGAGGGCTGCCTATGCTGTCTGCACTGTTTCAGGGCAAAAGCTGCTTGTCTTCAAGGAGTATGCTCCACAAAAGTGGCTGTTTTGATTGGCCTGGGACCACATGATGTGTCTCAGAACTGAGAGTGACAATGTTTACTGACAGTAAGTATGGCTTTGGTGGAATCACTGACATAATATCGAAAGACACAATTTCGACCTACCACATTATCGCCACAAAAATATCGATCACACTAATATCGACATCCTATACTTTTTTAAGAAAACCCACTAATATCGACCCAAAATATCATCAAACACTTACGTCGATATCAGTATTATCGAACTAAAAAATAGTTATAAAAAATATCGAACATGTTTAAAAAAATTACAATATATCAATAATATCGATAACAAGAATATAGACAGCAATAATATTGTTAAAAAAAATATCAACATGTTGAAAACATTTATAAACATACAAAACGTAACCCCGAAAATATATATTTATCAATAAACATACACAACATACAAAATAAATGTAATACAACCTTTTTTAAATTATTTAAAAATATTATCATAAAATATACTAAAAACACACAATAACTATATAAATATTATACCTAAATAAAAAGCACATATTATTTAACATCTAAAACAATATAAATCACATTTACTAGAGCAAAGCAGTAAAAAAAATGCAATAACTGAATCTTAATTAGCTTTTTCCATATATGAAATGCAACAACCAAAACAATTAAAACAATAAATGACAACCAATGAAATGCACACACTATGAAAATACACCAATGAAATTAAACAAACTATTAATTAAACACTATATAAATACACAAAAATGTATCAGTATTCTACACCTCAAACAAAAAGAAACAACAAGGTGAAACTCTGCCCGATTGCTGCCAGAACACAGGACTTCATGAAAGAAAATACTATTTCCTACTACAGAAAGTAAGTAAAATAACATTTGTAATCTGATGCTACTGCTAATGTTCTAAAAGAAATATTTATTCTAACAAAATAATTAATATATATATTTTCAATCTATGTCTCCTCTACAGACAATTCTGAAAACATCCAAATTGCTACAGAACACTGTGAGAAACCGACTTGGAAATAAAGTAAGTATCAAAATAAATTATACTAAAACAATTAGTTAAAATACACAACTAAAGTCCAACTTTATCCCAACTTCCCCCCCACTTTGTGCAAAATTATTAAAATTACTTTTTTTTGTATCAACAGAAATATCATTAACACAACTGAAATCAAACAGCAAATAAAGTGCATCAACATTGAAAACAACTTCAAATTCAACATTGTAAGTATATAAATAACAATGTATATATATATAAATAAATAAAACAGTACAGTAATATTTATAGTAATTTTTAAATACATTTTTCTTAACATAAGAAACATCACAATGACTGAAGGCGCCCAATTCATACCTTTACAAAAAGGAATATTTTTACTATGTTACACGGGTTATGTGTATACCCAGGAAAAACAAACTGGACTGAAAGTAAACTAGAAATGTAGTAAATACTATTCTAATAAGGGGCCGATTCCGAGGTCGGATGGACTCAGGTCCATCCGACATCGGTCAGAAGCCGTAACCGACTGACATGCTGTCGTGGGTTACGGCCCTCCTAGTACGATGCGACCGAACTAATACACATTCCTTAACTAAAAAAAAACACAATCTTTTCCAATCGCATCTTCAAACAACCAAAACCTGTAAAAAAATCTAACAATCCCACCAACACAGACATACACATAAACTATAATACTAATACAAACATTACTTACATTATATTTAAACTCATTTTCACATATTTAGATATTTCTAACCTAGGCCGCTAAACAAACTGACGACATATCCCACAAGCATAACTAACACATAAAACTCACCAAACCTTCAAAAACCTAACACTAGACACACTACCTAGCACCTTCAAATTAATCTAACAGTAAACTTTAAATAAAGAAAATTAAACTTACCTTCCCCGATGCGACGCAGCTTCCGACCGCGAGCTTCTCCCCTCAGAAAAGACCTAAAACAAATGCGAGCGGTTACAAAATACAAGTTATAAACAAAGTATGGCTGCTTTAAACAATAAAGAATAATCTATTACTTTAATAAACTGTTATAACATGATGAATACATTACTAAAAAGAAATGTAAATATACTACAAATTATTACTTACATTTGAAAAATGATGTTATATTTTTTCTACAATGCAAACAAATATTTTATAAGTGAAATAAATGTTAATAAAATGTATACATGTTATGAAAAATGTTTATATTAAATAATTCAATGTAATAATTAATATGTATAAAAGTATACATATGTGTCAAATATATAAAGTCTGAAAAATAAAGATGGTATTCATTTTCTGTATGTCTAACAACATATATTAAACATACTTAATACACATTTTTTTTACTTTTTTCATTACTATGGGGTCTATTACGTTTAATGGAATGTGGGACCGTCCGCCAGGGGTGCGGCAGTCCTGCACCTGCAATTAGGATGCCACCGCCACGGTGGCATTGGCATCTCTCATTCCCATCATAGTTGCGAGTGGAGCTAACAGCACCACCCGCCACAATGCTGGCAATGCACGTTGTGCATTGACATGCACAAGATGACAGGCACCGTGCAGTGCCTGCCACTTTGCCCATGCCAATGCAGGGGGGTACCTTAGGTACCCCATGTGCACCCTCCACCCCCAACACCCTGGGTGCCCGCTACGAGCCCCCAACAGCGAAGACCGCATGCCATGGAAGGACTGATTTCTACTATCATCATAATATGGATGGCACCATATTATGCATGTTTTCCGCCCGGTTGACAAGTCGACCGTCGGAAAAGCAGCGGATGGTCTTTCCGTCTGCCGCGGACCCCCCCCCCAGCCATCATAATATGGCGGGGGGTCTTTGAAGTGTGGATGGTGGGTGGATCACCCCCGCGGAGCTAGCGGTGTCTACCGCTGGCCCAGCGGGGGTGATCCGCCCTCCATCCTAATGGGTCCCTATATGTTTGACAATAAAGAAAATATCAATTAAAAAATTACACATCTCAGTATTTATTTATTAATTATATAATGTTTGGATTTTTTATTAATTCAATCTGTTATTATTTATACACATACCCACTCTACACTACATTAATTATTTTATTTGAAAAAAACTGTCAACATATCTAATTTACTACTCCCACTCCAATTTATATTAAGTCAGGGAAGGTGATGGACACTAAACATATATGATTTACTATTCCCACTCCAATTAGTATTAAAGCAGGGTAGGTGCTGGGCACTAAACATATATAATTTACTATTCGCACTCCAATTAATATTAAATCTGAAAATGTGCTTGACACTAAACAAATTTATTTTAATTATCACAATTACAAAATCATAAAATATGTAAATAGGTTATTCAATATCAAATTTAAAAATCATATTCATAAAAATGAAAATCAAAAAATTTGACTTTATTATTAAAAAATAAACGTTGACTATACTTTGCATCTAACTAATAAATTTTTGATAATTATAGAATGTAAAACATAATTTTATATATAAAATTTAATCACAATTACTATTCCCACTTCAATTAGTATTAAATCAGGGAAGGTGCTGGGCACTAAACATACATATTTTACTATTCCCACTCCAATTGGTATTACATCAGGGAAGGTGCTAGACACTAAACATACATAATTTTCTATTCCCACTCCAATTACTATTAAATCAGGGAAGGTGCTGGACACTAAAAATATGTAATTTACAATTCAATCAATCAATCAATCAATCAGGTGTTTGTTAAGCATGGCTACTCACCCGTAAGGGTCTCAAGGTGCTGGGGGGTGGGGGGGGTCGCAGGTTCCAGCCCATCAAGGAGGGGGTCTATTGAAGAGCCAGGTTTTGAGGTTTCTTGTGAAGATGGAGAGCGATGTTGTCTGTCTGAGGTGGAGCGGAAGGTCGTTCCAGGCTCTGGCCGCGCGGAAGGAGAAGGATCGGCCTCCTGATCTGTTCTTTCTGGTGTGGAGGACCACGGCATAGGAGAGCTTGGCTGTTCGTAGGGTCCTTTGAGGTGCGTAGAATTTGAGTTGGTGTTCAGGTATGCTGGTCCGGTGTCATGAATGGCCTTGTGAGCGTGGGTTAGCATCTTGAAAGTGACTCTAGCTTCGATGGGGAGCCAGTGGAGTGTAAGCAGGTGCTGGGAGATGCCACAGTATCTTGGCAGGTTGAGGACCAGTCTTGCGGTGGCGTTTTGGATGTTCTGTAGCTTGCGGGTGAGGTTTTTGTTTATTCCGGCATAGAGTGCATTGCCGTAGTCAAGCCTGCTGGTGACCAGGGTGTGAGTGACGGTCTTTCTGTGTTCGAGATGGGTCCATTTGAAGGTCTTACGTAGGAGGCGAAGGGTGTGGAAGCTGGAGGATGAGACGGAGTTGATCTGGCAGTCCATTTCGAGCTCTGAGTCCAGGATGATTACCAGGTTGCGTGCATGGTCCGTGGGGGTGGGCGGGCTTCCGAGGGTGGGGGGCCACCAGGTGTAGTTCCAGGTGTGGTGGTTTGGGCCCATGATGAGCACTTCCGTTTTTTTGGGTGTTTAGTTGTGGCAGCTGTTTTTCATCCATTTGGCGACGGCTTCCATGCCTTCTCGAAAGTTGTGTCTGGCGGTGTTGGGTTCGTTGGATAGGGAGAGGATGAGTTGGGTGTCATTTGCGTATGACACAATGTTGATTCTCACTCCAATTAAAAAGAAAAAATCAGGGAAGGTGCTGGACACTAAAAATATTTTATTTGCTATTCCCACTCCAATTAGTATTAAATCAGGGAAGGTGCTGGACTCTAAACATATCTAATTTACTATTCACACTCCAATTAGTATTAAATCAGGGTAGGTGCTGGGCACTAAACATATATAATTTACTATTCCCACTCCAATTAGTATTAAATCAGGGAAGGTGCTGGACACTAAACATACATAATTTACTATTCCCACTCCAATTACTATTAAATCAGGGGAGGTGCTGGGCACTAAAAATATATAATTTACTATTCACACTCCAATTAAAAAGAAAAAATCAGGGAAGGTGCTGGACACTAAAAATATTTTATTTACTACTTCCACTCCAATTAGTATTGAATCAGGGAAGGTGCAGGACTCTAAACATATCTAATTTACTATTCCCACTCCAATTAGTATTAAATCAGAGTAGGTGCTGGACACTAAACATATATAATTTACTATTCCCACTCCAGTTACTATCAAATCAGGGTAGGTGCTGGACACTAAACATATATAATTTACTATTCCCACTCCAATTAGTATTAAATCAGGGAAGGTGCTGGACATTAAACATATATAAATTATTATTCCCACTCCAATTATTTAAAAAATCAGGGAAGGTGTTTACCACTAAGCATATTTAATTAACTATTCCTACTCCAATTACTATTAAATCAGGGTAAATGCTGGACACTAAACATATATAATTTACTATTCCCTCTCCAATTATTATTAAACCTGAAAATGTGCTTGACACTAAACATATTTGTTTTAATATTTCACAATTACAAAATCATACAATATGTAAATAGGTTATTCAATATCAAATTTAAAAATCATATTCATAAAAATGAAAATAAAAAAATGTAACATTATTATTAAAAAATAAAAGTTTACTATATTTTACATCTAACTAATATTTTTTAATAATTATAGAACATAAAACATAATTGTATATATAATATTTAATCACAATTAATAATTGTTTTTTTAATAATTATACATTATTATAAATAATTGAATCTTGTTTTCAATTTCACACATATAATTAAAATTTAAAAATTAATATCTCTTATTTATTAAAAAATTTTCAATTTTTTAATTTGAAATATATATATTTTAAAATAAAAAAACGTAAACAAATTAATCAAACATCACCTAACACAAGATTTAAAAATTGTGTAATTACAACTTAATCATTTATATAAATTTGTGCACATTTTTTTATTTAACAAAAAAATAGATAAAATTCCACACCTTTATTCAATATAAACACAACATAACACGCCTAAAAAACTATTTTTTTAAATTTCTAAATAACTTTCTATTTTCTTAAGTATTCTTAAAAATATTTTAAAACACTCCCCAACCTTTCCCCTATAAACCCAACATCCCACTCCTAAAACAACAATTTACATTTATTTTGTTTATTTTTTATATTTTAAAACACATTTTTTAAAACACTCCCACCCTTATCCCCTATATACCCAACATCACGCTCCTGAAACAACATTTTTAAATAAATTTACAAATTTTTTAAATTGTTCTAATTTTTGAACAACTTTTTTAAAACACTCATCACCCTCTATAAACCCAACATCCCGCTCCTAAAAATTATATTACAATACAAAAATGTATACCATTAATTAACTATTATTATACCAAAAACAAACATATAGCAAAAAATAAAATACTAGAATGATATTTTAACATAACAATATTTTAACAATCAATATTTCACACAACGATATTTCTTACTACACAAAAAATCGATATTTTTTACATCGATATACTTAACATCAATATTTAGTACATTCGATATTCTAATCTCGATATTAATGCATATCAATATAAAAACCCAATATTATGTCTACTTACCACTTTGGTGCGGTGCATGACTTCGGGTAGTTATGGTCCCATAGATGTTTTATTACCTCATCAGGATCCCCCATCCATAATGCGTAGGGTGTGAGAAAGCTGTTGGAGGCTTTACAATTGCTGCGGGAGTTTGCAATTGTTAAGTGTTAAGCTCAATGTAGAAGAAATTATTCTGTCACTCTTGGAAATGGATACTCTGATGAATTGCACGTTATTGTGCTCTGATTGCTTGCAGTTTCAATGGGGAATATGCAAATGAACAGAACGAAGACTCTGTTCTCAACCTGTTAATGACAGTTGCTGATACTTGGAATGAGGTGAAGAGGTTGAAGAGGAGGTTGCTGAGGAAGTACAATCGGGCTGGATCAGGGAAGGATATCTATAGATGGAGGATGGCATTTGTGTATCTGAAGATGGGAGACCAGTGTTGCCCAATAGTTTGTTACATCCAATGGCTAGGCATATCCATGGACTGACACATGTGGGAAGGGATGCAATGGTTACGTTTTTAAGGCATACATGGTTTAAGCTCAGATTTTGAGTGATTGCTGAGGCGTTGTGTCACAGATGTGTGACTTGTCAGCTATTGAATATGGGTAAAAGGACCGCAGTTACTCTGAGTCATATTGGAAGGTCTGGAGGGCCGTTTATTCGGATGCAATTGGACTTTGTTGAGATGCCTGTTCTTAATGAACAGAGGTGTATTTTGGTGGTGGTGTGCATATTTTTTCGGTGAGTAGAAGCCTATCCTACAAGAAGATCTGACAGTCTTACAGTGGCCAAATTACTGTTGAGGGAAATTATCCCAAGATTCGGATCTCCGACTACTTTGGGGTTAGACTGAGGGTCTCATTTTAATAGAGATCATGAAATTGTTGTGTGCAGCTTTACAAGTGGAACAGAGACTGCAATGCAGTTATCGGCCGGAGGCTTCTGGTATAGTAGCTAGCCATGCAGTCAATCTACTAAGCCATTTAAAACAGACCCCCATTGGAATACTTTGCAGGCCTAACACCCGAGCAAGATGACAATAATACCTCTCCATTTTAATAATGGCAAATGTTTGCAATTTATTACTATTCATTACCTTTAATTTGTCAGGAACAAGCTCTTCGATGTCAATGGATGTAGTCCAAAAGTGTTCTATTAATTGAGCCATTGCCGCTCATCACTGTGCCATTGCTGTCATATTATACAACTGTGGTGACTAAACAAGCATTTTTGAGTAGTTTGCGAGAACGCTTTTTCTTTTTTTCTCATAGTACCAAGGTTTGAAAACAGACTACAGTCCCTCTAGGTTACTTTCTATTAGCTGACGCCTCAGGTGATATATGATGCTTCCAATATATTTCTTGAAATTATTCTACATAGGGGCCAATTCCGAATCCAGCCGCAAAACGTACCGACCAACACGGACCTGGAACGGAGACCGACCGACACGGACCGGTGCAGTACGACCCGTGCAGTACGATGCAACGCCTTTGAATTACAACCGACACGTACGGAATACAAGCAGTACGACCGAGCCGTAGGGAAAACAATGATTCGCCCGGAAACCGGACGCGATTCGCACCGACCGACAAGCAGCAGGAATGAACCCGACTGACACGTACCTGCGATGTCCGATCCGCGCAGTACGATGCAATGCGTGTAAAACCAGACCGACCCAAGCCGCATGACCGACACGCACAGAAAACAGGGACCTGAAGCAATAGAGATCTCCGCGTCCGACGCGTATGAAACACAGAAGAAAGTCAGCGTGAAAGACCCGGAGAAGCACACACGAGCCAACATCAGCGTCCGTCTCGATCAGAAGAACGTCTCCTTCATGCCTAGAAAACCCAAAGGAAAAAATAAAAAAAAAGGACCAAACAATCAATGACAAATTCATTAAATATCCCCAAAAAAACTTTGAACAAAGACACTCCCACAGCTCCACCTATATAAAGGACACCAATCACTACCATGATCCTTTGCAAATTCAAGACAACAGCCAGCACAGAACACCATCAGACAGCAACCACAGACACACTCACAACTTACCCATCACACAACTTTCTCACCATTAGCACCTCAACAAAAGCACTCACACATACACCTAGCAAAACTGACACTCACCCACCCTCACTTGCACCCTCACATACACATCACTCACCACCACTACCCATCACTATGCCCCCAAAGAAGAATCCAAAGTTCACAGATAGTGAGTTAGAAGTGCTGGTAGACAAGATTATCAGAGTAGAGCCACATTTGTTTGGTACATTGGTCCAAAGGACCCCCATGACACAGAAAACAAAGATGTGGGTGAGGATCGTGGACAAGGTGAACGCACAAGCACCAATGTTGCGCACAAAGGATGATATCCAGAACAGGTGGTATGACGTGGCAGGAGGGTCAAGAAACTCATCGAGAAAGATCACGCCTTGAGTCAGCGCACTGGTGGTGGCCCTCCTGCCAAACCAGTATACTTCAGGTCCTGGGAGGAAAAGGTGCGGGACATTCTACCACCAGAGAGTGTCCATGGTCTATCAGATATACCAGAGCCTTGTGAGTACACAACCAATATACACAATATTGTGTGGCAAGGGGACAGGGAAACCATGCAACATTAGCAAAGCCACAGTAACCAATAGATAATCATCCCAAGATGTGAATGCTAGTCAGACAAACACAATACCTGCCATCTCATAGTGACTTGTAACTGTGTCATGACATGGACAAACCTACCAACAAATAGAGCAAGGCAGTGGCACAAATCTAAATAAACACTGTCAGACAGTTTGCCAACACAAACACACTACCTCACAGTGCAGCTGACTGACAGGAAGGAATAGTGAGTATGCAGGTGATGTGAGTGTATCCAAAAGCATGATGGGGTTTGTAGTCACAGATAATGCTCCCCCTCCCAATTGGCCCATCAAGACCTCTCTGAACCATGCCCACATCACAGGGAGTGGAAAATGACTGACAAGATGGCTAACACTGGGTCCTGCTGTGGGGAGCACAAGGTGCTGGTAGGGGTTGTGCGCAAATCAGAAGCAGGACACCACTGCCTGACATCCTGAAAGCCAACTTGCGCGCCCTCCAATGGAAGCACGTTTCATGGTGGGCTGTCTGGCTGGGTGGGAAGGAGGACTGACACCTCTGACCATACTTACCAGCATGTGGAGACACACACACCCCTCAACACAAACTCCACACAACTCACTGGGTATAATGCATTGACTCACACTGTAGTGAAATTTCACCCAAAGATACACCGCACTGGGTTCTGCCGTGTGAAGGACAGGGGCAATCTTTGGACTTGTAGCCAAACAAACACCAAGACTTCACAGTCAGCCATCTTGCCATTGCTGTCACACTCCCTCACAGAGAAGCCAAAAGGAAGGAAGTATGGGCATGCTGGGAAGGGGGTGTAGCCAAAAGCATGATGGGAGTTGCAGTCACAGACATTCCCCCCCACCCACATGGCCCAGCAAGCTCACACTGAACCATGCTCGCCTCACAGGGAGTGGGAATCGACTGACAAGATGTCTGATACTGGGCTCTGTTGTGGGGAGCACAAGGCCCTGCTGGGAACTGGGCACCAAAAAACACCAGGACTGCACAGTCAGTCATCTTGCCATTGCTGTCACACTCCCTCACAGGGAAGCAGAGTCAAAAGGAAGGAAGTATGGGCATGCTGGGAAGGGGGGTGTAGCCAAAAGCATGATGGGAGTTGCAGTCACAGACATTCCCCACCCACCCACATGGCCCAGCAAGCTCACACTGAACCATGCTCGCCTCACAGGGAGTGGGAATGGACTGACAAAATGTCTGACATTGGGCTCCGTTGTGGGGAGCACAAGACCCTGCTGGGAACTGGGCACCAACAAACACCAGGACTGCACTGACTGACATCCTGAACGTTAACCTGCACCCACTGCAATGGTGGCACTCTTCATGTTGGGCTAACTGGCCTGGGGGAGAAGGAGGTCCTGACTTGAAAACAAATAACACCAATGCTGGCCATACACACTCCTTCTATGCTAAAACACATTGCACACGTGGTACCAGTCACTCACAAAGATAATGCCTGGGCAAGATGTCTGACACATGGGCCTGATAAATGATGTGGATGAAAATCACACATATGCACTGGCCAACCCAAACACGGTCGCACACACAACCATTGCAACCATATGTTCAAACTCACTGTCTGGGGATGCAGTGTCCAGGGGTGCCCCCTGGCCTGGTTGTGGAGGTGTGTCTTGCAGATGACAAGTGTGGAGATCCATATATAGTACATTGCACAAAACACACAGGAACTCACATATACATCATTGACAGGGGACATCTGACAGTGAATGGAATGGACACACCAATATAGCCGACACCATAGCATGGTCTCATTCACACTTGGTGCTGTTGTGAGCTGCATTCCACTCCTATATCGTGCTGCAACATATGCATCCTTCAAACAACACACCACTCACTGACATAGACACTGTAGACACAAGGTCTAACCTGGACTGCATTGGAGGAGACATGCTACTCACAGCAGACAAACCGCAACACACACACCACCGTCTCTCACTGTCATGAGCATTGAAAAGCCAGAGTGCTTCCTTGCCAAATCCATGTCACCATGGAGAACATTGACAAGTCAAATCACATATGCACGTACAAAACTCAGCACCAGACTCATTAACGATGGTGACATCATCACTTGTATGAAATGAGATGGGAACTAGGAACACTGTAAAAAAACACTTTCTCCCAAGAGATCACAGGCATACCGGACTGTGACCATGTCGTACCAATACACCAATGTGACACACAAAGACTAGCAAAATCTGCTACCACACATGCCCTAATCTTACAACATATCATCAGTGGAATTGCACATATGTCCTTGTTAAAGGTCAAATGTCTACAGGGATGACACACCTGAGTCAGCATCGTGATGGCCCTTGAGTAGCAATGGCCATGTACAGCCAAATCTATACATGAGCTGGGCATGCACACACTTCGACATGCACATTGAAATGTTTCATGTTGGCTGTGCATTGTGCCACAACAATATCAATCTCTGTCCGTGACAACTTTGGACAAAACAGTGTACAAGCACGCATCCTGACGTACAGTAAAAAAAATTCATGTATGTGAACCATTGATGCCTGTAGAAACATAACTTACATTGTGTGTCTCTTCTGAACACAGGTGGTGCTGGGGGCACAGCAGCAAATGAAGAGAAGTCCCTGTCCCAGACTCTGGTGAACTCTCAGCTCTCTGGTGTGGATCCGTCTCTGTCCTCTTTGGATGACGAAGAACAACCTGGTACCTCCGGTGTGAGTCATCATGCAGCACCAGCAGTACAAACATCTGCACCCCCTGTACCCACGCCTCCAGCATCTGGCAACAGACAGGGCACCCCCGCCAACACGGACAGACCAAAGACACAGAATACCGACAGCACAGGGAAACAGGACACCCAGGAAGCTACGGACAACACCACCAGTAACAAAACCCAAGGGGGCCCAGTGTCACCTGTGTGTGCCACTGCAGGTCCTGCCCGTGTGGCTAGGGGTGCTGGGAGGGGTGTTAGGCAGAAGGCGCGGCTTGCAGAGGGGTCTGGACTGCATGATGACCCCCCACTGGCATGCATCCTAGATGCATACCAGGCTAGCACCGGAGGGGATTCGGCCAGGTAGTGCGAATCCTCAAGGACATTCAACAGGAACAGGCTGCCCATCATGCCCGCATGGAGGCAAAGTGGGATGCACTTACTGCGGTGCATCGGGACATACTCACATGCCTCCGCCAGATAAGCACCCAACATGTCCAGACCTCCCTGTGTGGCCACAAGCAAGATCTGCCAGTGCCACAGGGAGGGAGGATGACTCTGGCGGAGAGTCCTCTGCACCGCAGTTGCCTGCACCTGACGGTCCCCCCCCCGAAGAAGAAGAGGGGTCATTCGAAGAAGGACAAGTGAGACGCAGATGTCCATGCACATCCCCCAGGGCCTCAGAACCTGTTCTGGAAAATGTTCTTTGTGCGCAAACCATTCACCTTGTCGTATCTAACACAACTCGCCTACATGACATGGAGGGTTCATGTTGGTCCAATGTAGCAGATGACTGTGGACTTTACTCTGGACATTTCAGCTACCAACACTTCCAACTCTACTGTGAACTTTAGATTCAAACCCAATGTACAGCACCCACCATCCTGTGCACTATCCTCACAAATGTTTGTATATAAACTCACCAGTACACTAAACTTGCCTCTGTTGTGATTCCAACTAGTTATGTGTCATGGAGATGTTGATCTGCTAAACAACACAGTGCATGCCAAATACTACAGCAATGTGATCACTGTTATGTGAGTCATGGTGATGTGACACATGTGAGGGAGACACACCACTATGGCACCACAACACATACTCACCATGGCCATGTAACTCATCCCACACAATGATGTGGACCTGAAATACATTGGAATGCACAGACACCACACCTATCCACAGTCAGTGGTAACAATCCCACAGGTGAGGTAAGCAAATGTCAGTCAGATGTGGGAAGACAGACAACGCACATAACAAAGCGTAGCACAGGTTCATTACACATCAGCAACATGTTTATTCCACAACAGTTGCAAGGTAATTCTACGTTTCAGTGGACACACTGTCACAAAGTGTCGGAGAATTGAAGTCCAGGGGTGTGTGGTACATCACTTGATGGGAATTGAAAACTTCTAACCTGGTGTTGGATTCTGGGTGTTGGGGGTCAGTGTTGACCAAACAACAGGCAAAGTACCCTGGGAAGGACAGACACAAGACAGTCAAAAGTACAGCAGAACAGGAGAGAAATGCAATACACATGCATAAAACATGTCAAAATAAACCTACACAGAAACAAGTTAGCAGTTCGACACTATTGTGGAGTACAGACCACCTGAAAGGAGACATCACTGCACACATCCAGTCAAGTAGCACACAGACACACTCAAACAGCAACAGAGCAGCCCCAACACATTTCAGGCTAACTCAATAATTGACATAACAACCCTGTAAACTCACATTCAGGTGAAGAAGTTGTTGATGAGCTGTGTGCGGACATCACCCTCATCATCATCATCACTTGGCATCATGGCCCAGGCCTGGATCAGCCACAGGTGGCGAAGGTAGGTCATCGTCATCCTGGATGAAAGGTAACTTCTTCCACACTGCCATGTTGTGTAGCATGCAGCATACAAGGATAATTTTGCACACCTTTGCAGGGTCATATGGGAGGGCCCCTCTGGTCTTGTCCAGGCAGCGGAAGCGGCTTTTCAGGAGACCAAAGGTCCGCTCAATCACCCTCCTGGTCCGACAATGTGCCTCATTGTAGCGCATCTCGGCTGGTGTCACAGGGTTCCTGAGGGGTGTCAGCAACCACGGCATGTTGGGGTATCCGGAGTCACCTACATACAAACAATTGAACAATTAGCTGAGTTTTGAAAGAGGGTGGAATACAACATTACGAAACACACACAGTGGTAAACAGCCAGTACACACCAACAAGCCAGGCACGCTGGTCTGGCATCTGTGACATCAGCATTGCAATGCGACTACTCCTCATGATGTACATGATGTAGGCATCGTGCACAGATCCGGGGAAACATGCACACACATGTGTGATACACATGTCTGCAAGACATACCACCAGAGCATTGATGAAGTGGAAATGTTTCCTGTTCCGGTATGCCTGCTCATGTGCCCGTGGTGGTACCAGGGCCACATATGTACCATCAATAGATCCGATGACGTTCAGCATCCTCCCCAGTGTATAAAAAGCATCCTTTATGTCAGTGAGTTGACCTGGGCTAGGAAACTTGATGTACAGGTCAAGGAAATGCAACATCCCCTCCAAGACATCGCATGGCACACAACTGAACATAGTTTGCAACATACCACCAGCAGTAGCCACAGTGTACTGGAAGGTACCAGTAGCAAAGAAGTGCAGGGCTGCCATCACCTTCACCTCTGGGGTCAGTGCTGTAGGTTATGTCCAGCCAGGTAGCAGATGTGGCGCCAACTGCTCCGCCAGCTCCTTAATCACTGAACTGGTGAAGCGGTACCGTCGGATGCAGTCACGTTCCTGCATGGTTTCAAGGTCTGGGAACGGTCTATGGACAGCTTGTGCCCTGCAGTACAGAGATGAACAAAGGAAGATTGTCGATTCATCCACCCATGTAGCTATGACGAAGCAAAATATCACATGATACATCATGACAATACACAATGTACTGAGGTGTGTGCTGTTGGGTATGGACACATATGTCACCTACATGCACATCACCTCACATCTCAAGTCCACATGTCTACATAAGTTCCATGTAGTGCAATGGCCAATCATTGGGCTGTGTCACAGTACCTATGTACTGCTGTCACGTTAGAAAACACACACCACAGTGACAAGTGAGGCCTGATGTCACCCAGGCATCACAGCTCTTTGACATGCAGATACCCAGGGTCCCTGTATTGCCACATGGACACTGGCATGACATGGCGTATCATGCACATGCCACAAAACAACCATGAGCCCCACAGGTAGTGGCCACTGTTGTCTCTGCAGGCCCTACCTGGACGTCTCGTAGACACACACACAACATCAATGTTGATGCACAAACCACATGGATGTGGAGACTGTCTCCCATTGGGCACATTTGATCAGCCACATCTGAGACACAACATGCACACAGACTGTGGGTGTACATCTGAATTGTGGCTATAGGTCTCACTGTGACGTACATACCATCACACCCAGGACTCAGGGTGTATGTGACATGTCCTAAACATATCCAACCTGTAACTGTGTCCATGACTCATGACCATAACTGTACAGTTGCACATCACAGTGGTAATGTGCACAACACTCAGAGGATTCTGTCCCCATGAACACGTGCACAGCCTGGGAGTGGCTGCACAAAAGTGCCACACAACAAACCAAATGTTGCCCCCCCAAAACACACAGGTAATGCAGCCTTAAATGCCATGGGACACAGTGTGGCACATGCTGTAGTGTGGTAGGTGTGCACCTGAGTCCCTGGCAAGTAATTGTGTGTGGAAGCCGTCAAAAAGTCACACCAATGTCAACCAACGTGGGTGACTTCTACAGAGACGCATTGCACAGTTCTTGACCGAGCCGTGCGTACGCTTAGCCATTGACTGCAATGAGAACCGATGCGGGTGACTATCATGCATACGCGTTGCACAGTTCAGGACCAAGCCATGCGTACGCTTAGCCATTGACTGCAATGAGAACCGATGCGGGTGACTAACATGCGTACGCATTGCACAGTTCAGGACAGAGCCGTGCGTACGCTTAGCCATTGACTGCAATGAGAACCGATGCGGGTGACTATCATGCAAACACGTCGTGCAGGCATGGACAGAGCCGTGCGTACGCTTAGCCATTGACTGCAATGAGAACAGATGCGGGTGACTATCATGCATGAGCGTCGTGCAGGCATGGACCGAGCCCTGTGCACACCTTGGCCATTGAATCGTATGGAGACGGGTGCGAGTGGATTTTCAAACTACGTGTTGTACAGTCAGTTGACTGAGCAGTGCACACCCATTGGCTCTGGACTGTCATGGAGACGGACGCAAAACTTGTACGAGTTGTGCGCTGGAAATTCAGTTGGATGCCTACAACAATTTTGCAATTTCTAGGGTTTTATGAAGGTGAAGATTTGAACAATGCGGAAGACGTGTATGAGTCGTACAATTCCATGGATTGGCCAGATTCATAGAATGCAACCATGTTGGACCTATCACTTGGGACACATGGCACATATTCTGCCTCTGCAGCACAGATATAAGGCTGGCTGGCCCCCAGGGAGCCCACTTGCCTGCACTACATGCTACTGGACCACATCTCTGCTACCACTGCTGCAGTCTCTGCATCCTCTGGCTACTGCTATGGCCCGTACTCTGGAGAGGGACCCAGCCTTCACTGAGGAGGAGAACCAGGCCCTGCTGGATGGGCTCCTTCCACAGTACAGCAAGCTGTATGGGAAACCAGGGGAGCAGGTGAGTGTGCAGTCCACTGCCTTCCTAATTGTGCATGTTGTCTGACTAGCAGTACTAGCAGTGTGTACACCAGTGGCAAGCGTACTCACTGAGTACTTTCATCCCCCCAAGTGTGTAGGTACATGTAATGAACAGGTGTTCTGCAGCAAAAGTGCATTTGTGCAAGCTTCAACTTCCCAGGCAATGTTAACATGTCAGACATGCAGGGCATTTGTCCATTTCCATGGGTGCACTACCTGTGTATCTCATCTTCCTTTGTGATGACGACATGTATATCCAACTGTGTGCAGCACAAATATGGGGCATGTGTGTTAATGGACTTTTAACTTTGTCATCCTCACAGGTTGATGCCCAACAGAAGCAGGAGATCTGGCTGAACATCGCTCGGACAGTTCGGTCAGCGGGGGTCTACAAGCGCCGGATCCGCAACTGCCAGAAGAGGTTGCAGGACCTTCGGGGCTGGACCCGGAGGATCGCAAGGGCACTGTGTCTCTGCAGTCAGCTACGCTTCAGGTTCCTGACAGCATCTGTTACCGTGACTCTGTTGTGTGTTTTATGGGTGGGTCAATTGTTTACACAATGCCTGAGATCTGACATGTGATCTGTGTGTGCCCTTGATATGTATTCCAATTGCTGGTCTGATTTGCCACATGTGCTTGGAGTATTTCAAACACACCCATGCAGCAGGGGACTCCAAATTGTGGGCCTCATGAGTATGTATATCAAGTATGTCACACTTGCTTAGCCACCTGACTACTGTTCAGGGTTATACACTGTTTCACGTAGACCTGGGCAGTCATGCCTACTCAAGGGAATTTAGAAACACTCTGTAATCCCACTCCTGTGTATCAACTTACAGGTTGTGCTTAGTGACATGTGCCTTCAGGTGTCTGCCTCTGTGCCATTGTGGTGTGGCTTCCTTTTCAGGACAACTGGGGTGTTCATGTGTTTGAGGGTCAGCAGGACATCTGAGATGTGACTATAAGAGAAAAGACGTGTGTGACATATAGGTGTGTGATCACTTGACAGTGCACAATGGTATATGCAACTGTGAACTTCAGGCAGCTGTGTTTCATGCACAGCAGACTGTGATGTGCTCATGTACAGGGAGTTGTGTTCACAGAGACTCATATGTCTGTTTTGTATGATGTTGGGTCATCTGGGTCCGGGATATGTTGTTTGCAGGGGATGGACAAGTGCACTTGTCAGCTGCAGAGTTTGCTTTACCATGACCTATGATTGTGACACAGTGCATACTGTTGTTGTCTGGATACCCTGCCCCTGTGGCAGGAGACAGTGATGACTGACTTTCCAGGCATGCCAGTGCCATGGCATTTAACTTGCTATGAGTGATCCTGCATTTGGGTCAAATATGCTCCATGCACCCCATTGAGGCATTGACTATCAGACAGTTTTTGGATCGTGCACAGGCCAAAGGTTGGACAATTTGCAATGTTGTCAGGTGCCACAGAGGTATCACTCTCAAATCCCAAAGAGTGTATGAAATCGGGAATCACATGCGTTAACTGACAACAGTCAACGTCCCTCTGGGCGCGCCGTGAATACTTCGCTGGAAGCGAATTAAATGTTTGTTTAGGATTAATGAGACATGGAGGTTAATCTTCAATTCCAAGCTTTAATTCATGGAAGTTAGGATCAGTTCATGTGATCAAGTGGTGAAAATTGCATTCATGGGATAACATCACAGTGTTAAATCTCCACTCGGGTGTTAAACTCAGTCCCAATGCATTTCGGGCCCCTCTGGCCCTTCATCAGGGGTACCTATGTTGTAAAGAAATATGTACATATCAGTAAGTTGCAAAATGAGGAATCAACCAATATTAACAAAAGAAAAAAGGACTTTGCCTAACAAAGGTAGGTTTACGCTCAACAGGTCACAATGTATCAATGTTTGCTAAATAAACAATATCGCCGAACTCAACGGTTAGTCATACTTTCAAGGTGACGTGAAAAGGTGCTGGTGATATACCTGGAAAAAAACAATGATCGTGGATGTTTCAGATAAACCCTCTGACGGTGAAATATATAAACAATAGAAGGAACAGTTCACCCTTGAGCGTGTACCGTAGTGAATCAGAAAGTAAGAACGGAAAAACGTGCCGGGCGTGCCCAAACTTAGTCAAAAGACCCATGTGGTGTGTAGAAAACGCTCAGTGCAAGACTCAGGAAGATGCAAGGAAAGTTGAAAAGCGAGAAAGAAGCGGATTCAGAATAATCGAGTTCGAGAGGATACGCTGGAGCGAACGAAAGGCTCACTGTTGAAGCAAAAGCTCTGTACCTGATGTGTTCAAATGGTGTCGGTCAGTCTCGCATCGGGGTTTGCTAGAGTATTGTGGGACGTGCTCTTAAAAAACGAAACACCGGAAGTGACGTGAACGGTAGTGGGATTACGAGTGTGTGTTTAAAGTAACTGGTCAAGCATGGGCGCCATCTTGTAGGGGGAAGAATGAATCGGCTGTGGGTACCGAATGGCTCGTAACAAATAAGTATATTGACTTCAATGTGAGTGCTCATGTAAAAAAGGAAGGAAGAAACATAAAAAATGGTAATCACACAAAAGTAAGCGAACATTGATAACAACGAGATAGTGCTTATAGTTCAAAGGTAGCAAGCAAATTCCAAGCGGTCATTGAGACCCTTCGGCTTCATGGACTCCAGTTTGTAAATCCAGTAAATCTCGCGTTGCAACAAGAAGGAGTTGTTGTCTCTACCTTCTCTTTTCATTACAGTTTCTAAGACCAAAAATTTGAGTTGGGCGATGCTGTGTTGGTTTTCTAGAAAATGCATCGCTACGGTGGATCTGGGGTTGCTGGTGCGTATATTACTCTTATGTTCATGGATGCGGGTTTTTATCTTTCTTTTGGTTTTGCCCACATAAACAAGGCCACAAGGGCATTTTAATAAGTATATTACATTGGTGGTGTCACAGGTCGCATTGACTTGAAGCTTGATCGGCGTGCCCCTCATGGGGTGTGAAATTTTTTGACCCTTGATGATGTTATTGCAATTGCTGCAATTCAAACAGGGAACTGTCCCTCGAAATGTCATGGTTGGATTTTCGATTTTGGGTCGAATCAATTCCTGTATGTTTTTATTCCTAGTGTGTGCAAACATTGGTGGATTGCTGAAGATGCCATTGAAATCGGTTTCAAGGGCCAAAACTGGCCAGTGTCTCTTAATAGTTTGCTTGAATCTGTGACTCATGGTTGAGAAGCGGGAGACTACTACCATGCGATGATGTTCACTTCGTATGGTGGGTTGCAATAAAGTTTCACGTGATGCATTGGCCACTTTAGTGACAGCGCTTTGTAAAATGGCTTGAGGATAACCACGGGTGGCGAAACGTTGTATCATTGACTGTGTTTGTATTTGAGACTCAGAAGGATCAGATACTATTCTTTTCACTCTTAGCAGTTGTGAGAATGGTAGGTGATTTTTCAAAGATGGTTGGTGAAAGCTTGTATAGTGTAAAAGGTTATTGCGATCGGTTGATTTCCTGAAGACAGATGTGGTAATCTGTTCGTCCTGGATTCTCAACAGAAC
The DNA here is from genome assembly GCF_964204655.1 of Triturus cristatus. Lineage (NCBI taxonomy): Eukaryota > Metazoa > Chordata > Amphibia > Caudata > Salamandridae > Triturus > Triturus cristatus. The sequence continues at coordinate 1,075,560,424 of NC_140591.1, read as the reverse complement.
GTCCAGGTAAGTGATGGAAGTATCATCAACATTGAAGGTGAATTGAATGCGATCATTGATCAGGTTCAAGTTATCCAAAGCTGCCCCGAGAGAGTTACGGGGGCCGAACCATAGGACAAAAATGTCATCTATGTAGCGCAATAAAATGCGTGCGTGTTTCTTCCAAGTGTCCAGGCTTAAGATGAATTTGTTTTCAAATGCATGCATGAAAAGGTTGGCATAGGTCGGTGCGGCGCAATTGCCCATCGATGTGCCAGATAGCTGCAAATAATAAGTGTCATTCCATCTAAAATAACTCTGATACAGGGTGAAAGAAAGAAGTTCCATCAAAAAAAGTTGAAAATCGTGATCTAACTCGGACTGTAACAATGTTTCTTCGATGGCTTCAATGCCCAAATTGTGGGGGATCGAGGTATAAAGTGACTTAACATCGATCGTGCACAACCAAACTTCCTCTTCCTTGGGTAGTACAATTTGATTGATCTTAATCAGGAAATCGGTTGTGTCTTTGACATATGACTCCATCTGTTGAACAAATGTTTGTAAATGGATGTCCAAAAATTTGCCTACAGATTCGTGTATGCTGCCTCTTGTGGAAACTATTGGACGCATGGGTGGATGTCTCAAATCCTTATGAATTTTGGGTAGCATATGTAGGGTGGGCGTTCTGGGATGTGAAGAGATCAGGAACTTTTTTGTTTTTTCATCGATGATGCCGTTCGCCACAGCTTTGTTTATTACCTCTTGTAATAAAGTTTGAAAAGTGGCAGTGGGATCCTGTTGCAAAACCATGTAAGTGTCTTTGTCATTTACTTGTAAGTTGACTTGAGCTTGGTAGAAAGACATGTCCATTATGACTAGGGCGCCGCCCTTGTCTGCTTTTCGACAAATGATGTCACGGTTGCCAGCCAGTTTATCTAGTATTGCTCTCTCCTTGTTGGTTAAATTCTGGAGTTTAGATCGTTTCTTGAAATTGAAAGATTGTATATCCTTTTTTACCAAGTTTTCGAAGGAATCAAGTGTTTTATGTGAGATGGGTGCCTGGTAAGTGCTCTTGACGTGAAGATGTTTCAAAAGGTGAGTTTCGTTAGACTTGGGAGTCTGTATCACGTTCTCAAAAAAGTGTCTCAATCGGAGGTTGCGCATGAGTTTGAATAGACTGATATCTAATTCCAATTTATTTGTATGGAAAGTAGGAACAAACGAAGTCCCCTTTTGTAGTATGCGCGTTTCCATTTCTGTCATTCGATAATTGGAGATATTGATGACTAGTTGCTCAGAATCTACAGTTTCTTCCCTTTGTTCCGTCGACTCGTCGAGGGTTGTGCCTTGGGACTGGGCATGGATGGAGCGTCTTTTGCCCCTCCTGGGTCTAGTTGGTCTTTTTGGCCCACCTCTAAAAAAGGCACATTGATGTCAGATTGAGTTGAGATGGTGCTTGCAGGTTGTATGGTACTCGCTGGGTGCGTGGTCGCAGTGGGTTGACCAGTGGGACGCCGTTCACCATCTGAAGACGAGGTGTCAGTCTCCGTGTTGGGGTTGAATGGTCTGTTTTGCCGTCGTCTAGCGTAGACCTCGGCCCACGAGTATACCTCACCCATCTTGTAGTCCACGGTGTCACGTTTGTATTTCCGGATTTTTCTTTCACTGATTTCTTCTGTGTATCTGTCTAATTGTGTGTTGAGATCCTCCAGAATTTTACCCCAGTCATCTGATGCGATCAGTTCCCGGAGTCCAGTTTTGGTTTGTGCGATGTCCTTGTTAAGCTCTTCCAGAACTCTTGACAGTTCCTCTATGATTAATAAAATGAGGTCTAAGGAACACTTATTCAATATGGCATACCAGCGTTCCACGAACTTTGGGCTGTTTCTACATAAAAGAGGTTTTAATGGTACTCGAAGACCCCTTGGGATCCGCTGTGCTCGGTGATATTTGATCAGCGTGCTGGCGTGGAGTCGTTGGTTGATCTCACGTTTGCTGAGATATAACAGTTGGCGTAAGCTGTTTTCTTTGTTTCTTTTGTTGATCAATGGTGTGCTGTCCTCATTGATAAGTGCATAAATCTTGGAGGCGTCGTCATCTGCGAATGCAAATGTATCGGCCCGTAAATCTGTTAGGCGTGCTATGTCATCGTAAGCCATGTTGAACGGATTAGCTGGGAAGGTCGTGCTACGAGCCGGTGGGTTGAAAAAAGATATATCATACAGTTTTTGGATCGTGCACAGGCCAAAGGTTGGACAATTTGCAATGTTGTCAGGTGCCACAGATGTATCACTCTCAAATCCCAAAGAGTGTATGAAATCGGGAATCACATGCGTTAACTGACAACAGTCAACGTCCCTCTGGGCGCGCCGTGAATACTTCGCTGGAAGCGAATTAAATGTTTGTTTAGGATTAATGAGACATGGAGGTTAATCTTCAATTCCAAGCTTTAATTCATGGAAGTTAGGATCAGTTCATGTGATCAAGTGGTGAAAATTGCATTCATGGGATAACATCACAGTGTTAAATCTCCACTCGGGTGTTAAACTCAGTCCCAATGCATTTCGGGCCCCTCTGGCCCTTCATCAGGGGTACCTATGTTGTAAAGAAATATGTACATATCAGTAAGTTGCAAAATGAGGAATCAACCAATATTAACAAAAGAAAAAAGGACTTTGCCTAACAAAGGTTGGACAATTTGCAATGTTGTCAGGTGCCACAGATGTATCACTCTCAAATCCCAAAGAGTGTATGAAATCGGGAATCACATGCGTTAACTGACAACAGTCAACGTCCCTCTGGGCGCGCCGTGAATACTTCGCTGGAAGCGAATTAAATGTTTGTTTAGGATTAATGAGACATGGAGGTTAATCTTCAATTCCAAGCTTTAATTCATGGAAGTTAGGATCAGTTCATGTGATCAAGTGGTGAAAATTGCATTCATGGGATAACATCACAGTGTTAAATCTCCACTCGGGTGTTAAACTCAGTCCCAATGCATTTCGGGCCCCTCTGGCCCTTCATCAGGGGTACCTATGTTGTAAAGAAATATGTACATATCAGTAAGTTGCAAAATGAGGAATCAACCAATATTAACAAAAGAAAAAAGGACTTTGCCTAACAAAGGTAGGTTTACGCTCAACAGATCACAATACTCTAGCAAACCCCGATGCGAGACTGACCGACACCATTTGAACACATCAGGTACAGAGCTTTTGCTTCAACAGTGAGCCTTTCGTTCGCTCCAGCGTATCCTCTCGAACTCGATTATTCTGAATCCGCTTCTTTCTCGCTTTTCAACTTTCCTTGCATCTTCCTGAGTCTTGCACTGAGCGTTTTCTACACACCACATGGGTCTTTTGACTAAGTTTGGGCACGCCCGGCACGTTTTTCCGTTCTTACTTTCTGATTCACTACGGTACACGCTCAAGGGTGAACTGTTCCTTCTATTGTTTATATATTTCACCGTCAGAGGGTTTATCTGAAACATCCACGATCATTGGTTTTTTCCAGGTATATCACCAGCACCTTTTCACGTCACCTTGAAAGTATGACTAACCGTTGAGTTCGGCGATATTGTTTATTTAGCAAACATTGATACATTGTGATCTGTTGAGCGTAAACCTACCTTTGTTAGGCAAAGTCCTTTTTTCTTTTGTTAATATTGGTTGATTCCTCATTTTGCAACTTACTGATATGTACATATTTCTTTACAACATAGGTACCCCTGATGAAGGGCCAGAGGGGCCCGAAATGCATTGGGACTGAGTTTAACACCCGAGTGGAGATTTAACACTGTGATGTTATCCCATGAATGCAATTTTCACCACTTGATCACATGAACTGATCCTAACTTCCATGAATTAAAGCTTGGAATTGAAGATTAACCTTCATGTCTCATTAATCCTAAACAAACATTTAATTCGCTTCCAGCGAAGTATTCACGGCGCGCCCAGAGGGACGTTGACTGTTGTCAGTTAACGCATGTGATTCCCGATTTCATACACTCGTTGGGATTTGAGAGTGATACCTCTGTGGCACCTGACAACATTGCAAATTGTCCAACCTTTGGCCTGTGCACGATCCAAAAACTGTATGATCTATCTTTTTTCAACCCACCGGCTCGTAGCACGACCTTCCCAGCTAATCCGTTCAACATGGCTTACGATGACATAGCACGCCTAACAGATTTACGGGCCGATACATTTGCATTCACAGATGACGACGCCTCCAAGATTTATGCACTTATCAATGAGGACAGCACACCATTGATCAACAAAAGAAACAAAGAAAACAGCTTACGTCAACTGTTATATCTCAGCAAACGTGAGATCAACCAACGACTCCACGCCAGCACGCTGATCAAATATCACCGAGCACAGCGGATCCCAAGGGGTCTTCGAGTACCATTAAAACCTCTTTTATGTAGAAACAGCCCAAAGTTCGTGGAACACTGGTATGCCATATTGAATAAGTGTTCCTTAGACCTCATTTTATTAATCATAGAGGAACTGTCAAGAGTTCTGGAAGAGCTTAACAAGGACATCGCACAAACCAAAACTGAACTCCGGGAACTGATCGCATCAGATGACTGGGGTAAAATTCTGGAGGATCTCAACACACAATTAGACAGATACACAGAAGAAATCAGTGAAAGAAAAATCCGGAAATACAAATGTGACACCGTGGACTACAAGATGGGTGAGGTATACTCTTGGGCCGAGGTCTACGCTAGACGACGGCAAAACAGACCATTCAACCCCAACACGGAGACTGACACCTCGTCTTCAGATGGTGAACGGCGTCCCACTGGTCAACCCACTGCGACCACGCAACCAGCGAGTACCATACAACCTGCAAGCACCATCTCAACTCAATCTGACATCAATGTGCCTTTTTTAGAGGTGGGCCAAAAAGACCAACTAGACCCAGGAGGGGCAAAAGACGCTCCATCCATGCCCAGTCCCAAGGCACAACCCTCGACGAGTCGACGGAACAAAGGGAAGAAACTGTAGATTCTGAGCAACTAGTCATCAATATCTCCAATTATCGAATGACAGAAATGGAAACGCGCATACTACAAAAGGGGACTTCGTTTGTTCCTACTTTCCATACAAATAAATTGGAATTAGACATCAGTCTATTCAAACTCATGCGCAACCTCCGATTGAGACACTTTTTTGAGAACGTGATACAGGCTCCCAAGTCTAACGAAACTCACCTTTTGAAACATCTTCACGTCAAGAGCACTTACCAGGCACCCATCTCACATAAAACACTTGATTCCTTCGAAAACTTGGTAAAAAAGGATATACAATCTTTCAATTTCAAGAAACGATCTAAACTCCAGAATTTAACCAACATGGAGAGAGCAATACTAGATAAACTGGCTGGCAACCGTGACATCATTTGTCAAAAAGCAGACAAGGGCGGCGCCCTAGTCATAATGGACATGTCTTTCTACCAAGCTCAAGTCAACTTACACGTAAATGACAAAGACACTTACATGGTTTTGCAACAGGATCCCACTGCCACTTTTCAAACTTTATTACAAGAGGTAATAAACAAAGCTGTGGCGAACGGCATCATCGATGAAAAAACAAAAAAGTTCCTGATCTCTTCACATCCCAGAACGCCCACCCTACATATGCTACCCAAAATTCATAAGGATTTGAGACATCCACCCATGCGTCCAATAGTTTCCACAAGAGGCAGCATACACAAATCTGTAGGCACATTTTTGGACATCCATTTACAAACATTTGTTCAACAGATGGAGTCATATGTCAAAGACACAACCGATTTCCTGATTAAGATCAATCAAATTGTACTACCCAAGGAAGAGGAAGTTTGGTTGTGCACGATCGATGTTAAGTCACTTTATACCTCGATCCCCCACAATTTGGGCATTGAAGCCATCGAAGAAACATTGTTACAGTCCGAATTAGATCACGATTTTCAACTTTTTTTGATGGAACTTCTTTCTTTCACCCTGTATCAGAGTTATTTTAGATGGAATGACACTTATTATTTGCCGCTATCTCGCACATCGATGGGCAATTGCGCCGCACCGACCTATGCCAACCTTTTCATGCATGCATTTGAAAACAAATTCATCTTAAGCCTGGACACTTGGAAGAAACACGCACGCATTTTTTTGCGTTACATAGATGACATTTTTGTCCTATGGTTCGGCCCCCGTAACTCTCTCGGGGCAGCTTTGGATAACTTGAACCTGATCAATGATCGCATTCAATTCACCTTCAATGTTGATGATACTTCCATCACTTACCTGGACGTTCTGTTGAGAATCCAGGACGAACAGATTACCACATCTGTATTCAGGAAATCAACCGATCGCAATAACCTTTTACACTATACAAGCTTTCACCAACCATCTTTGAAAAATCACCTACCATTCTCACAACTGCTAAGAGTGAAAAGAATAGTATCTGATCCTTCTGAGTCTCAAATACAAACACAGTCAATGATACAACGTTTCGCCACCCGTGGTTATCCTCAAGCCATTTTACAAAGCGCTGTCACTAAAGTGGCCAATGCATCACGTGAAACTTTATTGCAACCCACCATATGAAGTGAACATCATCGCATGGTAGTGGTCTCCCGCTTCTCAACCATGAGTCACAGATTCAAGCAAACTATTAAGAGACACTGGCCAGTTTTGGCCCTTGAAACCGATTTCAATGGCATCTTCAGCAATCCACCAATGTTTGCACACACCAGGAATAAAAACATACAGGAATTGATTCGACCCAAAATCGAAAATCCAACCATGACATTTCGAGGGACAGTTCCCTGTTTGAATTGCAGCAATTGCAATGACATCATCAAGGGTCAAAAAATGTCACACCCCATGAGGGGCACGCCAATCAAGCTTCAAGTCAATGCGACCTGTGACACCACCAATGTAATATACTTATTAAAATGCCCTTGTGGCCTTGTTTATGTTGGCAAAACCGAAAGAAAGATAAAAACCCGCATCCATGAACATAAGAGTAATATACGCACCAGCAACCCCAGATCCACCGTAGCGATGCATTTTCTAGAAAACCAACACAGCATCGCCCAACTCAAATTTTTGGTCTTAGAAACTGTAATGAAAAGAGAAGGTAGAGACAACAACTCCTTCTTATTGCAACGCGAGATTTACTGGATTTACAAACTGGAGTCCATGAAGCCGAAGGGTCTCAATGACCGCTTGGAATTCGCTTGCTACCTTTGAACTATAAGCACTATCTCGTTGTTATCAATGTTCGCTTACTTTTGTGTGATTACCATTTTTTATGTTTCTTCCTTCCTTTTTTACACGAGCACTCACATTGAAGTCAATATACTTATTTGTTACGAGCCATTCGGTACCCACAGCCGATTCATTCTTCCCCCTACAAGATGGCGCCCATGCTTGACCAGTTACTTTAAACACACACTCGTAATCCCACTACCGTTCACGTCACTTCCGGTGTTTCGTTTTTTAAGAGCACGTCCCACAATACTCTAGCAAACCCCGATGCGAGACTGACCGACACCATTTGAACACATCAGGTACAGAGCTTTTGCTTCAACAGTGAGCCTTTCGTTCGCTCCAGCGTATCCTCTCGAACTCGATTATTCTGAATCCGCTTCTTTCTCGCTTTTCAACTTTCCTTGCATCTTCCTGAGTCTTGCACTGAGCGTTTTCTACACACCACATGGGTCTTTTGACTAAGTTTGGGCACGCCCGGCACGTTTTTCCGTTCTTACTTTCTGATTCACTACGGTACACGCTCAAGGGTGAACTGTTACTTCTATTGTTTATATATTTCACCGTCAGAGGGTTTATCTGAAACATCCACGATCATTGGTTTTTTCCAGGTATATCACCAGCACCTTTTCACGTCACCTTGAAAGTATGACTAACCGTTGAGTTTGGCGATATTGTTTATTTAGCAAACATTGATACATTGTGATCTGTTGAGCGTAAACCTACCTTTGTTAGGCAAAGTCCTTTTTTCTTTTGTTAATATTGGTTGATTCCTCATTTTGCAACTTACTGATATGTACATATTTCTTTACAACATAGGTACCCCTGATGAAGGGCCAGAGGGGCCCGAAATGCATTGGGACTGAGTTTAACACCCGAGTGGAGATTTAACACTGTGATGTTATCCCATGAATGCAATTTTCACCACTTGATCACATGAACTGATCCTAACTTCCATGAATTAAAGCTTGGAATTGAAGATTAACCTCCATGTCTCATTAATCCTAAACAAACATTTAATTCGCTTCCAGCGAAGTATTCACGGCGCGCCCAGAGGGACGTTGACTGTTGTCAGTTAACGCATGTGATTTCGCATTGACTATCAGGACATGAGAACATCATCGTGTGTGTTGCTGGTATACATCACAAGCATGTGAAATGAGACTCTGGCCATCTCTTCATCCTGACACCTGTACTGAGTCAGTGGCAAGAGATGTGATGTGTGTATAGTGACATACTCCTACATGTTCACTTGCATGTCCAACAAATGTTTAGGTGGTGCATGTCTGCACATTGGGGTATTAGCATCCAACATGCAACAGACATATGGGTGCAAGTCCAGGGGGGATATGAGTGCCATGGTTGATGGTGAGACTGACAATCGGCTTATTCTAAAGAGTGTGAGCACTTTGAGCAGTGTTCAGCTGATGATGCCAGGGCTTGCCCTGTGATGTGCTGTACTCACTGTGGTGTGTGCGGTCAGTGCAGGTGACTGATGTTGTTCTTTTGTTCCTAATTCTATCCAGATACATCCACAGCCACAGGAGGGGACAGCTCCATGGACCAGGAGGAGCCACAGAGCCTGCTGGGACATAAGGCGAGGAGAGACCCAGTGACACGGAGGGCGAGTGGAGCCACACGAGGACTCCTCAGCACCATCCACCCCAGCTGAGGGCCACAGCAGCTCAGAGTATGACTCCCTTGTGGAGGCGGGTGTTAGCAGCCACCAAAACCCAGCTAGTGAGGATGTCCCCGCCACCGCCACCACCATCACCACCCTCTCATCGGCTCCCATCCCAGAGGTCCGTGGAGGCTCCCGTGTTCGGGAACATGTCTCCTTTGTGCCAGGCACCACACCCCCTGCCCCTGTGTCCCCTGCTGCCCTGAGTATGGAGTCTGTGTGTATGTGACAGATCCATGTAGGGCAGACATCACTGCTGAGTGTCCTCCATGCACACACCAGTCTGTTGACACAACTGGTGCCGTTCATGGAGGGCATTTCATCGGGCCTGTCTGCCCTAAAGAGGAACAATCAGTCCATGGCCTCCTCCCTGACGGCAGCAGTGCCCCTCCTCCAACAGTCCCTCACCCCTCCTACCCCTGCCCCATCCACAATTCCTAGCACCCTACCTGTACCAAACAGACACACACCAGCACATTCACCCAAACCCACAGACACAGGCAGCACACAAACACCCAAACCAAGGTCTAGACGTGCACACAAGCAACCTCAGGGGACTGATACCACACTCACAGGGGATGGTTTGCAAACACACACACAGGCATCCACAACCACTCTACAGTCCTCCGATACCTCTCCCTCCAAGACCCCTTTGCTTAACCCACCTGCAAGCCCATCTCCCAAGAAGCTCTTCCTCTGTGACCTTGGCCTCTTCCCCACCGATCCAGCAGATCCAGCTTACAAGGGGAAGAGGAAGTCCCCACACACGGAGGGGAGTGCCCCTCATACCCTCACACCCTCCCCCAGGCGCAGTCAGACTAAGGTCCCCACCCACAAGTCCCCCCGGAGCTGGAAGAGCAAGACCCCACCCCCGCCCTGCAGCTCCATGACACAGTCTCCGTCCTCCCTTCCCCAGGCCACCACTACAGAGGTTCCCCTGCCGCACCCTGCCCCAGGTTCCCCCACCCACAGATACACCATCCCCAAAATGCTCCGGCCCTCCCCCCTACCACTTGCTCTTCCACCCCAACCCCCCCTAGTCAGATTGTTTGTGCCACTGATGTGGGGACCGTGGCCCCCCCTATGTTCTGCCGACCTCACCTGAACCCCATTCCGCTCCCATGGAGTTGTCCACTGCAGTGGAGTACACGACCACTCCGTCTAACTTGGGCACTGCAGTGGAGATCCAGTCCACTCCATCTGACCTGCCCACTGCAGTTGTGCCGGCACCCACCCCATCTGACTTGTGCCCCACAGTTGTGACTGCACCCACTATGTCAGATACTCCACTGCAGTTGCCAGTGACATCCACCACCCCTTCCCTGCCTCCTTGTACTGAGCCCTGATCCTGTCCCTGCGGTGCCTGGCCTGCCCCCATGTATGCCCCTCCGAGTGGATGTCCCTAGTGCAGGCAAGCAACGTGTGACAGTTGTCACTCAAATCACATTGTTGACATTTGGATATGGACTGGCCATTGGCCTTTGTTTTGAAAGGACTTTGCATTTGCATTGACATTTGGCTGAATAAAGCATTTGTATTTATCCTTGTGAATTTGATTTAGCTGTACATTATGTTGATGATGTTTACCATGACCTTGCAGTTTTTATGCTGGATTTCCAATGTTGAATACTGAGGTGTTGATGTGAGGTACTCCATGTGGTCCATGAGATGTGTATCCTATTTTGGTCGGTATCCATGCCATCCTTTGCAGCTAACTGGTGTGTCATGATTAACAATTTGTGAATATCTCTGTAAACATTTCATTTGCATGGTCACATCTGTGGCTTGCACACATGCACATATGATGTTCTTCCCATTGTCCAATTTGTCTATTTCCCTGACTGTGGGTGCATCTCCACTGGACCTGCAGGTGTGGGCATCATTGGTGTAGGAGCAACTGGGTCCTCTGTGCAACTTGCTAGACATATGTATTGAGTATGTGCAGATGACTTATGGGACACTCCCGTACCCAGGCTGTTGTGACCAGAGTCTTCATTGGGTGATAACTGATGGCTGACTGACCAAATGTTCTGCTGACATGACTGAGACCTGCTGGGACTATGTTTGGCACAGCTGAGCTTCCACAGGAGTTGAGTCTCCTCAAGTAATTGTGTTGTTCCGTGACATTGCCTGGGCCCATGGTATGTGTTGTGTGAGCATGTGTGTGTGTGTCCACATCCCTTTTCATACACAGGCAGCGTTCCCTTGATATGTTCCTGTTGTTGATGCTTGCTGAGTTGTACTGTGTTCATCCCACATCTTTGTCCTGGGTTACCAGATGTGTGGGTGCATGACACACTACTGTGAATTGGTGTTTCATCATTGGGATTTGTCAGTTCTGAGTGGTGATGATGTGGTAAGATGCAGATGGGACACAGTCAGGGGTCCCCAAGGCACTTCTTTGTTCTCAATGTCATGTATTTGTCCCTAGGTGGTACCTTTCAGTGATTGAGACATGTGTATGTGTGTGCGACTGCTCCCACTCGTCAGGTTCAGGGCTGCAATGTTGGCAGATGTCAGCATGTGTGCCTTGTGGTTCTCCTTGGCTTCTGCATTGTCCTGGGACTGTGGCAGGGGTTCTGAAGTTTATGGGAGGTTTGACGTCATGGCCATGTACCGCATACTGTGCAGTATGTCTGTCATACACCAGGGTTGTAGACTGTCCTTGTGTGATGAGTCTGTGCATCTTATTTCCTTCCAACATGACTGTGTTTGTCATGGGTGCATGTGCAATGTCACCTATCCCTGTGGGCTTCACAGATGCACATTGGTGCAGTTCAGGGTGTGTCGTGTTGAGGGTGGACAGATGTGAATGTTTGCATGGATGGGCCACTACCTCCTGTTTGTCCATGGATGACGGGCCATGCTGAGTGATTTGTGTTTGTATAGGTGTGATGTACGTTTCTGGCACAGGACACATGTCTGGGTTTCACAGTTTGTACGACATCTAGCTTTGTCATCACAGTGGACGTATCATGCATGCTTGTGTCACCCCAATGTATGGTCCCTGGGGGTAGTGCTGTTGTGTGTTAGTCTCTTGCTGTGTTAGTTGCTGTTCATTCCAGTTCGTGTTACATGTGTCTGTTGTGCTCCCTCTCATCTCACAATGCCTGATTGCCCACTAAGGGGGACCCAAGGATGGGTTACTTTTGTATGGCACTGTGTCCACATCTGTCTCACTGTGGTTCAGCTCCCCTCATGTGTTGTGTAGTTGCCTGGGGATACTGAGACACACACACGTTGAGTCAGATGTGTAGTGTGAGGTTGCCTGTTTGTGTTTGTGCATCTGCACCAGTGCATTGGTATTGCTGTTGTGGGCCATTGTTTGGATGTTGTTTTTGTGATTTTCCCTGCTGTCCCTGTGAGTCATATCACATCATTCTGCACATTCATCCTGGTTGTTAGGTCCCATTGCTGCCATGGAATGGGAGTTTGTGACCTGACACCTACAGTCTACACAGGATGTTTTGATTTGTGTGTCTATTTTCGAGATGTATGTATGCTTTGTGATGGTCACTTCTGCTTTTGTGTCATTGTACACTGTATGCAATGTCAGCCCCCATGGGTGGTGCTTGTCTGCACAGGGCCGAGAGTATGTTAGGTTTTCACAGCACTGTTAGCCTCACCACATCTCTGTGGGTATGGCACACAACCACTACTTTGCCACAAAAGTGTTTCATGTGTTGGGACCAGGAATCATACATGCTGTTTGGCATTTGCAGCTTTGACCATGATGACACTTACCTTTTGGTCACTGTGATGAGGGGGGTTTAGACCCCATTACCACAATGCTCAACATTTGCTGCAGTTTGGAACCACACACTTAAACTTTTGTTCTACACAGTGAGGGGGTGTTAGTGCACATTGACTCAGTGCGATTTTGATGCTTGCCTTGTGTAGGCCACACTCAGTTTTTAGTCACACATGTGATGGTAGTTACATTGTATGTTCGAAGTCATATTCACTGTTGTGGGCATTTGTCACAGACTACACGCTGTTGTCATGATGTTTGGGGGGATGTATTTTGCTGACATACCTAATGTTGGTGTATGATGGATGTGTGGCGCATCACCCATCCTCTGAGTGGGGGTGGCAGGAGTGCTGGGCAACATACGCCCTATGGGTGGGGGTGGCAGTAGTGATGGACAACAGGTCCCCTATGGGTGGGGTGGCAGGAGTGATGGGCAAAATCGTCCCTATGGGTGGGGGTGGCAGTAGTGATGGGCAACATAAGCCCTATGGGTGGGGGTGGCAGTAGTGATGGGCAACATAAGCCCTATGGTGGGGGTAGCAGGAGTGATTGGCATCATTGTCCCTATGGGTGGAGGTGCCAGTAGTGATTGGCAACATAAGCCATATGGGTGGGGGTGGCAGTAGCGATGGGCAACAGGTCCCCTATGGGTGGGGGTGGCAGTAGTGATGGGCAACATAGTCCCTATGAGTGGGGGTGGCAGGAGTGATGGGCAACAGGTCCCCTATGGGTGGGGGTGGCAGGAGTGGTGGGAAACATAGTCCCTATGGGTGGGGGTGGCAGGAGTGATGGGCAACATAGTCCCTATGGGTGGGGGTGTCAGTAGTGATGGGAAACATAACAGCTATGGGCGGGGGTGACAGTAGTGATGGGCAACATAAGCACTATGAGTGGGGGTGGCAGGAGTGATGGGCAACAGGTCCCCGATGAGTGGGGGTGGCAGGAGTGATGGCCAACAGGTCCCCTATGGGTGGGGGTGGCAGGAGTGATGGGCAACATAGTCCCTATGGTTGGGGTGGCAGTAGTGATGGGCAACATAAGCCCTATGGGTGGGGGTGGCAGTAGCGATGGGCAACAGGTCCCCTATGGGTGGGGTGGCAGTAGTGATGGGCAACATAAGCCCTATGGGTCGGGTGGCAGGAGTGATGAGCAACATAGTCCCTATAGGTGGGGGTGGCAGTAGTGATGGGCAACATAAGCCCTATGGGTGGGGGTGGCAGTAGTGATGGGCAACAGGTCCCCTATGGGTGGGGGTGGCAGTAGTGATGGGCAACATAAGCCCTATGGGTCGGGGTGGCAGGAGTGATGGGCAACATAGTCCCTATGGTTGGGGGTGGCAGTAGTGATGGGCAACATAAGCCCTATGGGTGGGGGTGGCAGTAGCGATGGGCAACAGGTCCCCTAGGGTGGGGGTGGCAGTAGCGATGGGCAACATAAGCCCTATGGGTCGGGTGGCAGGAGTGATGGGCAACATAGTCCCTATGGGTGGGGGTGGCAGTAGTGATGGGCAACATAAGCCCTATGGGTGGGGGTGGCAGTAGTGATGGGCAACAGGTCCCCTATGGGTGGGGGTGGCAGTAGTGATGGATAACATAGTCCCTATGGGTGGGGGTGGAAGGAATGATGGGCAACATAAGCTGTATAGGTGGGGGTGGCAGTAGTGATGGGCAACATACCCCCTATGAGTGGGGGTGGTAGTGGTGATGGCCATGCAACCCCCATGGTGGCCTGTTGCTAGTGGCCAGGATATGGATCCCCTGGGTGTGTGTGCCATTTTGCGGGTACGTGTTGTTTGTTTGTGTGGTAGGTGTCTGAATTACCGTCTGTGCTGTCCGCGTCTGTTCCTGATCTGGTCATAGATGTACAGTACTGGTATGACCTGCACAATGGGATTCATGATGTGTTCGTCTCGTACACGCCGCTTGTTGCTCCGTCTCGTTACCGTTGCTAGCTGGTCCGTCGCGTAGCCATGGATTGTGTTCTGGCGCAAATCGTACCTGATATGCTTCTTTTCCGGATGCTGTGACGTGCTGTGCGTGGTGACCCGCCCAGTGCATATGATTTGCATGTCGTACTTGTCCGGCCAGAAACTGCTGTGGGTACTGCTTCCGGGCGACTCGGTTCGGCGTTCGGAGGTACGGCTCGTACGGAAAATGAAGCTTGAATCACAGCCTACGTGTCGGTCGGATTTGTGTCAATTATGCACATCGTACTTCATAGCCCGGACGGACCGGCTCCGGGTACGAGTCTGTCGCAAGGTAAGGCTACGAACAGCTCTCAGAGAGCTGTCCGACCCGGATCGGAATCGACCCCAAAGTGGTTATCTTGATATCATGGCCAATCGTCTATTCCAAATCAAGTTTTTGAAGTGCCAATATACCATTAAGTGTTTTCAGAAGGGGTAGTCGCCTTTTATTGTGGGATTACCCTTTTTCATGAAGATGCATACCTAGCTTCACTCAATGATGATGCAGTTCCAGAGAGTAGTGGTACCTATAGATGCATAGGCTGCTTTGTACAGCAAAGGAGAAGTCTTAAGTTAAGGAGCTTTTATGCCCTTCCCAACCTCACCCAGTGGCATTCTAAGAAACACACTCCACTTCAAGGGAACCTACTGGTTATTGGGAACAGTGCCTGTAATTAATGAGACCCATTATTCGCCCAAGCTTGAAAAAATATAAGGCCTAGATTTAGTATGATTTTCCATCAGGGTTGCATCATCTTTGTGGCACAGCTCTGATTCATAATCCATTTTGGCATTTACTAAATCATGCAAAAAAATTTTTGCATGGCTTTGCATGTTTCATTAAAGTACAGTAACGCAACACAGTGCATAGTGCTGCCTTGAGTTGCTTAGTGTGAGTAGGTGTTACATCGGTGGCGCATAAGCGACCTTGTAATTTGATGTAAACCCAGGTTTACAAAGGCTTATAAACCTCAGTTTGTATCAAAATGATGTGTCTACCTGACAGAGATGTAACAAGTAGAAATATCTTTGCTTTTCCTCTTTACTTCCTCTTTCAGCATGTGCTGCATTCTGCAGCACACATAGAAAGACAAATATGCCTATAAGGAGTGTTTTGTACAGGGGGGTATCCCTTCCGCCACAATAACAATCCTGCCTATAATGCAGGCAGCTCCAAATAAGACAGAGCATAGAGGGAGCTGAACAGCACCATAGGTTGGTAAATATGGTGCTGTTCAGCTCTCTCCCATCCACTCAACCCTGCGCAGCAACTTGCTTAATTTATAAGACTGGAACTTGAGAGACGGTATATTATGGACCGGAGCTTATATAAATGATCCAGCATAAGAAAAGAAAAAATATTAATTTACAATGAATGATGTGCACATATTTAATTAGGTTTCCATTACTGGCTATGCCCACAGTCGAGGGAAGTGTACCCAGAGACAAGGACATACGTTTGTGCAGAGCACATGCACCTGGTCCCTGTTTAGCAGATCCCAAAACCACAGAGGTCAACAATCCAGAGTTTCAACTACAAACAAGCATTTGCCCTGCAATAGTTCTCACATTACTGAAAGTTTGAGCTATTGGCGTTGCAAAGAATAATAATACGCCAATAGCTCAACCTTTCAGTAATGGGAGATCTATTGCATTGCAAATGCTTGTTTAATAAATCAATACACTGTCCACTAAAGTTTCCCTCTTTGAGCTGTAAACTTGAAGGGGAGTAGGGGAGTAGGTGGAAAATGAGGAAGCTGCAGGCCAGGAGGAAAATGAATGATGTAACCCTCTGATATAACCTAAAGAACCCATCTGTCCCATACTCATAGTCCTGAAAAAAGAGACTACCTCCAACCAGCTCCCCGGCATAGTCAGGAACACTGAGAAGGATTGCCTGTCTTACCCGGAGGTTGGCAAGCGGATAAAGAATTCTGTGATTTAGGTTGAAATCTGGTCCAATTGAAAGACAAATTGGGCCTCTTATCCTTGTACTTACCCAGGTCCTTCTTTTTCCTGTCAAAGTTTCTCTGCCTGTATTTGAAAGGGTGTGGGTGCTTTTGGTTCTTGAAGGACTTCCGTAGTACCTCTTCAATCACTTCCCCAAACAATTTTTTACCCAAAAAGGGCATACGAAGGAGGCTAGTCTTTTGCGAAGAATCTACTTTCCAGACCCTCAAATGTAAATGAGGTCTCGTTGCCACTACCCCTGCCGAAGCCAAGGCAGAGGCCTTAAGGCTGGCAAAAACACTATCATAAACAACTTTGCCTTGGACTTCCACACAAGTTAGAAGCTGAGAACAATCTTCCCCAAGGATTGGGAAGTATATACTGGCTGCATTTCCAATCTCATAGAAAGTCTCAAACCAGCATATGCCCTTTTTAAAGCACCCTCAGCCTTTTTGTCCACAGCATCTGATATCACAACATCTTCGCTTAACAAAGCATTATGACTCACCAAAATACCCAGCAAGGTATCAACAGAAAGATTCTGATGAAGTTCCATATCAACAGACACCAAAGGATATAGTCTACTCGGACCCCAAGGTACAGTAATCCTATCGGTATCCCTCCATTACCCCTGTAATAAATCCTGAAGAGCTGGGATAACTGGGAGCTTTGGAACCGCAGGTTTCTGAAATTGCCAAAACCAATCTCCACTGGAGGACAGCTGTTCAGGATCTGTAGAAAGCTGCACGTT
The DNA here is from genome assembly GCF_964204655.1 of Triturus cristatus. Taxonomy (NCBI): domain Eukaryota; kingdom Metazoa; phylum Chordata; class Amphibia; order Caudata; family Salamandridae; genus Triturus; species Triturus cristatus. Next base: position 1,075,543,082 of record NC_140591.1, on the reverse strand, counting down.
CGAAGACAAATAATCAACTATAGATTTAATTTCTTCTTTTTGAATATACTGTTTTTTAGGAGCCGAAGAATTATCTGGGAACCCCATAACTTCTTCATCATAATCTGGGGTGGCCCAGGATGAAACTGAGGAAGGCAAGGACACTGAAAAACCAGAAGAATCTGAACCAGCGGGAGAACAATGAGGGGATTCCATTCTACCCCCAAATCGACCATAACCATCCGAATTGGATTTCACCAGTTCCTGGAACTTCTTGTTTGCCGCTGGAGAAGATCAAGACTTGCCCTGAGAACTCCCACTTACAAAATGAAGAATATCTGTTCCAGGAGAACACGAGGGAGAAGAATGGCTCTTTTTCTATGCTTGTTTGCCCATCTTGACGGCCAAGCAGGTACACCTATAAAGGGTCAGAGGCAGAGACCCCCTATATATAAGGAGGAACAGGACCCCACAAAGAGGCAACTCAGATGTCTGAGTAACAGTAAACGGCAATAGTTTACTGAAAACAATAGGTGCATTAATCAATAATTAATCACACCAATTTGTCCGTGGAATAGTGAAGAACACATACATATATTCTAAATGCGAAGAGAAAAACATACAAATAATATTTTAAAACAGGCAGATAGAAAGACACCTAAGCAAAGAGATAAAAGTACATCATTACTATCTCTCAGTTTTTATCTGTCCCAGGCCATCACAAATGCTGGGCTGACAGGAGAACTGAAAACACATCATGCCTTAAGCACGTACTTCACAGCATAACGTTATCCTTTTGTTGGAAGAATGCCAACATCTGGACCACTGCACCGTGAATAATCCTTCCTCCAGAAGTGCCGATTTAGATTTCTCAGCGCCTCCAGCTTCTCCCACTTTGCAGGGAGCACAGTGTCAGCGCATGGATACCAAATGCGGTAAGTGCTACACTATTACCACAATCTACCGCTCTGCAGGGAGAGAATAAAATCCCCGAATTGCAATGTGTTCTAAAAGCTGACAGCATCGAAAGGGGATTTGCCTGCTCCGCAGGGAGAATATAAACAAACGGCAGAACGGCACCATCTGTGCTGCACTACATCTTCTCGCCGATAGAGCCTGAATCAAAAATCATGGGAGCTCTGAAGTGGCGGGAGGATCCCCCTCTCTGCAGGGTAAAAATAAACATAAAAAGACAAAATAAATGATATGTGCCCTTGCAACCCCTCAAAGCTGTCGTGCCCATCCAACAAACAACAAACAAGCGCAACATTAAACATGAACAATGAAGTGAAGCCATACTTGAAAGTGCACCGTGCACAGGAGTCACCAGAGATAAATAAAAGGTCACGTGCGTGTGCACTGCTTAATGGAAAGAAGCATTCAGCTGCAAAATCAATGAAAAACAGGCGAAGCCATACTTGAAAGCACGCTGTGCATAAAGAAGTTGTAACAAGTGAAGTCATACTTGAGAGCGCGCCGTGCAGAAACAGAAACAAGCGTAGGTAGGTAAAATACTTAAAAGTTGAAGTGCATTGTGCCACACACCAGCATGAAATTTAATAAACAAGTAGTCCTCAAAGAACGCACAACACTTCTTCTGAGTCTAGGGAAACTGTAATTTACCGGTGCTCCTAGCATAAAACCGGATATAATGTATCGGAGCACTAACAAATAAGGAGCCAGAAAACAAAAGAGACGCAGGAGTGAACCAATTGCAACAGCAGGCGGGATTACACTCAGTACGAATGATTACAGCAGGTATTGCAGACAGTGCATGCGCGCTGATGCTTGATCTAAAAAATAGACAAAAACATGTAAATTAGGTTGATTTCCTCTCACACCAAAAATGCAGCTCTCATTGTGCCCACCAGGCATTTCCCTGGTGTGTTGGAGCCCCTGGAGGCCTGTTTGTAGGGCAAGTTGCTGATCTTGTTGCCCCTATCACTTTCCCCAGCTCCCTGAGCTTAATTACAGCAGGCATGAGGAGGCTTCAAAGGAAAGAGGGGCGAAGGGTGAAGTAGACTAAATGCAATCAGAGAGGGAGAAAAGAGCGAGGAGAGGAGGAGAAAGAGAATAGATGGATGGAAAGAGAGATTGAGCAAAGAGATGAAAGAAGCATGGCTGCTCTGAGCATTTTTGCCAGGGCTGCTTTTATCTTACCCAGTCCGGCCCAGCCTGCTTTGTAATTCTAAATATATTCACAGTGCTAGTGATGGAACGCAACAGGCTTCATTTACATGAGGTAAGTTATATTCAGACAGTGATGATGTACCAGAAGAGCACACTCCAACTTTCAGTCCAGTACATACAGAGGAACAATGGCAAAAGAGCACAGCTAGCTAATTTTTTTTTACTGTCCTTAATGTAGTTTGGGCATTTTCTTTTTAGCTGCATATTTTGCTCTTATTAACATAAATGAATGGCTTGTCCTGTGGTTTCCTTTGTAGATTAAACGAATGGGAACGGATTTTTACAAGATCACATGAGCTCCATTTATGGCAACCAGGGTAAATTTGTGGATCTGAAACAAAGGAATTGCCTGGATGTTAAAATAAATATGAAGCACTAGAACACTGGATTTCAGCTGCTGAGAAAGAAAATTGTGTTGTTTCAATGCAGGCAAGAATAGCTGGTGTTGAATGAGCCTGGTGAAAACAATTAGCATAAATACAAGGCATGCATGTATGGCACCAGGCTGCTCTCTCTCTCTCTCTCTCTCTCTCTCTCTCTTCTCTCTCTTTCTCTCTCTCTCTCTCTCTCTCTCTCTCTCTTTCTCTCTCTCTCTCTCTTTCTCTCTCTCTCTCTCTCTCTCTCTCTCTCTCTCTCTCTCCCCTGACCCCACACTTTTAGGCTTTTCATTCTGGTTAACAATTATAGCTGTTTGTTCTGGTTAACAATGATATTTAACATTTAAAGAAACTCATTTTGACGCTCTTTATATAATTGTCATAAAGAATAGAGGTTTGTCCGACTACAGGCAGGAAACAAACACATCTACTACTGAGCTCTCTGTGAATGGAAATGTATTTACAACCACATTTTCTGTGGCGGTCATGTTGAGGAACATATTTTTACTTTGCAAGAAAAAACATTATCGCCCAGGGTGCCTAAATGGCTCGATGCTGGGAATATTTCATTCAAACGCAGTTTTAAATCGCTCCAACTACATTCAGAGAAAATAATGCATACACAGTTAGCAGTTGAATTTCGGATGTACTTATTTCCTTAGCAACAGAGTAGGAAGAATGAATAACATAGGCTTCATTGTTGGATTTCCTACAAATACTAATCTTTTGGATATATGTTGCTGCTTTTTCGCAGGAGACAAGAGAAATTAAAGATGTCTTCGCATTCAACACTATGAATAGTCTTGTAAATAAAAATGTAAGTGAGAATAATAATGATAAAACAAATGACAAAAGATTAATAAAAAAAGGGTCTGGAGAAAAAAGAAAAAACAAAAAAAGAAACAAAGAAAGAGAGAAAGAAAAAGCAGGATCCGTGTGGGATTGCTTATCACATGATTTGGAACCACATTTTAATTGTCAAGCAAGTGTTTTAGGCTGCAGTGGGCCTCAAACGTTTTCCCAGGAGGCTGGATAGCTGGGGGCCGATTTGTTCCTGGGGGCTGGCATTTCAGTGGTGCTGCAATATCGGTCACCAGTAACAAAAGCAGCAGTGCTTTACATTTGCTAACTGCCCCTCTCCCCCCCCCCACCCGTGTGCTGGTCTGACAAAATTGCCAGGGCTGCTTTGGGTTCCCAGTCCAGCCCTGGTTTTAAGAGTGGCGTTAGCACACTATTAGTGGGTACCAGAAAAGTTAATCTGCTAGAAATAGCCATGATCTCCCATAAACACTTTCACTCTAAGGCCTCTGCACCTAGTGGCACGTATTCTTTTGTTTTGTGTTTTAAAACCCAAGATGACGGCAAGAGTTCTGGAGGTTTGTGGCTGTATCATGAAGGTGTGTGCTTGTGCAATGCACAGTGTATCTTTTTCGAATTATTCTACTATCTAAAGTGCATATATTTGAGTTCTGAGTGGAATTTCAACTACACCGGAGTAATCCGAGTAATTTCGGTAATTTTGCATTTCTCTTTGACATGGAGATTAATGCTTCTTGCGTAATATGGGTTTAAAAATCTTACCACAAGAGCACTTTCAGTGAGCATGAACAGCCGCTCACAATTCGTGTTCCACCACATTTAGCGCTATTACTTAGTAACAAAATGCATCCTTGCATCCATTTGAATGTGAGGGTGTATTTTGTACTATTTGCACTAAGAAAATAGTTCTAAATGTCGGGAGTATTTTGGAGAAAAATCTTACCCCAAGAGCATATTTAGGGGTCTATTACGTAGTTGCGGCGGTCCCGCAGTGTGTATCAGGATGCGCCCGCCACACTGGCAGGTGCATCCTGTGCCTTTCACATTGCAGGTGGATCTGCTGGCTGCAGACCCGCTCGCAATGTGAAAGTACTGTGCAGGGTATTGCCATGCACTACATGGCAGGCACCACGTGGTGCCTGTCACGTAGTGAATGGCTATGAGGGGGGTACCATAGGTACCCCACATGTGCACCCCCCAACACCCTGGGGGCCCACAATGGGCCTCCAAAAGCAGAAACCGCATGCCTTTCCATGGCGGCGTTGCCGCCATGGAAAGGCGAGTCTCAGCCGGCATCCTGATATGGTTGGTGGTGTCTTACAGACACCGCCACCATATTGTGGCCGTTTTCCACCTGGTTGACGAATCGACCGGCGGAAAAGCAGCAGACGGTCTTCACGTCCGCCGTGGACCCCCCAGCCATCCTAATGTGGCAGGGGGTCAATCATGGAAGGATGGCATGCGAATCGCCCCCGCCGGGCCGGCGGTGTCTACTGCCGGCCCAGCGGTGTCTACCGCCGGCCCGGCGGGGGCGATCCGCCCGCCATTCTAATGGGCCCCTTAGTGAGCAGATGCTTGTGCTCACTATTTGTGTTCTGTAACATATATAGTGCTAATTCTTAAACCAAAAATGACCCCTTGCATCCAAAATCGGCACGAAGGAGCATTTTTTGGCAGTAAGAAATAGCGCTAAACACAGAATTACTCTTCTCGCATAATTCTGCATATTCTCATGGAATTCTCAGGCAATTCAAAGTGACTAAGTTACTCAGAATTTCGTGAGTTACATCCAGCCCTAATATATGTAACTTTTTCTGAGTTCCAGCATGAGATTCAGACAGCACTACTCGGAAACAGTGAGATGTTGCTGTCTTTTTCTGGTTCATAGCTTTGATGTTTGCAGCTCATGCACTAGCTTGGAGAAATTAAGAGTTAAATGTATGCTGTATGCATTTCAAGCACTGCATTCTCATAAAAACAGGTTCAAAGCTGTGTTCTACGTGAGAGTACACCTTCATAATATGGCAATTGTTTTTCTGTCCCTCAACTCTATTGGCTTCTCAGCAGTCCAGCCCACCCTACATCAAAAGGATTAGAGACTCTTTATTGACCAAAGAGTTTTGAACATTGAGCTTAGCGGACAATATGAAAAGCAATTTTAGATGACATTCTTCATAAGTCTAAAGCTGTGATAAATGGGCACAGATAACCCTAAAAAGATGTGGCATGCACTGAGGTCCACAGTGAGAGAGAATATATTTCAGGTAAAGGAGCATAATATTCTCCTAGACCACCAAACGTATTCATATATAACAAAGTGTGCTTTTAAGTATGGACATGGGCAGTGTAGGATAAAAACATCTATTTCATGAATTCCCAAACATTTTTGTCCTATCTGATTGTTTTGCTGGGTTTAGAACTTTGTGCACTTTACCGCTGCTAAACAGGAGACAAGTGCTTCTGATCCCCCTTTAAAAATGGTTTAATTTGCTTACTTATAATTGTTTTTTTAAATATTCCTGTAAGTCCATAGTATATCATGCAGAAACTACACGTGCAAAATTAAAATGATCCTATTCCCCAAACATCATTTTCAGTGGCAGAACTGTGGCTGCACCCTAGAGAATGTTAAGGCACAGATTATAAACTTCTATGTATAACTTTTGACAGGAACTGGCTGCAAAACACATTAAGAACTATTTGTAATGTTTAGTAAAAATGCAATTTGATGGTAAATTCAGATTGTTACTAAATATATCGAGAAGAAGGTATCCAACCCAGTGGAGCCCCCTTCAGATTCAGCCTGCTGTCTTGTCCCACTGGAGAAATCTGAGCTCCATTTTAGAGACTAAGGGCCTAATTTAGATCTTGGCAGAATCGCTCTGCCTTCTTGACAGCCCGCTCGCCCTATTTAAATGCCAGCTGGACCATAGACAATATGCTGCCCAAGTACTGCCGACTCCACCAGAACTTCACACCCGACTCCACCAGAACTTCACACCCGCATCGCCAGTGACATACGAAAGAGTGGCTATCAGTGTTACGGACCCCAGCCAGTATTACTCCTGAGCCAATCATGATGTGCCTTCCCGCTAAGACAACTGTGGCGGGGAAACCTCCACACCTGAGTTTGTGGGTTTGTAGGGAAATTAAGTAAAAATCTACCTTTTTTCTCATTTCAAATTCCATTTTTAACTGGAACCCAACCGGACAAGTCCTGTCGTTGCTGCTGATACTTGAATGAGGGAAAATGACCCCGTCATCGCAAGACATGAAGGTTAGCAGTCAATCTAACTTGTTAATGTTGAATTGTCACTTAATGTTAGCTTAGGATCCGTGAGTGTACAAATATGTCATATAAAAATCATTAAAATACTTGTGTAATGCATATGTGCTGGAACTAGTTGTGTCAGTAAAAAAGTGAAACACACCATTATAAACACCTATTGATAATTTGTTTTCTAATTTTTTGGGGTGTAAGTATTCATTAATTTAATTAATGCTTGCACCAAATTCTCAAAGTCCATCACAATTAGCAGCAGTGGCAATGTAGGAACATTTCTATAAGACATATCAGTGAAATTTGAATTACCAATAATGGATGTGAGTCAGCACATGTATTTCACTGTTATATCAATTACATTCCATTTACACAAGGAATTGTACAACAACAATCAATGTGGGGCAAACACTGTGAAAGTTGTACTCAAGTAATCATGCATGTAATACATCTCTGATGTACATTAGCTTGGCAATTTGGCAGTGAAAAGTGTTTTGAATATACAATTTCTCCTGGCTTAGTTGCCCTTAACTTGTCTCCTGGCTATAGTCCAGGGGCTACTTCCTCAGGAAGTGACATCTATTTGGGCACATTTCAGGCACCTCAAGGCTTTTGCTTGGGAGGGGTGGGAGTTGGTATTATAGGGGTCAAGGCAAGGTAGCTTAAAAATTGAGAGGGAGGAGTAAGAGTAGGAGGGAGGGGTGTGAATGGAGTGTGTTGTGCAGTGTGGTGTGCAAGTGGACACATATAGCGAGAGTACATCAGTTGTGTGCTGCTGGCATCCATTCCATAGCCAGAGCATAGACAATGTTGGACACCTCCCGCTACGGATGCTCTCTATCAGGACACTGCTGCCAGAACAATGCCAATACATCTGTGAAACCAAAGTATGGTCAGCAGTAAGCCGCCAACGTGACGGAGTAATGTTAGTCAGCATAGGATTCTGCCACACCATCGGCGGGGCAGCTCTTGCACGATGGATAACACTCCATCAATGTGATCGGTGGCTCAGCCGCAATACATTTAAATACGGCAGTTGGAACTCTGCCAGATTGACAGAGTACTTGAGATCGCGGCTGGAGGGAAGGCGGTAGTCCCACCAAGATCTAAATCTGGACACCACCACCAGAAAAATGTCAGTACAACTGTGAAACCTAAATATGGTCAGCGGCAAGCCTCCAGCCTGACACCGATGGAGTAATGCTAGCCAGCATAGGATTCCACAGCACCATCGGCGTGGCAGCTCTTATGCGATAAATAGCACTCCATCAAGGTGGTCAGAGGCTCAGCTGCAATTCATATGAATATGGCGGTTGGAACTCCACCAGCTTGACAGAGTTCTTGATATCGCCGCCACGGAGGGATGGCAGTAGTCCCACCATGATCTAAATCAGGCCCTACGTCCAAAGGTGGCAATCTTGAAGGCACTAAAAGTATCTGACAAATGTGACGATAGCCCTGGGCGTGAAATGTGGCTTCAGTGGGAGCTCACTCAATGCCTACTCAACTTCGGTGAGACAACCCTGCATAAAGCCTTCTACATTGCCCCGCTAAGAGATTCCATTTTACAGGCTAAGCCCAAAAGTAAAGTCGTTGACTGGGTCATCCCTCTTGAGTGTTCAACCTCAGAGTTCAAAGTATTTGGCCTCAAATCATGGCTAGATCCTGGTCTACCATAACAATAGACTATCACTGGTGCTTACATTTAGTGCTTTTTGGTGTGATTTCTCTCTTTAAATGTAAAAAGGCACATGTACTGTTTGCCTTATTGTGTTTTTGTCAATTTTGTTATTAAAATGTACTTTTTTTCTAATTTGATTTGAAATTTTTATTGTTTGGTGTTTTGACTTTACTACTGTTTTGGCACTGCAGAAATACACGTTGCCCTAAGTTTGTTTCCTTCCCAGTATAAGAATGAAGATTTTTAAAATACATACAAAGTTTTCCTAAAAATTGATTAAACATTTCCTTTTCCTTAAAATAGTTTTTAAAAAACCCAGCATTATTAACACACAATATTCATCATTTAAAGAGACTAAAAACAATAAAGCTGGGCGACATTGTCTCCTTGAACCATGTTTTTTTAAGAGTGGCTTGATCCATCTTGATCTTTCCAACGAAGAAAATTTACAGAAACAAATTATATGCAGAGTTGATTGGGTAGACAAATTATCGCACGGGCAGTTAAAAAGATTTCTAGCCCAGTTTGTTGATATTGACTAAGATTTCCTTCAGCTGTAGAGAATACATGTTTATCACATAGATTTTGGTAGTTTCCTGCATTGCACCTTAATATTTATTTATTCATACATATGATAATGAGCCCAAATACTGATAAAAGACCACCCCCACCTTGTAATGCAAGTGTTCAACAGATAAAAAAATAAGAAAAGAAGAAGCTGTAACACCAGCTATAGTTGCACTACCATTAAAATGTCACAAGTTGCTCGCCTTTTTGGGGTTTTTTGGTTCTTTATTCCACTTTTGGCAAGATGGCTTTACTGAGGCCCTAGTTGGTCCCCTATTATTGTTATAAAACTGAATTCAGTGAGAGACACAACAGATTGCAGAAGTTTTGGGTGATGTCCTATGGCTTTATCATGAATGGCTGCTCTGGCGCAATCCTTTGCCTTGCACCGGTTTTGATGCCCCTGCACTGTCTAAAGGGAATCAGTTTAAACCAATATGTTTCTCAGTTACAGCTTGATTTTCAGACAGTACAGCTTGGAAACATTGATCAAGGTTTGTCCTTTTCTGTTTCTGGCCGTGCTGTCTAAAATGATGTATTGCCTCTGAGAACTATAATGTTAAATTAATGCACTTTAGCGGTGCATGCACACTGAAAGAATTGCTCGGTCCTGTGCTGAGCCCGTGCATGTGTTCATGATACAGCCCGCAAAATGTTAATGGACTCATTGTCCATTTCAGCATATATTAAGCCATGCAAAGTTGTACCGCGTGGCTTCGCATGGTGTAATAAAGTACAGTAATGCAACAGAGTGCATAGTGCTGCCTTGCGTTGCTTTGTGTGTGTAGGCGTTACATGAGTGTCCCATGAGCGTCCTTGTATTTTGATGCAAACCCAGATTTTCAAAGACTTATTAACCTGAGTTTGTGTGAAGATGGTGTGCCTACCCGACAGAGGTGCAACAAATAGAACTATCTTCGTTTATCCTCGTTACTTCCTCTTTCCATGTGTGCTGCTTTCTGCAGCACACATAGAAAGAGAAATATGCCTATAAGAAGTGTTTTGTGCAGGAAGCTATCTCTTCCTCCACAATACCAATCCTGCCTGTAACACAGGCAGCCCCAGGTGAGTAAGTGCATAGAGGGAGCTGAACAGCATGATAGATTGGTAAATACGGTGCTGTTCCACTCTCTCCCAATCTATTCAACCCAGCGCGTAAACTATTAGTAAATGAATATGTGACGTTACAACGCAGTTGTTAGACCGCGGTACGTTACATTGCAGTTATTACAGAGCAAGTCGTTACAACGACTTGCACTGCAGGGCGCTTGACTTAGGAATAGTGGGCCCGATTCACAGAACAAACTTAAGACTAAATCCTAAACTTACTACCATTTTGGTATTCACAGAATGCACCTAGTACTTCTGGTATTCACAGAATGAACTTACTACTTTTTGCTATTCACAGAATGAACTTAGTACTTTTGCTATTCACAGAATGGATTTACGACTACTAAACTTACGTCCGCACTCGGGCCGGAAATCCCGGCCCGGAGGCGGAGCTTCCAGCCCGGAGGCGGGGCTTCTGGCCCGGAGGCGGAGCTTCCGGCCCAGAGGCGGAGTTTCCGGCCCGGAGGTGGAGATTTCGGCCATAGCTAAATCTCCGCCACCGGCCGGAATCCCCACCTCCGGGTCGGAAGCTCCGCCTCCGGCCCGGAAGCCCCGCCTCCGGGCTGGAAGCTCCGCCTCCAGGCCGGAAGCTCCGCCTCCGGGCCGGAATTTCCGGCCCGAGTGCGGACGTAAGTTTAGTAGTCGTAAATCCATTCTGTGAATAGCAAAAGTACTTAGTTCATTCTGTGAATAGCAAAAGTAGTAAGTTCATTCTGTGAATACCAGAAGTACTAGGTGCATTCTGTGAATACCAGAATGGTACTAAGTTTAGGATTTAGTCTTAAGTTTGTTCTGTGAATCGGGCCCAGTGTGATTTACTATTCCAACTCCAGCCTACATAACAGTAGGAAAGGTGTTGGAATAGTAAATTATACTATTCCTTCGTGTTTAGGGCCATCCAGCGTAAGTCGTTGTAACAACTTGCTTTGTAATGACAGCGATGTAAACATACCACGGTGTAACGACCGCGGGGTAAAGGTCGTTCGCCTTAGTGAATATGACCCAAAGCGTGGCAGTTCTTTTCACTACCAAATGCCCAAGTGCAATCCCTCTTAAGTCCCTCTTCACTATTCTTGGATTTTGTAGTGTTCTCTTTGAAGCCTAGCAACACATGTGACCCCAGGAAAACCAAAAATTTGAACTGAACTTGAAGAAATGCAAAGTAGGTGTAAAAAAAGAATCAGCTAAGGCAAGCATCTTCATAAGCCACTGAAGATGTCAAACTCACAAAATTCGCAGCTTATACGTGATTACATCGTGAATTCAAGTTTCAGTTTCAAAGAATCTTTATTCGAATTGTAACAACTCATAAAAGCACATCTTATAACACAGGAAAAAATTTAATTTCCCAGTAAAAGACATACAGATTAAAACACATTATTATTTACACATTTCCATCGTTCTACACGCATGGACAGCAATCTTTAAAAAAGTACGAACACGAAAAATGATTTCCTCATTTTCAAGTGTTAACAGTGCCTGATAAGATTTGACCAAGCTAATTGGTCTGAATTTTTTAAAACAAGAAATTAAAAACCGTTTTGTGTATTTCGAATAGAAATTACATCGTGAATTGTTTGATGTTGACTTCTGTACTTATTGCACATCCCAAACATGAAATGTAAACTAAATATTAAAGAAGCATTTTGATTTGTAGAATACTTATGTCTACTGCAAACAACAGTCAGATACCCTGGTCACACATACTGATATAAGGCTGGAACTGGGGAGACGGTATATCATGGACGCCAGCTTTTATAGATCATCCAGCATAAGAAAAAATACTACTAATTTACAAGGAATTAGGTACATATATTTGATCAGGTTTCCATGACTAGCTATGCCCACAGTCGAGGGTACTGTACCTAGAGGCCAGCATACAATTGTGAAAAGCACGTGGGCCTGGTCCCTGTTTAGCAGATCCCAAGGCACCACAGAGGTCAACAATCCAGAGTTCCAAATACAAAATAGAGACGAAAACCTGTAAAGCAGGCGAATTTTCCCTCACACCAAAAATGAAGGTTTCATTGTGTGCACCGGCCATTTCCCCGGTGGGTCGGAGCCCCTAGAGTCCTGTTTTTAGGGCAAGTTGCTGCTCCTGGTGCCTCTGCCACTTTCCCCAGCTCCCTGACCTTAATTACAGCAGGCATGAGGAGGCTGTAGGGGAGAGATGGGGGACGGGAGAAGTAAAAATGCGATCAGAAAGGGAGTAAAGAGTGAGGAGAAAACCAGAAAGGGAATAGATAGATGAAAAGAGAGATTGCAGGAAGAGATGAAAGAAGCGCGGCTGCTTTGAGCATTTTTTCCTGGGATGCTTTGCATGGGGCAAGTTCTTTTCAGACAGTGAGGTTGTACCAGAAGGGCGCACTACAGCTTCCAGCCCAGTACTGAACAGTACACGGTGGTACTGAAGAACAATGGCAACAGCTAGAGCGCAGCCAACTTATGGTTTGTTTACTGTCCTTAATGTAGTTTGGGCGTTTGCTTTTTAGCTGCATGTTTTGCTTTTACTGAAATCAATGAATGGCTTGCCAAGTGGTTTCCATTGTAGATTGGGCGAATGGGAACAGAGTTTTACAAGGTCACATGAGCTCCATTTATGGCAACCAGGGTAAATTTATGGATCTGAAACAAAGGAATTGCCTAGCTATTAAAATAATTATGAAGCACTAGAACACTGAATTTCAGCTGCTGAGAAAGAAAATTGTGATGTTTGAATGCAGGCAAGAATAGCTGGTGTTGAATGAGCCTGGTGACAGCAATTAGCATAAATACAAGGCATGCAAGTATGGCACCAGGCTGCTCTCTCTCTCTCTCTCTCTCTCTCTCCCCTGACCCCACACTTTTAGGCTGTTCATTCTGGTTAACAATTATAGCTGTTTGTTCTGGTTAACAATGATATTTAACATTTAAAGAAACACGTTTTGACGCTCTTTATATAATTGTCATAAAGAATAGAGGTTTGTCCGACTATAGGCAGGAAACAAACACATCTACTACTGAGCTCTCTGTGAATGGAAATGTATTCACAACCACATTTTCTGTGGCGGTCATGTTGAGGAACATATTTTTACTGTGCAAGAAAAAACATTATCGCCCAGGGTGCCTAAATGGCTCGATGCTGGGAATATTTCATTCAAACGCAGTTTTAAATCGCTCCAACTACATTCAAAGAAAATAAGGAATACACAGTTAGCAGTTAGATTTCGGATGTAATTATTTCCCTAGCAACAGTGTAGGAAGAATGAATAACATAGGCTTCATTGTTGAATTTCTTACAAATATAAATCTTTTGTATATATGTTGCTACTTTTTCGCAGGAGACAAGAGAAATCAAAGATGTCTTCTCTTTCAGGAGGAGGTATAGTCTTGTAAATAAAAATTGAAGTGAGAATAATAATTATAAAACAAATGACAAAAGATTAACAAAGGAAGGGTCAGGAGAAAAAAGAAACAAAGAAAAAAAACGAATAAAGAAGGAGAGAAAGAAAAAGCAGGATCCGTGTGGGACTGCTTATCACATGATTTGGAAACACATTTTAATTGTCAAGCAAGTGTTTTAAGCAGGGCCGGACTGGCTTTAGTGGGCTCTGGCCGTTTCCCAGGAGGCTGGATAGGTGGGGGCTGATTTGCAGTGATTTGCAGTGGTGATGCAATATCGGTCCCAAATAACAAAAGCCGCAGTATTTCACACTTGATAACCTGCCCTCTCCCCCCACCCCCCACCCCACCCATGTGCTGGTATGACAACAATGCCATGGCTGCTTTGGGTTCCCAGTCGTGCTCTGGTTTTAAGGCTGGTGTTAGTAAACTATTCGTGGGTACCCGAAAAGTTAATCGGCAAGAAATAGCCATGATCTCCCATATACACTTTCACTCCAAGGTCTCTGCACCCACTGGCATGCATTCTTTTGCTTTGTATTTTAAAACCCAAGATGACGGCAAGAGTTCTGGAGGTTAGTGACTGTATCATGAATGTGTGTGCTTGTGCAATGCACAGTGTATCTTTTTCGAATTATTCTACTATCTAAAGTGCATATATTTGAGTTCTGAGAGGAATTTCAACTACACCGGAGTAATCAGAGTAATTTCGGCAATTTTTCATTACTCTTTGACGTGGAATTACTGATAATTAAGAAATTACTCCTCTTGCGTAATTTGGGGTGAACCATTCTACTGCAAGAGCAGTTTTATTGAGCATGAACGTTCGCTCACTATTCGTGTTCTGCTACATTTAGCGCTATTACTTAGTGAAAAAATGCATCCTTGCATCCATTTTGAAGGTGAGGGTGCATTTTGCACTATTTCCACTAAGAAAATAATGCTAAATGCCGGGAGTATGTTGGAGAAAAATCTTATCCCAAGAGCACATTTAATGAGCAGCTGCTCGTGCTCACTATTTGTGTTCTGTAACATATAGTGCTAATTCTTAGCGCAAAAATGCCCCCTTGCATCCAAAATAGGCACGTAGGAGCAATTTTATTTTTGCACTAAGAAATATCGCTAAACTTAGAATTGCTCTTCTCACATAATTCTGCATATTCTCGTGGAATTCTCAGGTAATTCCAAGTGATTAAGCTACTCAGAATTTCGTGAGTTACATCCAGCCCTAATAAATCTAACTGTTTCTGAGTTGCAGCATGGGATGCAGAGAGCACTACTCGGAAACAGTGAGAAATCGCTGTCTTTTTCTGGTTCTTAGCTTTGATGTTTGCAGTTCATGCACTAGCTTGAGGAAATTAAGAGTTAAATGTATGCTGTATGCATTTCAAGCACTCCATTTGCATAAAAACAGGTTCACAGCTGTGTTCTACATGAGAGAACACCTTCATAATATGGCAATTGTTTTTTTGTCCCCAAAATCTATTCAGGTGCGGCTCCTCCACATGGGCAGATGAGCGTCGCCCCACTTATTTCTATGCAGTGCGAGAAGCAGGAACATAAAATATTTTTTAAATATTTTATATTTCTGTGTCTCGCACTGCGAGAAGCAGAAGGGTATGCCTGGTTGGGGGGGGCGGTCCTGCAGGAGTCCAGGGGCGGAGTTACTTGCCCACTCTGAGTGCGCTGACTGTTTGATCGGCCCCAAGGGCGACCAAACCAGTAATACTACCTGCTTCCTGTGTGGAGAGCTGAGAGGAGACACGACGCAGGACCGGAGGAGATGGTAAATGGTTTAAAAAAAAAAGGAAATTAACCCCCTCCTTCCTGCGCGACCCACTCCCTGTACGACCCCCTGCTGCCCCACCCACGAGTCATGCTGGCCGGGACTGACTCTTTTGGCTTCCCAGCAGTCCAGCACACCGTACATCAAAAGGATTCAAGGCCTTTTATTGACCAAAGATTTTCGAACATTGAACTCAGAGAACAATATGAAATGCAATTTTAGATGGCATTCTTCAGAAGTCTAAACCTGTGAAAAAAAGGCGCACAGATGATGCTAAAAAGACGTGGCATGCGCTGAGGTCCACAGTGAGGGAGAATATTATCTTTTAGGTAAAGGAGCATAATATTCTCCTAGACCACCAAACTTATTCCTATCCAACAAAGTGTGCTTTTTGTTATGGACATGGGCAGTGTAGGATAAAAACATCTATTTTGTGATTTACCAACCCCTTTTGCCCTACCTGTTTGTTTTACTGGGTTTAGAACTCTGTGCACTTTACCCCTGCAAAACAGTAGTCAAGTGCCTCTGATCCCCCTTTAAAAATGGTTTAATTGGCTTACCAATAATAGGCATATTTAAGATTCCTGTAAGGCCATAGTATGTCATTCAGAAAATACACGTGCAAAATTAAAATTGTTCTATTCCCCGAACATCATTTTCAGTGGCAGAACTGTGACTGCGCCCTAGAGAATGTCAAGGCACAGATTATAAGCTTCTATATATAACTTTTGAGAGGAACCAGCTACAAATTTAATTATAACCTATTTGTAATGTTTAGCAAAATGTAATTTGATGGTAAAGTCAGATTTTTACTAAATATTTCGAGTAAGTGCATTTTATGAAGTTACCTTGCACCTGCATGAACCTTCAGTACGCTATTTAGCATTAGCCTACTTATACCTATCTTACAGGGTTTGTCTTTAATGAGATATGAAAACTACTCCCAGAGCAGGGACAACAGCCTGGGTGTTAGAAGTTATTTTTCTCCTCTTGCAGAAAGGCAGTTAGGGTGTCCCCAGGAACTTCATTAACTTGGAAAGGAGGAAGGTGAGGTCTGCCTTTTCACAATTAAATGTAAACTTAAACCTGAGGGAAGGCAAGCACTTGCTCACAGGCCTACTCCAGCCAAGCTGGCTCTAAACCCAGTGGGCGGGTAGCTGCCCCCCAAAATAATTTGGAGAAGACACATGGACAGGGACTTCTCATTTTCTTTGCCACACTTTTATGTGGACACAAAGACTCTGCGCAAGTGAGGCAGACTTCCCCATTCTTTATTTTATGTGTAAGGTGGACTGTGGGATTGTTAGCCATAGGGGAAAAGGGAACTACTGAAAAGGTGGGTAAGGTAACCTCTGGGAACTTTTAATCCATTGATTAGGGAGGAGCCACAAGTCAACCCCACCCACAGGTTAGTGCCAATCATAAATGTGGCACTTAAAGGAACCCCTCTCAGAATGCTTACTGGACTTGTGGAAAATCAGAAAAGGACTGAACCCTGCTTGCTGTAATCTGATAGGAATTCTGAAGGAGTGGGCGTGCTTCCTCTGTACCGAGGATAAAGAATTACACTGCAAAGGTCAATGGGCTGACTTGGGACACAACATGCTGAAGAAACACTTTTTCCTGGATGACCAGCTTCCCAGTCACAAGTAGACAAGAACTGGACCCTGCATAAGGCCTTTGCTGAACCAGGCTCTGAGGACCTAAGAGGCAGTCTAAAGCCTGGGAGCCATAGATTAACAGCAGAGGACTTACATTGCAAAGTTTTGGGACTTGAAACATTCTGATTTCTTGCCGCTGTAGGCATAGGACCAACCTGCAAAGCTGATCTGGCAGAGACACTACTCCGCTGGGCTGCTCCACAGCAGCAAATCTGTTTCAGCTGGCCCTCGAGAATAAGGTATCTGACCCAGTGGAGCTCCCTTCAGATACTGTATGCCGCCTTGTCCCACTGGAGAAATCTGAGCTCCAATTTAAAGACTAAGGGCTTAATTTAGATCTTGGCAGGAATCATTTTGCTTTCTTGACAGCCCGACCGCCCGCCCTCCCTATTTAAATGCCAGCGGGACTATAGACAATATGCCGCCCAAGTCCTGCCGACTCCACCAGAACTTCACACCTGTATTGACGGTGTCATAGGAAAGAACGGCTGTCAGTGGCACAGACCCCAGCCTGTTTTACTCCTGAGTCAATCATAATGTGCCTTCCCACCAAGACAACTGTGGCAGGGAAACCTTCACACCTGAGTTGGGGAATTGGAAGGGTAATGAGGTAAAAACCTATCTTTTTTCTCATTCCCACTTCTGTTTTCAACTGGAACCCAACGTGACAAGTCCTGCCGTTGCTGCTGACACTTGTGAAAGAAGGAAAATGACCCCCTCATCGTGAGACACGAAGGTTGGCAGTCCATCTAACTTGTTAATGTTGAATTGTCACTTAATGTTAGCTCAGGACACTTGAGTTTACATACATGTCCTATAAAAATCATTAAAATACTTGTGTAGCGCATATGTTCTTAAACGTGTTGTGTCAGTGATGTAATAAAACACACCTGTATAAACACCCATTGATAAAAAAAAATCTAATTTTTTTGGGGTGTAACTATTCATTACTATAATGAATGCTTGCACCAAATTCACAAAGTCCATCACAATTGGCAGCAGTGGCAATGTAGGAACATTGCTATGGGACATGTCAGTGAAATTTGAATTACCACTAATGAATGTGAGTCAGAACATGTATTTCACCGTTATATCAATTCCATTCCATTTACACAATGAATTGTACAACAACAACCAATTTGGAGCAAACGCTGCGAAAGTTGTACTCAAGGAATCTGCATGTAATACATCTCTGATGTACATTAGCTTGATAATTTGACTGTGAACAGTGTTTTGAATATACAATTTCTCCTGGATTTGTTGCTTAACCTGCCTCCTGGCTAAAGTCCAGGGGTTACCTCCTCAAGAAGTGACATCTATTGGGCACATATCAGGCATCTCAAGGCTTTTGCCTGGGAGGGGTGGGAGTTTTTTTCTTGGGGGGGGGGGGTGGTCAAGGCAAGGTAGCTTAAAAATTGGGAAGGAGGAGTAAGAGTATGAGGGAGGGGTGTGAATGAAGTTTGTTGTGTAGTGTGGTGTGCAAGTGGACACATATAGCCACAGTACATCAGTTGTATGCTGCGGGCATCCATTCCATAGCCAGAGGCATAGGGCAATGTTAGACACCTCCCACTAGGGACCCTCTCCATCAGGACACCGCTGCCAGAACAATGCCAATACAACTGTGAAACCAAAGTATGGTCAGCAGTAAGCCGCCAGCGTGACGGAGTAATGTTAGCCAGCATAGGATTCCACCGCACCAGCGGTGGGGCAGCTCTTGCACGATGGATAACACTCCATCAAGGTGATCGGAGGCTCAGCCGCAATACATTTAAATACGGCAGTTGGAACTCTGCCAGAATGACAGGGTACTTGTAATCGCGGGCACAGAGGGATGGCAGTAGTCCCACCAAGATCTAAATCAGGTCCTAAGTCCCAAGGTGGAAATCTTGAAGGCACTAGGGGGCATATTCACAAGGACTTATCTCCGATTTATGTCCACCTTAACGCAATAAAAGTGGAGATATATTTAACACCCCATTCACAAGCAGGTGCAAACCGCAGACATCGCCAGTATTCCCACGCTAACTGCCCCAAATTCTAACACCACGGCAGACACCACCAACTAACTCTAATGAGATGCAGGGTAGGCGTACCCGTGCAAAAACACATGAAAAAAACAACACCACTTTCACAACGAACTGCCAGAACTGCGAAGTGAACCAAAAACTGTCAATAAGCCGCGGTGGCCGCAGGTATTTAACACCTGCCTCAAGCAGGTGTAAAGACGGACACCTACCTGCAGTTGGCTACGGAGCCCCGCACACATCCATACCCAAAGAACAAACGACACCATGGAGCTACTCATCATGCAGCTCAAAGCCCCAACAGGCCCACAACACCCACCCTCACCACCCCCTGGACCGCCACCACCCCAGGACCCGGACCCGCCCCCCAGACCACCACAGAGCCAGCGTAGAGTAAGACAGCGTATCTACCGAAAACGCACCACTCTCCCAGACCTAACGCCTGCGGAAGTCATTGCCCACTACAGGCTCAAAAGGACAACCATTCTCTGCATCATGACCCACATTGCCCACAGGCTGACTGTCCCAACCAGCATCCCTCTGCAGATAAAGCTGCTGGCTGTGCGGCACCTGTTGGCCTCTGGTACCATCCAACCAACAACTGCCAGAGTCGGAGGAGTCTCACAGCCAGCCCTATCAAAGTTCATCACACCTGTCCTGGATGCCATCCTCAGCTTCACACCTCAGTACTTTCACTTCCCCAACAGTGCGCAGGAACAGCTGGAGACAAAGCAAGGCTTCTACGCCATAGCCGGATTCCCAGCCGTGTTGAGGGCAGTTGACTGCACACATGTTCCACTTGTGTCCCCTGCGGAGACTGCACACCACTACCGCAACAGAAAGCACACGCATTCCATCAATGTGCAGGCAATAGTGGATCACGGGGACTCTTCACCAATGTCGTCGACAAATACCCAGGCAGTGTGCACGATTCCTTCATCTTCCGACAGTCCATGATCAACCAGCGCTTCCAGGATGGCCCATATGGAATGGGACTGCTCGTTGGTATGTGCCAAATCAACACACCACACATCCCACAGCCAACTACGCACAAAGCACATCAGTGGGGATGCACACCTGCCCAAGCCAAATTCGACATGTCAGACTACACGACCAGTTACCAAACACGACTACACCACTCCATGGTCATCCGAGGCTACTCTCTGAGGGCTGGCTTACACTTACCCCACACACAGCCAGCACAGGCATCACTGTATTAGTGGGCCTGCCATCACATCCTGCTGAACCAAGTATTGACTATTTTCTCCCTGCACTGTCACAGGTGATCAAGGATATGCACTCTGCCCTTGGATGATGACACCCCTCCGAGACCCGAAAACACCCGCCCAGAGGCAGTACAATGCGGCCCACATACGCACCAGGGGCATCGTTGAACACACATTTGGCATGTTGAAGTCATGTTTCAGGTGCCTGGGCGGCACAGGTGGGAAGCTCCTGTACAGCCCGGACGTCGTGTGCAAGATGATCGTTGCATGTTGTGTGTTGCATAACATCTGTGTTCGCACCAGGGCCCCATGGATCACAGTTCCAGAGGTACCGAACGATGATGATGTTGATGGGCAGGTGTGCCACATCCCACTGCAGCTGCAGCAGGAATGGCCCGTAGGAACCACATCATTGACACCTACTTCTCATGAGCACGTCACATTGTGTCGGTCCATGGCAATCATGGGACAGTAGTAGATGTCCAATTGCACTGCATGTGTGAATTAAAATTTTTTGCAGGTTACAGGTTGGAATTGTGCATTGTCATGTTACATATCCCTGGGGTTACACATGTGATTTGCCAGGCTGTGCACATTTGCCGACCCAGGTGGGTCCCGTGTTCAGTTGTGGAGGGGTTGCTGTTTGTACCGGGATGTTGCCAAAGTCAAGGTGCACTTCTGCTTATGTGCGTATGCTGTATGGTGGGTGTGTCGCTCCAGTGGCTCCGATTTGTCTGCCGCTGGTCTCTTTCATACGGTGTGCCTATCGGTTCTGTCCTTCCACGGTGCTTGGATGTTGTGGTGTGCATGTTGTCCTCTGCAGTAGGCCAGGATGCATCCGTGGTGCTCCGCTGTTGCTGTATTTTGTTCAGTGGCATTTTCCTTATGCTGTTCCTGTGCTTGTTCCCGCATTGCACGTGAGTATTGCTTCCACCGCGCTGCTGATCCCTGCTTTCCTCATCGCGGAAGGGCTCATCGCAGGTTTTCTGGTGTTGTGGTTTGTGTTTTTATCTCCGTCGGGGTGGTTGTATCGCAGACATTCTCCACGTTATCTGGTGTCTATCGCATGGTACCGCCTTGTTGTGAATTCCACATTGACACAGGTTTTTTTCCCCGTACTGGGCTGCGATATTGAAAGTTGCGTTACGCTACTCTTGCGGTACTTATCACACATTCTTGTGAATATACCCCTAAAAGTATCTGACAAAAGTGACGATAGCCCTGGGTGTGAAATGTGGCTTTTCCCACTTGGACCTTTTCTTATCAAAATCAACAGCTTCAGTGGGACCTCACTCATTGCCTACTCAACTCCGGTGAGACAACCCTGCATACAGGCTTCTGTCTTGCCCCGCTAAGAGATTCTACTTTGCAGGCTAAGCTCAAAAGTGAAACTGTTGACTGGGTCATCCCTCTTCATGTGTCCAACCTCAGAATTCATAGTATTTGGCCTCAAATCATTCCTAGATCCTGGTCTACCATAACAATAGACTATCACTGGCGCTTATGTTTAGTGCTTTTTTACTACTGTTTTGGTAGTGCAAAACTACTTTACACATTGCCCCTTAGTTAAGCCTGTTAGCTCTGTGCCATAACAACCAGGAAGTTTAGTTTTTTTAGTAACTTTGGGTTTCGCCATGAGGTGATATGGTTAATATTTCTTGAATTGGGAGTACGCCCTACCCAAATAATAATCCACATTTTTACTGACTAGTACAGAGTAGTTTGTTGATATTGACTAAGATGATTTCCTTCAGCTGTAGAGAATACGTTTATCACAAAGATTTTGGTAGTTTCCTGCATTGCGCATTAATATTTATTTATTCATACATATGATAATGAGCCCAAATACTGATGATAGGCCACCACCACCACCTTGTAATGCAATCACGCGTTCCACAGATAAAAAATAAGAAAAGAAGCCGTGACACCGGCTATAGTTGTACTACCATTAAAATGTAACAAGTTGCTCTCCTTTTTTGGGTTTTTGGTTTTTTATTTCACTTTTGGCAAGATTGCTTTTAGTGAGGCCCTAATTGATCCCCTATTATTATTATAAAATCAAAATTAGTAGGGGACACAACAGATTACAGAGGTTTTGGCTGATGTCCTATGGCTGTATCATGAATGGCTGCTCTGGCGCAATCCTTTGCCTTGCACCGGTGTTGATGCCCCTGCACTGTCTAAAAGGAATCCGTTTAAACCAATATTTTTCTCAGTTACAGCTTGATTTTCAGACAGTACAGCTTGGAAACATTGATCAAGGTTTATCCTTTTCTGTTTCTTTTTCTAGCCGTGCTGTCTAAAATAATGCATTACCTCTGAGAACTATAATGTTTAACTAATGCACTTTAGCGATACATGCACTTCAAGAATTGCTCAGTCCTGTGCTGAGCCCGTGCATGTGTTCATGATACAGCCCCCAAAATGGTAATGGACTCATTGACCAGATGCATTGTTTCATTTTTTCATGATAACACTTCCCACAGTATTACTTTGCAAGAAACCCAACTACTAGGTGCCTTTTAGGGTAGCGGCTCTAAAGGGGTTGTAATCCTACAGCTATACACATGTATTCCATTCTGGACTCATTAGAGGCTCTATAGTAGTTGCAATCCTTTCATATTGTGATGGGAAATGCTAATATGTGATGATGGCAGGCATGCTGGGATGTAAGCCCTGGTTGTTTATTATTATCTACACCCGGGCCGCAGTGTCACCGAGCAAGCTGCATGAACCGGGTTCACTTGTCACTGAGATGCCTCAGGGAACCATGGTCATCAGTGGAGACCTACATGCCATAATGGCTAGTGCATTTGACCAACGTGGAAGTTGATGAGCAGAAATGACCTACTTTCCCATCGAATTGAAACATATCACCTATCCATAAGGTATGTGCTGCTGAAAGTGGCTAGAGCAGCTTGGCTTGAAATACTGGATGTCCGTGAATGGGAATAAGGCAGATAATTTGCGATATTGGCTAAAATAGTGAAAATGCCCTTCAAGAGTAGCCATGGGTGTCCCTGGTGCAGTGAATTTGGTTACAGATGCAATACGTATGGCAAATGTCTTTGCTGGTTTCTAAGAGAGACTGCATGTCACCCATGAGTCATCTGACACAGGTCTGTAAAGGAATAGCTGATGAACTTCAGGTAACATGCTTGGTGAAGTTTAGAATGAGGAGCGTGGTGTCACTCCATACTTCCCATGATGATGAATAAGTTGATTGAATCCCTGACCTCTGTGCATTAGGAAATAACTCTTGTCTATAGGGCCTTCTGTTGGAACTATTTAAGCAAATGGCATCTCTCCTCATCCTACACATGAGGGCTATGTTAGAATAGGTTTGTGATAAGGGAGCCCTCTCAGACGAACTCTGTGCAGTGACTATTGTGAAATAGATCCAAAGCTTCCAGTCAGATTTCCCTTAATAATGTAAGTTCAGTTTCAGTTCAGTTTATTTAAATTTGCATAGTCACTAAAAAACCATTGCAATAATAAAACAGTCAAGGAAACCATAAATACAATCAATAAATATGATGCACATAAAAAAACGTGGACATTTGGCTTCAAACAGAATTTTTAAAAGTCTAGGTATGAATTAAACAACAGCGTTGTCCAAGCATCCACCCTCACCTGATCTCAGTGCTGTAGTGCAGTTTGGCTCCCTTGCAGATTAATAGGGTCTGGTTACCAATGAACCCATGATGTTGACCAGGACCCCAGGCCCCTTTTGCAAGACCAGGTGTGATATTAGGGGCTAAAGACGCTTCATACCTTGTTACAAGCAGGGGCCCCGCACTAGCAGCCCAATTCAGGAGCTTGGTGTCAGGGCCTGCTTTAGCACTGGTGGCTCCCTGTGAGACAATGTTTATTGCCCCCCCCCCCCCATGACCACCACTGCCACGAATTCCCTCATTACCACCCTTTAACAGTGCCCCTCAAGTCTCCATAACTCTGCCTCTCAGATTCATTTAGTTTTATAGTACCACTCATACCAGTGTAAGGTGTCAGAGCACTTTACATCGCACACACATTCCACAGACACAATCATATGTGCGTAAATCCCCTGCATAGGAAATGTTATATCAGACAGGACTGCAAGGTGTAGGAGTCACATGTCATCCATACTGGTAGGCAATATAGTTTGAGTTCTTATTCTGGAAAAGCACAAATTCAGAATTTAAAACGTAACACCACGGTTAGGGGTTCTCTTTAATATTAAGAATTGTTTTCTATCCAAATGAACCCTTTTAGCAAGATTAGGATAATGAAAGACTGGATAAAAATACATATAGCTATACCGCATACCTTGCAGTTTGCATGCAGCTCTTTGAAGACAGTTAATAGCTCAATGTTCTATATTAGGATTTTGACTTATAAACTACAAGTAACGAAAGGATCTCTCTTGCAGAAGCAGTAACCTACTGACCTATTTACGTTATATGCACTTTGTGATCTGCATGGTACACGTTCTTAGAGGCAGGCATTTTAACCCTCTGCGGCACCGATCGCACCGCCCTAGAGCCGGCCTTGCTCAGTGTCAAAGGAGCCAAGAGCAATAAATTATGAAAACAAAAATTATCATGTGCAATGCTCAATTTACTAAAAACCAAGACCCCCCCAAACCCTCGGGCCCACGTACAAAAAGTTCTGAGTGCAGGGATCCATAAAGGGATGACAACAACATAGCCAATGCTTCCGTTTTAACAGTGAAAGTAAATCATATGCAAGTGCGACTGGTTTCCAGAGAAGTACTGATCAAGGCACCTCAATGTATCCTTTTTGCATTTTCTTAAGCACCAGGGCAAGGAGTTTTACTAGTCGACATTTCAACTGTGTGACGTCAGGCTTGAAGCAGGCCTTTCTCCATGACCCGATCCCTCATTGGTTGAAGGGAGCTATTAGCAGCTGCCTTCTCTCTTCCAACAGTTCTATTTTAGAAGCATAGCAAATGTGGCAATTGTTTAGTATCTATGCCACATAGTCTGCAGGTCTTCGTTGCAGTATGTTTCTGCAAATGGGGAAGATGCAGAGTACAAGCTAGCATACCCAGACAGTGTTTCAGGAATTACTCTTTGGTAGATCTGGAAAAGCCTCGAATAAGAATATTTCTAGGGTACTAGTGTGGCGTATTCAGTATCATCCAGGCATGAGCCTGTGCTAGAAAAAGCTACCTTGTCTTCTACTAGTGATTTAAGCTTTATCGATTTCCGTACTGATTTTGTAAAACCTGCACGGCTAATCAGGGCTACCCAAGACTGGGTTAGCCCAGACTTGATCAGGAAATCTTTCACATAAGATATAGCAGGGGATGTTTCTTTCTGATGAAACTCCCACCATAAATAGTGGTTGAGAATACCTGGAGCAGCCTTCCTGTTTGGTCCCAGAAGATGATTTAGGCTCCTTACCTCGTCAGTGACGGTTTCTGCAGACCAAACTCCAGCCTGATCTGTGCTGGTGAGGTGTACTTTGGCAGTCTAAAGATGATTCTATATGCTTTCACTAAACTGCTATCCACGATTTTAGCATCCCTACTTCGCTGCCATAGGTTATTGTTGGTAGGAGTTTGGCTTACAGTACCAGGAGGAGAGGGGGCAGCGTAGGCTCCATCAAGTTTGATTTTAAGTTCTTTAGAAACACTGCCAATGCTAGCCCTTTCCATTTTGTTGCTTCCCTCTGTGTGTAAAATTACCTTCATTGTCAATAATCACCCCAAAGTATTTATATTCTATTGCCTTCTTGATTCCAGTCTTGCCCCAGTACCAAGCCGGTAACTTTTTCCTGTTTGAATTAATTTACATGGTATGTGTCTTATTGAAGTTGACTTTCAGTCCGTGTTCATTTGAATATTTTTGTGCTGTATTAAGGAGATGAAGTATGCTCACCTGACTAGAACTACATCTTTGGCATATAGGAAGTTCGACAGCGCCAGGCCCTGTAGCCTAGGGGCATGGGAGTTGCAGTCATCAATTGCCTGTGTTAGGAGGGCCAAAAATAAGTTAAAGAGGGTGGGAGTCAGGAAATGCCCCTGCTTTAACCCTTTGCTTGTTGCTATTCACCTTGAGATGTGCATCCCTTTACCCAGCTTCATCTGCACCTATGTATCTGTGTGTAGAGTGAATAGCATATCCAGGAGAATCTGAGGAATCCCCCACTGTGCCAGCTTGCTCCAGAGCTTGGCCCACTCCACATGGTCGAATGCTGCCCTAAAATCGATGAAACATAGTTGAAGTGGCTGTTTTGAAGCTATCGCCTGATCTGTAAGAAGTGCCATGGCCATGATGATGGTTGTTGTGCCAGTGGTTTTTGAAAACCCAATTTGATTAGGTGGGATTATTGCCTTTCCATTTGCCCATGTCAAGAGTTTTTCAAGTGGTTTACCTGCAAAATATTTTGCCTCGTTGTCAATTAGGGCAATTAAAATGTAGTTTTTTGGCAAGGACTTATCCCCACTTTTATATATTGGGGATATTAGCAATCCTCTCCAAGCATGCATGCCACCAAGCCTAATGTCAGAGAAGAGTGGTTTTAGTGCTTCTGTCCAGAAGTTGGCATTCTGTTTGAAGATCACTGGGGGGATGTTGTTAGGGCCCAAGCCCCTTCTCTGCTGCCTTTGCCTATTTGCCGTCTAATTAGGTTCTCTTGTGCTAACCAAGAAGAGTGCCCTGATCCATGTATTGGCAGACAGAGGGGAGTTGAGTGATACCCTGTATTTGGAGAGGAGTTGAGAAGACTGTTTGTTGATGTCATGCCAGAATCCCGATCTGTAGATGGTACTATGCTGCCTTGGTTAAAGTCCTCCCCCAGATATGTCACCCAGTTCTCTTCTGCTATTTGAGAGGTTAGGCATCCATGTGATGGGCATGCCAACTTATTACAAATCCTAATTGGCCTAATTTTTATGGCAGAGTGAGTCATTGCTCTCACATGACCGCCTCAGAAACTTTTAACCTTACCTAATATACCCACTAATAAAGGAAAATAGCTGGGATTCATTATGGTATTTTTAATTCATTGACCTGGATCCCTTCACTGTCCAGTAGCTTTTATCTAAAAACTCCCTCCTGTGTCGAGTCCAGCAGGAGGCTGAGTTCCCCTGGAGGTACTATCCTTCCAGGGTGGGGAGAGGTTGCGGATGATGAAGCATGACACAATAGTGTGTGTGAGGCTTTCTTTTCCATAAAGATGACCTTACCCTTTGTTTCTTTTTCCCCCTGTCAGCACTCGCACACGTTATCTGGGACCATCCAAGTATGACGAATTGAATGTTTGTATTCAGGAATAAGCACAAATCGTGCTCTCTATCTGCAGCTGCCATATTTCTTGTTTTAACAGTCTATTTTTAGCAGGACGTATGGCTGCTAACCTCCTCCTCTCTCTGGTGTGTTTGCCATGCTGTTAGACCTGGCATCCTTTGGTGTGTTTCCCCTGTCTTTTTGCTTTCTGGCCTCCTGTTTTTGATGGTACATGGGACTTCGTTTTGCTGGTTTAGTGCCTCTGAGCACTTTCTCACTGCTGTCCAGTTTTAAAGTGCAAGTGATTCTACTGTAAATTATGTTTATGTATTGGTGTTTCTATGTTTGGCTTATTTGATTTACTGGTTTGTCCCTAGTAAAGTGCACAAGGTGTGCCGGAGCCTGTAAATCAAATGCTACTAGTGGGCTTGCAGCACTGAGTGTGCCACCCACATGAGTAGCTTTTCAAAGGTGTCTCAGACCTGCCACCTCAGTGTCTGCACACAGTTTTTACTGCCATGTTGACCTGGCAAGTGCACCCACTTCCCAGGCCCAAACCTTCCCTTTTCTTACATGTAAGCTGCTGGGTTGTGTATTGGCTGTCTGGTTTGGGAGAGACAGGGGCTGGGGATGTGCATTCACTGCAGACAGCTACTGGGGGGTTTGAGGTGTGTCCTGCCTTACCTGGGTCACTCCTAGCTGAGTTGAGTGGACTTGGGCTGTATTTAGAGCTGTGGGAGGAGTTTTCATTGTACCTGAAGAGGCCCTCTCTCCTGTGCACAATGCTGTCTCCACCTCCTGCCAAGAAGCTGGATCAGAGAGGACAAAACTGGTTTGGACTAAGCTGAGAGACTTTTTGCCACAAGAGAACATAGACAAATGTGGTATAAATATTGGGGCCCAGACCCCAGGACTTTAGAACTCTTTTGGATCAAGGAACCTGCCAACAAGAGCTGGAGAAGCTGTAAGGATGAACTACCACTTTGCTGTGTGTTTTGCTGCGTTGTCCTGCAGTGGCTTTCTTGGGCAGAGAGGATTGATCTGAACTTTCTGCAACTTCTTTGTTTGAGTGTCTCCAAGTGCTTGAGGTAGAGTTTCCCCCCTTTACAAGAAGTCTCAGGAACACGAAAGACGTCAAGTTCATCTGCTACCAGCATTGGTAACAGGGTGTTTTGTGCTCCAACAGAAGAAAAAGCAACCTGACGCCTTCAACGATGCCGCTGCCGGTTCTGTGTCCTAAAAACATCGCAGGGGTCACCGCCACACTTCACACCACAACCCTGGTCTTACCGACGACACCACCCGAAGCTGCCACCGAGCCACTGTTTGCACCGTGACTAGGCCTGGGCTAAAATTTCGTTCCGTTCACGGAAATTGCGATAATTTGACATTTTCGCGTTCCGCGGAAAGCGCGAAAATGTCAAAATTTCCGCATTCCGCAGCTTTGCGATAATTTGGTTCTTGCTCGCGCTGTAAAATAATACATTCTCGCGCGCGCGCGATCGCCTTACCTGAATCCCTGCATTCGCCGACAAGTTTTCTTGATCCGGTCGCGTTCTCCATGAGATGTTGTATTGTTTTTAGCCATTTGCGCTGTCTCGTGACAGTTCGCGCCCGCAGTGACGTCATGCGTCGCGCGATCACGTCTTTCTTCCCGCGATCATGCACCGCGAGACAACTGAATACAAGATGGCTGCGCCCGCGAGCAACCGCATGGGTAAGTTGGCGAGCCGCAACCATGCAGAAAATCTCGCGAACATGCGGGGAAAAAACTTTTGCATCTTCGCGATATTTCCGCGTGTTTGCGATAATTTTTTTAATTTTCACGATAATTTGCGAAAGTGGATTTCGCAAATTCCGCCCACCCCTAACCGTGACCTGTGGGCACCGCACTTTGCACCCACTCGCTTCACACCACCGCCCTGGTATCCTCGACGACGATGCTCCACACCGACCTCGACACCGCTGCTTTCACCCTGGTTTGAGGGCACTGCTCGTAAGTTACACGTTACACAATGCACCACCCTGTCCCACACCACTACCTTTGCCTACTGACACCAGCGACATGGACTCCGGATTGTGAGCCGCCGACAGCGCTTCAGCAACGACAACAATGCTTCTTACACCATGACCTGACAGCAGCATGATGAGCACAGCACCAGTTTGCACTGCAGCCCTGGTCTCATCACTGCCGCGGGACGATCGTCACCGAGCCACTGCCTGCACCACAATCTGAGGGCAATGCACCGCTGCACTTCGCACCGCAGCCCCGACACCCGCCGGCGCTCCCAACTTCAACCACACAGAGTTCGATCTTTCAATGTCCCGACGACTCCTGCACTGACCTCTAGAAGCGACACCTGCAGATGCCGGCTCTTCAGAGCTCCCCAATGCCCTGCATTTCTAAAGTCAAAGTTTTGTGGGTCTTCCCTACACTGTAGCTGGCCCACAACACTGTGGTCAGCCAGAACTGTTTGGATTTGTTGTTCACCACGTTGTGAAAGCCCCGGACAGAGGTAACAACTTCAAAGAACCGTATTTTAAGCCTATTTTTTCCTATTGACAATTTTAAGATCTGTATGGTGGATTTGTATCGTTTTTAGTCTTGTTTGCACAGACAAAATAGTGGATACTTTTTCTAAAACTGGTGTAGTGTCCTTTTGTAGTGTTTTCACTGTATTACTGTTGGTTATGTGAAAATGCTTTACACACTGCCTCTGAGATAACCCTGACTACTCATGCCAAGCTAACCAGGGGTGAGCAGGGGTTATTTTAGTAGTGTGTCCCCCTCATCCGGCTAGGAAGAAGGGTCCCTACTTGGACAGGGTAACAACCTGCCAACTAGAGACCCCCTATTTCTAATACATGCCAACTTATTAATCATTCTCCAGAAACATGCATCGTCATTGAGTTTGATGTCAGTAAACCTCATCCTCTCCTGCTCTATTGGCATCGCACTTCAGCCTCTTCAATGTTGTTTTTTGCTGTTGTAATGATGTTCGCAAAGAGATATCTTCAGGATTATGACATAAGGCTCTTAGAGTGCTGTTTATGGTACTTTTAAGAAGCCTTAGCTTGAGCCGTTGGGCCTCTGTAATGTGCCCCACTTCATTAGATTATAGCAGGTCTTTGCTTTAAGTGGTATGGCAAATGTTTGAACCAGACTGCTAGTGAGGTAGCAGACTGAGACTAATGTTCTATTGTTGCCTGGGCAAACTTGATACTTTCATAGTTATCTGTAAGGGTGGTGTCAGGAGCCTGCAACATGCAATAAAATGTGAGCGCAGTTGTTAGTAAAGTTGCCTCTTGAGGCCAGTGGTCACTGTCACCTTTGTCTCCCAGGAGGAATTAGAATACCGATGAAACAAGGGAAAGGATATGAAAATGTAGTCTATTGTTGTACAAGTAGTGGAGGAGTAATAGGATGCCGCTGGTGGATTATCTTCTTTAAGCCTGTCATTGAGTCCCCTTAAGTTGAGGTGCTCTGGGTCATTCAGAAGACCTGTCCCAGTTTTGGTCAGATGGCCCTGTGTGCTTCACCATTGCTACAGTATGTCCCAGGTTGAATTTTGAGCGATCACTTTGTCGTCCGAAGAACCCAGCAGATGTAAATTCAGGTCCCCTGTGAGGATGGTATTCTGAGTTTCTCAGACGCTTATATATTCCGCTAGCTGATCTGCCAGCTGTTGTGCAGCATTGGCTTTGCATTTTGGAAGGATGTAAGCATTAATGATTGTTATCTTAGTTGTTCTGCTTTGGGGTGTAGTGATAATTCTGACTGCATTAATGGCTGGCAGGCCAGAATGTAGAATGTGCATTCAGGCTGTACAGGCTATTGACACATAGGTTGCTAAGCCGCACTGTAGATGTCCGTATTTACCCCCTTGACTACAGGCATGAAGAAGCACATCCCTGCAGATAATATTGTTCTGCTAGCCAGGTTTCCAGCAACGAAATGATGTTGAAGGTCCTAAAATAACAGAGAAAAACCCCAATCTGTGATCTTGCTGGTGAGGCCATTGATGTTCCAGGAGCACAGGCAAAAGGGATCTTCCAGGTTTTGGCATCAGTCCAGTCTTCCAGGACTTGTCATTGGCCATCAGGTAGATTATTGATAGTTCTTGAAATCCATCTAGGATTGCAGTCTGAGTTATGTAATGAGTTGGCATTCCAGTGACCCTTCTGTGCTTCCGCGATTGACCTCTCCCTCCTCAGTGAGTGCCCCAGGTTACTCTAAGAACAGAGCTAGTGGGAGTGTTTGAACATGTTCGCCCTATACCCTGTCCCGACAACAGCAAAGATGCTAAAAAGCTTGGCTCACAAAAGGGTTTAATATTTATCCCCATCTCTCACAGGCAGGGCTTTCCACATGAATGTTCTGTGTTGTTGTAGATATGCCCCGAGTTGTTTTGGTAGCTTCACCCACCAGCAGTGATTGGGTGTGGAT
Source organism: Triturus cristatus (assembly GCF_964204655.1). Lineage (NCBI taxonomy): Eukaryota > Metazoa > Chordata > Amphibia > Caudata > Salamandridae > Triturus > Triturus cristatus. The sequence goes on along the minus strand of NC_140591.1, from coordinate 1,075,511,316 downwards.
GAACTCTATCAACACAAGATCTGTTTTGCACAAGCTGGCTAGAGTCGGAATGTGTGATAGCAGAAGTATAATGTTGCCTCTGTTTAGCAAATCGCAGTTTCCTCTAAATTTACATTCAGGTCTGAAAATGAGGATTTTTGTGTTGGAGTGCGATCTGGTCTCCTCCTGATATTGATGGGGCATAGCTCCTGGGTGGCGAATGGTACATCTATGACCCTCGGGCAGAGTTGGGTCTTGGTCTCTTGACCTCTGCCCACTATCCGATTCTGATATGTCGCAGGGTAGGATGCAGCCATAGTCTGATGGGTCATGATATCCAGAGGCTGGAAAAACGGTGGTATTTGATTCCCTGCCGCTTGATTCTGCCAGCACGTTGTAACCATAGTATTGATGTTGTTTATTGAATGGATAGCAGTCTCCTCTAAAAGAGATGCAGCTTTCAGGCTCCTGTCCCCTGTTGGTGGACCCTGTTGTCCAGCACTGGTTGTCTGCGGTGTTGTGTCCGGGGCTAGGGGTGCCGGAAGTTAAGAAGTAGGGATGGCTAGCCGTGCACCTGTCAGCATTGTATGGTCCACGCTCTATGTCAGAGTTACTGGTTACCTGGGCCTTTTCTTTCTGTAGGGTGCCCATCTTTGTGGGCCCAGTACAATCGCTTGTCGAGAGTGTAGACCTAGCATAGGTGATAGCTAGGGTTACTGGGTGCACTAGGGAGTTCCTCTCTGGACCTTGCTGCTCAGTGGTATCTTCAGTTGTTTTTTCCCTGAGGACCACTGAATGCTCTGATAATTGGGTGGCCTGAGTTACAGTTGCTCCCGGTTTTGGACCTGCTGTTGGCTTAAAGAGGGGATAGGTGTCTGTGTGGTTTCAAGCTGACTTTTTGTTCCAACCTTTCCTCCTTTAGAGCCTTCTTATTAATGTAAGGTATTGCCTAAAGCCCTTGACACTTATCTCATGAGGGTGGGGGCACTCTCACACACCCTGATAAAAATGGTTTTATACCAGATAGCCACCTTGATGTATACAAAAAAGTAATGGATGGAAAGCTTGAACTAATCTCAGCCATTGGTAATTACTCGGGGCTGCATCCCAGTCCATTGTTATTTTGCACACCATGCCTCTTTAGTTTGGACCCAGCAATATGACCCTGCTCCGGTGGGAACAGTTCACCCCAAACTGCAAGATAAGCAATTCAAGACCGGCTTCACCCTTATTAGGGCTCATCAGCCAGGTATAGCTTGGTTCCTGTGGACCCACCCCTGGGCATATCTGTCCAACTTAGGACTTCATTCTGAAGTATACAAAAAAGTGATGGATGGAATACTTGAATTTAATTTCAGCCACTGGTAATTACTCGGGCAGCATCCCAGTCCATTGTTATTTTGCACACCATACCAGCTCAGTATGGGCAGTCAGCCGTCATTACCCAGTGAGACTGAATCTAGTGCTTACCCATGCACACAACTATCTATCCAAAGGTTATTATTTTAGTCAGTTAATTTGTTACCATGTACTGTATGTGTGTTTTTAACTGTATGCTTTTATGATTTTTTCTGTAAAAAATCGAATAAAACTTATTTTTATTGGATTTATCTTAGTTAGTTTTATAAGAAAGAAAATCTCCCTTAGTGAATAGTACCTCATCAACATCCTTTGAAGAATGAACCTAGGCCTAATTTCTACTTTTGGTTTCATGTTTGGCAAGGTTAAATAGACATGATTGTTCATCAGAGGGTTTTTGTACAGACTGTGGTGTCATTAGGGATGACCCATTTCACCACTCATGTTTGCTCTTGCCATCAAGCCTCTTACTGCCTAGATTTGTTGTAACAGACTTCTTCAGTGCCTGGAATCGTGCAACGAAGTCGATGACAGAGTTCACTTTATGCAGCTGATCTTTGCCCAATGCCCAAATTGGTCGGTTTGGAGATCTGGCTGCTACTTGGCAGTACCGAATGAGAGTGGCTAATGATAGATGATTAAGGCTCAGATTTACAAACATTTTGCTTCATGGATATGCCACTTTTTTGGGGCAGCCACAACGCAAAATGTTCTTTGTGATTTACAAAGCCACACAAATCAGATTTACATGGGTGTGCTTGGGCGTTTTCCCAAAAAATCATGCAAGACAGCGCATAGTGCTAAATACGTTACTTCACTTCGGGGAAATGTTCCATGGGTGGAGTATGGCTTTCCTAGGCATCCACTAATGGATTTTGACACAACCCCAGATTTACTACAGGGAGTAAAGTTAAACCTGAGATTGTGCCAAAATGCCATGCCTCCCTGAACCAGGTGTAGCAAGGAGAACTATCTATATTGCTACTTGCTACTTACTCTTTCTATACGTGCTGCAGCATACACAGAAAAACGAAAATGCCTGTAAGGATTACTTTTCTGCAGGAATGTATCTCTTCCTGCACAAAAGCAACCCTGCCTGCAATACAGGCATCCTTGCACCATGAAACAAGTGGTGCCGGAGTTGGCGGTAGGCAGCACACAGTGCTCCAGCGCTAGGATAAATCAGAAACAAGCCATATCTTGGAAGATATGGCACATTTCTGCACTCTCCCTTTCATGTAACGCTGCACAGCAATTTTGCTTGCTGCCCCGCTTTGCATGAAAAATTAGAATTAGTAAATATCCACCAAACCACTAATATTTACTAACATATGAGGAACCGTGTGTATCTCTAAACTTAAAAATCTTCCTTTTCGACGAAAATATTTTTTGCTGTTGAAACAAAGATGTTGATGTGTGTGAAAACATGGTAAATATATCACAATTCTTCTTATTATATTCCATAACTTGTATAACAAGGTTAAAGACAAATGAAAAATAAGTTTCTATTTGTTAAGCAAACCAGTGCACTCTCAAAAGTTGAAACGATATAAGTGTCATGGTATAACTTGGAATACAGCAAACTGAAATGTGTGTTCAAGGTTTAAATGACAATATTGAAACAAAAAAGTAAAGTTAACCATCGCATCGTGGCTGCCACGCGACCATTATAAATAGAGTCTGCTCTTTTGAGTATTGCCTTCTGTGCTGTTGTAAACTTCATCCGAACCCCAATAATACTCTAATAAGGGATGTCAGTATCAATATCGCAAGATTATGCAACATACAACTGCGTGCAATTAGTCTGCGCTCTTTTTCAGGTGCTACCCAAGGACTCCTATATTGACACATTCGCGCATTTCCATCTAGTTTTCAGGAGTCCAAAAGTCCTTTCAAATAAATTGCTTTTCAGCAGTTGCCCAAAAAATTTCAACACACAACTAGGCGCATCTTCATTTCAGCAGCATAAACCCCACTGATGTGAAACGGATGCCAACCAGAGCCTCGCCCGATAACATCCACCCTGAGCTAGAGCCACAGAAACTAAAGACACTGTATAAGAAATTCAGTAAAGACAATATGGCGCATCATATGGGAACGACTGCAGCTAGCACAGATTGAAGTACTAAACATTGGAGACCTGTAGGCCGTGATTCTGATCAAGTCGACGAGTGCCTGTGGTAGGAGACTTCAGACATATGTAACAAAACAATAAACGGGAGACATCGGGACACTGGAATTTTTGCAGTTTTGAAGACCTCGTACAATACTGTGCATGAGTGTCTATGCGCAGGGAGGAAGGAGAAGAAAAAGAAGGTGCTTCGACAAGTGTCTTTAGGAGGCCTAATAAATAGGGAAAAAACGAGATGTACTGCAACATTTAAGAGGAAACTTACCCTAAAAGAAAAAAAATGGGTGAACTATACTTATGACCAATTAGGAGAGCAAAAATGTTAAAACTGCCTTGAGTGAAAAATTCCTCCCCTTTGTAGTTAAGATACATCTAGTAATATATTCTTATTTTGCAGGAAAATGTATTTGAAGATCTCAGTGTTATTCTAATTACATTTTAAACGTCTGACTAATATCATGATCTGTGGCTACCTTGCAGAACTCCAAACTTGCTTGCGCTGAGTGCATTCAAGGGAAGAAAAGGCTGGAGGTGGTCAAGACAGTCAAATTAGGCCTGGGTGGTGAACTCCGCTCCGTTCAAGGAGTTTGCGGAGTTTTCCGCAGCTCGCATTGAGAAACCATCCGTTCACGTTGAGTAAGCTGCTGCTAGAGTAGGACTTCTACTCGAGTGACAGAAAGAAGCAGTGGCCTCTTGCGCTTCGTGTGGTGTCACTTGCGCTGATTGTACAACGCGGGACAAACACCCGGCGCTAAAAATCAGCTTGAACTGAGTTTTTTTGTCACCCAGGCCTAAGTCAAATATGCTTGTTCGCTTCTCTGGAAGATGCACTATGCATTGGAGTCTGAACACAACTACATTTTACATGTCTTCAATAAATTCTCACATTGTTTGGAAATGGCGGTGGCATTTGAAGGCATTTAGGTATACGTTTCCTCTCGGTGCACAGCGCCTTTGCTAAGCAACTGAGACACTATGTTGCAGTAGCCAGGACCTTGATTCCAGTCCATATGTTTATCTTACCGACAGTGGCTGGGAATATCAAATCCCGAATTTCAACAGGACAGAATATCGTTCCAACAATATCAAGGGATAAAATATTGAAAGGTAAGTGCACAGAAGTAGGTAAGGATTCACTACTCTTTACTCCACATATACATCCATTAAAGATATATACATCACCAACGTATGCATATGTTAAGTTAGGCATATAAAATGTATAGAAACTTATCTTTCAATTTGTTCCCTTGATATTTTTCCATGATATTGTAATGATATTATGTCACATCGATACCCTAAAGCTATTTACATCACCAAAGTATGTATATGTAAAGTTAGGCATATACAATGTATAGAAATTACCTTTCAATATTTTTCCCTTGAAATTATTGTACCGATATTATGTCACATCGATTTTCTGGATTCTATATGTCCAGCCCACACCAATCTTACTGAATGTTTACCTTTTCCTTGTAGCATAGTTTGGAAAATGGAATCTGAACAAAGAGCAGAAAAAAACTACTTTTAGACATTACAGCACTGTATTTCAACTATCTTGAAGCAGTAGCGAAGTATATTGTTTGTTGAACATTACTGGAGCCTATAACGTGACGCAGCAGAGGGGTTTTTCTTATTTTTAAAAGGCTTGAAATATCCACTATGGAACATAATGCATTTAAGGGGAGGTGATATTCAAGGAAGAAACTAATGTATTAGTCAACGTGAGATAACCAATACAGATAAAGTTGTATTGTATTACAATATGCCAAAGGCTGTATTGAATATTTCACAGCAGCAGAGAGCATGGGCACACAATTAGAACAAGTGTACTATTGTATAATGTAATGTGCTCCTAACTAACGCTCCCTAACCTGGTTTTGCCTAGGGTGGGTGATCTGTCTTGAATCTCTGCTGGGTGATCTAACTACCCATTACTTGTGGGCGAGTGTCTTCAGGCTGTCCGTCTTGGTGTAGAGCGGGAATTCCCACGTGAAGGTAACAGGAATCAGCAGAGCTGTAATTCCGGCATGCCGTGACCTCGAAGTGTTGGCAAAGTGCTCCTCTGATTTTAACCAGGAAGTATATTCATATATACAATAAACAGTTCTCATGCAGGCATGCCAAGGTCTTTGTCAGGCCAAAATTATTTATGTTAGCTAGATAGTTTTGTCACCTACCGGGCAACAATAAGCCGTGACATTTGTGCAGTGAACTCTATACATCGTACTGAATGTTCAAGGTGTCATAATAGTGTGAAATGTAAGTAAATATATTTTCGGAGAATCCTATCCTGCACTGACACGTACACAAATGTATGTCAAAAGTCACTGTCGCAGAAAGAAGGCAATTTAAGAAACGTGAAAAACAAAGATGTCACAGTTTCTACCCAGGCCACTTGACACAGCTGGTTCTTTGGAGTGAACCAGTGGCCAGGAGGTGAAGTATAGCCTGTACCTTGACAAGGGTGGAAATGGCATGGGAGTGGACCACTGGTAAAGTGAGCTTATTCTCCCACACTTCTATGAAGCCTAAGATCACATCGAGAGGAATTGCCCATCTTCCTACTACCTTCTGCTTAGACACTGCAAAGAGAGTGAGTCTCTGTATCTCCTCAAGATGAAGTATATTGCAAAAATTCGAACACTGTAAAAACATTGCTTTTCCCATGACTGGTGTTTCTGTGGTGCTGACCTGCATGTGTTTAGTTGGTGGTTTGATGAGACACGACTGGTGAGGAGTGCAGTGCAGATGCTGTCAATGAGGGCTTCCCTTGCAATGGGAGGTGTGTAAATATTTTCAGATGTGTTTTAGATTGCTTTTTTATTTACCTTGTATACACTTAACAATGTTCTGAGGTGCGGGGATGTGATTTGTATTTTTTGTGTTCTGATAATGCGGCTAGCTACTTTAATTTACTTGTGAATGATGGTTTGTAAGTGCAGTGTGTTTCCAGCAACAGTGCTTTCCACTTGGGGGAATTATTTCTTTCTTATTTGGGAATCTTGTTTGTGTATGTTTTTTAATGTTATCAGCTCTGGGTGTGTAGTTGCTCAAATTAAACTTTTTATTTTTTTCCCTTTGTCCTGACTGTTGTTCCTGGCCTCCTTTAATTTGATTTCTGGTTTTATTCATTGCATTATCTGTGAGTGGCATAGTGTGGTGCGTGAATCACTTTAAGGATAAGTTAGAGAATATTTGAATGTAATTGTAATTGTAATTGTAAAACATTTGTAAAGTGCATGGTTTCCAAAGGCATCCCAGCGCTAGAGGCCAAAGTTAATGAACTACATATCAGTTTATGGAAACAAAAAAGTTTTTAAACGGTTCCAGAAGACCAGGTGGTTGGTTTTGCACCGAATGTCAAGGGGGAGGGCGTTCCATAGCCTTGCTACATTGTATGAAAAACGGCGACCCCCTGTACATACTTTCCTAATTCTAGGAACAACTGCCAGCCGCTTATTGCCTGATCGCAGGGTTCTCGCAGGATGGTAAAAGGAAACGAGGGAATAAATGATAGGTGGAGCGGAACCTGACAATACCTTATGTGAAATGCAGAGAGCCTTAAACTGCACTCTCTGCTGCATAGGCAGCCAGTGAAGGGTGGCCAGGGCCGCCCGTGTTGATTGTCGGTTGGGAATGTTCAGGAGTTGACGTGCCGCGCAGTTCTGAACTATTTGCAATGTCTTGACTGTGCAGCAAGGTGCTACTAGGTAAAGGGCATTGGCATAGTCGAGCCTGGAAAGAATGAGGGACTGGACCACCACTTTCCTTGCAGAGAAAGGGAGGAGAGGAATGATTTTCTGTGTCATCCTCATCAGCCCAAAGCAGCTACCAGCAACTTTACTTGCTTGTTCCCCAAAATCAAGGTTACGATCCAACCACACCCCCAACCTTTTGATATAATCTTTGGAGGATGGGGGAAGGCCAAAACAATTTGGCCAAGATGGTATTAAGTTAGGTACGGAGGGATTACCTAAAAACATCAACTCCGTTTTAGATCCATTCAACTTCAGGAATGAGCACTCCATCCATGCTGAGACCTCTCCAAGACACAAGGCCAACTCCGAGGCAGTGTTGTTGAGCTGATTAAAAGAGACAATCAGCTGCGTATCATCGGCATAAGTAACGATTTGAATGCCGAAAGGCTCAACAACACCTGCCAGGGGGCTCATGTACACATTAAAAAGCGTGGGGGACAGGGAAGATCCCTGAGGAACCCCACATCGAAGCGGCTGAGGGTCAGAGAGGCAGTCTTCATGGAACACTTGAAATCACCGGTCATCCAGAAATGAATGAATCCATTTAAGGGCCAAATCAGTCACTCCTATATCTTTAAGCCTCTGGATAAGCAGCTGATGGTTGACTGTATTGAAGGCTGCGCTAAGATCTAAAAGAACAATGGCAGCGCATTGTCTAAGATTTTCCTAGTAGCCTCGACCACGGTCAGAAGGGCAGTTTATGTGCCCTGTAGGGGTCTAAAACCAGTTTGGGACGGGTGAAGACAGTTATTGCTTTCCAGAAACCTGGACAAAACACTATTCACATGTTTTTCAGCAATTTAGCTGATCCCTGGCAATAGAGAAATGGGACGATAGTTTCCTAACGCCTCAGGGCCCAAGTTTGATTTTTTCAGCAAAGCTTTAACCATTGCTTGCTTCCAAGGAGGGGGGACTATGCCTGTCCGAAATGATACATTCATCATATCTAAGATAACAGTGACAACTGTATCAAAGATTCAATTTAAAATGAGGGGGGAGACTGTATCTTTGGGGGAGCCTAACTTCAGCTGGCCAAGAATACCTTGCAAAGTGGGTTGATCTAGGAGAGGAAATTCAGCTAGAATACAGTTATCAATGCCTCCTTTGTTGTTGGTTAAGGCAGCATTGATTAAGGCTGTTGCTTGGTGGAAAGAGGTATAGAGATCTTGAATTTTATTGAAGAAAAAAGTGGCTAGTTGTTTACAGCGAGATAACATGTCATCGCACAGGGTAGGTAGGGGGTTTGATAAGAGATTTCACTATGCTAAATATTTCGCAAAAAGAATTGGGCGAATACAGTATTTGATTTTCATAGTAAAGAGACTGTGCACACTTAATTTCTTCCTTATACCTTTTAATGTCCTCCCTGTAGATCATTTTATTAATAATGGAGTCATCTTTTCTCCATTTTCTTTCAGATCGCTTACAAGCCTGCTTAAGTTTACGCAGTTTGGGGGTATACCAAGCTGTTTGCTCCACTTTTATCCTTAATTTGTTTCTTTGGGAGCACCATATCTAAAGAGGAAATCAGCCAGTTTTCAAAGTTGTGACTTGCATTGATCGGATTGGACTCTGGTGCAGGACTAGTGACATTAAGTATTGATACCCAGCGATCTACTGGGAGTTGTGACCATGCCCGAAACACTTTGGTAGATGTTGTTATGATGAGTCCAAGAAAAAGGAATAAGGCAATGCTCAGTCCAAGGCAGAGGAATAGAATTTCCAACCTGAAGATCAGTGGCATTAGTAAAATCACGGTCGAGTAAATGACCCTGAGAGTGGGTGTGGCCTCTCACTATTTGAAAAAATTGGAGGGCTTCCATACTATCCACTGAGTCACGTATAGCTGGTAAAGAGTAATCATCAAAATGCAGGTTAAAATCTCCCAGCAAGGAAAAGTTGGACAAGGAACTAGCTAAGTTGGCTGTGATCTCGGGAAGGTCAGTGCAAAATTTGCCCAGTGTCCCCGGAGGGTGATAAATTAGAATCCCTGAGAAAGTGCAGGTGTGGGAGAAACCGATGGAAAAAAGCAAACTCTCGCAGTCGGGTATAGGGTTCCCCGATATACGACAGTTGAATCCAGTTTTAAAAACAATGGCTATGCCACCTCCTCTGTTATGTTCTCTATCATGTCTTTGAATAGTGTACCCGGAGAGGAGAGCTTGCGTAAGAGTCAGGTCTGATTCACTCGTTAACCATGTTTCTGTTAAAAACAGAACATCTGAACTCTCATCCTCTAACAATAATCTAATTTCAATAGAACGTCTAGGCAATGAGCGACAATTAAGCAAGAGCATATTAAAAACAGTAGCTGGAGTCAAGGTTGTGTGCTCATTGAGAGCGGGCCGGAAATGAAATGGACAATGCATGCATTGAATTGTTTTCCCATCAGGGCACATACAATGGATACAATTACTCCTTACCATCCCTCTATACTGCTGGAGCTGTTCAGAGTTATAGATAATCGAGGTCCTCGCGCAACCGGCAAGGGTTCTGGCACCTGGGACCGGATGGGCGCAGACGGGCGCAGACGGGCGCAGACGGGCTCAGACGGGCTTGCCTTAGGTGCGCCTTCGGTGCGCCAGTGGCGCGCCCGCTGCACGGTCGCATCATCAGCCCCTTTTGTAGCTGGGCGTGCGCGTTGGCGTGAGCGTCGAACACTCGACTGCTGACCTCAAAATAACTTGTCAAATTAAAATGCGGCCCCGGAGCTTTAACCCAGCTCCTGCAGGTAAAAGTGCAAAAAAGCCCCCCAAGTTCAACACATAAAAATTGCAATTCGGTACGAAATAACAGGCAGTCTTAACTTCAGCAATACTATTCAAATTAACAGCGCCTCAGCGTGGTCGCGTCATCAGCCCCTTTTGTAGCTGGACGTGCACGTTGGCGTCAGCGTCGAACACTCGACTGCTGACCTGAAATGTGATTGGTCTTTTTTGAATTGGTTCTGATGTACTTTTTTATAAGTTTGCCAGATGATTTGCGTGACTGGCTCTAATTGCTCCTGTTTCACTTTCACTTTGTAGAGGCAAGATGGCGGTTGCTTGGACGGCTGATTGAGCTGCCCTCTCATTCTCCACTGCTGACCTGTATTCTTGCAATGAAGAACTTTGCTACCTGAACTGAAAAAAAGCCGGGTACTTACCAATGTTGTTTAGGCTGGTTTCCCCAAATGATTTGGCGTTCTCTGTTTTGGACGCGGAGCATCCCGCTCCCTTGTTATCTGGCATCCCACAGCCTGAGCGGTTCTGCAACTGATGTGTTCTCGTCAGCTGTGCAACCTACTGTATGGACGCCGTTAATCGTTATCATGCTGCCAAAAACATCCAGCAGAAGCTTATGGGGTCGCGGCTTATCGTCTGCTCCAGGCAACCAGGTGAAAACTCCTGTAGCTGATTCTAACAAGAGCAGGGAGGCCGGCAATCCCCAGACAGCGCCTGCTTCTGCGATGGAGTCTACCGGTAAGAACCACACCGCTGGCCGGGGGAAACAGACAGTACCAGCGCTGTTCAAGGCACAGTCATTGAAGGTTAAACCGCCGCTCAATGCCCCTGTGGGGGCCAGAGGAACAAAGTCACCAGCTCTCATTTCAAACATCTGTTCAGTGGTGACGGACGCTCATGTCAGTAGGGAGTCTTCCTCTTCACTCGTGCTATCACCAGTGAGTGAACTATCTCTGCAAAACGTAGAATTGGCCGTATCTGTGCAGGCAGCATCAGGCGAAGTTTCAGGCCTGAATGACTCTCCAGAAAGGCCAGAAAACTACCTAATCTCTATCCAGCAAGCGCAATGCAGTCCTCCCAGCTGGAGTGCAAGAGTCGGACTGCTTAGATGCACCTAAAACAGAAGTCTTGAACATCCAGAAGGAAGGCACTGACCCTAACAGGGAGGATGACACAGCGGATCAATTTCTTTCTTTATCTGATGTATCTAACTCTTCAGAAGATGACACCCAGGATAAAGAATGGGCTGGGGATGGGAGAAACACCAGTAGCTTCCATTGGGAGGGTGACGCTGATCACTCTCAGTTGAACTCAGAGACAGTTAAAAAAAACGAGAGCAATCTCTATTTGCTCTTCCCTGACGGAGGAGGTCACAGGAGTTATGTCTTGGGACTATTCCTATTCACCAGACTTGGGAGATAAAAATAGCATAACGGATGGAGCAGTATCTGTTAGACCAGCTACAGCTCTCGATTGCCCTGAAGAAATCACTTTATCTACAATCTATCAGGTGATGATGACACATAGGGAGGAGGCAAGGGTTGAAAGCTCCCGCACATAATGCGCCTGCCTGAAACTACAAAATTCTATCTGTAGGAGAGCCAAGACATGCTATGACTTTTCCACCAGAATAGGAGAAGCAGAAACCAGGATCTCTCAACTTGAAGATGAACTGGCTTCACAGAAATCTAAGACGGAACTTATGCAAATGGCTAGAGATGATACTCTTTTTAAACTGACTGACTTGGAAAATCGGGCTAAGCAAAATAATCTTAGAATCCTGGGCATTCCAGAGGGTCAAGAAGGCTCCAACATCCACCAATTTGTGATCAAGCTTTTCGAGGAAGCTTTTCCAGATATCCCTCAATGGGACTGGAAGACTCAAATTCAAAAGGCGCATCGCTTCCCATTTAACCAGCATAGCTCAGGGGGGCAGTCTGTCAATCGCCCTCATGCCATCTTGATCTCTCTTAACAACTTTCTGGCCCGGGAATCCCTGTACGACCTGGCCAGGCCTGACCGTAAAAGAACCGGGAAAAGCTGCAGCTTCTTTGTGCACCCTGACTTCTGTCATTAGACAGTCGAACTGCGATGGCATCTCCGCCAATTGATGCCCGAATTCCAGGCGAAGGGAGCCCAGATTTTCCTTCTGAACCTGGCCAAATTAAAAGTGCTTTTTAAGGGGCAACCTCACTTTTTTCAGTCAGAGGCCCAGGCCAAAGAGTATCTACTTTCGATGAAGTCAGGGCAAAATGACATTATTTCGTCGGCTATTTGTGACTCGATTGACTTTCTGTTCTAATTAACATTGTAACTAACTTTGTTCAGGAGGTTCCCTGCTTTCTCTCTGCTCTGTGTTTAGATCTGGTCTTCTCCGGTCTTTCCCGGCTCAGGTTCTCCTTTTTATTTCTTTTACTTAGTAGTTTTTCATTGTTTATGTATCTATTTTTGAGTACACTTAGTGTGTAGTGGTGAGAGAGAGGGGTGCCTAGCTCAGCATCACCAGGGACCACAGGTCCCCATGGACGGAAGAAGATGGTTGGGAGGGGCGGGAGCAGGCGTAGGGGTAGTAAGGGTAAAAGGGTAGGGGGTGGTTTAGGGGGGGAGTGTAAAGGGAGATTGGTGGTGGGGGATACAAATAGCTCTTTTTAATAGTAGTTATGGCAAACAACATAAAATAATTCAAAAGCATTATTCGGCTTATTTTATTCTTGGTGATATCCTGAATAGAAAAACTGGACTGATCTGTTTTGGGTTCACTGGGCTGGTCTGGTCAACCTTTAAGGATGATGGGTAGGCACAACTATATTCGAATCTGCTCTTTAAACTGCTGTGGGTTAAATGATAGAAAGAAGAGAGGCATTTTAGCAAAACTTATTAGGCATTTGGATATAGACCTATTATGCCTGCAGGAGACTCACGTCTCTTGGAACAACCGGGCTTGGTTAAAAGAGCTGGGTCTCATTCTCATTGCTTGTCCTCGACAAGCCACAACCACGAGGGGTGTAGCCTTAATGGCCAGGCAAGGCACATCTATATCTAAGCAAGTGAGGGTGGATAATTTAGGCCGCTGGGTAATCGCTGACATACTAATTAAAAGGTCATCATACACTATCTGTTCATTGTATGGTTCTAACCTTGATGACCCTTCTATTCTAAATTTCTTGAGTATCGAACTTGCTCTATGGCCCTCTCCCAAAGTTTTATGCAGGGATATTCATTTGAATGCAAATTTTGATTTATATAGTAATACCGCATACTCTGGGAGGAAGGGCAAGACATTCAAAGCTATTCGCGGGCTCTGCCTCGAACATGCCTTGGTAGACGTCTGGCAAACACTGCGACCGACCGAATTTGGCTATACGCTTTTTTCAGCTCCCCACAGTTTGGATTATTTTTTTGTATCAGACTCGATTCTTGAGGGGACTAGTTGTGAGCTGCACCATAGATTAATTTCGGATCATAATCCGTTAATAATGCAAATTACGTCTAGTGGCCCAAACAATCTGTGGCAACCTGGACATTTGAGCGGAAATTGCTGCTGGACCAAGATTATTGTAGCTATATGACAAATTGGATAACGTATTTCTTCCATAGGAATAAGGGTACAGCCTCCGAGCTAACTGTCTGGGACACTTTTTGGCAGCTGTGAGGGGGGAGACCCTTAGTTTTTCCCTTCATCGTCAGAAGGTGATCAAAGAAAGGGTTAATGATTGGGTTAACCAGCTTCGAGTAGCAGAGGAAGAGCTTATTCGAGTAATTGCAGATCAGGAAAAAAGAGAGGAATGTCAACGTCAGATAGCAATTGGTAGAAATAGTATACATCAACATTTCGGGGAGGAAATCTCTGCTAAGTTTATTCAATATAAAACTGACATTTATGAGTTTGGTGAAAATAGCGGCAGATTGCTGGCCAAAAGATTGCAACAGAAGGCTGTTTCAAATCAGATATGCCAAATCAAAGACAAAAACGGCCAGATTCAGGATCGACCGGGTAAGGTGTTGGAGGTATTTCAAGAGTTCTATAAGACACTCTACTCTCCAGACGAGTCCGAAGAAGATATACCGGGTGTGGAATTTCTGTGTGATTATATAACATCCAAGGTCACACCGTAACAGAGGGTTATGCTCTCCGCCCCGATAACCAGGGAGGAGTTGGAACTAGCGATGGCCTCCCTGGCAGCGGGGAAGGCCGCTGGTCCTGACTCATTGCCCCTCAAATTTTACCGAGCATTCAGGTACACTCTATTTGGAGAGCTTGAATCTCTATTTTCACTTGCACAGAAAGGTCGGACTCCTGACTCTTGGCACAAGACTACCATCGTAGTCTTTAAGAAAAAAGATAAACCAGAATTCAGCCCTTCTTCCTATCGCCCGATTTCCCTAATTTGCGCCGATAGCAACATTTATGCTAAAATTGTTGCACTCAGGCTAGGAAAGGTTATTGTCCCCCTGGTTTCCACCGATCAAAACGGTTTCATACCTGGCCGTGACACATCAGACTATATCAGGTGGGCAATAACACTATTCGATTGTGCCCAGGTATGTAAACAATCTCTGGCAATGATCCTGTTGGACGCCGAAAAGGCGTTCAACAGGGTCTCTTGGGGCTTTCTATGGCTATTGTTAAAAACCAAGGGATTCCCACAGGAGTTCCTTACAGCTACACAAGCCTTATATATTTCCCCAGTGGCCTCTGTCCGTATTTCTGGTCAAGAGTCGTGTTCCCTCCCCATTAGCAGAGGGACCCGTCAAGAGTGCCCCTGCTCTCCGCTCCTATTTTCAATTTATATCGACCCCTTTATGAGCAAACTGGATAACAATTTATGGATTAAGGCCGCTATTGTTAATGGCGTGGCTTACAAAACATTAGCCTACGCCGATGATGTCGCCATTTTCACGAAGGATATCAGTTCTGCTCTTCCAGCAGTCTATGATCTAGCCAAACAATTCTGTGCAGTCTCGGACTATAGGCTGAATGTTGACAAAACGCAAGTCATACATTCAGATTTTTCAAAGCCGGAAGGGCTTCCAATAGCCCCAGTAGCAACCTATCTGGGGGTGAAGATCACACCATCTGTAGAGCAGATACCAGAAATCAATATATTACCGATCTTTAAAGAGGGGAACCAGACTTTGGAAAGATTAGACCACTTGCACCTTTCACTCCATGGTCACTCCAATGTCATAAAAATGTCCATATTTCCTAAATTTTATATCTATTTTGCACTATCCCCATAGAATTTCCAGCGCACTGTATTTCTAGTGCAGAAAGGGCTTGCACAAGATTCTTGTGGGGTTATCATAAATCTAGAAGGGCAGCTAAATGGCTAATACTCCCTAGATCAAGGGGTGGCTGGGGTCTACCTTCTTTAATGTTATATCATTGGGCTGCACTGCTACAGCAAATGGCCATATTATTGGTTGGGGGAAAGGCGGTGGTGCCGGAATTTGCCAGACCTACATTGTATGAGGTTCTACTAGGGGAAGACGCTCGCAACTGCTTAGTCAGAAATGTGGAACCTAGTTATTATAAGAAAATCAAATTCAAAGTAATTAATTCTGTCTACTCTGTCTGGAAAAACAATCGACAGCGTTTTGGCATATCGAATATCAATGCCTACACCCCTCTTCTGTCATATGGTCGGTTGCCTCCAATTTTTCAGGACTTCATCTCTATTAGTTGGGGTACTTTAGGAATTAATGTATTGGGCGATTTCTTCTCCAAGGGCCAAATTACTTCTTTTTCTGACTTACAAGTCAAATATGGGCTCCCTACCAGGCATTTTTTAAAGTTTTTACAAATCCGGAGCTATCAATCATGTAACACCAGGAGAAGACAAGTTTGGGAAAATTCCTTTGATGGGGATTATAGAGAAAAGGTCTCGGATCGGGTTAATATACCAAATACTTATTTCTGGCTTGCCCGACGACTTAACTATTCAAAAGGATAGGTTAGACAGGAAATTTGGCCAAGAGTGCACTGACTTGGAAGCTTCTTTGGAGCTGGCCAATAAGACTTTAATAACTGGTAGTCTGAGGGCCCAGCACTACATGTCAGCTTTCGATCTATATTATACCCCTGGTAAAATCTCGAGGGAACTAGTGCAGTAGATGTGGCATCTTGCCTGCTGACACGATCCATATGTTTTTCTCCTGTCCAAAACTGTTCAAATATTTTCAAGATATTGAATCATTTCTAGTCCAGATAATTGGAAAAAAATTGCTGTTAACACACACTTTAGTGATCTTGGGGGTTGACCAGATGCAAAATCAGGCAGGGTGGAACAAATCTGAAGAAGGTTTTCTGTTTATTGCTATGTCTATTTTGAGAGCGGGTATAACTTCCCAATGGATCAGTCCTGATTCTCCCATATTTATAAATTGGAGGGCCCGGCTGTTGGCTATATACAATATGGAATTAGCTGTATATAGACTATCAATCAATATAGACTAACAGGACGTGGAAGATGTGAAAGGGGTCGGAAAATTTGGGGTCCTATTACGGAATGCATTGGATGAATCTTCTTTTTCGCTTTTCTATCCCTGGTCCTTTTTTTTCTTTTTTTCTTTTTTCTTCGAATTGTCGCTTCATTCTATGTTGTTTTTTCTTCCTTTCGGGATATATTGTATTAATGTTTTGATAGTTTCAACTTATGTTTGGCCATAACTTCTGATTATTAATAAAATTAAAAAAAATTCTATTTGGTACGAAATAACAGACGGTCTAAACTTCAGCAATACTATTCAAATAAACAGCGCCTCAGCGCCTCAGCGCCTCAGCGCAGTCGCGTGATCAGCCCCTTTTGTAGCTGGGCGTGCGCGTTGGCGTCAGCGTCGAACACTCGACTGCTGACCTCAAAATAATTTGTCAAATTAAAACGCGGCCCCGGAACTTTAACCCAGCTCCTGCAGGTAAAAGTGCTAAAGTGCAGCGTGCAAGTTCAACTTTTTCTTAAAAAAGCCCCCCAAGTTCAACACATAAAAATTTCAATTCGGTACGAGATAACAGGCAGTCTTAACTTCAGCAATACTATTCAAATAAACAGCGCCTCAGCGCGGTCGCGTCATCAGCCCCTTTTGTAGCTGGGCGTGCGCGTTGGCGTCAGCGTCGAACACTCGACTGCTGACCTCAAAACTGATTGGTCTTTTTTGAATTGGCTCTGATGTACTTTTTTATAAATTTGTCAGTTGATTTGCGTTACTGGCTCTAATTGCTCCTGTTTCACTTTCACTTTGTACCTCTCATAATGTAAGAGATATTCTATAGTGTTGGTCTCCACTATCGTCACTCACATTTACACGATTAGCATTTTTTGTTTGCAGATTGTTTCACACTATCAGTGGAATAATAATCCTTCTTGGGAGGTTCAGGGACATATTTACCAATGTTTCACATAATGCAGGACAGCAAGCAAAGTTGTTGTACTTCCTTGTGTGAAAGGAAATAAAGATATGGAGCATTTCTGCTCTCTCTCTGTGCCGGCACACTGTAGGCTGCCTAGCACCAACCCAGGTACTCACCCTTGGACCATTTTGCAAGGGTGCCTGCATTACAGGCAGTATTGTTGTTGTGCAGTAAGGGACACCTTCCTGCACAATAACAACCCTTAGAGGCATTTACCTCTTTCTATGTGTGCTGCCGAATGCATCACACGTTGAAAGAGGAAATAACAAGCAGAAAAAAGATATTTCTCCTTGTTACTCCTCATTGGGGAAGGCATAGCATTTTTATACACATTACCATGTTTACTGTCTTTAGTAAATCTGGGAATGTGCCAACATCAATGAATGGAAGCAAGGTAATGCTTATGCTGAACCCATGGAACGTCTTCCAAGATAAAATGTAACTTAACGGAGCGCAAGCAGCTGCGTTGCATTACCATTACTTTACAAAGCCAGGCAAGGCCAGCAAAGCAGACCTTTCTTGCCTCTTTATATTCCTACTAAGCCTTTGCATTGCTCTGCATTACCTTGCGTGACCCAAGGGTGACGCAAAGGCTTACTAAATCTAGGCCTCAGTTTCTTCTAGATGTACTTACTTCTTTAAATGGTCATTTACGAATTGCCATTATTCACAGATCACTGGTATATGGTGTGCACAATATTCCAAATGCGCCAAATGGCTTTTAGAATGGGACCCAAAAGCTCTTAGTTAGAAAGCATCACACACAAGTAGGGTAAGTTCCTGACAGTTTTAGGAACACTGAAATGTGACTTTTTAGTCAACACAAGTTGCACGATATTGCATCATTCAGGAAGAGAAAGAAAGGTCACTTTGAAGCAAACAGATAGGTATAATGCTGCACAGTTGTCTGCCATTGTGTTGGTGCCTACTGTTCCCAAGGTGTCATTTCATATTGATTGGTTTTCCTGGAATAAAAAATTACAGCTATTATTCTCTTTCAAAAACACTTCACAGAAAGCAGAACAACATGATGAAATATTAGAAATTCAGCAGCAAGACAAACAGCCTTAAAGCCATTTCACACTCTATAAATCACCCACATGAGGGCAGGATTAGGAATGTGCCTCTCTGTGATAAGGACATAATCATGGCATAAATCCACTGAATAGAAATGTCTTATTTCCTATGTGATTGCCACAAAGGAATGAGGCATTAATCCTGCTAACATGAAATACCCAATATATTCGTAAAGCTAGGGAGTCAATATAAAAGCTGCTTGAGCATGCTGTTAGAACATCAGTGGAGCTATGAAGTTATGAGATAGCACTTTTAATTGTCATTTCCGTTTTCAGTTCGTTTTTTAAGTTCCTACGATCATGCTTTAATTTGGTTAAAAGTGTACTTCACACTACAGTGATGACGAGACTTATTATAAATGGGAACACGGAGTTCCTTTAGACCCTTCCTGCAAAAATGGTTGCAGCGCTCCGCCTGTTGATTTTCCACTCGATTTGCAGATCGCAGCTAAAAATGGGAGTTCATGCACACAAATTATTTGCACATATTTGGGTGTGTGAATGGCAGTAGTCCCATGATTTGCAGAAACACAGAAAAGAGCGCAATTTGCCCCCATCTGCGGATATACATTAGAGTAATGTTGTACTCAGATGTCGTTTGAATGCAAAAATATGTTAGTACACTGGTCAAAATGACCCAGTGTGGGTAAAAGGGAAGAACTTAAGGCCTGATTTAGATCTTGAGAGGACTAGTCCCGCCTTCGCTTTTTCGGCGCCTATCAGGCCCATAGTCTAACATAGTTTGTGTTTTTCTGTCATTTTGGATCACTTACCTGGAGGGGAGGAGGTATCAAACAGCAGGCACTGTATTCAAGAATCACCAGTTTCCAAAACAGGAGGTGGCATGATTAGGTGCATACCTCATCTTCGGCGGTCCTCGCCAGCCCAGTACCAGCAAAAAACAAGCACTGGCAAAGCCAATAGCTCTGGCAATTCTTGTTTTCGCACATCATGGTTTTTGCTAAACATTACAGGAAGCTGCTTGGCATTAGTCAATCTAAAAAAAAGCATTGTTTTGGTCTCAAAAAAGCACACATTACCATGGTACCTACTCCCTGGCACTGAAGTGGAGTAAGTGCATAAGATACCCAAACATTTACTGGAAGTCTTATACATAAAATACTTGGCATCTGACATGGTAGACAACATCTCCACAAGATAGGGCATGAGAAACTTGTGAGCCACAACTACTTTATTAAGGCCCTTGAAGTTGATACACAACCTTATGTCCCTACTGGGTTTGCGGGCCAGAATCACAGGAGCCAACCATTCAGTTGCCCCACTGATACTATATTACCATGTTCAGAATATTTTGTCAGTTCACCCTTCACAGCTATTTTTCTCTCTCTCGCAACAACTAGGGAAGCTCCCTTCTTTAACCTTTGGGTAGAGTTTTTAAGATAGCCCAACCTAGAACAGAAAACTCTAAGATATTGTTTATGAAAATCCTCACACCTCTCAACTATGTGACACACACATACTAGCTGTTCCTCATTTGGATAAGAGGGACCCCAAATCCTTCTGTTGTGGCCAACCCTGATTGTTGTCCCCTTTGAAGCAACATAAACTTTACCTTAAGTGAAACAACCCTTGTAAGTGCAACAATGAAACCAATAATTTGTGTTGGAATGGCCTCCCAACTCCCAGTAATAAATATAATTTTTTTTCAGGGTTCTTCAAAGAATTTCTGAAAAACATACTTAGAAATATTACATAAGTCAAACATAACATTTAAAATAGTGTTTTCAAATTTCACCTTGTTGGTAGGATTGCCCATAGACCTTACTTCAACCTGGAGAACTACTTTCTCACACACCTCTTAGATGTTCTCCTTCGGTCTGATATCCCTTCTGCAACACTTCAGAAAATGTCCTGTATGACCAAAACAATTGCCAACAACTCCAGGGTGATGAAATCGTTGCTCTTTGCTATATGTCCAAGGAAACTACAGCAGCAACATCTGTCTTTGAAAACAGGAAAAGGTTTATGTTTCTTAATGCTCCATTTCATCTCCTCTACACCAACCTCAGCCTTATCAATTGCTTACCTTTTCAACTCTTCCACACAACACAATATTTATTTCATACATTTCTCAGTGGCAATCACTTAAGAGTGCTTCGTCCTTAAGCCACAGTTCTTCGTTTCTTCACTTGAGGCTTCAAATTTTCAAGAAGCTCCTAGTTTTCTCAAAGCAACCACCTACTTCTCAATGGTTCAAATATCCTTCTACACTCATCTTCCAAAGTGAAATCTTTGTAAAATAGTACTCACTTTTGAAAAATAATGTCAATTATATTTTTTTAACACATTTAGCCCTTCCAGAGTATTTGGACATTATATTGGATGAAAAATATTATGGTACAGAAATGTTGTGTCAAGAATATTGAGATTTCAAATATATCATGGACAGAAATAACAAAGGTAAAACTATGTTCTAGTGCTGTGTTTAATATAGTTGCAAAAAATATCGATGTAGTAAATATTATTGGGTATAATATTGTATTTTAGAGTTAATTAATATTTATTATAGTGTATTTTTTTATTGCATGTGTTTATAATATTTTTAATTTGTTTGTTTTTTTGATAATTGTTTAATTTATTATTGCATATAAAATTGTAATAGATATTTTCAAATAATTGTTAAAACATTTTTAGAAGCCAAACGTTAGGGCATTAGGGGATAAGGGTTGAAAGTTTTAAAGCAAATAGGTATTAAAATGAAAATTTTAAGTTTATTATTTGAAAAATATTTACATTTATCGTTTGAATTTTAGAATGTATTTTATTATAATCTTTTTTATTATTACATTTTTTACTTATAATAAATGATATTAAGGAGTATATGTGGTTTTGTTTGGATGTTTACATTAAAAATATTACATTATTTTTACAAAATTGTTATAATTGTTAAAAAAAGAAAAACGTATTTACAAAAGACTTAAAAATGTAAAATATAGGAAATTTTATATAAACTTTCATTGATAGGACTGTTATTTTAAATCTATGACATTTTATTTTTAAAGTGTATGTATGAGAGAAAATATTTATAAACGTGATTTTTATTAAAGTTTAAAAAATAAATATTTAATTTTCATGTTCATTGTTTTTTATCATGGTTAATATTTTAGATTAGTGTGTTTTAATATAATATTTTTGTGATTTTGTAATTTACTTAAATGTTAGAATTTATAGTATTAATTTTGTGTTTTATATTTTTATTGTAGAATATTTTCGGTAAAGATTTTAAATTTGAACTTGATTTATAATATTTAATTTTTTTTGTGTCTAATGCTTTCTCCTAAATTAGTATAGCTTGCCCCTGTTGGTTTCGGTTGGAGTGGAAAGAGTAAATGTTACCTCTTTGGTGTCCAACATCTTCCACAGGTTGGTTTAGGTTGTAGTTGGAATAATAAATGTCACACTTTTAATGTCCAACACTTTCCTCAATTTGGTTCAGATAGGAGTGGGAATAGTAAATGTCATCCCTTTAGTGTCCATTGGTTTCCTCAAGTCATTTTAGATTGGAGTGGGAATACTAAATGTCACCCCTTTAGTGTCCAACACCTTCCTTAAGTTGCTTTAGAATGGAGTAGGAATAGTAAATGTAATCCCTATGGTGCCCAATACTTTCCTCAAGTTGGTTTAGATTGGAGTGGGAATTGTAAATGTCACTCTTAGGGTGTCCAACACTTTTTCCAAGTTCTCCTTAGGTTGGAGTAGGAATAGTAAATGTCACCCCTTTAGTGTTCAACCCCTTGTCGTGTAGTTCCGACTAATCCGTAGGATCTGCACGTTTGTTGGACAGCATAAACTGTGGATAAGGTGCCTAGACTGATTCCGAGCACCCGCCCAGGATATGGTGGCCTAGAGACGAGCTAGCTCCCAGTGCCACCATAAGCCTCCCTAAACTTACCAGGGAGTGAATAGTTTCTGGCAATCACTGAACATGACAACCCTGACCCATCAGGGATTGTGGTAACAGATCAGAACTTTTCGCTCACTCACTAGTGCTCCTGGTGCTCAGAGAAATTTACAGAGAATACACAGTGGGAAGTTTTCAATATATTTATTGAACCAACGTTTTTCTTGTATAGAATACATGTGCTGCGATAATCAGTAAACATAAGCAGATAAAAGTGGTTACAAGCACCGAAAGAGTGAATATTAGATAGAATTCTACTGTGATGCTAAAACAGCGTATCTATGAAGGCATAGGATACAAGGCAGTAATCAGGAATACTCCTACAAAGCAAACCCTACTCTGTGTGTACATAGAGTGTGTGTAGGTGTGAAGCAAGAAAACCCCACAAGGGACGGTCCAACTCCATTAACTGGCGGGGGTGAATGTATGATTTTGTCTTGGTCGCGAACTGGACACTCATCGCAAAATGTCAGACCGCTGCGTGGGGAAGTCACAGCATGCGAGGACCCTCGGTCTCCACTAAACTGCCTCCTCTGCTAATCTTTCAGGATGCTCATTATTTATATTAGAAAGCATCCCTGTAATGTACATATAGATTAGCAATGTTATGGATATATAGCTAGCCCTGTTACACCGTGTATAAAGATAGAACAACATCTGTAGATTGTGCTTTAAAGGACCTTCTACATGGTGTTCGAGGCATCAAGATAATGATATGTGAAGTTAGATGTGTAAACAGAAGTAGTTTCAGAGAAACTAATCCAACACTGTTGTGTACGTGAATATGTGCAAAAGGTCACAGTAGACATGTTATTGTGCAAAATTAGGACAATGTAAGAAAATTTGAAGCTTCGTTACTTGGGCCTAAATTAGGCACATAGTACTCACTCCTCATACTAAGGGTCGATATATAAAAGCTATCTAAAAAGGCAGCTTGCCGTAATGAAATCCAAACTAAAAAAAGTCTAAAACCCACTGTTCAAAACCATTTAAAAGCAAGCTTCCCTTCAAAATATTCTGAACAGCTAAACAAGTCAACATACTGTTTAAAACTCCAAGCACTCAGAAAGCCAAGGTGCCTAGAAAAGAAGAGAAAAAAAAATATTGTTTTGAATCATTTTGTTTAAAAGCATGCCAAATTGTTCCCACCACATGGAAAAGCCAATTGTTTATGTGTTCTGAGTGGAAGTCGCAACACTGCTGTCACAGCCAACCACAGATGACGTTCCCAGGGGCGCATCTCAAAGCATGTTTATGGAGCAAAGGTGATTCTATCCGGTTCCCATGGCAGCTGTGAGGGAGGAATTGCATCTTGTAAGAGAATCGTGGAGCAGGTATCTAGTTCACTAGGATCGAAAGCATCTCAGGGCGACTCGAAGAATGCATTTATCAGCAATGGAATATGCTGGGGACAACAATACCCATGGGCCCTTAAGGGGTCCATCAGTGCTTCAATATCCAGTGACGCAACCAATTGTGATCCAAGGCATACATCCAATACGCATTCATGGTTGCAAAGCAGGCAGCAGAACACAGGTTGTACGCAGTGAAGCCAAACAGGCCTGAAAGACGAACCAGTGCTCATTCAGTTCTTGAAGCCGAGGTGTGCCGAAGCAGTATATCATGCGCTCACTTCATCACTGCACAGCCAGTGCTGTCTCCATTCCGAGTTGAACTGGGACACCCATTGCGGAGCAGAAAAATTAAAATTAGGATTCCCGCCACAAGCAGCAGGTCAAGTGGTAGCCCTCCAAAAACGCTTTACAACACGGAGTGTATGAAAGATGGTATAACTCTGAAAATCATCTGAAAGGTGCTAACCAGTCCAGAGCTAATATATTTTAAAAAGTGTGCTATTCCCTTCGTATCAGACATATTAAAGATATGGTGGATCAGCTCCCAAAAATGAAGCGGGAAGTTAGTATGGAGTAGCGTCTCTATCTCAGATGAGGACCTTGCAACCTGGAGATCAAACATCTCTCTGGCTGATGGTAAGGCCACATCTTTTTGTAAAAGCATGGCTTTCAGTTTGCTCAGAGAATCAAAGCGTATGTTGGAAACATTTATCCAAGGCCTAACTGTGCGGGCAGGTGGAAATAGCACGTATGTGCCACAAGTGACTATGGAATTAACCATTACCAGATAAGCCATGCTTGACCATTTAGCATCAAATAGCTCCAATTCGAGAGTAGTTTGAAACCCCAGTGAATCACGGCAGCTGGTGAACCCTTCAGATAATAAGACAAGTTCGCCACTGAAGCATTGTATGCCCCATTAAGTGAAAAGTCCTTGCATATTGAGGATCCTCTCAAAGCATTCTCATTGTCGGAACTACTAAGAAAAACGTCTGTGTCCCCATTCCTGCATGTAAACCTGAATGGTAATTCCCAGTACTTGTGCACATAACCTTCCCCTAGTGCTTCATATCAGCCTACTTGGTGTTATTGCGGACAATATTGGAATTGGAAAGTCGTGACCGGCAGGCTGATGTAGCTATGGATTATCCAGTCTGTGGATGGTGTCTCAGCCACGGTAAAAGGTAATTAGTCTAACTTTTCAAAGTGCAACATGGTATGTTTCGCATCGCTTCATGCCATTAATATGTGTCTTTCACTCAGCTCGTATGTTGAAAACAAACTTGTGATGTTGATATGACGCAACAGCAGGTGGCCAGAACACATGTTTGCAATGTCCAGCTTAATAATACAATGGACAGTAGTTGTGATTGTCCATGTTGTAAAATAAACACAAGGAGATGATGGACGGAGAGCTGAAACCTTTTAGACACTCACCCCCAGTCACAGATCTGGGTTGAATCCATCATCATTCTTTAGCTCACTTCGCCACCTCAGTTTAGACCCAGCTATATGCAAATCAGTCTTGACACTGGACCTCATGGGAAAAGTCAAGCCCGAACTGCCAACCAGGTCTTCCCTGAACCAGAAACAAGCAACCTGAGACCGGTTTCAGGGTAACACCCTTCATCAGCCAGGCTAACTTGAATACAGTTGCAAAATGAGCAAGTGACCCACGTCTGGGCATACCCTGCAAACTTAGGGCACACAAAACAAAGACAAGGAGATGATGGATGGAGCGCTGAAACTTTTCAGACACTCCCCCCAGTCACAGTTCTGGGTTGAATCCATCATCATTCTTTAGCTCACATCACCACCTCAGTTCAGACACAGCTATATGCAAATCAGTCTTGACCCTGTCCCTCATGGAAACAGTCAAGAACGAACTGCCAATTCAGGTCTTCCCTGAACAGGAAATAAGCATCATGGGACCCGTTTCTGGGTAACAACCTTCATCAGCCATGCTAGTTTGAATCCAGTGGCAAAGTGAGCAAGGGACCGATGTCTGGGCATACCCTCCAACTTAGGGCAAACAAAGCAAAAACAAGGAGATGATGGACGGAGAGCTGAAACTTTTCACTCACCCCCAGTCACAGATCTGGGTTGAATACATCATCATTCGCTAGCTCACTTCGCCACATCAGGTCAGACCCAGGTATATGCAAATCAGTCTTGACCCTGTGCCTCATGGGAACAGTCAAGCACGAACTTCCAAGCCAGGTCTTGCCCGAACCGGAAACAAGTATCATGGGACCTGTTTAGAGATAACACAGTTCATCAGCCAGGCGAGCTTGAATCCAGTGGCAAAGTGAGCAAGGGACCCATATTTGGGCACACCCTGCTAAATTAGGGTGAACAAAGCAAACACAAGGAGATGATGGACGTAGCGCTGAAACCTTTCAGACACTCACGCCCAGTCAGAGATCTGGGTTGAATCCACCATCATTCTTTAGCTCACTTTGCCACCTCAGTTCAGACTCAGCTATATGCAAATAAGCCTTGACACTGTGCCTCATGGGAACGGTCAAGCCGGAACTGCCAGGACAGGTCTTCCCTGAAACGGAAGCAAGCATCCTGAGACCGGTTTCTGGGTAACACCCTTCATCAGCTAGGGAAGATTGAAACCAGCAGCAAAGTGGGCAAGGGACCCACATCTCGGCATACCCAGCCAAACTGGAATGAACAAAGCAAACACAAGAAGATGATGGACGGAGCACTGAAACATTTCAGACAATCACCCCCAGTCACAGATCTGGGTTGAAACCATCATCATTCTTTAGCTCACTTCACCACCTCAGTTCAGAGGCATCTATATGCAAATCAGTCTTGACCCAGTGCCTCATGGAAACAGTCAAGCCCAAACTGCCGAGCCAGTTCTTCCCTGAACCAGAAACAAGCATCATGGGACCGGTTTCTGGGTAAAACCCTTCATCAAACAGTCTAGCTTGAATCATGTGGCAAAGTGAGCAAGGGACCCACATCTGGGCATACCCTTCCAACTTAGGGCAAACACAAGGAGATGATGGATGGAGCGGGGAAACTTTTCACTCACCTCCAGTCACATATCTGGGTTGAATCCATCGTCATTCTCTAGTTCACTTCGCCACCTCAGTTCAGACACAGCTATATGCAAATCAGTCTTGAAATTGTGTCTCATGGGAACATTCAAGCCCGAACTGCCAAGTCAGGTCTTCCCTGAACCGGGAAAGAGCATCCAGGGACCGGTTTCTGGGTAACACGCTTCATCGGCCAGGCTAGCTTGAATCCAGTGGCAAAGTGAGCTAGGGACCCACATCTGGGCATACCATGCCAACTTATAGTGAACAAAGCAAACACATGGAGATGATGTACGGAACGCTGAAACTTTTCAGACACTCACCCCAGTCACAGATCTCGGTTGAATCCATTATCATTCTTTCGCTCACTTCGCCACCTCAGTTCAGACCCAGCTATATGCAAATCAGTCTTGACCCTATGCCTCATGGGAACAATCAAGCCCAAACTGGCAAGTCATGTCCTTCCTGAACCGGAAACAAGCATCCTGGGACCATGTTTCTGGGTAACACCCTTCATTATCTAGGCTAGCTTGAATCCAGTGGCGAAGTGAGCAAGGGACCCAAGTCCGGGCATACCCTGCCAACTTAGAGCAAACAAAGCAAACATAAGGAGATGATGGACGGTGCCCTGAAAGTTTTCACTCACCCCCAGTCACAGATCTGGGTTGAATCCATCATCATTCTGAAACTCACTTCGCCACCTCAGTTCAGACCCAGCTATATGCAAATCAGTCTTGACCCTGTGCCTCATGGCAACAGTCAAGCAAGAACTGCCAAGCGAGGTCTTCCCTGAACAGGAATCAAGCATCCTGGGACCGGTTTCTGGGTAACACCCTTCATCAGCCAGGCTAGTTTGCATCCAGTGGCAAAGTGAGCAAGGGACCAACGTCTGGGCATACCCTCCCAACTTAGGGTGAACAATGCAAACACAAGGAGATGATGGACAGAGCGCTGAATCTTTTCAGACACTCACCCCCAGTCACAGATCTGGGTTGAATCCATCATCATTCTTTAGTTCACTTCTCCACCTCAGTTCACACCCAGCTATATGCAAATCAGTCTTGACCCTGTGCCTCATGGGAACAGTCAAGCCCGAACTGCCAAGCCAAGTCTTTCCTGAACCAGAAACAAGCAACCTGGGACCGGTTTCTTTGTAACACCCTTCATCAGCCATGCTAGCTTGAATCCAGTTGCAAAGTGAGCAAGGGACCCACGTCTGGGCATACCCTGCCAACTTATGGTGAACGAAGCAAACACAAGGAGATGATGGATGGAGCGCTGAAACTTTTCAGACACTCCCCCACAGTCACAGATCTGAGTTGAATCCATCATCATTCTTTAGCTAACTTTGCCACCTCAGTTCATACCCAGCTATATGCAAATCAGTCTTGACCCTGTGCCTCATGGTAACAGTCAACCCCGAGATGCTAAGCCAGGTCTTCCCTGAACCAGAAACAAACATCCTGGGACCAGTTTCTGGGTAACACCCATCATCTGCCAGGCTAGCTTGAATCCAGTGGCAAAGTGAGCCAGGGACCCACGGCTTGGTACACTCTGCCAACTTAGGGCGAACAAAGCAAACACAAGGAGATAATGCACGGAGCGCTGAAACTTTTCAGACACACACCCCCAGTCACAGATCTGGGTTGAATCCATCGCCATTCATTAGCTCACTTTACCAGCTCAGTTCACACCCAGCCATATACAAATCAGTCTTGACCCTGTGCCTCCTGGGAAAAGTCAAGCCCAAACTGCTAAGCCAGGTCTTCCTTGAACCGGAAACAAGCATCCTGGGATAGGTTTCTGGGTAACACCCTTCGTCAGCCAGGATAGCTTGAATGCAGTGGCAAAGTAAGAAAGGGACTTACATCTCGGCATACCCTACCAACTTAGTGCAAACAAAGCAAACACAAGGAGATGATGGACGGAGCGCTGAAACTTTTCAGACACTCACCCCCAGTAACAGATCTGGGTTGAATCCATCATCATTCTTAAGCTCACTTCGCCACCTCAGTTCATACCCAGCTATATGCAAATCAGTATTGACCCTCTGTCTCATGGGAACATTCAAGCCCGAACTGCCAAGCCAGGTCTTTCTTGAACCGGAAAAGAGCATCCAGGGACCAGTTTCTGGGTAACACCCTTCATCAGCCAGGCTAGCTTGAATCCAGGGGCAAAGTTAGCAAAGGAGCCACGTCTGGGCATACCCTGCCAACTTGGGGCTAACACAGCAAACACAAGGAGATGAAGGACGGAGCGCAGAAACTTTTCACTCACCCCCAGTCACATATCTCGGTTGAATCTATCAACATTCTTCAGCTCACTTCGCCACCTCATTTCAGACCCAGCTATATGCAAATCAGTCTTGTCCCTGTGCCTCATAACAACAGTCAAGCACGAACTGCCAAACCAGGTCTTCCCTGAACTGGAAACAAGCATCCTCGGACCGATTTCTGGGTGACACCATTCATCAGCCAGGCTACCTTGAATCCAGTGACAAAATGAGCAAGTGACCCACGTCTGGGCATACCCTGCCAACTTAGAGTGAACAAAGCAGACACATGGAGATGATGGACGGAGCGCTGAAGTTTTCAGACACTCACCCCCAGTCACACATCTGGGTTGAATCCATCCTCATTTTTTAGCTC
The DNA here is from genome assembly GCF_964204655.1 of Triturus cristatus. Lineage (NCBI taxonomy): Eukaryota > Metazoa > Chordata > Amphibia > Caudata > Salamandridae > Triturus > Triturus cristatus. Next base: position 1,075,481,901 of record NC_140591.1, on the reverse strand, counting down.
ACTTCGCCACATCAGTCCAGACCCAGCTATATCCAAATCAGTGTTGACCCTGTGCCTCATGGGAACAGTCAAGCATGAACTGCCAAGCCAGGTCTTCCCAGAACCGGAAACAAGCATCCTGGGACCAGTTTCTAGAAAACACCCTTCATCTGCCAGGCTCGCTTGAATCCAGTGGCAAATTGAGCAAGGGATCCATGTCAGAGCATACCCTGCCATCTTAGTGCGAACAAAGCAAACACAAGCAGATGATGGATGGAGCGCTGAAACGTTTCAGACACTCACCCCCAGTCACAGATCTGGGTTGAATACATCATCATTCTTTAGCTCACTTCGCAACCTCAGTTCAGACCCAGCTATATGCAAATCAGTCTTGACCCTGTGCCTCATGGTAACAGTCAACCCCGAGCTGCCAAGCCAGGTTTTCCTGAACCAAAAACAAGCATCCTGGGACCGGTTTCTGGGTAACACCCTTCATCTGCCAGGCTAGCTTGAATTCAGTGGCAAAGTGAGCAAGGGACCCACATCTCGTTACACACTGCCAACTTAGGGCAAACAAAGCAAACACAAGGAGATGATGCACGAAGCGCTGAAACTTTTCAGACACACACCCCCAGTCACAGATCTGGGTTGAATCCATCGTCATTCTTTACCTCACTTTGCCAGCACAGTTCACACCCAGCTATATGCAAATCAGTCTTGACCCTGTGCCTTATTTGAACAGTCAAGCCCAAACTGCTAAGCCAGGTCTTCCATGAACCGGAAACAAGCATCTTGGGACCGGTTTCTGGGTAACACCCTTCATCAGCCAGGCTAGCTTGAATCCAGTGGCAAAGTGAGCAAGGGACCCACGTCCGGGCATACCCTGTCAACTTAGGGCAAACAACGCAAACACAAGGAGATGATGGACGGAGTGCTGAAACTTTTCAGACACTCACCACCAGTCACAGATCTGGGTTGAATCCATCTTCCTGTTTTAGCTCACATCGCCACATAAGTTGAGACCCAGCTATATGCAATTCAGTGTTGACCCTGTGCCTCATGGGAACAGTTAAGCCTGAACTGCCAAGCCAGGTCTTCCCTGAACGGGAAACAATCATCCTGGGACCGGTTTCTGGGTAACACCCTTCATCAGCCAGGCTAGCTTGAATCCAGTAGCAAAGTGAGCAAGGGACCCACATCTCGGCATACCCTGCCAACTTAGGGCAAACAAAGCAAACACAAGAAGATGATGGACGGTTCCCTGAAACTTTTCACTCACCCCCATGCACAGATCTGGGTTGAATCCATCATCAGTCTTTAGCTCACTCCGCAACCTCAGTTCAGACCCAGCTATATGCAAATCAGTCTTGACCCTGTGCCTCATGGCAACAGTCAAGCAACAACTGCCAAGCCAGGTCTTCCCTGAACAGGAAACAAGCATCCTGGGACAGGTTTCCGGATAACACCCTTCATCAGCCAGGCTAGCTTGAATCCATTGGCAAAGTGAGCAAGGGTCCCATGTCTAGGCATACCCTGCTAACTTAGGGCGAACAAAGCAGACAGAAGGAGATGATGCACAGAGCGCTGAAACTTTTCAGACACACACCCCTAGTCACAGATCTGGATTGAATCCATCGTCATTCTTTAGCTCACTTCACCACCTCAGTTCAGACCAAGGTATATGCAAATCGATCTTGACCCTGTCCCTCATGTGAACAGTCAAGCTCGAACTGCCAAGCCAGGTCTTCCCTGAACCGGAAACAAGCATCCTGGGACCGGTTTCTGGGTAACACCCTTCATAATCTTGGCTAGCTTGAATCCAGTGGCAAAGTGAGCAAGGGACCCACGTCCAGGCATACCCTGCCAACTTAGGGCAAACAAAGCAAACTCAAGGAAATGATGGACAGGTTGCTGAAACTTTTCAGACACTCACCCCCAGTCACAGATCCTGGATGAATCCATCATCATTTTTTAGCTTACTTCGTCAGATCAGTTCAGACCCAGCTTTATGCAAATCAGTGATGATCCTGTGCCTCATAGGAACAGTCAAGCATGAACTGCCAAGACAGGTCTTCCCCAAACCGGAAACAAGCATCCTGGGACTGGTTTCTGGATAACACCCTTCATCGGCCAGGCTAGCTTGAATCCAGTGGCAAAGTGAGCAAGGGACCCACATCTCGGCATACTCTGCCAACTTAGGGAAAACAAAGCAAACACAAGAAGATGACGGACGGTGCCCTGAAACTTTTCACTCACCCCCATGCACAGATCTGGGTTGAATCCATCATCAGTCTTTAGCTCACTTCGCCACCTCAGTTCACACCCAGCTATATGCAAATCAGTCTTGACCCTGTGCCTCATGGCAACAGTCAAGCAACAACTGCCAAGCCAGTTCTTCCCTGAACAGAAAACAAGCATCCTAGGACAGGTTTCTGGATAACACCCTATATCAGCCAGGCTAGCTTGAATCCATTTGCAAAGTGAGCAAGGGACCCACGTCTGGGCATATCCTGCCAACTTAGGGCGAACAAAGCAAACACAAGGAGATGATGGACGGAGCGCTGAAAGTTTTCAGACACTCCCCCCAGTCACAGGTCTGGGTTGAATCCATCATCATTCTTTAGCTCACTTCGGCACCTCAGTTCAGACACAGCTATATGCAACTCAATCTTGACCCTGTCCCTCATGGGAACAGTCAAGCCCGAACTACCAAGCCAGGTCTTCCCTGAACCGGAAACAAGCATCCTGGGACCTTGTTTCTGGGTAACACCCTTCATTATCTAGGCTAGCTTGAATCCAGTGGCAAAGTGAGCAAGGGACCCACGTCCGGGCATACCCTGCCAACTTAGGGCAAACAAAGCAAACACAAGGAGATGATGGACGGAGTGCTGAAACTTTTCAGACACTCACCACCAGTCGCAGATCTGGGTTGAATCCATCTTCATTTTTTTGCTCACTTCAGCACATCAGTTGAGACCCAGCTATATGCAAATCAGTGTTGAACCTGTGCCTCATGGGAACAGTCAAGCCTCAACTGCCAATCCAGGTCTTCCCTGAACAGGAAACAAGCATCCTGGGACCAGTTTCTGGGTAACACCCTTCATCAGCCAGGCTAGCTTGAATCCAGTGGCAAAGTGAGCAAGGGACCCACATCTGGGCATACCCTGCCAACGTAGAGCAAACAAAGCAAACACAAGGAGATGATGGACGGTGCCCTGAACCTTTTCAGACACTCCCCCCAGTCACAGGTCTGGGTTGAATCCATCATCATTCTTTAGCTGACTTCAGCACCTCAATTCAGACACAGCTATATGCAACTCAATCTTGACCCTGTCCCTCATGGGAACATTCAAGCCCGAACTACCAAGCCAGGTCTTCCCTGAACCGGAAACAAGCATCCTGGGACCTTGTTTCTGGGTAACACCCTTCATTATATAGGCTAGTTTGAATCCAGTGGCAAAGTGAGCAAGGGACCCATGTCCGGGCATACCCTGCCAACTTAGGGCAAACAAAGCCTGGGTTGAATCCATCATCATTCTTTAGCTCACTTCGCCACCTCAGTTCAGACCCTGATATATGCAAATCAGTTTGACCCTGTGCCTCATGGGAACAGTCAAGCAAGAATTGCCGAGCCAGGGCCTCCCTGAACCGGAAACAGGCCTCCTGGGACAGGTTTCTGTATAACACCATTCATCAGCCAGGCTAGCTTGAATCCATTGGCAAAGTGAGCAAGGGTCCCATGTCTGCCATACCCTGCTAACTTAGGGCGAAAAAGGCAAACTCAAGGAGATGATGCACGGAGCGGTGAAACTATTCAGACACACACCCCTAGTCACAGATCTGGATTGAATCCATCGTGATTCTTTAGCTCACTTTGCCAGCTCAGTTCACACCCAGGTATATGCAAGTCAGTCTTGACCCTGTGCCTCATGGGAACAGTCAAGTCCGAGCTGCCAAGCCAAGTCTTCCCTGAACCAGCAACAAGCAACCTGGGACCGGTTTCTTTGTAACACCCTTCATCAGTCACGCTAGCTTGAATCCAGTGGCAAAGTGAGCCAGGGACCCACGTCAGGGCATACCCTGCCAGCTTATGGCGAACTAAGCAAATACAAGGAGATGATGGACGGAGCACTGAAACTTTTCAGACACTCCCCCCAGTCACAGGTCTGGGTTGAATCCATCATCATTCTTTAGCTCACTTCGCCACCTCAGTTCAGACCCAGGTAAATGCAAATCAATCTTGACCCTGTCCCTCATGGGAACAGTCAAGCCCGAACTGCCAAGCCAGGTCTTCTCTGAACCAGAAACAAGCATACTGGGACCGGTTTCTGGGTAACACCCTTCATGAACTTGGCTAGCTTGAATCCAATGGCAAAGTGAGCAAGGGACCCACGTCCGGGCATACCCTGCCAACTTACGGCAAACAAAGCAAACACACGGAGAAGATGGACGGGTTGCTGAAACTTTTCAGACACTCACCCCCAGTCACAGATCTGGGATGAATCCATCATCATTTTTTAGCTCACTTCACCACATCAGTTCAGACCCAGCTATATGAAAATCAGTGTTGACCCTGTCCCTCATGGGAACAGTCAAGCCCGAAATGCCAAGCCAGGTCTTCCCTGAACCGAAAACAAACATCCTGGGACCAGTTTCTGGGTAACACTCTTCATCAGCCAGGCTAGCTTGAATCCTGTGGCAAAGAGAGCAAGGGACCCACATCTGGACATACCCTGCCAACTTAGGGCAAACAAAGCAAACAGAAGGAGATGATGGACGGTGCCCTGAAGCTTTTCACTCACCCCCAGTCACCGATCTGGGTTGAATCCATCATCATTCTTAAGCTCAATTCGCCACCTCAGTTCAGACCCAGCTATGTGCAAATCAGTCTTGACCCTGTGCCTCATGGCAACAGTCAAGCAAGAACTGCCAAGCCAGGTCTTCCCTGAACAGGAAACAAGCATCCTGTGACCGGCTTCTGGGTAACACCCTTCATCAGCCAGGCTAGCTTGAATCCAGTGGCAAAGTGAGCAAGGGACCCACATCTGGGCATACCCTGCCAACTTAGGGCAAACAAAGCAAACACAAGGAGATGATGGACGGTGCCCTGAAACTTTTCACTCACCCACAGCCGCAGATCTGGGTTGAATCCATCATCATTCTTTAGCTCAATTCGCCACCTCAGTTCACACCCAGCTATATGGAAATCTGTCTGACCCTGTGCCTCATGGCAACAATCAAGCACAAACTGCCAAGCCAGGTCTTCCCTAAACCGGAAACAAGCATCCTGGGACCAGTTTCTGTGTAACATCCTTCATCAGCCAGGATAGCTTGAATGCAGTGGCAAAGTAAGAAAGGGACTCACGTCCCGGCATACCCTGCCAAATTAGGGCGAAGAAAGCAAACACAAGGAGATGATGTATGGAGAGCGGAAACTTTTCACTCACCTCCAGTCACATATCTGGGTTGAATCCATCATCATTCTCTAGCTCACTTCGCCACCTCAGTTCAGACCGAGCTATATGCAAATTTGTCTTGACCCTGTGCCTCATAGCAACAGTCAAGCACGAACTGCCAAACCAGGTCTTCCCTGAACCGGAAACAAGCATCCTCGGACCGATTTCTGGGCAACACCCTTCATCAGCCAGGCTACCTTGAATCCACTGAAAAAGTGAGCAAGTGACCCACGTCTGGGCATACCCTGCCAAAATTAGAGTGAACAAAGCAAACACACTGAGATGATGGACGGAGCGCTGAAACTTTTCAGACACTCACCCCCAGTCACAGATCTGGGTTGAATCCATCATCATTTTTTAGCTCACTTTGCCACATAAGTTCAGAACCAGCTATATCCAAATCAGTGTTGACCCTGTGCTTCATGGGACCAGTCAAGCATGAACTGCCAAGCCAGGTCTTCCCCGAACTGGAAACAACCATCCTGGACCGGTTTCTAGATAACACCCTTCATAGGACAGGCTAGCTTGAATCCAGTGGCAAAGTGAGCTAGGGACCCATATCAGGGCATACCCTGCCAAGTTAGGGTGAACAAAGCAAACACAAGGAGATGATGGATGGAGCACTGAAACTTTTCAGACACTCACCCCCAGTCACAGACCTGGGGTGAATCCATCATCATTCTTTAGCTCACTTCGCCACCTCAGTTCAGACACAGCTATATGCAAATCAGTCTTGACCCTGTGCCTCAGGGTAACAGTCAACCCCGAGCTTCCAAGCCAGGTCTTCTCTGAACCAGAAACATGCATTCTGGGACCGGTTTCTGGGTAACACCCTTCATCTGCCAGGCTAGCTTGAATCCAGTGGCAAAGTGAGCAAGGGACCCACGTCTCGGTACACCCTGCCAACTTATGGCGAACAAAGCAAACACAAGGAGTTGATGCACGGAGCGCTGAAACTTTTCAGACACACACCCCCAGTCACAGATCTGGGTTGAATCCATCGTCATTCTTTAGCTCACTTTGCTAGCTCAGTTCACACCCAGCTATTTACAAATCAGTCTTGACCCTGTGCCTCATGGGAAAAGTCAAGCCCAAACTGCTAAGCTAGGTCTTCCCTGAACCGGAAACAAGCATCCTTGGATCGGTTTCTGGGTAACACCCTTCATCAGCCAGGATAGCTTAAATACAGTTGCAAAGTAAGAAAGGGACTCACGTCTCGGCATACCCTGCCAAATTAGGGCAAAGAAAGCAAACACAAGGAGATGATGTACGGAGAGCGGAAACTTTTCACTCACCTCCAGTCACATATCTGGTTTGAATCCATCATCATTCTCTAGCTCACTTCACCACCTCAGTTCAGACCCAGCTATATGCAAATCAGTCTTGACCCTGTGCCTCATAGCAACAGTCAAGCACGAACTGTCAAACCAGGTCTTCCCTGAATCGGAAACAAGCATCCTCGTACCGATTTCTGGGCAACAACCTTCATCAGCCAGGCTACCTTGAATCCACTGACAAAGTGAGCAAGTGACCCACGTCTGGGCATACCCTGCCAAAATTAGAGTGAACAAAGCAAACACACGGAGATGATGGACGGAGCGCTGAAACTTTTCAGACACTCACCCGCAGTCACAGATCTGGGTTGAATCTATCATCATTTTTTAGCTCACTTTGCCACATCAGTTCAGACCCAGCTATATCCAAATCAGTGTTGACCCTGTGCCTCATAGGAACCGTCAAGCATGAACTGCCAAGCCAGGTCTTCCCCGAACTGGAAACAACCATCCTGGGACCGGTTTCTAGATAACACCCTTCATAGGACAGGCTACCTTGAATCCAGTGGCAAAGTGAGCAAGGGACCCATATCAGGGCATACCCTGCCAAGTTAGGGCGAACAAAGCAAACACAAGGAGATGATGGATGGAGCACTGAAACGTATCAGACACTCACCCCCAGTCACAGACCTGGGGTGAATCCATCATCATTCTTTAGCTCACTTCGCCACCTCAGTTCAGACCCAGCTATATGCAAATCAGTCTTGACCCTGTGCCTCATGGGAAAAGTCAAGCCCAAACTGCTAAGCCAGGTCTTCCCTGAACCGGAAAGTTTTCCCTCACCCACAGTCACTGATCTGGGTTGAATCCATCATCATTCTTTAGCTCACTTCGCCACCTCAGTTCAGACCCAGCTACATGCAAATCAGTCTTGACCCTCTGCCACATGGGAACAGTCAAGCCCGAACTGCCAAGCCAGGTCTTACCTGAACTTGAAACGAGCATCCAGGGACCGGTTTCTGTGTAACACCCTTCATCAGCCAGGCTAGCTTGAATCCAGTAGCAAAGTGAGCAAGAGACCCTCGTCTGGCATACCCTGTCAACTTAGGGTGAACAAAGCAAACACAAGGAGATGATGGACGGATCGCTGAAACTTTTCAGACACTCACCCCAAGTCACAGATCTGGGTTCAATCCATCATCATTCTTTAGCTCACTTCACCACCTCAGTTCAGACCCAACTATATCCAAATCAGTCTTGACCCTGTGCCTCATGGGAACAGTCAAGCCCGAACTGGCAAGCCAGGTCTTCCCTGAACCGGAAACGAGTATCCAGGGACCGGTTTCTGGGTAACACCCTTCATCAGCCAGGCTAGCTTGAATCCAGTGGCAAAGTGTGCAAGGGACCCACGTCTGGGCATACTTTGCCAACTTAGTGCAAACAAAGCAAACACAAGGAAATGATGGACGGAGCACTGAAACTTTTCCCTCACCCACAGTCACTGATCTGGGTTGAATCCATCATCATTCTTTATCTCACTTCGCCACCTCAGTTCAGACCCCGCTATATTCAAATCAGTCTTGACCCCGTGCCTCATGGCAACAGTCAAGCATGAACTGCCAAGCCAGGTCTTCCCTGAACTGAAAACAAGAATCCTGGGACCGGTTTCTGGGTAACACTCTTCATCAGCCAGACGAGTTTGAATCCAGTGGCAAAGTGAGCAAGTGAGCATACCCTGCCAACTTTGGGTGAACAAAGCAAACACAAGAGGTTGATGTTCGGAGCACTGACAATCACCCCAGTCACTGATCTATGTTATAAAATAGATATTTCTTGTTGTTTTATGTAAATTGCAGAAGTTGCTATGTTGCCCAGTGAATACATTTTGGGTAATAATGTGGTCATACCATTGTCAACCGCAGCCAAAGCCTTTTTTCTAAATTAACCATTTCAATCTCATGCAGTCTGTCAGCTTCCTCCTGTTGCAAAACTTTCCACAGCTCATTGTATGTTGCATACAAGAAGCGCTTTTAATGTGTGTTCCAGGAACCTAACATGAAATCCCTGAGATCAATGTCATCAGAAAGAAGGGACACCTGAGAGAGTGTTGAGGTTTTTAGCAAATCAAGGCACAACCTTCCAACACTTTTTGACGTCACCACACCTGAGTGTTCTGGCTGTAAATAACATTGATCCTGCCTATTGATTCGAAACCCTTCGGTGTTGCCCAATAATCTAGATTGACACCCATTTGTGTCCACAGGCCAAACCAACCATCCCTTCCAATTGGGGTCTAATGAATTGTAAGAACTATTTTGTATCATGGCATCTAAAGTATCCTCACTGTATTATGTAAAATGCTGCCAATTCTCAATGGGTGAAAATGTGGGAATACGTGGTGTGTTCAAATCCTTCATCTTGGCTATTCCAAGACAAGACGTTTGTTGCACTGTTTTGTTCAGTAAAATCATTTGAAGTGGTGTGAGGCATGCTCCGAATAAGGCCACAGTTCCCTGAACCTGCTAATCTTTTGGATCGCAGACAGGTTTTGTGTCTATGGTGTCTTTCCAAAAGTCAAAACCATGTACAGATAGTTGGGAAATAAAGGAAACAGAGTATATCAGCTTGGTGCTTGTAAGCATATTTTTCTTTGCAGGTGTAGGTGCAAGCCTGTAGTAGTAAGAGGCTGGGTCTGATGTATCGAAACCAGAAAAATAAGCAAACTTTTGTGCAAATGTTTTCGAACTACCTTTTGGCGGTGTTGGGCAGTGTTCCCATTGGGTGTAATTATAGAAAGCACGTGGGACTAGCTTTATATAAGAAGTGATGACCATAATGTTAATAGCAAAACAAGTCACCAAATTTAGATCTACCATCATACAATGCATCTGAAGAAAATGCGGCTGTTTGCTCTCGATCTACAAGGAAATTGTACACAGTTTCAATGTCTCAATCATGAAAAAAGTACCAGAGGTGATGATATCATTTAAGGAAATTTTAAATTATTCTGGTATTTGAAAAAGTTCAGTAGGACCATACACATCATATGATACCCTGTCCCACACTATTTTTTGGGGAACTGGAACTGCTGCGATATTCACGAGGAGCATATCCCTTAGTTCACAGTGCGATGATGACTGTGGTTTCAGAACCAAGTTCACAAGTTGTGCCGCAGAGCGTTCTGGGAGATAGTGTCCATTCAGAAGTAGGAAAAAGACAGTCACCAAACCAACCCAGAGTACCAGGAATAGTAATACGATTGTAATACAGAGGTGTTACCAAGGAGTAACAAAGTATGTCTTTTTCAGCCAAAGATAAAGCTCACACATTTGTAGCTTTACAGGAAGAGGCTGTGATGTCGCAGGATCACTCTATTCCAATGAGAAGTCGTCCTAATGCACAAAGTATCCAGACACTGTGCAATCTATTTTTTGCAGTTCAGCAGGTTTTGTAGAACTGGGAGATGACTCAATCTGTGACATACTCACAAATACGTCATCAATTTTCCAAATTGAAATTTGTGTTCCTGTACAGTTGTAGTTGTTTCAATAGGTAGAAGTAATACTTCATTGTTGTTTAATGTTTCTCTTTGGAGAGGGGAATCTTCTGTCGGTATTAAAGTTTCCATTTGAACTTCCTGAAAGGTAGCATGAGGAGAGCGGCAGCTACCAAGTAGCCCACGCAGCCCCCTATTGAGAATCGGCCACATAATGCGGTTTGATCAGATCAATTGAGATAAACCTTTTGTCTCGGAGGGTTGCAAGAGGCAGAAGAAGTACAGTTCTGGTACCTTCGACAGCCAGGACAGGTACATGGCCCAAATTCTTTCTTGTCCCCAATTTCTTTCCTCACCAGATCCCCACTTTTCGGTACGCAGGCAAGTCTTTCCAGTACAACCTTCACTTCTCCAGTGGCGGTGCGTTTTACTTGGACAATGCTCTGCGCACCCAGGAATTCATTTAGTTCCTGTAAATACAGTCAAACGTTCGTTTATGTCAAACAGTGTTTCGGCCCAACTGTGCTGACATTATTGAGGTCGGGTACCTACATTCTCACACCAAACCAGATTTCATATGGAAAGAGGGAGGGAGCACACTGCTTCTCATCCCAGCACTGTTCTCTCCATTGCATCCTGGTAAATGCAGTATGCTACAACAACTTTGAAAGTAAGCGTACTGCACTTACCAGGATGCAATGGGAAGAACTGTGCTGGATGAGGGGCAGTGTGCTCTCCCCCCTTGTGTTTGAAGGGCTCCCTTGAGTATGTGAGCTGACAAACTCTCTTGGGATGCACCTATGTGCCTGTGGTGTGGTATGGTGACCTGTGAAGACTTGGGCATCAATTCATTAACCCCTGATGACTTTTCTCTGTTCAATACTACTTTTGCTCTCTACTCATGAAGGGCTAAACCCTGAAGCATGTGTCTAGAGATAACAGCACTACCTACACCAACTTTGGTCAAGAACTACAGCAACTTTGAAAGTAAGCATACAGCATTTACCAGGATGCAATTGGGAGATCTGTGCTGGATGAGAGGCAGTGTGCTCCCTCCTCCCATTTTTTTTTAAAGGCGCCCTTGAGCCAATGAGCTGACAAGCTCTCTTGGGATGCACCTGTGGGCCTGTGGAGTGGTACTGTGACCTGTGAAGACTTGGACACCATTGCAGGAATCCCTAATGACTTTCTCTGTTCAATACTACTTTTACCGTCTACTGATGAAGGGCTAAACCCTGAAACACGTGTCTAGAGATAACAGCACTACCTGCACCAAATTTGGTGAAGAACTACAGCAACTTTGAAAGTAAGCGTACTGCATTTACCAGGATGCAATGGGGAGAACTGTGCTGGATGGGAGGCAGTGTGCTCCCTTCCCCCCCTGGGATTTCATATGGAGTATGATCCCACTGGGATTTTCTTGGCATTTCATTGAGCACCCTCCTAACCCCATATAGGTGTTTGACCCAACTCCGACCCAAGCCTAATACTTTTGCTGTTAAGGACTGCTTTAAGGCATGGATTTTCCTCTCAAGTATTGAATTTGCCTCTGGATTATAGGGGGAGGAGTACCCCAAGACCACACCCAAACTTCTGTGTAAGCCTGAGAGCTAAATGCCGGACCCTGGTCAAAATGCAGTGTGCCAATTGCTTATGTCCTGCTGAAGACTCACAACTCATTTATAACAGTACTAGCGTCAGCCGACTGCTGTGGCCAAACCCACAGGAATCTGGAACATGAATTCACTACCACTAAGGTGCACTTGTAAGTCCTGTCTGACTGTAAAGGGCAACAGTGATCCAAATAACCACAAGCCAGAGGCGTTTTCTGAGATCAACAGAGGTGTCTATGGAGGAGATGCTATGGTGGAGCCTTTCATCTGTTGACAGATGTCACAGTTGAGGAGGAAGTTCTTGGTATGTTTGGTTAGATCAGGCCACCAATAGCGCTGCTTCAATAATGAAATTGTAGCAGTAACCCCTGTGTGTTCTGAACTTGGTATAACTCTATCCCCCACTGCTGCTTGTTCATATTGCAAAAATGCTTGTATTTGTAATATAGAGTCAAATCTGTCATCTACATCTGTTGCGGTGAGGGAGTTAGCCTATTGTATCTATCGTGGATGTAATGTTTTGGCATTTGGAACGCTGGCTGTTGTAATTGTCTTTAAGGTCGGTACCGGGGTTACATCAATTATGCGCTTTCCTTGAGCTAGTGCACGCTCTCTCACTACAGCAATCTGCACCCCTATAAGAACCTTCTCAGTGGGTGCAAAACGCATTTCAGAGTTTGTGTCCAAATGTGATTTGCATGCAATAGGTACCATATCGCCTTCATTGAAAGTGACATAGGTGTACCCGGTTGTCGCAGCGTCTACGCGGATCACCAGGTTTGTGGTGTAAATGTTTGGAAGCTATCATGTCAGCTTATACGGAACATAAAATGTTTGTATGTTCCTGTGTCCAATGGTTGATTGAAAAATCATGTCTGATTAAGTCGTAGAATGGTTTCAATCATTCTGCGCAGTCCAAAATGTATGTTCTGCCAAAATGTAAAAATCCTTGTAATCTTTTAAGAGTCGTTGGAGGTTGGAGCAACGCACTTTTTCTAAAAAATGCGCAGCAGGCATTTGCCTTCAATTGACAACTCGTATCTCAGAAACAGGGCATTGAGATGGGCAATTTTTGATTTGTTTATAATTCAATATGTATCTCAGATGAGAAAACCCCAAAATTATGTGTCAGTGATCCCCCTTTCCCATCCTCTGGTCCTAAAAAGTGAGTTACAAGGGGAAGCTTTCTTTCTGCACTCAAGCTAGATACACAGTCTTTTGCATTACTTTCTTAAACACTTTCCTTCATTTATCCCAGCATAAAAGTGATTCACCAGGATGTGACTGAAAAAACAAAGGAGGAGACATGTTTTAGAGTTTGCTTCCAACCTTGAACATCTGATCACCAAAGAAATATCGCATGAATCCCAAGCAAAGTGGAATAAATACCAAAAGTCAGAGATCGCCATAAACTAAAGGCATCCAATTTACCGTGAGATAATTGTGAACTCTCCAATGTAGTAGGTACAACAATTGACACATCCACCTAAAGTAGGTAGTGGCTTAACATATGCCAAACACCACTTTAGCAAGTGTGAAACGTGTACAGTTGCTTGTTAATAATGAATGACCATTGAACTGAATGTGAAGACATCAGTGATGGATTCTTGAAATTAATGCGGTCAACAGAGTAAATTCTCGGTCAATTATATTGCCTGTGTCAGGTCTTATCACCCTCCTATTTACAACTCCTATGCCCATGATCCAACTGCCATCAGCAGCTGGAGTCCTTCATCTATCTACTTTGCCCTGCTAAGGCCCTCATTAGGTGAAATAGGGTGGGGTGTTTACTAAGTGCGGTAAATATCAATTCTCCGGGGTGAGGTATTTGCCATGTGTGGTAAATACTTCATATTCTGACTTTCTATCTTGCAAATAAGGTATAACATGTGAAATACTTATTTAACTTACAGAATTACTCATGTTCTACCTTTTTTATGAACTTTTTTCCCTGATAAATTTTAACACGTTGGACTGTCAAAATCAGGGGAAAAGTGCAACAATATGATAGTTATCAAAAATCTCTCTTCTGATCTCTGTGCAAGCAGGAATGCTTATAGGAACAGGAATGTTTATAGGGACTGGAATTTAAGCATGAACTTGAAATGTGGGCCTTAATTTACCAAAAGAGAAGAAAAGCCCTTCTTCTCCTTCAAGACTTCTTATTTAGTCCTCAGTCAAACGCCTACATCAAAAATTCAGACCAGCAGTAAAACGCAAAATAGAAATCTCAGACTTAAACAGCATCTTAGATCAACTTTTCCTCCTGGAGACTTGGCTTAATGAGACATCTCAACCAGTTCTATAAATCCTTGACTCACACAAATGCACTGTAATTTGCCTTGATCAAATTTGGGGTGGCATGTCAGTCAGACAGAAAAACTCAATTACCTCCCCTTCCAATCACATATTTCTCAGGGATATCAGTTTCCACTGGGAAAGCACAAACTATGCATACACAACTGACTGCTTTCCAGTTCAGCAATGAACTTATCCAACACCCTGTCCCCTACTGAAGAAAGAGGCTCAACCACTGACCTTGTAATTGCGAAATCTGAACTTGTCAAAGTGGGTCCCCAACATGAACAGAATCATTGAGCAAACATCCCCATAAAACAGTTGAAATCTAAAGTTTTTACGAAAGGGTTCTCAGAACAATGAAACAGTATTGTGAAAGAATTTAGAGCAGTGTAAGTAAAAATAGGACTAAACCCCTCAGTTGAAAACCTAAATATCCTATGTACAGAGAAAAAAAGGCACACGAAGCTTATATTTGACACAAATGTAGCACAAATTCAGTTTCAGATCAACTACACCAAACATCATGCCAAAACATTTATTGAGTTTGTTCACCAATCCCCCACTGAACACCCTACACAACAGTACCCCTGAAACCATCTGCAAGAACGTTTCCCTCTTCTTTAAAGAAAAATTAACAAAATTGAAGCCTCACTTACATTGATCACATCTTCTTCAATGACCATGGTCCTGTTCCAAAAAATCCCCAACCACTTGGTCATGATTCAAAGAATACTTGCAAACAGAGCCATGCAAAACCAAAGCTTATCTGAAACCTTCCACCCAATTCACTGACCCTGTTCCTTTGTCCATCAAAGAGCTTACCCCCTCCTTTACACCAAATCAATTACATTTATAGTTGACCTTTCCAGGACATTATTCAAAATTGTCTAAAAGCAGGGCAGGTCCCCCTGTTCTTTAACAAGCCTGGGAGAGACCAAAAAGATTTGGACAGTGATCAAATAGTGTTGAGTCTACCCTTTCTAACAAGGAGCTTGGAAAACTGTGTCAAAGACTAGCTGCAGCAGTTCATTACTGAAAGCAATCATCTTGAAGGCTACAAGTCAGGCTTTCAGGCTGGTTGTAGTACTGAGTTGATATTCTTCAAATTGCTAGATCAAGCATTATTTATCCTGGACAAAGGTGACATCTGCCTCATTACACTCCTCTCTCAGTCTGGGACATTCAACACTGTCAACCACCACACACTCTTAAAGATTCCAGATGAAAGTATAAGGGCCTTATTCCAAGTACTGTGGTCCTAGGTCTGCTGTACTTGTGGTGGTGATCCAACCACAGTCATCACTGTGGGGCCGCCTACCATATTTCAAGTGTGGTGGTTGGACCGCCACAGGACGGCAGCTTCTGCAGAGATCCAGGATCCCACGGCAGTGGCACAGTGGAAAGGGGCAGAAATATGCTTCCGGTACTGCTGTGGCACTGCCGAGCATATTCCAAGTTGAATATTCGCCGTGTGGCAGAGATGCAACTAACTGGGCCCTAACAGGGACTTTTTCCACTTCTGGGCCTGGGTGTGCATGAGGGGGAGAACATGTTGTGCCCCCCTGGAATTGCACCCCTGTTCTTGCATGATGTGGAATGCATGACACCGTGCATGCCACACAGGGCAGGAACATGCTGCAAGCACTGTCATGGCGGGGGTCTTCTGTAAAGGCTCTCCTATGAGCCTAACACCGCCACCGCCATGAGACCTTTGCTGCTCTGCCAGCTTGCCTTGGATTCAACACAGAATCTGGCGGGCATGTGTACCAGGGGCATACCAGTCTTCCTGCCAGCGCAGCGGTGGTGGTGCTGCAGGAGAACAGTTAAAACTTGTAATAAGGCCCTAAGTATAAAAGACAACATGCTCAAATGGTTAGATTCATGTCTACACAACCACTCTATCAGAAATAAGTCTTTAGAATGGGATCTCTCTGCACACTCTTGGAAGGAGCATGAACCCTACAAACCCTGATGACACCAGGCCACTGTTGGTGATAAGAGAAGCAGTGGCCACACTGTGACACCAAGAAAACGAGTTGAGAATAAACAAAAAAGACAAAAGGCAAACAGATGTTCATTCTTCCCAGGGGTGAATAAAAGCTGATGTCACCAGCTTTGTCATACAACCCTACACCACTCATTCTACTAGATTTTGCTACTCTGCATTTATGGATTTGCGCATAATTGTCTTCAGTGACTGTTCTGGGTGGGGAAGAGGGCAGTACAGCATCAAGTTTCAGGGTTTAATCATAATCTGGTTTTAGTGAAAAATAAAAAAATAAAAATTTCTGACACATGAAACCCTCTTCTAACATCCTGGTTTTCTGTACACATATTTCGTCTTGCTCTTAGAGACTTGTTGAATTTTCCTACTTGATTTTTTCCTCATACATCACACAGATGTCACCTTGTTTCTACACAAGTAAAGTCCAAAAGTGAAAGCACACTACTCTCCAGCATAAGATGCACTTCACCAGCCGTCCAACTAGCACATCATTTTTATTTATCTGTGCTGTTGCAGCTGAATTGGGTGCTTTACTGGGGCATTTTACTGTTTGATTTTTAGAAGGAGGAGGTTACATAGTGAAAAAGTGGGGCTTCTTGAATTGGAATGTGTATTGCACCTTATTTCTTTCTTTGATGCACATAGAGATGCCATTTTGGTAGGCATTATAGTTATTTTCCTGATCCTCCATAAATGAAGGCCATATCGCTGATGAGCAGCGCACACGCCAAAGGAATGCCAAAGGCAAGCCAGTCTGCACCCACCTGTTCCCGGCTGGGACCAGGGACCCTGGTTGTTTTCACTTCATCAGGGTGTCCTTCTCGCCCCAGCAATTGCAAGCACTGCAAGTAAGTGTAAAGGATCCTTGTTTTCATTCAATTTATCTCAGCAAGACTGAACTTCAATGTGAGGTGTGCCCCTTTACTCCTAGCAGTACCCACCTCACACAAAATATCTTGTCCAAGTATGGGAAGGATGGCGCATGTTTCTGATAATTATAGATCTCTGGAGTGCCATAAACTGAATTTGTTTTCGCTTATCCAGGAAGAACGACCTGATGTGGTATTCCTCACCGAAACATGGCTCCATGAAGGTTCTACTCCAAATGAAATTCAGGCTTTTCCTATAGGATATCTCAACTGTAGGAAGTATCACACAGATAAGGGAGGAGGTGGGATTGATCTTTGCTTGCAGAGTCCTTTAAATGTACTCATGTTCCTCTTACTCTTCAAGATTGTGAAAGTGTTTCCTTTTCAATAAATCTCAGCCCTACTTTTACCTTCTCTGGTGCCCTTATTTGAAGGCCACCAGGCCCTCCTGCTCAATTTCTTCATGCACCTCCTTATGCAATTGCCAGTCTGGCATTAAATAAAGCTAACTTCACCCTATTAGGAGATTTTAATGTTTATTTTGATGATATAAATAACCATGCAACTAAGAACCTATTACAGTACCTTGCATCTCTATAGCTGACGCAAAGATTTGATGGCCCCACCCATGAGAAAGGACATCTCATTGACCCAGTCTTTAGTAACTCCCTGAATTTGCTTGTGATAAAACCCCTGCCAGTTATATGTAGTGGTGGGTGACAAATTCCACTCTGCTGGCAGAGTTCGCGGAGTTTTGCCCACTCCGAGTAAAGTGGAAGTTCCGGAAAACTCAGCAGAGCGGAATTTTTCCCCTAACGCAACTCGCTAAGATTAAGTTGGTAAGCACTAATGAGGTAAATTATATGCTAGACCATCTCCTGGTGATATTTCTCAATGCGGGCAGTCACATCAGGTCACTACCGTTCAAGTTGAGTAACCCGCTGTTTGCGTTGCGGAAGCTGCCGCTCAAGTAGAACATCTAGAATATCTAATACCACATATTCTACTAGGTCACACTATGAATAACTTGCCAATACAGACTACAAGAACAGATCATAGCTGGAATAAGCTAAATCTTGAGGAATGGAAAATTATTCTTTAGTAACTCTAGACCTGACTTAGGTGATAGTATTTCCTCTGCAACTCAAACATGTACGGATTGTGTTAAAAGCTCTTTGGACCAGCCCATTCCATTTAAAATATACAAAAGTGCATGACAGGATAGACGGTCTCCATAGCTTAATTTCAATTTACTGTTGCTAAATAAAGAATGTAAAAAATTAGAGAGGAAATGGAGAAAGTCTTACCACTCCATGAGTAAGTCTGACTATAAAAAGCAATAAAAAAACTACCATTGCAAGATTAGAAAGGCCCAAACCTTCTATTATGTGGAATATGTCGTTATAACGCATGCGATACATCGCATGCCATAACAACCTGTCGTTACAACGACCGCGTTGTTACATCGCATACGATTACATCGCAAGTCATTACAATGACTTGCAGTAGGGGGCACGCTGGACTTAGGAATAGTATAATTTACTATATCTACTCCAGTTTGTGCAACAGCAGGGCAAGTGTTGGATTGTAAATCCAACACCTTCTGCTCCCTACAACTAGTCATTGTAATGACTTGCAATGTAATCGTATGCGATATAACAACACAGACGTTGTAACGACCGCGTTGCAATGGCATGCAATGTATTGCATGCAAACTTAACAATGTCTCACATTAAGTGTCTTAGATAGACAAAGTAAAGGATGTTAAACTTGGACAGATCATTCTATAATTCTGTTTAATCATACTATCACCAAATCACCAGTAGTAGTAACTGCTAGAACACACCAAACTGTCTACAAAGCCTGGAACAAAATTGACGAGGATACTCTTCTGACTCAGCTGGAGATGTCTTTGCCTATCTTAAGTGCAAATCCAGATTCTGCAGCCAGTGAATTCCCAAATTGGCTAAACAAAGCTTCTAATGTTACGGTTCCCATTTGCAAGAACTCAGGCAACCGTAAACTACCCTCTGCTCTTTGGATCATTGAGGCACTGCGACTAGAAAAACAAAAGTGCAGCAGACTAGAAAGACGCTGGAGAGTGCAATATGAATAATTGGAAAAAAGTAACTGCATTGGTTAAATACAAAACCGTGCTAATCAACGAAAAAGGGGCTTTTGTCACCAAGCAGATAGAAAGAGCTAAGAACTCAACTAAAGAACTGTTGGGGGTTGTTAATAAGTTTACCTCCCTGCCCAGTAAAAGTGCCATAGAAAGCAATCAATCCTTCTGCAACTATATTGCTAAAACCTTTGGGAATAAGGTCAATAACATCTATGATTTATTTCAGTTTACCTCCTCGCATGAGTTAACTGAGCAAACCCCTTATATTGACTCTGGTGAAAATGTACTCTTGGGCTTCTCCCAGGTATCCAGAGAGGAAGTAGAAAAACGTATTAAGGAAATTAAATCTGGGTCCCCTTTGGACCCTTGTCCTCCCACAGTACTGAGATGTATAGCCAATAAGGTGAGTCTTACTGTAACGGACATTTTAAACAACATGTTTACTTCCAGAATCTTCCCTACCTTATGGAAGGATGCATCAATCCTTTTGTTAATAAAAAAAACTCAACCATTGCCAGGCTGCCATTTCCAGCTACGATAGAGGAGAAAATTATGAATCAACAGTTAGCTCAGTTTGTCCAAGATAACGATTTACTTGATTCCGCTCAGTTTGGTTTTCGTCCCAAACATAGCACGGAGACTGCCTTAATTAAGACTACTGAGGAGATTAGGACAGTGATGGATAGAGGTGATGCCGCTGCTCTATTTCTGCTACCAGTATCAGCCCGCATTCAATAATGTTGATCACAATCTGTTACAATTACACCTGAAAAAATGTGGTGTTAAAGGTTTGGCACTCTCCTTGCTACCTTCTTTTTTAACGGAAAGAAGACAGTGACCCTTGATCATTTCAAATCAACCACCTCTGTTCTGCCTTTTGGGGTTCCACAGGGCTCGTCGTTAAGCCCATCTCTTTTTAACATCTATGTGTTGGAACTACCCACCTTGATCCAGCATTTCAGCTTTAGCTTAACTTCTTATGCTGACGACACAGATTGTGGTAGCTGCTTATAAAGATCAAGCTTCCGCGCACCTCAGTTCCAAAATTGTATGCTGGAAATTAATAGTTGTATGGGCAAGCACTGTCTTAAGCTTAATTCCGAGAAAACCAAGATAGTGATCTTTGGTAACCTTCAACCTAAATGGGATGCCTTATTGTGGCCTATTAGGATGGGGGAATCACCAAAACCGGTAGCAAAAGCTAAACATCTAGGGGTACAGATTGATAACAAGCTATCGTACTGACAGTAAGCTATTGCTATTACTTTGCTCATATGTATTTATTGGTAATATGATAGAGTTATTGTATATTGTGTCTTGTCTTTTATGATTTTAAATAATCGAATAAAGTGGATTG
Organism: Triturus cristatus; assembly: GCF_964204655.1. Taxonomy (NCBI): domain Eukaryota; kingdom Metazoa; phylum Chordata; class Amphibia; order Caudata; family Salamandridae; genus Triturus; species Triturus cristatus. The sequence goes on along the minus strand of NC_140591.1, from coordinate 1,075,461,426 downwards.
ACTGACTGCTACCTTTCATTTGATCAAGAAACTGAAGAAGGTTCTTTCGTACATTCCTATCTATTCTAGGAGGACGATTGTGACTGCACTTGTGCTATCAAAACTAGAATACTGCAATGAGCTGTACCAGAATATGCAGAAACGACATCTATAAAAGCTGCAGATGGTACAAAATACAGCCGCAAGACTCCGATTGAATCTGCCTAAACACGAGTCAGATTCTAAGGAATTCGGAAACTCCACTGGCTTCCTGTAGCAAGTCACGTCAAGTTTAAGACTCTATGCTTAGCTTATGAAGCCTTGAATAACATTAGACCTGTATTCTTAAAAAGTATTTTTTATTTGTATCATCCCGTAGACCGCTACGCTCTACTGACGCTAGGCTCATTATGGTTCCCAGGATTCGCACCTCCAGTTGGGGGCGCCAAAGCTTTGGTTATGGTACAGCCAAATTATGGAATAAGCTTCTAATGCATATTAGGTCAGCAAGTTCGCTATCCTCCTTTAGAAAGAGTCTTAAAACCTGGCTGTTCCAGAATTAGATCACGACCCCTTGGGCTTACATTGAGCTTCAGCACCAAGACACCTCCGGGTATTGGCGCACTCAATAAGTTAAATTAACATAACATAACAAAGCCTATAACTCAGCTAGAAAAGTCTTTTAAATAGTGAAATCACTCCCCAAGCATAGACCTGTTAGCACACTACCTGAATCTACAGTGGCACATTGCGATGACCTAGCCAACTTCTTTTTTTATAAAGGTCACTGTCATTTACTTATAATTTTCTGATGAGACCTGGACTCCTAAACATGCTACTTCCCCTTAGCAACATGGGAGTTCTGGGACACATCTTTCGACCTTTCCCCTATCAGTACAGAAGATCTATTGCTACTATTTAGTTCGGTCAAATCAGGCTCACCACTGGATACTGCTCCGCCTCATATTTTAGAACAAGGGCAGAGTATATTTTCCCAGTTTCACAGGAACTGCTCAATCTTTCTTTAAAGAACGGGGAAGTCCCCTCACCTTGGAAACATGCAGTGGTAAAACCTCTAATAAAAAAAACTACATTGTATCCACTACTTTCTGAAAACTACAGACCAGTTTCACTATTATCAGGAGTTGGGAAGCTACTGGCGAGGCATGTGAACCAACATCTTTCCCGATTTCTAGAAGCTAATGAGATCCTTCACCCTACACAAACTTTTTTGATACCAAAACACAGTACCGAAATACCATTACTGGTGGTAATCGTAAAACTTAAAATGGACCAAGGGGGTTGTGTGACAGTCATGCTGTTAGACTTAAGTGCTGCATTCGATACTGTAGCCCACTCAGTCCTTATACAAATACTTGCAAATGTGGGTGTAAATGCATTGTGGAAAAACTGGCTTACATCATTTCTTGAGGATAAGAGTTTTCAAGTATTAGACAAAACATGCTAATCGAGTATATGCCTCTTGAAATGTGGAGTACCCCAGGGCTCTTCATTGAGCCTGCTTACTTTTTAATCCTTATATCTTCCCCCTCACGGAGATTGTACAAGCATTTGGTCTTTCAATAGTCCCATATGCAGATGATGCTCAAATAGTTTTGTCACTCTCTCTAGATAACGGCTCAAATGGGCGACATCTTGCACCCTGACTGATGTCAGTGGCAGAATAGATGGTTAAGTGCTGTCTTAAGCTTAATGGTAACAAAACTGAAATCATGATTGTGGGTAATAACTTCAACAACCAGGCTTTGCTTGGCTGTCCAAATTGCTTAGGAAAATCTCCTATCTCCAAAACACCTTAAAAAAAACAAGTGTCTTGACAGACAGCACACTCACCGTGGAAACTCAAGCTAGGACACTTGCAGCAAGCTACTATGGATTACTTAGCATGCTTATCCAGACCTTCTTCATCTCCCATCAAGAAGGCTTATCGTACAAGTGCTGATTATGTCACACCTTGACTATGGTAGCTCCCTCTACCTAGGTTCCCCTCGCTATGTAGTCAATAGGCTACAGGTAGTATAAAATGCTGAGGCTTGCCTTGTACTGAACATTCCTAGAAAGCAGTCAATACAGAGCATGCAGGCAGTGCTACACTGGCTTCCGATAGAACAAAGGGTACAAATGTAGGCCCTTTGCATTGCTCAGAGGGCATTTTACAAAAGAGGCTCTTAGCTATTACAATCTCTATTGCCGCGTTATTCACTTGGGAAGGCTTTGAGGTTGAGGTCCTAAAACTCCCCACTGATGATTATTCCAAACATCTGTTGGGTGAGATGTGGTGGGAGCTCCTTTTGTTATCTGGTTTCTAAGCTATGGAATTCTTTACCAATTAGGTTGTGAAAAATTGATCATGAACTATCTTTCAGGAAGACATTAAAGTCTTGGTTGTTTTTTAATTGAGGCTGAACCCATGGGATTTAAGTACTCAGATTCAGTGATTTTTGCCGGATTGTCATTTGGGGAGCTATGCATTTTACAAATCAAAAGGAATCTAATTGAATAAATAAGACTCAGTGCACCAATATCTCAGCATGCCACTTTGTTTTCCACACTAAATGTACATTAGCACTAGAACAAAATACACTCCAACTTTTCAATAACTAGACCATAAGAAGAGAGCTCCATTGTTTCAATATCAGAAGTTAAGCACATCACTTGATTAAGCTCCAAAAGACCAACTCACCAATTTTACATTGCAAGGTGTACCACAACAATAAAATAGACATGTGTATGTTTCAGCACTAGAGGTGCAACAAGAGCAATTTGACATGTCCTTGCGCCTCACCACCACATGTACTACTCAGAACCTAACATTAGAGGCATAAATGTTATGTTATGTTATGTTATATTCCACTTATAACGCGCTTGGCTACTCACGAGTATCCCGGCGCGAAGCCTGAGGCAGACAGAGACAATCAGACAAAGAGAAATGTTTTGAGCTTCCTTTTAAAAGCTGCAAGCTCCTGAGTAAGACGAATATCGAGGGGAAGGGCATTCCAGGCCCTACTGGCTCTGACCACCAGAGAGCAGCCTCCAATCCTCTGAAGTCTAAATCTCGGGATTAAGGCCAGGCCTAAAGAGGCCGAGCGCAGGGCCCGCGAAGGGACGTAAAAAGAGAAGCGCCTCTGAAGGTAGAGAGGACCCTGACCATGGAGAGCCCGATGGGGCAGAACCAATGATTTATATTTGATTCTGGTCGCAACTGGTAACCAATGGAGGGAAAACAGATGAGAAGTGACACTCCTCCTCGAAGAGAGACCCAGGAGCAATCTAGCCGCTGTGTTCTGGACTACCTGCAGTTTCTTAATTAGGTAGCCAGGAGACCCAATATAGAGAGAGTTTGCGTAATCCAGCCGAGAGAGGATCAAGGCGCAGGTAACCGTGACTCTGGCTGCCTGCGGAAGGAGAGCTAAAAACTTTCTCAGGGTTTAAATGAGTCCAAAGCAGCAGCCCGCAGTTTTCTTGATGTGTGTGGAAAACAGCAGATTCTCCTCGAACTAAACGCCCAAGTTCTTGGTGGGCTGACCCTTGGACGAGGGAAGAGGAAGCTCCTGCGGCCACATCTGTTGGCGGAAATCAGACAGAAAAGTGCCGAACAGCAGGATCTCAGATTTTTGCTCATTACACTTGAGCTGAGCGCCTGCCAGCCAAGTGAAAATGGAACGGAGGCACTGTTGGGCCACAAGGACCGAGCTGGAGGCCTTATACCAGGTGAAAAGCAGCTGGGTGTCATCTGTAGAGGCCAACACCTTAGCACCAAGAGCTTCAGCTAGATGGATCAAAGGCGTAACATAAATGTTGAAGAGCAAAGGGCTAAGGGAAGAACCCTGTGGGACACCCGTGGTAACCTCGCGGGAGGAAGAATAGAATGGAGGGAGCCAGATCTGCTCAACTCTTTCCTCCAGAAAGGACCTGAGCCAGCCCCACACGGCCCCCGACACGCCAATCTCCGCAAGACGGATCAGGAGAAGATTGTGCGGGACCGTGTTAAAGGCCGCCGAGAGGTCCAGCAGAATCAGAGCGGCCCTGCCCCCAGCGTCCAGACATGTCCGGATGGCCTCCACAACCTCAACACGGCCCGTCTCAGTACAATGGCCCGACCGAAACCCAGATAGAGATGGATGAAGGAGAGCCTCTGACTCCACAAAGTCAGACAGTTGTTTATGCACCACCTTCTCACAGACCTTTGCAATAGCTGGTAGGAGAGAGATGGGTCGATAATTGGCAGGATTAAGCGGGTCCAAGGAAGGTTTCTTAAGCAGTGGCAAAATCTTAGCCTCCTTCCAAACCCGAGGAACCGCCTTGGACTGTAGGGAGAGGTTAATAATCTGGTTGACCTCCAGATAAATGCTTTCCGCTACAGCTGCCAACAGTCTTGCCGGGCAGGGATCTACAGGTGACCCCGATTTAAGTCCTCTGAGGATTTTAAGACTTTCCAGAGGGTGAACAGGGGTAAAGGCGGACAGCAAAGTAGAAGGAGCCGGCCGAACATGCTGTGACCCTGGCAGGTCCCGCAAGACAGGAGAGAAGGAGGCCTGAATGGCCGTAATTTTATCACTGAAGGACCCAGACAAGATGTTGCACCAGTCAAACGAGGAGGGAGTCACACTTGATTGGGCCAACGGAGAGGTAAAACTCTGGACTATAGAAAAGATTTTCTTAGAGTTGTTCCTAGCAGCCTCAATACGAGAGGCATAAAAGAGACCTTTTGCCACAGAGATAGCGGTGTAGTAGGAGCTTTGGGTTGCTCTAAGCCGGATTTTAGCCGCCGGGCAATAGTTACTCATCCGCCAATCCCGCTCCAGGATTTTACACTCCTGTTTAAGCACCTTAAGAGCTGGAGTAAACCAGGGTTTAGAGGGAGTGATTCTAGCCGGTCTAATGGGTTGGGAGGAAGTGATAGAATTCACCGCTGCAGACACCCAGCCTGTGAAGCCTGATATACAATCCTCCAAGCCCCCCGACAGCGGGGGCCTGGCTATGTCCAAAGCCTGAGCAAATTTCAAGGGATCCACCTTCCCCAGAGCTGGTTTAAAGAAGACAGGTGCCCGAGCCTCAACCCTAGCGATGGTCCAAGAGAAATGAGATATAAAATGATCAGACCACGACACTGGAAGGGGATCATGAACCAGAATGGGAAAATTGGAACAGGCGAACCCTAAATGAGAAACGTAAGACAAGCTCACAGTTTTGCACAAAACAAGATCTAGTTTTGGAGCATTCATTTTCTCATCTGGCTGCCGATTGCCAGTTACCCCAGGATTCCGCCTCATTGTCCTGCAGAATGACAGCAGCACTGTGCATGAGTCAAAAACGTCTCAGGGCCATATTAATCAAACTTTCTTGCAATGCAGCAAGACACCTAGCTGAGCTGCTTGAAAGAGGGAGTGCAGTAATTTGGCATATCTATCAAGATATTGTGCATTCCTTTCCTCTGCCTGTGTTGGCACACAATTAATAGCCTAGCACCAAAGCAGGCACTCTTGTCTCATGGTGCAAGGGTGCCTGTATTGAGGGCAGGATTGGTTTTGTGCCTGAAGGGACACCTTCCTGCACACAAACAATCCTAAATGCCATTTTCCTCTTTCTATGTGTGCTGCAGGGTGTATCGCACATAAAAAGAGGAAAAAAAATAGAAGAAATAAAGATATTTCTCCTCATTACACCTCACCTGAGGAATGTGCCAATATCCATGGGTGGATGCATGGGAAAACCCACCCTACACCCATGAAACGCCTTCTGAGGGCACAGTAACGCAAAGCAGTGATTTGCTCTTCCTTGCGTTACTCTAGATATATCAAGCCATGCAGGGCCAAGCAAGATGACCCTGCGTGGCTTGATTAAATCTAAGCTAGGTTTTGCTTCGCCCTTGCACCCCCATGAACGGCGCAAGGGCAATGCAAAACCTTGATAAATATGGGCCTCAATGTAAAGCATTAATACTTCTGAGGGCGAGACCCATATAGAGGCAGCAAATCCAACTTGGCTGTTGAGAACTGGAAGTCCATGAGGTTGCAGAACCGTCACAGCCACTGCAGAACCGTCAAACATGAATCCTGAATCGTGCCTTGTCCAGGGATGCTGCATGCCAACATAGCAATGGAAACACTATAAGCATTGTACAATAAGTTAAAGACAGAACGGCTTGATATATTTGAGCTTCTCCAATGTGCCTACGCTCCGAATGCGTCATATCCAACGTGTTCCCTGGTATGTATGTGCTGTACATTTACGGATTGAAGTGAGTCGGTGTAACCTAACATTCAACACAAGAGATCAGAGAGAAGATTTATTAATATCTCCTGCAGCACAACACAGCAAGCCACCTTACTGCGCTGTGCTGTGTGAAAGGGCAGGAATGCCCTGTATTTAATATCACACGACACATACCTGTCCTTTTCTTGCACTGGCAGACTTTTTTATGCCTAGCAACAACACAGGCACCCTTGCACAATGGTGCAAGGGTGCCTGCATGGTAGGCAGGAATGTTGTTGTGCAGGAAGAGACACCTTCCTGCACAAAAACAATCCTGAGAGGCATTTTCTCCTTTCTATGTGTGCTGAAGAACACAGCACATATAGAAATAGGGGATAAAACAAGGAGAAATCAAGATATTTCTCCTCATTATGCCTCCCATTGAAAGGTGCAGCATATTCATGCATTTCCAGGTCTATCACTAATGGTAAATCTGGGGATGTGCCACAATCCATGCGTGGAAGCGTGGGACCACCCACACTCCTCCCATGGGACCCTCTCTGTGGCAGAGTAACGCAAAGCAATGAATTGCGTTGCCTTGCGTGACACCAGATTTACCATGCCATGCAGGGCCACGCAAGGTGACCTTGCAAGGCTTGATAAATCTGACATTAGTGTTGCATCACCCTTGTGCTCCCTTGAGTGACACAAGGACGATGCAACACTATGATAAATTTAGATCCTGGTAAGGATACCTGGAACCTTTCTGCGGAGTCTCCCAATATTCACAGTCCCTGAAAAATCAAAAGCAGCATCTCCACCCTCAACTTTCTTTAACAAAGGGTTCCATAGGGCTAAATTCTCACATCTACTCTCTTCATTCTATATTTTATTTATTTATTTTTATTTATTTGATGAGTTTTATATAGCGCTGGCTAGACCCGGAGGTATCAGAGCGCTTTACATGAGGTTCCACGAAATTACAAAATTTCATCAGTTACAAGTTACATCAGTTTCTAGAAAAACATTACAAGAGCATAGAAGACGAGAAAAGTGAAGTGTAGAGGGGAAGGGTGGATGGGTAAAGGAGTAGGAGGGAGATACGATGGAGAGACAAAGGAAATTCTGCCAAAAGTCTGGCTGTGTAGGTGACGGTCAGGGGAAAGTCCAAAACCCATCTCCTCTATAGCTATCAGGTAGCTCCACCGGGCATCGGCCAAATAGCTAGGTCTATATTAAACCTCTAGGCACCATGCTAAAAACTCCAACTTCTCTGGTAACAGCTTATATGGAAAACTATCTTCCCAAAATTCTTCATAGCCATTTTCCCCAGGTATGAATTGTTGATGATATCTATCCAATCTCGCAGTGTTTCCTAACCGCAAATGGTAGGCCGCAAGACTCACATCTGCACACCTGCAACTAATCCAGGCTCAGGTTTTATTAAAAATAAGGGCCGCAATTCTCTTCCCTCGATTCAATGAGGAATCATCACACCAGCAGCTAAAAAAGGAAACATTTTAGGAAGGGCTTTAAGTGGGCCGGGTCCTGCTGATGCTCAGCGCAAGCAGTTTTAAAAAGCAGATGCTGAGATGGATCCCTATGGGCTCTCCATTTTTGCCCGCACTATCAGTGAAAAATAACTCTTAACACTGTAGCAGTACCACCCTTAACTTCACTCTCACCATTTCAGAACTGAAGCATTTTCAATGTTCTATACAAGGAAGCCGTAATTGTTGCTTATTTGTCCTATGCAACTAACAGCCATTGATAAAACCAATAGTCCTTGCTTCCTGTAGGTGCAATGTTACTTGTCGTATGATATATATCTGGATGCAATGACAGAAGCATCAAAATACCAGTCAGGCGGTGCACTATACTAAGCACAGATATTTAGCTTATGTGTTTTCAAGCCACGCCCTTAATTACATCAGCCACGCCCCTTTAAAAGACACCCCCGCCCCAGTTTTTTCACCTCACTTAAAGCCCTGATTTTCGGGTGTCATCTTTGGATTCAACAGGGCTTTAAGTCTGTCCGGGTCTGAGCACCGGCATTTTTTTTTTGGGGCCCTCGAAATGGGTCTCTATCGGGCTCTATTTTCGTGGCTACTAAAGGTAGTACGTTCTTTTTTTTTTTTTTTTTTCGGACCCGTTTTGACGGCCCAAAAAAAAACTGCCGGTGCTCAAACTCTGCCCACTGTTGCTGCCCTCATGGGCGTAGGAAGTGTGGGGGACGCGGGGGATATATCCCCCCCAGATTTTGGAGTGGGGGGACACGGGGGACAAGGGTGGGGGGGACGAGGGGACAAAGGAATTTCCCCTCTCCCTTCTGTTATCACAGGGCCATTAGCACGCGAAAGCGCTACCTAATGGCCCTGCACTTGACCTGCCTGGAGTCAGAGGCCACCCGCCCTCTGCCTTTTGTTATGCTGCAGGAAGGCTCAGCCGTTCTGGGAAGGGCAGAGAACGGAGAAAAAATTAACGCTGTCTCTTTTCCTTCATGGCAAGGACCGTGTCCACTACTCCTGATCTGCCTCTGGCGGCCGCCCTCCTCTCTTTATTCCTCCATCTCTTCTGTCTCTGTCTCGCTCCTGCTTACGTGCTGATTTCAAGAGGCAGCTCTTAAGGTACTCTCTCTTGCCTCTCCTTTTCTTTATTTGTTCCCCTGTGAAATTGATCCAAAAAAGGCTGAACACTTTGGCTGTAAATGTCCTCATTTTCTGACCGTTTTCGATTGAAAAGAAAAACCTCGGAATGGAGAGAAAAAATAGTTAAATACCTAAATAAAGCAATACAGAGTGGACAGCAGACAGGCCAGACTGTTATTTACACCCACACACATTAGCGCCACTTTACAGAGTTTGCCAGTGAAAGCGCTAGTTTCTTTTTATCTTCTTTCTTTGAACAACATTGTTTTCCCAGGGTGGGTAAGTGCGCCATTCCTAAAGGGACTGCAATACCTGGTTGATGGGTAGAGTGGAAACATTTAATATGATCGTTTCCAACTTTTTAATTATTTTAGCTTATAAAATGCGGCTCTGTGTTTGGGGATGTGGTCTTTTTTAAACCAAACTGCATACATTTTGAAAGGATATAAGCAATGGACATTGAAAGGGGTCCCTTCCTGGTCCAGTAGCCATGTCTTGAACTTTTCAGGCAAAATCACTTACTGATTTCTGAATAATGAGTTTAAAACCGTTAATGTAACCATGTTTTTTTCTGATTACAGTTTGCATGCTTTGCTTATTCATGCATTCCCTATGAGTGTTTGCTTTTTCCAGGGTGTTATTCCTTTTTTTTCAGGCAGCATTTTACTGTTGCTTAGTGCATAATTTGAATTTAGTCGCAGCACAATTGAGTTGTGCTGAAGGCAGTGCGAGTTTCTCTCAGTGGGGCAGTATGGTGTTCAGTGTGGGAGAGAATGTGGCACTCTGGCCAGAGCTGCTGAATTTGGAACTGGAGAACCATGTTCAGACCTTCATGACCAGTTCACCATACCACACTCCTGACAGAGCTTATTCCGATGCTACACCTTAGAAGGCCCGATAGACCTTAGAAGCCCAGGTGTCTTAGCACCCGCAGGTGGACCTGTCCACCACAATCCATACTGCAGTTCAATTCCAGTCTTACGGGCAGGCATATGAAGAAGCACATCCTAGATCGACAGTGAATCTGTCACTGAGGTCACAAGACCCTTGAGGCCAGTCCACCTCACCCATTGGTACCTCCATTGGCCTTTTTCCAGCACTAGCAGTGCAACTTACCAGGGGTTGGCAGGGGTTGGCAATGTAGGATTTGCATGCACACCAAACTTAGGGGGTGATTATAATGGCTGTGGGACCACCACGTCACCCCGTCGGTGGCGGTCCCACCGCCATTGGTGACTGCGTCACAGCCCGCCATATTACAATGGCGGGTGGTTACCTGGCGGTCGGACAGACCAACCACCACGCACCCGACGGGCTTCTTGAGCCCGCCGGTGTGGTGGAGGGGCTCGTGGTTCCTACAATGCTGGTGGTGCCTACCATGCACTGCAGCAGGGATTACGATGTCCCTTAGCCACCAGCTTATCAATGGCGGTTCACCTGCCATGGAAATGCTGGCGAAAGGGACATTGGGGGCCCGTAGCAGGCCCCTTTACCCCTGGCCCTCAGACATGGGTCCTGGGGGGCATCTATGATGCCCCACAACATATCACTGAACCATGTGGCAGGCACCGATATATTTAACATGTTCCTTTTTTTTTTACTTTGCGGCGGATGATGCAGCCAGCAGCACCTGCTGCAATGTAAAAGATAGGCACTGCGAACACCGTAGTGGCAGTCGCATTGTAATGCCTATCGTGGGGCCTTCACCTTGAAGGCCAGCGGTCCCATTCCCCGATTCGATGGCGGTGGTACTGAAGTCCATTTGGACTGAGCTGAAAAAGGATAAGATTCATAAACTGTAATTTTACAAAAATGAATGTCACATCTGGCATGAATTGAATTTAACAAAAGAAAATTGTGTGTGTCCTCCTACTAAAATATTGACAGGAGTTAAAGTATATAATTATGGACTACAGCCATGTGACAGATAAAGGTCACAGTTAAGAAATCCTCAATTTATGTCATCTGGCCGTGTGTGAAAGAAAATGGAAAAATCTTCATGCCTATGGATAAAACTCAATGGTCCTCCATTTGAAACATTTGACCCAAAGCTGTATGTAAAGAGTTGGCTTGCAAAAGGTAGAAGGTCTGCTGAAGAAAATTGTTGTGAGAAACCCCAGCAAAACAAACACACTGAATATCTTCGAGGGTGTTAGTAATATAAATATTCTTTAGATGTTTTTTAAAGTGTTTGGTGTTTTTATGGGTTATACTTAATAAATATACCTTTTTGCCTATTTTATTATCCTTTGCTGGATGCGACTTCATGATTTTCTTAAGCACACAGTGCTAGTTATTTTGATTTAGACCATGCCCCTACTCGGATAGGCCACGCCCCTTCAAGACATTAACCACGCCCCTTTTAGAGCACCCCCAGTTTTTTTTTCCCACTTAAAGCACTGGGCTTCAACACAGCAGTACCGTACACAAAAAACTTCACGTACAAAAGCAAGGTAAATCAAAAACACATTTGTAGCCACACAAAACCTCCTAAAATAGCTTCACAAAACAGATTCATTTCAGGCTTATTATGTTTTTCTTTGATGTATAAAGTGCTGATTAGAACAACTACCGGAGCTAATTTTAGTTCCACATGTGCTGACCAGCCTGTGACAACTTTACAGGAAGAAATGTTTGAGGGAGCGCACACTTGAGCGCAGCCTGTATATCACGGGGCCTACTACGAGGAAGGAAAGGCACTCCCTGGCTGCTGTTTGAATTTATAAAGTACGCCAGTAATCAGGATTCAGTACGCCCGCCAGTCTTTTGGGTCCTGGTGCAACTGCACCTGCTGCACAAATGTTTTTCTAATAAATGCACGTTTAATAGAAACAGCCTGAGGTTTCTCCTCTTACTATTTTCTTCTACTGCAGTATGTGAAATTATTTTGCAATTTAGCCGGCTTTAAGGTAACAAAGTTAAATCTTGGAGAGACATCTCACTGCGCCGGCAATTTCTATTCTATTAAAAGCAATAACATATTTTAATCCAGGAGACCACCTGATGGAGCTTAATCAATATATAAACATGCCCTGTTTCTAAAAGTTAAGTGTATAATCATGGTTCTTTTGTTAAAAGTAAATATTAGATTCCTGCACACGATCTGGTACTTTGATGACCTTGTTCATACCATTACGGACGCCTGTGATGCAAAATATTGATGGGTAGGAAATGTCTTCCTTACAAACCATAACTGAGGAAACTGTAAAGGGCTTCAGATGGACAATAGATGGCCAACAGGAACAAGTCACAGCTGTGGTATATTTATTGAAACCTAGCAGCACATCTTGTGTTGTGAGGATGTGAAATAGCACAGTAGTTATCAGCAACGTATTTGAGGTTTTTTTGGGTCATTTATGAGGCTCATTCATAAACCATTTTGAATTCTGGTGGGACTACAAAAAATAATCTGCAGCTGTAGTGATGCCGGTGGTTCTACTCCAGATGGCCGCTAGAGGTCTCCTTCTTTTCATTCAAGTAAAAGAAGTGGTGTCTGCAGTGGCGGCTCCTCGAGCGAGTGCTGTGGGGCGGTGAGGCGGGGTGGGGGAGGGGCAGGGTGGGTGGTAGTAAACTGCGTGTCAGAAGCCAAACACACACGTGCACTAACCTGATGTGTCTAGGCCCAGCAGGAGCGATGAAGATGACAGTCCGACCACTCCCAATGCCGTTCTCCACGGAGAACAGTAAATTGCTCCCCGAGAAGCACGTCAAAGGGAATGGGGGTTGGGACAAAATAATAAAGACAGCTTGCGCGGTAGCGGACCTCCTTCACTGGTTATTCTTCCTGGAGCTGGTGAATTATTATTATTACTATTGAATTTATAGGGCGCACAGCTACCCGGAGGTTTCCCGGTGCCAACGGGCACACGCAGGAGGAGGAGCTGCTCTGTTGGTTAAATAACCAAGTTTTCAGATCTTTTCGGAATTTGTAGTAAATAGTTCCATGACGGAGTTGTAGGGGGAGAGAGTTCCACAGTGAGGGAGCTAGACAGGCAAAGGATTTGCCACCCATGCGTACTTGTTTGATCCGGGGGACTTGGAACTTAGCCTGAGATAAGGATCGAAGAAGGCGCGTAGGTAGGTAAGGGTGCACCAGAGCCCAGAGGTACTGTGGCGCTGTCCCAGATTTAAGCCTATGCATGTAGCAAAGGGCTTTACATTTTGTGCGATTTTCCACCCTGAGCCAATGAAGGTCGCGGAGGGTTCCTGAGATGGATGCCTTTCTAGGTAATTGGCACAGTAACCTGGCAGCAGAATTATTCTGGATGACTTGCAGCTTGCGAACCACTTCTTTGTTGGCACCCAAGTAAAGTACGTTGCCGTAATCCAGTCTCGATACAATTAAGGCTTGTATGACCGTTCTTTGTGTGGGCCTGAGCAGCAGCCAAAGGATTTTTTACAGCCATTTTAGGATGGTAAAGCAGGTTGAAGCGACCTTGACCGCTTGCTACCTCATAGAGAGTTGGTCATCTATGATTATGCCAAGATTACGGACTGATTGAGATGGTTTACGGAGATCACCCATTTGAGGCGGCCAATGCTGGGGGCCCCAAAGATCTTTGTTTCTGCCGAGGATGAGAACTTCAGTTTTCCCACCGTTAAGTTTCAGCCAGTTGGAAAGCATCCAGGCAGCTATTTTTTGCAGCCCTACCTGGAGCGATGACACATTAGATGTCTCCTTGGAGGACAAGGAGAAGATAAGTTGGGTGTCAACAGCATAGGAGAAAATGGTTAACCCAGCTTCCTCAGCAATTGTGGCCAGAGGGCTAACATAAATGTTAAAGAGCAGTGGGCTTAGTATGGATCCCTGCGGTACTCCATATGGGGAATCATGGGCCTTAGAATTAGCAGAAGGAGAGAAGACCTGAAAAGTCCTATCCGATAGAAAGCTAGACAGCCATTTGAATGCTGTTCCGACAATACTCCAGGAGTGTAAAGTTTGTAAAAGGGTAGTATGAGATACAGTGTCGAAAGCAGCACTCAAGTCAAACAGTATGAGTGCCATTGTTTCTCCCATGTCCAGGTGCTTGCAAAGGGTTTCTGTGACGCCCAGGAGCGTGAATTCTGTGGAGAAGCCGGCTCTAAAACCTGATCGTGATGCATGGAGGATTTTTTGTGAGTCAGCAAACTGTGACAGCTGCTGGTTGACATGTTTTTCCAGGATTTTAGAAAAGGCTGGAAGTAGGGAAATAGGGCGGAAATTAGAAAGTTCTGCTAAATCAGCATTCACTTTTTTCAGCAGGGGTAGAACCATGGCGTGTTTCCACGCCGCTGGTACTATTGCTTCACGTAGCGATGAATTAAGCAGTTCCATGATAACATTAAGTAATGGTAGTTCCAATTTTTGAAGAATGGGAATAGGAAGTGGGTCCTTGGGGGAGCCAGATCTAAGACTGGTGAGGATGCGACTAAAAGATGGTATATCTAAGGGCAGCCAGCTTTCCAGCGTCACATCAGGGGTGGCAGTGGTGGACTGTGTCATATAAGAAATGGTACAGCCCAATGTGGGTGCAATGAGCTTTGAAAGCGGCTCTGTATTCGTAGGCATGCTATTAAATTCTGTGTAAATGTTTTCAATTTTTTCAACGAAGTACTCTGCCAGGTTTTCGCATTACGCTGTATTTAGCTCCGGAGGCGTGGGTTGGCAGGATGCACCTGACAACTCTTTTAAAACTTTAAATAGGACTTTAGGATTGTTGTGAGCTAAAGTGATGGTGTGTTTTGCATGCTCCGCATGCGCAGCTTTACATAGTTCATGGTAATCCTTTTTTGCCCATTTATAGGTAAGTTTTGACTCTGGTGCATAGCCCTTTCTCCAACGTCTTTCTAGAGCTTTACATGTGGTTTCAACTATTTTTATTTTGAGAACCATGGGGCAGGAGGGAGATGATTGCTCATTTTTTTTTGTTGACATAGGTAGACATGCGTCAACAGAGGCCATCAACCATGAATGAATATTGTCCGCCTCCGCAATCTTTGTTGGGGGAGAGGCCGGAATATTGTTTAGAAGATGTTGATTAAATTGATCAATATCTAAATTTTTCCAATTTCTGAAACCCGCTTTGGAAGGAAAGGTAGAAGAGCTTTTGCACTGTGTCTCCAGTTTTACCCTAAAATCGACCAGGAAGTGTTCTGATCAAGTAATGGGGATGGCTGTCTGGCATATGATGTTAGCTAGATTAGAAAAAATAGGGTTGAGCAAATGTCCTGCCTGGTGAGTGGGCCCAGAGTTATGAAGTAACACATTCATGGCTGCTAAATCAGCAGTCAAGGTGGATGCAGGGACTGGAAGACCCAGGGAGCGTCTAAGACTGTGTAAGAGAAGAACAAGAGAGTATCAGCACGCTTAGCCTCCTCAAAGGCCCAATCAACAAACATACAGGAAGTTAGATGTGGATTAGGTTACACTCGTACTTGCATTACTCTGGCTAATGCGAATAAACCACTTGCATAAAAGCTACGAGACGGATGTTTTTTGTTAGACAAACGTGGATGAACAGGAACCGCTGTGAAACTTAGGTCCATAGAGATAAAGCCTCTCTATTGAAAGTTCCTTCCTGCTTTCCTAGAGCTGCGTCACATGCAGGTTATAAATGCGTTAGTGGTTTGTAATGTTTTCTCAAGGTTGCATTACCTGTGGTTTTCAAAGGGTTAATAGTTCGTAAGCAAGCTGCGTAACATGCGATTTCAACAATGATAATAGTTCCTTGACACGTGCTGGCACGGAAGCGACTAAAGATTAACAGACTTTAAATCATAATTTGAATATCACATTAAGATGCAATTAGTCACGCGCGCGCGAGGCCTCGGCTGCGCTGACTTAGCTGACTGGGGAATCCTTCCCGTTGTTCAGGACCACTTCCTTGGAGCTGGAACGGAACAGATGAAGATATGATGGACGTCCCTCATCGACAGAAGCGGAGAACTGATGGGCGTCCCTCAAAGGCAGAAGTCTGGTCGTAGAAGTCTTCCAGCAGGAGCTGAATCCGGACGGCAGGAGCGGAAGCAGTTCTGTGATGATTGCCTAGCAAAGGTTGTGATCGGTGGGAGTGGTTATATACCCTCCACAGGCCAACGCCCAAAATGTAACAGTGACTCGTGGCCTAAACAGTGACTCATAGCCTGATGGGCCTGAACAGTGACTCATAGCCTGATGGGAGATGAATGACTCATAGCCTGATGGCAGATGAATGACTCATGGCCTGATGGGAGATGAAGTGTGTAATCAGAAGTGCCAAGACATTGTGGCAGAATATGTGGCAAAGAACAGTGCTGCTTTCTGCCAATGCCTGACTACGGGGTTTGTTCATTTCAATGTGTTAAATGGTTACTTAATCACATACAAGCATCCTCTTGCCTTGAAGACACATACCAGTTCAGATACTTAGAATAACAGCAGTACACTACTGATTTTATGCTGAACCTTCCAAATCCTCCCAGTCATGCTCAAGCAGGGATACCCTAAAGGACTTGGTATAATATCTCCTGTGCCTGCGCTGGGAGTGAACACCACACTGGAACCCTGTGGGCAGAAGGGTGCTTTTCCGTACATGAGTTCTTGGAGTCAGAAGTTGAGTACCCATGACACTCTGGCATACAGCCAAACACGAGGTAAGTAGATAAATAAATGAATAAAATGAATTACATTGCGCACGCTGCATTGCCATTTGGC
Source organism: Triturus cristatus (assembly GCF_964204655.1). Classification (NCBI taxonomy): domain Eukaryota; kingdom Metazoa; phylum Chordata; class Amphibia; order Caudata; family Salamandridae; genus Triturus; species Triturus cristatus. The sequence continues at coordinate 1,075,444,911 of NC_140591.1, read as the reverse complement.
GATGCAGCACGCGCAATGTGTAACTTATTTTATTTATTTATCTACTTACCTCTGTTCGGCCGTATGCCAAAGTTTACTACCCCCCACCCTGCCCCGCCTCACCGCCCGCATCCCTCCCTTGAGGAGCTGCCACTGGGTGTCTGCCTCCATTGTTCGTCCTGCCAGCCAGGGCATTTCCGCCATTGCCTCGAGCGCGCACACTCCTCTTACTGTGACTTCTTTTTGTAATCTATTCTCATTGCCCTTTCAGAGTTTTTTTACATACAAATAAGTGTAATTCTAAGGAAACAAATGTCTTACTTTTAGAAAATCAAGCCATTGTTAGGTATGGAGATTATAGCATAGTTCTTTTATACTGCAAGGCATATTTACTAAGACCTCACGCATTGAAGCAAGTCACCTTGCTGCGCTGTATGATAGGGAAAGGGTAGAAATTTGCCGTACTTAACAATATTTAGCATATTCCTATAATTTCCCAGCGCTGGTGTACAATTTGCTGCGTAGCATCAAAGCAGGCACCCTTTCACCATGGTGCAAGGGTCCCTGCGTTGAAAGCAGTATTGATGCAGGAAAGGGTACCTTCCTGCACAAAAACAATCCCCTGAGACATAATTTTCTTTGTTGCAAAATGCAGCACACATAGAAAGAGTAAGTAATGAAGAGAAATAAAAAAATGTTTTCGTAACGCCTCACCTGGTAAGGCATAGCATTCTGACACATTCCAGGGTCTACAAGTATTGGTAAATCTGGGAGTCTTTCTGAATTCATTGGTGGGTGAGTGGGAACACCCAAGATCCACGCTTGGAACGCCTTTCCAGGACCGAGTAACACAACGCATCGATTTGTGCTGCGTTTCGTTACTCTGGATTTATCTAACATAAGTCAGTCCATTGTCTTTGCAATTTCAAGGTATCTGATGTCGCAGTCACCATCGCCTACCCCGCTCCTATATGCGACCGTCGCGGACGGTAAACGCCCGACCACCATGGGCAGCAATAGGTCTAGCTACACCATTGCTTGCAGGGTCCTGCTTTGGTCCTTTATGATGGTTTTGCAACTTTCTCCTCCATCTTTCCGATCTGTGTATTTTTCTGTCTCTTATACTGGGTAAAGCAAGTGCCGGTCCCCAAAGATAAGTGCCATGACCCTCACCGGCAACCACCTGCTCAAATTAAGCACTGGTTTGCATGCCCTGCTATCTAAGGTTTCTGCGGTAAGCCTGTGGGCAGCCAGCATGCCCAATGAAAACTGTTATAATAAAATAGTATAAATCTTGTTTTTCTGTTTTGTGAAAGATGGCAGTTTACCGTTGGGTAGGCTTCATGGATTACGTTTATTGAAATACTTTATTTGTTTATTTGTTTGCACTGTTTGTCTGCATAAATTGCAACATAATGTGTGTATTAGTTACCATAGAGAAATGTTATATTAAAAGTTTAAACCAATCCTGAATTTCTGAGGGAATCTCAAACTGTCTCTAAGCCGTTTTATTTACCATAGAAGGGTGGTCGTGGATTTTAGCTTTATACTTTTTCTGCAACAGTCACTGTCGCTTGTGCACACTTATTGATACCAGCACAGGAAAGGAGGGCTGATGAGGGCTATAAATTAATAGCGATTACAGATTGTCCTGCGAGATCATAGACAGAATATCGCAGGAAAAAAATATCGAAAAGTAGTATGTGTAGATTTTCTACACCTAACTCCACATCTGTGTACCTTGATGATATGTATCGTCAAGATACATGGATGTGGAGTTAAGAATAATACATCTATACTTTCCTATATGCACTTAATTTTTTATGTTTTGTCCACGATATTAGGGGCATATCAACAAGGGCTTTATCTCTGCTTTTTTGGCTTAAAAAGCCAAAAAAGCAGAGATAAAACTAGCACCCTATCAACAACAGGGTGCTAACATGCAAATTGGCATGTTAGCACCCTTTTACTCTACGCTTCCCCTTGCATCTCTAATGAGATGCAAAGGAGGCGTTCCAGAGTAAAATAATAGGAGAAATGTCGCTAAGCGACATTTCTCCTATTATCAAGAATATCGCTAACCCTGTTAGAGACAAAAAAAGCAGCGCTAACCTCGGTTAACGCTGCTTTTTTACGTCTGGTATTTTTCTGACTTAGCCATGATATCCTATGGAAGGAGGATATCATGGTTAAGTTTGTCTGTCCCTATAAACAATCTAACGTGAGATTATCGCTGGGTTTGAAGTGATAATCTCACGTTAGCCACTTAGCGTGAGGATTTTTATCGCTATTGAGATAAGCGTTGCTAATAGCACGCTATCTCAGCGATAAAAATCCACGCTATCCAGCGATAATTATCCTAGCGCTAAGTGCGCTTAGCGATAATTATCGCCGGTTGTTGTTGATATGCCCCTTAGTGTGCCAAGGTATTCTTGTACTTGATATTCCAGTGCACAATCAGTATGTGGGCGTTTGTCTCTTATCACAGACTGCACCCACAAAGAGCAATGGTCAGAGATCTTGCCTCAGGAGTTGGTACCCATTCCATGCTTTGTGACCAAAGTAGGAGATTCAAAACACGTGTGCATTGTGTGACTTGTTAGAGCTACTGCACCACCCCTTAGACCCTGCAATGCCTGCATTCGCTTTGTAATGGCTATTGCGAACTGCAATGGAGATGTGAGGATTTCAAATTGGTACATTACATTTTCAAATGATAATATGCAAAGCATTGTGCCATAATATTTAGACTCAAACACTCGTTTAAGTGTAAATTCAAATTAAGGTCGAAAATCACTATTCGTGCAATATCAGCAGAAGTACGGAAACACTTGTTTGTGACACAATTCACATTTAGATGAGAAAATGCATTAAGGTTCTAAGTCATAATTGATGTAACATCACCCTTGGTGAAAAATCATTTTTAGGAGCACAAATAGATTGGAGCTCACATTTAGATGCTAAATCACCTGCGTGCAACAACATTGGGACTGTGAAAAGAATTGACGGAACAAAGTGTGGTGTGCAAAAACACATTTATGGGCAACATCATGTTCAGGTGCAAAATCACATTTATATGAAAATAATTATTTGCCAAGCATCAGCAGAAGCATAGAAACACGTTTACGTACAAAGCACGGTTAGGTTCAAAAACACATATAGGTTCAAAGTCACATTTGGCGCAACATCAGAATGTATGTGGAGACACTTTTAAATGCAAGAACACATTCTGGTGGGAAATTCACAAATTTAAGTATAAATTCAGCTGTATTGCGGAGTCAGATTGTGGTGGGAAATCACTAGCACGGAGAGAAAATGTGGTAGAATAATGTCACATTGGATGTAAAAGTTCTGCAGAAGCAAACATTGAAATTTGGTTGACAACTCATTCAGATGTAAAATTACACTTGGTCCAACATCAATCATAAAGAGCATGGAAATACTTTAAATAACAAAAAAATCATTTTGGGGAGCACAGACATTTTGTTGCAAAATCACACTTAAATGCAAATCCAATATTTGTGCAAAATCAACAGGAATGTGGAAAACCTTTAGGAGCTCAAAAGTGCCTCCCATGTGTGGCATGAAAGCTTTGCCTCGCCGTCCATTCATTACAATGGCGGATAATCTTTTGACAGGCGATTTAACACACCTATAGCTAGTAGCTAACACTATGACTGAAATACTCATCTGATTTCACACAAAAAAAAACTTAGAATTTTCAACGAGCAATGGCTGAAGTGAGATGACCCAAACAAAACAGTGGCTGAAGGGGCTCACCAAAAGCCCCTCTCTGTGTATGGTTTTGTTGACATGAGCTCTGGCACACAGCTAAAGCTGTCTGTATCCACACCTAAAGCTGGTGTGTCATGACGGTCTTAAAGTGCACTTGTTGTCATTGAGGTTCATAGGCGTTGCTACTTCTGGCCAGTCTCCAGAATGCTGTTATGATTTTTTTTTCAATGGCGTCCCTCAAGCCTTCCGAATGCTAAAGTTTTTGCTCATTTTCCTTATTTCTGGCGTCTCGTACAGCAAAGCCACACTCTGAAACTTTCACTAATGGCAAAAATGGAAACCTCCCATCTGGAATTCTGTGTGGAAACCAAAAATTACAAGAAATCTCCAAAAGTGATAGATATATTTTTAAAGATTTTCCAACCTGAGAATATGGCAAAATCTTGGCAACTTCATAAAATGTTCACTCATAAAAAAGGGCACTGCATTGCTGTTCGTGCAGAGTAGGGGGTCGTGCGGGGCTGGTGTTTCAGGGTTTAGGGCAGTGCAGTGGTGTTCGGGCAGTGTAGGGGGTCGTGCTGGGGGTGGTGTTTCAGGGTTTAGGGCAGTGGTGTTCGAGCAGTGTAGGGGGTCATGCTGGGGTAGTGTTTTAGGGTTTGGGGCAGTGCAGTGGTGTTCGTGCAGTGTAGGGCGTCGTGCTGGGGTAGTGTTTTACGGTTTAGGGCAGTGCAGTGGTGTTTGTGTAATGTGCAGCACATGCACTGCTTTGCTAGGTGAGACCTAAAAAGCATTGCACCAAATGGCTGCCAACACTTCCTGGATTGAAGGGTTGTCAGCCAATTAGAGCCAAGCTCGTGCTTGTGTAGTTAGGTCCCGCACGGATATATAAAGATTTTTTTCCCTTTAAAATCTCAAAAAATACTGAACGGATTTAAACCATTTTAAAAAAAGGTCGCTTTATGAACCATGCACTACCTTTTTGCCAAATTTGGTGTAATTCCATTCAGCAGTTTCAACTGTAACCGTGTCTAAAGTTTCCTATGGGAAATTGATTTTTTGACCTTCAGTTTTTTATTTTCTCAGGAACTTCTGAACGGATTTACACCATTTAAATAAAAGTCTCTGTCTGAACCAACGGACATGGACCACAATTGCAGTGCATACTTTGTTTCTTGACTTGAGCTATCCACCATTACAAGTTTCGGCTGTCCTCGGCCTTGATCACATGACAATGCTGCCTGTGCAGATCAACTTATTTAAAGTGACAAATGCCTACACCAAATGAATGAATATAAATGACAGACTTTAGACTAATGAACTTGCAATCTTTAAAATGTCAACAGAAGCTATATGAATATATTTCTCTCTGTTTATTTATGACAGTGACACAAGCATTAGTGTAACAAAAAAAGGTAAATATATACTTAAATGTATTATTTCATTATTGCATAATGCCTGTTTTGGTTCAATAATAGATGGTTAAAACTATTGCCAAAATATCATCACGGTAAAATACCTAAAATCAAACTCTATCTATAATAGTCCATTAACATGCTATAATATAAAGTGCAAATGTGCGTCCTCACCAACGCAATCTTAAAGCTTGCTTTAAAGTTCCTAAGTTCTATGTGCCTTTTTAATGTTTGTTTGTGCTGCAGCAGAATTCTTACTCATGGAGAAAATCTCATCAATATTTATATTCCTCGTGGGTTTAAATGATACCATCATTCAAAAATATATGCATAGATATTATACTTTAATAATTATATCACAGATTTCATCATTGGAGCAACTGGTAACAAATAAATAATATATGTAATGTAGTTTCAGGGGCGTTATAGTTAGCTGGACTTTTCACTCGTACAAAACCATTGAAATTCCCCCGTTATAGTTAGTTCAGCTAACTATAACTCGCGCGCCCGCAATGCACTGCTGATGACGTCACATATTACATCACTCATGACATGGTCAGTGACATCACTCATGACATCACTGATGACATCTCAAATGACATCACTGATGACATCATCCAGTGAATGTGTGTTTTTCTGAAAATTACATATGTTTTAAATATGTATATCTCAAGGTCGATGGAAGAATAAATAGGTATATAAGTGTCTAAATGGATGATTTATTTTTGAAAAATTGATTGTATAACTGACTGATTAAGTGTATCTTAGTGAATAAATGGCTTAGTGAGTAATGTTGAAATGTGTAAATATCTGTATCAGTCTCTCACTTTGTGTATAAGTGGCTGCATGGGTTGGTGAGTAGCTACATGAGTGTCTATATAGGTTATTAGTTGGTTTTTTGAGTATCAGTATGAGTGTCTGTATGGTTCGGTGGGGGGTATTACGTAGTGCTTAGGTGCATGAATGAGTGACTCACTGTTTGTATGTGTTGAAGACAGCATGTGTGCAGGACTGTATGGGTGGATGAGTGTGTGCATGGGTGTGTTAGTGAGTGATAGACTGTCTCAATAGTGTCTTTATGAGTAACTACATATGTTTTAAACTAGTATATGTGACTATTGGTGTATATAAGTGAGTATATGTGAGAGTGAGAGATTGAAAGAGTTCCTGTATGAATAAGTATGTGTTTAAAAGACTAAGTATGTGTAAGTTTCTGTAGAAGTAAGTGTGGCGGTGTGTGTATAACTGTACATGCAAGTAAATGGATGTTTGATTCTTTATTAGCATGAGTGACTATGTGTGTGAGTAACTCTATGGATGAGTGGCGTTCTGTAACAGGATGTATAGGTGTGTGAGCACATATGATGAGTGAGTACATGTATGAGTGACTGTATAGGACTGTTGGTGAATGAGTGGATGTGTATGTGGATCTTAGAATTACTGAATAGGTTGTTGTAACTGGTATTGTTATGTCCATTGTTTTGAACATTGTAGTTTCTATTTTTGAATGTGTGTATCAAAGGTTATATTAGGGGAAGAGGAGGTCTGCCACTCTATCACAAGGATGATGTAATCAGTGATGTCATTAGTGATGTCATTTGAGATGTCATCAGTGATGTCATGAGTGATGTCACTGACCATGTCATGAGTGATGTAATATGTGACGTCATCAGCAGTGCATTGCGGGCGCGTGAGTTATAGTTAGCTGAACTAACTATAACGGGGGAATTTCAATGGTTTTGTACGAGTGAGAAGTCCAGCTAACTAGAACACCCCTGAAACCTATGGTTTTTTCAGTGAATTTCTAAGGTTTTTTTAACCCCTTGCATGCCCGCCCCTTTCCCCGCCCAGTGCCGCGCTTTTTATTAGCGGGCGGAGTTCATGACGAGCTGGACTCGTCATGGGCACAGCGCCACCGCAGCCCATGACGAGTCCAGCTCGTCATGGGCACTGAAGGGGTTAAATGCTAATTCCTAACTATAACATGCCTGAAACCTATGGTTTTTTCAGTGAATTTCAAAGGTTTTTTAAATGCTAATTTCTAACTATGCCTACAGAGATAGGACATGTGAAGAAAGAAGAAAAAACGCACAGTAAGAAAAAAAAGAAATGTAGAAAGAAGCAACAGAAGTCCTCAAAGACGAAGAAAAGTGCAGGAAGAAGGATAACGTGCAGAAAGAACAAACAGAAGAGCAGAAAGAAGCCTTGTTGCAAAATCATCCTGTACCCTCAACTTTTTCAGACGGATACTGGTGGTAACTGAGTCTGACTAACCAGTCCTAGAGCCAGTGCTATGTTAAAAGACACTCAGAATACAGTGAAAACACCTACATACACTAGGGAACACTATGCGTTGGGGTCCCCCTGTGATCAGTATGACCTCCTCTGTAAGCCCCTAGTATAAAATAGGGCAGGGGATTAAAACTACCTCTTAAAACGTGCCACAGGGCATGTTTGCACATGTTAACTCAGGCCCCGTCCCCTCCCTTCACCACTGTGTTAACACGCCCTGTGGCCGTTTTTAGTTGGGAGATTAAGTTAATTTGAATCCAGAGGGTCCCTAGGGTCCAACTAGCCCACTAGGTACCTCCAGTATGCACCACAGAGCTGCGTTGCAGAGAGGTGTAAAAAGTGGCACGGCCTGGACCACCTCTCTGCAACGCAGCTCAGTGGCGCTTACTGGAAGCACCTGGTGGGCTAGTTAGCCCCCAGGGGCCCTCAGGATTGAAGGGGAATTATTTCCCCAACTTAAAACGCGCCATAGGGCGTGTTTGTACACGTCACCTCAGGCCCCATCCCCTTCTTTCCCCACTGTGTAAACATGCCCTGTGGCCGTTTTTTAAGTTGGGAGATTAAGTCCCCTTGAATTCTGAGGATCCCTAGGGGCAAAAAAGCCCACTAGGCACGTCCAGTAAGCGCCATTGCAGAGAGGTGTAAAAAGGGGCACGGCCTGCACCACCTCTCTGCAACGCAGAGCATTGGCACTTACTGGAAGCACCTGGTGGGCTAGTTGCCCACCAGGGTCCCTCAGGATTGAAAGGGAATTATTTCCCCAACTTAAAACGCGCCACAGGGCGTGTTTGCACACGTCACCTCAGGCCCCGTCCCCTCCCTTCACCACTGTGTAAACGTGCCCTGTGGCAGTTCTAAGTTGAGAGATTAAGTCCCCTTGAATCCTAAGAGTCCCTAGGGTCAAACTAGCCCACTAGGTACCTCCAGTAAGCACCACAGAGCTGCGTTGCATAGAGGTGTAAAAAGGGGCATGGCCTCAGAACACCTGTCTGCAACGCAGCTCCCTGGCGCACACTGGAGATACCTGTTGGGCTAGTTGGCCCTCAGGGACCCTCAGTATTAAAGGGGAATTAATTCCCCAACTTACAACTGGCCAGGGGGCGCGTTTGCAGAGTGCTGCAAGGAGGGGGCGTGGCCTCCAGCGCGATGCCGGTCTTTTATTTATTTTATTTTTTTAAGAAGGAGGGCTGTGTGGCCCTCCTTCTTTTTCTAATTTACTGGCCCTGGTGACCCCATCACCCAGGGCCTGCACCCTAATTTTTTTTGTTGAAAAAAATTAATTTGGCCCTCCCTAGGCCTTAATCGGCCCCGGGGACCCCAAACCCCGGGTCATGGCCTTTTTTTAATTTAAATTCTTTAGGAGGGGGCTGCGTTGCCCCCCTCCTCAGGCCACTTATGGCTCCGGGGACCCCATCCCCCGGGGCCGGCCTTTGTTTTTTATTATTTTAAAAATATATATATTTATAGAAACACCTAGGACATGCTGGACAAACCGTATGTACCTATCACCAGGACAATTTGCATGATATTCATTAAAAGGCGACTATGCCTAGAATGAATCCACATGGAATGTATTTACACCGCTAGTGAAGCTCTGACGTGTCTGACGCCCTACCGTGCCTAATCCCGGCACCCCCGCCGGTGGGTACTCTCCAAGTAGACACCCTTGTCGTTTATTTATACAAACATGGGCAGCTATTGACGGGCACATTTAATATACACGCACACCAAGCCATTCAAAGGGGATTCGACAAAAATTCGACCAAACTATGCAAGAAACCCCCTCACGGTTAATAAAAAACACATCCACCGCCGGATGTGTAATACTTTTTATTTTACACTCTGGAAAGGAGACAAACCTCACTTGAGAGTCACAGCGTGCTCCTGGCTGAGCCCAATGCTGTGTTACACCCACCAGTGCCAGCCGATTGCCTCACACCTCTGTGTTGTATTCCACCAGCTAGTGCGTATGCTATGACACTCTCTAGCCCATGTGCACTGTAACACCACCCCGTGAATATGTCATGCCACACTTGCCTTTGCACAGTTTATATTGCCCCATCTAACGTGCTTTCCTCGATGTGTATGTTATAACGCACAGCGCTATGCCATACATATTACAATCTGGGATCCATATCTTTGTCACAGTGCATATGCAACGTTACACTCCCCAGCACATATTTTATATTACAACTTTAGAGACTAGTTATGTTACACAACACTGTCCTGTGCATATTACACTCCAAGGCGCATATCGCATAACACACGCTAGTGCCTGTGCTATCTCGCGCTCTCCAATGAATCTGTCATTGTGCACAATTTGTATTGGCATTTATAAGGCGCATAAATCACCCGTAGGTTTCAAAGCGCACAATGTATTGCATATTATATTTCACGCCCGGTTCATCTTATATCACACTTTTTGGTGCATAGTTTATACCATATACTACATCTAGTTTTCATTTTCAATCGTGCTCTCAGGACTATGTTCTATATAACACTGCGTCCACCTACCCTTTTCACGGGCATTACATTTTGCGATGGGGGTGGAGGGTAAGGGGGTGTTTCTGCCAAGTGAACCAGGAGTCACAGTCACAAACGTCCTCTTCTTCCTGAATAAAAGTGAGATTATGCTGCATACTTGTTCATATTTTAAGTAGTTCGCACAGACACACATTTTAAAAACAATAAAGTTGCTAATACCCACCTTCTCTGAACAGTTAGCTTGCTGCCCCATTCACCTCCTCCCTATCCTCTGTTGTCTGAATCCATGGACTAGCCTCCTCCCTCCTACCATGCATGCTCTGATGTGCTGCCACTGCCCTCCATTTAGCATGATGTACCAGTCCACTCCTCCTGCCCTCCATTGCCCAATTCTATGGCCCATCATTGACCTCCTGCTTAGCCTCTGTGCTTAGCTTGCTGCCCCTATTCTCCTTCCCCCTGCCCTCCGATGTCTTTGTGCATGCCCCTGCTCCATCCTTTTTGCCCACTATGGTCCATGGACCTGCCACTGCTATCTACTCTGAGTGTTCTGTTGAGCTGCCACTCCCCTCCCACCTGCCTAGCATTGTCAGATGACTGTAACCTGTCACTGCCACCTCCACCCTGCCTGTCCACATGCCATGCCCCTATCCCCTTCCTCCTGTCCTCCATGGTCCATTTTACTGCCACACCCTTCTGCCCTCCCTGATCTGTTGTGCTGCAACTGCTCCTCCTGCCTGCCCTGTGCGGTCTGTTGTGAGGCCCCTTCCCCTGAACTCTCTTGTCTGTGCCCAGGTCCTGACCCTCCCTTTTATCCTCCATGGTCCTTTGTGCATGCCCCTGCACCCTCCTTCTTGCCCATCATAGCTATTGTGCTGCCACTAACCCTCCCGCTTGCCATGCATGGTCTTCTGTGCTGCCATGGCCCCTCCCACCTTCCCTGTGTGGTCAGCTAGCTGCCCCTGACCCCCTCCCACCTTCCCTCCATGGTCTGTGTGTATGCCACCATAGTCTCATTGTTGCTCTCCATGGTGTGTCTTGTTTCTAGTGCCCATCCTGCCTGACCTCCATGGTCATCTTGCTGCTCCTGCCCTGCCACCTTGCCCCCAGCCCTCTGTTTCCATGTGTTGACCCCCTATTCCCTCCCTCCTGGCTTGTCTGTTCCATTGTAATGCCCCTGATCCGTCCCTCCTGCCCTTTATGGTCTGTTATGCTGCAGCTTTCTCTCCTGTCTGTCCATTATGTTCAGCTAGCTACCATTGCCTCTTTCCCATCTGTTCTCTGTTGTCCATGTGCATGGTCCTGTCCCCTCCCTTTTGCTTTCTATGGATTGTTGTGCTGCACTCCCGTCCCGCATGCACTGTGTGGTGTATTGTGCTGCTGCAAACCCTGATGCCTGACCTGTAGGGTCAGTTTGGTGCACCTCTCCATGTCCCTCCTGTCCTCTGTTATCCGAGTCCATGTCCCTACCCCAATTCCTCCTGCCTACCATGATTCAATGTACCATACTTGCGAACATTTTGAACTTGGTAAGAGGGAGATTTCGAAAAAAAACTGGGGTATTGATTTTCCCCTTTGAGTTACATTGAAAAAGAGGAGATTGTAGACAGGAGACAGATCAAATAAAGCCCATATGAGCTTAAAAACATTGGACGTTTCCTGGCTGAAACGGGTCTGTTGGCATGTATGGTTGTACTACCACTGCCTCTTCCTTCTGCCCACAATGGTCTATTATATTGCCACAGCCTCTCTTGCCAGTCCTGTATTGTTGGTTTGTTGCCCCTGCCCCCCTTTCCACTGCCCTCCACAGTCTGTTGTGCTGCCACTGCCCTTCCTGCCTGCCCAGTGTGGTCAAATTGTTGCCTCTGCACTCTCCTACCTGCCTTCAATTTTCAGAGTCCGTGCCCCTGGCCTCTGCCTCTCAACAGTATCCCAATGAACAACTAGATTGCTAACATTCTATATTTATTACAAAAGTGTGGAACGCCTGACGTCATCTTGATGTAATCAAAACTGTAATACCTAGAGTATTTCCTTTAGAAATTACATATATGAGAGGGTCTTATTTGCATCAAAATTATGGTTAGTGCTCTAAAAAACTAAAATGAGGACATATTTTCTGAGTTTTCAAATAGCGACAAAGAACATTTAAATTATTTGTAATCTTTATGTTTTTTTATCCAGTTGACCACTTGATTAAATGTTGCACCTTGGCAAAAGGATGTGGTGTTACTTCCAGAGCTGCAGACTTTGCAACTGGGGAACCAGGTTGGAGTTTCTGCTTCTGCTCAACATTCTATGATTGTGGTCAAATCACATGATCTTGTGTGATGTAACCAATGCTCATGTAAAGCATTCCAATACCTGACAAGTCTGCACTATATAAAACTGCAAATACACAAAAAATAAGTGTTTTGCACACTTCTGTCATTGGGCTACATGTGGGCTACATCTGGGTGATATTTGTGCTGCATTTAGGCTCTTTTGTGTCTGGTGGCCATCTTGGGAGATTTATTTGTTATGAAGTTTCCTAATTTCCTCATTTACTGCAGTCTCCTCAGTAGGAAATGCTTTCAGTTTTATACTTTGATTCCATCAAGAAGGTATTCAGATATGTCACACATTTGCCATAAATTCTGAATGTTAGCCCTCTAGTTGCCCATTAGATCACTGTAGTAAAGCTTCTGCTCACCACGGAAGTCTGCTGCTGGTATTAAAAGTGCATGTTTCAGTCTGCATATCAGAATTTTTTAATGAAATAGAAGAGGATTTGAGAAGTCACTCAAAATGTGCCCTAATTTTTCTTTCTTCAGCACTAATCATAATTTCTATGGCAACATGAATCCCCTCATTGTGTTCCTTTTTAAATTAAATGTTTTAAGTGTTACCAGTTTATGCCAATCAAGATGGCTTCAGGTGTGCCATACTTTTGTCATAAGTAAGACAGTAAGCGCTCTAGTTGTTCTTAACACTCTGGGACATTCTGTCATTAGGCTATACTTGGGCTACATCTGGGTGATATTTGGGCTACATTTGGGCTCTTTTGTCTCTGGTGGCCATCTTGGGAGATTTATTTGTTATGAAGTTTCCTAATTTCCTCATTTACTGCAGTCTCCTCAGTGGGAATACTTTTAGTTTTTTATTTTGTTTCCATCAAGAAGGCATTCAGATGTGTCACACATTTGCCATAAATTCTGAATGTTAGCACTCTAGTTGCTCATTAGATCACTGTAGTAAAACTAATGCTCACCAGGGAAGTCTGCTGCTGGTATTCAAAGTGCATGTTTCAGTCTGCATGTCAGAATTTGTTTATGAAATAGAAGAGGATTTGAGAAGTCAAAATGTGCCCTAATTTTTCTTTCTGCAGAACTAATCATAATTTCTATGGCAAAATGAACCCCCTCATTTTGTTCCTTTGTAAATTAAATGTTTTAAGTATTACCACTTTATTCCAATCAAGATGGCTTCAGGTGTGCCATACTTTTGTCATAAGTAAGGCTGTTAGCGCTCTAGTTGTTCGTTAGAACACTCTGGGACATTCTGTCATTGGGCTATACTTGGGCTACATCTGGGTGATATTTGGGCTACATTTGGGCTCTTTTGTCTCTGGTGGCCATCTTGGGAGATTTAATTGTTATGAAGTTTCCTAATTTCCTCATTTACTGCAGTCTCCTCAGTAGGGAAAACATTCAGTTTTTTACTTGGTTCCGTCAAGAAGGCATTCAGATGTGTCACACATTTGCCATAAATTCTGAATGTTAGCACTCTAGTTGCTCATTCGATCACTGTAGTACAGCTACTGCTCACCAGGGAAGTCTGTTGCTGGTATTCAAAGTGCATGTTTCAGTCTGCATGTCAGAATTGTTTTATGATATAGAAGAGGATTTGAGAAGTCAAAATGTGCCCTAATTTTTCTTTCTGCAGCACTAATCATAATTTCTATGGCAAAATGAATCTCCTCATTGTGTTCCTTTGTAAATGAAATGTCTTAAGTGTTACCACTTTATTCCATTCAAGATGGCTTCAGGTGTGCCATACTTTTATCATAAGTAAGACTGTTAGCGCTCTAGTTGTTCGTTAGAACACTCTGGGACATTCGGTCATTGGGCTATACTTGGGCTACATATGGGTGATATTTGGGCTACATTTGGGCTCTTTTGTCTCTGGTGGCCATTTTGGGAGACTTATTTGTTATGATGTTTCCTAATTTCCTCATTTACTACAGTCTCCTCAGTAGGAAATACTTTCAGTTTTTTACTTTGATTCCATCAAGAAGGCATTCAGATGTGTCAATTCAGAATGTTAGCACTCTAGTTGCTTATTAGATCACTGTAGTAAAGCTACTGCTCACCAGGGAAGTCTGCTGCTGGTATTGAAAGTGCACGTTTCAGTCTGCATGTCAGAATTTTTTAATGAAATAGAAGAGGATTTGAGAAGTCACTCAAAATGTGCCCTAATTTTTCTTTATGCAGCACTAATCATACTTTCTATGGCAAAATGAACCCCCTCATTTTGTTCCTTTTTAAATTAAATGTTTTAAGAATTACCACTTTATTCCAACCAAGATGGCTTCAGGTGTGCCATACGTTTGTCATAAGTAGGACTGTTAGCGCTCTAGTTGTTCTTTTAGAACACTCTGGGAAGCTGCAGTAGAACACAAAGGAATCAACTGACAGTCTCTGCCCTTGTTGGATGTACATGTTTTACTGAGAATGTCAGACTTCATTCTCACATGACTGAGAAAGATAATGTGAATTTTCAGAAAATATGCTCTCAGTTAGCTTATAGACCACCTTCCAAACCTCTTTGGGAAAAGCATGAGAAAATAGTTTTCTCTCAAACATGATTCATGATATCACAGCAGAAGGCTTTTTCACATGGTAAAATCACCTTAGAACACACCACAATTCCTAAAATGAGTATGGCACCATCAACAAATGATTTATAATGTAACTAAAGTCTTAAAACCTTCTATTAACTGCAATGCTTTTTAATGAGGTGCTATCATGTATATTGGTCCCAAGATGGCTGCCAACACTTCTTGGATGAAGTGCTGACAGCCAATCAGATCTCATGATGAGATGTGTGGTTAGGCTCCGCCCAGATATATATGTGATTTTACTTTTGATTTTCTCAGGAACTACTGAACGGATTTACACCATTTAAGCAAAAGGCTCATGCCTGACCTGAGGACTACCTCTTTGCCAAGTTTCAAGTAATTCTGTTCAGCCGTTCGGGCTGTACCTTCGACCAAAGGTCCTATGGGAAAATGCATGGGGAAAACGCGTTTTGGGACCCCCTTTTTTTCTCAGCCCCCGCTTGACGAATCCCCCCGAGACTTTCAGGGTAGGAGCTGAGCGGAGCGCCCCATTAGTTTTGAAAATTTCACGAAGATAAGTCAACTGGCGCCAAAGTTATTCAAAATAGAATTTTCAGATTTCCTATGGGAACTCGGTCCTAACTATAACTATTTACTGGCGACCGCCAGTAGATAATATATATATACATGTATAAAAATTAACATGTTTCAGGGCCTATTTACAAGCAGGTATAAAGTTCTTCTGTGGTATTCAGTCCCCCATGGCTCTTGGTACCTAAGTCAAGAATGAAACATGTTTCTAGTCTTCTAAGTTTCAATTTCCTGTTCCCCCTCTTCTTTGGTTGGGGAATGAATCGATTAGAAAATATTTAAAATCGCTGAGATCTTTGTTATGGGTCTCTTTGAATTGCCGTGCTACAGGGTACATTGGATCTGAGTTGAAAATAGCCCTAATATATTGGAGAATGCGCTCATGGGTAATTTGGTACTACCAACATATTGTAACCCACATGTATATTGCAGTACATATACAACATGGTCTGTTTTGCAGGTAAGATGTTTGTTTATCTTCTTTTCTCAGTCGCAAAATGCAGTTACAAATACTTTTTGTTCACCCCATACTTGCAAGTCTTACAAGATGTGCATTTAAAAAAAATCTTTTCTTGCATTCAACCATGAGCCCCCTTCTTCCATTTCTGGAATGCTCTTAACCAGGGCATTACTCATAGATATTGTCTTCCTGTATGAGATGGAGGGTGTTTTAGCTAAGAGGTGTCCTATAAAAGGATCATCAAGGACTAGGGGCCAGCTATGATTAATGATATTTCCCAACTGTTTTTCCGCTTTGAAATATGTCAATATCAGTCTACTGGGGTCGTTACTCCGATCTAAATTAGTAGTAAGGCCCCCCTCGCGTCTCTGCTTTTGTCAAATAATAGCTCAGATCTACTATGCTGATTTGATTTGCTTATTGCTGTATCCACTGTTTTAGGCGAATAGCCTCTTTTCAAAAATCTTTTTTTGCTCTCCTCTTGTGCTGATTTCAGCTCAGAGTCATGGCTGTAAATACGCCTCAGTCTCAACATTTCCCCGTAGGGTATACTCTCAATTAGAAGGACTGGGTGGGAGCTAGTGGCGTGCAGGACTGAATTCCCTGCTGTTCTTTACGGTGCAATTAAGTTACTAATTTGTTGTCAATTATACTAACTTTAACATCAAGACTATTGACAGTATCTGAGCTAACTGTAGCTGTTTAGATTAATTTCATTCTAATTAAACATGGACACAAATTCTAGGGCACTCTCTTCGGTTCCTTGCCAAACAACAAATAAATCATCTATAAAACGTAGCCAAATTACTACATGCTCTCGCATTTGTTGGCTGAATTTACCCCTGAGCACCAACTCCTCCCACTAGCCCATGTGTAGACATGCATAGCTGGGAGAAAAGCTGGCTCCCATTGCAACTTTCCGTAGTTGGTGATAGATTTGATTTTAAAATAAAAACAAGTTATTCTCCAAACAGAACAAATTCATATTTACAAGCATTGTACTAAGTTGTGCCAGACATGACGCTCTATTTTTAGGAAATGTTCCAAGGCCCAGATGCCATCTTGATGTTATACAAAAATGGCCGGGTTGGATGGGTATGAAGGAGATGGCGCTCAAGCGTGTGCACTAAGGGTATCACTTTTCGATAGTAAGTTTAGGTGCTGCCAGGTCAGGGATACCAACCCAAAGGATCCCTGCGATAAAGTGGGAGAACCCACTTAAGGAAATAGAAAACAAAGTCCTGCGCACACAATCAGGGTAACGCTATTGTAAGCATATAAAGCGAACTGAACAATATTCAGAGACTCAGGTTTCTTGAAAGGAAAACATCAACAACAATCGCATTTTTCAGAGTGATGTTCTTTATATATAACAAAGTCTGACCAATACATGGTATAAGAACATTCAGCCGACACGTGTTTCGTCACACTGTGTGTAGCTATGACTCTTCAGGGCTGAGAAGGACAAGGAAATAAAGAAAAATTCTTTAGAAGAAAATCATACATGATTTGGCAAAAAAGAAGAAATAAAACACATGGGTTCACATGGCCGAGTACTTGACCCGTACAAGTTAATCACTTGATCCAACACAAAACGATAAAGAGCAATGTGACTATATGGTACTAAAGGAGAACCACCCTAAGTGTTGGGGTGGAAGTGACTGTCCAGTCAAAGAGGAAAATCATTGGCCATGCGAAGTGCTCGTGGATGAGGATAATAATATAAGGTGTTGAGAAGATTGAAAATGTGAGGAATGAAAAAGTCAAAATCGCATCACTGGGTAAACGTGAGTGAAAGCCTTAAATAATATTAAGGTGGGACCCCAAACTATGGGCCCAATATTATTTTAACTGGAAAGCGAAAAGGACCGGAAAAATAAGGTGGGGAGACAGAAAAGGAGTGAGCAGTAACAATCGTGAAGTAAAAAAACATCAAATTTGGAAGAGAAACATTCGATATTAAGAAAAGATGCATTTGTAAAACTGTAAGTATTTGGTTATAGAGCGATTGAACTTTTGACACTGACATAATTCAAGATCACGTGGTATAGACATTATCCGTGAGAATGCTAATGCGTAGCAATGTACATAGTTAAAACAAACTGTAACATGCCTGCCTTGATGCGGCGAGAAGTAGTAAGTGCTGGGTTCGATTTTACGAGAAAAAGAACAAGAATTTACGACATTAGATAATGATTGTAACAATGCTTGTAGATAAACAAACTCCTACAATTATGGAAAACAGAGGTACAAGGAGTCAGCCCCAAGGGGCAAAATAGAGAATCAAAAAACCAGTGTTGTAGAGAAAGAGCAACGTAAGGAAGATTAAGCTCGCACGTATTGTGACAGAGATCGCATGGGGGTAGAAAGAACACAAAAACAATCCCGTACCTGTATTAATGTACGAGAACGTTGTTATAGATGATATTGTGCTATAAAAATAAACCGTATCCGGAGTAATCAGGAGAGCGGCGAGATATTTCGAACAGCTAGGGTAATCAGCTGGGCGCTCTAGGGTAAAAAAGGCAGAGTGAGCCTGTGTGTCGGTATAGGAACAGTTAGTGAAACTGGCGGGAAAAACACTCTTACCAAAATCTATTGCGGATCACGGGTGGTGGATCCTCCGGTACGGGTGAAAGCTCTGGAGTGGGGAAAGGGGCAGAGTGAGCCGAGCGTACTGAGCAAAAAAACCAAAATAATGGTTGGTGCTGGTGGAGTCTTACCCGATGTCTGAGTGAATCGCGGATAACGAGTTCCCGGTTTCCAAGATGTTGGAACCCCGAGGTCTAAGCACCGGAAGTTTAAGTAGGTCTGGTGCCTCTGGGGGAAAAAAACAACTAGAACGCGCGATGCATGCAGCTGAAATAGTGAGAAGGAAGTGAGGGAGAGGTAGTGTCGCGTCGTCATGGTGACGCGTGTTGGAAGCGGCACACCGACGGATGTGAGGGCCATGCACGTAGACAGGAAAGATTATAAGAGGCAGTGTCAAAGAATTCAAGATAAACAGTATGTGAAACATGACAGAATTGATGAGCTAACTTGCTGAATATACAGTATACATGTATAGGGCAACATTTAAATTTATGTTTTTGGTGTTGTAGGATGAGAAGAGGGCATAGGGTAGAAAGTCAAACAATCTGAGAATTATATGTCACACAAACTTAATCAGATATGAGTAATCAATGAAAGGGATAGGGATCCCTGCTAAAGAGAGAAAAAGTAAGACCAAAACATATAATGCATTGATAGGAAATGAGTACATGTATGGGGAAGCAGGATAGTCAGTGCTATCTATACAAAAGAAAATCGCATTAATGCACATGGAGAAACCTCAATGAAAATTTTACAAGAAAACAGTTTAGGTTCCTAGAAAGTACTGTAGTTCGTGGTCGATATTGAGACCGTGTTTCACCGACTGAAGACGCATGATCCATGTCGCCTCCTGTCGTCTCAGTCTTAGCTCACGGTTGCCACCTCGGGCATTCTTCCTTGTGATGTCTATACCGAAAAATGAAAGTTTTTTCCGTGCGCTCTGTGTCTTGCACGATGCTATGTGTGACGCCATCGGGTATTTGGCATCCACGTTATGCATGGCACGTACATGTTCACTGATGCGCTCTTTTAATGGTCTGATCGTGCTTCCCACGTATTGGAGATTGCACGTACATTGTAGGATGTAGACTACAAAAGAGGAATTGCAGTTGATGTTACAGGATATTTTGTATTTTCTGCCATTCCAGCTACTGAATTCCTTGGTGCCGTTCGCGGCCCATTTACAATTGCCACAGCAGCCACACTTGAAAAAACCAATGGTGTGGGGTTTAAGCCACATGGTAGATGCCGGTGTGGAGTGAGGAATCGTTGGACAAAGTCTGCTTTTTAGCGTTCTTCCTCTTCTGAATGTGATTTGTGGGTGATTACTGATGTTCTCTTTGATGCTTGGGTCAGCTAGTAGTACACCCCAATGTTTGTTGAAACTTTTGCGGATGGTGGTACTGATAGCATTATATTCCGTGATCAGTCTTACGGGTTGTTTATCGGTGGAACCACCGGTTTTTATTTGTAGAGTTTTGTTTCTAGTGATGTTTTGGATTCGGGTGGCTGCTTTATTGAGGGTCTGTGGTTTGTAACCTCGTTTCTCAAGTCTGTTCTTCATGTCATTTAAGCAGTTTGAGAATTCTGTGTCTTCACTACAATTCCTCCTGGCCCTGGTGAATTCCCCAAAAGGGATCGTCTCTATTTGGTGGATGGGATGAGCACTGTTGGCATGCAGAATGGCGTTGCATGAGGTCTGTTTGCGATATAATTTACTTTGTAGGGAATCATTTTTGACATAAAGTTCCACATCCAAAAAGGAGATATTAGTCTTGCTTGATTCACATGTAAATTTCATGTCCATGTGGTTTGAGTTGAGATAATCACAAAATAGATTGAGGTTATCCTGCGTGCCTGACCAGAGCAGAAGACAATCGTCGATGTATCTGCCCCAGTATATGATGTAGTCAGTCCATTGGGCTGCTTTCTTGCCCCACACCCATTCTGTTTCCAGGGCACCCATATACAGGTTGGCAAAGGATGGTGAGAATTTGGAACCCATTGCCACGCCCTTGATTTGTCGGTACCAATTTTGTTCATACATGAAGACATTATTATGAAGTATGATTTCCATCATGTTGGTAATCATGTTGGTGTGTTGCCACAGAGAGGCTGATCTATGGTGAAGAGATTTAGACACCACCTCGAGTCCCAGATCAGGTTTGATGGATGTATAAAGGGAGACGACGTCGAGAGTAGCTATAATCATGTTCGGTTGCCATTGTATGTCATTCAGGATCCCTAGTATGTGCTTAGTATCTTGTATATAAGAAGGCAAGTTTCTGACCACTGGGCTGAGGAACAAGTCCACATACTGGGAAAGTCTTTCAGTTGGTCCTCCTATGCCAGAGATTATCGGACGGCCAGGAGGAAAAGGGGCCTGCTTATGTACCTTGGGAAGTGTATATAGTACAGGATATGTAGGTTTGCTGGTAGTCATGTAGCATGTCTCGGCCTCATCAATCAGTCCCATCTCCTGCCAACTACGGAGTTTGCTGTTTATGAGGCTAGTCAGAGGGCCAATCGGGTTGTTGTCGAGTAATTCATAACAAGTGTTGTCCTGTAATTGGCTCATGATCTCGTTGTGGTAGTCCTCGCGGTTCATCACAATGACGTTCCCTCCTTTGTCGGCTTCCCTGATGATAATGTTCGGCTCCGCGGACAAATTCTTGAGGGCTATTTTTTCGCCCTTGGTAAGATTTTCTTTGGGGTTATGGTTGCTCCTTCGTAAGTTATTTTCATATTTTTCAAGATCTTCCAGTACTAAGTTATGAAATGTGTCAATGTTATTCCCTCCAGACAGAGTAGGCGTCCATCTTGATTTGTTCTTAAGGCCACTAGGGATGGTGCCAAATGGGTCGATGTCGAGGTCTTGTAATAAGAGTTCCAGGCTTGGAGGTGGATCATCTAATTCAGAGATGGACAGGAGTAGGTGAGTGTCGTAGACCTCTTTGATGGTTTGAGGGTTGAGAGGGCCGGTATTGCGAGTAGGTTCAGTATGGTATGTGGGCATGGTTTGAAAATGTTTTTTGAGTTTGAGTCCTCTGATGAATTTAAACAAATCTACTTTGGTTCTGCACACGTCCCCTACTTCGTACGGATTGAAGCTGAGGCCTTTGCTGAGTAGAGAGATCATATTGTTGTTGAGAGGAAAAGAGGAAAGGTTGACTACTTGTATTGCAGAGCTGTCGGTCACTGTTTTTCGTTGCCCGATCTCAGTTTTTTCTTGTATTGTTCGGTTTCCTCCCCTTTTCCCCCTGTGGGTTTTTTGTCCCCTGTGCCCTGTCTCTGTTGTGTTCTCGTCTCGCGTCTGATGGCTTGTACCTCGCGTAAAAAACTGGAACTAGTTGTCTGTGGATTGGCTCGATCTGTGTTTTCCGGATCACTTTCACTGGTGGCCTCAGTGTTGAGGGATGAAGTGCTCGAGGAGGTTGGAGATTTGTTGATATTTGTGGTTCTTGGTGCATTAGGGACTACGCGGTCGTATTTGCGAGCAAAGGTGAATACCCGTCCCTCTTTGTAGTCAGCCTCATCTCTTTTTAGTTGTCTAGTTTTTCTTTCTTTTATGTCATTTTGATGTTTGGTCAATACTTCTTTCAGAATTGCATAGTTTTTTTCGGTTGCGTCTTTCAAGTTAAGTTCCGCAATTTCTTTTTCCAGATTTGTGATTTCTAGTTGTAGTTTATTCACTTTGCGCTCTGCATTTTCTATTAAGATGTGAATGAGTGTTTTAGAGTTATTTGTTAAAGATTCTTCCCATTTGCCCAACAAGTCATCATCCAGGTCATCAAAAGTAGGGAATATTTGTGAGCGTAATCCTCTTGGTACTCTGTTTAATCTCAGGTAATGTTTCAGTGTGGCGCTGTCCCACCATCTAGAATTTTCTGTCTTTTTTAGCTTTTCCAATTTGATTAATTTTTCTTTAAGTCCTTCTTTACGTTGTGGATCACTATTATTAGCTGTACCGGTCAGTGGTGTACCTTTTTCTAAATTTTCAAAGAGATCTGCTGCCACCTTGTCTCTATCCATAACAAGGGAGATGGGCACGGTGCTTGGAATATAGAAAAATATGAGTGAGGAGATTGGTGCTATGCGGCTGCCCTTCCTTATTTTGTCCAGAAAAATATACAAAAATGGCCGGGTTGGATGGGTATGAAGGAGATGGCGCTCAAGCGTGTGCACTAAGGGTATCACTTTTCGATAGTAAGTTTAGGTGCTGCCAGGTCAGGGATACCAACCCAAAGGATCCCTGCGATAAAGTGGGAGAACCCACTTAAGGAAATAGAAAACAAAGTCCTGCGCACACAATCAGGGTAACGCTATTGTAAGCATATAAAGCGAACTGAACAATATTCAGAGACTCAGGTTTCTTGAAAGGAAAACATCAACAACAATCGCATTTTTCAGAGTGATGTTCTTTATATATAACAAAGTCTGACCAATACATGGTATAAGAACATTCAGCCGACACGTGTTTCGTCACACTGTGTGTAGCTATGACTCTTCAGGGCTGAGAAGGACAAGGAAATAAAGAAAAATTCTTTAGAAGAAAATCATACATGATTTGGCAGCCGCATAGCACCAATCTCCTCACTCATATTTTTCTATATTCCAAGCACCGTGCCCATCTCCCTTGTTATGGATAGAGACAAGGTGGCAGCAGATCTCTTTGAAAATTTAGAAAAAGGTACACCACTGACCGGTACAGCTAATAATAGTGATCCACAACGTAAAGAAGGACTTAAAGAAAAATTCATCAAATTGGAAAAGCTAAAAAAGACAGAAAATTCTAGATGGTGGGACAGCGCCACACTGAAACATTACCTGAGATTAAACAGAGTACCAAGAGGATTACGCTCACAAATATTCCCTACTTTTGATGACCTGGATGATGACTTGTTGGGCAAATGGGAAGAATCTTTAACAAATAACTCTAAAACACTCATTCACATCTTAATAGAAAATGCAGAGCGCAAAGTGAATAAACTACAACTAGAAATCACAAATCTGGAAAAAGAAATTGCGGAACTTAACTTGAAAGACGCAACCGAAAAAAACTATGCAATTCTGAAAGAAGTATTGACCAAACATCAAAATGACATAAAAGAAAGAAAAACTAGACAACTAAAAAGAGATGAGGCTGACTACAAAGAGGGACGGGTATTCACCTTTGCTCGCAAATACGACCGCGTAGTCCCTAATGCACCAAGAACCACAAATATCAACAAATCTCCAACCTCCTCGAGCACTTCATCCCTCAACACTGAGGCCACCAGTGAAAGTGATCCGGAAAACACAGATCGAGCCAATCCACAGACAACTAGTTCCAGTTTTTTACGCGAGGTACAAGCCATCAGACGCGAGACGAGAACACAACAGAGACAGGGCACAGGGGACAAAAAACCCACAGGGGGAAAAGGGGAGGAAACCGAACAATACAAGAAAAAACTGAGATCGGGCAACGAAAAACAGTGACCGACAGCTCTGCAATACAAGTAGTCAACCTTTCCTCTTTTCCTCTCAACAACAATATGATCTCTCTACTCAGCAAAGGCCTCAGCTTCAATCCGTACGAAGTAGGGGACGTGTGCAGAACCAAAGTAGATTTGTTTAAATTCATCAGAGGACTCAAACTCAAAAAACATTTTCAAACCATGCCCACATACCATACTGAACCTACTCGCAATACCGGCCCTCTCAACCCTCAAACCATCAAAGAGGTCTACGACACTCACCTACTCCTGTCCATCTCTGAATTAGATGATCCACCTCCAAGCCTGGAACTCTTATTACAAGACCTCGACATCGACCCATTTGGCACCATCCCTAGTGGCCTTAAGAACAAATCAAGATGGACGCCTACTCTGTCTGGAGGGAATAACATTGACACATTTCATAACTTAGTACTGGAAGATCTTGAAAAATATGAAAATAACTTACGAAGGAGCAACCATAACACCAAAGAAAATCTTACCAAGGGCGAAAAAATAGCCCTCAAGAATTTGTCCGCGGAGCCGAACATTATCATCAGGGAAGCCGACAAAGGAGGGAACGTCATTGTGATGAACCGCGAGGACTACCACAACGAGATCATGAGCCAATTACAGGACAACACTTGTTATGAATTACTCGACAACAACCCGATTGGCCCTCTGACTAGCCTCATAAACAGCAAACTCCGTAGTTGGCAGGAGATGGGACTGATTGATGAGGCCGAGACATGCTACATGACTACCAGCAAACCTACATATCCTGTACTATATACACTTCCCAAGGTACATAAGCAGGCCCCTTTTCCTCCTGGCCGTCCGATAATCTCTGGCATAGGAGGACCAACTGAAAGACTTTCCCAGTATGTGGACTTGTTCCTCAGCCCAGTGGTCAGAAACTTGCCTTCTTATATACAAGATACTAAGCACATACTAGGGATCCTGAATGACATACAATGGCAACCGAACATGATTATAGCTACTCTCGACGTCGTCTCCCTTTATACATCCATCAAACCTGATCTGGGACTCGAGGTGGTGTCTAAATCTCTTCACCATAGATCAGCCTCTCTGTGGCAACACACCAACATGATTACCAACATGATGGAAATCATACTTCATAATAATGTCTTCATGTATGAACAAAATTGGTACCGACAAATCAAGGGCGTGGCAATGGGTTCCAAATTCTCACCATCCTTTGCCAACCTGTATATGGGTGCCCTGGAAACAGAATGGGTGTGGGGCAAGAAAGCAGCCCAATGGACTGACTACATCATATACTGGGGCAGATACATCGACGATTGTCTTCTGCTCTGGTCAGGCACGCAGGATAACCTCAATCTATTTTGTGATTATCTCAACTCAAACCACATGGACATGAAATTTACATGTGAATCAAGCAAGACTAATATCTCCTTTTTGGATGTGGAACTTTATGTCAAAAATGATTCCCTACAAAGTAAATTATATCGCAAACAGACCTCATGCAACGCCATTCTGCATGCCAACAGTGCTCATCCCATCCACCAAATAGAGACGATCCCTTTTGGGGAATTCACCAGGGCCAGGAGGAATTGTAGTGAAGACACAGAATTCTCAAACTGCTTAAATGACATGAAGAACAGACTTGAGAAACGAGGTTACAAACCACAGACCCTCAATAAAGCAGCCACCCGAATCCAAAACATCACTAGAAACAAAACTCTACAAATAAAAACCGGTGGTTCCACCGATAAACAACCCGTAAGACTGATCACGGAATATAATGCTATCAGTACCACCATCCGCAAAAGTTTCAACAAACATTGGGGTGTACTACTAGCTGACCCAAGCATCAAAGAGAACATCAGTAATCACCCACAAATCACATTCAGAAGAGGAAGAACGCTAAAAAGCAGACTTTGTCCAACGATTCCTCACTCCACACCGGCATCTACCATGTGGCTTAAACCCCACACCATTGGTTTTTTCAAGTGTGGCTGCTGTGGCAATTGTAAATGGGCCGCGAACGGCACCAAGGAATTCAGTAGCTGGAATGGCAGAAAATACAAAATATCCTGTAACATCAACTGCAATTCCTCTTTTGTAGTCTACATCCTACAATGTACGTGCAATCTCCAATACGTGGGAAGCACGATCAGACCATTAAAAGAGCGCATCAGTGAACATGTACGTGCCATGCATAACGTGGATGCCAAATACCAGATGGCGTCACACATAGCATCGTGCAAGACACAGAGCGCACGGAAAAAACTTTCATTTTTCGGTATAGACATCACAAGGAAGAATGCCCGAGGTGGCAACCGTGAGCTAAGACTGAGACGACAGGAGGCGACATGGATCATGCGTCTTCAGTCGGTGAAACACGGTCTCAATATCGACCACGAACTACAGTACTTTCTAGGAACCTAAACTGTTTTCTTGTAAAATTTTCATTGAGGTTTCTCCATGTGCATTAATGCGATTTTCTTTTGTATAGATAGCACTGACTATCCTGCTTCCCCATACATGTACTCATTTCCTATCAATGCATTATATGTTTTGGTCTTACTTTTTCTCTCTTTAGCAGGGATCCCTATCCCTTTCATTGATTACTCATATCTGATTAAGTTTGTGTGACATATAATTCTCAGATTGTTTGACTTTCTACCCTATGCCCTCTTCTCATCCTACAACACCAAAAACATAAATTTAAATGTTGCCCTATACATGTATACTGTATATTCAGCAAGTTAGCTCATCAATTCTGTCATGTTTCACATACTGTTTATCTTGAATTCTTTGACACTGCCTCTTATAATCTTTCCTGTCTACGTGCATGGCCCTCACATCCGTCGGTGTGCCGCTTCCAACACGCGTCACCATGACGACGCGACACTACCTCTCCCTCACTTCCTTCTCACTATTTCAGCTGCATGCATCGCGCGTTCTAGTTGTTTTTTTCCCCCAGAGGCACCGGACCTACTTAAACTTCCGGTGCTTAGACCTCGGGGTTCCAACATCTTGGAAACCGGGAACTCGTTATCCGCGATTCACTCAGACATCGGGTAAGACTCCACCAGCACCAACCATTATTTTGGTTTTTTTGCTCAGTACGCTCGGCTCACTCTGCCCCTTTCCCCACTCCAGAGCTTTCACCCGTACCGGAGGATCCACCACCCGTGATCCGCAATAGATTTTGGTAAGAGTGTTTTTCCCGCCAGTTTCACTAACTGTTCCTATACCGACACACAGGCTCACTCTGCCTTTTTTACCCTAGAGCGCCCAGCTGATTACCCTAGCTGTTCGAAATATCTCGCCGCTCTCCTGATTACTCCGGATACGGTTTATTTTTATAGCACAATATCATCTATAACAACGTTCTCGTACATTAATACAGGTACGGGATTGTTTTTGTGTTCTTTCTACCCCCATGCGATCTCTGTCACAATACGTGCGAGCTTAATCTTCCTTACGTTGCTCTTTCTCTACAACACTGGTTTTTTGATTCTCTATTTTGCCCCTTGGGGCTGACTCCTTGTACCTCTGTTTTCCATAATTGTAGGAGTTTGTTTATCTACAAGCATTGTTACAATCATTATCTAATGTCGTAAATTCTTGTTCTTTTTCTCGTAAAATCGAACCCAGCACTTACTACTTCTCGCCGCATCAAGGCAGGCATGTTACAGTTTGTTTTAACTATGTACATTGCTACGCATTAGCATTCTCACGGATAATGTCTATACCACGTGATCTTGAATTATGTCAGTGTCAAAAGTTCAATCGCTCTATAACCAAATACTTACAGTTTTACAAATGCATCTTTTCTTAATATCGAATGTTTCTCTTCCAAATTTGATGTTTTTTTACTTCACGATTGTTACTGCTCACTCCTTTTCTGTCTCCCCACCTTATTTTTCCGGTCCTTTTCGCTTTCCAGTTAAAATAATATTGGGCCCATAGTTTGGGGTCCCACCTTAATATTATTTAAGGCTTTCACTCACGTTTACCCAGTGATGCGATTTTGACTTTTTCATTCCTCACATTTTCAATCTTCTCAACACCTTATGTTATTATCCTCATCCACGAGCACTTCGCATGGCCAATGATTTTCCTCTTTGACTGGACAGTCACTTCCACCCCAACACTTAGGGTGGTTCTCCTTTAGTACCATATAGTCACATTGCTCTTTATCGTTTTGTGTTGGATCAAGTGATTAACTTGTACGGGTCAAGTACTCGGCCATGTGAACCCATGTGTTTTATTTCTTCTTTTTTGCCAAATCATGTATGATTTTCTTCTAAAGAATTTTTCTTTATTTCCTTGTCCTTCTCAGCCCTGAAGAGTCATAGCTACACACAGTGTGACGAAACACGTGTCGGCTGAATGTTCTTATACCATGTATTGGTCAGACTTTGTTATATATAAAGAACATCACTCTGAAAAATGCGATTGTTGTTGATGTTTTCCTTTCAAGAAACCTGAGTCTCTGAATATTGTTCAGTTCGCTTTATATGCTTACAATAGCGTTACCCTGATTGTGTGCGCAGGACTTTGTTTTCTATTTCCTTAAGTGGGTTCTCCCACTTTATCGCAGGGATCCTTTGGGTTGGTATCCCTGACCTGGCAGCACCTAAACTTACTATCGAAAAGTGATACCCTTAGTGCACACGCTTGAGCGCCATCTCCTTCATACCCATCCAACCCGGCCATTTTTGTATATTTTTCTGGACAAAATAAGGAAGGGCAGCCGCATAGCACCAATCTCCTCACTCATATTTTTCTATATTCCAAGCACCGTGCCCATCTCCCTTGTTATGGATAGAGACAAGGTGGCAGCAGATCTCTTTGAAAATTTAGAAAAAGGTACACCACTGACCGGTACAGCTAATAATAGTGATCCACAACGTAAAGAAGGACTTAAAGAAAAATTCATCAAATTGGAAAAGCTAAAAAAGACAGAAAATTCTAGATGGTGGGACAGCGCCACACTGAAACATTACCTGAGATTAAGCAGAGTACCAAGAGGATTACGCTCACAAATATTCCCTACTTTTGATGACCTGGATGATGACTTGTTGGGCAAATGGGAAGAATCTTTAACAAATAACTCTAAAACACTCATTCACATCTTAATAGAAAATGCAGAGCGCAAAGTGAATAAACTACAACTAGAAATCACAAATCTGGAAAAAGAAATTGCGGAACTTAACTTGAAAGACGCAACCGAAAAAAACTATGCAATTCTGAAAGAAGTATTGACCAAACATCAAAATGACATAAAAGAAAGAAAAACTAGACAACTAAAAAGAGATGAGGCTGACTACAAAGAGGGACGGGTATTCACCTTTGCTCGCAAATACGACCGCGTAGTCCCTAATGCACCAAGAACCACAAATATCAACAAATCTCCAACCTCCTCGAGCACTTCATCCCTCAACACTGAGGCCACCAGTGAAAGTGATCCGGAAAACACAGATCGAGCCAATCCACAGACAACTAGTTCCAGTTTTTTACGCGAGGTACAAGCCATCAGACGCGAGACGAGAACACAACAGAGACAGGGCACAGGGGACAAAAAACCCACAGGGGGAAAAGGGGAGGAAACCGAACAATACAAGAAAAAACTGAGATCGGGCAACGAAAAACAGTGACCGACAGCTCTGCAATACAAGTAGTCAACCTTTCCTCTTTTCCTCTCAACAACAATATGATCTCTCTACTCAGCAAAGGCCTCAGCTTCAATCCGTACGAAGTAGGGGACGTGTGCAGAACCAAAGTAGATTTGTTTAAATTCATCAGAGGACTCAAACTCAAAAAACATTTTCAAACCATGCCCACATACCATACTGAACCTACTCGCAATACCGGCCCTCTCAACCCTCAAACCATCAAAGAGGTCTACGACACTCACCTACTCCTGTCCATCTCTGAATTAGATGATCCACCTCCAAGCCTGGAACTCTTATTACAAGACCTCGACATCGACCCATTTGGCACCATCCCTAGTGGCCTTAAGAACAAATCAAGATGGACGCCTACTCTGTCTGGAGGGAATAACATTGACACATTTCATAACTTAGTACTGGAAGATCTTGAAAAATATGAAAATAACTTACGAAGGAGCAACCATAACACCAAAGAAAATCTTACCAAGGGCGAAAAAATAGCCCTCAAGAATTTGTCCGCGGAGCCGAACATTATCATCAGGGAAGCCGACAAAGGAGGGAACGTCATTGTGATGAACCGCGAGGACTACCACAACGAGATCATGAGCCAATTACAGGACAACACTTGTTATGAATTACTCGACAACAACCCGATTGGCCCTCTGACTAGCCTCATAAACAGCAAACTCCGTAGTTGGCAGGAGATGGGACTGATTGATGAGGCCGAGACATGCTACATGACTACCAGCAAACCTACATATCCTGTACTATATACACTTCCCAAGGTACATAAGCAGGCCCCTTTTCCTCCTGGCCGTCCGATAATCTCTGGCATAGGAGGACCAACTGAAAGACTTTCCCAGTATGTGGACTTGTTCCTCAGCCCAGTGGTCAGAAACTTGCCTTCTTATATACAAGATACTAAGCACATACTAGGGATCCTGAATGACATACAATGGCAACCGAACATGATTATAGCTACTCTCGACGTCGTCTCCCTTTATACATCCATCAAACCTGATCTGGGACTCGAGGTGGTGTCTAAATCTCTTCACCATAGATCAGCCTCTCTGTGGCAACACACCAACATGATTACCAACATGATGGAAATCATACTTCATAATAATGTCTTCATGTATGAACAAAATTGGTACCGACAAATCAAGGGCGTGGCAATGGGTTCCAAATTCTCACCATCCTTTGCCAACCTGTATATGGGTGCCCTGGAAACAGAATGGGTGTGGGGCAAGAAAGCAGCCCAATGGACTGACTACATCATATACTGGGGCAGATACATCGACGATTGTCTTCTGCTCTGGTCAGGCACGCATGATAACCTCAATCTATTTTGTGATTATCTCAACTCAAACCACATGGACATGAAATTTACATGTGAATCAAGCAAGACTAATATCTCCTTTTTGGATGTGGAACTTTATGTCAAAAATGATTCCCTACAAAGTAAATTATATCGCAAACAGACCTCATGCAACGCCATTCTGCATGCCAACAGTGCTCATCCCATCCACCAAATAGAGACGATCCCTTTTGGGGAATTCACCAGGGCCAGGAGGAATTGTAGTGAAGACACAGAATTCTCAAACTGCTTAAATGACATGAAGAACAGACTTGAGAAACGAGGTTACAAACCACAGACCCTCAATAAAGCAGCCACCCGAATCCAAAACATCACTAGAAACAAAACTCTACAAATAAAAACCGGTGGTTCCACCGATAAACAACCCGTAAGACTGATCACGGAATATAATGCTATCAGTACCACCATCCGCAAAAGTTTCAACAAACATTGGGGTGTACTACTAGCTGACCCAAGCATCAAAGAGAACATCAGTAATCACCCACAAATCACATTCAGAAGAGGAAGAACGCTAAAAAGCAGACTTTGTCCAACGATTCCTCACTCCACACCGGCATCTACCATGTGGCTTAAACCCCACACCATTGGTTTTTTCAAGTGTGGCTGCTGTGGCAATTGTAAATGGGCCGCGAACGGCACCAAGGAATTCAGTAGCTGGAATGGCAGAAAATACAAAATATCCTGTAACATCAACTGCAATTCCTCTTTTGTAGTCTACATCCTACAATGTACGTGCAATCTCCAATACGTGGGAAGCACGATCAGACCATTAAAAGAGCGCATCAGTGAACATGTACGTGCCATGCATAACGTGGATGCCAAATACCCGATGGCGTCACACATAGCATCGTGCAAGACACAGAGCGCACGGAAAAAACTTTCATTTTTCGGTATAGACATCACAAGGAAGAATGCCCGAGGTGGCAACCGTGAGCTAAGACTGAGACGACAGGAGGCGACATGGATCATGCGTCTTCAGTCGGTGAAACACGGTCTCAATATCGACCACGAACTACAGTACTTTCTAGGAACCTAAACTGTTTTCTTGTAAAATTTTCATTGAGGTTTCTCCATGTGCATTAATGCGATTTTCTTTTGTATAGATAGCACTGACTATCCTGCTTCCCCATACATGTACTCATTTCCTATCAATGCATTATATGTTTTGGTCTTACTTTTTCTCTCTTTAGCAGGGATCCCTATCCCTTTCATTGATTACTCATATCTGATTAAGTTTGTGTGACATATAATTCTCAGATTGTTTGACTTTCTACCCTATGCCCTCTTCTCATCCTACAACACCAAAAACATAAATTTAAATGTTGCCCTATACATGTATACTGTATATTCAGCAAGTTAGCTCATCAATTCTGTCATGTTTCACATACTGTTTATCTTGAATTCTTTGACACTGCCTCTTATAATCTTTCCTGTCTACGTGCATGGCCCTCACATCCGTCGGTGTGCCGCTTCCAACACGCGTCACCATGACGACGCGACACTACCTCTCCCTCACTTCCTTCTCACTATTTCAGCTGCATGCATCGCGCGTTCTAGTTGTTTTTTTCCCCCAGAGGCACCGGACCTACTTAAACTTCCGGTGCTTAGACCTCGGGGTTCCAACATCTTGGAAACCGGGAACTCGTTATCCGCGATTCACTCAGACATCGGGTAAGACTCCACCAGCACCAACCATTATTTTGGTTTTTTTGCTCAGTACGCTCGGCTCACTCTGCCCCTTTCCCCACTCCAGAGCTTTCACCCGTACCGGAGGATCCACCACCCGTGATCCGCAATAGATTTTGGTAAGAGTGTTTTTCCCGCCAGTTTCACTAACTGTTCCTATACCGACACACAGGCTCACTCTGCCTTTTTTACCCTAGAGCGCCCAGCTGATTACCCTAGCTGTTCGAAATATCTCGCCGCTCTCCTGATTACTCCGGATACGGTTTATTTTTATAGCACAATATCATCTATAACAACGTTCTCGTACATTAATACAGGTACGGGATTGTTTTTGTGTTCTTTCTACCCCCATGCGATCTCTGTCACAATACGTGCGAGCTTAATCTTCCTTACGTTGCTCTTTCTCTACAACACTGGTTTTTTGATTCTCTATTTTGCCCCTTGGGGCTGACTCCTTGTACCTCTGTTTTCCATAATTGTAGGAGTTTGTTTATCTACAAGCATTGTTACAATCATTATCTAATGTCGTAAATTCTTGTTCTTTTTCTCGTAAAATCGAACCCAGCACTTACTACTTCTCGCCGCATCAAGGCAGGCATGTTACAGTTTGTTTTAACTATGTACATTGCTACGCATTAGCATTCTCACGGATAATGTCTATACCACGTGATCTTGAATTATGTCAGTGTCAAAAGTTCAATCGCTCTATAACCAAATACTTACAGTTTTACAAATGCATCTTTTCTTAATATCGAATGTTTCTCTTCCAAATTTGATGTTTTTTTACTTCACGATTGTTACTGCTCACTCCTTTTCTGTCTCCCCACCTTATTTTTCCGGTCCTTTTCGCTTTCCAGTTAAAATAATATTGGGCCCATAGTTTGGGGTCCCACCTTAATATTATTTAAGGCTTTCACTCACGTTTACCCAGTGATGCGATTTTGACTTTTTCATTCCTCACATTTTCAATCTTCTCAACACCTTATGTTATTATCCTCATCCACGAGCACTTCGCATGGCCAATGATTTTCCTCTTTGACTGGACAGTCACTTCCACCCCAACACTTAGGGTGGTTCTCCTTTAGTACCATATAGTCACATTGCTCTTTATCGTTTTGTGTTGGATCAAGTGATTAACTTGTACGGGTCAAGTACTCGGCCATGTGAACCCATGTGTTTTATTTCTTCTTTTTTGCCAAATCATGTATGATTTTCTTCTAAAGAATTTTTCTTTATTTCCTTGTCCTTCTCAGCCCTGAAGAGTCATAGCTACACACAGTGTGACGAAACACGTGTCGGCTGAATGTTCTTATACCATGTATTGGTCAGACTTTGTTATATATAAAGAACATCACTCTGAAAAATGCGATTGTTGTTGATGTTTTCCTTTCAAGAAACCTGAGTCTCTGAATATTGTTCAGTTCGCTTTATATGCTTACAATAGCGTTACCCTGATTGTGTGCGCAGGACTTTGTTTGCCATCTTGATGTTGTATACTAGTAAATAGTGATGTGACATCCAGTGATATCAGAACATATCCTTCCTGCCACTCTAGTTTATGTATCTTCTGCCTGAAATCGCTAGTGCCCTTTATGTAGGACCGGAGACTTTTCACGTGGGCCTGCAAAAGGTAATCAATATAATGGGATGTATTCTCCAAACACCCGTCATATGCAGATATTATTGGTCTCCCTGGTGTCTTTCTTTCATTTTTATGTACCTTAGGTACAAAATAGATCACTGGCATGAAAGGGTGTTCATTTTCAAAAAATTATATTCCTCCAGACTTAATAACTCCACACTTTTCCAGGCCAACAGTTTAGTGTTAAATTCATTGTATGTAGTTCTAACTGTTTGTGGGAAGCTTTCTCTTGTAGCAGGTGCTATCGTTGAGTTGGGATAATGCCTCCTCCATATAGTCTTTTTTTGGCCAAAGGATAATATTTCAACCTTTGTCCTAATTTCTAATTACTACTTGTTTGTCTTTCTGTTGTTTAGAAATGAGTTGGCGATATCTCCACTCCTTGCTTGTAGATTTCAGATTTGTTTTTTGAAGAGCAAAATTTAATTTCTTAGTTTGTGCCACCACCTGTTCATTAGAAATATCCAATGAGTCCCTTGGCATGATTGGATTAAACGTCAATTTATTTTTAAAGGGTGTATAGGATCTGGAGAATATACCTGATGGAGAGGTCTTTGGCATGGTTGCTTGTATAGCTTCTTCGTTGAGTTCATCTTGACTAGAGCTTTCTTTTTGTAAATCCTGTAAGTCTCTATGTAGCGCCATATCCCCAATGATTAAAACTGTGGTGCTTGATGATTAGTCTCTTTATACATATATATATCTATATATATCCTAATGGTACTCACCAGTAGGTAGTTATAGTTAGAGCATAGTTTCCAAAGGAAAAGCATTTTTAGTTTGCTAATAACTTTAACGCCTTTTGACGAATCTTCAAAATTAGAATGCCAGTTACTTCAGGGGCTGTCTGGAAAGTTTTGGGGTGATTCGTCAAGCGGTGGCCAAGAAAAAGGAGAGGTTCCAAAACACATTTTCCCCATGCAATTTCCCATTGCCTGAAAGCTAGATCTTGGTTCAGAAAGAGTTTTTTGTAATTTGGTGTATAATTGTTCAGTAGTTTGGGATTTATTAAAGAAAAAAGATGTATGTATATCTAGAGACACAGATCCACTCAGACACCCACATACACACCCATTCAACTAGTGACACAACCACTCATAGACTCACACAGCCACTTTCACATACAGGGCACCACAGGTTAACTGCTTTTGGGTGGTTGGCAACAGGGCCTGGCCAGAGGCCAGCCCTTGTGGCTAGCCCCCCACTGTACATGGCCAAAGGCTGTGCACAGCATGTGGTTGGTTGCATGCAGGGGATTGGCCACAGGGCCTGGCCACAGGCCAGGCCACGTGGGCAACCCCCACTGCGCACAGCCAAAGGCCCTACATAGCGTGGGGTTGGTTGCATGCAGAGAGGGTTTCATGGGGACTGGACCTGTGCCCAGGCCCTGCAGCCAACACCAACCCCGCATGCATACCCCCTCCTCCCCAAAAATAAATGTCCCGGGGCCCACCCGGGTTTTTTTCCTTTTAAACAAGAGTGTGAGTCTGTAGTACCTGAGGAAGATGCAAGATGAAACATTGTAGAGAAAACATATTTTTGCTCTTTGGTGAGTCCATCTGTTTGAGTAACTTCTTTCTTGGATATTTCATTTCTCTGGGATCCAGATTTTTGCCCTGACTGACTGTTGTATTCATGTGATTCTCCATCTTCTAGTACATATATGTGTGTGTGTGCGTGTGTGTGTGTGTGTGTGTGTGTGTGTGTGTGTGTGCACGTGTGTTTGTGTTAGTGGCTGTATGGGTGGGTGGTTTGGCTGTGTTAGTGTCTATATGAAAGAGTCAGTGGGTGTGTGTGTGTCATTGCATGGTTTGTGAATGGGTATGTGAGTGGTTGTATGTGTGTGTCAATGAAAGAAAGGGGGTTGAATTGGGGTGTGAGTGGTTGTCTGAGTAAGTCTGTGGATGATGTCAGAAGTAATGTCATCAGTTATATCATTTGAGATGTCATGAGTGATGTCATGAGTGATGTAATATGTGAGGTTATAAGCAGTGCATTGCAGGGGTATAAATTATAGTTAGCTCAGGTAACTATAACCTCTGATTTTCAATGGTTTTATATGAGTGAAATCTGTTCCTAACTAGAATAGCCTTGTAATCTTTGGGGTTTTTTTCATTAATTTCTAAGGTTCTTCTAATTCTATTTCGTAACTATAACTTACCTATAACATTTGTTTTTTTCATTAAATGTCAACATTGTTTTATATACTAATTCGTAACCATAATGTCCCTGTAACCTTTGATTTTTTCAGGGAATTTCGAAGGTATTTTTAATGTTATTTCCTAACTGTAACTTATAAACTTTGAGAGTGGGTGTGTGAGTGGCTGTAGAGGTTGGTGACTGGGTGTATGAGGGGCTGTATGTATCTCTGAGTGATTGTGTAATGTCTGGGTAATTACGTAAGTGCATGAGTGGTGCCAGGGTGATTGCATGAAAGCATAGGTAGTACCTGTGTGATTCTATGAGTTCAATTGCCACGGAAACCTCTCACCGTTGAGAGTACCTGTGTGAGTATGTGAGTGTGTGAGTGTCTGTGTGGGTCTGTGAGCTCCTGTGTGAGTGTCTGAGTGGGTGTGTGAGTGCCTGTGTGGGTCTGTGAATGCCTGTATGGGCCTGTGAGTGGGTGTGTGAGTACCTGTGTATGTCTGTGAGTGGGCATGTGAGTGGTGCTATTTGGGCATTTGCATACTTAGGGTTTTTAAAAGGGAGAACAATGGACTCTGCTCTCACCAGGAGATGACAAGAAAGAAACCGCTCATCACAGTCAGTACACATCAGTTTGTGTTCCGATAGTTCAACGATTAATTCACCGTCATTAAAGATTTCATATTGTTTTTCAACATGTACTACGAGAGGAAGCACACTTATTTTGCCTTCGCCAAGCCTAAGAAGGTAGGATCATTTGTGCTTTACTGAGGTGGAGCTTCAACTGAGGCACCTTCTATGTTTATATTTGTAAATGTTCCCCGTTGTGGTTTAATTTCTATGAAAACAGGACCAAGGCCAGATTCGAACCTCATTTTTTCCAAGAAGAGTCTCCAGTTTTGCTGAAAATGACTACCCAACTACAGTACTTTCAGCTGGTTAATTAGTAAGGGCTACCTCACTGGGTAAATGTCTCACGCATATTCTAAATTACAGCTGTGAAAAGGACCACATGGTAATGTTTCCAGTGATCTTATGTGCATGTGATTTTAGCAATTTGATTATTCCTCGAGCGTCTACATCCAAAAATCTGTAATAACATCGATCCTTGTCAAGAGAAGACGCTGAGACGACAAAGAGGTGAATCTCTACCAAACTGGGGTACTTCCTCTTGGTTCACTGATAGAATATCGACCCCCAAAATATACCCATACCCAAATATCGAGCTATAAATATCGATGTCGAAAATATTGACATCCTTTTATCATGGTAAGTACAAAAATATTGAAAAAAATATTGATGTAAAAAACTCTAGTTGTACAAAATATCGATCTTAATATATGTATAAAAATAATATTAAATAATAAAATGTACTTTAAAAAATATATTTGATTTGATATACATTTTAACAAATATAACAAATACATTTAATTCAAATTTTTTAACATAGGTATATAAAATGTTTTATATATATATATATATATATTTACTTTAAAACCAATTAATAAAGTATCAATTTTAATTTATTTTTTAATTGTATGAATGAAAATTGACAAATAAATTTATATATATAAACGAACACCAATAGCATACAATTTTATTAAAAAAGCATTATATCATAAATTAAAACATTTAACTATTTAAAAGTCTTTAAACTTACATTTTCCACTTCAGTGAATGCAACAGTAGGTAAAGTGTTGGATAGCGGAGGGGTAAAAATTACTCTTCCCACTTCAGTGAGTGCAACAGCAGGGAAAGTTGTGGTTCGCGGAGGGGTAAAAATTACTATTCCCACTCCAGTGAGTGAAAACAGTAGGGAAAGTGTTGGATAGCGGAGGGGTAAAAATTACTATCTCCACTTCAATGAGTGCAAGAGTAGGGAAAGTGCTGGATAGCGGAGGGGTAATAATTACTATTCCCACTCCAGTGAGTGCAACAGTCGAGAAAGTGTTGGATAGCGGAAGTATAAAATGTATTATTCCCACTCCAGTCAGTGCAACAGTAGGGAAAGCGTTTGATAGCGGAGGGGTAAAAATTACTATTCCCACACCAGTGAGTGCAACAGTAGGAAAAGTGTTGGATAGCGGAGGGGTACAAATTACTATTCCCACTCCAGTGAGTGCAACAGTAGGGAAAGTGTTGGATAGCAGATGGGTAAAAAATACTATTCCCACTCCAGTGAGTGCAACAGAAGGGCAAGTGTTGGATAGCGGAGGAATAAAAATGACTTTTCCCACTCCAGTGAGTGCAACATTAGGGAAAGTGTTGGATAGCGGAGGAATAAAAATTACTATTTCCACTCCAGTCAATGCAACAGTAGGGAAAGTGTTTGATAGTGGAGGGGTAGAAAATACTATTCCCACTCCTGTTAGGGCAACACTAGGGAAAGTGCTGGATAGCTGAGGGGTAAAAAATACTATTCCCACTCCAGTCAGTTTAAAATAAAACAAAATATCATCAATACAGAATATTAAAAAATAAAATAAATGAAAAATAATTAAAAATGTTTTAGAAAATCTAAAAAATAAAAACATGTTATCAGTGTTAAATACATATGGCAAATACATAGAAATATTATATTAAATAAATGTAAAAATTATTTACAAACAACTATTTTTAATCAAAAAGTATTTATAAACAAAAACATTAATAATTACATAAGTTTAATCTTTTTTATTTCCTACCCCATAACACCGCACAATTCACAACACAGATGTAACTTTTTACAAAATGTACCTCCATAATTAACATAACGAACTATCAATTAAAGAAATATTATTAATTAAAAAACAAATTATAAATTAATATCAATTAACAACTACTTAATTAATTAAAACTACTTCACACCCTTTACCACTATAAACACAACTGCCATATTTAAATTTGAATAAATTAATTAGAATTATTTTACAAATAATTATTAATTAATTTAAAAACAATTACTTCCCATCCTTTACCCCTATAGAACCCACAACCCGCTCCGAAAAAAATAACATGATTACCATAATTAATTATCAATTAATTAATATTAATTAACAGCCAATAAATAATTAATTAATAACAAATTACTTCCCACAGTTAACACTATAAAATCTAAATGAAATATTACTGAATACAAAATAATCATTAATTTATTATTATTAAAGTACTTCCCACCCTTTTCGCCTATAGACTCACAACCGGCTACAGAACTTAAAAATGCAACATTTAATTAATGTAAAATTTATAATTACTAAAAATTTAACACAGATATTAAAAAACAAAAACAATACTTATACAAAAAAATAGATCACATACATTTAAAATATATACTAAAATGCATAACACTAATTAAAAAATCAAAATTTTAGCAAACGATGATAATGACTTCAATAAAAAAACAATATTTCTTACCTTAAAGTCGATATTCTTGACCACGATATTCTTGCTGTCGATATTTCTGTGTCACGATATTTCCAACTCGATATCTGTGTAAGTCGATATTTCCAACCCGATATTCTGTCTGCATACCCTTCCTCTAAACTAAAGGAAGTAAGTACTTCTTTGTTTGATGGAGATGTCCTTGTATTCTTTCGCATAAATAACGCATCACAAAAATCGACTGGAAAAATGCTAGAGGGCCTTTTGTTAAGCTGTCCATCAACGTGGAAAAAGCGGGAAGCCCTTTACATACTAAGGTAAACGGTGTATGGCTAAATGGGTGAAGCTTGGAGATAATTGTGTGAATTTGCACACTTAGGGGAACCAAAAATGAGACCCATGATATCTGTTTTAAGTTTTATACATGAGGAGGAGAGCTACGTGTCCCCACTTCCTGGGCCAATTTTAGCCCTGAGGACCCCATCCCTGTGGTCTGACATTGTCATGCTGGATGCCCTGGAGCTCACCTAGTGCAACAGTTCTGCACCGCTGGGAACCACGGTTAGAGCCTGAGTGCCCCCACAGTCCCCTCTGGCTCCCTGCCTCCAGCCGGAGCTAGCATTGCTCCAACACATAGCAAGCTGCTTGTGTGTTGGAGCAATCCTTTCAGCTGCTTCCGTGTCCACTTGACAGCAGACAGGAAAACAGAGGAAAACTGAGAGGAAAACTGAGCTCCCAGCAAGTGGGAGCAGTTTGAAAGCTCCTGCTTGCTGGGAGTGGAGTTCGTGCTTGCTCTCACTTGGCGGGAGTTGTCACAGCTTCAGCCAAGCAACAGTAAACTACTATCTTCCCAGGGTGGGCAACCCCGGGGGAAAGCAGGGGCTGGCTCTGGGGGTTGCAGTCCCCAGGGCCATTATTGCCTCAGGGTGGGTGGACCCACAGCCCCTACTTTCACTTTCATGGTCCGGCCCCGGGGAGGTGGTGGTCCCAGGGGCCATATATGGCTCAAGAGGGGACCGAGTGGCTCCCCTCCCTGTTTTTAAAATTGGATTTGCCTCGGGAGGTGTTGGTCCCCAGGAACCAGGTGGTCCACACTGTCCCCTGGCATGTTATTCAATGTTGCCCCGAGGAAGTGGTGGGCCTCGAGGCATAATAAAGCACCAGATGGGGGCCCACAAGGCTCCCTTCTATTTTGAGCAAAAAGCCCTAGGGAGGTGGTGGTCCCCGGGGATTTCATGAGCGCAATGGAGAGGGACGCCGGGACCAGGGTTAGGGGTTAGGGGGTCAGGGTATTCTACTCTGCCCCCTTTTTATTTTTCTTAATGTTTTTTAGCTGGTTTCCTGGTTGAAGTGTTGGCAGCTAATCCCATATCAGCAAAGGGACTGTTGGATCCTCGGAGGATCTGTTCTCCTATATAAAACTAACATTTCAGTTGAACTACTTAGAGTTCCCTGCTTCTTTTTTGCATATATATATATATATATATATATATATGTATATATATATATACATTATTTCTCCAAAAGACGCGGCACACAGGAACATTAATTAAGGCTTTTTTATTTTGAAACACTCAGACCAACGCGTTTCAGCCCTCCTGGCTTTGTTCACGGTCAGTGAGCCCTCTTCTATTTCTACAATTTATACCATTTTTGCCGTTATGTGGCATTATGGGATTTGCAGTCTATTTAACCAACTGTTATATTATCAAACGAAGAAAGTCTTAAATAGGCAAACGTTATTATATCTCATAACTGTTTAGTGCATTCTAGGTAATATTCTTGGCATTGGCAGTATTATCGTACTTGTAGTTTGAATAACTTGTAGATTGGCAACTTAACAGTTTATCAATATACATTGTATAGTACCTTATTTCATTTATGAAAACATTATTCACTTTGGGTTGCTATTCCTTAAACTCAGTTAAATGCCATTATCTACATATTTGGGTATAGTACCCTAGTTTTCAAGCTGAGTGGGTCTCACAAGTGAACAATTTCTTACTTCCTTAATGCCTGATTAATTAAACATTGTATATTCAGTTCAGATGAACATAAAGTTCTTCATCATTGTTCATCCCTTTCGGGGTCTTAGTCCTCAGCCGAATTATACACTTTGATTCCAATTGACGAAGTTTTTTGATTCGATTTCCTCCACGTTCATTTGATGGTACCATATGTATTCCAAAGAAGCTCATCGCTTTCCAGTCACTTTTCTGACACACTGCCATGTGTTTTGCTGTTGCGTATGCCATATCCTTGTTCTTCACTGCTCTTATGTGTTCCAGGATTCGCTTTTTTAGCATGCAAATGGTGCTGCCGATGTATTTCATCCCGCATCTGCATTCCACTATGTAAACCACATAAGTAGAGGTGCATGTGATTTTCTGATCTATAGCAAACATTTTGCCATCGGGTTCCTTAAATGAACTTACATTTTTGCCAATTTTGCATGCCTTGCACGTGTTGCATTTTCTGAAGCCTTTCTGTTGTTTATCTAGCCAGTTCTCCTGTTCTTTTTCTTTGAAGTGACTGGGTACCAATGCATCTCTCAAAGATCTCGTTTTCCTGTATGATAATAATGGTCTGTCTCCCAGTAGTTTCCCTATGTCTGGATCCCCAGAGATAAGGTGCCAATATTTATTGATTTTTCGCATAATTTGGCTGCTTTCCTTGCTGTACGTTGTGACAAATCGTGGTGCTTGATCTTTTTCTAGACATTTACTTTTGGGTGTGAGAATTTCTGCTCTTGTTTTTTTGTCAATTTTGTTTTTACTTTTTTGCAAGTTTCTCTCATGGTAGCCTCTTGCTCTTAATCTGCTCAGTGATTCCAGAATTTGATTTTCTGCATCTGTGGGTTCGGAACAGTTGCGTTTTAACCGGGTAAATTCCCCATAAGGGATACTTGTAATCAAGCTCGTTGGGTGGAAGCTTGTCCCATGCAGTATGCTGTTCGTCGCCGTTTTTTTGCGAAACAGTGTGGAGTGAATTCTGTTTCCTTCAATGTAGATCTTGGTGTCTAGAAAATCAATTTCCTTCTTGCTTGAAGCGCATGTAAAGGATAAACCAATGTCGTTGTTACTTAGTTTCAAATAATACTCATTGAAGCTTTGTAATGGTCCATTCCATATTATAAATAAGTCATCAATGTATCGGACCCATAGTATTATCCTATCCAGATCTTCTTGGTTTTCAGAGTTCCATGCTATCATCTTTTCCCACCACCCCATCGTTATGTTGGCATAGTTTGGAGAAAAAGAAATGCCCATGGCAGTGCCGCACTGTTGTTTGTACAGCTGCTTATTAAAGAAAAACACGTTATTGGTCAGACACATTTCGATCATTTGGAGTAGCATCTTTGTATGCTGTAGTTCCGAAATGTTCCTTTGTCTTAGAAAGTAGCCGCAAGCATTGAGTCCT
Organism: Triturus cristatus; assembly: GCF_964204655.1. Classification (NCBI taxonomy): domain Eukaryota; kingdom Metazoa; phylum Chordata; class Amphibia; order Caudata; family Salamandridae; genus Triturus; species Triturus cristatus. The sequence goes on along the minus strand of NC_140591.1, from coordinate 1,075,401,773 downwards.
ACCTCGTGTCTTATGGAGGTGTAGAGAGATACCACATCAATTGTGATTAGAAGATATTCTTCGCTCCAAGTGATTCCCTCCAGAATTCGAAGAAAGTCGCCTGTATCCTTGATATACGAGCTCATTGATTTTGCGATTGGTGCCAAAAAACTGTCCACATATTGTGAAATGTTCTCATAAAGTGATTCACAAGATGAGACTATCGGTCTCCCTGGTGGGTTAATTAAAGTCTTGTGAATTTTGGGCAGGAAATAAATTGTGGGTATTACTGGGAAATCATTGGTGAGAAATTTGAATTCGTGCTCACTTAATAGATTTCTTGCATGACATGCTTGTAAAAACTCATTCAATTCAATGGTCATTTTGTTGATTGGGTTTGTATTGATTTTACAATAGTTGGTTGTGTCATTTAACTGACGTAAGGCTTCATTCACATAGTCCTGTGTATTCAAAAGGACAATGTTTCCCCCTTTATCAGCGGGTTTGATTGTAAGTTTATTATTCTCCACCAAATTATTTATTGCTGCCCTTTCCTTTTTTGTTAGATTCTCTCTTTGTTTTTCATTCCTTTTCTTTGGCATTTTGTCGAGCTCTTCAATGATGGCATCTGAAAATAAGTCAAATTTATTTCCCGGAGATAATGATGGACAGTATTTTGATTTTCTTTTTAGGCCACTGTCTACTCTTTTGTCAGTATTTACTTCAAGATGGTCAATTAACTGTGTTTCTGAGACTTCTTCGTCATTTTGATTGTACATGAGATCAAACATGTTTTGCAGGTCTGGTATCTCCTCTATTGTCCATTCCGATTGGTACTGATTTGTTGATGTTGTCTTCTCTGTAAGCAATGCTGCTGGTTTATTCGCATGTATTTTCGCTAATTTCAATTTGCGAACATATTTATAAAGATCAATCCTGACTTGAGTGTAATTGAAGTGGTTTTCAGGACAGAAAGACAATCCTTTATTGAGTAGCGATGTTTCCTCTTTAGTGAGTACATAGTCTGACAGATTAACAATTAAATTCTCTACTTGCGATTTCTTAAAGAGTAGTGTCTTTTTTCTTTTCGCTCTTCTAGTTTTTCTTGTCCTTGATCTTGTCCATTGTTCATTGTTCCTCTTCCCCGTCCTCGGTTGGCGATTCTTCCGCGACCCCGTCCTCTGGTTAGTGTTTTGTCCAGATTCATGAGTCGCATTTCTTCTAAAAAATTCATTGGGGCCGTTCCACATGTTGCATTTGATAATTCCCCATCGCTCACATCAGATTCAATACTGCTTGCAGGCGTTCCTTGTTGTTGTTGATTTGGAAAATTCTTTTTGAGTGTGTCGAATCGTCTCGCAAAAGTTAGTATTCTACCTTGGGCATAATCATATTCGTCCCTTTTGAATTTGCGTTGCTTGCGCTCCTCAATTTCTGTTTCATATTTCTCAAGTCTGCTATCCATTTCTTTTCGTAATTTTACAATGTCCTCCTTGTTCGCTTGTTGTTTTATGAGATCCTCAATTTCCTCAATTTTCTTTGTGATCTCTATCACATCTATTTTTGCATGTTTAATTAAAATGCGCATCATGTTTAATGAGCATTGTTGATTATTTTCCACCCACTCATCAAGTAATTCAACCTTCGTATCAGGGTGTGTGGGCATCGTAAAAATACGTAGACCTCGCGGTATCCTGTTGACTTCTATATAGTTTTCCAAGGCAATGATTTCCCAACTTTTGTTGATTTCCTTTTTATACAATTTTTCTCCTTCGTTAAATAATTGTTTCAAGGTACTGGGTGTTTTGTTCTTTTCACTCGTGGTTGCCGCTTCAGCTTGTAACTCCACTGGATTTTTAAACATTATTGCGGCTTTGCTTGCACGTTTTGCTGCTCGTGCCTCCATTACTTAATGCTTTCGATGGTATCTCGCCTATTCACACAACTGAGTGTTTTACGTTATCAAAATAACTGCCAGACTTATGTTCCTACTCGCTGTCCTCACGACCGCCGCACTGTTTACGGATCGGTTCTATTGTTAGATGACAAGCGAGCCACTGCAAACCGCTACTTTGTATCGAATAATTCACCACTCACCTCCCGGGAGACTCCCGAATCGGCGGCGTCCTCCGACCCCGTCTATCGACGCTCAACCAGCGGTGACTATCTTTCAGGCAAAATCCTTAGCGTAGCGGAGTGGGCGCTGCCAGATCCATGTTCAAATTGCCACAATGTGATCCAAGGAGATCTTTGCGCGCTCAAACGCGGGTGCTCTGCGTAGGGGTCGGATCCAGACCCAAAATTAATTATTTCTCCAAAAGACGCGGCACACAATAAAAAAGCCTTAATTAATGTTCCTGTGTGCCGCGTCTTTTGGAGAAATAATTAATTTTGGGTCTGGATCCGACCCCTACGCAGAGCACCCGCATTTGAGCGCGCAAAGATCTCCTTGGATCACATTGTGGCAATATATATACATATATATATACATATATATTACCTACTGGCGGTCGCCAGTAGGTAGTTATAGTTAGGACCCCTTTTCCATAGGAAATCCGCAACATTCTATTTTGAATAACTTTGGCGCCGGTTGACGAATCCTCGCGAATTTTTCAAAATAGGTGGGGCGCTATGCTCCGCTCCTACCCTGAAAGTCTCGGGGGGATTCGTCAAGCGGGGGCTGAGATAAAAGGGGGGTCCCAAAACGCGTTTTTCCCATGCATTTTTCCATAGGACCTTTAGAACGAGCTACAGCCCGAACGGCTGAACAGAATTACTCAAAATTTGGCAGAGATGTAGTCCCTAGGTCAAGGAAGTGCCTTTTGTAGGTTTGGTGTAAATCTGTTCAGTAGATTCTGAGAAAATAGCCTTTAAATCAATATATATATCTGAGCCCGCTTACGGTACGCTTACCGTACGCTTACGGTAAGCTTACGGTATGCGTACGGTGGCGTGCGCGAGCGCGATTCTGATTGGCTCTTAGATCTTAGTAAACATTCGAATCGGTCGAAACCAGGAAGCGGCGGCCGCCATTTTGTGTATTTCACTCTGAAAAAAAAGAGTGAAAACAAGGAAAGGGGGCAATGAGGAGAGTTACAGACCCCCTAACATTTGTAAGGGGGTCAAAGATGGACAGAAAAGTACAAAGAAAACATTTATTGATTTTAAAAAAAATCACGGGGTACGCGTACGGTAAGCTTACGGTAAGCGTACGGTAAAAAAAAATAAAAAGAAATAAAAGAAAAGCAGATTTAAGAGTTTAGATATTAGGGAGCTCTAAAAAGAGCTGTTGTGTTTATGAAGTCATTTTTTTAGTGGTACCTACAAGTAAGTACCGATGCAGAGTCTAAGGTTCAAGAGGAAGACTCTGTTCCCTTCATCATTGAAGTGCACACCATCTCCTCTATAAATGTCTTGCATGTCATAACGCAAGTTGTTGTGGTAAATGGCACCCATACCATAGTCACGGAGGAAAGCAGAAACAGATTTGTTGACGTGCTTTCTTGCTTTGTCAATCTGTGGACAGAAATGATTGGACCAGTTCCATTTTTGCCTTTGGCATATGTTGGAAAACACAAAGGCAGTTTTAGGGAAAAGTGTAAACAGTTGTGCAAAGGTGTCCTTCATAAGCATTTCCAGACCTACCCCAGTCAAAGTGCCTAGGTCATTGCCACCACAGTGCACTATTATGAGGTCAGGGTGTTGGATTTGAATGAAGGATTTCACCAATGGCATCAATTGGTGCCACTTTAACCCTCTCTGACCAATCCATTTAATGTCTACATTTGGCAAAGCAAGGTCTCTCACCATACCTGTTTTCTCTGCAAACTTTTCACTCCAGAAGACATAGCTGTGCCCTACAATCCACACTGTGAACATCTTCAAAGGAGAACTGGATGCACTCAGGAGGTGTCTTTCAGTAGAATGGCAATATGAAAAGAAAGACAGTTTGGAAATGGAGGCATACATATTTTTTTCAAAACAAAAAGAACTGATTGGCTGTTTCATACCATTCTAGAATAAAAACTAGGCTGTATGTGTAAATTAATAGAAGCATGTTTTTTATTGGTAAAAAAAAATGTGTAACCAAAGAACAGTACTATGGATTTGCTGTTAGGCTTGAAAAGTCAAGCACTCTTGCTCTGTGGAATTGAAACATTGTTTGGCGAACTTCTGACCTAACTCAACACAGCAGTGTTCCATGAGCTGTTGCTATGGTAGCAGGCAGAAGTCAAGTTGGGGGAAGGGTACTAGGCAGAAGTCAAGTTGGGGGAAGGGTACTTTTGGAAAAGGGTTGGTTTTAAACCAATAGAAATGTGTGATTACATTTGAAAAAAAGGGGGAAGCACTGAGATTTGAAACTTACAAGTATATGTGTGGAAAAATAGAGGGAAAGTTTGCCATTATCTGGTTCTGCTGAGAGGAGAGAGGTGAACACAACAGAGATCCTGGCTCTGATAATCTGCTGTTTGAGTGTCACATTTCTTTCACAACTAACTAATTTTAAAGGTGAGTTTACAGTTTGAGAGGGGATGTATGTGGTAACTTAAAAATGAATAATAGAAATGGAAATTGTTTTTGTTGTAGTTACACATGGTGGTTTCATAATGTGTCAGCCTGAAAAAGTGATTTTCACTTGCCCCGAAAAAAAAAAGAGCAGTAAGTGTGCTTTCAAATTGGCAAAGAAATTTCGTTTTGGGACTAATGTGAAAACATGACTCTGTGTGCAGAGAGGAATTATAGGCAGAGATTTATTGCGTCTTGCTCTGGTGATTTCAAAGTTGCATTAGATGGAAAGGGGGAGCGAATTTTTGGGGGAAGAAGCAGAGTCTTAGCACACACCCATGTGCTTGCCATGTATAGTCATGCACAGTATTTACAAGCGAGTGGGGTTTTCAGGTTTCAGTCTGTAATGCAAATACATTCAGCATCAATAAGGCTGGTTGCCCTTGCTGGACTGTAGGCAGTCACCGAGAATACACATGGTGGTGGTCTGAAAAAACAGTTTGGACATGTGCATTTAAATAAATCAAAAAAAGTGGTTTCATAATGTGTCAGTCTGTAAAAGTGATTTTCACTTGTAAAAAGTGATTTTCACTTGCCCCGAAAAAAAAAAGAGCAGTAAGTGTGCTTTCAATTTGGCAAAGAAATTTAGTTTTGGGACTAATGTGAAAACATGACTCTGTGTGCAGAGAGGAATTATAGGCAGAGATTTATTGCGTATTGCTCTGGTGATTTCACAGTTACATTAGATGGAAAGGGGGAGCGAATTTTTGGGGGAAGAAGCAGAGTCTTAGCACACACCCATGTGCTTGCCATGTATAGTCATGCACAGTATTTACAAGCGAGTGGGGTTTTCAGGTTTCAGTCTGTAATGCAAATACATTCAGCATCACTAAGGCTGGTTGCCCTTGCTGGAGTGTAGGCAGTCACCGAGAATACACATGGTGGTGGTCTGAAAAAACAGTTTGGACATGTGCATTTAAATAAATCAAAAAAAGTGGTTTCATAATGTGTTAGTCTGTAAAAGTGATTTTCACTTGCCCCGAAAAAAAAAAGAGCAGTAAGTGTGCTTTCAAATTGGCAAAGAAATTTCGTTTTGGGACTAATGTGAAAACATGACTCTGTGTGCAGAGAGGAATTATAGGCAGAGATTTAAAGCGTATTGCTCTGGTGATTTCACAGTTGCATTAGATGGAAAGGGGGAGCGAATTTTTGTGGGAAGAAGTAGAGTCTTAGCACACACCCATGTGCTTGCCATGTATAGTCATGCACAGTATTTACAAGCGAGTGGGGTTTTCAGGTTTCAGTCTGTAATGCAAATACATTCAGCATCACTAAGGCTGGTTGCCCTTGCTGGAGTGTAGGCAGTCACCGAGAATACAAATGGTGGTGGTCTGAAAAAACAGTTTGGACATGTGCATTTAAATAAATCAAAAAAAGTGGTTTCATAATGTGTTAGTCTGTAAAAGTGATTTTCACTTGCCCCGAAAAAAAAAAGAGCAGTAAGTGTGCTTTCAAATTGGCAAAGAAATTTCGTTTTGGGACTAATGTGAAAACATGACTCTGTGTGCAGAGAGGAATTATAGGCAGAGATTTAAAGCGTATTGCTCTGGTGATTTCACAGTTGCATTAGATGGAAAGGGGGAGCGAATTTTTGGGGGAAGAAGTAGAGTCTTAGCACACACCCATGTGCTTGCCATGTATAGTCATGCACAGTATTTACAAGCGAGTGGGGTTTTCAGGTTTCAGTCTGTAATGCAAATACATTCAGCATCACTAAGGCTGGTTGCCCTTGCTGGAGTGTAGGCAGTCACCGAGAATACACATGGTGGTGGTCTGAAAAAACAGTTTGGACATGTGCATTTAAATAAATCAAAAAAAGTGGTTTCATAATGTGTCAGTCTGTAAAAGTGATTTTCACTTGCCCCGAAAAAAAAAAGAGCAGTAAGTGTGCTTTCAAATTGGCAAAGAAATTTCGTTTTGGGACTAATGTGAAAACATGACTCTGTGTGCAGAGAGGAATTATAGGCAGAGATTTATTGCGTCTTGCTCTGGTGATTTCACAGTTGCATTAGATGGAAAGGGGGAGCGAATTTTTGGGGGAAGAAGCAGAGTCTTAGCACACACCCATGTGCTTGCCATGTATAGTCATGCACAGTATTTACAAGCGAGTGGGGTTTTCAGGTTTCAGTCTGTAATGCAAATACATTCAGCATCACTAAGGCTGGTTGCCCTTGCTGGAGTGTAGGCAGTCACCGAGAATACACATGGTGGTGGTCTGAAAAAACAGTTTGGACATGTGCATTTAAATAAATCAAAAAAAGTGGTTTCATAATGTGTCAGCCTGTAAAAGTGATTTTCACTTGTAAAAAGTGATTTTCACTTGCCCCGAAAAAAAAAAGAGCAGTAAGTGTGCTTTCAAATTGGCAAAGAAATTTAGTTTTGGGACTAATGTGAAAACATGACTGTGTGCAGAGAGGAATTATAGGCAGAGATTTATTGCGTATTGCTCTGGTGATTTCACAGTTACATTAGATGGAAAGGGGGAGCGAATTTTTGGGGGAAGAAGCAGAGTCTTAGCACACACCCATGTGCTTGCCATGTATAGTCATGCACAGTATTTACAAGCGAGTGGGGTTTTCAGGTTTCAGTCTGTAATGCAAATACATTCAGCATCACTAAGGCTGGTTGCCCTTGCTGGAGTGTAGCACTCTGGACATGGGCTTTTTAAAAAATCTGAAAAGTGGTTTAATAATGTGACAGTTTGTAAAAGTGATTTTCACTTGCCCAAAAAAAAGAGCAGTTTGTGTGCATTCAAAATTGGCAAAGAAATTTCGTTTTGTGACTATTGTGAAAAGAAATGTAGTAATATATTTAAATACAATAAAGGATTTTTTTTTTAGTTTTTTTCAGGTATTGCTGAAGAGCAGTGAACAAAATTTAAGATGCCTACAAAATCCAGAGTTCAAAAAACGCTAAAAAAAAAACTATATTTGAAGACAACTGGAGGACCAAAGTTAGTAGAAGATGCTCATGTTGGGAAAAAGAAAAAATCTTCTGGTAAGCAGAAAAAACAATTTCTTAAAAATGTATTCAAAACAAAGAAAAATGTACAAAATGTCTGTACTGGAAAGAATGTTACAAAAGGAAGAGAACAGGAAAAAATTGAGAATTTAGTTAATGCAAATATACCTTCTGCAACTGAAAAGATTTACATAAACAGAAAAACAGCGTTTAAAGAGATACGTAGAAAAATGTTTCAGAGAAGAGTTATGTCCAATTTGATAAAGGATGTGAAGAAATATAAGCAAAAGGCAAAATATTACAAGAGAAAAAAAGAAATTGAAGCCATTGCAGCAAAGGCATTAGAATTAAAAAGGAAACTATTCATATTAATTTTGAATAGGATGCGTACATTAGACAAAATGGTTAATGTACTGAAATCACATAGCAAAAGGAAAAGAGTAGTGAACAGAACAAACTTTTGTAAAGTGTTTTTAGGAAAGTGGATGCATAGTTCAAGTAGTGAACCTTTTTTTAATGAAGAGAGCTATTTTCAAAGTAATAGTTTGCTGCATGCAGTTGACACCAGAGGTCGTTCATACGAAGTAACAAATGGTTGCATAATGGAGAAGGAGATAATGGTTCCAAGAGATGAGGTACAAGTGATGGCAGATGAGGCAATGGGGAGACGTCCTAAAGCCCCAGTGTACACTTGGAATTGTAGTAGTATTTGCACTGTGCGTCAGGAATCTATTGACAAATTTCGAGAGTTTCTAAGAGAATATAGTAAAAAAAGTGTAAAACAGAAGATTAAGGTGCTTCAAAGTCTGGATCCATGCAGAGTGAGAGAGAATACTGGTTTGCAGGGTCATTCTCTGGCTTGTCTATCTAGAAAAGTGTGCAATAGTGTTTTCCATCATTTTAGGATGCTGGCTGTTCATCATACTGGAATGAGAAAGTTTGTGAGACGGTTGTATTTTGCCAAAAGTCCAGCAATAAAGTTAAATGAATTGAATAGGGCTCTGTTCCGACGAACGGTATCAGATGTAGAGAAGGTTGTTGATGAAATTCAGTTTTGTTACTTTGGTCCTGAACAAAACAGTGCAGAGAAGGACACAGTAAATGAGGAAGAAGTGGAAGAGAATGTAGAACCTTCTGTAAGTAAGACATTTAATGATCACATAACAAAATTTGCAATAGTCTCTAATGAAAGACCAAATGTTACTTGTATTTGTTGCCGCAGAACTCATTATAGAAAACAAACTAGGAATGTTGATCTCTACAGAAAGAGTGAAAATGAAGATAATTATAAGTGGAAGGATTTTGCCACATATATATTTCTAGAAAATTGTTTTGAATTGGGTGAAGATCAGCGTATTTGTAAATACTGTTACAACAAGTTAGAGGAAAATAGAATGCCGACCAGAGCTGTACATAATAATTTAGAATTGGATGCTATTCCTGCTGAACTTTCTGAATTAAATACATATGAGTCTATACTCATTCAATGTGTTCATCCGTTCCAGACCATTGTACGTATGGAGCCCAAAACTGGTAAATTACCTCCTTCAGATTTACTGAGAGGTTTAAAAGGTAGAGTGGTGTATTTGCCCTTGGATTTGAAAACAAACATGGAAACTATTGATGCGGATACTTTGGAAACTGAACCATTAATTATTCTGGTTAATGGTGTACCTACAAAGAATAAGAAGATTTGGCAGGAGCTGGTAGATGTGCGGAAAGTACAAAGAGCAAATTTGTATTTGAAAAAAAATAACAAATGGTATGAATCAATTTATATAGAAGAAGAAGAAGAAGAAGAAGATTTTCAAGAAGACACAGAAACACCAACTGGACAAATTGAAAAAGTGGACAAGTCAAAGGAAGAAGAAATTTATGAACATTTTAGCATACATCCTCTTCATTCGAAAGAAGTTATGGGAGACAATATTGATCTCTTTCAGATGAAGAAAGCAAAAGGAACTCCTGTGAGTGTATGGGAGGAGAGCTTGGAAGCTCGATGTTTTCCTCAGCTGTTTCCTAAAGGAAAAGGAGGACGATACGATGAACGTCCAGAACAGATTCCAGCTTCAGAGTATCGGACTACAAGACTATATGCTGAAGATCCCAGATTTCGACAAAGTATTCCTTATTTGTTCCATCTTTTATTTGAAAGCGACTTGTCTGCACTGTCTTATGCAGTAAATCACATTTTAAAAAGTGGAGTACATTTACAAAATGTGTCTGCTAAGGATTTTATGGAGAAAGTGCAGCACCGAGATGATCATTTGGAAACACAACTGATCAATCTGATGGCTTGTCAGCGTGGGACAAATGAATATTGGTACCGACGCCATGGTGAACTAAAATGCATGTTACGGAATTTAGGAACACCAACATGGTTCCTTACCCTAAGCTGTGCCGAGTACGCTTGGGATGATTTACTGGATTTTCTACGAGAGGCCAATTCAAACATTAAAAACATCGAATACAAGACAGCAGGAGAACTGTGCTCATTGGATCCGGTTAATGTTTGCAGATATTTCAATCATAGATTTGAGGCTATGATGTCCTTCATCTGCAATAAAAAAAATCCACCCCTTGGAGAAGTAGTGGATTTCTTTTGGAGAAAAGAGTACCAGGCAAGAGGTGCTCCTCATATTCATATGCTGTTGTGGATCAAGGATGCCCCAAAGTTTGGAACAGATGCTGATGAAGCAGTGTTATCTTACATTCAAGAATATGCAACATGTGCTATACCAAAAAGCACAGAAGAGAACAAGTTAAAGGAGCAAGTTTTACGTTTCCAAAGTCATCGGTGTGGAAAATACTGTCGACGGAAATACAAGAGCAAAGAAAAATACTACACTAAATGTCGATTTGGATTTCCTAGACCTGTTCTTTCAAATGGAAGAGTCAACAGTTTTATGTCAGCTGTGAGACATACTATCACAAGAAAATCACCTAAGAATACCTACAACCTTAAAAGAAAAGAAGAATCAAAAAATATAAATGACTACAACCCAGTCATTTTATCCATGTGGAATGCTAACATGGATATACAGTATGTAGCTGACAATTCCATTGCTGTGGCACGATATGTAACGTCTTACATTACGAAATCAGAAAAAACAGAATTGAAGGAAATGTGGGAAGAGATTTCTCACGAGAAGACTGTCAGTAAGAAGCTGTACAGTTTCAGTTTGAAGATGTTATCGCATCGAGAAATTGGATCCTACGAATGTTCAGATAGGTTATCTTCTGCAAGTCTCTACTCGAAGTCAAGAAGAATAATTTGGGCAAGTTTAGGCCTTGCAGCAATGAGAAATCGGGTACTGAAATCTGTAGGAGAAATTGAATATTTGGTCGAGAATGACCCAGAAAGTACAGATATATTGAAAACAAACATGTTGGACACATATTATCCCAAGAGAAGTCATCATCTGGAGAACATGTGTCTCTATGAAGTGCTGCAGAACTACATTTATTCAAGGAAAGCCGCAGAAGACATCAATAATGGAAAATATAAAGTCGTTGGTGAAGAAGGATGTTTGGTGAAGCAAACAAAAGGAAGTTTGATAAATCACCGGAAGCTGAGTTGCGACACTACTGACAAGAAAGAATTTTACTACTTGGCTCTTTTACAGTTGTTTAAACCATGGCGTACAGAGGATGAACTACTGGGAGAATTTCAAAGCTATGAAGATTCATTTAATGGTTGCAAAGACAGCATACAATGCAATACATTCACAACTTATCTGCAAATGTTAAATGAAGAAATTGAACAGGAAACTACAATTGCAGCAGAAATAGCTAGAGACAGTTCTCAGGACAGCCAAAGTTCAGGAACACACAGTCAAGATCCCCTAGGACAACCAATCATTGAAAATGAAGCATCAATAGCCATGAATGAAGTGGAAACGGCTATGAATCAAGCTCAAGAAGAATTTATAGACTTAGAAAATTTGGAAAGACAACTGAATCAAGAGCAGCAACAAATTTATGAAGAGATCAAAAACAAAATTGATCACGGATTTCTACATGTAAAAAAAGAGTGCTCATGCACATCATTTCATCCAATCAGGATGTATGTAAGCGGACAAGCTGGAACTGGAAAAAGTTTCCTAATAAAAGTCATCAGAAGCTACCTACAGCAAAAAACGGATTCTACTTTGTCTTGTGTGGTTACTGCTCCAACTGGGTTAGCAGCATATAACATAAAAGGAATCACCTTACATCGTTTGCTAATGTTACCAGTGGAGCATGAGAACAAAATACAATTCAACAAGCTAACTGGAGAAGCATCCTTGGAAGTTTCAAGAGTATTGAAGAAGATGCAAGTTCTCATTATTGATGAGGTGAGCATGGTATCAAACCTAATGCTTGCCTTTGTGCATTTAAGAATGCAGCAAATTTTGAAGACAGACTATGACATGTTATTTGGTGGAAAACACGTCATAGTTTTTGGAGATCTTTTGCAACTTACTCCAGTTAAAGGACAACCAGTGTTTAATACTGTGACACATGAAGACACGAAGAAGTCATTGGGAAGCATCGGAAATACAAATATTTGGTCCTTCTTTGAGTACAAGGAACTTACTACTAATATGAGGCAAGCAAACGATGAAGAATATGGAAGTATTCTGAAAGATATCAGGATTGGACTACTGACAGAAGTTGGCAAAAAAGCATTACAGAGTCGGCTGCTACATAATTTATTTCCAAAGGAAGAAATAGTTGCAGAGAAGATATACAAGAACATTGCAGAAAACAAAAAAGTCATCTGCTTAATGCCAACTCTACGTGAATGCTCAATATTCAATGAGGAGCTTTTGAAATTGGAAAAGGAAGAGATCAGGAAATTGGAAGCAGTGGACAAAATTGAGGATGGAAGAATTACTGTCACAGTAACAGGCAAACTGAAAAATAAATTGGACTCACTAGAGAAGAACATCTCCAAAACAGCTGGATTAGAAAAAAATCTATATGTTTGCATGAACTGTAGAGTGTTTTTAAGGAGAAATTTGGATGTTGAGAAAGGTTTAGTTAATGGAGCGATGGGAAGAGTTGTGGGTTTTATTAATTACCAGAAAAAAGAAGGAGTTGAATGTTTAAAAATAAAATTTGATCAGATAGATGAAGTTAAAGATATTTGTCGTTGTACAGTTCGTTTTATGCTTGTGAAAGACTTATATGTACGTAGGAAGCAGTTTCCGTTTTCTCTAGCATATGCTGTAACTATTCACAAGTCTCAAGGATTGACTGTAGATTGTGCATTTGTGAACATTGGTTCAACTGTGTTCAAAGAAGGTATGGCATATGTTGCTTTGTCACGAGTCAAAACATTATCAGGTTTATTCATGATAGACTTTGATGAGTCAAAAGTTAGTGCTGATACAAACTGTGTAAAAGAGTATAATAGATTAAGAAGAAGCTATGCTCCTCATTTAGGTCAGTATCCTGTGTTGGAGAAACGTGTAGTTTCTCGTAAAAGAAAAAATGAGAATATCTGTAGTGAAGATGTAGAGAAGAGGAAAAAAAAGAGGAGTGATGTAATTGCAAGCAAAAAGAAAAAGGAAAATGAAGAACAGGTTGTAGGATGTCATTTTGAAAATAGCTCTGGTGTCAACTGCTACGCAAATGTAGTGCTGAATGTTGCATTTTATCTGGAAAGTTTGCAAGAGCAGATAATAGTAAATCAGGGAAAAAGATTCTGTTCAGAGCTGAGTCTCCTTTTTCAAAAGCTGAGTAAAGATAAAACTCAAATAGAAAGTGCTACTGACATTAGAAAACTTTTAGATGTATGTTCAGGACGAACACAGTTTTCTCAAAATGAACAGCAAGATGCACATGAATTTTTGATGTATTTTCTTCAGGTAGTGGAAGAAGAAGGAGTTCCCATTGACATTTTTTTTGGTCTCTCTCTTATAAATGGGAACATAGTTGTGATAATTGTTATAATATATGTGGCTCTATTGTTGATAATGAAAGGTTTATTTATTTGACATTGCCAGAGAGTAAAACAGTCACTTTTGCAAAATTAGTTAAAGATGCTAATCATAGCATGAAATGTGGTGAGTGTAATTCTGACATGTTTTCAACATTAATTTTAAAGGAATACGGACAGTATGTAATTTTAATGATGCAACGATGTAGAGCTGATGGTTCAAAATTGGATACTTTAATAAAGAAGTTTACAGGACAGCAATTATCAATTTCAGGAAAAACTTTTTTAACTGTTGCAATAATTTTCCATGATGGACCTACTGTTACTTCTGGACATTACACAGTTTATCTTAAATGTGAAAAAGGCTGGACACTGTGTAATGATTCCCAATTGATTTTCAAACAACGTTTGCCTTTTGATTTAGCAAATTCCTATCTAATCTTCCTGAAACCTAAATTTTAGAGAGACTTGGCAAGATCTGGACAAAACAATTTTACCATTTTACTGGATTACCATTGCAATTTTGTAAAAAAAACATTTTTTAAATTATCATTTGGCCTAATGGAAAGATAACCAATTGTAATGTGGACTTTTTAAATTTTTTATGAAACTTTGAAAAACCAATAATTTAGAGATTATCGGTAACTTCTGCACATTTTAAATTTTGGAATATTATTGGACTGCCATTGGAAATTTTTTCAAAAATGTTTTAAAAAATTACTATTTGGCCATGTGGAAAAGTAACCAATTCTATTGTGGACTTAATAAATTATTCAAAAAATTTTCGTGAACCAAAATGTTACAGAGAATCGGTGAGATCTGGACAAATTAAACTTTAGAATTTTATTGGATTACCGTTGGAAATTTATTCCCAAAAAAAATTTAAAATTACTATTTGGTCTAAAGGAAATGAAATCAGATGTATTTTGGAGTTATTTGAGATATAATATTGTGATTATACTTCTGAAACAAACATATCAGACGGTATTTTAAAGAAATAACTATTGGTATTAGATGATATTTTTTTAGAATATTATGCTTTTCTATAATGTTAAGTTTAAGTAAAAAGAGATTCTGGGCTTTTTTATTACAATCTTTGTGATTGTTATTTTTTTTTGCCCGCTGTAAAATGATGAATGCAATTGCTTACACAATTTATAGTGAAATGCAATATATTCTGAAAACAGCAAAAATAAGGCGAAAATATTTTTTGGAAAAAAATGTAAATGTGTGTACTGTATTATAAAATGTTTTTAAAATATTAATACTTTTTTCTTTTTTTCCAGATAGATATAGAAAATTTTCGAAAACTACAAACATTTTTAAAACTTTTTTTTAAAAAAACAAATGAATAAATATTTTTTCAGTGAGTATGGTAAGTCAATAATAATAATTGTAGTCTCTCAAGGACAATGTAATGTGATAAATGATTTTTAGTGTTTTTTTAAAAAAAAAAAAAAAAGTACGCGCACCGTACGCGTACGGTAAAAAAAAAATAAAAAAAAGTTTTTAAAAACATATGTAAAAAAAAGATGAAAGATAAGGTTGGCTCTTAAAAGAACCGTTGTGTTCATGCAGGGACAGAGGAAAGGAAGCATGGGAAAATTATTCAAAGCGACAAATGTGCTGATCTATTTTGTTGTTCACTAGGGAAACACTGGTCTCCCTATGGCAAATTAGATCTTTACAAAATGTGCAATGAATATCAACCTTCCGAAATCGAGGGTTCATTTCCAGAGGGCCAGCAAAAGGAGATTCTCCCCCCACAGACCTGCAGAAGAAGGAGTCAGCCCTGCAGATGATGGTTCAGGCTGAGCTACTGTGGATGTACTGGCTCGTCTTTCTGAAGAGTTACCTCCAAAAAGATGACCATGTGTCCTTCTGTGTACATCCTGGAGGTGTCTCTTCATGGTGTGATTCCCAAAGGAATACTTCCTGTTAGGATTACCTCTAGAAAGTACACGCTGACACAGCTTACAAGTCACTAAGGGTGCATTTACCTTTTGCTGGCCTTCCGGAAAAGTAAAATAATCCCATACATAAGAGGGCTTTTGTTTCCTCGATCTCTGCCTCAAGACAGTGCTGCTAGTGCTAGCCTCACTCTCAGAAGAGCTCTGCTGTTCTGCCATCGTATCCCAAAGACAAACCAGCTCCTTCTCCCAAGGGATCACAAGCAGAAATGAGGGGAATGGGTGTGGTGTAGGAGAGTTCTAGAACTGAAAGTAGTTTCAACCAATCAAAAGTTGTGTTTCATGATCACATGACCTACCGTACGCTTACGGTACGCTTACGGCAAAAGTGCGCATGCGCGTAAAAAAGACACGCGCTTGCGCGCATGCGCATAACAGTCACTACCCGACACTTCCGCGTAACGTGCGCGTGTGGCGTAAGCGCGCACGCGTCCCACGCGCAGTACGCGCGGCAACGCAAAGTGCGTAACTATACGCAAGCAGCGTAGATAGATTACGGACGTTGCGTAAACCGTACGCTTACCGTGAGCTTACGGTACGCGTACTAAAAAAATATTTTTTTTAAAAAAAAAGTACTGCAAATACATTTTACATGTTTATTTTTAAAAATATATTTAAAAAAACATATTAAAGAATTTTAAAAATTTAATCATAGTCTTTATAAAAGGTAAGATAATTAAATTAAAAATATGTTAGAAAAAAAAAAAAAAAAAAAAGAATTAGCATTTAAAAAACCTTGCAAATTCGCTGAAAAAACCATGGGTTTCACACACGTTATAGTTAGGAATTAGCATTTAAAAAACCTTAGAAATTCAGTGAAAAAACCATAGGTTTCACACATGTTATAGTTAGCTGGACATTTTACTCGTAAAAAACCAATGAAATTGCCCCGTTATAGTTAGTTCAGCTAACTATAACTCGCGCGCCCGCAATGCACTGCTGATGACGTCACATATTACATCACTCATGACATGGTCAGTGACATCACTCATGACATCACTGATGACATCTCAAATGACATCACTGATGACATCACTGATGACATCATCCTTGTAATAGAGTGGTAGACCTCCTCTCACCCTAATATAACCTTTGACACACACATTCAAAAAAAGAGACTAAAATTTACAAAACAATGGACATACCAATACCAGTTACAACAACCTCTTCAGTAATTCTAAGATCCACATACACATCCACTCATTCACCAACAGTCCAATACAGTCACTCATACATGTACTCACTCATCATATGTACTCATATACCTATACATCCTGTTACACAATGCCACTCATGCATAGAGTTACTCACACACATAGTCACTCGTGCTAATAAAGAATCAAACATACATTTACTTGCATATACAGTTATACACACACCACCATACTTACTTCTACGGAAACTTACACATACTTAGTCTTTTAAACAATCACTTATAGAAACACATACTTATTCATACAGGAACTCTTCCAATCTCTCACCCTTGCATATACTCACATATATACACCAATAGTCACATATACTAGTTTAAAACATATGTAGTTACTCATAAAGACACTATTGAGACAGTCATTCACTCACTAACACACCCATACACACACTCATCCACCCATGCAGTCCTGCACACATGGTCTGTTCAACACATACAAACAGTGAGTCACTCATTCATGCACCTATGCACTACGTAATACCCCCCACCGAACCATGCAGACACTCAGACTGATACTCAAAAAACCAACTAATAACCTATATAGACACCCATGTAGCTACTCACCAACCCATGCAGCCACTTATACACAAAGTGAGAGACTGATACAGATATATACATATTTAAACATTACTCACTAAGCCATGTATTCACTAAGATACACTTAATCAGTCAGTTAAACAATCAATTTTTCAAAAACAAATCATCCATTTAGACACTTATATACCCATTTATTCTTCCATCGACCTTGAGATATACATAAATAAAACATATTTAATTTTCAGAAAAACACACATTCAATGGATGATGTCATCAGTGATGTCATCAGTGATGTCATTTGAGATATCATCAGTGATGTCATGAGTGATGTCACTGACCATGTCATGAGTGATGTAATATGTGACGTCATCAGCAGTGCATTGCGGGCGCGCGAGTTATAGTTAGCTGAACTAACTATAACGGGGCAATTTCATTGGTTTTTTACGAGTAAAATGTCCAGCTAACTATAACATGTGTGAAACCTATGGTTTTTTCACTGAATATATATATATATATATATATATATATATAATCGCTACCAAATTGCACCAGAAGCCAAGGCACTCATAGGCGGGTGCTGTAACGCGGTGGTGCGGAATTCTCCCGGAGTGCTGATATATATATATATATATATATATATATATATATATATATATATATATATATATATAATTTCTAGATGGAGAATTAAGTAGCAGTGTGATTGACTGTTTACTTGACTAATTTATAGTGTCTCCCTAAATATATTGGATAGTGACTAAACTGTGTGAATATCTGTATCACTTTGTCAGTTGTTGTGTAAACTGCTGCACCAGTTGGTTACTAGCTACTTGAAAATCTATATTAGTTATAGATTGGTTAACTGAGAATTTGTATGGGGATTGAATGTGTATGTGGTTCGGTGGGGGGTGTGTGACATCCCAAAGATCTGTGAATAGTTGATTCAGTAGGTATATGAAGTTAAAACTACATGTTATAACAGTTGTTTGGGTAAGTGAATATCTTTATGGGTATGGTGATGAGCCAATATATGTCTCAATGGTACTTGTCCAACAAACTAGAAAAATAAAAGCCAGTGTATGCGTCAGTTCTTGTATATAAATAAGTATACATAAGACTCAGTGATTGTATGAGTGACTGTATGGATAACTGTATACTTGTAATAGTGTTTTTATAACACACTAAGAATGAGGTATTATTATATATGGATAGATGAAGTGGTATTTTTATAAGTGTATAGCTAAGTAAAAGTAAGTATGATCCATTGTTTGCATAGGTGAGTAGGATGACTTCATAAGTGAATAGGTTGTGTGCTGGTGTGTAATGTCGATATAGGTGTATAAGTATATTTGATAGTGTTCTATTGATCATTGACAGCATGTATGAGTGAATCTATAGGTGAGTGGTTAGATGTGTGTATAGATCTAGGAATCACTGAGTGGGTGTTTAGAAACTTGTATTGGTGTGTCAATGGTTTTAAATCTAGCACTCTGTATTTTACAGTGAGTGATGAAAGGTTATACTAGTGTATGATGAGGTGTATCTGATTCTCTCGTGGATGATGCCATCAGTGATGTCATCAGTGCTGTCATTTTAGATGTCATCAGTGATGTCACTGACCATGTCATGAATGATGTAATATGTGACATCATCAGCAGTGGATTGCGGGCGCGCGAGATGTAGTTAGTACAACTAACTATATCAGAGGAATTTCAATGGTTTTGTTCGAGTGAAATGTCCAGCTAACTATAACACCCCTAAAACTTATTGTTTTTTCACTGAATATATATATGTTTTAACCAGGATATGATTCGAGAAGGAACAAAAAACCAAGAGATATAATGACAATTTAACCAAAACACAAAGGGGAGCACTAACAGCATTACGTCAGGATACCAGCATAATTATCAAACCCTCGGACAAAGGGGGGAATGTAGTTGTTATGGATGTTTTCCCGTATAATCAGGAGGCTCTAAGACAGTTGCAGGATACCTCATGCTATGAGCAGATAAATTGGGACATTTATAAAGCCTCAATCACAAAGTATTATGCATCGTTGGAAAGCTGGTGTCGGAGTGGTATGCTATCCAAAGATGAATTTCTTTGGCTGAAGAATGAAAACCCACGAGTCCCCTGCTTTTACTTGCTCCCAAAAGTTCATAAGCACCCCACTAGACCACCGGGGAGACCAATTGTGTCCTCTAATGGGGGGTTGTTGGAAAATACCTCGATCTTTTTAGATCTTTTCCTTGCACCTTTTGTGTCCAAATTAAGATCTTTTTGTAAGGACAGCACCGATTTCTTACGAAGAATACATGACGTTACCTGGGAAAGTAATTATTTCATGATAACATTAGATGTCTGTTCCCTCTACACCTGTATAGAACAACAAAAAGGTGTGGAGGCTTGCATGTATTTCTTGAATGAGAGACATATATCATTGTGGGAACACACTCAGATGTTAAAGAGGATGATGCTTTTTTGCCTGGAGGAAAACATATTTATTTTTGACAAAACACTGTATCGCCAAAAGTCCGGTACAGCAATGGGAACCTCTTTTGCACCCAGTCTAGCCAACCTGTTCTTGGGTTGGTGGGAGGAATGTGTAGTGTGGGTGGATGAGAATGAGAGATTTATACAACACATCCCGATTTGGATCAGGTATATCGACGACCTGTTCCTGATATGGGATGGACCCCTGGATCTAGCAAAAGAGTTCATTAACAAATTGGGGAAGAACGATCTCAATCTGACTTTTACTCATTCCATTAGCACCTCACACTGTGAATTTCTTGACATCTCCGTCAACATAGAGAATAACCAAATAGTGACCTCCCTTTTTCGTAAAGAGACCTCGGGGAACACTTTGCTTCATGCAAATAGCAATCACTACTAAACAGTATTCCCTATGGGGAGTTCCTTCGGGCTCGAAGGAACTGCAACACTGAAGGTGGATTCCTTAACGAGAAACGTGTCATGGAGAGTAGATTCAGACAAAGAGGCTATGCACCCAAGGTTATCGCTATTGCAAGCAATAAAGTTGAGAATATGTCACGAAATGAAGTTCTTTTCTCATCACGTCAAAAGGATGGGAGAAACATAGTGACACCCAGATTAATTACCACCTTTAATCGTAGATCAAACACTCTGAAGTATCTGATGAAAAAACATTGGGGATTTCTTGAATCTGACCCCATAATTGGCCCAGACATAGGCATTACACCAGCAATAACATACAGAAAATCTAAGTCTCTAAGAGATCAACTCGTACACAGTTATCAAACGACATCAGACAACACTACTTGGCTAGGAACAGCAAAGGGCTTCAGGAAATGCGGTTCCTGTAAGGCATGTAAACATAGCAATAATCGTGATAGTTACATCCCTGGTCAAAACACGAAATTGAGAAAGTCCATTAGAAAATTCATCACCTGCACCAGTGACTACACGATCTATGTCCTGGAATGCCTATGTGGATTAAACTACGTGGGCAGTACCAAACTGCAGTTGAAAACCCGTATATTACAACACATGAGGGCAGTAACTAATAATGATCTCAACTACCCAGTAGCGAGGCATTATCAGGACAAACACCAGAGTAACGCCAATTTAATTAAATTCTTTGGTATTGACAGAATTCTACCTCTTCAGAGGGGAGGTGACCGTGAGAAACTTCTGAGAATCACTGAGTCCAAATATATTATCGAACTCAACACAAAGATTCCCAATGGGATGAATTATGGGGAAGAATTGGCCACCCATCTAGGCTAATTGACTTACTGTTGAGCCACTTATCCTTGTCCTTCTCTGTCTTACCTTTCTGAATCAAACTTTTAATATCACCCCCCCCCCTTTTTATTATGATAGTATAGGATAGATATACATTATGATTGCCTGGGAACATTATCCCAGTATACTCATCCATTGATTGAGTATGGCCTTGAAATTTCATGTTACTATCTAGGCTTAGCGTAGTGATTGAGATTATCTACACCTATCTCCATTGTTATTTTCTATTTTCACCAGGGTTTTTTTTGTTTGATGGTTTCACCATTATTATGATATATTTTTATTTCATTTTTATTAGTTTATTAGGGTGTCGTACACACATAACAAACAGCAGCTTACCTTTATGCCCTCCCATAGGTCCCCTATTAGCAGGCTATTTTTTTCTAAATAGACTTGTTTGGCAATATGATACAAACAAGTATATAACAAGATGTGCACTTGTCTTAAACAGGCATTGGCCTACTAGATTTTTGACATTATGGGTACATTACCCTGTTATACAACACATTATATATGTATCTTTTTGCCCCGCATAAAACAGAAATGCCTGATGTCGGGATCATTCTATTCATTATATTATGATATTAATTATGTTGTCCATCCGTTACATGACTTAATGTGCTATGTTCGTGTTGCATATGCGATAGAGGTATTGCCTGAATTAGTTGGCTGATACATTGGGTACATTACCCCATCTTAAATATTTAAATATTTAAATATTTAAATTTATATATTCAATATGTTTGATTATATTTTTCTTTCGCATTTTTCAGGATCATGAATTCTAATCGCACATGTTAATGTCAATGTAAACAATTTATTATTACGATGTATGAATTTATTTTGAACCTTACAGGGCGCTCGAAAAGTTTTTCTTTCATGTCTATTAACCGTGACCTGTATTTCTAGGGGAATTTGGGCATAGGTCAGTAACTTGACAAAGGCTTCGCCGAAACGCGTAGTTCTGTTTGTTTGACACAATAAAGTCTTATTGTGTTAGTCCCTGGTGTGCCGCTGGATTTATTTCAGAGAATTCTCGAATCATATCCTGGTTAAAACATTTCAAGCGGAGTTGTGACCGTGGCTGGCACCGGCGTCGCGAGGGAGGAGAGTGGTGATTTCACAGCGAACGTTTGAAAAAAAAAAAAAGAATCTATATATATATATATATATATATATATATATATATATATATATATTTATTCACTTGAAAAAACCATAGGTTTCACACATGTTATAGTTAGCTGGACATTTCACTCGTACAAAACCATTGAAATTCCCCCGTTATAGTTAGTTCAGCTAACTATAACTCGTGCGCCCGCAATCTACTGGTGATGCCGTCACATATTACATCACTCATGACATGGTCAGTGACATCACTCATGACATCACTGATGACATCTCAAATGACAATTCCTAACTATAACGTGTGTGAAACCTATGGTTTTTTCAGTGAATTTGCAAGGTTTTTTAAATGCTAATTCCTAACTATAACGTGTGTGAAACCTATGTTTTTTTCAGTGAATTTCAAAGGTTTTTTAAATGCTAATTCCTAACTATAACGTGTGTGAAAACTATGTTTTTTTTACTATATTTGCAAGATTTTTTAAATGCTAATTTATGTATGTATTTTTATATTTTATATATATTTATTTTACAATAAACTACCTATATATATAGTTATAGATTGACTGTATCCTGTAATATGGAATGGCATAGCTCTTTTTTTTAAAATTTGGATAAAGTTGAACAGCATAGTTAATATCTTCCATAAACTTATAAACAGTTTTTTTTTTTTAGGGTTTTTCGCGGTGCGCGCACCGCACCGTGTGCGCATGCATGCGTGCTCCGTGTGCGCATGCGTGCTTGCTCCGTGCGTGCTCCGTGCATGCTCCATGTGCGCATGCGTGCGTGCTCCGTGCGTGCTCCATGTGCGCATGCGTGCGTGCTCCGTGCGCGCATGGTGCGTGCTTGGCAAGTCATGTGATTACGAAACAACACTTTTCATTGGTTCATAGTAGTTTCAGCTCCAGAATCTTCAAACACCACACCCACTCCCCTCATTATTTCTTCTTATTTCCTGGGAGAAGGAGCTGAACAGCTTTTCCAGTACATGAAAATGGTAAAACAGCAGTCTTCTTCAGGGAGTGAAGAGAAGACCTTTGTGCCACCAAGGCAGAGAAAACAAAAGGACTCATTCATATGGAAGTTCTTTACTTTTCCAGAGGGCCAGAAGAAGGTGAATCCCCCAAAAGTCAAATGCACTGTTTGTGGAGTTGTCTTATCTAGAGGAGATCCAAAAAAAAATACTCTAGGGTGGCGTAGCATTCACACGCATCTCCAGAGTTACGATTTCTCGTAAATCTGGAGATGTGCCTAGTTCTATGGGTGTTGCGTGGGAACACCCACAACAACACCCATGGAACGCCCCTTCAACGCACAGTGCTGTGTGTGAAGTGGCTGTATTTACGAGGAGAGGAAAAGTCACGCAGGGTGGCTTTTCCTCTCCTTGTAAATATGGAGGAGCCACCTGCACCACCAGTACGTCATGAAAAGTGACGTCATGGTGGAGCAGGGGGCTTGTAAATCTGCCCCAGACATGTTAAGGAAATTAAGGGTAAGACAGACAAAGGGAGAGAGACAGAAACAGGGACAGAGAGCAAGGAACTGAGAAGGAGTAAGGCAGTTAGAATGATTGAGACATATGGAGACAGGGAGAGAAACATGGTTGAAAAAATAGTGATGGAGGCAGTAAACCTAGGGGAGTAGTAGAGAAGGAGTGAGGGAGTTACGAAAGAGCAGTAAAGGAAGAAGAGAGAGAGAAGGGGAATGAGAAAAGCAGAGTGAGGAGAAGTGAAGAAAAGGGAGCATGAAAGTGAAGGGGTGAGAAATACAGATATTTCAAACTTACCTGACCAACAAAATAACTTAATTAGAAATAAATGGTTGTTTTTAATTGCAAGAAAAAAAAATGTCTTTCTAGATCTGAAAAAAAAGAAAAAAAGTAGTAATATTTAACAATACATTTTAGAAAACAGTACACATATTTTCATATTTAACAAAGAAATGTTTTGCCCTTTTTTTGCTGTTTTCAGAATATATTGAATTTCACTGAAAATAGTGATATCAATTGTATTCATCACTTAACAGCGGGCAAAAAAATAAACAATCTGAAAGATTGTTTAAAAAAGCCCTGAATCTGTCCTCAGTAAAACATACCTTGATAGAAATGTAACATATATATTAAAAATATCTTCTAAGAACAATAACTATTTGCAATAAATAACGTCTGTAAATCTTGTTGCTTAAGCACATACACCAAAATAATATCTGTCAAAGAAGTCCACAATAGAAATATTTACCTTTCCATGAGGCCAAATGGTAATTATTAAATCGTTTTTAGGTGAAATATCCAATGGTAATCCTATAAAATTGAAATAATGGTTTCTTCAGACGCTGCAATTTGTATCTAAAATTTTGGTTTTAGAAAAATTAAGTAGCAATTTGGTAATTCTGCAGGCAAACGTTGCTTGAAAATCAATTGAGAATCATTACACAGTGTCCAGCCTTTTTCCCCTTTTAGATAAACTGTGTAATGACCAGAAGTTATAGAAGGTCCATCAAGGATAATTATTGCAACTGCAACAAAAGTCTTTCCTGATATTGATAATTGATTTCCTACAAACTTCTTTATTAAAGTGTCCAATTTTGTTCCATCAGCTCTACAACGTTGTATCATTAAAATTATATACTGTCCATATTTCTTTAAAAATAACGTTGATAACATTTCTAATTTACATTGAGAACATTCCATGTTGTCATTTGCATCTTTAACTAATTTACTAAAAATCACTGATTTACTCTCTGGTAATGTTAAATGTATGAACCTTTCAGAATCAACATTAGTGCTGCATGTGTTCATACAGTTTTCACAACAATGTTCCCATTTATAAGAGAGACCAAATATATTTTCAATTTCTACCCCTTCATCTTTCAGTACCATAAGCATATACATCAAGAATTCCTGTGCATCTTGCTGGACATTTTGTGTAAACTGTATACATTCAGAACATACATCTAAAAGATTTCTAACATCAGAAGCACTTTCTATTTTAGTTTTATCATTACTCAGCTTCTCATAAAGGAAACTCAGCAGAGAACAAAATCTTTTTTCATGATTTAGTATTATCTGCTCTTGCAAACTTTCAAGATAAAATACAACATTCAGCACTACATTAGCGTAGCACTTGACACCAGAGCTATTTTCAAAATGACAACCAACAACCTCTTCAACATTGTCCTTTTTCTTTTTGCTTGCAATCACATCACTCTCTTTTTGTTTTCTCTTCTGTACATCCTCATTACAGATATTCTCAATTCTCCTTTTCCGACAAACAACACGTTTTTCAAACACAGGATACTGACCTAAATGAGGAGCATAGCTTCTTCTTAATCTATTATACTCCTTTACACAATTTGCATCAGCACTAACTTTTGAGTCATCAAAGTCTATCATGAATAAACCAGATAATTGTTTCACTCGTGACAAAGCAACATATGCCATACCTTCTTTAAACACACTAGATCCAATGTTTACAAAAGCACTATCTACAGTTAATCCTTGAGAAAACGGAAACTGCTTCCTACGTACATATGAGTCTTTCACAAACAAAAAACGAACTGAACAACGACTAATGTCTTTAACCTCTTCAATCTGATCAAATTTTATTTTTAAAAATACAATTCCATCTTTTTTCTGGTAATTAACAAAACCCACAACTTTACCCATAGCTCCATTCACTAAACCTTTTTCTACATTCAAATTACGTCTTAAAATTACTCGACAGTTCATACATACATTAAGATTCTTTTCTAAACCAGCTAGTTTCGATATGTTTTCTCTAGAGAATCCAATTTAGTTTTCAATTTGCCTGTCAATATAATAGTTATTCCTTCATGCTGTATTTTATCCACGGCTTCCATTTTTATAATCTCTTCATTTTCCAATTTCAAAAGTTCTTCTCAAATTATATATCAATCGACTCTGTAAAGCTTTTCTGCCATGTTCTGTGAGTAGTCCAATTCTGATATCTTTGAGAATACTTGCATAATCATCATCATTTGCTTGCCGCATATTGGTAATGAGTTCTTTGTACTCAAAGTATGACCAAATATTCACATTACCTATACTTCCTAACAACTTTTTCGTGTCTTCATGTGTAAGAGTATTCAATACTGGTTGTCCTTTAACTGGAGTGAGCTGCAGTAGATCCCCAAAAACTATAACATGTTTTCCTCCAAATAACACGTCATAGTCTGTCTTTAGAATTTGCTGCATTCTTAAATGCACAAAGGCAGGCATTACCTCATCAATAATGAGAACTTTCATTTTCTTCAACACTCTTGAAACTTCAAAACATGCTTCTCCTGTTAGATTGTGGTATTCTATTTTGTTCTCTTGCTCTACTGGTAACATTAGCAAACGATGTAAGGTAATTCCTTTTATGTTATATGCTGCTAACCCAGTTGGAGCAGTAACAACACAAGACAAAGTTGAATCAGTTTTTTTCTGTAGGTATCTTCTAATTACTTTAATTAAGAAACTTTTTCCAGTTCCAGCTTGTCCACTCACATACATTCTGATTGGTTCAAATGATATGCATGATCACTCTTAATTTTCATGTAGTAATCCATGATCAATTTGTTTTGTGACTTCTTCATAAATTTGTTGTTGTTCATCATTCAGTTGTTGTTTCAAATTTGGTAAGTTTATTAAATCTTCCTGAGCTTGATTCATAGCTGTTTCCACTTCATTCATGGCTATTGCAGCTTCATTTTCTACGATTGGTTGTCCTAGGGGATCTTGACTGAGCGTACCAGAACTTTGACTGTCTTGAGAACTGTCTCTAGCTACTTCAGCTGCAATTGAAGCTTCTTCTTCAATTTCTTCATTTAACATTTGTACATAATTTGAGAAAGTACTGCATTCTATGGTATCTTTGCATGGATTAAAGGAATCTTCATAGCTCTGAAAATCTCCAAGTAATTCATCCTCTGAACGCCATGGTTTAAACAGCTGTAAAAGTGCTATGTAGTAAAATTCCTTTCTTGTCAGTAGTGTCGCAACTCAGCTTCCTGTGATTAATCAAACTTCCTTTTGTTTGTTTCACCAAACATCCTTCCTCACCAATGACTTTATATTTTCCATTGTTGATGTCTTCTGTGGCATTCCGTTTAAAAATGTAGTTCTGCAGCACTTCATAGAGACACATGTTCTCAAGATGATGACTTCTGTTTGGGTAATATGTGTCCAACATGTTTGTTTTCAAAATGTCTGTACTTTCTGGTTCGTTCTCTGCTAAACATTCAATTTCTCGAATAGATTTCAGTACCCGATTTCGCATTCCTGCAAGGCCTAAACTTACCCAAATTATTCTTCTGGATTTGGAGTACAGACTTGCAGATGATAACCTATCTGAGCATTCGTATGACCCAATTTCTCGATGCGATAACATCTTTAAACTGAAACTGTATAGCTTTTTACTGACAGTCTTCTCGTGAGAAATCTCTTCCCACATTTCTTTCAATTCCGTTTCTCAGATTTAGTGATGTAAGATGTGACATACCGAGCAACAGCAATAGAATTGTCAGCTACATACTGAATATCCATGTTAGCATTCCACATGGATAAAATGACTGGGTTGTAGTCATTTATATATTTTGACTCTTCTTTTCTTCTTAGGTTGTAGGTATTTTTTGGAGATTTTCTTGTAATGGTATGTCGCACAGCTGACATAAAACTGTTTACTCTTCCTTTTGAAAGAACAGGTCGTGGAAATCCAAATCGACATTTTGTGTAGAATTTATCTTTACTCTCGTCGACAGTATTTTCCACACCGATGACTTTGGAAACGTAAAACTTGCTCTTTTAAGTTTTTTTCTCCTGTGCTTTTAGGTATAGCACATGTTGCATATTCTTCAATGAAAGATAAAACTGCATCATCAGAATCTGTTCCAAATTTTGGGGCATCCTTGATCCACAACAGCATATGAATATGAGGAGCACCTCTTGCTTGGTACTCTTTTCTCCAAAATAAATCCACAACTTCTCCAAGAGGTGGATTTTTTTTATTGCAGATGAAGGACATCATAGCCTCAAATCTATGATTGAAATATCTGCAAACATTAACCGGATCCAATGAGCACAATTCTCCTGCTGTCTTGTATTGGGTGTTTTCCAATATTTAAATTTGCCTCTCGAAGAAAATCCAGTAAATCATCCCAAGCGTACTCAGCACAGCTTAGGGTAAGGAACCATGTAGGAGTTCCTAAATTCCGTAACATACATTTCAATTCTCCATGGTGTCTATTCCAATATTCATTAGTCCTACGCTGACAAGCCATCAGATTAATCAATTGAGATTCCAAATGATCATCTCGCTGTTGCACTTTGTTCATAAAATCCTTTGCAGACACATTATGTAGATGTACTCCAGTTTTTAAAATGTGATTTACTGCATAAGATAGTGCAGACAAGTCACTTTCAAATAAAAGATGGAACAAATAAGGAATACTTTGACGAAATCTTGGATCTTCTGCATATAATCTTGTAGTCCGATACTCAGAAGCAGGAATCTGTACTGGACGTTCATCATATCGTCCACCTTTTCCTGTAGGAAACAGCTGGGGAAAATAACGAGCTTCCAAGCTCTCCTCCCATACACTCACGGGAGTTCCTTTTGCTTTTTTCATCTGAAACAGATCAATAGTTTTTCCCATAACTTCTTTAGAATGAAGAGGATGTATGCTGAAATGTTTATAAATTTCTTCTTCTTTTGACTTATCCACTTTTTCAATTTGCCCGGTTGGTATTCCTGTGTCTGCTAGTAAAACTTCGTCATCTTCATCCATATAAATTGATTCATACCATTTATTATTTCTTTTCAAATATAAATTTGCTCTTTGTACTTTTCGTACATCTACTAGCTCCTGCCAAATTTTCTTATTCTTTGTAGGTACACCATTAACCAGAATAACTAATGGTTCAGTTTCCAAACTATCTGCATCAATTGTTTAAATATTTTTTTTCAAATCTAATGGCAAATAGACAACTATTGCTTTTAAACCTCTTTGTAAATCTGAAGGAGGTAAGTTACCTTTTTTGGGCTCCATATGAACTATAGTCTGAAACGGATGGACACATTGAATGAGTCTAGACTCATACGTATTTAAATTACAAAGTTCTGGAGGAATATCAACCAATTCTAAATTATTATGTACAGCTCTAGCTGGCATTTTATTTTCTTCTAACTTGTTAGAACAGTATTTACAAATACGCTGATCTTCATCCAAATCAAAACAATTTTCCAGAAATAAATATGTAGCAAAATCCTTCCACTCATAATTATTTTATTTTTCACTTTTTTTATAGAGATCAACATTCCTTGTTTGAGTTTTATAATGGCTTCTCCGGCAACAAATACAAGTAATATTTGGTCCTTCATTAGAGATGATAGCAAATTTTGTCATTTGATCTTCAAAATTTTTACTAACAGTGAGTTCTACATTCTCTTCCACATTTTCTTCAATAACTGTGTCATTTCCTGCACTTTGTTGCTCTGGACCAAAGTAACAAAACTCAATATCCTCACAAACCTTCTTCACATCTGATACAGATCCACGGAACAGAGCACTATTTAACTCATGTAACTTTAGTGCTGGACTTTTAGAAAAATACAATCTTCTCACAAACTTTCTCATTTCAGTATGATGAACTGCCAGCATCCTAAAATGGTGAAAAACACTTTGACAAACTTTCCTAGAAAGACAAGCCAGAGAATGTCCTTGCAAACCAGTATTCTCTCTCACTCTGCATGGATCTAGTCTTTGAAGCACCTTAATCTTCTGTTTTACACTTGTTTTACTATATTCTCTTAGAAAGTCACGTAATTTATTATCAATAGATTCTTGTCGTACAGTACAAATACTACTACAATTCCAAGTGTACACTGGGGCTTTAGGACGTTTCCCCATAACCTCATCAGCTAACACTTCTTCCTCATTTCTTGGAACCATTTTCTCCTTTTCCATTACACAACCATCTTTAACTTCATAAGCTCGACCACTGGTGTCAACTGCATGCAGCAAACTATTACTTTGACGATAACTCTCTTCATTAAAAAATGGTTCAGTACTTGAACTATGCTTCCATTCTCCTAAGAACACTTTACAAAAGTTATTTTTTTTCACTACTCTTTTCCTTTTGCTTTTTGACTTCATTACATTTACTATTTTATCTAATGTACGGATCCTGTTCAAAATGAAAATGAATAGTTTTCTTTTTAATTCCAAAGCCTTTGCAACAATTGATTCAATATGTTTCTTTTTCTTATAACATTTTGCTTTCTTACTATATTTTTTCACATCCTTTAGCAAATTGAACATCACTCTTCTCTGAAACATTTTTCTACGAATGTTTTGAAATTCTGTTTTTCTTTTTAAGTCATTATTTCTTGCTTCTGATTGTACATTAGCATTTAGTATTTTCTTTCTATAGTCTTGTTGTTTTCTACTTGAAACACTATTTGCAGTTGATATATTTTTTACATTTTTTCTATGTTTGAGGATATTTAAAAAAAAATCCTTAGTCTGCTTACCAGAAGACTTTTTCTTTTTTCCAACATGAGGTTCTTCAACTAATTTGTGTTGTCCAGTTGTCTTCAAATATAGATGTTGTTGCTGTTATTTTCTCTTTCTTGATTGTATAGGCATGTTTAATTTATTTCAGTAGTGTTCAGCAATACCTAAAAGAAACTAAAAAAAATACCTTTATGTAATTTAAATATATTACTATATTTTTTTTGAGCTTTTCAAATCCTATCATATGAGCTGCCCCTTTCCTACGAGTGCAAGTCTTACACAATAAGAGCAACACGAATTAAATCTCTGACAACAATTCCTGTGTGCACACAGACTCATGGTGTGATTCAAGGCAGAAAACGATATTTGATTGGCAATTTCAAAGCACATTTACTACTGTGGTAGAGCAAGTGATAATTACTGTAACACCCTGACACATTTTCCTTATAGTTTAGAGAGGCAGAAAAAAGCATATGTCCTAACAGCTACTTGAGACCATGAGCATGTGAAACCTGGGTGAGTGATTAGACTAGAGCAAAGGAAATGAGCCTTGGTGACGTTGAATGTGTTAGCGTTACACACTGCTATCTGAAATACCACACAGTGCTGAATAGTAAGCATGGGAGTGCAGGAGAAGCAGCTGCCTCTGTGCTGAGAGTGTGCTTCTGGAGACTGTGTATTGTCAGGTGCAAGAGAGATCTGCATGGACGCTTGCACAACTGCATGAAGACTGCAGAGATGTATGTAAGAGTACATGTGTGGTAAGGGTTAATTGGTGTTTTGAACATGTAGGAACTACCTCACCCATTGCAGGAGTGGAAGGAAAATCTACCATGTTGATTTCAAATGTGTTAGCATTTGCCTCTCATTTGTGAGATATTGATTTGTGCTGAATGCTAACCATCACAGTTCAAGAAAACAAGCTGCCCCTTTCCTGCGAGTGCAAGTCTTACAGAACAAGAGCAACACAAAATAAATCTCTGACAACAATTCATGTGTGCAGACAGACTCATGGTGTGATTCTAGGCAGAAAACGATATTGATTGGCAATTTCAAAGCACATTTACTACTGTGGTAGAGCAAGTGATAATTACTATAACAGCCTGACACATGTTCCTTATAGTTTAGAGAGGCAGAAAAGAGCACATGTCCTAACAGCTACTTGAGACCATGAGCATGTGGAACCTGGGTGAGTGATTAGACTAGAGCAAAGGAAATGAGCCTTGGTGACGTTGAATGTGTTAGCGTTACACACTGCTATCTGAAATACCACACAGTGCTGAATAGTAAGCATGGGAGTGCAGGAGAAGCAGCTGGCTGTGTGCTAAGAGTGTGTTTCTGGAGACTGTGTATTGTCAGGTGCAAGAGAGAACTGCATAGACGCTTGCACAACTGCATGAAGACTGCAGAGATGTATGTAAGAGTACATGAGTGGTAAGGGTTAATTGGAGTTTTGAACATGTAGGAACTACCTCACCCATTGCAGGAGTGGAAGGAAAATCTACCATGTTGATTTCAAATTTGTTAGCATTTGCCTCTCATTTGTGAGATAGTGATTTGTGCTGAATGCTAACCATCACAGTTCAAGAAAACAAGCTGCCCTTTTCTTGGACCCCAACGGTTTCATGTACGAATCACAAGTACATGTATGTTCCCTCCAGTTCCAGTTATGAAGACGCAAACACATGTGCGTCCACCGTCAACATGTCCTCTTTCAGATCCGCCATAAATAGGCCGGATATTCCATTCCTAAGTATGAAAGGCCACCGGCTTTATATGGTTCACTTATGCCATTTTACAGTCCAGGCAAGTAGGCCCTGATTCTGTCATCAAGCTTTTCTTGCCTTCTGCCTCTGAAACTCCAGTCTGAGCCTGCATCTGTGACCATGAACTTTGTCTCATTCCCTGCGCGGCTCACGAAGCCTGACATCAGCCTGCTGCCTGCCAAAAACTGTATTTCACCTTCGAAATTATCTGCTCCGCTCCCTGCCCAATGCATTCCTGTCTAGTAGTTTAAGTAAACATTCTTCCAGCTACCGAGCAAAGGCCCGGCTTCTCTGTCTTTATGCAAGTAATTCATAGCCCTATTATTATGGAAGACTTCTGCCCTCGCATCTAGTGTAGACACTTAGACGCTTGTACACGCACTAACAGTCAGTATAGTCAGTATAGAATAAGATTCTACTCTAAGAAGACCTCTCTTTTGGATAACATAGTTCTTTAAACATAGGATGTTAGATATGATTTGGGATTAGGTTGACTTGACCCTCCAGACTTCTGTCGCCACATGTAGAGCTAAATGTCAAGTCCCCTTCACCCCCTAGTTGCACGTCAATCACACGTCATGCTGCTGCGCGCGCATTTCTGCCAAGTATTTCTGCTGACATTGCGAAATTCTTTCATGGAACCACCCTATTATGACATCACACCTGATGACGTTCTTTAGTCACACCCAGTTACGCCTACTTTTTGCTACGCATGAATGTTCTATCTACACTATCAATTGTTACGCCTCTTGCATTTGCTTCACTGTAATGCCTATTGTATAAAAGTGATTAATTATCAATAAAGTATGTACTTCACTTCCTGAACCTCCGTGGTGATGGAACTTGGAGTCACCGATTCGAATCATCCATTGGAATAAAGCCCATTCCGAACCTCTAATACCACGGATTCTGCCTCTTATTTACTGAGCTATTTTTTATTATGTTTCTGTATCAAATTAAGTCCCGGTAATTAAATTATTTACCACACTAGACAGAAAACGATATTTGATTGGCAATTTCAAAGCACATTTACTACTGTGGTAGAGCAAGTGATAATTACTGTAACAGCCTGACACATTTTCCTTATAGTTTAGAGAGGCAGAAAGGAGCACATGTCCTAACAGCTACTTGAGACCATGAGCATGTGGAACTTTGGTGAGTGATTAGACTAGAGCAAAGGAAATGAGCCTTGGTGACGTTGAATGTGTTAGCGTTACACACTGCTATCTGAAATACCACACAGTGCTGAATAGTAAGCATGGGAGTGCAGGAAAATCAGCTGCCTGTGTGCTAAGAGTGTGCTTCTGGAGACTGTGTATTGTCAGGTGCAAGAGAGATCTGCATGGACGCTTGCACAACTGCATGAAGACTGCAGAGATGTATGTAAGAGAACATGTGTGGTAAGGGTTAATTGGAGTTTTGAATATGTAGGAACTACCTCACCCATTGCAGAAGTGGAAGGAAAATCTACCATGTTGATTTCAAATGTGTTAGCATTTGCCTCTCATTTGTGAGATAGTGATTTTTGCTGAATGCTAACCATCACAGTTCAAGAAAACAAGCTGCCCCTTTCCTGCGAGTGCAAGTCTTACAGAACAAGAGCAACACAAATTAAATCTCTGACAACAATTCCTGTGTGCAGAAAGACTCATGGTGTCATTCTAGGCATAAAACGATATTTGATTGGCAATTTCAAAGCACATTTACTACTGTGGTAGAGCAAGTGATAATTACTGTAACAGCCTGACACATTTTCCTTATAATTTAGAGAGGCAGAAAAGAGCACATGTCCTAACAGCTACTTGAGACCATGAGCATGTGGAAACTGCGTGAGTGATTAGACTAGAGCAAAAGAAATGAGCCTTGGTGACGTTGAATGTGTTAGCGTTACACACTGCTATCTGAAATACCACACAGTGCTGAATAGTAAGCATCGGAGTGCAGGAGAAGCAGCTGGTTGTGTGCTAAGAGTGTGTTTCTGGAGACTGTGTATTGTCAGGTGCAAGAGAGATCTGCATGGACGCTTGCACAACTGCATGAAGACTGCAGAGATGTATGTAAGAGTACATGTGTGGTAAGGGTTAATTGGTGTTTTGAACATGTAGGAACTACCTCACCCATTGCAGGAGTGGAAGGAAAATCTACCATGTTGATTTCAAATGTGTTAGCATTTGCCTCTCATTTGTGAGATATTGATTTGTGCTGAATGCTAACCATCACAGTTCAAGAAAACAAGCTGCCCCTTTCCTGCGAGTGCAAGTCTTACAGAACAAGAGCAACACAAAATAAATCTCTGACAACAATTCATGTGTGCAGACAGACTCATGGTGTGATTCTAGGCAGAAAACGATATTGATTGGCAATTTCAAAGCACATTTACTACTGTGGTAGAGCAAGTGATAATTACTATAACAGCCTGACACATGTTCCTTATAGTTTAGAGAGGCAGAAAAGAGCACATGTCCTAACAGCTACTTGAGACCATGAGCATGTGGAACCTGGGTGAGTGATTAGACTAGAGCAAAGGAAATGAGCCTTGGTGACGTTGAATGTGTTAGCGTTACACACTGCTATCTGAAATACCACACAGTGCTGAATAGTAAGCATGGGAGTGCAGGAGAAGCAGCTGGCTGTGTGCTAAGAGTGTGTTTCTGGAGACTGTGTATTGTCAGGTGCAAGAGAGAACTGCATGGACGCTTGCACAACTGCATGAAGACTGCAGAGATGTATGTAAGAGTACATGAGTGGTAAGGGTTAATTGGAGTTTTGAACATGTAGGAACTACCTCACCCATTGCAGGACTGGAAGGAAAATCTACCATGTTGATTTCAAATTTGTTAGCATTTGCCTCTCATTTGTGAGATAGTGATTTGTGCTGAATGCTAACCATCACAGTTCAAGAAAACAAGCTGCCCTTTTCCTGCGAGTGCAAGTCTTACAGAACAAGAGCAACACAAATTAAATCTCTGACAACAATTCCTGTGTGCAGACAGACTCATGGTGTGATTCTAGGCAGAAAACGATATTTGATTGGCAATTTCAAAGCACATTTACTACTGTGGTAGAGCAAGTGATAATTACTGTAACAGCCTGACACATTTTCCTTATAATTTAGAGAGGCAGAAAAGAGCACATGTCCTAACAGCTACTTGAGACCATGAGCATGTGGAAACTGCGTGAGTGATTAGACTAGAGCAAAAGAAATGAGCCTTGGTGACGTTGAATGTGTTAGCGTTACACACTGCTATCTGAAATACCACACAGTGCTGAATAGTAAGCATCGGAGTGCAGGAGAAGCAGCTGGTTGTGTGCTAAGAGTGTGTTTCTGGAGACTGTGTATTGTCAGGTGCAAGAGAGATCTGCGTGGACGCTTGCACAAATGCATGAAGACTGCAGAGATGTATGTAAGAGTACATGTGTGGTAAGGGTTAATTGGAGTTTTGAACATGTAGGAACTACCTCACCCATTGCAGGAGGGGAAGGAAAATCTACCATGTTGATTTCAAATGTGTTTGCATTTGCCTCTCATTTGTGAGATAGTGATTTGTGCTGAATGCTAACCATCACAGTTCAAGAAAACAAGCTGCTCTTTCCTGCGAGTGCAAGTCTTACAGAACAAGAGCAACACAAATTAAATCTCTGACAACAATTCCTGTGTGCAGACAGACTCATGGTGTGATTCTAGACAGAAAACGATATTTGATTGGCAATTTCAAAGCACATTTACTACTGTGGTAGAGCAAGTGATAATTACTGTAACAGCCTGACACATTTTCCTTATAGTTTAGAGAGGCAGAAAGGAGCACTTGTCCTAACAGCTACTTGAGACCATGAGCATGTGGAACTTTGGTGAGTGATTAGACTAGAGCAAAGGAAATGAGCCTTGGTGACGTTGAATGTGTTAGCGTTACACACTGCTATCTGAAATACCACACAGTGCTGAATAGTAAGCATGGGAGTGCAGGAAAATCAGCTGCCTGTGTGCTAAGAGTGTGCTTCTGGAGACTGTGTATTGTCAGGTGCAAGAGAGATCTGCATGGACGCTTGCACAACTGCATGAAGACTGCAGAGATGTATGTAAGAGTACATGTGTGGTAAGGGTTAATTGGAGTTTTGAACATGTAGGAACTACCTCACCCATTGCAGAAGTGGAAGGAAAATCTACCATGTTGATTTCAAATGTGTTAGCATTTGCCTCTCATTTGTGAGATAGTGATTTTTGCTGAATGCTAACCATCACAGTTCAAGAAAACAAGCTGCCCCTTTCCTGCGAGTGCAAGTCTTACAGAACAAGAGCAACACAAATTAAATCTCTGACAACAATTCCTGTGTGCAGAAAGACTCATGGTGTCATTCTAGGCATAAAACGATATTTGATTGGCAATTTCAAAGCACATTTACTACTGTGGTAGAGCAAGTGATAATTACTGTAACAGCCTGACACATTTTCCTTATAGTTTAGAGAGGCAGAAAAGAGCACATGTCCTAACAGCTACTTGAGACCATGAGCATGTGGAACCTGGGTGAGTGATTAGACTAGAGCAAAGGAAATGAGCCTTGGTGACGCTGAATGTGTTAGCGTTACACACTGGTATCTGAAATACCACACAGTGCTGAATAGTAAGCATGGGAGTGCAGGAAAATCAGCTGCCTGTGTGCTAAGAGTGTGCTTCTGGAGACTGTGTATTGTCAGGTGCAAGAGAGATCTGCATGGACGCTTGCACAACTGCATGAAGACTGCAGAGATGTATGTAAGAGTACATGTGTGGTAAGGGTTAATTGGAGTTTTGAACATGTAGGAACTACCTCACCCATTGCAGGAGTGGAAGGAAAATCTACCATGTTGATTTCAAATGGCGTCCCCTTCGAGCTCAGCTCCGACAAGAGGTACCGACGGATAGAGCGGGGCCTCCAAAAACCTGAGCAGTTGCCAGGTGAGGTGAGGCGCACACCCACCACAAATTGGGTCAGAGAAGTAAAACTACTTCCAACGGAGTTCCTTGGCCCCCACTTGGGTCCAGGTTGTATTTATCACTTTTTAGTCACTTTGGCACTATTGATCTTTGCAGTAGCTTTATTGGTCCTGATGAAAGCTTGGATGAATTTCGTCCAGTAGCAGAAACATGTAGACCCTTCCCAACACAGTTATTATATTTTTGAAACTGTTACAGCACTGTTTTTAAATATTATCAATAAGGTAGCGATTCAATAAAGTTCTCTTAGTGCCTTGTTAGATAGTTTTTAGATAGCACTCACACACTAGCACTTGCACAAGCACTGCAACCATCTCACCCTATCTTCATCGAACAACAAAATCACACCATTGGATGGTTTGGGAGATTCATGAGACCAGGATCTACAATTCTAAAGTAGAAGATGGTTCTCTGAAAAAATCCCTAGGTTCCCAGATGATGAAGCTAACCACGTCGGGTGGATGATGGGAATCATACATAGTTGTATATACACACATTGGCATACATGATTTCGCAGTCTCACTAGCTGTAGCATCATTTTTACTATTGTGTCAAGGTCCTTAACCATATTAGACTCATAAGTTGTTTATGTGTATTATTTTGTTGACTTGGGGATTTCACAACTATTAGAGTCTTAAAACTTTATCCCTTTGACCCTCACTCGTTATCGAGATATCATATGTCAGTTAGCATTTGCCTCTCATTTGTGAGATATTGATTTGTGCTGAATGCTAACCATCACAGTTCAAGAAAACAAGCTGCCCCTTTCCTGCGAGTGCAAGTCTTACAGAACAAGAGCAACACAAATTAAATCTCTGACAACAATTTCTTTGTGCACACAGACTCATGATGTGATTCTAGGCACAAAACAGTATTCCTGAGTGATACCAGTACACCTTAACTTATGGTGAAGACATACTCCATAATATCTTACAAGTTCATGGCAGTTAAATATCTTCAAAAACATAAAATGTAAAACACAACTTTAAAAGAAGAAACACATTTCTATTATTTATATCAAAATGCACCACATAGATCCCCTCTCAAATTCATAACTCACCTTTAAAAGTAGTTAGTTGAGAAAGAAATGTGGCACTCACACAGCAGATAATCAGAGTCAGAATCTCTGAGCTGTACACCTCTCACCAGAACCAGTAAACGGCAAACTTTCCCTCTCCTTTTTTCACACATATACATGTTAACTTCAAATCACATTGCTTCCCACATTTTTTCAAATGGAAACACACATTTCTATTGGTTGCATATTTCAACCCTTTCCAAATGATTCCTACCCCCAACATGACTTCTGCCTGCTAGCATAGCAACAGGTCATGGAACACTGGTGTGAGCAGAGAGGTCAGAAGTTCAGCACACAATGTTTCTAATCCAAAGAGCAAGAGTGCTTGACTTTTCAAACCTAACAGCAAATCCAAAGTAATGTTCTGTGTGAACACATTTTTCTGAACCAATACAAAACATGCTTGTAAAAATGTAAACATACAGCCTAGTTTTTAGTGTAGAATGGTGTGAAACAGCCAATGAGTTATTTTTATTTAAAAAAAGTATGTAAGCCTCCATTTTACAACTATCTTTCTTTTCATATTGCCATTCTACTGAAAGACACCATCTGAGTGCATCCAGATCTCCTTGAAAGATGTTCACAGTATGGATTGTAGGTCATAGCTATGTCTTCTGGAGTGAAAAGTATGCAGAAAAAAGAGGTATTGTGAAAGACCTTGCTTTGCCAAATGTAGACATTAAATGGATTGGTCAGAGAGGGTTAAAGTGGCACCAATTAATGCCTTTGGTGAAATCCTTTCTACATCTACCACAGCCTAACCTTATAATTGTGCACTGTGGTGGAAATGACCTAGGCACTTTAACTGGGGTAGGTCTGGAAATGCTTGTTAAGGACACCTTTATGCAATTGATGTCACTTTTTCCACAAACTACCTTTGTATATTCTAATATATGCCAAAGGCAAAAGTGGAACTGGTCCAACCAATACTGTCCGCAGATTGAGAAAGCAAGAAAGCACGTCAATAAGTCTGTTTCTGCTTTCCTCAGAGACTATGGTATGGGTTCTATATACCACAACAACTTGCATTACAACATGCAAGGCATTTATAGAGGAGACGGTGTACATTTCACAGATGGAGGGAACAGAGTCTTCCTCTTGAACTTTAGACTGTGCATCGGTACTTACTTGTAGGTACCAAAAAACACTCAATGAACACAACGGCTCTTTTTGAGCCAACCAACATCTAAACTCTTACACTTGATTTTTAATTCTATTTTTTTTACGAATTTTTTGCCGCCGTGCGCGCACCGTGCGCGCACCCCGCGAATTTAAAAAAAAAATGTTCACCCTTCGGGATCCTTCAGGGATACCCTGACAAAGTCTAGAGGGTCCGGAACTCTCTACCCTGCCCCTTTTCACGTTCTCCACTTTTCTTTTAAATGGAAACACACATTTCTATTGGTTGCAAATTTCAACCCTTTCCAAATGATTCCTACCCCCAACATGACTTCTGCCTGCTAGCATAGCAACAGATCATGGAACACTGGTGTGAGCAGAGAGGTCGGAAGTTCAGCACACAATGTTTCTAATCCAAAGAGCAAGATTGCTTGACTTTTCAAACCTAACAGCAAATCCAAAGTAATGTTCTGTGGGAACACATTTTTCTGAACCAATACAAAACATGCTTTTAAAAATGTAAACATACAGCCTAGTTTTTAGTGTTGAATGGTCTGAAACAGCCAATGAGTTCTTTTTATTAAAAAAAAGTATGTTAGCCTCTATTTTACAACTATCTTTCTTTTCATATTGCCATTCTACTGAAAGACACCTTCTGAGTGCATCCAGGTCTCCTCCTCACTCTCTGAAGTAGACTACTGTTCTGACATTTTCAAGTAAAATTGATAGCTGTTCAGCTCCTTGTCCCAGGAAATAATAAGAAATAGTGAGGGGAGTGGGTGTGGTGTTTGAAGATTCTGGAACAGAAACTACTATGAACCAATGCTTCTGAGTGCATCCACATCTCCTCCTTACTCCCTGAAGTAGACTGCTGTTCTACCATTTTCAAGTAAAATTGATACCTGTTCAGCTCCTTTTCCCAGGAAATAAGAAGAAATAGTGAGGGGAGTGGCAAGGCATTTATAGAGGAGACGGTGTACATTTTACAGATGAAGGGAACAGAGTCTTCCTCTTGAACTAAAGACTCTGCATCGGTACTTACTTATAGGTACCAAAAAACACTCAATGAATACAACGTTTTTTTTTAGAGCCAACCAACATCTAAACACTTACACTTGATTTTTAATTCTATTTTTTTAACGAATTTTTTGCCGCCGTGCACTCACCGTGCGCGCACCCCTTGAATTTTTGAAAAAAAATAAAATGTTTTTTTCACCCTTCGGGATCCTTCAGGGACCCCCTGACAAAGGCTAGGGGATCAGGAACTCTCTACCCTGCCCCCTTTTCACGTTCTCCACCTTTCTTTTTCACTGCCACACACAAAATGGCGTCCGACACTTCCTGATTTCGACCGATTCGAATGTTGACTGACATCTAACCACCAATCAAAATTACACTCGTGCACGGCACCGTGCGCGCACGGTGCGCGCATATAGATATTTATGTACTTTTAACTGCAATGTTCTCAGGAACTACTGAACAGATTGACACCATATATGCAAAAGGCACATGCCTGACCTGAGGACTACCTCTTTTCCAAATTGCAAGTAATTCTGTTCAGCCGTTCGGGCTGTACCTTCGACTAAAGGTCCTATGGGAAAATGCATGGGGAAAAGACAATTAGGACCCCCCTTTTTTCTCAGCCCCCGCTTGACGAATCACCCCGAGACATTCAGGGTAGGAGCTGAGCGGAGCGCCCCATTAGTTTTGAAAATTTTGCGAGGATTCGTCAACCTGCGCCAAAGTTATTCAAAATAGAATTTTCAGATTTCCTATGGGAACTCGGTCCTAACTATAACTATCTACTGGCGACCGCCTGTAGATAATATATATATTTTACCTACTGGCGGTCGCCAGTAGGTAGTTATAGTTATGACCTATTTTCCATAGGAAATCCGCAACATTCTATTCCCAATAAGTCTGGCGCCGGTTGACGAATGCTCGCGAAATTTTCCAAACTTTTGGCCAGCTCCGCTCCGCTCCTACCCTGAAAGTTTTGTGGTGATTCGTGAAGAGGGCCGAGAAAAAAGGGGGGTCCCAAAACGTGTTTTCCCCATGCAATTTCCCATAGGATCTGTTGTTGCAGCTACAGCCCGAACCGCTGAATGGAATGACACCAAATTTGGAAAAGAGGTAGTCCTCAGTTCAGACTCGTTTTTTTGCATAAATGGTGTGAATCCGTTCAGTAGTTCCTGAGAAAATTAGATTTAAAAGTACATAAATATCTATGGCCGGGGAGAATCCGCGGACCCTACTCGCACAGTAAGCGCACCCTCCCCAAACCGAGCGCGCACCCCCCCCGATTGCACGCTGAATGCTAATTGGCTGTCGAGTGTCTGTCTACATTCGAAACCAGGAACTGTTGGCGGCCATTTTCTGCCTCGGTAGAAGCGAGGCTGAAGAAGCACGAGGAATAAGTGTGTAAAAAATATAAAGGGGGCAGAGTGGAAATACTCTGACCCTCTAGAGGTGCTTAGGGGGTCCTAGAAGGACCCCCTGGGGCCCCCTTTTCTTTTTTTTAAACTGTGAAATGCGTGCACGGTGCGCGCATCCTATCGCGATGGTTGCACGGATTCTCTCGCGTTGTGTGCGCGGATCCACGGAAATCTTTTTTGAAAAGAGATCATTGGTTGTATGACTACTTTCAACACTGAAAGGTAGGGTGTATATTTCTGTTTTTTAAAGGTATGATTCTTATTGGTTAACAAAAACAGATTGTAAGGAACATTATATATGATAAGCTGATATGTTGAAAAGTCAAGCACACTTCCTGTCTTGTTTAGTAAGATTGTGTGCTGAACTTGTGACCTGTGAGCTCAGTGCAGTGTTCCATGACCTGTTTCTATGGTAACAGGCAGAAGGCAGATTGGGGGAAGGGTTGAAATATATTTCAGTTGGAAAGGGTTGAAATGTTTAACCAATAGAAATGTGTGTTTGCTTTTCAGTTTATGTGTGAAGGATTGTGATTTGATGTTTACATGTATATGTGTGGAAAATGAAAGGGAAACTTTTCCATTCTTTGTTTTTGCTGAGAGGTGCACAGTGCAGCGATTCTGTAAAAGAAAATATGGTGAGTGACTGACATACTTCTTAATCTATAAAACAACTTGAAAGGTGAGTTATTTAATTGTGAGGGAATGTATGCAGACTATTTTGATTTTAATCAGACTAATGTATTTCTCCTGCTAAAGTGTAGGGAGTACTTTTTTGGTTACGATCTTATTGACAGTGTGTGTGCATGTAGAAACAATTATGTGATAAGCATTTGTGTTTTTCATGTGTTTGCAGACAGATAACTGTGCTGTTTTTATATTTTGGTAGAATTAGAAACCAGTCATTGTTTATACATTTGTGAAATGAGTTATGTTTCTACACTAAAATGTAGTGCTCCTTCTAGATGAAGAAATGTGTTTTGTTATAGTGCAAGGGATAGTGTTGTTTGTCTAGAATCACACAGTGAGTCTGTGTGCATTTGGGAACCACTGTGAGAGAAGCATTTGGTAACATTGTGTATTTGCTGACAGATAACTGTTTTAAAACCTGTCTTGTTGTCAAGTTTTAGTAGCATTAGATGGCAGTTTTTGCTTATGCTTTGATTAAATGAGTCAGGCTTTGACACTAAAGTGCAGTCGTGAAATATGTAGATTGCGTGCAGTCCCCTTACCACTTCCACTGTAGTGAATGAGTTTTGGTAAACTCCTAGGGATAGTGGTGCTTGTCTAGAGTCACACTGTGAGTGTGTGTGCATTTGGGAATCACTGTGAGAGA
This sequence comes from Triturus cristatus, assembly GCF_964204655.1. NCBI lineage: Eukaryota > Metazoa > Chordata > Amphibia > Caudata > Salamandridae > Triturus > Triturus cristatus. Next base: position 1,075,358,492 of record NC_140591.1, on the reverse strand, counting down.
AGGATTGGGTAACATTGTGTATTTTCTGACAGATAAGTCTTTTAAAACTGGTCATGTTGTCAAGTTTTAGTAGCATTAGAAGCCATTCTTTGCTTATGCATTGATAAAATAAGTCATGCTTTGACACTAATGTGCTGTACTTTAATATGTAGATTGTGTGTAGTCTCCTTACCCCTTGCACAGTAGTGAACGAGTTTTGGTAAGCACCTAGGGATAGTGTTGCTTGTCTAGAATCACACTGTGAGTCTGTGTGCATTTGGGAGCCACTGTGAGAGAAGTATGTGGTAATATCGTGTATTTGCTGACAGATAACTGTTTTAAAACCTGTCTTGTTGTCAGGTTTTAGTAGCATTAGAAGGCAGTTTTTGCTTATGCTTTGATTAAATGAGTCAGGCTTTGACACAAAAGTGCAGTTCTGAAATATGTAGATTGTGTGCAGTTCCCTTACCACTTGCACTGTAGTGAATGAGGTTTGGTAAACTCCTAGGGATAGTGGTGCTTGTCTAGAATCACACTGTGAGTTAGTGTGCATTTGGGAACCACTGTGAGAGAAGTATGTGGTAATATTGTGTATTTGCTGACAGATAACTGTTTTAAAACCTGTCTTGTTGTCATGTTTTAGAAGAATTATAAGCCAGTTTTTACTTATGCTTTTATTAAATGAGTCAGGCTGTGACAGAAAAGTGCAGTACTGAAATGTGTCGATTGTGTGCAGTTCCCTTATCAGTTCCACAGTAGTGAATGATTTTTGGTAAAGTCCTAGGTATAGTGGTTGTTGTCTAGAATCACACTGTGAGTCTGTGTGCATTTGGGAACCACTGTGAGAGACGCATTTGGTAACATCATGTATTTTTGTAGCAGATAACTCTTTTAAAACATGTCATGTTGTCAAGTTTTAGTATCATTAGAAGCCAGTCTTTGCTTATGTGTTGATTAAATGAGTCATGCTTTGACACTAATGTGCTGTTCTTAAATATGTAGATTGTGTGAAGTACCATTACCTCTTCTAGACTAGTGAATGAGTTTTGGTAAACTGCTAGGGATAGTGTTGCTTGTCTAAAATCACACTGTGAGTCTGTGTACATTTGGGTAAGGATTGTGAGAGAAGCATTTGGTAACATAGTGTATTTGATGACAGAAAACTGTTTTAAAATCAGTCATGTTGTCAAGTTTTACTAGCTTTAGAAGCTATTCTTTGCTTATGCATTGATAACATGAGTCAGGGTTTGACACTAAAGTGCAGTACCATGTAGTATTCTCTTCACTGTGCCAGAACTGAAAATTTTAAAGTTTTACCCAGGCACTAACGTAGCAGTAGTCTGATGATTTAGTCAGTTTGCAAGTACTCATGTTGTGAACCATACATTACCACATAGATTGTTTCAAATGTCTATGCAGTATGCATGCAGTCTTCTAACATACTATATACTTGTCTTTCACATTTTCAATTCGCTAGTCAGTATCCATACACTTCAAGGAAACACCCTGTAACTCCCTTTGCAGTCCTCTAGTGACCCATTCAGCATCATGTACTAATCCATTCACTGTGCCAAAACTCAAACACTTATAAATTCACCAAGATACTATCTTTGCAGTACTCTAATCATTCAGTCAGTGCCTAAGTATTCATGCACTGAGCCAGGCCTTAGCACGTGGACTGCTTCAAACCCCTATCCACTATGTATGCAGTCTTCTAACCACCTAGACACTTGTCTTTCACACTTTCAATTTCCTAGTCAGTATCCATACAGTCCAGCAAACATCTTGTCACTGCCTTTGCACTCCTCTAGTGACCCATTCAGTACCAAGTACTAATCCATTCCCAGTGCGAAAAGCCTAGCACTTATAAATTCACCTAGGCACTCTCCTTACTGTACTCTAATCATTCAGTCAGTACCCAAGTAGTCATGCAGTGAGCCAGGCCTTAGCACATAGATTGCTTTAAATGCCTATGCAGTATGGATGCAGTCCTCTAATCACCTACACAGTTGCCTTTCACACCTTCAATTCCCTAGTTAGTATTCATACACTTCTAGCAAACACCCTGTCACTCACCCAGTGTGTCTCCTTATAGTACTGTAATCATTTAGTCAGTTAGCATGTAGTGTTTTAGTGAGGTAGGCTTTAGGGCATGAACTGCTTCAAAGTAGTATGCACTATGCATGTAGTGTTTTAACCATCGTCACACTTGTGGTTCAGGGCTATAGTTTCTTAGTCAGTTTTTATATAAAATGTGTTTGTACAGTAATGGAATAGTATACATTTTAAAGTTATTAATATACATTTATTTGTGATTCTTTTTTACAGATACAGAACAGGAGTCTTTCTCATCTGTTTGCACTCTTCTCGTGCAAGATTGTTTGGATGAAGGGTCCTTAGGTGTTTCGTCATACTTGCTGTGCCGCACGAGTATTTTTTGTTAGGATCCCCTCGTAACAGAACTCTTTTGCAAATCTTGCACGTGATGAAGGTGGCATTGGTCTTTGTTTGCCCCTCGAGAAAAGTAGAAAGTTTCCACACCACTGAAGGAAAACGTTGTGGGCGTGGTGCAGCCTCCAAAAATTAATCTTTAGATTTGGAGAATATTTTAAAGCGACAACATTTACAGTTTTTGTAAGTTAAACTTATAAAAGTTTGTTAGCTGTATGCATTTTATATATCTGTGATTTGTATCTTGTTTTTTTTTTTGGGAGAATAGCATGTTGGGTTTTTTTAACAATCTTTGAGATTGTTTTTTTATTTGCCCGCTGTTAAGTGATGAGTACGATTGAAATCACTATTTTTAGTGAAATTTAATATATTCTGAGAACAGCAAAAAAGGCAAGAAAATACTTTGTGGAAATTATGCTGTGTTGTAAAAAATTTATTATTACATGTTATAATTTTTTTTTCCTTTTCTTTCACAGATCTAAATTTTAAAATAAGCAATTTTTATGAATTTACATTGGAATGAAAATGTGAAAAAAATGTGTACCATTTTTAGGTCGAGGGACCGTCCGGTCTGCCGAAGGCAGAACCGGAAGTCCGGAGATTTAATGTTTCTTAGAGTGGCTATTTAGCCCGCCTCTCTTTTTGCTTCTCCTCCATTGGCTGGCTTCCTAAACGGAGGCCAGCCATTGGAGGAGAGAGCCGTCCCTCCAAATAGGCTCCGTCTTTTTCAGATTCGGGGGTGTGTTCCGTGCTGTACTTTCCACTTTTTAGCCACGCCCTTTCTCAGGCGTGTTTTTCTCTCCTCCAGCCAATGGCAAGAGGAGAGAAAAAGAAACACGCCCCCGAATCCGAAAACGCCACTGCATTTCTCCGAGGCATTTCTGCTTTGCCTCGGAGAAAGGCAGTGGTGTGCTTGTTTTGCCGTTGTAGCTCCTCGCGTCTCCATTTCATGTACCGCTCCTGTTCAAGCTGCTTGCCATAGTGGGCTCGATAGAACTCGTCGAAGATTGGCTTGATGGGAGTGTAGCGGGACGAGGACGACGTGCTCTCGGTCTTCTTGGGCATGGTAGAGCCATCCACCTTCCCCGGAGGCTTCCCCGCCGCCCGCACGTCCTCTTGGCTTGGGGTTCCTCGGTCTTACTTCTTGCACAGGGTGACGCTGCCCAGGATGAGGTATGCCTCGCTAATCTCGGTGAAGCGCAGCGCTGCCGCCTCGTCGCCATTGTTGCGGTCCAGGTGGTAGCGGAACGACTGGCGGTAGTAGGCTGTCTTGATCTGGGACTGCGTGGCTGAACCGGTGACTCCAAGGATATAGTAGTAGGCGGTCGGGCTGCGGAAGAGCGGTTGCTTCAGTAAGCCGTTGTTCCTCCCAGCTCCATTAGGGGTGGAATATGCCCTGGTGAAAGAGTTCTGTTGGCCGGCAGCAGAGAACAGCCCCCTGGGACTTGCTGAAAGCCTGTAACTCGTGAAGGGCGCGATTGCACGCTCCCTGAAAGCAACTGTCAGGAACCTGCGGTGTGTTGGGTGGACAGCAGTGCCCACAATTGTCTCTGTGGAGCCGCTGTTCATTCTGGCTGAGCTGAAGCGTTGACGTGAGGATGACAAAGGCCAGTGATCGGCAGAGGCAGCACGACTAAGAAGGTGCATATAGAGTACCCTCAGAGCATCTAGCTTATGACCAATGACTCCCTCCTCTCCTTTCCAATGTCTTGGGCTCACTGCCCCTTGCTGGTCTTTACGGACTGCTCTCTCATGCCGCCCCACAACCCATTCTCCCATAAACTCGGTTGCCTGCCCTAATGACTTCACATCCCGACTAGATGAAGCGTGATCTTCTTTGCGGTTGGCGGCCCCAGACTGCAGCTGTTGACACTCTCTTTGCAACTCCAGTAAAAGATTCTCCTCCTCAAAATACCCTACCTCTTTGATCACCGACAAGTACTCTTTGCATATTCCCCAGTACCCAGACAGCACCTTCTTCAACCCCAATACTCCCCTGTGGTGTTCCGGGACCCCCTTTACGCGGACAACTTGGTTCCAGGGCGCCTGGACCCAGAACAACCTCTGGCCGACCTCCACCATAATTCTGGAGCCGGCCAGCCGGCCGGCCGGCAGCGCCCGCCTAACCGACCAATCACAGAGCTAGTATCAAACAGGAAACACATGGTCTCCAGCTACAGCCAATCATAACGAGGTGTGAAAGAAATCTTGCGCCGCGCGAGGCAACCATTGACAGTATTCTGAAACGTCATGCTAAGTGAAAGAAACTTCAGCAGCACAGCTGGTACGAAGACATTTGAACTAATTCACTCTCTCTATCTCACTACCTCACTCTCTCTCTCAGATACTCTAAGTCACTTACACTCACTCTTTCACTACCTCACTACATCACTCTCTGTTTCTATCTTAATACCTCACAACATCCCTCACTACCTCACTCTCTCTTTCACTACCTCAATCTTTCTCTATCTCACAACATCACTCACTGTTTCTATCTCACTACGTCAGAAAATACCTCACTCACTAACTCACTCTTTCACTACCTCACTCTCTATCTACCTCACTCTCTCTCACTACCTCACTCTCTATTTCAATACCTCACTCTCTCTCTCTATCTCACTACCTCACTCTCTCTCTGCTAATGCAATAGGTATCACATATGCAAAAAAAAAACTAATGCCAATAGAAATGACAATGCCATTTATTTAGGGATACAAAAATGATAACAAAATAATGAGCAATACCAATAGCTCTACCTATAATATTGCCGAGACCATTGCATTGTAAATGCTTGATTATTCCTATTACTGTGAAGGTAAGTTTAACTAAGTCTCAATATGCAGAATGAGGAGGTCTGCAAGAAGCTACAAAGTTGAAACATTTCTAAAAACACTCTGTTTATACCTATGTAGTTTTGAAATCTGACCATAATCAGATATCATGTGACCTGTAAAAAAAGAGATTTGAGGGGTTCATAATATTTCCTATTTTAGCTATTGAAGGACCGCAATTATTTCAATCATTCTTCTTTGAACATCTTTGCAGACAAAACTCTGTGCTTACCTTTTATCATTCGCACGGGATTTTAAAAACGGAAATATGTCACTTTTTGGAACATAATTATTGTGTAAGATACTCTTTCATATTTACAAAGAGAGGAAAAGGCACTCTGTGCAGTTTTTATACTCAATGTAAATACAAGCTCATCGTGCAGACCACTTTGTGTTGAAAGGGTGTTCTATAAGTGTTGTTGTGCATGATTGCACTGAATACTCATAGAACAAGACACATGTCTAGATTTATCAGAAATCATAAATCTTGATATGTGTGTGAATGGTGCACCGTTCTAAAATTGGTGTAGGAAAGCACAACAAGGAGAATTGTTTTAATTTCTCCACATTTTTATATCTTCAATGCATGCTGAAATGTTCAGCATACATTGAAGGAGAAAAATGCATTTTCTCATTGTTTTTGTGCAGGAAGGTGTGTCTTCCCGTAGAAAAACAAACAGCATATGACACAGATATCCTTGCACTATGGTGCAAGGGTGCCTGTGTCACCACACGGCTGCAGTTTAAGCAGCCGTGCAGACAGAAGCATAGATTTGCAACTTATTTATGTACATATGTTGCATCCCTGTGCTTCGGAAGTACTACAGCACACTGCAGTTAAAGAGGTTACTGTGTGATGCTGCAGCACTTCCTCATTGTTCTGCACTTATACATTCACCATACGCTACTAATGCATTCATTCAGTCAATTACGTACTTCACATACGTTCATCTAAAGTAACACTAACAAAGAAATGTAGCTCTTTTTTTAAACCAGGAAAGTTAGTTCTTACAAGAACTTTTTTTTTCTTCTTTCTTCTTTTATAATTTTTGGGGGGTTTTCTGAACAATTTTTAACATTTTGGGGGGTTTTCTGCAAAAAAAAACAAAAAACAAAACAGGAGAAACCAAACAATGAACTTCAGGGAACAATAAAAAAAAAGAAAAACTAGCAAATGTGACTTTCTTGCCGGCGGCAGATCAGATCGATCGACTGCTCACAATAGCACAAAGTCTTATTGCACTTAGTGCAGAGCACTTTTAAAAATTGAAATTGAGGACGGATGTCCAAGGTTTGGGCTGATGGATGCACTCTTGATGTGCTCGGCTGCGATGAGGTGGAAGGCGCAGGAGCAGGAGTGTTTCTCATCCGTCGGCACTCTTCTCTTGCAAGATTGTTTGGATGAAGGGTCCTCATGTGCTTCATCATACGTGCCGTACGAGTATTTCTTGTTAGGATCCCCTCGCAACAGCACTCTTTTGCAAATCTTGCATGTGACCAAGGTGGCATTGGTCTTATTCTGCCCCTCGGGAAAAGTAAAACATTTCCACACCACTGAAGAAAAACGTTCTTTGGGTGGTGTCTCCACCAAAAATTCATCCTCAGATGAGTGAGGAGATGCAGGTGATGCCTGCTGCCCTGAAGCCATTTTTGGTTGAAAAAAGTTAGAGCTAAGTGTAAACTTAGTCTAAAAAATCTTCTTCTCTCCAAAGAAGGTCAAAGAAGAATGATTGAAATGGGTGGGGTCTTTCAATAGTTAGAACAGGAAGTGTAATGAACCAATCAAATCTCTTTTTTTGCAGGTCACATGAGATCCACGCACCCTGCACTTACGCAGCACGCACCCAACGCGCATCCGCGAAATTGAATTAAAAAAATTATAGGATTAGATGTAAAAATATATTACTTTTAAGACTAGTTTAGAGTTTGTTTTCAATTAATATTCACATGAAATACATATATATATATGTTTTTTTTAAATGTTAAATATTTCGTGGGATCCGCGCACCTACCGCGTCATAGACGCAGATGACGCATCACGGAAGCGCGTAAACGTCGCGATACGTACAACGAACGGGAGGCGTATAGGCTGGGAGTCGCGTACTGGTCGCATTGCGATCGCGCACCAAACACGTACCCAACTCGTACCATGCGCGGATGCTATCGCGTAGGGATCGGGAACGGTGCGCTTAGGGTGCGCGGACCCAAAAACATTGAAAAAAATATATAAAATAAAGTTTTGCACATATAGTTAAAAAAATATTTTGAAAAATATAAAAAAATATGTTTGAAAAACCAATTAAGTTCAAATAATATTTTTTAAGTTTTAAAAGAATTAATTGAAAAAATAAGTTAAAAAAATGGTGATAAAAAAGTATTTTAAATAAAATGTAAGTAATAAAATTGACACACTGAATTTGAAAAATATACAAATCCAATCAAAATCATTAAACATGATATATTCAGAGATAAGTTATAGATAGGAATTAGCATTTAAAAAACCTTTGAAATTCACTGAAAAAACCATAGGTTTCATGCACGTTATAGTTAGGAAATGGCATTTAAAAAACATTGAAATTCACTGAAAAAAACCAAAGGTTTCAGGGGCGTTATAGTTAGGAATTTGCATTTAAAAAACCTTAGAAATTCACTGAAAAAACCATAGGTTTCAGGGGTGTTATAGTTAGCTGGACATTTCCCTCGTACAAGACCCTAGAAATTCCCCCGTTATAGTTAGTTCAGCTAACTATCACTCGCGCCCCCGCAATGCACTGCTGATGACGTCACATATTACATCACTCATGACATGGTCAGTGACATCACTGATGACATCTCAAATGACATCACTGATGACATCACTGATGACATCATCCAGTGACTGTGTGTTTCTGTAAAGTTTAAATATGTTTTATATATTTATAGTGAAAGGCCTGTAGAAGAATAAGTGGGTGTACAAGTGTGTGAATGGATGATTTTCTAGGTGCGTAACAGACTCTCTAAGTGAGTCATTAAATGTATCTTACTGCAGACTAGTGACTAAACTGTGTGAATTTCTGTATGTGTCTGTCTGTTGGTGTATAAGTGGCTGTATGATTTTGTGAATAGCTATATGAGTGTCTATATGGGTTATTGATTGGTTGTCTGAGTATCTGTATGGGTGCCTGAGTGTTTGTGTGGGTAGGGTATGTGTGACTCTGTGCATAGATGTGTGAATGGGTGATTCTATGGGTGCATGGTTTTAAGAGTACAACTGTGGTGGACTGTATGGTTGGGTGACTGTATGTAAAGGTGTGTTAGTGATTGAATGTATATCTCAGTTGTACGTGTCAGTAACTACATATGTGAAACGCAGTGTATATGTGTGTAAGAGTATATAACTATCTATATGTGAGAGTGTGTGATTGCGGGAGTAGCTGTATGGATGAGTGTGTGCTTGTATCAGTAATTGTATAAGAGCGTCAGAATTTGTTAGTATTTTTATGAGTAAGTAAACTTGAGTGTGTTTAACTGTTTAGGTGAGTAAATTGGACTGTGATTAATTATTTGCATGACTGACTAGGTGTGACAGTACCTCAATGGATGATTGGTGGTGTGTGAGTGTCTATATATGTGTATAAATGTATATGATAGTCCTGTACGGAGTGACTGTAAGTATAAGTGACTGTACAGGTGAGTGAGTGGAGATGTATGTAGACCTAAGAGTCAATGAGTGGGTGTGTAGTTATTGGTATTGGAATATCTATGGTTTTCAAAATGGTCGTCTGAAATTTTGAGTCGGTGTATCAAAGATTATAATAGGGTGTGAGAAGATGCACTGATTTATCACATGCATGACGTCATCAGTGATGTCATCAGTGATGTCATTTGAGATGTCATCAGTGATGTCACTGACCATGTCATGAGTGATGTAATATGTGACGTCATCAGCAGTGCATTGCGGGGGCGCGAGTTATAGTTAGCTGAACTAACTATAACAGGGGAATTTCTAGGGTTTTGTACGAGGGAAATGTCCAGCTAACTATAACACCCCTGAAACCTATGGTTTTTTCAGTGAATTTCTAAGGTTTTTTAAATGCCAATTCCTAACTATAACGCCCCTGAAACCTTTGGTTTTTTCAGTGAATTTCAAAGGTTTTTTAAATGCCAATTCCTAACTATAACATGCATGAAACCTATGTTTTTTTCAGTGAATATATATATAGGTAGTTATAGTTAGAACCTAGTTTCCATAGGAAAAGCATTTTTTGATTTGCTAATAACTTTGGCGTCGTTTGGCGAATCTTCTCAAAAGTCTGCTCCTATCCCGAAAGTTTGGGGGTGATTCGTCAAGCGGGGGCTGAGAAAAAAGGGGTGTCCCAAAAAGCATTTTTCGTGTGTTCATTTCCATAGGAAATTTTGAGACAGGCTAAAGTCCGAACTGCTGATCGGAATTACCCCAAATTTGGTAAAAAGGTAGTGCTTGGTTCAGAAAGCGACCTTTTTTTTAAATGGTGTAAATCCGTGCAGTAGTTGCTGAGAAATTAAAAAAATAAGAGTTTCGATATCTATGGCCTCGGTGTTGTCATGACCCCTCCCGACCACAAGCTTTATTCTAATTGGCTGTCAACACTCCAAACCAGGAAGTGTTGGCAGCCGATTCACAAGAAAAGAGTGAATTAAGCATGAAAAACAAGAAGAGGGAGCAGGGTAAAAAGACCCTGACCCCCGGTGACCACCACCTCCGCGGGGCTTTGCAATGGTTGGGAGAGGGGCCCTGCGGCCCCCCTCCTGGAGCCCTTTATGGCCCTGGGGACTGCCACCCCCCAGGGCCGGCTGCTGCAGTGTCCCGGGGTGCCCACCCCGGGACACTGCTGTTTGCTATGGCAGGCCAAAAAAAACCATTTTTTTTTTAATCGGCCGAACTCGTGCTGGGTGCACAAATCCGGATGAAAAATAAAAAATAAAATGAAGCGCAGGCTCCCGTGCTTCGTTATTTTTAAGCCCCTGGGTGGGCCAGGTCCCTGGGGCATGCAAAAAATGTATAGTGGGGGCCCAAGGGGCTACCGCTACCCCAGGGTCCGCCACCTCCCCAGGGCTCTATTTTTTAAAAATAGTAGTGTATGTGGGGGGGCTCAAGCCCCACAACACGCCCCAGGGACCACCACTTCCCCGGGGCGTGGATGATGAAAACACAGGGGCACGTATCCCCCGCAGCCCTAGGGACCGCCACCTCCCCAGGGCTCTCATTTTTTTAACAAAAGAACCTGTGTGGGGGGACTTGAGCCCCCCTATACACCCCAGGGACCACCACCTCCCTGGGGCACTAACTATGTAAATGTGGGGGTCTGTTACGGACCCTCGAGCCCTGGGGACCACCACCTCCCCGGGGCTTTGCAATGGTTGGGAGGGCGGCCCCCCTACCGAAGCCCCTGATGGCCCTGGGGACTGCCACCCCCTAGGGCCAGCTCCTGCAGTGTCCTGGGGTGCTCACCCCGGGACACTGCAGTTTGCTATGGCAGGGCGGGAGCCGTGCGGCTCCCGCCCTGTCATAGCAAACCTGCTTTGGATTTTGGAAGCGAGAGCAGGGAAACCTGCTCTCTCTTTCAAAATCCAAAGCAGAATTGCTTTTCCACACGGGGAGCTGCATGTCCACAGCTCCCCATGTGGAAAAGCAATGCCGGCTCCCGCAGGAGGCGGGGAGCTGGCATGGACTGTGGGGGCATTGGGGCTCCCCACATGGTCCCCAACGAAGAGGCCAGACCCCGGGGGATGGGGTCCCTGGTGCCAGATGTGGCCTGGGAGGGGGCCCACGTGGCCCTCCTCTCGTTTGTTGTTGTTATTTTTAAATGTACATGTGGGCATGCCTCGGGGGATGGGGTCCCGTGGACATTTTTTTTTTTTAAATGGAGTTGCGACCCTTGCGCAGCTCTCAGAGCGGCCCTCTGTGTGAACGTGAAGGGTGCGAGACACCAAGCAAGAAAAAAAAATATTTTTTCAAAAACTAAATTATATGTTGTGTTTATTGGGAGATTTTTGTAGCTACATGTAAGAGCCGATGCAGAGCCTTAGGTTGTTGAGAAGGACTTTGTTTCCTTTATCTGTGAAATGTGCACCATCACTCCTGTAGATGCCATCCATATCAATACGCAGATTGTTGTTGAATATGGAGTTCATACTATGGTCTCTGAGATGAGCAGAAACAGCCTTATTGACATTTTTTCTAGCTTTATCAATCCGGGGACAGAATTGATTGGACCACTTCAATTTTTGTCTTTGGCATATGTTAGAGTATACAAAGACAGTTTGAGGCAAAAGCAACATCAATTCTGCAAAGGTGTCCTCCATTAGCATTTCCAGAGCTACCCCAATCAATGTGCCTAGGTCATTGCCACCACAGTGCACAATAATGAGGTCCGGGGGTTGGAGATGTAAAAAAGGTTTTAACCAAAGGCATCAATTGGTGCCATTTTAAACCTCTTTGTCAAATCCATTTAATGTCCACATTTTGCAAAGCTAGATCTTTGTCAATACCTCTGTGTTCAGCATACCTTTTGCACCAGAAAACATAGCTGTGTCCCACAGTCCACAACCTAAGGGGTCTAAGGGGTCTATTATGATGTAGGGTGGATCACCACTGCCCGCATGGCGGTAGCGATCCGCCCTACATCATACCCCGCCCGCCTCCCATTTCCCCCGCCATATTATGATGGCGGGGAACCGCGGCGGATGGAAAGACAGTCCGACGCTTTTCTGCCCAGTCAACGGGTCGACCGGTCAGAAAAGGGTTGCATATGGTGGCGGTGTCTGCTAGACACCACCAGCCATATTAGGATGCCAGCGGGAAGCAGCCTTTCACCACGGAAATGCAAAAACAACAGTTGATGGACAGAATGCAGAACAATGTCATACATTCACCCCAGTACAGAGATCTGGGACTAAATCCATCATTTTTTTGCTCACCATGCCGTTCAAGTTTGAACGCAGCCATATGCAAATCAGGCTTGACCCTGTGCCTCATGGGAACAGTCCAGCCCGAACTGCCAAGCCAGGTTCTCCCTGGACTGGAAACAAGCATCCTAGGACCGGTTTTGGAGTTTCACCCCTCTTCAGCCAGGATAGCTTGATTGCAGTGGCATGGAGAGCAAGGGACCCACGTCTGGGCATACCCTTCCCACTCGGGGTGACAAATGCAAAAACAACAGTTGATGGACAGAATGCAGAACAATGTCATACATTCACCCCAGTACAGAGATCTGGGCCTAAATCCATTGTTTTTTTGCTCACCATGCCGTTCGAGTTTGAACGCAGCCATACGCAAATCAGTCTTGACCCTGTGCCTCATGGGAACAGTCCAGCCCGAACTGCCAAGCCAGGTTGTCCCTGGACTGAAAACAAGCATCCTAGGACTGGTTTCGGGGTTTCACCCCTCTTCAGCCAGGATAGCTTGATTCCAGTGGCATTGAGAGCAAGGGACCCATGTCTGGGCATACCCTTCCCACTCGGGGTGACAAATGCAAAAACAACAGTTGATGGACAGAATGCAGAACAATGTCATTCATTCACCCCAGTAACTAGGGTGGCATGGTGAGCAAAAGAATGATGGATTTAACCCAGATCTCTTGACTGGGGGTGAAATGTTTTGATTTGTTCTGCATTCCGTCCATCAATTGTGTGTCTTTTGCTTTCTCACCCTAAGTGCGCCAGGTATGCTCAGACGTGAGTCCTGGGCTCACTGTGCCACTGGAATCAAGCTATCCTGGCTGAAGAGGGGTGAAACCCCGAAATCAGTCCTAGGATGCTTGTTTCTGGTCCAGGGAGGACCTGGTTTGGCAGTTCGGGCTGGACTGTTCCCATGAGGCACAGGGTCAAGACTGATTTGCATACGGCCAGGTCCAAACTGAGGTGGCATGGGGAGCAACAGAATGATAGAATTAACCCAGATCTCTTGACTGGGGGTGAATGTTTTGATTTGTTCTGCATCCCGTCCATCAATTGTGTGTCTTTTGCTTTCTCACCATGGAAAGGCATGTGGATTCCTGAGTTGGGGGCCTGTTGCGGGCCCCCTGGATGTTGGGGGGATGGGGGGCACATGGGGGGTACCTATGGTACCCCGCTGCATTTGCATGGACGACATGGCAAGCACTGCACGGTGCCTGCCATGTTGTGCATGCAAATGCACACAGTGCAGCCACAGCATTGTGGCGGGCGGTGCTGTGAGCACCGCCCGACACAATGCTGGGAATAGAGGATGCCATCGCCACGGTGGTGGTGGCATCCTAATTGCCGGTGTGGGACTGCCGCGCCACTGGCAGGCTGTCCCTGCACTGCTAGGGTGGCGGGCGGACTAAAGACGGCCCGCCATCCTAATAGGCCCCTAAGCATCTTGAAGGAAAGTCTGGATGCACTAAAAAGATGTGTGTAGTTGAAGTAGACAGTTGGTAGAATGAGACATATCTAAAATGGTGGACAAGATGCAATTTTTAGAAAAGAAGAGAAAGGATTGGCTGTTTAAGAACATTATATAGTCAAACATAGGGTGCATGTTTCTGTCTTTAAAAAGCATGTTTCCTATTGGTTAGTATAAAATGTTTGAAAGGTACATTAGATAGGATAATCTCATATTTTGGAAAGTCAAGCACACTTGCTGTTTGTATTTGCAACATTGTGTGCTGAACTTGTAACCTGTGGGTTCAGTTGAGAGTTCCATGAACTGTTGTTATGGAAACAGGCATTAAGGAGAATGGGGGTAGGTTTGAAAGTTAACTGTGGCATTAAAATGTGAATTTGTTATAAAAATTAAAGTTATATATTATTACAGTGAGATTTACCAAGTCCGTGCTATCTTTAGAATTGGTGTATTATTAAAAAAAAGTGGCAAAATTATTTGTAATATATTTTTGAACTCCCGTATAGATTCGCGGTGCCATCGCTTACGGTGCAAGGTGCAGGCGCGACTCCAGAAAATTCCAGAAGCATTTTGGGTTCAGTTAGAAGTCAGTTGGCAAGGGTTGATATGTGTAACCAATAGGAATGTGTTTTAGAATTTGAAATAATCTTGGAAGCAATGTGATTTGTTATTTACATCTATATGTGTAGAGAAAGAGAGGGAAAGTTTGCCATTAATGGTTTTGGTAAGAGCAGTGCATTATATTCATTGTGTGCATAAGAAAATCTGGTGTGAGATTCTTATACTTCATAATCTACAAATCAATTTGAAAGGTGAGTTATCAATTTGTGAGGTGTACTATGTGGTGCCTTTATTTTTAAACATAAAATAGAAATCATGCAATTTGAAGTTTGAGATATATTTTGAAATGAAGAAATGTTATTGCAGTTTTTTGTAATGTATTTTAATGTTGTTTAATATAAATTCTGTATAGTATTATGTGTGTTTTCGAATAGGGATTGCTGATTATGGTATTTTGTTTCAGTGTGTGGATATGTACATTAGTAGCCTACCGCATAATTTTAGGTGTTGATTTCAAATTGGAAGTGCATATGTTGAGTTATGGCATCCCCCTGTCAGTCCCCAAGCACTTCTAAATCACCCATCCAGCGCTATCTACTTATGCAATCACTCCGCCAATACCTAAGCATGTATAAATTTACCAAGTACTCTCTTTGCAGCACTGTAATCAGTTCAGTTCATGAAGCTTTATTCGGTTCATAACATGTAATGACCATAAAAGCACACGGCAAAATGCAGAAATGCAAAAAATACAGACAAAATAGAAACACATTTAAAAAGTCATACTTCTCCTGTAATAAATAGATTTACAGATAAAACCAGCAGTGTAAAAACATATATCTGGAGAGTTCATATTAAAAAGCAACCTCATTGCATCTTCCATATTAGAAATACCATATTTTAAAAGCATTGGTTTTAAAAATGTAATCCTTACATTCAAGAAGAGAGTGCAAATAAGCATAAAGTGCATGCTGCTTTGTTTTGAATGACCATCGCACGGGCAAGGGCCGACAGGATACCTTTTTTGTTGGGGGAAGGCCACCAAGACATGTACCATTCCTAACCTTAATCTGGTTAAGACAAATCTGTGGGCTGGTCGGGTTACCATGTTCAGATACTGCTGGAAACCCTTGCTTACAATATATTTGTTATAAAGTTGAACAGTAGTGAGGGGACCAGTCCCAGCTAAACGTTCTTGGGTTCTAAACAACATAAAAGATTTTTTCATATCATGTTTGACAAGAACTCGGGGGGGACAAGAATCTAGCAACAAGTGCAACCCGAAAATAGCCTGGTAGCTCTCAACAACATACTTGAGCCATGGGATTTTCATACAATTATCTAATTTGAGGCAATCCTTAATAACAAGTTGGTTGAACTCAGTCTCTTCCTTGTGCCAAATTGCTTGGTAAAGCGACAAAGGCCTAAATGAAGCAAGGTCACTCAAATAGGCGACCCCAACCTCTTTATGAATCAACTCTGTTGGGGCAGAAGCAGGTAGACACATTAATTTCTTGAGGAAGATGTTTTCTTCCCTCTGTAAGCAACCAACATTAGAGTAACCCCACAACCCTGCCCCATATAGGGCAATGGAGACACGTTTAGCCTTGTATATCTCCATCATGTCTCTGATTCGCCTATCCCCTATCTTTGCGGCGAATTTAAATATGCCATAAGAACTTTTGACCATTTTGGTCCTAACACTTATTAAGTCCTGGCCCAACTGCCATCACTCGAAAAAGTGACACCCAAATAGCAAAAATTATTTACTTGCTGCACTTTCACACCTTCTACAAAAAAAGCATAATTCTTGCTAGTCTTGGCCCCTCAAATCATGGTGTGGGTTTTGCTTTTGTTTATCAGCAACTTCCTCTCCCCTATAAATTCAGAAAACCGGTCCATCAGGCGCTGCAAACCAATAGGTGTCCGAGATAGGAGCACAGCATCATCCGCGTAAAGCAGAACTGGTACACTAATCCCGGCAACCTGAGGTGCATCAGCCTTAACTGTTTTCAGGACGGTTTCCACCCCATTAATAAATAAAGTAAACAACAAGGGGGCGAGGACACAGCCCTGTCTTATTCCGCGTTTCACACTGAAGTTCGGGGTACACTCCCCGTTGACCCCATATCGAACACACGCTTGCATCTCATTGTATAATCTAGCAAGGAAGAAAATGATTTCCTTGGGGGCGCCTAATTCTAACAAAACTGACCAAAGAAGCGAATGGTTAACTAGATCAAAAGCGCTACTTAGATCGGCAAAGCAAAGATACAAATTACCATGCATAGCCTTAGTAAACTTGCCGATTAATAATTCTAAATGTAAGCACTGATCTAAGGTCCCACGGCCCTTTCTAAAGCCATATTGGGAGTTGGCAAGAATCCCATTCTCCTCAGCCCACGTTTCCAATCTAGACAACAGCACCCTGCTCATAATTTTCACCGATGAGTCCAACAGACTAATCGGCCAATAGTTACAGGCTGATGCCTTGTCCCCCTTTTTGTAAATAGGGACAATAATTGAATCTCCCCATGTGGGTGGAATCAAAGTGGTTACCGCTGCATTGAGGACCAAAGTAAGTATCGGTCCCCAAATCAGTGGTTGGGCCTTATAAACATCGATAGGGACTCAGTCGGGCCCCTGTGCCTTTCCCCCCTTGCTAGCTTTAATACTACATTCCACCTCACCTAAGGAGATGTCTAGTGAAGCAATGGGCCATTGCCTTTGCTCATTGTCAGTCGGGACACTATCTTGGAAAATGGCTGAGAAATGGGACACCCAGGCCTCACTCCCCACATTAGAAGAAAGTTGGGGGATTTTATCATCTTGTCGGAAGGGGGAATTAATGGTAGACCAGAATAAGCGGCTGTCCAAAGTTTCTGCCGCCTGTGTTAAATTATCCCAAGCTTCCTGCTGTAGTTCCTTCTTCCTTCTAATAAGTGCCATTTTATAATCGTATCGCAGAAGTGTGACTTGATTCTTATCCCTTGGTATAAGGGCTAAAGCTTGTTTACGTTGGGAAAGAAGGGCTGTGCATGCATGGTTAAACCAACCCTTACCCTTGCCTCTCGTACCCGGCTTGTTTCCTGTAAATATGTTATTAATAGTCATATTGATATTAATAAAATTAGTCACAACAAAGGTAGGCAAACACCCTGGTGTTAAAATAGCGTTAATGTCTACCAAGTTTTTAGATATGATTATGGGCACTACTACTGCAGATTTTTCCCCTTTCCACCTTAGCCTAGTCCCGTTTACTCTATGTGGCTCGATGTTAGCTAAAATTCTTGGCGCCGGCTGGTCTCTACACTTCCATGATTCGATTTGCATAGTAATACAGTTATGATCACTCAACTTAGAGGCATCCCTTATCTTGATCAGACAATGGGGCACTAAACTAGATGAGACCAAAATGTGGTCGATGCTAGAGCTAGCGTTCCTCCCAGTGAATGTGGGAAAAGAATAACCACTGGCCTCTACATCAGGCCTCACCAGCTCTAAATCATAAGTTGCCATTACACTATTAATGGCCTCTCCATAGGCGTTATGTGGGAAATGGGGCGTGTTCTCACCACTGTTATTTTGTACCCCGCAAGCCCTAGAGGAGGACAAACCACAGGTTGTGGAATTAAAATCAGCTAACCAAATAAAAGTAAAAATATATTTTGCTTCTGCTACAAGCTTCATGAGGGCACTATCAAGCTCATCTATCACTTTGTGCCGAGAATTCTTAAAAATGTTGTTGTAAAAGTTTATTAAAAACACCTCTATGCCTTCTGGTAGTCGCACCTAGAGAATTTGGGAATGGGTTCCGACTGACAGATGTTTTACAACCGTCAGCTTTAGGTCTACTGATATAAGAAAAAGCAGTCCCCCCTAGGCTCTTCCATGTCTGGACTCTGAAGCTTCTAGGCTATAACATACATAGCCATTGAAACTTGGTTTAACAGTACACCAAGTTTCTTGGAGACATAGAATTTCATATGATCTAATCAAAGCCTCCCATCCCAGTTTGTTTCCCTTAGAGGCCCAACCAGCTATATTCCAGCTGGCGACGGAGATACCCCCAAAGGAACGGCTATTGGGCTCATCTTGGGCAGTGTTTGAGTTATCTCCATCACCACGTAGTTCAATCACAGTCACACCCAAACTCCCGTCTACATCATTAATCAATTCCTGGTTACTCTCAGTGACATTTACTACTGTTGACCCGCTATTAATAGTTTCCAGGTTGTCATTCACCTGAAGACCCACAATGGCTAACCTTGTCACACTAGATTGATTAAACAGGGCACTCAGGGTAGTGGCCAACTGGGGTCCAGATGCCTTCTGATGTCAATCATTCTGATCTAGGGAACTCAGGGATTGATATCTGTTCTGGACAGGGATTTCGAAAACTGATCCGTAATTGGGTAGAAATGATCTATCTCTAGTGGTGGCATGATTAGGAGGGAAGGCTCTATCTCTGTTAATACCATGAGGCGTCTTGCTAAGATGATTGTAAAAGTATCCCAAAGGTCGTACAATTACATCAGTCTCATTCTGTGTTATGGAGGCTGCTCTTAACAAGATCGTCGCAACATGCTGGGGGTGTTGGAAATTAACGATGACACAGTCACCCCTACAGGACTTTCTTGTATTACCGATCCAACTAACCCTTCTGGTTGATATAATTTGGTCAGAGAACTTAACCGGGAACCCACAGTGCCTGTTTAGCCAGAAAATCCTTTTTATTTTTTAATGAGTCCTGCGACTTTAGAATGGTTCTGGTCTGGCTAAGATCTAGAGAGGGGACATTGGTTAGAACAACATAGGGTACACACTCAGGTGGAAGGTCTACGAATCGATTGTTGTTGGGTGCAGCATCCCTTACTGGTCTTGCAGTCACTACAGGCACCTGCACGGTTCTACTTATCTTACATGCCGACACTCCACTCAAACTTGCTGGTGCTGCTTGGGCCTGCTTCGCTCGATTACCTGCTTGTGAGCCTAATGTAGCTGCTTTCACAGAGCAGACGCTTCCATTAACTAGCTTAGGGGCAGATTCAACTCCTGGACCATCCCTCACTGGGGGCCTAGGATTATCCATCTTAATCGTATGCCCGTCTAGAACACTCCCTAGTCTAGATACTTCAGCTGTTAATTGATCTATTTTAGTAATTAATGGTTTGACAATCATCTCAAGTTTACTCTCTATAATACCAACTAGCAGGTCAAATTGCTCGGAGTTAATAGTAACTGTATTGTCCTTAGTCAGGGTCCCCTTGTCACAAACGGAATTCCTAGGTGCAAGTTCTGCTTTTCTTCGGGTAATATTTCCTCCCCGTTTAGTAGTCACTTTTCTGCATGCCCTCGCTGAACGCGGGACCGGCGGGCATTGCTGTGGAATATCCTCCGGGGCTACTAGTAGATCTTCAATCGGGGCACAGACATCTAAGACTACTGTGGATAAAACTTCGGAATTACAACCGGTGACCACAGACTCAGCAGTGTCAATAGTATCCTCTTTGGAAAGTCCCAGGGGCAGGTCAGTTAGATTATCTCGTCCTAAGGATTTTCTCCTGTCGCTGTTAATCTTGCTTATGTCTTTAACTAGGTAATTGTCCATGATTGACTTTTGTTTAGTCATTATGGGATTAACAGTTGCCACAGCTACTTAAGGGTGTACGGGCTGTAGGTCTCAGGGGGTACTGATCAACAGTACTCAATGTCCCAAATGCATGGGAAACACACTAGCTCCCAAAGTCTTACACACAATCACGGAATACTTACTGGAATCTGGGTGCAGCAACCAAGGGGAATGGCCCAGCCGGCCTCGATCGGCCCTCGGAGGGCCACAGAGGGCCCGCCCTTTGCCCGGGCTTTGCCCGGCGCTGCCTACGTGCTGTCCCGCGACGCGGGAGGTGTGCTCGGTTTTAAAGCGCCTCCGGGTGCGTGAGCAGCGACGCCTGGTTCCGCCCTCCGGGGCTGGGGAATCTGGGAAATGCAGTTCCCTCCGCACGGCGTCCGCGTTATTCAGCAGAGCGGCGGCGGGAGGGAGAGAGATAAGGAACACACAGGGCGTCCACGGAGAGGAGCAGGTAGATTACAGAGACCCCCAGTTTGTCCACAGCATCAGTTTAACATCAGTTTGGCACTGTAATCATTCCAGTTACTAGTCATGTACTTATGGAATGGCCTTGGTACTAACACAAGCATAGCTACAATAATCTGTGCACTATCCATGCAGACCTCTAACCAGCTACATACTACTGATTTACTCCTCTAATTACCCAGGTAGTACCCATGCTGTCTAGGAATCCTCCTGCCAGTCCCCATGCACTTCTTTAATCACCCATCCAGCACTATCTACTTATCCAATCAGTCCGCTAATATCCAAGCACTTATAAATGCACTCAGGCACTCTCCTTGCAGTATTGTAATCTTTTAGTCACTTATAAATTCACCATGCACTCTCTTTGCAGCACTGTAATCATTCCAGTTATTAGTCATGTACTTATGCAAAGGCCTAGGCACTAACACAAGTACAGCTACAATATTCTGTGCACTATGCATGCAGACCTGTAACCAGCTACATACTAGTGATACACTCCTTTAAATACCAAGTTAGTACCCTTGCAGTCTAGGAATCTCCCTGTCAGTCCCCATGCACTTCTCCAATCACCCATCCAGCACTATCTACTTATCCAATCACTCAGTCAATACCTAAGCACTTATAAATTCACCATGCACTCTTTTTGCAGCACTGTAACATTCCAGTTACTAGTCATGTACTTATGGAATGGCCTTGGTACTAACTCAACCATAGCTACAATACGCTGTGCACTATCCCTGCAGATCTCTAACCGGTTACATACTACTGTTTCGCTCCTGTAGTTACCCAAGTACTACCCATGCAGTCTAGGAATCCCCCTGTCAGTCCCATGCACTTCTCCAATCTCCCATCCAGCACTATCTACTTATGCAATCACTCCGCCAATACCTAAGCACCTATAAAATGACTATGCACTCTCTTTGCAGCACTGTGTTCTTCCAGTTACTAGTCACGTACTCATGCAATGGCCCAGACACTAACAAAAACACTGCTACAATACTCTGTGCACTATCTATGCAGACCTCTAACTAGCTACATACTATTGATTCACTGCTCTAATTAACCAGGTAGTACCCATGCACTCTAGGGATCCTCTTGTCAGTTCCATGCACTTCTCCAATTACCCATCAAGAACTATCTACTTATCCAATCACTCCGCCAATACCTAAGCACTTATAAATTCACCATGCACTCTTTTTGCAGCGCTGTAATCATTCCAGTTACTAGTCATGTACTTATGGAATGGCCTTGGTACTAACAGAAGCATAGCTGCAATACTCTGTGCACTATCCATGCAGACCTCCAACCAGCTACATACTTCTGATTCACTCCTCTAATTACCCAGGTAGTACCCATGCAGTCTAGGAATCATTCTGTCAGTCCCCATGCACTTCTCCAATCACCCATGCAGCACTATCTACTTATCCAATCACTCTGCCAATATCCAAGCTCTTATAAATGCACTCAGGCACTCTCCTTACAGTATTGTAATATTTTAGTTACTAGCCATGTACGCCATGTACTCATGCAATGGCCCAAACACGAACACAAACACTGCTACAAAACTCTGTGCACTATCCATGCAGATCCTCTAACCAGCTACAAACTATTGATTCACTCCTCTAATTACCCAGGTAGTATCAATGCAGTCTAGGAATCCTCCTTTCAGTCCCATGCACTTCACCAATTTCCCATCCAGCACTATCTACTTATCCAATCACTCTGTCAATACCTAAGAGCTTATAAATTCACCATGGCCTTGCTGCTAACACAAGCATAGCTACAATACTCTGTGCATTATCCATGCAGATCTCTAACCAGCTACATACTACTGATTCACCTCTCTAATTACCTAGGTACTACCTATGCAGTCTAGGAATCCCCCTGTCAGTCCCCATTCACTTCTCCAATCACTCATCCAGCACGATCTACTTATCCAATCACTCAGTCAATACCTAAGCACTTGGAAATTCATCATGCACTTTTGCAGCACTGTAATCATTCCAGTTACTAGTCATGTACTTATGGAATGGCCTTTGTAGTAACACAAGCATAGCTACAATACTCTGTGCACTATCCATGCAGACCTCTAACCAGCTACATACTACTGATTCACTCCTCTAATTACCCAGGTAGTACCCATGCAGTCTAGGAATCCATCTGTTAGTCCCTATGCACTTCCCCTATCACCCATGCAGCACTATCTACTTATCCAATCACTCTGCCAATATCTAAGCACTTATAAAAACACTCAGGCACTCTCCTTGCAGTATTGTAATCTTTTAGTCACTAGCCATGTATTCATGCAAAGATACAGGTACTAATCATGCTGTTCCACAATCACATGTGTACTACTAATGCTGTGCTCTAATATCTTACACACTACTCAAACACTGCTACAATTATGTAGGTAGCACTGTTCCACTGCTCAAATCATTGATGTTGTTTCTTTGTATGTATTTTTATAGTTATACATGTGAATATTTTTATATAATTATTTTAATTATATTAAATTGTTTTCAAAACTTTTCTTTTTTTACAGATATTTTGCATAATTATTAAGACAGAGTTAAAATGACAAGAAAAGAGCAAAGAAAAAGAGAATGAAGAAAAGAAGCCTATGTAAAAAAAAAAAGCAAAAGAGCAATTAGATCAAGTGCAACATGAATCCTTAAAGAAAAAGCATTCTGGTAAGAGAAGTAAAGATTTTTTTTTAAACTTGTAAAGAGTGTTTCAAATTCTAAAAATAAAGAAGAGAGAGATAGAACAAGACCAGTGAAATGAAAGGAAAAGAAAAATGTACAAAAAAGTGCATGGATGTGTGTGTGAAGTATGTCTGTCTGTCATTGTATATGTTGAGTTAATGTATTTCTGATGAGACAAGTTTTTATAAGTGTCTGGAGGGGTACAGTTGAAATATGCCACATATATGAAAAAGAATTATGTTGGAAGCAGGAAGGAACAATTTTCAGAAATTCAAAAAAGATTGTATAAAAGTAGAGTACGCCAAACTTTACAAACACAATTTAAAAAATATAAAAGGAGATCAGCATTTTACAAACAAAAAAAGGAGATTCTAAGAGTCATTGAAAAAGCATTTGAATTGAAGAGAAAATTGTTTATCTTAATTTTAAAAATATTGAAAACTTCAAATACAAAAATTCAGTCTATAAAGGACAAATGTAAAAGAAAATGAATTGCATATAGAACTAATTTTTGTAAAATATTTTCCAGGGAATGGAAGCATACTTCTAGTATGGAACCTTTTTTTAATGAAGAAAGCTATTTTCAACAAAATACATTAGTTCATGCAGTGATACCTGTGGTCGTTGTTACCAACTGAAAAATGGTTGCCCAATTGAAAAAGAAAAGATAGTTCCTAGAAATGTTCAAGAAGTAATAGCTGAGGAAGTTCAAGGGAGACGTACCCAGGCTCCAGTGTTTACATGGGATTGTAGTAGTATTTGTAGTATACGTCATGAATCTATTGATATTTTACTAAATTTCTTAAGAACATACAGAAGAAAAGCTGTGAAACAGAAGATTAAGATATTACAAGGACTGGATCCTTGCAAAGTGAGAAGAAATACAGGGTTTCAAGGTCATTCTCTGGCTGTCTTTCTAGGAAAGTGTGTCTAAGTTGTTTCCATCATTTAAGAATGTTAGCAGTACATCATTCTGAAATAGGGAAGTTAGTAAGATGATTATACTATGTGAAAAGTCCTTCATTATGTTGAAATTAAATTAATACAGCTCTTTTGCATGGTTCAGTGTTGGATGTAAAAAAAGTTTGCGATGATATAGAGATATGTTTCTTTGCTGGTGAAGAGGAGTGTAGGGAAAGTGAGAGCTTGATAGTGTAGGTGTTGAAGAAGAGATGGAAGATACTACTGATGTGAAGTTTGAAAAAGAAATAACAAAGTTTGAAGTAGTTTCTGGTGAAAATCCCAGCTATATTTGTATTTGTTGTTGACGTACTCACTATAAAATTCAAACTAGGAATGTAGATGTGTTTTTAAAAAGTGAAAAGGAAAACAACGATAAATGGAGAGAATTTGCTGCCTATCTGTTTGTGGAAGGTCATTTTGAGTTAGGTACTGTACAATGTATTTGTAAATATTGTTACAATAAATTAGAAGTGAACAAAATGCCAGCTAGAGCTGCCCATAATGACTTATAATTAGTAGCTATACCTCCAGAACTTAAAGATTTAAATACATATGAGGCCATCCTTATTCAATCTGTGCACCCATTTCAGGCTATAATTCGTATGGAGCCTAAAACAGGTAAGCTGCCTCCAACAGAGCAACAAAGAGGTTTAAAAGAAGGAGTTGTGTATTTACCTTTAGATTTGAAGAAAAATATTTAAACTGTTAGTATAGAAAGACAGGATACTGAACCTGTAGTCATTCTTGTTAATGGTGTACCCACAAAGAGTCGGAAAATATTGCAAGAGTTAGTAGATGTCACGAAAGTCCAAAAGGGTACATTATATCTGGTGCAAAACAATATTTACTATAAAAATGGAAATGTAGAAGAAGAAGAAATGAGTTTAGAAGATGAAACACACATTTCAAGTGGACAAATAGAAAAAGTGGAGAACTCAAGAAAAGAAGAAATTTATGACCATTATACTATATACCCTCTAAATTCAAAAGAACTGATAGGAGATACTATTGAATTGTTCCAGATGAAAAAAGCAAAAGGAACTCCTATGAGTGTATGGGGAAAAAGTTTGGAAGCTCGTTGTTTTCCACAGCTGTTCCCTACTGGAAAAAGTGGACGATATGATGAACGACCAGTTCAGATTCCAGCTTCAGAATATCGTACTTTATGACTATACTGAGAAGAACCAAGAGTTCGCCACTGTATTCCATATTTGTTTCATCTTTTATTTGAAAGTGATCTGTCTGCACTTTCATATGCAGTCAACCATATATTAAAAGCATGAACTCATCTTTCAGATCTTTCTGTAAAGGAATTTATGGACAAAGTTGAAGAAAGAGATGAACATTTAGAATCACAGTTAAATAATTTGATGGCATGTCAACGTGGCACTAATGGATATTGGTATCGACGTCATGGGGAACTAAAATGTATGTTAAGGAACTTAGGAAACCCTACGTGGTTTGTTACACTTAGCTGTGCTGAGTACGCATGGGATGATTTACTGGATTTTCTACGAGAAGCAAATTCAAATATAGAAAATATTGAATTGAAGACAGCTGGAACTGTGTTCCCTGGATCCTGTAAATGTTTGCAGATATTTTAATCATAGGTTTGAAGCTATGATGTCTTTCATCTGTAATAAAAATGAATCCACCTATTGGCGAAGTTATTGATTTCTTTTGGAGAAAAAAATACCAAGCTAGAGGTGCTCCTCATATACATATGCGATTATGGATCAAGGATGCACCCAAATTTGGAACGGATTCGGATGAGACTGTTTTATCTTTTATTGAAGACTATATTACCTATGCGATTCTGAAAACAGGAGGAGAAAATATCTTTTTTTTTTTTCAGTTCAAAAGAGTTTTATTAAACAATGAACAGGTAAATGCAATACTAGATATCAATTGGGGAGAGAGGGAGAGATAAAAGGGGTAGGAAAAGGGGAGGGGAATGGGACTGCAAATGAAACGTATAAGAGAAATTGCATACAAAAACAATGAACATGGGCATTGAAAAGAAATAAAGAAATTGTATCAATCCTGATCAAACAATAAATTAAAAAGAGCATAAAAATGAAACAGCAGGGTAAAATATGCAGAACGTGAAAAGGGTATCATGGGGGCTTGGGAACTTCTTGTTGGGCAGGCGATGGAAGGGAAGAACGAGCAGCACAATTATCTAAATATAGCGTAATGGGGAGCCACAAGTCTGCACGTTTAGCTGCCAATTGAACAGGGAAGACAAATGCATTATCGAGTCTATGGTTGTAACAGACATTATACCACCACGCTTTGAAAGAAATGTTGGATGCATTTTTCCAATTGACAGTAATCTGTTTAAAAGCAACAGCCAATAGCAGATCAACAATGCGAGCAGACATATCTACCTTATTCCAGCTAGTGGACAAACTGCCCAGGAAAAGGTGAGTAAGAGAAAAGGGGATGCCAGTATGAAAAATAACATTGATTTGGGCCCACACCTGTAACCAAAAGTCATGTACATGTTTGCAAAGAAATAGCATGTGTGGTTGGGTAGCATTGGGAGCATCACATGACCAACACTTGTCTGGGGTAGTAGGAAATCGCTTATGTAGTGTAGAAGGAGTATGAAGTAGCCTGTTGTAAATAAAAAATAGGGATTGTGTCAACGAAGCCGCTCTGGAAGTTTTGCGCAATTTTGTCCAAATTTTGTCCCATAAGGATATCGGCCAATCTATCCCAAGGTCATTTTCCCAATGAAGTTCAACCTTGGATTTAGGTCTGAGTGACTCGGGTGTATGAAGGTATTTATAAAGAAGAGATGCCTTGGGGGCAATGCGAAGGAGAGAATGAAGTCGAACAATAAGGGTGGTAGAAATAGGGGGAGGAGAAGAAGCCGAAAGTCGTAGATAAATCTCCAGAACAGCAGCCTTGAGGAGAAGATACTTGGAGAAAAAGGATTTGGGTAAGCCAAAGGAGGAACAAAGGTCAGGAAAAGAAACAAAGGTGGAACCGGAAAAGAGCTGCGAAATCCAAATCAAACCGCGGGTTCTCCATGATTTCCAGTAAAAGGGCTTATTACCAATTAGGAGATATTTATTATGCCAGATAGTGGAAGAGATGAAATCAGCCACGGTCATAGGAGGGCCAGGAGCAGCTGACAGTAAGAGCTTAAGAGTATACTTGTGAATAGGAGTGGGAATCAACGAAGGCTTACGGGAAAAAGCAAGATATTCTGCAAAAGAGAAGGGGGAGAGAAAAGTACGCTCAACCTTAAGCCATAAAGGGCAGGGGGAAGTGGAATCTTGTAACCAAAGGGAAGCTTGACGCAATAAACAGGCCTTCTGGTATGCAGGGAAGTCAGGAAAGTTGACACCACCTTCAGAAGCCGGACGTATGAGCCTAGCCTGAGACATTCTTGGTTTTTTGGAGTTCCATAAAAACGAAGATAACGTTGAGTTAATCTTGGTAAAGAATTTCACTGGAATGGGGAGTGGAATATTGGAGAGTGTGTATAGAACAATAGGAGATATCATCATTTTGATAGTGTCGAGACGTCCCCACCAGGAGAGGTATAAAGGATGCCATCTTGTCGTGAGGTCTGCAATCTTCTGTGAGCATTTGGACATACACAAAGAAATAGTGTCTGAAATTGAGGGGGTAATATATAGACCTAGATATTTAATGTGGGACGGACTCCAAGTAAACCGAGATTCAATAAATTCTTGCTTGAAAGTAAATTTGGTTAGGGGAAGGATCTCACATTTATCATGATTAAGTTTATATCCAGAGATAGAGGAAAACATTCTTACTTCAGTCATGAAAGCAGGGATGGATTCTGCAGGTTTAGAAAGAAAGAGTAATATATCATCTGCATATGCAGCGAGTTTAACATGCGAATCCGCAATCTGGAAGCCATGAATGGCAGGGTTTTGACGCAACCTGGAAAGGAAGGGCTCCAAAGCAAGGTTGAAAAGAAAAGGGGATAAGGGGCAGCCCTGGCGAACGCCTCTGCCTAGGTCAAAATAGGGTGAAATTTGACCATTAGCAAAAACTGCCGCTCTAGGATGGGAATATAACAGGGAAACTAAAGAGATAAATCTAGGACCAAAACCAAACCAAGTGAGGGTGTGGAAGAGATAGCGCCATTCAACACGATCAAAAGCCTTTTCGGCGTCAAGGGCAATCGCTGCAAGTGAGTGCTGGTAGCGGGAGGACTTTGATAGGATATTAAATAAGAGTCTAGTGTTGTCCGTAATATACCGGCCCTTAACAAACCCAGATTGCTCCTCTCCTAGTAGGTCGGGGAGAAGGTGGTCCAGTCGAATCGCTAATGTTTTAGCGAAGAGTTTGTAATCAATATTGACTAGAGATATGGGCCTGTAATTTTTGCAGTATTGTGCATCCTTTCCGGGTTTAGGTATGAGGCAAATATGGGCATCGGAGAAAGTCCCTGAGGAGGCACCAAAAGAAATAAAAGTACGAAGTAGAGAGTGAAGTCGTGGGGTCAGCAGTTTAGAAAAGTGAAGGTAGAATTCGACAGTAAAGCCATCAGGCCCGGGGGCTTTGTTGGGTTTGAGATGTTGAAATGCAGTAAGTAGTTCCTGTTGTGTGACTTCTGATTCTAAGGAGGAAAGATCTGGAGGAAAGTCAGCTGGTGTATGGAGGAGAAAATATCTTAAGACAGCAAGTTTTGTATTGTAGACGGAAATACAAGTCAAAGGAACATTTTTACACAAAATGTTGATTTGGTTTTCCCATGTCCAGTAATTTCCAAAGGAAGAGTGAACAGTTTTATGTATCACTCGAATATCACCCAAAAATACTTATAATATAAAAAGAACAGAAGAATCGAAGTACCTTAATGATTACAATCCAGTGATTTTGAAGATGTGGAATGCAAATATGGACATACAATATGTTGCAGATAACTCAGTTGCTGTTGCTCACTATTTCACGTCATATATTACCAAATCTGAGAAGACAGAATTTAAAGAAATATGGGAGGAAATTTCACAGGAGAAGACGCTTAGCAACAAATTGTACAGCTTCAGCTTGAAGATGCTTTCACATCAAGATATTGGATCGTATAAATGTTCAGATTGATTGACATCTGCAAGTTTATATTCAAAGTCAAGAGGAATCATCTGGATAAGTCTAGGCCTTGCTGCTACACAAATTTGTGTTTTGAAATCTGTACAAGAAATTGAATACTTGGCACTGAATGAAACGGAAAGTACAGATATTCTGAAAACAAATATGTTGGATACGTACTATCCAAATAGAAGTCCACAACTGGAAAAGATATGTCTATATGAAATACTGCAACCTTATAGTTTTTAAAAAAATTTTACGGAAAATATAAATGAAGGAAAATATGCTGTAATTGGATCTGAAGGATGTTTGATAAAGCATGCCAAAGGAAATCTGATTAATCACAGGAAACTAAGTTGCGATACTCCAGATAAAAGAGAGTTTTTCTATTTAGCTCTTCTGCAACTCTTCAAACCTTGGTGGACTGAAATGGAATTACTTGGAGATTTTGACTGCTATGAAGATTCTTTCAATGCATGTAAAGATAGCATTGAATGTCCAAATTATCTCCAAATGTTGAACGAAGAGATTCATCAAGAAAGTACTATTGCAGCTGGAATAGCTAGAGATAGTTCTCAAGATAGTCAGAGTTCTGCTCCACATAGTCAAGATCCACTAGGAGAAGCCATACTTGAAAATAAAGCAGCAATAGCAATGAGTGAAGTGGAAACGGTGACGCAGCAAGCCCAACAGGAGAATATTGATTTGAAAAACTTAGAGAAACATCTGAATACTGAACAGAAAGAAATATATCACCAAGTTACACAACAGATACAACATGGAACACTGCATGAAAAGAATGATTGCCAATGTACATCATTTAGACCTATTCTTATGTACATCAGTGGACAAGCTGGAACAGGGAAAAGTTTATTGATTAAATGTTTGTCAAGTTCTCTACAGAAAACAACAGATTCACATTTGTCTTGTGTTGTAATTGCTCCAACTGGGTTAGCAGCATACAACATTAAAGGGATTACATTACATTGTTGTAGGAAAGTGGGTTTCTGTTGCAGTAACCCCCCCATTTTTGTCAGACTACTGATGCACGTTTTCTTGGTGTGCCCTGGGTCCCTGCCAATCAGGTGCCCAGGGCCTGTGTTCTTTCCCCAAAACTAACCCAATTGGCATCTCTGGCCATAGGTCAGCCCCTGGTAAATGGTACCACAGGTACCCAGGGCACTGTGACCAGGGAAGACCTTTAAGGGCTGCAGCACTTATTGTGGCACCCTTAGAGGCCCTGTACCTTTAGACACACACACACTGCCTTTGCAGGCTGCGTGTTTTGGTGCAGAACAAAGTAAAAAATCGACATGGCACACATCCCTGTCACCCCTCTAGCTGGGTGCCCTATGCCAGTGGTGAGGGTACAGGTGCATGAGCCCTGTACCCCTACAGTGTTGTAGTGTAGTTCCTATATCCCTGATAGGCTCTGCGCATTGGAATAACATACACTTTAGATTGGACATAGGACTGAGGTCAGTATGTCTCTATCAAGTATATTAAAATTCATTACTTGTGTGTGCCAGCTAACTCAGAGGTCACTAGAAACTTCTCGAATATACAAGAAGGGGTTAGTCTCTGACAACCGCAGAAACATGACAACTTTGTTTCCCTTTAGAATCAGAACAGTCTCAGAATCGTGGAAACAATAAATAACAGTTTCACTCAGTCAATCGTGCATGCTTCGTTTCTACAGAGTTGCACAGAAATAAAAACACAGGCGTTTCAATAAAAGGGTTAATTGAACAGTCTTATTTCTCATGCAAGAGATATAAATTGCTACAATCGTAAGACAGACTGTGACGTACAATATGTACGAGGTTAGCAGTAAGATAAAATAATTCTGCAATAGCATGGTTTGTAGCTATGACATATTTTAATCAAAATACATACATAAATAACATAAGCTAAAATGTGATACTCATCTGATGCTTATAAATTGTTCTACCCCAATGTACCTAACCTAAGTGTAGAACGAGGTTTGAAGTAGGTGTCATTTCTAAAGTATAGCTAGCTATATTTTAGTTTAGCCAAGAGTTGCCAAAAGTTTCTCTAAGTTCTAGTCAGCTCCATACCTTAGAATGAGAGAGGTGGGAATCTCCTTTCTGGACTCGATAGTCTAACCCAGCAAGAGAAGTCAGAGAGCACTGGGGCTGGATTCTCTCCGAGGAGGATGGCAGCATCAGGTCAGTGCATCAGGCTGGAACTCGATCTCCTTCCGAACTTGCCGTGGCAAGCCGCGTACTCTGGGTTGGATCGAATCCTCCGGGAACTGCAATTTGCCTGAGCAAGTGCTGTTATATTTATACCTTGAAGGTGTCTAAGAATGCCAGTATTGACGTAAAGGTCGGGCAGAAGAACGTCATGAATGAACCCCTAAGGAATAGATGTTCATGCATACTTAATGAATTCTTGGAGAAATCAATATTCAAGCTGAGGGAAATTCCTAAAGGCTTAAGGATCTGGTTTTCCAAGAATTCGTTGTGACGTGGAGGACGGATGTAGGTGGCCATGCCTGTATTTGGTTTATATGGACAATGTCTAAATAAGGGCCGGATTTCTATGGCCAAATAAGGGCAATGTGAATTGTACCTATATAAGGGCATAAATCGGGAAACCTATATACGGAATCTAAATCTGCACACAACAGTGTCTAAGTCCATTCTTAGGCATTGTAAGTGCAGTGCTGCCATTAAGAGTATATGGTGCTGGGAGCTTGTCATTACGAACTCCACAGCACCATAATGGCTACACTGAAAACTGAGAAGTTTGGTATCAAACTTCTCAGCACATTAAACCCACTGATGCCAGTGTGGGATTTAATGAAAAATGCACACAGAGGGCATCTCAGAGATGGCCCCCGAAAAACGACCTGCCTCTGGTGGGATCACTGACTGGTACACACCAGCCTGTCACCACAAGACATGTTTCTGGACCCCTAGGGTGGGAGCCTATGCTCCCTGAGCCCAGAAACAAAGCCTTTCCTGGGCGGAGGTGTTCACACCTCCCCCAGGCAAGGAAGAGTCATCTGTGGCAGGGGAGCTTCAAAGGCCTGGCAGCCTTTGCAATGTGACCCCAGCCTCTCCTGCTATCAGGAGCAGGGCCCCCTCCTGTCTCCCCCCTTTCGGTGGGAAGACAGGCGGGAAAAACTAGCCAGCCCAGGAGGTGTGCCCACCTCTGCCAACTCCACCCCTCAGGTGGGGGAGGCGAGGTGAAGCCCACTCTCTAGTGTTCACCATCTTGCAGATGACAGGCACTCCCAAATCAGGACTAGGGATTGTGCTCACTCCCCCACGTGGGTCACCCTAAGGTCAGACGCCCATTGGCTACTGACCACAAGACCCCTAAATACAGTATTTAGGGGGCAGCCCTGAACCAAGAAGGCAGATCCAGCAACCACAAGAAAAGAAGAGAAGAAGAAGGACGAAAAGCCATGCAGAGCTAACAAGAGGACGACGCCCACTAACTTGGCCCCAGCCCTACAGGCCTGTCTCCCCTCGAACCTGCTCATGCAAAACCCTGGCATGTCCAGCGGCCAGCAACCTCAAAAACCCCGGAGGACCTGCCTGCCTTCACTTTCCAAGCTGTTTCTCCCGTGAACACTGGACGTGTTTGAACTGCAGCTTCTGGTGCCAGCCAGGAACTGCGAATCCAGCCCACTTTGGACCCACCAAACCCGGCCCGAGCTCGAGTGGAAAAATACCACGAAGAGGTCCCCCCGGTGATCTTGACCGAGATCCGGCAACCCCTGACCTGCCTCAAGCCTCTAGACGACGCCTGCAGCTTCAATCCAGAGGACCCCCCCTACAACGACCAGAGCAGGTAAGAAAATCCGACGTCCCAAGGCACACCTGCACCCGACGCCCCACAGCCTTGTGTGCCCAACCCAGTGGTGCCTAACCATCCCTCAACATCCCAACTTACCCCTCGAAGTGGTGGTCACTCCTGGAAGATCCTCGTCCCCGAGCCTGCAGTGTTTCTTTGTCCCGGAGAATCTCCATTGAAATCAACAGGGCACCCGACCTCAAAACAGCACCCTGCACCCGGCTGCCCTAGTGCCGCTGAGGGTGCCCCTTTGGTGCTAACTTGGTCCCCAGCTTGCCCTGAGCTTAACCCTAGGAACTTTGCTCCCACAACCCCGTGGCCTGCTTGCCAGCAGCCACCAACCGGAGTCCCCCTATCCTCCATAGAATAACATTTGGCCTCAACACTCTTCACCCGGCCACCCTAGTGCCACTGGGGGTGCAACAACAGTGTATCACTGACCCTGGGAGACCCCTGAGTCTAACCCCAGGACCCTAACTCCAAAGACCGATTATCTACCTGGAAACCGATAACCTATTTTTCCTCATAGAATAACATTGACACTTTTTCTCCCAAAAAGTTTCTGTGTCGACTTTTGAAAACTACAAATATTCCTTAAAAATCAGCCAAATAACCAAAACGCATTATTTCAACTGTTTTCAGGAAATGTCCCAGTACTGAATCTAGGTATCCAGGACTGAGTAAGAAAAAGTATTGTTAACTTACATGCTAAGTGAATTTCCTCCCATAGGATAAAATGGGTGATTCTATGTGAAAAAGTTTCTAAGTGTCAACTTTTGAAATGCAATAATATTCTTTAAAAATCGTACCTCTAACTAAAACGCATTTACTCACCTGTTTTCAGGAAATGTCCCAGGGCTGAATCTAGGATGCAGCCCTGTGTTAGTAAAAGTAATCTGAAAAATAATTACCTGCATTTTATTTAAAACGCCCATTCATTTGAATGTACTATACCTGCAATGTGTTGCAAACTGCTTACTTAAAACTGTAGCCAAAACCAGTACAAGTTACACTGCAATTTTGAACTGTGTTCATACAAGTAATTTACTACTGAAAAGTATTTATATGCTTACCTGTACCAGGCTTGCTTGGTTCTAGAATCAAAACAACAGTATATTTTTTTATACAAAAACTATTGGCCTAAAGTTCAGTTCTTGAGTGTGTGAATTCATTTGCTGTCTGAGTGGGTGCATCAAATGCGTAACACTGTCCTCTGATACTGCCTTACTATTCGACCAAGCTACCACTTTAGAGAGTAAGGTTCTATCTAACTTTAACCTCTGCAAAACCTCCGGAGACCCTTGGACTCTATACACACTATACCTCACTTTTGTGCAATATATATAGAGCCAGTTTCTTACAATCGTCTACTTATGTTACCAGTAGAACATGAACATAAGTTGGAATATCACAAGCTATCTGGAGAAGCTTGTTTCAAAGTTTCAAGAGTACTGAAGAAAATAAAACTTCTGGTAATTGATGAGGTAAGCATGGTCTCAAACTTAATGCTTGTGTTTGTACATTTGAGGATGCAGCAGATTTTTAAAACAAATTACGATGTTTTATGTGGAGGAAAACATGTAATTGTATTTGGTGATCTACTACAACTCACACCTGTGAAAGGCCAAACGTTTTTTAAGACCCTTCTTCATGAAGACACTAAAAAATCATTGGGAAGTATTGGAAATGTGAACATTTGGACTTATTTTGAATATAAAGAACTTACTAAGAACATGCGACAAGCAAATGATGAAGATTATGGAAACATTCTTCAAAATATTAGCATTGGTGTCTTAACAAAGGATGGAAAAAATGCTTTAGAAAGTCGGCTACTAAGAAACTTGTTTCCAAAAGAAAATATTGCACCTGAAACAATCTACCGAAAAATTGCAGAAAATAAATCTATAATTTGCCTTATGCCAACACTGAAAGAATGCTCTACATTCAATGAAGAACTCTTGAAACTGGAGAATGAACCGATAATGAAAATTGTAGCAACTGATAAAATAGAACATGAAGGAGTAACTATTCTTTTGTCAGAGAAATTACAGTTAAAATTAGACTCTTTGGAAAAATCAATATCTAACACTGCTGGTTTGGAAAATACCTTATATGTATCTGTAAACTACTGGGTAATATTACGGTGTAATTTAGATGTTGAGAAAGGTTTAGTAAATGGAGCAATGGTGAAAGTTGTTGACTTTGTTAGTTATGCAAATAGAGCTGGAATTGAATTTTTGAAGATTACATTTTATCAGATTGAAGAGGTGAAACAGATTGCATGTTGTTCTGTTAGTCTCTTGCTTGTAAAAGATTTGTATGTTCGTACAAAACAGTTTCCTATTTGTTTAGCATATGCAGTGACCATTCATACATCTCAAGGTTTAAGTGTGGACAGTGCTTTGGTAAATATTGGAAGTTCTGTGTTTAAAGAGGGTATGGCATATTTTGGATTGTCTCGAGTAAGAACGTTATCCAGATTGTATTTGAGTGATTTTGATGAGCAATAGGTCAGTACAGATGTAAATTGTGTAAAAGAGTACAATAGGTTAAGAAGACTCTATGCTCCTAGCTTAGGTGAATATCCTATTTATGAAAAACGTTTTATACGTCCAAAACGAAAATATGATAAACATTTTAGTGCGGTTGCAAAGAAGAAAAGAATTGAAAAGAATGATGTGTCTGGAAAGAAAATAGAAGTGGACACGGTTGCTAATATTGTAGGATATCAGTTAGAAAATAGTTCGGGTATCAACTGTTATGCTAATGTAATCGTGAACGTTGTGTTTTTTTTAGAAAATCTAAAGCATGCAATTATGGAAAATCGAGACAAAAGATTTTGTTCTCTGTTACATTACATTTTTGAAAAGTTGAAAACTGATAAAAAGGAAAATCCAAACTGCTTCTGGCCTGCCGCATCTTTTGGATATATGTACTGGTTCTTCACAATTTACACTCAATGTACAGCAAGATGCTCAAGACTTTCTTATGTTTATGCTTGCAGTTTTGGAAGATGAAGGAATACAAATTGAAAATATATTTGGACTACGTTACAAATGGAATCATACATGTGATAGCTGTTCATTTTCATCTACCACTAAAATAGACACTGAACGAATCATATATTTAACAAAACCAGATTGCAAAACACTGTCTTTTAATGAATTAGTGAAATCAGCTAACCAAGAGATGGAATGTACTCACTGCAAATCTGAAATATTGTCAACATTATTTATAGAAAAATTTGGACAATATATAATTTTAATACTGCAACGTTGTAGACCAGATGGAACAAAAATGGAAACCAAAATTAATGATTTTGTAGCAGGTCAAGAGTCTATTTCAGGAAGAACTTTTAAAACAGTGGCTATTGTTTTCCACGGTGGACCTACTTCAACATCTGGACACTATACTATGTATTTAAAATGCAATAAAGGATGGACACTATGTCATGATGCACATTTAGAGTTCAAATATCGGTTGCCTAATGAATTAACAAATTCATATTTAATATTTTTGATGCCAAAATTCTGAGATGTCAACATGAATTTTTGAGTATATTTTGGATATTTCCACTACAAATGATTTTAGATACATCATTCGTCCTATTGGAAACATGTCAATATGAATTTAGAAGTCTATCTTGGATATCCTCATTGCAAATGTTTTCAGAAACATCATTCGGCCTATTGGGAAGGTGTGAATATGAATTCAAAAGTTTATTTTGGATATACTCAATGGAAATATTTTCAGAAACATCATTTGGCCAATTGGGAAGATGTGGATAATTACGGTTTGAATTATTGATTCTGTTCTTTCATATTGCATTTGGAAAATTGTGTTCGAAACAAGGTGATCATATATTTTATCTTTGTATTATATACTATGTTACTAAGGATATTCATTTGTGAAAATGTAAATACAACGTTGAGTTTGTTGTAGATATTTTGAAGAGAAATATGTTTTTTTTAACAATCTTATTGATTGTATTTTTTTGCCCGCTGTCATCTGATGATCAACATTGAAATCACTATGTATGGTGAAATTCAATAGAATCTGAAGACAGCAAAAAAAGGCAAATTGAATATGTGATATAATTGTATAATTATGTTGTGTTGCAAAAACTATAAAATTCTATGTAATAACAGAATTTTGTTCTTCTCTTTTGCAGACCCTACTACTAAAGTTTAAAATATTTTAAATTTACATTACAAAAAAAAAACTGAAAGAATGTTACAATTAATTTCATATCTACTTGAAAACAGGTAAGATTAATTCACCCAGGTACTACCCATGCAGTCTATCAAAGACACTGTCACTCCCCATGCACACCTCCAGACTCTCAGCCAGTACCAAATATTAATCCAATCGCTCCTCTAATATCCAAGCACTTATAAATTCACCATACACTCTCCTTGCAGTACTCTAATAATCCAGTTACTACCCATGTACTCATGCAGTGACCCAGACACTAACACATGCAGTGCTACAATCACATGTGCACTATCCATGTAGTCCTCTAACCACGTACATACTACTCATTAAATACCTTCCTTTTCCCAGGTACTTCTCATGCAGTCCATCAATCACACTTTCACTCCCCATGCACTCCTCCAGTCACCCAGCCAGTAACATATACTAATCCAATCAGTTCATTAATACACAAGCACTTGCAAATTCACCATACACGCTCCTTCAAGTACTCTAATCATCCAGTCACTACCCATGTACTCATGCAATGACACAAGCCCAACACATGCACTGCTACGATAACATGTGCACTATCCATGCAGTCCTCTAACAACCTACATGCTACTCATTCACACCTTCAATTTCCGAGGTACTTTTTCAGTCCAGCAAATACACTGTCACTCTCCATGCACACCTTCAGTCACCCAGCCAGTACCATATACTAATCCAATCTCACTTCTCCAATCACCCATCTAGCACGATGCACTTATTCAATCACTTCTCCAATACACAAGCACTTATAAATACACCATGCACTCTCTTTACAGCACTGTAATCATCCAGTCACTGCTCACGTACTCATACAATGGCCTATGCACCAACACAAGCACTGCTACAATCCTCTGTGCACTATCCATGCAGACCTCTAACCAGCTACATACTATTGATTCACTCCTCTAAATACCCTGATAGTACCCATGCAGTATAGAAACCCCCTGTCAGTCCCCATGCACTTCTCCAATCACCCATTTAGCAGTATGTACTTATACAATCACTCTGCCAATACTCAAGTACTTATATATTCACCATGCACTCTTTTGCAGCACTGTAATCATTCCAGTTACTAGTCACGTACTTATGCAATGGTGCAGAAACTAACAAGCAATGCTACAATTCTCTGTTCACTATCCATACAGATCCTTAACCAGCTGCACACTACTGATTCACTCCTCTAATTACCCATGTACTACCTATGCAGTCTAGCAAACACACTGTCACTCCCCATGCACTTACCAATCACCCATCTAGCATATTGTACTTATCCAATCACTCCGCCAATACCCAATCACGTATAAATTATCCATGCACTCTCTTTACAGCACTGTAAACATCCAGTCTCTGCTCACGTACTCATACAATGGCCCAGTCACTAAGACAAGCACTGCTACAATCCTCTGTGCACTATCCATGCAGACCTCTAACCAGCTACATACTACTGATTCCCTCCTCTAAATACCCTGGTAGTACCCTTGCAGTCTAGCAATCCTCCTGTCAGTCCCCATGCACTTCTCCAATCACCCATCTAGCAGTATGTGCTTATCCAATCACTTCACCAATACCCAAGCACTTATAAATACACATGCACTCTCTTAACAGCACTCTAATCATCCAGTTACTAGTGACATACTTATGCAATGGTGCAAACACTAACAAGCACTTCTACAATTCTCTTGCACTATCCATACAGACCTCTAACCAGCTACACACTACTGAGTCACTCCTCTAATTACCCATGTACTACCTATGCAGTACAACAATCACACTGTCACTACCTATGCACTCCTCCAGTCACCCAGCCAGTACCATATACCAATCCAATCTCTCCGCTAATACCCATTCACTCTCCTTGCAGTACTCTAATCATCCAGTCACTACCCATGTACTCATAGAATGACACAGGCACTAACACATGCAGTGCTACAATCGCATGTGCCCTCTCCATGCAGTCCTCTAACCACCTACATGCTGCTCATTCACACCTTTATTTTCTCAGGTACTACCCATGCAGTGCAGCAATCACACTGTCACTCCCTATGCACTCCTACAGTCACCTAGCCAGTACTATATAGTAATCCATTCACTCCACCAATACCCAAGCACTTATAAATTCACCATACACTCTCCTTGCAGTACTCTAATCATCCTGTCACTACCCATGTACTAATGCAATGACCCACACACTAACACATGTAGTGCTACAATCACATGTGCACTATCCATGCAGTCCTCTTACCACCTACACGCTGCTCATTCACACCTTAATTTTCCCGGGTACTACCCATGCAATCCAGCAATCACACTGTCACTCCCTGTGCACATCTCCAGTCACCCAGCCAGTACCATATACTAATCCAATCACTCAGTCAATACCCAAGCACTTATAAATTCAACATACACTCTCCTTGCAGTACTCTAATCATCCAGTCACTATCCATGTACTAATGCAATGACCCAGACACTAACACATGCAGTGCTACAATCACAGGTGCACTATCCATGCAGTCCTCTAACCACCTACACACTGCTCATTCACAGCTTCATTTTCCCAGGTACCACCTATGCAGTTCAGCAATCCACTGTCACTCCCTATGCACTCCTCCAGTCACCCAGCCAGTACCATGTAATAATCCAATCTCTCCGCTAACACCCAAGCACTTATAAATTCGCCGTTCACTCTCCTTGCAGTACTCTAATCATCCAGTCACTACCCATGTACTAATGCAATGACCCACACACTAACACATGTAGTGCTACAATCACATGTGCACTATCCATGCAGTCCTCTTACCACCTACACGCTGCTCATTCACACCTTAATTTTCCCGGGTACTACCCATGCAATCCAGCAATCACACTGTCACTCCCTGTGCACATCTCCAGTCACCCAGCCAGTACCATATACTAATCCAATCACTCAGTCAATACCCAAGCACTTATAAATTCAACATACACTCTCCTTGCAGTACTCTAATCATCCAGTCACTATCCATGTACTAATGCAATGACCCAGACACTAACACATGCAGTGCTACAATCACAGGTGCACTATCCATGCAGTCCTCTAACCACCTACACACTGCTCATTCACAGCTTCATTTTCCCAGGTACCACCTATGCAGTTCAGCAATCCACTGTCACTCCCTATGCACTCCTCCAGTCACCCAGCCAGTACCATGTAATAATCCAATCTCTCCGCTAACACCCAAGCACTTATAAATTCGCCGTTCACTCTCCTTGCAGTACTCTAATCATCCAGTCACTACCCATGTACTCATAGAATGAACCAGACACTAACACATGCAGTGCTACAATCGCATGTGCACTATCCATACAGTCTTCTAACAACCTACACGCTGCTCATTCACACCTTCTTTTTCCCAGGTACTCCCCATGCGGTCCAGCAATCACACTGTCACTCACCGTGCACACCTCCAGTCACCCAGCCAGTACCGTATACTAATCCAATCACTCTGCCAATACCCAAAAATGTATAAGTTCACCATACACTCTCCTTGCAGTACTCTAATCATCCAGTCACTACCCATGTACTCATGCAATGACCCAGACACTAACACATGCAGTGCTACAATCACATGTGCACTATTCATGCAGTCCTCTAACCACTTACATGCTGCTCATTCACAACTTCATTTTCCCAGGTACTACCCATGCAGTCCAGCAATCGCACTGTCACTCGATGTGCACACCTCCAGTCACCCAACCAGTATCATATACAGCACATGCAGTCCTCTAACCATCTATACACTGCTCATTCACACCTTCAGTTTTTTCAGGTAGTACCAATACAGTCCAGCAATCACACTGTCACTCCCCTTACACTTCTCTAATCACCCATCCAGCACTATGTAGTTTTCCAATCACTCTGTCAATACACAAACCCTTATAAATTCACCATGCATTCTCTTTGCAGTACTCTAATAATTCAGTCACTCCCATGTACTCATACAATGACCCAGGCACTAACTCATGCACTGCTACAATCCTCCATACACTACTCATGCAGACCTCTAACCACCTACTGATTCAATCCTCCAATTACTCAGGTAGTACGTATGCACTCCAGCAATCCCCCTGTCAACTTCCCATGCACTCCTCTAATCACCCATCCTGCACCATGTACTTAACCAATCACTGTGCCAATACGCAAGCACTTATAAATTCACCATGCACTTTCATTACAGTACTCTAATAATCCAGTCAGTAGCCATTTACTCATGCAATGACCCAGGCAGTAACCCTCCACTACTACAATCACTTGCGCACTACACATGCACTCATCTAGACTACTCATGCACTCCTCCCATTATCCTGCTATTATCCATGAACTCATTGAATCATGTTGCCACTTCTCAAAAATTCATAAAATAATCATGCATTACACTCGCATTCCTCCAATCACCCACATAGTGTCCAAACTCTCATGCAATCATTCAGGTAATTTATCTTTTTTTAACCAGTAGATGTGGTCCCGTAAGAACTGGGTTTTTTTGTGGTTTTTTTTGGAACAATTAAAAAAAAAAATGTAAAACCTTATTTACTTTTTTGTGTGTTGTTTATTTCAAAAACAGCAGAAAAAAATGAAGATCAGGAAATGATCTGTTGAACAAAAACAAAAGCGCATTATAAAAAAAAAAAACATTTGTGCGCTTTAAGGGCAGCTGAAATTATATCTATGCACTGCTCACCAAAACAGAGTTCAGTGGCGCACTTAATGCAACTAATAGATGCATTTTGAAACTCTGGCATGATGTGTGGCCTTGGTGTCGATCGAATTTGTCCAGAGGTTGATGGAGAACTGGGGTCTTCAAGAGCAGCAGCATTCAATTGTCTCTTGGTTTCTTCTCTAGCAAGATGCACAGCAGGCTGGATGGTCTCCATATGCCTCTTCATGGAACTCGTGCCACAAGAGTACTTTTTATCAGATCCTCTGGAGAGTATTTTGTTGCAGATGATGCAAGTTACTTTCCTCGCATTTACCTTTTTCTCCCCCCTACGGCACACTAAAAAAGGCCCAAACAATGCTTTCTCTTCTTAGCCTCTTTCTCTGCCCCATCGGTTGTTCCTCTTCAACTGCAAGAGGATCCACTTCTGCAAAACTAGAAGGCATTGCTACTTTTAAAATAAAGAAAAACACAAAAAAGATAAAAGATTTGTAAAGAGAAGGAAGAAACAGGTCTCCTCTCTGTCAAGGTAATAAAGTAAGGGAAATATTAGAAGGATGGATCCTCCCTCTTTCATAATGAAAATCATTTCAACAAATCAGATTCCTTTTTCCTTTTCCTGACATGAAATTGAGTAGAAAGCACGCGCCCGTCACGCACCCTTCGCGCACCAGTGAAAATCATATATATCATTATACACTATAAATAGAAAACTTTTAATAAGTATATTAGCAAAACTGTTCATTCTAATATCATATTCAAACTTTCTATAGTCATTTTTTCAACTTTAAAAATACGCCAAAGTCGCGACTTCCGCGCGACCCTCGGAAATACGTGGGGGGAAAGGTTGCTCAAACTAAGCGACTACATAGTACATTTTGTAACTTTACTTTCGTCGATATTATATTGAAAATAATACTTTAAAAATACGTTTATAAATAAATTTAGACAAACACTTAATGGAAAACTTTTATTTTTATGAAATTTAAAAAATATTTCATACCTTACAAATTACGCCGAAATCGTGACTCCCGCGTGAATTTTCAAAATGGCTACTGGAATGCGCGCATCCATCGTTTAGGGTGCGCAATTTCTGTATAATATTTTTTTGAAAAAAAGAATAAATATAGTTTTCCTAATTAAAAATTATTCACAACTTTTTAAAAATATATATATGTATATATATATAAAATAAAAACAATAAAATTGAGGCACATTAGACTTACATATTTTCATTTAAAAAACCATTGAAATTCACTGAAAAAACAATAGGTTTCAAGCACGTTATAGTTAAAAATTAGCATGAGATGTCATCAGTGATGTCACTGACCCTGTCATGAATGATGTAATATGTGATGTCATGAGCAGTGCATTGCGGGGGTGCGAGTTATAGTTAGCTGAACTAACTATAACACTGGAATTTCTATGGTTTTGTACGAATGAAATGTCCAACTAACTATAATGTGCCTGAAACCTATGGTTTTTTCAGTTAATTTCTAAGGTTTTTTAAATGCTAATTTC
Source organism: Triturus cristatus (assembly GCF_964204655.1). Lineage (NCBI taxonomy): Eukaryota > Metazoa > Chordata > Amphibia > Caudata > Salamandridae > Triturus > Triturus cristatus. Next base: position 1,075,315,161 of record NC_140591.1, on the reverse strand, counting down.
TAACTATAAGGTGCCTGATACCTATGGTTTTTTCAATGAATATATATATTTTTATATATATATATATATATATATATATATATATAAACATACATTTCAGGGACATTATAGTTAGTTGGACATTTCACTCGTACAAAACCAGAGAAAGTGCGCCAGTATAGTTAGTTCAGCTAATTATAGCTCGCGCCCCCGCAATGCACTGCTGATGACATCACATATTACATCACTCATGACATGGTCAGTGACATCACTCATGACATCTCAAATGACATCACTGATGACATCATCCAGTGACTGTGTGTTTCTGTAAAGCTTAAATATGTTTTATATATATGCCAAGGTGTATTGAATAATGATTGGTGTCTGGATGGAGGATTTAGGAGGTGCGTGACTGACTGTATAAGTGAGTGATTAAATGTGTCTTACTGAATGCATGGGTTAGTGACTAAACTGTGTGAATATCTGTATCAGTCTATCTGTTGTTGTATAAGCTGTTGCATGGGTTGGTCAGTAACTACATGAGTGTCTAAATGGGCTATTGATTGGTTGCCTGAATACTTGTATGGGAGACTGAGTGTGTGTGGGTGGGAGGTGTATGACTCTGTGCATAGATGTGTAAGCGGTTGATTCACTGGGTGGTATGGGTTCAAGAGTGCATGTGGAAACAGCTGGATGGGTGGATGAGTGTGTGTTGATAAGTGAGTGGATGTCTCAGTGGTGCATGTCCAAGTAACTATATATGTAAAAGTCAGTGTATGTGAGAGTTGGAGTATATAAATGACTATACGTGAGAGTCAGTGATTGTGAGAGTGGCTGAATAGATGAGTGTGTTCTTGTATCAGTGATTATATAAGAGAGTAAGTATGGGTTAGTATCTGTATGAATAAGTGAGGTGGTGTGTGTATAACCGTATAGGTGAGTAAATGGGAATGTGATAGATTCTTTGCATGACTGACTAGGTGTGTGAGTAACTCCATGGATGAGTGACGGTGTGGGAGTGTCTGTATAGGTGTATGAGTGCATATGATAGTGTTGTATTGAAGAGTGACTGCATGTATGAGTGATTGTATGGGTGAATGAGTGGATGTGTGTGGAGGCCTAGGAATCAGTGAGTGCATATGTAGTAGCTGGTATTGGTGTGTCTATGGTTTCGAAAATGGTAGTCTGTATTTTACAGTGGGTATATCAAAGGTTATATTAGAGTGTGAGAAGGTGCGTCAGCTTTTCACGTAGATGATGTCATCAGTGATGTCATTTGAGATGTCATCAGTGATGTCATCAGCGATGTCAAGGACCATGTCATGAATGATGTAATATGTGACGTCATCAGCAGTGCATTGCGGGGGCTCGAGTTATAGTTAGCTGAACTAAATATAACGTCGGAATTTCTCTGGTTTTGTATGAGTGAAATGTCCAACTAACTATAACATCCCTGAAACTTATGGATTTTTCAGCTAATTTCTAAGGTTTTTTAAATGCTAATTTCTAACTCCAACATGCCTAAAACCTATGTTTTTTTCAGTGAATTTCAATGTTTTTTTAAATGCTAATTTCTAACTATAATGTCCCTGAAACCGATGGTTTTTTCAGTGAATTTCAAAGGTTTTTTTAAATGCTAATGTCTAACTATAACATAGCAGTTGTGTTTGCAGAGTGGGGGAGAAAGGTGAGCGTGGCCTTCAAACACCTCTTAGCAATCCCACTGTGTGGAATTTCCTGGAGGTAACAGGAGGAGTAGTTAGCCCCCAATGTCAACCTTGGGGGCCAACTACCCCTTTTATTTCCTAGCCCACCAGGTACCTCCAGTAAGCGCCACAGAGCTGCGTTGCAGAGAGGTGTTAAAAAGGGCATGGCCTCAGACCACCTCTCTACAACGCAGCTCTGTAGCGCTTACTGGAGATACCAGGCGGGCTAGTTGGCCCCCAGGGACCCTCAGGATTGGAGGGGTTTTAATCCCCCAATTTACAATGTGCCACGGTGGCGTTTGCACACTTGCTACGTCAGGCCACACCCCTTCCCTGCACCGCTGTGCAAAAGCGCCCCCCGGCGCATTGTAAATTGGGGGATTAATTCCCCTTGAGTCCTGGGGGTCCCTGGGGGCCAATTAGCCCACCAGGTACCTCCAGTAAACGCCACAGAGCTGTGTTGCAGAGAGGTGTAAAAAGGGGTGTGGCCTCTGAACACCTCTCTGCAACGCAGCTCTGTGGCGCATACTGGAGGTACCTGGTTTGGAGTGTTGGCAGCCAATTAGAATGAAGCTCGTGGTCTGGAGGGCTCGCGAACCCTCCTTGGCCACAGATATCAAAACATTTTCTTTCTTTAATTTCTCAGGAACTACTAAACGGGTTTACACCATTAAAAAAATTGACTTTTTCTGAACCAAGGGCGACTATCTGCCAAATTTGGTGTAATTCTGTTCAGCAGTTCGGGCTGTAGCATTGTCTAAAGTTTCTTGTGGAAAATATAATGCGGAAAACGCATAGCATCATGGTATTTGTAGTGCAGTGCATTACTTTTTATAAATTATTTACGATTTTTTTGTATATTTTCTGTTAAAAAAATAAATTAGTTTAAAGTGCTTCAGTGCTTATTAGTGCAAATATTTTAAAGTGCAAATATATGTGCAAAATAGTGCATTGATTTAAAATGACATTATAAACAATTGTTTAAATTTTTCTAAAGAGATTTTTAGGCAAAGGAAAAAATTCCGTATGCAATTGCTTTTTTACATTTTTGCCATTGCGCTTAATTGTTCTTCAGTCTCTTCTCCCTAGTGAGTTTGATTTCATGCATTTTCTCCATATGTTTTGCAAATTCGTTGGACCGGTCATTCTTTGTGGTGGCTTTGACATGTTCCAATGTGCGTTTTTGGATTTTGCATTTTGTGATCCCAATATAATTTAATTTGCAGGGGCATTCCACTACGTAGATGACATACTTGCTCTTGCAAGTTATATGTTGCTTGATTTTCCATTTGACTCGTTTCTTGATTTCCACTTCTTTCCTTTGTTCAACAATTTTGAATGATTTACAACTTTTAAATGGCCAAAAACCTTTTATTTCGGTCCATGACTTTGTTTGTTTTGCTTTGAAGTGGCTGTGTGTTGATTTATCACCAAGGTTTGGAGCTCTTCTGTAAGTAATATTGGGATGATTTCCTATGAAGCCTGATACTGTGGGGTCTAATTTCAAAATACCCCAATGTTTTTTGATGATTCTTGTCAGTTGATTTGTTTCTGTCGTATATGTTGTTATCAGTGTAATTTTTGGTATGTCTTCCATTTTTGTTTCGATGGAATTATTTAAAATCTCAGTTCGGTTTTTGCTTTTTGCTCTTTGTAAACTTTTTTCAACAACTTTTTTTGGGTAGTTTCTCTTTTTGAATCTTGCTTGGGCTGCCGTGCTATGTTTTTCAAATTCATCAGCTGATGAGCAATTTCTCCGTAATTGTAAAAATTCACTGTACGGTATGTTCCATTTTTGATTGGTTGGGTGAAAACTGTTGGCGTGGAGAATGGCATTTGTGGCTGTTGACTTACGGTATAATGAACTTTGTAAGGTGTTTCCATCTACATAGATTTCAGTGTCTAAAAATGTTATTTTAGTAGAACTGATTTCATATGTAAATTTTAGGTTAGCCTCGTTTTTGTTCAATATTTGAAAAAAGGCGGCAAAGTCTTCCTTTGACCTATCCCAAACAACAAGTCGTCGATAAACCTGAGCCATAAAATTATTTTATCAACATATACATTATTTTCAGACTTCCAGACAATTTTCTGTTCGAACCACCCCATGACCATGTTCGCAAAATTTGGGGAAAATGAAAAGCCCATGGCTGTTCCTTTTCTTTGCCTAAAATAGTTTTTATTGTAAGTAAAGATGTTATTTTGTTGGGATAGAGAGATCATGTTGATTAGCATGGTGTTATGTTGTTGATATTGGATATTTCGTTTTCCTAGGAAAAAACTGCACGCATTAATTCCTATTTGATATTACAATGAAACAACTTCCATTGCTAATAATTTAAATTCTGGATGCCACAAAATTCCTTCCAATTTTTGTAGAAATTCTGTTGTGTCACGTAAATAAGAGTTGAAGTCTTTTACCAATGGTGCCAAGAAACAATCTATGTTGTCAGATATTGGTTCTAATATCTACCCATTTGCAGACATAATCGGTTGGCCCGGTGGATTTCATAAACTTTTATGTATTTTCTGTAGAAAATATATTTTCGCCACTGTTGGATTTTCGACTCTCAGATATTTCTTTCCATCTTCTGTAATTAGACCTTGACTTACACGAATTTTTAGATTTTTATCTAGTATCTCTTCAATTTCTTTTGTTGGATCGGTATTTAAGATTTGGTAACAAGTGGTGTCTTCATGTTGTCTATTGGCCTCCTGTACGTAATCTTGTTTGTTCTGGATTACTATGTTACCACCTTTGTCCGCAGGTTTTATTTCTATGGTGTCATCCTGCTGAAGATCTCTTAATGCATTTCTTTCCAATTTAGATAAATTATCTTTTTGATGCTGTTGGTTTAGTTGATATAGGCCATGTATTATAGCCTCATGAAAAACATCAATTTTATTTCCTGATGGCAAGGTTGGATAAAAAAAGGATTTTGGTTATTTACCACTTATTCCTGCACCCGGAGGGGGAAATAGCTCATCCAGATTTTCCGAGTTATTTACATTTTTATCATCCCCCATTGTTATCAGTGTTTCAAGGGCTTGTCTATCCTCTACCAGTAGTTCACTTGCAGGCACTGTTTCTGACATACCTCTTGTTTGTGTAGTTTTTTCTGCAAAGACTTTTGCCAATTTGAACTTTCTGATGTATTTTTATAGGTCTATGCGTGTTTGTGCAATTTCCAGGTGGGTATTTGGGCAGTAATTGAGGCCTTTCTTTAATAGGTTTTGTTCCATTTCCATGAGTTCTCTCTCATTTAAATTGATGACATTTAATTCCTAAGTGTCTGTTTCATTTACTTCCTGAATTGCTTGGTCTTGCCTCTCGTTGTCATTCCGGGGTTTCCCCCTTCTGTGTCCTCTTGGGCCTCTCCTTGTTTTCCTGCTCCTCCCCTGCCCCGTCCTCTTGCTCTCCTTCGACCGCTTGGCTTGGTTTTTTCCCAATTTTGTTGTTGAAGAGCCATGCGCATTTCCGTTAAAAAAGTGATTTTCTTGTTGCTATTTGTTGTTCCAGATGCACTTGCCCCTTCATTTTCACTTGCGTCAGTGCTTGTCAAAGATTCATAGCTTGAGAAGTCTCTGCTTGTTTTTTCCAACTGTTCCTTGCTTCTTTAATGCTCAAATTTACTCGCAAAAGTAAAAATGTGCCCCTCCTCATAATCTTTATTTTCCCCAGAAAGGTCTATTTTCGCCAGAGATTATTCCAATTCTTTCAGATCATTCTGGATCTCACTGAGCGCCTTTTCTGTATGTTTAATCAGGATCAGTATTAGACTCATTGAGGATCCCAGGAGGTGCTCCCCCCATCCTTGCAGTAGTTTGCCACTAGTATCTTGATGGCTGGGCATTAATGAAATACGCAAACCTCAAGGAATTTGTTTCACTTCTGTGTATTTTTTTAGGGTTATTAGTTCCCAACATTTATTGATCTCCTTTTTAGATAATCTTTCCCAATATCTCGGAGTTTCTTTATTGTCATTCGGATTTTTTGTATTTTAAAAAAACAAACAAAAAAAAAATTATATATATATATATATATATATATATATATATTCACTTAAAAAACCATAGGTTTCACACATGTTATAGTTAGCTGGGCATTTTCCTCATGAAAAACCAATGAAATTCCCACGTTATAGTTAGTGCAGGCAACTATAACTCACGCGACCGTAATCCGCTGCTGATGACGTCAGATATTACATCACTGTATTTACACATTTATATACCCATGTCTTCTTCCTTTTTTTTTTAGCTATACATATATTTATTTATTTTTTTCAGAAAGACACATATGTCATCAGTGATGTAATATCTGACGTCATCAGCAGCGGATTACGGTCGCGTGAGTTATAGTTGCCTGCACTAACTATAACGGGGGAATTTCATTGGTTTTTCATGAGGAAAATGCCCAGCTAACTATAACATGTGTGAAACCTATGGTTTTTTAAGTGAATTTGCAAGGTTTTTTAAATGCTAATTCCTAACTATAACGTGTGTGAAACCTATGGTTTTTTCAGTGAATTTGTACGGTTTTTTAAATGCTAAGTTACTTTACGCCGTTCGTGCCGTGCGCGCACGGTGCGCTTCGCGCACGCTGCGCGCACGGTGGGCACGCGGTGCGCTTTGCGCACTGCGCGCCCACTTCACGCAGTTCGTTCCGTGCGCGCACGGTGAGCACGCGGTGCGCTTTGCGCACCTCGCGCCCACTTTACGTAGTTAGTGCCATGCACGCACGGTGCACTTTGCGCACCGTGCTCGCACGGTGGGCACGCAGTGCGCTACGCGCACCGCGCGCCCACGTTACGCTTAATGGGCCATGTACGCACGGGGCACTTCGCGCTCCGTCCGCACAAGGAGGACACATGATACGCTTTGTTGTTACGGGTTGTGGTATACTTTGTTAATTGTCTTAATAAGCCATGCACACATGATGTGCTGCGCTCAGCATGTGCACACGGGGGGGTTGATATTGCAATTTTATTTTAAAGCATATATACCGTGCGCGCACGCTGCACGAACCTCGCAGAATTTTTTTCATTTCGATAGTGCGCGCACGCTTCGCGCACTCGGCGATTTTACGAATTATTATTTTTTTTTTTAATTGCTCTAGGGGGACCTCCTGGGACCCCTTGACCCCTGCTAGGGGGTCAGGAACTGTTCAGCTTGCCCCCTTTACATGTTTTTCTCCTTTATGTTTCAACACCCTCTCAGTGCGAGAGACAAAATGGCGACCGACACTTCCTGGTTTCGACCGATTCGAATGTTTACTAAGATGTAACAACCAATCAGAAGTGCGCTTGCGGACGGCCGAGTGCGAGCACTCTGCGCGCACGCTGCGCGCGTACAGATATATATATTGATTTAAATGCTATTTTCTCAGAAAATACTGAACAGATTTACACCAAACCTGCAAAAGGCACCAAACGGACCTTATGGCTACCTCTCTGCCAAATTTCACGTAATTCTGTTCAGCCGTTCGGGCTGTAGCTGCGACTAAAGTCCCTATGGAAAAATCCATGGGGAAAACGTGTTTTGGGACCCCCCTTTTTTCTCGGCCCCCGCTTTACGAATCACCCCGAGACTTTCAGGGTAGGAGCGGAGCGGAGCGCCCCGTTAGTTTTGAAAATTTCGCGAAGATTTGTCAATCGGCGCCAAAGTTATTCAAAATAGAATTTTGAGATTTCCTGTGGAAACTCGGTCCTAACTATAACTATCTACTGGCGATATATATTTTCCAAAGAAGTCGTTATCCAGAAATGCAGAATAACTTCCAGCGGCACACCAAAGGACGAGTTCAATAAAGATTTATTGTCTCAAAAACCAAACAGTACGACGCGTTTCGGCGAAGCCTTTGTCAAGTAAATGACCTGTGCCCAATTCCCCATAGAAATAGGGGTTACGGTTGATAGACAGTGAAAGAGTACTATCGAAATATCGGCACTCATGGGAAACAGACTGAATCATGTTGCACAGAGTTTCTTCATGATAAAAGAAATAAATACCTAAATTATAAATACATATGTATATCGACTGCATACTTCTGCAATTGCGATCATTATGCACATCATGATTCATTTTGAGCCAAAATGCCATTTTTTGGGGGGCAAATGGCTGGTTACAGCCGTGTTCTTTCAGTGCAGCAGCTGCCTTTTACAACTACACATGTATTGCTAAGGAACGAGGAGCAGACGCAGCGCTCACGCTGGGATTTAAGCGAGGGCGTCTCAGGACACGTTAACAACTACGTTGTGTTTTTTATATTACTATGAGTGAATGGGAGACAACGAGCAAGGTAGAGGCTCTTTCGCTCTTTGATGAAAGTCTGGGAACGGAACAAATTGAACTACTATCGAGTAGTGGAAGTACCACGACGGAACCATCAGTGAAACAGAAATTATTTCCAATTAACCAAAAGAGAGATTAATAAATGGTGGGAAATCACATCGCTAACTAACTACATTGAAGTTAACAGGGTACCACAGGGACTTCGAATTACAATCATCCCTACATACGAAAATCCCAACCCCGACTTATTAAAAGAGTGGGCTACTTTTATGGCCAAAACATGCAGGGGCATGCTAGAAATGTTGGTTAAGTATGCTCAAATTGACCTTGATAATACCAGAAAGGAACTGGCTGAATTGAGACAGGAATTGAGCAAATTCAAAAACAACAAAACAGTCATAGACTTTGAGAAACAGCTAACAACCAAATTGAAAAATTATGAAGATGCTATAAAAGCGAAAAAACAACGTACATTTTTGAGAGATAAGAAAGACTATGCTGAAGGCCGCATCTTAACGTATGCCAAGAGATTCGATTGGGCTCAAAGAAATCTACATATTATTCAAAGGCAAAGGGAACAGACAATTGTATCAACCGATTCTAGCTCTGATCCAAGTTCTGACACAGAAGCCCGAAGTATCCCTTTAGGTGCGAGGCCCCTTGCCTTCCTCCATGAGTTTCAAATATTGAAACAGAAGAAGGAACAGGAAGAGAAACCACAAGGAAAGAGGGGAAGAGGCAGAGGAGCAAGAAGAGGAAGAGGAACGCTCAGAAAAAATGACGAGTGAGAAACAGAAGAGGAGGTAGAACCGTCTCCACCTGCACAGTGGCATTCTCCTCAGGTGCCAAAAATCTCTCTGTTGTTAATCTATCCTCTAGAAAAATTACGAAGCAAGAAACATCGCTATTACAACTAGGCTTGTCATTTTGCCCTAACAGTGACATGGATTTTGTCTCCACTCGTATTGATTTATTTTTATACATACGGAAGCTCAAATTGATGAAAATACACAAAACTGCCATAAAAACAAAGATGCCGAGACTTGGATGTAATCTTACAGAGGAAGCATCGAATCCCAACCTGGAAGATGCCAATTTCTTATTAGAGCTACATCGAATGGAGGAAGAAATGAATGACTGTTCCCCCAGAGAAAAAAGTAGAACACTGACAACTCTGGGCCTCCAGCCAGATGCTACCTACCACACTGGAATGAGACCGAAATCAACTTTCAATCCAAATGTTCCATATGATAACATTGAAGCCTTCAGTAATGTCCTGATACAGGAAATCAAGAAAATGAGGGAACAACATCCTATATCAAAATATGATAATCTATCCATCTCCCAAAGGAATGCACTAAAGACCCTAATGGATGATAAAAGTATTATCATAAAACCTTCGGACAAGGGGGGCAATGTTGTCATTATGGATGTGGGACAATACAACCAAGAAGCATTCAGACAATTAACTGATACTTTGTGTTATGAAGAGATTAGCTGGGACACATACAGACTATCAATTCAAAAATATCACGATTTGTTGAAGGGTTGGTGTGAAATGGGGATGTTAGATAGGGCTGAATATCTCTTTCTGAAAACTGATAATCAACGCATTCCATGTTTCTATTTACTCCCCAAGATACATAAACATCCAATTAGACCACCAGGCATGCCGATAGTATCCTCCAACGGAGGATTGCTGGAAAACACTTCAATTTTTCTAGATTATTTTTTGTCACCATATGTCACCAGATTAAGATCCTATTGTCGAGATAGCACAGATTTTTTGCGTCGTATCCATGATATCACGTGGGAGGATAGCTATCACATGAGAGCACTAGACGTATGCTCATTATACACCTGCATTGAACAAATGAAAGGAGTAGAAGCATGTATGTATTTCCTAAAGGAAAGGCACATCTCCCTATGGGATTACACACAAATGTTGAGAACGATGATGCTTTATTGCCTAAATGAAAACATCTTTCTTTTTGACAAAGCCCTCTATCGCCAGAAAGCAGGAACCGCGATGGGTACCTGCTTTGCCCCTAGTCTGGCAAACCTTTTCCTTGGTTGGTGGGAGGAGCGCATAGTCTGGGTGGAGGCTAATGACAGATACACCGAACATATCCCCATCTGGATCAGGTATATTGATGACCTGTTCCTGATTTGGGATGGCCCGGTGGATCTGGCATTAGAGTTCATACATGAACTCAGTAAAAATTACCTTAATCTCAAATTCACACAGTCCATCAGCCGGTCCTACTGCGAGTTTTTGGATGTTGCCATTACCATTGAAGGAGGCAAAATGACTACGAATCTTTTTCGTGAGAAAACGGCTGGAAATACTTTACTCCATGCCGGAAGTAACCATCCTACCCCTTTAAAAAATAGCATTCCCTATGGTGAGTAATGTTATATTCTGAGTTTTACTTATTGTAATTAGCCTAGGTCTTCCTAGCTGCTCAGCCAGAGTGAGAGATGGTAACGGAATGTTGATGTGACTGTGATGAATGGAATGCCTGGGTGCCTGTGTGGGTGAGTGATGACAGTTGGAGATGGGCTGAGCAGCTAGGCAGGTTGCTCATGGTGGGGCCGTGATATGGGCTGTTACATGGGCTGACATAGAGGCTGTAACAAGGGCCTAAGATAGGCTAATGATGAAGCTGGTACGTGGCTGAACCTTGTCTGAAGTGATCTGGAACTGGAACTAATAAAGAAGGCTAGGAAACCTACAACATGGCTACAAGTGTCATCCTGTACAGATTACAACATATTTATTTTGGCGACGAGCGGGCCTGGACCCAAGCGTACTTAAGGACTGAACAGAAACCAAGGAACCACAAAGAAACTGGGAGAACCAGCGCAACTACAAAGAAACTGTGAGAACCAGCGCAACTACAAAGTAAAAAAGAAGAAATGTACATGTAACAGTATGGAGTAAAAGGCAAGCTGGCCCCACCAGTGTCCAGTCATCGGACGGCCCCAACCTGTGTCCTGCCTGATCTTACTCCATGGACTTGACCACAGGTATGGTCTGTATGTTAGGGTGTGAAATGACTGCCCGTCACCCTACCACTTCCTTTTGGATCTGCCGTATAAATGTAACTACTGCTAAAGGAAAAGTGGCTTTTCTGATGTGAGTAATGGACTAACTCAGTGAAACTTTTTCACAGGTACCACACAGGAGCAGTGTGGTTTTGCTAAGATTGGCGTTTTGTTGGCACATAGAATGTACAAGTATGCAAACTGAATGCTGTAGAAGTTATGTGCCTGGAGATCATTTTGTTTTGATCTGCTTGGTTTCTGAAGATAATCCGGAAGAGGCAAGGGAGTTAAAGGAAATGTGACGTCTGACTTTGTTGTTAGATACTGGTGTATCTCTGCCTTCATGAATCTACACAGTGCCTTGTTCTATCGTAAGAGATGTTGTGCTGGGTGTACAAGGCGTCTGTGAGGCGTGGCATATGTGTGATGGACATCGGTCGAAATACGTTGTTTATGTGCTCTCACTGCCGAATGCAGTAGACAACAGAAGGGGGCAGAAGGGGCTTAATGTCATGAGCTCTGTCGAGAGAATGGGAAGTTTTTGTGAACATTACATTTTCGTCAATGAACTGCCCTCATCTTTTTGGATTTAACAACGGTCGTTTGCAAGTTAAAATTTAAATATGCGCGTGCCACTCACATTATTCTTGGAGTTGCGCGAGTACTTTCTTCGATCCTCTGTGACGTTGACTACTGTGCAGAGCTCTGACATTAGACGCTTTGGGAGCTACAGCGTGCCGTGAGCCACCCGGCGGTCGTAATAAAAACGTGCCGCCATCTTGAGTTTGGAGGCTATCTGCGGTGTTTGACTTCGTCATTGCCATGCATGATATTTGCTGCCAACCACGATGTTCGTTTATCTTTAAATAAAGTTTTAGGATATCGACGTGATCTCAGGGGACAACACAAGAAATTTTTGTGGTATGCATCGATGTTGGGAGGAGGACCGAAGTTGCAGCACAGAATCTTCATCTCTGCCAGCAGTATAGCAGAGATTTGTTTTTTTTATAAAAAAACAGAGGCGCAGAGGAGTTGTTCAACTAAGTAAGGGTACTCTCAAAGTTCCCGCGCTGTAGTGCCAGATTCCGTGTATCGTTTACAAGCACTGTGAGTATATTGTTGAGGGGTCACGTTGTCATACTGACTGCCGCAAGCGTTGAGTGACAATTTTGGCATTTTCGTCGTGGGATCACTCTAATGTTCTGGTTGTCTTCAGGTTTTGTTTGCCCCAGCACCAGGAAACCACAGGTACTTTGTTATCCGCACTATACTTTTGGTCAATTCTTGCACACAGACGTGGGGCCAAGAATAAAGGGAATTTGATCAGTGAAACCGATAGTGCTGGAGTGATACACAGATATGAGGTCCTAACATTCTGTTGATTTAAAAAGGTGATGTTATTGCACATTGTATTACTCGGGTGAGAGGTCGCTCACCGGTGTAGGGATCAGTGTTCTGCAGTGTTCTATTTATCTCGTGATGCCACAGTTGCTTTATGCTGTTGTTAGATGGGACACCTTAGTCTCATGGTGGGTGGTCATCACAGTTTATCCCTTAGGAATAGGGGTGAGGTTGGGTTTTAGTCCCAGTTAGTGTCCTCTACATGGGGTTAGGTATATGGATTATCATCTTTATACCAGTGGGTGTTATTCCTGATGTATGTACAAGGGTACATTGTTTGTGTATGCCACAGTTTCTCTTATGTGAGGGTGGTTATGGTCTTGGTGGGTGGTTTCCCACTTCTTTGTGTTGTGTGTAAGTCGTCCTGCGCTTCACGTGTTGTTCTGTGTAAGTCGCTCTGCGCTTCAGACGTTGTATGTGTGTAAGTCGCCCTGCGCGTCACATGTTGTCCTGTGTAAGTCGCCCTGCGCTTCAGATGTTGTGGTGTGTGTAAGTCGCCTTGTGCATCACGTGTTGTCCTGTGTAAGTCGCCCTGCGCTTCAGTTGTGGTCGTGTGTAAGTCACCCTGCGCCTCACTGTGTGTATCCTCTATGTGGTCCATATTGTGGTACACGTGTATGTGTAGTGTTGGTTCACCCTTGTTGTCTGTTTCTGGCCTCGGGTGTGTGTCGTCAGGTGTGTTCACCTTTCACTACATGTATTTTAAATGTTCAGGGGGAAGGATGGGGTTATTGCTAGTTTGACGGTTTTAGTCTTCCCCAAGGTACGCAGTGTTAGTCTGCGTTGTTATGTGGTGTAATAATCTTCATGAGGGAGGATGGGTAATGTTGATGCATGTTATATTATGATATGTCGCTTTTTCCTATCTTCTCTTTAATTTGCTTTGTTCTTGCTTTAGGGATGTTTTACTTTTGGTTGCATCCTTGAGTTATGGACATTACGGTTTATTTTGTGTATAGTTCTTTGTTGTAGTAATGTAAACTTTGTTTTCATTTTAAAAGGAAAGGGATAATGTTATATCCTGAGTTTTACTTATTGTAATTAGCCTAGGTCTTCCTAGCTGCTCAGCCAGAGTGAGAGATGGTAACAGAATGTTGGTGTGACTGTGATGAATGGAATGCCTGGGTGCCTGTGTGGGTGAGTGATGACAGTTGGAGATGGGCTGAGCAGCTAGGCAGGTTGCTCCTGGTGGGGCCGTGATATGGGCTGTTACATGGGCTGACATAGAGGCTGTAACAAGGGCCTAAGATAGGCTAATGATGAAGCTGGTACGTGGCTGAACCTTGTCTGAAGTGATCTGGAACTGGAACTAATAAAGAAGGCTTTGAAACCTACAACATGGCTACAAGTGTCATCCTTTACAGATTACAACATATTCCTTCGGGCCCGAAGGAACTGCAGTACTGACAATATTTTTGAAAAAGAACAACACATCATGATAGACAGATTTAGACAAAGGGGCTACCAATATAAGATCATTGAAGCTGCCAGCAAAAAAGTCAAAGCCATTACCCGTCACGAAGCACTTTTCTCGACCAGAAATAGGCCCACAGACAGCAGCGGGGCCCCAAGATTAATTACCAACTTCAATGGGAGATCTAATCAGTTAAGGAATGTCATGAGAAAACACTGGGGACTCATAGAGATGGATCCCATTATCGGTCAGGATGTGGGAAAAGCTCCAGCAATAACCTATAGAAAATCCAAATCACTTTGAGATCATTTGGTCCACAGCTATCAGCAAATACCCAGCACTCCAACCTGGCTGGGTACGCCTAGGGGCTTTAAGAAGTGTAACTCTTGCAAAGCTTGCAAAAACAGTGTAAATCGAGACAGCTATTTCACAGGTCAAAATAGAAAAAAGAAAAGAAAAGAAAAAAGAAATCAACAAACTCATAACATGCACGAGTGAGTTTAGCATTTATGTCCTGGAATGCCCCTGCGATCTAAACTATGTGGGCAGCACCAAATTACAACTAAAAATGCGGGTGCTACAACACATAAGGGCAGTCACCAACGCAGATCTGAATTACCCTGTCGCAAGACACTTTCAAGAAAAACATCAGGGCAATGCAGACCTACTTGAATTCTATGGTATTAACAGGATCCTACCACACCCTAGAGGGGGGGACCGGGAAAAACTGCTACGAATCACTGAATCCAAGTACATCATAGATTTAAATACAAAAATCCCGTATGGCATGAATTATGGGGAGGAATTGGCAACTCATATAGGCCATAGATGATACCACTAGATGCCTCCACCCTTCTTCGTGCTCCAGTATGCTTTTTCAGCTTTTGCTGTTCCAATTCACTGAATTGCACTTTTACGAAGGTTTGTTGACACATAGTGACCACGCTGACGGGTGAGGATTCCTGTGGTTAAAAGACAGATTACTAGTATCTGACCAAGCACCCCCGCATGCCACACTATGATTAGTGTAGGTAGCCTGAATGTTATGATTCTACTACATTCAGCCTAACCCTTAGTCACTATATTCCCTCTTTCCTTCACCAATTTATTAATTATTATATATATTTTTTTTCATTTTACACATTTTCACTCAATGCATTCATACACGTTAGAATCACTGTAGACATTTATAAACTCTCCTCACAAACAGAAGTACTCCCTCGCCCTCTTTGACAGTGGGATACTATGATACCTTTGATCTATACCACATGAGATGAGAGTTGTGTGCGTTACTGATAGTACATTACTATGAATATCACTATTGATTTTGTGGTACACATGAATCATTAGGTACATTACCTATCACACATGGGCTCATTCTGTGGTTAGCGATTTGATCACAATAATTACGTAGAACTTTCCATCATTAATTGATTGTAAAAGGCACTACACGATTGGGGAACACAATCTTGCACTCATTATTTTTGCAACTGTGATGGATACTTCTTTGCATTTATTGGGTACATTACCCGTTGTTCATGGACTTAGCATGTGGTCAGCGATTTGATTGAAATTAAATCGACCAATATTAATTGATTGTAACAGGCACTGGACAATTGTGAAAATGTAAATTTGGCATTTACTATATGATTAACTCTAAGCCACCATGTAACCAGCCATTTGCCCCCCAAAAAAAACTTTTAAATACCATGTCTTGGACACGTAAGCAACCCACTGTGGTTTTTTAAGATTGACATTACCAGGGGGCACGACGGCACATCCACTTTGGAAATACTTACTGTTGAACTCGATCAACCAGAATGCTTTGCCCAGTGGGGCGTGGTATTTAAAAGTGTGCAGGTGCGCTGAAGTCATGCTGTTCAACTCCTGGGGCCCGAGCCAGTGATCAAGGGTGAATGGATACCCGAAACGCGTATGGCGAGAAGAACTTAATCTACAAGGGCAATGCTGACAAAGGTGCTTATGGGACACTACAGAATCCTCCACAAGCTGCCAAATAAATGGGTAAAGAAAACTCGATGTGTGTGGCGCCTCATTGCGTGAGCAATTTTCTGGTGGATTTGTCAGCGGTCGGCTCAGACCGCGGCTGCCCTGCTGCATATAGTGCGGATTCGTAGCGCTAAGGAAATGAAAGCGCTAAAGAAACAACGAGTCCAGTTTGGCAAGCGGCAAAAGGTGAAGGCTCTGTCTTGGACACGTAAGCAACCCACTGTGGTTTTTTAAGATTGACATTACCAGGGGGCACGACGGCACATCCACTTTGGAAATACTTACTGTTGAACTCGATCAACCAGAATGCTTTGCCCAGTGGGGCGTGGTATTTAAAAGTGTGCAGGTGCGCTGAAGTCATGCTGTTCAACTCCTGGGGCCCGAGCCAGTGATCAAGGGTGAATGGATACCCGAAACGCGTATGGCGAGAAGAACTTAATCTACAAGGGCAATGCTGACAAAGGTGCTTATGGGGCACTACAGAATCCTCCACAAGCTGCCAAATAAATGGGTAAAGAAAGCTCGATGTGTGTGGCGCCTCATTGCGTGAGCAATTTTCTGGTGGATTTGTCAGCGGTCGGCTCAGACCGCGAGGCTGCCCTGCTGCATATAGTGCGTATTCGTAGCGCTAAGGAAATGAAGGCGCTAAAGAAACAACGAGTCCAGTTTGGCAAGCGGCAAAAGGTGAAGGCTCTGTCTTGGACACGTAAGCAACCCACTGTGGTTTTTTAAGATTGACATTACCAGGGGGCACGACGGCACATCCACTTTGGAAATACTTACTGTTGAACTCGATCAACCAGAATGCTTTGCCCAGAGGGGCGTGGTATTTAAAAGTGTGCAGGTGCGCTGAAGTCATGCTGTTCAACTCCTGGGGCCCGAGCCAGTGATCAAGGGTGAATGGATACCCGAAACGCGTATGGCGAGAAGAACTTAATCTACAAGGGCAATGCTGACAAAGGTGCTTATGGGGCACTACAGAATCCTCCACAAGCTGCCAAATAAATGGGTAAAGAAAACTCGATGTGTGTGGCGCCTCATTGCGTGAGCAATTTTCTGGTGGATTTGTCAGCGGTCGGCTCAGACCGCGAGGCTGCCCTGCTGCATATAGTGTGGATTCGTAGCGCTAAGGAAATGAAAGCGCTAAAGAAACAACGAGTCCAGTTTGGCAAGCGGCAAAAGGTGAAGGCTCTGTCTTGGACACGTAAGCAACCCACTGTGGTTTTTTAAGATTGACATTACCAGGGGGCACGACGGCACATCCACTTTGGAAATACTTACTGTTGAACTCGATCAACCAGAATGCTTTGCCCAGTGGGGCGTGGTACTTAAAAGTGTGCAGGTGCGCTGAAGTCATGCTGTTCAACTCCTGGGGCCCGAGCCAGTGATCAAGGGTGAATGGATACCCGAAACGCGTATGACGAGAAGAACTTAATCTACAAGGGCAATGCTGACAAAGGTGCTTATGGGACACTACAGAATCCTCCACAAGCTGCCAAATAAATGGGTAAAGAAAACTCGATGTGTGTGGCGCCTCATTGCGTGAGCAATTTTCTGGTGGATTTGTCAGCGGTCGGCTCAGACCGCGAGGCTGCCCTGCTGCATATAGTGCGGATTCGTAGCGCTAAGGAAATGAAAGCGCTAAAGAAACAACGAGTCCAGTTTGGCAAGCGGCAAAAGGTGAAGGCTCTGTCTTGGACACGTAAGCAACCCACTGTGGTTTTTTAAGATTGACATTACCAGGGGGCACGACGGCACATCCACTTTGGAAATACTTACTGTTGAACTCGATCAACCAGAATGCTTTGCCCAGAGGGGCGTGGTATTTAAAAGTGTGCAGGTGCGCTGAAGTCATGCTGTTCAACTCCTGGGGCCCGAGCCAGTGATCAAGGGTGAATGGATACCCGAAACGCGTATGGAGAGAAGAACTTAATCTACAAGGGCAATGCTGACAAAGGTGCTTATGGGACACTACAGAATCCTCCACAAGCTGCCAAATAAATGGGTAAAGAAAACTCGATGTGTGTGGCGCCTCATTGCGTGAGCAATTTTCTGGTGGATATATATATATATATATATATATATATATATATATATATATATATATATATATATATATATATATATATATGAAGATAAGTCCTGAACTCCCAATCGAGCTGGGGAGTCTAGAAACAGGTACGGACCACGAAACCCACACGTTGTTGTTTGTCCAATAAGAGTACGCCAAGCAGTTTAAAGTTTCATTTCATTTCTGATTTATTCCATATAAGTCAGACAAGTGTCCGCCTCAGACGCGTTTCGATCGCCTCCGCGATCTTGATCACATGACGCGCTGAGACCGGACCTTCCTTAAAAAGGTAGTTACACCCAATCAGTTTCTTCGTGCTAAATAAACATAAACAAAATACTAGAGAACCGAGTAATCACCATGAATCTGATGTGAATTAATTTCAAAGAGTTCAACACTCCGACCATTCACTAAAAATAGTACAAATCATAATGAATGAGCATACAATGACTGTAACAAATATCCGGCAAGTGCCCCAGAATTAATTAAATACAGTTGTATATCCCAATCAAAATTGAAATAAACTAAAACACTTAATCCACGTTTCATTGGTTGAAAATGATGCAGTTTCAGGCTCATATTCTCTAGATAAAAGCTTGGAAATTAAGTAAACAATGATTGCTTAAAGTCCCAAAATGTAGCAAATATAAGGATGAAAAAATTTTTTTTTAAAGTAATAAAACAGTGTGGGGAAAGAAAAAGGAGAGGGAAAGAATGAGGTGAAACAGAAGACAATAAAGAAAAATAATCTTGAAGAAATAAATTTGATATTGAAACTGCCATGGAAGCATAAAACAGCTAGATGTATATGTGACTGATCCAAAAATATATAATTCATCAATATAGAAACAACAAATCCAAAGGATCATATATCAAGTTAATACACTCATTATAAAAAATTGTGCAGATCCTCACTTGTATTCATCCCATTTGGCATTTTAGTGTCAAGCAATAGGATGAAAGAGGATTCTAACTGGCGAAGTAATTTCTCTCTGTTACCCCCACGGATGGAAGGGGGCACTGCCCCAATGACAAAGTATTTTAAGTCACTGATTTTGTTGGAATGAACGGCTTTAAAATGTCGGGCAACAGGGTACGTGGAATCCGAGTTAACAATCGCACGAAGATGTTGCAAAATGCGATTGAAAACCGGTAATTTTGTGCTGCCCACATACTTGAGATGGCAAGTGCATTCAAGCACATAAACCGCATGGTCCGTGCGACAGGTGTAATGGTGTATTATTTGTATTGGAATGTTACTGAACGCTGTGGTGTATTCAGAAACATTAGTTCCAAATTTGCAAGCACGGCATGAAGTACATTTGAAAAAGCCAGAACGTGATAACCAAGTGACCGTTTCCGTGACTTCAGGATTAGATTTAACTAAAGCATCCCTCATAGAGGGTGCTCTCCTAAATGTGATGTTTGGTAAGTCAGGCAACAGAAATTTAAGAGTCATGTCAGTTAGGACAATGGGCCAGTGTTTGTAAATGATACCCCGGAAATTTTTTGTGTTGTTTACAGAAAGTGGTAATTAATCTGATTGGTTGCGTAACCTCATTCGTTGCTACACTCTCAAAAACTGTGGTGTGGGGTTGTTCAATGGGAAGGCAGGTTTCACGTGAGCAACGATTAGCCTTATCAAGTGCTCTTTTGAGGTTAGCTTGATTATAACCTCGGGCAAGGAATCGATTAAAGGCTTCCTTCTGACATTGTACAAGGTCAGACTGACGGCAGCAAATACGCCGTAGGCGAAGAAATTCCCCATACGGTATGCTGTATATGAGGTGGGGTGGATGGGCACTACTAGCATGTAAGATGGAATTCCCAGCTGTGCTCTTCCTGTGTAATTTGGTTTCTATGTGGTCGTCTGAAATAAAGACCTCCACATCCAAAAATTCCACCCTGTCCTTACTGATGTTGGCCGTGAATTGTAAATTCATAGTGTTGGTATTAATTGAATTTACAAAAGAGAAAGCCTCCTCTTGAGATCCTTCCCAAACGATAAAAATATCGTCTATGTACCTGCCATAGTATCGAATGTGTGAATCCCACACATTCTTGTGTTTGACTCGGAGGACATGTTCCTCCCACCAACCCACCAAAAGGCAGGCATAGGTTGGGGAAAAACATGCCCCCATGGCCACGCCCCTGAGTTGCTTGTATAAAACTTTATTGAAGAGGAATACATTGTTGTTAAGGCAAAGGTCAATCATTTGTAGGAGCATGACATTATGCTCTTTGAAATTGATGGAGCGAAAACCCAAGAAATATTCTACAGCTTCCAATCCTTGTGAGTGTATTATGCTCGTATAAAGGGAAGCAATGTCTAGCGTGATCAACAAGAAATTCGGTTGCCAATGAATTTCTTGTATTTTCTTCAAAAAATCGCCAGTGTCCTTAATAAAGGACGACAACGCAGTCATGTGTGGCTGAAGAAAATAGTCAACATACTTGGACATGGCTTCCAAAAGGCTCTTCCTGGCAGAGATGATGGGTCTGCCAGGTATAGGATGAGTTCCCTTGTGAACCTTAGGGATGAAGTAAAGGGTGGCAGTAGTTGGATAATCATTTTTGAGAAATAGATACTCATTCTTAGAGATAAGCCCCATTCTTTTCCATTGTGCCAGCATGGAGGAAACAGTTTTTTTAAATTGTGTGAGATAATCTCGACCTACTTTGCAATAGCAGGCAGTATCCGATAAGTGGCGTTGCGCCTCCTGAAGATACTCAAGTTTAGGCCATAAAACTATGTTCCCTCCCTTGTCAGCACCCATGACCACAATCTGACCATTGTCACGTATCTTTTTGATTAATGCCCAATAATTCCTCAATTTCCAATCAATTTTACCACATTTGGAGTGAGTCAACAAATTTAATTTTTTCAAGTCATCAATTACCATGTCACTAAAAACATCTACAGAATCTTTAGGCATCATTGGGTAAAAACAAGACGGAGGGCGAAACGGACTGGCAGCCGCCAATCCCGTATTAATCCCTTCGAGTTGTTCACAATCATTGTCACAAATTGGAGAGTCCGAGCTTTCCTTAGCCAGGGATTGCATCATTTGAATCATGTTGGAGTCCCGAACTTGTAAATCATCCAGCACAGTGTTAGAGGTAGTGGCCTCAGTGGTAGATTTGTTAAGTTGGAAGAACTTCTTTAATTTGATCTTACGAATAAATTTGTAGACGTCAATGCGTGATTGTTTATATGAAAAGTTAGACTCAGGACAAAATGACAAACCAAGCATTAATAGTTGTTTCTCAGCTTCAGATAGTATCGTGTCCGTTAAATTGATAATGGTATTGTCATGAGAGTCTAACGTTTCCATTTCCGTCCTCCTCTGCCCCTGTTTGATGGCCTTGAGGCGCTGCCTGCGCCTCTCTCTCCGACGCTTGCTGCTGCTGCGCTGGTTTGGCTCTGGGGGTTTCTGGGGCGTAAGGTTGCTCGCCTGTCCATAGTTAAAAAATTAAGCTCCTCCCGAGAAGAACTTAATCTACAAGGGCAATGCTGACAAAGGTGCTTATGGGACACTACAGAATCCTCCACAAGCTGCCAAATAAATGGGTAAAGAAAACTCGATGTGTGTGGCGCCTCATTGCGTGAGCAATTTTCTGGTGGATTTGTCAGCGGTCGGCTCAGACCGCGGCTGCCCTGCTGCATATAGTGCGGATTCGTAGCGCTAAGGAAATGAAAGCGCTAAAGAAACAACGAGTCCAGTTTGGCAAGCGGCAAAAGGTGAAGGCTCTGTCTTGGACACGTAAGCAACCCACTGTGGTTTTTTAAGATTGACATTACCAGGGGGCACGACGGCACATCCACTTTGGAAATACTTACTGTTGAACTCGATCAACCAGAATGCTTTGCCCAGTGGGGCGTGGTATTTAAAAGTGTGCAGGTGCGCTGAAGTCATGCTGTTCAACTCCTGGGGCCCGAGCCAGTGATCAAGGGTGAATGGATACCCGAAACGCGTATGGCGAGAAGAACTTAATCTACAAGGGCAATGCTGACAAAGGTGCTTATGGGGCACTACAGAATCCTCCACAAGCTGCCAAATAAATGGGTAAAGAAAGCTCGATGTGTGTGGCGCCTCATTGCGTGAGCAATTTTCTGGTGGATTTGTCAGCGGTCGGCTCAGACCGCGAGGCTGCCCTGCTGCATATAGTGCGGATTCGTAGCGCTAAGGAAATGAAAGCGCTAAAGAAACAACGAGTCCAGTTTGGCAAGCGGCAAAAGGTGAAGGCTCTGTCTTGGACACGTAAGCAACCCACTGTGGTTTTTTAAGATTGACATTACCAGGGGGCACGACGGCACATCCACTTTGGAAATACTTACTGTTGAACTCGATCAACCAGAATGCTTTGCCCAGAGGGGCGTGGTATTTAAAAGTGTGCAGGTGCGCTGAAGTCATGCTGTTCAACTCCTGGGGCCCGAGCCAGTGATCAAGGGTGAATGGATACCCGAAACGCGTATGGCGAGAAGAACTTAATCTACAAGGGCAATGCTGACAAAGGTGCTTATGGGGCACTACAGAATCCTCCACAAGCTGCCAAATAAATGGGTAAAGAAAACTCGATGTGTGTGGCGCCTCATTGCGTGAGCAATTTTCTGGTGGATTTGTCAGCGGTCGGCTCAGACCGCGAGGCTGCCCTGCTGCATATAGTGCGGATTCGTAGCGCTAAGGAAATGAAAGCGCTAAAGAAACAACGAGTCCAGTTTGGCAAGCGGCAAAAGGTGAAGGCTCTGTCTTGGACACGTAAGCAACCCACTGTGGTTTTTTAAGATTGACATTACCAGGGGGCACGACGGCACATCCACTTTGGAAATACTTACTGTTGAACTCGATCAACCAGAATGCTTTGCCCAGTGGGGCGTGGTATTTAAAAGTGTGCAGGTGCGCTGAAGTCATGCTGTTCAACTCCTGGGGCCCGAGCCAGTGATCAAGGGTGAATGGATACCCGAAACGCGTATGACGAGAAGAACTTAATCTACAAGGGCAATGCTGACAAAGGTGCTTATGGGACACTACAGAATCCTCCACAAGCTGCCAAATAAATGGGTAAAGAAAACTCGATGTGTGTGGCGCCTCATTGCGTGAGCAATTTTCTGGTGGATTTGTCAGCGGTCGGCTCAGACCGCGAGGCTGCCCTGCTGCATATAGTGCGGATTCGTAGCGCTAAGGAAATGAAAGCGCTAAAGAAACAACGAGTCCAGTTTGGCAAGCGGCAAAAGGTGAAGGCTCTGTCTTGGACACGTAAGCAACCCACTGTGGTTTTTTAAGATTGACATTACCAGGGGGCACGACGGCACATCCACTTTGGAAATACTTACTGTTGAACTCGATCAACCAGAATGCTTTGCCCAGAGGGGCGTGGTATTTAAAAGTGTGCAGGTGCGCTGAAGTCATGCTGTTCAACTCCTGGGGCCCGAGCCAGTGATCAAGGGTGAATGGATACCCGAAACGCGTATGGCGAGAAGAACTTAATCTACAAGGGCAATGCTGACAAAGGTGCTTATGGGACACTACAGAATCCTCCACAAGCTGCCAAATAAATGGGTAAAGAAAACTCGATGTGTGTGGCGCCTCATTGCGTGAGCAATTTTCTGGTGGATATATATATATATATATATATATATATATATATATATATATATATATATATATATATATATATATATATATATATATATGAACACAGAGTTTGTAGCTGTTCCCAAGCCTCTAATTCGGCGGGCTCACGGCTGGGGTAGCCACCCCCAAAATTCTCACACGTTCAGTCCGGCGCAATCCTTCCCAGATGTATCAAAGGAATCACACAGGAGCCGTGGCCTCTATTTTCAGTGCAGATTTATTGCAGACACAAACGTCCTACGCGTTTCGGAGTAGAACACTCCTTCGTCACGGGCAAACTTTGTGCATTTCATCTTTGTTAATAAAGTAAAACAACATGTCACGTGATACAATAAACATAAACAAAATACTTTACCATATTGTAAATCATATGAGTATTTCCAGTTTTTTGAAGTTATTTTAAGGTTATTTCGTGTAAATGGTAAGTACAATGACTAGCATATCAAGAACAATGTTTTTTTACATGATTGGAAAATCCATAGTTTACGAGTAACACGCCCAAATGGCGCGTTCGAGTGGCATGTAACAGTAAAATCATCTGTCAAATGATTATCTCGGTATTTGATTCCCAAATGGGATGAAAAGTGCTCAATTTTGGTCGAAAAAATGACAGTAGAAATAAACATACCGTACAAATAAATTAATGTCGGCCGTTCTGGGACTTGAACTCATCATGTTCAAAAGTAAAACAGAGGTGTATTAGTCCATAGTGCTACGGGAGTATTCTCTCTTACCTCCCCAAAAGAGTGCTATTTGTGCTGGGCTGACTTTAAGAATAGATAAAAAATATATATATAATGCAGACAGCCTAATTATACAGACTGGTATCCTGCTGCATACATTTGACCGCCCCAGTGGGCCGGACTGAACGTGTGAGAATTTTGGGGGTGGCTACCCCAGCCGTGAGCCCGCCGAATTAGAGGCTTGGGAACAGCTACAAACTCTGTGTTCATGTCGTAAAAAGACCCTTGCCCACACGAAGGACACCGCCTGAAATACAGCGGCAGGAGGAGTGCCTACCCGGAACACCAGTCGAGCTACGAGGAAGGGAAGCAGGGAGCTGCGTTCTCTGATATCGGACCTGACGGGTGAGTGGAAGTGAAACTCCATAGAAGTTGCTATCTAGGCGGAAGGGAGATCGTGGTAATCGGCATTCAGGCGCGAGTGAACGACACTACTCACAGCGCCAGTGAAAGTGCAGCCCGAGAAATATATCGGGAAGTACGAGTGTATGTTACACCGTAAAAACAATGGCGGACACTAGAAACAGCAAGCGGAAAGCAGCAGCGGTGCAACTTTTTGACAAAACGGCTCGCACTGAGGAGGGTGGACAGAAAATCATTCCCGCCCCCAATTTGATAAAAGATAAAAGAAAACTGTGGGACACGTTGTGGAAAGTACTTAAAAAAGAGCAGTCCAAGTGGTGGGAAGCGACAGCTTTGCAACACTACGTGGACTGCAATCGCATACCTCGGGGGTTGCGTATATTTATAACCCCAACACTCCAGCAACCTGATCCGGAATTGTTATCGGAGTGGATGGAAAATAATCATATATGCTCCATGAACATGTTGAAGATATTAATCAAATTTGCCGAAAAGGAGAGCACAAAACTAACTCTAGAGAGTGAAGAAATAATTGTGAAGCTGAAAGAGTTATTGAGCGAAGAAGAATTTGAGACTGAAATGGAGAAAATGAACAAAAGATTGGGAAAACTAGAGGATGAAATTAAAATGAAAAAATTATCCAAATTCGAGAGAGACGAAATTGACTACAAAAATGGCCAGACACTAACCTTTGGCAAAAAGTTTGAGAAATTAAGAAATGAACAGACAAACCAAGCCAAACAAATTGCAAAAATAATACAAGGAGCAGAAGGAGGAGATGAACCAATGACATTAAGCAGTGGAGTATCTGAAACAATGGAACAAATCCGGCAATGTGATTCAGAAACAACTAACAATGTACAAGAAAACGAAGCAGAAGCATTAAAAGCCCGATTTTTAAAGGAGTACGAGTTGCTGACAATAGACAAGTCAAATACAATGACCATCAGCGACAGCCCGGCAAGAGGTCGTGGAAGAGGAGGAAGAGGAGGCAGAAAGCTAAATTATTCCATGCAATCAGACAGCCCAGTGGGAACAAGAACAAGGGGCAGGTTTGCCAAGAAAACATGAAAACGCGAACCGTGGTAAATCTTTCTAACTACAAACTAAGTGATGTTGAATTAGATGTTTTAATGTTAGGCTTATCATTTTGCCCTACATCTAGATTCAATTATACAGAAAGTAGGATAGATTTATTCCATTACATAAGAAAGTTGAAACTGAAGAAATGGTTTTCTAATAAGCCTAAAAAACAGCCTATTGAACAATCTAGTGTACAATTGGATGTTCAAATAAAGGACATAGAGACTTTCCAAGTGGCTCAAGAACTGGCAGGAATAGTGGACACGGCCTTTCCTGTAGACATGATGGCTGAAACTCCTTTTAAACCTAAATCTGTGTTTCTGCCTCAAATTAACTGTGAAGCAATAAACTGCTTTGAGAAAGGGATGGTCAATGAACTAAAAAAATTGAAAAACCACAAAATATACCAAAGAACAAACTTAAACCCTCATCAACTCAAAGCAATGAATGTACTGGAATCTAATCATGACTTCGTCATAAAGCAGAGTGATAAAGGGGGAAATGTGGTTATCTGGCCTGTGGACATGTACAAACAAGAGGGACTGTCACAATTGTCTGACACCAGTAGGTATTGTCAAACCACTAGATTAATTTACAATCAAGCAATGTCTACAGTGGCAAAACAGATCACTGAGTGGAAAGATGCATGCATGATAAGCTTAGATGAATTTTCCTATTTGGCATGCAAATACCCCAAACTACCTGTATTATATCTGCTACCGAAATTGCACAAGAATGCCCAACGGCCACCAGGGAGGCCCATTGTCTCTTCATGCGGTAGTGCGTTGGAGAACACTTCCAAATATGTGGACTATTTTCTCCAACCCCTGGTTCAATCCCTCCCTTCCTATGTCCGTGATACTAGTGACTTCCTTAAGCATATATCTGGCATAGAATGGTCTTCAGAATATCTCATGTTAGGACTAGATGTTTGCAGTCTTTACACTAGTATTCCGCAAACTTTAGGCCTAGAAACATGCAAATACTTTCTCCATAGCAGACCAGCAAGTTTTTTACATCATACAGAGATGTTGCTCAAAATGATTGAAATGTGTTTGAATAATAATTTTTTCCTTTTCGATAAAAACATCTACAGGCAAATCCAGGGGACGGCCATGGGAACCTGCTTCGCCCCCAGCTTTGCAGGTCTTTACCTGGGCTGGTGGGAGGAGCAGGTGGTCCACAACATCGAACTCTTCAAGAGCCATGCCGTCCTCTGGCTACGCTATATAGATGATATCTTTTGTGTGTGGAGTGGCACTGAGGCACAAGCCATTGAATTTGTAGAGACCCTCAATACTAACGAAATGAATCTCCAATTCACACACCAAATTAGCAAAGACACCATGGAATTCTTGGATCTTAAACTTGAGACAAAAAATAACACCATAGAAAGTTCCTTATTCAGAAAATCTACGGCTGGCAACAGTCTACTTCACGCTGACAGTTGCCATCCGCATAACCTTATACAAAGTATACCCTTTGGGGAGCTATTGCGGGCACGCAGAAATTGCAGTACTATCAGTAAATTTGAAAATGAAAAATCTATCATGCAAGAGCGTTTTTTGGCACGTGGCTACAGTGCTAAAACAGTGAAAAAGGCGATTAATAAAGTAGAAGCTCTTAATCGCCAGGAACTTCTTTTCCCTACGGAAACCGTTCCAACCATTAAGCCCAAAGATACTGTAAGGTTTATCACTACCTACAGCACCCATGCATGGGAGGTCAGGAGGAGCCTAAAAAAGTTTTGGGAAGTGCTCAAAACTGATAAGGACTTGAAAGATTATATAGGTGATTATCCATCTCTCACTTTTCGTAAACCTAAATCATTGAGAGACCAATTATGCAATAACATGATCCCCAATCCTAGAAAAGAGAATGCGGTTAAGGGTTTTTTTACATGCAACCAATGCAAGGCGTGCAAATACAGTTGCAGCTTAAAATCAGTGAAATTCAGCAATAATGAGGCCCCTTGGGTCATACAAAAACATCTAAACTGCAATACGGAATTTGTGGTGTATATTCTCAAATGTCCATGTTCCAAATACTATATAGGGAGCACCATCCATTCAGGAAAGAAAAGAGTGTTGGAGCATTTGAGGGCTATCAACAAAAATGACAAAACATATCCAGTAGCCCGGCATTTTCAAGATAACCACAACAGTAATGCCAGTCTTGTCAAATTTGCTGCAATTGATTGTGTTTTTCCTAATACAAGAGGTGGCAACAGATTGCTAGAACTTAGAAAATTGGAATCCAAATTTATTATTAGATTCAATACCATGGTGCCCCATGGGTTGAATATGGATGAAGAGTTATCAGTGCACTTACATTAAAATATAAAATATATGTTTGGTTCAATAGGTCCATGCATACCTGCTGTTGTTTCTGCTTGCTGTTTTTTAGAAATTTTGTGTGACCTTTTTAATATTTCATGTAATGATATGAAGATTTTAATAGACATTCTGTCTTTTTTTAAGGTAACAGATGCTTGGAGAAGTAGATGAATTGGCTACCCTCTGAACAGTTTGCCCACATGGGCAGCACCTAAGGGAAATCCTTTTATTATGATTTGGCCCACTGGGGCAGTATTGAACTGAGTTAATTAGCATGAAAAAGTCTCAGAACCCTCATGTTCTTTAAATCGATTTGACAGACTCCATGATATTGATGAAAACTGTGTGTAGCCAGAGTGCGGATATTTGTACAGGCTGGGTTTTTCTTTAGAATTTGTATGGTACTTACCAAACAATTACGGATTTGTTCGATAAAGTTTTTTGCTTTTGAAGTTTAGGAATTACCAGCAGTATTCACTTATTGAATCTACTGGTTACCAGCAATAACTTAAAAACCATGATCCAATGGTTTTTGATTAATGCATGCCCACTGGGGCGGTCAAATGTATGCAGCAGGATACCAGTCTGTATAATTAGGCTGTCTGCATTATATATATATTTTTTATCTATTCTTAAAGTCAGCCCAGCACAAATAGCACTCTTTTGGGGAGGTAAGAGAGAATACTCCCGTAGCACTATGGACTAATACACCTCTGTTTTACTTTTGAACATGATGAGTTCAAGTCCCAGAACGGCCGACATTAATTTATTTGTACGGTATGTTTATTTCTACTGTCATTTTTTCGACCAAAATTGAGCACTTTTCATCCCATTTGGGAATCAAATACCGAGATAATCATTTGACAGATGATTTTACTGTTACATGCCACTCGAATGCGCCATTTGGGCGTGTTACTCGTAAACTATGGATTTTCCAATCATGTAAAAAAACATTGTTCTTGATATGCTAGTCATTGTACTTACCATTTACACGAAATAACCTTAAAATAACTTCAAAAAACTGGAAATACTCATATGATTTACAATATGGTAAAGTATTTTGTTTATGTTTATTGTATCACGTGACATGTTGTTTTACTTTATTAACAAATATGAAATGCACAAAGTTTGCCCGTGACGAAGGAGTGTTCTACTCCGAAACGCGTAGGACGTTTGTGTCTGCAATAAATCTGCACTGAAAATAGAGGCCACGGCTCCTGTGTGATTCCTTTGATACATCTGGGAAGGATTGCGCCGGACTGAACGTGTGAGGATATATATATATATATATATATATATATTTTAAAAAAAATGTTTGAATAGTGCCATACCCTGGTAAATATGAGGCTGTTCAGCTCTCTCCCGTCCACGCAACGATCACAGAAACTTTCCTTCCTTGCTACATTGCATGAACGATTCCTAAATGCGCTACCTGATCTGTGTGATTTTATGGGTAAAGGTTGTGCATAATTCCAAGATTGCTTCCCTGATATTATGTGGTCGTATAACCTAGTGTAGCAGGTAATGATCAGTTGTGTTCTGACCGGTTCCAGATGGGGCCCAGGCTTTCCCGCAGTGCCAAATATTCCCCCTTCATTGAAACAATCCTTTGTGATAAATACAATTTGAGGAGTTGTGCAGAGGTTTGTAGCTCCCTCGTCCTGTTCATGTTGCTCCAGCATTGTAGTGGTGTTCCTTTCGTCAGCGATAAATTCCTAAAATAATGGCCCCGTTGGGAGGAGCGCATTTTGTTCTCCGATAATGTGATTTGCCCACAAAGACAGGCAGAGTTTATGACTTTATATTTCACTTTGTCATCAATTGGAAAGCCCGCGCGCTGGCAGAAACGTAAATACCAGCGATAAATTTGCCGCAAATGGGGCAACGCGCTGTTCCGGAACGCGGGGGTCGGTGTGAATTTACAAGCTGCGTGTTGAGCCTTTGTGAATAACGGCGTCACTGGTGGCATAAAACACCCCGGCAAACGAGAAAAGTAAGGCTTTTTCTGTGATTGAGAACTGCTGCGCCTGACTACTTCGTTTAAAGAGCGAAAATTACCGTTAATAGCAATAATAAATATCGGCGATTGGATTTCGGTGTACCGGCTCGGAGGGATTCAAGCAATCTGATAATTAAAAATATGTCTTGGAAAACGCGTATCCTTATTCACAAATGCTTAGCATAATAATGTGAGGAGCATCTCAAACCAAGCATATCGCATGAGCACATTGCGCGCTTTTCACAACACTGTTTGGATATGTTCTCTTTGCAAGCTGTCAACAAAGTTATCAGTAAATAAATTGCCTTCTGCATGACTACCGGCCTGCCCAAGTACCAGCACGCAGACAAAGTATGTGTGTGTGTGTGTGTGGGTGGAGGGGGGGCCTGAGGTAAAATCAAATCAACAAATAATATGTAATTTCGCTGCGAGTTACAGTTTAGCAGTTCAAGTGATAATGTACAAGGATATATTTCATGATGTAGGTTGTTTCACTCGAGGATGCTGTATAACATAGTTTGTAAATGTAATGGTATTGCATTTGTATAGCGCTTTCTACCCCTGACGAGGCGCTGAAGCACCTTGCGGTGAGTAGCACTCTACTCCGGAACCCAAAAAGGATTAGTGGTAAATTGAAATTGGTTTAGGGAATTATGAAATTAATTTGAGCAGTGGACATGTTTGTCTGTCGGTTGGATTTAAAAGGATAGTGGAGAGATAGAAAACAGAAGGGTCTAGAACATAGGTACTAGCAAACATTTTTCCAGGGGCCACAAAGTATGGTCTATGGTGTGCCGGAGGGCCGCATTGATGCCAGAAGTGTGGGAGAGGGTCTCTATGGGGAACAGGGTAAGGGGGGCATAGGCGAAGCAAAACATGTACATGGTGTGGTCAGTGAGCCATGGAGTTTTATTGAGGGTTTAATTCCATACTACCTTCTAAATTAAGCCCCTAAGGCCTTATTTATGAGGCCTTGCGGCAGTTCTGCGCTACCGTTGCGTCACTTTTTGTTATTCATCAGCGGCGTAAACATGACCCCTGTTGCGCCCTATTTACAAAGTGACACATCGAAGCAGATGCCTCACGTTGTAACCCCCTGCGCTACATTATACCTGCGTCAGGTATAATGTATGCGGGGGGGGTTCCCAAGCAAGTAAGCCTCGTAGAAGTGACGCAGTGAAATCTATGAGATTTCACTGCGCCACTTCTAGGACGCAAATGCGTCAAAACTTTACGCCTGCCACATGGCAGGTGTAAGGGGGATGCAGTGCTATGCCCATAGCCCTCCCCCCGTTTTGCTGGTGTTGCGTCATGCTTCTGACACAACTCCAGCAATGCGTCATTTTTGTGGCGACAGATACGTCAGTAAAACGGACGTATCTGTCATTCCTTGCAGCATGATGCGTCATACAGTAAATATGATGTATCCATCATGTCACAAGGAAGGCGCAATGAAATGTGACGCATCGCTGTTTTCACGCAGCGATGCATCACTTTTCATAAATGAGGCCCCTAGGCTCTGGAAGAGTCATTGTTATGTAGTATCTGAATCGCTGCCCCTCTATCGCATCTTGGGGTAAGCCTTCTCTGCTTGCAATCGCTACCTTGGGAGAGACAAGTGTGAAAAAAGGGAGCAACTTGATTATTGAATCGGAATGACATAGAATTGCACGTGAGTCCAAAAACCCTGGGATCAATCTCGGTCCCCCACTTGACCAAATTGTGTGATCCTAGGCAAATGCTTTATTTCACTTTGCCTCCTTTTTCTTCATTATTACATTTAAGAGCACCTTGAAATACTCAAGTTCTGGTTGTACGCTCTACAAAACCTTCTCCTGTGTTTGATTTAATGAACTATAATGTCCATTTATAGTAACAATCCAGGTCCACCCGGGGGTTTACATTACCCTGGTGACTCACTGACTTGCCTCTTGATTCACTATTGACATTGATGTCAGGCTAGGAGGAGGCATGAATGTTTCTATATTCATTTTTTTTTCAAACTATCACATTAAAAAAATTTTTTTTAATGCACTGATATAATCTGATGTTCTAAGATTAAACACCTCTGCATGTTCATAAAATACACTGTTATGAAATTTGAAGTGCCTTTTATCATATTTTGTGCACCTTTACTGCTAGATATCTTAAAAGTAAATGTGCTGCTTAAGTCAGTGGGGCAGGACACCTTATTTGCTTCTTTTCTTTTACTTCATTTAGGTGTAAATAAACACTTAACCATTTAACATCTTTCTGAATGTTAGTGCTCTCTCAAGAAATTACAGCAGGACAGTGCTTTTGTTTCAGCGGGCATGTGAAGGTCAGGAGGGCTGCAAGTGGCCCCCGGGCTGTACTTTGAGTATCACTGGTCTAGAAAGTGTTTATTTGGAGATCATAGCAGTAGGAGGATGTTTGGGATGAGGAAAGGAGATATGGAGGGGAGAAAGTCTCTAGAAGTATATTAGGGAGAAAGATGAGGTATCGAATGAGTCTAGAATGGATACATGAGGGAAGGTTTAGAAAGGCTTGTTGGGGAAATCTGAATAGTAAACGAGATTTCAGATGATGGGAGGAGCAGTAAAGGAGGGAAGAGTCTAGAAAGGGTTATATGGGGATCATAGTAGTAGAATGGGGTTTGGGATGAATCAGAGAGTGTAGGAAGAGGATATATTAAGAGAGGTATAGGGTGAGAAATAGTATAGTGCATTGGAGAGTAGTAGAAGAATGAGGTTTGTGATGAGTCAGAGAGTGGTGTTAGAGAATGTATTGAGAAAGGTGTAGGATGAGATATAGGCTAGTGCACTCGAGATGCTGAATTAGGAGTAAAATAATACATATAAAGATACATAAGTACATGGAAGGCATTTATCAATAAGGAAGTGAATATAACGAGATTTAAGTTGTATTCAATAAAGTCAGACTTTCAAGTTTTGCTGTGATTTCCAACATTGTGAGGGGTCAAGAGTTGGCTGTGCATATTTTAAGAACCTTCCGAAAACAAGATTTAAGTGATCAGCAAATTTATTATGGTGGTGGAAATTTTTGTTGTATGGCCTTCTTTTGTAGTAAAGATAGGGGCAGTTGGCCAACACGTTGACCTTGTGACTGATAGTGGAAGCCTAGAATGAAGCAGGAGAATCAGGGACATGAGTGTGAGGTAGCAAGCCTAGCTAGGGTGAATGTGAAGGCCCGATGTGATGGTTTGGGGTTGGGATTAGGAGTATGGGTTATGCTAAGTGTGGTGGTGCAGTTTCTTATAGTGTGTTGTGGGTTGCACCAGCGATGTGCAGATTAGGTAATCTGCAGATCGTTGAGGATGCTGGCAGAAAAGATATATTGCTGATGTATGCATTTGATTGAAAAGAGTAGGCAAAGACGAAGTTGCATGGACTCAGGCCTTGATTCTTTAAGGGCAAATTAGTTCACAGGTAATTTTCCATACCCTCTCTGGCCTTGTGCTCAGACACATGGCTAGTGACACCTTAGCCGTAATGTGTGGCAGGATTTGCCTTGTCATGTGGTCAAGATCTGAGAAATTCACTTAGGGCCATTTTATGACCTGGTTTACGGTGTTCTAGCACCACACAATGTGGTACAAGAGTGATGCAAACCTTAAGTCAAATTTTTAAAGCCACGGTGCAAAGTCACTTTGTGTGGTTTAGACTTCCTTCAAAAATCTGGGGTAACGCAAATCACTGCGTTGCATTACTCTGTGCGAGGGAGGTGTTCCATGGGTGTTGTGAGTGTGCTCTCACACAACTCCCATGGTTTTTGACGCATTTTCAGATTTATCAGACCTGGTAAAGCTGGCAATGCAATCAAAACCGAAGGTGTGCAGTTCCTCAGGGGAAGGGGAGGAAGGGCGAGGGGAGAGACAGGTCTTTTATAGAATGCCCTCACACACCTAGCAAGGTGTCATGCTTCATCATGGGGCTGTGCTCCTCGTCGGGCCGGCGCTGCAATGCCCGACGGGCTCCCGCGTAGGGGCTCTTTTTTGGAGATCTTTTAAGAGACAGCCGTATAGGTGCGTGGGGGTAAGTGCAACAAGTGTAGTGAGTAAGGGTGTAGTGGATTAAAATAGGTTTGGTATTGCCAACAAGGAGCAATTTCATTCTGGTGGTATACCAACCTAATTAAAATAAGTGGACCCTGTCGGGATAATAATGATCCACAGGGGTGTATCAAAAGGTCGACATGTTTCTTGCCAAAAGCCCCTAGCGGGTCGGTGGCAATTCTTCAGGACCATGGTGAGAAGGTGCTCTAAATAGTCTCTATTACAGTGATAGGTGAAAGTAACATTTGTACGTCACCAGAAGGGGTCCATAGGGACCCAACGGAGTGGGGGACCCACAGTTGCGAGACCTGAAAGGGAAAAGGGGAGAAAACACGGAACACAACACACGGAACAAAACATAGGCAAATTATTGAAACGTAGTTGATGGAAAATACGATTTTAGAGGTGTGATGCATGCAACGCTAGCTATTCGTTAAGTGAGCATCTCGTGTGGGGTTCCCAGTGAGAAGTCAAACACTCTGCAAAAACATAACGTGCCCGAGATGGAAAGACAAAACAACTTAATCGTAGATCCATTGGATAGATATGTGGACTATAGTGACAAAAGGGAGCTTCGAGACACGGAAAAGGAGCCTTACTAGTGGCGGTAAACGAGCATAACTCGCGGGAAGGCTGCTGCCCCCAACCATGGGGTCGCGGAAGGCCGAGGTAGCTGTAGTGGGGAATTAAAGGCACAAGAGTGCAAAAATTCACAAGTACCAATGGACACGTGTAGTAAGGTAAACTCACCCCCTGTGGTTGAGCGGTTGCTGTACGGGTTGGCCTAACAAGCAAAATTATTGCTCGCCCTGACGAGGAAAGAAAGCGAAAAATTAGCGAAAAATTAGACTAAGGTCGCCCTCCATGGCGTCTTACCGGTAGAACAAGGTTGCTTGAAGTGTGTACTCACAAGTGGTGGGCGTGTGATTAGCTGTGCTCCTACCGATGTTGTGGCTCCCTTGGGATGATGGGGACCGTGTGAGGTTAAAATACGGAAGTGCGGTCGAGGACAGGACAGAAGGCTAGAACGGAGGAGGTGTCGGCCATATTGGGAGTATTATCCCCGTGAGTTCGAGACCAATTTGAATACAATTTTATTAAGGTCACCAAAGCGTGCAACATACGGTCAACCCATGCTGATGGTAAGAGCGCTAAAGTGCTACACATATCAAAAGGTGACTGTAGGTAGTCCGAATAAACAGGAGTAATTGCTAAAATTACTATGAACCAACTAAGGCGATATCATAAATGGCGATATCATAAAAAGGAGAAGTCCAATCAAGTAAATTGTCGACAAGAGTCTAAATGGTTGGAGTGTAATGAGAATATTACGAATTGTAAATAAAGTGTAATTATGTGAAGTGGAAGGAGGACCACCAGTGTGAGGCCACATGAAATGAGAGTTGTTTAAAAGAGTTGCCGTAAGTAGGCATTGTCAATAGTCTATAAAGTGGACATCAGATCAAGCAGTTTCCACTGCAAACTGCTGATTGTATGTCATGAGAGACGGGAGACCACCAGTGTGTTGGACATAGCCACATGATCAGATCAGAGCGAAAGGCAATAATGGTTTAAGTATTGTTTACTGTGGCCCAAGGTATATCGTCATTCAGGCCATTGATATGGCTTGAAATTTAGAAAATCCATTGTTGTTCTTTCCTAAAGAGGGCATCCTTGCTGATCATAGAAAAGGATTCCAGTATCGTCCAGTTGATGTCGTTGGCGTGTGGTTCATTTCAAAGAAATGCGTGCACATTTTTGTATTCACCTTTCTGCACCTGATGTTTCAGTGGTGTTCAGAGATTCTGATCTTAACAGGACGCGTTGTCATCCCCATGTACATGAGGTTGCACGGGCACAGAATTAGATAAATGCAATTGCGTCTATTGCAATTAGTATGGGTTTTTGTTCCAAGGTAAGGAATTCTGTGAGTTTGAAGTTTTTGCTCACTTTTGTAAGTGGACAGACAATGCATTGCCCACATGGATAGTGGCCTGTGACAGGTGGCAAGCCCCAAAGTCGCTGGTTAGCAGGTGGTTGATATCTTGGGCTGGTTCGGATTAAAAGATTTTTTAGATTATTGGTCCTTCTGAAGGCAAATCTGGGGTGTGGTATCTGACAGTCTCCTACGGACAGCAGGTTCCAGTGATTTTTAATGATTTTTTTAATAGAGTTGGATTCTGGCGTGAATGTGGTTACGCAAGTTATTTGATCGGTTTCGGTTTTCTCCTTGGATGTGAGTAGAACCTCCCTGTTAGTATTCCGGGCCCTTTTGCAGGCTGCTTGGGTGGCTGCCCTGGGGTATTCCCTCCTTATCAGGTGGCCCGTGAGTTCCTGTGCCTGTGTTTTAAAATCCTCCACCGTGCTGCAATTGCGTCTGAGTCTTAGATATTGTCCGTATGGCAGGTTATCACGCAGTGCTTTTGGATGGAAACTACTGAAAAGGAGTGGACTGTGGCTATCAGTCGGTTTTTTGTAAGTTTTTGTGATTAGACCTGTGGGTGCATTGAGGATGAGAAGATCCAAAAAGGGGAGTTCATGGCTTGAGGTGTTGGCCGTGAAACGTAGGTAGGGGTTAAGACTATTGACCCAGGACACAAAATGGGGTAAAGAATCCAGATCTCCCTTCCAAACTATGAGGATGTCGTCTATGTAGCGTCGCCATAAAGTGACGTTATCTTTGTAGATGTTAGTCCTGGTCAATATGTGGTTGGCTTCAAAGTGGGCCATGTAGAGGCACCCTAGGCTAGGAGCGAAGGTACTCCCCATCAAAGTACCCTGCACTTGATGGTAGATCTGATCTTCGAATTGGAAGTAGTTTTTTGTCAGAGCAGTCTCTGCACACTCCATCACAAATGAGATAGGTGTAGGTGAGTCCCATGTTTGTGTCCGTAGGACTTCTTCCACGACCTCCAGGGTGGCCCTCTGTGGGATGTTAGTATAGAGGGCCTCTACGTCCAGGGTAATCAGAGCATCCAAACTGGAACCAGTTTCGTTGAACTGTTTGATGATTTTGAGCACATCCCTGGTATCAAGTAGAAAGGTCGGGGTCTTTTGCACCAATGGGCGTAGGAAGTGGTCACAGAAGCGTGATAAGGGTTCTAGGGCAGAGCCGATCCCTGACACAATGGGCCTCCCAGGTGGGGGAAGGACGCCTTTGTGGATTTTAGGTAATGTGTAAAAATAAGGTATTCGAGTATTGTTAATCATAAGGAATTCCGATTCATTTTTTGATATCCAGCCTTGTGCTAGTGCATTCATCACTAGAGTTCTTGTTGTGATAATCAATTTATCGGTAGGGTCTTCTCTGATTTGGGCATAGTACCGTGTATCATTGAGTTGCCGAAGGCATTCTGTTCTGTAGTCTGTGGTAGACATGATGACTATGGCTCCCCCCTTGTCTGCCTCTTTTATGGTGATGGTCATATCGTTGCTCAGATTTTTTATGGCATGATTTTCCAGGCGGGAATTGTTGTGGAAGGTTTTCTTCATTTTCATCGCATTGATGTCTTTGATGACTGCTTTTTCAAAGGCCAGGACTTCAGGGGGGTACCATGGCAGAAGTAGGTGTGAAGGTGGACGGTTTCCGCAGGCCTGTGTCATTCAGTGGAGGTGAGGTGCATGCTGCGTGCAACGCAGGCACTCTTGCACCATGGTGCAAGGGTGCCTGCGTTGGCAATAGGTAGCCCACTGTGCACCAGCAGAGGGGGAGAGGACAGGTGTGGGTACGAATCCAAGGCCCTTTAGAACAACATGTTCTTCCATCTGGTTCAATGGCCGATCCAATAGGTTGACTATCAGTTTTTCTTGCCTCTGTGGCTCCTGAGTTCCATCTGGCCTTGTTCTGTCTGGTCCTGCCAGTGTACCTGTTTGTGTTGATTGTTGCCTCCTCTTCTTCTTCCTCTGCCCCTGCCACAACCTCTGCCTAAAAAAGGTTGTGGAAGGAAGGGAGTGAAAGGTGGTAGTGGGCCCTGTTGAAAGCCCGGGGGTTGCCACATGTGGGGCCCTGGAAAGGGAGGCATTGTATAGGCGTACTGTGGGTTGGGCGGTCCATGTTGAGGGTAATGATGTTGGCCCCTCCAGCTGTCTGTACTTGAGTTGCTGCTATTGGATGAGGTCCTTCGTCGGGGATTCGTACTGTCATCTGACGAGTAGTCGCTTTGTGCTTGTTGGGAGTCATCCTTTAGGTAGGGGTAAATTTTCTCTTTATTGGAGCGCCCAATATCTTTCTGAAGTTTGGATATTTTCTGTCGCATTAAGAAATCTTTGTTTTCGGCAATTTCATTGTTGATTTCAGCTAGTTTAGCTTTGAAGGCCGTGATGGTGATGGTAGCTTTTAGTGCTCCTTCTGCAATTGTTATTTGGATGATTAAATCATCTGCCAGACGTTTTGCTGTTTTTATTATAAGAATTAACCAGTCCCTAGTGCACTTCCAGGCAGCTAGGGACCATTCCTCCTTGAATTGCTTATCTTCCAAAAAGATTCTCTGCATGTTAGATACAATCAGCCCATTTGGGGATATGTTTGCGCGTAGGTACTCGGTCATAATGGCACCATGCATGATAATTTTCATCAATTGCCGTTTCATATTGGTGCTGCTATTCCAATCGCCGCCCTGGCTGGTGGAGGCAATGGCTCCATCTGCATCTAGCAAGGAAGGTGTTCTTAGGATTTCAGTCGCCAGGTCGTCATCAAAGGATAACCCCTGATATTGTTCCAATGCGCCAAAAAGATACACCTCCAGAGGAGAGGCATAACAAGGAGATATTTTTATTTCTTCTTGTTACTGCTCTCTATGTGTGCTGCATATGGCTCTAAGGATTGTTTTTGTGTAGGAAGATGCCTCTTCCTGCACAAAAACAATGCTGCATGCAACGCAGGCACTCTTGCACCATGGTGCAAGGGTGCCTGCATTGGCAATAGGTAGCCCACTGTGCACCAGCAGAGGGGGAAAGGACTGGAAGGCACAGTATGTATAAAATACGGTGCATTTCTGTACTTTCCCAGTGATGCAAGTGACATGATGCACTGCGCTGCGCCCTATTGCCATAAATATGGCCCTTTGTCTACAAGAGCACCGCCTAAGATACAGAAGGAATGCAGAAATGAAAAGGGGGGGTGGGGTGGGACATTCCAAGAAGGTTAGGTTGGCTAATAAAAGTCAGTAAAAGTAAGAGAAATAGAAATCAGACAGTTTTGTATCGGTATTTCATATTATAGGTCCTATTAGGAAAAAAACACAATCCCTAGGTGCTGCTAACTAGGCCTGGTTGAAAGTTACATTATGCCAGCGCAATTTGCATAATTCGTAATTCACGTAATTATGGGCCATTCATAATCAAAATTGACCATGAACGCACGCAAACAGAAAAATGAGAGTGTTGTTGTTCCCAATGTTTAAAAGCATCCAAGTGCCAAAAATGCACACGAAGATTTTCATTTCACGTAATTACACTTAATTTTGCATAATTATTCTGTAAATTTGCTTAATTATATGAAAGTAAATTGCACGAATTTCACACACTCCTACCTCATACCCATGTGACCAGTTTGCAAATAAAGACCTTGGATGTCCTTGTCAGAATATATTGGCGATATGAAACATAGTGGCCTACTATACCTGTTTAAAACTGTGTCCCTGATTTATTTATTGCAGATGACTTGTGATGCCTGTAGTCACCAATAAAGATGAATTGACATAGCTGTTCAACTGCAATAGGTTTTTACAGTTGAGCTGTGACATTATAATGAGGTCGGTCAGCAGCCAAGGTGGAAAGCAGATCACAGAGCATAACTAGAGCTGCAGAGAGTTTAAGCAAAATGAAAACTGTCCTTTCATTCTTTGCTTTTTTTTTCAAATGAAAAGTGATGAGCAGAAGGCAGTTATTTATGGGAACATCTTTATTTTGTGCACACTAATGGTCCTTACAGGAAAAAACATAATATCTCTCCATTTATCTATAGATTGTGAGCATCATAATTTTTAAATCTGATTCTATTGAAATGATTCTAAAATATTTTTGCAACAACCTTTTGATTAGGTTAATTTCGCACTAGAATTCTGCTTTTATCATTTATATCTCCTACTATAGTATGTCTTTCATATAAAAACAAGTGGTTTGACTGAAGGGACCATGTATTATAAGGAATAAAGGGCCACATGCATCAAACTGTGCATTTGCGATTCCTAAATTGCGATTTTTAAGAAATCGCAAATACTTATGCTTGTAAGAATTGCAAAAAAATGTGTGATTCCTACATATTCCCTATTTGTGACTCGCACATTGTGAATC
Source organism: Triturus cristatus (assembly GCF_964204655.1). Lineage (NCBI taxonomy): Eukaryota > Metazoa > Chordata > Amphibia > Caudata > Salamandridae > Triturus > Triturus cristatus. Next base: position 1,075,274,733 of record NC_140591.1, on the reverse strand, counting down.
GCAAATAAGGAATTGCTTCCCATTCGTTCCTATGGGCCTAGAGGCCCATAGGAATCAATGGAAATTGCATGCGCAATTTGCGAGTACCAAATCGGTACTCGCAAATTGCGCACGCAATTTCAAGAGTGCAAGGGTGTCAAAAGCACACCCTGATGCAGCCCTGAAATTGCAATGTCAGCACATGTTGCACACACATGCCCCAAGGGCATGTATGTGTGCAATATAGAACTCTGAAAAATGCACTTTTGTGAATTTTTCAAAGTTCTCGCAAATTACCATCAACTTTGCGATTCCCTAAATGCAATAGGAATTTAAGTAATCGTAGATTTAGCGATTACTTAAATAGCGATTTTTGCATTTGGGATGATGCATCCCAAATGCAAAAATAGCGGTCGCAAAGGGGCAGATTCTGCAAACCTGCCCCTTCTCGACCACTGTTTTCAATGATGCATGTGGCCCAAAATGCACTCTGGCAAACATTTTAAGTTAATTAAAAGCGGAGCTCCAGAACCTTACAAAGGAACTCAGCTTCTGCCTCATTCCTCTACTAGGTAATGAAACTCCTTGGTGACTTGCAATAACCGTGCAATAATCTGAAGGGGGGTACTTTATTCCATAAATATTGGCTTTTAATGGCACAAATCTACACGCAAACACAAGGATATGATGGATGGAGAGCTGAAACTTTTCAGGCACTCATGCCCAGTCACAGATCTGGATTGAATCCATCATCGTTCTTCAGCTCACTTCACCATCCCAGTTCAGACTCAGCCATATGCAAATCAGCCTTGAGCCTGTTCCTAAAAGGAACAGTCCAGCCCGAACTGCCAAGCCTGGTCTTCCCTGGACCAGAAACAATCATCCTGGGACCGGTTTCAGGGTAACACCCCTCATGAGCCAAGCTAGCTTGAAACCAGGCGCAAAGTGAGCAAGGGACCCCTGTCTGGGCATACCCTGCCAACTTCGGGCGAATAAAGCAAACACAAGGAGATGATGCACGAAGCGCTGAACCTTTTTAGACACTCACCCCCAGCCACAGATCTGGGTCGAATCCATCATCGTTCTTTAGCTTACTTCGCCACCCCTGTTCAGACACAGCCATATGCAAATCAGTCTTGACCCTGTTCCTTCTGAGAAAAGTCCAGCCCGAACTGCCAAGCCGGGTCTTCCCGGGCCTGGACACAAGCATCCTGGGACCGGTTTCGGGGTAACACCCGTCATCGGCAAGGCTAGCTTGAACCCGGTGGCAAAGTGAGCAGGGGACCAGCATCTTGGCATACCCTGCCAACTTCGGGCCAATAAAACTAACACAAGGAGATGATGGACTGAGTGCTGAAACTTTTCAGATACTCACCCCTGTCACAGATCTGGTTTGAATCCATCATCGTTCTTTAGCTAACTTCGCCACCCCAGTTCAAACCCAGTCATATGCAAATCAGTCTTGACCCTGTACCTTATGGCAACAGTCCAGCCCGAACTGCCAAGCCAGGTCTTCCCTGAACCCGAAACAAGCATCCTGCGACCGGTTTCAAGGTAACACCCCTCATCAGCCAGGCTAGGTTGAATCCAATGGCAAAGTGAGCAAGGGACCCATGTTTGGGCATACCCTGCCAACTTAGGGCGAACAAACCAAACACAAGGCGATGATGGACGGACCGCTGAAACTTTTCAGACACTCACCCATAGTTACAGATCCGGGCTGAATCCATCATCCATCTTTAGCTCACATTGCCAGCCGAGTTCAGATCGATCTATATGCAAATCAGTCTAGACCATGTGCCTCAGGGGAACAGTCCAGCCCGAACTGTCAAGCCAGGTCTTCCCAGGACCGGAAACAAGCACCCTGGGACCGGTTTCAGGGTAACACCCGCATCAGCCGGGCTAGCTTGACTCCAGTAGCAAAGTGAGCAAGGGACCCACATCTGGTAACTAAGTTAATGCTTTATTGGGTGGGGAGCTTACACGCTACATGAGAATCTAAGAGGCTTGCAATCTGGAAGGAAGGTATGCTTGTTTTGTGATGCATGAAAACATTTGTGTGGAAAAAATATATTTTGGCATAATATTTTGGTAAAAGCAGCTTACAATTGTACCATTTGAATGAAGAATGAAAATGCCTAGCAGGGCCACTCCTATCTCTCTTTCAACCCTAAAGCAAGCTTACCCAGAAGGAGTTTTGCACATGGCCAGGGGAATACTGCACATACAGGGATACATTTAATTAGAGGGAACATTGATTGGCAGTCAAGTTGCAATTGTGAATGGCACATGATGCTTGAACCAGTAAATCGTCACAGAAACTGCATTGGTATTGCAATATGTTTTTCCATTTTCAGTTTTTTTAAAATTAGTTTTGATCCTTTAGTGGTACGATATGGCATAAAGTGATCACAGACCTGGTTTTATCTAAAAAGTCACAACTCTGGCTATAAGCCTTCAACTTATTCTGTACTGCTCAACCCTTCATCGCCTTCTTAGAGCTACGCTCTTGCGGCACCTTCAGGTTTACTTAAAAATCAAGGAGGTTTGGGGGATGCACTTTTCATTACAGAATGATCACAAAGGAGCATATTTACAAAAAAGCAGCGGAGCACTGCTCTGAGCCAAATTTGGCAGCGCAGTGGTCCGACATTTTGAAAAAGGAGGGATGTGCCGTTTTAACAAGAATATGGCGCACCCCTGTGATTCCCCTAGCATTGGTGCAAAAACAGCTGCCTAGCACCAGTGCAGGCACCTTGCCTCCATGTTGCAAGGGTGCCTGTGTTGCAGAGACAATTGTTTATGTGCAGGATGGGGTGCAAGTGCCCCTTCCTGCACATAAACAATCAATAATAGCAATTTGCTCTTTCTATGTATGCTGCAGAATGCAGCTCATATGGGAAGAGCAATAACAACGAGAAATCAATAATGTCTCCTCGTAGAGCCATCCTAATGCCTGGTATTCCATGGTGTTACTTTTTGGCACTGCCTCAGCCTTGTAAATCTGGGGCAGTGTAAAAAAGCAGTGGGTGTTGTGGTGAAACGCCCACAGCAACACCCATTGCATGCCTCTTTGCCACAGACGACAGCGGTGGAAAGGGGCATAATTGCTAGGTGGCGTTAAGCTAAGCTAAGTGGCTTAGCACCCCTTATAAATATGGGAAATGGTGCTATGCCACCGGAGCGTACAAACAAATGATGCTCCTGTGGCGAAAGTGGCTTGTAAATATGCCCCAGATTCTCTTAGATGAGTGGAGAACACTAGCTTTTTTTGGATTAATAGCGCTTGTTTGTATATGTGATTGCGAGAATTGAGAAAAAGCCAGACGATGACAGACTCTCCAGTGGCCAATAATCAATTACTTTTGATAACTTGCAAAATGGGTTTGGTGCTACCTGGGTGACCCAAGGGCATGACTCTCATTTAACAGTGGTGGATAGCTACTACAATAGACAAATAAAGACATTCACAAGCAGACTCAAAATTCTTTAGGTTATTAATGGAGTACTGGAGGTTGACCCATAATGCACTGCTGTATTATTCTTAATTGTGATTTAATGGAGGAATTTACTGTGCTTCACTTTTTAGGTCATGCTGAAGAGAGGTTGTATGAAGTATTTCTGCCAATTTAAGGGCCGAATACGATCTCGCTAGGAAATCCCTCCATACGACTCTGATCCGAAAGCCCCATGCATTGGAAATCAGTAAAATTGCATCCATGTTTCCTGACAAAAAACAATTGACTACTGCACCATTTTTAATTGGTAGTTAGTTGGTTATATTTTTATTGGAGTTTTAGTGCATCTTCTTCCATAAATGAGTGTTTAATGAAGTGCATCCACAACTTCCTCATTGGATGCATAAGATTCTCCACCTCACAATGATCTATACCTACTTTCACTGGTGTCTGAATCAAGCAAGCACAGATTGGTTAATAAAGAAAACAGCAGCGCGCTATGGGTAGCACATGGCTCTACCACATAAGCATGGCAACACTTCCCTATTACATTTTCTACCCCCTTTACACTACTTACTATCTCCACATTATCTCTCAGTGCCTGATGTTGCCATAATCGAAGAACAGCAGATAGGAGAGAAGAATCAATAGGTGCTGTCACCCACCCTTAACCTTGACAGCCTTACATGGCAAGTACAAGGCTTATGGACGTCATCTTGGTGTCACCAGGGGTCGCAGCTGCAACCTATGGTACCCCCCTTCATTGACACGCACAAGGTGGCAGACACCGAGCAGTGCCTGTCACGTTGCGCATGGCAATGCACAACACACCACTTCAAAATTGCGGCGGGTGCTGCTTAAAGCACCGCCCGTTTTCCAAGATACAATGGTGGGCAGACATCGTAATGTGACCCTTATTGTGTTTATGTGTGAATGCTTTTGTATGTGTAAGCATGTGTGTGTGGTGTGTGGGAGAGAGAGAGCGAAAGTGAAAGTGAAGGCCAAAATGTATGTGCTGCACATCCACTACTTCTAGCATTTTGATGACTTCACGTCCATGAAAGGGCTGCACCTCTGTGCAAGGCACTGCTCCTCTTCTTTTCACTGTGTGGCACTCCCAGCAGGTAGTGGGTAGCAGCAGACACTGGGACTGCTCACTCTTCAGTGGCTTTTATCACCAGGGGTCGCAGCTGCAACCTGTGGCTTGACCCTTGCCACCCCTGGCACTCCGTTTATGACCTCTGGCCATATAGGTGGCAAAATCAGTGCCAGTAATACAGCATCAGTTTGCCCTTATTGGCTGGAGTTCTATTCTCCTTCTTTTATATCAGTTTTTTAAATTACATTATTCACTATTAGTGTAATAAAAAATTCTGAACAACTAGCCGGAATTCCACCCTCCCAAGCAGCTGAGGTAAGCAAAAATAATGTTTTTAAATGTATGTTGTGTGCATGCTTGCGGGTGACAGTGAGTTTATGTGAGATACTTAGGGGCCTATAATGATGGCGAGCGGATCACCACCGCCCGTCAGGTGGTGACGATCTGCCCGCCATCACAACTACATTTACCCCCTGTCATATTACCATGGCGGTGGGTACCGCGGTGGGCGGAAAGTCCGTCCGCCACTTTTCCACCAGTCGTCAATCCGCACGATTGCCGGCTGGGCGGAAAAAGCCCACAATATGGTGGCGGTGCCTTGCAGGCTCCGCCATCCATATTATGATGCTTGCAGTGGGTATGCCCTGAAAGACATACGGTAAATCACTTTTGGGGCCCGTTGCGGGCCCCTGGGGGTGTGGGGGTGGTGGCTGCACTTGGGGCGTACCTATGGTACCCCCCTTCATTGACACGCACAAGGTGGCAGGCACCGGGCGGTGCCTGTCATGTTGCGCATGGCAATGCACAACACGCCACTTCAACATTGCGGCGGGTGCTGCTTACAGCACCGCCCACCGCAATGGCGGTCACATCCTAATTGGCCTTGCGGGACCGCTGCACCTCTGGCGGTCGGACCCATTTTCCATTACAGTGGTGGGCAGACATCGTAATGGGGCCCTTAGTGTGTGTATGTGTGAATGCTTTTGTATGTGTAAGCATGTGTGTGTGGTGTGTGTGAGAGAGAGAGCGTAAGTGAAAGTGAAGGCCAAAATGTATGTGCTGCACATCCACTACTTCTAGCATTTTGATGACTTCACGTCCATGAAAGGGCTGCACCTCTGTGCAAGGCACTGCTCCTCTTCTTTTCACTGTGTGGCACTCCCAGCAGGTAGTGGGTAGCAGCAGACACTGGGACTGCTCACTCTTCAGTGGCTTTTATCACCAGGGGTCGCAGCTGCAACCTGTGGCTTGACCCTTGCCACCCCTGGCACTCCGTTTATGACCTCTGGCCATATAGGTGGCAAAATCAGTGCCAGTAATACAGCATCAGTTTGCCCTTATTGGCTGGAGTTCTATTCTCCTTCTTTTATATCAGTTTTTTAAATTACATTATTCACTATTAGTGTAATAAAAAATTCTGAACAACTAGCCGGAATTCCACCCTCCCAAGCAGCTGAGGTAAGCAAAAATAATGTTTTTAAATGTATGTTGTGTGCATGCTTGCGGGTGACAGTGAGTTTATGTGAGATACTTAGGGGCCTATAATGATGGCGAGCGGATCACCACCGCCCGTCAGGTGGTGACGATCTGCCCGCCATCACAACTACATTTACCCCCTGTCATATTACCATGGCGGGGGGTACCGCGGCGGGCGGAAAGTCCGTCCGCCACTTTTCCACCAGTCGTCAATCCGCACGATTGCCGGCTGGGCGGAAAAAGCCCACAATATGGTGGCGGTGCCTTGCAGGCTCCGCCATCCATATTATGATGCTTGCAGTGGGTATGCCCTGAAAGACATATGGTAAATCACTTTTGGGGCCCGTTGCGGGCCCCTGGTGGTGTGGGGGTGGTGGCTGCACTTGGGGCGTACCTATGGTACCCCCCTTCATTGACACGCATAAGGTGGCAGGCACCGCGCGGTGCCTGTCATGTTGCGCATGGCAATGCACAACACGCCACTTCAACATTGCGGCGGGTGCTGCTTACAGCACCGCCCACTGCAATGGCGGTCACATCCTAATTGGCCTTGCGGGACCGCTGCACCTCTGGCGGTCGGACCCATTTTCCATTACAGTGGTGGGCAGACATCGTAATGGGGCCCTTAGTGTGTGTATGTGTGAATGCTTTTGTATGTGTAAGCATGTGTGTGTGGTGTGTGTGAGAGAGAGAGCGTAAGTGAAAGTGAAGGCCAAAATGTATGTGCTGTCACTTCCACTATTTCTAGCATTTTGATGACTTCACGTCGATGAAAGGGCTGCACCTCTGTGCAAGGCACTGCTCCTCTTCTTTTCGCTGTGTGGCACTCCCAGCAGGTAGTGGGTAGCAGCAGACACTGTGACTGCTCACTCATCAGTGGCTTTTATCTTTCTAAGGTACAAGCAAGAGATAAAAAGGATAGAGATACAAAGTGTCAGATGGCACAAAGAAACACAGGAGCATATAGCAAAAAGAGAGTAAAGAGGCATAAAGAAAAAAAGAGACAAGAGGCACCAAAAAACAGTTGGCACAAAGACATAACTGTCAAAGGGAAACAGGGGCACGGACAGTCTATTGGCCCAGAGAGACACTTTTTATACAAAGGCAGAGTGGAGATTCTGCAACAAATGTATCTACTTACATGAGAAAGTTTGAGCTGGAAGTTTCTTGATGCTACATGTAGTATAAAGAAATGGAAAAACATATGGGGGAAACTATTTTTAATTGGAATGTGAAACTATTGATCATATATAGGCTTTCCTGTTTTCAGTTTCTACTTTTGGTAGGGATTTTTCAGTGTTTTCAAATGATTTCAATACCTTATAAAAACAGTGGTTATCAGTGGTTACACATTTTCGTGCCATTTAAAACAGAAACACTGTTTTTCAGTGTTTATGGAACGTTTTTCTTTTATTATGCTTGCTTTCTGCACTGATAGTGCGTGGTATATAGACATACGTACAGTGTATATGAGGTCCGAATACATTTTTGCAAATCAAACCTATTGTAGTACACCATACAATACTTCTTCAGTGACTCTTTGGTCATGTGCGCTCGCCCTTTCCTTCCCATGCAAACTGTTTTCTGTGAAAAGGCCCTTGTAGGAGAGTAGGATCTGCTTCACATGGGTACCCCCACTTTTTGCTGGTGTTTCACTGTTTTTCGACCTTAGTCTGGCTGTGGCCCTGCTAATCCAGACCCCAGCCTAGCTGCATCCTCTCTAAAGTGGTTTCCATGTACATTAGGTACATCTCTAATTGGATTCTGGAGTGCCTTATATACCCTAGTATATGGTATACTATGTACCCAGGGCATAGGTACCTCAGAGGCCTACCAGGGGCTGAAACATGTATTATGCCACCCCTGGGAAGCACTCCAAAATGACACCACAGGTCTGCTACTGCAGCCTGGGTAAGGAGGTGCATGCACTCTTTACTGTGATTTAGGCGACCTATATCACTACCATTGCACACACATATAAAACCTATAAGTAACTCCTATGGCTGGCCTTAACAATCCTGAAGGCAGAATACTTGGTTTTTATGTGAGAGGGTGCCCCTGCATGAGCAGAGCTCCTCTGCAGCGTTCGAAGTACCTCCTCTGATGCTGTTTGTGGTGCAGTCTGACCATATACTCTTAAGTGCATTATAACCTCGCGATAAATGCTAACTTTGGACTGGCTGCACGGAAACATGTCGTGTTTGGTGTCAAACACTTTGGAATACTAACACCCGCCAGTTCTGGAGGCGGGGGTAGCATTCCACCCTTCTAGAGGGAGAGACATGTTCACACTGGTCTACCCGGTAAAGACTTTCTAAAGCCCTGGCATCACAAAATGGATGCCACTGCCACAGACACGGGTCTGTGTCTCCTGCTGCTGACCAAAACGCTGGCAGGGGAGGCCTGGACAATAGGTTTCCTGTCCCAGGGAGGTGTAACCACCTCCCGAGACAAGCAAATGTGTATTGGGGCTGGGCGGGAGCACTCTCTGGTGCTTTGAAGTCCTGCACTGGGGGTACACTTGGTGTCCCTGTGCATAGTCCAGTTCAAACTGGTTGCAGGGGCTACCTGCCCCTGCTCTGGTGTGAAACTGGACAAAGGAAATGGGTGTAACCACCCCTCTTTCCAAACCCTCCCATAGGTGGGTCCCTAGAGTATGTCCAACCCCCAAACTTAGTATAAGTATGGGAACCCAGTCCTTGAGACATTAGATTACCCTGGACGAAACTCTGCAACATATATCCTGGACCTTCGACTTTCTATTTCGGCTAGAAGACGGAAGAAATCTCCCTTGGGGTCAAGGAGTGACTCCCCTGCTTGGCAGGCACCAAGGAAGCAACTGTCTGGTCTGGAACTCTGAAGCTCTCGCCGGATGCCGAAGTCTTGGCATTACCAGAGGTGGATTTCCAGACTTCTCCGAGGCTACCCTGAGTCCACTGCAAAGCTGAGGCCCAGGGCTATTGTGGGTGATGTGGAACAGTGACCCCTGGACACTGTGAACTTTTGCCAGACCATCATCTTCCTGGTCTTCCTCGAAGTTATGCTTTGGGCTCCGAGTAGCCTCAGCCTTGGGCATCTATAGCACTGAAGATCTCTGGCCTCTACTCCCCGAGTGGCCCGTGGGCCAGTTTCAAGTGCAACTGCTTGAGGCTCCTTTGCGATCGCTAGCCCGTTGGCTAGTGGTTCCCCATGAAGGCAACTCCTCTTCTGATTGGGCTTTCCTGGTTGCTCCAGATGTGCCCCAACGAGTCCCCCAGACCTTGCTGGTCTGCACCGATGTCTTTCTTCTATTTCCCCTTGACTTGCCGTTGCCAAGGCTTGTTGGGTCCATCCTGGTCGCCGACACCGCAGCACTCGACAGACTTTGTGGGACAGCTTGAATCCAGCTCCCGGTTGTCGTTGACACCTCCTGGACCTCATGGCTGAAGAGTCAAGACATCCGTCAACTCACCAGAAGCACCCAACATCTGTGGGCATTGGACTATCGTGCCCCTGGTCACTGGTAAGTGACCCAGACTCTGTCTCCTCTGCTTTCAGGTTCCTGCCATCCTCGATCCAGGCTCGGATCTCTCCGGACACTTCTCCTTTTCACAGCAGCAGCACTTCTTTGCCAGCTTCCATTGAAAATGACGCCGCGACCCGACACCATTTGACACCTATGCACCCTGCTTCCCTGGGTGAGGTAACTCGAGTACTCCGGTGCTCCTGTGGGTGTTGGCCCTAGACACCTCTAAGTCCAAAAGGGTTTGCTTGTAGTCATCCTCTAAGTGTCCTTAAACTCTTAATTTCCAACCGCGACTTTCCCCATAGAAGTTAACGGCGATTCGTGGCTGTGTTCTCACACTGCACGCATCCCCGTGGGTCCCCTGTGTCACTACCTTGGGTGGTTCCTTGTGGTCCAAGCACTTCTACAGGCTCTAGGCCTTGTGTCTAGTTCAGTCGTGGTTCTTATATCATTTTATTGGTATATGGTTTGGTACGTTACCCATAGTGCAAAATGTGTATTTGTGCTTTTAGTGCTGAATACTGACTTGTAACTTAAGTTCTTCAAACTCCAGCCTCATTAAGAGACTGGAGGGGTGTGTTTTATCTTAAATACATATATTTTAAATATATCCCTGGTGTGGTTGTCCTTTTATTTGGTCATTCAAGAGATTATAAACTGGTAAAACAAGCTGTTTTACATTCCTTCAAGACTTAGCCTGAAGGATGCTCTCCATAGCTACCACTAGGATAGCTTTCAATAAAGGTTGTATTTAACCTATCACCATAAGGGGTTTGTTTGGACTGGTACAGGGTGCCCACTTTAATTAATGGACAGCATATACCAGGCCAACTTCTCACAGCCCTCTCAACATTGGCAGTTGAGATGGGCAACTCCAAAAAACCCAGTACACAATTTGCTAACTCTGGCCACTGACATAGCTTTCCATACCAATGCTGGTGCACTTGAAGATTGCAATTCTCTGGGCAGATTCTGCAACATTTGCATTGAACTGGGTGTTTATGCCCTCAGAGTTATTGAAGCAGTCAAAAATGAAGCAGCGCTTTTGAAACTACAGAGAAAATTGCCCTTTACGGATGGGATCTATAACTTATACAGAGTAACACAATGAGTTTTCATTGACTTCAAATGCGATGGTTGGTGAAGGGACATTTCTATGCATAATTGCAGGCCATTTCTCATACATTGTAAAATAAAAGTTCCCAACATTACTTTGCTTACTAAGTGGCAGGCACTCTAACATGGAACATGAAACCAGCCATTTTACCTATCAGTGAGAGAATCAAACACAGCCAAAATATCAAATATGATTATGATATTTCCTGATTCTCTACAGTTCATAATATCATTAAACAAGACCTAAAACATGGTTCTAAACCCTGCATCTTTAGACCAAAGACCACAAAACTGTAAAAAAGCAAAAGGAAGAAGAAACAATATTTTAGCGGCATCCGTAAACAACAAAACTCACGCAGAATAATGTTAACCCAGTCTTTCTGGCTGCTAGCTTGTATAACAAAGTTGCATTGCATTGGCCCCTTCAGGAAGAAAAAAATAGCCTCTTTCACTCTCCTTTTCTTTTCTTTGAATGGCATTTAGTTTGTGGTTGTGCAGGTGTTTTTCCAGTGTTTATATGTTTACACTGGTGATGTTTATTTCCCTTTCGGTGGGGTTTTAACAGTTAATATAGGTTGAAACCTAAAACCGGACAGCCTAATCATATATCTCACTGTTCTGCAGTCAAAGAAGCAGCTTATAAATATGAAATGTGATATTCTGTGAGAAAGAAAACAAATCGCATTTATCCAAAGAAAGTTTGTTGTGGATACTTTGGCCTGATTTATTTGTTGGCAGAAAGGGTGTTCTCTCTGCTAATCTAAAGGTCTCCCCACATCATTTAAAGGCGGGTCAACCTTTAGGGGCATATTTATAACCGTTTTTCATCGCACTTGCTCCACGCAAGGTAAGAGCAACCCAAAACCTAGATGAGATTTACCAAGCCATGCCAGGCCAGCTTACATGGCTCTGCGGTTCTTCATAAATCTGGAGTAAAGCAAGGTAGTGCAAGATGCTGCCTTGCGTTACTCTGCCCCAGGGAGGTATTCTATGGGTGGAGCGTGGGTTTTCCCGCGCATCCACCCATGGATTTTGGTGCATTCCCATATTCATCATGAGTGATAGACCCGGGAATGTGTCAAAATTCTACACCTTCCGAGGGGACGTGTAATGAGGGTAAATATCTTTGTTTCTCCTCGTTTTTCCCTTTTCTACATGTGCTGCATTCTGTAAAACATAGAAAGAGAAAAAAGCCTCAAATGGTTGGTTTGTACAGGAAGGTGTCTCTTCCTGCTCAAAACCTATCCTGCCTGCAATGCCGGGTCCCCTGCACCATGGTGAAAGGGTGCCGCCATTGGCGCTAGGCAGCCAAAAGTGCGCTAGCGCAAGGAGAGAGTAGGAAAGCACCATAACCGTATCTTGATAGATTTGTTGCATTCCTACCCTCCCCCTTTCACGCAGTGCATAGCAGCAAGGTGTCTTGCTGTGTTGCATGAAAAAATGATAAATATGGCCCTCAGTGTATGGACGGTAGAGCCTACTCCCTCTACGCCACCTACACACACACCCCTCCCACAGTCTGACGGTGCAAGGGCAGTCAGACGTTTGGCCCTTTGTCTCTCCCATCGTAGTTATATTGGGCTGACAAATGGCCAGCTTTCAATGCCCATCAATATCATGAAAAATGTGTCAGTAAGGTCAAGTGACAACTTTAAAATGTCCCCATGCTATGATAGAACATACCCATGGCCAGGAGAGTCATTCCATTTTTTTATTTTCAAATACAAAATCCCACTTCGGAATTTTGTTTTTGAAAATAAAAACAAAGTTATAGGTTTGATGTATGGCTGTTTTATGCTGACAGCTCGTCCGTCAAGCATGCATTTCCGGGAATCACCCTGATGGAGGTTCCTGGAAAGGCCATAGATGTCCACAGGGTCAGCAGGCATCACCAAATATGGGGGGCGTAGTATCCTCACCATGGCAGGAGTAAAGTACTCCACCATGGAGATGGTAATCATCCACCTACCAATTTAGAAATCTGCCCCTGAGAATAAACTGCTCATTCAATATGTGGAGGTACACAATCTATAGCAGGGGTGCCAATGAGTAGCTCGGAAACAACTGGTAGCTCGCTGTCAACCTGAAAGCAGTTCTCAGAAGCAAAGTCCAGCCCAGTACATTATTCAGATGATCCGGACAGATTAACCCCTTCGCTGCTAGGCCTTTTCCCCCCTGTGCTAAGCATTTTTTGGGCTATTTAGGGTAGTTCGCGCTTAGGCGCCAAATTTGCGTCCTTTTCTTCCAACATCCTGGGGATTCTAAAGATACCCAGGGTTTGTGGATTCCCCTGGAGGGGACCCAGAAATTAGTTTTTGGGGGGAAAAATGTGCTGCAAATGAAAGCGTCTGAGTTTTTCCCTGCAAATGGTATTAAAAAAGGGTTTGTGCGGCTGAAATCACCATTTTCCCAGCTTTTAGGGAATGACAGACTTTTGTCAGAAAACCAAACGTTTTTACACAGTTTTGGCATTTTTCTGGGACATAACCTATTTTTTCTATTTTTTGTGCTTTTAACCTCCTTCCCGTTAATGGTACAAATGGGTATGAGGGCAATAATGGGTCCTGGAAAGCAACAGATTTTAGAAAAGTAGACAAAATTCTGGATTCAGCAAGGGGTCATTTGTGTACATCCTTCAAGGTTTCTTTATAGTAACTAACAGTTAAATATAGGAAAAATTGAAAATTCGTTAAAAAAACAGTCTTTTGTGTCAACGTTTTCACCTGTAAATTTATTTTAATTATGACAGCCCTTTGAAAGCAATATACCGTTACCTCCACTGGACCTTACTGGTTGTGGGGATATATAGGACTTGCAGGTTCACCAAGAACCCGACGAATCCAGAGCCAAAAACTGAGCAGCGACTTGCAATGGTTTTTTACGTACCGGGTATATAGCAATTTTTCTGGGAAAATGTATACATGGAAAAATCGGTATGAAAGACACCTATGTATTTCTGAAATGGAAACAAAATATAGAGTTTAGAAACAGTAGATATTTGCACATTCCTGAAATTGGGAATACTCATACTAGCATGAGAATTATTGGTCATTTTTCAAAATGACTTCTTTTTTATACATTGTCTTTCATTTGAAAGGCAGAAATGCATCGAAAGTCAATAGGTAATAAATTTGCTTTACAAATCTGAATTACCCTAAGTCTCCTGATAGTAATGGTACCTCACTTGTGTGTGTAGGCATAGTGCCCACGACAGGAAATGGCTCAAAACGCAAGGTGGACGCAGCACATTTTCACAATGAAAAATGACCCTTTTTTTGCAAAGTGCCTACCTGTAGTTTTTTAACCCTAGCTCTGCCGGCACCAATGAAAACCTAGCAAACCTATGCATTTTTGAAAACTAAACACCCAGGGGATTGCAGGGAGGTATGGCTTGTGTGGGTCCCCCAACGTTTTCTTACCCAGAATCCCCTTGCAAACCTCAATTTTAGCTGAAAAAATCACTTTTTTCACACATTTTTGTGTGGGAAAGTTGTGGCATCAATGGGCTGACACAAATTTCATATCACCTAGCGTTCCCCAGGGTCTCCCAATAAAAATGGTGCCTCCCTCCTGTAGGAGGCCCAAGTACCCGCGACAGGCAAGGGCCCAAAATGTATTGAGGCACCATCAAAATTGCCCATCACAAAATGACCTGGTTTTACAAAGGGGGTCACCTGGGTTTTTGGCGCTGTCCTCGGCGGCCATGTAGGGAAACCTACCAAACCCACACATTTCTGAAAACTAGACACCCGGGGAAGTCCAGGAAGGTATGGCTTGTGTGGATCCCCCAATGTTTTCTTACCCAGGATCCCCGGCAAACCTCAAATTTAGCTGAAAAAAATCACTTTTTTCATACATTTTTGTGTGGGAAAGTTGTGGCATCACCGGGCTGTCAAAAACTTCCTACCACCCAGCGTTCCCCTGTGTCTCCCAATAAAAATGGTGCCTCACTCATGTAGGATAGCCCAAGTAACAACGACAGGCAAGGGCCCACAGCATATTGAGGCGACATCACAATTGCCTATCACAAAACGACCTGGTTTTGCACAGGGGTCCACCTGGGTTTCTGCCCCGTGCTTGGCAGCCAGCTAGGGAAACCTACCCAAGCCACACATTTCTGAAAACTAGACACCTGGGGGATTCCAGAGAGGTATGGCTTGCATGGATCCCCCAACGTTTTCTTACCCAGAATCCCCTGCAAACCTCAAATTTAGCTGAAAATATCACTTTTTTCACACATTTTTGTGTGGGAAACTTGTGGCATCACCGGGCTGACACAAATTTCCTTCCACCCAGCGTTCCCCCCGGGTCTCCAAATAAAAATGGTGCCTCATTCATGTAGGAGGCCCAAGTACCCGTGACATGCAAGGGCCCAAAACATATTGAGGCAACATCACAACTGACTATCACAAAACGACCTGGTTTTGCAAGGGGGGTCACCTGGATTTTTGGCACAGTGCTCGGCGGTCATCTAGGGAAACCTACCAAAAAACATATTTCTGAAAACTAGACACCCAGGGGATTCCAGGGAGGTATGGCTTGTTCCATTCAGGTGTGCATCACTAAAAGGTACGAATCGTGGAACTTTTTAACTTTCTGAGTCACCAACACCCCTACGAACCCACTGATCGAAGGGTAGAGGCAAAGGCACTTTCTTACAATGCACACCGTGAATCCAATTTTTCTTTCCTTCGACTTTGACTGCTGTTCTTGTGGTTAAAAGTACTAAGCGAGGCTCCTTCCACCTGGGCTCCAAATTTTTTCGTCCTTTGGAAATTCTTTGTGCAGACCCAATCACCTGGTCGTATGGAATGACCTGGGTCTGTGGAAACCTCCGGCAAAGCACTCTGAACCTGTTGATGGAGAACACGCATTTTAGTCGTAAGGTCATGCAAGTAGTCAATTAACATTGGATATGGTAAGTCTGAGTATTTCTTAGGGCGAGGGACTCCCCATATGTTAGCCGGGCATCCAAAAACCACTTTGTAAGGGCTAAGTCCCAAACAAGAGTGTACTGCAGTTCTGGTGGACAGAAGAGCCAGTTTCAAAGCATCGGGCCAATTGAGTCCTGTACTAGCCGGAACTTTTGCTAGTTTTAACTTTAAGGTTCCGTTGTAGCATTCTACTAAACCCGCTGACTGTGGATGATTTGCCGCATGAAACTTTTGCTTCATACCAAGACCTGCACAAACTTTTTGCATGACTTGGCCCACAAATTTGCTCCCATTGTCACTCCAGACAATGCGCGGCAAACCAAAGCTAGGGAAAAATTATTTTAGTAGAACTTTAGCTATGTATAAGGCTGTGTTGTCTTTTAGAGGGTATGCTTCTATCCATCTTGAAAAGGCGCATACTACCACCAGAACATATTTGAGGTTGTTGCATTGCTCCATATGAATATAATCGATCTGCAACACCTCAAATGGATATGTCGGAGGAGCAAAGTGACCTGCTGGAGTTGGGGTTCCCTTTCCCGGATTGTACATCAAACAAACAATACAATGTTTCACTACATTGTCTGCACACTTCGGGATTCCTTCATTTTGCCACACTGGAGCTAGAAGCTTGCATATACCTTTTGCACTTAGGTGAGCTGGACCATGTGCCATAGTGACCACTGGAAGTACATAGGCATCTAGTAACAGCCAACGTTGGTGCTCAGACAATTCCACCCAACAACCCATCTCATCCAACATTCCTGTACTTTCTTTCCATTTGCTCGACTCTTTCTCTGTAGCCTCTTTCTGAATCGCTCTTACACTTTCCACTGTATCCTCATACATTCCTCTCTCTCTAACCCAATTTGCAGGACCCGCCACATACATTCGACTTGTTCCGTCTCTCGCTGTCTTTTTCGCTACTTCATCTGCAAATGCATTTCCTCGACCAACATCATCTGTAATCTTTTTGTGCGCGCTACACTTCACAATTGCTATTTGGGCAGGTAAAGAAAGTGACTCAAGAAGATCAGTCACTAATTGACCATGTTGTATTTTAGTACCATGAGAAGTAAAGAAACCCCTTTCCTTCCAAAGACGCCCAAAATTAAACGCTACACCAAAGGCATACTGACTGTCGGTGTATACGTTTACTCTCTTTCCTTTTGACAACACACATGCTCTCGTTAAAGCTATCAATTCTGCTGCTTGAGCTGAATTGTGTCTGATACGTGCGGTTTCCACAACTGCATGTAAAGTAGTAACAGCAGAGGCTGAAACTGTATCTCCATTAGGAAGCTTGAAACAAGAACCATCCACCCATAGAATTCCATCCGGATTCTCTAGCGGCGTATCTTTCAGATCAATTCTTCCTTTTGTCTCTTCCTCGGTACGGAGGAAACAATCATGTTGTTCTTGGTCATCTTTGTCCACTGGAAGAGGCAACAAAGTAGCTGGATTTAAAGTATTACATCGTTTGATGTGCACGTGACCAGCCAAAAGTGTCAACTCATATCCAGACAAACGAGCACTCGTAAGATGCTGCGTTTTTGTTCGGTTTAGTAAGGTGTCCACTGCATGCGGCACCATAACAATAAGTGTGTTGTCTAACACTATTCCAGCAGACTGTCGAATAGAAATCGCTGCTGCTGCTGTTGCTTTGAGACAACTAGGCAATGCTTTAGCTACTGGGTCTAACGTAGACGAAAAATAGGCACATGGCCGCTGTTTGTCTCCAAACCGCTGCGTTAAAACTGACAACGCACAACCTTCTTTTTCATAAACGTAGAGCGTGAAGGGCTTACTGTAATCGGGAGTACCCAATACAGGAGCGGAACATAGAACAGTACGTAACTCAGTAAAACTCCTCTGACATTCGTCAGTCCATGAAAGGGGCTGAGGCATATTTTTCAAAGTGAGTGCCAACAAAGGCTTGGCCAACAGAGAAAAGTTAGGGATCCACTGCCTACAATAAGAAGTAATACCCAGAAAGGCACGTACCTCCCTTTGTGTGGATGGCACAGACATTTGCGCAATCGCCTGAATTCGTTCTGGGGTTAATCGTCGTCCCTCCTTTGATAGGAGATGACCCAAATAGGTAACCTCTCTACGAACGTATTGTAATTTTGAATGTGAAACCCTATGATTTAGATCAAACAGATGGCGTAACAATGCAACAGTCACATCTTTACAAATATCTTCTGAATCAGCAGCAATCAACAAATCATCCATGTATTGGATAAGAGTAGCACCAGACGGTAAATGAAAAGCATCAAGATGAGATTTTAAAGCTTGACTGTAAATAGAGGGACTTTCACAATAGCCCTGAGGTGCGCGCTTAAACCGGAAGCTTCGGCCTCCAAGAGAGAAGCCAAAAATATCCCTACTCTCTTCAGCAATGGGAATACTAAAGAAGACATTCTTTAGATCGATAACAGAAAACCAAGTCGCTGTAGAAGGTATCATTGTCAACAAAGCAGTGATATCTGGTACTACGGGAAATTGCAGCACAACAATTTTGTTTACCTCCCTGAGATCAATCATGAAACGATATACAGGAGGCTGAGTAGGATCAGTGCGTTTAAGAACAGGAAGAATAGGACTATTGCATATGTTACCTCTCGTTTCCTCAACCACACCCTTCTGAATCAAATCATGAATGATTTCCAAAAGCGCTTTTTCACCTTCAGTAGAAATTCTATACTGCGGAATACGTGGCCATTCAACATTAGGCTTAAGAGTGACAACATAAGGTGGAATCTCAAGACAACCCACATCGTTCGGACCCGTGGCCCAAAGCGTTGCTGGAAGAGAAAGCAATTCAGATGGAAACTGATCTTTGGACAAATACATTGGAGAGATCAGTTTTTGTCCTAGAGTAAGATGTACACCAGAAGGAGAACAATATATCGTAGCATGCATTCTTTTCAATAAGTCCAGACCCAACAGATTCTCGCCGCAACCATTCGTCAAGAGAAGTGGAGCTTCCAAATCATAAGGGCCAATTGAAATAGGCAAAGGGCAAGAAACTGGGTTACGAACAGGGGCGCCAGAAAATCCTACAGATACATTTGTTAAGCCAGACAAAGGTGCCCCAGGGAGTTTGGAATGAATGATAGAACTTCTCATCGCACCAGTATCTAGGAGAAATGGCTCTGAAACACCCATTGTAGTGACATTAACATAGGGTCCATTCTGATCTACTGGAATTGACACAACTCCCTTACTTTGTCTATGGCTGTCCTTGTTAGTGTGAAGATTTTCATTCTCGCTTTCAACATAACAATCCTCATTATAATACTGCGTAGACCTAACATTTTGCTGATCAAAATAGTTCACAGAATTGGGAGGAGGAAGGGAACGTTGTTCTTGAGTTGACATACCTCGACCTCTACCTCTGTTTGCTGGCTGGAGGCCAGCACGACCTCGTGGAGCAGATGATGCTCCATTGCGCTGCAATAAAACCGGACAACTACCTTTAAAATGACCTTCTTCTCTACAATAGGCACATTGATTAGGTCCTAACAAAGGTCGCGGAATATATAGGGCTCAGGTTTTTGATACAATCTCTGAAACTGCGGAGGCTGTTGAAACTGAGGCTGAACATAGCGAGGAGGATAAGCTTGTTGCCAAAGAACCTTTGTTTTTAGTTCTTTCGTCTTTTTCTCTTGCTTTTCTTTTTCTTCTTTATCTCTGTTTTCATAATATTGTGCAGTAGCCAATATCTGGGCAGAAGAAGAAACAGCCCATGAACTTTCAGAATCTTTCAATTTGTGTGACAACTCGGGCAGCAAATTAAATACAAATTTGTCCACAAATAATCGCTGACCACCCTCTGTAGCCATATCTTGACCACTGTGATCAATAAATGTCTCCTCGAAACGAGTGAAGAAATCAGAGACACTCTCGTCTTTCTTCTGTTTGCATGCTGCTAATTTATCCCAGTTAACTCTCAATGCAGGCATCATCGTTTTCATTAAAGTAATAATCCTACCAGGGAGTTCCGAAATCAAAGCGTCAGGCTTTGCACCACCCACTTGGTCTCTATCTGTGACAGTTATAATATCCCAATTAGCACCTAATTCCTGGGCGTGATTCTCTTTACGAATCCTAGCCCATATTGTCTGTGGAACTACATTTCCCATCAACATATCAATATCAGCTAGATTCATGATGCAAGCATCAACTGTCTGTGATAATTCTTTATAATAACCTGCAGGGTTCTTACGAGGATCCGGTAGAGTCTGCTTAAGAGCCAAGACTTCAGATCGTTTCCATGGAACATGTATCCACATACGTTGGAAATGAGCAGGAATAGCTGGAATATTACCTACTGCTGCAACCTCTTCCTTCCATACTGGAGGAACCTCTCTCATGGGATAATTTTTCAATGTCAGTCTAACCGACGAATAAGAATCAAGGAAAGCCTGAGAGGACAATAAGGATCTATAAGAAATAAGTGTCCTTACAGCTTTCTCAACCTTAGAACCCACAACAGGTCCTTTATCAAAATCAGCCTGAACATCTAACAGATCTTGTGGGATCGGACTCGAATTTACATCTTCCCATTCTTTAATGAGAGTATCGCACATTGCATTAAAAACATATCTTTGCGTAGGCGCATTCCATTGTGATAAAGTAGGCATAATGTCAGGTACACTATACTGATCCATTTACGTGCGAGAGAGTCCAACCTTTCTCGTTCTTCAAAATCTGGGAATTGACTGCGAGATTGTCTTCGAGCAAAATCCGGAGACACATTTAAAGCTTCAAAGAAAGGAGATAGAATACCAGTGATGGTATCCGTAAGACGCTTATGCACAGACGGAGAATGAGACATAAGAATAGGGGACAAGGTATTAGGCGAACTCGTGGAAGGAGAACCGATAATTGCAGGAGGAGCAGAAGGCAAAGGAGATCGAAGATCAGAAGATGAGGGCAAAGAAGTTGAAGTTAAAGGCAAAACTGGCAGAGGCGGTAATACTGGAGGAAGAAAATGCGGAAGAGCCAGAACAGGCGGAGGTACTACTGGCAGTTGAACAGGCTGTAACAACTGGGGTGCATTAGTACCTTGTACATAGGGCGGAGGCAACCTCAATAAATGGGACATTAGGGGATCTTCTTCTAAATCTTTCTTGTTATCGGAAGGGGAAACAGGCAACACCGGATAGCATTTATCTATCGCCATACGATGCTGTCTTTCTGAAATTTCCATCGCATTATTAATTTCATCATCTTTGAATTGTTGGGCAGCCTGTATAATTGTCATACCCTGTGCTTTCCTATCTCGTTTTGCTTGCTTAATTTCTCTCTGTTTGGCTTCCTTACGCCAAAGGCGGAAAGAGTCAAACATTGCCGGCCGGGCTTTTCTTTTGAATAGAACTGCTTCCAAATTATCTAGCACATCAGAATCGAAACTACCATTTTCTGGCCATTTTAAAACACCATCTTTCTTCGTGTATCGGGTCCATGCCTCGTTAAAGGCAATGGGGCCAACACCATGTTTTGAATAGAGCTCATATGTGGGAGTTCCAACCGAAGGAATCGGACAAGAGTCCTCAAGTCGGGAATTCCTATTACAACCAAAGCAACAAAGTTTTCCAAACTTAGTCAGACCAAGCATCTCGTGATTTCACCTGACTGTTCACAAACTTCAAGGTGGTAAAACTCAGTTTACGCAGCACAAATGCACTTACCCTCGGCTCGGCTATTGCAATAGTCCAATCTAAGGACCAGAGGTACCAAGAAACAAAGGACAAAAATTGTGGGCGCGGCCCACGAAATACTTAACTAAGGACGTCTTCTTACACCAACAGAGGCCCGTCTATCGTCTCGCCTTACCATACATCATCAAAGGAAGGGCCAAGGCAGGGCGGCAGTCAGGGCAGCAGTCGTTAGTAGCCGTCAGGAAGGAGTAACCGCGCTGCAAAAGACCTTCGGACCACTTTCGACATACAGGGGTCGCTTGATGTGGCTCGCGATTCCTCCAGAATTTTCTTGCGGGGTTCCTCACGACCTTCGAGCAGAACCGGTACCACTGAAGCCGCCCCACGTTGGGCGCCAGTTGAAGAACCAGAACCTTTTGGACCTGGCGGCGCAGGGTACGCCTTAATCTCCTGGGTTCTCCTGCTTAGCTACACAGAGACACGGGGACACTCTGTCGGCGTAAAAGATCAAATGTATTAGCTGCAGCTAGTACAGTTGTCCCAGAAGTACACAAGGTAGGTTCTCAGGAGACTGCCACTTCACTCCGTGGCGCACAATCTTTTATAGCATATATGTAAAATATACATTAACCAAATACACACCCAGAATACATAAGAAAGAGCCAATAAGGATAGTTGGAAAACAGGACAGAACCAATAAGAAAGGTTTAAAAATAAAGTATCAGATGACTCGAAGAAGCCTTTCCTTCAACTGTGTTTGTCACCCCTCCTTCAAACTAATTCATTAACAGATCCACAACTAACTTGCAGGTGGTGAGATACGTTTGTGTGTATTGGAGGACAATTGTGAAACAAGAGAATGCTAGCAGAGGACAGCGAAGGCCAGACGATAAGATAAAGTCAGAGGAGAATAGTGTGAACCAACAGATAGTTGAGACGGGGATTAGAAAAACCAGACAGGGATTAGTGTAATCGGCCAAACCTAACACCAGCTTTGCAAATAGAGGGAGAAGGTTAATTTTGACACAAAGCTGCAGAAAAAGCAGAAAAAGACTTCGATCGTTGTGCTGCCTGAGTGAGGGCAACACAAGATGGCGGCGGAGCACAAAATGGCGGGTCGATACGATCACAATCGAAAATCGAAGTTCCTCAGTCATTGATTGACTTATGGGGTTGGGCAAAAACACGACTCAAGGGGGACGTTCTGGTTACATGATGCCTTGTTTTGAATGTTTTCCTATTGGCTAATATTTGGCAGATCTTGTATATCCATATTGGCATTTTGCATGCTTGCATGAGCCAGGACTGCCCCTTTCTTTTATGCTGAGTTTGTAACCCTCACATATATAAGGCCCCAGTGTTCTGCTCTCTTTGGACTGCCTCATTCAGTTGCTGCGGCTTTTGGGTGACGTAGTCACACTCATTTTGAGTTTAATAAAGATGTTCTTTTATATTTCAGTTTCTGTGCCAACTTCTTTTTTTTGTTAGTTTAACCCTGAGAAGAAGTTTTGAATTTCTTCAGTGGGAGGCCTGCACAACAACTCCCACCAGGCCCCCCGTCACACACCTGAGCAGGATGGACCACACCCCCAGAAGCAGTTGGAAGCCATTGTATCACTACAAACAAACGTACAGGCAGGTAGCCATCTTCCCTGGGAGGGCTGTTTGGGGGTGGGAGGCCTGCACAACTCCTCCCACCAGGCCACCTGTCACACACCTGAGCAGGATGGAGCACCCCCCCAGAAGCAGTTTGAAGCCATTGTACCACTACAAATAAACTTACAAGCAGGTAGCCATCTTCCCTGGGAGGGTTGTTTGGGAGTGGGAGGCCTGCACAACAACTCCCACCAGGCTCCCTGTCACACACCTGAGCAGAATGGAGCACTCCCCCCCCAGAAGCAGTTGGAAGCCACTGTATCACTCTAAACAAACTTACAGGCAGGTAGCCATCTGTCGTGTCTTCGCAGCACCAGTGACGACAGACACGATAGGTTTATTCAGGACTCTTTATTTCTCTGTCCTTACACCAGCGTGGCTCTACTCTCACTGCCCTTTCTATGCCCCGCTCCGCCCCTTCCTGTCGGGGCAGTCCTCCTCTTACTCCACCCACTACACTCCACCCTCACAACCACTAGACCACCTCATCTCTACATCTCCCCCTTTGTTAGCAAATGAAGTGAGTCACTAAAGAGTTACATCTCTTCAATCAGCCGCTTGGGCTGGCGGATTGTTTGTCGTGGTCTAAGTGTACGTCCTTCAAGCGCTACAGTAGCGCCGGCGCCGGGTTCCTGTCCCGGGTGACTGTCGCCTTCGCTCTGTGCTTCTGACTGTCGAGCTCTTGGTGGTGTCATTCGCGACTCAAGCGTCTCTTGCAGAGCTGGACTGCACTTCTGAAAGTGGGACACATTTCGGGTTACGCGCCTGTTGTCCGACTCCGCTGTCAGCATGGTGCCTTTCTGTCGAATGACTGTTAGAGGTTCCGCTCTGAATTTGCTATCCGTCTTCTTGCATTGCTCCTGCTTGACGACCACGCAATCTCCTTCGTGGAACGAGAGGGAACGAGCTCGTCTTCTGCCATCCGCATACGTCTTCATGCTTTCTTTGCGAGCTTTGTCAGTGGCTTCCACTTCCCGATGGACGCGGCTGGGGGAAATGGGTCGTAGTGCTCCCTCCCAGGTGGGTATCCGTGTCCTGACTGGGTGTCCCAGCATGAGTGTGGCTGGGCATTTGCCTGTGGTGGCATGCGGTGTCGTCCGGTATGCTCGGAGTACATCGTTGAGTGCCACTTGCGGGTCTTTCTTGTCCAGAGCAGCCTGCTGGAATGTCTTTTTGAGGGTGGCCATGAATCTTTCAGCTGTGCCGTTGGCCTGCGGCCAAAGTGGGGTTACCCGTCGGTGTCGCACATTCATAAGTGTCATGAAGTCACTGAATTCCCGGCCGTTGAAAGGGGGACCATTGTCCGTTTTCACCTCTGTGGGTATTCCCCAGGCTGCAAAAACTTCGTCCAGGATGGTGAGCGTGGCGGCCGCATTGGTGGATGCCACAAACCGGGCGATGGGGAATCGCGAGTATTCATCTATTATGACCAACACATACTTGCCCGACGGCATGGGGCCATAGAAATCCATTGCTAGTTCTTGCCATACTCCTGGCGGTAGGGGCGTCATCTGGAGTGGGGCTGGCGGGTCTCCTTGCCTTACCACTTGGCATTGCAGACAGTCTTTCAGAGTGTGCTCTACCATCTTGTCTAGGAAAGGGAACCAGACGCGTTCACGAAGGGCCCTTTTCGTCGTGACCACTCCTCGATGACTTTCGTGTGCCAGGTTGACGACTCCTTGCCTCAGTTGCTGAGGAATGACAATTCGGTGATCCCGTAACAATAGGCCGTCCGTTGTAACTGATAGTTCCTCACACACATTCCGGAATGCTTGCCACTCCTGGCGCTTTGTTGTGTCACCGCTCTCGTCCTCCGAGTCTTCGTGCCGCCACCGGTTTGTTCGAACTCTTTGAATCACCTGTTGCAACATTGTATCTTGCTGGGTGGCGTCCAGGATGGCCTCTAGGGGGACCGCTGGTGGCCGCGCCTGATCCACTACAAAGTGGATGTATTCATCTGCCATGGACGGTGTGGGACACTGTGAGTCTTCCGGGTGACGCGACATATAGTCGGCCGGGTTGGCTGCCTTCCCTGGCTTGTGCACAATGGTGAACGTGTATTCCTGCAGACGGAGTCCCCACCGTTCAATGCGGGGCGGCATTTTGGACCGTGGATTGCCATAGATGGTGACGAGCGCTTGGTGGTCCGTCACCATGGTGAAATGTTTTCCGTAGATAAACACGTGGAAGTGTTCGCACGCCCACACCACCGCAAGGCTTTCCTTTTCCGGTTGGGAGTAGGCCTTCTCTGTGTCGGAAAGGCTCCGGCTGGCGTGGGCCACTATGTGTCGTTGGTCCGTGTCTTTGTCGTATTGGGCCAGGATGGCACCCAGTCCGACGGGGCTTGCGTCCACGGTTATTTCGGTTTTACGATCTGGGCTGAAGTACGCCAGGCTCTCCACCGTGCCCACGGCCCTCTTTATGTCTTGAAATGCTCGCTCGCATTCGGACGTCCACTCAAACACTTGTCCCTGTTTGGTCAGTGCGCGAAGGGGGTGGCTGAGTGTGGCGTAGTCCTTAATGTATCTTGAACAGTAGCTCGCCATGCTTAGGAAGGACCGCACATCACTGACGTCAAGTGGACTCCTGGTGCTGTTCAGAGTGCTCACTTTGTTAGGGTCTGGCTTCATTCCGGCTCCAGAAAAGATGTGGCCAAAGAATTTCAGTTGCGACTGGTGAAACTCGCACTTCTCTCTGTTGAGCGTGAGGTTTGCTTCTAGGAGGGCATGGCAAACCCTGTCCAGGGCCGTGTCGTGGACTTGGATGTTCGCCCCGTAGACTAGAATGTCATCGCTGTAGTTCAGCGTGTTCGGGATGTGATGGATTGTTTGTCTGATAGCTTCTTGAAATATCTCAGCGGCTGATGAGATGCCAAAGTTTAGCCTCTTATATCTGAACAACCCTAGGTGCGTTGCAAACGTCGTGATGTATCGGGAGCTTTCGTGGAGTTCCAACTGGTGGTAGCCTTTGTTGAGGTCCAGTTTAGAAAACACCCTCGCCCCATTGAGGGCGGCTATCATGTCGCTTAAATGGGGTCCTGGATGGCGCTCTCTCTCAATGGCGGTGTTGGGCATCCTCATGTCCACACAGAGTCGGACCTTCCCTGGTGTTCCTTTCTTCGGTACGATCACTACCGGAGATACCCACGGCGTGGCGCCCTCTGTCCGTTCGATGATGTCGGCATCCAGCAGATCTTGTAGCTCATCCTCCACCGCTTGCTGGAGGTGGAACGGTACTTTCCGCGGGTGTTGGGCAACTGGGCGGACCTGGTCATTTATGTGGAGGCGAATCTGGCCTCTGTTCATTTTGCCGAGCCCGGAAAACAGCTTCGGGAACTTGTGTATGGTGTCGTTGTCACTGTTGACGCGGTACAGAATCTCTACCAGTTTCAACCGTTCAGCTGTTGGTAAGCTGAGAAGGCAGTCTGCTTCCGGCCCCTCGATGACATGAATCACGGCTGGAATAGATGTTGTTTGATGCCTCAGTGTCGTTGAGAACTTCCCAAGACATGGGAGCGGCTTCCTGGACATCCAGGTGTAGACACGGACATGTGCTGGATTGAGCCGAGGCCGAGGGTTCATCTTCTTATACTCCGTCACTGGGATGTAGTTAAGGGATGCCCCACTGTCTATCACAAACTTCGTGGGATGCGTGCCTACGCTGATGTCCAGTCGAGGGTATTTTTTAAGCTGGTCTGGATCGGCAATCATGTTAGCATATTCCACGGAATATTCTTGTTCACTTGATGGTGATTCAGAGTCTCTAGACGGTGATCTTCTGGACCACCTTGAAGACCGTGACTCCCTGCTGGACTGGGAGGATTTGGAGGAAGACTTCCGGCGGTCACGTACCGCTCGTGCGTGATGGCGGCGCGTCTCGCCTCTTGGCAACCTCGTTGAGTCTTTGTCTTTCTCCCGGCGGTACTCCCCGCACATGGTCTCGAAGTGATTGTTTCGGCCACACTTGTGGCACTGCTGCCCCAGGGCCGGGCATGCTCCGATGTGTGGGAAGTCGTACCCGCATCGGTAGCACCTTCGCAGTGGCGCCTTTTTCCCATGATCCTGACGCCTGCTCCTCCTCCCCGATTCTGGTCGTCGATGGCCAGGGCGGCGGTGTCTCGACGGCGGCCGGGCGTGTCGCTCCCGCTCTCTTGATCCCCGGCGGGGGCGTTCGGTGCGTACCTGACAGGCTAGCTCTTTGCGTTCCACGCGTCCCGCCTCCATTGTCTTGGCCTGCTCTTCAGTCTGATCGTGGAGCCTCGTGATCTCTTCTATTTCATCTAAGGTGTGGGTCTTCTTCAGTAATTTCCTGCGTAGTGTCTCTGACTGACAGCCGTCAATCACACGCAGCCGTATGGCGTCATCCGTCGAGAAAGCGTCGAACTCGCAGTGGCGCGCCAATCGCCGCAACCGTGTTATGTATGAGCCCATGACCTCATCTTTCTCCTGTCGCGCTCTCTGGAACACGTACCGTTCGTAGTCCACATTCTTCTTATGCACAAACTTCCTATCCAGGGCTGCTCGCACTCTGGCATACGTACCCGCGTCTGCGGCGGGGAGTTCCTTTATCATCTTGCTGACGTCCTTTCCCACGAGGTTGCGAAGTGCGATTAGTTGATCTTCGTCCCCTATCACCTTTGAGCCTTTGATATAGTCCTCAAAGTCTTCTATCCATTCTTCCCAGCGAGGGCCCATGCTGCTCCCGACCACGAGCGCTAGGGGCTCCGGAGGGCGCAGGTGCGACAGTCCCATGACGATCGGCTTCGCTTCTTGGCGGGCTGGGGATCGGGCTGGGGATCCATGGTTCGACATCGTGTGGCACGTGAAATGGGTTCTGCTTCAGCACAGTATGGGCACTGGTAGTTCTTTAGGGATCTTGATTGTCTATATGTTTGTGCGCCTTGTTCAGGTTTTTTTTTTTTTTTTTTTCGTTTGCTCGTGCTTGTTTAAATTTTAGTGATGCCTGACTTCAAAATGGCCGCCGGCTGGATAACGTGCATGGACATCACACATGCTGCCGGGCTTTCAGCTCATTCATTTCTAGACTGTGCAC
Source organism: Triturus cristatus (assembly GCF_964204655.1). Classification (NCBI taxonomy): domain Eukaryota; kingdom Metazoa; phylum Chordata; class Amphibia; order Caudata; family Salamandridae; genus Triturus; species Triturus cristatus. The sequence goes on along the minus strand of NC_140591.1, from coordinate 1,075,246,789 downwards.
TGCTCAGGCGGCCTCCTCTCATCATTCGCTTCACTCAGGGCTTCACAACAGGCAGGTGGGTGAGAGAGTCTTCACGCTGCTCTAACCTGGGGACGCGCGTGTCAGCGTCGTCGTTTTCTTCCTGCCCTTCGAGCGCCGGCCCTCTTCCAATGCAGGGCGCGGTCCGCGATCTCGCTCTTCCCGCTGCTGGGCTCTCACACGCTCCGGGCGTGTCCCGCGAGTGACGGCGCTTCGGCTGGTTTCCTCGTGCCCAGTCCTTCGCCAGTCTCGTCAGCGTGCCGGTGTTCTGGGAGAGCATTTAGCTCGATCCCACCTTCGTCGCCAGCTGTCGTGTCTTCGCAGCACCAGAGACGACAGACACGATAGGTTTATTCAGGACTCTTTATTTCTCTGTCCTTACACCAGCGTGGCTCTACTCTCACTGCCCTTTCTATGCCCCGCTCCGCCCCTTCCTGTCGGGGCAGTCCTCCTCTTACTCCACCCACTACACTCCACCCTCACAACCACTAGACCACCTCATCTCTACAGCCATCTTCCCTGGGAGGGCTGTTTGGGGGTGGGAGGCCTGCACAACAACTCACACCACGCACCATGTCACACACCTGAGCAGGACGGAGCACTCACCCCACACAGAAGCATGTGTCAGCCATTGTATGGTTCACCCTCACCTAACAGGTAGGTAGCAATCTTCCCAGGGAGGGCTGACTGGGGGTGGGAGGCCTGCACAACAACTCCCACCAGGCTCCCTGTCACACACCTGAGCAGGATGGAGCACCCCCCCAGAAGCAGTTAGAAGCCATTCTATCACTACAAACAAACATACAGGCAGGTAGCCATTCTCCCTGGGAGGGCTGTTTGGGGGTGGGAGGCCTGCACAACAACTCCCACCATGCCCCCTGCCACACACCTGAGCAGGATGGAGCACTCACCCCACACAGAAGCATGTGTCAGCCATTGTATGGATCACCCTCACCTAACAGGTAGGTAGAAGTCTTCCCAGGGACGGCTGTCTATGGGTGGGAGGCCTGCACAACAACTCCCACCAGGACCCCTGTCCCACCCCTGTGCAGGGTGGAGCACTCCCTCCCACCCAGATGCATATGGCAGCCATTGTATCACTACAAACAAACTAACAGGTAGGTAGCCATTTACCAAGGCTGTTCTGTTTGTGGGTGGGAGGCCTGCACTACTACTCCCACCATGCCCCCATGTTCCCCAGCTCATCAAGATGGAGCACTCCCTCCCACCCAGATGCATGTGGCAGCCATTGCATTGTTCACTACAAACTAACAGGTAGGTAGTCATCTTATGCTCTCTTGTCCCACCCCTGAGCAGGATGGAGCCCTCTACCACACACACACACAGATGTGTTACATATCCCACCCAAATGTGAAAACAGAACAGGTAAGTAGCCAGTGCATGCACCCAGCCATTCCACTCAAAAAGCATGGGGCCATATGACAACACCAGCCCTCATATCCCACAAAAATTCACACAGACCCAATTTCCACTTACAGTGTGCAGACATCTAAGAGAATGTAACTGTCACAGCAACCAGAGTGTGATTCACTAATTCACATGTTGAAGAAAGTTTGTGCACAATCATGCACAGCACTGAATGCCATGTGTAAGTGCCATGGGGGCAGAGCAGCAAGGACAATATGAAAACAAAGCAAGCATGGTCTGTAGTACAGATTGAGATTTGCGCATGACATGACATAAGAAAGGCATGAGATAACAATGGCCAGTCCATGCTCAGATGTAAACAACAAAGATGCTTCACATAAATTTGTCGTGGCACTAGTCGTTAGATGACATGTCCTTGTAAACACAAAATATTCACGTGGCGCATGGTATGTCTTGACACGTCACACCATGGACAAGTAATGCATGTACTGTAACATCATGTCAGGATGCACAGTAGTGTGCAAACAATGTGATAACTAGTAAACTGTGTGGTGCATAACCTGTGAATAAGATACATCTAACACCAAGCTTGAGGGGTGCACCTCAACGACCATTTCCCCTCTGTCCCACAGGTGACCAAGAACTGACTGCAGAGGACAACACAAGCAACCTGCAGAGCCATCCCCCTCCCCCCGGAACATGGACTCTCGGATGTTGGCTCCCAGGATTCTGAGGACGAGGAGCACAAAGCCGGCCCATCTGGTGTGCCAGGGTGCAACAGGTCCCAGGACCCCATCGCCCCCCACCACATCTGAAGCAATACCACCTCATCCGCAGACCCCTGCTGTAATGGCCTGTGCGTCCTCCACCACCACCACCAGTGATGCCCGAAACACCCTCCCTGTCCCACAGGATGAGCACCCCACACCACCTACTGAGGGGGCAAGGAGAGGATGCGGGTGCCTACAGTGGTGATTCAACAGGTCTGTGGCAGCAGGGCTGGTGGGAGGGCAAAGTTAAGTCAAAGACAACCTGACACTGGGAATGAAGCCCTGGACAACATCACCAGAGTCCTGGGGTCCTATGAACAGGTCCAGGGACGAAGGGGACGGACTGAGGAAGATTCCCGCGAGCTCCTCCTGCTGATGATGTCCATGGAAACCTGCATGGGCCAAATTGTGGACCTCTTGGGGCAGCTAGTGGCAATACTGAAGACAGGCCTGCACCACAACTAACACCTCCACCTCCCTCTGGTGGGCCGCAGGATGACAGTACACCATCCTCCCCTGCGGACACAGAGAGGGGTGAATCCTCAGACCCCACATGCCCCACAGCAGAGGCCACCCCTGCCAAACGACGAAGGGGCCGTCCGAAGAAATCCCTGGGATATTCCGTGGCAAAGCACCTGCCAAACGCCAGTCTTGGAGCCAGCCATGATGGCAACCCTCTTCAATACTGCATTGACTTTATTGGACTGTCCTTACCCACACTGCCTTGTGAATGGCATCTGTCTGTTGGACTGGGTCACCACATCAATGTGGTGACTACTTGATTCTCACATTTACCATAACTGTCAACTCACTGCTCCACTAATCACCTTAATGTAAATGTTCCTCCCCTCACATGTCACCATTGTAAATAAATACTCCTTACATACATGTCGTTTCTGCTCTGTGTTTATTCCAGGTTGTGCAGTCTTCACCATGATTACAATGTACCAGGAGCATTGAATATATGTAGGCAAGGAGAGGCTGAAGGGACCTAGGAAAACACAACAGAACAACATTCACTAGTCTGGGTGTGGCATTACAGACATCACACAACACTTACCATCAAGCTAAGCCATCATACACACATCACAATGAGCAACATAGCCAACATACACATCCTGTAGATGTACCAAAATACCCTGTCCCAGAAACATTGTCAGCCACCACTGAGTCAATATCAGGCTGCAGTCACAAAGCTCACATACACCTTGACAACAACAGCAACATCATCAGACAGTGTGTCTATTGTACATCGTCACTCACCTTCAAGTGAAGTAGCGGTTGATGAGCTGTTGACACAGGACCTCTCCACTATCCTCGTCACTGGACACGGGTTGGTTTGCAGGTGGGGGCCTTGGCTGCTCATCAGCATTCAGGAGCAGGGGGATCTCCTTGAGAATGGCAAGGTTGTGGAGCATGCAGCATGCCAATACAATCTGACACACCTTCCTGGGCGAGTAAATCAGTGCACCTCCGGTCTTGTCCAGGCAGCAAAATCGTGACTTCAGGAGACCAAAAGTACGCTCCACCACACAACGTGTCCTCCCATGGGCATCATTATAGCGGACTTCAGCTGATGTCCTGGGATTCCGCAGTGGGCTCAGCAACCAAGGATGGTTGGGATATGCAGAGTCACCTAGGTGTGAGAAGCACAGGGAAACCTTGCAATGTTACTGTGGCAGAGGACAGCATGTTGCACACACAGCATGCTATTTGACTATGCATACTCACCCACAATCCATGCACGGTCAGGAAGCAGATTATTCATCAGCTGTGTTACAATGCTGTTACGCAGGATGTATGAGTCATGGGCTGAGCCTGGAAATTTGGCACACACGTGCGAGATGATCATATCCGCCTGGCACACCACTTGCACATTTTTGGAGTGGAAATGTTTACGAATCCTGTAGATGTGGTCACGTGCCTCGGGTGAAACAAGCCCAACATGGGTGAAATCTATGGCACCAACAACAAGGGGGATGTCTCCAAGGGCATAAAAATCTCCCTTCACAGCCGCCAATTCACGCCCCCTGGGGAAATGGATATATCTGTCCTTGTAGATCATCATAGCGGACAGGATATCATGCAGCACCATGCTGAACATAGGTTGTGACATCCCACCTGCACTGGACACCGTGTGCTGGAATGATCGAGTGGCAAAAGAATGCAAGGTTGCCATCACCTTAGACGTTGGGTCAAAGCAGTTGGATATGTTCTGCGAGGCTGCAGGTGGGGCTCCAACACAGCATATAGGTTTTGTAGGATGGCTCTATCCAGACGGAATTTCCGGATGACCTCCTCATTCTCCATGTCTGCCAGCACTGTGAAGGGACGATGCAGATTTGGTCTCCTCCTAGTTCAGATGAAAGTGACATGTCAATGCAATACACCATGAGATGTGTACAACATCTTACATTTTGACTGACACAACACCAACAATGATCACATTTGAGTTACAGACCAGCTTACTTGTAGGGACACCTTCAGCTACACTACTGATACACTTGTCCCCTTTTACACAGCAAGTACCTCCAAAACAACATCTGACGAAGAGAATGCACAAGGGGATATGGCCACAGCTAGCATGAGCAGGCCTGAGAGTATTTCATACAGCATATGTGTGAAGCTGCAACACTACTGTCTCATACCTAGCTGCTGTACCTGCAAGGCCTTCAGGCATAAGTTGAACATGGCACACATCAACAACACAATGACCCAAGACTGTGCATTTATTGCCAAGTATGTGCATGAGCTAAGAAAAATTGACTGTCAAATCTGCACATTGTTCACTAAGACATACATCACTGTGATTTCCCCAGCACTTTCACACATTGGCATATCTACACATTGGAGAGTCCATCACAACACTGTTCTGTGTACATGCACATCAATATCACAAGGGACATGTGAGGCAGTACATCCAAATGTCCAAAATCACATACACAAACATGGCATGTTTAGTCAGCAGTGGGGTAAATGTCACATTGGCATTGTGTGCACAATGATGTGCCATTAATCATGTGGCCCCTGTGCACTGCCATTGGGCCACTGCCCATTGGCCATTGAGACAGCATGATGTGTCCATAGGTGCTGTCAAAGTGCTTCGCCACCCAAATCACGGTCGCTCACGTCAATGTATGGCACACAAAACACGGTAGTTACCGCCTGGCCCTGCGGTGTGTCACCACCAATGCCCAATACACAATCGTGGTAGTGATAGGCATATACACATGCTCAAATGGCGGTTGGCATGCTCCATCACCCAAATCACGGTCACTCATATCAATGTATGGCACCCAAATCGTGGTAGCTACCGCCTGGCCCCAGCGGTGTGTCACCACCAATGCCCAATACACAATCGCGGTAGTGATAGGCATATGAGTATTGCCAAATGGCAGTTGGCATGCTCCGCCACCCAAATCACGGTCACTCATATCAATGTATGGCTCCCAAATCGCTGTAGCTACCGCCTGAACCCTGTGGTGTGTCACCACCAATGCCCAATAAACAATCGCGGTAGTGATAGGCATATGAGTATTGCCAAATGGCGGTTGGCATGCTCCACCACCTACATCATGGTCACTCATATCAATGTAAGGCACCCAAATCGTGGTAACTACTGCCTGGGCCATGTGGTGTGTCACAACCAATGCCCAATACACAATCGCAGTAGTGATGGCATATACACATGCTCCTCCATCCAAATCATGGTCACTCAAATCAATGTATGGCACACAAATCGTGGTAGCTACCGCCTGGCCCCAGCAGTGTGTCACCACCAATGCCCAATACACAATCGCAGTAGTGATAGGCATATGATTATTGCCAAATGGCGGTTGGCATGCTCCGCCATCCAAACCACGGACACTCATATCAATGTATGGCACCCAAATCGTGGTAGCTACTGCCTGGTCCCAGCGGTGTGTCACCACCAATGCCCAGTACACAGTCGTGGTAGTGATAGGCATATGAGTATAGCCAAATGGTGGTTGACATGCTCCGCCACCCAAATCATGGTCACTCCCATCAATGTATGGCACACAAACCGCGGTAGCTACCGCCTGGCCCCTGCGGTGTGTCACTGCCATGGACCATGCCCTTACAGCCAATGGGAACCGCATTCGCGGTGGCCTAACGCAATTTTGAAAATCGCGGTATGCGTGCTCCGCCACCACGGAGCCGGTCTTTGGATGCATCTGAAAAAGGCTGACCTGGAACACCAATTGCAGCAGCTTAGAACCACTGAAACTACCCCAGGAGGCTTTAGAAGTGTGTGCCTCACATTTCCAAAGCTCACAGAGCCTGTTGCCTGAAGACCTCTCACCGCCACCTGCTGCTGCTCCTGTTTCCAGAGCCTGCTACCTGAGACCCCTCACCAACACCTGTTGCTGCTGCTCCTCCTGTCTCCAGAGCCTGCTGCCAGAGACCCCTCACCACCAACTGCTGCTGCTGCTGCTCCTGTCTCCAGACCCTGCTGCCTGAGACCCCTCAACACCATCTGCTGCTGCTCCTGTCTCCAGAGCCTGCTGCCTGAGACCCCTCACCACTAACTGCTGCTGCTCCTGTTTCCAGAGCCTGCTGCCTGAGACCCCTCACCACCATCTGCTGCTGCTCCTGTCTCCAGAGCCTGCTGCCTGAGACCCCTCACCACTAACTGCTGCTGCTCCTGTCTCCAGAGCCTGCTGCCTGAGACCCCTCACCACCAAGTGCTGCTGCTGCTGCTCCTGTCTCCAGAGCCTGCTGCCTGCTACCCCTCACCACCAACTGCTGCTGCTGTCTCCTGGCCACAGTGATGGCGAGGACTGAGAAGATCCGGGCCAGTCCCTTCACCAGCAAGGAGCTGGAGGTCCTGGTGGACGAGGTGCTCACACAGTAACCAAGGCTATATGGTGCCCCAAATGTCGTGGTAAGTCTTCAACAGTGGGAGTGAGAGTGCAAGGGGGCACAAATGAAGTTGAGCTGCTGCAGTATGTGCTTGAGAGTGTGGGGTTTTGTCATGCACTGCCTATCATGCTTTCTCCAGGGGAAAGGGGTGTGTAGACTATTTCACCTGCCTGCACATCAGGATTTGAGGAATATGTATTGTCTTGTCAGCCATATAGTGACAAAGCAAGTTGGTAATGCAGGTGTCAGGACAGTGATTGCTTGTGTGAATGGCTGTGTGGGTCTCTGTTGTTCTCAGTGTGAGCCCACCTGGCCTGCACAGTCACCACCCAATCTGAAAAGAACACATCACTGAATAAACAGAGTGTTACCTTTTTCTTTTTTTCCTTACTCTCCATCAATGAGCCATCTCATTCCTGTAGATTGCAGATGACAGTCCTTGGGAGAAGGGTGTGGGTTTGTGAGATCATGTCCCTCAATGTGACATCCATGACACAGTGAGCCATTCACAGGGCAAGGACATAGAGGGCTGAGCAGTGTTATACACAGTGAGTCTACCCTCAAATATATATTGATATGTAAGGTATGTCTTACACTACCTACAAATATACAGAAGATGTGGGCAGGCTACACTTGGCTTTCTGTGCTGGCATCCTGCATGTGTATGGGATGGGCAGGTACTGTGTCCACCCTCATACCTGCATGCATTTACGTGTGATTCTCCCATGCTGTTGTTCCATGTGAGATGCATTCTTGTCACTGTTAGACATATCTGTGAATTTGGGATGAGTTAGTATCATGCTCCTGTACTGAGAGATATTGGTATATAACACTGTGTCACTGATTTTTCCCCCTCTTGTCTCCCATGCCTGCAGCTCAAAGTCCACCAGCGTAAGGCATAAGGCTATGTGGAGGACCATTGCATGCAAGGTGCGGGCTCTGGGTGTCTCAAACCGACGGCGCACACACTGCCACAAGAGGTGGGATGACATCTGCCGGCTGAGCAAGAACGTGGCGGAGATGATGCTGGGGCTGCTCCCTCGGACTGGCAGGTTGGTGACACAGCCTGAGCTGGATGAACATTGGAAGTAAAATCAACAGCAAGCTAGGGGGGAGTATCCTTGGAAGGGTGACTTTGGCTGTGAGTGGCTGCACGTGTTTGCAGGCTGGGCCAGTGCTGGGCTAGGTGATGTTGGTAGTGTGATGCAGTGGCTTGTAAGTGGCCTCTGTGTTGGGTGCAGCTGTCATGTATTTGCCCGACCTGTACTTCCTAATATAATTTGAGTAATGGGCATTGACATTGCATTCTGAGTCGTGGGCTTCAGGTATTGTCTGCATTGTGGTAGTGTGGGGATTCACATGGAAGGGAACGGAAGTAGGCATAATCTGAGTGTGCATTGCCTGACCTCAGATTTGTGAGGCTTAGACATCTGACGCCAATGTGCACCAGTAGTTGTGCCCCACAGTACAACATGGCGGATGGCATGAGCTCATGGCCATTGTGGACTGGTATGTTGTAGTCTGTATCTGTGTTTTCCCCTTCTGCTCCATCCAGATATGAGTGGCAACATGTTGAGGGGTTCATCTTTGCCCCCATCAGGGCCCAAGGTGTGCTCAGAGCTATTTGCGTGTCTGGTTGAATGGAGCCATCGGCAGGATATTGTGCTGTGTGGTCATCACATGGCTTATTTATGCCTGGTTTGCGTGTTGGCACGCAATGTTCGAGTTTAAAATTGAGGTCGCACAATGTTATTGCACAGGGTGGTGTGCAACATTGAGATTCCATCATCTTCAGTGATGCTTTGCTTGCATAGGATTGTTCTGTTAATGCCAATGAACTGACCCTACATCTCTCTCTCTCATGCAGCATCTCCCGTGGGCACGGCAGGACAGGGAACGGACACCAGTGGTGAGGTATCAAGCACAACAGCTGGACATGAGCACAGTGACACAGATATGACCGGCGCCGCGGAGGGGGCCAGGAGTCTGCTTGAGGAATCACAGCCAGAGACGCAAACCTCAACGTCATCTGACACCAGCGGTGACGTATCCATGTTTGCGGGCACAGGGAATGGGGACTCTGCTTCCTCTTCCACCACACAGCATACAGTGCCCACCCTCCCAGCTACTTCCACGAGTGCTGCCCGTGTTTACAACAGTAAGAATGGAAGAGTGTCCATCACCCCAGGCACCGCTGCCCCTGCCCCTGCTCCTGTCCCCCCTGCTGCCATCAGTGCTGAGTCTGTGGACCTTTTACACCACCTGTGTGTGGGCCAGACAGCTCTCCTCAATGCCTTCATAGACCACGACAAAAAGTTGGCACAGGTGGCTACTTTCATGGAGGGCGTACATTCAGACGTGGGTGGGCTACACCAGACTGCCCAGTCTTTGTCCTCCGCAGTGATGGCAGCCCTTCAACTGGCACAATATCAGAGTCCAGCTCCAGTCCCTTTGTCCACCCCCCTGCCAGTGGCCACATCTGACGATAGTAACAACGCACCACAGACATCAAGGGTAAGATACAGCACATGCAGCACACAGCAGCAGCAGTCCAAGCGGTCCAGGGTGCAAACACCATCCCCACAGAAAACAAAAGCCACCCCAGAGCGCAAAGACAAAAGCCCATTAGGCGACACTAAGGGCCACAAAGCCAAGAAGCAGACCTCAGGGTCACATGCCTCAGAGGCATCCCCAGCCAAGGACTCTCCTGTCCCTAAAGTGGCTCGCATAGACAAGCAGACAGTTTCCGTGCCCGCTGAGAAGGTGGTGCCTGCTAAGAGTACACATAAGAAGAGCTCCAAGGCTGATTCACCCACAACATCAACTCCCATCCAAAGCCCTGTGAAGCAGGGAAAAGAGGGCACTGTAAGAGGTAAACCTGGTAAACAGGGGATGAAGGGGCAAAGGCAAGGCTAGGCCAAGAAAACTGCTAGATCCAGCATGTCCCCAGAGGGAGGGCCACCGTCTGCACCTGATGCAGCTTTGGTTGTGAATGTGCCTGTTGTGTCAACACAACTTGCCATTAATCCCAGGACAGGGAAGCCATTTCGACTCCCAAGAAGTGGAAAGGCACCCCTCCACAATCTCACACTCACACTCACACTGTGTCTCGCGGCAGCATGACTCCACCTCCACGTGCTACTACACCACCTGGTCCAAGTAGCCCTCCGGCTTCCCAAGCCACTGATGCCTCTACTTCAGCTAGGCCTCTCTCTCCCTGGTCAGGTCCTCCAACTGTCCCCAACACACAGCCAGATCCCAGTCCGACTGACAGCCAAGTCTGAGAGGTAGTCACCCTCACACACCTGTCTCGCCCACAGCGGTGTCTGTACTGCCCATTGTTGCCCCCCTGACTGTGTTGCTGACCATGGCAGGGTACAGTCGCACACATTCCCTGTGCAGCTTCTCATGGACATACTCTGCACATTGGACTGGCCACTGGCCTTGTTGTTCACTGCTGTTTGCCACTTGCCTGTGCAGCTTCTCATGGACTTACTCAGCACCTTGTGCTGGCCACTGGCCTTGTTTGTCCCTGCTGTTTGCCCCTTGTCTGTGCAGCTTATCATGGACTTCCTCTACACATTTGAATGACCACTGGCCTTGTTGTTCCCTTCTGTTTGCCACTTGCCTGTGCAGTTTCTCATGTAACTACTTAGCACTTTGTGCTGGCCACTGGCCTTGTTGTTCCCTGCTGTTTGCCCCTTGCCTGTGCAGCTTCTCATGTAACTATTCTGCACTGTGTGCTGGCCACTGGCCTTGTTGTTCACTGCTGTTTGCCACTTGCCTGTGCAGCTTCTTACGTAACTACTCTCCACTTTGTCCTGGCCACTGGCCTTGTTGTTTACTGCTGTTTGCCACTTGCCTGTACAGCTTCTCATGTAACTACTCTGCACTTTGTGCTGGCCACTGGCCTTGCTCTTGTCTGATATTGGTGCCTATCTGTGCAATATGTGAATAAAGACAGTTGCTCCTGTTGTCTGTTTTGTCAGTGTCCTTATCTGATTAAAGTGTTTTCTGTGTGGGTATGTTTTACTGTGTCACATGCTTTGTATGCCACTTCAACATTGCCAATGGCTTGTCTCACTTTTTCTAGTTTTTACAGGGGTGACAGGGACTTCAGTTCATCCTGGCTCTGAAGCTTTTGGGTGCAATGATGGTGGTTTTTCGATGAAATACTGTTATCATTATCATTCTTTGTTCATGTTAGCTATATTGTACACATGTCAGGTTTGGAGGCACTGCCAGCACAGAGTGGGATTCTATCCACAGGATTGCAGGCAGGCTGGCCAGGAAAATCATGTATGTGTGATCTTACTTTATGTGTGCCCAGCAGTGTAGGTGTTTAGTCATCTTGTGATGGGCAGTCATCCTAGTCACATGGGTCACTTTCAATGTGTGCACTTGGGTGGTCAAGAAGAGTGCAGTGTGCAGTGTGAAGGGGGTGACTTTGTTGAGAGTGTTGATGTGTTAGTGCCCCTTTAATGTCGACTACACACACGAGTAGAGTGCCTGTTTGTGTGATTGTTCAGCCCTGTGATTGTGTGCACATGTGTGTGTTGTATGTCGTGCACTGTGCAGTGTGTTGGTTGTGTACTTGCAGTTCTGGCTGACTTCTACTTGCTGTTTTTGGCAATTGTGAGTATGCAGAGTGTGTGACTGGCAAGTCAGTGTTGTGTTTTGTTGCTCAGCCATGTGTCTTGATACTGTTTGTGGTCACTGTGTAGACCTGCTCAGCCACACTGACATTGTGGGTGTGTTTGCTCATGCATTGCTGTCACATGGGGCTTTATTGCCTCCAATATGGCATGTGCTGTGTGGTGTCATACCATCCCCTATCTGTGCTTCAGATGCTTAGCCAATGTGAGTCTGCACTCCCTCTATTTGTGTAAGGTACACTCCTGCCATGTCCACTACTGACGTACACAACACTTCACTTTCATGTCAGCTGTCCCCGTGGGTTGCCTGTGTGTGTGCCTCCCCATCACTTCATTTGTAACACATTGCTTTATGGTGCAGGAGCAATGTGCCACTCAGGACATTTTCCCAATTGGTTAAATGTGATTTTCTTGTACTGTTTACCAGCGATGGTTGCTCATATGCAGTTCAACTGTTTGTGCTGCACAGTTCTCTGGTCATGTTGTGTCCATTTTGTGGTCCCAGACTTGTGCATCTGCGGGTGTTGGGTTAGCTGTATGTGTGTTTGCTGAGGTACTGCTTCACTGCCTGAGTGTGATGCTGTCTGTGTGCTGTTTTGATTGTTGTAGTGGGTGTTCATGGTGTGTCACTCATATCTGTGCAGAACTGGTATGTTTGGTGTGCACACACTGCTTGTTGTGCATTCAGCGCTGTGAGTTGCCTTGTCCTTGCCTGGTGTGCATCCCCTGATGTCCTGCTGTGTTTGCAATGTGATGTATTGACATGTCCTTCTGTTTTGTGTTTGATGTGGCTGTGTGCAGTGTTTGGGCTGTGCTGTCTTTTTCAGCTGACAGATGCTCTGTGTGTGGTGTTCTATTTGCATGTCAGTGTGTGTGTTTTGTTGGTGTGGTGAATTTCATTCAGATGTGTGTTGCCTGTGTGGTGTGCCTTACTTGTGTGTCTGTCACATGAACTTAGGTCTATTCTAGTTCCTGTGCTTGTGTTAGGTGTTTCCTTGGTGTTTTCTCCTCTCATATTTGAGCTGTCTCTTGTCATTTTTCTGCATGTGCAGGCATGTGGTACACTGTGACACCATGTTGACGTGATGGGTGGTGTGCTGTGTCTGTCTGTGTCATTGTTTTGTGATGGTGCACTCCTTGTCTGTGTTGTGGTATGTTGTCTGTGCAATGTTCCTGACTGATGAGGTTGTGCACCCCTGTTATGTCTGTGCTCCCATTGCCTTTCCACAGTTTTGCTGCACAGGTCATGTCTGGTCTTGTTGTGGTTCTGTGTGTGTTTTTGTTGAGTTATGTGTTTGGCTGTTGTTTTTGTGCAATCATTGGTTCAGGCATCCCTGTGTGTGTGATGTTTGTGGATACCCCCAGGGAGTGTGATTGTTTGTCAGTGTATTGACTGGACATTATTGGCACCCTTCTGTTTGTTTGACACTGGTGTTGTGTGCTGCAGGTGTGATGGGGAGGTATGTGTGAAGATTCTTACTTGTGTTTGACAGTCATGGAGTGTTGCAATGGGCCCTGTGTGTTATGCTGCTGACATACTCCTGTAAAGTAGTTGGATACAGATGTGTGGCTGTTCACTGTTTGACTTCATACCCTTCCTTTCATGCCTGTTCCTATACATGGGTTGCCTTGCTGTCTCCCTGAGTTGTTGCACTGAGGTGACTGTGGGTTGACTTCACTCACTGTGCCAGCCATGTGTGATTTGATGGGCCGAGGGTGTTGTTATATGTTCCTTCTCTTGCATGTGATGTACAAATGCTTGGTGGTTAGCTCCTTGGCCTTCCATTTGTGTGCACCTAACTTTCCTATATGTTGTACTCTATTGCTGCTGGCATGTGGTCTGTGTATGTGGCTGTTTGTCAGTGTGGGGTATGTCTGTGTGAGTTGGCAGGCTGTGTGTCCAGTAGAGTGATTGTTCATTACCTGTGTGTGTGTTCATTTTGTGCTTGGACTCAGTTTTCTTGCCATGGGTCTGGTGTTGTTGTGGTGTGTGGGTTGCCCTGTGCCTGTGCTTCTGTGCTGTGTGTTCCTCTGCAGCCACACCTGCTGTGGCTGTCTCCCTAGTTGTTTTGTGTGTGGTGCAAGGTGTGGGTTCACCTGGCTGCTTATTGTGCATGTGGGAGCACAGGAGGGGCACATGGCATGTCCCTTCATGTTGGGGGGGCTAGTGTGTGGAGGGTGGAGGTGTGGCCCTGTGGTCTTTGTGCACTGCCCATGCCTGGCACTGGCCCTGCCTTCTGCATTGTGCGCATGTTTTCACGTGTCTTCACCGCTGCGGTGACGTGACCAGGACATTACTTCATGATCACGGTAGATGGGTGATGCGGAGGGGTGATTTACTGACTGGTAGGACATGTGTGTGTACACTTGTGGATGTGTTCCTGTCCCCGCCAGGGTGTCTGTTGTGGACAGGAACCCTATATCAGCCCATGAGTTGTGTGTTGTGGTTGTGTGCGGGATTGTGGTATTGCGTACCTGCGGCATTGTCCGCGACGGTCGATGAGTTGCTGGTAATGTATCAGGTACAGCACCGGGAAGACGTGAAGAGCTGGATCCATTGCGGTCGGGACCGGGTGGAAGGGACTGTGAATCTGGTTTCGCGCTCTGCTTTCGTGCTTCCGCCGTCTCTGGTTGGGTGGTTTCTCCACTGCGGTGCGACTGGATGTTTGTAGAGCAGACGGGATGTCATTCCGCACGGCGGTGAGTCTCCATTGGCTCCCACCACCACGGTGGCGGGCGCTCTTTGATGGCGGTTCGCGTGGTACCACGGCAGATGGGAAATGGGCTATGTTTGGCCATACTAATATGGTGGGTGTGAGGACCGCTGCTGGCGTGCAGAAAAAAGCAATTTCCGCTACCGCCAGCACCGCAGTGGTGCCTCCGCACCCAATATTAATAGACCCCTTTCTGCAGGTTTGAGAGGCTCCAAAAATATGGAGTAATGTAAAGCAGTGCAAATTGCTGTGTTGTGTTACTCTGCCCTGTGTAGGCATCCATGGGAGTTGCGTGGATGTTTCCAAGCAAATCCCATGGCTTTTGACATATTCATAGATTTACAAGACCTTGTAAACATGGGAATGGCCAAAAAGATACACCTCCCCGGGGGAAGCACAACAAGGAGAAATATCTTTATTTCTCCTAATTGTTCCTATTTCTATGTGTGCTGAATTCTGCAGCACACACAGAAAGATGGGAACACATCTCATGATTGTTTTTGTGCAAGAAGATGCCTCTTCCTGAACAAAAACAATCCTGCCTACAGCACAGGCACCCTTACACCATGGTACTAGTGTGCCTGTATTGGTGCTATGCTGCCAAAACAACACCATTGCAAGGGAAAAGGACAGAAATGTGCTCTTTTGGATAAATATTACACATTCCTACCCCTTTCCTGTGACTCAGGGCAACACAGCAAGGTGGCTTGCTGCCCTGCTCAACAAAACTCATAAATATGGCCCTCAGAGTGCAGGTGAACACACTTGCACAGTTTCCCCAAATTGAAAAGTCTCATTTAAGACAAAGTTTATAAGCTGTCTTGATGCCCACTTTTGTTTTTTATATATGTTTCTTTATTGGAATTTTCATTATACGTGAAAACAACTACTTTGAAATACCAATGAATCCACTCTATTATAAACATTATACTAAATAAGACCCCATAAAGAATTTCAAAAGAAAAATAAATAAAATCTAATTAGGGAAAAAGAGCCATCTCACTCAACAAACACAGTTCAAGCAATTCCTATGGTATCCTTTCCCCCCCAAAAAAATAACATACACACCACAAACCAATGAATTAATTCACCATCCTCCGAAATTCCATCAGAGACTCAGAACACATATGAAAGAACGCCAATCACCATCACAGCTAATTGGATAAGGAATTGTACTTCACGAGAGAGAAAGATAGCTAGAGCTCACATAGGCTCAAAAATGGACCCCAAATCTCATCTAATACCTGAATCTGATCTTGGACCCTGTAAATCAAATGCTCATACATAGCTAACTGGTAAAGTTCTGTTAACCATTTTTGATGGGAGGATACATGTATTGTATGCCAGTGCCGCAATAAACAGATCTTAGCCACCATAAGGGCCATTGACATCCATCTATGCCAATAAATAAAAATCATGCTAACCGATACAACAAAATCATGCAGTAAGGCCAGCTTGTCTGACTCCACAAAAAAAATAAGACTAGTTGAACGTAGCATCTCCCATTCATGGCTCAAATAGATATCCAATGCAGGGCATGACCAAAGTACATGGTACAAATCACATGCAATATATGAACACCTCCAGCATGCCGCACAAGAAATCAGGTGAGTCTTATATAATTTAAAAGTAGAACAATACCAATTATGGCGAATTTTGAAATAGGTGTACTTTAAGCACACCTCTCTGAGCGATCGATCATGATCCTCTAGAATTTGTTTCCAGTCACTCTCTGAATGCTTTATGCTAATCCGCTCCTGCAAGTAGAATTTTGATGTAATGTATATTGTAAATAGAGATTGTCAGTGAGTATCTAGTACATGTTCTACACTCCTCCTCTAGATAAACCCCACAATTTGAGTTAGTTTAGAATAGGTGAAGCCGAAAGATGAATTGGATCCCACCTAAGCTTACCTCTTAAGCAAGGCTGCATTTGACAATACCTCAAGAGCTTTAGCTGGCGAAGCACAAATTATAATTTTAATACCTCCAAGTAACAAAACAACTACTTATCAAGAAGATCTCCAATTGCTACAATACCCCACTCTTCCCATATGGTTAATTTAGTTGGCTGTCAGTCCACAGTGATTCCCTCATTGTGCCAAGCTGGCACATCTTTATGTAGTATTCTATCAACGCCCATGAGTCTTGCCATGCAGCCCACATAGGGCTTATGGTAGGAAGACAAAGCAGTGCTGTTAAAACACAGATATTGCACAAGAGGCACAAACCCCACAGGAACCTGTACAATGTTCAGTTTCCAGGACACCCAATGAGCTGAACAGCTATGAGAACCAATAGGTACGCCAATTGCGACAAATGTTGAGCCAGATAGTAAAGCCGCATGTCAGGAAAACGGAGAGCACCCAATCTAGTATCTGCCCGCAACTTTGAAGATTTAAGATGTGGTTTCCTGCCTGTCCAGATAAACATTTAAATACTCCAATTTATGTTGTGAAGGGTACGTACAGGAAACATCAACTTTAGCATACCAAAAACATAATTAAATCTTGTAGCCTTAATTGTTTGTACTCTTCCCAAAAAGAGACCTGTAGGGCAGACCATCTTGTGAAGTCCTGTTCCATTCTATTTATCAATGGCTGGATATTATCATTCACCATATTGTCCAACCCTTGATTAATCAGCAAACCCAAATACTTCAGGCATGAACTCATCCATGAGAAACCAAAAGTTTCTTGCTGCAATCTACAATCCCTATCCTGAGTGGCATTGCTTCACACTTAGACCAATTTATCTTATAACCAGAGAAGTCTGAGAAAGACTGGATTGAAGACACGAGTTGGGGAACAGAAAAGTCTAGTTCACTCAGAGAAAATAAGATATCATCTGCATATAACAAGATTTTACATGTACCAACTGGCATTTCTACTCCTCGTGCAAGGGGAGACATACGAATTGCTGCCTCTAATGGCTCAATTGCTAAAAGGAGCAGCAATGGCGACAGTGGAAAACCTTGGCTCATGACCCGTGTGATATGAAAGGGCTTCGATAGATGGCCTCCTCAGTCAATCTGCCCTGAGGGGTAAGAATATAACCATTGAAGTTTGATCAGAAAGCCAGGTCCTATTCCTGCATGGAAAATATACCCCCATTCACCCTGATGAAAGGCCTTCTCTGCATCCAAAGAGAGCAGCAACTCATCATCTGAATCATTTTGTACTTTCCATATTAGGGGAAGAAAGCACCAGTACAAAACCAACCTGAGAGCTATGAATCAAGCTAGGAAGGACTATCTTTAAGTGGATTGCAAGGACCTTTGCAAGAATTTTCATGTCTGCATTAATGAGCGAAATGGGACTGTAACTTGTGCAGTTATTAGGATGCTTATTTGGCTACAAAATAAGGCTGATGAGTGTTCTATTAAACTTTGGCCTAATGAAAACACCAGCCTCTAGTGCCTTGAAAAGCCTATAAGGAAACAAGATCATCAAGTCTCCGTTAGTCTTAATAAAATAATCAGGAAACCATCATCTCCTGGGCTTTGTTTTAGGCATGCTTTTGATAGTAGCTGAAATCTCCTCAGTGATCTCACCCTCAAGGAGCTGATTACCATCTTCAGACAAGGAGGGGAGTTGAAGATGTCTTAGGAAATCTTGCTCAGAGGCGATATCAATAGGAGCCTTGGTGCTATACAGTGCAGAGAATACACGTACAAATGTTTCTGAAATCTCCACCAGGTTTTTAAGCAATCCTTGATTCTCACTATGAATTTCTGAAATGGCAGAGGTTGCCTCATGGTGCCGTAATTGTGCCGCAAGAAGCCTTCCCGCCTTCTCACTTGGTTCATAGTGGCGCCACTTCAGGCGAAGCAGAGCATAGTCAATTTGTGTTGTAAGATGAGTATTTAGATCATATTTTGCCCGATTCAACCGGTGTAATATAGCCACTGTGGGACACCCTACAGAAATCTTTGTGAGATCAAATACCTCTCTCTCCAATCGAGTTTATGCTTCATGTCTGTGAATCACTTCTTAGTACACCTCTTAAGGTTGCCTTTCCTGCTGCCCATAACACCTGTGCAGAAGTTGTAGAGGATTCCTTATCTGATAAGAATTGATGCAGATTACCGATACATTTATATTTACTCTCTGGAGTTCAATAATGTGAGAGATTTAACCTCCAGGGATTGGATACAAGAGAAACATGCCCTAGTTACAAGTCCAGAAAAAACATAGCATGGCCAGAGATTCCACCAGTATGAATAGTACATGCTCTCAAGGAGGTCAGCGAAACATGAGACATTAAATAGAAGTCTATCCAGGAACAAGGTCCATGAACACAGGCGATAAATGTATACTCTCTATCCCTTGGGTGTGTTAAGCGCCACAGATCTGTCAAGCTGAGATCGATCAACACACCATGCAAAATAGTTCTATCCCTTGAAAAACTTTTTCTATCGAGTCAGACCAATTCAAATAGGAATCAAGCACTATATGCCATTTCCCCCCAATTATTGGCTTGGTGCAACCAAATTTGGTTACTAGTCTAAAAAGTGCTGAGAAAAAATGCCTGATTATAATTAGGGCAAACACAGACCTCACAAACAAAATTTGATCCATAGGTTTAAATTTTGTAAAGGCTTAACAACCCAAGGGGCCCGTCTACATCTTCAGAACAGTAACCGGTACAGATTTGTGGAACAAATTGGCAACTCCAAATCTTTTATAAGAAGACCGAGTATCAGAAAAGACTGTGGGCAATAGACTACTACTAACAACACGTCCCATCCAATCTTGCCTCAATTTATTTGATTCCAGAGTTTAAAGATGTGCCTCCTGCAATAAGACGATGTCTGGGGACTTTGAAACAATGTGAAAAAATGCCTTCTTCCTCTTTATGTAATGTGTGAGGTCATCAACGTTAAGAGATGGTATGCACAAACATTTTGCTGTGATGTGAGTCTAGTGTAGAATTAAACTATTTACAATGTGAAGGCGGTGACCTGGTGTTAGATTCAGAGAAAGAGTAGCAACAACTGGTATAAACCCTATTAAATTATATACAATTGGGTTTAAAACAATAAATAAGCAAAACCTGTAGAGTGTGATGTGCCAAATACTATTGTTAACATGGAAATCGCTGCAAACATTGATAAAAACAAAATATAGTCTTTATTAACAGAATTGCCCATTGTGAACTTTACATTAACCTCGACTCGCAAATATGTAGTTAGGCTGGCCTTGAGACCTTGTCCCGGGAATTGCAGATTGTTAGGTAACAGCTGGGAGGGTGCATAGTTGGCAGGCAAACTCTTGATCAATTCCATAGATAGGCGCAGGGACATTACAATGGTCAGGGGACCATAAAGTCAGATGCTACATGAGTTAGGAACACCTGACAATCAGTACCTAGCACAGGTAGAGATCACACACTCCTCATGCTGGACATTTAGACATGTCCACCACTGGCCACGTTCTGTCCACGCGAGGTCGAGAGACACTTGTAGCAACTAATTGACTCTTCATTTATTACTCCAAAGGCAGCAACTAATATTCCTCACCATATATGGTACGCTGGAAACTTTTATGACTTGCTGTATTTTGTATATACGTTGGATACAAACTGGAGCACGCTCGCCAAATAGAGCTTCCAGGATGTGTGGACAGCCAATCAGGTCATACTCATAATAAGGAAGTTATCACCTCCATGGTGAGTCCTAGTGACACTATATGAGACAGAATGAGGTGGTGGAATATAAGAGAGGGGACTAAAGTAAAGGCACAACTGGCACTATGACTATTTCATTGGGTAAGGGTGTAGTGCTGCACAAAGGTGTGGGTAGTGTACAGTTCTGCATAAGAGACAGAGGTGTGGGCATTGCTCTGTATGAGAGCAGTGCAGGCAGGGCACTGGAAGAGACAGGGCAGCCGCTACAACCCTCTAGCAATACCTTTCTCCAATCTTGATCTCGGAGTTGTCAGTGAAGCCTTCCCCTGCCCTGCTGCTGGTCTAGGCCACAGTGTTGGTACGCAGCCACCTGCCTGCTCCCTGCCAGTCAGTGTTGCTCCTGCTACCTCTCCTGTCTGCTCTACCCCTCAGCTGCCACTGCCATGCTGTTTAAGTTTGGTCTGAAAAAAATATTTTCGTGTGTATTTCCCGTCCCCAGGGCAAACATTACAAAATGTTTGGCTAAGCTTTGAATCATAAATAACGCTGTATCTGACAGCAACATTACTGCAGGAGAACTGCAGTGATTTCCCAAAAACTACACATACCTCGTCTCTGCCACTGCTCAGGGTTCACTTTGAACATGCGCTCTAAAAAACATCCATTAAGTGTATGTCATAAAAGAGGACTTGCTTACTGAATAGGTTCTGAGTCTGACTCACCTCCTTACTGGAGTCTTGTCTCCATTTTGACTGTTACTGACAAGGGACTAAGACCAGAAGCACAGTGCCTGGATACCCTCTCGGGTGATAAGCTGCGCTATACAAATATCTGGTTGATTGAAGCGCTTTGATCTTAGGCAGATTGCCCTTCTCTGGTTTTGTTGTCCCAGTACTAACTATGATGATAGAGCAGCTATTATATAAAATAGACTCCATACATGATCACGTCTATAGCACCTCTTTCCAAAGGAGCTATGTGTTCCTGAAGGTCACAGTGGTCCTCTCTGGAGAAGTTACCTGGAGGGGGAAGAGGCCAAAGCTCCTGTACCCCAGCCTAGTCATAGGCTAGGTGTCATTTGCCACTGGTAATCAGTTCTGATGTTACCAGCTGGCCTGGTGTTGAGTGCTGTGGGTGCCAAGGGCCCCAAGGCATGTAGTGACTCCCCTCTCCCCTGTGGGGTAGTGTGTCCTGGGCCTGATTGCTTCTCCTCTGGTTGGGTACATCTTTGTTCTTCTTTGCATTGTTTCCAAAGCTCACAATGTGCTGTGGTGCACTTCTACCAAGCACTAGGTGTTTACTGGCAGCTGAACATGCCCACATTCTATCTCATCTGTGATTGGTGGCCTTCTGGGAGACATGTTGATTCTGACTGGCAAAGCCTGGTCTTCAGGAAAAGAGATTCTCACAATTTTAACTTGGAATGGTTGATGCTAAAAAGTGAGATTTCCTCGGTGAAAATGTTCATTTCACTGGTTCTTTTATGCAGTAGTTTTTTTGGCTGAAAATCGTGATTATAGAGCAATCATGGGAATGTTTCCTTTACATTGATTGTTCGGATGAGGCAGCAGCTGAGTGCAACATCTAAAGGGGGTCAGAATATTGGGTTGGCACCCTGCAGCCTCTGCCTCATGTGGACCAGTCACATCGCAGTCATAGACTCCTTGTTTTAGGTGTTCTGCCCCAAGAATTGTTCTCTCGTTAGAGGGGGCAAACACTGGTGTCTCTTTTGTAGCGACAGACGACTCTTGCTACTGAGACATCTGATGCCAAGGAGTGTTTTCAGCATTACAGTTTGCGGATCTGTGCGCTCCAGGCCTTCTCCATGAGAACTCACCTCCCTCTCCTGTGAACACTGCTGATATCCATGCTACATTTTCTGGTGGCATGCTCAGGTGCCGCCTTCTGGGTGTAAAAGCTGCGATTGTGTTTATCTGTGCCGCTGGCATGCAATATGCTAAGCTGCCAGGGACTGCCCATCTGTGTTCAGGGGAATCTAGGGAGCTTTGTAGCTCCTCCGGCATCAGCCAGTGGCCTCAGGGCACTGAAAGCTCAGAAGAGGGACGCAAAACACCAGTGAGAAGAGACCAGCATTTATGTATTTCAGGAAAGACTCCCTCATCCCACACCCACTTGTCCCAAATGGCTTGCCTGGTCCATGCGGCATTCCTCTGCATGTGGAACTCTGTAGAATTTCACAGAGTTTTTAGATAACTCACGGAATTCCACTGAGTAGAACTCCGTGAGTTCCGCCCACCCCTGCTAAACATGACCATTCACTTCTCTGATGACGGGACGATGACCTGCTCCTCTACTGGGGTCTCACCCCTAAGACTCATATCACTAAGACGCCCACACAGCACAGGTGAGCCAATGACAGAGTCACTCGCCGATCAGGCTGCCTTCACTAAACCAGTCCTAACGATTGTTGCAAACACACCAGAATTGTTGGGACGGAAGTTGCAAGTGCCCAAGGAATTCGTATTCCACTGGGAGGGACACGATGATTGGAATCCCAAGAAGAAGTGTTGTTTGAAATTGAGCTATGACCTGCTTATGGGGTCTTGCTTACCACCTACCAAGCAAATGTGATGTGTACGTGTACCATCTTTGTAACACCTTGCCTCAGTGAATGGGAGGTAACAGATGACCAGCTGTTTAGCGAATGCAAAGAAGCTTTCGAAATTATTTTTGCAGACTCGATAGAGGATAGGGTAGAGCTATGAAATAAGGCCCTAGAACCAATAGCAGCACTTAAAATCTTCTAGAAGCAGGACTTGTCAAAGGTACCGCCACAACTGTGGGCAAAAGGGTCATATTACGTGGGTCTCATTAATACAACAGAACCCATGAAAATAACAGCGAGAGAAGAGGCCACCCTACCCAAAGTGAGCCAATACCCACTCTTTATGGATGCCAATGAGAGTATAGCCCCCACAATCCAAGCACACATTTTTTAAGGGATCCTCTATATGGGAGTATCCCCCTGCAATACTCAGATTTTCATAGTCAAAAAGAGTAAAGGGAGAATGTGGCGCTTGGTACAAGACCTGCATCCCATCAATGACATTGTGATACCAGAGTTCCCCATAGTACCAGACCCCTCCAGCATCTTTACCAACATACCGACGGATGCAAATACTTTTCCGTAATAGGGGTAAAAAATGCATTCTTTACCATCCTGCTACACCATGATAGTCAGTACCTGGCTGCATTTACATTTCGATGTGTTCAGCTGCGGTGAATGTATGACATTGTTCTGCATTCTGTCCATCAACTGTTTTTTTGCATTTGTCACCCCAATTGGGACGGGTATGCTCAGACGTGGGTCCCGTGCTCTCCATGCTACTGGAATCAAGCTATCCTGGCTGAAGAGGGGTGATACCCCGAAACCGGTCCTAGGATGCTTGTTTCCAGTCCAGGGAGGACCTGGCTTGGCAGTTCGGGCTGGACTGTTCCCATGAGGCACAGGGTAAAGACTGATTTGCATATGGCTGGGTTCAAACTGGAATGGCATGGTGAGCAAACAAACAATGGATTTAGGCACAGATCTCTGTACAGGGATGAATGTATGACATTGTTCTGCATTCTGTCCATCAACTGTTTTTTTGCTATTCCAGAGATTAGCACAAGGGTACTGTGAGTCTCCAAGTATCCTTATTCGAATACTGAGAAGGGATCTTGCTAACTTTCAGTCAAATAGCACCCTGATACAATATGCAGATGACATTCTGATAAATAGCCCCACTGAAGAAATATGTAGTCAGGACACAATAGCTCTCCTTCTAGCACTAACCGAGAAAGGATAGAAGGTGGAGAAGGGCAAGGTGCAATATGTACAGCAGGAGGTTAGCAATTTAGGTCAACTGATTTCAGGGGCCGGTCGACAGGTCACAACAGAAAGTGCAAACTCCATTAGTGCTATGCCCCCACCGCAAACTAAAAACAGCATGCAAAAATTCTTGGGCCTTTGCAATTACGTCTGGCAATGGGTCTTTGATTACAGCATACTCATCGCTCCCTTATTCGAGGCCATGAATAAGGCAAAAACTGGAAGCGATAAAGTAACATTGACACCCGAATTGATTGATACATGCGCTCACCTATTTTAGGGACACACAACTATAATTTAGGAATTCTTATTTGGTCACAGTGACAAGTGAGTCACGTCAGCTATCTTGATGCAGAAATATCCCTTGGGGATAAACACCTTGCATATTACAACTTAGACTTAGTCATGCAGGGTCACTTCCCATACGAGCAAGTACTGGCAACAGCAGCTTTTGCTGTAAAAAAAGCATTTCCATTGTATTGGGGCCCCACTGACTCTGTATGCAGAACATCGTGTTTGTAGTCACACTGAGCACACTGAGGGGAATAGTCTCAAGAACGTGTGATACCTACCATAAAAGTAGCTTAACGCCACTCTTCACAACGCAGTCTATCGCGGGAAAATAACACTGCGGTAACATGGTATTCACAAGCCCGCGGTACCATTCGATAGACTCACGATAACGCGTCAAATGTCCGCGATAAAGTCAACGCGATGCCGCAAAAGTGCGAAACACGTACACAAACACGTACACAAAAAAAGTTGCGATGAGGCCAAGAGCGAAACAAAAACCAGTAAACACCAGCCACAGGCCTGCAAATCCCACGCGTCATGCGGGAAAATGTACCATAAAAGCAATGGGAAAAAAAGGGAGAAAAAAACAAACTGCATAGCACTATGGATGCACCCGGACCGAGTGCAGAGGCTAACGCGAACCCCACAAGCCCCACAGACCACCAGCAAGGAACAACAGGGTCTGGGAAGGCCAAGGAGAAGAGTGAGAAGAAGACGGGTTGCAGTTCGCAGGAAAACCAGATCAGCGACACTGAGGTGACAGAACACTACCATCAACTGACACACAATTAGACCAACGGGAATGCAGTCTGAGTGACGAGGAGGGCAATGGAGGAGGCCTCAAGGCGCTGGCATGATGTGAAAAGCCAAACCAAGCACAACCCCGCTGCCAACAGGAAAGCAGTAACGGCAACAGGAGGTGGGAGTCCTGCGCCACAGGAGGAGTAGGAGGAAATGGGAACCACAGTCATCAGTGTGGAGACGTTGCAAGGAGGTGGGAGTCAGGACACAGCTCAAGAGGACCTGACACAACATCAACAGGGAGAGTAAAGACCAGGGACTGGGGGACAGGGGGAGATGGTCAAAATGGCACACATGCACAACGATGTGTAGCACACTGCACACCCACAATGACCCCGGATCATGCCCCTGATCCCCGTGGCACACTGCAGCACACACACATAGCAATCACAGCATATCCACGTTGACGACAATGTGGTACAACGTGCAGACCCGACACCGCAGAACAGAGGACACAACTGGCTCTGCTCATGCGCCGTAACAGGCTAACCACATCTAAAAGAGCAGGAAACTGTGAAAAGGAAATGTACGCATACAACCTCACATCCATCATGTAGTCCAAATGTCCACTGTCCTGCATCAAAATCCATCACCTCCCAAACAGACACAATGTAAATAGTCATACAGTCTGCATGTAACAAGAACAATGCACCAACATACATGTCAACACAAAGTCAACATGCATCTCCCCTTCACATTGCAGAGGAACGAACAACACCTCCAGCAGAGCAGACCAGACTACTCATCAGCGATGCTGGAGAGGACGACACACCACCGAAAGCCCACAACAGCTCATGCACATCCTAGGCAACCCACTACCAGGACCAGGGCAGCCAAGCTACATAGAGGAGAACCCAGCCCATGCACAGACCACACAGCAGGAAGCACCCGCCAGCACGGCTGGCTCCCAACACCTCACCGAGCCACACATGGCCTTCCAATGCCAGGTGTCAGGATGCCAAACGGAGGTGGACGAACAGGTGTGGGTGGGGTCCTAAACCATGTATTACGAACTAGATCACATGCATGGGTGTCTAATTCCCCTCAAGGACCACCTGCACCACACAAAGAGACCCACACAGTGACAGAGACACATGCATTTGCACATTTCCAGTGCTGATCCATGCCCAGACGCACGCAATTATCATTCAT
Source organism: Triturus cristatus (assembly GCF_964204655.1). Lineage (NCBI taxonomy): Eukaryota > Metazoa > Chordata > Amphibia > Caudata > Salamandridae > Triturus > Triturus cristatus. The sequence continues at coordinate 1,075,220,652 of NC_140591.1, read as the reverse complement.
AAACCCACGCTGGACCTGCATACAATGGCCCAGTCCACTCCTCTTAAATATTGAGTGGGTGACGATAAAGCTACATGTCCAAGGTCTAACACGCTGCCTGTGGTGACATGTCGGCATCCGCTGTACACAACACAATGTAATGTTGTCAGGCCCAGGGCCCTCATGCATACATTATGACCACATGGACATACTCAGATAGTTTGTGGAACTGGCCACGGGCACGTGTGCTGGTCCCTTTATTGGCAGAGCCACATGTACAGTGACGCCTGTGCTGGATGTGTGTGGGGTGAGTGTGAGCCAGCCACCACGGAGTGGCTGGTACTGGCAACAACTTGAACAGTGAACACCATTAAAAACGGAAACTGCAAACACCAGCATAACAGAGACAAATGCGGAGCATCATGGAGGTAGCCGGAGCAAGTACAGAGGTCACCCAATATGCAAACAGAAGTGTCAGTGAGTTGCAGTGCACCGATGTTGGGGCACCTGGAGTGCCGAGCAATGTATCAGGCAGATAATGGCATTCACCACATGTGTGAGCAACTCCGTTGTCTGCCAGTACAACTGTTTTGACTCTTGCAGTTGGTGGTTGGAGGTGGCCCTGGCGGTGGTGTCATGTGCCTCCTGTGGTGATGCGTCGCCTGGGCCGCTCAGGAATCGATTTGATGTGTGAGCCCTGATGCAATGCAGTTGAGGCCGGAGGCAGCGGACAGCACAGGGCCACATACATATGGTGTCGATGACCCCAAGGCCATTGTCTCAGAGGCCATCCAATATCTCACGAGCCAGGGTCCCTGACTTGAGCTGCACAGAGTTAGTGGCCCCGGATGCACTGCAGCAGGCACAGGCACACCGCCACGGGACGGTGACTTGTGGTGCAGTGAGATGGGCCACGCGAGCTGAGCGGGTCCTCATCGATGTCAGAGGTGAATGTGGTGGAGGGTTGCAGGGGACAGTGGAAGGTGTCCTCCAGAGCATGATGCAGACGGTAGAAGCCATCCGGAAGCAGCAAATGGAGGAGTGGAATGCTACTGCCTCATTTTTGCCACCAAGTCAGTATCACCGACATGATGGTGATGACAACCCACAGTCCATGGACCCAGTCACCACCAAAGTTCAACCAGAAAGTGTCCATGGATCTCGGGGAACAGACTTAGTGGCACCGGAGCTAAAAGGGTATGCAGTCTGCGATGAGGCCAGTACAATGATACCAAGTCTGCAAGAAACAAATCAAGACTTATTTTAAAATGTGTGACCTACTCGACCGCAGTGTAGGCCAGAGGCAGCGGTCAGCGTGGGCCAAAACGTGGTTCAGCGAGCTCCTCCTGGAACTCTAACACACGACGTTGACATGGCATTTGGGGGTTACTTGTGGTTGACGGAGGTAAAAGCACCAGAGCTGAGCGGGTGTTAAGTCAGCGACGATGACGTATCCTGCCTGGTACGGACTGGATTGGATTGACGTGAGGCCTGCTGGACTGCAGTTTTAGGCCGACAGCATAGTCATCAAGGGCCCACAGACAGGTGTGGTTGGGATGCCATGCACAGACTTGGTGTCACCAAATCGAAGGGATTTCAGTGATGTAAACGCTGCATTAATGTGTGTACTTGGACAATGTATGATCAAGACCCGCAGTGTAGGCCGGAGGTAGCGGTCAGCAGGGGCCCACAGCCATGTGTCGTTATCTTGCCATGCACAGAGTTAGTGACACCAGGGCAGTTGTCGGTAGTGTTCGATCACCTCCGTAACGATGATCCTTTTTTCCTCCTGACTGACACGCGTCATCCTCTTACACCTCTCCTTGCGTGCAATGATATCTACTCTGCCATTGACAAATCAAGACTCAGTCCCACATGTGCGACCGAGTCGACCGCAGCGTGGCCCAAGGGCAGTAGTCCACGTGGTCCCACGGACACTTGTGGATGGAATGCTATGCACAGACTTGGTGTCACCACATCGAAGGGAATATAGTGACATAAAATCAGCCATAATTGATGTTCTCTGCCATAGTGTAATCAAGACTCAGTTCTAAATGTGTAACCTACTTGTCCGCTGTGTATGCCGGTGGAGTATGTCAACGAGAAGTGAGTACTGCGGGCCTGTGTCACAGAGGCCGTGATGGTCTGAGGAGGCTGCCAGGTTCACCGCACTCGGGCTTGGAGCTTGCACTGGCACGTGGTGGGCACTCTTTGACACACGCCGGTGTCGGCAGGTGTGCATTGAGGCCTGGGTGCGCAGGGCCTGGCAGGACTGGTATGGGGACCTGCGGCCCGGGGTGCAACAGGCCCACAGGATCACAGGCAACACTGCTCACGGTGACGGATTTGACCTCATGGCGGGGTGAGAGGCGCCACCCTGGCAGACACGTTGGGCATTCTGAAAGAGAACCACACCCAGGGCTACGTGCTTTTTATTCACACCCCTACACTGACCTGGCGTACGCCGGGCCAGCCCACTCCGCTCACTCTGACAGGGGGGATGTAACAAGCTACATTTCCGGGTTCTTTCCCACTGGCTGGGGTGACATGGTTGCATCCACTGTCCACAACACTCGAAACACCAGCGGTGTATGACAACATGGATATGTGTGTGGAATGCATACTGCAGTCTGGCCATCGCCTCCACGCCACACTTGGCATTGTGTACATTCTCATTCATCAGTCACTTGCCTCCTTCGCACATGCCTGGTCCCCACCTCTTCCCACAATCTGCTATTGTGTGGCTGAGGTGCCATGCCGTTGATGGCTTACGTGCATGGCTAGCCCAGTTTGCCACAGTAAGGTGTGCTGTCGTGTTTGGTGGGTGGGCAGATTGTTTGGCATGTTGTATGTGAGTTTGTGACGTGTGCATTCCCAGTGTTGTGAGTTTCATGATTGTGGAGTTGAGGTGTGTGGTGTGTTGATTTGGTACTGGCCAACGAGCAGCGCATTTCCGTAGGTGCCAGCCTGGAAGCGCTGGTTGATGATGGACTGTCGGAAGATGTAGCACTCATGCAGTCTGCCTGGATGGTTGGCATAGAAGTTGGTGTAGATTCCCCGGTGGTCCACTATTGCCTGCACATTGATAGAATACGTGTGCTTTCGGTAGCGGATATTGTGTGCAGTGTTGCCAGTGGGAATAAGTAGGACATGTGTGCAGTCAATTGCCCCCTGACATGTGCGGGAATCCAACTATGGCGTAGACACCTTGCTTGGTCTCCAGCTGTTCCTGCGCAGTGTGGGGGAAGGATAGGTAGTGTGGTACCAAGCTGATGATGGCATCCAGGACAGTTGTGGGGAACTTGGATTGTGCTGGCTGTCAGACTCCCCCGACTCTGGCAGTTGTTGTATGGAAGGTACCAGACCCAACAGATGCAGAACAGCCAGCATCTTATTCTGAGGTGGGATGTTGGTTGCCTACTGTGTTGGTACCGTCAGCCTGTGGGCAATGGTGGTCTGGATGCGTGGGATGGTTGTCCTTTTGAGCCTGTGGTGGGCAATGACATTCCCTGGTGTTGTGTCTGTGAGGTTGGTGCATTTTCATGAGGTCGCTGTCTTTGTCTGCTCTGCCTCAGTGTTTGCCCAGGAGGGGGCCAGGGGGGATCCGTGAGGGGGTCCTGGGGGTAGTGGCAGAGGGTGTAGTGGCCCATTTGGGGGTCCAAGCTTCATGGTCAGTGGATCCATAGCATCTGTTGTTCTTCAGGTGTGGCTGTGGTCTGGGCTCCCTTTTCTGGTGCAGGTTGTTGTCCGACTTTGCACCAGGTCAGAGCAGGTGTTAATTTCCTGCTGCTAACACGCCTTATCGCCTGTTTTGTGATTTTATCGCAGATCAGGCTGGTCATTGAGAATGTTGAGGTGTGGTGTTGTCGCTGCTTTTTGGTTGGGATCACCTTCTCTGCATCTCATTAGCAATAGTTGCCGGGGTCATCCGTAGCGATGTTTTTTGAGGATGCTATCACTGGAAAACTGGTGGTAACGGCTGTTAGCACCAGCTTGTGGATGGGGCGGTATTTTTATCACGAATTTGGCTGCGATAGAGTGCCAATAACTCGGTGATAGCTCCTTGAGTATATGCCCCTGACTACGCAATGGGTTTTGGGTTATGAACAGATGCTCTCTAGACTATCTCTAAAAATAGTGTGATGTCACCTGGTGAACCCAGTCACCTTCATAGCCCATTAAGTACAGGAGGGGGAGGAGATTCATGATTGTGCAACATACAGCCCAGATGGGATCGGCCAGGAAGAGGAGGATCCCAGACAGTGAGGCACTGTTCATTAACGGGTCCTCTGTGATAGACCAGGAGACAGGGGTAAGACACATGGGGTCAGCGATATTGACAGCTTGAAGTCAGGTGCCTTTGGAAATGCTACAGGTCATAGCCCAGCTAACCCTACTACCACTCCTTTCAGCACAGGCATCAGAGTTAATAGTGTTGAGATAGAGTTCTCACCCAAAGCATGGTGATGACAGTAACAATTTACTTTGACTCAGCCTATGTCACCACCACAGTACATTTGAGCATAGGGAGATAGAAAAGGTGGGGCTTTCTGAAATCAGATGGCACACCTGTCATGCACAAGGACCTTCTTGAGCTACTAATTAATGCATTGACCCTACATAAATGCGCAGCCGTAGTATAATGTGCTGCACATACCGGGTGTAAGGGCTTTATATCATGGGGAAATGCACTAGCAGGCCAGATGGCAAAGAAGAAAGCTTACGTAGCACTTGGGGATACACGTTCTGCCTGTACAGCAGGCAGCAGAGATGAAATCCACTCAGGACATATCATACACAGAAAAGGCAAAAATATATCTGAGAGAGTTGCAAGAAACAGTGTTACCAGAAGACAAAGAGTTATGGGAAGCCTGGGGCTGCACACAAACAGCACACAACTTCATATATCGACACACACCCACAGGAAAATCAGTCATGCCTCGGAGTTTAGTAAACATAGCACTACCCCAATTACACCTTCAGCTCACAATTCATAAGAAAATATGCTGGTGGAATTTCAGACCGATTGGTTTATCCCCAACATTGCAGAAGTAGTAGCTATGGACTTGAATGAGTGCACAGTTTGCCAAATTTACTCACCTAAACCCAGACTAAAGGTCATAGCTTCGTCCATCCCTAGACACATGGGACCCTTCAAGGCACTGCACATCGACTTCACAGACATGATTGATTGATGTGCTAACTACAGGTATTTGACTGTAGTTGTTTGTCCATACTCTAGATGGATCAAAGTTGGCCCTTGCCAAAGCAGAGGCAACATTGCTGGTTAGGGATGGAATACCCAGATGGGGGTGCCAGACTTCATCAGATCAGACAATTTGAAACCCTTCGTCAACACCATGTTTGACAACATCTGTATCTTGCTAGGCACAACACATAAATTAGCATCAGCTTACCATCTCCAAAGTAACGGCATTGTAGTAAGGCTCACTGGTTAATTACAAAATAAAATAAGTAACATTTATGCCACCCTAAAGAAGAATTGGCTACACTGCTCACTGGTTAATTACAAAATAAAATAAGTAACATTTATGCCACCCTAAAGAAGAATTGGCTACACTGTCTACCCCCAGCCTTGTTTTCGCTGAAAAACATGCCTAGCAGCAATCGCCATCTCACACCACACCAGAATGTGACTGTTAGACTGATGGGGATGCCCATCCCATCAACTAGGGCCAGGTTAAATGTGGGGGCTAACTCCGAAGTGTAGTATAGTTCCTATTTCCCTTATAGGCTCAGCGCATTGGAATAATATACACTATAGTTGTGGCATGGGACTGTGGTCAGTATGCCTCTATCGAGTACATTAAACTTAATTACTTTGTGTGCCAGCTAACTCAGAGACCACTAGAAACTCCTTGAATAAACAAGTGAGTAGTTTCTGGCAACCGCATAAACATGACTACTTTGTTTCCCTTAGAATCAGAACATATCTCAGAATCGTGGAAACAACAGATAACAGTTTCCCTTAGTCAATCATGCATGCTTAGTTTCTTCAGAGTTACACAGAAATAGATAGACCGGCATTTCAATAAAACAATTTATTGAACAGTCTTGTTTCTCGTGTAAAAGATATGAGCTGTTACAATCGCAAGACAGTATGCGAAATATAATACGCACAGCGTAAGCAGTAAGAAGAAATAATACTGCAATAGTATTGTCTTCTAGCTATGAAATATATTCATATACATATACATAAATAACATAGGCTAAAAAAGTGGATACTCGTTTGATACATCTTAAACGTTCGACCCCCCGTGTACCTAACCTAAGTGTAGTGCAAGGTAAGAAGTAGGTGCTGTATGCTATAGTATTGCATATGCCAAGTTTTTATGCCAAGAGTCCCTCTAGGTTCTAGTCAACTCCATACCTTAGAATGAGAGAGGTGGGAATCTCTTTCCTGGTCTCAAACTCTAACACCCCACGAAGGGAGTCAGAACACTGGAAGCTGGATTCTCTGCTAGCAGGGATGACAGCATCTGGTCAGTGCGCCAGGTGGGGACTCTAATTCTTCCGAACTGGCCATGGCGAGCCGTATTGAGCTGTATAGCCGAGCCGTGGTTTGCCATGGTGAGGGAAGGTATATTTATACCTGGAAGGTGCTTACGAATGTTAGCATTGACGTAAAGTCGGGCAGAGGAAGACGTCATCAATGAACCCCTAAGGAATAGTAGTTCATGCATAATAGATGAGTTCTTGGAGAAATCAATAATCCTAGCTAGGGAAAGTCCCAATGGAATAAGGGTCTGGTTTCTAAGAACTCATTGTGACGGGGGAATGGAAGGATGTAGGTGACCATGCCTGTATTTGGATAGCATGGCTAATGCCTAAATAAGGACTGGGATTCTATGCCTAAATAAGGGCAATGCAAATTGTGCCTATATAAGGGCATGGTTTAGGAAAACCTATGTATGGGCATCTAAACCGAAACACAACAGAAGCATTAGGTAACTAACTGCATGTATACTTCTAAGAATTGACGAAGACTGCTAGGTTTTTGTCCAAACAGGTCAGCCACAGAACATCCAAGTGCACCAACGCCAATCTGCTGTATACAACACCTCAGCCTGGACAAGAGGTGTATGTTCGGAACTTTGTAAAAAAATAGAAAGAGGCTAGGTTTGAGGGGCCCTACCGGCTGGTCTTTTCAACACCCAATGTCCTAAAGATGGAGGGAAAAAGTGCATGGATCAAACTCTCCGATGTGCAGTTGAACCCCTCCCTGACGCAGCTTCCATGAACTAAAAACTACAAACATTTTTGAACTAGTAAAAGAGGAATACCGCCACTCGAAGAGCACAGATGACTCCCAGGGGACCCAGTCCTTGAACTACAGTATCACAACAAAAGCTATACATATTTCTGTGGTTATGTTCCATCTCTAGACTATGGGTAGTCTCACACTTGAGTACTACAGAGGAACTGGCAAGTCAAAAGAGATTTACTAATTGGTAACAACAGCATCTATGAAGGGACATCTTGTACATCGACTACTATTATACTAAACAGAACACCAGCATCCCACACGCACTGCACAGCACCTTTTTACATAACGCATTTTATCAGCACATGACCACAGTCATCTTCCATGCATCAGGTCATTTTATGTCTGCTCATTGATTCCACATTGAGTAGGTGCAGATAGACTATACTTGTCCCAGGAAGTAGCCCCAAGAAAGCAAAATGCCTATACATCCATACCTGTCTAGGTCAATGGCAGAAATCCAACCCAACAAGATAAAATCACATAGGGTAGTTGTAAACCTAACCCAATATGACACCATCCCACCAGCACTATACATGTTAACTGAACCCACCGAAATCCAAACTGAGCTGGACAGGAAGCGTAGGAAGGATACCATAGGGGAAGATATCACTTGGCCTTGATATTTCCCAGGGAAGACGTTTTTGGAGAAAGCAAAGCCAACTCAGGGCACAAACACGTCCGCTCCAGCGTCCACCTATGGACCAAGAGTGTCTTTTCGTGTACCCTGGGCAGTTTTTTTGACTAACAAGTGGCCTCCCAACATGGAATTCCTGTGTATGGCCATCCAACTGGGGGATAAAAATGGGAATGGGTCACATGGAGGAGGGTTTAATGAAAGTATGACTTACCCGTGCCAGGAAATTTGGGACACCGAGGTGGGTGGATACACTTGGTTAGAAGAAAGGGGTCAACCCCTGATTGTGTGGAAACTTAAACTTATTTTTCAGAGGAAAAGGAACGCTTCCAATGGTCATGAACGCTAACTGCAGAGTGATGATACATATTCTGGATATGCAATGGGGAACCTCCACACTTATGGATTAGTATTGGCAGTGCAGCAAGCATACCTATACTCAGCTGGTTCCCGGATGGAGAGCACTATGTTCCCTGGTCACACTGCACACCCTGACCCTGGTATTCCTGAAGAAGAGCTAACAGACTTGTACCAGCACCACTTAAGGGAAAAAAACACTGTGCTGCATCAAGCTCATCAAAGGAGAGCGGCAGACTATTTCGGCTGGGCTCACTTCAAAGATATTCAAGAAGAATTTAAGCTGTTTGCGGAAGCACAGCGGGGGGTGGGGGCGATACCCGTCTTCACCCTTCAGACAAAAGCTAACACCAACTGGCTGCAAACTACATGGTAGGAAATGCTCAAAATGATGAACAGCACTGAGCTTGGCCTCAATTCAATCAACATCAGCGCCGGGAAACCCCTGGGTATCTGTGCACTTTACAAACCTAAATATAATAATATAATAATAATAACATAGAAATGCAAGCCATCTGCCTCATGGTAATGCAGCACCCTTATATACTGGACCTAATGACCACAATGGAGGGAAGGGTCTATGCCAAGATCAGTGCTGTCTGCTGCATGTTCATCCCAGGGAACAACATGGACAATGGAAATACTGACATTTTCCATTCAAGCACTGCATATTGTACAAAGAAGCATGCATGAAGAGGGAGGTGCCTCTGTGCAGGATTGGTTTCGGATTGGTTCTCCTGGCTCCCACGATGGACACCTGGTTTATGTAAATCACTGCTGCCAGTTATCATTGTGTTTCAATTGGTATGCAGGGTTATACATTTGGGGATCACCTGATGTAAAAACGCAGTCCACAAACTGGGTAGAATGCAAGTAAATAGGGAGGTAGTGGTTGTCAATAGGGAACTTAAGGAACAACAGGCCCCAAGTACAGTAATTGTGAAAAGCATGAGTCAGGTAGTACAGTTGAAAAATCAACTAGAGGGGGAATGTTATTATGGAAATCGATGCATACAGTGATGAAAATAAAATAGCATTTTTATTAACCGAATTGCCTGTTGTGAACTCTACATCAACTTTGACTCGCAAATATGTAGTTAGGCAGGCCCTGAGACCTAAGCCGGGAATAGCTGATTGATAGGTCACAGGTGAGAGGGTGCCTCGCTGGCAGGCAAACACTTGGGCAGGAAACTCTTGAGGAATACCACAGACAGGCACAATGACTTTACAATGGGCAGGGGAGATTGCCCCAATAAAGCACACGTGGCCAGAGGAGGTACACACACTCCTAAAAACACCATAAAGTCAAATGCCACATGAGTAAGGAACACAAAGCCAATAAGGACCTAGCACATGAAGTGATCACACACTCTCCATGCTGCACATCTAGACACGTTCACCATTCAACACACTGTGTTCACGCGAGGTCGAGACCCACATGTAGCAACCATTTGACCATTAAACCCTTCACTGCTAGGCCTTCCCCGTGGTAAGCCTTTTTTTATATTTGTGGTAGTTCATGCTTAGGCCCCTGTAACTTTTTGTCCACATAAGGTATTCACGTCAAATGTGCATCCTTCTTTTCCAACACCCTGAGGATTATAAAGATATCCAGGGTTTGTGGATTCTTCTGGGGGATCCAGAAATTAGCCAAAATACAGCTATTTTTTTTTAATGGGTAAAAAGTGCTGCAGAAGAAAGTGTCTGTGTTTTTTTTCCTTGCAAATGGTATCAACAAAGGGTTTGTGGTGCTGAAATCACCATCTTCTCAGCTTTCAGGGACAGGCAGACTTTTGTCAGAAAACCAAAATCTTTTACACAGTTTTGGCATTTTACTGGGACATAGCCTATTGTTGCTATTTTTTGTGCTTTCAACCTCATTCCAGTTAGTGGTAGAAATGGGTGTGATAGCAATAATGGATCCCAGAAAGCTATACATTTCTGAAAAGTAGACACAATTCTCAATTCAACAAAGGGAGATTTGTGTAGATATTTCAAGTTTTTTTTAATAGAAACTAGCAGTTGAAAATAGAAAATATTGAAATTGAGTTGAAAATAACAGGCATTTGTTCAAACATTTTGACCTGTAACTTCTAAGTATGAAAAATTATTAGAAGCAATAATCTGTTACATCCGCTGGACCCTTATGGTTGCAGTGATATATAGGACTTGTAGTTTCACCAAGAACCCAAGGAACCCGAAGTCAAAAACTGAGCTGCGTCTTGCAATGGTTTTTCATTGTGTACAGGGTACATAGCAATTAATTTGGTAAAATATCAAGGGTGCAAAAAGGGTATCATGCAAACTTACATATTTCTGAAATGGGAACAATATATAGAGTTTTGAAGCAGTGGTTATTTGCATATCTCCAAAATTGGGGGTACCCATACAAGCATGTGAATCAACAGTAATTTTCCAAAGTGACAGCTTTTTTTTAGGTCTCGCCTGACCCAGCGCATGCGCTGGCCTGGCGAGACTTATTGAGAGGGCTCCAAAAAGTGCTACCAGGCCAGCCTAGAGCTACAGTGCATGTGCGCGGGCGCGCGGCGCTTTACCGCGATTACTTTCACTTTCGCGGCCGCTTTGATGTTTGATCGCGATCACTTTCCCGTTTTCTTTAAACGGTAGGTATTCTTCGGGATTCCGTTTCTCATGCGCGTTACTTAATTGCATTTTAACAATCGTTTGATTTCTAGACTTAAACAGGGGTTTCCTGGCTGATGATTTAAACCTGTTAGTGCTTTGGCGAATGTGTTCGATCTTCCATTAATATATTAAAAGAATGGATGCCATCCCTACTTATCCTTCGGCTGTCCATACACCTACACTGTGTCCATCTGTCCCTTGCTGCCACCAGTACACTGACTGCCTAGTGCACTGGAGCTGTTCCCACGTAGCCTGTAGCTCACCACAATCTCAGCTTATCAGTGGCCCATGAACCTCTTCAAAACCAGGACTCAAAAAGGCCATGACTGTGTTTGTATCAAAGCTCTAATTGACCATTCAAATAAATAAAAAACAGGGAGGAGCCTAGCGCGCAACCAAGATGGCCGCGTAGGTGCGAGGCTCCCGAGGACCTCCGCGACCTCCTACATATATCCTGACAATATCCTGTCCTAGATGAGGGGACTGAGTTGGTGAGCCAGAGCTGAGGTGGCACCTGCTTTCCGCTTCCAAATTGGACCTCGGACTCCGGCGGTAGCGCCGTTTGAGATTTCCGGCCTTCTCCACGCCGGACCCCGGATTGGAGTTGTGGGGTGATCCGGAGGCAAAGTCAACAACAGCGGCGGGCTGGGCGCGGCGGCTCGCGTACCCCGCACTTTCACTTTCGCTTTTGCACCCTCCTTGCTGTTTCGGCGAGGTTGGGTTGCGGGGCACTGTGAGGTAGTGTGGCCCCGTTGGGGTGCCCTGCCGGCCCGCCGGCTGTGACTTGCCCCGTGGCCCTGTGGTGAACCCCCCCCCCCCGGATCCCGTGAACCGGCTTGCCCGCCCTTTACGACGTGCCTGGCACGACCGTGGGACTGGAACCATGTCCACAAAGCAAGATGGAGATCGGGCAAAGGTGAAATCGACCCGACGTGGCGCAGTCCCCCAGTCTAACAGCATGGACCGCTACACCCTCCAGAAGGGATCTCCCGAGGTGCCGCGTAAGTCCCCGGAGGGCCCGACTGATGCTCCTGCTCTGCCCGCGGACCTGACCCTGCGAGACGTGATGGGCGCCATCGCTGAGATGAAGGCCTCGGTGGACCAGCGCTTTGATACACTGGCGCAGAAAATTGACTCGGTCCTTGTGGATGTTGGCCTGGTGAGGGCCGATTTATCCAAGACTAATGACCGGGTTGATTCGTTGGCCCACACCACATCGGGCCTCACGACGGATGTGGCAGCCCTCCAAAAGGAGGTGCGCCGGCTTGGCCAGGCGAGCGCGCTGATGGATCGTCGCCTGGAGGATTCTGAGGGTCGGGCCCGGAGGAACAATGTCCGTATTCTCGGGGTGCCTGAGGGGCGGGAGGAGGCGGCGGCGGCGGATCTATTCGTGGAAGACTTGATTCTTACCCACCTCCAGCCCCGGGGACTGAGTAAATTCTTCGCGGTGGAGCGGGCCCACAGGGTTCCCGGGGGAAGGCCTAAGCCCGGAGCCCCCCCGAGGCCTCTCATCGCCCGGATTTTCAACTTCCGGGACAGAGACGCTATCCTGCAATCCTCCAGACTACAAGGGCCGGTCAGACTCGACAATATGGATATAAATTTTTATCCTGACTTCACCCCAGCGGTCCAAAAGCAGAGACTAAGCTTTCTCGGAGTCAAACGTCGTCTACGGGACCTCAATCTCAAGTACGCTATGCTTTTCCCGGCTAAGCTGCGGGTGGAGTTGGATGGCCGTACGCACTTCTTTGATCGTCCTGAAGCAGCTGGAGACTGGTTAGATACTTTGCCTGGGGATCGGGATCGGGGGGGTGGGGGGGGAGCGGTGGGGGGAGAGGGCCCGCCGGATCAGGACTGAGGGCCTAATATTATGCCTCGCTCTGGACAACATTGATGTCACGTTAGACTGTTCACCTGTTTGAGTAAGTCTCCTCCTGTGGAGGTCGTGTGGGGTCTCTTGGGGGTTCTCCCTCCTCCTCTGGGGGTTTAGTTAGTTTCACCATCTATGGGGCGACAGGCACACTGCAATTTGGGGGGGCTGTTTGGGCTCATGCAGGGGTGCAGGGAGGGGGGAGTTCTGTTGGGGGGGGGGAGTTGGGGTGGGGTGTTGTTGTTCGTTTTCACCACAAGGCAAACCCTTTTCTGTATTGTTTTTAAGGTGCTCTCCGGGGGACGATTGATGGCTTCTGTGTGTTATGGGGGGTAGGGAGTTGACTTTGTTGTCCTGGAACGTCAATGGACTGGGGGATAGGATCAAGCGAGGTGTGGTCCTGCAGTATTTGAAACGAATCTCACCCGATGTAGTCTTCCTGCAGGAGACACACCTTATTGGAAACTCTTACTGCGCCATGAATCGGCGTGGCTATCGTTTGGTGGCCCACTCGGGCTTCACGTCGGGCTCACGGGGTGTGGGCATTATGGTGAAGAACTCGCTCCCGTTGGAAATTGATGAGGTGCGCCATGATGATAGGGGGCGCTATGCTGTTTTAGTGGGGAGAATGGAAGGCAAAGTGGTGGTTTTTGTATCGGTATACGTCCCACCGGGGTTGCAGGCGACCACTTTTGCAGACCTGGGGCGCCTCCTCCTGGGCCTTCCGGGGGGACTCCTAGTGGTTGGGGGGGACTTCAATGCGGTGGTTTCTGGGACTCTGGATCGTCACCCCCCTAGGGTCCTCCCCCGGGCCCAGGCGTGGCTACCTGGCCTCTTGGATACACTGGGATTGGTGGACTGCTGGAGCTTAAGACATCCCACGCAGCAGCAGTACACCTTCCACTCGGGGGCACATGGTAGCCTCTCACGGCTTGATCATGTCCTTGTCCCGGCGGCCTATGCTGGGAGTGTGGGGGAGGTGCGCCATCTGGCGCGGGGTATTTCAGATCACTCCCCGCTCCTGTTCCATTTTGATGTCCTTCCGAGGGGTGAGGGCAGGGTAGTTCCCATCAATGCCTGGTACCTGCGCGACCCCACTATTCGCGCTGCTGTGATTAAATCCTTGCAGCGATACTTTGATGAGAATGTGGGGTCCACTCCTTCGGCTATCTCCTTGTGGGAAGCCTTCAAGACAGTTCTCAGAGGAGAGGCCCTGTCCCTCATTTCCCATGCCCGGAGGCGCGAGCGGGAGGAGGTTACCCGGGTGGAGGCCGAAATTGCCGAATTGGAGGGTGATTTAGAGGGCGGAGTGACGGATGCTGCACTGCATGTCCTACAACTTAAGCAGGCGGCCTACAGGGCCCTCGTTACGGAGGCGGCCAGGGGCCTCAGTAGGGAGCAGCAGGGGCGACTGTATGATGTGGGTGATAAGGCGGGCAAGCTGATAGCGTGGTTGGATAAAAAGGAGAGAGTGAATCGTGTGGTCCCGCTGATTGAGAGGACGGATGGTGTGAGTGTCACCGAGCCAGAAGAAATTGTCTCCTGTTTCGCGGATTATTTCCGCGAGGTGTATTCTCCGGTCTCTCCTTGCTCGGAGGAGGACTCCCATTCCCTGCTTAGGGATATCGCGCTGCCTTCCCTCTCGGAGGAGGACAGGGTGTCGCTGGATGCCGCTCCTACATCCGACGAAATTGCCCTCGCCATACGTTCGGTTGCCTCTGGCAAGGCCATGGGCCCAAATGGCATCCCTATCGAGTTATATAAGTTGCGACCAGATGTGCTGGCGCCCCACCTCCGCGCGATGTTCCTGGCGGCCCACTCGCTGGGCTCCCTCCCGCCGGACCAGCGTCTGGCTACTATCGTGGTGATCCACAAGGAGGGGAGGCCTCGGGACCGGGTCACATCCTATCGGCCTATCTCGCTTTTGAATGCGGGGCCCAAAATTCTCGCCAAAGTGCTGGCCAATCGGCTGGTCGGCGTGGTGGGCGACCTGGTCCACCAAGACCAGTCCGGCTTTATCCCCCATCGCAACACAGCCCTTAATCTGCGGCGCTTGCACGGGGTGCTCGCACGTGTCCCATTCGTGCGGGAGCCGGCCATTTTGGCGTCCTTAGACGCCACTATGGCGTTTGGCACGCTGGAGTGGCCATACATTTGGGCGATGCTGGCGAAGTTTGGATTCGGCCCGGGCTTCATCAGTTGGGTCAAACTGTTGTATTCGGGCCCATTGGCGCAGGTGGTGGTGAATGGAAGAGTTTCGGCCCCATTCGAGCTGGGTCGGGGCACGCGACAGGGCTGCCCCTTGTCGCCGCTCCTGTTTGCGCTGGCCTTGGAGCCCCTGGCGGAGTGGCTGCGGTGGCACCCCTCCATCCGTGGTCTCCGTTGGACCCCCGAGTATGAGGACCGTGTGTCCCTATACGCTGACGACATCCTTTTGTATCTAGCCTCCCCACGTAAGTCACTCATAGTCCTGGTTGATGTTTTACGTTCATTCGGCCGGAACTCAGGCCTTGTCATCAACTGGGCTAAATCATGCGTGTATGTGCTCACTGGGGAGGCTCCGGTCCTTCCGCCGGGTTGTCCGATTCAGATTGCCCCTCAAGGGTTTCGATACCTGGGTGTCTACATTACTCTGGACCCAGAGGCTCGCTACGAGCGGAACTTGCTTCCCCCTCTCCAGCGCTTGAAGGAGGACGTCGTGCGTTGGCAACGCCTGCCGCTTTCGCCGCTCGGCCGCGCGGCGTTGTTTAAGATGATGTCGTTGCCACGTTTCTTATACGCTCTCCAGAACACTATGGATCCAGTCCCGGCGCGCTACTTCCGTGAGGTGGAGAGTTTACAGCGCCGCCTGTTCTGGGACGGGAGGCCGCGGATTGCTCTGGCGAAGTTGACGCTCCCATGGTATGACGGGGGGATTGCCCTCCCGGACATTAAACGGTATTACTGGGCCTCCCAGCTAGCTGCAATTAACCATGGCCTCTATGGGCCCGCCTTGAACCCGGCGTTTGAGATGGACAAGATGCTACTGCCCGGTGGCGACTACAATCGAACGCTCTACTCTGGCGCGCCCGATGCTCGCTTGACGGGACCTACGCGTGTCATGATCAGAGTATGGCATGCGGCTAATGCAGCTATGGGGTGGAAGGACCGTTTGACCCGGGCGTCACCGCTGCATGCGTCTGAGAAGCTGGGCTCTCTCTGGACCTCGAAGGGCTTCGCGAAATGGGACATGATAGGCATCAGTAAAGTGGGGGATCTCTGGTCGAGGGGAGGATTTAAAACATTCGAGATGCTGCAGACGGAGTTTCAGTTGCAGGGTAGTGAATACTTTCGATACCTGCAGATCCGTCATGCACTGGGCTCCGTCTTCCCAGACGTCGCCTCCATCCCGGAGTCTTCCCCCCTGGAGGATAGAGTGCTAGATGGCCACGTCCCAGATAGTACGATCTCCCTTATTTATAAAAAATTGATTAATGATCGATCGGGCTTGCTGATTGGCCTTCGCGAGGCTTGGGTTGCTGACGGTCTGGAATTGGACGATGAGGACTGGATCTCCGCGGTGGCCTCTCCGAAGGAGGTGGCTATACCGGCTCGCCTTCGCTTCGTCCAGCTCAAAATACTCCACCGGGTCTACATGACGGGGCCAAGGCTTCTGCGCATGGGCTACACTGTGGATGGTTTGTGTAAGCGTGGTTGTGGTGCCGTGGCGACCTTCCTGCACATTTTATGGGAATGTCCGAAGGTGGAGCGACTCTGGCGCGGTGTGCACGAGGTCCTGCGAGTGGTTACGCGTGTTGCGCTGCTGCCGGAAGCGAGGAGATGCCTGCTGAATGTGTGGGAACCAACTGACTACTCGGCTCCGCAAACGTGGTGGGTGACTCTGGGATATATGATTGCTAAGCGTGACATTGCGCAACTGTGGGGATCCCAGAACCCCCCGACGGTGTCGGCCTGGAAAGAGCACATGGACTGGTGCATGTTTCGAGAAAAGGTGGTGTATGTGGCGAGGGGTAAGCCTGCGACATGGGTGAAAGTGTGGGGCCCCTGGAACGCCTACCGTGGGAGTATTTGCGCGCCACCATTGCTGCCTGCTGCCTCACCAGCCCCGTCCCCTTAGCTGACCCCTTCCCCTAGCCCCGGGTACAGGTTCCCCCAGTCCTCGCTCTGTTTCCCTTCCCCTCTTTGGACTCCTCTAATAGTTGGGGTTCCCCCTTTTGGGAGCACGTGCTGTTACTTTCGACTGTAGGGTAGCCTTGTGGGTGTTGTTTTTTTTTTTTTGTTGTTTGTATAAAATGAAACCGCACTGTGACGTATTATGGCTGTGGCCCATGATGTTGATGACTCCTGCTTATGCTCCTTTGTAATGCCAAGGGTTCTATGAACGTGTGCCATATGTTTCTGCCATTCCTAGCGGCCGGCCGGAAGGTTGTGGGCCCATAATTGTATCTTATTGAGATTTGAAATAAACGGTTTCAAAAAAAAAATAATAATAAATAAATAAATAAATAAAAAACAATGTCTTCATCACCCAATCACCTCTTGTGTGTTACTTTACAGCCCCAGCTGTATTCGACCAGTCAGAGATGACTCACTGCCTCCTTTGTTAATAAAAGTAGTATTGGGGACTGAATATCAAAGCTCCAGAAAACCAGGGCACTTTTGGATGAGCTCTGAACACTCTTGTCTTTCCATAGGGCCGCTGTCACTCGTGGATCATAGTTACAGCGCTTTTCTTCCACCAGGAAACCTTCGGTGTCAGTGCGCTTTATAAATAAAACTAATATTGTAACTCCTGGTACACTTTGGTTTCTGATCACACTTGATAATGTTTACTTCACTGAATAGCTCCCTCCTCAATTCATCGTTACTTTGACTTCAGGTTATCAGCGGGTAACATTAGGGGGCACTTTGCTTTGTTTGAAAGAAACGCAGGCTTTCTTAAAAATTGTAAATGCAAGGCACTACTCTCACCCCCATACAACGGTACTCTGTAGGCACACAGGCTCATTTAGAAATAGCTCTTTGCTCAGGGAAATATAACAAGCACTTGCAATGTAATAGGTCTCGCAGTTGTGAGAGTTTGAGCTATTGGCATTGTAAATTGCAGTGCCTTTTATTAACATGTTGGTTTTTAAAACACAAATAAAAGGCATTGTCATTTACAATGCCAATAGCTTAAACTCTCGCAAATGCGAGACCTATTGCATTGCAAATGCTTATTATTAATTGTCTTACATTTGGAAGGCAGAAATGCAAAGAAAGCCAATTGGAAATAACACTTGTTCTACTATTCTGTGTTCCCCTAAGTCTCCCAATAAAAATCCACAGCTAAGCACATTGTGAAAAAAGGGTCAGTTTTCCTGGAAAAATGTGTTGTGTCCGCGTTGCGTTTTGGGATGGTGCCTGTAGGAGAGTAGGATCTGCACTTATGTTGCCCCCGCTTTTTTTGTGATGTATAAACTGGTTTCTGGCTATAGTCTGGCTGTGTCCCTGATAATCAGGGCCCCAGTCTCTCTGTTGTCTCTAAATGACTTGGTGTGCATATTAGATGCACTAGTGATTGGATACTGTGGTACCTTATGAGCCCCTAGTATATGGTACCTTAGGTACCTAGGGCATAGGCACTTCACAAGCCTACCAGGGGCTGAAGCATGTATTATGCCACCCCTGGGAAGCAGACTCAATCTGACACCACAGGCCCGCTACTGCAGCCTGGGTGAGGTAGTTTTAGCACTCCTCACTGAGGTATAGGTTTCTATATCTCACCATACACACACATATAAACCTATCAGACACCCCTATGGCAGGCCCTATCAATCCTGAGGGCAGGGTGCATGGTTTACAATGTGAGGGGGTGCCTCTGCATGAGCAGGGCCCCTCTGCAGCTACCAGAATGTATTCTCTATGGCTGTTTGTGGATGCGGTTAAACCATATACTCTTAAGTGCATTATAATGCTAACATTATGATGACTGCATCAAAACATGTCGTGTTTGGTGTCAAACAACTTGGAACCATACCCCCACATCAGTCCATGATGTGGGAGCATGATCCCACCCTTCTAGAGGGGACGACATATACCCACTGTAGTAAAACAACAGAAATCTGAAAGAGCCCTGGCATCACAAAATGGATGCCACCAGCACAGACACTGGGCTGCCCTCCTGCTGCTGACTGAAACTCGCAGTGGAGGAGGCCCAACAATAGGCATCCTGTCACAGGAAGGTGTCACCACCTTCCAGACAGGATTTAGTGTATTGGAGCTGGGTGGGTGCACTTCGAGAGTGCTTTCAAGTCCTGCACTGGGGGAGCAGTAGGCTCCTCTGTGCATATGCCAGCTCAAACCGGTTCAGGGGCTACCTGTCCCTGCTCTGGCCCGAAACTGGACAAAGGGAAGTGGGTGTAACCACCCCCTACCCTGACCCTCCCAGAGGAGTGGTCATAGAGCTAGTCCCTCCCCTATCTTCACTAAAAGATAGCAAACTTTGCCATTGCAAAACAGATAACCCTGGACGACGCTCTACAAAGAAGAATCCTGGTCCTTCGACGTTCCACTACCTTTGGAAGACAGAAGAATCTACCTTGGAGTCAAGGAGTGACTCCCCTGCTTGGCAGGCACCAAAACCTTAATCAAACGGTCGCAAACTTTCCCGCTCCCACCGGAGTTCGAAGTCCCTGCAGCCCCAGAAGTGGATTTCCTGACTTCTCGACAGCCATTGTGAGTCCCCAGCAGAGCTTAGGCGAGTGGACCCCACGAGTGACGAGGAACAGCAATACCCGGGTACCGTACACCATTGTCGAGTGCAACCCCTTCACGATGTTCTACGTACTTATGCATCGGACCATTTGGGGCCCAAGCCTCCAGCAGGTTTTGCAGCAAAAATCAGAGGCCATCCCGAGTGACCGTGGGCTCCTGTGAAGCATTTCCTCAAGAGGTGTCTTTGCGATCCCTTGCCTGTTGGCTTGTGGGTCCCCCGAAGACTTTCTTATCAACTAAAAGGGCTACCCTGGTTGCTCCACGCCTGCCCTCACTCACCCTTGCTGGGTGAGTCCCTCAGACCTTGCTGGTCTCTAACGCTGGCCTTCTTCGATTTCCACGAGACTTGCAGTTGCCAAGGATTGTTGGCTCCAATCCGGTTGCCGACACTGCAGTCAGCTGTAGACATTGTGGAGCACTCTGAATCCAGCTGCTGGTCATTGTCGATCTCTACTGGACCTCGTGTGCGAAGAGTCAAAACACCATCGACGACCTGAATTCACCCGACATCTGTGGTCATCCATCTTCCTGGCCAGCGGTTTCTGGCAAGTGACTTTGAACACTGTCTCTTTAATTTTCAGGTCATCTGCATCTCGAATCCACCCTTGGATTCCACCGGACACTTCTTCAGTGGACGCAAGCAGCAAGTCTTCTTTGGTCTCCATAGAAAACAGCGACGCGACCCGACACCAAAAGACACCTATGCACCTGGCTTCCCTGGGTGAGGTAACTCGTGCACTCCGGTGCCCTAGTGTGTGTTGGCCCTCGAATTACTTACCTTGTAAGTTGCTTGCTTGTAGACTTCCTTGAAGTACCCTAAAACTTTAAAAATCAAACCGCGACTTGCTCCATTATAATCAATAGGGAACCTGCGGCTGTGTTCACACACTGCATGCGTCTCCCGTGGGTCTGTAACTTACCTGCTTTCACTGCAGAAGTGAAGCCCCAGCGATTCTACAGGCCCTAGGCCTTGTCATTTTGCAAGTCGACTTTCTTAACCCATTTTTTTAGTATATGGTCTGGTACGCCCCTAGGGCTCCAGCCATATTTGTGCTTACCTTATTGTGAAACGTTGATATTTGAATGTGTTCCTGGCTTCTAATCTCATAAAGAGATTAGTAGAGTGTGTCTAGTAATAAATACATATATATACCTGTGTGGTGTCCTTTCATTTGGTAATTCAAGAGATTATAAGGTAAAACAAGCTGCTTATTTTTATTTTTAGGAGTTCCCTGTGCTATCCCCTCAAACTCCCCTCAAACACTATGTTGTTGGCCCATTCCCAGTCGCAGGCCCTTGGCTCACCCACACAAGTGAGGTATCATTTTACTCGGAAGACTAAGGGGAACGCTGAGTGGTAGGGCATTTGTGCCAGCGTGGTGATCCCAGACAGAAAAGTGAGGCAAAATTGATTTTTTTAGCAACATTTGAGGTTTGCAGGGGATTTTGAGTAGGAAAGACATTGGGGGATTCACGCTAGCCATACCTCCCTAAACTTTCCAGAGTGACCAGTTTTCAGAAATGTCGGGGTTTGGTAGGTTTTCCTAGATGGCCGTCGAACCCGGGACCAAAAACGCAGGTGCCCCCCATGCAAAACCAGATAGTTTTGTGATAGATCATTTGATGTGTCCACAATATGTTTGTGGCCCTTCCCTGCCGGCGGGTACGTGGCCCACCCACACAAGTTAGGTACCATTATATCGGGAGACCTGGGGGAAGGTAGGAAATTGGCAGGAAACTGCAAACTTTTATAACTTGTATTTTGTATATAAGAAGGACTCAAACCAAATGTACATTGAGACAGTCCTCAGACCTAGTGCCTGTAACTGTTCTCCTGGTGAACTGTTTAATTAAACAAACTGTTCCTGTTTTGCCAAATGCCTCGTCTTCTGTTTTTTCCAAGGATTTCAAACTCAAGTTATCTCAGTCTCTCCACTTCCATACAACTCAGCGACATATATCAAAATCAACTTCAACAGTTTGGCAAGACAAACGGGACAAAAGGACGCACCATCGGATCGAACATCTCTGAAAGAGTCATGCACAAATGCAAGTAGCCCCTTCACATATTACAAAGGAGTGTCCATCATACATTCAAAGCTCACATATTATCATACCGACCGACCATAAAACAGGTTCCCTAAAATGAGAGCTGCAAGTTCAACATTAAATCTAAAGTTCAAAAACAGACACATCACACAGTCAGAGTTTGATCGGAGCGTGTGACTTGTCATGAACCTTTGCAGTAGCTTCTGCTCCTTCTCTAGGAGCTCGACCCTCCCACTGTTTCAATACTGAATCCAGCCTCTGACATTCCAAAGCACCATCACTCAAATTTTCTCTCTGAACATGCACAATGCTTAGACATGACTGCGGGGTACTGTCAGAGTCATGTCATGACACCTCAATTTCATTTCTGGGTAGAGAAGACAAAAAAATATCAAGATCAACTGGGACCTCAAATTCTTTATGTTTGCCATCGATGGTAAGGAGCCCACTTAGTGATTTATTTGTGCATGTGGGTGCAGATAGTTGGCAGTGGCACTCATTTTTGGGGACCATGACTTTTTTTTCTTTAACAGACTTTGATACAAATAAGCAGAGAGAGGTGTGCCGACTAGGGAAAAGTAGCATTAGGAGAAAGGAAAACAGTAATAAAGGAGAAAGTAGATGTGAAAAAAAACTTGAAAGACTGAGATAAAAGTTGTGTTGGGTGATGAGAGAAGTAGGCATTGGAAAGAATCAAAACTAGACAATCTTCATATTTGGAAACCTTGTCATTCAGCATGCATTAGCAGCAGGCTCCTAGGGAAACGTTGGGCAATATGCACTTTTTTTTTACATATAAAGCACTAAGCCTATTGTTGCAGTCTTAGATGTAGCGGCTGCACTGAGCTCTCCCTTGATTAAAAAAAAACAGGGTTTCCTAGACTGCTGTCACAGCAGGATTTACATTTTTTTGTTTCTATTGGAGGGAAAAAAGGTGAAGCTGGTATGAATCACACACCCACATACTCTACGCCAACTACTGTCTCCTTTTCTTTCCCTCCTCACATCCACATAATCCCAATTTTGTCTGAAGATAAACCTTTGTCCTCTGGCTTTCTATTTGTTCTTTTAATATCCAACAATTACTTTAGTTGATCCAGACTAGTGTGTCTGCTACTTGCCTACAGTATTATTATGGTGTTGTTCGCTTGCTCACACGGATGCTACTGTCTTGCCCCTCAACTCAGCCATCTTTGGTGCTGCATGGCCCAGAGCTGACCTGCTCCTGTGTCAAGGTTGCAGAACAGCTGTAATGACAATCTTCAACGTGCTTCAGCGAGTTATGCATTCTGTGTACTGGGTCCTCATCAGAACACATCATTAAAAACAAAAGAAATCCAGTGTCATCAATGTTAGATCGTCGTGTATGTGTAATTAAGTGTGTTAACAATTGGTGCTTTATGAGTATATACTTGAAAATCATAAAACATTTTGATCATCTATTTTGAATCCAAATGAAATTTTAGATATTTTAAATACTTTAGGCTGCATAACATGATATGTGATGATGAAGGCATTGATCAACATTTGGTCTCATATTATTGCCTTGTTTTTTTATAATTATTTTGCTAGGCAGGTGTAACCCTTTTTAGGGTCAATTTTTGCCAGCAAACACAGTTCAATATAATTTCATTTTATGCTTCTACGTATGCTTATTACTTTATCCTTCTACTTACACTTTAGTCAGAACGCAGAATTCATCTTTCATCTCCATCCTTTTAATCTGTGGGTAACGTGGCCTCGCAAGATGGCTGCCTAGTCATGTTTTCTGGTGCTCCCGCTGGTGCACTTAAAATCCTGGGGGCAGATTTATGTTTCCTGGCGCATCTCTGCAAATCAGCAGGGATGCGCCAGGAATGATGCATCGTGGCGCAAGGATAAACAGATGCATGACGCATCTGATGGCGTAAGGGCGGCGCATTGCTGGAGTCGTGTCGCAAGCACGACGCAACTCCAGCAATGTTTAGGGGCTGCCCATACCTTACATGCTGCGTCCTGCCTTACGCCTGCTTCAAGCAGGCGCAAGGTTTTGACGCAGCAGCGTCGGGAAAGTGACTGAGTGAAATTTTGTAGATTTCACTGCGTCACTTCTCCGAGGCTTTTTCCGCTGGTACGCCCACCCTGCATACATTAAAACTGACGCAGGTTTAATGTGGCGCAGGGCTTTACACCGTGACGCATCTCCATAGATGCGTCACGATGTAAATAGGGCGCAACGTGGCGCAGGGTTTACGCCGCCGCTGCGTCACAAAAGTGACGCAACGGCGGCGTAAAAGTGGCACAAGTCTAACATAAATCTGCCCCCTGGTATTTTCTTCTACATCTGAGTCGCTGAGATGTGGGGACCCGTTGAGAGAGGCAGAGCTGTTGAACCACAATCTGGGCCCGGCGGCCCTAGCTTAAACGGAGACTCACAAGCAAGAGACAACGGAGGGATGCAGGCCTCCTCGATGCACTGCTGTTGAGGTGCTCTCCTGACCGGAGATCCTCCGAGTGGGCCTGGTGGCCCCCGGAATGAAGGAGCGGTCTGGGAGAACTCTGGGCCATTGCCTGAGAGGCACTGGGCCACGAATGCTGCAACACTACCAAGTAGGCGAGCAGGGCTGCCAATATGCCTGTTGATATACCTGGTTGGCAGGTCCCGGGGATCCCCAAAACAGACACGTACTTGCTGGTTGAACGGACTGGAGAGGCCCGGTCGTGCAATGATACACACTTGCCTCAGGGGAAATACATGGTGCGGCCGCATATGCCTGAAGAGAGAGGCTGGGAGGCTTGTCAGGCACTTCCGCATTGGCCCTGAAGACTGTGGTGAGGTTGTAAGTTCTGGAGGGAGGCCAGGTGGCTGAGCCCAGTGCCTGGGGGGCAGGAGTTACTGACGCTGGTGTACCTGGCCCGAAGATCGGACTCCGTCGCTTGGGGGCCATTGTGTCCTTTAGGTCCTGTGAAGTTCCCTGATGGCCCACAGGCATTTTGGTGAGTGGCTATGAGCCCCGGAATAGTGGGGGTGGGAGCACGCCCTTCTACCTCTGGAAAAGTGCTGCAGGGAAATGGATTGTATGCCCCCCTATCCCCACACTAGTAAGAGCAGCCTCGCGTGGCTTGCAGAGTTGGACATGCACACTGCCTGAGCTGTTGCAGAGGGCTTGCACCTCGCTGGTTTTGGAGCACTGGGAGTCCTCTGGGGGGTGCTAGTGGAGTGCTGTGTGAGCACGGGCAGTTGGTCTTGAACTTTTACATATTACATGGACAGACTGTGGACAACACCTGCCTTTAGGGGTCTAGGGTAGGCCTCTACTGGAAAGTGTTGCTGTGCCGGGGGAAGTGTGCACAGAAATGTTGGCAATCCTTGAGGGACATGAATGGTGAAGGATAACCCTGCAAAGACCATGCAGGCCAACCAAATTGATAATTACACCCAACCACTACTCTTGGAGGACGATGTTTGTGGAGCAGTTGAAATTGCACCCTTCCCGGTGGAGCAAGGGTCTCCAACGGAGGCTAATATTATGGCAGAAATTAAAGGATCCTGTGAGGCCATGTTGGTAAAGATTGACAAAGTGGCCCTTGAGGTGGGACTGCTCGGGGTTGACTTACGCAAAATATCAACGAGGGTCTCCAAGGCTGAGTGGCATTTCACAGTGCTTCAACAAGAAGTGGCAGCCCTAAAAACAACAGTATCTATGATTCAAACACTCTCAACATGCATAAAAAACAGAATTGAAGATGCGGAAGGGCACTCCTAAAGAAAAACCCTCCACCTTGTAGGCTTCCTTGAGTGGGCAGAGGGATAATCTGTAGATTTGTTTCTAAAGGAATAGATCACAATTGTCCGAAAGCCAAGACATGTCTCTAACTTCTTCACTATAGAAAGGTCCCATCGCTCGTTGGTGCCAGTGCCTCGTCCGGGGGGGACCATTATGCATCATTATTGCCAGGATGTTTAATTTCAGGGCTAGGGAAGGGATCTTGCAACATGTTCGGATCCACGGAGCCCCACAGTTTTAAGGCAGAAAAATCATGATCTAATAGTGACTGGGGGTGAGTGTCTGAAAGGTTTCAGTGCTCTGTCAATCATCTTATTGCGTTTGCTTGTTCACCCTAAGTTGACAGGGTAGGCCCAGACATGGGTCCCTTGCTCACTTTACCACTGGATTCAAGCTAGCCTCGCTGATGTGGGGTGTTACCCTTAAACCGGTTCCAGGATTCATGTTTCCGGTCCAGGGAAGACCTGGCTTGGCAATTCGGGCTGGACTGTTCCCATGAAGAAGAGTTTCAAGACGGATTTGCATGTGGCTGGGTCTGAACTGGGGTGGTAAAGTGATCAAAAGAGCGATGATGGATTCAACCCAGATCTAATGTGACTGGGGGTGAAGTTTCAGTGCTCCGTCTATTATCTTATTGTGTTTGCTTGTTCACCTTAAGTTGGCAGGGTATGCCCAGACATGGGTCCCTTGCTCACTTTGCCACTGGATTCAAGCTAGCCTGGCTGATGGGAGTTGTAACACCAAAACCGGTCCCAGGATGCTTGTTTCCGGTACAGGGAAGACCGGACTTGGCAGTTCGGGATGGACTGTTCCCATGAGGAACAGGGTCAAGACTGATTTGCAAATGGTTGGGTCTGAACTAGGCCTGGGTGGTGAACTCCGCTCAATTCGCGGAGTTTGCGGAATTTTCTGTACTCTGCAGAGATCGTGGAGTGCAGAAAACTCTCCTCTGCATAGTGCAGAGAAGTTTTTTCCACGCTCGCTCTGGCCAACTGTAAGTTGGCGACTGCGAGTTGCCGCTCGGGTAGAATTTCTACTTGAGCGGCAGGAAGATCAGTGCAAACAGCAGTTCGGACTGCACTCTACCACTTGCGGAACTCCGCAGAGTTTTTTTGTCACTTTGTGGAGTTCCGCATAGCGAAACTCTGGGAACTACGCCCAGGCCTGGTCTGAACAGGGGTGGCGAAGTGAGCAAAAGAACGATGATGGGTTCAACCCAGATCTAATAGTGACTGGGGGTAAGTGTTTGAGAAGTTTCAGTGCTCTGTCTATCATCTTATTGTTTTTGCTTTCCAGACTACACCCAAAAGGTGCAGGACCTTCCTAGCGACTTTATGCCAACCAAGAAACGTCTTCGGAAGTGAGACCTTCGCTACAGTCTTATATTTCCTGTAAAATTCAGGGTGCAAAACGAGGGGAAGGTGTATTTCTTTGTCACCCCAGAGGAAGTTAAGGACTGGATAGATTCATTAGGTGAGGTTCAGCATAAAACACCCTTGAACTGCAGGACTGTTGGGAGTGGTGCCAGCCGATGACAATAAGATCACACAGACATTCCGCGAATTCTGTACCACATTCTGATATCCATCAAACTGGGTAAATCCTAGTATGCGCCAATGGAATTTTGACAGACTCTGTGTGTCTGACATTCGTGAATCATTCCAGGCTCACAGTGGGATACATTGATTTGGCGCACCCTTGCTTCAGGAACTAAACGAACACTGGTTCTTGTCCTTTCGGCCTGTGTGGCTACACTGTGTACAGCCCGTATTCCGCTGACTTCTGTGCACTTTCAAGTGTACACTAGATGTATGCCTAGGAACGCAACTGGTTTAATCTTTGGACATTACCCTGTTGGTGAGCCCATTAGCGGCCCACTTTTATTGGTTTTTTTTGTCCTCATTATGCAATCATCTGTAGTAGGAGGTATCAGGTTATCAGGGGTCCTGATTCTAACTATTCCATCTTTGATCTGCCCACTATTAACGTGAAAGAGTAGGGGAGATCTTTTGCTGTCTAACAGAACCCCCTTTTTTCCCATTCCATTCCATTTGAGGGGGAGGTAGCCTTCTGCAGCTACCCATACAAGCACCTTGCGTGCTTGTTTTTGCTATTGCATAATCATTGAACATCCGAAGACCCTTCAGCATGCCAGCTCTGTAAAATTTATTTCTGCTCCCAAATATCCTAGAATTCAAATCTCCTGCTTTGCCTCCCCCTTCAATCTAATTTATTTGCCCTCTGTACTGATATTCACCATTTCCACTGGGTCGGTGGATTGTGTAATATCCACTTAATACATAATTAGCGTCTAGCTAGTAAGATGAAGACAAAAAGGAGGTTCTCTTATTTTTTACTTAATTTAGGGAGACCGTCAATATGTGTTTGAACGCCAAATATAACTAGATCTATGCTTACCACTATTTGTTGGCCCAATAATTCCATGAGGACCATACCAACTTAATTCCAGATTTCTGGAGCTGGGGGCACTGCTGAAACATGTGTATGTCGTCCACCATTTCTTCTCCACATTTAGGGCAGCTTTTCACCTTCTGTTTGTTTAACTTGGACAATATCTTGGGTGACCAGTAGGCTCTATGTATAGTGAAAATTATTTTTTTGCTTAGAGAGGCAGATTTGACAATGTACCAACAAGCAGACATAGATACTTGCCATGTATCTTTTACATACCGAGTCGGCAGCACCTTCCCCCAGATCTCAACAGGGAGGGTAAACTCCTCCTCTCCAGCCGATATAAGTGACCAGTACCAGTTTGATACCTCCTTCTTTAATACCTCATTTCCTTGTATTTTCCTCTCAATATCTCGACTTCCTGCCTCATCTTCCCCAAGGGATTTGATCCAGCTTGCTACCTGGTAGGACTTGAATTTTGATAACGAGCCTTTAGTCATAGTTGTGAGCTGGTTCCATCCGATTAGGGCATTTCCTTATAGCAGTTGTTCCCACTTTGTTATACCTTCTTTTCTTAGTGGGATAGCAAGCTTATCTTTTAAGCACTCTGGGGTCCCTGGAGAGGCCCATATTGGAGCATAGTCACTAAAATATGGTATTTTCAATGATTTCCTAATTTGATACCATAATTTAAAAGCTGACCATAATACCTTCAGTTTTACCTTTTTGAAGAATTTCGGATATCCAAATTTGTATAAAGAGTGGCTACCTTCTACATTTGTCATTGCTTGGGTATTAAACTCTTTTATCAACACTCATACATTCTTAAATTGGAACGCTCTGCAGTACTTGAGGAGATCTGGACTAGCTATCCCCAAGTTCTTTTTTCCTCTGGAGCTTTTTCCAGGCTATTCTAACCCCTCTTCAGACCCATATGAAACTTCTCAGTTCCCCTTGCAACTTGTTTAACCATTCTTCCTTAAACCCCAGAGGTATTGAGTTAAAAATGTACGTACATTTTGGAAGGATTGTCATTTTTAGTACAATGGAGAGTCCCATAAATAACAGGAGGAGTCCCCCCATACTTTGAGTAGCTTCTTAACTTCTGAAAGTGTTTTACAAAGATTTGTGTGGGCTATTTTATTTATATCCTTCACTATCTCCTCACCCAAATATCGTATTTTTTCTTTTACCAATGGTTTATTACTTTGGTAGTTCCATCCATGATCTCTGTTTTCAACTGATTAACCAAATAACCTGACACCTTTCTTGAATTGGTCCAGTGTATCCTCTATTACTGGGAGTGACTCTAATACGTTGTTGGTAAAAATCATTAGATCATCAGCGTAGAGGGCCACTTTCTTCTCCCACCCGTGATATTTGAAAAGAGTGATCTCTCGGTTGCCTCTAAAGGCACTCGCCACCGGTTCAATACATAGATTAAAAAGCAAAGGGAAGAGGGGACAACCTTGTCTGATACCCCATTGGTGTTTATTTTCTCTGTGAGGTTGCCATTTATCAAGACCCTAGCAGTTGGGTTTTTGTATAAAGATTTTACAGACCCCAGGAAAATTTTCCTCAGATCATATATTTCCAATATTGCACCAATTATCTCATGCGTGAATTCTTGTATCTGTCTACCTTTAATGAAGCCTTTTTGATCTTGATGTATTAAGTGCTCATCTACTAGACTCAACTTTTTGGCTAAAATTTGGTATAGATTTTATAATCGCTATTTAAGAGTAATATAGGTCTGTACGAATCACATCTTTTTGGGTCTTTCCTTGGTTTTAACAATATACTAATAGTTGCTTTGTTCGATGAGTTCAGAAACTCCTGCCATTCTCTTGGAAGATGCTACTTAGTAGCACTGTCAGGGGGGACCAAGGTTTCTTTTATTATAGTGTACATTTCATTTTATAGTGTATCGGGACCTGTGACTTTCCCCTTTTTTAGCTTTCCTATCTTGTTTGCCACTTCTTCAACTGTGATTTCGGTATTGAGATCATCCCTTTGCTCTTGGTTCAGGGTTGGGAGCACTACCCTCTCTAAGTTGAAATTTATTTGATTTATTGAGGATACTGTATCTTCAGAATAGAGGTCTTTAAAGAAGTTTGCAAAGGTTTACTCAATCTTGGAATCCTCTGTGCTGAGGTCAGTTTGATTCTCCACCTGGATGGGCGGGATCTTATTCCGGGTTTGTTCCATCTTATTTTTCCAGGCAAGCTTTTCACCGCAACCTTCACCGTACTTGTAGTGGGAGAGCTTGCTTGCTTCCCATTTACGTTTGACTATGGAGTCTAAGATGTCAGACAGTGCCTCTTTATCCCCTTTTATTTCTTTCTCTAATTTGTTGACTTCTTGTAGATTCACACCCCTCGCTAATGCCGTACCAAGGTTTTATATTTCTTTTTCTAGTTTACAAATGTTATTCCTTGTGCTCTTGTGCTTGAAGGCCGTTGAACTAAGTATTTTTCCCCTAATGACAGCTTTATATACATCCCATGCCACTTGATTAGTGGTCTCATCTCTATTTAGTGAAAAAAATAGTTCTGACTCTTCTTCTTTTGCGGATCTGCTAATGTAGTGTGATGTAATGTCCATTTCGAGGTTAAGGGGGTATTCTAAATCGGTATCTGCAATTGAACTACAGAATGATCAGACAGATATGCAGATAGGTGCGCTACCTTCTTAACATTGTTAACCAGGTCCCTATCTACCAGAAAAAAGTCTATCTTGGGTGCGTGGCCGTGCTTTTTATTTTGAAATGTATATCAATGTGTTTTATCTCACTTTCCTTTCCAAACTCATCTAACTCCAAATCCTTGATATGGAGTTTTAACCACTCCCTAATTCTATGTAGATTTGATGTCTTTCTAATGGGTAGTCTGTCCTCTCTAAGGTTTATTATTAAATTAAAACTCCACCCAAAATTATCGGAGCCAAACTTTCAGTAGGTGTGTATACAGCATCTGTAGGGGTGCAGGGTCATCCACATTAGGGCCGTAATATCCTGCTGAGATATATGTTTTATTCTGCATTCTGACTTTTACATTAGCCCATCTCCCTTTTGTGTCAGTGTTTACTGTTTCTATCCTAGCTTTAAGAGATTTTTTAAAGAGGATAGCCACCCCCTTGACGCAGCATTCTTGCTCGGTACACACATAAGTATCCACCCATCTTTGCTTCTTGATTATTTTGGCCCATTCTTCCTTTAGTAAATGGGTTTCCTGCAGAATTATAATTTTACTATCTATTGTTTTTAGATACTCCATGGTTTTCTGTCTATGACTCTTAACTCTAAGGCCATTAACATTCCATGAAAGAATATTAATTGACATTAAACTTCTTTAGATTAAGCGATGGCTTTCTCTGTCACAGCTCGAACCTTAACCTCCTCACATTAACACAACTTGGATTATTTTTTTTTTCTCTCCCCTTATGCTCCCTCACCCGGTGTGAGTTCTTTAGAAAACTTCTCTGTAAATTACATCTTCCTCTTCCCCTCTTCCCCTCCCTCCCCTCTGTGGGAGAAACCTCCCTTTCTCCTTCTCTAGACAACACATTCCGCCATTTTGAGCTCTCTGCTCCCCCGGCCTTAGCTGTGCATCTAGACAGTTGCTCCCAGAGATCTTAGTTGTTTTGGCCTAGCTCCCACTGTCTCTCTTGAGTTTCCCTAGAGATATCTGACCAAATTCTAATTACCTATTTGTCTTTGGTTTGAGAACCGGTTTTAAGAGCTCCACTTAAGATTTTTTCCTTTAATACATAGGTCTTGAAATTTATCAAGATTTTCCTAGGGGTTTTTCTCAGCTTTCCCTTTCCAAAATGGTCCCAATGGACCCTCTGCATATCCTCTGCCAAGGCAGTCGATTTCAGCCAGGGGAAACTTTCTTCCAGTAGATTAATCATGAATGTTTTAATGTCCTCCCCTTCCAGACTTTCCGGGACATTTAGAACTCTTAGGTTATTTCTTCTTGCCTGATTTTCTAGGGATTCAACTTTATCCCTGTGACCCCTCTTGTTTGTTTTTAGGAATTGTATTTCTGTCTGGTTTGACTCTACTTCTTTACCAAGAACCGTTATAGAGGCTTCCACCGTTGTTACTCGTTCCATTAGAGTATTTATTTTGGTCTCCAAGGCATCACAAGTCGCCTGTATTTTCAATTGTTTTTTCAGATGTTGCGAAATTCACCCTCATTTCCAATATCATGGGCTCTATCAGCTTTTCCGTGCTTACTTTTGCTCCTTGAGGGTATGTAACCCCCTTTTGCCCTTATAGCTGCGAGTTACACATGGTTACTGTTTGTTTCTGTTGAACCAGGGGTGAACTTTCGACATTTGCTTCCCCCTCAGCCTCCTCTGTATCTTGAACTTGGAACCTGTTACTATCCATCTTTCCACCCTCCTCTGTCCTTTCCTCAGCTTTATTTGCACTATTTGGGCTTTCCTCTTGTTCAATTTGTGGTGATTTCAAGGTATTTTGGCTGGCCTGGACCTTAACCCCTTGTGTGCCCATGACGAGCTGGACTCGTCATGGGCCGCGGTTGCACTGTGCCCATGACGAGTCCAGCTCGTCATGAACCCCGCCCGCTAATGTAACGGCCGGCACAGGGCGGGGAAAGGGCGTGGCACACAAGGGGTTAAAAAATGATCGTAGTGATGGAGTAAATTTTACCCTGGGACCTGTTGGTTTACCACGTTGTGCTGGGGGCGGGGGCCAGGTTCTTGGAGTAATGTGGTTGGTTTTCCCATTTTTTTAATAGTTGTGGGTACTATGACAGTATTTTCCTTTGTTGACTCCTGGGAGGTGTTAATCTTTAAGGGCCATATGTAGGTAAAAGTGAAATACCGAATTCTTAATAACGAATTTTACCGAATTGGTATTAAGAATTCGGTATTTCCGATGTAGGTAAAAAATCGGTATTTTTTACCGATTCGGTAAAAATTCGGAAAAAAAAATACTGAATCCTTAATACCGATCGGTATTACCGAATCTGTATTACCGAATCGGTAAATACCGAATCGGTATTTCAAAATAGCAGCAATTGAGAAATCAGCCAATCCTGTGCATCCATCCCACCTCCCAACCAGGAAGTGGCCACACCCATGCAGGTGCATTGCATCTGAACCTTCTGGAGAGGCAGGGAGTGCAGAGGAGAACTCAGGGGCAACAGTGAGAACTTTCCCTTAAAAATACTGCATAATGGCCAACATGGAGACCGAAAATGAAGCTGCAGTAAGGAAAAGAAAGCTAAAATTTAGCGAAAGGGAGCTTCAGATCCTGATTGAGGAGGTGGTTAAACATCACACAAAGCTGTTTGGGAAACAGTCCTTGCAAGTGCCAGAATCAGAGAAACGGAAAATATAGCTGGGAATCCATGCACAGGTGAATGCGGTAGGAGTGACCCCCGTGAAATTGAAGAACTAAAAAAAAGGTGGTACGATGTCAGGAGTCAAACAAAGAAGAAGATGGCTGCGATCAAAAAACAAGCCAGCCTGACAGGAGGAGGAAGAAACAGGGCACCTGCACTGACTGCACTTGAGCAGCTGGTGGAGTCCACCATAGAGCCTGACAGCGTCAGCGTAATCGGGGAAGCAGACAGCTCAGCCAGAGCTGCCAACAAACAAGGTAAGAAGCATGCACACCACGCTGCGCCCCCCACTCCCTAACCCCATTCCCCAATGAGGCAGTGTGAATCCCACTCCAGTACAGGTTTCACTAAACACCAGCAATGCATGATGGGAGATGTAGTCAGTGTAACACCTATCATGACAGTCCTCCCACTGGACACAAAGGCATGTGACACACATCAGTGATAAGCAAGCAGAGGACAGAAAGATAGATTGTCAGAAATGTAAATTTATTATTGGTACGTAGTCATGCCAGACTAGTGAGCTAATGTACTATTTGTGTCCAAAGACGAGACATCGCGCAGGTCTGCACATGACAAGGCAGGAAGGGAACCCCGGAGGGAGAGATCAGAGGAGGCCAGTGCAACTGCAGGGCACACCACACCACCACTACCGGCATCACCACCACTGCCAGCATCACCACCACTGCCAGCATCACCACCACTGCCAGCAACAACACCACTGCCAGCAACAACACCACTGCCAGCATCGCCACCACTGCCATCAGCACCACCACTGCCATCAGCAGCAGCAGCGTCACCACCGGCAGTAACAAGACCCAGGAGGCATGCCGTTGCCAGACTCCAAGAGATGGAGTTGTCCTTAGAAGACAGCAGAGGTGGCGAACAGCTAACAGTGCCAGTGGATGCAGGATCGCAGTCCCCCCCAGTGCGATCACACACAGGTGCCAGACGCTGCAGGGCTAGGGAACCCAGTCCCCATTTGCAGGGTGAGGAGCATGGTGTGTTCGCAGGGCTGGAAGTGAGCATGGTAAAGGTTCAGCACCTGCAAGGGAAAGCAATACTATCAGTACAGCGGCAGGTGAGACAAGTGAATGCAAACATGCAGAACATTGAGAAGGGCATCTGCTCAATGAACAAGATGCTCGCTGAGGGCATGAAGGAAATGGCAGAGGGCATGAGGGACATGTCCCGTTCAGTGATGCTGCTATGCAGCAAACTTGATGAGGACAGGATGGCACGGCGCAGGGAGAGACAGAAGATGGAGAACCATACAAAGGCGGTGAACCGCCTCTCCACAGCCACCTCTCTGCTCTGCAGGCGCTCCGTGGCCATGCAGGAAGGGCTGGCACACTGCAACCATGGTGTTTCAAGGGGGCTTGTTGAAGTTACAAGTGCACTTGAAGTGCTCCTAACTACTCAGGCTGCAAATACTGGTGCAGGTGATGTGGGGGACAGTGCGGAGACGACGAGTCGCAGCAGTATAACGTCCCCTGCAACTGAGACCAGGAGGAGCAGCAGGCGTCATGGGGCTGGCACTGGATCGATTCGCAGTGACGACAGTCTGCTCAGAGAATCCAGCAGTGTTGTGCGTGGCCGCAGGCATTAATGCAGGCCACACTTTGACTACTTAACTGGGTGACTTAACCCATGACATCCTCGTAGGGTAGTTACAAGTAGGACTGGCATGTTGAGCCCTTTGTGTAGTGGCGTAGTGCCAATATAGTAAACTATGTCATTCAAATGCAACAACTGGCTGTGTCTCCTTACTTACTCAGAAATAGTTGCGTGTGATCTCAGCCCGTCTTTGTCTCCCATCTGGTACTGGCGCCACTCCTGCTGCGTTGGGCTCTGGCTGTGCAAAATCATCATCATCGTCCTCAGAGTCAGTTAATTCAAGTTCTGTACCTTTCTTAGTGGCAAGGTTATGCAGCATAGCACAAGTTGCGATGATCTTGCAGCAGATGATGGGTGTGTACTGACGTGCACCTCCGCTTTTGTGGAGGCAGCGGAACCTGCTTTTCAATAGTCCAAATGTGCGCTCCACAACGTTGCGTGTTGATTTGTGCGCCACGTTGTATCGTCTCTCACTTGGGACGATGGGTTTAGGTAAGGTGTGAGGATGAATGACCGCACAGCATAAGCGCTTTCACCTAGGTGGAGAAGACAGTGCCATTAATGACAGTCACCAACACATTCATCTGCAGTGTACATCAGGGTGTGTCACAGTGATTTACCTAGCAGGTATCCTTCTCCAAATTATCCTGCAGCCAGGCATGTGTAGATCCCACTGGTCTGGAAAATGTATGAGTCGTGGGTGCTCCCAGGAAATTTGGACACTATGTCGGTGATTAAGTTGGCTGCATCGCAGATTACCTGCACATTAATAGAGTGGGTTGATTTTCGGTTTCGGTAGATGTACTCAGTGGCTGCAGGTGGGCAGATTGGAATGTGTGTCCCATCAATGCACCCTATCACATGAGGGAACTGTGCCTTTTGGTAAAAGTCTGTCTTGGTTTTCAGCAGTTCCGGCTGTGTGGTTGGGAAGCTTATGTAGTGATGCATTCTCTGCATCATGGCATCCAGGAATTTGTTAAAGAAACGGGACAGGCAACTCTGTGACACCCCACCAACCGCAGCTATCACCCCCTGGTTACTGCCAGATTCAAGTAGGTGTAGGCTAGAGAGCACCTGCACATGTGGTGGTATAGCGTACGCCCTTGTTGTTGGATGCTCCAGGAGTGGGTGCAGGTCCCTTATCAGGTCCAGGATGGTTTGGGGGTGTAGTCTGTACCTTTCATGGATCTCTGCCTCAGTCAGTTGGAAGAGTGTGATGCGCTGTCTGTAAACGTGCTCCTCCCATCTCCAGATCCTCACTCCTGCTGCCTGTAGCCGTAGCCGTCTTGCTATCACATAAAGGGCCGCCATAGTGATCACACTGTTCCATTTTGGGACTGTTTAAATACACTGCAGCTGATTACCACCTGCTTGCAGTCAGAGGTAATTACCGACTCTTAAATACCGAAATTTAGGAAATTCGGTATTACCGAATTTCTCAACATCTCTTTTATAGTTTTTACCGTTTCTTATTTACCGATTCGGTATTTGGGTGTTCGGCAAATCCGAATCGGTAAATACGAATTTGGTAATTAGAAATCGGTATTTACTGATTCCTTATTACCGATTCCTTTCCTACATTGGGGATTGCTATATACCGGTCGGTAATGCTGAAATCTACCAATTTTTGGTATTACCGACCGGTATTTGGGCCACCTACATCGGGCCCTAAGTGCCTATTTCTCAGGCAGTAACTTATCCCCCTGTTGTGTGTCTGGTCCTGGTCAGCTGATTTTGCTGGGTTTGCTCAGGAGTGCGTTTTCCCTTTTATCCTGTCCCCACTCGCAACAGGTATATCAGGAACTTGTATTATGTTGGCTCCCCCACCTTTAGCATTTACCCTGCTCATATGACTCCTCGCCTCTCTTCCTGAAGTTGCAAGGTCCCTCCAGGGCACAGGCAATCCCAGCAGACCCACCGCTTCACTGCTGGCAGCCGTCACCACCGTACTCCAGAAGGGAACCCGAGCCGCGGTCCTCCGGTTGACACAGCGGGCTGTGGCTGCTTCCGCCCACACTCCGAGCGATCTGCCAAAGTCTTACAAAAGCCTCGCTGCACTCACCTTAACTGCAATATCACGCCTCTTGTCCGCCGGCCTCCGGTACGTTTAAGGTGACAAATTGCATCATTCAATTAAATTCTTCATAAATTTCTATCCATGGAGCAAATATTTGTGCGCAGTCCATTGTGTTTTTGTTGTGATTGGCCTCAAGAGCTCGGAGCTCCTGACCGGGCTGTTCAGCCGGCCGACTTTTATTGTTGTCCTTTGTGCTTGCCGTTGCTTCTAAACATTTTCTACGGATCTTCCTAGGACACGTCTGCTCCTAGTGATCTGGATCTTGGCTCGTCTTCTGTAGATCTTGCACTGGCCAAATTCTCTTTTGGCGGCCACTGAAGTGGATGGATGGGAACATATTTGCTCCATGGCTCTTCTTCGATGGGAGCCTCTGGTATCAATGTCTGTGGTTGCTTGGAACACATAACACAACCTGGCAATTTCGAGTCATGGGGCCATTTTTAATTGCTTTTTAAAATGTTTTATGTTTGCTTTTATAATTGTAATGATTTTAATGGCTTTTAGTATGCTCTTTGTGTTTTAAGAAGTATGATCATTTTTAAATGTTAGTAGGATTTCTTTACATTGATTGACCCTTATATTTTAGCCTTTGTCTAGGGATAGCTTTCTTGACTTCCATCCAAGAAGAGGCTGTCACATGGTCAAAATAGGCCTAGCAGAAACAGCGCCATTTGCATGCTCACATTGAAGGTTGAGTGTAGAAGGCGTGAGCGTCTTTGGAGAGTGGACTATAATAGGGTCAGTAAGTCAGCTTATAATGAGGACCTGTATAAATATAAGCAGGCTATTTGGAACACCAAGAAGGATTATTTTACCCGGAAAATTTCAGAGGCAGGTAACTCCACCAAAGAACTTTTTAAATCAGTGACCTTTCTGGTGAATCCTCAGCAGACCAATTTGTTCAGCCCTGATGAGGCTTTCTGTGATCAGTTGGCTGTCTTTTTCCATAACAAGGTGTCCACAATTTATGCCGAATTGGCAAATTCAGTAAGTTTAAATGCTTTGCATTGTAAGCAGTCGATACTCTGCACGGAGGAGAAACCGACGTGCAGTCTTACCTCCATTGATCCTTTATCTAAAGAGGAGGTATTGGAGCTGTTAAGCTCTATAAAATCGGGTGCAGTTTCAGATCCCTGCCCTCCGTATATTATGCACTTGGTGGCAGATAGGATCACACCTACCCTCATGGCCCTGATTAACCAGGTACTAGCTGCAGGGACCTATCCAACTACTTGGAAAACGGCAAGTGTTAAGCCTCTTCGTAAAAAAGCCTCTTTGGAGGCATCAGAGTTTAAAAATTATCGACCCATCTCTGGCCTACCTCTGATGGGAAAGGTCACAGAGAAGGCCATAAACTTGAGTTTGACTGACTACTTGGATAAGAATGGCCTGCTGGACAGGTCTCAGCATGGCTTTCGGCCTAAATACTCCACGGAATCAGCCCTTATAACGGCAGCAGAGGGTATTCGAGCAGCAGTTGATGGAGGAGGGAGGGCAATCCTTGTGCTCCTGGATCTATCTGCTGCCTTTGATACTGTAAACCATACGGTATTGTTACAGCGTCTAAGGGATGTAGGGATTGCGGAACGGGCCTTGGCTTTATTATCTTCATTTCTGGACAACCGAAGGCAAAGCTTAAATTGGGCCGGCTTACATTCGTCCAATTTTGCCCTGCCATGTGGTGTACCACAAGGTTCTGCTCTTTTCCCGACTCTTTTCAATATTTATGTCAGGCCACTGGCCAGATTAGTTAGGAAGCATGGTTTTATGTTAGTGTCCTATGCTGACGACTCACAACTGGTGATATCAGTTACGGACAATCCTGATCTAATAGCGGCCAAATTTCATGCTTGTCTTACGGATGTGATGGAATTGATGCGTCTGAGTTTTCTAAAAATCAACTCTGAAAAAACTGAAGTTATGGAGTTTGGCAGAGGCCCTTCAGTGTGGAACACCTTATGGTGGCCACCTGAGGCCGGGCAATGTCCCATACCGGTCTCTAAGGTGAGGAACTTGGGGGTGATCTTTGATGACAAGTTGAACATGTCAGCCCAGGTTAATAGCCTTACCTCCTCATGTTTCCTCTTGCTAAACCTCTGCGGAAAATCTTCCCATACATCCCTCGGACGTTACAGAAAACGGTGATGGCCGCTTTATTCATATCCAGACTGGACTATTGTAATGCCATGTTCTTGGGTATTGACAAATACCAGGTTGGTAAGATCCAGTCTCTACAGAATGCAGCGGTCCGTGTTATTTTGAACCTACCTAGGGGTCACCCCACTTCTATGGGTAGGAGGTCTCTACATTGGCTCCCGGTTCAGCAGAGAATCGAGTTTAAGGCACTCTGTCTGGTTCACCGGGCTCGTTTTGGTGGGGGTGCCAATGATGGAACAGATAGGTTTAGACAATACATAC
Source organism: Triturus cristatus (assembly GCF_964204655.1). Classification (NCBI taxonomy): domain Eukaryota; kingdom Metazoa; phylum Chordata; class Amphibia; order Caudata; family Salamandridae; genus Triturus; species Triturus cristatus. Next base: position 1,075,181,407 of record NC_140591.1, on the reverse strand, counting down.
CTTCCCGTGCACTGCGGTCGGCCAGCCTTGGCCTTATCTGCACTTCTAGATTCAGATTAGCTAGATGGGGCGGACGCTCTTTTGCCACCTGTGCAGCTAAGTTATGGAATCAGCTACCAGTGGAGATGCGACTTCAACCGAGCCATGCCCTTTTTAGGAAGGCTCTGAAGTCTCGTCTGTTTCAGATCCATCAGTAATCGTCCCTTGTTGCTGACTATGCACACTCCAGCGCCAAGACGCCGTTCTGGCATTCGAGCGCTCTATAAGCCTCTTTTATACTTATACTTATTTCTTAAGTTGCATTCTCTTTTACACACAATGACTTTTGACATACATTTGTGTGTGTGAGTGCAAAATAACATTCTCTGAATCTGCATTGCTTACATTTCAACTTAGTAGGCACTCTATTATGATACCTTAAACATTCAGTACAAGAGATAATGTTTACTGCGTAAATGTCATATTTGTTATTTGTCCAGTTGGCGACACCACTATCCAACTAGAATAAACAACTGCGGCCCAAACAGTGGTTTCAACATGGCCACATAAATTCTGTTGTTATAAATACACAGCCACTTCCGCGTTTAGGCAGAAGAGCACTAAGCTGACATTGCGGGGTTACCAATTGTCAGAATTCCAGCTCAGCTGATTCCTAGGGATGTCCAGCTCTACACCAAAACAGACAGCCTGATGACACTTACCCACGGGTAACGAGGAGTTAGTCCACCCGGCAGGGATTTGTCAGTTGACCCACACCAGGCAAGACTATGTTAGGGAGAGCTTGTTAGGAGTACACAATTACACAGTACCTATATGCATGCATATATACACTGTCTTAGCACAATGGTGGAAATGGTTTTTTTTTTCACTGATCTTTTAATGCCAATTATGCAAATCTGTTTCATTCTACTCATAATCGCAGTGCATTTCTTGTATGCAAGAATCACAATGCTACAATAAATACTGTAAAGCCTTGCTGAGTATTTCTTGTGTCCTTCTTTGGGTAAGCAGGAGACTCCAAACTAAAAGGTTCTAGATCTGTTACCATGATTACCATGGGGATCAGGGTTGTCATGTTCTGCGGCTGCATGCACATTTACTACCATGTAATGTTAGGGGTTTGGATGGTGCACTGTGAGCTAGCAGGACTATAGGCCAACATCTTAGGAGGTGCATGGGGAACGCACCATATCAACGTTTATATTGTACAACAAATGCACAGATGTATCACACTTGGTGAAAGCCATATGACAGTTGCATGGGAACACCCATGGAACACCTCCCTGGCGCAGAGTAAAGCAATGCAGCAATTTGCGCTGCATTGCTTTATTTGAGACTTATGAAGCCACTCAGGGCCACACAAGGTGGCCTTGCGTTACTTCATAAATCACAATTTGGAGCTGTGTCACTCTTGCATCACGTTGTGTGATGCAAGAGTGACACATTTTTGCTCGCGAATATGCCTCCTAATGTATATTTAGGTATCAATATCCACCAATTCCTGGGGTATTCGCTCACCACTCCAACATTGTAAGTACAAGTAACCTTGCCCCAGCCAGGCTTACATTTCTGAGTGTTTTCATGATGAGAAATGCCTGCAAATGTTTAGTGACTACTCAAAAACAATGGATTTTATGAGTGTGCAGTAATAGTCATATTTAGCCCTTTGCAGCTGACCTGCCATTCCGCTAGGGAGGGCAGAGGTCATGACCTCCACCTATCTGGCATTGGACCATCCATTGAATGTTCTCCACCTGCCTGATGGCAATCTCTCTGCTCAGCAATCCTTTTGTTCAGAGAAAAGAAACATTGAAAGCAAGAAGCTGTTTTACCTCAACAAAAATGGAACTGGCCCCAATGGGCGGAGAGCTGTTTCCCTGTGTTTGAGGAGTATTTAAGATTCTTCCTGCCTGGTCTATGCCCCAGACAGCGAATAGAGGTATGAAACATGAGTGACAGTCGGCCTGCCTTCAAAAGGGGAGGATGACCATGATCCAGCAGTCCTGTGGCGGGAAGATGCTGCGTAAGGATTACTGTGGTGGGGTAGGCTCTGCGAGAGCAACCAAGGAGCCATGGGTATGGCAGGGTGGAAAGGCGCCTGTCTGTGGAGTTCCTCCTACTCCACCAAACCATAAATAAGGCCCTACATTTGGAATGGCAGATTCCACTAACGTGCCCCTTGTAAGTAGTAGACTTGCTCTCATGGAAATTCTACTGCACTAGTAGCATTTCTATGTGAACAAATCAAATTTAGGAGGGTAGGATGCCATCCAGTAGCATCTGCTACCGGTTGGGGTTGGTGGGGCGGTGGAGAGGGGGTTTAATTAACAAAAAAATCCACACTTACCTTAGAACAGTCGGCCGGACGCTGCATCCCCTGCGTCCTCTTACTTCTTCCTTTCTACAGTTCGATCAGCAGCAGGAAGCACCGGGCATATAGGTTCCCCTGAGCCATTTACAACGCTGCTATGCAGCATTGTGATTGGTCTGAGCACCGTGGATCGGTGCTCAGACTGGAACAGGGAGCCTGTGCATGTTCCTCAGAAGGCTGCGTAAGGTAGCCTGGTGGGGAACATGCAAAGTGCGCATGAACTGTTTGGTCGGCCCAACAGATCATGTGCGCTGTGGGAGTTCAAACCACTCCTCCACTGCTCTGGCCAGCACCGCCCCATACAGGCCACTGACTGCATGCATTCTGAAAAATAAAATGACAATAACGATACGCTTTATCATTTTATTTTTCCTTTTTGCACAGTGGGGCAACGCTCCTCCGCGGTAGTGAGTAACCACCACTGATGCCATCATCCCTGATTCTGTCAATCAGGATTGATCGATTGATTATTTGTTCTTAACAATGCATGTTTCCAATGTGATCATGTACTACATATGATTCTTGGCAGTTATTTGCTTGCTTTTAATGGATTATTTAACCTCAGGGAATCATTGCCATGACATTGCTTTTATACAGAAAAGGGTTTTTTTTAAAGGAACTGGCACATTTAATATGGTGCTCACTGTTTCAAAGGCAAGCCCTGTACATTTCTATATGTTTTTCCATATGTGGAATTGCTCATTCAGTCTGAAACCTTTATCTCTTATCTGCTTACAAATGCAAGCAATGCTTTGAAAAGAAACATAGCCTTTAGGTATTCAGCTAGCAGAGGCTCTGAGGCACTCATGTGTGGTGCAAAGGAACAGAATGCTGCAAAAGAGGAGGGCTTTGGTCAAGGCAGGGCGTGCACAGAAATAAGTGAGGAGTGTGTGTGGTTTCGCAAATGTCACCTCTTGAAAAACAAGGTACCATTTACCTTAAATCTAATATAAACACGTCCACACCACTCTCAAACCAGCACCTTGGCGCGCTACCATTTGCAACGCCTTGAAAGGAAAAGCAGCTTCTGGGAAATACAAAGGTAGGAAATGTGCGAACAAATACTCCTGTCGAAAGCACTTTGCAGTCCCAGAAACCAACAGCTCAAGCTGTTTTAGTGTCAAGTAATACAAATGGACTTCCATGGAAGGCTAATGAGCTTGGCAAAAACCGAATGTCACTGCATTTGTAAATCTCCTAGAAGGCATTATTCAGCAGTAATTGCTATTTAAAACTGTTCAAATGTTATTTCAAATCGTAGAGGACTTTGCGTGGCCTGACCTTTAAAAGGATAAGAGATTACAATAAGTGCATTTTCTTGTCGGTGTTTGTTGCCTTCTAGCTGAAAAGTCATGTATGTCACCCTTCCTGACAGTAAGTCTTTTCTTTATAAAAACGATCATCTCATATTCTGTGACTTGTGTCATGCTTCTCAGATGCTGAGAGACTGTACCATTAAACAATGACGTTTACAAAACAAAGCTGAAGATGTACATTACAAAACAAAAGTAGACATTTACCAGCCTCTGTTAAATTTAACATTGTAATACTTAATCACAAAGACCCATTGTCTGTCGCAATTAAATGAGTCCATGAAATCAGAAAAAGAGTATCGGCCTTCTGTAATATAACACTTGAATCAGTGATTTGAAATCCTTGTTTTTACTATGCTAAGCAGTTTGAATATGAAATATATTTAACGGAGACATTAGTAGACACCTATTGTAAACATTCAACTACCTCTGGGCCTCCTTGGAAGCTGACACAGCGAGAGACATAAAATGCCAAAAATAACTTGAATTGAATTTAACACGTGTGTGCCTCAGGGAGCTCGAGGAAAGATGGCATAAAGCAGCATTGTGCCGAGACGAATCTTAACTATGGCTTTGAAAGCACTTTCTGCTGAACGAACACATGGAGACTACAGAAAGCACAGATTTCAGAATCTCATGACATAATAATAAATGGATTAAATACCCACTGCTGAGATACTGGTTTTATTCACTTATACAGTGATTTTATTTTTGTACACTTTGGCACTTGTTTTGTTTAAGTCCATGTTTGCTGCCCGCCATTTGCCTTAATTTCCTGATTCTGAAGTGATTCGAATCCCCTTTTAAAAAAAAAAAAAAGTTGCAGATTTGATATAGCGCGAACTCGACCAGAAGGTATTGGAGCGCTTTACACGAGCACCGTATTTACATTACATATTCAGGAACGGGGAGATTAAGTGATTTGCCCAGAATCACAGGATGTGGGCGCGACCCCGAGGCTCGAACCCTGGTTCCAGCACCAAAGTCGGCAGTCTAGCCAACGGACCACATCCTCTCCCCTTCTCTCCTCTTCATATGACTGCCATCACCCTGGACGGCTATATTATCTCGGTGCTGGCATGTTTATGCTAGACAAAGGATAGTGCCACTGCTCCAGCCCACTCCTAATTTAGAAGCCTGTTTGTTTTTGGTGGATTCATTTTTTTTGTAGTTTATCTGGTAAATAACTTGGTTATTATCCTGACTATACAAAGGGGGTTATTAACTAAGGATTTGTGCGGGCACTGGCTTGCGCAAAGCATCCCCCCTCAAAGCAGTCTGTCTTCACTCCCTCCACTCCCCTCCCCATTTAATTTCCAACCTAATCCCTGTGCTTTATATTTTTAATTTCTTCTATTTTATATTTTAGGAGTGTCTGGCAGCTGCAAAGTGCTGGTAGACCACTCGCTCTTTCATCCCTCTCCCCTCACTCTGTAGCTATGTCCCTGGGTGCCTACTCCCGGGACATAGTGGTTTTCCTGCCCTCAGCAGCGCAGGCTAGGAAGCCTGGGTTTGCTCTTGCTTGGTGGGAGCATTTCTAAATCTCCCACCAAATGGGAGCAAACACCAAATCTGCTCCCAGCTAGCAGCAGCTTCAGAATGCTCCTGTCTGCTGGGAGCGAACTTTAGATCTGTTTCCCTGCCTGCAGTGATATGGGCAGGGAAACAGATCTTTCTATTTTTATTAGCTGCACCCTACGGGTGGGAGCAAGGGCGGCTCCCGCTGGATGTGAGGCGCCAGCTTGGGTCGCAGTGCATGGCGCTCTCCCTGTGGACCCCAACAACAGTGTGGTGGGTGTCCTGGGTGGGTACAAGGTCACCCAACCTCTGTTGAGCCAGGCCCGGGGGAAGGGGTCCCAGGGACCAAAATTGGCTCTGGGTGGTGTGACGCGTGCCCGCACCCCTTTTAAAAGTCTACTGGGCCCCAGAGGATGGGGTCCCCGGGGCAAATATTGGGCCAGGTAACAGGGATGTGTGCCCCCTCCCCTTTCATAATGCTGCCGGACCCCTGGGCATGGGGGCACCGGGGCCCAAATTGACCCGGGGAGGGTGGCCACCTGCCCTCCTCTCCATAGAAATTGCATCGGACCCCGGAAGATGGTGTCTCTGGGGCCAAAATCGGCCCAAGAAGACAGACTGCGGGCTCCCCCCATAAAAATTGAACCAGGCCCCAGGTGATGGGGTCCCCGGGGCTGAAATCAGTCCAGAGAGGAGGGGTACATGCTCCCCCACCCTTTAGTTGCATAAAATAATACTTCGCTGTAGGATGGGATTCCAAGGGCTATGCTCTGTGGCCAAACTCCTGTATGGGGGGTGTTGGCTGCAGGGGCAAGCTGCAATTAGTCCCATATCAAAGAGCATTACGGACCTGCACTGGCTGCCTTTCCAGGCTACCATGAAATGTAAGGCCGTACATATTGTTCACAAGGCCCTCCATGGTTTGGGCCCTGCCGTCTTTCAGAAGTAACTTAGGTGGCATGTCCCTCGACGTAACCAATGAACATCCAATGCCTGATTGGTGGTCATCCCCAGGGCCAAGAAGGCAAATTGGGGGGCAGAAGTTGTTTCCACTTGGCCAGTAAGCTGTGGAACACCATACCATTCTCATTGAGGTCTCAAATAAGCAGGCTGTTTTTTAGAAAATCCTTAAAGCCTTGGCTCTGTGCTTCTGGGGGTTAAAGTATGTCTCCCGGTCTCTTGATTAGTAATAGCACTCATTAGTATTAAGACACCTTGGCATTTACGCGCTTTAGAAAAACTTTACTTACGTACTTATGGCAGACAGGATATTATCCGCATTTTATACATGTGGTGTGAGGTTGTTTCTTATTTATTACTCATCTGCGTCTTTGGAGTCAGGGTAGAAAGAGAAAGGAATTTCGAGAAGAGCAAAGCCATTGGAATTAACAATAGATAATTGTCAACTACAGCTGACCCAGCAGCAAAATACTTGATGCGCTGATTAGCAATGAGCATAGCTTCATTCATTTAGCACAACACACAACTTGCACTCCATAGTTCATAATGCCATACTCATTAATGAGAGGTCATTATTTTTTCACTCATAGTGTCAAGAAGAAAATAATCAAATCACTGTCTTTTTAATCTGGTGCTATTCTTATTCAAGCCTAATACTTTTTTGCCACACAGTCAGTGCTATTTTTGCGAGGCATGTGTAGGTGAAACATAAAATATGCCTTGTGACTCTCCTAATCATAATCAAATCAAATTCCAATGGCCATAGGGTTTCCAGCAATCTATTGCTACTGTGCCACCCACTAATTTAAAACAATTGTTTGCACAGAGCATTATTTGCCATTTGTCTTTTTTGGTTTTCTCAATTTGGCTACTCCTGCTGGCCCACCCGTACCACCCACCAGGGAAGAGATAGGGCCATCTGCAGCAGCAGAGGCTAGACCATACCCAGCAGGAATACTGTGGCTTGTGGTCCTGGAGGAAGACACGGCAGAAATAACTGCCTTTCCATCCCAGCCGGCCTTCAGTGCCGCCGGTCCCCCTCAGCCTACACCTTTCCTGCTATCCCATCGCCGGCGTCAGCTGGCCACAAATGCTGCCTCCCGCTCCCGCTCCGACAGGCCATTACTGCTGTGCATCCTGCAGTGGCTGGACGCTATGGAGAGTGGGTTCATCAGGTTGGCACAAAGCCTGGACCAACTCCGGACCCAAATGGACAATGCCCTCTTCTAGTCCTTATTATTTTTTGTTTTGGTGGAAGGGATTTGTTGTGGCTAGAGAGAGTTAGAAGGGAGTTGGGACTGGGTATTTTTATTCATTGGGCATTTCACATTTTTGGATATTGATGGTTGGGTCAGTTTGTTTCAGGAGAGGGGTGGACCTGTTGTGGATGGAGAGGGTGGGCTTAGAGGGTGGCCTTAGAGACAAAAGCTGGACCCTGGCCTCAATGGAAAGTGTCACAAGCATTAGTTCCGACAAAGACAAGCAAACTCCTTTATAACATTGCGAGCGGCAGCTGAGCGCTGTGGCCAGACCCAGAGGAACCTAGTACAAGAATCCATTGCAATCAAAATATATTTGAAAGCATTATCGGATATAGGAGCACCACAATGATCAAAATAAATACAGCCAAATGGCTGATTGGAAATATAAAGATGTGTCTCCAGTGGTTGCGACACAGTAAAACTCTTAATTTGCTGAAAAACATGGCAACAAAGAATATATCGGCGAGTCTGCTGGTATAAATCGTGCCACCAATAGCGTTGCTGTATAAGAGAAGCAGTGGCTGCTACTCCTGCATATCCAGAAGCAATACCTTCATGAGCGGCTACTATCAAAGATTGTCTGTGGTCAAGGTTGGGAATCAGATGATTATCAACCCCAGTAATGGACACAAAATGAACGTTGTCAGTAGTTAACTGATAAGTATATCGACAAAGGGAATCCTTCCGGAAAGGAGTACTATCCTGAGTTACGGCAATAGCCGCTAAAATGTAATTATCAATTTTAGTCATACAATGTTTAACTGTGGCTACTGCAGATTTGGCTGCTTCGTCAGCTATTGAATTTCCAACAGCGTGCTCTCCCACACGTTGGTAGCCCATGTATGTACAACATGTGTGAGTAGCAAGTGTTCTTTAAGAGCGGCCACTCAAACCCAAAGTGTCATATGCTTTATTGTGCTAATCCCGAAAATAATTTTGTTTCCCAAAAAATAAATTGTCATTGAAAGACTGAACGCAATAAAAAGAATCACACCAAATAAGGGTGGGTGATTCAGGCTCAGAAAAATTGAGAGCCAAAAGGAGAGCCCTCAGCTCAGCCAGCTGGACCGTCCAGTCCCCAAGAGACTGGGTATGAACCAAAGTCGAGTTAAAAACTTCATCTTCCATTGTACCAACAACGGAAGCCAGGAGAAAGCAGAAAAGGATGGGTGTATCAAAGCATAAAGAGGTTTGATAGGCTGAGCAAAGTCAGAAATGTAAGCCCTGCTGAAATTTAGAAAACCAAGCAGAGACTGCAATTTTTTAAGGGTAGATGGAGGTTGCAACTGAGCACACTTCTCCAAATAATGGGGTGCTAAAACCCTACCCTCATTCAACAATTCATAACCAAGAAAAAGACCTTCCAGAAAAGCAATATACGACTTTGCAAAATTGAACTTGCAGCCAAGAGCAGCGAATTGCATGACAATGCAATCCACTCTCACTAGATGGGATTTGATTAATCATCTGTCATGTATATGTCATAAGCATAACAGAAAGCTTCAGAATCAATATCATGCAAAAGAGATACAATACGTAACGCAAAGACCCCGGGGCTATTCTCATACCCCATGGGTAATCTCGTGTATCACCTCGGGGAACCAAGGGCGCTGAACGCTGAGAAATCCTGGCTCTCAGGAGCCAGGTTATGATTGAAAAATCCATTAGAAATATCTAGTGTAGTTTTTAACTTTTTATGCACGATAATATTGATCAAAGCTGTACTATGTGTGTTTAGCACTGCAAAAGTACCATCAGGTTTTTTTAATCAGAAAGAGAGGAATATTCATGTCAGAGATAGAGAGTTCAATTACACCCTGATATTCTAATGAGTAAGAATCCTTTAGCGTCATGTTTGATCAGATATTGAGGTTGTGGCTGAGGATAGAATGTATGGGAACAACATGTAAAGGAGAATCCTTATCCAAACCAGCCTGGTTGTCATATAAGGCAGGGGCCAAAGCGAGAGCCCATTCTGAAGCATAAGCATACTTAGTCGCATCAGGGACGTAATGTGAAAAAGAAGGTACAATCCCATCCTCACCGCGAGGACATGCAAGAACAAACGGGGAGGCCAATTAACCTCCACCAGTAAAATATCATAAGAAGATGTCAAGTTGTCCCAATAAATCACATTTTTGCTGCCTTTAATGTCACCTTCAATCTGAATGTCTACATGGTAAAGTCTATCAGGTGGAGCTACGCAGGTGTCTGAGGATTCAACAGTTACAAAGGTAACAAGTGCTTTCGCCTCCAGAACATTGTGGAGTGTCTGGTGCACTACAGTAACTTCCTCTGTGCTGTCGAGGAGAGTCAACACCCAAGTCCTGTCCAGGCGGAGGGTTCTCACCATCTGGGGCATATTTTGCTGTTAAAGTGGCAACTTTCTTCTTCTGGAATGGGACTTTATATGGAGGTGGTTCCTCTCTCTTAACTTTCACGTCAAAAGAGCACTGCGGGTCCCGCTGGGGTTGCAGGATTCGCATTGTTTGCGACCCTGCTGCCCTCCTCTCTCGTACTGTTGATCAGACAAATCCTGAAAGGAACGAGGAGAGTGTGGATCAGGAGCCTGCCACCTCATAGGAGTCTTAATTTTAGAACGATCATGTAAATCATATCTATATTCAGAAGTGTCCGGTGGTGGTGACCAACCACAAGATCTAGGCTTCAGCTGCTGCTTAGACTTGTCCCAAGTCTTCTTAGGAAAGACAGGACAACCCTCTTTCTCAGGAGGGGGCTCACCTTGAGACAGAGTAGATTGTCTGACCCCCAAGTTACTGCCACCTAAGGATGTATAAACATCGGCAATTATAATTGGCATCTCACTTTCATTTTCAATATCTGCCAGAGCTGAAAGGCGCTGACGTACCATCAAGGATTCTGCTTCACCATTAACATTAGACAGAATCATTTCGGAGACTACAAGAAAAATACCCATTAGCTTCATCTCCAAATCAAGGGCAGGACGTGCCCATGTTTGTTCTGTATTTGTTTGAGAACACCTGGAAGAACGCTCATCAAGGGGTGCCATAACAAAGTGTATAAACAGAGGCAAACACCGTCCCCCAGGTGTTGCAATTGGCCAAGGACTTAATCAAACCACTAGGCAAGCACATAGTAAGGATCCTATCTTTCTCAACAGTGTCCTTAAGAGGGAAAACAGCATAAAGATGGTACATTTTCTGAGCTATCCAAAAGGCAAAGTCCTCAAGGTTCTGAGGACGTTTTCTCATCACCTAATTAATAATCATGGGGCTAATAACAAGACCCCCACCAGGCAGAGCCTGCACAGGAGGCGCAGCCCCAGGCAGAGACACCAGAAAAGCACCGGCAACAAATTGGATAAGCTTTCTATAAAGGAGAACAACCTGAGCATATAACAGACATACTTCCACGAAATGGTCGTTGAGATAATGAGGGCATGGAGTGAAACTGGCCCCATCAATACTCAAGGGGCCCATTCAAACAGTAGCAATAGGATGGGGTAGGGCACAATTAAACCAAATATGGTGTTCCCAGGCCGTAAGAGGAGTTTTAATAACTACATAAGGGCGATAAGCGCTGGAACTGTGGCGACAGTGTAAGCATGAAAAGAATTATCATTTGCAACCACAGCGGGAAACATAACCCAGGAGTAAAACACTTCAAAACAGTACGCAGGATTTGTAACCGGTAGAGCCATGAAGCAGAACAAAGGGATTCAGACAGTACCACGAAAACGGGTCAAAAAACCTTTTAGAATTCAAGCTTGAAAAACCCAAAGCAATGGGTAAGTACTGAGGAGTTAAAACCCTCCCACCATGGACATCTCTGGGAAACGATGTGAGAGTATTGTGGACAAGCACCAGCACTACTCAGGGGTTCCGTGAATAGGAACCAGACCAAATGTTGGCTGTGCCATGTTGCAGGGATTCTGCGTAGTCACAGAACTATGCTTGGGTTCATAGAGCCATAGTAGGCAGGGACTGAGTCATCCTACCACTTGAATACCCATGAGCCGGGACCTACTAGTTATAGTGTCTCATTTGCCCTCCTACTCACCCACAGAGGAACAAATGATTAGACACCCCAGAACACCACGATCCCGACTCTCTCACAAATCGTGGTTGCAGGACACACCCTTTCGCTCTCACATTCGTACTAGTCCACAATAAGATCTAACAGACACACGAGAAAAGTTTCAAATGTTTATTTTAAATATCGTGCTCTAGTATGCAGTATATGTGCCACAAAAAGTAAGAAAAGGCCTAACACAAATACAGTAAGCATAGTAAGTAATCCATAAATCATAAAATGAGCTGTCATTATGTAATACAGTGTAGCCTAACCCCCTCCCATTCTATAGAACCCAGATCTCTGGGTGTTGGCAGCAGACCCCATACCTTAGCATACACAGATGAAAGTTTTACATCTCAGGTGTTGTCACTATCATTTCCCTGGAAAGATCCCTCTCCAAGTGTGTCTTCCCTATACCTAAATGGCAAAAGTATGTGTTTCCAAACAACAGATGCATTTGCGTGTTTTGTCTAAGTGCTAAGGCCTGACCAGAACAAAATAACAAGGGGCATTTTTGCTTGACCTTCTCTATGGTGTTCAGACTAAATCCCAGGAAAGAACAGAACGTGAAAACAACAGCAGGTTTTGTGTGAAAGTACAGTGTGGCACAAAGCAAAATAAGTTTGTAAAGTAATGTGTGCAAAGCAGAAGGCAGTCTGCAACGTACACAGGCTAACATAGGGAAAGTGACAATGGGCCTGCACGAAACATATGGCAGTGGGTTATATTAAAGCTTTACAAAGAACTGAGTCCAGACTACTACATGATGATACAGCACGACTTCCTGATAGTGCTAAAATATGAAAAATAGCAATGGTAGTAACTTGAGCAAGGGGGAGCTACTAGTAGTTATGAAGTCATAAAAAATTGACTCAAAGACTGGTGTGGACAAGCTTAGGTTAGGTGTTTACAGTTACGCAACACAAGGCCTGAATGATGATGCTGATGACTGATGTTCTTCATTCTATTTTTAAAATATGGAACACCTTTATGCACAGGTTTGTAAATGAAGCCAGGGTGGGCTATTGATCCTACAGTGCTTAGTTGTTGCTTTCACAGCCACCGCAACAAGTGTGTAATCCGTTGATGGTGCAAATTAAGCCATGCCTCAATAAATCACACAGCCCGGGGGAAGAAGGTTAGGGGTTTGATGAATGGATGGGAAAGGGGATTTGGAGAAAGGTTTGACAAAGACAAACACTACACTAGGAAAACATTCATCTTTGCAATGAGCAGTACATCATTCAGCACCAATTTGTTGTGGAAGGAAACGAAGGAATGAGTTTGACACAGTATAGTTAAATGGATTGCAAACAGTCCTTCTGCCCCCCAAGACCCAAGGTTGGGAGTAAACCCACCCACTCAGTACTCCAAATATGATTGTTAAAAGAAAAATGATACTGAATTGCAAAATTAGGTGGTGCATCAGCATTTTCCTCAGCAATGTCCATCACTCTTGGGTGCCTCTCAGGACTGGTCAGGTAGGTAAGCAGGAGTGTTGAACTCAGCTTTCGCCTTTTGTTCATGCAGAAGACTAGAAGGCTTGCAGATTGTAAAACAGAAACTGCATTTTAGAGTCAAGGAGAAGGACAGAAGGAAGGTAAGCCTCAAGAGGTAGAGTCCGAGTTTCACTTTTGACACCAGTGTAACACACACACACACATAGCAGTATTTCACAATTTAATGCACTTCTCTCCATTTCACAAAGCTGAGTACTAGGCCTCAGACCCATAGGGGGATATTTACAACAAAATCTCAGAGCGCGGTATGACGCCAAAATTGGTAACCCTGCGCTCTGACATTTTTTAAATGCAGGGATGTGCCATATTTACAAAAATACAGTGCACCCCTGCGTTTCCCCTAGCGCTGGTGCTAATGAAGTTGCCTAGCGCCAGCACAGGCACCCTTGAGCCATGTTGAAAGGGTGCCTGCACTGCAGGGACGAATATTTGTAGGAAGGGACATCTTCTTGCACATAAACAATCTTGAAAGACGATTTGATGTTGCTATGTGTGCTGCAGAATGCAGCACACACAGAAAGAGCAAAATGTAAGGAGAAATTAATAATGTTTCCTCGTATGCCATCCTAAGGCTAGGTTTTACCTGGACTTAGTTTTTGATGCTGCCCCGTCCTTGTAAATATGGGGCAGCATCAAAAAGCAATAGGTGTTGTGGTGGAATGCCCACTGCAACACTCACTGCACACCTATTTCAGGCTATGTGAAAAGGGGCCAGATATTCAATGCAAAGTTAAGACACATTAAGTTTCTTAACACCGCTTTGTAAATCAGGAGAAAGGGATATCGCCACCAGTACATCCCTAAAAGTGATGTTCTGGTGGTGATATCCCCTTGTAAATATGCCCCATGTTTTCCCTTTGAAGTCAATGGCTTCTTGCTTCTTTCTGTTGATGAGGTAGTCTCACGGTTCTCGCCCTGAGTTCTTTCATCCTCCTCCTGACTCCGTGTAACTCCATCCCAGACCTGAGCAAGATAGACTTGGAGTGTACTGCTGTTGAAGAACAAGTAGAGAAACAGAATTGCAGTACTTGCATTGGTTTTTGTTTGTTAACTAAAGTGACTGTTCTGGTCTCTGAAGAACCAGAAAAAAGAAGAGGATCCTTCAAGTAACTCTGGCTAAGTGAGAAAGGGCCAATCAGCACCTAGGAAAAAATGATCGCCAATCATTCTGGCCCCAAATATTGCAAATCATCTCAAGCAAGTTCACAAATTACAGTTAAAAACCCTTCCTCACTGCCTGCTACCACATGAATCATCAATCATCACTCACAATCACTCAAACATCAGATCACTCGTTGGTGCAATGGTTACCTGCTCTAACCCAAGCACATTGGTAGGCACACTCTCACCCTTTTGATGCAAGCAACAGATTGGAATTTGGCAGTCTTGTAAATCAAATGGACGTCTAGGTCAGCCCTCCTAGTTGATGAAAAAACAGAAGGATCATAGGTGTGGAGGGTACAGGGTAATTCATTTTCATTAAGATTGTCTGTGAAGGCCAATCATTTCCAGGGAAAAAATGATCGCCCATCCTTCAGGCCCCAAATCATGCAGATCGTCTCATGCTAGTTCCCAAATCATAGTTCAACACCCTCCCTCACTGTACTCCACCACATGAATCATCAATAATCACTCACACAATCACTCACTCACCATTGCAAACCAAAAGATGTAGTTACCTCTTCCAATCCAAGTATGGGTAGGCTAGGTAGTAGGTACACAATTCATCATTGACACAGAAAACACATTGGAATTTGGAATAAACATTCTTATAAATCAACGATCTTCTGGGACAGCCCTGCTACTGCTAAGTGATGCAAAAAATGATAGACATACAAGGGAGGTAGGCATTGTCTCCAATGTCATGAAGGAATTGTGGAGGCTTCTTCAATGCACACCAGTCCAACTGCAATCCGGCAAAATATGTGACTAAAACATGGCGGGGCAGCATAAATCTGACACAAAAATAATAATCTTCCACTAGTTACTTTTTTGTTGTTGCAAATATAAAAGTTCAACATAAAATAATTAAAAGGTTCTTTGGGGCACTGGCATTCTCAGTCTGGAAAGTGGAGTTAATCTTCAAACTAAGGTGGTTTAAGCAGAAGATGGTCAGCTAAAATACTTGATTCTGACCAATTATGCTAATCCTCCTCCAGTGCTGTTCCTGGAATGGAGTAATTGTGTGGTATGAAATGTTGGTTCATTTTGATCATAGTCAATTTCTCCATGTTTTGAGGCGAGAGACTAGTCCTTCTCACTGTAGCAACTGTATCAGCTGCACTAAACACACGCTCAGCAGACACACTAGCTACAAGAAAAGCCAGATACTTTATTGCCAGCCTGCTGAGCTCTGGCCATTGGCGCATTTTCCAATGCCAATACATCAATGGGTTTTGATCCCCATAGACCTCTTATGGCTCATCCAGATACTCCTAGAATATCCAGTGGGTTGTCATTGGTGCTGCCACTTGCTTAATCTCTTTTTCCATTTCCTCTGCACTGGACTTAAGGCAAGCTGATTGAAACCAATACAAAGCAGAGGTTGGGTCCAGTCCTTGTGTTGCTGCTTTTGCTGGTGTTCTGGCTGATGGTTTTGTTGCCTGATATGAGACAGGACTACCCTCTCTGAAAGTTGAAGGCAGCACCCCAGAACTGCAGGGTGGTTCCAGTCGTTCTTTTTCCAGGTCACCGGCTTGCTTAATAATCCACCTCTTGTATTTTGAAACATCCCCTTCAGAAAATGGAATAAAAGTGGGCAGAATTTCTTTGTACCATGGATCAAGTAGTGTGGCACAGATGTACTGTTTGGATGAGATGATGTCATTTTGCAGCCCAGCAAAGGAGTAGGCTCTCAAACAAGGCATGCACTTCGGTGTTTGCATCCATACCTGCGGGGGTGAACCTTTCAGACACCTTCTTTAGATATCTTTTGCTTTACTCCCGTAAAAGAGATCTTGTGCATAGTGATGCACATGTAAACAGTCGCGTGACAACTGGTCCACATGTCTGTCATCAGGTGGATCATGTGAACAACACATTTCTGCAAAGCTTTTCCAACCTACTGCAGTACATTGTGATGCAGCGCTGGAACAGCAACTGTAGCAAAATAGGTCAGACTTGGTACCTGCCATTTCAGGCAGATTGCTGCCACAAATTCTAAGAATCCCACTCGCTCCACAAAAGAAAAAGGGAGGTGGTCCAGCACCAACATTTTTGCCAGCTTCCCATTCTACAAACGTGTAGTTGGGAGGCTCCGCTCATAGGGCTCCTTCTGCCTAAACATGCCCATAATAATAGATGGGATTTTTTTCTTTTCTGGGGCCACTGACACAGGCATCTTTCAAGAAGTAGATTGTGGTGATAGAATCAATATGGGTCATGGTGGGTCAGCCACCGTATGCTGTGGTGTCCCCATCTCAATCTGAGTCTTCTGGTGAAATTATGAAGTTGCTGAGGTAGGTGATTCTGTTGGCACACTGCTAGGAACAGGGCTGCTTTGCGTGAGGATGTCACCCTCTTCTTCCTCATCATCACCTCCCACCATGATTGGTCTTATAGCTGATGTTTCCCGGTTCTCCTCACAACCATGCCTACGTTCAGCAATTTCTTTAATGTGCTCCTCCCACTTGATTATGTGGTGTTTTTTTCATATGGGTCATTCGGCATCCCTTTACATAATTTGTACAAGACTTACCTCGGCGAACATTTGAGTTGCAAATGCTGCATACTGCAATGTGTTCCCCCTCTTTGCTAACCGTAAAAAAGTCCAAAACTACAGAGAAGTACTTTTTTACTGTGCCATTACCAATGCCTGAAGATGAACTGGAGTTAGGTGGGTGAGTCGGCGATTGCCTCTCTGCAGTGAATACTTCTCCTAAGGTAGCGGTTGGTGCAGGTCTCACCTGGGACTTTGCAAATATGGGAGCTGACGGTGCTACCTGTGCCACATTCATCAGAGTAGGTTGAATAACAGTGTTGGACTCCTTTGTGTCACCTTCCACAATGACTGCTTCATCATTCTCATCCTCCTCATCATCCCCTTCCATAAGTCTAAGGCTTCCAGGAACTTTTCTTTTGACTTGCCCCTCTTGTTGTCTCCTGGACTCTGCAAGGGGTCTACTCCACGTCCCTAGCATCAGCATCAGAAGTGGTGTTTGAGGAAGATGGAGGAGAAGTACCATTCCTTTTCCTTGCTGGAGATCTGGGAGCCAATGATTCTAAAAGAGGAGGTTCATGCTCGGAAGGGAGCTCAACCTCCTGTTCTGCTCCAACATCAGGAAAATGTACTATTGCTGGTTGCGGCTGCTATCCACTTTGCTCTATTTCCTGAAACAATTGGGTACTACTTTGTGAAAGGGGCATATGAAATTCAGTGTCACTGCTCAACGGCATTGTCAGGAGTGGCTGCCTTACTGACAGTGATCTTGGGCTTAGGTTGGGGTGATGCTGTTAATGGGGGAATGCTGGTCCCAGCTTGCTCCCGAGGCCAGTGCAGCAAGCATATGACATTGAGGTCCCAAAAAGATTTGAGATGACATACAAATTTCTTGGAAGCATCTTTCTTTGGTGCCATCTTAAGGTTCTCAGTTGGCAGTTGCACTAAGCGTCACAAGCGGAAGAGATTGGAGCACTGACGTGTGACTGCACAGGCCTTCTGTTTGGCAGTACTGTGGGTGATGTCTCTTCTCTTGAGCACCTAAAAGCAAACATGTGAGAAAAACATTTAGGGCCTAATTACGAGCTTGGCAGTGCGGGCAGCATGCCACCACTCCGCACCGCCAAACTCAACTGCTGGCTTCATGCCAGAGTATGAGTATTCTCATTGTCTGAAGGATGATCCTTTGGCGTTACCACAGCCATGCCTTTGAAAAAGGAACCACAATAGGAACTGAAAAGCAAGTTCTTGAAAGGCATGGCCACAACAAAGAACACATGCAGGCATATGGCAAAAGCACACTGGCTGGTGGCAAAAAAAGAACTGTCACCGACCACATAGTGGCCGAACAACAACCAGCAAAGAGGCATGGCCACAACAAAGAACACATGCAGACCTATGACAAAAGCACACAAGCTGGCTACACAAAATGGCCACCAGTCCCATGGTCACAACAACAACAACCAGCAAGGAAGTATGGCCACAACATAGAACACATACAGGCAAATGGCGAAAGCACACTGGCTCCTACACACAAAGGCCACCAGCCACATGCTTAAAGCAACAACAACCAGCAAGGAGGCATGGCCACAACAAAGAACACATGCAGGCCTATGGCAAAAGTGCACTGGCTGGCTATAAAAAATTGGCCACCACTCACATGGTGACAACAACAACAGCCAGCAAGGAGGCATGGCCACAACAAAGAACACATGCAGACTTATGGAGAAAGCACACTGGCTGTCTACATAAATTGGCCACCAGCCATGTGGTCACCCCAACAACAAATAGCAAGGAGGCATGGCCATGACAAAGAACACATTTAGGCCCATGGCAAATGCACACTGGGTGGTGGCCATAAAAAAGGGCTGTCAGTCACATGGTCATACAACAACAACCAGCAAGGAGACATGGCTACAACAAAGAACACATGCAGGCGAAGGAGAAAAGCGCACTGGCTGTCTTTCCAAAATGTCCTCCAGCATCATGGTCACAATAATAGCAACTAGCAAGAAGGCATGGCCACAACAAAGAACACATTTCTTCACATCATAATAATAGCTGGGATTTCTTCTTTTCTGGGGCCACTGACACAGGCATCTTTCAAGAAGTAGATTGTGGTGATAGAATCAATATGGGTCATGGTGGGTCAGCCCCCGTATGCTGTGGTGTCCCCATCTCACTCTGAGTCTTCTGGTGAAATTGGGAAGTTGCTGAGGTAGGTGATTCTGTTGGCACACTGCTAGGGACAGGGCTGCTTTGCGTGAGGATGTCACCCTCTTCTTCCTCATCATTACCTCCCACCATGATTGGTCCTGTAGCTGATGTTTCCCGGTTCTCCTCACAACCATGCCTACGTTCAGCAATTTCTTTAATGTGCTCCTCCCACTTGATTATGTGGTGTTTTTTTCATATGGGTCATTCGGCATCCCGTTACATAATTTGTACAAGACTTACCTCGGCGAACATTTGAGTTGCAAATGCTGCATACTGCAATGTGTTCCCCCTCTTTGCTAACCGTAAAAAAGTCCAAAACTACAGAGAAGTACTTTTTTACTGTGCCATTACCAATGCCTGAAGATGAACTGGAGTTAGGTGGGTGAGTCGGCAATTGCCTCTCTGCAGTGAATACTTCTCCTAAGGTAGGGATTGGTGCAGGTCTCACCTGGGACTTTGCAAATATGGGAGCTGACGGTGCTACCTGTGCCACATTCCTCAGAGTAGGTTGAATAACAGTGTTGGACTCCTTTGTGTCACCTTCCACAATGACTGCTTCATCATTCTCATCCTCCTCATCATCCCCTTCCATAAGTCTAAGGCTTACAGGAACTTTTCTTTTGCCTTGCCCCTCTTGTTGTCTCCTGGACTCTGCAAGGGGTCCACTCCACGTCCCTAGCATCAGCATCAGAAGTGGTGCTTGAGGAAGATGGAGGAGAAGTACCATTCCTTTTCCTTGCTGGAGATCTGGGAGCCAATGATTCTAAAAGAGGAGGTTCATGCTCGGAAGGGAGCTCAACCTCCTGTTCTGCTCCAACATCAGGAAAATGTACTATTGCTGGTTGCGGCTGCTATCCACTTTGCTCTATTTCCTGAAACAATTGGGTACTACTTTGTGAAAGGGGCATATGAAATTCAGTGTCACTGCTCAACGGCATTGTCAGGAGTGGCTGCCTTACTGACAGTGATCTTGGGCTTAGGTTGGGGTGCTGCTGTTGATGGGGGAATGCTGGTCCCAGCTTGCTCCCGAGGCCAGTGCAGCAAGCATATGACATTGTGGTCCCAAAAAGATTTGAGATGACATACAAATTTCTTGGAAGCATCTTTCTTTGGCGCCATCTTAAGGTTCTCAGTTGGCAGTTGCACTAAGCGTCACAAGCGGAAGAGATTGGAGCACTGATGTGTGACTGCACAGGCCTTCTGTTTGGCAGTACTGTGGGTGATGTCTCTTCTCTTGAGCACCTAAAAGCAAACGTGTGAGAAAAAGATTTAGGGCCTAATTACGAGCTTGGCAGTGCGGGGCAGCATGCCACCACTCCGCACCGCCAAACTCAACTGCTGGCTTCATGCCAGAGTATGAATATTCTCATTGTCTGAAGGATGATTCTTTGGCGTTACCACAGCCATGCCTTTGAAAAAGGCACCACAATAGGAACTTAAAAGCAAGTTCTTGAAAGGCATGGCCACAACAAAGAACATATGCAGGCATATGACAAAAGCACACTGGCTGGTGGCAAAAAAAGGACTGCCACCGACCACATGGTGGCCGAACAACAAACAGCAAGGAGGCATGGCCACAACAAAGAACACATGCAGATCTATGACAAAAGCACAAAAGCTGGCTACACAAAATGGTCACCAGTCCCATGGTCACAACAACAACCAGCAAGTAAGTATGGCCACAACATAGAACACATGCAGGCAAATGGCGAAAGCGCACTGGCTCCTACACAAAAAGGCCACCAGCCACATGCTTAAAGCAACAACAACCAGCAAGGAGGCATGGCCACAACAAAGAACACATGCAGGCCTATGGCAAAAGCGCACTGGCTGGCTATAAAAAATGGCCACCAGTCACATGGTGACAACAACAGCCAGCAAGGAGGCATGGCCACAACAAAGAACACATGCAGGCTTATGGAGAGAGCACACTGGCTGTCTACATAAAATGGCCACCAGCCACGTGGTCACCCCAACAACAAATAGCAAGGAGGCATGGCCATGACAAAGAACACATTTAGGCCTATGGCAAATGCACACTGGGTGGTGGCCATAAAAAAGGGGCTGCCAGTCACATGGTCATACAACAACAACCAGCAAGGAGACATGGCTACAACAAAGAACACATGCAGGCGAAATGGAAAAGCGCACTGGCTGTCTTTCCGAAATGTCCTTCAGCATCATGGTCACAATAATAGCAACCAGCAAGAAAGCATGGCCACAACAAAGAACACATGCAGGCATATGGCGAAAGCACACTTGCTGGCTATACAAAATGGCCACCAGCCACATGGTTACAAGAACAAGCAGAATGGCATGAAAAACAAATAACTCATGCAGGCCTATAGCAGAAGCTCACTGGCTGCCTGCACAAAATGGCCACCAGCCACATGGTAAAACAACAAGCAGGAGGCATGGAAAACAAAGAAAACATACAGGCCTGTGGATACAGACTATACAAAAAATGCCCCCTGGCCACATGGCATGGCCACAATAAAGAACGCATGCAGCCCTAAGAAGAAAGCCCACTGGCTGCCTACACAAAATGGCTACTAGCTACATGGTCACAGCAACAACAACCAGCAAGGAGCTTTGGCCACAACAAAGAACACATGCAGGCCTTTGGCAAAAGCACACTGGCTGGCTACACAAAATGGCCACCAGCCACATGGTCACAACAACAGCCAGCAAGGCGACATGGTCACAACAAAGAACACATGCAGGCCTATGGTGAAAGCACACTGGCTGCTTCACAAAATAGCTGCCAGCCACATGGTCACAGCAACAATAACCACCAAGGAGGCATGGCTATAATGCAGAAAACATGTAGGCCTATGGCAAAAGCACACTGGCTGCCTACACAAAATGGCCACCAGCCACATGGTCACAACAACCAGCAAGGAAGCATGGCCACAATAAATAACACATGCAGGCCTATGTTAAAAGAACACTGGCTGCCTACACAAAATGGCTACCAGCTACATGGTCACAGCAACAACAACCAGCAAGGAGCATTGGCCACAACAAAGAACATATGCAGGCCTACGGCGAAAGCACCCTGGCTGCCTACATAAAAAGGCCATCAGTCAATTGGTCACAACAACAACAACCAGATAGGAGGCATGACCACCACAAAGAACACATACAGGCCTTTGGCAAAAGCACACTGGCAGGCTACACAAAATGGCCGCCAGTCACATGGTCACAACAACAGCCAGCAATGCCGAATGGTCACAACAAAGAACACGTGCAAGCCTATGGTGAAAGCACACTGGCTGCTACACAAAATGGCTGACAGCCACATGGTCATTGCAACAGCAACCACCAAGGAGGCATGGCTATAATAAAGAAAACATGCAGGCCTATGCGGAAAGCACATTGGCTGCCTACATAAAATGCCTTCCAGCCACATGGTCACACAACCAGCAAGGAGGCATAGCCACAACAAAGAACACATGTAGGCCTGTGGCAAAAGTACACTGTCTGCCTTAACAAAATGACGGCTAGCTACATGTTCACAACAACAACAACCAGCAAGGAGGCATGGCCACTACAAAGAACACATGCAGGCCTATGGCAAAAGCAAACTGGCTGGTGGCTACACAAAAGAGCCGCCAGCCACATGGTGGTCAAACAACAATAACAACCAGCAAGGAGGCATAGCCACAGCAAAGAACGCATGCAGGCCTATGGCAAAAGCACACTGGCTACCAATGCAAAATGGCCACATGGTCAAACAACAAGCAGGAGGCATGGAGATCAAAGAGCACATACAGGCCTATGGGACACTGAGTATACAAAAAATGGCCCCTGGTCACTTGGCATGGGGAGCAAAGACAAATGGTGGCCTATGGCAAGCACACTCACACACTGGCCAAACAAAGGAGGTGTGGGAACACATGAGATACAGCATTAATTCAGCAATTTCAAAAACGAAATTTAACTGGGCTAAATATTTTTACAACAACACCCTTCCCTCAAAGGCATCAAATATATTTCCCCACCTATACACTGTTTGCCGAAAACAAACCCAAAATACCTTAAAAACCAAATGTTGTAATTTATTCCAATGCCATTCATGGGCTAAATGGTGTTTCAATTCAACAGGCACCACAGAAATAGTTGTTTCAGGCACCCATTACTAGTACTGGTACTACTGGAAGAATCATTGGCATACTAGGCCACCTAGAGGATTAAATGAATATTGCAATTTATTTTTAAAAAATTGAAAAAATGTACTAAACTGTGTTACATTCTTCTTCTACAAAATAAGAAAAATTACATACAAATAAATAACTAGGTCCTTATTGAAACTGCAGGCCACCCACCACAATAAATTAAACAAATCAAATAAAACTACAAAATTAATCCTGGTGCATGCCCCCAATCAAACAAACAACCCCTTTATAAAACAGTTTTGAACTTACTTGTTGAATCTCAAATACAAAGTCGTTAAATCAAATGGTATATATGCAGCAGACAAAGAGAGTGATCCTTCCAGCTCCAAATCTAATTGAAAAGTGACCACAAGATGGACAAAGCACTGGGAGGAGCCTGCTAGACAGAAACAGGAAGTTGGAGTCTCTAGGGCACTTCCTTCCAGTTGTAAAAAATAAGTAGAAAACAAGGCTTTTGACACAAAAAAAACTCCAATGGCCAGTTGGAGAAGAAAATCCACCTGAAAAGCATCTCAACTGCTTCTCGAGCAGACAAGCTGCTTGAGCGGTGCGTTCTCGATTGGCACTTCACTGGTGCCATTGCAGCCAAAAGCTGTTAAAGCGAGCACGAAGTATCACACAAGCTCACTAGCAGCCCATGATTATCGAGGTGCGATCGAGTGCACAAAAAAATCTTGAGTGTGTGAACAGGGAAAAAATCAGCTTTGCACCCGGGAAGGTGAAATTCAGGAGCACTGTCCTCCACAGAGGGCGTAGGGCACGAATTCCGCACACTCCAAAAACGGAGTGCAATTCACTGCCCGGGCCGGGCCCACATCATTGATGACATTAGTGATGACCTCCACCAATCGGTTTGCTAGTTTTTTCTATAGTTTATATAGTGACAGGTAACTACCATAGTACTTCTTAACGTAATTTTATGCAGCCTGTGTCCAGCTAATGGTGTAAGTGTCTACAAAATGCATGTGGTACAAATATACCATAGCTGTGCCGAGGTACTAAATATGATATAAAGGTTTGCATTCAAGAGTAATTCTGTGTGCAGGTGACAGCTGATTTGAATTCATTAAGCTCCACACAACTTTGTGGTTCTGCAGACAGAGTTTCCAACGGGAGAAAGATTCTAAATAATAGATACTAACATTTGTATGCAGCCTTGAGTTATTAGAGAGAATCTGTCAGCATGGAAATGTATACATAACATACAAGAGGTTGTGCACCAGTTACTAACCTATGTTCACATGCCTGTTGTGCTTCTGAAGATGGGCTACCTGTAAAGTTTTATCCACAATATGAAGGGTGCAGGTAGTATGATCTTTAGCACCTTCTTATCTTGATTCTTTTTAGAAAATAGTGGCTTTTTTGACAACTTCTCCACAGAATGTACACTGTACTTACTAGATTCTTTTGAATACTTTGTGGTGTATTTCTCATGAGAGTTTCAGTGTTTGCAAACAGTGTGGTATAGAACAAACTCAATCCATAGAGTGAACATTGTTTATAGCACTCCATTCTCTACTGATATCAACTTCATTCATTAATGTAGGTTCAGTGTGTGGCAGGGGTTTCATACAGATAAAAGCAGTTAGTACCAGGGCATTTGTTTAGAAATTGACATGCACTATTATGGCTTTTTGTGAACAGTTGTATACAGATTAAACAGCGTACTCAATGAGGATTTCCCACATATCCCTGGTTGATTGCTAATGTGAACTATGTTACCTGTAAAGTGTATGCTATTGGGTAAATGCTGCACATAATGTGTATTTCTGTGCAAAACAAGGGTGTTTGTTTCTCTGTTGGTAGTAATGATGGTTGTATGACAAAACAACACTTGGATTTACAATGTGGTCATTACAACGACTGCAACACCACCACCACACATGCCATTACCATGCAAGTCTTTACTATACATCTGCTTTACCATGCAAGCCTTTACAATGAATTATCGCTGTAAAGGCATCTATGGTAAAGGCATATGCATGGTGAAAATGTAACAGGTAAATATAACCCAAAAATGTATATATATGCACACACACACACACACAGACACATATATATATATAAATATATATGTGTGTGTGTGTCTGTGTATAAATATATACACACACACACATATATATATGTATATATATATATATTACCTACTGGCGGTCGCCAGTAGGTAGTTATAGTTAGGACCCTGTTTCCATAGGAAAACCGCAACATTCTATTTTGAATAACTTTGGCGCCGGTCGACGAATCTTCGCGAAATTTTCAAAACTAATGGGGCGCTCCTACCCTGAAAGTCTCGGGGGGATTCGTCAAGCGGGGGCTGAGATAAAAGGGGGGTCCCAAAACGCGTTTTTCCCATGCATTTTTCCATAGGACCTTTAGACACAGCTACAGCCCGAACGGCTGAACAGAGTTCCTTGAAATTTGGCAGAGAGGTAGTCTACAGGTCAAGGAAGTGCCTTTTGTAGGTTTGGTGTAAATCTGTTCAGTAGATTCTGAGAAAATAGCCTTTAAATCAATATATATATCTGAGCCAGCTTACGGTGCGCTTACGGTGCGCTTACCGTACGCGTACGTTGATGTGCGCGAGCGCGATTCTGATTGGCTGTTAGATCTTAGTAAACATTCGAATCGGTCGAAACCAGGAAGCGGCGGCCGCCATTTCGTGTGTTTCACTCAGAAAAAAAAGGGTGATAACTTGAAAAGGGGGCAAGGAAGAGAGTTTCAGACCCCCTAACATTTGAAAGGGGGTCAAAGAAGGACAGAAAAGTACAAAAAAAACATTTATTAATTTTAAAAAAAATCACGGGGTACGCGTACGGTAAGCTCACCGTACGCGTACGGTAAAAAAAAAAGAAAAAAAAGAAATGAAATGCAGATTTAAGTGTTTAGATATTAGGGGGCTCTAAAAAGAGCCGTTGTGTTTATTAAGTGATTTTTTAGTGGTACCTACAAGTAAGTACCGATGCAGAGTCTAAGGTTCAAGAGGAAGACTCTGTTCCCTTCATCAGTGAAGTGTACACCATCTCCTCTATAAATGTCTTGCATGTCGTAACGCAAGTTGTTGTGGTAAATGGAACCCATACCATAGTCACGGAGGAAAGCAGAAACAGATTTGTTGACGTGCTTTCTTGCTTTGTCAATCTGCGGACAAAAATGATTGGACCAGTTCCATTTTTGCCTTTGGCATATGTTAGAATACACAAAGGCAGTTTTAGGGAAAAGTGAAAACAGTTGTGCAAAGGTCTCCTTCATAAGCATTTCCAGACCTACCCCAGTCAAAGTGCCTAGGTCATTGCCACCACAGTGCACTATTATGAGGTCAGGGTGTTGGATTTGCATGAAGGATTTCACCAATGGCATCAATTGGTGCCACTTTAACCCTCTCTGACCAATCCATTTAATGTCTACATTTGGCAAAGCAAGGTCTCTCACCATACCTGTTTTCTCTGCATACTTTTCACTCCAGAAGACATAGCTGTGTCCTACAATCCACACTGTGAGCATGTTCCAAGGAGATCTGGATGCACTCAGGAGGTGTATTTCAGTAGAATGGGAACAAGAAATGAAAGACAGTTTGGAAATGGAGGCATACATATTTTTTTAAAATAAAAAGAACTGATTGGCTGTTTCATACCATTCTACAATAAAAACTAGGCTGTATGTGTAAATTTATAGAAGCATGATTTGTATTGGTACAGAAAAATGTGTTACCAAAGAACAGTACTATGGATTTGCTGTTAGGTTTGAAAAGTCAAGCACTCCTGCTCTTTGGAAAAGAAACATTGTTTGGTGAACTTCTGACCTAACTCTACACAGCAGTGTTTCAAGAGCTGTTGCTATGGTAGCAGGCAGAAGTCAAGTTGGGGGAAGGGTACTAGGCAGAAGTCAAGTTGGGGGAAGGGTACTTTTGGAAAAGGGTTGGTTTTCAACCAATAGAAATGTGTGATTACATTTGAAAAAAAGGGGGAAGCAATGAGATTTGAAACTAACATGTATATGTGTGGAAAAAGAGAGGGAAATTTTGCCATTATCTGGTTCTGCTGAGAGGAGAGAGGTGTACAGAACAGAGATCCTGGCTCTGATAATCTGCTGTTTGAGTGCCACATTTCTTTCACAACTAACTAATTTTAAAGGTGAGTTTAGAGTTTGAGAGGGGATGTATATGGTAAATTAAGAAATGAATAATAGAATTGGAATTCCTTTTGTTGAAGTTGTGTTTATCATTTTGTGTTTTGGGAGAAATTTAAATGTGAGGAACATGTAAAATAAAATGGACTATGTTTTCACCATAAATTAAGGTGTACTGGTATAAATAAGGAATACTTTTAGGGTTTGAGGTTGCACTCAGTAATGCAAATACATTCAGCATCACTAACACTGCTTGCCCTTGCTGGAGTGTAGTCAGTCACCCAGGTTACACATGTTGCTGGTCTCAGAAAGTTGTTTGGTATTGCTCTGGTGATTTTACATTTGCATTAGATGGAAAGGGGGAGGTATTTTTTTATGCAGAAGCAGACTCTTAGCACACAGCCAGCTGTTTATCCTGTGGAATCATGCACAGTATTCACAACCGAGTGGGGTTTGAGGTTTCAGTCAGTAATGCAAATACATTCAGCATCACTAAGGCTGGTTGCCCTTGCTGGAGTGTAGTCAGTCACCCAGGTTACACATGTTGCTGGTCTCAGAAAGCTGTTTGGACATGTGCTTTTTTAAGGATCTGAAAAGTGGATTCAAAATGTGACAGACTGTAAAAGTGTTTATCACTTGCCAAAAAAAAGAGTAGTAAGTGTGGTTTCAAATTGGCAAAGAAATTTCGTTTTCAGACTAATATGAAAACATGACTCTGTGTGCAAAGAGGAATTACAGGCAGAGATTTATTGCGTACTACTCTAGTAATTTTACAGTTGCATTAGTAGGAAAGGGGGAGCTATTTTTTTCTGCAGAAGCAGACTCTTAGCACACACCCAGCTGCTAATCCTGTGGAATCATGCACAGTATTCACAACCGAGTGGGGTTTGAGGTTGCACTTAGTAATGCAAATACAAACATGTAAAATAATATGGACTATGTTTTCACCATAAATTAAGGTGTAGTGGTATAAATGAGGAATACTTTTAGGGTTTGAGGTTGCAGTCAGTAATGCAGAAGCAGACTCTTAGCACACACCCAGCTGCTAATCCTGTGGAATCATGCACAGTATTCACAACCGAGTGGGGTTTGAGGTTGCACTTAGTAATGCAAATACAAACATGTAAAATAATATGGACTATGTTTTCACCATAAATTAAGGTGTAGTGGTATAAATGAGGAATACTTTTAGGGTTTGAGGTTGCAGTCAGTAATGCAAATACATTGAGCATCACTAAGGCTGGTTGCCCTTGCTGGAGTGTAGTCAGTCACCCAGGTTACACATGTTGCTGGTCTCAGAAAGCTGTTTGGACATGTGCTTTTTTAAGGATCTGAAAAGTGGATTCAAAATGTGACAGACTGTAAAAGTGTTTATCACTTGCCAAAAAAAAGAGTAGTAAGTGTGGTTTCAAATTGGCAAAGAAATTTCGTTTTCAGACTAATATGAAAACATGACTCTGTGTGCAAAGAGGAATTACAGGCAGAGATTTATTGCGTACTACTCTAGTAATTTTACAGTTGCATTAGTAGGAAAGGGGGAGCTATTTTTTTCTGCAGAAGCAGACTCTTAGCACACACCCAGCTGCTAATCCTGTGAAATCATGCACAGTATTCACAACCGAGTGGGGTTTGAGGTTGCACTTAGTAATGCAAATACAAACATGTAAAATAATATGGACTATGTTTTCACCATAAATTAAGGTGTAGTGGTATAAATGAGGAATACTTTTAGGGTTTGAGGTTGCAGTCAGTAATGCAGAAGCAGACTCTTAGCACACACCCAGCTGCTAATCCTGTGGAATCATGCACAGTATTCACAACCGAGTGGGGTTTGAGGTTGCACTTAGTAATGCAAATACAAACATGTAAAATAATATGGACTATGTTTTCACCATAAATTAAGGTGTAGTGGTATAAATGAGGAATACTTTTAGGGTTTGAGGTTGCAGTCAGTAATGCAAATACATTGAGCATCACTAAGGCTGGTTGCCCTTGCTGGAGTGTAGTCAGTCACCCAGGTTACACATGTTGCTGGTCTCAGAAAGCTGTTTGGACATGTGCTTTTTTAAGGATCTGAAAAGTGGATTCAAAATGTGACAGACTGTAAAAGTGTTTATCACTTGCCAAAAAAAAGAGTAGTAAGTGTGGTTTCAAATTGGCAAAGAAATTTCGTTTTCAGACTAATATGAAAACATGACTCTGTGTGCAAAGAGGAATTACAGGCAGAGATTTATTGCGTACTACTCTAGTAATTTTACAGTTGCATTAGTAGGAAAGGGGGAGCTATTTTTTTCTGCAGAAGCAGACTCTTAGCACACACCCAGCTGCTAATCCTGTGGAATCATGCACAGTATTCACAACCGAGTGGGTTTTGAGGTTGCACTTAGTAATGCAAATACAAACATGTAAAATAATATGGACTATGTTTTCACCATAAATTAAGGTGTAGTGGTATAAATGAGGAATACTTTTAGGGTTTGAGGTTGCAGTCAGTAATGCAGAAGCAGACTCTTAGCACACACCCAGCTGCTAATCCTGTGGAATCATGCACAGTATTCACAACCGAGTGGGGTTTGAGGTTGCACTTAGTAATGCAAATACAAACATGTAAAATAATATGGACTATGTTTTCACCATAAATTAAGGTGTAGTGGTATAAATGAGGAATACTTTTAGGGTTTGAGGTTGCAGTCAGTAATGCAAATACATTGAGCATCACTAAGGCTGGTTGCCCTTGCTGGAGTGTAGTCAGTCACCCAGGTTACACATGTTGCTGGTCTCAGAAAGCTGTTTGTTATTGCTCTGGTGATTTTACATTTGCATTAGATGGAAAGGGGGAGCTATTTTTTTGTGCAGAAGCAGACTCTTAGCACACACCCAGCTGCTTATCCTGTGGAATCATGCACAGTATTCACAACCGAGTGGGGTTTGAGGTTGCAGTCAGTAATGCAAATACATTCAGCATCACTAAGGCTGGTTGCCCTTGCTGGAGTGTAGTCAGTCACCCAGGTTACACATGGTGCTGGTCTCAAAAAGCAGTTTGGACATGTGCTTTTATCAGAATCTGAAAAGTGGATTCAAAATGTGTCAGACTGTAAAAGTACTTATCACTTGCCTAAAAAGTAGTAGAAAGTGTGCTTTCCAATTGGCAAAGAAATTTCGTTTTCTGCCTAATTTCAAAGCATGACTCTGTGTGCACACAGGAATTGTTTTTAGATATTTAATTTGTGAAGGTGTTATTGTGATT
Source organism: Triturus cristatus (assembly GCF_964204655.1). Lineage (NCBI taxonomy): Eukaryota > Metazoa > Chordata > Amphibia > Caudata > Salamandridae > Triturus > Triturus cristatus. The sequence continues at coordinate 1,075,150,982 of NC_140591.1, read as the reverse complement.
TTCACTTCTAGGAAAGGGGTACATATTATTTTAAGATTTGAAAAGATCATAAAAAATGTAGTAATATATTTAAATAAAAAAAAGGAATTTTTTTTTAGTTTTTTTCAGGTATTGCTGAAGAGCAGTGAACAAAATTTAAGATGCCTACAAAATCCAGACTAAGGAAAAACCACAAAAAAAACTATATTTGAAGACAACTGGAGGACCTAAGTTAGTTGGAGATGCTCATGTTGGGAAAAAGAAAAAGTCTTCTGGTAAGCAGACAAAAGATTTTTTAAAGAACATCTTCAAAAAAAGGAAAAATGTACAAAATGTCTCTACTGGAAAGAATGTTTTCAATAGAAAAGAACAGGAAAAAATTGAGAATTTAGTTAATGCAAATATACCTTCTGCAACAATAAAGATTAACTTAAACAGAAAAACAGCGTTTAAAGAGATACGTAGAAAAATGTTTCAGAGAAGAGTTATGTCCAATTTGATAAAGGATGTGAAGAAATATAAGCAAAAGGCAAAATATTATAAGAGAAAAAAAGAAATTGAAGCCATTGCAGCAAAGGCATTAGAATTAAAAAGGAAACTATTCATTTTAATTTTGAATAGGATGCGTACATTAGATAAAATGGTTAATGTACTGAAATCACAATGCAAAAGGAAAAGAGTAGTGAAAAGAACAAACTTTTGTAAAGTGTTTTTAGGAGAATGGATGCATAGTTCAAGTAGTGAACCTTTTTTTAATGAAGAGAGTTATTTTCAAAGTAATAGTTTGCTGCATGCAGTTGACACCAGAGGTCGTGCTTACGAAGTGAAAAATGGTTGCATAATGGAGAAAGAGATAATGGTTCCAAGAGATGAGGTACAAGTGATGGCGGATGAGGCTATGGGGAGACGTCCTAAAGCCCCAGTGTACACTTGGAATTGTAGTAGTATTTGCACTGTGCGTCAGGAATCGATTGATAAATTTCGTGAGTTTCTAAGAGAATATAGTAAAAAAAGTGTTAAACAAAAGATTAAGGTGCTTCAAAGTCTAGATCCATGCAGAGTGAGAGAGAATACTGGTTTGCAGGGACATTCTCTGGCATGTCTATCTAGAAAAGTGTGTAAAAGTGTTTTTCATCATTTTAGGATGCTGGCTGTTCATCATACTGAAATGAGAAAGTTTGTGAGACGGTTGTATTTTGCTAAAAGTCCAGCAATAAAGTTAGATGAATTGAATAGGGCTCTGTTCCGTGGATCGGTATCAGATGTAGAGAAGGTTATTGATGAAATTCAGTTTTGTTACTTTGGTCCTGAACAAGACAGTGCAGAAAAGGACACAGTAAATGAGGAAGAAGTGGAAGAGAATGTAGAACCCTCTGTAAGTAAGACATTTAATGATCACATAACAAAATTTGCAATAATCTCTAATGAAAGACCAAATATAACTTGTATTTGTTGCCGCAGAACTCATTATAGAAAACAAACTAGGAATGTTGATCTCTACAGAAAAAGTGATAATGAAGATAATTATAAGTGGAAGGATTTTGCCACATATATATTTCTTGAAAATTGTTTTGAATTGGGTGAAGATCAGCGTATTTGTAAATACTGTTACAACAAGTTAGAGGAAAATAGAATGCCGACCAGAGCTGTACATAATAATTTAGAATTGGATGTTATTCCTGCCGAGCTTTCTGAATTAAATACATATGAGTCTATACTTATTCAATGTGTTCATCCGTTCCAGACCATAGTACGTATGGAGCCCAAAACTGGTAAATTACCTCCTTCAGATTTACTGAGAGGTTTAAAAGGTAGAGTGGTGTATTTGCCCTTGGATTTGAAAAAGAATATGGAAACTATTGATGCAGATACTTTGGAAACTGAACCATTAGTTATTCTGGTTAATGGTGTACCTACAAAGAATAAGAAGATTTGGCAGGAGCTGGTGGATGTACGGAAAGTACAAAGAGCAAATTTTTATTTGAAAAGGAATAACAAATGGTATGAATCAATTTATATAGAAGAAGAAGAAGAAGATTTACAAGAAGACACAGAAACACCAACTGGACAAATTGAAAAAGTGGACAAGTCAAAGGAAGAAGAAATTTATGAACATTTTAGCATACATCCTCTTCATTCAAAAGAAGTTATGGGAGACAATATTGATCTCTTTCAGATGAAGAAAGCAAAAGGAACTCCCGTGAGTGTATGGGAGGAGAGCTTGGAAGCTCGATGTTTTCCCCAGCTGTTTCCTAAAGGAAAAGGAGGACGATACGATGAACGTCCAGAACAGATTCCAGCTTCTGAGTATCGGACTACAAGACTATATGCAGAAGATCCAAGATTTCGACAAAGTATTCCTTATTTGTTCCATCTTTTATTTGAAAGCGACTTGTCTGCATTATCATATGCTGTAAATCACATTTTAAAAAGTGGAGTACATCTACAAAATGTGTCTGCTAAGGATTTTATGGAGAAAGTGCAGCACCGAGATGATCATTTGGAAACACAACTGATCAATCTGATGGCTTGTCAGCGTGGGACAAATGAATATTGGTACCGACGCCATGGTGAATTAAAATGCATGTTACGAAATTTAGGAACACCAACATGGTTCCTTACCCTAAGCTGTGCTGAGTACGCTTGGGATGATTTACTGGATTTTCTACGAGAGGCAAATTCAAACATTAAAAACATCGAATACAAGACAGCAGGAGAACTGTGCTCATTGGATCCGGTTAATGTTTGCAGATATTTCAATCATAGATTTGAGGCTATGATGTCCTTCATCTGCAATAAAAAAAATCCACCTCTTGGAGAAGTAGTGGATTTCTTTTGGAGAAAAGAGTACCAGGCAAGAGGTGCTCCTCATATTCATATGCTGTTGTGGATCAAGGATGCCCCAAAGTTTGGAACAGATACTGATGAAGCAGTGTTATCTTACATTGAAGAATATGCAACATGTGCTATACCAAAAAGCACAGAAGAGAAAAACTTAAAGGAGCAAATTTTACGTTTCCAAAGTCATCGGTGTGCAAAATACTGTCGACGGAAATACAAGAGCAAAGATAAATACTACACTAAATGTCGATTTGGATTTCCTAGACCTGTTATTTCAAATGGAAGAGTAAACAGTTTTATGTCATCTGTGAGACATACTATCACAAGAAAATCACCTAAGAATACCTACAACCTAAAAAGAAAAGAAGAATCAAAAAATATAAATGACTACAACCCAGTCATTTTATCCATGTGGAATGCTAACATGGATATACAGTATGTAGCTGACAATTCCATTGCTGTTGCTCGATATGTAACGTCTTACATTACTAAATCTGAAAAAACTGAATTGAAAGAAATGTGGGAAGAGATTTCTCACGAGAAGACTGTCAGTAAGAAGCTGTACAGTTTCAGTTTAAAGATGTTATCGCATCGAGAAATTGGATCCTACGAATGTTCAGATAGGTTATCATCTGCAAGTCTCTACTCGAAATCAAGAAGAATAATTTGGGCAAGTTTAGGCCTTGCAGCAATGAGAAATCGGGTACTGAAATCTGTTGGAGAAATTGAATATTTGGCCGAGAATGACCCAGAAAGTACAGATATTTTGAAATCAAACATGTTGGACACATATTATCCCAAGAGAAGTCATCATCTGGAGAACATGTGTCTCTATGAAGTGCTGCAGAACTACATTTATTCACGGAAAGCCGCAGAAGACATCAACAATGGAAAATATAAAGTCATTGGTGAGGAAGGATGTTTGGTGAAGCAAACAAAAGGAAGTTTGATAAATCACAGGAAGCTGAGTTGCGACACTACTGACAAAAAGGAATTTTACTACTTGGCTCTTTTACAGCTGTTTAAACCATGGCGTACAGAGGATGAACTACTGGGAGAATTTCAAAGCTATGAAGATTCTTTTAATGCTTGCAAAGACAGCATACAATGCAGTACATTCTCAACTTATGTGCAAATGTTAAATGAAGAAATTGAACAGGAAACTAGAATTGCAGCTGAAGTAGCTAGAGACAGTTCTCAAGACAGCCAAAGTTCAGGAACACTCAGTCAAGATCCCCTAGGACAACCAATCGTTGAAAATGAAGCATCAATAGCCATGAATGAAGTGGAAACAGCTATGAATCAAGCTCAAGAAGAATTTATAGACTTACAAAATTTGGAAAGACAACTGAATGAAGAGCAGCAACAAATTTATGAAGAGATCAGAAACAAAATTGATCACGGATTTCTACATGAAAAAAAAGAGTGCTCATGCACATCATTTCATCCAATCAGGATGTATGTAAGCGGACAAGCTGGAACTTGAAAAAGTTTCCTAATAAAAGTCATCAGAAGCTACCTACAGCAAAAAACGGATTCTACTTTGTCTTGTGTGGTTACTGCTCCAACTGGGTTAGCAGCATATAACATAAAAGGAATCACCTTACATCGTTTGCTAATGTTGCCAGTGGAGCATGAGAACAAAATACAATACCACAAGCTAACTGGAGAAGCATGCTTGGAAGTTTCAAGAGTATTGAAGAAGATGCAAGTTCTCATTATAGATGAGGTGAGCATGGTATCAAACTTAATGCTTGCCTTTGTGCATTTAAGAATGCAGCAAACTCTAAGGACAGACTATGACGTGTTATTTGGTGGAAAACATGTCATAGTTTTTGGGGATCTTCTACAACTTACTCCAGTTAAAGGACAACCAGTGTTTAATACTGTGACACATGAAGACACAAAGAAGTCATTGGGAAGCATCGGTAATGCAAATATTTGGTCCTTCTTTGAGTACAAGGAACTTACTACTAATATGAGGCAAGCAAACGATGAAGAATATGGAAGTATTCTGAAAGATATCAGAATTGGACTACTGACTGAAGCTGGCACAAAAGCATTACAGAGTCGGTTGCTACATAATTTATTTCCAAAGGAAGAAATAGTTGCAGAGAAGATATACAAGAACATTGCAGAAAAGAAAAGTGTCATCTGCTTAATACCAACTCTACGTGAATGCTCAATATTCAATGAGGAGCTTTTGAAATTGGAAAAGGAAGAGATCAGGAAATTGGAAGCAGTGGACAAAATTCAAGATGGAAGAATTACTATCACATTAACAGGCACACTGAAAAATAAATTGGATTCACTAGAGAAGAACATTTCCAAAACTGCTGGATTAGAAAAAAATCTATATGTTTGCATGAACTGTAGAGTATTTTTAAGGAGAAATTTGGATGTTGAAAAAGGTTTAGTTAATGAAGCTATGGGAAGAGTTGTGGGTTTTATTAATTATCAGAAAAAAGATGGAATTGAATGTTTAAAAATAAAATATGATCAGATAGAAGAAGTTATAGACATTTGTCGTTGTACAGTTCGTTTTATGCTTGTGAAAGACTTATATGTACAAAGGAAACAGTTTCCGTTTTCTCTAGCATATGCTGTAACTATTCACAAGTCTCAAGGATTGACTGTAGATTGTGCATTTGTAAACATTGGTTCAACTGTGTTCAAAGAAGGTATGGCTTATGTAGCTTTGTCACGAGTGAAAACATGTTCTGGTTTATTCATAATAGACTTTGATGATTCAAAAGTTAGTGCTGATGCAAATTGTGTAAAGGAGTACAATAGATTAAAAGAACCTATGCTCCTCATTTAGGTCAGTATCCTGTGTTAGAGAAACGTGTAGTTTCTCGTAAAAGGAGAAATGAGAATATCTGTAATGAGGATGTAGAGAGGAGGAAAAAAAAGAGGAGTGATGTAATTGCAAGCAAAAAGAAAAAGGAAAATGAAGAAGAGGTTGTAGGATGTCATTTTGAAAATAGCTCTGGTGTCAACTGCTACGCTAATGTAGTGCTGAATGTTGCATTTTATCTGGAAAGTTTGCAAGAGCAGATAATAGTAAATCAGAGAAAAAGATTCTGTTCTGAGTTGAGTCTCCTTTTTCAAAAGCTGAGTAATTATAAAACTCAAATAGAAAGTGCTACTGAAATTAGAAAACTTTTAGATGTATGTTCAGGATGTACACAGTTTTCTCAAAATGTACAGCAAGACGCACAGGAATTCTTGTTGTATTTTCTTCAGGTACTGGAAGAAGAAGGGGTGCCAATTGAAAATTTGTTTGGTCTCTCTTATAAATGGGAACATAGTTGTGTAAACTGTTACAATACATGTGGCTCTAATGTTGATTCTGAAAGGTTTATTTATTTAACATTGCCAGAGAGTAAAACAGTCACTTTTGCAAAATTAGTTAAAGATGCTAATCATAGCATGGAATGCGGTGAGTGTAAATCTGACATGTTTTCAACGTTAATTTTAAAGGAATACGGACAGTATTTAATTTTAATGATGCAACGATGTAGAGCTGATGGTTCAAAATTGGATACTTTAATAAAGAAGTTTACAGGACAGCAATTATGAATTTCAGGAAAAACTTTTGTAACAGTTGCAATAATTTTCCATGATGGACCTACTGTAACTTCTGGTCATTACACAGTTTATCTTAAATGTGGAAAAGGCTGGACACTGTGTAATGATTCCCAATTGATTTTCAAGCAACGTTTGCCTTTTGATTTAGCAAATTCCTATCTAATCTTCCTGAAACCTAAATTTTAGAGAGAATTGGCAACATCTGTACAAAACAATTTTACCATTTTATTGGATTACCATTGAAATTTACAAATGTAAAGTTTTTTAAAATTACCATTTGGCCTAAAGGAAAGGTAACCAATTGTATTGTGGACTTATATAATTCTTAATTAATGTTTCGGTAATCAACATTTTAGAGAGAATCGGTAACATCTGTACAATTTAAATTTTTGTATTTTATTGGATTACCGTTGGAAATTTAATCAAAAAAGATTTTTAAAATTACCATTTGGCCTAAAGGAAAGGTATCCAATTGTATTGTGGACTTAATTAAATCCTAATTAATCTTTCGGAAACCAAAATTTTAGAGAGAATCGGTAACATGTGTACAATTTAAATTTTGGAATTTTATTGGATTATCGTTGGAAATTTAATCAAAAAATAATTTCAAAAATTAACATTTGGCCTAAAGGAAAGGAAACTAGATGTATTGTGGATTTATTTGAGATATATTTTTTTTGAGATTATGCTTCTGAAAGAAAATTGTCAGACGGTATTTTTTAGAAATAGTTTTTGTTATTAGATGATATTTTTAATGAATAATATTTTGCATTTCGATAATGTTATGTTTAACTGAGAAGAGATTCTGGGCTATTTTTAAACAATCTTTGAGATTGTTATTTTTTTTTTGCCCGCTGTTAAGTGATGAATGCAATTGCTTTCACGATTTATAGTGAAATGCAATATATTCTGAAAACAGCAAAAAAAAGGCAAAAAATTGTTTTTGGAAAATATGTAAATACGTGTACTGTATTATAAAATGTTTTATTAAATATTAATACTTTTTTCTTTTTTTTCAGATTGAGAAAGAAAATTTACGAAAACTTGAACCATTTTTTTAACAATTTAAATTAAATTTTAATTAATAAATAATTTTTAGAGTGGGTATGGTAAGTGAGAAATTTCATGGTCCCTTTTTTCCACTTCTCCACAATCACATTTTCAGTTTTTCATTGTAATCTCTCAAGGACCTTGTAATGTGATAATTGATTTTTAGTGTTTTAAAAAAAAAAAAAAAATTATGCGTACCGTACGCGTACGGTAAAAAAAAAAAATCAAAAAAAAGTTTAAAAAAATATATAAAAAAAAGTTGAAAGGTAAGGTTGGCTCTTAAAAGAGCCGTTGTGTTTGTACAGGGACAGAGGAAAGAAAGAATGGGAATATTAGTCGGTAGGACAAATGTGCTGGTCTATTTTATTGTTAACTAGGGCAACACTGGTCTCCCTAAGACAAATTAGACCATGACAAGTGGCACACCGCATTGTAACCCTTGCAAACCGAGGGTTAGTTTCCAGAGGACCAGAAAAAGGAGATGCTCCCCCCACAGATGAAGGGCTCAGCTGACCTGCCGAAGATGGACTCGGCCCTGCAGATGATGGACCAGGCTGAGCTGCTGTGGATGTGCTTGGTTGACTTACTGAAGGGTTTCCTCCAGTATGTCGAGCATATGTCCTACCGTGTACATCATGAAGGTGTCTCAACATAGTGTGATTCCCGAAGGAATACTTCTTGTTAGGATTCCCTCTTGAAAGTACACGGTCACACAGCTTACAAGTCACTAAAGGTGCATTTACCTTTTTCTTGCCCTCTGGAAAAGAAAAATACTCCCATATGAAAGAGCTCTTTTGTTTCCTCCTTCTCTGCCTCAAGGTAGTGCTGCTAGCCTCACTCTCTGAAGAGGTCTGCTGTTCTGCCATCGTATCACAAAGACAACTCAGCTCCTTCTCCAAAGGGATCACAAGCAGAAATGAGGGGAATGGGTGTGGTGTAGGAGAGTTCTAGAACTGAAAGTAGTAAAAACCAATCAAAAGTGTTGTTTCTTGATCACATGACCCAACGTGCGCGTACGTTACGCTTACGGTGCGCTTACGGAGCGCTTACGGTAAAAGTACGCATGCGCGTAAAAAAGACACGCACACGCGCGCATGCGCAAAACAGGCACGCCCCTTCACTTCAGACTGATACTCATAAAACCAACTAATAACCTATATAGACACCCATGTAGCTACTCACCAACCCATGCAACCACTTATACACAAAGTGAGAGACTGATACAGATATTTACATATTTAAACATTACTCACTAAGCCATGTATTCACTATGATACACTTAATCAGTCAGTTACTCAATCAATTTTTCAAAAACAAATCATCCATTTAGACACTTATATAACCATTTATTCTTCCATCGTCCTTGAGATATACATATATAAAACATATTTAATTTTCAGAAAAACAGACATTCACTGGATGATGTCATCAGTGATGTCATCAGTGATGTCATTTGAGATGTCATCAGTGATGTCATGAGTGATGTCACTGACCATGTCATGAGTGATGTAATATGTGACATCATCAGCAGTGCATTGCGGGCGCGCGAGTTATAGTTAGCTGAACTAACTATAACGGGGGAATTTCATTGGTTTTTTACGAGTGAAATGTCCAGCTAACTATAACATGTGTGAAACCTTTGGTTTTTTCATTGAATTTCTAAGGTTTTTTAAATGCTAATTCCTAACTATAACGTGTGTGAAACCCATATATATATATATATATATATATTCACTTAAAAAACCATAGGTTTCACACATGTTATAGTTAGCTGGGCATTTCACTCGTGAAAAACCATTGAAATTCCCCGTAATAGTTAGTGCAGGCAACTATAACTCACGCGACCGCAATCCGCTGCTGATGACGTCAGATATTACATCACTGATGACATATGTGTCTTTCTGAAAAAAAAAAAATGAAATATATGTATAGCTAAAGATGAATGGGAGAAGACATGGGTAAATAAGTGTCTAAATACAGTGATGTAATATCTGACGTCATCAGCAGTGGATTGCGGTCGCGTGAGTTATAGTTGCCTGCAACTACTTGTGTTATTTCATGCACACATGTATTTTTTCATTTAATATTTTCACTTTTTGTTCTTTTTTTTCATCATCTACTAACGTCAAATTGGTTGTTGACAATTTTTTTCATACATTTCAACTAACTTTATTGAGCCATGTTGGACTTATCATGTATTGGTGATGGATCTCTTTCTGTTTCACAAGGCATTTGATTTATGTGCTAACCAAGTAATCACCTGCTGCCACCAGGGTCTCACTTTGCGGAATGACAATTCTCATAGTACAATCATTACTATATTCGGTTATTCTGTATGGAGATATCAGCTTTGTGTGGGTGTATACATGCAAATTCCCAACTCTATTCGTTTTATACCAATTCCATCCACCTACAATTGTAGGATTGCATTATTGATTGGTATGGGAAGTGCAAGTGCAAATCTATTTGAGAATAAAGTGCTAGTGCATAGAATCACAACTTCTGTAGATAGAAGCATATTCAAATTTTCTTCGCTCCTACAGAACCTCAATATGTCACTTAGTACACAGTCCTGACATGAATGCTATTATTAATTCTGCTAATATAAAGCATTCGCTCAAAAGTATATTTGTGTAAAATTACGCAAAGACATTAAAGTGCCAGTGCACCTAAGTATCATAGTAGCATGGTCTAATTTCACAATAATGTTCAAATCATGCAACATTGTGCAAATTTTATAAATAAAAGTGCAAGTGCTTTAGAATATACCACTGTTCTCTCCTGGGATAAGTTATCTAAAATGCGTATTCATATGCTGTTTTTGCAAATTTTGCAGATGTTTTTCAATATATAAAGTATATATATATATATATATATATATATATATATATATATATATATATATATATATATAGGAGGCAGCCTGTGATTTCACGGGGGAAAGTGCTCACTACAGTTGCTCTCCACGGCCCGGCCTGAACTGTGATTGTGGCTTGGGCGTAGGGGACCTGAGGAAACCCTTAACACGCAAGTACGGACGGCACCTGCCACTACATGGCACCCCTCATAAGGCATCTTAAGTGCTTATTTGAAGCATAAACTTACCCTATTACGATATTTCCATCCTGGTAGCTATGGTCTCACACCGGAGTACAGCTGCTGTGAGTTAGCAGGGTCAGCTGCTCCCATATTAATGGGAGGGCCAACGGATTAACTGAGGAGGGAGAAGGTGCATCCTGGTGGAATACGGCGTCTGAGGAAGGCGAATCTGGCAGAAATGGATTACGCTCTGCCACAAAGTGAATAAATGGTTTCTAATGGAATCTCCGTTGTGTCCTTGGTCTACTTCAAGCAAAGTGGTCTTTTTCGTCATATTTCCGTGCCTGCCAGGAGCACGTTTCAAGGACCCATCCAGTGAAGAGTCCAGGGTTTTAGCTGGCAAGGCACTTTGTACAAATCAAGTGATTGATTACCCCGAGACCGCCACACAAACAAGCCATGCAAGCGGCTGCTTCCAGGAGGCAGCCTGTGATTTCACGGGGGGAGTGCTCACTACAGTTGCTCTCCACGGCCCGTCTTGAACTGTGATTGTGGCTTGGGCATAGGGGATCTGAGAAAACCCTGAACACGCAAGTAGGGACGGCACCTGCCACTACATAGCCCCCCCTCATAAGGCATCTTATGCGCTTATTTGAAGCATAAACTTACCCTGTTACAATATTTCCATCCTGCGGCATGCTGGTAGCTGTTGTCTCACACCACAGAGCACAGCTGCTGTGAGTTAACAGGGTCAGCTGCTCCCATATTAATGGGAGGGCCAACGAACTAACTGAGGAGGGAGAAGGTGCATTCTGCTGGTATACGGCGTCTGAGGAAGGCGAATCTGGCTGAAATGCCTTACGCTGTGCCACAAAGTGAATAAATGGTTTCTGATGGAATCCCCGTTGTGTCCTTGGTCTACTTCAAGCAAAGTGGTCTTTTTCATCATATATATATATACACACACACACACATATATATATACACATGTGTTATGTGTTTAGTTTAATGAGCAATGACCGAGTTTGATGAGGGAAGCCAAGATGGAATCATTGATGGGGACGAGGCCTGGAAAGCTTGAACCTGAATTTTCATGTGGGGTCGCAATGGATAAGTAAACAGACATAGAGGGTTATCCTACCTTAGACAATATAAGGTCCGCATAGCTATGCTGCAGGACACCCACCTGCTCCAGACCCAGGTAATAAAAATTGGCAAGAGATGGAGAAGACACATTGCTGCTACATATTTTAACTATGCCATGGGGGTGGTGGTGTGGATCACACTGTGTGACCCCTTCAACAAGAAAGTGGTGCATGTGGATCCTAAACGTTAGATATCTGATAGTAGATGGGTTGTTGGATAGATTTGAGACCTGCCTGCTGACTACATATGCACATAATATCGATGATGGCTCCTTCTTTCCTGAAGTGGTATGGAAAATTGCCCCATACCTGGGAATGCGTTTTATTGGGGCCGGGAACTTCAATTGTGTCCAAAACTGGTGAACTGACAAATCACCTCCGAGATAGGGCTTTAAATCCACATTGAACAGGCATTTACAGAGGCCAAGATTGACCTGCGTCTATTGGATGTTTGGAGATATCACCATCCAGGGGAAATGGACATGCTCTTGTTATTCACTGGTACACGGGGCTACAGTCCCATAGACTACGTGCTGGTGAGATAGGAGGACATTAAAATGTAATCTCCTCAGTCTATCTTAACAAACACCTCTGTGACCATTTGTCCTTACTCTGTTGCAGGGTTTCTGCACATACACAGAGCTATGTGCAGGATTTTGGGACCTCGGTGTATGGGGACTGTGCCTTCCTACCACCTTAGTACCCACGAGCCCTGGACCGACTAGCTATAGTGTCTCTCGCCCTCCTAAACACTCACGGAGAAGCAAATGATTAGACACCCCAGAACACAACACTCCTGTATATCTCAGGAATCAGGGTAAAAAGACACACCTTTTCACTCGCATTCTCGTACCTCTCCACAATAAGATCTTACTGGGACACAAATATAGTTTAAAATGTTTATCTTAACTAATGTGCTCTAACATGCAGTATATGTGCCACAACAAGCAAAAAAAATCATAACACGAATATTGTTAGCATTGTAACTAGGCCAGGCCAGGAGATGTCATCTTACATAGACTATTGAAAAAGGACTATGGTGCCTAACCTCCCTCCCCTTAGCTAGAAGGAATATTATGATATAATAGGCGATCTCTGGCCTTTGTCAGCAGACCCCATACCTTAGACCATAGATGATATCTCTACATCGTAGGTGCGTGTAGCTCTTCTTCCTGGAAAGGCCCCTCTCTGAGTGTGTGTGACCTAAACATGTTTCCCCGTAATATCAAAGCACGAGCTTCCAGCAGCAGCTGCGCTAGTGTGTTTTGTCTAGGTGCTAGGGCCTGACCAGAACAGAATAACAAGGGGCATTGTTTATTGACCTTGCTATCAATGTTCAGACTAAACTCCAGGAACAGGCAGAGAACAAACACAGCAAACAGTTCAAATGGTGATTAAGAATAACAAAAATATTAAGCCGAGTCCAGAAAGCTCACCAGATTAAATGCACCAATTAGTTGCAAAAGGTAATTCCTGTCATTGGTAGCAAACAGGGACATCATCCAGTTGAGCAGTTCGAATGAACACACGTGCTCCTCATAATCCAATGCCTCCAGGAGCGTATCCGGGCAACTTGCGTGATATTCGATGAAACTCCGTTGCAAGAGGCGATGTGCAGCCTCACAGGTATTCCAGCCTGCCAACACTCCAAGTGTAGCCGCACACATCAAACGGTCATCCCCAGAACAGGCCTGGTCATGGGCCAGCAGTGGACCCACCAACAAATGATAATCCAGATCAGCCCATGATGTATTGGAGAGGCAGCCATCCAAGGCTCAAGAGAAAGGGCATCTTCTGCAACAGAACACAGGTTGCACGCAAGTGAAACAGGCAAAGCGAAAGGTAAGTCCATAACTCACACAAAGTGTCACCAATGGCAAGCATCCAAAAGATTGTTGCATTCGTTCACGGTACAGTTGCAATTGGCCGAGTCTGTGTAGTACCACATGATGGGCAGCCATTGCGTAACAGGAGCAGGAGTACCAGCACGACACACACGAGCAAGAGGATCAGAGGAAACCCTCCGAAGGTGCTAGAAAAAATAGAATGAATAAAAGCCGGTATTATTTCAAAAATTGTCTGAAAGGAGGACACAAGGCCTGATCCTACTAGTTTAATAAAATGAGCAAAACCTATAGTATCCGACACATTAAATATTTGATGAATCAGTTCCCCAAAATGTAGTGGGAGATTTGTATTTAGCAGTGACTGAATTTCACTCGATGTTCTAGCCACCTGCAATTCGAAGGTGTGTCGAGCTGAAGTGAGAGCGACCTCTTGTTAGTTTTTTGAAATCTGTTTTCAAGGTGGGAATGGAAGGCCACAGTGAACTATCAACGCTCCCATGTGGGGGTGGAAAGAGAACATTGCTACAAGTACCTCATTGGGAAACACTTACTATATGCAGAATGCCGGCCCGTAAGCCGCAGCAGTTGTGGTTATTCAGGATAAGATAACTTCAGTTCAAAAGCAAAGTTAGCGTGGGAATAATAGATGGGACTGGTGTTCCATTTAGAAAACAAGCCAAATTAGGGGCAGTAACGTTGCAAGCGCCGTGAAGCTCAACTTGTGTGCAGACTAACGCATGACCCATTGCAGAATCACAGTCCTCCCCTGTTAGGAAAACTTTGTATTTATCGCGTTGACATTGAAATGTGAATGGAAAGGAACACAGTTTGTGCAGAAAAGTACTACTTAGGGGCTCAAATCTACCCAGTGGATAATGTTTCATGCATGCAGTAAACTGAAAGAGGGCAATAGGCAAGGATATAACCCTGTGTATTAACCATACCGAAGAATCAGTCTCAGCTATTGAGAACGGCAACTGGTCTAGTTTCTCAATATGTAACAATATGTATGTGGAATCTTTCATGGACATAAGCTTTTGCTTGTCTGCCAGATTAAAAGGTAAAAACTGAGCAGTAGCATTCAAATAATCCCATGGGACTTTACCATTTTTTAACGTTTGTAGAGTCCACCCAAATTGCATGATTGAGCGCAGTTGATTTTGCCCATGATACAACATAGATACATCATTCTGTACAATGTCAATAACAGATGAAACAATGTTATCCAATGTGTAAATACACGAAGACAAAGTATTAATACTGTTATCTATCACATCTAAAACATTTCTCAAATTGTCTTGATCAATTTGTCTTAAGCGGATTGCGGCTTCCATCGGTGACAGTTTCCAAAATTCATTATATGCTGCGTATGCAAACCGTTTAGGGCGAGATGATTTTGGACCTGTAAGGAAGTCAGCCAAATCGGCCGCCAGATAAAAGCAAGAGATGTTGTTTAACAGACGACAAAGTAGAATGTTTCAACCATTGCTGACACAATTTACCCACAGAATATGTAGTCACTGAGTGTGATTGTGTGAAACGAGGGTCTGCTCTACTGAGCGTAAATCCACTGGATGCGCCTGAGAAGCGCAAATCGCACGCATTTGTATTCAGAGGCCATATTAACCAACCCAAGGGATTAATAGTTGACGAGTTAAGGGTGCCGTTCTAGACCATACTATTCAAATCATCTAACGTATGATTAGTATATTGCTCCCAGGTGTCATAGGCCGCTAATGATAGAAATGAAGGGAAGTAAAAAAAAATTGTAGTAGCTAAACCAAAACAAGTAGTCTAAGATACAGTCCAATTCAGGAATATCAGCTGGGATGGTATCAAACAAGCACAATGTAATGATTCAGTACCCTGCACCTGCCAATTTTGGGTACCCCATAGTGATTTCAAATCAATCATGTACTTCCAATGATCATAACCGTTTAAGGACAAATCGGTTATGAAAGTTGAAGAATATACCAATATAGTATGGGTCAGCATGAATTTCGTGTGTGATGGTGCATTCAACTGAAAATAATAAGATTTTGCGTCTGAGAGATTATATCCAGAAAAATAAACACATTTTTTTATCCGTGTTTGTGAACTACCCTGAAATGGCGTAGGACAATGTTCCCACTGTGTATAATTTATCTGAGTTCTGACTGTATTAGATTTATGTAAAAAATGATGACCACAATGCTGTAAACAGAATAAATCATCAGAATTAGCAGAATTCAAATATAAATCCTCAGTTTCAAATGCAGTGTAGTATCGTAAATCTGCACTGTATTAATATCCCAGTCATCAGAATGCATTCCTGGTGGAATGACATCACCTAAGGAAACACGAAAGATGTATGGCATGCGAATGGTCTCAGTCGTGCAGTAAATTTCATATGGAACCTTATCCCACACTATGCCATCACTGACTGGAAACGCTGAGATGTTAACGTTCATTTTGTGACACGAAGTATATGGGGTCAATATTCCATCGACCAAATGGACAACAGAGCGTTCAGGTAAATAATGGCCATTAATTAAAAGGAAACAAACTGTCACAAACCCAATCCACATGAAGAGGAAGACCATCGTAGGCACCATCCATATGTATGTCCATGGGGTAATCGGATACGTTTTTTGAAACCACAAAAAAAAATAGAAAATGTACTTGGGGGCCCGCCTCAGTTGTAGTCAATGTAGATGATGAAGAATTGGAAGAAAAGTTATCTCTACTCAAATAACCACTCGTACCCAGGTGAAACAATGGGGGCTGATCAGCATTAAATGTTGAATGGAGCGTAGTATCTGGAACAGCAACCATAGGTTCCAACGGCAGAGAAGCATAGTCATGATGCATAGCATTGGAAGTTGATGATAAAACAGGCAACAAATCAACTGAGGTCTCCATTTCACTTTCCATTTGCAAAGGACTCATTGTGGATGAGATTGGTTGCAAAGAAACATCCCGTCGAGGAACGCTTCTAGGTACATTATTCAGTATTGGCAAAATGGTGTAACTTGACATGTTCAATGGAAATGTACCGATTCTCTTTCCAACTAGGCAGTGGCTGTAAAATACCAATACGAGTACCCTGCAATCCAAGAACTGGGACCGGTGCACTATAGGATGGACCAAATTCTTTTTTGTTCTCTAATTTCTCGCAGACCAGATCACCAACTTTCGGAAGCCAGCCAGTTACAGGAATCAGCACCGCTGCATCCGTGGATGAGGACAAAAGGTCTTTTGCAAGAGCATCTTGAGTCTTTTGTAGATCCTGTAACATAGCACAATGGTTATCTACATTAAAGGTTGCGGTAGCCGCCACAACGTCTAGACCATCAAGGTCTGGCACAAATATTTTGATGCCAAAGAGCATTTCCTAAGGGGTCCGCCCACCCAGAGATCTTCTAGGGAGATTATTTAGAACAAGTTGGACTTCATACAAATCAGTTAGCCAACTCTTGCCAGTACCTAAAACTCTAGCTGTGAAAGATTGTTTTAAGTCTCGGTTCATTCGTTCAACTACGGAATTGCCCTCAGGCCGGTATGGAGATGAAAATTGCACCAGCACCCCCAGTGACTGCATTGCTTACTTGTAAGCTTTAGAGGCAAATGCTAGACTTTGGCCAGAGTGGAAGGTGCCACAAGCAAATGTCCTGACAAAGAAACGCAAATCTCTAATGACATTTTGAGCGTCAGCACTACGTTTCGGCCAAACCCAAAGGAATCTAGTGCATGAATCTACTGCAAATTAAAATATGTTTATATGCAATGTCTGATGACAAAGGACTTCAGTGATAAAGGTAAATACAACCAAATGGATGATTTGAAATGTAAAGTTGCATATGTGGTGGATGTGTGACTGTGGACGACTTACTCTGTTGACAAATGTAACAAGAAAGGACATAATTATGAGTTTGTCTATACAGGCCACGCCACCAATAACGCTGCTGCAAGAGAGACACTGTTGCTTAAATTCCTGCATGAGCAGAAGCCATGCCTTCATGGGCAGCAATGATCAAAGGAAGCCTGCTGTCCTCGTTAGGAATCAGCCGGTCCCCAACGGACTGTATTATAGCAAAGTGGACTTGCTCAGGTGACAAATGATAAGAATATTTAGCAAGGAAACTCTGTGGGAACTTCGTCCTCTTATTCGTCACAGCTATAGCTGCACGGATATCATTATCAATTTTAGTTACTGCTGCTACTAAACACGTGGCTACTGCAGATTTGGCTGCCTCATCAGCCAAAGAATTATCAACAGCATGTGCTCCCACACGCGGATGGCCAAGGGTATGGATAACATGTGAGTGGCAAGCGTTCCTTAACAGCCGGCACTCAAACCCAAATAATTTATGCTTTATTGCACTTCCTTTAGAATCGCGATAATCATTCTGAGACCAAAAGTATAGATTTTCATTAATGGACTGCACACAGTAAAAGGAATTGCATTCTATAAGAGTGGGTACATCCGGATCAGCGAATTCCAGAGCCAACACTTAAGCACGCAGCTCAGCCAACTGAGCTGTACAGTCTCCCAGAGGCTGTGTCTTGCCTCTAGGGCTTGATCTTTTTCCATTCTATGTACCCACACCTGTACACATTGGAATTTTGTGCTGTTTACAACTATAGTCCCTTCACAAAGAAACTTTCTGTTTTTAAAATTTTGTAAGGGCTTATGGAGTAAAATGAATAGCAGTATCATGTATGATGTAATTTGAGATGTCATCAGTGATGTCATTTAACATGTCATGAGCGATGTAATAAGTGAGGCCATAAGCAGGGCATGGCGGAGGGCTAGTTAGAGTTGCCTCAGTAAGTTATAAAGGGTGAATGTCAGTATTTTTTTGGTTTATACCTTATTTCAACACTAATTATAATGTCCCTTTAATCTTTGTTTTGTCAATGAATTTCTAGGGTTTTTATATGCTAAACTGATACCATACCTAACTATAATGTCGCATTAACCTTTGTTTTTTCAGGGAATTTCTGATGTTTCTTTAACATAAGGTAAAATCTTATATCTTATTACTATACCTTACTATAACATCTCTTTAACCTTTCATTTTATCATTACATATATATATATATATATATATATATATATATAAAAATATATATATATATAGATAGAGAGAGAGAGAGAGAGAGAAAGACTTATAAGCGAAATACGTTGATGTAAGCACTATTTTATACCAGCTCTTGGCTTTAAAAATCAATAGCGCAAAACGGTTGATTTTTAAACTCAAGAGATGGTATAAAATAGTGCTTACATTAATGAAATGTATCATTGAATTTCTGAGATAAATTGTTTTCCCTTATTTACGAATATAATGATGTTCAAAATATCCCCTGTCGTATGAATTTTACAGTTAATTGAATTGTGGCGATTAATGTTTCAGTAACTCACACCAAAGATGGGAAACCATGTAAGAAAGTATGAGTCTGTTTTCACTGTTTATTTTTTATAGTTTTTCACATAACACATAACAATCATGCATTACCTGATAAAAAATGGCTGCTCCCATTGCTTCTGTTATCGTTGAGCAAGGCTGCTGGGCAGCCGAAACGCGTTTGATGGGGCCGAGAATAAAGTAAATTTGACCAGCTACACGAGGCGTCGTCATCCTTGAGTGAGAGGATTGAATACGTAATATATATATAAATATATATATATATATATATATATGAAAAATATTCTCCCCAACCTCCTTCTGATTAAGGAGCCTGCACTCATGTTGTGGGTATTGCTCCCGTTTATTTCAGGATTTGCTTCAGTTACATCGTGGAACACAAGAGGGACGCGTTTCGGCAGTCATGCTGCCTTTCTCGACCGTGATACTGGATATATATATATATATATATATATATATATATATATATATTCACTTAAAAAACCATAGGTTTCACACATGTTATAGTTAGGTGGATATTTCACGAAAGAATCCTACGCGTTTCGGCATTTCAAATGCCTTGATCACCGTATACTTTGCGCGCTCATTTCTCAACCTTTTCAAGTTTATAAACCATTACATCATTTCCTTCTGATTCGTGGTTTATGCCCCTCAGCCTTTTGGGAGATGTAGTTTCTGAAATTTCTTCTTTCTAATTTACAACTTTGTTTGAGAAAACGTGGACCGGAATTTCTCTATTGTTCAAAGGAATTAGCTGTTCTTATACATACTATTTAGAAAGCATAAGATACAGTGTGTTTGTCATGTTATGGTGTACCATTTAAAATTAGAAAGAAACCCCTTATTTGTAAATCAAAATTGATACAATATGCATTATTGTGTGTCTATTTCCGATCCACTATTGTTTTCAGTTCATTTTATTCACTCTTTTCTTTATTGCTTTGCGTCCTTTTAATGGAAATACCAAATGTTGGGGCCAATATTTCTTCACTCTTTTATGTATCCACTCAAGGAACCATATTTGCAATTTTTATAAATGTATGTATAGCTTCTCCGATTGGTTCAGACCAAAAGGCATCACACTTCTTATATTTAGGACTTGTCTTGACTCTTTTTGTTGTAGGATTTTCTCCCTGTTTCCGCCTCTTGTGTTTGCCGGTGCCGTTTCAATTCCAATTGAGAGTTTTCCAATCACTTTTATGGACAATCTCCATTTGCTTTGCCACTGCGTTACTTCAGTCTTTATTTGTTGTTGCACGTACATGTTCCATGATTCTTTTCTTTGACTCACATGTGGTGCTCCCAACATACTTGAGTGCACAAGGACACTCAATCACATAAATTGTTTATTTACTCCTGCACGTAATTCGTTCTTGAATCTTCCAGCTTTTGTTATTTGCCATTCGAAATTCAGTCACAGGTTTTACAATTTGGCAGACCTTGCAGTTAAAACATTTTACAAAGCCTTTTGTTTGTAGCCATGATTCTTTCTGGTATTTATGTGATTGAGTGTCCTTGTGCACTCAAGTATGTTGGGAGCACCACATGTGAGGTAAAGAAAAGAATGCTGGAACATGTACGTGCAACAACAAATAAAGACAGAAGTAACGCAGTGGCAAAGCATATGGAGATTGTCCATAGAAGTGATGGGAAAACTCTGAATTGGAATTGAAACGGTACCGGCAAACACAAGAGGAGGAAACAGGGAGAAAATCCTACATCAATAAGAGTCAAGACAAGTCCTAAATATGGGAAGTATGATGCCTTTTGGTCTGAACCAATCGGAGAAGCTATACATACATTTATAAAAATTGGAAATATGGTTGCTTGAGTGGATACATGAAAGAATGAAGAAATATTGGCCCCAACATTTGGTATTTCCATTAAAAGGACGCAAAGCAATAAAATGAACTGAAAACAATAGTGGATCGGAAAGAGACACACAATAATGCATATTGTATCAATTTTGATTTACAAATAAGGGGTTTCTTTCTAATTTTAAATGTTACACCATAACATGACAAACACACCGTATCTTTTGCTTTCTAAATAGTATGTATAAAAACAGCTAATTCCTTTTAACAATAGAGAAATTCCGGTCCATGTTTTCTCAAACAAAGTTGTAAATTAGAAAGAAGAAATTTCAGAAACTACATCTCCCAAAAGGCTGAGGGGCATAAACCACAAATCGGAAGGTAATGATGTAATGGTTTTTAAACTTGAAAAGGTTGAGAAATGAGCACGCAAAGTATACTGTGATCAAGGCATTTGAAATGCCGAAAAGCGTAGGATTCTTTCGTCTGTAATGCCTAAAGAACTTTTGATGCAAGACGCTTAAGAAAATAAAACCTTGCAAATACGACCTGTGAGGAGTGTGGCCCGTTTTTCTGGCTTGTGGAATCGATAGAGGTTTTGGTTTCAACCGCGGAAGCAATGCACCGCACATGAGCGCCACAAAAGCTGATAGAAAGGAAACCGTTCAGTTGGAGATATATATATATATATATATATATATATATATGCTTCACACAAGTTACCCCTAAATGGAGGGCACTACCCAGGATCGCTCCATTATCACAGGTAAGTTCCAACGACACATCCTCTTAAGTGTTGCCGACGCGTTTCGGGCGGAGAGCGCCCTTCATCATGGCCGGATGTGAAAGAATGACGGCAAACAAAACCACACCGGCAAGATCCTTCTTTTATTTCAATCAACGCCCAAATGGATGATACCACTGCATTCTGGGACCGGTAGTGATAATTACAAACCCCAATAGGTGCCGCCAATCCTCACCCTCAAAGATCATTGGCGATGGAATGTCAATGTCATGTACAATGTCCTGTGCACTCTTACTGGCATCTCCTGCTCCGCTCAAACCAAAAATAATTAATACAGCAAGCAGATCCGCATGGCTCCAGCGGCGGGACTCCTCTGCACCAATTGCACAGTGAAATCACCTGCTCCGTGTGGCCACCCAATCTTAGCAGTACACGGACACGCTGAAGCACACGCAGTGGTGCCACTCCGCGGCCAAGGGCTGGCCACTTTAATGCTTCACACAAGTTACCCCTAAATGGAGGGCACTACCCAGGATCGCTCCATTATCACAGGTGAGTTCCAACGACACATCCTTTTAAGTGTTGCCGACGCGTTTCGGGCGGAGAGCGCCCTTCATCATGGCGGGATGTGAAAGAATGACGGCAAACAAAACCACACCGGCAAGATCCTTCTTTTATTTCAATCAACGCCCAAATGGATGATACCACTGCATTCTGGGACCGATAGTGATAATTACGAACCCCAATAGGTGCCGCCAATCCTCACCCTCAAAGATCATTTGCGATGGAATGTCAATGTCATGTACAATGTCCTGTGCACTCTTACTGGCATCTCCTGCTCCGCTCAAACTATAAATAATTAATACAGCAAGCAGATCCGCATGGCTCCAGCGGCGGGACTCCTCTGCACCAATTGCACAGTGAAATCACCTGCTCCGTGTGGCCGCCCAATCTTAGCAGTACACGGACACGCTGAAGCACACGCAGCGGTGCCACTCCGTGGCCAATGGAGCGATCCTGGGTAGTGCCCTCCATTTAGGAGTAACTTGTGTGAAATATATAAACCCATACCCACCCTAATCCCTAAAAATGCCCTAGCCACCCAAAAACCCATACCCACCCTAAACCGTTCAAAGTCCCTTTCCAACCAAAAACCCATACCCACCCTAAACCCTAAAATTACCCTTGCCACCCCAAAACCCATACCCACCCTAAACCCTAAAATTACCCTTGCCACCCCAAAACTCATACCCACCCCAAACCCTCAAATTACCCTTGTCACCCACAAATCCATATCCACTCAAAACCCTAAAATACCTCTTACCACCCAAAAACCCATACCCACCCTAAACCCTAAAAATCCCCTGCCACCCAAAAACCCATGCTCACCCTAAACCCTAAAAATGTCCTTGCGACCAAAAATCCCATACCTAGTCTAAACCCCAAAATTACCCTTGCTACCCAAAATCCCATACCCACCCTAAACCCTAAAAATACCTTTGCCATCCAAAAACCCATAACCACCCTGAAATTTCTCTTGTCACCCAAAAACCCATAACCACCCTAAACCCTAAAAACCCCTTACCACCCAAAAACACGTACCCAACCTAAATTCTAAACATCCCTTACAACGCAAAAGCCCATATTCTCTTACCCACTCTAAACCCTAAAAAAGACCTTTCCCAACGAGAAGGACCTATGGAATAAGAGAACATCTTATATGCAAGCATTATTTATGTGATTCAGTGCCAAAGCTGTAAAAAAACAATATGTAGGACAAACAGTGAATGACCTCCGTACACAATTCAGGATTCACAAATTGGCAATAATTAATAAGAAACTTGACCAGCCTGTAGTCAATAATTTAAACCTTGTGGATCATTTACTATGAGATTTGAAGGTTTTCCCTGTGGAACATGTCTTAAACGAAGAACTACTGGACTCCAGAGAAAACTTCTGGATGCACTATTTAAAATCACTGCATCCAGATGGACTGAACATCACTGAAAAAACCCATCTGATTACTGCATATCTCAAGAGATCTCAGGACTGCATTGATTCCACATTCCAAATGGAATCTTCACTCATGATTCTTCTTTGAAAATTCAGCAGTGTCGTCTGTGCAGCCACTGAGCAAACCATCTTGTACTACCTGAGGAAGGCAGAATCTGAAATCTTTTAGTGGAAATATATTTGTGTTCTTTGGTGAGTCTATCTGTTTGAGGAGGACCGCCAAGGCTGTGGTGCGCCATCCGCTGGCTTACAAATGTAATCCACAGTGGGTGGGTGTTGCAGTGACGGTCTGATTACGGTGTTCTGTTAGGCTCATGGGAGAGCCTACCATGCAGAACTCTGCTGTGAGAGTGCCAACTGCACGTTCCTACACAGTGCAGCATGCGGGAGCTGTGTGCAAATTTGGGGAGACATGTTGTGCTCCCCACATGCACCCCCATGCCCAGAAGTGACATGGGGCCCTGTTGCCTCTCAGTCACCCTTTTCATGGCAAGCTCAACGTCATTAACAGGGGATGGATAAGTAACTGGTAATATGCTCTGGCAGTGCCACAGCGGCACCAGCAGCATATTGCAGATTCCTGACCACTGTGTGACAACCGCGGAATCCTCGGTCATTGGCAGATGCAATGGTCTTGTGGCAGTCCGACCTCCACACTTGCAATACTGCGGGTGAGTCCCCAGTGTGGTGGTAGTCAGACCACCACCACAAGTACAGCAATCCACTAATACTTAAAATACTTAATACTCATCTGTACTTACCTTTCAAACTTTAACAACAAATATGCCTTTACCATTCATGCCTTTGCAACAAAATGGGTTGCCGTGGCATGCGTGGTAAAGACATATTTGTTGTAAAGACTTGCGTGGTAATGGCATGCGTAGTAGTGTTGCATGCGTGGTAAAGCCTCTGTGGTAAAGGCATTCAGGATTCCTGCTTCTTTGCAAAGGCTGTTTCCCAGTAATGATGCCAGATGCTCTCCTGGGCTATTTTGTACTTACTGCAGACCTCTAATGCTATAGTAATTTATAAAGCAATATGTAGGGAAATAAAGCTTGGATGATTACATCGGTGATAATTGCTGATCAACTATAAATGAAGTAGCTATAGTTTTATGTTTTAGTTGTTTATCCTGCACTACACAGCACTTATGATATATCCCATTTTTTTTACTGAATCTCACAGCCAAAAGCCCCTACAGTTCTTCAATTGGCTGGTGTAGAACTTAAATGGTCATGCCTCACTGATTGAGCCCACAGCTTGCATATAGAATGAAAAATACCAGGCAGTCTGATCTTCACAATTGCTGTAAACCATTAGAGTTCAATAATGAAGGATTCCATCAAGCAATATTTAACATACTCCTGGGATTAAAGCTAATTCAGCTGTAAATGGCAACAATTGGCTTAAGCCAGTAAGCTTTGCTGCAAAGGTAGGAGTTCAAAAAAATGTGCCAACATATACATTAAATTAACAAAGTGTTTAAAGTGAACCCTAAAAGAATCACTATATGGCCAAAAATTGCCTATCTAAAATCACTTTCCCATCTCTTCAAATATCTCCAAGGAGCTCTTAAGAGTCATATGGTTTGGCTTGATAGTGCATCAATTGCCAGACAATTGTTGTGATCATCACTAGAGATGTTGGGAGCCAGGAGAATTTTTTTTTGATTGGGCATAAGTTGTGGGATACTCATTGATCTTTTGAGGAAAAAATGTACAAATATTTCCTTGCTAAGTCTTGTTTAGTCTGATAATAGCAGTGAACCTGCCTTTAGATCTGTATGTGCTGTGTACTCCGAGCAAATAACCTTCCCCTTTTATTGTGTTGGATTTTTAATGTGAGATTAATTCAATAGTATCCCATTTGTTTGTCTTAATCATCTATTGCTTCCTGTTAGGTATAGTGTGATTCAAGTTGAAGTGAGCAATTGCCTCTAACCCACCTTAAGAAACTTATTTAACATCTATATGATTCAATTGATTTTCGATCCATTTCTCCATTGGAAAAGTCAAACTACCAACCTATTCTGAGGAAAACCGCATACCTGACAAAGGGGCTGTAGATAGATCAGGAAGGAGAACAAATAGGTAGTGCTATTACTGTTGGGTGATGTAGGAAGCTGGCTCTGTATATACTATACCAAAGTGAGGTATAGGGTGCACAGGAGCCACTAAACTGGGGTGGTGTAGTGGGCAAAAGAACGATGGATTTAACCCAGATTTTTTGACTGGGGGAGAATGTTTGCATTGTCAGCATTCCGTCCATCATTTGTTTGCTGCAACACTTTTTGCCCTAAGTGGGATGGGTATGCCCAGACGTGGGTCCCTTGCTCACTGCGCCACTGGATTCAAGCTAGCCTGGCGGAAGAAGGGTGACATACCCTGAAACCAGTCCTAGGATGCTTGTTCCGGTCCAGGGTGGACCTGGCCTGACAGTTCGGTCTGAACTGTTCCCATGGGGCACAGGGTCAAGACTGATTTGCATATGGTTGGGTCCAAACTGGGGTGGAGTAGTGGGCAAAAGAACGATGGATTTAACCCAGATCTTTTGACTGGGGAGAATGTTTGCATTGTCAGCATTCCGTCCATCATATGTTTGCTGCAACACTTTTCGCCCTAAATGGGATGGGCATGCCCAGACGTGGGTCTCTTGCTCACTGACCACTGGATTCAACCTTGCCTGGCTGAAGAAGGGTGACATACCCTGAAACTAGTCCCAGGATGCTTGCTTCCAGTCCAGGGAGGACCTGGCCTGGCAGTTTGGGCTGGGCTGGTCCCCAGGGGCACAGGGTCAAGAATGATTTGCATATGGCTGGGTCCAAAATGGGGTGGTGTAGTGGACAAAAGAACTGTGGATTTAACCCAGATCTTTTCACTGGGGGAGAATGTTTGCATTGTCAGCATTCCGTCCATCATTTGTTTGCTGTAACACTTTTCACCCTAAGTGGGATGGGTATGCCCAGATGTGGGTTCCTTGCTCCATGCGCCACTGGATTCAAGCTAGCCTGGCTGAAGAAGGGTGACATACCCTGAATCAGTTCCCAGGATGCTTGTTTCGGGTCCAGGGAGGACCTAGCCTGGCAGTTCGGTCTGGACTGTTCCCATTAGGCACAGGGTCAAGACTGATTTGCATATGGCTGGGTCCAAAATGGGGTGGTGTAGTGAGCAAAAGAACAATGGATTTAACCCAGATCTTTTGACTGGTGAAGAATGTTTACATTGTCAGCTTTCCGTCAGTCATTTGTTTGCTGTAACACTTTTCGCCCTAAGTGGGATGAGTATGTCCAGACGTGGGTCCCTTGATCACTGCGCCACTGGATTCAAGCTAGCCTGGCTGAAGAAGGGTGACATACCCTGAAACCAGTCCCAGGATGCTTGTTTGCGGTCCAGGGAGGACCTGGCAGTTTGGTCTGGACTGTTCCCATGGGGCACAGGGTCAAGACTGATTTGCATATGGCTGGGTCTAAACTGGGGTGGCGTAGTGGGCACAAGAACGATGGATTTAACCCAGATCTTATGACTGGGGGAGAATGTTTGCATTGTCAGCATTCCGTCCAACATTTGTTTGCTGTAACACTTTTCGCCCCAAGTGGGATGGGTATGCTCAGACGTGGGTCCCTTGCTCACTGCGGCACTGGATTCAAGCTAGCCTGGCTGAAGAAGGGTGACATACCATGAAACCAGTCCCAGGATGCTTGTTTCCGGTCCAGGGAGGACCTGGCCTGTCAGTTCAGTCTGGACTGTTCCCATGGGGCACAGGGTCAAGACTGATTTGCATATGGCTGGGTCCAAACTGGGGTGGCGTAGTGGGCAAAAGAACGATGGATTTAACCCAGATCTTTTGACTGGGGGAGAATATTTGCATTGTCAGCATTCCATTCATCATTTGTTTTCTGTAACACTTTTCGCCCTAAGTGCGATGGGTAAGCCCAGACGTGGGTCCCTTGCTCACTGCGCCACTGGATTCAAGCCAGCCTGGCTGAAGAAGGGTGACATACCCTGAAACCGGTCCCAGGATGCTTGTTTTTGGTCCAGGGAGGACCTGGCCTGGCAGTTCGGTCTGGACTGTCCCCATGGGGCACAGGGTCAAGACTGATTTGCGTATGGCTGGGTCCAAACTGGGGTGGCGTAATGGGCAAAAGAACAATGGATTTAACCTAGATCTTTTGACTGGGGGAGAATGATTGCATTGTCAGCATTCCGTCCATCATTTGTTTGCTGTAACACTTTTCGCCCTAAGTGGGATTGGTATGCCCAGACGTGGGTCACTTGCTCACTGCGCCACTGGATTCAACCTAGCCTGGCTGAAGAAGGGTGACCTACCCTTAAACCGGTCCTAGGATGCTTGATTCCGGTCCAGGGAGGACCTGGCCTGGCAGTTCGGGCTGGACTGTTCCCATGGGGCATAGGGTGAAGACTGGTTTGCATAGGGCTGGGTCCAAACTAGGGTGGCGTAGTGGGCAAAAGAATGATAGATTTAACCCAGATCTTTTGACTGGGGGAGAATGTTTGCATAGTCAGCATTCCGTCTATCATTTGTTTGCTGTAACACATTTCCCCCAAAGGTAGGCAGAGGTAAAAGTAGATAGTCCTTACTCTCTATTTGTGGTGGTGTGGGCAAGCAGTAAGGCTTTATCAGAGGGTAGTGTTAAGCATTTGTTGTACACACTCTATCAGCAAATGATTGTCACACACTCAAAGACTGAACTCAGACCAATTGGTTTTGTATAAAAATATTCTTTTAGTTATTTAATTTTCCTAGAACAAAGCAAGCCTGGCACAGGTAAGCGATTTATACTTTGCAGTAACAGTTTGAAGTGTAGTAATAATACAATACAGTTTGAATTGCCGTTGAATATATACTTTGGTTGGATTACAGTAGAACTACTAGTAATGCAATGCTTTGAAATATTGTACATATACTTCGTATTGGGTTTTCTATAGGATGGCAAGTAGATTACTTTACAAATTACTTTTCTCACACAGTATAGTATACCTGTATACTGCACTGGAACATTTCCTGTAAACAGGTAAGTAAAAGCATTTTTGTTATTTGGTTACAGTTTTAAAGACTTTTATAGATTTTCCAACTCCACACTTGGAAACTTTTCATAGAAAAACAGTCAATGTTATCCTATAAGAGGAAATAGAGTTATTAGCTAACAGGTAAGTACTTTTTTTGTGGGAGTTGGATTTCTGGGGTTAGGCCCAGGGATCCTCCAGAGTCAAGGATGCACTCTTGTTACACCCTCAGCGGCACTTGGGTGGCTGGGTGCAGAGTGCTGAGGCCCAATGTTATCCAATGTGGGTTAGGGGGCCTCCGGTTGGTGCCTGCTTACGAGCAGGCCACAAGGTTGTGGGAGCAAAGCTCCTGGACTTAAGCTCAGGGCAAATGGAGGTTCAAGTTGGCATAAAATGTGCACCCTCAGCGGCACTAGGTGCAGGGTGATGGTTTGTCGTTGGGTGCCCTGTTACTTTCAATGGGGAGTCTCCGGTTTGCAAACACACTGCAGGCTCGGGTACGAAGGTCTTCTGGGTGCGACCACCACTTGGAGAGGTAAGTTGGGATGCTGGGGGATGGTTAGACTCTGTCAGTTGGGTCACCCAAGGCAGTGGGGTGTCGGGTACAAGGGTGTCTTTTAGGGTCGGATCTTCTTACCTGCTCCTGGTCGCGGTTGTGGGAGCTTCTGGATTTAGGCGGCAGGCGTCGGCTGGACGCTGGAGGCAGGTCAGGGATCACTGGATCTCAGGTCTGGATTGCTGGGGAGACCTCCTCATGGTGTTTGGCCACTTTAACTCCGGCCGTGGGCGTTGGGAGCGGAGTGGTGTAGACTCGCGGATTTTGCTGCAGTCTGTTTGTGAACAAATCCGGTGTTCATCGGAGACAGAGTCTTTTCTTTTGAAGGCAGGGCAGGTCCTCTGGGTTCTTGAGGCTGCTGGCTGCTGACTGCAGGAGACACCGGAGTTTCGCTTCTGTGGGTTCGAGATGGGGACAAGCCAGTAGGGCTGCGGCCAAGTCAGTGGGCATCCTCCTCTTCTTATCTTCAGCACGTCTGTTCAGTCCTTCTTCTTTTCTTCTTGTGGTTTCTTGTCTGAGGAGGCAAGGTTCAGGGGTGCCCCTAGATACTAGATTTAGGGGCGCTGCAGGTAGATGAACAGGTAGGGACCAATGGGTCCCTTCCCTGGGGTGGGTATACCCCCGATTATGCCACCCTCCAGTGGGAGGGGAGCATATGCCTCACTCTGGTTGGCTGGGTCCCCCATCTACAAGATGGCAGGGAGTGAGAGTTGTGCTTCACCTCGCCTCCCCCACCTGAAGGGTGGAGTTGGCAGAGGTGGACACACCTTCTTTCCTCACTTGGTTTTCCTGCTGGTTTTCCTGCCAAAAGTGGGGGTCAGAACCGGTGGGGACCAGTTATTGGCAGCAGCAAAAGGCCTGGGGAAGCTGACAAAAGTGGCAAGCCTTTGAAGCTTCCCCTCTGTGGAACCTGCCCATCCTGGGGGAGGAGGCTTGGCACCTCTTCCCAGGATGTGCATTGTTTCAGGTCCCTGAGAGCTACAGGCTCTTGAACCAGGCATCCAGAAACATGTCTGGTGGTGGCAGCTGAAAGCAGCTACTCAGCCTGGACACTAGTGGTAGGTCGGTTTTCAGGGGGCATCTCTAAGATGCCCTCTGTGTGCATTTTTCATTAAATCCCATACTGGCATCAGTGTGGGTTCAATGTGCTGAGAAGTTTGATACCAAACTTCTCAGTTTTCAGTGCAGCCATTATGGCACTGCGGAGTTCATAATGACAAACTGCTAGCACCATATACTCTTAATGGCAGCACTGTACTTACAATGTCTAAGAATTGACTTAGATGCTGTAGTGGTTCAGGGCTCATGTACCTGTACCCTCACCACTGGTATAGTGCACCCAGCTAGAGGGGTGATTGAGCTGTGCCAGGGCAGTGGGCTGTAGGCATGGCACACAGGGATGTGTGCCATGTTGACTCTTCACTTTGTTCTGCACCACAACATGCAGCCTGCAAAGGCAGTGTGTGAGTGTAAAGGTACAGGACCTCTAAGGGTGGCACAATAAGTGCTGCAGCCCTTAGAGGCCTTCCCTGGTCACAGTGCCCTGGGAACCTGGGGTACCATTTACCAGGGGCTGACCTGTGGCCAGAGAGTGCCCATTGGTTTTGGTCTTCAATGCAGTTTTAGGGAAAGAACATAGGCCCTGGGTACCTGATTGGCAGGAGCCCAGGGCACACTCAGTCAAAGAACATCAGCGGTTCAGCTAAAAGTGGGGGCAACCATGCAGCAAGAGGGCACTTTCTCACAGGTGACATGTGAATGAATGTGAATATGGCTGTGCCAGAGACTTAAATCTTTTGAACCCTTTGGTGGCTTTTGACACAGTCGACCAGCCACTTCTACAGTAATACCAAACCCAGTTTGCCAACCAGAATTGAGCTTTGGAATGAGTTAAATCCTTTCTTATAGTGCTCAGGCAGTAGTACGGCCATCATGTGAATCCACCCCACAGCCCATAGAAAGGAGTATTCTTTAGTGACCAGTTTTACCCTCCTTCTTTTTGATTGGGACATTTACCCTCTGACACACTAGTTGTATGCATCAGGAGCACCTATTTCCATATACCTGGTTCACACCCAAAACATCAAGATCTTTCTTAGCTACTTCTAGGTTGTCTCAAAAATCATGGATATCTTTTCTGTGTCCTGTGGTGGATAAGCACAACGTGTTGAAGCTTAATCAGATCATGATGCTCATCCATCACAGAATGTATTCTGGACAGAGAGGCAGACAGGCATTTTTGGACAATGCAGAAGAATCCTGAAAAAAATCTTCAAGCAGTGGATGGTTAACAGAACGATTGTTACAAATTGGTTCAATACCATCAAGGGAGCGACATGCCCACCATCACCTTCATTACCAGGATGTTCTTAAGAGTCATCTTCCAAAGAGAGGATTTTGTTATACATCTTCAAATCCAAACAACAGAATGAAGGCACAGCTGCATCTTGCATTGACATGATTAAAGGTCTATATCCAGTGTATTACACAACCCATTTGTGTCAGGGGATGAAGAAAAGAAACAGAAGAGGAACCCACTAGTTTTTCCCCAACCCAGCAGCCACAGAAAACACAATCTACACTCTCAAGTACTCTGCAACACCCTCTCAGACTACTTCCACAGCAATATTGCCACCATCTCCTCTACCTTTGTCCTCTAACCCACTGCTCTTAACCTCAACAGTCTTGACCAATCAGCACCCACCATCCAAACGAACATCACTTTATCTCTGCTCACCACTCTGACCACCACAGCCATCATGTCATCAGCTCACTCCAGAGCACCCACCGACCCCTGCCCCCACCATCTTTGCAAACTCAGAACTGACCCTATCAGCGCAGAACTCACCAGCAACACCAACCCCTCCATCACACGGCAGCCTTCCTGGACAGATGGAAATGCACTAAGGTCAGACAAAGAAACCCTCTGCCAACCCCCAGCAAACTCTAAAATGATTGACTGATCTCCCTGCTGCTCCCCTGCCTGGCCAAAGTCCTCAATAAGGCCATCAACAAACAGCTTACCTTATACCTGGAACAAAACCACCTGCTTGACACCTCCTAATCAGGATTCTGTGCCTACCAAAGGGCTGAGACCAGCCTTATCCCTGCCACAGACAATATCAGAAACCTCCCTGATTGTAGATAGACTGTGGCCCTGATCCTCCTTGCCCTCTCTGCTGCTTTTGACACCATTTCCTACCACACCCTCATCAACAGACTACAACATCTGCATTCCGCAAAATGCCCTCATGTGCATCACCTGTTTCCTCATTAGACACACACGGAGCATTCGGCTGTCTCCCTTCACCTCCAAACCTAAAGACATTTTATGCAGCATACCCCAAGGATCATCCCTCAGCCCCACCTTGTCAAAACATCTACTTGACCCCTCTCGCAGACATCATTAGATCCACAACACTTAACTCATCTTTTCACTCACCGATGACCCCTCCACTACCAGAATCAACTTCTGCGACGCCATGACCAAAGTAATCAACTGGATGAGAGACAACTGAGTTAAACTCAACTCAGACAAGAGAGAAGTACTGATCTTTGGGAAGAATACAATATTATGGGACCAAAGCGAATGGCCAGCAGAAATTGGACAAACACCCACACCTAAATGGCATGCATGCATCCTAGGCATTATCCTCGACAGCATACTGACCATAAAACAAAAAGTCAACAAAGTCGCTTCCTCCTCATTTAACATCCTTCACACACTCTGTAGAATCAGATGGATCCCAGTCAACAACAGAAAGACCATCACCCAGACCCTCGTCACCAGCCGTGTAGTCAATGGCAACGCTCTCAACACCGGCATCTCCACCCAGCTCCTCAAAGGACTCCAGATCATACAAAATGCTGCAGCCAGACTCATTCTGGACTTCCCCAAATGGACCCACATCACCCCCTACCTCAGAAACCTCCACTGGCTCCCCATCCAGTAGAGATACCAGTTGAAGATCCTCACACACAGCTTCAAAGCTCTGCACAATTAAGGACCGGCCTACATCAACCAAAGATTGAACTTCCACCTACCCGTAAGACATCTCCACTCCTCCTCACTAACCCATGTGCACACTTCTCTGCATCCATCACTGCTACAGCGGGGACCGTTCCTACTCCTGCATCTTTGCCAAGACCTGGAAAAACCTACACCTCCATGTTCGAACAGCACCCTCCCTGCCAGACTTCAGGAAGAAACTTAAGACCTGGCTGTTTGAGAGAGACGACCCACAGTGCCCAGATACCCCTAGGGGTGATAGTGCTGCCCTATACAAATGCTGATTGAATGATTGATTTGATTGATTAGCAGCTGAGCATGCCAGTTCAACAGTATTATAACTCAATCCAGTGGCCAATTCCTCACCAGAAAATTATATTGTAAAGGTATAAATGACTGTGGGGCATATTCACAAGAAACCATTGCCAAGTCAATGGCACTTTATCACAGCCAAAGTTGAGATAAATCCATCACCCCATTCACAAGCTGGTGTTAACAGCCCACAACACCAGTTTACCCACGATAGCAGCTGCAAAAAACATCGCCACAGAGGACCCGCACAACTATCGCTAATGAGATGCAGAGTGGGCGTTCCCGTGCCAAAAGCTGCAGCCACATCACACCACAACATTCACAACGACCAGCCACATCGGCGATAAAAACACAAAACAGGCGCTAAGGTGCGTTAGCACCAGGAAATCTACACCTGCTCTGACCTGCTGTAAAGTCGGATGACAGCCTACACCACAAAAGGGAGACCAGCCCAGGGCCACACCTGAAGGGCAACAGAAGCCATGGAGACACCCAACATGCGGCCCAGACACCCAAGAGGGCCAAAACATCCACCGACACAACCCCCAGGACCACCCCTCCCTGGCACCCCCCGACCAAAGACATACCACATCAGCTACACCCAAACATGCACAAAATAATCCGCCTGACCTCGCACAATCACAACTGGTGACATGCATGTGTCGACACAGAAAAGAGCAGCACACATTCACTTTCGAAGCAACAAATGAAACTTTATTAAAATGAACACTGAAATGAAATGAAGACACATGGCGGCTCCCCTCGGGACAATCCATAGGTCCCAGCCTGCAAGACAAAAATCATGATGAGAAGGTGAGTCCTCTGCACATCAAAGGACAGAGAGAGAGAGAAGGGGAGAGAGAGGAAGAGAGGGGGAGAAAGAGAGAGAGAAGAAGAGAGGGGGAGAGAGAGAAGAAGAGAGGGAGAGAAAGAGAGAGAGAGAAGAAGAGAGGGGGAGAGAGAGAGAGAAGAAGGGAGGGGGAGAGAGAAGAAGAGAGGGGAGAGAGAGAGAAAAGAAGAGAGGGGGAGAGAGAGAAGAAGAGAGGGGGAGAGAGAGACAGTGCAGCCCCTGAGCACCGAGGCCACACTACTCACCTGCTGCCACTGGAGTGTCTCCAACCACATGCAGGTATGTATCGCAGTTCACCAGGTCACACATCTGAGTCAGAGCCGCCAGCTGAAACAAAGTCCAGATACATGACTGGAACAGAACACACCTGCACAAGACAACAGCGCCTGCCCGCCCATGCACACCCAGGCAGAGGTACCCCAACCCCTCCCGCCGCCCATCGGAGCATGCCCATCCATGCTCAACCAGGCAGAGGCACCCAACCCCTCCCGCCGCCCATCAGAGCATGCCCACCCATGCACACCCAGGCCTCTCTGCTCACCTTCTGCCACCGGCGTGTAGACCGGAGGTCCCACCAAGTGCCGCTGCAAGCCAGAGGCCTGGGGCCTGCGGACATGGCACCCTCCACACCATGCAGTCACGCTCTGCAGGCCACCAGGTCTCACGTCTGATGCTGGGTCTTGATTACTCCATGGCAGAGGACATACCAGTGCACCCTGCACCATCGCAGGCTGCACACCCGCTCAGCCCAATGGGTGCCACTAACTCTGTGATCCAGGAAGCGACGCCACGTGGCAGTAGGCCCGCTCTGCCCGCTGGCTCTGGCCTACACTGCGGTCCAGCAGGGCACACAAAACTTGAGCTGTCGGGACCGCCAGGACGGGGCATCATCGCAGGCTGCACACTTGCTCAACAGCTGAAGTTGCCACTGACTCAGTGCACCCAAAGTCACCGTCCCATGGCGGGGTGCCTGTGCCGGCCGCAATGCTCGAGTGCCACTAACCCTGTGCAACCCCAGTCAGCGCCACGTGGTGGCAGGCCTGTGCCGGCCGCAAGGCCTCGGGTGCCACTAACCCTGTGCAAGCCCAGTCAGTGCCACGTGGCGGTAGGCTTGTGTCGTGCGCCAGGCCTCAGATGCCACCAACCCTGTGCACAACGACTCATGGGCCCTTTATGAATGAGAAGCGTGGAGCGGCCGTCATCCAGTCACCACCGGAAGAGGGGAATGTGACGTCGTTGGCCCCTTATGTTGGTGGAGTCACATGGCCAGTGACGCCTGTGCTGGATGGGTTTTGTGTGTGTGCAAACCTGCCCTCAGGGAGTGGCTGTGACATGCTGACGACTAGACCAGTGACCTGCACACCACCAGCGAGTACGCCTGCGATGGGTAGCAATGATGGCCCCCCCTCAGTGCGTCATCGGAGTGGTCTGGCTTGCCGTACGCCGGACCAGTGCAGGGCTTGCCACAATGACTTGTGGGCTCAGGCGTGGTCCAGTCCATGTCCGGACAAGGAAGTGATTGATGCGTGTGTTCCTGTTGTAGTGTTCACGGGACCAGGTACACCAAATGCAATGCCGCACCCTCTGACTCGCATCCCACAGGATGAACATCATTGATGCAAGGGAAGGCACTGTCCCCACATTCATCCACACAGCCATACCTGAATGATGTAAGACATGACACAGCAGTGCGTCACTGGATGTTTATTTGCACATCCAGTGCAGTCCTGCAGCTGGAGCGGTACAGGTCAATGCTGAGCACACTACACAATATGGGCCCGTGGAGGGCCAGCCAGAGTCCATCCGGGATGACATGTACTGCGGAAGAGAAAGGGTACAGTCCGCTGTCTGTCTGCCGTGTCATTGGTCGTCGAACAGGATGTGGCTGTCCATGTCGCTATCCAAGGTGAGTGAATCGGAGTGTATTGGGGGTCAGTGGAAGGTCATGAGGCCATGTGCGGCACCAAGCAGAAACAGGCCAGGTGGCTGAAATGAATGCTAGTGCCTCCTGATCACAAACCCATCTACGTCCTTGTCCCCGGATGTGTGCCCTCCCCCCCCCTGTGGGTGTTGCAGTCCCGGCTGCAGCACTGTGTGCCACTGACACATCAGGGGCCTGGGTGAATACGTCTGCCGCACTGTGAGGCACTGACACACCAGGGGGCGGGGATGTGGATAGTGTGGGGGCAGCAACATTCATCAGCGCCACGCCTTGCGCCGGTAATGCCATGATGAGGTCTGCAGGGCATGATAGATCCCAGCTACATTCCGATGATGTGCAGTGGTGGCTGCCATCCTTTCTGCCTCCGTATGCACCATGTCCTCCATGAGCCACTGTATGTGTGGCAGCTCACGGCTGGTATCGCTGGAGCCACTCAGAGCAGACAGCTGTTCTACTCTCCGCGACATGACTCCAGCAATGTCAGTCAGGGCTCGTTGGAGATCATGGGCCGGACATAGACACCCAAGAATGGCGTCCAGTTTGGCAGCCATGAGTTCAAACCCCACCCACACCTGCTCAGCCGTCTCCCTCTGGCCCTCCAGCACACGGCGTTGGAAGGGCATTTGTGGTTCCTGGGGGACTTGGGAGGGTGTCGGGGCTGTGGGTGCCTCCTGCTGGGTGTTTTGGGTGGTGGGTGGGGTCTCCTCGATGTAGCTGAGCTGCCCTGATCCTGGAGGTGAGTCGCGGATGAGGTCAATGATGACTAGGATGGCTTGTGCGTCGAGGCTGGTGTTGTCCTCTTCATCATCAGTGAAGAGTGGCTGGGGCTGCTCTGCAGGAGGTGTTGACGATGCCCCTGCGATGTGAAGGGGAGATGGTGTAGTACAATGTGTCCACATGTATGTAGCCGCATGGTACAGGTTGGCATTCTGACAGCATGGCATTTTATATTGTGACAGTCTGTGGGTCTGTGCGAGTTGCCAGGGTCATTGTGGGTGTGTACTGTGCCCTGCTTGGTCATGCATGTGGGCCATTGTGGTCATCTCCACCCGTCCCCCCAGTAACTGGTGGTCACTCACTCTGTTGCGGTTGTGTTGTGTCCTGTCGAGCAGTGTCCGGTCCCCCGACTCCAGCCACAGTATCCACACTGATGACTGTTGCCACCAGTTCCTCCATGTTATCCAGCA
The DNA here is from genome assembly GCF_964204655.1 of Triturus cristatus. NCBI lineage: Eukaryota > Metazoa > Chordata > Amphibia > Caudata > Salamandridae > Triturus > Triturus cristatus. The sequence continues at coordinate 1,075,113,630 of NC_140591.1, read as the reverse complement.
CGAGCTGTGGTGCTGGGCCCCCACCTCCGGTCTGCATTGCTGCCTTCTGTTTGGTGGAGAGTTTCTCCTTGGTCTTCTGCTTGATGTCATTCCATCGCCTCTTGACCTCGTCCATTGTCCTCTTGTTCTCTCCAACAGCAATCACCTTGTTGACAATGTCCTGCCATATTCCAGTTTTGGTGCCCAATGACATGTTGGAGGTGAGGAAGAGTTGTTGATAGTGTTCCATCACCTCCGTGACTATGATCCTGTTCGCCTGCGGACTGAACTTCGTCTTCCTTGTCTTCTTGTCCTTGCCCTTCCCTGTCCCCGATGTCCCGGGCTGGTCATCCGGGGTGCTTGCGGGGTTGCGCTCATCCTCTGCGCCTGCTCCAGCTGCCTCCATGGTGCCTGGGTGTAGGTCAGTTTGTGTGGGTGCTTTTTCTACTTTTATGGTGATTTTTTCGGCCTGCCAGGTGTGTGTTGCAGGCCTGCCGCTGCTTATCGCTAATTTCCTCATCGTGCTTTGGCCCATCACATGTTATTTGGTGTTGTGGTTTGTGTTTTTCTCTCCGTCGTGGTGGTTGTATTGCGCACATTGTCCACGGTGTCGGCGGACTATTGCATGGTACCGCCTTGTTGTGAATTCCACGTTGACACAGGGTTATTTTCCCGTGATGGGCAGCGATGTTGGAAGTTGCGTTGTGCTACTCTTGCGGTAGTTATCACACGTTCTTGTAAATATCCCCCTAAGATTTAGATTGATTGGTTGCATCCAGCCCTAAAGAAGCAATAGCTCAAAGTTTGCATATTTAAAGATGGGGACGGCTGGGTGTGTGCTTGCATGCATATCTCAACTGCAAAACAATCAAAAGCTCATTGAATCTTTATAAGACAATAAATGACAGCATGTACATCGAGATGCCAACATAATCAAAGTGTTCACACTGTACTACACAGAGCTATATATCAAGGATCTTACATAGCATCTGGACCATCTTTCACCAAGTACTGTTTGCAAACATGTAAGTTTCTGGTTAGTAACTTGGGGACCTAGTCACAATTTGAATTTTGTAGTACTTTTGCTGCTGTACAATTGTACTATTCAGTTAGAAAAATAAAAACTATTCACAAACCTAGCTGCAGAGGTCTGCATCTTCACTTTTCCTTTCTTTTCTGGATTGAGATCTCCGCCACGACTGTGGAGAACTCCACACACATTTGTAAACCTTTTAGTAGTAAAGGTAAAAGGGACAGGATGTGGCTGTAAAAAGGGGCTCTTGACTAAATAGATGGGATTTAAGAAAGAGGAAGGAGGGGTTTAGGGACAGCTCAGGATGGTTTAAGAGAGGGATATGCACCCACGCATGAAACAGTAAGCCCATTTCTATTCACAAACTGCACCTCTGAAAGCCACAGCTAAAAAGGTCCCAAAACAGTTGGAAATGACTCCAACTCATACCTGGAGCAAATCCAGCACTACATATGGCCAATCACTTGTATTGCAAAACCCTCCCATAGAATATAATGGAGACAGGGACCTCAAAACAGCCCTCATAGTAGCAAGTAATGTTAATATAAACAAAGTTTTTTCGATCCTTTTTAAAATAGGTATATATATATATATATTTATTGAGTTCAATACATGTACGCGGGTGTGTAAAAAAAAATATATATATGTATATAAATATATATATTTATATTTTCAGTATAATGGTATCAGCAATCAGTTTAATAAAAAATGGTAACACAATGAAAATAATTGACCTAATGTTTTTGTAGCTTTTAGTAGAGAAAAAAATCTAATTAATTGTACCCATTCTACACATAACTTTAAAGAATTTTCAAAACATAATAAGTAAATATAAACATTTGACTTTAGGTGGATTTTTAAAATAAATCAATAAAAATAAATGTAAATTAATATATTTAAATTAATTAAATATTAAGTTAATTGCATTGTAGCATTTATTTATTTTGCTCTACATTAAAAATAAATCTATAACATTAATTTATATTAATATTTTCCTCAAAAATGTTTTCACTAATTTTGTTTTTAACATTTAATACACTTTTAAAATGTTCCTTCTACATTACCATAGATAATCTAGTAGTATCTTTATACTTGTAACTTTGGCTCCTCCCTTTCTTCAGGAGGTAGAGACATGCAAGTTTACAAGTTGTAGTTAATTTACACTCAGAAATGATGAATAACCAATACATTAACTAGGAAGTGTAAGAATATATTTACACAACAATCAATCAATTTATTAAAATTGTTTTAGACCTCTAATGAGATCAACAATATAAACCTCTTATAAAAAGAACAATATTATAACAATAATTCCAATAATTCATAGGTTATATTTTATAATAGTTTCAGAAAACATTTGAAATTTAAAAAAAGATTATAACATGCATGTTCATTCAATGAAGACGTTATAAAAAAGCTAAATTCATCTACTCGTTATTTTGAACTGAGAGTATAGTAGATCTAGCTAGTGTTTATGAGGTTCTACAATTGCTGGGCAGATATATATTGTGTGTCTCATATCTCGCTTTCCTCCCCAAAATAAATGCCACATAGCTAAGGGGGTTTTTTTTGTCTGCCCATTTAGTTATGTGGGCATTCAGTGGTAAAAAGCCTAACCTTTCCTTTAGTATTAGTCCTCTTACACTGTACTCCAAGAATGGAAATTGGTATATTTGGGCTTGCCTTTAGCATACTATGTTTGGAAAGGTCTTATATATTTGCAGGTTTTATAAGGTCTTATATAATTGCAGATTAGTGAAGTGTTCGCTATCTGGGATTTAACTTAGTGTTGGGACTGTGCTTTAAAAAAATATTTGCTGTGTGGGAGATCATAGCTGCAGATATTACATTTTCATTCCTATCTTTCTAGTGCAAATTTGAGTTTTACTCTGAAGGTATAGTTTAAATTCCAATTTGGTAAAAGCTGTATAATGTTATATTTCCCTAAGAAAACCACCAAGTGTGTGAATTATGTAGTAAGATCAGCAAATATTTTATTTTTGCAATTGGTGGGGCACATAAACTGGCCAGTGCATGTTCCAGTGGCAAGGCCTGGGCTGAAACTGCTGGACTTCCTGTATAGAATTCTCAGAGGATCTTGCCTTCATATACATTTAAATAAGACAATTTGTCTATGGGGATTTATTCAAGTGCATAGGTAAGAGATGGTGGAATTTGTACTTTATAGGGGCCCTCTAAATGCATGAAAAGTCTCCGCCCTACAGAATTATCAAACTTATTTAGTGCACCAAGATGTGTTAATGTCTGGTTCCCTAGTTTCAAAGAATGTTGTTTATCACCATGGTTCTGAAAGATTGTTCTGCCCAAATAGGTGTATGCCATAGCCCTTTCTAATCTGGTACCACCTATATACCAACTATAGGATTTGCAATGCGTTCTACCCTTAAAAGCAACCATCTTAGTTTTGGAGATGTTCATTTTGAGAAAGTTATTCTTGATATATGTACTTAGTATGTTTAGTTGGCACTGCAATTGAATCAGAGTTATATCAAAGATGACTATGCTATCTGCAAACATCAATAGATGGGGAGCACAGGACGATATATTTAGAGGGATATTTTTGACTTGGGTAAATTGGGATAGCAGATCATATAGGAAAAGGGAGAACAAAAGGGGAGCTAGTATGCACCCCTGTTTCAAGCTATTCCTTGTCTTTTGGTGTAAGCCTTTACCACCACCCCCCTTCAGTACTCTGTACCACGTGGAAGGGTGTCAAGAAATTAGCAATCTTAAAAGATTCATGGGATGCAAAGCTTTACTCCTCAGCGTTGGCCCACCTTCTCAGTCGAATGCTGCACAAAAGGCGATAAAAGCAGTAAAAATTATTTGGGATTTCAAAATTTCATATTTGTGAATCAGTGTTTGTACGATCTCAATATTGTCTATTACTGAATGGTTGGATCTGAATCCAGATTGTTCAAGGAGAATTATTCCTTTTTCATGTGCCCAATCTTGCAAGTGTTCAAAGATGTATCTCGCAAAGATCTTTCCTTTTGTGTCAAGGAGGGCAATCTGCCTGTAGTTAAAGCAAAGACCTTTCTTATGCAATGGAATCACCTGGATCATCTTTCAAGACCTGCACTGGAATTTGGTATGAGCCAATTGGTCCGGGGTCTATTGATTTTTTTTTATATAGATCGCTCTTTGTTTACTTGTATTTGGCATATTCTCCTCAGACCATTGATTTAGGCCTTCATGGGGTAGCAAAGGGAGCTCCTTCTGTGTATACAACACTACTGCCAGCATATAGCTTAACAATATAGTCTATAAAAAAAATATAGTATAAAAACAATAATTTGCATATTTTGACCCACAATTTAATGCAAATAATCCCCAAAACTGCTTTTCACCAATTGTGCTCAACTATCTTTTTTTGGACATATTTCTATCTTTTCCCTTTTTTTCCTCAGATGTGGAGTTCCTTATTCCTGGCTGTAGCATGCTGTACAATTTGTTTCTGCATAAGCTTGTTTTTTTCTGCGTATAGTTACCACTGGCAATAATGACTTTAAATGTAGCATAAGAAGCCATCCAAGAACAGGGAGTAGGCAAGGTTTCTGGGACAGACAGAATATCTGATGAGGTGTACAAACTGTAGGCAGAAGTGCCTTCTCTTTGTTAAAGTGACTGAAGAAATCATTTCTAATGGCTGGGCCCCAGATACCTGAAAGGACCTTTGACATTTTTGTGTTTTTAAAGAAGGAGAAGGATCTTCTGGAATGCAAGTCCAAACACCAAATATCACTACTGAACGTATGCCAGTACATTTATTTGACGATATTGGCCCAGAGGTTGGCAAATGTTTCAGAGGAACTGATGTCTCAATTTCAACATGGATTTGTTGCATGATAAAACACTATCTCCCCCACACCCTTAGCCACATGCAGATTGATTGAGCTCAGAATTTAGAAGAGCCTATGGCGACTACTATTGAATGAATGAAAAACATTTGATTGAATATTTTTACAGTTTCTGTGGGATATAGTGCGGGCAATAAACCTTAGCTTGACATTTATCAATTGAATCAAATTGTAAAAATCGTAAGGCTCCTATTGAGATATTGTCACATCCTTTTTAGGTTCTGTGGGGCAACCCAAAGGGTAGAAATATCCGTGGAACATTTTATTTCAACATCACCAGCAGTCATCCCTCCAGTAAGAGGGCCTAATTAGTCAATCTAGATCTTTTCTTGTTGTGTTGGCAGTGACCTACAGAGTGTAAGATAAGACAGAAAAAACACAGAAATACAATCATGTTCATTTAAGGCACTAAATTTATCAAACATACTTTTACATTGGTTTGCTTTTTATTAACTTCCAATGGTGCGGATTGGCATCTTGTTGAAAGTGTTTCTGCATCACAACTGTGATTGAAATACTGTCCAACATATTCCTAGTGTATGGAATGTAAAACTTAATCAGGTGGTTCAGATATCCGTTACCTGGTGAGTATTGTTTTTTATATTATTGTTTTGAAAACTGTATGTTACTTTTTCTTTGGCCATCACTTAAATATGTGTGATGGAATTAAGATCCATAAGGAACATAGTTTTCTTTTTTTAGCCCAAATTACTCAATCCACTATAGTATAGACTCAGCCACTCTGGGGCCTGCGTGCCTCAATGAGACAAGGAGCTACCGGTGTAGATCGGAATCTGGTGGCTGAACAATCTGGGGCTAAGGTCCTGGCATGCCTCCGATGCTAAGCCTGAAGCAGGGTGGTGGAACTAGTGGTAATAGCCGCCTAACTTTTGAGGAGCAGCAGTTTGGACCTTGCTTGGGGTGCTCAAGTGGCTATTGAGAACTGTGGCAGTTGTTGTGCAGCCCACTGAGACCTAAAGGCAATGCTGCTGTGTCTGCACTTGCTGGTACCTGGCCAGTGGGCTGAAGAGCCCAGTCCATCTTGTGTATTGGCTCAGACCTTGACATTTTATTAGGCCTGGGTGGAGTTTGTAAAGTTCTGCTATGCAGAATGCTGCGAAGTGCTGAACAAACTCCGCCGTCCTACGCAAAGTTCCGCGAGCGGGGGAGTGCAGTAAAAGTCACGCTGCTTGCACTGATTTTTAGCACCTAGATTTGTCCCACACTGTAAAATCAATGCAAACGGCACCTCGTGCAACACAAGAGGGTGCTGCTTCTTTCAGCCACTTGAGAAGATGTTCTACTCAAGCAGTAGCTTCCTCAATGCGAGCAGCAGTATTCTCAACGTGAGCAGCAGCGACTTGCTGCAACTGCCCGCGTTGAGAAATCTCTCCTGGAGGTGGTCTAGCATTTGTTTTTTCTCACTAGCCAACTTCACATTGGTGAGCTGCGAGGGAAGACAAACTCTGCTCCGTGTCACTTTACTGAGTTTTTTGGAACTCAGCGCAGAGTGGGCATAACTCTGCAAACTCCACTGGCAAAGTGGAATTCGTCTCTCACACCTACTTTTTATATCTGCATCGATAAAAATGTGCCCGGAAAATATAAATATACTAACCACACCACAATGCTGCAGTCTCTTTTGGAAGGAGAGCAGAGGGGCGGACAGTGGAGCTCCCTGGTAGCGTGCTGTGAGCCTGGCACTGCCTGGCGCTATACACCCCTCAGTGATGGTCACTGAATAGCGCTGGATGTCCTATACCTCAAAGCAGTGCTATGGGTAATTCCAACCCTTCTCAACCCTCAGGTGACACAGCTGCAGGTGATAGTGATATGGATGATGTGGAGGAAAAAACTATTCTAGTAAACATCAAGCACAGCCTGCAGTCTATTGATAACAAGATAGACACTTGTTCACTCTCTTTAACCATATAAAAGAGAGGTTGAACAAGTTCACGGAGCACATAGATATGTAAAAGAGGTGTGTCTCAGACATAGAAGATGACCTTAATGGCGATGGAGGGAGTCGAACCAATAATGAAGACCTTGAGGAATGCTCGAGAAGGAATAATGTTCCCATCCTGGAGCTTGCGAATCAACGAACATGGGCCAAATGGAAAATTTAATTGAAAAGCTCCTCATGACCCTGTTTGAGGACAATACTTTTTCTCCCATTTTCGATGTGGAATGAGGTTATCAATCTGTGGCTCCGAAACTGCCTCCTGGGGTACCACCTTGCCTAGAGGTTTCACGGATGTTTACTACAGAGATCGTGATCCGACTTTGCAGCTGGCAAGAGAAAAAGTAGTTTGTAATTTGAGAGCTCAAAGATTGCTTTCTATCTGGACTTTATTATAGCAGTGCAGGAGCTGCAGAGGGTTTTTGCTACAATTAAAAAACAGTGCCAGCAGGCCAGTTTTGAATATGCCATGCTTTACCCTGCAAGCCTTAAGATGAAGGATAATGGCAAGCTCCGCTGTTTCACAGGATCTCAACATGCCAAACTTGTTCTTAAGACAGATATTTGTGGGCCGACCTCGTGGGTTGCAGATTCTCCAGATGACCAGCAGGATAGACCATTCCACAGCATCATATAACACTACAACATTATCATTTCATATTATATCCCCTAAGGAGGCCTCTGCAAAATTAACTATTCTTCTTTCTCTTGCGAGTAGGATCAGTGTGCCGAACATGGCACACGGCTGCGAGCTTGCCATGGATGTGCTAGTTCCGCATTCCCATGTAGGTATCTCGCCTCAATGACATACTATACCAACATCACCTCACTGATAGATGTGCCAGACCGCATGGATGCCCTTTCTAGGAGGGCTGACAGGCTATGTACATTAGCTGGACAACAGATGAGATGGCCTGGTGTCATCAGCTGCAATTTCTAGAGACCCCTAGTGGAACCAAAATGTAAAATGTTATATGGGCCTATTGCCCTTCATTCTTATGAGGATGATTGGTTGAGGATCTTTTGGAAAGGGGGTTTATTACACTGAGGACTGAAGTTTTCAGAGTAGGAGGAGAGGGAGAAATGGGAGGCTTATTTGCTTCACTCTCAATCAATCAATCAAGTTTCTTGTAAAGTGCGACTATTCACCCATTTGGGTTTCAAGGCGCTGAGTGGCGGGGGTTGGGTCTGTTGTTCATTCGAAGAGCTAGGTCTTGAGGTCCTTCCTGAATCCTTATCCAAGTTCACGATGAATTATATGACAAATTTCTTTCTACCTGTCATAATGTTTAAACACAGAGCATATAAAACAGCTGTCTCTTTTTTGTCCACTGATGGCTGTGATCACTCTCCTATAAGCATTTTATGAAGGAAGCCTGACCAGCACACACACTAAATCTTGATGATTGTATGGAATATCAGGGGGCTTAATAACCCGAGAAAGGCATGATACTTACATTCTTAAATAGACACAATGGTGACATTGCCTACTTGCAGGAAACTCATTTAGCAATGGAATTTGAAAAACGGTTTGCTGTTACCTAGGAATCCCACAGATACTTCTCTTTATTCAACTCCCGTTCCAGGCAGGTGGGGATGCTAACTAGACTCACTATAAACTTTTGTCATCTAAAAACAGTTGCAGATGAGGAGAACACATTTTTAGTTTCAAAAGAGAACTTTATTTAAAAGTAAAGAGGTGTCAGTATACAATATATGTGATTGATCATCAAACAATACATCACAAATATATTCCAGCATAAATACGTGAATGAAAATGAAGAATAATAAGCAGTACAATGAGAAAGTAAGGAAGAAAATTATATATATTTACATAATAGTTAGAGGAATAACTAGAGGATCTATGGAGGTTTGAGTACCTCTCGTTGGGAAGGATTTAGTAAGGAGTGTTGTTTGGCGCAAGTATCAAAGAATGGTAACCATAACTGAATTCTTTTAGTAACTATTAGTGTGGGTGAGTTGGAGAACGTATCCAATCTATGATTGTGGCATATATCATACCACCAGGCCTTATATGAAATTTTTGTGAAGTCTTTCCAATTTCTTGTTATTTGTTGAAAGGCGACTGCTATTAATAAATTAATCGCATTATTATCCCAAACTGGTGAAAGACTACCTAAAAAGATGTTTGTTACAGAAAGTGGGGCATGTGTGCCAAAAATTGAATTAATTTGAAACCAGACACGTTTCCAAAAATTATATACTGGTGAACATGAGAATAACATATGAAACAAATCGGCGTTTGGAGATGTGCAAGACCAGCAGGTGTCTGGTGTATTAGGAAATCGTTTGTTTAGGGCTTGTGGAGACAACAGAAGCCTATTATATATATAAAACAGTGTTTATGTCAAACTAGCTGCTCTTGAGGATTTGCGTATTTTAGTCCAAATATTATTCCACAATGTTAAAGGCCACACTGTATTGAAATCCCTCTCCCATGCCTCTTCAACGCTTGATTTCTGTCTCAATGTGTCAGTGGATTGGAAAAAGGCATATAAGGTTGATGCTTTAGGTTGAGTGTGTAAAAGAGTGGATAGATCTTTATGCAAGTGAGTGGTGTGAGCTTTGGAAGCCTTGTTCAATAACTGCATGTATATATCAAGTACAATTTTACATACAGTGTAATATTTAGAAATGAAGGAGGTGGGTAGGGTGTATAACTGTTTAAGGGAAGAAAAAGAAAGAAATTCTTTATTTAAGAATAGTTGGTGGATCCATATTAAGCCACGTTGTCTCCACGTTTTCCAGTAAAAGGGTTTGTTACATATTAATAGGGTTTTATTGTGCCACATGGTTGAGTTTAAAAAAGAGTCAAAAGTATTATGAGATAAGGGATATACAGGGCTCAATATTTGGAAGTAAGCTTAAACAAAGGAGTGGATAGTGTTTGGGGTTTACGGGAGAAGGAAAGGTATTCTTGAAATGAAAAAGGAGAGAGAAACGAAAGTTCAACAGATGTCCTTAGGGGATAATCTTCCGCAGAATCAAGAAACCAGTAGGAGGCTTGTTGCAATAGGAAAGCTTTGTGATAAGCAGAGAAATTGGGAAAATTGACTCCTCCTTCAGCTTTGGGACGTGTTAGCTTAGAAATAGACATTTGTGATTTCTTTTTGTTCCATAAAAAAGAAGTTAGTACTGAGTTGACAGATTTAAATACTTTAGTAGATATGGGGACTGGAATGTTGGAGATGGTATATAAAACTATAGGGGATAGCATCATCTTGATAGTATCCAGGCGGCCCCACCAGGATAAATAAAGGAGATGCCATTTAGTTGTGAGCTCTGAATTTTTTTGAATGCAATTGTTCATGCATAAAGTTACTGTGCCTTTAATAGTTGGTGTAAAATTTAAACCCAAATATTTGATATGAGATGGCTTCCAGGTAAAGTTAGTTGAGGAGAAATTAGCTTTAAAAGTATATTTAGTCAAGGGTAAGATTTCACATTTATCGCTGTTTAGTTTGTATCCTGAAATTAGTGAAAAAGAATGGACTTCCTCTAAGAAGGCAGAGATCGATTCATTGAGGTTTGAAATGAAAAGCAAAATAGCGTCAGCATACGCTGCAAGTTTAACATTGGTTGTGGGGGTCTGAAAACCTTTTATTTGTGCATTTTGACGAATTTTTGAGATAAAGAGTTAAAGGGCCAAATTGAAAAGAAAGGGGATAGGGGACATCCCTGACGCACCCCTCTGCCAAGGTCAAAGAATGGTGATATTAGACCATTAGCACATACAGAAGCGCGAGGATTAGAATATAATAGTGAGATTAGGGAAATGAAGTTTGGGCCAAAACTGAACCTTTTGAGGGTATAAAATAGGTATTGCCATTCCACTCTATCAAATGCTTTTTCTGCATCTAGTGCTATAGCTGCAAGGGAATGATTCAAATGTGAAGCTTTAGATAGGATGTTGAAAAAAAGTATTGTATTGTCTTCTATAACTCGTCCTTTCACAAAGCTGGACTGTTCCTTACCAAATATTTTTGGAAGATAAGGGTCTAAGCATAGGGCTAGTGCTTCAGAAAAAATCTTGTAATCTATATTGACCAACGAGATGGGTCTAAAGTTCTTACAATACTTAGGATCCTTTCTTTCTTTAGGTATTAAACATATATGAGCATTAGAGAAAGAGCCACCAGATTTTTTTTAAAGAGTAAAAGGATTCAGAAGGTGTAGTTTAAGCATTAATAAATTGGAGAAATGGAGAAAGAATTCAACAGTGAAGCTGTCTGGCCCAGGTGCCTTGTCTTTTTTAAGGTGTTTGAGTGCATCCAAGAGTTCTTGTTGTGTTATCTCAGTTTCCAGGAATGATAGATCAACAGAGAGCTGTTGTGGTTTTTGTATGGTTGAGAAAAAGTGTGAAAGCGTATGGTCTGTAGGATTTGTTTTGGAAGAATATGTTTTTTTGTAAAATAAAGCAAATTAATTTAAAAGTTCCACATCTTTGAACTTTAAAGTAGAACTATCATTGTAAATAGAATGAATATTCAATTTGTTATGCTTAGTTTTTAAATGGTTGGGCAAAAGTTTCCTGCTTTATTTCTACCACCATAAAATTTAGCGCTAGATTTCAATAAATATAACGAGGCATTATCTGTTGATTCCTTATTAAACTGTAACTTTGCTTGTATAAGGGCATTAAGAACATCTTTTGAATTGGATGTGTAAAAAGAATGATCCAGTCTCTTAATGTCTTGGAATAATGAATGTGTACGATTACGAGCAATACTACGTTTCTTTGCCACATAAGTTATAATAAAATCCCTTGCTGAAGCTTTAAAGGCGTCCCAAATAGTTGAAAACTGTAGGGATTTAGTTTGATTTATAAGGAAATAATCAACAAAAAAGGCATTAAATGAGGAAGAAAACTCTGGATCAAGAAGAAGAAAATTGTTAAATCGCCACCTTCTAGGAGCATTAGTCTTGGGTAAAATGTCTAAATCAATTGAAATAGGAGAGTGATCTGATAATAATATAGGTCCTATTTCTGCGTACATAAGTGCTTGCGAAATGTTATGAGATACAAAAAATAATCAAGTCTTGATTGAGAATGATGCACTGGGGAATAAAAGGTGTATTCTCTTATAGTCAGATTGCATAATCTCCAAGCATCAAGAAGTTTATGCTGTGTAATCGTATGGATAAAAAATTTGTGTGTCTTGTTGGGGATGAATGAGGCTTTAGAGTTTCGATCTGTGAAAGGATCGAAAATCTGGTTGCAGTCACCTGCCAGTATAAAATTATCTTCCATGTGAAGAGTGATCTTCTTAGCTACTGAAAGCCAAAAAGAGGAGTCACCACCAGTAGGGGCATAAACATTGAAAAAAGAGACTGGAACATCCTTCAACATCAACTTAACAATAAGCCAACGACCATCTGCATCTGATTCTTGTGAAATGAATTTAAAATGAAGAGATTTACGAAACAATATCATAACTCCATTACCTTTGCCATCACCACTGGAATAAAATATTTCTCCTATCCCACTTTTTTTTAGTTTTAATGACTCATTTTCTGTGAGATGAGTCTCTTGCAAGAATACTATATCTGCAATTAACTTAGCTAAATGACATAGGACCATTTGTCTTTTTATGGGGGAGTTTAGCCCTCTATCATTCCACGATACTAATTTTAACGGCATAACGGGTTAGGGAGAACAGACAATTATGAGAATAACCAATGGTAATCCGCATTAGTCAAACAAATAGGAGAAGTACATAGGATAGAAAATACCTTACAAATAATAACCATAGCTGGAATGAAGAAAGAAGATTGCATCAAAAATAGTAAAAGGAAAGGAAGTGTTTGATAAGAGAAATCAGTAAAGTAGGAGGATACATAGCTAAAGCTGTAATTTGAAAAAAGGAGATGAGAAAGTAAATGGAAAGAGACAAAGATGATTAACAATAGATGCTGGAAAATAACAACATCAATATTAAATTCAAACAGAGAATACAAGATAATGTGATGAAAAATATCACAGAGAAAAAGGGCATCAAAGACACCCAGAAAGAGAAAAGAAGAGTAGTTAGAAAAAAAGAGGAAAGAGAAGATTAGAGATAGAGTAGAGATGTAGGAGGGTGACATACCTACATAGGGAGAAAACAAGTAGACAAGGAGGAGGGGTGGAACTACATGGAATAGACGACACATCCAAGGTCGGCTGAACGTGGGGACCAGGAAGACATCATGAAACAGGGGTTGGGAACCTGTGGAGGCGAAGAGAATGATAAAAAATTAGGATAAAAAACTAGAACGGACAACAACAACAGTAATAGTAACCAAGGATAGCAATTAATAGTTGTACAAAGTCACAAACTGTGGGTAAAGCACGGTAAAAGTAGTACAAGCTTAAAAACTCAATTCTCAAACTATTAAAGATTGTAGTGAGGAGAACAAAAATTCAAACAGCATCTTTAGAAAGAAAGCAGCGTCGAGCTTCAAACATTAAATGAAGAAGAAGGACCAGAAGATTCCATGGCAGATGTTTTGCATGAGTTTATGAAACTTTGCAAGCGTAGCGGGTCTTCATATGTAGTTGTTCTGTTAATGTATGTAACCTTGAATAAACAAGGGTGAAAAAGACCATATCTGTCGATTAGCAGTGGCCTTGGCATAATCCTGAGCAAAAAACAAAGAGGAGCCTGGCCATATCATTTTTGGAGAAGATTTAACCACCGCCAATACCTTCAATAAGTCTGCATATTCTAAGAAATACAAGATGACTCCTCTTGGCCTTTGTGAGGATGAGGAATGAGATGGTATACGACCTAGCCGGTGCGCTCGTTGAATATTTAGTACTGTACCTTTTGGCATGTGGAGAATTTTAGGAAGAAATGATTTAAAGAAAGTAAGGGAGTCAGATCCCTCAAGTCCTTCTCCCAATCCATAAATATGTAAATTGTTCCGCCTGTTGCGATTTTCCAAGTCCTCAACCTGTTTTCGGAGCGTAGAAACTTGAGAGTGAAGGTGGGAGGCATTAACACAAGTTTCTTTTAAAGAAGTAACACTTTGCTCAACTGAAGAGACCCTTGTTCCAAATTGGGACCAATTGTCCATCAAGACTTGCAGTTTAGTATTAGTCTCTTCCATGAAGGGTCGAAGGGCTCTAATTTCCTCCAATAATAACTCCATGGACACTGGTGACGCTGATTTAGGAGGCGAAGGAGGATCTTTTTTCAGTCGCTTAGTATTAGATTTCCCTAAAGCGGCTTCAGAGGGTTCCATTGTTGTATCTAAGCTTTGAGAAAATGATGTTAGAGAATCTTCTAATTTGGAAAATTTGGAAAAAATCCTTGAGTTCTTTACAAAAATGTGTTTTGTTTTGGAAAATGAAGGGTGTGGCGTCTTTGTTCTGCCCATAAATCTCACACAACACACTCTTTCTCGGTGCGGATTAAGTGAGAATAGAACATCGTTTAGTGAGAACCACACAGAGGAGGAGGATTCGTGAAGAAGAGACTCAGTGTAACTGTGTAGAAGTAGACCTGTAGAGTTAAAACACATTAGTCACAAAACATGCAAAGTACCTCCTTTAGAATCATGGCGTAGGGACAAAAAAAAAAGTACACGGTGATATTATCTAGTGATGAACCTAAAATGGCCGCTTCACAACTTGCCTCATCAATGTTTAGGCGAGGATCAAATAGTAAAATGCGACAACGAGCAGTAAAATTCCAGCTTGAAAGAACCAAAATTAGAAATTGAAAAATTTCCCAATCCATGGTGTGCTGAGAGTGGAGCAAACAGTTATTATGCAGCGTGGTGGGGCATTGTGTAGTAACTTGAAGAAGAATTCTAGGGAGTATTATGCTCCTAAAATGGCTGCCACGAATGCTGCATTGGAAATGCTGAGAATGGGCTTAGTCAGTAGAACCCAGCGCCTAGTGCTGCATTTGCTGCATAGAAGACATACATTTAGTATTCATAACTTGTTGAAGACTTGGTGGGTCAGCTCTATCAATAAGGGCTTGTTTGCATGTTTCTTGTGAGGGAATGCGCAATCGCGCAAGCGATTCAAAATGGCGGCCGTAATTAAAACGGACCCCGAAACACTCACTGCGTTGTTAAAGCTCTTAACTTTCACCAAAAAGGTCAAAAAGCGTCTCAAAGCATTCCCAGCACCTTCCGACGTCCACTCATATCCTCGGCACAGGGGGAGACTGTTCGTGATTAAAGTCTTCTCGGTGAGCCGCGGAGCCTCACTCGTTTGCCGCCATATCCCTCGGGCGCCAAGCCACACCCCCTAGGAGAACACATTTTTAATCTTCCAAGGATTATTTTCATTCAACCATGTGACACTGCTCAATTCATATTGATCAAACACAGATTTACTTGATTTTTGTTTATAACCTATAGTTGCTACAATTTAGACATGCATATTTTACTATGAAGCAGAGATTTCAACACAATCTTGGATATAACCAGGGATAGGCTGACATATACCCATGGATTCCCAACTTTCCCAGCTCTGGTAACGTGTGCGCTCTTAGAGCTTATTCAGAGCCACACTCTCATTGATGTATGGTGTGCTAGGCATGCTCTCCTCAGGCACTACACATATCATTCTTTTGTTCATGGGGTGGCATCTCTCATTGATTACTACTTAGTCCTGAAGGATAGCTGTCATGAGCCTAGGGGTGTAGATACTCTCCTGTACACTGTCTGACCATCCCCCAGTTTCTCTGGAATTGTAATTTCTGTAAGTGTTGAAAGTATGCTGCTCCTTACTAATCGAAATCCACAGTTACACATGAGGAAAGGGAGGAATGGCTTTTGAAGGCCACGTTGACCACAAGATAGAAAACTTGAATTCTGCAATCAGAGAGAAGGAGAGTAAGTTGGTCAGAAAGTTCCTTTCTGGCAGGAAGGCACCCGGAGCTGACTGAGTCTCTTCCAAGTTCTATTAAGAATATGCAGACTTGCTGGCACCACATTTGGAAATGGTAAACAAGTAGGCTAGAGAGAGAAATTTTCCATCCACATTTACAGAAGCTGTCATTTCGGTTTGGCCAAAGCCTGGTAAACCTCCATGTGAGTGCTTCTCCTACAGGCCACGCTTTTTAATCAATACAGATATGAAAATTCTAGGTAAAATTATCGCTAATATGACACAGCATTGATACGAAGATTGGTGTTAACTGGATTGGCAAGCTTTATTCCTGGGCGTTCCACCTCTGAAAATTCTTTGCTCTCACTTGCCAGATTGATCCTGAGTTATCAGCAGTAGTCCTCTTACTAGTCACACAGAAGGCATTTGATTCCTTTGAAAGGCCCTACATGTTGGCTCCCCTCCTGAGAATGGGACTAGGCACTAAAATATTGAGCTGGATAACTCTTTTATATAAAGAGCCATAAACGTATATCAGATTGAATGGAGGAATGTCCTCTTCTTTCCAGATTGCCCAAGGCATGAAGCAGGGTTGTCCTCCATTGCCCCTGATACTTACCATAAGGCTTGAGCCTATGACATGCATTCTTAGAGAATATTGTGCCCTACCGGGCCTCTTGATCAGTGGCCCCCAGTATTTGATCTCAGTTTATGCTGATGATATTTTCCTCTATGTTATAGTCCAATCAAGGGAATATTACTCCCCTTGTAAGGTACATTATTCGATTTTCTGAGAATTCTAGATCAATTTGAAAAACCCTAGTTTATTCCTATCACACCCACCACAGACAAACCTACATTTGATTAACCCATAGAATGGTGCACAGACCCAGAATGCTACCTGGGTGTTTATATCAATCGTGATCCTGATAAAGTGCTCCAGGAAAACTACGGACCGGGCCTAGTCTCGAAGAGGCTACATGTTGTTGGCAGCTCCCACTGTCTCATGGAACGGACAACATCCTAGAGGAAAAAGGAAAGACTCTGGCTCACCCCAAACAGTGTATTTTATACATATTTTATGAATCGGTAATAAGCAAAAACTGAAAATTCAGCCTGGCATGACTAGCGATAACAGATATTGAGCAAATCAAAATAATGATCTTCATAAGCAAAATACAACACTAACCCATTTCTAAGGGAAAAAAGGGAAACACAATCAGCTTCCTCAGCAACAGCGCAGTCCAGAGATGTACAACACAATTTGAAACATTTTTAAACAAAGACTCATACACTAAAATGTGCTAGCAGGCCTACACCGGAAACCTCCAATGGAAATGTCCTTCAGAATTATACATTCAGAATACAAAGAATATGCCATTCACAATACAGGCTCTCTAAGGTAAATAACCAATTGAATCACAGTGTCCTGTTCTCTGCAAGCACTCTAGGGAGAGAAGACATGCAGGAGGACATTGATTGGGAGGGGTATTGAACAGAAGCAAGGTGAACAGAACATCTAAACAGCCTCCTTATTAATAAAATTGTGTTTCTACAGGCATGTTCCATAAATAAATTATGTTAATAAGCACACTTCTAAACCTCTAAATGAAGCATTTCAAGTGCAACAATAATAATTAATCGGGTATAACTATATTCATCTTAAAAATCATTAGTATTCGAAAATAACTTATCACCCAAAATTGCATATTTAGAAAAGGTTTGACAGCATTCTGACAAATATTTGCAGGTCAACTGCTGCTAATCAGTCAACTCTGGCTCTTCATGCCAGGGACAGGTGGCGACAGGACGGATTTGGGGGCTGACCTTTGAGATGAGGGATTACTCTTTTGCTGCATTCAAATGGGGGAGGTATCCTACAGTAGGAAGCATCAAATCATACACTTCAAATTTCTCGACTGATTACATTACTTACCTGCCAGACTAAGGGAAATGGGCTTAAATGTAGACCAGAAGTGTCCCAGATGTCATGTGCAAAGCACAGATTATCTAACTGTGACTTTCCTTTTCTCTTTGGTCGCACAGTATTTGATTCTGATGATCTCTGCTATCTCCTCTATTATACACACAGACATTGTCCCCTTTCCCCTCATTGCCTTGATACTGATGAGAGTGTGGAAATACAGAGGCCTGGCATGCTTAGTAGTTAAATGAAAGGTGGGACTCAGATGGTGTAGATGACCTGCTCCCATACTAAAAGATTGAATTGCAGACCTTGTATACTCTAATGAGATGACTGACAGTCACATGTCTATGCTTCCTATTATTTCTAGGTCCAGGAATATTTGGAATACCCATCAGGGATATTTGATTCTCAGAACCTGACAGATTGAGCGGCTCATTCTTCGCTGTTCAATAAGTGAGTTTAGGGGGTGATGGATTCAACCCCATCCCCCACTAGCCCTACACATCTTACAATGAGTGAACAACTAATGCAGCACATCACTTAACATCGGGGTAATGTTCACCTGTACTGTATTATCACTTCTGTATTGTTTTGGAATATAAACATAAAAAAGAGTGAGGTGAAGGCGAATTAGTCATTTAGTGGTGCAGTTGGTACTTACTGGTTTGCCGGGAATTCCTAAAATGTCTTCAGGGTGGAGCATAGACAACACTTCTTCAGATGTGAAGTTGAGGGGCCTGGAAGAACCACCAGCAAGAGAATACACCCTCTCAAATAGGTCATTCCATGGTTTGTGGATGTTCTCCTGTGAGTGGCAGGTATTGGAGACAGCAGTCACCTTATCCATGTAATGTAATGTAATGTAATGTAAATCTGCATTTATAAAGCGCACACTGCCACTCCCCAAGGAGCCTCCTGGCTCATTTCCCTTCTTCTCTGGCTCATGGTTGTTGTTTGTATTGGTGCTCTGAACAATTGTGGCTCAACACCATGCCGGTTAACTCATTTTCAGAGAACCTAGGTTAAGGTTGGACTGGGGACCATTGATGGAGGGCTGAGTTTCATCCGACTGGTCATCCTCCAGTATTTCAGAGGACGTCCAATAGGTCAAACCCTAAATAAGTCAAACAGATATCCACCAGCCTGAAGGACGGATCAGTCTCTTCATGGCAGAGGAACAATGGTCTGTTACCAAACTCTAAATCAAGCCTAAGCCTCAAATCATACTCATGGGAAGAATGCAAGCATCTGACACTTGAGTTACAATCAGGGTAAGACATCTATTTGTAATGCTTACCATTAAAATAGCATTGGCCTTTGGGCCTAATTATGACTAGATGCTTGTAGAAAGTAAGAATGATACTTATGCAGGGATTTGACCAACTCCCTACATCAATAGCTGGACTTATTAATAAGTTAAACATGTTAATGCTTCTAAATTCTTGTACTTATTTTTTCCTTGTTACTTGATTGCTTTTCAGCATTTTTTGCAAGCTAAATGGCCAGCATAAACAACGCATAGAGTACACATGGATCTCCAGCTGCCATGGTCATAAAGCGGATGGTCCTTACCGGTTATATTATTGGTGGCACAGGGGAAGAGACTAATTCTACTATCCGAGGGCCCAGCAACATTTTGTTCCTTTTTTGGATTTTTTTATACTTCATAGACTATATATTTTTTGACTCTCTGGCCATCCTGAGTGCTTCAAGAAAAGTAGGCTTAGGATTTTTGCTACCTCTCTCATGCCTAGTATGATCTAAAGAATATTTTACACATTACACCTCTACACGCTGAAAATATTCCATGGAGAATTTTGAGTGCCGGGTATATTCTACAATTTTTTTGTGTGCAAGGGCAAACCACCTAGACCTGTCAAATTCAGTATTTTAGATGATCGTGGATTTAAGCCTGTGACATAATTAAGCATTAATTGGCCTTCAACAATATTTCTTCAAATAGGGGAATATTTCAGCAAATACTTTGATATTTCGTTGTTGCTATTTGTGAGGGAGTCTACCTTTACCACATTACTAGTGCAAGTCAAAATCACCCTCGAATACAGCGACTTAATACTCCCATATTACAAGTTCTAGAGCGTTTGCGGGGCAATCTATGTGCCAATCTCTAGAATCCACTTTTCAAGTTGGTCTTGTGACCTGCTTCAATCAACCCTACAATCGAAAGTGTCTGCAGAAATGGGGTCACATTTCTTTTTTAAAACATTTAACTCACTGGAGACATACTGGTCACCCAATCACAAATCTAAGCAGATACATTTGTCTATGGGGACCGATGGAGTGCTTTGCACTGTGTAAATGTTTGAGCAAACTCTGGTTTAGAAAATGCTCTGCGATGAATCTTTAGTTCCGACTGAGGCTGGCATCAAATGTCTACACATTTCAATAATGTGAAGTGCTTTTGGCTCCACAAAGAAGACAGAGGTGATTAAGTTTCAAACCATAAACGTTTATTAAAGGATTTGCAAAGTTGCAAACTCAAATCATCAGTATTAGTTGCAATCGGTAACCAGTACATACATGCAATAGACAATGAATAATCAAATGAAATACAGTGACAATAACAGCAAAGGCAAACCACTAAAAATTATATCAAAAGGAAATCTAAGCAAAATCAGCTCTCCTGTAAAGAGATCACATTATTCTGCTAAATCAGGGAAAAGTCCTTCTAGTCAGTCAGTCAATTTAACTTTATTTAGTTTGTTACAACCATAAAAGTATATACATTACATCTTTTCTACCTGTTAAAATACATATATAAAATATGACGCATATTCAACACACCTAAATTAATCCATCTCCTTTTTTTTTTATTACAAAATATTCTAAAATTAATAAAACCGGTTAATTCATACATTTATACCTATACGTCCAATATTTCCAATAGATCAAATACAGTACTGCTATCTCTTAGTTGCGCCGTCTCTTAGCGACGTTACCATACACATACAAAAGTTACTCTGTGCCCTTAAGAATCACTTTAACCTTACACATAAATTTCCCCATGGCGCAAGCTATGTCTAAGTTCCTCATTTCCATTAAAAGTTCAACAGCTTGCGTCCTACTCATTATTCTGTATTTTATAAATATTGGGCGTAGAATCTCCTTTCGTATATCTAAAAATTTCATACAATCAAATAAAATATGTACAATATCACAAGAGGTCCCCAAAGTGCAAGTGCATTTCCCGCTATGATCTATCATGAGATTTTTCACCCCATTATTCATATAACAGGGATTTATCCCCATTCGCACTTTTAGCACCTCACGTCGTAAATAGTGACTTGGTAACCTATCTATATAAGGGTAATGTTTATCCTTTTCCCAAGCCAAAGTCATATGGGATACTGAGGTCTTTCACGAAAGATACTCCCGGTCATGTATACAGGACGTGTCAAAACCCAAGGACCTGAGTTCTTTCTTATCTATTCGGGGATAGCCTAGCTGCGGGTCAAGCCTTAAACCTAATACTCCATACGCTTCCTTTATTACGGTGTTTGCCTCTTTTGCCCAGGACAGCTCACTCGTGGCAATTTCAGCTTTACACCACTGGGAGACTTTATGAGACTCCTCTGCCCCTAAGTGCTGCCAGAAGCGTATTAGTGCCGTACAGGCTGTTATGGTCCAAGAGGTAGTTCCCAGCTCTAGTCTTGCTGCTTTTACCATAGATGATTTTGGCAGCGAGAATAAGCTTTTTAGGATATTTCCCTCTTCTTTATCCCAGCTGGATTTTGCGCTTAAGTAAAGTACTTCAGACCCGTACAGGAATTGTGGTGGGACCATTGCTGTATAGGCCTTTATAACCGGCCTATCCGACCTCTCTCCATATACGCTGTTGAATCTTTTTAGGCCCTTCACAGATGCCGCTGCCCTCATTTTTAGCGCTTCCAGATGAGTATTCCATTTTAAATTACTTGTAAACCACATTCCTAAATACCTATACTCCGTTACTCTCTCGAGGCGTTCTATACCAAGATTCCATAAAAACTTTGTTTTATTCCTCCCGAAGCATAACATTTTTGTCTTCTCCATATTCACTACTAATTTTTTATTCACACAGTAGTCTTTAAACCTATTTAATTTTCTCTGGAGACCTATCTCCGTCTGGTCCATAATCACCAGATCATCTGCATATAATAAGCAGGGTACGTGGTTCCCTCCCAGTTTCGGGCTAGCCCCTCTGACCTCTCTTAGTTTTTGAGGTAAATCTGCTATGAACAGGGAAAAAAGCAAGGGGGCAAGTACACACCCCTGCCTCAATCCATTTCCAATTTGTATCCTCCCTGACAGTCCTCCCTCCTTATCCAAAATTATCTGGGCCCAATTTTCAGTGTGTAAGGCCTGGATCAGGGCCAAGAGATCATCCTGTATTTTATACCCTATCAGGGTTGTCCACAACTGCTCCCTGTCCACAAGATCGAAAGCCGCGCGGAAGTCCACAAAGCAGCAGAATAAATTACCCCTCTGTTCTATTGACTTCCGCGCTATGGCCCAGAGAGCAAAACCGTGGTCCACCGTCGAGTGTCCTTCTCTAAATCCTCCCTGTTCTTGGGGTACTATCTGGTTATCAAAGTCCTTCTAGGAAGTCTGGAAAAATAATTCTGACACAAAGGCAATTAAAAGGGCATCTGCTCTAAAGGTATCTAAGTTAGTAAAATTGGGAATCTGCCTATGGGTCAGGGAAAGAAGCCTCCTTAAGCAAGTGAAAAGGGCATTTGAAACTGTGTGTACATTACATTAACTTAAATCACAAATATTTAACATTTTGCTACACCTACACATGATTCTCAGACAAAGAACCAATCAGGTTAAGGCACAAGCAGTTAAAGTAGCTTCATTATTCTTTTCAAGCTACTACACAAATAAGCTACTATCGTTTGGACTTGGAGTTATCTGCAGCAAAATGAGATGCATTCGTCCAAGGCTGTGCTTTGAAGGTGCTCCGCAACAGCTCGTTAACACATTCTACAAGGATTACATAAAACATTTTTTTAAATGGAACAGAACACAAAGGGCACAATGATAATATACATGGAGTCGACTTCTCCTCAACTAAAAATAACACCATAGGAAACAAGATGGCAACCAGACATTAACCATTTTAAAATGCAGCCTACATTGGCTATGGTCAATCTAAACATAAATAACACACAGTAAATTGTGTCAGCACATGTTAATGTCGATATGAATGCAAATAGTTTTAATATGAAAAATATTTCCATCAAATTCCTCTCTCTGGTGACTTTGGGATTCACCATATACCACTCCAAATTCTCTCAAATATCTCCCTTTATACAACAGTTGTTAACTTTTGCAGCTGGTGTCTAGTTCCACCATGTCTCTCAACTCATCATGAATGTGTCTCTGCAACACTTCCACCTCTTGGTCAGCTCAATTCCTTTTTCTCCCCTTCAATTCAGGGACCTGCCTTTATCCATTGCATCTCGACCCCCCCCCCCCGCCCCTTTGCAGTAATCATGTTTACTCCCTTATGAAAAGAAATAGACATATCACACAAATTGCAATTATTAGTATGAGGGTAGAATCTTTCCCAACATCCCACTACCAATACTACTAAGCTACTGTCCAACCTTGGAAAATCCCTTCCCTGTTGTCTCCTGGGCACCTCTCTCCTCAAAATCTATTCATTATCTAAAAACATTGGTTATGTTGTTGAAATCTTGTTAATCCTGTTACTGGTGTGTTAGGTTTGAAAACCCTATTCCTGCTACGCACTAGTTTCATGCTATATTAGGTAAGCAGTGTGTGGCTAAATAGATGCCACTTGTATTCACATTATATGACCCACTGAGTTATCCCTGTAATGTGAAAGCTTTAGTTAGCGAGTGTGACTCCATTTTGTATTTTGTAATCCCTATTAGGCTGTTTAGGATGTGCCTGCACTAGGCATCATTTCTTTTATTGCTTGCCTCAGCAGACCACTGTATTTCATTATTATTTTCTCTTCTGTTCAAGGCTGCTTCCCAACTTACTAATTAATAGGCCATTCTTCCCGCGCATATCAACCCGAGTGTGTAGTTCTGTTCCCACGTTAGGAGGGTCGCAGACTAACACCTGAACGCATAGCTGCTATTACTAATATGCCTGTTCCTAAGACCCAGCACGAGGTGCGCGCCTTCATTGGCATGACTTCGGATTATCAACACTGGATCCCTAATTATTATTATTATTATTATATTATTTTCTCTTCTGTTCAAGGCTGCTTCCCGATTTACTAATGAATAGAGCATTCTGCCCTCGCATATCAACCCGAGTGTGTAGTTCGGTTCTCACGTTGGGAGGGTCACAGACTAACACCTGAACGCATAGCTGCTATTACTAATATGCCTGTTCCTAAGACCCAGGATGAGGTGCGCGCCTTCATTGGTATAACTTCGGATTGTCAACACTGGATCCCTAATTATTTCTTACTAACAAAACCCCTCATTTACCTGACCACCAAAGAAGTGCATGAACCTCTGCCTTGGACGACTGCATGCCAGCAAGCTTTTTAGCAATTAAAGGTTGCTCTTTGCTCTGCTCCTGTGCTTGGTACTCCTGATTACCAGAAGCCTTTTGTGCTCTACGTACACATGGCGGATGGTTGCGCGCTTACTGTTATAACATAGGGTTTCGTTGGTAAGCAGAGACCCTGCGCTTATTTCTCTGCTATTCTTGATAACGCTGCCAGAGCTCTCCCAAGCTGCCTGAGAGCTGCCACAGCGGTGGCAGTTTCTATCAGATAATCGGTAGGGCTCGTCCTTGATACTGACCTCACAGTAATTGTACCCCATGCTGTGGATATGCTATTGAATAAGACAAAGACGCAGCACCTTACTAATGCGCGTCTGACTGGATATGAATTAACCTTGTTTGCTCCGCACATTACCATCAAAATATGTGCTACTCTGAACCCAGCCATGTTACTACCCCTCCCTTCGGAAGAAAAGGACAATGAAGACCATGATTGTTTATTTCGGACTGAGGAAGAAACGAAAGGACGGGTAGACCTGACTGACATTCCCTTATCTGACCCCCAAGAGGAACTATATGTCAATGGCTCTTGTTTCAAATTACCAGATGGCACTACCACTGCAGCCTATGCAATTACAACATTACACACTGTAGTCGAGACACCCCGTATCCCATACCAATCGGCCCAAGCTGCAGAGTTGGTTGCCCTCCTTAGGGCTTGTGAGTTGAGTGAGGGACTGTCTGTCAATGTCTACACCGACAGCCAGTATGCCTTTGGGGTGGCCCATAATTTCGGGCACCTCTGGGCGGAGAGAGGGTTCTTGACCTTGCATGGGTTGCAGATACAGCATGGTCCATTGATACATAGACTGTTATCAGCATTGACACTCCCTGATAAGATGGCAATAATAAAATGTAGCGCTCATAAAGCAGTAACGGATGACATTGGAAGGGGAAATGCATTTGCAGGTCAGACAGCTAAGGAGACATCTAGATCGAAGATGAAAAAGATGTCCGTGGCAGGTCCCGCTAGGTGGGTCCCAGACAATAAAATGTTCAAGGACACATTAGTAAATGTCAGGGAAATACGAGGTGACCTTAGATGAACTGGCAATATGGGAGAAGAGTACAGGGCGTTTGGACGAGAATGGGTGCTGGGCTGACTTGTCTGGGAAACAGAGATGGGTGCTGCCCAATGCTTATGTGCCCCCTGTTGTTACCATGGCCCACTGCCCAACACACATTAGTGCCAAAAGAATATGTAAGCTACTGGATCCAGTATGGCAGAACGATAATATCTCTAAGGTAGCCACACACCTAGTGAAACACTGCATTATTTGTTGGAAATATAATCCTGGGAAAGGTACTCCTTCACCGGTAGGCAACTTTGCAACGCCCTCCTTCCCTTTTGAGGTTCTCCAGATGGATTTCATAGAAATGGAACGAGTTAACAATTTGAAGTACGTGCTAGTAGTGATTTGTGCATTCAGTAAATGGATTGAGGCTTACCCCACTAAGGAGAATATGGCTATGGCGATGGCGAAGGCACTCTTAAAAGAGTTCTTCCCGCGCTATGGATTGCCACGTGTGATCTGGAGTGATACCAGAAGTCACTTCAATTCAAAAGTCATTGAATTGGTGTGCAAAGGCTTGCATATTAAGCAGAAATTTCATGCAGCTAACCCCCCCCCAGTCAGCAGGCCTGGTTGAGAAGTACAATGGTACTCTCAAACTGAAGTTAGCGAAGATTCAAAAAAGCACAGGATTGCGATGGCTCAATGCTCTTCTTTTGGCTTTGTTATCTACCAGAGTGACAGTGCATTCTAGAACAGGGTTTTCCCTGTACGAAGTGGTCTTCGGACGCTCTGCCAACATCTGGGGCATCCCAAGACCCTAGCGCTTCTCCGAGATAGAGTACCCCCTGCTTGTGGACTATCTGTATGAGTTGACTAAAGATTTTCGTTCTATCCACCTACAGATTCACGCCACGCAGCAACCAGTAGCAGAGGGGCCCGGGCATAAGCTACAGCCCAGGGAATTAGTCTTGGTAAAGAATTTTCAAGGAAAGAGCTGCCTGGAGCCTCGTTGGAAGGGGCCACTTTAGTCCTGCTCGCCACCCGCACCGCAGTGAAGCTTGAAGGCCAGAAGCACTGGGTGCACGGAACCCAGGTCAAAAGGATCCCTCTCCCACTTCCGTATGATCGGTGGGTCCTTGACGGTATTGATGATCAGGAAGGTGAGCGAGTGCCCCATTTCATTCCATTCTCTGACGCCCGATTGAGGTGGGTGCAGACAGACGAAGAAAGCGATACTGCCTTGCTTGAGGTGGTCCCCCAGAGATAAGGGCCCCCGGATTCTCTTGCATCTGGTATACAAGAGCCTGAGTCTCAATGCCCACCTAACCCTGAGTTTCACCCCCTTTCCATTGATGAAACAATGCCTGGAATCACCACGTATAACCTGCTGCCCGACAGAAGGACAGTGCATCAGTAGGACAGTCCAGGAGTTAGGGAAGGACTCAAGCTTAGGGCGTAGGTGCCATGCCTAAGGTGCCTGCATTAGATTAGAGTGAGCTACACTGGTGCACTGCCCTGGACACTGGACAGGATCGTTGAGGGTACTTGCCCAGGAGGGAGGGTGCCCTATCCTGAAAGAAGAAGATTTGTTTTCCAGCAAGGGCTGCGATTGTGCAGCTCCCCTGTGGGAGTGCTTCATAGCACCGTCCTTGATGAACAATAAACGTCTACCAGTGAGGCTCTAAAGGACACTGGGTGACTTGTGCCCCTCTGGTCGGTTGTATTTTTGTGGCTCCAATTCCTAAAGTTTCTTTCTATGTATCCATTAGGCCATGCAGCCATGAAGGAGGAACAGCCTCTAGTGGCCCCACCATTACAGCAGAATAATCCTGTGTGGTCTAGTTGGTCTACTGGGAATAGAGTAGTAGTGGTAGGAGTAATTTTCATAGTAACGCTAACACTATCTGGGGTGGTCTGGTATGTAGAAGAACAGCATCCTGTGCACACCTTGATAGGGACTACCCCAGGTCCACCTGAGCATCTATTTGTTACACTGGCCTGCATAAAGAGATACTTGGGGGCATATTATCAAGCACGGCGATAAAATTATCGCCGCTTTAGCGGCAAAAAACCGCAGCTAAAGCAGCGATAATGGGCTTGATAATATGCCTTTGAGAATT
The DNA here is from genome assembly GCF_964204655.1 of Triturus cristatus. NCBI lineage: Eukaryota > Metazoa > Chordata > Amphibia > Caudata > Salamandridae > Triturus > Triturus cristatus. Next base: position 1,075,086,308 of record NC_140591.1, on the reverse strand, counting down.
CCAATAGAAGCCCATGTTGACACCAGAACATGGGCTTCTATTGGAATCCCCAAGGGCATATTATCAAGCCCATTATCGCCACTTTAGAAGCAGTTTTTTGCCGCTAAAGCGGCGATAATTTTAACGCCGTTTGTTGATAATATGCCCCATAGACAGACTTATGTCGAGAATTCGTTCCTGCAGATGCTTCATCAGGTACACAGCACCACTAATGCCACGAACTCTTGGGTGTGTGGGTTACTTCCCTCAGTTATGCACAAGAATGATTTACTGGTGTCATTACCCCTGTCGTATTTAGGTAATTGTGAGGCCTGGTTCCAACTGCTTTCTATGGTATACATGCACTATAATGCTGACGCTATGAACATGGTACAGTATGATTACGCAGCAGTGTTGGAGTAGATATTCATACACCAGGGATATACACCTGGGACAGATGGAAAGGAGGGTACCCTGCATCCAGATACTTGTGTGAATATTTAAGAAGAAAATAAGAATGTCACTAGGTTACAAAATGAAATGTTGGAATTCCAAGGATTTAATGTTACCGAATACTTTAAATGTTTCCAGGAATGAAATATCACTAAAGACAAAGCCATGCGTCCCTGTGATCAATACAGCAGTTTGTTTCTGTGTTGAAGGTGCAGGGAACATTCCAGTAGGACAGAGCAAGTGTAACTACACCTACCAATTGAACGCTACTAGTAGCCCACCATTGCTTACACCTCCAAATGTATATTTCGTTTGTGGGGAACAGGCTTATACATGGCTTCGCAGGGGATGGTCTGGACGGTGTTATGTCTAATTTCTTTTACCCGCACCATCCAATTATCACAACAATCATAGGCTATAACGTAGTGATCTATATTTGCACCGGGTCAAAAGATTAGTCAATCCAGAGGATATACAGATCAAACAGATACTTCCCTACAGCAATATACTGACATAATGGAGGGCATTCTGCCGTTCTGGGGCCCCATGTTCAATAGTCATAATATTTGTCACCTTGCCAGAGTAGTTGAGGGAGTTATTAATACTACTGTAGGTATACTGACTAATCTTACAGTCGAGCATCAGACTACAAGGCTTGTTGCTCTTCAAAACCGGTTGGTTTTAGATGTCATTCTTGCTGATAGGGGTGGAGCCTGCTGCATCATCGGCAGCAGTTGTTGTGTTTACATTCCTGATAACGCCCCTAATGTATACTCCGCAATACAGAAATTACACAGGCTTGCTTCAGATATCCATCAGGATAATGGTTCATGGTACCTCACAGGGTGGTTCTGGGGTCTGCTGACATCATGGGGTTGGACGATATTACTTTTCCTAGTAGGTATCACAGGTATCATCTTTACATGCTGCTTATGTATTAATTGCCTTCCAGCCTGTTGCACTTATTTTGTGAGCAAGCTCACCCCTACCCTTAAATTGACAGGACGGGATAATACGGTCTATACTATGACGATGCAGGATATACAGAACATGATGCTTGTTGAAGAAGGTATTTTTAAATACTGAATAGATTTTGATGCTCATGTGATGCCATATTCTCCTTTGTAACTTGAGTGACTATGCATTTTATTTCTCCCACTTAGAAGTGTAAAGAACCTACCGGTTAGCCTCAATAAAGCATATGGCCACCCATGCTAAAAGAAGAGTCTGTTAGGTTTGAAAACCCCATTCCTGCTACGCACTAGTTTCATGCTATATTAGGTTAGCAGTGTGTGGCTAAATAGATGCCACTTGTATTCACATTATATGACCCACTGAGTTATCCCTGTAATGTGTAAGCTTTAGTTAGTGAGTGTGACTCCATTTTGTATTTCGTAATCCCTATTAGGCTGCTTAGGCTGTGCCTGCACTAGGTGTTATTACTTCTATTGCTTGCCTCAGCAGAACACTGTATTTTGTATTTCGTTATTATTTTCTCTTCTGTTCAAGGCTGCTTCCCGACTTACTAATGAATAGGTCATTCTGCCCTCACATACCAACCCGGGTGTGTAGTTCTGCTCCCACGTTAGGAGACGCTGAGACTCAGAGCGGTAACCTTGAGTTACCGATAGCATGTACCCATCTGGCAGGTGGTAGCCCATTCTTCTGTGCCTCATTTGTTCACGTTCGGCCCAGGTCGGTAACTTTCCACTGTGGGCATGGTTGGAGGCTTCTGGGAGGAATGATTATATGTTGTGGGCTGTTGGGGGGCCAGTCCCTCGGCAGACATCTTAGGGTGCAGGTCAGATTGGACTCCTCCGCAGAGTATTGCTTATAAAAGCTTGTTTGTTTTCTCTACTGTCTGACCGACTCTTCAGTCTTAAGAAGGCATAGCAGGTGGTTGTAAGTAACCCAACTTCCTTCAGTTGTCCTGAATGTATGCGCAGTAATGCTGAACGTATAACATGTGACAGACTTCACCCTCTTTCATGAGGAAGATATCTAGAGCAAGCCTATTCTATAAAACCATTGCCCTTATTGCCATAAGTTCAGAGTTAATAGCAGCTAAGCAGGAGCGAGGCAATTGACCTTTCAAATTTTCAAATCACTCACAACTATACCTACAAAAGTAATCATAGCACCACAAATATCACCTAGTACTTGTGAAGCACTATGTGCAGCTCTTCCATAAGTTACTACTCCCTTTTCATCTATTTCATCTACATGATACTGATAAAGCAGAAAATGATAACAATATTAATTACCAGTTCAACCTGTGACTTTCGACAGAGATCTCCAACTCCGTACTAACTCCACCTCTCGGTCAGCAGATCTTTGCCAATGTGTTAGAATGGAGCACAAATCAAATTCCATCAATTTACAGTTTTTTTAGAGTTCGGTCAATGATGAGAGGTTTGGTAAAGTTTTAAAAGCTTTATTTCTCATTAAGATATTAGTAATTGTTTTTGTTTCTTTTATTCAGGTTAGCCAGATAAGTCTGTTTACAGAACTTTCAAGAGTAATTTGGTTAGAGTCAAAAAGAAAAATAACAGCGCGTTCCATAAAGGAAAGAATCCCTATCTTAATCTAAAGGACCTAACCTATCCTATGAATAAACCATCAAGAGTTCCACTGGGAAAAGAGCAAGATTTTCTAGGAGCCACAAGTTAAAAGCTATAAAGGATCAAACTCCCTATAATGAGTAGTTTTGGATACTCAGCCAAGTTTCCCCAATAGTTGCAGTAGCAACCAATACAGGTAAAAGGAAAATATCCCAGCAGTAGCTATGATCAACACAGAGCAGGAGCATCTCCTATAAAGGCAAGGAAAGAGCTAATTCACTGTTTGAAGTAGCTTACTGCAATTTGGGCAACAGTCAAGTGCTAAGGGGTATGGTGGCGGGAAAGGTGCATAGAATGCCTTAACTCACCAGCTAGGAACATGTATTCTACAGAAGCGTGAAAACATATGTTTCAAACTCCAGGGTTTAAGTCATCTTCAGCCAATGGTGAAAGATCTTCTGATGTTCTGTCGTCTCTCCCCACAGATCCCACGGTAAACTCTCAAGTCAACATGGTGTTATCTGTACTTTGCTAGCATTTTATACAGTTGATATAAAAGAGAAGGTTCTCACGAGAACTTTTGCAAGCCTACTCTGTTAGTTGTTCAGTGTATCATTGTATTTTCAATGGACTAGCCTATGCAACGAAACATTTTCTATCTGCAATGTCCTGGGTAAATCATGAGAACTATAAGCACATAGCAAATGCATTTGTCTAAAACTATGAAATCATATGGTGTGAGGAAGAAAGGAATACATTTTCTTTAATACAGCACTTTGCTGACCAATGATGAGTCCTGCAGTCAAATACTAGCACTAAATTAACATTTTCAAAAAGCATTTATTTTATTTAAAGGGAAGGTTAAGAAAATCCGAAAGAAAATAAGGCCTAGTCGTGAAAGGTCAGTAGAAAGGAGAGTTTTCTGCAAAACATAATGCTGCAGGTAATTATTAGAACATTTAAGAAAGGCACATTTTCCACATTTCACTTTGTTATGCATTTTCTACATTAATCTCAGGTCACATTTTCCTTTAAGGTAAGGTTATTTTTCTCTAAAATGTTCTGCCTTTCCAATACACCTTAGGAAACACCAAAGCTAAATAACAGCTGTCAATCCAGTTAACTGGAAATTGGAAATAAGCATTTCTTCTGCATACATAATAAACTCCCCTAGTAATAAGTTCCTTTCTTGTTAAACGGTCAGCTCTGGCTTAAATGCCCAATCACCATCACTCTATCCCACAAATTCTGGAGTTTGAACTTGAGCTTTCCCCCTTACATTACAAAGGATCCCTTTCTTCTTTCAGTCCACACTCATTTTTTGATGTACTCCTAAATCCTTCATCGCTTCTTTATCCTTTCCCCAACCATTCCCTTCTTTGGCTTTAAAAGTGCATGTCCTCTCTTTTAATTTTTTCTAAAAATCCTTCTCATCCCTGCTCAGTTTACATGAAGCTTTGGACCTAGAGAAGTTAATAAACTTAGTTTATGTGACAGGTCGCATGTAAGGAAGCATTTGAGCAGCAATCTTGGCTCCTACCCGGAAATTCAAAATCCTAATCATAGGTAAAGTATCCATTGACAGATCATAGTTTGAGAAATAATACTCAAAGTGTGAATGACAATGGAAGAAATTCATGGGTACAGTACAGGTCAAAGCACAGGGAATGGTACATGGTGGTAAGTCACACCAGATGCCGTTGAGGTGGGTAAGTAGGTGTCAATATAGCACCCTTTTACCTTCATTAATTTTCAATATTTATATAACAATCGGATAAATACATTTTCAGAAACTTTCCCTTGAATCTTCTCTATGTACTATCATGATAAATCTATGTTACTCTTCTAAATAAACTAAATTGATTCTTTGGAAGCATGCTCAACAGAAGAGTTAAGACTGAAAAGCAGACCAATTATTTGTAAAACTAAGGCAACTGCCACTATTGTTATTATCACTTTACATCCTTTTGATGTATTTGACACCATGGTTGCTTTAAAGTCAGATCGAAATGATGAATACAATCAAAAAGCAAAATTCAATGTGTTGTTTCTACTGTGGAAATGAGCTAAACCTTCAGTCCATTTCATGTAAGTATTAGTTCAGTTGACGTCAGGATTATAATGTAAGCCTACGGCTGGTTAAATGCTTTTCTACTGGTGCCTGGGTCCAAATATATTCTCAGGATACTGATATCATGTTTTAACAGTGTTTCCAGTTTTTTCTCAACAGCTTACTGCAAGTGAAAAGCAATTTGACAATGTCATTGAGCAACAGGGCAAATGTCCTCATCGATGTGAAGTTGCACTTTCCAAGTCAATGAAACAAAGATGGGAACTGACTTACTATGTCTGTATGTGTATTTATGTTCTAGTTAGTGCTCCCGGTTTTATGGTATTTATTTTTTTGCCATTTCCGTCTGTATTTATCCATATTTATTTTTTGCTAATATTATCTGTATTTATCCCTATTTCGTTTCGGTTTTGTGGAAAAATTAAGCTGAAATTAGTATATTTCCAAATGTATTTAACTGATAAATATCTATTCATGCTGGAATGTCTGCCAGGTTTCAATGCTGTGAACAGCCGCAGAAGATACATCAGTGCACTTATATGAACATATGCAAATTTCAGTATCAACCTTGTGCATATCTATTGCTGTTACAACCTCTTTACCAAAATGTCTTTCTTTTTTAGCCTCCTTACCTAGCAATCCACACAGCTATTGGCCTGGTAGCCATGGTAGACAGTATTTAGAATGATTCAAAAAGCAACCAATTTCCATTTTTATCCACATTTAAAAATAAATACAGACAAGAATATGAATGTTTTCAGTCTGTATTTATCTGTAAAAATCCGTAAAAACAGAAAACAGGGAACCTTAGTTATAGTTAATGGAAATCAGACCCATGTCTGCAGCAGTACTGAAACTAAGTAAACATGCACTTGATGAAGTACAGTTAAGAACATGAATCAGTGCTTATACCTTCGTGTTCTTGTGTAACATGGTTGCTACAAATGATCCTTGACTTTGTAATGGTGTGGAGGCATCCCAGGTGTATACCTTTGTCTTTGAAGGTGTGAAACGGTGCACAAGTGACAGTTCATTGTACTTCTCTGCCGGCATGATGTTTATCGATGCACCACTATCAATGATAAAAGGTATAGAACAAACATTCACCTTTAATGTGATCTTGGGGCAATGTCCAAAGAAACGTGGTAGTTTCACGTAGCGATCTCACTTGGGCTTGGACTCTTCTCTCCATGAAGCCAAAACCACATTATCATGTCATTCACCAGTCGACGCCATCATCACACAGCCATCTTCTTCACTTTCACTCAGCAATGACGTTGAAGAACCTTAGGATGATTTATTTGACGACGATCGACTTCGAAAGGTTTTCACTTGCCTCACTTCTTGTCACCGCTTGGTCCTGTGGGCATGACTAGAGGATTTCTTGAACGTTTGGAGGTCCACTTTCTGTATTCTCAACGTGACACATTCAATTATTTCTTTTGCTTTGCAAACCGTTACAAAAAATGGTTTTCTTTTCTACAACCCTTTCATATTTGTCCAATGGCAGGACATTTATCTTTGTGCAGAAAGGAGAATCTGCATTGGAAACACAATTCTTTTTTCTTTGAGACATCACTTTATGGCTGTCATGACCCTGTTCTCCCCTGCCATCTTGCTGGTTCATAGGAATGGTCCGCCTCCCCTTGAATGTTGTGTGTCACAGGTATGATTAGTCCTTAGTATCCTGTTGGCACGTAGTGGTTTTCATACTGTGTTTTACTGTAACAGGTTGTGAGGACTATTCTTCAATATCCCTGGTGGCATGCGGTAGATGTAACATGTCTTGTTTACGCATTCAACACTGCACAGCTCTTCAGATACTGACACGTGTACAAATTGCCTTGTAACACATGCACAAAAACTGCCTTTCCCAATCATATTTAACACGTGCCTTGTAACAGTAAACGGTAAACATGAGCACCTGCGGCCGGTGGCAGGACCCACCACATGCGTTTCCAGGAAGTTCGAAGACTCCTCTATTTAAAGACTCCAAACTGAGCACAAGACGCTTGGCCTCAGCTCGCTTGGTTATTCATCTGCTCTCCTGCCCCATCAACATCATCCTGGTTGTCCAGCATCAGCGGCTCCCATCATCTTCAGGCTCCTGGCCACGACCCCATCTCCTCAGCAATGTGTTCAGAGCTTCAGGATCTTCTGCTGCATGCCTCCGAAAAGAAAGAAAGGACAAAGAAAAGAGAAGTTTAAAAGGTATTTCTTGGCTCTTGCTTCTTGCGGGATCCAAGCAGCAAAACATTCCAAAGGTAATTACCTTGTTTTTTGGTTAGTGCTTCAACTCAATACTTCAATAGGAGAACAATCCTTAGAGCCAAGATACCTAGAGTACTCCACTCTCATGGACATTCATGGACAAAGGTCTAGAACTGTATGGTGTAAATACCATTTGGCACAGAGACTTGGCAGCAAGGTGCAGTGTCTGTATCACATGCAAAAGTGTATAACAGTGTATGTAGTTCCATGTAACGTACAGCACAGATTGGTTAATACTGACCTGCAAATCACATATCAAGGTGTACCTTATTTTCCAAAGCGTATTTTGACCAGTTGCAGAGAAAATACTGTACAAAACACTTCACGTGTCCAAGAAGTCAAGAGACTGCGTTACAATACAGCACTATAAGGCACATGCCCTGCTTGGTGGTTTTAGATTGTTATTGTTAGAGAAAGTATATGAATGTGTTACTAGCTTTCCTGAGAGCTAGATCCTAATTCTGTATGTTTCTCAACCACATAACTCTAGCGCTGCCTTAAGATACACCCTATCCAGTTCACTGCAAAACTAACCATAGGCACCTACCCAATGACTGCCAAGCGTTGCCTTGTGCAGTGTGGTTTTGTTTTCTCTTTTTCTCTCCCAACTCTCGAGGACCAGCCCGAAGGTGACCAGCCAGGTTCTTTTTGTGAAGCATAGTCCTGAACCTCCCCAAGTCTCACCCCTCTACAACGTTCCCTGAACTTCTGAAAGAAGATTTGCTTTATTGCTACATTTACCGTGGCCAAGGTTTGTTTGTGGTCTGGCTGACTACTAATTGCTTTACTTGACGCTCCAAGAAGAGGTAAACATCCTGCATCAGCTCTATTTTATAAACTGGTGTTGGATTTCTTTCAAGTCGTGTCAATTAATTATCATCCATGTTGGTACTCTGAAAGGTTTAACACAGGCTCCTCTATGTAAGCCTGACTGCTCTTTGCTACTCTACCAGGACTAACCTAAGGATTACTAGTGCGAATCTGACGTCCACTTTTTGGTATTGTGTTATTATTTCATGGTAGGGCTGCCCAGCTATACCACATAATATTTCCACCTTGCTTCTGTCATGAAGAGACGAATGATAGGACTTCTCCCTATTTGTGTAGGATTGTGGAAATGCCTTGCCATAGAAGACAACATAGCATCTGTAAGGACTGGTCTCCCAACTGTCAAAAACCCTATACACATCCTGACTCTTTACACACCATGACCTTACCCACTTCTCTTTTTCAGATGATGGGACTTCCTCTTGAATAGATTTTAGTTATTTCCTAGTATGAGTAGCATTTAACAGCATGTTTGAAACAGAATCCCTCTCAGATTTACATGAATGTTCTCTGCTGAATGTACAGGACTCAAGACAGCAGTACCTTGTCATCTCATCCGCATAACAGTTTCCGGCAGTCTCAACATTCCTTCCAGTCTTTTGTGCTGCACATTTGACAACAGCTATTTCTCTAGCCAATTGTAATGAATCTAATAAATCCATGATTTCATTTCCGTTCCTTATAGGGGAGTCAGGGGAAGTCATGAAACCCTCCAGAGACCACAACTGTACAAAATCACAGACCATGTCAAAATTGTCCTAACTATCAATATGGATAGTAATTTTTAGACTGCTATAGACACAGCATGCTCTGGTAAGAGTATTCAGTTCAGCCATCTGTGCGGACGTTACATTGCACAATAGGAAGCTTGCACTGTACTGTCTAAGGAGCACACAGCATAAGCTGCTTTTAGATTTACATGTCCATTTTTCAAGCAAGAGCCATCCAAAAACAAGGTAAAATCAGACTCTTTCAAAGGGATGCCTTTAATATCTGATCTTGGCTTAGTGTACAATTCCATTATATCCAGACAGTCATGGTCAACCTCATCATCATCCTTATCAGGCAAATGTAGTAGCAAATGTGTAGCTGGGTTTAGGGTATTTCAGTGCTTCAAGATAACATTTTCAGCAGCTAAAATCACCTTTAATATATCGTATAAATCTGCTGTTTGTCATATTTAGTGTTTGAGTGTGTGTTAACAAAATCTCAATTGAATAGGTAACCATTACCATGAGCGAGTAACAAATAATGACACCCTCACACTGCGGTATGCTGACACCAACTGCATCCACTTCCTTAAGGCATCCATGCAATGCTGTGGCTACCGAATCCAGTTTAGCAAAAAAATACGCAATGGGTCATTTGGCTTCACTGTGAGTCTGTGTCAAAACAGACAGCGAGCACCCTTTGTGTTCATAGTATTAAAGAAAAAAATGTTGTCGTAACCAGGAATTCCTAGTAAAGGAGCGTGGCAGAGTTTCTCTCTCACCTCTAGGAAGGCCCAAATACATTAGTGGCCCCAGGGTAGCGAATCAGACACATCCTTGTGTGTAAGTCTCTGTAGAAGCTTTGCCACTAGGGAAAAGTTGGGAAGCCATTGATGACTGTATCGCACCAGTCACAAAAATATCCAGATTTATTTCCCTCATATAGGGGTTCATTCTCAAGATTGTAGATATTCTTTCTTGGAACACTTTCACAGCTCATTTATGAATGCGATGGCCGAGATATAAAACGTCCCTCTGACAGTGCTGCAATTTTATGGGGGGCACCTTGTGTGAGTTATCTGCCAAATGGCTCAATAAAGTGATGGTATCTTGCTTGCATGCATCTTGTGCTGTTGACGTCACCTGTAGGTTGTCGATGTACTGAACTCGAACTAAGTTGCACAGCAACTGTAATGTCTCCAAAGTTTTCTTTTGGATCTGTTTAAGATTGAGTGGCTTTCTGTATACCCCTTTGGGACTCAGTGCCATGCCAGAATTTTATCCAAATGAGTATCACTGAAAGAGTATCACTGAAGGCAGGATTTGGTGCCCCCTGGGCAACTAGGGACAACAATGTGGTTACCTTTCTCAAATATTGAAAAATCCTACATTCTTTAGTCAGCTTCTGCAAACCCATCACAGGTGAATTGCAGGTAATCCCTAATATCTAATTTAGGATGCCTTGCTCTAGGCTGGATTCAGTTATGGGAATAATTCCATTCACTGCCTCTGGTGAGAGGTTGTATTGGGGTGTCCGGAGATAGATACCCTGCATTAGGATTTATGGTTATTTTTAGGGGTTCAACATCTTTAATCAGACCAATAATTTTGCCTGTAAAATCCCAGACTTCCTCTTTCATTGAATCTCTTAAAGTGGGATGTAAGTCTTATCTTGCTAGACACATCTTTGTGTGTAAGTCTCTGTAGAGGCATTGCCACTAGCTAACAGTTGGGAATCCCTTGATGACCTTATCATACCATTCACAAAAGCATCCTAACTCTTTTTCTGTGTCGTCTAGGGGTTCATTCTCAAGATTGCAGCGATGTTATCTTGGGACACATTCATAGCTCATTTCTCAATGTGATGTTCCAGATGCTAAACTTCCCTCTGACAGTACTGCAACTTTGTAGGTGGCACCTCATGTGCATTATCTGCCAAATGGTTCAACAACGCAATGGTGTCTTGCTTGCATGCATCTTGTGTTGTTGATGCCACCAGTAGGTTATCGATGTACTGGACCAGAATGAAGTTGCATGGCAACTGCAAGGTCTCCAAATTGTTCTTCAGGATCTGCTTGAAGAGTGAGGGGCTTTCTGTATACCCCAGTGGGATTCAGCCCCATGCCAGAATTGTATCTAAAAATCAAAAGCAAAAAGGCACCTACTATTGTCATGGAGACATATGGCAGTGACTGAGAACCATTCAGCGTGGCAGGGAATTTGAAAGCATATTACTGCAGGTAGGACTCAGTGCCATGGGACAATGTGGGACAACAATTTGGTTACATTTCTCAAATGTTGAACAATCTCCTACTTTTTGTTTGGTTTCTGCAAACCCATCACAGCTGAATTCCTCAAGAGACCCTATTTTCACAGGGACGTTAGCTGAAACTGGGTTTGCACTCTGTTTGCAATGCCTACAACTTAGATATTTTTTCCAGCATGAGGTAGGTTATGTACCGCTCTCATTTTAACAGAAGAGCATGTAGCTCCAGTATCAACGAAAAATGACACGGAGTAACCATTTACCTATCCATCTATATATGGCTCCCTCTGATCTACCTCTAGAACTGCACCAAGCATGCAATATTCCTTCCCTCTCAGGCACTGTCATGGTGATTGATCAGAATCCTTTCCACTGGGACTGTCAAAACACAGAAACTGTTGGGGACTTTCAGACTCATGAAGGGATTTGCATTATACCTTTGGTTGGTCATATTTTCTGCATTATTGGAACTTGAGGCACAATGGCATTATATGTTTTTTAAGCGTGCATATTTTGCATTGACACAGCGTTTATATTTGGCATTTGAACATCACTTTGCATTCAGTTTGGATTCAGTCTACATTCATGTTTCCAGTGGCCAACCTTGTTACAAATATGACATAGAGTAGTATTTGTCAACATGTTTTATGCCCATTCCTGAATTTAGATCAACAGCCATCACCTGGCCTCTGCCTTATGAAACAAAGTTTCCTGCCTGCAATCATCTGACCACCACCTGATCACTAACTCAAAGCATTTCTGTACCTAAACTAGGACCAGAGCTATATGCTGAGTTTGCCACATATGGGTCATTCTGGCATTGTTTCTAGCCAATTTAGTTTGTACTAACATGTATAATCTTTTTCCTCTTTACCTCCAAATAATACCTGCAATACTTCACATATCTCAATATCCAATCACGAAACTTTGAATGCCAACAAATCACATTCTGCTGTACATGGGTACTAATTTCTTGGCACACGCCAAGAGCGAACTGCAACAGGAAACCACTATGATTTTTAACACTGCTTTGGAAAGATCAATTTGACGGTACATGCACATAACTACTTTTATGCACCTCTCTCAGAGGGTAGGCATTTACCTCTGTATCGCTCTAATTAGGTTCCTCCTCTGGCCCAACTGTGCCATCCTTCTTTTTCTGTTTCTATTCCTTTTGGGATCACCAGTCCTTGTGTTTTTATATGTTACTCCATTTTCTGATAAGGGTCGGCGGAGTTCTCGTAGCAGCGAAAGAACTCTGGTGTGCTACGCGGAGTTCTGCGAATAGGCGGAGGTCCTTGTCCCACGGATTGCGTGTTCGGGTGGAAATATCACGAGAACTGCACCACGCGGTTGTGGATGGGCACAGCCATCTCGTTTCTCACTTATGGTGCTGGGGCCTACTTTTTGATCCTTCTTGAATCTTTGCAATCCTTGTGTTCTAAAACTTTTTTTGCCATCTTTTTTATCTATTATCTTTCCCTTCGTATTTCTGAGCATGTACTTTATGTATTTTCTACTTTTTTGTGAGTTTTTGGTGAGTTTTGTACTTTATTTTTTCTCTTTACTTAATTCCTCATTTATTTTTACTTCCTTCCCTCTTATTCCTGTTTCTATAATTTCTAAATTTTCTCTCTTCCGCCCCCAGCACCATGGCAGATAATGGTAGTATTAGTAATCTGGTGGCGCATGTCCTCTCACTTCAGTTCTTAAAGCCTTTTTTGCAGCTCGTACAGTGACAGGCAACCAACCGATTTGGTGTATGCATGCATCCATCTATGCATTTAAAGAAAAAGTGCAGACTTAATGAATTGAGGGGGTTGAGATTGCGAATGAGATGCGAAGAAGCAAGCATCATTAGTGGTAATTTATTAGTAACTCCAAAATCTTTGGAATAGGGCTAGGTAGGTTTAGGAAATTTGGAATAGGATAGGACGGTCCGCTAAACTAGTCTACTACTAGTCGATCTGATTGAGAAAATTCAATGTTACTGCAATTGCCTTTTCCTGTCAAAAAATCTTTTTTGAGAGATTATTTATTTACACCAATATCTTTTTGTATTTATCTCTTACATCAGCCTCCAGGGGAAAGAAGAGGTCTGATGCGGGTGAGGAAGCTGGAGGTTCCTCTCACTCTGAACGTTCCTCGGCCGATAGCTCTGCTGGCCCCAGTAAGTCCTCCTGTTGTCAACATCAATATTTATTTCTCTAACTTTTAACGCTATTTATTTTGAATTATTTCTACCCATTTGCTATTGTTTTCCAAATCCTCTATCTGTTTCTAAATTCTTGTTATCCCCGCATTGTCCTATTTACTTACTTTCTATATTGCTAGTGTGCTAGTGACTACTCTGTACTTTACCTCAAACTGTCTCTCTGCATACTAGTCTGTCTATTGCTTCCTTTCTTCTGCTTTGTCAGTCAGCTTTCCCTCTACCCTTGTACTATATTTTGTGGACTGCCTAGTGGTGGTATTGTGTAAGACTCTGAGAACCCATTGGTCATGTACTACTACTGCTACTCTGCTGTGCAGATTGCATGCCTAAGTAAGGTATTATTCCACGCATTTTTGTTGAGATGAGAACAAAGGATTTCTTTCACTTTCTCATGCTCAAACAGCAAACCGAGAGAGTGGCAATGGTCACGTTGGACAGACAGTTGTGTCCTCTTCTTAGCTAGCCCTAGTATTATTAGAAGCAGTTGGTGAATTGATGACCTTGCACTATGGCTGGAACTGGAAGGAAGTAGGCGGAGGATGGCCCCATTGCATTTTCAAACCAAGACCATATGTCCAGTTGTCCACTCTTTTATTTATTTTCAAAAACTCAGATTCATCAATAGCTCTAGCCAATCCTTTACAGTTTTTTGAGGCGTTTCAAAAACTGCCACCAACAAAATGCCCAACCTGATATTTACAATAGAAGACACTGTCTGTGTCTGAATTGTAGTGATGTGTGTGGTGTATGTTGCTACAGAAAAATAAATAGGGGGAGGCGTATCTGGCATCTAAAGAAATGTGTAATGTTTTGTCTAGCCACACTGACCACCAGTGCCGGGGCCAGCAGTGATGGCAGCGCCAGCCAGTCGGCACATGCGGTAGTGGTAGGGGGTGAGCCAGTGGCAGTGGCGGGTGGTGGTAAGCCATAGTGCTTGCTTATTGACAATTAATTATATACTCACTGCAAGGGTGTACCTTTGAGACTTGTGTGAACAGTTGAACACGCCCCTCTTTAGTTAGCATATACAGTGGGAGTTGAGTAACTAATGGCCTCTTCTATCAGAGCACAGAAAGTTTTATGAAGACCTTTAGCTACGATGGTTTGATGGAAAAGGATGGAAGGAGAAAGGATGGGTCAAATTTAATATGACCAGAACAGAAGGATGCGTGGGTGAAAGGATGCATATACTATAGGTGGCTGATAGAATGCATGGGTGGATGAGGGATGGATGAAAGGTGAAAGGATGCTGGCCTGAGTGGGTGAAAGGAATCCTCCAGTGGGTTTGATGGGTCAAAGGAAGCATGGGTGGGTTGAAGAACCGGGCTTTTAGAACCCAGCGGCGCCAGGGGCATGCCCAAAGTCTTCGGGTTCACCTGTCTTAGAATACAGAGACACAGGATACTTCTGGATGGCGTCAGAGATCGTATTTATTGGCTGCAGCCAGTACCAGAAGTCCTAGAAGTCATCACAGTATGAGTTCTCAGGAGACTGCTCAAATTTACAAAGCAAGTCATCCCTTTTTATGCCAGAAACATCACATTCCAGACAAACACCCATTATTTTACAAATTGTCCAATCGCATGTAACCACACCAAAAGTATCGCATGCCGGTAAAACCCACTTTTCAGTTTTCCGGCCCATGATCAATCATCGAACAATCCCAACATTCTTCTTTAGACAAGCCGGACAGACCCATAATAAAGAGACCACAACCCATATCGTAAATGGACCATAAAAGAAGAAACAGAAACAGATAGAAGTAGGATGGGGCATGTTTGTGTGCAATAAAACTTTACGAGATCCCGTGCTCTGACCCTTAATCAAGATCAGCTAGCGGGTGGGAACGGGTTTGGCAGGGTCGGCCTCAGGCAACGAGGTCAGTTCACTCAAGTCATGTAGGAGTCAGCACAAACTCGAGCTAAGGTACGCCTGACCAAAAAAGGCTCGTTTGACCACAGTCATCGGCCTATGTGAGGGCAACCACAAAATGGCTACCATGCGCAAAATGGAACCCAGGGTTCGGAACGAAAACCCTAAATACGCAGTGAATCCATTGGTGTAATGTGACGGAAACACACGTACTAGCCGAACTCACTAGTTACGGTTCGCTGTTACCAAAATCGTAACGGAACCATGATATTTATAACGCAGATTCAGATTTCACGGAACCTCAGACCCTCCTTTTGCCCTTACATAGGCAATCTCAGTCTGCATCTGAATTGATGTCTATATTCATCAAATCATCAAGGTGCTGTTGAAGCATCATCTTATCTCTCTGTACCTTTCTCAAGACAGGCGGTCTCCTAACACATGTAGTAGCACAAAGGCCACATATGGCCGGACCACACTGTACACAGAGACAACACAAGAAAAGAATCGCTAAAGCCACACCAATGATCGTCAGAATCCTCCATCCCCAAGCGGATAACAGTCCCCAAAACCATCCAGTTAACGACCAATCTCCTCCATCCGTATGTATTGACTCGGAGATCTTATGTAGCCTGGAGATGGCCTCGTATACTGTCGGAGCATTATCTGGAATGAAAACGCAGCAACTCGATTGGATCACTTTACATACTCCACCTCGATCTGCAAGTATGACATCTAAAACCATACGATTCTGCAATGTCATAAGGCGATCCGCTTGAAGCTCAGCTGTCAAATTACTAAGGTCACCGGCAGTTTCGTTTATGGTGGATTCAACCACTCTCGTCAATTGCCGCAAGCTCCTACTGTTAACCATAGGTCCCCAAAACGGTAGGAAACCCTTAAAGAAGTCTCCCACTTCTTGTCCAGCGGTATCTTCCTGATCGAAGACACCCCTGACAACTCTCGTCTTGTGGTAATCTGCGGCAGCAGTATACGTAGGAGGCAACAAATATCCAACATAACACGTTCCCGAAAAATCAGGGGGCAACCATGTATATGCTCTGTTGTAGCAAACAAAATACGTACCCTTGGCTGCCAAAAACGGCGGGGAAGACTGAGACGTAAAAACATACGTCTGAGTACAAACACTCTTCCCTAACTGAGCTTTCGGATTCCTGCCAATACCTTGCAGACAAAAATGACCTATAACAATTAGTGATGTTCACTACCAACTGATGTTGATGCAGAAGCTGTACAAATGAGTTATTTACAAATTCTGACCTTCTAATCTGCTCGTGTTCGGGTAAGATATGAAAAGAATGCAAAGAAGTAGTAATAGGAAAAGACGTAGGTTGGGAAGTGGGTGCAGAAGTCAATTGGGTAGAAAAAACAATCCAACCCACCAAAGCTAACGTCATGCTAAGAAACATCATAATACATGTGATCGGAATACATTTGAGAGGCTTTATCCTGCATAGTTTCATCTTAAAGTTCGTTTTCTCAACAGCTCTCTTGACCTCAAAAAATGCCATCCTCTCACCGTGCTGTTCGCGGCGGTTGGTTTTCTTCTGCTAAGGAGTGCGTCTGTCAGTCCAGGGAATGTCCTAGGACCAACCAGAACCATCGACCTTGTGTCTACACGGCTGCAATCCCAAGTCTTTACACCGCGACCTTACAGCTGAACCCGGATGGTGGTTCGAAAAAAAGGAAAAAAAGGATCAAAAACGGTTCCTTGGCTGAGAGAGTGCTGTTCTCGAAATGAAAGGAATTATTTGTTCTTTATTAGTCCATTGTCTCTAGACCGCAGGTTATAACGACTTTTACCAGGCTCTGTCTGACTTTGAAACAACAGTTCAGGTTCAGTGGTGTCCAATCTTAAAGGTGAAGGCACAGCTGCTTGCAAGATCTCGTAATTTCCTTTCTCAGACCTTGTCCATACCAATTCAGCATCGCTAAACGGTGTGAGTTTCGGTAATCTCTCAGTTTCGGTGTCTGCGATGCCTTCGTGGATCCACTGGTCGTACGGCAGTGGTAAAGGTACCCTCTTACAGTGTACGCCGTGGATCCAATTTCTTTTTCCGAAGACTTTAACAGATGTCCTTGTAGACAACAACACCTGGTGAGGGCCCGTCCAACGGGGCTGATCATTCTTGGTCCTCTGAAAATTCTTTACCAGGATCCAATCACTAGGATTGATAGTATGACCTGGGTCCACAGATGCTGGTGGCAATCGATCATGAACCTGTTGATGCAAGACACGCAATTTAGCCGTCAGGTCATACAAATAGTCCACCAACACAGGATAATCAATGTCACTAAATTTTGTTGGTCTCGGCACTCCCCACACATTTGCCGGTCGACCAAAAACAATTTCATACGGACTGAGTCCAATTCGGGAATGCACTGTAGTTCTAGTTGACAAAAGTGCCAATGGCAAGGCATCGTGCCATTGGAGACCAGAACTCGCCTGAATCTTGGCTAACTTCAGCTTCAGAGTGCCATTATAGCACTCCACTAAACCAGCTGATTGGGGATGATTCGCAGCATGGAACTTCTGCTTTATGCCCAAACCCTCACATACTCTCTTCATGATCCTGCCCACAAACTCACTTCCGTTATCACTTCACACCATCCTTGGCAACCCGAACCTAGGGAAATATTCTTTGAGCAAGACTTTAGCTGTGGACAAGGCAGTATTATCTTTTAGGGGGTATGCCTCTACCCATCTAGAAAAGGCACAAACAACTACAAGGACGTATTTCAAATTGTTGCATCTTTCCATGTGGATAAAATCCAATTGCAAAACCTCAAACGGATACGTCGGAGGCGCGAAGTGACCAGCTGGAGTTGGGGTCCCCTTACCAGGATTATACATCAGACACACCATACAATTTTTGACCACATTCTCCGCACACTTGGGAATTCCTCCATTCTCCCACACTGGAGCCAACAGCTTACAAATCCCTTTTGCACTGATGTGAGACATTCCATGTGCCATCGTAACCACCGCAAGCACATACGCATCGGGTAACATCCATCTTTGGTGTTCCGACAACTCAACCCAACAACCAGTCGAATCCAATCTACCCGTAGTTTCTCTCCACACGTTTTTTTTCACTCTCCGTAGCTTCGGCCTGAATCGATTTCACACTCTCAATCGTATCCTCACACATTCCAACCGCACCAATCCATCTCGCAGGGCCTGCAACATACATTTGACCCATCACATTTTTTGCTGTTTCTTTCGCAACTTCGTCCGCAAATGCGTTACCACGGCCAACATCATCCGTAACCTTCCGGTGAGCACTACACTTCACAATCGCAACTTGCTTCGGCAGAGTAAGTGACTCAAGAAGCTCATTCGCCAACTGTCCATGTTGGATTTTAGTCCCATGCGACGTAAGAAATCCTCTCTCTCTCCACAAGCGCTCAATTCCACTGCTTGTGCTGAATTAAAGCTCACTCGTGCAGTTTCAACAATCGTACACAATGTCGTCACGGCATATGCTGCAGTCGTATCACCATTCAGGAGCTTGTAGCATGACCCATCAACCCATAGCGTACCATCTGGATTTGAAAGAGGAGTATCTTTTAGATCAACTCTACCCTTTGTTTCCTCTTCTGTCCTAAGAAAGCAATCATGCTGTTCTTGACCATTCCTATCCACAGAAATCGGCAACAATGTCGCTGGATTTAATACGTTACACCATTTAATGTGCACGTGACTGGCCAAAAGCGTCAACTCATAACCCGACAACCTTGCACTAGTAAGATGCTGAGTCTTTGTTCTGTTCAATAAAGTATCCACTGCGTGTGGAACCATCACCACCAACGTATTATCCATCACCAACCCAGCAGACTGTCGGATGGAAACAGCCGCTGCTGCTGTAGCTCTCAAGCAACTCGGCAACGCTCTGGCTACCGGATCCAAAGTCGACGAGAAATACGCACATGGACGCTGCTTCTCACCAAACTGTTGCATCAAAACTGACAATGCACAACCCTCTCTCTCATGAACGTAGAGTGTAAAAGGCTTACTGTAGTCAGGAGTACCCAACACCGGAGCAGAACACAACGCGTCACGCAATTCAGAAAAACTTTTATGACAATCGTCAGACCAGGGAAGAGGACTCGGTGTATCCTTACAAGTCAAAGCCAACAAAGGTTTTGCCAACAAGGAAAAATTCGGAATCCACTGTCTACAGTACGACGTGATACCCAAGAAAGCGCGTACCTCTCTCTGCGTACTAGGAACAGTCATTTGAGCAATCGCTTGGATTCGTTCTGGGGTCAACCTTCTTCCCTCCTTCGACAAGAGATGACCTAAGTAGGTGACTTCTTGGCGACAGTACTGTAGCTTTGAAGGTGACACTTTATGATGCAAATCAGACAAATGTTGTAACAACGAAAGAGTAGTTTCTTTACAAGTTTCCTTATCATCAGCAGCTACTAACAGATCGTCAACACACTGAATAAGAGCAGCACCCGCAGGTAACACAAAGGTATCAAGCTGAGTTTTCAAAGCCTGACTATAGATGGACGGACTTTCGCAATAGCCTTGAGGAGCGCGCTTAAACCGGAAGCTTCGTCCTCCCAAAGAGAAGCCAAAAATATCTCTACTTTCTTCGGCGATTGGAATACTAAAGAAAGCGTTCTTCAAGTCTATGACGGAGAACCAGGCAGCTGAAGCTGGAATCAAAGTCAACAAAGCAGTAATGTCCGGAACAACAGGAAACTGGGGCACAACAATCTTATTAACCTCTCGAAGGTCAATCACAAAGCGATACTTAGGCTGCTGAGAAGAATCCGTACGCTTCAAGACAGGCAGAACAGGACTGTTACACACGTTACCTCTCATCTCTTCGATCACACCTTTCTCAATTAAATCATAGATGATCGCTAGAAGCGTTCTTTCACCATCATTCGAAATCCGATATTGGGGAATACGTGGCAATCTAACATTCGATTTGAGCATCACAACATATGGTGGAATCCCCAAAAGACCCACATCATTAGGACCAGTGGCCCAAAGAGTATCAGGGAGACAACGCAATTCCAGTGGAAGCTGATCTCTAGACAGATACATCGGAGAGGTCACTCTCTTACCCAATGTAAGGTGTACTCCCGAAGGAGAACAATACAATGTTGCGTGCAGTCTCTTTAACAAATCCAGACCCAACAAATTCTCACCACAACCTGTCGTTAAAATAAGGGGTGCTTCCAATTCACGAGGCCCAATAGAAAGAGACAAGGGACTAGAAACTGGATTACGAACCGGGGCGCCAGAAAATCCCACTGAAATATTCGTTAAGCCAGACAAAGGTGCGCCAGGGAGTTTAGAGTGCATGATAGAACTCTTCGCTGCACCAGTATCCAAAAGAAAAGAAGGCTCTACCACACCCGATGTAACCACTGCAACATAAGGTCCATCCTGGTCTACTGGAACTGACACTACTCCCTCTCTTTGTCCTTGGCTGTCCTAGCAATCATTATAGCCAGTACTCTCACTCTCAACATAGCAATCGTCAACGTAATATTGCGGAGATCTGCCAGTCTGTACGTTCTGCTGATCGAAATAATTCATAGATGTCTATGGGGGAAAAGAACGTTCGCTCTGAGGGAACGCGCCGCGTCCTCTACCCCTAGAAACCTGCTGGAAACTACCACGACCTCTTGGAGCCAACATACCGCTCGCACGTTGTCGTAAAACAGGGCACTCATTCTTGTAATGACCTTCCTCTCTACAATACGCGCACTGATTCAGACCCAAAGGTGGTCTTGGAGGAAAATACTCAGGTTTCTGTGACAGTCTCTGAAACGATGGAGGTTGCTGAAACTGTAGATGTTGCTGTGATTCTTGCTGATTCGAGCGAGGCGGATACGCCTGCTGCAGAAGAACCTTCGTTTTTAAGTCTTTTGTCTTTTTCTCTAATCTATCTTTCTCATCCTTATCCCTATTCTCATAGTACTGTGCAGTCGCCAATATCTGGGCCGACGAAGAGACAGCCCAAGAACTCTCAGAATCTTTCAACTTATTACACAGTTCGGGAAGTAAATTAAAGACAAACTTATCTACAAACAGTCTCTGGCCACCTTCCGTACTCATATCTTGACCGCTATGATCTATAAAAGTCTCTTCAAACCTGGTGAAGAAATCAGACACACTTTCATCCTTCTTCTGCTTACATGCTGTCAACTTGTCCCAATTCACTCGTAATGCTGGCATCATCGTTTTCATCATATTAATAATTCTACCGGGTAAATCCGCAATCAGAGGCTCAGGTTTAGCTCCTCCTATCTGTCTGGCATCTGCGGCCGCAATATTCACCCATGTATCACCTAATTCTACCATATGATCCTCGTAGCGAATCTACGCCCACAACGTTTGAGGTACTACATTACCCAATAACATATCCACATCAGCTAGATTCATAATGCATGCGTCGACTGTCTGGGACAACTCCTTATAATACCCGCGGGATTCTTACGGGGGTCGGGTAAGGTTTTCTTAAGAGCCAAAACCTCAGCTCTCTTCCAAGGGACATGTATCCAAACTCGTTGGAAATGAGCCAAAATAGGTGGATTAGCGTTTGCGTCTCCCTCTCTCCAAACTGGAGGAACCTCTCTCATTGGATATTGTCGTACCTTCTTTCTAACTGAGGCATCAGGCTCAAACAATGGCTGGGGAGGAAGTGCAGATCTATATGTAAGAAGTGTCACTACCGCATCCTCGACACCAGCTCCCACTATCGTCCCTTTGGCGAACTCACTCTGAATATCAAGCAATCCAACAGGAGCCAACTCCAATTCATCATCTTCCCATTGTTCCTGAAGCAAAGTACACATCGTATCAAAAACATACCGCTGCGTCGGCTCTTTCCACTGTAGGAACGTATTCAAAACCACTCCGGGATCATAGCTAGAAACATTCGTAACCCACCTACGAGCCAACGAATCCAACACTCCACGCTCCACAGAACCAGGGAGCTGACTACGTCTCTGTCTGTCATCAGAAACGGGGGTCGTGACTAGCGACCCAAATAGAGGAGTTAAGAAATTAGCAACAGTGTCAGCTACTCGCCGACAAACAGAAGGGGAAGCAGTCATAAGAACAGGAGAAAAGGTACCTTGCGATGGCAAAGGAAAAGACGCAGGAGTGGAGGAAGTCGAAGGGACATGAGCAAGAGGCACAGCAGTCTGAGTCAAGGCAGGCAAAGGTAAAGTAGGCAACCCAGGAAGAGGGGGTGCCGGAGGAACCTAAACCAACTGTGTAACAGGAAAAGGGGGTTGCGGAGGGACTAAAGGCTGACCAGCAACCTGTTGTACAACAAGCGGTAATATCGGTGCAGTAGCACCTTGCACGTAAGGGGGAGGTGACTTTAACAAATAAGACGTTAATGGATCCTTTTTGGGATCCTTAACAGGATTCACAGGAGGGGGTGACAAAACTGGATAACATTTGTCAATAGCCATATGATGTTGTCTATTTGACACCTCAATCGCCTTATCTTGTTCATCTTCTTTAAACTGCCTAGCAGCTTGCATTATCGATACACCCTTTTCTCTCTTATCTCTTTTAGCTTGTTTTATCTCTCGTTGTCTGGCTTCTTTGCGCCAAAGGCGGAAGGAGTCGAACATTGCCGGCCGGGCTTTCTTCCTAAATAATTTCGCTTCCAAATTGTCTAAAATCTCTGTATCAAAACTACCATGTTGGGGCCATCGTAAGACACCATCTTTCCTAGTGTAGTGGACCCATACTTCATTGAACGTAATGGGGCCCACGCCGTGTTTAGAGTAGAGCTCATAAGTCGGAATTCCAACTGGAGGTATCGGACACGAGTCCTCCAATCGGAACTTCCTGTTATAACCACATCAAAACCAAGTACCAATTTTGCTACGATTAGGCATCTTCGCTCACTAATCGAGCTTCAAACTTGAAGGGACTATCTCTACCGATACACTTGTAAATATAAAAGACCCTCGGCTTTGGAAATTGCAATTTTCAAATCAAAACTAAGGACAAAACAAACTAAGAACCAAGCAAAACCAAGAACCACTCAAACTAAGGACCAAGTAAAACTAAGAACCAAACAAGTTAGTGGGAGCGACCCACTTATACTTAACCAAGTTGTCTGCTACGCCACCCAGAAGATCCGTCGATCGTCTCGCCTTACGAAGTCTCACAAAAGGGGGGAGTTGTCCAAGACAGGGCGACAGTCAGGGCAGCGGTCCTTACGTAGCCGTCAGAAGGGGGAAATCTCGTTGAAAAGACCTTCGGTCCACGTTTTCGACATGCAGGGGTCGCTGAAGTGGGGGCCCTCCTCCAGAGTTTGCTCACAAAGTTCCTCTCGATCCTCGGGCTTGGACCGGTACCGCTTGTTGTCACCCCACGTTGGGCGCCAACTGAAGAACCGGGCTTTTAGAACCCAGCGGCGCCAGGGGCACGCCCAAAGTCTTCGGGTTCACCTGTCTTAGAATACAGAGACACAGGATACTTCTGGATGGCGTCAGAGATCGTATTTATTGGCTGCAGCCAGTAACAGAAGTCCTAGAAGTCATCACGGTATGAGTTCTCAGGAGACTGCTCAAATTTACAAAGCAAGTCATCCCTTTTTATGCCAGAAACATCACATTCCAGACAAACACCCATTATTTTACAAATTGTCCAATCGCATGTAACCACACCAAAAGTATCGCATGACGGTAAAACACACTTTTCAGTTGTCCGGCCCATGATCAATCATCGAACAATCCCAACATTCTTCTTTAGACAAGCCGGACAGACCCATAATAAAGAGACCACAACCCATATCGTAAATGGACCATAAAAGAAGAGACAGAAACAGATAGAAGTAGGATGGGGCATGTTTGTGTGCAATAAAACTTTACGAGATCCCATGCTCTGACCCTTAATCAAGATCAGCTAGCGGGCGGGAACGGGTTTGGCAGGGTCGGCCTCAGGCAACGAGGTCAGTTCACTCAAGTCATGTAGGAGTCAGCACAAACTCGAGCTAAGGTGCGCCTGACCAAAAAAGGCTTGTTTGACCACAGTCATCGGCCTATGTGAGGGCAACCACAAAATGGCTACCATGCGCAAAATGGAACCCAGGGTTCGGAACGAAAACCCTAAATACGCAGTGAATCCATTGGTGTAATGTGAAGGAAACACACGTACTAGCCGAACTCACTAGTTACGGTTCGCTGTTACCAAAATCGTAACGGAACCATGATATTTATAACGCAGATTCAGATTTCATGGAACCTCAGGGTAAATGACAAATGTATGTTGGTGAAAGTTTCGTTGACACTGAAAAGTCTGAGAGCCATGTTTGGATGGATGGTGGTTTTCAATGGTGAAGACTGGATTGAGAGAATGCAAAACTTAAACGGTGAGTAACGAAGCCAAGGGTAAAGAATGAAAAGACTAGAAGAACAATGCAATGATGAATGGAAAAATCCCTGGGAAGTAGAACAAACAAGGGACTATGGTTCTCCTATGTAGTGGTTTTCTTCTCATCTTTACTTAATTGGAATGGTTTTTATCAAGGTTTTGATTCAAAGTTTTGAGTGGTATTTCAGACTACTCCCTTGACTCGCAGTAGTTTTCGAGTGCAACATATATTATGTATCCTTCCTAGTACCCACCCATCATCATCAATACCCTCCCTCCCTACCAATGGCATGTCGCCAGTGACACCTATGGGTGACCTATTGGCTGCATAGTTACATCAGCGGCACTGCATTGTTGGCTGTGCAATGTGCCTCTGCCTCAGATAATGTGAGGCCCATGTACAAATGTCATGGCAATGCGAAAAATAGTTGTGTTTCCCTTCACTCCCAGCGCCCACTCAGTCACTTCCTAGTACATAAATCCTTTCCTAAGTTCCTTCTGTCCCAGCCTTCGATAAAATTTGAAAAAACGATTCTTTGCATGTGCCACTTTCCTCTGGCCAAGTGATATATTTCATTAGTGCTTCCATAACGGATTACGTCAGGTTCAAATTTTTCTCTTTCAACAATTGCAGAAAAAAGTGACTCACTACTAGTAAAGGTTTAGGCACTTGATGATGATGATCAGTGAACCGTCTACCTATCCAGCCTAACCCTTGCAGTAGACTAAGTTAATAATTATTTTCCTATTGCCAAGCAAATCTCTTTTGTTGGAAAAAAGTAATGTCAAATGTGGTGATTGTGGGTGAGGCCAAGGAGTAAAGTGGCGCTAAGAGTAAGTGCCTTTGCATTTTGTCGAAGGGGTAGTCTGTGATGAACGTGCCAATTACAATATCCTGTTCCTTAATCCTTTCCCTGTACTGCAGTGCTTTGCTTTTCCCATGGGCAGACAGGAGGATGTCTGTCTGCATAACAGTTTTTATATAGTACGTAACGTGACATATATCATTCATAGTAAGTAACTATTCATCTGCCTTGTAGTCATGGTGAAATTGAGGCATTTAACAGAGAATGGCCATGATAGGAATAAGATAATTGTCTAGTACAGCTGCCCCAACTGCAGACAGTAGCAAAGTAGTGCGACAAAGTATGTCTGTCAAGGGTGCCAGTTAAGTTAGGATGCCTACATTAATTTAGCTCAACAAGAGAGAAAAGAATACTTGTATACTCCATAGTGCATAATTCCTGAAACTCTAACCACATCAAAATCGAATGGCCCAAAGATACCAGCAAATGTACTGCTACTGTGCCACTATATTATTTTTTGTGTTTTGCTAAGAGCATTGTTTACAATTTGTCATTTTTCTTTCTTGATATAGCTAGTCCTGCTGATCCAACACCTAGCAGGCAGGAGATAGCAGCCCGGACCCGGCAGAGGAAGCTGAAGGCCATCAGGGCAGAGTACCAGCGGCTGGTGGCTAAGGAGGAAGATGAGGCAGCAGCAGGTGCAAATGCCCCGGGCCCAAGCCAGGCCCCAATGCCTCCGGCACATCATCGCCATGGTCCAATGGCAGACACCTGCCACCATTCCACTACCGCAGCTTTCCCCTATTTTCGAGCATTTTAGTGGCACATTCTTCAGGAGGAACGTCTGGACACATTGGAGAGGCAAGTTAGAAAGCTCCTAGCTCGCTGTTATGCCTACTCTTCTGCCCCTTTTTATTCCTTTTTTTGGTGGGTAGGACTTGTGGGGGAGAGGGTGGGAATGTGGGAAATGGGGTATTTGGGGGATTTTCTTTATGGACAATTTTGATTTTGGACTCAGTCACTACTTGGGACATTGGTTGGGGTTAGGGAGAGGGGTGGGCCAATTGTGGGTTTACTAGTTTCTTTATATTTGTTAGAGAAATGCATTTTTATAGTTGTACATTATAATTTACATATTTTTTGGGGGGTTACTGTTTTACTTCACACTGCTGCCTTTACCGCAGCCAGTTTTTAAAATCTGCTGATAGCGTTACACTAAAATAGTTGTGCGGTAGCCTCCCTTGTCCTACTACTTTCTCCTCCTAGTCTCTGCAGTCTGCAACTATTTTAACCCCTAAGGACTCGGAGGGGGTGGGTGACTGTGTGAATTTCCATTGTATATAGAATACTTGCAGTTCAACAATGAATCAACCACAGTTCTCTTACCTGGTTAGATGAAGCGAGGACTGCATGGTTTCCCAAGGTGCCATGTTGGTGGTAGAAGTAGCAGGATGCTAGTGCACTAGTCTAACAGTGAAGGTATACAAAGCAAGGCCCCACTCCTTACTAGCCAAACTCAACCTGTAGGATAAGGACTATTCATCGCATTGAACTAAACAATTAATGCCGTTATTATATGCAAGCTTTAAAACCAAATTAGACAGTACCAGAGACTAGACTACTAGTACACAAGAAGTGAGACAATAGAGAAATATGATAAGCAATACTAAATTGAATTAATAATCAGAATTGTGAGCTAGTAAAAAGGAAGTTGACTTGACCTATGAAGTGGACAAGTGTAACCTTTTATGCAATAGTGTCTGAAAGATGATGCTGGCAATGATGTTCCTCTGACAAAGATATCAAACATTGTGCTTGGATGACGGATATAAATATAATATTGGCATGGGCTATACTTAGAGCTGAAGATCTGAGCCCTGCACTGAGTTGGTGCTGTTTTCACCACACATGCCCCACCAAGTGTGTGCTCAATTAATGGTGTAAATTATTAAGTCACACCTCAATAAGTCACACAGCCCGGGGAAGAGGGTTAGCAGTTCAATGAATGGATGGGAAGAGGGATTGGGGAAAGGTTTGACAAAGACAAACACTACACAAGGACAACATTCATCTTGGCAATGAGCAGCCAACCATCATAAATCTGTTATAGGAGGAAAAGGAAATGAAGGTATGAGTAGTAAAGGTAAACCAAACCAAATTGTCTGTCTGCTTCCAGAGAGACACAAGTTACATTACATATCAAAAATGTCCTGTGGTACCGACCTTTGAAAGACAGCAAATATATTACAAATTAAATTATCTGTAGGAGTCAAGTAAACAATACACACAGTTCCAATGATTACAAAGAAAAAATGATACTGTATTGACAAATTGGGAGTTGCATCTTTATTCCTCTAGGACTTTCCTTCAATCTTGGGTGCCTGGCAGATGCGGTTCGGTAAGGTAAGTATGAGTATGAAATGCTGTTTTTCCAGTAGAGCGCAGGGTACGGGGGCCTGTAGATTGAAAAACAAAAATGCTATTGAAGAATCAAGGAGAAAGAAGTAAAACTGTATAAGGATGGCACCGAGAGGACTCAGAGACAGCAGAAGATAAGAGAGAAAAGAAGAATAGACCTTTTAGCACTCATTCATTTTATGCCTGGTATGTGAACAATAAGGTGAGGGCAATTTTACAACAAAGAAAAATCACACAAAAAGTGGCTGCATGTAACTATCAGTATCGGGCTGATCAAATTTGCAACTGTCATGATCAATTCATCAGCATGAATCATAACAATAATATGTAGCCTAAAAGTAACAGCAACATCAGCACGTGCATAATGTGATTATTATCATTGTTGACTTAATGTCTGTTTCCAGTTACCTTCAACAAAAGGCCCTTCGAATTTGAGCCAGACAGCACTGAGCACACACACACCCAGCAACATGGCATTTGCCATGTTCCCAATCGAGGAAAATCAATGCACTGCCTTCACCACTCACCACCACTACAGAGTTGTGTAGGTCTGTTGTTTAACTTTAGGCCACTTCAAACTTATAACGATATCGGTTGGTTTCAGTGAACTTTAAAACTTCCTTCTTCTGGTGGCAGTTCTTGAAGTAGTCACACCTTGATTCATTGCATCATCTCTGATTCCCCTGAGTCTGACTTCGAGTAAGGTGTCCAACCTAGAACAAACTGTGTCTCGAGTCCTGACTCAAATGAAATAGATCGATCCGTAGTACAATTTTGTTGTTGCACAGAAAAAGAAACATTGAGTAATTTTTTGTGTTGACTAGATTTGTGTTTGCGTTATCTATGGGACTGGTTAGGTCTGACTCTTTGAGGAGTATAAAGCAGAAAACAATAAAACAAAGCCGTGTGTAGTGGACCCGGAGAAGGAATCTTGTGATCTCTTAAAGGGAAAGAAAAAAATAAACACCTTCAGGGGAAAATTGATCTACCGTCGGTAGGCGACCAACATTGTAAATGATCACAAACAGATTTTAAGTGTAATAGTTACAGATAAACAAACACCCAGTGTCACACTTCCTGCCACCACATAAATAATCTCTTAACACACATCACAAGTTCCACCAAACAACAATCACTCAGCGTGCAATACATGCCATTTACATGTTCTTCAGGCATGCTCACCATGTTTGATTCATGGTACATTGCAAAATGTACATACATTGGTAAACGAAGCAGAGATTGACCAGTGTAAATCAAATAATATCACATGAGGGGCAGTCTGACTAGGGTAATAAACTAGGAAGGGATAGATAGTCACAGCACAGGGTTGGAGGCAGGCACACATTTGTTTGTATTCTCCATCTAATGCCCTAAAGGGACATTGGTGCGGGGGGAGTTGGGCCTTCTACACTGCACACAGTTGCAAATCCAATCTGGCAATAAAATGTGTCTAAGAGTAAGACAGTGGGGATGAATTAGTCAACAAGACACAAACAAATAAAAGTATATATTAATGTTCCCCTAGCTATATCTTTTTGTTTTTGGGGCATCAAAGATAGAAAGTGGATCAGCAACAGACTAAAGACTGAGAGAGAAAGTTCTATGGTTGTTGGCCCACACCCAGTAGACAAGGAAGTAGAGCACATCCTCAAACTCTGGTGGTTCATCCAAAAGTAGGTCATCTAACACACTACTTCAATGACCTGAGTCTCCTTCCTCTTCCTCCTGTTGTACTTCAGGTATGGAGTAATCAGGTGGTGAAAAGTGCTGATTTATTTTGATCATGGTTATTCTCCCCAAGTTTTAGGTTGTGAAACTGGTCCTTCTCACTGTGACAATGGCACGAGCAGCACTGAAAACATGCTCAGCGGAGACACTGGCTACTGGGCAAGCCAGATAGTTTATTGCCCGCCTGCTGAGCACTGGCCATTGGCATATCTTACCATACCAATACACCAATGGGGTTTAGACCTTTGTTGCATCATGCAAATAGGCCTGGATCATCTGCTCAATGGTCATTGCTGGTGCTCCACCTTGCTTAACCTCTTTTGCCTTCGCCTCTGCACTGAACTTAAGCCCTACCAGTAGAAACCACCCAGTTGCAGATTTTAGGGCTGATACTCCTGTTCTTGTTGTTGATGGTGTTCTTTTTGTTGGTTTTGGTGGCTGAGAGCCAACAGCACTTCCCTCAGGCTCTGACCTTAAAGGCTGCCCGAAGGAATTTGTGCAATGAAGGAGTGGGCCTCTAATTCCCTTCCGTTCTTTTTCTAGCTCACTGCCTCGCTCAGCTATTCATGTTTTGTATTGTCCAACATCCCCATCTGAAAAAGGAATGAAAGTGGACAGTAATGGTTTGTACTGTGGATCAAGAATTGTGCCACAGATGTAATGTTTGAATGGCACAATGTCTCTTTGAACCCTTGAATTAGCAGACAAGCAAAGGATTATGCTCTTCACCAAGTCATACTTATCTTTTTCCCTCCACACCTGTGTACATTGCAGATACCTCCTTTCGCTGTTCCTGTAGCATATGCAACAATTGGATAGCTTGGCCCATGGTACTGTCCTCCTTGCTGACTTCCCATGTGAACACCTCAAAAGGAATCAGCATATCTGTCAGGCATTTGACTGGTTCATCTCAATGATCATGCTTTTCACAGTTGCATCTCCTCTTTGCATGACATATTCATTGATAGGTCTGTACTGCTCAAACAGGCATTCAAACATGTAATAAGTTGAGTTCCAACGTGTTGGCACCTCCTGTATGAGTGTGTTAACTGGCATTCTATCATCATGCTGAATGTCCCTCAGCTGTTTCCGGGCTTTAAATGATTGGCTGAAATGAGGGCAGATTATTCTGCATGTTGACAGTAAGTTGCTTACTTGGTGTTCTTTTTTGAGAAAGTACTGTACAATTATGTTAATGCAGTGTGCCAAACATAGGACCTTGAAATAGATACCATCTGCCATAGCCTTAACTATATCACTGCCATTGTACTTGGCAACAAAACCATTGTTAAGCCCTCTTAGTCGCAGCCATTCAAAGACCTTGTTGTTAAAGTCTTCCAAAATGTTTGCAGCTGGATTGGATTTCTCCATGGCAAACATGTATACTTTAGCATGCTTCAGAGCAGCATTAAAAATCTCAGAAGTGGCAACACTTGCAGATATCTTTTCTCCAGCCCCACAAAAGAGATCCAGTGTGCAGTAATGCGAATGTAATCTGTAGCTTGACAACTGGTCCACATGTCTGTTGTGAGCTGGATACTGTGAACAGCACTCTGCTGCAAAGCTTGCCTAAGCAATTCCAGCACATCATGATGTAGCACTGGAACAGTAACTCTGGCCAAAACGGGCCGGCTGGGAACCTACTATTTCTTGCCACAAATTCAATAAAACCGACCCCTTCCACAAAAGAAAAAGGGAGGAGGTCAAGCACTAACACTTTAGCCAGCTTCATGCTGTACAAACATGATGTTGGATGGTTTCGTTCATACTGCCCCTCAGGCTTAAACATGGCAGGAATTGTAGCCTGTTTTTTTTTTCTTTTTTGAGGCCACTGATGCAGGTGACTTCTTGAGAGCAGATGGTGGTAGGCTCAAGCAGGGCAGTCACTGTCCTCTGTTGCCTTGATGTCTCGGCCTGAGTCTTGTGCCACTGCGATGTTGTTGATGTGGCCAATACTACTGCACTGCTGGGGAGAGGGCTGCTTTGCATAACAAAAATGTCTTCCTTTTCTACAACTCCCACCGTGATCAGATCAGATTTAGATTCTCTGCTCATCCAGCTTTCACCCCCTTCACCAACACCACTTGCAGTTTTTTGGCCGCTAGGGTGCACCTCCCAATGGATCATATGGTACTTTCTCAAATGGGTTGTTTGGCACCCAATACCAGAGTTTCAAGCAAGCTTACCCTGACTAACACTTGCTGCACAAGGGGAGCATATGGCAATGTTCACCTCCTTCTTGATAATTGAAAAGAAGTCCCAAACTGGGGAGCTCAACTTCCTGACGCTAGTGCCACTGCCAATGTCGTATGAACTGACAGTAGGTGGGTGTCTTGACATTTGACTCTCTGCAGAACCTACTTCTACTGAGGTGGTTGTGGATGTAGGACGCTGCTGGGAATTTGCAAATATAGCAGCTGGGGGTGGTTGTATTTGTGGTGCCACTGCCACATCCCCCCCGGAAAGTTGGGATGGGGTAACAACAGTCTCCATTGGGGCTAAGCTAACAACCATGATGACTGGCTCATCATCATCCTTCTCTTCTTCATCTGCCTCTGTAACTCTAAGGCTTTCTGGAACCTTCCTTTTCCCTAGCTTCATCTTGTGGCGTGTCTCACTCTCAGACTGAGGGGCAGATTTACAAGAAAGTGATGCATCTGTACAGATGTGTCACTTTCCCTGCGCCACCCTTAGAAACCCTTGCAGGACCATAGATGCGCCGTATTTACAATACGGCACACTATGGCGCAAGGATTGACAGATGCGTCAGAAATTCTGATGCATCTGTTGGCGGAAAAGTCACGCATTTGCTGGAGTCGTGTCGCAAGCACGACGCAACTCCAGCAATGCATGTTGAGGCCTATTCCCACTACACTGCGTCACTACTTACGCCTGCTTGAAGCAGGCATAAGGTTTTGACGCAGTGGCGTCCTAAAAGTGGCTCCGTGAAATCTTGTAGATTTCACGGAGTCACTTTTACGAGGCCTTCCTGTGTGGGAACGCCGACCCTGCATACATTATACCTGACGCAGGTATAATGTGACGCAGGGCTTTACAACGTGATGCATCTCCCTAGATGTGTCACGTTGTAAATAGGCCGCATTGTTTGCCCCGCTGTTGCGTCAAAAAAGTGACGCAACTGCAGCGCAAAAGTCACGCAAGGGGCTTGTAAATCTGCCCCTAAGGCGGGATCCAAGTTGTGTCTGAATCATCATTAGGGGGGCTTGAACAAGAAGAGATTGCACCAATAACCCTCCATTTTCTAGCTGGAGATCTGGAAGCCAATGGATCTTCTGAAAGAGCAGATTCCTCTACTCCCTCAGCATGAAGCTCAATCTCCTGAACTGCACCTGCTTCGGGAGGAACTACTATTGGTGGTTACGGCTGTTGTTGTTGTTGTCCACTTCTCTGAGTTTTTTGCAACGATTGGGTACTATTTTGCGATAAGTCAATTTCAACATCACTGCTCGTTGGTGATGCTGTGATTAGGCTATCTACCTCTGTGATAGACATGAGCTTGGGCCTAGATTGTGGTGGGTTAACTGGTGTGGGGGTGCTGCTCCCAGCTTGCTCCCCAGAGGCTGACACAGCAGGCACAGTTTGTTTTCTACAAAAAGATCTGGGGCTACATACTTGTGGTGGTGGTAGGCTCCTTACTCTGCTCACTGGCCACTTTCTTGGCAGCACCTCTCTTTGGGGCTATCTTGAAGCTGTCATTTAGCAGTGGCACTTAGCTTCACAAGTTGAAGAGATGTCTATGATGTGTGGGTCATGCATCGGGTCATGCACAGGCCTTCTTTCTGGCAGTACTGTGGGTGATGTTGTCTCTTGTGCACCTAAAAGAAAGGAAGCAAGAAGGACATCAGTAAAACATGCCATTGTTGCAGTTCAATTAGTAAAACAAAAAACACAATATCATTTAGTGTGGTCACTGGTTAATCTTATTATAAATAATTAACAATACAGTGTATCTATTCGTAAAACGGAAAACCACACCAACATAAACTTTCATGGTGACTAACTGTATACTCAGAAAGGATAAGAGAGAGCAAAGACAACAACAACATACAGATGTAACTGTTTGCTTTATGTGCGTCACATGATGTCACTCAAGTGGGATGTGGCACTCAGGGAGGTGCAGCTGACAAATGACAATGGAAGGAATAATCCTTAGACAATTAAATCTGTTAAGTGAAGTTAACCTTAAAGATATAATAATACGTTATTAAACTGCTATCTCATTGCTCAACCAACATACAAGCCTATGGCAAAGGGACACACTGGCTGGAAGCACAAAATGGCTACCAGCCAGTGCCACATGGAAGAATAGGTGGGGGGCAGCGGCCAGGGTGCCTGACTCCGGACCACGGGGCTCATGGTTCGATCGCCGGCGGCAGGTCAGCCCAGCACCATGTGACTCTGGGCAATAGCTCGCTGAATCTTCCCAACGGCATCCTGCGCCTTGACACCCTTTGGTAATTGTTCACGCTTTACAAATACTGGATTTAATTTAATTTAATCAACACCAAAAACACTGACCAGGAAGGCATTGGGAACAAAGAGAAGACATGCAGGCCTATGGGGAAAGCATGCTGGCTGCCTACCCAAAATGGCCCGACCACATTGTCACAAGAGAACACATGCAGGCCTATGTGGAAAGCACACTGGCTGGTTAGTGGTAACACAACATGGGCACCAGCCACATGGTCACAACAACAAGAGGCAGAATTGCGAGGCCTGGAAAACAAAGAACACATGCAGGCCCATGGACACTGAGGGTATACAAAATGGCCCCTGGCCACAAGGCATGTGGATCAAGGCAAATAGTGGCCTATAGCAAACACCAGACGAAGGAGGCATGGTAAAACAAAGAACACAACATTCATTTAGCAATGCCAAACACAAAAAATAACAGGGCAAAACATGTTTAGAACAACACACATCCTCCAAAAAGGCATTGCCCCACCTATACACGGTTTGCTAGAGAAAAACACACTTGAAAAATATCCTAAAAGTCAAGCTCATTTTGTATTTTAATCCAATACCATCCATGCCCTAAAAAAGCTGTTTCATCCAACAGACAACACAGAAAAAGTTATTTCATGCACCAATGACTAGTACTGGGCCTACTAGCTGGAAGGCCCATTGCCAGACTAGGAAATATAGTGAATTAAAGTAAAAGAATATTGCATATGTATTAGAAAACATGAAGAAAATGTTCTAAAGTGTGCAACATTTTTCCTGTACAAAACAAGAAAAATTACACGCATATCATCAACAACAACCAACAATGAGGCATGGCCACAAACAAAGAACAAATGCAAATCTATGTCAAAAACACACTGACTGCCTACGCAAAATGTCTGCCAGCCACATGGTCACAAGAAGCAGGAGGCCTAGGAAACAAAGAAAACATGCAGGCATATGGCAAAAGCACGCTTGCTAGCTACACAAAATGGCCACCAGCCACATGGTCACAACACGCAAGAAAGCATGGGTAACAAACTAAGATCAACACATGCAGGCCAACAGGAAAGCAGCACAGTAGCTGGCTATACAAAATTAGTGGCAGCCACATAGTCACAACAATAACCAGCAAGAAGGCATGGTCGCAACAAAGAAGACATGCAGGCCTATGACAAAAGCACACTGGCTGAATACATAAAATAGCGCCAGCCACATGGTCACAGCAAGAGGCAGAAGGTCTGGAAAACAAAGAACACATGCGGGCCTAGGGACATTGACTACACAAAATAGCCCCTGGCCACATGCATGTGGAGCAAAGAGAAATGTGGCCTATGGGAAACATGCACACTGGCCAAAGGAGGAATGGTAAAACAAAGAAAATAGCAT
The DNA here is from genome assembly GCF_964204655.1 of Triturus cristatus. Classification (NCBI taxonomy): domain Eukaryota; kingdom Metazoa; phylum Chordata; class Amphibia; order Caudata; family Salamandridae; genus Triturus; species Triturus cristatus. The sequence goes on along the minus strand of NC_140591.1, from coordinate 1,075,050,886 downwards.
TAAATCAGCAATGCCAAAAACAAAAATTAACAGGGCTAAAAATTTTTGTACAACAGCACACATCCTTTAAGTGCATTACCCCACCTATACACTGTTTTCAGGAGAAAAAAAACATGAAATACCAACCCAAATTTTTTTTGCATTTCATTCCAAATCCATCCATGTCCCAAATGATTTTTCAAATTCAATAGACACTACAGAAACAGTTGTTTGATGCACCCATGACTAGCAATGGGCCTACTGGCTAGAAGGCCAATTGGTAGACTAGACCACATGGTGATTAAAATCAATATTGCACATGTATTAAAAAACATGGAGAAAACGTAGTGTATTGTGCAACCTTTTTCATTTAAAAAAGAAGAAAAATGAAATTCAAAGTAATTCCTCGGCCCCTACTGAAACAACAGGTCACCCACCACAATAGATTTTAAAAACTGATTAAAAGTACAAATAAATCCAGGTGCATGGCCCCAATCAAACAAATACCAGTTTTTCAACTTACTTGTGAAATCTCAAAATACAAAGTCCTTAAATCCAATGGGATATGAAGAAGACACAAAGAGTGATTCTTCCGGCTCCAAATCCAAATTAAAAGTGACCAGGAGATGGACTAAGCAATGGGAGGAGCCTGCTGGACAGGAACATGAAGTTATAGACTCTGGCTCACTTCCTTTCAGTTGGAAAAAAGGACTCCTTGCACAAAAAACCAAGGCCAAATGTCTATTTGAGGAGGTTTTTAACTCCAAATCATAATTTAGGGAAGATTTTGATGCTTCTCGAGGAGGGAATCTTCCCCAGATTGCAGCAGTGGTAGATCCTGCATGTTCGGGATGAGTATGGCAGAAAACATCCGCCGGAAGTCGCTGGCATGCCCGAATAACGTGCTGGCGACTGCAAAATCTCGCTGGACCATGCTAGCAAATCTCATGGTGCTGGTGAACGGCCCTGAAAATCTCGTGGTGCATTGCGAGCGCCCGGCAAGTCGATCCCATGCATGTGAAATGACATTTTGAGTGCGCTAACAAAAAAAACTCCACTCTGTTACAGAATGCAGAGTTTATCTGTAACTCGGTGCTCTCCACGGAACACAGAGTTGCCGAATTCCACAAACTACATGAGCCGAGAGGAGCTTTACATCCAGGCTTATTTCTGATACATTATACTAACTCCCTAACGTGCAACCCAAAAACCGAATGTTTTAATACTCTTTCCGGTGTCCTCATTCATGAACATTCTGAAATTCATCTTTAATTTCTGAGTTTTATACAAGCCCAACCCATACTCAGTAGATAACTCTTCCAATGTTTCATGAGTTACGCAAGCATGACTTGCAGCTTCCCTACTCAAAAACACAGGTTCTTCTCTATTGTACCCATCTATGTACCCTAAATCAAGATTTTCCCAAATTTTGCTCTTAAGACATCCAATTCTCTTGGAAGATGTCTCCTTTTCATGAATTTACGACTCTGGTTCTGCCTCAGCTCCAATTAAGGACACTATCATAAGAGGAGCTCCTCCTGTTTGAGGTCATGCTCTCAGATCTTGGGTAGCTTTATTACTAGAAGTACTAGAGGCTGTGGTAACAACAGATATACCTGGAGGTGGAATGATAACAGCAATAGTGGTGGCTCTAAACAATGGATCTGGTGAAACAGGTGGGAAACTTCCCTCTGAGGAACTCTGATCAACAGGTGCCCTCGCACTTATATCAACATTTGTTCCTCCACCTTGCAGCTACCAGTAGGGGCATTGTTTTCCTGAAATCTGTTGTACTACATTATATAGAGGGTGTCAAGAGGTTACTAAATTATCCAAAATGCCATCAACTGAATCACCATCACTCTCATCCCTTTTCTCCTCATCACCATCTCCCTCTCGTGATTTCTTTGGGCCCGATTCACAGAACTAACTTAAGACTAAATCCTAAACTTACTACCATTTTGGTATTCACAGAAGGCACTTACTCATTTTGGTATTCACAGAAGGCACTTACTCATTTTGGTACTCCTAAATGCCTTCTGTGAATACCGAAAGCCTTAAAATTAGGATTTTTCTCAGTTTAGGAGTCCTAGGGTTAGGACTCCTAACTTTACAACTACTAAACTGAGAAAAATCCTAATTTTAAGGCTTTCGGTATTCACAGAAGGCATTTAGGAGTCCTAAACTTAGGACTACTAAATTGAAAAAAATCCTAATTTTAAGACTTTCGGTATTCACAGAAGGCATTTAGGAGTCCTAAAGTTAGGAGTCCTAACTATACTACTACTAAACTGAGAAAAATCCTAATTTTAAGACTTTCGGTATTCACAGAAGGCATTTAGGAGTCCTAAAGTTAGGAGTCCTAAATTTAGGACTACTAAATTGAGAAAAATCCTAATTTTAAGACTTTCGGTATTCACAGAAGGCTTTTAGGAGTCCTAAAGTTAGGAGTCCTAACTATACTACTACTAAACTGAGAAAAATCCTAATTTTAAGACTTTCGGTATTCACAGAAGGCATTTAGGAGTCCTAAAGTTAGAACTCCTAACTTCTGTGAATACCGAAATGAGTAAGTGCCTTCTGTGAATACCAAAATGAGTAAGTGCCTTCTGTGAATACCAAAATGGTAGTAAGTTTAGGATTTTGTCTTAAGTTAGTTCTGTGAATCGGGCCCTTTCTCTCTGTTCTTCCCCTCACTATCATAGGATACATCCATATGCCCTCAATCACATTTTCTCTCCTTCTCTGCTCCTCTGTGCCCTACTTTCCTTCTTTCAACTGCAGACCTTATCTCTCACTTGAGTGTTATACTTTTCCCTCTCTTTGTCATGTGTGGCATGCTCCCATGCATTCAAAACCTGCTCAAGAAACCATCCGCTGACTCATCCATGCTTTCCAACTTCAGACCTATCTCCTTCCCCCCACACCCAGCAAAACAAGAAGACCTGGCTATTCAGCCAATCAGTTGGACCCTGCCAGCGCATGGATACCCTCATGGGTGACAAGAAGCACTCCACAAACCTACTGATTGACTGAATATAAATATAGAGCCCTCTTGGACCCAATTTGACACTGCAACTCAAAACATGACAAATCATCAAACACCACAAACAAAACACTGCAGCTCTCAAAAACTCATAATCAAAAAAGCATAACCTTACTTATTCTCCCACTCCTAGGATGATGCATCTGCTTCAGGAATGTTGGAACACTATAAACACTCCGACTGGGACCATGGGAGCTCTGGCATGTAGACTGGATTGTGACCGGTTTTAATTACATTTGGAGCCAATTTGCACCTCTTAAGCCTCAGTGGAAACAATTCTCTGCTACCAGATTGATGGGGAACATTGCACCATGAAAACTCTGGTGCAAGCAATGGTTTAGAAAGCGTGCTACAAATAATTTTTATTTCTGACTGAGGCTGATATCAAATTTTAATACATTTCAGTATGTGAAGCACGTTTGACTCCACAAAGAATATGGAGAGGATTTGCAAGGTTACAAACTCAAATCATCAATTTTGGTTGTAATCTGTATTCAGTAAATTAATGCAATAGCTAATGAATAATTCAAAGCAATTCAATGTCAATAAAAGCAAAGATAAACTACTTTAAAGTTGCCTCAAAAGGAAAGCTAAGCAAAATCTGACCTCCAATAAAGAGAGCACCCTATTCTACTAAGTCAGGAAAAAGGTCTGCTAGGAAGTTAGAAAGAGGGCAAGTGAAAGGGCATCTGCTCTAAAGGCATATGCTGCTAAGTAAGGAAAAAAAGGGAATCTGCCTAGTGTCAGGGAAAGAAGATTCTGCAAACAAGTGAACAAGAAATCTGAAACTGCATCTACATTGCATTAGTTTAAATCACAGATTTTTAACATTTTGGTATACCTACACAGTGTCAGCTCCTCCGCTAAGGTGGAGGAGCATAGCCCCACTGCTTTTAAGCAGTGTATCAAAGGGAAAAAATCTATGATAACTGAACGATATTTATCATTTTATTTGTTCTGCGGCTGTGGCAGGCGGAGCTGTTCCGATGACAGGGCAGGGCAGGGGAGGAGTGTTTCACGCACTCCTAATTGCACGTCTGTTTGGCCGGCCCACAGTTATCCGCACTTTCCCTGTTCACTACACCGGCTGCATTACAGCCTGCATAGAGAACATGCCCAGGCTCCCTGTTCCTGGCTGAGAGTCGAAACACGTCGCTCTGACCAATCACAACGCTGCATTGCAGCATTGTGATTGGTCAGGGGAGCCTGGGTGCTTAGCAATCACAACGTTGTCAGGGGAGACTGGGTGCTTCCTGTTTCCGAGTCCTGATGGAGGGGAGACGAGGCAGGAATAATGTACGTTTTTTTCCTTTTTTGTTATTTTTACATACCCCCTGCCCTGCCACCCCAGATCCGTGCTGGCCACCTCTGCACCTACGCATGATTCTAAGATGAAGAACCAATCAGGTTAATGCACAAGCAGATATGGTAACTTCAATATTTTTCTCAAGCGACTGCACAAAGAAGCCACTATAGTTATCTGCAACAGAGTTTTTTTGGGGGGGGGTTTGCATCTTTTATGTAGCGCGAACTCGACCCGAAGGTATTGGAGCGCTGTACATGAGCACCGTATTTACCTTACATATTCAGGCACGGGGAGATTAAGTGATTTGCCCAGAATCACAGGATGTGGACGCGACCTCGAGGTTCGAACCCTGGTTTCCTGCACCAAAGTCGGCAGGTTGTTAATACAGTCTACAAGGACTACAGAAAAGAAACATTTTCACATTAAACAGAAAACCAAGGACACATTGATAATATATGTGGAGTTGACTTCCCTGAAATAAAAATACATTTTATAAAAATAAGATGCCAACCAGACTTTAACCATTTTAAAATGCAGCCTACATTGAGTGTGGTCAATCTAAACGTGAATAACACACAGCAAATACAATTGCATGAGCACATGTTAATGTAAATAAAAATGCAAACACTGTTAAAATGGAATATATCTCCATCTGAACCTTTCCTTAAGAGAGGAAGAACCACTTGGGGTGTGAGGTTGTGAAAATGATACCATAGCCAGAATCCTCAGACTCCTTTCCCATCAACCACATGCTTCTTCCTTGGGTGGAAATTCAACTAATCCCCATTCACCAAGCAATGAGGCTGTTAAAGTCACCATCCAGGTCACCTCACACAGTAGATGATGTTTGCAAAGATGATTCATCATCATCATCAGCTTTATTTCAGTTCATAAAATAAATCATATAAGCATAGTTACACTATAAAATGCGGAGATAAAATACAGCAGGTAAAAACAACAGCAGGAAACATAAAACAAATTATTCGTCGCATAGCAATTTAATGAAGCAGACATAAAAACATCCATAAATATAAAGTGCAAAAAGTAACATGTGCGCCTTGTCATTGATAAACTGGCTGCATGACCTGAAGGCAAGTGCACAATGTAGAGCTAATGCAGTCTGTTAAAAAAATAAAGAACGCCTAAGCTGCAGAGCTTAATTTGTGAAAAATTAAGCGCCATGACCCTTCTTGGAAGGTCACTGCAGCCTGCACCACCCATACCCTGCCAGCACTCCCAATGATAGTACCAACATAACACCTAACCATCTCACTATGGTAAGTGTGACAATACAGACTATTTCAGACCACACAAAACTATAATAATGGCATGAGATGCTGGTATCATTCATTTTCAATGTATATTGACTTAATAAACAAGTTGTTGTGATCTTCTCAAAATTAAATAGACAGCACCATCATGTGGTGGAGTGTCACTAGAGCCGGTGCTCACAATTAAGTGCCGTTGCCGAGCACCAGAAGCCACTGACACAAATTAAGCACAGCTAGGCTGTAAGGTATGTTTAGGAAAGGTGGCCAGGCCAAAGCAAACGTCGGGGGACTAGAGTGCCTGTAAATACAGAAGGGCAGGGGTGTGTTGGGAATGTGAGGTTCAGCTCAAAAGTGAAATTAAAAACCTCCTAGTATAACAGTTGTAAATCCTGCAAAAAAAGACAAAGTATGCCAGAGTTTGCAGTGACCACTCATCGCAAGGGCAGACCAAAATCCCCTTTGGATCAAAATGGCCCCGGGGAAAGGAGAGTTGACACTTGGTCAAACCCAGCCTAAATCTTGTGAGAAGGAGCCTATCCCTCTCTCTTAGCACCATGGTCAGGTAAAGTTCCAGGCCGGCGGTAGCTTGTATCAACAGATACTCTCTGATAGCGGGCTTCCGCAACTCAAACTACGCCCTTTCCCTGCTCAAAGGAGTTTTTAACCAGCTTTTGTCCCTCGAAGTAATATCCCCAGGTGAGGAAAAAATATTAGGTCTACCCAAATTAATGCACATATCCTTAACATACCTAAGCCACAGGATATGAAGACCCATGTCACAAACAAGGCAATCCAAGAAGATGTCCTATTCAGCGAGGCCTCCTGGTTGAACCAGATGGAACACCATAGCATCAGGGGGGCCAGTTTAATGGTGACCCCTACATACAGCAGGCCCAGTTCCTCGTTGATAGCATAATTAGGGGACTCAGGCGGCACACCAGGAATACATCTGCAGATCCTGTTTTCCTCATCCTGTAAACCTTTAGCAGGTTTATACCCCACAATCCAGAACCATAGATGAGGATCGGCACACATTTTCTGGTGTAGATTTCGACAAGAGCTGCCACTGGGTTACTCCTAATCTTTCACACCAAACTAAAAAGAAACCCTGATGAATTACAAAACTTAAGGCATCTCTTTTTTAGGCAGGGCACCCAAGACCCTAGCAAGTCAAAGGTGAGCCCCAGAAAAGGGAATTTGTGAGTTAGTCACAGGGGGGCACCCTGCAGTGCAAAACAATGGAATTTGACATTTTAATTGCCCACATTAAAAAAGTTTTTGGCAAAGTTTGTGTGCAATCCCAAACTGTTCATAAAATCAACAGAATTCAATAAAGCCTGGAGGCTGTTCGGTGTTCGGGACAATATGACAGCATCATCTGCGTACAGTAGAACAGGGACACGCCTACACTTCACGGTCAGTGGGTCCCTGGCCCTGGCCACCAGAACTGCCTCCAGACCGTTAATATACAAAAGAAACAAGATTGGGGCAAGGACACAACACTGCTGGACCCTACGCTCCAGGCCGAATCTCTCTGATATATTGGATAGCCCTTTGGATGTAAACAGAAGCTGTGATGACCATTAATTTGACTCAAAATCCTTCTTCACTTGTAGACGAAGTTTGTCGCATACCTCCCTGTGTCGACCCCTCTCTCCGCCAGATCAAGTCTGAAAGCAAAGCTTTCAATTTGTTGAGTTATGGGAAGCCTCATGACAACAAGTGGTGTGCAGAAAATGTTCAGAAGGCAAGGGAGATGCTACCCTGTGTCTGCTCCATCTCCACCAGATCAAGTGTGAAAGGAACGCTTCTAATTCTTTCAATATGTATGGCCTCATGGCAACTGGTGGTGTGGAGACAATGTTCAGAAGGCAAGGGAGATTTCCATCTCAATGAAGGCCACCCTGTTGTAATAATGAATATGTTCATGAGTGGTGAATTATTGGTATTACATGGGCTAGATCAGTTATGGGTACTACATTTCCATTCCCCAACATATTCTGTACTACACCTATATGAATCATAAAAGGATTTTACTCACTTATAATTCATGAATTAAGATAGGCTAATAGGGTGTGTCCATTTTGTTCTCAATGCTGTGATTCTTTCATCTTCTCTGTACATCAACAGCTTTTTGGTTACCGATGAGCTGATTGATACTCCTCTGTAAGTGTGAATTGATACCCAAGCACAGTTTCTCTATTGCAGTATTTTTTATACATTCTTGATTTCTCTTTTTTGGATCTCACTTGCCCATATTTCCTGCACTACTTCTACCCTTCGTTTCCAGCACCATCCATCAAGCTTGTTGCTTTTATGTACAACCTATCGTACCATGACAATTTTATCACATTGGCAATTTCTTAGTTACCAAAACAGGAATTTAATCTCGACTATCTTTCATTTTCAACCCGACATCGAGAACACAAACAGCATTAAAACATACAAAAACAATTAGAAAATTGAAATTGAAGACGTTTGTTCTGGTAGTGAAAAATCACACCTTAATGACTTTTAGTTTACCACCATCCAAAGAGCAACATTGGCAAAGCTAAGAGGTCTAGCTTAATGTGCCAACACATATAAAAACAGAAATTCAGAAATCCTGTTTACATACACTGTATTAAAAAATGTTGATAATAAGATTTAAATTTAATGACATTAAAACTAAATATATTACCTTTCCCAATGTTGGGGAAAAATGAGCAAAAAAGGGTTGCTTTCTCTAGAGCATAATGAATGAGCATACTTTCAGATGCAAAATAGTCTCTCATGAACTCCAATGGAAGCACTTCCTGGAAAGCGAAATCATACACTAAAGAGCCAGCAGACTACGGTAAGATAGTAACACTTCTCTGGGTGGAGCCAAATCCACCTTCCAATTTAATGTAAAGATTTAGGCCCATATTTATCATTTTTCATGCAGCGCAAAGCAGCAAGACACCTTACTGTGCTGCTCGAAAGGGCAGGAATGCACCATATTTAATAGTATAAGGTGCATTCCTGTCCTTTCCTAGTGATGGCATACTTTTGGCTGCCTAGCGCCAATGAAGGCACCCTTGCATCATAGACACCTTCCTGCACGAAAACAATCCTCAGCTGCATTTTCCTCTTTCTATGTGTGCTGCAGAATGCAAGGGTAGTATTTTGATGCATTTCCAGCTCTCCCACTAATGGTAAATCTGGGAATATGCTAAAATCCCTGGGTGGATGCGTGGGAACAGCCACGCTCCACACATGGAACACCTTCCTGGGGCAGAGTAACACAAGGCAGCAATTTGCCCTGGGAAGCCGTTCCATGGGTGTTGCATGGGTGCTCCAACGCAACTCCAATGGTTTTGACACATTCCCAGATTTACCAGAATTGGTAAACCTGGGAATGCACCAAAACGATACGGCTTCCCAGGAGAACTATAGTACGGAGAATATCTTTATTTTTCCTTGTCACTTCCTCTTTCTATGTGTGCTGCATTCTGCAGCACACATAGATAGAGGTATATGCCTCTCAGGATTGTTTTGATGCAGGAAGGTGCTCCTTCCTGCACAAAAACAATCATGCATACACCACTGGTACCCTTGCACCGTGGTGCAAGGCTGCCAGCATTGGTGCTAGGCTGCCAAAAGGGCGCCAGCGCCGAGGAAAAGGCAGGAATGTGCCGTATTACCTCAAATACGTGGCATTCCTGCCCATTCCTAGTCATGCAGGATCCGTGGTTTGCTAGATTCATGAATACTTATTAAAACAGACACATTAGTATATTTAGTCACGTTATTTTGTCAACAGAAATACTCTCTTTTGTGCTAGCAAACCTCAGCCCTATTTCGTACAACCTAAGGTCAAGAGAAATACCACCAACGTAGTCGAGAAAGAAGCTCTGAATCCCTCTCTTGAATGAAAAAAGCTTGACATCAGATATTCATAACTTCATAAATGAGGGTTCAAGGACAACCATGACTTAGGCTATTCAATAAAGTATTTGAGATGTCTTTAAACAACACTTAGGGTCTAGTTACAATGTCAGTCGGAGCTGCCTCCAACATACACCGTTTCGAGAAAGGAACCATCCGACCATAGGCCGGCAGTTTTGACAACCACATTAGGATGCAACCACACATGGTGTGGTCGCAAACTTCCATTTTTCAATGGGCGCTTGTGCAGCGGGCTAAAAACACTCACAACACAAGCTCCCATCGAAAAATGGAAGTTTGTACACTTCCCTGCACCGTGTGACAGGCACCATGAGGTGCCTGCCACACGGTGCAGGGATGTTTAGGTGGCACCATAGGTGCCCCCCAGGCCCAAATGTGGAGGGCCAGGGGGCAAGGGGCCCTGCTATGGGGCCCTAAAGTCAGTTTCTGACAGCCAATCCATGTCAGAAAGGCCAACATGGATTGGCTGTCAGAAACCAAGATCCTAATCCCGACGGCGGAAACGTTATCCTTAAAGGATTATGGTGCAGTTCCGACTGACCGACGGGCTCCTTGAGTCTGTCGGAACCTAGTCAGAGTCCCCCGCCGGTTTAAGCTCCGACCACCATCATCCTAAGGCAGCGGTCAGAGTTAAATGTACAATGTCGGTCGGAGGCTTTCCGACTGACATTGTATTAGGCCCTTAGAGTTCATGGCTTCAGGCTAAGAAAATCAATATGAGAACAGAATATAGACTCATCCTTGTCAATTAGTAAAATACTAGAAAAAATCCATTAATAATTATAATGAATTCACACTCAAGGATTTATTTATACTCAGATTGGACAGATGTGGTTCTCAATATCATGAGGACATACATAGTAAAAATAAATTAAGCTAATTACTGAAGGAAGCCGTAAATAAAGCAATGTAATGGCTTACTATATAAAAGCAATTATAAAATTAGAAGAACAATATGAATGCTTAGAAAGACAGGTATAGTGCTATAAAAATAACAGATTTAGAAATAAAAACATATACAATTTTAACAGGATCTTACTGTGGGCCTTACCTGGATTTGCAGGGATTCCTTCTACAACTGGCAAACATGGCGTGTGGAATTAGGGACCAGTCCTGATGATTTGAAGGCTGTGATCAAGGTAATTTTAAACAAGAGCACTGGCTGCTACCAGGAAGAATATTGCTAAATTCTAAGGCATCTTTTGCGAAAACCTTTTCTCTGAAGCAAGCTGCTAAGGGTATTGCTGTCTTTCAGTGCCCCAAAACAAAATTTGGGTTGTTGCCAATGTATTCCCTATTTAATGAAATCTTTTTTGACCTTCTATTTTCTTAACTGCATTCTTGCTTTCAAAAATTCCCACAAAAGTGAAGGCCACATCTTTACTATTCTCTACACTTCCACTCCACAAAAACTGTCTCCCTTTCACCTCTTTAATCCTGGTGCTCCTTACTGTGCACCTCTCTCTTTTGTCACTTAGCTCCAACTCACATTGTCCATCCAACCGACCAACTCTCCCACCTTCTACTTGTCTCGCCTGCCATGCTGTAGATCCAAGAGTGCCAACCGCCTCTGTTGAAGGATTCCCCATATTTGCTTGTGTGTTTGAAGCTTCAGAAATTCAGGAACCACATCTCTACTCCCTTCCAAGTATCCAAGCTCCCTGCAGTACATGAGCATGCAGTGTGTGTGTACCATCACTGCGCCTCGGAAGGAGATTTGCACTACCGCTCAGTGGTCCCGCCTTAAATCCGATGCTGCTCCTCATTAAACCACAGTGTTGAAGACGCAGGCCTCTTCTATCTCATTGTTTGGGCACAATTGCCAAGAGTTATGTTCAGATTTCCAACGGTGGCCGCTACTTAATAGGGGTAGCCGGGCGGGGGGGGGTGGGGAGGGTAGGTTGGGCGGTAAATTATAAAAAATGAAAAAATACCACTTACCTGCTGCCACCTCTCGGTCCTCTTCATCACTCCAGGAGCAGGAGGGAAGCAGGAACCAGGAAGCACCCAGGCTCCCAGATTCCCCGGACCAATCACATTGCTGCCTTACAGCAGCGTTGTGATTAGTCTGAGCACCATGGTTCAGCACTCACAGAGGGTGTGGGGGACTTGGCATGTTCTCCACCCGGGCTGTAATACAGCCTGGGTGGAGAACATGCAAAGTGCACATCACTGTTTGGCTGGCCCAAGAAGGCCGGGCAAACATTCATTTGCACTTACGTGGGTGGTACCACTGATCGTGTAACGTCCAGCCCCGTCCCGCCCCTAACCATCTGAGCGACAGACGGAAATATAAAATGATAATAACGTCCGTTATTATCATTTCATTTCTATTTTTTCTACTGCTCCCAGAGCAGTGGGGCAACCCTCATCCGCCTTAGCGAAGTAGCCGCCCCTGCAGATTTCCTACTCAGTGCCCTGCCCACAATATATGATAACCTTCTCTTGCCGTAATTTGCAATTCCAAGGGGGGTAGCTTCTGACCAGTGGACTAGCTGGCCACCATTTTCCACTTCTACCTATTCAAGCCACCCATGCTCACGTGGGATGCACCCATCAGGAATATAGTTGTACATAATAGTAAACATAAAAAAGTACTCAGTGGCATACATGCAAAAGTCAGCGATACAGAGAAAGGAAAGTTCCAGATATCTATAAATTGCTAAACAAGCTCAAAATAACTCCCTCACTAAGAAATGTCTTTAAGGTCCTGTTAGACCTGTCATCTTTTGGCAGGTTTCCCCTGTCGTTTTGCTTTCTGACCTCCGGGTTTTTACCTGTTTTTGCTCGTTTAGTGTCTCTGTGCAGCTCCTCACTGCTGTTCAGTGTTCAAGTGCAAGTGCTCCTATTGTAAATTAGATTATGGATTGGTGTTGCCATGATTGGCATATTTGATTTACTGGTAAGTCCCTAGTAAAGTGCACTGAGAGTGCAAGGGCCTGTAAATCAAATGCTGCTAGTGGGCCTGCAGCATTGATTGTGCCACCCACTCGAGCAGCCGTTCATCGGATCTCAGACCTGCTACTGCAGTGCCTGGTTACTGCCATGTTGACTTGGCAAGTGCACCCACTTGCCAAGCCCTAACCTTCACTTTTATTACGTGAGTCACCCCTAAGGTAGGCCCAAGGTACCCCTATGGGCAGGGAGCGGTATATTTGAAAGGTAGGACATGTACTGGTGTGTGTGACATGTCCTGATAGCGAAATACAGTATATTTCATTTTTCACTATTGAAAGGCTATCTGTCCCATAGGTTAAAATAGGAAGTACTGGGTAACATTTTACGAGTATATCTTCCCATTGGGACAAGATAGAGAAATGGAGTTTAGTATGCCTGAACTTAGAATGTAGAAATGCATCTTTTAGTAAAGATGATTTTTCTGTTCTGTGTTTGAAAATACCACTTTTAGAAAGTAGGTATTTTCTTGCTTAGCCATCCTGTGTGCCTCTGCTCAGTTGTGGCTTGAATGTCTGGCTTTAGAGTGACAGGGACAGGGGATGGGCATTCTCTTCAGATAACCACTGGGGGTCGAGGTGTGTCCTGCCTTTCCTGGGAGAGACAGGGCTGAGCTTAATAGACCTGGGCTGCATTTAGAGCAGTGGGAGGAGATATCCTTACGCCTGAATGTGCCTGGCCTGCCTTGGACAATGCTGTCTCCGCCTACTTCCTGGAAGCTGGGCCACAGAGTACCAAACTGGTTTGGACTGAGCAAAGACACACTCTCTGACCAAGAGAACAAAGAGAAACTGAGTATAAATATTGGGCCCCAGACCCCAGAACTTTAGAACTCACTTGGATCAAGGAACCTGCCAAGAAGTAGAGCTGGAAGAATTGCCAGGAGGAGTACTGCCCCTTTGTTGTGTTGTTGCTTTGCTGTGTTGGTCTGCAGTTGCTGCTTCTGCTTTGGGCAGTGAAAGGACTGGACTGAACTTTCTTTACTTGTCGCTGAGTATCTCCAAGGGTTTGAAACAGAGCTTGCTTCCTGTTCATGAAGTCTCCGGCACAGAAAAGACTTCACTTACCTCTAGGTACTGCCTCTGGAACCGTGGGTTTCAATTGCAAAAGAGGGGGAAAGCAGTCGACACCGTCACCAACACTGCTGCTGGCTTCATGTCGTGAAGACGCCTTTTATGACCTCATCCCCAAATAATGCTTATTTGAACCTTTGAACGTATATAAGTCAATTTAGTTACAAAATAGAATTAGGGCACCTGTAGGTTTGGAGATTATTGTCACATATCTTGGTGAATAACCTATTCTGTGTGTTCTCTGAATACTAATCACAACAGTATCTGACATGTTCGAAACTTTGAGAATGAATGTTCGAAAGAATGACATATGATCATTTCCTCCTATGTCTTCTGGCAAACCATATATACTGTGATTATTTCTCCTATTACAAATTTACAGATCTTCAGTATGCTTTTAAGGAGAGGCATTTCTGATTGCAACGAATCAGCCTTATGCATTGTATCTTTAAATCACCCACCCACTGCTCTACTTCAGTGTTCCTTTTTTCATATAAGAACCTTTGGCATCCAAGCTTTGAAGTCTCTCATTCGTCTCTCCTAAATATAGTCTAAGAGCTCTAATAGCCCTCAAATGCACTTCCATAAATATAGAAGAAACTGATTTAATGGTTGATGGGATTTTTTCAAGTCTTTTGTTAGTACAATGACTAGAGCCGACAGACGCTTTAACTGATGAGGAGGCTTTATGATTTACTTAGACTTAATATTCTTGCCTTTGGATTTTTCCATAATGTCTGAATCCGTGACAATAGGTTAAGGAGACAAGGCATTCAAAGTGCTATGAATTGCAAATAATTTATTCATTAACTTTATGTTCCCAAATGTTCCCATAAATGATAAAAAAATAATAAACAAAGCTCTGAAAAAACTCACTTTGTGTTGTACATAGACAGCAAAGACCAAATGCGAGAAAAGACAAGTGAATGCAAACCAGTATTAACAAAATGTTGTGAATTGAATAAATAACCTATTTAGTCTAAACTTGCACAAAGGTAAGCATTACTTGAATGTGTATATCATATTTAAGTTTGCATAGCCAGTATGCTTGTCGTTTAAATTAATACAGTAGAGGCAAACAGCTTGAAATATCATATGTTATTTAGGACATCTAATTCTTCTGCTTATGAGGAGATGTGCATGGTGAACAAAGTAAAATAAAAAAAAACATTTGAATGTGCCCAGGGGCCTTATTCAAAAGGCGTACATTTCCAGCAGGGTCAGATTCGTAAGGCGGGCACTCTGGCAATGGCCGAGGGAGCTGTATCCGAGTTCCAGCTGTGGGCTGCTTTTAAGGACGGCCTGAGGGGGCAAATTTAGGCCGTGTCTGTGTTGTTCGGATGCCACCAGCAGCCCAGTGGGTGCCTGAGTGCCCTTTCTGGAGGTAGATGGCATCCATTACCTCCCTTTTATAAACGGGCAGAGGTGTCATTCCCTCTCTCTCGCCGGGCCTGCCCATTAATGTATGCATATTGAGCGGGAACAGGTGGCCTGAGAAAAAGTGGCCTAACTTGTTTTCAGGTGTGTCCAGTGTGACCTACTATGTACATTTTTTTTTATCCAAGTAAAATTAAGAAAACTTAGCCGAAGCAGTGTTTTGTGGAAAGGTAATATGCAAATGTGGACCACTTTTTTTCTAGCGTTCCCTGGCTGATTTTTAATCCCAATCCAACTCTGATTTCCAGCATTCACACAATGGTAGGTGTGCTGGGAGAAATAACATGAAATGTGCATCACGTTTGAACAGCAGAATACCATACCTGCCAATTCACACAGTGACACTGTGTGTCACACAATATCGGCTCACTTCACACGATCTCCTGGTGAAGAGCACATATCACACAGAATAACTGAGACTTCAAGGCAAGCTGGAAAACCCTGCATGCAGTAGGTTTTCAGCCTGTTGTATAGTTGCTGAAAATGTGAAATTTATGCCTGGATTTTCAAATCACCCAGCTAAGGCATAGAAAGCAGCCCTTTCTGCAAACTCCAGATAGAGAATGGTGGGCGTGGCTAGCCCAGTACTAGTTCGAACCAGTTTTGACTCACCAAGCTAGACAAACACAGGCATCCCGGCCCCCCTCAGGTGTTATAAAAAGACTATGGCTTGTTTGTCAGACTGGGGGGTGAAGATGGGATCATATTGTACCTTAACGCAGCACCTGCTTTTAATTGTCACACACAATCCCTTCGCATCCACGCTCAGAAGGCTTCTGTGTGCCTCTGCTGGGTTTTGCTTGTGCCAAGGCTCTTCTGGTAAGAGGCCTAGTTCCTGCTGCATTTACTGCCTCTGATTATGATGCTCTTGTTTGTAGTTGAGAACTTTGTGAGGCCAGACTTGGCTTTATTTTATTTATTTGTTTCAAATGTTTTTATTAGATTTTCGACATAAAGGAGCGTTAACCAGTCATAAATTAGATAAACAATTATCATTGATAGCAGCAGCAGGGGTGATTTAGGACAGTGTCATAATGGAGGTATTGTTAATCACATAACAGAAGATATGGAGCGATGTGTGAGCTGACCGCTATGGTAGGAAGGAAAACAAAGGGAAAGAAAGAAGAAAAGAAAAAAGAAGTTATCATATGAACACATCCAGAATACCTACAAGCAATAGAAATAGTGTAAAACAAAAGTATTAAAGGTCACAGTTACAATATCAACGTAATAATTGCAATGCAGTACAGTAGTGTCAGAGAATATTAGTAGTACACAGAGTGGTATATTTACACAGAGCTATCTCTGATTTAATGGCACTTTAGCGCAGCCAAAGTCGTGATAAATTTACCACCCCATTCACAAGCCAGTGCAAACAGCCTTAGGCACCACTTTTCTGGCGTTAGCATCCGCAACAAACATCGTCACGGATGACCGCGGCAACTATCACTAATGAGATGCAGAGTAGGCGTTCCCGAGCAAAAAGCAGCAACAACATCACTCTGCAACATTCTCAACGACCAGCCAGATCTGCGATAAGAACAGAAAACAGGTGATAAGGCATGTTAGCACCAGGAAATAAACCCCTACTCAGACCTGGTGCAAAGTCGGACCACAACCTACACCAGACAAGGGAGCACAGCCCATAGCCACACATGGAGAACAACAGATGCCCCCCAGCAACTGAACATGCAGCACGAACACCCAAGAGGGCCACAACACCCACCGACACCACACCCAGGCCCGCAACCCCCTCCGGCCCACCCCCAACCCCAGACAAAGAGACTGCACACCAACATCATGAATCCCAAAACAAATGTTGTGCCTGATGTCGCACAAGCAGGAAAATCAACATACATGCGTGGCCAGAAAATGGAGAATCTGTCGTACAGCAATGCAATCACCAACACAAAACACCATTCAAACAAAAGCCAAAACAAGCATTCGGATGAGTCCTAGCGGGTCTCCTCACTGGACAATCTGTAGGACACATCCTGGAAGACAAAATCCAAGAGAAAAAGGTGTGCCATGCGCCCAACAA
Organism: Triturus cristatus; assembly: GCF_964204655.1. Lineage (NCBI taxonomy): Eukaryota > Metazoa > Chordata > Amphibia > Caudata > Salamandridae > Triturus > Triturus cristatus. The sequence continues at coordinate 1,075,033,848 of NC_140591.1, read as the reverse complement.
AAGAAAGAGAGGGAGAGAGCGAGGAAGAGAGATGGAGTGAGATTGCACAAGCAGCGCAAGGGCTCTCGGGCACCTGGCGCCACATGCCAACATGTGTGTGTGTATCGCCATCCGTAAGCCATGAGCCAAAGGCCTTGTCCCAGTCTCACCACCAAAGCCACATCAATCACATTCCGAAAGCGCAAGTAATAGTCAGACAAACATCAGTGATGAAAGCTCCTTTGTTCCAATGCAGAAGGCGGGAGGACACCTGCACCTCTGACCTTGGTCCAGAACGCAGCTGGAACACCCTGAGAGAGATGCCATGGCAGATGGGGATGACTCCCACACCACGCATTGCGCAAATGAACTATCCAACTTATCCACACCCCACACACAGAAGCCCCTGCCTGAGGTACCCCTGCATGGGATGCCCTTGACACTCACGGAAACAGCAACCCATTCTCCCCAACGTTGCACACACATTCGAATCATTGCTCAGAGCTGTGGCATATCCTCCACACAACTGCCGCAGTTCAGAAGAGTGCCGGTTCCACGAGATGCACCAACGCAATGGCAGGTCATCCCGGGCACATGCACAACCCCCGTCACGTGGAACAGTACCGTGCAGGTATGCTGCATTTACTGGGCGCAGTGCCACTTGCAGTGCTGCGGATCAGTTACTGGCTGAGCTTCCACCTTGCCTACGTCACCTGCGTCCAGTCCTGGTTCCACTGCCAAACATGCACATTCGAATGTCCCATGGACATCTGCCTATCCAACACAACCGCAGATGAATTCGACTATGACTTGTGTCTGCGCCCCCTGTTGGATCACGAACAGGAGTGTAACTGAGACAGCCGTGCATGGGATGCCTTGACATACTCCGTATGTATTGTCAGTTATGCATGGGAGATTACACAATTCCTCATGTGCAGTGACCACATTGAGTCGCTCCCCTATTGGGCTGTGTTGTGCATTGGTGAAACGGTGTGGGCTGAATGATCACACCTGCCCGGACCAGTTAATGGATTGGGTCACCCTGGTGTTCCTTGAACACAACAATGACGTACTATTGGACACATTGCGGTTGAAGTTGTACGGGCATTCATGGATGAGTAACTACGTTCCTGCAGCCACATCGGATTGTCACCCACAGCACAGGTCCCAACAACTTGTTGCATCGTGGGAAATGCTCACATATCCCACCAGAACAGAGGACATGTCTGCCTTCGTCAGGACTCTGAATGCAGGTGTGTGGAACTACGCGTGTGTACACACACCTGTGCAAGGTGATGCAGGTCCATGGTCGGAGCAACACAGCATCGTTTGGCAATGTTACAAATTCGGACACACTGCTGGGGGGAGAGTACACACATGGCAATGTAGCACGACATGTGAACCTGTCGGACCCTTTCACCTGATCACTGTCAGCAGAGCAGACAATCGGCGCACTCCAGTGGCAGAGCACTATGCAGATCCCATGGGCAGTCAGTCGTGCCCTCTCACATGGGGCAATGGGCAGACGCCTAACAACACATGACTCATACAGCAAGGCAAGGTGGGCTGAGACCGTTGCCATCCGTGATGATTGTTGTCCAATTTTGCCTCACCATTTTCTGAACCTCGTCATGTTCCCATGCTGCGTGTAAGTGTCTTAAGCATGTCCCTGCCTGTTGTGGCCGTTGCCTCATCCGTACTGACACGCACATGCCAATAAAGTCTATGCCACTCTACTGATGCCTAATGGTGATGTGTGTTGATTAGATTGTCCACTCGTGTGCCACAATGTGCATCGTCCCTACACAGGAAAGAACTGCCTGACGCATGTGCAATGGGGATGGCTCCCTTTTGCAAGCTCCACCTCTGTGAGACAGACATTGTTTTGGGATAGTTGCTGGCTGACCTGTGCACTTACATGACTTCAGCAATGTGAGTATGGTGTCCAACCTCTGACCATGTGGAGCAATGTCATATATCATAACAGAATGTGCCCACACAGATGTGTGGGGGTAGGTATGCGACGTGAAGTTCTGTAGTCACATGTAATGTAGGACACCACTCCTGGTCTGCTACCGATTTGGTCATTCCTACACACAGCCCTATTCAGTACATGGACGTGTGCCTATGTTGGGGGGTTGTGAGATTGTTGTTGATGTGCAATGGGGACACAGCTAGTACTCACCTTCACAGTCATCCAATTGGCCATGTGTATCAGGGATACACATGTGCATAGATGTCAGTTACCAGGGTGTACCTTCATGTGCAATCATTGTCCCTAAATCCAGCCATACTTCCATACGTGAGTGAACGTAGTCATGACATATCTGTGTGATTTAGAATGCTTTATTCACATTCAGGTGATTGATGGAGCTGGAGCTGTACATGGCCGTCCAAGCCCACATTCCATGGAAGCCCAGTGGTGGCCCAACCAGAGTCCTTTGGGGATTGAAAAGTGATTAGGAAGAGGGGGAGTGCAGTCTGCAGCCGTATTGCTGTGTAATTGTCCAGCAGTGAAGATGTGGCAGCCCGTGTCGGGGTCCGGGTGAATGTCGCAGAGTGTTCTGGGGGTCAGTGGGAGGTATTGTCCCAGGGCATGATGCATAGGGCAGAACTAGGCAGGGACAGGCCATATGGCGGTGATGGATGCTACTGCCTCCTTTCTCACACAGTAATTACCATCCCCATCGTACTCCCCTGATACAGGTTCTGTGTCCGGTGTGTCCGGTGTGTGTGGCGGGGTAATGGCTGCATCACTGTGTGCCACTGACACATCAGACTGCGAAGGTGATGGGGCTGCATCACTGTTTGCCACTGACACATCAGGGGTCGGAGCTGTGTGTGTCGATGGTCCCACTGCAGTCATCTGGGACAGGCTCAGTGGCAGCAATGGCAAGATGATGAACTGCAGGGCATTGAAGTTCCCAGCTACTACTCGCCGGTGTCCAGCCATGGCAGCCATACTTCCAGCCTGCATCTGCTCCAAGGTCTCCATTGACCTCTGCATCTGTGCCGACTCTGTGCTGTCATCGCTGGTGCTTGCCTGACCAGACAGTTCTTGTATCTGATTCATGGCCCCAGCGAGGTCAACCAAGGTCTGTGGTGGAGCATGGTGCGTACAGGGGGTGTCTGATAGGGACTGTACGTGGTCCCTGATGGGACTCAGACACCCACATATGGCATCGAGTTTGGCTGCCATGAGCTCGAAACCCACCCGCAGCTGTTCAGCCAACTCCACCTAGCAAACCCACACACGCTGTTGGAATTCCATGTATTGGTTGGGGGGTCCTGGGAGACAGCCGTTGTGGTGTGTGTTTCCTGCTGTGTGGTCTGTGCAGGTGGTGGGGTCACCTCGAGGCAGCTGGCCTGCCCTGCTCCTGGGGATGGGGTACGGAGGCTGTCCATTATACGTTGGAGGGTGTCTTGACATATGTGCAGGTTGTTCCCTCTGGTCCCTCTGCAATGTAAAGGGAGATGCAGGTTAACAGAGTTGCACATGCATGTTGAGGATTTGCAGATGTTTACATTCAGACTGCATGCCAATGTACATTGTGACTGTTTTGGTGGTGCTGGCTATTTGGTGGCAGTCAGTGTGTTTTTCGACTACATGACGGATGTGTGGTAGTACCCATACATTATAATCACACTGTGTCAGGCAATGCCAGATGTGAGTGGACAGTCACTATGCATGAGCGGAACCTGTTGTGTGCCCTGTCCTGTGGTGTTGGTGTTGCACTTTGTACCACATTGCCGTCATTGCTGATGTTCTGTGATTGCTAGGTGTGTGTGCTGCATTGTGGGGGAGTTTCCCCTGCAGCTCTGATTTCGTGTACCCTTCTCCATTTGAGGCGGGGTGCCTTTGAATTGTGTGCTTTTCGGGGGCTGAATTGTTTTTGACTTGGGTCATATGTGCTATCGGACAGATTTTGTGGCCTGGTGCATTGTTCGTCTGCTGCGTGTATTGGACGGCATGGGTTGTGGATGCACCTGGATATGTCAGAGTGTGACCTGCTCCTTTACGAATGTGATCCACACTGGGCCACCTCCATGTCGATTCATGGGCCATGTCATTGTTTCGGGCTGCTGACATGCTATTGGCATGCAGTGTCACTTGCATAGTCAGTGTGGCTCACAGAGCCGCTGCTTTGCTGGATTCAGCACATGTGCATGGGTCAGTTGTGATATTGGTGGTAGGAAGGGGGGCCCCTTTGTGCACATTGTGGACGGGGGCCTACTTGGTGTTTCTATGTGTGCTGCAGTGTGCCAAGTCTATCAGGGACATGTTCCACGATCATTGTTGGTGTGCAGTCTGCAACACATAATTGTGCATGTGTGCCATTGTGCCCATCTTCCCCGTCCCCCCAGTCCCTGGTGGTTACTCACTCTGTTGCTGTTGGGTCAGGTCATATTGAGCTTTGTCCGGGCCCCGAAATCCTACCACCATCTCCACACTGCTGACTGTGGCCACCCTTTCCTCCAGATCATCCAGCTCCTCCTGTGTCACAGGACTCCCACCTCCAGTCGCCGGTGCTGCCTTCCTGTTGGCGGCGAGTTTCTGTTTGGTCTGCCTTTTCACATTATGCCAGCGCATCTTGACCTCCTCCATTGACCTCCTCGACACTCCGACTGCATTGACTTTGGTGACGATGGCCTGCCATATTTCAAGTTGGGTTGCCAGTGCCGCAGTGGAGGTGCCGAACAGTTGTTGATGGTGTTCTATCCCCTCTGTGACGATGATCCGGTCTTCCTGCGTACTGAACCCCATCCTCCTCTTCCTCTTCTCCTTGCTCTTCCCCAAAAATGGCGTAGATGACCCCCAGGCCTTCGACATAGAGGCCATCCAATAGTCAATCAGACAGGGTTCATTACTTGAGCTGCACAGAGTTAGTGGCCCTGGATGCACTGCGGGCGGCACAGGAACACCGCCACGGGACGGTGACTTGCGGTGCACTGAGGTAGGGCCATGCGAGCTGAGCGGGTCTTCGTTGATGTCGAAGGTGAATGTCGCCGAGTGTTTTGGGGGACAGTGGAAGGTGTCCTTCCAGGGCATGATGCAGAGGGCAGAAGCAAGCCGAAACAGGCAAATGGAGGAGTAGAATGCTACAGACTCCTTTTTACCACCACGTCAGTATCAGCTACATGATGATGAAGACAACTCCCAGGCCATAGAATCAGACGCCAACAAAGATGTGTGGCCTACTCCACTGCAGTGTAGGCCGAAGGCAGTAGTCAGGGACCACAGACAGGTGTCGTTCGGATGCTGTGCACAGAGTTGGTGGCACCACATCGAAGGGAGTACAGTGATATAAACTCAGCCATAAAGTGTGTACTCTGCCATTGCATAAACAAGACTCAGTTCCAAATGTGTGACCTACTTGACCGCAGAGTAGGCTGGTGGAGTACGTCAACGAGAAAGGAGTGCTGGGTGTCAGTGTCGCGGAGGCCGTCATGGTCTGAGGGGGCTGCCAAGGTCGCGGGCCTCAGGCTTGGAGCTTGCACAGGCATGTGTTGGGCCCTGTTTGACACATGCTGGTGTCGGCAGGTGAGCGGTGTGGCCTTGTTGCACAGGGGCGGCCAAGACAGGTCTGGGAGCCTGGGGTGCAGCAGGCGCACATGATTGCAGGCCCCGCCGCTCACAGCGTCGGCCTTTGTGGTGGGATGTGAGGCGCCGCCCTGGCAGACACATTGGCCATTCCAGAAGAGAACCACGCCCAGAGCGACATGCTTTTTATTCACACCCCTACGCTAGCCTGGCATACGCTGGGCCAGCCCACTCCGCTCACGCTTCTGGGGGGGACGTAACAAGCTACTTTTCCGCGATCAACCCCACTGGCTGAGGTTACATGGTTGCATCCACTGTCCACTGCACTCCAAACACCAGCAGTATATGTCGACATGGACATGTCTGTGGTCTTCATACTGCAGTCTGTCCAGCACATCCGCGCCACAATTGGCATTGTGGACATTCTCATTCATGGGTCACTTGCCTCCTTCGCACATGCCTGGTTCCCACCTCTCCCCACAATCTGCTGTTGGGTGGCTGAGGTGCCATGCCATTGATGGCTCATGTACATGGCTAGCCCGGGTTACCACTGTCAGTTGTGCTGTTGTGTATGTTGGGTGGGCATGTTGTTTGGCATGTTGTATGTGAGTTTGTAACGTGTGCATTCCCAGAGTAGTGAGTTCCATGATTGTGGAGTTGGGGTGTGTGGTGTGTTCATTTGGTACTTACCAACGAGCAGTGCATTTCCGTAGGTGCCATCCTGGAAGCGCTGGGGGGTGGCTGGCCTGGGTGTGGTGGCGGTTGGTGTTGTGGCCCTCTTGGGGCTCTGAGATGCATGGTCAGTAGCTCCATGGTATCTGTTGTTCTTCTGGTGTGGCTCTGGGCTGGGCTCCCTTTCATGGCGCAGGTTGTCGTCCAACTTTACACCAGGTCAGAGCAGGTGTTAAATTCCTGCTGCTAACGCGCCTTATTGCCTGTATTGGGATCTTATCACAGATCTGGCTGGTCGTTGAGAATGTACCGGAGTGGTGTTTTAGCGGCTTTTTGCACGGGACGCCTACTCTGCATCTCATTAGCGTTAGTTGCCGGAGTCATCCGTGGCCATGTTTTTTGCTGCTGCTATCGCAGGTAAACTGGTGATATCGGCTGTTGGCACCTGCTTGTGAATGGGGCGGTGACTTTATCACCATTTTGGGTGCGATAAAGTGATGATAACTCGGCGATAAGTCCTTGAGACTATGCCCCTAGGTTGTTCCAAAGTGTTTTATTGCCCGAGATGCAGGGGTATTGTGTAGACATGATCTTCCGTGCGACTCTTATGTGACGAAGCCATTCCCACCATGCATTCCTAGAGGTGTTGCCTTTAGTGCTCGGGGCATTGCCAGACCAGGCTTTATTTTAACTTCAGCTCCAGGAACCAACGTACCGAATTATTAAGGGTTGCTGCATGCAAAGTTCAGATATGAATTAATCACCTGTTTGGGGCTTTTCCTCTTCTGTTTTTTGGTGCTCCTTACATGCTCTTCGGGCTTCTCTTGGGATTGCTGCGTTAGTTAGTTTGGTCCGCTGTCCTCGCTCTTGTGTGCGTGGCTTCCCCCCCTCTTGTCCTTCTAAATTCCCAGGGCAGTTGCATTGAGCCCGTCATGCCAGTGTTCAGACTCGCAGCAATTAAACATTTAAAATTGTAACGGCTCCAGACAGCCAGCCTTGGGGAAAAATGCACATGCTAGCTCCATAAGGTTCAGTCTGTGAGGATTTTACGCGTTCAATATGCAGACATGACATATATATGGATGGTGTGAGAGACACATACAGACAAGTGTGCTATTCCTAGAAGAAAATCCTTTTAGCGGCAGGTAGCCATGCTATGGCAATATTCACTACCTATATAAATTATTTCAATTAATTGTATGCAAATTTATGGTATGTGCTAAATATTATGCATGGTTCCAGTCTTCAAGGGCCAACGCTGGAGACCCCTGAACTAGATATGGGTTCAGAAACCTGAAACTGCATTTAGTTGTTCTGTGGCACAGGAAAGACACTTTTAATCAGACCGACTGTAACTCCAGTTGCAATTTTCGATAAATCCATTTGCAAACAGAAATGAGGGGCTTTGGAATGTAATACTTTAATTCACCCAGCAGTTTTGGTATTAAAGGTTTGCAAAATATCCTTAGCACACCATGCTTCTGATAATTTATTCATCTAGGAAGACCTGCCTTTGTCCTCATTGGAGAGACCCCTGTGGTGCTGTTAGGGAGGTTGACACACCACAAAGTCCAAACATTCTTGATGAATGGTCAGAAACTACTGGACCATAAAGTAGGTGCTAATTTTTTTTTTTCTTATTAGAAAGAGAAAAAGCAACCCCTATGCACTACAATTCCCAAGATGCAGTTCTTCCACCTAAAACTATTAGAACAATCACAGTAGTATGTTGGAGGCACTGTTAATGTTCGAATAGACATTCATATGACCAGAATTAGTGCTGTCATGTTAGGAAGATCTCAAACTGGCCCTTTAGTGGCTGGAACGCCAAATAAATTGTCTACCTACATTTTATAGCAATATGAAGGGCTCATCTTATACAGTCTTTTCTTGCTTTAATTTTAACAGTGGCCTTGCCATAAGGTTCAACAGAAACAGGCCAATGGTAAACCATTAATGGGTCTGTATTCATGTCTGTAACTTTAAAGGCGAATATGACTAAGGGACTAATTATGAGTTTGGCGGTTCATCGGACTGCCAAACCCACAGTGGAGGTGAGGTGGAGGTCAGAGACCACTGCACCAGCGGTCTAATCGCCAGATTATTACTACATCGGTCGCACTGCCAAGCATATTACAACTTTTCTGACCTCCATACTTTTCATGGCAGTGATCCCGCCATGAAAAGTGTGGAGGTCAGGAAAGTAACGGGCCCTATAAGGTCCCCTGGTGCCCCCGTGCATCGGGTTGCATCAGGGGGGGCACATGGTGTGCCCCCTGTGTACATGCACTCCAGTTCCTGCATGGGATGGACTGCACAGTTCATGCCATGCAGGAAATTGCTTTGGTGCTCCTTGGCGCTGCAGTTCAAAGGCTCACTTATGAGCCTTTGAACTGCACCGCCGCAGGACCACCAAAGCACCGCCCGCCAAACCATGAGGAAACTCGTACTCTGGCAGTCGAGTTTGACGGTGTGGCAGCGGGGCACTGGCATGGCGGCCCGCTCCCACACAACCAAACTTATAATCGAGCCCTAAATTGTTGACAATGTCAGTAAAAAGATCCCTTAATCCATGTCAGTTTAAAACTCTTGTTTACATTTCACGTTACTCGCTATTGCTTTTCCTAAGAGTATTTGCGTTTTCCACATGTTGTGCTTCTGTTTTTTTTTTTTCATGCAACATAGAACTTTTGTATAGCATATATACTGTGAACTGAGGCAGCTCTTGGTGCCCAATCTCGGTGCCCGGTGTGAGTTCAGATTGTGGATGGGCTTCATAGCTGTGGATGGGATTCATAGTGGGTGCACAAGTGACAGCACTGAAGCTGAGGCTGAAGGCAGTGCAAGTGTATTACTGTGCCCATCAGTGCATACATGCCAACATTTTCAAACTGCAAAGAATGGGGATTTTGGAAAGAAAATCAGGCAAACTTATTTTCCCAATTGACTCACATTGTAAAAGAGTCAATTTCAGATGAGAGACTTCAAAAATAAACTTGCTTTGGGTTTAAAAATTCAGGAGTCTGATACCTGAATCAGGTCTGTTGGTATGTATATTGGTGGGTTATAAAAGTATAACTGCTCCTCCATCCTTGGACTTTCTGCAGAGCAAACAGCAATGATCCAATATGTGCCAATTGTAATTCACATCTTATGTGAAATCGTGTGATATAGATATACATAGCTACTTCAATATTGGCTGCGCCAAAAGAAAGGAAAATGCGAAGTGTTGGAAATGGTCCTTTCGCAGAGTCACCCCCCAACTTTTTGCCTTTCTCCTACCGTTTTTGAGACCTCGTTGTTGTCGGCTTTAGGACTCAGAGCACTTTACCTCTGCTAACCAGTGCTAAAGTGCATGGGCCCTATTCACAGAACTAAGTTAAGACAAAATCCTAAACTTACTACCATTTTGGTATTCACAGAAGGCACTTACTCTTTTCGGTATTCACAGAAGTTAGGAGTCCTAACTTTACTACTCCTAAACTGGAAAAAATCCTAACTTTAAGACTTTCGGTATTCACAGAAGGCATTTAGGAGTCCTAAAGTTAGGAGTCCTAACTTTACTACTCCTAAACTGAGAAAAATCCTAACTTTAAGACTTTCGGTTTTCACAGAAGGCATTTAGGAGTCCTGAAGTTAGGACTCCTAACTTCTGTGAATACCGAAATGAGTAAGTGCCTTCTGTGAATACCAAAATGAGTAAGTGCCTTCTATGAAATAGTAGTAAGTTTAGGATTTTGTCTTAAGTTAGTTCTGTGAATCAGGCCCCACGTGCTCTCGCTCTAAAACATGGTAACATTGGCTTAACCACAATTGGCCTATTTAATTTGCTTATAAATCCCTAATTAAGGGGAAACAGCCTTTACTATAATGTTTTTACTTCGTATACCATTTATCACGGAATTGTTTTACATTGTAAAGACTGTTGGCACACTAGTCTTTACAACGCAAGACATTACCACGCATTGAACAGTAGGTGTCAATGTTGCACCTTATTCTTTTAAATAGGCACTGGTTGTTTAAAAAATATGTATGAACTGGGTTTGAGGAATGTTGCCTCCGGGATTCTTGAAACTGATTTTGAGAGTTTACCATGTAGGCTGGTGTGAGAGCGAGTGATAGCCCCTGGTACTTATAGTGCTTGAAGCAAAGTGGATTAATAAACTTTGTACTTGTGGTAGGTTAGACTTTTATGGCACCTGAATTAGGATTTAGAGGTGGGAAGGTTAGTTAGATTCCTGGAATCATTAGTGTTAAACATGAGTTGAGGAAATGGTTAGCAGTGTGTAAGAAGTTATTTAAACTATTAACAAGTGAATAGCAGAGCTGAGAGTGAAGGGATGCCTGATGCTAAAATTATTTGAAGTGTTCCCTGTAGAACATGCAAGATTTGCTAGCACAATGGTGAAAAAGACCTTTAAAGCTGCTTTTAGAAAACATAGCCAAAACCCAGGTTATGGAAGAACAACTGTTTGTTTTTCACATATTTAAGACTGAGCAACATACACTTAGCTGAGACTCGAGGCAGGCGAGCAGCAAAGCCTTGCATCACTCTCCAGTGATCAGTTCTTGTGTTCAAAATATTTTATTGAAATTTTATAATGAACAACCAAAACATAGACATACAAAAAAGAATAATAATAAGCTAAAATATCTAATACAATACGTACAATATAATTTTCATATTCATTTCAATAGAGAGGAAAATAGTCATATTCTAATAAAACTAAAAAGGGGGGGGGAGGGAAACATTTAGTAACAAATTATTATTTAATCTATAAATAGAGCTACTATGACATATCGATTAATATAAGAACCGTAAAAAGTGGTACAAGATAGAAATATATCTTCACGATGTAAAATAAATATCAACAGGAATCCAAAAAGAGTGAAAGGAAATAGAATTATGATTAACCCCAGACAAAGATAACTGAGCACCTCTTCTTGTAAAGATAACCCATGACCACCAAGCATGAACTGATAACTTAGAAACATCTTTCCAACAAAAGGTAATAGATTTTAACGCAGCAGAAATCAAAAAATCAAAAAGCCTACATTCAAGATTACTTAGAGGTTGTGATAATGTAACTGATTTACATATTAACATTTTATATGATAAATCATCATGTATATTTAACAACTTTTTAATGATATCCCAAACTTCTGTCCAGAATTTTGAGATTAAAGGACAATCAAAAAGCATATGTCGTAACGAGCCAGGGTGTAATTTACAATGCCAACATGTGTTAGATTGAAGAAGTTTAGCCTGGAATAAACATAATGGAGTCCATAAAGAATTCAATAAAATATAGGAATTGGTTTTATAAAGTGAGACAGGTAACCAACCAGATATATTTCTAATCCATATAATTTCCCATGTATCATTAGACAATGTAAGTGACAGTTCATTATTCCAGAAGGTTGCAATCATATTTATGTTACTTCCTAGAGTGTTAGATAATTTTTTATATAAAATAGAGACACCATGAGCTGTCATCGATATAGTTTGAATATAAACGGATAAGTCAGCTGTAACATTAGTCGGAATAGCTTGCGGAAAGGAATCTAAAATTGAATTAGTTAAATATTCATATTTAATAAGATCAGATTGAGATAAACCAAACCTTGTTTGTAGATCCTCAAACGGTATAAAAGTATTGTTGGAATAAATGTCTTTAAGATAAAAAATACCAGCCTTAATCCGCGAAAACCAAAAACTAATGTTCCTATTTAATTTAATGATATTGCTATACCATAATGATAATTCAACAGTGTTATACATGGGATATAGAAAAATGGAATCTAGATCATTAAAAATCATTTTAGTGGATTTGAGAATGACAGATTTATGAAAAAATGATGAATTGTTAGACATAGTTAACAGAGTTGGTAATGGAAATGGCTTCACAATAGATTTTTCAATTTGGAGCCAAGAAGGTGGATTATGTAAAAGGGAATGACTAAACCATATGGCACTTTGTTTTAAAATAAAAGCTTTGTGATAAAGAAAAAAATCTGGGATACCAAATCCAGCATTACATTTAGACATTTTTAATTTTTTATAACTAATGCGAGGTGATTTGTTATTCCAAAGAAATTTGGAGAGAAGTTTATCAACATCTTTATAAAATTTTAATGGGAATTGAGTAGGAATCATGGTAAGGGTATAAAAACATTTTGGAGCAATATTCATTTTAATAGATTCCTTTCTACCCCACCATGAAAGGTGCAGTGATGCCCATTTAGACGTTTTATCTTTTATATAATCTAAGACAAAATTACAGTTTAAAGTCATTGTAGATTTTATGGATGAGGAAAATAAAATACCAAGATATTTTAATGTATTCTTTTGCCAAACAATTTCATTCATGGATATCATATCAGGAGTACAATAAATGTTTAAAGGGAAAAATTCCGTTTTATTAGTGTTTAATTTGTAGCCAGAAACCAGAGAATACATTGTTATAATCTCTAATAAAGAAGGAAATGAGGATAAGGGGTCACTAATAAATAAAAGTACATCATCAGCATATGCTAAAGTTTTAATAATAATCTCATTAATACTAATTCCTTTAATATTATCACATTTTCTTATAGAGGTAAGGAAAGGTTCAATGCCAATTAAAAACAATAGCAGGGAAAGGGGACACCCTTGTCTAGTACCTCTAAAGAGGGAGAATTGATTTGAAACTTGCCCATTTATAAATAGCCGAGCAGTAGGAGCAAAGTATAGAGCTGAAATCATACGAATAAAATTGTCGCCAAAGTTAAATGATGATAAAGCATAAAATAAAAATTGCCAATGCAGTTTATCAAAGGCTTTTTCAGCATCCAGAGCCATAATTCCTGAAGGAGTAGTTAACACATGACCCTGTTCAATGACATGTAACAAAGTTCTTGTATTATTTGCAGAGTGTCTATTAGACAATAGAATCTAATACAGGAGATAATCGTGTGGCTAATATTTTGGCATATAATTTACAATCTTGATTAATTAAAGTGATAGGGCGATAATTAGATACAAGAGTGGGGTCTTTATCGGGTTTGGGAAGAACGATAATTAAAGCTTCAGTAAAGGAACCTGAAGTAATTCCCGTAGAGCCAAACATTGTAAAAAGTTGAAATAGTAATGGTAAAAGATGGGACTAAAACTCTTTATAAAACTCCGCCGGCATACCATCAGGACCCGGAGATTTATTTTTTTTAAGAGATTTTATAGCGGATAAAATTTCATCCTTAGTAATTGGAGAGTCAAGCCCCATTGTATCTGATGGAGAAATTTTAGGTAGACCACATGAAGATAAAAAAGAATCAACTAAAGAGTCATTATGAAAATCAGGTTTATCATATAACTTAGGGTAAAAATCCAAAAATTCATTAACAATATCTTTATGAGATAAAGCAATTGTACCATTGGATCCGTGAATAGAGATGATTTGAGTTTTGTCTTTTTTGATACATATGTAATTCGCTAACAGTCTTCCAGATCTATTTGCATTAAAACTAAATTTAGCTTTGGCTTTAGAAATCTGAATGCCAGCTCTTTTACTAAGAATTGTATTAAATTCATATCGAAGCTTTTGCAACTTAACTCTATATTGAGGATCATTAGACGTAATAAAAAGTCGTTCATATTCCGCTATTTGCTTTTCTAGCTTTTTAATATTGGCATTAAAGGTCTTATTTTCGTGAGCCATAATAGAAATAGTAACCCCTCTAATATAAGTTTTAAAAGCATCCCATCTATTAACCAATGAAGTAGTACCTTCAGGATTAAACTGAAAAAAATCATGAATGGCAGAGAGGAGCTTTGGTTTATTATGCTCATTAAGAGCTATATCAGAATTCATTCTCCATCTAGGCTGTTTAGTAAAGGTTGAATTTAAATTTAGAATACAAGAAACCATAGCATGATCAGAGACGTCAATGTTGCCAATCTTAGGGGTACTAACAGAGTTAATCAGCTGTTTTGTGACTAATATGTAATCGATCCTAGAATGAGAACTGTGTGGGTTAGAAAAAAAAGTAAAGTTTTTTTCTGTAGGGAAGTGTAGACGCCAAATATCAACTAACTTAGTGGTTTGAAGAAATGTTTTAAAAGCAAAATAAACCTTATGGGGATGGAATTTAGTACGAGATAATCTATCTAATAAAGGATCAGATATGACATTAAAATCACCTGCAACAATTAAAGGTACATTACCAATTTTTACAACCTCAGTTGAAAGATTAGTCCAAAAAACAGGGTCATCTGCAGTAGGGCCATAAACATTTAATAGAAATAAGATAGAATCATGAACTTTAACCTTAACAATTAAATATCTCCCATCCGTATCTGTAATTTTGCTCAAAATTTGGCAATGCGATTTTTTTGCAAATAATATAGCTACACCATTTTTCTTGCCATTAGCAGGAGAAGAAACAATATTGTCAACCCATTTTTTCTTCATATAATCTAAGATTTTATCATCTATATGAGTTTCTTGTAAAAAACAAAAGTCAGCTGTGCAACAACCCAAATATTCCAAAATTTTTGTACGTTTCACAGGATGGCGTAAACCTTTAACATTCAATGACACTACTTTAATATTAGCCATAACATAATAAAAAGAGAAAAGGGGTAGAAAGAGGAAAGTCAGAAAAAGACACAAATGTTAAGAAGAAAGTAGCTCCAGAACACACAAAAGGGAATGGAAGAAATAAAACATAGTAAAAAAGACAAACAAAATACATAAATATGAACGTTGAAACGCACACACGCTCTACAAGCATGGCCGGAACCGCTGGAGCCCAAAATATTATGAATTATATAAATCTGTCAAAGAATATCATACAGGAAAAAATCAAGTGGTAGGGCCGTGAGTGTCCATAGCTTGCTGTAATTGTTGATCTAGAAAATGTCGCAGATCTTCAGGACGCTGGAAGGATTTTGAAAAATTATCTTTCCAAATGCGCATTGTTGAAGGGTCAAAAAGGCCGTATGGGTATCCAAGGTTTCTTATTTGTGGGCGAAGATCAGTAAAACCCTTACGTATTGCAACAGTTTCTTTAGCAAAATCTTGATGAATAAAGATTTTGTGACCATTGACCATCAATGCAGGAATTTCTCTAGCTGCTTTTCTGATCAGAACCAAATGATGGTGACGAAGAACTTTAAATATCATTTGTCTAGGCTTGGTATGTTGAGGATTGCGACGTGAAGGAATTCTATGAGCCTTATAAATTTCAAATTTTTCCGGAAATTTGATATTTAAAAGACCAGGAATTAAGTTCTCTAAGTATAGTCGACAGTTAGATCCCTCAACCTCTTCTGGTAAATTAAATATGCGAAGGTTGTATTGTCTATTGCGATTTTCCATGTCCAAAAGATGTGAGCACAAAGGTGATATTTTCGCCACCAGTGGAGTAAAAGCGTCGACTTTAACTTTATTATCCTGTATTTTAATTGAGTTGTCTGATATTTTCATTGACATACTCGCCATTTCTTTTCAAACATTTTTAATTTCAGTCGCAATAGTTTCTGTATTAGCACGAAGAGCCTGAATTTCCTCTAAAATTAAAGAAAGCGAAGGTTCAGATGACTCCACTACTTTTGATTTTATTGCGAGGAGGTGAAATCTGCTGTCTTCTTTTATTGTTGAGAGGATTTTTATTATCCATTTTTGAGAATAAATAATGAAATTTGAAGAAAAAAGAACAGTTTATGAATAAAAAGAGCAAAAAAATGCAAAGCAATCCTCAAAAAGACTGGTGCAGCAGCTAAACTGGACTAGGGATGTGGCTAGGCCAAGCCAGGCCCTTTCCTGAAGTATGCGCCGCCCCCTTGACAGACTAACCAGGCAGTACCTCAATGCAGAGCTCGGAGCAGGAACCAGGGAGCCAGAAACACCACTTCCCACGACCAAATAGGCTTGAAACCACTTCCCAGTGCAGGTAAGCCTATTTTTGCAGTAGCGACCTCTTTTTACATGAAAATCTGACAGACTTTCGTCGCTTTTTCTTTAAAAACGGGCGAAAACGCGGAGGAGCTCACCGGGTGGCGGCCATCTTGATTCGCGAGCTCCCGCGTCTCCCCTCCAGTGATCAGTTCTGAGACTGCGCTGACAGCTCGACTGGCCAGGGGTCTCCCAGCCATGAAATGGAACATATGTGAGAGCATGTTCGCCTTACCTTGCTAACTGCTTAACCTCTATATATCTATATGTATTGGGCTCGTTTCAATTGCATATTTAATTAGACACTCTTTGTGCTTTGTGCCTTCACTGATATGTGAAATGACACCAGGGCATGGTCCGTCCAGTGAAATGCCAGAATATATTTCGCAGAGGTCAGCCCGTCTGGGGAAAAGATGAGGTCAGGACTATGTCCAGCCCGGTGGGTGGGCCCTCTACTCGCTGTTGAAGACCCAGCACCTCACAGGATCCTAACAGTTTTTTAAAAGGGGGGAGAGATCCCGCTCCGCCTATAAGTTGAATTCCCTCAAGGTAAAGAAATTCAAATGTGCAAACGCCATGTTGGAGAGAACTTCTATCAGGGGATATAAGTGAGAATGTGAAAGTCCTGGAGGTCGATAGCATAATACACCTGAGAAGGCACTGCCGTTTTCAGTTTTCAGCGTGAAACCCCATTTTCCATTACAGATATCTCCAACTCCTTTCCGCTTTTTGTTGACTCGGGGTTTATGAAAGGTTTTGAACCCTGATGGGGAAGCTAAACCTAGTTCTGTTGCTGAGTCAGGGGTGGTCCAGGTCTCCATTATAAACAGTACATACTATTCCCCAGACTCAAGCAGCAGATGATTTTCAGTGGAATGTTTCACTAGTGACCTTGTATTCAATAGACCACACCTCAAAAGCACCGACTTCTTACAATTAATACACGGAGGGGGCCCAGGTGCTACCCTACTGATAGTAGATCTTGGGAGGGGCTTAGAATATGTAGAATGTTGATCTCTTGCATAGCAAATCCTGGGTCCAGTGCTGGCAAGAAAGGTCCCATGAATATCTAGGGTGAAACCGGCAGCGTGGCTGGCACTGTACGCAGTCGGTGCGCGATGAGGGGCCAGTGGGCTTGTCTTTGCTGTACCTTCGAGCACGCCATTGGCACGGTCGTGGCAGCATTGGCTTAAAATAGTCTTCCTAGAATGATGATTAAAGCGTCAACAGAAATAACTGACAGAAAACATCCCGCTCTAACAGGCGTGGACGAGTAACAAAACACACACAACACACTGGGCTAAAAATGCCATAAAAGCCTTCTGGCTATGTTTCAATTGCCCCCAGAATTATGCAAAATATTTAATATGCAGATTTGCTGTATAAAATCAAGTTAGATGTAGGAGTACCTTCGTAAGCTTCACAATCGCGTTATCACTGGCCTAAACTATGATTCCTAGAGCGTCAACCAAGATGGCTGACAGAAAATGTCCCGCTCTAACAGGCATGGAAGAGTACAAAGACATGCCGAACACACTGGGCTAAACCCACAATAAAAGCCCTCTGTCTTTGCTTAAAATTCCCCCTGAATTGCGCAAAATATATAATATGCCAATTTTTTGTGCACAATCATGTTAGCAGCAGGAGTACCCATTCTTGTCGGGCTGCGAAGGACTAGACCCACAAAACTTCAACCCAGAGTGACTTTAAGGGCTTGTCTACTTACCTTCTATTTGAAGTCTCAGGGACACAAAAGACTACCAACCACCACACCACAAGCACTTGGACTCTGCCATCTGAGAGTCTTGCCCTGCCAAGTGGTGCCAATCCATTTCTGGATCCTTGGAAGTGGGTATAAAGTCCTGCATCTGCCCGAACTCACGCATCACCGACATTGCACCTATCAGAACTGGCACATCTCCCCCCGCTGTGCCAAGCTACCAGAGGGTGAGCACAAGTTAATTTATGGTGTGTAACTGACTTACCCTGACTAGAATTGTGGTCCCTACATGGACAGGGTGCATACCTTTGCTAACAAGAAACCCAATTTCTAACACTATGTTTGTGGACAAGGCCACTGTATTCATAAGTAAAGTTGACTCAATTATGCAACAAGAAAATGCAAATTATCCAGCATAGTGATGCATATTTTTGAGAGTATTACTTATTTTTTAATTTTTCCACATGGTAATACTGGCTGGGCAAAGACTTTACCTCATTAGTACTAGTTTAACAAGCTAATATAGAAATAAGCAGCTGAAGATGACCAGTTGACTTTTGCATGGGCTTTCCACTGCACCCAAACACGTCTCCACATTTTTAGTAAGTATTGATCTATTTGAGCTAAAAATATATCGCTTTGGGTTACAATCTAAAGATTGTGCAGCTAATGATGGATTATAGTGCAAATACGGCAAATCCATAATTACGTGAAAAAAAGAAGCTGCAGCAGTATTGCATAATTCCAGTAGCCCTATATATAGTTGAAGCAAGAGAGTATGAGGAAGGGAGGGGTGGTGAAAAGGAGGTGATGCTATGAAGCACATGCAATAGATTAGTGCAAAAACAGTGATGGTGGCATGAGGATTTCAGAAATGTGGGGGTAGAAAAAGCATTTTACTGGTTAGTAGTGAGATACAGTGAGATACTAGAGAGGAAACAGGTGTGAAGAGGCAAATGGGAGTGACACTCCTAAGACGCTACTCCTTCTGAGAACTTAATAATATTTAATTCAGTTTCATATTGTCAGATGCAAAACACTTTAAATTCTATTTATTCTCAATAACGTTCTTATTATTCATGTATTTGATACTGCTTGCAACCACTGCCAATGTAGGTCTGGCTTATTAGGTTAGTGTTTGTCATTGTATGATATACCTGGGTGCAACATCAGAAAACACACACACAGTTTGTTTTGCATGTTGTGTGAAGCACATGATTCTAGCTCCCAGGTTATAGGTCATTCCCAGATATAAACATTTGGTCAAGTTAGGACATCTTGGGTGGGGTGCACGAGGTTCAGGCCCTTCTACAACTGTATGTTAAATTAAATAGTCTTCTTAAGCGCTTGAATACCCGAGGCTGTCTTGGCACAGGCAGTAGGTGCAGTATGGAGAACCCAAGGATAAAGAAAAATATGTAGAGCTAAATAACCGAGTCTTATGGCCTTCCTAAAGACCCATAAATTGTACAAGGCTTTATTATGCAGAGAAAGCATATTCCTGGCTTTTGTTACTCTCAACACAAAACTTTGTCCGCCCCAGGCATTTAAATCTGGACACTGTGACGGAATTGGCATTACCGGATCTCAAGGACCTATTTCGAGTATGCCAGCTGAAACTTTCTTTTAAGAAATCAAGCCCTATGTCATGAAGTGTTTTGTGTACGATGCAAAGCGCCTCAAAGGTAATTCTTTGTCTAATGGGCAACCAATGAAGCAGCTTCATGGACTTCGTTACTGACTGATGCTTAGGGACCTTCAGCAGGATCCATGCAGTGACATTTTGCAAGGTTTGAAATTTATTGAGCACATGTTGATGTGCGTTCAGGTAAAGACCATTGTAGTAGTCAAGCTTGGATAGCATGAGTGAAGTAACTAATGTTTTCTGAAGATCAGATGGAATAAAAGGAAAAACCCTCTTTACCAACCTGGTGTGGAAGGCCCCAAATGTGATGGCATTGACTTGGCCAGTGTAAGTCAGCTTATCGTTAATTAAAACTCCCAAATTACAGGTTTTACTGGCTGGAGTAGGGAGGGGGCCCAGGTCAAATGGCCACCAATTGGGAGTCTGGAAAAAGGGCTGGGCTCCGAAAAGCAGGACTTCTGTCTCTCCAGAGTTGAGCTTTAAACAATTCTCAGACATCCAGAGGCTGACTGCCAGCATGCAGTCGCAAAATCTGGCTTCAATGCCAGAGTCCTCGTTGGCTAAGGAGACAATTTGAGTGTGGTAGGCTTTGGAGGAAGGGGTGAAGCCGGAATGTTTAATTTGCTCAGCTAAGGGGTTACATAGACGTTAAAGAGCGTGGGACTAAGCGAGGACCCCTGAGGTACGCCGTAAGGAAGAGAGTATGGCTATGAGACAAAATTGTCCAGACGGACCGACTGTTCTCATCTGTTGAGGGCCAAGTTAAGCAGGTCCCAAGCTGAGCCCGTGATACAGTTGTTAGCTAGTCGATCCATCAGCAGCCCATGATTAATGGTGTCAAAAGCTGCTGTTAGATCGAGTAAGATCAGGGCTGCTCTACCTCCTTGATCAGGGGTCATCCTGATCTCTTCAGTCCTTTGATAAAGGCAGTCTCTGTGCTATGGCCAGTACGAAAACCAAACTGGGTGGCATTGAGTAGATTATAGGCTTGAATAAACTCAACAAGCTGAGTATTTATAACTTTCCTAATAATCTTAGCTGACATGGGTAGAAATGAGATGGAGTGATAGCTGTTAGGATCGAGAGGGTCTGAGGAAGGTTTTTTTATAAGAGGGAGCACTGAAGCTTTCTTCCAAAGAGTCAGGAAGGAGCCGGATTGAAACATTAACTGAAAGATATCCTTCAGTATCGGAGCAATTGTCTTTGTAGGCAACAGAGCTACTTAGCTGAACAGGGGTCCCCGGGGGATCCAGATCTGGTGGATTTGACCATTCTAATGACCTCATCTCTGGAGGGTGGAATGAATGCATTGAGGGGAGTGTCTACCTGAGTGGGGAAGGGACTGGTCATGCCACAGTGGAAAGAAGTAGTTATAGTAGAAAATCTGCTGTAAACATCTTCCACTTTGTAGAAAAAAAGTTGGCTAAAGAATTACAAAAGATTTGGCTGCAATAAGTAAATTTCTTGGCTGAGTCGGTAGTGAATTTAATGACTGTTTGGAAGAGTTCCTTCATTGAATTCTTAGTGGCTTCAATCCTATTGGTGAAAATGGAAGCTTTTTCCTTGAATATTCTAGCCTTGTAGATAGCCAGGCATTTCTTGAATATATGACCTTTTCATCGTCCTTGTATTTAAGTCTCCACCTTTTCTCTTGTCTCCTACAGCTCTGTTTAAGAGCCCTAGGTCATCTGAAAACCAGGGAGCAGGATGTTGAGCTAGGAATAACTCTGGGAGGTGCTCTAGCACACTAGGTTTAGTGGCAAATTAGACGGCACTATGGTTAGACCATGATAAGGAAAGAATGTTGGTAATGCCCAAAGAGGGGTAGTTGGTAAAAATACCATGCTTGCTTAAACATAATGAAATGTGAACATAATGGAGTCAGAGACATACAGGTGTACTGTAGTACGTGGGTGACAGCGAGCAAGTAAATGCAATGAAATCACAGCAAATACTGCAATTTGGTGTAAACATTGCACAATTTGTGGTGGAACATAATTTACTGCTTTCTCCCGCAAACTATATTGGAGCTTTATTCAAATCAACCTTTCCAGATTCAACAATTGCAGAAAAGTATACATCAGCACAGTTTTGTGTTATAATGAACCCTTTAACATGGGGATTTATGGCTCCACTGACACTGGGGTAAAGAAGTTGAAAGCTGTGGATTTCAAAGTATTTGATGTGGAAAGAGCACATGTTATGACAAATCATTTTTAAGATATGTGCATTTGAGATTTAATAATCTGGGGAACACAGAACCACTGCTAAATCCACATTTTCTGCTTTGAAAGGCACGTTTCAGCATGATCAGATACCATTCAAAAACTGTCTCTCTGTGTGTTGATAACAGCCACTAATATGGGCTGTAAGAATTCACTGGCTACCAGGCTTGCAAAGAAGTCTGTAGTATCTTTATGTCTGGATGTCCCTGCCATCTTGCTCATTTAATGGCTTCTGAAGGCAATGATGGCTATACATCTATTACTGGGTACAATATAGAGGATATGATGATAGGACTTTTTTTATTAGTTTGAAGTGCGCAAAAGTATTAAAGTATTAACAACCAAATCACTGGCACGCTGTGTTGAAAGGGCACTAACATAACAGTCTTACTTTCAAAGTCAGAATTTCTGTGAGGTAATATTTCCGCATCTTTAAAAATTGTATGAAAGTTCTTTAACAGAGATCCACCTACTGTTTCATTCATCAGCATTGCCAATTTTCATGTAGTTCGACACTTTTTTACAGCAGCAAGAACCTTGTATCCATATTTTACACAAAGCCATGCTTGATCTTGTCAAGAATATGGCACATTGTATCATACTGCCTAAGATCCTGAATACTACTCCACTGTGGGACATTGATTCAAATGATTGAAAACATCTACAACTCAGCAGAAAATGTTTTCCTAGGGTTGTCTACAAAATATTCTCCTTTAACTTCTCAATGGATTTTGACATCTCGGTAGCAAAAGCAAGTTTTCATGGCAGCACAACAGTACTTTAGGTGTAGTCTTCAAAATAATTATTAGAAATTTCCACTTAATAATCCTCTAAATATCAATGCATAATCGGTTAATATTAAAAACGGTATTAATGCTACTTGGTCAAATATTGTGTACTTTGTAAAAAGATTTTCCAGCCTTCTCAGATTTTCAGATAAATAAGTCCAGCAGGTTTTTGATGAGTTCTCAGATTATCAAAGCATTTTTGATGAGGAACTAGGACAATCTGCATTCAATGAGGACCTAATGAATGATGGAGATGGCAGGTGCCATCGTCGGATGGATATCTTCTGGTACCACTTGCAGCGTATGATTGTAAGTGGCCTAAGCAATGAAAAGTGATTCAAACTACCTGTTAAGGTTGCAAAGCTGGTAATTTTAATACCTCATTCAAATGCAGAATGAATTTGAAAGAGTGTTTAGCATTATTAAGAAATATAAAAGTGACTCAAAAGCATTTTTAAAATTTGATGGGACACTGTCTAATATTTTATAGGTTAAATATGCCTAACCAGAAAGTATTGTTCCATGTCATAATCGGGAACCCTCCATTGAATTGCTTAATAAGTCAACAACTAAATCATATAACAGGGAACATTTCTCAAAGTAGGATCTGGGCGTGTTCATTGTATACAATCGATGATAATATCTATTTTTTCTGTTAGGCAGTCTTATGGCAAAAATGTGTTGAGGCCTGACAAGGAGTCCTTAACACTTAAGGTCTTACATTGTTCAATCCCAACATAGAAAAGCAGCAACTCGGATCTGAAAGCCTAGACTGGAGTTTGGCAGAGAACAGAACTGTCAATTTATTTACCAGACCAGTATTAGCAAAGAAAGCAATGCAAGGCTGCATCTGTCTTAAGTACTTAAATGTTTATAATTATGTTATGATTTAAAGCACAGAAAATGCACAGAAAGGAATTAATGAACTGCCTTGCAGTTCTCGGAATATGCATGTGAAAGTTTTGTGCTTTACTCTTGTGATGCAGCCCTGCGGTCCATGCCCGCTCCCATGAATCAGCTGGAGGATCGCACTGTGGAAAATTTACCAAGGTTGGAAGGTCTGGAATGTAAGAGTCATACTCAAGATGAAACACGCCATTCACAGCATTCAAATCCTCTTGCTAACAATTCTCTTTATTTTTGCACAAGAGCCAGCACTCTTCATCATCGTTATCAGCAAAGAAAACCTGGATCACTATGGAGTTCTTCAGAAGGAGGACATCTTCTCTTCGACACCAAGTCACTACCCCTCAGGGCCAGTTGATTTAACAAGATAATGGCTCACTATTTAGCAATACATTGTGTAGCTCCCATAGTGCAGACTATAACTTTACAATGCACTGAAATGTGATCTTATAGTGTATGCTCCAATAATTAATAACTGAGACAAGCAAGATGGCGTTGCTGAGTAAAAATTATGATCCCGTCCAGAGAGCGAGGAGCTGCAGAGAGGCTGAACAATGGAGACAAAGGACAGCTTCTGAGCAGCTGATGTGTGAAGAGATCCGAATAAGGAAGCAAAAATAAAGTTTAGTGAAGTGAAACATTAAAAACATTGCCTGGGGAAAACTGTGAATTTTATGGTTGATAGACATACACTGTATAAATACTTATGAAAAATCTAATTGTCTTCTGTAAACTGTCACATGTTTTTAATGTGCTGAATCTTCCTCATACCTGTAAAGTCAAATTGCCCGCACTTTTTTGCCATTGCAAAGCTCAGCGGCCAGGGCAATTCTTAGGCTGAAACTCAGGTCTCATATGGCCCCTCATCTCAAGGCCTTACACTAGCTTCCAGTGCAGGATAGGGTAAGGTTCAAGGCCATGGTAATATACTTTAAATCCCTTCACGATAAGGGCTCAGGATACCTCAGAAGGCGTGCTAGCCGCTATGAACCAATCAGATCACTAAGATCATCCTCCTCTGAACTCACCCGCATCCCCAAAGTGCGCTTGGCGTGCAGGGGTGGTAAATCTTTCGGCTTCCTGGGCGCTCAAGCATGGAACAAACTAACAGCCACATTGAGAGCAACAACTGACTTGACATACTTTAAGAAACAGCTGGAAACCTGGCTCTTACGGAGTTAAGTCGGCATCTCCATGCTGTCATGCGTGAACTTCTAGCGCTGGGACACTCCAGCTGGAGTAGCGGTGCGCTTTATAAGCTCCGTTCATTCATTCATTCAGTCACTGTAAATGCTTTAGCTAATAAGGTAACAGGGTCTTTGTATTACAACCTACTTGATATTAATTTCCATGAGAAACCCTTGGATCATCCCATCCACTCGACTTGAAGCACAACTTTATTGGGTGAAAAAGATGAGATTCACTTTCCAGTGGTTGATAAAGACCTGAGAAAGGTCTCTGAATGGGTGAGTAGACCTTCTACAGACATTTCACTTTGTGACAGATACTTGGATTCCCCTTTCCTTAGGTGAGAAAACCCAGGATTCACTTTCAATAGGATGGGTGAGAAAGAACAGAAGTTCACCGCTCATTGGGTGAGAAACACCTGGCACACACCTTTTGTTGGTTGGAAACACTTATCACTGTTTTATAAAGCCCTGAGCACATGTTTCAAACACACATTTTACTGACTAGAAAGACCCAGGGCATGCCTTTCACTGAGTGAAAAAGTTGTATGGCACTCCTTTCAGAGGGTGAGAAGGCCCGTGGTGCATCTTGCACTGAATTCTTCCATCCGTGAAAGGCCTTAACTTAGATGCCTTTCATATTTACTTTCTGAGTAATACAGACTAAACTGAGACACCTGAAGGGTTATAGGGTTGTGGGATTGCTGCAGAAGAGTGAGTGAGTCTCAAACTGCTATAGTTGGTATGGTGTCAAGGATATAAAATACCAGAAAGTTTAGGCAGAAACAACATGGACTTATAGAACCAGTAAATGTATTAATACTGTTGGTTTTCATACGGAAATTCATGCATTTACCATTTTGTGTGGGATAAGAGTTGCTATTGTTATATATGTTCTTTAGTATTAATAGAAGCAATATTCTACTTCCTTCCTCAGAGCAGAGGAGGTTGTTATTGATGCATGAAAAGTTGGATAAAGTAATTGGTTTAGCTTTTTCCTTTTAGGGTGGTCTCTCCAGTTGAATCGTTGTTGTTATGTATTGTGATCACATGTTACATCATACATATGGTATCCCTTGGGCCATCCCCTAAGACCAAGTCTTCTATTAAAAATGTTAGGATTTTGGATGGACAAGACTTTGTTTTTTGAAGCTCAAGCTAAAACTGTAGCAAACTTTCTTCGGGCTCTTGGGATCCCTCAAGTCCATCCTGGGCCTTTTTGGATTTCCCCACTCAAGAGACTATAACTCAGGGGGTAATCATGTCCTGATTAAATTATTGCAATGTTTTGTATTGGGAGCCAACAAAGCAGTCGCCAGAAGACTTCAGTTAGCTCCAAATGCAGCAGCCAGGCTGCTATTGTCACCTTCTAAAATTTGCTCCGTTTCTGGTCTTCTTTGTAAGTTACATTGGCTCCCTGTGGAAGAACACAACCGCTTCAAGACCCTCCGTATTGCTCATAAGACCAAGCACTCGAGCGGGGGTCCCCATTTTGTCCATCCTCTTCGCCCTCTGCTGATCATAATTCAACTGTCATTCCTCGGGTTGGGAGAGCTAGAAAGGGTGGGCATTCCTTCTGAGCCCTGGGCCCTTCTCACATGGAACTCTCTCCCCCTCTCTCTTAGGAAAATTCAGAATCACCTTCTCTTCAGAAAATATCCTAAGACCTGGCTCTTTCCCCTTTAACCTGCTTCTTTCTTATTTATTTTCTGTAGGCAGGAGCTGTTCATAGGTTTATGGGGTCTGCCCGTTCAGAGGCAGCTATGCGCGCTACAAATCTCTTAAGATAACATACAATATGGTAAATCAAATGGTTGAGTTTGTCGATGGTCAATACCTATATGCAAAGAAGTGTGTGCTGTTTATAATAAACTACCTTGATATTTGTTTGAGGCATACTTTCTTTCCTCTGCCCTCTATATCACACAGACATAAACAAGTGTACATTTGACCTGGATTGCATTTCAAGACTGGAGGCTACCATTATGCATTTAACTTTTAAAACCACTCCACAGCACATTCAACATAAAATCTAGACTTGGAAATCCACAGACCATATATAATCCTTGCATAAAACACTATTCCTCTTTTAAATGCTGCTCTTACACAGATAAGTACCTTTACATTACTATGTTTCTGTTATGTGAGTCTGATTCTGAAACAGTTTATATAAGTTTAATGTGATGTGAATGTGTAATTTTCACACATTTTGGTGTTTGCGGTTTAATTTGTAAGGATGTTTGTTTAATTAGAGAATTAATAAGGACAAAGGAATGCTTCTAATTTGCATGAGCTTAGCAAGTTTTTGAAGTCGAGGTAGTGAAGGTAACTGTAGCAAATTATAAGGATTAGAGGTGGAGTAGGACTTTTGAGGGGTGAACGCTGAGCTTGTTTAAATGTTGCACGGTAATGAGGATGAGCACGAGCTTCATTCTTACCATGTAGATGAGGAACGGCTTATTGAACGCGCTTCACGCTCTCCACCCTCTCTGTTCCTCCTCATCTGTCATAGAGCTTGTTTCTTCAGCTCCTGCGTGTGATGTTACGCAAGTAAATCTCTCAAAGTTTGGAGGCCATCTTGGATTGGGTCTCAGTACATTAAAAAGATTGGAAGAACTGCAGCGTTGAGCTGCATGTAATGTGACAGTTATAAAAAAAACAGTAAAAGGTTGTTTGATCAAGGGTTGAGAGGGAGAGTATTTATTTTTACTAAAAGAAAGTAGGAGTTTATTGGTGTGTTGGACATAAAAAAACATTTAAAAAAACAAGACTAATAAGGAGAGTTATACTGAGTTAGGTGTAGAGTGTGTGAATATTTTTTAGATGGAACCAGAACAAGGTTGCAGTGCAGGTCTGAAAGC
The DNA here is from genome assembly GCF_964204655.1 of Triturus cristatus. Lineage (NCBI taxonomy): Eukaryota > Metazoa > Chordata > Amphibia > Caudata > Salamandridae > Triturus > Triturus cristatus. Next base: position 1,075,006,388 of record NC_140591.1, on the reverse strand, counting down.
TGGGAATATGACCTAATAAGGAAACTCATTCAGCAGGAAATTAAAATTAAGGTAGAGGAATCGGTAACTAGCATATTAGGGAAAGGAGGATGGAAAGATTTGAAATCAGGTGAGGAATTTTTCCCTTTGTCTGAGGAGGATGAAAATGTATTAGGAATAGGCGGTAAAAGGCTGAGGAATGTCTGGTTTCCATCGAAAGAAGAGGTGTCTTAGTTCGCACACAGAGAGCGGGTGTCCTTAGTGGCACACAAAGGAACGGTGTCCTAAGCGGCACAAAAAAGGATGGAAACAGTAGGGCTTTATAGAGCCCAATACAATCCATTGAGAAGGACTGGGATGAATATATTCTGGATCTACAGTATAGTGAGATGGACAATGAATTTGGAAGTTTCGATGAAGTTGCTTCAGCAGAGGTTTTGATGGATTCTCTAGGTGAAGTGATATTTCCACCTATTAACATTAGACTCCCCAGAAGTGGGGATTGGTGGCCCATGGCACATGTGGGCAAGATTATTAGAGAGTGGATTAGAAAGCTATTAGACAGAGAGGTGGGATGGGAGTTAAAGGCAGAGTGCTCAAGGCTGGTGATTGAGTAAAATGTATGCATGATGCCCAATTTGGATCCAGAACTAATACGTTTTCTATTCAGGCTGGGTAGAGATCCAAGAAAAGGACTAGAAGGATGACTGAAGATAAGCCAGGATCAATTATTGGATGTGATGGGACCTTTAGCAAGGATTATGGATATGGTGTAGGAGGCACATATCAATGAGGCACCTCTGGATATGGAACTGCTCAGGGGATAGAGCCAGAGAGCAGTAGTATATTTAGGTAATGCTAATGCAGGATTACTATCTGAGAGAAGAAAAGCAATTTTGATGAAGATAAGTCCTAAGCTTGGGGAAAAGTCAAAAAAGAGCCAAGTGGGGATCCAAAGGGTGAAGGGCTTGTAAAGAGTGTAGGAAAGTACATGGCAACATTCACAGCCGTGGATAAGGCACAATCAAATATGGGAAAGCTGTTTGGAAATGGGCTTTTTGGAAGAGCTAGTAGAAGAGGACCTGCTGCTATTCGGGGCATGCAGAGGTCCCAATATTACTCTCAGTACAGAAGAAGAGGATTTCAGAGTTCAAATACCATATCCAAATTGTGGAAGAACAGGAAGATCTGGTAGAGGAAGACCGTTCAGAAGAAGAGGACAAAATTCATGAGGTCAAGGGGAGTATGGAGACTTTTCCTGGTTTTTCCCAAGGAAGAGTAGGGGGTCGCTCAAGAAAATTCATGGAAGAATGGAGAAAATTAACTCAAGACCTTTGGGTGTTACAGACAATAGAAGGATATGTAATAGAGTTCATATAAACTCCAGTTCAAAGGATGGAACTCAGAGAATTGTCAGTGAGGGAGCAATTAAAGAAAATAGTGGACACAGAGATAGTTTCTATGTTAGAAAAAGGGGCAGTGAGGGGTCAAGTCGAAAGAGAAAGGTGTTTTGTACGCACTACATTTTTGGTAAAAAAAAAGAAGGAGGAAGGATTGAGACCAGTGATCAACCATCAGAGATCTGAACAAATATTTGGTGTACAGGCATTTCAAAATGGAGGGTATCCATTGTCTGAGGGATTTGTTGATGAAGAATGATTGGATGGTAAATGTTAGATTTGAAGGATGCATACTTAACTATCCCCATGGACATAGAGAGTCAGAGGTAATTACAATTCCGTTGGATGGGCCAATTATATCAATTTTAGTGCCTTCCTTCTGGGCTCTCTTCAGCACTTTGGTTCTTTACCAAGGTCATGAGGGTAGTGATGGCTTATTTTCAAGAGACAGGGGTTCGGATGATCGTATATTTGGACAACATATTGGTAATGTCTAAGAGTGTAGTTGAATTGAAGGAGGAGTTGAAGAATGTGATTGGAATGTTAGAGTTGCTAGGATTTATAATAAACAGGGAAGAATCAATCTTGGAACCAAGCAGAGAACTGGAATTCTTGGGTTTTCTAGTAGACACAGAAAAGTTAATTCTTCAGCTTCCAGAAGGGAAGGTAAAGATTATAAGGAATCAAATAAGTCTAGTGTTAATGAAAGAGTACTTAACATTGAGACATTTGGCCCGTGTGATAGGATTGTCATCTTCTTCTATCCAGGAAAATGTCCAGGTCCTTTGCATTACTGTGCTTTGCAGAGAATTAAAGGAGAGGCTCTGAGGAAAGGTCTGTGGTATGGGGACAAATTAACAATGAATTCAGAGTCGAAAGAGGAGTTGTTATCATGGTTGCACAATATGAAAGCTTTGATTAAAAGAGCTATTTTTGGTTGTGCCTTAATTTTGGTTTAGAGACGGATGCAAGTCTGAAAGGTTGGGCAGCTCGTTTGGGAGCTTCAGAAACAGGGGGCATGTGGACACAGGAAGAAAGAGTGAAGCATATAAATTGCCTGGAATTAACAGCAGATTTGTATGTGTTGAAGAGTTTCAAAAGAGAATTGCAAGGACAGACAGTATTGATGAAGATGGACAATGTGTACATCAACAGGCTAGGAGGGAGCAGGTCTCGTGGATTGTCTGAGTTAGCAAAGGATTATTGGGAGTTTTATTTGGAGCACAAGATTACTGTGAGGGCAGAGTATTTGCCGGGAGAGATGAATATATCACTGACTGGAATTCAAGGCATTTAATGGATTACGGCGATTAGAAGCTAGATCACAAGATTTTTGTCGGAATAAACAACATTTGGGGTGCACTGGAAGTGGATTTGTTTGCAAGCAGATTGACCAATCAGATAGCGACTTACTACAGTTGGCTACTGGATCCAGTGGCGAGTGCCTTGGATGCATTCCTGCAGGTTTGGAAAAGGAGGGAAGTGTATGCGTTTCCTTCATTTGTGATGTTGCAGAGAGTATTGTTGAAAGTGAGAGAGAAGAAATGTCAGATTGTGTTGGTTACTCCTTTTTGGATTCCTCAAGTTTGGTTTCCGGCAGTGCTGGAACTGGCATGTGTGGTGCCCCTTTTGATTCCATCAGAGGAAGGAATTTTAAAGAATGGGGATGGAGAAGAACATCCTTCGGTGCAGAGTGGGGTGTTGAATCTTCTTCTTTAGAAGGTATCATGAGACATAGAAGTATGCAGGGACTTTCCAGCAGGGCTTCAGAGCTCCTCGAGGAATCTTAGGCTCCGGGAACAAGGAGTAGATATAAAGGAATATGCAGAATATGGGCAAGTTAGTGCATGAAAAGGAGTTTGCTTTCTGTGGAGGCTCCTGTGGTAGAGGTAGTACATTTTTAGTGGAAAATTTGAGGAAGGTTTAAGTTTCAAAACTTTAAATTGATATAGGTCTGCAGTGTCGGCAGATCATGCACAGGTAGATGGGAGATCTGTAGAAAGAAATGTGTTGGTTTGTAGGGTTTTAAAAAGTATGGGATTGCGAAGACCTCCCAGGGCACGTTATGATGTGCTGAAGGATGTGAACAAAATATTGAAGAAATTTGTAGAATGGCCTGCGAATAGGTTTTTGGATTCTAAAAAGATTGCAGAAAAATTGGCAACTCTTTTATGTCTGGTTTCATGCAGGCAAAGTTCAGATGTAAAGGTATTGGAGGCAAGTAGTAGATTGCATGGTCCAGAGGGAGTTCATTTTGAGAAATGGAAGAGAACTAAGACCCTGTCTGAGTCAGCCTTTTATCCTAGGTTTACAGAAAATCCTATGTTGTGTGTTGTTGAATGTTTGATGAAGTATGAGAAAAGAATGATGGAACATAGAGCGCACAGTGAAGAAAAGTTATTAATTTCTTGTTCCTGGGACCGCAGAGACCACTTTGCTAAATCTTCTTAAAAGAAGCTATAGGACAGCATAACAGACACTTTGCCTTGAGAAAGCCCTCAGCCAATCGGCCATCGGGCGAAATATGTGTCGGCTGTTGTTTTCGTGTGATTTCAATGTTGAAAAGCAGCAATTAAAATTGTATATTCTGCCTACTATGCACAACAGAACATGAGTTTTGAAAATTATTATTCCTTTCATTACATTTGATTAATGGGCACAGACCTCCATCCACAACTCAAATCAATTATGCATGTGTAAAACGTGGTGTTGAAGGGCTTTTAACATGCATAATGGTAGCCTCCGTGTCTTTATTGAAATCTTGATTCTCTTTGAATTTAGTTTGAAGACTCGCTATTCTATCAAGTCTAATATGAAGGGATTGAACTACCTGCCTGCTAATTGACCCTTGTCCAATGGCAAATTTGAACATCAAAGGGCCCATGCAGTGTTTTACCCAGTAGTGCATCGATTACAATCACCAACAATAAGCATTTCAGAATGTTGCTTTGTGTGATGATGTGCACTTGGTTTCTGCATGTACTGTGACACCATTCTGTGAATGAGCTCTTTAAATGAAATCGATTAACCCAGCAGCATGATTCCTGTATTGACTTCACTGACGTCATATTTTATGTAGTATGGTGTGCTATGTTATTAGGTAATTTTATGTTAGATTATTTTAGTTTATATTACATGGTATGTTAGGTTAAGTAATGTATGCTTCGTTATGTAACTGAAAATGTGTGTTGGGCAGAATTGTATCCACTATATCGATATTAGTGGAGTAAATTTCGCCAGTGAATTCTCTGCTAGATTTAGAAGATCCTCCAGAAATCAGATTTTTTTCTGACCCTAATTTCATCCCTAAATAAGGCTCTTAAATTGTTTCCAGGTACATTCGAAAAGCACAGGTGTCAGTTTCGAGGGTAGGTAAACGTCGAATGTATTTCAAAAAGCCAAGTGATGACTTTCCTGGTAAATACACGTCGCTCCTTGTTAGCATGCAAAGTGATATTTCCCGCACGCGTAAAACTGCTAGAAAGAGGGGCAATGTGCGGAGTGTTAGGATAACCCTTTTTCAACCCCAGAGAAACTGCACAAAAAAATAAAAATACACGTTTGTTTCAAACGAACAAGTGAGTGCTGCCAGAATACACACACAAAGTACAAATAAAAAAAACACAATAAAATAAGCATTTCTCCTTTCTGAATGAAAAGCCATACTAACACAACATGTATTTAATCTCGACAGTCTAAAAGAGAACCTTTTCTTTTAATTCCAGTTGTACCTGGCGTTAGAAGCGCTGTCCTGCTGACTGAAATAATAGCCCTCATACATCACGCTTTGTGAGATTTTTGAATAGTGACAGGGCTAAATAGAGGCTGTCTCAATGGGACTGCCTTGATATTTATTCCCAGCTGGTTTTTTGGCATGAAGTCTCAATGTCATATATTTTTTGCACCGTGAATAAGAAAAAACGGCTCTAACATTTACTTCGCAGCAGAGACATGAAACCTGAGAAATAATCAAATATTGTATGGCCCTAACATCAAGGCGGAGAAACAGCAGGAGTCGAAGGGGGGCCGCAAGGAGAATGGGGTAAAATATCTCGGATCAGTCGCAACTGTGACAATAATGTGTTGTACACGAAAAAATCCTGTGCTTTTTCTTCTCAGAAAAGGTCATGACAGCCAAAGGCAAAATTTGGTTACAGTAGCTCGTCTCAAGGCCACCGGATGACTTTCACTAAAATAAAACGAGTCAAGCACATGAAAACACATTTTGTGATGTGTAAGCAACGATATACTTACTCGGGCAATTTGGAATCTGACCACATTAGTGTACAGTAATACCTCTCTTAAGAATACAGAATCAATGTATCTAGTAGCATTAGATTTATGTAAGCACATTGAAATGTTGAGAGCTCTGATAGGTGGCAGATTGCCAATCGAGGCCTGCATAGGCCATGTGCTCTAACCTTTCAAGGTTTGTCTTTGTGTTTCTTTTAGTTTTATTTATAGCATTCTAAAAGTGGAATGTTCTAATGGCATTATTGCCCTTCACCCTCGAGCTATACCAGACACTAATGGCCCTCTCCCTCATTATAGGCCATTGCCTGTGTCTCGGGTCAATAACTTAGTAAAATGGCCTTTAATAGCTTCTATAGCTCTGAGAGGTGTGCAATAACACTATATTACTCTGTAATTTTTCTTTCTAAGAACAGAACATAAAAGTGAACTCTGTGGAAAGCCACTGTGATGCACAATTTTAATTCTCGTGTAAAGGATGAACTATATGTGAATGTGTGGGAGATCATAGTGACATCACATAGGATGATCCCTCAGACACACACATGTATGCTCACACTCACACTTATAGTACAGGCTGTTGTTATAAAAACAAGCAAGGATGTTTCACTCAGCAAGGCACTATTTCAGAGAACCGCATGCCAACCTCCTCTGTGTCTGAAGTTACTCTGATTATAACAAGCTGCAAGCAGGTGGTGAGTCATGTCTGCTGTATTCTAATTTAATGATGCTTGTTGTTTTAATCTCTGAGGGATGGCAGGCTCAGATCAACTTGAGGTCAGTAAACTACACCCACACACATCTCTACAGAAGAACAACAATTCACAGTAGGTTTGTATGTCAGAATGTTTATGAAAAAATAGTGTGACATAAATATTGTGTCTTTAACATCGTTTATAAAAAATATTATCCCATTGGGTGTAGATTTTCTATTAGTAACTCGAAACAGACAATATTATTTGAACGTTAATTAGGATACAATGTTTATGTTGATGATTGATGACTGCTGAAGACTGTCTGGTGTGTGTCTGTGTCAGCACAACACATTTGAGCATGATTGGAGCTTGCTAAGTGACCACCAAACCACCTGCACTTCAACCGTGGAGCTGTGTCTTCAGCAGCAACAAAACAATATATTACTCACATACTAGAATATGCAAACACAAACTTATGGACCCGAAAACAACTGCATCTCCCTCTCCTATCTTTTCTGTGTAGAGATCTCCAGCACTGTGGTGGAGAGAATTGCACACATTGATTGGTACGTACAGCAATGAGGAGTAAATGTGGGAGTTACTAGGAGAATGGGGCATAATTACAACAAATTGGAGAAGTCTAGGGAGATTTAGGAGAGGGTTGGGAGGGACATGTTAAGCAAAACACGCACACAAAAAAGAGTAAGGCAGTTGCCATTCACAAAATACACTTTTAAATTTACTACACCCCTCATGGTGGCAACCATGTATAAATGTACTCCAGGTCCACCTTGCAGTGAGTCACCACCACACATGGACTTCCACTGGTACTTGAAAGCACTGCATTTGAAATCAGTGAAGTCTGGCAATTAAAATAACACCCTTTGTAAATACAATTGTAGGAGGCTCAATCCCCTCTCCAGAGGGGATGGAGGCATGTAAGTCTACATCCAGATGTAAATCTCCGCTTGAAAATGGTGATTAGCAATACTCTGTAGATTTACACCAAGGAGTAGGAGTCAATATATGATGAGTAAATGTGCACATGTATGTTTACCTTTGTGAATTGGGCGTCCCGTGTTCACAACACAGTGCTTAAAAATAATGCATTACAACAAACAAGTGATGGACGGAATGCTGACAATGCAGACATTCTCCCCCAGTCAAGAGATCAGGGTTAAATCCATCATTCTTTTGCCCACTACGCCACCCCATTTTAGACATGGCCATATGCAAATCAGTCTTGACCCGGTGCCTCATGGGAACAGTCCAGCCCGAACTGCCAAGCCATGTCTTCCCTGGACCGGAATCAAGCATCCTAGGACCAGTTTCTGGCTATCAGCCGTCATCAGCCAGGATAGCTTGACTCCAGTGGCGTAGTGAGCACGGGTCCCACGTCTGGGAATACCCATCTCACTTAGGGCGAAAAGCGTTACAACAAACAAGTGATGGACGGAATGCTGACAATGCAGACATTCTCCCCCAGTCAAGAGATCTGGGTTAAATCCATCGTTCTTTTGCCCACTACGCCACCCCAGTTTAGACATGGCCATATGCAAATCAGTCTTGACCCTGTGCCTCATGGGAACAGTCCAGCCCGAACTGCCAAGCCATGTCTTCCCTGGACCGGAATCAAGCATCCTAGGACCGGTTTCTGGCTATCAGCCGTCATCAGCCAGGATAGCTTGACTCCAGTGGCGTAGTGAGCACGGGTCCCACATCTGGGAATACCCATCCCACTTAGGGCGAAAAGCGTTACAACAAACAAGTGATGGACGGAATGCTGACAATGCAGACATTCTCCCCCAGTCAAGAGATCTGGGTTAAATCCATCGTTCTTTTGCCCACTACGCCACCCCAGTTTAGACATGGCCATATGCAAATCAGTCTTGACCCTGTGCCTCATGGGAACAGTCCAGCCCGAACTGCCAAGCCATGTCTTCCCTGGACCGCAATCAAGCATCCTAGGACCGGTTTCTGGCTATCAGCCGTCATCAGCCAGGATAGCTTGACTCCAGTGGCGTAGTGAGCATGGGTCCCACGTCTGGGAATACCCATCCCACTTAGGGCGAAAAGTGTTACAACAAACAAGTGATGGACGGAATGCTGACAATGCAGACATTCTCCCCCAGTCAAGAGATCTGGGTTAAATCCATCGTTCTTTTGCCCACTACGCCACCCCAGTTTAGACATGGCCATATGCAAATCAGTCTTGACCCTGTGCCTCATGGGAACAGTCCAGCCCGAACTGCCAAGCGATGTCTTCCCTGGACCAGAATCAAGCATCCTAGGACCGGTTTCTGGCTATCAGCCGTCATCAGCCAGGATAGCTTGACTCCAGTGGCGTAGTGAGCACGGGTCCCACGTCTGGGAATACCCATCCCACTTAGGGCGAAAAGCGTTACAACAAACAAGTGATGGACGGAATGCTGACAATGCAGACATTCTCCCCCAGTCAAGAGATCTGGGTTAAATCCATCGTTCTTTTGCCCACTACGCCACCCCAGTTTAGACATGGCCATATGCAAATCAGTATTGACCCTGAGCCTCATGGGAACAGTCCAGCCCGAACTGCCAAGACATGTCTTCCCTGGACCGGAATCAAGCATCCTAGGACCGGTTTCTGGCTACCAGCCGTCATCAGCCGGGATAGCTTGACACCAGTGGCGTAGTGAGCACGGGTCCCACGTCTGGGAATACCCATCCCACTTAGGGCGAAAAGCGTTACAACAAACAAGTGATGGACGGAATGCTGACAATGCAGACATTCTCCCCCAGTCAAAAGATCTGGGTTAAATCCATCGTTCTTTTGCCCACTACGCCACCCCAGTTTAGACATGGCCATATGCAAATCAGTCTTGACCCTGTGCCTCATGGGAACAGTCCAGCCCGAACTGCCAAGCCATGTCTTCCCTGGACCGGAATCAAGCATCCTAGGACCGGTTTCTGGCTATCAGCCGTCATCAGCCAGGATAGCTTGACTCCAGTGGCGTAGTGAGCACGGGTCCCACGTCTGGGAATACCCATCCCACTTAGGGCGAAAAGCGTTACAACAAACAAGTGATGGACGGAATGCTGACAATGCAGACATTCTCCCCCAGTCAAAAGATCTGGGTTAAATCCATTGTTCTTTTGCCCACTACGCCACCCCAGTTTAGACATGGCCATATGCAAATCAGTCTTGACCCTGTGCCTCATGGGAACAGTCCAGCCCGAACTGCCAAGCCATGTCTTCCCTGGACCGGAATCAAGCATCCTAGGACCGGTTTCTGGCTATCAGTCGTCATCAGCAAGGATAGCTTGACTCCAGTGGCGTAGTGAGCACGGGTCCCACGTCTGGGAATACCCATCCCACTTAGGGCGAAAAGCGTTACAACAAACAAGTGATGGACGGAATGCTGACAATGCAGACATTCTCCCCCAGTCAAGAGATCTGGGTTAAATCCATCGTTCTTTTGCCCACTACACCACCCCAGTTTAGACATGGCCATATGCAAATCAGTCTTGACCCTGTGCCTCATGGGAACAGTCCAGCCCGAACTGCCAAGCCATGTCTTCCCTGGACCGGAATCAAGCATCCTAGGACCGGTTTCTGGCTATCAGCCGTCATCAGCCAGGATAGCTTGACTCCAGTGGCGTAGTGAGCACGGGTCCCACGTCTGGGAATACCCATCCCACTTAGGGCGAAAAGCGTTACAACAAACAAGTGATGGACAGAATGCTGACAATGCAGACATTCTCCCCCAGTCAAGAGATCTGGGTTAAATCCATCGTTCTTTTGCCCACTACGCCACCCCAGTTTAGACATGGCCATATGCAAATAAGTCTTGACCCTGTGCCTCATGCGAACAGTCCAGCCTGAACTGCCAAGCCATGTCTTCCCTGGACCGGAATCAAGCATCCTAGGACCGGTTTCTGGCTATCAGCCGTCATCAGCCAGGATAGCTTGACTCCAGTGGCGTAGTGAGCACGGGTCCCACGTCCAGGGAGGACCTGGCTTGGCAGTTCGGGCTGGACTGTTCCCATGAGGCACAGGGTCAAGACTGATTTGCATATGGCTGGGTTCAAACTGGAATGGCATGGTGAGCAAATAAACGATGGATTTAGGCCCAGATCTCTGTACTGGGGTGAATGTATGAAATTGTTCTGCATTCTGTCCATCAATTGTTGTTTTTGATGTTGTCACCCCGAGTGGGACGGGTATGCTCAGACGTGAGTCCCGTGCTCTCCATGCCACTGGAATCAAGCTATCCTGGCTGAAGACGGGTGAAACCCCGAAACCGGTCCTAGGATGCTTGTTTCCAGTCCAGGGAGGACCTGGCTTGGCAGTTCGGGCTGGACTGTTCCCATTAGGCACAGGGTCAAGACTGATTTGCATATGGCTGGGTTCAAACTGGAATGGCATGGTGAGCAAAAAAACGATGGATTTAGGCCCAGATCTCTGTACTGGGGTGAATGTATGACATTGTTCTGCATTCTGTCCACCAATTGTTGTTTTTGCATTTGTCACCCCGAGTGGGACGGGTATGCTCAGACGTGAGTCCCGTGCTCTCCATGCCCCTGGAATCAAGCTATCCTGGCTGAAGAAGGGTGAAACCCCGAAACCGGTCCTAGGATGCTTGTTTCCAGTCCAGGGAGGATCTGGCTTGGCAGTTCGGGCTGGACTGTTCCCATGAGGCACAGGGTCAAGACTGATTTGCATATGGCTGGGTTCAAACTGGAATGGCATGGTGAGCAAAAAAACGATGGATTTAGGCCCAGATCTCTGTACTGGGGTGAATGTATGACATTGTTCTGCATTCTGTCCATCAATTGTTGTTTTTGCATTTGTCACCCCGAGTGGGACGGGTATGCTCAGACGTGAGTCCCGTGCTCTCCATGCCACTGGAATCAAGCTATCCTGGCTGAAGAGGGGTGAAACCCCGAAACCGGTCCTAGGATGCTTGTTTCCAGTCCAGGGAGGACCTGGCTTGGCAGTTCGGGCTGGACTGTTCCCATGAGGCACAGGGTCAAGACTGATTTGCATATGGCTGGGCTCAAACTAGAATGGCATGGTAAGCAAAAAAACGATGGATTTAGGCCCAGATCTCTGTACTGGGGTGAATGTATGAAATTGTTCTGCATTCTGTCCATCAATTGTTGTTTTTGCATTTGTCACCCCGAGTGGGACGGGTATGCTCAGACGTGAGTCCCGTGCTCTCCATGCCACTGGAATCAAGCTATCCTGGCTGAAGAGGGGGGAAACCCCGAAACCGGTCCTAGGATGCTTGTTTCCAGTCCAGGGAGGACCTGGCTTGGCAGTTCGGGCTGGACTGTTCCCATGAGGCACAGGGTCAAGACTGATTTGCATATGGCTGGGTTCAAACTGGAATGGCATGGTGAGCAAAAAAACGATGGATTTAGGCCCAGATCTCTGTACTGGGGTGAATGTATGACATTGTTCTGTATTCTGTCCATCAATTGTTGTTTTTGCATTTGTCACCCGGAGTGGGACGGGTATGCTCAGACGTGAGTCCCGTGCTCTCCATGCCACTGGAATCAAGCTATCCTGGCTGAAGAGGGGTGAAACCCCGAAACCGGTCCTAGGATGCTTGTTTCCAGTCCAGGGAGGACCTGGCTTCGCAGTTCGGGCTGGACTGTTCCCATGAGGCACAGGGTCAAGACTGATTTGCATATGGCTGGGTTCAAACTGGAATGGCATGGTGAGCAAAAAAACGATGGATTTAGGCCCAGATCTCTGTACTGGGGTGAATGTATGACATTGTTCTGCATTCTGTCCATCAATTGTTGTTTTTGCATTTGTCACCCCGAGTGGGACGGGTATGCTCAGACGTGAGTCCCGTGCTCTCCATGCCACTGGAATCAAGCTATCCTGGCTGAAGAGGGGTGAAACCCCGAAACCGGTCCTAGGATGCTTGTTTCCAGTCCAGGGAGGACCTGGCTTGGCAGTTCGGGCTGGACTGTTCCCATGAGGCACAGGGTCAAGACTGATTTGCATATGGCTGGGTTCAAACTGGAATGGCATGGTGAGCAAAAAAACGATGGATTTAGGCCCAGATCTCTGTACTGGGGTGAATGTATGAAATTGTTCTGCATTCTGTCCATCAATTGTTGTTTTTGCATTTGTCACCCCGAGTGGGACGGGTATGCTCAGACGTGAGTCCCGTGCTCTCCATGCCACTGGAATCAAGCTATCCTGGCTGAAGAGGGGTGAAACCCCGAAGCCGGTCCTAGGATGCTTGTTTCCAGTCCAGGGAGGACCTGGCTTGGCAGTTCGGGCTGGACTGTTCCCATGAGGCACAGGGTCAAGGCTGATTTGCATATGGCTGGGTTCAAACTGGAATGGCATGGTGAGCAAAAAAACGATGGATTTAGGCCCAGATCTCTGTACTGGGGTGAATGTATGACATTGTTCTGCATTCTGTCCATCAATTGTTGTTTTTGCATTTGTCACCCCGAGTGGGACGGGTATGCTCAGACGTGAGTCCCGTGCTCTCCATGCCACTGGAATCAAGCTATCCTGGCTGAAGAGGGGTGAAACCCCGAAACCGGTCCTAGGATGCTTGTTTCCAGTCCAGGGAGGACCTGACTTGGCAGTTCGGGCTGGACTGTTCCCATGAGGCACAGGGTCAAGACTGATTTGCATATGGCTGGGTTCAAACTGGAATGGCATGGTGAGCAAAAAAACGATGGATTTAGGCCCAGATCTCTGTACTGGGGTGAATGTATGACATTGTTCTGCATTCTGTCCACCAATTGTTGTTTTTGCATTTGTCACCCCGAGTGGGACGGGTATGCTCAGACGTGAGTCCCGTGCTCTCCATGCCACTGGAATCAAGCTATCCTGGCTGAAGAGGGGTGAAACCCCGAAACCGGTCCTAGGATGCTTGTTTCCAGTCCAGGGAGGACCTGGCTTGGCAGTTCGGGCTGGACTGTTCCCATGAGGCACAGGGTCAAGACTGATTTGCATATGGCTGGGTTCAAACTGGAATGGCATGGTGAGCAAAAAAACGATGGATTTAGGCACAGATCTCTGTACTGGGGTGAATGTATGACATTGTTCTGCATTCTGTCCATCAATTGTTGTTTTTGCATTTGTCACCCCGAGTGGGACGGGTATGCTCAGACGTGAGTCCCGTGCTCTCCATGCCACTGGAATCAAGCTATCCTGGCTGAAGAGGGGTGAAACCCCGAAACCGGTCCTAGGATGCTTGTTTCCAGTCCAGGGAGGACCTGGCTTGGCAGTTCGGGCTGGACTGTTCCCATGAGGCACAGGGTCAAGACTGATTTGCATATAGCTGGGCTCAAACTGGAATGGCATGGTGAGCAAAAAAACGATGGATTTAGGCCCAGATCTCTGTACTGGGGTGAATGTATGATATTGTTCTGCATTCTGTCCATCAATTGTTGTTTTTGCATTTGTCACCCCGAGTGGGACGGGTATGCTCAGACGTGAGTCCCGTGCTCTCCATGCCACTGGAATCAAGCTATCCTGGCTGAAGAGGGGGGAAACCCCGAAACCGGTCCTAGGATGCTTGTTTCCAGTCCAGGGAGGACCTGGCTTGGCAGTTTGGGCTGGACTGTTCCCATGAGGCACAGGGTCAAGACTGATTTGCACATGGCTGGGTTCAAACTGGAATGGCATGGTGAGCAAAAAAACGATGGATTTAGGCCCAGATCTTTGTACTGGGGTGAATGTATGACATTGTTCTGTATTCTGTCCATCAATTGTTGCTTTTGCATTTGTCACCCCGAGTGGGACGGGTATGCTCAGACGTGAGTCCCGTGCTCTCCATGCCACTGGAATCAAGCTATCCTGGCTGAAGAGGGGTGAAACCCCGAAACCGGTCCTGGGATGCTTGTTTCCAGTCCAGGGAGGACCTGGCTTGGCAGTTCGGGCTGGACTGTTCCCATGAGGCACAGGGTCAAGACTGATTTGCATATGGCTGGGTTCAAACTGGAATGGCATGGTGAGCAAAAAAACGATGGATTTAGGCCCAGATCTCTGTACTGGGGTGAATGTATGACATTGTTCTGCATTCTGTCCATCAATTGTTGTTTTTGCATTTGTCACCCCGAGTGGGACGGGTATGCTCAGACGTGAGTCCCGTGCTCTCCATGCCACTGGAATCAAGCTATCCTGGCTGAAGAGGGGTGAAACCCCGAAACCGGTCTTAGGATGCTTGTTTCCAGTCCAGGGAGGACCTGGCTTGGCAGTTCGGGCTGGACTGTTCCCATGAGGCACAGGGTCAAGACTGATTTGCATATGGCTGGGTTCAAACTGGAATGGCATGGTGAGCAAAAAAAAAATGGATTTAGGCCCAGATCTATGTACTGGGGTGAATGTATGAAATTGTTCTGCATTCTGTCCCTCAATTGTTGTTTTTGCATTTGTCACCCCGAGTGGGACGGGTATGCTCAGACGTGAGTCCCGTGCTCTCCATGCCACTGGAATCAAGCTATCCTGGCTGAAGAGGGGTGAAACCCCGAAACCGGTCCTAGGATGCTTGTTTCCAGTCCAGGGAGGATCTGGCTTGGCAGTTCGGGCTGGACTGTTCCCATGAGGCACAGGGTCAAGACTGATTTGCATATGGCTGGGTTCAAACTGGAATGGCATGGTGAGCAAAAAAACGATGGATTTAGGCCCAGATCTCTGTACTGGGGTGAATGTATGACATTGTTCTGCATTCTGTCCATCAATTGTTGTTTTTGCATTTGTCACCCCGAGTGGGACGGGTATGCTCAGACGTGAGTCCCGTGCTCTCCATGCCACTGGAATCAAGCTATTCTGGCTGAAGCGGGGTGAAACCCTGAAACCGGTCCTAGGATGCTTGTTTCCAGTCCAGGGAGGACCTGCCTTGGCAGTTCGGGCTGGACTGTTCCCATGAGGCACAGGGTCAAGACTGATTTGCATATGGCTGGGTTCAAACTGGAATGGCATGGTGAGCAAAAAAACGATGGATTTAGGCCCAGATCTCTGTACTGGGGTGAATGTATGACATTGCTCTGCATTCTGTCCATCAATTGTTGTTTTTGCATTTGTCACCCCGAGTGGGATGGGTATGCTCAGACGTGAGTCCCGTGCTCTCCATGCCACTGGAATCAAGCTATCCTGGCTGAAGAGGGGTGAAACCCCGAAACCGGTCCTAGGATGCTTGTTTCCAGTCCAGGGAGAACCTGGCTTGGCAGTTCGGGCTGGACTGTTCCCATGAGGCACAGGGTCAAGTCTGATTTGCATATGGCTGGGTTCAAACTGGAATGGCATGGTGAGCAAAAAAACGATGGATTTAGGCCCAGATCTCTGCACTGGGGTGAATGTATGACATTGTTCTGCATTCTGTCCATCAATTGTTGTTTTTGCATTTGTCACCTCGAGTGGGACGGGTATGCTCAGACGTGAGTCCCGTGCTCTCCATGCCACTGGAATCAAGCTATCCTGGCTGAAGAGGGGTGAAACCCCAAAACCGGTCCTAGGATGCTTGTTTCCAGTCCAGGGAGGACCTGGCTTGGCAGTTCGGGCTGGACTGTTCCCATGAGGCACAGGGTCAAGACTGATTTGCATATGGCTGGGTTCAAACTGGAATGGCATGGTGAGCAAAAAAACGATGGATTTAGGCCCAGATCTCTGTACTGGGGTGAATGTATGACATTGCTCTGCATTCTGTCCATCAATTGTTGTTTTTGCATTTGTCACCCCGAGTGGGACGGGTATGCTCAGACGTGAGTCCCGTGCTCTCCATGCCACTGGAATCAAGCTATCCTGGCTGAAGAGGGGTGAAACCCCGAAACCGGTCCTAGGATGCTTGTTTCCAGTCCAGGGAGGACCTGGCTTGGCAGTTCAGGCTGGGCTGTTCCCATGAGGCACAGGGTCAAGTCTGATTTGCATATGGCTGGGTTCAAACTGGAATGGCATGGTGAGCAAAAAAACGATGGATTTAGGCCCAGATCTCTGCACTGGCGTGAATGTATGACATTGTTCTGCATTCTGTCCATCAATTGTTGTTTTTGCATTTGTCACCTCGAGTGGGACGGGTATGCTCAGACGTGAGTCCCGTGCTCTCCTTGCCACTGGAATCAAGCTATCCTGGCTGAAGAGGGGTGAAACCCCGAAACCGGTCCTAGGATGCTTGTTTCCAGTCCAGGGAGGACCTGGCTTGGCAGTTCGGGCTGGAGTTTTCCCATGAGGCACAGGGTCAAGACTGATTTGCATATGGCTGGGTTCAAACTGGAATGGCATGGTGAGCAAAAAAACGATGGATTTAGGCCCAGATCTCTGTACTGGGGTGAATGTATGACATTGTTCTGCAGTCTGTCCATCAATTGTTGTTTTTGCATAAAAATAATGCATGGCAGCAGGCAGTATAGTGTACACTTGTCCCCCTGTCTCTATTTTGAGTCCAACATGTGCTCTGGCAGTTTTGGTGTATATTAGTACTTTTAGTCCCTCTTGTAATTTCGTACATAATCTTCAATTGCAACCAGCAGCTCGAAAATCAAGGGCGGCGACGGAGTGTAAGAAAAAAGACTTGCCCAAGATTAGTACTGGTGATATTATTGTACACTGCCACATTTCTTGCACGTTCCTGGACACCACAAAAGGAACACAGGAATGTAATGCTAAGTAATGTGAAGTGAGCCTGAGTAATTCTCCTCAAACCAGACTAGAAGGTCTGTACTCACTTACTGCAGCATCCACTTTCTTCTAAATCTCAATCCACCCCTCTGAGAAAAGGCTGAGCACCCACATGTTCCAGCAGCAGAAAATCCCAAGGAATTAAGCAAAACAGAACGCTATGTTTAAACACTAATAGTGTGGCTATCAATAGCGCAGTAAGTGCAGTGGCATTGAAGTCTGAAGTTGTGAAACACCTTTGCACCCCATAAAGCTGTCTTTTGTGGCCTATGAATTTTGTAGCTGTGGTTAATGGAAGTCTGGATCACAGAAATCTCCTAACTATGCAAGTTTATGTTTTATATACTACTCGGTGTTGTAAGAGGGTGTCTTTCCATATGTTCAGTTTTGGTAGATTCGGAAACTAAAGGACAGAGAGACAAAGTGATGCAATCAAGATCACACAATTTAGTGAAAAAAGGATCCCATCATTAGATCTCAGTAAATTCTAAATGAACATTGACAATTTAGACCAAAAGTATCTCTCCCATATGAGAGTTGAAACCACTTTCATGATTTCACATAGGAATGGCATGGTAATGCATCAAACATTGCTAAATGCGCTAATGAAGAAATGACACAGAAGCCAGAATGATCTCCCTCACTCCTGCTTACTGCCTCTATACTTGCTAAAATAAAATACCAAATGTGGGTGCTATAGATGTTTGTAAAGATCATCTGTAAGCAGAAACCACAAACATATATAAGAACATGAAGAAGAAATATACATTCCTCTTACTCTGCCCTCATTCACTTTGCATAAACATATGTATGGAGGTAGTTGTGAGAAAGCACCCCTCTTAGATGAATCAGGGTAAGGAAGGAGCTGCTTGTATCTCCTGCATACATGGTAAGCACCGGAATGAAATAATGGCACTAATATGTGTCAATAAATCTGCTATATCTGGAGCCATACTCTATGATGTGAGGTGATTGGATGAACCCTGTCAGTAACTGAGAGAACGGATAGGAAAATAAACTTCAGAAATGATACACACACACACACATATATCTATATAAATATATATATGTCCACATAAGCTGGAACTCAAAAGTATAGACTGCGGAAAAGACTCGCACGCCACAACTCCAATTCCAAAAGTTACCCTACCAAGTGAATTCACCTTCCACTTCAGTGTTCCATTTATCAGTTCAAGAAATTGTCAAATTAGATGAGAACACCCCAGCTACCAGAGATCATATATGCACAGGTAGCGTTAGAATGTATCCAGCACTAGCCTTGCCTTTGAGTAGCTATATCGTTTATAGCCTCTGATAGATCCATCACAGAAAAAGGTCTATAACCCGGAACCATAAGCAAACCAAACCCACAAAGCAGCGGCTTAAATATACCAGTGCTGCATGAAATATGCCTGCCCACACTCTCATGGCATCATCATGCTATACTAAGAAATGAGATCTTTTCATAATGTATGCCTGTAACCTCACTAATCTAATACCTAAAATACCTGGAGACCCCATGCCTGCATGAATTTTTTTAACAAGTATGCTAAGTAAGTTTATGAGGAATGTGACTGGCTGATCACAACTATTCTTAATCCTGTTGGTTTACCAAAGGACAAGAATGATGCATCAGCAACAAATTCACTCCTCGAAATCAAGCAAATCTTAATCCACCATACATGCTATTGACATGTATCAACACATGACAAGAAAGTGATATCCATCGTCCTTAATAGTCCGGCCCGTTTACTCACAAGATCCAAAGTGTTAAATGTGGGTAACTTGGACCCGGGAAGATGGTAGTTATCGTTTTGATGCACGCTAGGAAAATACAAATGATTGAAAGGATTTTTTTTCTAATCTGGAGAAAGGAGGGTTAGAACAAATACTTTGGAGCTGAACACATATTAATTGAGGATTTATTTTGATACTACTGTCTGGGATCCATTTATAGACAATGCAAAGCCGAGCTAGAGAAGATACACTCAGTTTTGAGCATCAACTTACAACCCTGATGAAGTCCGCAAGGACGAAATGCGTTGGCTAGGCTGATTGTTTGTTTGCATGCACAAAAAAATAGAAATAAATCAAGATTTTTTCATCAAGATCGTGCGATTCCTGTCTATCACAAATGTACATCCCCGTGATTTCAGGTTTGATAATTCGTATACTCTGTTGATATCAATCATGATGTTTGGGTATTGTTGAAGATGGAAATATGATGTACAAAATCGATAGTATGATATAGCACTTTACTATCAATGATAATATAGGTTTAGATAATAGACACTCCTGTCCTGTATGTGCTAATAAGTTTTTTGGCGATTCTTAGGCAGGAGGATCACAAACAGTTGAGTGTCTAGATCTTGCTAATGAAGAATACTGATGAATACTAGTGCGACTGTCCTATAGCCTAACTGCCTTCTTCTTGTCTCTAAATTTGTGGGTAACAGCTATCCAGCAGAAGGTTCTAAACTAGGAAATGCAAATACACTCAGAAAAAAATTCAAGGATAAGCTTTAATACCCAAAAACACTCTCTATACTGTGTCTGTCAACAGTCATGGCATAGCATGGTGTGGGGGATACACCTATGACCTAAGATCCCATTTGTGTATCCAGCAAACAAGCAAAGTTCCTACCTGTTATTAACAGAGGACATAAATGCAGAGTCAGAAATGCACACACACTCCCAAATTTCATATGTGCAGTCAGCAACTATCCTAACTCAGCCTATGTGTGCATACTATGACAATGGTAGCAGTGGGGTAAGAGTTGCACATCCAAGAAAAATGGCGTATGACTTGAGTAAAAGAGATTTAAGATAATTGGTGGCACGTGTCTGTGTGAATTTATGGTGCTCGCCATACAAGCATCCTGCTACCATTGAATATAACAAAAGCAACCATGGATATGGTCATTCACAAGTTTAGATTAAATGATGGGAGTACATCCACATAGTAACAAATTAATGTAATTCCATAATTCAAATGGAGAACAAACACCAATGAAATCATTGTTCTTGTATTTAATATTGATAAACTTTATTGAACACCATCGGATTGATACATCGGAATCAGGTGACACGTGTTTCATCTTAAGACTTTTTAAAGGCTGTGAAAAAGTGTATTTAAAATCAACTCACTATAATGATCTAATAAGGTGCAGACATTTTGCTAATTGTTTACATATTAGAAACCAGCACCTAAAAAAGGCAGTGAAGTTGTTATGTACTAGAAAGTACTGGCTCACGAAATTAAACGATAGTGCCAAGGGTGCATCAAAAAGACTAAGAGCCAGATTTAGATCTTGACGGACAGGTTACTCCTTCACAATGGTGACAGATATCCTGTCTGCCGAAATATAAATCCCATTATGTCCTATGGGAATTATATTTCAGTGGACGGGATATTTGTCACGGTTGGGATAGAATACCCGTCCGCCGAGATCTAAATCAGGCCCTAAATGTCATTGTGTGGGTAAAGGAATGTTAGTTGTAGAGTGCAATGCTCAACCATGATAGAAGGACCAATTAGTGAAGATTAAAATCCAACTAAAAAAGGCCTATGTAAAATTAGTAAAGTGTAATATCAAAATGGTAGCCTATATGTGAACTTGTGTGGTGAGGAAATGGTCGTAATGTCCAGATACTCATGCAATCAGAACACAGAATGTGTGCTCACTGAATCAAAAACTATACCTCTCTTGTTATTGTGTCCATATGTAAGATAATCTGAAAGGTTGTAGAAAATCATTAAATAATGACTAAAAAGGTGGGCTTTATGGATTATGTACTCAGGTCAAGAGTGAATACTTATTGAATTGTGAGGTAGAGGAATATTACGGTAGTTGTACTCTCACTGCTTGTGCGTGGTGATGTCAGTACCACCCACAAGTTAGCTTGGGCTAAAAATGTAAATATGTAGGAGTGGAGAAATTGAGAAATAGGGACATTGATGGTTTAATGGACATAATCAAGGCTCACACCTAAGATAAAGGTAGTGATGTAAGGACTAGACAATGCCCTCTGTTGCTTACACTAACTTCAATTAACTGTCTTATACACAACATGAGTAAATTTGATGATCTAGAGACAGTGGGCCTGATTTACAAAGGTAACTTAAGATTTTGAACAAGGTCACTGTTAGACCTGGCATCCTTAGGGTGGTCCGTACCCAAACGTTTAGCTTTTTACCACCACAAATTGCTGTATTTCTTTGTTGGCCTTTGAACCCTGTGCAGTTTACCACTGCTAATCAGTGGTAAACCGCATGTGCTTCTTACTTTAAACATGTGTGTAATTTAAACCACACTAGCCAGTTTTGACCAACAGCGATTTATCACTGTGATTTTCTGTAAAAAAACTATGGCTTTCCAACTTTGGGAGCTACTGTGAATAACCTGGCTTTAAATATGAGCACTCTTGTTGTGTAAATACTTGATGTTGTGAATTACATACTGTTTTACTCACTCCCTCATCCTCACTTCAATCACTATACCCTCACCTCTCTTCCCTTGTTCTCCTGGGGCACTACTTTAAAATGTGTTGAGCAAATGTTATGAACCACTGTCTGTTCAGTGTGATTAAACAACACTGTGCATCAAGCATATCATTGTTTTTCCATTCCTTTTTCTAAATTATATATAACTCTTTTCCTGAATGTGCGTTAATCTGTTTACTGGGACCACTGTTCCTATGTACTGTTCGATACCCATGTACCAGTGACGTTATTTGGGTTTACCCTTCTAGTTAACTATATTTGTGCAGATGCATACCTACGAGGTATATAACTGATTTATTCAGAACCAAACAATGGTAGAGAGCGAGACTCTGTCTTATATGGAGGAATACATCAACTAACTAATACAGGACCCTACCCACAACTTTCTATCTTCTACCACTCCAAACATTGACTTTACTCTTAACGATAAAATTGCACATCTAGAACACTTTGAAAGAAACTAGTGTGGACCCACGTACATGGCCACCTGCTGACCAAGTATCTGCAAGCAAAAATCATACCAATCGGACTACAAGTACCAAACGAGCCAGCCATTTTTGTTGATGTGCCCAAATTTAAAGAGGGATTTAGTTTAGTTGCGAATAACTGCTTCCGGCACTGGATGGTGCTGGGGGTTGAGACAGCAGCTGAACAAGTAGAGATTATTATAGGGCAGATAGCTGCCCTTAAGCTAGAAATCACTGGAGATTCCACACTCACCAATGCAAAGGAGGCTTTGGAACATTTGGGCAAATCTTTGAAAGATTTTGAGACAAATGCCCAGAGTAAGAAGTTGGAAAAATTAGCAAAAGATATTCGATATTATGAGAAGAAGAATACATACCCGTATCTACTAGAGGATTATTATAAAGAAGACAGCCAGGGACGTTTCAACAACAGAGGCAGAGGGGGATACCGGGGACATAGAAACTACACCACCTTTTCAGAGTCATCATACAGTACAGACAGCGATAACGAGCAACCTGGACCCAGTGGAGACTACAGCTATCAGGATAACTGGCAGCAACCCCAAGGACCTTATCAGCCTTTTTTAGGACAGGGCCAATGGAGACCACCAAGGGGCCGATGTGGACCCTGGCCCAGAGGAATACAGAGGGGTCAACGTGCAACCAGCAGCAATTGAGAGAGAGGACGAGGCCATGTACAGAAACAGGTCTGTTTCCAACCCGAGAACCACAGGGAAATCAACATGCTGCGGAGGACCTACAGATGGTGAAACAAACACAGAACCCTGTAGTTAACATTTCCTCATATACACTGAGAGATGAAGAAACCGGTGTCCTAAGTAAGGGTCTCTCTTTTGTGCCCACAGCACGCCCCAATGAATTTGCACTGAAAACTGAACTACATAGTTTCTTAAGAAAAATCTGTCTCATATTTTTTCAAACACTCTTCTCCATCCTTATCAACTTCGCAGACAGGACTACGGATTCCTTCAACCTTTGTTTCACTGGGACACAAAATGACCAACAAAATTCTAGCCTATGAGATTGTTGTCATGAGGGATGTATCAAAAATACTAAAGGAACACAAGCATACGAAATACAACATCACCAAAATGGAAAAGGAAGCACTGATCTCCTTGAAAAACAATAAGGACATAGTGATCAAGCCTGCGGATAAAGGGGGGTGCCATTGCTGTATAGGATGTCACAAATTACAAAACAGAAATTCTGAACCAGCTATAGGATGGAGTTGGCTACTAGAAGATAAGATCAGACCCTTCAACGGACCTTGCTGAGGTTATACTCACTCTCCAAAAACCAAAGGAAATGATGGACGGAGTGTTGAACATTGCAAGCACTCACCCCCAGTCAACTGATCTGGGTTTAATCCATCACCGTTCTTTAGCCCACTCTGCCACCCCAGTTCAGACATGGCCATATGCAAATCAGTCTGACCCTGTGCCTCATGGGAACAGTCCAGCCCGAACTGCCAAGCCATGTCTTCCCTGGACCGGAAACAAGCTTCCTAGGACCGGTTTCTGGCATTTCAGCCGTCTTCAGCCAGGCTTGCTTGAATCCAGTGGCAAAGTGAGCAAGGGACTCACGTCTGAGCATTCCCTGCCAACTTATGGCGAACAAAGCAAAAACCAAAGGAAATGATGGACGGAGTGTTGAACATTGCAAGCACTCACCCCCAGTCAACTGATCTGGGTTTAATCCATCACCGTTCTTTAGCCCACTCTGCCACCCCAGTTCAGACATGGCCATATGCAAATCAGTCTGACCCTGTGCCTCATGGGAACAGTCCAGCCCGAACTGCCAAGCCATGTCTTCCCTGGACCGGAAACAAGCTTCCTAGGACCGGTTTCTGGCATTTCAGCCGTCTTCAGCCAGGCTTGCTTGAATCCAGTGGCAAAGTGAGCAAGGGACTCACGTCTGAGCATACCCTGCCAACTTATGGCGAACAAAGCAAAAACCAAAGGAAATGATGGACGGAGTGTTGAACATTGCAAGCACTCACCCCCAGTCAACTGATCTGGGTTTAATCCATCACCGTTCTTTAGCCCACTCTGCCACCCCAGTTCAGACATGGCCATATGCAAATCAGTCTGACCCTGCCAGAAACCGGTCCTAGGAAGCTTGTTTCCGGTCCAGGGAAGACATGGCTTGGCAGTTCGGGCTGGACTGTTCCCATGAGGCACAGGGTCAGACTGATTTGCATATGGCCATGTCTGAACTGGGGTGGCAGAGTGGGCTAAAGAACGGTGATGGATTAAACCCAGATCAGTTGACTGGGGGTGAGTGCTTGCAATGTTCAACACTCCGTCCATCATTTCCTTTGGTTTTTGCTATACTCACTCTCACCACATATGGCCTTAACCTGGGTTTTCTGACCAATCTGGAATTCCAGTACCTCAATCAGAAGCAACCCCGGATCCCCACCCTGTACACCCTGCCGAAGATCCATAAAGATTCACTCAAACCACCGGGACGTCCAATAGTGTCTGGATGTGGATGCATGCTGGAACCACTATGCAAGTACATCGACCATTTCCTCAAACCCATAGCGGAGTCAACTCAGGCTTACTTGAGAGATATAATGCAAACTATAAACCTGATTGACCAGCGTCCCTTCAATCCAAACAATCAACTTCTAGTGGCATGTGACATTGTATCCCTATACACCAGCATACCCCAACAAGCTGCACGTGATGTAATGAGAGAGACATTGGACCTACGACCACCGCCTATGGCAGTGCCGACTGAATTTATTGTTGACCTACTACGCCTAGCAATGATGAGAAATGTTTTGTTTTTCATTGGCCATTTCTATTTCCAAACCAAAGGAGTTGCGATGGGGACTGCCTTTGCCCCGGACTTGGCCATTATTTACATGGACTATTTTGAAAGATCTTTTGTATTCAGTGAATCAAACCTCTATATCACCAAGGTGAATCAAACCTCTATATCACCAAGGTATCCCTATGGAGGTGTTATATAGATGATATATTGAGGATTTGGACTGGGGACTCCATGGAATTGTGCAACCTCCACTCCTGGCTCAATGAGAGAAGTACAGATATTCAATTCCCCATACATTAGAATTCTAATGAAATTGACTTCTTGGACATCACAATCAAATGTGAGGACGATCATTTGTATACAACTCTATATCGGAAGCTGGCTGAGAGGAACTCCCTGCTAAGGTACAATAGCTACTATCCAAGAGGACTCAGAGACAATCTACCATTCGGACAGTTCTTGCGGATCCGTAGGAATTGTTCCAAAAAATCTGACTACTTTGTTCGATCAGGGGATCTGAGCCAAAGACTGATGGAAAGAGGCTACCCAAATAAGCTGATAAGAAGAGCACAGAAAAGGGCATGGCATAGCCCCCGCGAGATCTTACTGACACCCAAGGATCGGACAGAAGAAATCACACAAAGGATGATATGTGTCTCCACCTTCTCAACCCAAAGTCATGCTATCAAAAAGGTGATCAACGGATACTGGGGTCTGATATCAGAGGACATAGAACAAACCGATCTCCCTATGCACTCTTATAAAAAAGCAAAAAAGTGTCAAGGACAACATAGTACGCTCTTTTCTAGAAACTCCTGAGCCGCCATCCATTCAATCAATGTGGAATCTACCACCTACACTTGGACACTTTAAGTGCGGACAATGCAAGGCATGCCAAACAACAATTCAAACAAAAGAATTCACATACAAACATCATGTGATCACTTTGAAGTCTTTTACGAATTGTAACTCGACAAATGTCATCTATGGCATCATTTGTCCATGTGAGCTCATCTATGTAGGCCAAACGCAACAGAAGTCCCGAATCCTGCAGCATTGCAGCCGAATTAGATGCGGGGTCCAGGGTGCATCTCTGGTTGAACATTTCAGAACCACGGATCACAGCCCAGATGAGTTACACTGGTTGGTTCTTGAAAAGGCCTCCCTTGGCCCTAGGGGCGGGAACATTTGTACGATCCTGGATGTAAGGGAATGTAAATGGATGTAAGGGAATGTAAATGGATGTCCCTTCTGGACTCGATTCAGAATGGTTTGAACGAATCAGAGGTTAGTCATGCCCAAATAGCATGTCTCACATGAATGGGACCATGCAGATCACTGAACACTGATATCTATATATGAGTGTAATGTAACCACTACCTCTGTAATATGCGTATCTGCAACTATGTTTTCAACCCAACCACACTTTTGTCCAGACGTAATTTTCAGATATGACCCAATTTAGGCAACACATGCTCCATGATTGAATCTGAACCTTTATCCTTGCCTCACCCCAATCTGTTTCTCACTAAACGCTTAATCATGATTAACTAGATCACTAGGGCAACAACGTGAGTTATGCAGATGGGCATAATGCGTAATAATCCTAGGCCTAATATCAACACTGTATATAACAACACATGTGTGAATTTGAACTCAAGTACAACTTTGTAAATACACTGGAACATGTATTCATATATGTTTGGACATAAGCCCACTTATTACCCAAATGCCTTAATATGTTTAATGATTAACAAGATGGGATTTTCCCCCATGTCGATTTACGTACATTGTACCTGGATTCACAACTACGTCATTAACCAACGAAATAGGTGTAGGGATTGAGATTTAATGCAAAATACAACAGTGTGTTGTGACCTAATACTAACGCGATATTCAGCAGTACACGGGGGCTGATAATCACATTTTTATGAATTAGTCAGTACTTCTAAGTACATTAATACTAACACTTATTGTATGTAACGCTTTGGCACCGCATTTATCCCTAGGGAACTCTTTCATTGCATTCATAGCACACGCACGGCACTTAACAACAATAACATGGAATTCATTTCATCATTATGAATGAGGAATTTTCAGCCCCGACTGGGTGTACCTTATTTCCAAGTCTGTCTTCCATTCCTCCTTTACTTTCAACATGACAGTTAGCATCTGCACATTTCCACGTACGCATTAGTAACTGACCGGCTTGTACCTGTGTATTTAAACAGCAGGTTTCAGTCCTCTGGTTCCCCTCCAAGAACCGAGACGTTTTTCTAGCAAGCAGTAAGATTTCATCACACCGATCGCACATCGGTCATTTGCGCTCAGCTATTGTCATCCCCTTTTTGCCTAAATTGATCACGTAACCTACATCTGCAGTCTAATATAGACGTGCATCTATTATTGTTTAAACAGCAGGGTCGCTGGCCTCTCGTCTACCAAGAGGTTTCCCGTGAGCTGTAATTAGCCTCACACTGCGCTTCTAGCACGCGCAGTTATTTTTAGTCTTTGTTTGGTGTTGTATGAACATGAACATTTATTATTTAACCCCCCCCCCCTTTTTTAGAGATGATTGAATACGGAGCATTTTGCCCGAATAAGTGACTACATGAGAATTTAACATTTAAAGGCACAGCAGATCAATGAGGAATGACCTTTTTCACCGATCCATGGAATAATGCCATCCAAAGTAAGTGTTTTTGTTTAGACCCAACATATTGCTATAATACTTAGTTGGACCTCATATTATATTTTGAACCTGCCCATTACTGTTGCAGGTGATTACTCTCGCTCGCCAGCTTGGAGCTCACATGCCCACACTCTTCTCCCCAGAGCTTCTTCATGGGCCCTTCATGGTAATAATCAGGGGCCTTGGCCCTTTATTCATTAATGTTTTGCCCCCATTTATTGGAACTCCTAGTTTTTAAAGGTTTTTTATATTCTATCTCCAGATATCCTGCCCCCATCCTCCCCCTCCTACAATCCTGTCCTGAGGAAGACCCCGGCGTAAGGGACACAATTACCTACTACTCTCAAGGGGTCGAAACGTCGACATCAACCACACTAGCCAGTTTTGACCAACAGCGATTTATCACTGTGATTTTGTTTTAAACTATGGCTTTCCAACTTTGGGAGATACTGTGAATAACCTGGTTTTAAATATGAGCACTCTTGTTGTGTAAATACTTGATTTTGTGAATTACACACTGTTTTACTCACTCCCTCATCCTCACTTCAGTCATTATACCCTCACCCCTCTTCCCTTGTTCTCCTGGGGCACTACTTTAAAATGTGTTGAGCAAATGTTATGAACCACTGTCTGTTCAGTGTGATTAAACAACACTGTACATCAAGCATATCATTGTTTTTCCACTCCTTTTTCTAAATTGTATATAACTCTTTTCCTTTATGTGCGTTAATCTGTTTACTGGGACCACTGTTCCTATGTACTTTTAGAAAGTGGGCATTTCTCTGCGCTTAATGTTCTAGAGCCTGTCTCTAATGCACTTCTGAGGAATGGTGACAGCTAAACTTTGTGCATTCCCTCTAGACAGCCACAAACACAGGTGACGTCAGGGCACCTGCATTCATCTGCATACTTGTAGACCAATCGCAATGGACTGCACACCGCTAGCCCCTCCTCCGGGTCGCCCCTGGGGAAGCTGGTACATGGAGTTCTTGAGTGGTTCACCCTAATGGGTGCAAGTAAGTACTTGTTGAACTGATTTCTTGAGTGGTTCACCCCAGTGGGTGCAAGTAAGTACTTGTTGAAATAATAATCTCTAGACCCGATACATGTCCCGGGTTTTGGAATATCGCCCGAGACATGGCTCGGGTTTCGGGATAACTTCCCTCCTCAGTAGAGAAAATAGTTAGGGGTGGAGAAGAGGGCCGCCAAACAACCGTCAAAGGCCTCGTTGCCCGCACATCTGCATACTGATGGGTCTTCCTGGGCAAAAGGGAAGGGAAGCGCTGACATCTATGCTTCAATAGGTAGGGTTCTGTCCTCACACAAAGCCCTGATCAGCTCCCCACAGGTAGGCTGGCAGACAGGACTGGGATAAAAGAGTACCTCTGCACTTCAAAGGCTTTGATTTGAAGTCACCTCTATTTCAAACATACCTTTGGGTAAAAGTACTGGGTCCTTGACCCTATAAAATCAGAAACTGCTGGACTCATCTGTACTGCTTTTCTGGAAGGGCCCTAGCAGTCAGACCACCCCATTATGAGTTTGCCACCTTTGAAGAAGGCACCGTCCTGGGACTGTCAAGCCCTTCACCATACCACCTTAAAGTCATAATCTAGTTGGCGGTGGCGAGTCTCAGCAGTGCATGGGTGCGGCGGTCACGTGCCGCCCGCCCCTGCACTTCAAAAACTCATAATCAGACCCTAAGGGTTTGTTTACGATTTAGGTCGGAAACTAAACTACCCGACTCCTTGTCGGATTCGGTTCCGACTGACTCCCAGTCTGTCGTTCTGTACGACCGATTATGATGCTTCTGAACACCAGTCGGAAGGTCACCCATTGATTTCAACACAGGCTCCCATTGCGAAAAGGGGTGGTTGCAGAAAACCTTGCACCCTGTCGCAGGCACCCAAGGGTGCCTGTCACACTTTGCATGGTTTTACAGGGGGGTCCCTTGGGTACCCCCATGGCCTCCAACCGGAGGCCTCAGGTTGAAGAGTGGGCCTGCTAGGGCCCCCAAAGACAGTTTCCAATAGCCTTTCCGTGTCGGACAAACCGAGTCAGAAAGGCTTTCTGAATCCAAC
Organism: Triturus cristatus; assembly: GCF_964204655.1. Classification (NCBI taxonomy): domain Eukaryota; kingdom Metazoa; phylum Chordata; class Amphibia; order Caudata; family Salamandridae; genus Triturus; species Triturus cristatus. Next base: position 1,074,976,884 of record NC_140591.1, on the reverse strand, counting down.
ATCGTAATTGCTCGGTCGGAATCTCCTGTCCATAGAGCTGTACAATTCGGCTACAACGGACTCGAATTATACAAATGCTGGGTGGAACCGATTCGGAATGTCCAAACGGTTTCCTTTCCGACCGCATGCATCATAATCAGTCAGTCGGAATTGTTTCTGACCGAGTCGGTCGGAAGGGTTCTAAGACAGTCTAGGGAAGTCCAACTGTCCGTCGGAGGATTTCTGACGACATCGCAATCAGGCCCCTAGTGTGTATCTTACTTACCATGACTAGCGTGGTGGATCCTGATACAGGGTTGCTAAGGTCCAGAGATCCTGATTCCAGAGGAAATTGCCCAATATGTGTATAACTTATTGCTTGCGGAGATTGACTTGAGACATTGGACCTCTATGGTCTCAGACAAAGTACATACTGAAAGATGTAAGTCAAAAACTCCTCCTTGATAAAAATAATCTGAGTACTTTCATAAGTACAGGTTTTCGTTTTGCTTTATTCAAGAAGGTTCTGTTTCTTCCTGTCTATATTAAAAAGTTTTTATTGTTTCTTTCTTCACGTTTATAGCAGAATAGACAATTTTACTATTTCTTTCTTCACGTTTAACAAAAGAAAGTGAACAGCCGACACATGTTTTACCCAGCGGCTCGAAAATTGGGCCAGGGCTTTATCAAGGCTTGTTATTCGGAAAATTCTACACAGTATTTTAACTTTTCATTTTGCATATTTGCTTCCGAACCAAAACAGAGAAGTAATTTTTAGTCTATTCGCGAAGGTCTAGGTCCCGGGGCAATCCCAAACACAATTCTCCCACTCGTTTCGAAACCTTGATAAAGCCCTGGCCCAATTTTCGAGCCGCTGGGTGAAACACGTGTCGGCTGTTAACTTTCTTTTGTTAAACGTGAAGAAAGAAATAGTAAGATTGTCTATTCTGCTATAAACAATAAAACACTTTTTAATATATACAGGAAGAAACAGAACCTTCTTGAATAAAGCAAAACGAAAACCTGTACTTATGAAAGTACTCAGATTATTTTTTATCAAGGAGGAGTTTTTGACTTACATCTTTCAGCGTGGTGGATCCTGCCTGACCTGGGTGCATACCTCAGCCACCCAGGAATCCCATTTTGAACAGTTACATTTTTTAGTAAGTTTACTACTTTACAGTATTCACTGACTGTTCTTTTGTAGTAAATACACTTTTGTAGTAAATTACCTTCTAACTTACACTTTTGTAGCAATTTAGGGCCTAATTCACAAAGTTAAACCTACACTTTTGTGTAAGTTTACTAATTTTTGGTAATTACAAACTACAAGTGCAATATTACTACCAGTAAAATTACTCATAGTAAAATTAGACTCATAGGGCCGGATTCACAAAAGTAAACCTACACTTTTGTGCATGTTTACACTTGCTGTAGCAACTTATCTAGTGGTTTGGTATTTGCAAACAACAAGTGGTATTTTACTACTAGTAAAATTACTAGTAGCATAATTGAACTTGTAGTTTGTGAATACCAAAAATATAGCATTTTATTTTGTTAAAATAGTTACATCAATTTTAGTTAATTCTATATATCATTGTTAATAAATGCTAATGCTCATTAAAAACTATTTTCTTTCCCAAGGTGGGAATTTAGTTTTTTAATTTAAATTTTAGAAAATATTTTGTATTAATTAATCAGTTCCTTTAATTAAAGTTTTAATTCAAAATTAATTTAATGGTGCTGTAGCATTTTTTCTGTTTTTATAATTTACAATGATATTTAAGAGAAAAATATTTTTAATGTATATTTCTTTTTAATTATTTTAAATAATGTAATTTAATTTAAGGTTATTTCCCTTTGGAGTTTTATTTTAATTCACTACCTCCATGATTTTCTATGGGAGGGTGTTGCAGTACCAGTGGTTATATCAAAAAGGAGGGACAGCACACGAGCCCCCAGGGGATAAAGCTAGCAAAGAAGGTATGCAGTTCCTTAGAGAGAGAGCAAGAGAGGGGGAGAAGGGGAGAAGAGGCTAGGACAGTCTACTACCCATCCTTCCCACACCTCTTTCCCTACCGCGTCCTCCCCACTCCCTTAATACAGACTCTGTTCAACATTGAACGCAATCTCTCAATCTTGACGACTGAACTCACACGGCTGAGAGAAGATTTCTACTCCCTCTACACCAAGGCCCTCCCTAACCACTCTAACTCTGTCGGCCCTGGCTCACAACGCTTCTCTAATCCTAAACCGTGGAACACTACACCCCTTGGCTGCCATTCCCATAGGCCCCACAGTACATCGAATCATCTCACCTCAACTCCAACCTTCATAATTCCTCTATTAACATTCCTCCCCCTCCAGCATTCCCGTTATTATGGGGACCAGCAGATTCCCCCCTTATCCCGTCTCCCCTAGACTCCTATCCCAACGTACCACCATCCATTCATGCTCTAGCCCCACAGACTCCCATAAACCCCTCACATACATTCACCCTAGCTCCAACATTCCCGTTATCATGGGGAACAACAGATCCCCCATTCTCGCGTCTCCCCCAGACCCCTACCACAACGTACCACCATCCATTCACGCTCCCCCCCTAAAGACTTCCCTAAACCCCTCGCCTGAATGCTCATGAGCTGCCATTCGGCTGCCTGACACACAATTGAAATATCAGACACCATCCTTAGTGAAGCCTTCGACATCACCTTCCTCAGAGAAACCTGGCTCAATGACCATTCCACTTCCATCCTTGACATTTTTTCCCCCCCCGGGTTATTCTATCATCAGAAAAGACAGGACTGAGAGAATAGGGGGTGGATTAGGGATTATCTTTAAAAATGAACTTCAACTTTCCCTTGTCAAGAACCCCGAATGTAACACCTTTGAATACCTTGAAGCCAAACTTAAGTATCAAGGTTCTCCCCTGATTCAACTGCATAATATCTACCACCCCCTGGTGACTCACTTCTCTTCGTCAAGGAACTATCAGAACTCCTTACCCAATCATCTCTCTCTAACTCAAAAAATCTCTTCCTTGGAGATTTCAATCTCCACTGAAATGTGACTGATGATCCCTCAGTCAACCTCCTCACCAATCTGCTCGAAATCAATGAACTCAAACAACTCTGCCAATCTCCCACCCACTCCAAAGGAGCCACTCTTGACACCATCATTACCAACAACCACCTGGCTTCCCTTTCCAACATCATCCCCATCGACTGGTCTTACCATCACATCATTTTGTTCTCGTTCGCAATCATGGCCCCAACCCCCCCACCAATAACACTAAAGCCTCAAAATGGACCAGATATCTTAATCACGTCCCCCGAGGTGAACTTGAATCTAAACTCCAAACTCAACTTCTTCTCACCCCTCTCTCCCTTAATGCTAATGAACTCACTGAGCATTTTAACAAAACCGGCATCGATGTCTTAGACCAAATTGCCCAGCCCAAACTTAAAACCCTAAGAAACATTCCATCTAAATCATGGTTCACTTCCAACCTCAATGACGAAAGACATGCACTTAGACTTACAGAAAGAACATGGAGACAACACCCTTCTCCCGCCCATCTTGCTCTCCTCAGATCCGCCAGGAGCCACATACAAGAAACACATTTTCATGGAAAAGGCTTCCTTCTTCTGTACACAACTCAATTGTGCAAAAAATAGACCCAGAGAGCTGTTCAACATAGTTTGAAACCAAACTTCCTCTGCCCCTCCCTCCCTGACGGCCACAACTGACAGATGCAAAGAAATTGCTAACTTCTTCTGCGAACAAATATCCATTATAGACCGATCCTTCCTAGCATCTCCGACCCCCCCTTAACCTCTACCTTTCGTTGACTCCACCTCTCAATCTTCCTCCCTAGTATCACCTCCCGACTTCCCCATCCTCCTTCTAGGCATGACCCCTCCGGATACCAGTCTTTCTAACCCACAGCCAAAAAACAACAACTTCTGACACAATTTCCAACCCGTAACGGAACTTGAAGTCTCTAACATCATCTCCAAACTCAAACCGTCCTCACACACCAAAGACCCTCTCCCTGCTAACCTTGTTCAGGAGCTTAAACACATCATTACTCCCTATTGGACCTCTATCATCAACTCCTCCCTCACCTCGGGATGTGTCCCTCCCTCCCTCCAACTCGGAAGAATCACTCCCATTCTAAAAATTCCCAATGCTGACCCTAATGACCTGAATATTCTCCGCCCCATCTCCAACCTCCCCTTCCTTTCCAAAGCTCTTGAAAAATGTGCCCTTCTTCAACTGGACAAACACATTGACACCTTCAACCTACTCGACTCCTTACAATCCGGCTTCCGAAAAGGCTACAGTACAGAAACTACCATACTAAATATTGTAGACGACATCCATCACTCTCTTGATAATGGCGAGACCTGCCTACTCATTCTCCTCAACCTCTCTGCAGTATTTGATACTGTTAACCACCCTGCCTTACTCAATGCGCTCAAAGTTCGATTTGGCCTTAATGGCCCGGTACTTAACTGGTTCTCCTCCTTCCTCCAACACAGAACTCAACAAATCAAAATCTACAACTGCCTTTCTAACCCCACATCGTTCTCCCTCGGTGTCCCCCAGGGTTCTATTCTCTCCCCCTCTCTCTTCAACCTCTTTATGGAACCCCTTACCCTCATTCTAAAAGAAGCTGGAATCAGCTACCACCTCTACGCTGATGACACCCAACTTTACTATAAGATCAGATCCCACGCTGACGTTCTACACCTTAATAACTAAAATCCAATCCTGGTTCCGCTACAACCATCTCAAACTCAACCCCCAAAAAACTGAAATCATTCTCTTCTCTCCAAAAACAACACTCTTCCTATCCAATCATAGATCTCTGACCTTAACACCCACAACTGTCCGCTCACCTTATCAATCTCAGTGAAATCACTTGGCATCACCATTGACAATAGCCTTAACCTCCAGGCCCACATAAAAAACTCGGACAAAGGAGCGCTCTTCACTCTACACCATCTCAAGAAAATCAAACCCTTCATCCCAGCTGATGACCTTAAATCGGTCGTCCAATCACTTGTCATCTCGAGAATTGACTATGGTAACGCCATCCTCTCCGGAACCCCAAAAGTTCACCTAACCCCACTCAAATCTGTGCTAAACCTAGTGGCCAGGCTAATCGCCGACTCCAAATGATTTGACCACATCTCTCCAACCCCTAAGGCCCTTAAATGGCTGCCCATCGAAGGCAAATCCTCCTGTAAGATGGCTTGCATTACACACAAAGTCCTTCACCAAAAAGCCCCGCTGTATCTCAATGATAAACTCAACAAAGTAGGATGCGCCAGACGGTTCAGAAGCACCAACACCCTTCTCCTTATTCCACCCCTGACAAAAAAGAAAACCACACAATCTCTCTCTTTCTCCGGACATACCCCCAGCAGATGGAATGCCCTCCCTAAAGAGCTGCGCTGTGACTCCTACTACATCAACTTGAAAAAAGACCTCAAACTGCACTTGCTCAAGAAATACTGGGGTCCATAATCCTTTCCTTTCCCTTCTCCTCCCTCCTCTCTCCCTTCCCCTCCTTTTCCCCCTTTCTTACCTCTTCCTTCCACACTCCCTTGCCTTACTACTATCCCCCACTCCTTTGTCTTTTTTTTTCTCTTCCCACACTCACGCCTGCCCTCCGTCCACCCCACTACCACCTAGCCTCCCTTCACCTCAGGCTACTATATATAATTCGACTACTTGCATCCATTCTACTTGTTTTATATCTCTTTTGCTGCGACATATGCTAATTTGTACGATCCTACTTGTTATCTTTTATTGAACCTATATGAGCTCTACGTTATGAACAATTGTACTATGTCGGTACTATCCTCACTCAGGTAAAGCGCTCTGATACCCCCGGGTCCAGCCAACGCTATATAAAACCTTTAAACTAAAATAAATAAATAAATACCCTGGGCCAATGGTGGAGACAGGGGGTCTCCCAATTTTGCAAGTGGGGCCTTCACACTGGGGGTCATGCGTCATCACAGGACATGCTCCTAATCAGGCCGGCACAGCAATGCCTGACAGGCACCCTATGAGGGTCTCTTTGTCAGAGATCTTTTTATTCCAAGCCGTTTAGGTGCAGTGCAAGTATGGGGCCCTGTGGTGTAGATGTGAGTGATGAGTGTGCAGAGAGAGTGTGGAGAAGATTGAAAACGGGTTCAGTGGTCATCCAAATCCAATTTAATCAGCGAGTCCACTGTTCCAATTAAAACGGAAAATGTGAGTCACCGCTGAGGTAATGATCAGAACTGGCTACGAGTTGGAGGTCAACATGTTTTAAGCCTAATATGTCCGGGGGATCACGTGAAAATTCTTCAGACCCAAAATAAGTATACTATCTACACAGTGTTTGGTTCATAATTAGTATCACCTGTGAATCAAGCACTTAAAACAACCTACCAATGAGGTACCTTAATTGAGGCCAACCTAGAGAAAATAACAAAGCATATGGTTCATAACACTGTAAATGATTGGTTGGTATAGTTCTGATATGAGAGAGCCTCTTAGAAACCTCATGCCCAATTAGGTTAGTATAAATTGTCAGTGGTTGACCATGTGCTGGACTTACTACAAAAGTATAAGTAACTACAACTGTGTAAGTTACATGCATAAGTTATGACAAATTGTAAATTACTACACAAAAGGACAGTTTGTGAATAGCACTTTGTAGTAATTGTTATACTACTACTGTAGTACTAAAAATGTACTGCAAAGTATAGTTTGTGAATTAGGCACTAATTTAGTTTGTGCGCAAAAAGTAAATGTGTAGGAATAGAGAAAGATCACTCTCTTGTATACAACATGAGGAAATCTGAGGATATAGAGGTACTATTTGGTGCTTAGAGCACAGTTCCTTCACATAAAACATTCTAACTCTGAACAAGGAGTGTTTAAGACACAGCGTGGGTGGGTCAAGTACCCGCGACAGGCAAGGTCCCAAAACGTATTGTGGAGACATCAAAATTACCTATCAGAAAACAAACTGCTTTTGCAAGGGGGGTCACATGAGATTTTGGTCCCAGGCTTGGCGACCATCTAGGAAAACCTAACAAACCCACACATTTCTGAAAACTAGACACCCAGGGAAGTCCAGCGAGGTATGGCTTGCATAGACCCCCCCCAACGTTTTCCTACCCAGAATCCCCTTCAAACCTCAAATTTAGCTGAAAAAATCAACATTTTCTCAAATTTCTGTGTGGGAAAGTTCTGGAACCTGCATGGATCCACAGATTTCCTACCACCTAGCATTCCCCCAGATCTCCCGATACAAATGGTACCTCACTCATGTGGGTGGGTCATATACCCGTGACAGGCAAGGGCCCAAAACGTATTGAGGAGACATCAAAATTACCTATCACAAAACATCCTGGTTTTGTAAGAGGGGCCATCTGGGTTTTAGGCCCCGGGCTCGGCGCCCACCTTGGGAGACTACCAAACCCAAACATTTCTGAAAACAAGAGACCTGGAGGATTCCAGGGAGGTATGGCATTTGTGGATCCCCTAATGTTTCCCTACCCAGAATCCGCTGCAAACCTCAAATTTTGATGAAAAAATCAAATTTTCCTCAAATTTCTGTGTGGGAAAGTACTGGAATCTGCAAGGATCCACAAATTTCCTACCACCTAGCATTACCCGAGGTCTCCCGATAAAAATGGCACCTCACTCCTGTGGGTGGGTCAAGTAGCCGCCACAGTCAAGGGCCCACAACGTATTGAGTAGACATAAAAATTACCTATCACAAAACAACCTGGTTTTGGAAGGGGGTCACCTGGGTTTTTCTTACCGGGTTCGGCGGCCATCTTGGCAAACCCATCAAACCCAGACATTTCTGAAAACTAGACACACGGGGAGTCCAGCAAGTTATGGCTTGCGTGGACCCCCAACATTTTCCTACCCAGAATCCCCTGCAAACCTCAAATTTAGCTGAAAAATTTCGTTTTTTTTACAAAGTTTGAGATTTGCAAGGGGTTCTGGGTAACAGAACCTGGTGAGAGCCAGACAAGTCACCCCATCCTGGATTTTGCTGGGTGTCTAGTTTTCAAAAATCTATAGCTTTGCTAGGTTTCTTAGGTGCCGGCAGAGCTAGGGTTCACAATCTACAGCTAGGCACTTTCCAAAAAAAGGGTCAGTTTTCACTGTGAAAATGTGGTGTGTCCATGTTGCGTTTTGGGCCGTTTTCTGTCACGGGCACTAGGCCTACCCACACAAGTGAGGTACCATTTTTCTCAGAAGACTTTGGGAAATGCGGGATGGGTGGAATTTTTTGGATCCACGCAGATTCCAGAACTTTCCACCACAGAAATGTGAGGAAAATGTTTTTTTTTAAAAAAAGTTTGAGGTTTGCAATGGATTCTGGGTAACAGAACCTGGTGAGTGTCCGACAAATCACCCCGTCGTGGGCACTAGGCCTACCCACACAAGTGAGGTACCATATTTCTCAGAAGACTTTGGGGAATGCAGGGTGGGTGGAATTTTGTGGATCCACGCAGATTCCAGAACTTTCCAACACAGAAATGTGAGGAAAATGTGTTTTTTTTTACAAAGTTTGAGGTTTGCAAGGGATTCGGGGTAACAGAACCTGGTGAGAGCCAGACAAATCACTCCATCCCGGTTTCCCCTGGGTGTCTAGTTTTCAAACATGTATAGGTGTACAAGTGAGGTACCATTTTTATAGGGAGACTTAGAGTAACACATAATTGTAGAGCAACTGTTATTACCTATTGACTTTTAATGCATTTCTGCCTTCCAAATAAAAGACATGGTGTAAAAAAGAAGTCACTTAGAAAAATGTCCTATAATTCTCATGCTAGTATGGGTACTCACAATTTCTGAAATGTGCAAATAGCTACTGTTTCTAAACTCTTTATTTTGTTCCAAGTTCAGAAATGCATAGGTGTCTTCCATCCCGATTTTTCACTATATATCTTTTCCCGAATTAATTGCCATATACCAGGTACATAATAAAAAAACATTGCAAGATGCTGCTCAGTTATTGGCTCTGGGATCATCGGGTTCTTGGTGAACCTACAAGTCCTATATATCTTCACAACCAGAAAGGTTCAGCGGATGTAATGGTATATTGCTGTCAAACATCTGTCATAATTAGAAGAAGTTACAGGTGAAAATGTTGGCACAAATGGCCGTTTTTTCAACTCATTTTCAATTTTTCCTGTTTTCAACTGTTAGATTCTATAAAGAAACCTTGGAGGATCTACACAGATGACCCCTTGCTGAATGCAGAATTTTGTCTATTTTTCGTAAATATATAGTTTTCCAGGATCCATTATTGCTTTCATACCCATTTCTACCATAAACTGGAAGAAGGTTGAAAGCACAAAAAATAGCAAAAATAGGCCATGCCCTAGTAAAATGCCAAAATTGTCTAAAGAATGGTGGTTTTCTGTCAAATGTCTGTCAGTTCCTGAAATCTGGGAAAATTGTGATTTCAGCCCCACAAACCCTTTGTTGATACCAACAGATGCTTTAATTTGCAGCACTTTTTTCCCATTTTTCCCCCCAAAAAAGATTTTGCTGTATTCTGGCTAATTTCGTGGTCCCCTCCAGGGGAATCCACAAACACTGGGTATGTTTAGAATCCCTGTGATGTTGGAAGAAAAGGACGCAAATTTGGCGTGGATACCTTATGTGGTCAAAAAGTTACAGGGGCCTAAGCAAAAACTATCCCAAAGAGCCAAAAAAAAAGACTTAGCACAGGGGGTGAAAGGCCTAGCAGCGAAGGGGTTAACACTACTTCAAACTGTGTATCGCCTTGTTCTGGTCTGAAAACTTCCAACCACCATGAATGTGTTATCTCTCTGATGTTTCTAATTTTTCATCAGATATACTTGTATGTTATTATTATTGCTTAATTATTATTAATATAGTATTTTTCATTTGTATCAGTTTACAAGTTATGAGGGCACTTTTTCTGCCAAAGCATATGTGAACTTTCACTTTTATGCTTCTCTCCTTCCCCTCCACCCTTCCTCCTCCTTAAAAACATAAAGATTTTCTTTGTTTCATTGGATTTTCTTCTACGTTGTACTAAAGGTTTGTTTCATTTATATTGTTCAATCTTATATATTTGTCTTGATTCCTAAATAAAGTCTTTTAAACACAAACACAAAAAAGATCAAAACAGATAATGACACAGTTCAATGAAGCCTCACAAAAGTTTCTTGAAAAGGTTGGAAAAGAACATAGTGAAGCCCAACCGGGCATAGTATACTGAAAAGGAGTGTGCCTGTTCTCTCCGACACAGCTCTGCATCTTATCACAGGACAGAGAGCATATTAATCCATCCCTCGCTGGACAGACATTCCTGATCAGGAGATTCACCTCCACTTTGAATATGTTGGTCCAGAAGCAGTACAGCTATCACTTGTAGGGATGATTGACACCGACTACTTTAGGAATGAAATGGCTGATTGAATACCAGGGGGCAGATTTACAAGGGCCTTGCGCCACTTTTGTGTCACTTTTCCCATGTTAAAAAGGACGCAAAAGTGGTGCAAGGGCCTTGTAAATAAGCCCCCAGTTCTTTTACAGGTGTTAGGTGTTATAAATAATGCATGACATGTTCTACTGATGCTAAAGGAAGCAATTTCATCTAAAACGTATTTTGTCAGCCAGGCGCTGCTCCCTCGTGGTATGTGTGCATTGATGTTTTTGCACTCCAATTAGCAACAGTTGATTGGACTAGAATATGGCTGCTCTTAAGAGTTTGAATAAAATAGTCAAGATGAAGACATGGTAGGACAAATGCATTAAATAGTGTCTTGGTGTAAACTTTAGGATGTTTTTATGCGCTCTCCAGAAATAGCTTCTATTGTTTGGTACTGAAACATATGATAAATGAAAGAGTTACAGTAAAGTAATGTGTCATGACAATCCTGCAAAAAACTCAAATGTTGCCTATTTTTTTTATTTTAGTGCCACAAAATGTGATAATCCTTGTCGCAATTTAATGAGGCCCAGCATCAAACAAATGCTTCACTATGTAAAGTACACTCAGAGTACTTTCAAATGTGCCTAATGAGAATATTAAAATTAGCCTTGCAATTGTTTGATCATATACAGTACGCTTGATCAGCACCAGGCGCCTTGAGACAGTCACAGAAATCTTCTGTTATGAACAGTATGCCAAGAACGGCTCGAAAAGCACACCCCTGCGGGGTCAAGACACTAGCGAGGATAATAGAAAACTTCTGGCATGCTATCTCTTTCTCTCTCTACCCTAATTCCTATCTTTGCCCCTTTCACTCTCTCTCTTTCCCATACAGTGACAGTGGATTGGGGCAAACAAGCATAAAACTACCGAAAAATTGACAACAGCTAACACAGTCAGTTTTGGCTGCCCTGTAACGACAAAGCGTTGACGATCACATGTTATATGTTATATGTTGTAAAAAAAACAATAAAAAGTATATTGAGATAAAAAAATTAAAAAAATGAAATTATGTGGGCTAAAGTATGAATATGTACTTGTATGGATATATGTATTGGTACCTCATCCCTTATAGTTTGATTGTTCAATGTACTGTGCCTCTGGTGCCAATCATAAGTACTACAAGAATAGATGATGAAATGAAATCGGTGAAATTAATTATGAATATGTTTTGATACATAAACTTATGGAAATCTTTATTGTAGCAGTGGTATTGAGCAGATAAGTGTGCATGAAAATGATAAATTTCTACAGCATTAATTGGGTGTTTCTTTTATGGATGTTGTGGCCATATACAGTGTCATATTTAATTATTTATTTCTATGGGTCTTCCCAGAAGTAAAACATTCCTAAAAAGGAATGAAGCATTGATAGAACAGCTTACAAAAAGAGCAGGAAACTCTATCACGACCACATTAAAATTGCAAAAAAAGAGTACTACTCAAAGAAAATAATGGAGGCTAATTTAGATCAAAAGGCAATCTTTACGATCATAAAATCCTTCACCAATCCCAAAGTATTACAGAAGGAACTACCCCCTTCACAAACTTTGTGCAATGACATATCAAACTATTTCGAAGACAAGATTCTTAATATCCAAAAGAATTTTCCTACCAATAATGAGTCCACAGACTCAGCTCCCTGCCACACTGCCCACTGTATCACAACCTTCAAACCAGTATCACTAGAATCAACCTATGAGGCCATCATGACCTGCAAATCAGGATCCCCATTAGATGCTTGTCCACCCATGATTCTCCATAAAATTATTGACATAGTCAACCCTGTCATAAATCAAATTGTCAACGCCTCACTAAGTACGGGTACTGTTCCAGACGAGTGAAAGCTTGCCCTGGTCAAACCCCTCAAAAAGAAACAGAATATTGATTCCTTGGTTCTTTCCAATCTCCGGCCCATTTCACTGCTCCCTGTGTTGGGTAAAATAACTGAGAAATTTGTGCACAAAGATCTTTCAAGATTCATTGAATCTGCTAATATTCTTCATCTACAACAATCAGGTTTCTGTCCAAGGCACTCAACTGAATCAGCTCTTCTGGAAGTCACGGAGGCACTAAAAACTCTAGCAGACAGGGGTAGGAAAGCAGTCCTGATCCTACTTGATTTATCGGCTGCGTTCGATACTATCTCACACGACATCCTCTTGAAGAGACTCGAACATGGCGGTATTTCAGGTACTGCTCTAGAATGGATTAAATCATTCTTAGCCAACTGTAGACAAGCGGTATCCCTAGGCACCTTCCTTTCAACAGAGAAAATCATCACAACAGGGCTTCTCTCTAAGCCCTCTGTTGTTTAATATTTATATGGCCCCTCTCATCACTCTTATAAGCTCCTTCAGAATCGAAGTAACATCTTATGCAGACGATACTCAAATGATCATTTCTCTTGACAACGATAACACAGATGCCCAAGCGAACTTCAAAAGTTGCCTATCACAAGTTATACAGTGGATGAGGGATAATCATTTGCTATGTAACACCGATAAAACAGAAATTCTGCCTATTGGGAGAAATGTTACCTTCCTCCCGGATAGGTGGTGGCCAGAAGGAGCTAACCCTCCTCCAGATATGGTTAAAGTAGCTAAAAACCGAGGGGTACAGTTCGATTCCGCGCTGTCCTTTCTCCCTCACGCATTATCCACAGTGGGGACCTGCTTTAGCCTAATAATATCATTAAAGACATTTTTTGATTTGATCCCATTCCCAGCAAAGAAATCAGTAGCAGTGGGCCTAATCCTTTCGCGCTTAGATTACTGCAATAACCTCTTTGCAGGGGCTAATAAAACAACAATAAAAAGACTACAAGTGGTCCAAAACACTGCAGCGCGCCTTCTTCTGAGACTTCCACGCAGAGCATCTGCTTCTGCGGCGCCTAAAACTTTGCATTGGCTTCCAATCCATAAAAGAATCCTCTTTAAGATTCTTTTAATTACTCATAGAGCCATGCGTAAAGCAGGACCTAAGTACCTCTCAGCACGATTCTCCCCATATACCACCAACAGGATTCTTAGGTCATCCACAGCCAACCTCCTGAGACCACCTACTTTCAGACGAACCACAAAGGAAGGCAAAACAGTTGCCGTCCTGGGGTCTAAAGCCTGGCACGCACTTCCAATCAATTTAAGACTACAGGAATCGGAAGGCACTGAAAACATGGATATATAATATCCCCGATGTACACTGCTTTGCGTTAATCTAGACAGATTTCAGGCGGAATTCCCATTGTACCATCCCCTATCCTCTCTTCCTCAGCGCCAGGATGCTCCTTGCGGAGCGACAGTTTGCGCTTAATAAATGCCTATTTACATTGCATTACATATTCAGTGACACAGACATTTAACATATTGGCGCTCTTCCCGTGAACTGACAAACGTACATTTTCGGACTTTGAAATGACAGGACAGCACCACTAGAGGGCACCAAATTATGGCATCTGAGTAATGCAAAATTAGATATGCACCAAGTCACTAAAGCAAATACAAAATATTGCACTAGTCAAACGGCCGAAAAGTCAATGCAAACCTGCCCAGGCGCCACTACAATCTCTGTAACCCAAAAATGTTGGGACAAAGTTGTACTATCTGTCACATATTGGAATACATTTGGAGATCTGCAATTGCTGTAGGTAGTGAAACGGCACAAAACCCTTTTATCAGCTATTGGCACAAAATTGCTCATAGCCTCATGTAAACGTTTTAAATTATTTGCTGAATAGCTTCCAAAGAACAATCACGACATTGATGTTGTAATTGCTTTTGAAGTAATACTTTAAACGCTTAGTAGGACAACTTATAGCTAAGTGGCCGCTGTCTGATGGAGCATACAACAGCAAATCAAAAACTGTCAGAAGCACACTGTTTATTTATCATACATTTATGCTGTCACGCTCGCGGAATATTGGTCCAGATGGCATGTTACATTTTTAGAGGAATACCAGGTGTTAGCGACATGGAAATAATTATGTAGCTGATTAATGAGCTGAAACCAGTTTTGAAAGTGGCACAAATAGGAGCAGGGACATTTAGAAAAGATGTGTTTTTCGGAGTTTGATAAAAATCTATCAAGGCGACAGGCACGAAAGACAATTTGTAATCAAATGCTGTGAAAGGAAACATGTACTTTTTCCAATATACTTCGGAAAATGCTTTAATGAACATGTTTCTATGCATGAATTGCATAAGAGAGCATCTGCTTGTGAAAGAGTCTCTTAAAGTTTGTGAAACCCAGAAAACTGAATTTGTGTGTCTATATATACTTGCATGTGTGTGCGCGACCTGGAACAGAACATTATGTAACTCAGGAAAATTATGCGGCAAGAGAAATTATTCAGCACATTATTAGACTAAAGGGAGATTATGAAAGACACTGTCTATAAGTATTATTTTCCTATTTTTACATTTGTACACAGCGCTATAAAATAGTGCATTGTCTTAGAAAATGAAACTATATCACATTCAGCACTTCTATTTAAAATACACATCATTGTGTGTCTTGTATTCAAGCACAGGAATGCCATTTTATATTGTTCTCTCCAAAACACAAGAGAGTCACCCTAATATAACAAAAAAAGGGACATGGTAGTGTAAAACGAAAACAAGTTAATAATTCCCTTTCTTCAAAACCAGAGAAATTCCCCCGTTATAGTTAGTTCAGCTAACTATAACTCGAGCCCCCCGCAATGCACTGCTGATGACGTCACATATTACATCATTCATGACATGGTCAGTGACATCACTGATGACATCACTGATGACATGATCCAGTGACTGTGTTTTTCTTTATTGTTCAAATATGTATTACATATATGCCAAGGTGTATTGAAGAATGACTGGGTGTATAAGTGTCTGAATGGAGGATTTAGTAGGTGCTTGACTGACTGTTTGAGTGATTAAACGTGTCTTACTAAATGCATGGGTTAGTGAATAAACTGCGTGAATGTCTGTATCAGTCTGTTGTTGTATAAGCTGCTGCATGGGTTGGTCAGTAGCTACATAAGTGTCTATATGGGTTATCGATTGGTTGCCTGAGTATTTGTATGGGTGCCTAGGTGTCTGTGTGGGTGGGTGTGAGGTGTGTGAGTCTGTGCATAGATGATTGAGTGGTTGATTCACTGTGTGTATGGGTTCAAGAGTGCACGTGGAAACAGCTGTATGGGTGGGTAAGTGTGTGTATGAGTGTGTTGGTGATTGAATGGATGTCTCAATGGTACATGTCCAAGAACCTACATATGTAAAAGGCAGTGTATGTGAAAGTTGAAGTATATAAATGACTATACGTGAGAGTCAGTGATTGTGAGAGTGGCTGTATGGATGAGTGTGTACTTGTATCAGTGATTGTAGAAGAGAGTAAGTATGAATTTGTTTCTGTTTGAATAAGTGATGTGGTGTGTGTATAACTGTGTAGGTCAGTAAATGGAAGTGTGGTTGATTATTTGCATGACTGACTAGGAGTGAGAGTAACTCTGGATGAGTGTCTGTATAGGTTTATGAGTGCATATGATAGTGTTCTATTGATGAGTGACTGCATGTATGAGTGATTGTATTGGTGAATGAGTGGATATGTTTGGAGACCTAGAAATCAGTGAGTGCGTATGTAGTAACTGGTATTGGTGTCTCGATGGTTTTGAAAATGGTAGTCTGTATTTTACAGTGGGTGTATCAAAGGTTATATTAGAGTGTGAGGAGGTGGATCAGATTTTCACGTGAATGATGTCATCAGTGATGTCATTTAAGATGTCATCAGTGATATAATCAGTGATGTCACTGACCATGTCATGAATGATGTAATATGTGACGTCATCAGCAGTGCATTGCGGGGGCGCAAGTTATAGTTAGCTGAACTAACTATAACGGGGAATTTCTAAGGTTTTTTAAATGCTAATTTCTAACTATAACGTGCCTGAAACCTATGGTTTTTCCAGTGAATTTCAATGGTTTTTTACTTTGCTTTACACCCACACCAAACCCGTGCAGCACAGGCGTCACAGGACATGTGGCCCTGCCAATAAAAAGGGCCGGGCCCATGTGCTCGACGCCATTTCCACTCTCTATCTGGGTGTATCCGTGTGCTTATTATGTTGGTGGCAGTCGAGGCACTTTGACCGACACGGGCCTTCCGCAACGTCGTGATGAGTTGAGGTGCACAGAGATGGTGGCAGCCGAAGCACTTTGCCAGACACCGGCCTCCAGCCACGTGACGATGACTTGAGGTGCACAGAGTTGGTGGCAGCTGAGGCATTTTGGCCAACATGGGCCTCCCGCCACGTGGCAATGACTTGAGCTGCACTGAGTCAGTGCCACCAGAGCTGAGCGGGTGTGCAGCCTGCGATGATGCGTGGCCTCGATACGCTATCCTGGCAATCAAGACCCAATTTAAATTGTGAGCTCAGCTCGACCGGGTGTACGCCAAAGACAGCTGGCTGTACAGGCATGACTCCTCGGCGCGGTGCAGCAGGATGCGCTGGAGGCCTGTGCTGCGGAATACAGCAACGGCTGAGGAGGTTGATCCTGCACGTGGTGGGCCCTCTTGGAGACACGCCGGTGGCGGCAGGTGAGCATTGAGGTCTGGGTGCGTAGGGTGGGGAGGTCATCGATGGGCGGCTGGCTGGTCTGGGGACCAGGGCTGGGATGCTTGCGAAAGATGTAAGAATCACGAACACTGCCTGAAAAGTTTGCAACGACATTAGTGTACAGGCCCCGGTGGTCCAGTTTTGCCTGCACATTGTTGGAATGCGTGTGGTTTCTGTTGTGGTGATTGGGTGCAGTGTCGGCAGGGGCACAAATAGTACATGTGTGCAGTCAGTTGCCCCCAACACGTGCAGGAAGGCTGTTATGGCATGGTTCCCTTGCTTGGTCTCCAGTTGTTTCTGCGCAGTTTAGGTGAAGTGAACATGCATGTGTATCAAGCTGAAACAAACTCTGATGTTTACAGGTGTGATAAGTCCTGCATAATGAGACCGTAACAGAAGTTTGTGTGGTTGTAACATTCCTTTTCTTTCCTACGAAGGTTACGACCACACAAGCTTCTGTTACGGTCATTTTGTGCAGGATTAATCATACCTGTAACCATTCCGGTTTGTCCAAGTGCAATACATTGTTCCATATTACGTTTGTGACCATACTAACACTAGACCATTATCTTCATTTATCCAACAGGTTTCTGGATATGGACTTTTGGGATTTCCAGGATGATCTACAGTTATTTTGATTCACAAGTTGATGATCCCCGTTGGCAATGTCACTCGTTGTTTGATGTTTTTGTGTTGTTAATTTATGTTTTTCTAATAAAGTACTGTTTTTCCACTACTGTTGACTACTAGACTTCATGACCTGGTGCACCCCCATTTCAGTGACTACAATCATGGAACTGGAGCACAGAGGCGTCAAGCAACGGCTGAGGTTGGGTTGGTTGTGCAGGAATACTACCAATTGGGACGAGCGGGTGGTGCGTATGTAGGGGCCTTAAGTTGCTTTTGTAGACATGCATCCAAGATGTGTGAGGAAGTTTAATAGGGCTGGCTGTGAAACTCCTCTGACTCTCGCAGTTGTTAGTTGGAAGATACCAGAGGTCAACAGGTCCAGCACAGTCAGCAGCTTTGTCTGCGTAGCAATGTTGATTGTCCGCTGTGTTGGTACCATCAGCCTGTGGGCAATGTGGCAGTGTGCACCTACTTGAGAATGGGGAGATAATTCTTTCCCTACTTTTGCTGCGCTAAACTGCCGATAACTCGGCGATAAGTCCCAACTGTTGGGTTATAGGATGACTCTAAAACAAGCCCTTGTGTTTATTAGGACTTTGTTGTAGCTACATGCGAATCACAAGAAAAAAGATGAAAAAACAAGAGAAGTGGGCAGGGTACAAACACCCTGACCCCCTAGGCCTGCTCAGGGGATCCCACAAAAAGCCCCAGAGCCAAAAAATTATTAAATTTTTTTTTTTTAAAGTGGCTTGGTGCACAAATCCGGACGAAAAAAACCCAAAAAACGATGGGGTGTATTCTCAAGAACTTATCGCTGAGTTATCGGCACTTTACCGCAGCAAAAGAATTATCATCTCATTCTCAACCTGGTGGAAACTGCCGATATCGTCAGTTTTCCAGCGATAGCTTCCTCAAAAAAACATCACCACCAATGAGTGCAACAACTAACGCTAATGATATGCAGAATATGTGTTCCCGTGCAAAAAAAATCCATGAAAACACCACTTCCCGATATTTTCAACAACCAGCGAAATCTGCGATGCGATCCAAAAGCAGGCGATAAGCCGCATTAGCATTAGGAATTCAACATGTGCCTTTTATTGGTGTAAAGCAGGATGACTACCTACAGTATGAAAGGGAGCCCAGCCCAGAACCACATCTGAAGACCTACACATGTCATAGAGCTACTTACCATGCAGCTCCGACACCCAAGAGGGCCACAACACCCACTGCCACCACCCCCAGGACCTCCCCCTACTACCACTGAGGTAACGCAGAACAGAACAGCGGACATTCCCAAAATGGCATGGCCCCTTAGCCACACAATAGCTGAATGTTGGGAGACGTGGGAACCAAGTATGTGTGAAGGAGGCAAGTCACCCACCAATAACAATACACACAATGCCAAGTGTAGCAGTAATGTGCTGGACAGACCTCACTATGCAGAGCACAGACCTCTCCATGTGTACCTATACTGCTGGTACTTGTACTGTTGTGGACTGTGGACGTAACCATGTTACCTCAGGCAGTGGGGAAGATCTTGGTCATGTAGCTGTGTCGTCCCCCCCATAAGCGGAACCGGAAGTGGAGTGGGCTGGTCCAACGTACGCCACTCCAGCGTGGAAGTGTGAATAAATAGGCCGGGGCTCTGGGTGTGGTTCACTTCTGGGAAGACCAACGCGTCTGCCAGAGCGCCGGCCCTCACCCTACCATGAGGCCGCCTACGTGACCGCCGGCCTCCTCGAAACAGGCCCCCTGCAAACCAAGTGGCAAAGCACCGCAGAGTTACGTCTGTACAGACTACTGCCTTTGATGTACGCTGCGGACAGCAGGGCTCACAATTCAGATCAAGTCTTGATTGCAGATGACGCAGTCCAGTAGGCAAGAGACATTGCTCCCAGTGCGGCCTGCCCGGACCACACATCAGTGTTTCAGGTGCCACTAAATCAGTGCACCACAAGTCATCACCACGTAGTCTTATTAAGGCAGAATTCATTAGACAAAAGACATTGCTACCAGTGCGGCCAGCCTGGACCACACATCATCGCTGGCTGTGCAAACACTGATTGCTTCAGGTGCCACTATCTCAGTGCACGACAAGTCATCGCCACTTAGCCTTATTAAGGCAGAATTCATTAGGCAAAAGACATTGCTACCAGTGCGGCCTGCCTTGACCACGCATCATCGCTGGCTGCGCACACGCTGAGTGCTTCAGGTACCACTAACTCTGTGCAGCTCAAGTGAACACCACATGGATGTTGGCCCTTGCTGACCACTGCCTCCGGCCTACACTTCAGTTAGCAGGGCTGACAATTCAGATAGAGTCGCGATTGCAGATGACGCAGTCCAGTAGGCAACAGACATTGCATCCAGTGCGGCCCGCCCGGACCACGCATCATCGCTGGCTGTGCACACATTGATTGCTTCAGGTGCCACTATCTCAGTGCACCACAAGTCATCGCCACGTAGCCTTATTAAGGCAGAATTCATTAGGCAAAAAACATTGCTACCAGTGAGGCCCGCCCGGACCACACATCATTGCAGGCTGCGCACACGCTGAATGCTTCAGGTGCCACTAACTCAGTGCACCATAAGTCATCACCATGTAGCCTTATTAAGGCAGAAATCATTAGGCTAAAGACATTCCTATCACTGCAGCCCGCCCGTACCACGCATAATCGCTGGCTGCGCACACACTGAGTGCTTCAGGTACCACTAACTCTGTGCAGCTCAAGTGAACGCCACGTGGCTGTTGGCCCTTGCTGACCGCTGCCTCCGGCCTACACTGCGGTTAGCAGGGCTGATAATTCAGATAGAGTCGCGATTGCAGATGACGGAGTCCCGTAGGCAACAAACATTGCATCCAGTGCGGCCAGCCCAGACCATGCATCATCGCTGGCAGCACACACGCTGAGTGCTTCAGGTACCACTAACTCTGTGTAGCTCAAGTCAACACCACGTGGCTGTGGGTCCTTGCTGACCGCAGCCTCCGGCCTACACTGCACTCAGCAGGGCTCACAATTCAAGATTAGTGCCAATGCAAATTCTGTAAGCGAGTATAATTGGTTAAGAACACCAAATGCTCCCAATCTGTGCAGCTCAAGTCAACGTCACGTGGCTGTGGGCCCATACTGACTGCTGCCTCCGGCCTACACTGCGGTCAGCAGGGCTCACAATTAAAATTGAGTCTTGATTCTTTAATTGCAGAGTACAGTAGGCAACAGACATTGCTCCCGATGCGGCCCCGCCATACCACGCATCATCGCTGGCTGTGCACACACTGAGTGCTTTATGTGCCACTAACTGTGCAGCTCAAATCTATGCCACGTGCCTGTGTGCCCTTGCTGACCACTGCCTCCTGGCCTATGCTGCGGACAGCAGGGCTCACAATTCAAATTCAGTCTTGATTCATTAATTTCGGAGTCCAGTAGGCAACTAACTATAACGTCCCTGAAGCCTACACATTTCAACAATGTATTCCATACATATTTCATCTTTTGTTCCATACGCCTACACTGCGGTCAGCAGAGCTCACAATTTGAATTGAGTCTTGATTTATTAATTGCAGAGAGAATTGTACTCTATGTCCTCGGATTTTGTCAAGAAGAAGTGACAAAAAGCATTCCATCATGTCTGTGCTGACTACTGCCTAGCATCTACACTGCGGACAGCAGGGCTCACAATTCAGATCGAGTCGCGATTGCAGATGACGCAGTCCAGTAGGCAAAAGACATTGCTCCCAGTGTGGCCAGCCCGCACCACGCACCATCGCTGGCTGCGCACACGTTGAATGCTTCTGATGCCACTAACTCAGTGCAACACAAGTCACCGCCACGTGGCCTTATTGACGCAGAATTCATTAGGCAAAAGACATTGCTCCCAGTGTGGCCCGCCCAAACTACGTATCATCACTGGCTGGGCACACGCTGACCGCCACTGTTGCCACTAACTCAGTGCACCACAAGTCAACACCACGTGGCTGTCGGCCCTTGCTGACCACTGCCTCCGGCCTACACTGCGGTCAGCAGGTCTCACACATATCCAATCCAATCCTGTCCTGTAAAGAAACGCCATCATCGCTCACTGCGCACATGCTGAGCTCTTCAGGTGCCACTAACTCTGTGCATCACAACTCATGGACCCTTTATGATTGACTTTCGTGCTGTAGACACCTGATGCAACAATTTCACCTCATGCAGCAGGGATATCCAGAAGGGACATTAACAATTTTCACATCAGCACGTTCATCTCTGGTGCCCCTACCTCAGTGCACCACAAGTCATGGACCCTTTATGATACAATCCTTTCTGTGTGATTTAAGATCTGGTACCCCTACCTTAGTGCACCGCAAGTCATGGAACCTTTATGATTGAATCTCTGTGTGTGATCTGATTATCACTGTTGTAGTTGTTGCCAGCACCAACCATTCCCTGAGGGCTGGCTTACACTCACCCCACACGCATCCAGCAAATACATAACTGGACATGTGACCCTGGTAATAAAAGGGGCCAAACGCACGTGCCTGTAGCCAGTTCCACTATCTATCTAACTGTGTCCGTGTGTTCATTATGTATGCATGATGGTTCTGGTCCCTACCACATGACATTGTGCTGTTGACTGCGCACACAACCATGTTACCCCTGGCAGTGGGGAAGACCTCGGTTATGTAACTTTGTCTGGGTCATTCTATGAGTACATGGGTAGAGCCTGGATGATTAGAGTACTGCAAGTAGAGTGCAAAGTGAATTTATAAGTGCTTGGGAATTGGCAGAGTGATTGGATAAGTACATATGTTGGCAGGGCCTAATCCCCGAGCACGAGCTTGGCTCTAATTGGCTGCCAACCAGTGGCAACCCCGGCGGAGCGTCAGAATTGCAAACCAAGCCTCGGGAAAGGCCCAGAATCCTGTCTGCAAGATATTCCCAGCCCCACAGCTGGATCATTGACATACGGCGGCTAGAATCTACGGAATTCTGTAATCGTAAGTGGAGTGGGCAGAGCCGGCGTACGCCAGTCAGGGGCACAGCTAGAGCCAAAGTTCGGGGGAGGCTGGTAAAAATTTCGGAAGGAGGCTTAGTTCTTCCAGTCATAGGCAGAGTGGAGATGCAGGGGCTGTAAGAAGAGGTGAAATCACCACAAAGCCTCATTTACAGGTAAATGGTCTTTTAAAGACCTGTGAATTAGTCGGGTGGCGCGCTGAGAGCTGCACATCCAGAGCGTACACACTAGGGGGCTACGCTGAGAACCACACACCTAGCACGTTCACACTAGGGGGTCGCGCTGAGAGCCGCACACCAGGCACGTTCACACTAGGGGGCCGTGCTGAGCACGGCGTTACGATTGCCCCTCCAAACTTTTCTTTTTAAAAAAACAGTCCCACTTCCATTAATTTATATTTGCTCCCGAGGACCCCATCCCCCAAGGCATGCCCAATTCTTGAATGTATTTATTAATCATTAGGCTGTGTGGTCCCCCTTCATTTGTCCACTTCTGGCCCCGGGGACCCCATCCCCCGGGGTCTGGCCTCTTCGTTGGGGACCATGGGGGGAGCCCCAATGCCCCTATGGTCCCAGCCGGCTGCCCACCTCCTGCGGGAGCCGGCATTGCGTTTAGGCAAGAGGAACTGCTAACATACAGCTCCCCAGGCCCAAAAGCAATCCGGCAATATAATTATAGGATTGCCCCCGGAACTTAGCCCACCCGGGTGCTCATTTAAATGAAGTGGGGAGCCCCCGGCTCATTAAGAAAAAAATATGTCTGGATTTGCGCACCCAGCGTGCATTCGGACGTTTAAAAAAAAAAAATTGTGCCTGGGGGTCCTTGTGGGGCCCCCTGAGCAGGAAAAGGGGGTCAGGGTATTTCTACCTTGCCCCATTTTCTTCTTCTTTTAATCTTTTTTCGACTGTTTTCTTGTGACTCGGTTCTACTGACTTCCAACACTTCCTGGTTTGGAGTGTTGACAGTGAAGCTCGTGGTCATGGCAGCCAATCGCAATGAGGCGCGTGGTCGGGAGGGTGCCCCAGATATCGAAACTTTTATTTTGTTAATTTCTCAGCAACTAATGAACGGATTTACACCATTTAAAAAAAAGTCGCTTTCTGAACTAAGCACTACCTTTTTGCCCAATCTGGTGTAATTCCATTCAGTAGTTCGGGCTGTAGCCTTGAGTAAAGTTTCTTATGGGAAATTGATTTTTTGACTTTTGTTTTTTGAATTTCTCAGCAACTATTGAACAGATTTACACCATGTCAAAAAAAGGTTGCTTTCTGAACCAAGCTCCACCTTTTTGCCAAATTTGTTGTAATTCCGTTCAGCAGTTCGGACTGTAGCCTGTAATAAAATTTCCTATGGAAATTAACATGGAGAAAACACTTTTTGGGACCCCCCTTTTTCTCAGACCCCGCTTGATGAATCAACCCCAAACTTTCAGGATAGGGGCTGACCTGGATAGACCTTTTTTCGAAGAATTTCGTGAACATTCGTCAAACGACGCCAAAGTTATTAACAAATCAAAAAATGTTTTTCCTATGGAAACTAGGTTCTAAATATAACTACCTACTGGCAACCGCCTGTAGGTAATTTATATATATATTGTGCCAAATGTAAAGCTTGCCGCTATGGCACTAACACCAAAGAAATCACCTCTCCACTAAGACACTCTCCTTTCACTATAAGGGGAAGCTTTACATGCAAAAGTGAGTTTGCTGTATATTTGTTGCAATGTACATGCAACAAACGCTATATAGGGAGCACCATCCATCCTGTCCATGTTCGCATTCTTCAACATCTGCGGGCCATTAATAATGATGACCCCAACTACCCTGTAGCTAGACACATCAACCAATATCACTGTGGGAATGCAAGTGATCTCTCCTACTGTGTTATCGATACTGTACCCAAAAATCCGAGAGGAGGTAATAGACAACAGGCACTCCGTAGACTTGAATCCAAATACATAATTCTGTTTAATACCAAAATTCCCAATGGTATGAATGCTGATGAAGCTCTATCTGTACATCTGTAGTCCGATTCTGCCTGTCCTGTTCCGTACCCAGCTTCTATACTTTTTTACTTCAGGCTCACCTGTTTTTCTTTTGTATTATTTTTTGAGTTACTTGGTCTAGTTGTATACCCAGATTTTTTCAGATATGTGATATCTTTATAATAGGTTTACCACGTTTTCCTTTTGTCTTTCTCCTTTTTTACCTTATTGTCATTAAGATAAGAGATTGTCCAGCCGCAGAACAATTTCTATTAGCCCACTTGGGCTTTACAATGTATGAGATGACTGTGTATTGATTTTCAATTTGAGTTCAATTGGTCTTTATATATGTATTCAATTCATGAATGTATATCTTTGTTACCTAACAGTCATCTATCGAGGTGATCCGTTCCTCTTTCTGGACTATACCTACGTATTATCACGGTATTTTCTGTTTAAGAGGATAAATTATACAATATTATACTTTAGAGATACTAACAGTATTCATAGGTATGTACACTCAAATTAATGCGAAAAGAAATATTGTAGATGTATGCTTAAGACAATGTGAAAAACGTAATAATAGTCTGTTTTCTGAGCAGGTATCTGGGTAGAGTGTACACTTCTATGTCTATGTGTTTATCGTTGTCATGACGATTTTTCAAGTAACTCGGCATTTAATGTCAGTCGAAGGTGAAGCCGTCGTAGTGATAAAGGCGGCTTGCCGTTGAAACGCGTCGTGGCCTTCCTTGTGAAATAAACCCACTTTTTGCTTTATCCTCACGGAGTCTATGCCTGTCATCATTTCCCTTGGCAGGGTTGGTTGCATATATATATATATATATATATATATATATATATATATATATATATTACCTACTGGCGGTCGCCAGTAGGTAGTTATAGTTAGGACCACGTTTCCATAGGAAAACCTCAACATTCTATTTTGAATAACTTTGGCGCCGGTCGACGAATCCTCGCAAATTTCTCAAAATAGGTGGGGCGCTACGCTCCGCTCCTACCCTGAAAGTCTCGGGGGGATTCGTCAAGCGGGGGCTGAGATAAAAGGGGGGTCCCAAAACGCGTTTTTCCCATGCATTTTTCCATAGGACCTTTAGAACGAGCTACAGCCCGAACGGCTGAACAGAATTACTAGAAATTTGGCAGAGAGGTAGTCCCTAGGTCAAGGAAGTGCCTTTTGTAGGTTTGGTGTAAATCTGTTCAGTAGATTCTGAGAAAATAGCCTTTAAATCAATATATATATCTGAGCCCGCTTACGGTACGCTTACCGTACGCTTACCGTACGCTTACCGTAAGCTTACGGTGGCGTGCGCGAGCGCGATTCTGATTGGCTCTTAGATCTTAGTAAACATTCGAATCGGCCGAAACCAGGAAGCGGCGTCCGCCATTTTGTCTCTCGCACTGAGTGTTGTTTATCAAACATGATGGCCAAAAACATGTTACGGGGCTGTTTTGACAACTCCCTCCCACATAGTCATGTTGAGGGAGTCCCCAAACATCCCCCAAGAGCAAAAACGGTTTTATTTTTTTTTCGGCAATTTCGCGGGGTACGCTTACCGTACGCTTACCGTACGCTTACCGCAAGCTTACCGTACGCTTACGGTAAAAAAATAAAAATAAAAAAAACACTATCCACACTTACCCCACCCCCTGTGCAGGCCACCAAATGTGCAGGGCTTATTAATAGAGAAAAAAAACGTAATTTTGGCAACATGAAATTATAAAATCGAAATAAAAAAAACACTATCCACATTGACCTCACCCCCTGTGCTTTTGGTGGCCGAAGGCCACCAAATGTACAAGGCTTATTAAAGTTGATAAAAACCGTGCACGGAACGAACTGCGTTAAGTGGGCGCGCACGCCACAAATGGCGTAAAGTAACTTAGCATTTAAAAAACCGTACAAATTCACTGAAAAAACCATAGGTTTCACACACGTTATAGTTAGGAAATAGCATTTAAAAAACCTTGCTAATTCACTGAAAAAACCATAGGTTTCACACATGTTATAGTTAGCTGGACATTTTACTGATAAAAAACCAATGAAATTCCCCCGTTATAGTTACTGTAGGCAACTATAACTCACGCGACCGTAATCCTCTGCTGATGACATATGTGTCTTTATGAAAAAAAAATATTTGTAATATATGTATAGCTAAAATTAAATGGAAGAAGATATGGGCAAATAAGTGTCTAAATACAGTATTAGCATCAGCAGAGGATTACGGTCGCGTGAGTTATAGTTGCCTACAGTAACTATAACGGGGGAATTTCATTGGTTTTTTATCAGTAAAATGTCCAGCTAACTATAACATGTGTGAAACCTATGGTTTTTTCAGTGAATATATATATATATATATATATATATTACCTACTGGCGATCGCCAGTAGGTAGTTATAGTTAGGACCACGTTTCCATAGGAAATCCGCAACATTCTATTTTGAATAACTTTGGCGCTGGTTCACGAATCCTCGTGAATTTTTCAAAATAGGTGGGGCGCTACGCTCCGCTCCTACTCTGAAAGTCTCGGGGGGATTCGTCAAGCGGGGGCTGAGATAAAAGGGGGGTCCCAAACCGCGTTTTTCCATTGCATTTTTCCATAGGACCTTTAGACACAGCTACAGCCCGAACGGCTGAACAGAATTACTTGAAATTTGGCAGAGAGGTAGTCCTCAGGTCAAGGAAGTGCCTTTTGTAGGTTTGGTGTAAATCTGTTCAGTAGATTCTGAGAAAATAGCCTTTAAATCAATATATATATCTGAGCCAGCTTACGGTGCGCTTACGGTGCGCTTACCGTACGCGTACGGTGGCGTGCGCGAGCGCGATTCTGATTGGCCCTTAGATCTTAGTAAACATTCGAATCAGTCGAAACCAGGAAGCGGCGGCCGCCATTTTCTCTCTCGCACTCTGACAGGGGGTTGAAATACAAAGTGCAAATCATGTAAAGGGGCTGTTTACACAGCTCCCAAGCACCTAGCCATGTCGAGGGAGTCCCCAACGATCCCCCAAGTAAAAAAAGGCAATTTTAATTTCTTCGAAAATTTCGCCGATTACGCTTACCGTACGCGTACGGTAAGAAATAATAAAAAAAATATATATATATCCACATTCTCCCCACCCCGTGTGCAAAAGATGCCTGAAGGGCACCTTTTGTGCATGGCTCATCAGAGATAAACAAAACATATATTTTACCTGTCACAACGATGCTCATCATATGACCTCCATGTGCGCACGGTGCGCGAAGCGCATCGTGCGTTCATGGCCCATCTAGCGTAACGTGGGCACGCGGTGCGCTTCGCGCACCGCGTGCTCACTGTGCGCGCACGGTGCGCGAAGCGCACCAAGCGCGCACGGATCAAACTGCGTTAAGTGGGCGCGCACGCCACAAATGGCGTAAAGTAACTTAGCATTTAAAAAACCGTACAAATTCACTGAAAAAACCATAGGTTTCACACACGTTATAGTTAGGAATTAGCATTTAAAAAACCTTGCAAATTCACTGAAAAAACCATAGGTTTCACACATGTTATAGTTAGCTGGACATTTTACTGATAAAAAACCAATGAAATTCCCCCGTTATAGTTACTGTAGGCAACTATAACTCACGCGACCGTAATCCTCTGCTGATGACATATGTGTCTTTATGAAAAAAAAATATTTGTAATATATGTATAGCTAAAATTTAATGGAAGAAGACATGGGCAAATAAGTGTCTAAATACAGTATTAGCATCAGCAGAGGATTACGGTCGCGTGAGTTATAGTTGCCTACAGTAACTATAACGGGGGAATTCCATTGGTTTTTTATCAGTAAAATGTCCAGCTAACAATAACATGTGTGAAACCTATGGTTTTTTCAGTGAATTTGCAAGGTTTTTTAAATGCTAATTCCTAACTATAACGTGTGTGAAACCTATGGTTTTTTCAGTGAATATATATATATATATATATATATATATATATATATATATATATATATATATATTACCTACTGGCGGTCGCCAGTAGGTAGTTATAGTTAGGACCTATTTTCCATAGGAAATCTGCAACATTCTATTTGGAATAAAGTTGGCGTCGACTGACGAATCTTCGCGAAATTTTCCAAACTTTTGGCCTGCTCCGGTCCGCTCCTATCCTGAGAACTTCACGGTGATTCGTCAAGCGAGGACGAGAAAAAAGGGGGGCCCCAAAACGCGTTTTCCCGATGCATTTTCCCATAGGACCTGTTGACGCAGCTACAGCCCGAACTGCTGAACGGAATCACACCAAATTAGGCAAAGAGGTACTCCTCAGTTCAGACTCGTGCCTTTTGCTTAAATGGGGTAAATCCGTTCAGTAGTTCCTGAGAAAATTAGAGTTAAAAAGATAGATATATCTGGGTGGAGCCTAACCACACATCTCATCGTGAGATCTGATTGGCTGTCAGTACTTCATCCAAGAAGTGTTGGCAGCCATCTTGGGACCAATATACATGATAGCACCTCATTAAAAAGCATTGCAGTTAATAGAAGGTTTTAAGACTTTAGTTACATTATAAATCATTTGTTGATGGTACCATACTCATTTTAGAAATTGTGGTGTGTTCTAAGGTGATTTTACCATGTGAAAAAGCCTTCTGCTGGGATATCATGAATCATGTTTAGGAGAAAACTATTTTCTCATGCTTTTCACACAGAGGTTTGGAAGGTGATCTATAAGCTAAACTGAGAGTATATTTTCTGTAAATTCACATTATCTTTCTCAGTCATGTGAGAATGAAGTCTGACATTCTCAGTAAAATATGTACATCCAACAAGGGCAGAGACTGTCAGTTGATTCCTTTGTGTTCTACTGCAGCTTCTCAGAGTTTTTTAAAGAACAACTAGAGCGCTAACAGTCCTACTTATGACAAACGTATTGCACACCAGAAGCCATCTTGATTGGAATAAAGTGGTAACTCTTAAAACATTTAATTTAAAAAGGAACAAAATGAGGGGGTTCACTTTGCCATAGAAAGTATGATTAGTGCTGCAGAAAGAAAAATTAGGGCACATTTTGAGTGACTTCTCAAATCCTCTTCTATTTCATTAAAAATGTCTGACATGCAGACTGAAACATGCACTTTCAATTCCAGCAGCAGACTTCCCTGGTGAGCAGTAGCTTTACTACAGTGATCTAATGAGCAACTAGAGTGCTAACATTCAGAATTTATGGCAAATGTGTGACACATCTGAATGCCTTTTTGATGGAACCAAAGTAAAAAACTGAAAGTATTTCCTACTGAGGAGACTGAAGTAAATGAGGAAATTAGGAAACTTCATAACAAATAAATCTCCCAAAATGGCCACCAGAGACAAAAGAGCCCAAATGTAGCACAAATATCACCCAGATGTAGCCCAAGTATAGCCCAACGAAAGAATGTCCCAGAGTGTTCTAACGAACAACTAGAGGGCTAACAGTCTTACTTATGACAAAAGTATGGCACACCTGAAGCCATCTTTGATTGGAATAAAGTGGTAACACTTAAAACATTCAATTTACAAAGGAACACAATGAGGGGATTCATTTTACCATAGAAATTATGATTAGTGCTGAAGAAAGAAAAATTAGGGCACATTTTGAGTGACTTCTCAAATCCTCTTCTATTGCATAAAAGAATTCTGATATGCAGACTGAAACATGCACTTATAATACCAGCAGAAGACTTCCGTGGCGAGCAGTAGCTTTACTACAGTGATCTAATGAGCAACTAGAGTGCTAACATTCAGAATTTATGGCAAATGTGTGACATATTTGAATACCTTCTTGATGGAATCAAAGTAAAAAACTGAAAGCATTTCCTACTGAGGAGACTGCAGTAAATGAGGAAATTAGGAAACTTCATAACAAATAAATCTCCCAAGATGGCCACCAGAGACAAAAGAGCCCAAATGCAGCACAAATATCACCCAGATGTAGCCCACATGTAGCCTATGACAGAAGTGTGCAAAACACTTATTTTTTGTGTATTTGCAGTTTTATATAGCGCAGACTTGTCAGGTATTGGAGTGCTTTACATAAGCATTGGTTACATCACACAAGATCAAATTCATGTGGTTGCAGACATGGGGAGATTAAGTGATTTGACCAGAATCACAGAATGTTGAGCTGAAGCAGAAACTCCAACCTGGTTTCCCAGTTGCAAAGTCTGCAGCTCTGGAAGTAACACCACATCCTCTCCCCTAAGGGCAACATTTAATCAAGTGGTCAACTGGATAAAAAAACATAAAGATTACAAATAATTTAAAAGTTCTTTGTCGCTATTTGAAAACTCAGAAAATATGTCCTCATTTTAGTTTTTTAGAGCACTAACCATAATTTGGATGCAGATAAGACCCTCTCATATATGTAATTTCTAAAGAAAATGCTCTAGGTATTACAGTTTTGATTACATCAAGATGACGTCAGGCGTTCCACACTTTTGTAATAAATATAGAATGTTAGCAATCTAATTGTTCATTGGGATACTGTTGAGAGGCAGAGGCCAGAGGCCCAGACTCTGAACATTGAAGGCAGGTAGGAGAGTGCAGAGACAACAATTTGACCACACTGGGCAGGCAGGAAGGGCAGTGGCAGCACAACAGACTATGGAGGGCAGTGGAAAGGGGGGCAGGGGCAACAAACCAACAATATAGGACTGGCAAGAGAGGCTGTGGCAATATAATAGCCATTGTGGGCAGAAGTAAGAGGCAGTGGTAGTACAACCATACATGCCAACAGACCCGTTTCAGCCAGGAAACGTCCAATGTTTTTAAGCTCAAATGGGCTTTATTTGATCTGTCTCCTGTCTACAATCTCCTCTTTTTCAATGTAACTCAAAGGGGAAAATCAATACCCCAGTTTTTTTTCAAAATCTCCCTCTTACCAAGGTCATAATGTTCGCAAGTATGGTACATTGGATCATGGTAGGCAGGAGGAATTGGGGTAGGGACATGGACTCGGATAACAGAGGACAGGAGGGACATGGAGAGGTGCACCAAACTGACCCTACAGGGCAGGCATCAGGGTTTGCAGCAGCACAATACACCACACAGGGCATGCGGGACTGGAGTGCAGCACAACAATCCATAGAAAGCAATAGGGAGGGGACAGGACCATGCACATGGACAACAGAGAACAGAGGGGAAAGAGGCAATTGTAGCTAGCTGACCATAATGGACAGACAGGAGAGAAAGCTGCAGCATAACAGACCATAAAGGGCAGGGGGGACGGATCAGGGGCATTACAATGGAACAGACAAGCCAGGAGGGAGGGAATAGGGGTCTGCACATGGAAACAGTGGGCTGGGGGCAAGGGGGCAGGGTAGGAGCAGCAAGATGACCATGGAGGTCAGGCAGGATGGGCACTAGAAACAAGACACACCATGGAGAGCAACAGTGAGACTATGATGGCATACACACAGACCATGGAGGGAAGGTGGAAGGGGGTCAGGGGCAGCTAGCTGACCACACAGGGAAGGTGGGAGGGACCATGGCAGCACAGAAGACCATGCATGGCAAGCGGGAGGGTTAGTGGCAGCACAATGGCTATGATGGGAAAGAAGGAGGGTGCAGGGGCATGCACAAAGGACCATGGAGGATAGAAGGGAGGGTCAGGACCTGGGCACAGACAAGAGAGTTCAGGGGAAGGGGCCTCAAAACAGACCACGCGTGGCAGGGCAGGCAGGAGGAGCAGTTGCAGCACAACAAACCAGGGAGGGCAGAAGGGTGTGGCAGTTAAATGGACCATGGAGGACAGGAGGAAGGGGATAGGGGCATGGCATGTGGACAAGCAGGGTGGAGGTGGCAGGGACAGGTTACAGTCATCTGACAATGCTAGGCAGGTGGGAGGGGAGTGGCAGCTCAACAGAACACTCAGAGTAGATAGGAGTGGCAGGTCCATGGAACATGGTAGGCAAAAAGGATGGAGCAGGGGCATGCACAAAGACATCAGAGAGCAGGTGGGAGGAGAATAGGGGCAGTAAGCTAAGCATAGAGGCTAAGCAGGAGGTCAATGATGGGGCATAGAATTGGGCAATGGAGGGCAGGAGGAGTGGACTGGTACATCATGCTAAATAGAGGGCAGTGGCAGCACATCAGACCATGCATGGCAGGAGGGAGGCGGCTAGTCGATGGATTCAGACAACAGAGGATAGGGAGGCGGTGGATGGGGCAGCAAGCTAACTGTTCAGAGAAGGTGGGTATTAGAAACTTTATTGTTTTTAAAATGTGTGTCTGTGCGAACTTCTTAAAATATGAACAAGTAAGCCCATGTGCACTGTAACACCACCCCATGACATATTCACGGGGTGGTGTTACAGTGCACATGGGCTTGAGAGTGTCATAGCATATGCACTAGCTGGTGGAATACAACACAGAGTTGTGTGGCACTCGGCGGGCACTGGTGGGTGTAACACAGCATTGAGCTCAGCCAGGAGCACGCTGTGACTCTCAAGTGAGGTTCGTCTCCTTTCCAGAGAGTAAAATAAAAAGTATTACACATCCGACGGTGGATGTGTGGTTTATTAACTGTGAGGGGGGTTTCTTGCATAGTTTGGTCGAATTTTTGTCGAATCCCCTTTGAATGGCTTGGTGTGTGTGTGTATTAAATGTGCCCGTCAATAGCTACCCATGTTTGTATAAATAAACGACAAGGGTGTCTACTTGGAGAGTACCCACCAGTGGGGGTGCCGGGATTAGGCATGGTAGGGCGTCAGACATGTCAGAGCTTCACTAGCGGAATACATTCCACGTGGATTCATTGTATGCATAGTCGCCTTTTAATGAATATCACGCAAATCGTCATGGTGATAGGTACATACGGTTTGTCCAGCATGTCCTAGGTGTTTCTATAAATATATTTTTTTTTTAAATAATAAAAAACAAAGGCCGGCCCCGGGGGATGGGGTCCCTGGGGCCATAAGTGGTCTGAGAAGGGGGGCAACGCAGCCCCCCTCCTAAAGAATTTTTAAAAAAAAGGCCATGATCTGGGGGTTGGGGTCCCCGGGGCCGATTAAGGCCTTGGGAGGGGGGCCACGCGGCCCCCTTCTAAATGAATTTTTTTCAACAAAAAAAATGAGGGTGCAGGCCCTGGGGGATGGGGTCCCCAGGGCCAATAAATTAGAAAAAGAAGGGGGCCACACAGCCCTCCTTCTTAAAAAAATAAAATAAATAAAAGACCGGCATCGCGCCGGAGGCCACGCCCCCTCCTTGCAGCACTCTGCAACGCGCCCCCTGGCCAGTTGTAAGTTGGGGAATTAATTCCCCTTCAATACTGAGGGTCCCTGAGGGCCAACTAGTCCAACAGGTATCTCTAGTATGTGCCAGGGAGCTGCGTTGCAGACAGGTATTCTGAGGCCATGCCCTTTAAACACCTCTATGCAATGCAGCTCTGTGGCGCTTACTGGAGGTACCTAGTGGGCTAGTTTGAACCTAGGGACCCTTAGGATTCAAGGGGACTTAATCTCTCAACTTAGAATGGCCACAGGGCACGTTTATACAGTGGTGAAGGGAGGGGACGGGGCCTGAGGTGACGTGTGCAAACACACCCTGTGGCGCGTTTTAAGTTGGGGAAATAATTCCCTTTCAATCCTGAGGGACCCTGGGGGCCAACTAGCCCACCAGGTGCTTCCAGTAAGCGTCACTGCCCTGCGTTGCAGAGAGGTGGTGCAGGCCGTGTTGCTTTTTACACCTCTCTGCAATGGCGCTTACTGGATGTACCTAGTGGGCTATTTTGCCCCTAGGGACCCTCAGGATTCAAGGGGACTTAATCTCCCAACTTAAAACGGCCACAGGGCGTGTTTACACAGTGGGGAAGGGAGGGGACGGGGCCTGAGGTGACGTGTGCAAACACGCCCTATGGCGCGTTTTAAGTTGGGGAAATAATTCCCCTTCAATCCTGAGGGCCCCTGGGGGCTAACTAGCCCACCAGATGCTTCCAGTAAGCGCCACTGAGCTGCGTTGCAGAGAGGTGGTCCAGGCCGTGCCACTTTTTACACCTCTCTGCAATGCAGCTCTGTGGCGCTTACTGGAGGTACCTAGTGGGCTAGTTGGACCCTAAGGACCCTCAGGATTCAAATGAACTTAATCTCCCAACTAAAAATGGCCACAGGGCGTGTTTACACAGTGGTGAAGGGAGGGGACGGGGCCTGAGTTAACGTGTGCGAACACGCCCTGTGGCACGTTTTAAGTTGGGTAAATAATTCCCCTTCAATCCTGAGGGACCCTGGGGGCCAACTAGCCCACCAGGTGCTTCCAGTAAGCGCCACTGCGCTGCTTTGCAGAGAGGTGGTCTAGGCCATGCCCCTTTTTACATCTCTCTGCAACGCAGCTCTGTGGCGCTTACTGGAGGTACCTAGTGGTCTAGTTGGACCCTGCGACCCTCAGGATTCAAGGGGACTTAATCTCCAAACTTAAAATGGCCACAGGGCATGTTTACACAGTGGGGAAGGGAGGGGACGGGGCCTGAGGTGACGTGTGCAAACACGCCCTGTGGCACATTTTAAGACGTAGTTTTAATCCCCTGCCCTATATATACTAGGGGCTTACAGAGGAGGTCATGCTAATCACAGGGGGACCCCAACGCATAGTGTTCCCGAGTGTATGTATGTGTTTTCACAGTATTCTGAGTGTCTTTTAACAGAGCACTGGCTCTAGGACTGGTTAGTCAGACTCAGTTACCACCAGTATCCGTCTGAAAAAGTTGAGGGCACAGGATGATTTTGCAACAAGGCTTCTTTCTGCTCTTCTGTTTGTTCTTTCTGCACGTTATCCTTCTTCCTGCACTTATTTTCGTCTTTGAGGACTTCTGTTGCTTCTTTCTGCATTTCTTTTTTTTCTTTCTGTGCGTTTTTTCTTCTTTCTTCACATGTCCTATCTCTGCAGGCATAGTTAGAAATTAGCATTTAAAAAACCTTTGAAATTCACTGAAAAAACCATAGGTTTCAGGCATGGTATAGTTAGGAATTAGCATTTAAAAAACCTTAGAAATTCACTGAAGAAACCGTAGGTTTCAGGGGCGTTATAGTTAGCTGGACTTTTCACTCGTACAAAACCATTGAAATTCCCCCGTTATAGTTAGTTCAGCTAACTATACCTCTCGCGCCCGCAATGCACTGCTGATGACGTCACATATTACATCACTCATGACATGGTCAGTGACATCACTCATGACATCACTGATGACATCTCAAATGACATCACTGATGACATCACTGATGGCATCATCCTTGTGATAGAGTGGCAGAACTCCTCTCCCCCTAATATAACCTTTGATACACACATTCAAAAATAGAAACTAAAATTTTCAAAACAATGGACATACCAATACCAGTTACAACAACCTATTCAGTAATTCTAAGATCCACATACATATCCACTCATTTACCAACAGTCCTATACAGTCACTCATACATGTACTCACTCATCATATGTACTCATACACCTATACATCCTGTTACACAACACCACTCATCAATAGAGTTACTCACACACATAGTCACTCATGCTAATAAAGAATCAAACATCCATTTACTTGCATATACAGTTATACACACACCACCACACTTACTTCTACAGAAACTTACACATACTTATTCTTTTAAACAATCACTTATAGAAACACATACTTATTCATACAGGAACTCTTCCAATCTCTCACTCTCACATATGCTCAATTATATACACCAATAGTCACATATACTAGTTTAAAACATATGTAGTTACTCATAAAGACACTATTGAGACAGTCATTCACTCACTAACACACCCATCCACCCATACAGTCCTGCACACATACTGTCTTCAACACATACAAACAATGAGTCACTCATTCATGCACCTATGCACTACGTAATACCCCTCACTGAACCATACAGATACTCAGACACTCATACTGATACTCAAAAAACCAACTAATAACCTATATAGACACTCATGTAGCTGCTCACCAACCCATGCAGCCACTTATACACAAAGTGAAAGACTGATACAGATATTTACATATTTAAATATTACTCACTAAGCCATGTATTCACTAAGATACACTTAATCAGTCAGTTGTACAATCAATTTTTCAAAAACAAATCATCCATTTAGACACTTATATACCCATTTATTCTTACATCGACCTTGAGATATACATATATAAAACATATGTAATTTTCAGAAAAACACACATTCACTGGATGATGTCATCAGTGATGTCATTTGAGATGTCATCAGTGATGTCATCAGTGATGTCACTGACCATGTCATGAGTGATGTAATATGTGACATCATCAGCAGTGCATTGCGGGCGCGTGAGTTATAGTTAGCTGAACTAACTATAACTGGGGAATTTCAATGGTTTTGTACGAGTGAAAAGTCCAGCTAACTATAATGCCCCGGAAACCTATGGTTTTTTCAGTGAATATATATATATATATATATATTACCTACTGGCGGTCGCCAGTAGGTAGTTATAGTTAGGACCACGTTTCCATAGGAAAACCTCAACATTCTATTTTGAATAACTTTGGCGCCGGTCGACGAATCCTCGCGAATTTCTCAAAATAGGTGGGGCGCTACGCTCCGCTCCTACCCTGAAAGTCTCGGGGGGATCCGTCAAGCGGGGGCTGAGATAAAAGGGGGGTCCCAAAACGCGTTTTTCCCATGCATTTTTCCATAGGACCTTTACAACGAGCTACAGCCCGAACGGCTGAACAGAATTACTCAAAATTTGGCAGAGAGGTAGTCCCTAGGTCAAGGAAGTGCCTTTTGTAGGTTTGGTGTAAATCTGTTCAGTAGATTCTGAGAAAATAGCGTTTAAATCAATATATATATCTGAGCCCGCTTACGGTACGCTTACCGTACGCTTACCGTAAGCGTACGGTGGCGTGCGCGAGCGCGATTCTGATTGGCTCTTAGATCTTAGTAAACATTCGAATCGGCCGAAACCAGGAAGCGGCGGCCGCCATTTTCTGTGTTTCACTCTGAAAAAAAAAGAGTGAAAACAAGAAAAGGGGGCAAGGAGGAGAGTTACAGACCCCCTAACATTTGTAAGGGGGTCAAAGAAGGACAGAAAAGTACAAAAAAAACATTTATTGATTTTTTAAAAAATCACGGGGTACGCGTACGGTAAGCTTACGGTAAGCGTACGGTTAAAAAAAATAAAAATGAATAAATGAAATGACGAATTAAGAGTTTAGAAATTAGGGAGCTCTAAAAAGAGCTGTTGTGTTTATGAAGTCATTTTTTTAGTGGTACCTACAAGTAAGTACCGATGCAGAGTCTAAGGTTCAAGAGGAAGACTCTGTTCCCTTCATCATTGAAGTGCACACCATCTCCTCTATAAATGTCTTGCATGTCATAACGCAAGTTGTTGTGGTAAATGGCACCCATACCATAGTCACGGAGGAAAGCAGAAACAGATTTGTTGACGTGCTTTCTTGCTTTGTCAATCTGCGGACAGAAATGATTGGACCAGTTCCATTTTTGCCTTTGGCATATGTTGGAAAACACAAAGGCAGTTTTAGGGAAAAGTGTAAACAGTTGTGCAAAGGTGTCCTTCATAAGCATTTCCAGACCTACCCCAGTCAAAGTGCCTAGGTCATTGCCACCACAGTGCACTATTATGAGGTCAGGGTGTTGGATTTGAATGAAGGATTTCACCAATGGCATCAATTGGTGCCACTTTAACCCTCTCTGACCAATCCATTTAATGTCTACATTTGGCAAAGCAAGGTCTCTCACCATACCTGTTTTCTCTGCAAACTTTTCACTCCAGAAGACATAGCTGTGCCCTACAATCCACACTGTGAACATCTTCAAAGGAGAACTGGATGCACTCAGGAGGTGTCTTTCAGTAGAATGGCAATATGAAAAGAAAGACAGTTTGGAAATGGAGGCATACATATTTTTAACAAAACAAAAAGAACTGATTGACTGTTTCATACCATTCTAGAAAAAAAACTAGGCTGTATGTGTAAATTAATAGAAGCATGTTTTGTATTGGTACAAAAAAATGTGTAACCAAAGAACAGTACTATGGATTTGCTGTAAGGTTTGAAAAGTCAAGCACTCTTGCTCTGTGGAATTGAAACATTGTTTGGCGAACTTCTGACCTAACTCAACACAGCAGTGTTCCATGAGCTGTTGCTATGGTAGCAGGCAGAAGTCAAGTTGGGGGAAGGGTACTAGGCAGAAGTCAAGTTGGGGGAAGGGTACTTTTGGAAAAGGGTTGGTTTTCAACCAATAGAAATGTGTGATTACATTTGAAAAAAAGGGGGAAGCACTGAGATTTGAAACTTACAAGTATATGAGTGGAAAAAAAGAGGGAAAGTTTGCCATTATCTGGTTCTGCTGAGAGGAGAGAGGTGAACACAACAGAGATCCTGGCTCTGATAATCTGCTGTTTGAGTGTCACATTTCTTTCACAACTAACTAATTTTAAAGGTGAGTTTACAGTTTGAGAGGGGATGTATGTGGTAACTTAATAAATGAATAATAGAAATGGGAATTGTTTTTGTTGTAGTTACACATGGTGGTTTCATAATGTGTCAGTCTGTAAAAGTGATTTACACTTGCCCCGAAAAAAAAAAGAGCAGTAAGTGTGCTTTCAAATTGGCAAAGAAATTTCGTTTTGGGACTAATGTGAAAACATGACTCTGTGTGCATAGAGGAATTATAGGCAGAGATTTATTGCGTCTTGCTCTGGTGATTTCACAGTTGCATTAGATGGAAAGGGGGAGCGAATTTTTGGGGGAAGAAGCAGAGTCTTAGCACACACCCATGTGCTTGCCATGTATAGTCATGCACAGTATTTACAAGCGAGTGGGGTTTTCAGGTTTCAGTCTGTAATGCAAATACATTCAGCATCACTAAGGCTGGTTGCCCTTGCTGGAGTGTAGGCAGTCACCGAGAATACACATGGTGGTGGTCTGAAAAAACAGCTTGGACATGTGCATTTAAATAAATAAAAAAAAAAGGTTTCATAATGTGTCAGTCTGTAAAAGTGATTTCCAATTGTAAAAAGTGATTTTCACTTGCCCCGAAAAAAAAAAGAGCAGTAAGTGTGCTTTCAAATTGGCAAAGAAATTTCGTTTTGTGACTAATGTGAAAACATGACTCTGTGTGCATAGAGGAATTATAGGCAGAGATTTATTGCGTCTTGCTCTGGTGATTTCACAGTTGCATTAGATGGAAAGGGGGAGCGAATTTTTGGGGGAAGAAGCAGAGTCTTAGCACACACCCATGTGCTTGCCATGTATAGTCATGCACAGTATTTACAAGCGAGTGGGGTTTTCAGGTTTCAGTCTGTAATGCAAATACATTCAGCATCACTAAGGCTGGTTGCCCTTGCTGGAGTGTAGGCAGTCACCGAGAATACACATGGTGGTGGTCTGAAAAAACAGTTTGGACATGTGCATTTAAATAAATAAAAAAAAAAGGTTTCATAATGTGTCAGTCTGTAAAAGTGATTTTCACTTGGCCCGGAAAAAAAAAGAGCAGTAAGTGTGCTTTCAAATTGGCAAAGAAATTTCGTTTTGGGACTAATGTGAAAACATGACTCTGTGAGCAGAGAGGAATTATAGGCAGAGATTTATTGCGTCTTGCTCTGGTGATTTCACAGTTGCATTAGATGGAAAGGGGGAGCGAATTTTTGGGGGAAGAAGCAGAGTCTTAGCACACACCCATGTGCTTGCCATGTATAGTCATGCACAGTATTTACAAGCGAGTGGGGTTTTCAGGTTTCAGTCTGTAATGCAAATACATTCAGCATCACTAAGGCTGGTTGCCCTTGCTGGAGTGTAGGCAGTCACCGAGAATACACATGGTGGTGGTCTGAAAAAACAGCTTGGACATGTGCATTTAAATAAATCAAAAAAAGTGGTTTCATAATGTGTCAGTCTGTAAAAGTGATTTCCAATTGTAAAAAGTGATTTTCACTTGCGCCGAAAAAAAAAAGAGCAGTAAGTGTGCTTTCAAATTGGCAAAGAAATTTCGTTTTGGGACTAATGTGAAAACATGACTCTGTGTGCATAGAGGAATTATAGGCAGAGATTTATTGCGTCTTGCTCTGGTGATTTCACAGTTGCATTAGATGGAAAGGGGGAGCGAATCTTTGGGGGAAGAAGCAGAGTCTTAGCACACACCCATGTGCTTGCCATGTATAGTCATGCACAGTATTTACAAGCGAGTGGGGTTTTCAGGTTTCAGTCTGTAATGCAAATACATTCAGCATCACTAAGGCTGGTTGCATTAGATGGAAAGGGGGAGCGAATTTTTAGGGGAAGAAGCAGAGTCTTAGCACACACCCATGTGCTTGCCATGTATAGTCATGCACAGTATTTACAAGCGAGTGGGGTTTTCAGGTTTCAGTCTGTAATGCAAATACATTCAGCATCACTAAGGCTGGTTGCCCATGCTGGAGTGTAGGCAGTCACCGAGAATACACATGGTGGTGGTCTGAAAAAACAGTTTGGACATGTGCATTTAAATAAATTTAAAAAAAAGGTTTCATAATGTGTCAGTCTGTAAAAGTGATTTTCACTTGGCCCGGAAAAAAAAAGAGCAGTAAGTGTGCTTTCAAATTGGCAAAGAAATTTCGTTTTGGGACTAATGTGAAAACATGACTCTGTGTGCAGAGAGGAATTATAGGCAGAGATTTATTGCGTCTTGCTCTGGTGATTTCACAGTTGCATTAGATGGAAAGGGGGAGCGAATTTTTGGGGGAAGAAGCAGAGTCTTAGCACACACCCATGTGCTTGCCATGTATAGTCATGCACAGTATTTACAAGCGAGTGGGGTTTTCAGGTTTCAGTCTGTAATGCAAATACATTCAGCATCACTAAGGCTGGTTGCCCTTGCTGGAGTGTAGGCAGTCACCGAGAATACACATGGTGGTGGTCTGAAAAAACAGCTTGGACATGTGCATTTAAATAAATTTAAAAAAAAGGTTTCATAATGTGTCAGTCTGTAAAAGTGTTTTTCACTTGGCCCGGAAAAAAAAAGAGCAGTAAGTGTGCTTTCAAATTGGCAAAGAAATTTCGTTTTGGGACTAATGTGAAAACATGACTCTGTGTGCAGAGAGGAATTATAGGCAGAGATTTATTGCGTCTTGCTCTGGTGATTTGACAGTTGCATTAGATGGAAAGGGGGAGCGAATTTTTGGGGGAAGAAGCAGAGTCTTAGCACACACCCATGTGCTTGCCATGTATAGTCATGCACAGTATTTACAAGCGAGTGGGGTTTTCAGGTTTCAGTCTGTAATGCAAATACATTCAGCATCACTAAGGCTGGTTGCCCTTGCTGGAGTGTAGGCAGTCACCGAGAATACACATGCTGGTGGTCTGAAAAAACAGCTTGGACATGTGCATTTAAATAAATCAAAAAAAAAGGTTTCATAATGTGTCAGTCTGTAAAAGTGATTTCCAATTGTAAAAAGTGATTTTCACTTGCCCCGAAAAAAAAAAGAGCAGTAAGTGTGCTTTCAAATTGGCAAAGAAATTTCGTTTTGTGACTAATGTGAAAACATGACTCTGTGTGCATAGAGGCTTTATAGGCAGAGATTTATTGCGTCTTGCTCTGGTGATTTCACAGTTGCATTAGATGGAAAGGGGGAGCGAATTTTTGGGGGAAGAAGCAGAGTCTTAGCACACACCCATGTGCTTGCCATGTATAGTCATGCACAGTATTTACAAGCGAGTGGGGTTTTCAGGTTTCAGTCTGTAATGCAAATACATTCAGCATCACTAAGGCTGGTTGCCCTTGCTGGAGTGTAGGCAGTCACCGAGAATACACATGGTGGTGGTCTGAAAAAACAGTTTGGACATGTGCATTTAAATAAATTAAAAAAAAAGGTTTCATAATGTGTCAGTCTGTAAAAGTGATTTTCACTTGGCCCGGAAAAAAAAAGAGCAGTAAGTGTGCTTTCAAATTGGCAAAGAAATTTCGTTTTGGGACTAATGTGAAAACATGACTCTGTGTGCAGAGAGGAATTATAGGCAGAGATTTATTGCGTCTTGCTCTGGTGATTTCACAGTTGCATTAGATGGAAAGGGGGAGCGAATTTTTGGGGGAAGAAGCAGAGTCTTAGCACACACCCATGTGCTTGCCATGTATAGTCATGCACAGTATTTACAAGCGAGTGGGGTTTTCAGGTTTCAGTCTGTAATGCAAATACATTCAGCATCACTAAGGCTGGTTGCCCTTGCTGGAGTGTAGGCAGTCACCGAGAATACACATGGTGGTGGTCTGAAAAAACAGCTTGGACATGTGCATTTAAATAAATCAAAAAAAGTGGTTTCATAATGTGTCAGTCTGTAAAAGTGATTTCCAATTGTAAAAAGTGATTTTCACTTGCGCCGAAAAAAAAAAGAGCAGTAAGTGTGCTTTCAAATTGGCAAAGAAATTTCGTTTTGGGACTAATGTGAAAACATGACTCTGTGTGCATAGAGGAATTATAGGCAGAGATTTATTGCGTCTTGCTCTGGTGATTTCACAGTTGCATTAGATGGAAAGGGGGAGCGAATTTTTGGGGGAAGAAGCAGAGTCTTAGCACACACCCATGTGCTTGCCATGTATAGTCATGCACAGTATTTACAAGCGAGTGGGGTTTTCAGGTTTCAGTCTGTAATGCAAATACATTCAGCATCACTAAGGCTGGTTGCATTAGATGGAAAGGGGGAGCGAATTTTTGGGGGAAGAAGCAGAGTCTTAGCACACACCCATGTGCTTGCCATGTATAGTCATGCACAGTATTTACAAGCGAGTGGGGTTTTCAGGTTTCAGTCTGTAATGCAAATACATTCAGCATCACTAAGGCTGGTTGCCCTTGCTGGAGTGTAGGCAGTCACCGAGAATACACATGGTGGTGGTCTGAAAAAACAGTTTGGACATGTGCATTTAAATAAATTTAAAAAAAAGGTTTCATAATGTGTCAGTCTGTAAAAGTGATTTTCACTTGGCCCGGAAAAAAAAAGAGCAGTAAGTGTGCTTTCAAATTGGCAAAGAAATTTCGTTTTGGGACTAATGTGAAAACATGACTCTGTGTGCAGAGAGGAATTATAGGCAGAGATTTATTGCGTCTTGCTCTGGTGATTTCACAGTTGCATTAGATGGAAAGGGGGAGCGAATTTTGGGGGGAAGAAGCAGTGTCTTAGCACACACCCATGTGCTTGCCATGTATAGTCATGCACAGTATTTACAAGCGAGTGGG
Source organism: Triturus cristatus (assembly GCF_964204655.1). Taxonomy (NCBI): domain Eukaryota; kingdom Metazoa; phylum Chordata; class Amphibia; order Caudata; family Salamandridae; genus Triturus; species Triturus cristatus. Next base: position 1,074,932,992 of record NC_140591.1, on the reverse strand, counting down.
GTTTTCAGGTTTCAGTCTGTAATGCAAATACATTCAGCATCACTAAGGCTGGTTGCCCTTGCTGGAGTGTAGGCAGTCACCGAGAATACACATGGTGGTGGTCTGAAAAAACAGCTTGGACATGTGCATTTAAATAAATTTAAAAAAAAGGTTTCATAATGTGTCAGTCTGTAAAAGTGTTTTTCACTTGGCCCGGAAAAAAAAAGAGCAGTAAGTGTGCTTTCAAATTGGCAAAGAAATTTCGTTTTGGGACTAATGTGAAAACATGACTCTGTGTGCAGAGAGGAATTATAGGCAGAGATTTATTGCGTCTTGCTCTGGTGATTTGACAGTTGCATTAGATGGAAAGGGGGAGCGAATTTTTGGGGGAAGAAGCAGAGTCTTAGCACACACCCATGTGCTTGCCATGTATAGTCATGCACAGTATTTACAAGCGAGTGGGGTTTTCAGGTTTCAGTCTGTAATGCAAATACATTCAGCATCACTAAGGCTGGTTGCCCTTGCTGGAGTGTAGGCAGTCACCGAGAATACACATGGTGGTGGTCTGAAAAAACAGCTTGGACATGTGCATTTAAAAAAATTTAAAAAAAAGGTTTCATAATGTGTCAGTCTGTAAAAGTGTTTTTCACTTGGCCCGGAAAAAAAAAGAGCAGTAAGTGTGCTTTCAAATTGGCAAAGAAATTTCGTTTTGGGACTAATGTGAAAACATGACTCTGTGTGCAGAGAGGAATTATAGGCAGAGATTTATTGCGTCTTGCTCTGGTGATTTCACAGTTGCATTAGATGGAAAGGGGGAGCGAATTTTTGGGGGAAGAAGCAGAGTCTTAGCACACACCCATATGCTTGCCATGTATAGTCATGCACAGTATTTACAAGCGAGTGGGGTTTTCAGGTTTCAGTCTGTAATGCAAATACATTCAGCATCACTAAGGCTGGTTGCCCTTGCTGGAGTGTAGGCAGTCACCGAGAATACACATGGTGGTGGTCTGAAAAAACAGCTTGGACATGTGCATTTAAATAAATCAAAAAAAGTGGTTTCATAATGTGTCAGTCTGTAAAAGTGATTTCCAATTGTAAAAAGTGATTTTCACTTGCGCCGAAAAAAAAAAGAGCAGTAAGTGTGCTTTCAAATTGGCAAAGAAATTTCGTTTTGGGACTAATGTGAAAACATGACTCTGTGTGCATAGAGGAATTATAGGCAGAGATTTATTGCGTCTTGCTCTGGTGATTTCACAGTTGCATTAGATGGAAAGGGGGAGCGAATTTTTGGGGGAAGAAGCAGAGTCTTAGCACACACCCATGTGCTTGCCATGTATAGTCATGCACAGTATTTACAAGCGAGTGGGGTTTTCAGGTTTCAGTCTGTAATGCAAATACATTCAGCATCACTAAGGCTGGTTGCCCTTGCTGGAGTGTAGGCAGTCACCGAGAATACACATGGTGGTGGTCTGAAAAAACAGCTTGGACATGTGCATTTAAATAAATCAAAAAAAGTGGTTTCATAATGTGTCAGTCTGTAAAAGTGATTTCCAATTGTAAAAAGTGATTTTCACTTGCGCCGAAAAAAAAAAGAGCAGTAAGTGTGCTTTCAAATTGGCAAAGAAATTTCGTTTTGGGACTAATGTGAAAACATGACTCTGTGTGCATAGAGGAATTATAGGCAGAGATTTATTGCGTCTTGCTCTGGTGATTTCACAGTTGCATTAGATGGAAAGGGGGAGCGAATTTTTGGGGGAAGAAGCAGAGTCTTAGCACACACCCATGTGCTTGCCATGTATAGTCATGCACAGTATTTACAAGCGAGTGGGGTTTTCAGGTTTCAGTCTGTAATGCAAATACATTCAGCATCACTAAGGCTGGTTGCATTAGATGGAAAGGGGGAGCGAATTTTTGGGGGAAGAAGCAGAGTCTTAGCACACACCCATGTGCTTGCCATGTATAGTCATGCACAGTATTTACAAGCGAGTGGGGTTTTCAGGTTTCAGTCTGTAATGCAAATACATTCAGCATCACTAAGGCTGGTTGCCCTTGCTGGAGTGTAGGCAGTCACCGAGAATACACATGGTGGTGGTCTGAAAAAACAGTTTGGACATGTGCATTTAAATAAATTTAAAAAAAAGGTTTCATAATGTGTCAGTCTGTAAAAGTGATTTTCACTTGGCCCGGAAAAAAAAAGAGCAGTAAGTGTGCTTTCAAATTGGCAAAGAAATTTCGTTTTGGGACTAATGTGAAAACATGACTCTGTGTGCAGAGAGGAATTATAGGCAGAGATTTATTGCGTCTTGCTCTGGTGATTTCACAGTTGCATTAGATGGAAAGGGGGAGCGAATTTTTGGGGGAAGAAGCAGAGTCTTAGCACACACCCATGTGCTTGCCATGTATAGTCATGCACAGTATTTACAAGCGAGTGGGGTTTTCAGGTTTCAGTCTGTAATGCAAATACATTCAGCATCACTAAGGCTGGTTGCCCTTGCTGGAGTGTAGGCAGTCACCGAGAATACACATGGTGGTGGTCTGAAAAAACAGCTTGGACATGTGCATTTAAATAAATTTAAAAAAAAGGTTTCATAATGTGTCAGTCTGTAAAAGTGTTTTTCACTTGGCCCGGAAAAAAAAAGAGCAGTAAGTGTGCTTTCAAATTGGCAAAGAAATTTCGTTTTGGGACTAATGTGAAAACATGACTCTGTGTGCAGAGAGGAATTATAGGCAGAGATTTATTGCGTCTTGCTCTGGTGATTTGACAGTTGCATTAGATGGAAAGGGGGAGCGAATTTTTGGGGGAAGAAGCAGAGTCTTAGCACACACCCATGTGCTTGCCATGTATAGTCATGCACAGTATTTACAAGCGAGTGGGGTTTTCAGGTTTCAGTCTGTAATGCAAATACATTCAGCATCACTAAGGCTGGTTGCCCTTGCTGGAGTGTAGGCAGTCACCGAGAATACACATGGTGGTGGTCTGAAAAAACAGCTTGGACATGTGCATTTAAAAAAATTTAAAAAAAAGGTTTCATAATGTGTCAGTCTGTAAAAGTGTTTTTCACTTGGCCCGGAAAAAAAAAGAGCAGTAAGTGTGCTTTCAAATTGGCAAAGAAATTTCGTTTTGGGACTAATGTGAAAACATGACTCTGTGTGCAGAGAGGAATTATAGGCAGAGATTTATTGCGTCTTGCTCTGGTGATTTCACAGTTGCATTAGATGGAAAGGGGGAGCGAATTTTTGGGGGAAGAAGCAGAGTCTTAGCACACACCCATATGCTTGCCATGTATAGTCATGCACAGTATTTACAAGCGAGTGGGGTTTTCAGGTTTCAGTCTGTAATGCAAATACATTCAGCATCACTAAGGCTGGTTGCCCTTGCTGGAGTGTAGGCAGTCACCGAGAATACACATGGTGGTGGTCTGAAAAAACAGCTTGGACATGTGCATTTAAATAAATCAAAAAAAGTGGTTTCATAATGTGTCAGTCTGTAAAAGTGATTTCCAATTGTAAAAAGTGATTTTCACTTGCGCCGAAAAAAAAAAGAGCAGTAAGTGTGCTTTCAAATTGGCAAAGAAATTTCGTTTTGGGACTAATGTGAAAACATGACTCTGTGTGCATAGAGGAATTATAGGCAGAGATTTATTGCGTCTTGCTCTGGTGATTTCACAGTTGCATTAGATGGAAAGGGGGAGCGAATTTTTGGGGGAAGAAGCAGAGTCTTAGCACACACCCATGTGCTTGCCATGTATAGTCATGCACAGTATTTACAAGCGAGTGGGGTTTTCAGGTTTCAGTCTGTAATGCAAATACATTCAGCATCACTAAGGCTGGTTGCCCTTGCTGGAGTGTAGGCAGTCACCGAGAATACACATGGTGGTGGTCTGAAAAAACAGCTTGGACATGTGCATTTAAATAAATCAAAAAAAGTGGTTTCATAATGTGTCAGTCTGTAAAAGTGATTTCCAATTGTAAAAAGTGATTTTCACTTGCGCCGAAAAAAAAAAGAGCAGTAAGTGTGCTTTCAAATTGGCAAAGAAATTTCGTTTTGGGACTAATGTGAAAACATGACTCTGTGTGCATAGAGGAATTATAGGCAGAGATTTATTGCGTCTTGCTCTGGTGATTTCACAGTTGCATTAGATGGAAAGGGGGAGCGAATTTTTGGGGGAAGAAGCAGAGTCTTAGCACACACCCATGTGCTTGCCATGTATAGTCATGCACAGTATTTACAAGCGAGTGGGGTTTTCAGGTTTCAGTCTGTAATGCAAATACATTCAGGTTCACTAAGGCTGGTTGCCCTTGCTGGAGTGTAGCACTCTGGACATGGGCTTTTTAAAAAATCTGAAAAGTGGTTTCATAATGTGACAGTTTGTAAAAGTGATTTTCACTTGCCCAAAAAAAAGAGCAGTTTGTGTGCATTCAAATTGGCAAAGAAATTTCGTTTTGTGACTATTGTGAAAAGAAATGTAGTAATATATTTAAATACAATAAAGGATTTTTTTTTAGTTTTTTTCAGGTATTGCTGAAGAACAGTGAACAAAATTTAAGATGCCTACAAAATCTAGAGTTCAAAAAACGCTAAAAAAAAAACTATATTTGAAGACAACTGGAGGACCAAAGTTAGTAGAAGATGCTCATGTTGGGAAAAAGAAAAAATCTTCTGGTAAGCAGAAAAAACAATTTCTTAAAAAAATATTCAAAACAAAGAAAAATGTACAAAATGTCTGTCCTGGAAAGAATGTAACAAAACGAAGAGAACAGCAAAAAATTGAGAATTTAGTTAATGCAAATATACCTTCTGCAACTGAAAAGTTTTACATAAACAGAAAAACAGCGTTTAAAGAGATACGTAGAAAAATGTTTCAGAGAAGAGTTATGTCCAATTTGATAAAGGATGTGAAGAAATATAAGCAAAAGGCTAAATTTTATAAGAGAAAAAAAGAAATTGAAGCCATTGCAGCAAAAGCATTAGAATTAAAAAGGAAACTATTCATTTTAATTTTGAATAGGATGCGTACATTAGATAAAATGGTTAATGTACTGAAATCACAAAGCAAAAGCAAAAGAGTAGTGAACAGAACAAACTTTTGTAAAGTGTTTTTAGGAAAGTGGATGCATAGTTCAAGTAGTGAACCTTTTTTTAATGAAGAGAGCTATTTTCAAAGTAATAGTTTGCTGCATGCAGTTGACACCAGAGGTCGTTCATACGAAGTAAAAAATGGTTGCATAATGGAGAAGGAGATAATGGTTCCAAGAGATGAGGTACAAGTGATGGCAGATGAGGCAATGGGGAGACGTCCTAAAGCCCCAGTGTACACTTGGAATTGTAGTAGTATTTGCACTGTGCGTCAGGAATCTATTGACAGATTTCGAGAGTTTCTAAGAGAATATAGCAAAAAAAGTGTAAAACAGAAGATTAAGGTGCTTCAAAGTCTGGATCCATGCAGAGTGAGAGAGAATACTGGTTTGCAGGGTCATTCTCTGGCTTGTCTATCTAGAAAAGTGTGCAATAGTGTTTTCCATCATTTTAGGATGCTGGCTGTTCATCATACTGAAATGAGAAAGTTTGTGAGACGGTTGTATTTTGCCAAAAGTCCAGCAATAAAGTTAAATGAATTGAATAGGGCTCTGTTCCGAGGAACGGTATCAGATGTAGAGAAGGTTGTTGATGAAATTCAGTTTTGTTACTTTGGTCCTGAACAAAACAGTGCAGAGAAGGACACAGTAAATGAGGAAGAAGTGGAAGAGAATGTAGAACCTTCTGTAAGTAAGACATTTAATGATCACATAACAAAATTTGCAATAGTCTCTAATGAAAGACCAAATGTTACTTGTATTTGTTGCCGCAGAACTCATTATAGAAAACAAACTAGGAATGTTGATCTCTACAGAAAGAGTGAAAATGAAGATAATTATAAGTGGAAGGATTTTGCCACATATATATTTCTTGAAAATTGTTTTGAATTGGGTGAAGATCAGCGTATTTGTAAATACTGTTACAACAAGTTAGAGGAAAATAGAATGCCGACCAGAGCTGTACATAATAATTTAGAATTGGATGCTATTCCTGCTGAACTTTCTGAATTAAATACATATGAGTCTATACTCATTCAATGTGTTCATCCGTTCCAGACCATAGTACGTATGGAGCCCAAAACTGGTAAATTACCTCCTTCAGATTTACTGAGAGGTTTAAAAGGTAGAGTGGTGTATTTGCCCTTGGATTTGAAAAAAAATATGGAAACTATTGATGCGGATACTTTGGAAACTGAACCATTAATTATTCTGGTTAATGGTGTACCTACAAAGAATAAGAAGATTTGGCAGGAGCTGGTAGATGTGCGGAAAGTACAAAGAGCAAATTTGTATTTGAAAAAAAATAACAAATGGTATGAATCAATTTATATAGAAGAAGAAGAAGAAGACGAAGATTTTCAAGATGACACAGAAACACCAACTGGACAAATTGAAAAAGTGGACAAGACAAAGGAAGAAGAAATTTATGAACATTTTAGCATACATCCTCTTCATTCGAAAGAAGTTATGGGAGACAATATTGATCTCTTTCAGATGAAGAAAGCAAAAGGAACTCCCGTGAGTGTATGGGAGGAGAGCTTGGAAGCTCGATGTTTTCCCCAGCTGTTTCCTACGGGAAAAGGAGGACGATACGATGAACGTCCAGAACAGATTCCAGCTTCAGAGTATCGGACTACAAGACTATATGCTGAAGATCCCAGATTTCGACAAAGTATTCCTTATTTGTTCCATCTTTTATTTGAAAGCGACTTGTCTGCACTGTCTTATGCAGTAAATCACATTTTAAAAAGTGGAGTACATTTACAAAATGTGTCTGCTAAGGATTTTATGGAGAAAGTGCAGCACCGAGATGATCATTTGGAAACACAACTGATCAATCTGATGGCTTGTCAGCGTGGGACAAATGAATATTGGTACCGACGCCATGGTGAACTAAAATGCATGTTACGCAATTTAGGAACACCAACATGGTTCCTTACCCTAAGCTGTGCCGAGTACCCTTGGGATGATTTACTGGATTTTCTACGAGAGGCCAATTCAAACATTAAAAACATCGAATACAAGACAGCAGGAGAACTGTGCTCATTGGATCCGGTTAATGTTTGCAGATATTTCAATCATAGATTTGAGGCTATGATGTCCTTCATCTGCAATAAAAAAAATCCACCCCTTGGAGAAGTAGTGGATTTCTTTTGGAGAAAAGAGTACCAGGCAAGAGGTGCTCCTCATATTCATATGCTGTTGTGGATCAAGGATGCCCCAAAGTTTGGAACAGATACTGATGAAGCAGTGTTATCTTACATTGAAGAATATGCAACATGTGCTATACCAAAAAGCACAGAAGAGAAAAAGTTAAAGGAGCAAGTTTTACGTTTCCAAAGTCATCGGTGTGGAAAATACTGTCGACGGAAATACAAGAGCAAAGAAAAATACTACTCTAAATGTCGATTTGGATTTCCTAGACCTGTTCTTTCAAATGGAAGAGTAAACAGTTTTATGTCAGCTGTGAGACATACTATCACAAGAAAATAACCTAAGAATACCTACAACCTTAAAAGAAAAGAAGAATCAAAAAATATAAATGACTACAACCCAGTCATTTTATCCATGTGGAACGCTAACATGGATATACAGTATGTAGCTGACAATTCCATTGCTGTTGCACGATATGTAACGTCTTACATTACGAAATCAGAAAAAACAGAATTGAAGGAAATGTGGGAAGAGATTTCTCACGAGAAGACTGTCAGTAAGAAGCTGTACAGTTTCAGTTTGAAGATGTTATCGCATCGAGAAATTGGATCCTACGAATGTTCAGATAGGTTATCTTCTGCAAGTCTCTACTCGAAGTCAAGAAGAATAATTTGGGCAAGTTTAGGCCTTGCAGCAATGAGAAATCGGGTACTGAAATCTGTTGGAGAAATTGAATATTTGGCCGAGAATGACCCAGAAAGTACAGATATATTGAAAACAAACATGTTGGACACATATTATCCCAAGAGAAGTCATCATCTGGAGAACATGTGTCTCTATGAAGTGTTGCAGAACTACATTTATTCACGGAAAGCTGCAGAAGACATTAATAATGGAAAATATAAAGTTGTTGGTGAAGAAGGATGTTTGGTGAAGCAAACCAAAGGAAGTTTGATAAATCACCGGAAGCTGAGTTGCGACACTACCGACAAGAAAGAATTTTACTACTTGGCTCTTTTACAGTTGTTTAAACCATGGCGTACAGAGGATGAACTACTGGGAGAATTTCAAAGCTATGAGGATTCATTTAATGCTTGCAAAGACAGCATACAATGCAATACATTCACAACTTATCTGCAAATGTTAAATGAAGAAATTGAACAGGAAACTACAATTGCAGCAGAAATAGCTAGAGACAGTTCTCAGGACAGCCAAAGTTCAGGAACACACAGTCAAGATCCCCTAGGACAACCAATCGTTGAAAATGAAGCATCAATAGCCATGAATGAAGTGGAAACGGCTATGAATCAAGCTCAAGAAGAATTTATAGACTTAGAAAATTTGGAAAGACAACTGAATCAAGAGCAGCAACAAATTTATGAAGAGATCAAAAACAAAATTGATCACGGATTTCTACATGTAAAAAAAGAGTGCTCATGCACATCATTTCATCCAATCAGGATGTATGTAAGCGGACAAGCTGGCACTGGAAAAAGTTTCCTAATTAAAGTTATCAGAAGCTACCTAAAGCAAAAAACGGATTCTACTTTGTCTTGTGTGGTTACTGCTCCAACTGGGTTAGCAGCATATAACATAAAAGGAATCACCTTACATCGTTTGCTAATGTTACCAGTGGAGCATGAGAACAAAATACAATTCAACAAGCTAACTGGAGAAGCATCCTTGGAAGTTTCACGAGTATTGAAGAAGATGCAAGTTCTCATTATTGATGAGGTGAGCATGGTATCAAACTTAATGCTTGCCTTCGTGCATTTAAGAATGCAGCAAATTTTGAAGACAGACTATGACGTGTTATTTGGTGGAAAACACGTCATAGTTTTTGGAGATCTTTTGCAACTTACTCCAGTTAAAGGACAACCAGTGTTTAATACTGTGACACATGAAGACACGAAGAAGTCATTGGGAAGCATCGGAAATACAAATATTTGGTCCTTCTTTGAGTACAAGGAACTTACAACTAATATGAGGCAAGCAAACGATGAAGAATATGGAAGTATTCTGAAAGATATCAGAATTGGACTACTCACAGAAGTTGGCAAAAAAGCATTACAGAGTCGGCTGCTACATAATTTATTTCCAAAGGAAGAAATAGTTGCAGAGAAAATATACAAGAATATTGCAGAAAACAAAAGTGTCATCTGCTTAATGCCAACTCTACGTGAATGCTCAATATTTAATGAGGAGCTTTTGAAATTGGAAAAGGAAGAGATCAGGAAATTGGAAGCAGTGGACAAAATTGAGGATGGAAGAATTACTGTCACAGTAACAGGCAAACTGAAAAATAAATTGGACTCACTAGAGAAGAACATCTCCAAAACAGCTGGATTAGAAAAAAATCTATATGTTTGCATGAACTGTAGAGTGTTTTTAAGGAGAAATTTGGATGTTGAGAAAGGTTTAGTTAATGGAGCGATGGGAAGAGTTGTGGGTTTTATTAATTATCAGAAAAAAGAAGGAATTGAATGTTTAAAAATAAAATTTGATCAGATAGATGAAGTTAAAGATATTTGTCGTTGTACAGTTCGTTTTATGCTTGTGAAAGACTTATATGTACGTAGGAAGCAGTTTCCGTTTTCTCTAGCATATGCTGTAACTATTCACAAGTCTCAAGGATTGACTGTAGATTGTGCATTTGTGAACATTGGTTCAACTGTGTTCAAAGAAGGTATGGCATATGTTGCTTTGTCACGAGTCAAAACATTATCAGGTTTATTCATGATAGACTTTGAAGAATCAAAAGTTAGTGCTGATACAAATTGTGTAAAGGAGTATAATAGATTAAGAAGAAGCTATGCTCCTCATTTAGGTCAGTATCCTGTGTTGGAGAAACGTGTAGTTTCTCGTAAAAGGAAAAATGAGAATATCTGTAGTGAAGATGTAGAGAAGAGGAAAAAAAAGAGGAGTGATGTAATTGCAAGCAAAAAGAAAAAGGAAAATGAAGAACAGGTTGTAGGATGTCATTTTGAAAATAGCTCTGGTGTCAACTGCTACGCAAATGTAGTGCTGAATGTTGCATTTTATCTGGAAAGTTTGCAAGAGCAGATAATAGTAAATCAGGGAAAAAGATTCTGTTCAGAGCTGAGTCTCCTTTTTCAAAAGCTGAGTAAAGATAAAACTCAAATAGAAAGTGCTACTGACATTAGAAAACGTTTAGATGTATGTTCAGGACGAACACAGTTTTCTCAAAATGAACAGCAAGATGCACATGAATTTTTGATGTATTTTCTTCAGGTAGTGGAAGAAGAAGGAGTTCCCATTGACATTTTTTTTGGTCTCTCTTATAAATGGGAACATAGTTGTGATAATTGTTATAATATAAGTGGCTCTATTGTTGATAATGAAAGGTTTATTTATTTGACATTGCCAGAGAGTAAAACAGTCACTTTTGCAAAATTAGTTAAAGATGCTAATCATAGCATGAAATGTGGTGAGTGTAATTCTGACATGTTTTCAACATTAATTTTAAAGGAATACGGACAGTATGTAATTTTAATGATGCAACGATGTAGAGCTGATGGTTCAAAATTGGATACTTTAATAAAGAAGTTTACAGGACAGCAATTATCAATTTCAGGAAAAACTTTTGTAACTGTTGCAATAATTTTCCATGATGGACCTACTGTTACTTCTGGACATTACACAGTTTATCTTAAATGTGAAAAAGGCTGGACACTGTGTAATGATTCTCAATTGATTTTCAAACAACGTTTGCCTTTTGATTTAGCAAATTCATATCTAATCTTCCTGAAACCTAAATTTTAGAGAGACTTTGCAAGATCTGGACAAAACAATTTTACCATTTTACTGGATTACCATTGCAATTTTGTAAAAAAAATTTTTTTAAAATTATCATTTGGCCTAATGGAAAGATAACCAATTGTAATGTGGACTTTTTTAATTTTTAATGAAATTTTGAAAAACCAATAATTTTGAGATTATCGGTAACTTCTGCACATTTTATATTTTGGAATGTTATTGGACTGCCATTGGAAATTTTTTCAAAAATGATTTAAAAAATTACTATTTGGCCATGTGGAAAAGTAACCAATTCTATTGTGGACTAAATAAATTAATCAAAAAACTTTCATGAACCAAAATGTTACAGAGAATCTGTGAGATATGGACAAATTAAACTTTAGAATTTTATTGGATTACCGTTGGTAATTTAATCCAAACAAAAATTTAAAATTACTATTTGGCCTAAAGGAAATGAAATCAGATGTTTTTTGGAGTTATTTGAGATATAATATTGTGATTATACTTCTGAAACAAACATATCAGACGGTATTTTAAAGGAATAAGTATTGGTATTAGATGATATTTTTTTACAATATTATGCATTTCTATAATGTTAAGTTTAAGTAAAAAAAGAATCAGGGCTTTTTTAATACAATCTTTGTGATTGGTATTTTTTTTTGCCCGCTGTAAAATGATGAATGCAATTGCTTTCACAATTTATAGTGAAATGCAATATATTCTGAAAACAGCAAAAATAAGGCAAAAATATTTTTTGGGAAAAAATGTAAATATGTGTACTGTATTATAAAAAGTTTTTAAAATATTAATACTTTTTCCTTTTTTTCCAGATAGATATAGAAAATTTACGAAAACTACAAACATTTTTAAAACTATTTTAAAAAAAAGAAATGAATAAATATTTTTTCAGTGAGTATGGTAAGTCAATAATAATAATTGTAGTCTCTCAAGGTCAATGTAATGTCATAAATGATTTTTAGTGTTTTAAAAAAAAAAAAAAAAAAAAAAGTACGCGCACCGGTAAAAAAAAATAAAAAAAAGTTTTTAAAAACATATGTAAAAAAAAGATGAAAGATAAGGTTGGCTCTTAAAAGAACCGTTGTGTTCATGCAGGGACAGAGGAAAGAAAGATTGGGAATATTAGACGGTACGACAACTGTGCTGATCTATTTTACTGTTCACCAGGGAAACACTGGTCTCCCTATAAGTAATTAGATCGTGACAAGTGGCGCACCGTACTTCAACCCTCGCAAACCGAGGGTTAATTTCCAGAGGGCCAGCAAAAGGAGATTCTCCCCCCCACAGATGAAGGGCTCACCTGACCTGCAGAAGAAGGAGTCAGCCCTGCAGATGATGGTCCAGGCTGAGCTGCTGTGGATGTACTGGCTCGTCTTTCTGAAGAGTTACCTCCAAAAAGATGACCATGTGTCCTTCTGTGTACATCCTGGAGGTGTCTCTTCATGGTGTGATTCCCAAAGGAATACTTCCTGTCAGGATTACCTCTAGAAAGTGCACGCTGACACAGCCTGCAAGTAACTAAGGGTGCATTCACCTTTTGCTGGCCTTCAGGAAAAGTAAAATAATCCCAAACATAAGAAGGCTTTTGTTTCCTCGCTCTCTGCCTCAAGACAGTGCTGCTGGTGCTAGCCTCACTCTCAGAAGGGCTCTGCTGTTCTGCCATCGTATCCCAAAGACAAATCAGCTCCTTCTCCCAAGGGATCACAAGCAGAAATGAGGGGAATGGGTGTGGTGTAGGAGAGTTCTAGAACTGAAAGTAGTTTCAACCAATCAAAAGTTGTGTTTCATGATCACATGACCTACCGTACGCTTACGGTACGCTTACGGTACGCTTACGGCAAAAAGTACGCATGCGCGTAAAAAAGACACGCGCTTGCGCGCATGCGCATAACAGTCACTCCCCGACACTTCCGCGTAACGTGCGCGCGTGGCGTAAGCGCGCACGTGTCCCACGCGCAGTACGCGCGGCTACGCAAAGTGCGTAACTATACGCAAGCAGCGTAGAAAGATTACGGACGTTGCGTAAACCGTACGCTTACCGTGAGCTTACGGTACGCGTACTAAAAAAAAATAAAAAAAATAAAAAAAAACTGGAAATAAATTTTACATGTTTATTTTAAAAAATATATAAAAAAAACATATTAAAGAATTTTAAAAATTTAAGCATAGTCTTTATAAAAGGTAAGAAAATTAAATTAAAAATATGTTAGAAAAAATTGAAGAATAAAAAAAAAAATTAGCATTTTAAAAACCTTGCAAATTCACTGAAAAAACCATGGGTTTCAAACACGTTATAGTTAGGAATTAGCATTTAAAAAACCGTACAAATTCACTGAAAAAACCATGGGTTTCACACACGTTATAGTTAGGAATTAGCATTTAAAAAACCTTAGAAATTCAGTGAAAAAACCATAGGTTTCACACATGTTATAGTTAGCTGGACATTTTACTCGTAAAAAACCAATGAAATTGCCCCGTTATAGTTAGTTCAGCTAACTATAACTCGCGCGCCCGCAATGCACTGCTGATGACGTCACATATTACATCACTCATGACATGGTCAGTGACATCACTCATGACATCACTGATGACATCTCAAATGACATCACTGATGACCTCACTGATGACATCATCCTTGTGATAGAGTGGCAGACCTCCTCTCACCCTAATATAACCTTTGATACACACATTCAAAAATAGAGACTAAAATTTTCAAAACAATGGACATACCAATACCAGTTACAACAACCTATTCAGTAATTCTAAGATCCACATAAACATCCACTCATTCACCAACAGTCCAATACAGTCACTCATACATGTACTCACTCATCATATGTACTCATACACCTATACATCCTGTTACACAATGCCACTCATCCACAGAGTTACTCACACACATAGTCACTCATGCTAATAAAGAATCAAACATACATTTACTAGCATATACAGTTATACACACACCACCACACTTACTTCTACAGAAACTTACACATACTTAGTCTTTTAAACAATCACTTATAGAAACACATACTTATTCATACAGGAACTCTTTCAATCTCTCACATATACTCACATATATACACCAATAGTCACATATACTAGTTTTAAACATATGTAGTTACTGATAAAGACACTATTGAGACAGTCATTCACTCACTAACACACCCATACACACACTCATCCACCCATACAGTCCTGCACACATGCTGTGTTCAACACACACAAAGAGTGAATCATTCATTCATGCACCTATGCACTACATAATACCCCCCACCGAACCATACAGACACTCAGACTGATACTCAAAAAACAACTAATAACCTATATAGACACCCATGTAGTTACTCACCAACCCATGCAACCACTTATACACAAAGTGAGAGACTGATACAGATATTTTCATATTTAAACATTACACAGTAAGCCATGTATTCACTATGATACACTTAATCAGTCAGTTACACAATAAATTTTTCAAAAACAAAGCATCCATTTAGACACTTATATACCCATTTATTCTTCCATTGACCTTGAGATATACATATATAAAACATATTTAATTTTCAGAAAAACACACATTCACTGGATGATGTCATCAGTGAGGTCATCAGTGATGTCATTTGAGATGTCATCAGTGATGTCATGAGTGATGTCACTGACCATGTCATGAGTGATGTAATATGTGACGTCATCAGCAGTGCATTGCGGGCGCGCGAGTTATAGTTAGCTGAACTAACTATAACGGGGCAATTTCATTGGTTTTTTACGAGTAAAATGTCCAGCTAACTATAACATGTGTGAAACCTATGGTTTTTTCACTGAATATATATATATATATATATATGTATGTATATATATCACGACCAATGACTCCCCCTCGTAAGAAGAGTCAGGCGCCATTTGGCCCAAGCACCACACTACCGGCCCCACAAGCCCTTCATCCTGCCGCTTTCCATCTCCCTTAGGAAGTCCCGGAGTGGAATCTCGGACCGGAATAAGTCCCAATGCCTGTTACTTCGATGTTGGATCAGCAGCGGCACGGCAGTTTTCCAAGTTCATTGAAAATCACCAAGTTTGCCACTCTGCCTGCCGCACACTTAAGGATGGGGCGCCTTTAGGTGCTTAGTGGCCACGCACCAATACATCACGACCAATGACTCCCCCTCGTAAGAAGAGTCAGGCGCACACACGGGCTTGCAAGAACCAGCAATTTAATGAACTGGGCATGACGCGTTTCGGAGTAGTTCCTTCATCTGACACCCATTACAAACAAACAGTTTTGTCCGTGTTCGATCTTTAAAAGGTGCTTGCTTCACTTCAATTGGCAAAGACCAAGAGGTGGGCGTGGCAGAGATACCGGCACCAGGTAAGTACCTTTACTCCCCTGTGGGTGGCGCTCTCGAACCTGTCAGCATCACCAGTTGGCCCAAGCACCACACTACCGGCCCCACAAGCCATTCATCCTGCCGCTTTCCATCTCCCTCAGGAAGTCCCGGAGTGGAATCTCGGACCGGAATCAGTCCCAATGCATGTTACTTCGATGTTGGATCAGCGGCGGCACAGCAGTTTTCCAAGTTCATTGAAAATCACCAAGTTTGCCACTCTGCCTGCCGCACACTTAAGGATGGGGCACCTTTAGGTGCTTAGTGGCCACGCACCAATACATCACGACCAATGACTCCCCCTCGTAAGAAGAGTCAGGCGCACACACAGGCTTGCAAGAACCGGTAATTTAATAAACTGGGCATGACGCGTTTTGGAGTAGTTCCTTCATCTGACACCCATTACAAACAAACAGTTTTGTCCGTGTTCGATCTTTAAAAGGTGCTTGCTTCACTTCGATTGGCAAAGACCAAGAGGTGGGCGTGCAAAGATACCGGCACCAGGTAAGTACCTTTACTCCCCTGTGGGTGGCGCTCTCAAACCTGTCAGCATCACCAGTTGGCCCAAGCACCACACTACCGGCCTCACAAGCCCTTCACCCTGCCGATTTCCATCTCCCTCAGGAAGTCCCGGAGTGGAATCTCGGACCGGAATCAGTCCCAATGCATGTTACTTCGATGTTGGATCAGCGGCGGCACGAGAGTTTTCCAAGTTCATTGAAAATCACCAAGTTTGCCACTCTGCCTGCCGCACACTTAAGGATGGGGCGCCTTTAGGTGCTTAGTGGCCACGCACCAATACATCATGACCAATGACTCCCCCTCGTAAGAAGAGTCAGGCGCACACACGGGCTTGCAAGAACCAGCAATTTAATGAACTGGGCATGACGCGTTTCGGAGTAGTTCCTTAATCTGACACCCATTACAAACAAACAGTTTTGTCTGTGTTCGATCTTTAAAAGGTGCTTGCTTCACTTCGATTGGCAAAGACCAAGAGGTGGGCGTGGCAAAGATACCGGCACCAGGTAAGTACCTTTACTCCCCTGTGGGTGGCGCTCTCGAACCTGTCAGCATCACCAGTTGGCCCAAGCACCACACTACCGGTCCCACAAGCCCTTCATCCTGCCGCTTTCCATCTCCCTCAGGAAGTCCCGGAGTGGAATCTCGGACCGGAATCAGTCCCAATGCATGTTACTTCGATGTTGGATCAGCGGCGGCATGGCAGTTTTCCAAGTTCATTGAAAATCACCAAGTTTGCCACTCTGCCTGCCGCACACTTAAGGATGGGGCGCCTTTAGGTGCTTAGTGGCCATGCACCAATACATCACGACCAATGACTCCCCCTCGTAAGAAGAGTCAGACGCACACACAGGCTTGCAAAAACCAGCAATTTAATGAACTGGGCATGACGCGTTTCGGAGTAGTTCCTTCATCTGACACCCATTACAAACAAACAGTTTTGTCCGTGTTCGATCTTTAAAAGGTGCTTGCTTCACTTCGATTGGCAAAGACCAAGAGGTGGGCGTGGCAAAGATACCGGCACCAGGTAAGTACCTTTACTCCCCTGTGGGTGGCGCTCTCGAACCTGTCAGCATCACCAGTTGGCCCAAGCACCGCACTACCGGCCCCACAAGCCCCACATATATTACCTACTGGCAATCGCCAGTAGGTAGTTATAGTTAGGACCTATTATCTATAGGAAATACGCAACATTCTATTTGGAATAACTTTGGCGCCGGTTGATGAATCTTCGCGAAATTTTAAAAACTGGTGGGGCGCTCTGGTCCGCTCCTATTCTGAAAGTCTCGGGGTGATTCATCAAGCGGGGGCCGAGAAAAAAGGGGGGTCCCAAAACGTGTTTTCCCCATGCACTTTTCCATAGAAACCTTTAATCGCTGCTGAATGGAATTACACCAAATTTGGCAAAAAGGTAGCCCTTGGTTCAGAGTCATGCCTTTTGGTGTAAATCCCTTCTGTATTTCCTGAGAAAATCAAAAGTAAAATCACATACATATATCTAGGCGGAATCTACCCACATATCTCATCGTGAGATCTGATTGGCTATCAGCACTTCATCCAAGAATTGTTGGCAGCCATCTTGGGACCAATATACACGATAGCACCTCATTAAAAAGTATTGCAGTTAATAGAAGGTTTTAAGACTTTAGTTACGTTATAAATCATTTGTTGATGGTACCATACTCATTTTAGGAATTGTGGTGTGTTCTGAGGTGATTTTACCATGTGAAAAAGCCTTCTGCTGGGATATCATGAATCATGTTTGAGAGAAAACTATTTTCTCATGCTTTTCCCACAGAGGTTTGGAAGGTGATCTATAAGCTAAACTGAGAGCATATTTTCTGTAAATTCACATTATCTTTCTCAGTCATGTGAGAATGAAGTCTGACATTCTCAGTAAAACATGTACATCCAACAAGGGCAGAGACTGTCAGTTGATTCCTTTGTGTTCTACTGCAGCTTCCCAGAGTGTTCTAAAGAACTACTAGAGCACTAACAGTCCTACTTATTACAAACGTATTGCACACCTGAAGCCATCTTGATTGGAAAAAACTCTTAAAACATATAATTTAAAAAGGAACAAAATGAGGGGGTTCATTTTGCCATAGAAAGTATGATTAGTGCTGCAGAAAGAAAAATTAGGGCACATTTTGAGTGACTTATCAAATCCTCTTCTATTTCATTAACAAATTCTGACATGCAGACTGAAACATGCACTTTTAATATCAGCAGCAGACTTCCATGGTGAGCAGTAGCTTTACTACAGTGATCTAATGAGCAACTAGAGTGCTAACATTCAGAATGTATGGCAAATGTGTGACATATCTGAATACCTTCTTGATGGAATCAAAGTACAAAACTGAAAGCATTTCTACTGAAGAGACTGCAGTAAATGAGGAAATTAGGAAACTTCATAACAAATAAATTCCCAAGATGGCCATCAGAGACAAAAAAGCCCAAATGCAGCACAAAATCACCCAGATGTAGCCCACATGTAGCCCAATGACAGAAGTGTGCAAAACACTTTTTATTTTTTGTATTTTTGCTGTTTTATATAGTGCAGACTTGTCAAATATTGGAGTGCTTTACATGAGCATTGGTTACATCACACAAGAACAAATTTATCTTGGTTGTAGACATGGGGAGATTAAGTGATTTGACCAGAATCACAGAATGTCGAGCTGAACCAGAAACTCCAACCTGGTTCCCCAGTTGCAAAGTCTGCAGCTCTGGAAGTAACACCACATCCTCTTCCCTAAGTGCAACATTTAATCAAGTGGTCAACTGGATAAAAAAACATAAAGATAACAAATAATTTAAAAGTGCTTTGTCGCTATTTGAAAACTCAGGAAATATGTCCTCATTTTACTTTTTTAGAGTACTAACCATAATTCTGATGCAAATAAGACCCTCTCATATATGTAATTTCTAAAGGAAAGGCTCTAGGTATTACAGTTTTGATTACATCAAGATGACGTCAGACGTTCACACTTTTGTAATAAATATAGAATGTTAGCAATCTAGTTTTTCATTAGGATACTGTTGAGAGGCAGAGGCCAGGGGCACGGACTCTGAAAATTGAAGGCAGGTAGGAGGGTGCAGAGGCAACAATGTTACCACACTGGGCAGTCAGGAAGGGCAGTGGCAGCACAACAGACTATGGAGGGTAGTGGAAAGGAGGTCAGGGGGTCAGGGGCAACACACCAACAATACAGGACTGGCAAGAGAGGCTGTGGCAATATAATAGACATTGTGGGCAGAAGGAGGGGCAGTGGTAGTACAATCATACATGCCAACAGACCCGATTCAGCCAGGAAACGTCCAATGTTTTTAAGCTCAAATGGGCTTTATTTGATCTGTCTCCTGTCTACAATCTCCTCTTTTTCAATGTAACTCAAAGGGGAAAATCAATACCCCAGTTTTTTTTCAATATCTCCCTCTTACCAAGTTCAAAATGTTCGCAAGTATGGTACATTGGATCATGGAAGGCAGGAGGAATTGGGGTAGGGACATGGGCTCGGATAACAGAGGACAGGAGAGACATGGAGAGGTGCACCAAACTGACCCTACAGGGCAGGCATCAGGGTTTGCAGCAGCACAATACACCACACAGGGCATGCGGGACTGGAGTGCAGCACAACAATCCATAGAAAGCAATAGGGAGGGGACAGGACCATGCACATGGACAACAGAGAACAGAGGGGAAAGAGGCAATGGTAGCTAGCTGACCATAATGGACAGACAGGAGAGAAAGCTGCAGCATAACAGACCATAAAGGCCAGGAGGGACGGATCAGGGCATTACAATGGAACAGACAAGCCAGGAGGGAGGGAATAGGGGTCTGCACACGGAAACAGAGGGCTGGGGGCAAGGGGACAGGGCAGGAGCAGCAAGATGACCATGGAGGTCAGGCAGGATGGGCACTAGAAGCAAGACACACCATGGAGAGCAACAGTGAGACTATGATGGCATACACACAGACCATGGAGGGAAGGTGGGAGGGGGTCAGGGGCAGCTAGCTGACCACACAGGGAAGGTGGGAGTGTCCGTGGCAGCACAGAAGACCATGCATGGCAAGCGGGACGGTTAGTGGCAGCACAATGGCTATGATGGGCAAGAAGGAGGGTGCAGGGGCATGCACAAAGGACCATGGAGGATAGAAGGAAGGGTCAGGACCTGGGCACAGACAAGAGAGTTCAGGGGAAGGGGCCTCACAACAGACCACGCTGGGCAGGCAGGAGGAGCAGTTGCAGCACAACAGACCAGGGAGGGCAGAAGGGTGTGGCAGTAAAATGGACCATGGAGGGCAGGAGGAAGAGGATGGGGCATGGAATGTGGACAGGCAGGGTGGAGGTGGCAGGGACAGGTTACAGTCATCTGACAATGCTTAGCAGGTGGGAGGGGAGTGGCAGCTCAACAGAACACTCAGAGTAGATAGGAGTGGCAGGTCCATGGAACATGGTGGGCAAAAAGGATGGAGTAGGGACATGCACAAAGACACCAGAGGGCAGGGGGAAGGAGAATAGGGGCAGCAAGCTAAGCACAGAGGCTAAGCAGGAGGTCAATGATGGGGCATAGAATTGGGCAATGGAGGGCAGGAGGAGTGGACTGGTACATCATGCTAAATGGAGGGCAGTGGCAGCACATCAAACCATGCATGGCAGGAGGGAGGAGGCTAGTCCATGGATTCAGACAACAGAGGATAGGGAGGAGGTGGATGGGGTAGCAAGCTAACTGTTCAGAGAACGCGGGAAGGCCAGTGGCAGAACAACAGCCACAAAGGGCTGTAGTAAGGGAGCAGGGACAAGGACTTGGACAATGGATGGCTTGGAGGAGGGAAGGCAGGAGCAGCAAGCTTGGGTGGGGTCAGCACAATGCCAGGCCCTGCTTCCAACCCCCCAACATTCATTGTGATATGCATCTTACTTAATGTAAAAAAAACTAGAAATTTGCTAAAAAAAAACAAAGATTACAGGGACAGTATAGTTAGACTCAGATTTCACTCATACACAACCAGTGAAATTCAGCAGTTATAGTTACCTGAGCTAACTATAACTAACGCCCCCACAATGTACTGCTAATGACCTCAGACATTACATCATTCATGACATGGGCAGTTACATCACTCATGACATCACCCATGACATCTCAAAGGAGCTGTGAATGGAATGGAACTATAATCGCTAGAACTTTATTTAGGGATAGTGTGTGTATATTAACACACCTTTCTTTCCTTTTCTTTCGTGTAAGAACCGTTATAACACGCAACATGCCCAGATTAATATGGCCGATAGCCTTTCACTTCAAAGTAATGGTAGTCCATTGTTTATGTTGATGTTTGCAATTCTAAGTATGTTTATTACGAATAAGTCACGTTGATGAACATACAGGTATGGCGGTCACGGGGCAAGATATGCTGAAATGACATTGTGTGCATATTAACACTTGTTTTCTTTTCTTTATTGTATCAATTCCTACATTTTCATATCGTGACCAGGCCAATATGGCCGCCAGCTTTTTGGATTAAAGTAATGCACTGCTGATGACGTCACATATTACATCACTCATGACATGGTCAGTGACATCACTGATGACTTCACTGATGACGTCTCAAATGACATCACTGATGACATCATCTACGTCATCATCTGATGCACCTCTGCACACCCTAAAATACAGACTACCATTCTCGAAACCATAGACACACCAATACTAGTACAGCTACAATATTCTGTGCACTATGCATGCAGACCTCTAATCAGCTACATAGCGTTGATACAGTCTTTTAAATACTCAGTTAGTACCTATGCAGTCTAGGAATCCTTCTGTCTGTCACATGCACTTCTCAATTCAACCATCAAGCACTATCTACGAATCCTATCACTCTGCCAATACCTAAGCACTAATAAATTTAGCATGCACTCTCTTTGCAGCACTGAAATTACTCCAGTTATTAGTCATATACTTAAGGAATGGCCTAGCCACTAACACAAGTGCATGTACAATATTCTGTACACTATGCATGCAGACTTCTAACCAGCTACATACTATTGATACGCTCTTCTAAATACCCAGTTAGTACCTATGTAGTCTAGGAATCCATCTGTCTGTCCCATGCACTTCTCCATTCACCCATCCAGCACTATCTACGAATCCTATCACTCCACCAATACCTAAGCACTTATAAATTCAGCACGCACTTTCTTTGCAACACTGAAATTACTCCAGCTATTAGTCTTATACTTAAGGAATGGCGTAGTCAAAAACACAAGTGCAGGTACAATATTTTGTACACTATGCTTGCACACCTCTAACCAGCTACAAACTATTGATACGCTCTTCTAAATACCCAGTTAGTACCTATGCAGTGTAGGAATCCTCTTGTCTGCCCCATGCATTTCTCCAATCACCCATCCAGCACTATCTACTTATCCTATTACTCCACCAATACCTAAGCACTTATAAATTCACTATACACTCTGTTTGTAATACTATAATTATTCTAGTTACTAGTCATGAACTTATGGAATGGCCTAGCTACTAACACAAGTACATCTATAATATTTTGTGCACTATCCAAGCAGACCTCTAACTAGCTACATACTATTGGTACACTCTTCTAAATACCCAGTTACTACTCATGCAGTGTAGGAATCGTCCAGTCTGTCCCATGCACTTCTCTAATCACTTAACTACCACTATCTACTTATCCTATCACTCCACAAATAAGCAAGCACTTATAAATTAAGTGTTAACTCTGTTTGCAGCACTGTCATCATTCCAGTTACTAGTGGTATTCTTATAAAATGACCTAGGCACCAACACAAGTACACATAAAATATTTTGTGCATAATCCTTACAAATCTCTAAGCAGATACATACTATTGGTCCACTCCATTAAATACTGAAGTAGTACCCATGCAGCGTAGGATACCTCCTGTCAGTCTCATGCAATTCTTCAATTAGCCATTCAGCACTATGTTCTTATTGTATCAGTCTACCAATACATAAGCACTTATGGGGCACATTTACAAGCACCCTGAGCAACCAGTACGTCACTTTTTGTAACGTAGTGATGGCGCCAGGCACTCCTTCATATTTACAAGGAGAGGAAAAGCCACCCTGTGTGGTTTTTCCTCTCCTTGTAAATACGACCCCTTCATACACAGAACTTTGCATTGAAGGGGCGTCCCATAGGTGTTGCTGTGGGTGTTCCCACGCAATACCCATAGAACAAGACACATCTCCAGATTTATGAGAAATTGTAAATCTGGAGATGTGTGTGAATGCTGCTCCATCCTAGAGTTGGTGTAGCAAGGCGCAACGAGGAGAATTGCTTTCATTTCTCCTCATTTTATCCTCTTTCAATGCATGCTGCATTCCACAGCATACATTGAAAGAGGAAAATGCCTTTACTGATTGTTTTTGTGCAGGAAGGTGTCCCTTCCTACACAAAAACAATCTCCACACGACACAGACATCCTTGCACCATGGTGCAAGGGTGCCTGTGTCACTGCATGGCTGCAGTTTGCGCAGCAGTGCAGAGGGAAGCACAGAGTTGCAACATATTCATGTACATATGTCACATCCCTGTGTTTCGGAAGTGCCACAGTGCAGTGCAGCTAAAGAGCTTGCAGTGTCACGCTGCAGTATTCCCTCATAAATCTTCACCTATAAATTCACCATACACTGCTAATGCATTCTTTCAGTCAATCATGCTGTATACATATATTCAACCAAACTTTCACACATTACCTTGCAATTATAGTTCTTTCTTTAACCAGATAAGGTAGTTCTGATAAGAACTTTTTCTTCTTTTTTCTTTTGTATTATTTTTTTTTTTAACAATTTTGTATTTTTTTGTGTTTTCTCAAAAAATGAACAAAAAAAAGAACGAATAAAACAGGAAACATTTGGAATTATTTATTATTCCAAAAACAAAAAAATTAACAACGATGGTTGCGTTGCGCAGCACAAACTGCAACCACTGACTGTTCACCGAAGCATATAAGTTTCTTACACTTCACGCAGTGTTGCTCGAGAAAGGCGAATTCTGGCTCCAGATGTACTTGCCACAGCAGGTGAGGGGTTCAAAGCAGCTCGCCTCATTTCCTCCCGAGCAAGATTGAGAGGTTGTGTGGTCCGGAAATGCTTGTACATAGAAGCAGTGCCACAAGAGTATTTTTTTTCACTGCCTCGTGACAGGACTCGGTCACAAATTTTGCATGTCACCTTTCTCGCATTTACTTTCTTCTCTCCAGGTGGAAAAGTGAAGAATTTCCACACAACAGATTCCAGCCTCTGTGGACATGGTGCCTCCTGCAAGAATTCTTCTTCAGAAGATACTTCCTCCTGCTGCGGCTGCTGTCCAGATGCCATTTTGTTTGATATTTTTTGAAAAACACCAAAAAAAAGCAAAAAGGTTTCTTGTAGGAAAAGAGATGTCTCTCTAAAGATGCTCCAACAAGAATGATTACAATGGGTGGGGTCCTTCAATAGTTACAGTGGGAAATGTTATGAACCAATTAAATCTTTTTTTTTAGGTCACATGGGATCCGCGAAATCTGCGCTCACGAAGCATGCACCTGATGCAACTTCGCGAAAAATAAGTTTATTATAAGTACAAAAGTATTATTTTTATGAATATCTTAGATAGTCTCTTGCCCTAATATGTATATTAAACACACATACATATCATTTTAGAACATAACATTTTTTTGCGGGAGTTTCGCACCCAGCGCGCCCCAGCACATAGATGACATCACGCGGGACCCACCACCACACAAGCGTCGCGTACCGTAATGCGCATGTGTCACGAATGCGCAGGAGCAGGAGTCGCGGACTGGTCGCATACCAATTGTGCACATCACGTAATATTAAATGCATATGATGTAACTGAAAAACACGCAGCCGTCGCACACTGTACGCAGATCCTTCACGACGTTTCTAAAATGGTGGCTACAATCCGCGCACCCACCGTGATGTTTACGCTTTAGGTGCGTGACTCCGAAAAAAGTTTGGACATTTTTTTTTAAAAGAAAATAATATAAATATATTAAAATAAAAAAATAAAACAAAAAAATTGAACAATATTTCAGTTTTAATTTTTTGTAACATTTTTTGCAATTTTCAGAAAAATATATGTTATTTAATGAATAAAATATTTATAAATAAACGGTTAAAATACTGTCGAAAATCAGTACAAAAAAATAGGTATAACTACTATTACACTTAAAATTTAGCATTAATAAAACCTTTGAAATTCACTGAAAAAACCATAGGTTTCAGAGACGTTATAGTTAGAAATTAGCATTTAAAAAACCTTAGAAATTCACAGAAAAAAACATAGGTTTCAGGGGTGTTATAGTTAGCTGGACATTTCACTCGTACAAAACCATAGAAATTCCTCCGTTATAGTTAGTTCTGCTAACTATAATTCGCGCACCCGCAATGCACTGCTGATGATGTCACATATTACATCATTCTTGACATGGTCAGTGATATCACTGATGACATCACTGATGACATCTCAAATGTCATCACTGATGACATTATCCATGTGACAATCTGATACACCTCATCATACACTAGTATAACCTTTCATCACTCACTGTAAAATACAGAGTACCATATTTGAAACCATTGACACACAAATACCAGTTACTACGTACCCACTCACTGATTCCTAATTCTACACACACAACTATCCATTCAACAACAGAATCACTTATACATGCAGTCACTAATTAATAGAACACTATTTATACACATATATAGACATTGACACATCAGCAGTCATCTTAGTTGGTTATGCAGTCATCCTACTCACTCATGAAAAAAATTAATCACACTTACATTTACTCACTTACACAATTATACACACAACACCTCATTTATTCAAACACATGGTAACTCATAGTTAATATGTTAAAGAATCACCATTACAATTATACACTCATTCATATAGTTACTCTCACAATCACAAACTCTTATATATACTTATTTACTTACACCAACTCTCATGTACAATACCTTTTATTTTTTTAAACATATATTCGCTCACCAACACACAAATAAATACACTCAGTCACCCAAACAACTGTTTCCACATGCACTCTTAAACCTATACACATAGTCAATCAACCATTCACACATCTATGCATAGAGTTACACACACCCCATCCAACCACACACAAACTCAGTGTCCCATACAAATACTCACCCAACTAATCAATAACTAATATACACACTCATTTAGTTAGAGACAAACTGATGCAGCATGTTATACAACAACAGAGACAGTGATGCACACATTCACATAGTTTAGTTACTAATCCATGTATTAAGTGAGACTCTTTTAAGTACTCACTTAAACAGACAGTCAGACAGCTACTAAATCCTCCATCCAGACAGTTATATATCCACTCAATCTTCAATACAGATTGGTATATGTATAATACAAATTTAAATTTCAAACTAAACCGCATTCACTGGATGGTGTCATCAGTGATGTCATCAGTGATGTCATTTGAGATGTCATCAGTGACGTCATCAGTGATCTCACTGACCATGTCATGAATGATGTAATATGTGATATCATCAGCAGTTCATTGCGGCCGCGCAAGTTATAGTTAGCAGAACTAACTATAATGGAGGCATTTCTATGGTTTTGTATGAGTGAAATGTCCAGCTAACTATAACACCCCTGAAACCTATGTTTTTTTCTGTTCTGTGAATATATATATATATATATATTCACTGAAAAAACCATAGGTTTCAGGGGTGTTATAGTTAGCTGGACTTTTCACTTGTACAAAACCATTGAAATTCCCCCGTTATAGTTAGTTCAGCTAACTATAACTCGCGCGCCCGCAATGCACTGCTGATGACGTCACATATTACATCACTCATGACATGGTCAGTGACATCACTCATGACATCACTGATGACATCTCAAATGACATCACTGATGACATCACTGATGACATCATCCAGTGAATGTGTGTTTTTCTGAAAATTAAATATGTTTTATATATGTATATCTCAAGGTCGATGGAAGAATAAATGGGTATATAAGTGTCTAAATGGATGATTTGTTTTTGAAAAATTGATTGTGTAACTGACTGATTAAGTGTATCATAGTGAATACATGGCTTAGTGAGTAATGTTTAAATATGTAAATATCTGTATCAGTCTCTCACTTTGTGTATAAGTGGCTGCATGGGTTGGTGAGTAGCTACATGGGTGTCTATATAGGTTATTAGTTGTTTTTTTGAGTATCAGTCTGAGTGTCTGCATGGTTCGGTGGGGGGTATTACGTAGTGCATAGGTGCATGAATGAGTGACTCACTGTTTGTATGTGTTGAACACAGCATGTGTGCAGGACTGTATGGGTGGATGAGTGTGTGTATGGGTGTGTTAGTGAGTGAATGACTGTCTCAATAGTGTCTTTATGAGTAACTACATATGTTTTAAACTAGTATATGTGACTATTGGTGTATATATGTGAGTATATGTGAGAGTGAGAGATTGAAAGAGTTCCTGTATGAATAAGTATGTGTTTCTATAAGTGATTGTTTAAAAGACTAAGTATGTGTAAGTTTCCGTAGAAGTAAGTATGGTGGTGTGTGTATAACTGTATATGCAAGTAAATGTATGTTTGATTCTTTATTAGCATGAGTGACTGTGTGTGTGAGTAACTCTATGGATGAGTGGCATTGTGTAACAGGATGTATAGGTGTATGAGTACATATGATGAGTGAGTACATGTATGAGTGACTGTATTGGACTGTTGGTGAATGAGTGGATGTGTATGTGGATCTTAGAATTACTGAAGAGGTTGTTGTAACTGGTATTGGTATGTCCATTGTTTTGAAAATTTTAGTCTCTATTTTTGAATGTGTGTATCAAAGGTTATATCAGGGTGAGAGGAGGTCTGCCACTCTATCACAAGGATGATGTCATCAGTGATGTCATCAGTGATGTCATTTGAGATGTCATCAGTGATGTCATGAGTGATGTCACTGACCATGTCATGAGTGATGTAATATGTGACGTCATCAGCAGTGCATTGCGGGCGCGCGAGTTATAGTTAGCTGAACTAACTATAACGGGGGAATTTCAATGGTTTTGTACAAGTGAAAAGTCCAGCTAACTATAACACCCCTGAAACCTATGGTTTTTTCAGTGAATTTCTGAGGTTTTTTAAATGCTAATTCCTAACTATAACGTGCCTGAAACCTATGGTTTTTTCTGTGAATTTCAAAGGTTTTTTAAATGCTAATTTCTAACTATGCCTACAGAGATAGGACATGTGAAGAAAGAAGAAAAAATGCACAGAAAGAAACAAAAGAAGTGCAGAAAGAAGCAACA
Organism: Triturus cristatus; assembly: GCF_964204655.1. Classification (NCBI taxonomy): domain Eukaryota; kingdom Metazoa; phylum Chordata; class Amphibia; order Caudata; family Salamandridae; genus Triturus; species Triturus cristatus. The sequence goes on along the minus strand of NC_140591.1, from coordinate 1,074,904,712 downwards.
GAAGTCCTCAAATACGAAGATAAGTGCAGGAAGAAGGATAACGTGCAGAAAGAACAAAAAGAAGAGCAGAAAGAAGCCTTGTTGCAAAATCATCCTGTACCCTCAACTTTTTCAGACGGATACTGGTGGTAACTGAGTCTGACTAACCAGTCCTAGAGCCAGTGCTATGTTAAAAGACACTTAGAATACAGTGAAAACACCTACATACTCTAGGGAACATTATGCGTTGGGGTCCCCCTGTGATTAGCATGACCTCCTCTGTAAGCCCCTAGTGTATAATAGGGCATGGGGATTAATACTACCTCTTAAAACAGGCCACAGGGCGTTTTTGCACACGTTAACTCAGGCCCCGTCCCCTCCCTTCACCACTGTGTAAACACGCCCTGTGTCCATTTTTAGTTGGGAGATTAAGTTCATTTGAATCCTGAGGGTCCCTAGGGTCCAACTAGCCCACTAGGTACCTCCAGTAAGTGCCACAGAGCTGCGTTGCAGAGAGGTGTAAAAAGTGGCACGGCCTGGACCACCTCTCTGCAATGCAGCTCAGTGGCGCTTACTGGAAGCACTTGGTGGGCTAGTTAGCCCCCAGGGGCCCTCAGTATTGAAGGGAAATTATATCCCCAATTTAAAACGTGCCATAGTGCGTGTTTGCACACGTCACCTCAGGCCCCGTCCCCTCCCTTCACCACTGTGTAAACGCGCCCTGTGGCTGTTCTAAGTTGAGAGATTAAGTCCCCCTGAATCCTAAGGGTCCCTAGGGTCAAACTAGACCACTAGGTACCTCCAGTAAGCGCCACAGAGCTGCGTTGCAGAGAGGTGTAAAAAGGGGCTTGGCCTCAGAACACCTGGCTGCAGCGCAGCTCCCTGGCGCATACTGGAGATGCCTGTTGGGGGCGCGTTTGCAGAGTGCTGCACGGAGGGGGCATGGCCTCCGGCACGATGCCAGTCTTTTATTTATTTTAGTTTTTTAAGAAGGGGGGCTGTTTGGTTCCCCTTCTTATTCTAATTTATTGGCCCTGATGACCCCATCCCCCAGGGCCAGTCTCCTAATTATATTTTTTTGACCCCAATCCCCAGGGCCGGCCACTGTTTTTTATTATTTTAAAAAAATATATATTTATAGACACACCTAGGACATGCTGGACAAACCGTACGTACCTATCACCATGACGATTTGCGTGATATTCATTAAAAGGCGACTATGCATGCAATGAATCCACGTGGAATGTATTTACACCACTAGTGAAGCTCTGACATGTCTGATGCCCTACCGTGCCTAATCCTGGTAGACACCCTTGTCGTTTATTTATACAAACATGGGTAGCTATTGACGGGCACATTTAATACACATGCACACCAAGCCATTCAAAGGGGATTCGACAAAAATTCGACCAAAACTATGCAAGAAACCCCCCTCACGGTTAATAAAACACACATCCACTGCCGGATGTGTAATACTTTTTATTTTACTCTCTGGAAAGGGGACGAACATCACTTGAGAGTCACAGCGTGCTCCTGACAGAGCCCAATGCTGTGTTACACCCACCATTGCCTGCCGAGTGCCACACACCTCTGTGTTGTATTCCACTAGCTAGTGCATATGCTATGACACTCTCTAGCCCATGTGCACTGTAACACCACCCCGTGAATATGTCATGCCACACTTGTCTTCGCACGGGTTATATTGTCCCATCTAACGTGCCTTTCTCGATGCCTATGTTATAACGCACAGTGCTATGCCATACATATTACAATCTGGGATCCATATCTTTGTCACAGTGCATATGCAACGTTACACTCCCCAGCACATATTTTATATTACAACTTTAGAGACTAGTTAGGTTACACAACACTGCCCTGTGCATATTACACTCCAAGGCGCATATCGCATAGCACGCGCTAGTGCCTGTGCTATCTCGCGCTCTCCAATGAATCTGTCATTGCGCACAATGTATTGCATATTATATTTCACGCCCGGTTCATCTTATATCACACTTTTTGGTGCATAGTTTATACCATACACTATATCTAGTTTTCATTTTCAATCGTGCTCTCAGGACTATGTTCTATATAACACTGTGTTCACCTACCCTTTTCACGGGCATTACATTTTGCGATAGGGGGTGGAGGGTCAGGGGGTGTTTCTGCCAAGTGAGCCCGGAGTCACAGTCACAAACGTCCTCTTCTTCCTGAATAAAAGTGAGATTATGCTGCATACTTGTTCATATTTTAAGTAGTTCGCACAGACACAATGTTTTAAAAACAATAAAGTTCCTAATACCCGCCTTCTCTGAACAGTTAGCTTGCTGCCCCATCCCCTTCCTCCCTATCCTCTGTTGTGTGAATCCATGGACTAGCCTCCTCCCTCCTGCCATGCATGGTCTGATGTGCTGCCACTGCCCTCAATTTAGTATGATGTACCAGTCCACTCCTCCTGCCCTCCATTGCCCAATTCTATGCCCCATCATTGACCTCCTGCTTAAACTCTGTGCTTAGCTTGCTGCCCCTATTCTCCTTCCCCCTGCCCTCCGATGTCTTTGTGCATGCCCCTGCTCCATCCTTTTTGCCCACCATGTCCCATGGACCTGCCACTCCTATCTACTCTGAGTGTTCTGTTGAGCTGCCACTCCCCTCCCACCTGCCTAGCATTGTCAGATGACTGTAACCTGTCCCTGCCACCTCCACCCTGCCTGTCCACATGCCATGCCCCTATCCTCTTCCTCCTGTCCTACATGGTCCATTGTACTGCCACACCCTTCTGCCCTCCCTGGTCTGTTGTGCTGCAACTGCTCCTCCTGCCTGCCCCGTGTGGTCTGTTGTGAGGTCCCTTCCCCTGAACTTTCTTGTCTGTGCACAGGTCCTGACCCTCCCTTCTATCCTCCATCGTCCTTTGTGCATGCCCCTCCACCCTCCTTCTTGCCCATCATAGCCATTGTGCTGCCACTAACCCTCCCACTTGCCATGCATGGTCTTCTGTGCTGCCATGGCCCCTCCCACCTTCCCTGTGTGGTCAGTTAGCTGCCCCTGACCCCCTCCCACCTTCCCTCCATGGTCTGTGTGTATGCCATCACAGTCTCACTGTTGCTCTTCATGGTGTGTATTGCTTCTAGTGCCCATCCTGCCTGACCTCCATGGCTATCTTGCTGCTCCTGCCCTGCCCCCTTGCCCCCAGCCCTACTCCCTCCCTCCTGGCTTGTCTGTTCCATTGTAATGCCCCTGATCCGTCCCTCCTGCCCTTTATGGTCTGTTATGCTGCAGCTTTCTCTCCTGTCTGTCCATTATGGTCAGCTAGCTACCATTGCCTCTTGCCCCTCTGTTCTCTGTTGTCCATGTGCATGGTCCTGTCCCCTCCCTCTTGCTTTCTATGGATTGTTGTGCTGCACTCCCGTCCTGCATGCCCTGTGTGGTGTATTGTGCTGCTGCAAACCCTGATGCCTGCCCTGCAGGGTCAGTTTGGTGCACCTCTCCATGTCCCTCCTGTCCTCTGTTATCCAAGTCCATGTCCCTATACCATTTCCTTCCATGATCCAATGTACCATACTTGCGAACATTTTGAACTTGGTAAGAGGGAGATTTTGTAAAAAAACTGGGGTATTGATTTTCCCCTTTGAGTTACATTGAAAAAGAGGATATTGTAGACAGGAGACAGATCAAATAAAGCCCATTTGAGCTTAAAAACATTGGACGTTTCCTGGCTGAATCGGGTCTGTTGGCATGTATGGTTGTACTACCATTGCCTCTTCCTTCTGCCCACAATGGTCTATTACATTGCCACAGCCTTGAAGGAGGGTAGATTTTGTATCACAGGGGGCCCCTGGCCCGTTCTGTCCACACCTGAAGTATGAGACCCTTGTCCTTGCCCTGCCAGCTGCATTTGTAGGCTGTATTAAATTGACCAGCGGGTCCTGTGTTGCTATATAATTATCCTGAGACATCCTTACCACTCAGCCAGCATAAAACCCCTGTGTAGGCCCTTCTGTTCAATATGTAGGCCTCTTTGTTAAATTGACCATAGCTCTGCAATTTTAGTGTATAGCAGTCTGAAGGCAGGTCTGCGAGGCCTTCTGATCCAAACTAGTAGCCCCCACCCTACCCGAGTGCTCCGTGCTCGGTATCAAAGTTCAACATCCCCCTGAAGCTGTCGACATACAGTAGGCTGCATCCTGGACTGGTACTTGCTTCCTGGGCAGGTTTCCCGCTTTTAAGGAAGTGGCAACCGCAGAGCGTCAAGTTAGGAGAACTGAGGAGATTTTATACATGAATATATTGAATTCCCGTACAATACCCATTATTTTCTGTTTGCTCTATGGAACTTACGATAAGCGATTGGCCTGAGAGACTGACCTTTTCACCCAGTCCATTGTCAGCATTAAGTGGGTAAATGACGAAATGTCTGGTAAAATCTGCAGACGAAGCTTTTGGGTAGCATACGTAGGTAGATGTAGCGTGCAAAGGAGCCCACAAAATGATATAAAAAGGGAGCACCCACAGATATCGACGGACTACCTCGCCGTCTGTATGTAGGTTAACAGGCAGTGCAGGTTTTCCCCAAGAGCTGGGAGCTCTTGTCTTCCTTTGCTTAAAATGTCTTGCTCTGCTTTGCTTGAAGTATCTTATTCTATTTTACCTATATGAAATGTCATGTTATGTTTAACCATTGTTCTCTTTACTTTTGCATTTAAAAGATTTTGTATTGTAATTGCAGGAATGCTTGCTCTAAGAGTAAACGTGAGTGTTCCTAGGTAACATTTTCCTTGGTGTAACTTGTTTCTCATGATGCATTTATAGATGTGTTTTCTCTCTCTCTCTGTCAGTACATTAATTGAGATACAGAGAATATTATGACAGCTGTATGATTATCTGGATTCTGTATTTTGTACATTATGTCTCTATTCTGCGGTTTCTTTGAAGTTGCATCTTCTCATTAAACTGCCATTGTATTCTGCCTCCAATTCCATGTCTCATATGTCTGTTTTCTTCATTTTTGGAGCAAGCGTTCCTAGGCACCCCGGCTCAAATTAAGGTGCCCCTTTTGTCCCTGACTCACTCTCCTGCTCAGTTCTGTGGTGGCTCCCGGGGATCTGGGGACCGCCCCTAGCTTCCTTGACCCGTAATAGATCTTCCCTCCAACAGCCTCTCTTGCAAGTCCTGTATTGTTGGTTTGTTGCCCCTGCCCCCCTTTCCACTGCCCTCCATAGTCTGTTGTGCTTCCACGGCCCTTCCTGCCTGCTCAGTGTGGTTAAATTGTTGCCTTTGCACCCTCCTACCTGCCTTCAATTTTCAGAGTCCGTGCCCCTGGCCTCTGCCTCTCAACAGTATCCTAATGAACAACTAGATTGCTAACATTCTATATTTATTACAAAAGTGTGGAACGCCTGACATCATCTTGATGTAATCAAAACTGTAATACCTAGAGCATTTCCTTTAGAAATTACATATATGAGAGGGTCTTATTGGCATCAAAATTATGGTTAGTGCTCTAAAAGACTAAAATAAGGACATATTTTCTGAGTTTTCAAATAGCGACAAAGCACTTTTAAATTATTTGTTATCTTTATGTTTTTTTATCCAGTTGACCACTTGATTAAATGTTGCACTTAGGGGAGAGGATGTGGTGTTACTTCCAGAACTGCAGACTTTGCAACTGGGGAACCAGGTTGAAGTTTCTGCTTCAGCTCGACATTCTGTGATTCTGGTCAAATCACTTAGTCTCCCCATGTCTACAACCAAAATGAATTTGTTCTTGTGTGATGTAACCAATGCTCATGTAAAGCACTCCAATACCTGACAAGTCTGCACTATATAACACTGCAAAAACACAAAATAATAAGTGTTTTGCACACTTCTGTCATTGGGCTATATTTGGGCTACATCTGGGTGATTTTGGGCTACATTTGGGCTCTTTTGTCTCCGGTGGCCATCTTGGGAGATTTATTTGTTATGAAGTTTCCTAATTTCCTCATGTACTGCAGTCTCCTCAGTAGGAAATGCTTTCAGTTTTTTACTTTGATTCCATCATGAAGGTATTCAGATATGTCACACATTTGCCATAAATTCTGAATGTTAGCACTCTAGTTGCTCATTAGATCACTGTAGTAAAACTACTGCACCATGGAAGTCTGCTCCTGGTATTAAAAGTGCATGTTTCAGTCTGCATGTCAGAATTTTTTAATGAAATAGAAGAGGATTTGAGAAGTCACTCAAAATGTGCCCTCATTTTCTTTCTTCAGCATTAATCATAATTTCTATGGCAAAATGAACCTCCTCATTGTGTTCCTTTTTAAATTAAATGTTTTAAGTGTTACCAGTTTATTCCAATCAAGATGGCTTCAGGTGTGCCATACTTTTGTCATAATGAAGACAGTAAGCGCTCTAGTTGTTTTTAAGAACATTCTGGGACATTCTGTCATTGGGCTATACTTGGGCTACATCTGGGTGATATTTGGGCTACATTTGGGCTCTTTTGTCTCTGGTGGCCATCTTGGGAGACTTATTTGTTATGAAGTTTCCTAATTTCCTCATTTACTGCAGTCTCCTCAGTAGGAAATACTTTCAGTTTTTTACTTTGATTCCATCAAGAAGGCATTCAGATGTGTCACACATTTGCCATAAATTCAGAATGTTAGCACTCTTTTTGCTCATTAGATCACTGTAGTAAAGCTACTGCTCACCAGGGAAAACTGCTGCTGGTATTGAAAGTGCATGTTTCAGTCTGCATGTCAGAATTTTTTAATGAAATAGAAGAGGATTTGAGAAGTCACTCAAAATGTGCCCTAATTTTTCTTTCTGCAGCACTAATCATACTTTTTATGGAAAAATGAACCCCCTCATTTTGTTCCTTTTTAAATTAAATGTTTTAAGAGTTACCACTTTAATCCAAGCAAGATGGCTTCAGGTGTGCCATACGTTTATCATAAGTAGGACTGTTAACGCTCTAGTAGTTCTTTGGAACACTCTGGGAAGCTGCAGTAGAACACAAAGGAATCAACTGACAGTCTCTGCCCTTGTTGGATGTACATGTTTTACTGAGAATGTCAGACTTCATTCTCACATGACTGAGAAAGATAATGTGAATTTACAGAAAATAAGCTCTCAGTTTAGCCTATAGATCACCTTCCAAACCTCTGTGGTAAAAGCATGAGAAAATATTTTTCTCTCAATCATGATATCCCAGCAGAAGGCTTTTTCACATGGTGAAATCACCTTAGAACATACCACAATTCCTAAAATGAGTATGGTACCATCAACAAATGATTTATAATGTAACTAAAGTCTTAAAACCTTCTATTAACTGCAATGCTTTTTAATGAGGTGCTATCATGTATATTGGTCCCAAGATGGCTGCCAACACTTCTTGGATGAAGTGCTGACAGCCAATCAGATCTCAGGATGAGATGTGTGGTTAGGCTCCGCCCACATATATATATGCTTTTAAATGCTATTTTCTCAGGAAATACTGAACAGATTATGGCTACCTCTCTGCCAAATTTCAAGTAATTCTGTTCAGCCGTTCGGGCTGTAGCTGTGTCTAAAGGTCCTATGGAAAAATGCATGGGGAAAACGCGTTTTGGGACCCCCCTTTTTTCTCGGCCCCTGCTTGACGAATCCCCCCGAGACTTTCAGGGTAGGAGCGGAGCGTAGCGCCCCACCTATTTTGAAAATTTCGCGAGGATTCGTCGACCGGCGCCAAAGTTATTCCAAATAGAATGATGCGGATTTCCTATGGAAACAGGGTCCTAACTATAACTACCTACTGGCGACCGCCAGTAGGTAATATATATATATATATATATATTCAGTGAAAAAACCATAGGTTTCACACATGTTATAGTTAGCTGGACATTTTACTCGTAAAAAACCAATGAAATTGCCCCGTTATAGTTAGTTCAGCTAACTATAACTCGCGCGCCCGCAATGCACTGCTGATGACGTCACATATTACATCACTCATGACATGGTCAGTGACATCACTCATGACATCACTGATGACATCTCAAATGACATCACTGATGACATCACTGATGACATCATCCTTGTGATAGAGTGGTAGACCTCCTCTCACCCTAATATAACCTTTGACACACACATTCAAAAATAGAGACTAAAATTTTCAAAACAATGGACATACCAATACCAGTTACAACAACCTCTTCAGTAATTCTAAGATCCACATACACATCCACTCATTCACCAACAGTCCAATACAGTCACTCATACATGTACTCACTCATCATATGTACTCATACACCTATACATCCTGTTACACAATGCCACTCATGCATAGAGTTACTCACACACATAGTCACTCGTGCTAATAAAGAATCAAACATACATTTACTTGCATATACAGTTATACACACACCACCATACTTACTTCTACGGAAACTTACACATACTTAGTCTTTTAAACAATCACTTATAGAAACACATACTTATTCATACAGGAACTCTTCCAATCTCTCACCCTTGCATATACTCACATATATACACCAATAGTCACATATACTAGTTTTAAACATATGTAGTTACTCATAAAGACACTATTGAGACAGTCATTCACTCACTAACACACCCATACACACACTCATCCACCCATGCAGTCCTGCACACATGCTGTCTTCAACACACACAAACAGTGAGTCACTCATTCATGCACCTATGCACTACGTAATACCCCCCACCGAACCATGCAGACACTCAGACTGATACTCAAAAAACCAACTAATAACCTATATAGTCACCCATGTAGCTACTCACCAACCCATGCAGCCACTTATACACAAAGTGAGAGACTGATACAGATATATACATATTTAAACATTCCTCACTAAGCCATGTATTCACTAAGATACACTTAATCAGTCAGTTAAACAATCAATTTTTCAAAAACAAATCATCCATTTAGACACTTATATACCCATTTATTCTTCCATCGACCTTGAGATATACATATATAAAACATATTTAATTTTCAGAAAAACACACATTCACTGGATGATGTCATCAGTGATGTCATCAGTGATGTCATTTGAGATGTCATCAGTGATGTCATGAGTGATGTCGCTGACCATGTCATGAGTGATGTAATATGTGACGTCATCAGCAGTGCATTGCGGGCGCGCGAGTTATAGTTAGCTGAACTAACTATAACGGGGCAATTTCATTGGTTTTTTACGAGTAAAATGTCCAGCTAACTATAACATGTGTGAAACCTATGGTTTTTTCACTGAATTTCTAAGGTTTTTTAAATGCTAATTCCTAACTATAACGTGTGTGAAACCCATGGTTTTTTCAGTGAATTTGCAAGGTTTTTTAAATGCTATTTTTTTTTATTTTTTATTTTTTATTTTTTTTAGTACGCGTACCGTAAGCTCACGGTAAGCGTACGGTTTACGCAACGTCCGTAATTTTCCTACGCTGCTTGCGTATAGTTACGCAATTTGCGTAGCCGCGCGTACTCCGCGTGGGACGCGTACGCGTGTACGCTACACGCGCACGTTACGCGGAAGTGCCGGGAGTGACTGTTATGCGCATGCGCGCAAGCGCGTGTCTTTTTTACGCGCATGCGCACTTTTGCCGTAAGCGTACCGTAAGCGTACCGTAAGCGTACGGTAGGTCATGTGATCATGAAACACAACTTTTGATTGGTTGAAACTACTTTCAGTTCTAGAACTCTCCTACACCACACCCATTCCCCTCATTTCTGCTTGTGATCCCTTGGGAGAAGGAACTGGTTTGTCTTTGGGATACGATGGCAGAACAGCAGAGCTCTTCTGAGAGTGAGGCTAGCACTAGCAGCACTGTCTTGAGGCAGAGATCGAGGAAACAAAAGCCCTCTTATGTATGGGATTATTTTACTTTTCCTGAAGGCCAGCAAAAGGTAAATGCACCCTTAGTGACTTGTAAGCTGTGTAAGCGTGTACTTTCTAGAGGTAATCCTAACAGGAAGTATTCCTTTGGGAATCACACCATGAAGAGACACCTCCAGGATGTACACAGAAGGACACATGGTCATCTTTTTGGAGGTAACTCTTCAGAAAGACGAGCCAGTACATCCACAGTAGCTCAGCCTGAACCATCATCTGCAGGGCTGACTCCTTCTTCTGCAGGTCAGGTGAGCCCTTCATCTGTGGGGGGAGAATCTCCTTTTGCTGGCCCTCTGGAAATGAACCCACGATTTCGGAAGGTTGATATTCATTGCACATTTTGTAAAGATCTAATTTGCCATAGGGAGACCAGTGTTTCCCTAGTGAACAACAAAATAGATCAGCACATTTGTCGCTTTGAATAATTTTCCCATGCTTCCTTTCCTCTGTCCCTGCATAAACACAACGGTTCTTTTAAGAGCCAACCTTATCTTTCATCTTTTTTTTACATATGTTTTTAAAAACTTTTTTTTATTTTTTTTTACCGTACGCGTACGGTGCGCGTACTTTTTTTTTTTTTTTTTTTTTTAAAAACTAAAAATCATTTATCACATTACATTGTCCTTGAGAGACTACAATTATTATTATTGACTTACCATACTCACTGAAAAAATATTAATTCATTTGTTTTTTTAAAAAATAGTTTTAAAAATGTTTGTAGTTTTCGAAAATTTTCTATATCTATCTGGAAAAAAAGAAAAAAGTATTAATATTTTTAAAACATTTTATAATACAGTACACATATTTACATTTTTTTCCAAAAAATATTTTTGCCTTATTTTTGCTGTTTTCAGAATATATTGCATTTCACTATAAATTGTGAAAGCAATTGCATTCATCATTTTACAGCGGGCAAAAAAAAATAACAATCACAAAGATTGTAATAAAAAAGCCCAGAATCTCTTTTTACTTAAACTTAACATTATAGAAATGCATAATATTCTAAAAAAATATCATCTAATACCAATACTTATTTCTTTAAAATACCGTCTGATATGTTTGTTTCAGAAGTATAATCACAATATGATATCTCAAATAACTCCAAAATACATCTGATTCCATTTCCTTTAGACCAAATAGTAATTTTAAATGTTTTTTTGGAATAAATTACCAACGGTAATCCAATAAAATTCTAAAGTTTAATTTGTCCAGATCTTACCGATTCTCTGTAACATTTTGGTTCACGAAAATTTTTTGAATAATTTATTAAGTCCACAATAGAAATGGTTACTTTTCCAAATGGCCAAATAGTAATTTTTTAAAACATTTTTGAAAAAATTTCCAATGGCAGTCCAATAACATTCCAAAAGTTAAAATGTGCAGAAGTTACCGATAATCTCTAAATTATTGGTTTTTCAAAGTTCCATTAAAAATTAAAAAAGTCCACATTACAATTGGTTATCTTTCCATTAGGCCAAATGATAATTTAAAAAATCAAATTTTTACAAAATTGCAATGGTAATCCATTAAAATGGTAAAATTGTTTTGTCCAGATCTTGCCAAGTCTCTCTAAAATTTAGGTTTCAGGAAGATTAAATAGGAATTTGCTAAATCAAAAGGCAAACGTTGCTTAAAAACCAATTGGGAATCATTACACAGTGTCCAGCCTTTTTCACATTTAAGATAAACTGTGTAATGTCCAGAAGTAACAGTAGGTCCTTCATGGAAAATTATTGCAACAGTTACAAAAGTTTTTCCTGAAATTGATAATTGCTGTCCTGTAAACTTCTTTATTAAAGTATCCAATTTTGAACCATCAGCTCTACATCGTTGCATCATTAAAATTACATACTGTCCGTATTCCTTTAAAATTAATGTTGAAAACATGTCAGAATTACACTCACTACATTTCATGCTATGATTAGCATCTTTAACTAATTTTGCAAAAGTGACTGTTTTACTCTCTGGCAATGTCAAATAAATAAACCTTTCATTATCAACAATAGAGCCACATATATTATAACAATTATCACAACTATGTTCCCATTTATAAGAGAGACCAAAAAAAATGTCAATGGGAACTCCTTCTTCTTCCACTACATGAAGAAAATACATCAAAAATTCATGTGCATCTTGCTGTTCATTTTGAGAAAACTGTGTTCGTCCTGAACATACATCTAAAAGTTTTCTAATGTCAGTAGCACTTTCTATTTGAGTTTTATCTTTACTCAGCTTTTGAAAAAGGAGACTCAGCTCTGAACAGAATCTTTTTCCCTGATTTACTATTATCTGCTCTTGCAAACTTTCCAGATAAAATGCAACATTCAGCACTACATTTGCGTAGCAGTTGACACCAGAGCTATTTTCAAAATGACATCCTACAACCTGTTCTTCATTTTCCTTTTTCTTTTTGCTTGCAATTACATCACTCCTCTTTTTTTTCCTCTTCTCTACATCTTCACTACAGATATTCTCATTTTTTCTTTTACGAGAAACTACACGTTTCTCCAACACAGGATACTGACCTAAATGAGGAGCATAGCTTCTTCTTAATCTATTATACTCTTTTACACAGTTTGTATCAGCACTAACTTTTGACTCATCAAAGTCTATCATGAATAAACCTGATAATGTTTTGACTCGTGACAAAGCAACATATGCCATACCTTCTTTGAACACAGTTGAACCAATGTTCACAAATGCACAATCTACAGTCAATCCTTGAGACTTGTGAATAGTTACAGCATATGCTAGAGAAAACGGAAACTGCTTCCTACGTACATATAAGTCTTTCACAAGCATAAAACGAACTGTACAACGACAAATATCTTTAACTTCATCTATCTGATCAAATTTTATTTTTAAACATTCAACTCCTTCTTTTTTCTGGTAATTAATAAAACCCACAACTCTTCCCATCGCTCCATTAACTAAACCTTTCTCAACATCCAAATTTCTCCTTAAAAACACTCTACAGTTCATGCAAACATATAGATTTTTTTCTAATCCAGCTGTTTTGGAGATGTTCTTCTCTAGTGAGTCCAATTTATTTTTCAGTTTGCCTGTTACTGTGACAGTAATTCTTCCATCCTCAATTTTGTCCACTGCTTCCAATTTCCTGATCTCTTCCTTTTCCAATTTCAAAAGCTCCTCATTGAATATTGAGCATTCACGTAGAGTTGGCATTAAGCAGATGACACTTTTGTTTTCTGCAATGTTCTTGTATATCTTCTCTGCAACTATTTCTTCCTTTGGAAATAAATTATGTAGCAGCCGACTCTGTAATGCTTTTTTGCCAACTTCTGTCAGTAGTCCAATCCTGATATCTTTCAGAATACTTCCATATTCTTCATCGTTTGCTTGCCTCATATTAGTAGTAAGTTCCTTGTACTCAAAGAAGGACCAAATATTTGTATTTCCGATGCTTCCCAATGACTTCTTCGTGTCTTCATGTGTCACAGTATTAAACACTGGTCGTCCTTTAACTGGAGTAAGTTGCAAAAGATCTCCAAAAACTATGACGTGTTTTCCACCAAATAACATGTCATAGTCTGTCTTCAAAATTTGCTGCATTCTTAAATGCACAAAGGCAAGCATTAGGTTTGATACCATGCTCACCTCATCAATAATGAGAACTTGCATCTTCTTCAATACTCTTGAAACTTCCAAGGATGCTTCTCCAGTTAGCTTGTTGAATTGTATTTTGTTCTCATGCTCCACTGGTAACATTAGCAAACGATGTAAGGTGATTCCTTTTATGTTATATGCTGCTAACCCAGTTGGAGCAGTAACCACACAAGACAAAGTAGAATCCGTTTTTTGCTGTAGGTAGCTTCTGATGACTTTTATTAGGAAACTTTTTCCAGTTCCAGCTTGTCCGCTTACATACATCCTGATTGGATGAAATGATGTGCATGAGCACTCTTTTTTTACATGTAGAAATCCGTGATCAATTTTGTTTTTGATCTCTTCATAAATTTGTTGCTGCTCTTGATTCAGTTGTCTTTCCAAATTTTCTAAGTCTATAAATTCTTCTTGAGCTTGATTCATAGCCGTTTCCACTTCATTCATGGCTATTGATGCATCATTTTCAATGATTGGTTGTCCTAGGGGATCTTGACTGTGTGTTCCTGAACTTTGGCTGTCCTGAGAACTGTCTCTAGCTATTTCTGATGCAATTGTAGTTTCCTGTTCAATTTCTTCATTTAACATTTGCAGATAAGTTGTGAATGTATTGCATTGTATGCTGTCTTTGCAAGCATTAAATGAATCTTCATAGCTTTGAAATTCTCCCAGTAGTTCATCCTCTGTACGCCATGGTTTAAACAACTGTAAAAGAGCCAAGTAGTAAAATTCTTTCTTGTCAGTAGTGTCGCAACTCAGCTTCCGGTGATTTATCAAACTTCCTTTTGTTTGCTTCACCAAACATCCTTCTTCACCAACGACTTTATATTTTCCATTATTGATGTCTTCTGTGGCTTTCCTTGAATAAATGTAGTTCTGCAGCACTTCATAGAGACACATGTTCTCCAGATGTTGACTTCTCTTGGGATAATATGTGTCCAACATGTTTGTTTTCAATATATCTGTACTTTCTGGGTCATTCTCGACCAAATATTCAATTTCTCCTACAGATTTCAGTACCCGATTTCTCATTGCTGCAAGGCCTAAACTTGCCCAAATTATTCTTCTTGACTTCGAGTAGAGACTTGCAGAAGATAACCTATCTGAACATTCGTAGGATCCAATTTCTCGATGCGATAACATCTTCAAACTGAAACTGTACAGCTTCTTACTGACAGTCTTCTCGTGAGAAATCTCTTCCCACATTTCCTTCAATTCTGTTTTTTCTGATTTCGTAATGTAAGACGTTACATATCGTGCAACAGCAATGGAATTGTCAGCTACATACTGTATATCCATGTTAGCGTTCCACATGGATAAAATGACTGGGTTGTAGTCATTTATATTTTTTGATTCTTCTTTTCTTTTAAGGTTGTAGGTATTCTTAGGTGATTTTCTTGTGATAGTATGTCTCACAGCTGACATAAAACTGTTTACTCTTCCATTTGAAAGAACAGGTCTAGGAAATCCAAATCGACATTTAGTGTAGTATTTTTCTTTGCTCTTGTATTTCCGTCGACAGTATTTTCCACACCGATGACTTTGGAAACGTAAAACTTGCTCCTTTAACTTGTTCTCTTCTGTGCTTTTTGGTATAGCACATGTTGCATATTCTTGAATGTAAGATAACACTGCTTCATCAGCATCTGTTCCAAACTTTGGGGCATCCTTGATCCACAACAGCATATGAATATGAGGAGCACCTCTTGCCTGGTACTCTTTTCTCCAAAAGAAATCCACTACTTCTCCAAGGGGTGGATTTTTTTTATTGCAGATGAAGGACATCATAGCCTCAAATCTATGATTGAAATATCTGCAAACATTAACCGGATCCAATGAGCACAGTTCTCCTGCTGTCTTGTATTCGATGTTTTTAATGTTTGAATTGGCCTCTCGTAGAAAATCCAGTAAATCATCCCAAGCGTACTCGGCACAGCTTAGGGTAAGGAACCATGTTGGTGTTCCTAAATTCCGTAACATGCATTTTAGTTCACCATGGCGTCGGTACCAATATTCATTTGTCCCACGCTGACAAGCCATCAGATTGATCAGTTGTGTTTCCAAATGATCATCTCGGTGCTGCACTTTCTCCATAAAATCCTTAGCAGACACATTTTGTAAATGTACTCCACTTTTTAAAATGTGATTTACTGCATAAGACAGTGCAGACAAGTCGCTTTCAAATAAAAGATGGAACAAATAAGGAATACTTTGTCGAAATCTGGGATCTTCAGCATATAGTCTTGTAGTCCGATACTCTGAAGCTGGAATCTGTTCTGGACGTTCATCTTATCGTCCTCCTTTTCCTTTAGGAAACAGCTGAGGAAAACATCGAGCTTCCAAGCTCTCCTCCCATACACTCACAGGAGTTCCTTTTGCTTTCTTCATCTGAAAGAGATCAATATTGTCTCCCATAACTTCTTTCGAATGAAGAGGATGTATGCTAAAATGTTCATAAATTTCTTCTTCCTTTGACTTGTCCACTTTTTCAATTTGTCCAGTTGGTGTTTCTGTGTCTTCTTGTAAATCTTCTTCTTCTTCTTCTTCTTCTATATAAATTGATTCATACCATTTGTTATTCTTTTTCAAATACAAATTTGCTCTTTGTACTTTCCGCACATCTACCAGCTCCTGCCAAATCTTCTTATTCTTTGTAGGTACACCATTAACCAGAATAATTAATGGTTCAGTTTCCAAAGTATCCGCATCAATAGTTTCCATATTTTTTTTCAAATCCAAGGGCAAATACACCACTCTACCTTTTAAACCTCTCAGTAAATCTGAAGGAGGTAATTTACCAGTTTTGGGCTCCATACGTACTATGGTCTGGAACGGATGAACACATTGAATGAGTATAGACTCATATGTATTTAATTCAGAAAGTTCAGCAGGAATAGCATCCAATTCTAAATTATTATGTACAGCTCTGGTCGGCATTCTATTTTCCTCTAACTTGTTGTAACAGTATTTACAAATACGCTGATCTTCACCCAATTCAAAACAATTTTCTAGAAATATATATGTGGCAAAATCCTTCCACTTATAATTATCTTCATTTTCACTCTTTCTGTAGAGATCAACATTCCTAGTTTGTTTTCTATAATGAGTTCTGCGGCAACAAATACAAGTAACATTTGGTCTTTCATTAGAGACTATTGCAAATTTTGTTATGTGATCATTAAATGTCTTACTTACAGAAGGTTCTACATTCTCTTCCACTTCTTCCTCATTTACTGTGTCCTTCTCTGCACTGTTTTGTTCAGGACCAAAGTAACAAAACTGAATTTCATCAACAACCTTCTCTACATCTGATACCGTTCCTCGGAACAGAGCCCTATTCAATTCATTTAACTTTATTGCTGGACTTTTGGCAAAATACAACCGTCTCACAAACTTTCTCATTCCAGTATGATGAACAGCCAGCATCCTAAAATGATGGAAAACACTATTGCACACTTTTCTAGATAGACAAGCCAGAGAATGACCCTGCAAACCAGTATTCTCTCTCACTCTGCATGGATCCAGACTTTGAAGCACCTTAATCTTCTGTTTTACACTTTTTTTACTATATTCTCTTAGAAACTCTCGAAATTTGTCAATAGATTCCTGACGCACAGTGCAAATACTATTACAATTCCAAGTGTACACTGGGGCTTTAGGACGTCTCCCCATTGCCTCATCTGCCATCACTTGTACCTCATCTCTTGGAACCATTATCTCCTTCTCCATTATGCAACCATTTGTTACTTCGTATGAACGACCTCTGGTGTCAACTGCATGCAGCAAATTATTACTTTGAAAATAGCTCTCTTCATTAAAAAAAGGTTCACTACTTGAACTATGCATCCACTTTCCTAAAAACACTTTACAAAAGTTTGTTCTGTTCACTACTCTTTTCCTATGTGATTTCAGTACATTAACCATTTTGTCTAATGTACGCATCCTATTCAAAATTAATATGAATAGTTTCCTTTTTAATTCTAATGCCTTTGCTGCAATGGCTTCAATTTCTTTTTTTCTCTTGTAATATTTTGCCTTTTGCTTATATTTCTTCACATCCTTTATCAAATTGGACATAACTCTTCTCTGAAACATTTTTCTACGTATCTCTTTAAACGCTGTTTTTCTGTTTATGTAAATCTTTTCAGTTGCAGAAGGTATATTTGCATTAACTAAATTCTCAATTTTTTCCTGTTCTCTTCCTTTTGTAACATTCTTTCCAGTACAGACATTTTGTACATTTTTCTTTGTTTTGAATATATTTTTAAGAAATTGTTTTTTCTGCTTACCAGAAGATTTTTTCTTTTTCCCAACATGAGCATCTTCTACTAACTTTGGTCCTCCAGTTGTCTTCAAATATAGTTTTTTTTTTAGCGTTTTTTGAACTCTGGATTTTGTAGGCATCTTAAATTTTGTTCACTGCTCTTCAGCAATACCTGAAAAAAACTAAAAAAAAAATCCTTTATTGTATTTAAATATATTACTACATTTCTTTTCACAATAGTCACAAAACGAAATTTCTTTGCCAATTTGAATGCACACAAACTGCTCTTTTTTTTGGGCAAGTGAAAATCACTTTTACAAACTGTCACATTATGAAACCACTTTTCAGATTTTTTAAAAAGCCCATGTCCAGAGTGCTACACTCCAGCAAGGGCAACCAGCCTTAGTGATGCTGAATGTATTTGCATTACAGACTGAAACCTGAAAACCCCACTCGCTTGTAAATACTGTGCATGACTATACATGGCAAGCACATGGGTGTGTGCTAAGACTCTGCTTCTTCCCCCAAAAATTTGCTCCCCCTTTCCATCTAATGCAACTGTGAAATCACCAGAGCAAGACGCAATAAATCTCTGCCTATAATTCCTCTCTGCACACAGAGTCATGTTTTCACATTAGTCCCAAAACGAAATTTCTTTGCCAATTTGAAAGCACACTTACTGCTCTTTTTTTTTTCGGGGCAAGTGAAAATCACTTTAGACAAGTGAAAATCACTTTTACAGACTGACACATTATGAAACCACTTTTTTTGATTTATTTAAATGCACATGTCCAAACTGTTTTTTCAGACCACCACCATGTGTATTCTCTTTTTTTTTTTTTTTTTTTTTTATTTTACATTTTTTACAGTGGTGGAAAAAGGTATTGGCGATTTAAACTTCATAAAAAGAAATACAGAAATATATACAATAGATAAAAAATAAACAACAGAAAAAGATCAACAAAAATACATGACAGTTGATTATAGAAAACAACTTATTAATTTGCTAACCAATCCTGAAATGCGGCCCAGTTTTTAGCAGCAATTAAACGTCTTCTCCTTCCCTGAAACTTACGTACAGCAGTTTCTAACTTAAACCAAGCCAACATCCTGGCCTGCCAATGAAAGAAAGTAGGAGGTTGAGGATTTATCCAAATAGAGGTAATACAGAGTCTAAACATTGCCATTGCAATGAACAGAAAGGAATGAAGATATCTTGATCTGGCAGTGTCCATAGCATATTGATAACCTGTAATCACCATTTCAGCAGAGATTTTAATTGGAGATTGAGTTATCTGTGTGAGGAATATTTCAATTTGCTTAATGAAGAGTGATAGTTCAGGGCAGTCAAAAAACATATGAAGAGAATCCGCAGATGGGAATTTACATCTTGGACATAACGAACTTATGGCCCCCGAGGCGATCCCCCATCTTGATATTTTAGCTGGGGTATAATAAAGGTTGAACATAGCCATATAGCTTTGAGTACGGAGAGTACCGGAAACAAAAACAGTCTTGGCTAGCATAAGTGGTACCTTTAAATCTATAGTAGGTACCCCAAATTTAACTGCCCATTTGTTATTAAAATTCGAGAGATCGTCTGATAGTTGGGATAGCAGAGTTTGATACAATATGCCAATTTTGGCTTGTTTTTTAACCAGTTCAAATATCAAAATCTTATCAAACAGTACTGAGTTTTCTAATAATTTTTTCTCAAGAAAGCTTCTAACTTGTAGATATTTGAAAAATTGGTTAGAATGCAATTCAAATTTATGTTGTAAAAAAGAAAAAGATGCTAGCATGCCAGAATCGGCTAGATCGCCTATGTCGGTAAGGCCTTGCAAAGCCCAGACAGCAGTTATTGAGTCTTGAAATATCACTGGAGGAAGTCCGGACGCATTTAATGGAGTATAAAAGTTGATTTTATAGTTAGAGAATAATCGACGAATTTTTTGCCAGATCGTGAACAAGGCCCAGGCTACCTTAAACCTCGTTTTTTTAAAATAGCTTGGTTCTAAAATACGTGTTAGTATCCCTTGTGTAGCATTACCTAATGAAATTGAATAGATTGAAGGAGCCAAAAATGGCTGTAATACCACCTTCTTACCAAATAGTGGAAAGGCAAAGTGTTGAATCATCGCCGCCCAATAATAGTAGGTAAGATTTGGAACTGACCAGCCCCCGCGTTCTTGCGGGAGATAAATCCATTTGGCAGCTCGTCGTGGCTTACGATATGCCCATAAGAACCTCTGACAGATTCTTTGTGCCTTTATTAAAGTAAGGTTAGAAACTAATAGCGGGATGGATCGGAATAAATACAAAAATTTTGGAAGTACCAACATTTTAAGAACGTTACAGCGCCCAAATAGGGAGAGATGGAGGTGGTTCAGCCGTTCTAATTTATTATGAAGCTGGTCGATGATAGGAGAAAAATTTAAATCTGAAATTTGTCCTACATCCGCCGATATCTCAATACCTAAATATGTCGCTTGTGAAACAGTAGAAACAGTTGTTATTGGCATAGCTGATGATTGCAGGATTTGAGTTTTTGTAATATTTAATTTGTATCCAGAGATTGAACCAAATTGAGCTGCTAAAGTCTCCAGCACAGGAAAAGATGCAGTAATATTATTTGTTAGCACTACTATATCGTCAGCATATGCCAGTGTTTTGTACTCAGTGCCATGAACGATAATCGGAGAAATATTTTGTGCTTGTTCTATGAGGGATAGAAAAGGATCAATATATAAAGCAAAAAGGAGAGGGGAACAAGGGCACCCTTGTCTGGTGCCACGAGTAATAGGAAAATAACTCGATTCCTCTCCTGAGATGCGAATTTTAGCGATTGGGGAAATATATAATGTTTGCAAGGCAAGAATGAATTCAGGCGGTATCCCTTTCCAACGAAGAACAGCCCAGAGATAGCCCCAGGAGACCCTGTCGAACGCCTTCTCGGCGTCCAACAGGATCACACCCAGGGGAGATTTTGTAGTCTGAGCCCAATCTAAAAGTGCAATAACACGCTTGATATGATCAGTGGTATCTCTACCCTGAATAAAACCATGTTGACGAATAGAAACTAATGGAGAAATAATTTGGACGAGACGAAATGCTAAAACCCTGGAATAAATTTTGCTGTCAGTATTAATTAGTGCTATAGGCCTATAAGATGCTGGATTTAGTTCATCCTTTCCTTTCTTTTTGAATAATACAATGGTCGATTGTCGCCAAGTCTCGGGAATGACCCCCTTCTGAGCAAGCTGAAAGACTTCGAGCATCTGTTGTTTAAATAGATAAGAGAAAGTTTTATAAAATTCAAGATGAATAAGATCAGGTCCTGCGGCCTTGCCAGAGGACAGAGATTTTATGGCAGCTTCGATTTCTTCCCAACTTATAGGTTCGACCAAGATTAGATTCTGTTCGAGAGCAGTCTTCCGAGTTTCAAAGGATTTTAAAAAATGATCCAATTGACTTTGTTGTTGCTGAAAAATATTTGGTTCCTCAGTATATAAGGTTGAATAAAAATCCACGAAGGTGTTTAAAACACCATTGGGTGAGTCTTGTAGAGTACCCCATCGGTCTTTAACCTTTGTTATATGACTAGCTATTGTTCTTTGTTGTACTCTTTTTGCCAAAACCTTGCCTGATGCTTCACCAAACTCATACATTGATGTACGAAATTGAAAGTACTTAATAGCTATATCAGCATATAAAGGATCAAGAAAGTTAGCCTTGGCAAGAGCGACCGCTTTCTGACAAGTGGTTAGATCGCCACCAATACGGATGCTAGTGCTTAAATCTAGCTCAGCTTGTTGGAGTGCTAAAGCCCTATTTTTAAGATTTTGCTGCTCGGTTTGCCACCGATAAGACGCAATTCTCTTAGTTTCCCCGCGTAGGGCAGCTTTAAAGGTGTCCCAGACCAGGCCTGCAGAAGCTGAATTACTATTAATTAAAAAAAAGTCTGGAATCCAAACTGACATCCGTTCATGATAAAGTTTATCCAACAACAGCTTCCTGTCGAAAGTCCAAGATCTGATATGGTGCGGAGGCCGATTCCAAGAAAAACTAAAAATTATGGGATTATGATCAGATATGGTCCGTGGGTCGAGCCTTACCTTAATAGAATTCAGAACTTCAACAGAAGCAAAGACATAATCTATACGAACCAATTTTTGATGGGGTATTGAATAAAAGGTAAACCCGTTAAGTGCTGGATTACTAACATGCCATGTATCTACTAGACCATGCTCACATATTAATATACGAAGTGCTTTATACACCTGAGGTTTCCTACCGATATAATTAATCGATTTAGTGATATCTAGCCCACTAGGAATATTGATATTGAAATCACCACAGAAGATTAACGGATGCGGCCAATTAGCTAATTCTACATTTAGATCCATTAAAATCTGTGGATCATCCAGATTAGGGGCATATATTGAACAGATCGAAAGTATAGAATTATTGATGAGCAATTCAGCGATTAACCATCTACCTGTATTATCTTGTTTAGTTCTCTTGAGTTGGGCAATTCCAGCTTTTACGATGATAGCAACGCCCCTAATAGTGGAGGTTTGTCTGGTGGTAACCACTAAATCATAACCCAAAAATTTAAGATAGTGCCTGTTGGACCAAGAAATATGAGTTTCTTGCAAGCAGATCAAATCCACTTGCATGACTTGCATCAGCTTATAAAATATCCTCCGCTTCTTAGGATCATTTAACCCACAGATATTCCAGGTTGCACAGGTCAATTTACAGTTTGCCATTGAGCCTAATAGAGAGAGAGAACATCATACATATAGACGTATACACACTTTGAAAGAGATTATATAGGATATACCACCAACATATCAAAAAAGAGTACATAATTAACACTTTAGAAGAGATTAAAGTCCCCCTGCCATGCATCTTACTTGTATGGCCAATCACCTCAAGTATCCACCACATTATCACCCAGTGACCCCACCCCCCCCTACCCACCTTCCAACCCCCCCTCCCACCCCGTTGCCCCCCCCTACCCTTTAACCAAAAACGGGAGCTCAGGACCGAGGTCCCTGTGATGGTTGAGTAAGCGTCACACCACGCTCCGCTGGGCCAACAACAATATACTTGATAAATATTATAAGAGAATCGGTCCTATCTAAATCACGTTAAAGTAATACAGAAAAAAAAAGGGTCTGTTAACTTCCTTTTAACACATTGAGGCAATAAATGAAAAGAGAAATACAGCAAAGAAAATTTTTTTTTTTTTTTTTTTTTTATAGGTTATATAAGTCAGCCCCCACTATTCTAAACATTTTTTTTTTTTTTTTTTTTTTTTTTTTGCCACCCTTACCACTCCCTTTTCCCTACATTGTGTCCAGATAGTCTCTTGCAGTTATTTCAGAAAGAAAAAATTTTGTTTCTGACTTATGTATTATTTTCAATTTTGCAGGGAAGAGCAAAAAAGCTTGGGCACCTTTCGCTTGAAAAAGAGGGATCTGCTGACGGAGATGCCAGCGGCGTTCTACTGTCTCTGCTGCAAGATCGGGCCGAGCAAAAAACTGGCAGCCCTTGGCAGATCTTTTTTTATTGGGTCGAGCTAAATCGAAAACACACTCACGAGCAAGAAAGGTGTTAAAACAAACCAATGCACATGTCCAAACTGTTTTTTCAGACCACCACCATGTGTATCCTCGGTGACTGCCTACACTCCAGCAAGGGCAACCAGCCTTAGTGATGCTGAATGTATTTGCATTACAGACTGAAACCTGAAAACCCCACTCGCTTGTAAATACTGTGCATGACTATACATGGCAAGCACATGGGTGTGTGCTAAGACTCTGCTTCTTCCCCCAAAAATTCGCTCCCCCTTTCCATCTAATGCAACTGTGAAATCACCAGAGCAAGACGCAATAAATCTCTGCCTATAATTCCTCTCTGCACACAGAGTCATGTTTTCACATTAGTCCCAAAACGAAATTTCTTTGCCAATTTGAAAGCACACTTACTGCTCTTTTTTTTTTCGGGGCAAGTGAAAATCACTTTTTACAAGTGAAAATCACTTTTACAGACTGACACATTATGAAACCACTTTTTTTGACTTATTTAAATGCACATGTCCAAACAGTTTTTTCAGACCACCACCATGTGTATTCTCGGTGACTGCCTACACTCCAGCAAGGGCAACCAGCCTTAGTGATGCTGAATGTATTTGCATTACAGACTGAAACCTGAAAACCCCACTCGCTTGTAAATACTGTGCATGACTATACATGGCAAGCACATGGGTGTGTGCTAAGACTCTGCTTCTTCCCCCAAAAATTCGCTCCCCCTTTCCATCTAATGCAACTGTGAAATCACCAGAGCAAGACGCAATAAATCTCTGCCTATAATTCCTCTCTGCACACAGAGTCATGTTTTCACATTAGTCCCAAAACGAAATTTCTTTGCCAATTTGAAAGCACACTTACTGCTCTTTTTTTTTTCGGCGCAAGTGAAACTCACTTTTTACAAGTGAAAATCACTTTTACAGACTGACACATTATGAAACCACTTTTTTTGATTTATTTAAATGCACATGTCCAAACTGTTTTTTCAGACCACCATCATGTGTATTCTCGGTGACTGCCTACACTCCAGCAAGGGCAACCAGCCTTAGTGATGCTGAATGTATTTGCATTACAGACTGAAACCTGAAAACCCCACTCGCTTGTAAATACTGTGCATGACTATACATGGCAAGCACATGGGTGTGTGCTAAGACTCTGCTTCTTCCCCCAAAAATTCGCTCCCCCTTTCCATCTAATGCAACTGTGAAATCACCAGAGCAATACGCAATAAATCTCTGCCTATAATTCCTCTCTGCACACAGAGTAATGTTTTCACATTAGTCCCAAAACGAAATTTCTTTGCCAATTTGAAAGCACACTTACTGCTCTTTTTTTTTTCGGCGCAAGTGAAAATCACTTTTTACAAGTGAAAATCACTTTTACAGACTGACACATTATGAAACCACTTTTTTTGATTTTTTTAAATGCACATGTCCAAACTGTTTTTTCAGACCACCACCATGTGTATTCTCGGTGACTGCCTACACTCCAGCAAGGGCAACCAGCCTTAGTGATGCTGAATGTATTTGCATTACAGACTGAAACCTGAAAACCCCACTCGCTTGTAAATATTGTGCATGACTATACATGGCAAGCACATGGGTGTGTGCTAAGACTCTACTTCTTCCCCCAAAAATTCGCTCCCCCTTTCCATCTAATGCAACTGTGAAATCACCAGAGCAAGACGCAATAAATCTCTGCCTATAATTCCTCTCTGCACACAGAGTCATGTTTTCACATTAGTCCCAAAACTAAATTTCTTTGCCAATTTGAAAGCACACTTACTGCTCTTTTTTTTTTCGGGGCAAGTGAAAATCACTTTTTACAAGTGAAAATCACTTTTACAGACTGACACATTATGAAACCACTTTTTTGATTTTCTTAAATGCACATGTCCAAACTGTTTTTTCAGACCACCACCATGTGTATCCTCGGTGACTGCCTACACTCCAGCAAGGGCAACCAGCCTTAGTGATGCTGAATGTATTTGCATTACAGACTGAAACCTGAAAACCCCACTCGCTTGTAAATACTGTGCATGACTATACATGGCAAGCACATGGGTGTGTGCTAAGACTCTGCTTCTTCCCCCAAAAATTCGCTCCCCCTTTCCATCTAATGTAACTGTGAAATCACCAGAGCAATACGCAATAAATCTCTGCCTATAATTCCTCTCTGCACACAGAGTCATGTTTTCACATTAGTCCCAAAACGAAATTTCTTTGCCAATTTGAAAGCACACTTACTGCTCTTTTTTTTTTCGGGGCAAGTGAAAATCACTTTTACAGACTGACACATTATGAAACCACCATGTGTAACTACAACAAAAACAATTTCCATTTCTATTAGTCTTTTCTTAAGTTACCACATACATCCCCTCTCAAACTGTAAACTCACCTTTAAAATTAGTTAGTTGTGAAAGAAATGTGACACTCAAACAGCAGATTATCAGAGCCAGGATCTCTGTTGTGTTCACCTCTCTCCTCTCAGCAGAACCAGATAATGGCAAACTTTCCCTCTATTTTTCCACACATATACTTGTAAGTTTCAAATCTCAGTGCTTCCCCCTTTTTTTCAAATGAAATCACACATTTCTATTGGTTGAAAACCAACCCTTTTCCAAAAGTACCCTTCCCCCAACTTGACTTCTGCCTAGTACCCTTCCCCCAACTTGACTTCTGCCTGCTACCATAGCAACAGCTCATGGAACACTGCTGTGTTGAGTTAGGTCAGAAGTTCGCCAAACAATGTTTCAATTCCACAGAGCAAGAGTGCTTGACTTTTCAAACCTAACAGCAAATCCATAGTACTGTTCTTTGGTTACACATTTTTTTTTACCAATACAAAACATGCTTCTATTAATTTACACATACAGCCTAGTTTTTATTCTAGAATGGTATGAAACAGCCAATCAGTTCTTTTTGTTTTGAAAAAAATATGTATGCCTCCATTTCCAAACTGTCTTTCTTTTCATATTGCCATTCTACTGAAAGACACCTCCTGAGTGCATCCAGTTCTCCTTTGAAGATGTTCACAGTGTGGATTGTAGGGCACAGCTATGTCTTCTGGAGTGAAAAGTTTGCAGAGAAAACAGGTATGGTGAGAGACCTTGCTTTGCCAAATGTAGACATTAAATGGATTGGTCAGAGAGGGTTAAAGTGGCACCAATTGATGCCATTGGTGAAATCCTTCATTCAAATCCAACACCCTGACCTCATAATAGTGCACTGTGGTGGCAATGACCTAGGCACTTTGACTGGGGTAGGTCTGGAAATGCTTATGAAGGACACCTTTGCACAACTGTTTACACTTTTCCCTAAAACTGCCTTTGTGTTTTCCAACATATGCCAAAGGCAAAAATGGAACTGGTCCAATCATTTCTGTCCACAGATTGACAAAGCAAGAAAGCACGTCAACAAATCTGTTTCTGCTTTCCTCCGTGACTATGGTATGGGTGCCATTTTCCACAACAACTTGCGTTATGACATGCAAGACATTTATAGAGGAGATGGTGTGCACTTCAATGATGAAGGGAACAGAGTCTTCCTCTTGAACCTTAGACTCTGCATCGGTACTTACTTGTAGGTACCACTTAAAAAATGACTTCATAAACACAACAGCTCTTTTTAGAGCTCCCTAATATCTAAACTCTTAAATCTGCTTTTCATTTATTTTTTTTTTATTTTTTTTTACCGTACGCTTACCGTAAGCTTACCGTACGCGTACCCCGTGATTTTTTTTAAAATCAATAAATGTTTTTTTTGTACTTTTCTGTCCTTCTTTGACCCCCTTACAAATGTTTGGGGGTCTGTAACTCTCCTCATTGCCCCCTTTCCTTGTTTTCACTCTTTTTTTTCTTAGTGAAATACACAAAATGGCGGCCGCCGCTTCCTGGTTTCGACCGATTCGAATGTTTACTAAGATCTAAGAGCCAATCAGAATCGCGCTCGCGCACGCCACCGTACGCTTACCGTAAGCGTACGGTAAGCGTACCGTAAGCGGGCTCAGATATATATATTGATTTAAAGGCTATTTTCTCAGAATCTACTGAACAGATTTACACCAAACCTACAAAAGGCACTTCCTTGACCTAGGGACTACCTCTCTGCCAAATTTTGAGTAATTCTGTTCAGCCGTTCGGGCTGTAGCTCGTTCTAAAGGTCCTATGGAAAAATGCATGGGAAAAACGTGTTTTGGGACCCCCCTTTTATCTCAGCCCCCGCTTGACGGATCCCCCCGAAACTTTCAGGGTAGGAGCGGAGCGTAGCGCCCCACCTATTTTGAGAAATTCGCGAGGATTCGTCAACCGGCGCCAAAGTTATTCAAAATAGAATGTTGAGGTTTTCCTATGGAAACGTGGTCCTAACTATAACTACCTACTGGCGACCGCCAGTAGGTAATATATATATATATATATATATATATATGGTGGACACTAGCTAGGGTTAAAAGTTCTTTTAAAAATCAAATGGATATGGGGTGAGTGGCTGTATGGGGGAGTGAGTTGCTATGTGAGTGACTTGATAGGTGAGTGAGTGGTTGTGTGAGTAGGTTAGGTGAGTGAGTGGCTGTGTGAGGAGATGTTTGGTGAATGTGAGGAGATGTTTGGTGAAGGGAGTGGCCATGTGAGTGTTTGTATGTGTGAGTGAGTGGGTGCGTGAGCTAGTCTATGGATGAGTAGGTGGGTGTGTGAGTGGGTGTGTGAGTAGCTGCATGAGTGGGTGTATTAGTAGCTATATGGCCATGGGAGTAGTTTTATGGCTGTAGAATGGGTGTGTGAGTAGTTATATGGGTGAGTGGTTGTGTTAGTGAGTGAGTTAGTGTGTGTGCACCTCTATGGATGGGTGAGTGGTTGTGTGAGTGGCTGTATGGGTGGGTGAGTGGGTGTGTGAGTGGCTAAATGGGGGAGTGAGGTGCTGTGTGAGCAACTGCATAGGTGAATGAGTGGCTGTGTGAGTAGGTTTATGGGTAAGTGAGTGGTTGTGTCAGTGTTTATATATGTGAGCGAGTGGGTGTGTGAGTGGCTCTGTGGATGAGTAAGTGGGTGTGAGTGGTGGTATGGGTGTTTGAGTGGGTGTATGAGAGGTTGTATGGGTGTGTGTCAGTGTGTGAGTGGTCTTTGGATGTAGTTATCAGTGATGTCACAGTGATGCTATTTGTGATGTCATCAATAAGGTCGGGGAGTGGGTGTGTGAGTGTCTGTATGGGTCTGTGATTAGGTGTGTGAGTGGCTGTATGGATTTGTGAGTAAGTATTTGATTGTCTGTGTGGGTCTGTGGGTGTATGTGTGAGTGAATGTTTAGGTGTGCGAGTGGCTGTATGGGTTTGCGAGTGATTCTATGGATATATGAGTGATTAAAAGAGTGGGTGAGTGAGCAGTTGTGAGTGAGTGGCTATGTGAGTAGATGTATGATTAAGTGAGTGGTTGTATGAGTGAGTGGGTGTATGAGTGAGTCTGTGGATGAGTAAGTGGGTCTGTGAGTGGGTGAGAGAGTATATGAATGGCTGCATGAGTGGGTGTATGAGTAGCTGTATGGCTATGGGAGTGGTTGTATGGCTGTAGAGTGGGTGTGTGAGGAGTTATATGGGTGAGTGGTTATATTAGTGAGTGAGTTGGTGTTTGGGTGGCTCTTTGGATGGATGAGTGGTTGTGTAAGTGGCTATATGGGTGGGTGAGTGGGTGTGTGAGTAGCTGTATGAGAGAGTAAGTTGCTGTGTGAGCAACTGTATCGTGAGTGAGTGGTTGTGTGAGTAGGTGTATGGGTAAATGAGTGTGTGAGTGTTTATATGTGTGATTGAGTGGGTGTGTGAGTGAGTGGCTCTGTGGATGAGCATGTGGGTGTAAGGGGTTGTATGGGTGTGTGAGTGGGTGTATGAGTGGTTGTGTGGGTGTGTGAGTCAGTGTGTGAGTAGTTCCGTGAATGTAGTCATCAGTGATGTTATCAGTGATGTTGGTGAGTGGGTGTGTGAGTAGCTGTGTGGGTCTGTGATTTGGTGTGTGAGTGGCTGTATGGGTCTGTGAGTGGGTATGTGAGTATCTGTGTGGCTCTGTGGGTGGGTGGGTGAGTTACTGAATTGGTGTGTGAGTGGATGTATGGGTGGGTGAGTGGCTGCATGGGTGTGTGAGTGATTCCATGGATGTGTGAGTGGTTATAAGTGTTCGAGTGAGCAGTTACAGAGGTGTGTGTGAGTTGTTTTATGGGTCTGTGAGTGGGTGTGTGAGTTGTTGATTGGGTGGCTGTGTGTTTCTGTGATTAGATGTGTGAGTGGCTGTATGGGTCTATGAGTGGGTATGTGGGTGTGTGAGTGACTGTATTGGTGTGAGAGTGGCTGTATGGGTGTGTGAGTGGCTGTATGGGTGTGTGAGTGGTTCTATGGACACGTGAGTGGTTATAAGAGTATGTGAGTAAACAGTTGCAGAGGTGTGTGAGTGGTTTTTATGGGTCTGTGAGTGGGTGTGTGAGTGGATGTGTGGGACTGTGAGTGGGTGTGTGGGTAGTTGTATGGGTCTGTGAATAATTGTGTGTGCCTGTGGGTATGTGAGTGGCTATATTGGTCAGTGTGTGGGTAGATGTGAGTGGCTCTATGGGTGTGTGAGTGGGTGTGTTAATGGCTGTATGGGTATGTAAGTCAGTGTGCGAGTGGTTATAAAGGTGTGTGAGTAGCTGTGTGGGTATATGAGTAGGTGTATGAGTGGTTGTATGGGTGTGTGAGTGGGTGTCCTCTGTGACTACTTTATTCCAGTTGCTCTTCATGTAAGCAGGTTTAAAGTTTAATTTAAAAAAATGTATAGACCACAATAAGCAGTCAAGCAAATTTTATAAAACTGGCTTTAAAGGATGTTCAAACATCCATGCGTTGCAACTGAATCCAGTAGAAACCGTTTGCAGCTGGCCAGTTGGAATATATCATGGGATCTATGCAGCAGTTTGTACAAGCGGCACCTATGCCTCGTTTACTGTGGTACAGTGCTTTGTTTGTTCTTCACATACATTATGATGGGAAATGTAATTATTCGAATGTGGACTTTTTTTTACATGTGGCTTGTTTATTTTCACGACAACGTATTTACAGTCTGCACGGTTTCATTTCAGGTGGGGCTGGTACTGCCTGTGGTTCTTAACAGAACTGTGACACATCTGCTTTATGGTGATTTTGCCTGTAATTTTAAATCAGTTTTACACAGCGCCTGCAATGAGTTGGTTTAAAGGCCTACAGAGTACCAACATCCTTGTAGAAAACACACTTTTATGGAAATGCAGCACTCTTCAAGAGGCACCGGCATTGTTTTATTTGAAGCGCTTATGGCTAACACAAAACTTTCCTTAGCATTGTTCTGCAAACTTTAAGCCTGTTAACTCTTTTATGTAAAAAGTACAAATGAATCCCCATATTGTACAATAATAAACCTGATTCCCAAAGCTACGTAAGCAGCTGCAGTGCGATTGAGTGAAGCTTTTTTACTTTTTTTGATCAAGGCTGTTGTTTTCATGGTCATGGATGTGATTAGAAACTTTATGGGTTCTACTTGAGCACTCACACTTACCCACACAAGTGCACACATACGCGCCAAAACATGACCTTGCAGTTCTCTTTAGAAATTGCTGTGTTCTTGTTTGAAGTGTATAGCCCTGGAATTCAGTTAGGAGTAATGTGGGTCAATCTAGGCAGATGTCATGCATCCAGGCATCATGGGAACATACATTAGTGAAATCATTGTAAACATGACAAAAACATTCCACCTCAAGGGACAGACTCTGTGGCCCTCATTCCCCCACACTGTGTCCTCCCCGCATGCATACAGGCAGAGCTGTCCTCACCCCCTCTTGCGTTAAGTCATCTGTTTCTTATACCCCATCTTACTATACTCACTATGGTATCTCTTTTACCCCCTCATTCTCCGCACCGCTCTTTCTGTGTCTTTTACTCTTCCCCTCATGCAAATAGCTATGTTTCTCTGTGTCTATTAGTACACACACATGTATCCAGGTGTGTTTGCTAGCTCACTATTAATATTACAGCCTACAAATTAGTGATTTTACAACCCACAACTCACAGGAATGGTAACAACTCAGAAAGAGATTTTCCATAATCCATTGAATTCACTGAAATTACACAATTACAGTATATTTCAGATTTCAAGCAATGAGACGCTCAGGTGCGTTCGAGTGTTTTAGTTTAAAAAATGCTAACTGGTAATGAGTAATATTATCTCATGGTGCAGTGGTGTAACAAAGGCCCCCACGGTGCAGGGGGCCCCCCAGATCCAGGGGGCCCACTCAGCACAGTACCTTGGCATAACAGCTCCTGACTGAGTCTCGAGGTGGGCCCCTCCATGTAGTTTGCGGGGGCACCCTCAAGTTTTGTTATGCTAGTGCCTCTGCTGGTTACTAGAGGGAGCAGCTGTTGAGACACACAGCCCTCTGCTGGTTACAGGAGGGAGCAGCTGTTGAGGCACACCACCCTCTTTATGTTACTAGAAGGAGCAGCTGTTCAGGCACTCAGCATCTGCTTGTTACTGGAAGGAGCAGTTGTTGAGACACACAGCCTCTGCTGGTTACTAGAGATAGCAGCTGTTGAGACACACAGTATCAGCTTGTTACTAGAGGGAGCAGCTGTTCAGATGCACAGCCTCTGATGGTTACTAGAGGGAGCAGTCAATGCGACACACAGCCTCCGCTAGTTACTAGAGGGAGCAACTGTTGAGACACACAGCACACAGCCCTCTGCTGGTCACTGGAGGGAGCAGCTGTTGAGACACACAGCCCTCTGCTGGTTACTAGAGAAAGCAGCTGTTGAGACACACAGCCCTCTGCTGGTTACTAGAAGGAGCAGCTGTTGAAACACACAGCCTCTGCTGGTTACTAGAGGGAGCAGCTGTTGAAACACACAGCCTCTGCTGGTTACTAGAGGGAGCAGTCAATGAGACACACAGAATCTGCTGGTAAGTAGAGGGGGCAGCTGTTGAGGCCCGCAGCCTCTGCTTGTTACTAGAGGAAGCAGCTGTTGCTAGTGCCATGGTGCACTCTCAGGGTTTTGCTAATGTTGACAAACCAGTCATCAAGTGTACTTTTGATAATTATTATGTCACAGATCCAACCCCTCTGTTGGCATTATGGATCATAAGAGATTATTACCCTTTATATAACCGCATATGTTTGTGCATGTATTAACACTTCTAATTGCACTCCTACATTGTGTGGATTTGTTAGTTTTCTTTCTGGCTAACACAGCAGGAATATTTCCTGAAATTAAACTTTTCAATTTGTGTACATGAGGTACTTACACTCAGAGTAGTGCCAATTGGTTTGTTTCCCTATGCACTTGTTTGGTGAATTAAATAGCATAGTCAATAATGCTCAATACGTTTGTTACAATAATCCACACTTGGCGTCACACTGTGTTGAGACAGAATATCGAGTTGGAAATGTCGACTTACACACATATCGAGTTGGAAATATTGTTATTCCGAAATATCAATAGCACGAATATTGTGGTGAAGAATATCGAATTTAAGGTGAAAAATATTGTTTAAAAAATATAGAAGTCATTAATATTGTTTGTAAAAACATAGTTGTTTAAAATATCGAATTTTTAATTAGTGTTAAGTATTTTAGTTTATATTTCAAATGTATGTGATGTATGTTTTTTTGTGTATGTATTGTTTATGGTTTTTAATATAAGTGTTACATTTTTGGTAGTTATCAATTTTATTTTAATTAAATGCTAGGTAAGCGCTAGGTAAGCGCCGCGATACTGAGGCTGCTCCTGTTAGAATTTACATGCTGCTACTAGCGCGAGTATAGCGCTTTTTAAATGCGGAAATAATTAATTAATTTGCACTTTTAAAATTTTTCGAAGGGTCCCGTTTTCTGGTGGGGTTTGAGTTAGGATATACCCACACTCTAATCGGAGATTGCACCGCTGTTGAGCGGGTCTTTAGCTGCTTTCTTGGGTTCTTGGGGCGGGAGCCATCTTGGGGGAGGAAGCGCCGCTTTGGGACGCCATTGTGGTTGACAGCCTAGTTGCTGCCTGGCCACCTTGCACGCTCGAGGCTACTTAACCCTGCCACCATGCAGGCGCGCAGCGTATGCGCGCAGCGTGGGCGCGCCGGAGGCTCGCCAGAGGCAAGCCCATCTGTGCCCATCAGGGACCAGACGGGACCCGGGGCCACGACCCCTGGTTCTCGCTTGGTATACACCAGAGGTGAGTTGGAGTCTTTGAACACCTGCAATTTTGATATTAGCCCAGATTGTGTTGACATTCTTGTGCGTGAGAGAATCTTGTCCGCCCCCACTTCCCAGCCGGGTCGTAAGGTTATGAGTCAGGCCCGCGGCTTACGCTTTGGCCTCCTTAACACACGCTCCCTGCAACGACATAATTTAGAGGTGTTTACCCTTCTTGAAGAAGGAGAACTAGATCTCCTGGGACTCACCGAGACATGGTTAGAGGATTCCTCTATGCCGGATCTCGTCGCCTCCCTACCATCCGACTTTTCGGCACTTTTCTACAATAGATCTGGAGCCAAGAGGGGGGGAGGTGTTGCCCTCCTGTACAACTCACGCCTATTGGTTGAAAGGGTCTTGACGGAAAATTTGGCAGGCGCGGAAGTGATGGGCGTTAAGTTGCAATCAGGGACGGATTGTCTGCTGATTCTGTTAGTCTATCGCCCTCCGTGGACCTCGCCTGATTTCCCTGACTTGTTCATAAGACTGGCCCAGGACATTCGCTCAAGATATGACAAGGTAATGATAATGGGGGATTTTAATTACCATTGGGAGAAGGTCCCAAAAGATGGTCAGGCGTTACAGATCGATGAGGCGTTAACCTCATTAGATCTGGCTCAACAAGTAAGAGGCCCAACACATGCTAAGGGACACACCCTAGACTTGGTGTGGACGACAGTTCCTGTCCAGGACATGGCTGCGGCTCTGCCATGCGTATGGTCTGACCACCACTTGGTGAGAGGCAAGGTTTTGGCGGACAGACTGAAAACAATAACCAAAGGAGGATGGAAGGCAGTTAGGAAGTGGAATAAGTTTGATGGGGATAAAATGATAAATTTACTTCGCACCATCCCCCCTGCCAACAATTGCCCCCTCAACCCAGAGGCCCTCTGTGGGGCACTCATGGACAAACTTCAGAATGCCACAGACAAAGTTGCACCAATCTGTAGGGTGAACCGTACGGATAGGAAACGAGGGGCCCCGTGGTATAATGACTTACTCAGAGCTCAGAAACGTGGGCTACGCAAACTGGAAAGAACCTGGCGGAAAAACTACAATCCTGACTCTCGTAGTAACTATCTACGGGCTCTCGCTGGTTATAAGCAAGCGATTATAGCCAGGAAGTCCGAGTTCTACGAGGAGAGGATTTCTACGGCCACGAACCCTCAGAAAGAAGTCTTCCGAGTCCTCACGGAGCTCAGGAAGAACAAGGAACAGCCCCCGGACTTTAGTCAGGAGGACTGTCAGAAGTTCCAGGATTTCTTCACCAACAAAGTCATTGATTTGGTCACTGAAATTACGGCAACCTCGCAAATTGACTGTCCACCGGTGGATATCCCAGCCATACTGCCAATTATAATCCCGCTCTCTAATCTACCCTTGATTACAAAGGAGAGTTTAGTCTCCCTCACGGGACGGGTCAAGTCCGGCTCTAGGGCGGATCCATGCCCACCTGAAGTCTTCAAACTCGCACTCCCGGGCATTGAGGATGACGTGCTGAGTCTCCTGAACCTCTCTCTACAAACTGGTCAAGTGCCATCTGCCTTCAAGGAAGCCCGTCTGATTCCCTTGCTAAAAAAACCGGGGGCAGACGCAAAATGTCTGAAGAACTTCAGACCAATTTCCCAGTTACCATTCTTGGCGAAGGTCCTGGAGCAGCATGTCCTTATCACCCTTTCAGAACATCTGGAAAGCAACACGCTGCTAGAGCCGAATCAAGCAGGCTTCCGTGCGAATCATAGCACGGAGCTGGTTATGTTGTCAATCGTAGACGAACTTAGGAACAGAGCAGACAAGAAAATCCCGGGGGCCCTGGTGCTGTTGGACCTCTCCGCGGCATTTGATACCGTGTGTCATGCACAACTACTGTCGCGGATGAGGGACTTCGGCATCCAGGGCATAGCATTGGCATGGTTCACATCCTTCCTTCAAGGGAGGACGCAGAAAGTGCAATTAGGTGACATGCTCTCTACCGCAACCTCGATCACTTGCGGAGTCCCACAAGGGTCTGCTCTGTCACCCCTATTGTTCAACATATACCTACAGCCTTTGATTCGAATGCTTAATCAAATGGACTGTCAGGTATATAACTACGCAGACGACACCCAGATCATTATCCAGCTGGAGGATAGCCAGAATGCCTTTACCAGACTGCAAAACATTTTGAGAAGTACAGCTAACTGGATGTCCGGCAACTCCCTAAAAATCAACCCGGACAAAACCGAGGTGTTGCCGATTACCATCGCTGGCAACCCTTGGTGTGACCGTTTCTGGCCTGGGGAGTTGGGCACGCCTCCAGAACCGGCTGAGGTGGTTAAGAGCCTGGGCATCCAGGTGGACAGCAAGCTGTCCATGAAAAAGCAAGTCACAGCTGTGGTGGGCTGCTGCGTCGGCCTCCTTCGCCAACTCAGGAAAGTTTCCCCGCTGCTCTCTTTTTCCACCCTAAGGAGCGCGGTTTCTGCAATGATTTTGGCTAGGCTGGACTATGGCAATTCATTGTATATAGGACTCCCACAGGGCCTCTTAAACAGAATGCAGACGGTCATGAATGATGCTGCCAGGCTCATTTTCAAGAAACCAAGGAGTACCCAGGCATCCCCCCTCCTGTGGGAACTCCATTGGTTGCCAGTTAGGCAGAGGCTAATGTTCAAGGGGCTCTGCATTGTACACAAAGCGCTTCATGGCAGAGCACCCACCTATCTGAAATCTCGCCTGTCCCTTTACAAACCAGGGAGGGTGCTTAGATCTGCTGATTCCATATGTCTGGTTCAGCCACGCTGTAGACTGACCACTGTGGGTGGGCGTGCTTTCTCACATACTTTGCCAGCTATGTGGAATAAACTACCGCTGAAACTCCGCAATGAAAAGAAACTAATGCCCTTCCGCAAGCAATTAAAAACTGTGCTTTTCCAGCAAGCGTGGGGTGGCCGCTAAATTTTAATCTGATGCATCTTTTTATTGTATAGCTGATCCTAACAAAGCGCTTAGAGACCCCTGGGTTATAGTGCGCTATACAAGTCACAAGAAATAAATAAATAAATAAATGTTGAGTTTTTTAGTTCCGTAGCGGGTTTTGAGTTTATAGGGGAATAGGGTGGGAAATCATTTAATTATAATAAATGATTTATTATTTTGTACTTATGCAATTTAGGTGTTATTGTGTTAATTGTGGGAAGTAATTTATTTGTAATTAATTATTAATTGGTTGTTAATTAATATTACTTAATTAATTAATTTTGGTAAGTGTAAAGAAATAGGTGCAGGATGTGGGGTAGATGGGGTAAAGGGTGGGGGGTAATTTATTTTTGATTAATTAATAATTAGTTAAAATATATTAATTAATTGATTGAAAATTGATTATGGAAATTGTGTAATTAATTTTAAGTGTGGGATGTGGGGTTTATAGGGGTAAAGGGTGGGAAGTAATTTCTGTTTAATTAATTAATAATCAGTTGTTAATTCATATCAACTAATTAATTGATAGTTAATTATGGTAATTGTGTGATTATCTTTAGGTGAGGGTTGTGGGGTTTATGGGGTAAAGGGTGGGAAGTAATATATTTTTAGTTAATTAATAATTAGTTCTTAATTCATATTAATTCATTGATTAAAAATTAATAATGAAAATTGTGTAAACAATTTTAGGAGCAGGTTGTGGGTTTTATACGGGTAAAGGGTGGGAAGTGATTTATTTTTAATTAAATCATAATTAGTTGTTAATTTATATTAACTAATTAATTGATAATTAATTATGGCAATTGTGTGATTTTGTTTGGGTGTGGGTTGTGGGGTTTATGGGGTAAAGGGTGCGAAGTAATTTATTTTTAATGAATTAATAATTAGTTCTTAATAAATATTGATTAATTAATTTAAAATTAATCATTGAATCTGTGTAATTAATTTTAGGTGTGGGTTATGGGGTGTATAGGGGTATAGTGTGGGAAGTAATTTATGTTTAATCAATAATAATAATTGGTTGCCAATTAATGTTAATGAATTAATTGATATTTAATTAGGGTAGTTGCTTATATTTTTTGTGTGTGGGTTTTACTGTTTTAGGGGTAAAGGGTGGGGAGTAAATTCATTTCACTAATAATAATTAGTTTTTATATACTATTAGTTTTTTAATTAAAAATAAGTTTTAATTGGGTAATTATTTTTTACAGTTTAATTTTTCTACTGGTTTGTGGGGATTTTAGGGATAAAGTGTGGGAAGTGTATTATTTGTTATGATTTTTAGTTTGTTTTTAATTAATAATATTTCTTTAATTGGTAATTAATTATGTTAATTTTATAAGTACACTTATTTTATTAAATTGAAATGTGGGTTCTGAATTGTGTGGTTTTATAATGTAGGAAATAAAAAAGTACATTTATGTAATAATTAATGTTTTTTATTTTAAATAATTTTGAATTAAAATATTTATTTGCTTGAAAATTATTTTTTATTTTATTTAATATATTTGTAGCTAATTGTCATATGCTTTTAACATTATGGTGCCGATTCCGATCTGTTAAAAAAAATTACCGTACGACTCGTATCCATATTTTTTTACGTACGAATCGTACAAGTCCCGTACAACCGGGGAAGTACGATTCGTACGTGAAAAATACATACGAATCGCTTTGGGAAAAGTCTACGAGACGTCCCCGGACAGTTTTACATACAAATCGTAAAACTGAAGTCCGAGCGCGCAAGTACGATCCGTCCCGCCCGTCCGAAAACACAAGCGCATGGAAAAGTCCCTGTACGGAGCGAACGCCGTACCACTCGTATCCGGGTAAACTTGTGCCCGGGATATGAGTCGTACAGCCCCCCTCCCACCCCATATGTCAGCACCGTACCCCCCCCATGTCCGCACTCTACCCCAGCCCCGTACGTATACGTGCCGTACCCCACCACCGTAGACCAGCCCCGTACGTGTACGCACCATACCCCACCACCGTACCCCAGCCCCGTATATGTACACACCATACCCCACCACCGTACCCCAGCCCTTACTTGTACGCACCGTACCCCACGACCGTACTCCAGCCCTGTACTTGGACGCACCGTACCCCAGTGCCGTACCGCAGGCCCGTACTTGGACGCACCGTACCCCTGCGCCGTACCCCAGCCATGTACCCCAGCACCGTACCCCAGCCCCGTACATGTACGCACCATACCCCAACACCATACCCCAGCCCCGTACATGTATGCACCGTACCCCAAGGCCGTAAACCAGCCCCGTACATGTACGCACCGTACCCCACCACCGTAACCCAGCCCCGTACTTGGACCACCGTACCCCAGCACCGTACTTGTACGCACCATACCCCAAGACCGTACCCCAGCCCCGTACTTGGATGCACCGTACCCCACCACCGTACCCCAGCATCGCGTATGTACGAACCGTACAACAACATTGCATATGTGAGCACTTTACAACAACATCCCGTATGTACGCACCTTACATATGCTACAACGACTCGTACAGAACCAGGACACTGTAAACCAGCACAAGGAGGGTCAATTCGACTCGCACAACACCACAAAACACGTCTACAGTAGAAAAAACATCTAAAAGACTGACCTGGCACATCCAAACAGGCAAACAGAGGCCCAAACTCACAACCACCTCTTATAAAACACCCACCAAAATTTCAAACCCAGCCACACCCACAAATGGACCAATAAAAAGGGCCCACACTCACAATCCATGAGCCTTTGCAACAGACCCACTGCTGACAGACACCACACACAAACAACTGCACCCATACACCTTAACTTACACACCTTCACACAACCTCCTTCACATATACCCCCTCTACACATTTACACACACACCTACACATTCACACCCACACACCCACAGCCATCCACACCCACACCCCACACCATGCCCACAGACAAGAATCCAAAGTTCACAAGGGAGGAGCTGGACATCCTTGTCAACGAAGTCATCAGAGTCGAGCCACAGTTCTTTGGAACATTGGTCAGACAGACCAGCCTAGCCGAAAAATCACGCCTGTGGCAGAGGATCGTCGATCGGGTGAATGCTGTTGCGCCCATCAGAAGGACCAGGAATGAATACCAAGCCAGGTGGTACGATCTGCGGAGGGCAGTCAAGCGAAAAATGAACGAGGACTACGCCCAGAGCAACATCACTGGAGGTGGGATGCCCCGCAGACCTGTACATTACCATCCCTGGGAGGAGAAGGTGGTGGCCCTGCTACCGCCGGTGGGAGTACACGGAGTCAAAGGAGTTGTCGAGCCGGGTGAGTACACAAACAACTTACGTAACATGGGGGTAATGGCATCCACATCCCAACTACAACAAATGCACTCACCTACCCCCAAGCCCTCCCCGGACACAACCACACACAAAAACAACCCTCATGCCACTAACATGTGTATGCCCTATTCACAAAGCAAGGCCATGCCATGTCCCAGGCTACACAAACCACAAACCCAAGACTGGATGTCCGGGATGCTGGGAGGGTGGGGATCATAAAACATATTGTACAGCTCAGAAACAGACACCATTGCCCTCAGCCCATATGGCCCAGGTACATACCCATGCACCATGCTCAATGCACAGGGACTGGCAAAGTACTGACAAGGTAGCTGACACTTGGCCCTGCTGTAGGCAGCACAAGGCCCTCCTGTGACCACTGCAAACTCTAACACAAACACAACAAGCTCAGATATCTAGGAGGACAGGAACTCACACTCACTGACATGGCAGCATGCTCCATAGGTGGACAGATACATCACCTGGGAGACCCACTGCCAAATCTCACTACACCCACCAGCAGGCACCGTCAATCAATCAACAATCGATCAGGGTACTTGTAAGGCGCGCTACTTACCTGTGAGGATCTCAAGGCGCTGAGGGGGGGTTCCACTACTGCTCGTAGAGCCAGGTCTTGAGGAGTCTTCTGAAGGCAAGTAGGTCTTGTGTCAGTCGTAGGTGGGTTGGGAGGGTGTTCCAGGTCTTGGCGGCGAGTTGGAGAAGGATCTGCCGCAGGCGGTCATACATTGGATGCGGGGGACAGCTGTGAGGGCTAGGCTGCTGGAGCGGAGCTGGCGGGTGGGGGTGTAGAAGCTGAGTCTGATGTTCAGGTAGGCTTGTCCGGCGTTGTGGAGTGCCTTGTGTGCGTGGATGAGGAGCTTGAAGGTGATCCTCTTGTCGATGTGGAGCCAGTGCAGGTCACTCAGGAGGAGGGTGATGTGGCTGTGGCGTTGACGATCAGTCGTGCGGAGGCGTTTCGGAAGCGTTGTAGCCGCCGTTGGTGTTTGGATGGGAGTCCTGCATAGAGTGCGTTGGCATAGTCCAGTCTGCTGCTGACGAGGGCCTGTGTCACTGTTCTACTTGTTTCGGTTGGGATCCACCTGTAGATCCGGCGAAGCGTGCGTAGGGCGTAGCGTGCGTAGGGCGTAGCAGGAGGAGGAGACGGCGTTGACCTACTTGGACATGGAGAGGGAGGATGCGAGGATCAATCCTAGGTTGCGTGCGTGGTCGGTGGGTGTCGGTGCTGTCCACAGAGCGGTTGGCCACCAGGAGTCGTCCCAGGCTGAGGGTGTGGGTCCGAGGATGAGGACCTCCGTCTTGTCCGAGTTCAGTTTCAGATGGCCGCTCCTCATCCAGTCGGCGATGGCCCTCAGACCCTCGTGGATGTTTGTTTTGGCCGTGTGAGGGTCCTTGGTGAGGGAGAGGATGAGCTGGGTGTCATCGGCATAGGAGATGATGTTGAGGTTGTGGTGGCGGGCCACTTGTGTGAGGGGGGCCATGTGGATGTTGAACAGTATCAGGCTGAGGGATGATCACTCACCCCTTACACAAGCACACACCCCCGGGGCAGCCAATGGAGTTACCGACTCTCACAATGGACATGTGACACAACAAGATCAAGCCACAGCCAAAGAAGCATCCAAGCCCAAATTCGACATGTCAAACACCATGGAGAACATTTCAATCAGTCCCCTGCATCATACTCATCCACAAGTGAACATTGATGTGAATGCTATGCACATACAACTACCTGGAGGAACTGTGGCAACTAGAATATGTATGAAACATGGATGTCGCATTAAACAGCATTAACATTGTCTCTCTCTCACACACAGGGCAACGTCATGGATCTCCCCCCAACAATGGGGGGGAAGTACCACAGTCCCAGGCTCGGGAGGAACCTGATCCCACCGGCAGCGACACCTCACAACACTCCGCGGATGACCCCAACCCACCTGGCCCCTCTGGTGTCCAAGCCCCTGCAGCACCTGCTTCAGGTACATCTGTGCCAACCACCACCCCCATTACTGCCACATCCCAGGAGACACCCAGGAGCCCTACCCACACTGAACAAATGAGCCAGTCTGACCTGGAGGGAAAAGGTTTGCCGGGCACCCAGGAGGAGGCAGACAACACCGCGACTGCCATCCCTCAGGGGTCCCGTAGACCCGATGTGCCCACAACGGCAGGCCAGGCTTGTGTGGGCAGGGGTGGTGGGAGTGGAGGCAGGCGGAGGCAAGAACCTGATCAGACAGCTGAAGGGACCGGTATGTCACACGTACGCAACATCATGGAGGCATACCGGCGTGACACCAGGGCCATCAGTCAGGTAGTGACGACCCTCACAGACATTAAGAATCAGCAGGCTGAGCAACACGCCAGTCAACAACAACACCAAGGACAGATGGAGGCAAGACTGGCTGAGCTCCTGGCGGTGCAAAGGGAAATAAGCCATTCACTCCGTCGGATCGCCAACAACATGGGCAACCCTCCCTGTGACACCAGGCGCAGACCAGCCACAGGGAGGGAGGAGGAGGATTCGTCCGACTGAGCGTCCCAAGCATCGTCAAGGCCTGCATCTGAGGGTCCCCGGAGGAAGGTGGGTCGTCCACGGAAAAGACCGTGAGAGGCAGCGGACCATCCACATCTCCCAGGTCACCTGGCCTGGCACCTGGCCTTCATGCGCAACAGCAGCACCTCATTCACTGACATTCTCTGCCACATGGACTTGCTGGTCACAGTCTGACCAATGATGACCAACACTGTGGTCTGGACTCTGATGGCTTCAAATGCCAAGGATCCCATATCCCCCTGTGAACTTTGGATTCTATGCACCCGGTAGAGCACCTTATTTCTTTCTAACAAAACGCGCACCCCACCGAGAATAAAACTATTTATTTATTATTAGATGTTGCAGTCACTTTGCATTAGTCCACAACATACGTGTGGGTAAATGTCAAACTATGCCTGAGTGTTGAACTAACTCCAGCCATCCATACCCTGGGATCTGAGTCCGGTACAGGACACACATGGCTCACAATGTATCATCC
The DNA here is from genome assembly GCF_964204655.1 of Triturus cristatus. Classification (NCBI taxonomy): domain Eukaryota; kingdom Metazoa; phylum Chordata; class Amphibia; order Caudata; family Salamandridae; genus Triturus; species Triturus cristatus. The sequence continues at coordinate 1,074,861,813 of NC_140591.1, read as the reverse complement.
GATACAGCCTGGGAGCCCAATACTCACCCGTGATGGCCTCAAGCTGCTGAGGGGGGGCTTGCAATACTGTGCGGACACACCAATCAGGAAGAGGATGATGAAGGCCTAGAGGTCATGGCTCATGTGGAGGTTCCCAGGGAGGGAGTCCCAGGTATGTTTGTCCAGGTGGGAGAACCATCTCCTTCATGCTGGAGTGTTGTGGATGTGAAGAATGGTGGCCAGGCCAAGTTCGGATGCATAGAGTTGGGCCAACGGGGTCTTGGGTGACAGACGTACAAGGTTGATTTTGGGGTCTGGGGTTGTTGACTGCCTCCTGAGTGTGTGTGAGGAGTGTGAAGGTCATCCTGCAGCATACAGTGATCCCTTGCAGCTATCTCAGGTGGACGGTGATGTGGATGGGGTGTGGGATGTTGAAGCTGAGTTGTGCAGATGCACCCTGGATGTGGACAAGTTTCCCGTGAGTTTGGATGTACTTGCTCCGTAGAGGGCGGGGCAGTAGTTGACACGGCTGGTATCGTGGACCTGGGGGATGGTCTGTCTTTCCTTGGAGTGGATCTATCTGTGGATCATGTGCATCATGCAGAGGGTGTTGCAGCATGAGGTACAGATGCTGGTGATTTGCATGGCAAATATGAGTGACAAATCCATGATGCAAACCATCTTGTGTGCGTGGCCACTGGGTGCTTGTGTAGGGCCCCTGCGGGTGGGACACAAGGAGTTGAGCCAGCTGTAAGGGGACAATCCTCATATGATTACCTCAGTCCTGTACAAGTCCAGCCTCAGGTGACTGATGTTCAGCGGACCTCATGCCTTCTTGAATGTTGGAACTGGCAATGGTTGCGTCTTTGGTGAGGGTGAGGAGCACCTGGGTGTCGATGGCATACGACATGATGATGAGGTTGTGTGCGCATGTGATGGTGGAGAGGGGGGTCCTGGACACATTGAAGATTGACACGCTGAGAGATGATCCCTGGGCCATGTGCCAGATGACGCCACTATACAACATGCTGAAGGCTTGCGTCCCACTCCCATGGCCTTGCTGGGGGACGGAGCCGGTGGAGAGCAGGAGGGACATGATCTGGTTGGTGTGACAGGCCCTGGAAGGCGGGGCAGCGCTGTGTAGGCAGTTGGAGTTGCACACTCAGAATGCAAAGGTGTCGTGTGTGCGCTTAGGGTATGCCTGAGAGCAGGCGGTTGATTTTCGGATGGACATTGCTTGGAGGGTGGCTGCAACATCAGACTGTAGTGTGATGTGGGTCATGCAAGGACATGAGGGTCGTGCAATGTGCACGTTGCATGTGCTGACGGTCCTGCCTTTGGCACCGCGTGGCCGCAACAGTGGCACAGACAAGATGATGACAGCCAAATGAATGGGTGGAGGGAGGCAGGGAGGAGCATCTTTGAGGCGTGTGTGTTGCCGAATCCCGCTACTTTGTGGGCCCTTGCTGCAGGGGCCGCAGCAGCAGGTGGCATGTCCTGGAAAGTATGCCAAAAGTAGCACACAAAGACAAGGATGTCAGAAAGGACAACTGCAACAGGCGTATGTAAAGGAAGGAGTGTCCGGTTACCCATGGCACATCCAGAGAAAATGGATGCACAATCAACAAAGATGACTGACACAGGATCAGGAAACAGAAGGCCGAGCCGCGCACAGGAGACACACCCTCAGCAGATGTTGACGGCCCGTCGTGGGGACCAACATGCCCAAATACATACACAACCATGGACTTCATGCACAATAGAGATTCTAACCCATGAAGAACTGCATGCATGTAGCCAAACTACACATAGACTCATATGCACAATCTTTGACAACTATGCCAGAGATGCCACATGCAAAGTGGCAAGAGACCTGCATTGACAGAGATGAGGCACCTTGGAGGGTGAGGAACCCCTTTATTACTCAGGCTCACACTAAGGGAAATGCATCAATATGAACAGACTCACAGGTCATTTGGCTGAACATGTGGGACCTACACTGGACACCACCTTCACAAAACAGATGTAGTAAATCCAAATGGCCTGGCACACAAGTTAAGGGGATGAGCCAAACACCCCCTGCTGCACACGGAGAGGCTGCAATTCCCCATTGAGCCTCTTATGGGGATGTCCCACACTATGTCCACCCGTAGCATCCCGTATATTTCCGAGGGAAGTTTGACACACATTGATGCCTTCATCAGAATCCACAAACCATTACAGATGACTGTCACGAAGGTTGACTATCAATTCATGGGAGTCATGCTACATGTCATGTGCCCCATGGTGAGTCGACATGTATGCATGGTAACCCAACATGCACAGGAGCAGTCCCCACACATTTCAAACATGTAACACCCCCAAAATGCCTTGCTGCAATCCCCATGTCCGTGCATGGAACGCTGATTCAGCACACGTTGCAATACTCATGAGGAATAGCAGGAGTCCACCGATGACACGACCAGACAACATGCGCAAGAACCTGTGGATGACAGACACACAAGAAGTCAGCTAAAAGATTGTTATCCGCATACATGGTCATTTACTCTACAGGAATAATGTTGTCACCATGCAAATTGAAAATTTAGTGTCTCAGCTAAAATGAGTGGAATGACATCATCACTCGAGTGACACATCAGAACACACATCTAAGTCACTTAGCATACAGTCAGCTGGACACACACATTGCAACACATGCCACACAAGGCTCCAAGCGTGCACACTCAGACCCAGTGACTCACCATTATGAGAAGAAGTTGCGTATGAGCTGACTCCGGATATCCTCCTCCTCCTCCTCCTCACTTGCCTCGTGACCAAGCCCTTCATCCTCCACGGGTGGATGTTCCTGCTCATGCTGCTCCAGGATGAGTGGCACTGCCTTCTCCACTGCCATGTTGTGCAGCATGCAGCACACGAGGAAGATTTTGCAGACCTTTGCCGGTGCATATGGGAGGGACCCGCCTGTCTTGTGAAGGCACCGGAATCGGCTCTTCAGGAGGCCAAACGTCCTCTCAATCACTCGCCTGGTCTGCCCGTGTGCATTGTTGTAACGGTGATCTGGGGTTGCGGAGAGGCGTCATCAGCCATGGCATGTTGGGATAGCCAGAGTCCCCTACATGGAAACATCATGTAAAGAAGTGGGTCAGGAGATGCCGTAAGATACAAAGATACCGCAAAACACAGGACAAACAGAGTATACCCACCAACAAGACATGCTCGTTTGTTGTGCATCCACAGCATCATTTGTGGCACCCTGCTATGCCTCATGATGTAGGCATCGTGTGCTGACCCTGGAAAACGTGCACAGACATGGAAAATCAGCATGTTAGCAAGACACACCACAAGGGTATTTATAGAGTGGTAATGTTTACGGTTGCGATAGGCGACCTCCTGTGCCTGTGGTGGTACCAAAGCCACATGTGTCCCATCAATGGACCCAATGACATGGAGCATCCCTCCCAGGGCATAGAAATCACCCTTGACACCTATCAACTCCTCAGGAGTCGGAAAATGGATGAATTCATCCAGGTGCTCCAACATGGCTGCCAAAACATCATGCAGGACACGGCTGAACATCGTCTATGACATGCCACCAACATCAGCTATGGTGAATTGAAACGTACCTGTGGCAAAAAAATGTAGGGCTGCCATCACCTTCATCTTGGGGGTCAGCGCAGTAGGATACCTGTGTCGTGGTTGGAGGTGTGGTGCCAGCTTGGCGGTCAAGTCCTCAATCAACTGTTGGGTGAATCTGTAACGGTGTATGCAGTCACGTTCCCTCATGGCACCCAAGTCTGGCATTGGTCTGGGGACAGGCGGTGCCCTGCAGAAAATTGGAATGAATAACGAAGAGTGAGAACATAACAACATCAATGTCAATGAACTGAGCACATTCTCAACTGCTAATACACATCTGCTAAATACAGAGTCTGGTCTGTGCAATACATCCAGGACACGTATGCCAGCCAGGTGATACTCCTACGAAAAACGAGCAACACCCGTTGATTGTCAAGTCTGCATGACATGCCCTGAAACGAGCTGTGGGCCAGTGTCAGTGAACAGCCAGAGACATCACAAGAGTGACATACATCCACATATCAGCATTTGAAGGATGTCATCTCATACAGACAGCTGACGGCAAGCTAGACGCACAGATCACATGGAATGTCAAATGTACAGATCACACACATTGCGATGAAGGGGTACATGTGATAACAGAAAACACAGACATTGAGACGACGCAGATATGTCCTCATGTGAAAATATCATGTTCGATGCATACAGACACATGTTACGTGGAAATCCACATGTGGCATGGTGTGCGTAGATGTGTGCCATGCCCATCTACACACAGACACATGTTGGATGCAGCAACAGCAGATGCAGTTGACGGAACACCAATGGCAAGCTCATGGGAACACATGACACACACATGACATAGTCACATCGGTGCACGCTGGTCATTAAATGTCAGTTGTTAGTGTCCCTTTCCCTGGCATCAGGGGACAGTTGCGGGTGGTGGTGACTGTGCCATACCAGTGATGCTGTGCTTGACATGTTTGTACTACATGCACACATGTGCAAAGTGTGAAGGGGAAGTGTGCCACATAGTGCCCCATCACACATGACATGTGTACACAGGTCATCACTCATCAATTGTGCAAATACATGAGGAGACATGTGCAATATCACTGCCTGACACACCTAGGCCCTGCACATGTAGGACAGCAATGACAATGACTTGATGTACATCCTTGTGTGAGTCTGAGACCTCCATTCCTTTGGTGTGCGCATCCTATCAACAGTGTAAGCGTGTGAAACGCACCGTACCCACGCTCTGAGGGCGTGTGTACGGTCCGTATCACTATAGTAGTGGTGCCGTAGGAGCACGCGTGGTACGGACCGTACACACGTACACGTACGTGTAGGCACTGGTAGTACACGTACCCGTACGTGTACTACCAGTGCCTACATGTACGGGTACGCACTGGTAGTACACGTACAGGTACGTGTACTACAAGTGCCTACATGTACTACCAGTGCCTACACGTACGGGTACGCACTGGTAGTACACATACGGGTACGTGTACTACCAGTGCGTACGTGTATATCTGGTAGTACACATATGTGTAGGCACTGGTAGTACACGTACGTGTAGGCACTGGTAGTACACGTATGGGTACATGTACTACCAGTGCGTACACGTACGTGTAGGCACTGGTAGTACACGTACATTTAGGCATTGGTAGTACACGTATGGGTACGTGTACTACCAGTGCGTACACGTACGTGTAGGCACTGGTAGTACACATATGTGTAGGCACTGGTAGTACACGTACGGGTAGGCACTGGTAGTACACGTACGGGTATGTGTACTACCAGTGCCTACACGTACATGTACTACCAGTGCCTACACGTATGGGTACACACTGGTAGTACACGTACGGGTACATGTACTACCAGTGCGTACACGTACGTGTAGGCACTGGTAGTACACGTACGTGTAGGCACTGGTAGTACACTTACCCGTGCGTGTACTACCAGTGCGTACACATATGGATATGCACTGGTAGTACACGTATGGGTACGTGTACTACCAGTGCGTACACGTACGTGTAGGCACTGGTAGTACACGTACGTGTAGGCACTGGTAGTACACATATGGGTACGTGTACTACCAGTGCGTACACGTACGTGTAGGCACTGGTAGTACACATACGTGTAGGCACTGGTAGTACACATACGTGTAGGCACTGGTAGTACACGTACGGGTACGTGTACTACCAGTGCCTACACGTACGTATACTACCAGTGCCTACACATATGGGTACCTACTGGTAGTACACATCCGGGTACGTGTACTACCAGTGCGTACACGTACATGTAGGCACTTGTAGTACACGTACGGGTGCGTGTACTACCAGTGCCTACACGTACGTGTCAAACGCACTGTGCAACTGGTGCCGTAGGGGTACGTGTCAAACGCACCATACCTGTGTGTGGATTTGAACATTACATAGGGGACACATAAGTGACAAGTATTAGGCACTAAATGCATGCTGGTTGTCATGAATACAGAGTTTTCAGTTCAAATTTTTACATCAGGTGTCCTGGAAAAGTCAGTTGGCCACAAAATACAATGTTGCAAAGTGGTTGTTGACTTGACATGATGCTCAAAATTTGACCGATGCAAATGCTGTCACTGGTGTATGTGGAAAGGGATTGGAGTAAACGTAAGATGCAAATGAATCTGACCAATGACTATGTACTCCTCCAAATGAATGCCCCTCAACAAGACAGATATAAGTCAGCCAGAACCCATGAGAGGGCACTTGCCTGCACAAGTTTCCTGTTGACAACACTGCTGCTGTCTGTGCTTCCTCTGGCACCATGTCAAGGTCTGTGGAGAGGGCCCAGCCATTCACCCAGGAGGAGAATGAGGCATTGCTGGATGTCATCCTCCCACAGTACACCAGCCTGTATGGGAGACCAGGGGGACAGGTGAGTGCTGACTCCACGACCTTTGACTGTGCTTGACACGTTTGTACTACATGCACACATGTGCAAAGTGTGAAGGGGAAGTGTGCCACATAGTGCCCCATCACACATGACATGTGTACACAGGTCATCGCACATCAATTGTGCAAATACATGAGGAGACATGTGCAATATCACTGCCTGACACACCTAGGCCCTACACATGTAGGACAGCAATGACAATGACTTGATGTACATCCTTGTGTGAGTCTGAGACCTCGATTCCTTTCGTGTGCGCATCCTATCAACAGTGTAAGCGTGTGAAATGCACCGTACACACGCTCTGAGGGCGTGTGTACGGTCCGTATCACTATAGTAGTGTTGCCGTAGGAGCACGCGTGTTACGGACCGTACAAACGTACGTGTACTACCAGTGCCTACACGTACGGGTAGGCACTGGTAGTACACATACCCGTACGTGTACTACCAGTGCCTACACGTACGGGTACGCACTGGTAGTACACATACAGGTACGTGTACTACAAGTGCCTACATGTACATGTACTACCAGTGCCTACACGTACGGGTACGCACTGGTAGTACACATACGGGTACGTGTACTACCAGTGCGTACGTGTAAGCACTGGTAGTACACGTACGTGTAGGCACTGGTAGTACACGTACATTTAGGCACTGGTAGTACACGTACGGGTACGTGTACTACCAGTGCGTGCACGTATGTGTAGGCACTGGTAGTACACGTATGTGTAGGCACTGGTAGTACACGTACGGGTAGGCACTGGTAGTACACGTACGGGTACGTGTACTACCAGTGCCTACACGTACGTGTACTACCAGTGCCTACACGTACGGGTACACACTGGTAGTACACGTACGGGTACATGCACTACCAGTGCGTACACGTACGTGTAGGCACTGGTAGTACACGTATGTGTAGGCACTGGTAGTACACGTACCCGTGCGTGTACTACCAGTGCGTACACGTATGGGTACGCACTGGTAGTACACGTACGGGTACGTGTACTACCAGTGCGTACACGTACGTGTAGGCACTGGTAGTACACGTACGTGTAGGCACTGGTAGTACACATATGGGTACGTGTACTACCAGTGTGTACCCGTATGTGTAGGCACTGGTAGTACACATACGTGTAGGCACTGGTAGTACACATACGTGTAGGCACTGGTAGTACACGTACGGGTACGTGTACTACCAGTGCCTACACATACGTATACTACCAGTGCCTACACGTATGGGTACGCACTGGTAGTACACATACGGGTACATGTACTACCAGTGCATACACGTACATGTAGGCACTGGTAGTACACGTACGTGTAGGCACTGGTAGTACACGTATGGGTACGTGTACTACCAGTGCCTACACGTACATGTCAAACGCACTGTGCAACTGGTGCCGTAGGGGTACCTGTGAAACGCACCGTACCTGTGTGTGGATTTGAACATTACATAGGGGACACATAAGGGACAAGTATTAGGCACTAAATGCATGCTGGTTGTCGTGGATACAGAGTTTTCAGTTCAAATTTTTCCATCAGGTGTCCTGGAAAAGTCAGTTGGCCACAAAATACAATGTTGCAAAGTGGTTGTTGACTTGACATGATGCTCAAAATTTGACCGATGCAAATGCTGTCACTGGTGTATGTGGAAAGGGATTGGAGTAAACGTAAGATGCAAATGAATCTGACCAATGACTATGTACTCCTCCAAATGAATGCCCCTCAGCAAGAGAGATATAAGTCAGCCAGAACCCATGAGAGGGCACTTGCCTGCTCAAGTTTCCTATTGACAACACTGCTGCTGTCTGTGCTTCCTCTGGCACCATATCAAGGTCTGTGGAGAGGGCCCAGCCATTCACCCAGGAGGAGAATGAGGCATTGCTGGATGTCATCCTCCCACAGTACACCAGCCTGTATGGGAGACCAGGGGAGCAGGTGAGTGCTGACTCCACGACCTTTGACTGTGCACCTTTTTTGTGACTGTCACTTCTGGCATTGTGTCCAAGTGTGACAGACATACAATGTGGTTTAGAGTGGGTCCCAGGGGGGGGGAATGGCTTATGTCTCCCATGCAGAGCATGATGTAGTTCATGTGTGCACTCCTCACTTGCATTGTGCTTACTGTGACATTCACTGCATAGTGCATGACACATTCAGCCTGGCTAATCCTTTGTGGCATTTTTGAGTGGAGCTGTGGTGAGAGTGTCCAAGTGATGTGTACGCCCCCTGGACATTGATGTGTGTGAATGTTCCTTGTCATGTGGGTGAGTGTCTATGTGAAGTGGTGCACCACAGCTGCATGGAGGAGGCAACAGCTCTACCCATCTGATGTGAGAAGTAAGCCGTGCTGTGTGTCTGACTTGCTGAGCTAGCCCCACACCTGTGACACCCCACAGGCAAGTGGCACATGTGCAGAGTGAGGTTTGTATCCGCTGTTGCCAATGGCATGGGATTGATCTGTGCCTGTGTGTGTCTGTGTACTCTGCTGAGGTTGCGTCAGTGGCCTGGGGCATGTAACTGCTTGGAGGTGCTGTCCATCAGCCTGGTGTTGCTTGTGATGCACAGTGTGTGCCATGATCATGGAGAGTGTCGCACCCCTCATGCCACCTGTGTACTTTCAATGCCATGTAGTGCATTGGGGCTTCCACAGAGGCCAATGTCCATATGACAAAGATGCTATTCCTTGGAAGCATCCTATGCCCTGTTCAACATATCAAAGAAGTTCAAATGTGTGTCTCTCTGACATGGAGCAGGTGTAGTGATGTTGTCTCACTTTGTCATCCTCACAGCATACTGCCTACGAGAAGGGGGAGATCTGGAAGTGGGCCGTGAGGGCCAGGAGATCGGTGGAGGGTCGCAGTTGGCACCTAGCCCAAGTCCGAAAACGGTGGCAGGACATCCGGTGCTGGACCCGGAGGATCGCCTGGGTCCAGCTGGGGGACTCACCTCCATGCCCCCACGGCGGACACCGACGCCTGACCCACCAGATGAGGCGTGTCCTGGCGGTGGTCTTCCCTGACATGGATAGGCAGTTGCAGGAGAGACAGCAGCAAGGAGGGGGTAGGTACATGTGTGTTTGTTGTGTGTCACCAGCTTTTGGAAGTGCTCAGTCGCCTGGATACACTGCCAGGGTTTATATGTGCTGTGCATATCCTGTTCCCCCAAGTCATCCAGTGCTGTTCTTCCTCCCTTCCCCTCCTTGACATGTGTTCCCTGGTCTGTGTGTAATCACTATTGCACATGGTCATCTAGGCTGCCAGTTAATCCAAGTGCACATTGCTTTCTGCATCATGTGTGGGGGTGGTCTGTGACATGTGTTGGTACCTTGCCTGTGCCCCGTCCTGTTCAGTCATTTGGGGGTCCATATTTGTTGGCACTGATGCTGAGTCTCAACATAGGAGTGTGAGGTTTCAAATGAACAGACTTGCAGCATGTATGACCGATGTTGTGGCCTCAGACATGATGTGCATGAGTGGGAGATATGCATAGTGCCGGGACGGTTGCTCATGTTACAGTCAGATCATTCCAGGACCATGGAGCAGTGTGCCCACTACAGTCCCCTGAGACACTCTTGCCTCGTAATCATGTGTGTCATCCAACACTGTGCCCATTCTCTGTGTGTTCAGCATAGGTTGGCCTCTGTGGCATTGTTCCCTGGCCTCATTTGTATTTATCTAAAGTGTGCTACATGTGTCCACTGGACAGGGTGACCCCATTTGGCTTGTGCATACTCACACTGGGCAGTGCCTGTGTGTCTATTCACAACTATCTGTTGATGGTTGTTTGTCACAAATATGTGTTGGCAGCCTCACAAGGTGATGTGGAGTAAATTTGGGAATTTTTGATTCACATTTTTGTAAACCCTGATTAAGAGGTGTCACTTCTTGATCTGTCTCAATTACACTGGTATGGGGGGTTTGTGCGGGCGAGGCCTACATGTCCAAACCTTATGTCTCCTTGCCAGGTCTGACCTGTGTGTGATAATTGTCTGGACAAATACTCAACATGCAGTGACCCAGTGATGTTGTGCAGGGTTTAATGTTTGTGCTTTGCAGCATGTGTCAAAAGTTTAAATACATGGTTCCTGCTCATCCATTTTTGGCACCAGTGTGGGGTCCAGATGCTACGTAGTTTTGTCTTTGTGTGCTGACATCTGTGTGGACATTCTGGCTTGCCATGAGGGTGTCTCCTCAGTGCAGGTGTGCCTTATTCCAACACAATTGCAGGCCCATTAGCTTATGCATTGTCCTGTGTTTGGACATGTGTGCCACTCCACATGACAGGCAGTGGGTCAGATGTGTTGCCAACTGTGTCATCATGGTACGGATGGCCATGTGACAGGTGGCATGATTCAAGTTGTTAGTCATAAAGTCTTGTACCTTGGCACTCACTACACTTGTCAACATGTCTTCATGTTTTCAATGCATGACTTTGATGTTTTGTTGTGAAGGACAATAATGTGCCTGCATGACAGATGTCTCCCAAGGAAGTGCACAAGAAACAACCTTTACACTTGCTGGCACATTTTAAAGGAAGGCACAGTTCGAATAAGACTGTTTTTCAGATTATACATATTCATGTTCCCACAGTGTGGTGGCATTTGGGTAAGTCCTTGGTTGTTGCTGATACCAACTTACGAATGTCAAGTCATCCATACCGCCGTGGTCCCATGTATATGTACTTTCTGAAACCCCATTTCTTTCTAACAGTGGCTTCTTTGAATAAGGCTGGCAGCTCATACAATGACTGTGTAAATGTAGTTTTGTGTGCACCTCCTTGTGTGACTTCTTTTATACAGGCACATGTGTGTTCTGTTCACAAAATGGCACATTCACACATTCTAAACATGTAGATTGTGTAAAGTGGTGTGATTTCCAAGGGATCAAAATGTATTTCGTTTGGGTTTCCAAAGTACTTACAGGTCTCTGAGTGTGGGGACACCTTCAGCATTGAGGTCTGTTATTTAGCCTTGGGTGCACAAATACTGTTTCTTTCACAGTAAACAAGAGGTGGCATGCCTTCATAGTATTGCTGTGCTCAACTGTTCCCAGACACTAGCTTCTCAGTATATTTCTAATTCAAGTTTTTAGCTGTTATGTCCTATTTTTCATTGTTTCCAAGTGGCATGGTGGGTCAACCAACTGGGGAGTACAGGGCTTACATATGTGCGGAGTAATCTAGATGTTACTCATGATACATTGCCTGATATGCACTGTGACCTATTTTGTTTTGACTCATGTGTCAGATGTATACAGGTGACTGATTATTTTCCGTATCTTCACCTTGCCCACAGAATCATCGGAGGAAACCGAGGGAGACACCTGCACGGACCTGGAGGAGGGTTCCAGCACCGGTGCCACCAGTGCTGACGAGTCTGCGGGAGCAAGTGGCACGGAGGGCGAGGGGAGTCAGGCGGAGGATCTGTCTGGTGGTGAGACCGACTATGACGCTGACGGGTCCGAGGCTAAACTCATCGAGGGGACGGAGGCTGCTACAACACCTGGCAGCAGCACAACATCTGTCCCCGCCTCCTCCATTCCCATCACCGCCCTCTCAGTTGCTCCGGTCCCTTCTGTCCGTGCAGGGCACCACCATGTCTCCTTCGTGCCAGGCACCGCACCCCCTGCCCCTGTCACCCCTGCTGCCCTCACTGCAGAGTCTGTGGACATTCAGCGGCAGTTGCAGGTTGGCCAGACAACGATGCTGAATATCCTCCATGGCCACACCACACTGCTGACACAGAGGGTGTCGTTCATGGAGCGCATGTCAGCATCGATATCTGACCAACGGATGTTGCTGAGGTCCATGGACTCTTCGCTGATGGCAGCAGTGAGTCTCCTGCAGCGCTTCGTCCCCCCCCTACCCCAGCCCCATCCACACTTCCCACTCCCATGCCTGTCCCATGCACACCCAGACATTCCCAAGCACGCACCCCACCAGACACAGGCAGCACACCACCACGTAAGGGCAAGCACACACCTCCTGGCACGCACACTCAGGGGGATAAAGGCACACCCACTGGGTCTGGGGCACACAGACATACACGCAGCCACAGTCTGAGTCCGCATGCCTCACTACCCAGTCCCTCCAAAAGCACTCCCCTTGGCTCCCCTGCCACACAGTCAGACAAAGAGAGCTACATGGCTGTGCTGGGCTTCAGCCCCACTATGTCACCATCCCGCAAGCGGGCAAGGCACTCCCCGGGTAGGGGAGTTGAGTCCCCCCCAAGTCCACCCCCTCCCCCAGAAGCGCTGCACCCCATCCCTCTGAGCCCCACCTCCTTTGTGCCTGTGGTTTCTTCTGGTGCAGGGGATACCCTGCACCCACCACACCTACCCTTACACCTCCTGTCCCTGCGGTGCCTGGTCCTTCCCCACATGATGCGCCCCCCCCAGTCGACGAACCTGAGGGTTCCACTGTGCAGGCAAGCTAGGGGAGACGCGCGCCCATGTGTCCCCCCAAGGACTTCTATTCTGGACTGGCCATTGGCCTTTGTATATAGTGTTATTGAAAAAAAATATTCAATCAATCAATCATTTGCATTTATAAAGCGCGCTACTCACCTGTAGGGGTCTCAAGGCGCTGGGGGTGGGAGGGGGGGGTCAGTGCTCGAAGAGCCAGGTCTTGAGCTGCCTTCTGAAGGAGAGGTGGTCCTGTGTGGTACGCAGGTGGCTGGGAAGAGAGTTCCAGGTCTTTGCTGCCAGGTAGGAGAAGGATCTGCCTCCGGCGGTGGCTTTGCGGATACGAGGCACGGCTGCCAGGGCTTGTCCGGTCGAGCGTAGGGTGCGAGGAGCGGTGTAGAAGGAGACGCGGTGGTTGATGAGTTTTGGTCCGATATTGTGCAGGGCTTTGTGTGCGTGGGTGAGGAGTCTGAAGGTGATCCTCTTGCTGACTGGAAGCCAGTGAAGTTTCTTCAGGTGTCCGGAGATGTGGTGGTGGCGAGGTATGTTCAGGATGAGTCGTGCGGCCGCGTTCTGGATTCGGTGTAGTTTCTTCTGTAGCTTGGTAGTGATGCCGGCGTACAGAGCGTTTCCATAGTCCAAGCGACTGGTGACGAGGGCATGGGTGACGGTCTTCCTGGTGTCGGTGGGGATCCAGCGGAAGATCTTGCAGAGCATGCGGAGGGTGTTGAAGCATGCCGAGGTCACCGAGTTGACCTGTCTGGTCATGCAGAGGGATGAGTCCAGGATGAAGCCGAGGTTGCGTGCGTGGTCGGTGGGTTGGGGAGTGCTGCCCAGGGCGGGAGGCCACCAGGAGTTGTCCCAGGCGGTGGGAGTAGAGCCGAGGATGAGGACCTCCGTCTTCTCTGTGTTAAGTTTGAGCTGGCTGTCTGTCATCCAGTGCGCTACTTCCTTCATGCCTTCGTGTAGTCTGGTTCTTGCTGAGGTGGGGTTGTTGGTTAGGGAGAGGATGAGCTGGGTGTCATCGGCGTAGGATATGAGGTTGAGTCCGTGTTTTCGTGCGATGTTCGCCAGGGGGGTCATGTAGATGTTGAAGAGGGTTGGGCTGAGGGAGGATCCTTGGGGGACGCCGCAGATGATCTCCGTAGTGGTGGATCTGAAGGGGGGAAGGCGGACTCTCTGGGTTCTTCCGGAGAGGAAGGAGATGATCCATTCCAGGGCCTTGCCTCTGATGCCGGCGTTGCTGAGGCGACGTATTAGGGTACGGTGGCAAACCGTGTCGAAGGCTGCAGAGAGGTCCAGGAGTATGAGGGCCATGGTCTCTCCTTTGTCAGTCAGAGATCTGATGTCGTCCGTGGCTGCGATGAGGGCGGTCTCGGTGCTGTGGATAGCTCTGAAGCCGAATTGTGAGGGGTCGAGTGAGTCGTTGGTTTCCAGGGCGGTGGTGAGTTGAGTGTTGACGATTTTCTCAATCACTTTGGCGGGGAACGGGAGGAGCGAGATGGGCCGGAAGTTTTTGAGTATGGTGGGGTCTGCTGTTGGTTTCTTTAGGAGGGCGTTGAGTTCGGCGTGTTTCCAGTTCTCCGGGAAGGTGGCGGTGGTGAAAGATGCGTTGATGACGTCTCGGAGGTGGGGTGCAATGATGTTGTCGGCTTTGTTGAAGATGTGGTGCGGGCAGGGGTCGGATGGTGATCCTGAGTGGATGGAGTTCATGATGTGGGTGGTTTCCTCGGTGGTGGTTGGGTTCCAGGTGTGGATGGCGGTGTTGTCGGTGGCGAGTTCCGGTGGTGGGTTCTTGTTGGTTGTGGCAAAGCTGTTGTAGATGTCGGTGATCTTGTGGTGGAAGAAAGCTGCGAGGGAGTCGCAGAGATCCTGTGAGGGGGGATAGCGTTGTTTTCGGCGTCGGGGTTGGAGAGTTCTTTGACGATGCCGAATAGTTCCTTGCTGTTGTGGGCGTTGTCGTTGAGTCTGTTCTGGAAGGCTGATTTTCGTGCGGCGCGGAGGAGTTGGTGGTGTTTGCGGGTGGCGTTCTTGAGAGCAGACATGTTCTCGTCGGTCTGGTTGAGGCGCCAGGACTCGAGGGTGCGGCATTCTTTTTTGGAGTCCTTGAGGGTGGGGGTGAACCAGGAGTTTTTCTTGTCGTTGTTTTTGTTTGCTTGGGTGTTCAGGGGGGCCAGGGTGTTGGCGCATTCCGAGATCCAGTTTGTGAGGTTGTTGGCGGCTTCGTCGGGGTCTGTAGTGCTGGCGGGGAGGTTCTGGGAGAGGGCTGCTGTGAGTTGTTCGGTGGTGATACGGTTCCACTGCCTTCTCGGTGGTTGTTGTATTTGTATGCTAATTAAAGCATTTTCTTTTTACTTTGAACACTATTGCATTTCAGGTATTGATGTTGGTGCTGATGCTCCAGGAGTTGGGGTTGTGGTAATGTGTTATGTTTCAGGCAAAGGTTCGAGTCTGATGGTCATGAGGTGGACCATGGGATCTGCGTGCCATCACAAGGTCTCTGCAAAGGATCTTTGGTCGTGTGTGTTATTTGTTTTTTGAGACATTGTACCAAGGAGTGTCCCTTCCTCCGTGGCACCTGACATCTTCCCTGCAGAGAGTTGCACAATTGTTGTGCTGGCCTGTGTATACATTCCCTTTGTTGGTGACGGATCCCTTCTACTATGGCCATGCCTGCTCAGCAATGTCTCCGGCTGCATCGTCTGTGCCATCCTTGCTAGTCACTGTACTTGTGTATTGAATATGTTGACATGCCTTCATGGAGAAATTCTCCCTTTTCTGCACTATGCATGTGTGTAATCCCAGCCTAGCACACATATGGTACTTGTTCTGAAGGGTATTTGGGCACCTGACTCACAATAGTGGGCATTGTATCTGTGGGAACTCCACCCTATTCCTTCCATAAGAGACAACATCTTGGTGGCTGTCCCAGCACCTGTACATTCCTATCAGCCCTGGGATGTGTGTGACAGTGTGTGTTCCCTTTGGCTCTCTTAGTTTAGTAGGCATTGACATGACTATGCAGTCTTGTGGCATGATCTCTGTGTGTGTATTGTGCTGCATCCGCCAGGGGTGGGTATGCATGTGTCATTTGTACTCACACCCACATGTGGTGTGTCATGCAGTGGGGGAAAGACATCCATCCTCATGGGAGTGGGACACTGCTGTCAGTGATGTGTATTTATGGCACTATCAACATCGTCGAAAATTAGGGATGCGTACATACACCCATGGAGTTGTGGTCATCTGATAATGATGTACACAACCCCATGTCTCTGTCCACTGCTGGTATTCCTCTGCACCCACCCCTCACATGTCTCTGTCCACTGATGGGAGTGATAGGCACCCACCCCTCACATGTCTCTGTCCACTGCGAGGAGTGATAGGCACCCAACCCAATGTCTCTGTCCACTGCTGGGAGTGATAGGCACCCACCCCTCACATGTCTCTGTCCACTGCTGGTATTCCTCTGCACCCACCCCTCACATGTCTCTGTCCACTGCTGGTATTCCTCTGCACCCACCCCTCACATGTCTCTGTCCACTGCTGGTATTCCTCTGCACCCACCCCTCACATGTCTCTGTCCACTGCTGGTATTCCTCTGCAACCACCCCTCACATGTCTCTGTCCACTGATGGGAGTGATAGGCACCCACCCCTCACATGTCTCTGTCCACTGCTGGGAGTGATAGGCACCCACCCCTCACATGTCTCTGTCCACTGCTGGTATCCCTCTGCACCCACCCTTCACATGCCTCTGTCCACTGATGGGAGTGATAGGCACCCACCACTCACATGTCTCTGTCCACTGCTGGGAGGGATAGGCACCCACCCCCATGTCTCTGTCCACTGCTGGGAGTGATAAGCACCCACCCCTCACATGTCTCTGTCCACTGCTGGGAGTGATAGGCACCCACCCCTCACATGTCTCTGGCCACTGCTGGTATTCCTCTGCACCCACCCCTCACATGTCTCTGTCCACTGCTGGGAGTGACAGGCACCCACCCCCATGTCTCTGTCCACTGCTGGTATTCCTCTGAACCCACCCCTCACATGTCTCTGTCCACTGATGGGAGTGATAGGCACCTACCCCTCACATGTCTCTGTCCACTGCTGGGAGTGATATGCACCCACCCCCATGTCTCTGTCCACTGATGGGAGTGATAGGCACCCACCCCTCACATGTCTCTGTCCACTGCTGGTATTCCTCCACACCCACCCCTCACATGTCTCTGTCCACTGCTGGTATTCCTCTGCACCCACCCCTCACATGTCTCTGCCCACTGCTGGGAGTGATAGACACCCACCCCTCACATGTCTCTGTCCACCGCTGGGAGTGATAGGCACCCACCCCCATGTCTCTGTCCACTGCTGGTATTCCTCTGCACCAAGCCCTCACATGTCTCTGTCCAATGCTGGGAGTGATAGGCACCCACCCCTCACATGTCTCTGTCCACTGCTGGGAGTGATAGGCACCCACCCCTCACATGTCTCTGTCCACTGCTGGTATTCCTCTGCACCCACCCCTCACATGTCTCTGTCCACTGCTGGTATTCTTCTACACCCACCCTCACATGTCTCTGTCCACTGCTGGTATTCCTCTGCACTCACCCCTCACATGTCTCTGTCCACTGCTGGTATTCCTCTGCACCCACCCTCACATGTCTCTGTCCACTGCTGGTATTCCTCTGCACCCACCCCTCACATGTCTCTGTCCACTGCTGGGAGTGATAGGCACCCACCCCCATGTCTCTGTCCACTGCTGGGAGTGATAGGCACCCACCCCTCACATGTCTCTGTCCACTGCTGGTATTCCTCTGCACCCACCCCTCACATGTCTCTGTCCACTGCTGGGAGTGATAGGCACCCACCCCTCACATGTATCTATCCACTGCTGGGAGTGATAGGCACCCACCCCCATGTCTCTGTCTACTGCTGGTATTCCTCTGCACCCACCCCTCACATGTCTCTGTCCACTGCTGGGAGTGATAGGCACCCACCCCTCACATGTCTCTGTCCACTGCTGGGAGTGATAGGCACCCACCCCTCACATGTCTCTGTCCACTGCTGGTATTCCTCTGCACCCACCCCTCACATGTCTCTGTCCACTGCTGGTATTCCTCTGCACCCACCCCTCACATGTCTCTGTCCACTGCTGGTATTCCTCTGCACCCACCCCTCGCATGTCTCTGTCCACTGCTGGTATTCCTCTGCACCCACCCTTCACATGTCTCTGTCCACTGATGGGGTGATAGGCACCCACCCCTCACATGTCTCTGTCCACTGCTGGGAGTGATAGGCACCTACCCCCATGTCTCTGTCCACTGCTGGTATTCCTCTGCACCCACCCCTCACATGTCTCTCTCCACTGATGGGAGTGATAGGCACCCACCCCTCACATGTCTCTGTCCACTGCTGGGAGTAATAGGCACCCACCCCCATGTCTCTGTCCACTGCTGGTATTCCTCTGCACCCACCCCTCACATGTCTCTGTCCACTTCTGGGAATGATAGGCCCCCACCCCTCACATGTCTCTGTCCACTGCTGGTATTCCTCTGCACCCACCCCTCACATGTCTCTGTCCACTGCTGGTATTCCTCTGCACCCACTCCTCACATGTCTCAGTCCACTGCTGGTATTCCTCTGCACCCACCCCTCACATGTCTCTGTCCACTGCTGGTATTCCTCTGCACCCACCCCTCACATGTCTCTGTCCACTGCTGGTATTATTCTGCACCCATCCCTCACATGTCTCTATACACTGCTGGGAGTGATAGGCACCCACCCCCATGTCTCTGTCCACTGCTGGGAGTGATAGGCACCCACCCCTCACATGTCTCTGTCCACTGCTGGTATTCCTCTGCACCCACCCCTCACATGTCTCTGTCCACTGCTGGGAGTGATAGACAACCACCCCTCACATGTCTCTGTCCACTGCTGGGAGTGATAGGCACCCACCCCCATGTCTCTGTACACTGATGGGAGTGATAGGCACCCACCCCTCACATGTCTCTGTCCACTGCTGGTATTCCTCTGCACCCACCCCTCAAATGTCTCTGTCCACTGCTGGGAGTGATAGGCACCCACCCCTCACATGTCTATGTCCACTGCGGGGAGTGATAGGCACCCACCCCCATGTCTCTGTCCACTGCTGGTATTCCTCTGCACCCACCCCTCACATGTCTCTGTCCACTGCTGGAAGTGATAGGCACCCACCCCTCACATGTCTCTGTCCACTGCTGAGAGTGATAGGCACCCACCCCTCACATGTCTCTGTCCACTGCTGGGAGTGGTAGGCACCCACCCCATGTCTCTGTCCACTGCTGGGAGTGATAGGCACCCACCCCTCACATGTCTCTGGACACTGCAGGTATTCCTCTGCACCCACCCCTCAAATGTCTCTCTCCACTGCTGGGAGTGATAGGCACCCATCCCCATGTCTCTGTCCACTGCTGGTATTCCTCTGCACCCACCCCTCACATGTCTCTGTCCACTGATGGGAGTGATAGGCACCTACCCCTCACATGTCTCTGTCCACTGCTGGGAGTGATAGGCACCCACCCCCATATCTCTGTCCACTGATGGGAGTGATAGGCACCCACCCCTCACATGTCTCTGTCCACTGCTGGTATTCCTCTGCACCCACCCCTCACATGTCTCTGTCCACTGCTTGTATTCCTCTGCACCCACCCCTCACATGTCTCTGTCCACTGCTGGGAGTGATAGGCACCCACCCCTCACATGTCTCTGTCCACTGGTGGGAGTGATGGGCACCCACCCCCATGTCTCTGTCCACTGCTGGTATTCCTCTGCACCCACCCCTCACATGTCTCTGTCCACTGCTGGGAGTGATAGGCACCCACCCTCACATGACTCTGTCCACTGTTGGGAGTGATAGGCACCCACCCCTCACATGTCTCTGTCTACTGCTGGTATTCCTCTGCACCCACCCCTCACATGTCTCTGTCCACTGCTGGTATTCCTCTGCACCCACCCCTCACATGTCTCTGTCCACTACTGGTATTCCTCTGCACCCACCTCTCACATGTCTCTGTCCACTGCTGGTATTCCTCTGCACCCAGCCCTCACATGTCTCTGTCCACTGCTGGGAGTGATAGGCACTCACCCCCATGTCTCTGTCCACTGCTGGGAGTGATAGGCACCCACCCCTCACATGTCTCTGTCCACTGCTGGTATTCCTCTGCACCCACCCCTCACATGTCTCTGTCCACTGCTGGGAGTGATAGGCACCCACCCCTCACATGTATCTGTCCACTGCTGGGAGTGATAGGCACCCACCCCCATGTCTCTGTCCACAGCTGGTATTTCTCTGCACCCACCCCACACATGTCTCTGTCCACTGCTGGGAGTGATAGGCACCCACCCCTCACATGTCTCTGTCCACTGCTGGGAGTGATAGGCACCCACCCCCATGTCTCTGTCCACGGCTGGGAGTGATAGGCACCCACCCCTCACATGTCTCTGGCCACTGCAGGTATTCCTCTGCACCCACCCCTCAAATGTCTCTCTCCACTGCTGGGAGTGATAGGCACCCATCCCCATGTCTCTGTCCACTGCTGGTATTCCTCTGCACCCACCCCTCACATGTCTCTGTCCACTGATGGGAGCGATAGGCACCTACCCCTCACATGTCTCTGTCCACAGCTGGGAGTGATAGGCACCCACCCCCATATCTCTGTCCACTGATGGGAGTGATAGGCACCCACCCCTCACATGTCTCTGTCCACTGCTGGTATTCCTCTGCACCCACCCCTCACATGTCTCTGTCCACTGCTTGTATTCCTCTGCACCCACCCCTCACATGTCTCTGTCCACTGCTGGGAGTGATAGGCACCCACCCCTCACATGTCTCTGTCCACTGCTGGGAGTGATGGGCACCCACCCCCATGTCTCTGTCCACTGCTGGTATTCCTCTGCACCCACCCCTCACATGTCTCTGTCCACTGCTGGGAGTGATAGGCACTCACCCCCATGTCTCTGTCCACTGCTGGGAGTGATAGGCACCCACCCCTCACATGTCTCTGTCCACTGCTGGTATTCCTCTGCACCCACCCCTCACATGTCTCTGTCCACTGCTGGGAGTGATAGGCACCCACCCCTCACATGTATCTGTCCACTGCTGGGAGTGATAGGCACCCACCCCCATGTCTCTGTCCACAGCTGGTATTCCTCTGCACCCACCCCACACATGTCTCTGTCCACTGCTGGGAGTGATAGGCACCCACCCCTAAAGTGTCTCTGTCCACTGCTGGGAGTGATAGGCACCCACCCCTCACATGTCTCTGTCCACTGCTGGTATTCCTCTACACCCACCCCTCACATGTCTCTGTCCACTGCTGGTATTCCTCTGCACCCACCCCTCACATGTCTCTGTCCACTGCTGGTATTCCTCTGCACCCACCCCTCACATGTCTCTGTCCACTGCTGGTATTCCTCTGCACCCACCCCTCACATGTCTCTGTCCACTGCTGGTATTTCTCTGCACCCACCCTTCACATGTCTCTGTCCACTGATGGGGGTGATAGGCACCCACCCCTCACATGTCTCTGTCCACTGCTGGGAGTGATAGGCACCCACCCCCATGTCTCTGTCCACTGCTGGTATTCCTCTGCACCCACCCCTCACATGTCTCTCTCCACTGATGGAAGTGATAGGCACCCACCCCTCACAGGTCTCTGGCCACTGCAGGTATTCCTCTGCACCCACCCCTCAAATGTCTCTCTCCACTGCTGGGAGTGATAGGCACCCATCCCCATGTCTCTGTCCACTGCTGGTATTCCTCTGCACCCACCCCTCACATGTCTCTGTCCACTGCTGGTATTCCTCTGCACCCACCCTTCACATGTCTCTGTCCACTGATGGGGGTGATAGGCACCCACCCCTCACATGTCTCTGTCCACTGCTGGGAGTGATATGCACCCACCCCCATGTCTCTGTCCACTGCTGGTATTCCTCTGCACCCACCCCTCACATGTCTCTCTCCACTGATGGAAGTGATAGGCACCCACCCCTCATATGTCTCTGGCCACTGCAGGTATTCCTCTGCACCCACCCCTCAAATGTCCCTCTCCACTGCTGGGAGTGATAGGCACCCATCCCCATGTCTCTGTCCACTGCTGGTATTCCTCTGCACCCACCCCTCACATGTCTCTGTCCACTGATGGGAGTGATAGGCACCTACCCCTCACATGTCTCTGTCCACTGCTGGGAGTGATAGGCACCCACCCCCATATCTCTGTCCACTGATGGGAGTGATAGGCACCTACCCCTCACATGTCTCTGTCCACTGCTGGTATTCCGCTGCACCCACCCCTCACATGTCTCTGTCCACTGCTGGTATTCCTCTGCACCCACACCTCACATGTCTCTGTCCACTGCTGGGAGTGATAGGCACCCACCCCTCACATGTCTCTGTCCACTGCTGGTATTACTCTGCAGTCTGCACCCACCCCTCACATGTCTCTCTCCACTGCTGGTATTCCTCTGCACCCACCCCTCACATGTCTCTGTCCACTGCTGGTATTCCTCTGCACCCACCTCTCACATGTCTCTGTCCACTGCTGGTATTCCTCTGCACCCAGCCCTCACATGTCTCTGTCCACTGCTGGGAGTGATAGGCACTCACCCCCATGTCTCTCTCCACTTCTGGGAGTGATAGGCACCCACCCCTCACATGTCTCCGTCCACTGCTGGTATTCCTCTGCACCCACCCCTCACATGTCTCTGTCCACTGCTGGGAGTGATAGGCACCCACCCCTCACATGTATCTGTCCACTGCTGGGAGTGATAGGCACCCACCCCCATGTCTCTGTCCACAGCTGGTATTCCTCTGCACCCACCCCACACATGTCTCTGTCCACTGCTGGGAGTGATAGGCACCCACCCCTCACATGTCTCTGTCCACTGCTGGGAGTGATAGGCACCCACCCCTCACATGTCTCTGTCCACTGCTGGTACTCCTCTACACCCACCCCTCACATGTCTCTGTCCACTGCTGGTATTCCTCTGCACCCACCCCTCACATGTCTCTGTCCACTGCTGGTATTCCTCTGCACCCACCCCTCACATGTCTCTGTCCACTGCTGGTATTCCTCTGCACCCACCCCTCACATGTCTCTGTCCACTGCTGGTATTCCTCTGCACCCACCCTTCACATGTCTCTGTCCACTGATGGGGGTGATAGGCACCCACCCCTCACATGTCTCTGTCCACTGCTGGGAGTGATAGGCACCCACCCCCATGTCTCTGTCAACTGCTGGTATTCCTCTGCACCCACCCCTCACATGTCTCTCTCCACTGATGGGAGTGATAGGCACCCACCCCTCACATGTCCCTGTCCACTGCTGGGAGTAATAGGCACCCACCCCCATGTCTCTGTCCACTGCCGGTATTCCTCTGCACCCACCCCTCACATGTCTCTGTCCACTGCTGGGAGTGATAGGCACCCACCCTCACATGACTCTCTCCACTGATGGGAGTGATAGGCACCCACCCCTCACATGTCTCTGTCCACTGCTGGGAGTAATAGGCACCCCCCCATGTCTCTGTCCACTGCTGGTATTCCTCTGCACACACCCCTCACATGTCTCTGTCCACTTCTGGGAGTGATAGGCACCCACCCCTCACATGTCTCTGTCCACTGCTGGTATTCCTCTGCACCCACCCCTCACATGTCTCTGTCCACTGCTGGTATTCCTCTGCACCCACTCCTCACATGTCTCAGTCCACTGCTGGTATTCCTCTGCACCCACCCCTCACATGTCTCTGTCCACTGCTGGTATTCCTCTGCACCCACCCCTCACATGTCTCTGTCCACTGCTGGTATTATTCTGCACCCATCCCTCACATGTCTCTGTACACTGCTGGGAGTGATAGGCACCAACCCCCATGTCTCTGTCCACTGCTGGGAGTGATAGGAACCCACCCCTCACATGTCTCTGTCCACTGCTGGTATTCCTCTGCACCCACCCCTCACATGTCTCTGTCCACTGCTGGGAGTGATAGACAACCACCCCTCACATGTCTCTGTCCACTGCTGGGAGTGATAGGCACCCACCCCCATGTCTCTGTCCACTGATGGGAGTGATAGGCACCCACCCCTCACATGTCTCTGTCCACTGCTGGTATTCCTCTGCACCCACCCCTCACATGTCTCTGTCCACTGCTGGTATTCCTCTGCACCCACCCCTCACATGTCTCTGTCCACTGCTGGGAGTGATAGGCACCCACCCCTCACATGTCTCTGTCCACTGCTGAGAGTGATAGGCACCCACCCCTCACATGTCTCTGTCCACTTCTGGAATCCCTCTGCACCCACCCCTCACATGCCTCTGTCCACTGATGGGAGTGATAGGCACCCACCCCTCACATGTCTCTATCCACTGTTGGGAGTGATAGGCACCCACCCCTCACAGGTCTCTGGCCACTGCAGGTATTCCTCTGCACCCACCCCTCACATGTCTCTCTCCACTGCTGGGAGTGATAGGCACCCATCCCCATGTCTCTGTCCACTGCTGGTATTCCTCTGCACCCACCCCTCACATGTCTCTGTCCACTGATGGGAGTGATAGGCACCTACCCCTCACATGTCTCTGTCCACTGCTGGGAGTGATAAGCACCCACCCCCATGTCTCTGTCCACTGATGGGAGTGATAGGCACCCACCCCTCACATGTCTCTGTCCACTGCTGGTATTCCTCTGCACCCTCCCCTCACATGTCTCTGTCCACTGCTGGGAGTGATAGGCACCCACCCCTCACATGTATCTATCCACTGCTGGGAGTGATAGGCACCCACCCCCATGTCTCTGTCTACTGCTGGTATTCCTCTGCACCCACCCCTCACATGTCTCTGTCCACTGCTGGGAGTGATAGGCACCCACCCCTCACATGTCTCTGTCCACTGCTGGGAGTGATAGGCACCCACCCCTCACATGTCTCTGTTCACTGCTGGTATTCCTCTGCACCCACCCCTCACATGTCTCTGTCCACTGCTGGTATTCCTCTGCACCCACCCCTCACATGTCTCTGTCCACTGCTGGTATTCCTCTGTACCCACCCCTCACATGTCTCTGTCCACTGCTGGTATTCCTCTGCACCCACCCTTCACATGTCTCTGTCCACTGATGGGGGTGATAGGCACCCACCCCTCACATGTCTCTGTCCACTGCTGGGAGTGATAGGCACCCATCCCCATGTCTCTGTCCACTGCTGGTATTCCTCTGCACCCACCCCTCACATGTCTCTGTCCACTGATGGGAGTGATAGGCACCCACCCCTCACATGTCTCTGTCCACTGCTGGGAGTAATAGGCACCCACCCCCATGTCTCTGTCCACTGCTGGTATTCCTCTGCACCCACCCCTCACATGTCTCTGTCCACTTCTGGGAGTGATAGGCACCCACCCCTCACATGTCTCTGTCAACTGCTGGTATTCCTCTGCACCCACCCCTCACATGTCTCTGTCCACTGCTGGTATTCCTCTGCACCCACTCCTCACATGTCTCAGTCCACTGCTGGTATTCCTCTGCACCCACCCCTCACATGTCTCTGTCCACTGCTGGTATTCCTCTGCACCCACCCCTCACATGTCTCTGTCCACTGCTGGTATAATTCTGCACCCATCCCTCACATGTCTCTATACACTGCTGGGAGTGATAGGCACCCACCCCCATGTCTCTGTTCACTGCTGGGAGTGATAGGCACCCACCCCTCACATGTCTCTGTCCACTGCTGGTATTCCTCTGCACCCACCCCTCACATGTCTCTGTCCACCGCTGGGAGTGATAGACAACCACCCCTCACATGTCTCTGTCCACTGCTGGGAGTGATAGGCACCCATCCCCATGTCTCTGTCCACTGATGGGAGTGATAGGCACCCACCCCTCACATGTCTCTGTCCACTGCTGGTATTCCTCTGCACCCACCCCTCACATGTCTCTGTCCACTGCTGGTATTCCTCTGCACCCACCCCTCACATGTCTCTGTCCACTGCTGGGAGTGATAGGCACCCACCCCTCACATGTCTCTGTCCACTGCTGGGAGTGATAGGCACCCACCCCCATGTCTCTGTCCACTGCTGGTATTCCTCTGCACCCACCCCTCACATGTCTCTGTCCACTGCTGGGAGTGATAGGCAACCACCCCTCACATGTCTCTGTCCACTGCTGAGAGTGATAGGCACCCACCCCTCATATGTCTCTGTCCACTTCTGGTACCCCTCTGCACCCACCCCTCACATGCCTCTGTCCACTGATGGGAGTGATAGGCACCCACCCCTAACATGTCTCTGTCCACTGCTGGGAGTGATAGGCACCCACCCCCATGTCTCTGTTCACTGCTGGGAGTGATAGGCACCCACCCCTCACATGTCTCTGGCCACTGCAGTTATTCCTCTGCACCCACCCCTCACATGTCTCTCTCCACTGCTGGGAGTGATAGGCACCCATCCCCATGTCTCTGTCCACTGCTGGTATTCCTCTGCACCCACCCCTCACATGTCTCTGTCCACTGATGGGAGTGATAGGCACCTACCCTTCACATGTCTCTGTCCACTGATGGGAGTGATAGGCACCCACCCCCATATCTCTGTCCACTGATGGGAGTGATAGGCACCCACCCCTCACATGTCTCTGTCCACTGCTGGTATTCCTCTGCACCCACCCCTCACATGTCTCTGTCCACTGCTGGTATTCCTCTGCACCCACCCCTCACATGTCTCTGTCCACTGCTGGGAGTGATAGGCACCCACCCCTCACATGTCTCTGTCCACTGCTGGGAGTGAAGGGCACCCACCCCCATGTCTCTGTCCAATGCTGGTATTCCTCTGCACCCACCCCTCACATGTCTCTGTCCACTGATGGGAGTGATAGGCACCTACCCCTCACATGTCTCTGTCCACTGCTGGGAGTGATAAGCACCCACCCCCATGTCTCTGTCCACTGATGGGAGTGATAGGCACCCACCCCTCACATGTCTCTGTCCACTGCTGGTATTCCTCTGCACCCTCCCCTCACATGTCTCTGTCCACTGCTGGGAGTGATAGGCACCCACCCCTCACATGTATCTATCCACTGCTGGGAGTGATAGGCACCCACCCCCATGTCTCTGTCTACTGCTGGTATTCCTCTGCACCCACCCCTCACATGTCTCTGTCCACTGCTGGGAGTGATAGGCACCCACCCCTCACATGTCTCTGTCCACTGCTGGGAGTGATAGGCACCCACCCCTCACATGTCTCTGTTCACTGCTGGTATTCCTCTGCACCCACCCCTCACATGTCTCTGTCCACTGCTGGTATTCCTCTGCACCCACCCCTCACATGTCTCTGTCCACTGCTGGTATTCCTCTGCACCCACCCCTCACATGTCTCTGTCCACTGCTGGTATTCCTCTGCACCCACCCTTCACATGTCTCTGTCCACTGATGGGGGTGATAGGCACCCACCCCTCACATGTCTCTGTCCACTGCTGGGAGTGATAGGCACCCATCCCCATGTCTCTGTCCACTGCTGGTATTCCTCTGCACCCACCCCTCACATGTCTCTGTCCACTGATGGGAGTGATAGGCACCCACCCCTCACATGTCTCTGTCCACTGCTGGGAGTAATAGGCACCCACCCCCATGTCTCTGTCCACTGCTGGTATTCCTCTGCACCCACCCCTCACATGTCTCTGTCCACTTCTGGGAGTGATAGGCACCCACCCCTCACATGTCTCTGTCAACTGCTGGTATTCCTCTGCACCCACCCCTCACATGTCTCTGTCCACTGCTGGTATTCCTCTGCACCCACTCCTCACATGTCTCAGTCCACTGCTGGTATTCCTCTGCACCCACCCCTCACATGTCTCTGTCCACTGCTGGTATTCCTCTGCACCCACCCCTCACATGTCTCTGTCCACTGCTGGTATAATTCTGCACCCATCCCTCACATGTCTCTATACACTGCTGGGAGTGATAGGCACCCACCCCCATGTCTCTGTTCACTGCTGGGAGTGATAGGCACCCACCCCTCACATGTCTCTGTCCACTGCTGGTATTCCTCTGCACCCACCCCTCACATGTCTCTGTCCACCGCTGGGAGTGATAGACAACCACCCCTCACATGTCTCTGTCCACTGCTGGGAGTGATAGGCACCCATCCCCATGTCTCTGTCCACTGATGGGAGTGATAGGCACCCACCCCTCACATGTCTCTGTCCACTGCTGGTATTCCTCTGCACCCACCCCTCACATGTCTCTGTCCACTGCTGGTATTCCTCTGCACCCACCCCTCACATGTCTCTGTCCACTGCTGGGAGTGATAGGCACCCACCCCTCACATGTCTCTGTCCACTGCTGAGAGTGATAGGCACCCACCCCCATGTCTCTGTCCACTGCTGGTATTCCTCTGCACCCACCCCTCACATGTCTCTGTCCACTGCTGGGAGTGATAGGCACCCACCCCTCACATGTCTCTGCCCACTGCTGAGAGTGATAGGCACCCACCCCTCATATGTCTCTGTCCACTTCTGGTACCCCTCTGCACCCACCCCTCACATGCCTCTGTCCACTGATGGGAGTGATAGGCACCCACCCCTAACATGTCTCTGTCCACTGCTGGGAGTGATAGGCACCCACCCCCATGTCTCTGTTCACTGCTGGGAGTGATAGGCACCCACCCCTCACATGTCTCTGGCCACTGCAGTTATTCCTCTGCACCCACCCCTCACATGTCTCTCTCCACTGCTGGGAGTGATAGGCACCCATCCCCATGTCTCTGTCCACTGCTGGTATTCCTCTGCACCCACCCCTCACATGTCTCTGTCCACTGATGGGAGTGATAGGCACCTACCCTTCACATGTCTCTGTCCACTGATGGGAGTGATAGGCACCCACCCCCATATCTCTGTCCACTGATGGGAGTGATAGGCACCCACCCCTCACATGTCTCTGTCCACTGCTGGTATTCCTCTGCACCCACCCCTCACATGTTTCTGTCCACTGCTGGTATTCCTCTGCACCCACCCCTCACATGTCTCTGTCCACTGCTGGGAGTGATAGGCACCCACCCCTCACATGTCTCTGTCCACTGCTGGGAGTGAAGGGCACCCACCCCCATGTCTCTGTCCAATGCTGGTATTCCTCTGCACCCACCCCTCACATGTCTCTGTCCACTGCTGGGAGTGATAGGCACCCACCCTCAGATGACTCTGTCCACTGCTGGGAGTGATAGGCACCCACCCCTCACATGTCTCTGTCCACTGCTGGTATTCCTCTGCACCCACCCCTCACATGTCTCTGTCCACTGCTGGTATTCCTCTGCACCCACACCTCACATGTCTCTGTCCACTGCTGGTATTACTCTGCACCCACCCCTCACATGTCTCTGTCCACTGCTGGTATTCCTCTGCACCCACCCCTCACATGTCTCTGTCCACCTATGGTATTCCTCTGCACCCACCTCTCACATGTCTCTGTCCACTGCTGGTATTCCTCTGCACCCACCCCTCACATGTCTCTGTCCACTGCTGGGAGTGATAGGCACCCACCCCTCACATGTATCTGTCCACTGCTGGTATTCCTCTGCACCCACCCCTCACATGTCTCTGTCCACTGCTGGGAGTGATAGGCACCCACCCCTCACATGTATCTGTCCACTGCTGGGAGTGATAGGCACCCACCCCCATGTCTCTGTCCACTGCTGGTATTCCTCTGTACCCACCCCTCACATGTCTCTGTCCACTGCTGGTATTCCTCTGCACCCACCCCTCACATGTCTCTGTCCACTGCTGGTATTCCTCTGCACCCACCCCTCACATGTCTCTGTCCACTGCTGGTAGTCCTCTGCACCCACCCCTCACATGTCTCTGTCCACTGATGGAAGTGATAGGCACCCACCCCTCACATGTCTCTGTCCACTGCTGGGAGTGATAGGCATCCACCCCCATGTCTCTGTCCACTGCTGGTATTCCTCTGCACCCACCCCTCACATGTCTCTGTCCACTGATGGGAGTGATAGGCACCCACACCTCACATGTCTCTGTCCACTGCTGGGAGTGATAGGCACCCACCCCCATGTCTCTGTCCACTGATGGGAGTGATAGGCACCCACCCCTCACATGTCTCTGTCCACTGCTGATATTCCTCTGCACCCACCCCTCACATGTCTTTTTCCACTGCTGGGAATCCTAGGCAGCCACCCACCCACCCACCCGCACTCTTGGTGCAGTACACTGCTTTCCTGGGCATACACACACCCCAATATACTGGTTATATGCTGCACCAGGCCCTAAGCCAACATTGGTGGCATGTGTACGCCTTGTATCATAAATGTACTGGTGCCCTAGGGGTACGGGTGATGCGTACCGTACCCCCGAATTCATAGGGTGGGTACGGTCTGTACCACGCATACCCCTACATCACCACTACAATGGTGGTACAGACCGTACCCACGCTCTGAGGGCATGGGTACGGTCCGTACCACCATTGTAGTGGTGACGTTGGGGTACCCGTGGTACGGACCGTACCCACGCTCTGAGGGCGTGGGTACGATCCGTACCACCATTGTAGTGGTGCCGTAGGGGTACGCGTGGTACTGACCATACCCACGCCCTCAGAACCTGGGTACGGTCCGTACCACCATTGTGGTGGTGACGTAGGGGTACGCATGGTATGTACCGTACCCGTGCTATGAGGGCGTGGGTACAGTCCGTACCACCATTGTAGTGGTGACATAGGGGTACGTGTGGTATGGACCGTACCCACGCTCTAAGGGCGTGGGTACGGTCCATACCACCATTGTAGTGTGATGTAGGGGGACGCGTGGTATGGACCGTACCCACGCCCTCAGAGCGTGGGTACGGTCCATACCACCATTGTAGTGGTGACGTAGGGGGACGTGTGGTACGAACTGTACCTACGCTCTGAGGGTGTGGGTACGGTCCGTACCACGCGTCCCCCTACATCACCACTACAATGGTGGTACGGACCGTACCCACGCCCTCAGAGCGTGGGTACGGTCCATACCACCATTGTAGTGGTGACGTAGGGGGACATGTGGTACGAACCGTACCTACGCTCTGAGGGTGTGGGTACGGTCCGTACCATGCGTACCCCTATGTCAACACTACAATGGTGGTACGGACCGTACCCACGCTCTGAGGGCGTGGGTACGGTCCGTACCACGCGTACCCCTATGCCACCACTACAATGGTGGTACGGACCGTACCCACGCTCTGAGGGCGTGGGTACGGTCCGTACCACCATTGTAGTGGTGACTGGTACGCGTACACGTCCACTTCCGTTGTTGCGGTACGCAGGGATTGGTGGACACGCCCCCCGAAGTGACCAGACCCTGGAGGTAATGTATGTCCTCCATATTGTATGTTTTAATTTGTGTAGGGGGTATGTTTCATGCCCCTCACCCCCCCTTGACCCATGGGTGTTGTTCTGACCTTCTGCGGCATGTGCGTCGGGTTCGGTGCACCAGGTCGTAGGCTAGGAGGGCTGGGATGACACGTAGGATGGGGTCCATGGCTGTCCATCGCGTACCGGTGCTCCTTAGTCGCGTCCTACTCAATTTCCCGGGAGTTTTTGGCTGCCGTAAAAAATGAGCCGTGCGGAGGGACGTAGGCACGAATCGTACTTGCTGGTCCGTAAACGCTGCCTGACTCCGTACGGACGTCTCATACGCGATGTCCCGGATCAGAATTGTTGGTATTTTTTAGCCATACGTAGTTTTGTACAATTCGTACGGAAATGGCATTTCTGTACGAATCGTACTTGCTTGTTTGTAAGGTGGATTTCCCGGGTACGTGTCGTATGGAGAATACGCTCCGTACGACCATTCGTACCCGGGTTTTACAGGATTGGAATCGGCACCTTAATGTTGTTTAAATTTGTAATATTACATATATTTGTATTTTAATGTTTAATATATTTATATATTTGTATATTTATTTTGTTTTTTAAATATTTTTGTCGTTAATATTTTGTTTGTTTTTACATTTGAACTGACTGGAGTGAGAATAATAACTTTTACCCCTTTGCAAATCAACATTTTCCCTACTGTTGCACTGATTGGAGTGGGAACAGTAAATTTGATCTTGTCACTATACAACACTTTCCCTACTGTTGCACTCACTGGAGTGGGAATAGTATGTTTTACCCCTCCGCTATCCAACACTTTCCTTACTGTTGCACTGATTGGAGTGGGAATAGTAAATTTTATCCTGCCACTACCCAACACTTTCCTTACTGTTGCACTCATTGGAGTGGAAATAGTAATTTTTACCCCTAAGCAATCCAACACTTTCCCTACTGTTGCACTCACTGGAGTGGGAATAGTATGTTTTACCCCTCCGCTATCCAACACTTTCCTTACTGTTGCACTGATTGGAGTGGGAATAGTAAATTTTATCCTGCCACTACCCAACACTTTCCTTACTGTTGCACTCATTGGAGTGGAAATAGTAATTTTTACCCCTATGCAATGCAACACTTTCCCTACTGGTGCACTCACTGGAGTAGGAATAGTATGTTTTACCACTCCGCTATCCAACACTTTCCCTACTGTTGCATTAATTGGATTTGGAATAGTCATTTTTACCCCTCTGCTATCCAACACCTTCCCTACTGTTACACTCACTGGAGTGGGAATAGTAAGTTTTACCCCTCCCCTGTCGAACACTTTCCCCACTGTTGTACTCACTAGAGTGGGAATAATAAGTTTTACCCCTCCTCTATCCAACACTTTTCCTACTGTTGCACTCATTGGAGTGGGAAAAGTAATTTGTACCCCTACACATTCCAACACTTTCCCTACTGTTGCACTCACTGGAGTAGGAATAGTCAGTTTTTCCCTACAACATCCAACACTTTCCCTACTGTTTCACTCATTGGAGTGGGAATAGTATTTTTTACCCCTACGCAATCCAATACTTTCCCTACTGTTGCACTGACTGGAGTGGGAATAGTAAGTTTTACCTCTCCGCTATCCAACTTTCCCTACTGTTGCAGTCATTGGAGTGGGAATAGTAATTTTTACCCCTCTGCTATCCAACACTTTTCCTACTGTTACACTCACTGGAGTGGGAATTGTAAGTTGTACCCCTCTGCTATGCAACACTTTACCCACTGTTGCACTCACTGGAGCGGGAATAGTATTTTTTACCTCTCCGCTATCCAGCACTTTCCCTACTGTTGCACTCACTGGAGTGGGAATAGTAGGTTTCACTCCTCCGCTATCCAACACTTCTCCTACTGTTGCACTGACTGGAGTAGTAAATTTAAGTTAAAGATTTTTAAATAGTTTGTTTTAATGTATAATAGAATGGGTTTTAAAAAAAAAAGATTTTGTTATTGGTGTATATATATATATATATATTCACCAACAGTTTCCTTCGCAGGAAACCAAATAGTACGCACTCACAGGTTTCTTCGTTTATCCCAATTTCCTGTATTTATTCAATAGTATCCAGTCTCGAGGAAATACCAACGCGTTTCGCTATCAACAGATAACTTGATCACGGTTAATATTGTGCAGTTGAATCACCCAATAAAAACAATTGATGCCAAACATGTGATTAGTGATGTCACTCATCTATTCGCCTGGACTTCTGGTCCTTGTAGTTCTCAAGCCATATATACTATTAACATATTATTTCAAAGATAATATTAACCCAATTTCATGCACAATTTCTTCATCTAACTCCTCCTATTGTCTTGTTTTTTAGTGTCCGTTAATCAAAGACATACACATGTTTTGCCATGATCTGTTTCGCTTCTCATCATTCTAATCGGCTTTGAATGAGTAAAGGGAGACAATACTTATTTTCCCATCTGTTTTTTATGTGTTCAGGATTCAACTCGAACTTTATTCACTTCCCTGTACTTTATTTCAATTTATTGCTGCAGGCTGCAATGTTCTTATTTCAGACATTAGATTGTGCAGCTGCACTTTCGTCATTTAATACGGGAGGTGCTAAGTTTCTGGTTGTTTTATTTCACCTGCATATTCGTTAACCCTCTTAAAAATCGGAGCTCCGATTTCCGCCGTTATTAGAAAATAAACAGTTATGGTTAGGTTTGTTTTAACGCGATAAATTTAATTCTGCGTCTCATACTGTTTTTACTATTTTAAAACCCTCCAGTGGGCTTATTACGTTATCTTATGGCACAAATCGTGCCCTCTAGTGGGCGATGTCATAATTTATTTGTTAATAAATGGCAGTCATTAGATTCCTGCACAATTATGGGACAGTTATTAATTGGACAGTCCTTCTCATTTACGTGAGGGGTTTGTTTATGTTAATATGGCTTGATCATAGGCTTTTTATTCCTTCTTCTCTCACCCCTCCTCCTCCCCCTCTCTCAAGGCACCCATAACAGGATCATTGATGGTCATTTTATATTCCTATAAATGAACGTACAGTTCTTCACTTCGATTGAGGCCCCATGGCGTGTAAGTCCTGAAATTCAGAATTTGACGTGATTCTCTACGTCTCAAGTTCTTTTCTCGATCTCCCCCTCTTTCATGTGAAGATATTGTTTCAAGAGCATAAAAACATAAGGATTTCTGTTGGACCCGGCCTCGTAGCATGGCTCTACTGGTCCCCGCACCACCTCACCTGGTACCTGCAGCCCCGAGCTCACGGCCTAACCGATCCTTTCCACCAGAACACACGCACCCGACCCGGACATCCTCGTCCATGGCCTCTCCCCCTTCGGCCACCCCGGGCCCGCGTGCCCACTTCATGCACCAAGATGGCCGCCCGGCCCCAGCGCGACCCAGGCCTAGAGGCGCCACTCCGGCTGGAGGACATCACGCTTCCAGGGGATGAGAGAGGGAGGAGCAGTTTCTGTCGCACCTCTGAACTCCCCTGGGACGATGGGTTTCGATCGGCCCTCCGGCCTCCCTGAGAGCTGGCTCCACGCCTGCTGGGTGTCTGGGACTCCTCCCGACCCGGCCTTGAAAAGATCACAAGACAATGGCAGGAAACCCTGACAAGCAACCCCCAGGTGACAAGACCCCTGCCTGCACAGACTCCGGACATCAAAGAGGGGTCGACCTATAACAAGGGGTGCTCTGGGACTGTCCGGCAGATTCGACGCTGGAACAACGAGAGCCTGCTGACGCGGTCGCGGCTCCTGGAACTTAGAACCACCTGAGCCCTGCTGAGTGACTCGCGGCTCCCTGAAGATCGTAAGACCTCCGAACTGTACCTGAGCCCTGCTGAGTGACTCGCGGCTCCCTGAAGATCGTAAGACCTCCGAACTCGTACCTGAGCCCTGCTGAGTGACTCGCGGCTCCCCAAAGATCGTAAGACCTCCGAACTTGTACCTGAGCCCTGCTGAGTGACTCGCGGCTCCCCGAAGATCGTAAGACCTCTGAACTTGTGCTTGAGCCCTGCTGAGTGACTCGCGGCTCCCTGAAGATCGTAAGACCTCCGAACTAGTACCTGAGCCCGCTGAGTGACTCGCGGCTTCCACAGACTCCACCCGTCCCGCCGGACCCCACGACAACCAGCCTACCCCCCAGCTCGAGGATTGTGAGCTGTGCGCCGGGTACGTCCTTGCCTTGAACCTTACCAGAGACTGTCCCGCTACCCCCTATCCCTTCCGAGACTCATTGAGCCCATGCTCTCCTTGTACATATTTGCAGTGCTAACCTGTTTGATAAAGATTGATTCCTAAGGACACACGGTGTGGTGTTTCTGTGTCGTGTGGTGCCAGAAGTACGATCCTCGATACAAGATTTCTCCTCCTGAGGAGTCTCCCGCCAGTGCCTGGCTACGATACTTGAGGGTGGGTCTCAGGGTAGTCAGGACCCCCTTTCCGGGCTCCTCTGAGGTCGCCGTCTAACATTGGTGGCAAGCGACGGGATTCGGGCCCATCACCGAGAGATCGTACCGTGAACGACGGACGCACTACCGCCATGATCCCCGCAGAAACCAACGCCAACAGGGTGTTCCAGGTGGAACAACTAGAAGAATACACACACAAAGAACTAAAGCAATTCTGCAAAGAACTTAGAATCGCTACCACCGGTCTCAACACCAAGGAAGATTTGCAGAAAGCACTGAAAGCCTGGGTGGATGCCGGGGCCTCCCGCCCGGAAGACACGGGGGAGCGCCCCGACGAGGCCGAACCCCCCCAAGGCGAAAGCAGCAGCAATCAGGTGCGAGGCATCGTACCAGACGGGGGCCTATCCCCGGAAGAACTCGCGGACAGAGAGAGAAGCCGCAATCACGAACTCGAGTTAGCTAAACTCAAAATCGAAGGCGAATTAAAGTTAGCGGAGAAAAAGCTAGCAGTAGAGCAAATGCGCGTGCAAGGCGAGCTAGAAGAGAAGAAGCTCCAACGGGAACACGAAGGAAGGAAGCTCCAACTAGAGCACGAACGCAGCTTGAAAGAAATCGAGCTCAAGGCCAGAAGCGAGGAAGGGAGGCCCCCGGGAAACCGAGAGGCGACCTCCCCAGCGGAGCAGAAGGTCCACATCCCCAAGGACGTGGTCAAGGAATATTATAAAAACGATGACATTCAACAATGGTTCAGGGCCTACGAGGTCGCCATGACCTCCCATCGGGTCCCGCAGAAGGACTGGGGGGCAGGGTTGTGGGGACGGTTTCTGAGCGAAGGAAGAGACACCCTGCTCGACCTACCCCTCTCTCTGCAGACCTCCTACAGCCACATGAAAGAGGCTCTACTCACAAGGTACGGTCTCACCCCCGAGATGTACTGTCAGCGATTCCGGGACTGCAGGAAAATCCCGGGCACCACCTGGGAGGAATATGTAAACTTTTTTAGTCGGGCCTTCGATGGGTGGGTCAAGGGCAGCAAAGTCACCCCCCTTGAGGAACTCACCGACCTCCTGTTGTGGGAACACCTGGCTGCGAACTGCTTTGTGGAACTACGCCAGCATCTGTTTGACAGCAAACTCACCGATCCCAGGAAGCTAGCGGTGGAAGCAGACCGCTGGACCAACACCCGGGTCACCCAGGGCATGGTAGGAGAATACCCCCGAGCCAGTCAGGGACCACCCCGCCAGAGAGGAGGGGGGAACCAGGGAGGCCAGAGAGAGTCCCAGCCTAGCCCCCCAAAGACCCAACCTCCACCTTTCCCAGCGCCCCCCCCACCAGTAACCGGACCCCCCGGGAGACGGGGACACAGGGTAACCGTCACTTGTTTCCGTTGCCAGAAGCCCGGGCACTACGCCAATGACCCAGAATGCCCCATGGCCACCCAAAACACCCCTGCAAGACAGATAGCCAACATAGCTCTGGGGGAGGAGGTTGAGGAAACCGGGGAGTGGGAACCCGCAGCCATGGCCCTAGTATCCCTGGGAGATAGGGAGATGGTCCCTGGTAGCCTCCTGCCCTCCAACACGAAGAAATACGGGCAGCTCGTCAAGATCAATGGCCACCAAATAGAGGCCCTGCGGGACACCAGGGCCAGCATCACCGATGTCCTCAGGCACTTAGTCCCCGAGGAGCAGATCCTCCCCAACGTCTTTTGCCCGGTAATCTCCGCAGATAATAGAGAGAGTATGTGTCAGGTAGCTCTGGTGCCGTTTGAGTGGGGTGGAGTGATAGGTAAACTGAGGGTGGCCGTAAGAACCTCCCAGCCGGTCGACTGCCTCTTAGGGAACGACCTGGAGAGTTCTCCCTGGAAGCACGTCGAGCGCAAGGCCCACCTAGAGATGATGGGGCTCCCCGAGTGGGTGTGCGCCACCACCCGATCTATGTCAGCTCGACTTCCCCCCCTGGGAGATGTCGAAGACGCCCCGACCGAAGAAGTCAGAGCAGTAACCACCGAGGGTCCTCCCGTCCCCCCATCGGAAGGGCCCGTCGCCAGCGACGAACCCTCACTGTCCGACACCGCCCCGGTCCCCGAGTTGGGCGATCTACCCGAGTTAGCCCAATGGCGCCACGAGGGCGGGCCCACCCGGGAGGAGTTTTGCCGGGAGCAAGCCACTTGTCCTTCCCTGGTCGGACTACGGCGCCAGGCCGAGGGCCAAGCCGCAGGCGACCAAACTGGAACGCACCGAATTTATTGGGAGAATAACATTTTATACAGTGAGCAGAAGTCGGTGGAGCTGGGATCCGGACGGGTGCTGGTGGTACCCCTCCGCTTCCGAGACTTCCTCCTGGGCTTAGCCCACGACGTCCCCCTCGCTGGCCACCTGGGTCAAGACAAGACCTACAGCCGTCTCGTGACCCATTTTTACTGGCCTAGAATGAGAGCAGCTGTAGAGGCCCACTGCAAGTCCTGTCCCACATGCCAAGCTAGTGGGAAGAGTGGGGGGAAGCGCAAGGCTCCCCTCCAACCATTCCTGGTCGTCAGTACCCCCTTCGAACGAGTCGGGATCGACATCGTGGGGCCACTGGACCCCCCCACCTCCCAAGGTCACCGTTTCATCCTGGTCCTGGTGGATCACGCCACCCGATACCCTGAGGTGATCCCCCTACGCACCGTCACGGCCCCCGTAGTGGGCCGGGCCCTGATGGGGATCTTTTCCCGGGTAGGTTTTCCCCGCGAGGTCGTGAGCGATCGCGGCACTAATTTTATCTCAAAGTACATGACGTCCCTGTGGCAACAATGTGGAGTGTCCTACAAGTTCACCACCCCGTACCATCCCCAAGGGAACGGCCTAGTAGAGAGGTTTAACAGGACTCTGAAAGGGATGATCACCGGCCTAGAAGAGCCCCTCCGGCGTAAGTGGGACGTCCTGCTCCCCTGCCTCTTGTTCGCTTACCGAGAGGTCCCCCAGAAGTCCCTAGGGTTCAGCCCGTTTGAGTTGCTCTATGGACACCCCGTCCGAGGTCCCCTCAGCTTGGTTAAGGAAGGGTGGGAGGCGGCACCCCAGACCACCCCACGAGATGTGTTCCACTATGTTCTGACCCTCCGGAACCAGACCAGGAAGTTCCGAGCACTGGCCGAGGCCAACCTAGAGACAAGCCAAGAAGAGATGAAGCGCTGGTACGACCAGAATGCCACTCTGGTCGAGTTCCAGCCGGGCCAACAAGTATGGGTCATGGCCCCGGTGAAGCCAGGCGCCCTCCAGGACAGGTGGACCGGGCCCTACAAAGTGATTGAGCGGAAGAGTCAAGTCACATACTTGGTGGACGTCCAGTCGCCTCGGGATCTCCTTCGGGTCCTTCACGTGAACCGCCTCAAGCCTCACTTCGTGCGGACAGAACTAAGCCTCCTGCTCGCCACCGATGACGGGGCCGAAGATGAGTCCGATCCCCTCCCGGACCTCCTGTGTGTCAAGGAGCAGGATGGCTCCGTGGAGGGAGTGAACCTCTCCCCAGCTCTCACTACCCAGCAACAAGAGGACTGCCGCCAGCTACTAGGACAATTTGCCGACCTCTTCTCCCTGATCCCCCGAGTCACCGACTGGTGTGTCCATGACGTGGACACCAGGGACAGCCCGCCGGTGAGACACCGAGCATACCGGGTCCCAGACCGGGTCCGGTCCTGCATTCAAGCTGAAGTCTCCAAGATGTTGACCATGGGGGTGATCGAGCCATCTGACAGTCCCTGGGCCAGCCCCGTGGTCCTGGTCCCGAAGGCAGCGGCCCCCGGTGTCGCCCCCGAGCTCCGGTTCTGTGTGGACTACCGGGGGCTCAATGACGTCACCCGAGCCGATGCCCACCCCATTCCACGAGCCGACGAGCTCATTGACCGACTCGGGGCAGCCCGGTTCCTCAGCACCTTCGACCTCACCTGCGGATACTGGCAGATTGCGCTCACCGAGGGAGCCAAGGAGCGGTCCGCCTTCTCCACCCCAGATGGGCATTACCGCTTCCGCGTAATGCCCTTCGGAATGAAAAATGCCCCGGCCACCTTCCAGCGACTGGTGAATAGAGTCCTGGCCGGGCTGGAACAGTTCAACGCGGCCTATCTAGACGACATCGCCGTTTTCAGTTCCGAATGGAGTGAGCACCTCCAGCACCTCCAGAGGGTGCTAACCGCCCTGCGCCAGGCAGGCCTCACCGTAAAAGCCAGCAAGTGCCAAATTGGGCAAGGATCAGTAGTCTACCTGGGGCACCAGGTCGGGAGTGGCCAGGTCGCCCCTCTACAGCCGAAGATCGACGCCATCGTGGCCTGGGAACCCCCCACCACCCAAACGGAGGTCCGAGCCTTTCTGGGCCTCACTGGCTACTACCGAAGATTCATCAAGGGGTATGGCAGCCTTGTCGGCCCCCTCACAGAACTCACATCCAAAAAACAGCCAAAGAAGGTGCAGTGGACGACCGCCTGCCAGGAGGCGTTCGATGCCCTAAAGAAGGCCATGTGCACGGCCCCCGTCCTCCAGGCTCCCGACTACTCCAAGGAGTTTGTAGTCCAAACCAATGCCTCCGAGCATGGCATTGGGGCCGTCCTGTCCCAGGTGAATGACCAAGGCCTAGACCAGCCCGTCGCCTTCCTCAGCCGGCGGCTGTTGCCCAGAGAACAGCAATGGAGCACCATTGAGCGCGAAGCCTTTGCCGTGGTCTGGGCACTCAAGAAACTACGCCCCTACCTGTTCGGCACCCATTTCAAAGTCCAAACCGACCATCGGCCCTTGCGATGGCTCATGCAGATGCGGGGAGAAAACCCCAAGCTACTGCGGTGGTCAATCTCCCTCCAGGGGATGGATTTCATTGTAGAACATCGCCCTGGTACGGACCACGCCAACGCTGACGGCCTCTCCCGGTTCTTCCCCCTCAGCGAAGAGAACCCCCCAAGATGATGGGCAGTTCTCTCCGGCTTTCAGCTGGGGGGGACGCGTGTTGGACCCGGCCTCGTAGCATGGCTCTACTGGTCCCCGCACCACCTCACCTGGTACCTGCAGCCCCGAGCTCACGGCCTAACCGATCCTTTCCACCAGAACACACGCACCCGACCCGGACATCCTCGTCCATGGCCTCTCCCCCTTCGGCCACCCCGGGCCCGCGTGCCCACTTCATGCACCAAGATGGCCGCCCGGCCCCAGCGCGACCCGGGCCTAGAGGCGCCACTCCGGCTGGAGGACATCACGCTTCAGGGGATGAGAGAGGGAGGAGCAGTTTCTGTCGCACCTCTGAACTCCCCTGGGACGATGGGTTTCGATCGGCCCTCCGGCCTCCCTGAGAGCTGGCTCCACGCCTGCTGGGTGTCTGGGACTCCTCCCGACCCGGCCCTGAAAAGATCACAAGACAATGGCAGGAAACCCCGACAAGCGACCCCCAGGTGACAAGACCCCTGCCTGCACAGACTCCGGACATCAAAGAGGGGTCGACCTATAACAAGGGGTGCTCTGGGACTGTCCGGCAGATTCGACGCTGGAACAACGAGAGCCTGCTGACGCGGTCGCGGCTCCTGGAACTTAGAACCACCTGAGCCCTGCTGAGTGACTCGCGGCTCCCTGAAGATCGTAAGACCTCCGAACTGTACCTGAGCCCTGCTGAGTGACTCGCGGCTCCCTGAAGATCGTAAGACCTCCGAACTCGTACCTGAGCCCTGCTGAGTGACTCGCGGCTCCCTGAAGATCGTAAGACCTCCGAACTTGTACCTGAGCCCTGCTGAGTGACTCGCGGCTCCCCGAAGATCGTAAGACCTCCGAACTTGTGCTTGAGCCCTGCTGAGTGACTCGCGGCTCCCTGAAGATCGTAAGACCTCCGAACTAGTACCTGAGCCCGCTGAGTGACTCGCGGCTTCCACAGACTCCACCCGTCCCGCCGGACCCCACGACAACCAGCCTACCCCCCAGCTCGAGGATTGTGAGCTGTGCGCCGGGTACGTCCTTGCCTTGAACCTTACCAGAGACTGTCCCGCTACCCCCTATCCCTTCCGAGACTCATTGAGCCCGTGCTCTCCTTGTACATATTTGCAGTGCTAACCTGTTTGATAAAGATTGATTCCTAAGGACACACGGTGTGGTGTTTCTGTGTCGTGTGGTGCCAGAAGTACGATCCTCGATACGAGATTTCTCCTCCTGAGGAGTCTCCCGCCAGTGCCCGGCTACGATACTTGAGGGTGGGTCTCAGGGTAGTCAGGACCCCCTTTCCAGGCTCCTCTGAGGTCGCCGTCTAACAATTTCCAATCTCCTCCGTGGTTGCTTTCCATGTGTTTTGCAACTGTGTTGCTCCTGTCTTTGTTGACCGTTGCTCTCACATGTTTGAGGATTCTCTTTTTCAGCTCGCACTTTGTACTGCCTATATATTTCAGTAAGCATGGACATTCAATCACATATACAACAAATTGGCTTTTACATGTGATTAGTTCTTTAATTTGCCATGTCTTATTGTTAGGTAATCTGACTTCAGTCATGTTTTTAGCGATTTGGCAAACTTTGCATGTGTAGCACTTTTTGAAGCCCTTTGTTATTAGCCATTGCATTCCCTTCTTTTTGTCATGATCTTGATGATGGCTATGTACCAATTTGTCTCTCAAATGTTTTGCGCAGCGGAAGGTGATGTTTGGGTGTTTACCCATAATTTCACTTACAATTGGATCTAATTGTAGGAGCTTCCAATTTCTTTGAAGAATATCCCCTATTTGTTTAGATTCTTTTGAATGATCCAAGATTAGTCTCACTGTTGAGTTTTCCGATTGGTTTATAGTTGGTTTCTTTGCCCCCTTGTAGTTTTCATCCAAAATGTCCTGTCTTTTCTTTTCATTGGCATGTTTCCAGCATTTTTGGATAATACCTTTTTTATATCCACGATGTTTAAATCTCTTTGCTGCATTTTTACTGTGCTCCTCCCATTCTTGTTGTTCTGAACAGATCCGCCGTAGTCTAAAAAATTCTCCATATGGGATGTTATCCTTCACCGATGATTTGTGAAAGCTGTTTGCATGTAATGATGCATTGGTGGAGGTCTCCTTTCTATGGAGTGTGGTTTCCAATTTGTTGTTCACAATGTAGATCTCTGTGTCTAGGAATATTATTCTTTCTTTACTGATGTTGTATGTAAATCTTATTTTGGCATCTGTAGAGTTTAAAATCTTGAAATATTCATCAAATTCCTGTGCCGTGCCATCCCACACTATCAGAATATCGTCAATATATCTTAACCACTTTATAACTTTATTTACATATTTATCATTGTTAGGATGCCATGCCACTTGCTGTTCCCACCATCCCATGGTAAGACAAGCGTATCCTGGGCTAAAGGAGAAACCCATTGCACATCCCTTTATCTGTATGTAAATCTCCTCACCGAACAGAAACACATTTTGAGTGAGGCACATTTGGATCATATCCATTAAAATTTGATTATGTTGTTTGAATTTGATGTCTCGCTCCTTAAGGAAATTACTACATGCTAATAAACCGATGTCATTTTCAATATTTGTGTAAAGCGATATTACGTCCATCGTAATCAGCAAGATGCTTGCCATGGTAGTTCTTGCAAATGTCTCAAGAGATCAGTTGTGTCTTTCAAATATGAGCTTAAGTTGAGCACAAAAGGCATTAAAAAATAGTCAATATAATTTGCTACAGGTTCCATAAGTGATTCTTTTGCAGACACTATCGGTCGGCCCAGTGGTTTTAGTGGATTTTTATGTACTTTGGGTAGAAAATATATTGTCGCTGTGATGGGATGCTCAGTACTCAGAAATTTCCTTTCGTCATCATCAATTAGATTTGATTGTTGCCACTTGTGGATTTCTTTATCCAAGTTCTCTTTGACTATTCGTGTTGGATTCTTATCCAATTTGTTGTAATATTCTGTATTCTTAAGTTGTAGATGAGCTTCTCATACATAGTCTGAGGTATTTAAGATAACGATGTTCCCACCCTTATCTGCCATTTTTATGGTTATTGATTTATCCTCTATTAGTTCTTTAAGGGCTGTTCTTTCTTCTTTTTTCAAATTGTCTTGGTATTTCGTTCCTCTTATTTTATATACCTCTTGTAC
The DNA here is from genome assembly GCF_964204655.1 of Triturus cristatus. Classification (NCBI taxonomy): domain Eukaryota; kingdom Metazoa; phylum Chordata; class Amphibia; order Caudata; family Salamandridae; genus Triturus; species Triturus cristatus. The sequence goes on along the minus strand of NC_140591.1, from coordinate 1,074,818,024 downwards.
CATGGCTTCTTGAAAAATGTCAATTTTATTGCGAGGGGGCAATTGAGAATAAAAGCATGAGGGAGGTTTTTTCCCACTCAGACCTGCTCCCATCTGTGGGCATACTGTGGATTCATCAATGATATTTGTTTTTTCCATTACGTCCAAATTCACCAGAGTCAGAAGGGCTGGCATGTCTGTGGTTTTCAGAACTGGTTCTTCCACCCTGAACTCCATATTCTTCTTTTGTGTTTTGGTAAAATTCGCCATTTCTTGATTTTCTTTGAAGATTTTTGCAAGTTTGATCTTTCTTATGTATTTATAGATGTCAATTTGTGTCTGTGCTAAGTCCATAGATTGTATTGGACAAAAATTAATTCCGTGTTTTAACAAGGATATTTCATTGTTTGACAAGGAGCGCTTTGATAAATTCATTACTACTAGTTCCTGTTTGTCATCTGGGACATCTGTCCAATTTATTTCGAGGTTTTCTGGCGCATGCTCCTTGTTTTTGTGCCTGTCTCCTCAGATCCACTTTTTCCTTTTTCCTCTTCTTGTTGACTTCTTGATGATAATGTGGGTGTCCGAGGTGTCCATCTGCGACCTCTTCCCCTTCCTCTTGGAGCTTGAAAGTGATTTTGGTTTTGTTCCCAGAGTCTTTGTTGAACTAGTCTCATGTCCCCTAAAAAATTCCTTGTGGATTGTTCTTCACTTGATTCCCCATCAATATCACTTGCTCATGTTGATGTTAATGATGTTAAACTCATAGAACTCTGTGCTCCTCTTACCACCTGCCCTTGCTCCTTAAAAATATCAATTTTTTTTGCATATGTAAATATACGACCCTGCGCATAATCTTCTTTGTCTCTTTGAAATTTGGACTGCTTTCTCATTTTTACCACTTCTTCATGTTTTTCTACATATTTTTCCAAATCCTCTTTTAATTTGACCATTTCAGGATTCATTTCTGCTGAGGCTAGTTCTTTTTCCAAAATCTGTAGTTCTTCTTTTATCTTCATTAAAGCCACTTCAATATGTTTTACCAAGATAGATATTAAGCCCAATGAGGAATTCAAAACATAATCTCCCCATTCTTGTAGCAGTTCATTGCTTGCATCTTGTTGACTTGGCATTAGGGATATTCTGAGTCCTCTCGGAACCCTCCGTACCTCCAAATATTTATTTAACGGGGAATTGGGAATTGTAAGTTTTACCCCTCTGCTATGCAACACTTTACCTACTGTTGCACTCACTGGAGCGGGAATAGTATTTTTTACCTCTCCGCTATCCAACACTTTCCCTACTGTTGCACTCACTGGAGTGGGAATAGTAGGTTTCACTCCTCCGCTATCCAACACTTCCCCTACTGTTGCGCTGACTGGAGTAGTAAATTTAAGTTAAAGATTTTTTAATAGTTTTAATGTATAATAGAATGGGTTTAAAAAACAAAAAATTGTTATTGGTATATATATATATATATATATATATATATATATATATATATATATATATATATATATATATATATATATATATATATATATATATATATATATATATATATTACCTACTGGCGGTCGCCAGTAGGTAGTTATAGTTAGGACCCTGTTTCCATAGGAAATCCGCAACATTCTATTTTGAATAACTTTGGCGCCGGTCGACGAATCCTCGTGAATTTCTCAAAATAGGTGGGGCGCTACGCTCCGCTCCTACCCTGAAAGTCTCGGGGGGATTCGTCAAGCGGGGGCTGAGATAAAAGGGGGGTCCCAAAACACGTTTTTCCCATGCATTTTTCCATAGGACCTTTAGACAGGGCTACAGCCCGAACGGCTGAACAGAATTACTAGAAATTTGGCAGAGAGGTAGTCCTCAGGTCAAGGAAGTGCCTTTTGTAGGTTTGGTGTAAATCTGTTCAGTAGATTCTGAGAAAATAGCCTTTAAATCAATATATATATCTGTGGCAGCTTACGGTGCGCTTACCGTGCGCTTACCGTAAGCTTACCGTACGCGTACGGTGGCGTGCGCGAGCGCGATTCTGATTGGCTGTTACATCTAAGTAAACATTCGAATCGGTCGAAACCAGGAAGCGGCGGCCGCCATTTTCTCTCTCGCACTCTGAGGGGGGGGCTGTAAACAAAGGCAAAAAACATATAAAGGGGCTGTTTAGACAGCGCCCATGCACATAGCCATGTTAGTTGAGTCCTCAAAGATCCCCCAAGGCCAAAAACGGTAAATTTGTATTTTTTGAAAATTTCACCGATTACGCTTACCGTACGCGTACGGTGCGCTTACGCTAAAAATTTTAATAAAAAAAAAAAACACTCTCTGTGCATGGCATATTATTGTCATCACTTACAAATTAAATTTAACAGATTACCTATCACAAGGAAGCGCATAATATGTCCTCCATGTGCGCACGGTGCGTAACGTGGGCACGCGGTGCGCGTAGCGCACTGCGTGCCCACCTTGCGTGTACGGCACTAACTGCGTAAAGTGGGCGCGCGGTGCGCGAAGCGCACCGCGTGCTCACTGTGCGCGCACGGTGCGCGAAGCGCACCGTGCGCGCACGGAACGAACTGCGTTAAGTGGGCGTGCACGCCACGAATGGCGTAAAGTAACTTAGCATTTAAAAAAACGTACAAATTCACTGAAAAAACCATAGGTTTCACACACCTTATAGTTAGGAATTAGCATTTAAAAAACCTTGCAAATTCACTGAAAAAACCATAGGTTTCAGACATGTTATAGTTAGCGGAAATTTTACTGATAAAAAACCAATGAAATTCCCCCGTTATAGTTAGTGCAGGCAACTATAACTCACGCGACCGCAATCTTCTGCTGATGACATATGTGTCTTTATGAAAAAAAAATATTTGTAATATATGTATAGCTAAAAATTTATGGAAGAAGACATGGGCAAATAAGTGTCTAAATACAGTATTAGCATCAGCAGAGGATTGCGGTCGCGTGAGTTATAGTTGCCTGCACTAACTATAACGGGGGAATTTCATTGGTTTTTTATCAGTAAAATTTCCGCTAACTATAACATGTCTGAAACCTATGGTTTTTTCAGTGAATATATATATATATATAAATATATATATATATATATATATATATATATATATATATATATATATATATATATATTTCAAAACACTGGTGTCCCGTTTGAGAAGCACTCCGACCAGTAAGAAAGGTAACCAGCCTTTATTTAGAAGTATGGACAAAATTCAATCCGCTGGTACATGGAACAGCCTGCCGTCTTCGCCAACGCGTTTCGAATGATTTCTTCTTCAAGGGCTTCTAACGGAAGGTACGTGCTTCATGGTGCTCCTCCTCCGATATTTAAATGTTCCCCCTGAGTATGGTTGCTTTGGCAGTCATCAGCATTCTGGGAGTTGGAGTGCCTTATCATTATTGAGTAATCTCGTGCACAGGCGAAGACGGCAGGCTGTTCCATGTACCAGCGGATTGATTTTTGTCCCTACTTCTAAATAAAGGCTGGTTACCTTTCTTACTGGTCCGAGTGCTTCTCAAACGGGACACCAGTGTTTTGCAATAAATAAATATATATATATGCCGTTATTGTGGGGTATTCAGCGGACCTTGGTGCATGGAAATCGAAGCACTTTGAGGAGATGGACATGCCGTTATTGTGGGGTTATCGTATCAGCAGTCAACGCGGTGGTTCCCTGCCTCAGGACCCACTTGGGAATGATTTTCAACACAAAGCGCTGACAGCATCCACTATGGTAAATGACGGACTACTTACCCCATAATGCAATTTGGCAGAGTGTCGTCCCACTTGGGCGGGGTTAATGATTTATAGTCCTCACAGCTGTTGGGACTCTGTTGATCCAGCCAGTGAGCAAGGGCATGGAGCCCGAAACATGTTTGGCGATTTTCTGTGGTGGAGTGCTACCTGTTTTCCTTGCTGCTCACAATAAATAAGGCGATATGTCCAACTTTGATGGCGTCTCCATGCAAGGTGGAACTTGTTTTTTTATGGACATTAATAGCGGCGCGCCTCGCCGCGGAGACACCCTGCCGCGCTATTCAGCGGACCTTGGTGCATGGAAATCGAAGCACTTTGAGGAGATGGACATGCCGTTATTGTGGGGTTATCGTATCAGCAGTCAACGCGGTGGTTCCCTGCCTCAGGACCCACTTGGGAATGATTTTCAACACAAAGCGCTGACAGCATCCACTATGGTAAATGAAGGACTACTTACCCCATAATGCAATTTGGCAGGGTGTCGTCCCACTTGGGCGGGGTTAATGATTTATAGTCCTCACAGCTGTTGGGACTCTGTTGTTGCAGCCAGTGAGCAAGGGCATGGAGCCCGAAACATGTTTGGCGATTTTCTGTGGTGGAGTGCTACCTGTTTTCCTTGCTGCCCACAATAAATAAGGCGGTATGTCCAATTGTGATGGCGTCTCCATGCAAGGTGGAACTTGGTTTTTTTATGGACATTAATAGCGGCGCGCCTCACCGCGGAGACGCCCTGCCGCGCTATTCAGCGGACCTTGATGCATGGAAATCGAAGCACTTTGAGGAGATGGACATTCCGCTATTGTGGGGTTATCGTATCAGCAGTCAACGCGGTGGTTCCCTGCCTCAGGACCCACTTGGGAATGATTTTCAACACAAAGCGCTGACAGCATCCACTATGGTAAATGAAGGACTACTTACCCCATAATGCAATTTGGCAGAGTGTCGTCCCACTTGGGCGGGGTTAATGATTTATAGTCCTCACAGCTGTTGGGACTCTGTTGTTGCAGCCAGTGAGCAAGGGCATGGAGCCCGAAACATGTTTGGCGATTTTCTGTGGTGGAGTGCTACCTGTTTTCCTTGCTGCCCACAATAAATAAGGCGATATGTCCAACTGTGATGGCGTCTCCATGCAAGGTGGAACTTGGTTTTTTTATGGACATATATATATATATATATATATATATATATATATCTTAGATACCACATTCACCAGCCTTGATAATCCTTCCGGAAGAAAGTACACGAACCAATTTAAAGTGCATGTCGATTTATTTGCCCAGAGCGACGGCCATAACGTTTCGGCTCCCCAGAGCCTTGCTCACATGACAGCGTTTAACCAATAGTGTCACATATTTAAAGTGCCAGTGTTGATTACGTATATCGTCACATGGGGGAGTCATCATAGACATAGAAAAAATATATATATACAATGGATATCCACACAGTAATGGCATATAAACCACACGGAAATAAACTTATATTGTACAAGACGTATTGGATACTGAGAAATAAGGAACATGCTCGAACCTGACGGCATGAATGCCGATTTGTCCCCACTAAATAATACTCAAATAGTTAGACAGCATCATGTTCATATTCTACAGTGTACCGTCAACAAGGTCAATAATGTAACCTGGTGACAATTACTGTTGGTAGTACAACAACCTCCCCATGTTCAATGTGACGAAAACAGTTTAAAGTGCAATTTTAAAGTGTATCAGTGCCAGTGTTAATAAAAAAATCCATAGAGTATCATGGATGCTCATATTCAAAATAGTCATAACCAACAGTGCAACACATGAAGTCAAAATGACCCATAAAATAACATCAAAATAATCACAAATACAAAAATTCATAAATTTCAGGAATCAGAGTCAGGTGGGGTTTTTTAAATTACCAAAATGATGTTGGTGATAATGGGTTATACGGCTTTGGATAATTGGGAATCTTCATTATCCACCCCAAAACAATACATTTGTTTAACGGAATGGTTGGTGAGTACATATATATACACCACTTGAGATCTACCCTGACGGAGTACCAAAAGACCATAACAGACTACCACAGGTTACTGGATGACTGGCTGATGCAGGGCATCCTGAGTCGTAACGAGTTTCTGTTTCTTTTAGTTAAGAAACCTGTCATCCTGGTGTTTTACCTGCTCCCTAAGGTACATAAACATGCTACTGACCCGCCAGGCAGACCTATAATTTCAGCTAACCAAAGCTTATTAGAGAACACGTCCATCTATCTGGATTACTTCCTGTGCCAGTATGTCATCAACTTACCATCATACTGTAGAGACACCATGGATTTCCTCTCTAAAATACAGGGAGTTCCATGGAAGAACACGTATGTCCTGGCCGCGGTTGACGTAGTATCCCTGTATACTTGCATTGAACACAGCTTGGGTTTAGAGGCATGCAAGTACTTTTTCAGAGACAGACCGCTCTCTATGTATGACCACACTGTACTTTTACTTGATATGTTCCAATTTTGCCTGCATAATAACTATTTCCTGTTTGAAGACGAGTGGTACAAGCAATACACAGGGACCGTGATAGGAAGCTGCTTCGCTCTCAGCTACGCCTGCATGTTAATGGGGTGGTGGGAGGCGGAGCATCTGTGGCACAAGGACAATGAACTCTACATCGATAATCTTATCCTGTGGACCCGCTACATTGATGATATTTTTCTGATTTGTGATGGTCCACAGGATAAGTTATGCAGCTTTATCACAGGCCTTTCGGATAACACCAGATCTCAGACTTACTAGTAAAATTCATGCCACAAAAATTGAGTTCCTTGATGTCCTAATTGTGGTAAAAAATGGAACCTTACATATCAGCCTGTTCAGAAATGCTACAGCAGGCAACAGCCTGTTGCATGCCAAGAGTCACCACCCTGATGGACTGAAGAGGAGTATCCCCATGGTGAACTCCTCAGGGCTAAAAGGAATAGTAGCACCACTGAAGCTTACGTTTCTGAGCAAAGGGACATGATAGGGTGCTTCAAAACACGAGGCTACACTGGTAGAACAATCAGACTAGCAGCTGAGAAGGCATCCACAAGAGACAGGGACAGCTCACTGATTCCTCAGAAAAAGGACAATGCCGAGCAAGAGGTGAGACTAATTACCACCTTTAATAACGCCTCACAGTCAATCCACAGAATTGTTAACAGACACTGGCACCTAGTCAGGAATGATGGGGTGATAGGCAAACTGGTCAGTGCTAAACCACACATTACATACTGCAAATGTGATTCTTTGCAGGACATGCTTGGACACAGCCACTTGACACTGAAAAGTAAAACCCAGGGGACTTGGTTGAGGGAGCTCCCAGGTTTCCATAAATATGGGCGCTGCAAAGCCTGTAACAACAGCTGTAATGTGAAAAAATATCCTGTCCTAACAGGCAAGACTGAAACGTTATGCAAATTTATAACATGTACCACTGACTTTGTTATTTATGTGTTGACTTGTATATGCGGTTTGCGCTATGTTGGGAGCATTTGAGATGTCATCAGTGATGTCACTGACCATGTCATGAATGATGTAATATGTGACATCATCAGCAGTGGATTGCGGACACGCGAGATGTAGTTAGTACAACTAACTATATCGGAGGAATTTCAATGGTTTTGTTCGAGTGAAATGTCCAGCTAACTATAACACCCCTAAAATCTATTGTTTTTTCAGTGAATTTCTAAGGTTTATTAAATGCTAATTCCTAACTATATCAGGCCTGAAACCTATGGTTTTTTCAGTGAATTTCACAGGTTTTTTAAAGGCTAATTCCTAACTATATCAGGCCTGAAACCTATGTTTTTTTCAGTGAATTTCAAAGGTTTTTTTAAATGCTAATTCCTAACTATATCAGGCCTGAAACCTATGGTTTTTTCAGTGAATTTCAAAGGTTTTTTAAATGACAATTTTTAATGTATTAATTGTTATACTGATTTTTTTGATACTGATTGACTACATTATTTAAACTATTTATTTTTAGCTATTTTATTTTTTTAATTACATTATACATTACAATACAAAATATACTTTCTCAGAATGAATTACTTTAGTTTAAATACTTTGCAAATAGGCAATAGGCTTTTAAGTACAGTAGTTACAGTTGTTGCAATGGGCAACACAATTACAAACACAAAGCAACATTGAGCTCAATGTGAATTTCTAGTCAAATGCAATTAGTTACTTTATGGATTACTTTTCTAACCACAGGACTGGATGCTAGATTCAGTCCTTGGACATCTCCTGTAAACAGTTGAATAAAAGCGTTTTGGTTACAGTAGTGATTTTTAAGGATTATTATTGTATTTTAAAAGTTGACACTTAGAAAAATGTTCACATAGAATCACCAATGTTACCCTATGGCAGAAAATTCACTTAGCAGGTAAGTACTGTTATCGTTACTTTTTCTCACTCAGTGGTGGATCCTGGATCCAGCACAGGTGAATCTCCTGTAAACAGTTGAAAGAATGTGTTTAAGTCATACAGATGATTTTTTAGGAATATTTTTAGTTTGTGAAAATAGACACTTGGAAACTTTTCTACTTAACCCCTTCTGTGCCCGCCCCTTTCCCCGCCCTGTGCCGGCCGTTGAATTAGCGGGCGGGGTCTATGACGAGCTGGACTCGTCATGGGCACAGCGCCACCGCGGCCCATGACGAGTCCAGCTCGTCATGGGCACTGAAGGGGTTAAAAGCACACAATGGATTCCTATGGAAGGAAATACAAGTTACTGTTAAGTAGGCTTAAAATAACTTTTCAGGGTCAGTGCTGGTCTAAAAGATGCAGCACTGGGTTCTCTCCTGATAACAGGTGAGTAAATCGGAATTCGTAGTTTGGGTGATTTTAGAGGTATCTATGTAAGTTTCAAAAATGGACACTTAAAAACTTTTCTGCTGAAAACCACACAATGGATTCCTATGGAAGGAAATACAAGTTACTGGTAAGTACGCTTAGAATTACTTTTCAGGGTCAGTGCTGGTCTAAAAGATGCAGCCCTGGATTCTCTCCTGATAACAGGTGAGTAAATCGGAATTCGTAGTTCGGCTGATTTTAGAGAAATATTTGTACAATGGTAAAGGAAGGGGGCGGGGCCTGAGGTGACATGTGCAAACTCGCCCTGTGGAGCGTTTTAAGTTGGGGAATTAATTCCTCATCAATCCTGCGGTCCCCTGGGGGCCAACTAGCCCACCAGGTACCTCCAGTATGCGTCAGGAAGCTGCGTTGCAGAGAGGTGTTCAGAGGCCATGCCCCTTTTTACATCACTCTGCAACGCAGCTCCGTGGCGATTGATTATATATATTCTATACATTTTATTTCTTTCATGCTACCTCATTGCCTCTAAGTTCTCCACTGGTTTTACACCATCATTTTGTCCTGCATCTCCTCAGTCTCTTGCTGCCCCCCTCCCTCACCTTCCCTTTTCCCCTCCTTTTTTGAATGTTAACGCTCTGATACCTGTAAACTCACACCTAATGCCATAGACCAATAGTGTCAGATATCCACACACTTTTTACCTTTTTACTTTTATTCGTAACATAAACCAGGGAAGGTCCTCGGTTTCCCGTGTTTTGTGTTTTTTTCATTAGCAAGGACCATTTTTACTTTTGGTAGTCTCAGGAGGTAGCTTTCAAATTCTACTTCATATGCACCGCAACAGTTGTCACTTGACGCATGCACTGCATAGGAATGGCCTTTAATGCAGCAGTTCATTGCATACTCTGTGCCCGGCTGTTACTCATCATCAATTCATACCTATATTTTGATAGTTTTAAGCATGCATCATTGGGCTCGGCACTTGCCAGGGAACCATCGCACGTGAGTCCTTGGTAGTTCTGATTTAAACTTAAACTACCTGTTCCCATAGCATTTTATGCGTAATTGTGCCACGTTTAGTATCTTTGAACCTGTTTTGACCCCAGTATTGCAAATATTCATCATATGACTGTACACAGTGAAGGAATCGCACATAATTAGTGTGAGTAATTCTAGATTTGTGTTTACCAGTGCCAGTATCAAGGCTTTAAACTCTGCCAGCTGTAAAGATGTACAAGTTATAGAAAACAATTTTATTAGATACCTCCTAGCGATTCCCAAAAGCACGTCAGTATATATATCCCATACTGAACTTGGCGCCCCCTTTGTCGAAGATATGATTAAGATAGAACCAATACTGTTATGGCATAAAATCTGGACTTCTGACCATACAGAACTAAACAAAGCAATAATTGGCGACTGTTTAAAATCATCTTTTTATTCACGTATCCCATGGCTGGCATATGTTGAACGATTTTTTAGTGACATGGCTCATCCTGAGTATTTTGAGAATCCTGAAACATTGGGTACTATCAGCATAACATCGATAAAAAAAGGAAGCTATGGCACACTTGCAAACACTCAAATTGACAACCAAACTCTCTAAACCCAGCATCCTAAAAAAACAATTGATTTTAACTACTTTTACCATCCAGCCATATCTTAAATTTGTTTTAAATGTTCGCCATGGGTTTGTTCTGACACGCTTAAGACTAGATATATTCCATAGATAAATTACTTTCCCCACTATGAATGACTGGTCTTCAAATCTGATTACCTGCCCCTGTAACAAAAACATGCCACAGAATACAATGCATGTGGTGCTATTTTGCAAATTTTATACAGCATACAGAAAGAGGTATGTACTACCGCTTATTAAACACATGTCTTTTACTCAGTGTCGTCCTGCATACCTGTATATACAATCATTACTAACACTCGAGATGTGCTGCGGAATGACGTCTTTTTTATGGGCAGTTTTTTACGCTAGGAAAAAAAAATATATGAGCGGTTACCAACTAGAACATGACAAATAGAGTTGAAATCAGTCACGTAATTTTTATAATGTATAGTGAAACGCAGTAAAATAATTTTCATTTGAATATCGCACTTTATCCACCTTAATTGAAATTAAATCTGAAAACACTGACTATATCCAACCGTATCTCTTTTTTATTGTGTAAATTACTTTGTAAATGTAAACGTAGGTAAGCTTTTTTTTATGAAATGTCTATTTAATTGTATGCTTTTATGATTTTATGACAAAAATCGAATAAAGCTTGTTTAACTAAGTAACTCTGCTAACTGCGCCCTGCAGTCTCCTAGAGATTGCGTTTAAGTGCAACTTGGATGGAACTTTCCATCCCGCATGCGACCTTTAATGATTGCACACGCTGCACTATATTGTTGCTTACTTTCTATGGCCAGTTGAGCAGATCCGTCAGTGTAAATTATATATTCCTACTGATCTAGAGGCATTATTTCATTTGGTAGAGGATATTCTTATTCGTATTGCAGGAATGCTTGTGTCTTTAAATTTGGGTCGTAATATTTGTGCCTGAAGGAAGACACATCACCAGCTACTGTTACATGTTGTCCAATGAGAAAGGTATCAGTTCAGGATTTGCTATAATACCCACAAATTGACACAATAGATGATTGTGAGACATTTGCATACTCAATGGCAAAAATACTATCCTCATTGGTGACAAATCATCACCTACATGGCATTGCCACTCAGCTGAATGACAAACACTAAGAGGTCGATTCCGATGTCGCTAAAAATGCCTTCCAAATGCTATTCGTAGGCTTACCTTATGACCGACTCGTATCCGAAGCAAGTACGATGCGTATTACAGGCAAATTTCCGACCAAATCGTCTGCTCCGATTCGTGCTCTATTTCACAACCGAACAGGTTCAGGAAACACGGAAATCGAGTCATACGGAGTCTTTACCCAACCAGTTTCCGGACACGCAAGTACGATGCGTTTTTTCTATGCGCCGTTCAGGGCGCCGCTTCCAGCACGTCAGAGCATTCGGGCGAGGCGTATTTAAGCTCAGATTCATGCCAGAACACGATCAACAGGGACAAGATGGAGCAGCCATTTCTCCAATCGCGCATGTCTTCCCTATACTGTACGCCTACCGTTACCGATGCGAACGACGCAGAAGGTGAGTCAGACACCTACCACACACCAAAATGTCATGAGCACGTGAAAGGAAACCCCACCATAGGGGGTGGATACCTATCACTCCCAGCATTGTCCACCCCATAGGGGAGTGGATGCCTATCACTACTAGCATATCCTAACCATAGGCTATGTGGCATCATTTGCTTATGAGTCTGTCACGTCATGTATGTGCTTGGCTGTGTAGAATCGTTAACGTACATGTCTATTGGGCTGTGTTAATGCTGGAGTATGTGGCATCGTTCGCGTCCAAGTCTGTTGTGGCGTGTTAATGCTTGGCTACATGGAGTCGTTCGCATACGTGTCTGTTGCGTCGGGTTGATGCTTGGCTATCTCGAATCTTGCGCATACGAGTCTTTCACATCAGGCTCCTTTCCTGCCGACTCGGTCGTAAAAAAGAAAATTTGCCTGAGTCGGTTGTAAATTTCAAGCATCGCATCGTACTCAGCCATTTGGGAGGTGTGTGTACGGTTCGGTTGGAAAATATGACGGGTCCGGGTCGGGAAAAACGTTTTCCAGCCAAAATCGGAATTGACCCCTAAGTGTATCACAGAGGACAGCACACTTGTGTGTGTGTATCTCTGTGTTAGCCTTTGCCCAATCAAACTTGCCTGAATGGCAGACATTGTTACATCATGTTCATGACAGTTTGCAAGGTGAATTAATTAAGCTGGACACAAACCAGAATGGAAATAAATGTTGGACTAACCCTCTTCATGAGTCTTGACTAATACAGCACCTACTTTCTTTGCAATAGACCAGGGTCACGCACTGATGTCGTGGGTCATGATACCTGTAAAGATCCTGGAAAACCAAGACCAGCGGGCCTACAACCATGCCATATGCGCCACCACGTCCATTGTTGAGCAGTCATCCTGAGTCCCCAAATCATGCCTCCGCAGCCTTGATGTATCTGGGGGCAGATTGCTTTACTCCCCACCTATAGTCTGTAAAATCAGCTTGGTCTGCTGTATTTTGCATAATATATGTGTCAATCAATCAATCAATCAAGGACTTGTAAATTCCAGCTACTCCGCCGTGAGTGTCTCAAGGGGGAGGGGGGTCGCCTGCTGGTCGGCCTGTGTTGTGGATCATTCGAAGAGCCAGGTCTTGAGGGCCTTCCTGAATTGTGTAAGGACCAATGTGCCGTGGCCAGATTAGATTGGGGTGAGGAAATGCCGGATGATGAAGAGGAGGGAGATGAGGAGCCTCAGCAACCTGGAGCAACAGTTGCAGCAATACGGCAGAGGGGCAATATAATAAATAACTACTTTACAGAAGCATGATTGTCCAAAGTCATAGGAAACATTGTCGCAACAATTTCACATTGTACATCTGTATATAAATAAAATTTCAGAGCACTAACACTGAAATTATTTGTATTCCATACTCATACTAAACTACTGAAATTCCACATTACATTTGTTCCACTGATATATGTCACACAGAGTATTTATCTAGCAATCTGTCAATGGTGTTTCCTTTGCAGTTAGGCCTAACAACATCAGATATGCTAGGTGGAGGTATGTGTATAGTGACTCAAAGCAGCAAGATGAATGTACGGTGTAGGGGCTACTACATTAGGTCTAATGTTAACTATGAGATTTCATGATGTTGATAGCTGTTACTAGTCAGCCTACGAATGACAGATATACTCATTGTTGCAACAGACAACATGACCCCTAATGAACTGCACAACTTCAACAAGCGTAAAGAGCGCTACCATCACATTAAAAGGGTTGCAAAATCATACAGAGCCATGAAGCGGTGTTTTCAGGTGGAAAAGGCCCAAGGGCACTGGTCTATCTTTCCCAGGGGCCCACCAACCACCACCACTGGAAGCTCAGTTGCCGTGGACAATCTACTGCAGGGACCACTCAAGCAGCCATTCGCAGTACCTCAACCAGTGGACCTTCTCAAGCACTGGCACCCACATCTCAGCCCACAAAAGGGCCCTCAAAATGTGAGAGTGGCATGAGCCAGGACATGTTGGACATCAAACTTTGTATGGCAGTCCTAGAAAATAAGTGTACCAGGTCTTGTCCCAGGACATTTAGCAGGCAGTTGGGCAGAGCAAGATATGAGACCCACAGTGACCCCTTCTCTCTTTCAGGCTGCTTGACAGGCAGACATTTTTTATAGGCATTTATGGGTTAGTTTAGGTTAGAATAGTTTTAGTGTAATGTAGTGATAGTGGTTTTAGGTTTTTTAGGGGGGGTTGTTTTTTGTTCAGTAGGGCTACTTTGGGTTGGTTAGGAGGTGATGGTTGATGTGTTTCATATATATAAAAAACAATATATATATATATATATATTTGATTGTTTAGGTTTTATGTGTCGGTAGTTGATGGGCTTAGTTCGTGTAGGATAGGTATTTAGGATAGGGTAGATAGTGATAGCTATTTAATCTTTTATATTTCCATTAAATCTATTAGTTTGCTACATACAGGTGTATGTCATGATTTGCTGTGTGGGAGTGATCTTGTGTGCTCAGGTGAAGTTTTGTACTTAGCTTGCAGTGTCTGGTACAATGTGTGAGTGGGTTTATTAGCTATGTACAGGGATCTGTCAGACTGACCATTACTTGACATGATCTTACAATCAGACATTATTGAGCAGTGGATATGGCATTAATGGATGAATGATGGCACAGTGCTCATTTTGTACTGAAATATGATATCAATGTGTGTGTTGCGAATGCAACATGCCTTGGAGGGATGCTGTGCCCTATGACTTTTGCGCAGATAGTTGGTATTTGAACTCATACACTGATGGCTGCCCCACAACCTCTCACACCTGCAGCATGTCCATGTCAACCCAATGTAGTATGCTTACTAGTAACCATGGATGGACTCAACACTTGTGGGGTGACTGATCTCACCATTCACATTGAGTGCATGATGCCAGTTGTGTTGTCCTAAATTCAAGCCGCCTTGAGTATGCACCTACTAGTCATCACACAATTGGTGCTTCCAATATTTGTTACACCCTCACTGCCTTGCATTGTCCCAGACTCTGAAAACACAATGATGTCCCTTTGGATAGTGTTTGGTGTAGTAGCCTCACTTATTTACCAATGTCAAACCTAGTCATGACTCATAGAGACACACAGCACACAGGTAGTACGTATCGGTGCATTTATTTACAAGTGCTAATGTTGTAGGAGATCACAGCTAAAGTTAATTGGACAACAACCCCAAAGGATGTTTAGAGCCAGTGGATGTCCAGACAGAGTCCTTGTAGGGCACATGTTGAGGTGAGGAATGCTTCAGTCAGAAGGATGACAGCGGTGTCATTAGGGAGGATAGGCTGCATTGTTAGTCCACAAATGTTCAAGGTGAACAGGGAAAAGTCAAAATGAGGATAGTGACAGCAAATGTTAACTGGCATGCTGTTCAGCACAGGACTAAGTAGAAACTGGTTATATGACACAGATGAATACTACCAGACACTTCCTCGTTGGAAAGCGGTACCATCCACATCTTCCTCCTCTGATGTGTGTGGTGTCTCCTGCAATGGTGGTGTTATAGATGCAGCCGCTGGGTGAGGCACTCACACATCAGGGGCTGAAGAAGTAGATGCCATGCCTGCAGCAGCATTCATCTCTGTCAATACATGAGGCATCACTGCAGTGAGGAGGATCTGTAATTTTGCAGCACAGCAGCAAAGTTGTGCTGGTAGCAGCCATGGCAGCCATATCATATGGGAGTCCTGCTTCTACTCCATGGTCTCCAAGATAGTTTGGATAGCCCCCAGCTCTTTGGCCACCTCGCTGGTGCTACTTTGCCAGGGCAGCTGTTGATGCCATTGCCTCATGACACCAGCGATGTCAGCCAGGGACTGCTGGAGGCCATGGAGTGGTGAGTAGGTGCCTCTGATGGTGGCAGAGTTGTCCCTATTCAGACTAAAGAACCCACAGACCCCCTCTAGGGTGGCTGCCAGGGTCTCCATCCCTGCCAGCACCTGATCTGCCAACTCCTGCTGGATTCCTACCCGCTGTCTTTTAGAAGGTGATCTGTGGGTCCTCTTAGTCCAGGGGCGTGGGTGTGGTGGTAGGTGGTGCCTGTTGGTTGTTAGGCAGGGTATGTGGAGATGCCACAACACTGCTAACCCTCCCTGTGTCTGGAGATGATGTCCCAATGGAGTCCAGGAGCTCTTGGAGGGTGTCATGATCGATGGTTGATAGGTTATCATCATTGCCATCATCTATGATGTTTGGGACAGGGTGCTGGCCAGGAAGTAAGGGTTCACCCTCTGCAATGAGATAAGAAAATGCTATTAGGGATGTCTTCAACATGTTCATATGGTTTAAAGCAGTTGACAAGCAAAGTGCATTACATGACACTTTCAGGTCTTCATTGATGCCTAGGATAGCTGTTACACTAGGCTGTGGATGGCAGATAGCACTGCATTTTAATTTCAGATGACAGGACCTCAGCATTGTCATCAGTACCGCTGTGTTCCTACTCTGAGTGGATAAGCCCTGTCTTGCTATTTTGAATCTAATCACTGATGTTCATGCCATTTAATCATGACTGGAGTTGGTCATCTGCAGAGTGTCAGACATCTCTTTAATCCGATCCATGCACTTGTATGTGTCCATTGAGCCCTCTGGCTGCTTCAAAATAGGTCCTAGTAGCCAACTTGCCGCCACACAGTGATGGAAGCCTGATCACACATAAACTCTCCAGTGCCTACACCACCTACATCATGCATGGCCATCTCCAATGAGCTGACATGGCAGGCTGTTATAGAGTGACATGTGTCAGGTATTACCCCAGATGGTAGTGTTGCTGGTAATGGTGACATGTACCTACCGAGGGGCATGTTCACATTGTAATGGCACAACACGGCACAGCAAGCACTTTCCCTATGCAACCCTGCGTCATTGCACATTCACAGGACTACACCGTATTTACAAGGATCGGGCACACCACATGTGTTTTCCATTGCACTGGCACCAATGATGACAGCCAAGCACCAACACAGACAACCTTGTGCTATGGTGCAAGGGTGCCCGTGCTGCTGCCTGGATGTTTATTTTGCAAAAACGCAGTGGTGTGCACAGGGATGTGACATAATTCAGTGTATAGGGCCCTTCCATGCATTTGTTAAAAAGATGCATGTTGGCACTGCCAATATGTATGCATCAACACCCTTCCCCTTTTTCACTTTAACTATGGCTTATTTTTTCCTGATGTACATAGGTTGCAGTCATCCCCACACCCAGTCATATATGTAGATGAGAGGAGTTGAGGTGGTCCCCACCATGGCAGCTGACACATGTGTGATCTGAGCCTGCATGCCCGGACAGCTGCCTGCCATGTAGTTTTCTGTAGTTGAGTATGGAAGCGACAATATACATATCCCTATGTGTAGGCATTAGCCATGGCCGATAGGATTGTGTAACGGAATAATGCTTGCCAAAATAACTAATGCTTTTTTAATGCTGTTAATATCACGAATGCATATTTAGCATGATTGCCTTTAGAACGGTTACTTTTACCACTCATATGCCTTTACCACGCATGCCTTTAAAACAATATTTTTATTGTAAAGGCATGCTTGGTTGAGGCTTATGCTCAGCATAAATGTTTTGTTGTGTGTAAGTTATAATGTATTTGTAATGCTTTGTGTCGCGTACCTCTACTCCCTATTCAGCCTCAGCATCTGCTCAGTGACTGGGCGTGTGGTTCTTTCTAGTGACAGGAAGGGGTTAAAATGAAATATTTGGTGTTGAACAGTATCCCCTCCATTTGGGCATGAGTATGCTGAGAAATCCTCTACTGAATTTTGCTGAAGTTGCCTGAAGGAAGGCCACGCCCATGGGAGGGAGAAGTTCTTTGAAACTCAGCTTCCAAGAAACAGTATTGACGTAATTTGAGAGAAAGGCCTGCATGATTTTTAAAGCAATAAATCGAAATGTCCTGAAAATGGGGAAAATAATGGAACAGCAAACACTGCCTGGGAACACAAAGTTGGCTAATTTTTATTTTAATATTTCAAAACGTAATAATAATTTTCTTAATTCTTATAGTAATTATAACGTAATGGAATATGCCTTTACCATTCATGCCTTTACAATAAAATTTTCATTCTAAAGGCATGCGTGGTGAATGCATATTCATTATAAAATGCTGTGGAATAAAGGGTTGCATCATAAAGATGCATTCGTGGTAAAGCCTTCGTTGTAAAGCATGCAGGATTCAGCCTTCTTTATAAAGGCTCTTTCCCGGCCCACAGATCCCCAATCCCTCAGGTGTGTTGTTAATCCTGTGAGATACCAAATGTATGCTATGAATTTGTAACCTAGGTTAATGTGCATGGGCCCAGGTGTGACAGAGTGACATCTTTCATAGACATGTGGTGCAGTTCAACGCAAGAAAGCACCTTGCTGTGCCAAACTTTGTGAATAGGAAAGTGCCGGGTTGCGCTGTGTTTAGGACAGTACAACGCATCCCTGTGCTTTCCTTTCTGCTAGTGCATATTCAGCTGGTTAGGACCAATGCAGGTGCCCTTGAACTATGGTGCAGGGGTTCCTGCATTGGTGATACATCTGCTATATATGCCCCAGCGCATGCATTTACCACAGGAATGAGCTGTATCTTGTAGCTGCTCCTTCAATGTGAGTTAGGATGGCCCAACTATGACGCTTGCGAAGCTTCCCCATGCCAACTTGTGATCAAAATGCCAATGAGTCTTACAATGATGTGATATCTAAGCATGGAGTAGCCAGGTGACCTGCAGACAGTGTAGCAGAGAGCTGGGACATAGATGCCTGGACTGCACAACATTACGTATTCATAGTCAGCACTGCCCTGTCCGGCTACTCCAACCACCGACTCCTCAGAGATGGCTGCTGACACCGGCTCCTCCAAGGGATCGAGCTCCTACTGGGGCACTGGACTTCCACCACCGGTCTGCAATGCTGCCTGTAGATTGGTTGCTAGTTTATCCTTAGTTTTGTGCCTCACATCATGCCAGTGCTTCTTACAATCCATCACTGTCCTCTTGACATCAGATACACAGTTTGCCTTGTTCACCATGGTCTGCCATATGACCTTTTTTGGCCCCCTATGACACTTTGGAGCTGATGAATAGCTGCTGCTGATGCTCCTTCCCCTCAGTGATCAAGATTCCATTCTCCTCCTGACTGAACCTGCCTTCCCTCCTTCTCTTCTCTTTGGGTTCTGGCTGGCCATCCTGGCTAGTAGTGGGGTTGGGGTAGGAGGGGTTTGTTGTCCTGTACTCCTTCCTTGCTACTACATTCTGCATTCAGGTATGTGTATCGTTTTATTCTCTTTAGCTGCGTTTTTGTGGTTTTTTTCATGCTAGGTGCAGAAAAGTGACATTAGGCCGGTGAGCATGTTTTTTCTTGCACCTAATCGTCCGCTAGCTCTTCCTAATGCCATGTAGCACCGTATTATAAATACGATGCTAAGATGGTGTTAGGAATTGCCGTACGGCAGTGGTAAATTATCTTATGCTCTGATGCATGAAAACAGCAGAGCGCCATTTCTTATCAATATACCCCAGTATTTTCCTACAATGGGTGTGCGAGAAAGATTTAGCTTTATACTGATGACTTAATGGTATGCACAACAAACATGGAAAAGACATGGCGAGACATAGAACATGTATTTCTTACGTTTTGGAAAAGGCTATTTAGTGAACATCTCCAAAACAAAAATCATGGGCTGGAATATGAGATTGGAGGAAAACCAAGTAAAGAAGGATTTGAGATATCTTGAATGGTGGTGATACATGATCTAAACAAGAAGGCAGAGCTGCATTTTAATAAAGCCCTGGCAGAAACTGAAAAAAGCTATGAGAAGATGAAAGAATCTCCCACTGACAATATACGGTAGTACTAACTGATCAAAATGACAATTTTGCCAAAATTCACCTTTCTATTTAATAGTATACCTCTGAGTTTCTATAAAGATTAAAAAAAGAAGCTACATAGAAAGATAAACACTTTCAGATGGGTATCAAAGGAAGTCAGAATTTCCTGGCAGACACTGCAGAAAAGAGAAAGGGGGGGTTAACAGCACCAAATTTGTAACTACAGACTTACCAACTCACATGGTGCCACCATGTGACTCACACT
Source organism: Triturus cristatus (assembly GCF_964204655.1). Taxonomy (NCBI): domain Eukaryota; kingdom Metazoa; phylum Chordata; class Amphibia; order Caudata; family Salamandridae; genus Triturus; species Triturus cristatus. The sequence continues at coordinate 1,074,798,132 of NC_140591.1, read as the reverse complement.
ATTGGCTCCCTTCTTACAGCCACCTGGTGAGTAGCCAATATCACATTGTGGCAAGAAACACAAGCTGAAAACCAGTGTCAACAGTAGATTTCCTGTTCATTTTTGGAGGCTTTGCATTGCAGACGACCATTAAGGGGGATGAAATCACCCCAGGACATCAGCACAAGCCTCAGCAAATGTTTCTTTAATTATTTTCTGGGAGTAAGGGCTTGTGGGGGGGGGGGGGGGATGGGGAAAAAGTGCCTCCTAGGTACTTCTTGGCATCAAGCCCAACCCTCCAAGGCCCTGCCGCTACTCACACAATTATATTTTTGTTTTAGTTGGCAAGTCTGCAGCTATACTGCTGAGCGTTTAATTTGCGAAACTGTAGAATTGCAATTACAAAACCGGACCTCTCAGGAATGGGGCGCATCATGCAAGCTATGTTGAAGAATATAAAGCAAAGCAACCTTCACTTTCGAGTACCCCTACTTCTAAAACTGGTTAAACCTGCCCTGAACATTTGACTCTTTCGATTAGCCTTATTTTGCCTTGCCATAGTGACTCAGGTTTGCAATGCTATAGAGCCTTATCTACTACAAGAATATGACAGATCCCTTTGCTCTTCCCTGCGTTGGTGCACAATTGGCTACCAAGCGCCGACGCGGCCCACTTGCACCATGGTGCAAGGGTGCCTGCATTGCAGCGATGATTGTTTTTACGCAGGAAGGGACACCTTACTACACAAAAACAATAAATAGAGGTGTTTTCCTCTTTCTATGCATGCTGCACAATGCAGCACGCATAGAAAGAGGAAAAAAATGAAGATAAATTAAACATTTCTCCTCGTTGTGACTCCCTATGCCTCCCCTGGGAGGCATAGCATTCTGATGGATTAATGATGTATTTTCATTGTGAATTCTCGTAAATCTGGAAATGTAGCAGAATCCATGGGTGTTGCGTGGAAACACCCTCAGCAACTCCCATGGAACACCCTTTTCACGCAAAGTGCTGCGTGAGAAGGGAACTGTGAAATCAAGCTGGATAACAGGAGGCGAAGACATACAAAAGTGGAAGTTTATTGTAACGATGTACAGCAAAAGACCTCAGCACAGCTGTTGACCAGAACGCTCTCTCAAACACTCCGCGGAATTCCCTCATTTCTTTCAAACAGAGTTGCACCCTATTGTCTGTAAGCAAGCTACTTGGCAAACCTTCCCTGATAAACACTTCTAATAAGAAGTCTATGACAGTTCTTGTGGTGATTTCAGACACAAACCTTAACTCGGGCCACCTGGAGTAAAGATCTATGAGTACCAGTATGTAAGGTGTGCGATGTTTCCCTGTCAATGGACCCACTATGTCAAGAGCCACATCCACCCACGGGCCAACAGGAACAGACCTACAGTGCATAGGAGGCATGTGTAGTTTTAGAACCTTGTCACTTGTGGAGCATGGTACACAGTCTCTTATTTTCCTTTTGATCTCCCGATCCATGCTGGGCCACCAAAGTCTAGACGCAACCTCTGTTTGGTTTTGGGAACTCCCAGCTGCCCCTCGTGGGCGAAGTTGACCAAGCTTTCTCTGAAAGTTTCGGGAGGGGCCAACCTTGTACCCCTGAAAAGACAGTCGTCAGCGATGGATAGTTTGTCTCTGACCATCCAGAATGGTCTAAGTGTCTCTTCCCGCTTGTCTTGGTCCATCCAAACACCCTTAGTCTTTTCACACACCTTCTGCAGGAGCACGTCAGCTCTCAAAGCTTCCTTCCAGCGTTGTTCTTCCACAGTTCCTTGAGTGATGACACAAACACTCTCCACCTGCATCTCCTTGTTTGCTTTATCTTTCTCCACACCATCGACTGCTTCATCACTTTCTTCTCACACCAGGCGAGAGAGACAGTCCGCTGCAAAGATCCTCACCCGGATACGTATTCGACCTCAAACGTGTATTCTTGAAGACTCACAACCCACCGCCTGATTTTGCTTGAGATGGAGTCGAGACCCTTCTTCGTGAATACTTCGACTAGAGGCTTATGGTCGGCCCTCAGATTGAACTTCATTCCCCACACAAAGTCTTTGAATTTATTAACGGCCCAATGAGCCGCCAAAGACTTTTTCTTGATCACCGACAAGTTGACCTCTGCCTTGCGTGATGCAAACACGATTGTTTCCTCTCCACCTTCTCATACTTGTATCAGAAATGCTCCTAAGCCCTTGGAGCTGGTGTCTGTGGTTATGACAGTTTTCCTGCCAGGTACAAAGGATTTGACGTTGGGTGCTTCAGCCATGGCCTTCTTGGTGTCTTCTAACTCCTTCTGGCACGCCTCACTCCAGTCGAATGTTACCCCTTTCCTTAGCAGGTTGCGGATGGTATATGTGCATCTGGCAAAGTCCTGAACAAATTTGCTGTAGAACTCCACAATGCCCATGATTTGATTTCATCTTTGCTTTTGGGGGGGGGGGGGGGTGAGTTTAAGAATGGTGTTTTGCAGATCTGTCTTAGGGCGAATGCCCTCCGTTGTTACCTTGTGCCCCAGGAACTCTATCTCAGCGCACCCAATCTTGCACTTTTCTCTCTTTACAGTGAGACCTTGTTCTTGTAATCTCTTCAGCACCTGTCTGAGCCTGAGATCGTGTTGTGAACCATCCTCCCCGAAGATCAGAACATCATCCTGATAGCATAAAACCACAGGTATGCCGTTAGGAGGTTGCTCATGATCTTTTGAAAAACCGCAGCAGCGGACACAAGTCCAAACGCCATGCGCTTGAACTTGTAGGCCCCCATAGGCGTGATGAATGCTATGAGTTCTTGTGATTCTGGGTGGAGCCTGACTTGGTAGTAGGCAGAGGTTAGATCAAGTGTCGTGAATACCTTTGCCCCCGATACCCTGCTCATCATTTGTGAAATGTTCAGCAGAGGGTATTTGTCAACTATAACTTCCCTATTAAGTGCTCTTAGATCAATACACAAACGCACTGCGCCACCACCCTTCTTGGCTGCAACTATTGGTGCCAACCACTCTGTGGATTCTACTGGTTCAATCACTTCCAACCGGCACAACTTCTCTAACTCCTCCCTCACTGCTTTCTGTATTAAGATGGGTAGGTTCCTAACCTTGGCTGAGACTGGCTTGGAGTTTTCTTTGAGTCTTATTTTGTGTGCATAGTGTTTAAGGCATCCTAGCTTTTCGGTGAAGACTTCCCTGAATTCTTCCTCTATTCCCTCCAGTCTATTCCCCACCTCTTGTACCAATATCTGAGGTTTCTTGTTGGGATTGAGGTAAATGATTAAATCCTTTTGGGCTTGCCAACCTAGTATGTTGTCCCCTTTCTTGGATACATATATCTTTGTGACCGTGAGTATGTCTTTGTAACCTACGGTGCCCCAGAAGTAACCCTTCATCTGTTTGGATTGCCCACCATAGGCTCCCGGTCTTACATCCATACTCTGCAGTGACAAGTTTCCCTTTGACACTTTCTCAAAATCTTCTGCAGATATGATTGTAAGTTTGGAACACGAATCGAACATAGCTTTAACTCTTGTCTCCTCTATGGCTATGAAATCTTTGGGATTGCTCACCGTCTGTCCCTAGATCTGTAATACAATTTCATCACAGACATGGGTGGTGTCATCTCTGTTGTTTTTCCTATAATTTGCATTACTTCTGCAACATTGTCTAAAATGACCCTTCCTACCGCACTTATTACATGTCATTTTAAGTGCGGAGGACTCCCTGTTATTCGCTAAATGTCCAGGTCTGCCACACCTGTAACAACTTCCTTTGAACTCCAACTACCCTTATTCTCCTTCTGTTCCTTTATTTGACCATTGACTGCCAACACGTTCTCACTCCCAACAGAGACTTCATTAACTTTGACCTTCCCTTCACAGTCCTGTTTGATTTCGCTCACACACTGCATCATGTATTCTGACTGTTTAGCTACAATAAGTACCTCCACAAGGAGCGGGGGGTCATCTTTTAACCACAACTCTTCACGTATATGCACAATCTTACACGTCAAGAGAAATTGATCACGTTCCTCACATGCTCCACCAAACTTGCATGTGGTAGCTAGTTTTCGCAATTCTGAAACAAATTCCTCTACAGTCTCACCCTCCTTCTGCCATCTCTTTCCAAACTGGTAACGTTCCATAATCATGCTAATTTTCGGCAGAAAGTGGATGTCTAGTTTTCTCACACTAATTTCATACTCATTCAGCCCTCTTGCATCATTTACGTTCAGATCAGGTAGGTGTTTTCAAAACCTCTTGCCCTTCAGCCCCTAGGTAATGTAGTAATAATGCCACTTTTCTTTCAATTCTCAATTTTGGACCACAAACTACTGTGTAGTTTTGGAAGACCTTTTTCCACTTGTTCCATTTTAATAAAGGCTCTCCTGGAGTAGCCAAAACAAATGGCGGTGCGGTGGCATTCTGCATGATAGCTGGTTGGGCAAGCAATATTATATCAGCAGTGCAGGCAAATGAAAATACTTTTGTTTTAGACCAGAAATTTAACTTATACGCAGTGCAGTTACAACACTATCCTTTTAGTACTAGTATGTATAAAAAGTTCAGATGAAAGGTAGTGAAAACCCAGGACACGTGTGACACTAGACCACTCACAGGAAGCAGTGCAGGAACAATGAAGCATACAAGGAATAAACTAATAAACTGAAGTCCCCTAGGTGGTGCTGTTCATCTAAACATCAGTACAAAATAAAGAAAGTGTATGCACGGGACTCCTATCTCCGTCTGTTCGTGATGTGAAAATGCCTCTTTTCCCTCAACAGTCCGGGACCGTCCTCCTTGAGCAGCAGGGCGCTATGCTTCGACCACAACCACTAGAGCCAAGAAAACGGCCTCCTACAACTTTCCCCAATGTGCGACTGACAATCCTGAGGTGAGGAGATTCAAACGGCTGGTGAAAGGTGAGCTGTGCCAGTCAGCGTGACTGTCTCCTACTCTCTGCTCAAAAAAACAGCACAGATGCTTCCTTCGCCCCTTTCACAAGATGTAGAGCTGTGACAGTCAGCGCAACCGGCAGAGGACAAAGGCTATGCAAGGTAGGCCGGAACAGGGCATACCTTCCTGTCAATGCAGTTGCCGCGCACCTGACAAGAGTTGATGTGCCAACTGCCCAGCTGGCGGATAACTCATGCTCTGATGATCAAGGCTGGCCAGTCAGCGTAACTGGCGGAGGCAGCACAGTGCTGTGCCCAGAGGCAAGACGTGGTACTCGGGCTATTTTTAGATGACCACAAAGAAGAAGTGACAGAGTTCACACCGGTTGTTTCCATGTTTTTCAAAAGTTCATTTTTTGCTTTTTGTCGGCATGCAATTCTGGAATAATGGACTGTCCAGCACACGTGTCATGAATAATCACTTGAAGAATGTAAACATAATAAGAGTCCTTCGTGTGACTGGATGAAATCAGATTTATGCAAGATAAGCTGTGGATTAAATGGAATAAAAATATTTTGGACAAGACTGGAACAATTGGTGCATCTTTGTTATGCATAAATGATGGCTGGGCGTCTGGAGTGGGGTGTTACTTCGCCCCACATTCTTCAAGTACTTTTAGATGACCCCACAAAAACCTGTCCTATAACTTGCACTGAGGCTGTGCCAGTAAGCGCGACTGGTGGTGTATGTAGCGGTCTAGTGTTTAGCTATGCCGGGAAGGCCACCGGAATAAACCCCACACAATGTATAACTCTCTGGCCAGGCATGGCCAGAGAGCTTAAATAAAGGAGCGGAGGTCGCACAGGACTTCCTGCTCATACTAGGTAACGCTGTGTCTGGTGCCAGTTATTTATTGCTGTTGAGCCCATGTGCATGTTGGGCCTATACCCTAGAACGTAACACTGGCGACGAGGATGGGATACAAAAAGTAACAGGACCCACCCGGTGGGTGTCACCGATGGTGATAGCGGAAAAACCGAAGCAGCCAGAGAAGATCCGGCTTTGTATTGATATGCGTATGCCCAACCAAGCCATCAAGAGGGAGAGGCACATCACACCCACCGTAGATGACATCCTGGCGGATCTAAATGGCTCCCGGTGGTTCCCCAAGTTGGACCTTAACGCTGGCTATCACCAACTGAGGTCAGCCAAAGAAAGTCGGTACATTACCACCTTTTCGACCCACCTGGGCCTCCGACGATACAAACGATTACATTTCGGCATTTCTTCGGCTGCAGAAATCTTCCAAAACACAGTAAGAGAAATATTATCAGGACTTCAAGGAGTTCTAAATGTCAGTGATGACATTCTGATCCACTCGGCAACCAGTGAAGAGCACCACCGACACCTGAGAGCAACCCTCCAGCGCCTGGCTGAATATGGGATGACCCTCCACAGACACAAGTGTCAGTTCTTCAAGAAATCCATCGATTTCTTCGGCTATGTATTTAGCCAGGATGGGGTGAAGGTAGACCCCCAGAAATCTCAGGCAATCCAACATGCTCTGGCCCCGCAGTCAACGTCGGACGTAAGGAGTTTCCTTGGAATGGCAACATACTGCGGGCGTTTCATTCCCGACCTAGCCACGATATCCGAGCCCCTGTGGGCACTGACGAAGAAAGACGCAGTATGGGTGTGTGGTCAGAAAGAAGAAGAAGATTTTCACAACGTAAAAGCAGCACTGCAAGAAAAGACAACTATGGCATACTTTGACACCGCCAAAGCAACTGAACTGATAGTCGATGCCAGCCCCGTCGGCCTAGGTGCGCTGTTGACCCAAGAAGAAGAGCCCGGGAAGTGGGTCCCCTTAGCGTTTGCGAGTAAAGCGCTTACGGCCACAGAAACCAGATACTCACAAATCGAACGTGAAGCACTCGCCATCAAATGGGGGTGTAATCATTTTCATCTATACCTCAGCGGGAATCCCTTCCGGGTCGTGACAGACCACCAACCGCTACTGTCGGTGTTCAAAGGCACCTTGCTGCATCCACCGCCAAGGATTGAACGCTGGGCCATACAACTGCAGCACTACCAATTAGATTTGGTATACAGACCAGGGGCCAAAAACCCAGCCGATTTCCTTTCGCGGCACCCGTCAAACCCGGCTGACGAACACTCCCACCAGGAGCAGCAAATAGAAGATTACATAAACATGATCTCCCAGTGGGCCTGTGCCAAAGCTCTCACAATTGAAGAAATCAAAAGGCACATGGAGAACGACGCAGTCCTCCAGCGAGTGGTCACTGCCCTCAAGACCGGGTCGTGGGAACACTTCCTACACAATGTCAGCGGATGGACTGAGGCCGACCGAAGTCGGTTAGGGAAGCTATGGAAGATCCGGGACGAGCTAAGCGGGGCGGACAACGGCGTAATCCTGAGGGGCTCCAAGATTGTAGTACCAGCAGACCTTCAAGAACAAACCACCTTACTGGCGCACGAAGGCCATCAAGGGGTTAACAGGATGAAATCCAAGATGAGGGAGAAGATGTGGTTCCCCGGGCTGGATGAAGCAGTCGAGAAGGTCGTCAGGAGCTGCCGAGCATGTCAGCTCACCAGCAGTCAGGAGTCTCCTGCACCCATCATAACGAAAGAGCTAGCCCCGTCCCCATGGTCCTGGGTGAGCCTAGACTTTGGAAGCTTCCCAGACGGGAGAATAACAGCTGTCATCGTCGACAGTTACACCAAATACCCCATCGTGGAAATACTCCCATCTACAGCGTTCCACCACTTGAGGCCAGTGTTGGAAAAAGCATTTGCACTATTCGGACTACCACAAGTTGTTAAAACGGACAATGGACCTCCGTTCCAAGGGGGAGAATTCCAGGAATTTCTGGCGCAGCTCGGGATCAAGCACCACCGCATAACCCCACAATGGCCTCAAGCGAACGGGGAAGTAGAACGCTTCATGCGAACAATGAACAAAGTATTCCGCATCGCCCTGGCCGATCAAACAGATCCCGAGGCAGCCCTCCAGACATTCCTGCGGGAAGACAGAAGCACCCCGCATTGCACCACTCAGAGAGCACCATGGTCACTGATGCTGGCCGGACCTCGGAGAGACATTCTACCCATGTCGGACAACTAGGCACCACAACCATACGACCCAGAACGCACGCAAGATCGCAGGTTGGCAACCAATGAGAAGTCCAGCAAAAAGAGGAGAGCCCGTTCTAGAGTCATCATGCAAGGTCACACAGTGCTGGTAAGGAATCGTTGGGGCGAAGGCAAGTTCCGCACCGTCTACGAGCCGGGTCTATGGATGGTGGTAAAGGTCAAGGGAACCGCAGTCACGGCTGAGAAAGACGGAGAGACCATCACTCGTAATGTGTCGTGGTTCAAAAGAGTCCAAGCCCCGGAAGTGGATGGGCCGGCTGGCCGCTAACGACTAAGGGATGACGTGTACCGCGACAAATTCCACTCCCACCAGGCGGAAGGAGCAGGGAGAGACGCAGCGCCAGAGTGTCGGGAGCCTGAAGACGAACCAACACCCAGCTCAGGATGTCCCGAAATAAGTAGCCCGACCGCCAGCCAGTGCATACGATCACAGAGGTACGAGCTCCGGCCTAACCCCAAGCTGAGCCAGAGACTTGCAGATTTCGAATGTTGAACTATGAGAGAGTCTTGTGAAAATCTAATTTGGGAAGGGATGTAGCGGTCTAGTGTTTGGCTATGCCGGGAAGGCCACCGGAATAAACCCCACACAATGTATCACTCTCTGGCCAGGCGTGGCCAGAGAGCTTAAATAAAGGAGCGGAGGTCGCACAGGACTTCCGGCTCGTACTAGGTAACGCTGTGTCTGGTGCCAGTTATTTATTGCTATCGAGCCCATGTGCATGTTGGGCCTATACCCTAGAACGTAACAGTGTACACTCTGCACCGAAGGCTCTCCCATGCTGAGCTAGGGAACCGCTTACCAGCTGACTATATCAGTGAATTAGGACACCCGGTTTGGATGACCAGATGGCAAACCTGTACGTCCCGATCCAAAGCGTCTACTTGGATCGTGGAGTACTGTAGTGAGGATGCGTTCAACCAAAATTACTGGGTTAAAGAAAAATAACACAGTCAGTTTCTCCGACACGAAAAGCGTGTACAGTACTCGTGCTACTGGTTACATTAGAGTGCAACGCTCTGCCTGGAATATTATTTTCTTCAAGGTAGGAAAGATCCCTCATGTTGTACTCACCGTACCGTTACTGGACACCTTCCAGAAAAGTTCATTTTCGTGTTGAGGTATCGTTCCGCCGTTCTTGCTGATTCCTGTATCCCGTCCTCTGTCGCCAGTGTGAAATTAAGCTAGATAACAGGAGGCAAAGACGTACAAAAGAGGAGGTTTATTATAACGATGTACAGCAAAATACCTAAGCACAGATGTCGACCAGAATGCTCTCTCAAACACTCAGCGCAGGGAGCTCAACATAGAATCTTCGGCGCAGTGACATTCTAAAGCCTGTCACCAGGAGCACAAACCATTATCATGTACATGGGAGGGGGTGAGTGGAATAAACAGTGCAACCCCACAAGCAGAAGATAACACAGGAACATATTTACAAGGACACGAAAAGCCACGCAGGGTGGCTTTATGTGTCTTTGTAAATATGGACCACCAAATTGTGCTGCCAGTGCGTCAGAAAAAGTGATGCACCGGCGGCGCAAGGGGCTTGTAAATATGCCAGATTGAGTTTACCAGGTGCCTTTTTTGGGGAGAAACAGGTGCCTCTTCTCATTCATTCGTTTGATTAGACAATATTTTTATTTATTCGGTTTTGTACTTATCTATTCATTCATCTATGAATTCGTCCATATATTAATTCACTGAAAAAACCATAGGTTTCACACACGTTATAGTTAGGAATTAGCATTTAAAAAACCTTGCAAATTCACTGAAAAAACCATAGGTTTCACACATGTTATAGTTAGCGGAAATTTTACTGATAAAAAACCAATGAAATTCCCCCGTTATAGTTAGTGCAGGCAACTATAACTCACGCGACCGCAATCCTCTGCTGATGCTAATACTGTATTTAGACACTTATTTGCCCATGTCTTCTTCCATACATTTTTAGCTATACATATATTACAAATATTTTTTTTTCATAAAGACACATATGTCATCAGCAGAAGATTGCGGTCGCGTGAGTTATAGTTGCCTGCACTAACTATAACGGGGGAATTTCATTGGTTTTTTATCAGTAAAATTTCCGCTAACTATAACATGTGTGAAACCTATGGTTTTTTCAGTGAATTTGCAAGGTTTTTTAAATGCTAATTCCTAACTATAACGTGTGTGAAACCTATGGTTTTTTCAGTGAATTTGTACGGTTTTTTAAATGCTAAGTTACTTTATGCCATTCGTGGCGTGCGCGCCCACTTAACGCAGTTCGTTCCGTGCGCGCACAGTGAGCACGCGGTGCGCTTCGCGCACCGCGCGCCCACTTTACGCAGTTAGTGCCGTGCACGCACGGTGGGCCATGTACGCACGATGCGCTTCGCGCACCGTGCGCACATGGAGGACATATGATGCACTTCGTTTTGAAAGGTAATATTTTAATTTTTCGTATATTTTATAAGCCATGCACAAATGGTGCCCTTCGGGCACCATTTGCACACGGGGTCGAGAGAGTGTGGATAATTTTTTTTTTTATTATTTTTTAAAAAAATATTTTAGTTGATCTCATCTGTAATAAGCCATGCACGATTGGTGCCCTGCGGGCTCCAATTGCACACGGGGTGGAGAAAGTGTGGATAATTTTTTTTTTTTTTTAATTTTTTACCGTACGCGTATGGTAAGCGTAATCGGCGAAATTACCGAAAAAATAAAAATTCAGTTTTTGGCCTTGGGGGATCTTTGGGGACTCCCTCAACATGGCTATGTGTGTGGGAGCTGTCTAAACAGCCCCTTTACATGTTTTTGGGCTTTATATTTTAGAAATCACTCTCAGTGCGAGAGAGAAAATGGCGGCCGCCGCTTCCTGGTTTCGGCCGATTCGAATGTTTACTAAGATCTAAGAGCCAATCAGAATCGCGCTCGCGCACGCCACCGTACGCGTACGGTAAGCGTACCGTAAGCGCACCGTAAGCTGGCTCAGATATATATATTGATTTAAAGGCTATTTTCTCAGAATCTACTGAACAGATTTACACCAAACCTACAAAAGGCACTTCCTTGACCTGAGGACTACCTCTCTGCCAAATTTCTAGTAATTCTGTTCAGCCGTTCGGGCTGTAGCCCTGTCTAAAGGTCCTATGGAAAAATGCATGGGAAAAACGCGTTTTGGGACCCCCCTTTTATCTCAGCCCCCGCTTGACGAATCCCCCCGAGACTTTCAGGGAAGGAGCGGAGCGGAGCGCCCCACCTATTTTGAAAAATTCGCGAGGATTCGTCGACCGGCGCCAAAGTTTTTCAAAATAGAATGTTGCGGATTTCCTATGGAAACGTGGTCCTAACTATAACTACCTACTGGCGACCGCCAGTAGGTAATGAATGTTTTCTTCCATCCATCCGGTCGTTCATTTACTCACTCGTCAACATTCATCCATCCAGGAATCCATCGTTGATCAGTCAAACAGGACACATTATTTAAAAAACCCATGTCAGTTCCTTACTTTTTGAAGACTCATGTAGATCGTTTTTAGTGTGAATTGACGCATTTTTATTTACAAGAAGACCAGACACTGTAAACATTATAGAATGTGCTGTTGCATGGAGCGTGCCCCACGGCTGTTTTCCCCCTAGACATGTGATTTGAAGGCAGTATTTTATTTGCTTTTATTGCTGGTCCTGTCCGTGCTGTACAACTTTAAAAGGAACATTCAGATGCATCGAGCTGAATCCCAGATTATAAAAAAGCCACACAAATAATTCAGTGTGTAAATCACTGCTCACCAGAGGGGTTTACTGTGCTGATCCATATTTTATGAAATTGCTCCCTATTTCATTAAAAATGTAAGCACACCGTCTTAGAAAAAGATGGCATGTTGGTTGTTCCGTAATTAAAAAGAGAATTAACTCTCTTTGGCTTTCGACTGCAACTGCTCAGATTACCCAATTTTTGCATGAGCTCTGAGGCTTTCTGCTTGTTAGTAGAGATAATGTGAAAAAGAAATAAAATGGAAATATGAGCATCCTTGTGGGAAGTATTGAAACAAATTATATTGTGATATCAATTAGTGTTGCTGATTATTTGTAGTATCACCTATGTCTCAATGACAGGAGGTGGGCGTTTTTTAACTGCACTAGGTGATTTAATCTGTGCAAATTTGCACTGTTAGTGTAGTTTTGCCCTTGATTCTACTGGGCATATTTACAAGCCGCTATCACCACCACAACATCCCTTTTAGTGACGTTGTGTGGGCGATAGGGGCTTTGCCTTATTTACAGGGCAGCGTTAAGCCACTTGTGCAGCGCACATAGAAAAAGCAAATTGCCATTGATTGTTTATGTGCAGGAAGGTGACCCTTCCTGCAAATAAATAATCATTACCCCAACGCAGACACCCTTACACTATGGTGCAAGGGTGCCTGCATTGGCGCTAGACAGCTGAACTCAGCGCCAGCACTAGGCAAAACTCAGGGGTGCACCGCATACTTGTGAATACGGCACATCCCTGTGTTTTCAGAATGGAGAAGCGTGATGTTAGCAATGCTTGCTTAACACCATGCTTCTCCATTCTGTTATAAATGTGCCCGTAAATTGCTCTATGTATTGTTTTATTGCTTTTTATCCTTCAATGAAGCGCGGGTATTTTATTACCGAGCACCATTACTGTGGAAAATGAATGGGTTGAATTTCACACAAAATGTGTTCTAAATAAAAAATACACTTCTCCTTTATTGAAAAACCTCTGGCACAGCGTTTTAGCACCAACAGTAAAAAACAATGGGGCATATTATCAAGGACGGCGTTAAAATTATCGCCGGTTTAGCGGCAGAAAACTGCAGCTAAAGCGGCAATAATGGGCTTGATAATATGCCCTTGTGAATTCCAATAGAAGTCCATGTTCTGGTGTGAACATGGGCTTCTATGGGAATTCACAAGGGCATATTATCAAGCCCATTATCGCCGCTTTAGCGGCAGTTCTGCCGCTAAACCGGCGATAATTTTAACGCCGTCCTTGATAATACGCCCTAATGTATGTTTTAAGGCTTAAAATAAAAAGCAATTGTCTTCCACACGAACTGGAGGTTTTGATTCTATCCAATGGTATGGAGGTAAATATCACGAGTACTACTCCTCAGAACAGTATAACAAAACCAATTTAAATAATACATAAGAAAAGACGTCTTCTCTTTGTACACGTGTTCAGTCCAGATCATGTCATGAGTTCCCGTCCACCAGTAAGGACGACATATTAATGGTGCAACAAGTGCAGCAGGTGCAGTGGCACTGGGGACTAGCACCCATATTAGAAGTATCTCCAGTGTGATGTGAGTGTTCGCTCACCATGTCACAGAAACACATATACGAGGTTTCACAAAAAAACAATATGGATTTACTGGCATTGGTGGTGGGAATGAAAAGGGCGGTGGACTGGCCAGTGTAAATTGGATGCCCAGTCTGATGCTCATTTTAGTCCCGTCGCCAATGGTATGGGCAGACGGTCTGCCATAATGAAGGTAACACACCTCTGCCCTTGTAACATGCCCTTGTAATCTGGTGGGGAAATTGTAACAGTGGCGGCTCCTCCACTAAGGAGGAGGAGCATCACCCACTGCTATTTTAGCACTACAAAGAATAAAAAATAAATGATAATACCAGGACGCTATTATCATTTTATTTTTCCATGCGGGAGCTGGGGCGGGGCTGTGTTCTGACGCCAGAGCAGGGGAGGAGTGGTTTGCACTCCTCTAAATGCCCATGACGGTTTGGCCGTCATGCGCACTTGGCATGTTCTCCATTGGGCAGTGTTGCACAGCCCCGTGTAGAACATGCCCAGGCTCCGAGGCACTGCCTGAGTTTCCAAACAGTACACTCAGACCAATCACGACGCTGCTCCTGCAGCGTTATGATTGGCTGAGAAAGTCCGGAAGCCTGGGTGCTTTCAGCAGACCTTCCTTCCAGGATGGAAGAGAGATGTGCTGCGGCGGGAGAGGTGGCACGGCAGAGAAGGTAATTTTATTACTTCTTTTTATTGCCCTCCCTGTACAACATTCCCCATTCTGAGGCAGCCGCCACTGAATTGTAATTTTGGCCTATAGTCTGGCAACATTGATAGAAAATATATGGAGGAAAACCTCTAATGCGCACATCAAAACCTGTAATTACAGACAACCTACAGGAGGGATTCAGACACAAAAAAGCACTGTTAACTTAATTGACAACTTTCTTAAGGAGAATTGTCCATTAGCATCCCATCACATTAAGCACCATCCTGACAGTGCACAAATATAAGTAATGAAGACAAGGGGTCACTTTTGTCCGAATCCCTGGCATCTCCCTGAACAAATAAGCTATCTGCAGAATTTAATAATCTATAAATGTCATTAATTTAATAGGGTCTCAGTTTTAAACAGGTGAGACAGTCAATTCCTTGAAGCTTTTGGAGAGAGGTACAGCATGTTATAGTCTCTCTTCAAATACTAGCCACTCCATACCCACTGCAGATGTCTCCAATTCCACAGAGATGACAGTGGCCAAAGAATTTCATATGGTTGGTAATTATTCTTCCAAATGCCTGGGAAATCCCAGGATGTCTAGATATTTTCCAATTCAACAGAACCGGCTTCTTTGCAAAACTAATTTCATTGGATTCTTTCCCAGGCCCAAGACCAACCAGTGAAGGGAAGAGATCGGCTTGGGGGAATCTACTTCAAGCAGCAAGAGATGAGAGGACCAGGCTTGACCTGGCCGTATAGGCTCACATATTATCCATTTGTTCAAGAACCAGAACCATTGGGAATAATCAATGGGAAATGGTGTGATACAATCTAGTATCCCAAAACAGAACAGGAGGATCACAACTATACCTAGTCATTCTGGATCCGGTCTCACTTTTTTGTTCAAGAGACCAACAATTGGTTTATGTACCACCTCTACCTCCTTAAATAGTAGCAGTAGAAGCAGTATTAAAAGTAATAATATTAATGATAACATTGCTACTACTAAGACTGCTGCTTCTACTACTACTACTACTAATAATAATAATAATAAAAAGATGAAATAATAATAGTAATAAAATAATAATAGTAAAGCACTTAATACTACTCTTCTGCCATTTTAAGCATTGGGCTATGTTACCATGACCCAATTTATTGGTATTGCAGGCACTTTCGACGTTGACTGTATGCCTTAAAAGACAAAACCATTTACTGTGATTTACAAAAAACCTTTTTATGGCAAAGTAAACGCTAAGTGTCTTTAAGCAGTTTTCAACAAACCACTATCTTTCATTGATACCTTGTCCCCTATAGCAACCATACCACACCTTGCTCCCATCTGTAATTTTTGAAATTGGGCTTTAGTATGATTTCTGGGGGATTGTTCTACTGAATATCCACACCAGAATATTGTGATACAAGAATAGTGAGGACATACTATCGGGGGACAAAATATTGAAAGGTAAATGCATATAGGGAAGTATAGATGTATTATTCCAAACTCTACATCTGCATACCTTGTAGACATATGTGCCAGGTTAAGTTAGATATGTGAAAATCTATAATTACCTATTGATATAATTTTTCAATATGTTGTCCTCGATATTGTGTCCCATCAATATTCTGGGGTCGATATTCAGGGTGCACACCTTTCTTAGGCAGTGCTGAAATGATTTTCCTAATTTTTGAATCCATCCAAAAGGCAATCGATCTGATCCCCCAAAACCCTTTAATGGATACTTCCAGCAAATTTATGGAGAGAATCCTTTGCGAACATCTGGATGCATGGGCAACTGAGAATAGGGTTGTTTTTCCAAAATACAGTACTGGTTTAGACAGGGTTTGGGCACCCCAGAGCAATGCCTCAATCTTCACCTGGCTATTTCTAAATATGCCGAAAGGTTCAATCGACCTTGATTTCATTGATTTAACCTCTGCATTTGATTGGATGGACAGAGGGAAACTCTGGGCCACGATGTTGAAAATTGACTTTGATCCTGCTTTGGTCTATTTTCTCACTTCCATGCATAATGGAGTGATAGACCAGGTGAGGTATAGAAATAATGGTGAACTAAGCAACCCAATTGAAATGAAACAGAGTGTAAGGTAGGATTATGTACTGGCCCCTTTTTTATTTTGTATTTAGATAAATCGTCTTGATGATTTTCTTAATGAAGAAGACGTTGATTTTTCAAAGGTTGGCTCTAGGAAGCTACCCGCTCTCCTATACGCTGACAACTGTGTTTTAATTGCAGGAACTGAACTACCCATACAAAAACTACTTAATAGGTTCCATCTATTTATGAATGATTTGTGCCTAAAGACAAATACTACAAAATCCCATGTCATGGTTATAGGGAAGGACCTGCTCTGCCCTTATGCCCCAATGTAATAATGGTGAGAACATTTAATGTGTCTCTTCTTTCTCATATTTGGGTGTTCCCTTTGATAACAAATGTACATGGACTCAACTGATTAATGTCAGGAAACAAACACTTGAGCATTCTACTGAAACAGTTTTCAGATTTACAATCAAGCTAGGTAACAAACCCCTGACTTCGATGAGAAATATATATATGATGTGCTTTGCTCTGGCGACTTTTGAAGCAGGGGTTTGGGGCTACTGTAATGTGGACGCCCTTCAGGTGTCAGAAAATAATATTGTACAAAACTGCTGTCTGTCCCTAGTAGTCTTCCTTTATATCTTTGCCACACAGAATTGAGACTTGTTCAGTTAGTAGATTATGTTAAAGCAGCACCCTTATTATTATGGGGCTTGATATGGATTGAACAAGAAACTTTGTTTAATCAAGCCCTAATCAACAACTGCAAGTTTTTAGAGAAAGCACAGAACTTCCCTTGTTTATCCTATGTAAAGGAGTGTTTGGCCCTGTTAGGGAGATTGTTCGTACAATCCACTTTTAAAAGCGTACATCCCATAAAAACAGTTCAAACATCATCAGTTTGCTATATTTTTCTAACAAAGGCTAGAGCGTGAGTCCAAAAAGAAGAAGGTAATGGAATTTTTACTACTAATTACAATCATGTCTATGGAACCATACCTGATGTTTCCCCTTTCTGATTCGCAAAGATTTTATTTGGACAGATTTAGATTTGATATAGCTCAACTATTGGTTTCTTATCCTAGTTCTGCATACTATGGTGCACACTGTACTTTTATCCTTGTGAATCAGTATCTGCCCAGTCTCTTTCACTTCTTTTTTTCTCTTGTAAATGCCCCTTATTAACAGTTCCTGATTTCCTTAATGAGGCATCTGAATATTAGAATTTGAATATCTGCATTTTGTTATGTACAGCCTCTTCAGTTGAAGTATTTGCCTGATGGTTTATCAATTCTTATTTACTACCACCCCTGTGAGGAAGCTAGTGGGGAAGTAAATAACTGCATTTGGTATTTCCCGTAGTTGGAGCAGTTTAATAGGGATAGGTGGCACTTTGTTTATTGAGTAAAGCCCACTCTTTGATGTTTTTTATCTACACTAAGCACATGTTTGTATATTTGTTTTTGTAGACTAGGGATCATTCCGGTATACATGTATGTGCTGTTTATTAACAGCAATTGCATGTATTTTGTCTTGGCATAAAATGACAAATTTGGTTTGTGAATTTTAATCATTTTATCGATTTTAAAATATATATCAATGTATGCTTTTATGGTTATACTATTTTTGTATACCAAATAAAGTATATCTGACAAATCCATGTGGGAGAGGAAACAAATCAACTCTTGCCAGATATACAGAAAAAAGGAAAATTGGCACAGAATAAGGGAGTTCTTCTCCTAAAACCAAGTGATTTCAATGAAGGTCCCTGTATTCCAACGGCACAGTAAATATGCCCTGAACAGGTGCTTACCCAAACTCCACATTCCAGACAAATCTCATAAAAGAAAGGACTTAATTTTTAGAACAGAATGAATCTCTTTTTTCATCACCCAGATCTTTATCCTAAGAAGATGGATTCCACCGATTATACCAAAAAACCAAATAACTGAAATTCAGGTGTGTTGAAGGGCAACTTCCATTGAGTTCACAATGAAACCCAAGTTCTGCCAGATTGACTCAGCCACCTTGACCTGCAGTAACAAAAACAATATTCTCTGAAATAAAATCAGCTTACCCTAGACCTCAATAGTGTCACTATTCACTTTCAGTTGCTTCATAAAAAACAAATGGGATACAATTTTGCATCATCGAATCTGACTAAAACAGGGAATCATTGAGGCAACACATCTCTTCCATCTTAAAACGTTTCTCACAGACAAACCAGTTTAGGAGTTTCAAATGTATTACTGGATGAAACAATGCATTACATTATGTAGCCACAAAGAGATTTCTGACAAAGAGCAGATATGGCTAAGGGATTCTCGTTTTTGCCCTCATAAGCAGCAGCTCCTCATCTCCCAGGTGAATCAACACTGCTCTCTTATTAGTAAAACCAAGAGACACAAAAAGAATATAATTATTTTGAGTGCATTTTTATAATGTCCCATTGTCTGGAAATGTGGGCAAGTCTGCTACCTAGCCTTCTTGGGAATGCTTGAACTGAGAAGAGCCTATCATATTTTGGATGGTATTGTATGAATGTGGTATTTGTGTAGCATGAACTTAGCCAAGCAGGCAGAAGAGTGCTGTACAGTGTAAACTTAAATATACAGTTGTTGTGTGGTTCCTAGGAATCCCCAGGACCTGCATGTTTTGGATCGCCTAAACTGAGGGCATGGTGTCCAAACCGCTTCCAGACAACCCCACAGGATCTGTCAGCCATTAGACCAGCTAGCTCTACAGTGCCACTACCACCCTCTTGGGGCTTATTTATGAGCCCTTGCGTCACTTTTGCACCGCCAATGCGACACTTTTTGTGAGGCACTGATGGAGCAAGGTTTCGTATGAAAAGAAACTTGCTCGTATGCAATCCTCTCGAATAACCTGTAACATTATAACCAACCTGTCTGTAAGTACTAATTTTGCACCACATTTTACATATCGTACCTAGGGGAAGCTTTTATATGTGCTTTACTAATGAATAACCCGAGTGTAATAAAAATGGCTGCCAAAAACGCGGGAACTCTTCAACGTATGCATCTACTACATCCACGTGGTATGACATCTTCTGTCGCTTGGGGGGAAATCTTTGCAGCTGCCCAATAGCTTTTAATATGGCTGCTCGAAACCCTCGCACTAATGCACATGCTGTGCTGAAACTAACCTATGCAAGTTTTACTAAACCATTAATGCAAAAGATTTATTAAGTAAATGGGGTTAGAGTAGAAGTAAGTGGTATACAGTGAATTCATTTAATTTTGTATTCTAACATGTTCTTCTCTGACTTTATTAATAGTTCATATTTGGGCCTTGGAGGGTGACCATGTCTCTGTTTCCTTGTGGCAACTATGCATGTGCGATGTCTGCTAAACTCTAAGCCTAGCAAGGACATGTGAAGAACAACTTCTGACCCTATGAGAGGAAGAAGATGAAACATTGTAGTACAGATTTATCGATCTACATATGAAATGCTTGTGGGAATAAAACTTGTGGATATTAGAATTAAGGGGCGGGGAGCTAGACAATAGAACTAAAGAAAGTTATTGCACTTAGTATGGTGTGATGTCCTCACCCCACTGCTTGGCCCAATCAAATTGCGGGTGTACATGGAATTGAAACATTTGGGGGTGGATCATACATTTGAATTGGCATAACAGAGGTAAATTCTAGATAGTTAGACGCACTTGACCCAAGAGATGCCGATGCTATGCTGAGATGCTGCCCGATTTTACTGCAATCTGACTGAAGAATCCAACACTAGGGAAAATTTGCGGAACAACCGAGGAGGCACATCTAGGAAGGGGTCCGGACTAGCCTGAGCCGGAGAGAGTAGCACCAGAGAGGGGTGTAACGCTGGTGTTACACTAGAAGAGGTCACCTTCCCTGTCCTGAACCTGTCCTGAATCCTTAATACTCTGATGTCTATGTCCTCACACCATTCTAGGTAAATATAGTTCTGTGGGTTGTGCTTTGTATTTGCTCTCCGTTCTTTTTCTCCTCAGGTACTGTCATCATATGAGATTAATTAATGTGAATTGAATTATAACTAATTGAACTGCCTTTCCTGATGGAGAATCGTGAGGTGTTTACGTGTATTTGATTTGACTCACAAAAAATTATTAAGTCAGATAAACCTTGGAAACTCCTACTGAGTCTGTGGTTCTTTAAATACAAATTGAAATGCTGCTGCTGGGGGCTTTTGTGTGAGGCCGGGCTGGTGCTCCGCTGAGCGCACTCTACACCCATCGTCCCCCCTACATCGACGAGCGGTCGGACCACATTACCCAGCATTCCCCTGGCGCCCTGGTGACGTTCCCGCTGGCGATACTCCCGCGCCTGGAGGCGCTTAAAGCTGCGGGCGGTTGCTCGTCCCGCGAGGACGCGCGCGGGACGCGCCGGGCGAAGCCCGGGCTAAGGGCGGGCCGTCTGAGGCCGTCAGAGGTCGAAGGAGGCCGGGCTGGGCCACCCCCCCTTTATTGCATCAGAGCCATCTTTACCATTACCACACTCCAATGATAAGGTACTGTGTTACCCCTAGCTGTCCTCCCGAAACCCTGGCCTTATAACTGGCTTGCTGTTGCAGTGTGTGATATTGCTTTCTATCACTCACTTGGTCATTGTTAAACAGCCTGTCAGCTTGTTTTGTATTACTCCTGCCGGAAGAAAGCTGGGAAAAAGCCATGGGTAAAAGGAAAGCCGCTGAGGGAGGGCAGACGAATACCGGTAAAAAAGTTAAAACATCTAAAAAGAACAGCCATGCCGCCATTAACTGTGTTCTGACCAGAATAGAGGAGATAGTGCATGATTGTGAGGACACGCTGCTCGATGAGCAAGGGGAAAATCAGGTAGCTATAGTTCCACCCAAGACAATTGCTACTATACCAACTATGTTTCTTGCTCATAGTTCGACTAAACAACAAAGGTCTGACCCCGCCTCTGATACCTCCACGCCTACCTCTACTCAGAACACTTTGGAAGTACTTCCTCCAGACTCGGATACTGCTTTACAAGTCCTATTATGTAATAACAGGTTCGCACCTCTTGACCCTGACCTGTCTCATTCATCTAGCCAGGCCGCCGGACCTATAACTGACTCTTCGACTTCAATCAGCTCCGCTGTCGATCACTACTCAGTATTATATGACAGAGTGACGAGACTGGAGGAGTTGGTGGCTGAACTCAACAATAGGGTGGAGAGTCTCATTAGACATAAGGCCCCCCCGCCCACCCCCCCGGTCTCTTCATCTGTCCCTGGGTTATTCTTGTCTACGAAGAAGTCCGATCCACTAAAGTTACCTCCCCCAAAAATTAATGTTGGTCATGCAAACATGGGCCCGCACACTAAGGGAAACATCTCTAGAGAAAATGACCACTCCAGGCTACACCTAGATCCACTGATAAGCCCTGTACCATCAAGTGCAACCTCTGGAATTCCTCTCTCTAGACGTCCTCCTAGTCCTCCTACATTTAGTCGAGGTAATTCTACATCTTACTCCCCACCTCCCCTGCCAATTCACCATCTCGGGTGCAGGGGTATCTCTGTTTTCATGACCCATGCACCAAAATTAAAATCTTGCTATGCTTCTGAGGGCAGCGAATCCCTGCAGAACAAAGTTATACACTGGTTGAGACACGTAAGAGGATGCAGATCTATCATCAGAGAGGATATTGTTAGGGTAAGGAGGCTTTCTCGTGTGGATGCTGACACTGATTGCATAGAGATTACGTTTAGGGATCCCAATTTAGCTGAAAATTTACTCCTGCTCGAGTACAGAACTTCACCACCAGCTTACTCTTCCATTCAGATCCGTAAGCTCCCTATTTGGAATTCCCACAGAGAGGGTGAGGACTCTGGCCTTAGACAAGTCGATTGACCACTAAACACAACTACAGCTCCCCCATTACACACATTTCCACTCCATCTTGCCATGGGCCCATCTTCAAACAGCATTCCTTCGTCCTATTCGCCCTTAAATGTCCGGGGAAAAGCTACTGCTAGCTTGACGATAGAGGTGAACCCTCAAATCACCTTACCTGCTGCCATAGGGGCCTCTTCCACCCCACCCTCTATGGGTGATATCAAGCTACTATCATGGAATATTGCAGGCTTAAGGAGGAATCTTACAGACCCTGTTTGGAGTGATTTCATCAATAACTTCGATGTTATCCTCTTCCAGGAAACCTGGAGCCTAGCTCCCCTGCATAGGACAGGATTCTCTACCTTTTTCGTTCCCGCGATCAGATCCACACGAGGTCGACCGTCCGGGGGTCTTTTAATCTGGATCAGTATTAGTTTGAACTGGACAGTTAAACGGCACTCAATCATATCCCAGGACCTTTTGCATATTTCCATCAAAGGGGTAGCCCAGCAGCCCTCCCTTGAAATATTCAATATTTATGCTAGGGGTATTCCTGGGGGGCAAGTAAGTCCAACTATCTCAGCTCTTGAGTCGGAACTTTCTTCAATTTCCCCCAAGGCGGGTGTCATAGTTGCCGGGGACCTAAATTGCACTTTCGAGCCCCTGAGCTGTGATGACATTCTGGGTTTAAGTGACACTGATTCCAAACAAGGTATACCCCAACTAACCCTTCCACCACTGAAGAACTGGACCAAAAGAGCTGTGCAAATAAATGCTCTAACCCTGGAGTTTAACCTGAGGGCAACAAATGGCCGTACAAATTCAGACGGCTTAGGCGCCCCTACATTTATGAGAACTAGAGCCCCCTCACGCATTGATTATATCCTTCTGAGCATTGACATCTGGCCATATTTGGTTGACATGATAGTGGTTGATAGGTCTGAGAGCGACCATAATCCTTTGTTTTTACAACTTAGGAGGGACCAGGCCATCATTCTTACCGAGCACTCGGACGAAGAGAGGCCCGGGGCTAGAGAGGTTGCCCTAACAAACTGTAACAGACGACTCAAGTGGCCTAGGGTGGCAAAGTGTGAGTTGGATCTAGGTAAAATCAAATCCCTAGTTAAAGATGGTATTGCAGCAATGGACCTACTCACCAGTTGTCACTCGAAGACCCTCCCTACTGTTGATCCCCTAAAAATCTACCAACAAACGATAGGAAGGGTCGGAAATTTTTTTGTGGCACAGGTGAAGGGGGATTCAAAGCAGCCCCCTCCAAAATCAGAAAATCCTTGGTTTTCACATGACTGTAGGGTCATGAGACAGTCGCTATCCCTAGCTATTAAATCCAAGGATCAATCACTCATCATTAACGCCCGGAAAATGTATTACAACACCATAAGGTTGGCAAAGCGCCTGTGGGATGAATCCCATTGGCAAGACTTAAAGGCCGCAGCCCTATTAAAAGATTCATCACACTTTTGGAATCTTGTAAACGTTGGTATGAGGGGTGGGGCTGATCCAATACCAAGCCACATAACGGGTTCCCAATGGTATTCACACTTTTCAAATCTCTACTCATCTTGTGATACAGTGGGCCGCAGGGAGCTGGAGCTTGCATCAGAGTACTCGGAAGCCACTGAGCAGGAGCCTGACTTTGCTCTGATTGAGGTCTTCTCTGCAATAAACATGATTGCCCCGGGCAAAGCAGCTGGCCCTGACGGCATCCCAGGTGACTTATTGCTTCACGAAAAAGACCTTTGGGCTGAATTTATCCTGCGCTTTCTTAACAAATTAGCCCTAGGGTGCCCAATTCCGGACTCCTGGAAGGGGGCGGAGGTGGTGGCCATATATAAGAAAGGCGATAGAGGGGACCCTGCCAACTACAGACCGATTAGTCTAATCGATGTAATCCAAAAAGTGGTTGGCAGAGTCCTCCTAACCAGGATCAAGGCATGGATAGCTGAGGAGGATATTTTAAGTCATCTGCAGGCGGGTTTCAGGGAGGGAGTAGGTACCATTGACCAGGTCTTTAGATTTTGTACCATCTACTGGAAATCTGTGGTCATCGAAAAAGGCAGCCTTTATTTGGCGTTTATTGATTTAAAAACAGCCTTTGACCTGGTCCCACGAGTACAGCTGTGGCAGGTACTACTTGATTTGGGAATCCCTCCCCTGACCCTGAACCTCCTTAAACGCCTCCACGCAGACAATTTCGCCAAAGTCAGGTGGGGTTTGCAGGGACAACTTACAGAGAGTATCTCAGTCGAGAAAGGAGTGCGACAGGGATGTGTTTTGGCACCGACCCTGTTCTCTCTCTATATAAATGGTGTGGCAGACCATTTGAGAGGCGACAGGGTCGATGCTCCGACCCTGTGCGGGGAAAAAATATCTACCCTGCTCTTCGCTGACGATACTCTCTTGATTTCGAAAAGCCCCATGGGCTTACAAACATTGTTGTCCCGTTTCTCCCAGTTCTGCGATACCAGGGGGCTGAAAATAAATACATCAAAAACTAAGCTGATGGCGCTCTCCCCCTCAAAAAATTTTAGGAATAACATCCACCTCAATGGTACCACACTTGAGTTAGTGGATGCTTTCGATTACCTTGGAGTGAGGGTCAACAATAAGCTCAAATGGGCCCCCCATCTTTCCAAAATGCTCCTCGCCCATAAAAGAGCTACAGGGGCAATATCGAAATATCAGAGGCTCTCACACAGTAGACCAATAGCGGCGGCTGTTAAGGTTTATGAGGGGAAGGCACTGTCATCAGCCCTCTATGGGGCGGAATTGTGGGGCTTTGAAAACTTGACAGAGCTAATTAGATCTGAGAACAAGTTCTTTAGAGATCTAGTCTCTCTCCCCCTGTCTACCCCACTAGCTCCACTCCGCAGTGACTTTGGCAGATATAACATCAGTGACGTGGCCAGGCTGCGTCCTATCCTATTCTGGTCGAGGATTAGAAGGTCCCCCCAACTCCACCACTTTGCCTTAGCCCTAGATGAGTTACTAAACTTGGGAGCAGACCACAAGATCCCCTGGATAATAAATTTGAAAAAACAACTGCAGAAGATTGGTTTGGAAGAAGCGTGGGTGACTCAGGTCCCACCCCCCAAACTAATGCTAAAAAAAATCTACTGGGATTGTGTTATGGCCGAAAAATTAAGAAGCCAGGATGGTGTCCTCACTGCGCGCTTTTTAGATATGAAACCAGCTCCTAAATTGGAGCTTTTTCTGGATTTTATTGAATCACCGCACGACCGGTCATTATACCTCAAGCTCCGGTATGGTACCCTTCCTCTCTATGATTTCCAATCTAGTTGGAACAAGGTAAATACGCACCCAACAGGTTGCCCTGGCTGTGCTTCGCCCACCGAGTCCATCGGCCACTTTATGTTTGCTTGCCAGGCATACAGGCAACCCAGACTAAGGTGGCTTAAACCTGTTTGTAAAAATCTGGGTATAAGGTCTGCAAGGGCAGCATTGCGTATTTTGACATACGACACAACTGTCCCAAGTGTAATCTGCGGGACTGCCAAGTATCTGGGTTGGGCTTGGAGGTTAAGACGTAGGTTGCTTAAGGTGCATCATCTGCAAGAATATCATCCACCCACATGAATTTGCAACCTTTTTCTGCTTATAACATCAATGTCAGAGGTCATGTGAATATAACCTGAGCATATATGACTTTTTTATTCTTTTTAACTTCATATGAATTTTAGTTGGTTGCTGTAGTATGGTCTATTTTAAAATGTTTTCATACACATTGTGATGAACTTTCTATATACATTGAGATGAACTTTTATGACATTTTTTGCTAATGTCGAATAAAGTACTACAACAAATTGAAATGTATTGTTATACCATTATCATTTCCTCTCTATTCTAATCTACTACTAGATCTTTCAAACGTACATTTACTCAGGAGACAGGTATGGTAAGATTACTGGTGTAAAGGGTTTCCAAGGGTAAATACAAATTGATGACCAGAGGATATTTGCTAGCTTATTGAGAGTATGAATGTATATGGGCCCAAATGAGTGTTGTGTGTATGTATGTATAGAGCTGGTAAACTCCGCAGCATCAGTTTTACTTGGTAGCAGAGGCATGGTTAGTATAGTTAGTTAGGAGAGGATTGTATTTGAAATTTTGAATTATTGATTTATGTTTTAACCAAAACCCGTTATGTATTGTTTTATGTTGTCTGGAAATTCCCGGGAATATTGAATTGCGGGTG
Organism: Triturus cristatus; assembly: GCF_964204655.1. Classification (NCBI taxonomy): domain Eukaryota; kingdom Metazoa; phylum Chordata; class Amphibia; order Caudata; family Salamandridae; genus Triturus; species Triturus cristatus. The sequence continues at coordinate 1,074,771,931 of NC_140591.1, read as the reverse complement.
GTAAATGGAAGCCACACTGCAGTGAGGTTATTGGTCTGGATCAAGAAAGTGCTGAAAGTTACGCAGGACTAGAAGCACTACGTTAGGGAAAAAGTTCTTGTATACTAGTGAGAGTAATTGGTAGCGAGGAGTTCGTTGGTGAAAATGTGGTATTATATCACCTAGAAAGGTTAATACTGAAGGAGTAGCAGGTTCTCTGGTGCTTGTGTGAAGAGTAAGCAGAAAGGTTTTACTCGTAGTGTGTGAAGAGTAAGCGAAAGGGTTTTACTTGCAATGAAAGAAATCTTACTATTCTTTGAATTAGTGGGTCAGACACATTAGCGAATGTTTATACCTTGTTAATTAATGAAAATTGTGTGAAATCTTGTCAGAAAATACGTTTTCGCATTACCTTGTAAAGGAGGGGTCAGTTGCAGGTGCTGCACTGACATCAATGAGAGCCGCGCTGGGATTGGTTGAAACAGCGGGCACATAGTTAATGCGAGATTATAATGGAGGGGTCAGTGGTAAGGAGTGATACTGACGTAACAGAAAAGCCGCGCAAGCATTGGCTGAGCGAGCGAACAGAGTAGAAGTTACTGGTCTTCAGACTAGAAAAAGCGTTAGTATTGGAGAATTTTTAGAATTAAAGCAAGCGTCTGATTGGTTGACAAAATAGAAATCCCAAGAATAATAATAGATAGCGGAGTTTGCATGTACGATCCAACATTAACATGGACTCGTCCAGATAGAAGATTTATAAGGTTTGCTTACGAACAGTACCTTAATAAGCACAAGCACGCAATGTACGGAGAAAAGGTTAAGAATTATCTGAAAAAGGACAAACCCATTAAGAGTAGAGAGGGGATTCTCATTCCTCTTCCAAATACGCCTGTATCATACATGATGGTGGAGAGAGGCTATCATACCTGTGTATGGTTAGAAAATTGGGTAGAATACACAACAGATGATGGAATATTAGCATTTCCCTAGTACACAAGTTTTAATGGAAGAATATTGTACATTTTAAGAACACGAATGAATGAATTAGAACCCAGACCTAGAATGACACAGTATGCGGCTTTAGAGGAATGGGAAATGGAAGCCTTTGAACGTGATAGACCACGAAGTAACAGGACCTTAAGCAAATATTATCCGAAATGAACAATGAAGACAGGCCATGGTGGCAGAAGGTTTATATCCTGTGTTAACATTAGAAGAACAGACAGGAGGTAAATGTACAGAGAAAACCAAGCACTTACCCATGATAGGTAGCGGAGAAGCAGAAGAGGGATACTTAGAAGACATATTGATGAAAAGTCCTCCACCTTATAAAGATGGATTCAATAGAATGACCCCTAGTGCCATGATGATAGGAACACCTTTGGTTCCCCAGATACTACATGACACAGCAGACAGGATACTTCAAGAAAAGGAAAACGAAGCAATAAATAAGAATAGAGTTGAACTGACCCAGAAAATAGCTCAGATAAACGCGCATCCTGAAGCATTGACCATACCAGTGACAATAGGTCCGGTAGTCCCATTGTATGGCGGAGAGTAAAACGGTTCTAAAATTCCTGTAATGCCTACCCCAAGCATAGAACCTAGAAAAGAAAAGATGATAGCAGATGACCAAGCAAGTGAATGTGATTCAGTAATGTCATTAATGGATTTGCCCATAAGAGAGCCAATGATGGAAACACCGAAGAGAAATTTGCCCAGTTGTTCGAAGGAAGTTAGATTAGAAACATCATCAGGAACTAGAAGTGCCACAATAGTATCCCCAGAAGATATAGAGAGATGGTCTCAAACCAAAGTCACAGACAAAATTATTTGATATTTTCAAATTAAGAGTAGAATTGGAAGAAATGGTTGCTGGAAATGTGGGTCTAGACAGATTAAACACATACAGTGAGGAAGAATTGCTGTTTATATTTGTAGAAGCATTACACGAAATACAAAGGCATTCCATGAAAAACTGACAAATTTGCCATCGGAAATGGGAATTGACATAGGGAAATCAAAGGTGTTGCAGAAACCATATAGAGCAGAATTTTCAGATTAGGATTTGAAAAATATGAATGTGTCTGGAAGAAAATTACAGAACAGGGAGTTGTTATTTCTGCTACAAAAATGGGGGGATCTTGAAAGATGGAAAGTTAGGTGAGCAAAGAAAAAGGAAGAAACACAGGGAAATCGAACAACATCTGAATATGCCATGAGAGAATCAGAAAAGGCTGAGAGGTTGTATCCGATGAGGGAAGTACCCAGAGGAGGGTACGTACATGTACCATGGACTAGACAGGACATTTTGTCATTTATGAATGATTTCCCAAAATTGAGAGAGAAACCAGTAGAGTGGTACAGACAAGTTGAGAGGTTTGTGAAAGTTTAAAAGGTTCTGTTAAAGGATCTGGATGGTTTGTTTGACATAGTAGTACCTGCGGATTTGTGGACAGAGTGTAAAATTACTAAAGATTGGCCTAGTGAGGAATATCCAAGAGATTCAAAGACAGGAGCCCCGTCAGAAGATGTAATGAAAAATTATCATCAAGTAATCACTTTTCTGAAGAGTAAAATTCCCCCAAAAGAAGCGGATTGGGTAAAAATAGGCAGGACAACCCAAGAGAAAAATGAGTCTGTACATGCCTACTACGAACGTCTTGTACAGGTGTTCAAACAGTATAGTTGGTTTGAAAGTTTAGAAAACAAGGACATGATTCATTTTGTGTATCAATTTGTAACTGGGCTGAGATTGGATATATCTTAAATGATTAAGCAGCACATGCTGTGTTGGCAATCAAAGCCCATTGATGACATTTTAAAATATGCTAAATATTATGGGGATGAAATTGATAACAAATGAAAAGCTTTAGAAGAAAAAGTAATGTAGGCTTAACCCCTTCAGTGCCCGCCCCTTTCCCCGCCCTGTGCCGGCCGTTTCATTAGCGGGCGGGGTTTGTGACGAGCTGGTCTCGTCATGGGCACAGCGCAACCGCGGCCCATGACGAGACCAGCTCGTCACGGGCATTGAAGAAGTTAAGTAAAATTGGCTGAACAGCAGGAGATTCAATTAAATAAACAGTCAGAAAATCAAGGAAGAGCACAAAGTCAAGGTGACAATAATGGGGGAAAACCACGGGGAAGGTTGAATCGGGAAGAGGAAAAGAAAAGATTTCCCTGTCATGGATGCGGGAAGTTGGGGCATTGGATAAACGAGTGTAAAGTCATACACGTTAATAATGTCCCGAATCAAAATTTTAATCCACAGACGCAGAATGAGGTGTTCATGAGTCATCAGTAACAGGGTATAGATCTACAGAGTCAATTGCCACCTGCCACCTGCCCCTAAATCAAATTTTGTGAGTCAAGCCAAGTACAGTTTGAACGCCGGATTTCCAGAAGGAAGTGGTAAGAACATTTTTGTAACATCACAGTTTCTTTTGCAGGATCCCCTAATTGATTATGAGCAGGAATGACGGTGCCTGAGGGGGGAGGAAGAGGAGTGCATACTTGGCGCATCCCTACCGGTAGATCAGTCATGTCCATACGTAGAAGGTAAAGTAGAAGGAAATGATATCACTTTTTTGTTGGATACTGATGCTACCTGGTCTACTGTGAGAACAGCAGACATTCCTAAGCTGCTCCTCTCGGGTGAAGACATCCAAGTCGTAGGTGTTTCAAACAAACGGATTAGAACCCCGATCACAGAACCAATGGAGGTGCGAATCGGAAATTTTCAAGAAATGCATAAATTCGTGGTGTGTGACTCAAGCCCTGTAAACTTGCTTGGAAGAGACTTACTCTGCAAAATGAATTGCACCATATTTTGCACACCGGATGGTGTTGCCATACAAACCCCACATGAAGATGGAGTTTACAAGTTCATGTTAGCTAAACAGGGAACAGAAGTAAATGAATTATAGTCGATGATGACGCAAAATGAATTACCTGCCGAAGTCAAACTGACTTTAAATGCAGAGATATGGGATTTTACTGGAAAAGAAATAGGATTAACACCAAATGTAGATCCTGTAAAAGTGACAGTGAAAGAAGGTGCTGTTTATCCGAATACCCGACAATACAAAATGAGTCCAGAAGTAAAAGCAGGTGTTACAGCAGAGATAGGGTGGTTCAAGATCTTAGGAAAATTAATAAAATTGTTGTGCCGTGCTGTCCAGTAGTGCCTAACTCAGCTGTGTTTCTTTATCAGATACCATGGAAAGCAGGGTGGTTCACAGTAATCGATTTATGTCATGCATTCTTTTCTATTCCATTGCATCCAGATAGCACGTTTTTATTTTCCTTCAAATTTGAAGAGCATGTTTTCGTGTGGAATCGTGTGCCTCAAGGGTACACTGAAAGTCCATCAATCTTTAATCAGATTCTTAAAAGAAGCCTTGAATCTCTTGTATTGCCCAGAGTGTCAGTCTTTGTGCAATATATTGACGACCTATTGGTGGCGTCAAATACACGAGATGACTGTGTTACTGATTCAATTGCATTGCTAAATCATTTGGCAAAGGATGGACATAAAGTGTCCCCTGAGAAACTTCAGTTTTGCAAAAATTCAGTTAAATATTTGGGACATCGAATAGAGAGAGGAATTAGAAGAGTGACCTCTGAAAGAATCAGAATAATAAGACAAATGCAGTTGCCACGGACCCAAAAATAAATAAGAATGTTCCTTGGAGTTGCAGGATATTGTAGGCAATGGATTGTGGGATTTGCTTTACTAGCTAAACCCTTGATACAGATGACCAGAACAAGAGAAAAAGATCCTATAGAATGGGATGATGAAAGCATGGGATCTTTTAGAAAGTTGCAAGATTGTTTGTGTAATGCACCTGCTTTAGGAATGCCGGACTATTCAAAAGAATTTGCATGATTCTGCTATGAGCGGGGTAATTGTGCACTTTCCGTTCTAACACAGAGACATAGATTAATGAGAAGGCCAGTAGCATATTTTTCTGCTACCCTAGATCCTGTGGCCTGTGCATTACCAGGTTGCCTGAAAGCTGTAGCCGCAACTTGTGTAGGCATAGAACAGAGTGAGTCTATTGTGATGGGACACCCTCTCAAGTGTATGTTCCTCATGCAGTGGTGATTTTACTGACCAGAACCCGAACGCAGTACCTTACTCCCAGTAGGCTGACAAAATATGAAAGAATAATACTGGGGGCTGAAAACGTGACTATAGTGAGGTGTACTGTTCTTAATCCAGCCACTTTACTACCTGATCCTTACCAAGAAGAAGTGAAAGATTAGGTTAAACATGAATGTCTTGACGTGACTGAAATTAGCACCAAACCATGTCCAGACATACAAGAAGAACTCTTGAAAAATGCTGATCATGAGCTATTTGTAGATGGCTCATGCATGCGACATGATGAGGGAGGATTGAGTGCTGCTTACGCTGTATGTACATTAACTGGAATAGGCGAAGCATCCTATTTACCAGAGGTCAGATCTGCACAAGTAGATGAATTAATTGCTTTAATTAAAGCATTCAAAATTGGGAAAAATTGGAGAGTAACCATATTGACTGACAGTCAATATGGTTATGGGGTTGTGCATGATTTTGGCCAACTGTGGATGCAAAGGGATTTCCTGACTTTTTCAGGAACTCCTATTAAAAATGGAATTTTCGTGAAAGAATTAATTGAGGTAATTCAATTACCAAAAGAGGTGGCTGTGGTTAAGTGAACTGCTCACCAATCAGGAGATGACTATGTGACAGCTGGTAACCAATATGCTGACCAGGTTGCTCAACACTGTGCAAGGCATAAAATGGCCTTAAACAAGCAAATTGAAACATGTGGAATCAGCTGCCAACTTATGCTACTTGCAGGAGTGGGAACCTGGAAGGAGGTGAAAGATCTGCAGGAAGCAGTAGACATAAGAGAAAAGGAAGCGTGGGTGAAAATAGGATGTCAGAGTAGGGCAGAAGATGGTGTGTGGGTTTGTTAGATGGCAGACCAGTTATGCCAGACAGTATGCTTGCACCAATGGCTAGAATGTACCATGGAGACACACATGTGGGCAGAGATGCAATGATTCAACTTTTTAGACAAGATTGGTTTAACGCAAAGTTCAGGAATGTAGCAGAGAGTCTTTGCAAAGATGTTTAATATGTCAACAAATGAATCCTGGCAGGAAGACTGTGGTTACTATGGGAAAGATTGGAAAGGCAGAAGGTCCTTTTGTAAGACTTCAATTAGATTTCATTCAACTGCCTGCTTGTCAGGGGTTGAAATATGTACTTAGTTTGTTTATTTTCAAAGTGGGTGGAAGCATAGCCAACCCGAAGAAATGACAGCTTGACAGTGGCCAAACTTTTATTAAGAGAACTCATCCCTAGATTTGGTTTTCCAGTGACGATTGAATCAGATAGAGGGTCTCATTTCAATAATGAAATAATTCAACTAATTTGTGAAGCATTCAAAGTCGAACAAAAATTGCATTGCGCTTACCGTCCAGAGGCTTCTGGGGTAGTAGAACAATTGAATGGCACAATCAAGTCAAGACTCGGAAAGGTGTGTGCATCCACCCCACTGGAATGGCCTGATGCTTTACCTCTGGTCCTGATGGGACTCAGAAGTATTCCAGACAAAAATACCGGATTGATTCCCCATGAAATACTCATGGGAAGAGCCATGAGACAGGCATGTGTACCAGGACACAAGCTGTTGAATATAACTGATGACCTGGTTTTGGAGTATTGCAAAGAATTGACTGACAGAGTGCATTCTATCTCTCATCAGGTTGGGGAAGACGCTTTCAACAGACAGCTGAGCCAATTGCATGATCTGAATCCAGGTGACTGGGTAGTTGTGAAGAATCACACTCGAGAATCGTGCCTAGCACCAAGGTGGGACAAACCGCATCAAATTATACTGATTACTTCAACAGCTGTAAAGTGTGCAGGATTGCCTAATTGGATTCATGCAAGTCATACCAAAAGGGTACCAGCTCCTGAAGAAGAAGAGTTTCAGTTGAAATGAGGAATTGATGTTGCTGAAGGTTGTGCAGCTGAAGAACATCCTATAGAAGATCCTGAGGTAGCTGCCCAAGAACAACTGAGCACTTATCAGGACGAATGGATCCCAGTGGTGGACATATCTGAATTATTTATAAGAACTAGGAGTCAAACACAGTTAGACAGACAGAAAAAGAGTGAGGACCAGACAGATGAAGAAGAACTCGCTCAGGAGAGTAGGAAAATGACTGTTAGGGAACCTGAGCAGGAACAGTTAAGGAAAGAACAATATACTCAGACAGAAGAAAACCAAAGCCCCATTCATGAGTCTGAGGAGGGACAGATAAGATTTAGAGAAAACGTTCCGGCAGAAGAAGGAAAAGAGGTAAAAAGACCTGAACAGGACCAGATAGGCATAGAAACGCAAGTTCAGGATACAGAAGAAAAACTAGACATCATCAGTCCTGAACAGGGTCAGATTGAGGTAGATTAACCCATCCAGGCAGAACAGGCCAGAACAATAAGACCTGGACAAGGTCAGATAGAGAGGAAATCTGAAGACGAAGCTGATCAAGTTGTGCCGAAATCTAAAGAAAATAAAAGGAGTCTTGAAGAACCTGGCAGTGCAGTGAAATTTTTAAGTTAAAAAGGTGAAAATTGGCCAAGAATTATCAAGAGACTGAGATACCGTTTTAAGACAATTAGTGAAGAACCTGATCAAGTAAACGAAGTAACCAGTCAATCTGGACCTTCTACAGTAACGCCAGAAAGAAGGAGTCACAGATTGAAGACATTGAATAACAAGTTCAAGGATCCTGAGTGGACATATGTTATTCTTGAAGACTTTGAAAGTCTCGACTTAAATGAAGAAAGTGATGAAGAGCTGAATGTTGAACGAATTGATGAAGAAGTGAGACCGACTTGAAAGAGAAAAGACGCTTAAGGTGTTATCTCATACCAGGTTCTGAATTAAAGAAGAGATAATCTTCTTGTCCAAAAATGTCTGATAATAAAGCTACTGGAAAACCAAAACAAAGCTGTGTAAAGAAGTGTTGTAGGATCTGTATATGTAGTTTAATATTAGTCCTCATAATATGGGTAATATTAGCGATAGGTATTCCCTATTTGATGGTTACTGACATACAGAATAGTACTAATGCACATACGGAGGTATCAAATATTAAAGGAGATAGATTAGACTTAGAAACACCAGATGAGTTAGATTTAGACTATATAGTGGATAAGAATGAAACTGATTTAAATATATTTGCAAATCTCTTAGTACATTATGTAAAAACAATGTGGAATATCAGCAACAACCGGCGATAATTATCGCTAAGCGCACTTAGCGCTAGGATAATTATCGCCGGCTAGCGTGGAGTTTTATCGCTGAGATAGCGAGCTGTTAGCATTGCTTATCTCAAAAGCGATAAAAATCCTAGCGTTAACTGCCAAACGTGAGATTATCACTGGAAACCCAGCGATAATCCCGCGAAGTTTGGCGATAGCTTGCTGATAGGGCCTCACATACTTAGTCATGATATCCACCTTCCATAGGATATCATGGCTAAGTCAGTTTCAAAGCAGGCGTAAGGAAAGTAGAGATAACAGAGGTTATCGCTACTTTTCTTGTCGCTATGCTGCTTTGCGTGAGGATTGATAATAGGAGAAATGTCGCTTAGCGACATTTCTCCCGTTATCCTGGGGAGGAACGCCCACTTTGCATCTCATTAGAGATGCAAAGATGGGCGTTAGGAATTCAGACGCTAAGGCAAGGTTTCACGTGATAGCATGACCTTGCTAATATAGCGATAAAATTATCACCGCTTTTCGGCTGAAAACGGCTACAAAAGCGGCAATAATTTTATATCGCCGCCTTGTAGATATGCCCCAGAGGAAGTTAGTGATTGTTATGTTTGCATGAAATTGCCAAACTCAGTAGCTGAAGGGGTAACTTATCATCACTTACCTTTGACATATGGTATTTCATGTAGTGTATTAGCTAGTTTGTTTTATAGCACTGGAAATCTGCAGTATTATTATTCAATTGTAGATGTAATATTTTCAGAAGTCCCTATGCGGAAGAGCATGAACCCTGTCCTTAGTACTAGAGACTCACAATTCTTGGGTGAATATTTCCTGACAATGAAGACAATAGATATAGCTGATGCACTTAAACGCAACTTAACATGTAAGTTGCATGAAGAAGAAAAGATATTTTTGAACTTAGTAGAACAAAGGAGACAGGATTTCCAAAGGAGGGCCTCAGAACCGAAACCTCAGAAACCAAAATGGGCTGAGAGGGAAGACCTTTTAGTAAGTGGCAAGACTCATGCTGCTATGTCTCTGGATTTTGAAAAGAAAGGGAAAATCTGCCGCCATAGGCTGAAAACAGAATATAACAATGTATTTATTGGTTCCAGTGAATGTGAACATAACTTCTTAGTAATTGGGGGTTGGGGACTAAAAGGAGGAACTGATCCAGTATTTCCAGGAATGTATTATATTTGTGGAAACAAAGCCTATTTTAGATTGCCTGGTCACTGGTATGGGAGTTGCTATTTCGGAATACTATTCCCTAAAGTTTATCATGTTAAAAGAATCACTGGAAACAATAATGACAGTAATGGACTAACCTGACATAAAAGAGCTAGTTTTTCGGAAATAGCAGGTGATATATTTAAGTGAGGATTCTGCTGAATTCTCGAAAAATTTGTCAATTGTCAACAGTAGTTGATCGGTTATCTACTGGCACTGCTGGAGGATTCTTACTAATCAATACAGAATTAGTTGCTGTTAGATCTATGGTTTTGCAAAATCGACTTGCCCTTGATATCTTATTAGCAAAAGAGGTTGGAGTCTATAAAATGTTAAAAGCGCAACATTGTTGCAAGTATATACCTGACAAAAGTGTAGAGATTGGAAGTTATATAAAAAATATTACACATTTGGAAGAGCAACTGAAACCACTCGAGGATGACAGTGTTTGGAAGAAAATAACCAATAGTCTTTCTATTATCAGTAGTTGGTTTTCTAACAAAGGTAAGAGTATCTTGGGTCAAATATTATTGCAAATCATGGGCATAACTTTATTAGTTTTGATGATAATGTGTTGCCGCAAATGTAGTGGGAAAAGAAAAAGGTACGAAGTGAATGAGAAGGGTAAGAAAAGAAAATTAAAAGAAATACGACTTGAAGAATTGAAGGGAAATATCTACAAAAGAATGAAAGGATCACAATTTAAGAAATAAAAAGGAGGGAATAAAAGCTTTGAAGAAATCTAAATGATAGAATGCTAAAGTTGGCATCTGATTTAATAGAAGCTAGTGATGGCATAAAATGCCATCAGAGAGGGGATTGATGGAGCAAGGATTCGTATAAAAAGAAACTTGCTCATATGCAATCCTCTCGAATAACCTGTAACATTATAACTACCCTGTCTGTAAGTACTAATTTTGCACCACATTTTACATATCGTATCTAGGGAAGCTTTTCTATGCGCTTTACTAATGAATAACCTGAGTATCCTAAAAATGGCCGCCAAAAACGCAGGAACTCTTCTGCGCATGCGTCTACTACATCCACGTAGTATGACGTCTTCTGTCGCTTGGGGGGACATCTTTGCAGCTGCGCAATAGCTTTTAATATGGCTGCTCAAAACCCTCGCACTCATGCACATGCTGTGCTGAAACTAACCTGTGCAAGTTTTACTGAACTATTAATGCAAAAGATTTATTAAGCAAATGGGGATAGAGTAGATGTAAGTGGTATACAGTGAATTCATTTAATTTTGTATTCTAGCATGTTTTTCTCTGACTTTATTATTAGTTCATAATTGGGCCTTGGAGGGTGACCACCTCTCTGTGTCCTTGTGGCAACTACGCATGCTCGACGTCTGCTTGTCCTGAGACCAATGAGATCATTGACTGGCTGCCAAACTCTAAGCCTAGCAAGGACATGCGAAGCACAACTTCTGACCCTATGAGAGGAAGAAGATTTATCAATCTACATATGAAATGCTTGTGAGAATAAAGCTTGTGGGTATTACAATTAAGGGGCGGGGAGCTAGACAATAGCACTAAAGAAAGATATTGCACTTAGTATGGTGTGCTGTCCTCCCCCCACTGCTTGGCCCAATCAAATTGCGGGTGTACATGGAATTGAAACATTTGGGGGTGGATCATACATTTGAATTGGTATAACAGAGGTAAGTTCTAGATAGTTAGACACACTTGACCAAAGAGATGACGATGCTATGCTGAGATGCTGCCCGATTTTACTGCAATCTGACTGAAGATTCCAACACTAGGGAACATTTGCGGAACAACCGAGGAGGCACATCTAGGAAGGGGTCCGGACAAGCCGGAGAGAGTAGCACCAGAGAGGGGTGTAACGCTGGTGTTACACTAGAAGAGGTCACCTTCCCTGTCCTGAACCTGTCCTGAATCCTTGATACTCTGATGTCTAGGTCCTCACAGCATTCTAGGCAAATATAGTTCTGTGGGTTGTGCTTTGTATTTGCTATCTGTTCTTTCTCTCCTCAGGTACTGTCATCATATGAGATTAATTAATGTGAATTGAATTATAACTAATTGAACTGCCTTTCCTGATGGAGAATCTTGAGGTGTTTACGTGTATTTGATTTGACTCACAAAAAATTATTAATTCAGATAAACCTTTGAAACTCCTACTGAGTCTGTGGTTCTTTAAATACAAATTGAAATGTATTGTTACACCATTATCATTTCCTCCCTATTCTAATCTACTAATAGATCTTTCGAACGTACAGTTACTCAGGAGACAGGAATGATAAGATTACTGGTGTAAAGGATAAATAAAAATTGATGACCAGCGGATATTTGCTAGCTCATTGAGTGTATGAATGTATATGGGCCCAAATGAGTATTGTGTGTATGTATGTATAGAGCTGGTAAACTCCGCTGCATCAGCACCAGCGGCATAAAAAACGCACCATGTTGCGTTATATTTACAAAGTGACACACATAGGTAGATGCATCACTTTGTAAACCCCTGCGCCAGGTATAATGGGCCTCATTTATGAAAAGTGACGCATCGCTGCGTGAAAATAGCGATGCATCACTTTTCATTGCGCCCTCCTTGCGACACCAATGATGCGTCATATTTACAGTATGACGCATCATGTTGCAAGGAGTTACAGATACGTCAGTATTTCTGACGTATCGGTAGGCTAAAAAATGACGCATTGCTGGAGTCACAAAAGTGACGCAACTCCAGCAATGGGTCATTTTACATGGGCAGTCCCATTTCAAATGTGCCTGCGGCAGTCTTACGCCTGCTGTGAAGCAGGAGTGAGATATTGACGCATTTGCATCCTAGAAGTGGTGTAGTGAAATCTCATAGCTTTCACTGCGTCACTTCTACGAGGCTTACTTGCGTCAGAACGCCCACCCTGCATACATTATACATGCTGCAGGTATAATGTGGCGAATTAGATGCTTCACTTTGTAAATAAAACGCAACATGGTGCATGTTTTACGCCGCTGGTGCATCACAAAAAGTGACGCATCAGCGGCGCAAAAGTGACGCAAGGGCTCATAAATAACCCCCAATGTATGCAGGGTGGGCGTTCTGACGCAAGTATGCCTCGTGGAAGTGACGCAGTGAAATCTTTGAGATTTTACTGCACCACTTCTAGGATGCAAATGCATCAATATCTCACGCCTGCTTCACAGCAGGCGTAAGACTGATGCAGGCACATTTGACATGGGACTTGCCCATGTGAAATGACCCATTGCTGGAGTTGCGTCACTTTTGTGACACACTCCAGCAATGCGTCATTTTTTAGCCTACAGATACGTCAGAAATACTGACTTATCTGTAACTCCTTGCTACATGATGCGCCATACTGTAAATATGACGCATTATTGGTGTCGCAAGGAGGGCGCTATGAAAAGTGACGCATCGCTGTTTTCATGCAGCGATGCGTCACTTTTCATAATGAGGCTCCTTGTATCTTACAGTGGTGTAGGTAGTTACTGGCAACCACTGAACATGATAACCCCGATTCCTCAGGGATCGTGGAAAACAGTACATTACTTTTCGCTCAGTCACTCGTGCTTGCTTATTCTCAGAAAACACACAGGACGGCGGTATAAACATTTCAATAAGTATTTATTGCTCTAGCGACAGTCTTGTGTAACACATATGTTATGCAACAATCAGAAGACAGAACATACGAAAGAAATCGCAAGTGCTAATATGGTAAACAGTAGATACATTTCTACTATAGTGTTAAGAAGAACTTATACAGTTCAGATAAACAGTAGCATTTGCATACTCTAACAATGCGCGCCCTACGAAATTTGCCTAAATGTACCTAGCCTAGATGTGTACGTGTAACATGTATATGTGCATAGGTGTGTGTAGCAAAGAATCCCTTAGGGAAGCTCCAACCCCCTCACCTGATGGTAGAGAAAGAAGCACCCAGTCTCTGCTCTGAGGATGACACCCCGCATGGGATGTCAGACCGCTGCGTGCCGAAGATTCAGCATGCAGGACCCCAATGTAAGCTTGGAAGGAATTCTCCTTTAATTTGTAGGGGGTAATAAGGGTCTTAAATACTAGAGTAGTCACTCAAGGGTTTTTTCTAGAATCGATGGGTTTTGAAAACAATCCTAAATGTTTTGAAAATATTCATGATTGTTTTCCCAAACAAATGCGATCATGCACAGAGGGCTGTTGGCCAAGGATGAAAAAAAGTGGTGACCCTTATACAGAATAATTATGCTGTGCCTGAGGACATGTTTATGTATGTCAGGTATAGGGATTATGATAGAATACTAAGAGCCTGGTGTTGAAGAGACAGTAGCAAATTACTAGGTAAAGGGTCTCCTGTTTAGAACCGTTGTTGTCGTGTGGATGGGACAATGTATGTAAAAAGGGGAGAATACATGACAGAGCTATCCTAAAGGACATGACACAGTCAGTGAGTAAAAGGGAAGGTGTCTGGTTATCGGACTGTTACTGCATTGTCATGTACTGTTCTTTAAAGAGGTGTGCCTTCAACTCTTTCCTAAATTGCAGCAGTACTGGGGCAGTTCTTATGGATACAGAGATTTAGTTCTATAGCCTGGGTGAATAGATGGAAAAAGCCTGTTACCGTGTATTTTCTTTTTCCATTTCTTAGCCTCCAGTGTGATGGTGGCCTGGCTGCAGGTGTGCAGAGAGTCACTAGAGATGGTGACTTTGTCTGCGAGATAAGCAGGTGTGCATGTCACCATGGATTTGAAATTATGTAACTGGTTTGGAAGATAGGGTGGGCCAGCAAGAAATGCCATTGGAGTTCCATCAGGATGGGTGTGATATGATCTTATTTTCTCCAGCCTTACATGACATGTGCTGCTGTGCGTAGGATGCTCTTATGGGGTATTAGTGTGGTGCCTGGGAGGCCATGGAATAGGGCATTACCACTATCCAGATGTGAGAGTTTGAGGGTTGAACAGCAGTCCTGGAGTCACTTTCTAGAATAAATGGTTTCACTTTCTATAGACAAGAAAGCTGTTACCAGGCCCTGTTTGTTTTTCTGGGGGCGGCAAGATGTTCCCTTGAGGGTGAGATTGGTCTCCAAAAGTGACTTGCCATTCGGTGAAAGCTAGGGTTCAAAGCTGACAAGATTCATGTGACTGAGCCAGGTTTGCACTATTATTTGCTTGTTGTTTTTGGCAAATAACAGAAATTCTGGGCCCGATTCACAGAACAAACTTAAGACTAAATCCTAAACTTAGTACCATTCTGGTATTCACAGAATGCACCTAGTACTTCTGGTATTCACAGAATGAACTTACTACTTTTGCTATTCACAGAATGAACTTAGTACTTTTGCTATTCACAGAATGGATTTACGACTCCTAAACTTACGTCCGCACTCGGGCCGGAAATTCCGGCCCGGAGGCGGAGCTTCCGGCCCGGAGGCGGAGCTTCCGGCCCGGAGGCGGAGCTTCCGGCCCGGAGGCGGAGCTTCCGGCCCGGAGGCGGGGCTTCCGGGCCGGAGGCGGAGCTTCCGGCCCAGAGGTGGAGATTTCAGCCATAGCTAAATCGGCCGGAATCCCCACCTCCGGGCCGGAAGCTCCGCCTCCGGCCCGGAAGCCCCGCCTCCGGGCCGGAAGCTCCGCCTCCGGGCCGGAATTTCCGGCCCGAGTGCGGACGTAAGTTTAGGAGTCGTAAATCCATTCTGTGAATAGCAAAAGTACTAAGTTCATTCTGTGAATAGCAAAAGTAGTAAGTTCATTCTGTGAATAGCAGAAGTACTAGGTGCATTCTGTGAATACCAGAATGGTACTAAGTTTAGGATTTAGTCTTAAGTTTGTTCTGTGAATCGGGCCCTCTGTCTTTGTGGGAATGAGATTCAGGAAGGCACTGGGCATTCAGGTCTGGAACGGAGGCAGGCAATGTTTGAGATGCTGGATGTCAGGAGAGTTTAGAGTTTCAGGCTGAGTTTTGTATGATCAGCAAATTGGTGAATTGTGATGTTGTTATCTGTGAGTAGATCTTAAAGGGCTCTATGTAGAGGTTGAAGGTGACAGAAGACAGTTTGGAACCCTGGAGGATTCTACAGATGTGATTTGTCTTTTGTAACCTCAAGGTGCCCATGTGAACAAACAGGTGTTACTTGTAAATGTAGTAGGAGAACCAGTAAAGGACATTTGATAATCCAGGGTGTGGATGAAGGTTGGATGGTGAAACTATGTCAAAGGCAGCTGAGAGGTCCAGCCTTATCAGGAGGAAGGGGTCATCCTCATCTGTGGTCAGGAGTGTGTGATCCAGAACATATACAGTGGAAGTCTCCATGCTGCAGTATGATCTGAAGTGAGATTGATAGTCATGCAGGAGAAGGTTAGTATTGATGTGATCTTAGAAATGAATGCAGACTCCTTTTTCGGTGATGTTGCTGATGAATGAGTGTGTGATAGGCCAATAGTTGGCTAGTTTGTAAGGTCATCAGGATCTAATGAAAGTTTCTTTGGGAGTGGTTTTAAACCCCACTCCAGGGGTTTCTGTATAGTTTGAACGATGATGATTGATCTCCTCCCTACAATCTTAAGTGGGTGAAATATGCTCCGCTTCCAGGAAAAGGTAATTTCTGACAGATCCCTTGAAGATTGCACCAAAGGAGCATGCTCTGGCTCTCCTATCCCTTGTTTAAACCTTGGATATGAAAACTCCTTTTTAGATTTTGATGCGCCTTTTCGAAATCCAAAAGACTTCAAAGTCACTTGCCATTTCTTTGATGAAGTTATCTGCAAAATGAAGCCACTTGGCTTTGGGGGCCCAGTTTTTATGGTTTCTGCTAAGTGGACATAAACAAATCCCTGTAGCACTTAGAGGATAGTTCAGTGTCTGCATTGCTAGGCAGGTAAGGGGCTGTTTGCATACTATCATAGAGTAGGACATTTGAGGGTCTAATCAGGAGCAGCCTGTTCCTCTGTCAGTTAAAGAATCTGAGTTAAAGCCTTCGTAAGTCAACCAGCATATATTGACAGACTTCTATTTATTTACACATACCCTCTTGCCTTTGGAATCCTTACCTTTTTGGGAAGAAAATACACCATAGCAGGATCTACCCTAGAAAGTTAAGCCATGTTATCTGGAAGAGATGATCTCTGGCACTTCAATATTGACTTATTCTGATTTGTTTGCGCCACAAAGTTTCTATCCAAGAACCACATGAACTACCACATGGAGTTAAGGTACGTCATTCTGAAGACCTAGGCTACAAAAGTGCATTAGGATTTAAGTAAAGGAATTACATGACATATATAACTGTATCTTGTGAGATAACCCACAGTCTTGTGTCTACTTGTGAGCCAAGCATTTGGGTTATAAGGATATGAACACTTTCCTATGCTTAGTAGGCATAGAATAGGATCATCCATACCCGAATTTTATCTACTATGTGTTGTAATGCGTCTGGAATTTTCACTACTGGGAGCTACTGAACCTCCCTGACAACCTAAAACTGGGGAGGTTAGCACTTCCTGAGCAGGTTTCCTTTCCGCAATGAATCTTACTACATATTAAAAGTAAGATTGTCAATCTTCAGTGGCTTCTGACATGCAATCTGTGAAATGAGATCATGTTTCTTGCTCACAGAGGTCTCTTCATCGGCTCCCTTCTAAACAGAGAATGCTTTACAAGCGCTATGTGAAGGAGCATAGCCCCACTGCTCTAAGAGCAGTGAAAAAGGTAAAATTATATCATAATAACAAAGTTATTATCATTTTATTTTTTGTTGTTGGGGGGCTATGTTATAGCGGAGCAGGCCTGATGGCTCAGGGAGGAGGAGTGATTTGTGCACACTAAGTGTGCATGACTGCTTGGCTGGCCGTCTTGGGATGGCCAAACAGTCATGTCCACTTTGTATGTTCCCCACTAGGGTGTAATGCACAGCCTGTTGGGAAACATGCACAGGCTCCCTGTCCCTGTCTGAGCACCGATCCACAGTGCTCAGACCAATCACAATGCTGCATTGTGGTGTTGTGATTGGTTTAGGGGAGCCAGTTTGCTTTAAGCTTCTTCCAGACTGGAGTCACTCAGAGAAGCGTAGACAACGAGGAGAGATGACGGAAAAGGTAAATGTTTTTTTAAAATATTTTTAAAACCCCCATACCTCCCCACCCCGCCATCCCCGTTCCCTACCAGCTGCCACTGTGTGTATGTACACATGGCCTACCATAAGACAGGACCTGTTCTCCTGTCTAAATTACTAGACACCTTTACCCCAAGAGGCTTTTGAGGTTGGATAGCCTTTGCCTTTTCAGTATTCCCAATTTTAAGCATGGTTCATGTGGTAGCAGTGCGTTTAAAGCTGCAGTACCTCTTTCCTGGAACTTGTTTCTGTTCAGGCTTTACTTTACAGAGCTACATACACAAAGGAGTAAAAGAGGGAAACATAACAAAGGCGCTCTCCACTCAACTAATCATATTATACACAAAATCCCTTGGTATGGCACACACATCAAATCCTTTTTATACAGGTTTTCAGGGTCCACTTCATCTATATCTAAGATACTACTGTCTCTAGTGTACATCTAAAATGACATCTTTGTGTGTGTGTGTGTGTACTGTGAAACCAAAAACAAAAAAGTCCGGTGCCGAGGTAAATATAAAGTGCAGCTATAAGACACCCTTAGAAGAAAAACTAAGGGAGTGCCTCATGTAAGCATCTACCAGGGAGCGTTCAGCAGATTCTCACCAACACCCCAATAAGTTTAGAAGAATGCTGTGTGTGCGTTGTAACCAATTATCTTGTATTGTGTGAACAGCACATCTTAACCCCCCTGAGGACCGCACAGAGGGAGAAGAAGCTCTTTCCTCACAAGAAAAAGTTAAAACGAAGGGAATAACCATTCGGCTTTAACTATCAAATGCTTGCGCTCATGGTTAACAGCACAATATCATGTTTGGACCATATTAAGTTGAACGACCAACATGTTTCTTTCCCAATACATATTTCCTAGCAATTTCTTCAGCGTAGGAGGACCTTGTATCACCCATATGTGCACCGGACCAGATGGCCACCGGGTGAGTGCCTACCAGTGATCCGCAGGAAAGGAACCTGTACTGTTTCCAAAGCAACTGTTTGCATCAAAGTCTGTTACGCTACTGGTCTGCTTCAACCCGGAGGCACCAACACCGGCAGCATAACAGACAGTAAGTAAAAGGTAGGACATGTACCTTTGTGTTTTCCATGTCCTGGTAGTGACAAACAGCCTTTTTTCATTTTTCACTACTATGAGGCCTACCCCTATCATAGGCCAGCATTGGCAATTCCTTAATATACATTTAAGCTGTAATTCCTGATCAGAGAGGAGTAGCTTTTTCATGCACCCACCTGCACTTCAAAAAGGGGAGAGAGGTACCCTTGCTGGCGGGTAAAAGGAGTGACTGTGCCTGCATGCAAGGGAAAGTCTGTGGAGTCGATATGACCTTTTTCACCCCCTCCAGAGGGCTGCCATCAGGGGGCACACTGACAATTCCCCACTTTTACATGCTCCTCTTGGCAGCTTTTTAACCACTGTGCCCCCGTCTATAACAGCGCAGGCACAGATTTGAAGAGGTTATGTCCATGCAAATGAGGGAACGCCCTCTTGTGATGTCACTGGTGCAACATGTGCGACATGTGCCCCAGAGCTATGTGTATTTTAGAAGTGGCCTTACTAGTGTCTGCGGCCCCTTCTATAACACCAAAGTGCCTCGGGGAGCACAAATCAGGTGCAAATGCCCATTGTGCCCTGCAATATTTTACAGAACAAGGGAACCCAAAGGAATTAAGAGAGGGACCTTGGGCAATTTCATGTTATAGAGAACAGTGGTCCCTATTCAGGAGGAATACAGTGTGATAGATAACCATACACTTAGAATAGAATGTATGTCTTTTGTCCAGCCGGACAAGAATTTATTTTCATAGTATTTTTCAAAAGTAGTATCAAATAAAACATTCAAATGACAAGTGGGCACAGCCGTGACCAACAGAACACAAGACAGAACAATGAACACAGAATTGGCCAAAGGGCAAGCCAAAATGGGTCTGTACAGTTGTTCTCCGTATAGACAGACACAAATTAATCATTTAACACCGTTGCACAATGTGTTATAGCTTGAGTCTAGTGCATAGGGTGTTTGGGTGTCGACGACGTTTCGATGCCACATTGAGTATAGGGCATCATCTTCAGGACAAACAAATAATGCGCTGCTGTCTTGATAATATATTACAATTCTTTACATACAAAAAAGGAGCAAGGGGAGAAAAAGGGGAATAAAAAATGGAAAGGAAAAATTTTAACCACATTTGACACAATACTAGGCATGTTTTCAGCATAACGTTTGTGACTTAGGTGCTTGGAGTTGCGTGAACAATGTGGATTGAATTTCATGCAGAGGTGGTGACATTTCTCTAGTTTATGCTGAGTGAGGATTGAAATTTGTGTCGCAGTGACGACGTTAAAAAGGAGTTGGTTGTATTGATGCTGATTTATGGTGCCTAGTACAGCTTCGTCATGAAATGGTGAATTATTGCAGTGATTCAACGGAGAAGAGACAAGTGAGTATGAACAACTGTACAGACCCATTTTGGCTTGCCCTTTGGCCAATTCTGTGTTCATTGTTCTGTCTTGTGTTCTGTTGGTCACGGCTGTGCCCACTTGTCATTTGAATGTTTTATTTGATACTACTTTTGAAAAATACTATGAAAATAAATTCTTGTCCGGCTGGACAAAAGACATACATTCTATCCTAAGTGTATGGTTATCTATCACACTGTATTCCTCCTGAATAGGGAACACTGTTCTCTATAACATTGTGCCCTGCAGGCACTTCTGTAATATGGGCACGGGTATCCCAGCTTTCTTGCTACTGCAAAATACTAGAATGCCTTGCAGCCAACAATCTTTCACTGTTTCTTAACTCCAACAAGTTGCTTAGTCCCCTCCAATATGGTTTCCATGCTCTCCACAGAAGCTGCACTCTCAAACATAGCTAAAAACATCTTTTCAACACACCACTACTGGCTTTCATCTATACACATACTTCTTGAATAGTCTGCAGCTGTTGACACCATCATTTCTCCAGCCTTATTATCCTCCCTATCGACCCACAGTGTTACCAGCTCAGTCCTTGAGTGCATTCCCTCTTATCTCTCTAACCATTCCTTTACTAGTACCTAGGAATTCAACTATCTCCCACATACCCGACTATCAGTCATAGCCCCATAAGTCCCTGCTTGGAGTCTTCTACTGTTCAATATTTATTATTCCTCCTTTGATGAATTCATCTGATTGGGCTTTTCTTACCACCTATATGTGTACAAGACCCAAATCCACTCCTCTATTCCTGTATTCTCATCTCACGTCTAGAAACTTATATCAAAATATTTTGAGTTTACACACACTTATATCAAATTGCCTAACAAACATAAACAACAGGATGGTCATCCATTAACTCATTTATAACTCAATAAAAATAATGAGGTTCTATAATTTCCATCTTCTTCTTTTGTAACTATTTTGTTCATACTCCAAACTATTTCCCTCAAGGCACCCTGACTTTCATGTTTTTTACCTGAAACCTTGGTGTTCACTTTAGCTAATCTATGCAAATGGTATATTTTATCACATCCACTGCTACAAGACACCGGATTTGCGAAATCCCCCATCAAAGCCACAGACATCCCCCCTTCCCAGGAACTCTGCAACAAGCTCAGCTCCTACTTCCATCTGAAGATCAAGGTCCTCTACGACAACTTCAGTGAACAGGCGCTGGACACTACACCCCCCATGCCGCCGATAAGCCATCCATCAAGACCTGGAATCCCGCCACCATAGAACATATCACAGCGACCATGAAGAAAACCCACTCAGGAGCCCGAACGGACCCCTGCCCACTGCACATATTTCACAGGGCCGCCGCCGCCATCTCACCTGAACTAGGACGGACCATCAACGCCTCCGTCATGTCTGGCATCTTCCCAGAAGCCTGGAAGCGGGGGGAGGTTAAACCCCTCCTCAAGACACCAACGGCTGACCCAACAGACCTGAAAAACTACCGGCCCATCTCTCTCCTCCTCTTCGCGGCCAAAGTCACCAAGAGACTGGTAAACATCCAACTGACTACCTTTATCGAACAGAACACCATCCTGGACGCCTCCCAGTTTGGATTCCGCAGCAACCACAGCACCTAGACCACCCTCCTCGCAGCCACTGACAACATCCGCATGCTACTCGACCAGGGACACACTGCGGCCCTCATCCAGCTAGACCTCTCCGCAGCCTTCAACACCATTTCACATTGTACGCTCGCAGCCAGACTTAACGACATGGGGATACAAGGAACCGCCCTCGACTGGATCCAATCCTTTCTCTCTGGCTGAACCCAGAGGATCAGACTCCCTCCCTTCCTCTCCGAACCCACCGATATCAACTGCAGAGTACCCGAAGGATCATCGCTTAGCCCCATGCTCTTAAACATCTACATGGCCCCCCTCGCTGCCATCGTCAGAAAGCATGGACTCAGCATTGTATCCTACGCTGACGAAACGCAGCTCATCCTCTCACTCACGAAGAAGCCCAAAGACACTAGACTCTGTTTCTAGGAAGGAATGGAGAACGTGGCAACCTGGATGAAAGACAGCTGTTTGAAGCTCAACTCAGAGAAGACTGAGGTCCTCATCCTCGGACCCTGCACCTCCGCCTGCGACAACACCTGGTGGCCCTCTGCCCTCCTGAACCCACCCACCCCTACAGACCACTCACGAAACCTCAGCATCATCCTTGACTCCTCCCTCTCCATGAACCGCCTGATCAACGCCATTGCCTCCACCAGTTTCAAGTGCCTATGCATCCTCCGCAAGACCTTCAAATGGATCCCCCCTGACTGCAGAAGGACCGTCACCCACGCACTCATAACCAGCAGACTCGACTACGGCAATGTCCTATACGCCAAAATCAACAGAAACCTTCTAAACAAACTCCAAACGATCCAGAACACCGCATCCAGACTCATCCTCGGGACTCCGTGGCATGAACACATGACCCAACACCTACGAGACCTCCACTGGCTCCCCGTCGAGAAGAGGATCACCTTCAAACTCCTCTCCCACGCCTACAAATCCCTCAACAACATCGGCCCCAAATACCTCAACGAGAGAGTATCCTTCCACATACCCAAGAGGAACCTCCGCTCTGCCGACTTCGCCCTGGCAGAGGTACCCCGCATCCGCAGAAACAGAACAGCTGGGAGAGCCTCCTCCTACATCACGGCCAAGACCTGAAACGATCTCCCTGTGAACATCAGACGCTCCCTGACCCTGCACACGTTCAGGAAGGACCTCAATACCTGGCTCTTTGACTGATCCGGAGCTGCTCCCCTCCAGCACCTTGAGACCCTCACAGGTAAGTAGCACGCTTTATAAACTCTTGATTGATTGACTGATTGATTGATTGATTGATTGATTGATTGATTGTTTGATTGATTGATTGATTGATTGATTGATTGATATAAATAAGGCATAAGATCTGGGGGGTTTTCCCATTCCATAAAGGTAAATGTTCTCATAAGATCATTTTCAATCTCCCAAGGCATACATCTGCTTCTCCCTGTCGAAACTAGGCCGGGTGGATAATGGCCAAGATTAGAGCCCTAAAGAAGTGCTTGGCACTGGTTTACAAAGCAGTTAATGGTACGTTCACAGACTACCTCTCAGAGATCTTTCTATCATACCTCCTACTCGCAATCTAATATCTGCAAATCTGCATCTCCTACCTTTATCCAAACTGTCCTCCCCTGCACTCAGGTACTCAGCATTTCATCTTTAAAGACCCACTGCACTGGATCTCACTTTACATCACCATCCGAACTAGTGCTTTCGGCAGTAGCTCAAAATTACTTTCTAACAATAAAGAAGTCCAGATATTTGAAATCAGCCATGGCAGGTCCCTCTCTCAGGCTTCGACCACACTGTTT
The DNA here is from genome assembly GCF_964204655.1 of Triturus cristatus. Lineage (NCBI taxonomy): Eukaryota > Metazoa > Chordata > Amphibia > Caudata > Salamandridae > Triturus > Triturus cristatus. Next base: position 1,074,748,473 of record NC_140591.1, on the reverse strand, counting down.
AAATATGCAAATATTAGCCATCACTTCTGTTTGTACTTTGATACCTAATATCTTGTTTGTTTATGGAGTTAAAGGCACACAAAATTGTGTTGTTTCTTATAAATTTCATAAACGTCAGTTTGTGTAAACCACCTGCTCTCCTAATGTCCTAATGTCCTATGTGACGAAAAGAATGTTTTCCTGTAAACATTTCTGATTAAAATGTTTTCAATTGGGGATGCGCGCGCGGAGGTGGCGACAAGATGACCACAACTTGAGAAGCTCCGATACACCGAGCTTCGGTTTCTGCTGGAGGAGCCATTTTACCGCACCGCTGATGTCCGCAGACAGCTGAAAATGCGTCGGAAACTGCCAGGAGCATATGGGCAAGTTTCCGACTGCTTTCTTCAATGATTAACTCTCTTTTTCCTCCGCTTTGCTATCCCCTCAGAAACGGCGTCCGCCATTTTATGCGCTCCCGATTCAACGCGCATTTAACTTAATGCTTGCCTGATGATTTAAAGTGGAACTTCAACCTCCTGCTGTTCCACCTGTGTTTTGCCAATGGATGCTTCTTAATTGTTTGGAAGGCCTGCTTTCTCCTTGCATTCTGAGGTATTTATTCCTCTGCACTGCGTCAGTAATGCTTTTCCCTCAGTATCATTAACTCTTTGATTGCTGGCCAATTTCACTGCAATGTGACCCATCCGCTTTTTTAATTGTGCGGCAGCTTATTTTGACTGATTAGAGAGCCTGCTTTCTCCTCTGCAATCTGGAAGTGCTTTTTTCTCAGTCGCGTCAGTAATGTTTTTTCTCTCTGCAGCATTTCCTGTTACTGAGTGCATTTTTGCCTCATCACGTTACCAATGTTTGACACACTCCATACATGCCTGACTATTTACGATTTTTCTGGGAGCCTGCTTTATGGTCCACCAATTTAATAAACAGCACTATTCACCTTCTGTACTAATAACTTAAGGATATGGTCGCATGCTGGCTGCTTTTTTTGACAGACGTCTGTTTTTTTTGGTTTGTTCTTTTGATTTGAGCTCTGTGTTTGCCTCTGGCTGTTACATCATGGATCCTCTGCAGTCTCCCAAGCCTCAGGCTGCTATTGGGGTTGTTTCTGGAGGTGGTAAAGATACAACAGCTAATTCTGGCAAGCGTCTCAAGAAAAACCTATGTTCTCCGCCTAAATCACTTCCTCCCCTCACGCTGGAGGATATTATGGAAGAACTACGCCTTATTCGTCCCTTTATGTTCGATACCACTGCTACTCTTCAAAGAATTGAAGAAAAGTGGTCCCGCCTTGATATGAGACTGTCTGACGTCGAACAGAAGATAAGTGACGCACAAGATATCATTCCTAAGGTTGATACCCTCACCACAGAAGTTACTCAACTTAAGAAAACTGCAGATGATTTAGAAAATCGTAATCAGCGCAATAATCTACGCATTTATGGTATTCCAGAGGGTTCCGAAGGTTCCGACATGATCTCTTTCTTGAAAACTCAAGTCTTACAGATAGTTGGCCTTCCTAAATCAATGGACTTTAACATTCAAAGGGCGCACAGATTAGGGCCTAAATCTGCTTCTTCTCCTACAAAACCAAGAGGCATTATTGCATATTTCCTGTTGTATTCTGATCTTATGGCAATACTTAATGCTTCCAAACAACATAAACAATTGCTATGGTCTGGGCATAATCTCTTCTTCAGTCAAGATGTCTCCAAATCGACAGCCAACAGACGAAAATAATTTCTTGATCTCAGACCAGCCCTGAAATCCATGAATGCTCGCTATGGTCTCATACACCCATGCTTCTTTAAAGTGACATATAAAGACAGAACATTTTCCTTCAAGGATCCAGATGACCTTCGGAAATTTATCCAATCTCCCCGAGGAGAACTCATGGAACTTAGCAATTCCTGATTGTCTATTTATTTGTCATATCTGTTTGTTTCTCTCCTTGAAACTTAACATCTGTGGTATGTCGTATCACTTTTCTTGATTGTTCCTTTATTCCATTAATATTTTTCAGATTCCCCTCGTGTTGTCCTGTTATTGAAGATTCATCCCTGCATTATCCTCATGTTTACCGCAGCCGACTTACCCTGTTGTCTTGTTCTTATAGTTTGGTAAGTTTCCTCCTTCTTGTTTCTCTTGTTTATTACTTTCAATTTGGAGTAAATGTCTTTTTTTTTCTCTCCTCCCATTATTGCTTAGCATTATCTCTTCTCGGTGTTTCTTCTCAGTAGAGTGGTCGTCTTGATTAGTGCCATCCCCCCCTCACACTATTGTTTTTTTTTGTGATTGCCACGGCTAAAGCCATTTGGCTTTTTGTCATCTCTTCTTCTCTATCCTCTCCTAGTCACCTTTTTCCCCTCTTTCATCGTCTTTCTGGCAACACTCTTCTTCTCTACTTTTTACCTTATCCCTTTATATCCTTTCTCAATTCATGTTTCTTTGCTGCTTTATGTCCCCATACACGCAGTGGCCACCTATTCTAATAATTCTACCTTTGGTGGTCCATTTTTTCATCCCCTACTTGTCTTCTTACTCTCTACTCTTTTCTGTCTCTAACTTCTCCTTATTCTGGTGCCTATTTCTCACTAAACCTTTAGTATGAATGGTCTTCGTGTTATCTCTTGGAATGTTAAAGGCATTCGGAACCCTGTTAAAAAACAGCGAATCTTATCTCATTTAGCAAGATTGAAATGTCAAATTGCTTTGTTGCAAGAAACGCATCTCAGACTGCAAGATTTGTCTTCACTGCGTAAACAATGGGTAGTAGATATCTTTTGTTCTTCGGCAGTGAATAAAAAGAATGGTGTTGTCATCTTGTTTCATAAGTCATTAAATGTTCAGTTACAAAATGAGTTTCATGATAATAATGGTAGATGGTTATTTTTAAATGCTACTGTTGATAATACTCAATTTTCTTTCTGCAATGTTTATGGCCCTAATGGTATTGATTTAGGGGCATATATATCAAAATCTCCATTTGCGAATCTCAAATAGCGATTTTTTGAGAATCGCTATTTGAGAATTGCAAAACGGGATGTATTTAAAAATTTGCACATATTTTGCGAATTCCTAATATTCCTTAATTGCGATTAGCAAATTGCGAAATCACAATTAAGGAATACCTTCCCATTCATTCCTATGGGCCGGGAGGCCCATAGCAATGAATGGGAAGTCATTCTCAAACTGCGAATCGCAATTTGCTAATCGCAAATTGAGAATAATTTCAAAGGTGCAAGGGTGTCATGATGACACCCTGATGCACCCCTGAAATTAGCATGTGTGCGCATATGGCGCACATACATGCCCTAAGGGCATGTATGTGCGCCACATGGCACTTTGAAAAATGCCAAAAAGTGCATTTTTCAAAGAAATCGCAAATTACCACCAACTTGAAGTTGGTGGTAATTTGCGATTTCTTAAGGAGAAATCGCACAACTTGGGTGCGTGTTACATAGCATTTAAGGAATCGCAATTTGCGATTCCTTAAATGCTTATGCAAAAATAAGAAATCGCAAAATTAGCGATTCCTTAATAATGCATGCTAAAATGGCTCATACATCTCATTTTGCGATTTTGTATTCGCAAATGCTGTTTTTTTGCGAATCGCAGCGTTTGCGAATACAAAATCGTTTGATACATATGCCCCTTAATTTTTTGGAACAAATTTTCTACTCTTCTTTCATCGCACGCAGTTGATGATTTAATTGTAGGTGGTGATTGTAACCAACTCATGGACCCATTTCACTATCACTAACCAAATATGTTCCCAATAAGATGCAAAAATCCTTTTACAAAGCCATCTCCTCTAGAGGTCTAATGGACTCTTGGAGAACCTCTCACCCTGACACTCTAGAATATTCCTTCTTCTCCCCTATTCACAGGTCCCACTCCCGCATTGATTACATTTTTCTTACTCAACATACCTTACAGTTTATGACTAACTCAGAAATAGGCTCTATCCTTATTTCAGATCATGCCCCTGTCATTTTAGATCTAGATTACCCGTCTCCTTCTCCCACATGTCGTAGATTGCGTTTTAATAATTCCCTCCTCTTAGATACCCAATTTATTGAGCAATTTACGTCTTTTATTGAAGAATTTTTCACAACAATCTTCATTCCACCCCACAATTTCATTTTATTTGGGATGCCTTTAAGGCAGCTGCTAGAGGCTTTATTATCACCTTTGTAGCTCAGTAAAAGAAAAGGGCCCTCTCGTAATCTTCCCTTATCCTTAAACAAATTAAAGACCTTGAACGTCAATACTTCACTACAAATTCCTCCGATTATATTATCTTCTCTTATCAAAGCGAAAATCCAATACAATAAACACTCATTGGACTCCACAACTAATATTCTCCTCAAATTCAATGCAAAAATGTATGGTGGGCGGAATAAAGCCGGTAAATCTCTTGCAAACTATCTTAAAATCAAGAAGCAGAAATCCAAAATCATATCTATCACGGATAATCTGGGGAATCGTCATTCTTCAGATGATAAAATTCTTGATTGTTTCGTCCAATATTACTCTTCCCTATATACTCCAGAGTCATTTCCTTCTTCAGCACAGATTAATTCTTTCTTTCAATCTATTCCCAAATCCTCTGACCATTCTATTGATTTTACTTCCCTAGATGCTCATATCACTGACAAAGAAATAATTACTGCCATCACTCAACTACCCAAAGATAAAACACCTGGTCCAGATGGCTTCACAGTTAGATGTTATCTTCATTTTAAACAAATCCTAATACCCCATTTACTTTCTCTGATTAATTATTTTTTCAATAAGGGGCGCTCTGACGGAACCTTTACTCAGGCGATGTTATGCCTGATTCCTAAAAAAGATAAGGATCCCTCACTTTGTAAAAATTATTGACCTATCTCCTTAATCAACACTGATTGTAAAATCTATGCTAAAATTCTTGCCATTCGCATCAACAAAGTTATACTTGATCTCATCAACATCTATCAATCGGGGTTTGTCAAGGGCAGATCAATCACTGACAACTCGAGAACTTTACTCAACATCATTCACCTTGCTTCCAAATTGGAATCTCCAATTGCAGCTATCACTTTAGACGCTGAAAAAACCTTCGATGGGGTTAGTTGGGATTTTATGTTTGGAGCATTGAGATGGCATGGTTTTAGTCCCCACATTATTCAACATATCCAACTGTTATACTCTGCCCCTTCTACCTCCATTTGGGTTAATGGTTCTCAATCTAATTATTTTACGCTGTCCCCTTTCCCCTCTTCTTTTTATTCTTGCTCTAGAGCCTTTTTTGGAAAAGATTAGGCGTTCATCATCTTATACTGGCTTCAAATTTCAGGACATTGACATTAAGTATACCGCTTATGCTGACGATATTCTATTATACATTTCCAAACCTTCTACCTCTTTACCTGCTCTTTTCTCCCTACTACAAGAATAGTCTCTTGTCGCAGGCTATAAACGAAATTTTGATAAATCTGATGTTTTACTTTTAAATAAATTTTGCCTCTCTCATATGTTTCGTGGTTCCGGTTTTGAATGGAATTCTACCAGCATCAAATGTCTAGGTGTACTTTACACAAGCACAATCAGAGAAACTATCAAGGTTAACCACGCAGACATACTGAAAAAGTTATCCACACTTATTGGAAGCTGGTCTCCTCTTTTCCTTTCCTGGTGGGGTAGACTTGCTTCTATTAAGATGATGCTCCTCCCCATAGTCAACTTTTATCTTTCAATGCTCACCATCTCTCTTCCGCTCTCTTTCTTCAGAACTATTAACCGCATCTTAATAAAATTTTTATGGAATAATCGCAAACCTAGGATTTCTCTTTCCCGTCTTCAACAACCCAAAGACCTTGGTGGGGTAAACTTTCCAAATCTTATTCGCTATCATTCAGCTTTTACGTTAAAAAAAATCTGGCCTTTCTTATCGTGTTCTTCCTGTCCTCCTTCAACAACTTGGAGCTCAATTGAGCTTGCACAAATTTCGCCCTTTTTGTTTCTTACAGCTACTTGCTTATCCCAACCCCCAAAGTGCTTCATTACTCCCATACTCAAGTTCTCCAAAACACTTACCCAGTCATTGTCTCGTTTTTTCACCTCACATATTGACTCCTATCATCAAACCCCGATCTGGTACAATAAGCTTGTTAAAGTTAATAATAAAGCACTATTTTGGAAGGAATGGATTGATAAAGGTATTATCACTTACAACCATTTACTCAAAGACAACTCCACGAGGGAATTCTCAGGCATTTGCAACTCCTTTCATATTTCAAATGCACACTCCTCCCAATACCTCTTATTGTCAAACACACTAGCCTCAATTTTTTCTCAATACAATCCTTCATCCACCAACACTCCGTCCCTTGTCCCTCCACCAGATTTCTCCATTCCCCTTAAAGCTGCTGCTATCTATAAACTACTTTCCCACCCATTAGTTGGAAGGTCTAAATCCACGACAGAACTCTTATGGGAGAGGGACCTAGCTCAGGAATTCTCTTTTCAAGTTTGGGATTCTATATGGTCCAAAATACATACCGACTTCCGCTCTGCAAGCACTACTCAGACGTTATATTTTTTTTACAATATACTTTTCCTCAGTCCTTCCGATCTCCATAAATTTAAAATGCTTGACTCCAAGAAATGTTGGTCATGCCCGCACGTTGATAGTGATCTTCTTCATATGTTTTTTCACTGCCCATCAGTTAAATCCCTATGGTCTCGAATCTGGTCCAAACTAAATGATATTTTAAACACTAATTTCCCATTTGAAATTGTACATGTATTTATGGGTGGGTAATCACCTCTTTGGAACGTTTCATGTAATGTACGCAAGTTTATAGACCTGTATATTGCTATTTCTTTTCAGATTATTACAACCAACTGGAAGGACACCTCAAATATGTCATATACTGCCTGGTGGAACCTGTTATGTCATCATCATAGACTTGACCGTGCTTTTGCCACCTCTGTACCTTTATTGATCATAAAGGACCTTTTATGGGTACCCTTAACTGATTTTCTCTCCAGACATATCTGGATATTTTTTTTCTTTTCTCTCACAATTATCTTTCTTCTTTATAAATCAGTAACTCCCTTCTTCTTGTGTTCTATCCATTTATTTAGTCTGTTGCCTTTTTCTTTTTCCCCTCTCTCTCTCCCCTCCTCTCTTTTCTGTCTCTCTTCTTTTTTCCTTTCCTTTCCCCCTTTAAAATCAAAAAACCTTAAAAGCTCTTTGTCCGAGGTATAGTTCATATTTCCCTTTTTGGGATAGTTATATATACATGATTTTTAATAATACCATTTCAGTCTTCTTTCAATGCCATATTTTTCTTGTACTGATGTTTTACTATGTTTATCATATTCAATAAAGCTTTTCAAACTAAAAAAATAATAATAATTTCAATTGCAGCAATTAAATACATTCCGCAAATTGTGCATATTTTCAGAGAGTTGCCATTTATTAGTTTGGTTTATTCACATACATTAACAACGTTCTCACGCTCAGAATTTGCACCTGTTTTCCCAACTCGATTACTCTAGGTTCAAATTGGATACAGCATGCTCGTGTAGAACTTGTGTAATTAAATATTGTTCATGGAATTCAATTTTACTCTTAAGTACAATTTTATTTCCTTTAAAGGGTTTTCCATTTTACATAAACCTTGTGAAAATTGGACTGCACTTTCCACTCTTACATCATTTTTGGCTAAACTAGAAATGCAGATATTTGCAGTATACAAACTGCTGAGTACATATCTCTAAAAGTAAGACTGCGGGTGCTCCCTTTATTTTCGATTTATTTCCCTGACAACCCCTCTGATGCTCCGCAATGACTGCCCACTGAAGTAATCTGTTTTCAAAGTATGTGTATTCGGGAGTTTTTATAATACAGACATTGAGCGCCCAGTTGTGGATAGGCACACAATTGTGCTTATGGCTTTCTGATTCTTGAGTGTTCCGTGCATGTTCAGATGTCTTTTTTAGCCATAAGTCATAAAGTTGGGACACAGACCTGCACTGGACATTCCTCAGTTAAGGCCACTGGACACCAGAGCCGGACTGGGAATGAAACCGGCCCTGGCAAAGAGCTCGGTCAGCCCCCGCAGAGGTGGGAAGGTGGGGGGGGGGGGCTTGCTAGTGATGCTATGCTGCAAAATCGCCCCACCTGGGGTCTAAAACTGCCCCCCACCCTGGTGGCTTCAAACGGGAAACGCTGCTATGGCCAGTCCGGCCCTGCTGGACACACGACTGTCTAGTAGAGCTTCCGTTACACTTTTTCCAGGAGCATAAAACTACCTTGATCAACAAGGCAGCTCCCTCTCCATGTGCATTGCTACTCAGTGGCATAACGTAAAATAATGAACCCCTTTTCAGAACGTGAAGAGGGGCCCCTAAGTCTCCCATATCTCACAGATATTCATTGGCATTGGACAGAGTTCCCAAACCCTTGAAAGGTTAGGAGGGTCACTAAAGGGTCTTCCAGCCCCCAAGCACCACAGGGGCTGCTGAGGCCTGCATTACATCCTGGATGCTACTGGTATTTCATTTTTTGAAACTCTAGTTGTAAATTTGGTATGGACAATGTGAGACTCAGGTCAAGGGAAGACCATGAATTTACCATTCGTCCATTGATTTCACTTGGCTTAATAATTCTACAACTGTGAGGCAGCCTGTGTAAGAAAATTAGTTTTTGCTTGGGGAGGATCCAAGTAATAAATCACATCATCCTGTGAGGTCAAACATACAGATTCAATATTTTAAGCCTGGGCTCAACTCCTGGTAGCTCTGAAACAGAGCAGACAGCCCTAACTTAGTGAATTATTAAAAATATTTAACAACATTAAACCTGTCAAAAAGTTAAAACACAACACAATACACTTCCAACATCAATTTCTAAATCATAAGCAAAATGTAATGTGAAAAATGGCACCCAAAAAACTAAACTCCAATACAATAATGGGGCCTGGAAATATGGCTTTTTAAAATGTTTTTGGGCAAAAAACGGCAAGAAAAGCAGCAATCAGAAATCACTGTTTGTGGCTGACCGCAACCTGGGCCCAACTTCAGGCTGCCTGTGATGTAGAACAGGTCAGCTACACCAAGCAGGTCATCCCGATCAAAGTTCTTTCCTTCTGACAATTGTTTTATGGAAGTCAAGGTTAAAGACTTATCCACCGAAGTCCCTTCAAATCCCGATAACCACTTGAGAGGTCTAACTGTATCCATTGGTTTTGACTAGAAAAACTCCAAGTGGGAAAATGACATTTTCATGGCCGCCTTTGTTGTCTTGTTGGACACATACTTTTCAAACTTTCACCCAGTCAATATTTCTACTTTCGGACTTGGGGCCTGATTTAAATCTTGGCGGATGCGTGCAGACCGTTCCGCCGTCAGAACTGTACTCCCTCCTGATTTATATTTGGAGGTATGACAGATGAAAGTCCATCAGGGCCACATCATCACCATAGTGTGCACACACCTCCAGCAAAGGAGTAAGAGCCAGAACACTGCTGACTATACGATTACATGCAGAACTCCACCCTCCCAGTCACGATGTTTCTTTCCGTCAGCGTTCCCATGGCTGCTAAACCTCCACACCTGAACTGGTGGTTTCCAGTCAATAAAGGGACTAAGCTACCATTATAATCTTTTTGTACTTTTTGAGTCACAATGAACCTGCTTTTGGAAGGTGCTGCGTACCTGCTCCTGGATCTGGTTGGCAACCCACCACGTTGGTGCTGTCATAGGAGGTATTTTTATATAAATGTATGTAATGTTAGAAATTGTCATAATCTTGGTTGTAAATATATGAAATGCACTTTGCTGATTGATCAGCAAATCTCCACCTGAACAAGCAAAAATGACGTCGCAATCATGATGTCTATCTAACTGAGAAATGTGTCATGTACAAATGAACCTTTCATTACATTTGATGTGCCTAATGTTCAGACACACTCTGGATATATCAAAGTAAGCTAAATTATGTACGTGGTATCATTGCCTATCATCATGACGGTAGCACACGGCAAATATCAATTTTACGTGACAACATGACAACATTACCTCACCGCTCTTATAATATTTACATTAAAGAATCTCTAAGGTTTGTGAGTCTCCTACAATTGTAAGTGTATGTCCCATACACCTGATGTAAAATTTGCTCCACCGAATATCCCATAAACAATAGATTAAAACAATTTTATGCACATTAGTAAGGGTGTAGCTCATTGTAAGTTAGATATTGTTGTCTATATTATAATTTCATTGTCCCTTCTGAGGCTTAATCACAATAAATGCTCTCCATAATTTCTCCTGTCATCTCAACCGGCCTATCAAATGCTAGTGATGTTGTCCCTTAACATATGCATTCCTAGTGTAAAATATAATCGTACAATAATGTGCCTTACACCTATGATCAAGATTTACACTAACATGTTCAGAAAAGGTGGATATCAATGTAGGCAGGGCACTTGCTGTGGGAACTGCATGAGTAATGTAAAATAGTAGGTATTAGACATAGCATTGGAGGATGGGTTAAGGCAAGGATGTCAATATGTAAGAATAAAGGTGCCATCAAATGATGTGCTCTAAAGGACATAGGAACCTAAATTTAAAAATAAAATATGCACGATCACCTTACACATCGAATAATATGATTTGTCGTCTCTACTTGCAAATGTATTAAAAACAAATACATCTGATTATTGTGATTTATGTGCCCTAGAATAGTACACAAGTTAGCTGGAATAAAAAAGTATTACATAATAAGATAGCTCTCTCAGTTCGAAATGTAATAATTCAAACAAAGACATATCTGAAATCATAAAGCAAACTATATCGACTCAGACCTAAACTGTGTCTCAGACTCCAATTTAAGAATCTTGCCTCCAAAGTCAATGGCACACAAATGACCTCCTGCAAAAGAAGAACATTATGATGAAATCAAGGCACCTCCATTTACCAATCAGGAGGAGGGGTGGGCCTTTTCTTTAGGGTTTTGGGAGGAGTATGGGTGGTTGGGGAACGAGTAGCAAGGTTGGATGTGGTGGGTGTAGGACGTGTTCATAAAGTAGAGGGTGTAGGACCAGTTGCAGTGGTGCTATGTGTTTGTTGTTGTGCAGGTGAATGTATGTTTGAAGTTATATGATGATGTGTGTTTGTCCGTTTGGTTGTGTGTTTTCTTTGCTATAATATGGGTGTAGTTTTTGAGTGTGATTATCGTGTTGGTGTTGTGAATGTTGTGGCTTTGGAAGTGTACTACAGTGGTGTTTGTTTGGCTGATGGTGTGTGCTTGTCTGTAGGTTTGTGCTTTGGTGGTGTTTGTTTTGCTGAAGTTGTGTGCTTGTCTGTGAGTTTGGTTGTCTGCGGTGTTTGTTTTGATGATGTTGAATGCTTGTATGTGACTTTGTGTTTCTGTTGTTTTGCACTGGTCGAACACAGAGAGTCAGACATAGATCCCTTGCTCACTTTGCCAATGGATTCATGCTAACCTGGCTGATGAGGGAGGTTACCCTTAAACCGGTCTCTGGATACTTGTTTCTGGTCCAGGGAAGACCTGGCTTGGCAGTTTGGGCTGGTCTGTCCCCATGAGGAAAGGTTCAAGACTGATTTGCATATGGCTGGGTAGGGACCGGGGCCTCGAAGTGAGCTAAAGAATGATGATAGATTCACCCAGATATGTGAATAGGGGTGAGTGTCTGAAAAGTTTCAGCTGTCCGTCTATCATCTCCTTGTGTTTACTTTGTTCACCCTAAGTTGGCATGGTATGCCCAGACGTGGGTCCCTTCCTCACTTTTGCCACTGGATTCTAGCTGGCCTGGCTGAAGCAAGGTGTTATCCTGAAACCGGTTCCAGAATGTTTGTTTTTGGTCCAGGGAAGACCTGGCTTGCAAGTCAAGTTTTTTTAAACAGACTTCATACTAATTTAGCCCAAATGAGCCTTCTGATGACAACCACCGTTCTACAGAGATCAGCTGCAGAGTGCCTCAGGGCTCCTCCCTCAGCCCCACTCTCTTCAACATCTACATGGCTTCGCTCAAAGCTATCATCAGAAACAATGGACTCAACATCTTCTCCTACGCCAGCCACACCCAGCAGATTTTCTCCCTCACCAGCAAACCCACAGTTGCCAGGAATAACTTCCACAGTGGGACGAAAGCTGTTGCCACATGGATGAAGAGCAGTTGCCTCAAGTTCAACTCAGAGAAGACTAAGGTTTTCATCCTGGGCTCCACCACCTCCACCTGTGATGACTCCTGGTGGCCGGCAGCACTTGGAAACCCCCTCCACACCCACAGACCATGCACAAAACCTCGGCATCATCCTGGACTCCTCGCTCACCATGAACTGCCAGATCAACGACTTTTCATCAGCCTGCTTCTGTACGTTACAACTGCTCCGAAAGAGTTTCAAGAGGATCCCCACAAAGTCCATAAATACGGTCACTCATGCACTCATCAGCAGCAGAATCGACTACGACAATGCACTCTACGCTGGAATCACCGAGAAACTTCTCTAGAAACTGCAGAACATTCAAAACTCATCCCCTAGACTCATCCTCAACATACCCCGCCACATCATTGGCCACCTGAGAGACCTCCACTGGCTCCCAGGCAACAAAAGAATTACCTTCAAGCTCCTCATACATGCCTTCAAACTCCTACACGACGTGGGACCTGCGTACCTTAACCACCGCCTCGCACTCCACACGAGACCAGAGACCTCCGCTCTTCCAGGCTGGCCCTAGCCACTGTTCCAAGGATCCGCAAGACCACAGCCGAAGGAAGATCCTTCTCCTACCTTGCAGCAACGGTCTGGAACAACCATGCTTCTCCACCTCTGGCAATCCCCATCACTGCCTCAATTCAGGAAGGACCTCAATACCTGGCTCTTCTACTGAACCACAGCGCCTTCGCCGGATCAACATTCCCCCCCAGTGCCTTGAGACCCTTACATGTGAGGAGTCGCGCTTTACAAGACACTTGATTGATTGATTGATTGAGTGTGCATTCATTTTTCTTATTTTGGTCCTCAGGAAAGCCACACTAACCTTAAGAGGCATGAAAAATGATGGCTGAAACATGTTGACCCCACTTAGGATAAGTGTGATCAACTAAATATCCCACATTGATCCACCATTGATTTTAACATTAACTGAAACTTCCACTATTAAAAATTCACGAATTGTGATTGGAAATCTCGAGCCAATTTTAATATCATCCTTCACTAATACACATATAGTCACAGATCACCCAAAAAAACATCATCGCTGTAATCAGGCGTCATGGCACACCCTGGAAGCATTCGGCGACCAGGGTGGGACCCAATAATGATGCATGCCACCTACTAGGTAGGTGAGTGAGGGTTCTTTTAAAACACCCTGTGGGTTCCGAGGCACCGTAGCCTTGAAGCTTATGGGAAATTGGACCTGGAACATTAGTAAAATAGGTAGAAAACGTATTCTTTTTTTGTTATAGTATTAATTGGCTGGGAATTCCAACAGGTCTTTATTCACGCTTCTCTCTCTCTCTCAATTTTTTGAATAGTTTTTTTAGATGTACACCAGATACTGTGTTCAGGAGAAGTGGTTGTTTGTACATCTCCGAATTCACATGTACCCATATTGGCATGTGTTTCAAATGGTGTTTTGCAAAATATCTTCTTTGGTACACACTTGCTCACATTTGAAAGGCACAAACACCGAGATATTCAATTGGTAATAACAATGTTTTACTATTCTGTATTTCCTATGTGTCTCCTGATGATCCGAATGATACCCCACTTGTGGTGCTGGGCCTTGCGCCTGTGACACAAAATACTCCAAAATGTGACCTAAGAGACATGACATTGCACCCATCAGAATCCATGTTTATTTTCCCATATGGCTAGCTGTAGATTTTGGGCCCCAGCTCAGCTGGCACCTAGGTAAACCTAAGAAACCAGCACATCTATGAAAACTAGACACCTGAGGGAGTCCTGGATGGGAAGACTTTCATGGCTCCTACCTTGTGTTTTTTACCCAGAAGAACTTGTAAATCTCAAACTTTCACTAAAAAAGCATATTTTCTTGGATTTATGTGAGGAAAACTCCTGAAATCTGCAGAGAACCACAAATTCCCTACCACCTAGCATTCCCTCAAGTCTCTTGAAATGGTGCCTCAATTGTGTGGGTAGACCAACTGCCTGGGACACGAAAGGGGCACAAAACGTAACACAGACACAACACATTTTTCCACTGAAAAACAAAGCATTTTTGCAATGTGGGTAACTGTGGAATTCGGGCCGCAGCTCAGGGGGCACCCAGGGAAACTTACCAGACCAGAAGATTTTTGAAAACTAGACAACAGTGGACTCCAGGGTGGGTGACTTGAGTGGCTCGGCAGTTTCTTTTGCCTAGATCCCCTTGCAAATTTCAAACTTTGCCTAGAAAAAACACATTTTCCTTGCATTTCTGTGTGGAGAAAACTCCTGGAATCTGCTGGGAGCCACAAATGTCCTACCACCCAGCATTTCCCCATGTCTTCTGAGACAAACGGTGCCTCACTTGTGTGGGTGGGCAAAGTGTGTGTGATAGGAAAGGGCACCAGGTGTAGCATAGACACCATATTTTCCCACTGAAAAACAATGTGTTTTTTGCAATGTGGGTGGCTGTGGATTTTGGGCCACTTATCAGCCGGCACCTACGGAAAGGTACGAAACCAGCACAATTCAGAAAACTACACACCCGGAGAGTCCAGGGTGGGGTGACTTGTGTGGCTCTCACCCGTTGTTGTACCCAGAATCATGGGCAAAGCTCAAACTTTGCCTAAAAAAACATGTTGTGCTTGCATTCATGTGAGGAAAAGGCCTGGAATCTGCAGGCAGCCACATATTCCCTACCACCCAGCATTTCCCTAAGTCTCCTAAGAAAAATGGTCCTTCACTTGTGTGAGTAGGTAAAGTGCCTGCAACAGGAAAGGGCAACAAACACAAAATAGCTACATCACATTTTCATATTTTCCCACTGAACAATGATGTGTTTTTTGGGGTGTGGGTAACTGTGGATTTTGGGCCCCAGCTGAGCCGGCACCGAGGGAAACCTACCAAACCAGCAAAAAAAATTGAATTCGAGGCCCGGGGGAGTCCAGGGTGGGTAAACATACCTCTCACCCAGTTGTTTTACCCAGAATCCTGTGCAAAACTCAAACTCAGCCTGACAAAAACACATTTTCCTTGAATTTATGTGAGGAAAATGCCTGGAATCTGTAGGCAGCCACACATTTCCTACCACCCAGCATTCCCTGAAGTCTCCTAAGAAAAATGGTGCCTCACTTGTGTGGTAGGTCAAGTGCCTGCGTCATGAAAGGGCCCCAACCACAGCGTAGACACATCACATTTTTCCAGTGAAAAACAATGTGTTTTTTTGCAATGTGGATAGCTGTGGATTTTGGGCCCCAGATCAGCTGGGACCTAGAGAAACCTATCAAACCATCCCTTTTTTAAAAACTAGACAACGGGGAGAGTACGTGGTGGGGTGACCCGTTTGGCTCTCTCCAGGTTTTTTTACCCAGAATCCCGTTCAAACCTCAAACTTTGCCAAAAAAATACATTTCCCTTGGTTTTCTGTGAGGAGAAAACTCCTGGAATCTGCAGGGAGACACAAATGTCCTATCACCCAGCATTTCCCCAAGTCTTCTGGGAACAACAGTACCTCACGTGTGTGGGTAGACCAAGGAAATGAGTGGCTCTATAATAAAAAAAAGCTTAAAACACAGAACAAATGATAAAATATCAATCAAAAGACACTGATGTTCTCCCAAAATTAGGCATGAAAAAGGCCAAACAAGACAACATCAGATGGAAGCAAACCTTACTTCAGGAGCAGATCCCCCATCACATACATAAACGTATTCCCCAGGTACTCAGGGGTTACCATTCACCCTGAGTCCCAACCATTCAAAAAAGACCAAAAAACAAAACAGTCTACTCTCAAGAGGGAGGGTGGAATGCAAAAATAATGTGGCCTGCAAGGAGAGTGACACTTATCCAAGGGGATGCTCCCATACAAAATCCTTGCTGTATACTGGGCTTCCATCACCCCCATATGGCAGCCTAAAAATGCCCAATCTACCTCACCCCCACAGAGGACTAATTGGTCTAAAAATGACAGATCTGCCCTCGGACGGTGTAATTCGAATAATAAAATGGTCCCAAAGGGAGCGGCCTTTCTACATACTGTCCCTGGTGTCTAGTGGGCTTTCACCCACCCAGAGGGTAGATCGGCCTAAAACCAGCAGATCTGCCATCAGGGGCGGGCAGAATACAAAAAAACATTGGCCAAAGGGAGCGACCCTTGCCCAAAGAGTCGTTCCCCTTCCAAACATAATCCTAGGTGTCTAGTGGGCTTACAACCTTATCAGAGGGCAGATCGGCCTAAAAAAGTCCAATCCACCCTCAAGCTGGAATAAAAACAAATATGGCTTTCAAGGCGAGTAATCTTTTCCCAAGGTGTCATTCCCTGTCAAAACTTAATTCCCTGGTGTCTAGTGGGCTTCCGTCCCTCCCAGAGGGCAGATCAATGGCCAATCTGCCCTCAGGTGGGATGGAATTAAAATAAAATGGCCACCAAGGGGAGCTACTCACACCCAAGATGTTTCTCTGCTTCTACACATATTCCTTGATGTCGAGTGGGCTTATTGCCCCCAGACTGGCCTAAAACGGGCTCATCTGCCCTTCAGGGGGCAGGGGGCGGGTTAGAATACCCAAAACAAATTATCCCACAAGGAGAGCGACTCTTACCCAAGAGGTCGCTCCCCAGAATCATTAAAATATTCAAATACTGGCTTCTAGTGGGTCAAGCCTGAAACTATATCAGACAAAGACCTTCCAAAATGGGACACCTTTACAACGATGTCCCTCCAAAGCTCAGGAGGTTGCAAGTCCCAGCTTTCAAGACTTACTGGGACAGTTCCTTTTAGGCTCTTTAAAGGCTTCCATGACATTAGGGTCTGCATTTAGGGACCAAGACAAATCCAGCAAAGGCCACCAGCAAGATCCTGTCCAGTTCCAGTTGTAACTGTTTCATTGGACTCTTCAGGAAAAAAGCCTCTTGCTGCTTGTTATGTCCCTGTAGCCACAGAAGAAGGTCAGCCAACTGACAGTCGGTGTTCACCTTTTAGGCCTAGGTACTTGTGTCCGATAAAACAAACTTGGCTCTGTTCGATGGGGCCTTTTGTGTCTTGCACTAGCTGGCAGTCCTATATAAAGTGTTGTGGTGAATGGCGTATAATCCAGAATTGTTTTTAAAAAAATCACAAACACAATACGTGATCTTGCTCTGTTCCTAAAACAATGAATTTCTTTTGGCTGCTGCCTTTTTCAGACTCACATGGGTCCCATCCTCCAGCGTTTATGGCTGAGAAAGAAACCTATAGGACCTCAGTTGCTAGTAACTAAAATAGCTTTTTGCTTTGTTTCCTTTCAGCAAAACCAAAGCACCTGATTTACTACCGATTTGAGACTAGTTGACTAAGATAACACATGGTCACATTATTGTGGTATACAAGATAAAAAACTGTACCAACATAGCCACCTATAACTTTGCAGTGCTAGGGCACTGCATCTGGAACAGAGCAGCAGTTATACAAATAAAATGTACTCTGTTTATCAACATCATATGGATGAAAGGCAACTTTGCCATGATTTGAAAGCATGAACAGAAGGAGAATTCAGAGGGCATATTGCACACATTCTCCCAAAATTGGAGAGTTAACGTTTTAGCCCAGGTTCACTTTCCGAGTGCAATTTGGCCAAGCAAAATAGGCTGCAGCTGTATGCAAACTGCTTTCAGAAATACACATTTCCTTAACAAAATGTTAGTGCCCAGACAATGGAAAGTGAGTGGTATCTTGTCGGAATGGTGGTGTCACTATATCAAATTGATCAAATGCCTTTGCCCTTGATTCTGCTCCATATTAGAGAATGAAGTTCATGGGGGAAAAGTGGTTGTAGTCATGCAAAATGTACTCTGGACCTGAGGTTGCCCACTTTTAGAGACCCTTCACAAAGGATATCATATGAGGGGCATACAGAGTCCTAGGACCATGCCAGTAACCTCCTACTCCAAACACTCAAGACAGTCAGAGACTATATTCCCCTGGAGAGGGGCATTAGGACTTTGGCCATGGTTCAGTTCCAAAAGGCAACCAGATGCATCCTTCTGTAGGCATTGCCATTGTTGTACTTATGCATTTGTAACCTGCAGTCTGCCCTTGAAGGAGCCACTTAATGCATAGATGAGCTTGAGTGTAGTCTGAAAATTCACCAATTCTTGTGTGGACTCTCAGTGTCCCCTCAAGGGCAGCTGTTGCATTTTATGGTCTATTTTGTGGCTAGTGCACTTCTAATAATGAGGCATTGTTGGCTTTTTGAATGTAGGGTCGAGTATGCTAACCTATTGCACACATTGGGCCTGATTACAAGCTCCTCATAATATTCAGACCCATGGGTAAATGTCTGTTTACACATAGGTCAGAATTAAGATTTTGGTTTACTTTAACGCATTCAATGATTATCGGATGCATAAAATAACTCAACATTCATACAGTATTTACTGTATCATGCAGATTTTGATGTCTTAAATACCCAAATCTTCATGTTATTCCCCATGAACACATAATAGGTGCTATTTATCGCACCCAGAAAATAACATACCCCATAGAATCGTTATTTATCAGGGGTGATAAATAACGCCTCAACTCGTAATCAGGCCCAAAGCAGTTGATGTTCAACAGCAGGGCTGGATTGGTCATAAAGGATGCAGGGAAAACCTCCAATTGGCTGATGACCAGGGGTTACAGTTAGAGGTGGATGGATGGAAGGCTCATCAGTTGTTGATCTTGCAAACAACCCCAATAGAATGCATTTATTTTCTAGTGGACATGAATGTATCCCCAAATCCTATTGGAGCCGGTCACTCTCACTTGCTACAGTTCACTTAGTAGAATATGGGGCTGGTATGAATACAGGTTCAGGGCTGCTTATAGCTTCCAGTCCGCCCCTGCTCACCAGCATAAATGGGGTGTGCAATCTGACCCTAGAAGTTGGCAGCCTACTTTTAACTATCTGAGCCATCTTGCAAAATTATTAGGAAAAATGTGCTTCATGCTATATAACATTTGCTTTGGTTGTAATCGTGTTCTGTAGTTGTGCATGGAGCGGGACCATGCAATCCTTTTTGGATGACTACAAAAGTAATAGTCTGCTGAATCTAGAAATGTGGAGGATAAGGGAGGAAAGGTAACAAGAAAAACCCAGGATGTCATAATGTGCCGATGAGAAAGTGGATTATTGGTTGAAGTAGAAAGTATTGTATCACAAATTATTTAAACAGGGGGTCCTGGGGAAGATATATCTAGAGACCAAACAGTGTTCTATCCCTAAACTAAACCTCACTTAACAAACAAAACACCGTTGGTCTAGAAAACAAAAAATTGGACAGCAATAAACTGAAAATGTTTTGGTCAAAAAGGTCCCTTAAAAAAGGGCACAGAATCACATCAGCCCACCATAGTGGCAAAGTTCATCATCTGGGATCTCCTCTTAACTGCAAATACTAGTGCAGCTAAGGGCTACACCCTTCTCAACAAGGGAAGAGAGCTCAAGATGTCTTGATCAGTGGCCTAGAGTGGAGTCCACTGTGATCCCAGGAATGATGATATATGATTCTGATTTAAGAGGGGTGATGATGATAATTGCAGTGCATGTAAATGAGTGTGAAAAGCAGTGAAATTTAAAATTGACTACCAGGAAACTATACAATTTTAATAGAGCGCTATCCTAGTGTCAAACATAAAAACAGTGCGTATACAGTTTGAAAAAATAACTGTAAGAAATCCACAAGGATGACAGGTCTACATGTTTCAGCCTATGGATTCTCTAATCAGGGCTTTCATCAGGACCTAAACAGATGGAATCGCTACTGCAATGTAGTGCATTAAATGTGTGAAAACTAAATACAAAGTCTCAAAAGAAAGTGGCTGGTTCAGTACAACCAGTCCAACGGTGTTTTGTTTGTTAAGTGAAGTAGAAAGTAGCCCTCTTCAAGTAATAATGGCACTATTCCTTACTAGGTCCAGTTATGTCTCAATAATTTATGTCTCAATAATTTAAAACTGAGTTCAATCCTTGGTAGCTGTAGCACAGAGCAGACACACTTAACTTAGGAGAAAAGTGCAAAGCTTTTTCAGTACTGAAACTGTTATGCAAAAAACACAACACAATAAAAATCACACTCCAGATTATAAACATAGAGAACATTGTAATGGGCAAACAGACACCAAAATGACAAAAATGGCATGTGTGGAACCAGGGATATGACTTTTCAAAGGTTTAGAGGTTTCTAGTGCCATAAAGCACGGGTCTCTGGGAGTACTAGACCAGGTCAAAGTCAAAGGTTAAGGCCAGCCATGATGGAGTGTGGGTTGAATTCAGGGACCAGGTTTGGTCCAGAGAAAAATTTACCTTCTGACCTCGTTTTTTTTCTTGGGGAAAATCTTTGTCAACGTGGCCATTGGCAGGTTGAAGTGCCTGCTGGATCCAAAGAGAAATTTGTTGATGGTGATCAGCTGCAGTGCAGGACCTCAGCATTGGCGAGATGTTTGAGGCTCTCAACATCGATGTCAGGAGAACTATGAGCTGGTGAAGTCTGAAGATTAGGATCAGGAAGGTGTCTGCGCAGGCAGGTGCTACTCAGTGTTGGTCCTGGGGACGTCCTCTTCATTTGGACTTAGAAACATTTTGGGAAGTCAGGATCCTTTCAGCGGTGCAAACCACATACTGAGTCCAACTGGCAGTTCAACGTCAACATCTTAAGCTCAGTGGTGGTCCGGTGGTAACCACTGGTTTTTGGCAAAAATCCATGAAAAACTTTCTAAGTCCCAGCTTTTAGGGTTAGGGAGGAGGAGTACACTCTGAGATTCATCCAAGGGCCACAGGACCTTAGGGACACCACTTGGTCCAGGGCAGGTCCAGTTCGAACTGGACAGCTGGGCTCTTCAGGAAGGTGGGATTCTTGTAGCTTTTGTGTACCTGTAGCTTAACAAGCAGTCAGCCAACTCACTGTTGGAGTCCACTTCTCAGTCCTGGGAAAAGTGGAAGCAGGTCAAGCCCTTGGGGTCTCTCTCTCCACAGGTTCAACATCTAGTGCATTCCTTTTTCTGTGTTCCACAGATCCAGAGATGCTTTGAAGAAGCTACCCAGGGGTACCAATTTGATGCCTGGCACTAGCTTCTGGGTGTGGAAAACTCCCTAGCCAACAGAGAAAAAGTTCCCAGGGGCACACCTTCCTACTTTCTTATTCATTTCCTGGGGGGGCTTAAACAATCAGTGCTCTGATCTGCCAAAATGTTACATGGCAGAATCTATTTTGTCTTGGTCATAGGAACTCCACCTACAAACCAGTTATGGAACAGGTTTTCCCTGCACTAGGATTGGTGCCACTCTGGCTACTTAGTCAATGGCATGTATGAGTCACATCTGCCTGTGACAAGGGATGCCCCTTTGAAGCTTGTGCAGTTGGTGGGCACATTCCCCTGGGCATCCTGTCAGGGGGAGGTCACACCCCCCTCCCGGACAAGACCTTTTTGTTCCCCTTCCTGGGAGCCATTCGTACCTCCCAGCAGGTTCTTAGGTGTAAGTTAGGGATTAACTCTGAAAAGCCTACTAAATTCTTAGGGAAGAAAACGCCAACTTTCTAAAAATTTTATTTTAAAAATAGAAATTGGAAATCCAACTTGACTATTAGATTAGATATTGAATCATGGTACTTGAACAATAGTAGTTATGCAATATAAGGTGTATTACTGTAAACCATTGCTTTTCTATGGGAAAGCCAACATGGCCAGTGTTAAAAAACAACTATGGAGATTTTTCAATGCTAGTACATTAATAAAGATGCCCTACTATTTAAATACCACAAACCTGCCTTATGGAAATTCAGGGCCTAAAATGGGTGACTTGTAAGTATTAGAAAGGCAGGTATAGGCCTGTTAAAAGAGTGGTTTTAACAAGTCAAAATGGCATTTTTAAAACTGTCAGGCTAGGCTGCTGTGGCAAGCCTAGAGTCATGTTATACTTGGTCACTTTAGTGGTGGCACAATAAGTACTGCAGTCCACTAGTGCCATTTAACTTACAGGCCCTGGGTACACAAAGTGCCACGTACCAGGGACATGCAGGTAAGTTAATTACACCAATTAGAGACTATCCAATTGAACACATGTTACACATGTTTTAGGGGTCAGAGCACATGCAGTGGGGGTGGTTAACAGGGCTCAGTGCAACAGACCCAAAAACCCAGCAGCATCAGTCCAAAAATTGGGGGACGTGATCATGTAAAAAGTGCCCTTTTCTTACACTGTTTGAGTGTGACAATCAGACTGTAATTGCAGTAGACACATTCACAGAATTTCCCGCACCAGAAAATTGATTGTATCACAATTATAAAACTTACAAAGTCTGTAGTGATAAAAAAGACAAAATAAAATAAGTGTAAATTCATTACTGGATGCTAGAGAGAAATCATACCAACCTAAATACTCACATCCAATGGTGAAATAATGTTATTCCAGGTGAAGGAATAGGAAACACCCATCCACTGTATGATCGATGGCTGTGGTTCTGCCGCGTCCCACCCTCTGAAGAGGAAGCGGTGTACATGCCAGGAACCACGGAGGTGTGGAGTGCGACAAGAAGAGCCTATCAACTGCTCTTCCCGGCGACCTTTCATGAAGACCTCATTCTGAGAGAGCTGATTCATTACACAGCTTTTCAGGGACAAATGGGCTCTGTCTTTCAGAAATTTGAGCAGCTCCTGACATGTTTGCTGTTGAATAGTATGAATGCTGGTGTGATGAAGCTAACGTCAATGGGAGTTGTGAAGAAAGGACTGCTAATAAAAATAACTTTCTGAATAAAAAATGAAGTCATATAAGTGAAAATATGTTCACTTACTTCCCCACTAGGAGTGCATAGGTATTGCGGGGAAGATTTACAAGCCCCTTGCGACACTTTTACGCCGCTGTTGCGTCACTTCTGTGATGCAGCAGCGGTGTAAACCATGCGCCACATTGCGCCTTATTTACAACGTGACACATCTAGGGAGATGCGTCACGTTGTAAAGCCCTGCGCCACATGAAACCTGCGTTAGGTTTCATGTCGGGGTTCCAGCGCAGGGTGGGCGTTCCGTCGCAGGAACGCCTCATAAAAGTGACGCAGTGAAATCTAAAAGATTACACTGAGTCACCTTTACGTCCCTGCTGCGTCAAAACCCTGCGCCTGCTTGAAGCAGGCGTAAAGAGTGACGCAGCATGTTAGGCATAGGGCGCACCTGAGCATTGCTGGAGCCGTGTCGCGCTTGCGACACGACTCCAGCAATGCACCGCCCTTACGCCACAGGATGCGACACGCATCGCCCTATCCTTGCTCCACGGTGCGCCACATTGTAAATGCAACGCATTTGTGTTGAAGCAGGGCGGGAATTGCGTGTCGCATCTTTTCTGGCGCATCCCTGCTGATTTGCAGAGATGCGCCAGAACTCGTAAATCTGCCCCTTCCTATTTAGACAGTAGTGGAAGTTAACAAACAAATTATGTTCGTAGGAAACGTTGCAATTGCGCATTATTTGCCAGGAAAAACCTTATGCGTTTTGTCCATAGATGCTGACCCTCGATATGTGAAAAGCACGCAGATATCGATTCAGAAACACCAATTTCTATGGTAATTCCCCATTCCAGTTCTGCTGTCTCATAACGATGTGGCTGTACCACGCCCTGACAGTATTTCATCCCCGTATTGGGTTTTCCAGGTGTGATATAACCACAGCAGGAGTCCGTGGCTCTCATAAAGAGGGTTTTAATATAACTGACCAGATAGTACAGAACATTTGTTCAGTAGATACTACCCTTTGAACCGCAACCACGCAATACGGGGCCCTGGAGTTATCTAGCAGAAATAAGGAGATTTTATTGGATATGTAATATTCAACTTTTTGATCTGTTTAATGTTCCCATTTGAATCTATGCAGTTTCTATTTTGGGAAGGGAATGAGCAGGGCTGCATAAGGGCATATGGGCACTTGGGCCTGTCCCTGGAGGTTTGGTGGCTAGGGGTGCTTTTGTAGCTGGATGGGAAGCCATGACCCAGTTTTGAAAGGTGTCAAGGTACAATAATAGGCTCAAACATCTGCCTGTGCCTGACACGAAGGAGCGCCCTGTCTGCGACATTAACTCCTAAGAGCACCCCCTTTACATGTGATTTGTTCTTCCAAAGCATAAGAGACCTGTGAAACAATATTAGGTAAAAGACATTAATTTGTTTATATTCTGTCCAAGGTTGCCCGGAGCAGGAACCACAGACCTACTCTGCGGCGCCAGTGAGAAATCTGAAGTACCATGCTGAAAGAAGGAAGCTTCGTCTTCAGTTCATCTTAGCAGCTGCATACGAAGAAACGGGCATTGGGTCTGTCGTATGGTATCAATTCAATTCAATTCAATTCAATTCAAATAGCTTTATTCGACAGCATGTATCATAAAGGCTTTGAGAAACATATTTACAGTAAAACAATATTTGATAAAATCTTGCAATACAGTACAGATGGGTGCAAAAAGAAGCTTGACATAAAGTTAAAAACAGCGTATGAAATTTAAAAAAAACATAAAACCAATTTCATAAAAGATTTAGGCTTAAATCTGAGACACTATATACATAAAGTGGCATAATCCCTCGCAGTAGACAATGTGTAAAGTGCAAGTGCTATCTATGTGATTAACAGTGTTCAAAGATTGTAAAACATTCCAAATGGTAAATGATTTTAATCACAAACAATGGGACATAAATATCTATAGTAAGGCCGCACCTCGTTGGGCTCTAATCCTAATTTGCAAAGCTTGGGGTAAAAATTTGGCCACTCCACAGGAAAATAGGAAAATAGAATCGGATTTTAAAATACGCATAGCAGACCGGTGATCGAGGGTGCCCATGCCACTACATATTGGTTTTAACCATTTGCTCCTAGCTTTATTATAGGCAGGGCAGGCAAACAGGACATGGGCATCACACTCCACCGGAGCACCACAGCACGGGCAGCTCTCTGTCATGTCCTCTGCTTTACACCACTTTGTCTTTCGAATGTTAACAGGGAGCGTGCCATATCTAAACTAGATGTATAGAGTCCTATCTTGTGGGACCTGGATCACATCTAAATAACGCTCCAAGCTTCTACTGTGTTTGAACAGGAGGAACTCCTCTGTCAGTCTGCCCAACATTGGCTTGCAAAGTTCTTGCCTGTCAATCCAATCCCAATAGTATCTCTTAAATTCCGCTTTGCTAGGGGGAACCTGACTGTCCCATGCATCTCTCAAACCAAGTTGCATCATAACTTTCTTTACATACGATAGCCATTTGACCTTAAAGTTTACGTCCAACTTCATTACCTCCGTTAGAGCTGCAGCATAATTGGTAAGCTCTTCAGTGCGCCGAAGGCGAGCCCAAAAGAGCAATGGTCATAACCTGGCAATTGCTCTAAACGGACGCCTACCCATGTCATACATTAGCGGTGTTAAAGGGATATTGCGGGGAAGCGTCACCAGTTCACTCAAAAATGTATGCTCAGACCTACTTATTTCGTCCACGTTTTCAAACCTCCATATCTCGGCTCCATACATGGCTAAACTAACTGCCTTTGCTTCATAAATTGCTAGCGCAGGGGCAACTGGCCTACTATACGAGGAGCGATATTCTTTGCTCAGTGCCCCAGTCATGCATTTATGATTCAGAAGCATTTTGGATATATGGGGCCTCCAGAGCATTTTGTCTGAGAGGCGTATGCCGAGGTGTTCAAAGTTCCCAACTCTTTCCAGAGGGGGACCATTTAATTTAAAATTATTCCTAAAAGATTTCGGGGGTTAAAAACCATAAGCTTGGTTTTCGTGGTATTAATAACTAAGCCCCGTGCATCACAAAAGGATTGATATCTGAACAACAATTTTTGAAGCCCAACTGGAGTCTTAGACACCAACAGGGTGTCCTCAGCGAATAGAAGGGTTGGCACTTTGTCACCAACTAGAATAGGCGCATCCGCTGGGCCCTCCTGTAGAAACTTCACCACCCCATTCACATACTAGGAGAAAAGGGTGGGAGCCATTACGCAACCCTTGCCCACTCCCTTATCGACAGAAATCTGCTTCGTTAGCCGACCCTGAGCACCCCATCTCACCTGAGCATAGTTACCCTCATGAAGACGGTTTAACAAAGTAAGAATTAGTGGAGGAATGCCCATATTGTTTAAAATTCGCCACAAATTAGCCCTCGGTACCAGATCAAAATCTGTTTTTAAATCAATAAATGCCATATAAAGGCTACCTTTCCCGATTAAAACCACTTTCCAGTATATGAGCATTAGTCTAAAAACCTGATCGATCGTCCCAGTGTTAGCCCTAAACCCTGCCTGGTATTGTGAGAGAATATGTTCGTCATCACACCATGATTGTAGTCTCTGCAGGAGAACCCTACCAAGCACCTTTTGCATTACATCAGTCAGGCTTATGGGCCTATAGTTTGAAGGGTGTTCACTATTTCCTTTTTTGTATATGGGAACTACTTCTGCACCTTTCCAGGAGTCTGGTACTGGGCATCCTGCAGCAATGGCATTAACCAACAAGTTAAAATAACTTGACCACCCTCTAGAGTCGAACAAAAATAAATCTCCTGGCAGACCATCCGGTCCAGGGGCCTTAGCAGGGACTAGTTTTAAGATTGCAGACTCTATTTCGACCTGCGAAAAGGGGTCTCTGTCATTCCCCGAAGGAGGAACGTCTGGGGTGACGCATGGCTCCTCCAGACATCCGTCCTCAATGAGGGAATATAACTTTATAAAATGATTATGCCAATCATATCCAGTGATATGATTGGGTACAATATTTAAGTCCCTATTGGCTCCACGACTCACTAAAGACCAGAAGAGATTCTTGTTCTTTCCCTGACTAGCATCTTTCAGCTCTGACCAGTATTGCTCATCCCACTCAGTCTTCGCTTTATGTAAAGATACCTTGTAATCTTTTCTAGCCATTTTAACCCTAGAACAATTTTTACTTCTAACTGCTAGGATCAGAGATTGTCTTTTAAGCTTACAACCTGAAGTGTACCATAAATTGTTCCTTTGTTTGCGAGCCCACAAGATCCCATCCTTACGTGGAGCCTGGAAGTATGAGCTGAGTATCTCCACAGTTTTGGCATGAGCTTTAGGGATCATATCATCCTTAGATTTATCCGTGGTCATAACACAGAGCTCCGCTGTCTTCTCAGACAAAACTCTGCGAATGGCCAGCAAATTTGCTTCATCCAGAGAGACCTTTTCCCACTTAAGATGCCTCTTGCAATTAGAGGGGATGGTATTCATAATACAGGTTGCTGCCTTACTGATCATGGAACGTATAACAGGCCACGGGTTTGTCATGGTCATACACAAAGGGTTGTGGTCACTGTCAGTCGTGGTACCTACAAACATATCGGTCTTTTCATCCCACAAATTTACATCCAGTAAAATATAATCAGTTCGCGAGGGACAACCAACTCTATTAAAAGTATTTGCCCCCTGTGTGTCCGAGGGAGTTCTTCCATTGACTGCCCTAAGATCAAACTCTGTGGTCAGCGCGTTAAGTTGGATAACTAAGCTTGTCCATTTTTTGATGGAGCATAAATTAAGACGAGGGACTATCCATTTACTATCAACCCTATCATGCTCCAGCAAATCATCTGAGCTCAAGGGCTCAAAAGTGCAATCTAAGTCGCCGGCGACCATAATACGATTTCCTGGTGAACAGCTGGAAATGGCCTGTTCTAAAAGCGTGATGGTAGGTGATTGATTGCCCCCCTTAGTTCCTCTGCTATAGACATTATACAAATCTAAGCTGTCCCCACCTTTTGGGCTGCTAATAGTCAGTCTCATTATATCATAACTTAAAAAGGGATGCATGAGAATACGACAGCCTTGGGCAATAATTACCCAGACAATCAAACCTCCCGAGGGACGCCCTCTCCCCACAGTAGTAGCTGGGATACAACAACACGCATATCCTATTTTATTTAATGGCACCAGGCTCCAAGTCTCTTGAAAAATACATACATCAAATCCCTCAGTAAGTTCATTAAAATGAGGGAGTAAGAGTTTATTTTGTAAGCCTGCGACATTCTACGATATAATCCTAAATTTACTGGACGGGGAAGTCAAAATCGGTATATAATTTATCGATTGGAGCAGGTTCAACTGTGCCTGCGAACCAGACACTTCAGGACAAGCTCGGGATTTACCTGGTCCAATCTCATGTATGCCCTGGTCAGCATCAGTATCGACACTTACACCCCCATTCCTAGCATTATCCGATGCATTATGTTGTATGTCTGGACTTAATAGGGAGTTTTGTGTACTATCTAATGCCTCTAGATTTAATAAGAGGATTTGTACATTATCCTTAGGGCCACAAGTAGTGGAATTTGGAGACATGTTAAATGAGCAGGTGGGCTCTAGTCAGTCAACTGCTTCCAAAGATGTACCTTGCTCCAGAGTGCCAATCATCCCCCCCATATTCTGCGAGCGAATGCTCCTAAATTGTATAGATGAAGCAGATGGGGAGCAAGTTCTAAATTCTAAGGCAAGGATATTTTCAGCCAACTCACTGGAACAAAGTGTCAGTTCTATATAATCATGTGTTTGCATTGGGGATGAGCATCTGCGGGTACAAATTATATCCTCTCGTATCAATGAACGACAACCCCTTGTGTGTCGAATCCAATGTGTCACTTTGTTTGTTAAGGAGTCAGGACTTTCGCGAGCAGCATTGGGTTTAAGTTTGGGGACGTTGGTCATATGAATTATTTGACCTGGTAGATGCAGGGCAGCAGACGAATAGCGAGTCTGCTGGTGGGAAATAACAACAGAATTTCCGCCCAAGGGTATACCACTAGATAAAACTTGCTCTCGTCGTAATATAGGCGAAGATATATTAGAGCCTTCTCTCAATGTGATATCCTTTAGGACAGAATGACATTTTGGTACAGTGTGATTCCTAATACTATTATGATTCTGACTTGTAGGGACTGAGTTGATAGGAAGTGTAATGTCTGAACTAACAAAACCGATAGTTTTGACCCTTTCAGTAAGAGGTATCCTATCCACTGAGCCCTTTATTCCCTTAAAGTGAACCAGTTGACCTAATTGCTGTGGAGGGGGTGTAGCCAGAGGTAATAAGGTTTTAACCAATACAGTGAGATCTTCAATCAACTGCCTCATAGTTGTTATTTCCCCCTTAAATGAGTTAATGGTCGTATAGATGTCCTGCAATTCTACACTACCTTTCACCAGTGGTTGTGTTTGTTCTGTGCTTGCAGGTTGTTTGTCTATAATTAAGTTTGTATCAGACATAGCTAACACAGTGAACCTGTTAGCACAAGGAACTGTTGGATAGGAAACACATTCTGCAGTACTGGTGAAAGAACCTACGTTTTTAAACGCCTCATCTTGTGGCCCTTTAGTTAAAACAGGTGGTGTTATACTGCCATTGACAGAATCTCCCTTTCTAGAGACTTTCTGAAACATTGCGGGGATGGTTACTGGGCAAGGGCAAGGCAGGCTAGCGTGTGTGGGGGGATAGCCATTACCACGCGGAAGTAGGGGTTCTGTGGCTAGAATGTCCTCGCACTCAGTGATAAGAGTGTCAATTCTATCAATGACACAATTTCCAGCTGCGTGCTTCTTATTTCTCTCAGCTTTTTTCCCTTGCCTACACCACCATTAGTATTATTGCCCGCCTCTATGCACTCCATTGTTTTCCGTTTCCCCATAGTCAACCAAGGAAAATACAGTCCCCAGACAGCAGCCTGCTACAAGAAGATTGAAGGGTCACCAATGCCCAGCAACGGCGACTAAATGAACACAAGCTCAAAGTATCAAGTTCCTGCGCCAGTTGGCCCAACAAAACTACATTCAGTTCACCAGCCCCATATCCAGATGTAATCTTAACACAGTACCATATCCAGGTGAAGTTTGGCCTTGATCGAAAACCCTCTGTCCAGCTTAAGAAAAAAGGGGGGTGGCCCTGCCCTGCCTCTTCCTGGCACGGACAGGCAAGGACGGACCCGCCCTTGACCCGGGCTTTGCCTGGGCACTGCTCGCGCTGCGGGAGTGCAGCGGCGCTTCTCAAAAGACTGTGGGCGCAGAGATGACGCCTGCTCCTTGCGCCTGATTGAGGGCTCCTGGGAAATGTAGGCAGATATCGATAGAAGCCGTTCCCCTCACGGCGTAAGAATAGACAATCAAGCCATTCCCCTCATGGCGGAAGATTAAGCAGCCAAGCCTGTCCCCCTCACAGCAGAAGACTGATTCAACCAAGCGCGTCCCGCGCTGCGGGAGTGCAGCGGCGCTTTTCAAAAGACTGTGGGCGCAGAGATGACGCCTGCTCCTTGCGCCTGATTGAGGGCTCCTGAGAAATATAGGCAGATATCGATAGAAGCCGTTCCCCTCACGGCGTAAGAATAGACAATCAAGCCGATCCCCTCATGGTGGAAGATAAAGCAGCCAAGCCTGTCCCCCTCACAGCAGAAGAATGATTCAACCAAGTGCGTCCCAGCCATCCACAGCTGCAAGTGCAGAAGGTTCTAACCGACCAGTGGGCCTCTGGTGCCTGTTGCAGCCTAGCTCCTTGTATTTAAGAGGGAATGTGAGCAGTGTAAGTTAGCAGGGGGTGAGCTCTAACCGAGCAGGGGCCTCTGGTGCCTGCTGCAGCCTATCTCCTTGTGTTTAAGAGGCAAAGTGCGCAGTGGAAGGTAGCAGGGGGTGAGCTCTAACTGACCAGTGGGCCTCTGGTGCCTGTTGACGCCAAGCTCCTTGTGTCTGAGAGGGAATGTGCACAGAGGAAGGGAGCAGGGGTGAGCTCTAACCGAGCAGGGGGCCTCTGGTGCCTGTTGCAGCCTAGCTCCTTGTGACTAAGAGGGAATGTGAGCAGAGGAAGGTAGCATGGGGTGAGCTCTAACCGAGCAGGGGCCTCTAGTGCCTGTTGCAGCCTAGCTCCTTGTGTCTAAGAGGGAATGTGAGCAGAGGAAAGTAGCAGGGGGTGAGGGAAGTTTGGGTGGATAGCTTGTTGGCAATGGTGCTTGCTCTGAGATAAAAAATTATATTCCAGAACTATTTGCTTTCTGTTATGGCAACTGTGCTGCACACACCTTGGCAATGTTTCTTTACATAGTGGGGCAATGCGGTTTTTGACATGACAATAGTCATTTACTTTACACAACTGACAGGCTTATTCACAATTGAAAATATCTGAGCTCCTATAACTACATCTATACCTCTAGAGAGTGATCTCTAAATGGGAACTATCACTTAATTTTCCATCACTGTTCTGAATTCCTTCACCCTTCTTTTGGAAAGCCTTTATGCTCGCTAAACTCTGCTCCTTTAGGAGTAGAAGGCTGCTTAATCTCTGCTGCACAACAGTAATTAAACTGGCCATGAACCCTGTGGTTACTGTTCTTACTGAGAATTGTAGTATCTCTTTCAGAAGTACCACTAATCCAATGCAGAGCCTGATATTTATCCAACTAGCATTCAATCTTTTTTTTAAATTGTCCCTCCCAGGTTATTACAGGTTACATTAACCCACATGTTTCTTTCTCTGCACCTGACATAGCAGCACAACCTTCTGGATCCCACCCAATGCGGCTTCCGCCCTTCTCATGGGGCCGAATCCATGCTTGTGGAGGCTCATAACCATCTATGCATGACACTGTTTGCAGAAAGTGCAACCGCACTTTTTTCTGAATAGCTCCACTGCCCCCAAAATCGTCTCCAATCCCACCTTGCTGTGCAGTTAGGCAGCTTTATGATTTACAGGCAATGCCTTAGCATTGCTATGTTAGTCAGCATGGTGGCTAGGTATGTGCAGGTGCACACTTCCCTAGTTGTGTCGCGTGAGTGTTCTGTTTGTTAAGGATCTGGTGCTCCAAGAGGGTAAGAGTGGCCACAATGTCATTCATCCAATAAAAAATTCCCCAGAACATCAATCATCCCTCAAGCACTCCCCCGAGTTCAAAAATGTAATGTCAAAACACAATAATATTCCAAGTCTTCTTTAGTTGACCATGTAGTGGGCGGGAGTGCTCTCCTTGGTGCCATGAGGGGACTATGGGCCATATTATCAAGGAACGGTGATAACATTATCGCCGCTTTAGCGGCAAGAAACAGCCGCTAAAGCGGCGATAATGGGCTTGATAATATGCCCTTGTGAATTCCCATAGAAGCCCAGGTTCACACCAGAACAAATGCAGACACCCTTCCACCACAGTGCATTGTGGGGAATGATTGTTTATGTGCAGGAAGGCATCCCTTCCTGCACATAAACAATCTTAAATGGCGATTTGTAACTTCTATGTGTCCTGCTTTGTGCAGCACACATTGAAGTTGCAACTCGTCATTTTTAAAATAATTGTTTATGTGCAGGAAGGGACACCTTCCTGCACATAAACAATCAATGGCGTTTTGCTGTTTTTATATGTGCTCCA
Organism: Triturus cristatus; assembly: GCF_964204655.1. Taxonomy (NCBI): domain Eukaryota; kingdom Metazoa; phylum Chordata; class Amphibia; order Caudata; family Salamandridae; genus Triturus; species Triturus cristatus. The sequence continues at coordinate 1,074,715,877 of NC_140591.1, read as the reverse complement.
CAATATAGCACACATAAAAACAGCAAAAACGAGGAGAAATAATGCATTTCTCCTCCTTGTGCCCTGTTAAGACCAGCTTTTCTCTGGTCTTAATTTTGGCACTGCCCCATATTTACGACACTATTGTAAATATGGGGCAACGTCAAAATCGATGGGTGTTGCGGCGGAATGCCCACCGCAACACCCATTGCCCACCCCTTTCATGCTAAGTATAGTGGGAAAGGGTATGTGATTTTTACAAGGCAACGTTAAGCCACATTAAGTGGCTTAATACTGTCTTGTAAATAAGGTGAAGCTTGGTATTTTGGCGCTATAAAGTGCATCAGCTAGTCCCACTCAATTAGACGTGCCCTGACTAAGCCTGGGCCAAGGGCCGTCCTGTCCACGCCTGTCAGAGCCCAAAGGAGGCTGGGCTGGGCCACCCCTCTGATATCTTGCCAAAAGGTACTGTCAGTTATTTTATTACTTTTCAAAAATATTCTTCATAGGTCTCCCTCTGCTACCTAGCAGGTTGTTTAAATGGGAAAGATCAAGGTCGTAGATGTGGCCAATGGTCCCTCCATGGCAGAGAAAGACTCTAAATAACCAGGGGGAACTGTGTCATGGACAGAATTGGCAGCTTCCTGGTGGAAGTAGAAGAGATTTTAAGTTCTCCTGTTGACCTTGCTGAACCTGATGTTATTGCTGTGCCAAATACAATTTCCAGCCATGCAAAGAAAAAAAAGAAGAGCGTTCTGAAAATGTTTACAATGAAAATATCCCGCTGCACCCCCATACCACTACTATGAGAACATTTCTGAGCATAAGTACAGACGATCTAGTGGGGACAATGCCCTGGGATTGGTTAACCCAGATGTAACTTGTGAAAACATATTCTCTGTTCTCTGTACCCTGGATGAAGGTGGGCTGGGGGGGAGGGCGAAGAGGGTAATTAGTGGCCATATGACCCAGGCCAGCATGCCTTCAAAAGTAGATAAACTAATGGAGGTGTTCGAGGGGCGGACGGCTGAGGTCCGGGACTTGAGGCAGGTCATAATAACCCTGGAAAGGAAATTTAACATGGTTAGTCTGCCAAAGAGTGCCATTAAGATCTTTACCCCTCTTGAGGTCCATAAGCAGAACAAGCTTTCCACACCTCATATTCCTCTTTCAGAGCAGGCAGACCTACCTCTCAGACTTCATGTTCATTACAAAACACAGGGGCCTGTGGCTCGGTCGCAACTCACTCTGGGACATATTGTTAATTGCAGTCTTGTAAATCCTATAACTCTAGTTTCAGGCATTGCACAAACTGAGGAAGTGGAGAGCAGAGTGGGGGTCAATTGTGCAGAGTTGAGCAATGGTCCTATCATGCCTTATTAAGGACCTCTGAATGGCAACACGGAGCAACGGGTTATTTCCCTCCTGAACCCCTTCAGACGCTGCCATTAATTCTCCTATGATCAATTTGGACATATTGGTACTGGTTGGGCTGCCCTGCCTTCCATAAAAAAGTAATAATCATGGAGGGAGCTAAAAAATAAATGTGTACATTGGTTGGGACATAGGGTTGGTATGACCAATGTTTTGTTTCAGAACGTAATTATGATTAGGCGGGTCAACTGGGTGGGCAGAGGAGCAAAGTCACCTGATAGAGATTGCATTGCGATCAATTTCCACAAGCCCTAATAGGCTGAGAAGCTCATTCATAGTTGTGCCAGTACCCTCATTCTGCCTAAGTCCATTATGATCATTCCATTGGGGTATTTCATAGACCGTCTAGGATGACCACCTTTGTAGAGAATCAACATCCTCCTCAGGGTTTGGTTAGAATCCATCCATTAACTGATAATTGTCATTTCCTCCAGTCAAATGATAGCTTTTTCTGTCAACTGATAATGATTGGAGGAAGGGAATTCGTTTGGGCTGATTAAGCAATCTGAATTGTCAGGATTGACTTCCTCTAAATAGTCTGCAGCATGAGCATGCGTGCACAGATCCCAAAGAGTTTGATCCATCTTTATTTACCATTAAGGAATTTGCCTGCTGGGATCCCTGAACCACTATCCCCTCAAACCGCCAGGAGCGCTAATCCCTATTAATTCTAACCCTACAATCACTTACTGTAACTTCAGTGGCATGATTCAAGTTGGACTCCTTTCATGGAACATAGCGGGGTTAAAGAAAACGTTGGACATGGTGTCTGGATGGAGTATATCCTATGTTTTCAAGAGACGTGCGAGCTTCAGGAAAGATTTATCGATGATACTTGGTCTATAGTGCACTGTGACAGTCATCACGCTCAGGGGGAGCTAAGGTAGGCTAAGCTATAAACAGCTTTCCCAGGAGGCTGGTCAGGTTCAGAAGCTACTCCGTTCTATTCCATTTACTTGTGTTTGAAGTGTTGGAAGAGTGGGATATGATTCTAGTTAATTTTTACAATAACTGCTTTGATGCTAACAGATCTCAGGTGGTAGTTGTTCTTGACAACACTATCCAGACAATTTTTAATGATTACCCTAAGCTCTTGCATGTGTTCTGTGTAGGTGATTTTAATGGCCACTTTTGCAGACTGCCTGCTAAGTTAGTCTGTGGTTTTGTGGGCACCAATTAGGAGCCCTTAACATATTTCACTCATGATTCATATGGGAATGTATTGAATAACCTCCTGGTTAAGTTCAATTTAACTATGACCAACAATTTGGGTGCAGCATCTACAAATCTAGCCCCTACCTTTATGAGCAATCTGTGTACCTCAACTAATTTTATTTTTGTCTCTGAAACTCTGGGTGGTTGTATTAGCAACTTTGAAGCACATTTTACTTGGATTGGTAATCATACAGCCTTAACTGTGATAGTAGGGATTGAGGGTTTGATTAAACTCCACTCTGAAGTAAGTTATAAACCTGTGTAGGCCCGAAAAAATGGTTTTCCTATTAAATGGGCCAAGGTGCATAATAATAATTTTCTTTCCTCCATTTTTCAGCATAGCCATTTAGAGGTTGCTACCTGCCTTGATGCTCAAGCCGAGGCCACCAAGATCAGGTTGGGTTTTATATATATTACAGTAAATATTAGGCAGTCTCTAACATGTGTCAGCCAAACCCTTTCAAAACGCCATGTGGCTGGTTTGACACAGTTTGTACTGAAGCCCTTTTAGCTCTTCACACTGCTCTTCATGTTAAACCCTGTGTGCTGGAGTTAATCAGGAATGCACATGCACTTTATAAGTCAGCCAAGAAAAAGCAGGTCAAGGAGGAGGCTTGGCACGCTCTCCACACAGCAAGTCTGCAAAAAAATAGTGTAGTCTTCTGGCGGGTGTTTAATACTCCCTTTTGTTCAGTGATTCATCTGGTCCCACTACTGAAGTCCATTTTCAGGAACAGCAGTGGGTACAGCACTTCTCCAGTATATATACCATCCAGTACCCCTTGGAACCAAAGATGAAGAAGGGCCAAGGGATTCCCCAGAGACTACCAGTACGCCCTTGGATTTTGGTTATGTGGAGTTTCATAGGGCATTGGATGGAAGTAGTAAGGAAAAGCCTCCAGCTAGGATGGGGTCCCCCTAGATGTATTTACAGCTAGTCAGGATGCGTGGGTCCCTTTGCTTACTAATGTGTTCAATGCCATTGCAATGGCAGGCCCTACCCCACCTGGAACAGTTCAGTAATAATGTCCATTTTCAAAAAAGAGGATAAAACTCAGCCTAAGAATTATAGGCCTATATTGATGTTAGATTTCACTGCCAACGTCATGGGACTAATTTTGCTGCATAGGCTGGAGGACTGGGTAGCGCAGAACGATATTTTAACTGACACCCAAAATGGTTTTAAGAGAGGTCTGGGTACTGTAGATTAATACCTTAATCTCAGTTTGCTTATAGGCAAGTATACAGCTGCTAAAAAGGGTACTATTTATATATCTTTTATGGACCACACAGCAGCCTTTGATTGCATGTCACACAACAAATTATGGTCCATTATGAACGAGTTGGGTGTGGACCAGGGCATCATTTCTTTTGTTAGACAACTCTATAAGGATGCCACGGCATGCATCCTCTTTGGTAAGGATGGTGAATGTACTAACAATTTTAAGATTAAAAGAGGTGTAAGACAAGGATGTGTCCTTGTCCGGTTTTTAGTCTCTTTATATATTAACAGAGTTGATAACGTTTTAAAACGGAGAGTAAAGGACATACCTTATATTGGGACTCGTCCTCTTCCCATACTTTTGTATGCCAATGATGTGGACCTCGTGGCCAGAACAGGGAGAGGGCTCAAAGTTTAATCAGTGATTTTATAGATTTTATGTATGATCTAGACTTAAGGGCCAACAAGAGTAAAATGTTTACAATGATCTGTGGGGCAAGACCGGCTAAAAGACCTTCTCATTTTATAAAAAACTCAAAGGTTTCCAAAGTCACCTCCAACTCTTATTTACATATCCTATTCAATGACAAATATAACTGAAATCTATGATATTAAATAGGATAGCTCTATTCGAAAAGTCAACCATTGGTTTGCATGGATTTTGCAAAAGGTTGGGCACTAAATCAGTATAAGAGATATTGGGGGTTTAATTTAGCAAAAGTGTGGCTATTGCTACGTATGGGGCAGGAGTCCCGGGTTTGATAGATGCATACAGGTTGCAACAAGCAGACAATAACTTTCTGAACTTCTGGTGGTTCCCAGAAGCTGTGACAATGCCATCTGTCATGTGGAATTGGGTACCCAGTATATCGAGGACAGAATCAAATTACGCCCCCCCTATTATTATAGCACCCCCCTATTATTATAGCACTCCATTTAGGCAAGGGAGGACGGCAACCCTTAATAATCTTGTTATAAAAGATTGTCTTCGACTTGATGCTGCCTTAGATATTCGATGGCTTGCGTACGTGATGTTGGCATCTGAGATGATAGGGCAACTGGTCATAGCCGTTACCCCAGAGACCTGCCTCTCTTTCGAAAAGGATTGTATGAAACAGCTATGTCATGAACAGGCCTTAATGAAGAGAGCATCATTAGATAATCACAAATCGACGTGTGCATATACAATCTGGTACACTTCAACGAGGGCCTTCAACAATACCATTTTTTTTATCACAACAGACAGTAGTGTTTGTACTTACCAGATTTCATTTTAATCTTTCACCCCTCTTGGTGGGATTCCCAGCTAATAGTGTTGCACTTTAAAGGATTTGAGCCCCTGTCCATGTGATAGCAAGTCTGTTCAGTCGACCATACATATTATGGTATTTTGTTCTTTTTATCAGATACCTAAAAGAAAGATTTTATTGCCACATTTTAAAGATTTTAAATTTAGCCAATGCAGACCCGCTCTGTTGATTTTACAACAGGTACATAGCCTTCTGATATGCTGCTCTGTGGCCTCCTTTATTCAGCAGATAGCAAAATTAAGAACATGTGGAATAGTGTGATGTTATTATGTATCATGCATATGATTTGCTTTTTATAGAGTTTTATATAGCACGAACTTGACCCGAATCAGGTATCAGAGCTAGGGGTGGGCGGAATTTGCGAAATTCACTTTCGCAAACTATCGCAAAAATGTTGAAAATCTCCGCAAACACGCCGGAAATATCGCGAAGACGCAGAAGTTTTTTTCCCGCCTGTTCGCGGTATTTTTTGCGTGATCGCGGCTCGCCAACTTACCCATGTGGTTGCTCAGGGGTAGAGCCATCTTGTTTTCACTTGTCCCGCCCGCCCGCGATGCTTACTTCCTGTTCCAGGTCACGCAATGCATGCCCGCGCCCGTTCGTGGTACGTATTTACTGTTCGGGAACGCTTTTACTTGTTCCTGTTGCTTTTTGCGTGCTCGGGGAGGCCATCTTGTTTATCACTCTATTGCATGGTTCTGGGGCCTGATTTTCAATCCTCCCTGCATCTTTCCAATCCTTTGTTTGAAGCCACTTTTTACAAATCTTTTTCATTCATTATTTCTCTAACTATTTTCCTGCTTCTATATTTTTGGTTTTTGTCTACTGTTTTTTAGCTACTTTTTCACTCTTTCTATTGCCTTCTATTTATTTCCTTTACTTACTTTTTAAATTGTATTACCTTTTCTTTCCCGCCCCGTCTCTCATCCCCAGAACCATGTCAAAAGGGTAGGGCTTGCCGCAGCCAGAGCCGCGACCGCCTTCCTTGTGGAAGGCGGCGCCCACAAGGGGTGCAGGCACGGGCCTTATTTGGGGAGGTGGAGTTGTCTGCACTCATTTTCTTTGTGCAGCGCCACCTCCCCTCAACCCTGGCAGCAGGTGGCAGGCCTGGGTCCGGGTACGGGCTCCGGGAGCGTCGACTGCGGTGGGGGAAGGTACGCCGGGCAGTGTTGCGCTGCTCTGGGGTCCGGCGCACCCAGGCGCAGTTGACTCACCGGTGGTCCGACATCCTGGACCGTGAGCAGGACCTGCTGGACCTGCTAGGAATGGAGGTCCCGGGTCTTGGTGAGTAGCTATTTAATTATTACTACTTTGTGTCTGTTCTTCTGCTCTGTGTTATATATTGCGAATATCTTTTTTTTTTTTCCAACCAGCTAGAATGTTGCTGCTTACATTCCAGGTTAATTATGTTTAAACGTCGTCGTTATGATACAGGTGCTCCTCTGCGCTACTACTAATCTTATTTGTTTGCAACTTTGCGTTTGCGCTCGCTTTGCGTGATTCTGTAAGAGTTTATTTTAGAGAAATTAAGTTACGTAATGTTATAGTGACTCTAGTCCTTACTTTGTCCTGTCACTAAGAGATAGGGGCGGATTGATACTTAGGTTTAGGTACTGTGCATGAGTTTGTAATTTGTTAGTGGTATGCGTGATGCCCCCTCAGTTACGTCACGTGCTGCTAGTACGCCAGTCATTATTAGAACCTTTTCTAGTTTGTTCAATGAGTGGTGGTAATTGGCTTAGCACTGGCAGAACAGCAGCGTCAATCAATCAACCCAAAATTTGGTGTATACAAAAAATGTAGTCATGTGTCCTCCATTTGACCATATGCATTATTGAGGACTAAAAGAAGTGGAAATGCATACTTAATGTACGATTGGCACGCCTGGAATAGGTGGGCTAGGTCGGTTGGTACGTCGTACTTAGGCTCAGTTGTAACTTAGTATTCTGGAATCAGAATGGAAGACTGGATTACTGTTGATAAATAGTAAGTAGTCGATCCACGAATCCCCCGATACTACTTGTTGACCAGATGAGATCGGTCAATTTAGTTATTGCAATTGTTGTTTACATAAGTGTTTTTTGACCGTTCTTTAAAAATATTTTATTTGTTTGACACCATCCATTAATGTTTGTCTCTTTCTAATATCTTTCCTGTTCAGCACCCAGGGGCAGGCAGACAGGGAGTGGGGAGTCGGCGGGAGAACAACACCACCAGGAGGACACCAACGAGGGCTTCTCTGCTGGCCCTAGTAAGTCTTCTTGTTTTTAATAATAATTCTTATTCCATAACTTTTACTGCACCATATTTTTCACGAACTATTGTTTCAGTTTCCCAATGCTATTTTTTACCAACAATTATCCATTGAGTCCAGTCCTTTGGGTCGTCCTCTTGTACTACTTCTAGTCTTACTGATCTTGAATCTTTGTTAATCTTGAGGCTTTGACAATTCACACCAACAAATGCCCAACCAGATTTATTACTATTTTGATATGATAGGACATACTACTACTGTTGTAGGGATTTTGCACATACAGACCTTTGCACAAGAAAATAGGATGTTGGTGATAGTAGGTTGGACCTTCCTCACACACCTCAATCAGAAATTCAGAACCCACTACAATCCCCTGCCCGACTATAGTAGTGTCTTGTCATAACTATTAGGTCTCCGAAACCTCCCCCCAAGATACCCAACAAGTAGACAACCCAGAACATAACACACCCAACCTCTCAGTCGTCCTTTAATTTGCTCACTCGTGTAAGTCCACACCAAATACCACCAAGTCTATGTAAGTTCAAAATGTTTATTTTGAATTGAGAAGCTCTGTACATTGTTCTACTATATAATGCAGCACCAACAGGAAAATCAAATCAATAACATTAAAACAATAAACATTGTTACACTTACTTACAGTTGGGAATTAAATCATGATAACTGAACAGTGGTAGAAGCACCACCATCCCCTAGGAATTTAGTATATATAAATTTATAAATGAAGATCTCTGAGTGAAGGGACCCCTCACCTTAGAAGAACCTAGTACTGGTAGTTGTTGCATCATAAGCTCTGCAAAGCTCTGGTTCGTAGAAGGGAATCTTCCGTCTGTAATGCGAAAAATGAAATGGTGCGCGTTAGTATATTGCAAATTGCAAGCATTTCTCAGCCGTGCCAAAAAGTGTAGCATTTATGGAAAAACAAAATGGACTAACAGTACACCAGTACTTCATAAAAAAGTGGCTTGTTAATGTATTTGTTGACCGCTTGTACGCAGCACGTAGACAGTAGCAGTGTGAGGTCATGTGGGCTTAAAGGTGTCTTATACAACAAGCTGCAAGGTAACGTCACATGTGCAAAAATAAAAGACACAAAGGTAAAATGGTTGCATGGCTCGGGCTAACTAAGCAAAGGCTAGAATGACCCTAGGGGGGACCATATATAACTATTAGTGTCTAGTCTACTACTACCTGATTTGTACTAGTGATGTATGTTATATACTATTAACTCATTTTTCAATCTTGCTACTGACCAATAGGGGAAGGTGTATATGACGCCTAAAAAATGTGTAATGTTTTCTAGGCGCACTACCGACCACGACCACCATTGCCGGGGCCAGCGAAGGTGATGCGGAGGGAGAGGATGCGGCAGTTACCGCGATGGAGCGGTAGGGGGAGGGCCAGCACCAGCGGCAGGCAGTGGTAAGTTAGATTCATAATCCTTAACTATTGTTGATACTTCACTCACTGCAAGGGTGTACTGTATTTATACTGTACTGTTGAGACTTAGGGCCCCATTAGGATGGCGGGCGGATTGCCCCCGCCGGGCCGGTGGTAGTTACCGCCGACCCCGCAGGGGCAAACCTCCCACCATACCTGTAGAAAAGACCCCCCACATGTCGACCGGGCGGAAAAGGGTTCAATATGGTGGCGGTGTCTGAACACACCGCCAACCATATAATCTGCATTTTGGAATGCCTTTATGTGGTGGCATTGCCGGCCGCCACGGAAAGGCATGCGGAGTTTGCTTGGGGGCCCCCATGGAGGGTACCTATGCTATGGTACCCCCCTGCCTTTCAAAGCACAACGTGGCAGGCTCCGCGCGGGGTCTGTCACGTTGTGCTCGGAAAAGTACAACATGTATTTTTAGCATTGCTTTTGGCACCGCCCACCAGAATGTAAATAAAAGGGATGCGCCCGCCACTGTGGTGGGCGCATCCTAATTGTCCCCACGGGGCGCCCACCCTTTTTAGCATGAGGATGGCGGGCGGACAAAGTCCGCCCACCATCCGATGTCCTAAGTAAGTAAGAGTTGTTGTGAATGTTTGAAGAGTGAACTAGACACCCTTTAATTGGCATAGGGGCGGGAGTATTGAGTAACCAATGGCCTCATCTATCTGATTTCAACTCCGCTTTGAAAGTTTTATGGAGAAGACTAAAAATCAGATCAGATCACCTGGTGTTCAACTAAAAAGTGAAAGACGGGTGGAAGGAAGAAGGATGGGCGAGATTTAAAATGTTATGTACTGTGCTTTATAGTGCTACCATGCCCCTATGTGTATAATTAACTTGTCTTACTGTTTTTCGAAGAGTATATTTTACAATTGTCTTGTTTTTTTCTTTTTGATACACAGCTACTCCTTCCAAAGTTAATCGGAAGGAGTTGGCCGCCAAGGCACGGCGCCGGAAGCTGGAGGCAATCCAGCAGGAATATCGGCGGCTGGTGGTCTTGGCAGAGAAGGAGGAGGAGACTGCAGCAGCACTTCAAGCCTCCTCCAGTGCCCCGGGCCCCAGCCACCGCCCTCCAGCGGTACGGCGCCACCGTCTGGCAGCTGCCCGCCACCACCGCAATACCATCTCTGGTGCCCCCCCACTGTGGCTACAACTGCTGCGCCCTCAGACGCCACGTCGCCCGTCTAGAGGAGCAGATGCGTGTCCTCCTGCAATCCCACCCCACACCTTAGTCCCTGTCTTCTGCCTCTTTTTTAATTCTTGTTTGGGTGGGTGGGAATTGGGCGCTGGGTTTTTGGACTATTTTCTGGACTTTCTTATGGACATTCGTTGGGGCTTGGGAGGGGGGTGGGTCAGCTTTTGTGGGTTTTTAGTTTATTTTTGTTAGGGTCAATTAAATCTATTTTTCTACGTTACATGCAATGTTGTTAATGTTTTGTAGGTGGGGTTACTGTTTTACATCACACTGTTTCCTTGCTGGTGCAGGCCCTCCCATAGCCAGTGTTTGATTTAAATAATTGGCTGACTGTGTAAGACACAAACAGATAGATGCGACACCCCTCACTGATTGAGTTGTCCTACTAGTACTTTCAGTCTCTCCTCTAGTCTATGCATTCTTTATCTGGACTCAAAGGGGTGTGTGAAATTGAATTCATTGAAAACATGTCCATTATTAATTCTGCCTCCCCCAAACTTCTCTTACCTTTGCTTGATGTTTAACTTAGGCACAGCAATGGCTGCATGGTGAAGATGGTTTCCTTTTTCTAACATGCCATGATTGGGGTGGTGGTGGTGGTAGTATAGTAGTAGTAGTAGACACTGGCAGGGCAGCAACATTTGCAAAAAAAGAAAATGAGACAGTCAGTCGCCTTTGAGAGACTGTTCGAGGAGTAGTAGAATGAAGTACAGTACAGAACTTACCGAGCAACAATAATAGGCTCAAATATTTTACAACAAAACATAATGGTGGTGGGGATAGCCTACTAGACAGAGTTACAAACTATAGTTGTGTCGAGTCACTTGACTAGGCCTACAGCGTAACAGTTAGTGCTGTGTATGAGAAATGACAACAAATCCAATCAATGCCGGCAATTAATGCTGAGGTATATGTTCCTTTGTTAAATAAAATCACCTCTAAAATATACTACTCATAGGTGGGCAAGCAGAAGAAGATCATCGATCTGCCTTGAAATTGAAGTACTGTTGCTTTCGCCACATCCGCCCCAGCAAGCGTGTGATTAAGTATTGGTGTACATTTAATTTAGTCACACCTCGACAATAAGTCACACAGCCTGGAGGAAGAGGGTTAGGGTTTGTTGAATGGATGGGAAGGGGGTTTGGGGAAAGGTTTGACAGTGAAAAACAGTACGCATGAACAAACAAACGACAATCTTTGAAGACTACCATATCCATATGTTAAGGGAGAAAAAGGAAATGCATGCATGATGATGATTGATAAGGAGACCTGGATTACATACACTTCTTGTTCTGTTGTTCCGGCCTTAATACTTTTACAGATAGCAAATAGAAATGTTAAATATTGGTAGGGATGAATCGTAAACAGAGAGCAAACCTAATGATGATAATAACAACAACAACAACACACTGTTGTAAAGATTATAGACAAAAAAATGAATCAAATTATTTAAAAGAAGATGAAAGTTGATACTGTTACTGTATTATCCTGGTCAAAAATATGGACTGGATTTGCATCTTGGCATTCCTCTTGGTCCTCTCGTCCATCAATCTTGGGTGTCGCCACTCGCCACTGCCCGGCTGGAAAAAAATGTTGATTTATTGGTAAGGTAAGTGTGCATTGTAATGTTTTCCCAAGTATAGGGCAAGGCCCGGCCTGTAATTGTAGATGGAAAAACAAAGGGGATATTGAGAAACAAAGTTGAAACAAATGCACAAGTTATGGTGTAGTGCAACAAGAACACTTTCCGAGGCGGCATGTATGCATCATCTCTACTCTAGTCTGTTTCCAGCATTGACCTTCAACAACAACAGGAGAGAGCAGGCCCACAGTGACAGGCCTGACGGCACGTTGCTTAGTACATCCTACGTTTAGGGTACTTTTTTTTGTTTTTTAAAGGGTTGTACAAAGGCAAAGCACATATCCATTCCAAACATAGCATTTTACAATTTAAGTTAGTAAATCAATGCACCGCAGTCATCCCACCGCTGCACTTGACTCCACTTCTACACAGACATTTGGGTCTGCTGTAGTTGTTGTTGACGTGTTTACCTTTAGGCTTTTATGCCACTCATGAAACGTCCTCGTGACTTGTTATTATTCCAGCAATCATCTCCGATACTTGTACTGACTGACTGTGAAGATCGGCCTGCAGTAGAAGTAAAATTTAGTTATTACACAACAAGAGTAGAAATATTATTGACTTGAGTCACTCTTTAGTGTGTACAGTAAGACTACTAGTACACTTTGACTTCACTTTGTGCACAACAAACAAACAACAAAAACACAAACACCAATCGCTCAGAGTCAGGTGTCCAATGCATGCCATTAATTGTCATTACCTGTTCCTTCTCATCTTAAGTTAACGGGCCGTCTTTTTCGCCATCATCATCATGGACGGTGCTGTTGTCAATCATACTCAGTGTGCAGATTGAGTCCCCTTCCTGTATTCAATTAAAAGCTATGTATCAAGCTGCAGGAAAAGTACAAATTTCTTATTTGCAAGAAGGGGAAAATTCACCTTGAGTTACGTTTAGTGTGTACTGTAGAAAGATGATTAGTGCACAATTACATAACTTCATGCACAACAAACAACAACAAAATCACTCAGTCTGTGACTCTGCGTCCAATGCATGGCATCAATAATTACCTGTTCCATCTCATTTTCAGTTAATGGGCAGTCTCTCTCGACTCCGAAAGGAGAATAGCTATAGTAGTCATCTGATTCATGCTCCACTTCTTTTGGCGGGACTAGGAAAGTTTTTATTTTTTGTTCTATTTTCCATCATCCAATCATCATTCATGAGGGAAATGGATTTAGGCGGGAGATTCAGTATGATGGAGCGGAGGAGCTGGATTCGGAGGACTGTACTGTCAAATTGCAGATACCTGAAACTTGTATATTAAATAAGAAGAGTAGAAGACGGTGTTAATGGATTTGTTGTGATTCACAAGTTTGTAACGGGAACGACAGACACACAAATAAAGGGGAAAAAAAGGGAGGAAGACAGTAAGTGCAAGCCTAATTGTCAGGGAAGTATAGCTCGTCCTCAAACTCTGGGGTTTCAGCCAGTAGTAGGTAATCATGTGACACACTACTTCCGTCACCTGAGCCGCTGTCCTCATCTTCCTCCATTGCTTCATGTATTGTGTAATTCGGTGGTATGAAGTGCTGATTCATTTTGATCATTGTTAACCTCTCCACGTTTTTGGGCGAGAGACTGGTCCTTCTCACTGTTACAATGGAACCAGCAGCACTGAAAACACGTTCGGAAGAGACACTTGCGACAGGGCAAGCCAGATAGCTTATCGCCAGCCTGCTGAGCAGTGGCCATTCAGACCTTTTCCTATACCAATACTGCGATGGGTTTTGATCAATGTACACCTCTGTTGGGTCGTCCAGATAGGCCTGGACCATCCGCTCAATGTTCAGGGGTGCTGCTGGTAAGCTTTTGGGCTCTTTTCTCTGTGCATCAGCACTGTGCTTATTAATGCCTAACTGTACATCCAATCGTCTAACGATTCTACTGGGCCTAATGATCCAGTTATTGTTGCTGTTGTCGATAGTGATGGTGAGTGTTGTGATCCAAACGCACTGCCCTCAGCCGACAAAGTTGCACTTGATGCTGCATGCCCTGCTGCAATACTTCTTGTGGGTTGATCTTGCGGGCTTTTAATTAGCAGCCGTTCATTTTCCAAATTACTCGCTGCCTCAGCTACACAAGTTTTGTAGCGGGCAACATCAATCTCTGAAAAAGCAAAGAATGTCTTCAGTCCAAATTTTGCGCGTGGATCCAGAATTGTGGCACAAATGTAATGTTCTTGTGATGAAATTTTATTTTCTATCCTTGTATTTTCAGCTAAGCGACGGGCTAAGCTCTCCACCAAGTCATAGGCTCCCTTTTTGTCCTCTACACCTTTGTATGATTCAGACACCTTCTTCAGCTGATGCTCTAGCATTTGCAATAATGGGATAGCTTGGCCCATTGTACAGTCCTCCTTTCTGACTTCACGTGTGAAGACCTCAAAAGGACGAAGCATCTCAATCAGGCATTTAACTAGGCTCCATTGCTCCATCTGAAGGGCCGTGCCTTTAACAGTAGCATCCCCTCTTTTCCAGACATATTCATTGAGTGGCCTGTACTGCTCAAACAGACGATCAAGCATGTAATACGTTGAGTTCCAACGTGTTGCCACCTCCTGGATGAGTGCTTTGACTGGCATCCTATATTCACGCTGAATGATCCTCAGCTGCGTCCGAGCTTTAAAAGAATGGCTGAAATTAGTGCATATTCTTCGTCAGATGGCCAGTAAGTTGCTGACTATGGGTTCTTTTTTCAGAAAGTCTTGAACTATAATGTTTATACAGTGCGCCAAACACGGAACCCTGAAATAGGAACCAAGATCCATGGCCTTAAGTACATTACTGCCATTGTCTGTGGCAATAAAAGCAATACTAAGCCCTCTTGGGCGCGGCCATTCAAAAACCTTGCTGCGAACCTCTTGCAAAATGTTTACAGCTGTATGAGATTTCTCCATGGCAGTATTCAAAAAGTGGAGTTATGCCGTTCCTCTGTAAAGAGAGTCATAAAGTCAAAGAGAAGGCTGTGTCCAGCTAAGCCCACAGGGGGTCTATAGTTGGGAATCCATATGTTGGATCATAGTGCCCTCACACACCCTTTCAGGTGTCATGCGTCATCATATGGGCTGCTCCTCGTCGGGTCGGCAGTGCAATACCCAACGAGCTCCCTAAAAAGGGGCACTTTGTCGGAGATCTTTTATCCAACTGCCGTATGGTGAAGTGCGGGTATGGGGCCAGAGTGGTGTAGATGTGTAGTGGTGATTTAAAATAGGGTTGGGAGTACCTAGCACAAATGAGTTTTTTATTCTGGGGGTCTCCTACCCTAATTAAAAACAGTGAACAAGGCACTCATCCGAGTGTAGTGTCTCGTGTTAGAGTGTCCTTCGTTGGAAAATATGGGTCAATATGTTTCTCGCATGGAGTTGATGTACTCGCGATTCTTCAGGACTGAAAAGAGAAAGGGAAAACTATCTACATCTAAGAACTGCTGATATTTGTCTTTAAAGCAGAAACAGTGTTTATTAACAACGATACCTGTTGTGACCAGGAACTACCCGATTCAGTAAAAACTCAGGCATCAACAGTACCCGGTGGTCCGCGTATGACCTGCCCACTCCACCGGGTCCTGCAGCCGGCGTAGTGGGCAGGTCATAAGGTGCAGCGAGAGGCAACTAAATTCCTACACACTGAGGAGCTTAGCCTCATACGCGGACCACCGGGTACTGTTGATGCCTGGGTTTTTACTGAATCAGGTAGTTCCTGGTCACAACAGGTATCGTTGTTAATAAACACTGTTTCTGCTTTAAAGACAAATATCAGCAGTTCTTAGATGTAGATAGTTTTCCCTTTCTCTTTTCGGTCCTGAAGAATCGCGAGTACATCAACTCCATGCGAGAAACATGTTGACCCATATTTTCCAACGAAGGACACTCTAACACGAGACATTACACTCGGATGAGTGCCTTGTTCACTGTTTTTAATTAGGGTAGGAGACCCCCAGAAAAAAAAACTCATTTGTGCTAGGTACTCCCAACCCTATTTTAAATCACCACTACACATCTACACCACTCTGGCCCCATACCCGCACTTCACCATCCGGCGGTTGGATAAAAGATCTCCGACAAAGTGCCCCTTTTTAGGGAGCCCGTTGGGTATTGCACTGCCGACCCGATGAGGAGCAGCCCATATGATGAAGCATGACACCTGAAAGGGTGTGTGAGGGCACTATGATCCAACATATGGATTCCCAACTATGAACCCCTTGTGGGCTTAGCTGGACACAGCCTTCTCTTTGACTTAATGACTCTCTTTACAGAGGAACGGCATAACTCCACTCTTTGAATACTGCAACTGGGGCCCCATTTATGCTGGACCTCCCACTCCCCTGTGAGTGGAAAAAGCCCCTCTGTCCCTTTCTTTGTTGTATACATTTCTCCATGGCAAACATGGCTACAGTTGCATGTTTCTGAGTACCTTTAAAAATCGCACCTGTGTCCACAGCACCTCGTTCAGATAGCTTATCTCTAACCCCCACAAAAGAGACCCAGTGTGCAGTGATGCACATGTAATCTGTGGCTTGGCAACTGGTCAACATGTCTGTTGTCAGGTGGATATTGTGAACAGCACTCTGCTGCAAAGCTTGTCCAACCAATTCCAGCACATCATGATGTAGTGCCGGAACAGCAATTCTTGCGAAATAGGACCGGCTGGAAACCTTCCATTTAGGGCAGATGGCTGACACAAATTCAAGGAAACCCACCCCTTCCACAAATGAAAAAGGGAGAAGATCCAGCGCTAACATTTTAGCCAGCTTCGCATTGTACAACCGTGCTGTTGGGTGGTTGCGTTGGAACTGCCCCTCTAACCTAAGCATGCTCTCAATGGTAGGCTGGATTACTTTCCTTTGTGGTGCTGTTGTTTTCATTAACCCACTTAGGCTCAATGACGCAGTTTGTCTCATTGCGGTACTCGGTCGCCTTGGTGTCTCTGCCTGACTCTGAGTATGGCTCTTACTGCGGTGCCACTCAGATGTGACTGAGGAGTATGTGGGCGGTACCACTACACTACTGGGGACAGGGCTAGAAATGCCTCCCTCTTCTTCACCTTCCACCGCAATAATATCGCCCCCTGATTCTTCCTGACCAACTTCAATGGGTTCAGTTTTTCTAATTTCTTTGAACTGAAGTAGGTGATTCTCCCACACGATAGTGTGGTGTATTCTGAGATGACTTGCTTGGCCTCCGGTACCATAGTTTGTACCAAGCTTACCCCGCCAAACACCTTGTCGACAAATTGAGCATATAGCAACGTTCTCCTCCTTGGTGCTAACAGAAAAGAAGTCCCAAACTGGGGAGGGTAACTTTCTGGCACTGCTGGATGTGCCACTTTCAATACCAGATGAACTGGAGGGTGTGCTTGGAATGTGACCCTGTGCAGCTTCACTGTGACTTTTACTACCACTACCTACTGAGATGGTTGAACTGGATGTAGGTCCCTGCCGGGCCTTGGAAAATATGGCAGCTGGAGGTAGTGGTGGTGTAACCTGTGTTGGTGATATCCGTGCTACATCCCGCTTAGTAGCAGCCTTTCTGGATAGGGTGAGAATGTTGGTCTCCAATCCCTTTGGGGCGGGAGTGATGTGCGTGATGACTGGCTCATCTTCATCAACATCACCCCCCTCTTCTACATCTACCTCCATAACTCTAAGTTTTTCTGGGACCTTCCTTTTCAGAAGCATTGTCTTGTGGCGTGCATCACTCTCAGACTGAGCTGGTGGCTGCCAAGTGACATCACGACCATCAGAAGCGGGGCTTGAAGAAGAAGATGATGGACTAAGCCTCCTTTTCCTTTCTGGTGGTCTGGAAGACAATAGATCTTCAGAAACAGTGGTTTGCTCCACTTTGTCTGCAGGAAGCTCGATTTCCTGAAATGCCCCTACGTCAGCAGCAATAACTAATATGGTGGGCTGTTGTTGCGGCTGCTGCTGTTCTTGTTGCGGCTGCTGCTGTTCTTGTTGCGTCTGCTGCCGTTCTTGTTGCGGCTGCTGCTGTTCTTGTTGCGGCTGCTACTGTTCTTGGTGTGGCTGCAAACTTATCTGCTGAGTTTCCGCCTGCGTTGATTGTGTACTACTTTGCGATAATGACATTTCAACATCGCTGCTCGTTAGTAGACTGGCTATCTCTGCGACACTCAAGGCCTTGGGCCTAGGTTGGTGGGGTTGGACCGCTGGTGCTGAGGTGCTGCTCCCAGCTTGGTTCCCGGACAACGCTGCTGCAGGCGTAACTTTTTTGGTGCCAAAAAAACATTGGCCGGCACACTAGTCGTGGTTAATGGCACTTCCTTTTTCTGTTCTTTCTTCTCACCGGCAACTTTCTTGGTACTGGACCTGGTACCTTTCTTTGGGCCATCTTCTTCAGATGTCAGGCAGGACGCAGATGCACAACAAGTTCTGGTCACACGTGGACGTGATGAGCAGCAGGACTTCTGTCTGGCTGGCAGTACAACGGGTGATGATGATGACACCTCCTCCACTGGCTTTTTGTGCACCTAAAAGCAAATAAGCCAGGAGAAGAACATCAGTGAAATGTTGCATTTGTTGTTGTGGTTCAGTTACTTACTACTGTACTATTGCAAACAAAAGATATAGTCTAGCCATTTCTGACTTTTTTTCAACAAGGGCTATGTTATACTACTGTGTACACACTACACTCTCAGAGAGGATAGGAAAGATAATAAGAACCACCAAAATAAAAATGTAATGGAAGTGGGGTGGACCCTATTTGCCATTAAATTATTTGAGCATCTCATCATCCATGGAGCTGCTGCTGGCAAAGGGGGTGGATGGATGGAAGCAGTAAGCCAATAGGAAAACCATGCGCGCCTATATGGCAAAAGCAGGACACTAATAACTCCCAACACAAAAAAAAGGCCACCAGCCACATGGACACTCACAAATCACAAACAAGCAGGGGGCCTGGGAAACACCAGGAGCTGGCAAAAGGCCTATAAAAGCCAGGTAAAGGATGCATGCTAAAGCACACTGCTCTGACTTTTTAATGCAACAAAATGCAAATACGAAAATTCACAGGCCCCAAAAAGGTCTGCAGGGTGCATGCATTGCACACCAACATACACAACAAAAGTATGTCTTTAAAACAACCAACATCAGAAAGCCCACCCCAAAAAAACACACTTGCCAACTCAATCCAATGCCATCCATGCCCTAAATGATGTCTAAACTCAACAGACCACACAGAAACACTTGATTAATACAGCTATGGCTACCTGCTCTGATCCTACTGGGTGAAAGCAGGCCTGTTGGCAGACAAGGCCAGACAAGCTTGCAGGCCTAGGCTTCAAAATGTCCACCAGCCACATGGCCAGGCCCAACAACATCAGAAAGCCCACCCCAAAAAAACACACTTCCCCAACTCAATCCAATGCCATCCATGCCCTAAATAGTGTCTTATTCAACAGACCACACAGAAACACTTGATTAATACAGCTGTGGCTACCTGCTCTGATACTACTGGATGAAAGCAGGCCTGTTGGCAGACAACAAGGCCAGACAAGAGACAACAAGCTTGCAGGCCTAGGCTTCAAAATGGCCACCAGCTACATGGCCAGGTCCAACAACATCAGAAAGCCCACCCCAAAAAAACACACTTCCCAACTCAATCTAATGCAGGCCTAGGCTTCAAAAGGGCCACCAGCCACATGGCCAGGCCCAACAACATCAGAAAGTCCACCCCAAAAAAACACACTTCCCAACTCAATCCAATGCCATCCATGGCCTAAATGATGTCTAAATTCAACAGACCAAACAGAAACACTTGATTAATAAAGCTGTGGCTACCTGCTCTGATACTACTGGATGAAAGCAGGGCTGTTGGCAGACAAGGCCAGACAAGCTTGCAGGCCTAGGCTTCAAAATGGCCACCAGCCACATGGCCAGGCCCAACAACATCGGAAAGTCCACCCCAAAAAAACACACTTCCCTAACTCAATCCAATGCCATCCATGCCCTAAATGATGTCTAAATTCAACAGACCACACAGAAACACTTGATTAACAGCTGTGGCTACCTGCTCTGAGCCTACTGGGTGAAAGCAGGCCTGTTGGCAGAAAACAAGGCCAGACAAGAGACAACAAGCTTGCAGGCCTAGGCTTCAAAATGACCACCAGCCACATGGCCAGGCCCAACAACATCAGAAAGCCCACCCCAAAAAAACACACTTCCCCAACTCAATCCAATGCCATCCATGCCCTAAATGATGTCTAAATTCAACAGACCACACAGAAACACTTGATTAACAGCTGTGGCTACCTGCTCTGAGCCTACTGGGTGAAAGCAGGCCTGTTGGCAGACAACAAGGCCAGACAAGAGACAACAAGCTTGCAGGTCTAGGCTTCAAAATGGCCACCAGCCACATGGCCAGGCCCAACAACATCAGAAAGTCCACCCCAAAAAAACACACTTCCCAACTCAATCCAATGCCATCCATGCCCTAAATGATGTCTAAATTCAACAGACCAAACAGAAACATTTGATTAATAAAGCTGTGGCTACCTGCTCTGATACTACTGGATGAAAGCAGGGCTGTTGGCAGACAAGGCCAGACAAGGCCAGACAAGCTTGCAGGCCTAGGCTTCAAAATGGCCACCAGCCACATGGCCAGGCCCAACAACATCAGAAAGCCCACCCCAAAAAACACACTTCCCCAACTCAATCCAATGCCATCCATGCCCTAAATGATGTCTAAATTCAACAGACCACACAGAAACACTTGATTAACAGCTGTGGCTACCTGCTCTGAGCCTACTGGATGAAAGCAGGCCTGTTGGCAGACAACAAGGCCAGACAAGAGACAACAAGCTTGCAGGCCTAGGCTTCAAAATGGCCACCAGCCACTTGGCCAGGCCCAACAACATCAGAAAGTCCAACCCAAAAAAACACACTTCCCAACTCAATCCACTGCCATCCATGCCCTAAATGATGTCTATATTCAACAGACCAAACAGAAACACTTGATTAATAAAGCTGTGGCTACCTGCTCTGATACTACTGGATGAAAGCAGGGCTGTTGGCAGACAAGGCCAGACAAGCTTGCAGGCCTAGGCTTCAAAATGACCACCAGCCACATGGCCAGGCCCAACAACATCAGAAAGCCCACCCCAAAAAAACACACTTCCCCAACTCAATCCAATGCCATCCATGCCCTAAATGATGTCTAAATTCAACAGACCACACAGAAACACTTGATTAACAGCTGTGGCTACCTGCTCTGAGCCTACTGGATGAAAGCAGGCCTGTTGGCAGACAACAAGGCCAGATAAGAGACAACAAGCTTGCAGGCCTAGGCTTCAAAATGGCCACCAGCTACATGGCCAGGTCCAACAACATCAGAAAGCCCACCCCAAAAAAAAACACTTCCCAACTCAATCCAATGCCATCCATGCCCTAAATGATGTGTAAATTCAACAGACCACACAGAAACACTTGATTAATAGAGCTGTGGCTACCTGCTCAGCCTCTGAGCCTACTGGATGAAAGCAGGCCTGTTGTTGGCAGACAAGGCTAGACAAGCTTGCAGGCCTAGGCTTCAAAATGGCCACCAGCCACATGGCCAGGCCCAACAACATCAGAAAGCCCACCCCAAAAAAACACATTTCCCCAACTCAATCCAATGCCATCCATGCCCTAAATGATGTCTAAATTCAACAGACCACACAGAAACACTTGATTAGTAAAGCTGTGGCTACCTGCTCTGATCCTACTGGATGAAAGAAGGCCTGTTGGCAGACAAGCTTGCAGGCCTAGGCTTCAAAATGGCCACCAGCCACAAGGCCAGGCCCAACAACAGAAAGCCCACCCCAAAAAAACACATTTCCTAACTCAATCCAATGCCATCCAGGCCCTAAATGATGCTTGAAAATGCTTGAAAATGAAAAACATTCAAAAAGCACCAAAGGAACAGTTGCTTCATCATGCACACACCCATGAGGCCATGACTAGCTCGGGCCTACTACTGACTACTACTACCCACAAAATCTTTTTTAAAAAGGAATGATAGTTACCAAAAATAAATTGTAGTTACAACAACTGCAATGCCCCCAATCAAACAGACACAACAACCACTTAAAATATCCAATTAAAAAATCCTCAAATCCAATTGCAATGATGCAGCAGACAAAAAGAGTGATCTTTCCAGCTCAAAATCCAAAGGCAGAATGAGCAGGAGATGGACAAAGCACTGGGAGGAGCCTGCTGGACAGGAACAGAAAGTTGGAGATTCTGTGGCACTTCCTCCCTCTCCCCAACTTTTTAAAAAAGGACTCTTTGCACAAAAAAGGACAGCCAAATGTCAATCTGAGGAGTTGTTTTCATCCAAATCATCATTTGCAGAAGGTTTCATGCTGCTAGAGCTGATATTCTTCTCCAAATTGAAAATTTTACATGTTCGAGTTCTCGAGCTTCACATTACTTCCGCCGGATGTCGATGGCGTGTCCAAAATGACCTGATCGCGATCTCTCGCTCCCTGTCGCGTTGGATATGACGTGTTCGGGGTCTCTTTCTCCTTTTCCCGTTCGATATGACGTGCCCGCGTCCTCACGCTCTCGCTCGCGGTGGAGAATGACGTGTTCGAGATCTCAATCTTCTCATACTCTCGCGGTGCATGATCGCGAGAAGAAAGACGTGATCGCGCGACAAATGACGTGATCGCGCGACAAATGACGTTAATACGGGCGCGAACTGTCGCGAGACTGCACAAATGGCTACCAACAACCCAACATCTCGTGGAGAACGCGACCGGATTGGGAAAACTTGTCGGCGAACGCGGGGATTCAGGTAAGGCGATCGCGCGCACGCGAGAATGTATTTTTTTACAGCGCGAGCAAGAAAAAAATTACCGGTAACATGCGGATTGCGGAAATTTTGACATTTTCGCGCTTTCAGCGGAACGCAAAAATGCCAAATTATCGCAATTTCCGCGAGCGGAACGGAATTTTGGCCCAGGCCTAATCAGAGCGCTTTACATAGCACCAGTTGCGTGACATGAGGACACATTAATTTTTGTTAGGCACGGGGAGATTAAGTGATTTGCGCAGAATCACAGGATGTTCAGCGTCATTGCCAAGACTTAAACCCAGTTCCCCAGACTCAACGTCGACCACCCTAGCCATTAGGCCAACTCCTCTCCCCAGTATTAATAATTGTGCTTGTATGGATTGTTATTTATTTTGCTCATTTGCACTGTGTTTGTAAATGCTTTTATGCCACAGAAATGTAGTGAAGAAAGATATACTTGACTTGATTTTACCAAGTAGATATTCTGTTCTTGCCTACATGTGTTTCTTCAATAGATGAATTACTATGGGCTTGAACATACATAATGTAGGATCTCCTGTTTCTCTTTCATTTAATAGACAACATCTCACTCCTTCACCAAAGTATAATCACCATATATAATGTAGGAATTTATGCTGAGAGTGACTTCCTTCTGTTGCAATTTCATAGTCACTTCAAACAAGTTACACAAAATCAAATGCATTCCATTTCACAAATATGCACCACCATGAAAGACAGCTCCAGTGATTTGCATCTATTTACATAAAGCCCTGTTGACTATCATGTGACACAAAAACAAATCATAAGTCAAATCAAGTAGTGCTGTAAAGAAAGTGAAAGAAAGCCTGGTGCAAACTCTGCAAGACCTTCGTGTGGAGTTTCTATCCATAATCAAACTTGTGAAGATGAGGAGGATGTAAAATAATGCCTCACTCATATGGTTTCATTACTCCTTTCCTATAGGCGTTCAGATCATGCCACTTATCCACACAATCAATAATACTTTCATTACCTTTTTGAAAAAGTTGATCCGTTCCATTTGTTTCCTCGATTAACATTTGTCTGGATAAAGACTGGCCCTCCACACAAAACACCTTCTGAGAATGCTTCATTTTCATCACGTCGTGGATGAATTTCGTAAATTCAACCTCAAAACTTAGAAAACTGAGAACGTAAAACTTGGTGGACTCTTTGGTATTGTGTTGGACAATGTCATAGGTGCCACCACCATCCTTCAGAAACAGATAGGAACCTGGGGATTATGTTCAATAAACCTCTCTTAAACATTTTCTCCGGTGCTTGAGGGCGTTGTGTGTATTTGCTTCTTCTTCCTGTCAATTTCAGAAAAGAAGTCATCAAGGCCAGTAGTTCTTAAACTTTAGATTTTTGTGAACCCCACTGAATTATTCCAGCCTATTTGATTTCTTTCTTTCTTTCTTTCTTTCGTTCTTTCTTTCTTTCTTTCTTTCTTTCTTTCTTTCTTACTCTTGCATATCACTTTGGGCCTGATTCAGTCTGGCGGACAGGTACTCTGTCACAAACATGAAAGAATACACTGTCTTTTACACAGCAGGGCATCTGTTGGATCCCGATTCAATAGAGGCCAATGGAGTAACAGCTTCAGACTTCAAGCCCTAATTAGAGAGGACGCTCTTATGTCCTTTATTTCTGTCCATCACAGCGGAGTAAAATCTAGTGGCCAACAATGAAAAACAAAATCGACCCCACACTCTGGGAGAGAGGTTCTAGGGTGTGGGAGGGCCATTCGTTTTTTGTTTTTCAGCAATAAACTCCAGCTTTTGTTGTTTTTTTCCGAAGAATTCTAAAGTATGTTGCACGGCGGCCTACAAGATAGAAGTCATGCACCAATCTTTCCGTTTTTTTGCAAGGAGAAGACCATAGGGTCGGAGGTGATCTCTTACGTTGGCAGACAACAGACCACCCACCAGGGAATAAATCAGGCCCTTTCTCTGTTTTGCTCCTAATCTACGCTCTTTGTGTTGCTGTGACTAGTGTTTCAATTGACCCACCAGTCTTCTACCCTAGTTTCCATTTGCTTTACTTATAATGCTTCTATAAAGCAAGTTAATGATACCAATTGAGGGTCTAATTACGATGTTGGGAGGATTTAAGTCCGCCCGATCCCGTCTCTGTCCTGGGACCGACTGACCTCTGGTCCGCGGTCCCGACTGCCTAATTAGGGTGCAACCGAAGACTGTTTAGTCGCATTCCTACATTTCCCTATGGGAGCATGCATTATGGCCATAATACATGCTCCCATAGGGAAATGGGTGGTGCTGTTGATCAAAAGCCCCCCCCCCGGCCCTCAACCAGAGGCTGCGCACCCAAGGGGGCCCTACTGGCGGCCCCCAAACACGCTTTCTGACATGGTTTCCATGTCGGACAGGCCGGCATGGAAACCATGCCGGAAACCATGCATCGTAATCCCAGGGGGGGAAGGCCCGTCCTTTGGGATTAAGAGCTGGTTCTGACTGGCCAACAGGCTCCTTGAGCCAGTTGGAATCCAGCTGGAATGATCCACCGGTTTAGTTTCTGACCGTCAGCATTGTAATGTGGCAGTCGGAAAATAAACCGAGGGGCCGATTACGATGTGGCCCGGAAGGCTCCGACAATCAGCGGAGCCTTCAAGGGGCGCATGGAAATCGGTCCCTATGGGGCAGATTTACAAGCCCCCTGCGCCACCACTATGTCACTTTTCGTGACATACTGGTGGCGCAGGGAGCTCCTCCATATTTGCAAGGAGAGGAAAAGCCACCCTGCGTGACTTTTTCTCTCCTTGTACATATGGCCCCTTCACACACAGCACTGTGCATGGAAGGGGCGTTCCATGGGTGTTGCTGTGGGAATTCCCATGCAACACCCATGGAACAAGACACATCTCCAGATTTACGAGAAATCGTAAATCTGGAGATGCGTGTGAATGCTACGCCACCCTAGAGGTGGCGTAGCGAGGCGCAACGAGGAGAAATGTTTTCATTTCTCCTCGTTTTTTCCTCTTTCAATGCGTGCTGCTTTCTACAGCACGCATTGAAAGAGGAAAAAGCCTCCTGTGATTGTTTTTGTGCAGGAAGGTGTCCCTTTCTGCACAAAAACAATCTCCCCACGACGCAGGCATCCTTGCACCATGGTGCAAGGGTGCCTGCGCCGGCACATGGCTGCAGTTTGTGCGCCAGCGCAGGGGAAGCACAGAGATGCGACATATTCTTGAAAATATGTTGCATCTCTTTGCTTTCCAAACTAACACAGCACGGCGCAGCAAAATGACTTGCTGCACCGTGCTGCGTTACTTTGTTGTAAATCTGCCCCTTAGTATTTAGTCACCAATTTCAAATGCCTTGACACTTACACAGCAAAGAAAACTTTAACATTTTACCTTTTGTTTTTTTATGCATATATACTTTATTAATATGCTAATATTATGTGATTTTCTAAACAGTCGATGAACTCCTGAGTAGAATTTGTGGTCTGTAACCCCGGTTAAGAACTGATAACACGGGCTTTTATCTCTTCTCTCTTTGACTGCAGGGACTTGGTCGTAATAGGCCTTCCAAAATTTCTTAAAACCTAACAAACAGAGCATCGACAACACTGCAACCAGACTTGCTTTACACTGTTCCCAAAGAGAGCAAATTTAAGAATATCTAAATAACTTTAATTGCCTGCTTATAGATAAGCAAACCGTGTTCAAATGTGTATGCATCTTTCACTGGGCAGTTCATAAAACCAGTCCAATTTTCCTTCAATCATGGTTTAACAGACTTCAGTTAACCATCTGCTAGGCTCACCTGCTAGTTTTTCTGTAGGTTATTAGGGTCCAATATGGGTTAGAGCTCTTCCCTTGCTTACCACCAATACGTGGAACACATTCCCCCCCATCCCCATCATATTTCTTTCCCAAACTGAGCAAAGAGAGGATCTGTGGCTTTTCAAAACTTGGATTCTTCACAGCATACTAGGGCAATGTGGACACTGAGATCATGGAAGTGCCTATAATCTAATATGTATCTCTGATGTCCAAGAACAGAGCCTATATAATCAGTGACCTGTTCTGGCTTGGCCAAATGGGTATCCTTCAGACTATATGAGCAGTCTCCTGTTGCAATGCCCCAAACCAACATTTTTAAGCATCAGTGACTGAAAGACCACAAGTTTGAGAAATGCTATGGCATACTTGAGTGATACTCCTTGTGGGATGGCATATTTGGCTTCTGAATAGTAGCAGCACAACACTTTTGAATGAGTCTAAACTGTCTCATGAACAGTGATCGAACATTGTGATATTACAGACTTGAAAATCAATGTTATTTCACTTGGTTTAGCAAATTTAGTCTACATTCATTCAATGAGGCACAAGACACGGCATCTGCCATGAAAAACATATCTCCCTTATGTTCATCCTGTTGTTTTGCATCTGGCACATAAGACTTTTTAATGTGGTAAAATATTGCTCCATGGTGTTCTGATTGACCCTGAAGCCTTAGTGCCTGCAAATTCTATGGCTTTATATTATGTTATGTTATGCTATGCTATGTTATATTATGTTATGTTATGTTAAAATAACTTGCAGATCACACATTCACCATAGTTGCATTTCGCAGTAGATCAATCAAAGGGAAAGCTAAAAGGCCTAGAGGTACAACTAGGATTTCAAAGAAAACCTGAAGAAGCTAAGGCTCTTTGTAGCAAGTAGGTTGTCTGGCAGCGAGTTCCATAGCTTAGCCGATACTGTGGCCACCTCGTAAGTTTTTGAGTTTGCTAGGAGATTAGCTGTAGCTGATCACAAAGTGCTTGTGTATGGTATCTTTTCATTCAATTTTCTATTAAAATGGGGCCTACCAGTAGAATGCTCTGTGGGCTGTAGCCGCAGAACTGAATTAGACTCGTTCTCGTCAATGGAGTTGTAAGAAAAATGGGTGAACGTGGGAAAATCTAGGGGCATCAAGGGCCATATGAATAGCAGCATTTCGGATTACTTGGATTACTTCAAATCACTTAAACACTGTCCCCCTTTCCCTCAATCATTCCAAACACCCAATCTCACTCATACACACTTTAAAACAATGGTTTCCGGATTGTACACATTGTCTATAAGACAGGAAGTGTTTAAGTAATTTCAAAATGTTTATACATGTTTAGGAAAAAGAAAGGATAATAAATGAAACATGGTATTGTATGTAAAAATACTTTTTGGACAATTGGCCTTTTCACAATAGGAGAAACAATTTATGAAATATATTTTTATTTGTTAAACAATCTATCTATTTCAGATCGTTTTATTTGCTACATTTATGGTGAAGTTCTGGAGTTCTTAAAACGGCCATTATTACCCTGGCCAGAGGGAAAGAACCAGGATCCGATGGGCTGCCTATTGAGGTTTATGTTGCTTGCATAGATACACTAGGCATGAGGTTAGTTGAGTTGTATAGTTTGGCTAGAAGAGAGAAGAAGCTTCCACCCTACGAGGGAGTCAGTCATTGTACCATTGCCCAAGCATGGCAGGGAGGCACAGGACTTGGCCCCTTGCCAACAATATCTATGTTAAAAGCTGACTTTAAAGTATTGAGCAAAATCCTGACCACCACACTGCTCCTGCTGATGGTCAAGCCAGTACATGCAGATCAATGCAGATTTACACCAGGGCGCTGCACAGCACTTCATGTAGGGAGACCTACACAGGTCTCGAAAAGCCCTGAAAATCTGCACATGGGGGCACAATTCTTTCTATAGACATAATTAAGGCATTTGACACCCTGAGATGGGAAAAACTCACTGAAACCATGAGGAAAACGATGAGCAGAGGGTATTTCTGTGTTGGACCAACCTGCTTTCAAGCCAGGCCAGGGGATACCTGGAGCATGCCAGTCAGTCAATAACTTTTATTCAGCTCAAAACCATGAAAAGGTAAAAAATAGGTTCAATCAAACAGACTATACAACAATATTAGAGAAAAAAAACAAAGTCACAAGGAAAACATAAATGTGCATGTATCATAATACAGATGATCACAGAGAACCTAATAGCTTTTTATCGAAACAGACATAAAATCAGTTTTAAAACAAGGTGAAGTTTGAATACCTTACCACTAAAGAGCTTATGCTTTCGCCCAACGTGTCTAGAAACTTGCAGGCAGGACCCGGAGGCCTGTAAATCAGGGCCCCTGTGAACGTAGTACATCTATCTAATTGGAAGGTAAAGCAGAAACTTTCTGCTTCCATTAGTCCCCTGATCTCAGAAATAGAGCACTTTAGACGGTCTTTATATATTATGGCTATGCCACCTCCTTGCTGCCCATTTCTATCTAATCTGGAGATGGTATAACTAATGGGAAGCGCTTGCGCTATATCAGGATTGGAACATGTCGTTAGCCATGTTTCTGTTACAAACAGGCAATCTAGATTCCAAGCATTCAGCATGTTGTAGACATGCAAGGCGTTTTCTGCTAGAGATCTAGTGTTTATCAAACCACAGCATAGCTGCTTGGGTTGTACTTCCCTCTTGTTTTGTACGGTCTCTTCAGTTAATTCATTGCACGTGTATTTACATGCAAGGCAGGAGAAAGGACCTTTAATGTTTTCTGTCAGTGTATGGGGGTTGACAGCTAATAGCTATAGTGTTTAGTGTACAAAGCTCTTTTTTTGGCTTCAATGTAGCATGGCAGATGTCGTTAGGAGAGAAAATTGGGGCAATTGTTTTCCAAAATGGTGGGGTGAGCGCCTTGCTTTTTAAGGATGTTTTACTACTGATAATGTAAGTTACTTTGGTCGAGATCAATGTTCTAGTAGGGTATTGAGCAATGTTCTGAGTGGCCTTAGCAGTGTAGCTTGCAGTTGTTTGAAAATATTTGAGCAAGAAGGACTTAAGGGTACTCCAGACATCAAATAAGGCAGGGAAACATGAAGATCATCCACACTTTTTGAACCCTCACAAACTCAAAATGCTATACAATTCATTCTGTGTGCACTGGTCATCGGTTTTTATTGCATTGTTAAACAGCTTGATCACTATTAATGATCTAGTAAAGTTTGATTAAACTTTGCTACCTAATTTAACCTTAGTCTGCACCATACCACCCACATAACCTTACCTCCATCACTTCCTTCCTCTTTTGTTTTACCTATCCACCCTTTCCATTTGTTTGCAAATTTTTCTTTCACACCCTCCAATTCACACTGTACTCACCATACTTTTCTACCATTTCAATCCCCTCCCTACTACTACTAGTCTCAGGGTGATAAAGTGCACTCTTATTATGCGCTAAGCCTTTTTCATTCACTTATTATTCATGAATATTTGTACTTCATTGTTTAACAAGATAGGTACAGAAAACGCATTCCTCAACAAAAACTCACCCTTAAGTGCTGATATCTCCAACACAAGATGCCTCTAGCCATATTGAAGAAAGTCAGATATGGACCATAAATATCTAAGGATATCTTCTACCATGCCGTAAATATTATTCTCTAGCACATCATACTAGGATGTCTTGCTACCAAATCATATTACTTTGGATACAAACAACAGAATCCCTTACCTTTTTCTTCACCGCATGATCTAATCTCATCTACTAAAAGTTAATCCCAAATCTGGCTTGACAATATAAAATGTCCCATATGAGCTATCATAAGCAATGCTGGCCTTATCTTTGTAATAACAGATCCCCCTTACAAGCTAACACATCACCGACAAAACAAAATGGCCTTCATAATTCACTCAACAATCTTTTCTCTTTCCAACTTCCAACTGAAGCTTCTCTAACTGTACATAAACTTTTATCTATGGTCACTTCCCCTTTCCCTTACTCCTGCATGACAATTTAATTTGTAGCAATGTACGATTTCTCCGTCTCAACATTATCCTCCTTAAGTTTTTCCTCACCTTCAACTCTTTCAACGTGGAAAGACTATCGTCAGCATCATTTTCGACCACAGTAATTTGCTCGATATGATTGAAGGCACACAACCCATTTACAACTTCATGATGAAACTAAGTTCAAAATTTTAAAGCAAAATTTCCTTCAATGAGTTGTGATCTGGTCTCACAGTGAAACTTGTATACAAAATAAACCATGAGGTTTTTATTTTCCACATACCACTGCTAACATTTCTTTCCCAAAAGCAGAATAATTAATGTTGGCTTCAGTTAAAGCACTTGGTGTGAATGCTATAGTTTGATCCTTTTGTACCAACACGGCTCCTAACCCTTTGTTACTAACTCAGGCCCTAATTACGAGTCTTGCAGTCAGAGGACCACCAGCCACCGGCGGTGCGAATGCCCCTTTACATGTTGGGCGGTAGGACCGCCCTGGGACTGTCACCAGGGAACCGTCATTCCCTGGCGGTGGCACAGTGGTCTTGAGGCCGCAGTATGCTTGGCTGGACCGCTGCCGTCCTTCCAAGCATATTACAAGTTTCCTCTCCGCAACGGTTGTCATGGTTGTTCCGCCTCCATGAAAACCGTAGTGGAGAGGAAACAAATGGGGCCCTCCATGGGTCCCTGGAGCCTCATGCCATGTGGATGCATGCAGGGGGCAAAACATGTGTTCCCCTGAATGCATGCACCCCAGTTCCTACATTTTATGGACTTTATAGTTCATGCCGTGCAGGAACTGTTTTTGGCGATGCCATTGAAGGCCTACTTTCTGAGGCACGGCCGTGGGAATGCCAAAAAACAGCCCACCTTTCAGGAGGAAACTCCTAATCTGGCAGGCAGCCAAACCACAGGTTTGGCAGTGCAAGAGCGGGCTGCCGAGATGGTGGTCCGCTCCTGCACCGCAAAACTCATAATCAGGCCCTGAGTCACAATCACAGTATAAAAACTGGTTTCATCCCTTTGTAAATTGGGAGCTTTTCCTTAATCAGCTTTAAATGTTTTGTATTTGTTTTTACGAGCTTCACATCACAAAAATTCCATGGTTCTTCAATAAACCCCTTAAAACTGCACTTTTGCTGTGAAAACATTTTAAAAAATTTGCGTATGTCCGACCGGCATCGTAATGAGGCCCATAGTCTTAGAAAAATGTTACACCTCTTAAATCTGTTCACTATTCTCTGGCAAACAGAAGCCACAGAAAGTTAAAAAATGTATATCGCCCGCTCAGGTAATGATCTTGGAATTCCCTATGTGACTTAATTTGACAGTCACTTCCCTTATGTTGAGAAGTGGAAATTTGACAAAAATGATACATCTGTTGAGTTTATTTAAATCAGAACTGAAATGCATGTAGCTGTTTTGTTCTTCATGACCGTGATTGGAGCCAGCCATTCGATCATCTCTACCTTCTCAGTGACTCCTAACACACATTTTAAGTAACTCTTCTTCAACCAATTCCTGTACACTTATAGGTAATCTTCCTATATAGCAATAGGTGATGAGATATTATTTAATTTATATCATGTGCACGTACATTTTAAGGAATCCCAAGTCCTAATGTAAAACCTTTGGAACGTCTTCTCCAAATTTCATCTCTGTTTTTTATTTGATATACCTGGATTTCAGTTTTTGTATTGGGATAGAATGTAGCCCACATAAACCTCTAATGAGACCAGCTTAAAATACTATTCCCTTTAAACTCTACATAACCTCTTCCCCCAATGAAGCTTTCATTAAGTTCTATACCTGTCTCAAACTTTCATATTTATAGCGTCTCCATCATTTTCTTCAGGTTTGGCAACAATGCCTCTGAATTTCACCTTTTACTTCATTCCCTTTCAAACACCTCATTGGAAATGACAGTGAGCCTAGAGCAAGCTTCAAACATCAACTCTATGACACCACCTTCTAATATCACTCACTTTCACAGGATTTCCTTTGTTATATTCATTTACTTGCAACACTAGCTAATCACAAGAATCCACTACTCTGTGCACTTCTTTTCATCTCCCCACAATGTTGCAACATTTCATAGAGCTTCCTTTTTTGTTTTTTATCACCTTTTCCTCAACAGAGCCTTATTAGCTGTGCAGTTTTTACTGCTGAACTTTTGCCCAGCCCCTCCACATTGATAACACTGACCTATTACCCTCACTACTCCATGAATCATAATTTCACTGATACTTAATCTTTCCTTTTTGGTGCCAAGCACATTCACGTTCGTGGTTCCCACCTAATTCAAGTTTTCACCCCTCTCGTTGCCATTTAAATTGTATCCACACATATCATCAGGTGTTAATAAGTGGTGGGTCATCGTGTAGTCAGAATTCTTCTCTTAGATTCTCACTGCTATTTTTCTGCAAGAACCTGCCTCTTGGTCTTTCTTCCAAATTATACATGTAACTGTAGAAGCCAGTTTCCTTAACTTAGCAACATGGCCCTCAAGTGTTCACCCCTCTTTCTGAGCTTCCATCCCAAAATGGTACCCACAGAGCTATTTTCCCTGTGGTCATGACTTATAACATTTAAGATCACTCAAAAACAACCTAATTTGTATTTTTATCCATATGTAAAAAAAAATGTTAAAAAAAGAAGAAAATAGACGTGCGTGTGTCTGCATTTCTCTGTAAAATCAGTAAAAACAGAAAACTGTGAGCTTAAGATATAATACTCCTTTTATATCATCAGGTGTTTTGCTTATCTTGTAATTTACAAGATCAGTTTTGCACTTTTGAAGTTTACAGGATTTCAGCATTTTCAATATCTTCTATTTATTCCAGTGAGCAGAGTACATATATGTAAATTGAATCTAAACAATATTTGACAAAACTAATAATTGTGCCCTTTTTAAGTGAAATTATTTCCTGGGTTCTCACACATAAGCAGGCACACACACAAAGGCACTGAGGGGCAAATGGAGAGGGCAAGCAGAAAGGCAGAGTGGTGCATTTTTTAAAACCTGTTCTGTTTTTTCTCCTGCTTCAAACAATTTGAGATATGATTAGCACACATAAAAGGGTTTGTGTACTTGCTGTGGAGATCGATAAGAAATCTGTGGGCCACTGATTTCAATATTAGTAAGAAAGTTCAGTGGGTTAATATACCTACTGCGGATGCTTATATGTAACCTGCAGGTCTGAAGATCCCATCTCATTGAGAATCATTAGTTGGTTAAGGCTAATGGGTGCCTTTGGGTGATTTCCCTCCCAGAGACTCCCACGCCTCGCATTGAGGCCCAGGTTGGGAAATCTAGTGATGGCTACCCAGCCCTAAAGTGGGCTTACAACTGTCAATATGACCTGCCTATTGGGGCAGGAGCCCTTCTTATTTATGGTGATTGTCCGACTAAGCCAAACAAGGATGACCAAACAAATACAAAGAATCAGAAAAAAACATGTACAAAAGTAAAGTTTTGGCCCAAGAAACTCGGCACCGAAGTGGACTTCTTTTTGGGTAAATGTGCACTTGTGATCAGGCAAAAAAGTCATTATTCAACCGTGGCAGCTGCCTCGGAAATGGGGGTGGGGCGGGGGTTGGAAATGGATTAAATAAAATTATAATAAAAAAATAAAAGTACATTTTCCTTCGCCACCGACAGTGCCGCTGCCATAGCTTTATCCTCTTCAGGTCTGCTACAGCTCCAGAAGAACTCAGGCTTCCGGGCTCTCCCAGTCAATCACGACGCTGCAGAAGGAGCATCCTGATTGGTCTGAGCGTCCTGTTTGGATGCTCATACAGTGCCAGGGGAGGCTGGGCATGTTCTCCATGGGGCTGTGCAACACAACCCAATAGAGAAAATGCCAAGTGCGCATGATGATTTGGCAGGCCCCAGAGGGCCGGACAAACTGTCATGTGCACTTAGAGGAGTGCAAACCACTCCTCACTTTGCTTGGCGTGACGGAGCTCAGCCCCACCCCCACCTGGCTCTGAGTGCCACATAGAAAAATGAAATGATAATAACGTCCTGTTATTATCATTTTCTTTTTCTTTTGTGCGCTGCTTAAATAGCAGTGGGGCGATGCTCGTCTGCCTTAGCGGAAGAGTCGCCACTTTTATTCAAACGGCAAGAGAGCCGGTAACTAAGGTGGGCTGACCCATCAGCGATATATACTATGGGCCCGATTCACAAAGGGACTTATGACTTGTAAAGTTACGAGTGCGAAGGCTCCGCACTCGTGGCGGAATCTCCACACTGCAGAGCTCAGTGCGGAGATTCCGCCCCAAATGCAGAGATTACACCCGATTGCTCCGCGAGTCGTAACTCCCTTTGGGAATCGGACCCTATATGCTGTGGTGGGACAAAACAAAATGTGAATTGCAGTTGAACAGATTAGTTTAAGTAGAAGCCTTGCCCAATACATTTATATGCAAGCATGTATGCATTTTATTATGAATTTGCATGTTTTTTATTACATGAGGCTGACAAGACAGCTTTATATAAACAAAGGAAACGTACTAAAGATATTTATATGTAATATTCTGCTGTACTGAAAAACAGAAATAAACTGCGGACCCCAAACACGATCTCCTTTGTCTGCCATGCACTCCCTGTCTACAGGACACCTTGCCAAAAATATGGTTGAAGAGTGTTGGTAAGCAACAAGAAGGGAGCATAAATGCAACTTGTAATAAACATGAGTTGTTTATAAAATATAAACATACGAAAGGAACTCTAGGCATAACAATCTGAAATATGCTCTACTTGTAACCGGAGTGGATTATTACCAAATGCAACCACGTTTTTGCTGCCTTTTTAAAATAAGGTATAATGTTCCTTGGGCTAATTTTGCAAAAAGTGATATGCACCTCCTAGAAAATATCACAGGTATGTTTTGAGGTTAGCGTCTAATTAAAGACTTTGTTTAGAAAAATAGAGAGTCAAGGAGCATTTTTAGAGGAAATCTGAATGCTCGACTCTCCAAAATTGAATACCTGGTGGGGAATCCTTGCCACTGGAAAATTGCCTGGGGATACCTAATACCAACTATTTAACCTCCAGGCAGACAGGACAGGCTGGGTGATGGCCTGGCTTAATTTATGAACTATATTGGAACAGATAACTCATTCGTGGCTTGACTATGTACCAGAAAAGGTAACGTTACAATTATCTGGTAAAACCTTTTTGGAAAATGTCGTATTTTAGTTGATTTTATGCTGTTTTGTAAAGTCAACTATTTTGCTGTGGTAAGATGAATTAATTGATAACATCCGTCTCTGTTCTTGATCTTGCAAGTTCGGTATTTGAACAAAATATTGAGTTGTAAGTATCACGAGACAGAAAGACTGGGAAAAAATATTGTGACACAAAAATATCGTGATGCAGACATTTTGTTGTCAAGAATATCATTGTTTCCAGGTAAGTAATATCATTGTTAAGAATATCATCATTGTTAATGTCGTTTTCAACAATATAGTTGTAATATATATTACATTGTTTGTATAATTCTTAATAATATTTTTAAATATAGTTTGTAATTTTATGTGGTTAATAGTTTTTATTTATTTGCTAATAGTAATTTACAGTGCCGCAGCGGGTTGCTTGGTTTGTAGGGGCATAGGGTGGGAAGTTAAATAAGTAATAATGAATTACAAATTAATCATTAATTTATTATTAGTAATTTAATTGATTATTAATGCTGTAAATTGTGTAATAGTTATATTTGTTATATTTTAGGTGCAGTCTGCTGAGTTTGTAGGGGTGAGTCAATTAAGTAATAATTAATTGACAAAATAAGTATGAATAATTATTTCATTGATCATTATGTAAATTGTGTAATAACTTTATAGCTTAATTATATTTTAGGTGTGGGGTGTTGGGTGTATAGAGATATAGGGTGGAGAGTTAGTTAAGTATTAATTAATTAACAATTCATTATTTATTTATTATTAATTATTCAATGGAGTATTCATTATGTACATAATGTAATACTGAATAGTTATATTTTAGTTATAGGTTGGTAAGTTAGTAGGGTTATAGGATGGGACCTTAAATAAGCAATACTTTATTAATGAAAGATTATTATCTGCTGATTAATTAGTTAATTGATTATCAATTATATAAATGGTGCTATACTTTTTTATTTCCTTTATATGTTAAGTATGGGCTGCTAGGATCATAGGGGTATAGTTTGGGAAGTTCATTGAGTGATAAACAGATAGCACTTTTTAACTGATAATTATCTAATAAGTTGATAAATAATCATTCAGATTGTTTAATTATTTTTTTATATAAATATATTTTTTAATTAATGAATTAATAATGTTTATATTAAGAGTTTTCTATTTATTCTAAAATAATAGGGTTATTCAAATATGTAATGTGTTCGAAGTGATGTACTTTCCATACTGTTCCTTGGACTGGAGTGGGAATAGTAAACTTAACCTCTCCGAACTCTAACGCTTTCCCTACTTGTGCAGGGACTGAAGCGGGAATAGTAAATCTTAACCCTCCAAAGTCAAATGCTTTCCCTACTGTTGCACAGACTGGAGTGGGAACAGTAGATTTTACCCTTCCAAAGTCCAACGCTTTCCCTACTGTTGCACAGACTGGCGTGTGTGCATTTGTGTGTGTGTGTGTATATTTATATATGTGTGCATGTGTGTGTGTATATATATATATATATATATATATATTACCTACTGGCGGTCGCCAGTAGGTAGTTATAGTTAGGACCTATTATCCATAGGTAATCCGCAACATTCTATTTGGAATAACTTTGGTGCCGGTTGACGAATCTTCGCGAAATTTTCAAACCTGGTGGGGCGCTCCGGTCCACTCCTATCCTGAAAGTGTCGGAGTGTGGGGGCTGAGAAAAAAGGGGGTCCCAAAACATATTTTACCCATGCAATTTTCCATAGGAACCTATAATCGCAGCTACAGCCTGAACTGCTGAACGGAATTACACCAAACTTGGCAAAAAGGTAGCCCTTGGTTCAGAGTCGGTGTAAATCCGTTCAGTAGTTCCTGAGAAAATCCAAAGTAAAATCACATATATATCTGGGCGGAGCCTAACCACACATCTCATCGTGAGATCTGATTGGCTGTCAGCACTTCATCCAAGAAGTGTTGGCAGCCATCTAGGGACCGATTAGCACCTCATTAAAAAGCATTGCAGTTAATAGAAGGCTTTAAGACTATAATTACATTATAAATCATTTGTTGATGGTACCATACTCATTTTAGGAATTGTGGTGTGTTCTAAGATGATTTTACCATGTGAAAAAGCCTTCTGCTGGGATATCATGAATCATATTTAAGAGAAAACTATTTTCTCATGCTTTTTCCACAGAGGTTTGGAAGGTGATCTATAAGCTAAACTGAGAGCATATTTTCTGTAAATTCACATTATCTTTCTCAGTCATGTGAGAATGAAGACTGACATTCTCAGTAAAACATGTACATCCAACAAGGGAAGAGACTGTCAGTTGATTCCTTTGTGTTCTACTGCAGCTTCCCAGTGTTCTAAAGAACAACTAGAGCACTAACAGTCCTACTTATGACAAGCGTATGGCTCACCTGAAGCCATTTTGATTGGAATAAAGTGGTAACTCCTAAAACATTTAATTTAAAAAGGAACAAAATGAGGGGGTTCATTTTGCCATAGAAAGTATGATTAGTGCTGTAGAAAGAAAAATTAGGGCACATTTTGAGTGATTTCTCAAATCCTTTTGTATTTCATTAAAAAATTCTGACATGCAGACTGAAACATGCACTTTCAATACCAGCAGCAGACTTCCCTGGTGAGCAGTAGCTTTACTAAGTGATCTAATGAGCAACTAGAGTGCTAACATTCTGAATTTATGGCAAATGTGTGACACATCTGAATGCCTTCTTGATGGAATCAAAGTAAAAAACTGAAAGTATTCCTACTGAGGAGACTGTAGTAAATGAGCAAATTAAGAAACTTCATAACAAATAAGTCTCCTAAGATGGCCACCAGAGACAAAAGAGCCCAAATGTAGCAAAAATATCACCCAGATGCAGCCCAAGAATAGCCCAATGACAGAATGTCCCAGAGTGTTCTAAAGAACAACTAGAGCACTAACAGTCTTACTTATGGGATATAGAAGAAGGGGATAGATGCTATGAGGATTTCAGAGGCCGGAATCTGTACAGTGACTTTTTAAACATAAGAATACCTCTGACACCATAAATCACACTTTTTTTCTATTCTCAGCAGGCCTATTTATTGACTGCGAGTTTAGATGCAATTCTTCCGTTCTACGATTATTTGAAACAAGGAGAACACTTCTTCATCTTAATAAACACATGTCCTTCACATAAAACATGCAAAATTCTTTACATTTTTCACAATTTTAACACATAACTTTGTGGCATATCATACATACATAAATAAAGTACTTTAAACAGATGAGAGAAATATTGCACTACAGTACTTAGATATTCGATTTGATGAGTAGTAGGGACCCTAACTTGTTTGGTCCTCAACATGCGCTGCTTATTATGGTCCTAAGCAGGGTCAGAGAAAGTTGTTACAAGATAGTTCTAGAGAGAGCGGTAACTAGATTATTGTTTCTGCTCTTTGGGGGGCGCTAGTGTCTTATTTTTATCCCAAACGTATCTGAATCTCTGCTTTTTTGTAGCCGACGCGTTTCGACCTGTGGTGTATTGGACCTATATCATAATGGTAAGGTCTTCATCAGGGCTTATCACTGATTCTGATGGGACATCTTTTTTCTGTAAAAACAATGATATACCTAGTTTTAATGTGTGCTCTTTTTATGTCTTTGTAAAAAACGTTTTTGTTTAAAAATATTTTTGGGTGGAAAAACTTACGTACTAACAGTTTATGTGACTGTCATCTTCTTTGCCTAAAAAACATAATGAAAAATGAATTTATGAAATATGGGGTTCCCTGATAGCTTTATGGCTTGTTCGCTCATTTGGG
This sequence comes from Triturus cristatus, assembly GCF_964204655.1. NCBI lineage: Eukaryota > Metazoa > Chordata > Amphibia > Caudata > Salamandridae > Triturus > Triturus cristatus. The sequence continues at coordinate 1,074,676,567 of NC_140591.1, read as the reverse complement.
GCTTAATGAGACTGCATTGTTTTTACATACCCGTTCTGATAGTTCTCGGGGTAAAGGTATTGGCATGTGTTCCGGTCCGGTCTCGCTTTTGGCGGCTAATTTCTCTGTAAATGCAAGCGAGAACAAGTAATGTTATGGGGAAGTTTCCAAACTCTTAATGTTTTACTTTTACAAGAGTTTCTAACGTGCTGTTCTATGTGTGCGTAAGCAGTCTTTGGCCACCACCTGTATATCTTAGGAGAACGCTTGTGATCGTGTTTTAATAAAGCGGTGAGTAGCTGTGTTCGTTTAGACTTTGAATCGATAGTAGTTGTATCTTGCTCGTTATAGGTACCGGTGTTGGCTGATATAGATTTCCCTCTTCGTGCCACCTCGGTGTGGTGAAAAAAACTAAGTCATTATATTGTAGTTTTTCAGACCTTGCTGCTTCTAAAGTAATGAATACACGCTTTCTTCCTCTCGGCGTTCACTTCGTCTGCGTCTGTAGCAGTTGGAAATTGTTCCGATTCTGTGAGGTGTTTCGATTGGTGCATATATTCTTCCGGCGTAACTACGTCCCACGTCGTTCCCGAAGCGTTGCTGTGGCAACGTTAGTTGTGTATGCGGCAAGTTACTTCCTTTAGCTAGAAAGGGGTGTTTTTTGCTTCATTTTTATCGCGGCGCGGAACATCTTCATTTGTGGGACCCATTCGTGGTTATTATTGACACTGTTTCACATTCCTTTTTGGGTTTGGTTTTATTGGACTGCAATGGTTAAGGCATTTGCAGCAATCACACCCCGTTGTGATAACGATGCCTTGAATGATGGTTTTTTTTGTTATGGTGGGGGGGAACACCCTGCTTGATTTCTTGTCAAAACTAACTTAGTCCTTATGTTACATGTTGTGTACATGCATTTCCGTGTTTATACACAAAGATTTTTTGCCGTGACTTGTGGCTATCAATGAAGCTGCATGTTAGTCTTCAGGTTTATGATGGTATCATATTGGTGAACAATAAAGTTCCTTTTTTTAGTTGGAAAAAAAATATATTTTTGTCATGTTGGCCTAAGTACTCAGTTTCAAGAGAGGAGAAGTCATGTGGATCCCTTCGTCTATATAATGTGTGTTAGTTCTGTCATTTCATTTAGCCCGTTTTCAATAGTTCCCAGGAACATTATGGTTTTTGCTTCAATTTTGGATAGTCGGGCATCGATGTTTTTCCCTTGAATGTGCCGTAGTACTGTCCATTTTAGTTCGTTTGGACCATGATTTTTTCCGATAGAGTGTGATACCATGGGAGCATTAGGTGTCTTGCACTTGATTCTGGAACGATGTTGGGAAATGCGGTTTTTTATGGGTTGAGTGGTTTTCCCAATGTATACTAGTGAGCAGGGGCAGAGAACGCAGTATATGACGTTATGGGTATTGCAATTGGTGAAATTTTCATGATTGATGTACTTCGGGCCATATGTAAATTTGGTTCCTTCTAGTGTCACATGATACGCAATTGCCACATTTTCTATGCCCTTTAATTGGTGGTAGTCAATCAATCAATCAATCAATAATTGGTGGTAGTGATAGCATGGTCCTCAGAGTTATTTCAGGTTGTGTGATGGTTGTGTTGGCACGCACAAGTTTCTCCCTTATACTTGTGTTTTTTTTCAGTGCAAAGATTGGAATTTGTGTAAATGCTGGAATGCTTTTTATTGTGTTCCAGTTTCTTCTGATAATTTTTTGCATTTCAGTTGTGCGACCTGAAAACGTCGTCACGCATACCAAAGGTGTACTTTTTTTCTCCTTCCTTGGGGTGAGAAGGGATTCGCATGGAGTATACCATGCTCGTTTCAGCGCCTTCTTCAGAAGTTTTCTGGGATAATTCCTCGTTGTCAATTTCTCCAACAGTACTGTTGCGTTTTCGAAATAATCTTCTTTTTTCGAACAGTTACGCCTTATCCTCAGGAACTGGCTGAATGGAAGATTTTCTCGCACGTTTCGTTTGTGGAAGCTCGAGAAGTGCAGGAATGTGTTTCTGTCCGTTTTTTGTGTGTAAAGTGTAGTGTATAGGTGGCCATCTACATGTTTGATTAAAAGGTCCAGAAAGTTCATTTCTACTTTGTTATATGTACCGTGAATTGAATGTTTGGATTCCTGTTATTTAGCCAGACCACAAAAGTTTCAAGCTGTTCTTCATCACCTCTCCATAGGAGGAACACATCGTCGATGTACCGACGCCAAATTTTTATGTGTCCGTCGTGAGGGTTGTTGTTAAATATCCATTTCTCTTCGAATAGTGCCATAAACATTATGGCCATTTCTGGGGCGAAGGGACAACCCATCGCGGTACCCATGATTTGTAGAAATTGTATGTCATTGAAGGTGAAAAAATTATATTTCAAACAGATTTCTGCTAGCTGAATTAGGGAGGTTGTTGGTACATTGTGTGGTCGAATACGTTTGTCTAAAAACACTTGGAGGGCTTCCAAACCTGCTTCTTGAGGAATGTTAGAATAAAGACTCACGATGTCGAGGGTTACTAGTAATTCTTTTTCTTCATCAAAGGGAAAGTGTTCCTGCATGGTGATTGCTTGCGTGGTGTCCTTGATGTAGCTTGGAGTGTCGCAGACTAATGGTTTCAGAAAAGTGTCCACGTATTTGGCCGGTCTTTCCAGTATCGAATTGACTCCCGAGATTATTGGTCTGCCAGGTGAGTTGCTGGGGTCCTTGTGTACTTTGGGAAGGACATACATGATTGGTGTCCGTGGGTTGTCATTAATTAGGAATTGTGCCTCTTTTTTTGTTAGCCAACCTTCTTCCTTTCCAGTATATATAATGGGCAGTAATTTCTCTTTTATCTTTTTGTTCCAGTCTTCGTTGGTTTTCCGATAGTATTTATTGTCTGATAATTGTCGCTGTACTTCCAGCTCGTACTTCTCTCTGGGCCAGATTACTATTCCTCCACCTTTGTCAGCTGGCTTTATTACAAGACTCTTGTTGTGTGATAGATGTTCTAGAGCTTGTTTTTCGTCCATTTAGTGAATATTTTCTTTTTTTCTAGGTTGTCCAAGTCTCTTAATACATTTTTCTCAAATGTTAGAAGTTCAATGGGCATGTTAGTGGCACTTGGAAAAAAGGTTGAGGGATTTTTTAAACCTGAAAAATTTCGAGGTGTCATCTCTGCACTTTCCTGGAAGAATATTTTGAGTCGCATTTTTCGAAATAATTGTATTATTTCCATTTTAGTTTGATTGAGGTCTGGTCTCACTGTTGGAATGAATGATAAACCTTTCTGGAGGACTTTGATTTCGTCTGTAGTTAGGTCATAGTCTGATAGGTTGTATATACAATCCATCTCTTCTATTACCAACGATATACGTTCCTCCGGGTGGTGATCTCCCCTTGATGTTGATTGGATTGGGGGTTGTACCATCTGTTGTACCATCTGTTTGCTTGTGATGTGCCTCTGGGTCGGCTGTTTCCTCTGTCTAAAAAAGGCGCCGGCTGGTAAAATGGTCTCGGCTGGTTGTTTCTGGTGGTGGAGGGGCCTTCACTCTCGCTTGAGGTGCCTGAGGAAGATGAGGCGTCTGAGAATGTAAGAAACTGTCTCTTGCTTCTTCCTCCGTAAGTTCTCAGGGCTCCAGTGTTTTGCGGTTGTTTATAATATTCCTTGTCTAGATATGGATAAGTCTTGATTTCTGAAAAGTTTATTATATCTTTGTGGAGTTTTAGTCTCTTTGCGTCTTCCGTGTTTTTTTTGAAGATCGTGTTCTCTTTTTCCAACTTTGACAGTAGTATTTGGGCGTTTTCCACCGCTAAGTTGTTCAACAGGGCTTCTTCTAGTTCTTTAATTAGTTCTAGCTCTTTGAGACTCAAGCGCTCTGCAGTCTTAATTGAATGGAACATCCAATCTCTTGAACACTTAGTTCCAATGTGGCTGAACCCTTCCAAATATTCAGGTTGGTCTATGAATATGACAGGAATATTCTTTACTTGTAATCCAGATGGTATTGTGCCGGCTCTTAGATGGTCCAATAATACTTCGCCGTGTAGGGCTGTTCGTATTTGTTTTTTCTTAAGTCTTGTTATTTTTTCCAAATCAGATTGTTGTGCGAAACTTGTTAAGTTGTTGCTTAAATTAAATGTAGATGGGCGTCTTAAGGAATGTGAAACACTGTCAATAATAACCACAAATGGGTCCCACAAATGAAGATGTTCCGCGCCGCAATAAAAATGAAGCAAAAAACACCCCTTTCTAGCTAAAGGAAGTAACTTGCCGCATACACAACTAACGTTGCCACAGCAACGCTTCGGGAACGATGTGGGACGTAGTTAGGCCGGAAGAATATATGCACCAATCGAAACACCTCACAGAATCGGAACAATTTCCAACTGAAGTGAACGCCGAGAGGAAGAAAGCGTGTATTCATTACTCTAGAAGCAGCAAGGTATGAAAAACTACAACATAATGACTTAGTTTTTTCAGCACACCGAGGTGGCATGAAGAGGGAAATCTATATCAGCCAACACCGGTACCTATAACGAGCAAGATACAACTGCTAACGATTCAAAGTCTAAACGAACACAGCTACTCACCGCTTTATTAAAACACGATCACAAGCGTTCTCCTAAGATATACAGGGGGTGGCCAAAGACTGCTTACGCACACATAGAACAGCACGTTAGAAACTCTTGTAAAAGTAAAACATTAAGAGTTTGGCAACTTCCCCATAACATTACTTGTTCTCGCTTGCATTTACAGAGAAATTAGCCGCCAAAAGCGAGACCGGACCGGAACACATGCCAATACCTTTACCCCGAGAACTATCAGAACGGGTATGTAAAAACAATGCAGTCTCATTAAGCCCCAAATGAGCGAACAAGCCATAAAGCTATCAGGGAACCTCATATTTCATAAATTCATTTTTCATTATGTTTTTTAGGCAAAGAAGATGACAGTCACATAAACTGTTAGTATGTAAGTTTTTCCACCAAAAAATATTTTTAAACAAAAACGTTTTTTACAAAGACATAAAAAGAGCACACATTAAAACTAGGTATATCATTGTTTTTACAGGAAAAAGATGTCCCATCAGAATCAGTGATAAGCCCTGACAAAGACCTTACCATTAAGATATAGGTCCAATACACCACAGGTCGAAACGCGTCGGCTAGAAAAAAGCAGAGATTCAGATACGTTTGGGATAAAAATAAGACACTAGCGCCCCCCAAAGAGCAGAAACAATAATCTAGTTACCGCTCTCTCTAGAACTATCTTGTAACAACTTTCTCTGACCTTGCTTAGGACCATAATAAGCAGCGCATGTTGAGGACCAAACAAGTTAGGGTCCCTGCTACTCATCAAATCGGATATCTAAGTACTGTAGTGCAATATTTCTCTCATCTGTTTAAAGTACTTTATTTATGTATGTATGATATGCCACAAAGTTATGTGTTAAAATTGTGAAAAATGTAAAGAATTTCGCGCGTTTTATGTAAAGGACATGTGTTTATTAAGATGAAGAAGTGTTCTCCTTGTTTCAAATAATCGTAGAACGTAAGAATTGCATCTAAACTCGCAGTCAATAAATAGGCCTGCTGAGAAAAGACAAAAAAGTGTGATTTATGGTGTCAGAGGTATTCTTGTGTTTTAAAAGTAACAGTCTTACTTATCACAAAAGTATGGCACACCTGAAGCCATCTTGATTGGAATAACGTGGTAACAATTAAAACATTTAATTTGCAAAGGAACAAAATGAGGGGGTCATTTTGCCATAGAAATTATGATTAGTGCTGCAGAAAGAAAAATTAGGGAACATTTTGACTTCTCAAATCCTCTTCTATTTCATAAACAAATTCTGACATGCAGACTGAAATATGCACTTTGAATACCAGCAGCAGACTTCCCTGGTGAGAAGTAGCTTTACTACAGTGATCTAATGAGCAACTAGAGTGATACCATTCAGAATTTATGGCAAATGTGTGACACATATGAATGCCTTCTTGATGGAACCAAAGTAAACAAGCATTGAAAATGCAATAGGTCTCGCCCTCGTTTACGTTAAAGCAATTCTGTTTGTAATTAGGTGGCTTTTTAGCTTTGCTTGTATTAGTGTTTTTCAAATTTTCATGTACATAACATGCATATGTATGCATATATGTATATGTATATGTATGCATGCATTTATATTTGTATTTATATAGATATGCAGATTATATATGTTTATATATGTATGTATATATATATATATTCACTGAAAAAACCATGGGTTTCACACACGTTATAGTTAGGAATTAGCATTTAAAAAACCTTTGAAATTCACTGAAAAAACCATGGGTTTCACACACGTTATAGTTAGGAATTAGCATTTAAAAAACCTTAGAAATTCAAAGTTACAGTAGGTCCATCATGGAAAATTATTGCAACTGTTACAAAAGTTTTTCCTGAAATTCATAATTGCTGTCCTGTAAACTTCTTTATTAAAGTATCCAATTTTGAACCATCAGCTCTACATCGTTGCATCATTAAAATTAAATACTGTCCGTATTCCTTTAAAATTAACGTTGAAAACATGTCAGATTTACACTCACCGCATTCCATGCTATGATTAGCATCTTTAACTAATTTAGCAAAAGTGACTGTTTTACTCTCTGGCAATGTTAAATAAATAAACCTTTCAGAATCAACATTAGAGCCACATATATTATAACAGTTTTCACAACTATGTTCCCATTTATAAGAGAGACCAAATAAATTTTCAATGTTAACCCCTTCTTCTTCCAGTACCTGAAGAAAATAAATCAAGAATTCCTGTGCGTCTTGCTGTACATTTTGAGAAAACTGTGTTCGTCCTGAACATACATCTAACACTTTTCTAATTTCAGTAGCACTTTCTATTTGAGTTTTATCATTACTCAGCTTTTCAAAAAGGAGACTCAGCACAGTACAGAATCTTTTTCCCTGATTTACTATTATCTGCTCTTGCAAACTTTCCAGATAAAACGCAACATTCAGCACTACATTAGCGTAGCAGTTGACACCAGAGCTATTTTCAGAATAACATCCTACAACCTGTTCTTCATTTTCCTTATTCTTTTTGCTTGCAATTACATCACTCCTCTTTTTTTTCCTCCTCTCTACATCTTCATTACAGATATTCTCATTTCTCCTTTTACGAGAAACTACACATTTCTCCAACACAGGATACTGACCTAAATGAGGAGCATAGCTTCTTCTTAATCTATTATACTCCTTTACACAATTTGTATCAGCACTAACTTTTGAATCATCAAAGTCTATCATGAATAAACCTGATAATGTTTTCACTCGTGACAAAGCAACATATGCCATACCTTCTTTGAACACAGTTGAACCAATGTTCACAAATGCACAATCTACAGTCAATCCTTGAGACTTGTGAATAGTTACAGCATATGCTAGCGAAAACGGAAACTGCTTCCTACGTACATATAAGTCTTTCACAAGCATGAAACGAACTGTACAACGACAAATGTCTTTAACTTCTTCTATCTGATCAAATTTTATTTTTAAACATTCAATACCATCTTTTTTCTGATAATTAATAAAACCCACAACTCTTCCCATAGCTCCATTAACTAAACCTTTTTCAACATCCAAATTTCTCCTTAAAAATACTCTACAGTTCATGCAAACATATAGATTTTTTTCTAATCCAGCTGTTTTGGAAATCTTCTTCTCTAGTGAATCCAATTTATTTTTCAGTGTGCCTGTTAATGTGACAGTAATTCTTCCATCCTCAATTTTGTCCACTGCTTCCAATTTCCTGATATCTTCTTTTTCCAATTTCAAAAGCTCCTCATTGAATATTGAGCATTCACGTAGAGTTGGCATTAAGCAGATGACACTTTTCTTTTCTGCAATGTTCTTGTATATCTTCTCTGCAACTATTTCTTCCTTTGGAAATAAATTATGTAGCAGCCGAGTCTGTAATGCTTTTTTGCCAGCTTCTGTGAGTAGTCCAATCCTGATATCTTTCAGAATACTTCCATATTCTTCATCGTTTGCTTGCCTCATATTAGTTGTAAGTTCCTTGTACTCAAAGAAGGACCAAATATTTGTATTACCGATGCTTCCCAATGACTTCTTCGTGTCTTCATGTGTCACAGTATTAAACACTGGTTGTCCTTTAACTGGAGTAAGTTGCAAAAGATCTCCAAAAACTATGACGTGTTTTCCTCCAAATAACACGTCATAGTCTGACTTCAGAATTTGCTGCATTCTTAAATGCACAAAGGCAAGCATTAAGTTCGATACCATGCTCACCTCATCAATAATGAGAACTTGCATCTTCTTCAATACTCTTGAAACTTCCAAGCATGCTTCTCCAGTTAGCTTGTTGTATTGTATTTTGTTCTCATGCTCCACTGGTAACATTAGCAAATGATGTAAAGTGATTCCTTTTATGTTATATGCTGCTAACCCAGTTGGAGCAGTAACCATACAAGACAAAGTAGAATCCGTTTTTTGCTGTAGGTAGCTTCTGATGACTTTTATTAGGAAACTTTTTCCAGTTCCAGCTTGTCCGCTTACATACATCCTGATTGGATGAAATGATGTGCATGAGCACTCTTTTTTTTCATGTAGAAATCCGTGATCAATTTTGTTTCTGATCTCTTCATAAATTTGTTGCTGCTCTTCGTTCAGTTGTCTTTCCAAATTTTGTAAGTCTATAAATTCTCCTTGAGCTTGATTCATAGCCGTTTCCACTTCATACATGGCTATTGATGCTTCATTTTCAACGATTGGTTGTCCTAGGGGATCTTGACTGAGTGTTCCTGAACTTTGGCTGTCCTGAGAACTGTCTCTAGCTATTTCTGCTGCAATTGTAGTTTCCTGTTCAATTTCTTCATTCAACATTTGCAGATAAGTTGTGAATGTATTGCATTGTATGCTGTCTTTGCAAGCATTAAAAGAATCTTCATAGCTTTGAAATTCTCCCAGTAGTTCATTCTCTGTACGCCATGGTTTAAACAGCTGTAAAAGAGCCAAGTAGTAAAATTCCTTTTTGTCAGTAGTGTCGCAACTCAGCTTCCGGTGATTTATCAAACTTCCTTTTGTTTGCTTCACCAAACATCCTTACTCACCAATGACTTTATATTTTCCATTGTTGATGTCTTCTGCGGCTTTCCGTGAATAAATGTAGTTCTGCAGCACTTCATAGAGACACATGTTCTCCAGATGATGACTTCTCTTTGGGTAATATGTGTCCAACATGTTTGATTTCAAAATATCTGTACTTTCTGGGTCATTCTCGGCCAAATATTCAATTTCTCCAACAGATTTCAGTACCCGATTTCTCATTGCTGCAAGGCCTAAACTTGCCCAAATTATTCTTCTTGATTTCGAGTAGAGACTTGCAGAAGATAACCTATCTGAACATTCGTAGGATCCAATTTCTCGATGCGATAACATCTTCAAACTGAAACTGTACAGCTTCTTACTGACAGTTTTCTCGTGAGAAATCTCTTCCCACATTTCCTTCAATTCTGTTTTTTCTGATTTCGTAATGTAAGACGTTACATATCGAGCAACAGCAATGGAATTGTCAGCTACATACTGTATATCCATGTTAGCGTTCCACATGGATAAAATCACTGGGTTGTAGTCATTTATATTTTTTGATTCTTCTTTTCTTTTAAGGTTGTAGGTATTCTTAGGTGATTTTCTTGTGATAGTATGTCTCACAGATGACATAAAACTGTTAACTCTTCCATTTGAAAGAACAGGTCTAGGAAATCCAAATCGACATTTAGTGTAGTATTTATCTTTGCTCTTGTATTTCCGTCGACAGTATTTTCCACACCGATGACTTTGGAAACGTAAAACTTGCTCCTTTAACTTTTTCTCTTCTGTGCTTTTTGGTATAGCACATGTTGCATATTCTTCAATGTAAGATAACACTGCTTCATCAGTATCTGTTCCAAACTTTGGGGCATCCTTGATCCACAACAGCATATGAATATGAGGAGCACCTCTTGCCTGGTACTCTTTTCTCCAAAAGAAATCCACTACTTCTCCTAGAGGTGGATTTTTTTTATTGCAGATGAAGGACATCATAGCCTCAAATCTATGATTGAAATATCTGCAAACATTAACCGGATCCAATGAGCACAGTTCTTCTGCTGTCTTGTATTCAATGTTTTTAATGTTTGAATTTGCCTCTCGTAGAAAATCCAGTAAATCATCCCAAGCGTACTCGGCACAGCTTAGGGTAAGGAACCATGTTGGAGTTCCTAAATTCCGTAACATGCATTTTAATTCACCATGGCGTCGGTACCAATATTCATTTGTCCCACGCTGACAAGCCATCAGATTGATCAGTTGTGTTTCCAAATGATCATCTCGGTGCTGCACTTTCTCCATAAAATCCTTAGCAGACACATTTTGTAAATGTACTCCACTTTTTAAAATGTGATTTACTGCATAAGACAGTGCAGACAAGTCGCTTTCAAATAAAAGATGGAACAAATAAGGAATACTTTGTCGAAATCTGGGATCTTCAGCATATAGTCTTGTAGTCCGATGCTCAGAAGCTGGAATCTGTTCCGGACGTTCATCGTATCGTCCTCCTTTTCCTTTAGGAAACAGCTGGGGAAAACATCGAGCTTCCAAGCTCTCCTCCCATACACTCACGGGAGTTCCTTTTGCTTTCTTCATCTGAAACAGATCAATATTGTCTCCCATAACTTCTTTTGAATGAAGAGGATGTATGCTAAAATGTTCATAAATTTCTTCTTCCTTTGACTTGTCCACTTTTTCAATTTGTCCAGTTGGTGTTTCTGTGTCTTCTTGTAAATCTTCTTCTTCTTCTTCTTCTATATAAATAGATTCATACCATTTGTTATTCCTTTTCAAATACAAATTTGCTCTTTGTACTTTCCGTACATCTACCAGCTCCTGCCAAATCTTCTTATTCTTTGTAGGTACACCATTAACCAGAATAATTAATGGTTCAGTTTCCAAAGTATCCGCATCAATAGTTTCCATATTTTTTTTCAAATCCAAGGGCAAATACACCACTCTACCTTTTAAACCTCTCAGTAAATCTGAAGGAGGTAATTTACCAGTTTTGGGCTCCATACGTACTATGGTCTGGAACGGATGAACACATTGAATGAGTATAGACTCATATGTATTTAATTCAGAAAGTTCAGCAGGAATAGCATCCAATTCTAAATTATTATGTACAGCTCTGGTCGGAATTCTATTTTCCTCTAACTTGTTGTAACAGTATTTACAAATACGCTGAACTTCACCCAATTCAAAACAATTTTCAAGAAATATATATGTGGCAAAATCCTTCCACTTATAATTATCTTCATTTTCACTCTTTCTGTAGAGATCAACATACCTGGTTTGTTTTCAATAATGAGTTCTGCGGCAACAAATACAAGTAATATTTGGTCTTTCATTAGAGATTATTGCAAATTTTGTTATGTGATCATTAAATGTCTTACTTACAGAGGGTTCTACATTTTCTTCCACTTCTTCCTCATTTACTGTGTCCTTCTCTGCACTGTTTTGTTCAGGACCAAAGTAACAAAACTGAATTTCATCAACAACCTTCTCTACATCTGATACCGTTCCACGGAACAGAGCCCTATTCAATTCATCTAACTTTATTGCTGGACTTTTAGCAAAATACAACCGTCTCACAAACTTTCTCATTTCAGTATGATGAACAGCCAGCATCCTAAAATGATGGAAAACACTATTACACACTTTTCTAGATAGACAAGCCAGAGAATGACCCTGCAAACCAGTATTCTCTCTCACTCTGCATGGATCTAGACTTTGAAGCACCTTAATCTACTGTTTCACACTTTTTTTGCTATATTCTCTTAGAAACTCACGAAATTTATCAATAGATTCCTGACGCACAGTGCAAATACTACTACAATTCCAAGTGTACACTGGGGCTTTAGGACGTCTCCCCATAGCTTCATCCGCCATCACTTGTACCTCATCTCTTGGAACCATTATCTCCTTCTCCATTATGCAACCATTTTTCACTTCATAAGCACGACCTCTGGTGTCAACTGCATGCAGCAAACTATTACTTTGAAAATAACTCTCTTCATTAAAAAAAGGTTCACTACTTGAACTATGCATCCATTTTCCTAAAAACACTTTACAAAAGTTTGTTCTGTTCACTACTCTTTTCCTTTTGCTATGTGATTTCAGTACATTAACCATTTTGTCTAATGTACGCATCCTATTCAAAATTAAAATGAATAGTTTCCTTTTTAATTCTAATGCCTTTGCTGCAATGGCTTCAATTTCTTTTTTTCTCTTATAAAACTTTGCCTTTTGCTTATATTTCTTCACATCCTTTATCAAATTGGACATAACTCTCCTCTGAAACATTTTTCTACGTATCTCTTTAAACGCTGTTTTTCTGTTTAAGTTTATCTTTTTAGTTGCAGAAGGTATATTTGCATTAACTAAATTCTCAATTTTTTCCTGTCCTTTTCGATTGAAATCATTCTTTCCAGTACAGACATTTTGTACATTTTTCCTTTTTTTGAATATGTTCCTTAGAAAATCTTTTGTTTGCTTACCAGAAGATTTTTTCTTCTTCCCAACATGAGCATCTTCAACTAAGTTAGGTCCTCCAGTTGTCTTCAAATATAGGTTTTTTTTGTGGTCTTTTTTTACTCTGGATTTTGTAGGCATCTTAAATTTTGTTCACTGCTCTTCAGCAATACCTGAAAAAAACTAAAAAAAAAATCCTTTATTTTATTTAAATATATTACTACATTTGTTTTCACATTAGTCACAAAACGAAATTTCTTTGCCAATTTGAAAGCACACTTACTGCTCTTTTTTTTGGCAAGTGATAAACACTTTTACAGACTGACACATTATGAATCCACTTTTCAGATTTTTTAAAAAGCACATGTCCAAACTGCTTTTTCAGACCAGCACCATTTGTAACCTGGGTGACTGCCTACACTCCAGCAAGGGCAACCAGCCTTAGTGATGCTGAATGTGTTTGCATTACTGACTGAAACCTCAAACCCCACTCGCTTGTGAATACTGTGCATGATTCCACATGGTAAGCCGCTGGGTGTGTGCTAAGAGTCTGCTTCTGCACCAAAAAATGGCTCCCCCTTTCCTTCTAATGCAACTGTGAAATCACCAGAGCAATACGCAATAAATCTCTGCCTGTAATTCCTATTTGCACACAGAGTCATGTTTTCACATTAGTCACAAAACGAAATTTCTTTGCCAATTTGAAAGCACACTTACTGCTCTTTTTTTTGGCAAGTGATAATCACTTTTACAGACTGACACATTATGAATCCACTTTTCAGATTTTTTAAAAAGCACATGTCCAAACTGCTTTTTCAGACCAGCACCATGTGTAACCTGGGTGACTGCCTACACTCCAGCAAGGGCAACCAGCCTTAGTGATGCTGAATGTATTTGCATTACTGACTGAAACCTCAAACCCCACTCGCTTGTGAATACTGTGCATGATTCCACATGGTAAGTAGCTGGCTGTGTGCTAAGAGTCAGCTTCTGCACCAAAAAAAGGCTCCCCCTTTCCTTCTAATGCAACTGTGAAATCACCAGAGCAATACGCAATAAATCTCTGCCTGTAATTCCTATTTGCACACAGAGTCATGTTTTCACATTAGTCACAAAACGAAATTTCTTTGCCAATTTGAAAGCACACTTACTGCTCTTTTTTTTGGCAAGTGATAAACACTTTTACAGACTGACACATTATGAATCCACTTTTCAGATTTTTTAAAAAGCACATGTCCAAACTGCTTTTTCAGACCAGCACCATTTGTAACCTGGGTGTCTGCCTACACTCCAGCAAGGGCAACCAGCCTTAGTGATGCTGAATGTGTTTGCATTACTGACTGAAACCTCAAACCCCACTCGCTTGTGAATACTGTGCATGATTCCACATGGTAAGTAGCTGGCTGTGTGCTAAGAGTCTGCTTCTGCACCAAAAAATGGCTCCCCCTTTCCATCTAATGTAACTGTGATATCACCAGAGCAATACGCAATAAATCTCTGCCTGTAATTCCTATTTGCACACAGAGTCATGTTTTCACATTAGTCACAAAACGAAATTTCTTTGCCAATTTGAAAGCACACTTACTGCTCTTTTTTTTGGCAAGTGATAAACACTTTTACAGACTGACACATTATGAATCCACTTTTCAGATTTTTTAAAAAGCACATGTCCAAACTGCTTTTTCAGACCACCACCATTTGTAACCTGGGTGTCTGCCTACACTCCAGCAAGGGCAACCAGCCTTAGTGATGCTGAATGTGTTTGCATTACTGACTGAAACCTCAAACCCCACTCGCTTGTGAATACTGTGCATGATTCCACATGGTAAGTAGCTGGCTGTGTGCTAAGAGTCTGCTTCTGCACCAAAAAATGGCTCCCCCTTTCCATCTAATGCAACTGTGAAATCACCAGAGCAATACGCAATAAATCTCTGCCTGTAATTCCTATTTGCACACAGAGTCATGTTTTCACATTAGTCACAAAACGAAATTTCTTTGCCAATTTGAAAGCACACTTACTGCTCTTTTTTTTGGCAAGTGATAAACACTTTTACAGACTGACACATTATGAATCCACTTTTCATATTTTTTAAAAAGCACATGTCCAAACTGCTTTTTCAGACCAGCACCATTTGTAACCTGGGTGTCTGCCTACACTCCAGCAAGGGCAACCAGCCTTAGTGATGCTGAATGTATTTGCATTACTGACTGAAACCTCAAACCCCACTCGCTTGTGAATACTGTGCATGATTCCACATGGTAAGTAGCTACCTGTGTGCTAAGAGTCAGCTTCTGCACCAAAAAATGGCTCCCCCTTTCCATCTAATGCAACTGTGAAATCACCAGAGCAATACGCAATAAATCTCTGCCTGTAATTCCTATTTGCACACAGAGTCATGTTTTCACATTAGTCACAAAACGAAATTTCTTTGCCAATTTGAAAGCACACTTACTGCTCTTTTTTTTGGCAAGTGATAAACACTTTTACAGACTGACACATTATGAATCCACTTTTCAGATTTTTTGAAAAGCACATGTTCAAACTGCTTTTTCAGACCAGCACCATTTGTAACCTGGGTGTCTGCCTACACTCCAGCAAGGGCAACCAGCCTTAGTGATGCTGAATGTATTTGCATTACTGACTGAAACCTCAAACCCCACTCGCTTGTGAATACTGTGCATGATTCCACATGGTAAGCAGCTACCTGTGTGCTAAGAGTCAGCTTCTGCACCAAAAAATGGCTCCCCCTTTCCATCTAATGCAACTGTGAAATCACCAGAGCAATACGCAATAAATCTCTGCCTGTAATTCCTATTTGCACACAGAGTCATGTTTTCACATTAGTCACAAAACGAAATTTCTTTGCCAATTTGAAAGCACACTTACTGCTCTTTTTTTTGGCAAGTGATAAACACTTTTACAGACTGACACATTATGAATCCACTTTTCAGATTTTTTAAAAAGCACATGTCCAAACTGCTTTTTCAGACCAGCACCATTTGTAACCTGGGTGTCTGCCTACACTCCAGCAAGGGCAACCAGCCTTAGTGATGCTGAATGTATTTGCATTACTGAGTCCAACCTCAAACCCCACTCGCTCGTGAATACTGTGCATGATTCCACATGGTAAGTAGCTGGCTGTGTGCTAAGAGTCTGCTTCTGCACCAAACAATGGCTCCCCCTTTCCATCTAATGCAACTGTGAAATCACCAGAGCAATACGCAATAAATCTCTGCCTGTAATTCCTATTTGCACACAGAGTCCTGTTTTCACATTAGTCACAAAACGAAATTTCTTTGCCAATTTGAAAGCACACTTACTGCTCTTTTTTTTGGCAAGTGATAAACACTTTTACAGACTGACGCATTATGAATCCACTTTTCATATTTTTTAAAAAGCACATGTCCAAACTGCTTTTTCAGACCAGCACCATTTGTAACCTGGGTGTCTGCCTACACTCCAGCAAGGGCAACCAGCCTTAGTGATGCTGAATGTGTTTGCATTACTGACTGAAACCTCAAACCCCACTCGCTTGTGAATACTGTGCATGATTCCACATGGTAAGTAGCTGGCTGTGTGCTAAGAGTCAGCTTCTGCACCAAAAAATGGCTCCCCCTTTCCATCTAATGCAACTGTGAAATCACCAGAGCAATACGCAATAAATCTCTGCCTTTAATTCCTATTTGCACACAGAGTCATGTTTTCACATTAGTCACAAAACGAAATTTCTTTGCCAATTTGAAAGCACACTTACTGCTCTTTTTTTTGGCAAGTGATAAACACTTTTACAGACTGACACATTATGAATCCACTTTTCAGATTTTTTAAAAAGCACATGTCCAAACTGCTTTTTCAGACCAGCACCATTTGTAACCTGGGTGTCTGCCTACACTCCAGCAAGGGCAACCAGCCGTAGTGATGCTGAATGTATTTGCATTACTGACTGAAACCTCAAACCCCACTCGCTTGTGAATACTGTGCATGATTCCACATGGTAAGTAGCTGGCTGTGTGCTAAGAGTCAGCTTCTGCACCAAAAAATGGCTCCCCCTTTCCATCTAATGCAACTGTGAAATCACCAGAGCAATACGCAATAAATCTCTGCCTGTAATTCCTATTTGCACACAGAGTCATGTTTTCACATTAGTCACAAAACGAAATTTCTTTGCCAATTTGAAAGCACACTTACTGCTCTTTTTTTTGGCAAGTGATAAACACTTTTACAGACTGACACATTATGAATCCACTTTTCAGATTTTTTAAAAAGCACATGTCCAAACTGCTTTTTCAGACCAGCACCATTTGTAACCTGGGTGTCTGCCTACACTCCAGCAAGGGCAACCAGCCTTAGTGATGCTGAATGTATTTGCATTACTGAGTCCAACCTCAAACCCTTAAACTATTCTTTTATTATACCAGTACACCTTAATTTATTGTGAAAACATAGTCCATATTATTTTACTTGTTCCTCACATTTAAATTTCTCCCAAAACAGAAAATAATAAACACAACTTCAACAAAAAGAATTGCATTTCTATTATTCATTTCTTAATTTACCATATACATCCCCTCTCAAACTCTAAACTCACCATTAAAATTAGTTAGTTGTGAAAGAAATGTGGCACTCAAACAGCAGATTATCAGAGCCAGGATCTCTGTTCTTTACACCTCTCTCCTCTCAGCAGAACCAGATAATGGCAAACTTTCCCTCTCTTTTTCCACACATATACATGTTAGTTTCAAATCTCAGTGCTTGCCCCTTTTTTTCAAATGTAATCACACATTTCTATTGGTTGAAAACCAACCCTTTTCCAAAAGTACCCTTCCCCCAACTTGACTTCTGCCTAGTACCCTTCCCCCAACTTGACTTCTGCCTGCTACCATAGCAACAGCTCATGGAACACTGCTGTGTGGAGTCAGGTCAGAAGTTCGCCAAACAATGTTTCAATTCCACAGAGCAAGAGTGCTTGACTTTTCAAACCTAACAGCAAATCCATAGTACTGTTCTTTGGTAACACATTTTTCTGTACCAATACAAAACATGCTTCTATTAATTTACACATACAGCCTAGTTTTTATTCTAGAATGGTATGAAACAGCCAATCAGTTCTTTTTTTTATGAAAAAAATATGTATGCCTCCATTTCCAAACTGTCTTTCTTTTCATATTGCCATTCTACTGAATTACACCTCCTGAGTGCATCCAGTTCTCCTTTGAAGATGTTCACAGTGTGGATTGTAGGGCACAGCTATGTCTTCTGGAGTGAAAAGTTTGCAGAGAAAACAGGTATGGTGAGAGACCTTGCTTTGCCAAATGTAGACATTAAATGGATTGGTCAGAGAGGGTTAAAGTGGCACCAATTGATGCCATTGGTGAAATCCTTCATGCACATCCAACACCCTGACCTCATAATAGTGCACTGTGGTGGCAATGACCTAGGCACTTTGACTGGGGTAGGTCTGGAAATGCTTATGAAGGACACCTTTGCACAACTGTTTTCACTTTTCCCTAAAACTGCCTTTGTGTTTTCTAACATATGCCAAAGGCAAAAATGGAACTGGTCCAATCTTTTCTGTCCGCAGATTGACAAAGCAAGAAAGCACGTCAACAAATCTGTTTCTGCTTTCCTCCGTGACTATGGTATGGGTTCCATTTACCACAACAACTTGCGTTATGACATGCAAGACATTTATAGAGGAGATGGTGTGCACTTCAATGATGAAGGGAACGGAGTCTTCCTCTTGAACCTTAGACTCTGCATCGGTACTTACTTGTAGGTACCACTAAAAAATCACTTCATAAACACAACGGCTCTTTTTAGAGCCCCCTAATATCTATAAACTTAAATCTGATTTTCATTTCTTTTTTTATTTTTTATTTTTACCGTACGCTTACCGTACGCGTACCCCGCGATTTTTTTTTAAATCAATAAATGTTTTCTTTGTACTTTTCTGTCCTTCTTTGACCCCCTTACAAATGTTAGGGGGTCTGTAACTCTCCTCCCATGGGATTGCCCATTTCTGATATCCATGGGATTGCCCATTTCTGATATAATGGGTAGTGATAGCCCTGCTATGGAAAGCTTTGTATCTTGGAACGTTGCAGGATTGGGGAGTAAGTTGATGTTACAATCGTGGGCCGACTTTATTAACAGGTTTGAACTGTGTTTCTTCCAGGAGACTTGGGCCTGTGATCCTATTTACCTCCAAGGCTATTTAAATTTTTCAATCCCGGCATGTCGAGGTCCTAGGGGTAGATCCAAAGGAGGCCTCACAGTTTGGATTAGACAGAGTTCCGGACTTACTGTGAAAATGTGGGACTTGGGCTGCAGAGATATTCAAATGCTACGAATTTCCTCAGTAGAGTGGGGTGTGATAGATTTATATAATGTCTATGCCAGAGGTTGTAATAAAGGGAGTTCCCCCACTTTAGAGGCTCTATTTAATTTTCTGCAATCAAAGTCCCTTGGAAACAGAATAGTAATAGCTGGGGATTTAAATAGGACTTTTGAGCCTCTGGATAGTACCGAAAACCCATTAGGACAGGAAGAGGACAATCTATGGGGTGTTCCCTCCCTGAATCTTGCCCCTGTCAAACGTTGGTCAAAAGATATTCTTTCCTTAAATGCCATGTGTTTAGAATATGGGATGCGTGCCCTCAATGGTAGAACAAAGGGAGATAAGGAAGGTATGTGCACATATGATAATGGTCATAATAGAAGCAGGATAGACTACGTTATTTGTAGTCTTAATCTTTGGCAGGGGGTTTGTGACATGGAAGTTAAGGGCAGGATAGAAAGTGATCACAACCCCCTCTGTGTGACCCACACTTGGTGGAAGCACACTCAGCCTTATCTACATGCTAGTAATGGGTTGCTCCCAGACATGGCGAATAATATGCGTAGATTGAAATGGCCCTCGGTATTGGCGAATGCAGCCTCCATGGATTTTATTGGGTCTGAAGTGGACAAAGCAATTGTTTCCATGGAATTAGCTAGTGCAACACTGCCAGGATCTAGGGCGATCACTGAAATCCATAACAATCTTTTCGCCACCCTAAAACCATACTTTATGAGAACATGTAAGGGTAATCGCACAGCTTCCTCTAAACCAGCAGGGTGGTTTAACAAACAGTGCAGGGCAGCCAGATTAACACTGGGTAATGCTATTAGAAGCAGGGACAGTGTAGCAATCAAAACTGCCAGGAAGCAATACAATACTAGCATTTTCTTGGCCAAAAAAGACTGGGATGAGAAGCATTGGGAGGAACTGAAGGAGGCTTCTGGAGCAAAGGATTCCAGGCTTTTCTGGAAGATAGTAAAGTGGGGCAGAGGCGGTACCCCAAACAAACCGGATAATAATGTTGCTGAATCCGATTGGGTGAATTACTTTAGGCCCCAATATGCTGAAACAAAGGAGTGGGGTGGTGGGGATGTAATCTTGGCTGTATTTCCTAAGGATGATCTGTTTTCCTCCAAGGAAGTTGAATTTGTAATTAGCTCCGTTCAAGGGGGTAGGGCCCCGGGATTAGACGGGATACCCTCGGACGTTTTTAAAAATGATAAAGATAGGTGGGGCAGATATGTGCTCCTATTGGGGAACGCAATTGCAAAGGGTGCGCAAGTCCCGGAACAGTGGAGGGGAGCCATCATTATACCCGTCCACAAAAAAGGAGATCGATCCCTTCCAGCTAACTACAGGCCCATAAGTTTGATTGCCACCGTCCAAAAAGTAATTGGGAAGATGGTGGTAAACAAACTTATGGACTGGGTGGACGAAAATGATTCTCTTTCCCCTTTTCAGGCAGGCTTTCGAAGGGCTACCAGTACCATCGACCAGGTGTTTCGCTTCACTATGCTACGGTGGGGGACGGTTCTTCTTGGTGGGGGCAGCCTGTATGTCGCTTTTGTCGACCTGCGGGCTGCCTTCGACCTAGTCCCAAGGGGTAAGCTCTGGGCAGTGTTAAGTAAGATAGGCATTCCTGCAGAATTGCTTACTTTGGTTATGAGGTTGCACGAATGCAATTTTGCCAAAGTACAGTGGGGGTCAAATGGCCAATCCTCTACTGACTTCCCTGTGGAGCGTGGGGTGCGCCAAGGTTGTGCAATGGCGCCCTTGCTCTTCACATTATATATCAATGGGATAGTCAGCAGGATGCAGGACGCTAGTGTGGATGCGCCTTCGTTGGCGGGCATCAGGGTTCCGATCCTGATGTTCGCTGACGACACTTTGAAAATATCCAAAACCCCAGCTGGATTGCAACGGGCCCTGAATGTTTTTGATGACTTTTGCCAGGAGCATGGCCTGGAAGTAAACATAGGCAAGACCAAGCTGATGGCTTTCTCCCAAGGACAGAAGCCTCGCCCTAGGATACACTTGAATAATATCGGGCTTGAGGTCGTAAGGGAGTTCACCTACTTAGGGGTACAAATCGCAAGTAATTATGGTTGGTCCCACCACATAGAAAAGGCGGTCCTGAAACATCAGCAAATATCGGGGGCCTTACGGGTGGAGCACAATAGATCCAAAACAAAACCCATAAAACCTGTCCTCGCTGTATACGATGCTAAGGCAATAGGATCGGCCTTATATGGGGCGGAGCTGTTTGGCTTTGACAACTTAACCTCATTACAGATAGCTGAGAACTGGTTTCTTAGGGGCATTACGGGATTGCCCCAGAGTACACCATTAATCCCCCTTAGTCTTGACCTGGGAAGAAGATCGGTAACCGACCGAGCCAGACTGCGTCCCATCTTATACTGGAGGCGACTTTGGTCCACCCCTGAAATTAGGCATTATGGGGAAGGCTTCCTGGCAATAATCAAGAGTGATATATTCCATAAAATATCATGGCTAAAAAACCTAAGGGTACTGCTAGGTGAACTAGGTCTTTCCAACCTTTGGGACAACCCGTTGGGGGAAGTGTTCCCAAGCAAAAATATACTTAAAGCACTATATTGGGAATGGATAGATGAGAGGCTTTGGAGAAGGGTTAAATCTGACTCAATGGGAGGTCGCTTTTTGGAAAGTAAAATGTGTCCTGCTTTAGAAAATTACTGGGACAGTATAACTGTTCCTATGGACAGAAAGTTGTTTTTCCAATTAAGATCTGGTTCCCTCCCGTTGAGAGATCTAACAGGCAGGTGGAAGAGTTTGAACACCCAGTGCTGCCCAGCATGCGGCGCAACTAAGGAAAGTGTGGGACACTTCCTATTTGCTTGTAAGGCTTATGCCTCCCCAAGAAGGGTCTGGTTAACCCCTATCTGCAAGAACCTTGGGACATCCAGTGCGGTTGAGGCACAGAGAATTATTTGCACTACTTCTGAGGAGCCTATTGTTATGGGAATAGCAAAGTACCTGGGGTGGGCTTGGTCCATTAGACGGAGAGCCCTTTCTGTTTCTCCTAATGTTTCTTGATTATGTTTTATTTGTATAATGTTTTGTTTTACAATGATTAAGCTTGCGCAACTGTTTTAATGTATTGAATGAAATGCCCTGATTAAGTGTGATGTTTTTATAATATGCATGTTGTGCTTTTATGAGTTTATAACTCGAATAAAGCCTTCTACTACTAACTCTCCTCCTTGCCCCCTTTTCAAGTTATCACCCTTTTTTTTCTGAGTGAAACACACGAAATGGCGGCCGCGGCTTCCTGGTTTCGACCGATTCGAATGTTTACTAAGATCTAAGAGCCAATCAGAATCGCGCTCGCGCACGCCACCGTACGCGTACGGTAAGCGTACCGTAAGCGCACCGTAAGCTGGCTCAGATATATATATTGATTTAAAGGCTATTTTCTCAGAATCTACTGAACAGATTTACACCAAACCAACAAAAGGCACTTCCTTGACCTGAGGACTACCTCTCTGCCAAATTTCTAGTAATTCTGTTCAGCCGTTCGGGCTGTAGCCCTGTCTAAAGGTCCTATGGAAAAATGCATGGGAAAAACGCGTTTTGGGACCCCCCTTTTATCTCAGCCCCCGCTTGACGAATCCCCCCGAGACTTTCAGGGAAGGAGCGGAGCGTAGCGCCCCACCTATTTTGAAAAATTCGCGAGGATTCGTCGACCGGCGCCAAAGTTATTCAAAATAGAATGTTGCGGATTTCCTATGGAAACGTGGTCCTAACTATAACTACCTACTGGCGACCGCCAGTAGGTAATATATATATACACATACATCTATATAAATGCATATGCATATATATGCATATATATATGTGCATATGAGTGAGTGATAGAGCGTAGAGAGTGGTAGTAGAGAGTAGTAGAGAGTAGTAGAGAGAGTAGCAGAGAGTGAGAAGTAGAGAGTAGTAGAGTGAGTAGTAGAGAGTGAGTAGTAGAGAGTAGTAGAGAGTGAGTAGTAGAGTGAGTAGTAGAGAGTAGTGGAGGGTGATTAGTAGAGAGTAGTAGAGAGTGAGTAGTAGAGAGTGATTAGTAGAGAGTAGTAGAGAGTGAGTAGTAGAGAGTGAGTAGCAGAGAGAGAGTAGTAGAGAGTAGTAGAGAGTCAGTAGTAGAGTGTGTAGTAGAGAGTAGTATAGTGAGAGTAGTAGAGAGTGAGTAGTAGAGAGTAGTAGATAGTGAGTAGTAGAGAGTGAGTAGTAGAGTGAGTAGTAGAGTGAGTAGTAGAGAGTAGTAGAGAGAGAATAGTAGAGAGTGAGTAGTAGAGAGTAGCAGAGAGTGAGTAGTAGAGTGTGAGTAGTAGAGAGTAGTAGAGAGAGAGTAGTAGAGAGTGAGTAGTAGAGAGTGAGTTTTAGAGAGAGAGTAGAGAGTGAGTAGTAGAGAGTAGTAGAGAGTGAGTAGTAGAAAGTGAGTAGTAGAGAGAGAGTAGTAGAGAGAGAGTAGTAGAGAGTAGTAGAGTAGTAGAGAGTGAGTAGTAGAGTGAGTAGTAGAGAGTAGTAGAGAGTGCGTAGTAGTGAGTAGTAGAGAGCAAGTAGTAGAGAGCGAGTAGTAGAGAGTGTGAAGTAGAGAGTGAATAGTAGAGAGTAGTAGAGTGAGTAGTAGAGAGAGTAGTAGAGAGTGAGAAGTAGAGCGAGTAGTAGAGAGTAGTAGAGTAGTAGAGAGTGAGTAGTAGAGTGAGTAGTAGAGTGAGTAGTAGAGAGTAGTTGAGAGCGAGTAGTACAGAGTGAGTAGTGGAGAGTGAGCAGTAGAGAGTAGTAGAGAGTGAATAGTAGAGAGTGAGTAGTAGAGAGTAGTAGAGAGTGAGTAGTAGAGAGAGTAGTAGAGAGTGAGAAGTAGAGAGAGTAGTAGAGGGTAGTAGAGTAGTAGAGAGTGAGTAGTAGAGTGAGTAGTAGAGAGTAGTTGAGAGCGAGTAGTAGAGTGAGTAGTAGAGAGAGAGTAGTAGAGAGTGAGTAGTAGAGAGTAGTAGAGAGAGAGTAGTAGAGAGAGAGTAGTAGAGAGTGAGTAGTAGAAAGAAGTAGAGTGAGTAGTAGAGAGTGAGTAGTAGCGAGAGTAGTAGAGAGTGAGTAGTAGAGTAGTAGAGAGTGAGTGGTAGAGAGTAGTAGAGAGTAGTACAGTGAGTAGTAGAGAGTAGTAGAGAGTGAGTAGTAGAGAGAAAAGAAGAGAGTAGTAGAGAGTGAGTAGTAAAGAGTGAGTAGTGTAGAGAGTAGTAGAGTAGTAGAGAATGAGTAGTAGAGAGCGAGTAGTAGAGAGTGAGTAGTGGAGAGTGAGTAGTAGAGCGTAGTAGAGAGTGAGTAGTACAGAGTGAGTAGTAGAGAGTGAATAGTAGAGAGTGAATAGTAGAGAGAGTAGTAGAGAGTGAGTAGTAGAGAGTAGTAGAGTGAGCAGTAGAGAGTGAGTAGTAGAGAGTAGTAGAGTGAGCAGTAGAGAGTGAGTAGTAGAGAGAGAGTAGTAGAACGTGAGTAGTAGAGTAGTAGAGAGTGAGTGGTAGAGAGTAGTAGAGAGTAGTAGAGTGAGTAGTAGAGAGTGAGTAGTAGGGAGTGAGTAGTAGAGAGTAGTAGTAGAGTAGTAGAGAGTGAGTAGTAGAGAGTGAGTATTAGAGAGTGAGTAGTAGAGAGTAGTAGCGAGTGAGTAGTAGAGAGCGAGTAGTAGAGAGAGTAGTAGAGAGTAGTAGCGAGTGAGTAGTAGAGAGTGAATAGTAGAGAGTAGTAGAGAGTGAGTAGTAGAGAGAGAGTAGTAGCGAGTAGTAGAGTAGTAGAGAGTGTGTAGTAGAGAGTAGTAGAGAGTGAGTAGTGGAGAGTGATAGTAGAGAGAGAGTAGTAGAGAATGAGTAGTAGGATAGTAGAGAGTGGTCAGTCAGTGTCAGTCAGTGTCAGTCAGTCAGTGTCAGTGTCAGTCAGTTAGTGTCAGTCAGTCAGTGTCAGTCAATCAGTGTCAGTCAATCAGTGTCAGTCAGTGTCAGTCAGTCAGTGTCAGTCAGTCAGTGTCAGTCATTGTCAGTCAGTCAGTGTCAGTCAATCAGTGTCAGTCAGTGTTAATCAGTCAGTGTCGGTCAGTCAGTGTCAGTCAGTCAGTGTCAGCTAGACCAGCTCTGCTGACCTGGTTCTCTGGCTCTAAAGCAGCTCTGCTGACCTGGTTCTTTCCCTCTAAAGCAACTCTGCTGACCTGGTTTCTCTGGCTCTACAGCAGGTCTGCTGACCTGGTTCTCCGGCTCTAGAGCAGCTCTGCTGACTTCGTTCTTAGGCTACACAGCAGCTCTGCTGACCTGGTTCTCTGGCTCTAAAGCAGCTCTGCTGACCCGGTTCTATGGCTCTAAAGCAGTTCTGCTGACATGGTTCTCTGGCTCTAGAGCAGCTCTGCTGACCTGGTTCTCTCCCTCTAGTGCAGCTCTGCTGATCTGGTTCTCTCCCTCTAAAGCAGATCTACTGACCTGGTTTCTATGGCTCTACAGCAGCTCTGCTAACCTGGGTCTCTGGCTCTAGAGCAGCTCTGCTGACCTGGGTCTCTGGTTCTAGAGCAGCTCTGCTGACCTGCTTCTTAGGCTCTAGAGCAGCTCTGCTGACCTGGTTCTCTGGTTCTACAACGGCTCTGCTGACCTGGTTTCTCTGGCTCTACAGCAGCTCTGCTGACCTGGTTCTCTGCACTCACGATGCACGCACCCGACTTCGCGAAAATATATTTAAAAGTAATATAAGTACAAATATATTATTTTTATGAATATCTTAGATAATCTCTTGCCCTAATATGTATATTAAAGTCACATACATATCATTTTGGAACATAAATTTATTTTGCGTGAGTCGCGCACCCAGTGCGCCCAAGCACGTATATGACGTCACGCGGGACCCGCCACCACGCAAGCATCTCGTACCGTAATGCGCATGTGTTGCAAATGCGCAGGAGCAAGAGTCGCAAACTGGTCGCATACCAATCGCGCACATCACGCAATATTAAATGTATATGATGTAACTGAAAACTGAAAAACACGCAGCCGTCGCACACCGTACGCGGATCCTTCATGACTTTTCTAAAATGGCGGCTAGAATCCGCGCACCCACCGTGATGTGTAAGCATTGAGTGCGCGACTCCGAAAAAAAATTGGATTTTTTTTTAAAGAAAATAATATAAATAAATTACAATTAAAAAATGAAGCCAAAAAAATTAATCAATATTTCAGTTGGAATGTTATTTAATATGTAAAATATTTATAAATAAACAGTTAAAGAACTGTAGAAAATCAGCACAAAAAAATAGGTATAACTACTATCACACTTAAAAATTAGCATTTAAAAAACCTTTGAAATTCACTGAAAAAAACCATGGGTTTCAGAGACGTTATAGTTAGAAATTAGCATTTAAAAAATCTTTGAAATTCACTGAAAAAACCATAGGTTTCAGAGACGTTATAGTTAGAAATTAGCATTTAAAAAACCATAGAAATTCACCGAAAAAAACATAGGTTTCAGGTGTGTTATAGTTAGCTGGCCATTTCACTCGTACAAAACCATAGAAATTCCTCCGTTATAGTTAGTTCTGCTAACTATAACTCGCGCGCCCGCAATGCACTGCTGATGATGTCACATAGTGCATCATTCATGACATGATCAGTGACATCACTGATGACATCAGTGATGACATCTCAAATGACCGCATCTATTGGTGACAATGTCCTGCATAGAGCGCGCACAGTGGAGGTCGACCACGGCTAACTGACACGTGCTCTTGTGGAGCATAAAGGAGGAGTGTGTAGTCCCCCACGAGTGGGTGACTGGCGCATGCTGGAGCAGGCAACGCTTATTGTGTGGATCGGGAGCGGTGCAGGAGCACAGTGGTCTGTAGTATCATGCGGCTGTTCACGAGGTGTGATTACTGGGGATCCGGTGTTGTACAGTAAAAGGCCACTGCAAGGAGTGCTTAACCAAACACAAGTATGGGCAGAGTCGACAAGGCGCAGCCTAAACTCACTTTTGAAGTAGTAGAAGTCGCGTGATACCTCCATTGAGGATGCGTCGTGGATGCAGACCCCAGGGCCACCCGACCCTGGTGCCGATATACGAAGCATGCTACTGGCCATGGAAAAGAACCTGCAGGTACGAAAATGGACGCTCTCTCATACAGGATGGACAGAATGGCTGAGCGTTTTTATAAGCACGCGGAGCGATTGGACACGTGAGAAAGGCGGCTCACTGAAGTTGAAGAGTCGCATACCACGCTTGATACTGAACATAAGCAGTTGGGTAGGGTTATGCGAGTCCTGCAAGATAAAACAGAGGACTTGGAAGCGCGCTCTCGTCGATGTAACCTGAGGATCGTAGGTTTGCCGGAGACCACTCAAACTGGCAAAATGGAGCCGTTTATTGAGAGGCTGTTGGTCGCGCTGCTGGGGGAAGGGGTCTTCTCCTCCATGTTTGTGGTAGAGAGGGTGCACCGCTCCCTGGGACGTCGCCCGCAACCGGGGGCGCCGCCGCGTCCTATTATTGCCAAATTGCTCAATTATCGAGACAGAGACTCTGCCCTGCGCCTCGCAAGGGACAAGCGGACACTGACATATGAGGGCTCTGAGATTTCGTTATTTCCGGACTTTACAATTCGAGTCCAGGAGGTGCACAGACAGTTTATACCTATGAAGAAACAGCTGAGGGATCTGGGCGTAGACTATGCCATGCTGTTCCCTGCCAAGCCGCGTGTCAACAGGCAAGGCAAATTCCACATCTTCACTGATCCAAAGTCGGTCCAGAAGGCTCTAAAAGGTTGGGCTAAAGAGCTACGTAGCAGACCAGACCGGCAGCAGCTCGGAGAGGTGGCAGGGGCGAACTGGACGAACAGGCCACACTCTGCTAAGTAAGACTTTTGGACTACAGGGTAGGGGCGGATGGGGGGTGTTTGTATACTCTGGGCTCGGCTGACTGGGGCCGGTGGCGGTGGAACTGCCAATGTCTAAATGGGGCTACCAGCAGCTTAGAACAGCAGGAGTCCACCCGATAATTAAGTCTTCACCATCAGGATAGGTCGTTTAGTGGGACGCTCTAGCGGAGAACACACAAACCCTGCCCTAGTGTTGTGAGTTGTCCTGGAATCTTGTACTATTTGATCCCAGATCTATAGATGCTACTGCTCCATTGCTACTCTACGCATCTATAAAGGTCTAGGACTTTTGGGACTGCGATGCTGAGGTGTATGTTAAGGATGATGTGTGGGGAGGAGGCTGTATGCTGTTCATATTGTTTCTCCTTGCGCAGAAGAGCAACATCTGCCCGCGAGTGCATCACACGAGGGTGGTAATGCTGTGTTGGGGGGGTGGTGGGTGGTGGGATGGAAGATTTGGGGAATGATTCGTGGCCAAGTTGGGGGTGGTCTGTCGTGGGTGGGGGTGGCTGGGGGGGGTTGAGTTTTGATGTTTTTGTTGGTTAAAGTCTCAAACAGGCCGCTGACAGGTAGGCACACTAGCCACAGGTTGCTTAAGTCAGGTTGCATCTCATGTGGGGTAGTTACAGATGGTGGAACCTAGTGCAACTCCTAAGCCAAAGCCCTTAGACTCTCTCCACGTGCTCACGTGGAATGTACAACCACTGTAAAATGCGGAAGGTATTGCACTACTTGCAGAGACAGAATATAGATGTGGCCCTAGCGCAAGAGACGCACCTTCCACAGAATAGTGCTATTTTACGAAGAAGAGGGTGGAAGGATCATATTAACGTATCAGGCTTCACTACGCACGCCCTAGGGGTGCTGACATGGGTTAACCCTAAATCCCCCTATACACTGGCCCAGTTGGAGTCAGACCAGAATGGTCACTATGTGATCTCTAGGTGTCAGGGCAGGGGCATGGACTTCATCATAATAAACATCTACAGCCCGAACTATGATTGCCCGGAGTTTTTCCCTACACTTGCTGCCGCAGTAGCTAGATTCCCTTCTGCAAAGTACATATGGGGTGGGGACTTTAACTTGGTCAGAAACTCAAATTTGGACAGATCCGGGGGCCCGACGAGGAGGACATTGGTGGCCGCGAGGGCACTGGACATTGCTATGCTGAGCCTGCTATGGTGAGCCTGGACCTCTGCGATGTCTGGCGCATGCGGCACCCAGCCAAGGGAGGTTATACACATTATTCTGCCTATCACAACTTGCACACTCGCATAGATTATTGGTTGACCTCTTCTTCGCTTGTGGAGCACACTCGGGAGTGCTTGGTGCTTCCGCGTACTTTGTCGGACCATTCTCCCCTCCTATTGGTACTTACCACGCCTAAGAAGACATTACCGCTATTCACTTGGCGCTTCTCCCCCTATTCACTGCTCGACCCTCTTTTTAAAGCAGAACTAGCTGAAGCCATAGAAACATTTTTCCCCTTTAATGAGGGTTTAGTGGACAGTTTTCAAGTGGTTTGGGAAACCTTTAAGGTTTATATTCGGGGAGTGGCCATGGCCAAGCATTCGGGGGTACTCCGCTCGATTCGGAGCAGATTATCTGCCCTGGAAAAGGATCTGGGTGCTTTAGAACAACGTCAGCTAGTGAGTCAGGATGAAGACACCGCGCAGGCCCTTAAAGATCGGTTGGCGGAATATCATGAGGCAGCAGACAGTGAACTGAAACACATGGGCAAAAATGCGATGGCATGCACCTATGGGGAGGGCCTCAGGCCTGGGTCGGTCCTAGCGCAGATTCTTAAAACCAAGCGCAACAGAGATTGAGTCAGAGGAGGGAGCACTGTTGACAGAAGAAGCGGAAATAGCAGATAGGTTTAAGACATTTTATGGGGACTTATACACATCCCGCTCTTCCGGCACGAAGGAACAAATCCTAGAATATCTTGAGTATATCAAATTGGCATTCCTTACGAATATGCACCGCGAGTTCCTCATGCGGCCCATTGAAAAAGACAAAATAGTATTAGCCCTATCAGGAATGAGGCAACCGTCGGGTTCTATAGGACTTTTGTTGATTTACTACTTCCTCACCTCGCTACGCTTTTTGATGACATGTGCGTGTCGGGCACAATGCCACCATCAATGAGGGAGGCGGTGATTGTCGCCATCCCTAAACTAGATAAGCCGCCTAGTGAGTATGGGTCCTACCGACCGCTCTCCTTGCTCAATGTTGATACTAAACTTTTTGCAAAGGTGTTAGCTAACCGTCTTTCCCCCCTGGCATCGGTGCTGGTGGCTCCCGAACAGGCGGGGTTTGTGCCTGATAGGAATCTTACGTATAACCTCCGTATGGTGTTTGGAACCCTTCAGCATGTTCGGCAGGAGACTAAAGCTGTCGCAGTCTTCCTCGACATGGAAAAGGCCTTCAATTCTGTCAAGTGGCCCTTCCTGCGTCACGTTCTCACAAGGATGGGACTGGGCCCCGTCTTTCTCCAGTTGATCGGAATTCTGTACAGCTCCCCCGGAGCACGAATAAAAATAGGTAATTTGGTAACGGATCCCATCGCCATCACTCGGGGTACGAGAGAGGGCTGTCTGTTATCTCCAGTCTTGTATGCTCTGGTCGCAGAGCCGTTGGCTCGTGCGCTGAAAGAATATCATAGCCATGAGGGTATTCGTTTTCTGACCTCTAAGATAGTTGTATCCACGTACACGGATGATACGTTGTTGTACGTCCGTGACCCAGAGAACAATCTCTCCTCTATCTTCAGAGAAGTAGTGCATTTTGGAGCGCTGTAGGGACTACTTGTTAATTGGTCCAAGTCCATAATCTTCCAGCTCACCCCGGCTATGGAGCGTTTTGAGCCAGATTTCCCATTACGCTGGTCTACTGATGCGATTCGTTACCTGGGCATACGTCTCCATACAGATTCGGAGACTGTGTTTAGGGAAAACTATGGTGTAGCGGTCGGCAAGATGGAGGACGACGTAGAGGGCTGGATTAAGTTACCACTGTCATTACTCGGAAGGGTGTCCATCATGAAGATGGTGATCCTGCCCCGTTCCCTGTT
Source organism: Triturus cristatus (assembly GCF_964204655.1). Lineage (NCBI taxonomy): Eukaryota > Metazoa > Chordata > Amphibia > Caudata > Salamandridae > Triturus > Triturus cristatus. The sequence continues at coordinate 1,074,645,678 of NC_140591.1, read as the reverse complement.
TCTGTTCACAAATATCTCCATTGTCTTACCAGTTTCTTTTTTTCAGAGAGTCACTTAATTATTGATAAAGTTAGCCTGGGCGGGTAAACAAGCAAGGGTGCGCTGGCAGATACTAACCCTCCCATATCACATGGGTGGGCTGGCCACGCCATATTTAAATTTGTATTATAGGCCGTCACAAGGCACTCAGGCTTATTATTGGATGCACGGCTCACCAGATGTCCCGTTCCTCCGCATGGAAAGACTCTTTGCTGATCCGCTACCTCTCCCAGTCACGATCTTTGAACCCCCTGACCGCAGGATGGGTATAATGGACTCACTTAATTCGACACGCCATACCTGGCATACTTTATTGAACTGGCAGGCGGAGGCCCTGTTGTACTCACCGGTTATGCCAATAGAATGGGCTCTTTGGCTGGCTCCTTGTAGGGATAAAGGGGTGATTCACGCGTTGCAAGTCTTGAACGTCCTAACGGTGGGGGACTTGTTCCGTGATGGTGTGGTTAAGGCGTGGGAGGATGTGGAGGGTATAGCCGGGGTTTTCACATTACTACAGAGATTCCAGTTTCACAGGGTACGGAGAGCTCTACAGGAGGTACTGGGGGATGACCTACAGGAACCGCCTGAGATGCTGGAACTGTCTTATATTATTAAAGCTAAAACGCCGCGTAAGGTGGTTTCCAACGTTTACAAACTGGCAATGTCTCATAGTGCGCATCGCTATATGAAAGCTAGGCTAGCCTGGCAACGAGACTTGCAACTGGAGATTGATGACTCTTTGTGGTCCTATTGCTGTACTAACACACGGCGAATCTCACTGCATGGCAGGCATAGACTTGTTCACTTCAAGTATCTGAACAGAGCGTATTACACCCCAGAGAGGCTATGCCGGTATGGGTTACGAGAGGACACATCTTGTGACAGGTGCCATGAGCAGCTAGCAGACTTTCTTACATCTGGCTTGGCAGTGCCCTGCGGTGTATAATTATTGGGAGTCGATCTTTCAGGAACTGGGAAGAGTGGTGGGTACGGCAATCACACCGGACCCGGCCCTGGCTCTCCTGGGGTACTCTAAACGGCTACCTAAGGCGGTCCGCAGATTGGTGGACATGGGCCTGCTTGTGGTGTAGAGACGGGTGGCAATGTGCTGGCTGAAGGGCCCGGTGCCCACATTGGCGCAATGGTCACATGACATGCTTTACTGCAGTACCCAAACTGAGACCTTTAGTGAGTTGCTCCCCCCCAGGAGTAGACCCATAAACTTCTGGGGATTATATAATTCCTATCTGCTCACCAATGAGGTCTCCACGGATGAGACAACCCAGGATACTACTGACACTCACGCTCCTGGACCCTAATTTACTGCACTAGGGACACATACTGAGGCACTCACCTGGCCAATCAGCTGAAAGGGACACTACGCACCTGGTGCGTTGGGCGGGAAATGCAGGGAGAGGGGCTTGGTTTAGCTTCACACAAGCGGAAGGGTTTTCATTGGGGTGCTGCTCGTGAGTATTGTTTTACAAGGCTTTCCGTATACAGTGTAAATTACCTATGACCAGGGGTTTGGTGCACCATGACTACTGAGAGAGAATGTCTTTCAGTTCATTGTGATCAAAATACGCTGCCTGCCCTTTGGGTTGTTAGCTGAAAAGATGTGTGCACAATTGTGGATTTGCGGTCTGCCGGCCCTAGGGGTTGTAGGCGAAAGGCTGTGTTGTATTGAGACTTATTTTTCTTTCTTCGCATTAATAAAATTAATAGAAATTTTAAAAAAAGAATATTAGTGTGAACACTGAAAAAAACATAGGTTTCAGGCCTGATATAGTTAGGAATTAGCATTTAAAAAACCTTTGAAATTCACTGAAAAAAACATAGGTTTCAGGCCTGATATAGTTAGGAATTAGCATTTAAAAACCTTAGAAATTCACTAAAAAAACAATAGGTTTTAGGGGTGTTATAGTTAGCTGGACATTTCACTCGAACAAAACCATTGAAATTCCTCCGATATAGTTAGTTGTACTAACTACATATCGCGGGCCCACAATCCACTGCTGATGATGTCACATATTACATCATTCATGAGATGGTCAGTGACATCACTGATGACATATCAAATGACATCACTCCACTACAAGGCTCCAGGAGGGGGGCCGCGCGGCCCCCCTCCCACATTTACAAGTACACATTTACAAGTTTACATTTACAAGTTGCCCCGGGGGTGGCGGTCCCTGGGGCTGGGGGGGCCTGAGAGCCCCCCCACCCCAAATTATTTCAAGCCCCGGGGGGACCCACAGGGCTGGGGGGGCTGAGAGCTCCTCCACGCATTTTCAAGCAGCCCCGGGCGTGGCGATTTTTTCTATCGGGAGGATCCGCGCATCCAGCCCGCATCCTCCCGTTTAAAAAAAAAAAAGAAAAAATTGGGCCTTGGGTTTTCTTGTGGGACCCCCTGAGCAGACCTAGGGGTCAGGGTGTTTCTACCCTGCCCCCTTGTCGCGTTTTGCGTCGTTTTTATTAGCTTTCTTGTGCCTCGGTTCTACCGAGGCACAAGATGGCTGCCAACACTTCCTGATTCAGAGTGTTGGCAGCCAATTAAAATTCAGCTCGTGATCGGGAGGGTGCGCGGATCCTCCGAGGCCATAGATATATATGTACTTTTAACTCTAATTTTCTCAGGAAATACTGAACGGATTTACACCACTTAAGCAAAAGGCATGAGTCTGAGGACTACCTATTTGCCAAATTTGGTGTAATTCCGTTAGCAGTTCGGGCTGTAGCTGCGGCTGAAGGTCCTATGGGAAAATGCATATTTCTACGCCAATGATGTTTTGCTTACATATGTTTCCCGCATTGGTTGTCATATTCACATGATCAAGAATCTACGGAAGTGAAACGCGTTGTGAATAAACGAGGGTGAACACTTATGAGTACTGAGTCCTACATTTCCTGAGAGCGCGCTTTATTTTGCATTTCCAAGTTGGAATTCCACAGCCGTTTGCTTCGCCGGAGTGCACGCCACTCTCCTTGGGTTCGCAGCAGTCCGGAAGGACCGCTGATTGTAAGGTGGATATATATATATATATATATATATATATATATATATATATATATATATATATATTATCTACTGGCGGTCGCCAGTAGATAGTTATAGTTAGGATCGTGTTTCCATAGGAAATCTCAAAATTCTATTTTGAATAACTTTGGCGCCGGTTGACGAATTCTCATGAAATTTTCAAAACTAATGGGGCGCTCCGCTCAGCTCCTACCCTGAAAGACTCGGGGTGATTCGTCAAGCGGGGGCCGAGAAAAAAGGGGGGTCCCAAAACGCATTTTCCCCATGCATTTTTCCATTGGGACCTTTAGTCGAAGGTACAGCCCGAACAGCTGAACAGAATTACTTGAAATTTGGCAGAGAGGTAGTCCTCAGGTCAAGGAAGTGCCTTTTGCATATATGGTGTAAATCCGTTCAGTAGTTCCTGAGAAAATCAAAAGTAAAATCATATACATATCTGGGCGGAGCCTAACCACACAAGTCATGATTGGCTGTCAGCACTTCATCCAAGAAGTGTTGGCAGCCATCTTGGGACCAATATACATGATAGCACCTCATTAAAAAGCCTTGCATTTAATAGAAGGTGTTAAGACTTTAGTTACATTATAAATCATTTGTTGATGGTACTATACTCATTTTAGGAATTGTGGTGTGTTCTAAGGTGATTTTACCATGTGAAAAAGCCTTCTGCTGTGATATCATGAATCATGTTTGAGAGAAAACTATTTTCTCACGCTTTTCCCACAGAGGTTTGGAAGGTGATCTATAAGCTAAGCTGAGAGCATATTTTCTGTAAATTCACATTATCTTTCTCAGTCATGGGAGAATGAAGTCTGACATTCTCAGTAAAACATGTACATCCAACAAGGGCAGAGACTGTCAGTTGATTCCTTTGTGTTCTTCTGCAGCTTCTCAGAGTGTTCTAAAGAACAACTAGAGCGCTAACAGTCCTACTTATGACAAAAGTATGGCACACCTGAAGCCATCTTGGTTGGAATAAAGTGGTAACTCTTAAAACATTTAATTTAAAAAGGAACAAAATGAGGGGGTTCATTTTGCCATAGAAAGTATGATTAGTGCGGCAGAAAGAAAAATTAGGGCACATTTTGAGTGACTTCTCAAATCCTCTTCTATTTCATTAAAAAATTCTGACATGCAGACTGAAACATGCACTTTCAATACCAGCAGCAGACTTCCCTGGTGAGCAGTAGCTTTACTACAGTGATCTAATGAGCAACTAGAGAGCTAACATTCAGAATTTATGGCAAATGTGTGACACATCTGAATGTCTTCTTGATGGAACCAAATTAAAAAACTGAAAGTATTTCCTACTGAGGAGACTGCAGTAAATGAGGAAATTAGTAAACTTCATAACAAATAAATCTCCCAAGATGACCACAAGAGACAAAAGAGCCCAAATGTAGCCCAAATATCACACAGATGTAGCCCAAGTAGAGCCCAATGACAGAATGTCCCAGAGTGTTCTAACGAACAACTAGAGCGCTAACAGTCTTACTTATGACAAAAGTATGGCACACCTGAAGCCATCTTGATTGGAATAAAGTGGTAACACTTAAAACATTTAATTTACAATGGAACAAAATGAGGGGGTTCATTTTCCCATAGAAATTATGAATAGTTCTGTAGAAAGAAAAATTAGGGCACATTTTGACTTCTCAAATTCTCTTCTATTTCATAAAAATATTCTGACATGCAGACTGAAACTTACACTTTTAATACCAGCAGCAGACTTCCGTGGTGAGCAGTAGCTTTACTACAGGGATCTAATGAGCAACTGGAGTGCTAACATTCAGAATTTATGGCAAATGTGTGACATATCTGAATACCTTCTTGATGGAATCAAAGTAAAAAACTGAAAGCATTTCCTACTGAGGAGACTGCAGTAAATGAGGAAATTAGGAAACTTCATAACAAATAAATCTCCCAAGATGGCCACCAGAGACAAAAGAGCCCAAATGCAGCACAAATATCACCCAGATGTAGCCCACATGTAGCCCAATGACAAAAGTGTGCAAAACACTTATTTTTTGTGTATTTGCAGTTTTATATAGTGCAGACTTGTCAGGTATTGGATTGCTTTACATGAGCATTGGTTACATCACACAAGATCAAATTCATTTTTGTTGTAGACATGGGGAGATTAAGTGATTTGACCAGAATCACAGAATGTTGAGCTGAAGCAGAAACTCCAACCTGGTTCCCCAGTTGCAAAGTCTGCAGCTCTGGAAGTAACACCACATCCTCTCCCCTAGGTGCAACATTTAATCAAGTGGTCAACTGGATAAAAAAACATAAAGATTACAAATAATTTAAAAGTTCTTTGTCGCTATTTGAAAACTCAGAAAATATGTCCTCATTTTAGTTTTTTAGAGCACTAACCATAATTTTGATGCAAATAAGACCCTCTCATATATCTAATTTCTAAAGGAAATACTCTAGGTATTACAGTTTTGATTACATCAAGATGACGTCAGGCGTTCCACACTTTTGTAATAAATATAGAATGTTAGCAATCTAGTTGTTCATTGGGATACTGTTGAGAGGGAGAGGCCAGGGGCACGGACTCTGAAAATTGAAGGCAGGTAGGAGAGTGCAGAGGCAACAATTTGACCACACTGGGCAGGCAGGAAGGGCAGTGGCAGTACAACAGACTATGGAGGGCAGTGGAAAGGGGGCAGGGGCAACAAACCAACAATACAGGACTGGCAAGAGAGGCTGTGGCAATATAATAGACCATTGTGGGCAGAAGGAAGAGGCAGTGGTAGTACAACCATACATGCCAACAGACCCGTTTCAGCCAGGAAACGTCCAATGTTTTTAAGCTCAAATGGGCTTTACTTGATCTGTCTCCTGTCTACAATCTCCTCTTTTTTAATGTAACTCAAAGGGGAAAATCAATACCCCAGTTTTTTTTCAAAATCTCCCTCTTACCAAGTTCAAAATGTTTGCAAGAATGGTACATTGGATCATGGTAGGCAGGAGGAATTGGGGTAGGGACATGGACTCGGATAACCGAGGACAGGAGGGACATGGAGAGGTGCACCAAACTGACCCTACAGGGCAGGCATCAGGGAGTGCAGCACAACAATCCATGGAAAGCAATAGGGAGGGGACAGGACCATGCACGTGGGCAACAGAGAACAGAGGGGAAAGAGGCAATGGTAGCTAGCTGACCATAATGGACAGACAGGAGAGAAAGCTGCAGCATAACAGACCATAAAGGGCAGGAGGGACGGATCAGGGGCATTACAATGGAACAGGCAAGCCAGGAGGGAGGGAAAAGGGGTCTGCACATGGAAACAGAGGGCTGGGGGCAAGGGGGCAGGGCAGGAGCAGCAAGATGACCATGGAGGTCAGGCAGGATGGGCACTAGAAACAAGACACACCATGGAGAGCAACAATGAGACTATGATGTCATACACACAGACCATGGAGGGAAGGTGGGAGGGGGTATGGGGCAGCTAGCTGACCACACAGGGAAGGTGGGAGGGGCCATGGCAGCACAGAAGACCATGCATGGCAAGCAGGAGGGTTAGTGGCAGCACAATGGCTATGATGGGCAAGAAGGAGGGTGCAGGGGCATGCACAAAGGACCATGGAGGATAGAAGGGAGGGTCAGGACCTGGGCACAGACAAGAGAGTTCAGGGGAAGGGGCCTCACAACAGACCGCACGGGGCAGGCAGGAGGAGCAGTTGCAGCACAACAGACCAGGGAGGGCAGAAGGGTGTGGCAGTAAAATGGACCATGGAGGACACGAGGAAGGGGATAGGGGCATGGCATGTGGACAGGCAGGGTGGAGGTGGCAGGGACGGGTTACAGTCATCTGACAATGCTAGGCAGGTGGGAGGGAAGTGGCAGCTCAACAGAACACTCAGAGTAGATAGGAGTGGCAGGTCCATGGAACATGGTGGGCAAAAAGGATGGAGCAGGGGCATGCACAAAGACCTCGGAGAGCAGGGGGAAGGAGAATAGGGGCAGCAAGCTAAGCACAGAGGCATAGAATTGGGCAATGGAGGGCAGGAGGAGTGGACTGGTACATCATGCTAAATAGAGGGCAGTGGCAGCACATCAGACCATGCATGGCAGGAGGGAGGAGGCTAGTCCATGGATTCAGACAACAGAGGATAGGGAGGAGGTGGATGGCTCAGCAAGCTAACTGTTCAAAGAAGGTGGGTATTAGGAACTTTATTGTTTTTAAAATGTGTGTCTGTGCGAACTACTTAAAATATGAACAAGTATGCAGCATAATCTCACTTTTATTCAGGAAGAAGAGGACGTTTGTGACTGTGACTCCGGGCTCACTTGGCAGAAACACCCCCTGACCCTCCACCCCCATCGCAAAATGTAATGTCTGTGAAAAGGGTAGGTGGACGCAGTGGTATATAGAACATAGTCCTGAGAGCACGATTGAAAATGAAAACTAGATATAGTATATGGTATAAACTATGCACCAAAAAGAGTGATATAAGATGAACCGGGGCGTGAAATATAATATGCAATACATTGTGCGCAATGACAGATTCATTGGAGAGCGCGAGATAGCACAGGCACTAGCTTGTGCTATGCGATATGCGCCTTGGAGTGTAATATGCACAGGGCAGTGTTGTGTAACATAACTAGTCTCTAAAGTTGTAATATAAAATATGTGCTGGGGAGTGTAACGTTGCATATGCACTGTGACAAAGATATGGATCCCAGATTGTAATATGTATGGCATAGCGATGTGCGTTATAACATAGGCATCGAGGAAGGCACGTTAGATGGGGCAATATAACCCGTGCGAAGGCAAGTGTGGGACGACATATTTACGGGGTGGTGTTACAGTGCACATGGGCTAGAGAGTGTCATAGCATACACACTAGCTGGTGGAATACAACACAGAGGTGTGAGGCACTCGGCGGGCACTGGTGGGTGTAACACAGCATTGGGCTCAGCCAGGAGCACGCTGTGACTCTCAAGTGAGGTTCGTCACCTTTCCAGAGAGTAAAACAAAAAGTATTACACATCCGGCGGTGGATGTGTGTTTTATTAACCGTGAGGGGGGTTTCTTGCATAGTTTGGTCGAATTTTTGTGGAATCCCCTTTGAATGGCTTGGTGTGCGTGTATATTAAATGTGCCTGTCAATAGCTACCCATGTTTGTATAAATAAACGACAAGGGTGTCTACTTGGAGAGTACCCACCGGCGGGGGCGCCGGGATTAGGCACGGTAGGGCGTCAGACACGTCAGAGCTTAACTAGCGGTGTAAATACATTCCATGTGGATTCATTCTATGCATAGATGACTTTTAATGATTATCACGCAAATCGTCATGGTGATAGGTACATACGGTTTGTCCAGCATGTCCTAAGTGTTTCTATAAATATATATTTTTTTAAAATAATAAAAAACAAAGGCCGGCCCGGGGGGATGGGGTCCCCGGGGCCATAAGTGGCCTCAGGAGGGGGGCAACGCAGCCCCCTCCTAAAGAATTAAAAAAAATGAAAAAGGCCATGACCCGGGGGTTGGGGTCCCCGGGGCCGATTAAGGCCTTGGGAGGGCCACATTTTTTTTTTTTAAACAAAAAAATTAGGGTGCAGGCCCTGGGGGATGGGGTCCCCAGGGCCAGTAAATTAGAAAAAGAAGGGGGGCCACAAAGCCCTCCTTCTTAAAAAAATAAAATAAATAAAAGACCGGCATCGCGCCGGAGGCCACGCCCCCTCCTAGCAGCACTCTGCAAACGCACCCCCTGGCCAGTTGTAAGTTGGGGAATTAATTCCCCTTCAATACTGAGGGTCCCTGAGGGCCAACTAGCCCAACAGGTATCTCCAGTATGCGCCAGGGAGCTGCGTTGCAGACAGGTGTTCTGAGGTCTCGCCCCTTTTTACACCTCTATGCAACGCAGCTCTGTGGCGCTTACTGGAGGTACCTAGTGGGCTAGTTTAACCCTAGGGATCCTTAGGATTCAAGGGGACTTAATCTCTCAACTTAGAACGGCCACAGGGCGTGTTTACACAGTGGTGAAGGGAGGGGACGGGGCCTGAGGTGACATGTGCAAACACGCCCTGTGGCACGTTTTAAGTTGGGGAAATAATTCCCTTTCAATCCTGAGGGACCCTGAGGGCCAACTAGCCCACCAGGTGCTTCCAGTAAGCGCCACTACTCTGCGTTGCAGAGAGGTGGTCCAGGCCGTGCCTCTTTTTACGCCTCTCTGCAATGCAGCTCTGTGGCGCTTACTGGAGGTACCTAGTGGGCTAGTTGGACCCTAGTGACACTCAGGATTCAAATGTACTTAATATCCCAACTAAAAACGGCCACAGGGCGTGTTTACACAGTGGTGAAGGGAAGGGACGGGGCCTGAGTTAACGTGTGCAAACAAGCCCTGTGGCGCGTTTTAAGTTGGGGAAATAATTCCCCTTCAATCCTAAGGGACCCTGGGGGCCAACTAGCCCACCAGGTGCTTCCAGTAAGCGCCACTGCGCTGCGTTACAGAGAGGTGGTCTAGGCCGTGCCGCTTTTTACATCTCTCTGCAACGCAGCTCTGTGGCGCTTACTGGAGGTACCTAGTGGTCTAGTTAGACCCTAGGGACCCTAGGATTCAAGGGGACTTAATCTCCCAACTTAAAACGGCCACAGGGCGTGTTTACACAGTGGGGAAGTGAGGGGACGGGGCCTGAGATGACGTGTGCAAACACGCCCTGTGGCGCGTTTTAAGAGGTAGTTTAATCACCTGCCCTATTATATACTAGGGGCTTACAGAGGAGGTCATGCTGATCACAGGGGGACCCCAACTCATAGTGTTCCCTAGGGTATGTAGGTGTTTTCACTGTATTCTGAGTGTCTTTTAACATAGCACTGGCTCTAGGACTGGTTAGTCAGACTCAGTTAACACCAGTATCCGTCTGAAAAAGTTGATGGTACTGGATGATTTTGCGACAAGGCTTCTTTCTGTTCTTCTGTTTGTTCTTTCTGCACGTTATCCTTCTTCCTGCACTTTTCTTCGTCTTTGAGGACTTCTGTTGCTTCTTTCTACATTTCTTCTTTTTCTTTCTGTGCGTTTTTTCTTCTTTCTTCACATGTCCTATCTCTGTAGCCATAGGTAGAAATTAGCATTTAAAAAACCTTTGAAATTCACTGAAAATACCATAGGTTTCAGGCACGTTATAGTTAGGAATTAGCATTTAAAAAACCTTAGAAATTCACTGGAAAAACCATAGGTTTCAGGGGCATTATAGTTAGCTGGATTTTTCACTCGTACAAAACCATTGAAATTCCCCCGTTATAGTTAGTTCAGCTAACTATAACTCGCGCGCCCGCAATGCACTGCTGATGACGTCACATATTACATCACTCATGACATGGTCAGTGACATCACTCATGACATCACTGATGACATCTCAAATGACATCACTGATGACATCACTGATGACATCATCCAGTGAATGTGCGTTTTTCTGATAATTACATATGTTTTATATATGTATATCTCAAGGTCGATGGAAGAATAAATGGGTATATAAGTGTCTAAATGGATGATTTGTTTTTGAAAAATAGATTGTATAACTGACTGATTAAGTGTATCTTAGTCAATACATGGCTTAGTGAGTAATGTTTAAGTATGTAAATATCTGTATCAGTCTCTCACTTTGTGTATAAGTGGCTGCATGGGTTGGTGAGTAGTCTATATAGGTTATTAGTTGGTTTTTTGAGTATCAGTATGAGTGTCTGAGTGTCTGTATGGTTCGGTGGGGGGTATTACGTAGTGTATAAGTGCATGAATAAGTGACTCACTGTTTGTATGTGTTGAAGACAGCATGTGTGCAGGACTGTATGGGTGGATGAGTGTGTGCATGGGTGTGTTCGTGAGTGAATGACTGTCTCAATAGTGTCTTTATGAGTAACTACATATGTTTTAAACTAGTATATGTGACTATTGGTGTATATAAGTGAGTATATGTGAGAGTGAGAGATTGAAAGAGTTCCTGTGTGAATAGGTATGTGTTTCTATAAGTGATTGTTTAAAAGACTAAGTATGTGTAAGTTTCTGTAGAAGTAAGTGTGGTGGTGTGTGTATGACTGTATATGCAAGTAAATGGATGTTTGATTCTTTAGTAGCATGAGTGACTATGTGTGTGAGTAACTCTATGGATGAGTGGCGTTGTGTAACAGGATGTATAGGTGTATGAGTACATATGATGAGTGAGTACATGTATGAGTGACTGTATAGGACTGTTGGTGAATGAGGGGATGTGTATGTGAATCTTAGAATTACTGAATAGGTTGTTGTAACTGATATTGGTATGTCCATTGTTTTGAAAATTTTAGTTTCTATTTTTGAATGTGTGTATCAAAGGTTATATTTGGGGGAGAGGAGGTCTGCCACTCTATCACAAAGATGATGTCATCAGTGATGTCATTTGAGATGTCATCAGTGATGTCATGAGTGATGTCACTGACCGTGTCATGAGTGATGTAATATGTGACGTCATCAGCAGTGCATTGCGGGCGCGCGAGTTATAGTTAGCTGAACTAACTATAACGGGGGAATTTCAATGGTTTTGTACGAGTGAAAAGTCCAGCTAACTATAACGCCCCTGAAACCTATGGTTTTTTCAGGGAATTTCTAAGGTTTTTTAAATGCTAATTCCTAACTATAACGTGCCTCAAACCTATGGTATTTTCAGTGAATATATATATGTATACATTTTTATAATCTTTTTAGTAAATGTATATTTTGGGATTTAAATATTTTTACAACTAATTTATACAGATGTATATATATGTGTGTGTGTATATGTATATTTATATATGTATGGATGCATGTATGTATATTAATTTAATTTATATTATATTAATGTTATATATTAAAAAATGTAAGATATACCATTTTAAACTACATATATATTAAAAACAATATTTTTGTATGTTTTTAAGAATAGTAGTGTGAAAAGATATTTTATTTTCAATACTTTTGTATTTACCATTATAAGTATAGGGACACAATATTTTTGCAAACGCTTTTTTTGACACAATATTTTTACAAGATATTGTTGTTTTCAATATTCTGTCAGTGATTCACAGATTCAGTCTGCTTTGAAGGACAAAACCAATTGCTGTAGACAGTTGAGTTTACTCCCAGAAGGGGTAGAATGGTATTGAGCGTTAAGCACACTGTAGAACATGTTTCTAGAGCTGTAGGAAATTTGTCCACTTGTGTAGTATTAGCTTTGTGCAATAAGTCATTGAAGGAGGTTTTCAATACAGTTTCAATGAATACATCTTGAGCCAAGATTGAATATAGGCATACGATGTATACATTAAATTAGAAAATCTCAGAAAGTGATATTTAACATGTTTTTATTTATTTAGCCAAATATTCAATAGATCACTTCTTTATAAAATAATCCATGTATGTATGCACTTTGGAAACTGATAAGTAGAGTTACTGGGAATCTAATCAGGAAGACTACATTGTAATTCTAGTTTAATGGGCGGGCCATTTGAAAACTATTATGTAGGATCTCACTATCGCAAATGGTCTAGCTGTTGGTCAGACATGTGATCTGCGGCTTCCAAAGTATATAAATATAATTTTGTGATACCTTAATGAGAAAGGGAAATATGGCAGATGTTGATACCACTCCATTGATATTGATGTCCTCATCCGATACATTATTCAAAGTTGCTTGTTCAAGTTTTTAATGCAGCATAAATCAAAGTTCTCCCCTGATGCAATTTTTTCCCATCAGCATTTTTCTTGTTCATCCATTCCTTGTTCAAATGAGACCCCGCCACCTTGCTGCTCAACAGCATAAAATATGATATTCCTGTGCTGACATGGGGAGTGGTCCACAGTGCCCAAAACAAATCAAGCACCACCTATCTCCATTACGATCAGAGACACTTGAGTACCCTGTTCAGGCATTCTGCCAGACCATTAAGTCTTGGTTAATAAAGTCCGAACAAGTCTGATACCTGGAAACATGAAAATCTCTTGATTAAACACATCCTTCTTGATATCAATAACAATATGAGGATTCACACTTTCCACAAACTTGATTTCTGGTCACTTACTGGTCAATCATTACAATGTCATACTAAGGGGTCGATTCTGATTCCGGCCGTAAAACGTACCGACTGACACGGACCGGGAACGGAGACCGACCAACACGGACCAGCACCGTACGACCCGTGCAGTACGATGCAACGTGTGTGATTTACAATCAACACGTACGGAATACAAGCCGTACGACCGAGCTGTAGGGAAACCAGTGATTCACCCGGTGTCGGGTTCTCGGCGATTGCCGTTTACCGACATCCCACGAAGCACGCACAACATTGCCGGGATCCTCACTTCCGGCTGGAAGCTGAGCCCCGGTCTAGTTCTTCTCCTGCCACAGGCGGGTCCTGGAAGCACTTCCGGGGGAAACGCCTTATCACCGCGTTTCCCGCCGGCTCTGTGCTTTGAATTCTTGTTCCGAGGCTTCAGCGACGGAGGAGCGTTTCTGGCCGCTGCCAATACGAAGGTACTTGTGGTGTTGGGGGTTCTCGCGCAGGAGCGCTCTCGTTCTGGCACCATTGCTGGAGTGCTACAGCTGTTGCATTCGATCAGTAAAGAAGCAGCGCAGCAGCGTTGTTGAACTTGTTCTTTGGGTGAGCAGCGCAGGAGCGCCTTACTCGCATTTCTTTTTAGTCAGCAGCGCAGGAGCTCTTGACTTGTTTATTTGGAGAGTGGCGCAGGAGCGCAGTACTTGCTATTTGGGAAACCGCGCAGGAGCGCATTACTTGTCTGTTTTGAGAAACCGCGCAGGAGCGCATTGTTTGTTTATTTTGGGAAACCGCGCAGGAGCGCATTACTTGTTTGTTTTGGGAAATCGCGCAGAAGCGCATGACTTGTTTATTTTGGGAAAACCGCGCAGGAGCGCATTACTTGTTTATTTTGGGGGAGCCGCGCAGGAGCGCTATTATTTGGTTGCAGTTAGGGCTTCTGCTGAATCACTGTGTTGCCTTCTGCCCGTTTGTTCTCATGACTTTGAGTAGGAGAGTCTCGCTGGATTCTGGAGACAGGTGTGTGTGTTTTAGGGATATTCTGGAATAGCCTTGGGTTAGTTTACCAATCCTGTTATTGTTTGTTTTCCAGCTGCCCCGGGATACCCTGCACGCTCCATTCCACTACCACCGCCCTACGTCCTTAATCGGCTCCCATCCTTGTGTCCATCTCATCCCTGTTGAGTTCCCTGTCCAAGGGGGGTCAGGTTGGTACACGGACGGGCGCTCTTGTCGTCTCTGCGGAATTGCTTCACAAGCAAAGGTAAGTCTTGTGGGGCACCTGACAGAATTCAAAGCCCACGTTTACTATTCCACCCAGACGACATGGGCGACCCGGAAGTCACCTTGCAGGACATAGCAGTCATGTTGGCTGCCATGCAAGCCGAGAACCTCAGTCTACGCCATGATGTAACGTCCATCCAGAGTCACATGGCATCCGGGGTTACCAGTCCTTGGGGTACTACCCCTAGTTCCAGAGTCAGCCAAGAAGGGCTGTTGAGGCCACCTACCTTCACCTTTGGGGGGGCCCCCGCAGCTCCTAATCAGAGCTCCGCCATTCAAGTCGTAACACCTCATCAGGTACAACTGGCACCACCGGAACGCTTCTACGGCGATAGTACTAAGTATGGGATATTCCTCCATCAATGTCACCTACATTTCATGGCCAGAAATACGGCTTTTCCTGATGATGCCTCCAAGGTCGCCTACATATTATCATACATGGGAGGTGACGCCGCTCAGTGGTCCATTTCTTTTGTAGAAAACGACGATCCCATGCTCCACCACTTGCCGACGTTCACAGAAGCCATGCGGCGGATGTTCGCTCGCCACACCTTCGTGCAGGCCGCAGATAACGAGTTGCTTAACTTAAAACAAGGCAGCCAAGATCTCCTGCATTACATCACCCGTTTCAGCCGGCTGGTCATCGAGGCTAATTGGCCAGAGGACAAGAAGGTGTCAGTCTTCTATCGAGGATTACGTGATGACCTGAAGGATCTCATCGCACAGTTACCCAACCCGCCTGAGGAAATAGGTCCTTTCATCGACTTGGTGGTGAAGATGAATTTCCGTCTACAGGAAAGAAAGACCGAGAAAGGGAAGGGCAGTGAAAACCGTTTCTTATCCTTTGGAGAAAAAAGCGTTGAGAAAACAAAGGACGAAGCTTCCCCCCAGGGTGAAGCGTCGGAACCCATGCAGATCGGGGGCATACGAGGGCCGTTGACCGCTCACGAGCGAGAAAAGAGAAGGAAGCAGAACCAATGTCTGTATTGTGGGAAAAGCGGACACTTCGTCAGGGAGTGTCCAGTGAAACCCTCTAAATCAAGGGGCAGACGGCCGTTTGCGTTGCCCATCACAAAAGGCGATCAGATGGGAAACGAGACAACCCAGTAGACAAGGGGATCCGTCCTCTGGGTTCTTCGTATCACACTTCAGCGATCCCCGCAGTATTCGATGGCAGTCATCATGTAGGCATCGAAGTATCCTTACAGAATCAGGCGGGCAGAACCTGGTTGGTAACCGCCATGCTGGATTCCGGTGCGACAGGCAGCTTCATTGACACCGGTTATTCGAGTGCCTTGGGTATACAAACCGTGGCAAAAGAACAACCCGAAGCAGTCAAGGCTGTTGATGGAACGGACTTGACCTCTGGCCCAATCCGACATCAAACCGAAAAGATGTCCATGCTTCTTGCCAACCACCATGCTGAGTCCATCAGTTTTGATGTCATTGACGCTCCGCAATTCAAGGTTATATTGGGGTTGCCGTGGTTGGTGAAGCACAATCCCCGAATCGATTGGGCGGCCAGAATAATCCACCTGGATTCGGAATACTGCTGTGAAACCTGTTATACGAGGGACAATCGTCTGGGGGCTCGCTCGGTACAGGCGAGATCACTACCCGTTGATGGCATGGGGTCGGTTTCCCACACAACCATACCAGAGGAATATCAGGATCTGGCAGAGGTGTTCGATAAAAAAGGAGCCAACACCCTACCACCACACCGGTCGTTTGACTGCCGCATAGATTTGATCCCTGGCTCCACGTTGCCATACAGCAGAATTTATTCTCTCACAGAAAAGGAGAACATCCACCTTCGATCCTATTTGGATGAGTACCTGGATAACGGGTTTATTCGCCATTCCAGGTCTCCGGTTTCCTCTCCTCTTTTCTTCGTGTCGAAGAAGGAAGGTGATCTGAGGACCTGCATAGACTTTCGGGCGATGAACGCCATCACGGTGAAAAACCGGTACCCCCTGCCGTTGATCACCAATCTACTGGATCAAGTAAAAGACGCCTCAGTTTACACCAAACTCGACCTGCGGGGTGCCTACCATCTAGTCAGAGTCCGGAAGGGGGACGAATGGAAGACCGCTTTCCAGACGAAGTTCGGTCTCTTCGAATACCAGGTTATGCCTTTCGGACTCTGTAACGCCCCCGCAGCTTTCCAGTACTTCATCGACGAGGTGTTGAGGGACTTTATAGATGTCTTCTGTATCGTCTATATAGACGATATCCTGATTTATTCCCGTAACATCGCTGAACACGTGCAGCATGTGCGTTCTGTCCTCCAACAGCTAGGAAGACATCGTTTGTACGTCAAACTGGAGAAGAGCGTCTTTCATGTCACCTCTGTGGAGTTCCTGGGGCACATCATAACACCTGAAGGTATCCACATGGACAACAAAAAGGTAGAAGCCATCTTGTCTTGGCCTTCTCCGGAATCCGTAAAAGGGGTTCAGCGGTTCCTAGGCTTTGCCAACTACTACCGCAGGTTCATCACCGGCTTCTCCGCACTGGTGGCTCCCATAACACGCTTGTTGAGAAAAGGTGTGCCATTCGGGTGGGAGCAGAACGCTGAGAGGGCCTTCCAAGAACTAAAAAGACGTTTCACCATAGCCCCCGTGCTGGTGCATCCTGACACTGAGCAACCTTTCATCGTGGAAGCAGACGCCTCGAAGGACGCTATAGGGGGCGTGTTGTCCCAACGAAGCACCGACACAGGACAACTACATCCGGTGGGTTTTTATTCCAAAAAATTACAACCAGCGGAACGCAACTACACTGTGTCTGACCGGGAGCTGCTAGCCATCAAAACGGCGTTCGAGGAATGGCGCCATTTCTTGAAGGACGCCAAACACATAGTGACCATCTACACCGACCATCGGAACCTCCAGTTCCTGCGTTCAGCCCGTGCCCTCACAGCCCGACAGTTGCGATGGACCTTATTCTTTAACGAATATAACTTCGTGATCACGTTCCGACCTGGAAAGGACAACGCCAAGGCCGATGCCCTCTCACGGCTGGACGACCATGACGAGCCTGCCGAAAACCCCGAGCCGGTTCCCATCATATCCGAAAAACATTTCCAGGGCGTTATAGCATCTACAGACTTCCTAGCTCAAGTAAAGAGAGACGTGAAGCGGTCTGATCCGATAGGCCTGGCCAAAGACAGCGAAGAGGTGACTTGTGTGGACGGATTGCTGTTCAAAGGGGAACGGTTGTGCTTACCTGGGGTACCAAGTCAACAAAAAGCAGTCCGTATGTGCCATGATCATGTCCTTTCCGGTCATCCTGGCTATCACAAGACACTCGAACTAATACAAAGACAATTTTGGTGGCCAACACTGGTGTCCGACACAAGAACGCATGTAACGAACTGTACCATCTGTCTGTTAGGCAAGAACAGCTCTGAGCCGTCGGTTGGTCTGCTGCGTCCCATTCCGGTGCCACCGTTTCCCTGGCACACCGTCTCCATGGACTTCGTGGTTGACCTTCCCATCACCAAGACTGGACACACCACGGTTCTCACCATAGTCGACCACCTCTCCAAAATGGCGCACTTCGTACCCTTGTTGAAAGTACCCACGGCGAAGGACCTGGCCCTGGTTTTCATGCACGAGGTGGTTCGCCTCCATGGCATTCCATCAGTGGTCATAACGGACAGAGGTTCGCAATTCGTATCCCGTTTCTGGAAAGAAGTATGCAGACTCCTCGAGATGGACGTGCGTTTATCCTCAGCGTACCATCCCCAGACCGATGGTCAGGCCGAGAGAACGAACCACACTATGGAGCAGTATCTCCGATGTCTGTTGCTGATGGTGGAGAAGGAATGGTCTGCGGTACTATGGTTAGCAGAATATGCGTACAACAACAGCAAGCATTCGGCCATTGGCATGTCCCCCTTCTTTTGTCTCCATGGCCGTCACCCTCGCACCTCTGCTTGGGAAGTCCCCCGGGACAGCCAGTTGCCTACAGTGCGCGCCTATCATGAGACTCTACATAGACTATGGCAGCAGGCGCGCTTTGAGTTGGCCAAGGCGAAGGACGCCTACAAGGCGCATGCGGACGCTCACAGACAGAAGGAGCCTGAATACAGAGTGGGCGACAGAGTGTGGCTTTCGATTCGGCACCTCAATGTGCATGGTCCCAAGAAACTGTTGCCCCGTTTTGTGGGTCCCTTTGCCATCGAAAAGGTGGTTAACCCTGTGGCCATGAGGCTCTCGCTCCCATCACACATGCGGATCCACCCTGTATTCCATGTTTCCCTTCTGCGGGCGGTCCGCTCTGACAACCCAATCCCCTCTCCTCCTTCTCCTGTGGTGGTGGCGGGCCATGTTGAATATGAGGTCAGGGCCATCTTGGGGTCTCGCCGGGTGCGAGGTAAGCTTTTCTATCTGGTGGACTGGAAGGGTTATGGTCCGGACGAGCGGTCTTGGGAGCCCTTGTCCCATGTGCGCCATGCTCCCGTTCTGGTCCGTGCTTTTCATCTCAGTCACCCCCTGTGCCCTCGCCCTGCTTGCCCCTTCTGAGGTCCGGGGGGTTCGGTGGGGGGATTTCTTTAGGAAGGGGGTTCTGTCGGGTTCTCGGCGATTGCCGTTTCCCGACATCCCACGAAGCACGCACAACATTGCCGGGATCCTCACTTCCGGCTGGAAGCTGAGCCCCGGTCTAGTTCTTCTCCTGCCACAGGCGGGTCCTGGAAGCACTTCCGGGGGAAACGCCTTATCACCGCGTTTCCCGCCGGCTCTTTGCTTTGAATTCTTGTTCCGAGGCTTCAGCGACGGAGGAGCGTTTCTGGCCGCTGCCAATACGAAGGTACTTGTGGTGTTGGGGGTTCTCGCGCAGGAGCGCTCTCGTTCTGGCACCATTGCTGGAGTGCTACAGCTGTTGCATTCGATCAGTAAAGAAGCAGCGCAGCAGCGTTGTTGAACTTGTTCTTTGGGTGAGCAGCGCAGGAGCGCCTTACTCGCATTTCTTTTTAGTCAGCAGCGCAGGAGCTCTTGACTTGTTTATTTGGAGAGTGGCGCAGGAGCGCAGTACTTGCTATTTGGGAAACCGCGCAGGAGCGCATTACTTGTCTGTTTTGAGAAACCGCGCAGGAGCGCATTGTTTGTTTATTTTGGGAAACCGCGCAGGAGCGCATTACTTGTTTGTTTTGGGAAATCGCGCAGAAGCGCATGACTTGTTTATTTTGGGAAAACCGCGCAGGAGCGCATTACTTGTTTATTTTGGGGGAGCCGCGCAGGAGCGCTATTATTTGGTTGCAGTTAGGGCTTCTGCTGAATCACTGTGTTGCCTTCTGCCCGTTTGTTCTCATGACTTTGAGTAGGAGAGTCTCGCTGGATTCTGGAGACAGAAGCACTGGTGAGTCCCGGCAGGAGAACAGTTGTGTGTGTTTTAGGGATATTCTGGAATAGCCTGGGGTTAGTTTACCAATCCTGTTATTGTTTGTTTTCCAGCTGCCCCGGGATACCCTGCACGCTCCATTCCACTACCACCGCCCTACGTCCTTAATCGGCTCCCATCCTTGTGTCCATCTCATCCCTGTTGAGTTCCCTGTCCAAGGGGGGTCAGGTTGGTACACGGACGGGCGCTCTTGTCGTCTCTGCGGAATTGCTTCACAAGCAAAGGTAAGTCTTGTGGGGCACCTGACACCCGGAAACGGGACACGATTCGCACCGACCGACATGCACCACGAATGAACCCGACCGACATGTACCCAAGATGTCTGATCCTCACAGTACGATGCAATGCATGTAAAACCAGACCGACTCGCACGGAGCCCAAGCCGCATGAACGACACGCACAGAAAACAGAGACCTGAAGCAATAGAGATCTCCTTGACCGACGTGTATGAAACACGAAGAAAGTCAGCGTGAAAGACCCGGAGAAGCCGTCACGAGCCAACATCAGCGTCCGTCTCGGTCAGAAGATCGTCTCCTTCATGCCTAGAAAACCCAAAGGAAAAAATACAAAAAAGGACCAAACAAGCAATGACAAAGTCAATAAATAAAGAAAAAAATCTTGGAACAAAGACACACCCACAACTCCACCTATATAAAGGACATTAATCACTACCATGATACTTTGCAAATTCAAGAGAACAGCCAGCAGAGAACACCATCAGACAGCAACCACAGACACACTCACAACTCACAACTTTCACACCATTAGCACCTCACCAAAGCAATCACACATACACCTAGCAAAACTGACACTCACCTACCCTCACTTGCACCCTCACACACACATCACTCACCACTACCACCTATCACCATGCCCCCAAAGAAGAATCCAACATTCACAGATAGTGAGTTAGAAGTGCTGGTAGATGAAATCATCAGAGTAGAGCCACATTTGTTTGGTACATTGGTCCAAAGGACCCCCGTGTCACAGAAAACAAAGATGTGGGTGAGGACTGAGGACAAGGTGAATGCACAAGCACCAATGTTGCGCCCAAAGGATGATATCCAGAACAGGTGGTATGAGGTGTGCAGGAGGGTCAAGAAACTCATCGAGAAGGATCACGCCTTGAGTCAGCGCACTGGTGGTGGCCGTCCTGCCAAACCAGTATACTTCAGGTCCTGGGAGGAGAAGGTGCGGGACATCCTACCACCAGAGAGCGTCCATGGTCTATTAGACATACCAGAGCCTGGTGAGTACACAACCAATATACTCAATATTGTGTGGGAAGGGGACAGTGAAACCATGCACCGTTAGCAAAGCCACAGTAACCAATAGATAATCATTCCAAGATGTGTATGCTAGTCAGACAAACACAATACCTGCCATCTCATAGTGGCTTGTAACTGTGTCATGACATGTACAAACCTACCAACAAATAGAGCAAGGCAGTGGCACAAATCTAAATAAACACTGTCAGACAGTTTGCCACCACAAACACACTACCTCACAGTTCAGCTGACTGACAGGAAGGAATAGTGGGTATGCAGGTGAAGTGAGTGTATCCAAAAGCATGATGGGGTTTGTAGTCACAGATAATGCTCTCCCTCCCAATTGGCCCATCAAGACCTCTCTGAACCATGCCCACATCACAGGGAGTGGAAAATGACTGACAAGATGGCTGACACTGGGTCTTGCTGTGGGAAGCACAAGGCCCTGGTAGGGGTTGTGTGCAAATCAGAAGCAGGACACCACTGCCTGGCATCCTGAAAGCCAACTTGCACGCCCTCCAATGGAAGCACATTTCATGGTGGGATGTCTGGCCGGGTGGGAAGGAGGACTGACAGCTCTGACCATACTTACCAGCATGTGTAGACACACACACCCCTCAACACAAACTCCACACAACTCACCGGGTATAATGCATTGACTCACACCGTAGTGATATATCACCCAAAGATACACCGCACTGGGTTCTGCCATGTGAAGCACAGGGGATCTCTTTGGACTTGTAGCCAAACAAACACCAGGACTGCACAGTCAGCCATCTTGCCATTGCTGTCACACTCCCTCACAGGGAAGCAGAGTCAAAAGGAAGGAAGTATGGGCATGCTGGGAAGGGGGGTGTAGCCAAAAGCATGATGGGAGTTGCAGTCACAGACATTCCCCACCCACCAACATGGCCCAGCAAGCTCACACTGAACCATGCTCACCTCAAGAGGGAGTGGAAATGGACTGAAAAGATGTCTGACACTGGGCTCTGTTGTGGGGAGCACAAGGCCCTGCTGGGAACTGGGCACCAACAAACACCAGGACTGCACTGACTGACATCCTGAAAGTTAACCTGCACCCACTGCAATGGTGTCACGCTTCATGATGGGATAGCTGGCCTGTGGGAGAAGGAGGTCCTGACTTGAAAACAAATAACACCGATGCTGGCCATACACACACCTTCTATGCTAAAACAAATTGCACACGTGGTACCAGTCACTCACAAAGATAATGCCCGGGCAAGATGTCTGATACATGGGCCCGATAAATGATGTGGCTGAAAATCACACATATGCACTGGCCAACCCAAACACGGTCGCACACACAGTCATTGCAACCGTATGTTCAAACTCACTGTCTGGGGATGCAGTGTCCAGGGATGCCCCCTGACCTGGCTGTGGAGGTGTGTCTTGCAGATGACAAGTGTGGAGATCCATATATAGTACATTGCACAAAACACACAGGAACTCACATATACATCATTGACAGGGGACATCTGACAGTGAATGGAATGGACACACCAATATAGCCAACACCGTAGCATGGTCTCATTCACACTCGGTGCTGTTGTGAGCTGCATTCCACTCCTACATCGCTCTGCAACATATGCATCCTTCACACAACACACCACTCACTGTCATAGACACTGTAGACACAAGGTCTAACCTGGACTGCATTGGAGGAGACATGCTACTCACAGCAGCAAAACCGCAACACACACAACACCGGCTCTCACTGTCATGAGCATTGAAAAGCCAGAGAGCTGCCTTGCTCAATCCATGTCACCATGGAGAACATTGACAAGTCAAATCATATATGCACGTGCAAAACTCAGCACCAGACTCATTAACGATGGTGACATCATCACTTGTATGAAATGAGATGGGAACTAGGAACACAGGAAAAAAACACTTTCTCTCAAGAGATCACAGGCATACCGGACTGTGACCATGTCGTGCCAATACACCAATGTGACATACAAAGACTAGCAAAATCTGCTACCACACATGCCCCAAAATCTTGCAACATATCCTCAGTGGAATTGCACGTATGTCCTTGTTAAAGGTCAAATGTGTACAGGGATGACACACCTGTGTCAGCAACGTGATGTCCCTTGAGTAGTAATGGCCATGTACAGTCAAATCTATACATGAGCTGGTCATGCACACACTTCGCCATGCACATTGAAATGCTTCATGTTGGCTGGACAATGTGCTACAACAATATCAATCTCTGTCCGTGACAACTTTCGACAAAACAGTGTACAGGCACGCACCCTGACGTACAGTAGCAAATGTCATGTATGTGAACCATTGATGCCTGTAGAAACATAACTTACATTGTGTGTCTCTTCCAAACACAGGTTGTGCTGGGGACACACTAGCAAATGAAAAGGAGTCCCTGTCCCAGACTCTGGTGGACCCTCAGCTCTCTGGTGTGGATAAGTCTATGTACTCTTCGGATGACGATGAACAACCTGGCACTTCCGGTGTGAGTCATCATGCAGCACCAGCAGTACAAACATCTGCACCCCCTGCACCCATGCCTCTAACATCTTGCAACAGACAGGGCACCCCCGCCAACATGGACAGACCAAGGACACAGAATACCGACAGCACAGGCACACAGGCCCCCCCAGGAAGCTACGGACACCACCACCAGTAACAACACCCATGGGGGCCCAGTGTCACCTGTGCATGCCGCCGCAGGTCCTGCACGTGTGGCTAGGGGTGGTGGGAGGGGTGGTAGGCAGAGGTTGCGGCTTGCAGAGGGGTCTGGACTGCATGATGACCCCCAACTGGCATGCATCATAGATGTGTACCAGGATAGCACCGGAGGATTCGGCCAGGTAGTGGGGATCCTCAAGGACATTCAACAGGAGCAGGCTGCCCATCATACTTGCATGGAGTCCAAGTGGGATGAACTTACTGCGGTGCATAGGGACATACTCACATGCCTCCGCCAGATAAGCACCAACATGTCCACACCTCCCTGTGTGGCCACAACATCTGTTGCCGCAAGATCTGCCAGTGCCACAGGAAGGGAGGATTACTCTGGTGGAGAGTCCTCTGCACCACAGACGCCTGCACCTGAGGATCCCCCCCCGAAGAAGAATAGGGGTCGTCCGAAGAAGGACAAGTGAGACGCAGATGGCCATGCACATACCCCAGGGCCTCAAAACCTGTTCTGGAAAATGTTCTTTGTGTGCAAACCGTTCACCTTGTCGCATATAACCCAACTCGCCTACATGACATGGAGGGTTCATGTTGGTCTAATGTAGCAGATGACTGAACTTTACTCTGGACATTTCAGCTACCAACACTTCCAACTCTTCTGTGAACTTTGGATTCAAAACCCAATGTACAGCACCCACCATCCTGTGCACTATCCTCACACATGTTTATAAATAAACTCGCCAGTACACTATACTTGCCTCTGTTGTGATTCCAACTTGTTATGTGTCATGGAGAGGATGATCTGCTAAAGAACACAGTGCAAGCCAAATACTACAGCAATGTGATCACCGTTATGTGAGTCATGGTGATGTGACACATTTGAGGGAGACACACCACTATGGCACCACATCACATACTCACCATGGCCATGTAACTCATCCCATACAATAATGTTGACCTGAAATACAGTGGAATGCACAGACACCACACCTATCCACAGTCAGTGGTAACAAGCCCCCGGTGAGGTAAGCAAATGTCAGTCAGATGTGGGAAGACAGACGACGCACATAACAAAGCATAGCACAGGTTCATTACACATCAGCAACATGTTTCTTCCACAACAGTTGCAAGGTAATTCTACGTGACAGTGGACACACGGTCACAAAGTGTCGGAGAATTGAAGTCCAGGGGTGTGTGGTACATCACTTGATGGGAATCGACAACTTCCACCCTGGGGTTGGATTCTGGGTGTTGGGGGTCAGTGTTGACCAAACAACAGGCAAAGTACCCTGGGAAGGACAGACATAAAACACAGTCAAAAGCACAGCAGAACAGGATAGAAATGCAATACACATGCAAAAAACATGTCACAAGAAACCTACACAGAAACAAGTTAGAATGTTGACACTATTGTGGAGTACAGACTACCTGAAGGGAAACATCACTGCATGCATCCAGTCAAGTAGCACACAGGCACACTCAAACAGCAACAGAGCAGCCCCAACACATTCCAGGCTAACTCAATACATTGACATAACAGCCCTGTAAACTCACATTCAGGTGAAGACGTTGTTGATGAGCTGTGTGCGGACGTCACCCTCATCATCATCAACACTGGCATCGTGGCCCAGGCCTGGATCCTCCACAGGTGGCGGATGTAGGTCATCGTCATCCTGGATGAGAGGCAACTTCTTCTGCACTGCCATGTTGTGTAGCATGCAGCATACAAGGATAGTTTTGAACACCTTTGCAAGGTCATATGGGAGGGCCCCTCCGGTCTTGTCCAGGCAGCGGAAGCGGCTTTTCAGGAGACCAAATGTCCACTCAATCACCCTCCTGGTCTGACCATGTGCCTCATTGTAGCGCATCTCGGCTGGTGTCACAGTGTTCCTGAGGGGTGTCAGCAACCACAGGATGTTGGGGTATCCGGAGTCACCTACATACAAACAATTGAACAATTAGCTGAGTTTTGAAAGAGGGTGGAATACAACATTGCCAAACACACACAATGGTAAACAGTCAGTACACACCGACAAGCCAGGCACGCTGGTTTGGCATCTGTGACATCAGTGTTGCAATGCGACTACTTCTCATGATGTAGGCATTGTGTGCAGAACCGGGGAAACGTGCACACACATGTGTGATACACATGTCCGCAAGACATACCACCAGAGCATTGATGGAGTGGAAATGTTTCCTGTTCCGGTATGTCTGCTCATGTGCCCGTGGTGGTACCAGGGTCACATGTGTACCATCAATAGATCCGATGACGTTCGGCATCCTCCCCAGTGTATAAAAAGGATCCTTTATGTCAGTGAGTTGACCTGGGCTAGGAAACTTGATGTACAGGTCAAGGAAATGCAACATCCCCTCCAAGACATCGCGTAGCACACGACTGAACATAGTTTGCGACATACCACCAGCAGTGGCCACAGTGTTCTGGAAGGTACCAGTAGCAAAGAAGTGCAGGGCTGCCATCACCTTCACCTCTGGGGTCAGTGCTGTGGGGTATGTCCGGCCACGTAGCAGATGTGGCGCCAAATGCTCCGCCAACTGTTGTTTGCAGGGGATGGACAAGTTCACTTGTCAGCTGCAGAGTTTGCTTTACACATGACCTATGATTGTGACACAGTGCATACTGTTGTTGTCTGGATTCCTTGCCCTGTGACAGGAGACAGTGATGACTGACTTTCCAGGCATGCCTGTGCCATGGCATTTAACTTGCTATGAGTGATCCTGCATTGGGGTCAAATGTGCTCCATGCACCCCATTGTGGCATTGACTATCAGGACATGTGAACATCATAGTGTGTGTAGCTGGTATGCATCACAAGCATGTGAAATGAAACTCTGG
This sequence comes from Triturus cristatus, assembly GCF_964204655.1. NCBI lineage: Eukaryota > Metazoa > Chordata > Amphibia > Caudata > Salamandridae > Triturus > Triturus cristatus. The sequence continues at coordinate 1,074,619,088 of NC_140591.1, read as the reverse complement.
CCCTCTCTTCTTCATGACACCTGTACTGAGTCAGTGGCAAGAGATGTGATGTGTGTATAGTGACATACTCCTACATGTTAACTTGCATGTCCAACAACTGTGTAGGTGGTGCATGTCTGCACATTGTGGTATTAGCATCCAACATGCAACAGACATATGGGTGCAAGTCCAGGAGGGATATGAGTGCCATGGTTGATATTGAGACTGAAAATTGGCTTATTCAAAACAGTGTGCGCACTTTGAGCAGTGTTCAGCTGATGATGCCAGGGCTTGCCCTGTGATGTGCTGTATTCACTGTGGTGTGTGCGGTCTCGTAGACACACACACAACATCAATGTTGATGCACAAACCACATGGATGTGGAGACTGTCTCCCATTGGGCACATTTGATCAGACACATCTGAGACACAACATGCACACAGACTGTGGGTGTACATCAGAATTGCGGCTATGGGTCTCACTGTGACGTACTTACCATCCCACCCAGGACTCAGGTTGTATGCGGACATGTCCTAAACATATCCAACCTGCAACTGTGTCCATAACTCATGCCCATAACTGTACAGTTGCACATCACAGTGGTAATGTGCACAACACACAAAGGTTTCTGTCCCCATGAACACGTGCACAGCCTGGGAGTGGCTGCACCAAAGTGCCACACAACAAACCAAATGTTGCCCCCCTACACACAAAGGTAATGCAGCCTTACATGCCATGGGACCCAGTGTGGCACATGCTGTAGTGTGGTAGGTGTGCACCCGAGTCCCTGGCAAGTAATTGTGTGTGGAAGCCATCAAAAAGTCACACCAATGTCAACCGACGCGGGTGACTTCTACAGAGACGCATTGCACAGTTCAGGACTGAGCCGTGCGCACGCCTTGGCCATTGACTGCAATGTGAACTGATGCGGGTGACTATCATGCATACGCATTGCACATTTGAGGACCGAGCCATGCGCACGCCTTGGCCATTGACTGCAATGTGAACCGATGCGGGTGACTATCATGCATACGCGTTGTGCAGGCATGGACCGAGCCGTGCGCACGCTTTGACCATTGACTGCAATGTGAACCGTTGCGGGTGACTATCATGCATACGCGTCGTGCAGGCATGGACCGAGCCGTGCGCAGTCCTTGGCCATTGACTGCAATGTGAACCGATGCGGGTGACTATCATGCATACGCATTGCACAGTTCAGGACCGAGCCGTGCGCACGCCTTGGCCATTGACTGCAATGTGAACCGATGCGGGTGACTATCATGCATACGCGTCGTGCAGGCATGGACCGAGCCCTGCCACGCCTTGGCCATTGAATCGTATGGAGACGGATGCGTGTGGATTTTCAAACTACGCGTTGTACAGTCAGTTGACCGAGCTGTGCGCACCCATTGGCTCTTGACTGTCATGGAGATGGACGCGGATTCAAAACTTGTGCGAGTCGTGCGCTGGAAATTCAGTTGGATGCCTACAGCAATGTTGCAATTTCTAGGGTGTCATGAAGGTGAAGATTTGAACGATGCGGAAGACGTGTACGAGTCGTACAATTCCATGGATTGGCCAGATTCATAGAACGCAATCATGTTGGACCCATCACTTGGGACACATGGCACAGATTCTGCCTCTGCAGCACAGATATGAGGCTGGCTGGCCCCCAGGGAGCTCACTTGCCTGCACTACATCCTACTGGACCACATCTCTGCTACCACTGCTGCTGTCTCTGCATCCTCTGGCTACTGCTATGGCACGTACTCTGGAGAGGGCCCCAGCCTTCACAGAGGAGGAGAACCAGGCCCTGCTGGACAGGCTCCTTCCACAGTACTGCAAGCTGTATGGGAAACCAGGGGAGCAGGTGATTGTGCAGTCCACTGCCTTCCTAATTGTGCATGTTGTCTGACTAACAGTACAAGCAGTGTGTACACCAGTGGCAAGCGTACTCACTGAGTACTTTCAACCCCCAAAGTGTGTAGGTACATGTGATGAACAGGTGTTCTGCAGCAAAAGTGCATTTGTGCAAGCTTTAACTTCCCAGGCAATGTTAACATGTCAGACATGCAGGGCATTTGTCCTTTTCCATGGGTGCACTACCTGTGTACCTCATTTTCCTTTGTGATGACTACATGTATATCCAACTGTGTGCAGCACAAATATGTGGCATGTGTGGTAAAGGACTTTTAACTTTGTCATCCTCACAGGTTGACGCCCACCAGAAGCAGGAGATCTGGCTTACCATCGCCCGGGCAGTTAGATCAGTGGGGGTCTACAAGCGCCGGATCCGCAACTGCCAGAAGAGGTGGCAGGACCTTTGGGGTTGGACCCGGAGGATCGCAAGGGTCCAGCTGAAGCTGTCGCCTCCTCGCAGGAGGGGCGGACACTGGACCCTGACCCCCCACATGCTCAGGATTCTGGCAGTGGTCTTCCCGGACCTGGATGGGCAGCTGAAGGCCAGACAGCAGCAAGGAGGGGGTAAGTCCATGCCTAATCTTTGTACTATGTCTGACATGCTATTTGCAGTCTTTTGACTGGTCACACTTCCAAATTACGTAGGTCTTGTAGTCCAGGACTCATGTCCCTCAATTGTGTGATGCACCCTCCTCATCTGATCCACAGGTGTGGACCCTACAGTCTGTGGCTTGTGTCACTAGGGCACTGTGTCCCTGCAGTCAGCTATGCTTCAGGTTCCGGACAGCATCTGTTACCGTGACTCTGTTGTGTGTTTCATGGGTGGGTCAATTGTTTACACAATGCCTGAGATCTGACATGTGATCTGTGTGTGCCCTTGATATGTGTTCCAATTGCTGGTCTGACTCGCCACATGTGCCTGGGGTATTTCAAACATACCCATGCAGCAGGGGACTCCAAATTGTGGGCCTCAGGAGTATGTATATCAAATGTGTCACACTTGCTTAGCCAACTGACTACTGTCCAGGGCTATATACTGCTTCACGTAGACCTGGGCAGTCATGCCTACTCCAGGGCATTTAGAATCACTCTGTACTCCCACTCCTGTGTATCAAATTACAGGTTGTGCTTAGTGACATGTGCCTTCAGGGGTCTGCCTCTGTGTTATTGTGGCGTGGCTTCCTTTTCAGGACAACTGGGGTGTTCATGAGTTTGAGGGTCAGCAGGACATCTGAGATGTGACTATAGAAGACGAGACCTGTGTGACATAGATGTGTGTGATCACTTGACAGTGCACAATGTTGTATGCATCTGTGAAGTTCATGCAGCTATGTTTCATGCACAGCAGACTGTGAGGTGCTCATGTTCAGGGAGTTGTGTTCGCAGACACTCATATGTCTGTTTTGTATGATGTGGAGTCATCTGGATCCGGGATATGTTGTTTGCAGGGGATGGACAAGTTCACTTGTCAGCTGCAGAGTTTGCTTTACACATGACCTATGATTGTGACACAGTGCATAATGTTGTTGTCTGGATGCCCTGTCCCTGTGACAGGAGACAGTGATGACTGACTTTCCAGGCATACCTGTGCCATGGCATTTAATTTGCTATGAGTGATCCTGCATTGGGGTCAAATGTGCTCCATGCACCCCATTGTGGCATTGACTATCAGGACATGTGAACATCATAGTGTGTGTAGCTGGTATGCATCACAAGCATGTGAAATGAGACTCTGGCCCTCCCTTCTTCATGACACCTGTAATGAGTCAGTGGCAAGAGATGTGATGTGTGTATAGTGACATACTCCTACATGTTCACTTGCATGTCCAACAACTGTGTAGGTGGTGCATGTCTGCACATTGGGGTATTAGCATCCAACATGCAACAGACATATGGGTGCAAGTCCAGGAGGGATATGAGTGCCATGGTTGATGTTGAGACTGAAAATTGGCTTATTCAAAACAGTGTGTGCACTTTGAGCAGTGTTCAGCTGATGATGCCAGGGCTTGCCCTATGATGTGCTGTATTCACTGTGGTGTGTGCGGTCAGTTCAGGTGACTGATGTTGTTCTGTTTTTCCTAAATCTATCCAGATACATCCACGGCCACAGGAGGGGACAGCGCCACAGACCAGGAGGAGCCACAGAGCCAGACTGGGACAGATAGCGAGGAGTTTGAGGGACCCAGTGGCACGGAGGGCGAGTGGAGCCACCCCGAGGTGTCCTAAGCACCATCCACCCCAGCTGAGGGGCACAGCAGCTCGGAGGATGACTCCCTTGTGGAGGTGGGTGTCAGCAGTCAACAAACCCCAGCTAGTGAGGCTGTCCCCGCCACCGCCACCACCACCACCACCACCACCACCATCACCACCCTCCAATCGGCGCCCATCCCAGAGGTCTGTGGAGGCTCCCATGTTCGAGAGCATGTCTCCTTTGTGCCAGGCACCGCACCCCCTGCCCCTGTGTCCCCTGCTGCCCCGAGTGTGCAGTCTGTGTGTTAAAGATTGCAGGAATCTGTTAGCATGAGCTGAATGCCATTTTGTACTTGACAGCCATTTTAGTTAGCTACGTGCTAGCCATTTTCTTTCTCCCTCTTCCAGAACCTCGCACATGCTCAGAAAGGCCTAGCTAGTAGAAAGCACCTGCTCTTTTGTTATAACTGTCAGGCTGTTCTAACTGACGTCAGCAACTCATTAATCCTCCTACTTGTTGACTGTGCATTTTCTCTATGACCATCTATGTGTGTAACTCTTCTCATGTGTACTTGTACCGCCTTCTTTTGAGCCCCTGTGTGGGTATATAAGGCCCCTGTTCTCGTTCTCTGTACTCCTTAGAATGCCTCCTACAGTGACTTGAGGGTACTGTGTGACGCAATCTCCCTCATGTGATGTTTAATAGATGCATTGTTTTTATATTACAGCTTCTGTGCCAATCTCTTCTTTGTTGGTTTCAAAGGACCAGGTGTATCAGTGAAACCCCTGAGAAGGTTTATATTTCTTCATGTGGACTTGCTTCGACAGATTCATGTAGGGCAGACATCAATGCTGAGTGTCCTCCATGCACACACCAGTCTGTTGACACAACTGGTGTTGTTCATGGAGGACATTTCATCGGGCATGTCTGCCCTAAAGAGGACCAATCAGTCCATGGCATCCTCCCTGACGGCAGCAGTGTCCCTCCTCCAACAGACCCTCACCCCTCCTATCCCTGCCCCATCCACGACTCCTAGCACCCTACCTGGCCCAAGCAGACACACACCAGCACATTCTCCAAAACCCACAGACAGGGACAGCACACAAACACCCAAACCAAGGTCTAGACGTGTACACAAGCAACCTCAGGGGACTGATACCACACTCACAGGGGATGGTTTGCAAACACATACACAGGCATCCACAACCACTCCGCAGTCCTCCGATACCTCTCCCTCCAAGATCCCTTCCCTTACATCACCTGCAACCCCATCTCCCAAGAAGCTCTTCCTCTGTGACCTTGGCCTCTTCCCCACCGATCCAGCAGATCCAGCTTACAAGGGGAAGAGGAAGTCCCCACACACAGAGGGGAGTGCCCCTCACACATGGACACCCTCCCCCAGGTGCAGTAAGACTGAGGCCCCCACCCGCAAGCCCCCCGGAGCCGGAAGAGCAAGACTCCACCCCCGCCCCGCAGCTCCACGACACAGTCTCCGTCCTCCATTCCCCAGGCCACCACTCCACAGGTTCCCCACCACACCCTGCCCCAGGTTCCCCCACCCACAGATACACCATTCCCAAAATGCTCAGGCACTCCCCCCCTACCAATTGCTCTTCCACCCCCACCCCCCGGTCAGACTGTTTGTGCCACAGGTGTGGGGACCGTGGCCCCCCCTCTGTCCTGCCGACCTCACCTGAACCCCATTCCACTCCCATGGAGTTGGGCACTGCAGTGGAGTCCACGACCACCCCGTCTGACTTCGGCACTGCAGTGGGGGCCCAGTCCCCTCCATCTGACCTGCCCACTGCAGTTGTGCCAGCACCCACCCTATCTGACTTGTGCCCCACAGTTGTTACTGCACCCACTATGTCAGACACCTCCACTGCAGTTGCCAGTGACTCTCCTGCATCCACCACCCCTTCACTGCCTCCTTCTACTGAGCCCTGATCCTGTCCCTGCAGTGCCTGGCCTTCCCCCATGTATGCTCCTCTGAGTGGATGTCCCCTGTCCTTACCAGTGCAGGCAAGAAGCGTGTGACTGTTGTCACTCAAATCACATTTTTGACATTTGGATTCGGACTGGCCATTGGCTTTGTTTTTAAAGGACTTTGCATTTGCAGTTCAAATTTGCTGAATAAAGCATTTGTATTTATCCTTGTGAATTTGATTTAGCTGTACATTATGTTGATGATGTTTACCATGACCTTGCAGTTATAATGCTGGGTTTCCAATGTTGAATACTGAGGTGTTGATGTGATATACTCCATGTGGTCCATGAGATATGTATCCTATTCTGGTAGGTATCCATGTCATCCTTTCCAGCTAACTGGGTGTGTCATGATTAACAATATGTGAACATCTCTGTAAACATTTCATTTGCATGGTCACATCTGTGGCTTGCACACATGCACATATGATGTGTTTCCCATTGTCCAATTTGTCTATTTCCCTGACTGTGGGCGCATCTCCACTGGACCTGCAGGTGTGGGCATCATTGGTGTAGGAGCAACTGGGTCCTCTGTGTAACTTTCTGGACATATGTATTGAGGATGTGCACTGCAGATGACTTAAGGCTGAGGTGACCAGAGCCTTCATTGAGTGGTAACTGATGGCTGACTGACAAAGTGTTCTGCTGACATGACTGAGACCTGCTGGGACTATGTTTGGCACAGCTGGGCTTCCACAGGAGTTGAGTCCCCTCAAGTAAGTGTGTTGTTCCGGAACATTGCCTGGGCCCATGGTATGTGTTGTGTGAGCATGTGTGTGTGTCCACATCCCTTTTTCTACACAGGCTGTGTCCCCTTGATATGTTTCTAGTGTTGATGCTTGCTGAGTTGTACTGTGTTCATCCCTCATCTTTGTCCTGGGCTACCAGTTGTGTGGGTGCATTACACACTACTGTTAATTGGTGTTTCATCATTGGGATTTGTCAGTTCTGAGTGGTGATGATGTGGTCAGACACAGATGGGACACAGTCAGGGGTCCCCAAGGCCCTTGTTTGTTCGCAATATCATGTAGTTGTCCCTAGGTGGTACCTTTAGGTGATTGAGACATGTGTATGTGTGTGTGACTGCTCCCACTCGTCAGGTTCAGGGCTGCAATGTTGGCAGGTATCAGCATGTGTGCCTTGTGGTTCTCCTTGGCTTCTGTATTGTCCTGGGACTGTGGCAGGGATTCCGAAGGTTACGTGAGCTTTGACGTCATGGCCATGTACCGCATACTGTGCAGTATGTCTGTCATTCACCATGGTTGTAGACTGTCCATTACTGTGTTTGTCATGGGTGCATGTGCAATGTCACATGTCCATGTGGGCTTCACAGATGCACATTGGTGCAGTTCAGGGTGTGTGGTGTTGAGGGTGGACAGATGTGAATGTTTGCATGGCTCTGCCCCTACCTCCCATTTGTCCCAGGATGACGGGCCATGCTGAGTGATTTGTGTTTATGGAGGTGTGATGTACATTTGTGGCACAGGACACATGTCTGAGTTTCACAGTTTGTACGACATCTACCTTTGTCATCACAGTGGACGTATCATGCATTCTTGTGTCACCCCAATGTATGGTCCCTGGGGGTAGTGCTGTTGTGTGTCAGTCTCTTGCTGTTTTAGTTGCTGTTCATTCCAGCTGGTGTCACATGTGTCTGTTGGGCTCCCTCTCATCTCACAATGCCTGATTGCCCACTAAGGGGGGCACAATGATGGGTTACTTTTGTATGGCACTGTCCACATCTGTGTCACTGTGTTTCAGTCCCCCTCATGTGTTGTGTAGTTGCCTGTTGATACTGAGACACTCACACACACAAGTTGTGTCAGATGTGCAGTGTGAGGTTGCTTGTTTGTGCATCTGCACCAGTGCATTGGTATTGCTGTTGTGGGCCATTGTCTAGATGTTGTTAGGGTGATTTTCCCTGCTGTCCCTGTGAGTCATATCACATCATTCTGCACATTCATCCTGGTTGTTAGGTCCCATTGCTGCTATGGAATGGGAGTTTGTGACCTGACACCTACAGTCTACACAGGATGTATTGATTTGTGTGTCTATTTTCGAGATGTGTGTATGCATTATGATGGTCACTTCTGCTTTTGTGTCATTGTACACTGTATGCAATGTCAGCCCCCATGGGTGGTGCTTGTCTGCACATGGCCGAGAGTATGTTTGATTTTCACAGCACTGTTTGCCTCGCCACATCTCTGCGGGTATGGGACACAACCACTACTTTGCCACAAAAGTGTTTCATGTGTTGGGACCGGGAATCATACATGCTGTTTGGTATTTGCAGCTTTTACCATGATGACACTTACCTTTTGGTCACTGTGATGAGGGGGGGTTTAGACCCCATCACCACAATGCTCAACATTTGCTGCAGTTTGGAACCCCACACTTAACTTTTGTTCTACACAGTGAGGGGGGGGGTTAGTGCACATTGACACAGTGCTATTGTGATGCTTGACTTGTGTAGGCCACACTCAGTTTTTGGTCACACATGTGATGGTAGTTACATTGTATGTTCAAAGTCATATTCACTGTTGTGGGCATTTGTCACAGACTACACACTGTTGTCATGATGTTAGGGGGATGTATTTTGCTGACATACCTAATGTTGGTATATGATGGATGTGTGGCGTATCACCCATCCTATGAGTAGGGGTGTTGATATTGATAGTCACACAGCACCCCATGAGTGGGGGTGGTAGTAGGGATGGCAATATAACCCCTATGGGTGGGTGTGGCAGTAGTGATGGGCAACATATCCCCTATGAGTGGGGGTGGCAGTAGTAATGGCAACATAGTCCCTATGGGTGGGGGTGGCAGGAGTGATGGGCAACATCACCCCTATGAGTGGGGGTGGCAGTAGTGATGGGCAACATAGTCCCTATGGGTGGGGCTGGCAGTAATGATGGGCAACTTAACCCCTATGAGTGGGGGTGGCAGTAGTGATGGGAAACATAACCCCTATGGGTGGGGGTGGCAGGAGTGATGGGCAAAATAACCCCTATGGGTGGGGGTGGCAGTGGTGATGGGCAACATAACCCCTATGAGTGGGGGTGGCAGGAGTGATAGGCAAGAAGTTCCCTATGAGTGGGGCTGGTAGTGGTGATGGCCAAGCAACCCCTATGGTGGCCTGTTGCTAGTGGACAGGATATGGATCCTCTAGGTGTGTGTGACATTTGGCAGGTACATGTCGTTTGTGGGGTGGGTGTCTGACTTACCGTCTGCGCCGTCCGCGTCTGTTCCTGATCCGGTCATAGATGTACAGTACTGGTATGACCTGCGTGATGGGATTCATGATGTGTTTGTCTCGTACACGCTGCTTGTTGCTCCGTCTCGTACTCATTGCTAGCTGGTCCGTCTCGTAGCCGTGGATTGTGTTCTGGTGCAAATCGTACCTGATATGCTGCTTTCCCGGATGCTGTGACGTGCTGTACGTGGCGACCCATCCGGCGCGCATGATTTGCGCATCGTACTTGTCCGGCTGGAAACTGCTGTGGGAACTGCTTCCGGGCGACTCGGTTCAGCGATCGGAGGTACGACTCATACGGAAAATGCAGCTTGAATCGCAGCCTACGTGTCGGTCGGATTTGTGTCAGTTATGCGCATCGTACTTCATTGCACGGACGGACCGGCTCCGGGAACGTGTCGGACGCAATGTAAGGCTATGAACAGCTCTCGGAGAGCTGTCCGACCCGGATCGGAATCAACCCCTTAGTAGCACAACCCAAAACTCCAAAAGGGCTTGAAATATATAATGCTAACGTGTGCCATGGCAAAATAGGAACCTCTACTGCTTGCACTGTTGCATTTGACATAATGAGGTTCCGTGTGGGACGGAACGACACTTTTTGGGTGGTGACGAATATGGGTGAGTTGGGTATCTATGAACCGCAAATGACGAGTATAGTGGGTGTATGCAGTTTCGCTACGCAACCACGTATGGTTCGTCTGATTTTTGGGTTTGTTCATCTGACCCCTCGGGTTCCATTTTAGATACGGCATCCATTTTGTTTCTTGCCCTCAAGTAGCCAGCGAACGGACTTTGTCCGCTTCGTGACCCTGGGACTCCCAAGCTTACACGAGGGACACGTGTTCTTTGGAGTATGACTTTTATGACGAGGGGAACGACACGACGAAGGCAGATGGCCCCGCTCAAGGCTCATCTTGCCGTGCCGGTCTATTGTTTCAGCCATGCATACATTAGACACGGTGTCTCTGATCCCGTTATCAAGTTCCCTTTATTACTCCTAACACTCTTCTCTAATCTGTTGTGCATCCTTGTCCTTTCTTTGCATCTGTTCTTGCCCCTTCTCCTAATGTGTTTACGATCAGGATGGAATGTGTTTTATTGCAGAGAAGATATGTTTTTACAGTTGGGAACTGGCAATACTGTTGTAATTATGTTCCGGCCTCCTGAAACATGAACGCGACCCTTTTGAAGTTTATTATGGGAACTGAGTTGTAATCTTTGTTCACTATACTGTTCTATGGGAAAAACATGTATAAAAGGAGCGATCCACTTTTGAAAATTGAAGCAGTCTCCGAGAACCTACACGCTGTGTACTTCTTGTGACCTCTGTATCCCTGCAGTAAATAAACGCTGATCTCTGACGTCACTGGAAGTGTCCCGTGTCTCTGTGTTTGGTACGCCAGAACAGGTAACCCGCGAAGGTTTCAGGTGTTGTTCCCTGGCACCGCTGGGTCTTAGAAAAACCCAGTCCTTCAGTTGGCGCCCAACGTTGGGCGACATCAGCGGTACCGGTCCAAAGCCCGACGATCGTGAGGAACTTCGTGTGAAATCTCCGAGGGAAGGTGCACCCCGCTTCATCGATCCAGTTGTCGAAATAAGTGGCCCGACGTCTTTTCCCGCGAAGATCCCCGCCTCCTGACGGCTGCGACGGACTGATGCCCTGACTGTCGACCTGTTTTGGCGCCTGGCGTAGTCCTTTGTACGGCGAGACGATAGACGGGCCTTCCTGGTGACGCCATTGTTCTTTCAGTTAAGTATTTGTGGGTCGCTCCCAGTGTTCCTTTGTTGTTTGCATGGTACCATAGCATTTGCGGTTCTTAGTTGTTGGGTTTTATTTGACGATTGCAATTGCCAAAAACCGAGGGTCTCGCAAACTTTTTGCGAGGATATCATCAATTCGATAGCCCTTGAAGTTTGTAAACTCGGTTAGTGTGCGCGATGCCTAGCCGTAGTACTTTGTTTGGGTTTCTCAAATGTTGCAGAATGGATTCCCGGCTGGAGGATTCATGTCCGATACCTCCGGTTGGAACTCCAATTTACGAGCTCTATAGTCGCCATGGCGTGGGTCCTATCGTGTATAATGAATATTGGGTCCGCTACACTAAAAATGATGGGGTTCTTAGTTGGCCATCTCATGGTAGTTTCGAAACTGCCGTTTTAGATAATTTGGAAGCTAAACTGTTTAAAAAGAAGGCTAGGCCGGCCATGTTTGATTCCTTCCGGTTGTGGCGGAAAGAGGCCAAGCAGAAAGAAATCAAACAGAGTAAGAAAAATAAAAGAGACGGTGTTATTGCGGTGATGCAAGATGCTGAACAGTATCAGCGAGACAAAAATGAGAAAGAGCAGGAAGTTAGTGCTCGACTTCATCATATGGCGGTGGATAAATGTTATCCGGTGCTACCGTCTAATGTCGATAAGTCGGGTGAAGAAGCGGTAGAGGATTCGCTATTGTCTTATCTGTTGAAATCACCACCTCCCTATGCTCCCGATACTCTGGGTCCTGTGATTCTACCTCTTCCTCCACCTGCTGTTTTGGCGGCCGCTGGTCAGCCCGCTGTTCCTCCCGCTCTCCCGCATCCCTTTGTGCCACAAATCGTCCCTCCTCTTTTACCGGCTTCTCTTCCTACTGCGCCTTTTCAAGTCCCTCCTCAGTCTGTCGTTCCCACTACTCCTGGTGCCGCGTCAACTTCTATTGCCTCTACCCCTACTGTTGCTGTGCCTGCATCTTCTTCCTCTTCTCCTTCTGTTCGTAGTCGTCTCTTGACTGCTGTTGCTACTCTTTATTCTCCGCTTTTTGGGCCAATACTCGGCTCGCCTCTTTCTGATGCCGCTCAACGGCGTAGTCAGCTTCCTGATGATAGGGAACGTGAATCGCTGGTAAAAATGGCACGTAAATGGATACGTAATCCCGTTAAATACTCTTCGCGTGTAGTGTTTGAAACATTTTCTCAGTTTAATGCGCCCACTCAACGATTCGTGTTTGAGGAATTGTGTAAATCGTTGAAGGAGGAGTGGGATCACGATGTGGTAGATAATGTACCGTCAGAGGTTTCTGATCTCCAGCATCGGTTCACAACTGGTGTGATCGTGGGTGATAAGGTTCGAGAAGCTCTAGAACGTCTGTTATCATTTCGATGTACAGTGCAACCTCGAGCATTGTTTAAGGAAGAGACTGCAGCGTGGATGGCACAACCTGGTCAATATCCGATGCGGGAAGTTCCCCCAGTATGGATGCCAGGTGATCCTAATGCTAACCCTGCTGTCCCAGGCCGTTTTCAGAGAGTGTGGATACACCTCCCTTGGAAACGATCGGAAGTCTTACAGGTGAAGCAAACTTTGCCTGATCCCCGTAAAAATCCAGCGGGTTATTATAAGGAGTTGTCCCAATTGGTGGATGCTACTGTTATGAACCTTGCTGATATTGATATGTTGTTTGGCAATGTAGTGCCTCAGCCGATTTGGGCGAAAATTCGTCACGAGAATCACGCGGCCGAGTTGGGCGGTGATTGGGCTGCCCTTACAGCGGCAGACGCTCAGCAAGTTGGTGGGGCTAAGCCTGAGCAGCTTATTGTGGAATTGCCCCAGAGGATAATTACCCTCATGAAAACGCTTATGCCGGCGATGCGCGTCAATTGGGACAAGTTGTCCGCGTGCAAGCAAAAGAGGGATGAAAGCGTATCCGACTTCTTTACGAGATTTGAGGAAGCATTTGTCGATCATAGTGGCCAGGACATGGGTTCAGAAGGTGGTCAGCGGTTGTTTGTTGATAAGCTTGTATCGAACTTGTTGCCCGAACTTAGCAATAAGTTGAAAAATTCTGAGAGTTCATGGGCTGTTTCTACCACTGCTCAAATATTGGCTACGGCCCAATATTACGAAAATAGGGAAAAGGAGGAAAGTGAACGTGCAGATAAGAAAACAAAGGATCTTAAAACTAAGGTCCTATTGCAGCAAGCGTATCCTCCGCGCTCAAATGTTAATGATTCGCAACAGCTACAGCCAAATAGATCGCAATCACAGTTCTCTAGATCGCAGACACGGAATGACTCTCCCGCACCTCGTTTTGTGTTGGGATATAATCAATGTGCGTACTGTCGAGGGGAGGGCCATTTGAAGTTTAATTGTCCGGTTCTCCGTGATAGGAATAATGGTGTGTCAGCTCGAGGAGGTCGTGGTGGTCCTCCACAAGCTTCACGTGGTAGAGGTCGTGGAGTTACTCAGAATCAGGCCGAGCGTTTTGCCACTTCCTCAGACTCGCAGAATTGTTTCGATCGACGTGAACAATCGTCTGGTAGATCTGCACAGTATCATGTGGATGACCATTACGTTGAGCATGATGTTGATACGGATGGTATCTACTAGGACAGCCATAGACAAAGGAAGGGAGAAGTATCAGTTCCGGTTGATCAGAGAGGGCCTTATGTTGCAGTAGCCACATTGGGCGTCGTTGAGCCTTTTCTGTTGGACACTGGTGCAGCAAAAAGTTCCATTATGCATTCGAAACTCCCTGGCGCGCCTTTGTCTGGCTTAACGAATGTTTCCGTTGGATTCTCTGGCGCCCCCGTTAGCAATCCAGTCTCTAGCCCCTTGCCCCGTACGATTGGGTCTCATGAGTTAGAAGCTCCTTTGATTTTGACTACTGGTTGTGGTGAGAATCTTTTGGGCTTGGATTTGTTGAAGAGGTTACATGCGACTTTGTACTGCTCTCCTACGGGTGTGGAGCTTACATTGGGTGAGAATGTGATCTCCCCTATGTATCTGTCAATCGATAAGCTCCCGCCGGAATTGAGTTCTCTTCCGGTTTCTTTGTGGGCAACAGGTCCCAATGATGTGGGCCTACTGAGCATCCCACCTTATGTTGTTCAATTGAAAGCTGATGCGCGCTTACCACGCATACCACAGTATCGTATTTCCCTTGATGGTGAACAGGCACTATTAGCGATCATTTATGATCTGATCGGTAAAGATGTTATCGAGGAGACACGAGGTAACGTGTGTAATAGTCCCGTGTTGCCTATTTTGAAATGAACTGATCCGTCCAAGCCTCCCGTGTACCGTCTAGTTATTGACTTACGGGAAGTAAATAAAATTGTTGTCCCGCATTTTCCTGTGGTTCCAGACATTACAGCTTTACTGACTCTGATTCCAGCCTCTGCATCGTGGTTCTCGGTAATCGATCTGAAGAATGCGTTCTTTAGCATTCCGATTGCTGAGGAAAGTCGTGATTTGTTCGGATTTTCGTTAGGAGGTCGCAGTTTCCGGTTTAAACGCGCACCTCAAGGCTACTGTGAGAGCCCATCGATCTACAGCCAAGCTCTTAAAAGTCAACTAGATGCATTTGTGCTGCCAACTGGTGCGGCTTTGATTCAGTACGTTGACGATCTGTTGGTAGCTGCAGATACTGAACAAGTTTGCCAGACTGCTACTGTGTCACTATTGCAGCATCTCTGTGACTTACACCACAAAGTGTCACCTTCTAAGTTACAATATTGTTGTCAAGAAGTTACCTACTTAGGTCACTTATTGTCAAAGGCGGGAAGAAGGTTGACCCCTGAAAGAATTGCAGCAATTGCTCGAATGACTGTGCCGACGACCCAGAGAGATGTGCGTGCCTTTTTAGGTATCACGTCATACTGCAGACAGTGGATTCCGAATTTTTCACTGTTAGCGAAGCCATTGATAGCTCTCACGTGCAAGGATGTTTCGACTCCTTTGCCATGGACGGAGGAATGTCAGAAAAGTTTTTCTGAACTACGTGACCCACTGTGTTCGGCTCCTGTGTTAGGTACTCCTGATTACAGCAAGCCATTCACATTATACGTTCACGAGAGGGAAGGTTGTGCGTTGAGTGTTTTAACGCAACAATTCGGTGACAAGCAGCGCCCGTGTGCATATTTTTCCTCAACCTTAGACCCGGTAGCGAGAGCGTTGCCAAGTTGCTTGAGGGCGACAGCGGCAGCAGCGGCGTCTATTCGGCAGTCCGCAGGTCTTGTTATGGATAATATGCTCATGGTGATGGTTCCGCATGCAGTTGATACTCTTTTGAATCGGACAAAGACTCAACATCTGACGAGTGCAAGGTTGTCTGGGTACGAGCTGACCCTTTTGGCAAGTCATATACAGATCAAACGTTGTAATGTACTGAATCCGGCGACATTGTTGCCGATTAATATGGAATCAGATGATGTGCCGCCACATGATTGTTATTTACGAACTGAGGAAGAAACAAAAGGTCGTGTGGACCTAAAAAACACTCCCTTGACAGATCCCGATGGTACTTTGTATGTGGATGGTTCGTGCTTTAAATTGCCGAATGGTGATGTGACGACTGCGTATGCTGTAGTGACGTTGAGCACGGTTGTGGAAACTGCGAGATTGAATCAGAATTCAGCGCAAGCTGCAGAGTTGATTGCATTGACAAGAGCGTGTGTTTTGTCTAAAGGAAAGCGAGTGAATGTGTTTACCGACAGTCAGTATGCATTCGGTGTTGCGCATAATTTTGGAAGATTGTGGAGAGAAAGAGGATTTATGACATCGCATGGTACGAAGATTCAGCATGGGCAGCTCGTGAATGACCTTTTGGATGCACTTACACTGCCTAAACAAGTGGCGATTGTTAAATGTAGTGCACATCGGAAAGTGACGGATGATGTTGGTCGTGGTAATGCGTTTGCGGATGAGATTGCTAAGGAAACGGCTAAGGATCTTGCGACCCGAATGTATGTCACGAGTTCAGTGAGGTGGCCGATGGAGACTGGTATGTGTGAAAATACTATTGAGAGTGTGAAAGCAATTCAGAACGAAGCTACTAAAGCCGAAAAGACTAAGTGGAAAGAAAGTACGGGAAAGTTGGACATGCATGGATGTTGGGTTGATCTGACGGAATGTCAGAGGTGGATGTTACCAGATGCGTACGTATTAGCTGTTGTGACGATGGCTCATGGGTTGTCACATATCAGTGCGAAAGGAATATGTAGGTTTTTGTCACCTGTATGGAGAAATGAGGGTATTGCTAAGTGTGCCGAGAGAGTGGTTAAGAACTGTATGGTGTGTTTGATGCACAATCCCGGCAAGGGCACTCCCACTCCACCTGGTCATTTTGCTCCTCCTGTTTGTCCCTTTGAGGTTATCCAGCTGGACTTTATCCATATGGAGAGATGCAATAACCTAAAGTATGTTTTGGTTGTGGTTTGTGCGTTCTCCAGATGGATTGAGGCCTATCCGCTTAAGGATAACACTGCCCTGTCCACAGCAAAAATCCTGCTGAAGGAATACTTTCCTCGGTATGGAATGCCACGGATTGTATGGTCGGATAATGGAAGTGAGTTTGTGGGAAGTGTAATGCAGAGTGTGTGCAAGGGTCTTGGAATTCGTCAAAAATTCCATAGCGCTAATCATCCACAGGCAGCGGGTTTTGTTGAAGGGTACAATGGTACCCTAAAACTAAAACTCGCCAAGATCCAGGCTACGACTGGTCTATCATGGCCTGATGCCTTGCCTCTGGCTCTCCTATCGACCAGAGCGACCGTACACTCTCGAGTAGGGCTTAGCCCGTATGAGATTGTGTTCGGCCGCCCTGCGAATATTTGGGGGGTCCCGAGACCAAGGGCTTTTAATAGTCTTGAGTACCCAATGTTAATTGATTACCTGCATGATTTGACCACTAAACTACGGTTAATCCATCAACAGGTCTTTGAAGCTCTACCGGCGCAGACAGAGGGCCCTGGACACCAGCTCCGGCCAGGAGACTGGGTTGTTACCCGAAATTTTGGTCGGAAGCGTAACTTGGAGCCAAGATTTGTAGGACCCTTTCAAGTCTTATTGACGACGAGGACTGCGGTTCGACTGGAGGGCCGGAAGAATTGGGTACACGCCAGCCATACGAAAAGGGTACCGATTCCCTTACCAACGGATGGTTGGGTGAGGACCGGGATTTCGGCAACAGAAACTGAGACTCCTTTGCACTTTGTGCCGTTTAGCGACGCTCAACCTGTGGGGAATGATTTGTCACTGCCAAACCCACATGTGGAGTCATCGGTAGCAGAAAGCCCAAGGTCTGACTCGTTGTCCACTTCATCGAATACTGTTGCGCCAGCCGAACAATTGTTTGTAGAGCAAACTCGACCTGGAAGAAGTCGATACTTTCTTCGTTCAAGGACTAATAAAAATTAGTTGTATATTTGCTTTTGATGTTATGAACATTATGGACAATTATATCCTTTCTTTTTGAGTTTTTATGTGCTGTCCCACGGCTAAGAGATTTGTAATCTGAACTTTTCGAGGGAACCTCTCCATCCGGGTCACCGTAGGGCCGTGCGGGTACTCCTTTCTGTTTAGCAGGTTTCTGACGCTAGGTCGGTTACTTTTGTCGATTCCTGGGAACTCCTGGGGATTGATAATCGTTACTCAGAACGAAGTGCGTCAAGTACGTCACGGACGGTTTGTAGAGGATGGTATTCTCTAAGCTGTTGGAAGTAGAAAGGATGTCGGCGCAGAGATCAGAATTAAGAAGAGTTGTATGTACAAAATGCTTTTTGTTTCAGGTGTTCCTATTGTTCCTGACCGTATCTATGTTATTGGCGGGTGGAGTGTATTTTGGAGTACAGTTGTTATTACCTTCTGTTTCACCTACCTCTTCTCCTAAACTGAGCTCCCTCACCACTGTTTCCCCACATTCTTTTCATCCCCTGCCTCAACATGAACAGGTTAGGCGTGCGGAATTTATGAATAACTCCTTCGTTCAACTTCTACATCAGCATCAGTTGGTGATGAATACTACCAATTGTTGGGTGTGTGGGTTAATGCCACATACCATGGATAGGGGTATTCCATATTTGGTCCTTCCTTACAGCTCCCAGGGTTCGGCTCGAGCATTCCAAACTATGTTCCGTAGTGCACTAGATTCCTACCCCAGTCGAGAGCCGCGTTCTGCCAATTTTGGTCCTGGGCCGTATCACAAACCTTTGGCGATAGCGATAGCGGATTTAGATAGAGATGTTTTTGATGCATCGCTTATCCCAAATGAAGAGGTACAGGCTTATAAGGATCTGAGCGAGGCTGAGTATAGTACGTCAGTGGGTGATAGACAGCTTAAGAGCTCGTCCCCAATATGGATTGTACCACACCTCGGTAATTTCTACTTGAAAGGTCTGGGTCGAAATCCGAGAGCACAACTTGGGAACAGTGCTTGCACTGACACGTATGGTCTGCCGATGCTCTCCTCCCCTGTTTTTCTGACCGCTAAGGGCACTTATTTTGTATGTTATGAACGCGCATATACATGGTTACCCCGTGATTTTTCGGGTACCTGTTATATTGCGAATCTTTTACCACCGACTTTCACAGTTGCCTCAGATTATCACAAGACTAGAGTTGTGAGAGGCGTTATTAGCAAAGAGGATACTGCCGGTCAAGAAGCAGGAGACTTCTTTAAGGGTTTCTTGCCGTTTTGGGGACCTATGGTTAATAGTAGGAACCTAAGACAGCTGACACGTGTAGTAGAGTCGACTGCTAATATTACTGCAAGTGCCCTTGGTAATCTCACAGCTGAACTTCAGGCGGATAGACTCATGACGTTACAGAACCGTATGGTTCTAGATGTTGTTCTCGCAGATAGAGGTGGTGTGTGTAAAGTTATCCATTCGAGTTGTTGCATTTTTATTCCTGACAATGCTCCAACTGTCTACCAAGCCATCTCGAAGTTGCACAAGATCTCCGAGTCCATACACGTGGACGAAGGTAATTGGACGCTACTAGGATGGTTTTGGAGCCTGATGTCAACTTGGGGTTGGAAGATTCTGATGATCGTAGGAGTTGTTGTAACGTTTCTGTTCACGTGTTGTCTTTGTGTACAGTGTGGTCCTGCCTTATGTGGCCTATGTGCTACAACGTGTATAAGACGACCATCTGTTACCAAGGAGACGTTGATGAATAGAATGATGTTCCAGCAGCAACTGAGCGATCTGATGAATATTGAAATAGATTCCGATCTTGACTAGTGCTTGCCTACATGAGGGCAAAAGGAGCGTCTGAGGTTCCGTGTGGGACGGAACGACACTTTTTGGGTGGTGACGAATATGGGTGAGTTGGGTATCTATGAACCGCAAATGACGAGTATAGTGGGTGTATGCAGTTTCGCTACGCAACCACGTATGGTTCGTCTGATTTTTGGGTTTGTTCATCTGACCCCTCGGGTTCCATTTTAGATACGGCATCCATTTTGTTTCTTGCCCTCAAGTAGCCAGCGAACGGACTTTGTCCGCTTCGTGACCCTGGGACTCCCAAGCTTACACGAGGGACACGTGTTCTTTGGAGTATGACTTTTATGACGAGGGGAACGACACGACGAAGGCAGATGGCCCCGCTCAAGGCTCATCTTGCCGTGCCGGTCTATTGTTTCAGCCATGCATACATTAGACACGGTGTCTCTGATCCCGTTATCAAGTTCCCTTTATTACTCCTAACACTCTTCTCTAATCTGTTGTGCATCCTTGTCCTTTCTTTGCATCTGTTCTTGCCCCTTCTCCTAATGTGTTTACGATCAGGATGGAATGTGTTTTATTGCAGAGAAGATATGTTTTTACAGTTGGGAACTGGCAATACTGTTGTAATTATGTTCCGGCCTCCTGAAACATGAACGCGACCCTTTTGAAGTTTATTATGGGAACTGAGTTGTAATCTTTGTTCACTATACTGTTCTATGGGAAAAACATGTATAAAAGGAGCGATCCACTTTTGCAAATTGAAGCAGTCTCCGAGAACCTACACGCTGTGTACTTCTTGTGACCTCTGTATCCCTGCAGTAAATAAACGCTGATCTCTGACGTCACTGGAAGTGTCCCGTGTCTCTGTGTTTGGTACGCCAGAACAGGTAACCCGCGAAGGTTTCAGGTGTTGTTCCCTGGCACCGCTGGGTCTTAGAAAAACCCAGTCCTTCAATAATTCCAGTTTTACAGGCACCGCCACGGAAAAGGCAAAGGACCATCCACCTTACACGAGATCAACTTGTAATGAGGCGGGCGGCACTTGTGCAGCTTAGGCGGTGCTGTGTTAACAGAGAAATGGCGCAGCACCGCCAAAGTCATAATCAGCCTCTTAAACTTTTCCTTATTCTTTACCATGGGAACATCTCCTCCAAGTATGTGGAACATCAAATACGGTTGTAAAGTGACTACTAGAAGTAACTTTAGTGTTGTATATGATGTTCTTAGTGACTTCACCACCTGTTTTAGTGGTGGGGACATGTAAGTCTACTCTTTTGAGTGACTTTATACTTGTAAATCATAATTAGCTAAAAGTAAAAGTTACCCAAGAGTGTAAGAACAAAGGGCCATATGTAGGAAGCCAAATTGCGATCGCAAATGCTGAAATTTGCCGAATTTGGGCAGTGTGCGATTCCTTATTTTGCAAATGCATTTAAGGAATCCCAAATTGCGATTTCATAAATGCAATGTAGGAAGCAACCAAGTTGAGCGATTTTGGCTTAAGGAATCGCAAATTACCACCAACTTCAGGTTGGTGGTAATTTGCAACTTCTTTGACAAATGCACTTTTTTTGCATTTTTCAAAGTGCCATGTGGCGCACATACATGCCCTTAGCGCATGTATGTGCGCCACATGTGCACACATGTTTATTTCAGGGGTGCAAAAGGGTGTCCTATTGACACCCTTGCAACCTTGAAATTGCATTCTCAATTTGCCATTCTCTAATTGAGAATCGCAAATTGAGAATGTCTTCCCATTCTTTCCTATGGGCATTCTAGCCCATAGGAATGAATGGCAAGGTTTTCCTTATTTGCGAATCTCAATTTGCGATTCGCAAATAAGGAATATGTGGGATTCACAAAATATTTTGCTATTCCTACCTACATTGCGTTTTGCGATTCTCTAATTGCGATTCCCTAAAAAACCCAATTTGAGAATCGCAAAACACGTTTTACCTACATATGACCCAAAATGACTTGTAGTAAATCTACACGTGAGGATTTACTCTTTCATTAAAATGCTCTTTATGTCTTCCTAATACCACAATTTATCTAGGATTGATTCTCCTATCTACCATTATTAAAATAGATGCAAATCATCCACAATCATATGTGGAAACTGGACAAGTCCTCAGTGGTGCATGCATCTCCATGAATAACTCAAAACGGCTGTGATATACATTACATGTAGAATCTCACAATGCAGTCACATCAATCCTTTATGATGCTTGTGTCTAAAGGTTGTGTTGATCCCTGACCTGGTCCACTGACAAGCCTTGCTTGGCACAACTCAATTTCTTTTCTGTGTGGCAGTTAGCATCATAGTAGTGATTCATAGTGAAAAGTTGCATTGAGAGGTGAGCCATCTAGTTTACTTTAATGACTGCACTTTTCCGCAAGATGTCAATAGCAAAAATGATGTGTGATTACTGAGGATACACCAGCTGCTGCCAGTGAACTCATCACCAGTGTAAAGATGGGTTCCAGTTTATTGAAGGTTATAATTTCCCACTCCCAACTGCTTCCATTTAATATCACTATAAGATGTGAGAGAGAAGAGTTACTCAGATGGAATTCTTATGAACTTAGGTTATTACATCAAACTAGGCATTATTTCAAGTAATGGGATAGCATACTTGCCTACTCTTCGGTGGTAAACATTTTATATGAGAAACAGGCAGTTATTAGGGGGGATGCATCTGTATACTTCTTCACTCTGTCTTAGCAAAGCTGTTGACGAGTATTAAAATCTACTGGTGTAAGTCGGCATGGATAGAAGTTCCCTCATGCCTCCACAGCCTAAACTAGATTTACAAAACATTTATGCAATGCAGCGCAGCAACTAAAGTTGCTACACTGTGTTGTGTGAAAGGGAGAGAGCAGCACAACTCCATATCTACTAAGATATGGTTGTGTTTTCCTATCTCCCTGATATGGTGCACTTTAGGCTGCCATGTACCAACAAACACCCCCTGTACCAGAGCGCAAGAGTGTGTGAGTGCTGTAAGGAATTGGTTTTGTACTGGAAGAGGGCATTTCCAGGACAAAAACTATCCTTTAACACTTTTCCTGCTTTATATGTGTGTTGTGCAATGCTTGCAAAGTGAGAAAAAGAGGAGAATTGAAAACATTTCTTCTTGTTGAGCCTTCCTCGAGGAGGCCTAAGGTTTCTCGGTCTGCAGATGTTTGTAGATAGAGATTTGCATCAAAACTCATGTGTGGTTGCCTGGGAATGCCCATATACTACCCATGGATCCTCACCTCGACGCACAGTAATGCAAAGCAGGTTTTCTGCAACTTTGCATTACTTTGGGAATCTATCCAACACACATCCTGATTTGAGTTGGATAGTAAATTCTAGCATAACTTGCGTTACAAATTTAACACAAGCTCAGTGCAAAGTACTAGTAAATCTGGGTCCAGATGTTCTACTCCTATTTTCCTGTTAATCATGGGCTAAGGTAAAGTTGTCAGGGTTATTTGTGGTACCCTTTTTTGTGTGTATATTTTCTTTTTTAATTTAATGTTGCCAAAGATTTTGTAATCCACCCTGCCTTGATGGGGTGGCAATTCCACCGTTACTGTACGCAGGTGAAGCTGTTGTATTCGATCTGGCTCTAAAAGGTCTCAAGTTTAAATTGTGAAACGCATATGGCTAGCTGAAGAAATGTAAATCTGTCTCTTCACTAAAGTACGACTAAAATATTGAGACTTGGCGAATTTTACCTTTAAATGGGAGATAGATGGGATTGATATTGAGGTAATAGATAGATATATATGGGCAGGTGGACAAAACATCTTCCCAGAAAAAGTATGATGTGCCAGTAGAACGTAGGGTACCTAACATGTTTTTACTATAAATTTGGGGCTGATACTTGATGTATATTACATGGTGAATGCCATTGTTCCTGTTTTGCATGAGAGGATAATGCTCTAATGATATTTTCTTAGAGCTGTAATGAGGTTCCAGAGTTGATCTGCTTTAAGTTTAGAAACTGGGCTTCTGAGTATAGTCATGCATGATACAGTTGTGTCTATCAAATACGATTTGCAATGCGTGGGGAAAATCTGAGGCTCTCTTTACAAGTTGGGTTCGGTGGAAATTCCCAGATGGAATTCTGCTCCACCCGATCGTGAATAGCCATGTGTTTTCGCACTCAGTTTTCCCAGGTGCACTTTACGGGCCAGAAAAGTGGACCAGTAAAGTAACTTTAGGCTTCAGTTGCAACAGCAGCCAGGCCTCATTCACTGCCCTGCCTGACCTCCTTTTCTGCAATGGTAGAACATGCAATGCTTTCCCTGCCAGGTCAATTCTTACCCTTCCCACCTTTACCATCCAAACAATTTACCTCCACCCTTGCCCTTCAGAGTAGCCTCTGTAGCATCCTCCCCACCCTGGTTACCACCAATGAACACAGCACACACGGAGCTTAGTATTACATGTCTTTATTCTGCTGTGTGTAACTGCGAACCCAACATTCTAAAACAAGCTTTCATGGCATTGCACTATGAACCTCACAGTTCTGCATAGTCCGCTAGGAGCCAAAAAGGTTCCATCATAAAATAATGCAAGACACAACATCTACCCCTCTGTTAAATAAAAAATTAAACATTTTTTAAAATCAATTGGACCTGGCCTTATGCAGGCTTATCCCCAAACCTTTTGCCTTCCTCCTCCTATTTTTTTGTTGGCTTTAGGACTCTGGGCACTTTACCACTGCTAATCAGGGCTAAAGTGCATGTGCTCTCTCCTCTTACATGGTATGATTGGTTTATACCTGTTTAGCTCATTTGATTTACTTGTAAGTCCCTTGTAAAGTGGTATACCATTTAGCCAAGGCCGATAAATTAAATGCTGCTACTAGGCCCGCAGCACTGCTTGTGCCACCCACTGACGTAGCCTCTCAAACCTATCTCAAGCCTGCCACTGCAGGACCTGTGTGCACAGTTTACTGCCACTTTGACGTGGCATTTAAAACTACTTGCCAAGCCTTAAAACACCCCTTTTACTACATATAGTTCACCCCTAAGGGAGACCCTGGATAGCCCTAAGGCCGGGTGCTGTGTAAGTAAATGTTAGGACCTGTGACTTTATTGTGTGGCATGTACTGGTAGTGACGAACAGCCTATTTTGTTTCTCACTACTGTGAAGCCTACTCTTCTCATAGGCTAGCATTGGGAATTCCCTTATATGTGTTTAAATGGTAACTTCTGATCGGAAAGGAGTAGCATTGCCATGTTTGATATGTTTAGAATGGTAGTAATAAATCCTGCTTACTGATGTAGTTGGATTTTACACTACTTTTCTTTAGAAATGCCACTTTTAGAAAGTGGGCATTTCTCTGTGCTTATGACTCTTTGTGCTTTGTAGCCGGACTCCAATCCACGTCTGGGCCTGGGTGACGGCTACACTTTGTGCATACTTTCCAGACAGCCACCACAGAGGAAGGGTTGGATGTGACAGGGGTTACATCTGCATTCATCTGCATACTGATGATCTTCCTGTGCTGGGAGAGGGAGTGCGCGTTCATACTTTATAATTGTACAGGGTGTGTCCTGTCATCACACAAAGGGCTGATTTACCCCCCACTGATGTCTGGAGCCAGGGATGGGTTGAAAGGGATTATTGTTCACTTCTAAAGGTTCTTTTGAAGCTCCCCCTTGAACAAAGACAATTTTGAGTATATGTACCCCATGCTTTTAGAAATTGCGTGGGGCTTGTAACCAGATGCTGCTGGCTCTACATGCTCCACATTGCCAGAGGACTATTGCACTGCCAGGAGGAACCGTCATTGGGAATAATTGCTTTGTTGTGCTGACCTGCTTGCCTGCTGGAGAAACTGCCACTCTGCTTAGGGAATTTGTGTGCTGGACTGCTGCTTAACCAGTATTCTCCAGGGGCAGGTTGGCTTGCCCCCTCCCTATTCTGTCAGGATCTGCGAGAGTCCCATTTGGAAAATCCTGGAATTGGCCGTGGGACTCGTGAGTCGGCCATCACAAGTTTTACAACTAGTATGGGGTGGGCCTGCTCACTTGGCACTGAAAGCACATGTTGAGAGATTTTCAACAATTTTTAAGGAATCAGTAGCTTTCCTCATTGCAACTTGCACTGTGCGTGCTGAGCCACGTTCTTACTAGCCACACCATTTAATTGGGATATCCCACTTCAGCCCGCGATAAGGAATCGTTGCAAGCAAAGAGAAGAGCGGCAAAAGTTGCGCCACTAGCTTATGGGCAGCTGTATCCCAGAATGTTCCTGATGTTGGGGGACCCAGTGAGACCTTCCTGAAAAGGGTGCCTTCCTTTTCCTAAACAGTAGTCAGAAAGGCATTGCAGGGTTCCAAAAACACACTGTAAAGTCTGCTTATTGTTTCAGGAAGCTGCGTTGGTCAGCAGATGCTCCACTCATTTATGGGCAGCTGCCTTTCATTGTTTTACATCTGTGGGACCAGGTGGGGTCTCCCCATAGAATTTGACAGTGTGCGCCCCAATGCCCCATGTTGGCCCATACCTTGGGGGCATTTGTTCCATGGCTCAGCATTGCAAGGTGGATTCTCAACAGAGGCCCTGTTCCACATCTGGAACAGAGCTTTGCTTTATTTTAGAGTTACCCTAATTCATGTAGAGGGCACCGAAGAGTTCCTGCGGCCTACAGTATATATTTACATTCATCCCTACGGGGTTCATAGTTACCACAAATACCACATAACTTGAAAAAGAAGCACAGGGGTGCTGCATCAACGTATTCCCTGTAATTTATGTTTATGATGTTATTTAGCGGTCAACATACTTATGATTATACATGGGGATTTATGTATTTTGTCTTTAAACTAACTACTGTGTTTCTTGCCCTGATGTATGTCATTTTTGTCCTTGCATTGTCATGATAATGAGTACTGACTCAGGATTCGTATAGTCTGCATAGTACCTATGATTCATATTGCTTTGGTCTATGTTATATACAATATACAATATATATTTTTATAAAATCATGTGTGGAGCCTCTTTTGTGGTGTATTCATTGTGTTGCTGGTGTGAGTGTGTTGCACAAATGCTTTACACATTGCTTCTGATGATAAGCCTGGCTGCTCTGCGCCAAGCTACTAGAGGAGGAGCCCAGGTTATCTTTGATGTGTAACTTACTTACTAGAGTAGGGGTTCTGCCTGGCTTAGGTGCATACCCTAGCCAACCAGAAAAAATTTTTTTAGCAATATATTTTTTTACATTTCTTCAATTGACCTTCTTGGTGCTTTAATTAGTTGACCTGATCTGGTGACTGGAAGCAGGAAGCTGGCACCTTCACTGTGAGAGATTTTTGAAGACAGCGAAGAAGTAACAGCAGTCACTGAATTTTCAGGTTCAGTCTTTCTTTCTCCATCTTGATCAGAAGACGGATGAATCAAATGACAAATGTGAGAAGATTCTCTGGTAACAGACTTTCCAGGAGGCTTGGCTGTCACCATATGTCCCATGGTGGACACAACGTGGAAAGGTGCAGCATCATATGGAGAATCAAATCTCCTCTTTGGCATTTGTCAGGCGATCACTAGCTCGTCCGTCTTAAACTCAATGTTTTTTGCATGTCGCCTTTTTTGGTATAGGCTTTCATTTTTCCTTGTTAATCAAGTCCTTTGTATGAGTTATATTCTTATTTCCTTCTCTAATGTTGGTCCATTGAGGTAATTTGGCTGTCATTGCTCTCCCAAACATCAAAGTCGCAGGACTTTCACCTGTGGTTGAGTGAGGTGTTGAGCAAAAGGATCATAGAGTGGAACTCAATACAGTTTTTAAACTGAACTTCTCAAGAGTTGAAAACTGCACTGCTTTCTTTAGTTTCCTCATAAAGCACTCAATGAGTCCATTAGCCTGCAGCCACAAAGGTGTACTCTTCTGATGCTTTATGTTCAGATGCTCCAGGAAATTCTTGAATTCTCGAACGGCTGGTCATTATCAGACTTCAAATTGGCTAGAACGCTCCATGTCACAAAGATGCAATCTAGTCTCCCAATGACTCATTCATGAGTTGTGGATGAATGATCCTCTATTAATGGAAAACAGTATAGCTCCTTCTTGAGTCATAGATAGTTCAACTTTAACATTTTTGAACTTTTGTTATTCACCATCGCTGGTGAGAGGTCAAGTTTGTTGGTTCCATGACTGGTGTGTAATTATATCTTTCAACTTCAGCAGGTCACTATCATGGCTTGTGGCAGTGATGATCTGGGTTAACGATATCGCAGAAGGCATATTTTATTTTAAAATGAAACTAATGTAGGCTTCAGCCATTCTGGATGGAGTACGCTGGCCTTGTATAGGTACTCTGGAAAAATAGTCAGCAGGGTTTTGATCCTTCCCTGGACGATGCACAATGGTCTAATCATACTCTTGTAATTTAAGTCCACATCATTTAATGTGAGGAGGCATCTTGGCGTTTGGATTGCCAAAGATAGCCAGTAAAGCTTGATGATCAGTTACCAGCGTAAAAGACTTTCCATACATGGGGAGAGGATGTGGCCTAACGGCTAGGGTGGTCAACCTCAAATCTGGGGAATGGGTTTGAATCTCTGCAACGACGCTCAACATCCTGTGATTTTGAGCAAATCACTTAATCTCCATGTGCTCAACAAAAATTTATGTGTACTTACGTGATGCAACTGGTGGTCATGTAAAGCACTCTGATACCTTCGGGTCAAGTTTGCACAGTATAAAACTCCCCCCCCCAGAAAAATACAGAAATACATGAAAATTTTCACAAGCCCATACCACTGCCAAACTTTCATTCTCAGGGTGTGAGTCAACACGTTCTGTCTGGGACAAACATCTACTGGCATATGTCACAATATACCTTCGAGGATGGGGGTGCCCCCTGTGCTGTGCAAAGATAGCACCTAACCTGATTAGGCTAGTGTAAAAAAACAATCTCTATATGAAGCTTTGGATTGAAGTAGGCCCTTTCAGCAGCTGTTTCAATGGCTTGTATGATTTTCTTGAAATTTCTCTCACGTTCTTGAGATCACATGAATGAAACATTTTTTC
This sequence comes from Triturus cristatus, assembly GCF_964204655.1. Taxonomy (NCBI): domain Eukaryota; kingdom Metazoa; phylum Chordata; class Amphibia; order Caudata; family Salamandridae; genus Triturus; species Triturus cristatus. Next base: position 1,074,590,736 of record NC_140591.1, on the reverse strand, counting down.
TTTGTTAACTCTTGTAAGGTAGCGCTTATAGTAGCAAAGTCTTGTATGTATCTTGAACAGTAACTGTCCATGCCAAGAAAGGAACGTACCACAGGGATTGTACTTTGTCAGGGTCAGGTGTCCTACACCCATCTGAAAAGATATGGCCAAACAATTTTAACTTTGTCTTGTGGAACTCACAATTGTCGGCATTCAAAGTCAGGTCTGCCTCAGTTAGTAAATGACTACTATTGTAATAGCTTTGTCATGTTTCTTCTGTTTAGCTCCAAAAATCAACATGTCATCTCTGTAATTGAATGCATTCACAACAGGCTGTAAGATACTACAAATGGCGTCCTGGAAATGTTCTGCAGCTGATGACACACCAAAATTGAGCCTCTTCTGTTAAAACAGACCGACAACGAGAAAGGTTTGCAATGTACCTGCAATCCTCTTCCAACTGATGATAATCTTTATTTAAATCAATGTGATAGAAGACCTTTGCACCATTTCATTGTGTCAGCAATGTTTGGACCTGGATATTTTTCTCGTTCAATTGCATTGTTTGCTTGACGTATATCAACACATATGCTTAAAGCTCTATCACTGTCCCTTTTTGGCAGTACAACTATGGGAGAAATCCATGGCGTTGGACCAGTTGAACACTCAATGAAGTTATGCTTAAGTTACAATTCACGCTCTTTTTCAACAACTTCTTGTAAATGAAAAGCAATCCATCTATATCTCTGAGCAACAGGAAGGACATTGTCATTAATATGTAACTTTAGTTCAATAGTCTTAAGCTTGCCCAAACCATGAAACAACAAAGATAATTGACTTACTATTTCCAGGTGAGCATTCATGTTCTAATTCACAGAAATCAGTCACATATCAGTAGTGGTACTGAAACTTAGCAGGCAGGCACTTGCTGCTGTACCCTGAAGCACATGAACAATTGCTTGCACCTTCATTTTCTTGGGTTTCACTGTCACTACAAATGACCCTTAATTTGTTATGGGCATCAATGTAGCCCACATGTACACTTTGGTTATCGATTGCGTAAGTCGGGGCAATGAAGATAATTATTTGTATTTTGCTTCAGGTATTATGTTTATCTACACACCACTGTTGATGATGAAAGGTATTGAACAATAATTTATTCTCAATGTAATGTTTGGACAATATTTGTATGACTTTGGTGCTTTGGCATGTTGACTTTTCTTTGATTGACATTTTTCAACACATGCAACCATTCTGATATGCATACTTTTCTTTGAGGTAAACATCAACATGATGCAACCATCTTCAGCACTTTCACTTGATATTGAGGATGACTAACTACTTGACGATGATTTAGATGACTATCAACTTCGTTCAATGTCGATTTACATTGATGTCACAGCTTAGCCTTGCGGTGTGCGTTGAATGTTGCTTCTGGTGTCCATTTTGTCTTTGCTCTGTGACGCACTTACTTATTCCTTCACTTTACAAACCACCACAAAATGGTTCTCTTTCCCACAGCCTTTACATATATGTTTGATGGCAGGACATATACCTCCATGTGGTAATGAAAATCCACATCTAAAATCCAAGTTCTTTTTATGTGTAGAAATCACTTAGTGTCATTCAGTCTTTTGCTTGGGCTTACTTTTAATGCTCATGACTGATTCACTCTGGGCACCTCTGGCCTCCATGTTAGCAGCTTGTCTTTCAGTACACTCCTCAGCTCTGGCCTTCAACCCTTGCTCCAGACTAAGGGCCTAATTACGACTATGGCGGTAGTCGCAGTGGCAGTCCGTGGACCGACAGACTGGCAGTCCACATGCCGTATTACGAGTTCAGCAGTTGGACCACCACTGGACCATTGCCACTGCCGGATATCCCATCTCCCACGGCAGTGGCACAGCGTTTTGGGGCAGCAATATGCTGGTGGTGCCGCTGCGGCACTGCCGAGCATATTACGAGTTGCCTCACCGCAAACCTATCCATGGCGGAGAGCCCGCCATGGAAAGGGTGCCAGTAAGGCAATTCAGGTGGCCCTTACAGTTACCTCTGTTCATGGGGGTGCATGCAGGTGGGCACTTGTTGAGCCCCTTTGTATTTCTGCACCCCTAGTTCCTGCATGGGAAGAAATGCAAGACATGGTACATTTCTTTCCATGCAGGAACGTGCTTCGGCGGTCCCACGACGCTGCCTTTCTATGGCTCTCCTTTAAGCTTTAGAAAGGCACCACCGTGGGACCGCCTCAGCACACACCACCCTGACTTCAAGCGTGGTGGTCTTTCTATGGGGTGCTGGCATGAAAGCCCGAAGGAGGACCGACAAACTCGTAATCAGGCCCTAAGAGTGTCTCTTGGCATTCGTCGTCTGAATTAATCAACAAGCATCCATTAGTAACTCTAAGTCGCATAACTTCCTCATCATTAAATTAATTTGTTGCATTTTCTTTATGCTTTTATTACATCATCACGATCAAGATTTTTGAGATACTTGATAATCTTTTTTTTATCAGTATCTTCAAGTGCATCAATGAAATCATCAAATGTCTCTATCCAAGCAGTCCATCTTACGTCAATATTTTGCTTTTTGGTGGTGTTGAAAAGAGGTGGTGGTTTCAGAAAGGCAGCTGCATGGTGACTAGCTATGGGAGAAGCTGACCTTGAGGGTGGAGCTCTTTCTGCTTTTGTTGGCTGTCCATTTGAGCCTGCATGATTCATTCTATTTCTGAGGACTTGCGATGGACCGGCCTCAGAGTCATCATGAATAATCGAGAAAGCGGTGACCTTCTCCTTGGTCTCCATTGGAGCCCTTCACTTGTTGGAGACCTCTGGAGTTGTCCTGAGCCGTCACCTGACAGTTTGGCGGTGGGCCACTTCAGATATTGGACAGCTCAGTAAGCGCAACCCTTGTGCTTCTTCGTGGGTCTCCTCGCCCGGTACTGAGGTCATACAGCTCTGCTTATCGAGGCTCTGGTAAGTGCAATGATAATATATTTATTTATTACTTATTCTGCCAGCAAGCACTTTTTCCTGTATCAGTACGCAACTACCTTTTACAGTATTGCTCTGTACAATATATTACTTTATCATGTGTGGCAGCGCGATACCTTTATTAATGGCTTGACCAGCAGGTTGTCGACGTTCAAGTTTTAGACTGTTTGCATCAATTCAGTTGTATTCACTTGCTCTATAGCGGCTGGAATTGCACTTTGAATCCACATGCATGAGGCATGGATTCCGTTCTTTGACAGATATATAAGTGACATGCACAAGTTTGCTTGGACCACATCAAACCCTCTGGCAGAGCACGTTTGTTCTTTGGGTTACTCATCCCCTACCTCGTTGCCATTTCTAGCACCCTCTCCAGCCTGGGTACCTGCCAATGACAATGGCACACAGAAAGATTAGCATTACAGGTCTTTATTCTGCTGGGTGTAACTGTGAACCCAACATTCTAAAACAAGCTTTCATGGAGCCTACGTCACAGCTCTTCGAAGCCCGTTAAGAGCCAAAAGGGTTCCATCATAAAATGTCACATAACCCTCCAGCCTAAGATCCCAGTTACCAGCTGCTGAGAGCTAATAGCAAATGGGAGCATAAATCCCACGGAATTGAGAATTCTGTGTGAGTTTAGGACTGGAACCGGATCTGTGCAGGTAGTCCCTATTCCATGGGGTTTAAATTATAATTGAACAGTATTGATGGGGTGAAACCTATCAACTGGGACCTTGTAGCACTAAACATACACGAGTCACTTTTCTCCACTGCCCAATCCAGGATTCACTTATGTGGCTCTCTGTTTGCTTACACACATAGACCTCTGCAGTGCATTAACTAATAGAGGGGTCATAGTGCATTTCCCACTGATACCTTAATCTGCATTTAGTTTTCATTTAAGCTGTGCATTATTTTACATGCAGTTACCTGAAGGTGAAAGACTTAAAAAGTTACAGAAAAATGTTTGGGTTTTGAGCCACACCTTTATCCCTGCTCACACTGCGCGCAGCATCACAGTCCCCATACTTTTATTTAATACACTTCGACCGCTACTCCCAGTGACTTCCATTGAAGTCAAGGCAAGTTCAAGCAGGAGGCAGCCAAAATAAAGCCATTTGTGGCTTCAAGAATCGGGCGCCTCCGGCCTGAATCGGGTCTACTGGCATCTATGGCTCTGTCTTCATTGGAAAAAAAATGATATGCAATTTTATTGTTATTTTCTTCACTATCTATTGCATTTAAGATTCTGCCTGTAAAGGCGAAAGCCAAATGTAATTATTACATACTAGTTCGGCTAGGTTAACCACCCCATTGATTAACGGAAAGGTGAGCATTTTGTGTAGGAGATTACCATGGTTTATGACCCTCTGGGGTTTTTTAGCAGCGTTTTGCACGATATATCAACTTGCCGCTGATCAGGGGGGATTTCTGTCTCTTTCACAGACTGCACCCGCAAGCCGAATGCATCTCGGATTCTACTTCAGCAAGTCGAACATCTCACATTGTGAAGTCCCTGAGGCACATGGAACAATAGCGCCACCACCTGGTTAATCCTGTGAACACCCAACAAACATACTAGTACGAAGGAGTAAGTAGAGCCTGTATAGCTCTCTCAAGAGAGAATAGGAAAACAAACCGACGACATCCAGATTTGCGTTTCACAGCAAATGACACTACCAAAACCACTGGGAATATTGACCAAGGGGCATATTTACTAAACATTCGCGCAAGGCAGCTCACTAAAGGAGGGTTTTTGGTGGCCAGGGAAAAATAGGCGCTCTGTGTTTAGATATGAAAATGTGAGTTTGGTGCAACTAGGTGAGGGGATACGCCCTATAACCCCTCTAATCCTGTGTGGGAAAAGATCCCCCACAATTGCAAATTCCAGCAAAAACCTAGGCACACAAAATAGTAATCAAACAGTATGTAAGTTATACAGGAATTACAACATGGTAGCAACAGTTGCGAAAGATATGCCTTCTGGTGGGTTGGATATTGTTCAGTCTTTTTTATTCACAGAGCCAACGGACATAAGGAAACGTGTTTCGTCGCGTATGGAAAGTATTTCACCGACTTCCTCAGGGCTGTTTACGAACATTAGTGATCATTGTCGTCGCTCAGCCGGTGACACTTCCAACCCGGCTGGGCTAAACACTCAAGCAGAAATGTCTGACTCTAAGGATACCACTGAGCCGGTGAAAAATAATCAACCTGCAAGTTGGTTTAACGTCCTAGGGTGAAGGACAAGATTCTGTTCAAACCGGAGCGTTAATAAACTCCACGTTGCAGGCAGGGCCGGACTGGGAACCACAACCGGCCCTGGCAAAGTGCTCGGGCGCTCCTCGCCCCCACCCCGGGGGTTGGGGAGTGCCGCCGAGCTCTTTGCCAGGGCCGGTTTGGGGCCGATTTTGTTACAGGGCCGATTTTGCAGCTATGCCCCCAGGAGCCCAAAACCGGCCCCCACCCCTGCGGCGCACGGGGGATTGCCCGGTGCCCGCTACGGCCAGTCCGGCCCTGGTTGTAGGTGCCGTGAGGGAGACTTCGTGTATACCAGGGATCTTCGGTTAACATGAAACAGATCCAAGGCGTGTGTGCCAGGAAACCTCACGGCCGATCACTGTGTTCCGGGTTGTGGACTGTTGTAATTCCTGTATAACTTACATACTGTTTGATTACTATTTTGTGTGCCTAGGCTTTTGCTGGAATTCGCACAAGACAGGGCAGCAAGCAAAGTTGCTGCGCTGCTTCGCGTGAAAGGGAGAGGGCAGAAACGCTCCGTATTTACAAAAATATGGAGCATTTCTGCTCTCTCCCCGCGCTAACGCACTTCAGGAGGCCTAGCACCAACGAAGGCACCATGGTGCAAGTGTGCCTGCGTTGCAAGGAGAATTCTTTTTGTGCAAAAAGGGATACCTTTCCGCACAAAAACAATCTCTCAAGGCATTTTCATCTTTCTATGTGTGCACACATAGAAAGAAGAAAAATTCGAGATGAAAAACAGATTTTTCTCCTCGTTACACCATCTGCTGGGAGGCAGAGAAATTTCACACAATCCGAGGTTTACAAACCTTTGTAAATCTGAGATGTGTGAAATCCATAGCTGGGTGCATGAGATCGCCCACGTTCCAGCCATGGAACGCCTCCCAGAATGAAATGTAACGCAATGCAGCGCAAGCTGCTGCTCTGAGTTACAATTTTTTTACAGAGCAACTCAATGCTTCGCAAATCACTCCTTGCATGGCTTTGTAAATATCTACTAGCATTTTACATCATGGTTACGCCACAAAAGTGGTGCAACAATGAAGCAAAATGTTAGTCACCTTGTTGCTGCTACCCTGTGTCACAGGGAAAGGGCAGGAATTTATGCAATACTGTGCTTTCTGTCCTCTTTCCTTGCTTTGTTGTCATTTGGACAGCCTAGAGCGGGGAACAACCTTTACAACGCAACTTTTACAACGCACTACACTTACAACGCATTTTTTACAACGCAACATCCACTACAACGCATGCCATTACAACGCAGGACACTACAACGCATTTTTAAAAACTACCTTTACAACGCATTCCATTACAACGCATACTACCTTTACAACGCATACCATTACAACGCATAATATTATATTAAAACCCCTATACTATCCAACACTTACCCTACTGTTGCACCCCCTGGAGTTAGAATAGTAATTTTTACCCCTATACTATCCAACACTTACCCTACTGTTGCACCCCCTGGAGTTAGAATAGTAATTTTTACCCCTATACTATCCAACACTTACCCTACTGTTGCACCCCCTGGAGTTAGAATAGTAATTTTTACCCCTATACTATCCAACACTTACCCTACTGTTGCACCCCCTGGAGTTAGAATAGTAATTTTTACCCCTATACTATCCAACACTTACCCTACTGTTGCACCCCCTGGAGTTAGAATAGTAATTTTTACCCCTATACTATCCAACACTTACCCTACTGTTGCACCCCCTGGAGTTAGAATAGTAATTTTTACCCCTATACTATCCAACACTTACCCTACTTTTGCACCCCCTGGAGTTAGAATAGTAATTTTTACCCCTATACTATCCAACACTTACCCTACTGTTGCACCCCCTGGAGTTAGAATAGTAATTTTTACCCCTATACTATCCAACACTTACCCTACTGTTGCACCCCCTGGAGTTAGAATAGTAATTTTTACCCCTATACTATCCAACACTTACCCTACTGTTGCACCCCCTGGAGTTAGAATAGTAATTTTTACCCCTATACTATCCAACACTTACCCTACTGTTGCACCCCCTGGAGTTAGAATAGTAATTTTTACCCCTATACTATCCAACACTTACCCTACTTTTGCACCCCCTGGAGTTAGAATAGTAATTTTTACCCCTATACTATCCAACACTTACCCTACTGTTGCACCCCCTGGAGTTAGAATAGTAATTTTTACCCCTATACTATCCAAAACTTACCCTACTGTTGCACCCCCTGGAGTTAGAATAGTAATTTTTACCCCTATACTATCCAACACTTACCCTACTGTTGCACCCCCTGGAGTTAGAATAGTAATTTTTACCCCTATACTATCCAACACTTACCCTACTGTTGCACCCCCTGGAGTTAGAATAGTAATTTTTACCCCTATACTATCCAACACTTACCCTACTGTTGCACCCCCTGGAGTTAGAATAGTAATTTTTACCCCTATACTATCCAACACTTACCCTACTGTTGCACCCCCTGGAGTTAGAATAGTAATTTTTACCCCTATACTATCCAACACTTGCCCTACTGTTGCACCCCCTGGAGTTAGAATAGTAATTTTTACCCCTATACTATCCAACACTTACCCTACTGTTGCACCCCCTGGAGTAAGAATAGTAATTTTTACCCCTATACTATCCAATACTTACCTTAAATGCAATGTAATATTATGCGTTGTAATGGTATGCGTTGTAAAGGTAGTATGCGTTGTAATGGAATGCATTGTAAAGGTAGTTTTTAAAAATGCGTTGTAGTGTCCTGCGTTGTAATGGCATGCGTTGTAGTGGATGTTGCGTTGTAAAAAATGCGTTGTAAGTGCATGCGTTGTAAAAGTGTGCGTTGTAACGACGTACATCCCCCTAGAGCCAACGCAGGCACCCTTGCACCATGGTGGCAGGGTGCCTATGTTGTAGGCTGCATTGTTCTTGTGCAGGACAAGACACCTTCCTGCACTAAAACAAATCTGAGAGGCTGTTTCTTCGTTCAATGTGTGCAGCAGAATTCAGCACTCATAAAAAGAGGGGAAAAAGAGGAGAAATAAAGATATTTCACCTCTTTACGCCTCTCCTAAGCAGGTGTATCTTTTTGGCGCATTTCCAGGTTGGTAAATCTGAGAATGCATAAAAAACCTTGGGAGTTGCGTGGGAACACCCACACAACGCCCATGGAATGCCCCGCTGGTGCAGAGCAATGCAGTGCAGGGATTTGAACTGCATTGCATTATTTCATATTTTTGAAGCCATTCAAAGCCAAGTGACTTTGCGTGGTTTCAAAAACATGACTCACGGTTTGGGTCGCTCTTGCACCACGTCACGTGTCGATGCAAAATCTTTTTTTTCCAATCTTCTTTCCAACGCAAAACTTGTTTTGCTCTGAAAATTCACTTGCAAGTAGCTCGAAGCAGTGCCTAGCTCTACTTTGCATTACTTAGTCCGAAGGGGTGTTCCTAGGGTGGTGCATAGGTGTTCACATGCAACCTCCCATGTTTTTTATGCAAAACCCTATCTACTAAAGAAAGTAGATAGGGTTTTGCAAAAAAAAATAATGCCCTTTTGAAATAGGTGCTCTCAAGGAGAAATGCTTTTAGTTCTCCTTTCTTTTTCAGCAGCAAGTGTGCTGCACTGTGCAGCACATATACAAAATAGGAAAAGTTTGAAAGTTAGTCTAAGCATAGTACTTTGGACAGGAAGGGTACCTTTCCCATACAAAACCTATACTAGACTCACACAGACACGTTTGCACTATGGCGCAAAGCAGTGGTGTAACGAAAGTTTAAGGGCCCCCCCCTGCAATGTGCACGGAAGGGCCCCAGCTCCAGATTTAATACGGAGCGCTCAGGGCTAAGTACTGTGCAGAGGGGGGCCCCTGCAGCTCGGCCCCCCCCCCACACCGCAGGGGATGCGGGGGCCTGTGTTGCACCCCTGGCGCAAAGGTGTATGCCCGGTGTTCTGCAGATTGATTGTGCACCAGCGCTAGTGAGAACAGAGGAGAGCGCTATACTTCAGTAGATATGGCGCTATTCTGTTCTCCTTCTCATGCAATGCATTGCTATGTTTTGACTGCTGCACTGCATTGCCAGAGAATTTAGTAAGTAGAACCTCAGGTGCCTTAGGTCCATTGTGAGTTTAGTAAGTGAGTTTTACTGCCATAAAGGGGGAAGACCAGTGCACAAGGACTATGCAGAGAGACCCTAGTATTCCCATTGCAGATACATTTCTGATTTTAATAAATTGATATCTAAACAAGATTGCTGTATAATGTCATCAGTGACACAAGTTGTGAAGCCTAGACTTTCCTTTAAGGCAATAATCATTGTTTTCATGAATGTTAATCCAACAGGGTCTTTGGAAATGGGCACAGCAACAAATCACAGACTAAAATGATTTTTAAAACGTAAGCCCAAAACTGGAAAAAGAGGCCTATTTACTAAACTCTCTTTGAAAGAAACAGCAAAAAGCTAAGGCGTTTTACTCTCCGGCACTGATAGCTTCGTCAGGGCTTCAAAAATACAATAAAAATATTTTACATCTTTTTGCTTAAAACCATATATACAATATATTCACAAATAAAAACATTGGGCCCGATTCACAGAACTAACAAGACAAAATCCTAAACTTACTACCATTTTGGTATTCACAGAAGGCACTTACTAATTTTGGTATTCACAGAAGGCACTTACTCATTTCGGTATTCACAGAAGTTAGGAGTCCTAACTTTAGGACTCCTAAATGCCTTCTGTGAATACCGAAAGTCTTAAAATTAGGATTTTTCTCAGTTTATGAGTAGTAAAGTTAGGAGTCCTAACTTTAGGACTCCTAAACTGAGAAAAATTCTAATTTTAAGACTTTCGGTATTCACGGAAGGCATTTAGGAGTCCTAAAGTTAGGAGTCCTAACTTTACTACTACTAAACTTAGAAAAATCCTAATTTTAAAACTTTCGGTATTCACAGAAGGCATTTAGGTGTCCTAAAGTTAGGAGGTCTAACTTTACTACTACTAAACTAAGAAAAATCCTAATTTTAAAACTTTCGGTAGTCACAGAAGGCATTTAGGAGTCCTAAAGTTAGGACTCCTAACTTCTGTGAATACCGAAATGAGTAAGTGCCTTCTGTGAATACCAAAATGAGTAAGTGCCTTCTGTGAATACCAAAATGGTAGTAAGTTTAGGATTTTGTCTTGTTAGTTCTGTGAATCGCGCCCTCATTGTACAAAAAGTTATACAGTTATTATACAGTCAATACAAATCAATTTGACATATGACAACTCACCACCATTACTGCTTATAACACGCAGTGCACTCAGGCAAGAGTAAAACTCAATTTCAATATATAATCATTTATCTTTGACAACTCGTGCATAATGATACCTCATATGTCTTACAACACAATTCAGTGAGACACAAAATAAAACCAATAGTTGGAAACAGCTCAGTACAGTAACGTTAAAACGTGTAAATCTTTCAACACATAAATTCATTCAAGGTGAACTCAATACTGCAATACAGTATCCATATACAGCTCATCACTGAAATTAACTTATTTTGTCCAAACCTACAGTACTTACCACCGGACGAGACCATAATGAAATAATATCAGTGATCAATTACATTCGGTCTATATTCATTGTAGCTCCAATATTCAACAACAAGACTCTAATATTATCTAATTTTACTATCACATAGGGAATTATATAAAATGTAATGTGCCTCTAGGTGTCAATTATAAGAATTGTTTCCAGTTCGACTCAGTATAGTGTCCATCATCCACTCTGTATATTTGTTCTTATTGTATTATTGCGTCATGGTAGACTCCAGCTGTTATAATGAAAGGAATAGAATAGATTCCCTAGTTAGCATATTGTCTTTTTATGTATGTCAAAAGAGAAATAATGATCACATTCACCTTGCATCCCCATTAGCATAACTAATACAACATATATACTCAAAACACCATGTGATCTACTTCTATATTCAGCATCCATTAGGTATCTCTCTCACCACAGGACAGCCAAGAGAACTGTTTCTTTAAATCATATGCTCACTCAAAGAGGACTCACATTCTAATCTCCCAGGAAACAGCCATTACAACGCGGCTGTTACCAGGCGTAGCCTTTACCATGCGGTTGTTACAACGCGTGTACCGTTATCACGCATAGTCTTTACCATGCATGCCTTTACAATAAGCTATGTTGTAAAGGTATAAATAGTTTGGGCATATGCGTGGTAGAGGTGGTAAGGAAATTTGCGTGGTACAGGCAATCGGTGTCCTTGGAGAAGAAGAGACCCGGCTTCTGCTTCCGCAGGGGACAAAAAAAACAATCTGTGTGTCTGCCGTGAAGAACTGGCTCGTCCCCATGGTGTAAGGGGGATTGGACAGGAGGGCGTGAGGCAGGGGGGTTTTCATGGAAGGTGCAACGGCTGGTCCAGGTTTTGGGATCTGGGCTGGAGGTGGGTGTTTTTTAGGGCAGGGAGTTAGGTTGGGTAGCGCCAGTGGCCAGCTTTTGAGCTCAGGGCTGGGACCAGGTTTTTTTTAAGGGCAGGGAGCCGGGCTGCATTAGGGGTCCTGTTTTAGGGCTCAGGACAGGAGCCTATTTCTTTTATTTAAGGGCTGGGGCCAGGGGGGTTGCACCTGGGTCCAGTTTTAGAGCTCAGGGCTGGGTCCAGTTTTTTTAAGGGCAGGGAGTCGGGGGGGTTGTGTTAGGGCTCTTGTTTTAGGGCTATGGGTTGGTGTCTATTTCTTTTTTAAGGACTGGGGCAGTGTGCAGGGGTCCAGTTTTAGGGCTCAGGGCTGGGGTCTGTTTTTTTTTAAAGGCTGGGGGCCAGTGGGGTTGCGCCAGTGTCCAGTTTTAGGGCTCAGGGATTGGGTGGCGTATTCTTTTAAAGAGCTGGGGGCCGAGGGGTTTGTGTCAAGGTCCAGTTTTAAGACTCAGGGCTTGGGCCGGGTTTTTGGGGGCTGGAGGCAAGGTTAGGTTGTGCCGGGGCACGGTTTTAGGGCTCAGGACTGGGATCAGGGAAAACCTTTGCCATGCATATGCCTTTAACATTCATGCTTTTACAACAAAATTCATGGTAAAGGCATGCGTGGTAAAGGCATACTCGTTGTAAAAATATATGGTAAAGGTTATGCATGATAAATGCATTCACATTGTAATGTACACATTGTAATGGCATGTGTTACAATGTAATGCGTTATTCCGTCATACATCCTAATCTCCCATATTGGTTCTCTCCCAGTATATTCAAAGGTGGTACATAATTACTAACTGCCATGGCTCCAACAGTTCTTTCTTCCTACTTAACGCCTTTTTATATTACTACAGCCCACATGTGCCCCCTGTATTCTGCACAATTTCTGCACAAGTTAAGAACCTGCAAACACGTGCCATCAAAACCTCTGCCATCTTAGACTAGTACTACTTATTATACATCTCAATTTTCTTTTTTCATTACAAATCAAACAATCATCTCTAACATACAAGCAAATCCACATCCTTAACTGCTTAACCATGTTATTAAAGAGAATATTCATAATCCATCCCAAATGAGAACTATTCGAGAAAACAGTAGAACACTTTATCAAGATTTAAACCACATTCAACTGCCCGCAATCTGCAAATCCACTGTGCCTCTGCTTGTCTTAGCCAGAAAGGTCTGCTCCCTCTCTTAGATTTGGGTTAATGTGATCAATCCCATGGAATTTAAAATTCTCTCTTGCACTAATATACAGGCAAGCATATGTAACCAAAGTATACAGAGCATCCTTAGTTCTACATGCCCTCTGATGTTCTTGGATTCATACCCATACCTTTTGTGCGGTGCTCCCTACATATATCCTTTCACATGCACATCGACACATAAACAACAAACATACTGTGACAATTAATTTAAATGTTTGATGTCATAACTCATGCCAGTATTGTATCTGAAGTTTTTTACCTTGTTATCACCCAAAGGGCATACTGTACCTCCTCCACATGTATATAATACGAATGGATGAAATATCCACTGACCATGAACGATGCCTGTCAGTAAACCTCCGATCGCTAATCGGAGGCATATCGACCGACATGGTAGGTTTACAGTCTGACCGGAGTGTAAACTGGCCGGTTTTCAGACTGGCTGCGCCTGTCGGCCAGTCGAAAACCTTTCATAATCCCCTATGGACGGCATTTCTGCCATCAGGATTATGATGTCAGTTTCCAACATGATTTTCATGTCAGGCTTTCCAACATGAAAAGCCTGTCGAAAAGCGACTTTGGGGGCCCTAGTAGGGCCCCCATCCCTCAGTGGCCTCTGGTTGGGGGCTGGGGGGGCACCTAATTTGCCCACCTATCAATCCCTGCACCGTGTGGCAGGCACAGTGAGGTGCCTACCACGTGGTGCAGGGATTAAAAGAAGATCCCATTTCTCCATGGGCGCTTGTGATGTGGCTGGTTTCCGACCGCAGCACAAGCTCCCACAGAGAAATGGGAGTTTGCAAACACACCATGAGCGGTCGCATTGTAATTGTGTGTCGGGACTGCCGACTGGAGGTTGGTCGGTCCCGAGACCGCAACGGTCCACCCAACATCATAATGATGCCCTAAACGGTCTTTCAGAAACAAATGGCATAACTCCTGGTACTTCCTTTAACAGTCCTCAATGCTTCTTAAAGATCCTGTAGATCACATTGCTATTCCTGTTATAAGTGGTGATAAAAATCAATGCAATACTGTATATTTTTTTAGGTGAGTTGGTTGGGGAAAGAAATATGTAATTGTTTTTTTAGTAATTGGTATTTATATGTAATCGATTAACTAGTAATTAATTATCCTTTTATACGTATTGTTTTGTTAATAAATGTTAATTTATGTAATGGTAAGTGCTTGTAAATGTTGTTTGTGCAATGATATCTGTTACTTAAGTTGTATTTGTTTTACATGTATTAATTTAAATTTAAAAATCAGTATTGATTTCATAATTTTGTTAGGGGACTTAATATTAATTTATGTAATTGTATTGTTTCTTTCTTTCTTTTTGAATTTATATATTACATTTTTTTAAATGTAGAACATGTACACATTTGTTTGTATATAGTGTAATTTAATAATGTTTTACACTAAGTGTTTAAAATGTTTTGCTAAATTAATAGGACTAATCATATATGTAATGCTTTTGAAGTCAAACACTTTCCCTACTGTTGTTTAGACTGGAGTGGGAATAGTAAATCTTATCCCTCCAACCTCCAGCACTTTTCCTACCTGCTGTTGCTTACACTGGAGTGGAGATAGTAAATGTAATCCCTCTGAAATCCAAACTTTCCCTACTGTTGTTTAGACTGGAGTGGGAATAGTAAACGTAAACCCTCCGAAGTCCATTGCTTACACTATTATTGCTTAGACTGAAGTAGGAATAGTAAATTTAACCCATCCAAAGTCCAACACTTTTCCTAGTGTTGCCAACTCTGGAGTAGGAATATTAAATCTAACTCCTGCAAAGTCTAACATTTTCCCTGCATTTGCTTAGACTGGGGTGGGGATAGTTAATGTATCTCTTCAGAAGTTCAACCTTTTCTCTCCTGTTACTTAAAGTGGAGAGGCAATAGTAGTAAATATAACCTCTCAGAAGTCCAACATTGTCCCTACTGTTGCTTAGACTGGAGTGGTAATAGTAAACCTAACCCCTCCAACGTTCAACACTTTCCCTCCTGTTGCTTAGACTGGATTTGGAATAGTACATTTAACCCTCCAAATCCCAATACTTTCCCTACTGTTGCTTAGACTGAAGTAGGCATAGTAAATATAACCCTTCCAGAGTCCACCACTTTCCCTACAGTTGCTTAGACTGGAGTGGGAATAGTACACGTATCCCCTCTGAAATTCCACACTTTTCCTGGTGTTACTTCGAGTGAAGTCGGAATAGTAAATCTAACCCCTCCAAAGTGCAGCACTTTCCCTACTTTTGCTTACACTGGATTGGGAATGGTAAATCTAACCCCTCTGAAGTCTGAAGCTTTTCCTACTGTTGCTTAGACTAGAGTAGAAATAAAGTAGACGTAGTAAATAGACCCACTCAAATTCTCATGCACTCACTCACAGACCCACTTATGTTCTGACATACTCAATCATAGACCCACTAAGACAGTCATGTACCTGTTCACAAACCCACTGAAATACTCATGCACTCACTCACAGACTGACTGACACTCACACACCCACTCATAGACCTACTCAGAGAATTATGCACCCACTCCTAGACCCTCTCAGACACTTATGTGCCATTTCTCAGAACCACTCAGACACTTATGCACCCACTTACAGACCCACTCTGACATTAATTTACCGATTCATAGACCTACTCAAACAATCATGCACCCAATCACAGACCCACTCAGAGACTCACACATCTACTCACAGACCATCTCAAACACTCATACACCTATTTATAGACCCACTCACACACCTACTCACAGACCCACTCAGAGACTTATGTGCCCCACTCACAGATCCAGTCAGAGACCCAGACACCCACTCACAGATCCACTCAGACACTGATGCACTGACTCACAGACCTACTCAAACTCTTATGCACTCACTCACAGACCCATTCATATTCTCATGCACTCACTCACAGACCCATACTGACGCACACAAACTCACAGACCCATTGATATTCTGATATACTCACTCACAGACCCACTCAGACACTCACACACCCACCTAGAGACTCATGTACCCACTTACAGATCCACTTCAATACTCCCTCACAGACCCATTCACATTCTCATGCACTCACTCACAGACCCATGCAGACACTTACACTCACTCACAGACCCATTGATTTTCTGATGCACTCACTCACAGACCCACTCATGCACACACTCCCAGATCAACTCAGACACTCACACAACCCACTCACAGACCAATGCAGACACACATACACCCGCTTACAGACCCACTGAGACAGTCACACACCAAGTCACAGACCCACTCAGAGACTCATGTGTCTACTCACAGACCCAGTCAGACTCCGACACCCACTCACAGACCCACTCACAGACCCACTCAGATACTGAAGCACTCACTTACAGACCCAATGAGACTCTTAGACACTTACTCATAGACTCACTCATTCTCATGCATTCACTCACAGGTCCATACAGATGCTCCTGCAGTCACTCACAGACCCATTAATATTCTGACACATTCATTTGTAGACCCACTCAGACACTCATGTACCTACTCACAGACCCACTCAGACACTCACACAACCACTCACAGACCAACCCAGTGATTTATGCGCCCACTCCTAGACCCTCTTAGAAACATACTCACTGACTCTCAGACCCACTTAGATATGTATGCACCAACTCACAGACCTACTCAGACATTCATGCATCTGCTCACAGACCTACTCAGACACTCACACACCCACTCAGAGACTCACATATCCACTCACAGACCCACTCATAAACCCATTTACAAACCAACTGAGACACTCACATACTCACAACAGACCTACTCGGAGACTCAAGTGTCCGCTCACAGACCCACTCAGAGACTCAGACACCCTCTGCCAGGCCCACAATCTATAATGCAACTAACATACATATTTCCAAAGTATACAGCCTCTCTCTCACCCACTCACAGAGTGACAGAGGGTCTTATACATTCAATCACATACTCAGAATCTACTTATGTTTCTAACAGTATGAAAGACAGTTGCAGACACATGTACATACCCCTGTATTCCCTAACACAGGTACTGGGGTACTTTTTCAGCCATGTCCATACAAATTTACAGAGCCATAGAGTTACTATAATAGACAATCACATACCAGCACACTTACTTAAACATTTTATGGTACTGCTTTAGCTGGACTCCTACACTCACTCAGATATGTAGACAAGCATGACTCATCTCTGGCATACGCTGTAGGTATGCCATAAAGCATGGCGCTTTGTGTTTATAAGATTGAAAAATTTTGTTTTAAGTTTTAGGAACTTACTCATGCACTTGCAGACCCCTATGCCAAGCACTACATACAGTATAACACCCATAATGCAACTGACATTCATGTTTCCAAAGCATAGAAACTGTCTGTCACCCTGTCACAGAGTGACAGAGTGACTTATACATTCAGTCACATACTCAGAAACTGTTTATGTGTGTAGCAGTATCAGAAACAGTTGCAGATACACCTACATAACCCTTTATTCCCTAACATAGGCACTGAGGTATTCATTCAGCCACTTACATACACATTTAAAGAGCTATAGAGGTAATAAAACAGACAGTCACATACCAGCACATTTACTTAAACATCTCATGGCACTGCTATAGGTAGACTCCTACACTCACTCAGATATGAAGGCAAGTAGAGACACAGCCTTGTCACCCATGCAAACAAATAGTCCTTTAAACATGGGTCAGGCCTATTAGTGCAGACCCATTCTGTGGACTCTCACAGCCACCTTTACTTGGCACGTAAAAGCCATTTGTCAAGTCTTAAATTCACGTTCTGGTACACATACCTCACCTCTGAGATAGGCTGTAGGTATGCCATAAAGCACAGCGCTTTGTGATTAAAAGATTGAGAGACATCCTTTTGAGTTTTAGTAAGTTACTGATGCACTTGCAGACTCCTATGCCAAGCACTACATAGAATATACCACCCATAATGCAACTGACATACATGTTTCAAAAGCATACAGCCTGTCTCTCACCTTTTCAGAGAGCAACAGATGAACTTATACATCCACTCACATACTCATACAAACTTCATATGTATGCAGCAGTATCAAAGGCAGTTGCAGACACACCTACCTAACCCTCTAATCCCTAACACAGGCGCTGGAGTATTTGTTCAGCCACTTATATACACATTTAAGGAACCTTGTAATACTAAAACAGACAGGGATATACTGGCACAGTTACTTGAATATCTTATAGATCTACTACAGCTGGACTCGTACCTTAACTCAGATATGTAGGCAAGTACTGACACAACAAGAGAAATAGTTATTTAAACATGAGTCAGGTATACTAGCGTAGATTCTGTGTCTGCACTCTCACTTGCAGCTTAACTTGGCATGTAAAATATGTTTGTCAAGTCTACAATCCACGTTTAAGTACATATGGCGCACCTCTGAAATGCGGTATAGGTATGCCATAAAGTATGGTACTTTTTAGCAGAAATATTGAGAGATATCCTTTTAGAGATTTAGGAACTTACTGATGCATGTGCAGATCCCGATACCAAGCACTACATACAGTATAGCACCCGTAATGCAACTGACATAAATGGCCTCTTTATTACCTGCCAACTATTACAGAGAGTATTTGTGAAACTCACACAGCCATACAGCCATACAGCCATATACACAGACACTAACTCACCCATACAGCCACCCACACTATCACCCACTCACCCACTCACACAGGTACTTTCTCACCCGTACAGCCATTCACACATGCAGCGACTCACCCATACAATCACTAACACAATCACTCCCTCACCCATACAGTCATTAATACATACACTGTCACCCATATACCACTTATGCACTCACCAATACAGCCACTGACACATCCATTCACTTACCCATACAGCCACTGACAAAACCACTCATTCTACAAAACAGCTGCTTAAACACGCACTAACTCAGCCATCCAGCCAGTGGCACACCCATTCCCTCACTCATACAGTCACTCACATTCCCTCTCACTCACTCATACAACCACTCACACACCAACTCACTCACCCATACAGCTGCTCAATCAGCCATATAGCTACTAACACTAGCACTCACTCACCCTCTCACTCACCCATAAAGCCACTGATACACCAACTACCTCACCCATACAGCCACTCATGTACCCTCTCACTCACTCATAATATCCCTCACACTCACTCACCCATGTACCTACTCACACAGCCACTCACTCACCCATGCAGCCACTCACACTAGCACTTACTCACTATAGGAGAGTAGGATCTGCTTCTTATAGTTACCTCCACTTTTTGCTGATGTTTCACTGTTTTTCGACTTTAATCTGGCTAGGCCCCTGCTATCCAGGGCCCCAGCCTTGCTGCTTCCGCTCTAAAATGATTGCATGTACTTTAGGTACACTCCAGATTGGATTCTGGGGTACCCTTATAAGTCCCTAGTATATGATATACTATGTTCCCAGGGCTTAGGTACACCAGAGGCCTACCAGGGGCTGCAGCATGTATTGTGCCACCCCTGGGAAGCCATTTAAAATGACACAACAGGTCTGCTACAGCAGCCTGTGTAAGGTGGTGTATGCACCCCTTACTGAGATATAGGTTCCCTATATCTCTCCATATCACTGCACATATAAAACTATCAGTCACCCCTATGGCAGGCCTTATCAATCCTGAATGCAGGGTGCTGGGTTTTATGTGAGAGGGTGCCCATGCATGAGCAGAGCCCCTCTGCAGCCTTCAAAACCTTTATTCCTGGGTTGTTTGTGATGCAGCCGGACCATATACTCTTAAGTGCATTATAACCTCGCGGTAAATGCTAACTTTGGAATGGCTGCACGGAAATATGTTGTGTTTGGTGTCAAACACCTTGGAATCATACCCCCACACCAGTAACTGGTGTGGGAGGTATGATTCCACCCTACTAGAGGGAGAAATATGACAGCACCGGTATACCCGGCACCAGCTTTGCAAACCCTGGCAACACAAAATGGATGCTGCCAGCCACAGACACGAGTCTGCCCTCCTGCTGCTGGACGAAACTCTGGCAGGGGAGGCCTGGACAATAGGTTTCCTGTCAGAGGGAGGTGTTACTACCTCCCAGACAGGCTTTAGTGTATTTGGGCTGGGTGGGTGTACTCCAAGAGTGCTTTGAAGTCTGCACTGGGGGCACATTTGGTGTCCCTGTGCATAGTCCAGCTCAAACTGGTTGAAGGGGCTACCAGCCCCTGCTCTGGCATGAAACTGGACAAAGGATATGCGTGTAGCCACCCCTCTGTCCAGTCCCTCCCATAGGTGGGTCCCCAGAGTTTGTCCCACCCCTTCCTTGGGTATAAAGTAGGAACCCCTGACTACAGGACTTTAGATTTACCTGGACGAAACTCTGCTACAGAATCCCAGAACTTCTACTATCTACATGACGTTGGATGACTGAAGAATCTCCCTTGGCATAAAGGAGTTACTCCCCTGCAAGGCAGGAACCAAAGACGCAACTGTCTGGTTGGCAACTACGCAGCTCCTGAAGGACTCTGAAGTTTTTGCAATGCAGGAGGTGGGTTTCTAAGCTTGACCGAGCCCGATCCATGCTCTCAGCAAACCTGAGATCCAAAGCCCTCGTGGGGACCATGCAACAAGAACCCCTGGACACCGTGACCATTTGCAGCAGCATATGCTTTTTGGCAACCTCTAAGGCTGTGCTTTGGGCTACTTGTAGTCCAGACGCCAAGCAGTATTTCCTCTGAAGATTACTGGCCTACACTCCTCGAGTGACCCGTGGGCTGGTATTGAGTGATTCCTCTTGAGGTCCTTTCGCGATCCCTTGTCTGTCGACTTGTCGGTCCCTGAGAAGGGTACTTTAACTTTTAACAGTTGTTCCTGGTTGCTCCAGACGTGCCCTGACTCTCCATCGCTTGGGGAGTCCACAGGACCTTGCTGGTCCACACCAAAGCCATTTTCTCTTACTGCATGGGTTGCCATTGCCAAGGCTTGTTGGTCTCCAATCCGGACACCGACCCCTCAGCACTCGACATCCTTTGTGGGACAGCTCACCTGCAGACTGTGGTCATCGTCAATGCCTCCTGGTTCCCCATAGCAGTGGAATCAAGCTTTACCTCTTCGCACTTGAAACACCCGGCATCGGTGGGCATTCGTCTATCATGCCCCTAGTCACTGGCAAGTGACCCAGACTCTGTCCCCTCTGCTTTCAGGTTCTTCACATCTTTGATCCAGGCTTGGATCACCCCGTATACTTCTCCTTTCCATGGCAGCAGCACTTTGCAGCACATCGCCATTGAAATCAACGACGATTCCTGACACCATTTGACACCTATGCACCCTCTTCCCTGAGTGAGGTTACACGAGTACTCCAGTGCTCCCATGGGTGCTGGTCCTAAAACCCTCTAAGTCTAAAAGGGTTTGCTCAAAGTCCTCTCCTAAGTGTCCTTATTCTTTAAAATTCCAACCGTGACTCTCCCATTGAATTGTACGAGGCTTGCGGCTGTGTTCTCAAACTACAACCGTCCCCCGTGGGTCTCCTGTGTCACTGCCTTGGGTGGTTTCTTGGGGTCCCAGCAATTCTACGTGCTCTAGGCACTGTGTCTGGTCAAATCGTGGTTCTTATACCACTTACTTAATATATGGTTTGGTCTCCCCCTGGGGCCCATTGTATATTGTGCTATTTACTGTAGTTTAATAACTGTATGATTTTGTGCCTTGCTCTCTAATCTCATAAAGAGGTTAGTAGAGAGTGTTTGGAAATAAATACATATATTTTATATATATATACCTGGTGTGGTTCTCCTTTCATTTGGTCATTCAGGAGGTTATAACCTGGTAAACCAAGCTGCTTTACATTTCTTCAAGACTTAGCCTGAAGGCTGCTCTCCATAGCTACCACTAGGATAGCTTTCAATAAAGGTTGTCTTAAACCTAATCATCAATAAGGGTTGTTTGGACTGGTGCAAGGTTCCCACTAGAACTAGTGGACAGCATAAACCAGGCCAACTTCTCACATTCACCCAAACAGCTACTCACACACCCTCTCACTCACCCACACAGCCACTCAGACTAAAAGTCACTCACCCATACAGCCACTGACACTAGCACCCACTCCCCCATAAAGCTACTCACACACCCATTTACTTACTTATACAACCACTCACACATCCACTCACTCACCCATACAGCCACTCACACAGGCACTAACTCACCCATATAACCACTCACACAACCACTCCCTTACCAATACAGCCACTCCCACAGCCACTCACTCTACCATAAGGCTACTCACACTAGCACTCACTCACTCATACAGCCACACACACAGGCACTAACTCACCCATACAGCTACTCATACAACTATTCAATCACCCATAAAACCACTCACACACCCACTCACTCAAGCAAACATCTACTCACATTGAAACTAACTCACCCAAACAGCCCCTCATGTACCCTCTCACTCACCTATAGAGTTACTCATACACCCTCTCACTCACACACCCTCTCACTAACCCACACACGCTCTCACTCATACAGTTACTTGTACCCCCACTCACTCACCCAGACAGCTACTAACACACCCCCTCACTCAACCATACAGGCACTCATGCAACCACTCACTCACCAATGCACCACCTCACACAGCCACTCACACACCCATACAGCACACGTTATATTTTTTAACTGAAAAAGGCAGTTCTGACAAGTACCTTTTTTTCTTCTTTTTTGTGGAACTTTTTGGGGGATTTTCTAACATTTTATATTTTTTTGTATTTTTTATTAAACAAAATGGCAACAAGGGGGGGTAAAAGATTGCAAGAAAAAACACAAAAACAGTGCAAAAACTGGGATAAATAAAAATAAATGGCAAGTATGTTGGAATGCAGCTTCAAGGATGGCATCAACATCAACAGACTGCTCACCAGCTGTCAGTGTAGTACTGCAGGAAAGGCAATATGTGCTAACACACCTTATGCAATTTGTGGATGACACCTCTCCACTTCAGTAGGAACTCTCCCCCAGGTACAGAAGGTGCAACGATAGATGTAGATGTCCACTCTCTATCTGTATCCTTCCGTGCCCTCTTCAAGCTGTTACCATGGTACGTCTTCAAATGGTACAACATTGAAGTTGTACCACAGGATTACTTTTTGCTGGTTCCTCTTGAGAGGGTCTTCCCACACAAACTGCATTTAATGAATTTCATCACAGTCTTGGACTGTCCAGAGGGGATTGTAAAAAATTCCAAGCAATACTTTGCTTTTTGGGTGCAGGCCCCTCATCACCAGAGACTTGCTTTTCTACCTCTACCTGTTCTACCTCTTGCTATTCTGGCTGGTACCATCATGAAGACGGAAAATACAATTTAAAAGTGCTTTACAATAAAGATTATTACAAAAATAGAAGTTTACATACTATATTAGTAAACAGCTATTGTCAAACATTAATTACAATATGTGTATATATGTGTTTTATACTTTTTCAAAAACACGCCATCTTCATGACTTTTCCTCGAAAGCGGTAAATACGTATCGCTGTAATTCATGATGAATTGGTGATGTATACGCGACAATTAAAAAATTGTTAAAAAAACACTGTTATTAATCCACTAAAACAAATGATAAGGAGTGACACAGAGAAATACATAAAGTCCTACTACAAACTAACACAGGTTAGTACACATTTTCCTGAAAACTGTGGACTTTTCTCAAGAAAATGAGATTTTGTTCAGATCCTCATGATCATTTAGGTAAATTAAATCTCTACATGAAACATTTACAAACATAAAAATAGCACATGTCCCATGTAAAGCTCCACTTGAAAAAATAGAAACCAGTCTTCTTCTTAGGCTGGGTGAATAGACACCGAAAATGTTCCCTCTAAAAATCCATATTGAAAAAAGAACGGAAATCCTTAACAAAAGTGAATGCATCATAAATGCACTGGAGTAAAATCTGAACTTCAGTGAGTGTGATGAATGAATTCTATAATGACATCTTCTCGTAAGACCATGGTTCTGTCCTTTAAATATACAAAGTATGGAAATCCACAAAAACAATAGGACCACCCATACACTCACTAACATACCCAGTCAAACATCAAACGCAGCACTCAAACAGACACACACAGGCTTTGACACAACCTGTTAAAACCCACCAAAGCATACACACAGTCACTCACAGACCCACTCACAAGCTCATAGACCACCTCAGATAGACACTGGCATTCTACCACTACCACTCAGAGAGCCACACTCACCCACTAACAGACCCACACAGGGGCTCACACATTCACTGTGAAACATTACAGCTTACAGTTCGGGGGGAAAAAAGAAAAACTTTGTAAATTCATTGACAAAACCAAACGTTACAGGGATGTTATAGTTGGGAAATAGAATTTTTTTTAAAACCTTAGAAATTCATTGAAAAAAACAAATGTTACATGGATGTTATAGTTAGGCTCACATTCCATTAATACAAAACCAGTGAAATTCAGCACTTATAGTTACCTCAGCTAGCTATGACTTACACCCCCGCAATACACTGCTTAGGACCTCATATATTACATCACTCGTGACATGGTCAGTAACATCACTGATGACATCTCAAATTACATCACTGATGACATCATCCAGTAAGTGTAAGGGTCATAGCTATGAATTTTTTAAAGAGTTCCAGCACTTAGAAGCAATAAGCGCCAATGAGGGTTATCTGGTCACACTGGACTGGAGCACAGTCAACAGTTTAAGCCAACCGCAGGGGAGCACAGGCCAGGGCAGGCGCCACACAGGCTCAGGGAACAGAGTACCTTGATTCTGGTCACAACAGTCAAATGTGGGGTCTAGTCGAGGTGATGCATCCATTTTCTCCATGCAGTGGCGGCGATGCAGTGGTTCTGAAGATGGTGATGCCCTATGTGATGCAGTGGTTCCGAGTGCGATGTGACAGGTTCTACTACCGCAGCAGGGTCAATGTGCCAGTTCTGCTACACACAGACTGGAGATGTGTTGATTTCTCTGGTGCAAGCATCGGGCCCATTTCCAGTGGCCCAGGACCAGGAGTAGAGACTTTGATATCCCTGAATTTCAAGCAACATGAAGCAAGCTAACAAGCCCTTGGAGATCACTTCAGTTGCAAGGCATAGTCCAGCTCTCCTCAGCAGGGTCAGAGAGCAGCAGGCAGCAGGGCTGCACACCAGAAAAGCAAGCCTTCCAGGTCAACAGTCCAGCAGAGTGTCAGTCCTTGGCAGTTCAGGATGGACTGTTCCCATGAGGCACAGGGTCAAGACTGATTTGCAGATAGCTGGGTCTGAACTGAGGTGGTGAAGTGAGCTAAAGAATGATGATGGATTCAACCCAGATCTGTGACTGGGGGTGAGTGTCTGAAAAGTTTCAGCGCTCCGTCCATCATCTCCTTGTGTTTGCTTTGTTCGCCCTAAGTTGGCAGGGTATGCCCAGAAGTGGGTCCCTTGCTCCCTTTGTCACTGTATTCAAGCTAGCCTGGCTGATGAAGGATGTTACCCAGAAACCGCTCCCAGAATGCTTGTTTCTAGTTCAGGGAAGACCTGACTTGGCAATTCGGACTGGACTGTTCCCATGAGGCACAGGGTCAAGACTGTTTTGCATATAGCTGGGTCTGAACTGAGGTGGCGAAGTGAGCTAAAGAATGATGATGGATTCAACCCAGAGCTGTGACGGGGTGTGAGTGTCTGAAAAGTTTCAACGCTCCGTTCATCATCTCCCTGTGTTTCCTTTGTTCACCCTAAGTTGGCAGGGTATGCCTGGACGTGGGTCCCTTGCTCACTTTCCCACTGGATTCAAGCTTGCCTGGCTGATGAAGGGTGTTACCCAGAAACCGGTCCCATGATGCATGTTTCCGGTTCAGGGTTGACCCGGCTTGGCAGTTCGGGCTGGACTGTTCCCATGAGGTACAGGGTCAAGACTGATTTGCATATAGCTGGGTCTGAACTGAGGTGGCGAAGTGAGCTAAAGAATGATGATGGATTCATCCCAGATCTGTGACTGGGGGTGAGTGTCTGAAAAGTTTCAGCGCTCTGTCCATCATCTCCTTGTGTTTGCTTAGTCCTTGATGCAGCACAGCAGTTCTTCTGACAGAGTCCAGTTGTAGGTCCAGAAGAGTCTGATCTGGAGGGGTCAGAGACCCAGTAATTATACCCAGTTGTGCCTTTGAAGTGGGGGTGACTTTAAAGAAGGGTCTTTGATGTGCACAAAGTTACAGACTATAGATAGGGGTTAATCAGGTCATTGTATCGGGACAGGCACTGCCTATTCAGGTGTAAGTGTCATTCCCTCTCTCCTTTCTTGCCCAGAAAGAGCCATCACAATGCAGAAAAGTGCTCAGATACACCTAAACTTTCTGTGTTTGTGGCTGTCTAGAGGGAATGCATAAAGTCGAGGTTACTCACCCCAGATGTGTATTGGAAACAGGCTGCAGGCACACAGAACTTTAATAGTTGAGAAATGTCCACTTTTTAAAAGTGGCATTTTTTAAATTGTAAAGTTGAATCCAAATTTAGCAGTAAAGAGGATTTATCATTACCATTTCAAATATATGAAACATGATACAGCTAGTTCTTTCTAATCAGGAATTATAGCTTAAAAGAGTATCAAGGAATTTCCAATGTTAACCAATGCGAGGAGTAGGCCTCACAGTAGTGAAAAATGAATGTAGGTGTTTTTCACTACCAGGACATGTAAAACCTAAAATTACATGTCCTACCTTTTACCTATACAGCACCCTGCCCTATGAGCTACATAGGACCTACCTTAGGGGTGACATATGTGCAATAAAAGGGGAGTTTAAGGCTTGTCAAAGGGTTTTAAATGCCAAGTCAAAATTTCAGTAAACTGCGCATACAGGCCTTGCAATGACAGACCTGAGAAAGGTTGAAAGGCTACTTGAGTGGGAGGCACAATCAGTGCTGCAGGCCCACTAGTGGTACAAAAGGGGGTGGTGATGGACGGAGCATCAGAACCAATCAAACACTCACACCCAGTCAACAGATCTGGGTTTAATCCATCACCGTTCTTTAGCACACTCTGCCACCCCAGTTCAGACATGGCCATATGCAAATCAGTCTGACCCTGTGCCTCATGGGAACAGTCCAGCCCGAACTGCCAAGCCATGCCTTCCCTGGACCGGAAACAAGCTTCCTAGGACCGGTTTCTGGCATTTCCGCCGTCTTCAGCCAGGCTTGCTTGAATCCAGTGGCAAAGTGAGCAAGGGACTCACGTCTGAGCATACCCTGCCAACTTATGGCGAACAAAGCGGTACAAAAGGGGGTGATGATGGACGGAGCATCAGAACCAATCAAACACTCACACCCAGTCAACAGATCTGGGTTTAATCCATCACCGTTCTTTAGCCCACTCTGCCACTCCAGTTCAGACATGGCCACATGCAAATCAGTCTGACCCTGTGCCTCATGGGAACAGTCCAGCCCGAACTGCCAAGCCATGCCTTCCCTGGACCGGAAACAAGCTTCCTAGGACCGGTTTCTGGCATTTCAGCCGTCTTCAGCCAGGCTTGCTTGAATCCAGTGGCAAAGTGAGCAAGGGACTCTCGTCTGAGCATACCCTGCCAACTTATGGCGAACAAAGTGGTACAAAAGGGGGTGGTGATGGACGGAGCATCAGAACCAATCAAACACTCACACCCAGTCAACAGATCTGGGTTTAATCCATCACCGTTCTTTAGCTCACTCTGCCACCCCAGTTCAGACATGGCCATATGCAAATCAGTCTGACCCTGTGCCTCATGGGAACAGTCCAGCCCGAACTGCCAAGCCATGCCTTCCCTGGACCGGAAACAAGCTTCCTAGGACCGGTTTCTGGCATTTCAGCCATCTTCAGCCAGGCTTGCTTGAATCCAGTGGCAAAGTGAGCAAGAGACTCACATCTGAGCATACCCTGCCAACTTATGGCGAACAAAGCGGTACAAAAGGGGGTGGTGATGGACGGAGCATCAGAACCAATCAAACACTCACACCCAGTCAACAGATCTGGGTTTAATCCATCACCGTTCTTTAGCCCACTCTGCCACCCCAGTTCAGACATGGCCATATGCAAATCAGTCTGACCCTGTGCCTCATGGGAACAGTCCAGCCTGAACTGCCAAGCCATGCCTTCCCTGGACCGGAAACAAGCTTCCTAGGACCGGTTTCTGGCATTTCAGCCATCTTCAGCCAGGCTTGCTTGAATCTAGTGGCAAAGTGAGCAAGGGACTCACGTCTGAGCATACCCTGCCAACTTATGGCGAACAAAGCGGTACAAAAGGGGGTGGTGATGGACGGAGCATCAGAACCAATCAAACACTCACACCCAGTCAACAGATCTGGGTTTAATCCATCACCGTTCTTTAGCCCACTCTGCCACCCCAGTTCAGACATGGCCATATGCAAATCAGTCTGACCCTGTGCCTCATGGGAACAGTCTAGCCCGAACTGCCAAGCCATGCCTTCCCTGGACGGAAACAAGCTTCCTAGGACCGGTTTCTGGCATTTCAGCCATCTTCAGCCAGGCTTGCTTGAATCCAGTGGCAAAGTGTGCAAGGGACTCACGTCTGAGCATACCCTGCCAACTTATGGCGAACAAAGCGGTACAAAAGGGGGTGGTGATGGACGGAGCATCAGAACCAATCAAACACTCACACCCAGTCAACAGATCTGGGTTTAATCTATCACCGTTCTTTAGCCCACTCTGCCACCCCAGTTCAGACATGGCCATATGCAAATCAGTCTGACCCTGTGCCTCATGGGAACAGTCCAGCCCGAAGTGCCAAGCCATGCCTTCCCTGGACCGGAAACAAGCTTCCTAGGACCGGTTTCTGGCATTTCAGCCGTCTTCAGCCAGGCTTGCTTGAATCCAGTGGCAAAGTGAGCAAGGGACTCACGTCTGAGCATACCCTGCCAACTTATGGCGAACAAAGCGGTACAAAAGGGGGTGGTGATGGACGGAGCATCAGAACCAATCAAACACTCACACCCAGTCAACAGATCTGGGTTTAATCCATCACCGTTCTTTAGCCCACTCTGCCACCCCAGTTCAGACATGGCCATCATTTCCTTTGGTTTTTGCTTTGTTCGCCATAAGTTGGCAGGGTATGCTCAGACGTGAGTCCCTTGCTCACTTTGCCACTGGATTCAAGCAAGCCTGGCTGAAGACGGCTGAAATGCCAGAAACCGGTCCAAGGAAGCTTGTTTCCGGTCCAGGGAAGACATGGCTTGGCAGTTCGGGCTGGACTGTTCCCATGAGGTACAGGGTCAGACTGATTTGCATATGGCCATATCTGAACTGGGGTGGCAGAGTGGGCTAAAGAACGGTGATGGAGTAAACCCAGATCAGTTGACTAGGGGTGAGTGCTTGCATTGTTCAACACTCCGTCCATCATTTCCTTTGGTTTTCACAGGCCCACTAGTAGCATTTAATTTACAGGCCCTGGGTAAATGTTATTCCACTTTACATGGGACTTCCAAGTAAATTAAATATGTCAATTGTGTGTACACCAATTTTACCATGTTTAGGGTGAAGCACATGCACTTTAGCACTGGTCAGCAGTGGTATAATAAGTCCTAGGGTCAACAAAAAGAATCAGCAAAAACTGGAGGTAAGCAGGCAAAATGTTTAGAGGAAGACCTTTTCATTTTTGTCCGAGGTGATGATGATTTCATATTTCCTCCGGTTTGATTTATGTTCTCAACACTGAGTCCTGATAATGGTCTTGTTGGCCTTTTGGCTTTTTGAGACTGAAACATTAATGGTTCCTACTCTTTAACTATATTGATTTCATTATGTGTGGCTGAGTTCTTAAAATTAAATAACCTGACTCTTAATTGGGACTGTGAACCTATTCAAGTCAAGAGGAGTCTACCTCTCTAGAAGATCCCTGTATTGACACCTTCTAAACTATGTCTATGTTGGATCTTGCTTGTGAGGGGCATCAGAATTGATTTAATTAATACCTCTCTATTTATTGATGTGTGTGGTTCTAAGCAATATATTTTGTGTACAGCAGTTTGCTTTTTGATGTGAGTTTCTTCTTGTGCCTGTTGGATCTAGTGACCAACCAAAAAGAAATGCATAAATAATTCCTCCAGGAACATTGTTATTTGTAACTGATTTACCCTGTTCCCTATGGGAATATTGGGTTGCCTTGTGTATGTTTAGCAGGCTGGAGAAGGTGACCTGCAATGTATGACATGGTTAGTGGATGTGTCCAGAGATGATCTGTTTTAAGTTGTGTGTCTTTAGTTTTGATGGCATTTGTTTGAAGTGTTTGAAGCATATTTGGCCTATGAGACTAGATGTTTAGGTCACCAAGTATACATATATTGAACAGTTGTGTTTCTGGCTGATTAATCCACTAGACAGGCTACTCTTCTGGGGGATGGAGTCCAACAATCCCCTTTCCCAGTAGATCATGCTGCTTTACCAGGTAGTACACATCTCTTCTTGCTGGGGTCATGCCTGGTTGCCTCATGTACTAATGAGGCCAGCAATACGAGATTATGGCTCTAATGCTCAGTTGATTCCCACCCACCCTGCTGGGTGAGTCCTAGCTCTGATCAGTGAGAAAATTGGCACACTCACTTGCGTTCCCACCAATTCTTTAATTTTACGGTAAACAATGTATATCCCAGAGATCCATCTCGGAGGCCATTTTCAGGAACTTTTTGACATTTGTATATTAACCCTAGACTGGTCAGGCTACAGCTTTTTGTCACTAGAAATTGAGAGATAGAGGAGGTGGAGCCAGGTGTCCCCTGACAGAGAAATTTGAGGCAAAGGCACAAAAGAAGGGGAGGCCTTCCACTACTGCACAACACTGTCTGAACTAACACCTCTGGGAATAAAAGTAGCAGGAAATGGGCAGGAACTGTACCTGCACTTCAAAGGGGTATCTGTCTCCTTGCTTGCTTTCATAAGCAGGACTCTGGTCCACCTTGAAGGAACTACAGAAAGTTCCACAATCTACATTCTCTTATGTGGCTCTCGTCATCCTCTGTGTTGTGTGCTATTCACACACAGGAGAGCAACAATGGATTCCTGTCCCATACAACAACTTACATCTCATAATCGAATTAACAGATCTTACAGTGGGTGGGACTCCATTAGGGTGGGCTCACCACAAAGCATATGTCCAAATACAAGGAGCCAGAAATTGAAAAACTGGACATTTTCACCAGTTAAAGCGCATCATCCTAGCATTCGATCTTGCTGATAAAAATGACATGAAAGAAACTTTAGGAAATCTATTCATGTCACTGTCAAATTTAAAGTGAATACCTGCATTTTTCAGTGAATGTGCACCTTTTGGAATGTTTATTAACATATGGTGATAAAAGCGAGTGGATGTTTAATATTCTAAATGCAGAGTCTTTGCAAATGTGCAAATGTCATTTTCTTGGAATACCTTTATTTAGGAATGTGGCATATTTGCAACAGAATGGAGATGGGTGGTGTTAAGCCAACATTGCTAACACCACGCTTCTCCATTCTGAAAATGCAGGGATGCGCTGAATTCACAAGAATGCAGTGCACCCCTGCATTTCCCCTAGCGCTGGCGCTGAGTTCAGCTGCCTAGCGCCAGCGCAGGCATCCATGCAACACAGTCCAAGGGTGTTTGCGTTGGGGGAAATGATTGTTTATGTGCAGGAAGGTCTCCCTTCCTGCACATAAACAATCATTCACGGTGTTTTGAAACTTCTATGTGTGCTGCTTAATGCAGCACACATAGAAGTTGCAAAACGTCTTTTTTTTTGGATTGTTTACGTGCAGGAAGGGTCATCTTCCTGCACATAAACAATCAATGGAAATTTGCTGTTTCTATGTGTGCTGCACAAGGAAACAGCAAAAACAAGGAGAAATAAAGCATTTCTCTTCGTTTCGCCTGCTCAAGACCAGGTTTTCCCCTGGTCTTAATTTTGGCACGGCCTCCTATTTACGCGGCCCTTGTAAATAGGGGGCAGCATCAAAATCAATA
This sequence comes from Triturus cristatus, assembly GCF_964204655.1. Classification (NCBI taxonomy): domain Eukaryota; kingdom Metazoa; phylum Chordata; class Amphibia; order Caudata; family Salamandridae; genus Triturus; species Triturus cristatus. The sequence goes on along the minus strand of NC_140591.1, from coordinate 1,074,558,794 downwards.
GGTGATGCGATGGAACGCCCACCACAAAACCCCTTGCCCTCCCCTTTCTTGCTAAGTACAGCGTGAAAGGGTGTCTTATTTACAAAGCAGTGTTAAGCCACGTTAAATGGCTTAAGGCTGCCTTGTAAATAAGGCGAAGCCACAATCAATAACACAACATCACTAAAAGTGACGTTGTGGTGGCGATAAGGGCTTGTAAATATGCCATGGGTGTTCTCCTAACTTGCCCCTCTTTCCCTATACAGTTGAGACCACTGAGGTCCATGCCAGCCCTTTACATTTTAAGAAAGAAGTTAGCCGCTGATGGAGCAAGGACTCGTAGAAAGGAGACTTGCTTGAAAACAATACTCTCGTAATAACTCATAACTCGTACTAACTGAGTATTGTGTAATTAATATGCACTACATTTCAAATATTAGAAAGAGAAGAAGCTTGCTTATATGTCTTATTAACAAGTAACTTGAGTGAAAACTAAAACGTGGTAAACTGTAATGCGCATTCGTCAACTGCACCTATGCAGTATGACGAGCTGTTGCTTGGAGGGAATTTTCTGCACTTGCGCAGACGCTTCTAAAATGGCCGTTAAAAGCTCACATGCCAAGCATCTGCTTTGCTGAAAACTAAACCAAAATATTTACTAATTTCTAATGCGGGGAGAGCATTTATAAGTAAATGGGATTAGAATAGAGATAGGTGGTATACAGTGAAATCATTTTATTTTGAAATTAATATACTTCTTTTTGACTTTCCTGTTAGTTTGTATTCGGGCCTTTGTAAGAAACCGAAGTCTATATCTCATGTGACCCCTACACATTCACAGTCTAAGTGAGCCAGAAGCCACGATGTAATCCTTGAACGCCATCCAAGGCCGAAAACAGTAACATACCCTGGGAACTAGTATGATGTCCTGTGAAAAGGAAGAAAATTATATGAAGTGTATACTTTGTACTTGATAAAGATGTGAATGCCGGTGGGAATAAAGATTTATGAATATAAATTAAGGGGCAGGATCATTTAACAGTAAACTGAAAGACGTTATTGAAAATTTAGTATGGAGTGATGATCATCCCCTTTGCCTGTCCAACCAGAATTAGGAGTTTTATGAAACTGAAATATTAGTGGGTGGTACATGAGCATAGAAAGGTATAATTGAGGTAGCTGTAGTTAGTTAGTTAGACGGAGATTTGCTAAATGCTGCAGAGCCCGATGCTGTCGGATTAATGAACAAATGCTGAAGAAGAATCGAATTACTGAATTATTAATCTACGCCAAATACATTGGAAGAAGATAGCGGAAGAAACGAGGAGAAAGACAGTGTCAGAGAGGGGTGCGACGCAGGCTTCGGATCTAGAAGAGGTCACCTTATCCTGTCCTGAAACTTGTCCTGAATACTGAAGCCTTTGTCTCTTGACCTTTCCCCAGGGGACCCTTCCCAGCTCCTTGGCCAAGGGGTTGGTTTCACACCATTTAGGTAAATATATGTCTGTGTATTCGCAATTGTACCGCTCTCTCTATCCTCTTTTTTCTGAGTATCGTCATTGTAAATTCTTGCTAATTGAATCTTTCTTCTTTGGGACACGGAGACTGTACTGTACTTTGAGTTTGGCTCACCTAAAATTAATTTAGATAAAGCATATAAAAGTTTCCAGAGTCTTGTGGTCATTTATATTGCAGAAAGAATTTTTTAATATGTGTCATTTCACCATCAACTAGTTCAACTAATGGTCCATTGGCCAGAGGAAATAACTTTTTGATCAGTGAAAGGTTAGTTTGGAATGACAAATAACTAATCTCAGAAAGAAGATATAAAAATTGACCCCAGTAGGTATTATCTGGCCTGAGTGAGTGTAAATGTGTTTATGGGCCCAGGTGAGTATATGGTATTAGAGTATCTGGGGCTGGTTTACTGCTGGATCACCACGCCTCTTGCCATAATGACAGGAATAAATTACCTTCGCGGAGCCCTGCTTGTAAAATGTCGCTTCTATCACTACAGTAGAGGGAAGAAGGGGGCAAGGATTGAAAAACTCAGAAGTGGGAGAGTAGGGCCCAGTTCCTCATTCTGAGTAGCCCGGGAATACTAGTGGAGTGTTTCCACACCTGGAATTATTGATCCTCCAAAGGGATCGTTACTTCTATGGCGTGTACATGCAGTCATATTCAGAATTATACCACAAAACGTGAGGAACTGTTATGGTAATTAGTCTTTTCTCATCTGATTCATGCAGTAATTCCTCATTTTTTGGACATTTACCACAAACACATTTCACCAGGTGTGTGTTCTTGAAATGCCGGGGGGAGGGGGGAACGCAAAGGACGTCAGAACTGCGGTTTTCCGGTTATTTTGTAATGGTAATTCAGCCAACTCAGAATGACAGCCCTTGTGTAAATGAGAAATAGCTGCAAATAATCAGGCCCTTCCTGCCACTGCATTTAAAAACATATATATCCCGGAGAGTAGCCAATATGCCAACTTGTAATTTTCAAACTTTCTTGGTAACATCCAGACACAAAACTGCGGTATTGTTGCTGAATTCAATTGTTTTTCTGTCAGGATTTCAAATCCTACAGTAGAACATTGAATTTTATAAGTAGGCAAACGTTACATTGATGGTCAGCAGGCGGAAGAAGTACAGACTCCAGGTGGGTTCAGGTAATCTTTATTCACCGTCTCCACTGCTCCACTCCTATCACAGCCTCAAGGTGCCTCCACACCAACATTCTAAAGTAGCCTTCAGAACCCCACAGTGGGAACATTCTATTTACCAGAGGAGAGGAGGGGGAAAGGAAGGTACCACGTGGGAGGAATGAAATTACAACACCCTTTCCCCCCATAGGGAAACAAAAGTGAGAGGAAAAAGAAAAGAAGAGGAGCACAGAATGGACGGAGGTACGGGTTGGAAGGAGAAGGAGAAGAATGGATGAAAGCCAAAGAGATGATTGACATAACCAACCAAGTGTTCATGACATGGTCTTTATACCAGAACGGAATTTTGGATTATCGGCGAGTAGTGATCTCTCTGCTAATGGGGCTAGACGCTCCCTCTAGTAGAACTCTCTCTGGAGGACAATAGACGAGGGTCATGTCGAACCAGTCTGTCCAACATTCTAAGGTAGCCTTCAGAACCCCACAGTGGGAACATTCTATTTAACAGTGGAGAGGAGGGGGGAAGGAAGGTACCAAGTGTGAGGAATGAAATTACAACAGCAAACAGCACAATTATTTGACTCTTTGGATATTGAATTGCCGGGAGGGATGCTGCAGAGAGAAAAGTGTTTCATTAAATAGAAATGTTAGTAAAAGAGTTTCTGGTAGAATCACATTGGTATGCCCTGCAGCAGGTAACAAATTGTTTTCAAAAGGGCACGCAAACTACTTAAAATTAAATATCTAAGTAAGTTCACGAACGACTGTATTTCATGTTAAATGGACAAATGACTCAATAAAAGAATTTTGCTTTAGAATGTTTTTTATTTTTTATTTTATCGCAGTATTAAATCTGATATAAAAAACAGAAACAAATAACTTTGTTTTTCAATCTCGAAGTGATAGGATTGCCCACAAGTAATAGGCGGGACTGCAGGTGATCTCATCTGGGTGAAGGATGATTAAGAGGGCTGTGTGCTGACAGGTCCTTCGAGGAATGGACCTGTTAAACAAAAGCTTTAACTGCGCATCAGCATGTTAAGTTCGCTGAAAGAGCACTCATAAAAACATTTTTCCTTATGGAAACTAATAGGAGAGGCTCAGATAGATATGATCAGCCGGTATTTGTGTTAAATCTTATCTCCTATTGCCATCTAGTGGTTACTTGGCAGGATGACACATTAAAAGGCCTGTGCGAGCGAGCATTCACTCAATAGGCCTTCTTTAAAAGCTAAATAAGGCGTAAAACAGAATCGCTCGTATTTTAGTGCTTGTAAATAAATCACAAATCAGATGGTAAGTGATTTGTGACCACACAAATGGTAACTACGAAGTACAACATTTGTAAAAACAGCTCTGCATAATGAATACATAAAGAATCCGAAAATTATGAGAGAAAAGTTTGATCACCAAGATACCCGCATGGTGTACAAATGTATTTTGTCATAGCAAACAAACCCTGCGATTCACAAAATCCCGTTTTCAACCACAAAATGAGTTTTCTTTATGTGCTAAAGCCATTTTACGAGTCGTGAAATTATTTCTGAGTCGTAAAAGGACTTTTTGCAATCTTTTCTGAGTCACAAATAGGAGTGTACATGAAAGGGACGTTCCCTCCAATTCCCGATTCAGATAGGAATATATCAATGGTTTACAACTGCAATTGTGGTCGTAAACCATTAACTAGTTACTGACCCCTATGTTGGGTTGGTAACTGATCCGCAAAGGGGTCCTATTAGAACCTATTCCCCCTTCCAGATTTTTGTTGACAGCTTCGAAGGAAGTATTCTGTGGTCCAACGACGAGACGTTTTTCAAAATGTAAAAACTTTTAATTTAAAAGTACCATTGATTCCATTAAGGATCTCGCCCCAGCTCCTTTAAAAAGAAAATTCATTCTAGTAAGCTCAAAAATGGAGAGATTCTGGATTGGGCGATTTGGGCTCTTTTTTTCTAAGCCGGAAACTTATCACCTGGCAAGAGGTCCAGGACAGGTCTAGTCATCAATTAAAGACGGGGTTTTTGGAATATTTGCAGATTGTAAATGTAATAAATAAATACAGTCTTTCGGAATGCGGGCCACCATCCTCTCTGGCTAATGCCCTTTATAAAGCGAAATTAAAAGGAGTGGGGAACTGGTATACTTTATTGAGTAAGGGCGAAGACTCGTCTTTGGTTGAAGGTATCTTGGCCAAAATAACTTATGAAACTAACTGCTCCTTTTCGAGGCAGAAATGGGAGCAGATCGCCCAGTTAGGAGGCAAGGCCCTTAGAGCTGCCAATTTCAAAAGGATGTCGTTTTTATCCCGTTGGCTGGCCTATTTTACTCCAAAAGCTTTAAATAAACGCTTTCCGGGAGTCGAAAATAAATGCTTCCGATGCCAACTTCGAGAGGGGGGCGATTGGCTTCACATTTTTTTTACTTGCCCCAAACTCGAAATATTTTGGCGTAATTTTTTTTAGCAATAAGTCAGGCCATCGACAAGACGCTTGATCCTGCAGCTGAGGTTGTTTTATTTGGTATCTCAACAAAAAGATCTGACTTGTCCAAAGCCGAAGAATTTTATACGGCGATCTGTTCTTTAGTAGCCCGCTCCTTAATCCTTCAAAATTGGAGATCAGAGGAGATTCCTTCTTATCTAAAATGGGTGAATAAAATGAAAAGGGCAAAAAAGTTTGAAGAGGCCTACGCCAAAAGAGTTGGGGCAATGAATACGTTTACTAGGAACTGGAATTTTTTTTTGTAGTGATCAATTAATGTCCGGCACTTAGCACTTTAGCATAGGACACTTTATTTATATAAGAAGTCCAGGATTGGTAAATATGTTCATCTCTTCTGGGTTGGCAAAGGGAAACGATAAGAACTATAATGTAGGGTTGTCTATATATTTCATGTTTAAGTATTTTGCACCATTTGTATCCTTCTGGAATTGTGATTTTAGAAACGACTTTATGTTGCACTTTTTGTACCGGTTTCCTGCTCTGTATTAACCATACCAGCTAAATGCTATTAATTAATTAAGGATTTTATTGATCTTGTTTGACGTTTCCATAAGTTTTTCTATCCCTGATCATTGATTGATTATTGTATAATGTTTTTATGCCCATCCTAGCTGCTCAATAAAAAAATAAATAAATAAATAAATAAATAAATAAATAAATAAAAAGAAAGTTTTATGTTTGGAATGCAATCCTAGGGATGGTGGTCTGCTGTCCCTTGCTGACCACCATCCATGTGATGGCAGCCAATCACAGTGGGTCACAAATTGGGACATGCCTAATGGATATTAACTAGGAAGTCATTCTGTGAACTCCTGTGATTCTGTATTTTGTGACCGGGCTTATCAATAAATAGTCCTGCTTGCAAAATACTAGTTCACATGCAAAATCTCGATTTGCAATGGGCAATCAGTTTTTGCAAATGAAGTATTAGTACGACTGGTATTTGATCTGTGCTAGTTGTTGATGGTGGGAGCATCACCACTTATTTTTGGGGACCAGCACTTATTTTTCAGCATCAGACATTTACAGAGAACAAGTAAGTGAAAACTACACAGGAAAGATGGAGAAAGAGAAAGACGGAAAAGCCATAACAAAGGAAGAAAGCAGGAAACTGCAAGAATGAAATGAAGGGGCAGGGAGCGTCTGTTAATGGATTATAGAGGCCTGATGTGGACTATGCAGCCTTGGTATTCTGTGCACACACATTTAATTCAACTGGCCGCATGTTTGAGAGCAGTGCTTTTGGGCACCGGCACTCTCTCATTTACAAATTAAGCACTGAAGAGCCCCACATACTGATTCTCAAATAGGGACTCCCTAAATGTATTATGTATGAAGCACTAGCAAATAGCAAACAGCAGCACCGGCATAGCACATCACCATCAAGTGCAAGAGGAGATCTGGAATGCAAAAAAACTGTTCAAAATGACAGCCCCATAACTAGGGCTCCCGGTTTTATGGTATTTTTTTTTGTCATTTCCGTCTGTAATTATCTATATTTATTATGGGTTTTGTGAAGAAAATAAAGCTGAAACTGGTATATTTCCACATTTATTTAACCAATAAATACACAGTCATGCTTGAATGCCTGCCAGGTTTCAGGGATATGAATATGTGCAAAAGATAAATCAATGCACCTATATGAAAATATGCACATTTCAGTATCAGCCTTGTGCATGTCTACTAATTTTTAAGCCTCTTTACAAAAATTCCTTTCTTTTTTAACCCCCTTACCTTTCAATCCACACAGAGTTTGGCCTGGCAGTCATTGCAAAGTGTATTTAGACTCACTCAAAAATCACCCAATTTCCATTTTTATTAACATTCAAAATAAATACAGACAAGAAAATAAATGCTTTTCTGCCTGTATTTATCTGTAAAGAATCAGAAAAAATGGAAAACAGAGAGTCTTACTTATAACTCATAGTTATAGGGTTAACCTTTAGAGTTTTATTCAGTGAATATCTTGGGTCTTTTAACATAAAGTAATATTTTATTACCAAACCTTATTATACCAACCCCAAGCCAAGCCCTGTGCCCACACCCCACAGGTGGCTAACCCCACACTGCACACAGCCTTTGGCCATGCACACCACGAAGCAGTTTTATATAGCAGAAAAACTGGCCAAAGGCATTAGTGTTCTTTACATGAGCTAACAACATGGGTTATGCATTTCCCAAGGAACTGCATAACCCTTTTTGTTACCCAGTTACTAATTGGAGCATGTATGCTGGACCTTCATGTGCTCCTTGTCCCTCCTTTATATATAGTGCTTTACCTGAGCACAGATTGTATTACATATGGTCAGATTCAATTTTATTGTAAACATAAGAGATTAACAGCCAGATGTAGGAAGCCAATTTGGGCCCGCAAACGCTTAAATTCACAGAATGTCAGCGTTTGGAATCGCAAATTAGCAGTGTGCAATGTAGCACCTCGCAAAATAAGAAATCGCATAATTTGCGATTCCCTATTTTGCAATTGCATTTAAGGAATCCCAAATTGCGATTCCTAAAAAGCAATGCAAGTAGCACAAATGAAAGTGCAATTTAGCCTTAAGGAATTGCAAATTACCACCAACTTCAAGTTGGTGGTAATTAGCGATTTTCTTTAAAAAAAAGCACTTTTTTGCTTTTTTAAAAGTGCCATGTGGCACACATTCATGCCCTTAGGGCATGTATGTGCGCCACATGTGCACACATTCACATTTCAGGGGTGCAACAGGGTGTCCCTCATGAACCCTTGCACCCTTGAAATTGCACACGCAATTTGCGAGTACCTATTGGGTACTCGCAAATTGCGTGCGCAATTCCCATTCATTCCTATGGGCCTCTAGGCTCATAGGAATGAATGGGAAGGTATTCCTTGATTGCGAATCGCAATTTGCGATTCACAATTAAGGAATATTAAGGAATCGCAAAAAATATTGCGATTCCTACCTACATGGCATTTTGCGAGTCCTTAATAGCGATTCCCTAAAAATCGCTATTAAGGAATCACAAAAATGCATTTACCTACATCTGGCCCTCAGTGATTTGCTCAGTGCCAACACCGAAACTCATACCTGGCTCCCCAGATCCGAAGTTGTCACTTCTGGCCGTAAGGCGACATTCATATTTCTCAATATATGTTTGAAAGTCCTACACAAGTGGGATGACCGTTTATGATTACATATAGGGAGCACATTCTCTGTTGAAATTACTTTGTGAAGTAAAAACATAGCAACAAAAAATACAGGAAGGTTCACCCGGAGTCTTACTTGGGATTACTTGCAAGGGTTTGTTTTAAAACAGGACTTATGGACATAGTTCAGAACCTTTGCACCAGAGGTGCTGGAAAAATTCTCGTAGTGGGGTTTCTGACATCAATATTACTTCATTAAAGTCAAATGGATTGGGAAATATCCTAGCTTCACACAAAGTGTAGCAAATGTATTCCACAGTTAAGTGGTAAGGGTGTAGTATGTAGCTGTTGGTGCATTTTGGAGCACACTGTTGCAAATATATTATGAAAGAATCGTGCAGAAGCACACTGTCATTTACATCCAGGACATTTTCCATTAAAATGGCCACAAAATTTATTTGCACAGGCATTCAGTTTTACTGATAAAACTACATCACACTCAAATGATAATGTTTGGAAATTGGGTTTCAGTGAATATTTATCATTTATACATCAAACTGTCTTGATTTGTTTTGATACTATTTAAATCTTTGTTTCCATCCCAACTCAGAAATACAAAAATAATTCTTCGTTTTTGCTTCCTGACATGCTGATATATTCTGAAATGATGTGTAAAGGTCATTTACAGATATTTTGATTGTGTGGTGTGTTACAAAACAATTACATCCTACAGCTTTTCATTTCACACTCAATGTACCCCAGCAAAATTGTCGCATAGTTCACTTTAAAACTTCTCTCACTTTGTAGTCAAGTCAAGAGATACTTTATTTCGAATTTAGTATATAAATTCATAAAAAGTCACATACATACAAAATAAAAAATCACAGACCAGTTAAAAAGAAGTAAAGTACCATTGACAGTTTAGCAATCCATATCCGCTCTTGATTTCATAGTAGATTTTAAAAAACGGACAATAAAATATATACAGTCCATATGCAATAATTGTAAGAACATTAAAGCAGGTTTAACCTGGGTAAACTTCATTTTCTTCAGCATTGGTGTCAGGTAAGTTTTCCTTGGGACAGAGTAAAAGTTGCAAAAAAACATAAAATGTGTTAAGTTTTGTGGAGACTGCCCATCACACCCACATACCGGTGACATCTGTCCCCGGTGACTCATTTTAGGTCTAGCCAATAGGAGATGAAATGTGTTGCATCTAAATCTAGTTAATAAAAATTTTTCATGGGTTGTGAGAGTAGTCAGTAGGTAGGGTTCAGCAGTATGGGTGGTTATTAGGGCTATATGTGATCGGACACTGGGTTTAGTAAGCTCAATCTCTTCCCTTCCCTGTGTCCTATAATTCAAAAAGAGGGATTTGAAAATTTGAATATCTTTTTTGTGGATCTCTTCAGGTTTGGAAAACAAGGAACCCCTTCCTATTGATTCGAATCCCTGTTTGATATAAGAAAACCACGGGATCCGTGCCTTGTTCTCCAGAGCCAGACAATCCCTAAGTATTTCATGGGTCAAGGGTATGTCTTGGTTAAGCCAACATTGAAGCCAGAAGGTCATGGGACTCATTGCTAACTGGTCAGCTATATAAGGTACACCAAGTTCTTCGTGGACCACCAAGTTAGAAGTACTTGATGGAACACATAAGAGTCTTTTTAAGAACTTGTTTTCCTCGACCTGTAAGGGGTTTATCTCAGCACGTCCCCATAACTCGCTACCATAGGTAGCTATGGCAACGCTTTTTGCTCTATATACATTAAGCATGGCCCCTGTTGGTTTCTTCCCTATTTTGGAGGCAAAGTTAAAGATTGCTGCATTTGCCCGCACCATCTCCCCCCTTTTTTTGTGTATGACGGCATTCCACTTTAATTTGTCGTCGAATAATACTCCCAAATAAGAGAAAACCCTAGTATTGGGTATTAAATCTCCCCCTATTTTAAAAATAAAGGTCCTCCCTGGTCGTTTGCCCAAGCTCATGATATAGGACTTTGTACTGTTTATTTTCAGGTCTAGCTTGGTCATAAACCCATGGAAGGAATTTAGTAGGGTCTGGAGCCCATTTTCAGTTCTAGACAAAAGTACAGCATCATCCGCGTACAGCAGGACAGGGATACCCCTTCCCGCTGCACGCGGAAAATCTGCACCAGTCTCTACCAGGGTCCTCTCAAGATCGTTGATATAGAAGTTAAATAAAAATGGAGCCATAATACAACCCTGCCTAACACCTTTCCTGATGGGAAAGTCAGATGTAACTTTTAAATCCTTCCCGTACCTGACATTTGCTCGTGTTGAAGAGTGCAGATCCCGTAAAAAGTTGATCAGCCCCACGTCAACCCCTCTCGCCTCCATGGCCACCCAAAGCTTTGATCTATTGACACAATCAAAAGCTGATGAGAGGTCCATGAAGGCGAGATGGAGCGAACCAGTTTTCACCACAGTGTATTTATTGAGTAATAGGTACAGGTTAAGACACTGTGTAGTGGTTGAGCGTCCTGCGTGGAAACCGTACTGGCAGTCTGTTAAGATCTTGTTTTCAACTGCCCAATCTTTCAGCCTGGTTAGAATGGCACGCCCCATTACCTTCACGACCGAGTCTATAAGTGATATTGGTCTATAGCAGCTCGTGTCGTTTCTATCCCCTTTTTTAAATACCGGCACTATGGTGGATAATGCCCAGCTACTTAAACAGCCTTCTGTGGCTGCCGCATTAAATACCGGGCAAAGAATAGTTGCCCAAAAATGGGGATCTGATTTATATAGGTCTGGGGGAATCCCATCAGGCCCTGGAGATTTATTACTGGTCAGGCCCATTATTCCATCCAAAATCTCCGATTCAGTGAATGTTATGGCAGGCGTGGCTCTACAGCTCACTCTACTATCATTAGGATCAATCGAGCAGTCAAACATTGTTTTGAAATGATTGATCCAGTCACTTTCTCCAATGTGAGCCACCAGTCCATCACCTCCCACTTGTTGAAATAAGGGACCATTTACAATCTTCCAGAATCTTGTACTGTCTTTTAATTTGCTGCTATCTATTAATTCTTCCCAGGCCTCTTCTTTTAATGACGATTTACGTAACGCTAGGGTATCCCTGTACGACTTCCTCAAATTGCGTACCGCTACAGGGTCTCTGGGCTTTTTTGTAAGTGCTTCTTTTAGTAGTCTAGCAGCTTTTGAGCAGTTTTTATCAAACCATTTGGGGCCATAGTTACCATTTTGACCAGAGTTTGTTAACAGTAGTTCAGATACTTTTGTGGATAAACTGCCAAAAGCATCAAGGATAGATCTTGCCGTTGTTCCTACGGTTTTACAGGTGTCAATTTCTTCCAGACAATGAATCTTTACGTTTTCGTTAAAAATGCTGGGCAATATTTGGGTCCACTTTAACCTCCTTTTCCCATCAGTGGGTCTTAATACTCCTATGGTTGATTTAGAGCCTATAGAATCAAACAATATACCACCAAGGTAAACCGACAACGGATTATGGTCGCTAAATTCATTAATTAAGATAGTAAAATCCCCTAAATGGGGAGTTAAGGCAGATGAAATTAAAATATAATCAATAAAAGTACCAGTCCCTTTGCCTATAAAGGTAGGAGTGGTATACAGTGTGGACGGGCTCATGTGAGACATAACTGACCCCATATCAAATTCACACAGCAAGTCATTTAATTCATCACCGTGTGTTGTGTGCTCAAAGTGAAAACCAGATATTAGTGGGCAGCCTAAATTTGCTAGACAAGTGATAGAGGGATTCCCACATGGGTGAATATTGAAGTCCCCTGTGATAATCAGATTATGTAGGATATTGGCCATGTATTTTCTTATAAATGTGGCCAGGGACTTGATATTTCCTCCTTCTTCTACTGTAGAAGGGGAATTGTAAAAATGTATTATCCCCCACTCTGCGTGTCCCTTCCTTAGAGTAATTGCTAGGATTCCGGGATAAGGATGAGTAATCATACGCACCTCGCATTTAATGTCTAATAAGACATATGTCACGAGACCTCCCTTGGGCCTGCCACTGGCCGAAGGAGAGGCCGAAACAAAAAAGGTCTGATAACCATCTAGATAGTAATTATTATCCATATCCCATGTTTCCTGCAAGTTAATGATCCTATACTGGGTAACAAACACAATCCAGCGAGGATCGTTACTCTTCCTGGCCAGCCCAGCAATATTCCAGGATAGAATGTTCTTTTTATGGGCCGAAAAATTATCAGTTACATTTTCTCTACTTTGTGCCTGTATAGGAATTTGGGAATCTATTTTGTCTGGAGCCTGAGAAGTTAGTCAATCACACTCCTTGATGTCTGATAGAGGCTGAAATCTATTCCTTATCTCTAATCCTTGAGGAAGAGGGGGGTTAATCCTGTTCCTCAAATGTGGAAGTCGATTATTTGATTGGCCAAAAAAATTCTGTCTTGTGATGTCCCTTAATTGTGTAGAATCTTTCCTATTATTATCAAGTCTGTGTGACCACGGTTCCTGAGGATAGAAGTATCTAAGGGACAAAATCTCTATGTTAGAGCCGGAACCCGGACAGCCCATTTGAAATTCCTGTAGGATTTTTTTGGCGGTATGTGGGTTATCGAAATTCACAACAATACAATCACCGTCCTAAGATTTAGTCCTTTTGCCTATCCATTTAATTCTACGGGCCATAATTATGAATCTATTAACATCCTGCCCCCTATATATATTGTTACTAAACCATTGATTCAGTTTGTTTTTAAGTTGATCAAAGTCTTCTGTGACCCCTTCCTTCAGCTGGGGGACATTACCTAGGATCACAGTATAAGGTTCACTTTAAAACTTCTCTCACTTTGTAGTCATAAGCAGCAATTTGTCAGAAGACATAGCTTGACATTTAACCCCCATCTTTGAAGTACAACAAATTTGACAAGATAAATACAAAAGGTAAAGCATCTATATTTATTGCTCATTTGAGATCCACCAGAAATTGGCTGGCAACCCAACAGTGGGTCACGTCCCCAGTTTGGGAAATGCCGCAGTACACCTCCATAGTCTTTTTTCTTTCAAGAGAATATAACTTTTTTCCTGTCAGATTAACCTCTTTATACCACTATCATCACCACTTATCAGTAGCTGCCCATTCTCCAAACCTATATTTTGCTCAATACATTCTCTTCATTTGACATAATTCTACTGAACCTTGAATGTCCACTCTCTGTCAGGATTTATGGGACCTAGAGCGCCTACCCAAGTAATAGACTACAATTCCCATGAGACATGCGGATGAGGAGGAGTCAGCGTCCTTAAGACGACGCTGCACGCACACAGGAGCGTGCGTAATTCTGAAGTTTGGATTCGTTTTGGCGGCGGGAGACATGGTGAAAGAAGACCCGCATTTCACTAGCTCGGCTGAGCTAGATTGCAAGTCCCGTGGAATAGTGGAGTTAGGGCGCCTCCGCAATGGAAGGGTAAGTGTTGGCATCCTGTTCACTCGTGTGAAGTTTCCATTTGACGGCATTTGTACCGGAAGGTGAATGCGCGTCACTTTCAGCAGAAGGGGCAGTGGTTATGATACCGCAGATTGATTCTCCTTCAACTTGTTTTCTTTTGCCACAACAAAGACTGTGTATTTGTTTCTGGGCATCGCGGTGTGGAAAGCGCCGTTATAATTATTAGGGAAGAGCGACAATTGGCTGGAGCACGTTTTATATAACGCAAGGGCAATTTTCTTTTTGGCGCAATCATTGGACTTCAATGTGAAAACCAGCGCTATATAATTTGTTCGGATTTCACAAATAACCAAGACTGGCTTTGATGTTTATGTTGAAGGATGCTCACAAGCAGAAAAAGAGCAGGCAATTAGAAACAGGAAATTGGAGTGGGTTTGAGGGACACACACAAACGGGCTGTGTAGGAGGGTAGGAGAGAGTGGAAGTGTTAACTGTGTGCTCTGTCTTATAGGAATATTCATCAGAACAGGATTGGATGTTCTTATTTGGAGAAGTGAAAGTGAGGTAATTCAGTTTTCCGATCCCGTTCGTATTTAGCCACCATTTTGTGTCCCGCCGCCATTTTGTGTTGCCCTCACTCAGGCAGCACGGAGAACGAGGTGTTGTTTTCCCTCTTCCTACTGCAAAGTGTCAAATAACCTCCTGCCTCTGTTTAGAGCTGGTGTCAGGGTCTGGCCGACTCCACTAATCCTCGTCTGGTTTGACTGATCCCTGTCTCGACTATCTGTTGGTTCGCACCATTATTTCCTGACTTTATCTTATCCTCTGGCCTTCGCTATTCTTTACTCGTATTCTCTCATTTCACAACTGTCCTCCGGGGCATACAAATGTGTCCTGCCACCTGCAAGTCGAATTATAAACACTAACACTGATTAACTTGTGGGGAAGGGTGACAAACACAGTTGGGAGAGAGGCTTATTTGAGTTACTTAATATCTTTTTTTCACATTCTTCTCATTGGTTAACCCTGTATGCATTGGGAGTGTTCTTTGTGAATATGTGTGTTATAAAAGATTGTGCGCCACGAAGTAAAGTGGCAGTCTCCTAAGAACATACCGAGTGTACTTCTGGGACAACTGTACTTAGCTGCAGCTAATAAATCTTATCTTCTACGCCTAACGGAGTGTCACGTGTCTCTGTTCGACAAAGCAGGTGAACTCAGGAGATTAAGGCATACCCTACGCCGCCAGGCCCATAAGGTCCAGGTTCTTTAATTGGTGCCCAATGTGGGGCCGCTTCAGAGGTAGCAGTTCTGCCCGAGGATCGTGAGGAGCCCGACAAGAAAATTCTGGAGGAATCGCGAACCACGTCAAGCGACCCCTGTATGTCGAAGTGGTCCGAAGGTCTTTTGCAGCGCGGTTTCTCCTTTCTGATGGCTGCTGACGACTGCTGCTCTGACTGCCGCCCTGCTTTGGTCCTTTTGATGATGTTTGGTATCGTGAGACATTAGACGGACCTCTGTTGGCATAAGAAGACACTTAGTTAAGTATTGGTGGGTAGCTCCCACTATTTTGTTTTGATTTGGGTCTTTGATTCGGCTATTGCAAAAGCCGAAGCCGAGGGGTGAGTACGTTTGTACTGTAATATTTGATTTAACCCCTTGATGTTTGTGAACAGTCCAGTGAAATAACGATGTCTGGTCTGAGTAAGTTTAGGAAGTTATGTTGCCTTGGTTGTAATAGGGATTCCCGGCTGGAGGACTCTTGTCCGATTCCTCCGGTTGGAACTCCCACCTATGAGCTTTATTCAAAGCCCCATTGCCTTTAATAAGGCATGGATCCGATACACGAAGAACGATGGCGTTCTACAGTGGCCACAGAATGGCAGTTTTGAGCCTGACATATTAGACAATTTGCAAGCGATATTGGCCGGCAATGTATGACTCTTTCCGCCTCTGGCGTAAGGAAGCCAAACAGAAAGAAATTAAGCAGGCAAAACGAGATAAGAAAGCACAAAATATGACGATTATACAGGCTGCCCAGCAGTTTAAAGATAATGAGATTGATAATGCAATGGAAATTTCAGAGAGACAGCATCGTATGGCAATAGATAGATGCTATCCGGTGTTGCCTAATTCCCCTTCTGATAAAAGTAAGGATCTGGAGGAAGACCCTTTGATGTCTCACCTATTGAGATTGCCTCCACCCTATGTACAAGGTGCTAATGCACCTCCGTTGTTCCAACCTGTTCAGTTGCCTGTTGTCCCCCAACCTGTTCCAGTTCTTCCACATTTGCCCCTTCCGGTATTGCCACTCCCACCTCCTGTGCCACGATTCCTTTGTCTCCATCTCCTGAACATCAATCTCCTTTGCCTTCGGCTCCCCTTATAACTGCCAGTTCCTCTCCTGTATCGCCTAATACCTTGTCCCCTGTCCTTATGTCTAATTCTCCTACTGTGCGCAAACGAATAACAGATACTGTCTCTGGTTTTTTGTCCCCTTTCTTTGGGACTCTGAACAGATCTCCGGCTTTTTCTCGAAGACAGTCTCGTAGTCAACTTCCAGGTTCCGACAAACGGGTGGCGTTGGACTCTCTCGCTCGCAAATGGATCGAGAAGGGTCCCCATTATAGTGTGAAAGATATCATGATCACCTTTCATCAGTGGGATGCGCCCACGCAGAGATATGTATTTAATGTTATGTGTGACACTCTTGCTAAAGGATGGGAGGATATGGATTTGGGTTTACTTCCCCAGGGCCTGTTGGATGTTCAGGCTAATTTCGATAAAGGACTCATTGTGGGTTCTAAGGTTGAGGACGCCGTAAGGACACTTGTTACTTTTAGGTCCTTATTTTCTTCACAAACTTTTCTTGAATCAGATCCTGCTGTTTGGCAGACATTGAAACATTACCCAATGAGAGAGGTTCCTCCGATATGGAGGGAAGAGGTTGCGCAAGCAGGTAATAATCCAGCTATTCCTGCTCACTTCCAGCGTATATGGGTACATGTCCCCTGGAAGAGATCTGATGTTTTGGCCCTCAAACAATCTTCACCGGATCCTTGTAAAAACCCTGCTGGTTACTATAAAGAATTGTCCCAGACTGTTGATGCCTGTATTATGAATTTAGCCGATATTGACATGTTGATGGGAAATGTAGTCCCACAAGCGTTATGGGCTCGGATTCGTAGGGAGGATCACGTTCAAGAATTGGGTGGTACATGGGCTGCTATAACTGCCTCGGATAGAGCACAAGTGGGTGGTGCTAAGCCTGATGTTTTGATCACAGAACTCCCTGGTAGGATTATTACTTTAATGAAAACAATGATGCCCGCCTTACGAGTTAATTGGGATAAATTAGCTGCGTGTAGACAGAAGAAAGATGAGAGTGTCTCCGATTTCTTCACTCGTTTTGAGGAGACGTTTATTGATCACAGTGGTCAGGATATGACTACGGAGGGTGGACAGCGATTATTTGTAGATAAATTTGTATTTAATTTGCGCCCCGAGTTGTCACATAAATTAAAAGACTCTGAAAGTTCATGGGCTGTTTCTTCTTCTGCTCAGATATTGGCTACTGCTCAATATTACGAAAACAAGGACAAAGAGAAAAAAGATAAGCAAGAGAAAAAGACTAAAGAATTAAAAACGAAGGTTCTTCTGCAACAGCTTATCCTCCTCGCTCTGCTCAGCGCCAGTTTCAACAGCCTCCCCAGTTTCAGAGAGTGTTTCAAAAGCCTGAGTCCTATATTCTGCGGCCTTTGTTAGGTCCTTACCAATGCGCCTATTGTAGGGAGGAAGGTCATTTTAAGAATGGCTGACCGGTTTTATTACAGCGTAATGGAGGACTATCTACTCCATGAGGTGGTGGTGGTTCCCAGTTAGCGCCCAGGGGTAGAGGTCGAGGTGTGTCGCCCCAGACACAGCGTTCCCTTCCACCTCCACATTCTATGAACTACTTTGATCAGCAAAATACTCAGTCTACACAGTATTACAATGATGATTACTATGTTGAAGGTAAGAATGACGGTCTTCACGCTAACTAGGACAGCCATAGACAAAGTGAGGGAGTTGTATCGATTCCAGTAGATCAGAATGGGCCTTATGTTAATGTCACTACAATGGGTGTTTCAGAGCCATTTCTTTTAGATACTGGTGCGATGAGAAGTTCTATTATTCACTCCAAACTCCCTGGGGCACCTTTGTCTGGCCTAACAAACGTATCCGTAGGATTTTCTGGCACCCCAGTTCATAGCCCGGTCTCTTGTCCTCTGCCTATTTCAATTGGTTCTTATGATTTGGAAGCTCCGCTTCTTTTAACGACCGGTTGCGGCGAAAATCTGTGGGTTTGGATTTATTGAAAAGATTGCATGCAACAATATATTGTTCTCCTTCTGGTGTACATCTGGCTTTGGGGCAGAAACTGACTTCTCCAATGTATTTGTCTAAAGATCAATTTCCACCTGAATTGCTCTCTCTCCCCGCAACACTTTGGGCTACGGGTCCAAATGATGTTGGTTGTCTTGAGATCCCACCCTATGTCGTTACCCTCAAGCCCAATGCTAAATTGCCATGCATCCCTCAATACAAAATTTCCAATGATGGTGAAAGAGCGCTTTTTGCTATTATTTATGATTTGGTTCAGAAGGGTGTGGTTGAGGAGACGAGGGGAAATGTATGCAATAGTCCTGTTCTCCCGGTTCTTAAACGCACTGATCCTTCTCAGCCTCCTGTTCATCGCTTTATTATTGATCTCCGGGAGGTTAATAAAATTGTTGTACCACAGTTTCCTGCTGTTCCAGATATCACTGCCCTGTTAACTATGATATCTGCCTCGGCAGTTTGGTTTTCTGTTATTGATCTGAAAAATGCTTTCTTCAGCATCCCCATTGCTGAAGAGAGTAGGGATATTTTTGGCTTCTCTTTAGGAGGCCGAAGTTTCCGGTTCAAGCGCGCACCCCAAGGCTATTGTGAAAGTCCCTCCATCTATAGCCAAGCTCTGAAGTGCCAGCTTGATGCTTTTCCTTTGCCGCCAGGTGCTACCCTTATTCAGTATGTGGATGATTTATTGATTGCTGCTGATTCAGAGGATATTTGCAAGAACGTGACTATTGCACTATTGCGTCACTTGTCTGACCTTCACCATAAGGTTTCACCTTCTAAATTACAATATGCCCGCCAAGAGGTTACCTATTTAGGTCATCTCTTGTCGAAGGAGGGAAGGTGACTGACCCCAGAACGTATTCAAGCAATTGCACAAATGTCTGTGCCATCCACACAGAGAGAAGTGCGTGCCTTTCTGGGCATTACCTCTTATTGTAAACAGTGGATTCCAAATTGTTCTTTGTTGGCTAAACCTTTGTTGGCACTCACTTTGAAAGACACACCCCAACCCCTTCCTTGGACTGAAAAATGTCAGAAGAGTTTTTCTGATTTACGTGCTGCTCTGTGCTCTGCTCCTGTATTGGGTACTCCAGATTACAGTAAGCCCTTCATGCTCTATGTCCATGAAAGAGAGGGTTGTGCGTTGTCAGTCTTAACACAACGATTTGGAGACAAGCAGCGGCCATGTGCCTACTTTTCGGCTACATTAGATCCAGTAGCCAAGGCATTGCCTAGTTGTCTTAAAGCTACAGCAGCAGCAGCAATTTCTATTCGTCAGTCTGCTGGAGTGGTGCTAGATAACACTCTTATTGTTATGGTACCACATGCAGTGGATACCTTGCTAAATAGGACGAAAACGCAGCATCTTACAAGTGCTCGCTTGTCTGGGTATGAGCTGACGCTCTTGGCTAGTCATGTGCACATCAAACGATGTAACACTTTAAATCCAGCCACATTGTTACCTCTTCCAGAGGAGAAAGGTATTCAGGAACAACATGATTGTTTTCTCCGTACTGAGGAGGAGACAAAAGGTAGGATTGATTTGAAAGATACACCACTAATGGACCCGGATGGGATCCTATGGGTGGATGGTTCTTGTTTTAAACTCCCTAATGGTGAAACAACTTCAGCTTATGCTGTTACCACCTTGCATACAATCGTGGAGACAGCACGCATCAGACATAATTCAGCTCAGGCAGCTGAACTGATAGCTTTGACCAGAGCGTGTGTGTTATCTAAGGGGAAGAAAGTGAATGTATATACCGACAGCCAGTATGCGTTTGGTGTGGCACATAGTTTTGGTCGTTTGTGGAAGGAAAGAGGATTCTTTACCTCCCACGGTACTAAAATACAGCATTGTCAGTTGGTAACTGATCTTCTTGAGTCACTTGCTTTGCCTACCCAGATAGCAATCATAAAGTGTAGTGCGCATAAGAGGATTACTGATGATGTGGGTCGCGGGAATGCTTTTGCGGATGAGGTAGCGAAAGAAACAGCCAGAGATGCTATAAGTCGCATGTATGTTGCGGGCCCTGCAAATTGGGTCAAGGAAAAAGGAATGTGTGAGGATACAATAGAAAGTGTGAGATCGATTCAAGGAGAGGCTACAGAGAAAGAGTTGAGTAAGTGGAAAGAGAGTACAGGAATGTTAGACGCGAAGGGAAGTTGGATAGAATTGTCAGAACATCAGCGTTGGCTGTTACCAGATGCCTATGTACTGCCTGTAGTTGCTATGGCACATGGTCCAGCCCACATCAGTGCGAAAGGAATATGTAAGCTTCTGGCTCCAGTGTGGCTGAACGAAGGGATTCCAAAATGTGCAGATAATTTAGTGAAGCATTGTATTATTTGCTTGATCCAGGAAAGGGAACCCCAACTCCAGCAGGTCACTTTGCTCCCCCAACATGTCCTTTTGAGGTGTTGCAAATTGATTATATTCACATGGAACGATGCAACAATCTCAAATATGATTTGGTGGTGGTGTGTGCCTTCTCCAGATGGATAGAGGCCTACCCCCTGAAAGACAACACTGCTTTGTCCACTGCCAAAGTTCTTCTAAAAGAGTTCTTCCCTAGGTTTGGTTTGCCACGCATTGTCTGGAGTGACAATGGAAGTGAATTTGTGGGCCAAATTATGAAAAAGGTGTGTGCCGGTCTTGGTATCAGGCAGAAATTCCATGCGGCGAACCATCCCCAATCAGCGGGTTTGGTAGAGTGCTATAACGGCACTCTCAAACTTAAGCTTGCAAAGGTACAGGCTAGCACGGGACTTACCTGGCCCGATGCTTTACCTTTGACTCTCCTATCCACTAGAACAGCTGTACATTCTCGTTTGGGACTCAGCCCATACAAGGTTGTTTTTGGGCGCCCGGCTAATGTTTGGGGAGTCCCTCGCCCTAAAAAGTATTCAGACATACAGTATCCAATGCCAGTGGCGTCACTAGGGGGTGCGGGGGGTGCGGACCGCACCGGGTGACACCCTCACATGGGGTGACACCAATCTGGGTGGTTACGCTGTGTTGGCTGCAGTGCTGGCCAAACTTTCTCCACTCTATCAATAGACAGCTCTCTGCAGCGCAGCCTCGCCTTTGCTTTATAATCAGGAGGAACCCCTTAGCCGGGCCAAGAGATTATTATCCAATTAGGCTATAACGACGTGAGGGGACGTCGACGTTCGAAACACATCACTCACGTGGCTCCTACTAATCCTTCCGGGTTTCTTGCCCCCGCCTTGGGTCCTCGTGCTCTCAAGCCGCACGGTGCGTTATTTCCTTCAGGTAAGGCTCCTTCTTATAATTAAAGATGGCCATTTTAATCTATGGTTGATCGTTGCGCCTGTTCACTGCCTCCGTTGGTTCCGCCCTGCAGTATCCTCACGGTACAAGTTCCACACTGAAGGGGGGGGGCTGCAGCACTTCAGCGAGATCTCACCGCCCCCGTCCCACACGTAATTCCCAGTAAAAGCAGCTGCCCGCTGTCCCGTGGTGGAGCAGCTGCTGAGGATAAAAAACGCCAGCGGCTCCCTGTTAGCACTCCGGTCGGGTCCCTTGCTGGCAGGGAGGCTTTAATCCCCAAAGAAATACCCCCACGACGGACACAGGCCCGGTTCTAGACCCTGGCTCACCCAAACAGGAGCCTTGGCCCTCGCAGTGAGGACTTGAAGGCAGGCGCGCAGCTTCCCGGGCGCGCACACACACACAGTTTTAGAGATTATCGCAGCCGCCCCCCGAGTACTTCACAGGTCTTTAAAAGACCATTTACATGTTAACGAGGCTTTGTTTTTTTTTTCACCCCTTCATCTCCACATGGCAAAGGCGACAATGTTCTGCTGCGTGGATATTTCGTTTTCTATGCAGCGCAGGAGAAAATAAGTTTCTTTATTCCGATTCACCTTTCCTGACCCCTGCAGCGGCTTATCACATCAGGCTGTGACACAAAGTTTGACTAATGGAGTAGGTAAGAGAATGTGTTACTATTTAGTTTTTAAAAAAAATATGCACAGGCCCAGCAGAACACATACTTCGTGAGTGCTTCATTTAAACAGTTTTTATCATTATCATGGCCGATGCAGGACAACAGTAAGACAATACAAAATGCCCAGATAACGCTGGTGATTAATGATCCTGCTGGAGAGCAATCATTTGTCTGTTAGTTTTTAAATGCAGATGAACTGTATTTTATGTGGAAGCTCAGTGGATTACTGCCTTTGTCACAGAGATCCTTGTGTTACTTGCAGTTCAGAAGTTACAATCCTAACATAGGACAGTGACCAATGAACTGTCACCAAAGAGCTGCATACAAACATGAATGGTATACTTACAACTTCGCTTTCTATTTTTGTGATATAGTTAGAACTTCCCCAGTCTTTCATTATTCTAATGTTGCTAAAATGAGTATGTTTGGGCAGATATACATTTGTATCAGCAAACCTGACCCCCATGGAAATACTCTTTAAATCCTAAGGTTGTGTTTCCCGAGACCAAACCCTCTTAAAATATACTGCCCACCAGTATGGATGACATGTGATTCATACACCCTGTAATACTCATTGGCTTATGTGGCATTCCCTATAGACTGATTTACATACTTGTATGATTCATTGTCTGTATAATGTGTGCGTGGTGTAAAGTACTGACACACACTACACTGATATGAGCAGCGCTGTACAACAAATTAAATGCATATGAGAGAGGGGCTACGTAAAGATGAGAGGCACTGTTGAAGGGTGGCAGTGAGGGAATCCGAGGAGGAGGTCAATAGGGGAGGGGCTATGGAGCAATGAGGGACACTGTTGGAGGGTGGCAGTGAGGGAATCCGAGGAGGAGGTCAATAGGGGGAGGGGCTACAGAGAGATGAGGGGCACTGTTGGAGGGTGGCAGTGAGGGAATCGGAGGAGGAGGTCATAAGGGGGGGGCTATGGGGAGATGAGGGGCATTTGTGGCATGAGGCAGTGAGGGAATCAGAGGAGGAGGTCAATAGGGGGGCCATGGAGGGATGAGGGGCCCTGTTGGAAGGTGGTAGTAAAGGTATTTACGGAGAAAGAGGTTTTTAGTGCGGCGCTAAAAAAGACTTTCGCATCAGCGCTGAAGCCGGCCCTGTCATGGCCTTTCTGTTTTTGTTTATTTAATTAGCAGTCGGGTCGTTAGGGCAACTGTGGAACATACTTTAAAGTGCGTGCTAATTATATTTACCGCTATATTCAATGTTTTACGTTTGAAGGTGATTTTACTAATGTTTTTAGAGGGAAAAATGAAAGTGGAGCCCGATGGTGCCTGATATGGGGCTGGGGCCCAAGGTCAGCTGTGGGATAAGGTGCACTGGAGAGGAGTAGTGGATAATCAAGCCTGTAAGGGAGTGCGTTGCTGAGTCCGGGGTCAGGTGGAGGTAGTAATGAAGAGGGATTCTCACTGTAGGCTTGCAGAAAGGGAGCCTGAGAAGTGTCACTTGCCTGATACTCCCACCTCAGAAACCTCCTCTTCCCATCAAAGGGACATTACATGGAAAAAACACTTTTTGAGAGTGATAATATTTAGAAAGAGATTTGGAAAAGAGTGCGTTTTACTGGGCCTTGTAAGACTAAGAAGAGATAAAGGAGGGCCCTGAAGCAGGCCTGTCTAGACATATATGCAACAAATCGAGCCCGCAGTGGCCCACCCAAATGCACCCTTGGCCCACCCAAATAAAAATTCCTGGAGCCGGGCCTGCCACGACTGTAGGCACCCTATGAGGGTAAGAAAACACAAAGGATCTCACCTCTGGAGATCAGCCTGGCGGAAGGTCTGTATGCCGCCACGAGCACGTCGTTCCTGGGTGATTCCGAGTGAGCAGGACAGCTCCTGCACTGGAAATAAACTATTATAATATCAGTTTGGCTGTACTCTGTGAAGCCTGTGGGGAGATGATATGTGCAGGGGGGGACCAGGAGTGCATACATGCCAACATTTCAGAAGAGCAAAGTGGGAGTTTTTGGGAAAAAATCGGGAGAATGTGGCCTTGAATTGGGTTACTGTCATATATGGGCTTTGGAAGTGAGCTGCTGCAGGATCGGAAATTTGAAATGCAAATGTACGTTTTATTCTTACCTTTCAGAAGCATGGAGCGCAATGGCAGGCAGAGAGAGGGTGATGCAAGTTTTGTGCACTGGCCTGGCAGGTTGCTGCCTGGCAGTGCATACACCAACCCCCCCTCGTGTGTGGCAGCCGCATCCGAGTACTTCACAGGTCTTTAAAAGACCATTCGTTTGTTAATGGGGCTTTGATGGTTTTTCACCCCTTCTAGAGCCCCTGCATCACCACTGACTATTGCTGGAAGAATTAGCACGTTATACAATACCAAGCCCTGTCAGCTGAAACGCCGAGGAATCTGGTTTCTGGATGCTTGATTCGGGAGGCGGGAGACTAGCCTTGAAATCGGTAGTCTCCCGCCTGAATCGGGAGGGTTGACATATCTGCAGGAGTGAGTGACAGAGATGGCAGACATTTCGTTCAAAATGGAAGCTTACACAGATATGTGGCCTATCTAAACGACATTAATAATTTCATTTCTAGACATCAGAAGAAATTAGTTTCAATTGCAATTATGTCAATATGTCTATACATGTAGAATCATGTTGTAAGAATGCATAGTACACGTTATTATTGAAACATAAAACTTGAAAAGCCTTTCCACAAGTGCACATGTAAGATGTTTACCTATAAGCCTCCCGATTTGGGAGTCCACATGTTAGATAAATCCTGGAATGAGCGCATTTGACCAACCTGAGTGTCCTGTACTAAAGGTGCCTATGGTAGAGTTTACTGTGTTATTATGGATGCTTGTGATGCATTTTTTCTATAGACATCTTTTATTGGTTTTTATCAAAATACCAGTAACAAATACAGAAACAAAAGCCATCTCCAACCATTTGACATAGAGAAGCAGGTCATTACAGCTCTTCTCATATAATAACACTGGAGTATTACTCCCAGGTCAAAAGTACGGAATAAGTCACCAGGCATCTGTATCATTAGATTTCACTTTGTCATCTGAGGAGAGTACCTGTGAGCCCCTCAGGTCTACGAAGTTACCCCCCATACTCCCAAGTCCCTCTCTGTCTTCTCATCACAGCTACATTTTGTTAGGTGCGCCTCATCTGCCACAGCCCATTCAATCACATCCTTCGCCCATCTTTCCACACTGAGACCAGCCTGAACCATCCAGGTAATTGCAACCCTTCTCTTAGCCAAAAATAACAACAGGTGTAAGAACTTATCCAGCTCACAACAGGCAATCAACCAGATTCGTCTCTATTGGCATTCGCACTATGGTCCCGTTATTTGTCAACTGTGTCCACTGGCGGACTCGGAGCGGAGGAGGTCCATGTGGTAAGTCATGAGGGGGTGACACCATGAGTTACCCGCACCGGGTGACACCAACCCTAGTGACGCCACTGTCCAATGCTGATTGACTACTTACATGACCTCACCACTAAATTACGTGTTCTCCACCAACAGGTTCAAAACGCTTTACCAGAGGCCTCCACAGACCCAGGTCATTCTATCCAACCGGGAGACTGGGTCTGTGTGAAAAATTTTCAGAGGACAAGGAATTTGGAACCTCGTTGGAAGGCGCCTCGACAAGTTCTTCTGGTGACACGTACAGCAGTGAAAGTCGAAGGGAAAAAGAACTGGATCCATGGCGTGCACTGTAAAAAGGTGCCCTTGCCCTTGCCTTTTGACCAGTGGGTCCGTAAGGGTGTAGGTGATTTTGAAGGCGACAGGGTCCCCCGGTTTGTACCTTTCAGTAGTGCACACCTAGATGGAGCTCGGTTGGAGAAAGAAGATGACGACGTTTTACAAGAAGCTGTACCGCCACATCTCCGATTTAACACTACAGATCCACAGACACTATTTCAGGAGCAAACTGTACTGAACAGAACTCGATATAATTTAAGGCCTAGACTGGTCAAGGACACCTGAGATTTTCATCTCTTTCGTGACATGTATCATCTGTCCAGGTTGCAGGGTCACGGTAGGAGTCTTGGTTCGTGACCTGTATAGTGGCTAGGCCCCCAGGACTTGCAGTGTCATAGGACGCCTAATAATCACAGCCAAGTGAGTAAGGAAGATTGCCGTGAGCAACAATTTTAGAGGATGGATGTCAAATTGGGAAAGAATAAGAAGAAGGAAGAGATGAGAAAGAAATATTGTAAATTAGTGTGCAGTCAATGTGGCATAACATTGTGTGTTCTTATGTTTTTTAGTACCTTATCGGCTTGTGTAGGTTGGATTGTTCATGCTATGCATCACACATCTGTCCCTACTTCTATTTCCGTGCCTCTTCATTCTACTATCTCCCCACATCAATTACATACGCTTCCCCAACATGAACTAATCAGGAGAACAGAATATTTTAACAATTCATTTGTCCAGTTGTTGCATCAACATTCAACACCAATTGGTAGTCAACACAACCGACTGTTGGGTGTGTGGACTTATGCCTCATACCACAGACAAAGGGATGCCATATTTAGCCCTTCCATTTTCTTATGAAGGTTCCGCTTGGGCCTATTTTGTGATGTTTTCAAATGCATATCAGAACCGATTTAGACGTCCAGTTGGTTCATATGGTAGTGGACAAGATTTTAGTCATAGTTCTCTGATAAAAGGAATAGTGGCTATGGCTAGAATTGTGGAGAATAGTAGGGGTCCTGTTGATGAGAAACGGGCATACGATGGTTGGAACGTGACTCGTTACGTTACTAGCCTTACAGATAGAGTTAAACAGGGAAAATCTCCACCAATTTGGACTGTGCCTCATCGAGGTAACTTTTGTTTACAAATGAATGGCCAGACTACTGACACTGGACAAGAAAAGAGTTTTTGTTCCCATACATACATTTACACATCTCAGAATTCACCACCGTTAGTGCCATCCCAGGGCACGTATTTTGTCTGCCACGATAGAGCCTACACGTAGCAACCGACGGATTTTTATAGCCTTTCTTCTCCCTCCTACATACACTGCTCCTTCGGGACATCACAGAAACAGATATGGCAGAGGGATTATTGATTCTAAAGACACGGCAGGACAAGAGGGAGGTGATTTCCTTAAAGGATTTCTCCCTTTTTGGGGCCCAATGGCCAACAGTAGAAACATGAGACAATTGGTTTGTGTTGTTGAGACTACCATAGATGTCACTGTGGGAGCCTTGAGTAATCTCACAGCTGAACTTCAGGCGGATCGTCTCCTGACATTGCAGAACCGGATTGCTCTGGATGTTATTCTTGCGGATCGTGGTGGAGTTTGTAAATTGATCGGATCTAGCTGTTGCATTTATATACCTGACGATGCCCCTACCGTATACCAAGCCATCTCCAAATTACATGTGATCTCCGAGTCGATTCATCAGGACGAAGGAGATTGGTCTTTATTGGAATGGTTTTGGGGATTACTGTCCAAATGGGGATGGAAGGTATTAACCTTCCTAGGAGTGGTTTTGGCCATCATTTTTTCCTGTTGTCTCTGTATGCAGTGTGGCCCCGCCATCTGTGGTCTTTGTGCCACTATGTTTGTCCCAAGGCCTGTGTCACGGAAGACGGAGAGCATTAAAATGATGTTGCAGCAACAGCTTGATGACCTCATGGCCATTGACGTCGACTCAGATTAAAATGAGTCCGTGCGTTTTGCCTGAGTAATGGCAAAAGGAGGGTCTGAGGTAATTCCGTTTTCCGATCCCGTTCGTATTTAGCCACCATTTTGTGTCCCGCCGCCATTTTGTGTTGCCCTCACTCAGGCAGCACGGAGAACGAGGTGTTGTTTTCCCTCTTCCTACTGCAAAGTGTCAAATAACCTCCTGCCTCTGTTTAGAGCTGGTGTCAGGGTCTGGCCGACTCCACTAATCCTCGTCTGGTTTGACTGATCCCTGTCTCGACTATCTGTTGGTTCGCACCATTCTTTCCTGACTTTATCTTATCCTCTGGCCTTCGCTATTCTTTACTCGTATTCTCTCATTTCACAACTGTCCTCCGGGGCATGCAAATGTGTCCTGCCACCTGCAAGTCGAGTTATAAACACTAACACTGATTAACTTGTGGGGAAGGGTGACAAACACAGTTGGGAGAGAGGCTTATTTGAGTTACTTAATATCTTGTTTTCACATTCTTCTCATTGGTTAACCCTGTATGCATTGGGAGTGTTCTTTGTGAATATGTGTGTTATAAAAGATTGTGCGCCACGAAGTAAAGTGGCAGTCTCCTAAGAACATACCGAGTGTACTTCTGGGACAACTGTACCTAGCTGCAGCTAATAAACCTCATCTTCTACGCCTAACGGAGTGTCCCGTGTCTCTGTTCGACAAAACAGGTGAACTCAGCAGATTAAGGCGTACTCTGCGCCGCCAGGCCCATAAGGTCCAGGTTCTTCAAAAGGACGTTCCATGCGCTGGTGGATAAGGTAGTTATTGGCTTTAGTGAGACTTTACTGAGAGTAGTCATATATGTGCATATGTGTTTTGATCTCTGTTGCTTTGTCTTATAGGTTCTCATCCCTGCTGTTCTCTACCCTTTCCTTTCCCTCACTTGATCGCCCTAACGCTCTGTGACCTTGTATCCGGAGTTTGGGGATGTCAAGGGGTGGACCCCTTATAGCATCATCTGGATCCTGAGGAGTACAGAACCTGACACTCTCTGATGCACTTCCTCCAACTTCTTACTCACTCCCAACATCAGAGAACTCCATTTAATCTGTTCCTCAAAGGGGTTTCACTCCTAGTACCTCCTCATCCTCAACACATGTACCACACAGCTTGCTCAACTCATCCATATTGCCATAGGCCACAGTTGTCCTACAAAATTTAGATTATAGGATCAAGGTGCTACTCCGTATGATCCTCCAGCATTACTGAGTTGCACATTACTTCCATTACTTCTGTGTGACCAGAACATTTTGACTCCCTTTTAGGCACTATAATTCTTTTCCTCACTCTGATCTACTCATCTTGCCTCTTATACGCAGACTGAGATTTCTATATTCACTCATTCAGCTTCACAGATGACTAATTAGCTATTCTTGATTGCCTTATTCATCCATGCATATTTGTCAAGAACAGCACCCTTCCTCTTGTCATGCAAAAAGGGACAAACCTTGTGGTTTCAGTTATGACTCTATAGGACCACAACCTTTTTTCTAATTCTTCCTTTCAATATACCTTTCCTCTCATAGCTAACTGGCTGGTAGTCTCCGTAATGTGTCTGAATCTCTTGGAGGGGGGGTTCATGCTTCCTGTGTCAATCTAAACAAAAATCAGCCATATACAAATCAGTCTTGCTCCTGCTCCCTCAGGAACAATCCAGGTTCGGTCATGTTCAGACAGGAACACAACCAAACCCAGACAGGTTTCAACATGCTTAGGCCTGATCTGCGAGGTATTGTTTGAGTCCAGTGGCACAGTGAGCATGGGACCCACAACTGGGCATACTGATTGTTGCAGTAGACACTCTAAGTGCAAACAACAAAGTGAACAAGAGAATACTTGATTTAATTTCAGCTGAAGGCGATCACTTGGGGTCATATCCCAGACTATCAATTTTCACCAACATGAAAGTAGATGACAAGGAAAAGAATTCTAAAATGATTGCTGATGCATCATGGTTGCTGAAGGGACATGGATGCAACTACACTGTTTTGAGAAGAAATGTTAAGAAATTCAGGCCTTGCTTCTGGGGATGGGAGTCCTTAGAGCAGACGTAACACAACCATTGAAAAAGGTGCTGTAAGAAAAATAACTAGTCAAAGGGTAAATGTATATCGAAGATGCAGAAACACAATTTCAGAATTGATAAAGCAAAGACATTTTCATTGGTAAGGGAGGAACTCTGATATCATTTTGAGGAGTGACATGGTTATACCTCCACAATCATCAAGTTTACATTTTCTACTATTAACCCCAATAATATGAGTGCTTTACGTGATGCCTCCTTATTCAACTTGTCAGAAAATGCCCAGGCTAATAATGACAGTGTTAATTCATAGCTATCAGTCTAAGACATTATTGCCCCAGTGCAGGCCACAGCTTTCCATTACAAGACAAGTACTGTACCTTGGTATGCTATGAACGTGTATGCTGCCAAACAGGAAAGCAAGTTGTTTGAAAGGAATAGGCGGAGTGATTATCACCCAAAGTCAGACTGAAATACATGAGCATTACAAAACCCTGATCAGGATTTTCATCCGCTCTAACCTCTCTGATAGCAATGCCCCTCAGAAAATGTTCAAGACAGTTTAAGAATATTTCAATCCAGTCAATACACATCAGATTGTCCCCGCCATCTCTCGCCTTGTGTGAACCCTGGACATTTTTCCTTATAGACAAAATTCTGATCATTTATCAGTCGTGTTCATCCCATATATATTTGGCATTTGCTCCTATATCTACTCCCCTTGATTCTGCTACGAGCATACCTACATTTACCACGATTATACCAGAGCTCACTACTGAGATTATGAATGTTATTGAATCTCACTTATTACTATGTGATACTTTAAACAGTGGTACTTTACATCATGAATTTTACATTGAATTGCTTTATATTGCGTTGTAATGTACCTCAATACAACACATACAATTACATCATGTAACATTTGTAACATTGCAATTTTTAAAAGGTAGTTCTACAAACATAAAATAATTTGAAAAGTGTATTCTGCAAACCAATATAAAACTTTTTGAACATGTGCATTCATAATTATTTGAAGTGATATAATTTGAAACTACGTGCAGTACGCAAAATATGTAAAAATCTCCAACCAACACGGCGTAACGAACATACACAAATATGTGGGTCATACTTTTAATTTATGAAAAGAGATATAAAATATATTGGTGTTGGGATTTATTCAGAAAATTAAATAGGTGTCGGTGTACATTTTAATTAGAAAAAGTGAAACAAAATAAAGCTATAAAAGTCTGCGTCCACCATTTTGTGGCCACTTGTACACAGGCCTCTATGGAGTAAAGACGAGTGACTGTGTGCTGTGATCCTCTCACAGAACAGTGCAACCTACCTACTACAGAAGCAAAGCATAACAACATTAAAAAGGAACATTAGAATAAATTACTCTAAAATAAAATCACTATAAAAAAGCAACACGTTGTTTTATTTTCAATGAACACATTTTTTACAGTGTGAAGATCATTCAATTACAAGAAATGTTCACACATAACTATTAAGAACAAGTCACCTCAAAAAAGAAAACAGAATTACTGATATCTTTTGAAATCTACATAAACCAACTGACAGGGGAAATCCAAATGATTAGAATAACACTTTGAAATTATATTTACATCGGAAGAAAACACCTCAGGAATGACTAACACAAATTGTTTAAATGGGTTGCAAGGAAGATAGGAACATCAATCAAAACTCATTTCCTAAAAACCAAAGCTTTCTATCTTAAATAATAACAAACATTTATTTTTTAGAGGAAAAACACATGATTTCAAAATATGGTGTATGCAAATTAAGCAATATTTCTGTTTCATTACAGAAAATGCAGTTCGTCATGACAACATCAAAGAACCAATTTAAAAAGAACAGAAAAGATTCCACTGATGTGTTGCAAAGAAGAGGTAAACAATACAGATGTATAATGAAACAGATACCAGTAATTATCATATCAAGTAAATCATAACACTAAACAAATACATTTTTGTGTTTTTTATTTGTTCAAATAAGCTAAATGTTCTATCAAAAAGGGACAACCAATCACTGAAACATATGAGTTATCTATACTGTAAGGAAAGGCACACTGAACCTAGGGGTCAACGCAAGTGTGTTAACTGCTTCTTTGGTCGTTGCAAAGTGAGAAATTTGGAGAACTTTGGGAAAAGAACCTTAAAAAATAACCTCTCTGTCTCTGCAATTGACATGGCGGTTAGAGAAACACTTGAACAAATGAAGGCACGAGCCAGCACTTCCAATGAGCCCACTGCAGTGTTAAAGGGAGGTCACACAGAATGCACCTATCCACGTTGCCAGACAAATTAGTGCATTTCAAATTTGAAGAGAATTATTAACAGACAAAGACAGCAGGTAAAGATTTCCCATCCCAACCCAAAACCTTCACTGATATAACTATTCCTAATGATCTAACAGAAATCTTTTCTCACGAACTCTTTCTCTGACATGATGATATTAACACACAAAAACACATGCAAATATTGGGTACTCTACAAGACATTGCTACGCTAGTAGATAGTGAAATTTGGATGATGGAGGGGACGTCTAAAACAACACTTATCCATTCACCAAAATTAACACTATGCAAGCTAAAATAAACAATAATCGCATGCCACTAATGTACGAGTTAGTATCTGACAAGCAATGTTCAATGTATAATGGTTTTCTAATGGGTAATTTAAGGGGGGAAAAAACATGAAAGACCTCACAAGTATAATTGACTTTGAAGTGGGAATGACTGCAGCGGTTAAAACGTATACCCTGACACCTAAATTCAGGGATGTTTTTCCTACTTTGCGCAGGCTATTCGGAGAAAAATACAAACATGTCCCTTAAAGGTGACTACATGACTGATAATAAACTGCGGCTTGAAGTACAAAAAAAAATCTGCTTTAGTTTGTGCACCTCCTGAACAGTAACGGCACGGCAATTATACAATTAGAATACTTGTCAAGTAGCAATGAAAACCTGATATTGCTATTAAATTAATTCAACGCTACGTGGATTGGCCATCTATGCAGGTTGGCTCATAGGAGAATTTCACAGTTTCATATTAAGTGATGGAATTACTACTTGCCTTCTCTAGGGGGTGGGTGTCAAAACTAATAATGAAATTGAGAGTTGGCATAATGTATTTTCATCTTCCTTAGGAAAAGCACAACCTACCGCCTATCATTTCTGGAAATATTCTAAAAATGAGAAAAGTTTCCAGAAAATGCATCAAGCTTAGGGGGTGATTACGATGGCAGGCGGACTTGGTCCGCCCGCAATCGTAGCGGTGTTTGGGACCATCCGCCAGACATGCAGCGGTCCCACGACTGCGATTAGGATGCACCCGCCATACTGGCGGGCGCATCCTGGGTTCTTAACATTGCGGGCGATGCTGCTGGCTGCAGCACCGGCCGCAATGTTAAAAGTGCTTGCACTGCATTTCCCTGCACTACGTGGCAGGCACCACGCTGTGGAATGCCTCACAATCCATAGCATCAAGAAGTCAGTCCACCACTGCAATATACAATGTGGTCCAAAAATTTGAAAAATGCACAAAAATCAGAATATGGTAAAGGGTGTAAAAGAGAGTACAGAAAAATAACCCTCACTTTACCACTCCTTCTTGTTGTCTTTATAAAAATGCTCCTGAAAAACAGGTTCCCCAGCACACATTAACTCAAGCAACCTTCATAGGTAACAAGAGGGAAAAAACACTCACAAACAATAGTAAAATACATTTACACTAACCAACCTGACCTTTCTTACTATTATGCGACAGTAAAAGTACCCCTATTAGCTAGTAATGGGGAAACAAAAAATATGTTTCTTACCTGACTGCTGCAGCCGCACCAATCTGTCCACAACTGCAATGCTCCACCAAATGAAGTAACAGATGGAACAGGCAGAAACATCACAAAAATGGTGCAGGTAAAAACAAAAAAAACATACAATGTCTTCAATTGAAATAATGGAAAACTGTAAGGGTATAAAGAAAGAAAAGTTTATTTTTTGAATGTTTAAAACATTTTCAAGAATGTATACCATGAATAAAATGGTTCATTCATTTTTTAATTCTTGAAAATTCTTGAAAAATAAAAAATTATAGAAATAAAATAAAGTATTACAGAATATTAATGTTAAAAACTTACAAGAAACGTAGACTAATTCTTTTTATTATAATTAATTACACATATACTGTATTAAAATGTATATTGGAAAATATATAATGAATTATGTATTAAAAAATGTATCCTTAATTAAAGTAAATTAATCTAAAATTTAAAAAATAAATCTCACCAATAAATCCCTTAAAAAAATTAACACCAGCCCCCAAAAATAAATACCCACTCTGGATCCTAAAAATAAGTAACTCCAATTCTTAAAAAATATTCCTCTCTTAAAAGCGCTACACAAAAGAGTGGCAAGGGGCCCTATCACGCTTGCAACCTGTTTCTAAAAAGTAACACTTTATCAAAAAATAAATACCAACACAGCACCCAAAAACTACCCGTGGGCTCTAAAAACCTGTTCTACCCCTATACTCAACGTATGTCCCAGCCCTATAACCCATTTCTATCCCAATGCTTAACTACTTCCTGAGCTCTAAAAAACTCATACTACCCCTTTACTCAACCCATCCGAGCCTTAAAAATCCTTTTCTACCCCTATACTCAACCCATCCCTGAGCCTTAAAAACCCTTGTTAATCCATTCTAAACCCATCCCCATCCCCAAACCCAAGAACCCCTTGGTACCCTGAAAATACTACCCATCCCTGAACCCTATTACTTATGTATACTTACCATGTGGAGATAATGAATCGCAGTGTGAAATACTGCGATGTAACTACTCCTAATGTAGAAGTTACTTTGATGCGAAAACATTGTGTCAATGGTACCACAATGTAATGAATGCAAAGTAACTGCAGCAATCCATGTATTTAAATCTGGCTAATTAGATAATCATTGCTCTGTGCAATTTTTCTTTTCTGACAGCAAGTATTGCTGCGCCAACAATCTGTAAGCAGGTGAACTCATCACGAGTCAGATACTATTCTTACTCCACCAATCACCCTTCCCACGCTATTTAGTTGCTTTTGAAACGATTTCTGAATCCCTATTTTTTTTTTATCCAACAACATTTTATTGATTTTAGGCACCAAACTTATAAGTAGATTTTATAACACTTCCACGGACATGGTTATAAATCATCAGCACACCTAAGCAAGTCACAAGTAGTATTCTGTCTCATTTCAATTTAAAGGCGTCCGGATGCTACTTTCAAAACCAGAGGAGACATTGTGGGGAAGGCTGCTGGGTGGAATGGCTATGACGGAGGGTGGAGGAGGCAGAGAAGGATTTCTATATAAGTTTGGGGCCCGAGATATTTTAAACGAGTACACCTGAAGGTCCTTGGAAACTTGGAATAAAGTGAGATGTAGATGGGGAATTGGATATTACTCAGATTTTGCACCTATATGGGATTCCCCTGGGACACCACTATGTCTTAAAGATAGTTTGGCTGTACCAATTAAGAGAGCGGGCATCATCATTTGGTCTGACTTGTTAGACGCAGAGGGAATCCATCCTTGGGAGTTATTAAGGGCTAAAATAAGTACTGGTTTTTCCAGGTTTAAGTATTTACAACTCATATCTTGGTTTGAAGGAGAAAAGGGGGATAGAAGTGGAGATTGGGAAATGGAGCATTTTCTCCAATCAGTGCAACCAAAAAAGAAAGAGAATTCTATTTGGTATAAGAAGTTTCTAGATGCAGAAGACCTGGAACTTCCACCACAATCTTCGGTTTGGAATCAATCCCCCTTTGAGCCCAATATTGCAGACCTGTTTGAGCCCTCTCTGAAATTACTTTACAAATTCATTAAACCAGCCAGCCTAAAGAAGAATCACTTTTTTATCATAAACAGACTCTATTACACACCGGCCAAGATAGCCAAGATCGCCCCGCTGCCCATCTCAAAATGTCCCAGGTGTTTGACTCTCAACGCCAACGACATCCATATTTTTAATGACTGTCCCGAATTAAGAACTTTTTGGAAGGGGGTGGGAGATACCCTCCGTGGCATTTTTAAAGTCAACATTGAGGTTAATCTATCATTAGTGTTTTTTGGCGATGATGGTACATTTAGTCTGAATTCATCATTGAAGGTTATTGCATGTAATATAAATGGGCTAGTTATTAGATAGAAGTACTTGGCAACAAGCAGTTGGTTAAGATCACTTAATCCAAGTGTGTTTTTCTGGCAGGAGACTCACCTGAAGTCAAACACTCCTAGGTGAACTATCCCCCCCTTTTTTTCTCATTCTATTTTTATCTCAGCTGGGTTTGCATGTCGACTAGTAACAATCTTTTTTTCAAATTGTGAAATTTTGAGAATTAAAAGAAATAATCCTGGGCAATGTCTTTGGGTGACAGAAAATTTGGATTTACAGATTGTGTTCACTTACTAGGGTCCAATAGAAGACGAGACTTCATCTCTACAACTGGTTTACACATTATTGATGGAGGAGAGGAGATTGATTATTACAGCCCATGATTTAAATTTGTTCAGGACCTGGTTATAGAGTCTTTTCGAAAAGATAAAAGACAGCTAAAACCAAAATCAGCAGCTTTGATAGAGAGGCTTAAGGCAGATTATGGTCTGTTGGATATCTGGTCGATTGTGAAACCA
This sequence comes from Triturus cristatus, assembly GCF_964204655.1. Taxonomy (NCBI): domain Eukaryota; kingdom Metazoa; phylum Chordata; class Amphibia; order Caudata; family Salamandridae; genus Triturus; species Triturus cristatus. The sequence goes on along the minus strand of NC_140591.1, from coordinate 1,074,522,304 downwards.
GATTCTACATAATTTACTTGTTTTTCAAAGCTTCAATGTATACAGAAGGAGCATAAAATTATTATAATTTTCTCCACAAAGAGTTATCGGAGTCCATAAATAATCCAAGTTCCAATGCAAGCTTCCTTGTTCACTTGTCTTTATTGGCACTTATTCATCTCAGTTGACACTTGCTGGGGGTCGCGTAACTAGTTAGCATGGTGCATGGCCATTCTTAGTTGGTAGAGCGATTTGTCTGGTTAATTCCGATAACGAACGAGACTCCTCCATGCTAACTAGTTACGCGACCCCCAGCAAGTGTCAACTGAGATGAATAAATGTCAATAAAGACAAGTGAACAAGGAAGCTTGAATTGGAACTTGGATTATTTAAGGACTTTGATAACTATTTGTGGAGAAAATTATAATAATTGTATGCTCCTTCTGTATACATTGAATCTTTTGTCAGATGACCTTTGGGCGGTGGGTCATTAGAAGTGAGCATTAAAAGTTGGTCTGAATATTCACCCCAGAAATAATCACTCAGAATACTCACCTGTGCACACGAGTTCTGACCCTCACCGCTCTTACATGTTGGTTAGTTGTTTTTCAAAGCGTTTAAATCTGTGTCGCGGTTTGATTTTGTTTTCTTTTGCTAGGGTAAGTTACAATATTCTTGGGAATTTTGTTTTCAGATCAATAGTTACTGCGCAGAACAGGATTAGTTCAGCTAGCATGGGATTCACTCAGCTAAAGGCAGAAATAATAGGTAAAACTTTGATAGGTCTCTCCTATCTGATGAGACATGGAAAAGTGATATTCAAGTATTATTTGAAGAGTTATTTTAGGTTCAGTTAGAACTCTGGCCCTACAATAACTATTTGGGAGGTTTTTAAGGCCTGTTTTAGGGGCCAGATTATTGCCTTTACGGAGGGACAGGCTAATTAACACAGAGTAAATATTAAGGGACTAAAAGAGAATGTGTAAAAGGAAATTAGCTTGAGTTTATGAGCTTACTCTTTGTTTACTAGCATGGTAATAATCCAGGCCTGACATGAGCTTTGTGATTTCTTTTTAAAAGAAGAATAGGTCAACAAAAAAACTGCATTCCAGAGGGTAGGAAGAGAGTGAACACATGGGCCTAGTTTTTAGCATGGCCTGCAAAAACAAGAGCGAACTCAAATATGATTCTGGAGATGATGGATCCAGCTATAAAGTCTACCACCACCTGTAAGGAGGGAAACATCCACTAGTACGTGGACATTTCTTCGCGTACCGTTACTACGCAAGCGTTAGTACGCATGCGATGTAACAACGCGTCCCTTTAGTACGCATGCTGTTACATCGCATGCGTTATACAACGCATGCGTAGGGGGGCGGGTAGTTGTCACGGCAGACATTTGCAAAGAGAGTCTGACGGAGGAAGCCGGTGGAAGCATGAAGGGAGAGAAGATTTGAAACACGTGTGTTAAGAGGTAAGTGGGGCTGTGTAGGGTCTGTGTAGGGTAGTGCAGGGTTGTGTACTTGTGTAGTGTATTATGGTTTAGTGAAGTGTCGTGGGGTTAGTGTCTTAGGGTTTAGGGTAGTGTTGTGGGTTATTGAAGTCTAGGTTAGTGTTTTAGGGTTTAGTGTAGTGTTGGGGGGTTATTGTTTTAGGGTTTAGGGTAGTGTTGTGGGTTAGTGTAGTCTAGGGTTGTGTTTTAGGGTTGAGTGTAGTGTCGTGGGGTTAGTGTTTTAGGGTTTAGTGTAGTGTCGTGGGGTTAGTGATTTAGGGTTTAGGGTAGTGATGTGGGTTAGTGAAGTCTAGGGTAGTGCTTTAGGGTTTAGTGTAGTTTCGGGGGGTTAGTGTTTTAGGGTTAAGGGTAGTGTTGTGTGTTAGTGAAGTGTAGTGTAGAGTTTTAGGGTTAAGTGTAGTATGACACGTTATTCCGCATACCATTATTATTACTAGGTAAGTTTTTACTTCGCATACCATAACACTTTCATTGTAATGGTATGCAAAGTAAAAACTTGCGTAGTAACGGTTATTGCTAAGTAATAACCGCGTAGTAAAAGCATGCGAAGTAATGGCATGCGAAATAACGTCTCATATTCCCTGTAAGGATGCTATTCAAAAGATCGTTTTTAAGCACTTTTCTGCACTTTATCAGGCCAAGCGGAAGCTTCAGGAGATGCCATCTCAAGGTTTCTTGCCTCAATTTGATTTCCTAAACCATTGGTGGAACAACAGGACAATATTATTAACCCAATCTATTTTGCAGAGTTTCAAGAGGTCTTGGCCTCCATGGAGGCCAATGCAAAGACAGAAAGTATTGATGTGATCCTGATTGAGACATACCAGGAATTTGACCTGCTTCTGCAGGACCTTATGATTAAACTTCTTAATGAAATCATTTCTGGCGGGTCGATTTCAGCTTCTTTCACAGAATCAATCGTTCTGAGACTTCTAAAAAAACAGACACCCATCTGTTAATCCTAATCCACATAGACCAACCAGATTGCTAAATGCAGAGAATAAACTGCTCATGAAAATTGTAACTAATCGTATTGCTCAGGCGGCTCACAAACGTATTCATAGCGACGAGAACCTTTTTCGTCCCCAGAGATCTATGGTGAGTAATACTAATTATTTGATAGACTACTTTGCTGTGAATAGAATTAAAGTAGATATTTTAATGGTCAACGCGGAGAAAGCATTTTATCTAACAAGTTAGGCAGTGCTATTTTAGAACCTGATGAAGATCAGTTTTCCTGAATAATTCTTAAATATTTCAAGGAATCTTTACTCCTGGGCAATAGCCATAATTAACATTAATATGTATGATGAAGGTTAAATTAATATTTCTTGGGGGATGCGACAAGTATGTTCCCTCTCGACAGTTTTATATAAAAAAAAAAAAATCAATTGAGCCACTGCCCATTAGATTGTAAAATGATTGTTCAATTTTACTTCCGTTTTCAGGCATGTCTAAGCTAAAATGTTTCACCAACGATATTATTCTGTATCTAGAACCAACACAAGCAAATATTCAAAGAGCTCTTGATAGGTTTAATTAGTTATCTTTAATAGGGGGCCATAAGAGTAATCTTAACTAATCCAAAATCCTCTTATTTAATGCCTCAAGGGAGGATCTCCAGATCGGATTTAGAGATCAGTGGTCACCAACTCGCCCTTTTAGATACCTGGGTGTGTATGTAACTTCTAATATTTTAGACCTTTATGAGTTAAAATTATTGAGCAGCATCGGTCAAAGTTAAGAAATTATTTGCGAATTGGCAACTTTTACCTTTATCTATTATAGGCCGGGTTGCTTTAATTAAAATGTTGACTCAACCCCTATTCTCATTTTTGCTAATGTTACGATAAAGCTTAGCAAGAGCTATTTTAATGAGATTGATAGCTTATCAGGAGGTTTCTGTGGTAGCATCAGCATCCACATATTAAACTGATCAATATTCAATGAGTAAACAGCATGGGGGGTTTGGCCTTAGCAGATTTCTATTTTTACTATCAAGCTCCCTTTATAGATTCTCAGTCCCGTTTGTGGTTGATCCATTTTTACCCAATAATTCTTTTCTATGAGCAATGGTAAAGGAGTCAGAGTTTCAGTTCTCATTCTTCTTAATAACTTACAAATATCGCCCAAAAACTAGATAGAAAATATTAAAAGTAATGATTTTGTGAAAGAAATGAAATTAGTCTAAAATATGAGATATTAGATTGCCACCCTTTTTGTCCATCTCATTGTTGTAGCAGTGTGGGGTTACATGAGCCGAACATCTAATTAAGCTTTGAAAAAGACAAGTGTTTATTATAAAATCTAATAATATAGTAAACAACAAATCAAAGGCATGGCAAAAGCAAGATAATGAGAGTGTGTCTGTCCTATGGCTTAGTTTTGCACAAATCTCCAATTTTTGAGGGATTATATGTAGAAGATTGTACTTGTTCAGCTCCTAAAACTATTTTTAAAAACAATTTGTCAGAGCTTGGTAATTGGTATAAACTGTTACATCAGGGTATGCATGAGGAAATACCTACAAAATTTCTTTATAACATATAATCGGAAACTAGGTGTATTAATTCCCTGAATCAGTGGGTATATTTCCTCTTTTGGATATAAACTGTTTAGAGCAGCAAACTTTAAAAGAATGGAGTTTTTTGCTAAATGGAGTCTCTTTTACTTCTCACCACCATCTACATTCCTGCACAAATGTTTTCCTAATAAATGTTTCAGATGTATTATATCAGTGGAAGAAGATTTGTCACATATTTTTCTTTAACTTTCCCAGTTTTGTAATTTTTTGGGCCCAGATATTTTGGCCACACTAAAGATCACAATAAGTGCTGCAGCACTTACAATATCAGGCAGGGTCCCCATAGCCACTGCTGGCCCAGCAACAAGATCGGAAAGCACCACAATAACCGAAGAAATTGCCACAACTAAAAAGACCACCACAACAGTTACAGCAACAGGAGGAAAATACATTGCAAGTACAGCAGATGTTAGCACTGCAGAAGAAAGTACCACAACCACTGCAGGAATTACAACAGCAGTAAGCATTACCAAAACTACTACAGCATCTATCACAGAACCAGAGACCATTGAAAGCCCTGTAGCACCTACTACAGGAGCAGAAAAACACTACAAACATTGCTTCATATAGTATGGTAGCAGAGATCACAAAAAGCACTGAAGATTCTGCTACAAAAGAAGAGGATTCAACACGCACTGCTGAGCCAAATAAAAGAGCAGAAGTTATCACAATCACTGCAGTAACTACAACAGCAGAAAAGTCCATCCCAAGTGCTGCAGGCTCTTCCTCTGATGCAGAGAATACCACAATCACTACTGTATGCACCTCAAGAACTAGGACAAGGGTAGTTGCGGAAACTACTGCAGACAAGATCACAGTAGGTAATACAGGTCTCAGTACAAGAGCAGAATTTGCCACAACCACTGCAGCAGCTTCCACGGGACAGAGAGCACCAGAATCACTGAAGCTCCTACCTCAACCACATGGAGTCCCCCGACAACTGTAGCAACAACAACAGCTGGCAAGATCACTCCAAGCACAACAGAAGCATAATTGAACATAAGCATTGTTTCTCCTACCAAGCTGCTACAGAGACTGTCTCCTCCTCTTGTTGGCCTTGCACGTAGACATAATCAGCTTCTAAGAAAGCAAACAGCAGTGAAAGTCCATGATCAGAAAAAGCAACCACAACACATACCCAAACGTACTTATTTAAAGATAGTTGTACTTCAGTGAACAGTAGTTCCTATACATGGCAGGGTGTCAAAAAGAAATGTATTGAAATAGGTAAAGTTAATGTATTTCAAACCAGCTTTGGAAAATTAATTTATTCTGGCAAAACAAGCGCAAACTAATTAAATAGCAAAATTGTGCATACACGTGTATCTGTTAGAGCCAAACACCCTCAGGATGGGGAAGGTCATTTGAAGCAGTTGCATCTGACTTGAGAGGGACCTCTGGTAATGACTTTTGGAACTGCAGCTCTGTGAAACAAATGTGATTACTGCATCTTACTGGAAAGGAACCTCTAGTAACTCACTTTGAGGAACTGCAGCTCTATGAAAGAATTCTGAAGAATTTGCATTTAAATTGAGAGGGACCTCTAATAACGAATTGAGGGACTGCAGGTTTGTGACAACATGTATGTATATGTATATCTGTGGTAAGGGAATGGGAGATGTTTTAGAATCAATTATGGTATTTAATGTAGGTGTTTTGTAGATCCCCGATTTCCATTGGTGCTTAATGTCAGAAGACAAAGCCCCATGTGAATCTGTTTGGTCACACAGATGACATAATGAGTGTTTGTTGCATTAAATGAGTAGGAAGCTCACTAGGGCATTATTAATAAATAAATATAGTTTGCCTTGTTTGGTTTTATTGTAATGTAATCATAGACATATGAACGCTATGGTGTAATTTTCAAGCTGATGCAAGACAATGAATGTTGACAAGTGGCATAGTAATGTTATACGTACATGTTGCTTTCCGGTACTTTTAAGATGGTCACCAGATTGCATTATGGAGTCTAATGAACTACAATAAAAGGCATGTTGAATTTAATGTTTTAATTTAAATGAAATTTTATGCGGACCACACAGCAATGGTATATTGACATTGAAGTGCAAACATTTAAACGTGTATTATATAGAACGTAGTATTTTGTTTAAGTTTACTGAGCACTTTACACGTGTACTCTATATATCACAGAAAAAATGGCATCCAGTGGTGTGAACAAGGCCATCATTGGATGAAACGCACTGATGTACCCCGGCCTCAATTATTAAACAACTTAATACAGTAATATACTGTTTCTGGGATTGCCTGTCTTTTGCTTATTGGAGAGAGAGAGAAAGTGAGAAGATACACACAAACATATGTCTATGCTTGTGTCTTTAACTAATTGGAATTGTTATATCATGTGACTTTTTAGTTTTAAACTATATATACATTGTCATTGGTCCAGCGCGTCATGTGATCAAGACTGCCGTTTGGCAGTCGAAACGCGTCAGGCTGGGCACTTGCTGTGAAATTACTTTGCACTGGCACTTTTAAATCTGCTCAATAAAAGAAAATAATTTTTCACCACGTTGGAGGTCCTTACCTGTTTTCTTGATCTAAAAAAGCGTGATAGTTTCAGGACTGTGGTTTCCATATATATATATGCTTCGTTCTGGGCCGGACCCTTCTGGCGCTGCTACGGCTGTTCGGAGACATTTCACGGTTGTGAAAAGGTCCAGGCCCGCCCTGGGAACTGTGAGCTACAAAGTAGTGTGGAGTTATTTGGCCCCATGTGGGCGGCGTGTACACACACAGCTGCCCCTGCGATACAGCTCCTGGGACTCGGGGCTGAAGCAGTGTGGGGATTCGCTGAGACATTTTTTTGTAACCACAAGCAGGACATTTTGGCTGACGTTATCACCAGGACCCTGCATTCCGCCCGACCATTTGGTGACTTTTTCTCCATATATCACTTACCGGGGAACAGAGCACTGAATTCTGGGATATGGAGTTTCATTGACCATCTTGTCAACGACATACAGGACGAGTCACATTTCAGCAGGGCGGAGCCTTTTACAGACCAATAAAGGCGGCAGGACTACTCACCTGGTGACGATGGAGGCCACCTGGAATCTTGGGCGCTGAGGAAGGCAGCATTATGCCGAAATGCATTCGCCTTGTCATCTTGGTTCCATTAAATGCTTCTACGATCTCCCCCTGTTGTGGTCTCTGCTCATTCCTTGTGATGGGATTCGTGTGATTTGTGTTGCGTCGGCCAGAGACGCATTTCAGAGACCCCTGCTTCGTTCTGGGCCGGACCCTTCTGGCGCTGCTACGGCTGTTCGGAGACATTTCACGGTTATGAAAAGGTCCAGGCCCGCCCTGGGAACTGTGAGCTACAAAGCAGTGTGGAGTTATTTGGCCCCATGTGGGCGGCGTGTACACACACAGCTGCCCCTGCGATACAGCTCCTGGGACTCGGGGCTGAAGCGGTGTGGGGATTCGCTGAGACATTTTTTTGTAACCACAAGCAGGACATTTTGGCTGACGTTATCACCAGGACCCTGCATTCCGCCCAACCATTTGGTGACTTTTTCTCCATATATCACTTACCGGGGAACAGAGCACTGAATTCTGGGATATGGAGTTTCATTGACCATCTCGTCAACGACATACAGGACGAGTCACATTTCAGCAGGGCGGAGCCTTTTACAGACCAATAAAGGCGGCAGGACTACTCACCTGGTGACGATGGAGGCCACCTGGAATCTTGGGCGCTGAGGAAGGCAGCATTATGCCGAAATGCATTCGCCTTGTCATCTTGGTTCCATTAAATGCTTCTACTATCTCCCCCCGTTTTGGTCTCTGCTCATTCCTTGTGATGGGATTCGTGTGATTTGTGTTGCGTCGGCCAGAGATGCATTTCAGAGACCCCTGCTTCGTTCTGGGCCGGACCCTTCTGGCGCTGCTACGGCTGTTCGGAGACATTTCACGGTTGTGAAAAGGTCCAGGCCCGCCCTGGGAACTGTGAGCTACAAAGCAGTGTGGAGTAATTTGGCCCCATGTGGGCGACGTGTACACACACAGCTGCCCCTGCGATACAGCTCCTGGGACTCGGGGCTGAAGCAGTGTGGGGATTCGCTGAGACATTTTTTTGTAACCACAAGCAGGACATTTTGGCTGACGTTATCACCAGGACCCTGCATTCCGCCCGACCATTTGGTGACTTTTTCTCCATATATCACTTACCGGGGAACAGAGCACTGAATTCTGGGATATGGCGTTTCATTGACCATCTCGTCAACGACATACAGGACGAGTCACATTTCAGCAGGGCGGAGCCTTTTACAGACCAATAAAGGCGGCAGGACTACTCACCTGGTGACGATGGAGGCCACCTGGAATCTTGGGCGCTGAGGAAGGCAGCATTATGCCGAAATGCATTCGCCTTGTCATCTTGGTTCCATTAAATGCTTCTACGATCTCCCCCCGTTGTGGTCTCTGCTCATTCCTTGTGATGGGATTCGTGTGATTTGTGTTGCGTCGGCCAGAGACGCATTTCAGAGACCCCTGCTTCGTTCTGGGCCGGACCCTTCTGGCGCTGCTACGGCTGTTCGGAGACATTTCACGGTTGTGAAAAGGTCCAGGCCCGCCCTGGGAACTGTGAGCTACAAAGCAGTGTAGAGTTATTTGGCCCCATGTGGGCGGCGTGTACACACACAGCTGCCCCTGCGATACAGCTCCTGGGACTCGGGGCTGAAGCAGTGTGGGGATTCGCTGAGACATTTTTTTGTAACCACAAGCAGGACATTTTGGCTGACGTTATCACCAGGACCCTGCATTCCGCCCTACCATTTGGTGACTTTTTCTCCATATATCACTTACCGGGGAACAGAGCACTGAATTCTGGGATATGGAGTTTCATTGACCATCTCGTCAACGACATACAGGACGAGTCACATTTCAGCAGGGCGGAGCCTTTTACAGACCAATAAAGGCGGCAGGACTACTCACCTGGTGACGATGGAGGCCACCTGGAATCTTGGGCGCTGAGGAAGGCAGCATTATGCCGAAATGCATTCGCCTTGTCATCTTGGTTCCATTAAATGCTTCTACGATCTCCCCCCGTTGTGGTCTCTGCTCATTCCTTGTGATGGGATTCGTGTGATTTGTGTTGCGTCGGCCAGAGACGCATTTTAGAGACCCCTGCTTCGTTCTGGGCCGGACCCTTCTGGCGCTGCTACGGCTGTTCGGAGACATTTCACGGTTGTGAAAAGGTCCAGGCTCGCCCTGGGAACTGTGAGCTACAAAGCAGTGTGGAGTTATTTGGCCCCATGTGGGCGGCGTGTACACACACAGCTGCCCCTGCGATACAGCTCCTGGGACTCGGGGCTGAAGCAGTGTGGGGATTCGCTGAGACATTTTTTTGTAACCACAAGCAGGACATTTTGGCTGACGTTATCACCAGGACCCTGCATTCCGCCCGACCATTTGGTGACTTTTTCTCCATATATCACTTACCGGGGAACAGAGCACTGAATTCTGGGATATGGAGTTTCATTGACCATCTCGTCAACGACATACAGGACGAGTCACATTTCAGCAGGGCGGAGCTTTTTACAGACCAATAAAGGCGGCAGGACTACTCACCTGGTGACGATGGAGGCCACCTGGAATCTTGGGCGCTGAGGAAGGCAGCATTATGCCGAAATGCATTCGCCTTGTCATCTTCATTCCATTAAATGCTTCTACGATCTCCCCCCGTTGTGGTCTCTGCTCATTCCTTGTGATGGGATTCGTGTGATATATATATATATATATATATATACATACAGACACACACATACACTGAAAAAACCATAGGTTTCAGGCACGTTATAGTTAGAAATTAGCATTTAAAAAACCTTAGAATTTCACTGAAAAAAACATAGGTTTTAGGGAAAGTTATAGTTAGTTGGACATTTCACTCGTACAAAACTATAGAAATTCCCCTGTTATAGTTAGTTCAGCTAACTATAACCCGCGCTCGCGCAATGCACTGCTGATGACGTCACATATTACATCACTCATGACATGGTCAGTGACATCACTCATGACATCATCCAGTGACTGTGTTTCTGTAAAGTTTAAATATGTTTACTATATCTAGGGAAAGGCGTATTAAAGAATGAGTGGGTGTATAAGTGTCTGAATGGATAATTTGGTAGGTGCGTAACTGACTATAAGTGAGTGATTAAACTTAAATTACTGAATGCTTGGGTTAGTGAGTAAACTGTGTGAATGTCTGTATCCGTCTGTCTGTTGGTGTGTAAGCGGCTGCATGGGTTTGCGAATAGCTACATGAGTGTCTATGTGGGTTATTGATTGGTTGTCTGAGTATCTGTATGGGTGCCTGAGTGTTTGTGTGGGTGGGCTGTGTGTGACTCTGTACATAGATGTGAGTGGGTGATTCACTGGGTGCATGGTTTCAAGAGTGCATCTGTGATGGGACTGTATGGGTGGGTGAGTGTGTATGGGTGTGTTAGTGAGTGAATGTATATCTCAGTTGAATATGTGTTAGTAACTACATATGAGAAAGGCAGTATATATGTGTGTTGGAGCATATAAATGGATATAAGTGAGAGTGTGTGATTGTGAGAGTGGCTGTATGGATGAGTCTGTGCTTGTATCAGTGATTGTATAAGAGCATAAGTATGTGCTAGAATTTGTATGAGCAAGTGAGTTGGTGTGTATATAACTGTATAGGTGAGTAAATAGCAGTGTGATTAATTATTTGCATGACTGACTAGGTGTGTGAGTTTCTATATAGGTGTAGGAGTGCATCTGATAGTCCTGTACGGAGTGACCATAAGTATGAGTGACTGTACGGGTGAGTGAGTGGATGTGTGTGTAAACCTAAGAATCAGTGAGTGGGTATGTAGCTATTGGTGTTGGAGTGTCTATGGTTTTGAGAATGGCAGTCTGCAATTTAGAGTGGGTGTTTCAAAGGTTATATTAGGGTGTGAGAAGATACATCAATTTATCACATGGATGATGTCATCAGTGATGTCATTTGAGATGTCATCAGTGATGTCACGGACCATGTCATGAGTGATGTAATATGTGATGTCATCAGCAGTGCATTGCGGGGGCGCTGAACTAACTATGACGGGGGAATTTCTATGGTTTTGTACGAGTGAAATGTCCAACTGACTATAACTTTCCCTAAAACCTATGGTTTTTTCAGTGAATTTCTAAGGTTTTTTAAATGCTAATTTCTAACTATAACGTGCACGAAACCTATGGTTTTTTCAGTGAATTACAAAGGTTTTTTAAATGCTACTTTCTAACTATGCCTACAGAGGTAGGACATGTGAAGAAGGAAGAAAAAACGCATAGTAAGAAGCAAAATAAATGCAGAAAGAGGCAACAGAAGTCCACAAAGACAAAGAAAATTGCAGGAAGAAGCAAGACGTGCAGAAAGAACCAACAGAGGAGCAGAAAGAGGCCTTGTTGCAAAATCATCCTGTGCCCACAACTTTTTCAGGCGGGTACTGGTGGTAACTGACTCTGACTAACCAGGCCTAGAGCCAGTGCTATGCTAAAAGACACTTAGAATACAGTGAAAACACCTACATACACTAGGAAACACTATGCGTTGGGTTACCCCTGTGATTAGCATGACCTCCTCTGTAAGGCCCTAGTACATAATAGTAAACAACAAAAAGAGGGCCAATACTGATACTTATATTAGTGCCTCCAAAGGGAAACAGATACCACCAACATCAAAGATGGCTACCTTTCTAAATCAATTCGAATACATATATGTGATATATTAAAAAAATATATATTTTAACAAAATCTCATATATTTCAACAAATTTATGTTATACCAAAAACCAACAACACACAATTTGACTTCAAGGTCGAACTCGGCCGATTTCATCTTGTGAATCAACACATAAATCAAACGGTTTTTGGTGAGTGGGAAAACCCACATGCCAAAGTTGAAAGAATTTAAACGGCATTGATTCTGGTCGCACATCGCAAATCGCGTGTAACAAACGAGGTTTGGGCTCAAATCACGAAGCTCACCTCTCCAAACAAGAGTTTTTCCAAGCGTTCATAAGGCCATTCCGGTTAAATTCTTTCAACTTTGGCATGTGGGTTTTCCCACTCACCAAAAACAGTTTGATTTATGTGTTGATTCACAAGACGAAATGGGCCGATTTCGTCCTAAATAGAGTTTGGTCCTGAAGAGAACCCCACCCTCAAACCTACGGGGTTCGAAACGCGTCGACAAGTATATACGTTTTCTTGTCTTGTTTTTCTTTGGCTGTGTAACAAGTGGAAAGTATTTATAGGTTCAAGTAAACACTGTTACCTGTGATTGTCCTTCAATTTGTCAATCATGGCCTATCTTGTTGTGTAAAAAAATGTAACAAGACTTTGATGTTTTACATGTTTTATGTTTTTGTTGTCTTTGTAAGTGAGTGACTCGTCTTTAATGTTGTCCAGCATTTGTGCTTTTTATGCTTAGAGTCTTGTAAGGCTCTTGAAGTCAAATTGTGTGTTGTTGGTTTTTGGTATAACATAAATTTGTTGAAATATATGAGATTTTGTTAAAATAAAATAAAACATTTTTGAATATATCACATATATGTAATCGAATTGATTTAAAATGGTAGCCATCTTTGATGTTGGTGGTATCGGTTTCCCTTTGGAGGCACTAATATAAGTATCAGTATTGGCCCTCTTTTTGTTGTTTATTGATTTAAGGCTCAGCCTTGCTGATGAGAGCCAGACCCTTTGGTGTTACTCACTAGTACATAATAGTGCATGGGGATTAAAACTACCTCTTAAAACGCGCCACGATGCGCGTTTGCACAGTGGTGAAGGGAGGGGGGACCGGAGGTGACATGTGTGAAAACACGCCCTGTGGCGCGTTTTAAGTTGGGGGATAAAGTCCCCTTGAATCCTGAGGGTCCCTGGGGTCCAACTAGCCCACCAGGTACCTCCAGTAAGCGCCCCAGAGCTGCGTTGCAGAGAGGTGTAAAAAAGGGCATGGCCTGGACCACCTCTCTGCAACGCAGCGCAGTGGCGCTTACTGGAAGCACCTGGTGGGCAAGTTGGCCCCCAGGGGCCCTCAGGATTGAAGGGGAATTAATTCCCCAACTTTAAATGCGCCACAGGGCGTTTACACACGTCACCTCAGGCCCCGCCCCCTCCCTTCACCACTGTGCAAACACGCCCTGTGGCGCTTTTTAAGTTGGGGGATAAAGTCCCCTTGAATCCTGAGGGTCCCTGGGGTCCAACTAGCCCACGAGGTACCTCCAGTAAGCACTACAGAGCTGCGTTGCAGAAAGGTGTAAAAAGGGGCATGGCCTGGACCACTTCTCTGCAACACAGTGCAGTGGCGCTTACTGGACGCACCTGGTGGGCTAGTTGGCCCCCCAGGGGCCCTCAGGATTGAAGGGGAATTAATTCCCCACCTTAAAATGCGTGACAGGGCGCGTTTGCTGAGTGTTGTTGGGAGGGGGCGGGGCCTCTGGGGGCAGGGCCTCCACGATGCTGGTCTTTTTTTTTATTTTTATTTTTATTTTTAAGAAGGGGAGCTGTGTGGCCTCCCTTCCTTTTCTATTTTATGGGCCCTGGGGACCCCATCCACCAGGGCCTGGCCCCTATTTTTTTAAAAAAATTGGAAGGGGGCCGCGTGGCCCCCCTCCCGTGGCCATATTCGGCCCCGGGGACCCCATCCCCCGGGGCATGGCCAGCGTTTTTTTATTTATTTATTTGGAGGGGGTGCCATTTATGGTCCCAGGGACCCCATCCCCCGGGGCCGGCCTTCGCGTGATTAAAAGAAAATAATAATGGTATTATGGGGGAGGGGGGCCGCATGGCCCCCCCCCCCTCCCGGGCCACTTCTGGCCCCAGGGACCTCATCCCCCGGGGCCTGCCCACCTTTTTGTGGACTGCAGGGGGAGCCCCAATGCCCCCACGGTCCCTGCCGGCTCCCCGCCTCCTGCGGAAGCCGGCATTGCTTTTCCACACGGGGAGTTCCTGACATGCAGCTCCCCATGTGGAAAAGCAATCTGGTTTGGATTTTGGAAGAGAGCAGGTTTCCTGCTCTCTCTTCCAAAATCCAAACCAGTGTTTGCAATAACAGGGCGGGAGCCGCCAGGCTCCCGCCCTCCCATAGCAAACTGCAGTGTCCCGGGAGTGGGCACCCTGGGACACTGCAGGAGCTGGCCCTGGGGGGTGGCAGTCCCCAGTGCCATCACAGGCTCCAGGAGGGGGGCCGCACCCAAAACAATACACAGCCCCGGGGAGGTGGTGGTCCCCGGGGCTCTGTAACGGACCCCCAAATTTGCATATAAGGGCCCCAAGGAGGTGGCGGTCCCCAGGGCGTGTGGGGGGCTCGAGCCCCTTCACACAGGTATTTTTTTTTTTTTTTTAAAGAAGCCCCGGGAGGTGGCGGTCCCCACGGCTGCGGGGGGCAGTGTAACCCCCGCAAATAATTACTGAAAGCCCCGGGCTTGGGGGCCCCCATACATTAAAAAAAGAAGCCCCGTGGGGGTGGCGGTCCCCAGGGCTGCGGGGGGGGGGGCTGTGTGCCCCTACCGCAAATATTCTATCAAAGCCCCAGGGGATGGAGGTCCCCGGGGCTGCAGGGATCCCCCTGGCCCCTGCAATTCTTTTTTTAGCATGCCCCCGGGACTTGGCCCACCCGGGGGCTAAATAACAACGAAGCGCGGGAGTCCGCATCTCGCCGATTTATTATTTTTTATTTTTAAATGCTTTTTTGGCCCTGGGGGTCCTTGTGGCACCCCCTAAGCAGGCCTAGGGGGTCAGGGTGTTTCTACCCTGCCCCCTTTTCTTGTTTTACGCGTTTGTTTCCCATGGCTGCCAACACTTCCTGGTTTGGAGTGTTGACAGACAATTAGAAAGCAGCTCGTGATCGGGAGGGTGCGCGGATCCACAGTGCCTATATATATCGAAACTTTTATTTTTTGATTTATTTTCTCAGCAACTACTGAACGGATTTACACCATTTAAAAAAAGGTCTCTTTCTGAACCAAGGGCTACCATTCTGCCAAATTTGGTGTAATTCCGTTCAGCAGTTTTGGCTGTAACCGTGTCTAAAGTTTCCTATGGGAAATTGATTTTTTTACCTCTATTTTTTTAAATTCTCTGGAACTACTGAACGGATTTACACCATTTAAAAAAAAAAAAGGTCTCTTTCTGGACCAAGAGCTACCTTTTTGCAAAATTTGGTGTACTTCCGTTCAGCAGTTCGGGCTGTAGCCGTGTCTAAAGTTTCCTTTTGGAAATAACATGGAGAAAACACGTTTTGGGATCCCCCCCTTTTTTCTCGGCCCCCGCTTGCCGAATCACCCCGAAACTTTCAAGATAGGAGCGGACCGCAACAGGCCATACATTTTGAAAATTTCGCGATGATTCGTCAACCGGTGCCAAAGATATTGGGAAAACAAAAAATGAGTTTCCTATGGAAACTAGGTTCTAACTATAACTATCTACTGGCGACTGCCAGTAGATAATATATATATATATATATATAAATAAATTTAATTGAGACACAAATTTAGCGCCACTCAAAAAACAGTTACCCAACAATTAGTGTGAAGACACTTGACTTAGCCAATGACTACCAGTACCTATACCTACTACATTGTCTTCAGAAGTCTTCCGTAGTAATCAAGATATTTATTGAAAGTTTAGATATTTGTTCATCAGCATATACCAGCACAGGCATATTCACATATGCTATAGAAAACAAACACAATGTATTAGGGTAGCAAAAGTATATATGTACATTTTTATGTTGAAGCCACACACCCTCACCTTTGTGAAGGACATTCGAAGCAGTTGCATTTGACTCCAGAGGGACATTTAGTAACACTTAAGTTATTGTAGCTTTGTGACAGACTTAACAGTTGTTTCAGACTTGAGAGGAGGTTCTAATAAAGTTTAGAATAGCTGCAGTCTTTTTAAATACTTCAAGCTGTTGCTTCTAACCCAAGAAGCACATCTACTTTAGGTACTGTAGCAATGGGAAAGGCCAGCCCTATTTGACAATATTATCTCTGGAAGGTACTAATAAATAATATGGTATTGTTCTTGTCATGGACAAGAACAGAAATGTATTTTACACAGGGGCAATAACCGAGAAGTTATTATTCCCACAATGGAGAAGCTGGTTGAGCAACTTCCAGGGGTGAACACAAGAAAATACAACCTCGACAACTAACAAACCGCACTGATGAGCAAATGTAAGACTGGGGCTATACTGGAACACGAGCTGTCAATCCAGGTGGGTACCACTAATTATGGGGGTACACACTGCACATAAGGGACTCACTTTGGGGGATATTTGAATGATTGGGTATGATGGGTGTACAAATTAACCCATGACCCGTCTACAATCAGATGATGAATTGTGGGTGAGTTATGACACCACCAGTCTATTTTGTCCTCCTCATTGAGGCATACCATAGGTTAACTCCCATGGTGGGTTGAGGAATGTACCCACATCTGGGCATACCCTATACACTTAGCTTATTCCAGATTATCATCCTTCAGCCATTATGCCACTCTAGATTTCCACCAGCCATATGCAAATACGTTTTGGTTGCTCCTCCAATGGGAACAATCCAGCATGATCTAGGAGGGGCTGTCCTCTTCAGACAGGAACAGATAATACAATAACACATCTTGTGAAGTGCATAGTTACTTCTTGCAAAGTGTCCCAGAGCCTGGATACTGATTTCTGAGTGAAAAGGTTTCATCCTTGCAGCTGGATCGGTCTTAACCAGATCCAAAGAGCCAGGTTATCAATTTTTTCCTGAAAAATATTTCAGCGGGAGCTAGCTGGATTCCACGGAGCAAGACTAGAACAGCTATTTTCAATTTATCCTTAATCCTACTCAAATAGGATCAGTCCAATCAGAACTGCAAGGCCAGGTCTCTAGACAGAAACACAAGTAACAAGAGATTGATTCTTTTAACACAAGGAGCATTGGACCGGTTAGTACACACCTCTATCACTTTGGTCCTGATTTTAAAAAGGTTTGTATTGGTGATTCTGCTATACAAAGCATTGGCAAGCAACACAGACAGCAGCATGGAACAACTTTCACCTGTAGAAGCTAATTTGCACTGAAAGTTGACCCTTGAAATGTGCCATTCCCCTTAATGTAGGCACATGGACGTTTCTGGGGTAGAACACTACTTAAGTCATGCTTTTTGTGCACAATCACTTCTACTAAATGAATATGATCTGGTTTTTACCCTAATCCTAATGCTAAGTAGAAGCAGGCAATCAGTAAAACTGTATATTACACAATATACCATGATGTAACACGTGTATCCTAAACCTAAATCACACATCTCACATATCCAACCCTTGTGCTGTTGTCTACACCTCAGAATTTGAACTGTAGGGTGTACTTTCAATTCAACTCTCAGGCTAGGCACTGCTGGTTTTACCTTTGCCTCATTAGTGAGCTATAGCTGAAGTCTTGTAGCACAGTGAGCATAGGACCTAACTCTGGGCTTACCTATCACACTCACGGTATCTCAACACACAAAAATGTAATTGATGGAATGTTTGAAATAAATACAGCTGCCGTCAATCACTCTGGTCCTTTTACCTATCATCCTACTTCTACTATAATGTTCAAGAAAGAAACCAGCTATGTGCAAATCAGTCTTCCTTCTCAAATAAGAACAGCCTTTGTCTTTCTCCTTTAGGAGTTGTGCCCAAACCACCAGACATGATCTCCCCAGATGGTAATGCAAGCAATACCAGACCATGGTAGCAAAAGTAGACCTCCCCTGAGTGAGATATAGGTTGAGTCCTATAGCACAACGAGCAAGGGACACACTTCTGGGCCTACTCGTCACACTAAAGGTGTCTACTGCAATAAACTACAAAGTTATGGAAGGAATACTTGAATTAATCTCAACCAATGCCAATTGCTTGTAGCTGCAATCCAGAAAAAAATAATTCATCGACTCTTTCATTCCAGACTTACAGCATCCATATGCAAATGTGTTGTGGTTCTGCTCCACTAGGAACTACTTAGCCCAAACTTCCAGGCCTATTGTCCTACAGAAAAGAACACAAACAACCCCGGATAAGTTCCGACCTACTTAGTTATCGTCATTGAAACATAGCTTGAGTGATGTGCATAATTTTGCTTAATTTTGCAGTAACTTCACATAATTATGCCTCAGCAAACTACTAAACTTTTCCACATCCCTAGCATTGGGCCCACTGTGAATTCAACTGCAGACCCTGCATATGCCACCTGGAAAAGTGGACAAGCAGGATTCATGAGGCCAACAGGACAAGAAGCCTCAGAGCTGCTCTCAACAAGATTCAGGACTAGATGTGTCTCTCCAGTGGCAGTGGCACTGACCCCCTTAGGACCAGTTGGGGGATAACTTGGACTCCACTGTCCCCCAGATGCCCCGAAAAATAGCTAGCAGGCTACATGGTCTGTGGAGGGCAAAGCAAAAGAGAAATTATCTCATCTTAACGTGGCCCCCTTTGAGGCCAGGCAGAACGCAGAAAATGCTGCAGGTTGCCAGAGCTCACATTGTGGAAATCAACCAGAGAGATTCATCTCTAAATATGTCGAAAGTTTTTTGAGAAAATGAGCATGTGTACCCCGTCATATTTTCAGGATTTACTCTTCGGAGGTGGCAGTGCTCTAAGGTCAATGCAAGGAACAATTTTCAGGAAGGGTGGAAACATGGGGCCCTCTCTCCAGACACTCCTTCGGCCTCAGAGACCCCATCCAAGGGACCCAGGAGTTGCAGCAGCCTCTCCGAAAGGTGAATTACGAAAGTACCCTATGTTTAGGGGGCCATGGAAATGTCACCCAGACAAAACAACTATGATCTAAAAAAACACTCCCGGAACTGGAGCTTTTGCTCTTCAACTCTAGAGTGCAGAAACACCTAGTGGTACATTTTATGTGGCCTGAAGTGGTAAAGGCGAGAACGGCACGGTGAATATGGTAACGATTTTAATAATAATGATTTAATTGAATCATGGTTACTCATTCCACTGAGATGATGATTTTTAACATGTGATCATTGTTCCTATATTATGGTGATCCTTTGACAAACCCAAGAGGTTTGCATTATATTTTAATGGGTGACCTCTGGACATAGTTGTAGATTCCTTATGGAATCTACAATATAGGTCTCTACCAGATACATCGTTACCGAAGGATAAAGACTATTAGTTGTAGATTCCTTACCTTTTGAATAGATACCTCAGCAATACCAACACCCGAGGATGGTCTGCGAACCAAGATCACAAGATCACACAAGGAAGTCCTGAAGGATCGAACTAACAAAGTATCCGTCCCTCCGGACTTGAATGTCCAGGCAGCAGTATTTGGTAAACGTGTGCTGGGATGCCCACGTTGCCGCCTGACAGCTGTCAAAGAGTGGTAATCCGCATGCTAAAGCAGTGGTTGCCGCGGTTGCTCTAGTGGAGCGAGCGCGTAACCCACAGCATAGCCAATTTTAATGCGGAGAAGAACCCATTGAGAGATGGTTAGTTTTTTAATAGCTGGCCTTTCTTGCCACCTGCATAGCCAATGAAGAGTTGATCATCCACGCAGAAGTGTTTTGTGCAATCAAGATAAAACGGCAACGCACGTTTTGGATCCAGATGGTGAAGACTCTTTTCCTCCTTCGAGGGATGCAGGGGTGGGAAGAAAGTGGGCAAAGTGATGGATTGTAAACATGAAAGGACGTGACCGCTTTTGGAAGAAACTAAGCTTTCGTTCGAAGCACCACTTCATCTGGATGGACAGAGAGAAAAGAGAGCTGGGAAGTCAGAGCCTGAAGCTGGCTAACACTACGAGCAGAGGTGATGGCGATCAGAAATGCAGAAGGGAGCACACATAAAAAGGGTTAAAACCAAATTTAAATCCCTTTGGGGCAATATGAAGGGAGACGGAAGAAACAAATGAGTAAGGCCCTTAAAGAACCTATACACAATGGGACTCTTAAATAAAGAAGGCTGATCTGGAAGGCGTAGAAAGGCAGAGATAGCTGCAATATATCCTGTAAACGTGTGCAAGGCAGATCCCTGCTGGGCCAAAGAAAGTATATTCAAGAGAACCTCTGAAAGAGGGGCAGAAAGGGTATCAACAGCCTTTGCTGTACACCATGGCACAAATTTGTTCCATCTATAGGCGTACACCATTTTATTGGAGGGACACCTGGCAGCCAAGATAACATCGCAGACTTAGGACAGAAGGTCGAAAGCTGTCAACTGCTGCCACTCAATTTCCACACAAGGAGGTAGAGGCAGGACAGGGTCGGGTGAAGAACCGTCTCCTGCTGCAACAGAAGATCCTTCCGAAGGGGCAGTCTGATCGGAGGATCGATGGCCATTCTCAGTAGGTCGGAGTACCAGTCTCTTCGTGCTCAATACAAGTCTACAAGAATAACATGAGCCTGGTCGTTTTTGATCTTCTTCAGCACTCTGGGCAGCAGTGGTACTGGCGGAAAGGCGAAACTTCAATGCGCAATACTGCTGACACTGCACTTTCTCTTCAGAGGCGAAAAGATTAACCAATGCTCTCCCCACAGCTAAAAGGGACCTTGCACCACCTCCGGATGGAGACCTCATTTGGGATTGATCAGGCACCGACGGCTGAGTTTGTCCGCTCTGGTGTTCAGAAAGACCGTCAGGTGTTATCAGGGTTATGCCCTGATGGTCCAGCCATGTCCAGAGGCAGAGAGCCTCCTGCTCAGATCAGGGGTTCCAGTCTTCCCCTATCTCAATGACTGGCTGACTGACTGGCTGTTGAAGGCGGGCTCGCCCCAGGCTGTCGTCTCCTACCTCCAGACTATGGCGGACCACCTGCACTTGCTGGAGTTCACTATCAACCTGCCGAAGTAACACCTGACTAAATCTCAGATGCTTCCTTTCATCTGAGCCGTTCTGGACACAGAGCAGTCTCGGCCAATCCTCTAGAACAGCGAGTCCAGGATATTCAGGCTATGATACCGATGTTTTAGCCTTTATCATGGATATCGGTGAGAATGACCCTGAGGCTGTTGGGCCTCATGTCCTCCTGCATCCTTCTGGTTGATTATGCTTGATGGCATATGCAGGTTCTGCAGTGGGACCTGAAGTTCCAGTGGGCGCAGCATCAGGGGAATCTTTCCGAGTAGTTTACAGCTCAGAGGGGGACTGCACAGCAACTCCAGTAGTGGTTAACAAACCAAGATTGGGAAGCAGATCCCTCTCCCTTCCCCAACCAGATCGAACAGTGGTGATAGATGCATCACTCCTGGGATGGGGAGGCCACCTAGGAGAGTCAGAGATCAGAGGTGTCTGGTCTCCGGCGAACTCCGGTCTCCATATCAACCTTCTGGAGCTCTGGGCAATCAGACTGGCACTGAAAGCATTCCTTCTCGCTCTAAAAAGGAGGGCGGTGCAGGTGTTGCGAGCTCAAGGTCAAGGACATCAAAGGCCTAGGGCCCCCAATCGACTTTGCAAGGCCCGAAGGGGCACCGCCGGAGCCAGGATGCCCAGAAATGAGGTACAAGGCTTTATAGAACTTTTGTATTTGAGCGCTCCAGAAAAGCGGGGAGGCGCGGAGTCATCTAGGAAGGCTGCTCAGGAGAGGGAGCTTTTGAGCGACGACGCTCAGAGTACTGCGTCGCATCGGCCGACAGATGGGGTGAATTTGAAGAACGCCTGTGCTTCTTTGACTTCTTCTTTTGTTTCCCTGACTTACCCGAAGATCTCCCCAGCAACTTAGAGTGTGACGAGGAGTGTGGGCTCCACAACTGCCTGCGAGACCTTCCTCTCGAATGAGAATGGAAGTGGCGCTGAGCCGAGCGCCGGACCTCCAATGGCTTTTGGATTGCTCCCGCAAAGCCTTCAGGTTCATGGCCCGGCACACGGAGCACGACGTTGGGTCGTGGTCTTGCTCAAGACACCAAAGACATATGAGGTGCAAATCAGTCACAGACATCACCCGGTGACCGGAGCCGCAGGGCTTGAAGCCGGTACGACATTGAGACACCCTCGACGCTCCATGAGTCCAAGACTCAAGAAAAAAGTCGAAAGACTAGAAAAAAAATGAGTATGGGGCAAGCTCTGGATATGCGCTACGCTGGCGCGGAAAAAGAAAATACTGATGTCAGCACGCATGGGCGACATCTTATTAGGTCCAGCTACATCATCCCGTAACCCATGACGCTGACGCGGAGTCAACCGACGCCACCTAGCGACATGCAGGGGTACTGCTGAAGAAAAATCTCCAGATCCAGACTGATGTCTGGGGAAATTCAAAAAGTAAGGAATCTACTACTAATAGTCTATCAGATAAAGCCAATAGGCTGTTCTTATATTTTAATATGGGGACATTTGAAAAAAACAAATAGGCTTACCTTACATATTAAGGTGGTGACCTCTTGACAAAGCCAATAGGCCTGTTTTACTAGAATGACACCTCCCATATTGTGATTTACATCTGGTATAGGTGGTGGTATTGCGATTGCTGAGGTCAAATGAGATTTCAGACCGTCAAATGTATTTTATTCCGTCTGATGAATACATTTTTTTAATTAATGCATAGTATTTGTGTTTGTAATAAATGTACTTTCACTTTTTCAAAGAAAAGGCACGGAATGGGCAATGATTTATTGAGTGTTATTATTGCTAGCCAGCAAATGGGTATTATTAGCCCTCACCACCTCCCCTGAGTAGACCATGTAGTGCTCTGCTTTGCAACCCTAAGAAGTTAAGTGCTTCAATTAGGTGCTTGGTTCCCAGTAAGGAGACAATTATGGACATATTACTTATGCAGGCATCACAACCTGCACACATAACCCAATTTCTTAAAGCATACATCTCAGAATCAATGCAAACTTCAAAACCTCTTATACACCCTTCAGCTTCACTTTTGTGCAGGCCACTAGAAGTATGTCCTCATCACATTTTTTTTCAAGGTCTATGTGACCCTGGTGACCATGCTCCAGCAGTTTGTACCTTATTCCTACAGGAGTAACAGATTTACAATTGCTCATTAACAAGTTCCCTTCCATGTTTTTCTGCAAAATGGCCATATGCTTTCAGGAATCCATGTAAAGATTTCTGCAAGGCCCAGTCTTTGTTACTGTATTTTTTTTTTTTACCATTTTCATTTCTTTATCCTTGATGGCAGCCTCAAACCATTCCTTCTATGGCACACATTTCCAATAGGTGAGAACACATCAATGTCTTCCTCCTGACTTACTGAATTATTGTAGTCAACAACCAGATGAGATAAGCAATTGACCATGTTTTTTTCCCCAGGAACACAGTTTATTTTGAAGTAGTACTGCTAAACTTTGGAACTCAACTAAGCACTTCTAGAAGTGGAACATATCCCACCCCCTGGAGACAAGATGCCAAATAAATAACTTGTGATGTGTGCAATTCACACACTTGCTGCCAAGAACTAGTGTCTAAAGTGTGTAATAGCCTATACACAACAAATGTCTCCTTTCAATGACCATATATATGGATTCAGCTGTATTTATAGTACAAGAGGCAAAAAGCCACATTGCATTATTGAAGATGGTCAGAGTGAAAGTACATCTCCCAGGTCAAATGATTTGGTGTCCACAGGGATAATACAAGTCTTTCCTTGGTAGAATTGATTCAATCTAGGTGCAATGCACTTTTGATAGAGAATTTGTTTTTAATGATTTCTTGACATTTCTTTAAAGGTTCCATTATTTTTTGTCAAAATTGGAAACAAAGTGTACTATAATATTCACATGACCAACCAAAGGGCAACAGTTTGTCCTTTGTATCTGGAGCAGAAACCTTATTTATAGTTATAACCAAATTGGGTTTTGGAACAATGCCTTAAATAATCCGTTTTATAAATACAGCACATTTATCTGCACTTCAAACTAACACACTCTTAGCCATACCTACACATACTTCTTTTGTTAGCTACAGATGATCATTTTTATTTTGTGAGAAAATGAATATAATTTTAAAAGATCTGGACAAGGGTCCATGCCCCTAAATATATGATTACATTGGCAACTGGTATACAGATAAAACAGGCACTAGTCCAAAAGACGTAATTTTAAAACAATATTTAACCAAATGGAGTAAAGAAAGAAACAATAATTCAGGAATCAGGTGCAAGATCAACCTGATAAGCAGATTTTAATCACAATGTGTAAAACAAAGATCCCCTTGTGACGGAACCCTGTTGGGTCGCAATCCTATACTTTACAATGGGAGCATGCATTCCGTACAGAATGCATGCTCTCATTGTAAAGAGCAGAGATGCAGTTCATCCCTGCACGGGTGCAGGGATCAACAGGGGGGCACCATAGGTGCCCCCTAGGCCGCCATTCAGCTGCCTTGCAACCATGGGGGCCCTGCTGGGGACCCCCAAAGACCGATTCCCAAATCCTTTCTGTGTAAGAAAGGCCAGCACAGAAAGGCTGTGGGAATCAGCCATTGTAATTCCTCAGCCGGAATGAGCCGATATGGGATTACTGAAGGCTCTCTGAGCCCGTCAGAGCCCATTCGTAAATCTGATTCGGGTTCCCTTCCGACAGACCCCATCAAAATGCGTTGGGTCGATGAAGGAATCAGACCAGCGGATTACGATGCGGTCTGGTCGGAGCCCTACACATTAACAAACACCACCTTCACCATTTTTGGTCAAAGGTATGGGAGAAACCCAATCTGCAGCTACCCCTTTTTCAATAATACTTATGTCTGCCCAGTCTTCCAACATGATCTCCAATTCTTACCTTACTAACAAGAATTACTCTGGTCTTCTCGCAGACAAGCACAGTAATAATTTTGTGTTAGAAAGCTAAAAATGTGCTCCTATTTTTAGAAAATACCATAGGAAAATATGGAGAGAATGTTTTCATAAGAGCAAGATTTTCATGTTGTATCATGTCTGCAGAGGCCTCAATCCAGAACCCCAACACCATTTTTTGCTATATATATATTGATTCATGTTGATCTTCCCGTGAAAGTCACATTACACACAAAGTATCCTACAAATATCTCATTAGGCTTAAATTAAACTGATCTGATGTCAAGATCATGCAATAAGCAAGCACATTCCACAAAACAATGTCAAAATACCCTTTGGATATGTTGGTATATGGGGATCCAGGGTTTGCCATTAACTGAAGATCTCTGCCTACTGTGTTAATGGTACACATAGGAGGGATAAAATCCTCATCTCTAACACGGTTTATACTTTTAGCAACCAATATCATGTTTTAAAATCCTCATCTCTAACACGGTTTATACTTTTAGCAACCAATATCATGTTCTTCAATTTAGAATATTCAATGTCAATGTGTGAACTAAAAGTCACCTGTGCTATTCTGATTTTACTCACCCTGCACACTAGGGCAATATGACCTTTCCTTCTATAAATTTTTCACTCCTTGCTTATTGCAGGACATTTGTAATCTTTATTACAGCCATAGCAGTAACTCAACAATTTGCCCTAGGATCTCCGCTTATTCTCTGGTCTGGAGGGTTTGTTCATTACGCAACATCATCTAACTATTTTATTTATTTATTTAATCAAGGAGGTATTCATTAATTACTTTCAACTAGGAAACCTACATTTATATGGCCTTCGGAGAAGCAATAACCACCCAATTTGAGATTCTCACCCGATCCACACCATTTCTTGGATTTATTTTTTTGACTTGGTTATACAGTGACGCACCAAAGTTACAAATGATAGAAATCGTCTTAAAGTAGTGAGAAACTCATCAAATGTTTCATTAGGTTTTTGTATTCGTGTATATAAACAAGAACATTGTACGTTCACAGAAATGTGGCACTTGAATCTATTTTGCAATCTTTTATGATTTCATCAGTAATTCATATCCCCATATGAACAAAAAAAAAGCTGACACTTAATATATTTTTGGACTCTCAACTGTCATTTTATTGCTTTTATCACTACTACATAATTAAGGAATTTTTCCTCCTACCTTTTTCTACGGAATAGTCGGATCATATACTTTGCCAAACAGCAAATAGATAGTGTTAGTGCTGTGCATGGGGGAACTGGCTGAGGAAAACAGCTCCAGGGAAGAACGAGGCTCGACACGTCATGACTTGTATTTTCACTTATGCAACAGGCTTTCCAAAATGAGGAGCCAGAAGAGCCTGGAATGCAGAGTTTTCTACAACTATATTTTTCGCAGGACAGGCTGCTATCTCCTGCACGCTCTTGGAAAAGTAGATTTAGCATATTGGCACTGACCAAATTGATCTGTGACTGAATTGATGTCCTGATGCAGAAGTTGAAAAATTAATCAATGAACAGTTGAGCATTAAGGGCGCCACACTCAATTCTCCCCCGCGATGGACACCACCAACAGGATTTACAGATAATAGGCAATGGTAGCTGTCGACAAGCTTATTGTAGAAGATACCAGAGTACCGTATAGTAATTGAACAAACAGCGCATAGACGGCACTTTCCAAGCTGGTCTATTGGTGTACCATGATGCTGCAAATGTTTGCGGATAACAACTGTGGTAACGGTGAATGTAGGTATAAACGTAATCACCTCTATTACATTTCAAGACAATGAGCAAGCGAAGCGAAAATATAAATTGTTTAAATGAAGGAGAAGCAGAGCAAACATCTCACCGCATCAACATCTCTTCAAGAGGTTTCCCGGTTGTCATTAACAATCATCAGGCAGAAGATTCTGATGCTACCAAACTTGATTAACAGGGGAGGGTAAAGGAAGAGAACAACAGGATTACAAACAAGCATTTACAATGCAACGGTCTCGGCATTGTTAAAGTTAGAGCTATTGGCATTGCTCATGACATTATTTTTGTTTATGTTTTTGTTTTTAAAACATTTAAAGAAACGGCATTGTTATTTACAATGTCAATAGCTTAATCACTCTCAAAAGCGAGATTTATTATGCGAGCATTATTTGGGAAGTTTGGCAAATCCATAGTTATGAGGAAAACGCTGCAGCATCGCAAAATGCCAGTGGCCCAGACTAATATGCATGATTAGTATTTGGATTCCATGCCCATTCCTTCTTTGTCCTCTCTGCTGAAACTGCTGTCTGAAGTGTCAAATTTTATTAATACTAAACAAAAATCGCACTACCGTGCCAGGGCCAGACTTGGCGTTGATAATGATTGTTTGAAAAGGGAACTTTGAAAGGATACGAACTTGACCAATTCTGGTTTCAAAATATAAGAGAACACTGTAGAGGCATGCGTCTACCGACTGTTATATATAATTTGGGATATATTTCTTAATCTGTCGAGTTCAGCCACTGCATGATTATATTGTTGTCTCTTTTTGAAACTCAGGAGCAGTAACATTGTCGTGGTGTCACTAGGGCTTCAAGTGGATGCTTTTTCAATATTATATACAAGCCACAGTTACTGCTAATTTATCTTATGCAACTAACAACGATTGACAAAGCCAATAGTCCTAACTTGTTGTAGGTATCATGGTACTTGTTGTATCATTATGCCTGGATGCAATGACATAAGAGACAGCAAAATACAAGTCGTATAGACCCCGCGCAACACCGCCCCCCACCCCCACCCATTTTTTTTTTATCCCAATTAAAGCCCTGGGTAGGATACTCAACAACAGGGCCGAACTGGAACCCCAAAGAAGGCCTGGCAATTATGTCGGACCAGCTGGAGGGTCATGGGGGAGGTTAACTGTGAAGCACTTTTGCTACAGGAAACGCCCGATGCCCGGGCAAGCCAGCACGGCCCTGTTTAACAACCCCGTTCTCTCCCGCATTTACCTGTGATCAGGCGCGCAACACCCATTGAACTCAAAGGGCTTCAGCCCCCCCCCCACCCCGTCGTGTGTGGCAGCCCGGGATGGGACCGCTTCCCGGGCAGACACAAAGCCGCGCCTGAGCAGTTCACAGGTCTTTAAAAAGACCATGTGCATGTTAATGAGGCCTCGCTGTTGCTTCACCCCTTCTAAGAACCCCCGCAGCTCCACTCTGCCTAGATTCAGCCCCCCCCCACCCCCGAAATCAGCGCCACTCTGCCTACTGTTTAAAGATTCAGCCCCCCCCCGAAATTTTTGCTTAGCCCCCCCCCCCGAACATTAACTAGCAAGTGATTTCGCTGGTCGCTTTTTCACAAGCTCTGAACTTTGGCAGTGATGTTTCCCCTTGATAGAGAAGTTTCAGTTTCTGTTTGAGATACACGCTTACTATTTGCAAGAATCGCAGGCTCCAATGAAAAATACCACTGTGAGGTAGGTCGAAGGGAAAGTCCGTTCAGGGCGGAGGAAGTATGCTGCATGTTGACAAAGGTTAGCAAATAAGGAGAGCAGCAGTACAATGGAAAGACAATTTTTATATAGATCTCTACAGCATGTAATTATTTTTAACCAATTCATGTCAACAGAGCTTCTGACTCTCATCCTAATTATGAGAGCGCGGAGTGCGGCACGAGCCCTCGGCGGAGGCACAGGCGCGCGGCGCGGCTCTGAGGAGGGGGCCGCCCGACCCATGGCTTCAGCCTTCATGTGCGGCGTGGAGGGCCTGCTCTTCAACGGCAGCCGCTTCGTGTGGAACCTGACCATGTCCACGCTGCGGAGGTGGTACGCCGACCGGCTGGGGGTGGGCACCTCCTGAGGACCTGGTGCGGGCTCAGAGAAGTTTACCAAGTAAGAACCAGGGGGCATTTAGAGGGTTATAGGCTGGCATGGCGAGAGGGAATATCGACAACTAATTAGATATATCCACAACACTGCACCATCAGCAAGTACACTTATTGCACCTCCGCTGCTGACGCATGTATATTTACATCAAACTCCTTTTACCGCCACTCAGTGCCTTGCTGCAACAGAGAATCTTCGGTACCTCAGTACTTGCAGCGTTTTGTAAAAAGCATATTTCCAAGCAGTCATCGAACACCGCCGCCTTTCTCCGAGGCAGAGCAGAAATGCCTCGGAGAAACGCAGCGTCGTTTTCGGATTCGGGGGTGTGTTTTGCTGTTATCTCCTTCAGCCATTGGCTGGAGGAGATAATTAGACTTTCTGCAAAAAACACGCCCCCGATCCGAAAAGGACGGGGCCTGATCGGAGTGACGGGACCTCTTCTCCAATGGCTGGCCAGCATTGAAGAGGCCAGCCAATAGAGAACAGGGGAGAAGAGGGGCGGGTTCAAGCCCCTATTCTCCAAGTCATTAAATCTCCGACTTCCGGTTCTGCCTTCGGCAGACCGGCGGTCCTCGACCTAAAAAGGGTGTGTTACGAGGAACAAAGATTCCACAATGTTTTCGTACATCTATATAAGC
Source organism: Triturus cristatus (assembly GCF_964204655.1). Taxonomy (NCBI): domain Eukaryota; kingdom Metazoa; phylum Chordata; class Amphibia; order Caudata; family Salamandridae; genus Triturus; species Triturus cristatus. Next base: position 1,074,492,940 of record NC_140591.1, on the reverse strand, counting down.
AACACATACCAATACTGAGCGAGAGGGTGTCTTTTCAGCACTTCATTTTTTATATATTTACTTTTTTCCTCTGGTGTTCCTTGGTTTCTCCACTTCCCAATTGACACCTGCCACTATTATTTCCATCACTGACTTTTTCTTTGGCTTCACCACAACAACTCAACATTGATTTTCTTTCCTCTCTGGTCATGTGTTTTGCTTGATTGTTGGTCCTGTAGGAACGCTTGGTAAATGTTTATTTGTTACTACATCTAGCAGTATATTTAACTCGTCTGACTGAACATTCGCTTTCGTTCACATCCAGGCTGCAAGCTTCTTTTTCTGTGGGCAGAGGCGACCTCTTGGGTTCACCACACGATTCTTGCATGCCACATTTGCTGCTGGTGCTCTTATAGTGTTGTCAGCGTGCCCCTACTCCAAAAAACTCATCAGTTCCATCACGGGCCTGAGTATTATTCTGCTGCTGGTGTAGACTACAGGCGGACTGTAATGAAGGTTTGCTAATTAACTGTAAACACTGGAGGTTGTTTAGTAGTCAAAGCAGATTTCAGTGTGTATGCACTGCTGCACATTCACGCCACCTCTGCGAGAACTAATCTGCTCCTGAAAATCTGCAAACTGGTCTATGGGACATGCATCCGAGGCTGCATGTATGTGCTTAAAAGTTTCAGTCTATTACTAATGGCAAGAATCAGAGGCCCATGTATTATGGTTATCAGCTGCATAGCACGTTTGAGGACGAGAAGCTGACGCAACCGGGCCTTTTGAACCTACATATACCAGCAGCTGTTGAAAGCTTAAACACCTCTTGGTGGGAGGCTACCCTTAATAAAAAGAGAATCCGAATTTCACAAAGCTAAGGACCACAATATTATGTATTTCCTGCTCACCCTTGTCAAAGATCATACTTGGTAGCCATCATTACCCCCTACTTCCCCCGTTAATGCATTTCTAGATTCTTAGGTTTTGCCTGAGACAGCACAGGTGCTGTAGACTGGAAGTCATTCCATTTACTACAGGGTGCTTAGAGCACAACCATTGCTTGGTTTCATTGTCGCACTCGTATCCTTACTTCTCTCTGGTCAGCATGTGTCAGATTCACTTCTTCCTGTGATTGTTCCTACCCTGGAGCATAGCCCAAGAACTACTTACATACCAAATGTCTGTCCTTCCACTGCTCTTCAGACTTCATACATACTTTTTCCTTCTTTTAGTTGCAGCAGTGCAAGTTTGCATGGCTATCCCCCCCCTCAATCCAGCTCCGCTCTATTGCTTGCCACACTTCCCGCTCTTACCAAACTGTTGCTTGCACCCTGCTGCCAGAAGAAAAAATATGAGTGCTATTGACTTTCTTAACTTTTTTTAGACATGTTTTACAGCAGCACACCCGATCTGCAGCATGGAAGAAATTGCAATTTGCCATGGCCAGCAATATCCGTGCCATAGTACCTTTTTATTTTCAAAGGTGCTGCACAGTAGCCATGCTGCTATACAACATGGCTAAAAAGCATTGATAAAGCCAATAGTTCTTGTGTAGGCTAGACCTATGGCTTTGTCAATGCTTGTTAAATATAATTGTATGTTTTCCTAGTCACCCTTACAACAATGGGACGAGAGCACCTACTTCGTAAAAATGTTGTGAACAAATGTCCATACTTTTTATTAATTAGAAGTGTGAATAATGGAGAATGTACTACTACAGTAAGTAATGTGCAGAGGGAAACAGTTGTATGGTGGAACTTCTACTGACCAAGGTTTGTGAAACACTTGTATCCAAGCAGTGGAAAAGCCAACACCAGCAGCAAACAATCATTGGTAAAGTGAGACCAATTGGATATGCCAATGCTTCAAATTATCTTGTACAATAAAATAAAAATGTATTGCATTTAGGAACAAAAGGCCACAACGGTGGTGCTGCCCGTACAATGCAAGGTCTTTGTTCCTTCGGTTGCAATAGACAGCTTAAAGTACACGTGCTTCAGTGCCTTTCTGCTCTCACTCTTGCCAGCAACCTAAAATGGAAAGATGCACTAACCCATTAGTGGAACAATCAGCCAATATTAAGAGCCTACAAGCAGCTGCACGATGGTACTAATATTTACAAGTCAGCAGAACTACTGGTTAGAAATTCACAAATCTAACCTTGCCACACGAATCTGAGGTGGGTGAAAAATCAAGACATATCTGCATCTTTAGGAAAAAACTGAACCGTCCAATCTCTCCAAAGGGCAATGTCACTTAGAAGATATGTTCCTTTTTCTTGAAGTACATGTATGTATAGGAGCTACTTTGTCAAATTTGTCACCAACCAAAATGTTCACTTTTGTCTAGGCCAATATACTGTTAAAAGAAAAAAACAAAGGATTTAAGGTTATGGAGCAAAATGTCTCCTTTCGGAAACAATACCACACCAGCCTGTTCTTGCAATAAGAAACTGATCTTTCTTGGAGAGCACTCCAGCTCAAATTCTTAAACTGTTTGGAGAATCCATGCATAACTGTGGAATACGTTTCTAACCCTCTCCCAGTTTTAAAGGGAGAGAGGGTATAAGGTTTAATTAGAAAGCAGATGGAAAAGGTGCTTGGCCGGTAATAGGGACCACTGCAGAAAACGCCCCGCCTGGCGACTGATCTGGATTGGAAGAACTACCTGAATATTATTTGTTCAATCCAGATATTGGCCCTGAAGACCAGTTTGAGGATATTCCTACTACAAGCAGCCAGCACTGCATCTTCCTTCACAACTAACCTTGCTACAAAGAGTTCGCTGAAACCTGTTTTTCATTGGTTAGTCAGTCTTGTCCAAGTAAGCGGAGGTGTTAATAAATTTTCTTAGCTTCTTGACAAATGGGTAACTGAAAAGGAGCCCGTCCATCACCAGTCCCATTTTCAAAGCAAAATCTCCTAAGCTAGCATCAGTCCGCTGAGGAGTGATTGATACAACTCAAGAAAAATTAAATGGTTGACAAACATCCAGATGTGCCAAACTGGCCAGAATTTGATGGTCCACATGAACACACTCTTTCTTGGAGTCAACCATCACATCTAGTATCTTAGCAATTTGGGCGATCAAGTCCAGTATTTTATTACAACCCTCTATCCAGGCTCAGTCCAGTTCTTTTGTGGCATCTCATGCATTCTTCCAAAGAAGTGTGGACATCTTTGGGCAGACCATGCCAAGGCTCCATGCAGATGCACCTGCAAGTAAACAGTTTTAAGGCAGTTGGTAGTTCAGTTCACAGGCCTAGGGCTGGTCTAAATCATCATGGGCCTGTAGAGCCAACTTCAAGGCCTGCCCTTGCCTCTCAGAGGATTTACCTAATGCATGAAAGTCAGGGTTTCTTTGTGTTGGTTATCCCCATTACAGTCACTCAGTATGGTCTTCCAAGGAGGTTGAACCTTCTAAATCAACTTTACTTTACTCTTCGTCCGTGGGATCCCAGATCTCCACTAGTGCTCGCTAGCTCATCATCAGTACTTTCCTGAGGGTTGCAACTCCAGAGCAAGAAAGCTTCACATTTTCAAATGTAACAAGATGTGGCGTTTTTCTGTAGCCAAACTTAGACAAGGTTGCAAAGCCTGGCACACCACTCTACAGAGCACAACCTCCACCCTTGTCCTACACACCAGGTTTCATTCTGGGTAAAGTGTTAGGCTTAAAATGCTTCCTGAACAGTTTCAAAGGCTCTCTGTAATTGATTTTTGCATGGATGTCTAAACAGTTCTGAAAATGGCCTAAGAGCGAATTTCTTCCTAAGTTCAGGAAGAAACATCTGTACTATACATTCCAGTTTCAAACAGAAAGCCTTCTGGTCACCATTGGTACCTAACATATAAGAGAATAAAGCTGGACTTGAAAATGTAACAACCTAGACAGGCACCAAAGTCAGTCTGTGCTATAGGTCCCCACACCACTACTCTCCCAGTGCATAATATGTGGTCTTAAAATGGTAGACCGCGCATCAAGTTAAAGGCCTCAGCTCACACTGCTTTTTTCGCCTGAGCTGACAAACCTCCCAAACACCAAAGGCAAGGTTGCTTTATAATTAGGCCTCCCGGTTTTATGGTATTTATTTTTTTAACATTTCTGTCTGTATTTATCCATATTTATTTTTTGGTAATTTTTTCTGTATTTATCCACATTTATTTTTGTCGCAAGCAAAAGCTGCAGCTAGTATTTTTTCACATTTATTTAAATGCACACTGCGCACTTGCACTCAGATGTTATAGGTTTAGATATATTTATAAATATGCCAAATTAGGTAAACACAATACATTTATCTGAAAACTTTGCCAAAATAATTTTATGTGAACGTAGGCCTAAACAGACCTTGAGTAACTTGCATTAAGAAATCTTTACTGTGGGGCTGTACACCCCAGGCACCAGAGGGGAGGATATAATTCCCTTTTTGTAAACAGGCTTTTATAGCCTTTTCTTATCTAGTGACATTTTCTGTGCATTCAAAGACAAAGGTCAAAGGCCACGGTGTGTCTTTGAGGGAGCAAACCATTCTGTTTTTTCATTGCAGAACAACTTCTTTCTTATATTTTTTTCAAACAGAGGAGATCATTATTTTCCATCATACACTATGATAAATCTCTGTTTTTAAACTGCTAAAACGAAAGTTGAGTGTTCATATTTTTGAGGGGAGGAGGAGGGTGCGATTCGCATTATTTCAACACAGGAAACATTTTCCCCCGAGTGAACACACAGAACAATGGAACTCGACCTAAAGGTCTTTTAGCCCTTTACCTGAGCGCCAGCTGAATTTCATCTGGTCATATGCATTGTTTAGCAGCATGTGGAAATGAAGTGATATGCCGAGAATCACATGATGCTTTGCCAATGCAGCGACCTCAATGTCAATGTTGGTGTGCTTTTTAGTGGCACTGAAAACCATTCCTGAAACTGCCATCCACCCTCATCCTGATGGCCATCAAAGTCACAACAGCACCACATCGTGCACACCAATTAAAGTTAACGTGCAGCTGATGGTTCGGCATCGGCTGCGCGGTCTTGTAACTAAATTCTAATTCTGTAGCAGTCTGTTTTAACAGACGCATTAACACCCCCCCCAGTGGCTCAGAAGAACAATGGAGCTGCGAAAATGCACACCCTATAGACCAATGCACTCCCCACTGGGAGAGCGCGCCGGATCAGGATGACTACACCAGGCTCCCCACGGGGTTCCACTCCTGATAAATGGCATGCAGGGAGAGAGTGCCAAATGCAGCGCTTAGAGTCTGCCCCATTAGTAAGGCGCCTTTCATGCGCCGAGGGCAGCTGCATTCCTCTATGGAACAGATTAGGCAGTGCTGGCAGGAGTGGTTTGTATTTTTCCGTTTATATTTATAAATGCAGAAAAAGGAAAAAAAGTTTTCTGTCTGCATTTATATGTAAATATCCGTTTAAACGGAAAACCGGGAGCCTTATTTATAATGGACTATGCTCCTGGGAAAAAAAGGAGCCAAATATCCCAAACGCTTTATGTGCTAACACCCTAGATTACAGAAACAAATCATACAGAATGATAAACAAGACATCAAACAGTAAACCACAGAATACAGTCAAACCTATCACTAAAAAAAAAAAGCACTTACAAAGCCAAGCTGTCTGGCCTTTCACATAGCTACATTTATCTCAAGTACTAGATGTCCCTTCCAAGTCAGAAAAAACTGTGTGAAGTCTTCAAAAAATACTGCAACCTCTTCGGACTTAACGAAATGTACATCTCAAGTCAGAAGTGACTGCTTAACAAGTTTGTCACTATGCTGCAATAATCACGTTGTTACCAAAAATCCCTCTTAAGTAAGATGAAACTGCCTAAAATGTCCACCGGGTGTAGCTTCAACATGAAAATGTACATGTACATATTTAATTTAACTACTCTTATAAACGTTTGATATTCTTTTATGAAGGTGCCATTCCGCAAGGCATTTACAGGTGACTATCAAGTCGAATACAAAAGCATTTGTATTCTTTTGTGAAGGTGCAGTTCCACAAGCAATTACTAGGTGTCACTCACAAGTCAAAAGCACTGAACTTCTTACATGAAGCTGCAGTTCCACTAGTCATTAGCAGGTGTCCCTATTGTGTCAGGTGCAAAAGCACTGAAATTCTTACATGAATCCATAACAATTAGGTGTCATAACAAATCAAATGTAAAAGCACTGACATTCTAACATAAAGCTGCAGTTTCATTAGTCATTACTAGGTGTACCTCTAAAAGCACAATGCAAAAGCTTTAAAATTGTTACTTTAAACAGCAAGTCCGCTTGTCCTTACTGGGTGTCAAATCAAATTAACGGATATTCTTTTGAGAAGGTGCAGTTCCACCAGTCGTTACTAGGTATCCCTCACAAGTCAAATGCTACAGCTCTGACATTCTTTTAAATTAAGCTGCAGTTCCACACGTTTTTACTAGGTGTCCTTCTAAAACAAAAGCTTTGTAATTCTTACTTGAAGCTGCATGTCCGCTAGGCGTTACTGGGTGTCGAGTCAAATGCACGAATATTCTTTCGTGTAGGTGCAGTTCAACAAGTCAGTACTAGATGTCACTCACGAGTTAAATACAAAAGCATTGACATCCTTACATCAACCCTCAGTTCAACTGGATAAGGAGTCCTTCGAGAGCTCAGACGAGTTAGAAGGACCCTCGACGACACCAGTAGAGCAATTCAGTACAGTTGAGAGCTCGGCACAGGGTGGAACAAAGAAGCTCAGTACCAGTTTGGCGGTTGTTCAACCAGCTCACTCACCTGTATCACTGTCTCCCCCCCAGTACGACTTTGGTAATGAGTTTAAAACCGAGACCAAATGGGCTGATGGCTCGAAGGGTGGTAAGCAGTTTCCCCTGTTTGAGAAGAAATCCAACATGCTCCTGTCAAATAGTTTATCTTGCGTAGAGGGACCTCAAAAAGTGACTCCTTCAGCAGATGTCCAGTCCTCAGATATAGTATCCAAGCCCGTGCTTGAGCCAGAGACTGAGTTGGAGTCTGCACCTAGCTCTATTTTAGTACCTCCTCGATTTCTTTTTCAAGATGAACTTTCATCCCGGCTGATTGCACAAAACCAAGATGAACTAACACTGATATCTGAAATAGCCTCACAAAACTCCAATCGAATTGGTGCTTCGTCCGTTAAGGATCATAACACTGCTCAATCAATACCAACAAAGCCATCTTCACTATCATCAAATATGAACACTCCTTCCATAAGGTCAGTCGATCCCTTCAGCCCTATCTTAGCCATGAATACGAAATCAACAGGTGAAATTCAGATATCAGTTAAAGATATGCTGAATTTAATTTTGGATGAAGTTCGGGAAATAAAAAGATTTCAAAAAGCTGAATTAGCCTCAATACATCAAAGACTGGAGAAGATAGAGGACTTAGTTTCAAGCTTTCCACTTCGTCTTCAAGAAGCCGAAATGCGAATCTCCACCTTGGAAGATCAAATGGTGGTAGTTAAAAAAGATGTCAAAATATTCGATAGAAGCAGACGAGCTTTGGAAATAAAACTTGATGATTTGGAAAATTACACTAGAAGATCGAACCTCCGTATTGTAGGAGTTCCGGAGGGGGTAGAGGGGTCCGATACAGTACACTGGGCGACCTCCTTTTTAAAACAGAAAGTAATACCAGAATATGAGGGGGATCTAACAATAATCAGAGCACATCGTGTCCCAGCCCAGCCTTTCCCCCACTCTACTCTACCTCGCACAATTCTGCTAAATTTTTCAGACAGTGGGATAAAGGAAGCTATTTTGTCTAAGGCATATCAATTAAGACAATTTGACGTCAATGAGACAACTAAATGCCGGATTTTCTCCGACATGTCGGCACCTGCTGCACGTAGGAGGAAAGAGTTCGTGAAAATGCTTCACTTATTTAAAGCTAACGGTGCCCAGGCCATGATCGCTCAACAATCTAAACTTAAAGTTTTGGCACAGGGCAAGCAATATATGCTGTCAGACCTGGATGAAGCACAAGATTTATTGAAGGAAATCACTAAGGGACATAAGGGTGAAAAGTGATGGCAGGGGACAAAATAGTAAAAAATATATATTGAGGGGGAGGAGAAGTCCAGGACCCAAGGGGTGTAATACCAGGACACCCAAGGTTTAGGGGGTTAGATCTGTGGCCAGTGTGGGGGAAGGAGGCAGGGCCGCAGGTGGAGGGGTGGGGGTTATGTTGTTGGGGGTTGGGTGGTAGGGGTGATGCGGATGCACAGGGCGGGGGGGGATGGGGGTGCACAGGGTGGGGGAGAAGGTTGGAAAAAGTAAAAAAAAAAAAAGAAGTCTTTAGCGATATGCCTAGTAAATATTTTTCTTCAGATAGACGGCTCTTTGCCTATAAAAGATAAAAAGAGATTTGCGGATATTTACGGAAAAATATGTAATTCTATTCTAAATGTTGAGTGGTGAGTGTTTGAAAGTTATCTCTTTCAATGTTAATGGTTTAAATAACAAAAAGAAATTGCGGGCCATAGAATCATGGATTAAGTCTGAAAATCCTTCGGCAATATTGCTGCAGGAAACTCATGTTTCATCTTTAAAATTAGATTAATTTTTGATGTTCAAAACCTGGGCCTCACATCGTGGTTTTTCTTCGTTTTCTGAAGCCCAGCGAGGGGTTGCGATATTTCTAAATAAGAATATTCATGCTGAGATTGTACACACAGATGGGGATGGCTCAGGGCGTTGGTGCCGGGTTATTTGTAAAATTAAAAATAGATTAAGACCCATCACGTTTGTTAGCTTTTACGCTCCTGTTGATGATAGTTCTTCAGCGTATGAAGATTTGTTTCAATCTTTATTATTGGTAGTAGGAGATATCATCGGAGGAGATTTTAATCTGCTTATGAACTTAAAATTAGATTCAACCACGCAATCAAGGAGGCAATTCAAACCTAAATCACTGAAAGTTATTCTTAATTATAAAAATATTTTAGACCTGTGTGACCCATGACGTACACAACACCCGTTAAGAAAAGAATACACATGTTGGTCAGGGAGATTTAAGTCTTCATCTCGGATTGATTTCTTTCTTGTATCTAGACAGCTTAATATGTTGGATCAGAGGCCCATTCATAATGGGTTTTCTGACCATGCAATGTTAGTCATTAGGTTCGCTTTAATACAAAACCCAAAGACTCCTAAGCGTTGGATATTCAATAAAATATACTTGAACGACGAAACATGGGTAACGTCTTTGAAATCAGAGATTAGTGATTTTGTTTCCCGTAATGTTGAAACGGCTCCGATCAATATTATCTGGGACACCATGAAGGCCTTTGTTTGTGGAATAATTATAAGTAAAGATGCAGCAGCAATAAAAGTAGCCAAATGTAAAAAAGATGCTCTGGAACAAAGAATACAAGTTTTAAACGAATTAAGACAGCTGAACCCCTCCAGCACGATTTCACATCAATTAGATGAAGCTAAAAGGGCACTTAGCTCGTATTACTATGCCCAAAGTGAGGAGATTTTCTACAGACAATCTCAAAAAATTTACGAAGAGAGTAATTTTACTGGGAAATTTCTGGCTTGGCAGGTGAAAGAACAAGCTGCCGCCAATCTGATTAGAGGATTAAAATGCCCAGTAACCCAAATGCACATAACAGATTCGGATGGGATAGGAAAGATAATGCTTTCCCATTACAATAATATCTACAGTCAGCAACATAACATTGATCAGGAAAAGTTATCAGATTTCTTAGAAAACTGTGCGTTGCCTCGCCTCTCCCAAACTGACCAATTAACATTGATGTGCCCATTTTCTCTGGAAGAAATAGAACTGGTAGTTAAAAATCTCCCAAATGGTAAGGCTTGTGGCCCAGACGGATTGTCAGCTGAATTTTTAAAAACTTTTTTTTGTACTTTCTCTAACCTTTTTTGCAATTATTGAACTCGATGCTGGAAGGAGGCCCGATCCCGGACTCTTTTCGGGAAGGAACTGTGGTGAGTTTTTTGAAGAAGGGGAAATAAGCGAAAGATCCGAACTCGTACCGACCTATTACCTTATTAAATATAGATTATAAAATCGTTACAAAATTAATTTCAATGCGTTTGAATCAAGTATCAACAGAGTTGATCCCTTCGGATCAGAACGGCTTTATTCCAGGGAGACATTTGTTTACGAACACGCATTATTTAATTGAAGCTTTAGATTATTTTGAGACACAAGGGATCCCAGCATTGATTTTGTTATTGGATGCAGAAAAAGCTTTTGATTTGGTGGTATGGAAGACATTTTATTATTTTAGAGCACTTTGGGATTTCTGATAAAATAGTAAATTTAATTCGAAATCTTTATCCTACGGCCAAAGAAAATATTATCATAAATACGGTAATGGTCGGTACAGTTTTAGTAAAGCGCGGCACACGACAGGGCTGCCCTTTATCCCCAGTTTTGTTTGTGTTTTTTATTGAGCCCCTTGCTGCCGCAATAAGAAATTGTACTAGTATTCTTTCCCCAGTTCCTTCAATGGCGAAGATCAAACTCTATGCGGATGATATTATGTTATTAATTAAACCCGAACTTTATTCGCAAATGAGGATTTTTCAGATTTTTGAGGAATTCGAAGCCTTAGGGTGCTATCGGATTAACAAAAAGAAAACTGAGATTCTGAAGTGTGGGAATAGAGAGCTAGAAATACATCCCGATTTAAGGTGCTGTTTAAACACTAAACCGAAAAGATATATCGGGGTCTTTTTCTCACACACAGTTAAGGATTTATACATGCTCAACTTCGATCCCCTTCTTCTAAAGATCCGGTCAATGTTTACACGTTGGAATTCTTTGCCACTTTCGATCCTGGGTCGGGTCGCCCTGATAAAAATGTCCGTTCTTCCTTTATTTAATTTTTTGTTTTCCACTATTCCTTGTTTCCTGCTAGGAACCTATTTTTCTAGGGTAGAATCTGTTTTCTGCCTTCATCTGGGCAAAAAAGCCACCTTGTATAGCAATCAATACTCTCTATGCGGATCTAGATCAAGGAGGACTCTCTTTAATATATTAGAGATTATTATAACGCATATTTTATACAATATTTGTCGAGGTTTAGGAATCAAACTCAAGGGCAATCCTTATTTTATTTTTTTTGACCCAATTTGTTTAGAAAATGAGATACCACCCCCGCAGATTTTTAAATCTCCCAAATTAGTCCGCAACAAGATCCTGCTATGGTTTCTAAAAAACATACTGCTATGTTTAAAAGATATTCTCTCCCATTAATTAATGTAACAACAATGCTGTCTAGTATCTTTCCACTGATAGGCATTAAAATTGGATCTGAGACAGTAGATAATTGGGCCAGAGTAGGATTTATTAAAATAGTCGATTTTAAAAAAAATGGAGTATGGATAACTCCAACAGAGATGGCATGTCTTATTCAGAGGAATTTTTTGTTGGTGTGGTCTTACAATACTATCTTCAAATTCTTGGAACAACTTGATATTGAACAGCTTAATCAACCAACCCAACTGGTTAAAGACCTCTTTTTGATTGCATGTGTAAGGAGACCTGGGGAGTGGAAGCGATGCTTAGCGGCTAGTAAGGAAATGGATTTATGTCAAAAAGCAATTAAAAAATGGCAGGAACAGGAAAATATTGTATTATCTACAAATACTTGGAGGACCATTAATCAGTTTAATTTTAGTACACTTCGAGGAGCTAATTGGCGCAGAATGTTATTCTTTGGGAAATGGTTACAATATCGTACTCCTGCGGCTATTTCCAAAATGTATTCAAATTATTCATCGAACTGCTTCAGATGTATACAGCATACTTCCGCAAACTGGTCTCATGTAATGGTCCATTGTACGAAAATTAGGATATTTTGGGAAGAGATTTTTGTTTTTTTTCAGGCCTATTATAAAATTACGGTTCCTTTTAATGAAAAATTGATGCTTTATGGTTTTGACCCCGATCTTAAAATCCCTACCCATTTTGTTAAATTACTGTTTATAGCAATGGCAGTGGCAAGATCTTTGTTATTGCAGAACTGGCGGTCAGAACAGATCCCATCTAAAGTAGAGTGGATACAAAAAATGAGGAGAGTTAGGAAAAGTGAACAAATTTATGCTATGCGGGTGGGAGGTACAAGAAAATTTGATAAAATCTGGGGACATTATTTTGTTTCCAATTGATTTCCTCGGTAGACGATGTTAAACTTCATTGCTTGGCTGAATTCTAGGCTGAACCTGTTTTCGTTGTATCTGATCTTAAGTATTGTTGATTAAATTTCTTATGTCGCTAAAGTACTTCAAATAAATAAAAAAAATAATAATAAAACCTCAGTGCAACTAAGTGTCCCTCAAAAGTGGAATGAAAATGCACTGAAATCATTTAATTAAGCTGCAGTTCTACAAATAGTTACTAGGTGTCGTTGCCGTAGCGAACCAAAAGCATTGAAATGTTTTCATAAAGCGGAGGTTCCACTTGTTGTCAGTAGATGTCCAGCTCAATTCAGCAGCAACTGCTTCCAAAGAAGTGCACCAACCTGAGGCGGGTGTCGCTTTAGTATAGGAATATGCATACACCGTTTTGCTATTTTAACCAGTTGGTCATGTTTTCCTTGGGATTTTTTGCCAAAGCTGGTTCACAATAAGTCCAAATTATATATTTCAATCCATTTCTGGATTTTTTTAAAGTGTTTGATCGCACCCTACTATTTATAGGAACCTTTATTCAAGTAAGTACAACAAAATGAAATCGTTTTTTTTTGGTTCTTAATGTTTTGGTGACTGGAAGGTCTTGCACGCTTTATTATTTGTCTACTCTCCTTCTAGGGGCAAATGTGTTCATGCAGCCCTGTGAAGCTTCCTTTAGGAATGAGTGGTGTTAATGCAGTCTTACTGACAGTACCTCTAGGGGTGTTTGGCGTTACTACAGCCATGAAAGCCTCCTTACTGCAGCCTTTGTTGCTCCTTCTAGGGGTGAGCAGCGTTACGCCAGTGGTGTGAGACTTTCACAAGGGAAGAGTGGCATGAAAGCAGCTGTGTGAGGCTCCCCTAAGGGTAGAGTTTGTCAAACTTTTCAATGCCCCCACACCCTCCCGTGGGGGAAAAAAAATTACAAAATCGGGCCCCCCTCAGAATTTTTCACAATTATTTGATTAAATTGTCATTGTTTAAATAGGACTATACATATTTAAACACTGCACTTATGTTTCTGTTACTGTTTTAAAAATGCAATCACATACATGATTGCCAAACATACTATTCTGGTCAAGCACGGCCTTGCTAACACGTACAAGTATCCACAGTGTGACTATTAGAAGTGTGGGGGGGAGGGGGCTTGTTGAAGAATATTGGGAGTACCTTCTCTTTTGACACCTTCTCTCAGCCAGGATATAAATAGCAAAAAATGTTAGTGATGGCCTATTATAGGGCCACTCATTTATTTAATCTTAAAACAAAGCACTGTTATCAGTACAACGCTTCTTTTGGCCAGAGTCTGGCACCCCCCACCTGGGATCACTTGAGGCTCCCTAGGGGTGCCCGCCCCCCCAGTTTGAAGACCCCCTGCTCTAGGGGAACGCAACGTGTGTTCCTCATTCTAGGGGAAGGAGGGAGCTGAGTATCAGGAAGGAAGCTGAGCATCTTTAAAAATTCTTCGATTCGAGAGAAGTGTTTTCTGCACACTGACAGTGCTTGTACAACACTCCAATAGAGAAGATGCTGCTCCAATAAGTAGTTAGTAGAGGGCTCTCTCAAGTCCGGTACAAGTGAGTAACATGTCAATCACAACGCAGTGGGATTGTGGCTTTAACCTAAAAATCACTAACTATTCAAATGACTTGTGCTAATTTTTAGTAGCATAAATAAATACACCAATGGTGGTTTACAGCGAGGGATGAACATTGCAATTTAAAATAAATGTCTTGAGACTTATGAAAATAGCTGATGTAACCCTACTATACATAGGGACAATCAGTCATTGGTACATGCAAGTGTAACAATTTGTTTTTAAGGAGGGGAACTATTTTTTAGGTATCTGTGTACATGTGCAAGAGCAAAATGCAGTCACTCAAAGTGAAAGGATACGATAGCTGGAGTGGACTGGTCTGTTGATCAATACTTTTTGCTGGGGTAGGAGGGAGTTTAATATGAGTGACATGCCAACAGGCCAATGGTGAAAGAATGCTGAGTGGGAACCCCTATACATGTATGAATTTTCTGTATGAAATTGGTTTGGAAAACATAAGGGTGGCAAAAAAGATCTTAAGTGATCTTTATGCCAGACCTAAAAAATTATATTCCCAACATCAGTAGAGAGGGCAAAAAGTCCAAAGACCTAATCAATCAGACTATATTTCTAGAGCGCAGATTATCACCCAGGTGGGTATCCAGGCGCTATACAGACTAAAATCCACTTCTCTAAGACTCATGAGCAGCAAAGAAAGGGGAGCCTTTGGCTCGGGCCTTTAACGCTGGAGCTGGCCTTTAATGGCCGGTAGAGCCCACTAGGTTGGGCACTAAGACTATAATATATGTTTTTTTATATTCTTTGTTATCTACTTTCACTTTTTATTTCAATAACTGCAATTGCCCAGATGACTGAATCACAAATATAATACTATGGTACAAATTCTTGCAGATCATCCCACTCCTAAATGACCCCCAATATAAGACTATGACACTTACAAATACATGTATTATAAAAAGAAAATGTATGAGCACCGGGCATGAAAATAACTGGAGACAGTATCTGCCTACTGCGCTACAATTAGCACACCCTTAGAGCAGAGCACTTTAATAGCAAATGGAGGAAAAATACCAACTACTTGAACAATATTCAAAAGTATTTCAAATTAAGTAAATGGCTTGTTTCAACACTTCTTGGGCGAAACACCACTCCTTTTGTCATGTGTGCTTTTTTCATGTGAATATATGATTAAGAGGCAAATTATAATCTTCATTTAATTCTGCATCTCTACATCCTTTATTTGCTCATCAGGAAGATATTTTCACAACTCACAAACTGTTCATACAAGCTCTGTGACAATATTTTAACTTACATGTTTACAAGGATCTCCTTTTCAGAGAAAGGTAATGTACTCAATAGGAAAACGCTCTGTAACCAAGGGTTGTGGTTAACCTTTCCCCAAATCAATACAGTCCCCTTCATCAGAACATTGCTGTGAAATACATAACCATTAAAATACTGATTTTGTTGAATGTCAATGAAAAATAAATACTTTAAAGTGTTAACGTTTTAGAACAAGAAAGAATTTTGGTAAACAATGTATTGCACTTACCAGTAGCTTTAGCGTGATACAACATGAGCCGGCAGCAAAGATAGCTAGTAACAACCTAGTTGCTTTTTACTTGCTACTGGAATTTTATTTTTAAACATTGAAGAGGGCTGCAAAACACATCATGGGAATTGCATTGGATGGCTGGCATGTTGTCCTCTAATAAAAGGGTAAATAGTGTTCATAATTATTAGACATAGGCCTTTGCCAGATCAGGAGTCCTGTAACTGAAACAACTAAGAGAAAAAAAAAGACTTTCTTGCTCCAACTGCAATTTTAGATAACTGAAGTAAGACAACAGAGTTCCTGCTCATGCTGCTTAACTGGATATGCGGCTTCATCTAACTTTACAAAGTAATAGAAATAAAAGTGTTGTCATTACCCCATGACCACTATTTTAGAATGATCAAAAATGAGAAACCAGTACAGAACAATTACTATGAGGAAAGCAAAACCGAAAAACAGAGCTGTTTCAATTATAAAAACACTCAACAGATTCTGCTCATATTGGGTGCAATATTTATAACTGTATTAGCATCAAAACCTCAAAAATTATTTATGGATGGACACTGGAAACTGACATACACATCAGTCTGTGGACAAAATGTTTTGTATAAACAGTATAAAACGTGGCTACATTTCAAAAGAAGTACTAACACGAGCTATTAAGATGTACTTGTTCTAGTACAGAAAGGCCTTCAAATGGTTACCTGGAAACCCCTTTCAGTCATTTCTCTTCAAATGTACTCATTTACATTATTCATCATCACATTAGCTGTAAAATATTACCCTGACAGTAGTGACAGCTCTTATCGGACAGACGGGTCCTGGCCTTTATTCTCAATGTGGCCATTACCTGATTTACTTGAACAAAAAAATACTTGTTCCTTATCACAAGCCTGTCACCCCAAACAGGAAATCTACAATACATTATAAAAAAAAATTAAATAGGGAGAGGAATGCAAATCCTTCCATAAATAAACATTGTGCTGTGCAATACGCTAGTCATTTACTTTTTGAATTAGATTTTTCTGACTGAAGCAAATACAAAGGTGTGGACACATGCCCCTTGTATCACTCTACTTGGTCTCCACTTAGCTTGAGTCAGATATTTAATACTCAACTGTTCACTTCAAAACCAGCAAAGATTAGATCAAATTACATGGTGAATGTGCATTTCCTTTTTTTGAATCAAGATGGATGCCTTATATTCAACAATTCTTTCTTCAAAAAAAATAAATCTGATCTAATGATAAACCTGTTTGCGGTCATTAAATATGAATTCTGCTAGATTCTACTTTTCTTTAGCTATAATCATACCTGAATAGTGTTAGAAGTCCTAATACATGATCGTAATTGGTGTACTCTTCACAAATCGACAGAGACAATGCCACAGCAGAGTACAACGCAGAGTGCTTCTAAATTCTAGGAACTTTGGTAAAATACATTTGTACTTGGTAAGCGACAAAGTTACAGAACTCACAAATCTCAGGACTACCATATTTCACTTGATCAGCTATAGATTCAATACACTCAAATTGTGCCCAATAGTAGAAATCTAAATTAAAAATCTGTTTGCACGTGCATTCTGAGACTATTAATACTGTTTAGAATTGAACCCTCCAGCGATGTACTTTTCGATTCCACTGTTGATTTATATGTAAACCTGCAGCAAGGTGTGGGCTTCATTCACAGGCATAAAAGCGGTTCAGGTCGTGTTGCCTCAGGCGAGTTCCTCAACAGGGCACAGCTGAACAACAAACAAAAGCTGAGAAAACTGAAAATAATGGACAAGAATAATGCACAGAACAAGTGTTGCGTAAAAAGAGTCAACAGTTCTAGAATGTTGTCATATTGAAGATAGCGCTGCTCTATAGAATGAGGTGCTTTATCTGAGGCATGTCGATTTTTGGGGTCCAGTCCATCTTCAATGTCACTGTAGTGCTTTAACAAGGTATAGTTTTTCACCTTGCTCACTGGTGAAGATGGGAGCCTTTTTGTAGTGTTCCACCAATTCATCCATGCTGTTAAATCGCCGCTGACCAATGCAATAGACGCTGTCCATAAACTGCACCTTGAAATGCTTGTTCTTCCCCATCGCCTTCAAAGATACAGAGAAGTCACTGGGCTGTGAAATGGGAAAATGGAACCGCATGGTCATTAGTCAGTAAAAGTGATATGTTAAATACATTTAATTGCATCATACTTTGATGATTACAATCAACGTATCTGAAAATTAAACGATGCAGATAAAACAAACAAATAAAAGTACATTTTACTTGATGTTATAGAAAACCAACAAAAGAATTTGGGGATACTTACGCTCTGAAATTCAAATTTGAAACTGCTATAAAATGTTTTTTGTTTAACATATTTTATTGAGTTTTGTCCTTAGTCCTTCTTTGGATACATTTGATTTCCTTTTACAGAAGCAGCTTATAAACGTACAATGTTAGCTCAAGGAATACAATCACAATGACATTTATAAAGTTGCCTTTGTCGGAGTATAAGAAGACATTATCACAGTCTGTATCCTATAATTGCATCTTCATTTGCAACATATTCAATTAACTCTAATTATTATGCCATGTTTTTGATATAACTAACATTTATAAAACAATCAAAGATAGCCCCCCCCCCCAATCCCAAGAAATATGTCTCCTTATATATGAATCCAAGGTATATCTACCTGCGGTTAGGATTTATCTTCTTATTAAGGGCTATCTTGTATAGCACACAAACATATTGTAGGTAGCTATGAGCTCTATACATATTCCCACTATACAACCAGTGCAGGGCTCCATGATATCCAGCCACTAATTTACAATTGACAGAACTAGGTTAGTCAGCGTGGAAGGCGCTCTGGTCACATCATCAGTTTGTTTGTCCCAATCCCATGCCTTGAAGGCCTCTAGCTGTATATCCCAGGACATAGTACACTCAATTGATCGATAGATAATGGATCATGAGAAACTAGCCTAAGTCAACAGACTGTGGGTTCACCAAATTGGTGAGCCTCAACAATTTAGAAAAGAAAAATGCTTTTCTAGAGTCCCCTCACTCACCCAGGGTTGCCACTAGGTGACATGCTTCATCATTGGGGCCATCCCAAGCATCTACTGTTTGGGGAGTGCTACAACTTGCGAGATTTACGTAGGAGCACTTTTTGTGTGAAACTATGTGTTGTGCAGTGTTGGGGGAGTGGTGTTTGTGTTAGTTAAAAATAACTAGTGAGTTACCAATTTATTCCTACTCCTAGCTGGTAAGATAAAAAGGGGTTAATAACAGGAAAAATAGAACTGTTATGTGGTTATATTGCCTATTATTTCTCAACATGTTTCGAGGTATCCCCTAACCTCTTCTTCAGGACAGCATGGGATCCAGCTCCACGTGTACCACTCCGTGCAGAAACCTAAATTAAGGTGAAAAATTAGACTAATAACGTGCGCCTATTGAGCGCACTTGGTTATATACATACGGTTATTCATGAACGCGTAGTATCTGTATTAGAGAAAAAGAAATGCAGGTTAGAAAAATACATCCTGCCTCAATGGGCAGGTGCTGGTATTCGCGTGTTGGCACACTCATCTTGTCAGTGCCTTTCAAAATAAAATAAGAAAGTGATCTAATGTTATTAAAAAGGAACAGTTAGTAGGGCTTGTTTTCATGTTGTTATCACAGAAATCTCCAGTCTAGAGAAAACTGAACTGGTTACAAAAACACCACCTTTTGAAAAACACCACCTTTTGAAAAACACCACCTTTTGAAAAACACTTATCTTCCTGGACAAGCTTCGTGACAGTAAACACACACTCAACATGTAACGTTGTACAAACATATAGACATATCAACATACTCCTATGGTAGCACTAATATGCCCCATGGTCTGTCTGGGTGGAGGGGCCTGTAGTACCCTAAAAATGAGGAGAGAAAAGTGGAAGAAACACCAATAACGTTAGGATTAGAGTATTTTCTCTCTGCTGGATCTGTTTTAAATAACCACCAAAACGGGTTCCTGTTAGGAGAGAAAACGAGGTAAATATTACTGTTCTCGGCATCCCTCCGTCGGTGTGACCTGTAAGTCCCAGGCTCGACCGCATATAAGCGCGTCTCTGCCTCGGTGCTGTTTTTATATTCTGTAAATTGCCAAGTCATGTTGGCATTTTTGTTAAACGACTAGTGTGTGTATGGTTTGAAAACTCGATTTTGGCACAATGCGCGCGCCATTTGGTTGGGATTTGTAATTCCCAATTTGTAACTATTTGGTTATGAGGCTCACTATGGGTGTGAAAAATATTTCTTAATAATCAAAATACTACTCCATGGAGGGTGTTAACGGCGGTCATCTTGGATTGGGCATGTTTTTGGTAGCCCGTGTCTGGCAAATAAAGGTCGATAATTCATAATTAAGGGTTGTTAATTAGATAAACAAGTATTCTGATCATATTTTGACTGTAGTGAGTGTTTTTCTTGGGGAAAATACATGACAAATAAATTTAACATGATGTATAACATTTACACATACATATAGGAGTGACACATAAGAATCTCTAGTAGTTTTGCACTTCTTTTAGTAAATTCTTAACTTTCTTAGTTATAGTGTCCTCTTTTTTTATATTTTCTAATGGATTGGGCGTGATTCCTATGCTTTTATACCCAGTGTAGCTGGTTTATTACACCACAGTGGATCATGTCAGGATTGTGTATACTTGGATCATCTGAGGAAATGTCCCCAAGGTATACCTTCGTTCAGCCCTCTAATGTCTGTGTGTAGTTTAAAAACCCATCTTGGTTCCTTTTCTAGTAGGTCCTGTGTCAGGTTATCACATGGATTTACATGCTCAAAGACTACCCATTGCATGTCATTAGGGGTATGTTCTGTGCCATTGAAATGCACAGTCATCCTGGTGCTTGCTCTGTGGCACCGGATGTTACTTCGGTGTTCACATATTCTTGTGCTCATTTTTCTTGTGGTCATCCCTACATAGTGTAGGTCGCACACGCATGTGATGAGGTATACCACTCCCATAGTGTTACAGGTAGTGAATTGCCACAAGTCCCATATTTTGCCTGTGTTGAAGGACACTCTTTTGGTGGTGGTAGTGAGGTGACAGACACTACAATTGCCACACGGATGGTGGCCGGTTGGTAATGTAATTAATACCTGTTGGTTGGTTTTGGTTTGTGGTTGTGGACGAGTGTGTACTAATAGGTCTAATAGGTCTTTCAGATTTTTTGCCCTTTTATGTGAGAACATTGGTGTCGGTATGTTTAGAGTTCCACTGTTTAGGATCCGCCAATGTTTTTTCACTAGTTTTGAGACGTTGTCTGAAGCTATGTTGAAAGTTGTTATGCATATTGGTCTTTTATCTTTCTCGTTCTCATTCCTTTCATAGGTTTCAAGCAGGGCATCTCTATGATTGTTTCTTGCTCTTTTCTTTGCCTCTGCAATGGTCTTGGGAGGGTAGTTTCGCACTCTTCATTTTTCAGTTACCTCCTTTGCTTGTTTGTCATAATCAGATGTTTCTGTACAATTTCTCCTCAATCTGAGAAACTGTCCAAAGGGAAGGTTTTCCTTGAGATGGCGTGGGTGGAAGCTCTCATATAGTAGGAGGCAATTCTTAGCGGTAGGTTTAAAATGTGTTGTTGTTTTTAACTTCCCACCTGATGCAAAGATGTTGAGGTCTAAAAATACTAACTCAGACCTACTTTTGGTGTGGGTAAACTTCAGGAAGGGATCCTGTAGGTTTAGCCATTCAATGAAATTGTTGGCTTCTGTTTCATCGCCATTCCATATTACCAGAATGTCATCAATGTATCTCTTCCATTCTGAAATTTTTCCTCGAAATGGGTTAAGGTCTGAAAGAATCTTTTGTGCTTCAAGGTGATAGACATACAGACCCTCCTCACTCGGCGCAAAGGTGCTCCCCATGCTAGTACCGTGTTGTTGTTGGAAGAGTAGTTCCTCAAATCGAAAGTAGTTTTCTGTCGGTGCCCATTTGCAGCGTTCAAGAACCACATGTTGGGGTGTGTGATAGTGCCATGTTGATCCGTACACGGTTTCTTCTAGGATATCCAATGTTTCTTTATGGGGTAAGTTTGTGTACAAACTTTCCACATCCAGGCTTATCAGGATCTGGCTTGTTGGGTCGAAATGAAGGTCTTATAGTAAGCAAAGAACTGCTTTTGTGTCCTTTAGGTAGGTGTTGGTTGCTTGTATTAATAGACGTAAAAAAGCATCTGCACATTTGGACAGAGGCTCTAAAATTGATCAGATCCCTGACTCAATTGGTCTTCCCGGTGGTTGCTCCAAGGATTTGTGTATTTTAGGGATTGTGTAGAAATAGGGTATTGTTGGTTGTTTATTGATCAAGAAATCCCCTTCCTTCTTGGTTATCCAATCATGGGCGAGGGCTTGTTCCACCATGCTTGTAATCCCGACTCGGAGTCTATCCGTGGGGTCTTCTTTGAGACGTCTGTAATTCCTTTAATCTGATAGTAGTCTTAGGCATTCTCGCCTGTAATGTTCTGTGTCTTGAACAACGATCCCTCCACCTTTATCTGCTGGTTTGATGGTAATGCTTCGGTCATTGGCCAGGGTTCTAATGGCCTCAAGTTCTTGTTTCGATGTGTTATGAAACACTTTCAGGCTTGTTGGATCCATTTCTCCAATTTCTTTCAATACTGCCTTCTCGAAAGCCAGTATTTCTACTGGAAGGTTGGCTGCAGGGGGTGTGAAAGTTGATTTCACACGAAGATCTGTATCGCCTTTTTTTGTTTCAATATTTTCTTTGTCATCAAAAAATATCTTCAGTTTCAATTTCCTGATGAATTCGTTTATTTCACAACTTAGTTGGAATTTATCCAATGTTGGTCTGGGCACGAAACCAAGACCCTTTTCCAAGATTCCTAGTTGTATTGGGGATAGAGGGGAGCTAGATAGATTTACCACTAGACTCGGTTGTTGCTGGTGCTCAATTGCTCCGGTGGCCCCATGCTCCTTGTGTGGCTCCGTGCTGTCTCCAGTGGTTGGGCCCATTGTATCTGTTGTCCTCTTTTCGATTTGCCTCTTGGTTGCCCTCTGCCGTGTCCTAAAAAAGGAATCTGTGGGTATTCTCTTTGTGGGGTAGGCTCCCAGTATGGATATGGTTGTGGTTGGTATTGGGGTGGGCCGTAGAAGTATGGTGGGTTTTGGTACGGGGTTGGTGTGGTGGCCATCCATAGTTTCCTTGGCCTCCCCTGTTTCTCATCTTTCCTCTAAACTTGCGGCATCCCTTTGGGTTATTTCGTTCCCCAGAGCTGTTGTCAGAGCTGTTTGAGCTAGTGTCTGACCCATCTGTGTCCGTGTTAAATCCTGGGTTCCTTCCTGTTAGTTGGTAGCCATCCCTAGTATAGAGGTATGCTTTGTCATGGATAAAGCTCTTGCCGTCTTTTTTAAATTTCTGGTATTTATTTTCTTTGAGTGTCATTTCGAACTCTGTCATGGTTTTGGTGAGCTCGTCCAGCATTCTTTTTAATTCTGCTGGTGTTTGATAGGTTTTTAGTTTGATCTCTAAAGTGTGTATTTCATCTTTCATTGTATTCGAGAGGCGTGTCGCGGTTTTAATGATCAACACAAGCCAGTGTCTTGTGCAATGCCATGAAATAAGCGACCAGTCCTTCTTGAAAGCTTTATCTTGTTGGAAGATAAATGGCTCATTTCGCACAATTAATCCCCTTGGGGCTGCATTTATTCTGAGGTATTCTGTCATCATGATACCATGAATGATTGTTTTAATTTGATTCCTCTTGAGATCTGTTAGTTCGCCCCAACATTGTGCAGCTTCATTGTTGTCCTTGTTGGGTGTATCAACTAATGGGGTCATCGAGGAGATAAATTGTTGAGGCTCACCAATTTGGTAAACCCACTGTCTGTTGACTTAGGCTAGTTTCTCATGATCCATTATCTATGGATCAATTGAGTGTACTTTAATGATATAGGAGGATGAACCTAGCCTGAACCTCCTTCTCCCTCTTATTCTGACAAATATCCCAGGACATAGCTATGGGCATCTTACAAAGCCCTTGTTTTTCCTCTCTCCAGATTGCCCCACTTTCGGCCAGGCCCCAATGTTCGACGACTTCTCTCCATATAGCAATCGTCGGCAGCCTCGCCGCTTTCAAACACCTGGTTATCAGTATCTTTGTGTCTTAATGCCAGGTCTGCAAAGCGTGCCTGCACTTTGTATCACTTTGGATGTGGGTAGATCCCCAGTAAACAGCTTCTTGCTGTGTGCCATGTTTGACCACCCACCACATCTTCCAGTATCTTCTATTTGCACCCAATAAGAAGCTAGTGTGGGACAAGCCCATAGCATATGGACTAAATTTGCATCTGTCTCCATGCACCGAGGCCAGTTCGATACTTTTACAGGAAGCATCTTGTGTAGCTGGTGCGATGTAATGTATGCTCGTTGTGTAATCATATATTGAATAAATCTGAAGAGTGCATTGCGCAAGACCACTTTAGGGTAAGCTAGAAGGGACACACATTCCCTATCCGTCATTTCCTCTTCTAAATCCGTGTCCCACTTAATACGTAGGGCAGCAAGGGGTGAAGGAATTGTCGCTCTTCTACTTGTGTACAGACACTTTGTTAGGTGTCTACCAGTCCCCATTAAATGTAACATATGCACTACGTTATGTGTTGAAGTTTCCTTCCCATCCGGGGCCAGGTTTTCTTGACATAATGGGTCACACCAGCATGCAATATAACTAAAGTGTTGGGCAGGCCTTGGGTATGTATGAAGTCCGTACGTGACAGCAGAGTGGCCTCATTGAATAGTGCCCCCACTGTAGTGGCCTCCTTTTTCTCCCACAGCGCCAGCTGGTTACGAGTCATGGTTCCCATTGATATGGGTAGTCCCAGTATTGGAATATATTGGAGTACTGGTGCAGTGTATTTCAATGCTGGTTTCCCATACCGCAGGGCTACCTGCAATAATGGTGACCGGGCACATCCAATTAGGCGCGTATTATAGAATAAGGAGTGCAACCTCCCTTGGGCAATCAATCTGGACGTAAAGGCGATCTCATGAAGGTTTCGGCCAGCCAGCCAGTACGAGAGCCACTGTAATGGGCTCACTGTACAGTAAGCTCTAAAATCTGGGGCTTCCATTCCCCAGGCACTGGTTGGAAGTTGTAGTTTCTTCAGAACAATCCTACATCTCCCAGTACCCCATATTAATTCTGTCAGTATTGAGTCTAGCAACTTGCATATCTTCGAAGGGATTATTATTGGGAGCGTAGTGAAATAATATAACACCTGTGGTAACATAACAATTTTCGCTATTGCTAAGCGGCCTGCAACAGAAAGTGGGAGAGTAATCCAGAATGCTGTTTGGGACCGCAGTGAGGCAATCGTGCTCTGTACATTTCCATCCAACGTGTCTTGTTGAGTTCTGTATATCCTTACCCCCAAAACTGTGAAAGTGGTTTGGGCTACTATTGTGTCAGCTCTTCTGAAGTGAATCACGTGGGGTAAACTAACCTCCCTAAAAGGGAATGCCATAGATTTATAAAAATGTATGAACAATCCAGACAGTGCACAAATTTGATAAATAGTGGCACAATAGAGTGAAATTCACAGTGCAAATCTCTAAAATACAATATAATGTCATCTGCATATAATGATATTGCATGGACCATCTGTCCAACTGGTATGCCCCAATACCCTGCTGACATGTGTAGTTTCTGAGCCAATGGTTCTAATGCTAATATAAGAAGCATGGGAGAAAGCGGGCAACCTTGCCTGGTGACCCTTTGAATTTTGAATTTGTTAGAAATGTATGCACCTGTTCTCGCTCGAGCTGTCGGAGCAGTGTACAGAAGTTTGCCCCAGTTTAGATATTCCACAGGGACTTCGAACCTGCTTAATACCGCCAGCATATATTCCCAGTTTAGCATATCAGAAGCTTGTCGAAGGTCCTGGGATAATCAGCCTGCGTTCAGGAGGTGCTCCGGGAGGGCCCACATCACTTGGTATAGCCTACGCACATTATGGGTTGTACTCCTATGTGGGACAAACCCACATTGATCTATGTGCATTAGTTTATTAAGATATGGGAGCAGACGGGTCGCTAATACCTTGCTTAGTATTTTATATTCAGTATTCTAGAGCGATAGGGGCCTATACGCCGAGATGTCGGTATGATCTCTACCAGGTTTAACTGCTATACAATGTTAACTCTAACATCAAATGATGACTTCACAAACGCATTTACAGCAGTGGCTACTAACTTTAGCACAGGAGGTATTCAGTTCTCAGCTACTAATATCTGCTTATTTGAAAAACACTGTATAAACTGCATAAATAGGATGCCAAACATTGCAGTTTTACTTGGTTTAAGGCTTTTAATATATGACAACATATTGCCCCAGGCCACTTTGAAAAGATGCACAATATAATGCAGTTGACACTCAAAAGTTGGCCATCAAGAAAAAGAAAACCATTCGCAGAACCTCTAGACATTGTTATAAGTGTAGCCAAAGTCAATAGGTCTGCCTTGTAACTGAAACTGCAAATCAGACTGCTGGCTTTTGTACTTTACGTCATGAATAGACGGTACTGGAGTCAAATTAGGGTGATCAACCGCCCGTTAATTTCATGGCCGAGTGTAATTTGGACCTCACGTCCGTTGTCCATGAGGATCCCTTGTACGGACGCCTTTTGTCCGTAATGTTGGGCCTTGCAGGGAACAGTGCTGTTCCCCTGTGAGAGGCCATGGGACAGATGTACGACTCTTTTTTGCGGCCACAAACGGGAGAACCTCCCGTTTGCGGCCGCAAAAAAGGGTAATAGCATGAACAAATGCTATTTTGCGACTCTCGCCTTTAGGAAGGGGCGTCCCTTCCTAATAGCGAGTCAATATGCTATGAACTAGTGTTTTGCGACCGCAAAGCACTCGCAGTTTACCACCTACTTCAAGTAGGTGGTAAACCACTGGCAACGGGGAGGGGTCCCCAGGGGACCCATTCTCCTTTGTGAGTATGCTGGAAAATATTTTTTAAGAGCAGGCAGTGGTCCCAGAGACCACCGATTGCCCTTTGAAAAAAAAAAACTGAAGAGTTTCATTTTTCTTTTTTAAATGCACCCCGTTTTCCTTTAAGGAATAGCTCCCACTTGTAGGTGAGACCTATTGGCTTTATTAATGCTCGTTAGCAAATGCCAGGATCTCGAGTGAAACAAGGTACTAAAAAAGATTAATCTATTTCGCCGTGGATCACACATGGTGTCGGGTAAGACCATGGCACGGGTGCATACTAATCCTTACCTGATAAGGATCCAAAGAGCTCAGCTCAGAGAAGGGAGAGATGCCGATCCCCGGAAGAAACCTGATGAGCTGCAGGACTACGTAGAGCAGCAAAAGGGGAGGTGTTGCGCTGTGCCATGCAGAGCACGGCGCTCAGCACTGCTCCTTAAATGTAAAACCTTAAAGCTGCGCATTTTAGAAATAAATAAAGGCGCTTGTAAAATATTAAACCAGTAATAGAGGTTTAACAAGCATTTACAATGCAATGGTCTCGGCATTGTTATAGTTAGAGCTATTGGCATTGCTCATGACATTATTTTTGTTTATGTTTTTGTTTTTAACACATTTAAAGAAACAGCATTGTTATTTACAATGTCAATAGCTTAATCTCTCTCAAATGCGAGACCTATTGCATTTGCACCCACACACAGAGCCACACACATATAGCCACCCACACATAGCCACCTACACAGAGCTATTCACATAGAGCAACCCACACAAATAGAGCCACCTACACACAGTTACCCACACAGAGACAGATCCACCCACGCATAGAGCCACCTACAAAAAAAGCCACCCACACAGAGGCACACACATATACACATAGAGCCTCCCCCCCACACACAGAGCCACCCACACACACACAGAGCCCCACACACAAAGCCACACACACAGAGCCACATACACACACATACACATACTTCAAAAGATATTTCTACAGCATCACAATAGGTTCTACTGATACAAGATAACAAAGTGCCAGTAATGTTATCGGGATCGGGCTCTGAAGCCTAAATCAAAGAGTTATATTATATGATCAGGCTATAAAACGTAAAATCCCATGGCCACCTCTTTCAAAACGAAGTCAGACACATTTGAACAGGCTTCCACGCGCACTTTAGAAATAATGGATCACAAAATGCAACGGAGTCTGCTCCTCGGTTGTTGTTCAATCAATCAATCAATCAGTGACACTTGTAAAGCGCGCTACATACCCGTAGGGTCTCAAGGCGCTGGGGGGGGGGGGGGGGAGGGGGGGGGCCGCTACTGCTCGAACAGCCAGGTCTTCAGCTTCTTCCTGAAGGAGAGGTGGTCTTGGGTCAGGCGCAGGTCGGTCGGGAGGGAGTTCCAGGTCTTGGCGGCCAGGTAGGAGAAGGACCTTCCTCCTGTAGTCGCTCTTCGGATGCGGGGGACGGCGGCGAGGGCGTGGTTGGCTGATCGGAGGTGGCGTTTGGGAGCATAGAAGTTGACTCGGCTGTTGAGGTAGCTCGGGCCTTGGTCGTGTAGGGCTTTGTGTGCGTGGGTGAGGAGGCGGAAGGTGATTCTTTTGTTGACGGGGAGCCAGTGAAGGTCTCTCAGATGTCCGGAGATGTGGCTGGTTCGTGGGATGTCGAGGATGAGTCTGGCTGAGGCGTTCTGGATCCGCTGGAGTCTCTTCTGGAGCTTGGCGGTGGTACCGGCGTAGAGGGCGTTGCCGTAGTCCAGTCGGCTGGTGACGAGGGCCTGGGTGACGGTCTTCCTGGTCTCGGTGGGGATCCACCAGAAGATCTTCCGTAGCATGCGTAGGATGTTGAAGCACGCCGAGGAGACGTTGTTGACTTGCCTGGTCATGGAGAGGGAGGAGTCCAGGAGGAAGCCCAGGTTGCGTGCATGGTCTGTCGGTTTGGGTGCGGTGCCCAGGGCGGGAGGCCACCAGGAGTCGTCCCAGGCGGAGGGTGAGGAGCCCAGGATGAGGACCTCCGTCTTGTCCCGAGTTCAGTTTCAGGCGGCTGGTCGTCATCCACTCGGCTACCTCTTTCATCCCTTCGTGCAGGTTGGATCTGGCGGCGGCGGGGTCGTTGGTCAGGGAGAGGATCAGTTGGGTGTCGTCGGCGTAGGAGATTATGCTGAGGTTGTGTTTGCGTACGATGGCCGCGAGGGGGCTCATGTAGACGTTGAAGAGGGTGGGGCTCAGAGATGATCCTTGAGGGACGCCGCAGGTGACTTCGGAGGCCTCTGACTTGTACGGTGGTAGGCGGACTCTCTGTGTTCTTCCGTCGAGGAAGGAGATGATCCAGTCCAGCGCCTTGTCCTGGATTCCGATGTTGCTGAGGCGCCGTACTAGGGTGCGGTGGCAGACCGTGTCGAATGCCGCAGAGAGGTCTAGGAGGATGAGGGCCGCTGTTTCTCCATTGTCCATCAGGGCTCGGATGTCATCGGTGGCGGCGATGAGGGCGGTCTCGGTGCTGTGATTGGCTCGGAAGCCGGACTGTGAGGGGTCGAGGGATCCGTTCGTCTCGAGGAAGGCGGCCATCTGCTTGTTGACGGTCTTCTCGATGACTTTGGCTGGAAACGGGAGGAGCGAGATGGGGCGGTAATTCTTGAGGTCGGTGGGGTCCGCTGTAGGTTTCTTTAGTAGGGCGCTGAGTTCGGCGTGCTTCCAGCTCTCAGGGAAGATGGTGGTGTCGAAGGAAGTGTTGATGATGTCTCGCAGGTGGGGTGCGATGACAGCGTCGGCCTTGTTGAAGACGTGGTGAGGGCAGGGGTCGGTCGGTGATCCGGAGTGGATGGAGTTCATCGTGCGGATGGTGTCTTCGGTGCTGATCGGGGTCCAGGCGTGGAGGGTGGTGGTGGGGGGTGGTTGTTCGGTCATGGTGTGCGTTGGTTGGTTGTTGAAGCTGTTATGTATGTCCGCGATCTTGTTGTGGAAGTATGAAGCGAGGGAGTTGCAGAGGTCTTGCGATGGGGTGATGTCGTTGTTTCCTTCCTTTGTTGAGATGTGAGAATACCACCCCCCCACCCACACATTTCCTCCTCCGTACATGAAGTGTGTATGCACTGTACAAAGATGCATGCAGTGGAAGGTCACTCGAGCGCACTGGAGACTCTTTTTGCTCAAACAAGAGTCCAGCTTTAAAATATTTCACCTAAAGGACAATCAGCAATCCTTTTCGTCTGAGTTGTGACCTGTCCGGATGCAGATGCCTAAAGTCAAAGGTATTTGGGCACATCTTTTCCTTTACCTACTCATATTCACCGAGACCAGAATTTATCTGAAACGATACCTCCCTCTTTGCTGAAAGCAATTGACCTTTAATTCCTTTGGTGATCCACAAATGGCAGACAATTGTTATAGTAAATGAAGAAAATGAAAATGAATACAGCCCACTCATGTCAATGAAAGCATTATTAGTGTATAGATGGACATTTTAAAGGAGAAACACAGGCCTAAGCTAGTAGAACAGAAAACGATAATAGAGTCCGGACCAGAGGGGGAGGGCAGTAGACATGAGCATCGCGAGAACAGAGAAATTTAATTGGACATAGCAGAAATCTCAAGTTACATATCCGTATTGCGAGTAACATATCTGAGAAAATATGTAGATAGAGTAGCAAAGAGGCAAAGGCTAGGTGGGAGATCAGGCCTTGTAGAGCAGTAGGCATGTGGGGAGTAGAGCATTGCTAGGCTTTAAAGAGACAAGCCATGGACAACCAATAGTACAAGCAGTGGTGAGGAAGCGCAACAAACGTGAACGAGTCACATTCCATAAACGTGTTATCTGTTTTTGCAGGCAGTATCACTTTTTGATATGTGTTTAAGCAAATGCTTTATCAAATATGCAAACGTAGGGGGGCGTGGCTAGCAGCCAAGCAAGATGGCCGCAGCCTGACGGAGCTCCGAGGGTGAGGCCGACTCCCCTGCCATCCGTGCACTGATCCGCTTACTTACCTGTCCCTAACTGCGCTAGGCTGGTAGCCTACAAGAAGCGACGCCGTCTGAGCCACCTCTGGGGCTCCTACGTGCTCGGGAGCCTGATCGGCATCGATCCGCTAGTTGCGGCCTGCGCCGCCGGCCGCGACCGGGGCCTGGATTTAGCTGGAGGCCGGCCGCGGTGTGAGGGAGCCTGGGACTGCGGCTGTTCCCGGAGACGACCGGAGCGACTGGCGGAGGCGGCGCTGGGGCGGACCGAGATCGCCCGCGCCCTGCGGCCAGGTGGAAGCGCCCCGCACTGGGGGCAGTGCGTAGCGGCCCCTGCGGGGGGAGTATCATCCCTGTGATCCAGCGGGGGGGGCTCGCCCTGCGGGGCTGTGTCCGGCGCTGTGGTCCCCGGGGGTGTCGCCCCGTCGCCTGATGTGCAACTGCCCAGCGCGACCCCGTGGAAGGCGTAAGTGGAGGCCTGCAGGGGAACGCTGCGAAGTGGCCTCCAAGCTGCTGCTGTGAGCCGGGGACTGTGGCTGCTCCTGGAGACGACCGAGGTGTGTCGCCGGACTGAAGGAGGCGGCGCTGGGGCAGACCGGGATCGTCCGCGCCCTGAGGCCAGGTGGGTGCGCCCCGCACTGGGGGCAGTCTGCAGCGGCCCCTACAGGGGGAGTATCGTCGCCGTGATCCGGGAGAGGGGAGCTCGCCTTGCGGGGCTGAGGCCGGCGCTGTGGTCCCCGGGGGTGTTGCCCCGTCGTCTGCTGTGCAGCTGCCCCAGCGCGACCCCGTGTAAAGCGTGCGTGGGGGCCTGAAGAGGAGGGCTGCGGAGTGGCCTCCAGGTTGCTGTGGTGTGCCGGTGGCCGTCCTGATAGTTGAAGGCTTGATTGCCGCTCCCGAGCTGTGTGGTGACCTTGCCCCCCCGGCCGGCTTGGTGAAGAGAGGAGACGACCCGGGACGGCTCCCGCCGGCCCCGAGATGTCCGGGAAGGGGAATCGCACGCACCAGCAGAGTAAGCTGGACAAGTTTGCCTACAATAAAGACGCGGCCGCGGGGGCCGGGAAGACGGACGGGGCTGCTGCAGAGGCTGGAGCGCCTAAAGTGACGCTGGAGGACATAATGCTAGCCCTTAA
This sequence comes from Triturus cristatus, assembly GCF_964204655.1. NCBI lineage: Eukaryota > Metazoa > Chordata > Amphibia > Caudata > Salamandridae > Triturus > Triturus cristatus. The sequence goes on along the minus strand of NC_140591.1, from coordinate 1,074,461,579 downwards.
CAAAGTGCAGACCACGGTGGGGTCCATCTCCACGGATGTGTCCTTGCTCAGAGCGGACCTCCAAAAAATGTCGTCCAGGGTCACGGACGTGGAACGCACCACGGCAGCTTTAACGAGCGACACTACCCTCCTGCTCCAAAGGGTGTCCCAGTTGGAGGCTGAAACCAAACAAATGGCGGCGAAGATGGACGATCAGGAAGGGCGCTCCCGGCGCAATAACGTCCGAATTACGGGTATTCCCGAGAGTGAAGGGAAATCCGCCATGGATTTGTACGTAGAGGATTTGATAAAAACCAGACTGCAGCCTCGGGGTCTCTCGTCGTTCTTCTCGGTGGAGCGCGCCCACAGAGTACCTGGGGGTAAGCCCAAGGTTGGGGCGCCCCCCCCGACCGGTGCTGGCCCGCATATTCAACTTTCGTGACCGGGATGCCGTTACGGATTCAGAACTCGACGGTGTCGTTCTTCCCGGACTTCACGGCGGCGGTGGCGGCGCGGCGGAGAAGCTTCCTGGAGGTCAAGAGGACGCTGAGAGCCCGCGAGCTGCCCTATTCCATGGTCTTTCCGGCGCGCCTACGGGTGGTGGCGGAGGGCAAGACCCTGTTCTTCGAGACGCCGGAGGAGGCGCACGACTGGCTCGAGGCCTGGAGGCCGGCGGGCGGCCCTGGGAGATCGGACAGGCGGAGGCGGCGCACAGAGGGGACGGCGGACACCGGCGACCTGGATCCGGGAGGGGAGACATCGGACCAACCCTAGGAGGCAGCGAGGCTCCGTGCTGGATGCTCTTTACTGCTTTCCGAGGTGCCTAGAACTGGAGGCCTTATGGGAATAGACGGCGCCTGCTCAACTATACTTCAAGGGGTGGACAGTTGAACTTTGTCCAAGGGGAAGTATTTGGTCTTCCTCGGACCGCCCGCTCCACTACACGCAAGTACTGTTCTGGGACTTGGGATCTGAGCACTCTGCTGAGTTGGGGTGGCGGGCAGTTTGGAGTCCGTATGGCAGGGAGGCAGGGAGGGGGTGGGGGGGGTAAGGGATTGTTCGAAAGTTTTGTTCTACAGTTCTTGTTTATAATGTCGCATATGTTTCAACACACAGTACACACACCATGCAATGCAGGCACGGTCTGTGCCGATCCGTTCATAGCATCAGCCCTGCGCTGCTCCAACCGCGGGAATGGCTGACACAACGCTAGGGCAGTCCACTGGGGTCCCCCTCACTCCGGCGCAGCCTCTCTCCCTACTTACGTGGAACGTGCGTGGCTTAGGCGATAAGATTAAGAGGGGTTTGGTCCTCCAGAGTCTCAAGAGATGCTCCCCTGCGGTGGTCCTGTTGCAGGAGACCCACCTAATGGGCACTGCTAGTAAAGCGATGGATAGATGGGGGTACAAGATGGTGATACACTCTGACTTCTCCTCCGGTTCCCGTGGGGTGGGTATACTGGTAAGGAAACAATCCCCATTAATCATACAAGGCACTCGGGCTGATGGATCGGGGAGGTTTGCAGCGCTGCATGCCCAATGGGAGGGACGCCCCTGAATATTGTTTCGGTTTACATTCCTCCTGCCCTGCATGCTGCGGCCCTTCCCGCGCTGAGCAGCTTCTTGCTTGATCTACCGGAGGGAGAGCTCATTGTGGGCGGTGACTTTAACGCGGTGGTGGACGGTCTGCTTGACCGCCACCCGGAGCGGGCTGGTGGAGGGGGAATGTCTCGCCTCAGGAGTTTCTTCGTGGCACTCGGACTGACAGATATATGGAGGCTTCACCACCCAACACAACACCAGTACACGTACTACTCGGGGGTGCATAAGAGTTTGACCAGAATAGACTACTTCCTGGGTTCGCAGGGCAGTCTCCAGTATGTAGACAGCGTGGAAATCAGGCCCAGGGGCATATCGGACCACTCACCGATACTTCTACAATACACGCACTACCACCTGACTAGACGCCGTATCCCCCCCTTGCACCCGTGTTATCTCCAGGTTCCCGACATCTGCAAAACACTCGGGAAGGCTACTAGTCTCTATTTCCAAGAAAACACCTCGTCGGTAGACTCTCCGGCTGTCCTCTGGGAGGCGTACAAAACGGTCCTGAGAGGACACGCGGTCGCCTCCATTGCGGCGCACCGGCGCGAGCGACATCTTGAGCTACAGTCGCTAGAATCAGATCTTACCGCGGCAGAGGCACGCCAAGCCGCACACCCATCGCCTGCGACCTCCCGGGGATTGCAGGTGAAATATAAGGAGCACCTGGCGGACTGCACCAGGCGACGGTTAGAGGCCACGCGACACAGAATCTACGATGTCGGGGACAAGACAGGGAAGCTGTTGGCATGGTTGGATAAAAGGGAGGGTGGTTCCAGGTGGATAGCGCAGCTCGATTCGGGGGAGGGTCAGATAGCAACTGACCCGCGTGATATAGTGAACACCCTGGCGGGTCACTTCGCTGCGGTCTACTCCTCCGCTTCCTCCATGTCAGAGGAGGAGGCGCTGTCGTATGTTCGAGATCTGGATATGCCCAGGTTAGCCCCTACCGCGATGACGGCCCTAGAAGCCGATCTTACGGTAGACGAAATACAGGCTGCGGTGGGAGCGCTTCAGTCGGGTAAGGCGACAGGTCCCAACGGCATCCCGGTTGAGCTGTATAAGAGGCTGATAGGGACGCTTGCTCCTCACCTGCTCAATATGTTTTCCGATAGTCTGCGACGAAGTGAACTCCCGCCGGATCAGCGCACGGCAACTATTGTGGTCATCCCAAAGCCTGGCAAGCCGGCGGGGGAGTGCACTTCCTACCGCCCCATCTCGCTCCTTAACGCAGAGGCCAAGATTCTGGCCAAGCTGCTGGCGGCTAGGCTGACGCCGCACCTATCCGACATTATACATCCGGACCAGTCTGGCTTTATGCCCGGCAGAAGTACGTCCCATAACCTGCGGCGTCTGCACGGTGTGCTGGCCCGGACGGGTCAGGTGGGTGAGCCGGCGGTGCTTCTGTCTTTGGACGCGCAGATGGCGTTCGACATGGTCGAATGGCCCTTCCTGTTCGCAGTCCTTCGCCATCTGGGATTCGGGCCCAAATTCTGCGCTTGGATTCGTCTCCTGTACACTAAGCCGTTGGCTCATGTTGCGGCCAACGGGCATATGTCCGGCGACTTCCCCCTGTCGCGGGGCACGCGCCAAGGTTGCCCCCTGTCGCCATTATTGTTTGCCCTTGTGTTGGAGCCTCTGGCGGCGTGGATACGCTGGGAACCCTCGATAAGGGGACTCAGGTGGTCAGATGGCTGGGAGGACAGGGTTTCTCTCTACGCAGATGACATCCTGTTGTATTTGGCCTCCCCGCGGTGTTCCATCCTCACGCTGCTCAATATATGCAGGGTCTTTGGCGAGGCGTCGGGGTACACGATAAATTGGTCCAAATCCGTCATGTACGTGCTGTGTGGCCCTCCACCGCAATTGCCGGCGGATTGCCCCCTCAGGGTGGCGGAAGGGTCGTTCAAGTATTTGGGTATACACATCACTGCGGACCCGGTAGTATTCTATCAGAAGAATCTTCAGCCCCCACTGGACCGTCTTCGTCGGGACGTCCGTCACTGGGGGGCGCTGCCGTTGACCCTACTGGGGAGGGCGGCGCTCTTTAAGATGATGTCCCTGCCTCGCTTCATCTACGTGCTGGAAAACACGCCATACCCAGTGCCTCCGGCGTACTTCCGCTCAATTGCGGCACAGGTGACTAGTCTTATGTGGCACAACCGACCGGCGCGTATTGCACAGTCCAAACTTACCCGCGGCTGGTACGACGGGGGGATAGCGCTGCCCGACGTCCAACTTTACTACTGGGCGACGCAGCTAAAGGTCATCAACTATTGGCTCCATGCCCCGCACTCGGATCCGGCGTTTAAAGCGGATAGAGCCATATTGGGCACGAGAGGTATGTTATCGCCCTTGTACGATGGGAGGCTCGGCCCAGACCTCATTGGCCCTCTGAGGCAAACAGTGGCCGTGTGGCACGCGGCCCAGGCCCGGTTGGGGTGGAGAGGAGTTTTGACCCAGCTCACGCCCTTGTGGGATGCGAAACGGCTCGGGAGACTTAGGCATAGCAAGGGCTTTGATAAATGGGATGACATTGGGATCTCCACAGTGGGCGACATGTGGCACAAGGGTGCAGTGATCACCTTTGCGCGCCTACAGCAACAATACGAGCTGGCGCCTTCGGAATGGTTCCGATACACACAAATTAAACACGCGCTACTCGCCGCTTTGGTGCCTGGAGCCACAGTTCCGGAAGCGTCGCCACTGGAGGATAGGCTACTCACAGATTATATGCCCCAGCGGGCAACATCATTCACGTACCGGAAGCTGATAAATAATCTCCCGGACCCTATGGGCACCCTGCGGGAGAGGTGGTCCAGTGATGTCGGGGAATTTGATGACCCAGAATGGAGGGAGGCGCTGGCGTCCCCCCGGGAGGCAGGGATACCTTCCAGGCTTCGATTGGTACAGCTCCGGATTCTGCACAGGTCCTACTACACCAGGTACACGCTCCACAAAATAGGAAGAGCACCCCACCCATTCTGCCTGCGCGGCTGCGGGGAGGAAGGCACCTTCTATCACACCATCTGGGAGTGCCCCAAAATCCAAGAATACTGGAGGCGAGTGATGCGAACGCTGTCCCAGGCAGGGGGTGTGTCGCTTGTACCAGAGCCCAGGCGCTGCCTGCTAAATGTATGGGAGCCTAACGACCTTGGCCGGCAGGCTCAGTGTTGGGCTACAGTGGGAATCGTGCTAGCTAAGCGGAACATAGCGCAGAAGTGGGGGGTGGGAGAGGTGCCGCTGATGTCTGTATGGGGGCGTGACATGGATAGGGCTATGATAGCCGAGCACTCAGTATACATCGGGAGGGGGTGTCCCCAAAAATGGTCTAAAATATGGGGGGCATGGAACACATATCGGGGAGATATATGCGAGCCCCCGCCAACGCTTGATGATGAAACCCTTGATGCGGAATGAGGTGCAGACCTCTATGGTGCACATGTGGGGTGTGACTGCTGGGGATGAGCGCATGTATGGGGGGATTGTTGGGAGGTGGGGGGCTGAGCCGCTTAAGATTTTGTTATATGCTGAAAAACGACTAAATGATCGACAATTGCTGTATTGTACTGTGTTGAAAGAAAATAATAAAAATTGTTTTAAAAAAAAAAATATGCAAACGTAGGACGTACTTACGGCTGCACATGTATAAAAGAAACTGACCACCACATTGCAAGTTAAAGCTCAGATTCTAGTTTTATGGTGCCGACTGACCTTCTGTGCTCTTTATATAAACTTGATGCTAGCTCAGGCCCTCTTCCTGTCATGTTGCAAACATTCATCCTTGTGAGAGGTGGAAAACTTCTTCCATTAAAGCACTTGCAAACTCTTGCCCTAGCCCATATTACACAAAATAACAGATCTGACTCAGATTTATTTTGCCCTCTCTCACTTGCTTTTTTTAACAAAAACAATTTGGCTGTACTTGAAAAATGATAAACTGGATCGTCTAAATTAACCTACTTACAGCTTTCCAGTAGAAGTCTCTCAGATCCAAAAAAACATCAGGAAAAACAATAACAAAAACTTTGTCATGTGGCAATTTGGCCAGAAAAATTAAATAATTTCAATCACTTAAACTCTGCCTATAGATCGGTCCATGATTACACGTACAGTGACCATTTGAGAGCACCCCGTGCAAATTTAATTGTTTATGGACCTTAACAACAGGTGTTACTTTCTACCCAACCCAAGGAAGCTCACTTTAGCAGCCTATGAAGAAGGAAATATCGAGTTGCAACCGGCAGGGAATGTAACATATCAACTACACGTTAGAGGAGATGTTTGGAACAGGAGGTTACACAAGGATTTCGTAAACAAGTGCACGAGTTCATTGAGTAACCTTACAAGGTCACATACCTGGAACCTGCAGATTTCATGCAACGCTCGAGAAGGGAGATAACACCTTTAAACTAAGCTATGATAATATCTATTAGCCCGCGACCAGAGATTACATATTTGCAGCCAGTGAACCGTCTATCTGACCTACATCACCCATATCATACCCCAACAGTTACGAGATATACATCTGTCTACGAAGCGCAATTTCCCCCCCCTCACCCCCCTGCGACTGGAGATTAACGACAAGACTGTCGCAAGTGCATTAGTAGCATAAGCCACCTTATTGGTATGATACCCCGAGAACTGCAGCATGCAACATACCTGTATCGTGCCGGTGACTTACCCTCCTTCTCCTGAGCTATATTAAAACGCGGTCGGTGTGAGGCTCATAAAGTAAGCCAGCAGGAGCGCAGGGGCAGGAGCGCAGGGGCATGCGGCCCAGTAGCGGCGCAGGGAGCAGCAAGAGGCAGCGACAAGGCGGCTAACGGCCGAAAAAGCCGGGCCAGAGCGCGGAACCAGGCACCAGGGCGTCCGGGAGAAGTGCTGGGGCCATCCATCCCATCACCTCTCGGAGCCCGCCCAAGACGGCACGCCTCAGACCCGTTAGCCTGGAACTTTGGCATTTTGCTGTCGCCCAGCCGGGCACTGGGGAGTCTCGGGTGCGAGGACGAACAAGGTGCTTAAACGGGTCCGGAGGTCAGCATACTCAAAGGACAAGGGTGTAGGGCAGCTCCGTTCCTTGTTGATTGGTAGGTTGCTTAAACGGCCGCGTCGAAGCCGGGTTTCAGTATTGTAAGGGACTTAGATGACCCCTCCTCATAGCGTGGCGGGCGGCTTCCCAGGCTCTCGGACAGACGGCAGTCCCCTTCCGTGTCCGACAACTGCTGGGCCTGTACGATGAGGAAGATGGCGTCGCAGCGGAAGTAGGCTGTCGGAAAGGGTCAATCACGTTCACATAGTTAAACTGAGTGACTGCGTCACAGCAGAGAAATGGACATCGACAACGTACACACTTTACAGTGGTATAATAAAAAAGTTGCCGCAAGCTTCGCGAACGCACACAAGACAGGTTGATTTCTTATGGCCAATACTAGAAGTGGTACGAGGAATGAACATGGACAGAAGCAGTGCAGACTTGCAAGCGTCCTTTGTATACACAACGGATACAGCTATAGTACCACATGAGTAAACTCCAGTTACAAACGCGCTATGTGCATCAGCATGCATGACGAGCATACATGCCAACATTTCAACTTTGATAAGAGCAGTGGTCGAAGTGGGGAAACAAGCACACGACTGCCTTTCTCCGAGGCGAAGCACAAATGCCTCGGAGAAAGGCAGCGGCGGATTCGGATTCGGGGGCGTGTTCTCCTCTTGCCATTGGCTGGAGGAGATAATTAGAAAAGTTGGAAAAAACACGCCCCCGAATCCGAAAAGGACGGGGCCTGTTCGGAGTGACGGACCTCTTCTCCAATGGCTGGCCAGCATTCAAGAGGCCAGCCAATGGAGAACAGGGGAGAAGAGGGGCGGGTTCAAGCCCCTCTTCTCCAAGTCATTATGTATCGCGAGCGAGACTGCGCAAGCGCAGCCTTCGCTAGCCGAGACCTAAAAAGCATCAGGAGTTGGTTGAAGGCACAGGGAGATTAAGGCAACTGGGTCTGGAGGCAGCGCCATGCACCCACGAGTAGCAAGGAGAGGGCAAAAAAAAAAAAAACAAGCGGCAGGGAAAGCGATCGCAAAAGCGATCGCTATTGTAAAACAAACACGCCCGCGAGTGGTGCACGCGTGCCACAGCGAAACATGTTTTTAATTATCGCGCCCGTGTCTGGGCACGATAATTGAAACCACATGGCCTTTGGTGCGTGTAATGGACACCAATAGGCCATGGCAGAGCAATGCTCCCGCCTTTGGCCAATTGCGTGCTGTCTTTCATAAAAAGACGCACGCAAAGGCCAATAGCGTGGCACAAAAGGAATTACACACGCACGAGCGTGTGCGATTCCTGGCTCGATTTTGAAACCCCGTACAAGAGGTCTATCGCTGCGCGAGCAGTGCTACACACTGCAACGCTAGGCGCGAGACCTAAAAACCAGTCCCAGACATGGTGGTCTGCTGAGCCCGGCAGGCCACAATCCCTGGGAGGGCTGGCATTCACAATGGGCTCGCAAATTGCGAGAGGCTCATTAATATTACATCCTCGCAATTTGCGAACCCATTGGGAATCGCCAAACAGTGTAAACACACTGCTGTACATTTCATTTAGCGCCTCGCAATTTGCGACTCGCAATGTGTCGCAATTGATCCTCGGAGCACAAGAGCAGACCCACCCCGCTCATTGTCATTCTGTCTGCAGGCTGATTGCCACATACAGAATGACAATGGGCCAGTTTGGGGTGTTACAGCATGTGGTGGGGCTCCTCCTACCGCAGTCTAGGGCAGGGATTCTGTTAGGGCTAGACGGAAGAAATGTATAAAATAAATGTACAAAGTTAAAAAGAAGAGGTTATAGTTCTTACACAGTCTCATCATTTCAGAGCTGAAGCATTTTTATTATATGAAACGAAGCCATAGCAGTTTCTTTTTTATTTATTTATGCAACTAACATCCATTGACAAAGCCAATATTCATGGCTTGTTGTAGGTCTAATGTTACTGGATGCAATGATAGAGACAGCAAAATAACAGTTGGGCGGCACATTACGCTCAGCAAATAGTTTTAGCGGAGGTGTTTACAGCCACGCCCTTAATTACATCAGACAGGCCACTTGGAGAGAAGCCCTGTTTTTTCCTCCCACTTAAAACTCTGGAAACAACATGTTACAGTCACCTCGTGTCCTGGCACTGTTCATCATGCACGATTCAGGACTTGTAAGTTTTTTAGATTGCCTATGGGCAGGGGCATAGTGAACCCTCCCCCACCCCACTCCTTGCTTTAGGAACTACAGCGAGGCTGAAGTTCTTGATAGGCCTCTTCTGTCTGCAACTGGAAGGGTGGGTGGATGGGTGAAGTATGGATGGAAGGATGGGTGGCTAAGTGAAAGAGGAATGGAGAGAGAAAGGGAGGATGGATGGATGAGTGAGTGAGTGACAACCATGGATGGATGAGTGACAGAATGGTTGGGCGAATAGAAGAATGTAAAGATGGATGAGTGAAAGAATGCATACATGGGTGAAAGGAAGGGCGGAGAGCTGGAAGGCTGGATGGAGGAGAGAGTGAAAGGGTGAATGGGTGGACGGATGAGGGACTGGGTGGATGGATGAGTTAAGGAAAGGATGGATGGGTGGGTGGGTGAAAGGGTAAATGGCTGGATGGATGGATGTGTTGATGGATGAGTGAAAGGGTTGGTGAAGGGATGGATGAGTGAAATGATGGATGGAAGGATAGATGTATAGGTTGGCAAATGGTTGAAAATGTTTGGATATCGATGGGCACACAGATAGAAGGACAGAATGAATAGTGAAAGACTGAATGATGGATGAAAGAATTAATAGATGAAATTTTGAGTGACACCCAACTGCTACTTGAATGTTACACTAGTAATTGTACATGTTTGCATGTTTTGTTTTAGGTGTAAGGTTTTAGGGAGAGCCTCGTAGTAACATGAACTGTGCTTGCGTTGTATGTTGTGTTTGTAGCAATGGGCAAGGCGTCAAAAATAAACTATGGAATAGTGTATAGACATTGCCTTCTTTAAGAAATCTGCAGGGAAAAGCAGCTTTCTGAATTCCGTCAGCTAGTGCAACTCTCTGCAAAGCCCCATAAGCAAAGTCAGATTCCCTATTTTAACTTTCACTTGATGAAACTCCCATAATGTGTTCCCTATAGTGGGTTCATCACAGCAATCCTTCCTTTAGTTCACCTATGCGTGCCGCTTCACATCTCACGATGGCACTCAGATATGAGATGCAAGTAACGAAGTGTATCCGAGCAGATCTTCCTGACAACTTCTCTCACCAAAAATGCTTGCTCTGGACCAGGAGTTGTAAATAAAATATTACACTGGACAACCCAGTGCAATAACCATATATATATATATAGATTATTATCATATGAAATACCACAAAAAGACCACCACAGTTGCACGAAGCTGCCCGCATACCGAAAAACTGTGAAGTGCAGGATTGTCTCAACCAAATATAAAACTATTTTGACGTGTACTTAAGCGGTTGTTTATTTACTTACTTTTATACTATCACACAACTTCCTCTGAAGTGTATGTAAAACATGTCCAGAATTTAGATTTTCTGGCCTGAATCTTTGTCCAGAAGTTTTGTCCTGAATTTTTGTTCTGAATTTTGACCCTCTGTCCTGAGTTTTTACACTTACCATCTTGAATTTGCACCCATGCCAGTTGGTCACCCTAATGTCAAACAAATCTTTTGCTAGCAAGCTGCAGTAGCTTAGTTTGTTGATAAGCGGTCCCTGAAGTCAGACATATAACCTTGTTGTAATCGAGCTACAGTGCCTTTGATTGCTAAAATGGAATCAGGCCTACAACATTCCTGTAATCAGCTGCTAGTACATTGGGAATTAACCAATGCCTCACACCACTGCGTCTTCAATTTTTAGACGCCAAAGAACTATGAAAAGTGCTGATGCCCTTGAATGTCTTTTGTTGAAAGTGAAAACGAACAATGGCAAAAAGCTGAGTGTGCTTCTGTTATTAGCAGCAAAGATAACAGCAGTGGTGTGGCTTCAATATAAATTTGGATATTCACTAATGCGAGTCTATTGATTTTTGCTGTTTATTTTAGGTTCTAAATTAATATCTAATGCTGGGTGGTTATCCTAATAGAGATTATCATGGCTTTTAATGCATTACATTATGGTCTAAGAAGTCACCCTGCTATACCTAGTTAACACCAGACATGTACAGTTTTCTTTATTTGCAATAGCAAGATTTTGTTTCTGTTTTGTTGTGGAAGGTGGTTTTAATTTAATTGTTTTTTGATGGAAAAACACTTTTGCAATAAAAATGGGCAATCAAAAGCTAATGATCCATCAAGTAGTCACTCGTGTTATCAGTGGAAGTATACAGACAATCTAATCAATGCACCGAGATACAAAAGTGCTCCTGAGAGAGACAACACAAGAAAAGGCAGGAATGCCATCAAATCATGAGCAAGGGGCTGACCCAAAGTCCAGTGTAAGTATATGAAAGAATTTGAAACAATAGGTACCAACAGACCGCTACTGTAGAAAGTCCTAGAAATGGCAAGTTTAAGTGACTTGTGATATTAATGAATAGCACGGTCAAATTTTGAAAAGCGTTGGCAATGCCAAATCAGTCTTGCTAGTATGTAAAGGTAAGCACGAATGTCCGACATTGACAATGCTAGTTTAAAGTAGCATTCAATATCTGTCTAAATCAAGGTTGTTTTAGTCTTCGATGTGGGTCAATATCTAGGTTATTCTATCTCCCACATTTCTGCAGAAGTTTTCTAGTGACAACTAGGTGGCACTGAAGGGCATAAAGCCGGTGTTTAAATGTAGTTGTGTTGCAATGTTATGTTTAGAGCAGGATAAATGATGAATCTGCCAAAGGCAAGACCAAAAAGGTCGTGCCCGCAAGGGATACACTGAAAAAATGGAAGGCAATGTAAAAAAACAGGGCTTTTTGCAGATGCCCCACACTTTTTTGGCCTATCTGGTCTACTTAATGCTGGTTTTCGACTCTGACAGTGCTCTGAAGTCTGCTAACCAAGCTCCAGTGCCAGTGCTCTTTCCCTAACACTGTTAGGAGTGAATTGGCAATCCCAACTGACAGAAACTCTACCCCCTAGTAAGTCCCTAGCATATGGTAAGGGACATAAGTGATAAAGGGTACCCAAGGACTGCAGCACGGTTTTGTGCCACCCTGGGTGACCCAAGCAAACTACTGACAGCAGGCCTGCTACTGCAGCAGCAGTGCAAACTTCTCGAACTCAACTGTGCGCTCACAATTTATTTAAAAAAGAAGAGAGTTTCCCAGGTTTTACCAAAAGGGACTGGGTATTGTAGTCATTCAAAAAATAATTTCCCTTTTGTGTTGTTAACTACTCCTATAGTGAGAATGTATATGTACTACAGTGAACCAAAGAAAAAGAAAAAAAGTTTTATATAAAAAAAATCATAAATTTAGCAACACGTAATCTGAATATATATTCTAGTTATTTTATTATTTGTACCTTTATGAAAAGATTTTCTCTCAATATAGTATCCGTTTAAAAACACTTTACATTACAAATCATTGTGTACGTTTTATAGACAAACATTTGAAGATGATATCTTCTACAATAATTCTTTATGCAATTGTTAACATTAATCCAATACATTTTTCATGAAACTCAAAGCATGTCATCATATTAAAAACAAACCAAACTATTATTAAAACAAATTCACTGTGTCCGCTTGTCAATGCGTTTTGGTGTGTCTTGTAATTAAAAACACCTTCTTCAGGACCCACAACATAAAAAACAAAGTGCTCTTAAGATCAGACCAATAGATATAAAAATACATACAATTAGGTACCAAACGTGTGCCAAAAAGAAAGTAAAATTTCTTTGGTTCAATGTAATTCCTATTAATAAGAATATAACATATAAAAACAAATAGGCCTCCTTTGTAGATACTTAGAGGCAATTATGTAAATACGTTCCTATAACAAGACTTAGCAACAAATATTATGTTGTTAGTATAACTCAACCCTCTTTGACCAGTGCATTAATTCAGTCATCAGAGGTATAATCTCATATAACAGTTCATAGTACAAAACAGACCCAGGTTGCTAGCTCCACTATGACTGCACCTAAATGTGTCATGTTTGGTATCGAACAATGTGCCTTTTCACCCCTGACACGATTCCAGTGCCCTGGGTGACATGGAAAGCACCCAGGTGGCACCTTAGAGGTTGCCCACCTGGTTGCCCTATCTTCACTGTGCTCTCGCTGACCAGCCTGCGCTTTTCCGCACCTGCTGCCACAGAGAGAGGGTTCAGACCTCCTGCCAGGCAGTGTGATCACTCCCAGGAGTCAGGAACAAATGCTGGGCAGGAAGGAGGTCACACCTCCCTCCTCTCGAGAGGATAGTGAAGTGACACATCAGAGCGGAGAGCTTCAAAGGCTGCACTGCTTCTGATATGCATCTGGGCTGTCCCCCTGAGGAGGACACAATCCCTTGTCCCAGGCGGGCTTGCACCCGAGCAAGGTGGGAAATTTGGTATGCAGGAGGTGTGCACCTCCAGGAAGAATGGCCACACCTCTAGTGTAAGCAGCCTGATCTGTACACCTTAAGTAGAATTCTGCCATAATTAGGAGGACAGAAATAGTGGGTTCTGGGTAGAAAAGGTGCCCTACATCCTGGTGGTACAGGTCACCTTTTCTACCCAGAAACCACTCAGAGGCTGATTAGCTGCAGGGACAAGCTCCCCATTGGCCACTAGCTCCCACACCCCTAAATCTAGGATTGAAAGGACCACCAGAAGCTCAGATTTGAACAACTTACTTCAAGGAAACACCAAGAGACCTGTGTCGCTGACCACAGGACTTTGCCCACCAAAGCAAAAGAGGGATACTTTGTTCCTGGGGCAACAGACTAGGAACTGAGTGAACGACCCTCGTCCTTGGCTAAAACTCGGCACTCCTGAATGTTATGTTCTTCAAGTTTTGGAGCACAGATGAAAAAGTGGAATTGTTATTCTATTAAACGGATTGTTATACTGTACCAGATGTTATGTTGTATCGAATATCCAACATTTATTGGTTAATAACTGATTTTTGTGATAAAGAAATTTAAAAACAAACAAAAAAAATAAAATAAACACAGGGGCAGATGCCCGTTAGGGTCCAAAACGCCAAAAGGCGGGACTAATTACCATGGCCACCCAACTAAAGTAGGCATTTAAGAAGGGCACCAACAGAAGCCAATAGAAAAGATGGCAGGTTCTTCATCAGCCCAGAAGAAATCATCACCAACATGAATCCCATCCAATCATGGGCCCTATCGGACCCCTGCCCCCACCACACCTACTACAGAGGACTCACTGTATACCTCAACGACTACCAACCACTCAGTCTAGTTTCTGACCCAACCACATCACGGAAACTGACCTCATTACCGTCATGGATGACACCTGCATGACTCTGGCCAGAGAAGATATGGCAGCCCTCATACTCCTGGACTTCTCAGCAGCATTTGACCCAGTCTTCCACCCCACCCTTACCCAACACATGCATGACAATGGAATCAGAGGACTAGCACGCCGAATGGGACCGGAAAAACCAGCCTGGCACCACAAGGATCCTCCTTGAACCAGACCCTCTTCAATGCATACATGATACCTCTGGGCAAAAGAACGATGGATTTAACCCAGATCTTTTGACTGGAGGAGAATATTTGCATTGTCAGCGTTCCGTCCATCATTTGATTGCTGTACATGATACCTCTAGCCAGCATGATCTGCTTTCACTGCATCAACAACCTCTCCTACGCCAACACACAAAACTCATTCTCTCCCTCATGGACAAGAAATCCAGTACCCGTATTAAATGCATTGCATGCATGACTGAAATCTCCAACTGGATGAAGACCAAGTGACTAAAGCTCAAGACCAACAAAGCCGAAATCATGATCTTCAGCTACAAAATTTCACAGAGGGATTTTACCTTGTGGCCAATAGAACAATGATCGACACTCACCCCCCACATATCAACAACCTCATGGTCGTCATCAACAGCAAACTCAACATGACCGGCCAAGTCAACACAGTCACTGCCTCTTGCTTCTATATCATGAAGATGCAGAGGAAGATTTTCAAATTGCTCCCAATCAGCACCCAGAAAACTGCTAAGCATGCTCTCGTCACAAGCAGGCTGGACCATAGGAACACTATGCCTGGATCAACAAAATAAACTCACCAAAAGGCTGCAGACCATTCAGAACTCAGCAGCCAGATTCATTTTCAACCTCCCACACTGCACTCCCCATCACTCCACACCTGAAGGAAATCCACTGGATCCTCATACATAAACAAGTACAACTCAAACTCTTCAATTACACTTTCAGGGCACTACATAACACTGGCTCAGCATACCTCAACAATCACATATGCTTTAACAAACCTTCCGTACACCTCCTGTCTTCCAGACTCCTACTTACACACATTCCAAGCATACAGAAAATCAGATACGACAGTCAAGCCTTCTCCTACATATCTGCTAAAGGGTGGAACAACCTGCCACTACATAGAAGAGTCTCCTCTTCACTTCTAGAATTCCACAAGAAGCTGAAGACCTGGATTATCGAGTAGTCACACTAAATCCTAGGATTGGCTAAACTCACACCTGCTCCAGCGCCAGGATACCGTCTTGGTGATAGTGTGCTCTACAAATCTGCATAACATAACATTTTGTGTTTTTGAAAGAAAACAACCAACAAACTTGCTTTTATACTTCAGCATGTATTTGCATATAATCTGGGAGCATTCTGGAAACCCGTTCAGTAACGCAAGCAGTTAAGATTACAGCTCTGTGCATTTCCTTCGATTCCAAATCCTTATAAGAAAGGCTTTGCATTCATGAATTATATATACAAGTTTGAACTTCTACATATGGATACAAAACTTGCCTTAGTGGCATACAATACTTTTTCTCTGATGGAATTGTGGTATTGTAAACTGGCAGCAAAAGGTTTTGTCCTGAAGGTGGTTTGGCCTACTTGTTCAGTGGACAAAATAAACATGAAAACTTACTGTAAATGACACCAAACAACTTGTCCTGAGCAGGGCTATCAGAATTCCAAAGCCCTGCCAATAGCCCAAACCCTGAAGTACAATTTAACTTAAACACAATTGCTTGAATCGTTAATTCCTTTCTGCAACATCCAGGGTTCGCATATTAACGCTACTTAATATACAAAAAACATTCACAAACCCTGTCAAGACAACTAAGTCAAATGTTCATCAAAGAACAAACCAGTGAGTGCTACTAGTGAACAAAACACAGTGAACAGAGACCCATAACAAAAGTATCAACACAAAAAAGCGTCAAGGGCAACCAATGAGTCGATGTAAACACCAAGTAGTGTATATGAAATCATTACTACTGCACGCAACTCAGCACAAAAATCTTTTCCAACCATCCTTTATTTGTAAAGACAACTAAGTCGCTGAACGATATGCTGCTGGTTTTCAGTAAGTTGCGTCACTGAAATAGTCACCAGGCGAAATTCCTTCAGGATGCTTTTTCTCCCTTTTTGCAAGTTTATGAATATGATCACGCTTGCACTCTAGAACATGCCAAGAAACACACCCAGTTTGTTGCACCACTATAAAGTTGGATAGCACCCTGCCAACCACCACGCACAGATGTAACTACTCACCATTGTGTTTAAAGCTGTACCTAGCCATACAACTTCATCATGTTAACACTGCCAACTTCCACCTTCTTATGGTTCCAATTTCATCCCATGATCTATACAAGTTCAGGTCATTAGTGTTTCCATGCCTCTTCTTTGGAACACCCTCCCACTCCAGCTCCAAGCTCTAAACGCTGTTACCTGATGTAAACAATAATTCAAATAGCATCTGCTGGATCCTTCATGGCTTAAACACTGGGAGCATGAAAAGGTCCCTACTCCTCCCTTATTGCCATATATCCAACAGCGCTGACAGAATGTTTCAGTGAGATGAAACCACAAGAGTTGAAATATGCAGGGTTTGCAAGTCTCAAGTTCAAAATCAAGGTTAATACAGGCTTCGGCGCTTCGGAGGTCAGAAGTTAAATGCAATTACATTGTGTAATAGTAACTTCCGATATTTGCAGCACTTACAAATGCCAGAAGAGTATGGAACAAAGAGCTACATAAAAACAAGTTATCATTACAGTATCTGTTACTCAACCAATGTGTTACCTTTTATAATGTATCTGAGGTAGATTTACAGCATTTCTCTTAGAATGGCTACCTAATCCAGTAAACAGACACAAAAGATCTCTCTGCGAAGACTTTCGCTATAGGAATATGTACTTAAAGAATATGAAACAACAGGTTTCCTATTAATATATTCCTGATCTACCTCAGATTAGTCTTTTTGGGAAGATACCAAATCAGAGCAACTGCCACAATGTAGGAGGATGCGTGCTTCAACTAACTAGAACTATATTCCTGGCGCAGCCTTCTTTTCTTACATAATTCACATCACTCATGTTTTGCACTATCTTGTGACACGTTTGCTCCGGAGCAAAGGTCAAGCAATAGTACTTCAAAATATGTGTCTGTGAAGGCTACTGACGTGTATACCCTCTTGACTCAGCAAGTTAATAAATCAATCCTAATTAATGTAAGCAGTGGCTGCTTCTGAGGCATTTAAGTGGTGGGGGAGGGGAGCGTGGGAGTGAGGGGGGCAGCACGGGGAAAAATAATTGAAAATAATAATGCTTACCTGGCCTCTGCTCCTCGACCCCGGCATGACACAGGGACTCCTACACCAATCCAGACGCTGCTCTCAAGCTGGTATTACTCAGAATGAGAGCAGCGCCATGACTGGTGTGAATGCCATAGTTCTGCGCTCACTAAGGCCCTACGACCCTCTGTGTGCTCTCCACCCGGCTGTAAAGCACAGCTCGAGTAGAGAGATCTAAATGCACATGACGGTTTGGCCAGCCTTAGACGGCCAGTTAAACCATCATGCGCACTTGAAGCAGTGCCACCACTCCTTCTTCCTGCGACTGTGTCGATGTGTGGGAATGGACAGCTCCACCCTCGGCTCAGCTGCAGGAAGTAGACGAGGAAAAATAAAATGACGATAACCTCTTATTATCCTATTATTTTTCTTTTTTCATTGATCAAAAGCAGTTGGGCAATGCTCCTCCGCCTTAGCAGAGGAGCCACAGCGGAGTATAAGACCTTTCTGGAAGTTCCTAATGTTACTATTAAGCAGCATGGTTACCCATATAATTCCATTTGATTTGTGGCTGATCTTAGCAATACAGAATTCATTTTCATAAGGTTGCAATTTTAAATACCCACATGTGCTATTTGCAGACAAAAAACATTTATAAAGTTCAAATTAAACATGAAACCACATTCATTTGCCAGAGTCACTCACAGAAAACAGTTTAAATTGCAATGTCTGAATTATACTACGCAATTTAGAATATGAATATTACTTACCGAAGACTCACTATCTCTTATAAGGAAGTCCCCCTCCATTCCCCGCTCATTTAGCGCACATTCTGCTTGATGCCTTGTGACATCCCCATAATACCATGGTTTTCCTGCAAATCGTCCTGCAGTAGATGGGCCAGTGTAACTTATCTGAGGTACGTAAGTAGTTGTATTTGCTGGACCATCACTTAAAACAACAACATAGTTTTTGGGAACAAGGCCTATTTGTCCTCGAGAAGTTTTACACTTCCACCACTCCGGATCATTTTCTGGTTTTTCAATTACTTCCATGGTTTCACCTTTTTCAAAGTTAAGTTCTTCTTCTGTGACAGAACTGAATGGATACAATGTCTGCACAATATGAAGGACTTTAGTGCTCTGACCATTACTCATCGATGTCCCTTTGCGTAGACTATGGAAACTTGGTGAATCTGCAGTTGCTTCATCTGTTTCTTCCATCACATAGTTGGAAGGAAACCAACCAACCTGCCCATTGTAACTACCTCGCCACCAGCCGTCACTGCATTTTTCCATAACTATCACACGGGACCCTTTGACAAGGGATAGTTCATCCTCCCTTTCAGCTACGTAAGCAAACTTGACAAAAGCTGGAATGTTAAGGTCATAAATCCGGTCTGCGCTGCTGCCATTAGATGGATACTCTGCATCTGTACTTGGGGTTGGAGAAGAATCTCGAGCACTGGTCTTCCTTCTCGTTTTACCTAAACCTATCGGGAAAAAACAAAACGCAAATGTTTAGCTGTGCACCTACATGTCAATTAATGCACATTAGGTAATTTCATTAGACCACATCCACAAAGAAATCCTGCTCCACCAACTAACAATTTTGAGTAAGAACATGGTTTGACCAACAAAATATAACACACTTAATTTTTGACAAGAGAAGTATGTAATCATCTTTAGCACCATAGTGGGCATAAAGTCAAATCAAATGTTCAAGTCAAGGAGGACAATTTTTTTTAGGAGGAGGCCTGGTCGATTTTGTGTGCCTCAGTACACTTCAATTTATTTCCCTAACTAATAACAAATAGAACATGCTTAGCAGCTAGATCTGTAACCAACGATGCACTTTATCTAGTTATGTAAGGACTGCCACTTGCGTATGGATCCTGGATCACTAGGGTTTTCTTTCCTTTGCGAGTTCTGGGGTTTGGCATATGAAGCAATTGCTCTGCTTCTGCAGATGTTAATTTATTTGAACTATGAAGCAATTCTGTATAGTTTTAATGAGCTCTATAACGTTATACTGCAGGAGTTTTTCTCTTCATAGCCTGGTGTTTAGTATAAATGTATCTAAACAATATCTCCTTCTTATTTTGTGGATATCAATATATACATGTTTGTTGAATCTATTATAGCATTTTTGATATTCTATCTGTTGAAAAACAGCAATTTTTTACATATATTTATAATTTAATGCAGAGGACGACATTCACATCATCCACCATACCTCTGTAGTGTGGAGAACGTGAACATCACATCCCTTCACTGTAGGCAAGGAATCCCAATGGTGCTGGAGCAGAGGGGTTCCCTGTTGTAGCCCCCAAATAGAGTTGCT
Source organism: Triturus cristatus (assembly GCF_964204655.1). NCBI lineage: Eukaryota > Metazoa > Chordata > Amphibia > Caudata > Salamandridae > Triturus > Triturus cristatus. The sequence goes on along the minus strand of NC_140591.1, from coordinate 1,074,441,938 downwards.
GGGGAAGAGCTTCCACAGCCACTTTGTTTTTTAATTTTTCTTCCATGATTTAACATGGCTCGCTGTCATTACTGTAGAAAGACATAGTAAAATGAGGCATTCAGAAAGTAAAAGAAGCCATTCAAATTCTCCCCAATTATACCTCTAATAAGTGGATCCCTGTACAAGAATCACCGCAGGAGAGATTACCTCAAGCATGGATAGCTTCTAAAAGCAATGAAGAGGGCGTCGCCCATAGGCATGGCCAACTGCCCTCGCACCTCCCCCCACCCAGCAAAGTGCAGAACTGTCTTTCTGCCACCCACAAGGAGGGCAGCGGGAGGGGTTCCCCGCAACCTGTCCACCTGGAGGGGCAATAAGCAAACTAGGCACCAGGGAATCCCATTTTGAAACGAAATAATGGGGTGGGGGGGGGGGGGTCTGGGTCATCTTGAAATTGGGGTGCATCTCAGGCCATTAGTTACAGTGTTTCTGCTACCCTGGAGGCCAGGTCTGGTGTATATAGAATGATTACCCTATTCAGCCCTACCTGAGGAGGGGGCGATATTGGTGAGAAAGCTTAGTAGGGACAGCCTTTTTTTCTTTACAAAAAAATAAAAAAATAAAGAAAATAGGATGAAGCTCGTCCTTCCAGACATCGGGCCAGGCCCACCATCCTAGTGCCTATGTCCTAGTGCCTATGCAGTCTTTTTGCCCACTGGTAGCAGATGGAAGAAATGCTGCATCCAATATGAGGTAGGGTCAGCCATGATATAGGGTTGCATTCCCATCTGGCAATCCCATGCAGGGAGATGCACTGATGCACTGCACCTATCTGCGGGGAACAACTTTCACCCTCTTCAAAGAGGCTGGTTCACCTCCAGTTAAGGACAGCTGTAGTTTCATCCCTTGCACCAATCTTTCACTAATGGGTTCTCCTTAGCACAGGCGCAAACTGTCAGGTTGTGCCTGCACCAAGGACACATTTTCATTTAAAATGCGCACATTGACCATTTCTGCAGCAGGTGCACCTATTTAAAGGTGCACTTTGGCACAGAGACTGGGCCTAATTTGTAATGTGGGTATGTTGAATCTGGCCCAATCTCCAGGGTCACCCTCAAACGTTTTTGCCTTCCTTCTACCATTTGTTTAGCTGAAATCATTTTTGTTGGCCATAGGACTCTGTGCACTTTACTACTGCTATCCAGTGATAAAAGTGCTTGTGCTCTCTCCTCAAAACATAGCTAAATTGGCATGTACACAGCGGGCATATTTATTTCACTTTTAAGTCACTTGTAGAGTGGTATACAATATATCCAGGGACAGTAAATTAAATACCACCTGTGGACCTGCAGCACTTATTGTGACACCCACTTAAGTAGCGCCTTAAAACATGTCCCAGATCAACCACTGCAACCTGAATGAAGTGTGAAACGGCCACGTCGATTTGGAATTTAAACCCCCTTGCCAAGCCCTTAACTTCCCTTTTATTACATACAAGTCACCCCAAAAGGAAGGCCCTAGATAGCCCATAGCGCAGGGTGTAGTGTAGTTAAAAGATTGGACAAGTTTTACATGTTCTGGTGGTAAAAAAAAAAAAACTAAATTTCTTTTTCACTACTGTGAGGCCTACCCCCCGCCCCCACACAAAAAGGATGCCACTGGGGATTACTTATTACATTGAATACGCTTTAATTTCCAATTGGGAGCTGGTAGCTATGTGATGTTTGGTGTCTTTGGAATTGTGGTGAAGAGCCATATTTAATGGTAAAGTCAGGTTTTTGTTCACAATTATAAAAAATTGCACTTTTAGAAAGCTGCCATTTTTCTGCCCTTAGCCCTTTGTTGCCTATGGCCTGGCATGGGTCACATGACTGTTGTAATCAACAGTTAGTTAGACTTGATGAATTCCTCCCAGACAGTCACACAATAGAGGGATTAGGTGTGCCCGAGTGGGTCATCTGCTTGCAGAATGAGGGGTGGTGGGTTGGAACAGGGCACAGCTTCACTTACAGCTGAATAGCCTGTGCTCTGCCTTAATACCAAGGGCCTAACAACCCCACAGTGTTACTGCAGCCAGCTTGGAGGTAGGGGAGTAAGGAAATTCCATGCACTTCAAAGTCACTGTCTAGAAGCTTCGCCCACCTTCCAGAAGCAGGGCACTAGGGTATAAAAAGGTGGCCTCTGACACCAGAAGTGCAGCATAGACTGCTTGCAGGGACCATCAACGTGAAGCTCTAACAACACCCGCCTGGGATGCCTGACCTGCTCTTCGCACTACAACGGCAACCTCTGCGACTCTATCCCTGCTCCTCACGGCCCCTCCAACATGAAAGGGACTTTTGGCATTGTCTTTTGAGAAGGTAAACTTCAGCATGTCCAACCTGCTGACTACAGCTGACCTACACTCCATCGCGGTTGGCCTTTAAGAGTGACTTTGACCCAGTAAAGTGTGACCATATATCCTGATTTGGCAGTTTGTTCGCTTTGGTTTGGGCGCTGCATAAATAGATTGCCTCAAAGTTAAGCCAAACTACCCAGGATTAAGCACAGGTTAGTTTAGTGACGTTTTGAGGTTCAGCCTGCGAGGAATTGTGCCTGTTGCTTGACCAGGGGTCACACCCCAGTCAACCAATTGCCAAATTTCTCACAGGGCTCAATGATTTTTTTTTTTTTATTTGAAGAATGGGGAGTAGGGCTGGTCCGTACTGGTACTGGAACATAATCCCCCACTCCTGGAACTTTAACAGTCAATCATTATCTGTGCCCAACACTCCAACCCTCCTCATCCCTACCCCACTCCAACCTACCCTACATCATCCCAACCCCAGGGACTAGAGCTCAAATTTTACTGGCTATCGCCATTGCGAGTGTGAGGCAATTTGGATCCTATGGCAATAGTTTAGACATATAGCCTGGCAGAGAGTGCATAAACCTTTCCATCTCCCCCGGGTGGCAGAAACACTATCTGGTGCACAGGTGAATGATCCAATGCCAAGACGTGCCGATGTCTCAAACCATTCTCTTAGATACCAACCCATGGTGTCTATTGGGCTTTCTGCCCTTGATGCAGAAATATTAAAGGAGAACCTTCCAATCTGCCCCCTAATGGGAAAGAAAGAGCGTGTGGTGTCGGGGGGTGGACACAGCCCAGTACCAGGAGAACCAACCCTTGCACCCACCTCGGTTTCACAATGGTATGTGGGCTTTCTACCTCCCAACAGCAGCCAAATGGACAAAAACCATATGAAGACCACATTGACACTACATTAACTTCACACGGTCCAAGATTTAACAGGTTCCTTTTGCCAGATAGGCCCAACCACACAATTGGAGTACTCTTTCCATTTTACAAATTGTGGGAAATGCTGGATTGTAGGACTCTTTCCCAGAAACGTGAGAAATAAATTGTGATTGTATCCAATGTTTGATATCTGCAAGGCTTCCTGGGTATGAAAAAGTAGTAGGGTTCATGCAAGTCACGCCACCTGGGCTTTATGGGTGTCAAGTTTTTATAAATGTCTGAGGTTATGTTTTCCTGGGTGTAGGCCTAAATACTGCAGCTACCCACATTCCCAGGAAGACTGAAATTAAATGCAAAAATCCTAGTGGCATCACATTGCATTTTGGATTCCTTCTCGTCGCTGGTGATAGACCCACACTTACAGGTGGGGTACCTATTTTCTCAGCAGAAGAGAGGTAATGTCGTGAGGTAGAACTTGTGTCAATCTTGACAGCTTCTGGAAATTTACCTAAAGGAAACATGACAAATTTCTGTAATTTTATCCGAAGTTTGGCATTTGCATGGCATTCTGGTGTGGAAGACAACAGTCATAAAAGAATGAGTCAGTCGAGGAATCTTGTATATGTGCTATTTATTAGAAATTGTATTTGATATGAAACAAAGCTAATCAGGGTAGGCAAAGTAAAGCTTGGTTGTGCCGTAGGTTAATGAAACAGGAAACATTTTTTCTGCAATCTTGATGCAACGATAAGAATGTTTCGAGACGATGTGCCATAGTGACAGAATTTACCACTTACCCTAGTGAGAAGACCAGCCATATTCAAAATGATTACCGGTTTTAAATGTCTATGTATCCTGCCTTATACGAGATAACAGAACCCTTTTTCAAATAAACTAGAGGCAGGAACTACACTCCTATTGTGGGAAGGAGGCACCTCCTGCACTGTACTGCCCTCTCTATACAGATTGGTCTACAATGGGAGTACTGAACTTCGGAAGATCACTAGATAATAGGTATCTCAGCTACTATCGTTAAATGAATAGGTGCAAAAAATCCATCAACTAGCCTAGAAAGATTGGAGGATAAAACATGTTCACTACATATCTGGGGAAAGGGAGCTTCGCCCCTCCCTGCAACCAGAAGGGAAGTTATAAAGGCATGGGAGCGAATGAGGACATTCCTCAGATAAAAAGACAAAATCACAAAGGAATCCCCTTCGTGGACATTCCTAAACTTCAAAGAAGTCTCCCTGAACAGGGTTAAAAAAATGGAATCGTATTGGCATCTTCGAAGTAAGATATCTAGCAGGGCCAGAAAGAATTGAATATTTGCACAATTGCCAGAGGAATATGAATTAGCCTCAACAGAAGGCTATAAAAACATACCACTATGCCATGCACTGGCAATGAATTCCTGCGCATCGATTCCTTAAACTAGTCCTCTTGAGCACAGGGTCCAGAAGGACTGCAGACCAAAAGGACTACGTCTGCCAATTATTGGATCCTGCTGAATAACGCACCATGGTGTGTGCTCAGACTTCGTGGTAGATGGGTAAGGGATCTGGGAACACTAGACGATAGTTACTGGGCTGTGATGCTACTATGCACTAGAGAGATTGCAAACCGTGTAGCCTTACACCATTCAATTAGCAATGCTGCATAGAGAAAATTATCACAAAACCAAGTATATATATATAAGATGGTACTGGTCGATTTTAGTAAGTGCCTGAAAAGGAGGACAGAGGAGTACATTTTTTTAAACCAATATGGTACTGCAGTGTTATTCAAATGAGCTGGAGCAGTCTTTTCCAATGAGCAGCTCCTGAGCTACTGGTAACTCTCCCATTACCTGAAGTAGCTCTCCTGCATGAAGTCCAGCATATTAAAACTGAAGCTTTAGCTTAGTTACATTAATATATGAAAATCAACACGGAGTGTGTATTCAAGACAAAAATGTGTTTATTTCCAGAACCCTTAAGATGATATTTGTAGAAAAATGGCTGAATTTCCAAAATATATTTAAAGTGGATAGCTCAGTGATAGATCCTGTGGCATTGGCAAAACTTATTTACATAGCGCCAGGAACACTGCTGCTTGAGCTGGTATATTTTACCAATGTAGATGCATTCCAAATTGCCAAAATATTTTTTACATTACTGCTGGCAACCTTGCCCTGCCAGATGCACTGAGAGGAGCACTGCTGATAATCATGCATGGGGTGGCCACTAATGTAGTCTTGTTTGATGTGGTCACAATTACAGTAATATTTGCTCAAAATGATTTTCAGCTAATGTAAGGACTTATTACCGAAAGGTTTGGAGACCCTTGTCCTGGAGTAAAGTAAAGGGTGCTTTTGCGACACCACAATTCATGGTTCTAGACATCCCAAATGATACACATATGGTGAAAGTAAGTCAAGACTATGGTCCCTAGGCCTAGTGATAATAAAACAGGATATACTGAGGGAACATGGAAATGCACAATGCCAAAGCTGGAAGAGATGGTATGGACCAATGTATAGGGGCAGAAAATGTGGCTTATGAGAGTAGAGGATGCCCTGCATGTTTGAGAATTTGGGGGACCTAGTGAGATCACACTGGACTGTGTGACGGTCCAGCGGTATTACTGGGGAAGAAATAAATGGGCGAAAAGACCCTGAAACATACAATGACGAATGGAGCACCATAACTCACTCTACAGCATACCTATTAGTGATAACAGTATAAGATGCTTTTAGTCTATTAGTTGTCAATAAATGTTACTTTAATGTTCTTTTCAATCATTAGGCTTCTTTAGCACTCAAAGAAAATCAAACAAACATTGGCATAGCCAATAGGTCTCGCATTTGGGAGCTTATAAGTGTTTAACCATGCACCAGTTAATGTTGTTGCACCAAAGATATTGTAAATACTTATAAAGTCCCAAAAGCGAGACCTATTGGCTATGCCAATGCTCGTTTTTCTTGATGACGGTAGGACTCAAAGTCCCAGAAGTAACAAGACAGGCAAACAATCTCACACCTCACATTGAACAACTTCAGATATCGAAATTTCATTCCACAGAAGTGTTGTCCTGGAGAAGGAACCATCCAAATTTCAGAGTTGAAACATTCTTTTGGCGAAACCATGCTCTTACCCCAGTTCTAGAAAGTCATCCTGACTGTGTCCTGGTGATGTGGGCCGACAAGGATACATACAGTTCCAATTGCTTCACTGTCATCCAACAACTAACACTTTATGCTATACTGAGCTGCATCATGGAAAAGGGAGTAAAAGACATTACGCAAAGTGGCTCCCTTTAAGGACAGCCAGCAACTGTATTTGTCCTAATACCCAAAATAGAAATAAGTGTCAGAAGATAAACTGAGCAGCGCTGAGTACTGGAATAACTTTGTGTAGACTTTATCAACCTTAGAAGTAAAAACTCAGCTAAAAACAGCAAGGGATCAAACTTGTACCCTGTAGTGTACATACATTAAGTGCAAACCCACTGAGCATTTCACTAGGACTGTAGCTTGAAACAAGGAGATAGCACAAGGATCTCTGCAACAAACTAATGATCCAATTACCTGCAGATTACATACAGCGCTCTACAGCAAGCAATATATTAAAGCTTGTCACTGGCAAGTTACACAGATCTATGCTGCAAGTATATTACCCACATAAAGTACTTTAACAGTATTATAACCGTAGACTTACTAGACACATATAGTTCTCTTCTGCAGATGCCTAAACATACTCTGCACACTTGAAGTGTGATCTTTTTGTGACCTATAAACGGTTCCGGAACCACTTTACTAATATGTTTCTTCGTCAATTAGTCAAGAGGCAAAGTGTGTAAATGATGTATGGATTTCCGTAGTAGATTTTAGGTTTGGCCTGTCTGGCAAGTCTTATATTTTACATAACATTCATAACGGCACTGAATACATACAGCACAGAGCAGTGGGCCCGCCCATGCCATTCACTGTTAGTGAGGTCAGTTTTTTCTAATCACATGTGCAAAATTGACTGAAAAGGAGTGCTGTTCAGTGCAGTGCTGGTTTGTGGCACTCCTTCATTTTATATGTTGGCAGATATCCTTTGCATACTGAACGTTTGCAGAAACAAAAATTTAACAACGCAAAATCTCTTGGACTTTCCAATGCTTATTGCAAATTGCATCAATGACTCAGTGAGCCATAAATGTATGCTATGCCAGGCACGGGCTCAAATAACTGGAAAAAAACATAGAGATCACCAGGTCTGAAGTTTCGAAAGTTGGGGCTTTTGAAAGCAATTAAGTACTAGGTAGTTTATGGCCACGGCATTTGTTTGTTTCAACTTTCCTCTACTTCATTTTGGAAGTCTTTCTCCTGCTTCAGAGGGCATGGGACAACGATGGAATTAATTTAAGGTTGGGAACAAAATTAAAACTATAATGTTTAAATATCAAAACTGAGAGCAGCACAACGATAATACAAGAACTGCCAAGGATGAAACGGTTAACAACTGCATGCAATTCCTGCACAACGAACAAAAAACACCTTCGGCACTAAACGCAGCCTGAACTGCCAGATTTGTAGCCCGGTGTTAACATGGTGCAAATTTTACAGAAAACTAGTGTAGTTTTACTCAAATCACGTCTCCGAATTGATAAGAATTGATAAGAATAAGAAGACACCCATGAACCTTTTATAATAGTATAACTTACTTTTTGGAACCTAAGAAGCGATGGTGATCGCACGTTTTAAAAGCCCTAATCAGAGTTTATAGACCCTGGACTCTCTTGGTTGTATCTCAAACATACATACATCATGGCATGGCAGGCGGAACAGTGTATAGGTAGCACAGCCGATATGCCTACTACCTGGTTGAGATTGTGCTGCAAGCTGCTGCTTTCAGTGACAGGGAGTAGTGAAGGAAGAGCTCATAGGAGGGAGCTGTGCACTATCCCCTAGAGGAGGCCGATTGGGCAACGGGAGAGCAAAACCCCACCTTTCTACTATGAAATCCAGCAGCTCATCTTTGAATTTCGAGATATCCTGACGAGAGCCTTCGCGGGCTACTTAAACAATACAACCTTTAAAAGCATTATAAAAAATGCTGTATTATTATTTTAAAGGACCTAACTAAGGAATAGTTTCTAATTGAATAATTTTTTTTCTTGCTTCGCAATGCCATTGATAAGCACCTGCAGAACGTGCTGCAATGAATTAAGTAATAAGAAAGTCAGGTACTCCCCATAACACTAACCTTAAGGTCGAAGGGGGTCAGGATTCAGGAAGGAGGTGCCAGCCTATATAGCAGATGGCGCCTGATTGGGCTAGGCCAGCCAAAGCGTGGGGTAGCACTTTGAAAATCCACCTACTAAATGTCTCGCCTGAGACAGCGCATGTGCTGGCTCAGGCGAGACCTAAAAAGGGTGATGGTAAAAAAAAGTACAGACTATGCTGTTTTAGATTCCGAGTCACAATTATGCTTATTCTGAAATTGTGATTACAGAATTTGGAGGCCGGAACGCTTAAGACCCTCACACTTGAAAAACTTCTGCATGGAGTCATGACTGAGAGAAATGCAGACATGAGAAAACAAGTACCTCCTAAATGTCCCTACATTGTTTACTCTACAATTTGTATTTGCTGAGCTACCCTTGTGAGTTTCATTTGAGCTATACAAAATTACAAATAAATGAACAAATAAAATGAGTAAATGATTGTTAAATCTTGAAGCAATTGGAAATTTGTTACGCCAGGAAAGATCCTTACTGAGCAGTCTGATTTTGATCAGAAATGATATGACAACGTTTTTAATTTTGACTCTTCTGTCCCATTTCTCAAAGTCCTGGGCTGAGAAACTATCAACACCGGAAATAAGCCAATGGAATAACGTTTAAAACCTATTAAATAAATGTAAAACCGTAGAAAAGAAAACACCATATCTAACACCATAAAATCAGCTGATGTAAAACAAAATAAAATGCATTAGCTGCGCAATTGGTTTTTTTTTTTTTAAACTAAATATGCCTCAAGATCCTTCAGTTTTAGAGGAAAAGGGTAAAGTATTTGGGGCACTGATTACATCATGTGGTTTCGACTTCAACAGCTTTCACAGTCAGAAACCCTTCTCTAATGAAATGGGTTAAGAATTTGTATGATCCTATGATGGAGTAACCAGACTGACACCAATACTGGTGAAAATAAGAGAAACATGCTTGAAAAGCAGATTTAACTCAATTTCAAGCAAAATCGTAAACTGAAGCCAGAAATTGTTTAAAGACTGAAGTCCAGCTCGTAAACAACGATCACTCTTCCTTTACATGTAAAATCCTTTAAAATCAAAGAACGCTTTAAAATTCACAAATCGATAGACCGGATATTTCATCTTGTGATCAAATGCTTGACGATATTCAAAACACATCCTTCACACAAAGACAGAGGAACTGCTGATGTAAAATAAATAATTGGAAAAAGACTCCTTATGCAACACATTTAGTATTTTAAATTCATGTGTTCTATATATCTCGCTGAATCATAAACCATTTTATCACAAAAAGTCCCATCTTGAGATTGATTTGTACTCACAAAGACAACAAATATACAACACTTACCTAGTGTGTCTTTCAGATTTTTAACAAGAGATCCCTTCTTCAGGCTGTTCTTTCGTTCCACATAATTTGATGGTACATATCCAGTTTTGTTGGCTGTATTTCTTACCCTCCACCATGTTTTTGAATCATCAAGAAGCCACAAACGCTCATTCTTCCTTATGTCAAGTTCTTGGTCCTGTTGTGCTGTGTAGTCCCACTTGGCTATAACAATGACCTCTTCTGTCATCTTTCATATAGTCCTTCTGCAGGAGAAGAAGATGAAATTATTCATTTGGACACCAAATAAAACTCTGCACCTCCAAAATGTTTACAGACTTCATATTTTGTTCAACAAACTGGTCTACAATTATTTACATCAGTGATGCTTAACCTGTTGTCCACTGAACCCTAGGGGTCTGTGATGCCTACTCACGGAGGCACTGTTTAGAAAACTATAGCATATTAACAGATTAATAAAGTACATATAAATTGCGAATCACAATGTAAAATTCAAAATTAAGAAACGTTTGTTAAGTGTGAAGGACTTTGAAATTGGTGGCTAAAAATTAAGTTGGGTATTTATGGCAGCCGTGCAAGTACTGCAAGTAAAACAGAATTTAGTATGGGATAAGGAGTGGCCCCAAATGAATTTAGAAAAGCCCCATCCTTCACATTAAAAGTAATCGGTCGATTTTTTTATATTTGTAAATATTTCATCATTGGTGTATTGCAAAACATTAAATAAAGTGCCCGTTTCCAATGTCCCCAGAAGCCAATCATGATTAAGTGGTGATGCCCAGGTTCCAGTATATTCCAGTAATGGTTAAGTAGAGGCAAGCATCAGATAAAAGGTTAAGAACTGCTGATTTACATCATTGAATCTCTGAGAGCATATTCTCTTTAATCATAAATCAAAAATGTCAGACGGCTGATAACTGTGCCTTGTAATGCCTATGGTGCTGACGACTGAGAAATGTTATTTAGGAACTGAAATTAGACAATGTAACTTTTGCAAAGCCTCTGCATAATGCGAGTTGATCATAGTTTTTGAACACAGCAATAATCATTTAATTTGTGATCTTATACAAAGCTAGCTACTGCATGTGTTAATCTGCTGTAGAGCTGTAAATAATGGGCGCTGTTATGAGCAAACTCAAATGTACTCGTGATCGACTTCAAAAGCTTTGGTGTTCCAATTAAACACGTGACCTTCAGATTGAATAAACACAGCGGAGGAAGTATTAGCACCATCATTTAAATAGGGTAAATAAAATGGAAGATGAGGCTGGGACGCGGAGGCCCACATCAACTGTTGTTTAAAATGGATCACTGTCAATCGTTTTTCCTTCAGAACTTTAACTTAGAATTTCTCTGAGGGGCAGGTACTAAGATTTAGTGCATAGTTGTTGTTATTCTTTCCTAGGAGAAAAGATTCTTTATGAGGGAAAACACAAATTTTTTTTAGTGGTAAACGTCTTCAATCCTTAAACAGTACAAAATGCTTGCTTTAAGGTAACAGTCGATTAGTCTTGGAGCAGGTAGTGTGCGCAAGTATACAAAGTGCCCCATGTGGTTTTCACGTTGCCCTATCTTTCAGTAACCATCACAAAAACAATCACCTTCATACCATGCAAGACACCATTAGCAACATGAACGACACAAGAGCTATGACTTGAAAAGATGGCTAAGGAATGAACAGACACACATTCAAATAGCAACAACTGTCCTAAGCAGCGTATATTCGAGAAGCAGAACCATTCCCACTGAACCAAAGAAGGCTTGAATCATGGCTTTTTTGAAGCCACCTCTCCGGACTCGAGCAACATTAGCCAACTACGTAACAGACTTGTGTATTCTTTTTGTGGCTACATTACAAGTCACTATTAAACTCAACAAACATATGTAACACTATGAACTACTATATGGCAGACAAACCGTTTTAAAAACAGGTGATGGCAATAAATCAATCCAGAGTGACGTGAGGAAGACGCTGACATACCACAAAGACAAAGATAAGCTACACTAGTCCTCTTATCTTTCTAAAAGATCAACCACCATGTATTCTGTATTGCTAACTGTTCAAAAAATAAAATTGATCAAGACGTAGTAGGGTGTCCAGCTCAACCCATTTGAGAGTTTGGCTGGTCCCTTTTCTGTTCTGACAATAGTCAAATCTACCCTTTGGCACGTTTTGTTGGTGTAATAGGTACCTATGCTTTCCCTTCCTTTTGGTGAAATTCGCTCAGTTCACTGCAGAATATAATGTGGCTAGCATATTCACGTGGTCATTTTTTGAAGCAGGTCAATGCAAAGCTGCAGGATTATTTGAAACGCAACACAATCTCCAACTTTTAAGAGAGTTTTCTCCTTCACCAACCAATAATGGCAGCCAACAAAGTCTTTAATTTAGTTCACTTGAAATAACTAGGCTCGCTAAATTTCAAGAGGCAATATTCTGCAACTACCCCCAGAAGTAGCCTATATACACCGGGAATTCTAAATTCCGTAGCAGAATCTAAATGTTTGCCACCGAGCATCTCGCACATATATTGAAGGGCTGCAGCCCAGTAATAATATTTAAAATCTCGGACTGCCCAGCCCCCTCTATCCAAAGGTAAAGACGTGAAACGTAAGGCCCTCCTTGTTTTACCGTATGACCAAATAAAACGGTTAATTATATTATCTAAGGCCGTAAGCCATTTCTTCTCGAATTCTAAAGGTATTGCCCTAAATAAATACAGTATTTTAGGTAAAATTACCATCTTAATCACGCTACGGCGGCCAACCAGAGACAAATGCAGATTTTGAAACCTATCAAGTTCTATTTTGGCTTTCTGGACTACCGGGTCAGTATTTACATCCACTAATTTGTCCAAATCTGGGGTTATGGTAATCCCAAGATAGACCGCTGAATCTATCATACGTGGGTCAGAGCGGCTAATTAGGCTATTAACTACTATCTGGGTCTTTTGCTTATTCATGGCGTAACCCGATATTTCGCCAAAGGTCAGAGCTATCTCCTCTACTGCGATTATAGCCGCTACGGGATTAGGAGTGACTAAAGCTACATCGTCCGCATATGCGAGAACCTTTGTAGCTAGCCCTTGATATATTATAGGCAGAATTTCTGGGGAGGAATCGAAATGCCGAATTAAAGGATCTATATATATCGCAAAGAGCAGGGGTGAACAGGGGCAGCCCTGCCTAGTGCCTCGTTTAATCCCAAAAGATGCAGTATATTTCCCATTAATTTTAAGGCAGGCAGTTGGAGCTCTATATAAACTGCCGATAGATTTGATAAAACCTTGCCCTAGTCCAAACCACTTCATTGCCACCCATAAATAATCCCAGGAGACCCCATCAAAGGCTTTCTCGGCGTCCAAAAGTAACATCGCCATAGAGTTTCCCGAGACTTCTGCTGCATCAAATAATGTTATTACCCTACGGATATGCTGGGTAGTCCCTCTCCCCGGGATAAAACCATGTTGGAACGGGTGGATTGTTCTTCCAATAATGGTATTAAGTCTAGTTGCAAGGGCTTTGGACAAAATCTTTACATCAGCATTGATAAGAGTAATTGGCCGATACAAGCCTGGATCCTGAGGAGGTTTACCCTTTTTTAAAATTACTAAAATATCTGCACCTGACCAGGACACCGGGACTGAACCCCCCCAGCTGTGCAAGTTGAATTATTTCGGCCAAATCAGGTCCAATATCATCCAGAAATATTTTATAGAATTCCAAAGGAATCTGCTCGGGTCCTGCCGCCTTCCCAGAGGGGAGGTTTTTCAGCGCACAGTAAATCTCTTCTTGACTCAGGGTAGCTTCGAGTTTCATGCTATCCTCATACTCAATGCCATGTAGTGGTACTTTATTAAGATAGTCGTGAATTAACTTAGTCTGTCCCGGGGGGCCGGAATCATAAAGCCGTTGATAAAATAATCGAAATACTTCGTGAATCTCACAGGGATCTGTTACTATCTTCCCATTAGCATCTCTGATCTCGTTAATCTCGCTTGATATCCATTTTTGTCTAAGTTTAAGTGCCAGCATATGACCAACCCGTTCATTAAATTCATGGCAATGTTCCTTTTTAGCTAGAAAGAGCTCAGCAGCTTTTTCGGCAGCGCGGTCCCCAATTCCCGCTTTCTCCCAGGCAAGCCTGAGCAAGACATCTTCCGTTGTTGAGCGTGTATTTAGAGCTACAGCCAGCTCATCCCTCAATATTAGCTAAGTTTTTATATAGTGCTTCTACCTTCTGTGTCTCCTTCGCCTGTCTGGACACACAAACTGAGTGTCTCCCCGCCAGCTTTAAAGGTGTCCCAGACAACCCCGGCGCTAGCGCTATATCTATTTATGTCCCAAAAAGTCTTTATCCAGTCTTTCATATGGGAGATATAGCCCGGGTCTAATAATAGCCCTCTTACAAAGGTCCAAGCCCGCCCACCTTTTGTAAATCTTAAAGTAAGGACAAGAGGGTTATGATCAGATATTATTCTTGGATACTTCTCTATTTTAGCCCGATACGCCAAGGATTGAGCCACAATAAAATAGTCAAGTCTGTATAGTGACTGGTGAGGGGCAGAGAAGAAAGTGCTACCTGGATCCTGGGGATTTAGCTGATGCCATACATCTACGAGTCTGTGATTTCTAACTATATTTGTTGAGGCCTTAAAAACCTCCTTTTTACGGCCAGCATATAGGTCACCAGAGTTACTCCACAGCCCGCCAAGCCCATTAATATTAAAGTCACCACACAATAACAGTGGGGTGGGCCAATTTGCTAACTCGTCATCTAGATGCTCCAAGGCCTCTGAATCGTCAGCAGTGGAGCCGTACAAGGAACTGAGAGTAAAATGCTCCCCAGCAAATACACAGTGTACTACCACCCATCTTCCCCATCTATCTGAAATCTTTTTTTTGACGATTAGATCTTTCCTACGAGTAAGAATAGCGACCCCTCTTGTCCTAGTCCCTTGTTTGGTAGCCCCCAACAAGCGAAAACCAAGTTGTTCTAGAATCCCTGCTCTGCTACCCTCAAGATGAGTCTCTTGGAGACATAAGATATCCGCCCTCATAGATTTCAGTATGACAGACGCCCTTTGTCGCTTAGCCTGGTCATTCAGTCCACAGATATTTATGGTAATGATTCTAAGATGACTAAGATTCATAAAGAAAAATCAAATTATTTTCCTTGGCCATAAATTTACCTATATTTCCCATTAGATAACAACACCTTAACCTCTTTTTGAGTGAAAAGTAAAACCTACCAATATATTTTCTGCAGCCTGTAATGCCAAATATCCTCAACAAAAAGACATTGTTGTGCTGTACCCATGACCCACCCCAAACCCAAACCCTCCCAAGAACTGAATCTATCTCCCCTCCCTCCCCCCCCCCGACCTCCCATATAGGCAAATAGGTCAGCAATGACCTATGTGTGGCGACTGAACATGCTGCTCAAGCTACTGTGTGCTCCCCACTCCCGCACTTATATGAATCACCATAGCCAAAAAAATAAGCCCCATAACTCCCTCCTCCCCATATAATACGCCCTAATCAGTATGCTGCATGTCCATGACAAATAAGAGGCAGTTCATCAACCATAAGAAAAAGTTTGGGTTGGGCCGAATGAATTTCTATACTCAGTTGGCAACCCTTCATTGACGGAAATCTTTTCGGACTATATTATGGCGGGATGGGCTAAACACGGTCTTACCAGAATTGGGGATTTAATAAGTTCGGAAGGCTTTTATCAATTTAAGGAAATTCAGGACAAATTTAGTATCGATACTAGGAATTTCTAGGAATTTCTTTAAATACTTGCAAATTAGGAGCTTTCTTAGTAAGAAGATGGGCGGCTCTAATGGATTTAGGAGTCTTAAAATTATGGATGTTATCAGCAATGGGGATGGTTGTACCATTAAGGGAATTTACAGCGAACTGATAGCATCTAATTCAGAAGCTGAGGACTGATGTAGATAATTTTAATCAATCAATGGTGCTGGGTCAGACTGTTTTATATTCCGCGGCACTTCAGGCACAGCATTATAAAACACTCTTTTCTCTATATTACACCCCGGCAAAGATCTCACAATGGGGGTGGGGGGAGGGTATTAGATGCCCGCGATGTAATTCTGTAGATGCCGGTTTAGCTCATATGTTTTCTACTTGCCCCCGCATAGAGATATTGAAAACCTCTATTTCTTCATTCTACATCTAGGCATTAAAGTCAAGCTAACATCAGCTCTGATACTTCTTGGGGTGGATAAAACCCAGACTCAGTCTCTTACCGATTTCTTTTTTCTTGCCATGGCGGTGTTACGAATCTGTGTAGCCTCGGCTTGGCTAGACCAAATGGCCCCAACATTCCAGCTCTGGCTGGCTAGGCTTCTTTCAGTATTTAATCTCGAGAAGGGAATTTATGAAAAGAAAGGGAAGCGAGCAAAAACACTTGGTAGACAAATATGGGCCCCCATCTATAACTGGAGGGAAAAGCTATGTCTGACTGGGCCTTAGCATTTAGTGTCGGCCTTATTTAGGAAATCAAATCAATATAATTTTCTTTTTATCTTTTTTTTGTGCCGAGTAACATAATGAAGTTCGCCTGGATTTCTTTCCTTTCTTAGCCTCTGCTTATTTGCTGTAAAACTGTATGCCATTGTTGATATGTCGTGCTGTACTCAGAAAAATAAAAATATTTAAAAAAAAACATTAATGGGTGGTAGAGAACTAATCAGGGTTGATAAATTGAGAAGACTGCAGCCCGAATTTTATTTGCGCTATCAGCTACATTTGACGCTGCTGACCACTAAAGTGGTCTTAGCACAAGGTTCAGGAAATGAGAATCAAAGGACTTGCACTGGAATAGATTATTTCTTCTGTTGGGTACTCGGTGGATTGCCCAGCGCATCTTTGACATAGACAAATTTTATATTTACATATACATTTAATAAACAAGCTACTGAAAATATTTGCCATGATTTGCAGAATTACACCAATTTCATGAACTAATCAGTTTATCAACCGAGTTGGGAGGATTATTAGTGTTGTTTAGTTGTTATGAAGAGTATAGGTTTTACAAACATAAAACTATAAACTGCAGTTGCACTGATATAATGGATAAATAGTACGCTCGTGTGATGGTGAGACTGTCTGTAACCAAAATATGATCTATGGATATCACAAACTGTGCTCTGCCTATCTGAGCCCAAAGTGTATGTACATGCCTTTTGTACTTGATACAGTGGAAGCGGTTTTTAATAAAAAAATAAGTAAAAAAAAAAAAAAAGAATCAGTTTATCAAATGCAAGGCAAAGTATCAGTCCGATTTCCTTGATAACAGTCATTTTGTTTCAAAGGATGAGAAGGCATTTAAATAATGGATACATAAAACCCCTCTGCCAATCTTTATCGTCTCTCGTTGTGTAATCAACTTCCCCTTCATGAAAGGAAAACTAAACCTGCTCACTGTAATCTATCTCTACTGTTAGCAGTCTTTCAGACAGTATCTTCAAAAGTTCCTCACTTATACATAACGACTATACTTAAAAAAAAAAAACGACAAAGATTTTCCCCAACTCCCCCCTTTCTAAGCAACTCTATTAAACTTCATTTTCTTTGCACTAGTTAAAATCAAACAGTGTAGTACCAGTATTACATTTGAGTAGACATTTCTATGTTGTCTGCATCAAAAGAAACATGTACTATATGCAAAATACAAAACTCTCAACATGTGTAACATGGCAGAAGCCATCTTGAGGTGTAGGTCACCAAAACCTAGTTATAGCATAATTATACTATGATGGAGTTATCCGTAATTTAGTACATATACAGGATGGGGGGGGGAGACTGTGAAGCACTAGACACAAGGCAATCGAATACATGGTGATAACAAGAATTGGTAAAGCCAACAGGTCGCACCTTTGGGACCTACTGGCTTTGACAATGGTTTTAGCCATCCCTGATGCTGTGCAGAACAACTAATAAACAGGAAATAAAGACTACACTCCTGTATGCACGCGCACCAAGCATGAGCAAACACAAAATGGCATGAGCATTGTTTTTTAACCGATCCAAGGCTGATGCAAGTGGGGAAAGAAATGCTGGTGTGGGAAGAATGGAGGTGGGGGAAGCAACAACGAGAGTGAAATCACAGAAGGCGGGGGAAGTACCACAGAGAGTGGGTGGAAGCAAAACTGGGTGCAAGTGGTGGAGCAACAGAGGCCACAAGTGTGGGGAAGGTAAAAGAAGCCAATGAGAGAGATGGTAAACAGGCTATGAACCAAAGGAGAGACAACACATACATGGACAGGCTTAAACAAATAAAACCACTGAACAGAAAGCAAGAAAATAAAGTTAGACTGACAAACAAAGAGTCGATTGAAAGCAATGGGCGGAATTTCTTTCTAAATCCGCTATCAACAGTTCCCTAATAAGTATTTTGTAACTGCACAGTCTGTCAGGTTTTGGCCTAAAAAGGAAGCCTGCTTCTCAACTGTGCAAAAGCAGTCAACCCTCCTCTTCTTGCTGATGCTTCCACAGGCAAACATCCCCATGAAATCTGCATAAAGTCTGGGTGTCATTTCCACAGTGGGATCTTCTTTGAAACTTAATATATTCTACGAATGACATGGCACAATACCACCTTTAATCTTGAAGACTTGCCTTTATTTAGAAAAAGGCCAGCAAAATGACTCATTTACGGAAAGGTCCTTTTTGGGCCAGCTTACTGCAACTTATATATATATAGATATATATTTTAGAACGATCCTCCAAACATAACAGTGCAAACTAAAGCCAACAGGCTCCTGTTTGGACTGAAAATATATGGCCATGTTACCACTACCGTCAGCGATCTGAGATGGCTCAGAGTACATTCTCATATCTAGGCCAGAGTAAGAAGTCTGATGCTGAAGATGATCAAATGTCAGTCTACTCAAAGTAGTATTTTATATTCATGCTATACAACTCTACTGAAGCACCATAACACAGATGAAAATTTCAACATTCAAGTGGGCTGGACAGCAAATCTCTTAAGGTCAGCGGTGGATCACTAAAGAACGAATGACTTTCCAAAACCAGCCAAAGCCTTTTCTTCATGTAGGACTTTAGAAGTCGTAAAAACTACAAATTATATGTGCATAGCCATTCTCCTTTTAAAAGGGGCATTAGATAGAGAAAGCAACGCAGTTCCAAAGTTGCTCTTTGCAACTTTACCTTTAAAATACAAGCAGGGCCATAACTTTAAATACTTGTAAAAGCTGGTTGTTTGTGGGTTTCATTACTTATTAATCGCGGCTTATTAACATGCTGCAGCCTAATGTTTTCGATTGAGGTTCATTAAAAAACAGAAAAAGTATAATAAACAGTACGTATACCATCTGGGGCTAATAATGTGCAGTGCTGCTTCATGTAATGCATATAAGGACAAAGGGTGTGTTGTATTTTCTGCTAAACCTAAGATTTTAATCAAATGATGATACTACTTCTTAAGAGCAGGACTAGCTTTAAACCGGATTCCCTTCTAGAGATTAATGTATGTGGATGGAGACAATGACCTCCTACTTGGTTTTAAAAGATGTGGATCTGGACCTAAGTGGTGCTTCGAGAAATCAGAATATTTTATTAGTATGGTAAGCGGCAACGAGAAGGATCCTAAATGGGGAAAATTTAATGTAGGCGAACACAGGTTCAAACACAATTAAAATGAGTGCTTCGATCAGCTCTCTGCATACCAGAAACCAAGCAAGTAGAAAACGTCAACTTCTTGGAGGTTTCTCACAATGTAATAATTTAATTTGCTAAAAGGTAAATATTTAAAACTGCATCTAAAATGTACAGTTTAAAATATTTCGGTTACCGGTTTGTAAAAAAAAAAAAAAAGTGACACGGTTTACTTGCAGTTGCCCAATGTTTCCCAGCAATGTTCTGTTTCGCTGAAAAGAACATTCAGACTCCAAATGCAACAAAGTTATGACACAGACTCCATGCTTGTTCTTATGTTAGACAATTCCAAGGCTGCCACTGAATTTGTGAACAGCTTTTTGTGTAATACGTTGGATTCTGGTAAGTGTCCTGATTGGGCAAGTCATTAGTTTACCCAGAGCAGCACTGATTCCGATAATTGTACTTAAAAAGAAAAAAACACGTTATTTAGCACAGTATAATCAACAGACTGAGAAGGCCGAAGCAATGGCTATCTCACAAGTGACTTCTAAGAAGCTGCCGTTTTCAAGCAGAGATTGTGTTTTTTTTTATCAGTAACTTAAAGACATGGCAAGTGCACGCTTAAACCACAAGTAATGGGGTAGAAGGTAATACGCAAAACAGATCAAGTGCAGATAAAAAGTAGTAAAGTAGTATCTGGATCAGTGCAAGGGCTAAACAACCATTCATGCATTTTTGGTTTTCCGTTACACATCTTGGGAACATTTGAGGAGACATACGGAGGACAATATCCTGCTCTAAGGCAGGGTTACATTATTTAAGGCAGGTGAATTTATGCCACCTTCACTTGGTTTAAGTCTTTATGGACATTTCCGATTTCTGAGGATCTAAGTTTCCTGCACGGATGGCTTTTTTCTTCGTTAATTTATGCAAAGGACACAAAGGTTAAATTGCGAGAAAGACATTCTGCAACCATATGCTTTGCAGAACAAGCATTTGCAATGCAACAGGTCTCGCATCAGTTAGAGTTCGAGTTATTGGCATTGTAAATACAATTTTGCTTAATGTGTGTTTGTTGTGTAGTGAATGTATTTGACAGATAAAGAGCTGCATGTATGTGTGGAGTAAGTATGTGTATTATAGCTTATGTTCAGTTAGTGCTGGTGGCAATAGGTGTATGTAGCAGTAGTGTGCAGTGTTTGAGTATTGCAATGAATAGTTGCTGTGATATAATAGCATTTGTAGCATTAGCAAGGGTAGCAATAATGTGGATTGATAGTTGTGTTATAGTATCAGATGTAGACAGCGTAGTGTTGTAATAAGTAGTAATGTGTTTGTGTATATTATTATAAAGTGTAGTATATGTTTTAGAGCTTTGTAGGCATGAGTGTTGCATATTAATAGGTGCGGTGTGACAATTGCCGTGGTGACATCCATTGTGACAGGCAAATAACAAAGGCAAAGCTGAGAGCATACAAAAATGCCCAGTTCGAAACCACTGCTTAACTAACATCCACAGGGCCGCAGCGTTTCCCAAGAAATGAAAGCTTTGCAGGCCCCAAAGTGTATGTAAAGTCATCTGATAAGTGAAAACTGAGGCAAACCCAGCCAATGAGGAGCAAGGGCTCGAACTGACAGGAAGTTCACTGACCAAACATACACAGTCACGGGACTCAGATCAATGCTCTGCAGCTAAGCCTCACCGCCCAAGTGCTCCAGCTGAAAATCTGCCCTTGAATGCTGTCCACATGCTCCGATGAGGCCTCCGCAACCCCACTCAAACTGAGGGTGAGCCACAAAGTATGCGCTGCGCTCCTGCTGCCGTCAGTTCTTCACCATGCTCGAGGCAGTACAGCGTATGAAGTGATAACATGGTAACGCACATCTCAGCAAAGGCCCAACAGTCACAACGGCACCCGCAGTTAAACGCTGCCACACATGTGCCAGTAAAGAGACTCGCATACACGTCGCATTTCACTGATTCCTCACTCCAGGTCATGAAGTGCAGTCTTTTTCACCCCTGCTGCCCCACGATGCCATTGCAGATCTCGAGTTGACACGAGATGGTGCAGGGCACACACGTCAGGGAATGCCCAACGATCTGGTCGTTAATAAAGATTTACGACTGCCAACCCAACACTTCTCTCAGATCACACATGCCCATTTTGTTACGCTGACTGCCCTTGGGTCTCGACGCGCAGTCTTCCCCAATTCACGCGGTAATTACAAGATAAAACTGACGCATTTACCTCAGTTGGTTAATGTTGATAAGGTTCTCGGAACTTATATGTCTCATGCGCCCGGTCGTATCATCGCCAAAATTATAATAATTGAAGCCGACACTCTGAATACCACTGAAGGGTTGATTTTAATGTAATAAGGAGGAACAGTGTGCTACTGATTGAAACAACACCATGAGTGCCGTATTTTAAGAACATCGCACCACTGGCGTAAAACATGATTCGAACAAAAACGCGCCATGCGCTATGGATAGCTAATAAGTGGGATACCACAGCATAGATACTACTTAAAAGCCACAAACTAACAAAACAATTAAAACACCCTGCTGTTTGCGAAAGTGAAAGCGAAATGTCAATGTTAACAGCAGGTATAAAACGAAACGCTGAGGTTGTGTAATCGACATGCGCTATGGACAGCTAAAGTTTAGAGCAGAATGCAGCGCCCATGTTGTGCGAGATAAATATGCAAAACAGGTTTGTGAGGAAGGTTGCGCCGCTGATTGCAACAACGTCACGAGTGCCGTATTTTCTGATTGCAACAACGCTATGAGTGCCATATTTTAAAACATTACACCACTGATGTCAAACATAATTCTAAAAACGCGCCATGAGTGCTGTATTTTTAATCATCGCACCACTGTTTACCAGAAATGCAGCATTGCTGCTATTGCCACTGAAAGTATATGTGCAAACAGGAAAACATGTCACGCCCTGCAAAATCTCCAGTCTAGGTGGGCGAGGCAAAAGGGAGACAGGGAGGGAACAAACAAGCCTCACTTCCAGTAAAAAGCAAGCGTTTATGACGCGCGCCAATAAAAAGCATGGGTGGAGCTTCCACCCCACTTCCAAAGAACCCCAACAGAAAACCAACGACAATAGATCTTGCAAGCGAGTAGCGCATGCGCTGAAATGCCAGGCGAGACCTAAAAAGGGGTCGTAAAAAAATCATTCCTGTCGAGTTTTTTTCATAACACGTTTTTGAGAACATTATAATGACAACCTCCACTAACTGGAGTTTTTTTCATAACACGTGTTTGAGAACATTATAATGACAACCTCCACTAACTGCAGTTTTTGCACTTGGGTAAATAGAAAAATGTCTGGGACCGAATGATAAAATGTTAACTACATGGTTTCTAGCAGAATTATTTCTAGCCACAGAAGATGGATACGCTTTCTTCTGATGCCCCCAAACATGCATACGTTCATTTTCAGGTACCGGCCTCTAAAGGTCAGCCATGGTAGGGCTGGGGTTAAGAATCAACCCTACTCTCTTTAGTAGAAGATAAAGGACTAGAGGGAACAAGAGACATTTGTAATTCAAAAGGAGAGAAGGATTCTGTGACCATAATTGCCAAGCCAAAATAAGATAATACAGTTCTTTAAAAATGGATTACCAACTCATGGTACTTGCGGAGTCTATCACGGTAAGCTAATGCTCCCCATGCTGTTAATGAATATTTCTGGATAAGAATATCTTATACTACGTGAACTGCATTTCATGCCTTGACTGAAATAACAGTGAAAGACATACCACAATTAGTTTGTTCTTAATGTTAAAGAGAAAGCAGCTGAGCACCAGGTTAATGTCATTTATGTTTTTCCATCAGGCTCAACCGTAAATCATGCTATTTGTTTTTGGTTTCAAGAAGAGGACACTAATCAAGATGTCTGAGCCAAGGCTAATAACCTGCTAGATTATTTGTAGATGGGATTCCACAATGGCTACACAACACTTGACAAGAGCTTCACCCTCGCATCCCTACCCAGCAAAGGAATATCCAGTCCCAATAATAAAAACTTTGCATGCCTGTTTGGCAAGAGTGTTGCATTTGATTGAGTTGATCGTGTGTGGCTCTGGACCAAAACACAAACCAGAGGCATAAAAAACACATTACTGAACCTAAATGATGCAGGCGGAAATTTGTCATGGAACTAAACCATGCAGAGAACCCCCAGATCTTATTTCAGACCCAGCCCACTTTTGTAGAAATACCTTGAATTTGGAATACACCTCTTGTTATAGCACGTGACAGATTTTCATCCACATGCACACTACGAATATATACATGTACTACATAGCATCGCAGCTTGTATTATTCTCCAAAGTGCCATTTTCAGATTTCTAAAAAAGGTGTCTTGATCTTTCCTTGCCATGAAGGCAAGTTAGGTAGAAATCAAATGAGGCTTGGTTGTTCAACCTTTTTTCATGTCTGTCATCCTAAGCCATTTCTAGCAATTACATTAGGAGTCTTGGTGGTCGCCTTGAGGGGCTAACTAGAGTAAACTGGGTTTTCGACTCCTTAGATAAAAGAAGTAAAGGGAAGGTCCGTAAACAACACAAAAGAGAAATTTTACAATGACTATTTCATGGTTTAATTACTAAGCTTTTTCGTGTAGGCGAGGGATTATATAAGTGTTATAGTATAAGTGATCAAATACTTAATCTTTATTTCGCTACCAAACCATATTAATTTATTTTACCAGAAACTTCCAATGAGCCCTCGGTTGTTTCTCCAAACAAGGCCTCTAGGCTAAAAATTCGTTTTTTTGTCCTTTGCCCTGCCATATTCCTTAAACAGACTTAGGACCTTATTAAGAGTTTGGAGGTGCAGGAGGGGACAGCCCCTCCCACACTGCCAAAGCAGTGGCTGAACCGCCCAACAGATTAGGAGTTTTCTCCTGTATTCCCACAGCAGTGCCTACAAAATAGACACCACAATGGCAGCGTCAAAGGCAGTTCCTGCAGGACACGGACTGACAAGTCCATGCCCTAGAGGAACTGGGTGTGACAAGGGGACACAAGAGGTGCACCCCTGCATGCACCCCATGACACAGTGGCACAAGGGTACCCAGTAGGGCCCCCTTTATTCCTCACTGCCACACTTTTCATGGCGGTCACACCACCATGAAAGGTGTGGCGGTGAACAAACTCGTAATATGCTTGGCAAGGCTGTATTTTAGTCTCAAGACCACGGCGCCATCGCCAAAGAACTCTGATCCCTGTTGGTTGCGGTGGTCCCAGGGAGGCCCAACTGCACTGGCTGTAATAGAGCAGCCGAAAGACCTCCACTGCCGTGTGTCTGGGGGACCGTGGACCGTCAGACTCTTAATAAGGCCCTTAAATTTCACAGAAATAATCAGCATGCATGTTCAGCTCATCTCTCATTAGGTTTACTCTGAGAGCTACCAGGATGGGTTAGTTTTGCGGTATGACAGTCTCCGTAGTCAGCTCAACCTGTATCAAAAGGTTAATCTTACTGGCAGCTACTGACCTGTTCCCATGATGGCCCCCAGTCTGTGCCCAGACCATGAGCTAGTCAGTCTGCATCTGGTTAAGTAGTTCTTAGTCATGACCAACTCAATAGTCATGACCAACTCAACGTATGCAAAGTTAATCACTAAGACGTGCACTGTCTGGATCAGGAAAAGGACAGCACTAACCCAGCACTTCCATTCCCAAAAGCTGGTCCCTGCACAGTTGATGTATTTCATCACCACCCTCAAGTAGGGCAGCACAAAGCAGCTGTCCCAGATGAAAAGGAGTAACCGAATGGCTAATTAAGCACAACAATACAGAATATTGGAGTTTCTAGCCTGCCTGGCCTGGTTTCAGATGTTGCTCAGGGCCACAACATTACAGGATGTAGGGAAACACACCAGCAATCAAGGCCTGTCCACTTCAACAAATAGTGCACAGACTGGACTGCAAACAACCCAGTCTCTCAACAAAAGGTTGCAACATGCACAGATTTAGACCAGCGCTTTAAATAGGCAGGTACCATCAGGCACTCAGTACCTGCACTTCCTTAATTTGGAAGGGATAGTACTGACACTTCTCAGCACCGCTCTGCTTTTTATAGGAGACTACCAACACTTCCTAGCAGCAAGCAGGTACGTTTGCAAATGGAGTACCTGCACTTGTACATTTCCACTTCAAGCGCTGGTTTAGACTTTTAAATGTTTTGACTCTTTAACCCTAGTGCCACTTCTTTTGGCTGTGGGCCGGACTCTAATCTCTGTAAATGTCACTGGTTCGCTTTCACGGCATAATCTGAACTTGGTGAGAAGTTGATTATAAAGGCAGAAGGCATGCACTCTTTTCCTACAACAGACGCATTTACTCAACATACTTTTTCACTTAATACAATTGCATTCAAGAGGTACACAATTATTCGGCTAGTGCACCGCATAGATCGGCAGCCATTACACCGCAGAAAAATTGAAATTTAAAAGTTAAGTCTGGTATAATGAGCTACGGGTGGAGGAAAAAAAATCCCAAACTACTCTGCTAAAGAGAAAACTAGTCGACTATTTCTTGGAACTGGAAGTGTTTTTCTAGAATTAAGAGAAAGACTGCCTCGTTAGCCTTGAAATATCACTTTGAGAACTATGTATCCCATAGTGCTGTGAGAGCATGTTACTTTAACAAGATGGGCCTTTAGGATTATATTCCAGAAATGACAGGGGGCAAACTGGATTCCTGTATAAAGACAGTGAGGGCATGAATACTCCACTCAGATACTGGTATGAATGTTTGTTTTAGCTTTTTGTTTAAAGGTATGATTTATCATATTTTCATATTATGATTTTCTTGGATTGCTCTATGTAGGAGCCTTCAGATTTTGTTAATTTATTCCGAAAAAATATTTAGTTTTATCATAGACCATAAAAAAAAAATTAAGGATCAAGGACATATACTGGAAACTATGAGAAAAATTATTTCAATTATAAAAAATAATACTAGTTTAATAAATTGTAAAATAAATTAAATATTAATCATTTTCTAAGACAGTATACAACAGAAAAGGAAATACATTTTTCTTTCTACACCTGTGATACAAAACTCAGAGAAAAGCATCCCACAGATTATGGGTTTACAAACTAAGATATCAGAGGGTTTGGTCCAGGCCTCACAAAAACAGGTTAATGTAAGTACTTCTTCCGAAAATATGGCAAATTTGAGCACCAATGTGGACCATTTGAAACATATATGGCCAGTGAGGAAGATGTATCAACATAATTCAATCTTACAGAAAGGCATAAAAGAAAACAAAGTAGATTGACTATTTAACTTGGCAGGTGAGAAGTTGGCAGATTATAAACTAAATTGCTGCACTTGAGAATCCTGAAACGTGCAGGGGAGTCTAAACAGGAAGAGAGAAAAACTTAACTTGGCGCTACACAAAGCTGTATCATGAGATCTTTAATCCAATCAAGCAGGAACTTAATTATACCATACAAAGCTGAAGTGATCATGTGGCAAATAACACATCAAGAGGTTTAGAAACTAATCTAGTCTTAGCCAAAATGAGCTGTAAATGTTAACGAACATCTCTATTCACCAACACTAACAGGGGCAACTACCCCTCTTTATTTAAAATCTGTAATGTAGTGGTGTTCCTCAAACTTGGTAGAGACAGCACCAAATGTGCATTCTACAGACCAATTGATCTGCGGAATTCGGTCTGTAAAATTCTGATAAAAATTTGTACAAACCATATGGAAGATTAGGTTCCCTCACAAATCCTGGATGATTAAACGGGGGTATCCCGGGATGGACAGTGCCTCCCAACACTAAACTGACTACGCTGAGACAACAAACTTTAGTAATTCTTTTACTTGTTGCAGAAAAGGCATTCAACCGGAGAAACTGGGACTTTAATATATATTTAGTTCACTTAATGGAGTTCCCACTCCAGTTCACTAGGGTGCTTTGGTATTTATATGTGTGACGAAGAGTATGTGTGATGATCAGTCTTAAGATTTAGCTTAAATTCAAAAATCATAGTTTAGGTTGATTATTTACATTCTACAAAGAGAAAGAAATCGGAAGTTTAAAATAATTTATTTTCTGTGACTGGATATAACAAAAAAAAATACTTTCAGAAATCAAGTGATCCTCTAGAATGAAGGAGAAAAGTACTCGCTATCTTCATGGAAGTGAGTATACTAGACTAACGCAGTACTTGGAATCATTATTAACTCTCAAACTGTTTAAATTAAACTATAATCCACTGCAAAAAAAGGTCAAAGAGGAATTTAAAGCCCAACCTTCAATACTTTCTCTCAGAGTTCAGATTAACTTAACTAAAATGGTGCAATGCCTTTTCCTTTTCTTCTTTCAAACTCTCCCAATCTATTTTGATCCCTGTTTTTTCCTAAGCTTAAGCAGCTGATAAAGGATCACCATTGGGTTTTGGCTGCAGGAACTCTCATGGATTTTAATACTAATCAAGAGCAATATACTGTTCCCCATCATAGGAGTTTCTTTTAATATAAATACAATATCTTTTCAGGTCATATTTCGATCTACTTAAAAAGATTCTGAAATTTGTCAGGACTAGAATTATTGCCATTTTGAGGACGTTAACAGTGGAAGATGAGCAGGGTGAGGGAAGGCGTTCTCTCTTGACCACACACAGCAATTCTACTTGAACAATTATGAATTTTAAAACTACTTCCACATGAAGAAAGTCTAAAAAATATCTAGTAACCCATTTATAATATACAGTATATTAGCTTTCCATTTTGGAGACACAACCACCAAAGTTGGGATGCGTGTATGTTTCTCTCACCACTGAACACAGCACAGTTTGATCTGACCAAAACATCCTCATTACCCACTGCCATCATTTCAACGGTGCTACCAACAATGAAAAAAGTGTAAGGTATTATAGCGTTCTGTATCAGCACACTGCACAATTCTATGTCAGGACCGGAGAATCCGATTATGCTTCTCATTTCTTTGCTCTTTATTAACAGCAGCCAATAAAAACTCTTTATTCATAAAAACTACAAAACCCATGAGCACAAGTTCCCTATAACCATAGAGACTATCACTATACAAGGCGTAACTGAGGTAACAGCTTCCTCTTTCTTTGCTGCTCCGCAGCCAGTTAAGTGCCTTTCCCTTACTACTCTAATTTTATGGTGGTGTATGGGTTTGGACGTTTAATAGCGAATGCGTTAGCGATTGTGTCTGCACTGGGTATTTTCTCATGTATTTTATACTGTATTTGTGAGTTATTTCCAATTTGGTTAGAAACGCTCCTCAGCACACGTTGGTCTTGTACGCGGTACCTTGTTTCAGTTATTGGTGTCCTTCCCGCGTCGGGGGTCACACACCGCTTGGGAGAACATAGTCTCCCCTGCTGGGCACTTTGTGCCTGAAGCAGTTCCAGGTGGAGTGGGAGTGAGAGGGCGAGGGCTGCGCGTCAAGCGATCGCGCAATCCTCTTTTCACTTTTAACGGGCGGCCGCTTCCGCACAAGCGCGGCAGCCATTTTGGTTCATTTCGTAGTCAGGCTCCGTAAGCACGCAACTGAGTAAGGAAAGCGCTCAGATTCAAACTGCCTTTGCCTGTTCTCAAAGCCCCCAGTGATGCCCGATGCCAGTAGTTTGCGGAGGGCAGTACAATAGAGCATAGGCCTTGCCTCGAGAGGTTGGCAAGCCCTCCCTCCACCAAATAACAGCACAATTGTGCTTTGGCTTGCCTGGGGTTGTACCTCTCTCCCGTGATTCTCCATTCAGTGGACCCTTTGACTGAGTTTCACCTCACGTACTTGCATATCGTTGGTGGCGTATAACTGTTTACTTACTCATCATGGCCGAATTCCTTTACGAGGTGGAATATTTTGTCACTGAACCAGCAGGTTCCTTAGAACAGGACCTCGTGGAGGCCTTGGATGCAGGAGTGCAGCAATCAGTCAATTCAGCCCTGGTAAGAGCGATAGCACCCCTGAAGCGCCACTTAAACAACTACGTGCTTCAACAGAGGTGGCTCCCCTCCGCGGGCGCCCGATCCAAGTCCAGTGGCAAGGAGGCGGAGGATTTCGCGTGTCTGACCAGGGCCATGGCGAATGATCACGCCTATTCTACGCCGGATGATACTACGGACTCCCTTCAGGGGCAAGAGTCAGAGAAGGAGAAGGCTCCTAGACCTGCAAAGAAAACTAGGAAGGAGCGTCACTTGGATACCCCCTCTCAGCCCAAGCTCCTCACCTTTGAGCCTGCGGACATTGTCCACACTAACTCGACCGCATGGCTCCCGCCGCAATAGGTAGCGGATTATATCCAATCGCACCTCCGACGGCCCATTGATAGGGACGTCAGGGCGTGGCTTCGGTCGGAATGCCCGAGACCGGATTTGGCGGCAAGGGTGGCGGACACCCCCCGCGGTGGACCCCACCATGTTACCCTATTTAAAAAAGTATTCTAAAGATCCCAAGAAAGGCGCTGACCGGGCTTGGTGGTCATGCCAGGACAACTTACTAGATTTGTCGGGCCCCTAACAAAAATCTTGGAAATAGGTTTCAACGCAAAGGAGTCAGGGACAACAATAGAGCCTGATGAGTTAATCGGATGGGAATAAAGGGCAGTGTGCCAGCTTGGCAAAGCAAATTGCGCCATGTCCAGAGAGAGGAGACGTTCCATCCTCCTCAAGCTGGACCCAAAACTGGCGGAACTTTCCTCTTCGGAGGCAGGGCCTTTAGCTCAGGGCCTTCTATTCGG
Organism: Triturus cristatus; assembly: GCF_964204655.1. Lineage (NCBI taxonomy): Eukaryota > Metazoa > Chordata > Amphibia > Caudata > Salamandridae > Triturus > Triturus cristatus. Next base: position 1,074,411,726 of record NC_140591.1, on the reverse strand, counting down.
TCAACCTTTTTTCAAAAGAGTTAACCAAGTTTGTAGCCACCTTCAGTGGCCTGGTTAGAGCGCAGGAGTCTTTCAAACGCGCTTTCCGTCCGGTTTTCAACAGTGCCGGACGATACAGAGAGCGGTTGTTCGGCCGAGGGTTTAACCAAGGCACCCCACGCGGCCAGTATCATCAACAGCGAGGACGGTATCAAGACCCCAATTCTGGCATTTCCTCCTTCTACCTCACCCGGAGAGCAAAGAACCGATTCCGGAGGGGCAGGTTACCCCCAGGGTAACCAGCAAGACGCCCGAAATGCAGGTGAGGCTGATTTTGTGTTCGGAAAGTGATGTTGGGGGGACAAATCCAAATCTTTCCTACAGGTCTGGCAGACGATCTCGAAAGATGCATGGATCTTGGAGACGGTTCAAGGCTACAAACTACAACTGTACGATACCCCCATTCTGGGCCCTCTTCCTCCTCCAATATATTTTTCCCATCAAGATCAGAGTTTTATCACAGACGAGATAAAATCTCTCCTGAAGAAAAAGGCAATCGTTGCCACACAACTCCATCCACGGGGTTTTATCAGCAATGTTTTCCTGGTCCAGAAAAAAGGAGGGGAGTCCAGGTTAGTCCTAAACTTGAAAGACTTCAATGGGTGGATAATCTACCGTAATTTCAAGATGGATGGCAACCATCTTTTGTGCGACCTCCTGCAAGAAGGAGATTGGATGGTCCGTCTAGATTTAAAGGACGCATACCTATCTGTGCCCATCTACACCCCACATCGTCGGATTCTTCAGTTTCTCTGGCAGGACGTTTGTTACCAATACAAAGTCCTTACCTTCGGGCTTTCGTCAGCACCATGGTGCTTCACAAACCTTTTCCGCCAGGTGGTGGAATCCTTGAGGGCGCGCGGAGTAGGTTGATCGTCTACTTGGACGACATCATTATCATGGCTCGCTATCCTCAGCTTGTGGCCACGCTTCCCTTCTGGAATGGTCCATCAATTTACTTCCAAGTCTGGGATTCGTGGTGAATCCCCAGAAGTCCATTCTGTCTCCCACGCAAACTATCGAATTTCTGGGTTTTCAGATCGATTCCCGGAGCTGCCAGCTTCTCCTCCCAACTCAGAAGATCAGAACAAATCAAGAAAAAGTTGAGGTTGATTGTGAGCAAGCAGATTGTATCCTTAAGGTCAGTGGCCCGGATAGTGAGTATACTGGCCTCTTTGAAACAAGCCATTTTCCAGGGGTCCTTTCACTACCGTGCACTTCAACGATTAAAGATTCAACATCTCCACAAAGGCCTTGGATATGCAGACTGAATTCCTCTATCCGAGGAAGCGAGGTTGGAAATGTTGTGGTGGCCAGACCACATGGAGTCGTGGAATGGCAGAGCCATATTCGGATCCAGTCCCGAAGTAGTGACCGGGTTGGACGCCAACGGTTGGGGTAGGGGATCCCATTGCGGTCCGATTTCCCGGGGGGGGGGGGGGGGGGGGGGCGTCGATGGTCTCAGGAGGAACTTTGAGGAAAATTGCTTGGAGCTGCTGGCAGGCTCGTTTGCAATCCGCAGTCTATCTCCTCAGAAGACAGATTGCTGCATTCTCTTACGAATGGACGTGTCGGCAGTCCGATATGTGAACAAGTTGGAAGGAACGAGGTCCCGAATTCTGGCGGAGATCGCCAAAGATTTTTGGCATTACTGCCCGACCCACAGAATATCTGTAGTGGCAGAGTATCTCCCGTGACGCAGCAGCGAGGTAGCAGATTGGCACTCTCCAGGGCTCGGCAAATCCACTCGACCGCTCGCATTTGCGAGGTAAATTTAATGAGGTCGAGCTATTTTTAGGTCCTACTCGCCCTTTCTGGCGAGTAGGAAAACATACTAACTTTTGTCCTCTGTCTTTGAAAACTGAGCACATGTGACAAGATAACAAGATTTAAAGGCCTTTTAATTGCTCACAAAGCAAATGAGCAGTAAAGATGCCTTTATATCTTGTTATCTTGTCACATTTCCTCCGCTTTCAGAGATGGAGGTCAAGTAGGTTACTGTTAGGTCGAGGAGATTTTTCAAGGTACTAGACCTGCAGGACTAGTACCATTTTTCGAGCCCTGCTCTCATTACCTGCGGGACTTCAGCGACTGGAGGCTTCACCCTCGGATTTTCCGATTTCTGAGCCAACTATGGGTCCCTTGCCAGTTGGATTTGTTCGCATCACTTCTCAACAGGCAGATTCCGGATTTTTACAGTTGGCGCCCAGATTCAGAGGCGATAGCCTCGGACGTGTTTCTACAGAGCTGGCCCCCAATCCTATGCTATGCAGTCCCTCTGTTTATGATGATACCTAGGGTTCTGGCTCAGACCAGACGTCAGCAAGCAGAGCTAATTTTAGTCACCCCACTGTGGAGGGCGCAAGCTTGGTCCCTGATCATCTTGGAAACGTCTTGTGCTGCGCCGATCCTTCTTCCACAGAGGTGGAACCTGTTGCTGGACCCTCAGAAGGCGCCGCATCCCTTGATAGAGGCAGGACAACTTCCTCTTGTGGCATGGCGAGTTTCAGGGATAGATGGGAGATCCCAGGTCTTTCGAGAGACGCTCACAGGTTCATTAGAGAGGCATGGTCCGCTAACACCCACAAATGGTATTCATCAACATGGAACAGATGGTGTAGATGGTGTTCTCAACGGGACGCCGATCCCACTACAACAAATGTCTCCATGGTCATGAACTACTTAGCCTCCTTAGCTTCTTCTGGCCTAGCATAAACGGTAAATTTTACAAAAAAGGCAATGCTGCACACCCCATAAGTAACCTGCACCCCTTAAGACAATCTTATTCCTGGGTGTAGTCCAAAAGTAGTAAATGTTCATGCAAAAAACACCATCGATATCCGATCTTGATGTAACAGGATATGTTATGTTTATTCTTTCATAATCATATAAGTATCCAATTTTCACAGCGCAGCCGACGCGCGTTTCGCCCTACGGGCTTTCTCAAGGCTGCATATATACAAGAAAAAGAAGAAAACAGAGTATCTAATTTTCTGTATCAACAAAGACATACACAATATTCTCAGCTGTGTTATGCCGTACATTCTAATGCAAAACAAATCCATAATTAATCACAAAGTTCAAAGGGAGAGAGTTCCCCAAGGGATAGAGAGTAGTCCCCTACATTGTGTAATTAGTAGAGAGATAGATCCCGATAGGTTCCCCAAGTGGATAGAACGTCAGAGTCCAAAAAAACAGCTGAATCACTGAATACTATTTCCAAAAATTACCAGAATTCGTCATTCATCTTACACCGATAGGTACAGTGAGTGTTAATGGATGTGCCCGTGTTAAAAGCCAATACACGAAAAATCCATAGTCATAAAGTGCTCCAAGTCATGCAGTACAGGGTGAAGACATCTCACCTTGTAAGTTTCACTATTTTGTTCGTATTAGGTGTAAAGGAAATTCCCAAAATTACACCTGAAAGAAAGAATTGTAATGTACTGTGACCACTGGCAATATTACTCAATTGGTATTTGTCACTCGTCTGTTGCAACAATCTGTATTGCTTACCTAGTTCCCACCAAATGGTCACGTGATTGATTAGAAGTGCCCCAAGTAAGGCGCTATCAGTGTTTCTTCGTATCTGTAGTCAGTCAAATATAGCCAAGGACCAGGATCCGTCCCCTCTAAATTAAAAGTACAATGGAAACAAACATTCACTTTGGTGTGCTGTCAGGATCATCATTCTGTGATGACCACTTAAATACTGTCTGCGTAAGCAATTAGAGGACCGTAAATGCTTACTGCGGTCTGGTAATGATCATAACTTCATATTAGTTACTCACGATCAACGGTTTGCCGCACCTATTGTGTGCTATGTGTCTGCATATCGAGCCGAGAGTTACGTAGCTATATTATTCCCCAAAGTGATTAAACTTATGAATTAAAGTCCATACGCGTACGAAAGTGTATTAGTGTTCATTACACCGCGCTTCGTATCACTTAAGTTATTTACGTGACACTGCCCATATCGCACTCACCTCATTCACGTTATTAGTTCTCCCGCATATTCCTGGGCGTTTGTAAACCGAGTGCCTCCCGCCATTATGGTGAATATGTAAAGCCCGGAGTTGACAACATAGAGAATGGACTTACACCTGAAGCGATCAGAGTCAAAGTATGCGACCCGGCGGCCATGTTAGAACGATAAAACAGTGTATATATTGTGTCTAAAATCCGTCCTCTTTCTCATATCGTCCCAAATTGCTACAGTAAATTATGATTGTCAAGTCTTGTACGTATATTAATTCTTCAAGGAGAAACCCGACATAATCACCACAGTGACGTTCAGAAAGGCGAGAAAGCATAGTATTTTGTAATAGGTAGTCAGAGTCAGAAATAGAAAGGACAGATAGCAGCAGGTCATATGAAATAGGAATCCTGGCGCCACAGCATGTCACAGACAATATTGTATTGAAAAGCATGCTAAAACATGATTATAGTTCGCTGCAATACTGCACATTCCATTATTAAAATCATGTCAGGTATCAGTAGATAATACACCAAAACAAGAACTTATAATTATTGTACATAGCACATTGGTCTACAAAAATTCAAAAAGTTCCTTATCGATGTTGATCCCATGTTCAACTGCTCTAAGGGAAACAATCCATTTACATTCCTTTTGTCTGAGCATACTAATTCTGTTGCCACCTCTCTGGTGTGGCAGTATTACCTCAAGACCATGAAAGGTTATTCTGATCAATTCTGTGTGATTGTGTGTGGTATTAAAATGTAAGGCTAACGGATATTGCAAATTATTGTTTCTAATGGCTCTTAAATGTTCTTGTATCCGTTCCTTTAGTGGTCGGATAGTACTGCCTACATAAATTTTTCCACATATGCAAATGATACAATAAATAACGAATTTCGTGTTGCAATTAATAAAGTCGTTGACTGTATACATTTTTTCAGAGTTGTATTTGAATGTGGTGGTCTTATTCAGCGCAAAGGGGCAAACATTGCAGGTACCACATTTAAAAAACCCCTTGGGTTTTGCTGGTAGCCATGTCCTCTGAGGCGTTTTTGAAATAAAGCTGGGGCATAGAGATTGTCTCAAAGTGTTGCCCCTGGCAAATGTAATGTTGGGCCTGGGTCCCACCGCCTCCATGATTTTCTCATCATCTGTTAATAGATGCCAGTGTTTTCTAAGAATTTTGAAGATTTCTACACTTGCATTTGAGTACGGTGTAATGAACCTGATCATTTTTGTGCTGCATGGCCTTTTGTTTGTTTTCATGCGGCCCTTCAGCAAATCCGTTCTAGTCATCCTGTTTACAGCTTTACGTGCCTTTCGGATATCATATGCCTTATATCCTCTGGCCATAAAACGTTGTTCCACTGTATTTAGTTCGTTATCCAATATTTGTATATCGCTGCAATTTCTTTTTGTACGGATCATCTCCCCCAAAGGAATTGCTCTAATCTGTGAGGGTGGGTGTGCACTGGTGGCATGCAGAACTGCATTGCATGCCGTATCTTTTCTGTATGGTCGTGATAACAGTTTGTCCTTATCAACTACAATTGTAATGTCAAGAAAGTTGATTTGTGTAGTGCTTTCTGTTTTAGTAAACCTTAAGTTGAAGGAATTGGTATTGAGATACTGAAAAAATTCATCTAGCATTGTTTTTGTGCCTGACCAAAACATCAGTATATCATCTATATACCGACCTAGAAATAGGATATTTTCCGTTAGTAGACTAGGACCCTTCTTCCAGATATGATGAAGTTCAAAATATCCCATATAGAGATTGGCAAATGAGGGCGAAAATTTTGCCCCCATCGCCACCCCTCTAATTTGACGGTACCAAGTGTCATTGTGCATGAAAATGTTGTTTTTCAACACCAATTCTATCAATTCGAGTATCATGACTGTGTGTTCTAGGAATTGTATGGACCTAGATTCCAGAAAATATTGTGCTGCCAGGAGACCCATGTCCATAGGTATACTTGTGTAGAGGAAACACACATCCAGGGTGACAAGATAGTGTCCCTCTACCCAGTCTACGTCCGAAATCTTACTTAGGACGTCTGTGGTGTCTTTTATGAACGATGGTAGATTTACTACCAATGGTTGTAAGTATGCATCAATGTATTCAGAGATACGTTCAGTTGGTGATCCGATTCCCGAAATGATTGGCCTGCCCGGGGGGAAGGGTTCATTTTTATGTATTTTGGGTAAAACGTATATACACGGTATGGTTGGTGTATCATTGTATAGATATCTGTATTCGATATCTGAGATCAAACATTTGTCTTTCCAAAATCGTAACGTATTATGAATGAGTTCTTTGGTGGTGTTAACCGGATTGTGGTCTAATAGCTGATATGTCATATCATCACTTAATTGTCTGTTTATTTCATCCATATAGTCCGATTTGTTCATTAGTACAACATTTCCTCCCTTGTCAGCCTCACGGATGACAAGGGAGGAATCATTTTTGAGACTGTGCAATGCCTGTCTTTCCTCCCTCGTGATGTTAGTTGGATAGTGTTTTCTCTTCAAAAGGTATTGGTCCTCTAGCTTATACAGATCATTGAAAATGTTATGCTGAAATTTATCAATCAGATTGTGCCCTGGCAATTGTGGTGTAAATCTGGATTTGTGTCTCAAACCACTGTCGGAACTAGCAAATGTATCAAAGTCTAGATCCATTGCTACATCTTGTAATGATGGAGTACAATCACTGTCATCAATTGAAAGTAGTAATTGGACATCTTTAATGTCCCTAATCGATGGCAATTCTTCTTGATGAGTAACATTCCCAATTGCGCTAGACAACTGTTGTTTATCCTGAAAGTATTTTAACAATTTGATCTTTCTAACAAATTTAAAACAGCTGACATGTAAGGATGTAAAGTTTGGAACAGCACTGGGACAGAAACTCAAGCCTTTGCTCAATATTTTAATTTCATGTTCATTAAGTACATGATCCGAAAGATTTACAACATTGACAGTATTCGCACATGTAGTGTCTTCAACATTAATCAATTCTTTTGATTGCGTGCATTTGATCTCGTGGTCACCCCTGTTCTTTCTTGTCCGCCTGTGCCTGGTTTTTCCCCTTCTTGCCTTTTTTGGCCCATATCTTTCCTGTATGTTTGCTTGTTCCCTTTCCTGTAGCGTTGTAGTTCTAAAAAAAAGGGATCGGAAATGGCCCCCTCCACCCGTGTTTGTGTGTTCAATGATTCACTACTGGTAGCACTGCTGATGCTAGACGTATCTGGAGTGCTTACTATATCAGTTTGACGTGGGGGATGTCCAGAGCCACCCGGATTAACATCCACTCCAATATTATCGAATTTTTTGGCGAAGGTATAAACCCTCCCTTGTTTGTAATCTCTTTCATCCCTCCTGATTTTCTGAGATTTTTTGTCCTTCAAATATAGTTGGTGATTGTATAGTACATCCTTAAGTATTGCTAAATTTTTGTCTCTCACCTCAGGTAGATTTAATTCCTGAATTTCCTCTTCCAATTTTGTAATCTCTACAATAATTTTGCTACGTTTTAATTCAGCATCCTTAATTAAGATCTCCATCATTCCAACTGATGAATTGAAAAGTAATTTTTCCCATTCTTTAATCTAGACTTTGATACATTTGCTAGTTCCGACAGTGGTTTGAGACACAAATCCAGATTTACACCACAATTGCCAGGGCACAATCTGATTGATAAATTTCAGCATAACATTTTCAATGATCTGTATAAGCTAGAGGACCAATACCTTTTGAAGAGAAAACACTATCCAACTAACATCACGAGGGAGGAAAGACAGGCATTGCACAGTCTCAAAAATGATTCCTCCCTTGTCATCCGTGAGGCTGACAAGGGAGGAAATGTTGTACTAATGAACAAATCGGACTATATGGATGAAATAAACAGACAATTAAGTGATGATATGACATATCAGCTATTAGACCACAATCCGGTTAACACCACCAAAGAACTCATTCATAATACGTTACGATTTTGGAAAGACAAATGTTTGATCTCAGATATCGAATACAGATATCTATACAATGATACACCAACCATACCGTGTATATACGTTTTACCCAAAATACATAAAAATTAACCCTTCCCCCCGGGCAGGCCAATCATTTCGGGAATCGGATCACCAACTGAACGTATCTCTGAATACATTGATGCATACTTACAACCATTGGTAGTAAATCTACCATCGTTCATAAAAGACACCACAGACTTCCTAAGTAAGATTTCGGACGTAGACTGGGTAGAGGGACACTATCTTGTCACCCTGGATGTGTGTTCCCTCTACACAAGTATACCTATGGACATGGGTCTCCTGGCAGCACAATATTTTCTGGAATCTAGGTCCATACAATTCCTAGAACACACAGTCATGATACTCGAATTGATAGAATTGGTGTTGAAAAACAACATTTTCATGCACAATGACACTTGGTACCGTCAAATTAGAGGGGTGGCGATGGGGGCAAAATTTTCGCCCTCATTTGCCAATCTCTATATGGGATATTTTGAACTTCATCATATCTGGAAGAAGGGTCCTAGTCTACTAACGGAAAATATCCTATTTCTAGGTCGGTATATAGATGATATACTGATGTTTTGGTCAGGCACAAAAACAATGCTAGATGAATTTTTTCAGTATCTCAATACCAATTCCTTCAACTTAAAGTTTACTAAAACAGAAAGCACTACACAAATCAACTTTCTTGACACTACAATTGTAGTTGATAAGGACAAACTGTTATCACGACCATACAGAAAAGATACGGCATGCAATGCAGTTCTGCATGCCACCAGTGCACACCCACCCTCACAGATTAGAGCAATTCCTTTAGGGGAGATGATCCGTACAAAAAGAAATTGCAGCGATATACAAATATTGGATAACGAACTAAATACAGTGGAACAACGTTTTATGGCCAGAGGATATAAGGCATATGATATCCGAAAGGCACGTAAAGCTGTAAACAGGATGACTAGAACGGATTTGCTGAAGGGCCGCATGAAAACAAACAAAAGGCCATGCAGCACAAAAATGATCAGGTTCATTACACCGTACTCAAATGCAAGTGTAGAAATCTTCAAAATTCTTAGAAAACACTGGCATCTATTAACAGATGATGAGAAAATCATGGAGGCGGTGGGACCCAGGCCCAACATTACCTTTGCCAGGGGCAACACTTTGAGACAATCTCTATGCCCCAGCTTTATTTCAAAAACGCCTCAGAGGACATGGCTACCAGCAAAACCCAAGGGGTTTTTTAAATGTGGTACCTGCAATGTTTGCCCCTTTGCGCTGAATAAGACCACCACATTCAAATACAACTCTGAAAAAATGTATACAGTCAACGACTTTATTAATTGCAACACGAAATTCGTTATTTATTGTATCATTTGCATATGTGGAAAAATTTATGTAGGCAGTACTATCCGACCACTAAAGGAACGGATACAAGAACATTTAAGAGCCATTAGAAACAATAATTTGCAATATCCGTTAGCCTTACATTTTAATACCACACACAATCACACAGAATTGATCAGAATAACCTTTCATGGTCTTGAGGTAATACTGCCACACCAGAGAGGTGGCAACAGAATTAGTATGCTCAGACAAAAGGAATGTAAATGGATTGTTTCCCTTAGAGCAGTTGAACATGGGATCAACATCGATAAGGAACTTTTTGAATTTTTGTAGACCAATGTGCTATGTACTATGAATAATAATTATAAGTTCTTGTTTTGGTGTATTATCTACTGATACCTGACATGATTTTAATAATGGAATGTGCAGTATTGCAGCGAACTATAATCATGTTTTAGCATGCTTTTCAATACAATATTGTCTGTGACATGCTGTGGCGCCAGGATTCCTATTTCATATGACCTGCTGCTATCTGTCCTTTCTATTTCTGACTCTGACTACCTATTACAAAATACTATGCTTTCTCGCCTTTCTGAACGTCACTGTGGTGATTATGTCGGGTTTCTCCTTGAAGAATTAATATACGTACAAGACTTGACAATCATAATTTACTGTAGCAATTTGGGACGATATGAGAAAGAGGACGGATTTTAGACACAATATATACACTGTTTTATCGTTCTAACATGGCCGCCGGGTCACATACTTTGACTCTGATCGCTTCAGGTGTAAGTCCATTCTCTATGTTGTCAACTCCGGGCTTTACATATTCACCATAATGGCGGGAGGCACTCGGTTTACAAACGCCCAGGAATATGCGGGAGAACTAATAACGTGAATGAGGTGAGTGCGATATGGGCAGTGTCACGTAAATAACTTAAGTGATACGAAGCGCGGTGTAATGAACACCAATACACTTTCGTACGCGTATGGACTTTAATTCATAAGTTTAATCACTTTGGGGAATAATATAGCTACGTAACTCTCGGCTCGATATGCAGACACATAGCACACAATAGGTGCGGCAAACCGTTGATCGTGAGTAACTAATATGAAGTTATGATCATTACCAGACCGCAGTAAGCATTTACGGTCCTCTAATTGCTTACGCAGACAGTATTTAAGTGGTCATCACAGAATGATGATCCTGACAGCACACCAAAGTGAATGTTTGTTTCCATTGTACTTTTAATTTAGAGGGGACGGATCCTGGTCCTTGGCTATATTTGACTGACTACAGATACGAAGAAACACTGATAGCGCCTTACTTGGGGCACTTCTAATCAATCACGTGACCATTTGGTGGGAACTAGGTAAGCAATACAGATTGTTGCAACAGACGAGTGACAAATACCAATTGAGTAATATTGCCAGTGGTCACAGTACATTACAATTCTTTCTTTCAGGTGTAATTTTGGGAATTTCCTTTACACCTAATACGAACAAAATAGTGAAACTTACAAGGTGAGATGTCTTCACCCTGTACTGCATGACTTGGAGCACTTTATGACTATGGATTTTTCGTGTATTGGCTTTTAACACGGGCACATCCATTAACACTCACTGTACCTATCGGTGTAAGATGAATGACGAATTCTGGTAATTTTTGGAAATAGTATTCAGTGATTCAGCTGTTTTTTTGGACTCTGACGTTCTATCCACTTGGGGAACCTATCGGGATCTATCTCTCTACTAATTACACAATGTAGGGGACTACTCTCTATCCCTTGGGGAACTCTCTCCCTTTGAACTTTGTGATTAATTATGGATTTGTTTTGCATTAGAATGTACGGCATAACACAGCTGAGAATATTGTGTATGTCTTTGTTGATACAGAAAATTAGATACTCTGTTTTCTTCTTTTTCTTGTATATATGCAGCCTTGAGAAAGCCCGTAGGGCGAAACGCGCGTCGGCTGCGCTGTGAAAATTGGATACTTATATGATTATGAAAGAATAAACATAACATATCCTGTTACATCAAGATCGGATATCGATGGTGTTTTTTGCATGAACATTTACTACTTTTGGACTACACCCAGGAATAAGATTGTCTTAAGGGGTGCAGGTTACTTTTGGGGTGTGCAGCATTGCCTTTTTTGTAAAATTTTGACATCTTGGGAATCTGGTATTCTTTGAGATGAATATTACTCTTGGTGGATGAGTATGTGGCGACATGCTAGCACCCAATACAACTGTTAACAACAATTGATTGCATTACGGCTTGAACTTTACGATGTGCAGGTCCATATAGCATATCCACTGTGTAGTTTACTTATATACATAACGGTAAATAACTTCCAGTCTGCCATTTCAGCAGGGCATGTTCAAGTGGATGGCAAACCAGTAGGTGAACATCCTTTGGTTTGCAAATTGCTTAGAGGTATTCAGATGGTTAAACCTCATTGTCCTAAATATGTATTCGTTTTTTTGTCCTTTGCCCTGATATATTCCTTAAACAGACTTAGGACCTTATTAAGAGTTTGGAGGTGCAGGAGCGGGACAGCCCCTCCCACACTGCCAAAGCAGTGGCTGAACCGCCCACCAGATTAGGAGTTTTCTCCTGTATTCCCACAGCAGTGCCTACAAAATAGACACCACAATGGGAGCGTCAAAGGCAGTTCCTGCAGGACACGGACTGACAAGTCCATGCCCTAGAGGAACTGGGTGTGACAAGGGGACACAAGAGGTGCACCCCTGCATGCACCCCATGACACAGTGGCACAAGGGTACCCAGTAGGGCCCCCTTTATTCCTCACTGCCACACTTTTCATGGCGGTCACACCACCATGAAAGGTGTGGCGGTGAACAAACTCGTAATATGCTTGGCAAGGCTGTATTTTAGTCTCAAGACCACGGCGCCATCGCCAAAGAACTCTGATCCCTGTTGGTTGCGGTGGTCCCAGGGAGGCCCAACTGCACTGGCTGTAATAGAGCAGCCGAAAAACCTCCACTGCCGTGTGTCTGGGGGTCCGTGGACCGTCAGACTCTTAATAAGGCCCTTAAATTTCACAGAAATAATCAGCATGCATGTTCAGCTCATCTCTCATTAGGTTTACTCTGAGAGCTACCAGGATGGGTTAGTTTTGCGGTATGACAGTCTCCTTAGTCAGCTCAACCTGTATCAAAAGGTTAATCTTACCGGCAGCTACTGACCTGTTCCCATGATGGCCCCCAGTCTGTGCCCAGACCATGAGCTAGTCAGTCTGCATCTGGTTAAGTAGTTCTTAGTCATGACCAACTCAATAGTCATGACCAACTCAACGTATGCAAAGTTAATCACTAAGACGTGCACTGTCTGGATCAGGAAAAGGACAGCACTAAACCCAGCACTTCCATTCCCAAAAGCTGGTCCCTGCACAGTTGATGTATTTCATCACCACCCTCAAGTAGGGCAGCACAAAGCAGCTGTCCCAGATGAAAAGGAGTAACCGAATGGCTAATTAAGCACAACAATACAGAATATTGGAGTTTCTAGCCTGCCTGGCCTGGTTTCAGATGTTGCTCAGGGCCACAACATTACAGGATGTAGGGAAACACACCAGCAATCAAGGCCTGTCCACTTCAACAAATAGTGCACAGACTGGACTGCAAACAACCCAGTCTCTCAACAAAAGGTTGCAACATGCACAGATTTAGACCAGCGCTTTAAATAGGCAGGTACCATCAGGCACTCAGTACCTGCACTTCCTTAATTTGGAAGGGATAGTACTGACACTTCTCAGCACCGCTCTGCTTTTTATAGGAGACTACCAACACTTCCTAGCAGCAAGCAGGTACGTTTGCAAATGGAGTACCTGCACTTGTACATTTCCACTTCAAGCGCTGGTTTAGACTTTTAAATGTTTTGACTCTTTAACCCTAGTGCCACTTCTTTTGGCTGTGGGCCGGACTCTAATCTCTGTAAATGTCACTGGTTTGCTTTCACGGCATAATCTGAACTTGGTGAGAAGTTGATTATAAAGGCAGAAGGCATACACTCTTTTCCTACAACAGACGCATTTACTCAACATACTTTTTCACTTAATACAATTGCATTCAAGAGGTACACAATTATTCGGCTAGTGCACCGCATAGATCGGCAGCCATTACACCGCAGAAAAATTGAAATTTAAAAGTTAAGTCTGGTATAATGAGCTAAGGGTGGAGGAAAAAAAATCCCAAACTACTCTGCTAAAGAGAAAACTAGTCGACTATTTCTTGGAACTGGAAGTGTTTTTCTAGAATTAAGAGAAAGACTGCCTCGTTAGCCTTGAAATATCACTTTGAGAACTATGTATCCCATAGTGCTGTGAGAGCATGTTACTTTAACAAGATGGGCCTTTAGGATTATATTCCAGAAATGACAGGGGGCAAACTGGATTCCTGTATAAAGACAGTGAGGTCATGAATACTCCACTCAGATACTGGTATGAATGTTTGTTTTAGCTTTTTGTTTAAAGGTATGATTTATCATATTTTCATATTATGATTTTCTTGGATTGCTCTATGTAGGAGCCTTCAGATTTTGTTAATTTATTCCGAAAAAATATTTAGTTTTATCATAGACCATAAAAAAAAAATTAAGGATCAAGGACATATACTGGAAACTATGAGAAAAATTATTTCAATTATAAAAAATAATACTAGTTTAATAAATTGTAAAATAAATTAAATATTAATCATTTTCTAAGACAGTATACAACAGAAAAGGAAATACATTTTTCTTTCTACACCTGTGATACAAAACTCAGAGAAAAGCATCCCACAGATTATGGGTTTACAAACTAAGATATCAGAGGGGTTGGTCCAGGCCTCACAAAAACAGGTTAATGTAAGTACTTCTTCCGAAAATATGGCAAATTTGAGCACCAATGTGGACCATTTGAAACATATATGGCCAGTGAGGAAGATGTATCAACATAATTCAATCTTACAGAAAGGAATAAAAGAAAACAAAGTAGATTGACTATTTAACTTGGCAGGTGAGAAGTTGGCAGATTATAAACTAAATTGCTGCACTTGAGAATCCTGAAACGTGCAGGGGAGTCTAAACAGGAAGAGAGAAAAACTTAACTTGGCGCTACACAAAGCTGTATCATGAGATCTTTAATCCAATCAAGCAGGAACTTAATTATACCATACAAAGCTGAAGTGATCATGTGGCAAATAACACATCAAGAGGTTTAGAAACTAATCTAGTCTTAGCCAAAATGAGCTGTAAATGTTAACGAACATCTCTATTCACCAACACTAACAGGGGCAACTACCCCTCTTTATTTAAAATCTGTAATGTAGTGGTGTTCCTCAAACTTGGTAGAGACAGCACCAAATGTGCATTCTACAGACCAATTGATCTGCGGAATTCGGTCTGTAAAATTCTGATAAAAATTTGTACAAACCATATGGAAGATTAGGTTCCCTCACAAATCCTGGATGATTAAACGGGGGTATCCCGGGATGGACAGTGCCTCCCAACACTAAACTGACTACGCTGAGACAACAAACTTTAGTAATTCTTTTACTTGTTGCAGAAAAGGCATTCAACCGGAGAAACTGGGACTTTAATATATATTTAGTTCACTTAATGGAGTTCCCACTCCAGTTCACTAGGGTGCTTTGGTATTTATATGTGTGACGAAGAGTATGTGTGATGATCAGTCTTAAGATTTAGCTTAAATTCAAAAATCATAGTTTAGGTTGATTATTTACATTCTACAAAGAGAAAGAAATCGGAAGTATAAAATAATTTATTTTCTGTGACTGGATATAACAAAAAAAAATACTTTCAGAAATCAAGTGATCCTCTAGAATGCAGGAGAAAAGTACTCGCTATCTTCATGGAAGTGAGTATACTAGACTAACGCAGTACTTGGAATCATTATTAACTCTCAAACTGTTTAAATTAAACCATAATCCACTGCAAAAAAAGGTCAAAGAGGAATTTAAAGCCCAACCTTCAATACTTTCTCTCAGAGTTCAGATTAACTTAACTAAAATGGTGCAATGCCTTTTCCTTTTCTTCTTTCAAACTCTCCCAATCTATTTTGATCCCTGTTTTTTCCTAAGCTTAAGCAGCTGATAAAGGATCACCATTGGGTTTTGGCTGCAGGAACTCTCATGGATTTTAATACTAATCAAGAGCAATATACTGTTCCCCATCATAGGAGTTTCTTTTAATATAAATACAATATCTTTGCAGGTCATATTTCGATCTACTTAAAAAGATTCTGAAATTTGTCAGAACTAGAATTATTGCCATTTTGAGGACGTTAACAGTGGAAGATGAGCAGGGTGAGGGAAGGCGTTCTCTCTTGACCACACACAGCAATTCTACTTGGACAATTATGAATTTTAAAACTACTTCCACATGAAGAAAGTCTAAAAAATATCTAGTAACCCATTTATAATATACAGTATATTAGCTTTCCATTTTGGAGACACAACCACCAAAGTTGGGATGCGTGTATGTTTCTCTCACCACTGAACACAGCACAGTTTGATCTGACCAAAACATCCTCATTACCCACTGCCATCATTTCAACGGTGCTACCAACAATGAAAAAAGTGTAAGGTATTATAGCGTTCTGTATCAGCACACTGCACAATTCTATGTCAGGACCGGAGAATCCGATTATGCTTCTCATTTCTTTGCTCTTTATTAACAGCAGCCAATAAAAACTCTTTATTCATAAAAACTACAAAACCCATGAGCACAAGTTCCCTATAACCATAGAGACTATCACTATATAAGGCGTAACTGAGGTAACAGCTTCCTCTTTCTTTGCTGCTCCGCAGCCAGTTAAGTGCCTTTCCCTTACTACTCTAATTTTATGGTGGTGTATGGGTTTGGACGTTTAATAGCGAATGCGTTAGCGATTGTGTCTGCACTGGGTATTTTCTAATGTATTTTATACTGTATTTGTGAGTTATTTCCAATTTGGTTAGAAACGCTCCTCAGCACACGTTGGTCTTGTACGCGGTACCTTGTTTCAGTTATTGGTGTCCTTCCCGCGTCGGGGGTCACACACGGCTTGGGAGAACATAGTCTCCCCTGCTGGGCACTTTGTGCCTGAAGCAGTTCCAGGTGGAGTGGGAGTGAGAGGGCGAGGGCTGCGCGTCAAGCGATCGCGCAATCCTCTTTTCACTTTTAACGGGCGGCCGCTTCCGCACAAGCGCGGCAGCCATTTTGGTTCATTTCGTAGTCAGGCTCCGTAAGCACGCAACTTAGTAAGGAAAGCGCTCAGATTCAAACTGCCTTTGCCTGTTCTCAAATCCCCCAGTGACGCCCGATGCCAGTAGTTTGCGGAGGGCAGTACAATAGAGCATAGGCCTTGCCTCGAGAGGTTGGCAAGCCCTCCCTCCACCAAATAACAGCACAATTGTGCTTTGGCTTGCCTGGGGTTGTACCTCTCTCCCGTGATTCTCCATTCAGTGGACCCTTTGACTGAGTTTCACCTCACGTACTTGCATATCGTTGGTGGCGTATAACTGTTTACTTACTCATCATGGCCGAATTCCTTTACGAGGTGGAATATTTTGTCACTGAACCAGCAGGTTCCTTAGAACAGGACCTCGTGGAGGCCTTGGATGCAGGAGTGCAGCAATCAGTCAATTCAGCCCTGGTAAGAGCGATAGCACCCCTGAAGCGCCACTTAAACAACTACGTGCTTCAACAGAGGTGGCTCCCCTCCGCGGGCGCCCGATCCAAGTCCAGCGGCAAGGAGGCGGAGGATTTTGCGTGTCTGACCAGGGCCATGGCGAATGATCACGCCTATTCTACGCCGGATGATACTACGGACTCCCTTCAGGGGCAAGAGTCAGAGAAGGAGAAGGCTCCTAGACCTGCAAAGAAAACTAGGAAGGAGCGTCACTTGAATACCCCCTCTCAGCCCAAGCTCCTCACCTTTGAGCCTGCGGACATTGTCCACACTAACTCGACCGCATGGCTCCCGCCGCAATAGGTAGCGGATTATATCCAATCGCACCTCCGACGGCCCATTGATAGGGACGTCAGGGCGTGGCTTCGGTCGGAATGCCCGAGACCGGATTTGGCGGCAAGGGTGGCGGACACCCCCCGCGGTGGACCCCACCATGTTACCCTATTTAAAAAAGTATTCTAAAGATCCCAAGAAAGGCGCTGACCGGGCTTGGTGGTCATGCCAGGACAACTTACTAGATTTGTCGGGCCCCTAACAAAAATCTTGGAAATAGGTTTCAACGCAAAGAAGTCAGGGACAACAATAGAGCCTGATGAGTTAATCGGATGGGAATAAAGGGTAGTGTGCCAGCTTGGCAAAGCAAATTGCGCCATGTCCAGCGAGAGGAGACGTTCCATCCTCCTCAAGCTGGACCCAAAACTGGCGGAACTTTCCTCTTCGGAGGCAGGGCCTTTAGCTCAGGGCCTTCTATTCGGTCAACCTTTTTTCAAAAGAGTTAACCAAGTTTGTAGCCACCTTCAGTGGCCTGGTTAGAGCGCAGGAGTCTTTCAAACGCGCTTTCCGTCCGGTTTTCAACAGTGCCGGACGATACAGAGAGCGGTTGTTCGGCCGAGGGTTTAACCAAGGCACCCCACGCGGCCAGTATCATCAACAGCGTGGACGTTATCAAGACCCCAATTCTGGCAATTCCTCCTTCTACCTCACCCGGAGAGCAAAGAACCGATTCCGGAGGAGCAGGTTACCCCCAGGGTAACCAGCAAGACGCCCGAAATGCAGGTGAGGCTGATTTTGTGTTCGGAAAGTGATGTTGGGGGGACAAATCCAAATCTTTCCTACAGGTCTGGCAGACGATCTCGAAAGATGCATGGATCTTGGAGACGGTTCAAGGCTACAAACTACAACTGTACGATACCCCCATTCTGGGCCCTCTTCCTCCTCCAATATATTTTTCCCATCAAGATCAGAGTTTTATCACAGACGAGATAAAATCTCTCCTGAAGAAAAAGGCAATCGTTGCCACACAACTCCATCCACGGGGTTTTATCAGCAATGTTTTCCTGGTCCAGAAAAAAGGAGGGGAGTCCAGGTTAGTCCTAAACTTGAAAGACTTCAATGGGTGGATAATCTACCGTCATTTCAAGATGGATGGCAACCATCTTTTGTGCGACCTCCTGCAAGAAGGAGATTGGATGGTCCGTCTAGATTTAAAGGACGCATACCTATCTGTGCCCATCTACACCCCACATCGTCGGTTTCTTCAGTTTCTCTGGCAGGACGTTTGTTACGAATACAAAGTCCTTACCTTCGGGCTTTCGTCAGCATCATGGTGCTTCACAAACCTTTTCCGCCAGGTGGTGGAATCCTTGAGGGCGCGCGGAGTTCGGTTGATCGTCTACTTGGACGACATCATTATCATGGCTCGCTATCCTCAGCTTGTGGCCACGCTTCCCTTCTGGAATGGTCCATCAATTTACTTCCAAGTCTGGGATTCGTGGTGAATCCCCAGAAGTCCATTCTGTCTCCCACGCAAACTATCGAATTTCTGGGTTTTCAGATCGATTCCCGGAGCTGCCAGCTTCTCCTCCCAACTCAGAAGATCAGAACAATCAAGAAAAAGTTGAGGTTGATTGTGAGCAAGCAGATTGTATCCTTAAGGTCAGTGGCCCGGATAGTGGGTATACTGGCCTCTTTGAAACAAGCCATTTTCCAGGGGTCCTTTCACTACCGTGCACTTCAACGATTAAAGATTCAACATCTCCACAAAGGCCTTGGATATGCAGACTGAATTCCTCTATCCGAGGAAGCGAGGTTGGAAATGTTGTGGTGGCCAGACCACATGGAGTCGTGGAATGGCAGAGCCATATTCGGATCCAGTCCCGAAGTAGTGACTGGGTTGGACGCCAACGGTTGGGGTAGGGGATCCCATTGCGGTCCGATTTCCCGGGGGGGGGGGGGGGCGTCGATGGTCTCAGGAGGAACTTTGAGGAAAATTGCTTGGAGCTGCTGGCAGGCTCGTTTGCAATCCGCAGTCTATCTCCTCAGAAGACAGATTGCTGCATTCTCTTACGAATGGACGTGTCGGCAGTCCGATATGTGAACAAGTTGGAAGGAACGAGGTCCCGAATTCTGGCGGAGATCGCCAAAGATTTTTGGCATTACTGCCCGACCCACAGAATATCTGTAGTGGCAGAGTATCTCCCGTGACGCAGCAGCGAGGTAGCAGATTGGCACTCTCCAGGGCTCGGCAAATCCACTCGACCGCTCGCATTTGCGAGGTAAATTTAATGAGGTCGAGCTATTTTTAGGTCCTACTCGCCCTTTCTGGCGAGTAGGAAAACATACTAACTTTTGTCCTCTGTCTTTGAAAACTGAGCACATGTGACAAGATAACAAGATTTAAAGGCCTTTTAATTGCTCACAAAGCAAATGAGCAGTAAAGATGCCTTTATATCTTGTTATCTTGTCACATTTCCTCCGCTTTCAGAGATGGAGGTCAAGTAGGTTACTGTTAGGTCGAGGAGATTTTTCAAGGTACTAGACCTGCAGGACTAGTACCATTTTTCGAGCCCTGCTCTCATTACCTGCGGGACTTCAGCGACTGGAGGCTTCACCCTCGGATTTTCCGATTTCTGAGCCAACTATGGGTCCCTTGCCAGTTGGATTTGTTCGCATCACTTCTCAACAGGCAGATTCCGGATTTTTACAGTTGGCGCCCAGATTCAGAGGCGATAGCCTCGGACGTGTTTCTACAGAGCTGGCCCCCAATCCTATGCTATGCATTCCCTCTGTTTATGATGATACCTAGGGTTCTGGCTCAGACCAGACGTCAGCAAGCAGAGCTAATTTTAGTCACCCCACTGTGGAGGGCGCAAGCTTGGTCGCTGATCATCTTGGAAACGTCTTGTGCTGCGCCGATCCTTCTTCCACAGAGGTGGAACCTGTTGCTGGACCCTCAGAAGGCGCCGCATCCCTTGATAGAGGCAGGACAACTTCCTCTTGTGGCATGGCGAGTTTCAGGGATAGATGGGAGATCCCAGGTCTTTCGAGAGACGCTCACAGGTTCATTAGAGAGGCATGGTCCGCTAACACCCACAAATGGTATTCATCAACATGGAACAGATGGTGTAGATGGTGTTCTCAACGGGACGCCGATCCCACTACAACAAATGTCTCCATGGTCATGAACTACTTAGCCTCCTTAGCTTCTTCTGGCCTAGCATACATAACGGTAAATAACTTCCAGTCTGCCATTTCAGCAGGGCATGTTCAAGTGGATGGCAAACCAGTAGGTGAACATCCTTTGGTTTGCAAATTGCTTAGAGGTATTCAGATGGTTAAACCTCATTGTCCTAAATATGTATTCGGTTTTATGGGACGTCTCTGTTGTCTTGCGGTTCTTGGAAAACTGTCCTGCCAACAAGTACCTTTCACAAAAACAACTTTCAACCAAGCTGGCTATTTTGTTATGTTTAGTTTCTTGCAAGAAAGTCCGACATCCACTCTTTGGATCTAGCGGGACGTCTATTCTCTCCTGAAGGAGTAACATTTGTTAACCTCAAACCTACCAAATGTAATACCAATTCAGTATCTTATCCAGCTTTTCCGGATAATCCAAAACTGTGTGTGGCTCAGTGTGTAAAAGCATATGAGGTAAGTACGGCTGAATTTCGTTCAGATATGAATGGTCAGTTGTTTGTTCCTTTACAGAAGCCCTTTCGCCCAGTGACCCCAGCCAATTTGTCTAGATGGGTGCGTTGGCTCATGAGCGAAGCAGGCATTGATGTCTCAAATGTTTGGTGCTCACTTTGTTCGAGGGGCGAAGGCATCCAAGTCTTTTTCTCTGGGAGTAAGTCTTGCTGATATAATGAATGCGGCTGATTGGTATACTGAGACCACCTTTAAGTCAGTCTACTATAAACCTGTTCTGTATGTAGCATCAGTGGTGGTGGCTAAGCTTTGAACAAGCATAATCGGAGCCTCCGGTCCAGACATAGAATTAAAAATTTGCGAACATTCGTGGCAAGAATTTTCAATTCTATTAAGGACACAGAGGCGAGGATTATCCCAGCCAGAGTCATGTTTTGTTATCAATGCTGTTATTCAGTCATATATTGTTATTAATGCAGTTATTCTAATAATACTGCATCCAGACTGTATTGTATATAATGTGTTTCCCCCCCCTGTTTTGTCAGATTATGATGTTTACGATATATGATGGGGTTACTGGTATTACGTATCTTTCTCTTTGTTACAGATTCAAGTGGCAAGTAAAGCGCGAAGCTACTCTACGCTGGGCTAACTGGAACGTCTTTCCCTCCTGAGATGCCTTATGGTTATCCACCGGTTGTTCGAAGTTAGGGGACCCATCCCCAGGATCATACGTTTTTCCATGTTGGACTTCAGGATGCTCTGGGTTTTTGTAAAGCACTTTTCCATCACAGACAAAGTTTTTTCAAGACTGAGTTTTGAATAGGTTGGACTTAACGGTGCCGAGATCAGGCAAAGAAAGAGGAAGTGGTTACCTCAGTTACGCCTTACATAGTGATAGTCCCTATGGTCTCAGGGCACTTGGTGCTCATGGGTTTTGTAACTTTTATGACTAAAGTGTTTATATTGGCTGCTGTTCATAAAGAGCAAAGAAATGAGAAGCATAATCCTCGCCTACGTGTCCTTAATAGAATTGAAAACTCTTGTCACTAATGTTCGCACATTTTTAATTGTATGCGCATGAAATAAATAGTTCCTTGCCTGCTCGCAACATCAAGAAAAATGTATGAAGGTCAAGTGCTGCAACCTCTTTTCTCAGGAGAAAGTAAATTAATTTACTAGTCCGAGTGCTCTTTGAACTTGTAGAAATTCTACTGGACTAGACCCTTTGAATGCCAGCTGTCAGTGGCCTAATTCCTACATTTTCAAAGTTCAGTTTGTTTTTTCATGCGGAGAAGGAATCCAGTCACATCATGGATCTAAACAAGCGCAGAAATGCAATGTTCCAGGTTTCCCTTTGGCCCCTCAAATATAGGACTGGCTGCTAAACAACTCAAAGGTACTCATTTTATCAACCTCAAAAAGGCAAAGTGGACTCACCACCGGGTTCAAACACAGATCCCTGCATTGGATGCATTTAATTACTCAGCCAACAGCCCACTCTGGTGGCTTAGTGCAAATATTTTGAAAAATAAAAAAAACATGTCCTGAAAATATATATTTTACTTCTACAGATAGGAGTTGGAACAGAGATCTGGTCGGACTAGTCAATTATTAAAGGATCTGTCGGTCGATTTGTTGACTTTACAGGCCATAAAGCCATTACTGTGAACTGATAGAAATTAAGGTGCAGGGAGTTACCCACTTGCCTAGGATTGGTACTGTTCTGGGTTCAGGGCGGATCATGTGATCCACTAATGTCGTTCTCGGGGAGGGATGGTTTGTGCTTTCCGCTCGGCAGCTGGCTAGATTTGGTGTAAACTGGCCTGGGCTCTCTGCTTATCTACATGCTACAATGTATTGCACTCTGGGCTGTGCTGGCATCCGAGTTTGACTGACAAGATACTGGACGAACACTGGAAATGTCTGCTTTGAGCTGAATTCTGGACAGGGCCAGGCTCCAGAAAGGTCAGTGGAGCAGATGTTTTAGTATCGTACATTTCAAAAGGACAACCTGGAAGAATAGTTCAATGGGAGGAGCACCTTACCAGCGACCTGCAAATCACAGGTTTCAATCATGCGCTGACAGTTTTGTTGTTCAGTCATCAAATATCGATAACATTATTTCCACTGAGCTGTGTATTATGAACACCTTTTTTTTTTAGATTACAGACAATTTTTTAGGTCTGGCCTAGAGAGAACTTTAGCTGTCTTAACGGCCAACCAAAGTCAAATAAATACATTTGAATACAACTCTATAAAGTATATAAACACAAGGAAGGGTTTTGGGTCAGCTCTCTCCATCCACTGAACTGTTACTCGGACTTTGCTTCTGCTCACCACTGCAAAAAGATAGTTGCAAAGACTCCTCTCAGAGTCACTGCCTCTCTTGCATGGTGAGTATTTTGCCTAAACACATGCACATCCGCAAAAAAAAAAAAAAGTGTATTTCAGCGCTAGGGCTGGGCATTTCTATATTTTACTTGACCAAAGAGGACTTCTTTCCATTCTTTATTTATTATTTTTCCAGCCATTCTCGTGTATTTATACTAGATGTTCAGGTTAAAGTCATTCAAAACCAATAGCACAGTTTCTTTGCACCATTCGCAAATCCCTGTGATGTGCATTAATACCGAAAAAGTTCTGCACGATTAAAATAATATGCAATGGTTTGTTTAAAATGTTTACCTTTTTAGAGAAAAGAATATAACTCGCAAACTAGATTTTACTGAAGTAAAAAAAATAGGTTATCACTGTATTAGCTTGTAAAGGCCAGACCAGTTCTAGCAGCTTTGGCGGAGTGTATTGTTTCTTGTAGGTACTATATAAATAATTGTTATTTAAAATGTTCATAAATCAAGTCAACCAATGTAGAAAGTTTGCAATAATAATCAACCATCCCAATATCTCTTAGCAAAAAAGCTTGTGTCTTATTCAAGTAGTGCAAACTAAATGACTACTTTGACAAGCATGGAATCAGTGACAACTCTGGACTTGTACTACTCATTAGGAAAGTAAGAATGACCACTGCCTTCTCATAGTTATGGGCTATAGATCGTCTACCCGCAAGATGCTAAGAATAGGACTGGCTCGGTAGACATAAGATCTGAGCGACACAAGCTACCTGATCTCTACAGAGGCCCGGATGAGATGCAGATTGCTCAGAGGTACTTGCTGACTGAAGGTGTTGAAAGAGGTACTTGCTGACTGAAGGTGTTGAAAGAAACATCCATGTACAATGAACCATCACACCTTGGTCCTATTCATTTGACAGTCTATGAGGAAGAGGAGGACAGACTTTGTCCCACCTATGTACAAAGTTCTAGGTGGTAGAGAGCAGTGAATTTTAGGATGTCATGATCAACAGCACAATACTAATTACATAACTACAAAATTAAAGTTAGTAGGATATAACGAATCGAAGGAAGTTTCTTATGTGGAGGAATTACTTCTGGTTTTGTAAAATAATTAAAATAAAAAAAAAAAACAATTGTAGTGCTCAAAGAGTAGCTAATTGTGTTAAGAGAAAAAAAAGAGTTCAGAGACCAATTTTTCTTCATACACAGAAAATAAAATGATGGCTAATATAAGGAAAGTGTCCATACTTCAGCTCAGAACAAATAAAGTATTACTGGATTGGTGAATTGTAACTCAAAGATAACCGTGCTTAAAGGAAACAGAAAAAGTTCGAGCTATATTTCTGCACATGTGGGCAAAAATCTTATATGAATCATTTATGGTTAAATATAAATAACTCTTAATAATACTATAGGGAGGACTTGCATCTCTAGACCTGGGACATTATAAGCATCTGGGGGAATTCAAATATTCTCTGGTAGGATACTGTTACTTAACTTCTCAGTGCTATATGTGAAAATCTTAGTAAAAGAGAAATGGAAAAATGTAATCCAATTAAGGGTATACCGACTCACTAATATGTGGAGCCTTGTATATCCTAACACGAGAAACCTTCTGTAGCTCTTAGTTCCAGGGAACCTGACAAATGGATAAATAATAATAATAATAATATATAAAGAACGGCTCTCAAACACTGCACCTAAAATGATTATAATGCTGGATGAAAGCAGCAACCCCCTGCCTCCTAGAATTTTGCAATCTCCCCTACTACACGTTTTTATATTGAATTCCAAGGTCTTACAAATAATTAAATTCCCCTAACATACTTGCCTGTAATTGAATCATTTATTAATAATTTACACCCATTAAATTAGCTAGCACCGCAAGATGAATTTACTGCTCGATGGATTAACTTTAGGTTCAGTACACTGTGCTGAGAAGCGGTGTGTGCTACAGTTGGGAAGGAAGGAGTTTCATTAACTGCACAGCTAGGGCTGTGGATCTCTATCCCACTGTATCTAAGGACTATACCCATACTCCTCGCTTTCAGGAGAGAACTTAAGACCTGGCTGTTTAGGAATCAGTAATACTCTAGCTTAGTAAATCTTGTCTCCACAAGCGCCAAGACACCTATGGGTAGACTAGTGCTCTATAAGAGTTTATATAACATAACATTACGATGCCGGTCAGGCTCTCATCCGACTGGCACGGTGTCGGTAGCAGGACCGCCTGACTACGATGCAACCACCTTCATGGCAGTCGCAAGGTGTATATTTTCCATTGCGCGGTGTACTGCGGGCTGCAGCACACGCCCCAATAGAAAATAAACACATTGAAAACATCCTTGCACTATGGAACCATGCATGGCCTACCACACTGTGCAGGAATGTTTAGGGGCACAATAGGTGCCCCCAGGCCGCATAGCAGAGGGCCAGAGGGGAAGAGGGCCCTAAAAGCATTAAGGCATTTCGGTCATTTTAAATCTTTGAATATGGAAGTGTGGGCTTTGTAACAACTACCAAAGATTACCAGAGAAATGCCACAAGAATAGAGCTCCTCTATAACCATTTTAGTAATTAAATAGACAATTTGAGCACAGTACTTCAGCTGCGTAATAAAGTCAAATGTGATCAGGTGGGAACTTAGTACAGCACCTTCAGAATGGATAATGCCGATACCACCAAGAGATCTGGAGCAATAAATAAAACAAATATTGTGCAATTAGGTAAAACGTTTACTGTAATTGATCATTAACTTGCAGTAAGAACACTAAATGTTCTTGAGCATATAAAAACTGTGTTGATAACTTGACAGAAATTCCAAATGCACCATCAGGGACAGTCACAATATGGAATTCAATATCCTGTGTGAATGCAGGAATTGAATTGTTGGTGTGAAGAGGAAGGATGACTGGTCACGGCTGGCCCAAATCCTATACAGAAGATCTACTGGATAAAATGTTTACAATAAAAGACTTAAATTCAGTGGGTATAAGGGAACAAAGTTTAAGTTTGTTAAACATTTAGTCTATTTAATCAAACAGAAAGTTTTTTTGTACAGCAGAAGTGCTGAACTCATGTAGACGAAGGTGCTCTCAAAAGTGATAATGAAGAACGAGCATTGGCAAAGCCAATAGGTCTCGCCTTTTGGCTTTGCCAATGGTTTTCGCAGACTCTGTTCAGCATTTAAACACAAATAGTGACTTGCCTTACCTCACGGGACAACGCAAGTGAAGGGGCGAGGGTGAGAGCAGTAGAATCGGCGCCTCCGAGTAGGTTGCGGCACCCCATCTTCTTGCGGCCGGCCCTCCGTGGGCTATAATTGACGACGCAGCGGGGAGACCAGCAGAAAAAGAACAACCAAAAGTACAGCGGGGGGGGGGGGTGGCGGGGGGAAGAGGGATGGACAACGGGAGGGGGCAGAAGCATGTTCAACACAGACAACGGGAGGGGGCGGAAAAAAAAGTTGTAAAGTGTGAGAAAATCCTCTCGAAATCCTCTGTGGAGCTCTAACGTGGAATGACTTTAACCAACACATCAGTTCTAGTAAGAACTAGCTCGATAACATCTTTGAGGCTCGCTCGTGTTCTCTCGCATCATGCAATCCTTACCTAATCACGCGTACCCAGGAACAGCCACACTCCTCAGACGGACAGAACCTGCACCCTCAGTACAGTGCCCGGATTGTCTCTAGCAACATTTTTCCAGTTCCTCCTTTGAACACATCTTCTTCCAGGCGCTCTCACGTTCCCTCACAAATAACACTAACCACACACACACACACCCAGCGCACCCAGGAACAACCGCACGCCGGGCCAGAACCAGAGTCCTACACACGTTTTTTAGAGTGCTTCTAGATACATTTTTGTAGTTCCGTAACATCGTGTTCCTGCCGCCCATCCATTCCCTCACAACACCCACTCTTCACACAAACCCAGCGCACCCTGAAAGAACCGCACTCGCCGCTGGACAGACCCACTCTCTCCGATATTCCTGCGAGGTTTCTAGCACCAGTTGCACTTTCATGGTGTCTACAACATCTTCTGTGCCCCCTCAACCGAGGGACACCCCTCGCCACAGACAGGCTGGGCCGTGTACAAAAATACAGGGAGAGATGTGTACCTGTGCTCTGTCAGCTCGTACAGCCACAAACGCAGCACAGCGGCCCCTTGAGTGCCGGGAAATCCAAGCACACGGGAGTATAAACAAGACCTCTGCAGTTAAACAAGTGCCCCCTTCACCAGCGG
This sequence comes from Triturus cristatus, assembly GCF_964204655.1. Taxonomy (NCBI): domain Eukaryota; kingdom Metazoa; phylum Chordata; class Amphibia; order Caudata; family Salamandridae; genus Triturus; species Triturus cristatus. Next base: position 1,074,384,094 of record NC_140591.1, on the reverse strand, counting down.
TGTGTTTCTGCACAGTGGTGCCCGCACCTCCAAGCCTGTCCCTCGTCCAAGCACAAGCCGCACAGCCCTCTCGGGCAGAGGGAGCCATCTTACTTGCACGGATGCGGGCTGGAAATTCCAACCATTCACCATGGACTCGGAGCTTCAAGTACAGAAAAAAGACCCACACAGAAAAGTTTGGAGGGATTACAAGAAGCCTTGCAGAGCTGCGCGCTGGCTCAGGCTCGACCTAAAAAAAAGCAGCTCTGTACAATAAAATATTTGCCTAGGCTCATACAATTTGAGAGCAGTTTACGAGTCAAGTACATTACAGTTAGGTCGATTAGATTATTCAAGTTACTAGATCTGTGCGTGTAGTAACATTTTTATGATTTTTCGAGGCCTGGTTTGTTCATCACTAAAAATGGCTGTTTTGATGTGAGGCACGTGCAGGGCCATGAGCAGAAGACAGAGGGAAATATGGCTCTGTAGTGTTAATTTCAACTACACTGAACAGTTATCTGTACGGATGCAATAGCTAAAGCTAATCTTTTTGGCAGTATGCATGCGGATCACCTCTGGAAAAACTGACAGCATAACTTTGTTTTTAGGTAAAGTTTATGTTCTCACTAGTAGAAGTAGAACATTTAATTGACTTCTTACACAACTGTAATTTGTAAACTAGGTTTGGGCTGACAGGTGAGTTTAGCAGAACTTTGTTTGCTATTAATTACCCTGCTGGCTTACTTGAGGATTTAGCTTGTGGGATTGGGAAAGCTGTTTCAGAAACTCAGTGCCACAGCTGTAATGGGAATACATTGTTAGATGTCCCCCAGAGTGTGATGCTTATCAATTTGAACGTCCAGTTACCTAATGATTTTCCAGCTCAACTGCCAGTGTATTTGCAAAATGGAACAAATATAATCCTAGATTATACGCTGAGTGATTGCGATCATGTTGGATTAATGAAGAGATTTTTCCGCTAATCTGAGACCATTTATAAAAGATACCAATTAGGTTTCTTTTTTATTGGATTATTCAATGGAGTAACTGTGCAAGAAGGAATAGGCTCGGCAAATACATTTCAGGGAAGGAATTACCCCAAGTCTTCTTACAATAATAACACTTACAGTAATTTGTGGGTCAAGTTGATAACTGGTCGGGATGGGCCCACCACGTGTAGATTTAAAACTGGGATTTGCCTAAAACAAGGCTTCATGCTGGCTCTGGCCATATTTAGTTTACGTTTTGTAGATCTGCTTGACTATTTCAAAACCACTTGTTTCTCAATTGTTAGGTACATGAAGACAATTGGAATGCATGCGGAAGAGCCTGTTATTCTAGATCATACTACTATTGGTTTACAACGTCTACTGAATAGGCTTCATTAATACAACTCGACAAATGGCCTGAATATCACCATCAGTAAAACAATCTCGAATTTTGTAAAGGGCTGCTGTCACTTTAGGTGACATGTCGATGGCACCAAATAAGAGGAGATAATTACTACAATCTCACTTTTATTTTCTTGTAATTGCCCTGTAAACTGTAGCTGGAGAGCTTGACTAGCAAAATGTATAGGATTATTAAGGGACTAATATTATATCAACATCAAATATGAGAGACTATTTACTGACCCCTTTGTTAACAGAGCTAATGTACATTTTACTTCTCAAATCTCTTATGAGGAATACTGTGGCTGCATACATCTGTGATTTGGGTTATGTGTGAATAAATCTGCGAAGAACAACCTGATATTTGGAGTCGATACTAAGTTATTATAAACTTGTACTTCTTTGGTTAAATTATTCCATTTCTATACAAGGGAAGAAATTGTTGATACAAAATCTCATTAAAAATGTTCGCTTGAAGGGGGCATTCCTGCACTTGAGTTAAATAGCTTCAAACAACTATGACCGTCCTAAAACGCATTTGTGGTTCAAAGATGCCTTGTTGAACCTAGGACGCCTGGTGTTACCTGAGGCAGCTGGTTATAATGAGTATTACCTCGTTCTCAAGGACAGCGGATAAACAAGTTAATAAGCTGTGTTCTCTCTAATTACGAAGTTGAATCATTGTCCAATATATTATGCATCTGTCTAGGCCTTTTACGACAAGCCTACTAGACAGCTTATGTGCGGCCTCTTGCAAGACAATGTGGGCTTACCAAGAACATACAGGCGCTTGGACCCCGCCCACTGCATACCACTGGTTGCTTTTACTGTCACTCATTTTCCTGCTTATTGGTTCACCCCTACAACGGAGCATTACCGCTTTACATTAGATTTGAGTCTCTGGATCTCATGTCTGCTTTCAGGGAACTACTTCATTTCTATTTGTGTAAGAACTCCATTAGAGTGTGTGTGTTTTCCATTTCTCTCCCTCATGAGATACTCCTTTCCTAAATTACACTTGCCCAGTTGGCTCTTCTCCCCACAACGTACTGCATCCTTCCTCCCACGACCACCTCTCTCATCCATTGCTTCTCCTCTCCACTATGCACTTACCCCATCCCCTTTTGCTTGCCCATGTGCTTGTCCCCGCCAGTTCTACATTGTTCTCTGGCCAGCTGCTACTTCTCCTAATCTCATCCATCCCGGATACTCCCCTCCCCCACCTTGTTTACAAAGATAACATGCATAAGCATTGGTGAGGATACAATGCAATTCTGATGGAACTTTAATTAAATCTTATCAAAAGAAAACCCTTTAAAACAAACACATTAGTGCCATCAACCTATAGAACGATCCCCTAAATTATCTTGGCTGCAGTTCACAAGGAAAACAGCAACATGAAATATCCTAGGTGGTAGAGGGCTATAGCTCTAAAAAAATATATATTTATTTCCATATTGTGGGCGTGTTTGAACAGACGACTGCACCTGTAAAAAAATCATATCACTATTCTCTTGCAGTGAATTATTACAACGAAATAATTAAGTGAGGGCAGTTGCTCTGTTTCCGTCTGAGCTGCATTGGTGTGACTATGGTCAGAGACAAAGCAAACACAAGAAGATGATGGACGGAGCGCTGAAACTTTTCAGACACTCACCCCCAGTCACAGATCTGGGTTGAATCCATCATCGTTCTTTAGCTCACCTCGCCACACCAGTTCAGACACAGCTATATGCAAATCAGTCTTGACCCTGTGCCTCATGTGAACAGTCCAGCCCGAACTGCCAAGCCATGTCTTCCCTGGACCGGAAACAAGCATCCTGGGACAGGATTCGGGCTAACAGCCCTCATCAGCCAGGCTAGATTGAATCCAGTGGCAAAGTGAGCAAGGGACCCACATCTGGGCATACCCTGCCAACTTAAGGTGAACAATGCAAACACGAGATGATGGACGGAGCGCTGAAACTCTTCAGACACTCACCCCCAGTCACAGATCTGAGATGAATACATCATCTTTCTTTAGCTCACTTCGCCACCCTTAGTTCAGACACAGCTATATGCTATCAGTCTTGATCCTGTGCCTCATGGGAACAGTCCAGCCCGAACTGCCAAGCCATGTCTTCCCTGGACCGGAAGCAAGCATCCTGTGACAGGTTTCGGGCTAACAGCCCTCATCAGCCAGGCTAGATTGAATCGAGTGGCAAAGTGAGTCAGAGACAGGCAGCACATGCACCGTAGCTCATTGAAGAGACAGTATGTGAGGCAAAGAATGCTGGCTGGTATGTGTAGTCATCTTGTATAGAAAAGTGAGATTTTCTTCTCTGAGAAAACTGCACACATCAGTGCCAGCCGGACCCATTTCACACTGCACCTTCCATCTCTTCACAGGGCTGCCGGCTTATGCTGCGCATCTCTGACTCCAACTGCTGGGGCAAGGCGGAAAGTCGGAGTGGAGCAACATCAGTTGTGGTTTAAAATGTTCACTAGCAGGATTGCTCAATGAGCTGAACACTTGATGCTAAACATACTGTGAGCCAGAGGTCATGATTTCAGATTAAACAAGGCTCACTCAGCCTTTCATTCTTCTGTGATCAGTAAATCGAGAGCTATAAATTGGGTAATAGTAGAGCCTCCTTTTAAGTGCCATTAACCAGCATTAGTGTCATAGGAAGTACTGTATAAAAAACACATTATTATTACTAGCCCACAAGCGTTAACCTGCACTGAAAAGCAACAAAAATTGATGGAAAGTAAAACAAACTGAGGAGACATCAGGAAACTGAACCAAATGGACGAAGAGTTGGTGCAGTGTGACCAGAGCACAACACTTATTAAGTCATCTCCATGACGCTTTAGGTTCTCCGTTCTTCCTAGACCTGATGAGTCTGTTGATGAGTATGACCGAAACGCCATCAACCCTAGAAACGGAGGAGTCCACCAAAACACAATATGAGCAATTAATGCAAGTAAAAGGGGGTTTGGGCCCCATGATCTATTGAACAGGGGACTACCTCCAAGTGGGATATAAATTAGACTGAATGTTTATTCACTTTACGATTGTAGTAATAAAGAAGCAAGAAGATAGGAAATGGAATAACATCAGTCTTGTAATGTACAAGAATTATTGTAGGATTGTTACATGGTGATGTCTTGTATGTTCTATGTTTCATTGTTTGAGTTTACATACAAGAGGTCACACAAACAAGCATTGGCATAGCCAATAGGTCTCGCTTTTGGGACCTTATAAGTTTTTAGTTTTGCAGCACAATATCCTTGGTGCAACAACATCAGCTGTTGCATGGCTAAACCTTGTACATCATGAAAGATACACTACAACAAAGTAAGAAGAAAAATAAAAAAGAATACAAATTAAAATAGAGAAGACACAGAGTCTAAAGTCCTTGTAAATATTAAATATCTTTAACTGGGTCCAGCCCAAGAGAACACTACTAACACAGAAATAAACCAACATAACGGTCTTTCCATAACATGATAAAAATGATGAAAACTAAAAACAAAAACAGGGCCACTTATACAATTAAATATCAAGAGTAGAAAGTTCTGGAGGAATAATCCTCTTCTCGATGGATCTGCGTATGGCCCATGACCAGCTAAGAAATTTGGCCATTGCGATGACTATATCCTCTCGAGTGTTGGTTCTCAAGATACGCAAAGCTATTTTATGCGATCTAGTACCTAGGTTAGAGCATATCGGCTTAAGCCATTTGTGCCTAGGATGAGCAAAGGCAGGACACAAACAGAACGTGAGTGGTTGACTCTTCCTGTGTTATACAAGTAGGACAGAACCGGTCATAACCACCCTTCCATTTGTACCTATAAAAATTGAGAGGGAGGGTCCCCACTCTGAATTGATGGTATAGTTTGGGGTCATCTGGTCTGGAAATAAAATTCCACTAAGGTTCGAAACTACTTATATACTTGTGATCCAAAAAGAGGCCAGATAGTGAGCTACTATTTGTCACTGCCCATGATTTCCTGAGCCTGGATTCCCAATTTAGGGCTTTGAAATCTGATTTGTTAGGAAATTGGTTGCCCCTAGGATCTAACCACAGGTGGCCCAGCCCCATGTCATACACACCACTTTTAATATGTTGGAGCCAGACTATTCTCCTGTGCTTGTCTAGGTCCTTAATGTACCAGAATGCATTAGCATAAGATAGTAGCTCAGGTGTAGTCCACAACCTTCTCCAGTAGGAGAGAGGTCTAAATCCAGCGTCGTCGTCGAACGCCCTACAGCCCAAGTCTAACAATAAAGGCTGAATGGGTGTTGACTGGGGGAGGGCGGTCAATGAGCGCAATAACTTGTTTTGGGCTATGACTAGGGGGGATAAGTTATCAAAACCCCAAATCTCCGCCCCGTATATAATTGATGCACTTATTTTCCCTTTATACAGGGCAATGGCAGGCCCCACCGGTTTTGTGTACGAAGCTCTATGTTCTTTCAGTAAGGCACCAGCTAGTTGGTTGTGTTTGAGTACAAGTAATTCTATTTGTGACTTCCAGGTCAACCTTCTGCCCATGGTGATCCCCAAATATGTAAATGTGTCAGTTTGCTCTAGGGGTATATCATTCATTGACACTTTTCTCTTAATTATTTAGTTTTTGTGCAACACCATGTACTTAGTCTTATCAACATTAATAGCCAGATCATGATTGTTGCAAAAGACCATAAATCTATCTAAGGCCCGCTGCAAACCTGATTGTGTTTTGGACAATATAAGCGTATCGTCTGCAAACATGAGGAGTGGGACCTTAGAGCCATCTAATGAAGGAGCGTCGGTTGGGTAATTTGCGAAGTAGGAAATAACCCTGTTTATAAACAAAGAAAACAGTGTGGGTGCTAAAACACACCCCTGCCTTACACCCCTATTTACAGGGAATTTGTCAGTTAACTCGCCCTGTTGTCCCCATCTAACTTGTGCGTAGTTAGAGGTGTGGAGTTTGACAATAAGGGATAGGAGCGCCAGAACCTTGTACCTTATAAATGTTTAGCCACGCAACAGTTGATGTTGTTGCACCAAGGATATTGTGCTGGATGACTAAACACTTAATGTCCCAAAGGCGAGACCTATTGGATATGCCAATGCTTGTTTACCGATGTTGTGCAGCATGGATAAAGAGGAACCCCCCCCCCATTAAAAAAAAAAAAGATGCTATTATGCAGTCACAGCAGTTGTGTCATTTTGTTTTTTATTTACTGATCCAAGTTGTACTGGTAAATAAAGAAAAATAAAGCAGTGCCAAAGTTTTTCTTTTTAAGGCGGGTGGAGGGAAATAACAAAAGCAGGGCTCAGAAGCAACACGGAGAGTACTGGTGCTGGAAAGATTACAGAGGAGCGAGCGAGCAAGAGGGAGAGAGGGGGAGAGGGAGGGAGAGGGTGAGAGAGGGGGAGAGAGGGGGAGAGAGGGAGGGAGAGGGAGCGTGCGCGTGTGCGGTCTGCTCGTGTCTTGCGATTTACTGTGACATCATGACTGGATGGCCCATTTAAAAAGTCCAGGCAAAGCTTAGAGAGAAGCCGGCAGTACAGCACACCAGGCAGCTGTAATGCAAGATGCATTGCAGCTTGGACAATTTACTTTAAACAATGGTCAGGAATGCAGGCGCCTAAGCAGGGATTAAGGCGACCCATTTTCTTTGCTTGCAATTGGCCACATACTCCATTAATATGCCACATTTGTACAAGGGGTACACAGGCTACAATAGTACAAAAAATAGCAAAAACGAAACTTACAGTTTAACGGAAAAAGTAGAGGAGGTGAGCACTTCTCACGTGCCCACGGCGTGGACCATGGGCGCCATCTTGGAATCGCTATTTATTTCCCAAATTCTGAGTCACATGCAGTAATGGTAAAAAAAAACTGGGCGGCTATCTTTAAGTTATACTAATCCGTTCCCATATGAATCACGCATATCGTACGAGTGAATTTCACGTAAGAGTGGTAAAAACAAACTGGGCGGCTATCTTTAAGTTATACTAATGCCTTCCCATATGAATCACGCATATCGTACGAGTGAATTTCACTTAAAAGTGTATTGACAAGAAAAGAAAGTATTAATAGAATATGATTAAAATGGACATCGAGATCACTGTAAAAGCGAAAGTGATCGCGATGACTCACGCTAGGGATGCGTGCGCAGCAGCGGGGGGGGAGGGGTATGGTGCTGAAGGCTGGCGCAGGACATGGCTCGGCGAGAAGGGAGGGGAGAATGCGGGGAGCAGCTGTGCGCATGCACGCCATCGTGCACTGTAGCTTGTCGCCAGCACAAAAAGGTGGGTAAGCACTTACTAAACCCACCTACAAAATGTCTCGCCAGACCAGCGCATGCGCTGGGTCAGGCGAAACCTAAAAAATATGGAATGTGGACTGATACACAGACTAGCTTATAATAGCGATAGATATAAAAACTTTTGATTGACAAATATTCCAGTGGAAATTTATTGTTTCATTGTGGAATGACTGTTTTATGAATTTTTCCACAGGGTTTACCAAACTTGCTTTTCAAATTTCTCCGGGAGGAGAGCATACAGACAGGATGATAGGCTATGATATACTGCAAATGAAATAAAAGTTTGATTCTCCAGGGTCACATTAGATAAGCCAAGTAGCAAAATCGTACTTTATTTAACCATTTGGGTATACATTCTCTCAATTGTACATCTAAAAGGGATTTTACAAGTTGCCTTTACTTCCTTATAAAAAAGAAAAAAACTCAACCTCTGGTGTCATGTCTTTATATGGTCATGGAACTCTAGCCTTAAGCGGAGGGAACATTTTCCCTCATCACCCCAGAATGTAACTACCTCTCACGTCTTATCTGTTCCTTGAATGGAAATGGCTGAATTGGAAATATTTAGCTGCTCCACTGACTGTCCTTTAGTGAAAAAAGATATGCAAGACTACCGATATAAGCCATTATGGGATCAGCTTAACACAAATTCTCCAGGTGCTTAGAAGATTTTGAAGATTAAAATACCCAAGTGACTTGAACCCTTAACCTAAGGACGTCAAAGCTACAGAAAGACTCAGACGCTGAACATAACACTGAACAATGTTCACCATTCTGTCACACGCTTCACTGTCTGTGGTAGTTTCTGAAACTACTAATTGATGTAAACCAGACTTCCTACAGCAATACAAATATAAGCCATAAACTAAAACATAACCTCAAACAATTCTTGCTGCGTTTCATTATTTTCAATTTTCCAGAATGTATAGAAAGGAAGACAATTGAGATCTACCAATGTGTGCTCAGCACATGGAGTGCTCACCTGAATATATTTAATGCACAGGCGTCCACTGCTCAATCTTCCATGCAACCATAGCTTGGCTACGATCACAATAAATTAGCAACTTAGCGCCAATGGGGTTGATAATATATTTTGATTTGAGGGGCTACTTGTGGCCCGGTTCATTGTCCTTTGTCATTCTGCAGTTTCATCCGATGCCTCAGAACACTTTCTATTTGCTTGAAAATTCATCTTAAAGTCATGCAGGTAATTTTCAAAAATGTTCAATGTCTGCAGGAAAATTCCTGGGCCTCAGAGGAAAAAATCTCTGCTACATAATTTTACAATGCGTTCTTAAATTTTACTAATTGATTCATCTGGCCCTACCAAGTAATCCAGAACACCTTTCTACTCAACTCCATGGAGACAATTTACAAATCTAGATTATTTCAGTGAAACGACTTGTCAGATTGGCAAGAGATGAATAAAAGGAAATGTATTTAGTCTAGAATACAAAAACAACAATTGATGGACAGAATGCAGAACAATGTCATACATTCACCCCAGTACAGAGATCTGGGCCTAAATCCATCGTTTTTTTGCTCACCATACCATTCCAGTTTGAACCCAGCCATATGCAAATCAGTCTTGACCCTGTGCCTCATGGGAACAGTCCAGCCCGAACTGCCAAGCCAGGTCCTCCCTGGACTGGAAACAAGCATCCTAGGACCGGTTTCGGGGTTTCACCCCTCTTCAGCCAGGATAGCTTGATTCCAGTGGCATGGAGAGCACAGGACTCACACCTGAGCTTACCCGTCCCACTCGGGGTGACAAATGCAAAAACAACAATTGATGGACAGAATGCAGAACAATGTCATACATTCACCCCAGTACAGAGATCTGGGCCTAAATCCATTGTTTTTTTGCTCACCATGCCATTCCAGTTTGAACCCAGCCATATGCAAATCAGTCTGTCTTGACCCTGTGCCTCATGGGAACAGTCCAGCCCGAACTGCCAAGCCAGGTCCTCCCTGGACTGGAAACAAGCATCCTAGGACCGGTTTCAGGGTTTCACCCCTCTTCAGCCAGGATAGCTTGATTCCAGTGGCATGGAGAGCGCGGGACTCACGTCTGAGCATACCGGCTGAAATGCCAGAAACCGGTCCTAGGAAGCTAGTTTCCAGTCCAGGGAAGGCATTGCTTGGCAGTTCGTGCTGGACTGTTCCCATGAGGCACAGGGTCAGACTGATTTGCATATTACCATGTCTGAACTGGGGTGGCAGAGTGGGCTAAAGAACGGTGATGGATCAAACCCAGATCTGTTGACTGGGTGTGAGTGTTTGATTGGTTCTGATGCTCCGTCCATCACCACCCCCTTTTGAACCGCTTTGTTCACCATAAGTTGGCAGGGTATGCTCAGACGTGAGTCCCTTGCTCACTTTGTCACTGGATTCAAGCAAGCCTGACTGAAGACGGCTGAAATGCCAGAAACCGGTCCTAGGAAGCTTGTTTCCGGTCCAGGGAAGGCATGGCTTGGCAGTTCGTGCTGGACTGTTCCCATGAGGCACAGGGTCAGACTGATTTGCATTAGGCCATGTCTGAACTGGGGTGGCAGAGTGGGCTAAAGAACGGTGATGGATCAAACCCAGATCTGTTGACTGGGTGTGAGTGTTTGATTGGTTTTGATGCTCCGTCCATCACTACCCCCTTTTGTACCGCTTTAGTCTAGAATACATCACGAGGCTTTTCAATGTAACCAATCTTGATCACAAAGTAAACTTTCCACAAATAAATAACAAAAGGGATCTTTTGGAGATATTGAAATTGATGTTCTTTTTCTGCTGTGCAGTCTATCTAATGAAGGAAAACAAAACGCCAATGAGTAGTAACTTAGCTCACCAAACAATAGTCATTTCATGAACAAACCACCAGTTTTAGAAAGCAGCGTACCACAATTCCCTTTTGGTTGACAATCCAAATACATTTAAGTGTATGCAGGGGTGTTGCCAAATAAGGTGTCTGACTGCTGCCCAACCTATCCACCATGCCCTGTCGACATGTCACTCCGTAAGACTCTGCAGAGATGCTTATGCCACACTTTTCCACAGACAATCAATGCAACAGAGATAAAAATATACAAATTGTGCACTAAATGCCAGAACAGCACAGTCCATCAGCCAAGGAAAGTTTTATAGGTTAAGATTAGAGATCACAATGTTCTATCACAGAGGGGTTTGGTCTGACAAGCAGTCCTACGCTTTCAAGCACAGCGTTGTGTATCAGTGCGCCAAAGCCAAACGCAGGCCATGAGTCACACTACTGACAGTGCAATGTAGAATCAGGTCACGCACAATTACAGTATAGATGACGCAAGGCCTGTCATTTCTTGGGAAATCAATTTTGGATAGCTGCCCAGTACTCCTGCAGCAGAGGCAGATGTGTGAGACAACAACAGAGCAACAGCAGATGTCAGGACATCAATAACCGCAGAAGGAAAGTATTAAAAAAAAAAAATCCTGAATGATATGTGTGAGTGTAGGCTTGTGAATTTATTTCAGTTTAAGTGCTGTGGTAACTGTTGCCATATTGTGGATATTCATGACAACATGGTGACCACCCCTTTGGACAGCCATGACATGATGGTGCAATTTGGTGATGGCCGAAGCATATTGGGGTAATTCTAAACCTATTGCGGACAGCAATAGCAAGATGATTCCCTCATCTGGCATGACAATCTTGCATTAGTAATTGTAATTCTTGGCACAATATTGGGATCTATGGCACGATGGCATACACTCCCGATTTACAGGTGGCCAGGGCAGAACAATGGTCATTCACTGCATACTGGGCAAATACATGGCACGATGGTGCCCACTCCTGGTATGGTAAGGACCCTGGTATAATGGTGGAAATTCAGGCTATTGTGGACATTCATTGCATGTTGGTTACCCATTCTTGGTACAATAGCAATAGCAAGTACTATAATTCTAGTGATACGGTTGTCATCCATGGCAAAATATGGTGCTAGAGAGGCTCGCACAATGTATCCCTACATGGCAATAGTACACAAGATCATTGGATGTAAGTGACATTACTGTTGGCATTTGCTCACCAAGCATGCATTTACTGAAAATAAAAAGCTGATATAACAGTGCATTTTTTAAAATAAAACAATACGTTTTAAATGTTGATGGTTGAGTTTACTTTCTCCCGAATGAAAAAACTACATTCAATAGCAAAACGAGTGCGTCATCAACTAGCAAATTAATGTTTGTAGACAGAATGACTGTTTCAGATATATATTTAAAAAGGTGACGTTTGACAGGTAATTACTACTGTTATCCGAGAGTATATTTTGTAAAACTGGAGTTACCAGTCTATTGTGCGAAACTTTAAGGTCTCTGTAACAAGAGTAACAGCACCGCTGAATGAGCCTCTAAAACTGGTCTAACTCTGCTGTGTACTGCTTGTGGTTACAATATTTATGTTTTCCCCCCCATTCTGAAGATTCCCATCCGTGCCATGTACTCAACAGCATCCTTGGCAGGGTGGAAAAATTAAAGAAGCGAAGCAGATAAACGCATAGATAAAAGCTATGAAAAATAATATGTTTTGTGAAAGTGTATTTTCTGAACAATCTTTACCACCTACAGCTTTTTAGATATGTTTAGAAACATTTTGGCCACGGTTTTCTCAAACAGTTCTTGGGCCAGAAGAGCCTTAAACACACATAGAAAGGGTAAACACGTCGTTAAAACAATAGACTTTCACGAGTGCCCCTTCTTAACCTATGGCTTTTTTGAACGCTCACAAGCCATACTGACTGTATTGACAGTTCACACTTCACGTGGGAGGCCTTTGTACAACAAGTGGCTTTATGATGCTGTATCCTAGATGTTATATGTGGTGCCACGAGTGCACAGAGCACTCCAGATGTGGTATGAATTCATAAAGAACTTTAAAGATACACTTCAATACAAACAACTTCAGAATCGTTTACATGTAATTTTTTTATTTTTATTTTATTGATTTTAAATCAATATGGACAGACAAATATGAAAAACATTACAGGATTCTGTCTTCAAACCCGCAACTTCCCCCCTACCCAGAGCCCTCCCCCCAGGCAGACCAAAAAACAAAATTACAAGACATGTCGGACCACTAGTCATCCATCTATACCACCTAATGCCAAGATCCAGATCCAGATCCAGATCCATAAAAAAAAAAAAAAAAAACTTTTGTTCCCTCCGAGTAGGCCAGAGGCAAGCACAATGTCCCGCTCCAGGCCCAGCCAGAATCCATGAGTGACCGCTGAGTAGTCAAACCTCTCCATACCTCCCACGAGCTGAAGAGTCATTGGAGCCTAAAAAACAAACGGCCCCAGTGCAAGAAAAAGCTTACAGCAGATCTGGGTGAGACATCAGATAGTCTGTCAAGGACGCGAGGACTCAGGTAGTTCCTCCTCATAAATCTGTAGTTGGTTCCTACAATACACCAAATCGTGGAGCCACTTCTTTATAGTAGGCGACGCTGTCGCACCCCAGCACTGTGCCACCACCCTTTTAGCAAGAAGAGTGGATACTGCAACAATTCGTCTATTGCAGAGCTTAAGGCGCTTAACATAGCCTAGCAAGCAGACCTCAGGAGAGCAACACACAGGTTCCAGCACCACTTCCGAAAGAATAGCCACCACCACAACCCAGAACGCATACACTCTCGCACATTCCCAGGCAACATGAATAAAGTCTGCATCCGCCACCCCACACCGCACACAATTAGCAGTATCTCGGAGACCATATCTGTATAATTGAAGGGGGGAGTAATATACCTGATGAAGAAACTTAAAGTGGATAATATGGAGATAACAATTAGCAGTGAGGCGGCCTGTAAGTTGACAACACGTTTTCCATATCTCCGGTGAAAGAGGATCTCCCAGCACCAACCGCCAACGCACATAGGAGGGATGCTCGTCCAGATCGCGTTCACGCAAGGAGGTATTATAGAGCCGTGTAATTCGCTTTTTTCGGCTCTCCCCAGTCAGCAGCACCTGCAATGCCCGCAGAGCAGTGGGCTCAGCAGGGTAATCCGGATACGCCGCACGAACCGCCTGACGGACCCGGACGTATGTGAAAGTGAACATAAAATCACGCTCTGTACCGTTCTGCACCTCTGATAGTGTTTTAAAGCGTCCCCCCGCATATAAATCACCCAAGCGAGTAACGCCAGCAGCAGCCAATGCCCGTACGGCAGGCAACTCCCTTGCCGCAGAGATCTCAGGGTGCGATGCAAGAGGTAGAGATGGCGCATGCATATAGGGAAGCCGCGCCCTCGCAGCAAGCATGCGCCAAGCCCATGCCGTACACTGCGTGTGGTTAATCTCGGACTGTGGACTGCCCGACCCACCCGAAAGGGTCACCTCCTGCAGCGATCCAGGAAGCACCGCGTCTGCATCAATAGCCACTTGGGGCTGATACCTTAGCGGGAAGTACCAATAGTGCGCCAACTGCGCTTGGGCACATAGATAATGGAGGCGAAAAACAGGTGCCTCGAAGCCTCCCCGATCAAAAGGCTGTACCAGTGTGTCCCATTTACACCTGGGCTTCTTACCGCCCCAGACAAAAGTTAACAATGTAGACTGAAGGGTGTGGAATTACGCGATGTTCAATTTTATAGGAATATTGACGAAAAAATACAGCATCCTGGGCAGAAACACCATCTTGACAACCGCAATCCTATCAGCCAGGGAGAGGGGCAAATGTGCCCATCTCGTGGCCAATTCCGAAATACGGGTGATCGTGCAGCCGTAATTTTCAGTGGCAACCATATCCGGGTCCCTATGTACCCAGACTCCCAGGTATTTCACGGGATCCGATGTCCACATCAATGGAAAGTTCAGCTCTATTTCCGCAGTGCCGGCAGTTAGCGGAAACACCACAGATTTGGACCAGTTTATCCTTAGGCCAGAGAAGCGCTCAAACTGTACGTACTCCCGAAGCAGCGCAGATAAATGGACCGCCGGTTCACGAACATATAGTAGCATGTCACCCGCATATAGGGAGACTATCAGTGGCCGTTGTCGGAACCGAAGGGCAGCTGCAGCGTGCTTCTGACGCAACTTACAGGCAAGGGGTTCCAGTGCTAGAGCGAAAAGCATAGGTGACAACGGGCACCCCTGCCGTGTACCTCTCCTGATGGGAAATAAGGATGACACCCACCCGTTAACCCGCACTCGGGTGACAGGGTCACTGTACAATACTCGCAACCACTGCAAAAAGAAAGGGGGAAATCCCATTCTACTCAGAACAGTAAACATAAACGGCCACTGCACAGAGTCAAAGGCCTTAGCTGCGTCCAGCTCAAAATAATGCAGAGAAGAGCGTGCGCAGATTACGCGTAGTGGAGCGCTCCATGACGAACCC
Source organism: Triturus cristatus (assembly GCF_964204655.1). Lineage (NCBI taxonomy): Eukaryota > Metazoa > Chordata > Amphibia > Caudata > Salamandridae > Triturus > Triturus cristatus. The sequence continues at coordinate 1,074,369,052 of NC_140591.1, read as the reverse complement.
AGACTGATCCGGCAAGACCAACAGTGGAACTAAAGGTTGGATTCTGAGAGCTATCATTTTTGCCAAGATCTTGGCGTCAATATTGATAATTTAAAGAGGTCGATACGACGTGCACTGATTGGCCGGCTTATCTGGCTTCAGCAGCGTGACCAGCAGAGCCTCCCGGAGCGAAGGCGGTAACGTCCCAGTCTCGTAGGCCTCAGCGTAGACTGCTAGAAGTCGAGGAGCGAGATCAGCTACTTAGGCCTTATAGAATTCGCTGGGGAGGCCGTCCGTGCCTGTAGCTTTGCAGGTCGGTAGAGCCATAATGGCCTCCTTAACGTCTTCCTCGGCAAACGGCTGCACCAAGTACTCTCGATGCCGAACGGACAGCCATCCAAGCGCTACATTATCAAGGTATTCATGTATCTCCTCCTCCGGTGGAGACTCCCCCGCGGAATACAGGCGAGTATAAAATTGCAAGACTACATCACAGAGGTCAGCGGACGAGTGCCGAGCCTCACCCGCTTCCGTCAGGAGTTCAGTTATGTTTCCCTAACTGCGCGGTTCAGACAGCCTCTGCGCCAATGATCTACCGGGGCGGCCACCCTCACCATAGTATCTTGCAGTGCAGCGCCGGGAGCGATGCAATAACTCTTGGTCCACCGTCTCATTATGGTCCGTGAACAGTTCCCGCAAAGCGGCAAGTTTAGCAGGGGTTGGATCAGCGTCATAATCATGCTCCAACTCGGAATTTACATGTAATTATGATTGTGCGATTGTACATGTTTAATTTAAAGAACTAATTTCAGGGAGGATGAGGGGGAATCTCACCATCCCCGAGGAAATTTCTTCTTCACAAACTCCAGTGGGGATGGGGGGGGGGGGGGGTACTTTTGTCCCTCACTCACACCTATCAGGCAGAAGCCCGCATACTAGTGCTTTACAGGTAGAGCCTAAAATGTGCTCTTGCAGCAGAATGCTCAAGAACCATCAAGTCTGCAGTCAGCAATGGCACACACACAGTACATTGCAAAGAGCAATAGGTCTACCTTTGGGGGCCTATGCCAATGGCTTTAACCACAATGCACAACATCCCTGATGCTGTGCAGCCTGGCTAAACAAAAACAAAATAATAAAATAAAATAAATAATAAGCCTATGCGGCTATCCGAATCATACTGGAGGAACATGCGCCAAGCACACATGCGCCAACAGATTGAGGAGTATGTTTTTTTCTTTTTATTTACTAATCAGAGTTGGATTGCAAATCAAAAAAAGAAAAGCAAAGTGTGGATTTGGGGAGGGGGGCAATAGATGGGGGAAGAAACAGGAAGGGCTTAATCACAGAGGGGTAGCGCAACAAGGGGCACAGGTGGCGGTAGCAACATGGAGGCTGGTGGAAGCAAACAGAAAAGACAAAGTGGAGCTGGGTGGGAGCACACAGATGAGAAAGCAATGCAGGGGTGGGGAGAAGCATGAGGGAGAGCAAAACGAGCGCAGCGGAGAGAAAAAAGTAAACAAGGGAGACAGCTGAAAAACACACTCTTGTAATGTGCTTAAACTAAAAGAAAAAAGTATCACCTGAAAAGGAAGCAATGGAAAGACTCAAGTAATTGTCACATGCTTCAGGGGAGGGACAAACAAGAAGGATAGCCTAAACATACCAATGAATACGAAGCAAGCAAATGAGAATGACAATGAAGCCCACCAATGGTAAGATTCTAAGCCTACTGTAAGCTGACAGCATATCTTGCAACAGATAGTACATGTGCTGTCCAGTAGGCAAGACATGAATACAGCTAGCAGCCACAAAACAGAAAGCCTAGCAGCTCTTCTAACAGCAGGGAGAAGGTGAGAATCTTGTATACTATGTTGTCACCAAAAGGCAAAGTTAATTGGAGAAAGATGTGTTTCCATATACTGCAAGTATATACCAGGCACACTACATGCATTAAATGGGTGTTATACTTAATTAACCTACAAATGCTAATGAATAACTTGTTTTCTAAACAGTTTCTATTAGTCGTGATTGTACTGTACTTCATACGAGTGTTACTATCATCCATTTAAACAATAAGCTTTTTAATCGACCTGAAAAAAAGGATGAAACGCCAGATCAACTATTAATGATCATACTGCAAGCTGTAGGCTGAACAAAAACTGCAATATAAGGCACCAGACCCCACAAAACCGTGTACTTCATACTACACAGAGTGAACCTCTAATAATCTTATTCTATACAGACCTATATATTTTATAAAGGGAAAAGTAAACTTATTTATTTCAAAAGTAAACAAAACACGAGATACAACTTAAGTTACTCATCACAACTGGATCCATGTAAGAAGCTGGATAGTAAAACACAACTAGCACTAACAAAGCAGACAGGTTTGCTTCTCAAGTGCATAATAGGCTCATCATGGAGAACACTCTCTTAGCCCCACATCGGAGTGCAGCGTCTCAGCTAAACAAAAATAGCTGCATGCCAAGCTGAGCTAAGGCTGCGAGGTTGCTGCTCAGCACACACCAGCTTTAAGGGCATGGAAGTGGAAGGGGCAGGTAACAGACAGCAACGCAGAAACGTGCATGCGGAATTCAGCACATTAACAAATGAACTCTCTTTGAGTAATCAATAGAGAGAGGATGTGGAGTCACATACAGAGCTGTCGACTTCGGAACTGGGGAACACAGTTCAAGTCACGGAGCCGGCTCTCTGGTGTCTACTATAAAAAAAAGTGCACAATGGCGATTTGAAACAAAATACAGAATTCAACAAAAGTACAAAAACCTAAATACCGATCCAGCAATGGATGAACTCCCTTAGAATGAAGTGTACAAGAACAGGTGAACATACGATTGGGTGAAAGCTACAGGAAGAAAAGCCCACATAAATGAACAAGCATGGCAAATAAAGAGGCCGCAAACCTTTCATCAAGTTGGCACGATGTAACGGAACACAAACACTTAACATGGGCAAAGAAAGGCCCAAAAAATAAGAGTGCTCTCAAAGTATCCTAAATAACATGAGGAGTAGGAGCACATGTAATGCACAATCCTCATGGGAGGTTACAAAAGTCCAAAAAGAGGGATTAGTAAGCATATTCACATACAAAAGCAGTCATTTACAAAGGACAGTAAGAGGAACCAATAGAAAAGATGGCCAGTGCTTGAAGCCCATATTCTAGATACAGCATGTCTCAGAGAGACGGCACGCATGTGCTGCCCAGGCGAAACCTAAAAACGGGGTGGAAAAAAGAGAGCCAATACGTCTGAACTTTACTCACTTGTGTGTATGTTCACCTGTTTACCTGTTTATAGGGCCAGCCACCCCTCCCCCCCCGCCCTGCTCAAGCTATTGGTGAGGGGTCTAAATATAAATGTCATTGGTATTGCTTACAGTCCACTTAACTAAGGTTCAGTGTAACAAACAAAACCATTGATAAGTTACATTTAAAACAAAGTGGACAGGTAGAATTATCCTTCGCGTTTAATCAAGTGGTGCGCGAGAGACCAGTCAATATTTGCTAATGTTACCAATGTTAATATGTTACCAGTGACAGGGAATGTTTAGCGATTGGTAGCTCATGTTTTTTGTAAAACCATATAACTTCCCGAGGACAAAAAACTTTTTGGGGAACAGCTGGAGAAAAAATATAATTTTCAAATTATACCTTCAGGACTACAGGAATCAAGGTGTGCTAGTATCCCCAACTGTCGTGATGAGCATTAAAAGGACAAGCTTGTTCCTTTCACTGGATGGCCTTTTTTAAAGTTGCCTTTACCTTATATGGATGGAAGAGTAAACCTAGGGATTAAAACGCTGTTACAAGTTGCCAAAGAAACAATCTCTCAAACTGTACTGACAGGTGGATGACAAAAAAAAAAAACTAGTATACCATTTCAAGTACTGCACAAATATGACTTGGAACGGAAATTTTACTCCATGCAAATTTCACTGGTAATAATGGACTAAATATGCAAAAGGAAAAAAATCAAGTTTCTAAGTTTTGCATCTCAAAACCAGGTAAAGCATGTGATAATACCAAAATTGTGTTATGCCTCTTTCTGACATGATGATCTAGAAACTAAGAAGTAAAAGCACCCAAGAAAAACTGCAAATTGAGGCGTATCTATTTCCACTAAGCGATTTTACACTCTTGTTGTGTGCCGAACGCGAATTGGGGCTTATTTGGACGGTGGGCTTATCCGACAACAAATTGTGCTTGCCGCTGTTGATTAAACAAAACAACAACAAAAAACACTCCTGAGTACAAGAGGCAGATTTTTTTATGTTTTTTACTTTTTAAGTTTTCAACGTACTAACAACCCAAAGGCCTCTTCAAAGGATGCCTAATAGGGTAGCTCTCCATTTGCCATATGTGACATAGACAGTGAACGAACAGATGGCCTAATTTAGAGTTGGGTGGCAAAGGAAAATCATATGAAATGCAAAGGGAGTACAAAAGTCAGATGAGAAATGTGCAGCACAATTTCCTCAAGTGTATTATGTATGGGGTGAAGAACTCTGCTTGTGAGTTAGCCTTAAGAATTAACACTTCCTACAGAAACTGAAACGTTTCTGTTATCACCCAAATTCCTGTTACTAGCGAAGTCGTTTCAGTTGTTTGCTGAATCAATAACGGCCTGATTGGGTGTTCCACAGAATCTCGGATTAATAAACTTGCATTGTAAGTTTGTAAAACTTTGTTAATTAAGTTGAAAGTGTTTCTATAATGGAGAAGCAACTGGCAAAAGCAATTTAGAAGAAGGTAAGTTTAGATTTTCTTTCCAGCAGCGAGGTTGTTAGCACCAGTGCAGATGGAGATGTTTAGATGAAGAATGTTGTACACCCAGTGTCCACTGAAAGAGACGCTTCTACCACCTTTAGAAATGGCTAGTTCTGGAGCTGGTTTTGGATGGACGAACATAGATCTTTTAAACAAGGGTTTACTACTGATAGGTGTTAACTATGGAAAGGACTGTGAGAATTAATCCTCTAAAGTCAACATTACAAAAAGAGCCACCAGTAGCTTTTACTACTTTCACCTGACACCATACTGAATCTTCTCTTCAACTGAACTATTCCCCTTCAAGATCTCACTTCAATTGCTCACAAGAGAAGTGTGCTTCTTCTATAAAAATACATGGTCTCTGCCACAAAACAATTTGTCACATTGAGCATGTCTATCTAGAAAATCAATATCAAATTCTTCATAATACAACGTCTTCCAATATAAAATCAACGGTTTAAACACCAGAAATTGCCACAAAACTTCTCAGGAAAATGTCTTGCGTCTTCCTAAGGACCGGGCAACTATTTATGAAAGCCTGCTTTTATGCATTACACTCAAATCACTCCTTTCAGAAGTCCAGTAATAACTAGGAACTTGCCATTTTATCTCATATATTGTTCCCCACTCTTCCTTTTGTCCTCGAAAGCCCTATAATCTCTTTCCTCACCAAGTGAACAGTGCATTCCCTATTGTACAAACAACTCTGTATGGTACGTTTTGCTGCTAATGTACCTAGGCTGTGGCTGTTTATTGCAAAGGAACAAACGGAACGTATTTCAAAGAACTATTCATGAGAATGAAAGGGAAGAGTGGAAGGCATCCTTCGGTTGTAAACACAAAGGGGCCCAACCATGTGGTCCATTTGTACTTGGTATGGAAGTGCGTAGAGTGGAATTGCACATAAGGGATACATTATGCTGCGCAAGTAAAGAGATGGATGCAGCTCCAGAGCCGAGGGGATAAATGCTGAGCAGTAGGAGGATTTATTATTTTTATTGGGAATTAACATGTCAAATCATATCAATTTAAACTTTGTCCATCTTGATAAGCGTAAGGATGAAATGCATTAAATCGGTTATTTTACGAGTGCATGTACAGCCCGGCATCCTTTGCTGATTAACACAATCATCTCCCAGCATCCGCTCTTCTGACCACCAACAACTTGTAGGTTACAGCTTGTGCGACCAATTTGCTATTGTGTTGTATGTTAGTTTTTAGGTCTCGCCTGAACCAGCGCTTTAGCGCTGCTCTGGCGAGAGCTTTAGTAAGCGGGATTTGGAAGTGCAGACTAGTGCTTTTCAGGCCTCCAAATACAGTGCATGTGCGCCGGGCGCGCGCACCATTTGTCAGCCTGCCTGATCACTTTTGCGGCCGCTTTGATGTTCTCAGTGAGCCGCGCGGCCACTGAGAACATCAAAGCGGCCGCAAAAGTGATCACCATTTGCCACCCGCTCCCTTATCCCACTTCCTGCTTGTTATTTTATACTTGCCTTGTTCCTCCGTTGTCCCTTTGTAGCCCTTTTCGTTTGTTTTATTTCTTTCTGCAGTCTGGCTCTCTTATCTTTTAGAAGGCCAGGAACTTCACCGAAGGGTAACGTAAAGTTCACTAAAAACTTAACCCAAACACGTCCACAAATTTCTTCACCGTAAATGCATTTTCCAAGGAGCATGTTACGGTTTTTAAAGTCCTGCTAATAATTTCGTCCTCTTTGTGCAGCTGGTCAGTCTCAAGCACCTCCGTTGCTCCCTCAGACTAACCATTGTTTCCCCCACCGTCTCCTTTGTTGCTCTCCAACACCTAGTGGCGCTGCTTTTCCCCTTTCCTCCACGTGCAACTGCTCCCCTTCCTCCTCGCACTGCTGCTAGCCCTCCTCATCGCACTGCCCCCACTTCTCTTCTCCCTCGTCAACACACTACTGACCTTCTCGTTTATTCACATTTCATTTATTTTCAAAAACTTCTCCAACCTCCCATAACTGCCCTTCATCAGCTTTCCTTCTTCCTTTCCTGATTGTTCTTTTTTCTGCACCGTCGTAAGACCCTGTCCCTTCCCCCCCTCCCCGACATTCAGCGCCCCTCCTTTTTTCTTTTTTTTGCAGATTTTATATTGCGCGAACTTGACCTGAATCCAATCAGGTATCAGAGCGCTTTACATAGCACCAGTTATGATTTTGACTTCTCGACTCGCTGAAAAGCGTTCTACTCCAGGAGACATTACTGTGATGTTTCCTTCCACCACCATTTATTGTACTGTTTGTGTTGGACCTCACAGCACTCTCTATTCAAACTTGTGATCCAAACTTGTGATCCAATAACTACTTTGGCACTTTATTAAAAAGTTTAAAAAATAAGTACCAGCAGCCTGAAGGCACCGCGGCTCCATCTGAGGGTGCTAAATGAACATAGCATGACAATATATTCACTCATCACATAGGAATATTACCCACCAACCCCACACACCTCTCTTTAGCTTATAACATAGGACAGTGAGGCAGGCTATCGCTACTGGGATATACTTGCATTACGTGAGTCTATACAAGGAGTACAACCGCGTTGGGGAATAATAACACTTGCAATGCAATCAGATAGGTAAATTTTTTAATGAAGCAGGACTTTGGGGATCGCCATGCTATAAACAAGTGGTTGGCGCTGTGAAACTAGAGACATGTAGTGCCTTAGTTGGTACAGAGTCTGTTGGTGTTAAGAGCCTATTAAAATTTGAGCTATTGGTGTTGCATTATTTAGCACTGCCAATAGCTCAAACGTTAATAATGCGAGACCTATTGCATTGCAAATGCTTGTTATGTGTTAGTCTGTGCTCTGTTATATATGTACGTATTCTTCACGAGGCTGAACTTGTACTTCAATATCTTACGTAACCGTCTTACATATCAACCCCCTATGCATTCATTTTGTGTATTATAGCCAGTTACAATTTGCCAATGTTATCCTGCAAATAATCTTTTATTATCGAGTCCGTGACTATTTGACATCCGATTGTGTTCTCACACCTTCCTGTACAGCGAGAGAAAACATTCTTGTGCAGAATCTGTGCTATATATAAGACAAATAAAAACGCGACTAGTTGTATCACCTTAATAAGACAGCACGTTTTTCGGATAAATACAGACTGAAGTAGAGCATGGAGTTATCCGCACGACGTTTATTACAAATGTGAGCTCTGTGGTGTTGACATTTTGTGATCGACCAACACTGGGCGAGTTCTAGGTTTGCTGTTGCTTCAAACAGGTGAGGAAGTGTGCCAAAATAAACATCTGTAAGCAGAGAGAGACCTTTCTTTGCATTCATTCATCTACCTACATGGGAGACAACGAGTGCATCAACAGGCACCTCCGCGACTTCAAAGAAGGCCCTTTAATATCATTCATAGAAGCAGCTGTCAAATTAAAGACAACACTGGCTCTCCTGCAAACTTGGCCAGAGCAAACAAAGCCCCAAAAACCGTTTTCTGCACAAATCCGTGCACATCATCAAAACAAAGGTTCCTTCACATCTTCCGAACAATACTCCCGGCACCGCAGTCAAACAATACCCAGTGCACATCATCCAACAGTGCACATCATCCAACAATGCACATCGCGCAGCCCCTGCTCTGCGACTCCTTTGTGTGCCATCAGCACCACACAGCCAGAGGAGACGACAGAGGGAGCGAGTCTACGGGTGATGGAAACATGGCACCCCTACAAGCATGGCTAGAGGCAGACAGCTAGTTGGCCATTTCGGGTACCTCAGTCTCAGCATAAGGGTGGGCTGGTAGAGGTTGACTTTCTTTAATTTCTAGGATGCACAGTGCCCTGCCTTCTCCCAGTAACGGTTCCTGCTGGGGGATGCTCTGGGCAGCAGCCGATGCTGAAGGTTTTGCTCTGGGAAGATAGTATGCTGAACCTCGAAGAGGCAGGATCTCTAGGCCTGCGGATCCTAGAAAGCAATCGCGGTCACTCAACGCCCGGAGCACAGAGCCTGGGGGAGGAGATCTCGGCTTGACATTTACAAAAAGAAAACTCCACCCCGTGAAAGCAACTGCCCTTACAACCGGACTACGGAATACTCCATTACCTCTCCCGGTGGCTGCCAGCGCGGCGCGGGGTGCCCGGGCACCGTCTCCCCTCTCCAGATTCAGGTCCCTCCGCCGCCTATCCCGGCCGGATGCGGAGCTACGTCCAAGCCCTCCCTTGGCACCGCCTACCGCTCGCGTCACGCCCCCTGCGCTCCGGAAGCGTACCCCCTCCTTGCTGCGCGCGACTGCGTGCACTCCCTCCCCCCCCCCCCCCCAACTCCCTGTGTTTCTTCTATCATGTGGGCATTAGCTCGCTCCGCCAGAAAGTTTAGTGACGAGGCTGCGTGACGTTATTCTTTAAATCCCCGCGGGAGATTCACCACATCCACAGGCCTAGACTGTATTCACTGATCTTCACCGTAGCTCCGTCTGTTTTCAGTCGAAGCCACTTGTCTGTTCGCATGCGAGGCCAGCTCACGCATGCGCAATGACTGCGATGATGCTCCCAGATTCGGTCTTCTGAAAAGAGAACATATCCCGTTGACACCTGTCGTCTTTCCTGAACTATTTGTCCACATCTACTTTATATCATGTTTTAAAAAATCTTTTCTATGATAGCAGCCTTAAGCGAGCTGCATTTTTATTTTACATGGTTCAAGTTAACAGGCAATCTTATGTTGTTATGGTCAGTGCTTTAAATGGAAAAAAATGAGCGAGGTACTCACCAAAAATTAGCAGTGGACTGGGGGTGGAGTTTGAGGCGGGGCAAGGGGCAGGGCTATATTTTGTACCTTTCTAAGCTTTGTATGAAAAAAAATGCATGCATTGTAAGAATGTCTAACCATTTAAATAGTACTTACCAATAAGTCCTTAATATTAACCAAAGTAGCCTTTTTTTTAGCAACCTATTTGAAGAAAAACAACACCAAGTTTCCTAACTTTTGCCTTGTAGTTTTATGCATATTTTTGATGCAGGATCATGAATAAAAAATTAGCTAGCATTCGCGCCAAGAATTTTCAATTCTATTAAGGACACAGAGGCGAGGATTATGCTTCTCTTTCTATTTATTGCTACTCACAGCAGCCAATGAAAACTTTTCTTATGCAAAAACAAACTACATTTCCCATGATGCATGTACCATATCACTTCCTTTAGAGCCCCATAAGAGCCAGTAACACCGGAACCAGTCCTCTTTCTTTGCTCCGAACAATGAGTCCAATAATTATATAAAGTTCAACAACAGCTTCCAACGTGGAAGAAACCAGACCAGCTGGGAAGAACGTCAACGTCAAAAAGGATTAATCCATCTTCTTTTCGGATCCTGAAAAAACAGAGATAAACAACCCGTAACTTCTGTATAATCAGAGTATATATATGCAAACGGGTGGGCAACAATTACAATACTGTAATTTAACCGGGTGGGATAATCCTCGCCTCCGTGTCCTTAATAGAATTGAAAATTCTTGGCGCGAATGCTAGCTAATTTTTTATTCTATTACAGGACAGGAGGCTTTGTATTATGCTAGTTTAACACTTATTAAAAACAACAGAGGATATGTCACCCACCGGTTTATAATAAAACTGTTTAAACGTTGACTCAGACGACCAGTCTGCAGAATGCATGATATCCTGTACAGTAGAACCCAACATGAAGGTCTTAAAGGCCATAGCGCCTCGAACAGAATGTGCACCAAAGACCTGAGTATCCACACCTGCTTCTTGCATAACATTTTTGAGCCATCTGGCTATAGTAGCTGCAGTCACAGGTTTGTACGGTTTCTGCAGAAAAATCAACAATTGTACCACACCATCAGGCCTGGTAGGCCTGGTACATTCTTCATAAGCCTTGAGGCAGTGGACCACACAAAGTTAAGCATTATCGGTAAAAGCATGATAATCCACACTGCGTGACATGGTTTTAGTTCTAGACGTAATAGAAAACGAAACTCCCTCCGGAGTAAATACTCTACCTGTAATATCCAGAGCTTTCACATCCGAAGAACGTCTACAAGCCGCTAGGCAGAGCAAAATGGCCAGTTTGGCCGACAATTGTTTCCTGGACAACCTGTCGTTGTCAGGCCACCTATTAAATAGTGACAGAAACCAGCGAGACATCCCACAAAGAAGAGTACTTTGGTTTGGGTGGATTAGCTACTCTTATACCTTTTAGCAGTTTACATATTAAAGGATGCATTCCGACAGGTTTGCCCTCGATCTGAGAATGGCCCGCCGATATGGCGGAACGGAAGTTGTTAACAGAGCGATATGCTAGACCTTCCGACGCTTTTTCAGACAGGAAATTTACAATACAGGGTAATCCTGCCCCCACGGGATCCCCATGCTGTCCCATGCACCAACGAACCCAGCATCTCCAGGCTGAAGAATATCGCTTCCTGGTAGAGGGGGCCCACGCCTGATTGATAAAGCCTGAAGCCTGTTCCGAAAATCCTGGCATCTGCCAACGCTGCCTGAAAGTCTCCAGGCCATCAGGGACAGGTGCCCCGAGAGGACCATCGGATGTCTCTCCCCCTGAGGGCCCTGGAGCAACGTCAAGGACCATGGAATCCTCCTGGGGAAGTCGCAACTCGCCTCCAGCAACAACGGGAACCAAGGCTGCGACTTCCACAAGGGAGTCACTAATATGACTTCTGCTTTCTGTCGCATCACTTGAGTGAACACGCGAGGAATGAGAATGAAGGGTGGAAACGCGTAATTCAACTTCTGAGTCCACTCTTGCGTCAAGGCATCCGTCGCCAGCGCCAATGGGTCCGGTCTCCAGCTGAAAAACTTCGTCATTTGACGGTTCAGCCTGGAGGCAAACAGGTCGATCTCGCAAACTCCCCATATCTCCTGCAACCACCGAACCACCCGTGGGAGAAGTTGCCAGTCGCTGTAGTCCCTGAGGTGGCGAGAATTCCAATCCGCCACCACATTGGACAGACCCGGAATATATTCCGCTATGACTGAAACCTGGTGACTCAGGCAATAATGCCAAAAGGCCTTTGCTATCTCCACTAACATTGAGGACCTCGTGCCCCCCAGTTTGTTGATGTACCGTACCGCCGATATATTGTCCATCCGAAGAAGGATGCAACATGAGACCTGCTTGGGAGATAACGTCCGGATCGCAAATGATCCTGCGAGGAGCTCTAGACAATTTATGTGAAGATTTAACTCTTCTAGGGACCAACGGCCCCCTGTAGAAATATTTCCGCAGCGCGCTCCCCAACCCCAACGGCTGGCGTCGGATTCTATGACCACCTCTGATAGAGAGCCGAAAATTGCTCTGCCGTTCCACGCCTCGACGTGGGCCAACCACCATTGCATTTCCTCCCTCACTTCCTGGGAAAGAGGGACTACGTCCGTGTATGAAAGACCCTTCTGTAAGTGCTGGATTTTTAGTCGTTGAAGGGCCCTGTAATGTAGGGGCCCCGGAAATATCGCTTGAACAGAGGATGCAAGGAGTCCCACTATCCGAGCAATCCCCCTGAGCGAAACCATTTGTTTGGTCAGGAATGAGCGAAGCTCCTTCTTGATATCCCGAAGCTTGGAATTCGGAAGACTGAGTTGGGCTGTCTGAGCGTTTATGACGAACCCCAGAAAGTCTATCGTCTGCGTGGGATACAGAACCGACTTCGGTTCGTTGATCACGAACCCCAGATTCTGTAAAATACGAATGGTCATGCGCAAGTGGTGAACCGCCAACGCCTGAGATTGCGCCATGATGAGCATGTCGTCCAGGTAGACAATCATGCGAACCCCTTGTTCTCTGAGATAGGCTACGACCGGTTTCAGCACCTTGGTGAAACACAACGGTGCTGAGGAAAGTCCGAAAGGAAGGACCAAATATTCGTACCACCGGTTCCGCCATTGAAATTGAAGGAATCTGCGATGGGGACGCTATATGGGGACGGACAGGTAAGCGTCCTTCAGGTCTAGACGGACCAACCAGTCCCCCTGCTTCAATAAGTCTGCCAACAGATGGATGCCTTCCATCTTGAAGTGTTTGTAAGTCAGAAAGTGGTTGAAATCCTTCAAATTGAGTACCAACCTGTAACCACCGCCTTTCTTCTGCACCAGAAAAATATTGCTGCAGAAACCGCGAGGGCCCTCGCTGCATGGGGCTATCGCGCGTTTCTGCAGCAATCCTTCTATTTCGGAATCTATGAAATCGCACTCTAGTTGGGAAAAAGAAAGCTGTCTGGGCCGATGAACCTGACAGGGTGTCTGAAAGAACTCTAGGTGGAACCCCTGAACTGTCTGCAAAACCCAGGCGTCCTGTGATATGTGAACCCAATTGTGATAAAACTGCTGAATATGTCCCCGCAACGGAAGAAGAAATAAATCTGGAGCGCTCACTTAAAGACTCGGTGTTCTGGAATCCTCCCCGATAGGATCCCTTGTTAAAGCGCTGCTTGTTGAAGCGCTGCCTGGTGGGGTAGAAGGTGCCACCGCGGGTGGAGTCCCATTCTCCTCTACCGCGTCCGAAATCGCCTCTTTGAGGACCTTGGGAGAATTGACGGCCAAACGAGCGTCCCCGGCCTCGTCCGTCCCTGTTTAAAACCCCTGCTTGGAATACTCTTTTGATTCCAGCCTGAGCCTTGTCCAGGGTCATGAAGGTGCCAACGTATTTCGCCACATCTTTTACGAATCGGTCGCCGAATAGGTTGCCGTCCGCCAACGGGCCAGGCTCCGCCGCCGCTAACTCCGTAAGGTTAGAGTCCATGCGCATCAGAATGGACTTCCTGCGCTCCGTGGAGATTGCGCAGTTGGCATTCCCTAATAGACAGATAGCCTGCTGGGTCCAGCCCGCCAGCACATGGGAGTCAATAGCGGTCCCCGATTCCTGCGCCTCTAGAGCCATCTCCAATATCTACGCTAAGGGCCCGACTACGTCAAGGAGCTTATCCTGGCACCCTCGCCATGCGCGGTCTATACCCTTCTTGGGGTCCTTGGCAAACTTTTTAAGGAAAGTGAGCAAACTGGGATCAATTTCCGGTGTTTCTGCCACCTTATCCGTGAGGTCCGGTCGGGGACACTCAGACCGCAGTCTGTTGCGCACCTCCTTGTCAAAGCTCTTGCGCAAATTCCCATGTAAATACGCAGCCACCTCCGGAGCAGGCAACCAATCCGAGGATCTGGGGTGAACGATATCCGAGGGGTTGAATGTGAAAGGCGTAGGGGCCGGCTGAGAGGTCTCCACATTTTTTACTTTCTGAGACCTCTTCTTGGGAGGGGAGTCATCAGGGGTGTCCGAAGAAGCGGACCCAGGGTCCGAGTCAGTATCCTGAACCCTCTCTTTCTCCGTCACCGGACGCGGGAGTGACGCATAGGAATCAGAGTGTGGCCAGGACCTAGGCCGTGGCTCCTTTGCCGGCTCCTCAGTTGGGGTAGTGAAGCCTTGATGCTTCGCGAACCTCTCCAGTTGCCTAGTAATAGGCTTCAATGCAATCGCCAATGCCTGTTGCACAGTTCCCGGAACTGCCTTCTCGAGGGCCTTGTTGACTGACTCCTGCACGGAAGCGTCCAGGGCCTCAACAATATTATCTTCTATGGCAGGTGTCCCTACCTCCTCCTCATACAGGGTGTCATCCTCCTCATAGTGCACCCAATCTTCCATGGTGGAACCAAACTTGTAAACGTATTTGCTCATAAGGCAGCAGTAAAGAGGAGTATCCAAAGGGGGAGCCAACCCACAGCACAACAGCACCGGTACCTAGCTCCTCAGCAACAGCTGTATCCTAATTATTACAGCCCACAGGGCGTAGTGGAGCCAAAGAGCAAGAAAAAAGATCCAAGGAGGTGTGCTCCCTCCAGGCCCAGGTCGTTTTTGCAGCCAGCCAGGCGTCAGTAGTGCTCTCCTGTTAAAACGCTGCCTGAATGGCAAAAAACGAAAGCAAAACACCTAAAACCGGGCAGTTACGACGTGCGTAGCCCAAATCCTACCAAAATAGCCCGATTGGGCTACGCACGTGGAAACACAACCTAAACCGAAAGCAACAGGCTCCCGGTGTCATCGGCATACAAGGGAAGCCTCAGCGCCAATATTCTACGGAAATTACACCCGCCAAAGGCGGGACGGTACCGTGTGCCTTGCAGGAATGAATGCCAAGGAATAAGCGCTTACGCGCTGACCGGGGCACTGACGAGGCAGCTGAGCGCCGCGTCTACTTCTCGCCAGGAGAAACGTGCCTCCGCGCGAAGCAGCCTCAGATCGCCCGCTGCTACAAATGCCCCCAACACATCCCCGCTCTCTGCGGGGGTCACGGAGCGCCAAAGCGCGTCGCTCAGTCCGCCCAACCCCGAGGGGTTACATGAAATCGCGGCGTTCACGCACCATCTACCGCTTGCACAATAAAAGCTTTCACCGTGAATTCCAATCACAAATCACCAATAATCACAATCAATACCAATAAAACGGAGCTCCCAACCTAACTGTCTGCGTGAGCAGCAAAGAAAGAGGACTGGTTCCGGTGTTACTGGCTCTTATGGGGCTCTGCAGGAAGTGATGTGGTACATGCATCATGGGAAATGTAGTTTGTTTTTGCATAAGAAAAGTTTTCATTGGCTGCTGTGAGTAGCAATAAATAGAAAGAGAAGTATAATACGAAGCCTGTAATAGAATCACTAAACTATATGACAAATATATTCACTTGTGACCTGCAGGCAACACAATGATCTCTGCAGCAAAAACAGCAACAAAGCTCTCTATATAAAAAACAAATCTGTGATCTGCATGTCTCATGCTGTGTGTTACAGCAGGCACATTGATCCTCTATGCAATTTGATGTTCAGTCAAACCTTTGATTAGAAGAATGCACACAGATATTTCCAGCAAGTGCATTAACCACCAGAGTTATTAAAGTGCCATTGTACCCTGGAATATACTGGATACCAAAGGTCTCTGTACCAAGTAATATTTTGAAATGCAGCATGTTGTGAGGAGTTAGGTAAGGCAGACTACATTTATTATCACATTTGTCTTGTTGTCAAATTCTTTGGGGCAGAGTTTAAAAAAAATAAAATAATTACGTTCAGACTTTTCTCTTCGCGATTGCACCCACTTTCTGCTGCAAACCCTAGAGTTGGCCTCATGAGTAGCTTTTTTTAAAGGTACACTTGCCTAGAGGTGTGTGAGACACTTACAGGTCAAGCCAGGCTTGAGCCAGATGCTGGGCTTTGGATCAACTCAAGGTTCTCTTTTCGTGTCTCAAGGTAATCCAAAGCTTCTGCCAGATAGTGAGTATTAGTCATGAGCTGTCTACCGGTAATAAAACCGTTTTGGTCTTTATGAATCAGATCAGAAGAGATTCGGTTAAATCGAATAGCCAATAATTTAGTGACGATCTTGTAATCCGAATTTAAAAGAGTAATGGGACGATATGAGTTAGGATCGGTGGCATCTTTCCCCTTCTTCAAAAAGCTGACCACAGTGCCCTCGCGGAAAGAGTCAGGAATTGAGGCTCCAGACAACATGGAGTTAAGCAAAAGTTAAGCAAAAGTAGAAACAAATTAGAAAAAGAGGGAAAAAAAACCTTGTAAAACTCTGCGGGTAGTCCATCCGGACCAGCGGCTTTCCCTGATGGAAGATCTTTTACCACCGCCTCTATCTCTTCCAGAGAAAATCCATCTGCCATGGTTAATTCTTCGGAATGGGAAAGAGAAGGGATCTCAGCCTGCCGTAAAAAGGAGTTTAATTTAGACTGATTGATTTTAAGCTGATGAGAATATATATTTTGGTAATGACGATGCATTATCGCACCAATTTTATCTGGATCGATTGTAGATTGATGCGAAACCGGGCATTTTAACTCCCGAATTAAATTGGATGCTGCTTGTTCCTTGGCCTGCCAGGCCAAGAATCTCCCAGTAAAATTACTTTCTTCATATATTTTTTGATATTGAGTACGAAAAAAAGCCTCGCCCTGCTCATATAAAAAAGTGGTGTATTTTTGTTTAGCTTCATTTAATTGTTCTTTAACCGATCGTGAGGGATTTTGTTGTCTTAGAACGCTAAGTGTATGTATACGCGATTCCAGTAGTTTGATTTGAGCCCTGGATACAATTGAAATGGCCGCATCTTTCCCTATGATGATTCCGCGAATAAAGGCCTTTAGGGCGTCCCAGATAATACTTATAGGGGCAGTGCCCATATTGAGAGTTATAAAGTCTTTAATCTTATTTTTTAATTCAGAGACCCATTTATCGTCATTAAGATGAGCTCTATTGAGGACCCACCTTTTGGGGGATCTTCTAATATCCCCAAAAATGAACTCCCTAATAAGCAAAGCATGGTCTGAGAATACGTTGAACACCGTATTGCAAAAACCGAGCTTAAGATTACGTGAAGCTATGAAAAAATCAATACGGGATGAGGATTTGAATCTACCCGACCAGCAGGTATAATCTCTTTTAGAGGGATTATCAGCCCGCCAATGATCCGAAAGTTCGAATAGTTTGATATAATGTGAAATGGTTTGAAAGACTTTCGGTTTAAGTTGTTTGGATGATTGAGATGATGTATCCAAATGCGGGTCCATTAACACATTAAAATCCCCACCAATCACAATATCACCTGAGACCATCAAAAGAGATTGGAACAAGTCTTCATACAAACTAGCATCGTCTGTTAGAGGTCCATAGCAACATACAAAGATAAAAGGTCTCTGCCTGGTTTTAACTCTGCATGAGACCCAGCACCAACGTCCTGAGCCTCCCTGTTGTGATTGAATGATATCAGCACCTAAGTTCTTATTCAAAAATATTGCCACCCCTCGCTGAGATACATCGCATGATGCGAAGCACCGAAACGAAGCCCAGGATTTGAGCATTGAAAACCCGTCAAGCTTGGAAGAAGGAATATGAGTCTCCTGTAACAAAATAACAGAGGGATTCTCAGCCTTTAACCAAACTTCAATAGCGCGCTTTTTCTTAATATTGTTTAAGCCATTAACATTAAGAGAAAGGAACTTCAAACTATCCTTATTAGACATTGAGATCAGAATTAAATTGACTAAAGAGAATTATCACCGAACCGCTTTTGCCCCCTGAACACAATGAATACATGTTAACAAAGGAAAAAAAAATTGAAGAAAAATAGTCAGACACCATCAGTTTCCTTTTTGTTTCGAGCCACCCACCGCCGCCCACAACCCCAGCAACCCGACCCCCCCAGACAACCCCAGCAACCCGACCCCCCCAGACCCCTCCCATACCCAAACGACCCCCAACCACACCTCGGTGACCCCCATCCCGAACCCCACCACTGGTCAAGATTCCCCAGCCCACGCGGACCAACGGTTTCAACCCCCTGCCATTCGGGTGACACGGAGGATCCCTGCACTTATTTTGTTATTTGATGCAGAAAAAGCTTTTGATTTGGTGGTTTGGGAGACACTTTTTATTATTTTGCAGCACTTTCATATCCCATGCAACGTCATTAACTTCATTCGTAATCTTTATTCGGGTGCTAAAGCTAATATTATCATTAATTCACACTCGGTTGGATCTGTTTCAGTTAATCGTGGAACCCGTCAGGGGTGTCCCTTATCACCGATTCTTTTTGCTTTTTTTATCGAACCTCTCGCAATAGTTATTCGAAAGTCAGCAGAGATCTTACCCCCAATTCCATCTATGTCAAAGATAAAACTTTATGCTGACGATATCATGTTACTCATTAATTCCGATCTGCAGTCTCAAGTTCAGGCATTTCAGATTTTTGAGCAATTTGAGTCTTTTGGGGGCTACCGGATCAATAAAAAAAAGACTGAAATTTTGATTTGTGGCAATCATATTCCAGAATTATATCCCGATTTACGTGGCTGTATAAATAATAAACCTAAAAGATATCTGGGGGTGTTTTTTTCCTCTTCAGTTACAGATCTTTTCGGTTTGAACTTTGTTCCCCTTCTTCAAAGGGTTCGCTCGATGCTAACTCGCTGGAATAAATTACCTTTATCATTACTGGGTAGAGTCGCCCTGATTAAAATGTCTATTTCACCATTATTTAACTTCCTGTTTTCAACCATTCCGTGTTTTCTCCCAGGGTCTTTTTTCTCGAAAATAGAATCCTTATTTTCAAGTTTTCTCTGGTCACATAAAAAGCCCCGGATTGCGATGACTACTCTTTATGACAGTTTAGATAATGGCGGTCTAGCACTTCCAAACATTAGAGATTATTATTTCGCCTATTTTGCTCAGTATTTAACTCGTTTCAAGGTCCCTACTCCGAACCCAAATGACTATATCAGTTTTTTCTTCGATTTAATTTTTTCAGAGAGTCAAATATCCTCCCCTCTTCAAATACCTAAATCCCCAAAATTGGTTAGGTACAAAATATTAGCTTGGTTTTTCATGAAGCGTTCGGCCATGATTAGCAGATATTCTCTCTCTCTTTTTAATACCTCCTCTTTGCTGATTAATTTACTCTCCTCAAGAGGGCAGGGGGTAAGCTCGCATTTAATGTGCTATTGGACTAAGGCCGGCTTTAGCAAAGTGGGCGATTTTTTACATCATTCCAGGTGGTTAACTCCGTCCGAGATGCGCATACTACTTTCTGGCAATTTTTTGTTAGCCGGGTCTTATAATATAATTTATAAACTTTTGCAGCCATTTGCTCCCACCTCCTTTAATCAGATTTCCCCTTTTAACAATGATCTTTTTTTCAATAGTACTTTAATTAGGAAACCTGGTGAGTGGAAACGTCATCTTGCCCAGATTATACAAGACGATTTAGGATCCAAAGCAGTTAAAAAATGGTGGGAACATGAAAAACAGGTTTTATCTTTAACGACGTGGCGGACTATTAATAAATATAATTTTTCCACATTACGGGGAGCCAATTGGCGCAGAATGATATTTTTGGGGAAATGGCTCCTATACTACACCCCGGCGGTAATTGCCAAAATGTTTAGTAATTATATACCGATCTGCTTTCGTTGTCAAAGTTTCGCCCCCGCTAACTGGACACATGTCATAGCTGAATGTTGTATGGTCAAAGAGTTCTGGGGAGATATTTTTGCTTTTTTATCTTCGATTTTTCATATCCAGATATCTATAAATTCTATTTTGATGCTTCATGGCTTTGATCAGAATCTTAATCTCTCTGTTTCACTTGCTAAACTTCTATTCATTTGCATGGTAGTGGCCAGATCATTGTTACTTCAGAATTGGCGATCAACCCAGATACCATCTTTTTATGAATGGCTACGTAAAATGCGGAGAGTTAAGATTAGTGAGCGCAACTATGCGGCGAGGATTGGAGGGGGGAGAAAATTCGAAAAAATTTGGGGTAATTTTTTTTGACTCTCTTTGCATTAAGGTTATTTTCATAATTGTTTCTGTTATTTTAGAAGGATCTTGGTTCATTGTATCTGAGATGTTCTGGTTTTCGTAATTTTATATTTTTTCTGTATTGCACTTGAATGTTGTATGACACCTTTCAGTTTCAATAAAAATATATTAAAAAAAAAAAAAAAAAAAGGTTCTCTTTTAACTTTGAGCCCAAAATGAGCCGAAATTTCATGTGCCTTCTGCCTGCTGCACTCGCTGTACCCTTATGCACAAAGTTAAAAACTAAACATTAACATCTGGCGTAGAAAAACGAGAGATAAATAGATACTCATTTAGTGGCTGATATATACAAAGTGAAACAAGAAAACCTGGGATAAATCTCAGCTTTTCCACTTAACCAGGCTCTGTGATCTTAGGCAAACATTTTGTTTTACAAATCTACCTTTTTCTTCATTATACCTCAATGTTGTATAATGTGACTGTTATATCTCAACTCTTTAGCTTGGTTTGACAGAGTAGACTCTGTCATAGAATCTTAAGTGTTGCTAGGCAACTCATTGTCAGTGTTGAGAAAGACAGTTTGTGGAGCTGTTGGTGGAGAAGCCAGCCCTTCACCGTGCTCCTGTCTTGTGTGTAGCTGTAACCTGAATAAACTTCATTCAACACTATCGACGTTGTGGTACTCAATTACTACAACTATTGTGGCGACGATCCAGTGCTACACAGAAACGTCCCGGACTACGCGCGCAAAGCTGATTTACAAGCTCTTTTTAGTTGAAGACGAATTGCGGTAAGACTATTTATTTGTTTAAAAAAGGATCGTCTCGTTTCACTGCTACCGCAAAGTCTTCTGTCCGAGATGCGCAGAGCGGATGACTGTTGACATAGTTAAATTACAAGAAGCCTCTCCGTGCTTTAAGATCAGTAGAGATTATTTTCTTACCTTGCACGACGCTCATTCCCGTGTATGTGGAGGATCGTTTTTTTTGTCCTGTCTTGCGCAGTAAACCTAAAGCTGCTGGCCGATCTTTGCACCTGCGCAACAATGGTTGTTGGTTTCGTTTCGCCTGATCTGCCTGACCTAGGCCTCAGCATTTCAGTCAGAGCTTGTTGGGACATCGCGTCATCAACGTGGACGACGCGCAACGGTATTTTTGGAGCCTCGTCAGTTTCAGTTCAGCCAATCACGACGATTGGCACGTCTAAACTCCGTTTCAGCTGTTTTTAAATTTAAAGGCATTTCTAGTTTTGTTTTTTCTACGACGTTCAGCTCGTTTTGCAAATTTACTGCAGTTTTGCGTTTGAAAGGCATCAGCTGTGTCTGTTAAACAAGAAAATTGACACTTTTTTTTTTGGAAACAAAAAAAGAGATTTAGGGCATTAAAAGAGTATGTTTACTGTTTAAAAAAATATGTATTTATGTTAGGTTCACATTTTCTTTGTCTATATTGTGAAACATTTGGCAAAATTAGGACAGTAATGAAAACATTTTATTATTTAAATTATTTTTGCTTACACCTCTTCATAAATAGTTTTGCTGCAGTCCTGTTTTTATTGTCAACTGTTATTAATGCTAGAGTATATATGTATTCTAAGACTGTGAATGGTAAAATGTTTTTTAGTTAGACATAATTTTTTTTGGTCAACAGCATGCAATCTGTAGCTCCGCCTCCATCATTTTTAGAAGCGCCAGGTGAACCTCCGGTTAGGTGGGAGGTGTGGTTTGATGCATTTCAGACCTACCTGGGTGCCATTGGAGCATCTAGGTTTTCTAGTGAAAGAAGAAAATATCTTCTTCTACATGCTCTTGGTTTCGAAGGACGTTCTATTTTCAAGCATCTTCCTGAAATCAGTTATGCTCCTGATGAAATTGTTGATGCGTTCCAAGATACTGTTGCAAAACTCAAGTTAAGATTTGACAAGAAACCCAGTCTAATGGTGTTACGACACAAATTCTTCAAACGCAAACAGAGTGATACTGAAGATATGGATTCGTATATTTCAGTTCTACGCAATTTTGCTTCTCTATGTCAGTTTGAAAATTTTACTGACCAATTGATCCGTGATCAGTTTGTTTGCCACTGCAAAGATAAACAGATCCGTCAGAAACTTCTGTCTCTAGCCAATCCCACTCTTGACGAAACTATAAAAATAGCTAAAAGTATTGAGACTTCGGTAACTTCTTTGAAAGAACTGGAGGAGAATGTCACAGAATCTGTTAATGTCATTACGTCTCAAAGTAAAGATAAACTAAGTTCGTCAAAATCATCATCGACAAAGATCAGTTCACGAAAAGACATTGGCGGAGGAAACAGTGTTTATCAAGCACAATTTACAAAGAACATGTGTTACCGATGTGGAAATCCACCACACCAAAAAGGATCAAAGTGCCCGGGAGCAAATGTCATGTGCAATTATTGCAAAAAATATGGACATTTCGCTAAAGTCTGTATGAAGAGGAAAAAAACACTCAAATCTGTTGCCTGTATTGTTGAATCGGATCAAGATTCTGATCCTGAAATAATCTCTGTGGTTACTGATGTTCATGATATGGTGGCTAAT
Organism: Triturus cristatus; assembly: GCF_964204655.1. Lineage (NCBI taxonomy): Eukaryota > Metazoa > Chordata > Amphibia > Caudata > Salamandridae > Triturus > Triturus cristatus. Next base: position 1,074,346,405 of record NC_140591.1, on the reverse strand, counting down.
GTTAATGATTCTTCTGAATGTGTAGATCCTGTTGAAGAGATTATAGTAGGCGGCAAATCCCTACAGCTTTTGATTGACTCAGGGGCTAGAATTACTATGATTACTCAAAAGTTGTTTAATGATACATGGGGTGATAGACATCTTCAACCCCCTGATCGCTCCCCAGTCTCGTATGAGGGACGGAAAATTGACCTCTTGGGTTTTTTTGAAGACGAACTTGTTTTTAAAGACAGGAAAATTTGTGGCAAAATTTACGTTGCTGTAAAGGGTCTTAACATTCTTGGTTGGTACCATCAAGGATTATTCAGAATGGTACTCAGACCAGGTACAAGTGAACAGGTTTTAGTGATTACTGAGGATCAACTATTGGGTAGTTGGAAAGAACGTTACCCTTCTGTTTTTGGGGAAAGTTTGGGCACAATTAAGGGTTTTCAACATAAAATTATAGTAAAGAAAGGTGCTCTTCCAGTAAAACACAAATTGAGAGGTGTTCCCTTTAGTGTGAGGGATGATTTGGACAAAGAACTTAAAATGTTATGTAAACAGGGAATTATTGAGCCAACGGAGTCCTCACTTTGGCTTTCTCCCTTGGTAGTAGGCCGGAAAAGGTGTGGCAAACTTCGGGTCTGTGTGGACTTGAGGTCTCTTAATAAGGAGATCTGGGTCGACTCCCACCCGTTACCTAAGATCTCTGATCTTTTATCAAGTGTGAAGGGGTCGAGGTATTTTTCAAAACTAGATCTTGCAAGTGCCTATCATCAGGTTGAATTAGATCCTTCCTCTCGTCATCTTACTGCATTTATTTCACCTCTTGGCACTTTTCAGTATAAAAGAATGCCATTTGGTCTTGCCTCTGCAGCATCAGTGTTTCAGAGGGTGATGCAAAACATTTTAGGTGGGATTAGTGGGGTTCTTGTTTTTCAGGACGATATTTTAATCCACTCAAAAGATATCCCCTCACACGATGAACTGCTTAAGAAAGTTTTTGATGTGTTAAAGAATCAAGGGGTGGTTGTTAAATCGGAGAAATGCAAATTTCTCTGTGATGAAATTGAATATCTTGGACATTTGATTTCAAGTGATGGTATTAGGCCTAGGCAAGGTTTACTCGATGCTATCACTAATGCACCATCACCTTCGGACAAGGCTGGAGTAAAATCACTTCTTGGATTGCTGGAATACTATTCCAAGTTTGTCCCGAATTATGCTACTATTGTTCGTCCGATCAGTTCTCTTTTATGCAAGGGGACGATCTTTGCTTGGTCTGATGAGTGTGAATTGGCCTTACAATTTGTGAAATCGTCACTTGTTAAGGGTGGAGCCCTTAAACCTTATGATCCTACTCTTGCCACTTGTAGCATAGTTGATGCAAGCCAGGTTGGTTTGGGAGCTGTTTTAACTCAAGACTCTTCCTGTGGGGAAAATACTGTTGAGTTCGCATCCAGAGTGTTGAGAGATGCTGAGTCACATTATTCTGTGATCGAGAAGGAACTTCTTTCATGCTTGTGGGCTGTTGAAAAGTTCCGACGATACATTTGGGGAAAACGTTTCACTCTGAAAACTGATCATAAACCCCTTGTTAGTATATTGAGTTCGTGTTCTGGAAAATCATGCTCCCCACGGATACTTCGTATGGTTTCTCGACTTATGCAGTATCAGTTTGATGTGCAGCATATTTCAGGAGGTAGAAACCTTAGAGCGGACTATTTATCGCGTTTTCCTTTTGACACTTCGCAATTGGGTGATTGTGAGGTTGGGGATGATGACTCTGAAGATTGTTTTGTAGCTTCTGTGGATCTTCATGAGCATGGTTTTGACTCAGTTGATGAATGGGTAAAGGCACAAAGTGAGGATCAAGTTTTGCAGCGTGTGTGTGAGTTGGTTAAATCTGGGTGGCCAAAAGAGCGTGTGCTCCCTCAGTCTTTACAACCGTTTTGGAAAGTAGCGTCTGAAATCTCTGTGGAGGATGGTGTACTGTTGCGTGGGGACAAGCTTGTTGCTCCTCACAGTCTCAGAAAGAGTATCATGTCTAAAGCACATGAGGGTCATCTGGGTGCTACGCTTACTAAGCGAAAGGTTCGCCAGTCTTTTTGGTGGCCTGCTATGGATGGTGATATCAATCAACTTATTGATGACTGTGTGATTTGTCGTTCAGCCGATAAGGGTTTGAAGGTGACAACTCCTCCTCTTCTTCCTATAGAATGTCCTTCAGAACCTTGGTCTAAGGTTGGTCTGGATATAATGGGACCTATGGAAATATTGCCTGGGGGGTGTCGATTTATTTTTGTCTTGATTGACTATTCGTCAAAATGGCCTGAAATTAAAGTTGTGAAGGATTCTTCCTCACGTTCTGTGATCTCTTTTTTTAAAGGAGGTTTTCTTGAGGGAAGGGTTTCCTGGTACAGTTGTTACAGACAATGGAACACAGTTTATTAGTTCAGAATTTGAATGTTTTTTGCGCTCTTGTCATATCAAGCATGTAAAAAGTTCGCTTTATCACCCTCAATCAAATGGTCTTGTTGAGCGCATGAACAGGGTGGTGGGTGATTGCATTAGATGGGCTAGGTCTCGGAATGCTGATGTTATTAGTTCCATTGATAATATGTTGTGGTTCTATAGAACTACCCCACACTCAACTACCAAAGTTTCTCCCTTTCAACTGTTGAGAGGTAGAAGAGCCAATACAAGTTTCAAACCTGCATGGATGAATAGTTTACTTACTTCTATTCCTGATGTTGACAGCCTTATGTCATTGGTGCGTGAAAATGTTGCTAATTCCCAATGTAAAAAAGTCTGGTTTGATAACAAACATGGGGTCAAATCTGTACATGTTGTTGTAGGCGATTTTGTTCGTATTAGATCTCCTTTGCATGTAAACAAAGGTGAGTCTAAGTTTGGTTGTCCTGTACAGATTATTAAGGTGGGAAGGAATGCAGTACAGGTCGTTGGAGGGAAGTGGTGGAACGCTAACAAAATTGTTAAGGTTAAGGAGGTTATGGGTTTACCTTTGTCACCTTCAACCTCACATGTTTCTCAACATAATAATAATAATGTAGAGGGAATTCCGAGAAGAAGCAACAGAACAAGGAGTGTACCTTACAGATATTGTAATTGATGGTGTTGACATATGTGTTTCTTGCAGTTATTGTTATTGATAATGTTGACATATGTTTTTATAGTCTCTGGGATTGAAATGTCATTATCTATCTGTTTTTTTTTTTTGTTTTTGGTGATTTGATCGTTTTTTTGTTTTTTGTTGGGAGGAGAGAGGATATGTTATATCTCACCTCTTTAGCTTGGTTTGACAGAGTAGACTCTGTCATAGAATCTTAAGTGTTGCTAGGCAACTCATTGTCAGTGTTGAGAAAGACAGTTTGTGGAGCTGTTGGTGGAGAAGCCAGCCCTTCACCGTGCTCCTGTCTTCTGTGTAGCTGTAACCTGAATAAACTTCATTCAGCACTATCGACGTTGTGGTACTCAATTACTACAGTGACCTATTAATGTCAAAGCTGTACCATGTTACACAAAATATGCTTTTTTTAAAAGAGACTTTATCCTATTTTAAGTGTTGTTTGTTGGATGATTTACATTCAAACAGTTCCAGGGCCCTGCTCATGCAAGTTCTTTAAGAGACCTGCCACCAGACCCTTGGATTGGCTCTCCCTGTGAATTTGTTGGCTCCCCCACCACTACATTTGTCTTCTGAATGGTAAACCTGCTGCATCATTTGTGCACATAGATGGCATTTTCGTAAAAAAATAAACACATTTTCACAAAATCATCAGAGAACATCATAAAAATCACAAGATTATCTCTAGTAAAGATGGAGATGAACTGTTAACACACATTCCCTACACACAGTCTAAATGCATTTGACCCTTTTCACACACACATGCCCCCTCACACGTTTAAAAGCCCATTTCAGGCTCTGAATCACATTTAGTTTCATACAAGCACACATTACTACTTTTCATTCTCACAGTCATACCCATGTTTGCAAACTCACATGCTTAATGCTTTTACTTCCTGGCCCTCACACATTCCCTTTCACACGCAGTGCTCTACAGTGGAGGCTTTCAAAAACTTTAACAGGTGCAGCACAAAGTCGGGGGTCACATTTTGTGCGATGTATGTATTTGCATATTGAAACCCTTTCAGAGACTGCCACAGGCATGTCTCATTGCTGCAAATCGCCTAAGTTTATACTTATATAACAAATGTTTATGAATAAACGGCACACTAAGAAATCAATACTAGTTCTGCAGTTTTTTAAAATCATGAATGAATTGATCTAAGTCTAGAGGCAGGGGTTTTCTTTCAAGCAAATCCCTTATATTTAAATTGTTGATGGGCGAAGATTTGCGGGCGTTTAAAACAATGGGCATGCTAACCAGCTGTATTGCCCTGAACAATGTGTCATTCACTCGCGCCCATTCAGTTGTTTGGACACCTTCCGACCCCCTCTGAAAGACACCCTGCAGCGATGCTCGTTCTCTCTTAGCTTGCAGAGAGGCACATGCAGCTCTCTGTGTTCTACTGAAAACTAAATGTGGTCCTGGCACTTTTGAACCAGCTCAGCCCAGGCTTCAGCTCGGTTTCAAAGGCGCTTGAGACCGAGCAGAAGGTGCTGCCAAGGATGGAGCTCAGGAGCGCAGCACCAACCGCATCAAAACCGGGCCGTTATGAGTACCGGTACTCTCCTTGTCTGAGGAAAGGTCCCGGTACTCAAAGGGAGAAAATATAAAAGAGCCGGTATTCAGTACCGGTTAGTACCAGCCCATTTAAAGCACTGGTTATGGTTATATACGGTTTATTAGCTACCCTTTATACAGCGTACCTCAAATGGAATATATATGATGCTGAGGTACAGACCTATAAGCCCAAAGCATTGTCTTCACATTGATAGAGTGGAAAATTCGACCCCACTGGCATTCCCAGTTAGGACTGCAATATAATCACTTGTAGAACACACTCCCATATTATTCAATGTTATGAGAGAAATTAGATGCTAGAAAAAACGTCAAAGAAGTAGCATGTACTAATGAGCACTGAAGAAGGCAGTATGCCGAAATGCATTTGCTCTGATGAAATCTCATAGATGTCCCTTGAGTGCGCCGTGCCTCTTTTGTTTGGAATAATTTTCAAGTGATTCCACTCCCACTTTCTTGTCCGAACGAGCGGAACAGCGGTGCAGCAGCTTGGAAATAGCTTTGCGAACCCCGCCGTAACCCCTCCGTAAACCACAAAGCAACAGCAACTCGCACCCTTCAGCCACAAAGCTCCAAGCCGTGTTGGAGAGGATGCCCCCGCTCCTGGTGCTAGTCCTTCTGGGGCCGGGCGAGGTGTGCTTCCGTAGCCGTTTGTCGCTCGCAGCCTCTTACAGCCCCTCACAGAAATAGCTGAAGCTACAGCTACCGGAGCCGTAAGCCTGAGGTATGGGCACAGAAACACAGAATACCGACCCCTTCTCTGACTGGAGGTGAGGAGGGCTGAGGGGAGAGTAGAGAGTCGAGGTCAAGTACCTACTTCTGCTGGTTGCAGCCCCCGCTCAGTTCTCGCTTGACTCCCACTTGGCCCTCTCAACCATCTTGATCCTCGCCCCACCCAAGCCCCTCCGTAACAACTGCTGGCTTCAAGGCCCTATTGTCCTGTCTTGACCTGCCACCTCAATGCTTCATCGGTCCCTGCCTGGGGGCCCATGCAGAGGAGTAAACGGTGGTCAGGCGGTGCCTGGCAACCTAAGTCCCACAAAAGCCAGGGATTCCAGCAGCGGCAGCAGCAGTCCCTCGGCCTAATTAGACATGCCGATGGGCCAGAAACCTGTGAGGCCAAGCACAAGCGCATTTACCACTAGCAGGTGGCTGCTAAGTGAGTGACCCGGCAGCCAGTGGGAAACGGCCCGACCAGGATCGGGTGCAGCTTGCAGGCGCGCCATGTTGTCCCCTCTTGTCGCCCCCGCTTGCCTTCTGTTTTTCTGTTTTTCCTCCTGCATTCAGGAGAAACTTCGTAGAACAGAAAGGAGAGCAGCTTGAAAGCAGTGAATAGACGATGGCTGAAAGCTGATCAAAGACACCAAGAGGCTGTAGCAGCCTACTGTGGGGTTAAGAGTTTATCTCTTGTCCCGTTGCTGGGGGGTTGAGGGACTCGGGCCCCCGGCTTTTACTGCACCCACCCCAGGAGGGGTCCCAGTAGGTGTTTCTCAGTGCTCTTAGTGGCGGCTGAACGCCCCTCCCCTACTCTCAGTGCCTACTCCTCCCTGCTGGTGAACCTGTCCTGTACATAAAGATCCAACTAGAGCTAGTAAGCAGGTCCACGAGAAGTGAAATAAGTAAACATAACCTGATCAAGGCACATAAGCAAATTCAATTGGAACCCAAGGAGGATCATAACCTTAAATAAATATGTCATCTGGCAAGGTCAGGGAGACACCAGGCGACAAACCAGGAACCCACAAAAAAGGAACTAAAGCAAAACAAAACACGAGGGAAGCAGCAAATACAACTGGCGCAAGTACTACATTAAGGAGTCCATTAATCTCATCAATAGCCACTATGTTTAGAAGATCAACTAAGAGCACTCAGGGAATTCAAAACATCAAATTTCAATTGCTTAAGGACCCGGTAACAGTAATCTTTGCAACAACAGGAGATACTCCAGGTTTGATGACTCCCCTGGCTCCCACTAAGATTGTACAGCGTCCGGTTAAGCAAGCAGCCCAAAATCTTGCCAACACTCCAACAGGATCAACAATGTCACTACAAACTGCTAACACAGCTCAGGACTCCTGTGAGTTAAGTCCCCAAGCGCACAGTCAAAGCAGGAAACACCCTGACAGTGGTAATGTCTTGCAACACACCTCTACAACAACAGCAATCGTACATATAGACTCCACAGAAAATAACAAAATGGGAAGCCATGTGTTGCCACTTATTCCTATTATAACTGAAGGAGATAACACCTCAACAACAACAGCTCTTGTACACACTGACTGCAAAGAAAACAATATAAAGGCAAACCATGTGCAGGCACTTAGTCGAATCAAACCTAAAGGAGACAATATCCTGTTAAGTCTAGTCTCCAAGCAAGAGAATCAACCTCAAGATATGCCACCCGTGGCACTCTCTAAGGCTCAAGACCAAGGTCACACATCTATCTCCCAAACTTCTCAAATGAGTAATGAGGATCTTGATCTTTCATGGCTAAACCTACGTATACCACAAATTGACAAGGTTTACTCGCACACTAATAATTCCAAACAAAACTCGCAAGAGGTTTTGCCTGAGGTGTTGCGAAGAGAGGACATGGAAGAACTCCTACGTAAACAAAATAATGGGCCAGCTCAACAAACATTGCTACCTCAAAAATGCACTATTAAGTCTTGCCTGCCCCCAGAGCCCATTGTAATTGCCAGTTTAGGAAAAAACTTTTCACTCGAACCTAAGGAAAATGGCAGACAAATTCCCCTAACAGACAGTGGGGCAAGGGCCACAACACAGATTCAGATGGAACTCATATCCCCGCTGCTGCAAGCATCAACAGACTGTTAAAAAAAAGGACAACAACACACTTTTACTAATAACCATTTCGGGATTATGTTGGGCTGAACCGGCATGTGATATAGTTCTAACCAGCGATTTTAACACAAACTTGTTTCACACACCTGAAGAAGATGAAATTTTGGGAGTCGACAATATTTTCTGGAGTGTACAGCAACAGCTTTCAAATAGGCCGACTCGACAGGACAAAATTGACCAACAGCTGGTAAAAGCCTTAGAATACCAGGGAATGCAGGTAATTAACGGAAGATCGGAAGAAGACACTCCACCCAAATACACGTATCACGGCCCAAGGTCACTGTCGACACTTGATTACTCAAGCATAACGCGCTACCATTAATGCCTTTCCTTGATCAATATTATATTGAATACACCACGCTGAGCGACCACTCAATTCAACACATTATCTTTAACTTGAACTTGTCAAGATTTCAAGCCACTACATCTCAGGAGGGCAACTTGAACACAATAAACCTAATACGCCTCACCTGGTCAAGTGGAAGCAATCAGCAGCAATTTACAACAACAAAAGTGCAACTTGCTGAGTCTATTCAAGCAAACACCAACATGGTACAAGCATGGTCTCAATTTCTGATTGATTTGCCAACCGTAAGGATCAAACCTCGTGACAAGATATCATGCTTCAACCCACACAGAGGATTAACAAGTGAAGTACAAAAATTAAGAAGATACTTAAATAAAACACTATGGAAACTACAAACATAAAATAGTAATCACGCTACATAGGAAGCATTTCGGAAGCAGAGAAAAGTTTATAAAAAGAAGCCATGGGAGAACAAAAGATCAAGCATGGACAACTTCTGGGTAAAACTATTACACAACGCAAGAAACCACAACTCAAACACATTTTGGCAAACAATAAATGAATTGAATCGGCCAAGGAACCCTCTAACATCAAGCGTGCAGGAACAGGAATCGACAAATTATATAAATCAGAAATTTGGAATGCAGCACCACACTTCCCTACAGTCATCACAGTACTGGTTTACCTAAATCATCCCCAGGAACCAGGTGCTGTCGATCAATCCACCTTTACAAAAGCGACGAACGAGATCCTTTACCTATTAATGGAATCCAACACAAACAACTCCCCTTACACAGCAGACGCAATAAAAAGCATAATAAACCAAATCAAAAGAGATGGAGCCACGGGGCCCAATGGTGTCTGCAAGCCTTTTTAAACATGACCCAGCTTTCTGGAGCTCTACACTAGAGAACCTTTATTCTGAAGCTGAGCTCTTCAACCAAATTCCGGAGAGCTGGCAAGGATCTATTTTTTCACCAATATGCAAAGGGAGAAAGAACAAACCCATCTAATTATAGGATTTTAGCATTGCTGGATGTCAAATCAAAATACCTTGCCTCCCAGATCCTGGAAGATCTGGTTAATTGGTCTAGCAAACTCAATCTGATCCCTGCAAATCAAACGAGCTTCAGAAAAGGGATAGAAACTATATCTAACATCTTATCCATCTCCTTAATTGCAGAGAAATGTAAGAAAAAGAAACAGAATTTGCATCTCTGTTTTATTGATCTAAAAGCTGCGTTGGGTGTTGTGGACCGGAGTCTTCTGTGGACCAAATTGCGAGCATGGAGCTTTCCAGAAAGAATTCTAAAATGACTAATGTTATTTTACACTAATACATGGTTAAGAGTGAAACTCTGGGATGGATCAAGAGTATCAAGAAAAATATACACGAACAAAGGCCTGAAACAGGGATGTGTTTTGGCCCCACATCTATTTAATCTTTTCAAATATGATCGGTCAGTAAAACTTAACACAATTAACTCTCATTTCCAACATCTTGGTACCTTAGCCCTATCGCACCTTGCTTACGCCAATGATATTGTCCTAATCAGTTTTAACCAGACTAATAACTGAACTTGCAGAATTTCTAACGGCATACAAGTTAGAAATCAACACAACAAAAATTAAAACCATGCTTATTAGTAATCTGGCAGCCCATCCCCATATTATCTGGCTAGAAGGAAAATCCTTAAAAATGTGTATAGCTACAAATATCTGTGATATTACATTGACAATAAACTGACTCATCGCGAACAGAAGAATTATATGGCTCAACGGGCAAGCGCACTAACGTTTACTTATAAGTCACCTGGCAAAGAAACTGGAGGGCCCATGATTCAGACCACTGATTTCAGTAATGACAGCTAAAACTCTTCCAACTTTAATGTATGCAAGTGCCACCCTTTACGGAAAAGACTCAACTCTTCTTAATAAATTAACAACTAATATTTTTAACAAGGTCTTTCTGCTCCCTCAAACTGCTTCACCAGCTCAAATGCGCCTGGAATTTGTCCAAATTAACGAAACACTGGGCCAACTCTACTCATCAATAAAAGTTTGGTATTGCATAAAACAAAACGTGGAGAACTCTAGCCTTAATGAGGCACTGTGGCAAGAACTCGAGAACGGGAAGACATCACCCTACACTATCTTATTGCAAAACTCACTAAAATCCACTTGCACTTTGGACATTTGGAATAAAAATCTGTCCTTTTTAACATTTAAGTTAGCACTAAACAAAGCCGTAAAACTCCATTCTCTATTATTGGACAAAAGTACCTTTAGCCAAAGATCTCATTCCTGGACAGTACTCAACAACTATAAAGTCCTCAAACCGGCGGCCTATTTAGATGTAACTTTTTCGGTCCACTTGCACTTAAATCCACTTGCACTTTGGACCTTTGGAATAAAAATCTGTCCTTTTTAACATTTAAGTTAGCACTAAACAAAGCCGTAAAACTCCATTCTCTATTATTGGACAAAAGTACTTTTAGCCAAAGATCTCATTTCTGGACAGTACTCAACAACTATAAAGTCCTCAAACCAGCGACCTATTTAGATCTAACTTTTTCGGACCACTTAAGAAAAAAGCTAATGGCATAACGCTTTGGAAATTATCCCTCATTTTCAGACGCGCCAAGGTGGAAAAACATTGGCTTAAAAATGTGTTGCCTGTGTGGTAGTCAAGAGGAAGGTCTTATCCACCTGATATGTTTATGTCAGAAACTTCATCCAGCATGTGTCACTTTGCTAAAGGAAGCCTTCCAGATTAGAGGAATACGATCCTGCAGGTCCGCTATTATTACAGGGCTTGATCCATCTGACCCGCAGATGAACTGCAAACTGGTTAAGTTCCTTTATATACACAATCAGGCTGTGAAGTCTAAGCCACCAATTGAGGGTCTATCCACTGAAGAAATAATTCCTGCTGTAACCGGTCCGCCCGATTGTCATCTTAAGGACTGAACCTATTGCCTCATGTACCAGGCAGGAAACAATCATGACCCACAAAGGCCCAATGACTGTGCAGTAATACAAGAGACTTAGTACCCCAACATTTCATTTATAAATTTTTCCTACCATAAATGAAACTAATAAGTTTGTCACCCGCTATTTTCACATGTCTGTCCCAAACAAATCAATAGTCTTACATATTTTAGATACTATTTTATATGGTTTTAGAGAATATTGACAATGGAAGATTACTGTTTTATAACAGTGTGACATATTGGGTTGACAAATTACTTTTAATATCTGTTTTTAATCAAAGTCCAGATACACAGAAAAATTGTTATGCTTTTAATTAACTAAACAATAATGATCATTAACATTATCAAGTAGCATGTTCTTATGAATTTAGTACTTTCCAATGTAGAGGTTGATAATTTCCGCATATAACTTGTGCTGGGAAATGTAACCAATGCAATTTGTTATAGGCCTCATTAGTGAATGTGAACTAATGATATATTAATTGTGTTAGATGCTCTTGTAGGCTAATGATGTAGAGTGCAAGACATGTGTTTATGTAACTAAAGACATTTTTTGTAATGAATGTTAATGGTTTATGTAATTTCTAACATATACAGAATGATGAATTTATTATTTTAAACTAAGTCATATGTCCGAATTTAGTTGCAGTACATTTGAAATGTCCTCGTTTCTGAAATGAATGTTTAAATTGGTTTGTGAGTTTTGTAGAATGCTTTCAGTCTCACGTTTGCATTTCGGTTGAACAACATTTGCTAGTGAAAAGTAGGGGTAATGCTCTGTTAGACAAGGATGCAGAATGAAGGAGTTACAGTTGGTCTGGCCTGAGAAAGATAAGGTGGAGGGAGGTGTTTTCACACTGGAGAAGGAGAAAAGACCAAGGACGAACTGTCACAGAGGGGTGTGCCTGGAGACAGCCGTGAAGAGAGTTGAGATCATGGAACTGTTTGTGGCTGAGCCCATTGTAGAGTACACAAGAGAAAAGCATTATGAGATATTTGCAGACTACCATTTTGAATATATGATGCATCGTATAGAGAGACAGACACCCCATTCCTGTCTGTCATCCCAACCGAGAGCACCCGAGTGCTATCTCGCTTCCCTTTCCTTGTTTGTGACTTCATGCCTCAGACCCATCTCATAGTGGAGTGACTTCTTAGGAAGGCTCTACCCGCTGACACCTTTTCTCTTGAAAATCCTTTGCTTAAATGCTAATTTAGGGATGCCAGTTCTAAAGTTATAGTAAGGATTGTTAGAACTAAATGCTGTAAATCAGAAGAAGTGCTGATGCATGGGGACTTGAACTTTTGCTTTCTCATCTCATGCATATTCGTCGTTGAACTTATTGTTCTTTTCATGCTCCACCGAGTCAACCCTTTTAGAAGGTCTGGTTTTCTTCTGTTTCCCCAGTATTTCTATACTCTTATACTAAGACTTGTGAACTATTTTTGAACTTGTAATAAACTTGACTAACCTTCAATTGGTTGTCGATTTGGGTTCTTGTGTAGCCGTTTGGGTTGCACTGTATTTCAATAGATTTATGACCTTTTACTCCCATCTATGCTTCTATGCTTCGAAAATGAACCATCGGAAGACCAACACTTGATTGTAACTGAACAGACAGGTCCAGGCTCTTTCAGTTGGTAGCAGAGTTGGATGGTTAGCACATGAAGTAAGGGGAGAAACTAAAACCCAAATCTAGAATGGACTAGAGCCCTGGCCCAAAAAGTCCCCAGGTGCAGCCCTAATGATCGTGAACCGGAGAGGATGGAGTCTGGCGATGCGTGGCGAATATGGATGTGGTTGTCGGGTTTGACGTGATCCAATGTGTTGATTTATAGTTATCAGGTCCCGAAGTAGCCTAAGATCCCGTGATATGTAAAGTGCAGAAGAAACCGATATGTGATTGTCTGCTGAAGAGTTTAGGGGTCATCATAAGACGTCATTGATGGTCCCACCTGAGACAGGGAACTTTGTGTGAATGGGATGATTGTGAATCCCTACTGGTCGAGGCTTCACTGTAAGTGTGTATTCTTGTATGAGTGTGTCTCTATTTTCTGTTAGAAAGACAGACAATTACAGCTTATAAGATGACTGTGTGAGTGAATGCGTACAGAGAAATTGTGAAGGAGGGTGAGCCGCTGTAAGGAGTGAGGGCGACTTCAATTTGCACTGCGCTGGGATATGTTGGTTGGTGTAACACCGCGCTGGGATTGGTTGATGATTGTTCATTACATCTGAGGTGTTTGAGATCACATCGTCACATTAACTGATTTAAATTGTGCTTGGATTGTAGAGTTTCAGAAACAGGAAAAAACATGCAATGTTTTAGGTTTCTGTGAGACATGTTTCGAGGGGATGAGGGCATTATCACAAGGGTGGGCGAAGGAGCACCACCAGAACACACACCAGCTCATTATATGGCACCAAATGTAGGACTCAATACAATTATATGGCTTCAAAATTGGCACAAGATCACTGAGAAAGAGGGGACATTGGCACTTCCATGGTATGGCACTTTCAATTTGGAGATACTTAACCAGTTGAGGAGAGTGATGTGTGCAATGAAACCTTTACCTAGGCCTACACATTTTGAGGTGCTTGATGCATGGATTTGTGCAGCTCATGCTAGACTGAAAAAAAAATATCAGGGAAGGATGAAGAAAACAATGTTAGCTTACCAAAAACCACAGTGGAATGCTAAGGTTAAGAGATGGAGGGTAGACATGATTGAGTCAGAGAGATTATATCCTGCGTTGCTGAGACAGGAGGATGCAAGAGATAAGGGGAAAAGAAGACAGGTGGAAACAATGACAGTGGCACTGATGATAGCCTTTTGGATTGATTACTGACTTAAAGTCCACTGCAGGATGAGAGCGCAGGATGAGAGCGGGAGAACCCCTGAGGAGATTGTCAGCAGTGGGAGCGCATCAGCACCAATAGCTTCAAGCCATGGTGTTGTGGGAAGGATATCGACAGGAGCGAGGTTTTCAGAGGGGAAAGATGAGGTAGGAAGAAGGGCAACAGGGAGCTCGGATCAGAGTAACCCTAACAATGCTGCTTCGAATTTACCAGAAGCTCTTACAGTACTGGTCACAATTGGGCCTATTGTCCTCATGTGCGATCCAAAGGAATGAAAGTTGGGAAAAAAATGTGGGCATTGAAGGAACATCAGAAGACATGTCAGCAGAAGGTGGATGGCTTTAACTAGTTGGCTCCTGAAAACTTGAGTATTCCATGTGGAGCATCGGCAGACCCTTTAGTCGATCAAAATAATTCTCATGTTATGAGGCACCCACCTGTGAGAAACACAGATTTGCACTTGACAGTGTGGAGAACACTTCCTATATTGCAAAGTAGCACGCCACAGGAAGAAGGGGCACGACAGGGAACCTCCAGCAGTAAGCACATCTTTGATGTCTCAGATTTAGAATCATGGCTTAGAGATCACAGTAAAACCAAGGAGAGTCAGAATACATAATTGAGTCAGGGTATTATGAAGTCTGCAGCGAAGGGGAAATTAGTGGATATGGTAAGGATGAGGGGTGAATTGGATGAGATAATTAATGGGAATCTGGCACATGATTGAGTAGAGACATATGAACCTGACAAATTACTGTTTATGGCGAAGGATATCACTAAGAGCGTAAGAGAGGTACATGAGAAGTTGACTGAACTGTCTCAGAAGTATGATGTAGATTTAACCCGAACTAAGGTGTTGCAAGGGAATCACAGGCTTACCTACAGTGACCAGGAGATAGAGGAAAAGAGAGTGCCTGGATTAAGACCATACATTCTGGAATTCGTAATAGGAATGAGAGAATGGATTATGTTAGACAAATGGGAAGTGAGGTGGTTGAAGAGGAGAAATGTAAAGAAGGAGGTCCCTCCTCGCAGGTGGGGGGTAGCAGGATTAAAGGCATACCCGTTATGGGACGTGCCTAGTCAGTATAGTGTGCATGTTCCTTGGAGTTGCAGTGATCTTGCTGCCTTCATCAATGAATTTCCGAAGTTGAGGGAAAAATCTGCTGAGTGGTATAAACAGGTTGATCGGTTTGTGGAGATTTCAAAGGTGTTGTGGATTGATTTGAATATGTTGTTTGAAATTGTGGTCCCTAGTCATTTGTGGTCTGCATGTAAGATATGTGTCAAAAACAAGGAGAGAGCAAGGGAAGGAGAGGGGGGGCATCCGTATCCCCTGTATAATATATGTTTAAACAATGATGGACGAACCCAAATATGTGTGGTACAATCACTATAAGGCAGTGTTATGGAACCCACTGGGTTTGTTAAAAGACCCCTCACACACCAACCTGGTCGGTGTCATGCTTCATCATTGGGGTCCCAACCGGGTGGCCGAATGCCCCCCGGTTGTGCTACGACGCCTGATTACAGCGGAGCTGGTGTGGTGCAAAGATGTGATGTGATGTGGATTAAAAATATCTCTGAGAATCCTTTCCCTCTAATTTTATTAATGGCGGCTCAGGATATGATTAAAAGATATTCGTGATGCAACTAAAAAAAGAAAAAAATATTTTATAGTTGTCTATGTGGTGGGTCTACATGTTTCAGCCCGCAGGGGAATGTAGGTGAGGCTTTCTTCAGGACCTGTGAAAGTGGTGAGTGGCAAAGTGAGTAGTGCCACGTGGAAAGTGATTAACAAATTATTTTTTAGTACCTACACACGCGCTAAGGTGTGTGGACTGTGTGTCTGCGTACTTACGGACACTTAAGCAGAAAAAGACCTGTGGGAAAGAAAAGACAGCACAGAACATGTATACACATATGATGAATAGAAGACATCTACACAGTGATATTTAAGCAATCATAAAATTCAATCTTCAGTGCTGTGAACATCTAGTTAGATCTGCCAAGTGATGGGACTTATGGATGCAATAAAAACATCAGGTGGGCATGCTGCATGCTGAAGTAGTGCAGCATCTGATTTTAGATTGTCTGGTCTTAAAGATAATATGAGGCTGTGCGTATTACACATGACGGTCTATTGGCAACCGTAGGTTGTCATATAGTTGGTTATTACACCGTGATTTACCGTGTAGGAACGTAAATGTGTGGAGCCTTACCACAGTGATGAGGGAGTTGTGCGTCATGTGGTTGAACGCACACGTGAGCCGGCAAATGCCGTCATGCGCCACGCTTTACTAGCTCTAAATGCGGTATTAAAAACAAGTGGAGCTGCATGGCCCCAGGAAGCAGCGCTTGTAAGAAGAAATATAATTACTCTATGGCCGAGCTAAAATAGCTGATCGGGGCTCGGGAGGAGTGTGCTCCTCTATCAGATTCTGGGAAAACAGGAAGAATCGGAGTAGAAGGCATGTGAGCTGTCGCACCCCTCTCTGATACTGCTCGCCTCGGTGTCCCTCTTCCGCAATTCCCTCTAGATGATTGGATTAGCGAGGATAGCAGCATAAACGTTAGGTCGGTGATGAGTCGGAATGATTGATCTGACAAGTCTGACAAACTATCTAACTAAATTACCTTTTTTTAATATTATTCTTTATTCATGTACCACCCCCAATGTATCCAAGTTTGTGTTTTCCCTTATTCTAATTGGTCAGGGTGAGAGGTGACTTCATCACACCATATTAAAAGTAATAATCTTATTGTGGACTATTGTTCTATGTTTTCCGCCCCTTAATTTACTTTCCCATAGCTTTATTCCCACCCGCATTTCACATTATGTTCAATAAGATGTGCAACATTTATTTGTTTCAAGCTTTAGGTCCAAAAGTTCAGTTTCCCAGGCGACTTCAGCTTGAGGTGGCCTTGGAGGTGATTCAAGTTCTTCGTGGGTTTCCGGCTAGTCTTTATACATGTGCACGCTGGTCAGATGCGATAGGGATTTCAGTCACCCTCCGAGGCCCAAATAAGAACTAATAATAAAATCAGAAAGAGATACGTTAGAATGTGACAATAAATGATTTCACTGTATACCACTAATCTCTACTCTATCCCCATTTACTTATTTAAATCTTTTGCATTAGTGTTTTAGTAGAACTTACGAGATTTAGTTTAGCAGTAGCATATGCGTTAATGTGTGAGTCTCAAGCGGCCATTTTAAAAGCTATTGCGCAGCTGCAAAGTTTTCCCACCAAGCAACAGAATACGTCAAACTACGTATGTGCAGTAGACGCATGCGCAATGAAGTTCCCGCGTTTTTGTCGGCCATATTAAGACACTCTGGTTACTTGTTAGTAATACACATAGAAAAGCTTCCCCGGACACTGTATGTCGTGTGAAATGTAATATTAATATTCACAAAACAAGTTGATTATAGTGTTACACGTTATTTGAGAGGATTGCATCCGAACAAGTTGCTTTAATTACGAAACCTTGCTCCATCACTAGTCTTACCCCACAACTTGGTTCTTGTCCAATACATCAATGATCTTTTGATTCCATTTAACACAAGACATGCTTGCAGAGATGGTACCATTGCGTTATTGAATTACCTGGCTGACAATGGACTTAAAGTGTCACAGAGCAATCTTCAGGATTGTCTGCATGAGGTACTCTACTTGGGACATCGAATTGAGAAAGGCAAGAGGAAGGTGTCACCAGAATGGGTATAGGCAATCATGCAAATGAGACCGCTGCACACTCAGAAAGAGGTCAGGATGTTTTTGGGAAAGGTGGGCTACTGTCGACAGCGGATCCCAATTTGTTCTCTGATGGCCAAACCCTTGCAGACATTGACAAGGACATGTCAGATCTGGTGTCATGGGATAACGACTGATTGCTTGCATTCATGGAACTGCGAGAGAGCCTGTGTGGTGCTCCTGTCTTAGGAATGCCTGATTACAACAAAGCCTTTTTGCTATTCTGACATGAACTGGAGGTTTGTGCACTCTCTGCCCTCACCCAGTTGCATCGAAGTGTCTGTAGACCAGTGGCCTATTTCTCTGCTACACTGGATCCTGTAGTTCCAGCGTTGCCGAATATCTCAGATCCTTGGCTGCAACTGGTATCAGTATTGAAAGGTGGGAGAGCATCGTGATTGGTCATCCATTAACTGTATATGTTCTGCACTCAGTGGAAATTCTGTTAATTAGGACAAAGACGCAACATTTGACAAACAATCGGTGACCATATATGAGCAGATAATTCTGACTGCTGCCAACGTTATGCTGAAACTCTGTTCTGCGTTAAACCCTGCTACCTTATTACCTGTTCCAAATCCAGAGGGGGAAGAAAGTGAAGACCAGTACTGTCTCAATGTCACTGCACTGTGTACAAAACCACGTCCCAACATTGTCGATGAGCCACTTCCCAGTTCTGATTATGTCCTATTGGTCGATGGCTTATGCTTAGGAGACAATGAAGGAAATATGAGGGCAGCCTTGCCTGTCTGTACTATTTCTGGAGTGGTCGAAGCTGCTTGGTTACACAGAGTATACTCTGCACAAGTGCTGAACTTGTTGCCCTGACGCGTGTATGTTGTGTTTCTGAGAACCTCCGAGTGGCAATATACACTGACAGCCAATATGGGTCTGGAGTGGTTCATGACCTCGGACAGTTGTGGTATAAAAAGGGGTTTCATTACCTCATCTGGGTCTCCAATCAGAAACAGGGAAATTGAGAGAAAATTGGTGGAAGCATTACCGTTGCCAAAGGAAGTTTCAGTTGTAAAGTGCTCTGCATACTGCAAAGGAATGGACCATGTTACTGCTGTAAACAATGACACAAATGAAATGACGCTTTATTGTGCTATGAATGCTTGTCCTTTCAATGGGGAATACAGAAACGAGGAAACAGAAGTGGCCGATTTCAGCATGATGTTGGCAGTTGCCGATACTTGGGGTGAGTGAAGTGTTTACAGTAGGAGGTTTCTGAAGAGGAACAGTCGGACTGAGTCAGAGCAGGTTGTGTGAAGAGAGAGGATGATATCTGGGTGTCGACTGATGCGAGAGTAGTTTTTCATCCAATAGCAAGACAGATTCATGGTGCAGCACACTTGGGAAGAGATGCAATGGTGAGCATGTTTAGGCAGACATGGTTTAATCCAAAGTTTCGAGTGGTTGAAGAGGCATTGTGTCATTGGTGTGTAACTTGTCAGCAAATGAATGCAGAGATAAGGACTGTCATTATGTTGAGGCACAGGGAGGGCAGAAGGACCTTTCAACAGGATGCAGCTGGATTTTGTCAAGATGCCTATGTGCAATGGATTGAGATAATTTGTGGTCGTAGTGTGTTTATTCTCCCTTTCGGTCAAAGTCTATCCAACCAAGAGGTGTTACGGTTTCATGGTAGCTAAGCTGTTGTTGAGGGAACTCATTCTGAGGTTCAGATTTCCAGCTACATTGGGAGTCATTGTAATAATGAGGCCCTGAAATTACTGTGTGCAGCTTTGCGGGTAGAACAGAGACTACATTGCAGTTACATGCTAGAAGGCTCGGGAATAGTTAAGCAGGTCGATGGTATCCTGAAATCAAGATTGGCAAATGTGTGTGATTCAGCTTCTCTGAATGGCCTGATTCAGTTTCCCTAGTGCTGATGAGTCTTGGCAGTATTTCTGACAACTGGCTTGTCCCCTCAGGAGGTTCTTATGGGGAGAGCGATAAGACTGCCTGCCTTGCCTGCCAACGTGCTTGTAAATATATATCAGATGATTTGGTTCTTGATTACTGTAAAGTATTGGCTGATGTGGTTTATTCTGTGTCTCATCAGGTTGAAGTAGTGATTGCATCAACAACGCAAGATCTCTGTCACAATTTGACTCCCAGTGACTAAGTACTCATAAAAAGACATGTGAGAAAGAATTGCCTCAAATCTTGCTGGCGTGGTCCATACCGAGTGATACTGGTGGCTACGATTGCTGTTATGCTGTGGAGTGCTGAATTGGGTTCATGCCTCTAACACATGCAGAGTACCGAACCCCTATGAAGAAACAGCTCCTCTTTCAGGAGAATTGACAGACGTGACCAGAGTGTCACCACAGAGGGTAAGCCAAGCTGTAGAGGGATCGGCAGAGGCTAAACAAGACTTAGAGAAATCCAAGGGGGTCCATTTGAACAAGACACTGACGCTGCTTCTGAAGGAGAAAGAACAATGGTGTCTGAGCGAAAGTCTGACTTCGATGAAGGTGCTGGAAGAGGCAAGTGCAGTCGAAATCAAGGACAGACCTGAATGAGATTTGGCCAAAACAGAACGGAGAAAACATCCAAGACTTGCATCTGAGAGAGAGTTTGCACCAATTGCTGAAACATCCAAATCCGAACAAAGTGAGACCCACGGTGAGAGACGAAGTTCGAGGAGGTCCAAAAGAGTTAGGGTGCCTTGTCGGAGGTACTTTGCTCCTGAGTGGACTTACCTGGCTGCTAATGCAGATGAGGGCGAGTTCCAGAACATCAGTGCTGATAATCGAAGTCCTGATGAAGATTCCATGGACTGATTTGCATGCTCTTCTTTCATTGGCCGTTACCTACCCACCAAGTTTGATTGGCCTACGATCTCTGATTCTGAATGATGTCACCTTGCCTCCTTTGGGTATAGAATCATCATTGGCAGAAGAAGCAGAGTTGAGAGGTGATCTGTTGCTATTGATTGAAGAACAACTTGGATCAGAGCTTATTAGAGATGATGAATGAACTTTGTTAAAAGTGCTTAGTAAGAAGATTACCTAGACCCGAGTAGACAAAGAATAAAATTAGGGGGTTACACCTAGAAGAAGACAGAGTAATGTCAGGGCAGTCTTAAAAACTTGTGTACATAGAGAAAAGAAAAAATCAAAGAAAAAGGTGAGAGAGAGAAGTGTTTAAAACCCGCTTAAGAGACTTTTGTGTTTCCTGCTTTGTTTGAGTGGAACCTAATGGAGAAAAGACACTATGTGGCTGCTTCGTTCTCACTCAAATTTGGGTCTGAATCTGCTTCAAAATGGAGTCTGGAAATCCGAACCATTGGCACAAATGTTTCATAGGGACCCTTATAACTATTGTAGTGGTAGTGCTAGTCATACTAGTTTTAGAGTCAGCTTCTAGATCTTCGGAGGAGAGATATAGGGTTAGTGTTTCTGGGGTGGTTACCCCTACACCAGGGGTTTCAGAAAGAGGCACTCTTGAATCACACAAAGATTTAGCTGCTCAAGGAGAATAACATCTCCATGTAGATTTGTCTAAGGGCGATTACACCCTTAACGCTTGCACTAGGCTTTTGTATGAGTATGTAGACACTATGGAAGCTAGAGATTGTCATGTTTGCATGCAGTTACCCGCATCAAAAGAGGAAGGTATTACTTATCACCACTTGCCTGTGACTTATGGTATGAGTAGTAGTTTGTTCCTTAGCATATTTTATAAGAAGAGTCACTATGAATAATATTTTTCTAACTCAATCTAGTACTGTTCGAAGTGAAAGTTTACAAACACTTGAGCAATTATGATACAAAGAAGATGATTGAAATTATAGGGAATTACTTTGTGCACACTGCTATGTTTGATACTGCTTATGCCCATAGACATAACTTGACTTGTATATTAACTAGTGTAGAGAAGAAGTTCATAGATCAAGTAGAAGATAGATATAGAGTTGTAGTTGAAGAAGGAAATAAATCTTACAAATCTCCTCACTGGATGAGAGAAGAGTTATATTACAGTGCTGCAGAGAGTTTAGGGCCATTACGTCGGGACTGGCAACACAGGAAGAGATTGTGTGTCTAGCAGGCTGAGAGTGGTTATAATTCCATGTTTGTGGTAAAGAGCGGATGTGACCATACGTTTCTAGTTCAGGGACCATGGAAAATGTTTTTGGATTAAACTGCCCATGTTATACCCAGAGTTTATTTTGTATGTGGGAAGAAAGCATATCTGAGCCTACCCAGCAAATTGTATAGTACATGTTATCGAGCTGTGGTGTTTCCCAAGGTATATCATGCGGAGGATTTAGAGGAGCAAAGTGGGGAAGTGAACATAAGACAGAAACGTGGACTGAGTGCAGGAGAAGTTGTAGGACAAATATTTGGAGCCATGATACCCAGTTTGGGAAGGGTGTGGGATGATATCAAGATTAAAAAACTGTCTACCATAGTCCATAAACTATCCACTGACGCTGCTAGATCTCTGTTGCTCATAGATGGCGAGATGATTTTGATCAGGGCTATGGTGATGCAGAACCGGTTTGCTTTACATATTTTGCTTGCAAAAGAAGGCAGTCTGTTGAATGCTGAAGGTCCAGCAATGTTGTACTTACATCCCAGAGAGGAGTATAGACTTGCAAAGGTACATTAGTAACATAACAGACTTACATCAAGAATTCAGGGACTTAAGTGGTTTGCAAGTCTAGGAAGTGGATTGTTTGGTTATATTGTGCGGCCTATTTTGATTATTACCATCTGTATCATCATTTTGGTTGTTATGGTTAGAGGATATAAGTGGTATAGAGTGAGACAAAGGGTAAGAGTTCAGAGGGAAAAAGACAGAAGAATGGAGAGGTTGCAAGACAACTATTACAATAATTTGAGGGGTATGGAGAAGTTTAGACAAGGGAGGATGGCAACCACACATGTTTAGATCTGTCCTTCTGATAAATTACTATCCTAAATGATCATTGATAAGCTTATCTAATGAGATAGGGTGATTTGTAATCACTAAACGTCATCAGAGGGGGGACGCATAGAGTAGAAAATGTGTTTCCTACATGTGGTACCCGTTAGGAGTGCCATGTAATTGCTTGTAGAACACACTCACATATTATTCAATGTTATGAGAGAAATTCAATGCTAGAAGAAACATCAATCAAGTAGCATGTTCTTATGAATTTAGTACGTTCTAATGTAGAGGTTGATAATTAACTCATGTAACTTGTGCTGGGAAATGTAAACAAAGCAATTTGTTATACCCCTCATTAGTGATTGTGACTCAATGATATATTAATTTTATTAGACGCTCTTGTAGGCTAATGATGTACAGTGCAAGACACATGTTAATGTAACTAAATACATTTTTTGTAATCCGTGCTAATGGATTATGTGTTTATTGACATATACAGCATGGTGATTTTCATTGATTTAGCCTAAGTCATAGGCCCGAATTTGATTGCTACACATTTGAAATGTCCTTGTTTCGGAAACTAATGTTTAAAATTGTTATGTGAGTTTCATAGAATGCTTTCTGTCTCCTGTTTGCATTTCAGGTGGACAGCGTTTGCTAAAAAAAGAGTAGAGGTATTGTTCTATTAGACAAGGTTGCGGAATGAAGGAATTATAGTTCGCCTGGCCTGAGAAAGATAAGGTGGAGGGAGGTGTTTTCACACGTGAGAAGGAGAAAAGACGAAGGACGAACTGCCACATTGGGGCTTGCATGGAGAAGGCTATGGAGAAGGCGTCAACGTCATGGAAAAGTTTGTGGCTGAGCCCATTGTAGAGTACACAAGAGAAATGCATTATGGGAAATTTGCAGACTACGATTTTGAATATATGATGCATTGTAGAGAGGAGCAGACACCCCATTCCTACCTGCCATCTCGACAGAGAGCACCCGAGTGGTATCTCGCTTCCCTTCCTTTGTTTGTAGCTTCATGCCTCAGACCCATCTCATGGTGGAATGACGTCTTAGGATGGCTCTACCCGCTGACACCTTTTCTCTTGAAAATCCTTTCCGTATATGCTAATTTAGGGATGCCACTTCTAGAATTTGAGTAGGGATAGTGAGAACTAAATGCTGTACACAGAAGAAGTTCAGATGCAGGGAGACTTGAACTTTTGCTTTCTCATCTCATGCATAATCGTCATAGAACGTATTGCTCTTTTAATGCTCCACCGAGTGAACCTTTTCAGAAGGTTTGGTTTTCTTCTGTTTCCCCTGTATTTTATGCTCTCATGCTAATATTTGTGTATGTCCAACTATTTTTGAACTTGTAATAAACTTAACTAACCTTCAATTGGTTGTCGATTTGGGTTCTTGTGTAGCCGTTTGCGTTGACTGTATTTCAATTGATTTATGACCTTTTACTCCCTTCTACGCTTCTATGCTGCTGAAAAGAACCTTTGGAAGACCGACACTGGATTGCAACTAAACAGATGGGCCCAGGCTCTTTCAACTTCTACTTCCAATTCTTACCATTCATCACAGCTAGTTGGATAGTACCTTTGACAACTCTTTTGAATCTCTCCACAGTCCTGTTACCAGCTGGATGATACAGATAAGTATGATGACGTACATTTCCATCCTTTTTAAAAATCGTGCACTGATAGATCTAAATTGTGTACCGTTGTCCCTAATAATGTATTGGCAATTCTTCCCTCAAAAACACATTCCAAAAACTCCACAACAGCACTATCATCAGCTCTTTCAGTTATCTTTTAATTTTCTCCAATTCCACCCTTTTTAAAAATGGTGATCCATAACAATGACACATTGAGACAACTTCTTTATATTGAATGAGTCCCATGAATAATACCCAGGAGGAGGAAGGGGTGGCTTTTTAGAAAGGCATGTTGCACATTGTTAAATGGATGAATGTGAATTAATTCAAATTAAATGGGAGCAAAACAGAATTTATATGCTGCTTGGCAAGCAGAATCCCGATGACTCTCCCCATAACTTTTGTCCCCTCTCATCTGTTTTGCTCTTCTCACAGTCTACACACAAGCCAAATCTCTTGTAATGCGTAGCGTTATTCTCAGTAGATTAGACTACTGCAATGCCTTGCTACTTTTGAGCCCCTGAATATCTGGTTAAGAGACTGTGTCAAGTACAAGTGGCAGTGGCAAATATGGCGCTGAACAGATCTCGCAGATTCTCTGCGTCCAATGCCTTAAAGGAGTTGCACTGGATTCCTCTGAAGCAGAGGATTATCTTTAAAGCCATGTGTATTGTGTTTAAGGCACTACAAGGAAAAGGCCTGGTCCTTTACAACGCAGACTGAAAAGGTATACTCCTGGAAGGCATCTTCGTTCCAGCTGGGCATAAACACCTTTTACGAAAGTCAAGACAAGGAGGTTGGGCTTTTATAGTCAAAGCGGCACAGTTGTGGAGTGATCTACCCCCACCCGCTTTCTTCAGCCCTCAATAGAATTGTTGCAATTTCGGAAGGCCTTGAAGATCTGGCTATTTCCTAAGTAACCAGTTGGTCCACAATGTGTACCTGTGCAGTGTGCAGATGGTAGATCACCTATATGTAATCTTAGCGCCAGGATACTAGTTTAGTGACAGTTGCGCTCCACAAATGTAATACATAAATGATGTCAATTCTAATAGTCACCTATTTCATCTTTCGGGATTCCAAAGGACTCAATGTAGGGCGTAGTGTACTTAAAGTTTTATACACTGAGAACAATGTTTTACAAATCTTTCCATATTAGTCTTAACTCTCAGCCAACAATATTTTCCCTTAAGCCTTGTCTTCATCTTAAATATATAAAAATAAGGGGGAGCTATAGAGGTAAAAACATCAAGAGCGCACCCCACTCAGAAGAATTAATCATAACAAAGCCCTTGGTTCATATAACACCCTGATTTAGATTTCGGCGTAAGCCATTAGCCAAAATCTAAATGATGTCCTTAATTCTTAATACAGGGGATCCTCCGCAACCATTTAGGGAGGAAACAGGTTTAGTATCAATCTGGAAACACCCCCGTGTGTGCTCCACATGTAAAAAGACAGGTCCTGTGTTTAGGGCTAAACCATAGATATATGTGAAGAAATGATATAGAAAAATTTAGATAGTGCCTCACATAAGCAACCAACCCTGAGCTAATTGACAGGTTCTCACCAATTTGCTCACTTTGTCATTATCCTCAACTTTCCTATATATACGGAGGACCCGACACCCAAACAAGATCAGAAGAATAGGGGGTTTGTGTGTGTGTGTGTGTGTGTGTGTGTGTGTATAAATCCTTCCTCACAAGAAAAGAGATTAAAAATTAGTTGTGTGTGGTATACCGACACTCATGATTAAAAACAAGATGCCATATTTAGACCATTTTCAGAGGAACGGCCGACGTGTACCAAGGGATTTGTTATGATTAATTCATCTTAACTATGCCAAGATGCCCACTGTGACACCACTGAAGAATCTTCTTCCCTAATTCTGTAGGTAGTACTGTTTTTATCTCCTCTCCATGAAAACTCACTACTCACCCTCAATTTATCACTCCCTAGAATTTTTATAACATGAGACAACTCATTTTTGTGAAGCCATCCTTCCCTCAAATAATGCTTATTCTCAATTAGTACACTGTCACATTCATAGGCGGATTTCCACTCTTCATTGTTAGTATCTACTTTTTAATTAGAGTGAACACTTGTCATCTGACAACTTTCACAATTAAAGGAACTTCTTTTAGAGGTAGCAATTAACTGCTAAAGCAATCAGCACCTCGATTCTTGGCACTAGGAACATGCAGTACTCTGTAATCAAACTCTTGTAACCCAAGAGAACGTTTTGCAATGCACTATGACACTCTATGTAACCAACTAGCAGTGAGGACCTTAGTAAGCTTGTTCTAATAACAAAGTCTTTACTCCATAATAAGAGCCTAAAATGTTCCAGGTCCATATGCACACCAAGGTCTCCCATTCAATTAACAAATATTTTTCCCTAGTGGGTGAGAGACTGTGGGTAGCAACAGCTATTACCACTTCCTTCCCATTATCTTCTAATTGTGCCAATACTGAATCTCGCCCTTTACTGCTTGCATCAGTTGTAATCACACTTTGAAGAATCGAATCATGATCTTTTAAGGGGAGTGCTCTACTGATATTGCCCTTAATGTTTTCAAAGGTATTTTTACAATCAATTGTCCAAACAAAATCAGACTTGTTTTTCTAAAGTTGCCATAAGCACATAGCTTTCACTGTAAAACTATATACACATTTCAAGTAGTATTTGGTTAACCCTAAGAATGAATGTTATTTTTCCTCATTAACTAGCCTGGGATTGTTTTTACTGCCCTAACTAACTCTTTTTTGGGTTTGATGCCTTGATTTGAAATTTCATGTGATCAAGATATGTGATAGAATTAATAGCAAATGTGCACTTCTAAAACTTTACTGTAAGACCTTTCTCCTTTAGAAAGCACAACACCTTCCTCAACTGAAAATCAAGTTCTTTTTTGTAATAACCAATGATCAGAATGTCATCCTGAAAGACTAAAACTCCTTTCACTCCTTTTAAGATTTGATGCATCAACCTCTGAAAAATTGCTGTACGAGAATTAGAAAAATCACCTAAAGATATATTGTTCCCCTTATCTGGACATACTTTTATCAGGAAATATAAGAAGAAAGTACTTTAAGTGTGTTGTAGAGCTGTCCTACTGATCCCTGACTGATAATGAAAGTAAACAGAGATACAATTCATACTAAACCTGATTGAAGACAATATTATATATAGTTCTATTTAAGCATCTTGTCCAGGCCTTTGAAGAATCTTACAACGCAAACAAATGGCTGGTATTTTTCTCTGGGAACTGTGGCAACCCTTTTTCTCAGGTCCATGCAAAGTGTGTTGCTCCAGTCCAGCTGCTTTCTTTCAATTCTGGCACTTGGAGTATTGTTTATTTGATTAGAAAGCATGTCTACATGTCCCAGAATTCAAAAACCTGGACTGGAATAGAACAGTACATAACACATAGACCTTGGAAACCTGGCAGCTATGATACAACATGGTCCTCTGACATGAGTCCTGTGTTATTAGTGCTTTACATAACTCACACGTTAAATAACAATGTCCTGCAGATTGTTCTTGATAGACCTGTCATCCTTGGTGTGGTCTTCTCCCAAACTTTGTATCTTCTACCCGCCTGTTTTCTGAAATTCGTTTTTGTTGGCATTAGGAGTCTGTGCACTTTACCACTGCTAACCAGTGCTAAACTGCTTGTGCTCTCTCCCAAAAACACATGGTAAAACTGACCTACCTATGATTAGAATATTTAATTTACTTAAACGTCCTTAGTATATTGGACTGCATATACTCAAGGCTTGCAAAATAAATGCTACTAGTGGGCGTGCTTATGATAAACCTCAGGAGTAACCTGTAATCCTACAAACATCCTTCTAGGTCTCATTACATAAAAATACATTAATCTGTTGATAATAGTTCAACAGACTCAATCATTGATTCATAAAAAAATATAAATGTAAGGAGGCTCCAGTTTATAAATTCAATCCTTTTTAAGTATAAAAGATTGTTCAGAAATACCGTCATCTTTAAAGGCACACAAATGTGTGTAGGTTACTGGTACTCGTGACAATAGAAAATTACCCCTTTTTTTAATGTTCATGATGTTAGTGTGTGCGCTCCTTTATACCTTGTGGACCCTTTTGTACCTTTTAAGATGGTGGCGTCTTTTCAGTTCTTTGTGTTCTTTCCTGGGGGACACTCATAGGCCACCTTTTTTAACCATAGTACGTGTGATGTCTGGATGATTTTATTGACAAGAGGGCAAAGCCTTCTCATGTTTGTGCCCCTTTTTGAGCAGTTTTTACAATCCACTTGCAATACATGTATTTTATTTATTTTACTTTTATTTATAATAATCCCCTTAATTTTTGATTTGGTTATGTTTTCCTTTTTCAAATTTAAATCTTACTCCACATCCTTTGTGATACAATGGAGATGGAGCTTATCAACATTGATAATCTCTGCAAGACTGCAGAGGCTTTTCAAAAAGAGGGGGGCTGAATGTGGCAAGGAAGGCCACCAAGGTAGACATCTAGGTAGTCCTCAGAGCCTTTGAGGAAGTCAAGAGGATTCAGGTCAACCCAGATGAGCAGGAGGAGGATGCCCTGGAGAAAGAAGTGGACTTAGAGGAGGAGTATGGCCTGGACACAGGTCCTGAGCATCAGCACCCTGATGAGGAGCTGGACAACTTGCCCACAGGAGTGAAGAGTGTGATATTCTCAGTGTGTGCTCCCAAACATTAAGGAATGGTGAGCTCATGCAGATAATACAGGGGGTGTTAGACGGTTGGTGGAGAGAAGACGCATGAGATGGAGACAGCTCCGATGAGGCTCCTGTTTGAAGCCATACTGAATTAAACATGTTTATTTAGAGCTCCTTATCATATCCCGCTTCATTTGTGTATCTAGTGAACCAATCAAGAATTGGTGATGAGGATTATTGTGTTATACAGCACAAAAGAATATCAATGTTTCACCCAGAAACTAATGGACAAGTGAAAAGATTTAATAGAGTAATCAAAGAATCCAATTAGCCATTACAGGGGGACTAAATTGGAGGAAAGCTTTACAAGCCACGTCACTGACATATGTAACCACGCCCAATCCTTATTCATTACGGTCTCCATTTGAATTACTGAGGGCACAAAGGCTGATTCCAAGTTAATGCGATGGTGATTAAAAAATAAAAGCAACAATGACACTGAGGTAGATTTCAGGGGGTTTAGGAAAGCTGTGAAACTGTACAAGTGGTGAATGAAAAGAATGATGGATGACAAAAGAGTAGCACCCAGTAAACAGTAAATAGAAATTGGTTACTGGCCAAGGGTGAAATAAGGCGTTGATGTAGAAAAGGGAACATCAAAATGGTCCGATCCAGTGAACGTAGTTGAATGTTTCGAAAATGGTGCAAGAGTACAGGAGGTGATGAGATGGAATTTATCTAAGGTATCTTTGTGTGGTAATTATTTCCAGCAAGAAGAAGTGATGGACAATGAGTCTTTCCATGAGGGAAAAGGAGATGACAGCAATGTGTTCTTGGATGTTCCAAGAAATATAACATCTACTAATGAGGTTGATTCTGATTCAGGAATAGTCAGTAAACCGAATCATACTGCTAGTCATCAAGGAATGAGGAGAAGTACTTGTTTTCATTGTATGCCTGTAAAGTTCAAAGACTATATGATACGATAATTAATTTAACATCTAGGAATCTACTTAATATTATTATAAATGTATATTTACTTAATACATACATGAAATGTTATGATATTAATTGTATTTTGTTTTCTACTTTTATTTAAGATGTTTGTATGTTATTTTTTTTATTTTGTTATAATTTTATATATAGTCCAATTTTGTAAATAGGTTTATTATGGTTATGTCAAGGGAAAAAATATAAATTTAAGGGAGATGTGTGGTATTCTCAGCGCTTGCTCCCAAACATTCTGGAATGTGGAGCTTATGCAGAGAATGACGATTCTCCAATTTTCATGCAGAGAGAATCTTGATTTCATTAAAGACATACGGAGGCTAACATTATGCAAATACTTTTATTTGCTGCCCAACATGCAGCCCTTTAAAGAATGTTAATACATCACAAAAAGTAGAACTTTAACCCCTGCGCTGCTAGGCCTTTTCCCTTCCTGTGCTAAGCCTTTTTTGGGCTATTTGGGGTAGTGCGCGCTTAGGCCCCTGTAACGTTTTGACCACATTAGGTATCCACGCCAAATTTGCGTCCTTTTCTTCCAACATCATGGGGATTCTAAAGGTACCCAGGGTTTGTGGATTCTCCTAGAGGGTTCCCAGAAATTAGTCAAAATACAGCAACATTTTGTTTTTTTTGTGAAAAATGGAAAAAACTGGCTGCAAATGAAAGCGTCTGGGTTTTTCTCTGCAAATGGTATCAAAAAAGGGTTTGTGGGGCTGAAATCACCATTTCTCCAGCTTTTAGGGAATGACAGATTTTTGTCAGAAATTCAACATTTTTTACACAGTTTTGACATTTTTCTGGGACATACCCTATTTTTGCTATTTTTTGTGCTTTCAACCTCCTTCCAGTTAATGGTAGAAATGGGTACAAAAGCAATAATGGATCCTGGAAAGCTATACATTTTGGAAAAGTAGACAAAATTCTAAATTAACTAACAGTTAAATATAGGAAAAATTAAAAATTAGTTGAAAAAAGCAGCCGGGTATATCGCAATTATTGTGGGAACATGTGCTGGAGCAGAGTTTTCTTTTAGAAAATTCTGGGGCTTTTGAAGCTCTGGCATGTCTATGCGTTTTATTAATTTATTGATAATTAACAATTAATTATTTGTTTTGTGCAAGTGTGATATACTAATCAACCCGTTTGTCCTAACACAAGAGAAAGTTACATGAGGGTTAGCTTATTTGTGCTGTTCTTGTATTTACAATAACGTGCAAGTTTTCATGTTTAAACGTGGCTGTGTGCTGTTTATTTTGAGCACAAAACGCTGTCTGAATTAATGCTTTTTATGTCGCAAAGCTAGATAAATGCAAAACACATAAGGGTATTAGTGGGGTTAACACTGTTTAATCATTATGTTGTAGTAACGTTTAATTTTGTCTCTTTAATTAAAGATGGTCTATTGTGGCCTATGAAGGCCTTAGCCGAGCTGACAGTATTTCGAAGCCTGGCTGTGGTATATTTTTGTGATGTGGCAAGAGAGACCCCTGCTGGAAAAAGGTCGAAGACAACTGACCATGGTCCTTCTATGAAACTTTCCATGAGGACGGCAGCAGCTTTGGGTGTTCTCCAAGAAAAGTGAAAGTGTCCTTGGCAATCTCGAAAGACAAAGGAGCCTTAGAGGGAAACTCTGAACTGTGGCTCGATGGCCGAGGAGAAACCGGATTAAATGTGTTACATGTTTTATGTTTTATTTTCTTGGTTCCTGTTCCGTAGTTCATGTCTTGTGACTTTTCCTGAGCGGAGATTTCCAGATGTAGCAATGTTACATTTCTTCCTTCTCGTTCTGCTCAGTGATACAGTTTATCCTGCCAACTTTATGTGTGTTTCTATTGTATTTTTCACTATAAAAACTGTTAGTTTAGGGAGGGCTCTCCCCACTCTTTGGCCACCCTTTTGCCACTTGCCATTTTACCTTTGCTGCGTGAACTTGCGTTGCTGAGGATCGATGCTGAGGACTCTGTCTTGACAGACTTTACCGAGAGACTGGTCCTGACCTGTTCTGACACTTAGTTAGAATAGGTAACTATGAGAAATGATTTATTCTGATTGATTTTACTTTGACTAATTTTAGATAAAGCAATATAACTTTAAACATGGTGTTGAATATTCTTTCTTGTCAATTATTGAGTACATTTTGATCATTGTTGTGTAGATTGTATAGAGTATGATTAAGGATAACCACTATAATTAGGTCCTATCGTCCTTGATATAGATGCAGGGTTTTCTTCCCACAGGTCTTATGCTGGTAGAGTATTTGAACGTATGTTAGTGAAATGGGCCCTAGCGTATGATGAATGTATGTGTGTGTAACTGTGAGATTACTCTATCTGTGGTAGTGGGTTTATTTTAGGTACCCTGATCTCCATCAATTTCTCTGGTAGCAGAGGATGGTTATAGATGGTTGTCTTGATCTGATAAGATAAGATTGCTTGTATATTGGCTTATTGATTATTGATTTATTTTGATGTTATTGGTATATGTACTAATACTATATGTTGGAGTTGTCATGTTGAGTTATATGTAGTGCTTCTGGAATTTGGAAGCTGGTAGCAGTTCCGTAGTAGAGCAGAGGAAGGTGTATATGCTGCTCTCGGGAAAGACGGGATTGTAAGGAATTACGTGTGACAATTGAAGTTGCGCGTTCACATTGTCTGGATTCGGAATCAGTGACATCGTCGTATGTTACTATTAGATATTTCTAGTATATAAGGAGTGTGTATCGTAGTGAAGGTTATCTATGAAACTCTGGTCTTAAGTCCCAGGGATCTGTAAGGATTGCCGTTAAAGCTTATCGCGGGAGGAGTAATAGGTATTCTCTGAGCTTGTTTGAGGAACTGGGCGAAGTTGCTTAGTTAATGTATGTTATAATTCTGTAGTGGGACAGATCGTGCGCTGCTTCCCGAGAACAGGATTCTGTGTGCATGTACTATATTTTTCTCGTATGAATGTGCGTGAATGCATATACATTTATTGACTGTAAGACTCTTTGGATAAGTCCTAGAGGAAATAGTTATGCGATGTATGAAAGTTGTTGATTCTTGGAAAATAGACTCTCTTTTACTATTCTGTGGTTAGCGAAGCAGACAATGGAGATGTTTTTATGTTGTAACTAATAGATTTTTGTAGAAATTTTGACACACGAAGTCTACTGAAAGTTTTTTTTGTAAAGGAGGGGTAGACGAGTGACAGAGACAGGAGACAGAGACTGCAGCGACTGTTGACGTCAGAAGGTCCGCGCACTGATTGGATAGTGAATCAGAATAGGGTTCGCGCTAGGATTGGTGCGTTAGTGTGAGTCGCGCTGCTATTGGATGAGAAGCTCGTATTGTATATTTATAATACGGAAAGAGTAGAGAGTTTTTAGTAAGCGCTAAAATGTATTATCAAGAGGAGAAAAAGAAGAAAACCTTCTTTGGAAAAGTTAAGAAGTGGTTTAGCAAGGATAAAGAGGTTAAAACGAGAGAGGGTGAGTTGCTACCTCCAGCGAAAACACCTGCATCCTTCATGGTTGCGAAATATGGATTACATACCTGTATATGGTTGCAGAATTGGGTTAGGTATACTAAAGAAGATGGTGTTCTAGCATTTCCAGAACATGGTTCATTTAATTTGGCCTTGTTGAGAAATTTACGGGAAAAGATGGTACGTCTAGACCCGAAGCCGAGACCTACGCAGTTCGAGGCTTTAGTGGAATGGGAAGAGGAAGTTCATGAGCGAGAAAAGCAAAGGTCTGGAGGGTATTACAGGAACATGTTTGGGAGGAGACATGATCGTGAAACACATCATGATCGGATGAAAAGATGGCGAGATGTTAATATGACAGAGGGATTATATCCTATGAGAACAATTGAAGAGGGAGCAGTTGGAGTTAATGAGTATGATGATGAGGTCTTAAATGACATGATTTACAAGAGACCACCTCCATATAGACCAGAACCAGATGAGAGTACACCAGTTGTTTCTCCGATAAGAGATACAGTCTGTATTATTGAGAAAGAAAAAGTGACACCTGAATCAAGAGGTAGTAGTTCTTTCAGGGAGAGAGAGAATCGAGGTAGTGAGGAAAATGCTAGAAAATTAGCAAAAACGACAACAGAACTGACTGAGAAAATTAGGGAGTTAACGAAGAATCTGGAAGCTGTTACGGTGCCTGTAACTATAGGTCCGGTTATGCCCGTGATTGACAAACAGAAAACAGGTGAGAATGGACTAGTGATTCCATATGTTGGGAATAATTTGACAAATTCAGTTGGTCCTTCAGGAGATTCAGATAAAAGAGCAGAAAGAAGTGACCTGAGACAAACCAGACATGACACATGTAGTGAACTATTGGATGTTAGTGAACCTAGTTGTTCAGGGATGCCGATTTTAGAACCGCAGAAAAAAGTGGTTCCAGTGAGAAAAACTGCTGAAATAACAGTTGATGATTTGAATGATTGGATGAAGGTTCTTCAGAAAAAGGACAAAGATTCACAAGTTATTGATGTGGTTAAGTTACGTATAGAATTAGAAGAGCTTGTGACAGGAACAGTTCCAACAGAAATCCTGAAGAGTCATCATGATGGTGAGCTAATGTTCATGTGCAAGAGTATTACCTGGAGAGCAAGAAATACACATGATAGACTAAGAGCAATAGCAAATGAGCAAGGAGTTGACATTGATAGAGTAAAAGCTTTGCAGAAAACGTACAGGATGGATTTCACAGAGAAGGACATTGAAAATTTGAATGTTTCTGGTAGAACAGGACAGATTAAAGAAATGGTAGCATTATTGCGAAGATGGGGTGATGTAGAAAAGTGGAAGGATAGGTGGTATAAGAAAAGAGAGGAATCTGAAGATAGAACAACTTATTCAGCATTTCCAGTGAGAGAAAAGGAGAAACCAGTGGAGAATTATCCTATGAGAGAAATACCTGGAGGAGGATATGTACATGTTCCATGGACCAGACAGGATATTTTATCATTTACGAATGATTTCCCTCGATTGAGAGAAAAGCCCGTCGAGTGGTATAGGCAGGTAGATAGGTTTGTGAAGTTGTCAAAAGTGCTGTGGGTTGACCTGAATAGTCTGTTTGATATAATTGTTCCAGCAGACTTGTGGACTGAGTGTAAAATAGTTGTGAGTTGGCCTACTGAGGAATATCCAAGAGATCCAAGAACAGGGGCACCAGATCCAGAAGTAATGAGGAAGTATGATCAGGTGATGGTATACCTGAAGAGTAAAGTACCTGCAAAAGAGACAGACTGGGTTAAAATAGATCGAACACAACAGGAAGCAAAAGAATCAGTTCATGCTTTTTACGAGAGGCTGATACTGGCTTTTAAACAATTCAGTGGAGATGAACACCTGGGTGACAAAGATTTGAGTCACTTTGTATACAGATTTGTATATGGTCTTAGACCTGAAATTGGTGAGAGAATTCGTGAACACACAGTGGATTGGCAGAGTAAAAAAGTAGATGAGATTCTGAGACATGCAAAATACTTTAGTGATGAAATTGAAGCAAAACAAAGAAAGCTGAAAGAGAAAGCAATGTGGGCACAAGTGAAAGTTGCAGAAAGACAGGAAGCACAGTTGGTGGAACAGGCAAATAATCCAGGAAATAATGCAGGAAATAGACCGAGATTTGCAGGTAAAGGAAAGGGAAGTCTTGAGGAAGCCAAAAAGAAGTTCCCGTGTCACAACTGTGGCCAACTGGGACATTGGAGATCGGAATGTCCTAATCCACCATTAGTGAATAATGAGGGTAAATCCTTAAATCAACAGGTGCAGAACCAGAATGAAGGGAATAATCAACAACAACAGCAGAAAGTTGTGAGACAGCAGAGTCAAGAGCCAAAACCGCCCTTACCGCAGAATAGAGGGGTACAAAAGTACAATCAGGACTCGGGATTCTTCAATGATGAGCAGGTAAACAAACCGAGACGTACTAACAAAGTACAGCAGTACTTGTTAAAGAGTGAAGGGAGTGAGTCTGAGGGTGATTATTGACGGTGCCGAAGAGAGGAGGAAGAGTGCATACTTGGTGCAACTCTAGAAATAGACCAGGCAGGACCATTTGTGGATGGGAAAATAAATGAGGAGAGTGTTACTTTTTTGGTAGACACAGGTGCGACAAGATCAACTGTCAGGTCAACAGATGTTAGAAATCTTCCTCTCTCGGATGAAGCAATCCAAGTAGTTGGTGTAGCCAACACACAAATCAGAACACGTCTTACTGAACCAGTAAGAGTGCAGATAGGGAAATTTTCAGACATGCACAGATTTATTGTCTGTGACACGAGTCCAGTGAACCTGTTAGGTAGGGACCTATTGTGTAAGATGAATTGTACAATTTTTTGTACACCAGATGGAATAGCTTTTGAGACACCAGATGATGATGTTTTGTACCGAATGACTCTAGAAAATAGAGAAAATGAATTAATTGGTGCATTTGCTGTGTTTAATCCGGAGGATTTGCCTCAAGTGCTGAGAGACACAGTGAAAAGAGCAGTTTGGGATTTTACAGGAGAGGATGTGGGATTGATGAATAATGTAGATCCAGTGAAAATTGCAGTGAAAGAGGGAATTACATATCCTAACATTCCTCAGTACAAAATGACACCAGAAATAATTGAAGGGATAACTCCTATAATTGAGAAAATGATTCAGCAAGGAGTCCTAAGAGAACTATTGAGTAGTCCGTGTAATTCACCGATAATGGGACTGAAAAAGCCCAATGGCAAGTTCAGGATCGTGCAGGACCTGAGAAAAGTTAATCAAATTGTGGTGGCATGTTGTCCCATTGTGCCAAATCCATCAGTGATTCTGTATCAAATTCCACATGATGCTGAGTGGTATACAGTGATTGATTTGTGTCATGCGTTCTTTTTAATTCCATTGCATCATGATAGCCAGCCGATTTTTGCATTTAGGTTTGGCCAGCGTATTTTAGCATGGTGTCGTATCCCACAGGGGTATACGGAGAGTCCTTCGATATTCAATCAGTTATTGAAAAAATCGTTGGAAAGTCTAATCATGCCTGAGAGCTCAGTGCTAGTACAATATATTGATGACCTACTTGTGGCATCAAAGACACGTGAAGCTTGTGAAGTGGATACCATAGCTTTACTGAATCATCTGGCAGATGGAGGGTTAAAGGTATCTCCAGCCAAATTGCAATTTTGCAAGAAAGAGGTGCATTATCTTGGACATAATATTGAAAAAGGTCTGAGAAAAGTGACTACTGACAGGATCAGAATAATCAGAGAAATGAAAGCTCCGAAAACCCAGAGAGAAGTGAGAATGTTCCTGGGTATGGTGGGATATTGTCGTCAGTGGATAATTAATTTTTCTCTGATAGCAAAGCCACTGATTAAATTGACAAAAAGTGAAATGACAGATCCGTTAGATCTGGATGCAGAACAATTGGCAGCATTTGAAGGGCTCAAAACTAAAATGTGTGAGGCCCCAGCTTTGGGTATGCCTGACTACGAAAAAGAGTTTGAATTGTACTGCAGTGAGAGAAATGGATGTGCACTTTCAGTGTTAATCCAGAAACATGGGCAATTGAGAAGGCCTATTGCATACTTCTCATCGACACTTGACACTGTAGCCGTGGGGTTACCAGGTTGTCTGAAAGCTGTGGCTGCGACATGCAGAAGTCTGGAACAAAGTGAGGGAATCATAATGGGGTATCCTGTAAGGGTATTCGTACCTCACAATGTGGCCATTCTTTTAACAAGAAGCAGAACTCAGCATATGTCACATAGTCGGTTGACTAAGTACGAAAAAGTGATACTGGGTGCATCAAATGTGACTCTTGAGAGATGTGTGAATGTGAATCCAGCGACACTCTTGCCGGATATTGAAAATGTGGGTATAAAGATGGAAGATGATCATGATTGTTTGGATGTACTTGAGTACTGTACAAAACCGAGACCAGACATAAGGGATCTTCCCTTACCTGAGAATGACCATGTGTTGTTTGTGGATGGATCATGCCTGAGGAATGATAATGGAGTGCTATGTGCAGCATATGCAGTGTGTAAAGTTTCAGAGGTTATGGAAGCATCACCATTGAAAGGAGTGAGATCTGCGCAAGTTGCTGAACTAGTGGCATTGACAAAAGCTTGTGAGATTGGGAAAGACTTGAGAACAACCGTGTTGACTGATAGTCAGTATGGATTTGGAGTGGTGCATGACTTTGGCCAACTGTGGCTACAAAGAGGTTTCTTGACATCGGGTGGAACTCCGATAAAGAATGTTGAGTTGATTGGAAAATTGCTTGAGGCGATACAGCTGCCTAAGGAGTTAGCGGTTGTAAAATGTGCTGCACATGGTTCAGGGGACGATTTTATCACTGTTGGTAACAGATACGCAAACGATGTGGCACAGTATTGTGCCAAAACAAATCAATCGATTAACAGGGATAGGATGGAAGAAATGTCTTTTCTTTCTGTGATGTTTACTAATGTCCTAGAAACGTGGGATGAAGTAAAGCAGTTACAAGATGAGGCAGGAGAGGAAGAGAAACAAGATTGGGTTAAAGCAGGATGTGCTCCAAGAGAAACAGACCATGTTTGGGTCTACAGAGATGGCAGACCAGTGATGCCTAACTCCATCTTGTCGTCAATGGCAAGGATGTATCATGGCCAGGGACATCTGGGGAGGGACGCGATGGTAAGGTCCTTTAAACAAACCTGGTACAATGCAAAGTTTAGGACAATTGCGGAGAGCATCTGTCAAAGGTGTTTAATTTGTCAGCAATTCAACACAGGGAAAAAGACAGTGGTGAGTCTAGGGACAATTGGCAGAGAAGGAGGTCCTTTTACAAGAATGCAAATTGATTTTATTGAGATGCCCCAAGTGAACAGACTGAGGTATGTTCTAGTGGTAGTCTGTTTGTTTTCAAGGTGGGTGGAAGCTTACCCGACTAGAAGAAATGATGGATTAACAGTGGCAAAATTATTGTTAAGGGAGTTGATTCCTAGGTACGGGTTTCCAGTTACAGTTGAGTCTGACAGAGGTAGACACTTTCAAAATGAACTCATTGGTTTGATTTGTGAAGCATTGAAAATACAGCAGAAGCTACATTGTGCTTACCGACCAGAGGCTTCTGGTGTGGTTGAGCAGATCAATGGCACAATCAAGAATAGAATTGGAAAGATGTGTTTAGCCACTGGCATGAAATGGCCAGATGTGTTACCTCTAGTCCTGATGACAATGAGATCTACTCCAGATAGAACTACAGGTTTGAGTCCGCATGAAATAATTATGGGACGTGCAATGCGCCATGCATTCGTGCCTGTAAATAAATTGGTGGCAATAACTGATGACATGATTTTGGATTACTGTAAAGGCCTGGCTGACGCAGTTCATTCTGTGTTTCACCAGGTTGGAGAAGAAGCTACCACACTTGAGAAGAAGCAAGCCCATGATCTGAGTCCAGGTGACTGGGTGAGGATTAAGGTGCACAGAAGAAGAAATTGCTTGATTCCAAGGTGGGGAAGGCCAAGACAAGTCATTCTGACTACAACGACTGCAGTAAAGTGTGCTGGAGTAAGGCACTGGGTACATGCAAGTCATACTCTGAGAGTTCCAAGCCCGAGAGAGGGAACTGGTGAAGAGTATTTTGAAGAGTCAGATTCCAGTGATGGTGAAGATCCTGAAGATACGGAATCAGTGAGAAAAGAAGCAGAAAGAGCTTCAAGAGAATCACTGCGAGTATCAGAGGGAAGATCAGATTCTGATAAAGAGCCTGAAGTTTCAAGTAGCAGTGGGAGTAAAAGAAAAGAAAAGAGAAAACACACAGAACCCACTCCTGAATCAGAAGAGGAGGAGATTGAGGAACCACTTGAGATTATTCTTGAAAAAACAGGGTCAGAAGAAGATAGAGAGGGACAGATTGCGGAAGACCCCCGAGGAGGTGTAGGGAACATTGATGAGGAGCTAGGTGAAGGGACAAGTAGACAGCAAGAAGATTGCGTGTCGGAGACCCGAGGAGGGACAGAAGTAGGGAAGTCTCAAACAGTGGTGAAAAAATCTGTGGAGAAAAGAAAAGCTACTGGGAAACGGAAACAAGAGGCACTTGAATCAGATGATGAAGATGAACAAACAGAAGGTCGAGTTCTGAGAAAGAGAACTTCGATTGGAGAGAAGAGTGTTAAAGAATTGAGGCCGAAAAAGGTTGTGAAAGGAGATCGTTGGCCTAACAACCGAGTGAAAAGGGTGAGATACAGAGTAATAAGAGCAAATTCATCAAAAGCTGAACAAGTGAATGAGGTATCAAGCCAAACTTCGAAAGCTGAAGAAGAAGAATCAAAGAAATCAAAAGAACCAGTAGAAATAAGAAGAGTTAAAAAACCCAACCAAAAATACAGATCACCGGAATGGTCTTATGTGACACTGTCTGAAGAAGGAAAAGAAGAAACAGTGACTCGAGATAATCCGGAAGTGGTCTTGAGAAAAGTGGTTGAGGAAGATACTGGTGAAATTCTGAAAGTACTTTTGACTGACATTGGAGAAGAGTCGAGTACTGAGGATTCCGACGTTGGAGATCTGATACAATTTGATGTTGAAGAAATTGAAGTGAAGAATGACAAGTATCCAAACTGAGTGAAAGAAGGATTCACTTGGATCAAGTGAACGAGGAGATCATTTGGATAAACTGAAAGCTGAAGAATTGTTGGAGAATTGAAGAAGTTCAAACAGTAGTGGAGTAGTAGAGGCTAAACTAAAATGGCTAACATAGAGGAAAATAGAAATAGATGTGCCTTTTTTAAGAGGTGGTGCAGAATGTGCTGCTGTTGTACTGGATTATTAATGCTTCTATGGGGTGTTTTAGTTTTATTAGTAACTTTTAAGGTTGAATTTGGGATGGACATAGAGAATATGACTAATATAGAAAAGAATTCACAAAAAGTAGTTCCAATTAGAAGTAGTAGTTATATACACAAAGATAGGTCAATTAATAATTTTTCTAGTAATGTTTTTTCTAAACTGTTATATGAATATGTGAAGACAATGGAAGTAAGGGATTGCTACGTCTGTATGCAGTTACCTGCATCTGTTTCAGAGGGTGTTACTTACCACCATTTGCCAGCTACATATGGTATTTCTTGTAGTATTTTAAGTAGTGTTTTTTATTTGTTAGGGAAAATAGATTATAAGATGTCTAACAGAGATAGTATTTTTGGGCACTTGCCAATGAACAAAGAGCTGAATCCAGCTAAAGAAGCTAACACTTTTGGTGAGATTTTTATTGAAGAAAAAGGACTAACATTAGATTACATTTTTAAGAATAATTTAACTTGCAGTCTGAAAGAAGAGGAGAGAGCTTTCCTGGATATGGTAGAGGAAAGGAGAGTGAACATGCATGAGAAAGGGGGAAAATATGAAGTGAGTGAGACAATTTGGGACATTGAGATGGGAAAAGAGTTGAGGAATGGGGCTAGTCCAACTTTGGCTCTAGATGCACCGCAGAAGGGTAAATTATGCATTACCAGAAGGAAATCCCAATATGATACATATTTCGTGGGGACTAGTGAATGCCATGATACATACTTCATAGCGACAGGTTGGGGTTTCAGAGGTGGAGAAGATACAATTTTTCCAGGAGTGTACTATGTTTGTGGGAACAAGGCTTATTACAAGTTGCCGGACCATTGGTATGGCACGTGTTATGTGGGCCTGGTTTTTCCTAAGATTTTTCATACAGATAAAATAAAAGATGTAGAAGATATTAATTTATTAACACGTTTTAAGAGAGAAACTTGGTCTGAAATTGTGGGTGATATTTTTGGGGTTTTGATTCCAGCAGTGGGAATTTCTTTAAATGCTTATGGAATTCGGAAACTGTCCACAGTGGTTGATCGCTTATCGACAAATACCGCAGGAAGGTTTCTTTTGGTGAATACGGAATTAAGTGCCGTACGTGCCATGTCAATGCAAAATCGACTTGCCCTTGATATTCTTTTGGCCAAGGAGGGTGGAGTCTGTGGAATTTTGAAAGTTCAACATTGTTGCACTTACATTCCTGACGAAAGTAAAGACCTGAAGGTCTATATCAAAAATATTACTGATTTACATGAAGAATTAGTACCACTTGAAACTGGGAGTTTATGGACTAAAATAGCTAATAAGATGATAGCTGTTAAGGATTTTATTGCAAAAATAGGTAGTACTATTATAGGTAGAATATAGTTTCCTTTGTCTTGTATAATTGTTGCTTTACTGATACTAAGATTGGTGTGTGTGTGTTGTAAAAACAGGGGAGGGAGAAAGAAATTGAAAAATGGAAAGAAAAACAAGAATTCGAAACTTTCGAAAAGAGAACCAGAAGAGATTGAATTAGAAGAATTGAGGGAGAGTGTTTATTTAGAGACAAAGAGAGATGATGAAAGAGTGACTGGTGTTTAATGTTGTGTAAGGGGAAAAGACATTTCTGATTTCTCCTAAAATGGGACTAAATTTACACTAATTTTTTTTTGGGGTTATTTGGTGATAAAATCACCAAAGGGGGGATTGCTGGAGCAGAGTTTTCTTTTAGAAAATTCTGGGGCTTTTGAAGCTCTGGCATGTCTATGCGTTTTATTAATTTATTGATAATTAACAATTAATTATTTGTTTTGTGCAAGTGTGATATACTAATCAACCCGTTTGTCCTAACACAAGAGAAAGTTACATGAGGGTTAGCTTATTTGTGCTGTTCTTGTATTTACAATAACGTGCAAGTTTTCATGTTTAAACGTGGCTGTGTGCTATTTATTTTGAGCACAAAACGCTGTCTGAATTAATGCTTTTTATGTCGCAAAGCTAGATAAATGCATAACACATAAGGGTATTAGTGGGGTTAACACTGTTTAATCATTATGTTGTAGTAACGTTTAATTTTGTCTCTTTAATTAAAGATGGTCTATTGTGGCCTATGAAGGCCTTAGCCGAGCTGACAGTATTTCGAAGCCTGGCTGTGGTATATTTTTGTGATGTGGCAAGAGAGACCCCTGCTGGAAAAAGGTCGAAGACAACTGACCATGGTCCTTCTATGAAACTTTCCATGAGGACGGCAGCAGCTTTGGGTGTTCTCCAAGAAAAGTGAAAGTGTCCTTGGCAATCTCGAAAGACAAAGGAGCCTTAGAGGGAAACTCTGAACTGTGGCTCGATGGCCGAGGAGAAACCGGATTAAATGTGTTACATGTTTTATTTTCTTGGTTCCTGTTCCGTAGTTCATGTCTTGTGACTTTTCCTGAGCGGAGATTTCCAGATGTAGCAATGTTACATTTCTTCCTTCTCGTTCTGCTCAGTGATACAGTTTATCCTGCCAACTTTATGTGTGTTTCTATTGTATTTTTCACTATAAAAACTGTTAGTTTAGGGAGGGCTCTCCCCACTCTTTGGCCACCCTTTTGCCACTTGCCATTTTACCTTTGCTGCGTGAACTTGCGTTGCTGAGGATCGATGCTGAGGACTCTGTCTTGACAGACTTTACCGAGAGACTGGTCCTGACCCGTTCTGACACTTAGTTAGAATAGGTAACTATGAGAAATGATTTATTCTGATTGATTTTACTTTGACTAATTTTAGATAAAGCAATATAACTTTAAACATGGTGTTGAATATTCTTTCTTGTCAATTATTGAGTACATTTTGATCATTGTTGTGTAGATTGTATAGAGTATGATTAAGGATAACCACTATAATTAGGTCCTATCGTCCTTGATATAGATGCAGGGTTTTCTTCCCACAGGTCTTATGCTGTTAGAGTATTTGAACGTATGTTAGTGAAATGGGCCCTAGCGTATGATGAATGTATGTGTGTGTAACTGTGAGATTACTCTATCTGTGGTAGTGGGTTTATTTTAGGTACCCTGATCTCCATCACATGTATACATGGAAAAATTGGTATGAAAGACACCTATGTATTTCTGAAATAGGAACAAATTACAGAGTTTAGAAACAGTGCATATTTGCACATTTTCGAAATTGGGAATACTCATACTAGCATGAGAATTATTGGTCATTTTTCAAAATGACTTTTTTTTTACACAATGTCTTTCATTTGGAAGGGAGAAATGCATCAAAAATCAATAGGTAATAACAGTTGCTTTACTAAACTGAACTACCCTAAGTCTCCCGATAAAAATGGTACCTCACTTGTGTGGGTAGGCATAGTGCCCACGACAGGAAGTGGCTCAAAACCTAAGGTGAAACACCACATTTTCACAATGAAAATTT
Source organism: Triturus cristatus (assembly GCF_964204655.1). Lineage (NCBI taxonomy): Eukaryota > Metazoa > Chordata > Amphibia > Caudata > Salamandridae > Triturus > Triturus cristatus. The sequence continues at coordinate 1,074,302,466 of NC_140591.1, read as the reverse complement.
ACACATTTTTTGCGAAGAGTCTAGCTGTAGTTTTTGAACCCTACAACCCTAGCAAACCTATACATTTTTGAAAACTAGACACCCAGGGGAATCCAGGATGGGGTGACTTGACTGCCTCCCACCATGATCTGTTACCCAGAATCCCTTGCAAACCTAAAGATTGACAAAAAATACACTTTTTCCGCACATTTCTGTGGTGGAAAGTTCTGGAATCTGAGTGGATCCATAAATTTCCACCCACCCCGCGTTCCCCAAAGTCCTACAAGAAAAATGGTACCTCACTTGTGCGGGTCGGCCTAGTGCCCGCGACAGGAAACGGCGCAAAACGCAACGTGTTCACACCTCAATTTTGCAGTGAAAAATGACCCTTTTTTGGCAAAGTGCCTAGCTGTAGTTTTTGAACCGTAGCCCTGCCGACACCTAGAAAACCTAGCAAACCTATATATTTTGAAAACTAGACACCCAGGGGAATCCAGGATGGGGTGACTTGAGTGCCTCCCACCAGGGTCTGTTACCCAGAATCCCTTCCAAACGTAAAAAATGGACAAAAAAAACACATTTCCCCCACATTTCTGTGATGGAAAGTACTGGAATCTGCGTGGATCCACAAATTTCCACCCACCCCGCATTCCCCAAAGTCCTACGAGAAAAATGGTACCTCACTTGTGCGGGTCGGACTAGTGCCCACGACAGGAAACGGCGCAAAACTCAACGTGGTCACACCTCAATTTTGCAGTAAAAAATGACCCTTTTTTGGCAAAGTGCCTAGCTGTAGTTTTTGAACCCTAGCCCTGCCGGCACCTAGGGAAACCTAGCAAACCTATATATTTTTGAAAACTAGACACCCAGGTGAATCCAGGATGGGGCGTCTTGAGTGCCTCGCACCAGGGTCTGTTACCCAGAATCCCTTGCAAACGTAAAAAATTGACAAAAAAAACACATTTTCCCCACATTTCTGTGATGGAAAATTCTGGAATCTGCGTGGATCCACAAATTGCCACCCACCCCGCGTTCCCCAAAGTCCTTCGAGAAAAATGGTACCTCACTTGTGCGGGTCGGCCTAGTGCCCGCGACAGGAAACGGCGCAAAACGCGACGTGGTCACACCTCAATTTTGCAGTGAAAAATTACCCTTTTTTGGCAAAGTGCCTAGCTGTAGTTTTTTAACCCTAGCCATGCCGGCACCTATGGAAACCTAGCAAACCTATATATTTTTGAAAACTAGACACCCAGGGGAATCCAGGATGGGGTGACTTGAGTGCCTCCCAATCCCTTGCAAACGTAAATAATTGACAAAAAAAACACATTTTCCCCGCATTTCTGTGATGGAAAGTTCTGGAACCTGCGTGGATCCACACATTTCCACCCACCCCGCGTTCCCCAAAGTCCTATGAGAAAAATGGTACCTCACTTGTGCGGGTAAGCCTAGTGCCCGCGACAGGAAACGGCGCAAAACGCAACGTTGTCACACCTCAATTTTGCAATGAAAAATGACCCTTTTTTGGCAAGGTGCCTAGCTGTAGTTTTTGAACCCTAGCCCTGCCGGCACCTAGGGAAACCTAGCAAACCTATATATTTTTGAAAACTAGACACCCAGGGGAATCCAGGATGGGGTGTCTTGAGTGCCTCGCACCAGGGTCTGTTACCCAGAATCCCTTGCAAACGTAAAAAATTGACAAAAAAAACACATTTTCCCCACATTTCTGTGATGGAAAGTTCTGGAATCTGCGTGGATCCACAAATTGCCACCTACCCCGCGTTCCCCAAAGTCCTTCGAGAAAAATGGTACCTCACTTGTGCGGGTCGGCCTAGTGCCCGCGACAGGAAACGGCGCAAAACGCAGCGTGGTCACACCTCAATTTTGCAGTGAAAAATGACCCTTTTTTGGCAAAGTGCCTAGCTGTAGTTTTTTAACCCTAGCCATGCCGGCACCTAGGGAAACCTAGCAAACCTATATATTTTTGAAAACTAGACACCCAGGGGAATCCAAGATGGGGTGACTTGAGTGCCTCCCACCAGGGTCTGTTACCCAGAATCCCTTGCAAACGTAAAAAATTTACAAAAAACCCACATTTTCCCCACATTTCTGTGATGGAAAGTTCTGGAATCTGCGTGGATCCACAAATTTCCACCCACCCCGCGTTCCCCAAAGTCCTACGAGAAAAATGGCACCTCACTTGTGCGGGTCGGCCTAGTGCCCGCGACAGGAAACGTCGCAAAACGCAATGTGGTCACACCTCAATTTTGCAGTGAAAAATTACCCTTTTTTGGCAAAGTGCTAGCTGTGGTTTTTTAACCCTAGCCCTGCCGGCACCTAGGGAAACGTAGCAAACCTATATATTTTTGAAAACTAGACACCCAGGGGAATCCAGGATGGGGTGACTTGAGTGCCTCCCACCAGGGTCCGTTACCCAGAATCCCTTGCAAACATAAAAAATTGACAAAAAAAACACATTTTCCCCACATTTCTGTGATGAAAAGTTCTGGAATCTGCGTGGATCCACAAATTTCCACCAACCCCGCATTCCCCAAAGTCCTACAAGAAAAATGGTACCTCACTTGTGCGGGTCGGCCTAGTGCCCGCGACAGGAAACGGCGCAAAACGCAACGTGGTCACACCTCAATTTTACAGTGAAAAATTATCCTTTTTTGGCAAAGTGCCTAGCTGTAGTTTTTGAACCCTAGCCCTGCCGGCACCTAGGGAACCCTAGCAAACCTATATATTTTTGAAAACTAGACACCCAGGGGAATCCAGAATGGGGTGACTTGAGTGCCTACCACCAGGGTCTGTTACCCAGAATCCCTTGCAAACGTAAACAATTGACAACAAAAACACATTTTCCCCACATTTCTGTGATGGAAAGTTCTGGAATCTGCGTGGATCCACAAATTGCCACCCACCCCGCGTTCCCCAAAGTCCTTCGAGAAAAATGGTACCTCACTTGTGCGGGTCGGCCTAGTGCCCACGACAGGAAACGGCACAAAACGCAACGTGGTCACACCTCAATTGTGCAGTGAAAAATGACCCTTTTTTGGCAAAGTGCCTAGCTGTAGTTTTGAACCCTAGCCCTGCCGGCACCTAGGGAAACCTAGCAAACCTATATATTTGTGAAAACTAGACACCCAGGGGAATCCAGGATGGGGTGACTTGAGTGCCTCCCACCAGGGTCTGTTACCCAGAATCCCTTGCAAACATAAGAAATTGACAAAAAAAAAACATTTTCCCCACATTTCTGTGATGGAAAGTTCTGGAATCTGCGTGGATCCACAAATTGCCACCCACCCCAAGTTCCCTAAAGTCCTACAAGAAAAATGGTACCTCACATGTGCGGGTCGGCCTTGTGCCCGCGACAGGAAACGGCGCAAAACGCAACGTGGTCACACCTCAATTTTGCAGTTAAAAATGACCCTTTTTTGGCAAAGTGCCTAGCTGTAGTTTTTTAACCCTAGCCCTGCAAGCACCTAGGGAAACCTAGCAAACATATATATTTTTGAAAACTAGACACCCAGGGGAATCCAGGATGGGGCGTCTTGAGTGCCTCGCACCAGGGTCTGTTACCCAGAATCCTTTGCAAATGTAAAAAATTGACAAAAAAACACATTTTCCCCACATTTCTGTGATGGAAAGTTCTGGAATCTGCGTGGATCCACAAATTGCCACCCACCCCGCGTTCCCAAAAGTCCTTCGAGAAAAATAGTACCTCACTTGTGCGGGTCGGCCTAGTGCCCGCGACAGGAAACGGCGCAAAACGCGACGTGGTCACACCTCAATTTTGCAGTGAAAAATGACCCTTTTTTGGAAAAAAAGTGCCTAGCTGTAGTTTTTTAACCCTAGCCATGCCGGCACCCACCAGGGTCTGTTACCCAGAATCCGCATCTCTTCTGGACCGACCGCCTGCAGCATCTTTGTCATCAGGCTCCATTGTATCGATAGAAGAAACCCGACGCACTTCAAGACCTATGCACCCGCTTCCTGTGGGTGAGGTAAAGCTGGCACTCCGGTGCCCAAGTGTAGAGAATCATCTCTAGTGTCTGTGTTTCAAATCTTAAGATCGTAGTCCATTCAGAAGACCCTTTCTGCAGTAAATTTTTAACTTTTACGCACCCATTGAAAACCTATGGGAGCCCGCGTGTAACTTTCCTCACTGCACACGCGACCCGTGGACCTCCTGGTCACTAACTGAAGTTAGCTCCTTGTAGGCCCAGCGGTTCTAGAGGCCCTAGGCCTTTTCACTTTCCTGTTCGTGGTACTTATACCACTATTTTAGTATATGGTTTGAGTGGCCACCAGGGCCCATCCATATAAAGTGCAACTTCTGTATATTATAACGTTGTCTTGTTTAACGATTTGTGCTCCCGTGCTCATAAAGAGTCTAGGGGATACTTTGAGAAATAAATACATATATATTTTCAATATATATCTGTGTGGTGTCCTTTCATTGGTATAAAGGGGGGTTACATTTGGTAAAACAGCCTGCTTAACACGCTTTAACGAGTTTAGCCTCAAAGACTGCTTAGCCTACGCTACCACTAGGGCAGCTAGTCCGAAAAGGTTGACTTACAACCACACCATAAGAGTTGCTTGGCATGGTACAAGGTGGTCACTTTAACTAGTGAACATCATATACCAGGCCAACTTCTCACATTGGTGGCAGCGGTGGGATTTGAGCTTGCTGTGTTTTACCATTGTAATCTCTTGGTTACCAATTGAAAGATCACATAGGTACCTGTAGGTACATATAAAACAAGATAGATATACTTAAGTTCTACTGAACTTAGTTGTTGTAGAGCAAAGGGAGTAGCACACCCTGACTACAACTACTAGATAGGTTTAATAGGTAAACCCCAGTGTAGGTAGATTGCAACACATTCACCCACACTTAAGAGCAATGGAGGGGGCAGAGGGGTCCAAGGTAGCCATCTCTGTCGAGAGTGACCCCCAGAGGGCACCAACTCTCTTTGCTACCCTAAATCAAAATGAGCTCAGGCAGTTGGCAAATATCAGGGGCCTTAAACAGCCCAAGAATCCTACTTCTGCTGAACTCAGAGAGCTTTTACAGGCTGATGAAAATCAGAAAGCTCTCAAGAAAGCCTCCCAATTAGGCCCCTTAGGGACTGGAACAGGATGCCCCCCTTCTGAAGATGCTACTGAGGTACCCCTTTCCAATAGTCACCCCTTAGATGAGATTCATACTACAGAGGATGAAAGTGAGAAGGGTACTGATACAGAAGGTAGTGAGTATGAAGGGAGAACTAGCCCAGTGCCAAGTGTTATACGTGGCCCAGCTAACCTAAGGCTATTGGGGACTGACAATGGGATCATCCCATTGGATCTCCCCAGTGGACTTAACCAGGGGCTTGGGAGGCAAAGGAATCACTCAGGTGAATCTAATGCTTTTCATGCCTCTAGAGGCTCTCAAGGTCACTCCAGGAGAAGGATGACCACCCCTCAGAGGAGGGAACATGAGGCCAGAATTCAGGAAGCTCAGCTGAGAATCAGGAAACAGGAGCTAGAAGTAGCTCTGATGGAAGAGAAACTGAGTAAGGCTAGGCAACCTAAGGAGAGTGGGTCTATACCCACTGGTGGCAGCATTGTCCCTAAGGACAAAGATAGGGTCTTTGATAATAGGAACCTGTCCAAGGTTGTGCCCCCCTACAAAAGTGGGGATGACATCCACAAATGGATGACTGCTCTTGAGAGAGCCTGCAAAGTGCAGCAGGTTCCTGAAGACCAGTGGGCAGCAATCTTATGGCTCTCCTTTGAAGGAAGAGGCAGAGATAGACTCCTCACAGTTAGGGAGGAGGATGTCAGAAACTACAGAGCCCTGAAGAGTGTCCTAGTTGATGGGTTAGGCTTAACCACTGAACAGTACAGGTTAATGTTCAGAGACACCCAGAAGACACAGACTCAGGACTGGTCTGAATACATTGAATGTGCCACTAAGGCTTTGGAGGGTTGGTTGCTGGGAAGTAAGGTGTCTGATTATACAGGATTGTACAATTTGATGATGAGAGAACAGATTTTAAATAACTGTCAGAACCAGCAACTGCATCAACACTTGGTTGACTCAGATCTGACCTCTCCCCAAGAATTGGGAAAGAAGGCAGACAAATGGGTCAGAACCAGGGTTAAGCAAAAGAACCAGAACCAGGGCCAAGGGGGTGATCAGAAGAAAACAGACCAAAAGGGTGGAGATCAGAAATCTAAAGACCAGAAGTCTTCAACAGGGCCCCAAACTAGTACTAACGAGGGTGGGTCCCAGCCTAAAGGGAAGAAGAAAGAAGGTCCAAAGAAACCCTGGTGCAAATTTTGCAAGAATACAACTCACTGGACTAGTGATTGTAAGAGGGTGGAGCCCCCAACACTGTTGCCCCTAAGGCACCTGCTCCCAGTACTACTGTTAGCAGTGTTGGTCCCCAAACAAAGGGTGTAGTGGGAATCACTATGGGAACTGAAGGAGATTCTGACTTAGACAGAACCCTGACACAGGCAGTCTTGATCTGTGATGGGGACATGGATTTGTCCCTGACTGTGAGCCCCAGTAACCTGGGCAAGTACAGACAGACTCCTTTAATAAATGAAAAAGTGGCTCAAGCCTACAGGGACACATGTGCCAGTGTCACTATGGTGACACCAGGCTTTGTGGACCCTGGACAGTACATACCAGGTGAGAATTACCTGGTGACCAATGCCAGCAATGCCACTACTTCACATAGTGTGGCAGTTGTTAACTTCTCATGGGGAGGGGTAACTGGCCTCAAAAGGGTTGTGGTTAGTGCAGACCTCCCAGTAGAATGTTTGTTGGGCAATGACCTAGAGAGTTCTCTATGGTCAGAAGTGGAGTACAGGACACATGCAGAGATGCTAGGTATATCACCACATGTCCTTGCTGTGACCAGGTCACAGGCCAAAAAGTGCCTTACTGAACCACAGGTCTTGGATCCTGGAACAATGGACCAAGCACCTACCAAGAAGAAGAACAGGAGGGTTAAGGCTGTGCCTTCCCCCCTGCCTCAAGGTGATGATCAGCCTTCCCAGGAAGATGATCTAGAGGACCCTGAAGGAACTGTCCCTGAAGAGCTTGAACCTGATCAGGTTGAGTTTCTGGGGACAGGGGGACCTTCCAGGGCTGACTTGGGGCAGGCTCAGTTATCCTGTCCCTCTCTTGAACCCCTCAGACAGCTGGCTGCTGCTGAGGCTGCTGTGAATGCTCAAGGTACCCATAAAGTGTATTGGGATGATGGGCTCCTTTATTCAGAGGCTAGAGACCCAAAACCTGGTGCAACCAGGAGGTTGGTTATACCTCTGCAATTTGGGGGCTTCCTTCTTACCTTGGCCCATGATATTCCTTTAGCAGGACACTTAGGCCAGAACAAGACTTGGGACAGGCTTGTCCCTCACTTTCACTGGCCTCACATGAATGAAGATACCAAGGAGTTTTGTCGCTCCTGTGTGACCTGCCAAGCCAGTGGCAAATCAGGTGGCACAACAAAGGCCCCCCTAATACCACTACCTGTGGTGGGGGTCCCCTTTGAAAGAGTGGGAATAGATATAGTGGGTCCCATGGATCCTCCCACTGCATCTGGGCACAGATTTATACTGGTGGTAGTGGATCATGCCACCAGGTATCCAGAAGCAATTCCCCTTAGGACCACTACAGCACCTGTTGTGGCCAGGGCCCTGCTGGGAGTATTCTCCAGAGTGGGGTTTCCTAAGGAGGTGGTTTCTGACAGAGGTACCAACTTCATGTCAGGATACTTGACAGCTATGTGGAAGGAATGTGGTGTCAACTACAAGTTCACCACCCCTTATCACCCACAATGCAATGGGCTTGTTGAGAGATTCAACAAGACCCTAAAGGGTATGATCAAAGGATTACCTGAAAAGCTCAGGCGAAGATGGGACATCCTTCTACCCTGCCTTCTGTTTGCTTACAGAGAGGTCCCACAAAAGGGGGTTGGCTACAGTCCCTTTGAATTGTTGTTTGGGCACCCTGTAAGAGGCCCACTGTGTTTAGTGAAGGAAGGATGGGAGTTACCTCTCAAAAAGCCTAAACAAGACATAGTGGACTATGTACTTGGTCTCCGCTCCAGGATGGCTGAGTATATGGAGAAGGCATCCAAAAACCTTGAGGCAAGCCAGGCCTTACAGAAAGCTTGGCATGACCAAAAGGCTGTCTTGGTTGAGTTTCAGCCAGGACAGAAGGTATGGGTGTTGGAGCCAGTGGCCCCAGCAGCACTCCAAGACAAATGGTCTGGACCCCATACAATCCTGGAAAAGAAGGGAGAGGTCACCTACTTGGTGGACCTAGGAACTCCCAGGAGTCCCCAAAGGGTACTCCATGTTAACAGGTTAAAAGCATATGTTGACAGGGCGGACATGGGCTTGCTCATGGCTACAGATGAGGGACAGGAGGAAGAGAGTGACCCTCTCCCAGACCTGTTGTCTCAGAACCCTGAGGATGGTTCAGTTGAAGGAGTGACCCTGGGAGGCAACCTCACTGATCATCAACAGATTGAATGTAGACAGGTTCTACAATCATTTCAACACATGTTTTCCTTGATACCTAGTCAAACTGACTGGTGTACCCATGTGGTGGACACTGGTGACAGTCTGCCTGTAAAGAACAAGCTTTACAGACAACCTGACCACGTCAGGGACTGTATAAAGGCTGAGGTACACAAAATGCTGGAATTAGGTGTCATTGAACCCTCAGAGAGCCCCTGGGCTAGCCCAGTGGTTCTGGTCCCCAAACCTCACACCAAAGATGGCAAGAGAGAGATGAGGTTCTGTGTGGATTACAGAGGACTCAATGCTGTCACCAGGACAGATGCACATCCTATTCCAAGGGCAGATGAGCTCATAGACAAACTAGCTTCTGCTAAGTTTTTAAGCACATTTGACTTGACAGCTGGCTATTGGCAAATCAGATTAGCTGAGGAGTCTAAGGCCAAAACAGCATTCTCAACCCCAGGTGGGCATTATCAATTTTTGGTAATGCCCTTTGGTCTGAAGAATGCACCTGCCACCTTCCAAAGGTTGGTGAATCAAGTCCTTACTGGGTTGGATGACTTTTGTGCAGCATATCTTGATGACATTGCTGTCTTTAGCTCCACCTGGGAGGATCACCTGATCCACCTGAAGAAGGTACTTGAGGCTCTGCAAAAGGCAGGCCTCACTATCAAGGCTACTAAGTGCCAGACCCTGGTGGGAGGCACTCAAGTCACCCCATCCTGGATTCCCCTGGGTGTCTAGTTTTCAAACTTATATAGGTTTGCTAGGTTTCCTGTGAGAAGTTGGCCTGGTATATGATGTTCACTAGTTAAAGTGACCACCTTGTACCATGCCAAGCAACCCTTATGGTGTGGTTGTATGTGAGAAGTTGGCCTGGTATATGCTGTTCACTAGTTCTAGTGACCACCTTGTACCATGCCAAGCAACCCTTATGGTGTGGTTGTAAGTCAACCTTTTTGGACTAGCTGCCCTAGTGGTAGCGTAGGCTAAGCAGTCTTTGAGGCTAAACTCGTGATGCGTGTTAAGCAAGCTGTTTTACCAATAGTAACCCCCTTTTATACCAATGAAAGGACACCACACAGATATATATTCAAAATATATACGTATTTATTTCTCAAAGTAACCCCTAGTCTCTTTATGAGCACAGGAGCACAAATCGTCAAACAAGATTATCACAGAATACACAGAAGTTGCACTTTATATGGATAGGCCCTGGTGGCCACTCGAACCATATACTAAAATAGTGGTATAAGTACCACGAACAGAAAAGGAAAAAGGCCTAGGGCCTCTAGAATCGCTGGGCCTACAAGGAGCTAACGTCAGTTAGTGACCAGGAGGTCCACGGGTGGCGTGTGCAGAGCAAATAGTCACACGCGTGCTCCCATAGGTTTCAATGGGTGCGTAAAAAGTACAAAGTTACTGCAAAAGGAATCTTCCGGATGACCTAGGAACTTAAGATTTGGAACACAGGCACTAGAGATGTAATACTACACTTGGGCACCGGAGTGCCAGCTTTACCTCACCCACAGGAAGCGGGTGCATAGGCCTCGAAGTGCGTCGGGTTTCTTCTATCGGTTCCGTGGGGCCTGTAGACAAAAGTGCTGCAGGCGGTCGGTCGGGAAGAGATGCAGTGGATCCAAGAGTGGATCGGAGATGTTGAAGACCTGTAAGCAGAGGGGACAGTGTTCACAGTCACTAGCCAGTGACCAGCGTGGCACCAGGTGGGTACCAGGCGATGTCGGGTGCAAACAGGAAGGAAGGTGTAGCTTGACTCTGCAGCCACGTGGTCCCTGAAGGTCGACGACGTCCAGGAGTCGAGTCACGAGCTGTCCCACGCAGGCTCTCGCTGTCGGCGGTGTCGGCGACTTGATCGAAGCAAACAAGCCTTGGCAAAAGCAATTGTTGTAGGCAAGGAGATAAGCTGATGGTTCTGACCAGCAAGGTCAGAGGAACTGCTCCTTTGGAGGGGAGCAAGGGCCAGTCTGGGGCAACCAGACCAGCGGTGTTTGTCGTAGATTTCGTCGCCAAGATGGCCACTAGCCAGCGGGCCAGCAACCGGTTAGGCGCGTCGAGTGGCAAAATGCAGAAGGGCCCCACGCAGATCGTGGAGATGCTGGAGGGCTCACCTTTGGTGCAGATGCTGCTCGAGGGTTGGGCTTCTCAGGACCCAAAGCACAACTTGGAGGGAGCCTCGGTTGTTGCACTGGTCAGCTTGTCGTAGTCGTTTCAAGATGGCTGGCTCCACGTGTCTCGGTGCCTCCACGGGTCTCCTCTTTGCAGGGACTGTGGATCGGGCGGTGAGAGGTCTGGAGGTCCAGGTCTTGTCAGTCTCTGGGCTCGGGCTCCGGCGGGAGGCGGCGGCAAAGCAGACGTTGATTCGCTGGATGGTGCTTGCGTTAGCAAGGTGGTCACTCCCTGACCACAGGGGAGATTTTCTTCGGTCCTCTGTGCAGCAGAGCGTCGAAGTTCCCGTCTTCTTCTTAGTTTTAAGTTGATTCCAGGATGTCTGAAGTCTTAGGACACAGCTCCTACCTTTAAGCGGATTCTAGGGGCCGGACTACCTGCTAGGTCCCTCCCTATGGGTGGGACCAGGAAGGGGAGTGGTTACACCCCCAATCCTTTGTCCAGCTCGCCCCAGGCCCGGGACTGGTGTGCCCCAGGACCGGTTTGAACTGGCATATGCACCGAGGCTCCTTGTGAGCCACAGGCATGTCTGGTTTCTTTCAAGCCCTACCTGACCAATACACAAAATCCTGTCTGGGGTGGTGCACGCACCTCCCCTGGCAGGAAACCCTTTGTCCACACCTCCCAAGCTGGAAGGACTCCCAGCAGCAGGAGGGCAGACTTGTGTCTGTGGTGGCAGCATCCATTTTGTGGAGCTGAGGCTATGTCTGATTTTACCCGGGTTTCAGGTACTGTACATGTCGTGTCCCTCTAGAAGGGTGGAATGCTAACCCCGTCGCCAGAATTAGCGAGGGGTTAGTATTCCAATTCGTATGACACCTTACTCGACATGTTTTGATAAAGCCAAACCAAAGATAGCATTTAACCGCGAGGTTCATAATGCACTTAAGAGTATATGGTATGACGATATCTGGAAACAGTAGAAGGAAGCTGTTCCGACCACTGCAGACAGGCTCAGCTCATGCCAGAGCACCATCTCACATGGAACCAAGCACTCTGCCTTCAGGATTGTTAAGGCCTGCCATAGGAGTGACTTATAGGTTACCAGGTGTCCCATTTAAGGTTAGGTATAGGTATACTACACCTAAGTAAGAGGTGATTACACCAACTTACCCCAGCTGAGTGATCAGCCAGTTGTGTCAAATTGTTTAGGCCAAGCCTGGGGTGGCATAATACATGCTGCAGCCCTTGGCAGGCCTTGGGTACACCAATGCCCTGGGTACCTAGTGTACACTGGTACAGGGGCTGACAGGGTGATCCACTTCCAATTGGTTATGCACCTAGGGTGCATAGTTTTAATTTAGTAGAGAGAACAGCAGGCTGGGGGTCTGATTGGCAGGCCCACAGCCTCAATATGTCAAAAACCAGTGAAGCAAAAAGCAAAAATTTGGGGTGACCATAGGATAGCAGACCCTACTCTCCTACATAACCCCCCCCCAAACGCTGGGACATTAAACTAGCCTTGACCAGTCTCGTCTTCATGTCCTAAGTGGAAGTACCTGGAGAGACCATCTGCATTCCCATGGTCAGTACCTGGCCGGTGCTCCACTGTAAAGTCCATCCCCTGTAGGGAAATGGACCACCTAAGCAGTTTGGGGTTTTCACCCTTCATCTGATTTAGCCACAAGAGGGGCTTATGGTCGGTCTGAATCTTGAAGTGAGTGCCAAACAAGTATGGCCTCAGCTTCTTCAGGGCCCACACCACAGCAAAGGCCTCCCTCTCAATAGCTGACCAATTCTTCTCTCTGGGGGTCAACCTTCTGCTAATAAAAGCAATGGGTTGGTCTTGACCATCTACATTAAGTTGTGACAGCACAGCTCCCACACCCAACTCAGAAGCATCTGTTTGGACAATAAACTCTTTGGAGTAGTCAGGACTTTTCAGGATAGGTGCAGAGCACATGGCCTCCTTCAGGTCATCAAATGCCTTTTGACAGCTTACTGTCCACTGAACCTTTTTGGGCATCTTCTTGGATGTCAGATCATTAAGAGGAGTCACAATGGACCCATAGTTCTTAACAAACTTCCTGTAGTACCCAGTCAAGCCCAAGAAAGCTCGAACTTGAGTCTGGGTGGTTGGAGGGGACCAGTCCTTGATGGATTGTATCTTACTCTCCAGTGGTTGAACTTGGCCTCCACCTACAAGGTGGCCCAAATACACAACCTTACTCTGCCCTATCTGGCACTTAGTAGCCTTGATAGTGAGGCCTGCCCTTTGCAGAGCCTCAAGAGCCTTCTTCAGGTGGATCAGGTGATCCTCCCAGGTGGAGCTAAAGACAGCAATGTCATCCAGATATGCTGCGCAAAAGTCATCCAACCCAGTAAGGACTTGGTTCACCAGCCTTTGGAAGGTGGCAGGTGCATTCTTCAGACCAAAGGGCATCACCACAAACTGGTAGTGCCCACCTGGGGTTGAGAATGCTGTTTTGGCCTTAGACTCCTCAGCTAATCTGATTTGCCAATAGCCAGCTGTTAAGTCAAATGTGCTCAAAAACTTTGCAGAAGCTAGTTTGTCTATGAGCTCATCTGCCCTTGGAATAGGGTGTGCATCTGTCCTGGTGACAGCATTGAGTCCTCTGTAATCCACACAGAACCTCATCTCTCTCTTGCCATCTTTGGTGTGAGGTTTGGGGACCAGAACCACTGGGCTAGCCCAGGGGCTCTCTGAGGGTTCAATGACACCTAATTCCAGCATTTTATGTACCTCAGCCTTTATACAGTCCCTGACGTGGTCAGGTTGTCTGTAAAGTTTGTTCTTTACAGGCAGACTGTCACCAGTGTCCACCACATGGGTACACCAGTCAGTTTGACTAGGTATCAAGGAAAACATATGTGAAAATGATTGTAGAACCTGTCTACATTCAGTCTGCTGATGGGCAGTGAGGTTGCCTCCAAGGGTCACTCCTTCAACTGAGCCATCTTCAGGGTTCTGAGACAACAGGTCTGGGAGAGGGTCACTCTCTTCCTCCTGTCCCTCATCTGTAGCCATGAGCAAGCCCATGTCTGCCCTGTCAACATATGCTTTAAGCCTGTTAACATGGAGTACCCTGTGGGGACTCCTGGGAGTTCCTAGGTCGACCAAGTAGGTGACCTCTCCCTTCTTTTCCAGGATTGTATGGGGTCCAGACCATTTGTCTTGGAGTGCTGCTGGGGCCACTGGCTCCAACACCCATACCTTCTGTCCTGGCTGAAACTCAACCAAGACAGCCTTTTGGTCATGCCAAGCTTTCTGTAAGGCCTGGCTTGCCTCAAGGTTTTTGGATGCCTTCTCCATATACTCAGCCATCCTGGAGCGGAGACCAAGTACATAGTCCACTATGTCTAGCTTAGGCTTTTTGAGAGGTAACTCCCAGCCTTCCTTCACCAAACACAGTGGGCCTCTCACAGGGTGCCCAAACAACAATTCAAAGGGGCTGTAGCCAACTCCTTTTTGTGGGACCTCTCTGTAAGCAAACAGAAGGCAGGGTAGAAGGATGTCCCATCTTCGCCTGAGCTTTTCAGGTAATCCTTTGATCATACCCTTTAGGGTCTTGTTGAATCTCTCAACAAGCCCATTGCATTGTGGGTGATAAGGGGTGGTGAACTTGTAGTTGACACTACATTCCTTCCACATAGCTGTTAAGTATCCTGACATAAAGTTGGTACCTCTGTCAGATACTACCTCCTTAGGAAACCCCACTCTGGAGAATACTCCCAGCAGGGCCCTGGCCACAACAGGAGCTGTAGTGGTCCTAAGGGGAATTGCCTCTGGATACCTGGTGGCATGATCCACTACCACCAGTATAAATCTGTGCCCAGATGCAGTGGGAGGATCCATGGGACCCACTATGTCTATTCCCACTCTTTCAAAGGGAACCCCCACCACAGGTAGTGGTATCAGGGGGGCCTTTGTTGTGCCACCTGATTTGCCACTGGCTTGGCAGGTAACACAGGAGCGACAAAACTCCTTTGTATCTTCATTCATGTGAGGCCAGTGAAAGTGAGGGACAAGTCTGTCCCAGGTCTTGTTCTGGCCTAGGTGTCCTGCTAAAGGAATATCATGGGCCAAGGTAAGAAGGAAGCCCCTAAATTGCAGAGGTATAACCAACCTCCTGGTTGCACCAGGCTTGGGGTCTCTAGCCTCTGAATAAAGGAGCCCTTCATCCCAATACACTTTATGGGTACCTTGAGCATTCCCAGCAGCCTCAGCAGCAGCCAGCTGTCTGAGGGGTTCAAGAGAGGGACAGGATAACTGAGCCTGCCTCAAGTCAGCCCTTGAAGGTCCCCCTGTCCCCAGAAACTCAACCTGGTCAGGTTCAAGCTCTTCAGGGACAGTTCCTTCAGGGTCCTCTAGATCAGCTTCCTGGGAAGGCTGATCATCACTCTGAGGCAGGGGGGAAGGCACAGCCTTGACCCTCCTGTTCTTCTTCTTGGTAGGTGCTTGGTCCACTGTTCCAGGATCCAAGACCTGTGGTTCAGTGAGGCACTTTTTGGCCTGTGACCTGGTCACAGCAAGGACATGTGATGATATACCTAACATCTCTGCATGAGTCCTGTACTCCACTTCTGACCATAGAGAACTCTCTAGGTCATTGCCCAACAAACATTCTACTGGGAGGTCTGCACTAACCACAACCCTTTTGAGGCCAGTTACCCCTCCCCATGAGAAGTTAACAACTGCCACACTATGTGAAGTAGTGGCATTGCTGGCATTGGTCACCAGGTAGTTCTCACCTGGTATGTACTGTCCAGGGTCCACAAAGCCTGGTGTCACCATAGTGACACTGGCACATGTGTCCCTGTAGGCTTGAGCCACTTTGTCATTAATTAAAGGAGTCTGTCTGTACTTGCCCAGGTTACTGGGGCTCACAGTCAGGGACAAATCAATGTCCCCATCACAGATCAAGACTGCCTGTGTCAGGGTTCTGTCTAAGTCAGAATCTCCTTCAGTTCCCATAGTGATTCCCACTACACCCTTTGTCTGGGGACCAACACTGCTAACAGTAGTACTGGGAGCAGGTGCCTTAGGGGCAACAGTGTTGGGGGCTCCACCCTTTTTGCAATCACTAGTCCAGTGAGTTGTATTTTTACAATGATTGCACCAGGGTTTCTTTTGACCTTCTTTCTTCTTTTTGGACTGTTGGGACCCACCCTCCTTAGCAGTAGTTTGGGGCCCTGTTGAAGACTTCTGGTCTTTAGGCTTCTGATCTCCACCCTTTTGGTCTGTTTTCTTCTGATCACCCCCTTGGCCCTGGTTCTGGTTCTTTTGCTTAACCCTGGTTCTGACCCATTTGTCTGCCTTCTTTCCCAATTCTTGGGGAGAGGTCAGATCAGAGTCAACCAAGTGTTGATGCAGTTGCTGGTTTTGACAGTTATTTAAAATCTGTTCTCTCATCATCAAATTATACAATCCTGTAAAATCAGATACCTTACTTCCCAGCAACCAACCCTCCAAAGCCTTAGTGGCACATTCAATGTATTCAGACCAGTCCTGAGTCTGTGTCTTTTGGGTGTCTCTGAACATTAACCTGTACTGCTCAGTGGTTAAGCCTAACCCATCAACTAGAACACTCTTCAGGACTCTGTAGTTTCTGACATCCTCTTCTCTAACAGTGAGGAGTCTGTCTCTGCCTCTTCCCTCAAAGGAGAGCCAGAGGATTGCTGCCCACTGGTCTTCAGGAACCTGCTGTACTTTGCAGGCTCTCTCAAGAGCAGTTATCCACTTGTGGATGTCATCCCCACTTTTGTAGGGGGGCACAACCTTAGACAGGTTCCTATTATCAAAGACCCTATCTTTGTCCTTAGGGACAATGCTGCCACCAGTGGGTATAGACCCACTCTCTCTAGGTTGCCTAGCCTTGTTCAGTTTTTCTTCCATCAGGGCTACTTCTAGCTCCTGCTTCCTGATCCTCAGCTGGGCTTCCTGCATTCTGGCCTCATGTTCCCTCCTCTGAGGGGTGGTCATCCTTCTCCTGGAGTGACCTTGAGAGCCTCTAGAGCCATGGGAAGCATTGGAGTCACCTGAGCGATTCCTTTGCCTTCCAAGCCCTGTGTTAAGTCCACTGGGGAGATCCAGTGGGGTGAACCCACTGTCAGTCCCCAATAGCCTTGGTTTAGCTGGGCCAAGTATAACACTTGGCACTGGGCTAGTTCTCCCTTCATCCTCACCACTGTCTGTATCCCCCTCACTTTCCTCCTCTGTAGTATGGTTTTCATCTAAGGGATGGCTATTGGAAAGGGGTACCTCAGTGGCATCTTCAGAAGGGGGGCCTCCTGTTCCTGTCCCTAAGGGGGCTAACTGGGAAGCTCTCTTGAGCTCTCTTTGATTCTCATCATCTTGCAAGAGTGCTCTGAGCACAGCAGAGGTAGGGTTCTTGGGCTGTTTAAGGCCTCTAAGAGTTGCCAACTGCCTGAGCTCATTCTGATTAAGGGTAGCAAAGATGGATGGTGCCCTCGGGGGGTCACTCTCAACAGAGATGGGTACAGTGGACCCCTCTGCCCCAGCCATTGCTCTTAAGTGTGGGTGGATGTGTTGCAATCTACCTACACTTGGGTTTACCTACCAAACCTATCTAGTAGTTGTAGTCAGGGTGTGCTACTCCCTTTGCTCTACAACAACTAAGTTCAGTAGAACTTAAGTATATCTAATCTTGTTTTATATGTACCTATAGGTACCTATGTGATCTTTCAATTGGTAACCAAGAGATTACAATGGTAAAACACAGCAAGCTCAAATCCAACCGCTGCTCACCAATGTGAGAAGTTGGCCTGGTATATGCTGTTCACTAGTTCTAGTGACCACCTTGTACCATGCCAAGCAACCCTTATGGTGTGGTTGTAAGTCAACCTTTTTGGACTAGCTGCCCTAGTGGTAGCGTAGGCTAAGCAGTCTTTGAGGCTAAACTCGTGATGCGTGTTAAGCAAGCTGTTTTACCAATAGTAACCCCCTTTTATACCAATGAAAGGACACCACACAGATATATATTCAAAATATATACGTATTTATTTCTCAAAGTAACCCCTAGTCTCTTTATGAGCACAGGAGCACAAATCGTCAAACAAGATTATCACAGAATACACAGAAGTTGCACTTTATATGGATAGGCCCTGGTGGCCACTCGAACCATATACTAAAATAGTGGTATAAGTACCACGAACAGAAAAGGAAAAAGGCCTAGGGCCTCTAGAATCGCTGGGCCTACAAGGAGCTAACGTCAGTTAGTGACCAGGAGGTCCACGGGTGGCGTGTGCAGAGCAAATAGTCACACGCGTGCTCCCATAGGTTTCAATGGGTGCGTAAAAAGTACAAAGTTACTGCAAAAGGAATCTTCCGGATGACCTAGGAACTTAAGATTTGGAACACAGGCACTAGAGATGTAATACTACACTTGGGCACCGGAGTGCCAGCTTTACCTCACCCACAGGAAGCGGGTGCATAGGCCTCGAAGTGCGTCGGGTTTCTTCTATCGGTTCCGTGGGGCCTGTAGACAAAAGTGCTGCAGGCGGTCGGTCGGGAAGAGATGCAGTGGATCCAAGAGTGGATCGGAGATGTTGAAGACCTGTAAGCAGAGGGGACAGTGTTCACAGTCACTAGCCAGTGACCAGCGTGGCACCAGGTGGGTACCAGGCGATGTCGGGTGCAAACAGGAAGGAAGGTGTAGCTTGACTCTGCAGCCACGTGGTCCCTGAAGGTCGACGACGTCCAGGAGTCGAGTCACGAGCTGTCCCACGCAGGCTCTCGCTGTCGGCGGTGTCGGCGACTTGATCGAAGCAAACAAGCCTTGGCAAAAGCAATTGTTGTAGGCAAGGAGATAAGCTGATGGTTCTGACCAGCAAGGTCAGAGGAACTGCTCCTTTGGAGGGGAGCAAGGGCCAGTCTGGGGCAACCAGACCAGCGGTGTTTGTCGTAGATTTCGTCGCCAAGATGGCCACTAGCCAGCGGGCCAGCAACCGGTTAGGCGCGTCGAGTGGCAAAATGCAGAAGGGCCCCACGCAGATCGTGGAGATGCTGGAGGGCTCACCTTTGGTGCAGATGCTGCTCGAGGGTTGGGCTTCTCAGGACCCAAAGCACAACTTGGAGGGAGCCTCGGTTGTTGCACTGGTCAGCTTGTCGTAGTCGTTTCAAGATGGCTGGCTCCACGTGTCTCGGTGCCTCCACGGGTCTCCTCTTTGCAGGGACTGTGGATCGGGCGGTGAGAGGTCTGGAGGTCCAGGTCTTGTCAGTCTCTGGGCTCGGGCTCCGGCGGGAGGCGGCGGCAAAGCAGACGTTGATTCGCTGGATGGTGCTTGCGTTAGCAAGGTGGTCACTCCCTGACCACAGGGGAGATTTTCTTCGGTCCTCTGTGCAGCAGAGCGTCGAAGTTCCTGTCTTCTTCTTAGTTTTAAGTTGATTCCAGGATGTCTGAAGTCTTAGGACACAGCTCCTACCTTTAAGCGGATTCTAGGGGCCGGACTACCTGCTAGGTCCCTCCCTATGGGTGGGACCAGGAAGGGGGGTGGTTACACCCCCAATCCTTTGTCCAGCTCGCCCCAGGCCCGGGACTGGTGTGCCCCAGGACCGGTTTGAACTGGCATATGCACCGAGGCTCCTTGTGAGCCACAGGCATGTCTGGTTTCTTTCAAGCCCTACCTGACCAATACACAAAATCCTGTCTGGGGTGGTGCACGCACCTCCCCTGGCAGGAAACCCTTTGTCCACACCTCCCAAGCTGGAAGGACTCCCAGCAGCAGGAGGGCAGACTTGTGTCTGTGGTGGCAGCATCCATTTTGTGGAGCTGAGGCTATGTCTGATTTTACCCGGGTTTCAGGTACTGTACATGTCGTGTCCCTCTAGAAGGGTGGAATGCTAACCCCGTCACCAGAATTGGCGAGGGGTTAGTATTCCAATTCGTATGACACCTTACTCGACATGTTTTGATAAAGCCAAACCAAAGATAGCATTTAACCGCGAGGTTCATAATGCACTTAAGAGTATATGGTATGACGATATCTGGAAACAGTAGAAGGAAGCTGTTCCGACCACTGCAGACAGGCTCAGCTCATGCCAGAGCACCATCTCACATGGAACCAAGCACTCTGCCTTCAGGATTGTTAAGGCCTGCCATAGGAGTGACTTATAGGTTACCAGGTGTCCCATTTAAGGTTAGGTATAGGTATACTACACCTAAGTAAGAGGTGATTACACCAACTTACCCCAGCTGAGTGATCAGCCAGTTGTGTCAAATTGTTTAGGCCAAGCCTGGGGTGGCATAATACATGCTGCAGCCCTTGGCAGGCCTTGGGTACACCAATGCCCTGGGTACCTAGTGTACACTGGTACAGGGGCTGACAGGGTGATCCACTTCCAATTGGTTATGCACCTAGGGTGCATAGTTTTAATTTAGTAGAGAGAACAGCAGGCTGGGGGTCTGATTGGCAGGCCCACAGCCTCAATATGTCAAAAACCAGTGAAGCAAAAAGCAAAAATTTGGGGTGACCATAGGATAGCAGACCCTACTCTCCTACATTGTAAGTCAACCTTTTCGGACTAGCTGCCCTAGTGGTAGCGTAGGCTAAGCAGTCTTTGAGGCTAAACTCGTTAAAGCGTGTTAAGCAGGCTGTTTTACCAAATGTAACCCCCTTTATACCAATGAAAGGACACCACACAGATATATATTGAAAATATATATGTATTTATTTCTCAAAGTATCCCCTAGACTCTTTGGGCCTCATGTAGGAAGCCGAATACCGGTCGGTAATTATACCGTTACCGACCGGTATTTTGGCTTTTGAGATGTAGGGGGAGAATTTCATGATTCGGTATTTACCGAATCGGTGATATTACCGATTCGGTAATTTTACCGATTCGGTAAATACCGAATCATGAAATGAGATGTAGGGGGAGTGTGTGGTGGGTGTGGGGATTCGTTATTTACCACCAACTAAAGGTTGGTGGTAAATGACGAATAGGTGAAAAAAAGCATTTTTGTGCACGTTTAAGTGAGCTATGTGGCAGACATACATGCCCTTAGGGCATGTATGTGCGCCACATGTGCACACATGGCCGAATCAGGGGTGAAACAGGGTGTCAATGTGACACCCTGCCACCCTTGCATGTGCTCCCCCATTACCGAATCGGTATTTACCGATTCGGTAATAAGGCATACCTTCCCATCAATGGGAAGGTATGCCTCATTACCGAATCGGTAAATACCGATTCGGTAATTACCGAATTTTTCCGATTCGGTAATATTTACCGACTCATTACCTACATTGCATTTACCACTTCATAAATACCGAATCGGTATGATTCGGTATTTATGAAGTGGTAAATGCCAGGCCACCTACATAAGGCCCTTTATGAGCACAGGAGCACAAATCGTTAAACAAGACAACGTTATAATATACAGAAGTTGCACTTTATATGGATGGGCCCTGGTGGCCACTCAAATCATATACTAAAATAGTGGTATAAGTACCACGAACAGGAAAGGGAAAAGGCCTAGGGCCTCTAGAATCGCTGGGCCTACAAGGAGCTAACTTCAGTTAGTGACCAGGAGGTCCACGGGTCGCGTGTGCAGTGAGGAAAGTTACACGCGGGCTCCCATAGGTTTTCAATGGGTGCGTAAAAGTTAAAAAGTTACTGCAGAAAGGGTCTTCTGGATGGACTACGATCTTAAGATTCAAAACACAGACACTAGAGATGTTTTTCTACACTTGGGCACCGGAGTGCCAGCTTTACCTCACCCACAGGAAGCGGGTGCATAGGTCTCGAAGTGCGCCGGGTTTCTTCTATCGATTCAATGGAGCCTGATGACAAAGATGCTGCAGGCGGTCGGTCCAGAAGAGATGCGGTGGATCCAAGAGTGGATCGGAGTTGTAGAAGACCTGAAAGCGGAGGGGACAGTGTTCACAGTCACTAGCCAGTGACCGGCGTGGCACCAGGTAGGTACCAGGCGATGTCGGGTGCAAACAGGTGGTTAGGTGTAGCTTGTCTCTGCAGCCACGTGGTCCCTGAAGGTCGACGACGTCCAGGAGTCAGTTCACGAGCTGTCCCACGCAGGCTCTCACTGTCGGCGGTGTCGGCGACTCGAAAGAAGCAAACAAGCCTTGGCAAAGGCAGGAGTCATGGAAGTTCAAGAAAGCTGATTGTTCTGACCAGCAAGGTCAGAGGGGCTGCTCTTTTGGAGAGCGGCTAGGGCCAGTCTGGAGCAACCAGACCAGCATCGTTGATTTCAAAATAGGTCGCCAAAATGGCCACTAGCCAACGGGCCAGGGACCGGGCAGGCGCGTCGAGATGCAAAGTGCAGAGGGGCCCCACGCAGATCGTGGAGATGCTGGAGGGCTCACCTTTGGTGCAGATGCTGCTCGGTGGTTGGGCTTCTCAGGACCCAAAGCACAACTTGGAGGGAGCCTCTGTCGTTGCGCTTGCAGCTTGTCGTTGGTCTTCCAAGATGGCTGGCTCCACGTGTATCGGTGCCTCCACGGGTTCCTTCTTCTCAGGGACTGTGGATCGGGCGGTGAGAGGTCTGGAGGTCCAGGTCTTGTTGGGCTCTGGGCTCGGGCTCCGGCAGGAGGCGGCGGCAAAGCAGACGTTGGATAGCTGGTTGGTGCTTGCGTTAGCAAGATGGTCACTCCCTGACCATAGGGGAGATTTCCTTCAGTCCTCTGTGCAGCAGAGCATCGAAGTTCCCGTCTTCTTCTTTGTAGTAAGTTGATTCCAGGATGTCTGAAGTCTTAGGACACAGCTCCTACCTTTAAGCGGATTCTAGGGGCCGGACTACCTGCTAGGTCCCTCCCTAAGGGTGGGACCAGGAAGGGGGGTGGTTACACCCCCAATCCTTTGTCCAGCTCGCCCCAGGTCCGGGGCTGGTGTGCCCCAGGACCGGTTTGAACTGGCATATGCACCGAGGCTCCTTGTGAGCCTCAGGCATGTCTGTTTCCTTTCAAGCCCTACCTGACCAATACACAAAATCCTGTCTGGGGTGGTGCTCGCACCTCCCCTGGCAGGAAACCCTTTGTCCACGTCTCCCAGCAGCAGGAGGGCAGACTTGTGTCTGTGGTGGCAGCATCCATTTTGTGGAGCTGAGGCTATGTCTGATTTTACCCGGGTTTCAGGTACTGCACATGTCGTGTCCCTCTTGAAGGGTGGAATGCTAACCCCGTCGCCAGAATTGGCGAGGGGTTAGTATTCCAATTCGTATGACACCTTACTCGACATGTTTTGATAAAGCCAAACCAAAGATAGCATTTAACCGCGAGGTTCATAATGCACTTAAGAGTATATGGTATGACGATATCTGGAAACGGTAGAAGGAAGTTGTTCCGACCACTGCAGACAGGCTCAGCTCATGCCAGAGCACCATCTCACATGGAACCAAGCACTCTGCCTTCAGGATTGTCAAGGCCTGCCATAGGAGTGACTTATAGGTTAACATGTGTCCCATTTAAGGTTAGGTATAGGTATACTACACCTAAATAAGAGGTGGTTACACCAACTTACCCCAGCTGAGTGATCAGCCAGTTGTGTCAAATTGCTAGGCCAGGCCAGGGGTGGCACAATACATGCTTCAGCCCCTGGTAGGCCTTAGATACACCAATGCCCTGGGTACCTAGTGTACACTGGTACAGGGGCTCACAGGGTGATCCAATTCCAATTGGTTATGCACCTAGGGTGCACAGTGTCAATTTAGTAGAGAGAACAGCAGGCTGGGGGTCTGATTAGCAGGCCCACAGCCTCAATATGTCAGAAAACCAGTGAAGCAAAAAGCAAAAATTTGGGATGACCATAGGATAGCAGACCCTACTCTCCTACAGGAAACCTAGCAAACCTATATATTTTTGAAAACTAGACACCCAGGGTAATCCAGGATGGGGTGACTTGAGTGCCTCCCACCAGGGTCTGTTACCCAGAATCCCTTGCAAACGTAAAAAATTGACAAAAAAAACACATTTTCCCCCCATTTCTGTGAAGGAAAGTTCTGGAATCTGCGTGGATCCACAAATTTCCACCCACCCCGCGTTCCCCAAAGTCCTATGAGAAAAATGGTACCTCACTTGTGCGGGTCGGCCTAGTGCCCGTGACAGGAAACGGCGCAAAACGCAATGTGGTCACACCTCAATTTTGCAGTGAAAAATTACCCTTTTTTGGCAAAGTGCCTAGCTGTAGTTTTTGAACCCTAGCCCTGCCGGCACCTAGGGAAACCTAGCAAACCTATATATTTTTGAAAACTAGACACCCAGGGGAGTCCAGGATGGGGTGACTTGAGTGCCTCCCACCAGGGTCTGTTACCCAGAATCCCTTGCAAACGTAAACAATTGACAAAAAAAAACATTTTCCCCACATTTCTGTGATGAAAAGTTACGGAATCTGCGTGGATCCACAAATTTCCACCCACCCCGTGTTCCTCAAAGTCCTACGAGAAAAATGGTACCTCACTTGTGCGGGACGGCCTACTGCCCGCGACAGGAAACGGCTCAAATCGCAACGTGGTCACACCTCAATTTTGCAGTGAAAAATGACCCTTTTTTGGCAAAGTGTCTGGCTGTAGTTTTTGAACCCTAGCCATGCCGGCACCTAAAGAAACCTAGCAAACCTATATATTTTTGAAAACTAGGCACCCAGGGGAATCGAGGATGGGGTGACTTGAGTGCCTCCCACCAGGGTCTGTTACCCAGAATCCCTTGCAAACGTAAAAAAATTGACAAAAGAAACACATTTTCCCCACATTTCTGTGATGGAAAGTTCTGGAATCTGCGTGGATCCACAAATTTCCACCCACCCCGCGTTCCCCAAAGTCCTACGAGAAAAATGGTACCTCACTTGTGCGGGTCGGCCTAGTGCCCGCGACAGGAAATGGCGCAAAACGCAATGTGGTCACACCTCAATTTTGCAGTGAAAAATTACCCTTTTTTGGCAAAGTGCCTAGCTGTAGTTTTTGAACCCTAGCCCTGCCGGCACCTAGGGAAACCTAGCAAGCCTATATATTTTTGAAAACTAGACACCCAGGGGAGTCCAGGATGGGGTGACTTGAGTGCCTCCCACCAGGGTCTGTTACCCAGAATCCCTTGCAAACGTAAACAATTGACAAAAAAAAACATTTTTCCCACATTTCTGTGATGAAAAGTTATGGAATCTGCGTGGATCCACATATTTCCACCCACCCCGCGTTCCCCAAAGTCCTACGAGAAAAATGGTACCTCACTTGTGCGGGTCGGCCTAGTGCCCGCGACAGGAAACGGCGCAAAACACAACGTGGTCACACCTCAATTATACAGTGAAAAATGATCCTTTTGTGGCAAAGTGCCTAGCTGTAGTTTTTTAACCCTAGCCCTGCCGGCACCTAGGGAAACCTAGCAAACCTATATATTTTTGAAAACTAGACACCCAGGGGAATCCAGGATGGGGTGACTTGAGTGCCTCCCACCAGGGTCTGTTACCCAGAATCCCTTGCAAACGTAACAAATTGACAAAAAAAACACATTTTCCCCACATTTCTGTGATGGAAAGTTCTGGAATCTGCGTGGATCCACAAATTGCCACCCACCCCGCGTTCCCCAAAGTCCTACGAGAAAAATGGTACCTCACTTGTGCGGGTCGGCCTAGTGCCCGCGACAGGAAAGGGCGCAAAACGCAACGTGGTCACACCTCAATTTTGCAGTGAAAAATGACCCTTTTTTGGCAAAGTGCCTAGCTGTAGTTTTTGAACCCTAGCCCTGCCGGCACCTAGGGAAACCTAGCAAACCTATATATTTTTGAAAACTAGACACCCAGGGGAATCCAGGATGGGGTGACTTGAGTGCCTCCCACCAGGGTCTGTTACCCAGAATCCCTTGCAAACGTAAAAAATTGACAAAAAAAACACATTTTCCCCACATTTCTGTGATGGAAAGTTCTGGAATCTGCGTGGATCCACACATTTCCACCCACCCCGCGTTCCCCAAAGTCCTACGAGAAAAATGGTACCTCACTTGTGCGGGTCGGCCTAGTGCCCTCGACAGGAAACGGCGCAAAACGCAATGTGGTCACACCTCAATTTTGCAGTGAAAAATTACCCTTTTTTGGCAAAGTGCCTAGCTGTAGTTTTTGAACCCTAGCCCTGCCGGCACCTTGGGAAACCTAGCAAGCCTATATTTTTTTGAAAACTAGACACCCAGGGGAGTCCAGGATGGGGTTACTTGAGTGCCTCCCACCAGGGTCTGTTACCCAGAATCCCTTGCAAACGTAAACAATTGACAAAAAAAAACATTTTCCCCACATTTCTGTGATGAAAAGTTATGGAATCTGCGTGGATCCACAAATTTCCACCCACCCCGCGTTCCCAAAAGTCCTACAAGAAAAATGGTACCTCACTTGTGCGGGTCGGCCTAGTGCCCGCGACAGGAAACGGCGCAAAACACAACGTGGTCACACCTCAATTATACAGTGAAAAATGATCCTTTTGTGGCAAAGTGCCTAGCTGTAGTTTTTGAACCCTAGCCCTGCCGGCACCTAGGGAAACCTAGCAAACCTATATATTTTTGAAAACTAGACACCCAGGGGAATCCAGGATGGGGTGACTTGAGTGCCTCCCACCAGGGTCTGTTACCCAGAATCCCTTGCAAACGTAAAAAATTGACAAAAAAAACACATTTTCCCCTCATTTCTGTGATGGAAAGTTCTGGAATCTGCGTGGATCCACAAATTGCCACCCACCCCGCGTTCTTCAAAGTCCTACAAGAAAAATGGTACCTCACTTGTGCGGGTCGGCCTAGTGCCTGCGACAGGAAACGGCGCAAAACGCAACGTGGTCACACCTCAATTTTGCAGTGAAAAATGACCCTTTTTTGGCAAAGTGCCTAGCTGTAGTTTTTGAACCCTAGCCCTGCCGGCACCTAGGAAAACCTAGCAAACCTATATATTTTTGAAAACTAGACACCCAGGGTAATCCAGGATGGGGTGACTTGAGTGCCTCCCACTAGGCTCTGTTACCCAGAATCCCTTGCAAACATAAAAAATTGACAAAAAAAAACACATTTTCCCCACATTTCTATGATGGAAAGTTCTGGGATCTGCGTGGATCCACAAATTTCCACCCACCCCGCGTTCCCCAAAGTCCTACGAGAAAAATGGTACCTCACTTGTGCGGGTTTGCCTAGTGCCCGCGACAGGAAACGGGGCAAAAGGCAACGTGGTCACACCTCAATTTTGCAGTGAAAAATGACCCTTTTTTGGCAAAGTGCCTAGCTGTAGTTTTTGAACCCTAGCCCTGCCGGCACCTAGGGAAACCTAGCAAACCTGTATATTTTTTAAAACTAGACACCCAGGGGAATCCAGGATGGGGTGACTTGAGTGCCTCCCACCAGGGTCTGTTACCCAGAATCCCTTGCAAACGTAAAAAATTGACAAAAAAAACACATTTTCCCCACATTTCTGTGATGGAAAGTTCTGGAATCTGCGTGGATTCACAAATTTCTACCCACCCCGCGTTCCCCAAAGTCCTTTGAGAAAAATGGTACCTCACTTGTGCGGGTCGGCCTAGTGCCCGCGACAGGAAACGGCGCAAAACGCAACGTGGTCACACCTCAATTTTGCAGTGAACAATTACCCTTTTTTGGCAAAGTACCTAGCTGTAGTTTTTGAACCCTAGCCCTGCCGGCACCTAGGGAAACCTAGCAAACCTATATATTTTTGAAAACTAGACACCCAGGGGAATCCGGGATGGGGTGACTTGAGTGCCTCCCACCAGGGTCTGTTACCCAGAATCCCTTGCAAACGTAAAAAATTGACAAAAGAAACACATTTTCTCCACATTTTTGTGATGGAAAGTTCTGGAATCTGCGTGGATCCACAAATTTCCACCCACCCCGCGTTCCCCTAAGTCCTACGAGAAAAATGGTACCTCACTTGTGCGGGTCGGACTAGTGCCCACAACAGGAAACGGCGCAAAACTCAACGTGGTCACACCTCAATTTTGCAGTGAAAAATGACCCTTTTTTGGCAAAGTGCCTAGCTGTAGTTTTTGAACCCTAGCCCTGCTGGCACCTAGGGAAAGCTAGCAAACCTATATAATTTTGAAAACTAGACACCCAGGGGAATCCAGGATGGGGTGACTTGAGTGCCTCCCACCAGGGTCTGTTACCCAGAATCCCTTGCAAACGTAAAAAACTTACAAAAAAACACATTTTCCCCACATTTCTGTGATGGAAAGTTCTGGAATCTGCGTGGATCCAAAAATTTCCACCCACCCCGCGTTCCCCAAAGTCCTACGAGAAAAATGGTACCTCACTTGTGCAGGTCGGCCTAGTGCCCGCGACAGGAAACGGCGCAAAACTCAATGTGGTCACACCTCAATTTTGCAGTGAAAAATGACCCTTTTTTGGCAAAGTGCCTAGCTGTAGTTTTTTAACCCTAGCCCTGCCGGCACCTAGGGAAAGCTAGCAAACCTATATATGTTTGAAAACTAGACATCCAGAGGAGTCCAGGATGGGGCGACTTGAGTGCCTCACACCAGGGTCTGTTACCCAGAATTCCTTGTAAACGTAAAAAATTGACAAAAAAAACCACATTTTCCCCACATTTCTGTGATGGAAAGTTCTGGAATCTGCATGGATCCACAAATTTCTACCCACCCCGCGTTCCCCAGAGTCCTACGAGAAAAGTGGTACCTCACTTGTGCGGGTCGGCCTAGTGCCCGCGACAGGAAACGGCGCAAAACGCAATGTGGTCACACCTCAATTTTGCAATGAAAAATTACCCTTTTTTGGCAAAGTGCCTAGCTGTAGTTTTTGAACCCTAGCCCTGCCGGCACCTAGGGAAACCTAGCAAACCTATATATTTTTGAAAACTAGACACCCAGGGGAATCCAGTATGGGGTGACTTGAGTGCCTCCCACCAGGGTCTGTTACCCAGAATCCCTTTCAAACGTAAAAAATTGACAAAAAAAACACATTTTCCCCACATTTCTGTGATGGAAAGTTCTGGAATCTGCGTGGATCCACAAATTGCCACCCACCCCGCGTTCCCCAAAGTCCTACGAGAAAATGGTACCTCACTTGTGCGGGTCTGCCTTGTCTCCGCGACAGGATACGGCGCAAAACACAACATGGTCACACCTCAATTTTGCAGTGAAAAATGAGCCTTTTTTGGCAAAGTGCCTAGCTGTAGTTTTTTAACCCTAGCCCTGCCGGCACCTAGGAAAACCTAGCAAACCTATATATTTTTGAAAACTAGACACCCAGGGTAATCCAGGATGGGGTGACTTGAGTGCCTCCCACCAGGGTCTGTTACCCAGAATCCCTTGCAAACGTAAAAAATTGACAAAAAAAACACATTTTCCCCACATTTCTGTGATGGAAAGTTCTGGAATCTGCGTGGATCCACAAATTTCCACCCACCACGCATTCCCCAAAGTCCTTTGAGAAAAATGGTACCTCACTTGTGCGGGTTGGCCTAGTGCCCGCGACAGGAAACGGCGCAAAAGCAACGTGGTCACACCTCAATTTTGCAGTGAACAATTACCCTTTTTTGGCAAAGTACCTGGCTGTAGTTTTTGAACCCTAGCCCTGCCGGCACCTAGGGAAACCTAGCAAACCTATATATTTTTGAAAACTAGACACCCAGGGGAATCTTGGATGGGGTGACTTGAGTGCCTCCCACCAGGGTCTGTTACCCAGAATCCCTTGCAAACGTAAAAAATTGACAAAAGAAACACATTTTCTCCACATTTCTGTGATGGAAAGTTCTGGAATCTGCATGGATCCACAAATTTCCACCCACCCCGCGTTCCCCAAAGTCCTACGAGAAAAATGGTACCTCACTTGTGCGGGTCGGCCTAGTGCCCATGACAGGAAACGGCGCAAAACGCAACGTGGTCACACCTCAATTTTGCAGTGAAAAATGACCCTTTTTTGGCAAAGTGACTAGCTGTAGTTTTTGAACCCTAGTTCTGCCGGCACATAGGGAAACCTACCAAACGCATACATTTCTGAAAACTAGCCACTGGGGGCTTCCAGGGAGGTATGGCTTGCGTGGATCCCCCAACGTTTCCTTACCCAGAATCCCCTGCAAACCTCAATTTTAGCTGAAAAAATCACTTTTTTCACACATTATGGTGTGGGAAAGTTGTGGCATCACCGGGCTCACACAAATTTACCCCCATCCAGCGTTCCCCCAGGTCTCCCGGTAAAAATGGTGCCTCACTTGTGTGGGAGGCCAAGTACCCGCGGCAGGCAAGGGCCCAAAACATAGTGGGGCGACATCTAAATGGCCTATCGCAAAACAACCTGGTTTTTCAAGAGGGGTCACTTGGGTTTTTGGCCCGGTGCTCGGCGGCCATCTAGGGAAAGGTACCAAACCCATACATTTTTTAAAAGTAGACACCCGACGGCTTCCAGGGAGGTATGGCTTGCGTGGATCCCCCAACATTTCCTTACCCAGAATCCCCTGCAAACCTCAATTTTAGCTGAACAAATCACTTTTTTAACACATTTTGGTGTGGGAAAGTTGTGGCATCACTGGGCTCACACAAATTTACCACCACCCAGCGTTCCCCCAGGTCTCCCGGTAAAAATGGTGCCTCACTTGTGTGGGAGGCCCAAGTACCCGCGGCAGGCAAGAGCACAAAACGTAGTGAGGCGACATCAAAATGGCCTATCGCAAAACAACCTGGTTTTGCAAGGGGGGTCACTTGGGTTTTTGGCCCGGTGCTCGGCGCCCATCTAGGGAAACCTACCAAACCCATACATTTCTGAAAACTAGACACCCGACGGCTTCCAGGGAGGTATGGCTTGCGTGGATCCCCCAACGTTTCCTTACCCAGAAACGTTGGGGGATCCACACAAGCCATACCTCCCTGGAAGCCGCCGGGTGTCTAGTTTTCAGAAATGTAGGGGTTTGGTAGGTTTCCCTAGATGGGCAAGGGTCGCTTCCAGGGGGCAATTTTTTATAATATGTATTTTGCCCCCCAGCCCCGGGACAGATTAGCCTGTTTTTTTTTTCTGCTGTTTTCTGCCCCACCTGGCACACAACCGGATTTATCATTTGGGTAGTAACATAGCATGTTAAAATGTTTATCGTTATATTTTTTGTGAATTGCAATTGTAATGTTTTTTTTTTTACTTTTTTGTTCTAGGTGAAGTCTTTTGCTCCTTCCAGTTTGCGGTTTCGTTACTGGTGGTTCTGCTGTTTGTGTAGTTTTGTACAATGTTAATGTGTTTGATTTCTCTGCATGAATTTTTTTTGCAAATGGTGTAATAATAGCAGTATGTTTGGTTTTTGAGTGTCAAAAACTGTTTGCATTTGTGCTCGATGTGTATTTTGTTGTCTTGTGAGTAATTTGTTTTTTTTTCTTCTTTCTAGTTGGATATCGTTGGTTTTTGCTGTGTCACTGCAGAGTAGGTTCTGGTGAGTGTAGCTGTCTCTTGTAATTGAATTCTATAGTTTTTGAGTACATTGATCTTTGTGATTCCATTTTTATTTAAACTAATTCCCTGGTGTCTAGTGGGCTTTTCTGCCCCCCCCCCCGGGACCAGAAATGGCTACACAAAAGACCGATCTGCCCCCAGGGGGGGAAGAAAAGTCTTAATAAAAATGTGGGCCCCCAGGAAGCGACCCTTGCCCAAGGGGTCGCTTCCTTAACGCTACAAAAGACATCCCTGGTGTCTAGTGGGCTTTTCTGCCCCCCCCCTGGGAGCAGAAACGGCTACCAAAACGACCGATCTGCCCCAGGGGGGGGGCAGAAAAGTCTTAATATTAATTTTGCCCCCCAGGAAGTGAGACTTGCCCAAGGGGTCGCTTCCTTAACGCTAAAAAAGACATCCCTGGTGTCTAGTGGGCTTTTCTGCCGCCCCTGGGAGCAGAAACGGCTACAAAAACGACGGATCTGCCCCCAGGGGGGGGCAGAAAAGTCTTAATATTAATTTTGCCCCCCAGGAAGCGACCCTTGCCCAAGGGGTCGCTTCCTTAACGCTAAAAACAGACATCCCTGGTGTCTAGTGGGCTTTTCTGCCCCCCCCTGGGAGCAGAAACGGATACAAAGACGACCGATCGGCCCCCAGGGGGGAGCAGAAAAGTCTTAACATTAATTTTGCCCCCCAGGAAGCGACCCTTGCCCAAGGGGTTGCTTCCTTAATGCTAAAAAAGACATCCCTGGTGTCTAGTGGGGCATCCCTGCTCCACGATCGCGACGCTGTGCGCGATCGTGAAGCAGGAATGCCCAGCATTGAGACATCAGGAGAGAGGAAATACTCTTTCCTCTCCCCCGATGCCTCAATACTTGCAAAAATCCCCCCCGCGGCCCCACCGGAGAACAAAACTCACCTCCTCCTCGCTGGGACGCCTGGAAGCAAATGACTTCCAGGTGTCCCAGCGCTTCCTGATGACGTCAGCGCGCGCTTTGCGCGCTGACGTCATGGGGAAGCATGGGGGGGCTCTGGGGTGGCAGCGGAAACTCTTCCGCTGCCATCCCTCTCTGTGGGGGCAAGATCGATGCCCCAGAGGGGGAGCGCCAGCGCTTCCCCCAGGGGCTGTGCTCATGACGGAGCGGTTCCGTCATAAGCACAGCCCAACCGATGCTCATGACGGAACTGCTCCGTCATGAGCATCGAAGGGGTTAACAGTAAGATAACAGGACTGTGTACACTCTAATCTTCCTCTTAGGCTGCGATGACACAGGAATGAAATGATAAATTCCACTTTTTCTTAGACGTTGTTCTCTGAGAAAAAATCAGAAACAAAAACTGTATAGTGAAAGGAAATAACTTCTTGATAAATATAAAGAATTGCAAGAATAATGTATCAAATAACAATAAAGATAAGGATACTTAAATAAACAAATATTCCCAAACCCAAAACCTCAGAGGCGGGTGGGATAATGTTAGCCTCCGTATGTCTTTAATGAAATCAAGATTCTCTCTGCATGAAAATTGGAGAATCGTCATTTCATTAGAAGACAGGAGGCTACCATTATGCATGTTTAAAGCCATGTAGAGCTACACTGCTAACATGCTCAATTGGTCTCAAAAAGAATTTTGAGAAGGTGTCTGCATTAGACCAATCAGCGGCTTTAAGTATTTCAGGTAGGGATCCCCCAGCCAGAAATACTTTGCTAGCCATTGCTCCTCTCGAGGAATGTGCACCAAATCTGGAAAGGTCAACACCAGCTTCAAACATAATCATTCACACCCATCTGGCAAGGGTGGCAGAAGAAACAGGTCTATATGGACTGACATAAGAAAGGATAAGTTGATCAGAACCATGAGGTCTAAACTCTTCCATTTTTCTGTCATAACATTTCATACAGTTCACAACACATAGCTTCTCGCAGTCGTGAAAAGAGGGATACAAGATAGATTCAGACATAGTCTTAGTTCTTTTCCAAATATTGAGGTGACACCATTTGAGGAGTAGAATCTATTAGAAATTTCTAGAGCTTTAATATCAGAGACCCTACGAAAGGAGATCAAGCACAAAAGGGTTGTTAATTTCATAGAAATTCTTTTAAGAGAAAGTAAATCATTAACCCCTTCTGTGCCCATGACGAGCTGGACTCGTCATGGGCCGCGGGTGCGCTGTGCCCATGATGAGTCCAGCTCGTCATGAACCCCGCCCGCTAATGGAACGCCCGGCACAGGGCGGGGAAAGGGCGTGGCACACAAGGGGTTAACTGGCCAGGAAGTGAAGAGATTGAATATTAAGTTAACATCCCACAGAGATTCGTAGCGAGCCTTGGGAGGTCTCTTCAATCTGATACCTTTCATAACCCTTTTAATTAAGGGGTTGCTACCAATAGCAAGATTATTAAATAAGGCATGGCCTGAAGAGATTGCTGACCTGTAACAGGTGATGGTTCTATAAGAGAGGCCTAATTCGCAAAGCTGAGCAAGGTAGTTAGCTATTTGTTCTAAAGAACTATGTACGGGATCCAGACTCCTTTCCATGCACCAACAACACCATTTTCTCCATGCGCCCTTGTATCTTTTTCTGGTTCCAGGTGCCCATGAGTCTTCCAGAAGACTCTTAGCTTCTCCTGAAAGATCAGAGTATCTTCCTGAACCCCTGAAATCCTCCAGACAAGAAGGTTCATCTTTCCCTCTAGAACCATGGGATGTTCTTCTCCGTCCGGACCTATCAGAAGTCCTAGAGAGGAAGGGATCTGTAGGAACCTGGGGTCACCAGGCCCTATAGGCGGTAGCGTGGCGCGAGCCGGTCGGGCAACCAGAGGGCTATGTGTTAAGCAACCATACACCACACGCTTCTCATGGACTAGAGTCACACACAATAAGGGACGCCACACCGTTTAAATTATGCAAATACTTCAAGTTTATCCAAGTATAGCTGGTCAGATGCAGTTCAGGAAATAACAAGGTAATACATGAATCATAATACCATTGTGACATTACATTCGACACTCTGGGTGATATCTATGCAGTGCCTAACCTTGTTCTAGCGCCGTGCGCGCTTACGTAAAGTCTTTCCCTGAACCGGCCGTCTAACTAAGCGTAATACTTGAAAGGGGACACATTGGGTTCACTTAACATGGCGCCTGTAGAACTGAGCGCTCCTCGTGATCAAGGGCCCCTAGTACTGTGAAGCAAGGCATATAAACATAGCGCTACGCGCAATCAGTTGCATGTGGATACGTTTGCGTAGAACATTTAATACATCGCGTGACTCGTAATCAGTCGCATGTCATTACCTTTGAGCAGAACATGTAACACAGTGCGCTACTCGCATTCCTTGGCATGTAATTACTTTCGAGCAAGGCATATAACACAATGCGGTTACTCGCCGTCCCGGTCTCTCCGGCTGAGGAAGCAGAGTCGGTGGCGTGAAGCGCCACACGAGAGTAATGTTAGTCAGTACTTTGAACGGCTTCCAGCGGGGAAGATTACTGGACTTGAGGAGCGAGTCCCTATGCTCCGGTGCAGTTCACAGAGCACCGCGCTCAGTAACACAGGAGGGGGGACACGGACAGGATCCCTCGGCGGGGTCTCTCCGTCGCGCAGGCAGGGGAGGGGATTCCCACGGAGGGGACAACCCGGGCCAAGTGCGGTGTGGTTTCCAGACCAGCAGGGGGCGCACCAGGGGGGATCTCGGCCTCCGGGCTTACCTCCGTCTCGGCGTCAGCAGGCGTCCGTCCTCACGACGTTGGGGGAACTCGGCCCCGACCTTGCGCTTCTCCTCACACGGCTGCGACGGCAGCGACGGGGCCCCGGACTTCGCCTGGGCCTCGCGACACAGCAGAGCACTCTCCCAGGCCTCCAGGCCGCGGCGGTGAGCGCGCTGGCTTCGTCGTCGCAGGGGGGGCTCAAATTAAGGATGGGGATATGGTGCTCAGCGGAGTACGCTGCCGGGGGTCCCAGACCAGGGCAGGGAGCGCGGGGGTCACAGCGCTAGTACTTGGTCGATCCCCGGTGACTTGGCAATCGGCTTAGTATTTTGTTCACTAGGGTAGCTTGGACACGCAGTCTCAGCTCTGGCATTCAAGGCTTACAGCTCGCTCTTGTCATGCAGTCTCAGTTCTTAAAGTTAGGTTTCAGTTCTCAGTTGACAGATGAAGTCTTTTGGCGCAGATGTATCTGGCGCCCTTAAGGGGTTCTGTTACAGGGGTAGGGATGGAGAGGGCGACTAGGTCCTTCCTAGTCAGGCTGGCAGAGAGTCTCTGGGTCCTCCTACTACTGGGCAAGATCAGTGGGATTCACAGGGCACCTCACTCACTTAAGAGGCAGTACCTAAATCCTGTCACTCTCAGAGGCATAAGTCCCTGGCTAGGCCCTACCGCCTACACTCCTGGTGGATTCTTCCAGCTCTGCTTCACCCCAATGGCCAACTCACCACAAAAGTTTCCCTCCCTCTCTTAAGTAGCCCTAGGTCACGTGACCTCTAGCCAAGGCGGCAAAAGTAAAACCCCACCTCCCTTCTAGAAGGTTCCAGCTTCTTCCAGGAGCTTCCCCACTCTAACTATGGGACAAAAAGGCGGGCTGGTATTGCAACATTGTTGTGGGTCCCAGCCAGCTCCTGGCAGCTAGGGTGCTACTATGAAAAACGACCACCCTGCAGTAGCAGGGGTCTGTGGCAGCCATCTTGGGAGAAGGGAGCACCTGCACCTTAACACTGCCTGGCAATGAAAAGGCGCCCGGAGACCTAGTCCAACATAAAAATGAGGGTGGAAAAAATGAGGCACGATACAAAAATAGAAGGGGAGACCACCCTAGGGCTGACAGGTCCAACATGCGTCCCCCCCAGCCGAAAGAGGGGAGAGGTACCCAACCTCTAGGGAGTTCTCTTCACTAAGGCGGAAAAACCTGGAGAGACCGTCAGCATTGGCGTGGTCAACTCCGGGCCGATGTTCCACCCGAAAGTCCATCCCCTGTAGGGAAATGGACCACCTCAACAACTTGGGGTTTTCGCCTCTCATTTGCATGAGCCAGCGAAGGGGGCGGTGGTCGGTCTGGATAAGGAAGTGAGTGCCAAAGAGGTATGGCCTCAACTTCTTCAGAGCCCATACCACCGCGAAGGCTTCTCTCTCAATGGTGCTCCATCGCCGTTCCCGAGGGAGGAGTCTTCGAGATATGAAGGCCACAGGTTGGTCCTGGCCCTTGGTGTTGAGTTGCGAGAGCACCGCACCTATGCCGTGCTCTGAGGCGTCGGTCTGTACAATAAATTCCTTGCTGAAATCGGGTGTTGCTATTACTGGAGCTGTACACATCGCATTTTTCAGCGTATCAAAGGCTTCTTGGCATGCAGGTGTCCATATGACCTTGCGAGGTTGTTTCTTTGAGGTCAACTCCGTCAAGGGGGTCACGATGGTACCATATCCCTTGACGAACCGGCGGTAATACCCAGTGAGGCCGAGGAAAGATCGGACCTCTGTTTGGGTCTTGGGGGGCTCCCAAGCCAAGATGGTTTCAATTTTGGCCTGGAGGGGTTGCACCTTACCTCCGCCCACCAGGTGTCCCAGGTACACGACAGATCCCTGTCCAATCTGGCACTTGCTGGCTTTAATAGTTAAGCCAGCGCGTTGCAGCGCCTGCAATACCTCCTGGAGGTGTTGCAGATGGTCCTCCCAGCTGCTACTGAAGACAGCTATGTCATCCAAGTAGGCTGCTGAGAAGGACTCCAGGCCAGATAGTACCTGATTCACTAACCGCTGGAATGTGGCCGGAGCATTTTTGAGCCCAAAGGGCATCACTCGAAATTGGTAGTGGCCCTCTGGGGTGGAGAACGCTGTCTTCTTCCGTGCTCCGTCGGCCATGGCAATCTGCCAATATCCGGATGTCAGGTCAATGGTGCTGAGGTACCGGGCTGCTCCCAGCCGGTCCACCAGCTCATCTGCACGTGGGATGGGGTGAGCATCTGTCTTCGTGACAGAGTTCAACCCCCGGTAGTCCACACAGAACCGAAGTTCTGGCGTCGTACCCGGTGGGGCCGCTTTCGGCACCAACACCCCTGGACTAGCCCACGGGCTGCTGGAAGGTTCTATCACCCCCAGTTCCAGCATCTTTGTCACCTCACGCTAGATGCTATCCTTCACTCGGTCAGAAAGCCGGTAAGACTTGTTCTTCACCGGGGGGCTATCCCCTGTGTCCACATCATGGGTACACCAATGAGTGATTCCAGGCGTGAGGGAGAACAACGAGGCGAACTGTCCCAGGACATGGCGACAGTCCCTCTGCTGCTCTGGGGTCAAGGATGGGGAGAGGACTACACCTTCCACCGAACCATCCTTCTCTTGTACCGCAAGAAGGTCAGGAAGAGCTTCACTCTCTTCCTCTTCGCTCCCATCCGTCACCATAAGGAGAGCAAGCTCCGATCACTCAAGGTGCGGCTTCAGGCGGTTGACGTGGAGCACCCTGAGGGGCTGACGGGGGGTTTTTACATCCACAACGTATGTGGTCTGGCCTCGCCGCTCCACAATGTCGAACGGGCCAGTCCACCGGTCCTGGAGGGCACACAGCTCCCCAGGTTCCATAACCCACACCTTCTGTCCATCGTCCAACTCGACCGTCCGAGCGTTGCGGTCATACCACTCCTTCATCACGGTCTGGCTAGCCTCCAGGTTCTCTGTGGCTGCCTTCCACAGCTTGGCCATCTGGCTGCGAAGCGCCAGCATGTAGCTGACAATGTCACGGGGAAGCTTCTGTGAAGTCTTCTCCCACCCCTCTTTCACTAAACTGAGGGGACCCCTAACGGGATGGCCATAGAGCAATTCAAACGGGCTGAACCCGACTCCCTTCTGCGGTACCTCCCGATAGGAGAATAACAAGCAGGGGAGGAGGACGTCCCATTTACGCCTCAAGCCTTCGGGAAGGCTTCGGATCATCCCCTTCAATGTCTTATTGAAGCGCTCTACAAGTCCGTTAGTCTGGGGGTGGTAAGGGGTGGAGAACCGGTAGGTCACTCCACACTCCTTCCACATGGCCTGCATGTAGGCCGACATGAAATTGGTGCCTCTGTCCGACACCACGACCTTCGGGAATCCCACTCGGGTAAAAATTCCCAACAGTGCCCGCGCCACCACCGGTGCAGTGATGGTCCTCAGAGGAATAGCCTCTGGGTACCTTGTGGGGTGGTCCACCAAAACCAAGATGAACCGGTGTCCCGCTGCGGTCGGAGGGTCCAATGGCCCAACAATATCGATACCGACCCTCTCAAAAGGGGTCCCGACCACGGGGAGCGGTTCCAACGGGACTTTCAACTTTGTCCCAGTCTTGCCACTAGCCTGACAAGACTTGCAGGTCTTGCAAAAGGCGTCTGAGGCAATCCTCATCCTGGGCCAATAAAAATGGGGGACTAACCGTGCAAAGGTTTTGTCCTGGCCCAGGTGTCCAGCTAAGGGGATCTCGTGCGCTAACTCCAGCAGGAAGGCCCGGTAACACTGGGGGACCACTATGGCCCTCGAAGATCCATGTACCGGCACCCTGGGCTCACTGTATAGGAGACCATCCTCCCAATACACATGATAACCTCCCAGTTCCTGACTAGCCACTTGAGCTTCGGCCTGCCGCCGCATACCCTCAAGAGTGGGGCACGTCCTTTGTGCTTGACAGAATTCCTCCCGGGTAGGCCCTCCTTCCACTTGCCAGTCAGCAAGGTTCGGCAAGTCCTCCACAGGAACGACATCTACCTCCGCGGACTCCGGGGGCACCTCTGCGGCCTCCCCATCCGACTCACGGGGCATGTCCTCTACCACCTTCTTCTTCCCACGTTTGGGTTTGGGTTGGGCCATGATTCCAGGCTCCAACTCCGGGTGAGTTCCATGCCGGGCAGCCATGGACCGCGTGCTCACGCAAGTCCACCCTGGTAATCCCAGCATCTCAGTGTGAGCGTGAAACTCGACGACCTTCCATTTGGTGTGCTCCAGGTCGTTCCCTAGCAAACACCCCACAGGCAAGGCAGGGCTCACAGCAACTCGCAGTAGGCCTTTGACTCCTCCCCACTCGAATGGAACACGAGCCACTGGATAGTGACTCAAACTGCCGTCAGCCAATACGGCCGGATGGAACTCCTCGGGGACTACTTGGTCTGGGGACACCAGCCGCCGCACGTCAGTGGTCATGCTGGCCCCTGTGTCCCTCAGAGCTTCCACCTCCTCCCCATTAATTCTCACCCTCTGCTGATATTTAGCAGTGTTCGGGGGCAGGGACACTACGGGGACCACCTCTCTATCCCCGAGTGAAACCAGCGTCAGGCCTGTCCACTCCCCTTCCCTATCTAAGGGCAGCTCCACCCCAAGCGCTATACTACTCACCCCGGGACTCTTCACGCCCGATGGGGCTGGTGGTCGCTTGCGACACTTGGGATCTCCTCTGTAGTGTCCAATCTCCCCACACTCGTAGCACCGCACAATCCTTGGCTGCTGACTCCTGTCAGGGTAAGTGGGTCTTGTGGAATTGGACGGGGGTGGGGTTCCTACTCCCTTCCCAAACTTATTTTGGGGACCTTTCGAGAACTCCACCTTTTTATCTCCCCCCTCTTTCTTCTGGGGGAAACCCTGTCCGCCTTTCGAGCCATCTCTCCCGGGGCCCTTGTGAGACACCCGGGTGCTCACCCAAATATCTGCCTCCTCCGCAAGCTCTCGAGGATCCTTCAGCTTGCGGTCCACCAGATGTTGGCGCAGCTCCGGAAAGCTCTTATCCAAGAGGTGCTCCCTTAAAAAAAGATCGTACAACCCTTGGTAGTCCTGTACCTCGCTGCCACGCACCCAACCATCTAGTGCCTTCCTTGCATAATCAAAAAAATCTACCCATGTCTGGGTGGACAGCTTATGGCTGCCACGAAACTTCTGCCTATACTTCTCGGGGTTCAGGCCAAACTTCTTTAACAAGGCCTCTTTCATGGGGGCGTACTTAACCTGATCCGCCTTGGCCAAATATAACAGGGTGTCCCTAACAGTGGGAGGTATATACCGGTAGAGACCACCTCCCCAGTTACTCTCGGGTACCCCATGGGCCGTTAAGGCTACCTCGTATGCCTCCAACCACTTCATGATGTCATCCCCTAATGTATAATTGGCTATGACTTCTTTGGGTAGGTAGAATTTTGGTTCTTGAGGTTCCCTGGGTATGCTGCCACCATTGTCTTTGTTAGACGCGTTCAATTGGAGGGCGCGTAACTCCAGCTCTTTTAACTGAAGCTCGTGCGCCAGCTTCTTCTCCTCCATTGCCCATTTCTTATTCTCTCTTTCTTGTTCCAATCTGGCCCTTTCCCTTTCTTTCTCCTGCTCTAATTTGGCCAGCTCCCATTTTAATTGCCTCTCGTCCCTCCTGTCCTCGTACTCTTGTGGAGACGCGCTCCTCCTGGACCCTGTCCTACTACTGGCCCCAGAACGGCTTCCTGGGGGCACATTCTCTGACATGTCTACATTCAAGATGTCTAGGACTTCCTGGGCGCTCTCCCCCTGAGGTGCCTCTGGCGCTTCCTGTCCCTCATCCCCTCTCCCGTCTGGGTGGGCTTCTACCCATGCCCTAATGGCGGTACGGAGTTCCGGCCCTTTGGCCCTCCGCATCCCAGGCACCCCCAACTCCTGCGCGAACTCCCTTAGTTGCTTCGCTGTGTACCCCTCGAGGTCAGCTAACCGGGATTCCATTCTGGCAGGTGGGGACCTAGACACTAAGGAGAAAATTCCTAGGGTGTAGGCAACAGTCAATAGCTAACCAGGCTTCTTGCACTCTCTACCTGGACAGTGGAACTAATGATACAGCAACAATGGTTTCTGAGCTGTGGAACAAAAAAAATGTAGGATAGGCATTTAATTGTGGCGCCCTTCGCCTCACGGAAGGGTGCTGTATGGTCACAAGTCCCAAGGATCCCACCGCTGCCACCAATGTAGGAACCTGGGGTCACCAGGCCCTATAGGCGGTAGCGTGGCGCGAGCCGGTCGGGCAACCAGAGGGCTATGTGTTAAGCAACCATACACCACACGCTTCTCATGGACTAGAGTCACACACAATAAGGGACGCCACACCGTTTAAATTATGCAAATACTTCAAGTTTATCCAAGTATAGCTGGTCAGATGCAGTTCAGGAAATAACAAGGTAATACATGAATCATAATACCATTGTGACATTACATTCGACACTCTGGGTGATATCTATGCAGTGCCTAACCTTGTTCTAGCGCCGTGCGCGCTTACGTGAAGTCTTTCCCTGAACCGGCCGTCGAACTAAGCGTAATACTTGAAAGGGGACACATTGGGTTCACTTAACATGGCGCCTGTAGAACTGAGCGCTCCTCGTGATCAAGGGACCCTAGTACTGTGAAGCAAGGCATATAAACATAGCGCTACGCGCAATCAGTTGCATGTGGATACGTTTGCGTAGAACATTTAATACATCGCGTGACTCGTAATCAGTCGCATGTCATTACCTTTGAGCAGAGCATATAACACAGTGCGCTACTCGCATTCCTGGGCATGTGACTACTTTCGAGCAGAGCATATAACACCATGCGCTACTCTCATTCCTTGGCATGTAATTACTTCCGAGCAGAACATGTAACACAGTGCGCTACTTGCATTCCTTGGCATGTAATTACTTTCGAGCAGAGCATATAACACAATGCGCTACTCGCATTCCTTGGCATATAGTTACTTTCGAGCAGAACATGTAACACAGTGCGCTACTCGCATTCCTTGGCATGTAATTACTTTCGAGCAGAGCATATAACACAATGCGGTTACTCGCCGTCCCGGTCTCTCCGGCTGAGGAAGCAGAGTCGGTGGCGTGAAGCGCCACACGAGAGTAATGTTAGTCAGTACTTTGAACGGCTTCCAGCGGGGAAGATTACTGGACTTGAGGAGCGAGTCCCTATGCTCCGGTGCAGTTCACAGAGCACCGCGCTCAGTAACACAGGAGGGGGGACACGGACAGGATCCCTCGGCGGGGTCTCTCCGTCGCGCAGGCAGGGGAGGGGATTCCCACGGAGGGGACAACCCGGGCCAAGTGCGGTGTGGTTTCCAGACCAGCAGGGGGCGCACCAGGGGGGATCTCGGCCTCCGGGCTTACCTCCGTCTCGGCGTCAGCAGGCGTCCGTCCTCACGACGTTGGGGGAACTCGGCCCCGACCTTGCGCTTCTCCTCACACGGCTGCGACGGCAGCGACGGGGCCCCGGACTTCGCCTGGGTCTCGTGACACAGCAGAGCACTCTCCCAGGCCTCCAGGCCGCGGCGGTGAGCGCGCTGGCTTCGTCGTCGCAGGGGGGGCTCAAATTAAGGATGGGGATATGGTGCTCAGCGGAGCACGCTGCCGGGGGTCCCAGACCAGGGCAGGGAGCGCGGGGGTCACAGCGCTAGTACCTGGTCGATCCCCGGTGACTTGGCAATCGGCTTAGTATTTTGTTCACTAGGGTAGCTTGGACACGCAGTCTCAGCTCTGGCATTCAAGGCTTACAGCTCGCTCTTGTCATGCAGTCTCAGTTCTTAAAGTTAGGTTTCAGTTCTTAGTTGACAGATGAAGTCTTTTGGCGCAGATGTATCTGGCGCCCTTAAGGGGTTCTGTTACAGGGGTAGGGATGGAGAGGGCGACTAGGTCCTTCCTAGTCAGGCTGGCAGAGAGTCTCTGGGTCCTCCTACTACTGGGCAAGATCAGTGGGATTCACAGGGCACCTCACTCACTTAAGAGGCAGTACCTAAATCCTGCCACTCTCAGAGGCATAAGTCCCTGGCTAGGCCCTACCGCCTACACTCCTGGTGGATTCTTCCAGCTCTGCTTCACCCCAATGGCCAACTCACCACAAAAGTTTCCCTCCCACTCTTAAGTAGCCCTAGGTCAGGTGACCTCTAGCCAAGGCGGCAAAAGTAAAACCCCACCTCCCTTCTAGAAGGTTCCAGCTTCTTCCAGGAGCTTCCCCACTCTAACTATGGGACAAAAAGGTGGGCTGGTATTGCAACATTGTTGTGGGTCCCAGCCAGCTCCTGGCAGCTAGGGTGCTACTATGAAAAACGACCACCCTGCAGTAGCAAGGGTCTGTG
The DNA here is from genome assembly GCF_964204655.1 of Triturus cristatus. NCBI lineage: Eukaryota > Metazoa > Chordata > Amphibia > Caudata > Salamandridae > Triturus > Triturus cristatus. The sequence goes on along the minus strand of NC_140591.1, from coordinate 1,074,259,359 downwards.
GCAGCCATCTTGGGAGAAGGGAGCACCTGCACCTTAACACTGCCTGGCAATGAAAAGGCGCCCGGAGACCTAGTCCAACATAAAAATGAGGGTGGAAAAAATGAGGCACGATACAAAAATAGAAGGGGAGACCACCCTAGGGCTGACAGGTCCAACAGGATCATGCGCGGAAAATCTATTGTTAGTTCCAAAACTCCTGGGAACCAAACCTGAGATTTCCAGAAGGGAGTTACTAGAATGATGGAGTAGTGCTCCAGTCTCACTTTCCAGAGGAGTCTCTGAATCATCGAGAAGGGGGGAAAGGCATAACCTCTGAACCCTTTCCAAGATTGGAGAAAGGCATCTACCCCTGATGCATGCGGGTCCGGTCTCCAACTGAAATATCTCTGAACCTGATGAGTCAATCTGCTTGCGAAAAGATCTATCTGAATCGGGCCCCATAATTCTTGTATTAGAGCAAAAAGGGTTGGATTCAATTTCCAGTCGCTGGAATCGTGAAGGAAGCGGGAATTCCAATCTGCTCTTAAATTCTGAATCCCGGGAATGAATTCTGCTCTGAGGGTAATCTTTTGATCCCAACAAAAGTACCAAATCTGTTTTGAAATATCCGAGAGGTTCTTTGATCTCGCGCCACCTAGGCGATTTATATAAGAAACCGCTGAAAAATTGTCTAGGCGGATTAGGATATTGGAATTCTTTTTAAGATCTCTGAAGCTCATAAGAGCGTTCAGAGCTGCCAACATTTCCAGAGAGTTTATGTGGAGGGATTATTCCTCTAAGGACCATCGCCCGCCGGTCTCTAAATTGTTTAGGCGAGCGCCCCAACCTCGATTGCTCGCATCAAATTCTAGAATAAAGTGTGGGATGTTCCCGAAAATAGCTTTCCCATTCCATGCCTGGAGGTTTTTCAACCACCAAAAAAGATCCCCTCGAGCGTCTTTCGATAGGGGAATTGAGTCCTCGTACCAAAGACCTTTTCTCAACCAGTGAGCTTTCAATCTCTGAAGTCCTCTGTAGTGGAGAGGACCAGGAGAAATAGCTTGGATAGAAGAAGATAGCAGACCTAAAACTCTGGCTAGGTCTTTCAGGCGAATAAGATCCTTTGATAGGATAAGAGAGACAAGTTTCTTTATCTTGGAAACTTTTTTGTGAGGAAGAATTAGGTTGGAAAGGATTGTATTTACTTGAAAGCCAAGAAATTCCAGTTCTTGATTGGGGACCATGAGAGATTTCTCTGTATTTATGATAAAGCCTAGATCCTGTAAGAGGTCTACAGTCATTTGGAGATGATTCAAAATCTCTGTTTTGTCTTGAGACATAATAAGGATATCGTCTAGGTAAATAATCAGACGAACCCCTCTTTCCCTGAGATAACTGACCACTGGTCTGAGCACCTTGGTGAAACACCAAGGAGCTGAGGACAGGCCGAAGGGGAGACATTTGAACTGGTAGAGAGTCCCTTTCCAAGTAAAACGAAGGTATTTTTGAGAGTCTACGTGCATAGGAATAGTAAAATAGGCGTCTTTTAGGTCCAATTTTACTAGCCAATCCTTGGCTTGTAAGATGTCCCTTAAGAGATGAATGCCTTCCATTTTGAAATGTCTGTAGGTTAGGAAGTTGTTTAAATATTTCAGGTTTATTACAGGTCTCCAACCTTTCTCTTTCTTTTTGACCAGAAAGATGTTGCTTAAGAACCCTTCTGTGATATTGGAATAGGGAATCTTCAGGATGGCGCCTTTCTCTAGCATTTGGCAAATCTCTAACTCTATCATTTTGGTATTTTCCGAGTCTAGTGATAGTTCTCTTGGAATTCTTTTTTGGGATGGTTGTTGCCAGAAATCTATCTTGAACCCAACAATAGTTTCTAGGACCCAGGGATCTTGAGTAACCTTCACCCAATTGTGAGCAAAGAGTCTTAGTCTTCCGGCCACTTTCAAGGGGAGAGAAGGCATTGAACTTACCTTGAAAGTTTTGGTAAGAGGCTCTGGATCTGCCACGAGATCTTGCACCCCTTGTTCTCTGGGGGTAAAAGTTTGAATTATAACGGAAGCCTTTTGAACGAAAGGAGCCTCTGTCATCTTGGGGGTAGAATTGGGACCGATAGAAGCCACGGCCGACAGATTGTCCCCTTCTGTCAGCCCTTCCAAAAAGAGGTTGTCCTCCGAAGACTCTCCGCATGCTAGATTGAGCTCTGCTAAAGGCGTTAAAAGTTGAAACGTAGTTTCCCAATGATTTAACAAAATTGTCTCCAAAGAGGAGACCTTTGGTATCACTCAAGTCTTCCTTAGTAGATAAGTCCGCAAGTTTAGGGTTCATTTTTAGAAGGACCGCTTTTTTGCGTTCAGCGATAAGGTTGGCATTAGCATTGCCTACGAAGCAGATTGCTGTTTGAGACCAGCCTCCAAGACGTTCGATGTTCACTGAAGTATTGTTGGACCTAGCCTCTTCTGTCATGTCAAGGATCTTGGATAGAGGTCCAAGTACGTCCAGCAATTTGTCCTGGCATTGCTTCAGGCATTTTTCGATGCCTTTTCTTGGGTCCCTTCCAGATTTAAAAAGGAAGGTAATTAACTCTGGATCCAGATTGGGGGTGTTGCATACTTTATCCTCCGAAGAGGGGCGAGGACATTCATTGCGTAATAAATTACGAGTTTCCCTATCTAATGGTTTTTTAACTCTTTGAGATAAATATTTCCCCACGTGGTCCACAGGCCACCATTCAGTACTCCGGGGATGGCGAATAGAAGATGGGTTAAACATCTCTCCTCCAAGAGGGTCTTTAACGATGCAAGATGAAGTAGAGGGTTGTTCCAGATCTTCATCAAGATCCTCCAAGTTATCATGAGGGTCAAAAATAAATTCGTCCAAGTCTGAGCTTTCAAAATCGTGAAAATTATAGTGAGAAATTTGAGGATTGTCAAAATCATTTGTACCGTAAAGGTTACCCAAATCTGTCATGCCGCTATGGGCAACTCTTCTCTCAGTCCCAAGAGAATGGGATCTCTCTTTTGTGTTGCTAAGAACACCCATATCTATTTTAGCGCGAGGGCTACCATATTCATTGGCATGAGTTAATGCTTCATTCATATGTTTCCTTTTTTGCAAGACTTTTTTATGTCTAGAGTTAGACGGTGAATCGCCATCTGAAAGAGAGAAATAAATCTCTTCTACAGGGGAAATCCTTTTTCTTTTAGCTAGTGCGGCATTGACAGCTTCTTTGACAGAAGACTTAAGTTCTTGCCCCAAATTTTTTTTCAAGCTTTCATCCATTAGCTCCTTAATGGCTGTTGGGGAAGTAAATGACCAGATTCCATTTTAAAATGAAGATCTTTGAATATATATATCTCTTGAAATATATATAAAACTAGGTAGAAAAGGTACAAAGACCTTGTCACCTTTTCAGTAAAGTTTAAATTACTAAAATAGCCAGTAAGCGAATAAAGATCTTTTACTCACGTTATCCGGTTAATTTAGGATAATATCAGAGCTTTGTAAAGCTCGCTTTAAAGAAATATTGCCTGCGATGTTAAAAGAGGCCACCGGGTGGAGTAACAGTCTCAAATAGGCTCAAATCTTTAAAAAATAATCAGGAAAGAGGCTCCGACTCGACAGGCACTGTTACACGATTAAATTCGTAACTATGGAAACCTGTCGAGTCGGAGTGGAAATGACCCGTTGCCAGGGACACGCGTTAATAACAAAGCCTCGCTCTCGCGTCTCCGGACCGGTTACCAAGCGGTTGCTAGGAGACACGAGAGTGGCAGGGGGCGTATTTTAAGAAGAAAAGCTTCCTGTAAATTTGGGAAGCGTCTTTGATACACGGTGCGCTTTATCTTAATCGTGCACAAATTCTTGGTCCAACCTCAATTAAGGAGGTAATTTGGTTTCTTTTAAAATAAAGGCAGCACGTAATATTAAAATAAAGGCAGCACGCAAAATCGCTTCGTACGGGAAAACACTCGATCGGTAGCGATCGAAGGAGGGAGAATGAGTAAGCCATTCCCGCCCATAAATTGGGCAGGGAAGAGGCTACCTGAAAAAAAGCGTTAATGGAGTGATTAACAAAGCGAAAAGAGCAAGAAAGTCAACTAAAACATTATTCTAAGCATAATAATTTAGCTACCAGATAAATATAGAAATATTGTCAATATATAGTTAAGTAAATAACTGTGACAACAAAAGGGAGTTCTTAGCTGTGTCAGGAGCAGCAAATAAAAGAGGAAGATTAGAGTGTACACAGTCCTGTTATCTTACTGTTAAAGTTCTACTTATTGTGATGTATTAACATTCTTTAAAGGGCTGCATGCTGGGCAGCAAATAAAAGTATTTGCATAATGGTAGCCTCCGGTCTTGTAATGAAATACAGGGGGAGTTAGACATTTGAGGAGAGCAGATGGATGAAGTGGAGACAGCTTGGATGAGCCTCCTGTTTGAAGCTATACTGAAATAAACTGATGTTTATTTGGAGCTCCTTACTGTTTCCGGCTGCATTCGTGTACCCTGTGAACCAATCAAACCCTTCCCTGCCGGGAGAGGGTGCAGTGTGTCCTCCCACAACCTATCCCCGGAGGAACTGCAGGACAGGAAAGATGAGAGGGAGCTCAAGCTGTAACTGATCAGATTGATACTTGCTGCAGAGGAGAAGAAATCAGCAGCAGAGGAAAAGAGGGTGGCCTCAGAGGAGAAATGGCCAGTCCTGGAGGAGCGGCTAGCAGAGTAGAAAAAGGCTGACAGAGCCTTGGAGGAAAGAAAGATCTTGATTGCTCATGCAGTAAGTCTTAAGGAGCTGAACCTTAAAGCCAAGCAGTACACAGGGTCCAGCAGCAATGGTGGCAGCGATATCCCAGTGCCCATAGGAGATAGGAGGGTCCACATACTCAAAGACCTAGTGCCTAACTTTGTTGTGTGGGATAATATTGACAGATGGTATAAGGCCTGGGAGGATGCCTTAGAGATGTACAGGGGCCCTGAGGAAGATTTGGGAGCCAGTCCCTGGAGACACATCCCAAGTCAAGAAATGGATGCACTATTATCCCTTGGAAGGGAGACAGGATGAGGTGTCCCCTCATTAAGGACACCCTTATCAGGAACCATGGTTTCAACCCTGAAAAGTATAGACAAAAGTTTCGGGACAGTCAGAAGTTGTGCCAACAGTCCTGGGTGGATTTTGTGGATTACTTTTGAAAGGCAGTGGATGGTTAGGTGACGGGCTGTGATGTAAGAGATTTAAGTACCTGTACAATTTGATTGCCAGAGAGCATATGTTCAGCAATTGTTTTACAATGCTATGCCAACACCTAGTGGCTAGTAAACTCACTGACCCGAGGAGCTTGCTAAGGAGGCAAGCTGCTGGCTCAGCACTAGGGTCTAGAAGAAGGTATTTGGGGGGGATCCCCCAAAGGGTGGACAAGGTCCTCAACAGAAGAAAGAGGGCGGAAGCAAAAAAGAAAACACAAGGAGTTCTCTAAAGGCCTCCAAAACAGCAGCCAGGAGGAGAATTCCGAGTCCTAACCTGATCATAGGAAGAGTGGATTTCCTGAAAAGAAGTCAGGGAAGTTTAACTCCAATTGTTATGAGTGCTACAAGTATGGGCACATGAAGGGAGACATCAAATGCCACAAGAGGGCTCGGATCTCCACTGGTGGGCAGACACCTCGGTTGGCTAATGTAGTGCTTGGGGAGGAGGGTGTCCCAGTTAGCATGGAGTGGTAGAGCAGAGGTTATCCTGGTGTCCATGGGTGGTAAAGAGATGGCGCCAAAAGCCAACATGCCTTCCAACACTTTCAAGTGCAGGAAGTTAGTTACCATCAATGGGCAGTGGGTGGTGGCTCTAAGGGCCACAGGAGCCAACATGACTACTGTCAGGTGTCATCTGGTGTCCTCAGAACAGGTAATCCCCAATACACTCCACCAGGTTGAGATAGCACACAACCGGGGGAGACACTACCCTGTGACTCTAGTACCTTCGACTGGGGGGTGTCGGGGGTCTCAGGTTCTGTGAAAGTAGCTGTGAGTCCTGCCATGCCTATAGATTGTCTGTTTGGAGCACACCATCTGGAAGGAGGTGAAGCTCCAGTCTCACCTGGAGATGCTTGGTTTACCTGAGTTAGGTGTGCCTGACCACAAGGTCCATGGCAGCCCGAGATTGTGGTCAAGGAGGCCTGGAAAAATGGCATAGGTAGCTGCCAAAAGGAGAAAGGTAAAGTAGGATGGAAATCCTGCCCCTGAAACTCTCATGGTCCGGGAGGAGGTTGAGCCTGAAGGCCATGCCCTGGATCCTTCTGGGGAGGACATTGCTGCCCTGGGGGACTTACCTGAAGTGGCTGGTTGGCAAGGTGAGAGAAGGCCCACCATGGAGGAATTCTGCAAGGCTCAGAAGGAGTACCCTACCCTCAGGCAACAGGCTAAGGACCAGGCAGATGGTGACACCTCTGAAGATCACCTGATTTAATGGAATAATGATCTCCTGCATTGCGAGCCTAGGGTTCCCGAACCTGGGACAGACCACATCTTGATGGTCCCCTTGTGCTACAGAGCCTTTCTACTGGGTCTGGCTCAATACATACTCCTGGAAGGACGTCTGTCAGGTTTGTCATCTACTTTTATTGGCCCTGGATGAAAGTGACCTTAGATGCATTCTGCAGGTCATGTCCTACTTGCCAGGTCAGTGGAAAGTCAAGAAGAAAGCTAAAGCCTCCCCTGGTTTCCTTACCTGTCATTGGCACCTCCTTTGAAAGAGTGGCCTTCAACATTGTTGAGCCCCAAAACCCCAAGACTAGCCTAGGTAACAGGTTCATGTTTGTCTTGATAGACCATGCCAGTAGATATCCAGGGGCCATACCTCTGAGGACTAGGACTGAGCCTGCAGTAGCCATGGCCCTGATGGGGATGTTTACCCAGGTGGGGTTTCTAAAAGAGGCAGTTTCTGACAGGGGTACAAACTTCATGTCAGCCCACATGAAGTCAACGTGGGATGAGTGTGGAGTAACCTGTAAGTGCTCCACGCCCTATCACCCCAAGACCAATGGGCTTGTTTAAAGGTTTAACAAGAACCTTAAAGGCATGATAATGGGCCTGTCCGAGCATGAGGGAGAAATGAGATGTACTTTTGCCATAAGCAACCAGGCCACAACATGACTACCCTGCCACTATTTATTGAAGGTGGAATATCTCGCAATAGCCTGGGACAAAGGTTCATCCTTAGACCAAGCTAAGGTATAAAGACAATACTCATATACAAAAGTATGTGTATTTAGTAAAAAAGATATTTTTTTAAATAAGTACATTCAGATTTCTTGAGACAACGATTTCAATGAATATTGAGAAAACAAACCTTACATTCAATAGGAAACTCACAACTGTAATCTTCATTCTCCTGACTAAATACATTCAGAGTCCTCACCCATACCTGCTCACACCCACAATGCCATGCCTTTTCTTTGTCGACAAGGAGGTGTCACATTAAGGAGTTGGGTTCAGTCCATTTGAGCCCCGGTATGGGCTCCCTGTTAGGGGATCTCTCAGTCTTGTGAATAAGCTTCCCCTATGATGTAGTTAGATACATGTTAGCTCTCAAGTCTCAGATACAGCACTACTGGAAGAAGGCCTCTGACAACTTGGAAGCCATCCAGGAGGCGATGAAGCTCTGGCATGACTAGAAGACTACCCTGGTGGAGTTTCAGCATGGCCCAAATGTGTTGGTGATGGAGGCCATAGAGCCCAGGGCCCTATAAGACTGTTGGGCTGGGCCTTATGAGGTGAAGGAGCGAATGGGAGAGGGCACCTACCTGATGGACCTCCAGACCCTCAAGAACACCCTAAAGGTCCTCCATGTCAGTCGCCTCAAGCTCCACTACAAGATGTCCGAGGTCACCATGCTCCTGGTGACAGATGATGGAGTGGAAGAAGAGAGTGAACCTCTACCTGACCTCCTATCTTCTGAAGAGCAGGATGGCTCAGTGGAGGGTGTCAACCTCTCTCACCCCCTGACCCCAGAAAAGCTGAGGGACTGTCCCTACTTGCTGAAGCAGTTTGTCTCTTTATTCACACTGACATCTGTGCTCACACATTTGTGTACCCATGATATTGAAACTTTGGACAGCATGCTTGTAAAGAACAACATTTACAGGCTGTCTGATAAGGTGAGAGCCAGAAGTGTCCAAGATGCTGGAGTTAGGGGTGATACTGCACTCTAATGGTCTTTGGTTTAGCCCAGTTGTGCTGTTACCCAGAACCGGCCAACTGGGTGCTTCTCCAGAACTCAGATTCTGTGTGGACTATAGGAGGCTCAACTCAGTTATAAAAATTATTCACACTCCATCCTCCTAACTGAAGAGCTCATAGGCAGGTTGGGAGCTGCCACATTCCTAAGTACCTTTTATTTAACATCACAGTACTGGTAGAGTTCCATAACCAAGGGGGCTAAGAAGACGTTTGAATTCTCCTGCTTAGATGGTGACTTCCAATTTAAAGTAATGCCCTTTGGGTCAAAGACTGCCCGTGACACCTTCCAGATGTTGGCCAACAGGGTCTTGGCTTGGATGGAGACTTTCAATGCTTCCTACCCAAATTTAAATTGCAGTTTATAGTTCCAGCTGGGAGGATCACCTACTCCACCTCCGGGAGTTGCTTTAGAACCTGCAGGAGGCAGGCCTGACTATCAAGGCCAGCAAGTGCCAGATTGGACAGGGATCTGTGGTGTATCTGGGGCACCTAGTGGGTGGGGGGAAGCTGCAGCCCTTCCAAGCCAAAATTGAGACTTTTCTGGATTGGGAACCCCCCCCCCCCTAAAACTCAGACTGAAGTGATGGCCTTCCTAGGCCTAACTGGAAGTTAGAGGAGGTTTGTTAAGGGCTATTGCACCATTTGTTCCTCCAGGATTGAGCTGACTTCTAAGAAGCAGCCCAAAGGGTCATCTGGACAGAGGTCTGCCAGAAAGCCTTTCATACCCTGAAGTAGACCAAGTGTACAGCAACAGTACATAAGGCTCCTGACTTCTCTAAGGAGTTCATAGTCCAGAAAGATGCTGCAGAGCAGAACATAGAGGCTGAACTTACACAGCTAAATGAAGAGGGTCTAGACAAACCTGCAGTCTTCATCAGTAGGAGGTTACTGTCTCAGGGAACACAGGTGGAATGCTATTGAGAGAGAAGCTATGATCTGGGCACTGAAGGTGAGATCATACTTGTTGGGACTCATTTCCGGGACAGACCACAGGCCCCTCAGATGGCTAATGCAGATGAGGGATGAGAATCCCAAACTTTTGAGGAAGTCCATCTCCCTAAAGGGAATGGACTTTATGGTTGGACAACTTCATGGGACTGACCACTCCAATGCTGATGGTCTTTCCAGGTTCTTCCACCTTACTGTTGAGAACTCCCATGAGGGTGGGTAGTTCTCTCTACTTGAGGAGGACACAAGTTAGAGCTGTCAACCTTGGTGGGGTCTTCCCCCCCAATGTTTTGCCGTCATCCCTCCTGTTTTCTGAATTTCGTATGTGTTCTCATTTTGACTCTGAGCACTTTACCACATCTAATGAGAGACAACCTCTATACTGACCTATCTAATTTCAACATTGGCCAAAAGCTCAAACCCAAGATATCTCCCCATAAACACACTCTTGTCACATGCATTTTCTTTATAGATTATTATTTTATTATGTATCAAAAAAGTATTTTTTCATTATTTCAATTTTAAATGTTTTCTTCTTTTTGTGCTCATAAAATCATAAAAACTTACAAATGTTTACAAATTCATATGAGTTAAATCAATAAGCATATTTGAGACACAAATCACAAAATTGTGAATACCCCCACAAACAACCATCATACCTACATTCTCACCTATCAACCTATTCATTCAAACTATCATACATACTAATAACACAAAAAGTGACAATAAAATACAAAGCATATATGGGATCCTATGTAACTTTGAATTCAGAACATAGACATTCGAAAGTTAGATTATTCTTCTCGATACATTCTCTTCTTGTCTGTGTCTCTGGTAGGATTTCCAAATGTGTGGAAGTGGTCTACGCACGTTTTGGTAAAAATATATTCATATCACCTTCATCAGGAGCAATTACAGATTGAATTAATTATACCAATGAGAGTGGACGGGGGTTATCTGTAAAAAATAATAATGACTTACATCAACCTAGGGAATGTCTTAAACTACAATGATTTTAGAAAATTATTTAAACATAGTAATTCCCGTGATATCTGAAATTAATACCTGTGGTGGTTTTGCTCCATTATCTACTTTATAGTGACAAAGTATTTATACCCTTGGTCCAGTGCACGAAATTATTAGAGTGATGTGAGATTTAGTTCAGAGTTCTAGACGAAACAAACCAGAGTGTGTGTACAGTTGAAGAGTGCTATGAAAATAGAAAATGAGAGAGAAAGGAAAACAGTAAAGTTTGATTCACCTAGAATACAGAATCAAGAAGTTTATATTGTAGATCCCGAAGTATATAGAACTAGAATTTATAGGGTATTTGAAGAAGTAGGCATAGGATTAGAATTTAAAAAGCGGTCTACACCTGCATAGTACTGTTAGCAGCGGAGATGACTACGGCTAAAGTATATCTACTTTGCCATCAAATGAAAGCCAACATGTGGGTGTTATTTGAAAAGCCGACTGGTTCTGTTTACAAGAGAAGAATACAGTACAGTAAGCAAAAGGAACATCTCCCGAGAGTACATAAACGGCAGGGTTAGTACTATCAAGAACTTGTAATATCTCACCCCAGTCAGCATAGTTCTATCGGGAGGTGTTAATATCTCAGTCAGATCAGGTATCAGTACATATGTTAGATCGCATCCATATTTAACGAGTATTTCATATGCTTCTTAGTTTGAAATGTTATAGTGTGTTTTTTGGCTCCAACTGTGGAAAGAAGTTGACAGAGACATTGACAGAGACAGCAATCCCGGTGTTCTACAGTGTGGAAAACATCTTACCTAAATAGTCACGACACTTGTGACTAACATCTCTTCGTAGTTGCCCAATGGACAAAAAATGGAGCAGTTCTCTTTGCAATCCAAATTACTCGAGTAGAATATTTCTAAAAAGTAATAGACAGTATTGGCATCAAAATTGTGTAGGAGCCAATCATAAGATTAATATAAGTGCCTGGCACAGATCTATATGTAGTGTTTTACCTAGTACCTCGTGCTCCATTGTTAAGAAATTAAGGGGCATATCAACAACAACCGGCGATAATTATCGCTCAGCGCTCTTAGCGTGAGGATAATTATCGCCGGCTAGCGTGAATTTTTATCGCTGAGATAGCGTGCTATTAGCAACGCTTATCTCAATAGCGATAAAAATCTACACGCTAACAGGCTAACGTGAGATTATCGCTGGAAACCCAGCGATAATCACACGTTACCTTGTTGATAGGGACAGGCAAACTTAGCCATGATATCCTCCTTCCATAGGATATCATGGCTAAGTCTGAAAATTAGCAGACGTAAAAAAGCAGCGTTAACCGCGGTTAGCGCTGCTTTTTTTGTCTCTAACAGGGTTAGCGACATTCTTGATAATAGGAGAAATGTCGCTTAGCGACATTTCTCCTATTATTTTACTCTGGAACGCCCCCTTTGCATCTCATTAGAGATGCAAGGGGAAGCGTAGAGTAAAAGGGTGCTAACATGCAAATTTGCGTGTTAGCACCCTGTTGTTGATAGGGTGCTAGTTTTATCTCTGCTTTTTTGGCTTTTAAAGCCAAAAAAGCAGAGATAAATCCCTTGTTGATATGCCCCTAAATAGTCAGACATAGTATCCTTACTCTGTAATGTATGTAGGTCTAAGGCTGCTGAGATGGTGTAGCCTGTCGAGTCCCGGGTTACTGGATGCAGATGTCAGGCGCTCTCACAGAATGCATACACAGCCCTGGGTCAGTGATGGACCACAAATGACATAACCCAAATGTTATAAATGTATGATCGCATATAAAGGGAGTATTTTTCCTCTCTGATTTGGGGCTCGGCATGGCCAGGAGTTGACCTTTAAATTGGCAGAAGACAGGGCTAAATGTTTCGTGATGGCAGTGATATGAGCTAGAATTTAATATAAACGAGAGCGTAAACTTCCCGAGTGTAAAATACATATTCTCGGTAGGCATAATTCATGATATAAATTGCTAAGCCTTCAGTGAGCATGAGTTCACACACACCGGTCGGTACAAAAGATTTCTAGTAACGTCTACCTAGGGTGGGTACAGAAGCAGGCTACGAGAGATACGCAGTATATATGGCAAATGAGGTATTTTAGAAGAGGTGTATACACCTGGTAGGCGAAGATCTCACCGCTTATATGCTCTCATCGCGACCGGGCTCATCCACGTTGTCTGTGGTGTCGTGTGGGTGAATACTGTGGTGGTGCGCTGCCTAGCACCCCAGGCCCCACGCGCAGCAATAACCACTCGGGACACGTGTGTGTGCTTGCTCCGTCTCTCGTGCCGTGGCCGTTCTGCCTACGTGCACTGCTGACGTCATATTTATTACATTGGATACGTACGCGTAGACTGACGTCCACACCGTTACGCGTCACGTCAGTTATCGCGACATTACATTCCTCCCCAACACACGAAAACAACAACAACAACCAAAACTACATTGCAGCTTTATGGACCTGGACCACAGTTACACCAGCAGTCGCCAACCCAGTGCGCACCCCTTGCACTGATAGTCAATGTGAATGAAAACAAAACGGTCTTACTTGACGTAGTCTCTTAGGCGACGGGAAGGCTCCGGGTGCGGCCTCAGATGATATCGAGCTGCCCCACCGTCCAGCACTACACCCCGACCCCTACTCCCAGAGTCACCATCTGCGACGCCATCTCCACCCTCGGGCTCGCTGGCCTCCTCAGGTGGTGCAACCTCTGGTGAGGGATCTTGTGGCCTCGCAACAGTTCCAGGAGACAGGGACTCAGTTCCTCCCCTCGCATGGTCCACGTCCTCAGCCAACTCTAAGAACCTCTCCTCTCGTTGCACGGGCCGTTGGGGATTGTCTTGGTGTCCATCACCCGCACTTGGGGTTACTGGTACTCTCTTGAAGTATGAAACGTTCCTCGTTATCTTCTCGGCACCTTTCCTGGCAGTCACGCATGTGCCCATGACTTTCTCTACAGTCCACGGTTGAGGTTCAAAATTCAACCGAAACTTGCCACCCGACCTCCGATTTCTGATCAGCACTCTGTCACCTGGGGCTAGGTGTGGAGTTACCGCGCGCCGGCGGGCATCAACCCGAGCAAACACTCCTCGTCTGTGTTCATCAATGGCACTGTCATTAGGAGTATCGGGCGTCCACTCTGGGTGATGCGGAATGGTGTCGGTGACAACCCGCCCCATCAGCAGATGCGCAGGTGCCACTCCTGTGGTAGAGTGGGGCGTCTGGCGATAGCTTCGGAGAAATGTGAAAATGGCAAGCTCGACAGATTGGCTTTTCTCGTGAGCAATTCTTATCACCTTGTTAAGTGTCCTCATGAAGCGTTCAGCCTCCCCATTGGCTTGAGGCCATCGGGGAGTGATCCGCCGGTGATGAACACCTAATGCCTGCAGGTATTCCGCGAAGTCTTGACTCTGGAATGGCGATCCATTGTCAGTCCTGATTTCCTTGACGATGCCATGTGTCGCCATGATCTTCTCCAGCTTTGGGATTACCTCCTGGGCACTCAACACAGTCAGTATTTCTACTTCCGGATACTTTGAGTGGTCGTCTATGGCCACAAGGGTATGCCTTCCGTCCGGCAAGCTGCCAAAGTCGACACTTATCTTGGACCAAGGCCTTCTGGGTCGAGGCTCCATCACGACGGGGGCAGGCCGGGGTACTTCCCCCGTTACTTGACAGGCATGGCATTCTCGGACGGTGGCCTCTACTAACTCATCCATGAGAGGGAACCACACCTTAGTGCGGAGCCTTGACTTCGTCTTGACCATGCCTTGGTGACCGATGTGGGCCAGGTCTACCACTCTCTGAGTCAGGGATGTCGGAATGACCAGTCTGTGGCCCCTCAGCAGGCATCCGGTATCGTCTTCCGTCAGTTCGTCTCTCACATTATACAGGCTATCCATTGTCTGTTTTGCCCGAGGGGTCAGGTGCTTCCATTCCTCCCTGGCTCGGTTCCAGCTGTTTGTTCGGACGGCTGCTCTCGCCCTTTGCAGGCATTCATCTTCACTGGAGGCCTGCGACAAGCTGGCCATGGATACCGGCCTGGGACATGATCGCGCTGTGATGCTCCGGACGTACTCTTCGGTTTCTGCCGCCTCCTTCACCTCTTGTGGGGTTGCTTTGCGAGGGTGGCGAGAGAGGTAGTCTGCCGGGTTGCGTGCGCCCGGTTGATATTCGATTTTGCAATTATAATTTTGCAATTGCAGCATCCATTTTTCGATTCTTGGCGGCGGCTTCGTGGACGTGCCCACGAAGAGGGACACCAGCGGCTTGTGGTCCGTAGCTACGACGAAGGGTTTGCCGTATACGTACAGGTGGAAATGGTGACACCCCCAATGGATGGCGATCGCTTCCTTTTCTATTTGCGAGTATCTCTGCTCAGTCTCTGTGAGCGACCGGCTGGCGAACGCCACTGGGGCCCATTCTTCTGCACTCGTCTTCCTTTGTAGCAGGACTGCGCCCAACCCTACTGGGCCGGCGTCGACAGCAATTAGTGTCAGTTTGGCTGGGTCGAAAAATGCCAGCGTCGTAGCCTCTGAGAGTGCTTGTTTGATCTCCTCGAACGCTCGCTCCTGTTCGCTGCTCCAGGTCCAGGGGGTTGACTCTTTGGTGAGTTCTCTTAGTGGCGCTGTGAGATTCGCCAGGTCCTTGATGAACTGGCCACAATAGTTCACCATTCCTAAAAAGCTTCGCACCTCCGTGATGTTTGTGGGCGCAGCCGCCTCCTTGATGTCCTTTACCTTCTCCGGATCCGGATTGACGCCGTCTGCCGAGAAGGTGTAGCCGAAGAATTGGAGCTTCCGGCACAGGAACTCGCACTTCTCCCGATGCAGTGTAAGGCCCGCGTCTCTTATGCGTCTGAGCACCTGTATCAGCCTCTCATTGTGCTCCGCAATGGTCGTGGCGTGCACCATAATGTCGTCACTGACATTTATCGCTCCAGGGATTCCCGCGATGAGTTCTTGTATCACGTTCTGGAACACCTCCGCGGCGCTTGACACTCCAAAGCTTAGCCGCGTATACCTCCTCAGGCCAACGTGCGTGGAGAACGTGGTGATGTTCCGGGACGCCTCATCCAGTACTAGTTGGTGATACCCTGAGCGTAAGTCCAACTTTGAGAACCATTTGGCGCCCGCCATCTCCCCGACGATGTCATCTATGGTCGGAGTGATGTGGCGCTCCCTCTTGATGGCAGCATTGGGGAGCCGCATGTCCACACATATTCGGACAGCGCCGGGTTGTTTAGGCTTCCTCGCTACGACAATTGGCGACACCCACGGGGTCGGTCCGGACACCTTCTCAATGATTCCCGCCGCCTCCAGCTTCTTTAGCTCGGCCTCGACCAGTGGCCTGAGGTGAAACGCTATGCGGCGATGCCGTAGGGCTATCGGTTGAACCGTGGGGTCGATGTGTAAGTGGACCTCCTTGCCCCTGAACTTGCCTATTCCGTGAAAGATTTCTTCGAACTCTTCCAGGGCGTGGTGTATTGACTCTTGGTGTACTCCGAACGCGAACGTCACCACACCAAGATCTTCAGCCGCTCTGCAGCCCAGGAGCATGCCTTGTCCGTCTTCGGTAACATAGATATTTGACGTGATTGACCGCGTGCCATGCGATATCACCGTCCGGAATTTTCCCTGCACTTTTAGCGGCTCTTCCTGTCCGTATGCGAATACTGTTATTGTCGATGGGCGCAGTGTTGGCTTCGGGTGCATGGATCGGTGCATTGCCGCGGCCATGATGTTGATGCTGGCGCCTGTGTCCACTACCGTGGTGACTTCCTGCGACCCTACCCGGACACTGCATTGCGGCAGCCTCCTAGTCCTGCGTACCGCTGTGCTTATCATATGTACCCGGTGTACCACCTTCTCTTCTTCCTCCTCATCATCGTCCATGTCGCTGGCCACCGGGCCTCCTTCGTCCACCGTGTGTACTGCCTGGCGGGGTTTTCGGAACTTCTTCGATCGGCATACTTTCTCGAAGTGGTTGAAGCGTCCACACGCCATGCACTTCCTCCCTCTTGCCGGGCACTCTGCCATGGCAGCGTGGGGCGACCCGCCGCAGTATCCGCAGGACTTGGGCTGGTCTTGGACGGCCGGACCTGGCCCCCTTCGGGGCCATCTCTGTTTCGGTTTTACCGCCACCGCGTTGACTGGTTCGGTTTTCACGGGCACTTGTAGGGCTGCTTCCATGTGCGCAGCGCGCGCTTTGGACAGTTCCTTCGTCCGACCCATCGTCAATATGTCTGCCAGGGGCTTGCCGGACTCCTCCAAAATCCTTTCCCTCAGCTTGACTGACGCACACCCTTGTATAATCTGGCCTCTTATCTCCTCCGTCTCATCCCGAAACCCGCAGGTGGCCGCCAGGTTTTTGAGACGAGCGTAGAACTTATCGAGCGACTCCTCAGGCAGTTGGCGTGCTTGGCGAAATATGAAGCGTTCATAGTCACGGTTCGCCATTGGCTCGAAGTGCTCGTTGAGCGCCGCTATCAACGTTGTGTGCGTCTTGGGGGTGTTTTCCGCAAGTGTCTTAACTATGTTGTGAATTTCTTTTCCTCCAAGGTGGATGATCATTGCGCGTTTCTGATCCCTCTGGACCTTCGTGGCCTCAAAGAAAATGCGCACTCTATCCTCCCAGTCTCTCCATCGGGCTGCCACCGCTGATGGGGGCCCTTCTACAGAGAACGGCTCAATTGGCGGAATGTTTGCCATGGTGCGCGGCGTGCGCTAGGCGAGACCTCTTCCTACCCTTGGCTGTGATGGCTCTGGACGTCTGCTCTTTCCTCACCCACGTGGGAAGCGGGGCCTTACTCCCAGGCAGGGCGTGACCTTTCCCCCGGTGTTCCCCTGGGTATTGCAGGAATGTGAGGGCCTTCCAGGACTCGTTATCCACGTCCCCGTGACCTCTCCCCGTGCAGCCCACGATCTGGGTCAGGTGCCCCCACTCACTGGCACAGAGGAGCTGAAAAGAGGGACTCCCCACCTGTTCCGGCGCTCACAACCGCCGCGTAGTTCCAGGCGTTGGTGTCAGCTGGAAGGCAGGGGGCTGCAGAACTACTCCGCGCTCCGCGGGCCGCCAGACGAGGCAGGGCGCACGTGGACGGCAGCGCTGAAGGCGCTGAGGCGGTAATTGACCCCCGCGACCTCGCCGACGGGCAGGAGCGCTCTCACGCGTCCGCGCTCACTCTCCTCTTCACCCCGAGGCAGGAGGATGCACCGATGCACCAGGGGCGCGTCACCGCAGGGGCACGAGCACCGCGAGCGAGGGACGCTCACCGGCCGCCACACCAACGGGACGCGGGTCAACAGCGAGGGCACGCCCACCCTCGTCGCCACTTTGTGGTGTCGTGTGGGTGAATACTGTGGTGGTGCGCTGCCTAGCACCCCAGGCCCCACGCGCAGCAATAACCACTCGGGACACGTGTGTGTGCTTGCTCCGTCTCTCGTGCCGTAGCCGTTCTGCCTACGTGCACTGCTGACGTCATATTTATTACATTGGATACGTACGCGTAGACTGACGTCCACACCGTTACGCGTCACGTCAGTTATCGCGACATTACAGTTGTCCCGTAATTCTTCTGTGTGTGTGGAAATACTTCACTATTAGTATTGGGTATATACGTTGCTGTAGTCAAAAAAGACAGTGGAAAGCCACATTCAAAAGATCAGTCAATAATCGGAGCAGCCTCAAGAATGCCTCAAGAATGCCTTGCTGTAAAGTTATAAAAATTGTGTAAGCTTGATATTTTATAAGCCAGACAACTAGATAGCCAGAGAAGATAAGAAGAATACAAGTATTGTTGTGTTTATAAAAAGCCCCAAATTCAGGCTCCTTCTAATGAATGTAACGGAGTATATCCGGAAGTGAGTGACTGGGGTCTTTTTTGCGGATTTGTCACAGCAGGCGCCATATTGAAATGATTTTCAAATGGCCCCTAGTTGTAATAAGATGCATATTCTTCTGTTCATAATGTCCTAAGGAGGACTTAATATTGGCAATCTAATAGGTCACTACAAACCATCTATACTTCCATCTCCCATGCCAGTCGCCACATTTTATTAAAATGAAAGGCACTGGTGGATTGCTACAATCCCAACATGGGGTGTTAAAAATATGAAGATTTCCGAAGATATGATATACGATCATGTATGATATTGGAATCATATATGAGGTATTTACATCATGTATGATACTGTACAATTGACATAAGATATAACATGTATAGATATACATGGTATAAGGTGATAATGTCACGGAAAGTCTTCTATCAGATGTTAATGCGAGCACCAAAATATGGGCTCTAATAGACTACAATAGGTTTCTGGGATGGAGGGTATCCATGGTATGTCGTCTTTAGGTTACTAACTAAATACATTCTTCATTAAGTCCCTTTTGGACCGTATCAAGAGAGAAAATCCAGTATGTTTCTCGTTGGTTTCAATTTTTTTTTGCATCCTTTCCTGGCGTTGGTTTCACCTGTTCCATAATCAGCCATTTCAGATCTGTTTCAGTATGTTTAAAGTCAAGGCAGTGCTTAACTAGGGGTGCTTGTAATTTCTGTGTCCTTATAGCCGATATATGTTCTGAGAATCTAATGCGAAATTCCCTAGTGGTTTCACCTATATAACATAACCCACAAGGACACAGGATCATGTACACGATGTTTGAACTTCTGCAGTTTGTCATATTACTTAGCTTGCCTGATTATTATGTTATGTTATGTTATCTGATATTTATAAAGCACACGGCTACTCCCAGGAGTGTCCCGGCGCTAGGAGCAAAGACCACATAACATCAAACAGAACATTCTTCTACAACGGAACTCAGAGCTGAAAGAGCCATGTTTTTAGACTCTTCCTAAAAGTAAGGAGGTCCGGAATCTGTCTAAGAGAGATGGGTAGGCTATTCCACAGCCGAGAAGCCACAGCTTGGAAAGATCTACCCCCTACCTGGGAGAGCAGGACCTTAGGAGTTGAGCTCAAAAGCTGAGAAGGAGATCTCAAGGTACTCTGTGGTGTATAAGGTTGCAATCTCTCCCAAAGGTAGGGGGCACCAATCTTATGAAATGCTTTAAAAAGCAAGACTAAGGCTTTAAAATTGATTATTTTCCACTCCGGAAGCCAGTGTAGAGAGGACAGAAGCGGAGTTGTGTGAGTCCTGGGGCCTGTCAGAAAGATGGCCCTCGCCGCCACATTCTGAATCACCTGTAATCAGCCCAGAAGGTACTCAGGGAGGCCAAGGTACAGGGAATTAACATAATCCAATCTGGACATCACCAGGGCCTGGACCACTGTTTTCCTGTAGAGGACTGAGAGCAGGGGGAGAAAGTTCCTCAGCATTCTCAGCACCCCAAAACAGACCCCAGCCACCGTTTGAACTTGGGCCTTCATGGAAAGGGCAGCATCCAATTTGACCCCTAGATTTTTCACGATGGTGACAGAAGCCGAGGGGGGGACTTGTCCTGCGGCCACCAGGTATGACAAGCTTCATACGGACGTAGACCAAAGAAGATAATCTCAGACTTTTCAGAGTTACACTTTAATTGGTTGTGACTGAGCCAGGAGAAGACTTCAGAGAGGCAGATGTTAATTAAGTTGCCCTTGAATTCGACAACCTTCTTGCACGTAAACAGCAGCTGGGTGTCATCGGCATATGACAATATTTTAGCCCCATATTTCTCGGCGAGAAGGGCGAGAGAGGCCATATAGAAATTAAACAAATTTGGGCTAAATATTGAGCCCTGTGGGACCTCGACATTCATGGGAGGAATCACAGCGGCAAAAGGTGGAGACCAGATAGATTGTGAGCGGTTAACAAGGAAAGACATGAACCATCTCAATACCATGAGTCTTTGCAGTAATCTGTTGTGGGGCACGGTATCGAAGTCTGCGGAAAGGTCCAATAATACCAAGACCGCATTACCTCCTCTATCCAGCATAGCTTTAATTGTCTCCGCAACTTCTCGCAGGGCTCTTCCCATGCTGAAGTTAGCTATGAAGCCTGACTGACTAAGGTGCAGCAAATTATTGATCTCCACGTATTTCGTTGTGACTTCATCGACATATTTCTCCAAAACCTCGGAGCGGCCTCGGGATCTGCCATAGGTTTCTTTAGCAGCGGGAGGATGTTGGCATGTTTCCAAGTTTGCGGCATGAGCCCTTCCCGCAAGGCGGTGTTCAAAATCAGGTTCACTACAGGGTTAATCACTTCTGCTATTGAGGACAATACTTTTGCTGGACATGGGACTGATGGTGAGCCAGACTTCAGAGCTTTCATAAGCGCTAGAGATTGCTCCAAGGTGATCAGGGGGAACTACTTAAGGGAGGGGTCAGTGCGGGGACACACATCAAGGGGAGGTCCAATGACAGCCTCTGATTCTGTCGACTGAGCTACGAAGGAGTCCTGAATATTTTAAATTTTTTCATGAAAAAAACAAGCCATGCAACTGGTCCAGTCGCTTGTGGGAGCAAATGGTCAACTAATTGTCGTAGGGAAGGAGAAACTTTTTACAATATTGAAAAGTACTCTACTTTTATTGCCCGCCAAATCAATTTTTGTTGCGAGAAAAAGTTTCTTTCCCTCGCGTACTTTCCTATAATGTTCCTTCAATGCTAGTTTATAGATGGATTTGTCAGTGGGACTATAATTCCTCCGCCACTCTCTTTCAAGATGTTTACACGCCCTTTTACTTTCCCTTAGGGCTTCCATAAACCAAAGGGCAGAAACTCGGGTAGATTTAGCAGCCCTCGTGGAGGGGAGGGCCAAGTTCCAGGGCCTGGAGTTGTAGCCAACCCTCTAGGGACTGCACGTCCTGTTCTAGGTTGCCACACAAGGGAATTGGGAGGCGACTCAGGGCGCACTGAATTGTCTCTGGTGAGATCAAATGAAAGGGCCTCAAACTGTAGCTGACACTGGTGTTGCCCAGTAATTGAGACCTTACTGGCTCTCCACAGATTTTAAAACCAACCAGGTAATGGTCTGACCAAGTTAAAGAGAGGGGGGCATCGATTTGGATCCGGTTTGATGAAAAAACTTGGTCCAATGTGAGTCCTTTGTCATGGGTAGAAAGACAGACATACGGAGTCAGGTTAAGAATATCAAGGGTTTCACATAACCTCATGGAATCAGGATCAGAGGACTTGTCCATGTGGATATTAAAAACCCCGAGGACCAATCAATGGCTGTATTTGGCTGCTATGGGGGATATGACATGGCTGATGGACTCCAGAAAATTCCCCGCAGGTCCGGGAGGGTGGTAGATTACTACTACCACGATAAATTGATGGGCCGAGATGGTCAGAAAAAAACCCATACTCTCTGCCCCCTCTATCTCCATGATCGCTAAAGGCACACAACAAAGGGAACTCCTGAAGATTAAGGCTACACCTCCGCCTCTCCCAGTAGGACAGTTCTTCCTCAGGATGTGGTAACCCTGGGGAATCGTGTTCGCAATAGTGGGGTTGGAGTCTTCCGTTAGCCATGTTTCTGTAAGAAACAACAGATCAGGGGAGGAGTCAGCTAAAAGATCATACATTTCGAGTTCATGTTTTTTTATAGAACGTGTATTCAATAGGAAAGCCCTCAGGAAGATACCTGTATCACCCGGTTAAATACTAGGTAAGCCAATATCAGATTTTACAGTGCGTTCTCCGAGGTAGGGACAGGCTACCCAGTCGCAGACTGTGCACCTGAGGAAGACATTACTCCCCTGCATATCGAGGTGAGGTCTGCAAACCGAACTCCTACCGATGTGTAAAAGACAATCTCTGCGGTACCCGATTATCTTGGGCAACTCTGGAGAAAAACCGGCAGCATAACTGGCCCCCATAACCGCACCAGCGGCACGCCCATTGTGCGCTCGTGCAGCGTCCGGTTTTAAGGTGGCCAGCGTCAAACAACTAGACCGCACCATCTTGAAGAAAGATGGCGGTGTCGGTCAGAAAAGGATTGAATAAGGAGCACTCCTGTTTAGGCTTGAGTAAACTACTTTTTGAAATATTCTGAAGGGGTGCTGAGGTACTGAATCCGCTGTCACTGCGGATGTGGAACATGAAAAGATAAGGTGGGAGAACCCACTTTGTGCCTCGCACTGTTCACTAGTTGGGAAAATCTCCAAAAACAAAGTTTCACAAATAAGTAAACTGAAATAAGTACAAATCCTTAATCAGTAACGTAATGCAGTTATATATTTAGTTATACAAGTACAAGTACGATCATCAAATCATCATTTGGACATTGCTGTTGAAATAATTCTGGGGTACATCATATTAATCATTCTTAATAGAGTGTACATTAGTCAAGAAATAATGACATAGAAAACTATAAGACAATATCGTTGGTGAAAGTGCCCAATGCATTTCGGGATCTTAAATCCCTTCGTCAGGGGCCAACCTGGAATAAATATGAAAATGATAAATAATTCCTGCTGTATATATAGGTATTAATTAGATGCTGTGATGGTGGTTATTTACATTAGATAATGATTTTCATGCGTTGTTCTGGTAGGTAACTGGTGCATGTCTGTGTTGCCAGGATGCTGAATCAAGATGTAGAAAGATAGTGAAAAGCGCGGCACCCAACGTGTTGGTGACTGTTGAGGTTAGTAAAAAAATAGAGAAGTAGAGACCGTGTAATGACATGTAAAGGGACCAAGTGTGTATGTGATTCACTTGAGATGTGACTAAAAACCTAATAGACAGGTAATACCAAAAGTGCAAATGTAAGCAAAGGTGGAGAGCAGGGTGACTAAACGTGAAGCAAGATAACAGACTCGCTCACCTTGGTAGCGCGGTGCAGGAGATAATGAAAAGGGACCAAAACGATATTTCAGACAATTGCTCACAACGCCTGTGCGGAAAATAAGGCAATCAGTATCATGAAAAAAAAATTCAAGACATAATGCGTCTCATGCGGGAGGACGCTTACCTTAAGTCAAGGCGAGAGGAGTTAGAGCGCAACGCTTGCGGAGTGAGATTCCGTGCAAAAAAAGACACAGATGGAAGGTGGTCAAATGGAGATGTAAAAGTCGTAGGGAAATAAAAGCATTCGCCTGTGAAAAAATGAGCGGGTGGTTAACGCTACACTTAAGTGAAAAATCTATAAAAGCACGAAATGTACCTACATGCGAGAAGCTTACCTAATATAATCAGGCGAGCGTGCTCGAGAACGCGGTGGATGCCATGAAGCCCGGAACTATTCCAATAAGGAGCGCGGTGATAGGGTAAAGCGCCGCGCTCAATTTAAATGCCGGAATGGATGAAAACACATGTGACTCACCAAGCGGAAAAAATGGAAGAAATACTAATGACAAAAGCGAAACTGGTTAATTCTATCGAAGAAAGCTAGGGTCGAAGAGGTTAAAGTTAAACGTAAACAAACAGACGCGGATGGAATGTGAATAGGATGGAGGTAATAAGGATAGAAAAAATGGAGTTTAGAAAAACAAATAATGGGAACAAGGAAAAAATGTCAAGGGCAGAAAAAAGACTGCGGCTATGTTGTGACAAACAATTAGTTTAAATAGTGAAACCAATGAAAAGAAAAGGATGGTGAAAAAATAGAACATGTGCTGTGTGGTGCTGTGTGCAGTGCCAAGATAAGCAGGTAAAAAATAGGAAAAATGAAGTTAAGTTCGAATGTGAGGTGTACATGTGAACATAGTATGACCATAGCAAAATACACGTGATTACCATTGAATTAAATCATCCAGTTTGACACAACAGTACAATAGATTTGATTAGTATTTCAGGGAATGCTCCCTGAGAAAGTGTATAAGTAGGTCTAAACCTCACTGAGTAGATCTAAATAATTGGGAAAATTAAGGGGGTTTATATTTTAGAGAGTCTGGTGAACAGAGTTCTACAGAAAACAACTCATGTCAATCCGGTGTAGTATCTACTCCCGGTGTGGGTTTCACAGATTCAACAATCTGAAATCTGAGTTGTGATATAGCATGATACGCTTCATTCCAATGAGTAGCTAACGGAGAGGTGATGCTGCGATTCCTGATTTTACTTTTGTGTTCAGTAATTCTGACCTTTATTTTTCTTTCCGTTTTGCCTATGTAAGCTTTGCCGCAAGGGCGTTTGATACAGTAAATGACGTTCATCGAATTACAGTCGCACGAATGTCTGAGGTTTATGGGTTTTCCAGTGGATGGATGAGTTAAAACGTGACCACTGATGACATTATTGCAATGAATGCAATTGCTGCATTTCATTGTACCTTTAAACTTCAACGTAGACAGGATGGGGGAAGGTGTTGATGATAACGTTTTCAAATTTTTGCCCCGAGTGTACGCAAACAGTGGTTTGGTGGCAAATATATTGTTGACATCGTCTTCGGATGATAGCATCTCCCATCTGGAGTTAATGATGTCTCGTATGGATTTTGACGCTGTAGTGAATTTGGAAACAAAAACTACACGGTCTGATGGTTGTTTAGCGGGTTGTTGCAGTAACTCATCTCTATCAAGTTGTTGTGCTCGTGTGAGACAATCTTGTAATACGTTGTCGGGGTACCCCCATTCTTTGAAACGTTGTATGTATTCCTGTTCTTTAGGCTTAGTGGTGTCAGGATTAGAACAAATGCGTCTGACTCTGAGAAGTTGAGAGTATGGGAGTTTCCTTAATAAGCTGTTGGGATGAAAACTGTTGTAGGATAATATGCTATTGCGATCTGTGGGTTTCTGGAAGACCGAAGTCTCAAAGTTGTAGTTATCTGTGGACTTGGTAATGAAAACGTCCAGGAAATGAACTTTTTGTTGTTGAATGTTGTGAGTGAATTGGATCCTGGGGTTAATTGTGTTGAGCTCAGTAATCATAGCCTTAAGATGGGTATTAGTACCTGTCCATAGTATGAAGATGTCGTCAATGTACCGGCAGTACATTAATACATGGTTCCACCAATTGGGATTGGACATGATATTTTCAGATTCGAAAAGAGCCATGAAGGTGTTCGCGTATGCAGGTGCTCCTGAAAAGCCCATTGAAGTTCCAGTTAATTGCGCATAGAAGTTTCCCTCCCATTCGAAGTAGCTATGGTGAAGGTAGAAATGTAAGATTTTCAAAATAAACAGTCTTTCAACTTCGATCTCAGATGTTTGGAGAAGTGCCCACTCTATGGCTTCAAGCCCTACTTGATGCGGTATGGATGTATATAGAGCCGTGACATCAATGGTGCACAGGATGATGTTGGTGAGGTCCCTGTTGTTCATCGTTTTTAACTGCTGTAAGAAATGAGTGGTGTCTTTCACATATGAGGGCCACTTTTGGACAAATAATTGCAGATAATGGTCCACAAATTTGCCTAAAGGTTCGAAGATTGATCCACAGCTAGAGACTATGGGGCGAAAAGGTGGGTCCAAGGGATTTTTAAGAATTTTGGGAATCATGTATAATTTGGGTCGTCTGGCATTTTTTGTTGTTAGGTGTCGGACAGAAGCCACTTAAAGTCAGGGTTCAATTACCCCTCCCTCACCAATCCGAAATTCTCAATTTTAAATTCCCCACACAATGAAATTCAAACGACAGAAACATTTAAAACATCAGTAAAAAGGGTTAAAAGGTTTCAGGAAATGTGCAAAGTGCACAAAGTTTAGCAGCAAGTTCAGCATAGGACATACAGTGTTTGTTCAAGTTACGGGGTTTGGCGCACTCGCGCAGGTTCAAGTTACGGGGTTTGGCGCACTCGCGCAGCGTCCCATTTTAAGGTGGCCAGCGTAAAACAACTAGACCGCACCTTCTTGAAGAAAGATGGCGGTGTCGGTCAGAAGCCACTTAAAGTCAGGGTTCGATTCCCCCTCCCTCACCAATCCGAAATTCTCAATTTTAAATTCCCCACACAATGAAATTCAAACGACAGAAAGATTTAAAACATCAGTAAAAAGTTAAAAGGTTTCTGGAAATGTGCAAAGTGCGCAAAGTTTAGCAGCAAGTTCAGCATTGGACATTCAGTGTTTGTTCAAGTTACGGGGCCTGGCGCGCTCGCGCAGCGTCCCATTTTAAGGTGGCCAGCGTCAAACAACTAGACCGCACCATCTTGAAGAAATATGGCGGTGTCGGTCAGAAGCCACTTAAAGTCAGGGTTCGATTCCCCCTCCCTTACCAATCCAAAATTCTCAATTTTACATTACCCACACAACGAAATTCAAACTACAGAAAGATTTAAAACATCAGTAAAAAGTTAAAAGGTTTCCGGAAATGTGCAAAGTGCGCAAAGTTTAGAAGCAAGTTCAACATAGGACATGCAGTGTTTGTTCAAGTTACGGGGTGATTTCTCTCCATAAGTCCATAGATGAGTGGATATAGCTGATTCGCAGACATGACAATTTACACACCTATAATTTCCTATTGGTGGTGGTAGTCCATAAATGGTGGTTTGCCTGGTTCTGTTCACAGATTTGAATCTGCTATGTACCAATTTATCTTTCAAATTCGGATTCCTCTTGTATGCTACCATTGGTTTCTGCAAAGGCTGCTCTTCTTCATTTACAGTGATTATCTTCCAGTTTTTATCTAATATCTGTTTGATCTTATGGTTGATACTTGAGTGGTTGGCTACACATACAAGTTTGTCTAGGGATTATTTGGGCTTGTCATTAATAAGGGCATCTCTGTTGTAGTATTTAGCCCATTTTAATGATTGGCGTACTAATCTTCTGGGGTATCCTCTAAGTAGGAGACGTTCCTGGAGTTGTTCTGCATGTTGCATAAAATCTCTCATGTTAGTACAATTTCTCCTAATTCTTAGGAATTCCCCAAAAGGGATTGAGTCTTTTTGGCATGGGGTGGAATCTGCTGTGTTCCAAAATTGTATTTTTGGCTGTCGGTTTTCTGAAAAGGCTGTCTACCCATGATCCATATATCTAACAACTCAACTTTATCTGCTGAATACTTACAAGTGAATTTTAGATTGTTGTCACTCAAGTTAAGCCAAGGAATGAAGTCTAGTAGGTCAGGTTCGCCTCTCGTCCAAATAGAAAAGATGTCGTCTATCAATATATGCCACTGGGCTATATTCTCATAGAAGGGAGCGACCTCATTGAAGATATGTTTACCTTCAAACTCTCCCATGAAGATATTCGCTACACTGGGGGCACAAGAGGCCCCCATGCTGGTCCCCTTGATTTAATGGTACAGGGTGTCTTTGAATTCACAACACAATCTTGAGACACTCTAAGATGAAACTGTTGGGTCTCTCCCCAGACATTCTGGCCAATAGAGCTGCCATCGACTCTATGGCCAGGTCCTGGGGGATGTTAGTGTACAAAGACTCAATATCAAGGGTGACCAGCAACTGAGTTTCATGGTTAAAGGGCTTGTGCTCCAATGTAGCTATCATGTGCCCCGTGTCTTTGATGTATGATGCATATTGGGTAGCTAAAGGACACAAGAAAGCATCAACATACTGAGACAGGGGTTCTGTGCGCGAGTTGATAGAAGACACAATCAGTCTCAGCGGTGGATCTTATATGCTTTAGTGAGTTGTTGGTACTCCGTATATTGCAGGTGTGACTGTGTTAGTATTGTTAAGAAAGTCAAATTCTTTCTGACAGATATATCCATCTATGAAGGCTTTAGATGTGGTAGAGACTATCTGTGTCTTTAGTTGTGTGAGCGCCTTAGTATTGGTTTGCTGATAGTGTTCTTGGATTTGTAACGTGGATACAATCTTACATGTGTATTTGATTGTATGCATCACAACTATCCCCCTGGCTTTATCGCACGGTTTGATTGTAATGTGGGGATTACTTTGCAAATACTTAAAGGCTTCTATATCTCTAATAGTCAAATTAGGAGTTGATTTGGGAATAAACGTAGTCATTTTCTGAAGTTCTTCAATGACTGATTTTTCAAAGATGTCAACTTCAGGTCCCACCATATCTAAGGTGGGTGTAAATGTTGAGGGGGTTTTACATCCTGAGTAGTTTACATCTTGCTCCTCTGGTGCAGTTAGAGAAAAATATTTTTTCAATCTGACTTTACGGAAGAAAGGAGAACATGTCCTGATTCAGCCGAAAAAGGTTTAATTGCGTGCTAGGGTTAAAAGAGAGTCCTCTGCTAAGTAGGTTTATTTCCTCTGAGGAAAGTTTGTACTTAGAAAGATTGAAAATAGGTATAAGATCTGTCCTATCATTGGTGCTTTCTATGATTTCCAGTATTGCTGGTTTCTTGTTCTTATATAAGGCTGCGTATGTGGTGGGTCCATCTGTTGGTAGAAATTCCACTCTGGTCTCTGAAATTTGATCCTGCCTCTTCCCCTGCCGGTCTGTAAAAAAGGGAGTGTGACTGTGATTGTTGGTATTGATCTGCATATTGGACTCTCTGATTCCTTTCATTATACATGGGTCCTTCACCTATTCCTTGGCCCTCATAATCCGAATCCGACAAATTGGCATCTGAAAAAGTCAGAGTCTTACCACATTTGGCCCGTTGGTTATAATGGCCTGTTCCTTGCTGTCCTTCCTGAAAGTAGTTGCTACAAAGATATGGGTATATTTTATCTTGTGCAAACCACCTTATATCTTTTTTTAACTTGTCCGTTTTTTTCTTTATAAGATATTCATCAAAGTCTTGTATTTCTTGGTTAGTGCTCAGAAGTTTGGCCTTAGCTTCATCAAGGGCCGAGCTGGCTTTAAGTTTGTCTTCTAACTCTGAGATCTCCTTTTGCAGGATCACTATCATTTCCCGAACTGTTTCCACCATGAGGATCATCCAATCCTTGGAGCAACGGTTGGCTATTTGCGACCATGGCTCCAGGAATTTGCGTACCTCAACAAAAAGTGCTGGCACATTTCTAACTCTTAAGCCAGATGGTATTACTCCTACTTTCAAATACTCAAGCATAAAGTGGGCATGGGATTCCATCCTCTTTGCCTTTTTCCTGAGGTTTAATAGTTTTGTCCATTCACTGTTATCACTATTCATAGTGCCTAGGTTTGTGTTGCTACTGCCTGCTATCTGGCCAATCATTGCCACAAAATCTTCGTCCGAGAACCCAAAAGTTTTTAGGCCTTCCATATTTGTTAATAAATCAGCAGAGAAATCCTGTAAAAAAAGAGTAAAGAAAACCAGACAGAACTAAGTGAAAGAAAGAAAAATAGAAGAAAAAAGACCAGAATGTATAAATGTCAACGTGATGAAAAAGTGTTTGTAAATATCAGCAAGATCTGAAGGGTAACAGAGAAGCACGGGGCTGGGATAGTGAAATCGTATTACTATGTGTTTTACGGATACCTGCGGTAAAAACCGAGTAAATATCATATAGAAAGAAAGGTACCCCCTATTTACTTTCAGGTCCAAGAGGAGGGGGAAACGACAACAAATGAGAGAAAACCTCTATACTGACCTATCTAATTTCAACATTGGCCAAAAGCTCAAACCCAAGACATCTCCCCATAAACACAATCTTGTCACATGTATTTTCTTTATAGATTATTATTTTATTATGTATCAAAAAAGTATTTTTTCATTTTTTCATTTTTATATATATGTTTTCTTATTTTTGTGCTCATAAAGTCATAAAAACGTACATATTTTTACAAATTCATATGAGTTAAATCAATAAGCATATTTGAGACACAAATCACAAAATTGTGAATACCCCCACAAACAACCATCATACCTACATTCTCACCTATCAACCTATTCATTCATACTATCATACATACTAACAACACAAAAATAGACAATATAATACAAAGCATATATGGGATCCTATGTAACTTTGAATTCAGAACATAGACATTCGAGAGTTAGAATATTCTTCTCGACAGATTCTCTTCTTGTCTGTGGCTCTGGTAGGATTCCCACATGTCTGTAAGTGGTCTACACACGTTTTGGTGAAAAATTATTCATATCACCTTCATCAGGACCAATTACAGATTCAATTAATTATACCAATGGGGGTGTATGGGGGGTTATCTGTAAAAAATAATAATGACATATCAAACTGGGGAATGTCTTAAACTACAATGATTTTAGAAAATTATTTAAACATAGTCATGCCCATGATATCTGAAACTAATACCTGTGTTGGTTTTGCTCCATAATCTACTTTTTACTGACAATGTATCTATACCCTTTGTCCAGTGCACAAAATTATTAGAGTGATGTGAGATTTAGTTCAGAGTTCTAGAAGAAACAAACCAGAGTGTGTGTACTGTTGAAGAGTGCTATGAAAATAGAAAAGGAGGGAGACAGGAAAACAGTAAAGTTTGCTTCACCTAGAATACAGAATCAATGAGTTTATATTGTAGAACCCGAAGTATATAGAACTAGAATTTATAGGGTATTTGAAGAAGTAGGGATAGGATTAGAATTTAAAAAGCGGTCTAAACCTGATTAGTTTTTTTAGCAGCGGAGATTACTACGGCTAAAGTATATCTACTTTGCCATCAAATGAAAGCCAACATGTGGGTGTCATTTGAAAAGCTGACTGGTTCTGTTTACAAGAGAAGAATACAGTACAGTAATCAAAAGGAACATCTCCAGAGACTTCGTAAACGGCAGGGTTAGTACTATCGAGAACTTGCAATATCTCACCCCAGTCAGCTTAGTCCTATCAGGAGGTGGTAATATCTCACTCAGATCAGGTATCGGTACATATCTTAGATCGCACCCATATTTAAAGAGTATTTCATTTGCTTCTAAGTTCAAAATGTTATAGTGTGTTTTTTGGGTCCATCTGTGGAAAGAAGTTGACAGAGACATTGACAGAGATGGTCATGAAATAGAGTCTGCTCTGTGTCTAAACGCAATCCAGGTGTTCTACAGTGTGGAAAACATCTTACCTAAATAGTCATGGCACTTGTGACTAACGTCTCTTCGTGGTTGCCCAACGGACAAAAAATTGACCAATTCTCTTTGTAATCCAAATTACTTGAGTACAATATTTCTAAAAAGTAATAGACAGTATTGGCATCAAAATTGTGTAGGAGCCAATCATAAGATTAATATAAGTCCATGGCACAGATCTGTATGTAGTGTTTAACCAAATACCTTCTGCTCCATTGTTAAGAAATTAAAAAAACAGACAGTATCCTTACTCTGTAATGTACCTAGGTCTAAGGCTGCTGAGATGGTATAGCCTGTCGAGTCCCGGGTTACTGGATGCAGATGTCAGGTGCTCTCACAGAATGCATACACAGACTTGGGTCAGTGATGGACCACAAATGACATAACCCACATGTTATAAATGTATGATCGCATATAAAGGGAGTATTTTTCCTCTCTGATATTGGGATCGGCATTGCCAGGAGTTGTCCTTTAAATTGACAGGGCCAAATGTTTTGTGATGGCAGTGATGTGAGCTAGTATTTAATATAAACGAGAGCGTAAACATCCCAAGTGTAAGCTACATATTCTCGGGTAGGCAGAATTCATGATATGAATTGCTAAACCTTCAGTGAGCATGAGTTCACACCCACCGGTCGGTACAAAATATTTCTAGTAACGTCTAACTAGGGTGGATACAGAAGCAGGCTACGAGAGATACACAGTATAGATGGCAAATGAGGTATTTAAGAAGAGGTGCCTACGCCTGGTAGGCGAAGTTCTTACCTGTTATATTGCTCTCATCGCAACTGGGTCCATCCATGTTGTCCCGTAATTCTTCTGTGTATGTGGAAATACTTCCATATTTATGACTCTAGATGTAATCCAATTAGCGAGATCTCGCGATAGCACGCAGTTCCGAGAGACAGCTAACCAGTGCTAAAATACCTTTGCTCTCTGGATATTCCTGTTAATTGGTCTTTATGTGGTTCCTGTAGTGGAGATAAGGTTATAAGTATTACCATGTGCATGTATTCTGGTGATAACACGTACAAACAATTAGTGTGATACTACTAAGTATAACTACCTGTGGAAGGTCACGCTTCCTCTTAGGTATATGTGATATCAGTTGTATCATCTATGAAGGAGATTCATTCATTGGGTGCTTTCTACTTAGAAAAACAGGACAATAGATTTAAGGATGTATATGATATAACTAACCTAAGAGATGATTAGTGTGGAATCTAATTAAAGCCCAACTTATTTAAAACTAGGAAAACCAATAAACATATTCTCCTGAAATGGAAAATGTTGAAGAAAAATAAAATAAAAAAATGTGCAGGGTGAAAGTACAATGAAAAATCAGCCCCTTAAATAATCAGGAGACTATTTTATATTTATATTTTTCGTACAGCCATCAAGCCATGTCAGCAAGGAAGCAGAATCTCCATACAACGTGGAGACTACATCAGATAAGTACATCACATACTATTCAAATCCAATCAAATGTTACGCCTTTAGGAGCGTGGATTCTTTGTGTACTGTTTTCTTTTTCCTTTTTATATCTCAGAAGCCATTGCTAAGGCCCCCGCTGAGCCAGACGAGAAACTGAGATGCAAAAAAATGGAGCCTGACAAGGGAACTTGTAACAGCCTGTCATTGACCAGCGTGAAGGCCCCCACGTCGCAGGACAAGCAACAGAGGTGCTGGAAGTGGATATCGACGATGGAACGCCTGCTGCAGGTAAGTGTGGAGAGTGACTGGAAGGAGGACATGCACTCATCGACTAGAACGTTAAGCGTTCTTCTGCCCTGCTCAGCCTATTTTATTCTGCTTTACTCCGCCCCACGCACACACGCGATCAGGAGTGGAGCAGGCCCGACACTAACTTTTGTTTGGGAACAGACGGGAAAGTCAAGTTTGTATTTGTACTATGTGTAATTGTAATTTTAAATCCTCTTGATTGGTAAGATCGGATTTTAAGACTCAATTCTGGAAAAGCCAATTTGAGAAAGCTGTCATTTTCTTGTCCTAACTATTTGGTGCCTGCTGCTGTATCCTTGGTCACATGACTGTGAATTGCTTGGCAGTTGGTCTGTGTGTTTTACTCCTAAACAGTGAGACAAAGGGGGGCTAGTTGTTGGGAGGATGGGTGGGTCAGAGCTGTTCCCTGCCCAATTTACATTTCACAGGGCTGCCTCCAGCATATACACAAACAAACCTGACACCAGTCTTTGTCATCCCAGACTAATGGGAGCCTTGGCAGGGCAAGAGAAGAACTTTCCAGATTTGGGGGTAGCCAGGATGTTACCCCCACTTTAAATGCTGGCACCAGGTATAATTATTGGACCTCCTGAATCACTCTTTGACATGTGGATTAAAGAAAAAGGACTGCCTTGTTCCCCAGAGAACTGCCCTGCTGCTTGAGGCCTCACTTGCCTAAATTTATCAGGGGTAAAATCTGACTGCCGGATTTTACTGATTATTTTATCTGACACCCATGAAATAAACGGTTTGCAAAAATGACAGAATTCAAAAAGGGACTTGTAATCAATGCCACGGTTTGTGAATAATGAATGGCTTTTCTGGTGATAGATATTAACTGCAAAATGAAAAGAAAAGAAAAAAAGCGTCACTGGAGACAAGAAACATGTGTATATAAGGTATAAGCCACCTCACTTCACAATAATCTTCACTATGTCGTAATCAAGCAAAAAATATTGTGATACAAAAATATTAGGCCCAATTATAATGAGGCTCGGAAAGCCTCCAACCGCAGGTCGGAGGCTTTCCGAGCCTCATCGCGGTTTCAGTTCCTACTGCCACATTACAATGCAGGCGGGCAAAACTGAAACCAGTTGGTCATTCTGGCTGGATTCCGACAGGCTCAAAGAGTCAGTCGGCCAGTCGGAGACCCGCACATAATCCCAATGGCGTTGTTTCCGCTGTTGGGATTCCGATGTCAGTTTCCGACAAGCTTTCCATGTCAGGCTTTCCGACATGGAAAGCCTGTCAGAAAGCAGCATTGGGAGCCCTTAGCAGGGCCCCCTTCACCATGCGACCTCCAGTTGGGGGGTGAGGGGACACCTATGGTGTCCCCCCGTGAATCCCTGCACCGTGTGGCAGGCACCGTGAGGTGACTGCCACATGGTGCAGGGATCTACACAAACTCCCATTTCTTTATAGGTGATACGGTTGGTTTACAGCACCAGCTCCCATAGGTAAATGGGAGCTTGCGACCATACCATGCGCGCTCGCATTGTGTAATTAGGTATGAGGAACTATCGGCCAATGGTCGGGCGGTTCTCATACCGATACTGTGTCTGCCCGACATCATAATAAGGCCCATTGTTTCAAAAATGTCGTAAATTAAAAAATATCATGGGACAGCATAAAGAAGATAAGAATATCATTTTTTCTATATATAATATCACTTTTAAAGTATTGATATATAAAATACCATTTTCCTTAATGTACTTGTATACAATATTGTGTATTCCTTAATTTAATATGTATTAGTCATTGTATTATTATGAGGTAACAGGGAAGTTATTTAAAATATAAATTATTGCTTCTTTATTTTTAATACGTTATGTTAATTACATTATTAACTGATTATTAATAATGTAAGATATTTAACTGATTACTTGTCTTGTTAATTTTTTTTTTTTTAATTAATTGTAAATTGGTTGATCAGTTTATTTTATTATACATTTTTGAAAAAGTTTAATAGTTAGTATTTGTTTTAATTTGGATTGCTTCAGTTGATATGAATTCTCTTTCATTTATAATTTCTAAAACACATTTTAAATGATTTTGTTTTTTTGTTCAGATGCAGGGAAGTGTATTTATTTAAAATATTTTTTTGATATTTATTTTTTAATTTTAAAATTAGTAATATTTAATTTATTTTATTTATCAATCATAAATATATTTTTTATTTTGAATATGCTTATAGATTTGTTTTATTTGTTCAATTGTTTTTATTCAGGAGTTGGAATAGTAACTCTAACCCCTGTAAAATCCAACGCTTTCTCTTCTTTGATTGGAGTGGTAATAGTAAATCTAACCACTCTTAAGTCCAACATTTTCCCTGCTTTTGCTTACATTGGAGTGGGAATATTACATCTGACCCCTTCAAGTTCCTTAAAGTTAATTAGGTTGGAGTTGGAATAGTAAATCTAACCCCTTCAAAGTACAACACTTTCCTTACTGCTGCTTAGATTGGAGTAGGAATAATTCAAACCCGTTCAAATCCAATACTTTCCCTGTTTTTGTTTACATTGGAGTAGGAATATTACATCTGACTCTACAAAGTCCAACATCAGTGCTTAATTTGTGGCGTTGCACTCCGGTGCTTAGCACCGGCACTTAATTATCAGGGCCGGGTCTACACCACGCGTATGCACGTCATATGGCATTGTGGCATAGTATATATGAAAATACCTCACTGACTCAGCGCAGACAGTGTTGTTCGTCTACCAAGTACTGGTGAAGAGTGTTGCGGCTGTGAGAGCCAATAATAAGAAGATTCACATGATTCATTACTGGTCCAGAACTTCCAACCATAATTTATCCAATATCCATATTCCAACCTTGATGCACATTGCTAATTTGCCTAAGGCAGCAGCCCTTAGTTCAGTGTTGCCAGTGGGCAGAACACTGATTGGGCTGGATTTGGTTCTGCGGGAGTAGGGGCTGTGCACAGGCAGCGTACATAATTTTTTCAAAATGCCACACCCTGGCTCACCCGCACCCCACGAGTCATCAACAGTTCAGGTCAGCTCGACAACGTTGAGGGCAGGCAGCCGCAGACTTATCAGTTAATAAAGGCAGTGTCCCGGCCACCCACCACCAGTAACCATAAGTAGTGCCATTGCCAAATCAATGCTGCTTTTTTTTTCTTGAGCATGGTGGCATGATGGTCACCTTGGTAGCTCCTGCTCCACAATCTGAAGAATCAATAATGCCCAGGGCCCCGGCCAAGCCGTACAACATAGATAGGGTCGGGGTTAAGTTAAAGGCTCTGCCCTGCCCCTACCCTTCCAGTCTCCTAGTCCTGGCCCTGGGCATTGTACTTGCACACGGTGCCCGGTGCCAGAGGCATGATTGCTCAGGGCAGACCTCAGACTCGCCAATCGGTGGTTCACTTCACAGTTCACTTCATATGTATGAAGTGAACTGTGAAGTGAACCACTGAGTGACGAGTCCGTGGCCTGCCCTGAACAATCATGCCTCCGGCACCGAGCAACGTGTACAAGTCAGTACTGGTGCAAGTACAATGCCCATAATGGCATCAATTAATTTTTTGTTTATGTTGATGATTTATTTATGATGTAGCACTGGACTGTATGGTCAAATCAATGGAAAAATACAGGATGCAGTTAGTCTGGGTCTGGGACCTGGGTCACTCGCTTGTCTTCAGCTGTTGAGCAGAATGTGTGGATGACAAAATAAAAAGCTGTTTGAAGGAAATAGACTGTAGGATTGTCAGACATTTCAGTTGCATGCAGAATCGTGTGCTTTGGACTTGGAGCCACCTCGGCAGTTCGGTCACCTCTATTGCACAGGTCCTATCTGGTACTCCTCTAGAGATGCCTGTTAGATGGACAGACATCAAAAAATATAGCGAAGAAACTTTAGAGAGTGGTAGGGTACAAGAGTGGTGAGTTAGACAGAGAGCAAAAGTAGAAAGAGGTTTGTAAGAGAGAACTTAAGACGGCAGAGAGAAGTACTGAAAGCAGTGGCAGATAGAATGGGGGCACTGGTCAGTACAAATATATAGGGGTGCAAGCTAGAGAAATCGGGATGAGGAAAAGAAAGGTAAAATGTGAAGTGAAGTGTAGAATGATAAGTCAGGTGTAGAGAGGTAGAAAGAAAGGTAGAGCAAGAGTACTGAAGTGCAGAAACAGGAGATGTTGAGAAAAAAGAGGTGAAGCAAAAAGACATAGGTGAGGTAGTAAAAGAGAACTGAAGGTGAAACAAAGCTAGAGAGTGGTTGAGGTAAAGAGGTAGAGGGTAAGAGGTGATATACAAAAGTTCATAAAGAGAGGGAGAAGTAGAGGGATGGGCGTCGGTGAGAAAGGGAGAGTGGGGTGATCCTGGGAAAGGGGCACAGAAAGATGACAGAGGGACAGAAAAAAGAGGTAGAGAAGGAAAGGAGCAGTAAGAAAGAAGTAATACCATGAGAGTGGTGAAGAGAAGAGTGGTAGACATGGACGGTGGAGAGGTGAGGTGCACATTGAATTGATTTTTATTTATATGTTAAGATTTATATAGCGCGAACATGACCCGAATGGGTATCAGAGTGCTGTACATCAGAAAAATGATTCGGTTAGCCACTTAGCAAATAAAGATCCTAAAGATTTGTAGTAAACCAACCCAAATATAATAAGAGTGGACTCAAACATGAGGAACATGCAGCGAGAACATAAGTTGCATCCCAAAAATGTCTCAAACAAATAAGATAGCCGTGTTGTCTCTTGGGTATAAAAAGTTAGTTATATTGTCTTTTGTACGATTGTTACAGCTGGTTATTCAGAAGAAATCCTTTGACTTGTATTTTGAATGAGGAGATTGAAGGGTTGGAACGGACATCGGGCGGAAGAGCCTTCCAAATTCTTGGGGCCAGATCCAAGAAGGTGCGGTTGTATGTTCTTTTCTTTTTGAATTTATGAGGTTTCAACAGGAGGGTGCTGGAGCTTCTTAGGGACCGAGTCATACCAGAAAGTCCGAGCTTTTTCGCCAAGTAAGTGGGGGTATTATTATGAAACGCTTTGTGCGTCTGGCAGGCAATCTTGAACCTAATCCAATCTTTGAGCATTAGCCAGTTGAGCTGAATTTGGTCAGGTGTGATATGATCAGGTTTTCGAGAGCCCTTGATGAGTCTGGCAGCAGAGTTTAGAGTGGACCTAAGGGGGGGTCCAGTCTAGCTTTGGGCAACTCAGCCAAGGTCACAATTCCATATTCCACACGGTAGATCACTAAGCCCAGGCGTAAAACTCTGCTCCGCTCACAGAGTTTGCAGATTTTTGGTAACTCTGTGTTCCACGTAGAACAAGGAGTTACTGAAAACTCCGCGCTCCGCACCGGTGTGGAGGTTTTTTTGTGTTTGTGCGCTCAAAATGCGTTTTTGCATGCGTGGGAGAGACTTACGGGATGCCTGCGATCGCCAACAAGATTTCCCATTCATTTGCGAGCATCACGAGATTTAGTAGCAGGCTAACCAGTCCTGCAAGAGTGTTCGATCTCCAACACGTCATTCGGGCGTGCCATCGGACTTCCAGCAAAAGTTTTGTGAAGATGGTGATCCTGAACACGCAAAATTTCTCTCGAAATGATGATTTAGATTTAAAAAACTCCTTTGATTGACATTTGGCTGTACTTTTTTGTGCAAGGAAGTGCCCCAGTGTCTCCAACTTCCTGTTTCTGTCCAGCTGGCTTCTCCCAGTGCTTTGTCCCTCTCCTATTCACTTTTCATTTGGATTTGGATCTGGAAGGATCCTTTTTTTGTCTTCTGCACCATATATCATTTGATTTGAGGACTTTAGGATTTGAGATTTCACAAGTAAGTTGGAAAATTGGTGTTGTTAGTTTGATTGTGGCATTGCACCTCCATTTTTTTTTACTTTTCGTTGTTTTTTAAAAAATGTTTTGTGGTGGGTGACCTACAGTTTCACTTGGCGCCTAGTTGTTTCTTTGTATGTAATTTTTATTCTACTTTTCTTTTATAAAGGAAACATGTTGCAAAGTTCACTACATTTTCTCCAACTTTTGTAATCAATGTGCAATATGTATTTAATTCACTAGCCCAGTAGTCTGTAAATAGGCCTTTCAGACAGTAGGCGCAGAGCTACTCATGGGTGCATGAAACAACTGTTTCTGTGGTGTCTGTTGAATGTTAACATCATTTAGGGCATGGATGGCATTGGATTGAAATGCAAAATGTATTTTTTTGGGGCGTTTCACTTTTTTCATGTGTATTAAATAAATGCCTTTGTTGGATGTGTGTGGTGGTTGTTGTGTAACTTGCATTGCAATTTGCAAACCTTTTTTGCCCTGTGGATTTTCGTTTTTGGCATTGTTGTCAAGCTGTGTTGTTTAGCATGCATCCTTTGTCTGGCCAGTGTGTGAGTGTGTTTGTTTGTAATAGTGGGCCAGCATTTGCCTTGGCTGAGCCTCTCCGTGTGGCCAGAGGCCATTTTGTAAAGTCTGTGTCCATAATAGGCCTGCTTGAGTTCATTGTTTTCCAGGCCTCCTGCTTGTTGTTGTGAGTGACCATGTGGCTGGTGGCCATTTTGTGGTGGTGGTAGAAGTGCTTTTGCCATAGACCTGCATGTCTTCTTTCCTTTGTTCCTCTTGGCTTATTGCTTCTTGTTGTGGCCTGCCTGGCCATGTGGCTGGTAGCCATTTTGTGAAGGTGGCCAGTGTGCTTTTGCCATAAGCCTACATTGTCTGTTTTCCCTTTCTTGTTGTTGTGGCCTGGCTATGTGGCTGGTGGCCATTTTGTGAAGGCAGCCAGTGTGCTTCTGCATTAGGCCTGAATGTCTTTCTCTTTCCTTTCTTCCTCTTGGCGTATTACTTCTATCAATTGTCATCTGCAGCTCCCTGAATGCTGAATCCCATGTGATGCACAATGCCAAACAGGGTTCGTTACATTTGTATTGTTGTTCTTCTTCTTCTTTTCTATCCTTCCTCAGTGTACTGTACAGTACACTAGCAGTAGTACACCATCCATGAAAGACCTTGTTTTTGTCAGTAGACTGTATTGTTATGTTTTTTTTAAATAACTGAGGTAATACATTTAATAATAATAATATTATTAACCCCTTGCATGCTCATGATGAGCTGGACTCGTCATGGCACACAGTGCTCGTGTGCTCATGACGAGTCCAACTCGTCAGGAAACATGCAATGGCAATCCCTCTGGTGCGGGCACCAGAGGGATTGTCTTTCTTGCTGAAAGAGCCTCGGGAGCTGGGGAAGAGCTTCCCCAGCTCCAGAGGCCCCCCTGCTTTACCTTTAATGACGATCGGCGCGCACGTCGCGCCGACGTCATTACAGTGAAACCGAAACTGAAATGAGCAAAGAGGCTCGTTTCAGTTTCCCTTTCTACGCGCTCAGGGGGCTATCTCAGCCCCTGAGCACATAGAAAGACGGGAGAGGTATCGTTGGAAAGGGGAGAATCTCCCCTTTCCAATGGTACCCCTCCCTTCTTGGGGATCGCCAAAGGAGGGCGATCCCCAAGCAGGGATCCACCCACTGGGCACCAGGGAGGGGGAGCGGCCCCTTGGGCAAGGGCCTTTGCTCCCCCCATAATTATTTTGGGCACAATTAGTCTTTCTGCCCCCCCTGGGGGTATATGGGGGCAGTAGCCCCCAATCTGCCCCCCCCGGGCGAGTAGAAAGCCCACTAGACACCAGGGATTTTATGTTCATTTTTTCATTAGGGGTGGGGGCTGCCAAAAACGGGCATGCCGATGCCCCCACCCCCTGAAGCTACTAACCAAAACTGGGTCCTGGCTCAAACAAGCTCAGCTGAACTGAGCCCAATTAGCAGAAAAAACAAAACATATTGTCCAGACTGAGAATCACTACAAACTTCCTTTTTTAGCTCCTATCATGACAAATAAAACGTGAGAGGAGGGCTTTATGAATTTCCTTTTTCTCAGGAGAATATTTATTATTTATTTCTCATTTCTCTCATATTGTGCGCTAAACAATAATTCATTGCGCATTTACATTTTATAAAAAAACAACATAATACAAATCCAAATACATTACATAACAATACAAAATGGTCTTGATCCCCTATATGGAGATTACATACTACATTCACTCCTCAAACATTCGTGGCCAATACACTCTTACAAACAATCTACATGCACTGAACAAAGTGGTCCTAATGACACCTTTCCTTTTTTAATAGATTGACTCCCAACCTCTATAGAAGTCAAAATACTTTCTCTCTTTTTTTATTATTTTTTATTCAATAAAGAAACTAAAAGACGTTGTTAGTAGGAACATCTCATGTGGGTGCAAAAAGGACCAAACTGGTCGACGCGTTTCGAACCTCTGAAGGCACACAGTCAGTCTTTCTGCCCCTTCCCTGGGGGGTTGATGGGGCAGTAGCCCCCAATCTGCCCCCCCGGCAGGGTAGAGAGCCCCCTAGACACCAGGGATTTTATGTTATTGTATTCATTAGGGGTGGGGCCTGCCCAAAACGGGCATGCCGATGCCCCCACCCCCCGAAAGCACACAATTAGTCTTTCTGCCCCCCCCGGGGGGTAGATGGGGCAGCAGCCCCCAATCTGCCCCCCGGGGGGGGGTAGAAAGCCCACTAGACACCAGGGATTGTGTGATAATTTATTCATTAGGGGTGGGGGCTGCCCAAAACGGGCATGCCGATGCCCCCACCCTTGAAGGCACACAATAGACTTTCTGGCCCCCCTGGGGGGTAGATGGGGCAGTAGCCCCCAACCTACCCCCACGGGGGGGTAGAAAGCCCACTAGACACCAGGGAATTTGTGATAATTTATTCATTAGGGGTGGGGGCTGCCCAAATCGAGCATGCCGATGCCCCTACCCCCCTCAGGCACACGATTAGTCTTTCTGCCCCCCTGGGGGGCACATGGGGCAGTATCCCTCAATCTGCCCCCCCAGGGGGCAGAAAGCCCACTTAACGCCAGGGATTTTGTTTTTGCCCCATTGTTTGGTGGGGATGATGGCTGCCCAAAATGGGCATGCCAATGCCCCCACCCCCACCACCATTACAGCCTTTCTGCCCCCTGGGGGGCAGATGGGACAGTAGCCCCCAATCTGCCCCCTGGGGGGGGCAAAAAGCCCACTAGACGCCAGGGATTTTTTGGGGCAAATTTTTATTAGGGTGGGGGCATTGGCATGCCCGTTTATGGCAACCCCCACCCTAATTAAAATTTGCGCAAAAAACTCCCTGGCGTCTAGTGGACTTTTAGCCCCCCCTGGGGGGCATAAAGCCCTCTAGATGCAAGGGTTTTTTTTTGCGGCAAATTTGAATTAGAATGGGGCAGCCCAAAATGGGCATGCCCATGCCCCCACGCCCGCCCCCGCAAAAATTACAGCCTTCCTGGGGGCAGATGGGGCAGCAGCCCCCAATCTGCCCCCCAGGGGGGCAAAAAGCCCACTAGACACCAGGGATTTGTTTGGGCACATTTTTATTAGGGTGGGGGTTGCCAATGCCCCCACCCTAATTAAAATTTGTCCCAAAAAATCCCTGGCATCTAGTAGGCTTTCTGCTCCCCCTGGGGGGCAGATGGGGCATTAGTTGGGGATTTTTTTCAGGCAAATTTGTATTAGGGTGGTGCTGCCCAAAACAGGCATGCCCATGCCCTCACCCCCTCCCCCACAAAAATGACAGCCTTCCTGCCCCCCCTCGGGGCTATGCCCCTCGGGGGGGCATAGCCCCCAATATGCCCCCCCAGGGGGCAAAAAGCCCAGTAGACGCCAGGGAGTTTTTGGGCAAATTTTAATTAGGGTGGGGGCATTGGCATGCCCTTTTTTTTGCAGCCCCCACCCTAATTAAAATTTGCCCTAAAAACCCTCTAGATGCCAGGGTTTTTTTGGGGCAAATTTGAATTAGAGTGGGGCAGCCCAAAACGGGCATGCCCTTGCCCCCACCCCCTCCCCTGCAAAAATTACAGCCTTCCTGATGGGGGCATTAGCTGCCAATCTGCCACCCGGGGGGGCAAAAAGCCCAGTAGACGCCAGGGATTTTTTTGGCAAATT
Organism: Triturus cristatus; assembly: GCF_964204655.1. Taxonomy (NCBI): domain Eukaryota; kingdom Metazoa; phylum Chordata; class Amphibia; order Caudata; family Salamandridae; genus Triturus; species Triturus cristatus. Next base: position 1,074,216,641 of record NC_140591.1, on the reverse strand, counting down.
TTAATTACAGTGGGGGCATTGGCATGCCTGTTTTGGGAAGCCCCCACCCTAATTAAAATTTGCCCTAAAAACTCCCTGGCATCTATTGGACTTTCAGCCCCCCCTGTGGGGCAGATGGGGGCAGTAGCCCCCAATGTGCCCCACCTTGGGGGGCAAAAAGCCCACTAGACGCCAGGGTTTTTTTGGGGGCAAATTTTAATTAGAGTGGGGCTGCCCAACACGTGCATGCCCATGCCCCACCCCCTAAACAAATAGCCACAGTGTTTCTGCCCCCCTTGGGGTCATATCAGGGCAACCCCACCCCCCGATATTCGCCCCAGGGCGGCAGAAAGCAGACTAGGCACGGATTTGTTTTTAGCAATATGCCTACTTGTCGATTTTGGGCCCTAGCGCAGCCGGCACATTGGGAAACCTAGCAAATCAGTACATTTTTAAAAACTACACACCTATGGGAATCCAGGATGGGGTGACTTGACTGGCTCTCACCAGGTTCTGTTACCCAGAATCCCTTGCAAACCTAAATATTTGTAAAAAAACCAAATTTTCCTCACATTTCTGTCGTGGAAAGTTCTAGAATCTGTGTGGATCCACAAAATGTTATCCCCCCCACATTCCCCAAAGCCTTCTGATAAAACGGTGCCTCACTCGTGTGGGAGGCCCAAGTACCCGTGACAGGCAGGGGCCCAAAACGTATTGAGGCGACATCAAAATTGCCTATCACCAAACAACCTGGTTTTGCAAGGGGGGTCACCTGGGTTTTTGGCCCCGTGCTCGGCGGCCATCTAGGTAAACCTACCAAACCCACACATTTCTGAAAACTAGGCACCTGGGGGCTTCAAGGGAGGTATGGCTTGCGTGGATCCCCCAAAGTTTCCTTACCCAGAATCCCCTGCAAACCTCAATTTTAGCTGAAAAAAATCACTTTTTTCATACATTTTTGTGTGGGAAAGTTGTGGCATCACCGGGCTCAAACAAATTTCTCACCACCCAGCGTTCCCCCAGGTCTCCCGATAAAAATGGTGCCTCACTTGTGTGGAAGGCCCAAGTACCCGCGACAGGCAAGGGCCCAAAACGTAGTGAGGCGACATCAACATTGCCTATCAAAAAATGTTTTGGGCCCTTGTCTGTCGCAGGTACTTGGGCCTCCCACACAAGTGAGGCACCATTTGTATCGGGAGACCTGGGGGTATGCTGGGTGGTGGGAAATTTGTGTGAGCTCGGTGATGCCACAACTTTCCCACACAAAAATGTGTGAAAAAAGTGATTTTTTCAGCTAAGATTGAGGTTTGCAGGGGATTCTGGGTAAGGAAATGTTGGGGGATCCATGCAAGCCACACCTCCCTGGAAGCCCCCGTGTGTCTAGTTTTCAAAAATGTATAGGTTTGCTAGGTTTCCCTAGGTGCCGGCAGAGCTAGGGTTCACAAACTACAGCTAGGCACGTTGCCAAAAAAGGCTCATTTTTCACTGCGAAATTGAGGTGTGACCACGTTGCGTTTTGCGCCGTTTTCTGTCGCGGGCACTAGGCCGACCCACACAAGTGAGGTACCATTTTTCTTGTAAGACTTTGGGGAACGCGGGGTGGTTAGAAATTTGTGGATCCACGCAGATTCCAGAACATTCCACCACAGAAATGTGGGGAAAATGTGTTTTTTTGGACAATTTTTTTAGGTTTACAAGGGATTCTGGGTAACAGACCCTAGTGGGAGGCAGTCAAGTAACCCCATCCTGGATTCCCCTGGGTGTCTAGTTTTAAAAAATGTATAGGTTTGCTAGGTTTCCCTAGGTGCCGGCAGAGCTAGGGTTCACAAACTACAGCTAGGCACTTTGCCAAAAAAGGGTCATTTTTCACTGCGAAATTGAGGTGTGACCATGTTGCGTTTTGCGCCGTTTCCTGTCACGGGCACTAGGCCGACCTGCAAAAGTGAGGTACCATTTTTCTCGTAAGACTTTGGGGAAAGTGGGGTGGGTGGAAATTTGTGGATCCACGCAGATTCCAGAACTTTCCACCACAGAAATGTGGGAAAATTGTGGTTTTTGGACAATTTTTTAGGTTTGCGAGGGATTCTGGGTAACAGACCCTGGTGGGAGGCAGTCAAGTCACCCCATCCTGGATTCCCCTGGGTGTCTAGTTTTCAAAAATGTATAGGGTTGATAAGTTTCCCTAGGTGCCGGCAGAGCTAGGGTTCAAAAACTACAGCTAGGCACTTTGCCAAAAAAGGGTCATTTTTACTGCGAAATTGAGATTTGACCACGTTGCATTTTGCGCCGTTTCCTGTCACGGGCACTAGGCCGACCCACACAAGTGAGGTACCATTTTTCTCGGAAGACTTTGGGGAACGCCGGGTGGGTGGAAAATTGTGGATCCACGCAGATTCCAGAACTTTCTACCACAGAAATGTGTGGAAAATGTGGTTTTTTGGACAATTGTTTAGGTTTGCAAGGGATTCTGGGTAACAAAACCTGGTGGGATGCAGTCAAGTCTCCCCATCCTGGATTCCCCTGGGTGTCTAGTTTTCAAAAATGTATAGGTTTGCTAGGTTTCCCTAGGTGCCGGCAGAGCTAAGGCTCAAAAACTTCAGCTAGGCACTTTGCCAAAAAAGGGTCATTTTTCCCTGCGAAATTGAGGTGTGACCACGTTGCGTTTTGCACCGTTTCCTGTCGCGGGCACTAGGCCGACCCACACAAGTGAGGTACCATTTTTCATGGACGACTTTGAGGAACACGAGGTGGGTGGAAATATGTGGATCCATGCAGATTCCAAAACTTTCCACCACAGAAATGTGGGGAAAATGTGTTTTTTTGGACAATTTTTTAGGTTTGCAAGGGATTCTGGGTAACAGAAACTGGTGGGAGGCAGCTAAGTCACCCCATCCAGGATTCCCCTGGGTGTCTAGTTTTCAAAAATGTATAGGTTTGGTCGGTTTCCCTAGGTGCCGGCAGAGCTAGGGTTAAAAAACTACAGCTAAGCACTTTGCCAAAAAAAGGGTCATTTTTCACTGCGAAATTGAGGTGTGTCCATGTTGCGTTTTGCGCCGTTTCCTGTCGCGGGCACTAGGCCGACCCACACAAATGAGGTACCATTTTTCTTTGAAGACTTTGGGGAACGCGGGGTGGGTGGAAATTTGTGGATCCACGCAGATTCCAGAACTTTCCACCACAGAAAAGTGGGGAAAATGTGTTTTTTTAATCAATTTCTTAGGTTTGCAAGGGATTCTGGGTAACAGAACCTGGTGGGAGGCAGTCCCATCACCCCATCCTGGATTCCCCTGGGTGTCTAGTTTTCAAAAATGTATAGGTTTGCTAGGTTTCCCTAGGTGCCGGCAGAGCTAGTGTTCAAAAACTACAGCTTGACACCGCAAAAAAGGGTACATTTTCATTGTGAAAATGTGGTGTGTTCACGTTGGGTTTTGAGCCATTTCCTGTGGTGGGCACTATGCCTACCCACCCAAGTGAGGTACCATTTTTATCGGGAGACTTAGGGTAATTCAGATTTGTAAAGCAACTGTTATTACCTATTGATTTTTCATGCATTTCTGCCTTCCAAATGAAAGACATTGTGTAAAAAAGAAGTAATTTTGAAAAATGACCGATAATTCTCATGCTAGTATGAGTATTCCCAATTTCGAAAATGTGCAAATATGTACTTTTTCTAAACTCTATAATTTGTTCCCATTTCAGAAATACATAGGTGTCTTTCATACCGATTTTTCCATGTATACATCTTCCCACAATAATTGCTATATACCGGGAACATAATAAAAAACTATTGCAAATTGCTGCTCAGTTTTTGACTCTGGGTTCGTCGGGTTCTTGGTGAACCTACAAGTCCTATATATCCCTACAACCAGGAAGGTCCATCGGATGTAACGGTATATTGCTTTCAAAGAGCTGTCATAATTAGAAGAAGTTACAGGTGAAAACGTTGACACAAAAGGCTGTTTTTCTCAACTAATTTTAAATTTTTCCTATATTTAACTGTTAGTTTCTATAAAGAAACCTTGGTGGATCTACACAAATGCCCCCTTGCTGAATTCAGAATTTTATCTACTTCTCTAAAATGTATAGCTTTCCAGGATCCATTATTGCTTTCACACCCATTTCTACCATTAACTGGAAGGAGGTTGGAAGTACAAAAAATAGCAAAAATAGGCTATGTCCCAGAAAAATGCCAAAACTGTGTAAAAAATGTTGGTTTTCTGACAAAAGTCTGTCATTCCCTAAAAGCTGGGAAAGTGGTGATTTCAGTCCCACAAACCCTTTTTTGATACCATTTGCAGAGAAAAACCCAGACGCTTTCATTTGCAGCCCGTTTTTCCAATTTTTCAAAAAAAAACGAAAATGTTGCTGTATTTTGGTTAATTTCTGGGACCCCTCCAGGGGAATCCTCAAACCCTGGGTACCTTTACAATCCCCATGATGTTATAAGAAAAGAACGCAAATTTGGCGTGGATACCTTATGTGGTCAAAAAGTTACAGGCACCTAAGCGCGCACTACCTGAAATAGCCAAAAAAAGGCTTAGCACAGGGGGGGAAAAGGCCTAGCAGCGAAGGGGTTAAGTGTGACCACACATAAAGTTATATAACCACAACAATGAATACCACGTTGACGTTCCACTGATGTTCTTCTTGCTTCTTTGCATTTAGCTGCACAAAAGAGGAGGCGGCGTCATCAGCCATTGTACTGCAAGACAGAAGTTCTGCTGCACACGTTGTCACGTGAAGTGTGACCACAAACATCTCTTCAACTTGTGCCACTGCGTGATGCTGATATCTGAAGAAGATGGCCCCAAACTAAGGTACCAGGTCCTCCAGTAACAAGAAAGTTGCCAGTGAGAAGAAGGAACTTACCAAGACTGGTGTGCCGCCCAAGATCTTTTTGGGGAAAACAAAAATTGTGCCTGCAGCAGCGGTGTCCGGGGAGCAAGCTGGGAGCAGCACCCCCGTATCAGTGGACCCACCCCACCAACCTAGACCCAAGCCGATGTCTGTCACAGAGGCAGCCAGTCTAATCACGACAACGCCGACGAGCAGTGATGTTGTAATTTACTTGTTATAGCAAAGTAGTACCCAATCAATGCAGGGGACTAAGATAAGTGGGCAACAGCCGCAACCACTCCCAATAGTAGTTGTTCGTCCCGAAGTAGGGGCAGTTCAGGAGATAGAGCTTCCTGCAGAGGAAGAAGAGCAAGCCACTCTTTCAGAAGATCCATTGTCTTCCAGATTCCCAGCAAGGAAAAGGAGGGTTAGTCCATCAACTTCTTCTGCAAGCCCCCCTTCTGATGATCTAGATGCCACTTGAATCCCACCACCTCAGTCTGAGAGTAAGACACACCACGGGACAAGGCTAGGGAAAAGGAAGGTTCCAGAAAGCCTTAGAATTATTGAGGTAGATGTAGAAGTGGCGGATGATGACGAGCCAGTCATCATCATGGACATTAGTTCCACCCCAGTGGAGACTGACATTACCCAATCCTAAATTGCTGTGAAGGATGTGGCACGGATACCACCAACACAGATCATTCCACCAATACCACCCCCGGCTTCCATATTTCACCGGCAGCCATGTACATCCACCACAAGTACCACCTCAGTAGAAGTAGGAACTTCAGAGAGTCAAACTTCACGTCCACCTACCCGTTCATCCGGCATTGCAAGTGGCACGAGCAGTAGCGCCAGAAAGTTGACCTCCCTAGTTTGGGACTTCTTTTCTGTTAGCACGAAGGAGGTGAACATTGCTATGTACTCCATTTGTTAACAAGGTGTTAGTCAGGGTAAGCTTGGTACAAACTATGGTACCGGAGGCCACACAACCCATCTGAAAAAACACTACTTGATCCAGTGGGAGGCCCAACCTTAGCGGCCAAAAAACTGCACCCATTGCTATTGGTGGGGATGAAGAAGTAGAAGATCCGATAGCGGTGGAAGGTGAACAAGAGGGAGACATTTTCTCTGGTACACAAAGTAGCCCTGTCCCCAGCAGTGCTGTGGTACTGCCCAAATCCTCATCAGCAACATCGCAGTGGCACAAGAGTAAGAGTCAGGCTGAGACACCAAGGGGTCCCAGGCAAGAGAGTACCGCAACACAAAAACATGCGTTGAGCCTCACATCTAGCATCAAGAAGTCACCTCATCAGTGACACCAGAAAATAAAAAATCCAACCTTCCATTGTCAGCATGTTTAGGTCGGAGGGGCAGTACGAACGCAACCACCCAACGGCACATTTGTTCAATGCGAAGCAGGCTAAAACGTTAGCGCTGGACCTTCTCCCTTTTTCTTTTGTGAAAGGGGTGGGTTTTCTCGGATTTGTGACAGCCATTTGAGCAAAATGGAAGGTTCCCAGCTGGTCCTATTTCGCCAGAGTTGCTGTTCCAGCACTACATCAAAATGTGCTGGAATAGCTTGGACAAGCTTTGCAGCAGAGTGCTGTTCACACTATCCACCTGACAACAGACATGTGGACCAGTTGCCAAGCCACTGATTACATTTGTACACTAGATCTGTTTTGTGTGGGTTAGAGAAAAGATATCTGCAGCAGGTGTTGTTGGCACTGCTGAAATTTTTAATGTCACTCGGAAACATGCAACTGTAGCCATGTTCGCAATGGAGAAATCTCATACTGCTGCAAACATTTTGGAAGACTTTGACAGCAAGGTCTTTGAATGACTGCGCCCAAGAGGGTATAACATTGGTTTTGTTGCCACGGACAATGACAGTAATATAGTTAAGGCCATGTTCCATGGTGGCTATTTCAGGGTCCTGTGTTTGGCGCGCTGCATTAACATCATTGTTCAAGGCTTTCTGAAAAAAGAAGACCGAGTCAGCAACTTACTGACCACCTGCAGAAGAATCTGCAGCCATTTCAGCCATTCTTTGAAAGCCCAGAAGCAGCTGTGGATCATTCAATGTGAGCATAGAATGCCAGTTAAAGTACTCATCCAGGAGGTGCCAACGAGTTGGATCTCAACTTATTACATGCTTGAACATCTGTTTGAGCAGTACAGACCAATCAATGAATATGTCATGCAAAGAGGGGATGCTATTGTGAAAGTCATGATCATTGAAATGGACCAATGGGGCCTAGTTAAATGCCTGACAGAGATGCTACTTCCTTTCGAGCTCCTCACACATGAAGTCAGCAAGGAGGACTGTACTATGGGCCAAGCCATCCCATTTGTGCACATGCTACAGGAACAGCTGAAGGGGGTGTCTGCAATGTACGCAGGTCTGGAGGAAAAAAAGAAGCATATGAGTTGGTGGAGAGCTTAACCCTTCACTTATCTGAAAATACAAGGGTGCAAACAGGCATTGTGTCATCCAACCATTACATTTATGCCACAATTCTGGCTCAGCGGTACAAACAAGCACTGAACACATTGATTCCTTTTTAAGTCTCGCCTATGCAGCACGCATGCGCTGCATAGGAAAGAGACCTTTAGCCATCGGTTCCCTTTTTCGCCCAAAAACGTGCACGCGTTCGATTGCCTTCAATGGCAACGCGTGCACATTTGGCGATTCCCTTGCAGTAGCGAGCAGCTGGCGCCATATGTTATCAATTATTGCGCCTCGCTGCTCGCTCCCGCAAGGGAATCGCGCAGGCCCCCTCCTCTCTCCCCTCTCCCTGCTGCCGCGTGCGGCGTGTGTGCTTGTTTTCTATTAGTACAGCGCTGTGGTCGCTTGTGCAAACAAAGTCTATGCTTTTGAAAAAACAACAAACACTTCAAAAATACACACTTGACAACCCGTTATATAAATTTTAAGGTATCATTTTGTTGAACATCAGAAAACGTGCAGCAGCATTACCCTTCAAATTCCACCATTTAGTAAAAAAACAGGTCTTAAATAAACCCACCAGCTGTGCATGTTTCGCAGGTTGTTTTGAAAACTACACAAATAAATGCAAATCAGCCTCGTTCTTTAAAGGTTTGATTAGCTGTGCAGCAAGCCCGCGTTGTACGTCATTGCTTTCCGTGGCGCATTTGGGCTCCGGCCACTGCTGACAATGCTGTGCAAGACAAGGGGGGGCTGCAGTGCTGCTCGCCCCCCTCGTGTGAGGTGTAAGCACTTCAGAGTGCTCAGTAGACATTACAGTTCAGATCATATGACACCAACGGCAGGGGGAGGCAGTTGGCCTGCCTGGGTTCAATCAATAGATGGGAGGAGCTTGTCTTCTCTCATTGCTGTAGCAAAGGTAGAAAGGCGCAAGAGGGGAAGATACCAAAAACACTGTTAATCTCTACTTCCTTTCAAGCTGAACTTCTAAACCGTCTGCAAGCTGCCAACAGATAAGCCTACTGCAACTTCCTATACAAAAGCAAAGCAGGATACACAAAGTTTCTTAGCCAACATGCTACCGCCATGCGAGAATGAAGATTAGCTCTATGCCATGGGATGATGCAGCCAAGCACCTATCAAGCCGCAAGGGGCCTCTGCGCAACTTGAATGACCACATTTCATCTTGACTGATCAAATTCGAATCTTTGTTTCTTTTTACATTATGCTCGCACAGGTTTCTGGACCGTAATTACACCATTATGAGATGTAGGCTCATGTAATAAACAAGCACTGACAAAACCAATAGGTCTGGCATTTGCTGTTTTTTTGGGGGTTTTGTCACTGCTTGTTTTGTTTCGTCATAGTTTTGCTGGAGGAGCTGGCATGACCTTGACAATATTTTGTTTAAAAACAATGTCCGCTGGGACTCCAAAGAGAGAAGATAAGGAAAGGGAGATGGATTTGAGTTATGCACAGGAACAAAAGAGTATATAAAACTAGAGGATGCTCTAGAAAGTTTGACAAAGCATATAAAGGATGGACTTGCGACACATGACCAATTGAATTGACGGTGACTTGGGGGGCCGGGGGGGGAGTAGGAGAGGGAGAGATGGTGCTATTTTTGTATGTTATGTGATTCAAAATCAATAAAATGTTTTACACACAAAAAATACTGTCTAAAAGAAAGAAAAATGTTTTCAAAAAGCCCCATTTCTATAGCAATCCCTGGCACTTTGTGTGCGGATGTGTTCTTTGTGAAAGATCAGAATTCTGTCACTCAATGTGAAGTTAGCAATGTCAGAGGTGGGTGCACCATAATGTGTGCTGCGGTGGTGAGACAAAACGTGAATGGTATAACAATAGACCAATGGTTGAAGTGGGTGGGCTAAAATCCTATATAATTTTAGTAAGGTAGATAAAAATTATTATTATTGTTCAGACACATGTCTATAAAACAATAAACACACATTCATACCCTGCCTCAGTCCCCCCAAGTCGCATACACAATCATTAAGCCCACATACTCATTTTCCCCGCACCTAACCACAAAATAAACAATACAGCATAATATCACATGTTATCAAATTTGCTGCTACAGGACATCTCCAACTGAGACAACATGGAGTTCGGCCAGCTCTAACCAATCTTAAACTCTAACAATAATTCTAGCCTATGCTCATTTTTAAGAATTTTGCTAATGCACATGCCACATTTAAACAAGCATTGGCATAGCCAATAGGTCTCGCTTTTGGGACCTTATAAGTATTTAGTTATACTGCACAATATCCTTGGTGCAACAACATCAACTGTTGCATGGCTAAACACTTATAAGGTCCCAAAGGCGAGACCTATTGGCTATGCCAAAGCTTGTTTAGAAGGGAATGTTGCCAAGTACAAAACGTGGATAGCTGTGGAAGCCAGTCGCTTAGAACAAGAACGGCTGAGAATTAGAGGCCTGCTACTCCAGGCCACAACAAGTACTGAGGTGCAGCCAGCGTCAAGTTCAACTTCAGAGCCTGAGGGCAGTGCAGTTGGCTCACAGCAGTCAAACCCACCAACAACACCAAGAAAAACATCAATAACAACACGAACAGGAGCATCAGCCCCACCAGAATCGGCACAGGAATGGTTTCTACAGCAAGGGCTTGTTAGGTCCAGTATTAAGGCAAAGGCAAAAGAGGCAGAGCAAAGGAGAGCACCCCTGAGCATTGAGCGGATGGTCCAGGCCAATCTGGACGACCCAACAGAGGTCTTCATTGATCAAAACCCATTGCTGTATTGATATGGGAAAAGGGATCAATGGCCAGTGCTCAGCAGGCTGGCGATAAACTATATGGCTTATCCTGTCGCAAGTGTCTCTTCTGAGCATGTTTTCAGTGCTGCTGATGCCGTTCTGACAGTGAGAAGGACCAGTCTCTTGCCCCAAAACGTGGATAGGTTAACCATGATCAAAATGAATCAGCACTTTATACCACCGGATTACACCATACCTGAAATAGCACAGCAGGAAGATGATGACGGCGACTTAGGTCATGGAAGAAGTATGTTAGATGACCTACTTCTGGTTGAACCACCAGAATTTGATGACGAGCTCTACTTCCCGGACTACAACTAGGCTTTAGACTTGTTACTTTCTTTCTTGCTTATTTATTTTTATTATTTGTTTGTGTCTCTGTCTTTCTGGTTCAAATCACAAATCCATCACCACCATCTTACACTTTTATTGCCGAATCGGAGATGCAACTGTGTGCAGTCAGTGAAGAAGTAAATCCACTCCTCCAAATCCTGCTTCACTCCACTCCTGAGTCCTGACTCGCCCTAAATCCATCTCCCTCAAGCTTGACATTGGATGGAGAATACTAGTACAAGAAATGTCATGTGTGCCTGCCTCGTCGAGTGAGTCCCTCCAAAGAACCTGACTATAGCTATCCTCCTTTCTGAGCAGAGACGGACCGCCCTGTAAGAATAGGTATATGATGGCATGCATTGTACGCTGACTCTAAGTGATTGGTGTTTGTGTCGTTGTTGTGCATGATGTCTACTAGTATTTAATCTACACATAAAAAAGTGGCTCAAGTCAATGCGTCCCTTCTTATTGTTCAATAACAAAATGTACTACTGCAGGCTGATCTATTGCATTTTTGATTCTGGACTCACTTGGTACACTACAGAGTTGGACACCATGATGACCATACCATACTCGTAGTCAGTCAGTAGGATCAGAGATGATTGATGGAACAACTTGGGGCGTTTCATGAAGTGACCTAAAAGGTAAACAAGTCAACAACAACCACACCAGACCTACATGTCTGTGTAGTGGTGGAAGCGAGTGTAGTGGTATGACTGACAGCGGTGCATTGATTTAGTTACTTAATTTGGAAAATGCTATGTTGCTGTGGATGTGTGCTCAGTGCTGTCTGGCTCAAATATTTCTAAGCTGAGTGGAGGTTGGGTGGGCGCCGCGCGCCTGCTCTGTCCTGTTGTTGTTGTAGGTTAATGCTGGAAACAGAGTAGACATGATTTAGCCATGCCGCCTCTAAAAGTGTTCTTTTTGCACCCCTCCTTAATTTATACATTTTTACTTTTCTCCTTGATGTTTCAATATCCCTATTGTTTTTCCATGTATTCTTACAGGCCGGCCTTTACCCTGTGCTATACTGGGAAAAACAACTCACTCTTACCTTACCAATCTGCATCTGCCAGGCAGGCACTGGCACCCAAGATTGACGGATGGAGCGTCCATGAAAGGAAGGACCAAGAGGAATGCTGAGATGCAACTCCCAATTTGACCATAAGATATAGTATCATCCTTTATATTTCATTTGATTCATGTTTTGTCTTCAATGATTATTAATGTGTGTTGTTGTTTATTATGTTTGCTTATATATTTGACCCCTACAGCTATTTTTCAATTTTCTTTGCTAGCTTTAAAATTTAAGGAAGCCTGGTACAACAGAACATAAAATGTATGTAATTTGGGTCTCTTGACTCTCTCTGGGGGCAGACAGGCAAGGCAATTGCATAATGATAATAATTAATAATATACTGCTGCCTTGTACTACTAGTCTAGTACTACACATCATCTTCAAGTCATCATCATCATCATGCATGCATTTCCCTTTTCTCCCTCAACAGATTTATGATGGTTGTCTGCCAAAATTGTATGTTGTCCATGTTGTAGTGTTTGTCTTTGTCATACCTTTCTCTCAAATACCGCTTCCCAACCATTCATCAAACCCTAACCTTCTTTCCCCGGGCTGTGTGATTTATAATATTGAGGTGTGACTAAATTAAATTTACACCAATACTTGATCACACACTTGCTGGGGCGGATGTGGTGAAATCAACACTAACTCAAGGCAGTGCGGGGATCTTCTTCTGCTGTAAGTTATAGATATATATATAACGGCCACACTAGCAACATATAGATTAGATTGCCCACCCATGCTCAGTATTCGGTATTCAAGTTTTTTTGAGAGGAACATAAATAACCCATCATAATTCTTAATTGACTGCATCGATTTATCATCCTTCCAGCACCAAAGGTTACGCTTGTTCACTTCATAGGTCGAGTCAACTTCAGTTTGAAACTTGTACTAGGCTGAATTGGCTATGTTGAATTGTCAGGGAGAAGGCGATGCTCTTTGTGAAATAAAATGGTGGGTTAATTGTGTAACGATTTGGTTTGCAGATGAGCTAGGGCAATCCCGTTGTAACTTGTCATGTTATGAGCCATTCAAATATTGAATGTTTACAAATGTACTCAGAAGTTGTCTACTGCGATAGACTGATAACACTGTATAATTGTATGACTTTCTTATGCTGACCAGAATAAATAAAATGTTAAAAAAACGTGTACTAGGCTATCCCTGCCACCATTATGTTTTATTTTACTTTAGCATTGCTTATCATTCATCATCATGGTTTCTTGTTTAGCAGTCTTCTTCTTGTGTACTGTACTTCTATTACTCATTCCCTAGTCTCCCTCAGTTGACTGACTGTCTCACTTTCTTTTTTGCAAATGCAACTGTCTACTACTGCTACCACCGCCCACCATGGCACCTTAGGAAACCAAACCATCACCATGCAGCCATCACTTCTCCTAAACATCAATCACAGGTAAGAAAAGAAGTGTGGGGGAGACAATAATATATATACTATGGAAATTAATTAATTCACACACCCACATCCTTCCCAGTACATACTACAAAGGGGTTTTAGTTGCAGAATGCATAGACTAGGAGGTGAGACTGACAGTAGTAGGACAAGGGAGGGTACTACATCTATCTGTTGGTGTGTTACACTATTGCCAGATTACAAAAACGGGTTGTGGCCCTGCAGGCTGCAGCAAAAGGAGGAAACAAACAAGGTGATGTAAACAAGTACCCCCCCGGAAAATATTGACATCATATGTATTGTGTAACTATAAATAATGTATTACCCTAACAAATATAAACTTTAAGAAGAAACCCACCACACCTGACCCACCCCTCTCCCTAACCGCAACGAATGTCCAGTAAATTTGTCCATGATTGTCCAAATCAAGAAGTTCAAGAAAACACCAACTTTCCCCAACTCCCAATATCCCACCCACCCACCTAAAAACAGATTTAAAAAGGGGCAAGGGTCGAAGACAGAGGTCTAGCGACGGGGGGTGCCGGTTGTGCTGAGGTTGCGATCTGCATTGGAACTGATACGCGCTACGGAATATGACATTCATAATGAGTTCACTGCACAGTACACCAGAGTGTACCAGTTGTTAAACTGCGCCACACCATCCGATGTGGATGCTTTTCTTTCTACCTTAAACCTACACCAAATCAGGGAAGAGCAAAAAGATGAGCTCAGCGAGCCGATTACACTGGGATAAGTGCAAAATGCTATACACTTGTTGGCCACGGGCAGGGCACCGGGCCAAGATGGGTATACGGCTGAATACTACAAAGCTTACCAACAGGCCCTGGCACCGCGACTTCTTGCAATGTATCAAAATGCACAAGAATTGGGCACACTCCTGGATGCGCTTCGTGAGTCCCTACGGGTGTCCTTGCCCAAACCTAATAGGGATACAGAGCTGATAGGTTCATATCAACCGCTAGCACTCCTTAATACAGATTACAAGGTACTAGCCAAAGTACAAGCAAACAGATTGGCCCCGTTAGTACCGCAATTAGTACACACGGACCAAAATGGATTTGCGCCTGCACACAGCACATCGTTAAATTTGCTGCGCTTCTTCCAGGTGGCACATTACTCTAGGGACAGATGGGCGCAGGCTGGATGCCTGGTGCTGGACCTTGAGAAGGCGTTTGACACACTAGAGTGGGAGTTCCTATTTACTGTGCTACGTAAGTATGGATTAGGAGAGGTGTTCCTGGGCCTTGTTAAGTTGCTCTATACGAACCCAACTGCCAGAGTCAGGACAGACCCATATATGTTGAATCAGATTCCCATAGAGCCCGGCACGAGGCAGGGCTGCCCACTTTCTCCATTGTTGTTCGCGCTCATTATTGAACCCCTGGCTGAGACGCTACGCAACACTCAAGAAGAATGGGAAATTCCTTTGGGAGATGGTATCCATGTGGTCTCATTATGTGCAGATGACCTGCTGGTATGTCTCAGAGATGTGGGGCAGTTGTGTGCGGCAATTGAGGCCACGCTACTCGAGTTTGCCTCAGTGTCAAGTCTGAGGGTAAATTGGGAAAAGTCGTGCTTGTATCCCATCGCAGAGTCCACCCCAACCCGCGTTTAGTTACTAATGGTGGGGCTGTACATTGGCAGCTAGCGGTGTTCCGATACCTAGGGATTCTCATATACAGGGACATGCAAGACCTCCTGGAGGGCAATCTGGTACGCGCTATCACGGCAATACGGGGGCAGATGACCTTCTGGAGTACCTTGCCGCTCGCGGTCATGGGCAGAATTGCATTGCTAAAAATGGTGGTCCTACCACACCTCCTTTATTACTTTACGAACTTACCATTGCATCTTAGACCACCGTTTTTATAAAACCTGGAATCAGATATGCGACAGGTCATCTGGCATGGGTCACAAAGTGGAGTAGCGCTAGCCAAAATGTATCCACTGACCACTCACTACCCAACATGGAGCAATATTATCTAGCGGCGCAACTCCAATGGGTGGCCCGTTGGCTAAGCGCACGCCACCTCGAGGACACAGCAACGCAGACGCCTGGTCTCACTCGCTCACAGATAGTGACATTGTTCCATCTGGGCAGGGTGGGTAGTGTGCCTACACAACTACTGGTCTGGATGGCATATCAATGCTATCGACTTAGTCTTCGCATGACGCACCAGGTGGCACCATATGCACCTTTGCTGCCCATCCTAGGCACACCCAGGAGACATAGGGCAGTAACTAGTGCAGAACTTACGCATTGGGACAAGGTAGACGTACAAACGTTAAGCGATCTTTACAATGATGGACAGCTGGTCCGGTTTGCGGATATAGTTGAGGGTTCAGGACTGCTGCAGGGTCAGTTCCTGCTACATGCAGCAGTGACGCGCACACTGAGTGCGTTTTGGGGTGATATGACACAGGAACCTGCCACTCATCTAACAATACAATATTAACACGAGTTGGGTACAGGCCACCATCTCACTAAGTGGTTCCCGGAATCTTTCTCTCCGCGCCCATTGGGATACAGATTTGCGGTGGCCCGTCACAGACCGGGAGTGGGATAGTATACTTGAGAGCCCCACATGAATCCCTCTTAATGCCAGATCTCGGCTCATTCAATATTATATAAGCCATAGAACCGATCTGACGCTGGAGCGTCCCAAAAAATATTTTGTGTGAGCTGATGCCAGATGCGCGAGATGTGATGAGGTAGGTGCAGACCTGCTACACATGCTGTGGTCGTGTACGGTTATTCAAACATATTGGAGCACGTTCACCAGCTGCCTAGCTCAGTGCACAGGATGTACACTGGACTAGTCATGGGAATTATGTATACTGGGACTGTATCAAAGACCCAAAAAGTACAAGGTGACGTCCAGATACATAGATTTGGGCCTCATAATGGCCAAGTGCTTGCTCACGCGCTGCTGGAAGTCCCCAAGCCCCCGGTGACAAAAGCCAGGTATCAATCCCTATCATGTTAGGCGCAGGCAGAAAGTGTGGCACTCTGTAGGGAGGATGCCATGGGGATGCGGAAACAGCCAGTAGCGGCAGCACGTGACGCAATACTATCAGACTTCCGTGCAAACTGGCATGACTGATCAGAAGCGTCAGCAGATGAACCCGAAAGTGATGAGGGGGTAAATAGCTGAAGGTGACATGCGGTGCATAGAAAGTAGAGTAGCGACTAACACTCTGCCAAGGAAACCTACATGGGATTGCAAGTGGGACAATATTTCCTCCCCTTTTTTTTCCCCTGCTACCTTTCTCCACCATCCTCCCTCTTCCCTCCCTAGCCTGCTTCATTTCCCCCCTCCCCCAATTCTTTGCAAGGCCCCCAAATCTCTCCTCCTCCGCCCCCTCCCCATCCACCATTCCAGATATGTACGGAGCCCCCAAGCACCGCGGTGAACCATACAGCTCGTATACATTGGGCATTGCCAAACATAAAGAGTTAAGCGCACAACACATAATGTCGGAGCGGGTGGTTGGGATAGCACAATGAAATGCAGGGAATAATAGCTGTAATACATGTGGTGATATATGGATGTAATGTAAGAGTTTCAGGAGGCAGGGCAAACTGTTATGTGTTATTTGATTTAAGTTGGCTATAGTTTAAATCCGAACGTCAAGACAATACACTAATTAATGATACCCTGAATCTGTAATAAGTGATAATGTCTGAATTGTCTATCGCAATGTTTGCATTGTCGACACAAAGAGATGTGACAGATGTATTGAAATCTACAAAACAAAACAATACAAAATAATAAAAACAAATTTAAACAAAAAAAAAAATAAGACCATGGGGAAGAGGAAGGCAGCAATGTCGACCACCAGGGAACGTCCGCTGGCTGCAACCATAACTAGCTTTTTGACCACAGCCATGAGGGCGATTAACAATGAAATCAAGTGTGTGGAGGGGAGGATGGGGGTTAACAAGAAAGCTCTACATACAAAATCCCTGGGGGGAGATGCCGGAGATGGGGTTACAACCGAGCCCCCACAGCCCATATATCAGGTGGACAATAGTAAGGACACTGGAAACCCTTGCATTTTTTATGGCGACCTCATGACCACGTCTAATGATCAAAGTTAGTAGTTTGCCGCCAGTGAAAAAGGCTTAAAGTAGCAACAAGTCGCAATTTAAACATAAGACGCCTATGGCTTGTAACAAATCGACATCTGTCAGCAGAAATAATGGGTTGCCATCTGACCCAGTCAATGAAACCACCCAGGGTGCATAAACACAAGCTATTCTCACAGAGCTTCTGGAAAAATCATTGAAAGTATGTTTTGAACCAGTTTTAGCTGTCCCTAACAGCATTGATACTTCCCTAAAAATCTCGATTGGTTCAAGTTCGAGCTCCGTCTTGAGCACTTTTTAAAATCCGGAGGAGTTCAGACCAAGCATAGAAGTTCCCACATCCATGGCAGGCCTCGTCCAGGGATCATCAGGCGTGGGCCACATTCAAAAGGAGGGCACTAAAAATAGTTCTACCTTCATTGCCGAGCCCAATTCAACAGTGTGCCTACCCAGGGCACAATTAGTCCCGCCAACAATTAGACCCCCCAAAGAAGCCCGGTAACGGTCTTAATCTTCCACCCAAAATGTGTTTAGCCACTGTAAACAATCAAGCAGCATGTGCAAGACCTCAAAGAACCCTGCAGCTTCCCCCATAGGCAACACCAAGCTGAAGAGCAATAGCAATTAAAAATACAAGGTCGTCCACTGGTTCCTCAAAACCACAAAGGGTTTTAGTTGTGAAGAACTTTATGGGAGCATAAACAACGTTCAACGTGTGTCGTGGGTAGGCCTTCATCCAAAAGAGACACCTGGCGACTGTATTGTGGTCAATGTTAGAAACAAGCATATAGTAGGTTGTCTCCTGGATAGAGTATCTCAAACACTCACGATGGGGGAGGAATCGTGGCAGTATATTTGGGTTACTTCTACAGGCCCATCAAGCAAACTCTTCCGCAGTTGTTCTTCGGGCATGGTGGGGGGTTATGGAGCGACCTCAAATTACTACTCATAATCGTTTTTCCCCCCTTAAGCACATTGACTGACTATTCAAAAGGGGGACTGCCCTGGTTGCAAACAAATATGGGAGAGAAACAACACAGGCATATGTAGCCTCTTCTGCGCCTCTGGCTTCCCCCTGCATGGTTAGAGACAATAAAAAAGGAAAAGCCACACAGGCTGCATCCCTCTATATGAACAATCCCATGGCCAAAGATGCTGGTCCCATCATGCAAGAGGGCAATAAGCTTAGTTGCATATTTTGGAATGTAGTTGATCTCGCGTCTAAGGTGAATAATTTTGAGTGGTTAGATTTTATTAAAGGCTACGACATAATTTGTCTCCAAGAGACGTGGGCCCGTGAGAAGATATACATAGATGGTTTTATATCAATCCACACACCAGCTGCCAGCTCGCGTGGAGGACACGACCGAGGCTGCTTGCTCACCTTAATAACTACAACTTGGGGTAGCAAAATACATACTTTTAACCTGGACACTCACATATGAATTAAATGTTACACTTATAGTTGTAAACTTTTATCATAATAATTGTATTCCTTTTAACACAGAAATAGTGGCCAGCCTTGATACACTACTAAACAAACACATCATGGACCTGAACACAAAATATATTATATTATGGGGCGGGATTTTAACTGCAGACTTTGCACACTATCACAGGTTTCTGCTTGTACCCACATGGAAGATTTTTTTGAGGGCCAAAGACACTTTGAACATACTCCCTGTGACAATGTTTTTAATTCCAATTTATCTAAATGTTCTCTCTATTTGACTATTGACTTGATCCTGGGACCGGGCAGGATGAGATCACGTGTACTAGTGAAGCACGGGGCAGCCTCATTGACTTCGTCTCCCTTTCTGACTGCTACAAACCCAAGTCGGTAAATTTTTCAATTTTAAAAGTACCCTTAAGTGACCACTTCCTGCTAGACATTCAATTTGAAACACAATACAAGAATTTGCCCTTAGTAGTGGCATCTCCCGTTTTCCACCATAAAAATAAGGGTCTCACGCGCAAATGGGCATCGATGAACCCTGAGATGGTTTTGGGAAAACTCGTGGAAAATAACAGGTCGCAAATTCTGACTTGCCTTGAAGACAAATTAAACCCAAAGACCATGGTAGCAGCAGTCACAGATATCTCTACGACTTTCGATAATATTTTTGAATGTAATAGAAGACCATTGGCCCGTAAACAGTTAAAGTGATTTATTAATTAATGTACAAGGAGTCATAACAAGCTTGTTGAAGCTCTAAAACAGAAGCCCAGAGATTTAGTACAAGGGAGAGCCTGCAGTTCCCAGTATAATTTTTTTTTAGAAAACTTTAGGGAGAATGTCAGGAAGGAGGCTTGGGAGAGGCTATACGAAGCAAGTACTACTAAAAATAGTAGCCTTTTCTGAGAGACCGTAAATGCCCCCTTCTTTCAAGATAACCTTAACAATACCACTGACACCACAATTCCCACAAACAAGTGGGTTGATCATGTCCTGACAATCTACAATAATGGGGGGGGCTGTCTATTACTGTAGATTGTGGTTATCATACAAAAGAAGCTGCGAGCAAACTAGATCTACCGACAATTAAGGAAGTCACAAAGGCCTCAGATCTGACAAAGAAAAATAAGGCTGCCAGTCCCGACAGCATACCAGCAAACCTCTTCCTGGCTAAACCTGCCCTCTGGCTCCCAATTTTAACTAACATTTTATGCTGTGTCACAGTTACTGGCCCCCCAGCTTCGTGGTCAACAGCAATAATTGTCCCTATTTTTAAAAAGGGAGATAGGTCCTCCTCTAAATGCTACTGCCACATTTCATTAATTGACACAACATATAAGCTGATGGGCAGGGTTCTACTTGACCATCTTGAAAGGTGGATAGCAGAAAAGGGGACATTTTCGGACATCCAATATGGCTTTAGGAGGGGCCTTGTCACGGTGAAACAAAGCCTTAATCTTCATTTGGTAATTAGCAAGTACACCATGGCAAAAAACACTAATCTTTATTTGGGATTCATGGACCTAACATCAGCTTTTGACTGTGTCATGAGAGGAAAACTATGGCAAAAAATGTTAGCTATGGGCATAGATGCCCCCTTGGTCCATTTTCTTGCGCAAATGCACCAGGATTTCACCGGTAGAGTAAGATACGGGCGGAGGGAGAACTTTCAGCACCAATTAGAATGAATAGTGGCATCCGACAAGGGTGCGTGTTAGCCCCCTTTATGTTTTGTTTATATATATAAACAGTTTGGAGAGTTTTCTGAATGATGGGGCGATTGATGTGCCACAAATGCAGGGTAGAGACCTCCCTGCACTATTGTATGCAGACGACTGTGTATTGATCTCAAGAACAAGTGTGGGCTTGCAGACCCTTTTAAACAGATTGTTGATTTTATGAGCGGTTTGGGTCTACAGACCAACACCGCCAAGTCACAGGTCATGGTGGTGGGGAGAGCCAAATGCAAAATGAGACCTTGCTTCATTAAAAATGAAAAACTAGTTCAGGTGTCAACCTTTAGCTACCTCTTTATTCCATTTGAACAAAATGGTTCTTGGACCTACCTCGTACATGTCAAGAAGAGTTTTGATAGAATGCTCACGGTCCTTTTTAGGTTTTCCAGGAAACTCTTCAGTAGAGCAACTGAGTGCCTCATTAACATCTATACTGCCCGATATTCTGCTGTGAGTCTGTATGGTGCTGGGGTCTGGGGTTTCTGTAACTCGTCCACCTTACACAGAACTGAAAACATTTTCCTTAGTAGATTACTGTCACCCCCCCAGCTTGCCTTCTATTATTTGTCATCAGGAATTGGGTTTAACCCCTTTGGTGGACCGCAAAGAAAGCCTCCGATCATGTTATGGCTCTCGATCTGGGTCAATAAAGAACCATCCCTTAACCGGGAAATAATTCAAGATTGTTTAAACTGCGACAATGTTTATAAAATACCATGGCTAAGTCATGTCAAGACCCTGATGACCCGCTTGGGAAGGCAGGGTTTCTTTGAAAATCCCCAGCTTATTATCTCTGTTACAAATTCACAATTAAAAAGAGATTTTTTTGAATATGCTAAGAGATCACAGAGAATATAAGGAGCGTAGCAAAAAGCAGTTAGCCGAGTACACACCCTGATCACGACCGAAGGAATTGACCCATATCTTTTGTATCCTTTTAGTCAATCTAAAACATTTACCTCACAAGATTTAAATTTGACTCTGCTTACCTATTGGTCTCGTACCCGAGCCAAACATATCACAAGGCCCTTCTGGATCCTTGCCCTTGTGATAGTAAATCAGGCCAAAACATGCTGCACTTTCTTTTCTTCTCCAAGCTATATAATAAACCATGCAGGGAATACATTCTACCACTTTTGAGGGTCTTCAACATAAACAAATGCAGGCCAGCATTGTTTTATCTCCGACTGCTCCAATCAGAATACATTTGCCAAATGATATACAGATTTATTGCTGCTGCTATTCGCTTAAGGAGGTTAGTTGGAAAATAAGGGATCATCTTTTTCACTTGAGATGGTGTGTTATCTGTTATCCTCTGAGACTGCTTTGTTTTTTCAAATTTATCATCTACATTGTATTTATTGATCTTTCTTGTCTTGATAATTTAGCATTATTGTATTTTAATTAATTAATGATATCAAGCCAGCATTTATTCATCGGCAGAATCTTACATTTTTCCTGAGAGCCGTTAAGAATAAGAAAATGAATTATTTTTGATTGAAACCTGTCAGCCCCAGTGGAAAACCACAACACACTTTACTTAATGTTCGAAACCTGTAGTTTCAGTGGAAAGCTATTTATGCACTTATATCTAACGTTTACATGCTCTAGCTCACACACTGTTGTCCTTTTAAGAAAGTTTATATTAAAAAATGGCACTATGCACCTTGAAAAAGGATTGTTTTTATTGCTGAGGCCCGGTGTCTTGGAAATTGATAGCTGAGAATGTTTTACTTATGTGTTTTATCTGGGCTAGCTGCTTATGGTTGGTTTTATGTTTTTCACTTGTTTTCATTTTTTAAATACTTGGCATCTTTGTGTGTATATATGACATTTATGGTTTATCAAAAAAACGAATAAAGTTTATAAAAAAAGATTAAAAAAACATAAACCTTTGAATCAGATTCAAAAACCTTTTAAAAAACAGTCCTTGTTCTTCCCAGGGCTTTTTTTAAAAAAATGTATCATTGAATTGCTCTTCTAGCATTATTTTATTCTTTACCCCTTGGCTTTGGTACAGTTTAATTTTCTTTTACATTTTCTTCATCTAGTCTGACTCTTCTTCTCACCTACTATGATACGATCCAGGCATCCATCCATACAAACATGGCTATGATAAACGTTTCAACAACATACATTTGTCATAGATATATAACTAACCAAACACCACCCATGCTTCCTTGCTTGCCTTTGAGTGTGACCTCTCAAACCCCCCCCCGGAGGATTCCTTTCACCCATACAGTTTCACCCAACCACGCAGGCATCCTTTCTGCTTTCTTTTCTTTTACCTTTCACCCATCCTTCAACTACCCATGCATCTTATCATCAGCCACCTATATGCATCCCGGGGCCCCTTCCTTCACCCATGCTTCCTTCTCTGCCAGTCATATATCACATGTCGTCTGACTCTTTGTTTTTGTCATAAAACTTTCTCTGCTGAGTTGAAGATAGAATTGAATAGGCCATTAGTTACTCAACCCTATGCCGCTAATGTTAAATAAAGGGTGTCTTCTTGAACTGTTCAGTGTTCACAACTTAGTCTCAGCAGAGGTACAGTGTACTACTGAGTGTGTACACCCTTGCAGCGAGTGTATTCATCATTCTCAATAAGTAAGGAATATGACTTACCACCACCCACCACTGCTGCTGGCTCACCCACTGCAGCTGCCGCATCAATAGATCAAGAAGGATAAGTAGACATGGCACTTTTTGGTGAAGTAGACTCAAGGCATCATCAACAATGTGACTTAGAGCTGTTTCAGTACTGTTTCAGAATAGATCAAGAAGGATAAGTAGACATGGCACATGTTGGTGTAGTAGACTCAAGGCATCATCAACAATGTGACTTAGAGCTGTTTCAGTAATATGCCCTGCTAAAAAAACAGATTGGTATTGGTGAAGCAACTGAAACTCTTCGATGTGATTGCAGAGTTATTTGTGTATGCATTTCTCAAGAAGTTTAGCTAAAGTCATGATGTTGGAAATTGGACAGAAATTGTGGGGATCAAATACGTCTACATTAGGCTTTTTTGGAATGGGGGTGACTTGTCCTATTTTTAGGCAGTCAGAAATCCTACCCTGTAAGAGCGATTCAAGGATAATCATGACCAGAGTGGGAGAATGGCAGATCTAAAATCCTTGAACAATTTGGCCGGCAAGGGATCATGGAAATGATTAGAGGGTTTTAATGATGTTAGGTTTTTCAAAGCTCAGCACCGTAAGGATGTCTGAAGTTGTTCCAGGATGCATTATTTGTTGAAGTATGGTCTATGCCACTGTAGGACAGAGCACTCTTTCAGGTTTGGCAGGTCGATGTAATGGGCTGTGTCCGATGAATCCTATTATGTGATGCATGTTGCAGTTCTAGTACAATCTTTCTGGACTTTATGATAAATTGTGCGGAGAAGACCTCTTGTCTGGGGAGAGATATCTTGGGAGCATATTGTAGGTCGGTTGAGTGGTTAGCTCATTGTTTTATGATTTCAAATAGTTTTTTAGGTCTAGTTTTAGCACTGTCTAGTTGAGATCTAAAGTGTTCGGCTTTTGTGCTGCATATATGTTTATTGTATGAACTTCTTGCACTCCTCAACTGTTTGAGGTTAGTTAGGGAAGAAGATTTTCCCCATAATCTTTCCGAGAGCCTTAATTTGGGACACTCCTCATTGAGGGAGCCATTGAACCAGGGTGTGGACTGTTTGACCGATATCCTCTTGAGTTGCTTCGGAGGAACAGTGTCGAGTACATTAGTCATGGTAGGTGTATAGTGTTCAGTGAGGTTGTCCAAATTGGTCATGTTAGAGGTTGGAGGGAGTCGGTTATTACTAACAGAGGTTAGGTCCATTGCGTGAATGTCTCTTAGATTCTTAGACCACTGTTTGTTCTTATGAGGATGACCTTGTCTCAACATTACCTTTTCTAGTATGCGAAAAGAGATTATGTAATGATCCAACCAGTCACACGGTGAAATACTTTCCAGTTGTATCATGTTATCCTTAGCTATGATTAAATCGAGGGTGGAGCCCTTGTTGTGGGTGGGTTCATTGCAAACCTGAGTGAAGTTAAGGTCTGAGAGGAAAGCCTTGAAAGTACACAGTGAGGGATCCGTTGTATCATTCCAGTGTAGGTTGAAATCCCCAAGGAAGACATGGTTGGGGGTAGGTCAGTGTTAGAGGCTATGATTTCCATCTTTTGTTCGATGAAAAGAAGATTGTCTCCAGGAGGATGGTAGATCATGTGGAGCAAACAGACAATCTTATTGTTGTTCCAGATTTTAATGCCCAGGTGTTCGTGAGAGGACATCGGCACCATTTGTAAGAGTCTCAGGGTGAGACTGGAGAGATAAATGTATGCAATCCTACCACCCATTTTAACAGATCTATCCAGTCTGATGATGTCATATTCCGGAGGCACTAAGATGTCCAGAATTGGCAAGGAGGAGTCATTTAGCCGTGTTTCCGTTAGTATCACGATGTCTAGATCATGCGTAAGAATGAGATCAGCAATATCAGCAGCGTGTTTGACTGCTGAACTGCAATTAAGGAGCATCGATTTGATGAGTGATTTAGTTGTTACCGTTTCTAGGTGTTCTTGTTCATGGATCTGTGCTTGACAGTGGTTTCTCTAAATGGGTTGGAAGGTATAGGTTCAATATTGAGGGTAGAGGGTTATAAAAAACACTGGGAAGGCCGTTATATGATAGATGGAGGGAGTGGATGGCATCCTCAGACAGATGGTTGGTAATCCTATGGGGTCTGGAGTGATGATTAAGATAGAGTCGAGTTTTTCCAAGAAAACTGAGTGGGCTTTCCCTGAACGATGTTATTCTCATTCATTGCTTGCTTGTAGCAGGAGTACTGGGAAAATTAGTCTCAAGGATCGAATTGATCTTCAAAAATCTTTCCATCTTCACAGAGAAGTGTGATAGGTTCTGCAGGCTATCTTTAACTAGTTGAAGATCATGCTTGAGGTCAGCCAACGTATCTTCTACAGAGGTCGGACTAGGGGTAGATAGTAGAAGAGGCCCCTCTATGACAGTGGTAGTGGGGGGGAGTTTGGAGTCCCCATAGGTGAGGAGGCACGAGGGACTGAAGCTGTGCGGTTGCGGGCCCTAGGAAGGTGTACTGGGGATGAGCGTGGGTGATGGGTCGGAAGAGTTAACCTGTTAACTGTCACTGCCTGATTGTTGGGTTGAGAGGCAGTAGACACCAGGGGTACTGGGGAGGGGTGAGAACTATGTGGGGGTGAGGCAAGGGTTGGTATCAGGTAGATGTTAGAGCTGCAGCTTCCCCTAATATTATATGTACAGACTACAGGCGGGGCGCTTTGTGATTCAGACTCATGAGAGTAAAGGGGGTGGGCAAATCCCCTAAATTAGTGTTCAGACAGATAATGTTGGCTATACTAGATCCAGGATCTTCATCATTGATGAACTTGTAGTTTTCAGAAGGATGTGTGTTCGAGGAGTGATGAGATGGGGGAGCGACGATTGCTGCAGTATAGTTGTTTGATGCACCTGTGCCCAGTGAGTGGTACAGAGACCTGAGAAGACTTTGGGCAGCATTTCCAGCACCCCCAAAGAGAATGTGTTGCTCTCTACTGAAAAAGGACAACTATCCTGAAACACGTGTCTAGAGATACACAGCACTGGCTGCACCAACAAGGGTGAAAATCTAAAGCCTGACACCGAATTAAGTGTTATTATGCACTGCATTTACTATGATGCATTGGGGCAAACTGAGTGCTGGCATGTGAGGCAGTGTGCGCCCACCCTACTTCTGTTTGAAAAGGCTCCCTTGAGCTAATGAGCTGACGAGCTCTGGTTGATGCACCTGTGCCCAGTGAGTGGTACAGAGACCTGAGAAGACTTAGGGCAGCCATTCCAGCACCTCCAAAAAGAATGTGTTGCTCTCTACTGAAGAAGGACAACTATCCTGAGACACATGTCTAGAGATACACAGCACTGGCTGCACCAAAAAGGGTGAAAAATTAAAGCCTGACACCGAATTAAGTGTTATCATGCACGGCATTTACTATGATGCATCGGGGCAAACTGAGTGCTGGGATGTGAGGCAGTGTGCGTCCACCCTCCTTCTGCTGCAGTATAGTTAGCTGATGTGGCAGGCGGCAACAATGCTGAGGGAGGGCTTTGATTCGGAGGACTATCCTGTCCAATATTATCCAAGGTATTTATAATCCTCATAAAGACATTGTCAAACTGATTGAGATTTCTGTTGGATGCTTGTATGAGGATGATGCCATTGTTATATAGGGATATGGTAAGCTATGCAACGAAGCCTGGTGAGGGTATTAATATTAGTCAGAAACCATGAGAAGTTTCCTTCATTGGTTTAGAACGAAACATTGAGGTTATACCATTTCTCCATTGTGTTCTTCTGTTACTGAAGAGGATGAGGTCATTATTCACAACCTCCTTAGAAGTGCAGCAATAGGTATCTGATACTAGTGTTTGAGGGAACCTTTTGAGTAGATTATGTTTGAAACCTTTCACCACTTTCCTATAAAGGTTAGGGGGGGTAGATGATCTTAGAAGTGTTCCTTCCTACTTGCGATAACAGGGTAGGCTTAGAGTAAGCATTAGTTGGTACCATGTTGGGGATGTACAAAATGAGGTTGCGTAAGTGCAGATCAGGATATTGACTGTGATTGGGTGCAGACCAGGTTAGCGACTACTGTCTGTCTTATGATTCAAGAAAAACACCTGGTAAACTGAAGACTGAATGATGATGTCAATTGAGAGGATGGGAGAGAGAGAGAGAGTAGACTGTGTAGAAATAAATGAGGAAGCGAGTCAAATGTGACTTAGAGAAATGAGGTAGGGGAGGTAGGGGACATTGGTGAGAAAGGGTGGGTAGACAGAGAAGTGAGAAAAATTAAGAGGTGAGGTATAGACAAGTAAAGATGAGTGGGGTAAAGAGAGGTATATAGTTAAGAGAAAGGGGTGAGGTTGATGGAAAGTGGACGCTAGATAGGGAGATGATGGTGACAGTGCAGTGTGGTGCATGGCAAAGGGTGGAGAACAGTGAGGGTGGTGAAGAAGGGAGAGGGGGGTAGAGATGGGCAGAGACTGACCGAGAAGTGAGATTGTGAGAGAAGCTTGCTTAAAAGATGTACCTGGGGAGAGGAGTTGGCCTAATGGCTAGGGCAGTCGACCTTGGAGCTGGGGAATCAGGTTCAAGTCTCAGTAGGAACACACAACATCCTGTGATTCTGGGCAAATCACTTAATCTCCCCATGCCTAACAAAAATGAATGTGTCCTCATGTAACACAACTGGTGCTCGTGTAAAGTGCTCTGATACCCGTTAAATTCGGGTGAAGTTCGCGCTATATAAAAAAATGTGTTACCTGAGAGAGAGGAGTGAAGCTGAGAGAGTTCATCTAAAGAGAGGAGGGAGGTACATAAAAATCTAGAGCCAAATAGAGAGGAAAAGTGAGAGGTGAAGTGAAGAAAAGATACATACATGATACATGAAGCGGCAACAGGCACAAAAAGGTGGAGGATGGTACAGAAAAGTGTCATGGAACTGGAAGTAGTCAGAGATAGCGATAGACAAATGAGCTGAGAGAAGGGTGAGGATTTTGTGATTTGATTTTTGAGGTAGAACAAGACAGAGGTAAAGATTGAGGTTACATAGAGAATGGTGGGGAGAAGGAGAGGCAAATGCATGGTAGCAAGAGGGAGTGAGGTGAAGAATAGCTTAGAAGAGGTTAGGTAGGGAGGAAGGGTAGGAATCAGAGCGAGACAGAGACAAAGAGGGGTGAGGTCAAATACAGAGAGAGATGACAGAGCAAGAGATGGGCAAGTAGAGAAGGAAATATATATAGAAAGACAGGAGGGAATGAATGGGGAGAGAAAGACAATCAGAGATATAGGTAGATAGGGGGTGGGGGTAGAGATTTATAGAAAAAATTAGAAGCGAGTAAGAGAGAGAAAGAATACCAGGCAGGGCCTTGAGAGGTGGGGGCCCAGATTAATTGCCCACTTTGTCCTTGCCTTAAAGAATCTCTGGGTGACAAACCACCCCAATTACGTATACAAAGTTGTGATCCTCTCCTCAAATACAAACACCCTCCAGCCCATTTGATGTAATTAAACCCGGTGGCATCAGCCATGCATGAGTGCATTTGTAGTCTGTAAAGAGAAGACTGCAGTGTTGTTTAGTGCAGCAGTCTTTATGTACAAACTTGTATGAAATGTGCATTATCATCATCATAAAAGCTTTATTTCGACAACTCGGGTAATAAAAGCAAAAAGACAAACAAGCATAAAATATTATTAAAAAAACATAAAAAGAGACAATTCTTACAACACATGTCACAATAAGTATGCAACATGGTTCTTACAACGTGCAGTCTGTAGGGTGATTATCATAACCAGGTCCATCGTACAGGGGCGACTCAAGACACTCAGTGCTAGTACCGGACCCAGTTAATGGTAAGTACAGTCCAGTTTGTATACATTAAGGAACTACCGTACCCGTCTGACATGATCCAGTTAGAAACATTTCATCGTACAAAGACATTCTTGCAATAAAAGTTAAAGTTCATAAAAATTGGAATTGCACTGATAAAAGAGAAAATTCAAAAGTAAGAGTAACAAGAGCTATCTAGGTATTTCAATGGTTAAAATGTGCTACAATGGTTTAGGAGCCTAGCAAGCGTGGATCATGATATTTGCCCTTTATACCCTCTCATTTTGGAGCTGATATGGTAGCCAACTATCAGTTCTTTTACAATAAAGTGCTTGTGCATCACTTTTAGGAAAATAGAGGTTTTTGTAGATAGAGTTGCTTGGTGCCCTAGGCCAGCTAAGTTTTAGGGGCCAGCCTGCTGCTTACTGCAAATCTTCTCTCTCTTGACTTTCTCCTAATTCTCCACATATGGCTTAGAAACGTAGCGACTGCACAAACTAAGAGAGATCTAGTGAATTATTCATTTAACTTATAAAAGTTTGCAATTGCAAGTAATGCGCATAAGGTGATGCGCATAAGGTGATGCAGCACATGGCAGTGGTGGCCACAGCTTATGATTCACACTTGGGAATCTTGCACTGCTGTCACTGCTTCCTCTTGTCATGTAACTGTTCTTGTGTTAGGGAAGCTTGCGCTCTTATTGTCAAAGCTATACCTGTGTTATAGTTTGCTGAAGCTAAAGCGATTGGATCTATGAGGGAGAGGGGTGCGGGGTGCGGGGTGCAAAGAGGTGGAGCATGTTTACAAAGAAGGGCAGGTTTCCCTCCCACACAAAGCAATGTGTACAGTTGGCTGTGCGTGTTTGTTTCTGCATGTTGCCTGTGTGTTGGTTTGTGTCTGGCTCGGGTGCTTTGAAGCTGAAAGTTGAAAGAGGACATAATGTGGTAAAGCTAGTTAAGCCTGTATCTAATTCCAAGATGCCCAGTGGTTCTGCAGCCTCAAATTTCCATAGAGCCCTTTTTTTACACAGTGGCAATTTAAATTTTCTGTATATGTGATACAATGTTTTTCTTCCTGACCCATTTTCCACTTAATACAATACAAGTCCACATACTGGAATACCGGGGGCTCCTTTTAGGACAATTGAATGCTGATGACTAGTAATAACTGTTGTAGATCTACAACATTCCAATGTTTCCAACATTTCAGTGTTTGCCTATTGTTTCTCCTTGTTTATTTTACAACATCATATTACTATTTGGTGGAATGCTCTAACAGCTTTATTAACCTTCTGTGTAATTCGATACCACTTATTAAAGGCCCGCCCTCTCCCTTATAATAGGCCTGTGAGTTGGGCCTTCAACTCAGGTAAGGGGCCTTTGACAGCAAGTATAGACATTGGCAGGAGGATACCATCTCCGGTGCAGGAAGCAGCTTGGTTACCTCGCAGCAGAGGCTGGCAATGAGTAAATAGGGAACAGCCAAGCCTGGAAGGAAGTGCTCTTCTCTTGGCAGCAGGCCTTACAGTGCAGAGTTTCATATACCAGGTAGTGAAGTCCTTCTGCTCTCATTGCAGTGCACCATTCGCCCAGTGACACTGACACCCGCCACATAGCTGCCAAGATTTCAGATTCCTATGAGTGCCATTTTCATAATTTCTATCAATTCAGTGTAATTATGAATGACACTTTCTGGCGAGCAAAATCAAGCAGTAAAGACGAGAGAAACATATAAATATCAGACATTGCAACCATTTGTGCATCAACATTGTCTGATTCATACATTTTGAGCTGAATTATCACCCTTTATTAAAGCAACCGCTACATTATGCTCCCAAACAGGGCGTTAAACGTCCATGATTGTTTAACACCTTTGAGCCTGGGTGTCTTTGTTTGACATTTTCATGCTTTCTGGCCTAGGTGCCTTTGGGTTCCATTTCCTTGGTTTATGGCATGGGTTCTAATGTGTGACATTTCCATGCATTCTGGCCTGGAAGCTTATGTGTGATATTTCAATGATTTCTGGCCTGAGGGCTTATGTGTGACATTTCCATGGTTAATGTCCTGGTTGCTTATATGTGACATTTCCACGGTGTATGGCCTGGATGCTTATGTGTGAAATGTTCAGGGTTAATGGCCTGGATGCTTATATGTGTCATTTCCACTGTTTATGGCATGGGTGCTTACATGTGACATTTCCATGCTCTCTGGCCTGGATGCTTATGTCATCATAATTTACGATTTACTATGGTTTAAAAGTTAATGCAGCTAAATATGTAATGGAAAATGTGTTGCGCACCATTTCGGTCTTTCTTTTTACAAAATGTTCTTGAGGGGAAAATCCCCCTCCCCCCCCAAACACCTCTAGCCGTCGTTAAGCTTGCTGCACTTGCTTGCTATGCACAGTATGGGAGCTGGTTTAACAAAACTTGCCAGGGCTGGTTTGGGTTCCTAGTACGGTCCTGAGTGTCGATTAATTAATAATTTTTGTGAATCACAGCGTGTAGCTAACACTGCACACTGCCACCTCACCCTGATTTTGCAGCAATACCGGAAGCCAAAGCTTAAAAGTGAGGCAAACGTTAAAGACTTTGTGTGTCTTTCGGGGCAGCACTGCAGGGCAGGCAGGGGTATGAATTGGAAAAGGCCTAAATTTGGGTAAGAAAAGTAGGATCCATTTGGGTCGTACTTGTAATCAGTCAAGGTAATAGATGTGCGGATGCAGAAATGTCTTTGGTGCAAACTGCAGATATATATGCCTGTTACTTAGATGAATTTACATCATACTTCACACATGTCTAGTGTGTTTTCTTACACTTTGGTTCCCTAGAATGTCACACACTGGACAGAAGATTTCAAGCTACTTTACAAAATGTAAGCCCAAAGATGATGAGGAGCCTGCTAGCAAACTTGCTAGAAAAGACCATGTACTTCCAATGGATAAAGGGAACAAGGAAGATGATAAAGTGCAAGAGAAGGCACTAGATGAGAGTAACACCACTACTAACTGCAGCGTTATCCCCCTTACAGAAGGAAAGACACAAGATAGTCCTCCTAGAGATGAGCATCATCATGCTGTGGAGAGTGCTACAGAGACAGAGGAAGCACCAAGCACTAGCAAACAGTTTAACATATTAACACTTAAACCACATTCAGACAGAGTTTTTAGGAAAGGCATTCTTCCTAAAGATTGGAAACATGACCAACAAATGTATTTCCAATGCAAGCATTCATGGTTATTTGTTAAAAGTCCTAACCTTGGCTGTTCTGAGTGTTGCCAAGTCCGTGATCTTGGTCCTGAGAAGTCCAGTGGAAAGAAATTGTCTAAAAAATGGACTGAGACTACTGTGAAGGCATAGGGCACCAATATAGAACAAAAGCAGAAATCATTGAGGAAAAAGATTGGAGAATATGCACAAAGCAAGGCTCATGTTGCAACTTTAAAAATCTTAGAAAACACTAAAAAAGATCCTTTATTACAAGTAACTGCAAAAGCGCAATCTGTACAAATCTTAGCAACAGCCAGAACATTTTGTGGAGCTTATAAGGAAGCAAAGCGGAGCAAGCCCGCGTATGGTTATGAAACAGAGATAGACTGCTACCAGTTGAATGGACTGGATATGGGGCGAATTTTGCACTCCAATGTAGCTTGCTCAAACAACGCCATATATCCTCAGAAATTAAGAGGAAGATATTAGCCAAAATTATTGAACTTTCCCCAAAAGTAGGTATTTTACTAGAGGAAGCCACTGCCTTAATTAGGAAAAGTTCTTTAATTGTGTACATGTGAACGATCCTACCTTGCATGGACTCCCCAGCTAATATTTTGACCTCATTGAGCTGAGTGATTTGTCCGGTGACGGCATAGTAAATAGTTTAATAACTGCACTAAAAAAAGATCCAGCTAACATAAGTGTTGACTTTCTCTCCAAATGCCTGGTTTCAGTTGCCTGTGATGGAGTTTCAGTGATGTTTGGCCGCCACAGTGGTGTTGTAAAGAGGTTGCAAAAAAATATCTCTCCCAATATTGTAGCCTGGCACTGCGCAGCACATCACCTGGAACTTGCCGTTCATGATGTCATGAAAGATATTGGCACTACAAATCATTTCAAAAACTTACTTGATGAGCTGTATTCTCTATTTGCCACATCTGTTAAAAACCGTTTGGAGCTAAAAGAATGTGCAGAAGCTCTTGACATTCAGCTTTGCAGAATAGGTAGATGTTAGATACTCGTTGGGTTGCATCAAGCTTCAGAACAGTGGAGGCTATTTGGAATGCTTATCCTGCTCTCTACAAGCACTTTACTAGTGCAGCTGATGATGGTTCCCGTGACAATTCGACACAAAATATCTACACAGGCCTAGGAAGGCGGTTATCATCTATCCAGTTTGTTGCTAATCTTGGCCTCGTGTATGATGTTCTTCAGGAGTTATCAGAGTTATCACTCGAGTTACAGAACCGTGACTCTACAATCATTGAAGCTCATCGAGCTACTTTTCAGCAAATAGCAGTGTTTGAGGTAATAGTAGACAGGCAAGAGAAACATTTCTAACAGTGTAAACAGTCCATAGAAGAAAATATATTGCAAGGTGTGATGCTGCACAAAGGAAAGACCACTAACAAAATCATTGAACAGGGACCATTTTTTTGTAGCCTTGCAGAGTATCTAAGACATTGTTTGTTGTCTACAGGAGGTACTAATTCTACTGACAAAAAGGCTGAGTATGATATCCTTATTAGTGAAGTGAAAGTTTTATTCAAACAGTAATGGCCTGATGAGCCACCTGTTCTTTAGGGTGAAAGTGATATTGAGTCTCTGTGTAAAAGATTCAACATTGCCAGTGGAGAAAACATGTGTTCTTACAGAGAGTACAAGGAATCTGGAGGGAAAGAAATTAAAAGGCAGTTCAAGTAGCTTTTGATGGCCTTGTACACTATTGCTATCAGTACTGCAGAATGTGAGTGGGGCTTTTGGCAAATTAATCATATATACACATCTACACGAGCATCACTGCTGACTGAAACAACATCCTGTTGGCCCACCATTGAAGAGATTCAACCCCATCCCCAATTTTCAGTCACGGCTTGCAAAAGAACGAAGAGCACCTGATGACACTAGGAGTAAAGCAAAGAAAGAGAGAGACTTGGAATGCAGAAGCAATTTAGACAGTTTGTGGGCTTTTCTGGAAAAATAGATGCTAGCCCAGTCCAATTGACAAAACACATGTCATTGCAATATTTTGAAAAGTTAAAAAGTTAGGCTTTACTGTGTTTGGATATTTCAATATTGTTCTAGTTTATACAGGTTATTTATTTGCACTTATAACACTTTATTACCAGTGTCAATGTATTTAATAATTTGTTATATTTATGTGTCTTCCTTGTTTGGATGTTTTATTTTTTTCTATTTTATGTATTTAATTTACTTTGTTTTTATAAGACTTAACTTACTTTTAGGTTTTTCATTTTAGAACATGTATTTATGTGTATTTGTTTGTATTTAGATATATATTTTATCCTTAGTAATTTTGTCTTTATATATTTATTTTTTGCATGTTACTATGGTCATTTTGCACTAATAGGTATGACTTCAGATATAGTCAAATTTAAACTGCCAGCCACTACCTATCCTTTTCTCTTAGGTACTTCTAGAACTTTAATTGGGAGATTACATTTTCTGTGCTTCATGTTAACATACAAATCTTTATTTAAAAAGTCATATTTTGAATATATGCCTCTTTTGTAATCTCTGTCTTGTCTGCCTGATCCAGAACTACATTTGGAAACGCCAGTTAAGTTCCATATTTTTTCCTATTCGAGTGTCTAATAAATGCACATATATTGCTCCAGGGAAGTAAGTTATAGTAACAAGCCCAATTGGTAATCATCTTTTTTTTATTGTTTCCATAAAAGTAACTGCTTTAATGGAATACTCTACTATGTATGAACCCCAAACCCCTGCGGCCACTGGAAGTGACAAAGTGATTCATTCAAGAGCATTGCATGATTTTATTCAGTTTATCTGTTTAGAGTGTTTTCAGAACATTCTGTTTTTTTTTGTCACATAAGCTATGTAAAAGTTGTATCTTTGAACTCATAGACTCTGTCAAAAATGGCATACCCCAGTATTCTCCTTTCCCCAAATCAGCACATAGAGCACTCGAAAATTTCAAGTGTCCCTTTTCAATGCATTAGTCATTTTAGCTAATTTATTCCAAAAGTGTGCTTTAAATGCTCTTTTGATTTAATCTTCCTCCCATCAAATCCTTACTATGATGAGGGCTCCCTTGCTGAAATTCAGATTGGGTATTACATCTGACTTTTAGCAGTGCCAGTTGAGGTTGTAGGTGGAGCCAATAGAGTAAGTGGGTGGTGCTAGTGGAGGAAGTGGGTGGAGCAAGGCAAAAGTAGGTGTGGCCTCCGACAAACATTTGAGCACCTGGACTTCATATTTTACAAAGTAAGTACTGTTTTAACCATATTGTGGAGTTGAGATAATGCTCAACTTAATTAGTCTGTTTCTCTGACTTTACAACAACATGATTACTGACTTCTTCTAAATGTCACTTTTTATGCTCCGGGCAGGAAATATTTTGATGGGTTATCTTATATTTTCAGTTAGTAATACTTCATTATTATCATAATAAACATGTTAGAAACGCTCATCTTCCCAGGTATCCAGTG
The DNA here is from genome assembly GCF_964204655.1 of Triturus cristatus. NCBI lineage: Eukaryota > Metazoa > Chordata > Amphibia > Caudata > Salamandridae > Triturus > Triturus cristatus. Next base: position 1,074,181,335 of record NC_140591.1, on the reverse strand, counting down.
CTTTACAAATGGCTGTCTCCCAAGAGTCTTACCCAAGATGCACAGCTATCTTAGTAGCATTGATTTCGTCATAGTCCGCGGTGCTATATAATTGGCTGCCTTCTGGTAGATAAATTGAATTGCTCATTTAGTTGCAGGAAGTGTGGGGTTTTTATGAACATAGCACAGTGAACATAAAAATATAATTTTCTGGATTTGCAATGCTAAAGTATTGCAATGTGGTTCTATAGTACACTATCATAACGCTTTTGTGTTACGTAAGCTGTTCTTCTGGATTATAGTGCAGATTCTGAGGTTCTGAAGAAGTTATTTTTTTTATTTTAAGTTCATCTTCGGCATTATAGTTGGCACCTTGTGCAGCAAACCAGTATTGTGAAATGAGATATGCTCTATGTTCTCTAATATAATGCAATACTCTTGGTCCAGAAACTTGGATTGAGACATTAATTTCAAAACTAACCTTTTCAAAATACTTAGTGATCAAAGAAGGCTGTAAAGCTAAATGTACTAATATAAGTGACTGGACAATTGAGCTATTTGTTTACTAATACTATACCCTACCCATCTCTGAGCCCTAAATACTCCCAATAACCCCTATGGACTACCCAGCCATAAATCCTGAAACAATTCCTTACTACCCCTAAATAATAACCATCTGTGAACTCTAACAACCCCTTACTAACTCAATGCACCACCCATCACTGAACCCTAAAAAAAACCTTGCTATCCCTATACACTGCCCATCCCTGAGACTTCAATACTCCTTATTACCCATATGCACAACCTATACCTGAACCCTAACAAAGCCTTACTACTCCTATACACAACCCATCACTGAAACCTAAAAACTCTTTACTACCCCACATATTGCCCATTCCAGAACCGTAAAAACTCCTTACCACCTTTATATTGGTTTTCAAAATGTAAAACCATATATTAAATTATATATATAAAAAATATACTTTCTGTGTAATTTTTATGAATTATTGTTTAATGAATATCTAATTTAGAATTAATTTAAATTAGTTTTACAATTTTAAGTGAAATCTTTGACAATATATGTATATAAGTGAACACGCACACACACACAACATATATACGCAGAAAAGGAAGCAGGGAAATCTGGGTAATTAATTATAGTGCCGCCATGCCCACCAAAGCCACTTCCCTCACAACAGCTCTTTCCAAAGCTGCTGCAACTACAGTGTCAACCTTGGCCAATCAATCTGAATAATAAGTGAAAGCCAGCAATGAGAAAACCCATGTGCCATCATAGGGGGAACATGGATCTTTTAATTTTGAGGGCTCATCACAGCTTTAGGCATGAGTTACAGAGGGTGAGCAGATTGAAGTACAGCAAACACAAGAGAACATCCACTTTCAGAACATTTTAATACCATCACAGAACATTCTAATACCATCGCCCAAACCCTGGCAGTAGTACACAAAGGCTGGGTGTCAGGGAAGAATCTGATACCACATTATTTGTCAGACAAGATACATTTCTACAACTTTTAATTTCCATATGTGGTTTACTGAGGGATCAGGTGACACTGTAACAGGGAGGCACATTCTGCAATGTTACACCAAATACATCACCAATGGTGTGAATCTCAGCACGCCAAAGCAGTGGCTACAAAATCAGACAGAGGAAACTGCAATGTGTGCCACAGGTTTAATAAAACAATGCAAAAATTAGCAAGGCAACTTGAAAAGGGACAGGTGGCCCTTCTCTGGGGTGTTTGCAGAATTATGGATAGGCTACAAACGCAGAGGATGTCTATTCCCCACCCATTCCACTTCAAGGGACAACTGTTTTACTACCCAATCACCATGACCCTCCACCTCCCCTTTCTCAGCCCTCACAGCAGGTGTCCCCTGTGAGACCATGATAGAGATCAGCACATGCAGCCAGTTTTCCAGAGCACTCTGACACAACAGCTAAGAAGAAACTACAGAAGGCTTATTTATTAGGTTTACATGTAGGATAAATATAGTTTATTTAGCGATGTGGTAGTGTATGATTGGGTTGTAGGGGCACATGTACAATTGAAAATAGGCTGTTACTTGACATAGAGTAGAGAAGGATAGTGTAACTAGAATCAATGGATGTCTGTGTAAAGCATTATTTGAAAAATTCTATAGCTTTAATATAGAGATGCCAGGTTAGAGTTAGAGTTGTGGATCGGTTGCTACGTAGTATCGAATAGGTGGGCTACTGTAATTGTAATGTTTGTGTGTGTATTCATGCATTCTTCAGGGATATTGTGGGGATGGGAGAGCGTACTTACAGTAGGTTACGTACTGGCAGAAAGTGCAACAAAGGTTAGGGTTGTGAATGTGTGTTTAACGAATTAGATGGTCATAACTTGGAGATAGTTTTTGTAGGTTTTTTTCACTTACTGAAACTTTAAAATATTTCAGTTATTGTGGTATTTGATTTATTGTGCATATAAGTATTACAATTAATATCAGAATAACACTTTGTAAATCAGAAATAATTCCTAATAAGTTAATCTGTGATGGTTGAGCATTTCTGTCCTGCTGCTGTTGAGATAGTCGACCCTGTGGATTTTCCTTTCCATCTGCCTGGTTTTCCTATTCAGGCATGGGAAGATGACATATTTTACAGCACGCAGCAGCGCTGTGCAATTTGACACAGTTTCTTTGGTGCACAAGCCAGTGCCCAACCACTCTGGTGTACCTCAGAAACAACCCTTGAGTAGTACAATTGCACGCTTAATCACATTGTATGTTCTTGAATATTGCTCATGTTGTGCGCATTCAGTTGGAGTTGTAGGATCATGGACAGGTTTCATCTGCCGCCCATGCAAAGGATACCCCAAGTTACCTGCAGAGGCATAAGAGGTAAGGAGTATTTGAATTATATCAAGTTTACAGTACACATAACAAAGCAACATGAATATTGATAACTTGGGTCACATTTTGACAAAATATACTTGTCAGAGAGCTTGGACCCACTTAAACACCCCTACTCAATAATCAAGATAAAGAACTGAGTATTAAATTGCATCAAAGGTAAGCATGAGCAAGATAATTCTCCTCACACTACATTAAAAGGGGACAACTCTAGACTTAGAGGCACTAATTAAGGTTGGAAACTAGAAAGGTGTCAGCTGTGAGAGTCTTCAGTGAGAAACTCGAACTAAGGGTCAAATAGCATGAAGTCACTCCAAGCAGAAGCAGAGGTCTGTACTTCATGCAGTCCTACGATGTCTCTCTGACCCCCACTACATTACAGCACAATACATTTGTTGCACTCAAGGTAAGTCATGTGCTCCTCCAGTAACTTTCCGTGATTCTAGCCCAAATTGGTTACAGGCACCACCTTCTCTACATCAATAAGTTGCTACTTCATTTGTCCTTGGTTATTCTTCTCATCCTCCATAAGAACTCGCCTCCTTGCTCGTGACCGCGATTGTCCTTGCCAAGATCCATCTTCTCATACCTTACTGTTAAACTAAAACAAAAAACCTTCTTTTCTAGCTAATAAGGCTTTGTCCGCAGCTGCAGAAGAAACAAAAATGCAAGCCAATACATTCCATATTGAAGTTTAAATCTGAATTACATGTTAGATTTTAAACATGAGCTTGTACTGGAACAATTCTTGAGGCCAAAAATTACGTCAATTTAACAGAGCACATGGTTACTATAAAGTTTCTTAACTCCTGAGTAAATTGTAAAGATTACAAAAATGTAATTTCAAATACTTCAACATGAATATAACTTCTAGTTACACATATAAATGGTTAAAAATTACTCTAAACATGCCTATTCTATTTCATTAGCTTCAAAATGGGACATGTCTATCCTTTAATTTCTAATATGCGAATGTTGCAAAAGACTTTTATTAGTCACACTTCTATGCACATGATTTATAAGTCTCATTAAATTTCATGTGGAGTATTTTAAATATGTAATACCCCATTGTTCGTATTAACATTTAATCAGACAGAATATATTTGAGTGCTGACTACACATGATTATGATGCATTTCTACAGTATGTCAGGATGAGATCAAAATTACCCTGATTAAATGCACTCTCTGATTGCGTATCAAGGCATCACATAATCTCTTAAGCTTATCTGTTGATTTTATCAGATGAACCAATCTAAACTCTTATTGTGGCAATTGACGTTCATCCGAATTCCTTCAAACGTTTCATTTCATTGTAATAATCACTCTGCTTCTTCTCCATCTCCATATCTTCTCTTTTGCAGGATATTCCATTCTTTACCTTATATCTCCTGTACACTTTCACTGTCAATATCACAACCACTGCACAAAGGGCAATGACCAACAGAGGCTTCAAGGTGGAACTAAATATACTGCTTCCCGAGTTTGCAAACCCTCTGCCTATAGCACTAAATCCATTTCCAACTGAATCGCAAACACCTGCGGTTGCCAAGCCCCTCAATTCCCTTTGTATATCAGTAATATACAGTGGCTAGGTAAGCGCCGCGATACTGAGGCTGCTCATGTTAGAATCTATATGCTGCTACTAGCGCAAGTATAGCGCTTTTTAAATGCGAAAATAATTAATTAATTCGCACCTTTTAAAATTTTCTTTTTTTTCTCTCGAAGGGTCCCGTTTTTCTGGTGGGGTTTGAATTAGGTTACACCCACACTCTAATTGGAGATTGCACCGCTGTTGAGCGGGTCTTTAGCTGCTTTCTTGGGCTCTTGGGGCGGGAGCCATCTTGGGGGAGGAAGCGCCGCTTTGGGACGCCATTGTGGTTGACAGCCTAGTTGCTGCCTGGCCACCTTGCACGCTCGAGGCTACTTAACCCTGCCACCATGCAGGCGCGCAGCGTATGCGCGCAGCGGGGGCGCGCCGGAGGCTCGCCAGAGGCAAGCCCATCTGTGCCCATCAGGGACCAGACGGGACCCGGGGCTACGACCCCTGGTTCTCGCTTGGTATACACCAGAGGTGAGTTGGAGTCTCTGAACACCTGCAATTTTGTTATTAGCCCAGATTGTGTTGATATTCTTGTGCGTGAGAGAATCTTGTCCGCCCCCACTCCCCAGCCGGGTCGTAAGGTCATGAGTCAGGCCCGCGGCCTACGCTTTGGCCTCCTTAACACACGCTCCCTGCAACGACATAATTTAGAGGTGTTTACCCTTCTTGAAGAAGGAGAATTAGATCTCCTGGGACTCACCGAGACATGGTTAGAGGATTCCTCTATGCCGGATCTCGTCGCCTCCCTACCATCCGACTTTTCGGCATTTTCCTACAATAGATCTGGAGCCAAGAGGGGGGGAGGTGTTGCCCTCCTATACAACTCACACCTATTGGCTGAAAGGGTCTTGACGGAAAATGTGGCAGGCGCGGAAGTGATGGGCGTTAAGTTGCAATCAGGAACGGATTGTCTGCTGATTCTGTTAGTCTATCGCCCTCCGTGGACCTCGCCTGATTTCCCTGACTTGTTCACAAGACTGGCCCAGGACATTCGCTCAAGATATGACAAGGTAATGATAATGGGGGATTTTAACTACCATTGGGAGAAGGTCCCAAAAGATGGTCAGGCGTTACAGATCGACGAGGCGCTAACCTCACTAGATCTGGTTCAGCAAGTACGAGGTCCAACACATGCTAAGGGACACACCCTAGACTTGGTGTGGACGACAGCTCCTGTCCAGGACATGGCTGCGGCTCTGCCATGCGCATGGTCTGACCATTACTTGGTGAGAGGCAAGGTTTTGGCGGACAGACCGAAAACAACAACCAAAGGAGGATGGAAGGCAGTTAGGAAGTGGAATAAGCTTGATGGGGATAAAATGATAAATTTACTTCGCACCAACCCCCCTGCCAACAATTGCCCCCTCAACCCAGAGGCCCTCTGTGGGGCACTCCTGGACAAACTTCAGAATGCCATAGACAAAGTTGCACCAGTCTGTAGGGTGAACCGTACGGATAGGAAACGAGGGGCCCCGTGGTATAATGACCTACTCAGAGCTCAGAAACGTGGGCTACGCAAACTGGAAAGAACCTGGCGGAAAAACTACAGCCCGGACTCTCGTAGTAACTATCTACGGGCTCTCGCTGATTACAAGCAAGCGATTATAGCCAGGAAGTCCGAGTTCTACGAGGTGAGGATCTCTACGGCCACGAACCCTCAGAAAGAAGTCTTCCGAGTCCTCACGGAGCTCAGGAAGAACAAGGAACAGCCCCCGGATTTTAGTCAGGAGGACTGTCAGAAGTTCCAGGACTTCTTCACCAACAAAGTTATTGATTTGGTCACTGAAATTACGGCAACCCCGCAAATTGACTGTCCACCGGTAGATATCCCAGCCATACCACCAATTACAATTCCGCTCTCTAATCTATCCTTGATTACAAAGGAGAGCTTAGTTTCCCTCTCGGGACGGGTCAAGTCCGGCTCTAGGGCGGATCCATGTCCACCTGAAGTCTTCAAACTCGCACTCCCGGGCATTGAGGACGATGTGCTGAGTCTCTTGAACCTCTCTCTACAAACTGGTCAAGTGCCATCTGCCTTCAAGGAAGCCCGTCTGATTCCCTTGCTAAAAAAACCGGGGGCAGACGCAAAATGCCTGAAGAACTTCAGACCAATTTCCCAGTTACCATTCCTGGCGAAGGTCCTGGAGCAGCATGTCCTTATCACCCTTTCAGAACATCTGGAAAGCAACACGCTGCTAGAGCCGAATCAAGCAGGCTTCCGTGCGAATCACAGCACGGAGCTGGTTATGTTGTCAATCGTAGACGAACTTAGGAACAGAGCGGACAAGAAAATCTCGGGGGCCCTGGTGCTGTTGGACCTCTCCGCGGCATTTGATACCGTGTGTCATGAACAACTACTGTCGCGGATGAGGGACTTCGGCATTCAGGGCATAGCACTGGCATGGTTCACATCCTTCCTTCAAGGGAGGGTGCAGAAAGTGCAATTAGGTGACATGCTCTCTACCGCAACCTCGATCACTTGCGGAGTCCCACAAGGGTCCGCTCTGTCACCCCTATTGTTCAACATATACCTACAGCCTTTGATTCGAATGCTTAATCAAATGGACTGTCAGGTATATAACTACGCAGACGACACCCAGATTATCATCCAGCTGGAGGATAGCCAGAATGCTTTTACCAGATTGCAAAATATCCTGAGAAGTACAGCTAACTGGATGTCCGGCAACTCCCTAAAAATCAATCCGGACAAAACCGAGGTGTTGCCGATTACCATCGCTGGCAACCCTTGGTGTGACCGTTTCTGGCCTGGGGAGTTGGGCACGCCTCCAGAACCGGCTGAGGTGGTTAAGAGCCTGGGCATCCAGGTGGACAGCAAGCTGTCCATGAAAAAGCAAGTCACAGCTGTGGTGGGCTGTTGCGTCGGCCTCCTTCGCCAACTCAGGAAAGTTTCCCCGCTGCTCTCTTTTTCCACCCTCAGGAGCGCGGTCTCTGCAATGATTTTGGCTAGGTTGGACTATGGCAATTCATTGCATATAGGCCTCCCACAGGGCCTTTTAAACAGAATGCAGACGGTCATGAACGATGCTGCCAGGCTCATTTTTAAGAAGTCGAGGAGTACCCAGGCATCCCCCCTCCTGCGGGAACTCCATTGGTTGCCAGTCAGGCAGAGGCTAATGTTCAAGGGGCTCTGCATTGTACACAAAGCGCTTCATGGCAGAGCACCCACCTATCTGAAATCTCGCCTGTCCCTTTACAAACCAGGGAGGGTGCTTAGATCTGCTGATTCCATATATCTGGTTCAGCCACGCTGTAGACTGACCACTGTGGGTGGGCGCGCTTTTTCACATACTTTGCCAGCTATGTGGAATAAACTACCGCTGAAACTCCGCAATGAAAAGAAACTAATGCCCTTCCGCAAGCAATTAAAAACTGTGCTTTTCCAGCAAGCGTGGGGTGGCCGCTAAATTTTTTAATTTGATGCATCTTTTTATTGTGTAGCTGATCCTAACAAAGCGCTTAGAGACCCCTGGGTTATAGTGCACTATACAAGTCACATGAAATAAATAAATAAATAAATAAATACACTTTATATATTTCTGTAAAACCTTACTTTTATCTGGGATATAAGTACAACATCGTTGAACCTTCAACATCTGTCAGACTCTGCCTTCCTTTGCAAGCAGAATATCAAAAGCAAGCCGAATCTGCAAAATGATAGCCCTAATAGCAGTCATCTCAGTATTTACAAGCACTAAATCTCCAGCAGTATTGGTAGATAACCTATCAACTAGGGTAGACAACTTTATAATCTTAAAATCATTTGATATCACACTTACATTTGGTATAGCACCAAAAAAGTCTCCCACAATTTCTCCAGCACCAACACCTCGTTTGGACCTAGATTTTTTGCTCAAACTGAATGATCAACATGTTCTACGTGATAGATCTTTGGAAACACTAATCCTTGATAACATATGCCATGCTATTTTATTAGGCAATTTGAAATAAGCATTCTTCCCACAAATAAAATAAACTCCTGGATTCACAGGATTACCACCCTCCAAAAACAACCTTCAAGATTTCAAAGGTCTGGTCACAATCACTCTTCCCTACATATATAGTATCAAATTCATTTGTATCATTCTGTATACACAACTTCCAATATAATGTAAATGCTCTAGTGTTTACTGCTGTCTGATTATCCTTTTCTTCTTGTGACCAAATGGGAAAATGTGTCTGTTTAGGTGCAATAGTCTTCACTTCTCTATATCTATCATCTACTTTGTTTCAGAATATTATTTCAGTATCATTAGGAATGCATGTTAGATTGTGTCTATGTGCATAAGCAGTATCCAACGTTTTAACTGGGGCAAAATATCTACTGGCAGTTTCAGTAATCTGAGCGTATAAATGCCTATTCAAGTGTCTGAATAAATGAACTTCTGAAAGAACTAAATCATAGTTAAAATAGTAGTACTTGAAATTACTCTTTCCATAGAAAAGACTCAACAAGAAACTGCAAGTGATTCCATATGTCAGGGGTATGTGATGGTAAGTAATGCCTTCAGCTACTGAAGCAGGTAACTGCATCGAAACATAGCAATCTCTAGCTTCCATACTATCGACATACTTATAAAGCAACCTCCTGTAAGCGTTTAATGTGCAGTCTCCTCTAGATAAATCTACATGTAAATCCTGCTCTCTTAATGGGTATAAACGTCCATCTATTTCGTGTGATGATTTCTGCTCAAGAGTATGTTTCTCTTCTACAGCGCTAGTGGAATCTGAATATAACCCCACAAGCAGTATTATGAGGCCCAACACTATAGTTGTTAATATTGCACCTACTATGTACCTACATCTACAATTAGATGTATTAGTTTCCGTGCTATTTAGACCAACCCTACAAGTGTGATATATGTGCATGCAGTTAGGAAGGCCACCACACTTCACAGCAGTCATTGTGACTAAGATTATCTGGTACAGACCACACCAACGGGGCTGTAGACAGTTCTTTCTCACTATGACCCAGTCGCCGGGACTAAGGTCATGACACTGCTCCTGATGTGGCAGAGCTGTAGCTACTTCAGCCTGGTGGGATACAGGACAAACTATGTCAGCCAATCCCACAGTACTCAGGCACCAAATAGTCTGTGATGTTTAAAAGCCCTTTCCATGATGATCTCCTAGGGCGGCAATACTGTCCTTTGATCAGGTAAACTGTAATGACTTATTAGCACAAGAGGCAAAGCATTAGGCTATTTCAGAGATGTCGAAGCACACACTTTAACCAACCTGGATTTCAGAGTGCCATTGACCTCTTCCACGATGCCTGAAACTTCTGGCCGATAACTGCAATGTAATATTTACTCTTTGCTCCACTTGCAATGCTGCACATAGCATTCTCAGAACTGCATTGTTAAAATAAGTTCCTCAGTCTGATTCTAAAGAGGTTGGAAATCTGAATCTTGGAATGAGTTCCCTCAATAACAGTTTCGCTACTGAGAGGATATCACATCTCCTAGTTGGATTAGCTTCCACCCAATGTGAGAAAATGCACACCATCACTAAGATGTACCTCAATCCATTGCATATTGGCATCTCAACTAAATCCATCTGCATCCTGCTAAAAGGACCTCTAGATCTCCCTATGTGACTCGTGGTAACAGCAGTCCTTTTCCTCACATTTATTTGCTGACTAGTCACACAATGCCTCAGCCATCACTCAAAACTTTGGGTAAACCAGGTTTGCCTAAACGATCTCACCATGGCATCTCTTCCTACATGCGTTGACCCACGATAGTGCCTCACCATCGATGGCAACAAACTATTAGGCAGTACTGGTCTCCCATCTCCTGAAATCCAAATATTCACACATGGTGCTCTGATCCAACTCTGCTGTTCTTCCTCAGTAACTTCTTCTTGTAATCTCTTCACTTCATCCCATGCATCAGCAATGGTCATCAAAAGGTTGAATTTGTTTTCATCTGTGCACTCATTTGTGTATTCACCATTGAAAGTGCAAACATTTGGGGCACAATAAAGTGTTCCCTCATCTGCATAATGATTTCCAACTGTAACTAAATTGTTTCCCTTACAATGGGCAGAACATTTGACAACTGTAATCTCGTAAGGCATTTGTAAAGCCTCTAACAGCTTTCTCACATTTTCTCCATTACGGATAGGGGACCCTGATGAGGTCATGAATCCCCATTGAGACTATAACTGTCCAAAGTCATAAACAACACCAAAGCCATACTGACTTTCGGTGAATATTGTCACCCTCAGCTGGTCTGACACACAGCATGCTTGTGTTAGAGCAATCAATTGGGCCACCTGCGTGGAGAATACTCCTTGAAGCCAGGCAGCTTCCACTACTCCAGTGACTGTACAAACAGCATAAGCAGCCCTCAGATTTTCCTCATTGTTCCTCAGACAGGAGCCATATATTTGATGTTCAAGATTTAGAGCGATGGTTAAAAGTCCCACAGAAGGAACCACAAAAAAGGTGTAATCAGACTCGGGTAATGGCTCCTCCATTATATCAGGAGGTGGCTTGGTGCACAGTTCAGTGACATTGAGGCAGTCATGTTCTACTTCGGTTTCATCCATATCACAATCAGGTAATGGAAGTAAAATAGCAGGGTTCAGAACTGAATATCGCTTCAGGTTTACATTCTCGGCAGCCAAACAGTTTGCTCATACCTAGTGAGCCTACTATTTGTCAAGTGACCAGTACGTGTTCTGGTCAACAGTATTTCAACAGAGTGTGGCACAAAAAACAGTCAAAGGCTGAACCATTACAATGCTCTGCATCTCTCTATGCTGGCAACTGTGGCAGCAACAGATTTGAGACATCCGGGCAATACTGACACTACTAGATCTAAAGTATCTGAGAAGTAGGCATTTGGTCTACGGGCAGCTCCATGATTCTGAGTCAACACTGAGACAGCACTACCTTCTCTTTCACTGCAGAAAAGTGAAAATGCTTTGTTGTAGTCAGGCATTCCCAGTGCAGGAGCACAACAGAGACTCTCTCCCAACTCCAGGAATGCATTCAATCATTGTCCCAAGGCACTGGATCAGATACGTCCTTGTGCGCAACCTCTGCAGGGGTTTGGTCACTAAGGAAAAGCTAGGTATCCACTGGTGACAGTAGCCCACAATTCCCAGAAACCTCCTGACTTCCTTCTGCGTACGGGGCAAATTTATTTCTATGATCACTGATATTCTATCTTGTGACTCGCACCTTTCACAATGCGATGTACTAAGTAGAGAACTTTCATCATACAGTACTGCAGCTTACTTGGGGACACTTTATGTCCAGTCTCAGCCACATGATTCAACAAGGCAATGGCATAAGTTGTGGATGCTTCTCAAGACCAAGAGGTCGTTTATGTACTGAACTAGGCCAGAATTACAGGGCATGTCCAAAGACTCTATATTCTTCTTCAAGATCTGGTTGAAAATGTAAGGATTCTCCGTATACCCTTGTGGGACACAGCGCTATGTTAAAACATGTTACTCCACCCGAAATGGCTATTTTTGTGTAGAGGAATGGGAATAAAGGCCTGGCAATAACAGTGAACCATTCAGCCTCGCATGGAATTTGGACCAAAATCACAGATGGATTAGGTACCACAGGACAACAAGGAACCACTATGTTGTTAATTTTACGGAGTTCCTGTACTATGTGGTACCTACTGCTTGGCTTCTGCAAGCCCATAATAAGTGAGTTATATGGACTCCCCAGAATCTCTTTCAGAATACATTATTCAATCATAGTTTCATTCACAGGTGTAATTCCAGCAACTGTCTCAGCTTATACTATGGGGTTCTCGGGTATTCAGCATTTGGCTGAACTTGGATACGGACTGGCTCAACTCCTTTGATGAGTCCAATGTCCTTTCCCAAAAAGTCCCAAATTAGGTCTCTCAGTGTGTCTCTGAGATCTAAAGATAAGTCTTTGACCGTAAGCATGAAGAACAATGAGATATGCAAATGTTGATTTGTCAATTTGAAGGCAATAGCCTCATTGTTTGTCTGAAGCTCAATTCCCCTTTTGCGTGCAATAGATAGTACAATGTAGCTTGCACAGCAGATCAGGTTCTAACAGGCACACAGAACTAGAATCACACACCACAAATTGATGATTATCTTCATATGTCCCTATCTTCACAGGCACTTCTTCAGTTAAGGGGTTTGACAACCTTTTATTTGCAACTCCTATAACTTGGATTGTTTTTCCCGAGAGGGGTAGGTTTGGAACCTCTGCTGTTCTCACAGTAAAGCGGGTAGCACCAGTGTCAATCAAGAAAGTGACATTGTGGCAAAATACATCACCATCAACATATGGTCCACTCTGGTTGACCTCTAAGACTGCGCCAAGTGTACAGTCTTCCTCTCCCCTCAGGCACCGTCATAAAAACTGTTCTGAACCATACCCATTAAGAGCCTCAAACATGGGGTACTATTTGGAATGGATTGTTACCATGGGACATATTCTGATTCCGACCCATGTCTGTGTTCTGTTTAAATCAATTATTATTTACTGCTTGATGTGGCATTGGGGGTTGTGGTACTTGCATTATGGAACCTTGGGGATGAACTGAATTCTGAGATCTCTGTAGGAGCGAATTCTGTGGTTGCATAGCATTACCCTGTGATTGATTAAGCCCCCCATTCTGCTCCTGATTTGCAGGATTAATGCAACATTCACTCTCTCAGTGCCCCAACTTATTACAATAGTGACATGGATTTGATCTCTTTAAGGTGGCAACATCAATTCTGGTCTTTGGATCTATGGGTGCACCTCTTTCTCTTCCCTGGCTTTGAAATCTTCCACCTTGTTGCACTGAAGCCCCTGACAGGTCTACTCCCTGTATAGGGACAGTATTCCCTACATAGGGCTGAATATGGCCTCCACTTTGAGTAGCCTACATCTGTGCTACCATCATCTTTTCCTTCATCTTCTTGTGCTTCCTCTCAATCTCATCACAACAATATTTGGCATAACACAGAATTTCGTCGTCTGATTTATTCTGCCAACAAATCAAATGTTGTTGAATGATCATACTAATTTTGAATCTTCAACCCAGTCACAAACCTCGGCACAAACTGTCCCATATCCTTGGGTTCAAGGGTGTCCATCCCACTTTACTGTTTGAAAGCCTGCAACAACCTTTCTTAAAATACATGAATCATCTCCTTAAGTTCTTGGGTTGTCCTGTCAATCTTTACCCAATCAATACCCTGCGGGGGCAATTTAGCCTTAAACCAAGTAATCACCTCATCATATTTCTTCATCACTATAAGTTACGGGCCATGTGTCACTGGATCTCTCTCAGGCTCACCTTCAGGCCATTCTGTAGCTATTTTACATGCAGACCGCAAATCACTAGGGACTACAATCTCGAACAATGTATCCAAATCTATCCACAGCACTTTTGAAATGTTCAAAAATCGATCGACCTGTTTGTACCACTCTACAGGCTTCTCTCTCAATCTTGGGAACTCATTTGTAAATGTCACAAGATCATCTCTACTCCAAGGCACATGCACATAACCTCTACTTGGTACTTCTCACAAAGGTAAAGCCTTAACACTCATTTCCCTTTCTCCTAAAGGAGATGGTTCTCCCATTGTTCTTTAGAACCCTTTCTTTTAGCTCATCTTTCTTCCCATTCATCTAATATGTTCCAAATCTGAATGAACAAAAATAATTCCCTGATTTGTGTCTTCAACCCTGGTAACCTTAGATTCTCCATGTCCTGGTTGTTGAATGCAAGTCTGTGGTTTTTCTGTAAAGCCTTTGTTTGTTCTATGTCAACATCATATCTTTAAGCCAATTCATATAACTGCTCATAAACCTGTCTTGCTCTCATAGTAATATCTTTGCTCATAAATAGCAATTCATTTTGTTGGTAACTATCAATTTGATTGAGCTCTAGACTCCCACTTATAATTTCATCTAGTTCAGTTCTTAATTTGACCACATCAATCAAATCCACCTTTATAGCCGATTTTATTTTTCCATGGCTTGTCTATGTACTCTGACTCTCTTTTGAATTATTATTGTGCACTTTTAACCATTGCTATAAACCTTGAACATCAAATATAGGTTGGCCCTCAGAGGTGCTTTTGGGGTAGTGCTTTCTCAGGGTGTACTGTTGCATACGTTTGGGGTGTTTCCCATACAGGCGAATTCATACCTGCCAATCCAAGAAAGTACCTTATGGTTCCAAATCCATTCTGTACTGCAGAGGGATCCGCACTTGCTGCACAAGGTGAAATTGCATTCATCAGAGTTAATGGAACAAATCTTGCTTTGGGGCCATCTATTATTTTCTCCGATGCCCTCACTTCTGTAGGGTCAAGCACTTTCTGACTTTTATTCCCAGTCGAAATAGGGTCATACATGGGTACAATAGGACCAATGGTAATCGGTACTGTAAGAGCGTCCGTAATCCTTGAAGCCAAATTTGAAGTGCAAGTTCCAGAAGGACCAGGAGAACATGCACCCATACTCCCTCCCACTACAGTTTGTCTCATACCTGTTGATAAGACTCCAACAACACCAAAGTGTGAGGCTACTGGAGCTGAAGCACCTCCAGAACTGTTAGTAACATCTATACCTCCCCCAACTCCAAGGTATGTCTGATTATATGGGGGTGGATACCGCTAACATTCTGTCCAAAAGGCTCTCACTTGCGTCACTATCACTGTCCTCATGCTCATCTCCCATATTATTCTTTTCTCTTCTCCACTTTTCTCTTCCAGTATCATTCCCCTCACTTGCTATGGCAGGGTATAATCTCACTCCTTCAATCATATCTACCCTCCATCTCCTTTGTTTTTCATCCCATCTAACGTCTGTGTACGCACACATCGCTTTATTCATTCTCCCTTGATATTTGTCTCTTTGTTTTTTATGCGCTGCGTGAAGCCACACAGTAAGCACTTCAAACTGTGTGGGTCTAGGTAATGGTTTAATTGCAAATAATATTCCTCTCAGATTATCAATTATTCTCAAATTAAATGTACCATATCGTGGAAATGATAATGCACCTTCCTTTTCTGTGATCTTGTGCAAATTTCTAAGCCGAATAATAGTGTGGAGCCTTACATTCAAGTCAAGTCAAGTCAAAAGCTTTATTCGGTATGTAAAATACAACCATATAAGCAAGACAGGTAATAAATAAAAACATAAAATACATAGTGGGCCAAAATGTCTTATACAATAAGCACTATACATTTATATATACAAATTCAACCGTTGCCATGCCAAACTGGTAGTCCATTAGAATTACTTTGGCAAGTGCAAAAATCAGCATGGAATAACAAGTATCTTGTAACTATGCACAAAATACTATGTGCAAAAAGGCAAAATCAAAGTGCGATATGCATCCGTAGACAACTCAAAATTAAAGAAGCGTAAGAGGGTTACTAACAATACTTCATTAGAATTAATTAACAAAGTGCAAATTCTGCATAAAGTAACGGGTACATTATAACTGTACAAAAAGTGCTGAGTGAAGAGGCAATTTTAAAGTGCGTTAAGCATCCATGGACAACTTAGAATTTAAAATGCATAAAAGGATGCAAGCAGAACATACTAAATGTGCAAAATACGCAAAACAATGGAAGCTAAGCGGAAAAAATTATAGACTTCCTTATGTTTATACACTTTAACACATATAATGCAACAAAAAAACAAATATCAGGGCTTTCCAAAGTCATTAAAAGCTTCATTGCTAATTTTGTGGATCTAACATTGTATTTTAAAAAGATAGGTTTAAGATAAAACTTCCTAAAATAACAATAAAATTTGCAGAACAGTAAAAAGTGACAGCAACTTTGCTTTGAAACGTTATCACAAGGGCACAGTGTATTAGATTTGATTTTCATGTGCGGGAATGAAACTAAGTGATGGACAATCCCGAGCCTTAAACGGGTTAGGACAAATCGATGGGAATTACGTGTCACAATCGTAAGGTAAGCCTGAAAACCTTTCCTCAAATTCAAATCATTATAAGATGCTATGGTTATTAAATTACTATACTGTCTCTCTCTAGCCGCATTCTTGTATGCTAGAAACCTCAGTTTTAGATCTTTCTTTGATATCAGTGCAGCTGCTTCTGGGTTCAAACAGATGTTACAATCATATAGGAGATTAAACCAGTAGTAAATATAGCTCAACCATGGTATATGTGATAAATTGTCAAGCCTCAAGCAATCTTTGATGATTGATTGTGTGAATATTGTCTCAGTTTTAGACCAGATGGAGCGCCAGAGCAATAGTGGGCGTAATGCGGCTAAATCCATAATGAAGTCAATACCGACTTCCTTGTGAGTTAACAAAGTTGAAGCTGAGGGGGGGGCACATCATAACTTTTTCAAAAACTTGTTTTCATCATTCTGTAAACAATTAACATGATGGTGGCCCCACACTCCCGCCCCATACAGTGCCGATGAGACGCACCTGGCTTTATAAATGGCCAACATTTCTTTTATCCTCCTTTGCCCCAATTTAGCTGCAAATCTAAAAATACTACTGGTATTTCTGTTCATCTTCAATCTCACATTCTCATCCTCTTGTGTCCATTTCCCATCTCCAAAGAATGTTATCCCCAGATAGCAGAATCTATTGACCGTTTGCATCTTATCTTTATCAATGTAGAAGGTAGATTTTGACTTTACCTTCCTACCGCAAGTCATAGCAAAAGTCTTAGTTTTGTTGACTACCAGTTTCCTATCTTTAATAAATAACACAAATCTGTCTATAAGACGTTGTAAACCAATCTGTGTTCGTGATAAAAGTACAGCGTCATCTGCGTATAATAAAATTGGGATGGGACTTCCATCAATCATAGGGGCATCTGAAGATAATTTACTTAAAATCGAATCAATTTGGTTAATAAATAATGAAAATAAAAATGGTGCCAAGACACAGCCCTGTCGGATACCTCTAGCAACTTTAAAAAAGGGTGTACATTCCCCCAAAGGACCATAACGAACTTTACATGATAATCCAGAATAGAGCCGTGCCAAAAAATATACGCACTCCTTTGGGGCACCAAGTTCTAGCAGGATATCCCATAGGATTTTATGATCTACAAGATCAAAGGCACTACTCAGGTCAGCGAAACAGAGGAACAGGTTACCTTCCTTAGCGACAGTGTATTTATGAATAAGGAGGTCAAGATTAACGCACTGCTCCAATGTCCCCAGACCTTTTCTGAAGCCATATTGTGCCTTTGATAAAATCGAATTATCCGTGGCCCAGGTTTCAAGTCTTTTTAAAATTATTCTACTCATGATTTTTATAGAGGAATCCAATAGGGAAATGGGGCGGTAATTGCTTGCCTCAGACTTGGAGCCTTTTTTGAAAAGGGGAATAATCAAAGACTGGCCCCAAGAAATAGGTAACTGACCCTCCGCAGTTGCATTAAAAAATCTAGTCAAAATAGGGGCCCACAAATGTAATTCGGATTTATATAAATCCAACAGGACCCCGTCCGGGCCGGGTGCTTTACCGCCTTTACTATTACTTAGACCCTCGTAGACCTCATCAAGACTTATAACTAAGGCTAATCTTGGCCATGTATGATCATTGTCCTGTGAAAAATCTAAAACTAACCTATCAGGGTTAAAAATATTTAAAAAGTGTTGCATCCATGAATTGCAATCTACGTGCGAGGTTATTTCAGGCACACTATCATTTTTCAAAAAGGGGCTATTTATAGTTTCCCAATACAATTTGCTATCATTTGTGTCTACCGCTAGGTTGAGGTTGTTCTGCTGCACGGACAGAGTAAATCCACAGTCGCACGCACATACATTCATCATACGCTAGGGCCCATCACACTAAAATTCACACTATTACTCTATCCACACTGAATATAGGAGAGAAACCTAAACCAATCTGCATCTGAACGAGGTCAATGCGACCGTAAAGAAATTGTCCTGAGTCATGATTTTAAACATAGGAAATACATTTGAAACTCAATAAATGACAAAGAAATAACCACCCGACACTGGAATTCAAACAAATGCTTATTTATCTAAATTAGTTCAAATGAAAGTCAATCAATAGCAAAATCATTATTCTCATAGTTACCTATTCTAGCTAAATGGGTCAGGACAGGTCTCTCGGTAAAGTCTCTCGAGCTGCCGTCCTCAGCATAGGTTCAGGAAGAAGTGGCATCAAAAAATCCAAAATGCAATGACCGCAAAGAACACGGACCCTCTCTAGTCTAGTACATTTATACCAAAACTATCGGAATAAAAGTTACAAACAAATTCTGAATATCCGTTGAGCCGCTGAGCAGAGCAAGCAGGAAAGGATGTCACTTGGTAACATTTAGAAAACCTCCGCTTAGAAAAAATCACAAAAATAAAAACACGGAAGAAGGAAACTCGAGTTTACAAGCGATACATTTGTAAATGCTCTTCCTTGGTACCATAGCAGAGCCACCGCAGATTTATCATTGTTCATTGTGGCTTTATTCTTCTCCAAGGACAATTGGAAACATGCCCAGAGCTGCTGTCCCCACGGAAACTTTTAATTCAGGCAGAGGCTGTGGTCAGGTGACTTTCAACCATGTTCAGCAAGGCCTCTCGTCAAAATTCAATCACTCGAGCGCAGGCTGTAAATAGCAGCCATCTTTGTTTAGGCCAAAACGAACCATCTTAATTAAAAGAAACACAAAACAACGTTACCACATCATAATGATTGTACAGTGTTAATCCCCACTAATACCCTTATGTGTATGTAATTACCTAGCCGTCTGCAACACAAAAAAGCATTAGCACACGTTATTTTAAAAGCGCAAACTCGAAACAAATAGCACTTCTGCGAAACTTGTATAATTAAACTGCGCATATTAATAAGCAACATATATGCATTCCCACGTGTAGTTTCTCTCATTAGAAATGTTGATTAATTTAGACTTTTAACAAAACAAACTACAAACTACTTATTAGTGATTACAAATTAGTAATTTTAATCATAACATATAGACAAAGCTGGAGCTTAAAACTCGATAAATTTTCAACAGAAAACTCTGCTCCAGCAATCCCCCCTTTAGTGATATATTATCACCACAAAAAACCAACCCCCCAAAAAAAATGTAGTCCCAATCTTTAGGAGAAATTGAAAATGTCTTTTATGACACAACATTAAACACCAGACTCTCTCACATCATCCCTCTTTGACTCCAAGTACACACTCTCCCTCAATTCTTCTAATTCTATTTCTTGTGGGTCTCTCCTTGACCTCTTTTGTTTCTTTTCAGCATTTCCTCTAATTATTCTCTTTCTCCCTCCCCTGTTTTTACAACACAAACACCCCAATCTTAGTATCAATAAAGCAACAATTACACACGTCAATGGAAATAATATTTTACCAATAATGGTACTACCTATCTTATTTATTTATTTATTTATTTATTTTTCACATTTATAAAGCGCACTGTTACCCAAAGGTGTCCTGGCGCTGTAGCAATAAAACTCTTAACAGCAACTATCTTATTAGCTATTTTAGTCCAGATACTTTCAACTACCAGTGGTACTAATTCTTCATGCAAATCAGTAATATTTTTGATATAGACCTTTAGGTCTCTGCTTTCGTCAGGAATGTAAGTGCAACAATGTTGAACTTTCAGCATTCCACAAACTCCACCCTCTTTGGCCAATAGAATATCAAGGGCAAGTCGATTTTGCATAGACATTGCACGTACGGCAATCATCTCCGTATTTACCAAAAGAAACCCTCCAGCGGTACTTGTCGATAAGCGATCCACCACTGTTGACAGTTTCCGAATCCCATATGCATTTAAAGAAATTCCCACTGCTGGAATTAAAGCTCCAAAAATATCACCCACAATTTCTGACCAAGTTTCTCTCTTAAAGCGTGTTAGTAAATTAATGTGTTCTACATCTTCTAACCTATCTATATGAAAAATCTTTGGAAAGACCAGGCCAACATAACACGTGCCATACCAATGGTCAGGCAACTTGTAATAAGCCTTGTTCCCACAAACATAATACACTCCTGGGAAAACTGGATCTTCACCACCTTTGAAACCCCATCCTGTCGCAATGAAGTATGTATCATGACACTCACTAGTCCCAACAAAATAGCTATCATATTGGGATCTCTTTCTGGTAATGCATAGTTTACCCTTCTGTGGTGCATCTAAAGCCAAAGTTGGACTGGCCCCATTCTTCAATTCCTTTCCCATCTCAATATCCCATATTGTCTCACTCACTTTATATTTCCCTGCCTTCTCATGCATGCTCACTCTCCTTTCCTCTACCATGTCTAGGAAAGCCTTCTCCTCTTCTTTCAAACTGCAAGTTAAATTGTTTCTAAAAATGTAATCTAATGTTAATTCTTCTTTCTCAATAAAAATCTCACCAAAAATGTTAGCTTCTTTAGCTGGATTCAGCCTTTTGTCCATAGGCAATTGCCGAAAAATGTTATCCTTGTTAGACATCTCATAATCTATTTTCCCTAACAAATAAAAAAAACTACTTAGCACACTACATGAAATTCCATACGTAGCTGGTAAATGGTGATAAGTAACACCCTCTGAAACGGATGCAGGTAATTGCATACAAACGTAACAATCCCTAACTTCCATTGTCTTTACGTATTCGTACAACAACTTTGAAAAAACATTGCTAGAAAAATCATTAATTGACCTATCTTTATGTATGTAAATGTTACTAATTCTAGTTGGAACTACTTTCTGTGAACTCTTCTCTACATTGGTCACATTCTCAGTAGGTATTCCAAAAGTGTCTATTGTAACTCTAAAAGTAACTAATAAAGCTAGTACATCCCATAATAGCATTAATAATCCAGTACAGCAGCAGCACATTCTACACCATCTTTTCAAGAAGGCACATCTACTTTGATTATTCTCTGTGTTAGCCATTTTACTACTTTGGCACTGTCTTTTGACTTAGCCTCTTCTACTCCACTACTGAGTTTTAGAACTCTAGATTATTTCACACAGTTAATTTCAGATTTTCTTTTTTCACTTTACTCCAAGTGACTCCTTTAGTTCACTCAATTTGGATTTTCATCACTCTTCACTTCTTCTTCAGCAACATCAAATTGTATCAGATCTTCAACAACATCCTGTGCATCCGACTCTTCTCCAATATCAGTCAAGATAACTTTCAGGATTCCAACAGTCTTCTCCTCAACCACTTCACGTATGATCCCCTCTGGATTTCCTTGACTTTCTGCCTCTTCACCTTCAGACAGTGAAACGTACGTCCATTCCGGTGACCTATACTTCTGGTTAGGTTTTCTGATTCTCTTGATCTCCTCTGGTTCTTTTGAGACCTTTTGTTTTTCACCTTTTGCTTGATTCTGACTAGACACCTCGTTCACCTGTTCAGCTTTCGATGAATTTGCTCGTGTCAGTCTGTACCTCAGTCTCTTTATCCTGTTGGGCCAAAGATCTCCTCTAACAACCCTCTTTGGTCTCACTTCTTTATTATTTATTTCTCCAATCCAAGTTCTCTTTCTCAGAACTCGACCTTCTGATTTCTCATTTTCACTCTCATCCGATTCTGTCTCATTTGCCTCATGTTCTTCAACAATTTTCTTTCGCTCCACAGTTTTTTCCACCACCGATTGAGACTTCCCTAATTCTGTCCCTCCTCGGGTCTCCGACACGCAATCTTCTTGCTGTCTACTTGTCCCTTCACCTAGCTTATCAGGAATGTTCCCTACACCTCCTTGGGGGTCTTCCGCAATCTGTCCCTCTCTATCTTCTTCTGACCCTGCTTCTTCAGGTGTAATCTCAAGTGGATTTTCAACCTCCTCATCTGATTCAGGTGTAGTTTCTGTGGAATTGCTCTTTTCTCTCTACTGCTTGTTGGAACTTCAGGCACTCTTACAGAATCCGATCTCCCCTCTGAGACTCTCAATGTTTCTCTTGAAGCCTCTCTTGGATAGAAAAAAGAATCACCTGACTCTCTTTCTTCTTCACCCCTTTCAGGATTCTTTTTTCTTCTCACTGGTTCAGTTTCTGCATCATCACTGGAATCTGACTCTTCAAAATACTCCTTACCAGTCCCATCTTTTGGATTTGGAACTCTCAGAGTATGACTTGCATGCACCCAGTTTTTCACACCAGCACACTTTACTGCAGTCGTTGTAGTCAGAATAACTTGTCTTGGCCTTCCCCACCATGGAACCAAGCAATTTCTTCTTCTGTGCACCTTAATCCTCACCCAGTCCCCTGGACTCAGATCATGGGCTTGCTTCTTTTCAAGTGTGGTGGCGTCTTCTCCAACCTGGTGAAACACAGAATGAACTGCGTCAGCCAGGCCTTTACAGTAATCCAAAATCATGTCATCAGTTATTGTCATCAACTTGTTGACAGGCACAAATGCATGTCTCATCGCACGTCCCATTAATATTTCGTGCGGACTCAAACCTGTGGTACTATCTGGAGTAGACCTAATAGTCAAAAGCACTAGAGGCAAGACATCAGGCCATTTCATTCCAGTGGCTAAACACATCTTACCAATTCGGTTTTTTATTGTGCCGTTCATCTGTTCAACGACGCCAGAAGCCTCTGGTCTGTATGCACAATGTAGCTTCTGCTGTATGCTCAATGCTTCACAAATTAAACCCATAAGCTCATTGTAGAAGTGTCCACCTCTGTCAGACTCAATTGTCACTGGGAACCCGTACCTAGGAATCAACTCTCTTAACAGTAACTTTGCAACTGTTATTCCATCATTCCTCCTAGTCGGATAGGCCTCCACCCATCTTGAGAATAAACAGACTACCACTAGAACATACCTCAATCTGTTCACTTGGGGCATTTCAATGAAATCTATTTGCATTCTGGTAAAAGGACCTCCTTCTCTGCCTATTGTTCCTAGACTCACCACTGTCTTTTTCCCAGTATTGAACTGCTGACAAATCAAACATCTTTGACAGATGCTCTCTGCAATTAACCTGAACTTTGCATTGTACCAGGTCTGCTTGAATGACCTAATCATTGCGTCCCTCCCCAGATGTCCTTGACCATGATACATTCTTGCCATTGTCGACAGCATGGAGTTGGGCATGACTGGTCTACCATCTCTATAGATCCAAACATGATCTGTCTCTCTTGGGGCACAACCTGCCTTGATCCAATCTCTCATTTCCTCATCTCCTGCCTCATCCTGCAACTGTTTCACTTCATCCCACGTTTCTAGGACATTAGTAAACATCACAGAACAAAAAGACATCTCCCTTTCTCGTGCCCTATTAATCGAATGATTGTTCTTTGCACAATACTGTGCTATGTCATTGGCAAAACGATTACCAAGAGTAACAAAATCATCTCCTTGTCCATGAGCAGCACACTTCACAACTGCTAACTCTTTAGGCAGCTGTATCACCTCAAGCAACTTTCCAATCACTTCAGCATTCTTTATTGGAGTCCCACTCGACGTCAAGAAACATCTCTGTAGCCAAAGCTGGCCAAAATCATGAACGACTCCAAATCCATACTGACTATCAGTCATCACAGTCACTCTCAGATTCTTCCCAATTTTGCAAGCCTTTGTCAATGCCACCAATTCAGCCACTTGAGCAGATCTCACTCCTTTCAAAGGCGAAGCTTCCATAACTTCTGAAACCTTGCACACCGCATATGCTGCACTCAGCACACCATCATCAGTTCTTAGACATGATCCATCCACAAACAGCACATGATCACTCTCTGGCAATGGCAAATCTCTTATGTCTGGTCTTGGTTTCGTGCAGTAGTCAAGCACATCCAAACAATCATGATCAACATCATCTCCAACATTCACATTGTCAGCATCTGGTAACAACGTTGCTGGATTCACATTCACACATCTCTTAAGAGTCACATTTGATGCTCCCAGAATGATTTTCTCATATTTAGTCAACCGACTATGTGACATGTACTGAGTCCTGCTTCTTGTCAAAAGAATTGCCACATCATGAGGTACGAACACCCTTACAGGATATCCCATTATTATGCCCTCACTCTGTTCCAAGCTCCTGCATGTAGCAGCTACCGCTTTCAGGCAACCCGGCAAACCCACAGCTACGGGGTCAAGTGTCGATGAGAAGTACGCAATCGGCCTTCTCAGTTGTCCATGCTTCTGAATCAACACTGAAAGTGCACACCCATTTCTCTCACTGCAATACAACTCAAACTCTTTCTCATAGTCTGGCATTCCCAAAGCAGGGGCTTCACACATTCTGCTCTTCAACTCTTCGAATGCTGCCATTTGTTCTCCATCCAGTTCCAATGGATCTCTCACCTCACTTTTGGTCAACTTAATCAGTGGCTTTGCTATCAGGGAGAAATTACTTATCCACTGACGACAATAACCTACCATCCCCAGAAATATCCTCACTTTTCTCTGGGTCATCGGGGCTCTCATTCCTCTGATAATTTTGATCCTGTCATTGGTCACCTTTCTCAGACCCTTTTCAATATTGTGTCCAAGATAATGCACCTCTTTCTTGCAAAATTGCAATTTGGCTGGAGATACCTTTAACCCTCCATCTGCCAGATGATTCAGTAAAGCTATGGTATCTACTTCACAAGCTTCACGTGTCTTCGATGCCACAAGTAAGTCATCGATGTACTGCACTAGTACTGAGCTTTCAGGCATGATCAAACTCTCCAACGACTTTTTCAACAACTGATTGAATATCGAAGGACTCTCTGTATACCCCTGTGGGATACGACACCATGCTAAAATACGCTGGCCAAACCGAAATGCAAAAATTGGCTGGCTG
Organism: Triturus cristatus; assembly: GCF_964204655.1. Classification (NCBI taxonomy): domain Eukaryota; kingdom Metazoa; phylum Chordata; class Amphibia; order Caudata; family Salamandridae; genus Triturus; species Triturus cristatus. The sequence goes on along the minus strand of NC_140591.1, from coordinate 1,074,156,090 downwards.
TCATGATGCAATGGAATTGAAAAGAAAGCATGAAACAAATCAATCACTGTGTACCACTCAGCATCATGAGGAATCTGATACAAAATCACTGAAGGATTTGGCACAATGGGACAACATGCCACCACAATTTTGTTAACTTTTCTCAAATCTTGTACAATCCTGAACTTTCCATTAGGTTTCTTTAGCCCCATTATCGGTGAATTACACAGGCTACTCAGTAACTCTCTCAAAACACCCTGTTGAATCATCTTGTCAATTATAGGAGTAATTCCCTCAATTATCTCTGGTGTCAATCTGTACTGTGGGATATTAGGATAAACGATCCCCTCTTTCACTGAAATCTTCACTGGATCTACATTATTCATTAATCCCACATCTTCTCCAGTAAAATCCCAAACCGCTGTTTTCACGGTGTGTCTTAACTCCTGAGGCAAATCATCTTGATTAAACACAGCATATGTACCAACAATCTCACTCTCTCTATTATCCAGAGTCATCCGGTACAAAACATCCTCATCTGCTATTCCATCCGGAGTACAGAAAATTGTGCAGTTCATCTTGCACAATAGGTCCCTGCCTAACAAGTTCACTGGACTAGTGTCACAGACTACAAACCTGTGCATGTCTGAGAATTTCCCTATTCTTACCCTTACTGGTTTGGTAAGACGAGTCTTAATCTGTGTATTGGCTACACCAACCACTTGGATTGCTTCGTCCGAGAGAGGAAGATTTCTAATATCTGCTGACCTGACAGTTGATCTTGTCGCTCCTGTGTCTACCAAAAAAGTAACACTCTCCCCATTTATTTTCCCATCTACAAATGGTCCTGCCTGGTCTATTTCTAGAGTTGCACCAAGTATGCACTCTTCCTCCTCTCTTCGGCACCGTCAATAGTCACCTTCAGACTCACTCCCCTCATTCTTTAACCAGTACTGCTGTTCCAGGTTAGAACGTCTCGGTTTGTTTACCTGCTCATCATTGTAGAATCCTGAGTCCTGGTTATACTTTTGGGACCCTCTATTCTGCGGCAAGGGCGGTTTTGGCTCTTGACTCTGCTGTCTGACAACCTTCTGCTGTTGCTGCTGTTGATTACACCCCTCGTTCTGCACCTGTTGATTTAAGGGTTTATTTTCATTACTCACTAATGGTGGATTGGTACACTCGGATCTCCAATGCCCCAATTGTCCACAGTTGTGACAAGGGAACTTCTTTTTGGCCTCCTCTAAATTCCCCTTTCCTTTTCCCGCATATCTGGGCCTATTTCCTGGATTATTTGCCTGTTCCACCAACTGCGCTTCTTGTCTCTCAGCAACTTTCACCTTTGCCCACATTGCTTTCTCTTTCAGCTTTCTCTGTTTTGCCTCAATCTCATCACTGAAGTACTTTGCATGTCTCAAGATTTCATCAATCTTTTTACTCTGCCAATCAACTGTATGTTCACGTATCCTTTCACTGATTTCAGGTCTCAGGCCATATACAAATCTGTATACAAAATGACTCAAATCCTTATCACCCAGATGTTCATCTCCACTGAACTGTTTAAAAGCCAGTATCAGCCTTTCGTAAAAAGCATGAACTGATTCTTTTGCTTCCTGATGTGTTCGATCTATCTTAACCCAGTCTGTCTCTTTCGGGGGTACTTTATTTTTCAGGAACACTATAACCTGTTCATATTTTTTCATAACCTCTGGATCTGGTGCTCCTGTTTTCGGATCTCTTGGATACTCTTTAGCAGGCCAATCTACAACTATTTTACACTCTGCCCACAAGTCTGCTGGAACAATTATATCAAACAGACTATTCAGGTCAATCCACAGCACTTTTGACAATTTCACAAACCTGTCTACCTGCCTATACCACTCGACAGGCTTTTCACTCAGTCGAGGGAAATCATTCGTAAATGACAAAATATCCTGTCTAGTCCATGGGACATGTACATATCCTCCTCCAGGAATCTCTCTCATAGGATAAGCATCCACTGTTTTCTCTTTTTCTCTCATGGGAAAAGCTGAGTAAGTCCTGTCCACTGAATCTTCCCTTTTCTTGTACCACCTATCCTTCCACTTTTCCACATCACCCCATTTTCGCAATAAGGCAATCATTTCTTTAATCTGCCCTGTTCTGCCAGCACCATTTAGATTTTCAATATCTTTATCAGAGAAATCCACCCTGTAAGGCTTTTGCAAAGCTTTCACCTTATCCATGTCAACTCCTTGTTCACTCGCTATTGCCCTTAACCTGTCATGTGTACTTTTAGCCCTCCAGGTGATACTCTTGCACATAAATAACAACTCTCCATCATGATGGTTTTTCAGTATATCTGTAGGAATTGTTCCTGCAATAAGCTCCTCCAATTCTATGCGCAACCTAGCTACATCAATTGCCTGTGAATCTTTATCCTTCTTTTGAAGAACTTTCAACCAATCATTCAAATCTTCAGCTGTTATTTCAGTAGACCTTTTCACTGCACCCACTTGTTCTGTCATCCTCTGTGGTTCCAAAATCGTTCCTCCCAAACAACCAGTATTCAATCCTGAATTAGACTGTACATCTAATCCTCCACTACATGTGTCATGTCTCGACTGCCTCAAATTATTTTCTCCTGTTCTCATTCTTGATTCCTCCAAAGTGCAAGTACCAACCAAACCATTTCCAACATAGGGAACTGTCAAACCCTTTTCACCCATTCTTTGCTTATCAAAAATAGGCACAACCGGACCAATTGTCACAGGCACTGTAACTGCTTCAAGATTTTTCGTCAGCTCTCTAATTTTCTCAGTCAGCTCAGATGTGGTTCTGGCTAGTTCTCTGGTTTTCTCGTCACTGACTCGATTCTCTCTCTCTCGCTCTCTCTCTCTCTCTCCCTTTCCGTGACAGAGCTATCACTTTTCAGATCAGGTGTCACAACCTCAGTTTTAATAATTCGCAAAGTATCTCTTACAGGAGTAGCAACTGGCGTGCTCTCTTCTGGTTCTGGTCTATATGGAGGTGGTCTCTTGTAAATCATGTCATCCAAGACCTCATCCTCGTAATCATTAGCCCCATACCTTCTCACTTCTGCATCAGGCACCTTTCCTGCACCTTTCCTCCCTTCCGCTTCTTCAACAGTTCTCATAGGATATAATCCCTCTGACATACTAGCATCTCGCCATCTCCTCATTCGATCATGATGAGTCTCACGATCATATTTCCTCCCGAACATATACCTATAGTTGCCTCCACTCCTCTGCTTTTCTCGCTCATGCACCTCATCTTCCCATTCCACCAACGCCTCGAACTGTGTCGGCCTTGGTCTAGGCTCTAGACACATCATTTTCTCCCGTAAATTTCTCAACACGGCCAGATTAAATGAACCATGTTCCGGGAACGCTAAGACACCATCGTCCCTAGTATACTTAGCCCAGTTATCTAACCATATACAGGTATGATACCCATATTTCACAACCATGAAGGATGCAGGAGTTCTTGTCGGAGGTAACAATTCACCCTCTCTAGTTATTATGTTTTTATCCTTGTCGAACCACCTTTTAATTTTACCGAACAAGGATTTTTTCTTCTTTTCCTCAGGTTGGTAATACATTTTAACGTTTACCAATATTCTTTAGTCCCTTCCGCAACTGTACGATCTTTTTGTCCAATAACAGCGCGACTCACACCAACGCACCAATCCTGGAGCGTCTACGTCACCTTGTACTCCTTCCAATCCCTGCGTGGCTCACACCAACGCACCAATCCTAACGCGAACACTGTTCTGATCCACTGCCCAATCACAGCGCGGTCTGTATGACGACAGCAGTCGCTGCAGTCGTTTCTGCTCCTGTCTTCTGTCACTCGTCTACCCCTCCTTTACAAAGTCTTCTTAGTAGACTTCGTTTCAGATTCTACAAAATCTATTAGTTACAACATATAAACATCTCCATTGTCTGCTTCGCTAACCACAGAATAGTAAAGAAAATTCTTTTTCACAAGAATCCCGCTTCTCTCTAGAACAGCACTTGCCTCTGCTCTACCACGGAATAATTACTTTCGTTGACACAGCATCAATCAATCAATCAATCAAAACCACTTTATTCGATTAGTTAAAATCATAAAAGTGTACAATACATTTTACACAGATAAAGAGGAAAAACAATCCATCATATACATAGTAAAAAAATAAATAAGTTTCCCGGTGATTTCCAGTATAAAAACGAATTGATCTCTTCCAAAGCAGTCAATCTTAATTTCCTTGATCTAATACAGGCAACTAAAAAGCTAGCCACACAAAACATAGTTGTTGGTGATTCCATTAATTGCAAAAATAATAATGCTGGTTTTACCTGGACAAAAGCCTCCTTTCTCAAAATAGGCCGGATAAACCTTTTCCTGGCCTCTAGGTACAATGGACAGAAAAATAAGAAATGCATCACATCTTGGGCAGAAAAGTTGTCACATCTGCAAGGAACCCCATCTTCAGATCTAAACCAACCCTGCGGAACACTTAAAACCTGATGTATTTGGTTAAAACGAAACTTTGTCAAAAGCCACCTATGATAATTATTCGTAACCATAGATAAATATGGGTGCATGACCGTGGATAAAGTAAGCAAGAGGTGAGCCCTTACTGAAGTTTTACCGAGCTCTTGAGATTCTCGCTCAACCTCGCAGTGCTTAATGAAGTACGTCTTAACCCACCTTAAATCAGCTTTCCTTAAACTTTCGGGGTTGGAAAAGAGTTCAGGTCGTCCTACCGTCTTTGCAATTAATTTAATGTAAGACAGCCACTGAATATTCTTCCAATTATCCAATTTAGAACATTCTTTCAAGATATTGTGATTCATTGTAAGATCCGGGTTCAACCAGGTTCTTATCCATAGCAAAAGTGGAGCTAACTTTAGAGTGTCAGAGATATATCCCGTCCCCAATTCTAAATGTACTCAGTAGGTCGCAGTGGATTGGGGGAGGCCAAGAAGGGCACGAAAGAATTTATTCTCTTCTATTTGGATGGATTCAAGGTTAATATACCCCCAAATAGCGGCCCCATACCTAGCTACTGAAATAGTTTTAGCTTGGTAAATTTTCAAAATAGCCTCACAGGGTTTCCCTCCCAACCTTTTTGCGAAGCTCAAAATTGCAGCCGAAGAACTACGCACAGCTTTCACCTTTGTAGTTACTTGGGGTAACCAGTTGCCTTTATCGTCAAAAACGATGCCCAAGTAGGTGAAATCTTTTACTCTAGAAATAGCCGCTCCATTACAGTAAAACGTTTTAAGTTGGTTTTTTCCCTTCCCCAATGCCATTATATGGGATTTGCCGTTATTAACCACCAGGTCCAAGGATGACATAAAATTACCAAAAGAATTCAATAGTCTTTGGAGACCAATTGGAGTCCGCGTCAAAAGAGCGGTATCATCCGCATAAAGAAGCACAGGAACGGGAATACCATCAATCCTAGGGATATCAAGGGAGGCAGCTAGCAGACTATCTTCCAGGGAATTTATATACAAAGTAAATAGCAAAGGGGAAAGAATACACCCCTGGCGTACCCCTCTACCAGATTTAAAGCTTGCAGTGCATTTCCCCTCCTTAGTCATCCTAATTGAGGCCTTCAGGTCTTTGTGTAATTCTGCCATAAAATACACAAGGGGCTTATCCAAGCCTAACTCTAGAAGTATCGACCAAAGCTTAGACCTGTTAACCAGGTCGAAAGCCGTAGACAGGTCCATAAAACCTGCAAAAATCGACCCCTCAGAAGCTTTGGTGTACTTTGCGATAATTAAATATAAATTCAGGCATTGGTCCTCTGTACCCCTCCCTGATCTAAACCCATACTGGGCGTTAGAGATAACCCCTTTGTCAGTTGCCCAGTTATTTATCCTGGCCAGGATAACTTTTCCCAGAATTTTAAACGAGGAATCTAACAGGGATATAGGTCGATAGCATCTAGGATCACCCCTTTGACCCTTCTTGAACACAGGGATTATAATAGACTGGGCCCATGATTTCGGGGGGGGCTACTAAAGATGCAGAGTTAAAAACATTTAACAAAACTTTGGCCCAGTACTTGGGGTTAGCCTTGTACATGTCCGTAGGCACCCCATCCGGGCCTGGTGCCTTGCGACCGGCCGAGCCCTCAATTGCTTTCTCCACCTCTTCAATGGTAAAAATGATAGGAGGGAGGGGAGAACTAGCAATTGGGATCTTAAATGCTTCCTGCTCAAGATTACTCCCATAAATATTTTCAAAGTGGGCAAGCCAGTCTTCCTCGGGGATATTCAATTCCAACGCCATGTTCTGGGAACCAGATAAAAAAGGGGAATTAATAATTTCCCAGAATTTGGAACTATTTTTCAGGATAGCGTTATCCATTAGGGCTACCCAAGCTTCTTCTTTTATTTCCCTCTTCCGTGTCATTATTACTTGAGAGTATGCTTTCCTTAACTGTGTGACCAATCCTTTGTTCCTCGGTTTTTCATTAAGGGCTTTTTTAAGTTGGTTTAAAGCTGAGGTACAGCTATGATTGAACCAGCCTTGGTCAGTTTTGGGTTTAACAGGGCCTCCTTTGGTGGTAAGTTCCGTAGCTACTTGAGAACAAATGGTTTCAAAGGCCATTATTATGTCTTTGTCATAAGAGGATGGGTCGATACATGTATTTAATTCGAAACCAACCTTTGAAGTAATTGAATCTTCAGGAATAACCTTGGACCATTGTAATCTCCTCCCTTGATCTTTAGCATTCACCGAAACCACCACAGGAGTCAAATTACGTTTATCTATAATTGGAAAAACGTTGGCCAAGATCAATATCACCGGGTTGTGATCACTAAAACAGGAGCGCTGGGCGTTATAAGAGCACATAATTTAAAAGCCCTGCTGATAAAAATATATAATCGATTATGGTTTCCCTATCCCTAGCAACATAGGTAGGGACACGAGAATGCTTATCCCGAAATCCTACCTCATAGAGATCGGTATTTGCCAAAAGGGACTCCATGGCAACCCCTTTTGAACTATGTTCAAAATGTTGGGGGTTTGAAAATTCAGGGCCATCCTTATCTCTGTAGTGGCAATTAACATTGCATAAATGAACATTAAAATCACCCATCAAAATATAATGGCAAAAAGTGGTATGATTGTCCTTATAGGATTTTAAAAATTCGGTCAACCAGAGAATATGCTCATTAGGGGACTCTTCTTGCTGGGAATTATAACAGTTAATTAACAAGAACTTAACATCATTTGCCAAACTAACTTCCAGAATAAGACAATTATAGGAAGTACTTACAACCTTCTTGACACAGCCCAAAATATTTACAGTAACGAGGAACATGAGGCCTCCCCTATCTCTTCCCGCATTAGAACTCCGGGCCGGTACAAAATAAGAGGTATAACCATCCATCCAGAAGTCACAGTCCTTATCCCAAGTCTCTTGTAGGGCAATGATGTCATATAGTTGTAAAGTGTCCAACCAACCACGGTCACTCTTCTTTGACCGTAGACCCGCAATATTCCAACTCATAAATTTTATGGTTTCACCGGAATCAGATACAATATTAACAGAGTTTGATTGTGAGGTTCCATGGTGCATTATGGTTTCAGCGTTTACTCTGGGGACAAGATTTACCACACTAGCGATCCCCTGAATTACAGAATCCTCCTGTCAATCACAGGCGTCTAGGCCTGAGAGTACCTCAAATCTATTGCGGGTGGTAATGTTATGGTCTTCCCTACAAAAAGTTGCCATATTGTCCCACTGGGGTTCTATAAACCTCTGGGAGACCCTAGCTAAAACGGGTTTTAACACCGCTCTGTTCGGGAAACTCCCATAACATTTATAGAAATAACCCAACGGGCGCGCACACACACTAGTATTTTCGGTCGTCAAGGAAGCTGCACGTATCAGGACTGTATTAACATGTTGTGGGGATCTAAAATTAACTATAACACAGTCCCCACTGCAGCCTTTCTGGGACGGACCAACCCACTTAGTCCTTCTAGTGGAAATAATTTGATCAGCAAGATGTACTGGGAAGTCACATCTTCTATTGAGCCAAGCTACAGTTTTATTTTTTAGCGACTCATGAGTTTCCTCACTAGAATGGGCGTGCAGGTTTCCTAAGACAGGCACATTTGTCAGGACGACCACATAAGGAGCACACTCGGGGGGAAGATTAGTAAAACCAGAGGAAGTTCCATATCTAGAAGTAAAAGTACCATCTTGTCCCACAGAGGGTAGCTTAACTGGAATAGTAGGAGGTGGAGGGTCAGAACAGGCAGGATCTAGAGGTGCGGGTGCCTGGGAAGGTAGTAGCGGAGATTTTATTACGTTATCATCAGTGACCCCAACACAGCCAATATCTGGTGACTTAGATTCCCCACTACATGGCAGAAGTTTCGCTACCAGCTCACCAAGCCTCTATACTTCCTTGTTGGTATTTTTTAATTGGAGCAGTAAGGATTGCGTGTGCTCGGCTAACAGAGTCTCAAATTTAGCCTCAAGAGTAGCTATTAGTGATGCAAATTGAACTGGATCTAGAATGTTACCACCCAATCTACTTATTTCCTGTAGACCAGACCCAGAAGCAGTACTATTTTGAACTTTGTGTAAAGCTTCTGCTCTTTTTTTAGTAGGCCTCCCCCCCCTTTTATTTAATAGTTTCCTACAAGCTCTTACAGGTCTTGGGCTAGGAAGGACCTCCTCAGTTGCATCGGTGGCCAAATCCTGAGGATCGGAACATTCCACCAAGTTCTCAAAAAGAACCTGGCCTTCTATCGTTGCAACTGGACTAACACATACACTGGTAATATCGTCAAAAGGGTTAACAACCACAGGTATGCTTGTGGTATCAGGCAGAACAGAGGGGCCCCCCTTCCCAAGTGAAAGTCTGCGATCATTATTAATTTTATTGACCATTTTCACTAAGTAATTATCCATAGGGCCGGCCACAACTGTACCGAAATCCGATTTGTTGCTCGACATAGTCAGAACACAATTATAACGAAAATGTCAACCCCAAAAGCAGAGAGGTATATACTGCACCCAATCAAAGTTCTTGTCACAACTATAAGTCACGCAAGTCCACAACAATCCGGTTCCTCAGAGTGAAGGATTGACAGCAAACTCACGTGTCTAGAGCTCAGGGATGAAGTCACAAGGGTCGTGGCCCAGCCCTGCCACGGTCTGCCCCGGACGGCCACAGACGGCCCGCCCTCTGCCCGGGCTCAGCCCGGCGCTGTCCGCGCGCGTCCCGCAACGCGGGAGAAGCCTCGCGTCTTTTCAGCGCCTCCGGGCGCGCTGTGGGCGGAAGTGCCCCTCGCAGGATTGTGGGAAGTGTAGTTCAGGCAGCGGTGGACCCCGCGGTGCTCGCCCACACCGAGCGCTGCGACGCAGGTCCTCTGGAACACCTCGCAGCCTCTCGCAGCCTCTCGCCTTCCAATGTCAATTTGTGCAGCAGCCCCCGCTCCACAGGGGAAGCCTCGCGTCTTTTCAGCGCCTCCGGGCGCGCTGTGGGCGGAAGTGCCCCTCGCAGGATTGTGGGAAGTGTAGTTCAGGCAGCGGTGGACCCCGCGATGCTCGCCCACACCGAGCGCTGCGACGCAGGTCCTCTGGAACACCTCGCAGCCTCTCGCAGCCTCTCGCCTTCCAATGTCAATTGACACAGTAGCACATCCCTCTACTCTGCCCTTCTAACATGCATCCATTAACTGTTTCCTCTAGGACTGCTCCAAAGAGTCTTACAATCAACTAAATGCTCATACATTCACGCACTTTCACACCAGAAAATGTAGAACATGCACACAGAATCCTGCCTTTCCCGAGAACAGCGAACAGTCTGTCCCACTACAGAATTATAACACATGTTAACCAAGCAGCGCTTACCTCTGCCCAGTCCTTCAGACAAGCTCAGAGAATACCTATTACTCCTCCCGCGATAAGCTTTAACGGCGAACCTTACGGATCCCTGGGACTTAAGACCAGAGTTTCACAGATAACCTTCGCTACCATACACACTCCTTTTATACTGAAAATATGTCCCTAATAGTAACACACGACGATGTCACTGATTCCGAACCCAGACAATGTGACGTGCAACTTCAATTGTCACACGTTTTTCCCCGCATACGTACAGGGCCAACAATCCCGTTTTTCCCGAGAGCAGCACTCACTTCCCTCTGCCCTACTATGGAACCGTCACCAGCTCCCCACGTTCCAGAAGCCGTACACACTACATAGAACTCAATACAACGACCTCAACATATAGTATTAGTACATATACCAACATCAACCAATAAATCAATGAATCAAAAGCCTATGTACAAGCAATCTATCAGATCAAGACAATAATCTAAAACCATCATACTGCTACCAGGAAACTGCTGCAGATCGGCACATATAAAATCTCCCTACTTCCACGGACAGAGTAAATCAACAGTCGCACGCACATACATTCATCATACGCTAGGGCCCATCACACTAAAATTCACACTATTACTCTATCCACACTGAATATAGGAGAGAAACCTAAACCAATCTGCATCTGAACGAGGTCAATGCGACCGTAAAGAAATTGTCCTGAGTCATGATTTTAAACATAGGAAATACATTTGAAACTCAATAAATGACAAAGAAATAACCACCCGACACTGGAATTCAAACAAATGCTTATTTATCTAAATTAGTTCAAATGAAAGTCAATCAATAGCAAAATCTTTATTCTCATAGTTACCTATTCTAGCTAAATGGGTCAGGACAGGTCTCTCGGTAAAGTCTCTCGAGCTGCCGTCCTCAGCATAGTTTCAGGAAGAAGTGGCATCAAAAAATCCAAAATGCAATGACCGCAAAGAACACGGACCCTCTCTAGTCTAGTACATTTATACCAAAACTATCGGAATAAAAGTTACAAGCAAATTCTGAATATCCGTTGCGCCGCTGAGCAGAGCAAGCAGGAAAGGATGTCACTTGGTAACATTTAGAAAACCTCCGCTCAGAAAAAATCACAAAAATAAAAACACGGAAGAAGGAAACTCGAGTTTACAAGCGATACATTTGTAAATGCTCTTCCTTGGTACCATAGCAGAGCTACCGCAGATTTATCATTGTTCATTGTGGCTTTATTCTTCTCCAAGGACAATTGGAATCATGCCCAGAGCTGCTGTCCTCACGGAAACTTTTAATTCAGGCAGAGGCTGTGGTCAGGTGTCTTTCAACCATGTTCAGCAAGGCCTCTCGTCAAAATTCAATCACTCGAGCGCAGGCTGTAAATAGCAGCCATCTTTGTTTAGGCCAAAACGAACCATCTTAATTAAAAGAAACACAAAACAACGTTACCACATCATAATGATTGTACAGTGTTAATCCCCACTAATACCCTTATGTGTATGTAATTACCTAGCCGTCTGCAACACAAAAAAGCATTAGCACACGTTATTTTAAAAGCGCAAACTCGAAACAGATAGCACTTCTGCGAAACTTATTTAATTAAACTGCGCATATTAATAAGCAACATATATGCATTCCCACGTGTAGTTTCTCTCATTAGTAATGTTGATTAATTTAGACTTTTAACAAAACAAACTACTTATTAGTGATTACAAATTAGTAATTTTAATCATAACATATAGACAAAGCTGGAGCTTAAAACTCGATAAATTTTCAACAGAAAACTCTGCTCCAGCAGTTCCAGGCCTCTTCTTGTAGTGCTCTTTTCCTCTTAACGAGGGATGTTTTATAATTGTCACGACAGTTTTTAATGCTAGTGGGGTTTCGTGGTTTAGTACTCAAAGCTTGTTTTAAGTCATGCAAGGCATGAGTACAACTTTTGTCGAACCATCCCGTATTAATTTCTTTTTTCCCCTTGTATGTTTTAGTGAGTAGACTATCTATTGTTTCATTAATTGTAAGTAAATTATTAAGTATATTATGCAAATTCACCTCCTCGCCAAGACAATAATCTATCTCCTTGTTACATTTTCTTAACACCTCCTGCAATAATTTATGTGGAACAATCCTCGACCACCTAATCCTCATTCCATTTGGTCTTACGGCTTCAACATGATTAATATGGTTGTTAACGTCCATTTGTTTATTACCCCAACAATGCAATGATATGGAAATACTATTATGATCACTTAGTGTTTGCTCATTAACCCATAGATTGGAATAAGCAGTGTTATTAGAAAGTAAAATGTGATCAATATAAGAATTAGCACCTCTTCCTGTAAAAGTTGGGCAGTAAGTGTTTTCCCTATTTTTCATACAACTTAACATGTCCAAGTCAAACTTGGCTAACATCTTGTTTAAAGCCATACCATATGTACAGTGTGGAAAGTGTAAATAGTCTACTTCCTCCGTGTTTCCGCACTCCCTTCTTAACCCACACAAGTTGCTCATGGCATAAAGACATGGGCTTATGTTAAAGTCGCCCAACCAAAGGATAATCGACTGGCAGCCTGATAGTACCTGAGTCCTCTCAATTTCTTTTTCCAACTGAATCAAAATTTTACCTCTATCAGCAGTAAAAATGTTGTTATAAAAATTAATCAATACTAAATCTTTGCCTTTATCAAACTCTAAACGTAATACCTGAGAGTAGACATCCACTGAAACGCAACTCTTAATTTTACAGTAGTTGAGTTTGGTGGATAGCAGAAGCAAAAGACCTCCCTTAGCCCTTCCAGCAATTGAGCTGACTGCATTCAAACAGTATGAGGAATATCCCTCAACAAAAATAGGCTCCTCACACCAAGTTTCCTGAAGGCATATTATATCGTAGCCTATATTAATGAAGTCCTTCCAAAAAGGGGAGTCCAGTTTGCTGTTTAAGCCTGCAATATTCCATGTGACGACACTGTAACCTGAATTAAAGTCACAGTTAGCAACTGTACAGCCATTTGACACATCTTCAGAAGATTCTGAGTTTAAAAGAGTATCTGCCGTAGATAGCTTTGCTATGGTCCAGGTAGGATTGGATCCCTCAGTTGCACTATCGACTTCTGCTGTATTAAGTTCGGATATAAGGGGTACTTGAGCAGCTACTATATTAGGTAGATAACAGGTATCCTGATTACCGTGGGTCATTTCTCCCTTCCGTTCATTAGATTCGACACTTAATATAGGCCTTATGGGATAATTGACCTGTACTGGGTTTTTTGACAAAATATGTCAATCAATGTCCTCCAGGGATTCAAAGATCTTAAATCTGTTATATGTTGGGATACAAAAATTATGACGGGGTCTCAGGGTTTTTACAAAACCGGTGTTACTTGGGTAGCTGGGTTCCAGTAAATGCCTATAAAAGTAGCCTAATGGTAATAAGGTAGTGTTAAATTCCCAGGCTGATGGTAATGGCGCATTTATAAGCGTGTTTTTGGCCCACAGACAAGTGTTGAAATTTATTATGACACAGCCCCCCTCAAAGTTTTTTCTAAGGGGACCTACCCATCCTACTCTCTGCGCTAATATAATCTGGCTGGCCACTTCCATGGGGAAGTTACAATTATTAGACAGCCAATGAAGGATTTTATTCTTCAGTTGATCGTGGTTCTCTACTTGCCCATTTTTTAATTTAGGGATATTAACCAGCTGCTACATACACGCTACATTCCGGTGGTAGGTTAATACAAGGAGGGGTCTTACTGATGTTTAATGGAATCGTATGTACTTCCATATCCTTACGTGTTTGTTCTATTGGTAAGATTTTTATATTGGATTGCCCTCCCTGTTTCTCACTTGCTATTGTATGCCCTTCTGTAGGTAACTGCGAACTTATGACTGGATCGCCCCGAAGCTGACTAGTGGGGAGCTTACTTTTGGGCACATTGGTTATACCAGCATTCCTAACAGCAGTACCCTCTGATATAATTAGTCCTTCTACGCCTGTTGTCTGTAAATCTCGCATCCCAATTTTATCAATGGATCCTTTCAATTTGTGGACCTCCCTGGCCAAATTATCCACTTTATCATGCAGTGGCCTAATGAGCTCGACTAATTTATCAAAAATTGCTTCCATGCTAGGGGTTTCCAGCGTATTTTGTTTAGCCCTTGTACGTGTGGTAACCTTGTTCTCTATTAGAGGTAATTTTTTTCCCTTTTTCTTTGGCATGGTACTCTGCCCTATAATTTTTTTCCGCGCCCCTTTTTGGTTTACCAGTGGAGATATTAATGGGGCAGGGCTATCATCTATGGCAGATAATCTGGGAGTATTCGAGAGTATCGACTAAGTACTAACATTTACATCCTCTCTTTCTAAAGTAATCGAGGCTATAGGTGTTTCGGCGTTGTGGGTGATAGTATCACTAAGGTTACCTAGGTTAATTGGTAGTAGTGCGCTTGAACTCATAGATAGTCTTTTTTCTGTCCGATCTATTTCTTGAGTAAGAGCACTAACTGCTTTTACTAGGTAGGTGTCGATGGTATTACATGCTGAATCAGCTGAAACTTTGGCTCCCCGCCTAACCATGACCAGAGAAGGTATAGGGGAACTCCTTTAAAAAACAAAAAAAAAAAAAAGTGTCACGAATAACACGATGCACTAAATATAACTTGCAACTGAGATTAACTCAATACTTTACATGTCCAGTAGACACAGACTACCAGTCCAAGAGGGTTGGCCCGGCCCGACCTCCTTCGTCCTCTGACGGCCTCAGACGGCCCGCCCTTTGCCCGGGCTTAGCCCGGCGCCACCCGCGCGCGGTCCCGCGACGCGGGGATGATGTTGGTTTTAAAGCGCCTTCGGGCGCGAAAGACAGCCTGTCCGCTTCCGGTGGCCTGGAGCGAAGCGAAGGAGCCTGGACGATGTGGTCCCCAGATCCCTCCACACAGCGGTCGCGGTAAGTACCAGCGACGGCGGGAGGGTAAATTAGGCGCCAGCAGCTATCTAAACATGAGCAGCAACCCCAGGTGTGCAGGGGAACACAAACAAACACTGCAATGTCCTTGCAAGCAGCCCCCGCTCTGCCGTAGTTGATGTTGGTTTTAAAGCGCCTTCGGGCGCGAAAGACAGCCTGTCCGCTTCCGGTGGCCTGGAGCAAAGCGAAGGAGCCTGGACGATGTGGTCCCCAGATCCCTCCACACAGCGGTCGCGGTAAGTACCAGCGATGGCGGGAGGGTAAATTAGGCGCCAGCAGCTATCTAAACATGAGCAGCAACCCCAGGTGTGCAGGGGAACACAAACAAACACTGCAAGGTCCTTGCAAGCAGCCCCAGCTCTGCCGTAGTTGATGTTGGTTTTAAAGCGCCTTCGGGCGCGAAAGACAGCCTGTCCGCTTCCGGTGGCCTGGAGCGAAGCGAAGGAGCCTGGACGATGTGGTCCCCAGATCCCTCCACACAGCGGTCGCGGTAAGTACCAGCGACGGCGGGAGGGTAAATTAGGCGCCAGCAGCTATCTAAACATGAGCAGCAACCCCAGGTGTGCAGGGGAACACAAACAAACACTGCAATGTCCTTGCAAGCAGCCCCCGCTCTGCCGTAGTTGATGTTGGTTTTAAAGCGCCTTCGGGCGCGAAAGACAGCCTGTCTGCTTCCGGTGGCCTGGAGCGAAGCGAAGGAGCCTGGACGATGTGGTCCCCAGATCCCTCCACACAGCGGTCGCGGTAAGTACCAGCGACGGCGGGAGGGTAAATTAGGCGCCAGCAGCTATCTAAACATGAGCAGCAACCCCAGGTGTGCAGGGGAACACAAACAAACACTGCAATGTCCTTGCAAGCAGCCCCCGCTCTGCCGTAGTTGATGTTGGTTTTAAAGCGCCTTCGGGCGCGAAAGACAGCCTGTCCGCTTCCGGTGGCCTGGAGCGAAGCGAAGGAGCCTGGACGATGTGGTCCCCAGATCCCTCCACACAGCGGTCGCGGTAAGTACCAGCGACGGCGGGAGGGTAAATTAGGCGCCAGCAGCTATCTAAACATGAGCAGCAACCCCAGGTGTGCAGGGGAACACAAACAAACACTGCAATGTCCTTGCAAGCAGCCCCCGCTCTGCCGTAGTTGATGTTGGTTTTAAAGCGCCTTCGGGCGCGAAAGACAGCCTGTCCGCTTCCGGTGGCCTGGAGCGAAGCGAAGGAGCCTGGACGATGTGGTCCCCAGATCCCTCCACACAGCGGTCGCGGTAAGTACCAGCGACGGCGGGAGGGTAAATTAGGCGCCAGCAGCTATCTAAACATGAGCAGCAACCCCAGGTGTGCAGGGGAACACAAACAAACACTGCAATGTCCTTGCAAGCAGCCCCCGCTCTGCCGTAGTTGATGTTGGTTTTAAAGCGCCTTCGGGCGCGAAAGACAGCCTGTCCGCTTCCGGTGGCCTAGAGCGAAGCGAAGGAGCCTGGACGATGTGGTCCCCAGATCCCTCCACACAGCGGTCGCGGTCGCGGTAAGTACCAGCGACGGCGGGAGGGTAAATTAGGCGCCAGCAGCTATCTAAACATGAGCAGCAACCCCAGGTGTGCAGGGGAACACAAACAAACACTGCAATGTCCTTGGAAGCAGCCCCCGCTCTGCCGTAGTTGATGTTGGTTTTAAAGCGCCTTCGGGCGCGAAAGACAGCCTGTCCGCTTCCGGTGGCCTGGAGCGAAGCGAAGGAGCCTGGACGATGTGGTCCCCAGATCCCTCCACACAGCGGTCGCGGTAAGTACCAGCGACGGCGGGAGGGTAAATTAGGCGCCAGCAGCTATCTAAACATGAACAGCAACCCCAGGTGTGCAGGGGAACACAAACAAACACTGCAATGTCCTTGCAAGCAGCCTTACATTCATTGCTGTGTAATGAGCTGGCGTATCTTCTTGTGGCACCTTTTCGCCTACTATAGGACGTACATCCACATCTCCTCATAACATATTCCTTATTGCTCTAAAGCATCTTATTGTGAAACCTTTCTCTAAACAATTACAAATCAATTTCAAACCCAATAATTTAAAGTTCTGTAACAATACAACCACCAATAGCAGTGTGGCACCAATTGACAAGTATAACCAAACCCAGCACTGCATTACACCTACCGGCCTATCCATGCCCGTCACACTCTGACGTCACTCTCACTCCTCGCAGCAGTTCACCCTCCTTCATAACTCTTCACAATCTCTCTCATTCACACTAATCCTACAACAAAAACAAAAAAGAACAATTGTCTGCTCCTCTAAAAGAATTGACAGAATTCAATTACCCGAAGAACACACACATTCACAAATGAAACCTCTACTAGCATGGCAT
This sequence comes from Triturus cristatus, assembly GCF_964204655.1. Classification (NCBI taxonomy): domain Eukaryota; kingdom Metazoa; phylum Chordata; class Amphibia; order Caudata; family Salamandridae; genus Triturus; species Triturus cristatus. The sequence continues at coordinate 1,074,138,916 of NC_140591.1, read as the reverse complement.
CATTTTGATCAGTACAGTTTCCTTGCTGCACAAAAAGGTCCACCACATTAACCATAACTCTATTTTACACACAAAAGTTCCCCATCCCAATTGGGCCGTCGACGACATCTCACGACAAATCCCACAAAAACCTTAGCAGACAAATACAGCATGGTGTCTTCTGCACCTTTATTATATATCCCGGTGTTAGACCTGTCAGCCCTTTGGGTGGTCCCTCCTCATCATTATTTATTTTGTCCCACTTTTGCCTCAAACCCTGTTTGAATTTTTCCTTTTTGGGAACCACCAGACTTTTTCGTGTTGCTGCAGATTCAGGGAGCCATTTTACCTACCCCTGAAACTTCTGTCTGAGGGCCTGGAGCACAAAATGGTGGCCACCTGTGACATCACCAGCATCCACTGGAACCTGCTAGCACCTTCCAGAACATTCCAGAACCCTGTGACAGTTGGAGGCGGTTTAGAATGTTGGGAAGCTAAGAGAGAGAGTTGGCAGTTGGAGCTGGCAGTTGGCACCTGACTGGTGAAGAGTGAGCAGCAAAAACGTGAAGGAGGAAGGAGTGAAGCAGCAGGGGTGGAAACTTGTGCCTGGAGTGGGGTCCATAAACCCACCCTTGATACTAGTCCCTACTGACGGAGCCCAGCCTAGAGCCCTGTGTGGGAAGAAGTCAGAAAAACCATCCTGAGGACCTGGACAGCAGGAACAGGCCTTAGAAACAAGAGAACAGCAAGATCCTGACCTGGAAACTGGTTTCCCTGAAGTCCGACGTCGAGTAGCCTAAGACCTGGAGCCCGAGGTGGAGAAGCGGCGCTGACTGGAAAAGCAGACGTCGTACCCGGAGCCGCCAGAGGTCGAGAGAGGGCGCCGTCAGAGGTTGTGAGGAGTACCAGAGGTCGAGGAGGAAGTCACCCGAGGTCGAGTGAGCGGCGTCATCGGAGGAGTAGAGTCCGCCCTCCGGAGTCGTCGGAGACCGAGGTGAAGGGTAACGGAGGTCGGGAGTGAGGATCGCACTCCGGAGTCGCCGGAACCTGTGAGGATCGTGCCGGAGGTCGGGAGTGGAGGTCGCACTCCGGAGTCGCCGGAAACCTGTGAGGAGCACCGGAGGTCGGGAGTGAGGATCGCACTCCGGAGCCGCCGGAAGTCGACATCGAGGCAAGGCCGGCCGACGTCATCGAATCCGAGGTCGCCATCGGACCGGAGCCGCCCGAAGTCGACATCGAGTAAGACTGCCCGACGCCAACGAATCGGAGGTCGAGATCGAACCGAGGCCGCTGACATCGAGGCCGGATCCGCCTGCCGGCGTCGTCAAAGAACTGACATTGTGCCGAGGCCGCCGACATCGAACCGGAACCGCCTCACGGCATCGATACGACTCCAGCGGCGTCGGAGCATCAGAAAAAGGGCAGTAAGTGGAGTAGAGGGCGCCTAAGTCCCTGTGGAGACCTGAGAGACTGCTCTAAGGGGCTAGGGAGGTGCTGGAACCAACCTGACTGTGCCAGGGGTGAACTGGGACTAATCTAGAGAAGTTGTGTGGAGAGAGAGAGCCAGGTCTCTGGTATTTCCCCCCTTTATCTACCTCAGTTTAGGCCTCAGCCTTGACCAAGCCAGGGAGTAGACACCCCCAAGCCTTCCACACCCCCACAAGCTGTGCCTGGGCCAAATCAGCCCTTAGGAATTCAAAAGTGATCTGATTCCATGAGTGTCACTGTCAGCTTTTAAGTATTTATTAGGGGCACTGTATTTATTGTATTTAACCTATTTATTGTTCCACTGTATTTATTGGTCCACAGTATTTATTGATGCACAATATTTATTGGTTACAGTATTTATTGCCTCAGAATATTTAATTGCCTGTCTGTATTGCACTTTTATTTATGCCTTCAGTATTTATGATCACCCCTATTTATTGAATCATTAAGCCAGTATTTATTTGTCCTGCACTTTCTAAGAAGTTTGTATATTGTGATTGTTATTTATTTCCTCCAATCAGCAACTAAGAGAAAAAGCAGATAAAGAAAGTTATTTTCATAATTTTTACGGTGTAGAGTCGTTTTTGGAACGGATGCACGCATGGTTATTGTTTGGGTATGTTGTATGCTTAGCACGGAGCCTGATTCCTGACCACTCGAGCCAAGCTACCACAGTGTGTTCGGAAGACCACCACCACCCTTTCTAGTGTGGGAGTGGGGTTTCCAACATAAATTGGTGTTCAGTGGTGGGATAGAGCTGTGCCTACGCATACTCAACAATAACTGTGGGTAGTCCATAGGCCTACACCGGGAGTTTTCTCAAGAGCGGCCTTCCTAATTGTGGGTTTTTGTTTTTTCAAAATTTACTCTGGTGGTGGGAGGAGGTATTATTAAAGGTACCCCCCTGCATAGTTACTGCACAAAAACCTGTCCTCTAACCTGAGTGGGCAAGATGGAGTTTGTACTAGAAAATCTAGAAACGTACACTGTGGCCCAACTCAGGGAGTTGAAGTACTGGGTAATTTAGACCCAGCGGTGCAGGGGCACACACCCTATGACTTCTGGGTTCACCCTGTTCCGGACCTACAGAAACACAGAGTCTTCTGGGTGAAGTCAAAGAATCGTTTATTGGCTGCAGACCAATGACAGGTATCCTAGAAGTACAACAGCGTGTATGTTCTCAGGAGACTGCTGCAAATCATAGGAACGGACTTCATCTTAAATACGCTTTTTCCTGCCTCAAGCATACATTCCTAGGTTTTATGATGCGGCAATATGCAAGTGTACATTACAAAGAAAAGGCAGAGTCATGATGACCATCCCACATTCTAGTTCGGCCAGCCCACAATGATTTACACAGTAAGGTTCAGATCCCACGTTTGATGTAAATAGACCCCCCAATAAACATGAGCATCTCCTGTTTTGGGAAACAAGTCATAAAGCAGGAACAAGCAGGTGTGGAAGAGATTAGCCAGGGGATTGTATAGAATGAAAGGGTTTTATGACGGGTCAAGCCCTGATGCTAATCACAGGTGGAAGGAGGAAGGGGAGCTCGTGAGACCGGTTTGACCCGTGGCAGCAGAGCCAGCTGCCCAGGTCACAGAGAAGTCAGAGGGAAAGCCCATGTACTGTGAGGCCCGTATTTACTCCATTATAGCCTATGTGAGGGCAATGACAAGATGGCCACTGCTTCCAAAATGGAACCCGCGTAGTAAAGCAGAATAACGTGTACACAGTGCATTCATAGCTAGAACGATATATAAAGCACTCGTACATGCCGCATTTACCATTTGCGGTTCGCTAATACCAACATAGACAGGGGTAGGGCCCTGTCCCCTACGCGGTCCCGAATATTTAAAGTACGACAGACCCTCCTTTTGCCCTTACATAGGCAATCACTATACTCATCTTAATCCGAGTCTAGGTCAATGTTCACAAAGTCATGGAGATGTTGCTGTAGCATCATCCTATTACTTAGCTCGTCCCTCGATACAGGTTTCCTTACACATAAGGTAGTACAGAGACCACATATCGCGGGAGCACACTGTATACACAGGCAGAGCAGGAAAAGAATGGCTAAGATCATTCCAATGACCATCAGAACTTTCCATCCCCAGGCAGATATCAATTCCCAGAACCACCCCACCAGTGACCAATCTCCCTTATCCACGTGTATGGCTTCAGATATTTTATGGAGTTTGGAGATGGCTTGATACACTGTTGGAGCATTATCTGGTATGAAAATGCAGCAACTGGATTGGATGACCTTGCATACCCCACCGCGGTCTGCAAGAATAACATCTAGGACCATGCGGTTCTGCAGAGTCATGAGGCGATCCGCTTGGAGCTCAGCTGTCAGATTACTAAGGGCACCAGCCGTTACATTGACAGTGGATTCAACCACACGTGTCAGCTGTCTCAGGTTCCTACTATTGACCATAGGTCCCCAAAACGGCAGGAAACCCAAGAAGAAGTCTCCTGCTTCCTGACCGGCAGTGTCTTCCCTACTAATCACACCTCTCACAACTCTGGTCTTGTGATAGTCAGAGGCAGCAGTAAATGTCGGCGGTAGCAAGTTCGCAATATAACATGTGCCCGAGAAATCAGGGGGCAGCCATGTATATGCTCGGTCATGACAGATGAAATATGTGCCCTTAGCAGCCAAAAACGCAGGGGAAAACTGTGACGGGAAAGTGTACGTTTCAGTACAGTCACTTCTTCCCAGTTGAGCTCTAGGATTCTGACCATTATCCTGTAAGCAGAACCGACCCATGTGGGGTACGACCCAAATTGGAGATGAGATTTTTCGCTGTCTTTCACCCAGACTAATACTATACCCCGTCGCGTTCCATCCTACATAAGGTCTCAACTCTTCTTTGGGAATAGATGAGTATGCATTGATATCCCTACTCATATCGGCAACTCCTTTCATTAAAGCCTTATTATTGGTGATAGGTCTGATGGAACGCGGTTGGCGAGGGGAGTATGTATCTAGTGCATAGAGAAACATGGTTTGGAATGCCCATGACGATCCATTGTAACTATACGGCAGCACCAGGTAGGGAATACCTTTGTTAATGGTATGTGGCATTAACCCACACACCCAGCAATTGGTCGTATTCATTACTAGTTGGTGCTGGTGCAAGAGCTGGATAAACGAGTTATTTACGAACTCTGATCGTCTGGTCTGTTCGTGCTCAGGCAAAGGGTGAAAAGAGTGAGAGGAGGCAGTAGAAAGAGATATAGGCTGTTCAGTGGGTGCAATGGGCTTTTGAGCGGAGAAAAACACAAATCCTACTATAAACATTATGATACTACACGATGTAAAAAGGCACAAAAAGACAAAACATTTACTTTTCATAATTTTACACATCCTTGCGTTAAAGTTCATTTCCTCAATTGGTCTCTCCATCTTAAAAAACTCCATCCTCTACTCGGGCCGCTCGCGGTGGATGAGTTTCTTCTGCTAAGGGGTACGCCTGCCAGTCCAGGGAAACGCCCTAGACCAACCAGAACCGTTGACCTAGCGTCTTCGGCCTGTACCCCAGAGTCTTGGCACCGCGACCCTGCGGCAGAACCCGGATGGTGGTTCGAAAAACAAAAATCAAGAAAGTCCTTCAGATGGGAGAGCAAAAAATGTCAAAAGGGAAAATAGTGAGGAAATCTTTATTTGTCCATGGGCCTAGGTCTCAAATTATAGCGGAGACGGCCAGGTGCTGTTTGGTCTTGAAACAAGAGTTCAGGCTCAGTGGTGTCCAGTCGACTTGATGGTGGCACAGCTTCCTGCAGAATATTGTCACTCTCTTGGTCTGAAACTGTGCCTCTTAAGCGTGCGTCACTGAATGGTACAGAACGAGGTACAGTGTCTGTCTCTGAGTCGGCGATACCCTCCTTGACCCACTGGTCATATGGCAGAGGCAAGGGGACTACCTTGCAGTGAGTACCATGAATCCAGTGCTTCTTCCCTTTCACTCGCACTGCTGATCTTGTTGAAAGAAGAACAAGATGAGGGACAAGCCAGCGGGGCTCGTCGTTGCTCTTGCGCTGGAAATTTCGGACCAGGACCCACGTACCAGGGTTGATAGGGTGTCCAGGAGGTTCAGAGGCTTGGGGAAGGGTATCATGTACCTGTTGGTGCAAAACACGCAGTTTAACAGTCAAATCATACAGGTAATCGAGCAGTACTGGATGCTCTATTTCGCTAAATTTCGCCGGTCTTGGCACGCCCCATACATTAGCCGGGCGGCCAAAGACGACCTCATAAGGACTAAGTCCCACTCGTGAGTGTATGGTCATTCTGGTGGACAGGAGTGCTAGGGGCAGAGCGTCAGGCCATTTAAGACCGGTGCTCGCCTGGATTTTGGCCAGCTTGAGCTTTAAGGCTCCATTGTAGCGTTCTACTAATCCAGCTGATTGGGGGTGATTTGCAGCATGGAACTTCTGCTTTATCCCTAGCCCTTCACATACATTTTTCATCACTTTACCCACAAACTCACTTCCGTTATCACACCACACCATTCTTGGCATCCCAAACCTAGGGAAGAATTCCTTCACAAGGGCTTTGGCTGTGGATAGGGCAGTGTTATCTTTCAGAGGATAAGCCTCTATCCATTTTGAGAAAGCACAAACAACCACCAGTACATATTTCAGGTTGTTGCACCTTTCCATGTGAATAAAGTCCAGCTGCAAAACTTCAAATGGACATGATGGGGGTGCAAAGTGACCAGCCGGAGTTGGGGTTCCCCTACCAGGGTTGTACTTCAAGCATACCATGCAATTCTTGACCACATTCTCTGCACACTTGGGAATCCCAGCATTCTGCCATACTGGAGCCAACAACTTGCATATACCTTTCGTACTGATATGTGCCATTCCATGTGCCATAGTAACCACTGGAAGCACATATGCATCAGGCAACAACCATCGCCTATGTTCTGTCAGATCAATCCAACAACCATTCTCATCCAACTTACCCATACTTTCTCTCCACTTGCTTAACTCTTCCTCTGTGGCTTCAGCCTGAAGCAACTTCACACTCTCTATTGTGTTCTCACACATTCCCACATCATTAACCCATCTTGCGGGACCTGCAACATACATTCTAGTCTTCACATTCTGTGCCGTTTCTCTCGCGGTCTCATCAGCAAACGCATTCCCACGTCCAACATTATCTGTGACTTTCCTGTGCGCACTACATTTCATGATCGCGACTTGCAACGGTAGGGTCAGTGACTCAAGGAGATCATTCACCAACTTGCCATTCTGAATTTTAGCTCCATGCGACGTCAGGAACCCACGCTCTTTCCACAAACGCCCAAAATTATGAGCCACGCCAAAGGCGTACTGGCTATCTGTGTATATGTTCACTCTCATTCCTTCAGACAACACACATGCTCTCGTGAGGGCGATTAATTCTGCTGCTTGGGCCGAATTATGTGGCACTCGTGCAGTTTCCACGACTGTGTGCAAAGTCGTGATAGCATATGCAGCAGTCGTGTCACCATTAGGGAGCTTGAAACATGACCCATCTACCCATAAAGTGCCATCACACTCAGTCACGGGAGTATCTTTCAGATCTACTCTCCCTTTCGTCTCTTCTTCTGTTCTGAACAGACAGTCATGTTGCTCAATCTCATCTGAGTCTGTTGGAATAGGCAACAATGTGGCTGGATTCAGCGTATTACATCTTTTTATGTGTATGTGATTAGCTAACAGTGTAAGTTCGTAGCCTGATAATCGTGCACTAGTCAAGTGTTGTGTCTTGGTTCTATTTAATAATGTGTCTACAGCGTGTGGAACCATGACAATCAATGTGTTGTCCATTACCAAACCAGCAGATTGTCGGATAGACATCGCTGCAGCAGCTGTCGCTCTCAGACAGCTTGGCAATGCCCTCGCTACAGGGTCCAAGGTAGATGAAAAATATGCGCATGGGCGCGGTCTGTCGCCAAAAGGCTGTGTTAACACCGACAACGCACATCCATCTTTCTCGTGAACATACAATGTAAAAGGCTTACTGTAGTCAGGAGTACCCAACACAGGTGCTGAACATAATGCATTACGCAATTCCACAAAACTTTTCTGGCACTCTTCAGACCATGGGATAGGATTCGGTGTGTCTTTGCATGTTAAGGCTAACAAAGGTTTTGCCAATAAGGAAAAACTAGGGATCCAATGCCTACAGTATGAAGTAATGCCCAAGAAAGCACGTACTTCTCTCTGTGTCTTCGGCACACTTAACTGTGCAATGGCTTGAATTCTTTCTGGGGTCAGTTTCCTTCCCTCCTTCGATAAGAGATGACCTAAGTAGGTCACTTCTTGTCGACAATATTGCAGCTTAGAGAGAGACACTTTGTGATGGAAAGCGGATAAATGGCGCAACAGTGACAATGTGGCTTCTTTACAGATCTTCTCAGTATCCGCGGCGATCAGTAAATCGTCCACATATTGAATCAGGATAGCGCCACTAGGTAAAACAAGTGCATCAAGCTGCGCTTTCAAAGCCTGACTGTATATGGATGGACTCTCACAGTAGCCCTGTGGAGCGCGTTTGAAGCGGAAGCTTCGGCCTCCCAGACTAAAACCAAAAATGTCCCTGCTCTCTTCTGCAATTGGGATACTAAAGAAAGCATTCTTTAAATCAATCACTGAAAACCATGCAGCAGAGGCTGGAATCATCGTTAACAAGGCAGTTATATCAGGGACAACCGGAAACTGTGGCACAACAATCTTATTAACCTCTCTAAGATCGATCACAAATCTGTAAACAGGTGGCTGTGAAGGATCCGTTCGTTTTAAGACAGGTAAAATCGGACTATTGCAAACGTTGCCTCTTGTCTCTTCAATCACACCCTTATTAATCAAGTCGCTGACAATGTCCAACAATGCTTTCTGCCCTTCATTAGAGATCTTGTACTGGGGAATACGTGGCAGTCTGACATTAGCCTTTAAAGTCACCACATATGGCGGTATTTCCAAGAGGCCCACATCATTGGGACCAGTGGCCCAAAGGGCATCCGGAAGGGATGACAATTCAGGTGGCATTGTGTTTTTAGACAAGTACATTGGGGAAATCACTTTCTTGCCTAATGTAAGTTGTACTCCTGAAGGAGAACAATACAGTGTAGCGTGCAATCTTTTCAACAAATCTAATCCCAGCAAATTCTCGCCACAACCTGTTGTCAGAATCAGGGGTGCTTTCAGCTCGCAAGGTCCAACAGAAAGTGACATGGGACTAGAAATCGGGTTCCTAACTGGGGCGCCAGAAAAACCTACTGAAACATTTATATCGCCAGACAAAGGTGCGCCAGGGAGTTTGGAATGCATAATTGAACTCTTTGCAGCACCAGTGTCTAGCAGAAAAGGCTCCGTTACATTTGCTGTAGTCACCTCAACATACGGTCCACTCTGATCCACTGGCACTGAAACAACTCCCTCTCTCTGTCTACGGCTGTCCTAGTAATCATTATTCTCTGCATCACCGTCCTCTGCATAATAATCATTATTATAATACTGGGCCGTATTACTAATCGCGTTAGCTTGCTGATCAAAGCTATTGATAGTATTTTGAGGCGGCAGAGGACGCGCGTTCAGGGGAACACTTCCACGCCCTCTGCCTCTAGGAGCTTGCTGACCACCCCTACCTCTTGCGCCATACATATTACCGTTACGCTGCAGCAATTTAGGGCAACTGTATTTAAAATGACCTTCCTCTTTACAGTATGAACATTGGTTGGGACCTACAGGGACACGTGGTTGGTAATACCCATTCATTTGCTGATTGTTCTGAAACTGTTGGGGTTCGTGATAGACACCTTGGGGTTGCCTATAATTATTACCACCTCCACGTGGCGGATAGGCCTGCTGTAAAAGGACCTTTGTCTTGAGTTCTTTCGTTTTCTTTTCTGTTCTATCTTTCTCGTCCTTATCTCTGTTTTCGTAATACTGTGCAGTAGCCAGTATTTGCGCTGAAGAAGAAACAGCCCAAGAACTTTCTGAATCTTTTAACTTTCTACACAGGTCAGGAAGTAAATTCTGCACGAACTTATCCACAAATAACCGTTGGCCACCCTCAGTACTCATATCTTGCCCACTGTGATCAATAAACGTTTCTTCAAACCTAGTAAAGAAGTCTGACACTGTCTCATCTTTCTTCTGCTTGCATGCAGATAACTTGTCCCAATTTACGCGCATCGCAGGCATTATTGTCTTCATATACGTGATGATTCTACCAGGCAATTCAGCTACTAAAGGTTCTGGTTTCGCACCACCAGTTTGTCTAGCATCAGCAGCAACAATGTTAGCCCATGTATCCCCTAGTTCTGCATTTTGATCTACATTACGAATTGATCCCCATAAAGGCTGTGGAACAACATTACCAAACAACATGTCTATGTCGGCCAGATTCATAATGCATGACCCTGCCGTCTGTGACAACTCTTTATAATAACCTGCGGGGTTTTTACGGGGATCAGGCAAGGACTGCTTAAGCGCTAACACCTCAGAGCGCTTCCATGGAACATGTACCCAAACACGCTGGAAATGTGCTGCCACAGCGGGGTTAGCACCAACAGCTGCAACCGCTTCCTTCCATACCGGGGGAACTTCTCTCATAGGGTATTGTCGCGCTTTTGCCTTTTTCCCCACAAGGACCTCTTGTTCAAACAATGACTGTTGACAATCGTCATTCCTTAAGGATAATACAACCGCAACTGCTTTATCTACTTCGCGGTCCACAATTATACCAGTTCCAAAATCAAACCTCACCCTACACAACTCCTGCGGGTTCGGATTTCTACCACTATCCTCCAATTCTTCACAGAGAATTTCGCACATTTTCTCAAACACATATCTCTGTTTTGGGGCATCCCATTGATGGAAAGTGTTAACAACTGCCTTCACATCATACAGTGAAGGAAAAACGATCCATCTACGCGCCATGTGATCTATTACCTTTTTCTCATCGGGGTTAGGCAATTGGCTGCGCAACTGCTTACGCGGTACACCAGGAGTTGCACCAGATGACCCAAAGAGAGGAGACATTAATGTAGTAACCACATTAGCTAAGCGCTGTCGCGCTGAAGGAGACGCTGAGGCGAGAACAGGGGGAAAAACAGAGGGAAGAAAAGAGGATGTAGAGACAGGTACTGGAGTGGTGGAAGGAAGAGTGTTAGGGGAGGCAGTTACTGGATTAGGCAAAGTCGCAGGAAGTGCTGGGGCAGTTGGAAGCACAACTGGCGGCGCTTGAGAGGACTGCGCTACAGGAATAGGAACTGGTTGCAAAGCAACTGGCGGTTGCGGCAAGGCTTGCAGTATATGCACTGGAGGCGGCATATTTACAAGCTGGGGAGGCGCCGTGGCAGTTTGAGCATACGGGGGTGGCGAACTCAACAAATGTGACATCAGGGGATCTTTCTCCTTTTCTTCTGACTCATCCTGCTTAGAATGTGGCAAAGCTGGGTAGCATTTGTCAATCCCTAACTTATGCTGCCTGTGCAATTGCTCACTCATTTGCTCCTCTTCATTGTCTTTAAATTGTACAGCTGCTTGCATTACTGACATACCTCTCTCTCTCTTATTCTTTTTCGCTAACTTAATTTCCTTCTGTTTGGCTTCCTTTCGCCATAAGCGGAAAGAGTCAAACATCGCCGGCCGGGCTTTCTTCTTAAACAATTTAATTTCTAAATTATCTAAAATATCGGTATCAAAACTACCATTTTGGGGCCATTTTAAAACACCATCTTTCCTGGTGTAGTGGATCCATACTTCGTTATATGCAATGGGGCCTACGCCATGTTTCACATAGAGCTCATAAGTTGGAGTTCCAACCGGAGGAACCGGACATGATTCCTCTAGCTGGAAATCTTTTCCACAACCCAAACAGAATAATCTACCAAATAGTCCAGAACCAGGCATCTTTGCTCACTAGTCTAGATCCAAACGTCAAAGGATTATCGATTACGATATCCTCGTGAATACACGAGTCCTCTGGTTTTGGCGTTTGCAAACTCCAAAGTACTAATTCAAATGATCCCGAAGGATACCAAAACAAATGGGAGACGCTCCACTTATACTTAACTGAATATTGCTGATCGATGGCGTCACCAGAAGACTCTCTCGATTGTTTCGCTCTCTCAAAACTCGTCAAGGGTCCAAAACAGGTCGATTAATCAGGGCAGCAGTCCTTCGTAGCCGTCGGGACGCGGAGAACCTCGCAGAAAAGACTTTCGGACCACGTCGACATGCAGGGGTCGATGAAGTGGCGGCCTTCCTCCGGAATTTCCACACGAAGCTCCTCACGAACCTCTGGCTTGGACTGGTACCGCTGAAATCGTCCCGAGTTGGGCGCCAAACTGAAGTACTGGGTAATTTAGACCCAGCGGTGCAGGGGCACACACCCTATGACTTCTGGGTTCACCCTGTTCCGGACCTACAGAAACACAGAGTCTTCTGGGTGAAGTCAAAGAATCGTTTATTGGCTGCAGACCAATGACAGGTATCCTAGAAGTACAACAGCGTGTATGTTCTCAGGAGACTGCTGCAAATCATAGGAACGGACTTCATCTTAAATACGCTTTTTCCTGCCTCAAGCATACATTCCTAGGTTTTATGATGCGGCAATATGCAAGTGTACATTACAAAGAAAAGGCAGAGTCATGATGACCATCCCACATTCTAGTTCGGCCAGCCCACAATGATTTACACAGTAAGGTTCAGATCCCACGTTTGATGTAAATAGACCCCCCAATAAACATGAGCATCTCCTGTTTTGGGAAACAAGTCATAAAGCAGGAACAAGCAGGTGTGGAAGAGATTAGCCAGGGGATTGTATAGAATGAAAGGGTTTTATGACGGGTCAAGCCCTGATGCTAATCACAGGTGGAAGGAGGAAGGGGAGCTCGTGAGACCGGTTTGACCCGTGGCAGCAGAGCCAGCTGCCCAGGTCACAGAGAAGTCAGAGGGAAAGCCCATGTACTGTGAGGCCCGTATTTACTCCATTATAGCCTATGTGAGGGCAATGACAAGATGGCCACTGCTTCCAAAATGGAACCCGCGTAGTAAAGCAGAATAACGTGTACACAGTGCATTCATAGCTAGAACGATATATAAAGCACTCGTACATGCCGCATTTACCATTTGCGGTTCGCTAATACCAACATAGACAGGGGTAGGGCCCTGTCCCCTACGCGGTCCCGAATATTTAAAGTACGACAGAGTTTTGCCAGCGGGAGGGGGTGTACTGTCCCCCAGGAGCAAAGAAGGGTGCACTCCAAACCAGCTTAAGGGCTTGGGGGGAGGCACGCCGAGAAAGCAAGGCTGAGGAGGAAGACTGGGATGGAGAGCCTGACCCCGAGGGGGCTGAGATGTACCAACCTGAGGTGGGGAACCTGTCAGCAGGGCCCAGAACCATTTCTAGGAAGGGCAGCAGTGCCTCTAGCGGTGGCTTGTCTGAAGTGGAGCTAACAGACCGGAGGGAGAAAAGACAGCTCACATGGGACTGGAAAAGGAGAAGGAGGAGCAGAGGATGGCCCATGAATTACGACTGAAAGAAATAGATCTTCAGATCTTGAGAATCGGGGCACAACCTGTTCCTAATGGTGGCAGCCAAACCCAAGAGATCACCAGGGAACCTAAACCATACCTGCCAAAGGACATAGTAGCTAGCTATGGAGTGGGCGACGATATCGCCAAGTGGCTAGCGGCCTATGAGGTCTCGTTGAGGGCCTATGGGGTTCCAGAGAAGTACTGGGGAGGGGGATTGTACAAGTACATGCCTCCAGCTGGTAGGGATGCTTTATTGGCCCTCGAGGAGGATGAGCAGACCCACTACCCCACCATGAAACTGGCGCTCATCAGAAAGTTTGGACTAACACCTGAAAAGTACAGACAGAAGTTCAGGGGTAGTCATAAACTGGGCACGCAGAATTGGGTGGACTTCCTGGACTATGCGAAGAAGGCAATGGAAGGTTGGATTCAGGGCAGTGAAGTGAGGAACTACGAGGGGTTGTTTGACCTGGTACTGAAGGAACACCTGCTCGAGAAATGTTTCCCTGAACTGCGGCAACACCTGGTGGATAGCAAGCTGACCAGTCCCCGGAAGCTTGCTGAGGAGGCGGACATTTGGGCTAGTACCCGGGTGTCCACAAGGGGGACTGGAGGGGATACTCAAAAGGCCGGACAGGGCGCCCCCCAGAAGAAAGAGGGAGGGGAAAAGAAAAAGGAGTTCTCCAAAGGCCCCCAAAATAACTTCCAAGGGAAGGGAACAGGATTCACCCCTAAGGCTAACCCGCCCAGAAACCCTAATCCTGGCCAGAGTCAGCAGCCAAGGGTTGTCCATTGCTATGAGTGCGGTGGCGTTGGACACTATAAAGGAGATCCGAAGTGCTTGAAACGACCACCCCCTCCCACCGGAGGAAAGACCCCCGGAGTAGCTAGTGTAGTGCTCGGGGAGGAGATGCCCTTAACTAAGGGAAGGGAGTGGGCGGGTGTCACTTTAGTGTCCCTGGGAGAACGGGAGATGGTTCCTAAGATCCAGGTGCCCGCAAATACCGCAAAGTATGGGCAATGGGTCACCATCAACGGCCAAAGAGGGGAGGCTCTGAGAGACACAGGAGCCAGTATGACTATGGTGCGTAGCCAACTGGTGTCTCCAGAGCAGGTAATTCCCGATGTACTCCACCCAGCCGCGATGGCTGACGGCAGAACAGGCCACTATCCAGTGGCCGAGGTTCCCTTTGAATGGGGGGGGTTGCAGGTTCACTTCGAGTTGCCGTAAGCCCTGCCGTGCCAGTCGATTGTCTGCTGGGGAATGACATGGAGCACAACGCTTGGAAGGAGGTGGAATACCGGACTCACACCGAGATGCTGGGTACACCTGACTGGGCCTGTGTTAGCACAAGGTCCACGACTACCCGAAGAGGGAGTTCATTTCGGCTGGAGCCTGGAACAAAGGCCCAGCCAGCTGCCAGTCAAGGGAAGAACCGAGGACAGGAGGAGCCTGCCTCGGCGTCCCCACCCCGTAGGACGGATAGGCCACCGGAGGTGGTGGACCAGGAGTCTGCGGTGGGGGACGTTACCAACCTGGAGGACCTACCCATCCCGGCCGAGTGGCACGTGGAGGGAGGACCGTCCAGGGAGGAATTCTGCCAGGGCCAGAGGGAGTGCCCTACCCTTGAGGGGCTGAGGCGACAGGCCGAAGCCCAGGCAGCAGGGAACGTTGAAGGGAACTACAGTGTTTACTGGGAGGATGGCCTCCTCTACAGTGAACCCAAGGCACCCCTACACGGATCGTCACGAGCCTTGGTAGTCCCTCAACGTTATCGAGCCTTCCTTCTGGAGTTGGCTCACGAGATACCATTGGCAGGACACCTGGGGCAAGACAAGACCTTCGCCCGTCTTGTCCCACACTTTTATTGGCCTCAGATGAAAGTGTCGTCCGATACCTACTGCCGGACATGTGTGTCTTGCCAAGCCAGTGGGAAAACAGGGGTGAAGCTGAAAGCTCCCCTGGAACCACTTCCTGTCGTTAGCACCCCCTTTGAAAGGGTGGGCATCGACATTGTGGGTCCATTAGATCCGCCGACTACAGCTGGTCACAGGTTTATCCTGGTTCTGGTGGATCATGCCACACGGTACCCAGAGGCAATACCTCTGAGGACCATAACAGCACCTGTTGTGGCTAGGGCCCTGATGGGAATCTTTACCCGAGTGGGTTTTCCCAAGGAAGTTGTGTCCGACAGGGGGACCAACTTCATGTCAGCGTATATGCGGGCAATGTGGAAGGAGTGTGGAGTGACATACCGGTTCACCACTCCTTACCACCCCCAGACAAATGGTCTGGTGGAGAGGTTTAACAAAACCTTGAAAGGCATGATCAGAAGTCTGCCTGAAAGCCTGCGGAGGAAATGGGACGTCCTCCTACCCTGTTTACTTTTTTCCTACAGGGAAGTGCCACAGAAGGGAGTGGGCTTCAGCCCCTTCGAGCTTCTGTATGGGCACCCTGTACGTGGACCTCTCAACCTGGTGAGAGACGGATGGGAAAGAACTCCCAGAAAGCTTCCCCAGGATGTGGTGAGCTACATGCTGGCCTTCCGGAGCCAAATGGCTAAGTTGTGGAAGCAAGCTTCTGACAACTTGGAAGCCAGCCAAGCAGTGATGAAGGCGTGGTATGACCACAATGCTCACCCGGTGGAGTTGGAGCCTGGCCAGAAGGTGTAGGTGATCGAACCCGGAGAGCTTAGTGCCCTCCAGGATCGCTGGTCAGGACCCTTTGAGGTGTTGGAGAAGAAGGGTAAGGCTACCTACTTGGTGGACCTGAAGACCCCTCGTCAGCCCCTGCGGGTGCTGCATGCCAACCGCCTCAAACCCCACCATGAGAGGCCCGAAGTCATCTTGATGATGGTGACTGACGGAGGAGAGGACGTGGAAAGCGAGCCTCTCCCTGATCTGTTTGCGTCTCAAGAGAAGGATGGGTCGGTGGAGGGAGTGATTCTCTCCCCATCTCTAACTCCTGAACAGCAGGAGGACTGTCGCCAGGTCCTGGGGCAGTACTCCTCGTTGTTCTCCCTTGTCCCGGGTAGGACTCACCTGTGCGTCCATGACGTGGACACAGGAGACAGCCCACCTGTGAAGTCCAAGATCTACCGGATGTCAGACAAGGTGAAGGCCAGCATTCATAGTGAAGTCACTAAGATGCTGGAGCTAGGAGTGATCGAACCTTCTAGCAGCCCCTGGTCCAGTCCGGTGGTGTTAGTACCAAAAGCTGCACCACCGGGTGCCCAACCAGAACTGAGGTTCTGTGTGGACTATCGGGGACTGAATTCAGTGACCAAAACTGATGCTCATCCGATCCCTAGGGCGGATGAATTGATTGACCGGCTGGGAGCTGCCCAATATCTAAGTACCTTTGACCTTACTTCTGGGTACTGGCAGATCTCTTTGACTGATGGAGCAAGGGAAAGGTCAGCCTTCTCCACGCCCAATGGCCACTACCAGTTCTGTGTGATGCCCTTTGGGCTCAAGAACGCACCTGCCACGTTTCAGCGCCTGGTAAACCAGATCCTCACCGGAATGGAGAGTTTCTCTGCTGCTTATCTGGATGACATAGCTGTCTTCAGTAACAGCTGGGAGGATCACTTGCGTCACCTGCAAGCTGTTCTCCAGGCCCTGAGACAAGCTGGATTGACGATCAAGGCCAGCAAGTGCCAGATCGGGCAGGGGTCGGTAGTGTACCTTGGACACTTGGTGGGTAGGGGAGCGGTGCAACCCCTCCAGGCGAAGATCGAGGCCATCATGGCCTGGGAACCCCCCAAGACACAGACTGAGGTCCGAGCATTTTTGGGCCTCACGGGATACTACCGCCGCTTCGTGAAGGGGTACGGTACCATCGTAGCCCCCCTCACGGAGCTCACGTCCAAGAAACAACCTCGACGGGTAGTCTGGACGGAGGCTTGTCAGCAAGCCTTTGAGAGATTGAAGAAAGCCATGTGCGAGGCCCCGGTCTTAAGGACCCAGACTTTTCCAAGGAGTTCATTGTCCAGACAGATGCATCAGAACATGGCATTGGGGCAGTGTTATCGCAACTCAACGAAGAGGGTCTGGATCAACCCGTGGTCTTCCTATCCCGGAGACTACTTCCCAGGGAACAGAAGTGGAGTGCAATAGAGCGTGAAGCCTTTGCAGTGGTATGGGCTCTGAAGAAGTTGCGGCCATACCTGTTTGGCTCGCACTTCCTAGTTCAGACCGACCACAGACCCCTTCGTTGGCTGATGCAAATGAAGGGGGAGAATCCCAAGTTGTTGAGGTGGTCTATTTCCCTACAGGGGATGGACTTTCAGGTGGAACATCGGCCTGGAGTGGACCACGCCAATGCAGACGGTCTCTCAAGGTATTTCCCCCTTAGTGATGAGAACTCCCAAGGGGTTGGGTAGCTCTCCCCACTTTCAGCTGGGGGGGACGCGTGTTAGACCTGTCAGCCCTTTGGGTGGTCCCTCCTCATCATTATTTATTTTGTCCCACTTTTGCCTCAAACCCTGTTTGAATTTTTCCTTTTTGGGAACCACCAGACTTTTTCGTGTTGCTGCAGATTCAGGGAGCCATTTTACCTACCCCTGAAACTTCTGTCTGAGGGCCTGGAGCACAAAATGGTGGCCACCTGTGACATCACCAGCATCCACTGGAACCTGCTAGCACCTTCCAGAACATTCCAGAACCCTGTGACAGTTGGAGGCGGTTTAGAATGTTGGGAAGCTAAGAGAGAGAGTTGGCAGTTGGAGCTGGCAGTTGGCACCTGACTGGTGAAGAGTGAGCAGCAAAAACGTGAAGGAGGAAGGAGTGAAGCAGCAGGGGTGGAAACTTGTGCCTGGAGTGGGGTCCATAAACCCACCCTTGATACTAGTCCCTACTGACGGAGCCCAGCCTAGAGCCCTGTGTGGGAAGAAGTCAGAAAAACCATCCTGAGAACCTGGACAGCAGGAACAGGCCTTAGAAACAAGAGAACAGCAAGATCCTGACCTGGAAACTGGTTTCCCTGAAGTCCGACGTCGAGTAGCCTAAGACCTGGAGCCCGAGGTGGAGAAGCGGCGCTGACTGGAAAAGCAGACGTCGTACCCGGAGCCGCCAGAGGTCGAGAGAGGGCGCCGTCAGAGGTCGTGAGGAGTACCAGAGGTCGAGGAGGAAGTCACCCGAGGTCGAGTGAGCGGCGTCATCGGAGGAGTAGAGTCCGCCCTCCGGAGTCGTCGGAGACCGAGGTGAAGGGTAACGGAGGTCGGGAGTGAGGATCGCACTCCGGAGTCGCCGGAACCTGTGAGGATCGTGCCGGAGGTCGGGAGTGGAGGTCGCACTCCGGAGTCGCCGGAAACCTGTGAGGAGCACCGGAGGTCGGGAGTGAGGATCGCACTCCGGAGCCGCCGGAAGTCGACATCGAGGCAAGGCCGGCCGACGTCATCGAATCCGAGGTCGCCATCGGACCGGAGCCGCCCGAAGTCGACATCGAGTAAGACTGCCCGACGCCAACGAATCGGAGGTCGAGATCGAACCGAGGCCGCTGACATCGAGGCCGGATCCGCCTGCCGGCGTCGTCAAAGAACTGACATTGTGCCGAGGCCGCCGACATCGAACCGGAACCGCCTCACGGCATCGATACGACTCCAGCGGCGTCGGAGCATCAGAAAAAGGGCAGTAAGTGGAGTAGAGGGCGCCTAAGGCCCTGTGGAGACCTGAGAGACTGCTCTAAGGGGCTAGGGAGGTGCTGGAACCAACCTGACTGTGCCAGGGGTGAACTGGGACTAATCTAGAGAAGTTGTGTGGAGAGAGAGAGCCAGGTCTCTGGTATTTCCCCCCTTTATCTACCTCAGTTTAGGCCTCAGCCTTGACCAAGCCAGGGAGTAGACACCCCCAAGCCTTCCACACCCCCACAAGCTGTGCCTGGGCCAAATCAGCCCTTAGGAATTCAAAAGTGATCTGATTCCATGAGTGTCACTGTCAGCTTTTAAGTATTTATTAGGGGCACTGTATTTATTGTATTTAACCTATTTATTGTTCCACTGTATTTATTGGTCCACAGTATTTATTGATGCACAATATTTATTGGTTACAGTATTTATTGCCTCAGAATATTTAATTGCCTGTCTGTATTGCACTTTTATTTATGCCTTCAGTATTTATGATCACCCCTATTTATTGAATCATTAAGCCAGTATTTATTTGTCCTGCACTTTCTAAGAAGTTTGTATATTGTGATTGTTATTTATTTCCTCCAATCAGCAACTAAGAGAAAAAGCAGATAAAGAAAGTTATTTTCATAATTTTTACGGTGTAGAGTCGTTTTTGGAACGGATGCACGCATGGTTATTGTTTGGGTATGTTGTATGCTTAGCACGGAGCCTGATTCCTGACCACTCGAGCCAAGCTACCACAGTGTGTTCGGAAGACCACCACCACCCTTTCTAGTGTGGGAGTGGGGTTTCCAACACCCGGGATCTTAGGTCACGTCGGACTCGATAATAACTTGAAAGACAACTTCAATTTCAACAACTTAAAACCACATTCCCCAGGACTTTCACAAAATTTCGATCAGACATATCACAATTACTATTTAGCCTCTATGTAAACATAGCCCTCATACACATTACCCTACTAATACTTACTCCTCCTACCCCGAGATTTCAACGCATGCCACTGGAACTCCGTCTATTCTCCATGTCTTGCTCCTGAACTCTGGACTAGGGCCACTGGGGTTGGGTCTAGACTGTTCTAGGTTCATTCTATCTACCTCTATTTCAAGAGCTAATCATCCTACTCTGCTACCAACTTTGAGAGCGTGGACCCACTTAAACATCCCTACTGAACTAGATGGCCCCTTTAGCTGCTTGAGAGGTAATAGGGAGAAAACAATCACATTAAACTTTCAATACAGTGTAACCAATATAGTCACTCAATAATCCACTCGACAACTGGATTTTAGATTAGTAAAGTTTAATTATAAATTCAGAAACAGATTGATATAGATCAACTTCAGTAATATCATATAGAAATAGAGGACAAACAGAATACGTTCAAATCTCCTAAAGAGATTTACCCTATATAACAAAGTTATATTTCAAAGTTATAGTTCAATGATGACAATGCAAATAATCAAGAAAAAGAATTGAGCATTAAATTGCATCAAATGATTCTCAAAGGTAAGCAAGCTAACTCTGCCTATACTACATTAAAAGGGAACAACCCTAGACTAAGAAGCAATATGTGAGGATGGAAAATAGAAAGGTGACAGCTGTAAGAGTCTTCAGGTGAAGAAACTCCAACTAAGGGTCAAGCAGAATGAATCTACTCAAAGCAGAAGCAGAGGTCTGTATCTCATGAGGTTCTAAGATGTCTCTCTGACCCTCACTACGTTACAGCACAATACATTTAGTTGCACACAAGTAAGTCCCATTCCACATTGAAGGTTAAATATGAATTACATTTTAGACTTTAAATGTGAGCTCGTACTGGAACAGTTCCCGAGGCACCGAAATTACACCAACACAGAGTTACAAAAACGTGCACATTTCAACACATGTAACAAATGCAGTTTCTTAACACATGAACAAATTGCAAAGATTACTAAAATGTAATTTCAAATACGTCAACAAAAATATAACTTATAGTTAGACATATAAATGTTTAAACATTAGTCTACACATACACATTCTATTTCATTAGCTTCACAATGAGCCACATCTAACCTTTATTTTTTTATATGCGAATGTTTCAAAGACATTTATAAGTCACACTTCTATGCACACGATTAGTAAGTCTCAATACACATTACGTGGAGTATTTTAAGTATGCAGTACCCCATTTTTCTTAGTAACATTTAATCACACAAAATATATTCGAGTGCTGACTACACATGATTATGATGTACTTGTACAGTATCTCAGGATGGGATCACAATTACGCTGCTCTACTTGACAACAATCATTGTCTCTTTGTCATGTCTTTGGGAACAAATTTTAACATATAGTTTCATACAAACTACTTAATAAAATTAACATACAAAAGGTCAATATATTCCACATGGGTACATGCCCTTTTAAATGAAGCATTACTGCAGTAAAATTATATTTAAAAGGGGGGGGGGATCTATACTTACCTAGCATCCAAGTCCATTGTGAGTGCTGCGTTGACATGTTATGTGGTGTCCAAAAATATTGAATGGTTTGTAAATCCTGAGAAATGGGCACAGCAATGAGTAATTGCAAGGTGCACATCACATAATTTGTGTGTTAATGGTATGCTGCATCTTCCAAATACAGTACAGCTGTTCACACTCTCTGTGTATTGCAAGTGTCATTCATGCACAGTCCGGGGCACCTATTACATTTTGAAATGCACCAATGACTGAAGTGTAGCCTTAACACCATTCACTATTTGTGTAAATGGTGTACTGTGGTACTTGTTGCAGTAGGGCAACCAAGACCTGCTTTAATAAGAATTTCCACTTACCCTTGAAATCCATCTGTAGGCAAAGAAATATAGCACCACCAACATTTTTACGGGGGATGGAATGGTCGTGCATATTCTAGCATTGCCCTGTGTCAACTAATAAACTTTTGGTGGTGTTCATGTCAAACCGATACTTTGTTAGAATATATTCCCTGGACATAATCAATAGATTTAGGCATCTCCTGATAAATTTGGGACTTTGTCCATGCCTATTGGGTGCCTGGGAGTGTTTTTTTAATGTTCCTGGAGCTGTCTTCTACCTGGAGTTGTACTTGCAAAATCGGTAGGTGTAGAAGTGACAGTGCACAGACCTTAATCCCTGGTTCTGTTTAGCAGAGTTTAATAGGAAGGCGAGGTCTGAATTTACATAAGGTTCAAATTGGTAAATTGTGTACTCCTGTACTCATTATGTTGTCTTTGATATCTAGAGTCTATTTATGTTTGCAAGGGTGATTGTGTTGGGGAGTTTGTCAATTTGTTTTGTTGGCAGTTGTGTAACTTATTACACATGAGCAAACTTTATTTGTGTCAGTGGTGCTGTTTTAGAGTAATTAGTCACTTTGCATATAGTTTGATGTAGGTTTCTATCATTTACTGCATGCTCAAACCAGAAGGTACCTTTGGTGACAATTCCCCGCCTCGAGTACCTTCATCTGCAGCTTGTAATAACATTTTATTTTCCGCACCGGTCAAGTGTGAGATTTCACCGGGGGCTGAAATATCAGCAAATTAGTAATTGTATGAGAATTTATCACTGAAAACATGCCTTTAATCAGCTCTGCACAGCTCATAATGAAGGCTCTAGAAATCTGATTTAGATGTGGCGTTTATTTTCACCACTCACTGCCAATAGGCTTGCATGTTTTTATAGAAATGTGTTCAAATGCTGACCATAATGATTTGGGAAATATGCTTCAAGGTCAAGCGACATGCAGAACAATTCTCTAAATACTCGAAGTATATTTTATCTGAAGCTCTTTCCCTGCCTATTCCCGGTTCTTCTCTTAGGTAATTGCAGGCCGCGGTTTGTCACTTGTCAGCATAATAGCAGGCTGCCTCAGCAGGAGATCGCAAGCTTCTGCCCTCGTAATTAATTATTCATCCACGATGAGGCTCTAGTTCGGTTTTCAGCAGAAATTTTCACGACTTGTTTTCGGGGAACTTGGAACCTTCCCCTTCTCTTGCACGGTTTGGTCTATTTATAGGGTGTGCAATTAGAGTCAATCTCTCTCTTCTGCCATGCTTAATCCCCCAAGTGGCTGCTGGGGAAGATTTCTTTTAAATTCTCCTCTTCGAGGACCTAAAACGCATTTACGTTATTTTGATTCGGTGTCATTATGTTATATTTTTCTGTCAACACCTATTTATTTAACGCATGTGTTTGTTGGATCATTCGGACAAGTGTGTGCAGTCTAAAGTTTGATTCCTCGGTTTGCGGCACCGCTGTAACCTGCCAAGAATTCACTGGTGGATTCATTCAGCAGACTGACTGTCGGTTTGCCCTTGTTTTTCATTTCTCTGCAGGCTTCTTAGCCCCAGGCTGGACAAGGTAGCCCCAGTTCTACTGAAGGAAGAATGGGCTGCCATTCTTGAATAACTCCATCTCAGTCTCCATGAGCAAAGGGCTGCTCAGCGTAAAGGCCCCCTCACCAAGCTCACCTCAAGAAGTGCCTGTCCTCCTATGGAGTGTCGTCATGTCACGTTAGTTTATCTGACTGTAAGAGCAAATTTGGACCTAGTACCCTGTCCCTTTTCCCTATCTACATCTCTAGCAGCGAGGCATTCCATTCCATTTTGTTAGCTTAAGTCAGACCAGGTCTTTATTTAAAGCAGGCTACAGGCCCAGGTAGCTACCCTGGTGGCCTACAGAGTCTCTTCTTCACTAGAAGGAAACCAAGCTAATCCATAGGTTGCAAAGCTTGTCCAGATGGTCATGTGTCACATTGGTGTGCACCTTCTGCACCCTTTAACTGCACCTGGCAAGGATTGCGGTCTGCGTTGTTCCCTAGCTCCCTGGTCAGTTAAACTCCTAAATCTGTCTGGTACTGGTGATCAGTAAAGCATGGCATTTCCCAGAAGATTCTAGCTATTCCCCTTCAGCCCTTGGATGGGCTTTACTGCCTTTGGTACTGGAACAGGAACTGACAGATACAGGGAGTGTTGAGGTGGTAGATAGCAGCTGTCTGCGCCCATACAGCCTCTCCTGTTTTCCACTAAATAGTGAGACCAGATATAAGCCATCAGAGTGAGGTGCAGACTTCCTAAATGACCCTTTTGTTACCCCATAATTAAGTTTTGAATCACAGACAGGGAAGGTATACACGCACAGAGCAGTCACCTTGCTTTCCTAAATAAGAGACACAGATGCTCCATTTTTACATTCTGAATAGAGGTCCCAATGTAGATGATCGTTGTCCTTTGAGCTGTACACTACCCTGTGTGGCCTAGGACTTCTGTGACTTTTTAGGGACCCGGTTATGGCCCTCCGACTTATGTTATCCTCGGATGCACAAAAATGACTTCATAGTCCCGATGATTAATCATGGATTAATGCATCATGATCAAAATATAGACTTAACAGCCACACTGTCGTAACAAAACTTGAGGGGGCCACCGGCAAGGCACGTGGAGGGCCCCCTCCAGACTCAATTAGGAGCTCTCCGGCCAGACTACTATGCTGAGGGGTCCCCTGGAGCTTGTGGGCTGCGGGGGCCTGTGTTACGCCACTGAACAGCCAGTGGCTTGACAAGAGATTTACGGTCAATATACAGACCTCATAGTGCCGCTGTAAATTTGTGTTGGACTGAGATCTTAAAATTCTGCTCGCCATTGTTACAAGAGATGCTGACTGATTCTGTCAACTGTGTGCCTTCACCATTTACTGCATCCTTCCATTCACTGTTGTGCACTGCACAGACCAAACTAAGATCCTTATGATGAGTTGTTCAATTACCAGGTGCGACAATACCGCACCCAATAATTATAATTCCGCCTCTAACACCTGGGCCCTAGATAAAGTCAAAGAAAACTCTGTGCTCAGGCCAATTGAAGTCTGTTTATGTTTATTAACAAAATATAAAAGCAAAACACAAATATATAGTATTCTACAAAAAAAAAAGTTTGGGAAAGTTACATGGTATTGAGAAACAAAAACATTATACCGGAGTCAGGGACTGAGATTATGAGAAAGGATGAATGGAAATGTCCTAGATATCATAACGGAAAGTTTCAATTCTAGTAAGGATTCTGAGGCAAGGATTATGCCCTTCTTTCCTTGTTTTATTAAACTGCAGCCATGTTAAACTGTCGATGACAAGCAAAAGAACTTCATTTCCCATAACCCCAGGGAATAATGAAGTTTACAAGAAACAAGTTCATGTCCAATCAGGTGCTGCCATGGTCCACAACTTGCATTGTCCTTCCTTTGTTGCCCTCTTTCTTCCTGCGATTAAGTCGACAGCAGAAGTGCTTCACTCCTATTTGGAGGACTCTGTTCCTGTTATTTAGAGACCTGGGAGAGAAGTTTCCGAACAATAGCAGAGGGATAAATCAAAGTCAAGGAATCATGAAGCCTTACACTACAGTGAAACATTTTATAACAAAGAAACCTCAATTAACATCAGAAAACTTTACTTCCTTCAATAATCAGATCCACAAACCCGGGTGGGTCATCATTCATGATAGGGTGGGTTAATCCACGCCTTCGAGTTCTTATTAGAATTGAAACTTTCCATTACGATAGCTTGGACATTTTTTATTCCATAGCAGAACCCAGAGGTGAGGATTATGCTAATTTGAAGTTTATCCACAACCAGAGCCGCAATGGAGGAGACTGATTTATAATAAAACCTTTTGAAGATTGAATTCGAAGACCAATCTGCTGCATTCAAAATATCCTCCAAGCGGGTTCTTAAAGCAAAAGCTTTTGTAGCCATCGTCCCGGGAGCAGAGGGCACACCAAAATTCTTGGCATTGATCCCCGTTTCCTGCATGATCTTGCGGTAGCTGGCTAGGAGACTGCTTAGAAAGTTTCCTCAAAGCAATCAATAGTTGCTTCTCCCTGTGGGAATAAAGCTCCGCCATCATAGTCTCATAGGCCTTAATGCACCCGACAACGCTCAACTTGGGTACGTTTGGGAAGGCAGGATAGGAAATCAACCGGAAATGACATTTAGTTCGACTAGCGACATGGAAAGTGACTCCCAGTAATATCTAGGGCCCTGATATCTGACACCCTCCTACCGGAGTTCAGGGACATCAGAATGGCCAGTTTGGCCAACAACTGTTTCCAGGACAGGTATATGTTACTTGGCCATGACGACAGGAGGTTTAAAACTTTATTCACGTCCCAGAGGACCGAGTACCTGGGTTCCAGATGAAGGGACAGTCAAATGCCACATAGCAATTTTTTGACCAGAGGATGTTCTCCCACTGGTGAACATGCAATCACAGTGTGGCCCATGTAGATTGCTGATGTAAATGTATTAATCGATCTGAAAGCTATTCCTCCTGCCACTAAAGAAGCCAGGAAATTCAGGATGTAAACAACGTCCACCCCCACAGGACCCAGGCTCCGTTGCAGATACCAACCCACCCATCGAGACTAGGCAGAGTAACACCTCTTGACTGTGTTGTCCGCTAAAGCTCGATCGACGCAGTCCGCTGCATCTCTTTGATTGGTCAGGGACCTGCCATCGTAACCTGTAATCCTCCACACCATGGGCTGGAGGTTGCCTCTCATCAACAGATGATGAGGATTCCCGGATAAGGATACTGGTATATATAGATTGTAGAAGCCCAAGAAAGCTCCATCAGAATTAGAAACTACACTTGCGACTTCCATACCGGAGTCTTCACCAACACATCCACCTTCTGCTGGCGCACCTGAGCTGTCAGCCGCATGATCATGGCAAATGGGGAAAGGAATAACCCTCCTCCAATGACCAATCCTGAAGGAAGGCTTCGGTCGCTACTGGTCATGGGTCCGATCTCCAGCAGAAGTACCGGGGAAGTTTATGATAGAGTTTAGATGCAAACAGGTCAATCATGAATGGACCCCCATATGAACGATATAGCGGACCACGGCTACATTGTCCATCTTCAGCAGGACGCAAGATTGCACCCTGTCCTTGGTCAAACATTTGACGTCAAAGGAGCCCACCATCAGTTCCAGGCAGTTGATGTGCAGGGACTGTTCTGCGACGGACCATCCTCCGCCAGTGGTGAATACACCACAACGAGCCCTCCCAACCGGAACAGCTTACATCGGATTAGATCACGAGATCCGGTTGCAACCCCAAAATGACGTGACCATTCCATGCCTCCATGTGGGAGAGCCACCACTGGAGTTCTTCCCTGGCCTCGTCTGACAGGAGAACGTGCTGGGAGTATGTGAGGCCGCGGCGAAGGTGAGATGCTTTCAATCTCTGAATAAGGGTGGCCTCCTGTCTGGAGAAAGGGATGGTTAGGGGGAACAGGTTGCAAAGAACTTTATGTGGAACCCCTTTACTGTTTGGAGCACCCAGGTGTCGGACATGAGAGCCTGCCAATTGTCCGTAAACTGTGCCAGTCAAATCTGCAAGTGAATGAAGGAAATTAATGAAAAATTCATTGGGTGAACTGGAGTTGGCTCATCCACCGCGGGGTCTGTTGCAGTGACCTCTGTGGCGCAACCATCCTCTGGTGAGGTAGAATTCCCCGAAGTACAAGGAGTCATGCCACTGACCTCGCTGAGAAGGCTGGGCCCTGATGGAGGCAGAGTACTGGGAACTGTCTCAGGTGAATTAAATTTGAGACAAACTTGCCAAGCTCTTTGACAAATGGGTCACCAAGGAGCCTGCCCTGTGCCACCTGGCCTGCCTCTGACATTGCCAATTCCACTAGCTTGGGGTCAATCTTAATTAGTAAAGACCTGCACCTCTCTCTTGAGATAGTGCAGTTGGCATTCTCGAGAAATATAATGGCCCATTGGGCCCAACTGGACGGAACTTCAGGAGGGTTCAAAGCACCAGACACCTTGGCATCTTCGCGTTCTTCGCCAAAACAAGGAACTTATGAGTGTGCAGTGATGTCCAGGAATTCGTCCTGTCACGACCGCTATGAGAAGTTGATACCCTTCTTAGGGTCCTTAATGTATATGGAGAGAAAAGTGGCCATAAGTGCATCTATTTCAGGCGGGAGGGCCTCTTTCCCTTCCAAAGATAGGCAAGGACCTTTTGCCCAGAGGCAGCTTCTAAGCTCCTGATCATGAGGTTTACAGAACCTACCAGCCACAAACTTAGCCACCTTGTTGCAAGGAGTCCACTTAGAGGAGTGGGGAAGCATGAGTTCCTCGGGGTCTAAGAGATCGGATGGGCATCAGCAGGATCCTCCGAAGTGGCCCCATACCAAGCAGGAGGGTTGGATGAAGGTCTGTAGGACCAGTCATGGTCGAATGCGCCCTCCATACCCGTAGGGAAACCATCTGAAGGCAGCCAGGATGGGCACGGTCTTGTTTGGTTGCGAGAAGCCAGTGGGGTTGGGCATACCCCAGGGCGTGGAAGGGTTTGCTCTTAAAAATGCCTTCTTCAGCCTGGCAAAAGCATCCAGGTCCATCTCTGAGTCATGCGGTCACTTGCGAGGGACCTCAGAGAGTGGGGCAGAGGCCAGCTCTGGAGGTTTTGGGGCCGAAGGCCCATGAAGGTCTTCCCTCGGTGCGAGGGGTAGTAGGCATCATTGTGCCATCTCCTTGAGTCTCCTCTCCAGAGGGGCCATTGCATCTGAGGCCACTTTAATTATGGACGTGTCTATCGTGTTGCAGAAGTCATATGTGACCGGTAAGTATTTTACATCCTCCTCGTAATATTCTCCCTACTCCTCCATGGGAACTGTGAAGTAAGTAGACCTGGTTTGTAGGTGTAGGTACAGGATTGAAACCACCCACCAGGTAGGTGGGAGTTAGACTATGTGGGGGGGGGGACCCCAGCAGTGCACAGTAACCTACAGCAGCCCTTGTGGGACCCTTTAGGAAGTAGGCTGACTGCCAGCCCGAGATTTAATAGGCATGTGATGATTGGCAGGCAACAGGCCTTGAAGACCAAAATGGAATAATATTTGTAGATATGACTCCAAAAGTGAAAGATTGTTGTCCTCGCTAGGTCCCAACAGTAGGAGAGGCCAGACACGCAAATCACCTTAATGATGACAAACAAGCCCAATATACACAAAAACACAGCCTGGGAAAGTCTGAAACATGCACAGTAGTGTCTGCTCCTAAAATGGTCCTACCTCGTAGGGTGTTCACGCTCCAGGCTGGTGTGGCACTTGGCTTGTAATTGCCATAGGCAGAGGCGCTCACCTAGATCTGACACTGACACGAGCTCCGCAGCCCAATAAGAACTAGGGGTGGGCGGAATTTGCGAAATTAACTTTCGCAAATTATCGCGAAAATGCTAAAAATCTCCGCAAACACGCCGGAAATATCGCGAAGACGCAGAAGTTTTTTTCCTGCCTGTTCGCGGTAATTTTTGCGTGATCGCGGGTCACCAACTTACCCATGCGGTTGCTCACGGGCGCGGCCATCTTGTTTTCACTTGTCCCGCCCTCTCGCGATGCTTACTTCCTGTTCCGGGTCACGCAATGCATGTTCGCGCCTGTTCGCGGTAGATATTTCCTGTTCGCGACCGCTTTTACTTGATCGCGTTGCTTTTTGCTTGCTCGGGGAGAAAATATCTCGCGAACTTGCGCACGTGGTCGCAATGGGCGCGGCCATCTTGTTTTTCACTCTATTGCATGGTTCTGGGGCCTGATTTTGAATCCTCCCTACATCTTTTCAATCCGTTGTTTAAACCCACTTATTTTTTATCTTTCTTATTTATTATTTCTCTAACTATTTTCCTGCTTTTCTATTTTTGGTTTTTGTCTCCTTTTTTTTTTGTTTTTTAGCTACTTTTTCTCTTTCTATTGCCTGCTATTATCTATTTCCTTTACTTCTTTAATTTTATTACCTTTTCTTACCCCAGAACCATGTCTAAGGGTAGGGCTGGTCGCCGTCGCAACCAGAGCCGCGACCGCCTTCCTTGCGGAAGGCGGCGCCCACAAGGGGTGCAGGCACGGGCCTTATTTGGGGAGGTGGAGTTGGATGCACTGATTTTCTTTGTGCAGCGCCACCTCCCCTCAACCCTGGCAGCAGGTGGCAGGCCTGGGTCCGGGTACGGCCTCCGGGAGCGTCGGCAGCGGTGGGGGAAGGAGCGCCGGGCAGTGTCGTGCTTCTCTGGGGTCCGGCGCACCCAGGCACAGCAGACGCACCGGTGTTCCGACATCCTGGACCGTGAGCAGGACCTGCTGGACCTGCTAGGAGTGGAGGTCCCGGGGCTTGGTGAGTAACTATTTAATTATTACTACTTTGTGTCTGTTCTTCTGCTCTGTGTTATATATTGCGAATATCTTTTTTTTCTTCCATCCAGCTAGAATGTTGCTGCTTACATTCCAGGTTAATTACGTTTAAAAGTCTTCTGTGATTATGTGACACAGGTGCTCTTCTGCGCTACTACTAGTCATACTTGTTTGCAACTTTGCGTTTGCGCTCGCTTAGCGTGATTGATTCTGTACGAGTTTATTTTAGAGAAATTAAGTTACGTAATGCTACAGTGACTCTAGTCCACTCCTTACTTTGTCCTGTCACTAATAGATAGGGGCGGATTGTTACTTAGGTTTAGGTACTTTGTATGAGTTTCTAATTTGTTAGTGGTATGCGTGATGCCCCCTCAGTTACGTGACGTGCTGCTAGTACGGCAGTCTTTATTAGAACCTTTTCTAGTTTGTTCAATGAGTGGTGGTAATTGGCTTAGCATTAGCAGAACATCAGCATCAATCAATCAACCCAAAATTTGGTGTATACAAAAAATTTAGTCATGTGTCCTCCATTTGACCATATGCATTGTTGAGGAATAAAAGAAGTGGAAATGCATACTTAATGTACAATTGGCATGCCTGGAATAGGTGGGCTAGGTTGGGTGGTACGTCGTACTTAGGCTTAGTTGCTTGTAACTTAGTATTCTGGAATCAGAATGGAAGACTGGATTACTGTTGATAAATAGTAACTTAAGTAGTCGATCCGCGAATCCCCTGATACTACTTGTTGACCAGATGAGATCGGTCAGTTTAGTTATTGCAATTGTTGTTTACATAAGTGTTTTTTGACCGTTGTTGAAAAATATTGTATTTGTTTGATACCATCCATCAATGTTTGTCTCTTTCTTATATCTTTCCTGTTCATCAGCACCTAGGGGCAGACAGACAGGGAGTGGGGAGTCGGCGGGACAACAGTCCGAACAGCACCACCAGGAGGACACCAATGAGGGCTCCTCTGCTGGCCCCAGTAAGTCTTCTTGTTTTTAATAATATTTCTTATTCCATAACTTTTACTGCACCATATTTTTCACGAACTATTGTTTGTTTCCAAATGCTATTTTT
Source organism: Triturus cristatus (assembly GCF_964204655.1). Taxonomy (NCBI): domain Eukaryota; kingdom Metazoa; phylum Chordata; class Amphibia; order Caudata; family Salamandridae; genus Triturus; species Triturus cristatus. The sequence goes on along the minus strand of NC_140591.1, from coordinate 1,074,108,007 downwards.
TTACCAACAATTATCCTTCGATCTGTACGGTTTCAAAAATCTTATCCCTGCCTCTGCTATGATGACTCTCAGTACTACTACTACTATCAGTCTGTCTGTACTGTAGTAGCTAAGCTTGCCCAGTTGGCCAGTGCCACTCTTTATGTGAAAGGTTGTAATATAAAACTCATATTCACCAGTAGCTCTTGCCATTGAGTCCAATCCTTTGGGTCGTCCTCTTGTACTACTTCTAGTCTTATTGATCTTGAGTCTTTGTTAATCTTGAGGCTTTGAAAATTCACAGCAACAAAAGCCCAACCAGATTTATTACTATTTTGATAGGATAGCCTATAGGACATACTACTACTGTTGTAGGGAACTTGCACATACACAGACCTTTGCACAAGAAAATAGGATGTTGGTGATGGTAGGTTGTTCCTTCCTCACACACCTCAATCAGAAATTCAGAACCCACCACAATCCCCTGCTCGACTATAGTACCGTCTTGTCATAACTATTAGGTCTCCGAACCCTCCCCACAAGATACCCAACAAGTACACAACCCAGAACATAACACACCCAACCTCTCAGTCGTGGAAGCAATGCACACCCTTACTTTAATTTGCTCACTCGTTTAAGTTACTCCACACCAAATACCACCAAGTCTATGTACGTTCAAAATGTTTATTTTGAATTGAGAAGCTCTGTACATTGTTCTATTATAAAATGCAGCACCAACCGGAAAATCAATAACATTAAAACAGTAATCATTGTTACACTTACTTACAGTTGGGAATTAAATCATGATAACTGAACAGTGGTGGAAGGCAGCACCACCATCCCCTAGGAATTTAGTTTATATAAATTTATAAATGAAGATGTGAGTGAAGGGACCCCTCACCTTAGAAGAACCTAGTACTGGTAGTTGTTGCATCATTCAGAAGCTCTGCAAAGCTCTGGTTCGTAGAAGGGAATCTTCCGGCGAAAAATGAAATGGTGCGCGTTAGTATATTGCAACTTGCAAGCATTTCTCAGCCGTGCCAAAAAGTGTAGCATTTATTGATAAGCAATATGGGCTAACAGTACACCAGTACTTCCTAAAAAAGTGGCTTGTTAATGTTTTTGTTGACCGCTTGTACGCAGCGCGTAGACTAGACAGTAGCAGTGTGAGGCAGGTCATGTGGGCTCAAAGGTGTCTTATACAAAAAGCTGCAAGGTAACGTCACATGTGCAAAAATAAAAGAGACAAAGGTAAAATGGTTTCATGGCTCGGGCTAACTAAGCAAAGGCTAGAAAGACCATAGATAACTATTAGTGTCTACTCTACTACTACCTGATTTGTACTAGTAATGTATGTTAGTATTAACTAATTTTTCAACCTTGCTACTGATCAATAGGGGGGAGGTGTATATGATGCCTAATAAATGTGTAATGTTTTCTAGGTGCACTACTGACCACCATTGCCGGGGCCAGTGAAGGCGACGCGGAGGGAGAAGATGCGGCAGTTACAGCAGATAACAACGGAGCGGTAGGGGGAGTGGCAGCACCAGTGGCGGGCGGTGGTAAGTTAGATTCATAATCCTTAACTATTGTTGAACTTGACTTTACACTCACTGCAAGGGTGTACTGTATGTATATGTATACAGTACTGTTGAGACTTAGGCCCCTGCCGACAACGCAGGGGCAAACCTCCCGCCATCCCTGTAGAAAAGAGTCAGACCCCCACATGTCGACCAAGCGGAAAAGGGTTCAATATGGCGGTGGTGTCTCTCTGAACACACCGCCAGCTATATAATCTGCATTTTGGAATGCCTTTGCGTGGCGGCATTGCCGTCCGCCACGGAAAGGCATGCAGACATTGCAGAGTATGCTTGGGGGCCCCCATGGAGGGTACTACCTACCTATGCTATGGTACCCCCCTGCCTTTCAAAGCAAAACGTGACAGGCTCCGTGCGGGGCCCGTCATGTTGTGCTTGGAAAAGCAGCGCAACATGTATTTTTAGCATTGCTTTCGACACCGTCAACCAGAATGTAAAAAAAACCAGGATGCGCCTGCCACTGTGCCGGGCGCATCATCCTAATTAATAGTCCCCATGGGACCCCCACCCTTTTTAGAGTGAGGATGGCGGGCGGACAAAGTCCACCCGCCATCCGAAGTTGTAAGTAAGTATGAGTTGTTGGGAACGTTTGAAGAGTGAACTAGAAGAGTAGAATCCCTTTAATTGGCATAGGAGCGGGAGTATTGAGTAACCAATGGCCTCATCTATCTGATTTCAACTCCGCTTTGAAAGTTTAATGGAGAAGAGCAACTGGTGCACTGTTCAACTGAAAAGGGAAAGACGGGTGGAAGGAAGAAGGACGGGCGAGATTTAAAATGTTATGTACTACTGTGCTTTATAGTGCACTCTACCATGCCACTATGTGTGTAAATAATTAACTTGTCTTACTGTTTTTCTTAGAGTATATTTTACAATTGTCTTGTTTTTTTCTTTTTGATACACAGCTACTCCTAAACTCAACCGGAAGGAGTTGGCCGCCAAGGCACGACGCCGGAAGCTGGAGGCAATCCAGCGGAAATACCGGTGGCTGGTGGTCTTAGCAGAGGAGGAGGAGGAGACTGCAGCAGCAATTGTAGCCTCCTCCAGTGCCACGGGCCCCAGCCACCGCCCTCCAGCGGTACGGCGCCACCGTCTGGCGGCTGCCCGCCGCCACCGTAGTGCCATCTCTCATGCCCCCCCACTGTGGCTGCAACTGCCGCGCCCTCACACGCCGCGCCTCCCATTTAGAGGAGCAGATGCGTGTCCTCCTTGAGTCCCGCCCCACACCTTAGTCCCTGTCATCAAGTTCTGCCCCTTTTTTAATTCTTGTTTGGGTGGGTGGGAACTGGTTTGGGCGTTGGGTTTGGGTTTTTGCTTTACGGACTTTTTCTCCTGGACTTTCCTATGGACATTGGTTGGGGTTAGGGAGGGGGGTGGGTCAGCTTTTGTGGGTTTATTTTTTTTTTTAGGGTAAATTAAATATATTTTTCTATGTTACATGCAATGTTGTTAATGTTTTGTAGGTGGGGTAACTGTTTTACATCACACTGTTTCCTTGCTGGTGCAGGGCTGCCCATAGCCTGTGAATGATTTAAATAATTGGCTGACTGTGTAAGACACAAACAGATAGATGCAACACACCTCACTAATTGACTTGTCCTTCTAGTACTGTCAGTCTGTCCTCTAGTCTATGCATTCTTTTTCTGGACTGGTGTGTGAAATTTAAATCAATGACAACATGTCCATTATTAATTCTGCCTCCCCCAAACTACTCTCTTACCTGTGCTTGATGTTTATGTTTAACTTTGGCACAGCAATGGCTGCATGGTGAAGATGGTTTGCTTTTTCTAACATGCCATGATTGGGGTGGTGGTGGTGGTAGTATAATAGTAGTAGTAGACACTGGCAGGGCAGCAGCATTTGCAAAAAAAGAAAAGGAGACAGTCAATCGCCTTTGAGAGACTGTTAGAGGAGTATTAGAAGGAAGTACAGTACAGAACTTACCGAGCAACAATAATATGCTAAAATATTTTACAACAAAACATAATGGTGGTTGGGATAGCCTACTAGACAGAGTTACAAACTACAGTTGTGTCGAGTCACTTGACTAGGCCTACAGCCTAACAGTTAGTGCTGTATATGAGGAATGACAACAAACAAATCCAATCAATGCCGGCAATTAATGCTGAGGTAGATGTTCCTTTGTTAAATAAAATAACCTCTAAAATATCCTACTCATGGTGGGTGGGCAAGCAGAAGAAGATCATCGCTCTGCCTTGAAATTGAAGTACTGTTGCTTTTGCCACATTAGCCCCAGCAAGTGTGTGATTAAGTATTGGTGTACATTTAATTTAGTCACACCACGACATTAAGTCACACAGCCCGGGGGAAGAGGGTTAGGGTTTGTTGAATGGATGGGAAGGGGGTTTTTGGGAAAGGTTTGACATAGAAAAACAGTATGCATGGACAAACAAAAGACAATCATTGAAGACTACCATATCCATATGTTAAGGGAGAAAAAGGAAATGCATGCATGATGATGAGAGACCCGGATTACATACACGTCTAGTTCTTGTTCTGTTGTTCCGGCCTTAATACTTTTACAGATAGCAAATAGAAATTTTAAATATTGGTAGGGAAGAATCGTAAACAGAGAGCAAACCTAATAATGATAATAACAACTCCAAGAACACACTGTTGTAAAGATTGTATACAAAATATTAATCAAATTATTTAAAAGAAGATAAAAGTGGATACTGTTACTGTGTTATCCTGGTAAAAAATGCGGACTGGATTTGCATCTCGGCATTCCTCTTGGTCCTCATCTCGTCCATCAATCTTGGGTGTGTCGCCTCGCCACTCGCCACTGCCCGGCTGGAAAAAAAAATGTGATTTATTGGTAAGGTAAGTGTGCATTGTAATGTTTTCCAAAGTATAGGGCAAGGCCCGGCCTGTAATTGTAGATGGAAAACCAAAGGGGATATTGAGAAACAAAGTTGAAACAAATGCACAAGTTATGGTGTAGTGCAACAAGAACACTTTCCGAGGTGGCATGTATGCATCATCTCTACTCTAGTCTGTTTCCAGCATTGACCTTCAACAATAACAGGAGAGAGCAGGCCCACAGTGCTTAGCAGTAGCACATCCTACGTTAAGACTTTAGAGTACTTTTTTTTTATTTTATTTTTTTAAAGAGTTGGACAAAGGCAAAGCACATTATCCATTCCAAACATAGCATTTTACAGTTTAAGTTAGTAAATCAATGCACCGCAGTCATCCCACTGCTACACTCTATTCCACTTCTACAGACATTTGGGTCTGCTGTGGTTGTTGTTGACGTGTTTACCTTTAGCCTTTTAAGTTTATGCCACTCATGAAATGTCCTACTGACTTCATCATCATCTCCGATACTTTTACTGACTGTGAAGATCGGCCTGCAGTAGAAGTAAAATTGTTATTACACAACAAGAGTAGAAATATTATTGACTTGAGTTAGTCTTTAGTGTGTACAGAAAGATAGATTACTAGTACACTTTGACTTCACTTTGTGCACAACAAACAAACAACGAAATCACAAAGACCAATCGCTCAGAGTCAGGTGTCCCATGCATGCCATTAATTGTCATTACCTGTTCCTTCTCATCTTAAGTTAACGGGCCGTCTATATTGCCATCATCATGATGGACGGTGCTGTTGTGTCAATCATACTCATTGCGCAGATAGAGTGAGTCCCCTTCCTGTATTGAATTAAAAGCAATGTATCACCAAGCTGCAGGAGAAGTACAAATTTCTCATTTGCAAGAAGGGGAAAATTGAATTCCCCTTGAGTTAAGTTTAGTGTGTTCTGTAGAAAGTTGATTAGTGGCAGTGCACAATCACATAAATTCATGCACAACAAACACAACAAAATCATTCAGCCTGCGACTCTGCGTCCAATGCATGGCATTAATCATTACCTGTTCCATCTTATTTTCAGTTAATGGCCAGTCTCTCTCGGCTCTGAAAGGAGGATAGCTATAGTAGTCATCTGATTCATGCTCCACTTCTTTTGGCAGGACTAGGAAAGTTTGAATTTTTTCTTGTAGTATTTTACCATCATCCAATCATCATTCATGAGGGCAATGGATTTGGGCGGGAGATTCAGTATGATGGAGCGGAGGAGCTGGATTCGGAGGACTGTACTGTCAAATTGCAGACACCTGAAAATTGTATATTAAATAAGAAGAGTAGAAGACGGTGGTAATGGATTTGTTGTGATTCACAAGTTTGTAACCGGAACGACAGACACACAAATAACGGTGGGAAAAAAGGGAGGAAGACAGTAAGTGCAAGCCTAATTGTCAGGGAAGTATAGCTCGTCCTCAAACTCTGGGGGGTCAGCCAGTAGTAGGTAATCATCATGTGACACACTACTTCCGTCACCTGAGCCGCTGTCCTCATCTTCCTCCATTACTTCATGTATTGTGTAATTCGGTGGTATGAAGTGCTGATTCATTTTGATCATTGTTAACCTCTCCACGTTTTTGGGCGAGAGACTGGTCCTTCTCAATGTTACAATGGAACCAGCAGCACTGAAAACACGTTCGAAAGAGACACTTGCGACAGGGCAAGCCAGATAGCTTATCGCCAGCCTGCTGAGCTGTGGCCATTCAGACCTTTTCCTATACCAATATTGCAAAGGGTTTTGATCAATGTACACCTCTGTTGGGTCGTCCAGATAGGCCTGGACCATCCGTTCAATGTTCAGGGTTGCTGCTGGTAAGCTTTTGTGCTCTTTTCTCTGTGCAGCAGCACTGTGCTTATTAATGCCTAACTTTACATACCAATCGTGTAATGATTGTACTCGGCCTAATGATCCAGCTACTGTTTCTGTGGTCGGTAGTGAAGGTGAGTGTTGTGATCTAAACGCACTGCCCTCAGCCGACGAAGTTGCACTTGATCCTGCATGGCCTGCTGCAGTACTTTTTGTGGGTTGATCTTGCGGGCTTTTAATTAGTAGCCGTTCTTTTTCCAACTTACTGGCTGCTTCAGCTAGACAAGTTTTGTAGCGAGCAACATCAATCTCGGAAAAAGCAAAGAATGTCTTCAGTCCAAGTTTTGCACGTGGATCCAGAATTGTGGCACAAATGTAATGTTCTTGTGAAAAAAAAAAAATTTGTATCCTTACATTTTCAGCTAAGCGACGGGATAAGCTCTCCACCAAGTCATGGGCTTGCCTTTTCTCCTCTACACCTTTGTATGATTCAGACACATTATTCAGCTGATGCTCTAGCATTTGCAATAATGGGATAGCTTGGTCCATTGTACAGTCCTCCTTGCTGACTTCACGTGTGAAGACCTCAAAAGGACAAAGCATCTCAGTCAGGCATTTAATTAGGCTCCATTGCTCCATGTCAATGTTCATGCCTTTAACAGTAGCATCCCCACTTCTGTTCCAGACATATTCATGGAGTGACCTGTACTGCTCATACAGACGATCAAGCATGTAATACGTTGAGTTCCAACGTGTTGCCACCTCCTGGATGAGTGCCTTGACTGGCATCCTATGTTCACGTTGGATGATCCTCAGCTGCTTCCGAGCTTTAAAAGAATGGCTGAAATGAGTGCATATTCTTCGGCAGATGGCCAGTAAATTGCTGACTATGGGTTATTTTTTCAGAAAGTCTTGAACTATAATGTTTATGCAGTGCGCCAAACACGGAACCCTGAAATAGGAACCAAGTTCCATGGCCTTAAGTACAATACTGCCATTGTCTGTGGCAACAAAACCAATACCAAGCCCTCTTGGCCGCAGCCATTCCAAAACCTTGCTACGAAACTCGTGTAAAATATTTTCAGCCATATGAGATTTCTCCATGGCGAACATGGCTACAGTTGCATGTTTCTGAGTACCTTCAAAAATCGCAGCTGTGTCAACAGCACCTCGTGCAGATAGCTTATCTCTAACCCCCACAAAAGAGATCCAGTGTGCAGTGATGCACATGTAATCTGTGGCTTGGCAACTGGTCCGCATGTCTGTTGTCAGGTGGATATTGTGAACAGCACTCTGCTGCAAAGCTTGTCCAACCAATTCCAGCACATCATGATGTAGTGCCGGAACAGCAATTATTGCAAAATAGGACCGGCTGAGAACCTTCAGGGCAGATGGCAGACGCAAATTCAAGGAAACCCACCCCTTCCACAAATGAAAAAGGAAGAAGGTCCAGCGCTAACATTTTAGCCAGCTTCGCATTGTACAATCGTGCCGTTGGGTGGTTGCGTTGGAACTGCCCCTCCAACCTAAACATGCTCTCAATGGTTGGCTGGATTACTTTCCTTTGTGGTGCTGTTTTCATTAACCCACTAAGGCTCAACGACACAGATTGTCTCATTGCGGTACTCGGCCGCCTTGGTGTCTCACTCTCAGCCTGACTCAGAGTATGGCTCTTACTGCGGTGCCATTCTGATGTTACTGAGGAGGATGTGGGCGTTACCACTGCACTACTGGGGACAGGGCTAGAAATGCCTCCCTCTTCTTCACCTTCCACCACAATAATATTGCTCCCTGATTCATCCTGACCAACTTCAATGGGTTGAGTTTCTCTACTTTCTTTTAACTTAAGTAGGTGATCCTCCCACACGATAGTGTGGTGTATTCTGAGATGACTTGCTTGTCCTCCGGTACCATAGTTTGTACCAAGCTTACCACGCCGAACACCTTGCCGACAAATTGAGCATATAGCAACGTTCTCCTCCTTGGCGCTAACAGAAAAGAAGTCCCAAACTGGGGAGGAGAACTTTCTGGCACTGCTGGATGTGCCACTTTCAATACCAGATGAACTGGAGAGTGTGCTTGAAATGTGACCCTGTGCACCTAGACTGTGACTTTTACTACCACTACCTACTGAGATGGTTGAGCTGGATGTAGGTCCCTGCCGGGCCTTGGAAAATATGGCAGCTGGAGGTAGTGGTGGTGTAACCTGTGTTGGTGATATCCGTGCTACATCCCGCTCAGTATCAGCCTTTCTGGATAGGGTGAGAATGTTGGTCTCCAATCCCTTTGGGGCGGGAGTAATGTGCGTGATGACTGGCTCGTCTTCATCAACATCATCACCCCCCTCTTCTACATCTACCTCCATAACTCTAAGTTTTTCTGGGACCTTCCTTTTCAGAAGCATTGTCTAGTGGCGTATATCACTCTCAGACTGAGCTGGTGGCATCACGATCATCAGAAGCGGGGCTTGAAGAAGAAGATGATGGACTAAGCCTCCTTTTCCTTGCTGGTGGTCTGGAAGACAATAGATCTTCTGAAACAGTGGTTTGACTTTGCTCCACTTTGTCTGCAGGAAGCTCGATTTCCTGAAATGCCCATACGTCAGGAGCAACAACTACTATGGTGGGCTGTTGCGGCCGCTGCTGTTCTTGTTGCGGCCGCTGCTCTTCTTGTTGCGGCTGCTGCTGTTCTTGTTGCGGCTGCTGCTTTTCTTGTTGCGGCTGCACACTTATCTGCTGAGTTTGCGCCTGCGTTGAACTTGATTGTGTACTACTTTGCGGTAATGACATTTCTTCAACATCGCTGCTCGTTAGTAGACTGGCTACCTCTGCGACACTAAAGCTCTTGGGCCTAGGTTGGTGGGGTTGGACCGCTGTGCTGCTCCCAGCTTGGTTCCCGGACAACGCTGCTGCAGGCGTAACTTTTTTGCTGCCAAAAAAAACATTGGCCGGCACACCACCAGTCGTGGTTAATGGCACTTCCTTTTTCTGTTCCTTCTTCTCACCGGCAACTTTCTTGGTACTGGACCTGGTACCTTTCTTTGGGGCCATCTTCTTAAGATGTCAGGCAGGATGCAGATGCACAACAAGTTCTGGTCACACGTGGACGTGATGCGCAGCAGGACTTCTGCCTGGCTGGCAGTACAATGGGTAGCCGGGTGATGCTGATGACACCTCCTCCTCTGTCTTTTGTGCACCTAAAAGCAAATAAGCCAGGAGAAGGACATCAGTGAAATGTTGCATTTGTTGTTGTGGTTCAGTTACTTAGTACTGTACTAGTGCAAACAAAAGATATAGTCTAGCCATGTATGACTTCTTTTTTTAACAAGGGCTATGTTATACTACTGTGTACAGTCACACACTACACTCTCAGGAAGGATAGGAAAGTTAATAATAACCACCAAAATAAAAATGTAATGGAAGTGGGGTGGACCCTATTTGCCATTAAATTATTTGAGCATCTCAGCATCCATGGAGCTGCTGCTGGCAAAGGGGGTGGATGGATGGAAGCAGTAAGCCAAATAGCCAATAAGAAAACCATGCAGGCCTATGGCAAAAGCAGGACGCTAATAACTCTCAGTCCAAACACAAAAAGGCCACCAGCCACATGGACACTCACAAATCACAAACAAGCAGGGGGCCTGGGAAACACCAGGAGCTGACAAAAGGCCTATAAAAGCCAGGTAAAGGATGCATGCTAAAGCACACTGCTCTGCCTTTTTAATGCAACAAAATGGAAATACGAACATTCACAGGCCCCAAGAAACTCTGCAGGGTGCATGCATTGCACACCAACACACGAGACACATACAACAAAAGCATGTCTTTAAAACAACCAACATCAGAAAGGCCACCCCAAAACAACACACTTCCCCAACTCAATCCAATGCCATCCATGCCCTAAATGATGTCTAAAAATTCAACAGACCACACAGAAAACACTTGATTAATAAAGCTGTGGCTACCTGCTCTGATCCTAGTGGATGAAAGCAGGCCTGTTGGCAGACAAAGCCAGGCAAGCTTGCAGTTGCAAGCCTAGGCTTCAAAATGGCCACCAGCCACATGGCCAGGCCCAACAACATCAGAAAGGCCACCCCAAAAAAACACTTCCCCAACTCAAGCCAATGCCATCCATGCCCTAAATGATGTCTAAAAATTCAACAGACCACACAGAAAACACTTGATTAATAAAGCTGTGGCTACCTGCTCTGATCCTAGTGGATGAAAAAGCAGGCCTGTTGGCAGACAAGGCCAGGCAAGCTTGCAGGCCTAGGCTTCAAAATGGCCACCAGCCACATGGCCAGGCCCAACAACATCAGAAAGGCCACCCCAAAAAAACACACTTCCCCAACTCAATCCAATGCCATCCATGCCCTAAATGATGTCTACATTCAACAGACCACACAGAAAACACTTGATTAATAAAGCTGTGGCTACCTGCTCTGATCCTAGTGGATGAAAAAGCAGGCCTGTTGGCAGACAAGGCCAGGCAAGCTTGCAGGCCTAGGCTTCAAAATGGCCACCAGCCACATGGCCAGGCCCAACAACACCAGAAAGGCCACCCCAAAAAACACACTTCCCCAACTCAATCCAATGCGATCCATGCCCTAAATGATGTCTAAAAATTCAACAGACCACACAGAAAACACTTGATTAATAAAGCTGTGGCTACCTGCTCTGATCCTAGTGGATGAAAAAGCAGGCCTGTTGGCAGACAAGGCCAGGCAAGCTTGCAGGCCTAGGCTTCAAAATGGCCACCAGCCACATGGCCAGGCCCAACAACATAAGAAAGGCAAACCCAAAAACACACACTTCCCCAACTCAATCCAATGCCATCCATGCCCTAAATGATGTCTACATTCAACAGACCACACAGAAAACACTTGATTAATAAAGCTGTGGCTACCTGCTCTGATCCTAGTGGATGAAAAAGCAGGCCTGTTGGCAGACAAGGCCAGGCAAGCTTGCAGGGCTAGGCTTCAAAATGGCCACCAGCCACATGGCCAGGCCCAACAACATCAGAAAGGCCACCCCAAAAAAACACACTTCCCCAACTCAATCCAATGCCATCCATGCCCTAAATGATGTCTAAAAATTCAACAGACCACACAGAAAACACTTGATTAATAAAGCTGTGGCTACCTGCTCTGATCCTAGTGGATGAAAAAGCAGGCCTGTTGGCAGACAAGGCCAGGCAAGCTTGCAGGCCTAGGCTTCAAAATGGCCACCAGCCACATGGCCAGGCCCAACAACATCAGAAAGGCCACCCCAAATAAACACACTTCCCCAACTCAATCCAATGCCATCCATGCCCTAAATGATGTCTAAATTCAACAGACCACACAGAAAACACTTGATTAATAAAGCTGTGGCTACCTGCTCTGATCCCAGTGGATGAAAAAGCAGGCCTGTTGGAAGACAAGGCCAGTCAAGCTTGCAGGCCTAGGCTTCAAAATGGCCACCAGCCACATGGCCAGGCCCAACAACATCAGAAAGGCCACCCCAAAAAAACACTTCCCCAACTCAATCCAATGCCATCCATGCCCTAAATGATGTCTAAATTCAACAGACAACACAGAAAACACTTGATTAATAATGCTGTGGCTACTACCTGCTCTGATCCTAGTGGATAAAAAAGCAGGCCTGTTGGCAGACAAGGCCAGGCAAGCTTGCAGGCCTAGGCTTCAAAATGGCCACCAGCCAAATGGCCAGGCCCAACAACATCAGAAAGGCAACCCCAATAACACACACTTCCCCAACTCAATCCAATGCCATCCATGCCCTAAATGATGTCTAAAACTTCAACAAACCACACAGAAAACACTTGATTAATAAAGCTGTGGCTACCTGCTCTGATCCTAGTGGATGAAAGCAGGCCTGTTGGCAGACAAGGCCAGGCAAGCTTGCAGGCCTAGGCTTCAAAATGGCCACCAGCCACATGGCCAGGCCCAACAACATCAGAAAGCCCACCCCAAAAAAACACACTTGCCCAACTCAATCCAATGCCATCCATGCCCGAAATGATGCTTGAAAATGAAATACATTCAAAAAACACCAAAGGAACAGTTGCTTTATCATGCACACACCCATGATGAGGCCATGCCCATGACTAGCTCGGGCCTACTACTGACTACTACTACCCACAACATTTAAAAAAAAAAAAGGAATGATGATAGTTACCAAAAATAAATAGTAGTTAGAACAACTGCAATGCCCACAATCAAACAGACACAACAACCACTTACTTGTAAAATATCCAAATCAAAAAATCCTCAAATCCAATTGCAATGATGCAGCAGACAAAAAGAGTGATCTTTCCAGCTCAAAATCCAAAGGCAGAATGAGCAGGAGATGGACAAAGCACTGGGAGGAGCCTGCTGGATAGGAACAGGAAGTTGGAGATTCTGTGTCACTTCCTCCCTCTCCCCACCTTTTTAAAAAAGGACTCCTTGCACAAAAAAGGACAGCCAAATGTCAATCTGAGGAGTTGTTTTCATCCAAAATCATCATTTGCAGAAGGTTTCATGCTGCTAGAGCTGATATTCTTCTCCAAATTGAAAATTTTACATGTTTGAGTTCTCGAGCTTCACAATACTTTCGCCGGATGTCGATGGCGTGTCCAAAATGACTTTATCATGTTCTCTCGCTCCCTGTCGCGTTGGATATGACGTGTTCGGGGTCTCTTTCTCCTTTTCGCGTTCGATTAGACGTGCCCGCATCCTCACACTCTCGCTCACGGTGGAGAATGACGTGTTAGAGATCTCAATCTTCTCATACTCGCGCGGTGCATGATCGCGAGAAGAATAACGTGATCGCGCGACAAATGACGTGATCGCACGACAAGTGACAATAATGCGAGCGCGAACTGTTGCGAGACAGAGCAAAATGGCTACCAACAATCCAATATCTTGTGTAGAACGCGACCGGGTCGGGAAAACTTGTCAGCGAGCGCGGGGATTCAGGTAAGGCGATCGCGCGCACGCGAGAATGTATTTTTTTTACAGCGCGAGCAAGAAACAAATTATTGCTAAGCTGCGGATTGCGGAAATTTTGACATTTTCGTGCTTTCCGCGGAACGCAAAAATGCCAAATTATCGCAATTTCCACGAACGGAACGGAATTTTGGCCCAGGCCTAATAAGAACATGCAGCTTCGCAAAGAAGACCCGGAAAGGGCGCGCGCCCTCTAACGGTCGGTAGGCCACCGCACGCCCCGGTCCAGAAACCTTTAGGTGAGGGAAATTAAAGCAGAAAAAGTGGCTGCAAAGGAGGGGAGCAGCATTCCCGTGGCTGCTGCTGAACAAGAAGCTATCACCTCTCCCCTGAAAGATAATTACCATACAATAATTAAGGCAAAATGTGAAAAGGTTGACCGGAACCCAATACTCAACTGACAAGGCTGCGAGCAACGAAGAAAGAGGGCAATAAAGGAAGGACACACGAGTTGTGGACCGTGGCAGCACCTGATTGGACATGAACTTGTTTGTTGTAAACTTCATTTTCCCCTTGGGGTTATGGTAAATGAAGTTCTTCTGGGTGTTATTTACAGTTTAACATAGCTGCTGATTAATAAAACAAAGAATGAAAAACATAATCCTCGCCTCCGGGTACTGCCATAAAATTTATTAATTCTTAAATTGTAACAAGCATGTAAACTTTTTCGGCTGAACATGCTAATCAACACTTTCTAGTCCTGAGAGCCGAGATATGATACAAGGGCTCTAAATGTCATAGACAGCATTCTCTATGGGTACATTTATGAGCAAAAATGACTGTGGCAGTCACAGTTACGCTAAGGCAATGGCTTAGGCTGGCAACAAATAAGTATGTGTGTTTTTTCTGGTTTGCGCAGAATTATTGCACCTGAAAGTTCCACATGCAATAAATATCCACTATTACCAGGTGGGGTAAATCCATATCCAGAGATAACATGCATGTGCAAATTTATAGAAACATACCACACAGAAGAAATATGTCATTACTATTTGCCAAAAACAGGAAGTGGAGTCCTACAACAACTTCCCGTTTATGCTAAGCAGCATTACACACTTCTCTTACAGCAAGCATAGCTGAAGACATCATGCTGCCATTTCCTAATACGTGGGGCCTGTTAAAAGGTACACTGTAATCTAGTGGCAACCTCTAAGTAGGATAATAATCCACACAGGAAAACCTGTTGGATCACACACCAATATTTCAGATCGACTGAGAAAACAAAACTTTTCTGAGTGCAAACTTCAGCACCTTGCTGTAGAGATGGTGTAATAGGAGGCCTGTCTCATTGGATGCCTTGTAGTGCTTACCCAACCAAACACCATGGCAGAATGTGGAAGAACATCATTAATGAGGTCAATCCTGTCTCACCCTACCACAGTCCAAGGTAGTTGGGTTCCTGCTGGAACAGGAATTCCCCCTGCATGATCTACAAGGGTGTACTACTGCCCTGAGGGACCCAACTGCATGTAAAACTGATATCCTGACTTTTCTTTGGCCCAGATAGCAATCTAGTCCTCTTTGTGCACTGAGGCCTAGGCCTGGAGTGCACAAAGCCATCCATGTCCTGCATTGTTGACATACAGCAGTGGTACCGATTGTTGGTGATTCATAGTCCTGAGCAGATCTTTTTTCTGTTTCAGGTCAAGCATGATATACCAGTGAGATGTAACACCCAGATCTCTGTGCATACCTTTCTTGTGCATGTATATTGCATGACTGCATGGTGAATGTGTGGCACATGTATGGCAGCAAGACTCTGTGTGTGAAGAGAGTATGATTGCAGGGATCAGTGGGGTTCATTTAGGATTACCCCTGGTTTAACACAGCACAAGACAGAGGGTGCAAACAGCTTTCTGAGACAATGGTAATTTAGTGCCTGCACTCCTGTGGCTGGAAGGTGGGGACCCAGACACTGAAATTGAGGAGGATGGTGGCAGGGCTACCTTTATTAATCCTATGCGGACCTTTAAGCAGGGAATTGCTGAGTAGTCCTTTCTGGGCATTGCCATTTGGTGGATGGTAGGGGAGCAGGCATGAGTCAGTATTTCTGTTGCTAAAGGTGAGAACACTTCTAGATAGGGCCTGTCCTTATGTCTGTCACTGAATGCTACTTCAGAAAGGCTAATGACTTCACACTTAATTGTGTCAATGTGTTGGATACTCCTGCTTGTAGGCAGCATTATCACTACCTGCTATCATAGCCATCATCTTGCCCAAAGGCTGTGTCTGCACTACAGCCAGAAATTGCAGACGGAAAATAACCACTTCAGACTGTTTCCAGGGCCTTAAACAGTCAATCAACATTCCATATCGGGAAAATTAGTACAAACGTGGAACTCAAGCCACCCCACTTTGTTCCAGCTCCAAGTTCTTCTTGAGCAAGGAAGGGTGTGATCTGCAGAGTACTGAATGAGCTGCGGTGTAACCAGGGCATTGTCTGCAGAACAGCCAGTTTCATAGAGGTAAGGGGACATCACCTGAAGTCTGTGTTACTTGCTGGAGGAGCTGTGGATCTGCCTAGAGCCTAGAAGTCTGCCTGACTGCTCAGAGGGGGAAGGAAATAGCCTGGCCCTGCAGAAGGAGAGACTATTCAGGCGAAGAATCCCAGCTGTGTTCCTGGAACACCCAGAATAATCAGACTTGCGTGTAAAAGTGTGCATGGTGCTGACCCAAGCTGAGAGGAGTCACTCAGCTTCTCTTCATCCTTCAATCGTGGAACTACATTATATAACTTTAAGTCCCAGAGTGCTGTCCAGCATCTCTGCTGCAACTTGGGGGGGCCTGATTGCCTCTATTGCTTTGCATCCAGAAGTCATCGCTGGTACGGGTGAGAATTCCTCAATGGCCTGGAGGTCAAGGAAAGATGACCGCTAACTCTCGCCCTGTTGTGCCACAACTCTGACATGACCCGAGAAATGGGGCTTCAACAGCCAACCTGCACCTGCTTCCAGAGGACTCTACCATGTGACGGTAAAGGGTGC
Source organism: Triturus cristatus (assembly GCF_964204655.1). NCBI lineage: Eukaryota > Metazoa > Chordata > Amphibia > Caudata > Salamandridae > Triturus > Triturus cristatus. The sequence continues at coordinate 1,074,091,762 of NC_140591.1, read as the reverse complement.
CGCTCGAGCACAGCAATCCTGAACAGCACTCCACATGGATAAGTAACACAAGGCCATGTTTGAAAGACAGAGAGACCGTTTCTTGCCCTAGAACTTCATGTAAAAATCCAGCATGAGTGCTGCCATGAACCCCTTAGCAAGATACATTTGGAGCAGCCCTATCAGTTCCTAGCATTGGATTATGACCCTTATAACCAAATAGAGTGCTCACACTTGAGTACATTTTCGCCTGAATTTCCCTACAGTAACAGTCCCAGGCTAAGATCTACTTCCATAGTACTGGATTTCTCTATGGAGGTAGAAATTAGCACACCTGGTTTAGAACCCTAGGTAGGTGCCTGGAGCTTTACAATTGGTGGTAACTCCAATCATTGAAAGAATCTTGTACGTGAATCCCATTCCTATATGTAGTATTACATTTTGTTCTGTTATTAAACTACTTCTCTTATTACAAAAAGTGTTTGGCTAGACAGGATATTATTGTGTCTGTTTATACACTGTTCAGTTCTGCGTTTTTGACTCACACACTGATAAGCCTTTGACTAGTCGCCCTGACTAAACAAAGTCAAGTGCCGAAGGGGTGTAATTGGTCCATTTTGCCGAGCCACTGTAAAACGGACCCCAGAGGCAAATGACCTCAACATCCTCAGTTGGGGTCCTTTAGCCTCTGTATTCCCTTAGGGCCCCAGAATGGGGTATGACAGATCTCAAGATACAGGTATGGGAATACACTATCTCTACCTCAGATTGCACCATCAGAAGGCTGCATAGAAGGTGCAAACATGTACAGCCCAACATCTAGCATCACAGGATTGGAAGCTGTGGAAGTTAAATGATACTAGGACTCTGAATGGATAGTTCTGTCATCACATGCAGCTCGATATCTTGTGTCCTTATATGTTCACAGTAATGCAGGGGGAAGATGTAAGAGTAAGAGCATCTCTTTAATGTAAACATAAGTACACCACGGCAGCAACAACTGCAGGTCTGACAACCACCACCTCCACCAGCTTTGGTCCAACTACTACCGTACCTATGATCATCATACCGTTAGGTCCTGGATCAGCCACAGCTACCACTCTTGCCACTATGGATGCACAATTGGCATCTCAAAGGAGTTGTAAAAGAGCATGTTAGCCCCATTGTCGGGGTATATAAGGTGAGGAAGTGGAGACATATGACCAGCCTGTATCACCTCCCAGACATCAGGCAAGGACTGGAGGACAGAAGCTGCACTAGCTGAACAGTTTGACAACATCAGCCAGATGCTGGCACAAATTATACAGAGGTGGTGTGTGATAGATTCTCATATGTGGCTGTTTTGTGTCAGATCACAGTAAACTCCTCCACCTTGACTGAGACCTGGGACCAGTAAAAGACAGTGACCGCTCCTCCGCTAAGCCGGAGGACTGTTGCTCCACTGCTTTGAAGCAGTAAAAGAAAGGAAAAATAAAATGATAATAACGTTATGTTATTATAATTTTATTTTGTCCTGCTGCAGCAGTTTTACGTGATCAGCGGGACTGCTCTGCTCACAGAGCAGGGCATGGAAGGAGTGGTAGCAACCTCCTAAGTGTGCAATGATTGCTTGGCCCGCCATCTTATGCTGCCCAAACAGTCATGCATACTTCGCATGTTCTCCATACAGGCTGCATTACAGCCTGCATGAGGAACATGCCCAGGCCCCCAGTCCCTGGCTGAGCACGGAACCATTGCGCTCAGACCAATCACAACGCTGCATTGCAGCATTGTGATTGGTTAGGGGAGCCTGGCTGCCTGCTTCCTGTTCGATTCTTATTGAGAGTCGAGGGAGAGACACAGCGGTAAGGTGCGTTTTTTCTGGGATGGACATGTGGTCAGCCATGCATGAGAGGGTGCCTTTAGGTTAGGGTGACCATCTGTCATTGAGCTAAAGTTTGGACAGTGAGAGTAGTAGTTATAAATAGTTTATTGTATTAATCAATTGATTACAATAAAAATGTGATTGTAGCATATATCATTTAAAATTATCCGTGGTCTAAAATTTCAACAAAATTTACAATCAAGCAATACAAGGTATGAAATTCAGGTAAAATGCACTTCATTTTTCTTTTCCACAATAATTTACATATTTTTCTTAGCTATTTATCAATGTATTTTCTTATCTTCTTTAGCTCAGTCTGTAATTTCATTGATGTACTAAGGTGCTTATGTGCAACATATACAGCATATGTAGTTCATTATATTTGTACAGCTGCTTTCTTTATCTTTCAAGGAAGATCCAATACTGTGATAAAAAATAATATGTGACGTTCAAACATCTGCCTCTGTGTCATAAATCTCGTTAGCACAACCTATTACATCACTAATGTGATACAGTGCTGATGTGCCAAATGTGAGAAGCGCATACAGTTCTTTACATTTACTCGGCTATTTTTATTTTTAAAAGGAGGTTCAATACTTTTCTTAATAAAACCAGTGTTGTTACCCATCTGTTTTTGCATTATGTTCTTCTTTTGCTCAGTCGATTACTTTCTGTAAAGTACTAAAGTGCCTATGTGTCCAATATGCAAGGTACATCATGTTCATCATGTTCATTATATTTATTCAGCTTGATTTATTATCTCTTAAAGGACGATCCAATACTCGTTTGATAAATTTGTATATGAACCTTTACGCAGATAATTTTTAATACGCCTGATCCACAAATGTTATCATTGTTATTATTTCACTGTCTTCTCTGAGCCTAAAACAGTATCTGACAGCCTCAGCAGTTGTTCTTATTTTAGCATTTTTAAACAAGGAATGTAAATATATCTTCCACATGGACAACAGTTTAGGGCAGACACATATTAGATGTATGAGAGATTTGGCAACAGTTCCACAAAGCCGGCAAGTTGGACTACCTTTAAGACCTGGGTTCGTTTTTCCTTCAAACTCCCAGATCGGTATATAAAAAAATCGGAATCTTAAGTATTTCCTTTTTATATGGCCAGGTAGATTTAGGCCTAAATATTATTGACCCTACGCAGTGTAAGTATCAATTAATAAATCTGCAAGGTTGTATTTTTCAGCTAGTAACTAGTCTAGGGCCCACAGCTTTTTAGTGAGCGTATAGCAAATTAAGATTTTCCGAATGGAACTGGCCAATCACCCCAGCTCCAGTATGTCAGGCAAATCGTAAGATCCTATTCCCTTCAATGTAGAATACAATTCTGTATCTCTATATATAGCTCTTCAAATATTAGATGTTTTAATGAAGATGGATTGTCCTTGGTCCATTCAACAATGTAATTCATAGAACTCCTATGATGCAATAATACCAAGGATTTTAGACCGAGTTCCAATCTCATAATACAATGGGGGGTTGCCAGCCGTAGATGCAGTAGAGTGCGCGCACATTTCAAAAAACACTTCTATAGGTTGAGGATGACATTCTTACTCATTACTAGGAGGCATATAATAAATAAGGAACTAGCTTCATATGTGATGCTTTTAGTGATGGGCTGATCGCTTTTCCTTCAAACATTTTCGTGAATCATGAAATCGATTTAGTGATAGCAGTTGATTTTGATTTCCTACTGGCCAGGTGACTTACCCAGTGAGAGTAAAAATGATGGACAAAATGTCCATTTTTCAATGCAACATAAGAATAAAACTAACAAATAAATCTATGGAAATGAACAAATGGTAGAAATCTTTGAGGCTCATTTTAAGTTGCATGGATGGCCCGCTAGCCAACCAGGACAGCAAAGGCAAGTATTTTCACCCTTCCTGAGTAGGACTGCCCATCCCGTTTAGAGATCACCACCTGCCCAGTTAGGATCTCTAGGAAGGAAATTCTGAGTGGGTGCCAATTGTTTTAGCCCAAACTGGGCATTTCTATTGGTTCTTCAAAAACAAACATCCAAAGCGGAAGTTTGTTTTTGTAAAAAGCACAACAATGACCCTTATGTTCAGAGGAGTTTTAGATTTATCTGCCCAGGAATGCAGTGCCTTGCATGGTGCATTCAGGCAGAATTTCTTTTTCCAAATGTATAGGCATACAAGTCATCACTTGTACATGAGGTTCTGAGAGGAACTCCTGAATTAATTCAAAAGTTCAGTCTTAGCCTTAACACTCAGAAGTGTCATTTTTCTGCAGGAGCAAAGCATTTAAGTGCCCACAGGAAATTTCTGTGCCTGACTAAAACACTGGATGCACAGCAAATATTTCTGTTAAATCACTGAAAAGGTGCCTGATACCTTATGCTACTCCCCTGACACCATATGACACTGCCCTACAGGAATGAAATGCTGTTTATAAATTAATGCATGCTACTAAGAATTATGCCAGTTTTAAAAACTGCGCAAAAAGTTATACTTGTTCCTGTACTAGCGAATAGCCATCAAAATCCAAAGGTCAGAAACTAAAATAAAATTAGGATGGTTTTTATATGCCGCTGTAAAACCTGTTACTAAATGCCAGGACAATTTTAACACCGATTTGTGTTGCCAGTGTACAGCTTACCTAGAGGTTTCAGCCAGTTTTGGTGTCCTGGAGCTGGATGGAGCCTGGTGGAGCAGGGTTGTATGGTCACACTACTTGTCTCGAAATTAAATGATCAATCTGCTAATTGGAAAAATATTTTTTAGCCAGGAATCAATTCTTTTATGGGCAACTTTTGCCCAGAATATGTGTAAGATAGATGATCCAAGAGGTCTGTCACTATATGGTCACTGTTCATATGCACCTATCAGAAGGTCATGAGAGATTGTGGTGTCCAGGGACTATAGAGAGTCTGGTAAAATAAGTAGGATTAGTTTCAGCAAAGACGAAACCCCAGGACTCAAGGTGGAGACACTTGTGTGCCCATGAAGGTTGCCTTCTGTCATTCTGCAGGTTCATAAGAGGTAAGGAAGAGCTCTGCTGTAGCCTATACGGCTCTGGAAAAAGAGCCACAACTGAAATTAAACAAAAGGATTATTAGAAACCAGAAATTAATAGATAGAGAGAAATTCATTGTTTGTCTTGAAAAATATGGAAATGATTGGATAAATCCATCGAAACGCGTCGACGCAACTTGGAACACACAATCTCTATTGGAAGTTGGTCCGGTTATTACACGAATATAAGTTGAAAACGGACTTATGACTCACTGTTATAGCGGATGTGTACACCTAAAAGACTAACGAAAGGAGTCTATAATTTCATTTTCTCTAGTTTGTGTTTTTTACATGATCTGATGTTTTTATGAATTGTTGTTGTATATTTGTTTTAGGAAGTAATATGTGTTTTTAATTGTGTTAACACAAGGGGAGCACAAACCTTTGGTGTTTTTGTATATAAATGTAATGATTTTTATTTCAATTAAAAGAAAAAATTTGTAATCTACTTTTAGATTTTGTATTAGTGTAATTTTGGCTACATGAGCTGAAGTGCGTGTGTTTTTATGAAATAAGGTTTATTTGTGTGGTAGGATATATACGGCTTATGCCATTGGGAATTTGCACCTTACTTGTTAAGTGTACCCTATCCCTTTGGCTTGTAAAGGGGTCTCTCTCTTTTATGTACAGCCTATATGATGGACAAATATTTTGTAAATAGAACTCAAAATATTTGCAATATCCATACACATTTGTGTTAAATTACCACACATACAAGGTGAACATTTGGTGCCTTGGAATTAGTAGCATAGTCTACAAAGGAGAAAGTTTCAAATTTGAGAGCCACTTTTTAGTTCTTCACACTAACAATAATATGGTCTACATTATCAGTTGCTTTGCTTTTACTAAGTAGCCAAGACCTGTTGGTGCATGAAATCCCAGCCAAGCCAGTAGCTCATGATGAGACCAAGAATCAGTCACTCAGAGCTCTATTTTTAAAATACTCATGCCATATTATCAAGAACGGCGCAAACATTATCGCTGCTTTAGCGGCAGGAAACTGCTGCTAAATCGGCGATAAGGGGGTTGATAATATATCCTAGAGATTTCCAATAGAAACCCAGGTTTGATGTCCTTGACACCAGAACCTGGGCTTCTATCGGAATTCTCTAGGGCATATTATCAAGCCCCTTATCGCCGCTTTAGCTGCAGTTTCCTGCCGCTAAAGTGGCGCTTATGTTTGCGCCATTCTTGATAATATGGCTCTCAAATTTATAGGAAGCTCTTAGTAACACATAATAGCTCAGGGATCTGCTTTGATAATAACAAGAACCACTCAAAACCTTGTTGTAATATTGACAAAATTGCCATCACTCAGAGATGTTTATAATAATAAGTCACTCAACAATCTGTACCAGATAATATCAGACTAAATTAAAGCTCTGCTGTTGTTGACAACTTCAGTCACTTAGGGTTCTGCTTCCGACAGTACAGACTCATTCCTAATAATGCCTATAATTATGCAGAATCAAATCTTGATAATTCTCTGTCACTAAGTGATTGTTTTATGTCTTTATTAGGTTCACTTATAACAGACAGACTGCTTGATGTCAGGAACCACTCCCATGGGTTGATGCAGCTACTGTAGCCGAAGCACGGTATAGATAAAATATTTGGCCAGACCAAAAGCAGCAGAAAAAGAAGGTTTTCAATGTCTATAAGATGGTACCAGGAGCCCACTCAACATGATGGTCCCAGAAACCTAAATGCTCATTCAATGCAGTGCTCATGTGTAATGGCCAGGGTTCTTGGAAAAGAGAAATCTTGGAATTATATAGAATGTGAAATGCTTGGATAAAAAACATGATCTTGCCCTATGCAAAGGTTTCGGCCACAGACAAAGGTTCTTCAACAAGACTCCTTGCTTGATGGCCAAACAATCCAAGCACCTTTATTTTCTGAAACATGTAGGCTATCCTGTTTTAGATTTAAACTTATAACAACTGTTAAAATCCCACCAAAAAGGCAACAGCCATCATTCCTGTAAACATATAGACTGATAAACACCAGCACAATCACATACTAAAATGCTATTCAAAGAAGGAAAGTGAGAGAAAATGAGCAATTTTTATTTCTTCCAGAAGGGGTCAACACAAAGTAACTTTTTTTATAGAAGGTAGAAGCAAGAAAGACTGGGTGAAGATTATTCTGTTAAGCTTTTTTGTTTTTGTTATATTATTTCTTCTTTCTTTTGTTTCTTACAGCTTTGTGTGCTTGGATTAAAGGTGCATAATTTAAAAGCAGGTTTTAGTTCTGATCTAATTATTTTATACACTGTAGATACTTCGGGAATAATACATTCATATTTTATAGTTTGGAAGTGTTTAGCTCTTTCACTGATTGGTGACATTGCTGGCTCATGTAAATTGAGCCCAATGTCTACTCATTTACCCATCGAATGGGTAAAACCCTTTTGATATTTTAGTCCCCTTTTCTAACAAATCAGAATTGATAGCAGGTCAGTTGCCAAACTCCCCAGGTTTTAAACAGTCAATGCAAGGTGTAGTGACAGTTACCTGTGAAAGGAGTGTTGTCACCATGTACATGGGATAGTGGTGAAATCATGATGCAAGGTGTTCCGCTACTATGTGTGATACATTCAGCTAATCCGGGGTTTTACTAAACTGCCCCTTACAGCTGATGCTTTTGAGTCCATACTTAGAATGATAACAGCAAAATTTCAAGTTTCAGAATACAATGTGATGTCTGTTAAAACGTCATGACTGACTTAAAGGGAGACATTTGCCATGGTGACACATGGCCACTATGAATGACCACACAACAATTCCAGCTTCATGTAGTCAGGCAAAGAGTGCAGCAAATCAGTGGTAAGCATGCTTAAAGCATCACATTTCAAGTGCCTTTGAATGCAGGGCTACAACGTAATCTGGTGTAATTCAAATTCTCAATGCTGTGAAAGGTACAATGCTGTTGGCATTGTTGACCATACCTACAATGCTATAATATTCAGTAAGCAATAGGTGAATAACCCCCAACTGTGCCCAGGGGTTTATTGCGACATTTGAATATAGCACTCTTTCTTTTTTAATCCATTAATAGTCCTGTAAACCAGACAGATTCCTGACAGAGTGAGTGCGAGAGTTAATGAGATGTACAAGAGGTAATGAGATTTGAGTTGAGTGCAATACACAGACTTTCTATACTTATCACAGACTAACATATATCCATTGGACACAATGGCCAACAGAAAAAACACTACATAACCTGCATTACCTCTACTTAATTCAATCAGTGATTTATAACAATAACTGCAGATAAAATGTTGTAAACATGAGACAAACACAGTTTTGGTCGATTTTGTGGGTTAGGATTCTGGTTATACACTGATAAGCATTGATTTCAAAAGGTTAGTAAAACACTGAGAAAACACCACTGAAATCTCCTAAAACACAAACACTGAAAACTGGAAAGCCTAAAATAGAATAAACAGTGGTTCTGAATGTCACAATTCAGGGTAGGGCAGGTTTTCTCAGGGAAAAGGCTGGCAAGCCAAGGTTCAGGATTTCCTGATAATAAAGCCTGGTGAGACAACGGAGTGCACAATATTAGTGGGATGTTTTCTTGGAAGAAATGAATGAAAATCTGAAAACAGGAAATTAGACTGGAGCCAACGAATGCATTCCCTGGTACCTCCTGATGCAAAATGACTTACAAGGAATTGACATTTGGCATTGGGATATGTAGTTCATCCCTGTTGGAGGGCCAGAGGATGTTGCTCACCTTACTATGTGATTTTGAACAATCATTAGATCTGGTTGTCTGGCTTGTCTCACATACCATAATCAAAAACCATCTCATGTTGCAACAATATATTTTATTATACCATATACTAAGGGAGGAAATTTAGACTATTTGCTTCATTGCTTCATTTCCACCCATAAGAACTGTGTTCTAATATGACTTCAGTATGCTAAATTGTATGGTTTTGTGCAAATCACTTTACTTCCGTGCACATATATTGTTAATTTATATGTGTAAAAAGAGGTGTACCATCAAACACATACAATTACTAAATAACAATAATATCCACTTGAAATAATGTTTAGATTTTAAGTACAAAAAACTAAAATAAATACATAAATTAAGAAGACAATTTAGTATGTCATTAATTAATTAAACTTAGCAATTATGTCACAAAAGTCATTGATTCGTTGATCTGCCCCTGTACGTTTTTGACCTAAAAAAATGAAGTATTAGAGAAGTGCAAAAATAAATCTCTGTAGTTCTTAACCATAGTGCAAGTGCAATGAACACGTCTTGCTTTTTTTTACATTGATTAGAATATCTTGTCCATCAAAACTTCAGCCTAATAATAAATACAAAAAGTTAACCAGCAGAAGGGTAGTAAACAAATGTTTGTCTGTTGTTATCTTTGGGTGTTACCTGTCTTTTTACACAACCTACGCATTTTACAAATTGTTTCTGAACCCAGAAGTGGTGACACTAACGTTCATGTTTGTTGATCTCCAATCTAAAATGTGGTAACAAAAAACCTTCAGTCTTTGTTTTGACGTTTCTTACGTAAGAGCATCCCAACTGTCTGAAACGAAAGCACAAAATCAAGAAAACATATTCACAAATATGAGCAATAAAAGATTTAGCAGTAATAAACAAAATAATAATAACGCTTCCTAGCTCAGTTAAATCCAATCATCACCTGTCTTTCACCATACACAACATTTTGATAAAAAAGATACAATAATTAAGCCTTTTATTTCTAATTATCTGGTCAAACTCATTGAAGTTTAACTGAGGGTGCTGCTTCTCACCTGTGGCACCTCTGCTTCGCCTTTGCCACATAAGCTCATATTCAGAGTTGTCCAGCCACGCGCTCATTGCTGCAAAGAAACCTGGGCAGAATGTAGACGTGTCACAGCCAGCTTGATACAGTGTAGAATTGTAGGGCAAAATCACCATTGGTATATTAATTACAGAAATCACTTTAACAATTCAAAGGAACAAAATTCTACACACCACCAATAAAAAGTGTGTCCAGATTGGAAAGGCATAACAGTATCTAACCATAGCACTAACACTGTCCAAATACATAGGGCTGCAAACAGCAAACCCTCTTTTCTTGTTACTCGCCACCAACATAAGTATAAGTCCACGCTCCTTACTAATTGCATATATCTGCCACAAATAGTCTGCTTTTGTGACTTAATTTCTGAACCTTTCAGGTGTTTCAGCCCATTCCCTTTTTTTCACTGGCCCACTGTGATCTCCCAACCTTGGTGCCACAGGCTCAACCTTTCTTCAGTTGTTTAGCTCCAGCCAAGTCGAATGCTTGTGGCCGGTAGCAAGAGTGCTCTCGTTCTTCACTTTACCCTTTGCCCCCCTTTTTATCTGTTGAGAGTCTGTCTTCCTGGCTCTCTTCATAGGCACTGGGCAAGACCACATCAGTAGCACATTTTTCATTTTCCACAAAACACAAGTTGGGGAATTCATAAATTAGCACTGGAAAGAAATTATTGTAGATTTTGCTTAGCTTCATTCCATGAGTTACATTATATAAAATTAGGTTTCCTCTCCACTTGTTCTCACGGGGTGACTTAGTGGCACAGTAAAAACCTGTTTGCGGGTTTCTTCTAACTCGTTTGACTAGCACTGCATTAAATATACAAACACATTGTCTAGTAGGAATAGCTATATATGACAGCTCATGGTCACGGACATTATTCTTTAGAGTATGAGGAGAAAGAAATATTTAAGAAAAATGTGCTATGTCAAGCTAATATCACAGTCCTTCTCACCAGACTTCTTCCCCAACTCACCAAAAACACAGCCAGATCACGCCCATCCTCAAACCAGGAAATCTTGACCCAAACAACCTCACCAACAATAGGCCAGTCACCATCTCTCTCAAAGCCAGGAAATCCTGTGTATCCCAACAACTAAACACATTTGTTGATGATAACCAACTTCTTACTATTTTCAGTCCAGTTTGAGATCAAGACTTAGCATGGAGACGACTACCTTAAAAGTCCTTGATGACATCAATGCTGGTGATTCCTAACTTCTGGAATTACTTGATCTCTCTGCAGCACTCAACATAGCTGATCATCATAGCCCACTAAAGGTTTTTGAATAGAGAACCATTATCCTATTAGTGTTTTTATAGATCTTCCTGCAAATGTGTTAACTAGTAAAAGATTGGCCACTCAACCTGCAGAAGATATTGTTATTAATAGATTGAATGGCTATACAGTTAAGTGGGCAGGTGTTGACTCGTTACAACTATGCAAGTCTCTCCTAAGTAGCTGTATAGATGACTTCTTGGTCTGTCTCGATGAAACTGCCAACAAGTCTGATGTCCTTAGCTCTTTTAGAAACATATCTCAGTCCACACAAAACAAATTATTATTAAAAAGCAAAAACCGGGTTGATAGTAAGAAAGGCTGGTTCGACTCTAAATGCTCAAAAGCACCTGCAGCCTTGATAGCTGCCTTACATAAGCCCATGAAAGACCCAGGAGCTGTAAAAAGGGCAAGAGTAGCGTATAAGCTATCCCTCAAAGAGCGTAAGATTGCCATCAAATTGGAATTATGGTGAAATCTTAAGCAAGCCTCAGATCTAAAAGATATGAAAGGCTTCTGGAAGGCGGTGAATGCTCCATTTCTTGCCTCTAGGAATCTGCCCAGTATTGAAATAACAATAGGGGAGGAGCAATGGGTGACTCGTTTTTCTAGTCTCTATTGCAATATGGTAGATCTTCAAAATGAAGAGGCCTCAAGAATAAACCCTTCAAGCCATCTTCCAATCGAGATTGATTTTAACGTCAATGAGGTGATTTTGGCTATAAACGCGAGCATGGGCGGCAAAGCCCCGGGCCCGGATAGTATCCCTGTGGATCTATTTAGATATTGCACCGTGCTTTGGGGACCATTGTTAGCTATGGTCCTAAAGGCTTGTTGTACCCAGGGATTTACAGCTACCTGGACGCAGTCCATACTTGTCCCCATTTTTAAGAAAGGCAATCGCGACGACCCGGCCTGTTACAGATCAATATCACTCCTGGATTCTCTTGTAAAGGTGGCCGGGTGTGTTGTCTTAAACCGCCTGGAGCTCTTGGTGGAGGAAAATTGTATAATTTCAGAGTTACAGTATGGATTTCGCCAAGGTAGGGGCACTGTTGAACAGAGCCTGAACTTGAACCTTCTGTTGGGAAAAAATCTGCAGGCCAAAAGGGGGAGTTTATATTTGTGTTTAGTTGATTTGAGTTCAGCTTTTGACTGTGTCAACCACCAGAAGCTATGGAGTATACTAGAGTCCATGGGGGTGGATCCACCAATCTTAAACTTTTTAAAGCAGTCCTATCTAGACGCCAGGGCCCGGGTGCGTTACAGAAGTAGTGGCGAACTTAGCCACAGTTTCCCTGTTAAGAAGGGGGTGCGGCAGGGGTGCATGCTAACCCCCTTCTGTTTACCCTCTATATTAATAGGCTGGGAGCAACATTGAGAAGGGAATGTCAGGACCTACCATGTATTGGTAAACGGCCACTCGGAGCATTGTAATACGCGGACAATGCTGTCCTATAGGCTTGTACTCCTCTTGGTTTACAAAAAGTTATCTCTAGCTTTTCTGCCTATATGTTAAATCTTGACCTCAACGTAAATATTAATAAAACATTTGCAATGAAATGTTGGAAACCCAATGTCAAGTGCCGAGATTTCTCTATTAACAACAGGAAACTCAATTTTACTAATCATTTTTCTTACCTGGGCATTGTATTCGAAAGAAGGGGTCTATGGGCAAAAGCTATTGAGTCAAGAAAATTGCTATTTTGCAAAGCAACCAGTGCGTTGATACATTTTGCTAGAAAGTTAGGAAAGCGTCCAATTGCTGACTTACGAATAATTTATAAAGCCAAATGCATACCGATTGCTATGTATGGAGCCGGCATTTGGGGCTATGCTAATGTTGGGTCCTTGCAGCTAGTAGAAAACAGATTTTTAAGATATCTTTTAGCGGTACCGAATAGCATCGCTATATTTATTTGCCATGCCGAGTTGGGTTTGTCTTACTTGTCTGACCAGATTAAAATGCAGCCTATTCTGCTCTGGCATAAGGTCTGGACTGGCACTTCTACTAGTTTGAATTGGGATGTGATTAATGACTGTCTGTCTCTTCATGGTGTAGACCGTATTCCCTAGATTACATATGTTAAAACATTTTTAAATGACTTAGGACATCCAGAGTACTTTGCTAAGCCTGACAGTTTGAACCATGCTACCAGGAATGAATTAAAGCTCCTATGTACTGATCATTTGGAGACCATCAGATTGGCTACAAATATCATGAAACCATCAGTAAGAGCACATCAATTACTTTTGACCCAACCAGGAACGCAACCCTATCTGATATACACCTTAGAAATTTATGATAGGTTGTTATTGACCCATCTACGTCTTGGAATTTTTCATATCAGGGTCACTTTTCCAAATATAAATGACTGGTCTCGTTCCTTATGTTTATGTCCCTGCGATAATACGTCTGCACAGTCCACAATTCATGTGAAGTTCTTTTGTAAGTTTTATATTTTGCCTAGGAAAAAATGCATTTTGCCTATTTTAAAAGCGTATGGCTGGAGACAATGCCGCCCTGCCTTTTTGAACTGTGATTGATCACATAGCCAAATACCTGAAAGGGGTGGTTAGATATAGGATGACAATGGATGGCCCCTCTCTCTTTTAAACTGTTCATGATTTCTCTTTTTAATTTAAATTGTTATGATGTAATTCATGTTTTTGAAATGTATTGTGCTTTTTTGGTTTAATACTCTTAAATCGTATAAAGCGTATTCTGATTCTAATTCTGAATAGAGAACTGAAAACCTGCCCATAGAAAATACTGCTCTGGACATCAAGCAACATCCTCCTACTAACGCATCTAAAGATACGTTGACACATCACTCCAAGCAACATAAAAAAATGGGCCCAAGCCATTCCAAACAAATGTTGTTTTGATGACCTTCATCCAATCCTTATATAATCTGTACAATCCTAAGGCTTCATTATTGAAAATACTCTGACTTCACTATGCCACAGCAATAAATGTGCCTAATCCATACATTTCTTGCTGCTGGCTCTGAGAAAAATCAAACATTTCCTGACATCTAACCAACAGAGAACTGTGACCATGCCCTGATAATCGCTCACCTGGATTGCAGCAATGAGATCCTGTGGAGGTCCTACTGTTCTCACTCTCTCTATAAGGCTGTCCTCCACACCAAGGCCTGGCTTATCTCTTTTAAAAGGAAATTTGATTACATCTCGCTGGTACAAAATGAATTTTGCTGGCTACCCATCCAAGCCCGAATAATATTCAAAATTGACTGTTTGGCTCACAAGCCCTTCCCTAACAGCATTTTGTATCATTTCCCGAGGACAGAGAAGGCTTTTGAGTGCATACTCCTTCCTCCTAAAAAACTGCCTTAAACTCTCAAGTGGGATCAAAGCTGTCATTAATTGGATTCATGGCCAGGCTCAGGAGCTCCCTTTCAATGGAATTCATGATCAGCTCCTCGTAAGGATGCTAATGAAAATTCACAAGTTTTGCTCCTTATTAAATGTGTATTATAACCTCCCCTGTTTAAGTTACCCCACTTGTATGTTGTCTCTCTCTTTGAATCCCTACTCTCCTCATATATTTACTCTTGAATTGTATTGGTTATTTATTAAGCACACAATGCTTCTTTAAGGTATAGCAGTGCTCACCAAAACTGGAAATAAATAAATCAAAATTCTTTCAAGCAGTCAGTGGTCAAAGCTCTTGCTAAAAATATCAGGACATCATATATAGTTATTAGCATTGTGTCGTCATTTACATAAATATCTCCCTCACATTGAGCCCATGTGGTGGCAGTGGACAGTGTATTACTAGAACCATGATCAGGGTCATTGGTAATCCATAGAAGAGATTCACCATGACCAGATTAGGCTGTCCTTGTCCCCTCTCTTTACTATCCCCACAATTGAACAACTGGCCATTAAGATCTCATCCTCACTAGAGGTCAGCGGAGTTCGATTTGGTGCCATTGAGAACAAAATGAATCTAATTGTAGATGACATTTTCCTCTACTTCTCAGATCCTGAGATCCACTCAGTCAGGAAAATCCTAAAATACTTTTAAGGAGTATCATGCTTCAAAGGTTATTAGAATACATCGGATATGTGGCATGGTGGGCAAACAAACGGTGAATTGGATTGCCACCCAAGTGATTGCTAGAGGTTGAGATTATTCAAAGCAATCTACTGATCATATTTTTGTCTTACTCAGTGTGACACCCAAAGTACAATGGGTATGTCAATACGTGTTTCCTGTGCTCACTATGCTACAGTGCTTAAGTTATATGCTACTGACAATCCACACATCACTATTTTCGTTTTTTTTAATAATCGTAATTTAACAAAGTAATGAGTCATTAAGAGACACATTTTGTCAAGTTTTTTCCCTGGCATCCGGAAGTGTACTAATTTTCCCAGTCTAAATGAGAGTGTAAACTCCAGCATAAGACTCATCTCATTAACAGTGGCTAAGGGTCTTATGAATAGTTTATTTATTTCATTCAGGAGCCTATCATCCCTTTGAGATTTATCAATTGGTAAATATTCTATTGCCTCTGTGACTTTCTCTGAAAATGTTTTATCTAGCAACTCTTGCTCTTTCACTGACAATTTATTCAATTTGGGTTGCCTTAAACTGTCTTAACTTTCTGCTTTTTATGGGCCAGCTTTTCCTTACATTATTCTTGAAAACTAAGATAAAAAATGTAATTCTTTCATACAAATTGGCCTGTGGGAGGGATGGAAGGAAATAGAAGCTAGGAGGCTTTATATGTTTATCAATTTTGCTTCTTTATTCACAGAACGGATTAACACAGGAGCTTTTTAATGTCTGTTCTTTTCCCCTGGATTCCTGATTTCTTCGGTGTGATCACTATTTTCCCTTTTTCTTTCCTTTTGCAGATTCCTCTTTCCAGATGGAATCCCCAGGAGGCTCAGAAGAAAAAACATAAAGGGGCAGGTGAGTATCTTTAGAATTATCAGATATGTTTAGGCCTACGATAGTGCCCTTCACCACACCCAAAGGTGTCACATATAAAATTGCACACACTCTCTAGGGGCAGGTGAGAGGTGGGCAGTACTGAAGGGAGAGGGGTTATGTCCTGGTCGTTTTTCCCACTCACACTGTGGTAATAGAAATAGAATAGATAGTGGTGGATGTCTCCACACGCAGGCCCAGGAAAAAACACAAAATTAAAAGAAAACTAAAGAAACGCTTAATTGGGTTGACCTCTATGACCTTTTTCTAAGGTCCTTCTGTCTGCCTTAATTGTCCTCTGTTTACTGGACTTTGGCCCAAGGGTTTCCTAATTATGACTGAGTCCAGTGAGGGAGGTAAATTAGGCCAGGTAATGAGATAATGTGCATGTTCATATTATCAAACAAAATTCTGCCCTTTTCTATCGGGCTGTCTGCTGATAATGGGAAGGTGTATATAATGTCACGGTCAGCTCCTCAGGTCTCCTAACCCAAACACCCGTTCCCGCAGTCTCCTTTCCCAACCCTGTTCCCTTCCTCCCCACTGTGAGTTCCCCCATTAAAGCAAAGATAAATGTCCTCGGTCACTCACCGCCCGTGCCACAACTCTTCTGAGTTGCAGCGGCCGTTAAGCTCCTCCTGGGGGGAATCCACTAGTCCTCACTCCACTCCTCGGGCAACTTCTCCTCGTCTCTGGGAATCTCCTTCCAGTTCGTCACCTCCGTTCATTGGCATCTCTTCAGGGCTTTCCTCCTTGGCGTTCTCCGCCACTTCCTAGCCAAGCCTCTCGACCTCGGACTCCAGCCCTTCCTGCTCCGTGGGTGAGGCCCTTTTCTCCTCCTTGCAGGCTCTCAGATTAGTTTTCCCTGGGGTCTCCCCGGGGGGGGCTCCTTCTCCTTCCTGTAGGGGAGAGGTCAGGAGGAATGGTTTAACTCGTTCCTCATCTTCCTTTCTCCAGGTTCGGGACGTTCTCTGGATCCTCGGAGGTTTCCAGTGGGATGACGGATCTATTCCCCCCCCCGGTAAGTAGTGGGCTGCTAGGGACTCAGTGTAGGGCTCTCTCCCTTCTTTTTTAATTGCTCTCTGGATTTATTATTTGAGATAGTTGATTAGCTAATTGTCTAGTTTTCATTTTCTAAGCAAGATATTTACTGGTTTTATTGTCTTCTTCAAAAGGTTTTTATTACATGGTTTATTTACTTAATATTTCCTTTCTGTGGTCTTATCACAGACAGCTCCAACTATCTGCCTGTTAGACCCGTCAGCATTAGGGTGATCTTTACTTAAACCTTTAGCATTCACCCTCCCATTTTGTTGAATGTGTATTTGTTGGCTTTAGGACTCTTTGCACTTTACCAAAGCAAACCAGTTTAAAGTGTTTGTGCTCAATCCCTAAAACATGGTACAATTGACATATTAAATTTACTTAAAAGTCCCTATTAAAGTGGTACCCCATATACTCATGGCCTTTAAATTAAAAGCTACTAGTGGGTCTACCACACTTATTGTGCCACCCACTTAGGTAGTGCCTTAAAACATGCAGCCTGCATGCAGTTTTTAACTGCCTATTCGACCTGGCAATATTACCCCTTGTCAAGCCTTAAACTCCCCTTTCATTGTATATAAGTCACAATTAAGTTAGGCCCTACGTAGCCCATAGGTCAGGGTGCATTGTAATTAAAAGGTTAGACATGTACTTTAAAGTTTTACATGTTTTGGTAGTGAAACAGGTGAACAATCCGTGTTTGGTGTCTGAGAAATTGCAATTAAAAATCCTCTTTAATGGTAAAGTTGGATTTTAAGTCACAATTTTGAAAATGCCACTCTTAGAAAGGTAAATGTCACACAGATGATGGGCAGAATGCAGAGCAAAACAAACATACACCCCCAATTAATAGATCTGGGTTAAATCCATCATTCTTTTGCTCACCATACCACCCCAGTTTGCCATATCCAAATCTGTCTTGACCCTGTGCCTCATGGTAACAGTCCAGCCTGAACTGCCAAGCCAGGTCTTCACTGGACCGGAAACAAGCATCCTGGGACTGGTTTCGGGGAATCACCCCTCTTCTCCCAAGCTAGTTTAAATCCAGTGGCACAGTGAGCCCGGAAACCCACGTCTGGGCATACCCAGCGCACTTAGGGCGAGAAAGTAAAAGTCACACAGATGATGGACAGAATGCAGAGCACATCAAACATTCACCCAGTCAATAGATCTGGGTTAAATCTATCGTTCTTTTGCTCACCATGCCACCCCAGTTTAGACCCAGTCATATGCAAATCATCCTTGACCCTGTGCCTCATGGGAAGAGTCCAGCCCGAACCGCTAAGCCAGGTCCTCCCTGGACTGGAAACAAGCATACTGGGACCGGTTTCGGGGCATCACCCCTCATCAGCCATACTAGCTTCAATCCAATGACACAGTGAGCCCAGGACCCACATCTGGGCATACCCGGCACACTTAGGGCGAGAAAGCAAAAGTCATACAGATGATGGACAGAATGCAGAGCAACCTAACATTCACCCCCAGTCAACAGATTTGTGTTAAATACATTGTTCTTCTGCTAGAAAGGTGGCATTTTCCTGCCCTGACTATCTGGTGGCTGCAGCCTGTTCCTGGGTCACCATAGTGGGTGTAGTTGGCAGTTGGACTTTGTTTATTCCTCCCAGAGAGCCACAATATAGAGTGACTAGGAGTACCCGGATGGGCCATCAACTGGCAGGATGAGAGGAGGAGCTGGTCACAACCCTACTTGCAACTGTATAGGCTGTGGTCTGCCTTCACACAGAGGACTTGTCAACCCTGCATTGTTCATGCAGCCAGCTTATAGCCAGGGAAAGGGGAAGCAGGAAACTTCAAGCACTTCAAAGGGAATTATCTAGACCGTCTCCTACTTAAAAGGAGGCACTAGGTATAAAAGTAAGACTCTCAGACCCACTCTTCAGTTCATTTTCTGGACCTGCGGAAGGGCTCTCAGAGGATTGCCTGCTGCTGTGGCCTGATGTGTACTCCACAAGACTACTTTACTGCACCTTGAAGGACTGCCGTGCTGCCTCAAGCCTGCCTTGAACCCACATAGGTCTGCATGATGCTTGAGCCCTGTTCCCCTGCTTGAACCCAGGACTACCAGAGTGACTCTAAGAGCTAGTTGACTGGCCTCCTGATCAGAACCTCAGGGACAGAAAAGGCTTCAACCACCTTGAACCCACACCTGGACTCAGACTAAGTGAGTACTAACCCCCAAGCTGTGCACCTCCACTCCTGGACCCTTGGTGGTGGTGCCTGGCTTCGTGGCAGCCCCTGCTACATTCTTCTCCGCAAGAGAAAATCTTGTTCAGCAGCCTTTGGCAAAAAGGTTATTCGACCTTGTGAAACTCTCATTGACTACAGCCTCCAGCTTCGTCCCGCTGGAGATTTTCGGCTTACAAAAAAGATACTAAGTCCGAACGCATAAACCTTCACCACGACTTAGTCCAATGGCTCCCTACTGATGATGCTCCATCCCCAGACAGCACCTGCAGCCTTGCCCCACTGAACTTTACCTTCTCAGAAAAATGTTCTTCAAATTTCTTCTAAGTCCGAAGGTAAGTGCCAACCGGGCCGAACCCACTTTTTTTTATCAAACTTGCGCTCCATCACAGTAGGCCATATGTTTTTTACTTTACCCCGGTCTGATACTACTATATGGCAGCGGTTGGTGCTTTGATATTTAAAGCGCCATTTTTTACCTTAAACTTCACAGCTCAGGTTCTACCAGTTATTTATTAAAATGTACTATATCTAAATTGGTGTGAGATTTTTCTTGTGCTTTGTTTTCACTTTATTACTCTTTGTGTGCTGCATAAATATTTTACCCATTGCCTCTAAGTGAAGCCTGACCACTTTGTGCCAAGCTACCAGAGGGTTAAGTACCGGTTAATTTAGTGATCTTTGTGGTTCCCCGAGAGGGATTGTGGCTGTTAACAGCCCACTCAACCAACAACCCAATTTCTCACACTGTTGCAGACAGCCTTGTTTGCAAAATTAGACAGATTCAATCCTTGCTCATGATTAGTTGACCTCACTGTCAATCTCAGTTCTCTGATTTTATTTGTGGCTTATTCTGTTTGCCCCTCTCCTGGAGCATAACTCTTTTACCTCTGGCAATTGTGTAGCATTACTCTGCTGATGTCATGGAACTATTTAGCACTCCATGAGAGGGCATGTCCTGCGTCTTGCACCATCCTCTCATTGCCTCTGCAGAGAGAGCATGTCTGTGCTCTTTTGCTCACCGCCCCACCTTCCCATCACATATCTTTCCTCCCACTTTTCCTTTCAGCCTCCAATGAAAAGCATTGTGGCCTTGTGCCCCCCTCTCTCTCTCCCTTCCTCCATCTCTCTCTGGTTCCCCTTCACCAATCTGTTTAATTTAAAGGACAATTTCCCTCGACCCGCATGTCCCTCCCTTTGTGATGCCCGCTGTTAAAAAAGAAATCAGCCATGTTGACTTTGTCAGTAGTGGTTTTAGAATGCCACTCTGTACGTTTCTTCTAGTAGGATCCTTTTTGACAGAATTTCATGGGGTTGATCAGTTTCCAAATGTTGGCTGAACCTTAACTGGGCAGCCTGGGACTTGGCCAGGAAACGGGTCTGTCAGCATAGTGTCCCTCATTCTGCAATATTTATACAAATATAATACATGGAATCCTGCAATATTTGTATAAAAAAATTCTTTAATGTCTTTATAACAGGCGACTTGTGACACACCCAAACGCCTGTTATAAAGAAATGATGAAAGAACTTAACCGTAAAAACTTATTATAGTTGAGTTCTGACAAGCCCAGAAGTCGAGGGGAAAGGCAGGTCAGGTCACTGAGCATAATTAAAGCAACAGTTTAAGGAACAAAATGAAACATTGCTTTCCTTTTTCGGCTCTGTTTTTTAGCAGTATAGTGACAAGCAGAAAGGAGATATTATGGCAACATGTTTTGCTTTTGCACTCCTTGGGTAATTATAGAAAAGTTAGAATCTTTCTGCATGTTTTTACACATTCCGAGTTGCCATGCCTTTTTTAAAAACAAAATGCCTGCATTAACCTGCTTCTAATATATTTTGCAACAATTATCTAACAGTTTTTGATGCACTTAATTTTGCACAAGAGATTCTATTTTTTATTCTTCAACTTTGCATACATGCTCTCCCTTTCATATGAAAAAGCTAAGCACAAAGGATTTAAGTGGTTTGTGGGAAAGGTGATGTTGTGACCATATATTATAAGGGATAAGGTACACCCTGCCGGACATTAGATGGATGTTGCAAATCACATCGGCATTCCATAACTTCATAAAGGAGCTCAGCCTTCGGTCTCATTCCTCTGTATGGTCATGGAACACTTTTATCCCATATATATCCTAAAAAATTAGAGATGTTAAAATATAAGCACCAACTATGAGGCACAGTTGTGTTTGCAACTAAAGTACTCATTTCTGTGAAGCTGTCCATTCCATACGAGCAATTACTATGAACATATCCTATCTTTTCTGTAGTTTTATCCTATTTTATTGGCCACTTACCCCATTGATGGCCCGGGGCACAAGTGTGCACTGGTGAGGAGTTTTTAAAGAGTGGCACTCTCCTCCAATCGTCTTGACCCAATTGAGTGTGCATTCTTCTGTTCATTTTCGGACTTCTTGCTGGTTACAACTTTTATATCAATGATGTTTTCCCACTGGCCTTCAGGTTGTACCTATTTTTTTCAAGAACAAGATTTTCCAGCAAAAGAGGGGTGGTTTGATTTCTTTAGTGGGCAGAAATAATTATTTTATTGGTTTGCTTTTTAGAGTCATAGTACAGTGTAAATAATTAATTTCATGATTTGGTTATGCAAGTTTATCCCAAAACCTAGGAAATTGGTTTATCTTTTGGCTTATTTTAAAGGTACATTTTTGTATATTGTGCTTCGATCTATTTATAGTTATTTTCCCTCCTCTGCATTAGATGCATATTATTCATAAGTGAGCGAGCATATTAATACACTGAAGCTAGCACATATGTTTGCTCAGTTCTGACCTCTTATACCTCTGCTTTTCGACTAATGAAAGCAACATACAGCTCTGTTGGTGCACTCTATATACAACATGCAGCAGCCACTCCTGCTATTCCAGTGTCGGAAGCGACACACAGCTCTGCCAGTACACCTGTCCTGCAGGGCATCTTTCTATTGCTTAGAGAAGCAGTAAACAGCTCCACCAATGGACCTCAATCTTCACCTGCAGCACTATCTACTACCACTTACAACTCAAAACCATGCACGCAGGGCTGCCTTTGGGTCTCTCCCCTAACCTACAGCATGCATCTTTTACTTTCCATATTCTGCAACCCTCATATATAGCTCTGAAGATGTGCCCCAGTACCATGATGCAGCCTTGGCCCATCCTGCTATTTTAGTACTGGCATCTATGTAATTCTGACAACCATGATCTCCAGTTCTGACCGCCATCATCATAGTTATTTCAGCACTTGAGCTCATACACAGCTCTGTCAATTCACCTCATTTGTCATCTATTGCATTCCTATACTGGGACTCACAGCTTTGATAAGGTACCTGATTCCAGTCCGACACGATGGATAGCACACAACTCTGACAACTCACCTCACTCCTAATCTGTCGAACTCTCACAAAAGGGCGGGCGAATCAATCATTCCTCGCACTCAGCCCCGGAAGACTCAAAGACTGCCAACAGGCTTCATCGAACACGACCAATTCTCCTGCCTCTACTGCCGCCAGATCTTCACCTCCGCTCCGACCTCTAACACAGCCGACGCCAGCACCGGCGACACCCTAAGATGCATCCTCCTCAACGTGCGCTCCATACACAAACACGCCATGGAAATCTGGGACCCACTCGACTCTCTCTCGCCCAACATCGCCTTCTTCACGGAGACCTGGCCCAACACCTCCTCCGCCCCAGACATCAACACCGCCAACCCGGAAGGTTCCAAGATCCAGAGGAAGGACCACCCAAACCACCCAGGAGGGGGCCTCGCCATTGCCCATCAGAACACCCTCCACCTCCAGCTAAACCTACCCCTCCGCCAAGCACCTGCACTTCCAGATCCAGACCAAGCCCAACGCCACACTCCAAGGAACCCTCGTCTACAGACCCCCCCACCCCTGGACACACTTCGCCACCACCATCACCGACTTCATCGCACCCCACGCCATCCCCTTAATAAACTACATACTCATCGGAGACCTGAACTTCCACCTCGACAACCCCAGCGACCCCAACTCCACAACACTTCAGGATAGTCTTGCCAACATCGGACTCAAACAGCTTGTCACCACACCGACCCAGCGAGCAAGGCACACCCTCAACCCCATCTTCGCTGCAGGCACAGGTGTCCACTTCAGCCACACAATGCAACCACCATGGACCGATCACCACTGCGTACACTTCACCGTCGACCAACCCAAGGCACCCAAACCGTCCCCATGCCCACCACGAAGGAGACAACCACACCGGGTCATCCGACGCAAACGTCACAGCCAGAGAACTCCACACTTTGATCTCCAACTGCGCAGACCAGCTTGCCCCACTATGCAGCGCCGACAAACAACGTCCCAGGAAAGCCGCCGGGTGCACCACTGATCTCCAAGAAGCCAGACGCACCTGCAGGCGCCTGGAGAAGAACTGGAGAAACACCAAGACAACCGAAAACTACACCACCTACAAGGACTCTATGACAGACTACCACAACCAAATCAGAACCACCAAGAGGAATTTCATCCACAACAAAATCCTTGCCAACTCCACCAACTCCAAGGAACTCTTCAGTGTCATTCAGGAATTCACCAACACACACAGCAAAGCTACAGACATCACCCCCTCCCAGGACCTCTGTGACAAGTTTGGAACCTACTTCCACCTTAAAACCAAAAACCTCTACAACCACTTCGGCGACCATCCACCGGACACAACAGCCAGCCCCCGCCCCTTCCCCAGAGACACCAGTCAGCCCACCATCTCCAACTGGACTCCGATCACAGCCGAAGACACTGCCTCAACCATGAAAGGCATCCACTCGGGGGCCCCCACCGACCCCTGCCCTCCTCACATCTACCACAAAGCCACTGCCGCCATCGCAGTCCAACTACAACAAACCATCAACACCACCTTCAAAGCAGGCACCTTCCCAGACCTTTGCTCAAGAATCTGACCCCACTGACCTCAAGAACTATCGGCCTATCTTACTCCTTCCCTTCGCAGCCAAAGTTGCAGAGAAAACAGTCAATAGGGTACTGACACGATTCATCAAAAAGAACGCCATCCTCGACCCGTCCCAATCTGGATTCCAAAGCAACCACAGCACCGAGACCGCCCTACTTGCTGCCACAGAGGACATCCGCACCCTCATGGACCAAGGCCACTCTGAAGCCCTCATCCTACTCGACCTATTAACGGCCTTCGACACCGTCTCCTACCGCACACTAGATGCCAGGCTACACGACGCAGGCATACAAGGGTCAGCACTGGACTGGATCCGATCATTCCTCACCGGAAGAAGCCAAAGGATCAGACTGCCACCCTTCCTCTCCGATCCCACGAAAATCACCTGCGGAGTCCCACAGGGGTCATCACTGAGCCCGACCCTCTTCAACA
The DNA here is from genome assembly GCF_964204655.1 of Triturus cristatus. Classification (NCBI taxonomy): domain Eukaryota; kingdom Metazoa; phylum Chordata; class Amphibia; order Caudata; family Salamandridae; genus Triturus; species Triturus cristatus. The sequence continues at coordinate 1,074,067,151 of NC_140591.1, read as the reverse complement.
TCTACATGGCCCCCCCTCGCAGCCATCGTCCAACAATACGGCCTAAACATCGTATCCTATGCCGACGAGACCCAGCTCATCCTCTCCCTCACCAAACACCCCACCACCACCAAACTCAACTTCCAGAAAGGAATGCAAGACGTTGCAGTCTGGATGACCAACAGCTGCCTGAAACTCAACGCCAAGAAGGCAGAAGTCCTTGTCTTGGGAACCACCCCTTCTGCATGGGACAGCACCTGGTGGCCGACCTCCCTCGGAAGGCCACCTACCCCCTCAGACCACGCCAAGAACCTCGGAGTCCCACAGGGGTCATCACTGAGCCCGACCCTCTTCAACATCTACATGGCCCCCCCTCGCAGCCATCGTCCAACAACACGGCCTAAACATCGTATCCTATGCCGACGAGACCCAGCTCATCCTCTCGCTCACCAAACACCCCACCACCACCAAACTCAACTTCCAGAAAGGAATGCAAGACGTTGCAGTCTGGATGACCAACAGCTGCCTGAAACTCAACGCCAAGAAGGCAGAAGTCCTTGTCTTGGGAGCCACCCCTTCTGCATGGGACAGCACCTGGTGGCCGACCGCCCTCGGAAGCCCACCTACCCCCTCAGACCACGCCAAGAACCTCGGCATCGTACTTGACTCATCACTCACCATGAACCGCCACGTCAACGCCATCACCTCCAGCTGCTTCAACACCCTCTGCATCCTCCGCAAGACCTTCAGATGGATCCCCACTGAGTCAAGGAAGACAGTCACCCACACACTCATCACCAGCAGACTGGACTATGGAAACGCACTCTACGCCGGCATCAACAAGTCCCTACTCCGCAAACTCCAGACAACACAGAACACCGCCACCAGGCACAAACACATCAGCCAACACCTACGAAGACTCCACTGGCTCCCCGTGGAGAAAAGAGTCACCTTCAGAATCCTCGCTCATGCCTACAAATGGCTACACAACAACGGACCCAAATACCTCAATGACAGAATCAACTTCCACGTACCCAAAGAAATCTCCGATCTTCCAGCGTCGCACTAGTAGAAACCCTGCAAATCCACAGAGCCAGAACAGGCGGAAGATTCTTCTCTAACATTGCAGCCAAATCCTGAAACGAGCTACCGGCAGACATCAGACGTGCCCCCTATGAACCGCGATAACGTGGTGACTAGACTTGGTGAAGTCTCCTCCTGTGACTGTGATAATGGCAGAACGGACTTCAATTCAATTCAATTCAAATGATCTTTATTCGGAATTTGGTACATCCATAAAAGTACATACAGAATAAAACACATAAAAACATATATAAAAATTAAGAACAAGATTTCCAGTTGGGTTTGAGCAGCATATATATAACGTAAAGTGCATAGTACATAATAAGGATATACATTAGTCTATTAGTATATGTAGTCGTAGATTCCACTTTATCCACTTCCAAAATAATCATACAGATCCAAACACACATATAATTGATTCTGTATACAATTTATATCAGAATGGTAAGGAGCAATGTGCATTCAATGACCATTATGCGTGTTCCATGCTTGCCCTAGATCTCACACAGACTTTTATAAAACAATTTACAGTATATATAACCTCGTCTGTTGGCAACATTTGTAGGAATCTCAATGCCAGATTAAAGTCCCTTAGATTATATTTACGGAAAATCGGCATTAAATATTGACGGGTATACAACTTATAATGGCCACAGAAGAAAAAATAGTGCAACAAACTTTGTTTTCCAGCCTCTGCACAAGGGCAATCCAGCTCTTCTAAACTTTTGTTATAGCCAAGAGGGAAGCTTAGTAAATAGACAATGCTTCCTTCCCGGAACCTGAATAAAAGGCTCCGGTTCCGTCTTCCTATTGGGATTGACAGGTATCTGCAGGGCTTGTTTAAGTTATCATTGCCTGGATCAGTTAGTGGCAAATATTTAATAACAGCAGGTTTTACCAATTCGGATCTCCTTCGTTCCTCCTTATATAGATCAAACAGTGCCCGTTTTACACTGTTCTTGTGAGCGGGGGCAATGGTATTAGGGGCGCTGAACAAAGAACCATGTCCCACGCTCAACAGGCTATTATTGACTGCATTTAACCAGGGTATAAGGTGGGATCTTTTGTATAATAAACAATCAGATATTATACTGCGTGTTAAGGATGCAGCTGGATTGGACCATATTTTTATCCAAAAAAGCGCGGGCCTTGACCTAATAAAATCAGCAATATATGGCAGCCTAAGTTCATTGTGACAAATAAATGTGGGCGCACAGGGAACTCCCCCCAGCACCCTTCTACAAAATCTATTTTCCTCCAACTGGAGAGACGTGCTGTTACAATAACTCCACACTTCTGCTCCATATGTCCCAGTTGGTTGGGATTGGGTACGATAAATATTGAGCAGGGGGGAAATGACATCAGCCAGTTTGGGTTGTCGGAGAGATAAAATTGAGTTGATTGATTTGCCAATTTTATTTCTCGCATAGGCAGCATGTGGCTGCCATGAGCCTGTATTAGAAAATAGTAACCCTAGATAAGGGAAGGTGCTGGTGCATTTTAATATATTGTCCCCTGATTTAATTGAAGTAATGTTGTACTTTTTAGGTCCACAGTTCATAATGAAAGATTTATTAAAATTGGTACTTAAGCCCAAATCGGACATAAAAGCAACAAACCCAGTGATTAAAGTGCGTAAAGCATTCGGGGTACGCCCCATTAATACTGCGTCATCCGCATAAAGTAGGGTAGAAATGGCGGAACCGTTTATAATTGGTACATCCTTAGTGTTCTTGCTCAAAGAGCAGCTCAACCCGTTAATATATAAAATAAGAAGCAGTGGGGCGAGTACGCAGCCCTGTCTGACTCCTCTACTAATAAAAATATCATCAGATAATTCACCATCATTATTAATACGTACTCTCGCCTTTAGATCCCTATGTAAATAAGAGAGAAAATATACCAGTGAGTCATCCAAACCATAATCAAGCAAAAGTGACCACAACCTAGAACGATTAACAAAATCAAATGCGGAACTCAGATCCATAAAACCTAAATAAAGCGGGGACTTTTTAACAATGGTATATTTGGCCATAATCAAATTCAAATTAAGACATTGTTCGACAGTGCCCACAAGGCTTCTGAATCCCAATTGACTGCAGTGTAAAACATTATTATCCTCAGCCCAATTCCTTATCCTTTTAAAAATTACCCTTCCAAGAACTTTGAGCGTATTATCGATCAGTGAAATCGGGCGGTAGCAGGCAGGATCCGACCTGTCACCTTTTTTGAATATCGGTACGATGACACTGTTCGACCAGGATTCGGGAATTGAGCTGTCAGCCAAGTTATTAAATAAGTTACATAATAAAGGGGCCCAAAAATTGATTTCAGATTTAATCTGGTCAATAGAAAGACCATCCGGGCCGGGAGCTTTATTACTAGCGCTCTCAAATATAGCGTCCTCGGCCTCGGATATTGAGAAGTTCAGTCGGTCAACGGTGTTGGATAGGGGGACAGTGTCTAGAGAAGTGGGTGATATAGCATAAATTTTGGAAAAGTGCTCTACCCACACCTCGCCAGTTATATTGCAATTGATTGGTTTGATGTTAGAACCAAAGGATCTGAGGGACTTGACTTCTCTCCAGAAACCTGTTGTGTCTTTTAATGAGGCAGTGCGCGTGAGAGATTTCCAGTGATTAATCACTAGGGCCTCAGATCTAATGCGTAACATGGATTTGTATTTTGATCTTAATTCTCTCACAAGTTGAGCGTCCCTAGGATTGATTTTTAAGGCCGCCCTCAGGTCCCTATTGGCCTTAGAGCAGGAGGAGTCAAACCAGCGAGGGCCATGATCTATATGAGGCCTAGCTGGTTTAGAGGATTCTCTTTTAATAGCCCCACAAAGATTACCAAAGGCAATAACCACATCGTCGCTTGGGCTAATGTGCGACAGACAAGTCTCTACTATCTTAAGGTGTTTATTAATTACTCTAGCTAAAATATCTTTATTGTCCACCCCTTTCCATATTAATCTTAGTCTATCAGTAGATAAAACCAGATTTTGTGCCCCAAACTCTGCTCTCGATGCAACCTTCGTGATCTGTGGATTATCTAAGTATATTCTAAGCGGGTAGTGATCACTATATGCGGAACAGATGACTTCTACTTTTAAAATTATGTCACACAATGTCGGACAGATAAATATATAGTCTATCGTAGAAGCGCAGCCCTGGCCTATATATGTAGGTGTTGATATATTGTTTGCACTAGAACCAGCAATTTCCATTGCATTTACTAAATCACGGGAGGCTAGATGGTTTTTCAACTCTTCACCGTTTCTACATGGAGGACTATTGCGGTACATATGAGCATTAAAATCCCCTCCGATGCAAATGCCATCAAAGGGCCCATACTTCTGCCCCTCCATAATTTCATCAATAAAATTGAACAGTGACAAAAAATTGTCATTGGGACGAGTAACAAAATCATTATTATAAAAGTTAATTATGCATAGTTTCATCCTGTTGGTGTACTTCATAGCCATAAAACATTTACCCGGTGTAGGGATCAATTTGATTTGTACCCCGGATTTTATTTTAGTCCAGATAGATAAACCCCCACTGGGGCGACCCATAGGTGAAGGAGAAGCCTTTAAATTATAACAACAAAAACCCTCCATTGTAGGTGTAGTTGTGCACCAAGTCTCTTGTAGCATCAATATGTCACAGTTATTTTTAACCCATTCTAACCATTCTTTAATTTTCATTTTAGTATTAAGACCCGCTATGTTCCAACTTACAAAAGATAGTTCGAAATCCTGGGGCAATAGTCTTTGGTTCGTGGGTTTTTCTCTCACTACAGTCCGTGGCAAAGGTTGTGGGACTTCCTGAGTTTCAGTGGTTGATGCCAATGATAATTCGACTGAATTAGTCGATGTGGGTCAGTCTAGCATATCCAAATCTGACAAAGGTGCAAATCTATTAAACATATTGAATGGAAATGAAGCTGGCTGGAATTGCATAGGGGGTGGCTGAAAATGCATTGGTGGTGGTTGAAATTGCATTAAGGGTGGCCGTGATTGCATTGTAGGTTGTCTGTAAAAGTAACTCAAAGGTAACATAGTTACAACCGTAGAAATAGCAGAGCAGTTACCATTCCTGTTGAGTAGATGTCTTACAGTACCAGGGTTTTTAAAATTGAGAACGATACAGTCACCTTCCTTATCTTTAGTTAGGGGGCCAACCCAAGACACCCTACGAGCCGATAAAATCTCTCTTGAGATGTCGTATCCGGCACCTTTGTGCTTAGTTAGCCAGTCTATACATTTGTTTCGCAATTGCACCCATGATTCCCCCTGTTCCTCCCTCAACGATGGTACTCCTGCAAGGACCAGGACAAAAGGACAGGCATCCGGTGGCAAATGTAAGGCAGGCCCTTGATGTTTAATAGGCCTGCTTGTCCCTGCTTGCCCAATACCTTTATTGTTAACAGCAGTTGGTCTTATTGCTGTTATAGATTGGATGGAGCCGTTCTTGTGGTTAGTGGCATTTTTATTAATAATAACGGAAGGGGCAGTTTGTCTAGGTGCAGGCGTTGGGGTAGATTTGGGAGGTAAATTGGATTTTGCCAAGTTCTTCCCTCCATTGGCAGATCGGGGTTGAATTGTAGGTGGTACAATAGAGGGGGCTGATGTTCCAGGGTTACTCGTGCCACCACCCGGTAAGGTGGGAACTTCCTGTTTCTTTAGTGACAGAGTGTTGCTTACAGATTCAAGTTGTTTTACGAGACGGTCAGCTCTGATTTGATCCAAGATGACAGACCCCTTTCTTTTTACTTCTTCGTTTCTAACCAGGATATCTAATCTATCAAGTCTTTTAAAAACATTATTAAACTGATTGATCATTTGCTTCTCTAATCGATTAAAAATAGTATCCACTATAGTTTCTATAAGGTTCCCATTCTGTTTCGAGAGATGATAATTATCTCCCATTAGTGTTGTTTGGGTCCATATAGTGTTAGAGGTCCCACTTGAGTCAGTAGTGGTTGCGGTAGGAGTATCATCATCCGCGACCACAAGGTCTTTATCCACAACATGAACAGTTTGTGCCCCAGTAGGTTTTTGTTTATTCCACAAGCTCTGAGGCGTAGGCTGATTCTTGCTAGTTGGGGGTTGTTTCCTTTTATTGGCACTGGGTTTGGTAGTGCCTCTTTTGCGTTTTTCCCCTCCCTGTTTATTACTAGTGTCCATAGATCCCAAGGTAGTAACATCATCCTGGGAGGCGATTGTAATAGTGGGAACAATTTCAGACAACAGGGATACGGGGGATGTTAATACCAATACCGGTTTTGTAATAACAACAGCTGGTGATAGTGGAAACCCAGGGCTATTTGACAATGATGTCGGCTGAGTAATATTGTTAGTGCAGCTCATGGACATTCTTCTTTCAGTGTCAGCTATTTCATTTGATACCCAGTTCAATGCATTTTCAAGTAGGGACTCAAATGTAGCAGGGGGGAAAGGGAAATCGTCCTGTATAGCACCAGCATTAGCAGACTCCATAGTAGGAGAAAATTTAGACTCACCACAGACGAGATGACAATGTTAGAGGGGTGGCCCGCCCGACCACTGCAGACCACTGACGGCCACAGACGGCCCGCCCTCTGCCCGGGCTCCGCCCGGCGCCGTCCGCGCGCGTCCGCGACGCGGATGGAGCTCCGCGATTTTATGCACCTCCTGGTGCGCAGGACAGGAAGTGGTGGTGTGCAGCCGCAAGGGACGCTGGGAACCGTAGTTCCTCCCCTCGGCAGCCGAGATGGTGAATGGCGCCGTCAGCGGAGGTTACCAGCGGTGTTTGCAGCCCAGCGCCCAGCAGCAGTCTCCAAACGGTGAATGGGCTCCTGCCTCGCACTCGACAGGCTTTCTCCACAGTCCCCGCTCCACCGAGGGAGCTCCGCGATTTTATGCACCTCCTGGTGCGCAGGACAGGAAGTGGTGGTGTGCAGCCGCAAGGGACGCTGGGAACCGTAGTTCCTCCCCTCGGCAGCCGAGATGGTGAATGGCGCCATCAGCGGAGGTTACCAGCGGTGTTTGCAGCCCAGCGCCCAGCAGCAGTCTCCAAACGGTGAGTGGGCTCCTGCCTCGCACTCGACAGGCTTTCTCCACAGTCCCCGCTCCACCGAGGGAGCTCCGCGATTTTATGCACCTCCTGGTGCGCAGGACAGGAAGTGGTGGTGTGCAGCCGCAACGGACGCTGGGAACCGTAGTTCCTCCCCTCGGCAGCCGAGATGGTGAATGGTGCCGTCAGCGGAGGTTACCAGCGGTGTTTGCAGCCCAGCGCCCAGCAGCAGTCTCCAAACGGTGAGTGGGCTCCTGCCTCGCACTCGACAGGCTTTCTCCACAGTCCCCGCTCCACCGAGGGAGCTCCGCGATTTTATGCACCTCCTGGTGCGCAGGACAGGAAGTGGTGGTGTGCAGCCGCAAGGGACGCTGGGAACCGTAGTTCCTCCCCTCGGCAGCCGAGATGGTGAATGGCGCCGTCAGCGGAGGTTACCAGCGGTGTTTGCAGCCCAGCGCCCAGCAGCAGTCTCCAAACGGTGAGTGGGCTCCTGCCTCGCACTCGACAGGCTTTCTCCACAGTCCCCCAGAACGGACTTGTAGCAGTAACCAATGCCGCCCACTGTGGTTTTTTTAATTTATTTTATCTGCGAGCATATGCTGATACCCGCTGGGGATTGACAGAGTGAGCACTGCAAATACCAAAATTCCCCGGAAGACTGTTGGGGCGGGGCTTAATTGAATAAAAGCAGGTGTTCAAATTACTCAGTGTGTGTCTCGCTTGTTGCCAGTGAAGAAGGGCATGCCAGCCTGAAACGCATTTGGCGAAGGTAAACAGGACATTGATTTCTTGCACAACCCGCTGCATACCGGTATGAGATGGGTTTCACCATAAGATCCTTTCCTGAATGAGTGTCTCTCTTTGTCGAATATATATATATAAATATAAATATATATATATAAGGTACCAATTTCGGATGTAACAGGAACACCGCAATTATATTTACTACCAAAAATTCATAAAAATGCAGAGTGTCCTCCCGGCAGACCAATCATATCTGCCATTGGGAGTTTATTTGAGAATACCAGCAAGTTCATAGACTTTTTTCTCCAGCCATTTGTACGGACTTTACCAGCTTACATTAAAGACACTGGTGATTTTCTCACTAAGATTTTTGATTTTAAATGGCAAGAGGATTATTTGTTTGTTACACTAGATGTACAGAGTTTGTACACTAGTATAAGACATCAGGACGGCATGAGAGCTACTAAATACTACTTGAGCACAAGAGATTCAAGTTTACATGAACATACAGTGATGTTGTTACATATGGTGGAGTGGTGTTTAACTAATAACATTTTCTTGTTTGACAGGCTATTATACAAACAGGTACAAGGTACAGCCATGGGTACTTGCTTCGCCCCCAGCTATGCGAATTTGCATATGGGCTGGTGGGAGGAGCAAGTACTCATGACACAGTGTAATACTCAAATGTGTGAAAATGTTGTTGTATATCAACGTTACATCGACGACATCTTTATTGTGTGGAAGGGCAGTGAGTCGAGTGCCATTGATTTTGTAAATGTGATCAATACCAATGATTTAAATCTCAAGTTCACAAGCACTATAGACAAGCAGTCCATTGTATTTCTTGATTTAGAACTTTACACTATGAGAAACCGTATACACTCACGTACACACCGTAAACTGACATCAGGGAATGCCATTTTACATGCTCAGAGTTTTCACCCTGTTAAACTCATTGAGAGCATTCCCTTTGCTGAGTGCCTCCGTATGAAGAGGAACTGTAGCACTACTGAGAGCCTTACTGTAGCGACAAACAATTTATGTACAAGACTCAGCAACAGAGGCTACAAGGAAAAGACTCTCAAATTAGCTAAGTGGAAGTGTCACAATATCCAAAGAAAAGATCTTCTTTTCAAGAACAAGGGCAACAGATTAACCTTAGGGGAAACAGCCCAACAGACACCGAGGCTAATCACTGGCTACAATAGGTTCCATCAGAGATTCAGACAAATTCTATACAGACATTGGCCGATAGTAAGATGTGACCCTATTATAGGTCCTTCGTGTGCTAAGCTCCCCCAGTTAACTTTCAGGAGAGCTAAGTCCATGAAACAGGAACTTGTATCCAATGCTCCTGTATCCGACAAAGGTACTAGCTGGCTAAAAACTCAAAGAGGATTTTTCAAATGCACAAAGTGCAAAGCCTGCCAGTACGGAATCAACACCAAATCTATTGTGACCCCTCTCAGAAAAACTCCCATTGAGATCAGGGAGCATTTCACGTGCAAAACCGAATTCGCGGTGTACGTGTTACGCTGTACATGCAACAAGATGTATGTTGGCAGCACCATTCACCCGGCACATGTAAGAATTCTGCAACACTTAAGGGCAATTAACAACAAAGACCCGACATACCCAGTTGCTCGACACATCAACAGAGTACATGATGGCAAAGCAGAAGATTTGGTATACTTTGTGGCTGACAGTGTTAAGAAAAGTATCCGGGGTGGGAATAGACAACTTGCACTAAGAAGGTTGGAGTCACGATACATAATCCAATTAGATTGCAAGATTCCTAATGGTTTGAATGCCGACGAAGCATTGAGTGTTCATCTATAAATTCTAAACTGCCTTTTTTAAAATTCTTGTAACAATCCTTTGAGTCTTAATCCAGTTTTTGTTTATTGGTTCAGCATAATTGTTTTAATACGTGCTCAGTAGGTCCCCCTATGCTAATATATGGCAGCTTTAGGAAAATATCATGAGGCTTTATTGTTTCAATTGGTCATCAACATTAGATTTTCTAAACAGTGCTTCAGATAAATGCCCACTTGGGCTTTATTTCAAATGTTTACAAATGTTTACAAATGTTTAAATATTTACATAAATTTACATTAATTTCAACTAGTATTATCATGTTTATACAGTACTGTTACTTCAGGAATTATTCCTTTATTAATACTTGTTGTTGTTGTAGTACTTTATTTGACATATAAAAAATATCATAAAAGTGCAGTGCAATGTGTGATAAAAACAGTTTAGAAACATACTACAACAAATGGCTTCAATCCATGCATGGTTAAAAAGAATAAAAACAGCATATATATATACACATATCAATTTCACATATCCCCTATAGTTGATAATATGAACAATAATGGCCAACGGGGTCAGGGGAGTGGGTGGTTTGCTTGTAGATGGTGCGCCTTAAGTAACCTGCATCTTAATCTCCAGGCCCAGCCCAGGTATTTGGCGGTTAATACGAACAATGATGGACTGATGTACCCCCTTTTTTGAATACTTTGTATCATCACATCACTCAAAGTGACACTTGTCTGAGGAAAGACTCGTTTAATAACAGTATTTCTTTCATGTTAATTGTTTTTACTGGTTGCCAAGTAACCTGGGGGTGTGTGTCACGTGCACGTAATTAGCTTATAAGCAGTGTATCTGAACTGGGTCTGACACAGTGAGCAAGGCGGACTTGTTCGCCGAAACGCGTCTGGGCCACAGCTTTTTGAAATAAAGCATTTTCTTTAAGACTTATCCCACGGAGTCAGTGCCTGTTTCGTATGCATGGAACCCGGTTTGGAGCGAATATATATATATATATATATATATATATATATATATATATATATATATATATATATATATATATATATATATATATATATATATATATATATATATATATATATTACCTATTGGCAGTCGCCAGTAGGTAGTTATAGTTAGGACCTATTTTCCATAGGAAATCCGCAACATTCTATTTGGAATAACGTTGGCACCGATTGATGAATCTTCGCGAAATTTTCCATACTTTTGGCCAGCTCTGGTCCGCTCCTATCCTGAAAATTTCATGGTGATTCGTCAAGCGGGGGACGAGAAAAAAGGGGGGTCCCAAAACACATTTTCCCCATGCATTTTCCCATAGGACCTGTTGACGCAGCTACAGCCCGAACTGCTGAACGGAATTACACCAAATTTGGCAAAGAGGTAGTCCTCAGTTCAGACTCATGCCTTTTGCTTAAATGGTGTAAATCCGTTCAGTAGTTCCTGAGAAAATTAGAGTTAAAACGATAGATATATCTGGGCGGAGCCTAACCACACATCTCATCGTGAGATCTGATTGGCTGTCAGTACTTCATCCAAGAAGTGTTGGCAGCCATCTTGGGACCAATACATATGATAGCACCTCATTAAAAAGCATTGCAGTTAATAGATGGTTTTAAGACTTTAGTTACATTATAAATCATTTGTTGATGGTACCATACTCATTTTAGGAATAGTGGTGTGTTCTAAGGTGATTTTACCATGTGAAAAAGCCTTCTGCTGTGATATCATGAATCATGTTTGAGAGAACTATTTTCTCATGCTTTTCCCACAGAGGTTTGGAAGGTGATCTATAAGCTAAACTGAGAGCATATTTTTTGTTAATTCACATTATCTTTCTCAGTCATGTGAGAATGAAGTCTGACATTCTCAGTAAAACATGTACATCCAACAAGGGCAGAGACTGTCAGTTGATTCCTTTGTGTTCTACTGCAGCTTCCCAGAGTGTTCTAAAGAACAACTAGAGCGCTAACAGTCCTACTTATGACAAACGTATGGCACACCTGAAGCCATCTTGATTGGAATAAAGTGGTAACTCTTAAAACATTTAATTAAAAAAGGAACAAAATGAGGGAGTTCATTTTGCCATCGAAAGTATGATTAGTGCTGCAGAAAGAAAAATTAGGGCACAGTTTGACTTCTCAAATTCTCTTCTATTTCATAAAAAAATTCTGACATGCAGACTGAAACATGCACTTTGAATACCAGCAGCAGACTTCCCTGGTGAGCAGTAGCTTTACTACAGTGATCTAATGAGCAACTAGAGTGCTAATATTCAGAATTTATGGCAAATGTGTGACACATCTGAATGTCTTCTTGATGGAACCAAAGTAAAAAACTGAAAGTATTTCCTACTGAGGAGACTGCAGTAAATGAGGAAATTAGGAAACTTCATAACAAATAAATCTCCCAAGATGGCCACCAGAGACAAAAGAGCCCAAATATCACCCAGATGCAGCCCAAGTACAGCCCAATGACAGAATGTCCCAGAGTGTTCCTAAGAACAACTAGAGCGATTACTGTCTTACTTATGACAAAAGTATGGCACACATGAAGCCATCTAGATTGGAATAAACTGGTAACACTTAAAACATTAAATTTAAAAAGGAACACAATGAGGGGGTTCATTTTGCCATAGAAATTATGATTAGTGCTGAAGAAAGAAAAATTAGGGCACATTTTGAGTGACTTCTCAAATCCTCTTCTATTTCATTAAAACATTCTGATATGCAGACTGAAACATGCACTTTTAATACCAGCAGCAGTCTTCCGTGGTGAGCAGTAGCTTTACTACAGTGATCTAATGAGCAACTAGAGTGCTAACATTCAGAATGTATGGCAAATGTGTGACATATCTGAATACCTTCTTGATGGAATCAAAGTAAAAAACTGAAAGCATTTCCTACTGAGGTGTAGTGAAGATTGTTATCTATATACGTACAATGCTAAGTTAGCACAACCGCGTTAGATGTTAGAAAGCCATCTTGTCGCTTTTGCTGCTTTTGCACACGACACTGTAGTTACATGTTATTAATTGAGAAATGCTTGCTCGACTTTGCTTCACATGAGAACTGTCTGTTGTTCACATCCCAAACAGTGAGCAGCGACCTTGGTCTGCACATTGTGTAAAGAAACAGTCTGGGTCGCTAGACGGTGCATGTTGTTGGGTTCAGGTTGATCGGCCCACTATTTAGCCATAACACGCACGCAGCTGCAAATACCTGAAAGTCGGGTGCTTTTAATATTGCAGTGTTACATGTTTTTCATTACATTCGGAAGAAGAGCTTTCCCAGGAGCAGAGCCTAGCTGATCCTGTGATGTGATCTCACTGAGCTGATCTTTACGGTATGGGGTTCCCCATTCAAGCCTAGAGACCTTTTACTAGTCTAATAATAATAATATTAGTTTGCTAGCGAAAGGAAGGTGGCTGAGATCCACTGTCATTTTAGTATGATTACTCCTTTCATTTTCTATGGTATTGTAACTATGCTGATGGTTTTGATTTTAATCATTTGTCTGCTTATGTTAGCCAAAGTACTGCATCTTAGGACACGAGGTTTATAAAATAAGCTCTTTAAACTTTACCGTGTCTCTGTTTATTCTGTTGTGGACTGATATGAGAATAATTACGAACAGGTATTTCTGATTCCCACCATTCCTGAGAATACCCTAAGTCGCTTGTTCTGGGTTGTCTATACATTGGGACCGCCGAGATAAACCTCGGATAACGAATGGGACACTGATGCTGGTCGGATAAGGGGTTCTGGGTTCTGAGGTGAGTTTTTGGTACACCGCAATTCACTGAGGTCCTGGTTTCCTCTGCATAGTTCTGTGCATAAGCAGAATCCCTGCAACAGAGGAGACTGCAGTAAATGAAGAAATTAGGAAACATTCAGAATTTATGGCAAATGTGTGACACATCTGAATGCCTTCTTGATGGAACCAAAGTAAAAAACTGAAAGTATTTCCTACTGAGGAGACTGCAGTAAATGAGGAAATTAGGAAACTTCATAACAAATAAATCTCCCAAGATGGCCACCAGAGACAAAAGAGCTCAAATGCAGCACAAATATCACCCAGATGTAGCCCACATGTAGCCGAATGACAGAAGTGTGCAAAACACTTATTTTTTGTGTATTTGCAGTTTTATATAGTGCAGACTTGTCAGGTATTGGAGTGCTTTACATGAGCATTGGTTACATCACACAAGATCAAATTCAGTTTGGTTGTAGACATGGGGAGATTAAGTGATTTGACCAGAATCACATAATGTTGAGCTGAAGCAGAAACTCCAACCTGGTTCCCCAGTTGCAAAGTCTGCAGCTCTGGAAGTAACACCACATCCTCTCCCCTAGGTGCAACATTTAATCAAGTGGTCAACTGGATAAAAAAACATAAATATTACAAATAATTTAAAAGTTCTTTGTCGCTATTTGAAAACCCAGAAAATATGTCCTCATTTTAGTTTTTTAGAGCACTAACCATAATTTTGATGCAAATAAGACCCTCTCATATATGTAATTTCTAAAGGAAATGCTCTAGGTATTACAGTTTTGATTACATCAAGATGACGTCAGGCGTTCCACACTTTTGTAATAAATATAGAATGTTATCAATCTAGTTGTTCATTGGGATACTGATGAGAGGCAGAGGCCAAGGGCACGGACTCTGAAAATTGAAGGCAGGTAGGAGAGTGCAGAGGCAACAATTTGACCACACTGGGCAGGCAGGAAGGGCAGTGGCAGCACACCAGACTATGGAGGGCAGTGGAAAGGGGGGCAGGGGCAACAAACCAACAATACAGGACTGGCAAGAGAGTCTGTGGCAATATAATAGACCATTGTGGGCAGAAGGAAGAGGCAGTGGTAGTACAACCATACATGCCAACAGACCCGTTTCAGCAAGGAAACGTCCAATGTTTTTAAGCTCAAATGGGCTTTATTTGATCTGTCTCCTGTCTACAATCTCCTCTTTTTCAATGTAACTCAAAGGGGAAAATCAATACCCCAGTTTTTTTTCAAAATCTCCCTCTTACTAAGTTCAAAATGTTCGCAAGTATGGTACATTGGATCATGGTAGGCAGGAGGAATTGGGGTAGGGACATTGACTCGGATAACGGAGGACAGGAGGGACATTGAGAGGTGCACCAAACTGACCCTACAGGGCAGGCATCAGGGTTTGCAGCAGCACAATACACCACACAGGGCATGCGGGATGGGAGTGCAGCACAACAATCCATAGAAAGCAATAGGGAGGGGACAGGACCATGCACATGGACAACAGAGAACAGAGGGGAAAGAGGCAATGGTAGCTAGCTGACCCTAATGGACAGACAGGAGAGAAAGCTGCAGCATAACAGACCATAAAGGGCAGGAGGGACGGATCAGGGGCATTACAATGGAACAGACAAGCCAGGACGGAGGGAATAGGGGTCTGCACATGGAAACAGAGGGCTGGGGGCAAGGGGGCAGGGCAGAAGCAGCAAGATGACCATGGAGGTCAGGCAGGATGGGTACTAGAAACAAGACACACCATGGAGAGCAACAGTGAGACTATGATGGCAAACACACAGACCATGGAGGGAAGGTGGGAGGGGCCATGGCAGCACAGAAGACCATGCATGGCTCGCGGGAGGGTTAGTGGGAGCACAATGGCTATGATGGGCAAGAAGGAGGGTGCAGGGGCATGCACAAAGGACCATGGAGGATAGAAGGGAGGGTCAGGACCTGGGCACAGACAAGAGAGTTCAGGGGAAGGGGCCTCACAACAGACCGCGCGGGGCAGGCAGGAGGAGCAGTTGCAGCACAACAGACCAGGGAGGGCATAAGGGTGTGGCAGTAAAATGGACCATGGAGGACAGGAGGAAGGGGATAGGGGCATGGCATGTGGACAGGCAGGGTGAAGGTGGCAGGGACAGGTTACAGTCACCTGACAATGCTGGGCAGGTGGGAGGGGAGTGGCAGCTCAACAGAACACTCAGAGTAGATAGGAGTGGCAGGTCCATGGAACATGGTGGGCAAAAAGGATGGAGCAGGGGCATGCACAAAGACATCGGAGAGCAGGGGGAAGGAGAATAGGGGCAGCAAGCTAAGCACAGAGGCTTAGCAGAGGGTCAATGATGGGCCATAGAATTGGGCAATGGAGGGCAGGAGGAGTGGACTGGTAGATCATGCTAAATGGAGGGCAGTGGCTGCACATCAGACCATGCATGGCAAGAGGGAGGAGGCTTGTCCAGGGATTCAGACAACAGAGGATAGGGAGGAGGTGGATGGGGCAGCAAGCTAACTGTTCAGAGAAGGTGGGTATTAGGAACTTTATTGTTTTTAAAATGTGTGTCTGTGCGAACTACTTAAAATATGAACAAGTATGCAGCATAATCTCACTTTTATTCAGGAAGAAGAGGACGTATGTGACTGTGACTCCGGGCTCACTTGGCAGAAACACCCCCTGACCCTCCACCCCCATCGCAAAATGTAATGCCCGTGAAAAGGGTACGTGGATGCAGTGTTATATAGAACATAGTCCTGAGAGCACGTTTGAAAATGAAAACTAGATATAGTATATGGTATAAACTATGCACCAAAAAGTGTGATATAAGATGAACCGGGCATGAAATATAATATGCAATACATTGTGCGCAATGACAGATTCATTGGAGAGCGCGAGATAGCACAGGCACTAGCGCGTGCTATGCGATATGCGCCTTGGAGTGTAATATGCACAGGGCAGTGTTGTGTAACCAAACTAGTCTCTAAAGTTGTAATATAAAATATGTGCTGGGGAGTGTAATGTTGCATATGCACTGTGACAAAGATATGGATCCCAGATTGTAATATGTATGGCATAGCGCTGTGCATTATAACATAGGCATCAAGTAAGGCACGTAAGATGGGGCAATATTACCCGTGTGGCATGACATATTCACGGGGTGGTGTTACAGTGCACATGGGCTAGAGAGTGTCATAGTATACGCACTAGCTGGTGGAATACAACACAGAGGTGTGTGGCACTCGGCGGGCACTGGTGGGTGTAACACAGCATTGGGCTCAGCCAGTGGCACGCTGTGACTCTCAAGTGAGGTTCGTCACCTTTCCAGAGAGTAAAATAAAAAGTATTACACATCCGGCGGTGGATGTGTGTTTTATTAACCGTGAGGGGGCTTTCTTGCATAATTTGGTCGAATTTTTGTCGAATCCCCTTTGAATGGCTTGGTGTGCATGTGTATTAAATGTGCCCGTCTGTCAAGGCCACGAGATTCTTCTTTCTGATGTCTTGCACAGGAACAGAGATGCTGATTCCCAACTCCCCTTCAAGGATATTTCTGCGGGCCAGTTAAATATCTAGACCCTCAAATCTACCCCCGGGGGGGAAAGGGGAGTGGATAAAATAATAAACAAGAAGAGACTGGTCCTGAAACGGTCTTCTCTTTTACGTCTGCTTCTTGGTTCTATCCGCAGACTGCGTGTCAACTGAGAGAATCTAAAAATCAAGCATCAAGTTATACATTTATCCTACATGTACTGTGTCCCAATTTTTATTCTGCTCCTACGATCTTAACCTACCCTTCGTTTCTGGCACTGTGCCTCTCCTCTATATTTCTTTTCTTTCTCTTTGAAAATAACACTCTGGAATTCACCTGTCAACAAGATATCACTGAATGTAAGTATTTCCTTATTTACCCTTACGCTCTCCTATTCTCTTAATTAGCATATCTACTTACTTGAGTGTGTGTACTTATTTTCTGTAGATACTCTTCATAAATTGTTACTGAATTCCTTGCTAGTTGGAGTCTAAGACCTTTCTAGCTGCACCGTATTTCCCTCTCAGAAATGTTTTAACGTTCTTCCCTTTTCTTGCAGGAATTTTGACGTATTTCTTATCTTTCTGTACGTTCTATCCAAGTCTATATTATTTACAATATTCACATATGTCTTGACATCTTCTATCAATTCTATAGATCACTTAGCTTATAACTTCTTTTCTGCCCAGGATATTCTTCGACGAGTTTCTTACACCAGCCTTGGTTTATCACTTGGGAAGAGGTGCCACCAACTGTCGCTTCAGCAAACTTCTCCTTGTTGGCAATATACTCGGTATGAACTCTAACTGTTTTCTTTCCTAACTACTTCCGACGGAGGTAGCGAACGAAAACCGGACGAAAGCCCGACGAGATATTCTCTACACTAATTCCGTGGAGAGATAGATTAACCCTGCGTACTTCGTGAATTCTCTGGTGAAGTGCGCGTTTGTTCCAGCGCGCGCGCCTCAAACTGCCTCTGAGCACCTGTGGGGAAAAAATAAACTAGACCGCCGCGATGATTAGAAGGCGGCCATCTTTAGACTCCTTTTCCAATTCAACCTGGTCCAGCCATTGCCTCTGGCCCGTACTCTTTCTCCTGGTCCATGACCTCTGCCCAACACTGTGCCCGCTACTGTTAAGCCATCCTTTGGAGTCCTGACACCGTCAATAGCTACCCATGTTTGTATAAATATGACAAGGGTGTCTGCTTGGAGAGTACCCACCGGCGGGGGCGCTGGGATTAGGCACGGTACGGCGTCAGACATGTCAGAGCTTCACTAGCGGTGTAACTACATTCCACGTGGATTCATTGTATGCATAGTTGCCTTTTAATGAATATCACGCAAATTGTCATGGTGATAGGTACATACGGTTTGTCCAGCATGTCCTACGTGTTTCTATAAATATATATTTTTTAAAATATTAAAAAACAAAGGCCGGCCCCGGGGGATGGGGTCCCCGGGGCCATAAGTGGCCTGAGGAGGGGGCCCCCATCTTAAAGAATTTTTTTTTAAAGGCCATGACCCGGGGGTTGGGATCCCCGGGGCCGATTAAGGCCTTGGGAGGGCTAAATTTATTTTTTTCAACAAAAAAAATTAGGGTGCAGGCCCTGGGGGATGGGGTCCCCAGGGCCAATAAATTAGAAAAAGAAGGGCCAACTAGCCCAACAGGTATCTCCAGTATGAGCCAGGAAGCTGCGTTGCAGACAAGTGCTCTGAGGCCACGCCCCTTTTTACACCTCTATGCAACGCAGCTCTGTGGCGCTTACTGAAGGTACCTAGTGGTCTAGTTGGACCCTAGGGACCTCAGAATTCAAGGGGACTTAATCTCCCAACTTAAAACGGCCACAGGGTGTTTTAATTGGTTGTTTTAATCCCCTGCCCTATTATATACTAGGGGCTTACAGAGGAGGTCAAAATAGTCACAGGGGGACCCCAACGCATAGTGTTCCCTAGTGTATGTAGGTGTTTTCACTGTATTCTGAGTGTCTTTTAACATAGCACTGGCTCTAGGACTGGTTAGTCAGACTCAGTTACCACCAGTATCCGTCTGAAAAAGTTGAGGGTACAGGATGATTTTGCAACAAGGCTTCTTTCTGCTCTTCTGTTTGTTCTTTCTGCACGTCATCCTTCTTCCTGCACTTTTCTTCGTCTTTGAGGACTTCTGTTGCTTCTTTCTGCATTTCTTTTTTTTTTCTTTCTGTGGGTTTTTTCTTCTTTCTTCACATGTCCTATCTCTGTAGGCATAGTTAGAAATTAGCATTTAAAAAACCTTTGAAATTCACTGAAAAAACCATAGGTTTCAGGCACGTTATAGTTAGGAATTAGCATTTAAAAAACCTTAGAAATTAATTGAAAAAACCATAGGTTTCAAGGACGTTATAGTTAGCTGGACTTTTCACTCGTACAAAACCATTGAAATTCCCCCGTTATAGTTAGTTCAGATAACTATAACTCGCGCACCCGCAATGCACTGCTGATGACGTCAAATATTACGTCACTCATGACATGGTCAGTGACATCTCTCATGACATCACTGATGACATCTCAAATGACATCACGGATGACATCAATGATGACATCATCCTTGTGATAGAGTGGCAGACCTCCTCTCCCCCTAGTATAACCTTTGATACACACATTCAAAAAAAGAAACTAACATTTTCAAAACAATGGACATACCAATACCAGTTACAACAACCTATTCAGTAATTCTAAGATCCACATACACATCCACTCATTCACCAACAGTCCTATAGTCACTCATACATGTACTCACTCATCATATGTACTCATACACCTATACATCCTGTTACACAATGCCACTCATCCATAGAGTTACTCACACACATAGTCACTCATGCTAATAAAGAATCAAACATCCATTTACTTGCATATACAGTTATACACACACCACCACACTTACTTCTACAGAAACTTACACATACTTAGTCTTTTAAACAATCACTTATAGAAACACATACTTATTCATTCAGGAACTCTTCCAATATCTCACTCTCACATATACTCACTTATATATGTAGTTACTCATAAAGACACTATTGAGACAGTCATTCACTCACTAACACACCCATGCACACACTCATCCACCCATACAGTCCTGCACACATGCTGTCTTCAACACATACAAACAGTGAATCACTCATTCATGCACCTATGCACTACGTAATACCCCCACTGAACCATACAGACACTCAGAAACTCATACTGATACTCAAAAAACCAACTAATAACCTATATAGACACTCATGTAGCTACTCACCAACCCATGCAGCCACTTATACACAAAGTGAGAGACTGATACAGATATTTACATATTTAAACATTATTCACTAAGCCATGTATTCACTAAGATACACTTAGTCAGTTATACAATCAATTTTTCAAAAACAAATCATCCATTTAGACACTTATATACCCATTTATTCTTCCATCGACCTTGAGATATACATATATAAAACATGTAATTTTCAGAAAAACACACATTCACTGGATGATGTCTTCAGTGATGTCATCTGTGATGTCATTTGAGATGTCATCAGTGATGTCATGAGTGATGTCACTGACCATGTCATGAGTGATGTAATATGAGACGTCATCAGCAGTGCATTGCGGGTGCGCGAGTTATAGTTATCTGAACTAACTATAACGGGGGAATGTCAATGGTTTTGTACGAGTGAAAAGTCCAGCTAACTATAACGCACCTGAAACCTATGTTTTTTTCAGTGAATATATATATATATTTATTTTTTTCACAGAAAAAAACATGGGTTTCAGGGGTGTTATAGTTAGCTGGCCATTTCACTCGCACAAAACCATAGAAATTCCTCCATTATAGTTAGTTCTGCTAACTATAAATATCGCGCTCGCAGTGCACTGCTGATGATGTCACATATTGAATCATTCATGACATGGTCTGTGACATCACTGATGACATCACTGATGACATCTCAAATGACATCACTGATGACATCATCCAGTGAATGTGGTTTAGTTTTAAATTTAAATATGTATTATATATATACCAATCTGTATTGAAGATTGCGTGGATATATAACTGTCTGGATGGAGGATTTAGTAGCTGTCTGACTGTCTGTTTAAGTGAGTAATTAAAAGTGTCTCACTTAATACATGGATTAGTAACTAAACTATGTGAATGTGTGCATCACTGTCTCTGTTGTTGTATAACATGCTGCATTAGTTGGTCACTGACTACATGAGTGTGCATATTAGTTATTGATTAGTTTGGTGAGTATTTGTATGGGACACTGAGTTTGTGTGTGGTTGGATGGGGTGTGTGTAACTCTATGCATAGTTGTGTGAATGGTTGATTGACTAGGTGTATAGGTTTAAGAGTGCATGTGGAAACAGTTGTTTGGGTGACTGAGTGGTCAAGGTCAAGAAAGCTTTATTCGATTGTTTGCAAAGACAATCATAAAAGCACATAGAAAATACAGTACAATTAGTCATACAGCAAAAAAAAAGAAAGAAAAACAGATATTAATTAATTTATACTACATTTTAAAAAGTTAAAAACAGTATTAAACTAAAAAAAGCTCTTGACAATATGTATCACCTCATGGACAGTTGCATCCTATAGGACAAGACTTTTTTCAAAAAGATCAATATCCTAAACACCGTGTGCTCATTATTTAAAAGTTGTAGAGCCAAAAAGGCTGGTCGGCATTGGCGCAAACCAAATTGTTTATGAATAGGCAACAAGTACAGGGACCTTGCAGCAGTGTAAAATTTACAGAAAAGGGTGACATGGATCATGGACTGTGGGGGAAAGTGACTAGTCGATAAAAAATTCCCAGCCTAAAACAGGTCAATAAAAACCTATCATAGGCACCTTGTACATAAGTCAGGTAAGGTTGAATGTTAAAAGTGATTAAAGCCATCTGATTGTGCAGAACGGTGGGTTTTCAAATTTCAGTCAACATTCTCTGAGTCTAGCAGCAGCATACCCTCTGTTCTTACCTTCTTCCTTGTTATAAGCTTAAGCTTAAGGGAGCGGGGATCGGTGAAAAACTCGGGATGGCCAAGATCCTTAAAAAAATTATACACATATCTTAGCCAAGGAATCCTCAATGCTCCTCTTAGCCAAGCAATCCTCAATGCTCCTCTTAAGGTTTAAGAGTGCATGTGGAAACAGTTGTTTGGGTGACTGAGTGTATTTATTTGTGTGTTGGTCAGCGAATATATGTTTTAGTTGTACATCTTCAACAAAGTAAAAAAATAAAAGGCATTGTATGTGAGAGTTGGTGTATATAAATAAGTATGTGTAAGAGTCAGTGATTGTGAGATTAACTATATGAATGAGTGTATAATTGTAATGGTGATTTTTTAACATATTAACTATGAGTTACTATGTGTTTAAATAAATGAGGTGCTGTTGGATAATTGTGTAAGTGAGTAAATGTAAGTGTGATTAATTTTTTTCATGAGTGATTAAGATGACTGCATAACCGACTAAGATGACTGCTGATGTGTCAATGTCTATATATGTGTATAAGTGCATTTGATAGTGTTCTATTAATTAGTGACTGCATGTATAAATGATTCTGTTGTTGAATGGGTAGTTGTGTGCGTAGACTTAGGAATCAGTGAGTGGGTATGTAGTAACTGGTATTGGTGTGTCAATCATTTCAAATATGGTACTCTGTATTTTACAGTGAGTGACGAAAGGTTATACTAGTGTATGATCAGGTGTATCAGATTGACACGTGGATGATGTCATCAGTGATGTCATTTGAGATGTCATCAGTAATGTTGTAGGAGAGTGGCATCGACTGCATAGTTGCCCCCAACTTTTTGCTGATGTTTTGACTGTTTTCTGACTCTAGCCAGGCTGTGGCCCTGCTATCCAGGACCCCAGCCTATCTGCTTCCTCTCTAAACTGATGTGAGTACCCTAGGTACATACCAATTGGATACTGAGGACACCCTATCAGCCCCTTGTAGATGGTACCCTAGGTACCCAGGGCATGGGTCCCTCAGAGGCCTACCAGGGGCTGCAGCACTTGTGCCACCCCGGGGACAGCCATACAAACTGACACCACCAGACCACTACTGTAGTCTGGGTAAGGTGGTGCTTGCACCCCTTACAGGGATATAGGTCCCATGTATCCCACTTAATACAACACATATATCCTCATAGGTCACCCCTAAGGCAGGCCTTGCTAATCCTACAAGGCAGGGTGCTGAGATATGTGTGAGGGGGAACCCCTACCTGAGTAGGGCCCCTCTGCAACCTTCGTAAAACTATTGCTGGGTTGTTCGTAGTGCAGCCATACCATATACTCTTAACCGCATTATAAGTCATCGCGATAGCGTGATAACTTGAGAGTGGCTGCACAGAACCATGTCGTGTTTGGTGTCAAACATGTAGGAATCATACCCCCAATCCAACCATGGGAGTGAGGGCATGATTCCCCCCTGCTAGAGGGGTGATACGGTAAAAGCGGCAGATTTTAGACACCAATTTAAAAGTGCCCACGTAGTACAAAATGGATGCTACCCGCCACCCACACGACTCTGGCTGCCTGTTTCTGAGCAGAACTCCAGCCACGGCAGCTGGACAATAGGGATCTTGTTGTAGGGAGGTGTTCCCACCTCCCCAGATAGACTATGTGGATTGGAACTGGGTGGGTGCACCATAGGATGTCTTTCAGACTTGCACGTAGGCTTCTCCAGTGTCTACTTCTGCATTCACTGCCTCAAACCGGTTCAGGGGCATCCTGTCCCCTGCCCAGGTGGTAAAACACACAAAGGGGAGAGGGCGTAGCCACCCTTTCCCACCTGAACTCTCATTGGTGGGCTGTGATTCAGACACTCCCCTAATCTCTGGATAAAGATGGGTGCAGGGTCCCCAGAGCCTCAGATTAATCTTGGACCTCACAGACTTGAACCTTCGACTTGCTGCTGCACAGCTGAATGAAGAAATCTCCCTTGGGGTAAAGGAGTTACCACTCTGCTTGGCAGGCACCTGAAACACTGCAAGTGACCCAGTTGGAACTCCGCTGCTCCTACGGACATCGAAGACTTCTGCCCTGAGGTGGGTTTCCAAGCATCCCAGAGGCCAGTGAGTGTGCACAGTAAAGCTCAGCACCGTGGACCCCGTGGGTGCCGAGATCCCCAATACCCCAGGACACCAACCACCTCTTGCACAGCACATGACCCCGACCAGTGGGGTAGTTGTGCTTTGGCCCATTATTGAGCCAACCTCTCAGCATTACTTGTGCCAAAGGACGACGCTCCAGCCCGCTCCGGTGACCCGTGGGCTCATCTTTACGCACTCCAAATTGCCGCCTCCCGCGGTCCCTTGTCTCTCGACTGGTGGGAGGTCAATCTTTACTTTAAAGGGCTCTTCTGGTTGATGCAGGCCTGCTCTACAGTCTCCTTGCTGGAGACCTTGCTCAGACCTCGTGGGTCTGCACCGTAGCTGTTTTGTGATCCATGCGTGGGTTGCGGTTGCCAAGGCTTAGTGGATCCAATCTGGACACTAACACCGCAGCGGCCTTCATCCTTTGTGAGACAGTCGCCCTCCAGAAGCTGGCTTTCCTTGAAGCCTCCTGGACCCCTTGGCTGCTGATCCAAGCTACCCATCTTCCACCTGGAAGCACCCGACATTGAAGGGCTCTTTCTCCTGAGCCCCCTGGTCACTGTGCCATGACCCAGACTCTGTCCCCTCTGCTTTCGGTCCTTACCTTCAAGATCTACATCTTCAATCTACACGACATCGACGACGCTTCACGCCAGCAGCAGTTCTTCACCTTTTTCCATTGAAAACGAGATCACGACCCGACATCGAAAACGACCTATGCACCCGGCTTCCCTGGGGCAGGTAACAGTGGTACCTCGGTACTGTCGTGGGTGTGGGCCCTCCAAGAGCTTAACTCTAAGCTGCTGAACTTGAACTCCTGCTAGAGGTGTTTAGATTCTTGCAATTTCCAACCGCGACATTCTCCATAGGGTTTAATAGAGATCCCGACAGTAGTTTGTACCACTGCACGCGTCTCCCGTGGGTCCCCTTCCTCACTACCTTGGGTGGTTTCGTAAGGGGCCAGCGACCCTAAGTGCCCTAGGCATTGTCTGTAGAATTGTCGTGGTTCTTATACCACTTTTTTAATATATGGTTTGGTCCCCCCTGGGGCCCTCTGATTCCAGTGCTATTTATTGTAACTATCAATGCTTGTTTGAATTGTATCTTTACCTCCAGTTTCATAAAGAGACTAGTGGGATTATTCTTAGAATAAATACATATATTTTATATATATACCTGTGTGGACTACTCTTTCATTTGGTTATTCAAGAGGTTATCTATGGTAAAACAATAAGCTTAACACTCCTTCAAGACTTAGCCTGAAGGCTGCTCTCCACAGTTACCACTAGGATAGCTTTCTTTAAAGGTTGTCTTTTAACCTATCACCTTAAGAGTCGAATTGGACTGGTGCAAGGTGTCCCCTATAACTAGTGGACAGCATATGCCAGGCCAACTTCTCACATTGGTGTGCAGCGGTTGGATTCAAGCTTGCCATTGTTTTACCAGATAACAAATTGAATTTCTAAAGTGAAAGCCACTTTGATACTAAAGGTACATATAAATTTGGCTTAGAATACAATAAGTTCTACTGAACTTGGAGTTGTGTGTAGAGGGCTTAGCACACCTTGACTACAACTCAAGAAAGGGTTCAGTAGGCCACACCTAGTGTAGGTAGATGCAACAATCCACTACACTAGAAATGTCTTCAGGATCAGGAGCCCATAAGGCCCTGGAAGGACCTTCAAAGGTCCCAGTCGACAGGTATGACAATCTCACCTTTGCTGAGCTTAGGGAGATGTGCACTGCTAGACATTTGAAGACAACCAAAGGTACCAACACTCAACGTCTCAGAGAAATTCTGCTCATTGCAGACTTCAAGCAGACTTTAGTGTCTGATGGGGTAGACAGGTTGGGTGGGCATCCCACAGAAGAGGACACCCAGGTGGTGGACTCTGATGAGGACCAGGAAGAGGATAATGACCTTGACCTGGAAGAACCAGACTACTCTATACATGGAAGTGGGGGCCCAAGAGGTACCCCCTCCATCCCTAATGGGAGAGTGGTGGATCCAAACAGAAGGAACAGATCCCCCTCAGAGGAGTCTGCCCATTCAAGAGATCCAAAAGGACCTCTGCCTCTTCTCAGAGAAGAGACTCCTCCCAAGAGAGGAAATGCAGACTGATCCAGTTTGAGCAAGCTAAGCTTCAGCTCAGGAGAGAACAGTTAGCATTAGACAGGGAGTACCTGGAGCTTCAGAAAGCTTCAAGAAAGTGAGGTCTAAAGATCACTGGTGGCAGTAATAATACCCCTAGAGTTAGAGAGAAAGCTCCTGACCATAGTAACCGGCATAAGAATGTGCCCCCCTATCAGTCAGGGGATGACATCCATAAATGGATCACTGCACTTGAAAGGGCCTGTAAAGTTCAGAGGGTCCCAGTAGAGCAGTGGGCAGCAATCTTATGGCTCTCCTTTGCAGACAAAGGAAGAGACAAGCTCCTCTCTGTTAGGGAAGAGGATGCAGATGATTATTATATCTTGAAAAATGCTTTGATAGATGGGTTTGGTCTAACCACTGATCAATACAGGTTAAAGTTCAGAGATACCCAGAAAGCACAAAATCAAGATTGGGTAGACTTTGTAGATTGTGCTACCAAGGCTCTGGAAGGTTGGTTAAATGGCAGTAAAGTAAATGATTATCAAGGATTGTACAATCTCATCATGAGGGAGCAGATTCTTAATAACTGTCAGAATTTGCTATTGCATCAGCACCTGGTGGACTCAGATCTGACCTCTCCCCAAGAATTGGGAAAGAAGGCAGACAAATGGGTCAGAACCAAGATCAAGCAAAAGGTCCAGCCCTTGGGAGGTGCAACTAAAAAGGAAGATGCCAAAACCTCTGCGAAGGGTGGGGAAAAGGGAAAAGACCAGCAGTCTTCCACAGGCCCCCAAAAAGCGGCATGTGATAATTCCCAATCCAACAAAGCTAAAGAGCCAAGGAAGCCATGGTGTAAAATCTGTAAGCAGAAAACCCATTTTGTAATAAGGCCAAAGACTCCACAAGTACCACTATACCTGCCCCTAAGGCACCTGTTCCCCCTAGTACAGCAATAGGTGGTGGTACACAGAACAAGGGTATAGTAGGGTTGACCCTGGGATCTGGAGAGGACTCTGGCCTAGTCAGAATGCCTACTCAGGCTCTGTTGGTTTGTGATGGGGACCTGTCCCTATTTGTGAGTCCCAGTGGTCTGGGCAAATACAAACAACAGCCTAGGATAAATGGAAGGGAGTCTCTAGCATACAGGAACACAGGGGCTAGTGTCACCATGGTGACTAAGGACCTTGTGGATCCTAGCCAAATCATACTTGGAGAAACTTACCAGGTGACCAATGCAAGCAATGTCAGTACTAACCATGCTCTGGCAGTTGTTAACTTCTCTTGGGGAGGGCTAACTGGCCTAAAGAAGGTTGTGGTGAGTGCAGACCTACCAGTAGAATGTTTGCTAGAGAATGATTTGGAGACCTCAGCATGGGCTGAGGTGGAGCTGACTACTCATGCAGCAATGCTGGGTATCCCTGCAGAAGTGTTTGCCCTGACAAGGTCAAAAGCTAAGCTAACCGAAACTGAACAGGCCTTGGATCCTGGAAAAATGGACCAAGGACCTTCCAAGAGGAGGAGCAGCAGGGGTAAAGCAGTGTCTTCTCCCCAGAATCAGCCTGAAGAGACTCTTGTAGCAGAAGAGGATCTGACACCTGAAGAAGGAACTGTCTCAGAGGAACTTGAACCTGATCAGGTTGAGTTCTTGGGGACAGGGGGACCTTCTAGGGCAGACTTGAGCCTGGAGCAGCAGAACTGCCCCACTCTTGAACCCCTCAGACAGCAGGCTGCTGCTGAGGCTGCTGGGAATTCTGGTGGAACCCATAAAATATATTGGGATGATGGACTCCTTTACTCTGAGGGTCGAGACCCCAAGCCTGGTGCAGCCAGGAGGTTGGTCATACCTCAGACGTTATGGGGTTTCCTGCTCACACTAGCCCATGATATTCCCTTAGCAGGACACCTAGACCAAAATAAGACTTGGGACAGACTTGTCCCTCATTTTCATTGGCCTCAGATGAGTGAGGGCTGTAAGAGCTTTTGTAGCTCTTGCATTACCTGCCAGGCCAGTGGCAAGGCAGGTAAGTCCACAAAGGCCCCCTGATACCACTACCTGTGGTGGGGGTTCCCTTTGAACGGGTAGGGATTGACATTGTTGGTCCCCTTGACCCACCAACAGCATCTGGGCACAGGTTTATTCTGGTGGTAGTGGATTATGCCACCAGATACCCAGAAGCTATTCCCCTTAGAACCATCACAGCACCTGTGGTGGCAAGAGCCCTCCTGGGATTCTTTTCCAGGGTGGGTTTCCCTAAGGAGGTATTGTCTGACAGAGGTACCAACTTTATGAGTAGTTACCTCAAGGCAATGTGGAAGGAGTGTGGTGTTAACTACAGGTTCACCACCCCTTATCATCCTCAATGCAATGGGCTTGTTGAGAGATTTAACAAGACCCTAAAGGGTATGATCAAAGGGCTCCCAGAAAAGCATTGGCGAAAATGGGATGTTCTTCTGCCCTGCCTTCTCTTTGCATACAGGGAGGTGCCACAGAAGAGGGTTGGTTACAGCCCTTTTGAACTTTTGTTTGGTCACCCTGTCAGAGGGCCACTCTGTCTAGTGAAGGAGGGATGGGAGTTACCTCTCAAACCCCCTAAACAGGATATTGTGGACTATGTACTTGGTCTCCGCTCCCGGATGGCTGAGTACATGAAGAAGGCGACAAAAAACCTTGAGGTAAGTTAGGAATTGCAAAAAGCCTGGCATGACCAAAAGGCTGTACTGGTGGTGTACTAGCCAGGACAGAAGGTATGGGTGTTGGAGCCAGGGGCCCCAGCAGCCCTCCAAGACAAATGGAGTGGACCCCATACCATATTGGAACAGAAGGGAGAGGTCACCTACCTGGTGGACCTTGGCACTCCCAGATGTCCCCACAGGGTACTTTATGTAAACAGACTGAAACCATATGTGGACAGGGCTGACATGGGCTTGCTCATGGCAACGGATGAGGGACAGGAGGAGGAGAGTGACCCTCTGCCAGACCTGCTCTCTCACAACCCTGATAATGGGTCAGTAGATGGTGTAGCCTTGGCAGGCAGCCTCACTGCCCAGCAACAGTCTGACTGCAGACAAGTTCTCCAGTCATTCAGACATATGTTTTCACTGACTCCAAGTCAGACCACCTGGTGCACTCATGAAGTGGACACTGGGGACAGTCTACCTGTGAAGAATAAGATCTACAGGCAACCTGACCATGTCAGGGACTGCATAAAGACAGAAGTCCAAAAGATGTTGGAATTGGGAGTTATTGAGCCCTCAGATAGCCCTTGGGCTAGCCCAGTAGTCCTGGTACCCAAACCTCACACCCAATATGGCAAGAGAGAGATGAGGTTCTGTGTAGACTACAGAGGACTCAATGCAGTCACTAGGACTGATGCACATCCCATTCCCAGAGCAGATGAGCTCATAGATAAATTGGCCTCAGCCAAATATCTGAGCACATTTGATCTGACAGCTGGCTACTGGCAGATAAGGTTAGCTGAATCTGCAAAAGCCAACACTGCATTTTCAACCCCTGGTGGGCACTATCAATTTATTGTAATACCCTTTGGTTTGAAAAATGCACCTGCCACTTTTCAAAGGTTGGTGAACCAAGTCTTCTCCGGCCTGGATGACTTTAGTGCAGCATATCTAGATGATATTGCTGTCTTCAGCTCCACCTGGGAAGATCACCTGATCCACCTGAGGAAAGTTTTGGAAGCCCTGCAAAAGGCAGGACTCACTATCAAGGCTACCAAATGCCAGATAGGGCAGAATCAGGTTGTGTACCTGGGTCACCTTGTAGGTGGAGGCCAGGTTCAACCACTACAGAGCAAAATCCAGACCATCATGGACTGGGTTGCTCCAACCACCCAGACTCAGGTCCGAGCTTTCTTAGGCCGGACTGGTTTTTACAGAATATTTGTAAAGGGATATGGATCCATTGTGACCCCCTTAAATGACTTAACCTCTAATAGGATGCCCAAGAAAGTTCAGTGGACTGTCAGCTGTCAGAAACCTTTTGATGACCTAAAACAGGCAATGTGCTCTGCTCCAGTGCTCCAAAGCCCCAACTACTCCAAAGAATTCATAGTTCAAACTGATGCATCTGAGGTGGGGGTAGGTGCTGTATTATCACAACTGAATGAAGAGGGCCAGGATCAACCAGTAGCTTTTATTAGCAGAAGGTTGACCCCCAGAGAGAAACGTTGGTCAGCCATACAGAGGGAGGCCTTTGCTGTGGTCTGGGCCTTGAAGAAGCAGAGGCCATACTTGTTTGGCACTCA
Organism: Triturus cristatus; assembly: GCF_964204655.1. Classification (NCBI taxonomy): domain Eukaryota; kingdom Metazoa; phylum Chordata; class Amphibia; order Caudata; family Salamandridae; genus Triturus; species Triturus cristatus. Next base: position 1,074,036,666 of record NC_140591.1, on the reverse strand, counting down.
CTTCATTGTTCAAACCGACCATAAGCCCCTCCTATGGCAAAAACAGATGAAGGGTGAAAACCCCAAACTACTCAGGTGGTCCATTTCCGTACAGGGGATGGACTATACAGTGGAACATAGACCTGGGAGCAACCATGCCAATGCAGATGGCCTCTCCAGATATTTCCACTTAGAACATGAAGACTCAACTGGTCAAGGTTAGTTTAATGTCCCTGCGTTTGGGGGGGGGGGGGTTATGTAGGAGAGTGGCATCGACTGCATAGTTGCCCCCAACTTTTTGCTGATGTTTTGACTGTTTTCTGACTCTAGCCAGGCTGTGGCCCTGCTTTCCAGGACCCCAGCCTATCTGCTTCCTCTCTAAACTGATGTGAGTACCCTAGGTACATACCAATTGGATACTGAGTACACCCTATCAGCCCCTTGTAGATGGTACCCTAGGTACCCAGGGCATGGGTCCCTCAGAGGCCTACCAGGGGCTGCAGCACTTGTTGTGCCACCCCAGGGACAGCCATACAAATTAACACCACCAGACCACTACTGTAGTCTGGGTAAGGTGGTGCTTGCACCCCTTACAGGGATATAGGTACCCTGTATCCCACTTAATACAACACATATATCCTCATAGGTCACCCCTAAGGCAGGGCTTGCTAATCCTACAAGGCAGGGTGCTGAGATATGTGTGAGGGGAACCCCTACCTGAGTAGGGCTCCTCTGCAACCTTCGTAAAACTATTGCTGGGTTGTTTGTAGTGCAGCCATACCATATACTCTTAACCGCATTATAGGTAATCGCGATAGCGTGATAACTTGAGAGTGGCTGCACAGAACCATGTCGTGTTTGGTGTCAAACATGTAGGAATCATACCCCCAATCCAACCATGGGAGTGAGGGCATGATTCCCCCCTGCTAGAGGGGTGATATGGTAAAAGCAGCAGATTTTAAACACCAATTTAAAAGTGCCCACGTAGTACAAAATGGATGCTACCCGCCACCCACACGACTCTGGCTGCCTGTTGCTGGGCAGAACTCCAGCCACAGCAGCTGAACAATAGGGATTTTGTTGCAGGGAGGTGTTCCCACCTCCCCAGACAGACTATGTGGATTGGAACTGGGTGGGTGCACCATAGGATGTCTTTCAGACTTGCACGTAGGCTTCTCCAGTGCCTACTTCTGCAGACACCGCCTCAAACCGGTTCAGAGGCATCCTGTCCCCTGCCCAGGTGGGAAAACACACAAAGGGGAGAGGGCGTAGCCACCCTTTCCCGCCTGAACTCTCATTGGTGGGCTCTGATTCAGACACTCCCCTAATCTCTGGATAAAGGTGGGTGCAGGGTCCCCAGAGCCTCAGATTAATCTTGGACTTCACAGACTTGAACCTTCGACTTGCTGCCGCACAGCTGAATGAAGAAATCTCCCTTGGGGTAAAGGAGTTACCCCCCCCCCCGCTTGGCAGGCACCTGAAACACTGCAAGTGACCCGGTTGGAACTCCGCTGCTCCTACGGACATCGAAGACTTCTGCCTACCCTGAGGTAGGTTTCCAAGCATCCCAGAAGCCAGTGAGTGTGCACAGCAAAGCTCAGCACCGTGGACCCCGTGGGTGCCGAGATCCCCAATACCCCAGGACACCGACCACCTCTTGCACAGCACACGACCCCGACCAGTGGGGAAGTTGTGCTTTGGCCCATTATTGAGCCAACCTCTCAGCATTACTTGTGCCAAAGGACGACGCTCCAGCCCGCTCCAGCGACCCGTGGGCTCATCTTTACGCACTCCAAATTGCCGCCTCCCACGGTCCCTTGTCTCTCAACTGGTGGGCCCTAGCGGAGGTCAATCTTTACTTTAAAGGGCTCCCCTGGTTGCTCCAGGCCTGCTCTACAGTCTCCTCAATGGAGACCTTGCTCAGACCTCATGGGTCTGCACCTTAGCTGTTTTGTGATCCTTGCATGGGTTGCAGTTGCCAAGGCTTAGTGGATCCAATCCGGACACTAATACCGCAGCGGCCTTCATCCTTCGTGGGACAATTGCCCTCCAGAAGCTGGCCTTCCTTGAAGCCTCCTGGACCCCGTGGCTGCTGATCCAAGCTACCCATCTTCCACCTGGAAGCACCCGACATTGAAGGGCTCTTTCTCCTGAGTCCCCGGGTCACTGTGCCGTGACCCAGACTCTGTCCTCTCTGCTTTCAGGTCCTTACCTTTAAGATCTACATCTTCAATCTACACGACATCGACGACGCTTCACGCCAGCAGCAGTTCTTCACCTTTTTCCATTGAAAACGAGATCGCGACCCGACATCGAAAACGACCTATGCACCCGGCTTCCTTGGGGCAGGTAACAGTGGTACCTCGGTACTGTCGTGGGTGTGGGCCCTCCAAGAGCTTTACTCTAAGCTGCTGAACTTGAACTCTTGCTAGAAGTGTTTAGATTCTTGCAATTTCCAACCGCGACATTCTCCATAGGGTTTAATAGCGATCCCAACAGTAGTTTATACCACTGCACGCGTCTCCCGTGGGTCCCCTTCCTCACTACCTTGGGTGGTTTCGTAAGGGGCCAGCGGCCCTAAGTGCCCTAGGCACTGTCTGTAGAATTGTCGTGGTTCTTTTACCACTTTTTTAATATATGGTTTGGTCCCCCCCTGGAGCCCTATGATTCCAGTGCTATTTATTGTAACTATCAATGCTTGTTTGAATTGTATCTTTACCTCCAGTTTCATAAAGAGACTAGTGGGATTATTCTTAGAATAAATACATATATTTTATATATATACCTGCGAGGACTACTCTTTCATTTGGTTATTCAAGAGGTTATGTATGGTAAAACAATAAGCTTAACACTCCTTCAAGACTTAGCCTGAAGGCTGCTCTCCACAGCTACCACTAGGATAGCTTTCTTTAAAGGTTGTCTTTTAACCTATCACCTTAAGAGTCGAATTGGACTGGTGCAAGGTGTCCCCTATAACTAGTGGACAGCATATGCCAGGCCAACTTCTCACAAATGTCATCAGTGATGTCACTGACCATGTCATGAATGATGCAATATGTGAAATCATCAGCAGTGCATTGCGGCGCGCGAGTTATAGTTAGCAGAACTAACTATAATGGAGGAATTTCTATGGTTTTGTACGAGTGAAATTGCCAGCTAACTATAACACCCCTGAAACCTATGTGTGAATTTCTAAGGTTTTTTAAATGCTAATTTCTAACTATAACGTCTCTGAAACCTATGGTTTCCACAGTGAATTCAAAGCTTTTTTAAATGCTAATTTCTAACTATAACGTCTCTGAAACCTATGGTTTTTTTCAGTGAATTTCCAAGGTTTTTTAAATGCTAATTTTAAGTGTGATAGTAGTTATACCTATTTTTTTGTACTGATTTTCTACAGTTTTTTAAACTATTTATTTATAAATATTTTATTCATTAAAAAACATTATATATTTTTCTGAAAATTGCACAAAAACTTTTTTTTTTAAATTCAAACTGAAATATTGATACATTTTTTTGTTTTAATTTTTTATTTTAATATATTGATATTATTTTCATTTAAAAAAATCCATTTTTTTTCGGAGTCACGCACTCAAAGCGTACACATCACGGTGGGTGCGCGGACTCTAGCCGCCATTTTAGAAAAGTCATGAAGGATCCGCATACGGTCTGCGACGGCTGCGTGTTTTTCAGTTACATCATATACATTTAATATTACATGATGTGCGCGATTGGTATGCGACCAGTCCTCACGACACATGCGCATTACAGTACGAGATGCTTGCGCGGTGGTGGGTCCCGCGTGACGTCATATACGTGCTGACGCGTGCTGGGTGCGCGACTCCCGCAAAAAAAATGTATGTTCCAAAATGATATGTATGTGTCTTTAATATACATATTAGGGCAAGAGATTATCTAAGATATTCATAAAAATAATATATTTGTACTTATAATAAACTTATATTATTTTTAAATATATTTTCGCGAAGTTGGGTACGTGCATCGTGAGCGCATAGAACCAGGTCAGCAGAACTGCTGTAGAGCCAGAGAAACCAGGTCAGCAGAGCCGTTGTAGAGGCAGAGAACCAGGTCAGCAGAGCTGCTCTAGAACCAGAGACCCAGCTCAGCAGAGCTGCTCTAGAGCCAGAGACCCAGGTCAGCAGAGCTGCTCTAGAGGCCCAGAACCAGGTCAGCAGAGCTGCTCCAGAGCCAGAGAAACCAGGTCAGCAGAGCTGCTTTAGAGGGAGAGAACCAGGTCAGCAGAACTGCTTTAGAGCCAGAGAACCAGGTCAGCAGAGCTGCTCTAGTGCCAGAGAACCAGGTTAGCAGAGCTGCTTTAGAGCCATAGAACCAGGTCAGCAGACCTGCTCTAGAGGCAGAGAACGAGGTCAGCAGAACTGCTTTAGATCCAGAGAACCAGGTCAGCAGAGCTCTTTAGAGGGAGAGAACCAGGTCAGCAGAGCTGCTTTAGAGCCAGAGAACCAGGTCAGCAGAGCTGCTCTAGTGCCATAGAACCAGGTCAGCAGAGCTGCTTTAGAGCCAGAGAACCAGGTCAGCAGAGCTGCTCTAGAGGCAGAGAACCAGGTCAGTGAAGCTGCTTTAGAGGGAGAGAACCAGGTCAGCAGAGCTGCTCTAGAGCCAGAGAACCTGGTCAGAAGAGGTGCTTTAGAGCCATAGAACCAGGTCAGCAGAGCTGCTCTAGAGGCAGAGAATTTATTTATTTATTTTTTTTTTTATTTTATTGAACTTATATTGCGCGCAGCTACCCGCAGTGGGTTTCCCGGCGCCAGGGATAGACTGGAGGAGAAATCGGAAAACAAGTAATTGCAAGAGGGAGACACTAGACCGGAGGAATCTGGGACTAGAACAGGAGGGTCTTCAGTTTTTTGCGGAAAGCCAGAAGACTGGTTTCTGTTTTAAGCGCCAATGGGAGAGCATTCCACATCTTGGGGCCCAGATATGCGAATGAACGGCCTCCCATTTTTGTCAGTCGGATTCTGGGAATCACAAGATTGCCACTGTTGGATGACCTCAAAAGGCGGCCAGGCTGATATGGCTGCGCAAGATTGTGCAAGTAGGCCGGAGCGGAGCCTTGGCGAATTTTGAAGAGGATGCACAAAGTTTTGAAGGCCACTCGATCCGAGATTTTTAACCAATGGAGGTCACGTAGAGCCTGCATTGCGGACATTCTCCTTGGGACATTACGCAGCAGGCGGGCGGCTGAGTTCTGTACAACCTGGAGTTTATTGATTGTAGCTTTATCTGCTCCTAGATAAAGCACATTGCCATAGTCGATATGGGACATCACAAGGGCCTGTACGACAGTTCTACGAGTGGACTCAGGCAGCATCCATATGATCTTTTGCAACCAGCGAAGGGTGTTAAAGCAGATCGCAGCGACCTTAGTTGCCTGCTGCCTCATCGAGAGTTTGTCGCCGATTAGGACACCGAGGTTGCGAGCAACAGGCACGGGGGTAGGCAGAGGACCCATGTCACTGGGCCAATGTCGTGGACCCCAGAGATCTTTTTGTTTGCCAAGTATGATCACCTCGGTCTTGTCTCCGTTGAGCTTTAACAGATGCATTTGCATCCAAGCTGCAACGCGAGAGAGGCCGATTTTGAGGGCAGAGGTGTCCTGAGCCCTGCTGCTAGACAAAGAGAACACAATCTGCGTGTCGTCTGCGTATGAGTATATAGACAGACCGGCGTCCTCTACGATGGAAGCAAGTGGTCTGATGTAAATATTAAACAACAGAGGGCTCAATATAGACCCTTGGGGGACGCCGTAGGCAGAGGAATGAATCGCAGATTCAGCTTTGTTTGAGAAAACCTGAAAGGTGCGCTCATTAAGAAATGAGGACACCCAGGCGAGCGCAGATCCAGCAACACTGAGGGAACCGAGAGACTCCAATAGGATGGAGTGGGATACGGTATCGAAAGCAGCGCTTAAGTCAAGAAGAATCAGCGCAAAGGTCTCACCGCCATCGATACCGTGTCGGAGTCGCTCAGTTACCCCTAGGAGTGCGGATTCGGTGGAGTAATTAGCGCGAAAGCCTGATTGGGACGGATGGAGATATCCCATGTTTTCAACAAACTCATTAAGCTGGGTGTTAACATGGCGTTCTAGGATTTTAGAACAGACTGGCAGCAGGGATATAGGCCTGAAGTTGGCAAGATTTGTGATGTCAGCACCAGATTTTTTAAGCAGGGGGACGACCATGGCATGTTTCCAGTCCTGTTCCACTCGAGATTCAATGAGCGAGACGTTTAATAGCCTCATTAGGAATCTTCGTGGTTCAAGGTCAAGTTGTTTGAGTATCTTCATGGGGACTGGGTCCCGCGGAGATCCAGACCTGATGCTTTTTAAGCAGGATAGGAAAGAAGAGTCGTCAAATGGTGTCCAGTTGTAAATAAACTCAGTGGGGGAGGTGGAGGTATTACAATACGGACCGTGTAGAGAGGAATCAGTTGGAGAGGGAAGGGAAGCAAGAGATTGATGGATGCCCTCAACCTTAGATACAAAAAAGTCTGCAATGGCATTACATTGTGTGGCATCTAAAGCCGGCAGTGCGGGGATAGTATCAGCTCCTGTGAGTTTTTTAACTGTGGCAAAAAGAGTTCGGGGACAGTTTTGCACTGAAGTGATTGTGGAAACAGTGTAGGAGGCCTTAGCACGTTTGCAGTTTGCATGATAAAGTTTTAATTCTTCTTTGTAGATCACTTTAGAGGAAGCTGAATAGGACGCCCTCCATTTCCTCTCCAGGGCTTTGCATTTGGAGCGTTGGATTTTCAGCTCCTCTGAATACCAGGGTGCTGGTGGGCGCAAGGATCTATGTTTGCTCCTGGATTGAGGGACAAGAGTCGATACTGCATCTGTCAGCCAATCAGAGATGGAAACATTCAGATTCTGGTCAGTATTGATGGAGGATGGAATAGACTCAGTTAGACGCAGGTTAAAATCGGCTATATTGAGCTTGTCCCAGCGATACGATGATTTAATTTCATCCGCATGGACCCTGGCAGAGTATAAAGCAGGTGGTAGTACAAAGTGAACCGCATAGTGATCAGACCAGACAAGCGGGCGGGCAGAGTGGGTACAGTCAAATGAGAGAGTAGAGAGGATTGGATCCAAAAGATGGCCAGCATTATGAGTGGCTCCAGAGTTACAGAGTTTGAGGTTAAAAACCTCAAGGTCAGAAAGAAGGACTTTATTGAGGGGGTTGTTGACATCATCGAAGTGAATGTTTAAATCACCAAGAATGGTGAAATTATTAGATTTTAGTAGTGTTGCTGATAAGCAATCAATAAGTGAGGGAATCCAAGGTGCGGCATTTCCGGGCGGCCGATAAATTAGCAGACCGGAGAGCGTCATTCGAGGATTAATCGTAAATTTGAACAGTGCAGCCTCACTACCTGGGAGATGTAGAGGTTCCAGTTTACATTGATAGATAGATTTATAAATGATTGCAATTCCACCACCTTTACCTAAGGGTCTGTCCTGATGCAGCACAACATAGTTAGGAGGGACGGCTGCGGCAATGTCCGGACCCGAGCTGGCCTGAATCCAAGTCTCGGTCAGGAACAGAGCGTCAGGTGATTCCTCAGTGATAAAATCGAAGATGTTTAGTTTGTTCCTAGGGAGCGATCTACAATTTAGGCTCCAGAAATGGAGAGGGGACGGGGAGGTGATAGGGCCCTTGGTGGGCTTTCTTTTTCCCCTATAGTGCTTAACGCTCTGCTGTGTCTTGGAGAGCTGCATTTTACCAGTAGTGAAGCCACAACCAGCACAAGTGAAATAATGGCAAGGCAGAATGCACAAGGAACAAGATATGGGGGTACAAGGTCGAAAAGACAGTAATGTCGTGGAAGAGTAGATGTACTTACGACCACCCTGAGTCTGATTGTCGAAGGGCATAATAATGAGGGACAGCCCGTCCTGCAGCCCGTCCTCAGCGCGGACGGGCGCAGACGGGCTGACTCAGGCGTGACTCCGCGCTGAACGAGGCGCTTCCGCAAAGCGCGTCCGCTAGCGCGGAGAGCGACCGTATTCTTAAGTAGTGGAGAGCTAGAGCGCTCTCACTGCTGTCGCCTCCCACCTAAGATGGCCGCCGTAGGGGATGTTATCCCTATAGATCGAGTTTCAGCCCTAAGGTCAGCTGAGACCTTCTACAAGCGGTGTAAAATAAATGCAAGGGGCTGGGGAGGTATGCTGAGTGCTAACAGTGTGGAAATAACAATTTAGACAAGTTTTAAAAGTGTTAAAAATCGGCGATTAAAATGCTATATTAAACGATGGTAATTCCTAGTATCAGCTAAAGTAAGCAGCGCTTCTAAGGGAGCGAGTAGAATACTGTGCAATGCTGGCAAAACGCTTTCTAAATCACAAGCCTGCTTCCTTGGGGGCTCCTTAAGTAGTGGAGAGCTAGAGCGCTCTCACTGCTGTCGCCTCCCACCTAAGATGGCCGCCGTAGGGGATGTTATCCCTATAGATCGAGTTTCAGCCCTAAGGTCAGCTGAGACCTTCTACAAGCGGTGTAAAATAAATGCAAGGGGCTGGGGAGGTATGCTGAGTGCTAACAGTGTGGAAATAACAATTTAGACAAGTTTTAAAAGTGTTAAAAATCGGCGATTAAAATGCTATATTAAACGATGGTAATTCCTAGTATCAGCTAAAGTAAGCAGCGCTTCTAAGGGAGCGAGTAGAATACTGTGCAATGCTGGCAAAACGCTTTCTAAATCACAAGCCTGCTTCCTTGGGGGCTCCTTAAGTAGTGGAGAGCTAGAGCGCTCTCACTGCTGTCGCCTCCCACCTAAGATGGCCGCCGTAGGGGATGTTATCCCTATAGATCGAGTTTCAGCCCTAAGGTCAGCTGAGACCTTCTACAAGCGGTGTAAAATAAATGCAAGGGGCTGGGGAGGTATGCTGAGTGCTAACAGTGTGGAAATAACAATTTAGACAAGTTTTAAAAGTGTTAAAAATCGGCGATTAAAATGCTATATTAAACGATGGTAATTCCTAGTATCAGCTAAAGTAAGCAGCGCTTCTAAGGGAGCGAGTAGAATACTGTGCAATGCTGGCAAAACGCTTTCTAAATCACAAGCCTGCTTCCTTGGGGCTCCTTAAGTAGTGGAGAGCTAGAGCGCTCTCACTGCTGTCGCCTCCCACCTAAGATGGCCGCCGTAGGGGATGTTATCCCTATAGATCGAGTTTCAGCCCTAAGGTCAGCTGAGACCTTCTACAAGCGGTGTAAAATAAATGCAAGGGGCTGGGGAGGTATGCTGAGTGCTAACAGTGTGGAAATAACAATTTAGACAAGTTTTAAAAGTGTTAAAAATCGGCGATTAAAATGCTATATTAAACGATGGTAATTCCTAGTATCAGCTAAAGTAAGCAGCGCTTCTAAGGGAGCGAGTAGAATACTGTGCAATGCTGGCAAAACGCTTTCTAAATCACAAGCCTGCTTCCTTGGGGCTCCTTAAGTAGTGGAGAGCTAGAGCGCTCTCACTGCTGTCGCCTCCCACCTAAGATGGCCGCCGTAGGGGATGTTATCCCTATAGATCGAGTTTCAGCCCTAAGGTCAGCTGAGACCTTCTACAAGCGGTGTAAAATAAATGCAAGGGGCTGGGGAGGTATGCTGAGTGCTAACAGTGTGGAAATAACAATTTAGACAAGTTTTAAAAGTGTTAAAAATCGGCGATTAAAATGCTATATTAAACGATGGTAATTCCTAGTATCAGCTAAAGTAAGCAGCGCTTCTAAGGGAGCGAGTAGAATACTGTGCAATGCTGGCAAAACGCTTTCTAAATCCAGGTCAACAGAGCTGATTAAGAGGGAGAGAACCAGGTCAGCAGAGCTGCTGTAGAGCCAGAGAAACCAGGTCAGTAGAGCTGCTTTAGAGCGAGAGAACCAGGTCAGCAGAGCTCTTTAGAGGGAGAGAACCAGGTCAGCAGAGCTGCTGTAGAGCCAGAGAACCAAGTCAGCAGAGCTGCTGTAGAGCCAGAGAAACCAGGTCAGCAGAGCTGCTTTAGAGGGAGAGAACCAGGTCAGCAGAGCTGCTTTAGAGCCAGAGAACCAGGCCAGCAGAGCTGCTTTAGAGCCAGAGAACCAGGTCAGCAGAGCTGCTTTAGAGCCAAAGAACCAGGTCAGCAGAGCTGCTCTAGAGCCAGAGAACCACGTCAGCAGCGCTGCTTTAGAGCCATAGAACCAGGTCAGCAGAGCTGCTCTAGAGCCTAAGAACCAGTTCAGCAGAGCTGCTCTAGAGCCAGAGAACCAGGTCAGCAGAGCTGCAGTAAAGCCAGAGAAACCAGGTCAGTAGAGCTGCTTTAGAGGGAGATAACCAGGTCAGCAGAGCTGCTCTACAGGGAGAGAACCAGGTCAGCAGAGCTGCTCTAGAGCCAGAGAACCATGTCAGCAGAACTGCTTTAGAGCCATAGAACCGGGTCAGCAGAGCTGCTTTAGAGCCAGAGAACTAGGTCAGCAGAGCTGTTGTAGAGCCAGAGAACCAGATCAGCAGAGCTGCTCTGTAGCCTAAGAACTAGGGGGCATATGTATCAAAATCCGTTATTGCGATTCTCAAATAGAGATTTTTGGAGAATCGCTATTTGAGAATCGCAAAACGGGATGTATTTAAAAATTCGCAAATAATTTGCGATTTCTTGTTTTTCCTTAATTGCGATTAGCAAATTGCGAAATCGCAATTAAGGAATACCTTCCAATTCATTCCTATGGGCCAGGAGGCCCATAGGAATGAATGGGAAGTCATTCTCAATTTGCGATTCGCAATTAGAGAATCGCAAATTAAGAATAATTTCAAGGGTGCAAGGGTGTCATAAGGACACCCTGATGCACCCCTGAAATGAGCATGTGTGCGATTTTGTATTTGCAAATGCTGTTTTTTTGCGAATCGCAGCGTTTGCGAATACAAAATCGTTTGATACATATGCCCCCTAGGTCAGCAGAGCTGCTCTAGATCCAGAGGACCAGGTCAGCAGACCTGCTCTAGAGCCAGAGAAACCAGGTCAGCAGAGCTGCTTTAGAGGGAGAGAACCAGGTCAACAGAGCTGCTTTAGAGCCAGAGAACCAGGTCAGAAGAGCTGCTTTAGAGCCAGAGAACCAGGTCAGCAGAGCTCCTCTAGCTGACACTGACTGACTAATCCTGACTGACTGACACTGACTGACACTGACTGACACTGACACTGACTGACACTGATTGACTGACACTGACTGACTGACTGACACTGACTGACTGACACTGACTGACACTGACTGACACTGATTGACTGACACTGACTGACTGACACTGACAATGACTGACTGACACTGACTGACACTGACTGACTGACACTGACTGGCACTGACTGACTACTCTCTACTACTCACTCTCTACTACTCTCTCTCTTCTACTCACTCTCTACTACTCTACTACTCTCTACTACTCACTCTCTACTACTCTCTACTATTCACTCTCTATTACTCTCTCTACCACTCACTCGCTACTACTCTCTACTACTCACTCTCTACTACTCACTCCCTACTACTCACTCTACTACTCTCTACTACTCTCTACCACTCACTCTCTACTACTCTACTACTCTCTCTCTACTACTCACTCTACTACTCTCTACTACTCACTCTCTACTACTCTCTCTCTACTACTCACTCTCTACTATTCACTACCTACTACTCACTCTCTACTACTCTACTACTCTCTACTACTCTTTCTACTACTCACTCTCTACTTCTCACTCTCTACTACTCACTCTCTACTACTCTACTACTCTCTTTACTACTCACTCTCTACTACTCTCTACCACTCACGCTCTACTACTCTACTACTCACTCTCTACTACTCACTCTACTACTCTCTACTACTCACTCTCTACTACTCTCTCTCTACTACTCACTCTCTACTACTCTCTACTACTCACTCTCTACTACTCACTCTCTACTACTCGCTCGCTACTACTCTCTACTACTCACTCTCCACTACTCACTCTCTACTACTTGCTCTTAACTACTCTCTACTACTCACTCTACTGCTCACTCTCTACTACTCTACTACTCTCTACTACTCTCTCTACTTCTCACTCTCTACTACTCTCTCTACTACTCACTCTCTACTACTCTCTACTACTCACTCTCTACTACACACTCTCTACTACTTGCTCTCTACTACTCGCTCTCTACTACTCTCTACTACTCACTCTACTACTCACTCTCTACTACTCTCTACTACTCAATCTCAACTACTCTACTACTCTCTACTACTCACTCTCTACTACTCTACTTCTCTCTATTACTCTCTCTCTACTACTCACTCTCTACCACTCACTCTCTACTACTCTCTACTACTCACTGCCAGGTCCCCACAATTCTTACCTTACTGTTGTGGAGAGATCCCACAGGGATGACAAGGACAACCCCCTCCTGGACCCTTTTCCCCCTGGAAGGACCAAGTGCACTAACCAGGACAGAGAGGGAGCTGGGGGAGGCTGCCACGAAGCAGGTGAGGGTGGTGTGTCGGGATGGGGCGTCTCTCGTGAACAACCGGGGTCTTGGGTCGGACGCGAATCCCACCTAATCAGGACAGAGAGGAGAGTGGTAAGCGCGGTTTCAAGGACAGGAAAACAGAGGCACAGGTACGCAAACACTAACCCCCTGGTTATCGCTCACTGCAATTGTTACCTGAAGGTGGCGCTCCTGCGCAGGAAAGATGTGACAAGTCGGCAAGCGCTTCGCAAGAGAGGGTGTCAGCGTGGTAGAAGCATACGCTCCTGCGCTGAGGGCTGATGGGTACCAGGAATCGGTCCAAGGCGGGAAGCTCGTGGGTAACCTGGCGTGGCAGCGCTCCTGCGCTAGTGAAGGAGGGGCAAAGTAAGGGTGACTCCGTGCCGTCGCACAAGTCGTGGGTTCTCAAGGGGGAAGCGCGCCAGCGCTCGTGAAGGAGGGGCAAAGTAAGGGCGACTCCGTGCCGTCGCACGAGCCGTGGAGAAGCAAGGAAGATAGCGCTCCTGCGCTACGAGAAGGAACTGAAAAGGCGATGGAGACTCTACCCGAGTCTCGGTGAACAGCAGCTGTAGGCGCCCATGCGCGGTCCAAACGGAAGGTCTGGTTGCTGGTAGAGCCTTCGCTACGCTCCTGCGTATCCGGCGAAGCTCCGTGGAAAGAATCCGAAGCACCGGCGTGGGCGTCCGTCGGCTTTAAGTACACAATCCGCCGGAAGTGGGGGACGGCCAATGACAGTGGCCGAGTCGATCACAGCCACTAGACCGCTACTCCGTGAGAAGCCAGTAGAGGGGAGGAGTCTCGTCCCGTGGAAGGCCTCGCTTCCGGCCGTCGGGGGCGAGGAAGCGGACGAGATCATGACAGCACCCACCCCTAAAACAGTCCTACCCGGCTGTCAAAGAGGGATAGCAGGACGGGGTTTCAGGGGTTGCCTAGCGTGGAAGGCGCGAACTAGGGTAGGGGCGTTACGGACATGTGAAAGGGGTTCCCAGGAGCGTTCTTCAGGGCCATACCCCTTCCAATCCACCAGGTAATAGAGTTTCCCTCTAGTTCTACGGGAGTCAAGGATGGCCCGTACCTCGTATTCCACGTGGTCTTCCACAGGAACTGGAGGAGGGGGCTCCGCTATCAAGCAGTCAGGATGGACAGGACGTAAAAGTGAGACATGAAAGACGGGATGCGCCTTCATGTGAGAAGGCAGTGACAGCCTCATGGCCACAGGGTTGATAACCCGGGTTATGGGATAGGGACCTATATAACGGGGCAACAGTTTCTTGGGCCCTTGTGTGTTAAGGTTCTTGATGGACACCCATACCCTGTCCCCCACAGCGTAGGTGGGTTCTTGTTGTCTGTGTTTATCTGCATGTTGTTTGTACGTTTCCTTGGCTTTGGCTAGTTCAAATCGGGCTTGCTGCCATATGGTACGGAGGAAGGCATGATGCTCCTGTATGGTAGGTACCCCACAGGTCCGCGTCTCCTCCCAGGGGGATGTTCTGGGATGATATCCTTGGAGACAAAAGAACGGGGACACCCCGATGGCGGTGTGTTTGTTATTGTTATACGCGTATTCCACCATCCACAATACATTGGACCATTCTGAGTCCAAGGAAAGCAGCAAGCAACGGAGGTATTGTTCCATGGTACGATTTGTGCGTTCCGCCTGTCCATCCGTTTGGGGATGATAGGAGGATGACAAACGGGCTTCCATGTGCAGAAGAGAGCAGACTTCCGTCCAGAACCTGGACACGAACTGAGTTCCACGGTCTGTTATCAGTACAGACGGGATTCCATGAAGCCGTATCACGTTCTGCATAAATATATTTGCCAGTTCCGCGGCTGAAGGAAGGCGTTGCAGTGGTACGAAATGTGCCATCTTAGTTAAATGGTCTACGATGGTCAGTATAGTCGTGTATCCCTTAGTGGTTTTAGGAAGTTCCACTACGAAGTCCATCGAGACCGTGTGCCATGGGCATGGGGGAACAGGAATGGGACGCAATAGTCCTACTATGGGTTGGGAAGTCGTTTTTCCTTGTGTGCAAACGGTGCAACGATCTATGTAGGCCTGTGTGTCCTGGTTCAGGGAAGGCCACCAGAAGTGTCGTTGTAGCAGTTCTTTGGTCTTCTGGTATCCAGGATGACCGGAGAGGGGGTGATCGTGACAATGCACCAGAGCTTGTTGTTGGTGGTTGGGTAGAGGTAAATAATACCGTCCCTCTTTCAGCAGGAATCCATCTCGCTCTGTAAGGTCTTGGATGTTTCCGATCCAATCAGTAGGACTTCTTTGTTGTAAATCATGGTGCAGCTGGGATAAGAAGGAGGACGAGGTCACCGTCCCCTGGAAACATCGGCTGGGAATGACAGGTACTGGGTCTGAGGTGGGCGCCTGGTCTTCGGTTTCCTCCAGTCTGGACAAGGCGTCAGCCTTGGCATTCTCCCTCCCGGGACGGTAGGTGATCTGGAAATCGTACTCGTTGAAGAACAACGTCCATCGTAGCTGTCTCGCTGTTAGGGCTCTGGCTGATCGAAGGAACCGTAGGTTTCTATGGTCGGTGAATATTGTGACCGGGTGTTTAGCGTCTTTTAAGTAGTGTCGCCATTCCTCAAACGCCGTTTTTATGGCCAAGAGCTCTTTATCTCCTATGGAATAGTTGCATTCAGCTGGTTGAAGCTTTCTGGAATAGTAGGCTATGGGGTGGAGTAGATTGGTGTTACTGTCTTTTTGTGATAAGACACCCCCTACGGCGTTCCGTGAGGCATCGGCCTCCACAATAAAGGGGCGATTGGGATCAGGATGCTTTAGTATCGGAGCTGAGGTGAACCTGTTTTTTAGGTCCTGAAAGGCTCTTTCCGCTCCGGTGTTCCATTGGAAACGTGTCCCTTTTCGCAATAAACAGGTAATGGGGGTAACAATCCGGGAAAAGCCTGAAATAAAACGGCGATAGTAATTCGCGAATCCAAGGAACCTTTGGACTTGTTTCACGGAGCTTGGGGATGGCCACTGTAGGATGGCGTCGACTTTCCTGGAGTCCATTTGTACGCCTTCTGGTGTGAGGATGTGTCCCAGGAATTCCACGGTTGTGGTGTGGAATACGCTCTTTTCTAGTTTCACGTATAGTCCATGTTGCTGTAGTTGCTGGAGTATCGCCCGCACGTGTTGACGGTGCTCCTTCATGTCTGCGGAGTAAATCAGTATATCATCGATATACACGATGCAGCATTTGTCGATGAATTCCCTTAGCACCTCATCAATGAAAAATTGAAAGGCGGCTGGGGCGTTGCAGAGTCCGAAGGGCATGACCTGGTACTCGAACAATCCATATCGTGTTCGGAAGGCGGTTTTCCACTCATCCCCTTCGCGGACTCGGACAAGATGGTATGCCCCACGTAGATCCAGCTTAGTATAGATGGCCGCATCCTTTACTTGATCCAGTAGGTCGGGTATTAACGGTAAGGGGTACCTGTTCTTAATGGTTATGGCGTTCATCGCCCGAAAGTCTATGCATGTGCGCAGATCACCTTCTTTCTTCGCCACGAAGAAGAGAGGGGAAGAGACAGGAGACTTGGAGTGGCGTATGAACCCGTTCTGCAGGTACTGATCAAGATAGGCGCGAAGATGTTCGTTTTCCTTCTCCGTGAGGGAGTAAACACGGCTGCAAGGGAGCGTAGATCCCGGTATTAAATCGATGCGGCAGTCAAAGTGACGATGTGGAGGTAGGGTGTTAGCCCCTTGTTCGTCAAACACGGGTGCCAGGTCGTGGTATTCCTTGGGGACGTTCTGGTGTGTTATCAGTCCCATTCCTTCCCGTGGTAGAGCGCAGGCCTGGATCTCCCTCGGTATGGCTTTCTTTTCCGGGGGGTAGCAATAGCGAAGACAATGGACCGAGTCCAACACCGTTTTGCCAGTCGCCCAATGAATCAGGGGATTGTGCTGAATCAGCCATGGAAGGCCCAATATGAGCCGAAATTGAGGAGCATCAATGATGTCAAAGGCGATGTTCTCAGTGTGCTGGTTTTCTAGCACCATTACCAGATCTTCGGTTTGGTAGCGGATTAGCCCTGAGGTCAAATCCGTGCCGTCCACAGCCTTCACCGTTTCGGGCCTGCTTTTGGTTCGTTTTTGCATGCCCAGGCCCACCATGTACTGGGCATCAATGAAGTTTCCGGTTGCTCCTGAGTCAATCAAGGCTACAACGTGCCATGATGGGCCTATTGATGAGTGTAAGACAACCGGTAGGCCCATGTGATGGTGGTTGGCACAAAGGTTTGGGGTCTGTTTTTCTTCAGCCAACAGTCCCAGTAGACCGACCCCGTTCACTACTGGGATGTCCCGTTTCCCAACCCGTCTCCTCGGGTGATCGGGAGAACTGCCGAGGTCCTCTCTCGGGGTTGGCGGGGTTTTGCAGGACACTCCCGCACGAAATGGCCGCTTTTGCCACAGTAGAGGCATAGATTCTGTTTCCGTCTTTTTTCCTTTTCGTCCTTTGTCAAGGGGGCACGGATACCCCCGATTTGCATAGGCTCAGGAGTATCCCGGGTTTTTGGTGGGTCTCTAAACACAGGGACTCTGACCTCTCCTCCTTTGGTTTTTTCTGTCTTCCGCTCTTGTAGGCGATAATTCTGTTTTACTACCATGTCTATGAATGGGCCTATCTCTTCTGGTGGGTCGGTCATTTGTGAAATGTGGTCTTTTAGGTCTTCACGTAGGCCCCTATAGAACACTGATACTTGTTTATTTTCTGGCCAATGGGCTTCCACTACTAAACGGTTAAAGGTGGTGATGTAGTGGAGTAGGTCGGTGTTGCCTTGCTTTAGATTGAGTAATTCATTGTCCGCCGCTTGCACAAATGTATGACGGGCAAACATGCGACGCATGGTTTCCATAAACACCTGAAAGTTGTATAAGAGTGGTTCGTCATTCTCAACCAATGGAATAGACCAATGCGCGGCGTCACCTCCCAGATACGATAGGATGAACGCGACCTTGGAGGCGTCGTCGGGAAAGGCCGATGCTCTGGCCATGAAGTGTAGGTGGCATTGGTTCAAGAATATACTGTATTTTGCGCTCTCCCCATAGAATCGTTCTGGTGCGGCTAGCTGGGCGGAGGGTTGAGCTATGACCTGAATGGGTGCGGAAGTAGTTGAGACTGACGGTGAGGGGCCCCCTGGGTTGAACATAGGAGGTCTTAGTATTCCTTCTTGCCGGGGACGTGCTGAAGAGGGACCCCAGGGTCCTACGTCCCCCGTACCTACTTGCCCTTGGAGGGTGGTCATGTCGTGTCGCAGACTACGATTCTCGGCTTGGATGTTAACCAACATGGCAGCTATGTCCTGCAAGGTGATGTCAGGGTTGTCCATGTTACCCGGGTGGGATATATATTCGTGGGCTTCGGATTCTGCCAGGTCCCCACAATTCTTACCTTACTGTTGTGGAGAGATCCCACAGGGATGACAAGGACAACCCCCTCCTGGTCCCTTTTCCCCCTGGAAGGACCAAGTGCACTAACCAGGACAGAGAGGGAGCTGGGGGAGGCTGCCACGAAGCAGGTGAGGGTGGTGTGTCGGGATGGGGCGTCTCTCGTGAACAACCGGGGTCTTGGGTCGGACGCGAATCCCACCTAATCAGGACAGAGAGGAGAGTGGTAAGCGCGGTTTCAAGGACAGGAAAACAGAGGCACAGGTACGCAAACACTAACCCCCTGGTTATCGCTCACTGCAATTGTTACCTGAAGGTGGCGCTCCTGCGCAGGAAAGATGTGACAAGTCGGCAAGCGCTTCGCAAGAGAGGGTGTCAGCGTGGTAGAAGCATACGCTCCTGCGCTGAGTGCTGATGGGTACCAGGAATCGGTCCAAGGCGGGAAGCTCGTGGGTAACCTGGCGTGGCAGCGCTCCTGCGCTAGTGAAGGAGGGGCAAAGTAAGGGTGACTCCGTGCCGTCGCACAAGTCGTGGGTGCTCAAGGGGGAAGCGCGCCAGTGCTCGTGAAGGAGGGGCAAAGTAAGGGCGACTCCGTGCCGTCGCACGAGCCGTGGAGAAGCAAGGAAGATAGCGCTCCTGCGCTACGAGAAGGAACTGAAAAGGCGATGGAGACTCTACCCGAGTCTCGGTGAACAGCAGCTGTAGGCGCCCATGCGCGGTCCAAACGGAAGGTCTGGTTGCTGGTAGAGCCTTCGCTACGCTCCTGCGTATCCGGCGAAGCTCCGTGGAAAGAATCCGAAGCACCGGCGTGGGCGTCCGTCGGCTTTAAGTACACAATCCGCCGGAAGTGGGGGACGGCCAATGACAGTGGCCGAGTCGATCACAGCCACTAGACCGCTACTCCGTGAGAAGCCAGTAGAGGGGAGGAGTCTCGTCCCGTGGAAGGCCTCGCTTCCGGCCGTCGGGGGCGAGGAAGCGGACGAGATCATGACACTCACTCTCTACTACTCTCTCTCTACTACTCTCTACTACTCACTCTACTACTCACTCAACTACACACTCTCTACTACTAAATATTTACTACTCTCTACTACTCACTCTCTACTACTCTCTACTACTCTCTACTACTCACTCTCTACTAATCTCTACTACTCTCTCTCTGCTACTCACTCTCTACTACTCACTCTCTACTACTCACTCTCTACTACTCTACTACTCTCTATTACTCTCTCTCTACTACTCACTCTCTACCACTCACTCTCTACTACTCTCTACTACTCATTCTCTACTACTCTCTACTACTCACTCTCTACTACTCTCTACTACTCTCTACTACTCACTCTCTACTAATCTCTACTACTCTCTCTCTGCTACTCACTCTCTACTACTCACTCTCTACTACTCACTCTCTACTCCCCTACTACTCTCTAGTATCTCTCTCTACTACTCACTCTCTACCACTCACTCTCTACTACTCTCTACTACTAACTCTCTACTACTCTCTACTACTCACTCTCTACTACTCACTCTACCCCTCTCTACTACTCACTCTCTGCTACTCTCTCTACTACTCTGTACTATTCTCTACTACTCTCTACTACTCACTCTCTACTCTCTATTACTCACTCTCTACTCTCTACCTCTCTACCTCTCTCTTTACTGCTCTCTACCTCTCTACCTCTCTGCCACTCTACCTCTACCTCTACACCACTACCTCTCTACCTCTCTCTATACGCACACATATGCACATATATATATGTATATATGCATATGCATTTATATATGTATGAGTATACATATATACATACATATATAATCTGCATATCTATATAAATACAAATATAAATGCATGCATACATATACATATGCATATATGCATACATATGCATGTTATGAACATGAAGGTTTAAAAAACACTAATACAAGCAAAGCTAAAAAGCCACCTAATTACAAACAGAATTGCTATAACTTAACCCCTTCAGTGCCCATGACGAGCTGGACTCGTCATGGGCTGCGGTGGCGCTGTGCCCATGACGAGTCCAGCTCGTCATGAACTCCGCCCGCTAATGGAAGGCGCGGCACTGGGCGGGGAAAGGGGCGGGCATGCAAGGGGTTAAACGAGGGCGAGACCTATTGCATTTTCAATGCTTGTTTACTTTGGTTCCATCAAGAAGGCATTCAGATGTGTCACACATTTGCCATAAATTCTGAATTGCAGCACTCTAGTTGCTCATTAGATCACTGTAGTAAAGCTACTGCTCACCAGGGAAGTCTGCTGCTGGTATTCAAAGTGCATGTTTCAGTCTGCATGTCAGAATTTGTTTAGGAAATAGAAGAGGATTTGAGAAGTCAAAATGTGCCCTAATTTTTCTTTCTGCAGCACTAATCATAATTTCTGTGGCAAAATGAACCCTCTCATTTTGTTCCTTTGCAAATTAAATGTTTTAAGTGTTACCACTTTATTCCAATCAAGATGGCTTCAGGTGTGCCATACTTTCATCATAAGTAAGACTGTTAGCACTCTAGTTGTTCTTTAGAACATTCTGGGAAGCTGCAGTAGAACACAAAGGAATCAACTGACAGTATCTGCCCTTGTTGGATGTACATGTTTTAGTGAGAATGTCAGACTTCATTCTCACATGACTGAGAAAGATAATGTGAATTTAAAGAAAATATGCACTCAGTTTAGCTTATAGATCACCTTCCAAATCTCTGTGGGAAAAGCATGAGAAAATAGTTTTCTCTAAAACATGATTCATGATATCCCAGCAGAAGGCTTTTTCACATGGTAAAATCACCTGAACACAACACAATTCCTAAAAGGAGTATGGTACCATCAACAAATGATTTATAATGTAACTAAAGTCTTAACACCTTCTATTAACTGCAATGCTTTTTAATGAGGTGCTATCATGTATATTGGTCCCAAGATGGCTGCCAACACTTCTTGGATGAAGTGCTGACAGCCAATCAAATCTCACGATCAGATGTGTGGTTAGGCTCCGCCCATATATATATGTATTTTTTTCCTTTAATATCTTAAAAACTACTGAACAGATTTACACCATTTAACAAAAAGGCATGAGTCTGAAATAAGGGCTACTTCTTTGCCAAATCTGGTGTAATTCCGTTCAGCAGTTCGGGCTGTAGCTGCGACTAAAGGTTCCTATGGAAAATTGCATGGGGAAAACCCGTTTTGGGACCCCCCTTTTTTCTCGGCCCCCGCTTGACGAATCACCTCCAAACTTTCAGGATAGGAGCGGAACGGAGCTGGCCAAAAGTTTTGAAACTTTCACGAAGATTCGTCAACCGGTGCCAAAGTTATTGGGAATAGAATGTTGCGGATTTCCTATGGAAAATAGGTCCTAACTATAACTACCTACTGGCGACCGCCAGTAGGTAATATATATATATATATATATATATATATATATATATATATATATATATATATATATATAATAATATATCCCAAAACTGCAAAGCAATCCACGTGCGCTCTCAGGAGAAAAACCACAAACGAGAATAATACAGGAAAGGGGTGTTTAATCCACAACGCGTTTCAGCTCGAAAGCCTTGTTCACGTGGATGATCGTGTAAACAAGGTAACTGATAAAGTTTAATTCATGAACATAAACATAGGACACAATGAAAGCCAGTGGACAACATAGTGAAAACTTTGGCAGACATCTTGGAACGTTAGATGCTGAATAGCACATAGCCAAATTGCATTAAGAGCTTGCCACAAATGATAATGTCGACCTCGTAATAGGTAAATAGTAATGGAAAGTAAATAAATGCTGATACAGTGATTCAGACAATCGTAAAATACTATTTCACAGCGCGTCACAAAAATACATAATATAATGCCTAAAAACAGTGGATAGCAGGGAGTTGATATCAAGTGCTAGCAAAATCGCTGCAGGCATACTAGTAGTAAATCTACTCAGGGACCATTGCTGGGAGAAATAGTGGACTGACTCAGAAAGATGAATGCATAGGGCAAGATGAAGATGCCAATGCATCGTCATATCGTGAGTGTGCAAATGCAATGCTGCGGTCTAAGTGGCAGTGTCCGCAGCGACCCAAAGTGAGTGTCTGTAAAGATGCAATGGGCAATGTAGCGTGTATGTACATGCCAGAAATCTTTGACAAATGCAAAATAGTAAGGGTTGGAGTTCAACTGTACCACGGTTATCCATATGCAATAGCAAAGAAACAGAGTTCATCAGTTACCGTGCTCAAAAGTGTGAAGAAACGGAAGGAAAGGTAGGTGGCCCATGTGAGGTGAGTGCCAGTGAAAGGGCACCTTCCTTTCTTCCTAAAAATGAAAAGAGACAACAAAATGTTAAAATTGCTTGAACAAATACTTGTAAAAGTTACAGTACACAATCTAATGAGGAAAAGGAATTCAACCTGAGGTCTGAAGAGACATTCACAGGAGAGGAATGGAGAGAAAAACAAGATCACATATACATGTCAATGATGAAAAACACAAATGAGAACACAATTATTCCTTTAAGTGCACAGATAATTCCTCATCCTGGTTAAGGCCCCCCGGATGTTTGGTTTGGAACTCAACTATATATTTAGATTCACGCTGCCTCAGTTTGAGTACCCTGTTCCCTCCTCTGGGATTTTTTGTAATCTGTTCTAGGATGAAAAAAGTAAGGAGTTCAGGGTTAGAGAAATGTTTGTCTTTGAAATGGCGAGCCACAGGATATTTGTCATCTTTGTGAATTATGGCTCGATAATGCTCAAGGACGTGTTTTTTTGCAAGGAGCGTAGTGCTGCCAATGTACCACAGATTGCAAGGACACTCTATTACATAAACGACAAAGGTGGTGCTACATGTCAAGAATTCCCTGATTTCTTTAGTGATACCATTGTAGTTGATTTTATTGCGGTACTTGCTGTTCTTACAGGCTTTACAGTGTCCGCAAGGATAAAATCCCTCAAGCCCATGTTGCTGTCTGGTGGGATATATGGTGACAGCACTTCTCACTACCATGTCTCTGATACTCCTGCCTTTGCGGTAGGTAATGCTGGGTCTTTTGGGGATGGTCTCACCAATGATGTTGTCGCACTTAAGGATATCCCAATTTTTAGCTACAATTTTGTGTATGTTGTTGGAATCTGAGATAAAAGTCATGATCATCCTGGTTGTGTCATTATTGTCATCAACTGTTTCGACCAGTTTATCTGAGATGGTAAGATCCCTGGGTATGGCGTCTGCTCTTTCTTTGGCTCTGCGGAGAACCCAATTGGGGTAGCCCCTGAGTTTGAAACGTGACATCATCTCTCTGCTTATCCTTTCGTAAGCCACTGAGGTGCTACAATTTCTCTTTGCCCTCAACAGCTCACCATAAGGAATACTCCATTTGAGTGTCTCAGGGTGACTGCTGAGGGCATGCAGGACACTGTTCCCTGCAGTTGTTTTTCTGAACAGGGTAGTCTGTATGGAATTATCAATAATGTCCACTCTGACATCAAGATATTCCACACTGTTCTTACTAATGTGACAAGTCAGGACAATATTGTTGTTGTTGATGTTGAGTTTGTCAATGAAACTGATGGCTTGTTCTTCATTGCCATTCCATATGATGAACAAGTCATCAATGTAGCGCATCCATGTGGTGACGTGGTCAAGATCTTGTTTGTAATCAGGGTTGGAAAATACTTGCTCCTCCCACAATCCCATAAAGAGATTGGCCAGACTGGGGGCAAAGCAAGAACCCATAGCAGTCCCGACCACCTGTCTGTATATTTCACCATTGAACAGGAAAATATTGTTGGTGAGGCAATAATGGATCATTTCAATAATCATCATGCTATGATCTCTAAGGCGAAGGGGTCTGGTTTTAAGATAGTGTTCACATGCCTCTATGCCCTGTCGGTGGTCGATAATGGTGTAAAGTGACTGAACATCTAGAGTGATGAGGCAAGAGTTGGTTTCCCACATGATGTTACCTAACTTTTTGAGGAAATCTTTTGTATCCCTGATGTAGCTGGGTAAATTACTGACAGAGTCTCTGAGAAAATGATCGATGTATTTAGAGACGTGTTCTGATACACTGCCTCTGGAGGAAACAATAGGACGCCCAGTAGGATTAATGGGGTCCTTGTGAAGTTTGGGTAAAAGGTATAAGGCTGGAAGGATGGGATGATCATTCTTCAGGTAGGTGTATTCTTCCCATTCGAGTAAGCCCTTCTCCCTCCAAGTAATGAGTTTGTCCCACAGATGTGTAATGCTAGTGTTGTAATTGTCCACCTTTATGTGTTCGTAATATCTGGTGTCAGAGAGTTGTCTGATGGCTTCTGTGATGTAACTATCCCTGTCTAGAATGACTATATTGCCACCCTTATCCGCAGGGCGGATGATGATGTTACTGTCTTCAGTCAATGATTTGAGTGACTGCCTTTGTGTGTATGATAAATTGTTACTGTGATTTTTCTTCTTACTGCGTCTTAAAATACCCAGTGACTTGGTAACGCAGTCGTGAAAAGTGTCAATGGGATCATAAGGAGATATGGGAAAGAAAGTAGATCTCGGTTTGAAGTCTGAAGAAGCATGGTTATCTGTAGTGAGTCCTAATCTGTCTACCACTTGTGTTGTACTGAACTGTTCTTCATTACTTATGGTATCAGTTCCAGAACTGCAATCCTGATCAAGATGTATCATGTCAGTCAGTATATCAATGTCGCCTAATGTGATGTTATCAAGGTGATAGGGTGTGTCAGAGATGTTTTTTCTGGAGTCGCCTAATCTCTTGAGTTTGTGCCATTTTTTTAATTTTAATTTCCTCACAAACTTAAAAAGATCAATTCTGGTGTCGGTAAAATTAAAAGGGGCAGATGGACAAAATGAAAGGCCAAGGCATAAAGTCGCTTTCTCAGTCTCATTGATGTTTCTCTGAGATAAATTGACTACTGTCTTGTTTACCGTGATGGGATCCATTAATATGCTTTTCTTGGGCGAGTTCTTGTTCCCATATTGCCCCTGGCTCTGCCTCTTCTGCCATCGTTGCTGAAGTCTCTTGTTCCTGTTTCTTCGTTTCCTCGGCCTCTGCCGCGACCTCTCCCCCTCTGTCCACGTGTTCTGGTTGCCGGAGTGTCTTGTTTCATCCGTCTGCTCCGGCGCAGATGGCGATACTCCTCTAAAAAATTCACGGGTCTGCTGTTGATGTCAGTGATTGGCGCTGCTTCAACTGATACGTCCGACTCTGTATCACTGACTGTAGAGGTAGATGCTATTGAGATGACTGTTTTCTCACTTGTAGGAACGGTATCCATTTCTTTGTTGTTATACAAATGGTCAAATTTCTTGCTAAACGTGAGAATCCTCCCACTGTCGTAGTCATTGTAATCTCTGTTCAGCTTGCGTTCTTTGCGCGCTTTGATCTCTTCTTCGTGCTTGATTAGGCGCTCTTTCATAGCAATGATAGAACTCTCTACAGTTGCGGTGTCAGAATATTTCTGTAGATCATCTGTAAGTTCTTGTATCTGTTTAAGAATGTTATCTCTGTCAATCCATGCGTACTTGATCAAAATTTCCAAGATTCTCTTTGAACTAATGGCCGAGTTTTCAGACCATTCCGTGAGCATGTTCGGATTCGGTGTTTCATATGTCGGAGTTATAAATATTCGCAGGCCTCTTGGAACCATGTTTTGATCCACATAGTTCTGTAGGGAAGTCGCCTCCCACCACTTGGAGATCTCAGATCTTTTCAGTCTTTCAAGTGTTTTTATTTGTTCATCTATTGAGGAGATATGAATTGTAGTTGGTTCAGTGGTGATCTTGATTCTCGGTTTCCTGGAAAACATTGCTTGGGCTGCTGCCCTCCTTTCTTCTTCCTCATTCATGGTAAACCACCCCTTAGTATAAAATAATCGTTAGTGGTAAGTCTCCCCCTGTGTGAATAACAGGTTCCTCCTGCCACGCATGGACTTCTCTCGCAAACCATGGCGAGTAGAAGATGTGCGCTTAAGTGCATGTAATTGGAAATGCACGAGAAATGAAATGTGGTGCAACGTGTCAGCCGAGATCCTGACTCACTCAAGGGTTCCGTGAATAAATAAATATCTACGGACGCAACAAATGTGAGAAACGGAGGGAATCCAATTAAAAAAACTGCTTCTTCCGAGACGAACGCTAGTGTCTCACCAAAGGGAAGTACACCGCGTTCGGATCCGTGAAGGCAGACAAAAGAAACGGACTCACCTCCTTGATACTGTTGAGTGCTGCAACAAGCTGCAAATCATTCCATGGATGGCCGGTCAAAGTACAGTCCTCCGTATGCAAACAAATCCAATATTGCTCCTTCCGACTGCTGGGACCCAAAGGGGGAGGTGGCGCACACTCCGGCGGAGCGTGCCGGTAAATTCAATCCCAAAACTGCAAAGCAATCCACGTGCGCTCTCAGGAGAAAAACCACAAACGAGAATAATACAGGAAAGGGGTGTTTAATCCACAACGCGTTTCAGCTCGAAAGCCTTGTTCACGTGGATGATCGTGTAAACAAGGTAACTGATAAAGTTTAATTCATGAACATAAACATAGGACACAATGAAAGCCAGTGGACAACATAGTGAAAACTTTGGCAGACATCTATATATATATATTCACTTAAAAAACCATAGGTTTCACACATGTTATAGTTAGCTGGACATTTCATTCGTAAAAAAAACAATGAAATTCCCCCATTATAGTTAGGTCAGATAACTATAACTCACGCGCCCGCAATCCAGTGCTCATGACGTCACATATTACATCACTCATGACATGGTTGTGGCATCACTCATGACATCATCCTTGGGATAGAGTGGCGGTCGCGCGAGTTATATCTATCTGACCTAACTATAACGGGGGAATTTCATTGGTTTTTTACGAGTGAAATGTCCAGCTAACTATAACATGTGTGAAACCTATGGTTTTTTAAGTGAATTTGCAAGGTTTTTTAAATGCTAATTCCTAACTATAACGTGTGTGAAACCTATGGTTTTTTAAGTGAATTTGTACGGTTTTTTAAATGCTAAGTTATGTTTTTTTTTTTTTTTAAGGTTTTTCACCGTGCGCGCACCCCGCGACTTAAAAAAAAACAAAAAAAAATGTTTTTTCACCCTTTGGGGTCCTTTAGGGACCCCCTGACAAAGGCTAAGGGGCCAGGAACTCTCTACCCTGCCCCCTTTTCACGTTTGCCACCTCTATTTTTCACTCTCGCACCCACAACAAACAAAATGGCGGCCGACACTTCCGGATTTCGACCGATTCGAACGTTGACTGACATGTAACCACCAATCAGAATTACGCTCGCGCACATTAGGGTGCGCACACCGTGCGCGCACGGTGCGCGTCTATAGATATTTATGTGCTTTAACTGCAATTTTCTCAGGAAATACTGAACAGATTGACTCCATACATGCAAAAGGCACTTCTCTGACCTGAGGACTACCTCTCTGCCAAATTTCAAGTAATTCTGTTCAGCCGTTCGGTCTGTACCTTCGACTAAAGGTCCTATGGAAAAATGCATGGGGAAAACGCGTTTTGGAACCCCCCTTTTTTCTCGGCCCCCGCTTGACGAATCACCCCGAGACTTTCAGGGTAGGAGCTGAGCGGAGCGCCCCATTAGTTTTGAAAATTTTGCGAGGATTCGTCAACCGGCGCAAAAGTTATTCAAAATAGAATTTTCAGATTTCCTATGGAAACACGGTCCTAACTATAACTATCTACTGGCGACCGCCAGTAGATAATATACATATATATATAATGGCTGCTACATTGCTGTAAGGAGGAAAATAAACGCATTCTACCGCCAATTTGATGTGGTCTACGCTCCTTTGTGTTCAAGGAATCGAGGAAACTTACGAGGAGTTCGTTGATATATATATATATATATATATATATATATATATATATATATTGATATATTACCTACTGGCAGTCGCCAGTAGGTAGTTATAGTTAGGACCTATTTTCCATAGGAAATCCGCAACATTCTATTTGGAATAACGTTGGCGCCGATTGACGAATTGTCGCGAAATTTTCCAAACTTTTGCCCAGCTCCGGTCCACTCTTATCCTGAAAATTTCACGGTGATTTGTCAAGCGGGGGCCAAGAAAAAAGGGTGGTCCCAAAACACGTTTTCCCCATGCATTTTCCCATAGGACCTGTTGACGCAGCTACAGCCCGAACTGCTGAACGGAATTACACCAAATTTGGCAAAGAGGTAGTCCTCAGTTCAGACTCGTGCCTTTAGCTAAAATGGTGTAAATCTGTTCAGTAGTTCCTGAGAAAATTAGAGTTAAAAAGATAGATATATCTGGGCGGAGCCTAACCACACATCTCATCGTGAGATCTGATTGGCTGTCAGTACTTCATCCAAGAAGTGTTGGCAGCCATCTTGGGACCAATATACATTATAGCACCTCATTAAAAAGCATTGCAGTTAATAGAAGGTTTTAAGACTTTAGTTACATTATAAATCATTTGTTGATGGTACCATACTCATTTTAGGAATTGTGGTGTGTTCTAAGGTGATTTTACCATGTGAAAAAGCCTTCTGCTATGATATCATGAATCATGTTTCAGAGAAAACTATTTTCTCATGCTTTTCCCACAGAGGTTTGGAAGGTGATCTATAAGCTAAACTGAGAGCATATTTTCTGTAAATTCACATTATCTTTCTCAGTCATGTGAGAATGAAGTCTGACATTCTCAGTAAAACATGTACATCCAACAAGGGCAGAGACTGTCAGTTGATTTCTTTGTGTTCTACTGCAGCTTCCCAGAGTGTTCTAAAGAACAACTAGAGCGCTAACAGTCCTACTTATGACAAACGTATTGCACATCTGAAGCCATCTTGATTGGAATAAAGTGCTAACTCTTAAAACATTTAATTTTAAAAGGAACAAAATTAGGGGGTTCATTTTGCCATAGAAAGTATGATTAGTGCTGCAGAAAGAAAAATTAGGGCACATTTTGAGTGACTTCTCAAATCCTCTTCTATTTCATAAACAAATTCTGACATGCAGACTGAAACATGCACTTTCAATACCAGCAGCAGACTTCCCTGGTGAGCAGTAGCTTTACTACAGTGATCTAATGAGCAACTAAATTGCTAACATTCAGAATTTATGGCAAATGTGTGACACATCTGAATGTCTTCTTGATGGAACCAAAGTAAAAAACTGAAAGTATTTCCTACTGAGGAGACTGCAGTAAATGAGGAAATTAGGAAACTTCATAACAAATAAATCTCCCAAGATGGCCACCAGAGACAAAAGAGCCCAAATGTAGCACAAATATCACCCAGATGTAGCCCAAGTATAGCCCAATGACAGCATGTCCCAGAGTGTTCTAACGAACAACTAGAGCGCTAACAGTCTTACTTATGACAAAATTATGTCACACCTGAAGCCATCTTGATTGGAATAAAGTGGTAACACTTAAAACATTTAATTTACAAAGGAACAAAATGAGGGGGTTCATTTTGCCATAGAAATTATGATTAGTGCTGTAGAAAGAAAAATTAGGGCTCATTTTGACTTCTCAAATCCTCTTCTATTTTCATAAAAAAATTCTGACATGCAGACTGAAACATGCACTTTGAATACCAGCAGCAGACTTCCCTGGTGAGCAGTAGCTTTACTACAGTGATCTAATGAGCAACTAGAGTGCTAACATTCAGAATTTATGGCAAATATGTGACACATCTGAATATATTCTTGATGGAACCAAAGTAAACAAGCATTTACAATGCAATGGTCTCGGCATTGGTAAAGTTAGAGCTATTGGCATTGCTCATGACATTATTTTTGTTTATGTTTTTGTTTTTAAAACATTTAAAGAAACGGCATTGTCATGAGCAATGCCAATAGCTCTAACTTTAACAATGCCGAGACCGTTGCATTGTAAATGCTTGTTAGTTTTTACTGAAGCCCGAGCTCAGAATACAGCTCTTTGCTAACTCACCTGAAGGCCGAGCTCAGAATACAGCTCTTTGCTAACTCACCGCCTGAGTCTGGGTGCAAAGGGTCTGCTATATTCAGGGCCACTGGAATTATGCGATTGTGCAGCCCCAGTGATTTTTGCATAACTGTAGATTTGTCACATTTGCCACATAATCCATCATCCTCTGCATAATCTGGCGAGTTCAACAAAAAAAAAAATTCTACCTGAAACGATTCAAAAGTTACTCCAGACCCAACAACATCTGTTCATAGTTTGACTGGTCACCTTTCTGTAGCTTATCGCTATATTTGGTGTTAAAATGATACTAAAAAGGTGGGACTAATGTACAGACAGCATAAAGTTTAAATTGACAAAATAATGAAGCAATACTATGAAAAATGTGCCACATAATACAGCATTATTTAGCTTATTTTGTTGCACAATTTAGTCAACCTTGCCGCATAATTTGCTCTGCTGCTGCATAATTCCAGGAGCCCCTGGATACATTCAAGGCTTGGTTTCTCTGTTGGGTAGGGCTCTTACAAACTACCTTATTACATCATGAAATATTGTATATGCAAGACCTTCGTCGATTAGTCAACCCTGCCACATAGTTTGGTCATGCACTGTCACATAATTCCAGTGCCCTGGCAATAAGATAACATAAAATCGGCCCATGTGCTCCTGGAGGGCAAGGCATGCGACTCTTTTGCCTATGCCTTTATTCTGGTCTGGCTATAGGTGTTTTTGTACAAGCCCCCTCCATGTGCAGAGCGGCCACGTGACACAAAGTTCCACAGTAATGGATGCAATTTGCAGCCATCAGCGAGATCTGTAACAAGGCACCGTTTAAAGAGGAGGGACAAGATAAGTGGTGTTCCAAGGACAAGCCACTTGGTGGGCAGCCTGCAGCTGCACTGACTCACATCGCCACTGCTGGGGGCGGGTGGGAGGTACACAGTGGGCTGCGCGCGCTCACACACCACGGGCTTTCCAAGATGTAAATGTCCTCGTGCTGCACAGGGCGCGCGTGACCTACAGGTAGAAAAACACGAAACTTTATCACACAGCAGTGCCAATCGCAATGTAAACGGGTGGGCGAGGTGAGGGGTCCCAGCGAGAAGCGCAGTGTTAACTTAAATGCACTTACAAATCAATGCAATGCTTCTTGTTGATTTGCCATCCAAGCCCCCGGCTGTCTCCCACACCTTGCGCCTTTTTGCCTTGTGACGTATTACCAAGCTGAATAAACACGTAATATTAAATAAGTAAAAGATTAAACTCATGCTTTGGAGTACGTCTACCAAGTGTCGATAAAAGCAGATTTTGAGTTTCGGTTGTGGGAATATTTGTTTTTAGACTCCCACCACAGTGCTACTAAATTCCGATTATATGCAAAGAATGACATGTCCCCGGCGCCCGATAATGAACGTGAGGCGGTCTGGTGAAAAAAACAGGAGGTTGGATGTTCGGCAAACATCTAGAGAACCTCAAGATGGCCTGTGAAAGCACCGTCTGTGCAGTAACAAGGTCACGCATGTAATGACTCCCCCACACACCCATTAGTCGGGCCGCTCTCCTTCATTCTACTAAAACGCGCATTAAGCCCGAGAGCCGCTCTGAACTCAAAGCAGTCATTGATTGCGCAGATGAACACCGCCCTCGCAAACGCCCTCGACCACCCCGGCGCGCGGCGCCCTCTACCACGACTGCCTCGCGGGATGCCGCTTGCTCTCTCAGTGGCCGCCCGCGGGGCGGGCTATCGCAATGGAATCCATTAAGCACACCTTGTCAGGTGCTAGGCAAGCATTAAATACCGCTACGTCATCTCCCTGCCATTATCATTGGCCTGAAGCACACAGACCATCGTTCACCCTCGCGGAGGTGATTCCTCTAGCTCTCAGCCAAACACCGGAAGACACCACCGCCTTTCTCCGAGGCAGAGCAGAAATGCCTCGGAGAAAGGCAGCGTCCTTTTCGGATTCGGGGGCGTGTTTTGCTGTTGTCTCCTCCCTGAGACTTCTCGCAAAAAACACGCCCCCCGATCCGAAAAGGACGGGGCCTAATCGGAGTGACTGACCTCTTCTCCAGTGGCTGGCCAGCATTTACGAGGCCAGCCAATGGAGAACAGGGGAGAAGAGGGGCGGGTTCAAGCCCCTCTTCTCCAAGTCATTAAATCTCGGAGCGAGACTGCGCAAGCGCAGCCTTCGCAGCCGAGACCTAAAAACTGAAAGTATTTCCTACTGAGGAGACTGCAGTAAATGAGGAAATTAGGAAACTTCATAACAAATAAATCTCCCAAGATGGCCACCAGAGACAAAAGAGCCCAGATGTAGCCCAAGTATAGCCCAATGACAGAATGTCCCAGAGTGTTCTAACAAACAACTAGAGCACTAACAGTCTTACTTATGACAAAAGTATGGCACACTTGAAGCCATCTTGATTGGAATAAACTGGTAACACTTAAAATATTTAATTTAAAAAGGAACACAGGGGGGCGTGGTCTCGCCGCGGACGATGTGAGTCGCACATCGCTGAGGCTCCGGGCCGCCGCCGTGGAAAACAGCTTTTAAAGCGGGGCGGTGGATGCAGAGACGAGTTAGCCGGGGGGGGACCGGCTGGATATCGACAGCGGGCAGCTGCCAGGCGCCTTAGAGACTCCCGACACAGGCTGTGGCGAGCAGGGGTGACATACGAGGCGAGGAGCCGGCGGGAGAGACTGCGACCGCCATCTTGGCTGCGCCTGGCTAACCGGGAGGAGTGCCGCTAGAGCAACCGCGAGGCCGTGTGACAGAGCGACGGCGACGTTGAGGCGGCTGGGGCCGTGTGACAGAGCGACGGCGGCATTGAGGCGGCTGGGGCCGACGGAGCGGCGACTCGAGGGAGATCGGGCTCGGGGACGGGCGCGGCCGCCATCTTGTGTTCGGCGGCTGGCCCTGGCCCGTTGCTGCGGCTGCCCGTCTCGTGGCGCCAAAGAGGAGGCGGACTGTGATGAGGCCTCGGCCCTGACTTTGGTACGCGGAGCGGCTTGCTGGGGCTGCCTGGGGGGCACCTGGCCATAGCCTACGACTCACTGCACGCGCGGAGCTGCCGCCGCGTGGCGGCGCTGCGGGCCCTGCTGCTGGTGACTGGGGCCCCTGGACTGGCCCGGCCGGGCCCTGACCGCGGCGTCGTCCTGCCGGCCTGTGACGACCTTGAGCCTGGAGGCGCCGGCCATCAGTGGAGCGAAGCAGTGAAGAGCCACCGAGCTGAACGGCGGACGACACCTACGACGACGAGAGCTGGTAGGCCGGGACCTCCCGGACGACCTGGGTGATTGCTGGGGGCCAGAGCGGAGGCGGGGGCCCGAAGGTGACGGCGAACAACACGGGGTGTGCGTGTGGCTGTGGACTAGCCGGGGGCTGTGAGACGCTGGCTGCCACCTTGACTCGCCTCACGGGAGAGGCCTAGCCCACACGGCGACTGGACTGGGGCCTGGGCCTGGATCGGGGAGCGCTCTAGAAGGAACCGCGCCCAGAGGACGACCGGCGCCCTGATGTCCGTGGCCCGCTGCCTGCACCTGCAAACCAGACGATAGACTAACGTTGGGCTGGGTGGGGTCCGCTGACGAGCCCTGACCTGAGAGCTGGTGGCGTTCGCTACAGGCGTGACGGCCATTCCTAGCGCTGGAGGGCCTCTCTTGGACGGCGTGGGAGCTCAACCCTGGGACAGTTTAGCGGCCGCATCGCTACGTGGAGTTGGGCCTCGAGGACCTCCTGCGTTGCGGCGCTCTACGCCGCGGCATTGTCGTCTGCGCTCACCCCTGCGCCCCTGTGGTTCTGAGCCGGGAAAGGTGGGGCTGGCCATTCGCCACACCCCTGCGGGCCCCTGAGCTGCTGGGGGCTGCTACCCCCATTCACTGTGAGGCTGATCCTGAACGCGGCCACGCCATGACCCGTACGAAACAGGGGAAGGAGCCGCCGGCAACCCCCAAAGACGCCTCTGTTAAGGACTTGTGGACCAAGCCTGCCACATCGTCACAGAGCGTGGAGCCATCGGGGGCCGGGGCCTCGACAGCCCCCGTCACGCAATCCTTCATGACGGCATTCATGCAAGAACTTAAATCGGAGATTGGGTCCCTTCGCTCTGAAGTCCAAGCATGCGTGAAGGACCTTCGGAGGGATGTGGGAGAGCTGGGTGGCCGAGTGGATGACTTGGAAAAGACCCTGGATGCACGCACGGAGGACCAAGAACACCTGTGGCAAAGGCTGGCGACCTTGGAAGAACAACATGTTGAGCTCCAGATCCAACAGGAGGACTTGGAAAATAGGGGGCGCCGGAACAACATACGCATCCGGGGGGTGCCGCCTGGAGCAGAAGGGGCGGATATTATGTCCTTCGTGGCGGACTTACTCCATGACATCCGAGGGGATGATGACACTTCGCCGCCCACCCTGGACCGCGCTCACAGGGTTTCAGGGCCGATGGGGAGGCCGGGCCTGGTCCCTGACATCTTGACACGGGTTCACTTCTTTGTTGAAAAGGAAGCCATTCTTCAGGCGGCCAGAGGCAAATCCGAAATCCTCTGCGGAGGGAAGCCCATTCAACTGTTCCAGGACTTGGCCTCCACCACTCTCCGGCGACGCCGGGACTTCAAGCCCATCACTGCCAAATTGAGGGAGCTCAACATCCGCTACCAATGGGCCCATCCCTTCGCCCTCATGTTTCAGTGGGAGTCCAAGCGGCGGGTGCTACGCTCATACCGGGAAGCGGCCCAACTCCTACAGATTCCTGATTCACCGCCGGCCAGCCCCGCGCGGCGCCCATCCAAACTCAGAGTCCCGGCGAAGCCGCAATGGTCCACGGTGCGACACCCTAGACACCCATCGTCGCCGGAGGGCAGCAGGGCCTCCCGGGACAAGCAGGACATTATCGAACATATCAAATCCTTGGAGGGCTCCTCCTCGCCGCTGGGCTCCCAGGCCTCTGCCGTTAAATGACCAACGCCCACCGCGGATCTGCTCACTCGACTGCATTCACGTTATTGAGCTGGCTGGGACGACCGGAGGCATGGCCGGCTGTGGACTGCATCACTCCCCCAGTGCTAGCGCCCTGGACGCCTCACTCGGAGGCGCACCGTCGTCTCCTCTACGGGGCACTGTCTCCCAGGCTTGGGCGGCGGCCCGGGCTAGACCCTCGACACCATAACTTTGCGGTTCAACGATGGCGAACCCCCCATCCTATTTCTGGGAGAGTGACATCTCCGAGACAGCCTGTGCCATGGTGCCTGGCTACTCTCTTGACTGGAATAGGCTTTTCCGGCCCTGTTGGCCGACTACAGGTTTACATGGTTGTATTTGTTCATATTTGTTCTCCTCCGTAACCTCTTCCCTTCATTACCCTTGGCGGGGGGGACATGTGTTTGGGTGGGATGCTCGAGCGGGTGGTGCCCTACTGGGGATTCTACGACAATGACTACCATCTCTACCTGGAAGATTCTCTCTCTCAATGTGAATGGGCTCAACTCTCCCAACAAACGGCGCCTCATCTGGCGCTACCTCCTCCTGCAGAACCCCGACATCATTCTTCTTCAAGAGACTCATCTCCTCAGGTCCGACGTGGGCCGGATGGCGCATCCGCGCTTCCCCCTTCAGTTCTGGTCCTCGGCTCCTTCGAAGACGGCAGGGGTGGCGATCTTGTGCCGGGCGGGGATATCCCGGGGTGATTCCAAGGTACATAGAGATACGGAGGGGCGGTTTCTGCGGGTGAAGATCAGGCGGGGCTCCCGCGCTCTGACACTGTGTAATTTATATGTCCCCAACCAGGGTCAGGATCTCTTCTTGCGTAGGGTAATCAGGGAACACCTAGAGCCGGTAACCACAGACCTCATAGTCGGGGGGGACTTCAACTGGGTGTGGGACGCGGAGCTTGACCGTTGTGGGGGCGCTTTTCACGGGGTGGGGGCCATGTCTGCGGCGGTGAAACGCTCCTTAACCGCCTTAACCTTAGTGGATGTTTGGAGGTACCACTCCCCGGGGTTGCGCGACTACACCTTTTACTCCCATGTTCACCGCACTTACTCCCGCATTGACCTCCTTCTTGTATCGCACTCACTACTCAAGGACTCCATTTCGGTGTCCCACTCCACCATCTCGGTCTCGGACCACGCCCATGTCGAGCTGCTTCTACGGGAAGGTCCTCCCCACCCGCTGCGTCCGCGCCGCTGGCGCTTCCCGGACCACGTCCTCCGGGATCCAGTGGATAGAGAGGAGCTCCAAACAGCTATCCTGGCATATTTCGAGGATAACGACCTGCCGGGGACCCCTCTCCCTATCCTTTGGGACGCCTTCAAGGCCACTATACGGGGCACTCTCACAGCCTTGGCGGCTGCTCGAGCGCGTGAGGCCCAGCTCTATGAGACAAAAACTACGAGGGAGTTGCAGGTGCTCGAGCAGATGGACAAAGAGCGCCCGCTGGCGACGCACAAGCGCCGTTTGGCCGTCCTACGGGGGCAGCTCCGCGCACATAGGGTTAACAAGGCTGAGCGCGCTCTGCTGGCACTCAAGCAGCGCTACTATGCGGGGGGCGACAAGGTGGGCGCTGTTCTGGCGCGACGTTTGCGGACGCGGGCAGCTACGGCACATATCGCGAAGCTACAGAAGGCGGACGGGTCCTGGGCCGTTACGGAATCGGCGAAGCTCCAAACGTTTCACGACTACTATTCAGCCCTTTATACTGGCGACCCCCCCGCGGCGGAGCTGGTTGCGGAAGCCTTAGACGCTTGTCACTGGGACCCGTTGAGTGGGCATCACTCCGGGCTTCTGGAGGACTCTATCACCCCGGCAGAGCTGGTTGGCGCTTTACGCGACCTCCCGCTTGGCAAGGCGCCCGGCCCGGACGGGCTCCCGGTGTCGTTCTTCCGCGCCTTCTTACCGCAATTGCAGCCGTACCTTTTGCGCCTCTTTAATTCTTTTGGGGAGTCGGTAGGGCCTTCAGCAGATATGACAATGGCCGACATAACGCTCATCCCGAAGCCCGGGAAGGATCATACGCTGTGCTCCTCCTACCGGCCTATTGCCCTGCTGAACACCGATTTAAAACTATACACTAAAATTCTAGCCAAGCGGCTTAGCCCTCACCTCCCCAATCTCATTGAGCCCGACCAGGTGGGGTTCATCCATCAACGCCAGGGCGCGGATAATGTACGGCGTATTGCGCATATCGTCGGGAAGGCCCAACACTGGAAGATCCCGGCCTGCCTGTTGTCGCTCGACGCGGAAAAAGCGTTCGACAGGGTGGACTGGACCTTTCTTCGAGCAGTGCTGCGGAAAATAGGCCTGGGTCCTAAGATGGTGGCGCGCATTCTGGCCCCGTATATCTCGCCAGTGGCCAGGGTGCGGGTTAACGGACAGCTCACGCAACCTTTTCCCATCTGCAGAGGCACTCGGCAGGGCTGTCCCCTATCGCCCCTATTGTTCGCCCTGGTGGTGGAGCCTCTGGCCATTATGATTCGGCGGTCCCCTGATATCTGTGGTATAACCCTTCGCGGAGTGCAGCACAAGATTGCTCTCTTCGCGGACGACCTCCTTCTCACCATCTCTGAGCCCCTGCGCTCACTGCCGGCGGTACACTCGCTACTCCGCACTTACGAACGTGCCTCTGGGCTCAAAATTAACCACACCAAGTCCTGGGCCCTTAATATCTCGATCCCGGCCGAAGAGCTCCCAGCGATTCAAGTTTCGGCCCCGTATCAGTGGGCGGACGCGTCAGTGCGATACTTGGGTCTTAACTTGACTCCAGACCTGGCCACTTGGACGCAAGCCAACTGGCAAGACTACAAAACCTCTGTCCTGGCTGACCTGCGGGCGTGGAAGGCCTTACCGCTCTCCTGGTTGGGCCGCCTCAACACAGTGAAGATGTCGATACTGCCAAAGGTCCTCTATCTATTTCAAACACTGCCAACTCCGATTCCGGAACATCAAATACAGGGGCTCCAACGCGAGCTCAACGCGTTTGTGTGGGGGGGGAAAAAACCACGGTTCTCGAATAAAATCTTGAGTCTCCCCCGGGACAGGGGTGGCCTGGCCTGCCCTAACCTCCTCGAATATTACTGGGCGTCGCACCTTCGCTGTATCCTGGAGTGGGGGGCGTGGGAGAGTGAAAAGGTGTGGTTCCACATGGACAGGGCAGTCACCTGCCGGCCGCTATGGGACCATGCCTGGCTTCCTCGGGCGGCCCGACATCGCAGCGCCTACATGGCCGTCCCTACCAAAACGGTCCTGGAGATCTGGGATAAAGTGGCGGTGAGTAGGGGCTTGACCACCTTTCCATCCCCACACACCCCGATTGCGCGAAATCCACAGTTCTCGCCAGCATGTCAGACACCTTACTTCGCGAACTGGACAGAGTCGGGCTGCAGGACGATACGAGACCTATTTTGCGGCGACACTCTCAAAACCTTTGCACAGTGCAAGCAGGAATTTGGGCTCCTGGACGGTGACAAATACCAATATATACAACTGCGGCACTGGATACAGGGCTCGTCCCTGACGCCGGCGGCCACGCGACCCTACACGCAATTCGAACAGCTAGCGCGGGATTTAGGCAACTATAAGGGGCTCATTTCCCGCATCTACAAGGTGCTGCAGCGCTCGCACCGGCTAGACCCCCACCCCTATCAGACGAGATGGCACTCCTCTACTAGCTCGGGCGTCACCCCTGCCCAATGGGCCCGGCTTTGGGGCGACATCCCTAAAATACTACGTAGCATCCCTCAACAAGAATCGGCGTACAAAGTAATGACCCAATGGTACTACACCCCCGCCAGACTCCACAAAATGTTCCCCAATTCCTCTCCCCTGTGCTGGCGATGTACTCAGGCGCAGGGAGACTTCATACATATTTGGTGGACATGTTCACTTCTGAAAGTCTTCTGGAAGGAGGTCCTCAGCCATGTAAAAAGGGTGCTCGGGTTCCCCCTTCCGGAGGATCCGCTAGTGGTCCTTCTGGGGGTTAGACCAACAGCCCTGAGAGCCATGACGGGTCGTGATCGGCACCTTAGCCTCCACATGCTGGGCGCTGCAAAACAAACGGTAGCCCTTCACTGGAAGAAGCCGGAGTCGCCCTCTGTAAACGTGTGGTTTACCCGTCTGTGGCAAGTGGTGGCGATGGAGTCTCTAACGGCGCGTCTACAGCTTCGAGACGCCAAGTATAAGAAACTCTGGAAGCCCTTGGTGGACTACCTGGGGCGGCTAGAACATGCTCGCTTGCAGCCGCCACGACTTCGAGCCCTGAAGCTCTTCGATGACGTGCTAGTTCCCACGGACCCGGGGGGGTTCTGGAACACCGCAGGGGGTATGTAACGTAACCCACTAGTGAGCGCCGACCCGGAGGGGGGGGAGGAGACCCTGCTGTTAGCGGACTACACCCTGGAGGGCCCCCATCTGCTGGTGATAACTGAGCGCGCATCTTTTCTCCCTCGCCACGACTGTCGCCCTTTGCGATGGTCCACACCCTCCCCCTCTTCCCTTGTTCTCTCCCCCTGGTTGTTTGGTCGTCACATTGGCAATCTTTGATGTGGGGAGTGGGGCGCTATTTACTGCTCTGTGCATCATTGATGAAGGGTACCTGACTTGTACAGCGCCTCCTTTAGGTGATATTTGCTAGCATATGCTGTGACCCTAACATCGCACAACTGGGACACCCCCACTGCCTTACCCTACCGCTACCTGCCCGGCTGGCCCGGGACGAGTGGGACATTTCGTTAGCCAGGGTTTCTAGCCTTTAAGAACTGTCCCTACAGGGTTGCTGGGCGGGAGGTCTACTGAGGGTTTAACGCCACTAAGGCAAACAACCTCTGAGAGTCAATGCACCTGTGGGGGCCGGTTTCTGAGCTATGGATAATGTTCCTGGTGCTAAAGCATATGCCTGTATTCATGCCAATGACTAGTCACCTGCTGCCGGCCCATGTGGTTGTAGGCGGACAAGCTGTGTATGGATTTTTGCACGACCGTTAAAATCAATAAAAGTTGGTTCAACAAAAAGGAACACAATGAGGGGGTTCATTTTGCCATAGAAATTATGATTAGTGCTGAAGAAAGAAAAATTAGGGCACATTTTGAGTGACTTCTCAAAACCTCTTCTATTTCATTAAAAAAATCTGATATGCAGACTGAAACATGCACTTTTAATACCAGCAGCAGACTTCCGTGGTGAGCAGTAGCTTTACTACAGTGATCTAATGAGCAACTAGAGTGCTAACATTCAGAATTTATGGCAAATGTGTGACATATCTGAATACCTTCTTGATGGAATCAAAGTAAAAAACTGAAAGCATTTCCTACTGAGGAGACTGCAGTAAATGAGGAAATTAGGAAACTTCATAACAAATAAATCTCCCAAGATGGCCACTAGAGACAAAAGAGCCCAAATGCAGCACAAATATCACCCAGATGTAGCCCACATGTAGCCCTATGACAGAAGTGTGCAAAACACTTATTTTTTGTGTAGTTGCAGTTTTATATAGTGCAGACTTGTCAGGTATTGGAGTGCTTTACATGAGCATTGGTTACATCACACAAGATCAAATTCATTTTGGTTGTAGACATGGGGAGATTAAGTGATTTGACCAGAATCACAGAATGTTGAGCTGAAGCAGAAACTCCAACCTGGTTCCCCAGTTGCAAAGTCTGCAGCTCTGGAAGTAACACCACATTCTCTCCCCTAAGTACAACATTTAATCAAGTGGTCAACTGGATAAAAACACATAAAGATTACAAATAATTTAAAAGTTCTTTGTCGCTATTTGAAAACTCAGAAAATATGTCCTCATTTTAGTTTTTTAGAGCACTAATCATACTTTTGAGCAAATAAGACCCTCTCATATATGTAATTTCTAAAGGAAATGCTCTAGGTATTACAGTTTTGATTACATCAAGATGATGTCAGGCGTTCCACACTTTTGTAATAAATATAGAATGTTAGCAATCTAGTTGTTTATTGGGATACTGTTGAGAGGCAGAGGCCAGGGTCATGGACTCTGAAAATTGAAGGCAGGTAGGAGAGTGCAGAGGCAACAATTTGACCACACTGGGCAGGCAGGAAGGGCAGTGGTAGCACAACAGACTATGGAGGGCAGTGGAAAGGCGGGCAGGGGCAACAAAACAACAATACAGGACTGGCATGACAGGCTGTGGCAATATAATAGACCATTGTGGGCAGAAGGAAGAGGCAGTGGTAATACAACCATACATGCCAACAGACCTGTTTCAGCCAAGAAACGTCCAATGTTTTTAAGCTCAAATGGGCTTTATTTGATCTGTCTCCTGTCTACAATCTCCTCTTTTTCAATGGAACTCAAAGGGGAAAATCAATACCCCAGGTTTTTTTTCAAAATCTCCCTCTTACCAAGTTCAAAATGTTCGCAAGTATGGTACATTGGATCATGGTAGGCAGGAGGAATTGGGGTAGGGACATGGACTCGGATAGCAGAGGACAGGAGGGACATGGAGAGGTGCACCAAACTGACCCTACAGTGCAGGCATCAGGGTTTGCAGCAGCACAATACACCACACAGGGCATGCGGGATGGGAGTGCAGCACAACAATCCATAGAAAGCAATAGGGAGGGGACAGGACCATGCACATGGACAACAGAGAACAGAGGGGAAGAGGCAATGGTAGCTAGCTGACCATAATGGACAGACAGGAGAGAAAGCTGCAGCATAACAGACCATAAAGGGCAGGAGGGACGGATCAGGGGCATTACAATGGAACAGACAAGCCAGGAGGGAGGGAATAGGGGTCTGCACATGGAAACAGAGGGCTGGGGGCAAGGGGGCAGGGCAGGAGCAGCAAGATGACCATGGAGGTCTGGCAGGATGGGCACTAGAAACAAGACACACCATGGAGAGCAACAGTGAGACTATGATGGCATACACACAGACCAATCGAGGGAAGGTGGGAGGGGGTCAGGGGCAGCTAGCTGACCACACAGGAAAGGTGGGAGGGGCCATGACAGCACAGAAGACCATGCATGGCTCGCGGGAGGGTTAGTGGGAGCACAATGGCTATGATGGGCAAGAAGGAGGGTGCAGGGGCATGCACAAAGGACCATGGAGGATAGAAGGGAGGGTCAGGACCTGGGCACAGACAAGAGAGTTCAGGGTAAGGGGCCTCACAACAGACCGCGCGGGGCAGGCAGGAGGAGCAGTTGCAGCACAACAGACCAGGGAGGGCATAAGGGTGTGGCAGTAAAATGGACCATGGAGGACAGGAGGAAGGGGATAGGGGCATGGCATGTGGACAGGCAGGGTGAAGGTGGCAGGGACAGGTTACAGTCACCTGACAATGCTGGGCAGGTGGGAGGGGAGTGGCAGCTCAACAGAACACTCAGAGTAGATAGGAGTGGCAGGTCCATGGAACATGGTGGGCAAAAAGGATGGAGCAGGGGCATGCACAAAGACATCGGAGAGCAGGGGGAAGGAGAATAGGGGCAGCAAGCTAAGCACAGAGGCTTAGCAGAGGGTCAATGATGGGCCATAGAATTGGGCAATGGAGGGCAGGAGGAGTGGACTGGTAGATCATGCTAAATGGAGGGCAGTGGCTGCACATCAGACCATGCATGGCAAGAGGGAGGAGGCTTGTCCATGGATTCAGACAACAGAGGATAGGGAGGAGGTGGATGGGGCAGCAAGCTAACTGTTCAGAGAAGGTGGGTATTAGGAACTTTATTGTTTTTAAAATGTGTGTCTGTGCGAACTACTTAAAATATGAACAAGTATGCAGCATAATCTCACTTTTATTCAGGAAGAAGAGGACGTTTGTGACTGTGACTCCGGGCTCACTTTGCAGAAACACCCCCTGACCCTCCACCCCCCCATCGCAAAATGTAATGCCTGTGAAAAGGGTAGGTGGACGCAGTGTTATATAGAACATAGTCCTGAGAGCACGATTGAAAATAAAAACTAGATATAATATATGGTATAAACTATGCACCAAAAAGTGTGATATAAGATGAACCGGGGCGTGAAATATAATATGCAATACATTGTGCGCAATGACAGATTCATTGGAGAGCGCAAGATAGCACAGGCACTAGCGCGTGCTATGCGATATGCGCCTTGCAGTGTAATATGCACAGGGCAGTGTTGTGTAACCTAACTAGTCTCTAAAGTTGTAATATAAAATATGTGCTGGGGAGTGTAACGTTGCATATGCACTGTGACAAAGATATGGATCTCTGATTGTAATATGTATGGCATAGCGCTGTGCGTTATAACATAGGCATCGAGGAAGGCACATTAGATGGCGCAATATAACCCGTGCGAAGGCAAGTGTGGCATGACATATTCACGGGGTGGTGTTACAGTGCACATGGGCTAGAGAGTATCATAGCATACACACTAGCTGGTGGAATACAACACAGCGGTGTGTGGCACTCGGCGGGCACTGGTGGGTGTAACACAGCATTGGCCTCAGCCAGGAGCACGCTGTGACTCTCAAGTGAGGTTCGTCTCTTTTCCAGAGAGTAAAATAAAAAGTATTACACATCCGGCGGTGGATGTGTGTTTTATTAACCGTGAGGGGGGTTTCTTGCATAGTTTGGTTGAATTTTTGTCGAAACCCCTTTGAATGGCTTGGTGTGCGTGTGTATTAAATGTTCCCGTCAATAGCTACCCATGTTTGTATAAATAAACGACAAGGGTGTCTGCTTGGAGAGTACCCACCGGTGGGGGCGCCGGGATTAGGCACGGTAGGGCGTCAGACACGTCAGAGCTTCACTAGCGGTGTAAATACATTCCACGTGGATTCATTGTATGCATAGTCGCCTTTTAATGAATATCACGCAAATCGTCATGGTGATAGGTACATAGGGTTTGTTCAGCATGTCCTAGGTGTTTCTATAAATATATTATTTTAAAAATAAAAAAAAACAAAGGCTGGCTCCGGGGGATGGGGTCCCCGGGGCCATAAGTGGCCTAAGGAGGGGGGGGCAACGCAGCCCCCCTCCTAAAGAATTGAAAAAAAAAAAAGGCCATGACCCGGGGGTTGGGGTCCCCAGGGCCGATTAAGGCCTTGGGAGGAGGGCCACGCGGCCCCCTTCTAAATTTATTTTTTTCAACAAAAAAAATGAGGGTGCAGGCCCTGGGGGATGGGGTCCCCAGGGCCAATAAATTAGAAAAAGAAGGGGGGCCACACAGCCCTCCTTCTTAAAAAAAATTAAATAAATAAAAGACCAGCATCGCGCCGGAGGCCACGCCCCCTCCTTGCAGCACTCTGCAAACGCGTCCCCTGGCCAGTTGTAATTTGGGGAATTAATTCCCCTTCAATACTGAGGGTCCCTGAAGGCCAACTAGCCCAACAGGTATCTCCAGTATGTGCCAGGGAGCTGCGTTGCAGACAGGTGTTCTGAGGCCACGACCCTTTTTACACCACTATGCAACGCAGCTCTGTGGTGCTTACTGGAGGTACCTAGTGGGCTTGTTTGACCCTAGGAACCCTTAGGATTCAAGGGGACTTAATCTCTCAACTTAGAACGGCCACAGGGCGCGTTTACACAGTGGTGAAGGGAGGGGACGGGGCCTGAGGTGACGTGTGCAAACACGCCCTGTGGCGCGTTTTAAGTTGGGGAAATAATTCCCTTTCAATCCTGAGGTACCCTGGGGGCCAACTAGCCCACCAGGTGCTTCCAGTAAGCG
The DNA here is from genome assembly GCF_964204655.1 of Triturus cristatus. Taxonomy (NCBI): domain Eukaryota; kingdom Metazoa; phylum Chordata; class Amphibia; order Caudata; family Salamandridae; genus Triturus; species Triturus cristatus. The sequence continues at coordinate 1,073,992,142 of NC_140591.1, read as the reverse complement.
CCACTGCTCTGCGTTGCAGAGAGCTGGTGCAGGCCACGCCCCTTTTTACACCTCTCTGCAATGGTGCTTACTGGACGTATCTAGTGGGCTATTTTGCCCCTAGGAACCCTCAGGATTCAAGGGGACTTAATCTCCCAATTTAAAGTGGCCACAGGGCGTGTTTACATAGTGGGGAAGGGAGGGGACGGGGCCTGAAGTGACGTGTGCAAACGCGCCCTACGGCGCTTTTTAAGTTGGGAAAATAATTCCCCTTCAATCCTGAGGGCCCCTGGGGGCTAACTGGCCCACCAGGTGCTTCCAGTAAGCGCCACTGAGCTGCGTTGCAGAGAGGTGGTCCAGGCCGTGCCACTTTTTACACCTCTCTGCAACGCAGCTCTGTGGCGCTTACTGGAGGTACCTAGTGGGCTAGTTGGACCCTAGGGACCCTCAGGATTCAAATGAACTTAATCTCCCAACTAAAAACGGCGACACGGCATGTTTAAACAGTGGGGAAGGGAGGGGACGGGGCCTGAGGTGACGTGTGCAAACACGCCCTGTGGCGCGTTTTAAGAGGTAGTTTTAATCCCCTGCCCTATTATATACTAGGGGCTTACAGAGGAGTTCATGCTAATCACAGGGGGACCCCAACGCATAGTGTTCCCTAGTGTATGTAGGTGTTTTCACTGTATTCTGAGTGTCTTTTAACATAGCACTGGCTCTAGGACTGGTTAGTCAGACTCAGTTACCACCAGTATCCGTCTGAAAAAGTTGAGGGTACAGGATGATTTTGCAACAAGGCTTCTTTCTGCTCTTCTGTTTGTTCTTTCTGCACGTTATCCTTCTTCCGGCACTTTTCTTCGTCTTTGAGGACTTCTGTTGCTTCTTTCTGCGTTTCTTTTTTTTCATCAGTGATGTCATGAGTGATGTCACTGACCATGTTATGAGTGATGTAATATGTGACGTCATCAGCAGTGCATTGCGGGCGCGCGAGTTATAGTTAGCTGAACTAACTATAACGGGGGAATTTCAATGGTTTTGTACGAGTGAAAAGTCCAGCTAACTATAACGCCCCTGAAACCTATGGTTTTTTCAGTGAATGTATATATATATATATGTGTGTGTGTGTGTGTGTGTGTATTTGAATATGATTAATTTTGGCATCTGGGAAAGCCTTTCTGTTAGAGAGCATTGTGTAAAATAAAACCCCAAGCCTCATTCTAAAAAGAGAGTCTTTGCATTTTGTAAAATAAAACCCTTTTCTAAATGCGTTGCTGTGTTATACCTCCTGCTTCGTTGGGTTAGACCCACCGTGTGGGAGATTCTGTATTATCTGAAAGGCAAAGCAAGATGTTTGGCGTCACTCGAGGATTCGAAAAAGTGCAGTTTTTAAAAAGGGAAGATGCTCTAAAAAATGTCTATGTTTTCAGTTGCAGAGTCCCAGATGCCAACTGAGTTATTTGAGAGGGAGATTGCTTCTTTTAAAGAGGGAAAACAATTTGATATTTCAGAAAAATAGTGGTGTAATTTTGAATGCATTGCTTAGCATGTATCAAAAATGAAAGTGAAAAGTCCAGCTAACTATAACGCCCCTGAAACCTATGGTTTTTTCAGTGAATATATATATATATATATATATATATATATATATATATATATATATATATATATATATATATATATATATATATATATGTGTGTGTGTGTGTGTGTGTGCGTATTTGAATATGATTAATTTTGGCATCTGGGAAAGCCTTTCTGTTAGAGAGCATTGTGTAAAATAAAACCCCAAGCCTCATTCTAAAAAGAGAGTCTGCATTTTGTAAAATAAAACCCTTTTCTAAATGTGTTGCTGTGTTATATCTCCTACTTCGTTGGGTTAGACCCACCGTGTGGGAGATTCTGTATTATCAGAAAGGCAAAGCAAGATGTTTGGCGTCACTCGAGGATTCGAAAAAGTGCAGTTTTTAAAAAGGGAAGATGCTCTAAAAAATGTATATGTGTTCAGTTGCAGAGTTCCAGATGCCAACTGAGTTATTTGAGAGGGAGATTGCTTCTTTTAAAGAGGGAAAACAATTTGATATTTCAGAAAATAATAGTGGTGTAATTTTGAATGCATTGCTTAGCATGTATCAAAAATGTGAACAACTGGAAAAAGAATGTAGTGAGTTGCAGAGAGTTAGCTGACGCTCAGTTTGAAAACAAGTCTTTGAAAAAAAGAGTTAAACATGTACCAAGCTCCTAAGCCGTTTGTTTTACCAGGCTGTTCAGATAGCCAGGGTGATTCATTTGTGAAAAATGTGGTAGAGATGCTGCCAGTTAATCTGCAGGTTTCACAGAAGGTTTTAATTAATTCTTTCGAGGACGTTCCTCAGCCAGAAATGAATTTGTACCGAGAAAATGTAAACGTGCAGGAAGATAAACAAACCAGCCTGTTAGAATTAGCGATCGTTGGTTGCAGTTCTAAATCAGACATGTCAGTGAATGACAAACCTAGCTTCATATGGAGAGACACTACTGTGAAAAAAGAAATGCAGAAATCTTCTTTTTAATCTGTACAACAGACTATGCAGTGTGTTTCAAACATGTGGCCAATACAGAAAGGTGACAGTAAGTTATGTGTGCCAGTTCAGGGGCAGTGTGTTACTTTTAGTAATTGTGAAAAACAAGGAAAGAAGAGTATGCTTTTAGACTTGTGGACTGAAACATTTTCAAATGCTGGAGAATATTTTGCTTGCATTGTAACAGATACAGGACAAATACAGATGCTTTTGTGCTTTTGCACATTGACAGACACTGGGCAGGTGACAATAAGACATAATGTGATTTTGACTTTTGAATTTTCTCAAATGCAATGGGAAGACGCAAATGTGATTAAGTGGTACATACAGACAGAAACTGCAGTGTTGCATGAACAGTTGGTGCAGATCCCAATAGAAAGTCCAGGGTGGTGCTTGAGGTGCCTGAGACACAGGATTCCACAGTGAAGTGGCAAATGTTACTACAAAGCGCAGCTACTGTGTATGCTCATGGTCCTATACATTCACTAGACAGTACCTTTAATTCCCTTACAGATGAAAAGGCTAAAATCTTGGCGACAGAGGGGGTGACACACGATTCAGATTTGGTGCGCATGACTATGTGCGAGCACCTAGATAAGAAAGACCATACAAACAGGTGGGCAGAGAATGAAGGGTTGCATATCCTACCTAGACTTACTTAGAACTGTGATTCCTATGTGTCAGTATGCACACTGAAGACCTGTCCCACAGAAGGTGAGGGTCGGGTTGAAGAAAGGAAAATTACCAGAGCAGACAGAGCAGATGGATTGCCTTGGGCTTATGCCAAATGATAAAGGGTGCACATATTCAGCAGTAAGTGGAAAAATATTCAGGAAGGAGACTGCCCCAGCCCTTCTTACTGTGCAGGGAAAAGGAGAAATTCACTGCAATCCCAAGAATTCAGAGGCCATAGTGTGGGTAGAATTCTCAGATAATTCCCCACAGCCAGCAGAGAACTGTGCAGACAGGAATGATAATATTGTGCCTTCAGACTCAAAACAGAGAAAGGAAAATGAGCGCTTTTTAAAAAATATGTTTTGCAAGAAGAGTAATGCTTGTTTCTTTTCCAGATCATACTGCGACGTGTTGGTGTACCTGATGTCCCTATCCTGCGAGTAGGTGCTTGGGTGTGGGACCCCACCTCCCCCCCCCCCCCCCCAACCCTGGAGTGATCGCCGAACAGCGCAAGCTGACATCCTTTGGCTGGACAAACCAGACGAACTAACCAAGCGACTCATCATGGACTAATATAAACATGAAGTAAATGCTCACAGTTATAATTTTGAATGCAAGAAGGCAGTGTGCCTTTCACACAGAAGGACATTATTTGTTCTGTAAATGCTGGTCAATTTGAAGAAAAAGAATTGTGCAATTGAAATTGAAGAAGATGTTTTTCAGTTTAAAGATGATGATGTTGCCTTTATTTTTAGGCACAAATCATATAAATGTGGCTGCTTCAACAGTAGAAGTTCCAGGATTAGCCATTTGTGACATTAGGAGCATTCATATGCTTGATTCTATTTGTGCATCCATTTTGTGTATCCATCATACATTTATTCTTGCTGAATATCCAGATATGCATGAGGTATTATTACATGCTTTAAAATGATTGTTACATGCTTCTATGATTTCACTGTTTTTATGTGTGTTTCAATTATATTTGTGCTTTCAGTTCAGCACACGAGTCTATAATGTCACTCTTTTAACATGTGCTTCAATCATATGTTTGCTTTCAGTTAAGAAGTTCAGTTTTTTGATATATATATGTTATGATAGTCAAAGGTCATGGGGTTGAATGTAGTGCTAGAGGCACTCTTGTGGTCTGGCACCCTGTGATGACCTTTGACTATCATTATTTTAAATTGACTTTAGTGTGTTTTATCCTAGCCTGAATGTACAACATCCTGCATATGCCTTGCTTCTCTTAAAGGTTTATTTCCTGTAATCTTGCAGTCTTTCAGTGGAAGCTGTCACAGAGTAGAACAGTTTGGGATGTGCATTTGGAAGCATGAGAGAGAGACTGAGGTGTGGAATGTACTTTTTGGTTTCAAAGTACAGTGTTAGGAGCAGTGGTGCACAAATGTGCTCTGTGTTGTACATTGAGAGATGAAGTATGTGATGCTATAAGCAGTGGTGCACAAATGTGCACTGTGTTGTACATTGAGAGATGAAGTATGTGATGCTATAAGCAGTGGTGCACAAATGTGCATTGTGTTGTACATTGGAAGTATTATGAGGTTCTTACTATTGGATCTGACATGGCCTCATGTCATCCTGAATTCTGACTCTGCCTGGCTTGAGCTTTATCTGCGCGCAAAGCCACGCTTGCAAGTTGTTTGGGTTAATCACGTTCAAGGATTGTTTTTGTGAGAGATTGTTTAATGTACCCTGGAAGGCTTACGTGAGCTTCGACAAGATAAAGGCTGGAACATGCGAGACTGTAGAGGGAACGTGGGAACTCCTTCCTGCCATGAAATGCTTGATTTTAATCTGGCCAGTCCTAGTAAGATTCCATTGGCGCAGGGGGAAGGTTTCTCGAACCTTCTAGTGCGAGTTTTGAGACTCTAAAGCTGGGATTTGTTGACAGTTGAGTTGGGTGCTCACTTACAGAGTAGACGTACTGCTGTAAGACAAACGGAACTTGAGTCTCGGTCGAGAGTCCAAGCCAGCTGTGAACGGGCCCCCCAGCGAGAATTGGCAAGGATGTCGAGTGAACGATCGGGTGAGGTGATTTGTTCTGACTATTGTCATTGTGATGCGTGGTTCCAGTGGCTGTGGTCATTTGAGATGTTTGAGCTTTGATTATTGCCATTGTGATGTGTGGCCAGTGGCTTTGATCATTTGAGGTGTTTGAGTTTTGATTATTGCCATTGTGATGTGTGACCAATGGCTTTGATCATTTGAGGTGTTTTCTTTGTTATGTGTGACTGAGTGAGGTGCACATCAGAAGTAATAATTTGATGCATCTAGTGTATATATATATATCCTTCTGATCTCTTGCAGGATGTCCCATATTATATTTTCTTGACTGTTATCTCATATTATTTGCTGGTTGTTGATTCGTGGTATTATTCATGCATTTAACTGTTGCATTTACCAAGTGTGTTATTATTCAATGCATAAAAAAATATATATATATATATATATATATATATATATGTGTGTGTGTATTTGAATGTGATTAATTTTGGCATCTGGGAAAGCCTTTCTATTAGAGAGCATTGTGTAAAATAAAACCCAAGCCTTATTCTAAAAAGAGAGTCTTTGCATTCTGTAAAATAAAACCCTTTTATAAAGGTGTTGGTGTGTTATGTCTCCTGCTTCATTGGGTTTGATTCACCATGTGGGAGATTCTGTATTATCTGAAAGGCGAGGTGACAGCAACCAGGAAGCTACATTCAGTATAAAGACAAGACCTGTGAGGGCCAGGAGGCAATGGGTAGAAACCAAAGAAATCAAAGAAAAACTAGCAAAATCAAGCTAGCAGCTGCTCAACCACATCAAAACACATACCTCCCCAAGAAGCCTCCAATCCAAAAAATGCAGCCCATGGGCCAAAAAGAAAAAGTTGTTGACCAAACCCCTTCCCCATAAGCACGGGAAGGCCGACTGAATTCCTTACCAAAACACCCAAGAAGCATAGAGACTGGGGCAGGAACCAATTCCCCAGAGGTGAGAAGGCCACATGATGTATGTGCACCACCGTCACACACAAGCAGATCAGTAAGTCTCTGAAAGTGACCCACCACAATTCAGCCACCCCCATACCCTTCAAACAAGGGAGATGGGATCAAAAAGAGACAGTAGGATCCCTTACGGAGAAATTCAGAACCCAGATGAAGACCCAAGCCACCAACTGATCAACCATGATATGGACAAACACAGGAGAGCATAGGAAAGGATGGATAATCCAGGCGAGCCTAGCTCCTGAAGAGCACCAACCCGTGAAGAATAATCAAGGAAGGAGATAAGACTGCAGACCAGTTACAGGCATAGTCAAACAGACTTAGCATCCAACATACCAGAGTAGGCTCCTCTCCTAAGCATGGCGAAGGACAATATCAAAACTGTAAATTCACAATGCATCAGACTAGTGGTACCCAAGGATGATAAAACCACCCAGTAGGTGCACTGGGCCCAATAAGGCTATTCCTTCAGATCCACAAAGCACCAGGAAGAACATTTAATGAGATGCTATTCATGTCTACCAAATTAATCCTATTAAAATTATAATCACCTTTGTAAATAATGATTAAAGTAAGAGGCATGCAGCATGTGGATTTATGCTGTGCCTCCAAACCTCCACTAAACATCAATGGAAATTACATGACTTGCTAACTGGCTCCCTATTGAACAGCATCATCTCCACGGACAAGTTGTCCAGCAGGGGCCCGGAACCACGAGTCCCAGCCTGCCAAGCGGCTCTCATGCCGTCATTGCGATGACCACAATTTTGCAGCAGTGATAGCGCCAGGAGGCGCATAAAATCTGCACAAGGCTCCCACATGCAGGAACCCGTTTGTTGTTTGTGTGCTGCCAGCAGGGACCTGGAACCACAAGTCCCAGCCTGCCAAGCGGCTCTCATGCCACCACTGCCATCACCGCCATTCCGCAGCAACGAGAGCGCCAGGAGGTGCATAAAATCTGAGTTTATTGTTTGTTTGCTGCCAGCAGGAACCCGGAAGCCCCAGGTACCAGCCTGCCAAGCGGCTTTCAGCACACCACCGCCATCACCGCCATTCAGCAGCAGCGAGAGTGCCAGAAGGCACTTAAAATCTGCACAGGGCTCACGCAGCACTGGAGCCCGTTTGTTGTTTGTTTGCTGCCAGCAGGGGCCCAGAACCACAAGTCCCAGCCTGCAAAGCGGCTCTCATGCCACCACCACCATCACCGCTGTCCCGCAGCAGTGAGAGCACCAGAAGGCGCATAAAATCTGCACAGGGCTCCCGCAGGCCGTGACCGGGCAAAGCCCGGGCGTAGGGCGAGCCCGTCTACGCCCGTCCGCGGCCGCCTGAGGCTGGGCTGGGCCCACTTTCTTGGTTGGCTGGCTTCGAAAGAGCACACAGCAGGAGAGGTTCCCACCATATTTCGGACAGAGCTTGCCGGAGACCTAGAAGCAGTTGGGGTTGCCATACTTAAAACCTGACTCAGATGTGAGATGTGATACATTGCTGTGAATTTCGAGTTTGTGCATGGAAGTGGTAGGATTGGATCACCACCTCGTATTCCTTTGACATCCAGCTCAAAAGGACTTTGATTGATTGGTCGGTCGGATAAAGGTACATTTGGGCAACTCGTTCTGTAAGATCTTAAAATATTAGGTGATAAGTAAGCATTATGGGAAAGCGGAAAGCCGCTGAGGGTCGGTTGGGTGATGCTTACAAAAAGAAATAAAAAAGAAAGCCATGATCTGCAGCCCGGCAGTCAAGGAAGGAGTACTAGATCGCATAGACAGCTTATTGTCCAATTGTGAGGATCTCCTTGACCCAGCTATTATGAGTAAGCCCTCAGACCATTGTAGTCCCGTCGGCACCAGGCAGATACCGGCCATGTTTAACAAGTCCAAAGGTTGAGGAAAGCAGTCCACATCTTTGCCCGCGCCCCCAATTCCCCCTATTGAAGATGATAATATAATTTTAATACTCTCTGATGACTTCCCTTGCAGTAATAGGTTCACAGTGCTTCAGGACCAGCTTGGTACCCAGGATATTTCTAACAGCCCTGGGGGTCTTGCAGTTGTTGCGGGTCGGGAAGCCAGTATGTACAACACAAGACAGAAGTCATGTCTGGGAACTAATCCATTCCTCCCAGGTATAATCCCATCAATAAATAGAGACAAGCACTCTAATACTCCGGTAAAAGAGTTATCTACTAAGGAACATCCTCAGAAGCCCCTTAGATCCAAGGTCGAGGACCTTGTCCAGGATCTAAAAGATTTTAAAACCCTTGTCAGTAGCCTTTCTGACTCTCTATTTTTTTTTTGTTGTATATTTATATAGCGCGAACTCGACCCGAAAGTATTGGAGCGCTTTACATGAGCACCGTATTTACATTACACATTCAGGCACGGGGAGATTAAGTGATTTGCCCAGAATCACAGGATGTGGATACGACCTCGAGGCTCGAACCCTGGTTTCCAGCACCAAAGTCGGCAGTTTAGCCGACGGACCACATCCTCTCTATCTATGGCACTTCTTGATATCCACCACTTGAAAAAACAAACAGGGAAACAACCTGTTGGTATTGCAGGGGCACATGGGCAGCGAATTGTCAGGGTCAGATGGGTACGTTACCAAAGGGGAATATTAGGCATGGCATAGAGGGCAGGGGCACATATCATTCTGCATTAAGCAGCATAAGCGGCCCCTCGAGTAGGCACGTAAACAATAGAGTAGGCTCACGACATCGTCCCAACTTAACATTTCTCTACCTCCTTTGACTTGATAAGGGAAAAACAGTCTATTTAACTACTGTCCCCAAACTCCTATCCAATTTAACAACAGAAGACGAGGGTTTGTTAATAAAGAAGAGCATTCAATGGAACCGACATGTAAGGGGCTGTCGGTCGGTCATAAGGGAAGATGTAAAAGGGGCTAAAAGATGCACAGTAAGGGGGTCTCCTATGGATGCGATAGCACGTACATTTTACAATCAAGACCTAGCGGAGAACTTGGTGGCATCTGATCTACGTACTCACCATTTGGCAAAAATGAACATGCCCATCAAGCATAGCCTCCCAGAGTCAACCATACAGGCTAAAAAATGTCCCCCCCCTACCTTCTGCCAATAGGTAATTGCCACTAAGGGAAAATGATTGACAGCTACACTTACCCCCTCTCATTATGTCAGGTCCCACCAATGGCACAGAAGGCTAGTTCCACTAGTCATCCAGCATGCGCAACTTCCAGCCCAGAGGTAACATGCCTCATCTTAGGGGGGAGTTCGGTGAGACCGATAGCTGGGAATACAGACTCTGGGGTTGGTATTCCATCAGCAGTACACTCAGCATCACATCAAATATCCCTACTTCAATGGAATATCGCAGGCCTGGTTTTTGAGCCAGCAGACGTCCAGGCTGCTCTTAACGCAATCACGAGAGCCCCGGGCATTGATAGCGTTCTTGATGACATATTACTATATGACAAGGAGAAGTGGGGCAGGTACATAATACTATTAGCAAATGCCATCTCCCAGGGCGCCCCCATCCCTGACTTGTGGAGGGGGGCTGAGATTATACCAGTTTCCAAGAAGGGCGACAGATCTCTTCCCGGGAATTTTAGACCCATCAGTCTCATTGATTCAATTCAAAAGGTGGTAGCACGTCTTGTCTTAGGAAAGGTCCTAGAGTGGATAGAAGATAACGATATTCGTACTCCTCTCCAGGCTGGATTTCGTGCGCATATAAACACAATAGATCAAGTTTTGCGAATAGTGATGCTTGGCGAAGGTAGTATGTATGCCGCTTTCGTCTACTTGAAATCGGCTTTTGATTTAGTGTCCCATAGCAAGCTCTGGGTGCTGCTCTGGGACTTGTTACAGAGAAGGGTATACTCAATAAATGTCCCTGTGACCTGGGTGTATAGCGGTACATTGAGAAAGGGGTCCCAGTACACGTTCATTAAAAGAAAGAAAACAATAGGTAAGAAAATTGAGAAAGCATAAACAAAGTCAAACGATCAATTATGTACACTGTTTATTCACAATGAACCTGTAAATTGTTCCTTGCATAAACATTACATAATTTATTCGAGAAGACGTAAGTGTCCCAACAAGTGAGGGGGAAGGGATGGGGGAGAGGGTCGGTGAATTAGCGTGCAAGGATTTACGGGTTCCACATAGAGCCACAATCAAAACAACAAATGTCAACAATTTTTACATCGCCATGCTTCAAGAGCCTTCGTGAACGTATTCTGACTGAGGCGTGAGCTGGCAGATTTAGAAGGTTGTCGACGTTTCGACCCCAAAGCCTTATAGGTATCAGTGAAAACCTTAATGGGGGTCTTCCTCAGGACAAGGGGGGGCGAGGGGGGAGGCGGGTACCGTGGAGGGGTTATCACGGCAAGCTACTCATGGTCAAGTGGGCGCGTGGCCTCCACATTAGAGAGAATGGATGCGGCAAAAGGATTCCTGGGGATGGAGTGAATCAACCGTCCCTGCGAAGGGAGTAATCACTAAAGGGCCGCCATGGTCGGTCAGCCCAGCTGCATAGATTCTGAGGGCAAGCGTCCCAAGGATCAAAAGGCCGTAACAGTGCAGATGCTCTGGGACTTGGGCATGCAGATGGACCTGTTAACCCTCTTAGCTTGCCTCCACAAGAATAATTTTACTCATATACGCAAGGGAACATCACAGACCCATTTCCGGGCTGTTCTCCCTTTTTATTAATGAGATTGCTAAATTCTTATCTCATATACCCACGGATGCCCCGACCCTAGCAGGCTCTAAGGTACCCATTCTAATGTTTGCCGACGACACGCTAATCATTTAAAAAACAACAAGCAGGTTACAGCCTGCGCTGGCATCATTTGAAGACTTCTGTAAGCTCAGAGGGTTAATGATTAACGCAGCCAAAAACTTATGATCTTTAACAAACACCGATCGTTTAAAGGTAAAATCATCATGGAGGGTGTGCCTCTAGAGCAAGTGGAAGCCTTTACTTTCTTAGGCATTACTCTGGAGAAAAAGATGAAATGGAGACCCAACATCGAAACAATGGCAATAAAACATGCCAATTGGCTGGAGCTCTAGGAAAAGAATTTAGAAAATCTTTGACAAAACCGGTAAGTCCTGCATTAGAGATTTATAACACAAAGGTGGTGAGCTCAGTCCTGTATGGGTGGGAGCTTTGGGGGATTGAAAACTTGACTAAGCTAGCATCTGCTGAAAATAGGTTTCTACGAACACTTACTAGTCTCCCCAAAAGTACCCCTCCCCTTCCCCTGCTTAGTGACCTAGGAAGGAATTCGCTGGTCGACCTTGATAGGCTAGGCTTTGTCCCATACTATACTGGTGCAGGATATGGAGCACCCCCAAACTGATCGTCTATGCAAGTGGCCTCATGGATGTTATCGAGGCAGACTGTTTCCATAAAATAAGCTGGCTCAGAGACATTAAAGGGGCAGTGACAGCTATGGGCTAGGCAAACCTGTGGGATAAACCATCAAGCACGCAGGCTCTATCTAAAGAAGCTATAAAGGAAAGATATAGGGAAATGGTGCGGCAAAATACCATTAGAACGAGTGATAGCACTACACTAACTGGGCGTTTCATTCTAAAAAAACCTCGCCCTCATCTTGAGCTCTATTGGGACATTATAAGTAAACCCCTTGATCGTAAATTTTACTTCCAATTCAGAGGGGGTATCCTTCCCCTAAAAACCTTTACAGCAAAATGGTTACCATGGGGAGATAACATGTGCCCCCTTTGCATCGAACATGCAGAAACCTACCTACATATTTTGTTTGTCTGTCCTGCTTATGCTGTTCCTCGTAAGGTCTGGCTAGTGCAGACAGGCAAGAACTTGTGCACTATACAAATCAGTGTTGCTCTGAGAATTCTGATGACGGACCTCTCAACCTGTTGCGCAATTCTCATAGCCAAATCTTTAAGGTGGATGTGTTGCATAAAATCCAAATTTGCTACTAATGATAGCAATTAAGTATGTAAAGTCAAAGGTTATCAACATCGGCACTATTGTGGTTAGTCTGGATTGTCAGTAGATTGTCCTTTATGAGCAGATGTTTTAGATACCCATTGTAATTTGCACAATATTTAACTCTTGATGAGTATTAATCTATTAATGATATGAGGAGCCTTCTTTATAGTGCCATGAAACGTTGAGACTCCATATATCAGGGCTTTGTTTTGAGCTCCGTATGGGCCGATATTTATATGCTATTGCTTATTCTAAGCTTTGGTGCCGCCCATCCATCTGAAATGCTGATATCTCTAACATTGCTGTTTTTTTTTTTTAATCTATATGTTTATTTTTTTGTATTCAGCTGGTTTCTGCTAAAAATGATTGCTGATATTTGCAAGATCTATTGGTTGCCTTCCTCTGAGTTGTGGTCCGCACCCTATTTTAAATGTGTTATTATGTACATTCGTCGCCTCTTAGTGTTTCAACATTATGATTGATTCTTATACTATCACCCAACTTTTAAGCTGTATTTTTGATGAATTGATCATTTTTAAATCGAATGTTCCTGGTTGTTGGAAAATTTCTTTTATAGTGATAACTTGTATTTTATGCTGTAAATGCAAAATAAAGCTTCTAGAAGATGATTATGATGACACCCTCTTGAACTTCTTGGCCTTGACTGAAACCTGTCAATTCGACAGCTCCTCTGTGCCAGCCAATGCAATTTCAGATGGCTATGGGATTTTATTTCACAACACAGCAGTGCGTCTGGGTGGTGCAGTACTTAAGAGATCATTGTCTGAAACAATGTAACAGTTGGTTTCAACTTGCGCTGAGCTGCTGCTTTGTTACTACTCAGTGACACCTTTTTTTCTCATGCATGGGGGTAGTAGCCTACCACCCACCTAGTGCACCTTGCAACTCGACTTAACAATAGTGACATAATTATCTGTGTGTCCATGTGTCATAGAAATGAGGCGGAGTTAGATGACTTTAATCTGCACACTGATGACACCATTAACAAGTGAGCCCAAGAATTCACATGAACTATGGACAACTTAGGTTTATATCAACTAGTGCCAAGAGGCCATGCACATTGCAATGTACACACATGTGTTAGCATTAGCCCTGCCAGGGCTTGTGAGTATCATCAACATAATGTGTCTTGAATGGACTGATCACTTCTTAATACTTATTACCTTACTACATCCACACTCATGCTAATCTTGCTGAAAAAAACATCTCCCTCTACTAAAATCTGATGCAAGTTTAATGTGGAGGTACATTCGCCAATCTGTATTCTAGCATGGTGGCTAACAGACTCTTTTTCTCTCTGATCTAGGTGGCTTCCACAATGAGCTGGTGTCAATTGGAGAGCCACACTCCTACAAAACCTCAAAAGCCAAGATCAGTTTGCGGTGTCTGATTTAATGCAAGCTGAGGCCTGAAAAAGCTATGTAGTAGCCCTCTAGAATGGCAGTGGCATTGTACAAATTTACAGCAATATTTTGCCAAGTAGAAGTCACAAAGAAGGACTGTTAAGCAAGACATTTTAAAAACCACAGCTAGTTTCATCAAGCACAAAATCCACCTAAAAACATATTTGCAAAACGTAATCCCTTCCACAAGCATACCTCATTGATTAATTCCTCTCATAAGAGTGCAGCATCTTTTAAGTCTATTTCGCCCCTATTTCTCTTAGAGAGATGGAAGAGAGCCCACAGAGCATAAAATAAGTCTAAAAAAACACTTTTATGAACATTCATCTGGAAGTTGTTAGAAACAGCAAACCCATAACAGTAGTCAATCTATTTAACATCTCTCTACCTGAAGGGTAGGTTCCCACAGTTTAGAAAAGGGATGTATTGCCTCCGTTAACCAAGTCCAAATGAAATGCAGACGATTCTGGCAACTATCATTCCATTCTCTTGCTTCCCACATGAGTTCAGTCCTTGAGAAAACAATAGCACCACAGTTGTCTTTTTCCTAGAGAATTTTGACATCTTAAACCACTGCCAATTAAGATTCTACCCCAGAAGTGAGACTGAGGCAGCCCTGATATTGGCAGCAGGGAAGCTTAAGGCCATTGTGAAGGAGGACATAGCTTAATATCTTAATTGGTTCTTTTGAACCTCTCTTCTGCCTTCCCCGTGGTGAAGCATGCTATCCTAGTCCAATGTCTAAAGGAAAATGGCTCCTCGAAGGGTGCTTTAAAATGGTTTTCCTTCAATTTTGGATGGCCTAGGATATTGCGTACAACCTGGTCACTTCAAATCTGCTGACAGCTGTTATTCTTAAAAAACCTTGCCCTCATCTTGAGCTCTATTGGGACATTATAAGTAATCCCCTTGATCGTAAATTTTACTTCCAATTCAGAGGGGGTACCCTTCCCCTAAAAACCTTTACAGCAAAATGGTTACCATGGGGAGATAACATGTGCCCCCTTTGCATCGAACATGCAGAAACCTACCTACATATTTTGTTTGTCTGTCCTGCTTACGCTGTTCCTCGTAAGGTCTGGCTAGTGCAGACAGGCAAGAACTTGTGCACTATACAAATCAGTGTTGCTCTGAGAATTCTGATGACGGACCTCTCAACCTGTTGCGCAATTCTCATAGCCAAATCTTTAAGGTGGATGTGTTGCATAAAATCCAAATTTGCTACTAATGATAGCAATTAAGTATGTAAAGTCAAAGGTTATCAACATCGGCACTATTGTGGTTAGTCTGGATTGTCAGTAGATTGTCCTTTATGAGCAGATGTTTTAGATACCCATTGTAATTTGCACAATATTTAACTCTTGATGAGTATTAATCTATTAATGATATGAGGAGCCTTCTTTATAGTGCCATGAAACGTTGAGACTCCATATATCAGGGCTTTGTTTTGAGCTCCGTATGGGCCGATATTTATATGCTATTGCTTATTCTAAGCTTTGGTGCCGCCCATCCATCTGAAATGCTGATATCTCTAACATTGCTGTTTTTTTTTTAATCTATATGTTTATTTTTTTGTATTCAGCTGGTTTCTGCTAAAAATGATTGCTGATATTTGCAAGATCTATTGGTTGCCTTCCTCTGAGTTGTGGTCCACACCCTATTTTAAATGTGTTATTATGTACATTTGTCGCCTCTTAGTGTTTCAACATTATGATTGATTCTTATACTATCACCCAACTTTGTTTTAAGCTGTATTTGTGATGAATTGATCATTTTTAAATCGAATGTTCCTGGTTGTTGGAAAATTTATTTTATAGTGATAACAGTTGGTTTCAACTTGCGCTGAGCTGCTGCTTTTTTACTACTCTGTGACACCTTTTTTTCTCATGCATGGGGGTAGTAGCCTACCACCCACCTAGTGCACCTTGCAACTCGACTTAACAATAGTGACATAATTATCTGTGTGTCCATGTGTCATAGAAATGAGGCGGAGTTAGATGACTTTAATCTACACACTGATGACACCATTAACAAGTGAGCCCAAGAATTCACATGAACTATGGACAACTTAGGTTTATATCAACTAGTGCCAAGAGGCCATGCACATTGCAATGTACACACATGTGTTAGCATTAGCCCTGCCAGGGCTTGTGAGTATCATCAACATAATGTGTCTTGAATGGACTGATCACTTCTTAATACTTATTACCTTACTACATCCACACTCATGCAAGTCTTGCTGAAAAAACATCTCCCTCTACTAAAATCTGATGCAAGTTTAATGTGGAGGTACACTCGCCAATCTATATTCTAGCATGGTGGCTAACAGACTCTTTTTAGGTCTCGGCTAGCGATGGCTGCGCTTGCGCAGTCTCGCTCGCGAGAGATAATGACTTGGGAGAAGAGGGGCTTGAACCCGCCCCTCTTCTACCCTGTTCTCCATTGGCTGGCCTAGTAAATGCTGGCCAGCCATTGGAGAAGAGGTCCCGTCACTCCAATCATGCCCCGTCCTTTTCGGATCGGGGGGCGTGTTTTTTGCGAAAAGTCTCAGGGAGGAGACAACAGCAAAACACGCCCCCGAATCCGAAAACGACGCTGCGTTTCTCCGAGGCATTTCTGCTCTGCCTGCCTCGGAGAAAGGCAGCGGTGTGCTTGTTCTGGCCTCCCCCGGGCCCTCCCTTGACCTTTTAAGGACTAGTTTAAACTAATCTCCTGGGTTGCAGGCTGTGGGACGATCCACCAGAGGCCTCTTCAAACCGCGCGCCGCCGGTTTTGGTCACACCGGACCAGACCGTACCACAGTCTCCTAACTCCAGCTCCAAACAACACAGCCGCCATTCATCGGGCACTTGGAGCACCTACTCCGGACAAACCACCCCCAACCCCCACTCGGAGCATTCCCTGCTTTCCCAGCCCCAGCGGCGCCCCTCCCCGCAAACCGCGCTAAACTCCTCCTTCTAAGCGTCACAGGGGCCCAGGACGTGACCGAGGAAAAAGTTTGTGGAGACTCCAAGAAACTTTTTACATTCAAGCTGAGGCTGGTTACAAAGTAGCATTTTTTGTATTTATTTGTTCCTGTATGTTTTACTCCCGTTGTACAAGGTGGGTGCAAGCCTCCGAAAGGATTCGGCATCCCGGTGTGTGAGGTCCCCAACCCCCCCCATCGGGAACAAGGGGAGGAGAGACGCAGCGCCGCCCCCATCCCCAGCCCAGGCTGCGGCTCCAGATTTGCTTTCACTCACCCTCCCAAGTATTTCCCCGTCTCCACCCCACCCCCCCCACACACACATGCCTTATGGCCGCGCCCCGCCCTCCCCTCGCGCTCACCCACCTGCCGCGCGCTGAGCTCTTTCTCCAGCTCCAGGGGTCGGTTCCTCCAGACCAGGTGATGCAGCGGGAACCTGCTGCTGTCCGGAGCCCAGCATCATCCCTCGAACATGCCGGGCCCGCCTCCTCCACCAACCGGCTGACGGGGAGGGCGGGGCGCTGCGGGGAGGAGGAGACTGGAGACCGGCGACAGAGACTGCAGGGTACGGGAGGGGAGAATGAAGGCAGAAAGAGGAGAGAGGGCGGAGAGCTGGGAGTGAGTGGTACGCTGCACGTTGGAGAGGAATGGGTAGATCTGAGAGACACTGCTGGGTACGGGAGGGCAGAGGGAGGGGGAAGACTGATATCAGAAATCCCTTGTGAGAGAGTGTTTATTTTACTTTACTCTTCAGTGATTTCGTTCCACTGTATAACTTATTTTATGTATAACATTTTGCAGCTCGTGAGAGACGCTCATAAACGGGAACCTTGTGTAAATACTTTCGATCCCTACCGAGACTACCTTTGCTTTTGAGAGTGGGCTTGGCGGCCGTGATTGTTCGTTTAGACATTTGGCCTTCCGTGGATTGCCACACGCTGTCCGACACTTCTGTGTTCATAGCAGGCGCACAACACCCATTGGGCTCACCGGGCTTCAGCCCCCCCCACCGTCACGTGTGTCAGCCCGGCTGAGACAGCCTCGCGGGCTGGCGTCCGTCTACTTGCAGACGGACCCGGGTACTTAACAGGTCTTTAAAAGACTCGTTAATGAGGCTTTTGTTGCGTTTTCGCCCCTTCTTACAGCCACTCTGCCTATGGCTGGAAGACTTAGCCCCCCCCCCCGAAATCTTTTTCAGCCCCCCCCCCGAAATTTGGCTCTCTCTCATATGCATTACTTTTGTTGTATAGCACTACTTATATCAGTGTACAGACTCACAGTACTTTACATCACGCACACATTATACAGAGACAATGAATCATATACGTATGTAAATAATTGTATAGGGAATGTTGCATAAGCCGACGAGGATTACAAAGTGTAGGAATCACATTCCATCCATACTGGTGGGCAGTATATTTTAAGAGGATTTGGTCTGGAGTAGCACAAACTCAGGATTTAAGAAAACTTCTGTGGTTGGGGGTTGGCTTTACTGACAAAAATGTATATCTGCCCAAACACACTCTTTTTAACAACATTAGAAGAATAAACAATCATTTACAATGCAACGGTCTCGGCATTGGTAAAGTTAGTGCTATTGGCATTGCTCATGACAATGCTGTTTCTTTAAATGTTTGAAAAACAAAAACATAAACAACAATAATGTCATGAGCAATGCCAATAGCTCTAACTTTACCAATGCCGAGACCATTGCATTGTAAATGCTTGTGTTGTATCGCACTGGTGATGTTAGTCTTCTGAAATGAAGGCTGTCTTTAACAAAAGAACAAAAAACAATGGAATTGCTCGGACCTTGGCTCACCAACGCGAAGCAACCCACCTGCCTGAGCCCCAGAGACCCAACCAGAGGTAGTGGTCGGTCGGCTGAAACTGCTGACTTTGGTGCGGGAAACCAGGGTTCGAGCCTCGAGGTCGCGTCCACATCCTGTGATTCTGGGCAAATCACTTAATCTCCCCGTGCCTGAATGTGTAATGTAAATACGGTGCTCGTGTAAAGCGCTCCAATACCTTTGGGTCGAGTTTGCGCTATATAAATATGCAAAAAAATAAAAACCCATAGAAGTTGGCTTGGGTGTATTACATCCCCTGTTTTCGTTGTCTCTTCTTTGTCCTAGTGGTTGATATATTTGGTGCAGTGTTAGAAACTCATCCTTTTGCCCTGTTCACCCCTATTTTTAGGTCTCGGCTGCGAAGGCTGCGCTTGCGCAGTCTCGCTCCGAGATTTAATGACTTGGAGAAGAGGGGCTTGAACCCGCCCCTCTTCTCCCCTGTTCTCCATTGGCTGGCCTCGTAAATGCTGGCCAGCCACTGGAGAAGAGGTCAGTCACTCCGATTAGGCCCCGTCCTTTTCGGATCGGGGGGCGTGTTTTTTGCGAGAAGTCTCAGGGAGGAGACAACAGCAAAACACGCCCCCGAATCCGAAAAGGACGCTGCCTTTCTCCGAGGCATTTCTGCTCTGCCTCGGAGAAAGGCGGTGGGCCTCTGATCCTCGGTGCCACCCATTGACGGACGCCTTGTTGTAAACATTACCACTTTGCATGATGTGAATTCCTAGCCCGTACCGATGATGTTTAAATGTGAAACTTCACGGAAAAGGAATGTTTGTAAAACAGGCGTGACAGTGTCACATTTGGTAAGCGGAATTTTCCGAAGTATTTAGAAGTATTCATTATCGTATTTCATGTCACGAATCATATAGGCCACTAAACCTAGTCTCTTTTTTGCATAAACACTGTAGCAATTTTGGAATCTGGATTTTGGTGCTTTTGAAGAGCGCCGCATCAACTAAACAACTCATTTTCGCAAAACTAAATAGTCGCAGTTTAATTTATGGAGGATCAACCCATCAATTTAGGGGCATATCTACAAGCCCCTTGCGTCACCAGTGCGTCACTTTAACATGGGATTAAGTGACTCACCTTAACATGGGATTAAGTGACTCACCAGCTGCGCAAAGGGCTTGTAAAGAAACCTCCAAATATTTTTACCTATTTACGCTAATTCTTTTGCGATGACGTACTTTAAAAACTCCAACGGAACTAATTTCATAAGCGTTTTTTTACGGTCACTTAAGACAAGCACCAGTACCGCCACATCATGGCGGACAGGTTTACACAACACTGGCGAGAGCTATCTTAGTCCCTTTTTAGTGTCACTGCCTGCGTCCGTCACTGTTATTCGGTGCATGTAGAGAAGTACACTCCTCCTCCGCGGGCCATCGGTCAGAGGGACAGTCATGGCTGCTGCAAGAAGGGCCCGTGCTTACTTCCGCAGTGTCGTCCGATTCTCTGACCGAGATCTCTGCTGCTGATCTCCCCAGCTGGAGACGCAGGACGAAGGGGGGAAGGAGAAACTCGGCTACCTTCGAAGCATGGTAACTGCACCTTCCCAGCGTAATGAAAGGGAGCGATATCCTATAAGATACTTTTATTTAGTAGGGATCAGCGGGATTTAGAAACACCACTGTTGTTACTGGCGCGAGCCGAGTTAGCTATGTAACGCCACTCACGCCCCGTAGCGATTAACCACGCAGTGACACATGCGGCTCCCAGGTGTTCACTTCCAAAGGTTCGGGACCTGCTCACTCAACCACTGTCAACCAAAACGCCCTCTAGTTCATGGTCCGCTTTGTGTGCGTGAGCCCTATTGATTTTGAAATACTAGTACTATTCCCCAGTGTAGGCGGTTTACGGGAGAAAAATGTTTGGTATCTTGCCCGCCAGCAGAGGAAATGAGTTACTACCCAGAGTATGTTTACAGTTTATCGTCAGGAGCGGAGCACAAATAAAATCCTAGGAGATGAGGGTGAGACGCAACTATGCTAAACTACTCCGAATAGTGGCGTATTTTCAGTGTTTTTTATTTAAAATAATATTTTGTAGTAGATACAAGTTATAATCCATTTTTCTGAACTCTTCGTGTGAGACGAGCATAGGATTAAGTCACTGGTGTTTCTATACAGCTTTTTAGAACACATTCTGTCGTTAGCTTTTTTTTAACAATAGCATCGGCAGATCCATTTTCAAGCTTTTAAGCAACACCTATTGATTTTGTCAGTGCTCTGGTTATAAACAGCCAAGGTGATATACACCTACGGTACCAGCAAGAGTAGCGACAGAGGAACGAGCATCCCACAGGACTGATGAAGGAGAGAGCAACTCGTTACCTCTACGCCCCTCGTCCTCAACCATGAGAAATGTCCCAATCGAAGGACAGGAAACAAAACAGGGAATACTATTTAAGTGGGCCGGGTCCTACCGGCTGTTCTAACAAGCATTTGCAATGCAATAGGTCTCGCTTTTACCCGAATTTGAGCTATTAACATTGTAAATGACAATGCGTTTTATTAAAGTTTAAAAAACCAAAGCATAAATAAAAGCCATTTGAATTATGCAACAGGAAAGGAGCCAATTATGTTGCAGGATTGACTAAATTATGGGGCACAG
This sequence comes from Triturus cristatus, assembly GCF_964204655.1. Lineage (NCBI taxonomy): Eukaryota > Metazoa > Chordata > Amphibia > Caudata > Salamandridae > Triturus > Triturus cristatus. The sequence continues at coordinate 1,073,971,095 of NC_140591.1, read as the reverse complement.
CAAGGCACATTATGCATCATAATGTGGTGCATGTTGTGATGGTATTGCTCAATTAGTTTGTCATTTTTACATATTAATACTGCATGAACGAAGGTTTTACACCATTAGTACCAGTTTAACACGCAAGTACAGCCATAAGCAACAAAGAGACCAGTTAACATTTGAACAGGAGGTGAAGGGGTGCCACTTCTGCTTTGGCTCCCAAGATCAATGTGTATGTGTCTAGATCTATGTGTGTGTGTGGCTCTCTCTGTGTGTGTGTGTGTGTGTGTGTGTGTGGCTCTCTCTGTGTGTGTGTGGCTCTCTCTGTGTGTATGTGTCGCACTCTGTGTGTGTGTGTGTGTGTGGCTCTCTGTGTGTGTGTGGCTCTGTGTGTGTGTGTGGCTCTGTGTGTGTGTGTGGCTCTGTGTGTGTGTGTGGCTCTGTGTGTGTGGCTCTGTGTGTGTGGCTCTGTGTGTGGGTGGGTTTGTGTGTGTGGCTATGTGTGGGTGGGTTTGTGTGTGTTGCTCTGTGTGTGGGCGCAAATGCAATAGGTCTCGCATTTGAGAGTGATTAAGCTATTGACATTGTAAATGACAATGCAGTTTCTTTTAAATGTTTCAACAACAAAAACATAAACAAAAATAATGTCATGAGCAATGCCAATAGCTCTAACTTTAACAATGCCGAGACCATTGCATTGTAAATGCTTGTTCTCTCTGATCTAGGTGGCTTCCACAATGAGCTGGTGTCAATTGGAGAGCCACACTCCTACAAAACCTCAAAAGCCAAGATCAGTTTGCAGTGTCTGATTTAATGCAAGCTGAGGCCTGAAACAGCTATGTAGTAGCCCTCTAGAATGGCAATGTCATTGTACAAATTTAAAGCAATATTTTGCCAAGTAGAAGCCACAAAGAAGGACTGTTAAGCAAGACATTTTAAAAACCACAGCTAGTTTCATCAAGCACAAAATCCACCTAAAAACATATTTGCAAAACGTAATCCCTTCCACAAGCATACCTGATTGATTAATTCCTCTCATAAGAGTGCAGCATCTTTTAAGTCTATTTCGCCCCTATTTCTCTTAGAGAGATGGAAGAAATAAGTCTAAAAAAACCCTTTTTGAACATTCATCTGGAAGTTGTTGGAAACAGCAAAACCCATAACAGTAGTGAATCTATTTAACATCTCTCTACCTGAAGGGTAGGTTCCCACAGTTTAGAAAAGGGATGTATTGCCTCCGTTAACCAAGTCCAAATTAAATGCAGACGATTCTGGCAACTATCATTCCATTCCCTTGCTTCCCACATGAGTTCAGTCCTTGAGAAAACTATAGCCCCACAGTTGTCTTTTTCCTAGAGAATTTTGACATCTTAAACCACTGCCAATTAAGATTCTATCCCAGAAGTGAGACTGAGGCAGCCCTGATATTGGCAGCAGAGAAGCTTAAGGCCATTGTGAAGCAGGACATAGCTTAATATCTTAATTGGTCCATTTGAACCTCTCTTCTGCCTTCCCCGTGGTGAACCATGCTATCCTAGTCCAATGTCTAAAGGAAAATGGCTCCTCGAAGGGTGCTTTAAAATGGTTTTCCTTCAATTTTGGATGGCCTAGGATATTGCGTACAACCTGGTCACTTCAAATCTGCTGACAGCTGTTATTCTCTGAGTGTACCTCGTGGTTTCTTACTTTCCTCAGTGCTCGTCAACATTTATATACAACCTCAGTCTAAGATTATTCGCTCCTTTGGCTGAAAAGTGATATCTTATACCGATCGTATACAATTCATCATCTAGCTACATTAATTCCCAAAGACTAATCTTCACATCCGTCAACTTGGCATTTAGCAATCGATGGAGCATAATTATCTTAAACTGAACCCTAATAAGACTAAGGTGATCCTTCTTTGCAATCGCAGGGCATAGGAAAACCTCCATGTAGAAGTCCAGCACTGGATTAGATGCAACTCATCATACTAAGTCAGATTGCTGCAATTTGTAATAGGTCATGATTCGGTGGTAGGCACATGCGTTGGGCTTCTACATGGGCTGAAACATATTCTTAGAGTTTTTGATCCCCACATTCAACAGGTTATTATTCAGTCAGCCATTCTTTCAAGGTTAGACTTGTTAAAGGTAGAAATTCCTGCATGAAACCCTTTTTGCTAATTCCACAACTACTCATCCCATAATGCACCCCTATAGTGTAGAACTTGTGTGCCTTCCCAGACTGCAATGGGATTAGATCAGCTGACAGGCGCAGTTTATAAGCCTGCAGCAACCACTCCCAGGTGCTTGGCTTTGTTTCCTGTTGGAGCCACGCCCTATTTCTGTGCTAAGTAACCTGCCTTACCTGCTTCTGGACTACCCCGGTTTACGGATCGTTGTTTTCTGATGTACCATCCCCTGAATACTCCCTGACACCGTGCTGTCGAGTACGACTTTCTGCGGTCATAGCGCGATGACGCGCTGGTTCGTGCCTCCCCACCACCCTCCTGTTGGGCACGCGCGAGGTCGCGCTACAGATTAACTGGGAAATTACCTGCATGCAGCAGCACAACGTAGCGCTACTTGAGGACCCATCACGCCATATTTCCCCCAGGCAAAACCGTGGCATGTTGTCTTGTGTATCCTTGGACATTGACGCTGGTAAGCGTTAACTACGTAAAGGTACGCGGTACCTTTTAGAGCACGAAGGACGCGCTGGGATTGTTTTGGTTAAACACGTACACGCTCCTCTGCAACGCCGGCAAAAGCGGCTACACGCTAGCGTTTGGAACCGCTGCTGTTGCTGACATCTGCTACCTCACTCCGACGTCATTAGTTGCCGCATTGGGAGTAACTCTGATGAAATGAAAACACGCTTTCCTTTCCTGTGATCGTCAGCGCGAGAGACAGTAAGCCCGTTCCAGCTTGATAATGTGCACATGACTTTGTTGCTCACTCAGTACGTGTATATCTGCCTCCATTCCTGCCACGGATTATCGAAACTCTGGCTCATTGCAAGACCTGCCTTCTGTACCTAGACTGTAGGTGATTGAGCTAGTCTAAACTGAGGCCTGTGTTCTTTAAACAAGAGAGACTCTGTCCTACATACCTTCTGGAGAATTTATATTGGCAAGCCTCTTCTGCTGGTCTCAGTGTAAGTGTGAGGGGGTACACAAGGCATACGTGTATAAAGAAGTTCGTGTCTAGTCTAGACTAGGTGTGGGTTCTAATCTGTCCCTCCTCTACTTCTCTCATTACTGCAGGTTCCTTTTTATCTACGGACACTCCCTGTCTCCCTGAATCTCTGAAAGATCAAGTATGACGCTCCCTGGTGGCGCTTCTCTGTCTCTTCACTCCCTAGAGATATTGCCCCCCCCCCTCTTGGTATTCTAATAACCAAGGAGTGGGCTATCTCGGAGGAGAGGAAAGATGCGTGCTTCGTTCCTGTGGATTTTGGCAACATCTGTACCTGTAGCCCGAGGCCTCGACAAGACTATTGTAACATCCTATATCTAGGATCTAATAAGATGGTGATTAGAAGACTTCAGTTGTCTCTAAATGCAACAGCAAGGCTGTTATTCTCTCTCCCGAAGTTATGCCAGGTCTCTAGCCTTATCCGCAGATTGCACTGGCTTCCTGTCCTGTGGACAAGCATATCCACTTTAGGGTCTTGTGCACGGCTCGTAAGATCTTTGTCTCCCAGGGGGCCCATATTCTGTCCAATCTGCTTCTTCTGTATCTACCCCCTTTGGCCCGGTGCTCAGCCAACCTTAATCTGGCCTGTGTTCCACATGTTAAAAGAGTAAGAGCAGGAGGCTGCACTTTCAGCGCTAAAGCGCCTGCTCTTTGGGACACACTTCCTCTATATATCAGGATCATTCTGAACAATTGGTCCTTCAGGAAAGTCCTGAATAGCTGGTTGTTTTCTGTTTAAACTACCTGTGGCCCTTCCTGTTTGTTTTCTTTCTACAACTGGTTCTTCTGAGGCTATCGCTGGGATGACCAGTTACTGGGGCAGCCATGCACTTTAGAAATTCTTTAACATGACATAACATAACCCTAATTACCCAAGTTAAAGTAGTCTGCAGCACATGTTTCTTCACCCTCCGCCTTCTCAGATGGCCATTTCCTTTTCAGCCACAACATCTTCGTGCATCAGCGAGCTCCACATGTGTGCCCTACACACTCGACTAATGCAATAGGCTGCAAATAGATTTATCTGGCTGTGCCCTTGAAAACCTTCAATGTGAACAGAATGTGGCAATCCCTCTTATCAGCCATTTGAAGAAAAGCCAATCAGTTTAGAAATAGATGGCACACAAATATCTTAAGCTGAAACATAATAAAACTAAGGTGATCCTTCTTTATAACCGCAGAACATAATAACACCTCCGCATGGCCATTCACCATTGGCTCAGCTGCAACTCCTCATACTAAAAGAATTAACTAAGGATTGTTCAAGACCATGTATTTACCATAGTTGCCCAAGTTAAAGTGGTCTGCAATGCACATTTCTTCACCTTCCTCCTTCTAATATGGGCACTTCTATTCCTGCCACACCTTCGTGAGAAAAAGATCATCACATGGGCGTTCTATAGACGGGACTAATGCATCTGTACATAGGCTTATCGGGCCTATGCCCTTGAAAACTCCAAGGTGTCCAAAATCTGGTGGTCGTCTGATTCGTCTTTTTAAAAAAAAAGCCAATCATGTTTTACAGTCATGCCGAGGTTTTCAAAAAACTAACATTAAGACAAAGAAAAAATGCATTTTGCTAATGCAGAAAGCTTTCCACACCCAAGCACAATCCTGCCAGAGCCACTGTTTTTGCACCTATATTTCAGGGCGCTCCCTAGACTCAGTGATCCAACTATTCTAGTTCTGAAAGTTCAGTGCGCCTGTTTGAGAAGCACGTCTTTCAAACTGATGGGGCCCAGCTGTGGAAGAATCTGCAGCTATGGTAATAGCATCACATATCCCTTTAGGGAAAGTTCTGATAAAATGTTTTTATCTGTTTTTTCTTCAGGCAGCTTTTTGTCTGTGCTGTTCACTGTTAGCTTATTCAAGGTTGTTGTTACAGTACAAAGAAGACTATCTCTGTACATGTAACATTCTATACATTATCAATCAACCATACACCCACAAATATCGGAGGCCCCCAGAAGGCTGGCATGGCTAGCCCCTTCGCAATCAAAATAAAAAAAATGCTCATGGTCCAAGGGATGTAGGGCAATTTTAGGGGTAAGTGCCAATTGAAGTGTCAGTGTAAGGGGTTAAATCATTCCATTTCAAGGACAAAATCACTCACCAACGCTGAGGTGGCATGCTTCATCATGGGGGTCTCTCTTCATGGCACTAGAGGAAGTCACAAAGCAGAGAGGAGCACTTTGCTAGATAGTATACTTAGAGATGGTCCTGTAGGATTAACAGTGTGTGTGTAGAACATGGAGTGCAGTGTGGGAAAATGAGTTACACTACTTCTTGGTGGAGCTAATCACAGAACTGTTCAAGTCTCAAAGGGATAGAGGTAAAGGCAAGAGGAGGATAATTCAACAACAATACTTGGTAAAAGGCTGATGTGTTTCTGCCTACTTAATACCTTTGAAGATGGTGATGAGGAATTCATCAGGACTAATGGTATCACTCTGCCAACAAAAAGAAAGAGAAAAAAGAAAATACAACCAGTGACGAAGAAGCTGACAAGTATTCACTGGTATTATACCTATAAAAATCTAGAGTAAACAAATACAAAAAGACCATAAGAAAACATATAATTGACATTGTATGTAGCCCAACGTATGCAAACGGATACAATGGTGACTCAAACTGTGCTGGCTTCTGGTTTGGGTGAAAAACACACTGTGTATGTGAAGATTGTGATCACTGCAAGTTTTTCATGGTAAGTGAAAGCCTGATATTGGTTGAAATATATGCTTGTCCACAAAAATGGGTCATGTGCCTAAACTTGAGACCTTCAAGTATGGGCATGCAATCATTGAGAATAAGACCATCATTTAAAACTCCATGTATAGGAAAGATATAGAAAAAGATCCATGAAACACATCAAGAAGGGACCTGTAAATGTTTACATTATGTAGGCAATAGTGATACTAGATGGCAGTGCAGCTTTATTAGACTGACTGGTGTTGGGAAAAAAGCATCTTTAAATCTTTGTGGAGCAGGGCCCCATAACAGGGGCCTCATATTGTGATACAAGTACAGAAGAGACCCATAATCCTCAGATCTAACCGTATTTTAATCAGAACCCCCTGCCATTGGTATTTACCTGCGCGGCTCACTGTCCTGGAAGAGCAGCCCCGCCAGATCGAAAAGACACTGATGCTCTGTCACATGCAGAACTTCCTCTGCTGGCTGCATGGCATCAATGACATCATACGAGCATCAACGTAGAAAAGAACCATGGGAAATGTTGTCCTGCAAGACAGGTAATATCATCTTATGATTGCTTGTGTTTTAGTCAATCCCCATTCACAATGGTTGGGAAAGGAGTTTAAAAACCATGCGAGGAATAGAACCAATAGAAAAATAGGCTAGATCTATATATGTCGCTATGATGAAATTAAGGCAATATGATAGTGTCGCTGGAAGATGCCAGTGGTCCGATAAGCAAGTTTATACAGTAACTTGTGCATATGTTCATGGGTAAATGGACTCCTAGCAAAGGGGCATTAAAAGATGATTGCATGGAAAATATAAGTGTAAAAAAACAACTAAATGTAAGCTTCTTCTACCAAGTCCATGGAAGTATGTGCAAAAGGTCTGCATAACTAAGGAGAAAGGTGGCATGGGTCAAGTCTGTGACAGTGTCACCCATGGAGTGTCATTATTGAGACCAGTTACTTGAGCCGGGTAAACCCACCACTGTCCTCTCAACGGGAGAAAGCAACTCAAATCTTGAGTGATGGAGCTAGGTCTGGGTTTATGGGTGACTGTCCACCTTATTTCACTCTCATTATGTCCTCGGTCCACAACGTGTGTGGTAAGTTCAGTAGATTGCAGGCAATTAATGTTGCTCTGGTGTTCCATGATGTGGATCTTTACATTGCATGTGGTCATGCCAATTTAGCACAAACCACATGGGCATGTGATAAGATAAATGACTACTTCGATATTGCAATTAGTGTGTTGGCATAGTTCTCAAGGGATAGTCAGTCCCAGGTCAATGTGAGTATCATGTCGGGTGAATCTACATGGGTAATGTCCAGTTACTGTGGGGGTTGCCATAGTGTTGTTTGGGCAGCATTGGATGTAGTCTTGGGTCTTGTTTGGGCAAGTTCATTTCTGAGATTACTAGAGCATTTAAAAGCGAAAAGGGGCCTCTCCATCATCAAAATGCCTATGGGTTTTTTGACTGTGTATGACATGCTGCAAAAGGTGTTTACATACAGCAGTGCATCTGAGAGACGCAGGACTCCTTCCTGCCTGCGGCTGGGTGGGGGCCCTTCGCTTTCAGGCACATCAATCAACTGTTCAAACCACCACTTGTCACAATTTTGTGCAGGAACCAATGAATCAGAAGGCAAAGGGTGCAAATAATGGTCAATAACCCCACCCAAGCAGTATACAGATGCTAGGAATTATGATACTAGAGACACGGGTGCGTGCCATTCATCAGCAGGTAAGGGCGATATAGTAACAGTAGCCTAAATTCATACCAATCGATTTGCTACCTCTCCGACTGTATATTCAGCGCTATCAACCTCAAACATAGACAAAAAGGCAGAGTCCAATCATGAACCAGGCAACCTGCCAACAATTTTTCTCAATAGCATTAATTTATAAATTGATAAAACGTTGGAGTTCACCCCAAAGCCACACAGAGTGCTTGATTTAACAAAGCATGACATTTTTAAGCCCACTCAATCTGCTGACCTGTTTCTGGCCTCTAGTAGTGCCTCCCAAGATGTGATGGCCAGAGCATTGCTATGGCAGTCATCTAAAATGGAACTCCAAATTGACTTATTACAATCATTGACCCTCCTACATTCGTTGATTGATGTGAAGGGACGATATGTGCTAATGAAGGGCAGGTTACTGGGGAAGGTAGAGACATTAGGGAGTATATACGCATCCAACAATGATAAGCTAGCATTCTTTCAGTCACTGTCGGCCCTACTAGGACAGCTGGAAGACAGAGACATGCTGACAGATGGAGACTTTAACTGTGTCACTGATGTGCTCCTTGACTGCTCTACTCCCCCTCTGCCAGGGACACCTGTACATAGGATAGCAACGGGATTCAGGGAGTGGCTACAGAACTGGGAGCTGTTGGATGTTTGGCACACACAACATGGTATAGAACAAGATTACCCTTTCTACTCCCACATATACTACATCCACACAAGATTGGACAGGTTCCTATGCTCAAGGAGATTAAGTCAATACACCACCTAAAGCGAACATCTAGGGCAAACACTCTCCAACCATAGCCCTTTACTCCTGGGGCTCCGCCCAATAGATGATAGGCTGGCAATCCCGACATGGTGCCTCCAACCGGGGGCATCGGAGGACCCCTGTTATAGTGAATCACTACAAATGGCCATCACAGAGTATTTTGACAAAAATCAGGGTACTGCCTCATCTACCCTCATAGAGTGGGAAGTCTTCAAGGTTGTTGTTTGGGGTCACTGCATGGCGCAATCCATGGGTGCCAATAAAGACCTCAATGCAGAATTACACACTCTAGATGCCACACTCCATGCATTAGACAACACCTTAGGACCCGACCCAACTAATCACTGCCTATTGTTAGACACAAAAGAGCGCTATAACAAGGATATTATACGCGTTGGCGTTGGAACCGTTGGCAGTATGGGTGAGAGGGGACCCAGTGATAGCCGGTATCTATTGGGGGACCAGTGGGAAGAGAAAATCTTGTTGTATGCCGACGATGTTCTCCTGTATGCGACAAGGCCACGTTTCACTGTGAACCGGCTCTTAAAGATTTTCAAATTATTCTGGGGCTACTCGGGGTACCAGATTAACTGGGATAAATCTCTCCTGTGCATGTTATCAAATGGACCCCCACCGGTACTAGGGGCGGAAGTCCAACTGCAGGTTAAGGACAGTTTTAAATACCTAGGCATACAGATAGCCAAAGCGGATGCCGAATTTCTTGCAGGGAACCTACAGCCACAGTTAGACAGGTTAAAGAGAGACATTGCCCACTGGAGAACCGTGCCGATTTCCTTATGGGGAGAGCGGTTCTTTTTAAAATGATGTTCTTACCCAGATTGCTATACATTCTGCAGAACACACCCTGCCCAGTTCCAGATGAATTCTTTGAAGAAGTGGAGGGCGGACTAAGGACACTGCTATGGGACGGAGGGGGTGCATTAACTAAGCTACAGAGAGGTGTATATGATGGTGGCCTGGCCATACCAGACATTCGGAAATACTACTGGGCATCACAGTTGATGGTTATTAATGACTGGGTGTTTATGGACAGGAACGATCCAGCGTATCGTGTGGACCACTGGGCGATGGGTGCAAGAGGGTACCTGAGGGCACTGTACATGCATGAGGTGAATAAACACATGCCACCACATACAAGCACCATGATAAAAGTGTGGACACAAGCCACTAGATTCCTCGCGTGGGCTAACAAGCTGACAGAACAGACCCCTCATGGTATAGAGATATGCTCAGGGAAGTCGGTCGCCTACAGAGGTTTGGCAAATGGAAATTAATAGATATTATACGCCTAGGAGATATATGGCGGGGACAGACCCTGATCCAGTTCTCTGATCTGCAAAAAGAGTTTCAACTAGCAGACTCAGAGCATTATAGATACCTACAATTGGGACATGCATTGCATGGGCATATAAAAGAGGGGGAGCATCTCCCCGAATATAGCCCACTTGAGGATAGACTACTATTGGATCTGATCCCCGAAAAGGCACTGTCTTGTACATATAAGAAAATCATTAACAATTCACCGGACCCCCTCACGAAGTTAAGAGAGGCATGGGAGACCGATGTAGGCTTGCTTGAAGATGATGACTGGATGGAAGCTGTGCAAAGCCCTAGGGAGGTAGCGATCAGGGCACGAGTCCGACTAGTCCTGGTGAGAATATTGCACAGGTCTTACTCCAATAGCACACTTATGTTCGGACTGGGTCGCACTCTCACAGAGGATTCTCAGAGGAGCTGTAAACAGAGGGGCACCTTCTTCCATATAATATGGGACTGTCTGATTATACAGCAGTTTTTGAGGTCAGTGACGCGAGTAATGTCAGAGGTCCTTGGGCTCAAGGTACCTATGGAGGCGAGGTGGCATATTCTGTGTGTGTCTGGGGAACAAACGAGGCCTAAGTATCAAAAAATCTGGTTATTAGTGGCTGCAATGGTGGCCAAGAGAAATGTTGCTGGGGCCTGGGGAGCCAGTCAACCGCCGACTGTAGCGCGTTGGAAGATGGACATGGACTGGTGTTGTGCAGCGGAGAAAACCATTTTTGAGAGTCGAGGTTGCCCAAAGAAATGGGAAAAAGTTTGGAGCCAGTGGGATGCATATAGTAATCTATAAGGGACTTTGGGATGCATAGAGGGGAGGGAGTGGGAGAATGAGATTACGTTGGGCATAATTTCCGTAGGCCCGTTATTTCAGAAAGGACAATATCTTACAAAATATAACATGTGATGATGCTTATCTAATGTCAAATGGGAATTGTGGTAAAGCTGTTTACTGACACTGATGTTTTAAAGAGCACTATGGCAACATATTAGAAGGATTAAGTTGCCATGATTACAAAACCTATATAGCGAAAGCCCATGATGAGGAAGGCAAATCAAGGAGGCTGCTGGCCTGGCTTATGCGGCCTGATTTGCAAGGTACCCCAATCACACACCTGATATTAGCCACAGATACCCATATCTATTCTCCAGGGGACATAAACAATGAGTTCCACAAATACTATGTAGCTTTATATAACGCACTATTAAAATTCCTGGACTGACTCCCCTTTCCATCTCTGATGCCAGAGGAACAAGAGAGCTTGGTTGGCCCTATGACAGCCCAGGAGATTAGACACGCCATTAAGGAAATGGCCAATAGTAAAAACCCCTGGCTCCGATGGACTCCCAGCGGAGTTCTATATGATCTTCGCATGCCTACTAACCCCACAACTGAGATACTATACGCTAGGTCTTTGAAGGCGGGCTACCCTCCAGAAACTACACGACGTGCGACTGTAATCCCCCTTCCAAAAACCAAAATTTCTGGTGCACCTGTCACCACCTTCCGCCCTTTGTCCATGCTCATCATGGACTTCAAGGTCCTGAGTAAAATTCTAGTGACCAGGATACATCCCTACATGCCAGGCCTGATCCTTTGGAGACCAGAATGGGTTCATTCTGCACTGTAGCACCTCCCTCAACCTTAGGAGACTATATCACCGCCTTTACCACCCTGAGTTCCAAAACTTACCGGAAGCAATGCTCATGTCAGTAGACCTAGAGAAGGCCTTTGACTCTGTACGGTGGGACTACTTGACGACAGTCATGCGCAAGTTGAAAATGGGGAAGGCATCGATTAATTGGGTTAACTTGCTCTACATGAGACCGACTGCATGAGTTAAGACCAGTACTACCATCTCCGCTGCTTATGACATCTCCTGAGTTACTTGACAAGGCTTCCCACTATCACCTCTGCTATTTGCTCTTGGCATTGTACCCCAGCGGAATTATTCCAAAGGGAGGGCAGAGGTAGTGGTATACTGGTAGATGGCCACAAGCATGTTATCTCTCTTTATGCAGGTGACCTCCTCCTTTACCTATCTCACGACTCTGTGGGAGCCTGGGGGCATTCAGATGGCTTGACAAATTAAGGGCCCTGGCCGGACTAAAAGTTAACCGGACCAAAATACGCCTGTTCCCCTGTAGCCAGGACACTCCCGCACCACCAGACCTTGTGGCAGGACTTGCTTGGTCACCAGTGACCTTTAAATGCCTGGGTATCCAACTATATCCCCGGCTAGACAACCTGTGCGAGGGAAACCTGGGAAGAGCGCTGTGCTCCCCTAGACCCTGTGTTACATTTTGAAGATCTTTGAGACTACCACTTATGGCTCGCATATCAATTTCCAAAATGGTGATGATCCTGGGATTATAGTACTTTTTCGCAAATCTTCCTATTAAGATCTTTGTGGCATGGTTCCAACAACTGGATGTCCCACTACGGGAGCTAATTAGGGACAAGAGTGGCCATAGGGTGTTGCTTGAGGGGCTGAAATGTCCACCTACTAAAGGTGGCCTTTGAGTCCCAGACTTCGATCTGGACTACCTCGTGGCACAACTGCAATGGGTAGCCAAGTGGTTGGATGGGACCCACAGGAATGGTTTCTACCTTCTAGGGCTGGTGCCCCACCAGGGACTCTTATTAGTCAAGCTAATTATGCTCTGATGTGATGATTCCCCAGCCGAGCACCTTGCTGCTCGACTGGGGAAACCTGCATTGCTAGCGCCTACACATGGTGAAGACACAGAGGGCACTACTGTATGCACTGGCCCTGTCGCTGGTGGGTCTGCATCATGGGACCCTGGTCAGCTGCTTCACGGCAGCTCAGCTCCAGGCAGGGGTGGAGAGGGCGGGAAACTGCTTCGTAATGGGGAGCTAAGAGAACAATATGCACTGCCCTGTGGCCAGTTCCTGGCTTATGAGGCATTGGTGTGGTCGTATGTGGACCTATGGGACAGGGGAAGAGAGGAGCCTCCACAGCTCGCTATGTGTCAGCATTTTCTCTCTCTGGGCTTGGCGCGATGTCTGGTGTCCTGGTTTTACCAATCATTGATCACTGTGGGACAGAAACCATTAGTGGCACTTAGAACCAAATGAGATTGCATTTTGAGCAGCGCTGTCTCTGACGGGGAATGGGACTAGATGCTAGCTAACTACCACAACATGAGCGTTAAATATATACAATTCAATCTCCTACGCATGACCTACCACACCCCGCACTGGCTACAGGGTATTTATGATGCAAATCCCAGGAGTGCCCAGATGCCGCTTTCTTGACGTGGATTTGAGTCACATGGTGTGGGGATGCCCAACACTTCAGACTTAGCTTACTTTCAAGCATCCAGCAGTACGAGTCTTCATTTTGTTAGTTTTCATGAGTTTTTAACCATTAGTCAGTCGCTGTGTTCTGCATGGTTCCATTTTCTGAAACAAAAGTGAACGGATGAGGTTTATATTACATAAACCTCTTACTCAGTATTTTAACTGGTTCCATGATGGTTTGCCTAAGGGGTTGGTGTTGATCAAGTAACGGCATATTCGAAGGCGAACATTCTTCCAACTTACTTTAAAGCTGTCCCGCTGTCCACATTGCTCCCACGAGTCTACACTAGCTGGATGACATATGTATTAAAAAGACAGGTTTGAGCTTGGCAAAAGGTTTGTTTTGCCAGATGGAAATGGCAGTTTAAAACTGCCCACACAGGCTGCAATGGCAGGCCTGAGGCATGTCTAAAGGGCTACTCAAGTGGGTGGCACAATGAGTGTTGCAGACCCACTGGTAGCATTTAATTTACAAGCCATGGGAACATGTAGTACCACTTCACTAGGCACTTACGAATAAATTAAATATTCCAATTGCAGAGAAACCAATGTTACCATGTTTTAAGGAGTGAGCACATGCACTTTAGCACCTGTTAGCAGTGGTAACGTGCACAGAGGCCTAAGCCAACAAAAACAAGATCAGAAAAATATGAAGGGGTAAAGCAAAATGTTTGGGGGTAGACCACCCTAAGGATGGCAGATCTAACAGTGACTTTATAGTTCCGTACAGTAAAATTATTGTGCTTTACGTAAAAAAATAGAATCCCAGAATTTCACACAAAAAAACAACGTTTAAAGTGACATTATAGTTAGGTATGGTAATAATATCTAACTTTCTGTTATAAAATCCTACATATAATTACAATACCTAACTATTACATTGTTTGAACTACGTTTTTTCATTGAAAATATGTATTACACAGGGGGCTGCCACTGTGTAGTTATACATGAATCAGAGTTTTCACAGTGTTTTTTTTTTTTGCTAATAACCATAGCGTAGTTTGACGAACCTTCACAAAACTTTCCAAAAAGCCACCTCAACTTTTTCCTGAAGTGTTTCGGGGTGATCTGTCAAGCAGACAAAACAATTTATTTCCCATGCTTTTCACATAGGAAACATTAGTCAATAACACAGCCAATACAACTGAACAGAATTACACCAAATTTGGAAGTAATGTAGATTCCTACCCAGAAAGTGTGCTTTTTACTATTTGGTGTAAATCTGTTCTGTAGTTTTGGAGAAAATATGGTTACAAATGTATAGATAAATTGACAATTGATCCCACATGTCTTCCGTGGGAGTCCTGCAGGACACAAATTAAAAAAATTAAGAAATCTGATTGGTCGAGAGTGCTTTTTTCCTCATGGGCCGTCTCGCTCCCATGGAATTCGCAGCTCCACAGGAGCAAGCAATCTGAATAGCTGTCTGCAACATGAAAGAAAAAAGAGGGATGGTGCTCTGTTGCCTCTATGGCTGAAGGACAGTATGTAAAAACAGAGGGGGAGCTGTTGTCTAGGTTCAGAGACAGAGGCTACGCCAGGAGGGTCCTGAACACAGCCAAGAGTGGAGTGTTGAGGAAGATTTGCCTAGAGCAGCCAAGTAGGTTCTTTACAGGTGAGTACCTTAGAAGAAGTAAGCACTTTCTAAACTCTCCTATGACTTTCAATTACTTACCAATTTCTATGGTATAACTGTTTGTAACTTGTGTATCCTATTTTGATTTTTAGAGTGTGACTACAAGGTTTGGCCATCTCTAATGCCCAATGGAGCACTTCAAAAATTGACCAATGAGTATGTATCAATCAAGCTTACACAATAGTATGCATGAGGATTTTGACACCAGTAGACAGTTTGACACAAATAGACAGATTGGTTGTACCACAAGGTTTTTCCATAGTCATCTGTATATTAGTAATGTGTTATGAAAACTTTTTAAACAAGCACACACTGGATAATGTGTATAGAGTGTATTCATGATGATCCTAACAGACAAAAACAAATGCTAAGTCAAAAGCCTCCACAATAGCTTTGGATATTAGTGAGACAGCCTGATAATGAAGGGAAGGAAACTGCATGTCCACTTGCGTACTTACACTAAATGACTTTACGTGCAGTGCCCACTGAGTATTGTCACTATTTGGGACACATGCTGTCACAGCCTTAACTTACAATGTTTTTTTTCTGACCTACAGATATGCAACAGAGGATAGTTCTAAGAATGGTTTGTATGTATGGCATGCTGCAATAAGTGAGAATGAGAGGAGTGAAGCAATCTTAGTATGCATCAATATAGAATATAGCAACCCAGAGTAGGGTGCTGCTAAGGGATCTTTAACTCGTAAGGTCATGACAAAAATATTTGACCAGTAAGGCAAAGTTATATGGCTAAAAAATGTAGACCGAATTGACGTTTGAGTACACTGCATACTCTATCACATCACCCTTTTTTTAACATTGCCAGAGGATCTCAGACTCAACCATAAAGACTTAAGGAAAAATATAGGCCATTTTAAATTTGGATCCTTCTATCAAAACACACAAAGGGCTCCTTTAAATATCCAGGTATAAAACTGTATCTGGGTGAGGGCTCGATGATGAAGCATGCCACTAGTTACCCCTACTTGGTAATAGTCCTCCTAAAAACAAAAGCGTCCTCCTGTTGTAGGCCGTGAGGGGCACCAATAAAGTCTATAGTGAGGTCACTCTCTTTGGATGTGGATTGATAGTTGCGAAGTGGAGTGTACCCACAGAAAAAAGTCTTACTTTCTCTCTTTGATTATATTCCAAGACTCGTGCAAAATAAAAATAGCTTGAAGGGGGGCTCTGAACCGTGGCCTTGATGACAATTGTCCGTGAGCTAAGGCAGGCTCCAGATCTTATGGCCGTAATCAAAGTAAACTGAGCAATATTGATCAGAACAATAAAAAATATTATTTAACTTAATATTTATTGACCTAAAGGACAGCGCGCCATGGTGGACAGGAAGGGGGACAAATGGCCACCTTCTGAGAGCAGTAGTGCTATTGGGGAATGGCTCAGTCTCAGCTGGTGGTTTGTTTTCTTTGCTCTTCTGACTGGTGGGGGCATGGCTCAATATGAGCTGGTGGTATGTTTGCATGCTCTTTTGATCACATAAGCATAGTGCTGTCAGAGCTGGGGGTATGTTTTCCTTGTTTTTCTGTCTGTTGGGCCATGGCTTAAGCCGAGTTGGTGGTACATTTTCCATGCTCTTCGGACCGTTGGAGCACTGCTCAGTCTAAACTGGAGGTATGTTTTCCATGCTCTTCTGACCATTTGAGCATGGTTCAGTCTGGGCTAGTGGTATGTTTTCCATTGTCTTCTGGCCACTAGGGTATGGTTCACTTTAATCTGGTGGTATGTTGTCCTTGCACTTCTTAATGTTGGTGCATGGCTCAATCTGAGATTATGGTATGTTTCCATGCTTTTCTGACCATTGGCGCACGGCTCTGAGCTGGTGATGTGTTTTCCATGCTCTTCTGCCCATTGAGCCACCATTAAGTTTGAGCTAGTGATATGCCTTCCTTGCTCTTCTGGCTCCTGGGGCATGACTCAATCAGAGTTGATGGGATGTGTCCATGCTTTTCAGACCATTGGTTCATGGCCCATCTTGTCCCTGACCTTTGGGGCACAACTCAATCTGAGCTGGTGATATGTTTTTCTTGCTCTTCTAAGGCTGTGGCACATTGCACGTCCTCTCCATCTGGTGGTGGACGCTCCAACTCGCCTTGTTGTAACATTTGCTCATCGTGCTGCGAGTTACGACCTTCTACCTCTTCGGTTGGCCCTTGTTCTTCCACTTCTTCAGGAGTCAGTTGCTCCGCCGACTCAACCGAAGAGCTTTGCTGTTGACTGCCTCTGGGCAACTGTTGCCCTTCTTCTTCTACCAGCAACAGTCCTTCTTCCTCCGCACCGCTAAGAGTCCGGCGGTGCCGCTGTAGCAAAGCTTGGCGTTGCTGATCGCGCACTGTGTCTCTGGTGCTCCGGGCGGCATCCCTCATGGCTTCGGCGTCCAGACGCCGCAGCTGGCGCTGTAAGACAAGCTGCCTCTCCTGCTGGATCTCCACCTGCCAGCGCAGCAGCTCCAAGTGCAGGTCCATAACACGCACCCGGAGCCCATCTATCCGTTCGGCGCGCGCTTGCAGTTGTTCCTCGAGGGACATCGCAGGCTCCTCCTCCTCCTCCTCGTCCTCTCGCTCCCCGGCCCCCTCCCCCTCCCCGTCCCCTTCCATGGCGGGGGCGCCTGCGGGAGCTCATACCAACGGCCAACCCGGCCCCGCGTGCCTCGTCACCGGCGTCACAATGTGGGACCAGCGGGAGGCTGAGGAGACGAGGCGTGAGAAGATGTACGCTCCCTCTCGCTTGTTGAGATACATGGAAATGTGTTGGAGCTCGAAGGGGACGTTGGAAGAGAGTGTGAGTGAGGACGCGGAGCGAAATTAGTGAGATCCGGCCTTAGTCTGAAATTCGTAAAGATAAGGTGATGATAATACCAGGACACGAAAAGCAACCGAGTTCCGTATTTTCTCTCAGAACGTTCCACTTCTTTTTTCTACCCGTTTCACAGCTCCAGTACTTTTCATAACAAACAAGCAACACCTCTTTATTTTACATTTGTATTTCTTTCACAAACCTATTAACTTACCTTTATTTGTTGAGTGTCACTGTGTTTTAGGTAACATACACCCAACCCAGGCGCGCAACACCCATTGGACTCACAGCCGCACCCGAGCACTTCACAGGTCTTTAAAAGACCATTTGCATGATAATGAGGCCATGCTGTTGTTTCACCCCTTCTAAGAGCCCCTGCAGCTCCACTCTGCCTATTGCTTAAAGATTCAGCCCCCCCCCCCCCCGGAAATCAGCTCCGCTCTGCCCCCCCCCCGAAATTTGTTCTTAGCCCCTCCCCCCCGAAATTTGGCTCTAGTTGCGCCTCTGCACCCACCTAAAAAACAACTTTCAACCAGCATCCATAGACTTCCATTAGGTCGTCACCTTCTACGAAATTGCATTATCCTTAAAACTGTTTTTTTGTCTATTTATTTTTAATGTGATCACTCTCTTCAACATATGGCCTCACTCGAGCGCCGACTGATTTACAGGAAAGTCTAATTAAAGCCAATTTGTTTCACTTTTCACACATTTTTGGGGGCATCCAAACTGTAATCAGTTTTAACAAATCACTTTTACCCTCTATCTAGCAGCCTCCCCTGTTTATCACCAGCCAATTTTCGCACTTGAAAATCCTTTTCCCTGGACCCCGAACAGCCAGTGGTTATTAAACAGTCTCAAGTCTGACCCCACGATCTTTTTGATTTCAGATACAAATATATGAACAATGTTACTGTGTGAAAAGGGCTTAATGAATTCTGAGGTTGATGTGCATTTTTTTGCTACTGCTAACCACGCAAAGTATGTTTTTTAAGTGAGCAGTGCCAGAAAGTCCAGATTTTATTACAGGAAAGGAGGTGAGTATTTTACTGTCAGTCTTGCCCAAGGTATCACAACAGCTGCGATATCGTTAGGGAAAATACTATGCACAACCAGTGAAGAGAGTGTCCAATTACAGATACAACAATACCCCAACATATAGCAATAGGCACTGCATGGACTATAGTTGCATGGAGTACAAGCAAGCCCTCTTTTCTTACTGTGAGAAGAAGTCTAAAGAGCTGAAGAAAAGTTACAACATTTAGAAGATGGGATCAATTTTAAAGAAAAAGTAACAGAGATAATAGTTGCCCCCGTGTGTTTAATACAATTTGAAGTTTCCTCCTACTATCCAGTTAGGATAACATAGATTTTTTGACAAAACCGAAACTTTTGTTTTCTGCTTTTTTAAAGCCTATCCATGACAGAAATGGAAGCGTGAGCCACCAGTTTATAATAAAAGGTGTATAAAGGAGAATCTCTGAACCAGGGCCGGACTGGCCGTAGCGGGCACCGGGCAATCCCCCGGTGCACCGCAAGGGTGGGGGCCGGTTTTGGGCCCCTGGTGGCCGCTTTTTTTACAGGGCCGTTTTTGCAGCATCGCTGCAAAATCGACCCTGTAACAAAATCGGCCATAAACCGGCCCTGGCAAAGAGCTCTGCCGCACCCCCAACGTGGGATGTGGGGCGGCCGAGCACTTTGCCAGGGCCGGTTTTGGTTCCCAGTCCGGCCCTGCTCTGAACCAATCTGGGACCCTCAAAATATTTTCTAATTTTGCATCAACGTTAGAACTTTAGATGCCACAGAGCTTCTACAGTAGTCAACTCTGAAATAGAGGTTTTAAGACCTGCTAATTTCATGACATTGAAACAGTAAGAGCTGATAAAACACAATGTGTTTTTTTTAAATAAACTAAGGGGCTGATTATAATGGAGGTGAGACTGCCACCAACAGGCTGTCGGTCTCCCCGCCATCGTAACTAACTTTACCACCCGTTATATTATGATGGTGGGCGGATGTGTGGCAGTTGTAAAGACCGACCGCCACGCATCCGACGGGCTCCTTGAGCCCAGCGGTGCGGCGGAGGGGCTCATAGTCCCTACAATGCTGGCGGCGCCTACCAGGCACCGCCATAGGGATTACGATGTCCCTTTCCGCCAGCCTTTTCATGGTGGGTTACCCGCCATGAAAAGGCTGGTGGAAAGGTACATTGGGGGACCTTAGCTGCCCCCCCCCCTTCCCCACTGGCCCTTGTTTGTGGGTGTTGGGGGGCACCTATGGTGCCTCCCTACATATCCCTGTATCACCTGCCACGTAGTGCAGGGATATGTAACATGTCCCATTTTTACATTACGGCGGGTGCTACAGTCAGCAGCACCCACCGCAATGTAAAATATAGGCATTGAAACTGCTGTGGCGTCGGTCGCATTGTAATTACCCCTGTGGGACCGCCACCTTGTAGGCGGGCGGTCCCAATCCCCAATACGATGGCGGACGGACTGAAGTCCTTCAGCCATTGTAATCAGCCCCCAAATGCCTGGAAGCTAAAGGCATTCTGATGGCTATAGTGCGTATCTTATATTACATCTACATTCTTCGTCCTGGAGCTTGATAGGTGTGACAAACCTTTTTCAAACAAAATGCTGAGGAAGATTTTAACTTTACAAAAATAAAGGAACATTTTGGAACTTTTAATCGAGCTTGTATGGATTAATTGGCTCTCTAGATATGTGCAGCGAGTGGATATAGACCAATTAAGAAGTTGGTGTTTAAATAATGCATACTTTGCGTTTTCCAATTACTTCATCCCTCACCAACACAGAAGTTTGAACTCCCTAAAAATCAGTTTACTGCAATGTGCATCAGGTAAGCACAGAGAATGGGAATGTAAGATAAAGCATAAACATTTAAAGTTATGCAGCTCCAGTGGTAAGTTAGAACAAGGAGGCAATTTTCAACAAACAGGTTAGTGAAGGAAATGGTGACGATGGTTGAGCGGAATGAGGTGTCTACCTCATTACCACAAACTCCCCTTCCAGTAAATGGGACCTTTAATTGTACCAGTTTACCAGGAGCACAGTTTTATCTGTTCTTACAACACCAGAGAATTAACCCTAAAGCACAAGCAAAGTCTGTGAGAATTTCGAGTGAAAATGTCCTTACTTGAAAAAACATAGGAATATTAACAGTGGTGGACCTTGTACCTAGTCTGGTGTCAAAGATAACATGTAATCTTAGGAAAAGTTGTGCAAAGAAAAACTGGTAAAATGGTAGAATCATACTACACCTTTGACCTACTTATAGGGAGACGTGCCCTTACAGGTTTAAACATGATTTGCCCTACTTATGAAGATGAAGATCCAGAGCTACAAAAGGAATGAGAAATGGTCTCGAATTCATCATTTCTGGCGCCAATGAAAACTTTCATCACATTTATAATTAAAGCACAAGAAAAATGTAAAGATCAAATGGAAAGTTTAAAATCTGAATTACAAGACTCTCTTATCAGTGAGGTAGAAAAAAAGTTCTTTGATAAAGTTAGGAGTTGTTTACAATCATTACAGTATGCACTTTTTCACTATTCACTATTTCCAAATGTAGATTGACATCTAAGTGTGTCCACCTCCTCGGGTAGCGAGCGGAGGTATCTAAGATTGAATTATTGAGTGTGAAGTTATTACTAGTACCTTTTCACACATAAATGGAGATCTCTGCCAGCGAGTCATGTGAACATGTAATGGAAATTAAAACATTTTATTAATTGAAAAATGTATTTTAATATAAAATATATAATATGAATGTACAACAAAAGAAAATAAGAGTTTCCACCGTAGAACTTATCAAATAAAATGTTAGAACACATTAACCCTTCACAAAAAAAGGATTATTAAATAATTACGTTAGCAAAATATTTCAAGTTATTTTATCAATATTAATTTACAAACAAAATAAAATAAGATCCCCCACATTTGCTTTTCTATTTGTAAATTATAAAAAGCAAATTTAATTTAACTTTGTGTTTAATTATTAAAACCAAACATATATGTTACTATGTAATTTAAACGTAGAAAAAATATTTTTCTTAAACATTATTTCCTATGGGATATTTTCGATTGGAGTCTGCTGCAATAACTGTGAGTGCCATGTATGGTGCTTGAGTTACTCCATTCTGGGCTGGAGTACAATTTCTTCTGCTTTGTGACTTTTAGGGTTTAAGTAACTTTGAAAGTATAGTTTATGAATAGCAATGGTCTTACTTGTATGGTTTTGTATTTGTGTTAGCGTGACTGTTGAACCTGACATCCTTGGCGCTGTTTTCCCCTAACGCTTTGCCTTCCAGGTTCCTGTTTTTACTGACTTAATTTTTGGTGGCCTTAGGACTCTGCACACTTTACCACTGCAAGCCAGTGCTAAAGTGCTCATGCTCCCTCCATTATTCATGGAAATATTGGCTTACACCCAATTGGCATATTTAATTTACTTGTAAGACCCTGGTAAAGTGGAACTACATGTATCCAGGGCCTGTAAATTAAATGTTGCTAGTGGGCATGCAGCACCCTTTGCGCCACCCACTTAAATGGCCCTATAAACATGTTTCAGACTTGCCACTGCAGCCTGTGTGTGCAGTTTTTAATTGCCATTTTTACTTGGCAAAGTAAATCTCTTGCCAGGGCCAAAATCTTATTTTTTTTTTTACATGAGTCACCCCAGGGTAGGCCCCAACAAGCCCAGAGGGCAAGGTGCAATGTATTTAATAAGTTGGGCATGTACCTTTAAGTTCTACATGTCCTGGTAGAGAAAAACTCCTAAATTTGTTTTTCACTACTGTGAGGCCTACCTCTCCCATAGGATAACATTGGGTTAACTTATTACACGTATTAAGTGATAACTTTCAATTTGGAGTAGATAAGAAGGCCATGTTTGGTTTTTGAGAATTTGTAATTAAAAATCCTCTTTAATGGTAAAGTCCGATTTTAAATTACAATTTTAAAAATGCTGCTTTTAGAAAGTTGGCATTTTCCTGCCCTATTTGGTGCACCTTTTCTTGGGTCACATGATTGGGTGTAGTTGACAGTTGGACTTTGTTTATTCCTCTCAGACATCCAAAAATCAGAGGGATTATGTGTGCATGGATGGGCCACTAACTGACAGGATAGGGAGGCGGAGATAGGTACAGCCCCACTTTCGATTGAATAGGCTATCTCCTGCCTTCACACAAAGGACTTTTCATCACTGCACTATTCATGCAGCCAGCTCGAAGCCAGGGTATGGGACACAGAAAAAGTCAAGGACTTCAAAGGCAAACCTTCAGAACCTTCTCCTACTTCAAAGTGGACAGCAGATATTAATATCAAACCCTTAGAGCCAGTTCTTCAGTACACTCTTGGACCTGTGGATGCTCAGAAGAAGGACTGCTGTGCTGGTTTTCTGCCAGAAGGATTGCCACTCTGCTGCCCTACTACACTACTGCTCTGTGACCTGCCTTCCTACTTGGTGGGAAGGAAGACTGGACCCGCACTCTCCAGGGCAGGCTGGATTGATTTCAAGGGTCAGCGAATTGACCTACTGTTTTGAGCTACAGAGACATCACGAGCTCCAGACGCTCCGCACAACTGCCCAGCTGACCTGCTGCCTAGACCAGCAACTGGGCCTGAAAATGGACCTGCCTGAGCCCTGTTGCAGTGTGTTCCTGACCCCTGAGTCGTGCCCCTCAGGTCCTAGACCCTTGGTGTGACCTCAGTTGAGCTTTCCTGACGTTTTGTGCTCTTTGCGAATGCAAACGGGCCTGTTCATGCCAAGATCTTGCCTCTTGTGCCGCCCGCCATTGCGAAGTTCCAGCAAACCGGGCTCTTCATGCCACAGACAGCCAACAATGCCCGGCTTCGCACTTCACGATCTTCACGTTACAGTATCAACAGGTCGCATTGACTGCCAATGCAAAGCTCCAGTATGACCGTCCACGATGCCCTTTAGGATCTTTATTCTACAGCGACGACCGTCCATGATGCTTGATCTTCTCTTCACGGCCCCTTCCACCGTGAACGGAAATCTTCGCGCTGGGCTTAGATGGTAATTCTTTCAGCGGAGCTAACTTGGCCCCTGCATCTGGCCCATCCCCCATCGCAGTAGGCCTGAACTTGTGACTTTTACCTGGTCTCGTACGACCAGATGACTGCAAGTGGTGCTTTGTGCTTTTAGGTGCTTCACTTACCTGACATATTTAAAATTGGATATCTCTGGTTCTACTGATTGGATTTTTGTTGTTGTGGTGTCAAATTATTTATTAGATTTATGCAATTTTTCTAAATTGGTGTGGGATTTTTCTTGTGTTGTGTTTTCACTTTATTATTAGAAGTGCTGCATAAATACTTTACACATTGCCCTTATGTTAACGCTGACTGCTTTGTACCAAGCTACCAGAGGCTTGAGCACAGAGTAACATAACTTGTGGTTACTGTTTGAGAAGGGTTTCACCCCCTCAACCAGTAACCCAAGTTCCAACAATGACCTTTCCTAAATCCCTCTTAGTATTAAGTAATTGTGGGAAGTTGGCCTGGTATATGATGTCCACTAATTAACTTGGGCACCATGCACCATTCCAAACAACCCTTATGGTGATTTAAGAGGTCAAAGATAACCTTAGAAAGCTATCCAAGTGGTAGCTGTGGAGAGCAGCCTTCATACAGGGCACGTTAATGACACTAGACACAATTAAGCTGTCTGTTAAGCTTTATTCGTGGGATCAACGAGCCACCGCACCTCTCACGATAGAAGAGAGGTCACAACTGACATTTCATGGAACATACACAGAGAATATTCCCATGACAACAAAAAAAGGAATTCTCTGTGAACAGAAACAAGCACAGCTAAGCACAACATATTACCTCTTTTTGTAAAAACAAAACAAATAAAACATAAGATAAAAACAAATAAGCAACAAAAAATAAATAACTGTACAAAGAATTTGAAATATACTAAAATACATTAACAGTACAGACTAAAGTATAATTAATGCATAAACCTGAAAAATACCAGAAAGACAATCTTAAACCCAATAAACATGAAAATGATCACAATCAGGAAGTTCAACGCAACTTCCAAGGAAGTCGCCTAACACACACAGACTTCCTAGGCACCTAATTTGTTTCATTGCTTTCACAAGCATAGTTTTGAGAGACACTGGTAGGACCGGTAGGAGAAGAAAACATTTTTGCTGACTTCGTAGGAATATTAGATGCTGACTTCGTAGGAATATTAGAATTGTCTGCATCTACATTGGACAGAACAGAAGGTATATTCCTTGCAGATTGTACTTTGACAACTTTACTCAGGTTCCACTAATGACCCCCCCTTTACCATAACAGCACCACCACAAACTTTCTCCACACAGACTGGTTCACCAAAGTTCACTCCACCTTTTCTAACATATTGCGTGTTTTTAATACGAACAACATCCCCAGGAGACAAATCCACCATTTTAGCAGACATTTTCAGATTATACCTGTCAGACATCTTCTTCTGAGCAGCTTTCACACGAGACTCTAAGGCGATATTATCTACGCTACTCGAAACCTTGTTGGCTACAGTTCTCAACAACCAAGCCGGATACAAAGTAGACGTAGGCACTCTGCCTTTTAATGAAATGAAAGGTGCAACTTTTGTAAGTGAGTGTGGTGTTGTGCGGTAGAACCACAAAATGGATCTGATTGCACCTTCCACATCAAAACTGTTGTGTTTAGCCCACTTGAAACAATCCACTACCACTCTGTTAATTCTCTCAACTAACCCATTGGTTTGAGGATGTCCAACAGAACTTCTCAAATGCTTCACCCCTGATTCATTTAAAAACTCATTCATTTCCTGATTTACAAATTGAACGCCATTGTCTGAAACTAGAGCCTCTGGAAACCCTTCCCTCATAAAAATCTCTTTTAGGAAGAGAATGGCATTGCTAGCAGTGGGTGAGGCACAGAATTTAACTTCAGGCCACTTACTATGAAAATCCATTAATACAAATGCAAAGCGTAGATTGTGGGGAAGAAAACTGAATGGCCCAACTAAATCAATACCTACCTTAAGCCAAGGTTTCGTAGGATAAGAAATCGGTTGAAGCGGAGGAGTAACAACCTTCAAACCCTTTTCTGCCCCACTACACACAACACACTGCTTAACTCTCTCTTCTATGTCTTTGTCCATAGAAGGCCACCAATAGTGTAATCTAAGACGTTTCTTAGTCATGGTTGCCCCAAGATGGCCATCATGTGCACAGTCAACTAATTTGGTACGAATCCCTGTGGGAGGCACACATCTACCATCCCTCATAATAACTCCATCCTCAATAGATAGTTCCTCAGCTATCTTCCAAAAGGGTTGAATATCAGGAGACACACACTTCTCTCGAGGCCACCCTTTCACAATGTATTCTTTTACTTTAACCAGACACAGATCTCCATTCACAGCTTCCCTCCACTCAATTTCACTGCACGCTTTGTTCTCAACTGCATCCACCACAGCAATAAAACAGTCCTCATCCAGATCTATGGGATCATCCTCACACAGAGGAAGTCTGGACAACATATCAGCCCTGACATTTTGTTTACCTGGTATATATTTTGTTACAAAGTCGTATTGTAAAAGCTTTGTGGTCAACCGTGCAATACGAGGTGTAGCGTATTTGAGACGTTCACCTCCCAGGATATAGACCAGAGGTTTGTGATCCGTTTGAATATGGAACTTCCTACCCCAAATATAGGTTCTGAATTTCTCACATGTCCAATAACATGCTAACAACTCCTTCTCAATCACAGAGTAATTGGCTTCAGGATCTCTTAGTACCCTGGAAGCATAACTGATTGTAACCTCATTATCACCAGAAAATTGAGTAAGAACTGCCCCCAGCCCATAATTGCTGGCATCAACTGTGATAGTACAAGGCATCCTCGGATCATACGCTCTAAGAATTTTTGCATTAAGCATTTCAGATTTAACCAACTCAAATGTTTCTTGACATAAGTTATCCCACTTGAAAGTGACATTCGACCTCAGCATATTGGATAGAGCTTTCATTTTGCTAGCGTAGCCAGGTATAAAACGTGAGTAAAACTCACACAATCCCAAGAAAGTGCGTAGCTCTTCCTTGTTCTTGGGACAAGGACACTCCACTACTGCTTTTACCAACCCAGGTCTAGGGCTCACACCATCACCGGAAACCAGATGTCCCAGGAATTCTATCTCCCTCTTCCAGAACTCACATTTATTCTTCACAACAATGCCTTTTTCCTCAAAAATCCTAAGGACAGATCTTAGAACCGTATCATGTTCCTCCAAGTGTTTGCTAAAGATGAGCACATCATCTTGAAAAATAACAACCCCTTTGATGTCCTGAAGCATTGGCTGCATGACCCTTTGAAATACTGACGCTGCAGAAGCTAGCCCAAAAGGCATTCTGCAGAATTGAAACGAACCAAAGGGAGAATTGAAAGCCGTGTAATGGCGCGACTCATAATCTAACACGATCTGATGGTACGCCGAAGCTAGGTCAATCTTCGAAAACCATTGAGCATCCCTAAGTTCCTCTAGTAAATCACCAATTTTAGGATGAGGATGTGAATCCACCCAAATTTCTTTATTTAGACTCCTCAAATCTATGCATAAACGGATCTCTCCGTTCCGTTTACGCGCGACAACCAATGGACTAAGCCACAAACTGGATTCCACAGGCTCTATAATCGCAGATTTCTCCAATCTGTCCAGCTCTGCCTTGAGATCTGCTCTAAGACTAAATGGTACTGACCTCACCTTGTGCTTCACTGGCACAGCAATATTTTTTACCTTAATCATGTGCCTAAAACCCTTAATTTTCCCCAGTGAGTCAGAAAATACACCTGGAAATTCACGCTCTAAGCAAATTGAATCAGGAACATCTTGCACAACCAACACTTGTTCACTCGTAGATGGTCTCAATACCATACCAAACAAACCTTGATGGTACCAACCAAGAATATTTAATCCACGAACAGCCACATAGATTTTGCCCTGAATTTTACGACCCTTTAATTCCAACACATCCTCTATGTACCCCTCCAAATCTATTTTGCGTCCCTCATATGAAACAGGGGCTCTATCTGGAGGAAAAAGTGATCTCTCACCCCAAGATTCGTTGAAAAGCTCATACGTGATCATTGTAATGCGAGCTCCAGAATCCACCAACAACTTCAAAGTAACATCACCCACCATTACATCAACATAGGGGTCAACACAATCGGCCGGGTCCCCAGAAACAATACCCTCATCGGTGACCGTGACAATCATATCTTGGAAATCTTGCACAATATCGCTCTCACATAACTGCTCATCCTTGACCACACAATTAATCTTTTCATTCTTGATAACACTGGACTGACACACTTTCGCCAAATGTCCAATCCTGCCACACTTGTGACATTTAGCATTTTTCCCTGGACAAAATCTGTGGTCCTTACCATGTGGGGGATAACCGCACCTGTAACACATATTGTTTTTTTTTAAAATCCCCTTCTCCATAGTTTTCACTTTTCGTGTTGAATTACCATTAGTATTTGCAGAAGCAACAACATTGACAGTTTCTTTTGATATAGAACTCATATTTAGCTCCTTAATGGAATTTTGCGCCAACTCAACACTTTTAGCCACTTTTATAATTTCCTCAAGACTAGGATTACCCATACTGAGTAACTTTTGCTGAATCTGTTTATCAAGACAATGTGCAATAAATTGGTCCCTAACCAGTTGGTCTCGATATTCACCAAATTCACACTCAGTACATAATTTACGTAGTGCACTATAATATGTGTCTACATTTTCACTTTGCAATTGTGCACGCTTAAAAAATTTGTGCCTTAATACTACCAAACTTGGGTGCACATCAAATTTAATCACTAACTTCTTAACAGCTTCCTGATATTCATCGATGACTTCACCTTCAGCCAACACAATATCAGGAAGGTGCTTAAAAACTTCCCTTCCTTCAAATCCAAGTGAATTTAAAAGAAGGTACTTCTTTCTTTCAGCCCTATATCGTGATGCGCCAATTGCGCCAATGTAAGTTTCGAATGCGTCAAACCATTGTCTCCACTGAATCTGCGGCGTACCTGGACTCTCCAGAAATGGAGGTGGTGGGTTTACAGATTGCATAATGTAACTAAAAATGTTACAGCTAACCTGTACCGATTCAGAATAATATTAACCACAAAGAGACAAAACAAACAATATTTTTCCAACTCAGACAGGGTGAAACAAGATCATAAATTGAATAAAATTAGAGTATTACTCCCTGAGGAGACAACATTTTTTTTACCTAGTCAAGAATAGCACCCTATGACTCATCTAAAAGAAATTTTAAGCACCCAAATGGTTTAAAAAAAAAATGATAGTCTGAATGTGATGTAATGCACACGCAAAAATAAAAGTCCAATGTGCCCTTTGGAATATTCACGTTTCATCACATTAAAGTCACCCACTTGTAATGCTGCCCAAAACGAGAAAATTGTTTTCGCCTCGCTCCCCCACCTTTAAAATGCGCTCGACGCTGAAGAAATGTAAGCTGAATAAACAGGGAAGCCTCCGCTTTGAAGGATAAATTACCGCTTTGAAACCGGAACACACACACGGTTCTGTTGGGGCTTAAGATTGATATGCAGTCACGAACATCCGTATTTCACAGCCCAGATTCCTATCGCGCTGATGTTCGCTTCACGCACGCATAAACAACGTGCTGACGATGGCCGAATTCCTGATAGGCTGATGAAGCAGGGCGATTGTCAACTCCCCCCGCAGTGCTCTAATGCGTCATCATTGCCGAGCAGAGCTTGATAGAAGAACAGCTCCTGCTGCAACGATTTATGAATTACATTGACCGCACCCGATGGGGTACAGCGAACAGACACACCGTCTAAACGCGAGTACATCAACACGCGCCTCCCTCTAACCTCCTCACCGGTGAGTCGATATTCATAAGATCATTCTGCCGCTGGAGAAGTACACAGGCTTCTCTTCAAGGATATTCAGCCGCAGGAGGAGGTAGGGCGCCTTAAGATTTCTCCGACAGATGTCTTCTTTTAAACTGCCCAAACAATTAAAGTTCCACACTTCCATATAAATCTTCCTTTTTCAAGATCAAGCTTGTAACAGCTTCTTCTTGTTGAACTTAAAACAATCCAACATTGAACGCTGCAACTGCTGCGGTAGCTCGCCCAGTCGTCGCCAAAAATTATGTTGTGTCCTACAGGGCACGTTAATGACACTAGACACAATTAAGCTGTCTGTTAAGCTTTATTCGTGGGATCAACGAGCCACCGCACCTCTCACGATAGAAGAGAGGTCCCAACTGACATTTCATGGAACATACACAGAGAATATTCCCATGACAACAAAAGGAATTCTCTGTGAACAGAAACAAGCACAGCTAAGCACAACAGAATGTTAAGCTGCTTCAATTTCAATTCAATATGTTTATTAAGAATTTGGATCTCTAATGAGGTCCACTTAAGACGTGCATAGATAGACATATTAAAAATACCAGCAATAATTTCAAAAAACACTTAATTAAAAAACATATCTACGTCACTACACCGTTTTGTACAGATTTAGATCATCAAAAGATATCAATGATTTCCAAAATCTGCTCTGGGGGATCCTTTAGGCAGCAAGAGGAGCCCTCCAGTAAAGAAATACAAATGGTGACACAATATAAATTTATAAAGCATGTGCAATTGGAAAGAATAACATAAGGAAGCAATTTCATCTAACGGCAGATTAATAACTAAAGTGCATCATATAGCAGCAACAACATAGCAGCAATCGGAAAGTTACAGTCTATACTGAAACAGACAAAGACCAAATCATGTTAAATATAAGTACAATTTAGAAAAATATCGTACCATAGCAGCACCATATATTTTATGTAAAGTGCATCATAAATTAGCAAAATCCTTTCCCTTGGAACTTATTTAAAATAGATAAAAACCCAATTATGTGCAAACAGCAATAAGATAACGGAATGGAAATGGAATGGAATGGAAACGGATTTGTTAAGCGCGGTTGCTGCCCACGGGCGTCCAAGCGCTAAGTAGAAGCAGAGATGTGACGGAACAGGGAGATTAGGATTAGAGAGATTTGGTGAACAGTAATGTTTTCAGCTTTTTCCGGAATGCGAGCAAGTCGGGGTTGGAGCGAAGAGAGAGGGGGAGAGCATTCCAGAGCTTGGCGGTGTTCAGCGAGAACAGCCTACCCCCGGTCCTGGCTCTTTTCACTCTAGGAACAACTGCCAGGAAAGCATCCGTGGATCGAAGGTTCCTATTTGGGTGGTAGGGGATGACAAGATTGTTATTTATTGCTGATCCCGTCTTCCAAAAAGCCCGATGCGCAATACACAGCGCCTTAAATGTCACTCTTAGCCTCACTGGCAACCAGTGCAGGCTTTTCAGTCCAGGTCTAGCTGACTGGGTTCGCGGAATCTGGAGTAGGGTACGTGCGGCGCAGTTTTGTACCACTTGCAGCTTCCTAAGGGTCATCTCAGGGGCCCCTACGTATAGAGCATTGTTTGAGTCCAGGCGGGACTGGATGAGGCCTTGTACTGCCACCTTTTTGGCCTCTAGAGGCAGAAGTGGAAGGACCTTCCTCAGGACTCTAAGTAGGCCAAAACAGGTGGCGGACAGCTTGGTGGCCTGGGTGGAGAAGGAGAGCCTTTTGTCCAACCATACTCCCAGGCTCTTGACACTTTCCTTGGGGGTGGGGGGAGCACCCAGACCGCAGGGCCACAAGGAGGTGAAAGGTACTGGCGATGCTGGGCCTAGGAGCATGAGCTCTGTTTTTTCTCCGTTCAACTTGAGGGAGGAGTTGGTCATCCACTCCTTCACGTCCTCTAAACATTTCAACAGACCTACCGGGGATTGCCTGCTGCTCTCTTGCGCCAATGAAACCACTAGCTGAGTGTCGTCGGCGTACGACACGATTTTAATGCCGTACGGTTCGACTACCCCAGCCAGTGGTTTCATGTATACATTAAATAGCACAGGGCTCAGTGAAGAGCCCTGCGGTACTCCGCAGCTGAGAGGCTTACTGGGTGACATTGTATCGCCGTCGAAGATCTGAAAAGATCTGTCAGACAGGAAAGAATCGAACCACCTTAGTGCATCACCCGAGACTCCGATGTTATAGAGACGGTTCAGCAAGGTGGCATAGCTGACCGTATCGAAGGCGGCACTTAGATCAAGGAGGATCACTGCCACTGATCCTCCCTGATCCAGTATCCTTCGAGATTCTTCAGTGACTGCTAATAAGGCGGTTTCAGTCCCATGCTTTGGTCTGAAACCTGTCTGGGACGTATGTAATAGGGAGTGGTTCTCTAGAAACTGGACCAACTGGGCATTTATATATTTCTCCAACACCTTGCTAGCCCAAGGGAGGAGTGAGATGGGGCGGTAGCTGGAGTGATCATCAGGGTCCAGGTTAGGTTTTTTCAACAGCGCCCGCACCATTGCTTGCTTCCAGGCTGTGGGAACTGAGCATGCGGATATGGATGAGTTTAGCAGTTCCAGGATCACAGGCAAGGTGGCTTCACCTGCCTGCATCAGGACTTCTGGGGGCGCTGGGTCACGTGGAGAGCCCGACTTAACTTGGCGTGCCACTTTATCTAGGGTGTCAAGGTCCAGAAGGGGAAAATGATCAAGAACAGGCTGGTCTGGGGGGAGGGGGGTTCTCGGGAGGAGTAGGTCAATCACATCCGAAGTCGAGGCTATTGTTGGGAAGGTGGAGTAGATTTTCAACACCTTGTTATGGAAAAATTCCGCCAACTCATTGCATTGATCTTGAGTCTTGATCGGATGGGGGGCAGTGGTAACGCTGGTGCATTGTTTTATTATGTGGAAGATTTCCTTGGGCTTTGATTTAGCTTCCAGGATTTTGTCAGAATAATAAGTAGCCTGGGCCGTCCTGACCCCTTCTCGGTAGGCTTTGATCGCCTCTTTGTAGGATGCCTTTTTTTCGGGAGAAAGTCTAATCGCCAGGCTCTCTCTCGTTGCCTACAGAGGCGTTTTTGCTCTCTTAGCGAATCAGAGAACCAAGGGGCTGATTTCTGCGTTCTTTTTGAGGACGATCTGCGAAGAGGGAGGATCATATCTAATGAGTTCATAATCCAACCTACATAGTTTCCGTTAGCCACGTTGGAGTCTGGGCAGGGTGGCGGACGGGTGGAGTCCAGATCATGCATCCAGGATTCCACGGGGAGTTTTGACCAGTTTCTCCTAGTTGTGGATTGAGGGGGTAATTGGGGGGCTTTATGGGTGACCCAGGTAAACGGGACCAAGAAGTGGTCCGACCATGGGAGGGGAATGGGTTGGTCAACAGTTAAGTCAATGCAGTTACTGAAAATAGGGTCTAGTAGATTGCCCTTTTCGTGGGTCGGGGCTGTGACCAGTTGGGCCAGTTGAAGAGCTCCAAGGTCATCTATTAGCTCCTTAGCAGTGTGGTCTGAAGGGGAGTTAAAATGGAGATTAAGGTCCCCTAAAACCGTATGATTGGCAGAGGATAAAATTCTTTTCGCTATAATCTCTGGGAGAGATGTATGGAATAATTTTGCAGGCTCGGGGGGCGATAGATCAAAGTGCCAGAGAATGAACTATTATTTTAAATAAATTTGACCTTCGAACTTATCCAAGAAACTCCATTCTCTTACTGGAATGTATTTAATAGCTTATAACAGGGTGGGAGGAATTTTAGCTTTAAAAACTAAAAGCAGATGTGAAAAATGTCTTTGACCCATAGCGTTATAAAATATGCATAGGCCGTTTGCATGCGATGTCACTTTCCAAGAGCTATGTTCGGTATGGGGAGTAATCCTTGTACTACTTGAAATAACTTCCCCCAAATAGAGGTAGGAATCTACAATCTCAAGTTTTTCGGAACCAATTCTCCAATTAAAATTACAGACTTTTCTATTTTTACCTCGTTTCATAATGAGAACCTTACTTTTAGAAACATTAATCTTCAGAAATTGTGCAGTCGTATAATTCTGCAGTTGTGACAGTTTTTTGTTCAAACCAATAGGGGTCAGGTCCATAATTATGATGTCATCTGCATACATAAGGCAGGGAAATGAGTGGCCATCTATCTTTGGAGCGTCTCCCCCCATTAAGGAAAAACAATCTGGTAAATCCCTTACATATAAAGAGAACAATAAAGGTGCTAATAGGCAACCTTGCTTCAAGCCATTTTCTGTAGAAATTACTGAAGATTGGCCCTGAGTTCCCCCCATTAGTACCTGACACCATGTTTGCGAGTGTAAGGCAATAACTAAAGATAACAGAGTTGAAGGCACCCCCATTTTACGTAACTTTTTCCGAAGAAGTGGCCGGTCTACCTTATCAAAAGCAGTAGAAAAGTCTATAAATGCCACATAGACGGTTGTCCTGCGAAAAACCATATATTTCTCTTCTATTAGTTTCAACAAACTGATGTTGTTTAGGGTCGAATGGTTTTTCCTGAACCCTGCTTGCTCAGTGGGGAGAATTTTCTCGTCTACAACCCAATCAATAAGATTGTCAAGAATACTGCAAGCAAAATTCCCCCCCACAGCATCTAATAAGGCTATTTGCCGGTAGTTACCTGGAGATATCTTTGGCCCTTTTTGTTTAGCGGGATTAGGATGCTACCGAACCATGACGAGGGGGTCCGCCCATACAGATAGCAATATTCAAACAAAGGGGTAAGATATGTAGCCCATAGTGTCGGCTCTTTTTTAATGATTGACATAGGGATTTCATCTGGGCCCATTGCCCCTGAGGCTCTCATTTTTGTAATCAGTCCAAAGACTTCTTTCTTAGAAGAAGCATCATTATAAGTGGAACTTTTTGGGGAATTCAATAAAAAGAGGGCAAACCAAAAGGAATTAGGATTCGTGGAGTAAAGTTCTAATAGGTGAGTTTTCCATTCTTCTTCATTAATTGGGATGGGAAGAGATTTAATTCTAGTACCACAACTTTCCACAATTATTTCCCAGTATCATTTTGAATTATTTTTAGAAGCAGCTTCATTTAATTGAACCCATTCATAATCTTCCTTTTTTTGTTTTAAGGAGCGTTTTTTCCGATGTCGATTCCTCTTTAATAAACCTATTATTCTATTTCGTTCAGGGGAATAATTCAAGAACTGAGCCCTCACTAATTTGTTTAAATCCTTATTTATTTGAAATAATGGATTAAAACCTGGTCTCTGTTTAATTATTGGGTGACTGGATTTACAGGACATGACCATACTGTTTATACTATGGCTATAAGATTCCAGCAAATTAGTTTGAGGGTGGTCTATATTTTCTGATACTCTGAGCTGCTGATCACCTATTAAAATGGTTAAAGACTCTTTACGTTTTGAGCCGGCCAGAGAATTCCAGTAAATTCTGCCATTTGCTTAATTGAAAGCTACCACTTTATCCTTAAAATTCCAAGAGCTACCCCCAACACAGGACATCTCTATTTTTAAACTAATCACCATGTGGTCCCTGAATTGATTTTCTAAATTTCCATATTGGATAACCTATTAAAAAAATCTGCTGAGGTAATTACATAATCAGTGATGGAGCCACCACTCGGTCCCTTATGTGTATTTTTAGCTGGGATATCTTTTTCTAGTCTCCCGTTGACTATCAATACATCCAAATTTCTTAAGCCTTCAAGTAAAATTGTTCCTCTTTTATCGGTTCGGCTATGATTAGGAATTGAGCAGGCAGGATATTTAGTGCTTCATCCTTATTGGAATTAGCAAAAAGCCCAATACTATGTGTGGAAAACTTAGCATTAAGGTCTCCAACCAACATTAGGTTCTTACATTCAGAATTTTCCAGGATAGACAAGACAAAGGCAAGCAGATCTTTTAATAAATATGTATTAGATAAACCCGGTGGAATGTATGCATTTACAATTAGAAGGGACTCAGAGTTAACAGAATCTTCCTTGGTCTCTAGCTCAATCGCCTGAAATAGATTAGAGGCATATGGGATTGTTTTATATATCCATTTGAGGCTTTGATCTAAGCAGGATGGCGATGCCTCCTTTCACATGTCCCCTGCTTACCGGAAGCGCAGGGCGGCTCAGCACATAATAATCTTCCATGGACCAATTTGTTATACTCCAGGACTCTTGAATACATATTATGTCGGCATTCTGTTCTTTTAAGAATAGCCATTTGTTTTTATTTGTGCTTAAGCCGGCTGCGTTCCAGGAGATCAATTTAAGGCCCTTGCTGGGAATCCCAAACCTCAGGCCAACTGAGCTATTTGCATTGAGAGCCCCTGCCACCCAACTCCATTTCTTGTTTTCATCGTCTACGGTTAAGACTCTCCTTCCATCCTTGCTGAAAGAGACCTGTAGTACCCTTTCTCTCTCCGAATGGTGAGCATCAAAAGACGATAGATCTTGTATGGTAGAAAGCTGCCTATTAATGAGCTCTTTTTCAGGAGATTTATCCTCATTGGAGACCATAGCATCGATATCACAGCACCGTAGTTTATCTGAATTTGTGAAAATTAAACGGGAAGTCACCTTAGAACCAAACGTCACTCTGGCACCCCCAAGATTGCCATATTTTAAAACTTCAACCAAAGCCAGATCACTACTCTGGATCATTTGTAGATCGTATATTTCAGCGAAACAACTCAATAGATAAGACCTATTCATATATAGCTAATAATCAAAGATAAAGACAAAATCCAACGAAAGAGGTACTGATGGCTGAAGGCTAACATGAGAGTCTCTCATAGACAAATTTCTAGAGTTATATATCACATCCCTGCCAATAGCGGATGAAAATAGTACAGCGTTAGGATTCAGACTAAATTTTGGCCCTGCTGTAGTACTTAAATCTATAATAGTAGCTTCTTCTGACACCGGGATTGCAGTACTAGAGTTCAACTGATATGTGGTAAAGTTCGTTGGA
The DNA here is from genome assembly GCF_964204655.1 of Triturus cristatus. Taxonomy (NCBI): domain Eukaryota; kingdom Metazoa; phylum Chordata; class Amphibia; order Caudata; family Salamandridae; genus Triturus; species Triturus cristatus. Next base: position 1,073,934,635 of record NC_140591.1, on the reverse strand, counting down.
GAGACTTCCACTTGAACTTCTACCCTCTTCTGATCATTTAGAGCAGGGATCGGAGGCAAAGGTAGATTTATATTGGCTCAAAACAAATTTGTTTTGCCCTTTTATTCTTAATCCTCCAGATTTTTCCCCTTTTTGTTTTCTCCTTTCTGATAACGGATTTTCTTTCATTTTTTTAGGCCTTTTCTTCTGGTGAAATATGGTCAGATTTTGGTTTCTTCGTAGTAGGATGAACAATTTTATTAATCCCTGTTTAAAAAAGAAAAAAATTGGAAAAACGTTACGTTCTAAATAAATTTTGTCCTTTTCTGTGATCAGAAGGGGCGAAATAGCAGGCAGCGACATAGAGGCCTCAGGATCAAAGAATTGCTCTAGCGAAAGAAGCTGAGATTCATCAAATAAGTCCACAATTTATTTATCCTTATATTTTGAAGAACCAAGGGGCAAGCCCACCTGAATACCAAAGTCGCGATAGTTCGGGTAAAAAACAGAGCTCATTTGGGTAGATATCATTAAGTTCAAATTAGCTGCCTGAGGAGGGGTCTCTAAACAAGATTTAGGCTTATAAGAGAGAGGAAGGGAAACCTTACTGTTAGGCTGTATATGATCCGAAATTATTAATTGAGACAATGACAAAAGTGAATCCAAAATATAATTTGAATTGTTTACGGATCTTTCCATAAGAGCTAAAATAGAAGATAAAACTCTTTCCAAGCAAAACAAGGATTCAGACATCCAGATTCTATCATCAGACTCCTTATTTGGAGGGTGAAAACCCAGAGGCAGATCAGGAGTGATAGATGCTCTTGAGATTATTGAGTCTGCTCCACTAGGCATACTACTGAAGAGTTGGATTTTAATAGAGGGACCGTGAAGATGGTCTTGAGAGTTTGAAAGATATGAGATATTAAATGTACGAGGCTTAGGTGATTGTGGAACCCTCGAGGAGTGATTTAAATTAATGTTTATGTCAGGAAGTGTAAAATCCTCCAATACAAGGCCATCCACACTAGACTCAGAACATAAATCATTAATGGTCTGAGACACGCTATTTTCAATAGAATGAATAGTATACATTTCACGTGGAATGCCTTCCACTCTGATTTCAAGACTTACTGCATCTCTTGCCCCAGCCATTCTAATTCCAGGAGAAGGAACGGTAGCCAGAGGTATACTTTCCACTGTTCCTTCTACCTTTTGGTATAGTGTTTTAGTCTTGGGCTTCGTATTTGCCTCCTTATTTTGACATCTCTTTTTGGAGAAAAAGGTGGAAATAGCATTAAATCCTTTCAAAGTATTTATCTGTACTGACTTATTTCTCAGAGGAATTTGGTTTTTTTACATGCTCTTGTGAACACCAATTTTCCTGAACGTAGTATTTTTGCGGTCATGACTCCAAATGAAGCTCAAATTGAATCTTGGTAAAGGGTTAGGGCCTTGAAAATCTTCAGATTCGGTTGTCCAAGTTCCACTGGATGCTACCGTGCCAAACTGCTAGGCCTCTCCGGGGCAATCCTATATCCCATATGCTTCCTTGAGGAGACCTTCTGTTTTAGTCAGCTATAGCCACTATCACCAGTAGTCTCACAACAATGGCGGGCAAGACTGAAGGCCCCACACTCCAGGTATCTACTAGAGAGAGAAGGCTTGGAGGGTCCAAATTTCGACTCAGGGCGTGGGCGCGGCTTCTACCTCTCGCGACCCCAACCTCACCGGTGGAACGCGGAGTACAAGGCTCAATGCAGGTTCTGGGCAGACGCCCACCGCCAGAGGAAAAAAAAGAAGAGCAGAAAGCTGCGAGGTGGAAAAGGGCTGGCAGACGTGAACTAGGCGGTAGCGCCGGTTGGCAAGCCACACCGGCCTGACGCCGGCCGCCTCCGCGAGAACAGGCTATACCACAGCACCGGCCTCCAACATTGCAAATGGTGCAGGTGCTGGTGCTGGAGCTGTTAATATTCACACATACCACGCCTTGAAGATTCTCTGGTTTAAAACTAGGCGGAAAAACAGAGTAACAGAACCCACACTCCTGCAGCTGTACAAAGAAAGGGGGTGCAGGCCTCGGTTTCCAAACAAGTTTACTCCTTAAGTTGCGTCCTCGGTCCGGTCCTGGACCACCGCCACACACACTGCTCACTTCCCAAAGGTAGTTCTGGGACTTGTCGGCTGTGACAGCCAGAATGCGCGTGTGCCTTGACGCATGAGGAAGTTCAGAGGGAGCCTCAAGCGACATAAGTTCATCACTCACCTCCCTCTGATTCTGTCTTCAGGGCCTCCGGACCGCAGCACTCACCACACGCTGTGTGTAACTCTCTGCCATTCACTGCTAACAAACCACCGCTGAGCGCAGGCAGGGGGTCAGCAGGGAGAGTCACAGCCACCCGCGGTGGGGCCACTGCCACTGCCACCCGCGACCTCGGAGCATAAAGACGTCAAGCGCCTGTGTCGGGCCGGGACCTCCGAGGATCGGGGAGTTAGAATATCAGGAGCTCCGAGCTGCTCCGCCGCTGCTTGTAGTGCAGCCCCACCCCTTGCATCTGGCATCAAACGTCTAGCGTCAAACGTTACTCTCGTCACTCGCACAGGTCAGAAATCTATGTCAAAGGACTTGCCTTAAGCTGCTTGTTTTACCAGAATGCATCCCTATTGTATTGGTTAAATGAAAGGAGAACCACACAGTAGTTATAAGAATATATATTTGCGCTCTGATACCCGGTACCTTTGGGTCAAGTTCGCGCTATATAAAACTCGGTAAAAAAAAAATATATATATATATATATTTATTATTATAACACCTTAAATACCTAACAGTATCTGCTACACACAGATAAACACAAAGCCCACAATACTGTAGCATAGAAACAATCGTAAGTAGCACTAATACGCAGTGGGCTCCCGGGGGAGACAAAACCATTTACTAAAATAGAAGTATAAGAACCACGAGACAGTGTCTAGAGAGTTTAGAATCGCTGGAACCCCAAGGAACCACCCAAGTTGAGTAAGTAGGGACCCCACGGAGGATGGGTGCAGTGTGAGAACACGACCGCGTGCTACGTGCAATTCAATGGTAGAGTTGCGGTTGCAGTTTTAGAGTTTAAGGACCCTTCCCAGTGGATTACGAGGAAACCCTTTGGAACATAGAAGGTTGGAGAGCCACCCCACCCACGGATACCGAAGTACCACAGTTACCTATCCCAGGGAAGCCGGGTGCATAAGGCTGAAGTGGCGACGGAAACTGCCATCGTTCTCAATGGGAGTCTTCAAAGAAATGCCACTGGTGGAAAGAAGAAAAGTGTCCGGTGGAAACCACAGATGGATTCTTGATGAAAAGGACCTGAAAGCAGAGGGGACAGAGTCTGGGTCACTCGGGAGTTACCAGGGGCTCGGTAGACGAATGCCCACCAATGTCGGGTACTTCAGGTGTGAAGCAGGATACCTTGACTCTACAGCTGTAGGGACCAGGAGAATAGAGGACAACCAGGAGCAGGATACGAGCTGTCCCACGAAGGATGTCGAGTGCTGAGGGATCGGTGTCTGGCGGGAGCACCAACAAGCCTTGGCAGCGGCAACTCACAAAGAAGGTTACGGTATGGCCCAGCAAGGACCAGAGGACTCACAACAGCAAGGAGAGTCAGGGCAGGCATGGAGCAACCAGGGGAGCCCAAGAAAAGCAGTGTTGTCCCTCAAATGGACCCACAGGCCAAAGGCACAGGAGTCGCGAGGGGAGCTCTAGCAGTTTCAGAAAGTAACAGCTTGCAGGGCACAGTGTGTGAGGAGGCCAAAGTCCTTTGTACAAAATGTGCACAGAGATTGGGGCTATCGACAGCCCAATGCACAAAGTTGGGGAACACCAACAAGCATATGCACTTGCAAACGTACGCAGTGCACAGGGGTTTAAGTTATGCAGTCCCCACAAGTAATACTGGACTAAAACTTAGTGAGAGGGCAGCTCGACCTCAATGAACATAGGAACCCACCTCCTGTGTTGCTGGAGCCTTCGTAGTCTGTAGGAGCTCAGGATCAGTAGACCAGTCAGTGCGTTACGGTGCCTGCAAACGCATGGCAGTGACTCCTTCACCCTAAGGGAGATACTTCAGTTGTCCTTGATGCTCCACAGGTCCTGCACAGAGCCTGTATGGTGCACGGGCACAGACGATGCTTTGGGCGGAGAGGGAGATGAAGTCTGGCCCAGTCGAAGTCCAGCGAAGTCAAGAGTGTCCAGACGGTCGAAGGTCAGTGGTTTCTTGTTCAGAATCTTGTCCACGTTGAATCTAGGGTCCTACAGCCAGGTAAGGTCTTTCGTACCCACGGGAGAGGGTTGGACAGATTCAGGGGACCCTCGCAGGGGAAGGTCAGGACAGGGGGAGGTTACTCCCATGTCCTTTATCCCGTTTCACAAAGAGCAGGAGCCAACGGCTCGCCGGACTGGTTTGAACTGTACTATGCACATCAACACCAAATGGGTCCCTCATGCAGAATTTCAGACACTTTGGAAGTAAACCCACCCAGCTCCAGTATACTAAATCCTGTCTGGGAAGTGGTCACACCTCCCTGTGACAGGATGCCTATTGTGCTGCCTTACTCTGCTCGAGCTTGGCTCAGCAGCAGGAGTGCAGAAATGTGTCTCTGGTCAGCAGCAACCATTTTGTGCTGTCCGGGTTGAGAAATCTGGTACCGGGAAGACCAGGGACGCACGAAGCTTGCTTCAGAAGGGTGGAATTATACCTCCCACAGGTATGATTCCAGGGTGTTTGATACCAAACACCACATGGTTTGTTGCAGCCGTTTTTGAGATAGCATTTTACACAAGCATATAATGCACCTCTACCTATATGTCTGGCTGCGTCACAGACAGCCCGGGAGAATGGTCTCCGAAGGCTGCAGGGGTGCTCTGCTCATGCAGGGGCACTCTCTCACATAAAACCCAGCACCCTGCCTTCAGGATTGTCAAGGCCTGCTATAGGGGTGACATAGGTTTCAAGTGTAGTGACCCTTAGATATAGTAAGCCTATGTCTAAAGTAAGTGGTGCATGCACCATCTTACACAGGCTGCAACAGCAGGCCTGTAGTTCCTTCTTTCATGGACTCTCATGGGTGGCATAACACATGATTCAGCCCATGGGAGGCCACGGGTACCTATGCCCTGGGTACATGTGTACCATATACTAGGGACTGACAAGGGTACCCCAGTATCCAATCTGGAGTGTACCTAAGTACATGGCATAACATTTTAGGGAGAAAGCAGATAGACCGGGGTCCTGATTAGCAGGATCCCAGTCAGACTAGTCAAAAACAGTGTAAATTCAAGCAAAAAGTGGGGGTAACCATAAGAAGCAGATCCTACTTTCCCACAGTGATATCATGTTTTTTTAGCCACTCCCTTTGTTCTTCCCACATGTACTACTAAAATGAATACCTACATGTGCAAAGATCTCCACCAGCATGGCAGTGATCTCCATACAGATGGAAAGGAGAGGTGAAGGCAGAGGTATCTAGGGATAGGTTTGTAAATTGCATTTTGTGGTACATGAGTAGTACTACTGTACTACCACTTTACATAATACAAAATAACGTTTCTGGATAGGACCCCAATATGTTTACATTTGCACTATGTTCTGCAACTCTAGAAATGAAAAATACAGTTATAGGAGAGTTTTGGTCGGACTCCAATAGAAATCACTCAGATATTTTGGACAGTTTTGGTAATAGCTCTGAAAGAGGCCAATATACAATTTTTCTTTTATGGGGACAAAAAACCTGCAGAGGAAAACAATGGGGGTAAATGGGATTTCATTAAAATCTAAAAGTGAAGTCCAACGAGGCGGAAACAGGAAAAAGGTTACAGTAACAAGATGCAAACTCATTCAAGTCATTGTGGCTAAAGAGAGACTTCATAGATAATTGTTTACTAGTCAATCTTTCAGATCCAGAATCCTCAAGGGCAAAACTGTTAGGCAGTCAGCAGCATTTTAAAGTGCCTGTAATTTAATTAAATGTCTATTTTGGATGCCTGAATAAAGGGCATTACAGTAATCAATCTTAGACAGCACTACTAAGGATGTGATAACTGTTATTTATAGGTCAATGGGAACGAACTGCAATATATGTTTAATGTTCTTCGAAGGAAGAAACATACAGAAGCAGTTTGATTTATTTGCTCTGAGAGAATTAACTTACTGTAAAAAATAATCCCTAGATATCTAACCTTAGAGGCGTGAGAAGGTAGGGGACCTTTTTCCTGAGACCACCAGGTGGAATGCCAGAAAGTAGTGTCTTTTCCACACAATAGGACCTCTGTTTTTTTCCGAATTTAATTTCAGACAGTTGTTGCCCATCCAGCTCACAACTTCCAGCATACAAGATCTAAAGCGATTTGCAACCTCTGAGTGATCTCCTGAGATTGAAACTACAATCTGTGTATCGTCTGAAGATGATACAGTGGAGAAACCAAATGATCTGATCAGTTTGGCCAGAGGCGCCCAAATGTATTAAAGAGGGTCAAACTCCAAGGGCCTGGATCTTACCTTGGAAGAAATTAGCTAACTTATTACACATCAGCTGATCCGATACAACAGTTTTTGAGTACCCAATCTAACCAATTTTTTAACTGTATTAAATAACTCCTTCACCGAGTTTTTAGTAAAATTAATTTTATCCGTGGAAATTCAGATTTTTGTTTTCAACAATCAGACACTTGTGTTCCGATAGGAGTTGTTTACATGTATATTTTTCTGTTTCACAATCTTTGTCCCTCCAATTTCTTTCTTGGCGTCTACACTTTTGCTTAAAAAGTCTAAATTTTGTTGAAAACCAGGGTGCAGTGGGGTTACTTCTTTCCTTTTTTATGTTTTTTGGGTGGAACAGTTAAGGCAACTGCAGCAACAATTCAATCCTTATAATTCACAACTTCTGTATTCAGGTCTGGATGTACCACAGGCTGAGTGTTCTCCAGGGTCTCAAGAAAATTAGTTGAGCCCATCTTTTTCCAGGTTTTGATTTTGAGACACTGCTGTAAACTCCTACCTGGATTAACTTTCTTAGTGTTTTTAGAGTAAACAATATATCTTTGTGATGTGACCACATCAATGGTAAAAGAGATTTAATCTATCTTCAACCCAATATAGTTAGAGAAAATGCAATCTAGAGGATGGCCATCCATGTGTGTATGTTGATCAAACAATTGCACGAAATCAAAGGAGTTTAGATTATCTATCAATTGCTCTGTATCAGTATTCTTACGATCTTCAAGAGGAAAAATACATTCCCTTAAGATTGTGAAATTGGGATACTGCATACAGGACTCAATATATTAGTTTAATGTAGCTTGAAACATAGTTTTTGGGCCTCGTGGTCGGTAAATAAGAAAGGCCATTAAAAACTTCCCTATTGTTAATTTTGCAATTAAACATAAATGCCTCACAGTCAACTTGGGAGACTTCTTCCCCCATCATTTTTAGGTGGTCTTGATAAATAATCACAATCCCACCTCCTCGTTTGTCCTTGAGGTCTACCCTAAAAAAGCTATACACTTTGGGTACTGCAACCACTAATTCTGGGATGCAGGTCTGGTCTAACCAAGTTCAATTAAGATTGCTCTGTCAGATGAGTAGTTCTCCACTAAGTCAGTAAACTCACAACAGTGCCTAACCAGGGAACAAGCAATTAAAAATGTGACAGATGCAATTTTAAGCAATGTATTTTATGAGAGGAAATTTTAGGTATCGCAGTAGAGAGTGTTAAATCTATTCTACATGCAAATGAACAGTGCTTATATTCTACAAGATGACTATTTTATGAAAATCCGAAATATTACAATGAGCGCTCTTACCCTCATCTTTAAACTTCATAAGATGCTCCCTTGTGTACGATTTTGAAGGGGAAAGTATTTTATTCATGTTCCTAAAGGATGGATGGAAACCTTAGAGCAGGATAATTCAACCCAATAGTTAGAAGAAGGTAGACATGTTTTTGCCCATCATATACCCTTAAACAAGGTGACAGGGCATTCATCGTGACAAATTGTGTCACTCTGCCAGCAAAAACAAATAGAAAAAACAAATTACAACTAGTGGTGAAGAGGCGGACAAGTAACCACTGATATTGAACCTGTAGCTATCCAGAGTAAACATATGCAAAAGGACCATGATAAAACCTATAATCGTCATATATATATATATACATACAAGCCAGCGTGCCTAAATGGATAAAATAGTGGCTCAATCTGTGCTGTGTCATGTGTAGGTGAAAAACACACACCGTGTAGGTGAAGATTGTGAAACAATTGTGGTAAATGAAAGTCAGATACAGGCTGAAACATATGCTTACCCACAAAGTATGGGTCATGTGCCTCACCTCGAGACCTTCAAGTTAGGGCGTGAGACAGGGCTGTAGCTATGGTTAATGGGGTGCAGTAAAGCACAAAAATAAATCATGATTGAGGCTAAGAACATCAGGGGCATGGCTAGCCAGTCAAGATGGCAGACATGTAATCACATCACATTGCCTTGTCTGTGGTCGCGCTTGGCTGGGCTGCCTGTCCGAATGTTTGTGATGGCCAAGGAACGAGGGGATAGCAGCGGTGGCAGTGGCCCTGGCCAGCCTACACAGCAGAAGATAGTGAGTTTGTCTTGCAGGGTGAGCGGACGCTCAAACGGCCAGCGGCAGTACCGGTGCAGCTCCACTACTTGCGTACACCACTGCTTGCAGGATGGCTGAGATGACCTCAGTGGGCCCCGGCGAGCAGCACCTGCAATGACTGATGCAAGGTGGTTCGGCGGCGGGCGACTGGTAAAGCACCTGCGGTCACTCTCGTGTTCGGTGTACAGTGTGGTCTGTGTGGGCCTGCCTTCTTGACGTGACTGCCAGATGCTCACTGCCCCCACACCCCGGCATGCAGAGAATAAAAGATGACCACACCAGACGGGGCCCTCGACCCTGGTTGGGCGGGTGGAAAGGCAGGACATTTTGTTAGATGCGGAGGAGGGTGCCCCTACAGCCTGTACGACCCTTAGGGCGGAGCAGGCGAGGTGAACACCTCTTCTGAAGTTCCACCATCTTGAGATGGTGAGAAAGTCTCTAATTAGGGCTAGGGTAGTGCCTCTTCCCACAGGAAGTAGTCACTAGAGGGTGTGGACACCCTAAATGTAAGTAGCCTGTTAGAACTGGGGGGTCTCTAGTTGGCAGAGGTAGGTACCGTTGACCAAATAGGGGCCCTTGCTTCTAGTCAGGGTAAGGGGGTACACTTCTAAAATAACCCCTGCTCACCCCCTTGGTAGCTTGGCACGAGCAGGCAGGCTTATCTCAGAGGCAGTGTGTTAAGCATTTGTGAACACATACAGTAACACAGTGAAAACACTACAAATGGTTACTACACCGGTCGTATAAAAGTAGGTATTCTTTATATAGACTTAAAACAAGACCACAAATGACAAAAATTCACAATACTGTACTCAAAATAGACTTAAAAATGGTAGAAGTAACTTAGTTCAAGTTGATGATAAATGTGACACATTTCTCACAAAAGTACCTGGATGCGTAACGCAAAACAAACAAAAGGTTCGCAGGGAGGGTGATGCATCGGATCCTTGTTTCGGGGGAGGGGATGCGTCACTCCTCAATGCCTGCGCAGAGTAGGGGATGCGTCTTGTTCCTTACCGGAGAGGAGGTGATGATTTGATTCTCGTACTGCGTTCCGGTTAAGATGTGGCAGGATGGCGCCTCAAGGCGATGTGACAATCGGGTGCGATGCGATAAGATGGCGCCCTTGATGCGATGCGACGACGTGAAGACTATGCGTTCACTCCTGCAGCAACTCAACAACTTCTGAGCCGCGACAGGCCCTGCGACACGCTTCTCCGGTGATGCGACGGCAAGCAACTGCGGTGAAGACACGCTTCTCTGGTGATGCGGCGGTGGCCCTTGCAGTGGCGACACACTTCTCCATTGATGCGACGGCAAGCAACTGCGGCGAAGACACACTCCTCTGGTGATGCGGCGGCAGCCTCTGCGGCAGCGACATGCTTCTCCGGCGATGCGATGGCACAGCTGCGACATCAACACACTTCTTCTCGTTGAGTCACGTTTCCAGCTCCCAGTGACATGCAGGTTTCTGTAGAAGGATTTCCCATCAAGGAAATTCAGAGGGGAGCTGGTGGTAAAGTCTTTTAGCCCTGAGACTTCAGCGGGAGGCAAGCACAAGTTCAAGCCCTTGAAGAAATATTCTGCAAGATGATGAAAGTTCCTTAAAAGTTCCTTCTCCTTTCCTTGGCAATGAAGAAACCACTGCAGGCCAACCCAGCAAACAGCACACTGGCAGAGGGGCAGTCCAAACTCCTGCAGCTCCCTTGGTTCTTCTCCTTGGCAAACGTTTGTCTTGTTTTCCCAGAAGTGATCTAAACATTTGTGGTCTGGGCCCCCATATTTATACCACTAAATCCTTTGTACTCTGGAGGCAGAGGGTCCTGTACCTAGTTCAAACCAGTTCTGGGTGCATTCTGGTAGTGTACACCTTCTTCCTTTGTCAGTGTGGGCCAGGGTCCTCAGACACACCACAGGAGGTGGAGCCAGCATTGTGGAAGGCAGGCACAGCCCTATTCAGGCCCAGCTGCTACTCCTCCCACCACTCTACATGCAGGTAGGTCTATTCAGCCCTGTGCTGACTCACCCTGTCTCCTGGAGCCCCCCAGGCCCTGTCACTCACAAAACCAGACATACAATACACAAGCTAGCAGAGGCAGGCTAGATGGCTAGGCAAGAAAATACCTACTTTCTAAAAGTGGTATTTTCAAACACAGAATGTTAAAACCAACTTCACTACAAGATGTAAGTTATCATTCTGAGTTCAGGCATACTAAACACGAATTTCTACCATGTTCCCGGGGTCAGTTAGGATTATAAGAAGTTATAATCAAACTGCCCATTCTGGCCTATGGGGACAGGTAGCATTGCAATAATGAAAAACGAAATAGGCTGTAATTCACTATCAAGTCATGCCACACACATCAGGACATGACCTACATTTTACATTCAATGCACCCTGCCCTAGGGCCTACCTTAGGGGTGACTTATATGTAGAAAAGGGAAGGTTTAGGGACTGGAAAGTGGGTGTACTTGTCGACATGGCAGTTACAGACTGCACACAGACTCTGCAATGGCACGCCTGAGACACACTTTACAAGCTGCATCTGTGGGTGGTACAACCAGTGCTGCAAGCCCACTAGCAGCATTTGATTTACAGGCCCTGGGCACACATGGTGCACTATACTAAGGTCTGACAGGTAAATCAAATAATCCAATCATGGAGTCACTAATCAATACATGAATTTACAATAGGGAGCACTTGCACTGTGGCACTGAATAGCAGTGGCATAGTGCCCAAAGCATGTAAACCAGCAAAATATATAAAAAACAGAGGAGGCAAACTGAAAAATGGAAGGGAGACTCACGCCAATGGTACCAGGTCTAACACATGTCCCCTTCAGCTGAAATGTGGGGAGAACTACACTTCCCCTTGGGAGTTCTCTTCACTAAGGCGGAAAAATCTGGACAGACCATCAGCATTGGCGTGTTCTGTACCAGGGTGGTGTTCCACTGTGAAGTCCATCCCCTGTAGGAAAATGGACCACATCAACAACTTTGAGTTCTCACCCCTCATATGCATCAACCATCTGAGGGGCCTGTGGTCTGTCTGAACCCGGAAGTGAGTCCCAAACAGGTATGGTCTCAACTTCCTCAGTGCCCAGAACACAGCAAATGCCTCACACTCAATTGCACTCCACCTCTGTTCCCTTGGAAGTAACCTTCTACTGATGAAGGCTACAGGTTGGTCTAGGCCCTCCTCAGTAATCTGTGATAGAACAGCCCCCACACCATGCTCTGAAGCGTCTGTTTGGACAATTAATTTCTTTGACAAGTTGAGCGTCTGAAGCACGGGTGCTGTGCGCATGGCAGTCTTCAGGGCGTCAAAAGCCTTCTGACAAGTGTCAGTCCAGTTCACTTTCTTGGGCTGCTTCCTGGAAGTCAGCTCATTCAAGGGTGCAACAATGTTGCCATACCCCTTGACAAACCTCCTGTAGTACCCTGTGAGTCCTAAAAAGACTCTCACCTGTGTCTGGGTCTTGGGGGGTTCCCATGCTAGGATGGTATCAATCTTTGGTTGTAGGGGCGCCACCTGACCGCTCCCCACCTAGTGCCCCAAGTACACCACGGAACCCTGCCCGATCTGGCACTTACTCTCCTTGATCGTGAGGCCTGCCTTTCACAGTGCCATCAACAGTTCCCAGAGGTGGCGCAGATGTTCTTCCCAACTGGCGCTGAACACCACAATGTCATCCAGGTAGTCGGCACTGAAATCTTCCAGTCCAGCCAACACCTGGTTGACCAACCTCTCAAAGGTGGCAGGAGCATTCTTCATCCCAAACGGCATAACCCGGAATTGGTAGTGCCCATCTCGTGTGGAGAATGCTGACCTCTCCTTGGACCCATCAGTTAAGGCGATCTGCCAGTACCTAGACGTTAAATCAAACATGCTAAGGTACCGGGCAGACCCCAACCGATCAATGAGCTCATCAGCTCTGGGGATGAGGTGCGCGTCAGTCTTGGTGACTGAATTAAGTCCTCGGTAGTCCACACAGAACCGGAGTTTGGGTGTGCCACCAGGCGTGGCAGCCTTTGGGACCAAGACCACTGGGCTGGCCCAAGGGCTATTAGAGGACTCAATCACCCCTAAGGCAAACATCTTGGAGACCTCCTCCTTGATGTGACCTCTGACCCTGTCAGTCACTCTGTAAGCCTTGTGCTTCACAGGAGGACTGCCCCTAGTGTCCACATCATGGATGCACCACTCAGTGACACCAGGAACCAGGGAGAACAAATCAGAGAATTGTCCCAACAGTTGGCGACAATCTTGCTGCTGTTCAGGGGTCAGTGTGGCGGAGAGGCTGACACCCTCCACTGACCCATCTTGCTCTGTTACAGACAGGAGGTCAGGAAGAGGCTCATTCTCCTCCTCCATTTCATCATCTGTCGCAAGGAGCATGCCCACTTCGGACCTTTCTAAGTGGGGCTTCAGGCGGTTAACATGCAGGACCCGCAAAGGGTTCCTAGGAGACCGCAAGTTCACCAGGTAGGTGACATCACTCTTGCGCTCCACCACCTCAAATGGTCCAGTCCACCTGTCCTGGAGTGCACAGGGCTCTACAGGGGCCATGACCCAAACTTTCTGACCAGGTTGAAGCTCAATCAGAGTGGCATTCTGATCATACCACCGCTTCATTTCTTCCTGGCTGGCTTCCAGATTCGCTTGAGCGAGCTGTCTGAATCGCCGAGTCTGGTTCCTGAAGGCCAACATGTAACTTTATACATCCTGGGGAGGTTTCCTGGGAGATTGCTCCCAGCCTTCCTTGACCAGACTCAAAGGTCCGCTTACCGGGTGACCATACAGCAGTTCAAAGGGGCTGAACCCTAAGGACTTCTGTGGCACCTCACGGTAAGCAAAAAGAAGGCATGGCAAAAGGATGTCCTACTTATGCCTCATAGGTTCCTCAAGACCCATTATCATGCCTTTGAGGGTCCGGTTGAATCTTTCAACCAGCCCATTACCTTGGGGGTGGTAAGGAGTGGTGAACTTGTATGTAAAACCGCACTCCTGCCACAGGGACTTCATATAATTAGAAATGAAGTTTGTACCATAGTCTGACACCACCTCTCTGGGGAACCCCACACGGGACAAAATCCTCACCAGTGCACGTCCCACCACGGGGGCCGTCACTGTCCTGAGAGGGATGGCTTCCGGTGTACTGGGTAGCATGGTCCACCAAGACCAGGATAAACCTGTTGCCCATGGCTGTCTTGGGGTCCAGTGGCCCCACAATGTCAATGCCCACCTGTTCGAAGGGGGTACTGACTACAGGGAAAGGTTGGAGAGGAGCCTTGTGCTTCCTTCCACTTTTCCCACTTGCCTGGCAAGTTTGACAAGTCCTACAATGAGTGTCTGAAATCTTCCACATCTAGGGCCAACAAAAGTGGGTGACAAGCCTCTCAAAGGTCTTGTCCTGCCCCAGATGTCGAGCTAAAGGTACATCATGAGCCAAACCCAGTAGGAAGGTTCTGAAGTGCTGGGGTACCACCAGCACACGGGCTGACCCAGGCTCAGCAACCTTAGGCTCGCTATACAGGAGGTTGTTCTCCCAGTAGATCCAATGTGATCCAGGCTGATCACCTGCTGCCTGGTTTGTGGCCTGTTGCCGCAAACCCTCAAGAGAAGGGCACTTCTTCTGCTCCTCACAAAATTCCTCCCTGGAGGGGCCTCCTTCCTGCTGTCAATGGGTCAGCTCAGGCAGGTCCCCAAATTCAGCCACTTGTTCCCCTGTAGGTTCCAGGGCATCCCCCTCAAGGTCTGCCTCCACCTGGACCGTTGAAACTTTGGGGGCCGGATTCCCACACCCCCTACCTCTTCTCTTTAAGGCAGGGGTCTGGGACATTTTTTCAGGCTCCAGAACCTCTTGAGCACCCCTACTGGCTGCCACAGACTGGGTGGTCACACACGCCCACTCAGGCAGACCCAACTGTCAGGATCTAGTCGAGGCGCCTGCCTGGACTACAACCCCCAAGCTTCCGTGGGTTTTTAACTACAAATCCCAGAAGCCCCGGTCGCCGGAAGGATATAGCGGGGCGAGACCGGTAGGGAAATTGTTCGTGATTCAAGTGGACTTGGCGGGAGACGGAGACGCGGAGTTCAGTTCATACGTATCCGGAGGCTGCACGAGACGCGGCACCAGCGGGAGAGCGGATCCAGACTCCTGAGTGAGGGAGAGAGGATTCGTTTGCTTTTGGAGAGCCCCAGGTCGGGGTTTTTTGTGAGCGAGACGCTCGGGCAGGTACCAGGGAGCAGGCTGGGGTGCCGGGGAGCGAAGTCCGGGACAGGGTCCTTTGTTCTCTCTGAGAGAAGGGGAACAGGTTGACGCCCGCATAACTCTACGACACCTGCAAGGGGCGGAGTGCGAGGGAGGGAATTCCTCCTCATTGCCGTCACGAAGGTATCGGAGACCGTTGGGGCAGAATAAGGAATACAGCGCGGATGGCAGTAGTTCGCTCCTACGCCCTCCCGTGTTGATAGACTTGGATGGACAAATATGAATGTGGATAAACGTGGGTGTATATGGAGTAATATATACCTCACATAGCTAGACGTTATTGATCCCTATTTTTCAGAAGAGCTTCTAGTGTGGCGTAGTAACAGGAACTTACTTGGAGAGAACCCCGCTGGAGATGTTTAATGTTGGGGCATTTCACTTAATGAGGAGGGGGAGGAAGGTGCCAGGAAGGAACGCTGCGGTATAGCCGCTCTAAAGGTACTGGCTCAGGTGAAGCTCTGGTCTTTAGTGAGATATATTGAGAATAGAAAGTATTGTATTCACTAAACTGTGTGCTTTGTTTTTCAGCTTCCCTTCCCTGCTGCCCCTTCCTTTCCCTCCCTGGGTTTTTCCCCTTGTTAGGGGTTTTTTCCCTCGCCGTATCCACCAAACACCCTTTACGTATTTGACCACCAGGGTGTTTGGCAGGTCCGGAGGTGGAGCTTATTACTGCGTATGGATCCTGCGGAGTGACCCCGTGACAGAATCACGAACCCACGAATTACATTCTGCCCGGTTCATTTCGCAGTGATAATGGCATCCATGGAAGAGGTGTTAGGTGCTTTAGTCTCAGTTCAGCAGGAGCTGGCGGCGGCCAGAGCCGAAACCAGTGCCCTAAAAGACAAAGTAGAACAGTTAACTAGAAACCCTTTTAGTGCCTCTACTCATGCTTCCTCCATACAGGTAACGGTGCCCCCGCCCATTCCTTTGGCTACCCCAGAGAGGTTCTCTGGGGACCCTCGAAAAACGCAGGCTTTTCTAACTCAGATACTGTTACATTTTTCTTGTAAACCTGCTTCTTTCCCCACCAATCATTCCAGGGTGGCGTTCACCATCTCCTATTTGGCGGGGGACGCGGCCAATTGGGCTGTGCCGCTTGTGCGGAATAACGACTATATCTTGTCAGACTGGGCTGCGTTTAGAACAGAGTTCGAGAAGGTCTTCGATAGAAGGGCCAACACTTTTTGTGTAGACAGAGAACTCATGGAATTGAGGCAGGGGAAAGGCGAGCTGATTACTTATTTGACCTCTTTTAATAGACTGGTGGCTGAGGCCGAGTGGCCGGAGGAAAAACGAATGTCCCTTTTTTATCAGGGGTTAAAAGAGGATCTGAAGGACGTGGTGGCGCAAGTAGATCCACAGCCACAAACATGCGTGGACATGATCAATCTGGCGTTACGACTAGATAGTCGCATGACGGAGAGAGGAAGCGGCAGGAGAAAATGGGAGAAAGGGACAGTTGGTTATGACAGGCCCCCAAGGAAGACCGTGGGAGGGTCAGAAAGCAGTCCAGAACCCATGGAGATAGGTGCCCTTCGTGCTCCGATAACGAAAGAAGAGAGGGAAGTCAGGCGGACTCAGGGCCTTTGTATGTACTGTGGAAAAAGGGGGCATTACGTTCGGGAATGCCCCTCCAAACCCAGGAGTACGGGGGTCAATAGGTTCAAGAGAGTAGCGGTATCTTCCTTAGCCCCGGACATGGGACTGTCTGAGGACCAAAAACCTGGGGTTGAGAGAGGACCCGAGTGGAAACTCACATCGCTTTCCACGAGAGACATAGGGGAAACCGAGGCACATCTAGTCATAAGTATGACGCTCGAATGTGAGAGCAAGTTCCATAAAGTATGGGTGATGCTAGACTCCGGAGCGACAGGCAATTTCATCGACGAAGGCCTAGTGTCCCGACTAGCGTTACCCCGGGTTCCGAGAGAGAACCCTGAAGAGGTGTTAGCGGTAGACGGACAGCCATTGAAGTCAGGCCAGATAACGGAAAGAACAGCAGAGGTGGGTCTATCGGTGCTGTTGCAGGGAAACATCCATGCGGAGAGGTTGTCGCTAAACATCATAGCGGCCCCACAGTATGAGGTTATCCTGGGCATGCCATGGCTATGCCTACATAACCCTAAGGTTGACTGGAGAAACAAGACACTCCTGTTTTCATCCGAGTTTTGTCAGGAGCATCTTTCGCCTAGTTCTTCAATACATATCGCAGCCCTGGCCACCCCTTACTTGGCGGCTACGGCAGCAGAAACCAATGTACAACTCCCTAGGGAATATAGCGGATTTGGAGACGTGTTTAGCGAAATCAAAGCGGACACTCTGCCCCCACATAGGGAATATGACTGCCGCATTGATTTGGTAGAAGGGGCTACTATCCCCTCCTGTAGAGTGTATGCCTTGTCTGTTCCCGAAACAAACCATCTAAAAGAATACATAGACCATTACCTCAAATTGGGCTTTATTAGACCGTCCCGCTCCCCGGCAGCCTCCCCCATCTTCTTTATAGCAAAGGCCAATGGATATCTGAGGGCATGTGTGGATTACCGCGTTTTGAACAAAAACACCGTACGTAACCGTTACCCTCTACCGCTCATCTCAGTGTTGCTCGACCAGGTGAGGGAGGCCAAGATCTATACCCGGTTGGATTTACGGGGGGCCTATCACCTGGTCAGGGTACGGGAGGGGGATGAGTGGAAGATGGCGTTCAAGACGCGGTACGGTTTATACGAGTATTTGGTCATGCCCTTTGGGCTTTGTAATGCCCCGGCGGTTTTCCAATATTTCATAAACGACGTGTTAAAAGATTATGTGGACCGTTTTGTAGTTATGTATATCGATGATATACTGATATACTCACGGGATGAAGCTAGTCATACCAAACACGTAATGAGGGTATTGGAGAGGCTGCGAGAACATCAATTGTATGTAAAGTTGAGTAAGTGCGAGTTTGGGGTATCGGAGGTGGAGTTCCTAGGGGTGAATCTCAATGCCAAGGGATTGCAGATGTCAGATCGGAAGGTCAGGGCGGTGCAGGAATGGCCAGCCCCAAAGAACGTGCGAGAAGTGCAAAGTTTTTTGGGGTTCGCCAATTACTACCGCCGTTTCATCGCACAGTTCTCGCAGACCGCCGTCCCAATAACCCGACTGTTGAAAAAGGGGGTACACTTTGTCTGGACTACAGAGGCAGAAGAGGCATTTAAGACCCTAAAAAGAGCGTTCACCACGGCCCTGGTGCTAATCCATCCGGTGCTGGAACAACCCTTTGTAGTGGAAGCCGATGCTTCGGAAGAAGCGATAGGGGCTGTATTATCCCAGAGAGATACATTCACCGGTCGCCTCCATCCGGTGGCTTACCTGTCTAGCAAGTTGAGCCCTGCAGAGCTCAACTACACCGTAGCTGAAAAAGAGCTATTAGCAATCAAACGAGCATTCCAGGAGTGGAGGCACTACCTGTGGGGGGCCCGCCATGCGGTGACGGTGTACACCGACCACCGCAATCTTCAGTATATGTCCTCGGCGAGGCATCTGACGCAACGACAAATGCGCTGGATGCTTTTTTTTGCCGAGTTTAATTTCGTGGTGACATATAGACCAGGAGTAGATAACCGTAAAGCAGACGCCTTGTCCAGGCAAGGGATGCCAGGAGAACAAACAGAGGGGATCCCGCAAGCCATTATACCAGCAACCAAGGTGTTATGTGTGGTTAGGGCCGAGAGGTTCCTGGAGATGGTAAAGAATGCCAAGTCAGTGGGGGCCTGGGAACAATGGGCTGCCAGTAAAGCGGGACGGAAGGTGAGACAAGGGTTGCCTTTTCAGGGAGAAAGTTTGTATCTGCCCACCAAGGAACTTCGAAAAAAGGCATTTGTATGGTGTCACGTAATGCCCTTGGCGGGACATCCAGGGATTACAAAGACAGAACGTCTGCTACACAAGTACTTTTGGTGGGAAACCTTGGGTGAGGATGCAAGGCGATGGGTGACGGAATGCGAGGAATGTGCCAGAGCCAAGGGGGAGAACGTTAAGAGGAAGGGCCTACTAAGACCCATGCCCACACCTGATCGCCCATGGCAGAACATCAGTCTGGACTACATAACAGGATTGCCCCTGGATCAGGGGTGTACAGCTATCCTGGTGGTGGTTGATAATCTAACCAAGATGGGTCATTTTCTCCCGTGTACCACTCTACCCACAGCCAGCCAAACGGCCCAGCTGGTGGCGTCTCAGGTCATACGCTTACACGGAGTCCCGCAGGTAATCGTGTCCGACAGGGGCCCACAGTTCATTGCCCGTTTTTGGAGGACTTGGTGTCAGGCCCTGGGGGTTGAAGCAGCTCTGTCCACCAGCTTTCACCCGCAGACGGATGGTCAGACGGAAAGGCTGAACCAGACCTTGAAAAAATACTTGCGGTGTTATGCACAGAAAGCGCAGGACTCGTGGGTGGATCTACTATGGATGGCCGAGTTGGCTTATAACAATGCCTGACATAGCTCAACGGGAATGTCCCCTTTTAGAGCCACTTACGGTTACAACGCCCGCTTCTTGCCCATTGACATCCCCCCAGAAGGGGACAACCAACCCAACTTGAGGGAACGCTTGCGTGCCTTGAGAAAGATGCATAGGGACGTGCACACACACTTGGAAAAAGCAAAAGAGACATACAAGCGTTGGGAGGACAAACACAGAACTCCAGGTCCTCAGTTTCAGGTAGGAGAGAAGGTGTGGCTGTCCACCAGAAACCTTCGGTTCAAGATGAGAAGCATCTTTCATCCAAGATTTATTGGCCCCTATCCAATAGTGCGACAGGTCAATCCCGTGGCTTACAAACTAAAGTTACCAAACACTCTACGGATCCATCCGGTGTTCCACGTTCAGTTATTGAAGAAAGCTCTAACATCCCAAAGGAGAACACCACCGCCAGTGAAAGGCGAAGAAGGGCTGGAATACGAAGTGAGGTCCATCAGGGACTCCAAGATGCGCAGAGGAGTGCTATGGTACTTAGTGGCATGGAAGGGCTATTCGGAGGAGGAGGACTCTTGGGAACCGTGGTACAACGTGCACGCACCAAGGACAGTAGCTTCCTTTCATCGGAAATTCCCTTCCAAACCTGGGCCTAGAAGGCGCAGGGGAGGAGGACGTACTGTCAGGATCTAGTCGAGGCGCCTGCCTGGACTACAACCCCCATGCTTCCGTGGGTTTTAACTACAAATCCCAGAAGCCCCGGTCGCCGGAAGGATATAGCGGGGCGAGACCGGTAGGGAAATTGTTCGTGATTCAAGTGGACTTGGCGGGAGACGGAGACGCGGAGTTCAGTTCATACGTATCCGGAGGCTGCACGAGACGCGGCACCAGCAGGAGAGCGGATCCAGACTCCTGAGTGAGGGAGAGAGGATTCGTTTGCTTTTGGAGAGCCCCAGGTCGGGGTTTTTTGCGAGCGAGACGCTCGGGCAGGTACCAGGGAGCAGGCTGGGGTGCCGGGGAGCGAAGTCCGGGACAGGGTCCTTTGTTCTCTCTGAGAGAAGGGGAACAGGTTGACGCCCGCATAACTCTACGACACCTGCAAGGGGCGGAGTGTGAGGGAGGGAATTCCTCCTCATTGCCGTCACGAAGGTATCGGAGACCGTTGGGGCCGAATAAGGAATACAGCGCGGATGGCAGTAGTTCGCTCCTACGCCCTCCCGTGTTGATAGACTTGGATGGACAAATATGAATGTGGATAAACGTGGGTGTATATGGAGTAATATATACCTCACATAGCTAGACGTTATTGATCCCTATTTTTCAGAAGAGCTTCTAGTGTGGCGTAGTAACAGGAACTTACCTGGAGAGAACCCCGCTGGAGATGATTAATGTTGGGGCATTTCACTTAATGAGGAGGGGGAGGAAGGTGCCAGGAAGGAACGCTGCGGTATAGCCGCTCTAAAGGTACTGGCTCAGGTGAAGCTCTGGTCTTTAGTGAGATATATTGAGAGTAGAAAGTATTGTATTCACTAAACTGTGTGCTTTGTTTTTCAGCTTCCCTTCCCTGCTGCCCCTTCCTTTCCCTCCCTGGGTTTTTCCCCTTGTTAGGGGTTTTTTCCCTCGCCGTATCCACCAAACACCCTGTACGTATTTGACCACCAGGGTGTTTGGCAGGTCCGGAGGTGGAGCTTATCACTGCGTATGGATCCTGCGGAGTGACCCCGTGACACCAACATCTCCAAATGAGACCTTCTCTCCACCTTAGCCCAAGGAGAGCTCTCTAAATCATTGCCCAACAGACAATCAACAGGCATGGCTAGCCTCACAGTTACTTGAAGAGTACCTGAGACCCTCCCCGCTCAAAGGGAACCTGAGCTACCTCACACAGGCTGAGTTGTGCGTGGCAACTACAGGGAAGAATGCATGGGGGATAACCTGCTCTTTGGACACCAGCCGGCAACTGACAGCTGTCACACTAGCCCCGGTGTCTCTAAGAGCTTCCACCCTATGGCCATTGATGGTCACCCACTGCCTGTACTTCTTAGTGTTATCAGGCAGCTGGGTCTTAGGGACCATCTCAAAGTCTCCTAAAGAGACAAGGGACATCCCTGCAGGACCCCACCCAATGTGGACACCCGTCTCCTCCCCCCCCACAGCTACACTCGCCATGTGACGGGGTGGTGCACGAGGTGGTGCTTTGGAACCCCTCATGGGACAATGTGCATCATACCAACGGTGGCCCACTTGATCATACGTAAAGCACTTAGAGGGGACCCTGTGAATAGGTTTACCTGTCGGGGCCTCTTGCTTTTTCTCAGGGGGAGGCTGTGAACCCTTCCCTTGGTTCTCTTGGGAATTACTTTGGGGCCCTTTCTGGAACCTCCTATGTTTACCCTTGTCCCCCCATTCCTCTGCTGGGGACCCTGCCCACAATTGGCAAAGTCTCCCACGTGACCCTTGTGGACCTAGGTGCTGACCCAGAGGTCCGCCTCCTCAGCAAACTTCCTAGGGTTAGTTAACTTGCTATCAATAAGGTGCTGGCATAGCTCTGGAAAACAATTAGCAGACAAGTTCTCCCATGCAAACAAATCATAGAGCGCTTCAAAAGTATCCACTTTGCTACCCTTCATCCAACCATCCATAGCTCTGCAAAAGAAAGACACATACTCCACCCAGGTAGTTGCCTCCAGTGTCTTACAATTCCTAAACCTCTGTCTATACAGTTCTGGGGTTATACCATACCTTGTGATTAGGGCTTCCTTCATGTGGGCATAAGACATCCTATTCTTACTGGGTAGGTCTAACAAGTAGACCTCCCATCACTCACAAAGCGGCCCCACAACCCCGCTACACAACCCTTCTCAGGGACCTGGTGGGCCAACATTGCTATCTCATAGGCTGCAAACCACTGCCCAATATCTTCCTGTCTATGGAGTTCTTTGATGACATCCTTGGGGATATGGTCTCTGTCTTCTGCAGGCACAGGTGGTGCGCTGCCACCAGAGAGATTGATTTCTAGGCTTTTTGCTTTGAGCTCTATCTCCCTCAACATTCTGTTATGTTCCAATCTCATTCTCTCTCTCTCCAAGGACAACCTGCTATTCTCTAGGTCCCTTTGACCCTACATCTTGAGCCTGGCCATCTCCAGCTTGTGCAACCTATTTCTCTCCCTGTCTTCGAGCTCTCTTGGGGACAGGTCCTTGGAAGAGACGCTACTGCCAGGCGGGGACTGTACCCCTTCCCTGGCTGGAACCAATGGCCTATCCAGCTGCCCATCTGCATCCCCAACTGGCTCCACCACCAGTTCAGGGGTATTTCTTGCTTCCACCCAGGCCCTCAGTGCCTTTTTATTATTCATACTTTTTGGCAACGCCTGGAGTAGCAACTTTAAATTCTCTGCAGAAGTGCTTTCGCTGTTTCACATAGTAGGTTTCCAACCTCTCTTCCTCAAAATCTAGATCCATAAATGCAACAGATGCTGGTCTGCTCATGGCAATAAGAATTGGCAGTTCTCAGAAAAAACAACAGTCCAAGGAAAAAGAATCCTACCAAAAAAGTATGTGGTTGCATTTGGTCTGCACTCACTAGTAGTGTACACCAATTACTGTATATGAATCACAAATGCAAGTCCAGAATCCTCACCGCTGACCACCAATGTTAGAACTGGGGGTCTCTAGCTGGCAGAGGTAGGTACCTTTGACCAAATAGGGACCCTTGCTTCCAGTCAGGGTAAGGGGGTACACTTCTAAAATAACCCCTGCTCACCCCCTTGGTAGCTTGGCACAAGCAGGCAGGCTTATCTCAGAGGCAGTGTGTTAAGCATTTGCGAACACATACAGTAACACAGTGAAAACACTACAAATGGACACTAAACCGGTTGTATAAAAATATTTATTCTTTATATTGACTTAACACAAGACCACAACTGACAAAAGTCCACAATACTGTACTCAAAATAGACTTAAAGATGGTAGAAGTAACTTAGTTCAGGTTGATGATAAATGCGACACGTTTCTCACAAAATTACCTAGATGCGTAACGCAAAACAAACAAAAGGTTTGCAGGGAGGGTGATGTGTCGGTTCCTTGCTTCAGGGGAGGCGATGCGTCGCTCCTCAATGCTTGCGCAGAGTAGGGGATGCGTCTTGTTCCTTACCGGCGAGGAGGTGATACGTTGATTCTCGTACTGCGTTCCGGTTACGATGCTGCAAGATGGCGCCACAATGCGACAATCCGGTGCGATGCGATAAGATGGTGCCATTGATGCGATGCGATGACGTGAAGACCAACGGCCGTGCGGCAACTCGACAACTTCTGAGCCGCAACAGGCCCTGCGACACGCTGGCGATGGGATGGCAAGCAACTGCAACGAAGACACGCTTCTCTGATGATGCGGCGGCGGCCCTTGCGGTGGTGATACGCTTCTCCAGTGATGCGACGGCAAGCAACTGCGGCAAAAACACGCTTCTCTGGTGATGGGGTGGCGGCCTCTGCGACGACGACATGCTTCTCCGGCGATGCGACGGCAAAGCTGCAACGGCAACACGCTTCTTCTCGCTGAGTTGCGCTTCCAGCTCCCAGCGACACGCAGACTTCTGCAGACAGAATTCCCAGCAAGGAAATTCAGGGGGGAGCTGGTGGTGAAGTCTTGTAGCCCTCAGACTTCAGCAGGAGGCAAGCACAAGTACAAGCCCTTGGAGATATATTCTGCAAGATTATGAAAGTTCCTTAAAAGTTCCTTCTCCTTTCCTTGGCAATGAAGAAACCACTACAGCCCAACCCAGCAAACAGCACACTGGCAGAGGGGCAGTCCAAACTCTTGCAGCTTCCTTGGTTCTTCTCCTTGGCAAAGGTTTGTCTTGTTTTCCCAGAAGTGATCTAAAAATTTGTGGTCTGGGCCCCCATATTTATACCACTAAATCCTTTGTACTCTGGAGGCAGAGGGTCCTGTACCTAGTTCAAACCAGTTCTGGATGCATTCTGGCAGTGTACACCTTCTTCCTTTGTCAGTGTGGGCCAGGGTCCTCAGACACACCACAGGAGGTGGAGCCAGCATTGTGGAAGGCAGGCACAGCCCTATTCAGGCCCAGGTGCTACTCTTCCCACCACTCTACATGCAGATAGGTCTATTCAGCCCTGTGCTGACTCACCCTGTCTCCTGGAGCCCCCCAGCCTCTGTCACTCACAAAACCAGACATACAGTACACAATCTAGCAGAGGCAGGCTGTATGGTTAGGCAATAAAATACCTACTTTCTAAAACTGGTATTTTCAAACACAGAATGTTAAAACCAACTTCACTACAAGATGTATTTTATCACTCTGAGTTCAGGCATACTAAACTCGAATTTCTACCAAGTTCCCTGGGTCAGTTCGGATTATAAGATGTTATAATCAAACTGCCCATTCTTGCCTATGGGGACAGGTAGCCTTGCAATAGTGAAAAATTAAATGGGCTGTAATTCACTATCAGGTCATGTCACACACATCAGGGCATGACCTACCTTTTACATACAATGCACCCTGCCCTAGGGCCTACCTTAGGGGTGTCTGATATGTAGAAAAGTGAAGCTTTAGGGACTGGCAAGTGGGTGCACTTGCCAAGTTGACATGGCAGTTACAGACTGCACACAAGCTCTGCAATTGCAGGTCTGAGACACATTTTACAAGCTGCTTCTGTGGGTGGCACAACCAGCGCTGCAAGCCCACCAGCAGCATTTGATTTACAGGCCCTGGGCACGAATATGTGTCCTTACTTAGCATACCATTACTTCGCATCCATTTACTACGAAGATTTTACTTCGCAAATACTATTACTACGCAGGTTTATACTGCGCATGCTTTTTGTTCGCAACTGCTTCGAAATGTAATTAATATGCTTTCTTCACATTAAAATATATTGCATACATATAAAATGCATTTTATGCTCGTTTTTATTATAAATTATTTGAAATAGTAACCTATCCCCAGGGACGGTTACTATTTATAGACGGTTTTCTTTTATACACCTTACTAATACAAATGTCCTCCCTCCACTTTCCTTCTATCATGTATTCCCACAACAAACAAATACATTTTTCTATTTAATTCTCTTACCTGTTCCGCGCTCTTCTATTCTTATCTTCCTTTCTGCTTTGATTAACCAAATAACGTTCTTCCGTTTTTGCCTCTACGTTCTCGAATGTTCATAAAAATAGAAAAAGGACTTGCCTTGCTGCTCGCCGGTGAATTTTGGATTCTGCCTTTTTTTTATTTACGCCCCGTAATCAAAACTCCGACACCAAACTTCGGACCTCTTATTCATTCATTTCATCGTCTATTTTACTTACTCTTAACCTCTACTCATTCTCCTACCTATGGACCACAGAGACAGAGAGTTCTTCGACTAAGGTAATTTTTTTTTTTCATTTTATTTATCTGTACAGCTAACTTGCATGCTTATCTTACTAATTTTACATAGCCTCCTTTTTACGTTTAATGTAATTCTACTTTCCTAGAAACGGAATCCACTTTTTTATTTTTCTTACCTGTACATCTATCATTCATGCTAATCTTCCTCATTTTCCAGAACCTTTTTTTTATATATAAAAAAATATTTTACTGTTTTATTACATTATATCACCAACAATATGAGTGCTTACTAACTTTATCTTCATCAGCTTCACATTTTAACTGTGTGGCAAAGGATAAAGCCAATTATGCCTTATGCAAGAAAGTAAATAACTTTCACCAAAGTTTAAAAAAAAATCTTTTGTGATCTCCGTCTTGGTTGCCCGCCCGTCCTGTAAACTGATTAACTATCTCTTTCTACCCACCCCTCACTCTCGCCCACAAGAACATATCGTCAGTCATATCATATTCACTGTTCTTGCTTCGAATCAGACCCTCGTAAAGTAATTATAGCTGCCTTGCAACTTTCTCTTGCGAATGTATTTTTAATCATTGGTGATGTCCGTCCCGGTTGCCCGCCCGTCCTGTAAACTGAGTAACTGTTGCCTAGTAACGGTATTTGGCAAAGTAATGGTACATGTGAAGAAACGCTATTTTCGTAGTAATAGCATGCGTACTAAAAGCATGCGTAGTAATTGTAACAGTGAAGTAAAAGATTCTAACAAAAGGTAATTCGAAGTAGAGGCAGCGTAGTAATGGTAGTTTACCCCTGGGCACACATGGTGTACTATACTAAGGTCTGACAGGTAAATCAAATAATCCAATCATGGAGTCACTAATCAATACATTAATTTACCATAGGGAGCACTTGCACTGTGGCACTGAATAGCAGTGGCACAGTGACCAAAGCATCTAAACCAGCAAAATATATCAAAAACAGAGGAGGCAATCAGTGAAAAATGGAAGGGAGACTCACGCCAATGGTACCAGGTCTAACATAGCCCATTTGCTACTACCTGTCTCCCCTTGCAACACCCCTAAATTCTCTCCAAAACCTTGACTTCAGATTCCATGGACCAAAAGAAGACTAAGTAAGAAGACATGCTGCTGAACCAGGAACTGAGCCCTGCTGCAGAAGAAACCGGTGTCAAATCCTGCCAACTGCAAAAGGAATCGACAACTACAGCCTGCCGTCCCTACCTGAAACCCGTGTAACCTCCAAGAACCCCAAAACCCTGTCAACCTTTGCCAATTGCCTGGGACCTCACTTTGGACTAGTGGTGCTAGTCTCCTGCACACCACCGGTAAAAGACTGATGGGGTGAAGACAGGCACAGACCGCGTCAACGCGATTCACCCCACCAACCAAAAGTTGCAGCAGCCAAGGTTTGTTGGACACCAGACTGGTAACCAACTCCTACAAAGCATCTACCAGCCTGAGGGATCCTCACAGTACCTGTGATCGACACTGGAAACAGCCCGCTCCTGTGAGCTTGTACCAACTCCCTGGCGGCTTCCACTACTTGAAAGCAGCAACTTGGGCATGACCACCACAACTGCGACAGACTGACCTCACCACACCTGTAGCTGAACGCCGCCAGTGAGGAACCAACCCTGCATCCCAAGACCTCCAGCACCTCTGAACAAGGTAACCCAGAACTGCCAGCTGTGTTGGAGACCTGGTACTTCTAAAATCCTGACTCCCCTGGAGTAGAACTTCCCCTGAAGGACTGTTGTCTCCCAAGCCTGTGTGGTGTAGCGTTGATTCCATCGACTGTGATGGTAAATTTGTTGGGGGTACTCCGTTATCTAACCCTATGCTTTCTTCCCTTTGACCATGACAGTCACTGCCTGATGGTATTGACCGCTGTTGTTTTAAAACTGTAAGCATGTGTCTTGAACTGCATTCGGTTAACAGTTGACATACAAAGCAATTATTAACTGTGAACGAAATTCTTGGTTTCTAAAAATATATATCTAAAGATACAAGTTTATTTTCCCTAATTGGTCTCGGATTTTCTTCTTGAGTCTGTGTCTCATTTATTGCCTCTTTGTGTGACAACAAATGCTTAGCACTGCCCTCTAATAAGCCTAAGTGCTCGCCCGCACTACCACAAAAGGAGCATTCAAATTATCTGCCATTACCTCTGCATACCTATTGGGGATCCACTGGACTCTCTGCACAGTGTACTTCATTTCAGTGCACTCTATAGAGAGCCAGCTGCCTACATTTAGAGGTATAGGCTCAGATTCAGGGACAACCACAGGATCTCATCACAAACATGGGTGGAGTTTTTGGATTATGCCACCAAGGCACTGAAGGGCTGGGTGTGGGGCAGCAAGGCTGATGAATATTCAGGGCTGTATAACATGATTTTGAAAGAGCATATGCTTGATATTTGTTTTCCAGAGCTGTGCCAACACCTGACTTATAGCAAGCTTACTGACCCCAGGAAGCTTGCTGATGAGGTGGACACCTGGGTCAGCACCAGAGTGTCCAAGAAGGCATCTGGGGGGAACTTCCAAAAGGGTACTCATTGTTCCCACCAGAAGAAGCAGGGGGGAGATAAAAATATAAAGGCCCCCAAAACACCTCACAGGGGAATGGGTCTAGTTCCCAATCTGGCCACCAGAAGGAAACTACCCTGCCAAAAGTCAGCAGCCCAAGACTCTAGCGTGCTCTGAGTACTTTGAGTATGGACACTACAAAGGAGATTGCAAGTGTTCAAAAAGAGCACCACCATCCACTGGAGGAAAGATTCCAGGGGGGGGGGGGCTAGTGTAGTGCTGAGAGAGGAGTTTGATCCAGTTAATGAGGGGGGGTTAAGTGGGGTTACCCTATTGTCCCTGGGTGACAGGCTGATGGTTCCTAAGATCCATGTGCCCTCAAATACTACAAAGTATAGGCAATGTGTGACCATCAATGGGCAAGGTGTTAAGGATCTGGGGGATGCAGGCGCCAGCATGACTATGGCGAGGAGGCAGCTAGTGTCCCCAGAGCCTGGGATTCCCAATGCATTCCACCAAGTTGGAGTGGCTGACAACAGAGAGGGTCACTATCTAATAGCCTTTGTTCCATTTGAGTGTTGAGGGTGTTATAGGTCTTCTGGAGGTTGCTGTGAGCCCTGCCACGCCTGTGATCTGTCTACTTAGTAATGACCTTGAGCACACTACCTGGAAAGATGAGGAGCTCAAGGCTCTTGTGGAGATGTTGGGGTTACCTGACTGGTTTTGTGCTACGACAAGGTCCATGGCTGCCCAGGAGGGAAGTCAAAAAGGGCTAGGACCTGCCACAATAGCCCAGTCATCTGCAAAAAAGTGAAAGCCAGAGGCTGTGATAAACCAGCTCCTGAGTTTCTTCCCAGGGGGATGGGGCACCTGCGGTGGCCAACCCTGAGCCCACTGAGGAGGGCATTGCTTCCCATGGTGACCTGCCAGAGCTTGATGGATGGCATGTGGAAGGAAGGGCCACCAAAGAGTTTTGTAGGGCATAGAGGGAGTGCCTCCTCCTTGTGGGTCTGAGGCAACACGCTGAAGCCTAAGCAGCAGGTGATGCCTCTGGGAGTTATCATATTTACTGCGAAGACAACCTCTTTTACAGTGAGCCTTAAGACTCCTGTGTATGTGACAACAAGGGCCCTTGTGGTCCCCCAGTGCTACAGGGCCTTCCTACTGGAGCTGGTTCACAAAATTCGCCTGGCAGGACACCTGGGCCAAGACAAAACCTCTGCAAGGGCTGTCCCCCACTTTTATTTACCTATAATCAAGAATTCCTCAGAGGCATTCTGTAGGACTTATGTGACATGCCAGACCAGTAGGAAGACAGGGCAGAGGCTGAAAGCGGGCCCATAATCCCTTGCATGTCCTGAGCACACCCTTTGACTGGGTGGGCGTCAATATTGTTGAGCCTATGAATCCCTAGAATGCATCAGGCAACAGGTTTATCCTGGTTGTGATAGATAATGCCACTAGGTACCAAAAGGCAATCCCTCTGAGGACCATGACTGCACCTGTGGTGGCAAAAGCCCTGATAGGGATTTTTACCCGAGTGGGTATCCCCAAGCAAGTTGTATCTGACAGAGGGACACAGTTAATGTCTGCATACATGCAGTTGATATGGAAGGAGTGTGGGGTAACCTACATGTTCTTCACCCCTTATCATCCACAAACAAATAGGCTTGTTGAAAGATTCACCAAGACCCTAAAGGGCATTTTTAGAGGCCTACCTAAGGCCCTGAAGAATAAGTGAGACATTATCTTGTCATGCCTGTTGTTTGCCTACAGAGAGATACCACTGAAGGGAGTTGGCTTCAGCCCCTTTGAGGTTCTGTATGGGCACCCTCTTAGAGGACCTCTGAGTTTGGTGAAGGAGGGGTGGGAGCAAGCTCTCAGAAAGATTCCTCAAGATGTAGTGAGCCACATGCTGGCCTTCAGAAATGAAATAGCTAAGTTGTGGAATCAAGTTTCAGGAAACTTAAAAGCCAGACAGCCTGTAATGAAAGAGTGGTCTGACCAAACTTATTTCACTGTGGAATTGCAGCCTGGGCAGAAAGTGTGGGCTATGGAACCTGTGGAACCCAGGGCCCTCTAGGACGGTTGGACTGGGCCCTATGAGGAGATTGAGAGAAAGGGTGAGGCCACCTACCCGGTGGACCTCAACACCCCCAGGCAACCCCACAGGGTGCTGCATGTCAATTGCCCCAAACTGTACTTTGAGAGGTCTGAGCTCACAATGCTGTTGGTGACAGGTGGAGAAAAGGAGAGTGAACCTCTCCCTGACCTCTTAGACCCCAAGGAGAAAGATGGGTCTGTGAAGGGATTAATCCTTTACCCCAGTCTGACTCTTGAACAGCAGAGAGACCGTCACCAAATGTTGCGACGGAACTCCTCTCTGTTCTCTCTTATTCCTGGGACTACTCACCTGTATACCCATGATTTGGCACAGGGGACAACCTCCCTGTTAATAATAAATCTTACAGGTTGTTGGATAAAGTGAGGGTCAGTATTAAGAGTGAAGTTTCTAAAATGCTGGAATTGGGGGTGCTAGGACCCTCTGGTAGCCCCTGGTCCAGTCCTGTGGTAATGGCACCAAAAGCTGCCCCACCCGGCACCACGCCTGATCTAAGGTTCTGCGTGGACTAGAGGGGATCAAATCAGTTACAAAAACAGATGCTCGTCCCATTCCCGGGCTGATGAGCTGATTGACCAGTTAGTGCTGACCAGTACTTAAGTAGTTTTGACCTTACAACAGAGTATTGGCAGATCGCCCTAACAGAGGATGCCAACAAAAGGTCAGCCTTCTTCACTCCAGAGGGCCACTACCAATTGATTGTGATGCCCTTTGGACTCAAGAATGTTCCTGCCACCTTCCAGGGGTTGGTGAACCAGGTCCTTATAGGTATAGAGGCCTTCTTAGCTGCCTACCTTGATGACATAGCTATCTATATTAGTAGCTGGAAGGACCACCTCTTTTACCTCCATCGTGTGCTTCAAGCTCTGCAACAGGCAGGCCTGACTATCAAGGCGAATAAGTGCCAGATAGGGCAGGGGTCTGTGGTGTACTTGGGACGCCTGGTGGGCAAGGGTAAGGTGCAGCCTCTCCAGGCCAAGATAGAGATTATCATCGCCTGATTGAAGTCAGAGCCTTCTTGGGCCTCACTAAGTACTACTGGAGGTTTGTCAAGGGACATAACAATATTGTTGCCCCTTGACATAGCTGACGTCTAAGAAACAGTCCAGAAATGTGATTTGGATTGAGACATGCCAAAAAGCATTTGACTCCCTTAAGAATGCCATGTACACAGCCCCTGTGCTCAAGGCTCCTGACTTCTTCCAGGAGATATCGTTCAGACAGATTCCTCAGAATTTAGCACAGGGACAGTGTTATCAAAGCTAAAGATGAACTAAACCAACCTGTAACCTTCATCTCCAGGAGGATACTCCCCAGGGATCAAAGGTGGAGTGCTATAGAAAGAAAAAACTTTGCTGCGGTCTGAGCACTGAAGACGTTGAGGCCATACCTGTTTGGTACTCACTTCCTGATGATTCAAACTGACCACAGGCCCCTCAGATAGCTCATGTAAATGAGGGGTGAGAATCTAAAATTGTTAAGGTGGTGTGCAGGTGGTCCATTTCCGTACAGGGTATGCTCTTCCGCCTAAACAAAGGCATAGTGCAGTTTAAATAATAAACTGGTCCCATGCGTTTTGTGCCCGACCTCTGGTCTGGCTGTCATTGTTGATTCTACCCACCCAGAGCTGTCACTGAATGGACAACAAATAACAACATTTTGTGCAGTGTACCTAGTCCTTGTACAGAATTTTCTACAGGATGATAATGTGCATACGAAGAATTGTAACTGTAAACAAATGCTTTCTGAGTACACTATCTCATGCGGGAAGAATTGTAACTGTAAACAAGTGATTTCTGCGTACACTATCTCATGCGGTCCGCAAGCAAATGTTTGTTAAAAGTCAATGTTTGAAAAGATGTCAACTTTAAACATGAACATGTAAAATGGAAGTATTTGTGCCCACTGCCTATGTAACCTCACAACAGAACCTTGGAAATAGTAAACCACAATTTTTGGTGGCCAGGCTGGGGACAAGATGTTTTTGCTTACTTTAAGCAAAATGACATCTGTAGTCAAGTCAAATCTGACCACTCAAAAAAGAAAGGACTTAAACAACTCGTATGCACTGCTCACCAGATTTGGGACGATATTTCCTTTGATTTCATCACTAGTTTCCCTGAGGATCATGGTAAAACTACCATCCTAGTAGTAGTCAACAGACTCTCCAAGATAGCTCACTTTATAGCCTGCAAATGTATTCCTTCTTCTAGTGACACTGTGTCCCTGGTATTAAATCATGTGGTCCATCTGCATAGGCTACCGAAGACTATAACGACAGACCGAGGTTCTCAAATTACTTACCGTTTCTGGAAAAATTGGTGCATTCTCTTGAAAATCCAATCTCATCTTTCCACAAGTTTCCATCCAGAAACAGATGGCTAAACTGAGCTGGTTAACCAAGAGTTGAAGAAATACATGTTTTGCTTCATCCTCAGGTCTAATTCCTCATGGGTAGAGTTACTGTGGGAAGCCAAGTTTGCTTACAACAACTCGTATCATGCAGTCTTTAGCATATCACCATTCTATGCAAACTATGGATATCATCCTAGGTCCTTACTGTTATTGCAGCCTTTACATCACAGTTCCATTCCTAGTCTCACCGCGTGCCTCAAACACATGGAGCATCTAGCACAGACAATGCGTTGCAATGTCATGCAGGCCAAACTATAAAAACATACGTGTCAGAACCCTCGTCAGGAGGCCACTGCAGATTTCATCACACATTACCCCTGCCAGTGCTGCCAATGGCAATACCAACACAACTAACCATCACATTCCTAGAAGTGTGACAGTCCAGACTATTCCATTCCTCCAAAGCTATAACAATAGCTTGGGTGTCATGTATTGGTCCTTTTAAATGTATATTGAATTAGTAAACAAATGTTGTTGTTCTCATCTCTAAATCAGACAAACACCACCACCATATGGCAGACTGTCTTAAGCGTTGGTGTTGACAATTAAGAGACGGTGCTGAGCACCTGAAACCACCGGCTCAAATTAAGTACTGTTACAAACATGTCTCTGACCATCGATGACAGCCTGGTCCTACTTTCTTGCCTGACAACAAAGTGTGGCTCTCTACAAAACAATTTAACCTTTTAATACCGTCATCATTTTCACCCATGTTTTGTTGGGCTATTTGAAGTAAACTCTTAGATTAATGGAGCTACCATTAAGCTTAACCTACCCCAGACTATGAAGATTCCTCCTGTTTTTCATAATTCATCTCTATCCCGACCACCCCCGGTGTAGTAAATAAACACAGGGAGTACAAAGTTAGTGCTATAAAGGTCATGAAAATTTGCCATGGTCACCAACCAGTGTATCTTGTTGCCTGGAAAGGGTATGGTCCCGAGGAAGATTCCTGGGAGCTCGCAACTGCCATTCATGCTCCCTACCTGTTTCGACACATCCATGCTCACAGCTGCCAGAGAGAGTCTCTATTTCCCTTTTATTAATGGATTTTCAGGGGTGAGTAATGTCATGACTCCTTGCCCCAAGTATTAAACAAGTATTAAAAGTCCATCTCAACAGCATGTTTCCCAATAATGTTTGAATACATATCAACAAGGTATGTTGAATTACTTTAATGCCTTTATTGTTATTATGTGCTTTAACACTGATGCCAGTAAGGGGCTTCACTATGTGACTTATTTGTTTGTGCTGACTCTGATGACATTGTTTCCCTTTGGCAGCAGGTAGCAGTTCTGGAACATGATCAATTGATGGCTCATCTTTTTGTGCTGACTCTGGTGACATTGTTTCCCTTTACCATCAGGTGTACATCTGGAACATGCTTGAATGACCTGCTGTCCCTGATTACTCATCTGTTAGTGCTGAATTTGATTACTTCATTGTTGTTTTCCTTTGGCAGCAGGTGCAAGTTCTGGAACATGCTTGAGGGCACCACCTTCTGAGACAGCACCTATTTTTAAAGAGGTTGTGGCCTTTTAGCTGAGCTTGCTATTCATGTTTGGTTTTGAAAGGAGCTGCAGCAATGAGGAACCAAACACCCAAGAGGGTTTTCTTGATTTCAGAGAGCTGTTTGGTATTCCTATTGATCAAGTCTGGCTCGGAACGCTTGCAAGTGTTCAGAGGCGAGGGAAGATGGCGTCCACCTGTGTGGACGTGTGAGCTGGCTACTCCCGGGTGCTCAAACCCCCACACTATGGTTTTGTTAACCTGATCACCTGAGAGAGAGGAGACGAAGGAAAAACGAGAAAAAAACTCACCGGCGCGGTATGCTGATCGTTGCGGCCGCAGCAATCTCGGCAAGGCAGCACCGCCTGCATTGTTACTGTTGGTGGAGCTACGCCCGGAGCTGGCGTTGGCGTTCTCTTCTGACGTCTACACAACACAGCGACCGCAGAGGGGAGGATAGGGTCGCGTTAGCAATGCCTCCCAAAGCAGCGAGAGGGAGGACTTGCCCTCATGTGGCCAATGCTGGTACTGGACCAAAAGGCACAGTGAGCACAGTAAGCGGCTCTAATTCGCCGAACAAGGATTCTGTGGGGAAAGGAGGAAAACCGAAGGAGAATGCAGGTAAGCGCACTATACCGCTACTATTCTCTGCCAGGAAAGTTAAAGATAAAGGGAAAGACTTCCAATCTCCCCAGGGCATGTCTCCTGCCGTAGTAACAGGGTACAGGACCACCATGGACCCTATCTCGGAACAAGATGGGAGAGAGAAAGAATGCAACCTTAGTGACGCTGGTAATCTCAACATGGGCTCACTATCTATACATGGAGTTGCCCAAGTTAGAGAAATTGGTGAGGACGTAAATGGGGGGGGGGGGGGAGTTCACCTGTTAATTTATGCGCGCCCCCTACCTTGGATCCTTCGGATAGTGGTCCCATCGCCAATTCAGTGGGTGCTAACGATCCTGGCGTGGCTTTAAAAGGGGACACAAAAAGCGATGCCACAAGTCTCAAATCCTCATTGCAGGACATAGAGTCTGGGGACTATTTCTTTTCACTCTCGGACCATTCAAACTCATCAAGTGACGACCTTGAGTCTATACTTATGGCCTCAGCCATGACTGATGCGCAGGGTGACGGAGGCAGTGATCGAAGTAGTATACATCTAGAGGACACCGGTGATACATCAGATGGTTGTCCGTGAACTCTGCGTAAAAGACAAGATTTGAGAGGTGGTGCCAAACAAACGAACGGTGGCAACGGAAGTAACGCTCTACAGTGGGACTATTCCTGCTCAACTGATTTAAGCACTGAAAATGGGCATAGCCCGGGGACTGCTACTGAATTGTCAACTAATGCATCCGATGACATATCACTAGCTCTGATTTATCAAACCTTGGTCACCCATAGAGAGGAGGCACGAGTAGAGAATCAGAGAGTCCAGGGTTCATGTCGTAAACTACAGAACTCTGTGCGGTGCATTGCTAGGACCTGTACAGCATTTACAACAAGGTTTAATGAAGCAGAAGCAAGAATCTCATGTCTTGAAGACGAATTGGTGGCACAGAAGGCTTTGACTGATTCTCTACGGTCTCTAAAAGATGATACGCAATGGAAATTAGCTGACCTAGAAAATCGTTCTCGCAGGAACAATCTTAGAGTTTTGTAAGTTCCGGAGGGGGTCGAAGGACAGGACCCTCGTAAATTCATCATTGACTTGTTTACGGTAGCATTTCCTGGGCTGGAAAAATGGGATTGGGAAAGAGAAGTAGAGAGAGCACATTGCTTCCCATTTAATCTTCGTACAAGATCTGGTCAAACTCTAGACAGACCCAAAGCAATTCTGATATCTCTTAACAGTTTTCTGGCTCTGGAAGATGTGTATTCCTTGGCACGCCCTGATAAAAAAGGGCAGGAAAAGAGCTTGAGTTCTTTGTTAGGCCTGACTTGTCATTTAACTGTGGAAAGGCACTGACATTTACGCCAGCTTATTGTACCATTTCAGGCCAAAGGGGCTCAAGTTTTTCTATTAAACCCAGCTAAACTTAAAGTTATTGTTAAAGATCAAACCCGTTTTTTTTCTTCAGAGGTGCCAGCGAAAGAGTTTTTACAATCTTTATAAAAAGTGTTTAATTTGGGTGGCTGCAGTTATAATTGATGCCAGGGTCAGAACCAAGATGTGGATTCGTAATTATATCCGCTTTCTGGTTCATTTATTTCTCTTTTCTTTTTTTTCTCTTTCATGTATTATTTCACCCTATGTGAGATTGGGGTAATCTAAATAAGATAATTGGGCATCGGCAACATATATATATGGTCTAAGAATGTATTTAATTCTAAAAAAAATCTATGTTGTCATGTATGGTCCATAGGGTAAGGGGTTTGTGTGGGGTGATCACCTGGGTGATGGGAGCTTGTCATCACAGGGACCATTGGTCTCAAAGCCTTGTGGAAGGGTAGAGGTAGGGTGTGGTGGGTGGGGTTTGGGGGATATAGGGAGATCAGGGGGGTGGGCGGTTGAGTGGTTGAGGAGGGGTAAAATAAGGAAAATAATCCACAGTATCGGTAAGATACTGAGTTCAACAGATCTAAATTGTTTGTTTTTAGAGAATTGAGTATTGGTTTGTTACCCTTTTTTCTAATGGCTAGATTTGGACTTCGAATATGCTCCCTGTATGTGGCCTAAATAGCTATAATAAGAGACAAAGGGTAGCTGCTGAACTTCAGGTGATTCAACCAGATTTGGTCTGTTTACAAGAAACTCATTTACCTTGGGGAAAGTGGAAAATCTTATCAGAAATGGGTTTCGTGCTTTTAGCTACCTCTCAACAATCTTCAACGACTCAGGGGGTGGCAGTGGTAGCCAAACCTGCCATACAAACTTCGGGACGGGTATTAACTGATAAGCTGGGGCGATGGCTTATTCTGGAATGTATGATAGGGGAGAAAAAATGTACGTTTTGCACTGTTTATGGCTCCAATCTTGATGAAGCTACGGTTCTGGAACAACTAAATGTGGAGCTTCCACTTTGGCCTACCCCCCTGGTGTTGTGTGGGGATTTTAATATTAATTTGATTAATAAGGAACTTCAATCGGGTATACAAAATTACAAAGGAAGGAAACCCAGGGTTTTTAAGGCACTGTATCACTTACTGATGGATCATGGCTTGGTCGATGTATGGGATCATCTCTGCATGCACGAACCTGGCTTCACATTTTATTCCCATCCACATCAAAAACTGGTGCACCTAAATTATTTTTTTGTATCGCCTTTTTATTATGTACAGAAGCCAAAATCTGAGTATTCCCAAGAATTACGTCTGATCACGCACCAGTAGTTCTGGACATCCCCGCATTGGGTTCTTGTATAAATTCACAAACTTTTACTTTTAATAGGAAACTTCTCCTTGATGATACTTTTATAGATCATATCAAGAGTTGGATCAAGGGCTTCCTTCAAAATAATCGGCATTCAATATCAGTGGGGGTTCTGTGGGATACTTTTAAGGCTTGCTTTAGAGGGGAGGTCTTGAGCTATGGATTGTACCAGCAAAAGAAAGCTAAACTCGTAATGCAGGAACTGTATGCCAAACTTAAGACTGCAGAAGAAAATCTGGCACAGGGGATTATGTTTAAGCGACCGGGGAGAACATGGCGGCAGCAGGCTGAGCTGCCGCTGCATCAGAAGGCTCCACTCGCTCTATCCACTCTCAATGTTTGTGTAAGGGAAGTGTCACTGCTTTTCAATAATGCCCCATAACGTGGAGGAGAATCCCTCGTTTATGGAAGGATAAGCTTGTTTTTCTCCGGCAGCTCCGTTGGTGTGAGAGGCGGCGGGAGGCAGATCCGGTCTCGGGTTTCGGTGCTTCGCGCTCGGCACGCCTTCTCCTCCCTTCATGCCTCTTGGAACAGACGGAACAGACGCCGTCAGGCGGCCGTGAGGTAGAGGTTATTGTTTCACCCGGGTCCATCTGGAGGTTGCGGATTTGGCCCGGCGTGCGTGGGTTTTTTCTGCCAGATGTGTATCGGCCTGTGCATTCTCTGTTTCCAGCGCTTCTCTCAGCTTGCCGCACTGGGGAATTGCGGCGCTGGAGCTGAGAAGAAGCCGGAGAGTCGCAGCTCGCGTGCTCCTTAGGGGGTGCGCCAGAGGAGTGGGGTCCACCCTGGAGCAGAGTGTGGGGAGCGATTGTTTGGGGAGAAGCAGTGTGGACGACTGAAAACAAAGGGCCTGGGAGGCCGGATCAGCAAACTTCTATCTTCAGGGGCTTCAGGAGGCTCAGCTGGAGGTTGGTGGAGACGAATCGACAAATGTGTTGTCCCTCATTCAGGTAGGAGGTAACCTAGTCACTGGGGGTTTGCCTGTCTCGACCCCTGAGGTTTCGCTTTTTTCCATCCCCTCACCGAATAGTAAGAGCTATAAGAAGAGTAAAAGACATAGGGGTGGAGGAGCTAACTCTGTTAATTCAGTCAAGGCACCCACCGACCAGCTAACCAGTTTGGAGGGAGAACCGGTCACATGTACACTAAACTCTGGCAATGCTGACAATATTTTGAGTAACTGCCGGGGGAGATCACGGCATCAGCAGCAACGTTGGGCATAATAAAACTAAGGGGAAGGTTAGGTCTGAGAAGACCGATAAGAGAAACACTTCCTCTTTTCTATCAGGGGAAGTAAAAAAAAAAGCACTTTAAAACAACCAAGAGTAAGAGTGTCTTCCCAGACGTTAGATCCAGGATTACTCCTTCTTTAAGATCATACTTTAAGGTGTTGCCGGAAGTATTGTGTCTTGCAAGACAGGGAGAGGGAGAGGCTGGAAGATTGGGGGGGGAGACCACAATTAATCTGGGCGGGCCTGTTAACCCTGTTTATCCTGCCTCAGAAACAGTGAAGTTGACAGGGAGAGTCAGCAGGATGGAGGTAGTAAATAAACGGACAGAGGTCGCAGATCAGACTTTTCCTGTGGTATCTCCAGAAAAACTTCTGGATCCACCCAATGGTCAGACCCAGTGCCCGATCTCTTTGGAAGGTCAATTGGAAGGTGGAGGGATAACTTCAAATTCTGTGACTCCAGCTTCAGAGTCACACTTGATCTCCTCCCTAGAGTGCCTTATGGCTTCATTGGCGGTAGACATTAAAAAAGGCTTTGAGACCTCCGCTGCAAACCAAGGAGAAATCCGGAGTTTTTGTGAGACACTGGATAAAAAAATAGATCTCTTAAATGTAAGGACGGTAACCCTAGAATCCAACGTGGGGGCATTAATGGAGCAGCTCGACGCTTTGAAAGTTGATGTTATGGCCATGAAAAAAGAAGAAGGAGCCCTACGGGATAGGTTTGAGACATTAGAAAATAATTCCTGTAGGAATAACTTACGAATATTGAACGTTCCAGAAGGGAGTGAGGGTGGTGATCTTAAACTTTTTATGATTAAGCTCTTGAAAGAATCACTTGATTTAGAAATCCCTGTTGAGGAATTGGATAGGGATATTCAGAGGATTCATCGGGATCCCTTTAGAAAGAACCCGAACCGTTTTAAGCCAAGGAAAATCCTTATTAATTTTCACACTTATTCAGTGAAAGAGAGGATACTTAATCTATCTCTTAAATATAAATCATTGAAAAGTAA
The DNA here is from genome assembly GCF_964204655.1 of Triturus cristatus. Lineage (NCBI taxonomy): Eukaryota > Metazoa > Chordata > Amphibia > Caudata > Salamandridae > Triturus > Triturus cristatus. The sequence continues at coordinate 1,073,894,704 of NC_140591.1, read as the reverse complement.
GGACTTTCCCTTCCAGATTAGATCGGATTTGGCCAGAGCCACGCTGGATAGGCAGTGGGAATTGGGAAGAAAGTTGGAGGACTTTAAAAAGTTGGGAGCAATGGCCCAACTTAAATTCCCTGCCTTTCTGAAGATCATGTTTAAAAATGAAATGTACAATGTTAGATCAGTACAGGAAGCAGAGGATTTGCTGGCAAATTTACAGGCAGGTTAGGTAACTCCTAACTTATTGGGTTCGGTTTATGGTTTTCTATCCCCTACTTACCCTCTTCTTTTTTCTTTTCCCTCTGTGTTTCTCTTTTTCAGTATGGATATGCGTAGACGGGGCTTCGTCTCCTTCCTTTTCCTTACATTATATTTGTTAAATTCTAAACTAAATTTAGATTTATTGCACTGTAAAGGCTGGTTTAGGGATAGGTTCTTCTTTTTTCTGACACTGTGGTTTTTTCTTTGAGGGTAGATGAGGGTGTGAGCCTTCGAGATGCAACTACCTGGACCTTTAGTCCAGATGATTGGGGGATGGGTTCTCCACGGGTGGGGGGCGGATGGCTATGGGGTGGGGGAGGGAGAAGGGGGGGTATAATAAAAAAACAATCCCCATTTTTGCCACTCTAAATAGGTACAGTCTTAAAGCCGAGATAAAGGGCTTAGGCAAGGGGCTGATGTTGTTGAAAGTCGACACTCCTTGCTCAGGCAGAGTAGGGGAAAGGGAACCCCCATGACTTCTTTTCAGATTCTTTCCTGGAATGCCAATGGCCTGCACCCTAGACCAAGGAGAGACAAGATATTGCAGTATTTGCGAGATTCTTCGGCGCAGGTCTTTGTCCTCCAGGAAACACATCTAATGGAAGATGAAATGATTTCCCTGCTAAAGCATCAAAGTTGGGTTGGTTCCCATGTAAGCACAAACAATCAGCGAATATTAGAGGGGTTTCAATTATTTTTAAGAAGTCAGCAGGTGCCCATATTTTCTCTTATATAAAGGACCCCAATGGTAGATGGGTGATAGTTAAAGCTTCAATAATGAACACATTGTTGACCTTAATTGGATATTATGGTCCCAACCAGGATGACCCTACTAGTTTGAAGGATATTTTTTCGCACTTATTGGACTTTCCAGAGCCATTTGTCTTGGCAGGGGATTTTAATATCGTCTTAAACCCCATATTGGACAAGACCCCAACTACTAGGGCTGTGGTCTTTTCCAAATCCAGAGAATATTTGCTTGGGGCCATGAGACAGTTCACTTTGTCAGACATTTGGAGAGATAGATCAGGGCAGCAGCAAGGGGTGTCTTATCGAAATGTCAAATATAGACATCAGTCAAGGATCGATTTTGTCTTGATTAGTTACTCACTAAGAAGTATGGTTAAAAATATAGTCTATTTGGCTCCCCATCTTTCGGATCACTCTGGCGTTCTATTGGCTTTGAAATGTCAAGCACCTAGTCCAAGTAGAACCTGGTCCTTCAATCGTGCCATACTTTTGGATGAGGAAGAAGTTTCTTTTCTCTCTCCGGAGGTGGCTTGGTTTTTGGAGGTGAATGTTGGCACTTCCTCAATAACCTCAGTTTGGGACACTATGAAAGCTTTTATTCGGGGCCAAATTACTAATAGATCCTGTTATAGGAATAAAAAATATAAGGAAGAGATCACCGGGATTGAAACTAGGTTAAAGGACGCAGAGGTGGATCTCTCAGCTGCTGTTTCCCCTGAAACTCTGCAGGAAATGCGAAATAAGATTAGTAGTCTGAAGGCCGAGCTTGAGAGTATTCTGAATGCTAGACTTATCCGTAGGTGGGAAGCCAGTAAGATCTCCCATTTCGAGTATGGTGAAGGAGCAGGTAAACTCCTTGCTTGGAAGAGTAAATCAGACCGAGCAAGGAGCTATATTAAGGAGATTAGAAACGAGAGGGGCATCTTAGCTACGGATGACGAAATCCGGGATGCCTTTCAGGCCTTCTTCCAATCCATCTGTCAGGAAGATGGTAATGTAGATAGTCGGAGTGTTCAGAATTGGTTCAAAGATATTTCGCTTCCCTCCCTTAGCCCCGAGCAACAAACATTTATGGATGCGGAATTTTCTTATGAGGAAGTAAGGGAAGCTATCTCTAATAGTAAGAACAGTAAGGCTGCAGGGCCAGACGGTTTGCCTTCCGAGATCTATAAGGCAATAGGGGAAACCGGGTGTCCCTATTATGACTAAACTCTTCAACCAGATCTTACAAGAAGGCCTGATCTCCCCAGACTCATGGAACGAGGCCACTATAGTTCTGATTTTGAAACCAGGGAAGGCGGCATTCAATTGTGGGTCTTATGGACCCATATCTTTATTGAATGCTGATTATAAAATTTTTACCTCTATAATGGCAGCACGTCTGGGTACGGTGGCGGGAGACATCCTGCATCCAGACCAGAAGGCCTTTGAGGTAGGGCGCCAGATACGCACCTAACTTATGATCTAATTGGGGCAATAGATCTGGCGTCCGCATATTCTATCCCCTTAGCGGCTATGACCTTTGACGCCACCAAGGCCTTCGACAGGGTTAATTGGGTATACCTGTCGGAGGTCTTGGAAAAATGTAATCTTGGCGAGAAGTTCCGTCATACAATACAATCTATATATAGGAGCCCTACAGCCAGACTTCTGGTAAACGGCAGTGTTACAGCACCCTTTAATATATCTAGGGGCACTAGACAGGGATGCCCACTCTCCCCTCTCCTTTTTGACCTATATATTGAGCCGTTTGCTCAACTGCTTAGAGAGGACGTTAACATCCACCCCTTTAGGTATGGAGAGTGGGAGAGGAAGGTAGCCCTGTATGCAGACAACATCTTGATTTTTACTGCCAATTTGGATAGGGCATTCCCAGCAGTCATCAGTCAAGCGCAGGAGTTTGGAGTAGTCTCAGGGTATGAAATCAATGCCGCTAAAACAGAGGTGATGGTTTGGAATCAAGCGGTCAATCAATGTCGGCATCTGTTAAGCTCTAAAATGAGATATCTTGGAGTCAACATAGTGCAAGATATAGCTAAGATCGCTGAGATAAACTTGACTGAAGTAGCGAGAGAATGTGTGAAGCATATGAAGATCTGGGCTTCACACCCCCTCTCTATTATTGGCTAAAATGTCAATACTCCCAAAAATTACTTTTCTTTTTAACTGCATCCCACTTTATTTTGAAAAATTACAAATCGATAAAATCCAGAGGAATATCAACTCTTTTGTTTGGGGGTATAAATTTTCGCGATTGGCCTGGAAAAAGCTGAGACGCCGAAGGGAGAAGGGAGGCCTTGCCCTGCCTGATTTTCACCTCTATGCATGGGCATTTCAACTTTCCCACGCTCGCATGCTATTAACAAGCATTTGCAATGCAATAGGTCTCGCAGTTATACGAGTTTGAGCTATTGGCATTATAAATGACAGTGCCTTTTATTTATGTTTTAAATAACCAAACTTAAATAAAAAGCATTGTCATTTACAATGCCAATAGCTCAAACTCCTATAAATGCGAGACCTATTGCTTTGCAAATGCTTGTACTGTAAAGTTAACCCTATTTAAATAAGACTGTAGCTCAGTGCGGCAATGTAATCCCTTATTCGCTGCCTCGGGTTCGGCTTTGATCAGAACAGCAGTAAGCATTTATGCAGATCAGGCGTGTGTTACTGTCTAACTGTTCAACAGTGCAGAATACAGTAATGTTTGTGTCCACTTCTCTGCTCGTCCGCATGGACAGTGCTCCCGGGTAAATTCGCTGGAAGGCTGCCTGCCCAGAGGAAGTTGTAAAAGTCACATACTTCACTATTCGTCGCTTCCCTCTGGCCCCTGCGTCACCCCGCCCTCCCAAGATGAAAGGAAGCGGACATTTGTTTAGAGCTTGTAAATTCCGAACCAATTGCCCTGTGTCCCTGAATGTGAAAGGGCCTTGATAAGATCTGCTTGTAGGCCTTTGTCTGGAGTGTGCTGCGTGTTAACACCTCAATGCAGTGCAGGAAGCCTCTTCTACTGCAAGCTGTCGTGGTGGCTCAGATCAAACCCGGGATAGCCAGATCAGAGGGATTTTAAAACAAAACAATAGGTTTCGGCTTTCATTAAGTTAAAGCAATTTGCTTTGCTATACAATACCATTAGCAAAGCAAATGGCTTTAACTTAATCAAAGGCGAGAACTATTGCATTTTCAATGCTTGTTTGTAAGGGAAGCAGAAGTCTGAAGGGTTTGAAGATATACAACTGTCATTTACAACGCCTAGAAACCACAACGTGCCGCATGATGTGCTGTATGCAAAGCTATTGTTGTGGTGTGCTCCTGCGCAAGTCGAGTCTCGGGACCCAATATTGTGTGCGATAGTGCACTCCAGAGCTGAAAGACACCCCTCACCCCACTGTCACCCAGCCCCGCGTGTTTCCTTTCTCATGGGGCGGGAGCACGCAGTATATAATCTCTACATCCATTCTTTACATGAAAACACTTCAGTCACTTTAGAAACATGTAGCTCCGTGTTTAAAAGAAGCACCAGGCGCTAGATCTGCTAAGGCACTCCCATTAACCCTGCTGTGTAACACTGCCCTGAAAAGGTGCGGCTTCTACTAAAGCACAGTCCGAGTTGGGGCAGAAAAAGTAGCCGCCTGAAAGGGTTAATCTTCCTGCGCAGCTTGATTTTGAGCCCAGAAGGAGGCAGCTGAACCTTAGGAGTGGGGGGGAGGAGGAGGAAGAGCCTGGGAAAGCTGGTGTTAAAAACAACAAAAAAACACACCACACCCCCCGGGGTATGAGAAACGTTACGGAAGATTTATATAGCGCGAACTCGAACCGAAGGTATCAGAGCACTTTACACGAGCACCAGTTGCATAACAGAGGGACACATTCATTACTAAGCATAGGGAGATTTCGTGATTTGGCCAGAATCACAGGATTTGTGAGCCTTTTGCCAAACTCGAACCTGGTTTCTCAGACTCAAGGTCGGCCGCCTTGTCCGTTAAGCCACATCCTCTCACCCCCCCAGGGTTTCACTTCCTTGCGTTATAAAATATATTATTTTATTTTTGTTAGTGCTCTGCATAATGCGGTTTCTTCTGTGTCATTATTATCTCTGTGAAACTTACATTTTTGTAAGGGAAGCGGAACAATGAAGGGTTTGAAGACATACAACTGTCATTTACAACGCCTAGAAACCACAACGTGCCGCATGACGTGCTGTATGCAAAGCTATTGTTGTGGTGTGCTCCTGCGCAAGTCGAGTCTTCGGACCCAATTGTGTGCGATAGTGCACTCCAGAACTGAAAGACACCCCTCACCCTACTGTCACCCAGCCCCCGTGTTTCCTTTCTCATGGGGCGGGAGCAAGCAGTATATAATCTCTACATCCATTCTTTACACAAAAACACTTCAGTTACTTTAGAAACATGTAACTCCGTGTTTAAAAGAAGCACCAGGCGCTAGATCCGCTAAGGCACTCGCATTAACCCTGCTGTGTAACGCTGCCCTGAAAAGGTTCAACTTCTACTAAAGCACAGGCCGAGTTGGTGCAGAAAAAGTAGCCGCCTAAAAGGATTAATCTTCCTGCGCAGCTTGAGGTTGAGCCCGGAAGGAGGCAGCTGAACCTTAGGAGTGGGGGGGAGGAGGAGGAAGAGCCTGGGAAGGCTGGTGTTAACAACAACAACAAAAAACAAGCATTGGCCGCACGCGCGCCTCCCGCTTTAAGTTAAAAAAAAAAAGACAAAACACTTCAGTTACTTTAGAAACATGTAACTCCGTGTTTAAAAGAAGCACCAGGCGCTAGATCCGCTAAGGCACTCGCATTAACCCTGCTGTGTAACGCTGCCCTGAAAAGGTTCAACTTCTACTAAAGCACAGTCCGAGTTGGTGCAGAAAAAGTAGCCGCCTAAAAGGATTAATCTTCCTGCGCAGCTTGAGGTTGAGCCCGGAAGGAGGCAGCTGAACCTTAGGAGTGGGGGGGAGGAGGAGGAAGAGCCTGGGAAGGCTGGTGTTAACAACAACAACAAAAAACAAGCATTGGCCGCACGCGCGCCTCCCGCTTTAAGTTAAAAAAACAAGGCGTTCCTTGCAGGTTAACTGGAAAGGCGAAAGAAGCACTCGAGTTATTCGCTTATTCCGTGACATCTATGTCCTACCTTCTAAAGATGGCGGTGTAACACTACGCATTAGAACGTTTGAGTTCAGGTTCGCGTCACTGCCCTTTAAAGCACAGGAACCGTCGACAGCGATACATTCATAGTAAATCGGGCGTAACAGTGATTAGTTATGCCTCGGTTCAGTTTCAAGGTGCTAACGTTGTCGGCACAGAGATTGCTGGGATGTTAGTGTTGTTTGTCTGCTTGGTGGTGCGGCCGCTGTCGAGCCGCGTTCAGCTGTCCTGTGCAGCGGTTGTTTGGGAGCCGCGTCCGGCCGCCATAAGCTTCGACGGAAGCTCTCCTGCAGCATTTCGGGTCTGGCACTCGTCTGGTTCCCTGTTTCTGCAGACTCAGAGCTGGGTTTCTACGGGACCGCAGAAGTCAAGCATGCCTCATGAACCCGAGTCTCCTGAAAATCACAACCACTGCCGCCGCTGACCCGGACACTGTTACACTGACACAGTGGTAGAAGTGGGCGGGATCGGAAGGGCACGGCGTGCCCCTACTTTTAACAAGCCCGACGGAGCGTGGCGCGCGCGCGCTTGGGTGCGGGGGAGCGGACCCTTTGAAGTGCTCCCAAAAGGCGGATTGCATGGCGGCACGATGCGCGTGAATGTGCGCGTGCTAGCAAGGCAATCCGCTTTTTGGGAGCACTTTTCAAACCCGCTCTCTATAGTCTTGCTTTGCGATCGCTTACGCGATAGCAAGGCGAGACCTAAAAATGCCGACTAAGGTTGGTGTGGGAGGGATGTTTTTAGCAATGTTGCAGGGTGCAAATGTACCGGTGGAGGGATTTTTGTTTAAATTTGGAGATGTTAAGTTTTTCAAAAAAGTTAGGCTTAAGGTTTTGCAGGGTCTGGGTAAAACTTGGCCAAACTTGAGGAGGTCGAAAACTCTTGGCTATTTTTCTAGCATGGCCCCTATATGGGACTCTCCTGGTAGTCCAGAGTATCTGAGAGATAGGTTAGCGATCCCGTTAAGGGATTCTGGCTTGATGGTCTGGGGGGATCTGATTTCAGATGGCACTTTGGTAACATGGGAACAACTTAGCGAGAGGGTAGGGCCAGGCCTTTCCAGATTCAAATATTGGCAGCTGATGAGCTGGGTTCAGACTCAGTTACAGACAACCAAGGGGGCCTTATTAGGGAAAGGCAACGATCTAGAGCACAATCTTGTGACTACCTTGGCAGAGGAATTATGGGGTAGTCTCTCATCGGATCGAGAATGTGATTCTTTATGGCAATCCTCATGTAAACTCCTGTATGACATAGTAAAGCCGGCGTGGTTGAAAAGGAATCACCTGTTTACCATTCACAGGGTTTACTTCACTCCGTTGAAGCTCTCTAAAATTATTAAAGAGCAGCCTGTATGTTGTAAAACATGCGGTTTGGCCATGGCTTCCGACATCCACATGTTTAAAGAGTGCCCAGCGCTTTTTTAATTTTGGGACAGTGTAGGCAAATTTCTGTTGGAGATATTAGGGATCATGGTTAATATGGATTTATCCCTGATTTTCTTTGGACTTCAAGACAATGTTAGAGGCCCTGCAAGATCGCTACTTTTTTATGCTGTGCTCCTGGCTAGGAGACAAATATGCAAGAAATGGACTGATCCCACCCGCCCTTTCTTTTTTGAGTGGCAATCTTCTGTTTTGGCGACCTCTAAGATGGACTTAATGAGAACCGGCAGCAAAAAGAAAAGAACATTCTGGAAGATACTGGAAGGAAATGGGACCCGTAGCTGAGGTTTTTTTTTTTTGTCTCCCCTCCTCGGGTCCTATGATTAAGGCTGCCTGAATACTCTAAGGGTCAGGTCTGGAATCCTCCTCCCCAGTATGAGGTTGAGGTCCTAAGACAAGGCTTTTGAGCTCTAGAAGCTCGCAATATAGAGTTATCTCACTGGATGCTTTGGTGTGCGTTTCGGTAAGTCTTAGTGCCGGTAGGTGGGCGATCCTAAGCGCTAATTACCTACGCCGCCCAGCTTGCTGAGTGTGGGCACGGACTTCTCAAATGTGCACTTAAAGGGAGATTGGCGGCTAATGAGGACAAAATTAAAAGAAATAAAATAATAATATTGCTGAATTACAAACTAATGTCGCTAGATGCAAGGCTAACATCAACTTATCCTAGAGCAAGGAAATTGCAGCTAAATATTTGGTATACAAAAAGGAATGTTATGAGTATGGGGAGGCTGGAGGACGCTGCCTGGCTAACAGGCTGCGCTCTAAGAAGGCTGCTCATAGAATAGCCGGCATGAAGAATGTGTCAGGTGAGACGGTGTATTTCTTCGGATTTTTCATAAATTCTATGAAGGCTTATATATGGAAAAAGAGTCAGGGTTGTATATTGGGGATCCTAGGATAGAACAGTTAGTGGAACAGGTTGGTCAGGAGGAGGCAGATATAATGGAGAGCCCCATCACTATGGAGGAGTTAGAGCTAGCCATAAATAGTATGGCGATTTGTAAGGCAGCGGGCCCTGATAAGCTCCCATCGGAGTTTTATAGGGCCTTTTTTCAGGATATTAAAAAAGACTTGCTGGCCGTCTTCCAAGCAACCCAAGTGGGAAGCGCACCACAATCATGGGATGAAGCCAATTTTGCTATCTTTAGGAAAAAAGATAAGCAACCGGATCTGCCAGGGTCATATCGCCCAATCTCTCTTGTCAACTGTGATGGGAAGATCTACGCCAAAATTCTGGTGAATAGATTGGCAAAAGTCATCTCTCCTCTGGTCTCCCCAAAACAACATGGTTTTATTCCTGGGAGGGGATCATATTAGCAGAATCGTGACGCTCTTCGATATTGCTCAGGTGGAATCTAGGGACCTAGGGTTGATTTTACATGATGCCGAGAAGGCATTCGATCGTGTAGCCTGGGACTTCCTCTGGGGGGTTATGCAGCGGATGGGGTTCGGTCAGGGGTTCGTCCAGGCTATACGAGTACTATATCGATCGCCCACGGCCAGGATCTGTTCTGTGGGTCTTGTATCGGATCCTATAAAAATGTCACGAGGCACACGGCATGGATGCCCTTGCTCCCCCCTGCTGTTTGCCCTATATATCAATCCTTTAATAATGTTAGAGAGGAGCACCTAGATCAAACCCTTTTGCATTCTGGAAGATCATTTCTGCATTTTTGCATATGCTGACGATATTGCCATCACAACATCGGATCCTGTCATGGCTATACCCGAAGTAGAACGTTTAGCACACGAGTTCGGCGCAGTTTCTGGCTATATGATGAATATATCTAAAACCCAGATCCTGTGTACGAAGCATATTATGGCTAGCGATCCTAGAGTGGTCAAGGAGGTCACGTATCTGGGAATTAAGATCCGAGAATGCTTGAAAGATTTGGTTGACATCAATTGGGGGATATCACTAGTAAGGTAAAGCAGTCATTAGAAAGATGGGATTGCCTACATCTGTCTTTGGTGGGTAGAGCCAATATCCTCAAAAGGAATATATTCCTGAAGGTGTTGTATTTTTTTAGATCAGTACTGCTGGAGGTATCTCGCGACCAGTTACAACATCTACACGCACTTTGTGCTAAATTCTTATGGACTTCAGGGAAACCTCGGAGGGCTTGGAATTTTATGACTCTTCCCAGAGAGAGGGGTGGGTGGTCGGTTCCCGACTTCACACTCTATTATTATTTGTGTCTTTTATCAAATATGCAGATAATGTTGACTGGAAAAGATGTGAGCAATCCTGCTGAGGCTCCCTCAATTTATCAGATGGTGTTAGGCAAGGAGGTTAAGAACTGCCTCTTCAAGCAGTTGGACAGGAGTTACTACAAAAGAACGCATTTAAAAATTTGGGGGGCAGCTTTTAAGGTCTGGAGCATGGTATGAAAAAACTTACAAATACAGGGATTAACTTTTTATACTCCTACCACAGCCATAGGTATTTTACCATCGATATTTCATGACCAAGTGGCAACTAGTTGGAGTGGTATTACCCAAATTGGGGATTTTTATGAGGGTGGGGGGGGGCTACATCCGTATTTTACCGACCTAGCAGATACATTCCTTCTCCATAAGAACCAGTTTTTTTTTACATTTTTAAAAATATGTGATTGTCTGAGCAAACAACCCATAGCAATGATACCTCATAAATTATTTGAAGCTATTAGGTGCCAGGAAAGGATAGGGGTCCTTTATAAAATCCTTTTAGCTTCAAGGAGGGATGATTTGGATAAGTGGGCATTAAAAGTGGGAGAGCCAAGGGTCTCTAAAGAGAAGGCAATTGTTATTGCCGGGGAAATTTGTCTGTCGGCGAATCTTAATGCCCAGTTTTATAAAACCATATTTAATCTCTGTCATACTCCTGCTAAGATGATGAAATGGGAGAGGGCGAATGATGGTAAATGGTTCCGATGTGGTATGGACAACGCTGATAGTCTCCACATTTTTTATGTCTGTGCTAAATTGGGGCTATAAATAGAACATATTGAGAAGTTTATGACAGAGATTTCGGGGCTTGTTGTCAAAATATCGGCTTCCATGATGTTGCTGGGGATTGGTGAGGATCTCGAGTAAGGGAGACTCATGTATAAATACCGGTATTTGCTCTTTATTGCCACGGCGGTAGCACGGTTATGTTTAGCGTATTCTTGGCTCCAGCCTGAAGTACGGTCTTTTGAAATGTGGTGAGCCCGTTTTTATAATATATATAATTTGGAGCATAGTTTTTATTCTGTTAAAGGAACAAGGAAACGCAAATTAGGTATTTATGTATGGGGGCAATGATCGATCATATGAATTGCTGAAGGGGGGAATTAATTTAATTATTTTTGGTATAATTGAATGAAATTAATTGCTTTTATGCCTTGCTATCAGATCTGTATGTATTTATTGATGTTTTGATACTGTGGATAATAAATAAATTAAAAAAATCAAGGCTGAATGTGTTTCCTGACACGCACTCTCTAACTGCATGCTTTCAGCTACCATTCACCTTCTTCAGACGTTCGGATCAGGTACCGCCTTCTGGCGCTCGAGCAGAAATTCTTCTGGTAAATTGGGGAAAAACTGCACTCCGGTAAGGTTGATAGTTGGGGGGCATGTTTAGGTCTGCAGTAGTAGTTAGTGAAGGAAGATAAACCAACCATAGCACAAAAGACACATTGAGAATTAACTCCTAGTTCCCCTTCAATAGAGATTTGTCTTTGCATATATGGACTTGTTTTGGGAACTCACAATGTACCTTGAAATTAACTGTTACAGCTTTTGTTTCAGGAATATCAAGAATTTTGGATTATTTAACTTTGGATTATTTAATTTAAGGAACTGCAATTCTGGACTTCATCCTCTTAGTGGAAACAACCATCGTTTTCTTGTGTGAAGAGGTAAAAACAATTCTTTGTGAACGTAGAACTAAGAATTGTTGACTAACCTTTATCCTTCCAGGATTCCTTCCCTACTGTACACACTCTAACTTCCCTTCCCTTTGTTTGGCAACATAGATACTCTGGTGAAATATAAAACTCAGAATCAGTGCTGCCAGAAGGGCAGGCTTTAACCCCCAGTCCAGGTCATAGGCAGACGTCTTGCAGAGCTTCTCCTCCTCGCACAGCCCAACTGGCTGCTTGACAGCTGATAGTTTTAGGGGCCTCAAGCGCCCCTTTTTATAGTTCATTTCCAGACACCAAATGTGATTTAGGGTCAGATTCTTTGAAGTTGTGTTTGGGGTCTGCTTTCTTCTGAAGTGACCTCTCTTCTGCCCTTCCTTAAGAAAACAGTCTGTCACAGCAAGAGGGACTTCAAATCGGATAGCTCCACAACAAAGGCCATGGGAAATTCACACCTTGATGTCAGCCATAGTGAAATGTGTATCAAATGTTGCCCCAGGGCCCCTGCCCTACTCTTTATGATAATCTTTTCAGTCCTATTTCCTTCCTGAGATGTGCCCAGGCTCGTTCGGGTGACCTCCCTCATAATCAAAGAGCACTATTTGAAGTGTGCTGAAGAACCTGGCTCTTCCTCCTCCGATGCATTGTCCCACGCAACTCTCAGGAAAACAGCAATCTACAAATCTGTCTGGAAGTATCCCTCTACCCCTCATGCTCCTCCAGTCAGCTCTGGGTCTCCTAAAATAGAACCTAGAATCTTCCACTTATTTTACCATTCATATGCACACATATACCCAGCCCATGCACACAACACATACGCACTGTACAGCACTATATACTGACTTGATGTAGGCCAAAGGTGACTACGGACAGAGCAGCAGAACTTTACATGAGTGAGTCTGTAGGCTTCACTCCAGTAACAAAAGTAAAAATGCCTGTTCACTTCTACTGATCACTACACAGTATGCTGGCACCACCACGCTCGTGCTGCTCAACTCCTGGCAAAGGCAGGAGCTTTTTACCACTATGGGGGTAGTGCTTTTGCTTCCTTCTCGGTCCAACAAGACCGCAACTTATGAGACAGACCTATGTCTTGGCCCAGATGCATGATCTGTGTTCACCCATGACAACAAAAATCATCACCAGGAATCCAAATACCGTTGCAGCTGGGGCCCTCGGGCAGGGTTGCAGGTCAGTCACCTTGCAAGAGACTTTTCCATCCCAACAGGCATGAATGCAATCCAAGTGTTTTATACAGCAGGGCTTTATGGATTCTGGAGAAAACTGGTGGAACTATTGGTCTTATTCCCAGTATAATGAGCCAACAATAATACAAAATTGCTGCCTTCTGTCCCAGGTCACTTCCGGACATTCATCGTACTCCCATGAGGCATAGTCCTACTGTCACAAAGGAAACCCTTCCCTTACACCACCTCTGACCTGGGTGTGGGGAGTCTTCGAAATGGGCTTCTCCACAGTGGCGGCTCGCAGAGGTAACGCTGTGGTGCAGGGTGGGGTAGGGGGTATTGGAGTCAGACATACGACGGCAAAGAAAGTAAATAAATAAAACCACTTACCTAGCGCTCGCTGCATCGCTGACTCGGCAAGCGCAAGGTAAGTGGTTTTATTTATTTATTTTACTTTAATCTTGGCCGTCGTATGTCGGACTCCACTACCCCCCCACACCACCCCACCTCACTGCCCCATAGTGTTACCTCTGCGAGCAGCCACAGCTTCTCCATCCCCTCTGTTCTCCCCTAGCTGGCTTAGAAATTTTCCTTTCCTCACAATCCACACATACAATTTAGGAGACCAAGTCTTCAGTGATCTCCAAGGTGCACCCTCAAGCCATCATGTCATCTGTTCTGTGGTGAAATGTTTCCTTTCCGAAGTTCAAACACAGAAAGGGGATGCCAGAACTGCGCACCCCCATGTGCTGTAGTGGAGTACTCACCTCACTGTGCTGCTGTTGTCTGTCATATATCTCCAATGGATAGAGGCCCTACATTTCTAAGCCTTCTCTGTAATGAATACTTCACCATGCAGTCTTCTGCAACAGGTCTGTTCCTTAAGTAAGTTGTTCCTGGGTAAAGAGTTGCACTGACCTGGTACCACTTCTTGTTGTTAAAGTGCTTCACAATTGGATCCACGGTTCATGTCTGGCACTGTACATTGGTGCACTTTGCTCTGCAACACACCTTCAGAGCATGCACGCCTCCAATCTTTTTATCCTCCATCCCATAATTTTGTGTGCAGGTTGTACCACAGCTGCTGGTAGAAAGGGCCGAGTTTGATCATCTGGCCTGTTGCCACTCTTTTTAACTGCAGCGCGACACATAAATCAGGCCACCACTCTTGGTGGCACCATATGTGACTATCACACATCCATAAATCCATCTAAATCTCTTGTATCTGCGCCATCCAGTGCAAATCTACCAGGTGGTGGCCATCTTCATCCACTTCCCCGCTGCAGCATTTTGGATTCTTTGCAGCTTGATAAGTCATTTTCTTGAGCGCCTAATGTAAAGTTAGTTTGCATATTCTACACTGGAATCTACTAGGACCAGTGACACCTGTATCCTGCATTGAGTGACCTAGGTAGGGAAAAAAGATTAAGTATTTTCATTGTACAGAATGAGCATCTTGTGACGGTCAGAAAGAAGTGAGAGATTCAAGTTGATGATCACACCAAGGCTTTTCAGTTACACACATGTGGCTGGACACTGTTCCATTTCTAGATGCACCGAGGACATAATTACAATTTTGTCAGGATCCACAAGTGAGCATTTTAGTTTTTGATTAAGATTGAATTGTTTCTCCATCATCCAAAGTTCTAAGGCCATCAGACATTGCAGAGTTACAGGATCATGACTTTAAATGGTTGTTCCAGCTTCAAAATGATCTGCATATCGTGAGTATAGTTGTAATATGTAAAGTTGAAACAGTTTACAAGGCCACGTTAAAAATGCACAAATGAATTTGGGTTGCATTCATTTGGTGTGTATGCTTTGCTATAGGTTGGAAAGGAATGAGATGAACATAAATAGCTTTTGCATATCCTGATACAGTGAGTAATCGGACAATGAGCATAATGAATGACTTTTCCTTCTTTGCCCTAGTACATACGTTCCCTCTGGAATTGATTTGTCTTTAATCCTCTGTGTGAACTTCACACTGCAATATTTTTTGCTGCATGGGTACTCGCAGAGTTCTCTTCCAGGGGATCCTCATCAATAGTCATAAGCACTGAATATTCCCGCCCATGTGCGGGGACCCCGGAAATAATAAAATTATATATGTAAAAACACATATATATACAGCTCTGTATATGTATAAACATATATCATTTTTTCCAAGCAAATGCAGCTCCCATAAAAGGCTAGGCAATGTAAATATATACATCCAATAACACATATATACACATATATATATATATATAAAGGTATAACAATACACCTAAATCTCTTTTTTTTTTTTTTTTTTTTTTAATGAGGTAAACACTCAAAAGAAAGCAAAAAATAAAGAGAACAAAGTGTGGAAACACACAGATGTACAACACATTGCCAGCCTGCAGGCTGCATTGCAATATAATACCATAGAGACTAAAAAGCCCTGTACAGGTAAAAACTGGCACCGTGCCTTTAAGGCAGCCCTGACTTCCATATCCCATCATGCCTCAGGGGTGACAGTTAGGTCAGTTGTTCTTTCCGGCTCCTTCAGTCAGGACCCTGGAATTCAGCTCTCTTCTTTTTTGACTCTTTAGTCAAGAATTATTACAACTTTAAGATTTTTTGGACTTCTTCTTACAACTTCTGTGAGGAAGTCAGTATCCTGTGTTTTTCTGACTGATTTTTTTGCCGTTTTGTCAGAAAAATGCCTTCTTTATTTGTTCCATGTCCATCTTGTGGAAAAAAGAAGGCTGCGTCAGACACACATGAGGTGTGTATTATCTGTCTGCCGGACTCTCACTCTCCAGCAACATGTCATCATTGTGAAGACCTTTCCAAAAGGACTTTAAAGGAGAGGGAGAGGATTAGGCTGTATGGCCTAGCAGAACGGTCGACGTCGAAGCAGTTGGTCCCTGTTTGCTCCCCATCGACGTCGGGCTCGGCGTCGAAGACTCCAGCGGCGGGATCGTCGCTGAGAGGTGAGGAGTCAAGGGGAAGTCATGCTGCAAAGAGAAAATCGTCGTCGACTTTAGATTCAGCGTCGAAGCGGATGCGTTCGACGTCGACGGCGTCTAAAAGCTCGGCGTCGAGGACTCGGCGCCATAGTTCAACGTCGAAGAAGCATCTGTCGACGTCGAGAGAAGATCGATCGACGTCTGCACAGAGATATCGTTCGTCGTCGAAAGAAAGACATCGTTCGACGTCGAGGTCGGCGAGACATCATTCGACGTCGCAAGAAGTACGTAGACGATCTCCACAGTCGACGTCGAGACCAAGATCGCCGTCAAGATCAAGATCGCCGTCGAGGAAACATCGTTCGACGGCGAAGAGACTTTCGACGTCGTCGGAGCATTCGACGTCGAGACAGAAGTCTCCGTCAGGAGTGACGTCGAGGCAGACGCCTCCGTCAGGGCCGACGTCGAGGCAGGAGCCTCCGTCGGAGTCGACGTCGAGGCAGAGGCCTCCGTCGGAGTCGACGTCGAGGCAAAGGCCTCCGTCGGAGTCGACGTCGAGGCAAAGGCTTCCGTCGGAGTCGACGTCGAGGCAGGTGCCTCCGTCCTCACAGGTCTCCAAAGCTTTGGTGAGGTACATGAAGCCTCCGTCGAAGATAATCTCGACGTCGAGACAAGAAGCTCGGAGCCTCGAAGATTCAAGTCAAAGATCTCCGGGGATAGGCCTATCTCCGTCGAGGCAGCCCTCTGTTGAGGGTACGCAGGAGGTGTCGCATGTTCGCCTCACGATTCGACCAGTCTCAAGGCGAAAATCTCCTCATAGACTGATATATACAGCTCCTGAGTCACCGCGTCTCATTTCTATCTCGCCTTCAGGATCAGAGGGCTCAGGTTCAAGATCAGAATCACCAGAGCTTGTGCATCAATCTCCAGTTCCTGCAAGAGAAAGTTCGCAGGAGGAGGACAATGCTGTACCTCAAAGTCCCGTAAGGGAGATGCCTCAGGACCCTGCTATGCCAGACGCAATTAAGGCATCGCTAACAAGAATAAGGGGCGTGGTATTCCCAGCGACACCGATCAGACCAAGATCTCGAGAAAGAGAATCCCGAAGCCACTCTCGAGCACCAAGAAGGCGATACAGGTCTTCCTCCCTCAGAAGAGAGTCGACCAGATCAGAGAGAAGGCGCCGTAGGACCCCTTCTACCTCCCCTTCTTCCAGATCATCCAAAAGGGATTATTCACCGACACTCTCGGAGACGCCACCCTCTCGGGTATCTCCGGTAGATGATATTTCTACATTTCAAGAAGTGTTGTGTAGAGGAGCTACAAAATTAAATATCCCTATGCCGGTTCAGGAGACCACTTCATCCATAATTTTTGAAACTCTTCATGAACGCACAGTGTCACGCCCGTTATTGCCATTAGTCCCCGGTTTGCTACAACCGGTAATGGATATCTTTCTCACGCCAGCAACCACCAAAACGGCGCCGGCGAGAATTCTAAAAAAGTACCGTCCAGCTCCGGAGGATCCTCTATTCCTTAAATCAGATCCTCCACCGGACTCTGTCATCACCGCCGCTGCCAGGAAGACACATGCAGTAGCTGGATCTTCAACGGTGCCACCAGATAAGGACAGTAAAACGCAGGACTCCTGGGGGAGGAAAGTTTGCGGCTCAGCATCCTCAAGCTTAAAGGTGGCGAGTGCCTCGGCGCTTCTGGGGCGCTATGATAGGTCATTATGGGACTCTCTGCAGAGGTTCATTGACAAAGTTCCATCAGAGGACAGACGGGACTTTGAAGAGATTTTGCATGAGGGGAGTCTGGTTTCTAACCAGATCATAAGTGCAGCGGCGGACGGGGCAACACTGGCAGCGCATGAATATGCACATGGAGTCACAGCCAGAAGATCATCCTGGCTTAGATTGACGGCCTTGAAACCGGAAGCGCAGGCAAGAATTTTAAATCTGCCTTTCTCCGGTAGTTCTCTTTTTGGGTCCCATGCAGACGAAGAAATGGCCCGTATGAAAGCAGAGCTGGAGACCATGAAAGCTGTCGGGCTTGAAAAGAGAAAAGAGTTTCGACGCCGCAAGGGAAATGACAGGCGCAATTACCAACAGAGGGTTCAAACCCCTCATTGGCAAAAGAACCAGGACCAGCAAGGTCAAAAGAAACAGCAATACCAGTCCCGCAAGCCATCCAGGAGACGAGGTAACAACAGGCAGTCTAATGCTGGAAACAAAGCTCCGGGGAAGCAATGAGAAGCCGCTTCCTCCGATGCTGTCCACCGCTCCGGTGGGAGGAAGTGTTGCACATCATCTTCCAGAGTGGCAGTCCATCACAAAGGACAAGTGGGTACTGAATATACTGCGTCATGGGTACTCGCTTCGTTTCAGAAGTCACCCCCCATCGATTCCTCCTGTCAATTCATCCCAGCATCTAAAGCAGCTCAGAGAAGAGGTAGCGACGCTACTACTCAAATCTGCAATAGAGAAAGTGCCCATAAACCAGAGAGGAAAGGGAGTTTACTCCAGATACTTTCTCATCCAAAAGAGGAGTGTGAAGGTAGAGTTCAGACCCATTTTAGACCTACGGATACTGAACAAGCACATAAGAAAGGAAAAATTTCGCATGCTGGCGCTCCACCAAATATATCCTCTTCTCCGGATGGGCGATTGGATGTGTTCACTGGACCTTCAGGATGCATATTTCCATATTCCCATCCTAAGGAATCATCGAAAATTTCTCAGGTTTGTGGTAGGCAACTCTCACTATCAGTTCAAAGTCCTCCCATTTGGCCTGAAGTCAGCTCCTCGAGTATTCACAAAATGCGTGGCAGTAGTAGCGGCTGCTCTGAGACGCGCAGGAGTCTTCGTCTATCCCTACCTAGACGACTGGCTAATAAAGGGCTCATCACCACAGAATGTGCGGTCACAGCTGTCGCTATGCCTGAACTTATGTCGCAGGTTGGGTCTCAGAGTGAATGTCAAAAAGTCCAATTTTTCACCAACGCAGAGGATCCACTACCTGGGTGCAACTATAGACTCCGTAGTAGGAAAAGTGTTTCCTTCGGAGGAAAGACAGTCATCCATTATGCTAAAAGGCAGACAGATTATAACCAGCAATCTGTCGTCGGCAAGGCAAATCTCATCTCTGCTAGGGGCCATGGCATCCTGCATCTTCCTAGTGCCCAATGCCAGGCTAAGGATGCGTCCTCTCCAGCAAGATCTCGAGGACAAATGGGATCAAAGGAACTCCCTGTGGGAAGAAAAGGTTTGCCTCTCCTCTGCAGCCAAACAGTCAATCAAGTGGTGGCTGAAGCCAAGGAATCTGCAAGTGGGGATCCCCTTCCATCAAGAGCCCCCAATTCAGACCTTAATCACCGACGCATCCCTTCAGGGATGGGGTGCGCATTTTGGGACTCTGCAAACTCAAGGACGGTGGTCCAGCAGCGAGCAGTTGTACCACATCAACATGCTGGAGCTCAGGGAAGTCCACCTAGCCCTCAAAGCGTTCCTACCTGCGATAACGACGAGCACCATTCTAGTGCAGACGGACAATACCACCACAATGTACTACCTGAACAAGCAGGGGGGTACTCGATCCAGAACGCTCTCGCTGGAAGCTCAGTCCCTGTGGCACTGGATCCTAGCAAGGAACATCTCATTGAAAGCGGTGCACCTACCAGGAGAACTCAACGTGCAAGCAGACTTGCTCAGTCGGCATTTTCAAGAGCCAGAGGACTGGGTAATCAACGACGAGGTGTTAGAAGACATCTTCGGGGAATGGGGGCGCCCGCAGGTGGACCTCTTCGCGGACGAGCAAAACACAAAATGCCGAGGCTTCGCCTCAAGATACCATCGACCAGGATCCCTAGGGAATGCCCTTTTGATCAATTGGTCAATGACATTTGTGTACGCTTTTCCGCCTCTCCCACTAATTCCCAAGGTGGTGACCAAGCTACAGAATTCATCTGCCAAGATGATCCTCATAGCACCGGACTGGCCGAGGCAGTGGTGGTACACGGATCTCCTACACATGTCGATCCGCCCCCACAAGCGGCTGCCGTGCAGGCCGGACTTGTTATCCAAGATGCAGGGGAAGATTTACCATCCCAGCCTTCCCTCGCTGAGCTTAACAGCATGGCTCCTGAAGTCCTCCAGTATGGCCATCTGAACCTCCCTCAAGAGTGTATGTCCATACTGAAGGAAGCCAGGAGGCCTTCGACAAGACACTCCTACTTCTGTAAGTGGAAAAGATTTTATATATGGTGTGCTCAGCATCATTATGATCCCACTAAATGCCAGGAGGATGTAATTTTGCCCTATCTTCTACATTTAGCAAGGGCAGGGTTGAAATTTTCATCCATAAAGGTTCACCTAGCAGCCATAACAGCATACAGGCGTTCGCCTTCACAGCAGTCATTTTTTAAAGTGCAGGTAGTGAAGGATTTCTTGCAAGGACTCAAGAAAGTCTATCCCCCTGTTAGACCTCCCTCTCCTTCCTGGGAGCTAAACTTGGTTCTGTCGAAGCTCATGGGTTCGCCTTTTGAGCCTATTCATAAGGCTACCCTACAGCACCTCACATGGAAGACAGCATTTTTAATAGCCATCACTTCAGCACGGAGGGTCAGTGAGATACAGGCCCTCTGTTCTAAAGAACCCTACACTATTTTTCATCTAAATAGGGTGGTGATGAGAACTCATCCTTCGTTCCTACCCAAGGTGGTATCGGAATTTCATGTAAACCAAGCCATCTCCTTACCAACCTTTTTTCCCAACCCCTCCTCTCCGGCAGAGAGGGCGTTGCATTCTCTGGATGTCAAAAGGGTCCTAAAATTCTACCTAGATAGGACTAAGAATGTCAGGAAATCTGATCAATTGTTTGTGAACTATGGGGTTGTCCGTATGGGCTTTGCTGCATCCAAACGTTCCATTGCTAGGTGGATTGTTTCAAGTATTACATTGGCCTACCAACTGGCTCAGAAACCATTGGGGGCGCGCCCTAAAGCGCATTCGACAAGAGGAAAAGCGGCTACCGCGGCTTTTCTCAATAATGTCCCACTCTCCGAGATCTGCAAGGCAGCCACTTGGAGGTCTGTCCACACTTTTACCAGGCATTATTGTCTGGATTCGGACACCAGAGCAGACACTCAAGTAGGACAAGCCTCCTTGAGGAATCTGTTCCATGCATAATCATTTTCATGATTCTCTTTCTCCATGGGTGATACAACCTTAGTTTCATTTGCCTGCTGGTGGAAGGGGAGCTTGCTACTCTATTCAGTGCTTATGACTATTGATGAGGATCCCCTGGAAGAGAAGGGTAAGTTACTTACCTGTAATCCTAGTTCTCTTCCAGGGGTATCCTCATCAAAGTCATAAGCAACCCACCCACCTGCCCAGGCAAATGAGAAGAAGTGTATTATTCATTATGGAAAGGATATATCTTTGTGTTTAGGACTACGGTCCCGCAAAGAACAACTGACCTAACTGTCACCCCTGAGGCATGATGGGATATGGAAGTCAGGGCTGCCTTAAAGGCACGGTGCCAGTTTTTACCTGTACAGGGCTTTTTAGTCTCTATGGTATTATATTGCAATGCAGCCTGCAGGCTGGCAATGTGTTGTACATCTGTGTGTTTCCACACTTTGTTCTCTTTATTTTTTGCTTTCTCATGAGTGTTTACCTCATTAAAAAAAAAAAAAAAAAAAAAGAGATTTAGGTGTATTGTTATACCTTTATATATATATATATATATATGTATATATGTGTTATTGGATGTATATATTTACATTGCCTAGCCTTTTATGGGAGCTGCATTTGCTTGGAAAAAATGATATATGTTTATACATATACAGAGCTGTATATATATGTGTTTTTACATATATAATTTTATTATTTCCGGGGTCCCCGCACATGGGCGGGAATATTCAGTGCTTATGACTTTGATGAGGATACCCCTGGAAGAGAACTAGGATTACAGGTAAGTAACTTACCCATTTCCCCAGTGGCCTAAAAGTATAGCCTGTGTTGTGGCTGAGGGCCACAATGATGCCAGCATAGTGAGGGTCAGAGTGGAAGTTGGGCATATTGGAAGAAAAGCATTCACATGATGTGGATAGTGAATTGTGGAGTTATTTGGGGGATTTTATTCCTACTGCATTCTAAATTAAGCCCTTAGCCTCTAGAAGTCCTAGATTTGACATTAATATGTTGCACTGTATTTGAGTCCATATCCCACTGCCACACACTGGGATAATCCTTCTTTTCTTGCTTTTCGCTATCTTAGGTGAACAAGAGTACAAAGGAAGAAACTAATATTGAATTGGATTGAAGTAGAATCTTATGCCTCACAATTTCTTTATGCCTTTAGTCTTTTACCTGTAAACATTGAGTGCCAATAAACAGGCTCAGTTAAGGTAGCGAGCACAATAGAAACATTCCTTCACAATGACCCTCCCAACAAGGTGAGTAATTCACTGAGGTGGGCATACATGAACACCCAACCTCCACTTCTAGACATGGCACAGTGGGAAAGTTTTATCCATGGCACCAGGAGTCTTGATGTTTAATCCTGACTTTACCAAAATATGCTGGTTGTGAACTCTGTATTTAAAGTATGGGCAAACTCCACAGCAGCATTTCCTTCATTAAAGTAGAACCTTACTCTCACCAGCAGAACTACTCTAACCCCAGTTGTTTTGTAATGAGCTAGATGGATACTATGGAACCAGAAGGCGTGCATTTATTATTCTCGGACATCCTTTATGACAAGTTGTGCGCTCTTGGGTAAATCACTCCCTCAGCCTATTTCTCTACTCCATTTTGTTTTAACAGAAATAGGTAAACTTAAATCAAACTAAACACTCGTAGTAAGTATTTGATAAGACAACATGACTGTAAACCAACAGACATGGCACCCTGTCTCTTAGTACACTCAGTAAATATGATACAGTGTGAAAATTATGAATCTTGAAATAAGGAGTCGTGCACTGTGGTGTTGGTACTCCTGCTTCACCAAATTGTTTGATGACAGTGAAATCATATCCTTCCTATGCCTTTGTCCCATTAATTGTCTTTATGTGATAGAGGTGGGTGAGGCATTGAAGATTCGAGCCAGGGGCCTGGCTGTGGCTTAGCTCAATGTTATCTTGGACCCTCAAGCACAAAACAAGATGAGCCTTCACGTAGCTTCTGTCTCCAATCCCCACCTTAACCTTGTGGGCCATGAATTAAAGACAAACCATTAACTTTTGATGTGGAAAGAG
Organism: Triturus cristatus; assembly: GCF_964204655.1. Classification (NCBI taxonomy): domain Eukaryota; kingdom Metazoa; phylum Chordata; class Amphibia; order Caudata; family Salamandridae; genus Triturus; species Triturus cristatus. Next base: position 1,073,871,834 of record NC_140591.1, on the reverse strand, counting down.
ATACTCACCTAGTGGCTGAATTGCACAATGCAAAACCAGAAAACCTGGCATCAGACCTGGTTTCGCCAAGTGACCAAACTGTGTGATTCTAGGCAATTGTTTTATTCACCTTGCCTTCTTTTTCTTCGTTATCACATATGCAAGCACCTTGAAATACATGAGGTCAGAAAGTGTGCTGTACAAAACCTTCTTTCTTGCTTGATTTAATAAGCTATAATGTTGTCCAGTGTATAACAAAACCCTAGGCCACCTCAAGGGTGCACCTGGCAACTGACTTGCCTCTTGGTTCACTATTATTTATATTATGGTTTATATTTTATTGTGTTTTCTGATATATCAGTAACATTAACCAAGTTTGCAAACTCAATGTACATCTACTAGTTGGCATAATGAATGTTGACATACCACCAGCAGAGAGGCCAGGGTAGGTATGGTCATCATCCCTATCCTGGCACAAATCTGTACAGTGCAGACTTGTGTTTGCCAGGCTGCACCTCAATGTGACTCTGCCCTTATAGTAAAAAATACTGCACCTTCTCCGCACCTCAAGACCCTGGAAATCCCTCAATCTCAAATTTCTCACCAGGCAACCCAAATCTTCACAAATATTTGGGGGTACCCTTCTGCAAAATACACAGCCTTTTCAGCCTGCATGCAGCAGTCCAACCTTTCTACTCCTCTCCCCTGAGGGGGTGCCAGGGAGCCACACTACCACAATGTCTGACTCTTTCTTTAAGGGCTGCTATCAATGCGACAATACAGAACAACAGTTCATGCCTTGACACGACTGGTCTCCCCATATTCCTGAAGTACTCCAATTTTTGAGACCCCAGAGGTGCTAGGGGTAGCACCCTATGACTTCGAGTACTTCCTGATGTGGTATTATAAAATTCTGCATATCTTGATAACATAACAAAGAACTTGGCAACAGAAGCTGAAATATGAAAAGACATCTTTATTAAACTCAAATGAGTGAGACTACGTCGCACAGAAGCCTTAGCAACTGAATGAGGCAGTCTGCAGAACAGAAACCAGTCTCCTCTTTTATGGAGAATGTTACGCTCTGGGCAACACCGCCCTTCTCTTGCAGCTGGTCATTCACATATTTTACTTCAAAGAACAAGCAGAGTCATGATTACAATCCCACATTTCAGTTCAGCCAGCCCGCAATTATTTACACAGCAAGGTTCAGATCCCACATCAGATATCGATAGGCCCCAATAAACATGAGCATCTCCTGTTTGGGAAACAAGCCATAAAGCAGGAATAGTCAGGTGCGAAAGAGATTAGCTGGAGGCTCGTGTAGGATGAAAAGACTTTATGGTGTGTCAAGCCCTGATGCTAATCACAGGTGGCCAGAGGACGGGGAACTCGTGGGACCAGTTTGACCTGGGGCAGCGGAGCCAAGCTGCCCAGGTCACAGAAAAGTCAAAGGAAGGCACATGTGTTCTAAAAGGCCCGTATTCGCTTCATGCTATATAGCCTATGTGAGGGCAACCATAAGATGGCCACCGATACAAAATGGAACCCACGTAGTGATGTATAATAACGTATACACAGTGCATTCATAGCTAAAACGTTACACAAAGCACTTGTACATACCGCATTAACCATTCGCGGTTCACTAATACCGGGATAGACAGGGGTAGGGCCCTGCCTCCTACGCGGTCCCAAATTTTAAAGTACGACAGACCCTCCTTTTGCCCTTACATAGGCAATAACTATACTCTCCTCAATCCGAGTCCAGGTCTACAGACATGAAGTCATGGAGATGTTGCTGTAGCATCATCCTATTACTTAGCGACTCTCACGGGACACGTCTCCTTACACATGTAGTAGCACAAAGGCCACATATGGCAGGACAAAATAAGGAATACCTCTATCTGTAGTAGGCGGCATAAGATCACACACCCAATAATTAGTGATGGTCATTACTAACTAGTGTTGATGCAGAAGCTGTACAAAAGAATTGCTTACGAATTCTGATCTTTTAACCTGCTCATGTTCAGGAAAAGGGTGAAAAGAATGCAAAGAAGCAGTAGTAGGAAAGGACATAGGTTGGAAAGCGGGTGCAGAAGTCAATTGGGTAGAGAAAAACAATCCCATCCATAAATGACAACGTCATGTTTAAAAAGACACTAGAAAACTCGTTATTAAAAACATATAGACAACGGGAGAAAGTAATGACCACTATTACAAATGAAATAATAATTTTTATGTTCAGGTGAAACAGTGGTGACCCTCATCAATGCTCTGAGGTGAAAAGGGGGTACTCTTCCACAGAAAATTGATTTTATTCTGCTTATACTAGACAATGCCAGCAAAACAAACAGTCTTCTAACACCTAGTCTATACAATCACACAGAAACCTCTTGTGAAACCACCTATGCCCAGAGTCCGTTCAAAAAACCTCTCTGGCAGGCTTCTATTGTCCATCAAATCTTCTTCTGTTGTTTTCTTTTGCCTGGGCCTCTTCATTCAAGCCTTTCATGAGAAAAGTACTGCTTAGTTGGAGTGCCCTCCTGGCAAACACCGACAGCTCACTCGAAAAAGTCTCAATGTCTCAAGGCAGTGCGCCAGTATTTTTCCTTTGCGGCAGGCACTACAGGCAGTGTGCTCTCCATTGATCAAGGGCACAGGTCATCTCGTGCAGATTCGGGACCATTCTCAGACTCCAACACTCGTCATTCAGTGTCAGAGGACGCTCAGGCTGCTCTTCCATGGGCACTGGAATGTAGTGCCTTCTGTCAATCTTGGATCCGCCGGTGCACTGACATTCCATTGAAGCAAAGGAAAAGAGGGGGGGTGTGTGGCCAAAAACTCAGGCCAAGGGGCTCAAGGGACTGCACACTGTCAGAGGTTACCAGCACATGACAGGCGCTCTTTTGCACTGGAATTCTGGTTCTGTGGCAAAACCAGCTCCTCCTTCTTTTCTGATGTTGAACGCCTTCTGATGAAGCAAGTGTGATGCTTTAAACAGTTCGTTGTATAACAAGGGGACTGTAAACAGGTGGCCTGTGATTTTCAAAGGAGTGGCCACACGCCATGGGACAATTTTCGTCTAGAATACACTGTCTTTCTCAGGAAGCAATACAAATAAAAAGGCAGTAGGCAAAACAGTGCCTCTAAGCTTTTCAATTGGGTTTCCGTGTGAGAGCCTCCATCATCTAAGGGTAGATAACTACACGAGAATTCTATCTAAATGGATGTCTTCACATATGGTGGCATTGTCTAATAGGGCAAACACATTTTATTTTTTTTCAATGATTACATATAAGTGTTTCTAAATTCCTTATCTAGGACATCTCAATAGAGAAATCACATGGTACAGATTATCATAGGTATGTAGAAACCTTTCACATCAGGTGCACTAGGCAATACACAGGCTAATAGTCAGATATAAAAACAAAAGACAAGAACTAGAGGGTCCTGATATTTGCATGATTAGAAACTTCTGATCCCACCGAAAATTAAAGCAGCAGGAACAAAAAGGGTAAAAATAGACATTGAAAATTCGTCATGTTCAAAAAAGGTAAACGTAAGTTATCTCCTATCGGGATGGAAAACTTGTCTTACTATAATATAATATACTTGACAGTCAGGCTGGAAAACATTGAAGCAGGCCTAGGGACAATTCTTGAAAACCAGTCTGGTCATACAAGAGGGGATTATACATAATATGGAGGGTCCCTGGTACATCACTGCAGTCTGGAAGTGTGTACCTGAACAATACACCTACAATAATAAATGGGCTGACTGGTGAAAGGAATACAGAAAAGGGAACTGGGACACAACTAAAATCCCCAATAACTAAGCATGATGCAACATCGGTCAGGGGAGAAACAACAAAAGCAATTAAAAATAAAAATCTATAGGAAGGACAAGAATTTACTTGGGTGATAGTCAGGCATGTGACACTACACCAAGAGTACGGGTGGTACACAAAAGGCCAAAGTTACATACATTTTAACTCTACCGCTGGCGACTACACCATATACGGTAATCTTAGCTAATGTTCCAGTTCCTTCTGCAGGGAAAAATGAAAACCTAGTTTCCTTTTAAGAAGCAAAGGCCATATGCTACTTAGGAGACAGGACACCATTAACTAATGAAATATAGAAATTAGGCCACCTTGAGTCACAGATCTATAATTTCATCCTTAGGTCCAATCAAGGATACATAAACGTAGGGCTGCCTGTTCCTTTAAAGGAAAGGGGCAGTAACGTGACTAACTGCAGGTGACACACTTTGATCCTGTAGATCTCTTTTAGTTTTCTGTAATACCATTATAGCCAATTTAGACATGCACTGGTAAAGTGCTGCCTCTCATGTTCACAGCATGAAATATCATTAGCTGTGGAATTTAGTAACCAGAACAAGTTCAACCAACTGTTGCGTAGCGATGGGCATCGTCATGACCATCCCCTCACAACACAGGTAAACTTGTAATAGTATCAAAAGCAGCAACAAAAACAACGAAAACATGCAAAAAATAATAAAAACGCACAAAACGTCAAGCCATCAGATATACTTGCTGTATATCCAGCACAAAAAGCATAGACAAAACAATAGCATATGTAAATAAGCGGTGACACACAACACCATGTCATGTACTTTTATGCACTGTAAACCTGCAGCCCAAAACCCAATATTTGGGCCTGTTTAATTTGTCAGGTTTAAAATCCTTACCCTCCTTTTTGACAGTAGATCACCAGGCAATGGAAATCTGCTGTCAAATATAACGTTACTGTCTCTCTTCTAACATACAGGACCAGCAAGAACAATTCATGATAGGACCAAATACACAAAAATAAATTGCCATTACCTAACTGTACCCCCTTGTCAGTCCTTGCAACATCCAGCCACCTTAGTTTTACCTTTCTAAAAAAATCGTTACACTGACACTCCACATTAATTTGGCACCTACAATTTCCACTGTGAAAAATAAGTCTTAATTTGTCAATTCGTTCACATTTAGGCATGTAGCCTTAAAACATTTTTAGAATCTTTTTGTCTGTCTAAGACTTAATGCAACACTCCGTTTTCTGTTAAATAAGAGCTAATAGCAGGCATCATTCTTTTTTTTATTTTTTTTAGAGCGAGACGCAAATGTATCAGTTCTGCAAAGCATTTAACATGATGTTTGGGCTTCCAAAGAAACCCCTTTGCTATATTTTCCTTTTGGAATTAAGTTCTTTAGTTTTATTGATGTTCTTATGGAGAAACCAGAAACCCCACCTTCAGAGGCCCGTGTAGCAAGGTCATTCTGCATTCCACAGAGGCAAGGCCCTAATTTAAAAGGTCATAAATGTCAACGTGGCAGCCTACTCCATTGAACTAAAAATAGCATCTCAACAGCGTAACTTGAGCCAGCCTCTGCAGCTCTCCAACCCCCAGCTTCTGCCACTCTGAATTTGTCAAAGCCAGAAGGCCTTCCTAATTCCTCCTAACTTGCAATAATTCACTCTATTTTGAAAAATAATTTCTCCTTTTTAGGCGCTAAAAAAAATTATCTCTATTCCCAGATTATTAAACTACATTTACTGTGAATAATTCACGAAACTTAATAACACACGTACCACTTTTTAGAATAAATCCTTGTTACAATCCTATGTAATGGTACACATTTCAACAACCTTAAATGAATGAACGTCTCAGTAGGCCCAGCTAAAGTTAGACTGAACTCCAGCAATTGGGACCGCTTTCTGCCCCAGTCCACTGGCACTGCGAATTGCATTTGCAATGAGTTTTGATATTTTCTTCATCATTTAGTCACTTGCCTTTATTCAAGCTCTGTTCGTCGCTTTCATATTAGCATATGAAACTCAGTGCCTCCCGTTAGGTAATTACAATATTTTCACCCCTACTGCTAGAACCTGCAATCTCATCTTTCCCCTCCTACTTACTCAAACCGATACCACATTCCTTTTTATTCCCTTCGTCAATACAACCTTCCTCACGCTACTCTTCATGTCTTTATTACTCCCCTTCATCATCTCTCTTCCCTCCACGGCATTCTATTTTCCCAATTGTTCTTCTCCTTCCTACGTATTACCTAGTTCCTATAACCGTAATTCTACATTTCTCCACCCCTCTATCATTACTGACTTCATCACGTACCTGCTCACAAACATCCTCTTTTTCCTTCATCAAAAAAGAATTCTCCATTTCTCTTTCTCTATGTGGGTGCTAACTCCATTAAGGCAGTTTTTTATTAACATCAAATAGTTACGGGTTGCGACACCATATTTTATTTAATTTCTCCAAGTTTTAAAAAGGTCCTGTTTTTCATAGCGTGTTCAGTAGTATCGTGACAGACACAGCTAAAGTTAGAACCTTCAACCCTGATATTAAACAAGCCTTTGTACTGGCACATTGACTCATTGAATCATATGAAGGCACAACCTGTAAATATATATCAAACCTAAACGTATGCATTTACTGAAGTCTGAGACACTTTAAAAAGTACTCTGAATGGAAGAAAATGCAGTGAAACAGTGTTTTCTACCCAAATTCGACTTTCATTTTTTTGACATTAAAAAATGAATATCCTACAATTTTTTTATAATATGCATTACCAGAATGTTTATTACATAACCCATGAGTCAGGCATTGGAAATAATAACTTATACTTTATAGAAATGAGCTTGTTTGCGCCTGCGCCAAGGGAAAATTGTACACGCGAATGCTTGTCATTTTAGTGATGCAACACAACTTAAATCAAATTTTAATGCTAGGAGGTCATAGTATAATTATTAAGCTTTATAAATATCAAAAAACGATTTTGAAAAACACTTATTTTTCTTTTAAAATAATTTTTCCATGATTAATAATTTTCTTTTTAAAAAAATCCCAATTATTCGTTTTTGTGATAATTCCATGTATAAAAAACAAGCTGCATCTCTTGCCTATCATTTTGGACACATTAACTCACACGCCTAAGCGCATAAGCCCAACTTGAAACGCGTCACATTTTTGCGCCACTTTCATTTAAAAGGACGGTTCTGCAAAATTCCACCCGTGTTCAACTGGGATGGTGCTGGCTGAATGAACATTTCTATCAAATATACTGCAGCTGAAAAGTTTGCCTGTGAACATCTAATACAATGCATCTAAGGAAAATGCTGTAAATTTATTTACTTTTGCAAAAATAGATAATTTCGTTTTTGGGGCCTGATTTATATCTATTGAATGTGTTTCTAATTTTATCCTTTAAGCATTTAACGGCAGTTTTGTATATGTGCACAATTGCTCATTCTATAAATTAAAGAGCACCATATAGCTATTTTAGCACGTCACATGGTTCGTTTCTGGATTTCTTTTTTAAGTTTCTACTTGATATTAATTAACCAACAATTTACTTAACAGACTGGAAACATCAGAAGACCCACAAACACATATTGAGCTCATTTCAGACATAAACAGAAAGGGGTTAAACAGACAATACAGCGCGCTTTAGCCATTTTTCATAAATAGCGCCGTCGCAATTTACTTACAGAAGTTGCACTAATGAAAAAAAAAACACAGACATTTAAACACACAGTTGACTTACAAATCAATACGCATGACAGAAAGAAAGAACAGCTCACAGACTATACTTGAAACAAACCATTTGCAAATACTAGTTGTAGGTCATATTTACAAGCAACGCTTTTCAATAGTGTTCCAAAAGGCTGCATAAACAGCCCCACAGACAGATGCATGTCCAAGAAGTAGTGAATGCGCTCAATTCACTAGCTTTGCCTAGCAGACCACCACACAAAATCGTTCTGCATATCTTCATTCATGAAACTGCGCAGAACGAAGGATCCTTGTTTTGTATTATGTCATATTTTAATTCCCTGGGGATACAAAATCACCAAGGAAGAAATATGTTTTTAAATTTAACCTATTTAGATATTTCCCACACTATGGTACCTTTCAAAACAAAAAGCAACACATTTTTCCATGTGAGCTTACAAACAGGCATGCCAAAAATACTGCGGAAAACGCAAGTATTATAATCAAAACCAAATGGAGAAATATCTCCTCCTTACCTGCCTACACAAATTGCAATTCGCATATCCAAACCTATACAAACCAAAAGCTACATTTCCAAATTTGCTAAGATCAGGCATCTTATAGCTCACTAATCTAGCTTCAAACTTCAAGGGGTTATCTCTACCAATACACTCGCAAATATGCGAGACCCTCGGTTTTGGTAATTGCAATGACCAAATCAGAAACCAAGAAACCAACCCCTCGGCTTTGGTAATTGCGATAACCAAAGTAAAGACCCATAGAACCAAAGGACTGGGAGCGACCCACTTATACTTAATTCTTATTCTTAATAATCAAAAGGTTATCCAAATTCTAATTGTCAAGTTCTACATGACCAAACGTCTTCTATAATACTCACGTCAAAAGGGTTCTTTTTCTCACCTTTTGAGTGACATCATGTGGAGGATCAAAATCAGGAAGAGCAGAAATATACCGGGCTACATAATCAAAGAATCTCCAGAATCCCTGTGCACAGAGTACCTTCTTGGTAGAATCCCGTTCTGTCCTCCTCAGTAGATTTCAGTCTCCTGACAAGATCACTCCCACAGAAAGTCACTTCTCTGATGAGGCCGCGCTGGTGGGCGCCAACTGAAGTACTCCAATTTTTGAGACCCCAGAGGTGCTAGGGGTAGCACCCTATGACTTCGAGTACTTCCTGATGTGGTATTATAAAATTCTGCATATCTTGATAATATAACAAAGAACTTGGCAACAGAAGCTGAAATATGAAAAGACATCTTTATTAAACTCAAATGAGTGAGACTACGTCGCACAGAAGCCTTAGCAACTGAATGAGGCAGTCTGCAGAACAGAAACCAGTCTCATCTTTTATGGAGAATGTTACGCTCTGGGCAACACCGCCCTTCTCTTGCAGCTGGTCATTCACATATTTTACTTCAAAGAACAAGCAGAGTCATGATTACAATCCCACATTTCAGTTCAGCCAGCCCGCAATTATTTACACAGCAAGGTTCAGATCCCACATCAGATATCGATAGGCCCCAATAAACATGAGCATCTCCTGTTTGGGAAACAAGCCATAAAGCAGGAATAGTCAGGTGCGAAAGAGATTAGCTGGAGGCTCGTGTAGGATGAAAAGACTTTATGGTGTGTCAAGCCCTGATGCTAATCACAGGTGGCCAGAGGACGGGGAACTCGTGAGACCAGTTTGACCTGGGGCAGCGGAGCCAAGCTGCCCAGGTCACAGAAAAGTCAAAGGAAGGCACATGTGTTCTAAAAGGCCCGTATTCGCTTCATGCTATATAGCCTATGTGAGGGCAACCATAAGATGGCCACCGATACAAAATGGAACCCACGTAGTGATGTATAATAACGTATACACAGTGCATTCATAGCTAAAACGTTACACAAAGCACTTGTACATACCGCATTAACCATTCGCGGTTCACTAATACCGGGATAGACAGGGGTAGGGCCATGCCTCCCAAATTTTAAAGTACGACATTCCCAAACGTAGGAACTGCACATTGAAATCTTGCTCAGATCCCAGAGTCTTTGTGAGGAGGTTGCATACTTCTGCCCAGAAGTCTGTGAATTTCAGGCAGAGCCATAAAGTGAGTTTCAATGTGCCTGCCTTCTGGCATCTTCTGCACAAGTACCTGTTAGCTGAGCTCCCCATGTGATGTGGCCTGGTCTGTGTGTAGAATGCCTGATACAGTATTTTCAGTTGCACCAACCGAAAGCCTGCTCTGATTGCAACTTCCATTGGGTACATACAGGCCTCCACCCAATATGAATCATCTGTCCTTTCCAGGTATTGTTACCACTTGTCTTTATTACTGTCCCAAGGATTGTGGTAGTTATTTAATAGAGTCCTATATATGTGTAAAATTGCATGTGAGTTTAGTGGTGCCAAAAGTCCCTCATACTCTAGCAGGGATTCCTCAGCTAACTCCTGTAGTTGGGCTGAGTATTTGATCGGTATATGTTTGACCTGCAGGTAGTTATATCTTTGTGACGTTGCCAATGCATACTGCGCTTAAGGTCGGAAAATGGAACCATTCCGTGATGTTCACACATTGCATAGCTTAGCTATACCAAAGAAGTTCCCATTTCAGTTAAAAAAACTTAAAGTTCATTAAGATCTGCAAACCCATAGGGACGTCTCAATGGTCAGTCTACCTTGCCATCCCATTTCTCAGGCTGCCCTCTTTCATGTCTTGATGACTTTCACCGCTGGTACATGCATCACCACGGACTTCTCCTTTGTGTATAGTTTTCTCATATACCCCCTAAGGGACATTGCCCTTTTATCGGCCATCAGCAATGGTTCTCACTGATCTGCAAATGCCCAATCATTCACCACCAGCAACTGCGTTACCCAGTAGAAGTGCCGCAGGTCAGGCAGTGCGATGCCTCCCATATCTTGGTTCCTAGTGAGTGTATTTAATGCAATTCTTAGGGTTTCCAGTCCCACAGGAGTGCCCATGTGGTTGGGTTCACCAAAATATTTGTTTGGGATCTCAAGTGGTGTATTCTGTATCATGTAAAGAAACATTGGCAGCACAACTCGCCCCAGTTGAGACAAAGAGAGTCTCCCCCACTGTTCTACATATGTTTTGTACTCATCTAACACAGTCAATGTTGGGGTGCATAAATTATTTGGGATCTATCGTAATAAAGATCCCCAAATACATGAAATGCTTACGCATCTACTCTAGGGGACAATCCTATGCCTTTGGAAGGCACCAGTCAGACAGCGAATATGCCACTGACTCGTGCCAGTTGATACTCACCCCTGCAAATCTGGCAAATATGCCAAGGATTTCCATCACCCGTGGGATCGAGCCCTCGGGGTTCACCAAGTATAACAGTAGGTCATTGATGTATAAGGAAATTTTATCTTCAGACTCCAGGTCCCAACAGAGGCCCCAGACTAATGCATCTCATCCGCTTAACCAAAGGCTTTACTGCAAGAGAAACTGCAGGGGAGAAAAATATTTATTAATACAATTGTGGCCTGCCGGATGTCCCTTGTCAAGCATCCCTCTTTCCATAACTTATAATACATCAGTAAGTGGTACACTAAATTTCCTACTCAGGCATTTAAAAAATTCAGAGGGGAGGTTATTGATAACTGGTGTTTTCCCACTCTTCAGTTGTTAAAAGGCCTCACCAATTTCATTGGCCTCTATTTTCCTAACTAAACGATCCTTACCTTCTTTGTTCAAACTGGGGGCGGGGATATCGTTTACAACCTTCCACGTTTCCCGCCGAGCACCAGACTTCGGGTCGGTATATTCCTTCTAGTTGTATTGCGAAGCCTGTTCTTTCTCCTGGTGGGGATTTGACTAGCCCTCCCATCTCTGTTTTGACCTATGAAACCCATTTCTGCCCCTCCTATGGGCAACCCATGCCAGGAGTTTGCCTGTTTTCTTGCTCACCTCCTAAAGTCTGTGTTGTTTCACGCGCAGTATCAGTTTGGCCTCATCTTTTAATAGCCGCATATAGTCTTCTCTGACTAGCGCAATTTTATGCATCACAGCAGTGTCAAGTACCACATGATGGGCAGCCATTGCAAAGTAGTAGTAGTAGAAGCACCAGGACTGCACCAGCAAGCAAAAGGATTAACGGCAAGCCACCAAATGCTCTGGAAAATATAGAATGTATAAAAGCTGGTATTACACCAAATATCATCTGAAAAGATGAAACAAGGCCAGAGCCCACCAGTTAAAAAAAATGTGCAAGGCCTTCAGTATCAGAAGCGTTAAATATTTGATGAATTAGTTCTCCAAAATGTAGTGGGAGATTCGTGTTTAACAGTGACTGGATTTCACTAGAAGTCCTGGCCACCTGCAATTCGACGTCTCTCGAGCAGAAGTAAGAACCACTTCTTGTTGGAACAATAGTGCTTTGAGTCTGCTTAGTTTATTGAAATCTGTTTTCAAAGTGGGAATGGGAGGCCACAGTGACATCTACAGCCCCATGTGGAGGCAGAAAAAGAACATTGCTGCAACAAGTAACTCGTTCGGAAACGGTCACAATGTATGGTATGCCTGCACGTAAGCCAGAGCAGTTGTGGTTATTAAGGATAAGATAACTTCCGTTTGAAAGCAACGTGAGTGTGGGCATTATGGCAGGGATTGGCGTTCCCTTTTGAAAACAGGCCAAATTTGGTGCTGAAACGTTGCAAGCGCCATGCAATTTGACTTGATGGCAAACTAAAGCATGTCCCACTGTGGAATCACAGTCCTCCCCCAGTTAGGAAAACCTCCTTATCCTAACGTAAACAGCGGAAGGTGAAAGGTAAAGACTACACTTTGTGAAGGAAAGTACTACCTAGGGGTTAAAATCTACAGATTGGGTAATGTTTCATGCTAGCAGTGAATTGGAAGAGTGACCCTTAGGTTACTGGTAGGTCGCTCCCCCGTCGCACAGCACCGCCTGTGGGTCTGCCCCTGCTGAGTTAGGTTTGATTTCTCATTGTATTGCCTGTACTATTTTCGTTTTTTTCTGTGCCCGTTACTGCTGTTCTCTGTCCTCCCCCGCGGCCTGTACTTGCTCTATGCCCATTGTTTTCCCTCTGTTCCCCTCGCTGCCCCATATCTCTCTGCCCGTTGTTCTCACCCTGCTCCCCTCACTGCCCGGTTTTTGCCTCTGTTCCCCTGGCTGCCCCGTGTCTCTCTGCCCTTTTGTTCCCTCTGTGCCCCGGTAACCCTGTGCCCGTTTTTCCTTCTCTAACACTCGCTGCCCCCTTACCTGTGCCTTTGCCTCTGTGCCCTAGTCGTCCCGCTACGCTCCCACCGCTGCGTCCCCTGCAGCCCCGCCCCCCTAACTGCCCATTCGCTGCTCCTCCCTCCCACCTCCACATACATGCCGGACGCGCGCAGCGGGCGCGCCAAAGGCAAGCCCGTCTGCGCCCGTCCGCACCTGGACCGCGCCCAGCGCCAGAACTCCTTGTCGCCGCACCCGCCACAAGGAATGCCGCCACTACAATGCCAGCACTCTGCATGCTCTCAACCCCGGACGGACCCAGGACCTGCTTCAAGGCTGCCCCAAAACGCACACACGGTCCCTTCACCTGCCGGAACTGCAGCTACACCAGCCTCAGAACCGACGAACCACCCGCCAAAAAAGACCTCAACCACCTCCGATGCATACTTCTGAACACCCGCTCCACACGCAAACACGCCGTCGAGCTCTGGGACCTGCTCGACACAACATCCTTCCTGACAGAGACGTGGATGGACGACTCCTCCGCACCCGACATCGCCATAGCCATCCCAGACGGCTACAAGATCACCCGCAGAGTCCGCACCAACGGAGTCGGAGGAGGAATCGCCATCATCCACAAGAACAGCATCAGGGTCTCGACTAGCACCGCCGACACCCTCAGCACCGCCGAACACATGCATTTCCAGATCCACACAGACCCCAACTCCACCCTCAGAGGCACCCTCATCTACCGACCCCCCGGACCCCGCCCCCAGTTCAGCGACTCCATCGCCGACTTCATTAGCACACCCTGACCTCCACCGACTACATCCTCCTCGGAGACCTGAACTTTCACCTTGAGAACAACAACGACAGCAACACCACAACCCTGATCGACAACCTCGGACTGAGGCAACTTGTCACCACGCCAACCCACTCCTCCGGCCACACACTCGACCCAGTCTTCTCCTCAAGCCCACACATCTCCTTCAACCACACCACCGAACTCCTCTGGACCGACCTCCACTGAATCCACTTCACCTTCCAGAAACCCACCACACACCACCGCACCCAACAGATCCCCGCCGCTGCTGGAGCAAAATCACCGAAGATCAACTTCATGCAAACCTCGCTCTCAGCCCACCCACCGTACCCTCCAACACCAACGACGCAGCCCACAGCCTCAGACGCTGGATCGAGGACTGCGCCAACACCCTCACCCCGCTGAAGAAACCCCCCTACAGAGACACGAGCAAGAGGGCCAGCTGGTTCACCCCAGAACTCCTAGCCTCCAAGCAAGCCTGCCGGAAGCTAGAGAAGAAACAGCACAATGAACAGACCCCGGCCAGCCTCGCAGCACACAAGGACGCCATCCGCAACCACCACCACCACCTCATCAAGGCTGCCAAGAGGACCTCCTTCAAAGACCGCCTCGACAACAACACACACGACAGCAAGGAGCTCTTCAACATCGTGAAGGAGCTCTCCAACCCTAGTTCCAACACCAACGACATCCCGCCGTCGCAAGCCCTGTGCGACTCTCTCGCCACCTTCTTCCACCGCAAGATAGCAGACATCCATGACAGCTTCAACACCCAGACAGCCCCAACAGACAGCAACACAACAGACTCTCCTCACATCATCAACTACGACCCCCTGCTAGCCTGGGCCAGCATCAGCATCGACGACACCATCAAGACCATGAGCACAATCCACTCCGGCTCTCCGTCAGACCCATTCCCGCACCACGTCTTCAACAAAGCAAGCAGCTCCATCGCACCCCACCTGCACAACATCATCAACCTCTCCCTCGAGACCGCGACCTTCCCAGAGAGCTGGAAACACGCCAAGATCAACGCTCTACTCAAAATACCCAAGGCAGACCCAAGAGACCTCAAGAACTTCCGGCCCATCTCTCTGCTCCCCTTCCTGGCCAAAGTCATCGAGAAAATCGTCAATAAACAGCTAACCCGATACCTCGAAGAAAACAGAATCCTGGACGCTTCCCAGTCAAGGTTCCGCAGCAACCACAGCACCGACACCGCCCTCATCGCCACCACCGACGACATCAGGACCCTGCTGGACAACAGTGAGACCGCAGCACTCATCCTCCTAGACCTCTCCGCCGCCTTCGACACCGTCTGCCACCGCACACAACTCGCATGCCTCCACGCCTCAGGGATCTGAGACAAGGCTCTGGAATGGACCACATCCTTCCTCTCACACAGAACCCAGAGCGTCCACCTCCCCCCATTTCGATCCGAAGTCTCCAAGATCATCTGCGGCGTACCCCAGGGCTCCTCCCTCAACCCGTCACTGTTCAACATCTACATGACCCCGCTTGCACACGTCGCCCTACATGAGCACAACCTCAATATAATCTCCTACGCCGACGACACTCAACTGATCCTCTCCCTCACCAAGGATCCCATCACCACCAAAGCCAACCTCCACGAAGGAATGAAGGCCGTCGCAGACTGGATGAGGGCCAGCCGCCTGAAGCTGAACTCAGACAAGACAGAGATCCTCATCCTCGGCTCCAATCCTTCAGCCTGGGACGACTCCAAGTGGCCGACAGCACTGGGGACAGCCCGACACCCACAGACCAGGTACGCAACCTGGGAATCATCCTAGATTCAACGCTCTCAATGACCAAGCAAGTTAACGCTGTCTCCTCCTCCTGCTTCAACACCCTCCGCATGTTCCGCAAGATGTACAAATGGATCCCAACAGATACAAGAAAGACAGTCACCCAGGCCCTCGTCAGCAGAAGACTTGACTACGGAAATGCCCTCTACGCGGGAGCCCCAACCAAGCTCATCAAACGAATGCAACACATCCAAAACGCCTCGGCACGACTGATCCTCGACGTACCACGCCACATCACCCCCCACCTGAGAAACCTGCACTGGCTCCCCGTCAGCAAGAGGATACCCTTCAAGCTCCTCATCCACGCACACAAGGCACTCCACAAGACCGGCCCTGCCTACCTCAACAGTCGTCTCTCCTGCTACATCCCCAACCGCCAGCTACGCTCCACCGACCTCTCACTAGCCACCGTTCCGCGCATCCGAAGAACTACCACCGGCGGGAGATCCTTCTCCCACCTCGCCGCCAAAACATGGAACACCCTCCCACTGAGCCTACGACAGACCCAAGACCTTCAGGAGAAAACTCAAGACCTGGCTGTTCGATCAGTAGCAGACCCCCCCAGCGCCTTGAGACCCTTGCGGGAATGTAATGCGCTTTACAAATGTTTGATTGACTGAGAGATAGGTAAAAAAAATAACCCTGCCATACGGAGGAATCAGTTTCCGCTATAGAACACAGCAACTGTTCAAATTTCTCAATGTGCAACATAGTGTATGTGGAATCCTTCATGGACATTAGTTTTTGTTTGTCTGTGAGGTTGAAAGGCAAAAATAGGGCAGATGTATTTAAATAATCCCATGGAACTTTTCCACTCTAACATTTGCAAAGTCCAACCAAACTGCATTACAGACCGTAGTTGATTTTGACCAGGATACAAAACAGAAACATCAGATTGCACAATGTCAATGACAGATGATACAATATTATCTAAAGTGTAAATTTGAGAATACAACATATTAATACTATTATCTACCACATCAAGGACTTTTCTCAAATTATCTTGATCAATTTGACGCAAGCGGAAAGCCGCCTCCATCTGGGAAAGTTTCCAAAATTCATTATATGCCTTGTATATAAAACGTTTAGGGCGTGGGGATCTAGGACACAAAAGAAACATAGACAGATCGATATCATTCGATAAAAGAGCAAGATGTTGTTTTACAGATGACAATGACAAATGTTGTAACCACTGTTGACACAATTCACCTACAGAATAAGTAGTCACTGAATATGATAGAGGGAAGCGAGGGTCAGGTCTGCTAAGCGTAAATCCTCTAGTAGCATTCAAAAATCGCTTTTGACAATTATTAGTTTGTAGGGGCCAAATCAGCCAGTCTAATGGATCCATAGTGGCTGTGTTAAAAGAACCATTTTGCACCATTGAATTTAAGGTTTCAAGAGTATAATTTGTGTATTGCTGCCAAGTTTCATTAGCAGCCAACTGAGGAATTGAGGGGGAATTGAGGGGCTGTTGCCAAACCATAACATGTAGTCTGTTGAACAGATTGATTAAGAAAGATCAACTGAGACAGTATCAAGCATACAGGATTCAGTACCCTGTACATGCCAATCTTTTGTTCCCTAGATAGATTTTAATTTCACCTGGTCCTTCCAGAAATCATAACCCTTTATTGACAAATCGGCTATGAATTTGGAAGAATACATTAATTTAGTCTGAGAAAGCATGAACTTCGTGCCAGCTCGTGCATTCAATTCATAAAAAGTAAGACCTAGGGTCAGACAGATTGTAGCCTGAAAAATAGACAAACTTGTTTTTCTGTGTTTGGGAACTTCCCTGAAATGGTGCCGGACAATGTTCCCATTGGGTATAATTAACATGACTTCTAAAAGTATTTGATTTATGCAAAAAATTGTGACCATAATGTTGATAACAGAATAAATCAGAGTAATTAGCAGAATTTAAAAACAAATCCTCAGTTTCGAAAGCATTATAATACTTAAGATCTGAAAACAGTGAATGAACAGCATTAACATACAAGTCATCAGAATGCATTCCAGGTGTGATGATGTCACCCATGGAAACCCAAAAGATGTATGGCATCCTGATGGTCTCGGTCGGACCATAGATTTCGTAAGCCACCTTGTCCCAAACAATGCATTCAACAATGGGAAAAGCAGAAATGTTAAAGTGAGTTCCATCTCATTTCATTATGTGCGAAGAAGTGTGAGGGGCAAGAACTTCATCTACCAATTGTACAGCAGAGCTTTCAGGTAAATAATGGCCATTTATCAAAAGAAAAAATACAATCACAAAGCCAATCCACATAAAGAGAAAAATCATCGTAAGTGCCATCCGAACACAAGTCCAAGAAGGCACCAGGTACACTTGTCAAAACCAAGAAAAGAAAATGCAAATTCTGCTTGGGGGATCCTCCACCGTGGAAACCGAAGAAGAAAATGAGGAAAAAATATCTATGTCCATATAATAACCACTCAAACCCAGGCGAAACATCAGGGGTTGATCAGGATTCAAGGACGACTGTGGTGCAGCATCAGGAACGGACTCTGAGGGCTCCTGTGGCGGCAAGGCATAATCCGGGTGAGCAGCAGTCGAAGTTGAGGATACAACTGTCAATAACCGGCTCCACATCCCGTACTTGCTGCACAGGATTTGGTGTAGATGACATTGTAGTAGGAGATTCATCTCTTCTCGGAGTGTTCCTAGGCACATTATTCAGAACTGGCCATCTGGGGTAGTTTGACATGTTCAATAGAAATGTATCTGTTCTCCTTGCATCCAGGAAACTCAGGCAAAATTACTGTACAAGTACCCTTCAATCCAAGGACTGGAACTGGTGCACGGTAGGAGGGACCAAATTCTTTTTTGTTCTCTATCTTCTCCCGGACCAGGTCACCCACTTTCAGAAGCCAGCCTGTGATGGAATCAGCACTCCAGTGTCGGCGGATGAGGGCAATGGAGCTGTTGCAAGAGTATCTCATGTCATTTGTAGAGCCTGCAACATAATACAATGGTTATCTACGTCAAACGTCACGCCAGCCGCTGCAAGGTCTAGACCATCAACCTCTGGCACAAACATTTTAATGCCAAAGAGAATTTCGTATGGGGTTCGCCCACCCAGAGAATATTGGGAGATTATTTAGTGCACGTTGGACACCATACAAGGGATGCAGCCAACCCTAACCAGTACCTAAAACTCTAGCTTTCAAAGATTGCTTTAAGTCAGGGTTCATTCGCTTCACTACGGAATTGCCCTCAGGCCTGTATGGAGATGAAAATTGCAGCAGTGCCCCCAACGACATAATTGCGTCCTTGTAAGCCTTAGAGGCAAACGCCGGACCCTGATCCGAATGGAACGTGCCCCATGCAAATGTTCCGACGAAGACACGCAAGTCACTTACGACATTTTGAGCATCAGCACTACGTTGTGGCCAAACTCAAAGGAATCTCATGCACGAATCCACTGTAACTAAGATACATTTATAAGCAGTGTCTGACAACAAAGGACCGCAGTGATCAAGATATATACAACCAAACGGATGATTCGATATGTATAGCTGCATATGCGGTGGGCGCGTGACAGTCGATGGTTTTATTTGTTGACAAATGTCACAGGACAGAACGTAATTGCAGGTCTGTCGATACAAGGCACACCACCAGTAACGCTGCTGCAAGAGAGACACTGTTGCAGAAACTCCAGCATGTGCTGAAGCTATGCCCTCATGCGCTGCTATGATCAAAGGAAGTCTGTGGTCCTCGTTAGGAATCAGCCGATCCCCAAAGGACGGTATTGTACTATTGGAACTTGTTCCGGCGACAAATGATAAGGATATTTGGACTAGAACCCTTGAGGGAACTTCGTCCCATCCTTAGTAGCCACTATGGCGGCAAGAATGTCATTATCAATCTTTGTCTTGGACCTTGTAATTGCTGCTACTGAACATGTGGCAACTGCAGATTTGGCTGCCTCATCCGCCAAAGAATCACCAAAGCATGTGCTCCCACACGCTGATGGCCAAGAGTATGTATAACGTGTGAGTGGCAAGCTTTCCTTGAGAGACACCACTTGAACCAAAAGCATTTTATGCTTAATTGTGCTACCTTTCGTGCCGCGAAAATCATTCCGTGACCAGAAGAACAAATCGTCATTGTGTGTTTGCACACAATAAAAAGAATCGCACACTATAAGAGTGCATATTGTTTAATCTGCAAATTCTAGAGCCAACACCAAAGTACGCAGCTCAGCCAATTGAGCTGTAAAGTCTCCTAAGGACTGTGTATGTACCACTGAAGACTGGAACACGCCGTCAACCATTGTACCTGCGACTATCGCGCAGACGGCCGAATAGGCATGCTTTGCGCCTACGGCCGGCTGAGCAGACCCGTCGTTGTAAATTATACACTTGTACCGTTCAAGAGGAAGCATTGACGACGGAGGTTCATGAACCTGTTCGTACTGTAAAAACTCTTGTATCTGCAAAGATGGGTCAAAGATAAAGGTGACATCAGCTAATGTCAATGAACTTGCCCATTGAACTCAACAAGGGTGTAAAGCCTTAGAATTGGGCACACTTGCCTTGGTCACTGCTTCTAAAGCTGCCATAGGCGAAACCATAAGAATGTGTTTACCTTGTGCTAGAGAGCAGTCTTTTAGAATCGCCATCTGTACCGCATTAAGGATTTTTTCAGTTGGAGAAAAGCACATCTTGGTTGAAATGTACAAGTGTGATTTGTATGCAATGGGGACTGTATCATCTTCATTGAACATCAAGTACATGAAACCCACTGTACCTGGAACAATTCGTATGACTACGTTTGTAGTATTGTCACGTGTTAATAGAAATTTTGCAGCGAGCATATCTGCTTGCAAAGATCAAAGATTCACTGTATGTTCTGGAAGCCAGCTTACAGAACTAAAGGTTGGTTGTATCAAAGCATAAATTGGTTTCATATGCTGGGCATAATCTGGTATATAAGTACACCCGAAATTCAAGAAATCCAGCAAACATTGTAACTTTTTCAGAGTAGGAGGCTGCAATTGAGCACATTTCTCCAAGAAATGAGGGGCCAAGCCCCTACCTTCATTGTTGAGTTCGTAAACCAAAAATATGACTGTCAAACAGGCAATGCATGATGCGCAAAATTAAATTTGTTCCCTAGGTCGGCAAAAGACATTATGATGCGATCAACACGGACCAGATGTGGAATCAACTCATCATCCATTAAATATGTCATCCACATATGAGAAAGCATCCGGAACCATATTATGTAAAAGTGAGACCACATGTGCTGCAAACTCCTATGGACTGTTGTTATAACCCATAGGCAAGCGTGAAAATATTTCTGGGCTGCCAATTCAGGTGAATGTGGTCCAGTCACATCTCTTTAGAGCCAGATTGTCACTGTAAAAGCCGTTGGAAATATCTAGGGGCGTCATATCTTTTGCGTACTATGTTATTGACCAAAGCAGAGCTGTGCGCGTTTTGTACTAAAAATATGCGCACATGACTATTCAAATTCTGTAATCAAATACTATACGATATGAGCCATCCGGTTTCTCAATCGGGAAAAGAGGGTTATACATTGCTGAAATACAGGGTTCAATTACACCCTGATATTCCAATTGTTTTAGTACTTAGTTAACGGCAGCTTTGGCCTCGCGTTTGATGGGATGTTGAGTTTGGGGCTGAGGCATAGAATGCAAAGATATCTCATGTGCCGGAGAAAATCTGTCCCAGCCCACTTGATTACGATACACAGCCGGCGCCAAAGCAAGCAGCCATTCGGACGTGTAATTCTGTTTTGCCTCTTCAGAGAAGTTACAGGAAAAGCTTGGTAATATTATGCCCTCCCCCGTGAAGATGCTAACACGAACGGGGGTGGCCAATCCGCCTCTGCTAACAAAATATCACATGAAGAAGTTAGGTGTTCCCAAAAGATCACCTTAACTTTCCACTTGATATCACCCTCAATTTGGAGGGTGGCTTCATATAATCTATCAGGTGGTGCAACTCGTGTATCTGCTGTTTCTACTGTTACAAAAGTTTCAGTTGATGTCACCTCCAGACAAGGATGCAGTGCCTCCCGCGCTATGGTAACTTCTGTTGCGCTGTCTAGGAGTGTCACGGCCCATCTCCAATCGAGGAGCCGGGTTCTCAGCGCTTAGGCATATTTCGCCGTAAAAACTGCAATTTTCTACTTCTGAAACGGGGCAGGACGAAGAGGTTGTCCCTCCGTCTTTGGTTCAAACTTCAAATTGGCTAGGCTGATCCTGTCATGGTTGACTGGACTCGCCTTGTCTTCGATGCTGACCCTCCCCTCCATCGAACTGCCGGTCTGATTCCTGAAAGGAACGAGAAGAAGGAGGATCAGGAACTTGAAATCTTTCCGGGGTCTTTAGTTTAGTGTGGTCACGCAAGTCATATTTACGCTCAGAAGTGTCAGGGATCGGTGAACCAGAATGCAAATCCTGCTTCTGTTGTTGCTGCCGCTTATTCCTACTACAATTCTTTTTAGGAAAGAATGGTCGCCCCTCCTTTACAGGTTGGGGCTTAGTTGGTTGTTGAGTTTGTGTAAAAGCTTTAACCCCCAAATTATTACGGCCCAAGGCTTTATATGCCTTAGCTATAATTTTCGGCAATTACCGTGGTTTATCCACATCAGGAACCGCCTCTAAACGCTGACTCACCTGTAAGCTCACTACTACCTCTTTAAGATTCGCTAGGATCATATCAGAAACGACAGGGAATGCCCCCACCAGTCTCATACCCAACTCCAGTGCTACTTCCGCGCCTTTTTCTCTTGAACTTTCTTTATTACCACCGGAAGCACAGTCATGGAGGGGGTACCAAAGCACAGGTAATACACCGCAGCGAACACTCATCCCCAGGTGTTAGTCAGCCAAATTGGGAGCTAAGCCTTTCGGCATACTCATCGTCAGTATCCTGTGCTTATCTACAGGAGACGTGTGTGTAAAAACAGCATCCAGTTGTTCGAGCTTTTCAGCCAACCAAAACGAGAATTCATCTCTATTCTGAGGGCGCTTCCCCATCACAGAATTAACCTTGAGAGGACTAATTCTTACGCCCCCTTGTCCTGGTGGCTGTGCAGCTCCAGCCGGAGCCGCAGGCAAATTACACGCCAAATATTGTATGACTTCTGTGAATATGAATCAAATTGGTATGTAATACTCTCAGCTCTGCAATGGTAAGATCCAAATAATTAGGATGTGCAGTATAGCCCGCCAAAACGGGCCACGTCAACCGACAATGGGCAGAGACAGACCAACGTAACAGAGTGAGGAAGGGCGCCATTAAACCAGACAGTGTGTTACCAAGCCGACAACGGAACCTCAAGCAAATTATAGGGACGGTATCTCGCCGGGACTACACCTAGCTCATACTCATGAAAGAATTGATCAGTACAATAAAAGCCGGTACTTTAACCTAGAAGTAAAAAATCTCTAAGTGGTAGGCGGCATCTGCCTCTACGATAAAAATAAAGTCCACCCCCACAACGGGCACTCCGTTTTGGGTCAAATGTGCTGTAACAGCTGCGCGGTTCAGTGCTGTAATGTTAACAGCCTTGTCTCGTCCTCCTGCTTCCACACCCTCCGCCTCCTAAGTAAGACCTTCAAATGGATCCCCCTCGAACACAGAAACACCGTCACTCACACCCTGGTCACCAGCAGACTCGACTACGGCAACGCACTCTACGCTGGCATAAACAAAAACCTCATCCGCAAGCTACAGAACATCCATAACACCGCCGCAAGACTGGTCCTCAACCTGCCAAGACACTGCCACATCTCCCAGCACCTGCGCACACTGCACTGGGTCCCCACTGAGGCCAGAATCACCTTCAATATGCTCACCCACACACACAAAGCCCTCCACGACACCGGACCAGCATACCTCAACAGCCGACTCAATTTCCACACACCCCAAAGAACCCTACGCTCTTCCAACTCTCCTACACCACTGTCCCCGCACCAGAAAGACAAGATCGGGAGACTACTCTTTCTCCTTCCCCGCGGCCAGAGCATGGAACGTCCTTCTGCTCCACCTCCGACCGACAACATTGCTCCCCATCTCCATGAGAAACCTCAAAACCTGGCTCTTCGACAGACCCATCCCTGATGGACCGGAACCTACACCTCCCTCCTGGCCCCAGCACCTTGAGACCCTTACGGGCGAGTAGTCGCGCTTAAACTACTGATTGATTGACTGACTCCTACTGCTAGATGAACACAGTAGTAATAGGTGAGATGAGTACAGTGGTGCGTTGGCTGTGGACAAAGAGGATTTAATGAAGAGTGAGGACTGTGAAGCAGCTTATAAGACCGAAAGCACTTTGTGTGTGCTGAAAGGCTATATGACTGATGGATGGCCTGCAATAATTGGATTGTCAATATAATGTAAAACGTTTTGGGAACTAAAAAATTAATTATCAGTCAGTGAGGAGGGATTCTTTCTAAGAGGGCGATAGAATAATTCCTCATGAGTCTGAAGGAACGTATCCTGAACATCTCACATGAATGCCATCAATTTCAAAAGGAGAGTTAAGTGCTTATATTGGTGACCTAAAATAGACAATGAGATTGAAAAGTATGTTTTAAGAGCAGGTGATTTTTGTGCCAAATGCAAACATCTTTAACGGTTCTGAGGCCTTCCTTGGTAGAGTGCAAGTGTCCTGAGAACCCCTGGGTTGAATACGCAGATGTGTTAGGTCCTATTCTAGATTCTTGGGGTATGCCCAAATATGTTATAGTCTTATTGGACCAGTATTCTAAATGGCAAGAGTTGAGTTTGAGGTATGTGGCAAAGTAGATACTGCTACCTTGGTTTCCTTCTTAACTAAAGTTTTTTTGCAGGTAGGTATTACCAGAGCTAATTTAAATGATAATGGTCCTCAGTTTGTTTTAGACCAATGGAAATCACTCTTGGCTAGGAACGCTATTAAAAAAAAATACACTCCTGTTTATCATCCTGCTG
Organism: Triturus cristatus; assembly: GCF_964204655.1. Lineage (NCBI taxonomy): Eukaryota > Metazoa > Chordata > Amphibia > Caudata > Salamandridae > Triturus > Triturus cristatus. The sequence goes on along the minus strand of NC_140591.1, from coordinate 1,073,847,495 downwards.
GAAACAGAGCTGTAGAATGTTTTAACTGTGTTGTTATGGGCTCTGTGCAAGCTGCTATAAATGCAGGAGGCGCTTGGGAAAAGGAATTAGCTCAAACTATTTGGGCCTACCGTATCGCCCCTGCCGTTACGGGTATAATCCATTTAGGATTCTTAGAGGTAGAAAGTCATTCATTAGAGATAATTCTGCATGGATGAATATGAAGTTGCTAAGCAAGTGGTCACAATCGGTGGTTAAAGGGAACCTGTTGAAAGCTCAAAAAGAATGAGTATTATAATAAAAAACATGGTGTGAAAGATGTGAAGTTGACCGAAGGGGACTGGGTAAGAGAAGCTAGGAATTAGATCTAGGAAGGGCTGTGATCGTTTTTCAGAACCTCTCCAAGTGATAGAACTTTCTCCATGTCCAGTATTATTGAGTGATGGGAAGATTTGTAACTTGAATAGAATGGCCAAACGTAATAAGATTTTATGGTGGAAACAGGATTATGGCTGTGGAAATTCCATAGTGGTAGTGGACCGAGGTGGACCAAGCATCAAAGAGTGTGCCAGTTTTTAATAATGGGACCAATCAAACCAATGAAGAGAATACTGATGGAGATGAAGGTATTGTGCTAAGAAGTGAAACTACCCATGATGAGGACGTGCAAGTTGATGATGGTGAACATTAAAGTGATGTTACTTGTGGCGAGGATGCACAAATTCCTACTAATGCGGGAAAATCTACTCTGTTGGGTAGACAAGTGACCATAATCAACAAATACCATGGATTTATTATGTGATTTACTTACGATTATGTGATGGAATTTGAATAGTTCTTTCTACTGTACCTTATTTATGTACGGACACTACAGCTTAAAATAAATGTTATTTTAATTCTTGTAGTGTTTGTTAAGAGGGATGATGCGTGGTGTTGTTATGATCTGTTGTTGGTTGCCAAGGTAGATGTCATAGGTCTGATATCTCTTGGGCTCTACGACGGAGTGTTTAGGGAACCGTTGGTGGCGATCTTGCTTACGGAGGACACACGTTCCTGTTCTCCCCATTGGATGGAATAAACCTGCTGTTTTGTCTTTACTTGGTGTGCGACTCGTCCCTACAAATATTAAAAACGAACGGAGGAATAATAGATTGCTACGCTTTAAAAAAAAAATACTATATATTTTACATAATCTTTTTTTAAACCCACCACCACTTGGCGCTTTTAGTGAAGTAAAACCTAAACCAGTGGCCAGCATTCTCTCGCATTATGACACGCGGGTGCGCGGAGGGTCATATTGGACACCGGCTGGCCTCGCCCAGCTCCGCGGACATAGTATGGAGGGAGATGGGGAGCCGGAGCCGGCTTCCGCGCTCGATACCCAAGCCTTCTCCCTAAGGCTAGACGGCTTCCATCAGCAACTTCTTCAGCTGGAAGGGGAGCTGCTGCGTTGGCAGCAGGAGATACAGCAGGAGCGGCGGCAACAGTTGCAAAGACACCTACACCGCCTTGATCCCCAAGAGCTGCGGGATACCCACAGGCGCTATCGAGAATCAGAGCGCAACCAACGACGCGAAACACAACTGGAACGCCACCGCCTGGGTACTGTGGAATCCACGGAGATAATAACAATGCCAGACGAACAACCATTTCCGCCGGAAGAACAGCGTCAACCACCAGAGGGCGAAGCGGCCCGACCAAGTGCCTCCTGCAGCGAAGAGCTGCCAGACATAAGCACCGCCTCCAAATCCTAAAGCGTGATGGATATCAACGAGGGGAGGAATACAGGGGTTAACAGGAGTTATGCGAAGCGTGTCCTGGCTAAACTACTGTACGCGGAGTCAATAAATATTCTGTATTACAGAGTTGTATTTATAATCTATAGTTGCAACACGATTCCGCAAATATATTAATATTGTGGCAGTTTATATTAATTGTTGGTGTATCTTCCTTCATGGCTACAATACCTCGTTGGATTGACGTTTGTTCATGGGTTTTGTGTCTAAAGAAAAACGATGTTCTGGCTGTTGACATGTTATGACCTGGTGCACTGGCAGCATCCGACGGTACCGCCATTTTCAGATCAGGCAGACGCCACTCGTCCAGTAGGCGCGTGGTGCCGCACGCAATCTAGAAGCAGGTAAAGCTCGGGTTCCTGGTTTTCTTGAGCTTTTAGTGTCTTTGGTCGGCGAATAATGGCTGTTTTTCACGATGAAGTGGAGATCGAAGACTTCGAATACGACGAGGAGACAGAGACCTACTTCTACCCCTGCCCCTGCGGTGACCGATTCGCTATCAGCAAGGTACGCAGTGCGTGATCCCAAAAGGGGCCTGGCAACCTGGCCGTCATTTAGTTTGAGTTACATATCTGTAGTTCTAGAATGGGAGTGCTTAGTGGACCTATATGGCGCAGTTTATCCTGGCGGCCATATTGGTATAGTAACTGTCGCATCCACTGGCCACATGAACGACTTTAAGATGGTAAGTGCAGCGCAACACCAAGTAAATACCGGGGGGCAAATTTACAAGCCCCCTGCGCCACCACTACGTCACTTTTCGTGACGTACTGGTGGTGCAGGGGGCTCCTCCATATTTACAAGGAGAGAAAAGGCTACCCTGCGTGACTTTTCCTCTCCTTGTAAATATGGCCCCTTCACACGCAGCACTGTGCGTGGAAGGGGCGTTCCATGGGTGTTGCTGTGGACACATCTCCAGATTAAGGAGAAATCGTAAATCTGGAGATGCGTGTGAACATTTCTCCTCGTTTTTTTAGGTCTTGCTAGAGCCAGCGCATGCGCTGCAAGACATTTATTAGGGGCTTTAAAAAGTGCTACCACAAGCTGCTTTGGCTAGCCTAGCGCTTGCGTTCACGTGCGCGTGCATGCGCGCAGCCGCCATGTGGGTAATTAACTTTCGCGCATGTCTTGGCCCCCACTGTGCTCCTCACTTCTTTTGGCTTCACTCTGCCATCTGGCTTTCCTCAGTTGTATATTCTAGTGTTTACCACTCTAAAGCCTCATTTATTGGCTTTGCAATGCTTGTTGTTACACGTGCCATTCTAGGAGTTTCTGTATTTGTAGATGGATGCAGATTCTAGTCTCGCTTCTACCTCTACATTTATAACGAGCAGTAGCAAGCACAATACGAGAAGATGCACCTGTCCATCTATAACACAGGTTGGTGACTGTGCAGTGTTATAATCATTATATACGCGTTTGTTACATGTACAGGGACGTTGTAGTCATACACAACGAAAGTCCAAAATATGTTGCATGTTGTCTAACTTTATGCACAAAGAGAGGCAAATGATGCGGTATGTGATAGTACTGTTTTACTATTTTATCATTTTGACATTCATCAATACTGTCTGGGCAATCGTGTCCCCTCATGTATATGTTTAATATTTGAATATGGCAATCAGCAGCTGAACGGTCCCGGTTAGCCTTTGTTCCCTCTATGTACCTATGTATTTCTTTACTTCAGTCCCTGTCACTATGTACCTATGTATTTCTTTACTTCAGTCCGTCACTGTGTGCCCTCTATGAGCCTTTTTATTTCTTTACTTCAGTCCCTGTCACTATATACCCTCTATGCACCTATGTATTTCTTTACATTAGCCTCTCTCACTGTGTGCCCTCTGTACCTATGCATTTCTTTACTTGCTCCTCACTTCTTTTGGCTTCACTCTGACATCTGGCTTTCCTCGAGGCACCCCTCCCCCACCACAGAGCGCGTCTCGCTGCCATGCGTCTTTACTTCGCCTCAGTTCCAGCCTGCGGTCAGGTGTGCTTCACTTCCTCATACTAAAAGTAAAGTCCTTGTTTGCTTTCTCTGACCCCAATCTGTTGTCGCTTAATTTCTGTGAGCCTCCTCTGTCCCTCTTTACTTTCGCTAGCTCCCTCTAACCCTTCTTGTTTCACTTGTCCCTGCTTGTTATTACAGTCCCCTGAACTTTTTTGCTGTGTAGGGAAATTATTTTATGAATATATTTTGGAGTTAGTATGTTTAGTTTTATTGTTTATCATATTCAGTTGCAATATTTATTGTTTTATTAGCATATCGCGGTAACAGCCAAGGTTTAAAAACTTGGTGTGCTTCAAAAACGCAATGTATTATTGTATGTTGTTTGTGCGGGAGAGCCCCCCCCCCCCCCCTTGTTTAGTTTAAGAGCATCTAGCAGACCGTCGCTCCCACACCCCCTCAGATCCCTGGCTGGATAGCAAGCCCTTATAGTGCTCCCATATTCCATTAACGCAGCAGCGCCAATAAGAGCTCAGAGTTATAAGGACAGGGCTCTGGGGTGCTTGCCTCGCAGCCCTGGCTCCTATTCATTGCATTAAACAGAGCGTCTAACGGAGGCAATAGGCTTGAAAAATGTATTGCTCAATGTTTCTCCCCCATGTCTCCCACAGCAACACGATGATACGCCTCCCATGAGATATTGCTTTTTTATGTGTTATTTTTCATATTGCATCCGGGTCCACATCCAGGGGTGGTATGGACCTCTTCAATGATAATGAGCACTTTTGAGCTGCATGCCGCTTTTGTGCGCTGTTAAATGACCGTGTTATGAGGCCAACACTTCAGAAGGATGAGGGTCCTTCAACCCATCGAGATGGGAAACACCTATGCCAATGATTGGGAGCCCTGGACAAGAGAATGCAGTGCAAATCGCGCCAGTGCTCGCACACAGGGTACATGTGCGAGAGCAGGGCGGCGCGCTTACTGACGGGATGTTCCAGTGCCGTCTCCCTGCGGGATCTGATCACCTGCACCCTGAACTGGGTGAAGTGAAGTAACTCTTATCACAGATTATTTGCTGGCTCTGAAAATGCCTTATCTAGCTCTATATACTAGATTCCAAGCATTGACAAAGCCTATAGGTCTCAACTATGCGAGATCTATTGGCTTTATCAATGTTTTAGCCGTGTTATATAACAGCCCACATGCTGTGCAGCATGGCTGAAAGCTTAAAAAAAAAGCATTGGCATAGCCAATAGGTCTTGCCTTTGGGACCTTTATAAGTGTTTACTTATCCAACACAATATCCTTGGTGCAATAACATTAACTGTTGCCTGGCTAAACACTTATAAGGTCCCAAAGGCGAGACCTATTGGCTATGCCAATGCCTGTTCCTCTTTCAATGCGTGCTGCATTCTACAGCACGCATTGAAAGAGGAAAAAGCCTCTGGTGATTGTTTTTGTGCAGGAAGGTGTCCCTTTCTGCACAAAAACAATCAGCCCACAATGCAGGCATCCTTGCACCATGGTGCAAGGGTGCCGGCGCATGGCTGCAGTTTGTGTGCCAGCGTAGGGGAACCACAGAGATGCAACATATTCTTGTAAATATGTAGCATCTCTGTGCTTTCCAAACTAACGCAGCACGGCGCAGCAAAATGACTTGCTGCACCATGCTGCGTTATTTAGTTGTAAATCTGCCCCTGGGAACTCAGCAGTGAGAACTGCTACAGGGTTTAAGCAGTGAATGTGTGTGTGTGTTGCTTTGTGGTAGACCATTCTACCCCATCCCTCACTCTAGCACCCCCTTCTCGTTTTCCAGCAGATGTACACTGCTCACCTTTCACCACTACAGGGACATCACCCATCCTGCACTCGGATAGCATTCCTCTCATCGTACTCTCATGCATACTACACTGGGAGACAGTTGTCTCACCCTACCCTCACAGCACACTGCTCATCCTGAATTTGAAAGTAAAGATTCAATAAATAACTCTTAGTTGTAGGCCTATACATGGCCTGGTTAAATAGTGATATGTGTGGTAACTCCATCTTAGATAGAAGTTTGCAGGCTAACCTCCTCATTCCTACAGTTTTCTCTTAATACATTTTGGCAGGTCAAACCTGTAAGAATTTCTTAGGGCAAAATTCCCTGTAATTCTCGTGGCATGCACACGTAAAAATCTGCATATTCTCTTTTTCAGGGACAATCTCCAAATAGGGAGGTATACTGGTCCACTAATGGAGTTTATATATAGCAGGGCCTTATCTCCACCTGGGTACAGCTTAGGCATTTATTGTTGACAAGGGAATCACTTGGAGTGGGAGAGAATGGAAATGTAGGGATTTGACTTGACCACCTGGTCCGTTCATTTGCACTCTGGGTGATGAGCAGGGCCACTGTAATTATGCGGTTCTGCATCAGCTGTATGTTCCTCATAATTATGGATTTGCTGCATTCACAACACAATCCAAGTCAATGTTTATTGTGTGATTACTTAAAATCATTACAAGTTACGCAAAATACAAATATCACAATAAGAACTCCCTGGATGCCACTGGACCATAACATTAATATTCGTAGGGTAATAACAAACGATATACGGGTTATAAAAAAATACTGACAGTATATAACAAGCATTTGCAATGTAATAGGTCTCACATTTTTAAAACTTTGACATATTGGTATTGTAAATGACAATGCCTTTTATTACTACACGTTTTTGAAACGCATAAATGAAAAGCATTGTTATTTACAATGTCAGTAGCTCAAACTCTCTCAAATGCGAGACCGATTGCATTGCAGAAGCGTGTTTATTTTCTCTTGAGGGCTCCTGCACTTTATCACGCAAGCTGCCAAATGACATCTGCATGATTAAATGAGCAGTAGCAGCCCCAGCCTGCAAGGTTTGGACCTTCCCACTGCCTGCTGCCGAAAAATGGAAAGAGGCTGGAGAGCGCAGTGAAGGCAGAGAAATGAAATGTGTAGGAGGTTGAGTGATTTGTTGAGAATGACACGACCTCCAGTGCTGAAGCCGGGCTTGGAATCCAGCCCCCAAAGTCCATAGTACATCTGCTGCAATCCAAAAGAAAGCTGCTAATGAAAGTGTTAGGCTTTGTTATTTGAGATGTAACGCCTAACACTACAAGAATATGCAAGAGAGGACTTGGGCTTGTTTGACTAAAATGTAGTCTCTTCCTTCAGTGGAAGAAGGATGCGCATGTCTCCACATCAATATGAGCAGCTGCCCGTGACACGGTGGAGAATAATATTCACACTTTAATAACTGTGAATTAATGCCTCTGAATGCGAAAAGGTCACAGGAGTGCGGAAGCGTATAAATATAAACCGTTTCCAGCATGGGTGGCCCTTTCACCTCAAACTTCACTCCCTCCACACTGTAATCACCCCACCTCCAGGAGACACAACGCCCTTTTAAATGAAGTCATTAACCTGACAATGTTCACATCAAAAGTGAAAGAACAATGTTGCAAGTTAAGGAATTTCCCCTTTCACCAGTGCAATCAAATGTGCACATTTCACGCATATAATACAACACAGCTATTAATTTGAATTACTTTGAAACAGAAATTATTTGTGAGAACCTGTCTGTGTGTGTTTTTGTTTGTGTCTCCGCCAGGCATCGAATCCAAAGCATGCGGGAATAGCTTTGGAAAGACGCCCAAAACATGCTTGACTCCTATCAAACGAAGCCCAACGCTAGGAAAGGACAATAAATGCAAGCAGCGGTTGAAATTAACAATCGTAAAGAAGCTGAAGAAATGCTTCTTCGCAAGCACATGCTGCATTCAAAGGGCATTTACGTGATTCCAGTGCCAGTGACTTTGCCGCTTCCGACGCTAAGGCGTTTGTAACCGGTGGCACTACTGTGTTTGATTAGTAGGGGCGGGGTCAGGGGGTGTCATGTGGTGCTGGGGACGCAGGCACGCAGCAGTATCGGAGGACACAGAGCGCGTCCGATACAATCAAAGTCAAAGCGCGGTATGCAGTGTTGTTAAAAAGCATTAAATAAATCTTTCAAACGTTGAAAACAAAAGCGCGGCCACCACTTTACATATTTAGCGCATGTGCACGCTATCGTGAAAACAATGAACAAAAGAAAAGTACGCCCGCCATTATCCCAGCTCAGGCGGCTTGCCGCTGAAATATACAAGAAAAGAATTACTCAGACGACGACATCAACACATAAGGCGTATCAATATAGTACTTAGGCAGTGCTGCATCCGGCCGAAACAAACTAAAAGGAGGGACATAAAGGGAGGATTACCCATTGGCAAACACGTTTTTGTGAAGGACAGTAACCAAGCCAAATAAAAAAACATCTGGCAGCAATGGGAGGAGTTCAACTCCTAAAGCATACACAACAGGTCATTCGCTAAGCGACAGCGCAAGCGCTGTCTACGCTCGACCTAAAAATGAACAATGCATATATAAAGCTAAGGCTTAAGTGCGAAATGCTGTGCCTGATAGCATATGTCTTTCTAAGTGCAAATAGTATAAGGATTCGTAAACAGGAACCACAACGGTCACTGTTTGCTGAAACTCAAACGGCAGGGTTGATTAAAGACTGTTGCGACTAGTCAGGCTGTGTAGTTAAAGTGCCTAGAAGAGTAGAGCCTGTAAAGTGCAAACTGCCTGTGATGATTCATGTATCTATCAATCTTTATTTAAGGACCTTGTGAACAAAATGTTTGATGTTAATCCTACTTCAGGAGCTGGGTGTAAATTTGGGACCCTTGATTATATGCCAATGTAAAATGCAGGGGCAGTTATTCTAAAACTCTTTTAAAAAAAGAACTTTCCAGAAATTGTTCTTTTAGCTAACGCTCTTGTGTTCAGAGTGTTCTTGCCGGAGGAGTTTCCTTAATTGTGTAAAATACTTTGTGCCCGGCAAGTCAAAATGATTGAGGGACCCTCCATCCAGTTAATCATGGCTTGTCTGCATGTACGAATGTTTAACTCATTAAAAATGGATTTAAAAAAGGATTTCCTTAGATCTTTAACTGCGGGACATACATACAACAAGTGAGTTATTGTTTAGTTAAAGTAACCACCTAATCGACAGTTCGCAGTTTGTTGATTGCTTTTCCATGATGGCAGTAGATCTTTCGAGTCATGAATTCCTAAATGGTAATAAATGAAGCTCTTTTTTATCTGGATGCAGAAATGGACTGCTAGGTAAGGTTGAGGCTTTGTGCGTGTATAGGAATTTATCACTGTCCACGCATGACGTCTTTTAGACAAAGTTTTTTTATGTTCCAAGAGAGATTTCTCTTTTGCAGAATCATTGCTAGTCTTGTTAAATTTTGGCTTATCTACCATGCTGTCCCATGCTGGTTGAATATCTAATTGCGCCAAAGATTTCCTCATGTGAGCTCCCCATGTATTGGGTGTTTCTTGGTCGATTTGGGGTTTGATCTCTTCCCAGCATATATTGTTCAATGAGCAGGGCTCTGATGATCGAAATTTGTGACACAACTTCGCGAAGGAGTTCATGCTTCGGAATTTCTGGTTCTGGAGGCCAAATTCTAACCGTAACTGTGCGGGGGATGCGGCCTTAGGGAGATTGAAGACGGCCTTGTATGCCTTAGTCTGGAGCTCATTCAATAACTCGGACTCCTTACCACACTGAGGGGCCTATTCTCAAGGACTTATCACCGAGTTATCTGTACTTTATCGCAGCCAAAGTGGCGATAAAGTTATCGCCCCATTCACAAACCGGTGCTAACCGCCGATATCGCAATTTTTCCTGCGATAGCCGCAAAAAACATCGCCACAGATGACACCGGCAACTAACGCTAATGAGATGCAGAGTAGGCGTTCCCGTGCTAAAAGCAGCGACACCACTCCTCAACATTCTCAACGACCAGATTGGCAATAAGAGCACAAATCAGGCGATAAGGCGTGTTAGCAGCAGGGATTTAACACTTGCTCTGACCTGGTGTAAAGTCGGACGACAACCTGCACCATGAAAGGGAGCCCAGCCCACAGCCACACCTGAAGAACAACAGATGCCATGGAGCTACTGATCATGCAGCTCAGACACCCAAGAGGGCCACAACACCCACCGCCACCACCCACAGGACCTGCAGTCCACCAGGTCCCTTACCTGAAACAGAGTCCAGATTCATGAATGGCCGAGTTAACATAATTGCGCACGCCATCATCGCTTGCCCGCTCCTGCGCACACAGGCTGCTGCACCCCAGCCCCTCCCGCCGCCCAGCAGTGATTGCCCGCCCCTGCGCACACAGGCCTCACTGCTCACCTTCCGCCACAGGCGTGTGTCCAAGAGGGCCCACCACGTGCCATTGAAAGCTCCAAGCATGGGTCCCGCAACCTTGGCAGTCCCGCACGCGGGCCACAAGGTCACACAAGTGATTCTGGGTCTTGATTTCGCAATGGCAGAGAACATATCAGTGCACACGGCATCATCGCAGGCTGCACACCCGCTCAGCCCTATAGATGCCAGTAACTCTGTGAACCGCGAGGCCACGCCATGTGGCGGTCGGCACGCGCAGGCCGCTGGCTCAGGCCTACACTGTGGTCCAGCAGGGCACACACAAATCCTTACCAGTCCGGACCACCAGGACGGCGCATCATCGCAGGCTGCACACCCGCTCAGCACTTAAGGTGCCCCTACCTCAGTGCACTGAAAGTCACCGTCCCGTGGCGGTAGCCCGTGCCGGCCACAGTGTATTCTGTGCCACCAAGTCTGTGCAATGCAAGTCATGAGCCCTATATGATTGAGTCCCGTGGTGCAGACGCCATAATATCACCTCCGGCAGTGTGGAATGTGATGTGGTAGTGCCCTAGGCCCTCATGCATTAATAATAACCACACGTATACACCCAGATAGAGAGTGGAAATGGCGTCCAGGACATGCACCCGGCCCTTCTTATTGGCATGGTCACATGTCCTGTGACGCGTGTGGTGGATGGGTGTGAACTAGCCGTGAGGGAGTGGCTGTGGCATGCTGTCAACTAGACTTGTGATCAGCAGATCACTACAGGGAAGACCTGGGACATGTAGCGTGAGCGGAGTGGGCTGGCCTGGCGTATGCCAGTCCAGCATAGGGGTGTGAACAATGACCCCGGGGCACTGGGCGTGGTTCCGTCCTTGCCTGGACAAGGAAGTAACTAATGCGTGTGTCTCTGTTGTAGTCTCGGCACTACCAATCGGCAATGTCGCACCCTGTGACTCAAGTCCCACAACATGAGCAACATGGACATAAGGGGACTCACTGACCCTACATCCATCCATACTTCCACACTTGAATGATCATAGACATGACACATCTGTGTGAAAATGAATGTTTAATGCACATTCAGTGGAATGTTGTAGCTGGAGCAGTACAGGGCCATGCAAACCCCACTTTACATTATTGGCGCGTGCAGGGCCAGCCAGAGTCCTTTAGGGAATGACAAGTTCATCAGAAGAGGAAGAGTCCAGTACGCAGTCTGATTGCTGTGTCATTGGTAACAAGACAGCATATGGCAGTCCATGTCGAGGTCCAAGGTGAGTGTCGCAGAATGTATCGGGGGACAGTGGAAGGTGATGATGCAGAGGGCAGAACCAAGCAGGAACCGGCCATATGGCGGAGATGAATGCTACCGCTTCCTTCTTACTACCAAGGCAGATTCTTCCGCATCTTCGTCCTCTGCTGTTTCATGTGCCTCACATGTGGGTGGTGGTGTTCTGTTCCCAGCACTGTGTGGCAGTGACACCTCAGGGGCTGGAGGTGGAATGTCTGCTGCACTGTGTGGCACTGATACTTCAGGGGGCGGAGATGTGGATGGAGTGGTAGCAGCAGCATTCAACTGCGCCAGGCCTTGTGGCAGCAATGTCATGAGGAGGGTCTTCAAGGCATTGAGGAACCCAGCTACCTCTCGCTGGTGTGCAGCCGTGGCAGCCGCTCTTTCCGCCTGCGTCCGCTTCATGTTCTCCATGATCCTCCGCATGTGTCCCAACTCCTGCGTAACAAAGCTGGAGACACTCTGACTAGACAGTTGTTCTTGTCTCCGAGTCAGGACTCCAGCGATGTCAGCCATGGATCGTTGGAGAGCATGGAGCGGACTGTAGGTGTCCGTTAGGGACTGTGAGTGGTCCCTGATGGGACTTAAACACCCATGTATGGCATCTAGTTTGGCTGCCATGCGGTCAAACCCCACCGCACCTGTTCAGCCATCTTCTCCTGGCACCCCAACACATGACATTGGAAGGCCATGTGTTGTTCGTGGGGGTCCTGGGAGGCAGCCGTGGTGGTGGGTGCTGCATGCTGTGTGGTCTGTGCAGGGGGTGGGGTCTCATCGATGCAGCTGGGCTGCCCTGCTCCTGGAGGTGAGTTGACGTAGCTGTTGATGAACTCTTGGAGGGTGTCGGTGTCGAAGAGAGGTTCCGTCTGCTCAGCAGGAGGTGTTACTTTTCCCCCTGCAATGTGAAGGGGAGATGCAGTTTACCAATGTGTTCACATGTGTGTTGACGCATTGCACATGTTTACATACAGACTGCATGACAATGTACATTGTGGCTGTTTGGGAGGAGCTGCCTATTTGATGCGGGACAGTGGACATTTGGACAACATCACAGATGTGTGTTTGTACTTGTACATTATCAACTCACATTTCCCTGCTATGCCAAATGTGATTGGCCAGTTTCCACAGACAAGTGGCCCCAGTTGTGTCCCCTGTTCTGTTTTGGGCGTGTTGCCGTTTGTACCACGTTGTTGTCAATGTTGATGTGCTCTGCATGTTATGTGTGTGTGCTGCATTTTGGGAGAGTCGCCCCTGCAGCACTGATTTTGCTGCCCCTCAATCCCTTTCATGCGGTGTGCCTTTGCTTCTGTGCTTCTACAGTGCTGAGATACTTGGGTACATTGGTCTCTTAGTGGGAGTTGGGGGTCTGGGGCATGGTTTGTCCGCAGATGTGTTATTGACTGCCCGTGGGTAGTGTTCGGCGAGGATCTTGCGTAGTTGGCGTGTCTTCTGGGATTGAGTGCGTGGAGGGTGGTTGAATCGTAGCGGTGGGGTGTCAGAGAACCAGGGTTCCTGGCACTGGTCGCGGTCGGGTCACGGAAGGGCGCAGACAGGCTTGCCTTAGGCGCCCCAGCGGTGCAACCGCACAGCGGTCGCAATAATGTAGGGGAGGGGGGAGGGACATGCAGCTGGGAGGCGAGGCAGTAGGGGGAGGGGTCATAGGTCATCGGCGGCAGAAAAACGGAGGGGAGACACAGCAATGGGCAGTAAGGGAAAACAAAAGAACCAAGTGAACAAATAAACAGCAGCAGGCACAATTACACCAAATAAATATAGTCACAACGCGCAAAGAGGAGAACCGGAATCAGGTTAGTCTCAAACTGTTACGGAGGGGCTGGCTTCCAGAGGCGACGCAGAGCACTGCGGAGCTGCCAGGGAGAGTGCGATCCTAGGACCGAGGTCTGAGGACTCACACACGCTCCCCCTCATCGGTCGCCATAATGTAGGGAAGGGGGAGGGGCGTGCAGCTGGGAGGTGGGAGCGGGGCGGTAGGGGGAGAAGTCAGCGCCGGCGGGAAACGGAGGGGAAACACAGCAATGGGCAGTAAGGGAGAACAAAAGAACCAAGTGAACAAGTAAACCGCAGCAGGCACAATTACACCAAATAAATATAGTCACAATGCGCAAAGAGGAAAACCGGAATCGAGGTAGTCTCGAACCCTGCAACAGAGGGGCTGGCTTCCAGAGGCGACGCAGAGCACCGCGGAGCTGCCTGGGAGAGTGCGATCCTAGGACCTAAGGTTCTATGATCCCAAGCATAGTTCTGTGACTCTGCAAAATATCTGTAACAATAGCATCTATCTTTATTAATCACGGGACTAAAAAACACTTCCCCGCTCACGTTGGTAACAAGTTGCATAATACCAAGTTTGATACAAATTGCATATACTGTTTTAAGTCATCAGAATAGTATAGCTTAAGACTACTATTGGTCATTACTGGGTTAGTCACACCAAAAGTATAAAAATAAGTGGGTGCAATTTCTGGGCACCGCCATGTTTACTAAACTGTTTCTGTTCTCCAAAGTTTTAGGCTAAAAGAAGCCGAGAACTTTTTTCCGAATGTTTTTTCCCCCCGGTTTGAAGACACGTAACTAACTTATGAGTCTATACAAAAGCTGACAAGGATCAATAAATGGAAAGGAGCCCATTGTACTTAGAAAAGGTCCCAATGAAGGCCCAGACTCTTCCCTTTATGGGGCAGTAAAGGCTAAAACATGTCGACAACCTTTGTATGATGATATGGAGAGGTAACGCGTCCAAAAACATCACCACTTCTTTTTAACCTTACCCCTGTATACTCCATCCACATTAAAGACATTCCCTGGAATACAGGAGATAATTTTAGACACCACCAGACGGATCCCAACATTCCTTGGCCCCGCTCAGGGCTTCGATGAATGCAGCTGCTAGACTGAACACTGATGCAAAAAGAACTGATCACATCTCCCCAGCCCTAAGATCTCTAAAGTCGTTACCCTACGAAGCAAGAATACAACTAAAGATTGCCTGTCTGATGCACAAGGCCCTCCACTTCAAAACCCTTGGTTACCTGGCTCAAAAACTAGAACTATTGGTGGGGTGGGCAGGGGGGGGGGGGGGCAAACCATCAAGAAGTGCAAATTCTCTATTACTGAAACCTCAGACTTTTCGCAAAAAGAGAAAAAGGCTCAGAGTCTTCTCTGGCTTAGCACCGAAGATCTGGAACTCGCTCCCTCTGGAAATCCGCAGAATCCCCTGCACGGCTGCTTTCAAACATGAAGTAAAAACAATCCTAATGAACCGGTTTATGCCTTAAATGACCATTGATCGTCTGCTTTCTACATGTTTTTTTTTTTGTTTTTTAGGTCTCGCCTACGCAGAGTGCATGAGCTGCATTGTAGGACCTTTAGCCGCCGTTCTTCACTTTTTCAAGCACTGCACTCGTGCTTGTGGCGGCATCCACCTTGCGGGAGCGCTGAGCGGCGCGCCACAAGCACGAGTGTAGTGCATGAAAAAGTGAAGGCTGCGCGCGCACGCAAGCACCACTCCCGGGCTTGATAAGATAAGAGTTTAACGTGTTTTCTCAGGTGCGTTGTAATCCTTACCCGATGTGCTGTCTTAAAATGAAATCGATTAATATAAATTAGCAATGACAAGCACGAGTGCTTTAAAACAGCTGCTTCTTGTGCTCTTTTGAAAGATGGGATATTACAGGTTTCCAGAACATGCGGATTCAAGTCTTCACTATAATTGTTTCTTTTATTTGCATATAATAATGTCGTATTCTCAGAGCATTAGAAATAGCCACAAATCGTTAAACTCTGCAAACTTGTACGGGTTTTATATTCGAACCATTGTTAAAATGAAAGTTGAGCTTTAGAGTACTCACCCTAACTGCAAATGCCTTGCATTAATGGCTAACTCACTCTCACTGACTATCACACTCTCACTGACACTCTCACAGACCCTCACACTCTCACAGACCCTCACACTTTCACACACACTGACTCTCTCACTCACACTGACTCTCTCACTCACACTGACTCTCACTCACACTGACTCACTCACACTGATTCACTCACACTAACTCTCCCTCACACTGACTCTCACTGACTCACTCACTCACTCTGTCTCACTGACAGACTGACTGACTGACTCTCACTGACTCACTCTCACTGACTCTCACTAACTGACTGTCCCACTCTCTCACTGACTGACACTCTCACTGATAGACTCTCACTGACAGACTCTCTCACTGACTGACTCCCACTCTCTCACTTACTGACTGACTGACTCACTCACTCTCGCTGACTCCCCCCTCTCTCACTGACTGACTCACTCTCTCTCACTGACAGACTGACAGACTCTCACTGACAGACTCTCACTGACTCACTCAGTCTCACTGACTAACTCACTCTCACTGACTCACTCACTGACAGACTCTGACTGACTGACTGACTCTCACTGACTCACTCTCACTGACTCACTCTCACTGACTCACTCTCACTGACTCACTCTCACTGACACTCTCTCACTGACACTCTCTCACTGACTCACTCTGACTGACTGACTGACTCACTCTCACTGACTGACTGGCTCTCACTGACTGGCTCTCACTGACTGACTCTCACTGACTGACTCTCCCACTCTCACTAACTGACTCTCCCACTCTCTCACTGACTGACTAACTGACTCACTCACCCTCACTGACACTCTCACTGATAGACTCACTGACAGACTCTCTCTCACTCACTCACTGACTGACTCTCCCACTCTCACTTACTGACTGACTCTCACTGACTGACTCACTCACTCACACTCACTGACTGACTCACTCACTCTCACTGACTGACTCACTCTCACTGACACTCGCTGACTCCCCCCTCTCTCACTGACAGACTCTCACTGACAGACTCTCACTGACTCACTCAGTCTCACTGACTAACTCACTCTCACTGACTCACTCACTGACAGACTCTGACTGACTCACTCTCACTGACTCACTCTCACTGACACTCTCTCACTGACACTCTCTCACTGACTCACTCTCACTGACTGAAAGACTCACTCTCACTCTCTCTCACTGACTCACTCTCACTGACTGACTCTCCCACTCTCTCACTGACTGACTCTCCCACTCACTCTCACTGACTGACTCACTGACTGACTCTCCCACTCTCACTAACTGACTCTCCCACTCTCTCACTGACTGACTAACTGACTCACTCACCCTCACTGACACTCTCACTGATAGACTCACTGACAGACTCTCTCTCTCTCACTCACTGACTGACTCTCCCACTCTCACTTACTGACTGACTCTCACTGACTGACTGACTCACTCAAACTCACACTCACTCACTGACTGACTCACTCACTCTCACTGACTGACTGACTGACTCTCACTGACACTCGCTGACTCCCCCTCTCTCACTGACTGACTCTCACTGACAGACTGACATACTCTCACTGACAGACTGACAGACTCTCACTGACTGACTCACTCACTGACTGACTCACTCACTCACTCAGTCTCACTGACTCACTCTCACTGACTCACTCTCACTGACTCACTCTCACTGACTCACTCTCACTGACTCACTCTCACTGACTCACTCTCACTGACTCACTCTCACTGACTCACTCTCACTGACTCACTCTCACTGACTCACTCTCACTGACTCACTCTCACTGACTCACTGACTCACTCTCACTGACTCACTCTCACTGACTCACTCTCACTGACTCACTCTCACTGACTGATTCACTCTCACTGACTGACAGACTCCCACTCTCTCACACTGACTGACTCACTCACTCTCAATGACTGACACTCTCTCTCACTGACTCACTCACTGACTGACTGACAGACTCTCACTGACAGACTCTCCCACTCTTTCTCACTGACTGACTCACTCACTCTCACTGACTGAAAGACTCACTCTCACTCTCTCTCACTGACTCACTCTCACTGACTGACTCTCCCACTCTCTCACTGACTGACTCTCCCACTCACTCCCACTGACAGACTCACTGACTCACTCTCACTGACTCACTCTCACTGACAGAATCTCACTGGCTGACTCAATTTCTCTCACTGACTGATTCTTTCACTGACAGACTCACCCCCTCACTCTCACTCACTGACTGGCTCACTGACTGAAGTACTCACTCTCACTGACAGACTCTCACTGACTAACTCACTCTCACTGACTCTCTCACTGACTCTCCCACTCTCTCTCACTGACTGACTTTCTCACGGACTCTCCCTCTCTCTCTTACTGACTGACTCACTCAATCTCACTGACGCACTCTTACTGACAAACTCTTACTGACAGTCTCACTCACTCTCTCTCACTCGCTCTTACTGACTCACTCTGACTGACTCACTCTGACTGACTCACTCTGACTGACTCACTCTGACTGACTCACTCTGACTGACTCACTCTGACTGACTCACTCTGACTGACTCACTCTGACTGACTCACTCTGACTGACTCACTCTGACTGACTCACTCTCACTGACTCACTCTCACTCTCACTGGCTCACTCTCACTGGCTCACTCTCACTGACTCACTCTCACTGACTCACTCTCACTGATCACTCTCACTGACTCACTCTCACTGACAGATTCTCACTCTCACTGACGCACTCTCACTGACTCACTCTCACTGACTCACTCTCACTGATCACTCTCACTGACTCACTCTCACTGACAGATTCTCACTCTCACTGACGCACTCTCACTGACAGATTCTCACTGACTCACTCTCACTGACAGATTCTCACTGACTGACTCTCCCACTCTCTCTCACTGACTGACTGACTGACTCTCACTCACTGACCGTCTCACTCACTGACCGTCTCACTCACTGACTGTCTCACTCACTGACTGTCTCACTCTCACTGACTGACTCACTCACACTGGCTGACTCACTCTCACTGACAGACTCTCACTGACTGACTCACTCTCACTGACACTCTCGCTGACTGACTCACTCTCACTGACTGACTCACTCTCACTGACTAACTCACTCTCACTGACTGACTCACTCTTACTGACTAACTCACTCTCACTGACAGACTCTCACTGACTGACTCACTCTCACTGACTGACTCACTCTCACTGACACTCTCACTGACTGACAGACTCTCACTGACAGACTCTCACTGACAGACTCTCACTGACAGACTCACTCACTCACTGACTCACTCACTCACTCTCACTGACTGACTGACTCTCACTGACTGACTGACTCTCACTGACTGACTCACTCTCACTGACTGACTGACTCTCACTGACTGACTGACTCTCACTGACTCACTCTCACTGACTCACTCTCACTGACTCACTCTCACTGACTCACTCTCACTGACTCACTCTCACTGACTCACTCTCACTGACTCACTCTCACTGACTCACTCTCACTGACTCACTCTCACTGACTCACTCTCACTGACTCACTCTCACTGACTCACTCTCACTGACTCACTCTCACTGACTCACTCTCACTGACTCACTCTCACTGACTCACTCTCACTGACTCACTCTCACTGACTCACTCTCACTGACTCACTCACTCTCACTGACTCACTCTCACTGACTCACTCTCACTGACTCACTCTCACTGACTCACTCACTCTCACTGACTCACTCACTCTCACTGACTCACTCACTCTCACTGACTCACACTGACTCTCACTGACTCACTCTCACTGACTCACTCTCACTGACTCACTCTCACTGACTCACTCTCACTGACTCACTCTCACTGACTCACTCTCACTGACTCACTCTCACTGACTCACTCTCACTGACTCACTCTCACTGACTCACTCTCACTGACTCACTCTCACTGACTCACTCTCACTGACTCACTCTCACTGACTCACTCTCACTGACTCACTCTCACTGACTCACTCTCACTGACTCACTCTCACTGACAGACTCTCACTGACAGACTCACCCACTCTCTCTCACCCACTCTCTCTCACCGACTCTCTCTCACTGACCAGGGCTCGAAAAATCAGAAAAATGGTACTAGTCCTGCAGGTCTAGTACCTTGAAAAATCTCCTCGACCTAACTGCAACCTACTTGACCTCCGTCTCTGAAAGCAGAGCAAATGTGACAAGTTAGAAAGATTTAAATCTTTATTGCTCATTCGCTTTGTGAGCAATAAAAATGCCTTTAAATCTTGTTATCTTGTCACATTTGCTCCGTTTTTAAAGACAGAGGACAAAAGTTAGTTTGTTTTCCTACTCGCCAGAAAGGGCGAGTAGAACCTAAAAATAGCTCGTCCTCATTAATTCTACCTCGCAAATGCGAGCGGGCGAGTGGATTTGTCGAGCCCTGTGACTCACTCTCACTGACAGACTCTCACTGACTGACTCTCTCTCTCACTGACTGACTCACTCTTCCACTTTCTCTCACTGACTCTCCCACTCTCACTGACTCTCCCACTCTCTCTCACTGACTCACTCTCACTGACTCACTCTCACTGACACTCACCCACGCTCTCTCACTGACTGACTCATTCTCACTGCCACTTACCCACTCTCACTGACTGACTGACTCTCACTGACTGACTGACTCTCACTGATTGACTCTCTCACTGACTGACTCTCTCTCTGACTCTCACTGACTCTCTCTCACTGACTCTCTCTCACTGACTGACTGACTCTCGCTAAAAGACTGATTGACTCTCACTAAAAGACTGACTCACCCTCACTGACTGACTATTCCACTGACTCACTCACTGACTAACTGACTCACTCTCTCACTCTCATTCACTCACTGACTCTCACTCTCAGTGACTGACTCTCTCTCTCACTCTCACTGACTGATTGACTCTCACTCTCACTGACTGACTCTCTCACTCTCTCACTGACTCACTCTCTCACTAACTGACTGACTCTCACTCTCTCACTGACTGACTCTCTCTCACTGACTGACTGACCTTCACCCTCCTGTTAGTTATGCCCCACCATAACAAAACAAGCATTGGCATAGCCAATAGGTCTCGCCTTTGGGACCTTATAAGTGTTTAGCCATGCAACAGTTGATGCTGTTGTACTAATGATATTGTGCTGCATAACTAAATACTTATAAGGTCCCATAGGCGAGACCTATTGGCTATGCCAATGCTTGTTTTCTTTCTGGCCTAACAACTGTTACACCCAGTTTTGTCTACCTCACCGTACCAAGCCATGTTTGTGGTCATCCTTGTACATTTTTATTATCTCATTATGTTATCCTCTCTTACTTCCTCTACAATGTTCCCCTTTTACCTTGTTCTCCCCTTCCATTATTGTGAAGTGCACTGATACCCCTCGGGGTCTTGTTCACGCTATACAAAACATTTTAAATAAATAAATAAAAATCCCACCAGTACTTACCCTCAAAAGGAGGCGGTACTCCCCTAGGGAAGCCATTACCCTTGGAGCAAAACCCAATGGTGACACCTCCCAATGACATATCACAGTGATGATTATACTCACTCTCACTCACTGACTGACTCTCCCACTCACTCTCACTCACTGACTGTCTCACTCACTGACTGTCTCACTCACTGACTGTCTCACTCACTGACTGTCTCACCCACTGACTGTCTCACCCACTGACTGTCTCACCCACTGACTGTCTCACCCACTGACTGTCTCACCCACTGACTGTCTCACCCACTGACTGTCTCACCCACTGACTGTCTCACCCACTGACTGTCTCACCCACTGACTGTCTCACCCACTGACTGTCTCACCCACTGACTGTCTCACCCACTGACTGTCTCACCCACTGACTGTCTCACCCACTGACTGTCGCACTCTCACTGACACTCTCACTGACTGACTCACTCTCACTGACTGACTCACTCTCACTGACTGACTCACTCTCACTGACTGACTCACTCTCACTGACTGACTCACTCTCACTGACTGACTGACTCACTCTCACTGACTGACTGACTCACTCTGACTGACTGACTGACTCACTCTGACTGACTGACTGACTCACTCTGACTGACTGACTGACTCACTCTGACTGACTGACTGACTCACTCTCACTGACTGACTGACTCACTCTCACTGACTGACTGACTCACTCTCACTGACTGACTGACTCACTCTCACTGACTGACTGACTCACTCTCACTGACTGACTGACTCACTCTCACTGACTGACTCACTCTCACTGACTGACAGACTCTCACTGACAGACTCTCACTGACAGACTCTCACTGACAGACTCTCACTGACAGACTCTCACTGACAGACTCTCACTGACAGACTCTCACTGACAGACTCTCACTGACAGACTCTCACTGACAGACTCTCACTGACAGACAGACTCTCACTGACAGACAGACTCTCACTGACAGACTCTCACTGACAGACTCTCACTGACTGACTCTCACTGACAGACTCTCACTGACTGACTCACTCTCACTGACTGACTCACTCTCACTGACTGACTCACTCTCACTGACTGACTCACTCTCACTGACTCACTCTCACTGACTGACTCACCCACTCTCTCTCACCCACTCTCTCTCACCCACTCTCTCTCACCCACACTCTCTCACTGACTCTCTCTCACTGACCAGGGCTCGAAAAATCAGAAAAATGGTACTAGTCCTGCAGGTCTAGTACCTTAAATCTCCTCGACCTAAGTGCAACCTACTTGACCTCCGTCTCTGAAAGCAGAGCAAATGTGACAAGTTAGAAAGATTTTAAAGCATCTTTATTGCTCATTCGCTTTGTGAACAATAAAAATGCCTTTAAATCTTGTTATCTTGTCACATTTGCTCCGTTTTTAAAGACAGAGGACAAAAGTTAGTTTGTTTTCCTACTCGCCAGAAAGGGCGAGTAGGACCTAAAAATAGCTCGTCCTCATTAATTCTACCTCGCAAATGCGAGCGGGCGAGTGGATTTGTCGAGCCCTGCTGACTCACTCTCACTGACAGACTCACTGACTGACTCTCTCTCTCACTGACTGACTCACTCTTCCACTCTCTCTCACTGACTCTCCCACTCTCTCTCACTGACTCACTCTCACTGACACTCACCCACTCTCTCTCACTGACTGACTGACTCACTCTCCGTGACAGACTTACCCACTCTCACTGACTGACTGACTCTCACTGACTGATTGACTCTCTCTCACTGATTGACGCTCTCTCACTGACTCTCTCTCACTGACTCTCTCTCACTGACTGACTGACTCGCTAAAAGACTGATTGACTCTCACTAAAAGACTGACTCACCCTCACTGACTGACTATCCCACTGACTCACTCTCTTTCACTCACTGACTAACTGACTCACTCTCTCACTCTCATTCACTCTCACTGACTGACTCTCACTCTCAGTGACTGACTCTCTCACTCTCACTGACTGATTGGCTCTCACTCTCACTCACTGACTCTCTCACTCTCTCACTGACTCTCTCACTAACTGACTGACTCTCACTCTCTCATTGACTGACTCTCTCTCACTGACTGACTGACCTTCACCCTCCTGTTAGTTATGCCCCCCATAACAAAACAAGCATTGGCATAGCCAATAGGTCTCGCCTTTGGGACCTTATAAGTGTTTAGCCATGCAACAGGTGATGCTGTTGTACTAATGATATTGTGCTGCATAACTAAATACTTATAAGGTCCCATAGGCGAGACCTATTAGCTATTCCAATGCTTGTTTTCTTTCTGGCCTAACAACTGTTACACCCAGTATTGTCTACCTCACCGTACCAAGCAATGTTTGTGGTCATCCTTGTACATTTTTATTATCTCATTATGTTATCCTCTCTTACTTCCTCTACAATGTTCCCCTTTTACCCTGTTCTCCCCTTCCATTATTGTGAAGTGCACTGATACCCCTCGGGGTCTTGTTTGCGCTATACAAAACATTTTCAATTAAAAAAAAACAACAATGGTGACACCTCCCAATGACATACCACAGTGATGATTACATTCGCTACCAATGGTAGAGATTGGTTGAGGGTTTTGGGTAAACATTGGGCACACCCAGACCCCTATAGACTAGTAGCGCTCACTCCCTTTTGATTGTGGATATTATATGATATGGAAGCAAAATGAATCCTAAAACAAAAAATCTAGATTTAAAGGGTTGGTTGCCCAGTGTGACCTTTCTTTAGGGTATGTGATTTGCAGCATGGCCATTCTTCTAGGTTCTTTCATAAGGGATTCCAGTCTACAGTTCCACCTATTTTCTCATAAATATTCGTAGCTTTATGAATAGTATTTAGTTGTGTTTTCTTTTTAAGTAGTTTTCCTTTTTACAGAAAAAGCACTTTTTGGACCATGAATGATTAGGTTTTTTTGTGTATTGATGAGTTCTGAGTTTCTAGCCCACGGTGCCTTTCTGAGACCTCCTTGGACTCCTCTGCTTTTATACCCTGCGAGTCAAGTGCTAAAAGTGGTATGTGGTCCCAAGTTTAAGGGTCTGTAGTACGTAGTCCCCAGCAAATCAGAAGGGAAAGTACCCAGTTGACAACTTATTGCCCTGGGACCTCCCAAACCGGATTTCTTACATTGTTACTAATAAAAAGTTATTATGATGTGTTTATCATCCAGTCAACTGAGTATGATTAATTGCTTATAAGAGCGAAAGAAGGCACTATGTTAATTATTAATAACTTTCTGAAAACATGGTGTTCAGTGAACACTGTAACACAATATGGATATTTGTGTTAAAAGGATTCAGGTCAGCTTACACTGAGCGTGATGTTCTGAGAGTGATGTCCCGTCTCCCTATTTCAATTGCAGAGTGCTAAAGGATGGTTGCACCACACCTCACCAATAGTATGAAGCAATAAGTACATAACGCAACTAGACCAGGTATCATTTGAAAGCTGGATGTTCAGTGGTGTTCCAGATAAAGGGCGCTTGACCATGCAGAAACAATTTCCTTTGTTACATATGAGTCTGAAACAATACATTGTGATGAGTTTCCTTCCAGAGCGGTGCTTTGTGCTGAAGTTTAGCCCAGAATGGTTTCCCAACATTCTGGAGAAATACTCTATGCTAATTAAGAATTCTCAAAGTATTGTGAGTCTGAAATGGCACCTGATACTGAGTCTAAACCTACTGCAATGCTTACACCTTGATGAGTGTCACTTTGGAGTTGTGCCCCATGCCATATGTGATATCAGACTGTTTCATCCTGTGCTGAGTATCAATTTATAGTGATGCCTCCTGTGGAGTGTGAATCTAGAGCTCTATCCTATGCTGACAGCTAATTTGCAGGGGCTCCCAGTGGTAAGCATGAGTTTGCAGTGGCACCCTGTGCTGAGCATGAGTCTGTAGCTGGTCCCTAGGAAGAATGTCTGCTCAGAATGGAACCTGCAGAGCGAGAGTCCAAAGTGTTAAGTTTGAATCCGGGCACTGTTGTATGCTGAAACGCAGCTGGATCGTTAACTTGTGCCAATTGTGGTAGTGCCATATGCTGAGTGAGACTCTGAAGTGGTGCTCCTAGCATGCTGTCCCCAGATAACTCTGGGCCATCGAGAATGCCACTTTACAATCATTGTTTCAGGTGTGGCAGTCAGATTTGTTCACTTGAAATGAACCATTGCTACATATTCCAGAATGCATTAGAGTGATAAAGTCCAGAGCTGAAAGACTGCCCCCCTGATTTCATGGACTTATCTGGCAATAGTATCCTAATTGTATTCAGATGGTTAACTATGCACTTAGGTCACTCTGTCATAACCATTCAACAATCAAATTGCAATTTGACTCACAAGGCTGATTCTAGGAGTCAACTGTCCTAGTTTGATATTCATGTAACCAATCACTTATGTTAAAAGCCCAGTTCCTGTGCTATTACTTCAAACTCGAATTGCCCCCTAAAGGATCCCTCAAAGAACTGATTTGGCTAGGCATTGAAGATCACAAGCTCCAGTGGGAATCCTATGCAAGGAACTCACTAGAATCTTTGGACGCGCAGAGCATTATGGAACAAAACCTTCCGCCAAAGTTAACCTCCAAAATTGTAGCCAATAATGCAAAAACAATATCAGGAGAAGATGACCTTCAAGAATTGGTGCAAATGGCTCATGCAGATGTATGTGTGCTTCTTTACCAAGACCAGGGAAAAGCGTCATATGTATCCAGTCATGTGAAAATGATTTTAAAAAAAGAACTTATAAGGCTCAGATGTGGACTAATCCAGTGAAAAGCATACAAATTAGGGCTCCTGAAAGACATCTCTGCTCATTATTATCGACTGTGCAATTTTAGGCAGGAGTCTTTGATGCACATTATTTATCTTTGCTCTTGTTTAGAAAGTTTTAAGGTGCTACTGGTTAAAGCCAATAATCCACCATTTGGGCATAAATAAATGTAACCAGGCCATCTCTGCATGCTTGAGCGGTGTGAATGCACAGCTCTCTGCTGGGTGTGTGAAATGCCTCTGGGGAGCACTTAAGTTATTGAACCCGAGCCCCTCGGATAGCTAAAGAGGTATGCTGTACGCCTCCACTGGACTATACTATGAATGATAAAAATGTATCTATCTATCTTAGCTTAAGGACGGGGCAACCAAAACAAACAAAACAATCTGCTCTATTACAGTTATACATATGAAAAAGTATCGAAAGTAGTCCATCTAGGAAAGTTTCTTTACTGTCTGTGGAGCATTAATTCTATTCAAATCAATCTTTATTCGCTCGCAATCACAACCATAAAAAATACAATTCCAGAGCAAATACATTAAATACAGTATCATAGATAAATACCAATAAATAATAGAATAAAATCACATTTAAAACAATGTATCATAAAAGTATTTCCACTTGATATCAGTCGGTCTCGATTGTCTTGACCTCACAGCTGACCGAAGAAAGGAGGTTACTGCAAAAATGGTGTTTTCGTTTGACAGAAGCCGCAAATGCAGAAGCGCTACACATGCCTGTGTAAATTTCAGGGCTTTCAGGAGAGGCCGCAGTAACTGCTTCCTAGGCCGGCTAAAGTATTTACAAAGAAGCACAATATGCAGGGTATCCTGTGGAGACCTTCGGTCGCAGCCACAGTGCCCTAGCATACTTGATTGAAACCAGCCCGATGGGGTGACCAGAAGATGGTTTAGGTGGTTAAAGCTAAAACGTGCCACCAGAAACCTGTCCCTTTCGCTACTAAGAAGAGAAAGGTAAATCTCCATTCCCGGCACAGTTTTCAATAATAAATGCGCCTGCACTGCAGGCTTCGCAAGCTCTATGCATTCACATTGAGAAAGGGCATGCTTAGAAAACAAGTCTCTAACATGTCTAAGCTCTCGAGAACTCGGGGAATCATAATTATGAAAGATATATCTGCCCTGCCTAAACTAGTGAAAGACTCCTTTACTTAAGAGATCCATGGAATTTTATGCACATTGTCAAGTGACAAACAGTCCGTCAGAATCAAACGACTTAACTGGGCGCCTTCCCTGGACCATATGAACACAGCAGAGGCTTTACGGCCACCAAGTCAGCAATACACTTGACACCAAGCTCTTCATGGACAGAAAAGGACGGAGTGCTTTGGGGAACCCTCAGGATCAGCTGTAAAAACTTGTTTTGTGCAAGCTCAATCTTATGCATAGGAGTGTACCCCTACACTTCACTGCCATATATGACCTTGAAGAGGCATTTGGAGTGATAAAGATTTATTAGAACACTTCGCGATCAAGAACCCAGTCTCCGGGCATAGCTTGCTATGACCCCTATTTACTTTTTATTATCACACAACTTTCCCTCCACCAAAGGTTTTCAACTCAGGTCTGTGTCAAAAAGCATTCCCAGATATGAGAAAACCGGGAGCTTAGCCAGTGTATGGCTCCCTACCTTAAAACCTTTGGTCCTAGTCGACCGAGGGTCAACTACCAAAACGTATGATTTTGTGAAGTTGCCCGTCAGGTCCAAACTGTTCATAAAGGATAGAAACCTATCTATTAGAGCCTGTAAACCCACTGCTGTGCAGGCCATAAGCACTGCATTGTCTGCGTACAGTAAAGCTGACAGTGATTTCGCACCTACTGTAGGGCAGACAGCATGTGCTGATAGAAGAGCATGTTCTAAGCCGTTAATGTACAAGGTGAACAGAAACAGCACAAGTATGAACCCTTGACGAACACCCCTTACACATTTAAACTGTTCTATAAGGCCCACCCCCTGTGAGTATCTAACCGCTGCTGTGGTAGTAGGATTACAATATCAGGGTCAGCACCCAGTGAAAGGAGCAAGTCCCATAACATCTTCCGATTTACCCTATTGAAAGCAGACGTAAGGTCCATAAATGATAAAAACAAAGAGCCAGGCTGGGCCACAATATATTTATTAACTATTAGGTAGAGGTTTAGACACTGATCAATCATTGATTTACCCGGCCGGAAACCATACTGAACCTCTGTTAATATCTCATTAGTGTCTACCCATAGGGACAATCTCTCTGATTGGACCCTACCAAGGACTTTTACGACTGCATCAATATGAGAAATGGGACGATAATACTGTGGGTTATCCTTGTCACCTTTCTTAAAAAGCAAAACTATAATAGCAGAAGACCAAGATAACAGAACTCCTTCCCTTACTGCTGCGATTAGAACCAGAGTCAAAACTGGACCCCCAACCTCGATGTTGTGTAGAAAAAGGTCCAGTGGAATACAGTCAGGTACTGGAGCCCTATCGCGGAACAGAGCCTGGATTCCCTGACATACTTCCTCAAGGAAAAAGTAACATTAGTTCTTCCCAGTACCAGGTCTGTCTCCTCCTCAGTCCCTTCAGTGAGTCCAAAATTATACGCACCCTTAAAATGTTCTACCCATTGCTGAGCAGTGATATGAAATATAGCTGGCACTAAAGGCTCCAGAAAGCAAGGCCTATTTATGACCCGCCAAAAATATGCACTATCCTTCAACTCACCAGCTTGTATTAGATCTTCCCAGGCCAACATCTGTTGAGTTTACTTCATTTTTTTAAGTGCCCCCTTATAATGTGCACAACAACTAGCAACAAGCTTCTTGTTGCGAGGAGATTGCTTAAGAGCTGACTTCAGAATGCAAAGGGCCATTGAGCCCTCACTATCAAACCATTTAGGGCATTCTCAGCGTCCCTTACCTTCAGGGACCGTTAGCAAGGCTGAAACCTGTGAGATTGTCACAAAAGAGCTTAGAATTTCTCTCCCCAAAACGGAGGGATCCAGACAGATAATTGTCTCCTGCTGGCAAGATGAAAAAAGTGAATGATCGAAGGCCTTAGGATCTCCCTGCAACCACCTCAACCACCTCCCTTGATCAGATAGGGTGAGTTAACCTAGCATCTTATGAGAGGACCCCAGCCCACACACCACTCCCTCAACTACTAGAGACAAGGGGTTATGGTCACTGAAAGGGCTGTGGATAATATGAAAGGTTACAGTAGACCAAGTTCAGGCGAGCCGAAACAAAAATAAAATCAATTATTGTAGGACTACCCTTCCCTTTGAATGTGGTCAGGAACTGCTGCCTTGATGAGTTTATCAGCTTATCTAAGGTAAAAACCAGATTATGGGTATGTTTGAAACTGTTTAATTCAGAACCTTCAGGCGTGTGTTCCATTTGAAGACCATTCATAATCGTTCATCTTGATTTAATATGAGTAGATGTTTGGGGGTTAAAAAAGACAGATGTCAGTTAAAGTCCCCTACTAAGACAAGCTTCTCCTGTTCAAGGCTGCCCCCAACAATGAATCAATAGCACCACTTAAAGCTGCAAGATTTTGCATTGTAATAATTGATCACGACAAAAGAGATAGATCTCACAACATGCATCTTATGCCCTGAGAAACCTGATAGTCCCACTTAAGATCTTTAATGGAGCCACAATGCTCTAAAGCAACAAAAATAATTAAACCCCCCTTAGCCCTCCCCGAAACTGACTCCACTGCAGTACAGAAAAATGTTTTATACCGCTCCAGGACAAAAATATTCGGAACTTCCCACGTATCCTGCAAATAAATAATGTTATGAGACTTAACAAACAAGATCCCAGATTAAGTCTCATAAAGATTAAGTCTCTGGTGGTATCCCAGCCAGACTGAATGCCAGACTTAACTCACTACCTTTGCTCATAGTTGCTAAGAGGAGGCGGATGGGGATTTCGCCTTGCCAGACAAGTTATGGGGAAATTAGTTGGCCCTTCAGTGTGAGGATCTATGGATCAGATCCTTTTCTTTTCTCTACAAAACAGTGAAACCAGCCTGGCTAAGACGTAATCACTTGTTCACCCTGCACCGGGCCTACCTCTCACCCCTAAGGCTTTCCAAGTTTCTTTCAGGGAAGAAATGTAATAAGTGTAATCTGGTGGCAGCTTCAGACACTCACATGTTTATGGAATGCCCGGCTATTGGGCTGTTCTGGGAGGAAGTAAAAGTCACCTTGGATTCAATCTTAAGTATATCATTGAATATTACTCTCCCGCTAATTATTTTTGGACTGGAGGAAAATATAAACGGACAGGCAAAGTCCTTTCTTTTTTACTCTATCATCTTGGCAAGACGACAAATATGTAAATTTTGGGTGGAAGCCAAAGCCCCATCACACGCAGCTTGGCTAACCTCATTGTATGAAACTTCTAATACTGACTTGGCCAGATCATGTTCTAAAAGAAATCTGTCCTTCTGGGATTTGTTAATAAACTGAAGATGGGATACCGTTTTTTTTTTCCCCAGGGTCCGATGATTATGTCAATAAGGCTCCAGAAGATTTTGGGAAGTGGTCTCTCCCGTACGTAATTCCCTGGTCGGTCATCATAGACTGGAGTTTCTCAGTTTTTTCTACTTAAAGGGGTAGTCTCCCGCCTATTAAACAAATTCTGCCCGGAAAAGGACACGAAGGTGGATAAATCGACAAAATACTTCAAGGCAGATATGTGTGGTGGTTGGCTTCCCTTTTGTGGATGGAGGTAATGGCAAATGAACCCCCCTTAGCCCTCCCCGAAACTGACTCCACTGCAGTACAGAAAAAGGTTTTATACTGCTCCAGGAAAAAAATATTCGGATCTTCCCGCGTATCCTGCAAACAAATAATGTTATGAGACTTAACAAACAAGATCCCAGATTAAGTCTCATAAAGATTAAGTCTCTGGTGGTATCCTAGCCCGACTGAATGCCAGACTTAACTCACTACCTTTGCTCGTAGTTGCTAAATGGTTACCAATTTGGCTTGGGCTGCAAGAGCCTTGAATGCTTTGGATAATGCCTGCAACTGTCTTACACATTAGCTGGCTCTGACGTCGGGCATCTCAAGGCCACTGTTTTCTATATACTTCTCTACTTGGACCCTTCTTCAGTCCAGGTGGATGCCATTGTATTGTTTTTGATGTGAAATTACCTCTGTGTTAACGTTTCTTGGTGCCGCCCACGCCTCATCTAGCCCAGCTGTTACTTTACAGGTAACCTACTACTTCCAGTGCTCCTGAGATGTTCAGGAGGCACATATGCAACCCTACCATGACAAACATGCACCACCCTCCGTCTGATTGTTTGTCATTTTTAAATTTATTAAACTGAGCCTAATGAAAAGAAGGCACATACTCTAGCAAAATGTATACATTGCAATATTGAATTTTTTTGCAAGATTTATCCACTACGCTGTGCGACGCAGCCCCCATCTATTGAAATCTAGGAACTATTTCAGATCACTTCAGTGTGTTCACAGACATAAGCTTTGTAATGTAATCATGTCTGCTCTCATTGTCGTTAGAAGCTCCTTTCTTCCAAGGCTAGTTTAATCCTGCTCTCAGATGTATGACTGTAATATCTTGTCTGGTTTTGGCGTTCCTTTTCTCTTGACACTGATTGTCCCCACTTTGTGCCTGGTGTTCTAAACCTCTTGACACCTGTCTAAGGTAGTGTGCATATGAAATGTCACCTCAAATCTAGCCTAGCGATGCCTTCTTCTTTGCCATCACTCTACTGGCATCCTTCTTCAAGGCTGCCAGCTTGTCCACGGTTATCCTGCAAAACACTTCTACTGAGTCTAAATGAATACCCAAGAATACCGGGTTTGTTATGGGGCCCACAGACTTCTCTCAAACCAATTGTACACCCAGTGAGGCTGTTAAAGTTTTGAAGGCTCCAGTAGTGTGGTAAATTGATCAGAGTCTGTCTCTTCCACGGAGAGGTAATCATTCAGGTAATGTAGTTTCTGCCCTTGAAGGTGCTACCTTTGCTGAGTTTGAAGTTACAATAGTACTCCTTTGGCAAAGTAGGATTGGCTGTGTACTTGAAAGCCTAGGAGATGGTAGCTGCTAGGTGGAGTGTTGAAATGCTTACTCTGTGCTTGCCTTTGCCATTAGTGTCCTTCGCCCCTGGCCTTAAACAATTCACTTCCATCATCAATGGAAGTGTAAGATACCGAGCAGTGAACTTGGTTTATCTCCTCATTCACTGACTCCCCTCCGAAAATGAGAGGAGGTGTAGCTGTCATTGTAATGACCAGGCTGTTTTCTGTACAGCTGCTAGCAGTGACACAATGAAGTTACATAATGGCTGCTACTTGAAAGAACATTCTTTCTGGCCCAACCATGATGATTTGTTTGCCTGCCACTGATGGGTGGTTGGGTGCTGAAATAAGGTTCCTACTTACTCTACTAACAGCTGGGTCTTCTTGTGAAATTGTGAAGCTTGTCTCCAAACTTGTCGACTGTTGAGCATCTCTCTTTAGTGGTAATTGTTCAATAGCTTTCTCAAGTAAGTCTTCAAAATTGTTGACACTGCCAGTTTGAATTCATGGGGACATCAACCTTGTCTCTACCTAGCACTATGTTCTTGTCACATGTCTGTGTTAAAAGCAGGATTCTGAACTTCTATAGGGATCTGCGATTTCTGTGGATGTCTTTGTTTTCACTGAATGCCTTGTCTTTGCTGCATATAGATGCTATGGCTTTCCCCACATGTAGAACAGACATGCAAAATTCACATGCTGGACCCCACTTGCATTCACCTTTTATCGATCTTCCAGCACTATTTCTCTTGGACCTCTCAGCTGCCTTTGACACAGTTGACCATGCCACTCTAATTCAAAGACTCTACGAAGTCGGCATAGAGGGAGAGGACTGCTCTCGACTGGATCACACCCTACCTTCAAAACAGATCAAATGTCATCCATACCCCCCTTTCTCATCCAAACTGTACTTCACAAAAGCAGGGGTCCCTCAAGGCTATCCTGTCACTCATGCTTTTCAACATATACATGAAGTAATTACCAGCACTGATCATTGAATTTTACCTCACATGCTAACACTATGCAGATGACACACAAAAACTCCTTAAACGGGAAAGCCCCAAAGACATTGGAAACTCACAAATTTTCACTTGCCTCTGAGCCGCTAATCAGTGGATGACATGGAGCTCTCTCAAATTGAATGTTTCCAAAATGGAAATATTCCCGTGGCGATTAGAAAAATTATGACCCACTCTGCCTGGCCTCATGATCTGAGAACACACCCAGAGTATCTAAGGAAGTAAGAAACCTCTAAATTACCATGGACTCCAAGCTATCAATGAATGCTCAAGTGAACGAACTAGCAAGATCAAACTTTTTTTTCTATCAAAACTGTCTGCCGCATCTTTACCACCTGGGATTTCCACACAAGGTCCAGGCTACTATCTCTCTTGTAGTGTCTAAACTCGTTTACGCCAATAGCCTCTACCATGGACCATCTTTAACAACTATGAAAAGACTACTACGGATTCAGAACTCTGCTGCGAGTCTACTCCTACATGTAAAGCCACAAGCCCACATCTCCCCTGCCGTGAAGGCCCTACATTGGTTATTGGTTGCCAGAAGATCCACATTCAAGCTGCTTTGTATCACTCACAGAGAGATACATGGAACAGGGCCGATCTTCATCAGGAAAAAAAATCACCAAATACATTCAACAAAGGAACCTCTGCTCTAGATTGGCACCTCGCCTCAAAATCACACCTTACAAAATAAAAAGCATAGCATAAGCATAAGATCTACAACTAACTATCTTATCTTTAAAAGACTACTCGAGTTGGCTTTTCCCCACATAACCACTATACTCAAACATAAATATACAGCATACCCCTGTATATATAAGCATTTATTTGGATTATATGCATGTATCTATATATGTGTATTTCTTTGTACAATTGTGTATAATAATTATGTTTATAAATCTATAGATATTCGTTTGGTCTGCTTAAAAAATTCACATATTACCTATGGTTATATTCTATGTTTAACTTGTATATAGGTCACTGCATAAATAAGTAAATGTTTATCATAAATATTTATCTACAATTTTTTCACTATTGAATTATTAAAAGGAAAATATATATATATTAGTTTAAAGTACAGCAACACTTGAAAGTCTGTGTTTATTAAATACAACTTACATCTAGATATATTACCTTTCTTATACATAAATACCTTCCATGTACTTATGTATCTTTATATTTATTGCTCTACTCCTAATTCAGCATCTCCAATTCACTACCCTACATCTCACCCTATACCCCTCTCAATATATCCTATACCTCCACTCTTTGACTCATCCCAAATCTCATTTTACTACTCTCTCCAATGTACTACCTTATTTCTCACCCTATACCGCTCTCAATATATCCCTTATCTCCACTCTGACTCATACCAAACCCCATTCTACTACTTTATCCCTAAATTAACCTTTCTAGACTTTTTCCTCCTCTACTGCATCTTGCATCATCTCAAACCTCTTTTACTATTTAGATCTCCCAAACAAGCCTTTCTAAACCCTTCCCTCATGTATCCCTCCTAGACCCATCCGATACCTCATCTTTCTCCCTAACCCACTTCTGGAGACTCTTTCCCCCCCCTTCCATCTCTCCTATACTCATCCCAAACCTCCTCCTACTGCCGTCTTCTATCCACCCACAATCCTTTTCAACCCAACTAACAGACTCACCTGTCCACCGCTAAAACAAATTTCATATTTCCTTATACTAATTCACCACTAATCCTTTTTGGGTTCCAGAGTAGCGTGCTACTTGCCAAAATGTTCTTAGTCCTCGTGAGGGGTTGTTAAGTGCTATATAAATACATTTGTCAGTGCCTATACGGCTTTCCTTTTAGTGACACCGCTTTTTCTTAATTTCCTTGGCCATTTTCTGGAGAAAGTGCTGCTTTGGCTTATTCACCCACTCTCCAGCTACCACCGTATTGTGCACTTAATTTGATATGTCCTCATCCATGTTGAGCCACATCCACATTTTAAACTGAGTGCTTGATCATACTGTGATCATACTGCAACTGTGCTTGATTCCCATACACTCTGATCCTGCTGCATTGTGACTCCTACAAAAGCAGGTCATCTGCATAGTGTGGTTATTTTTTATGTTTTGCCTACCCAGCGATTGTGCTGTGCTTGCTTAATCTCTTTTAACAAAACAAAAGTCTTAAAAGGTGCTTAGAGATTGTCCATTACTTACCTTTACTTGGCTCCTATGTCATTTTCATTTCCTTTCTTCCTGTTGGTCAGCCCCTCCTCCAGCTTCCTGCTCGGCTTCACGTCTTTGTCCTTGGTGTGGAGTGTGGACCAAGTTCTGCTTCCAGGTGCCAGT
The DNA here is from genome assembly GCF_964204655.1 of Triturus cristatus. Taxonomy (NCBI): domain Eukaryota; kingdom Metazoa; phylum Chordata; class Amphibia; order Caudata; family Salamandridae; genus Triturus; species Triturus cristatus. The sequence continues at coordinate 1,073,812,637 of NC_140591.1, read as the reverse complement.
ATCCTTTTACTGGCCGCACACTTATACATACTTTATTATTATTCTATTTTTTGCTTGCCCATCCCTCCCACCACCTCACTTATGTTGATAAAATGCCCCTTCCCTGTTTGTTACAGTCCTGTCTCTCCCACCATCTCGCTTCCATCAGAGCATACCCTTTCCCCACTCAGTCGCTAGTCAAAACTTGTTTTATAAAGCACAAAGTCGACTGGAAGGACTTGAAGCACTTTTCATGAGCGCTAGTTACTTTACTAGAGGACACATTCATTTATACAGGCACAGGGTAATAAGTGTTTTCCCCAGAATCACAGGGTGTTGAGCCATGGCCGAGACTCAAACCTAGTTCCCTAGCTTATCCAGTATTGGGGTATCTTTCATAGATTCACATGCCTGAATCATTCCCCGTCGCCGAGGCCGGAGTCCCCGGTAAATAAAAAGTAGTGCAAAAGTGTTAGTAGTAGTAGTAGGCCCAAAGAAAAGGCCTAAAGCCTAGTTCTTAGCAGCCTATCTACCTCATTTTGCAAAAGAACCCAAGAATTGGTAACAACGAATCAGACATCAGCACCCTTCTAGAACCCTCTCAGCAGAGCCAGTTCTCCTCAGATTTTCCTAGCACAAGTGGGAAGTAAATGTCCCCAAAACATCGAGAACTGACTCTACGGGTATGAGGGTGGGTGCATGTGAATCTATGAAACATACCAATACTGGATAACTGTAGTTACAGGTAAGTAACTTATTTTCTTATTCAGTATTGAGGTATCTTTAATAGATTCACATGCCTGAATCAGAGTAGCGAGCAGTATACCAAGTACACAGTCGTTTGCGGATGGTGGGAGACTAGTGCTGATACTCTCCCAGTTGCATCCACATCTCGTTAATAAGAGGTATAAGAAAAACAATCTTAAAATTCGAAATATGCAAGCTACAAAGAGAAAGCAGCATGTAGCGCAATAACATTCTTAGTGAAACATGACATTTTTATAGAACATGCTATTGTCATGATAAAAGATAGTAAAATATATACAAATAGACATATATAAAATGCAAAAAGTAGAAAAAGGTACCTGAAAACCATCTCAGAGGAAAAGATGTCACAGGACAGCTTGTCCGACCGCTGCATCGTCTTGATGCGTAGATTGGAGGCAGTAATGTCTCGTAAAAGTGTGGACCTTCTTCCAAGTCGCAGAACGGCAGATATTCTCCAGAGTCACCCCAGCAAACAATGCTGTAGACGCTGCTACCGTTCTTGTGGAATGGGCCTTGGCTTTCCGTAATAAAGGCCTGTAAGCTTTGTCATGGCAGAAATGGATCGTTGATGCTATCCATCTGGCAATAGTGGATTTTGTAACTGCATTCCCCAGGGTAGCTTGGCCATAAGCCACAAACAACTGGTCAGACTTCCTAAGGTCCTTTGTCTTCTGAAGATAGAATTTGAGACATCTCTTGATATCAAGTGATTGTAAGGCTCGCTCCACTGCAGTAGATGGGTTAGGAAAGAAATCAGGAGCCATGCGTGTAAATTTAGGGACTGAGGGTCCGGGTGGAGTACCTGACCTCTGTTCCTCGACAGCATTTTGGGCGTCGGAAGAAGACGGATAGGCTGGTCCTGGGATAATAGCAGAAGCTCCTGAAACCAGTACTGGCGTGGCCATCTGGGAGCAATCAGGATGAGACGGCAGCCCTCCAACTTCATCTTGCGTATGACTCTCGGTATTAGAGGTATCGGGGGAAAAGCGTAGGCACAAATCCCTGACCATCGCATGGACAGGGCATTCCCCCTTGACCCCTGTTGATGGTATCTGCTGGTGTAATAACGGCATTTCTTAGGTGTTTACCTATATGTGAATGATCGAACATCAACGTGCATTTGACAAAATTTGGAACTTTATCTCTAAGAACACCACTCTAGCGTATTTTGTCCCCCACCGCACAACAAAATTGCTCATGATCGGCCTGATGAGTTTGGTTACCATCTTCACTCAGACATCAGACACTCATGAAAAAGCATTTATCCATAATGTGATTAGATAAACAGTGTAATGTGATGTAATGATGCAAAGTCCTTGAGCACTAAATCCACAGAGCAGCATGTGTTCCAGTTTCAAAATATAAATTGTGGTTCTTGTTTTCAGTGGTTCTGTTTGCTCGTGAATTCTGCAAGTGTTTCCTGTGTTTTCTTAAGTTGCTTTGAATGCGCTGCAGGCATGTCTCCTTAGTTCACCTTTCCGATGTATTTTGTAGGACATTTGCAAATATGATGTTCATTTTTATTATTTTTGATTTAAAGCATATTTGATAACTATTATTATAAACATGAAAGGGAAAGTGGGTGTTTTAGAAAGTTAAATCTTGGAGATCACGTCACCTGCGATGGCAAGGTGGGAAACGTAACTTATGATGCAGGACTTGATGGCACGGTGTCTGATCTGTCCAGGGACTGCTTAGAGTCCACTGATCAGAAAGTAACTGGGAAAAAACTGGTTTGCCTAGATGTGCTTAATTTCTGGTCGGCGTCAGGTAGAATTGCAGTGACCGTTATCGTACGTCCAGCAGTTTATTGCTATTTTAAACCCCTCCTAGAAGAATAATGTCCCGTAATATTTTTTTTTTGTAAAAGACAACATATTAGTTTGCTCGAGCCTTCAGAAGAATCAAATGTAAAGTTTGCTGCAAAAAAATCAAAAACTACCGATCCTATTAGTCAGATTTTTTCTAAACTCAGTTATGTGTTCAGACAGCTATTTGGCGAGGTTGTTGACAAGCACTGACATCTAAAGGAACCAGTTAAGGCGAAGCCTACTTGAACAATGTGAAACAGAAGCACGAGCTCTGCTGGGCTGATACCGAATAGTACAGCTGAACAGAAGCAAAAACCTGCAAAGCAGCAAATCTTATTAAAAAAATGCAAATAGTGAGAGGATTTTCTTCCAGAGACAGAAAGTCTGTAAGTGCAACAATAGACAGCAGCACATCTATGATTGCATTAGAACAGTCCCCAGTGATTTCTGCGTGAGGGTTTGAACGCATGATGTCATCTGACACAGGCTATGTGAAAAATTGTGTGACTATCAACACAACCTACAAACACCATGAAAATATGCTGCATGGAAAGGAGTCCAGACAGTAGATTGATAGTAAGTGTGGCTTCCTAAGGCGTCGTCCTGCTTCCTCAAATTTACTTGAAAATGCACCATGTATCCACTCTTTTTTTTCAAAATATTCTCAGGAGGGGAACCCCCCCCCCCCCCCCCCCCCCCCCGAACCCACAATAGGTTGTTCGGGCTTGCTCGCTACGCTCGCTCGCCGCAGTGCAGTATGGCAAATATTTTACGCCTCGCCACTTTCAAATGTCACCAGATGCCACTGGCCTCTGGATCTTATTCCAGTCAGCCCCACTACCTCAGGATCTTATTCCAGTCAGCCCTCGGCCCCCCTTCAGACCTCTCTGCCTGTGACCGCAGGCATTCTTTGGGTGCACCATTCCTGTGCACACTGCATCCTTCAGTTGTCCTTTTGGGGCCTCCAGCAGCTCTACCCTCTGGCCCCCTGCTTGGGCAGGCCTTCAGTATGTCCAGTAAATGTCAGTCTTACTTTATGGCCTGGGAACAGTACCGATAGTTCCCTAAAACTTGGATTGTTATGGCATGCAGGTGCAAGTTTGGATGAGTAGTGTACCTATCGCATGTGGAGCATTAATATGCAGCTGTATATTTACCAAGAGAAGAGCAGGAGTACAACAACCAGAATGCGTTCAATGTGAGCCTGATGTGTACAGGGCAAGCAGTTTACTCCAAACTTAGTGTGTCGGTAAAAATGCCCACCTCTTTTTTGCCATATCTGTATTAGAGGCAAAGCTAGCAGTAGCTTTGCTCAATAATATAATATACATATTTGTAATAATATTCCAGTGTTTCCGTTTTGACATAAAATACCTTATTTCCTGGCTCATAGTCCTTCGCAGGATGCAAGGCTTCAATGGTAGAAGTTCCCAGGCTAAATCTGGGATTAGCTGAAGGTGGTTTAAATGGAGCCCTGAAGGCAGAGCCTGGATAGTCACCTGGGGGTAGGCGAACATCTCCAATTAAATGGTCAAAATGTCACCATTGTATTCAGATTAAAAGTATTATTCATTTTGTGGGTGGAGAATTAGCTGAATCATGAAATTCCCACAGCCGTATCAGTATATCATGACATTACTCCGGCCATAAATCACACACTTAAAACCATTGCATGTAGCTAGACAGTCATTTGTTGGATTCCTTCACTTCTTTTCATGTTCTAAAATGATCAAGGCCAGGAGCCAGACAGAGGGTTAAGAAACCTCATTCAGGGTTCAAAGTCTGATATACTTTGTAAAGATTGAAAACAATTTGCAAGGTTTCATTTAAAAAGTTCGTTTTATTTTGAGCAATATGTATATTGGCAAGAAAAAAAACATATTTTCACCGCCACACCTCCGCCTTAGCTGTCCAGTTGCAAAACACAAACAACAGCGCTGGATATAAAGTGTGTGAGTTCCTGAACACTCATAAACAGAAGGAAATGCTTTGGAGCTGGTTAATGGGCCAATATTTATTCATCGATCATTAAGTCTAGCAGCGCCCCATTGCTTTTCAGCTGTGCTAAAAAGGAAAAATAAAATGATAACACAATGTTACTATCATTTTATTTTTCTGTCTTGAAGCTACTTTTGGGGTGGGGCTTGGTTGTCTTCACAGCCAGCAGGGGGAGGAGTTGTTGGTGCACTTAGGTGCACATGACAGTTTGGCCGACCAACTGGGGCTGGCCAAACAGCCATGTGCACTTATCACGTTCTCCCTGGGTGTATTGTACAGCCTGGGTGGAGAACATGCAGAGGCTCTCACTCCCTGTCTGAGTGTCGATCCAGGCTCCTCAGACCAATCATGACACTGCTGTCATGCTGGTGACAGCAGTATGGTGATAGTCTATGGAGAGCCTGTGTGCTTCCTACTTCTGGGAAGAGAGATGACGGAGTAGAAACAGTAGCCGTGCAGAGGTAAATGTGTTTTTCCACCACCCTGCCAAGCCCTGTTCCGTACCAGCTGACACTGCAACTGGAGTAATACTGTCTCAACTTCAATTTCCCCAAGATTTGTCTTAACAAAACTAACAGCCTGTGGAGTTTCACTTCCTCAACAGTGGTTTGGAATCTTTGGCATGTAATACATCAGACTTCGCAACAGCAATTTGGTGTCTAAAAGGGCTTCTCCCTGGCTATAGTAGCACCTCCAGCGTATACAACACCAAGGGTATAGCGGGTAACTAAATCTCAGCAGACATTGGTGAATAGGCATGGTTCTCATTAAAAACGCTTGGTTTCTTGGTATCTTCATGATAATATTCATATATTGCCAACCTGTGAACGTTATTGAGGATGCTGACCCTGCCCGGGTCCTGATCAATAAGGAAGGGTTTTCTCCAGCCCAGAGGGTCTGTGGGGCCAAGGCATCCAAGTAGTCCAGGAGGGCGAGAGGAAAAGCAGCAGAAGGCTCTGGACATGGGCAACAGGAGAGCATAGTCAAAGCCCTATTAATGGGAGCCTCTGGGGACGATGAATCGCTAATCAGAAGGATAAAATGTCAGACATGTCAGGTCTGATGATGGTTTGAATTCGAAATGACTTGTTCGAGCCATATGAGCTGCAGATTACACACTTTTGCATAGATCGCCATCTGGTGTTGGGCCCGGATGTTTGCAGTTTGTTTTTCCTCTTGGAAAGTCTTTGGAAGTCACGAGGTCGGTGACTCCTCCCTTGGTTCGTATTGCGCATGGGCTTCGGCTCCATCCTCAGATTGTTTTTTTCCGCCATCGGGCTCGGATGTAATACTTCGCTCCGGTTCCGAACATTTCCAGTTCGACGATCGAAGCGGAATCCTCGCTCTTCGCGGTATTGTTCAGATCCTGATCTCCTCAATCACCTTTCTCTTCCACACCTTCGATTCCATTCGTCGACGGCGGCCTTCGGGCCTCTCCAAGCTCCGGTCCCGGCTGATGGAAAGAACTCCATTCAAGAAGTGCCCTCGATGTGGGTCCAAATTCCCCCACACCGATCTTCATGAGGTGTGCAACCTCTGCCTCTCCCCCGAACACGAGGCTCGAGACTGTCCCGTCTGCAAGTCTTTTAGATCCAAAAATACTATTCGAGATCGAAGGGCCAGACGAAACATGGCGCACTCCTCGACTTCTGTTCCAGTCGACATCTTCGGGGACGACGTCGAAGCTCCGGGACAGCAGCACACCGAAGAGGACCTCGTCAGTGCTTTCGAAGCCGACGTCTCGGATGTGGAGGACATCACCCCGGCGCAGAGGTTCGTGAGTAAAATACCCCCTCCCACACCCGCGCCGACACCCAAAAAGGCTTCGGTCACACCTTCGCCTCTGGGCCTAGGCAAGACCAAAGACACTGCTTCGAACACCCCACCTTCGGGCCCAGTGAAGAAGCCTAATAAGCCTTCCGGCAGCTCAGGCTCGAGCCAGCCTGCCAGCGGTGCCGATAAACACACTTCGGCACCGAAAAAGAGATCGGCCTCTACTTCGACACCGAGCTCCGCACCAAAGCCCTCGGTGTCGAAACCCAGCCTCTCGGTACCGACCAAACATCATAAGGCCCTCGGCACCGACACTCCCGCGCCGAAGCCTGCCTCGGCGCCGACCAAAAAGTCGGAGGTTCCAAAAAAGCACGGCACGGACAAGCCTAAAAAACCGTCGGCCCCGGAACCTTCGGCGCCGACCGAACAGCCATTGTCTCAAGAACTGTTTACACCGGATCCTTTGCAAAAGACACTTACCAAGGATCCAAAAACTGGACATTTGGCACTTTCTTCTAAAAAGAGACATTTGGACAAACCAGCTCCGCCTCCACCTCCAAAGAGGAAAGACTGTGCTACCTCCCCTTTCAGAGTGCCTTCCCCACCTCCTCCTCCACCCTCTCCACCTCTGACCCCTCCGCCTTCTCCCCCCCTGCCTCATCGCTCTCCGACCCCGTCCCCAGACCATGATGATCAGGGGGACCCATACTAAGATCCAGCAGATGTACCACAAGACCCCACCCCTACAGGATCCCCAGACCCATGGGACGATTATAATAATCCATCCAGGCCATCTCCACCAGAAGACTCATTAGGTTTTCACCACCTACTTCAGAGGGCGGCACATTATCACAGGGTAGAGCTACACACTGACCCAGTAGAGGAAGATTTCCTCCTCGACACCTTTGATACCGCACATAGGTCTACTTCTATACTACCTATGCTCAAAGGGGTAATAAAACATGCGCCAGAGGTTTTTAAAGACCCAGTCAGGGCTAGGGTCCTAAACCCACGCATAGAGAAAAAGTATAAAGCTGCCCCCACAGATCCTGCCTACATCAAAGGGCCAGCGCCACTGGATTCCCTAGTGATATCCACTGCACGGAAGAGGTCAAATTCCCAGGCGTCAGGAGTCAGGCGAAGCACCACCACCTGACAAAGAGTCAAAGCTCCTGGACGCGTCAGGAAAGCGCACTGTGTCACAGACAGCCAAAATATGGCGTATCGCCAACACTCAAGCGCTATTGGCCAGATACGACAGAGCGCATTATGATGAACTAGAAACCATCATGCACCATCTCCCAGAAAAATACAGAAATAGGGCCAATGAATTAATTCAAGAGGGTAAGACCATAACTAACACCTCTATACGCTGTGCCTTAGATGCAGCAGACACAGCCTCCAGGGCCATTAAGTAGATGTGTAAGATGTTTTAAACGTTTTCTTGTGACTTTTCATTTTATGAATGCTATACTAGCTTTGAATGTGGTTATAGTGTATAAGTTTTTTAGGTGCTTTCCAAAGGGAATTTGCTTATAACTTGTTAAGAGTACCTCATCCCTTTGGTAAGGAAAAGGGGTCTCTCTCTGTATAATACACATATAAAGTGGCTGCCTGACTGCTAACAGCCACGTGGAAGTTGGGTGTACTTTGGAGGTGGTCTGCCTGGCCACAGTGCCATATTATCAAGCTCCCTAGAGCAGACATTGGCACTCGCTGGGAAGAATGCCACCCGTGGGCCAGGCGCACTTTGGACAAAAGGCAGCATTTTCCAGAGTACTGCTCCATTGCCAGATCTGTGAGAGCTGCAGAGCTCCAGACCTTGGTGGTTCTAGACATGGGACGCTGCTGGCCAGGCGTGGTGATCAGTGAAGGCAGAGGTGCAGGCACAGCGATATGGAATATGCTATGCCACCACAACATCGGTGTGTGGGAAGCTGTTGAACAATGGGGGAAGGGTGATGGTACCAGTGGGCCCGTTTGTCCTTTTCACTGCCTTAGAGAAGTCCTCAGAGCAGATGCATGTTACTAAGACTTCACCAGCTGTGGGTACACGCTAACTCATTCATGCAGCAGGTTTTTCAGTTTTTCCTATTATACAGTGCTGACAGATTTTGGTTTTTTTAGATTTTTAGTTTGAAATGCCAGTAGAAGTCTTTCTTTCCTCTCTTCCTGGTGAATGGCCGTGTTACTTTTGTTTTCCTTGATGATGCCTGGATTGGCAGCACAGCTAGACGGGAGTGTGTTCAGGGGAAAATGTTATAGCATTCGGCCTACATGGCACAACTGGGCAGCACTATTTGTCAGTCCTAAGTACAGAAATGTACACTCCACTAGACACATCTCGTTTATTCTTTCCCATGGCCCAGCACAATTACAGACCTAAACCGTATTTTTTCTAGAATCATGTGCTCAGAAATCTCATGTTCACCAGCTGCACTTTGGACTTCAGAATACTGAGACAAGCTTTAGTGCTCTCACTTCTCAACTGCGCTGGCCAGCCTAAATCTGATTTTGCTTCTCCAAACGCCCCAAAAATGGCATGAAATTATGAATTATTAAGCAAAACGTTTAATAGGTCTGACACTTGTTCTACTCTCAACCTATGATGCAGTTTTTGAAAATGTATTTCATGCTAAGTGTTCTTATTTCTTTGTACACGTTGACATGGAAATCATCTGCCATTGACCTTATATGTTGCAGGAAGATTTGGAAAATGGAGAGGAGGTTGCCACATGTCCAAGCTGCTCTTTGATCGTGCGAGTAATTTATGACAAAGTAAGTTTATATTTGCATTATTTAGTCTGATAATGTTTTCTAGGTTTAGGTCCTTACTCTTCAAGACTAGTAATCTGGAGAGATCCAAATCCTCTTTTTTGTGTATAACGTGTTGGTACTTCCACAATCTGAGAATGCACTCCAGTGATTTACTTGGAAGATCAGGGAGGTGGATGGTAGAGTACAAAACAATCGGTGACTAAAAACCTGTTACTCTGCATTCATGCTTTTCCTACTTTCAAACTGGCTGGAAATGTGAACTGTGGTGCAAGCAGGACTCAGAAAAGGCTGCCCCAAAACACTGTTCATTCAGGACCTTGGTATCTTCCTCTGTATGTGTCACAGGTTCCACACACTGTTCCTATATGTTGTCCCCCACATGCAGTCAAAGAACAGCAGTTACTGATTGAGCTGATGGCTCAATGGGTTCCGAGAAAAGGGTACGGATTTAGAGTACCTGAATTCTTGAACCTCATTCTTACAATGTTGGCCTTCTGTACCTCATTCCCAAATGTTTGTGCAGCTATCTACATAAGCTGTTTTAGCTTTTTGAATTCCGTGAACACCCAGTGAATCGCAGAGTAAACTGGTGACCCCTGCCTAGGCAATGTACACACATACTTTAAACAGATACACACATTTTGGAAATGATTTAATTCACAAAACAAAATGCAGAAACATTGAAAACTTACTGTTAGTGGTGAAGTTAAAGCTTTTGACAATCTAGTTTTATTTCTAAAATATGAAGTGATATGCTATCCCCTAGTAGACTTTAGCAAATCACTGTCTTTTTTTGCTCCTAAGGCATGCTGTCCTTTTGTCAGTGCATAAGATTGCTGCTTCCGTTGAGGCTACCAATAGTCAATACTAGATTTGCTGTACTTGTGCTTTATGTATACACATTTTATGAATTTGCAAATGTTATTTTACAAATAGCCACGGTGCCTTAAATATGTGTTGAAGACCCCAGATTAAGAGCCACTAATCTATCTGGCTTAAAACCAAAGACAGTATGTGCCCGCTTCAAGCAAATATATTACACTGAACTGCCTATTTGAAAAAAAACTCTGTAAATAGTAGCCCACATTGATGTCCTAAAAATGTTGCATCAATGATATGCCTTTGCGAGGCCATTAATGCTGTCTGTTTTGGTGGAAAGAGCATGTTTCAGAGGCTAATGCCCACTGGGCGATTGTTGCTTAATCCATTTTGATTCATTCCTATCATATCAGACTTATAAATGCTCATAAACTGAAGTTTGCTTTTCTTTCCATTTGAAACTTACTGTATTATAAAAATGGTCCCACTTGAAATTGAGAAATCGTCAGTTTAGACTATGTGTTTGCAATCTAGCCCGTCCCTCACAACTGGGACTACTTCACTCATTTCCAGCCCACTCATTTGATTAAGTATCCAACACAAGACAGCAGCTTCTTTTGGAATCAGAATCCTACCATGCTCTTAAATCGACCAGCTTCCAGGAGCACCTTACTCGGTAAATGTCCCATAACGGACACGGACTTCAATGTCCCTGGGAGATACGGCAAGAGGTTAACTGGTTGCACGCCTAGGCAAGTCCTTTCTTGCAGCACAATTCAAGTAGAAAGTGCTCAGTAAGACCTGCGTAGGTGCTGCATTCCTGTACCCTAAATGAGATGTGCCAAAGGTGTCTCTGGTTCTAAGGCCACTAAAATCCTGCATTGAAGTAAGGGACACAAAGACAGAAAAGGTAGGTGTGGCCATTCCTCTGTAAATATCTAGTTGAGTAAAATGTTCTCCTATTGCACCAGTGACTTCTCAGAGGGCCTTTAGTGCCCAGCTAAGAACCGTGAGAGAGAAAATTTGCACCAAAAGAAAGACTCATTGTGAAGATAACTTGCCAGTGACCCTTCCTTTTCCCCTCACTGGCTAGGGCCTCTACCAACTCATCACCTCCCAGTTCGATATCTGTCTGAAGGGCTGCCATTCACATGTTTTTTCTTTAACACTATCATTGGCATAGGCGTTAATTAGTTGCTGTTTTCAATTCATGCCTTTCAGTGGTATCTAGTGAATACATTTTTAGTTAAATTGTCTCTGCCTGAAACTTGAGTTCTTTGTTAATTGATTTTTTTGCACCAAATTGCTGTTTCCCGAATCCCTCAAAACCTCTTTGTAGTATGCAGCTTTGGATTTAATTATGGCTCCAGATGGAGAGTCAAGGTGTGCTTTTTGAAAGTATTTAACCATTTATTGTTACTAGCAAGATTAAGATGTGAACATGGGAATGCTCAGCTAACCTGCATTTCCAGGCCTTGAAAAATCATAAATTTGTTACCAGACCTACAGGTCTAGTAATTTGAATAATCTACTTGACCTAACTGTAATGTACTTGGACTGTAAACTGGCAAATATTTTATTTTACAGAGCTGCCTTTTTCTACATTATCACAAAATGAGAGCACCTTCAAATATTCGAGTTCAGCATTTCTACTGTACAAAAAACTATTTTGTTTCATGTAATAGGCTTGCTACTTGTATAATAAGGGTACACCATTCATGCCTAAGGGCTGGGGCAGGAATGGTTCTGAGTTCATGCTTAAAAACGTACTTTTAATAAGTATATTACTAAAGCATGATGTGGTAGCGCACTCTCATTTATAAACAGCATATTTTCCATTAAAATGCCCCCAAACTTTCCCACTAGCACACAGTTTTACTGATAAAACATTATAGCATACAAACAATCTGTGGAATCTGGGTTTCAGCAAAAATATCTATAATTTGCACATCACCAATTAAAGTGATCTGATTTGTTTTCATCCTATTAATCTTTTTTTCATCACACAGAATTACAGAAAATGTGCTTTCTTTACTACTGAAATATATTTTGAAGTGTTTTTACAGTCCATTTACAAGCTATTTAAACGAGTTAGGGAAAAAAACAGACATCTCGCATCCTTTCATTTCACACTCTTTGAACAGCACGATTGTCAGACTGTTCACTTTACAAAATCCTCTAACATTGCAGTCAAAGGAAGAAAAGTAAGTATCAATCCTCAGGATAAAATAAGCAGCAAATTGTAAGAAGACATAAGCTGCCATTTGACTTGTGTCTTGAATGCAGAGCAAATGTAATTAGACGAAAACAAGATTTAAGAGCATCTTTGTTGCAGATTCACTTTCTAAGTGAACAGTACACCTGCTCTTTGTCAGTTCACCAGCACAGGCCAGTAGACACTATAATAGCTTACCTTACCCTGAAAAAATCTAACTTGCCATAGTGAGATGTTGTTTAGCTTTTTCTAGGCCTTATTGAGCTTCTACTGTTTCTTTAGCCCTTCTTCGGCCGCTGACCAGCTGTTTTTCTAAAAGTCCATCTCACTTCCAAATTTTGAACCCACAAAGACGTTTTCTCTTTAGTTGGGCATTTTCATGAGTAGTTTACTTCCCCAAGAGTTATTAATCGTACTTTATTATGAAGCTTATCTTATAACCCAATTGCTCAGCCCTATTTGACGTTTAGCCCTATATTTATCCTAAGTGAGGAATCCGTGCTATATTTTATTAGCGGTGAGTTGTAATAAAAGATTACTATTTCAATTTCCTGGACTTTGGTTCTTTATAACAGTTGTGAATTGAAAATGATTGTTCTTACGTCCCTCAACTACTACTTCAACTGCAAGCACATTCTTTACCTTTTAATAAGTCACGCAGTTTAGTGTTGTCCTCCCTTGTAGTAGTATCAAACGCCTTTTCCAATTTGAGCTAGCCATGCTGCCTAAGGCTTGCTCATTTTTTAAAGTTTGAGTGACTCCCCTCTTCCTAAGCCCCTTTAGGAGTGAGAAACCAATATATTTTTGCCGTCTTGAATATACTGCCTTTGGAATGCCAAAAGTGACTTCAAGTTCATATACAGCTTAACCCTGTTTACTGTTTAGTTCTTGTCTCTATTCACCTGGCTCTGGGCATGTTACTAGACTTTCCTTTTTGCCCATCCTCCTTAACCTCAGAACCTGCTGCACACATCCTTGAGCCATACTCATCAGGCCCTTGTAAAGTCATGGGAAAGGGTTAGGACTAACAGAAGGTTATTAAGGCAAGGGTAAGTCAGGGTGCTATGTTAGGGCTATGCCAGGCATTATGCATATCCAAAACCCAGGGCATTCCTTATTACAAGCTGGCAGCAACCGCCACCTTATTGCACACTCGCTACTACTCATGCCTCCACACAGACTAGAACCGCTCCACCAGGAATTAGGCAACAACAAGTAGAAACGTAATAAGAATCCCAGAGAAAACAGCATTTCATATAGGCGTCCGCACAAAAGAGAACAAGTTGCAAGATAGTGAGCATGATAAGTTCAGTAGGTGGAAATCTGCAGTGACCTCTCATAGTTCTCGCTGTAGTTCCCCTCAAATCATATGAGTCTAATTCTTCCTGCTCCCACTCTTGGAGCTATATTTGATGAGATTCTCTGGATTTAGGGTGTGGCCAAAAGTCATGCCTCTGCTTAACCATCATGCCAGCCCCACACTCTGCATTTGACTCTGCTTTCAGGGTGCAACCATCAGCCAAGTACTGCAACCAGTCTCCCTCTCCTCAGTGCCCAGTTTGCCAATGAGGATTATGCTCTAAATTAATTTTATTCAATCTGCTGCCTTTAAATGCCACTCTGTCAGCCACCATCTCAGATTAACCCTAAGCTCTTTTAAAGATTACAGAGCTGCTTGTGCGCTGTGATCCCAGCTAGCGAAATTAGTCACCTTCTTAATCGAAGTCATTGCAAGATGGTGGCAGAGCTTGTGGCCCAACTGACATGTGTGAGCTCAACCACTGTCTTGCTTGATTGCTATCATTACCAAGCGGGGACATGTATCAATTCTGGAGCTGCAGGCTGACTGGTTTTAAACATGCTCTCCACTCCTGGTGCAGGCTGGAATGTGAATTGAAGACTGCAACAAATGTGATACCCTCCCTTTTTGCTTTGTTTTTTAGAATGGTATTTTGTAATGTTAAATGTTTATGAAATACCAAATGGTATTCTAAATATATACTCAGTTTCTGGAGTGAGGAGAGTAATTTTGAATTTTTTTATCTCCCCTTTTGGGATAGTTATTTCTAGAATCAATACCCTCCCACAAGGCTTAAAATTGTTAATTAAGCTGGTTGAATATCCTTAGGTGCAGGTACACCAATCCATAGTACATTGATGAATATGCTTCTTCCTTGTTTTAGTGTTAGATTTATTTATTCAAACTAATGTATAATTATTCATTTTATTAAATTATTATTTCTCATGTCGCTCATATTACCTCCGTGTTATGACTGATAGACCAGTAAAATCATGTAAATGAATCGTTCTTGAATTCTAAACTATTCTTGGATCATTTTGAGATATTGTGTATCTTATCCTTTCTCAGTTTAGCCTAATGTTTAAAACTGTTTTGCAGCAAGGCAAAACGTAATGTTTCAATTTTAGAATCTGTGTATTTGCAATCTAACAATAGCCACTAATTGATTTATGTATTTTTATTCTAGGAATTATTCATGACCGGTGAAGTCGTCTCTGCTTCCTCCTCCAGCAAAACTGATTTAGTGAAATGTTAAAACATCCTTTAAGTCCAAAAAAACTTGAAAAGTTAGCTGCTGGTGATCTTTAGTTGGAGACAATAATGCTGTCAAAAGAGTCAAGGACAACTGGATTTTTTAAAATAATGTAGGAAAATTGACTCCTTGGAAACATTATTTACTAGCAAATGGCACATAAGCACCTGTTAAGACATTGTAAATGTAGCTTATGGGGGATGCTGGCAACGGTTCTGCAGTTGTACTTTATCAGACAAGGCAAGATGTTACTGTGCAATTTTGATATTATCCACAATTTCTCTATGCTCATATTTTTCTGAAAAAGGGATTTTAGCTCATGCCAACTGAAGACTGAAAACCTTTTCATGTGGTTGTTTGAGTACACATGTGGTATGTGTTGCTCTCTATTTAACAAAGTACTTTGCATTTTTTGCTCAAGCCACATGCATCTTTCAATAACAAAATGGTCATGGAGTATTTATAGGCAAATAGGTTTCATTGTATCGTGAAAAGGGAGCTTTACATCCATTGTCTTGCAAAAGCTGACAAGGAATGTCTCCTGCACATAATTCGACCTGGCTTCCACAACACCAAGTTCACGATTTTAAGCATTAGAAGGATCTTATGATTTGTTTTATTTAGGGAACTGGTTTTAAAGCATATATTATGTATGCATATTTAGCAACATTGTTTCATGATCTTCAAAAATGTATCTTTTTTTGTATGGGACCCCCTGGAACACTCATGAAATTACGTTGTTCAAAGTATACAGAAAGAAAACCAGAAAAGTGGAATGATCACTACTTATGCCTTTTGAAATTGTTTTAGTCTGAGATACAGTTGGGTTTTTTATGTTGAAAAGTAAGCCAAATGTTACATCAGAGAAAGGGAGCATAAGGGTCAAGCACATCTATCACTTCTTAATTTCCGTTCAGTAGACTCTTGGATATATTTGGAATATGATGATTTTCAAATGACTAAAATGTATTTTCACATGAACTAAAATGAAAAGAGCTTGCATTTAACAATCAGTTTTGCCTAGAATAGGTAATTCAGGCAGAAAATATTATTTTTATTACCAAAAATGGTGTTAGTTAATCTGTTTTTTTCCTTCCCTTACCTTTTACTTCTGTTAGACCTCTTTCAACTTTGGTTTAAACTTGGAATAATTTGTATTTTAAGCATATTTGTTTTTCAGTATGTTTGCCTCTTTGCTTTCTAGAGAAAGATTTACACACAATGCTTTTTCAGTTCTCTGCTATGCAGTTGCTGTTAGGCGACTTAATTCCTTTTAAAATGTGTATCTGGTTTACAGGCTTAATATACACTGTTATGTAAATGGTTTAATATTCTATTCTTTCCCTGTTTCAAAAATACTAGGATCTCAGATTGGAAAATAGTGCATGTTCACTCACATGCAAATTTAAACTATGGAATAGCATAGATGCACAATCTTTTACAAGAAAACCTGATTTAATATCGTTGCAAAACCATGTATCTTGATTTTGGTTTTGTAGACCACGTAACCCCCCCCCCCTCCCCCATTCAAAGTTTAAATACCATTGTTCATAGTAAATGAATGAAAGTATAACATGAAATTAAAAAATCCTCTTTCTGGAGAATTGTTTAATCAAAATTTTTATTTTTGATATTTGATGAGTATTGTTTTGCTAATTAGGACGTGCATTTTACGAAGCAAGAGGTCCACTACTGGAATGTTTGTGGGTGTGTGCTGCTTTTTTTTAATTTAAATTTAGCAAGCGGTTCTACAGAATGAACATTTTTGTTTACTTTCAACCGCGATATTCATTAGCTGTGACTCCACCATTGAACAGAAAGTGCAGCGGCTTATACATTTAAATATATATATTTATCATATTTCTCATGTGAAAAATAAAGAATAATACTGTACATTTCAGGTATTTGCTTGAACCTCTTTTTAATATTTTTCTTCCAGGTTTTTTTTTCACTTATAGGCTGCATGTTAATGTCTAAATGTAAATGGGTTTTTGCTGTTTCTCTCCATTAAAACCACCTAGGGGCCCTAGTTACAAGGTCCATTGCATTAATGTCAGAAATATGCTGCATTAGGATTACTCAACATCTGGAGCAAATTCTTGGATATTTATGGTCTAACAGAGAATTCTATGAGTGCTCAAGAGAACGGAGCCTGGGCATAATTGAAATTACACCGGCATTCATGGAATTTGTTACCAAAATTTCACTATAATACCACTTTGTGTAATATATGCTATTTGTGCTACAAACTCACAGCGAACGCACAGGAACATCAGATCACCAGTGGCTGTTTTCACAGTGCCTTCATTTTTTTTACTTTATTTTTTGGTGCAAAATGCATCTTTGCATCAAAAATAGATGTAAAAACACATTTTTCTCTCAAATATAGCGCACACTGACAGTTTCTCTTTGCATACAATTATGTAAAAGCAGATTATACAAATGTTGCGCACCCCTATAGAAGCCCTTGAATACTCCAAGGGATAACATTTGCAAATGCATATTTTCCACCAGAGGGAAAAATCTGCGTTCATAAATTTGATGGAAACTTGTTAGTACATTTAGTATACTTTTATTTGTATTTCTCCACAGAGAAAACATGTTCTTCTATACAGAAATATTTTTCCTTCCTGTTAAATGACGAAGTTTAGTTCTTGCTCACACCCTGAAAATATATTTATGCCTTTGACAGGAGTGCCTTTGTGTGCGTTACACGGTGGGAAAGTGCTTGGCACTACACCAGAATGTACAAATGTCTATGTGTTGTTCTGGAAGAATCGTACCACAACCCTACTTCTGTAAATGTTAAATATTCATCATTTTGGCATAATTTATGCATTTTCATAACCATTATACCCCACCAATCCTGATTCTGGTGTTGTAATTCTCTTCAATCTTTCTGAGAAGTTTGTGGACTGTTCAAGATACCCTGCCCAGTCTTATTTTTTAACGGAACCCGAACAATCTCAATGTCTTCCATCTCAGTGACTACATTGTATTGGAACTGTGTCAGTCTCCTCAGTGGGTCTGGTATTTCCACCCCTCCCCCCGAACACTTGGTACACTTGAATCATGTATTTTTTGCAAGTTAGTGGTTCAGAGGCTGTGGAGCATATTGGTATCTTGCATATCACGCAGCACTACTACCGTCCCATCCTTATCCCCTATGGACAGGTGTGCCTTGCCAACTCAGCCAGAATAATGTGAAATCTCTTGTAATTATTAAAAATCTTTAAAGGCACTTACCGCCCGCCCAATTCTTACCTTTACTTACATTCGTTGATCCCAACGTTGCACTAATTTATGTTTCTGATTGGAAAGCACATTGTCTGCATTCACTTTTCAGGCTCCCTGCTATGCTTTGCCTTTCCATGTCGTGGCATGGAGTTTGACCCAAATACAGCTTCCAGTCACTGGCTAGTGTCCTTCCACTGGCTATGCTCTCTGAAGGTACTTTTCTGTTTAATTTGTTATCAACCACTTCATACGAATGCAACTGCAGGCCTTCTCTCCTTGTTCTCTTGTTAATTCACCACCCTCCACCCGCCGCCATTGTTTTTAATGAACCCCCCACAGCTTTTAGCCCACCCCGTCCTCCTCCTCTCTGTTCTTTTACCCACTTCCCTGATTCAGCCACCTCCCGCACCCTCACTCATGTCCCTGAAGGTATTGAAGTGTTTTACGTGAGCACCATTTACATTAGAGATAAAAACTTTCATTTTTTTGTGCACGGCCTCTTCTCTCCTTCCCAGCGTGTTCACAAAGTAGTTGTTTTTAACGGACTCCCCCTGCTTTAAGTGCACTATGTCCTCCTTCCTACTCTCTTGTTTTACCTACCCACCTGCTTCATCTATCTACCGCACCTTCACTCGTATCCCCAAAGGTATTGGAGTGCTTTACTTGAGAACTATTTACATTACACACTTTCCTTTTATATGTTTTTTTCTTTTTTTACATGGGGGATTAAGTGAATTGCCCAGGATCACACGATGTTGAGCTGACGCCATGACTCGAACCCCCTTCCCCAGTTTCAAGGAGGAAGCAGAATGGACACAACCCGTAAATGAAGGGGGTCCGCTGACGGAGAGAATTTTGTTTATATCTATTTCTGAATGTATGTTTTGTCACGTTTAATGAACGCTAAACTGAAAGTAACCGTCAATATTCAGAATCTTTGGTCCCATGGTTTGCCCTCATTCAAGGAAATTCAAACATTAGCACGCATTTTTGCGGAATAAAGACCTTGGTCAATATAAGTATTTGTAGCTTGTATTCACTGTACAAGCTCTCCTTACTCAGATTGTCTTGCAAATATTAATGAAATGCAGTCATCTCTCACATTTATGTTGCAGTGAACACTTGATTTCATAACCAGAACTACTGACCATGGGCTTCGCTCGGGCCGTATTGGCAGTAGCGGGCACTGGGTGTTTTCCCGGTGGGCCGAAAGGGTGAGGGCCGGTTTAGGATAAGTGGGTGCCATTTGTTTGTTACTGGTGGCCGATTTTGCAATATCACACCCAGTAACAAAACAACAAAGCAGCAGCAGTGTTTCCCTCCAGCATCCCAAACAACGCCCCCACCCCTCCCCGCGGCCAGTCCGACTTAATTGCCAGGGCTGGTTCGCGTTCTCAGTCCGACCATGGTTGTGAAAGCTAGAGAAAGCCAGGGTAGCATCTTACCTTTTTTTCCTACCAAAAATGTCCTGCAAATAGGCAAGAAAAACAAAATGCATTCTCACTACCAATTTCCTGTCATGGAAACCTGAACAGATTAAAACAGTGACCATGTGGAGACCACTGTGGCAATGCTTTGACTTTCACCTAGTCACAGACTTGTCCTGTCCTGACTGATAGGCCTGCTCACGTAATTAGATACCGTTTTAACTGGGAGCAATGAGGGCGCGCTGGATGGTAGTTTTTGCCAATGGTCCCACATTGGGAACCAGCTCTTGTACACCAGGACATCCCCCTGCTTTAGTCCTCATGTGACAAGGGCTACAGCTGAAAGGGAACCATCTAACCCAAACTCTCCCTAAGCATATTGCTGGGAGTACCAAACCTTAAACATATTGTGAAGCATAGCAAAGGGACAATTCACCCTGTCCTGTCCAAATTGACTACTGAAAGGAAAATTCAGCCCAAATAAACTAGTGTATGAATATTACCAAATCATTGAACAGGACATCTTCATAGTTTCCAATGAACCAGTGATAAAACTGGACAAATTATTTGCAACCACTAAAAAGAGATCACAACAAATAGGTAATTGCAACAGTCTTTCCATAACATTGACCGCGAGGAAAAACAACTATATCCGTGATACCCTATTACCCGAACCTGTGTTGTATGGTATTTGGTGTCATCAGCATTAAGACAGAATAACTGTTTTTCTCATTTAAAAAATACAAAATTTCTGGAGTGATCTGTTACTAGCTCTCTTCCACCTGCCAAATGCTGCATGTAACAGCTAACGATATAAGACTACGTCTGTCCTAGAGTTGCCGTAAAAGTGGCACTTATTTTTAAGCTCTTGCAAGGTTCATCACCTATTTCTGACGCATTGAAACTCACAGATGAAAACTCAAGTCCAGAACAGTGATTCTTTGCTTTTCCTACAGTAGGATAAGGAGAACGACAAATGGAGGAAGAGAGACGTGAAAACCCATTTTACTCTACTATCATCTCTCATATAATGAAAAACATCTAACCAGACCTCAGGAATATAATGGGGTCATCACAAATGCGCTACAACAACACAGAAATCAATTATCAGATTCCCCCTTTTGTTTCCCCATCCCCAGAATGTTTTCTCACACTAGGAGATCGCAAGCAGGATGCAGGTGTGCGACAACATGGGATCCACACTGGCAAACCATTTTAATTGGATTTGGAACTCCGAGAGATGAGTCCCAGTTTATAACGAGATGCTTTTTTATGTGAAGTTTTTAACTCTTGCCTCTATTTTTGTGTTACAGGTGTGAAATGGGTAAGATTAATACCTTGCATGCATGGTAGCTCAACACTACCCTAAAATCATGACACCCCAAAATTTACCTCTAGCAGTGTTTCCTCATTTGTTTGGATCGGAGATGGTGTTAAATCTCATTTCATGTATTAAGGCACCTTTCAGAGCATCAGAATCAGGAGAAATTCCGTACATTAAATAAATCACATTTGAAATAGATTAGGCCCACTCAATAACTGAGTTTTGAATCAATGAAAAATTAAAGGGTTTGATTAGAGAAGTAAAGGGATGCAATGAAAATGCCATAAAGGCTCTCAGATGCAGAGTTATACTGAGTATGCATACTTTCATAAATTATTCAAAGTCCCAAATCGGCAGCAAAATCGATAGAAAAAAGGACAGCATCCCAAGCAGCCTTTAAGTCTCCAGGAAAACCTTCTAAAAATCTTGCTCCCCCCAACAAATCAAGGTTTTTTTTGTTATACTTTACTGTTGCATATTATATCAGCATTACTGCAGATTCATCATTGCGTGAGTAGATGTATTATGTCTAGAGTAAATTGGAGCACATGGAAAAATAAATGTCATTTTGCCTTAAAACCTAAGCACTATCCCAGTTCATGAATAATTGTTCAACACCCTCTATGGTAATGTAGGCCAGAGATGTTAGAAAATAATATGATAGATCAACAATAAAGTCTTATGTGAATGACTAGACCTCAGTTTACCTGCGGAAGAAAAAGAAAACGTATTACAAGTAATAGCTGAACTGGGGAAGGCTCTACTTGAGCAAAATAATAGCAACAGTAGAAAGAAGCGCCATACATTGCAGCTTGACTATGTTCTTTGAAGCTTGTGGGGAGAGAATGTATGCGGTGTAGGGCACTGAATTAGCGACTGATACTACTTCTATTTTGAACAAGATGGCAATTTCACAAAAATGCTGCGCAGTTAATAATCATTAAGAAAACTCACTTTTACACATCATAGGAAATTTGTTTAAAAACAATCGTTATATTAGTCTGTACTTGTAAATCCATGTTTTTAAAATCCATTAGTATGTAAATGTAACATTTAAATTCTTGCGTTAGTCTGTACGTCAATTTGTATTCAATTACAATATTAATTGCACGTGTACTTATGTAGTGTATGTTATTGAATGCAGATGCAACAGAAAATATGTGGGCAGCACCATCCGCACACTGAGAGAGAGAAAGAGTGAACACATAAGAGCTGTTAAACAGTGTGACATCAGATACCCTATAGCGGCACACATTGACCAATGCAGCTCACAGGGCAAAAACAAAGACTTCAGATTCTATGGAATTGAACAACCACCTAGACACCCAAGGGGTGATAATCGGGAACTACAGTTGCGACCGAACGAGGCAACTTGGATCCTCAGATTATGGACGACTGAGTCAGGTCTTAACATTGACCAGGAGCTCCATTATTTCCTAGGTACTAAATGAGATGTGAACATTAGACCAGTGACCTCTGAGGAGTGACAACTCATATACATACTGTGGGAACTATTTATACTGAAGGATAATTAATATGGTATTCAGATTGAAGAATATGCACTTACCATTCAGTTTGTCAACCTACGTACGATGTTTCAATTGTATATGTATAGGACCTTTTATACTTTACAAATATATATGGAGGCAACTATGTTTTTGTCTCCATTCATGATACAGATGTTTTGCTGTCACTTCTATGTGTTAGTGAACACATTAATACAGACAGTATGTTACTGGATTGCAGTCATTAATAAGCCATCTAGTTACACAATGGCTTTACACTCATGAATATTATTCTTTACATTACTCTATGTTTAGCCTGTTTTATTAGAGATATTCGACTTCCCTGTTTTGATTGCTAATTTTGGCCTTCATAATCATTTTTTTATTTCTACAATAGAGATGTGCAGTGACAATAATGGTATCAAGTGATGCACTTTTGAAGACCTCGGATTGATTTTTGCAGAATGAGAACTACTGGTTTCACATCTGACCTGAACATCTGTTTTACTTTTATTACCAGTATACTTATAATGTTTGATAGTTATTAATTTTCGGCAGTAGCTTTTCAATTGTTGGCTCTAACTGAACATGGATATTAGGTTCCATTTTTACTCAGTTTGCACATTGGATGACCATTTTGGTATTGCTCTTAATGGATGAATATTTAATTTGAGCTCAATGACATACCTGGTACACAGTATACATTGTGACACGGCGATTAGTGGTGTATGCTGTATTGATATAATCCGGCATTGACAGGTATGACCGACTTTCTCGACTTTTTAACATGTTTCAAGATGGCGCCGACATTGGGTATGCCGAGGCACCGGATATGTAAAGACACGTGATGGCATCACATGGTGTTAAATAAACTAGGATACGGAAGAGTCGGCCTCGTACTCGAGGTTACCGGCGTGAGGTTGTTCTATCCGTTCCAGACAAAGACGCGGTAAGCTATTGGAATATAGACGTTTTTTCGTTACATACGTTCGGGAGTAATTATCAATAGATGTACTAGTAGGTCACGGCACTTAACTTATTTGATAGGAATATACAGTGCAGTGTGTTAAGGTAATTGCCTTTTAATACAGAGGCGGCTTTGTCAGTATGGATACTTATTACATCTGAGCCGCCAAATATAACGTTAGTGCTTTACCGCCCTATGTAGCCTCACTGCGTTTGACATAGACAGTAGTATTACAGGGATCTTTATATTAGTGTGGGACCAGCCAGATCTTATTCTATATGTATTATACTTAGGGACATTCAGTTACTGAATTCTGTTTGCATCAGTGGGTATTGCGATAACTGCGGTTGTATCCGTATATACATACTGACTAGGAGATATTTCAGTTAGTCAGGTGAGCCTACATTTACTTTTAAATGGCTATAGGTGTATTACTAGCACTTGATTTTATTTCCTTACAGTTCTCGACGCGCGACATGAATGTTGACTGTACCTGAATCTATTAAGCCTTACTACTCACGTCGGAGGATCGTGTGGGTCGGAATTAACACCACACGTTTAGTAAGTGTTTATTGGCCTTGAACTTAGACTATTTGGGATATTATTGGTAGTTGATTTGTAATTTTAGCATGGATACTTATATAGACTATGTGTATTCACCCCACAGTTATACTGATTGAAGCAGATACAGGTTGGTGTAATTTGATGTTAATACACGCGTGGGTGGCAGGGCACTCACGTGTGAAGGTTTCATTGAGGTTCTTGCTGCTATGATTGTCACCGCACAAATTTATAGTGGTGACTTACAATAAATTGCACACTTGGACTCACATTTTATCCTCTCTTGTGGAAGTTTCTTATCCGTCCATGCCCAATTATTAACTTGTATGTTTTCTGCGTAGCCACTTTCTTCAGCATGACAGTGTAAAATCAGAATGTACTTTTGCACAACTTTATTTGGACACGGTGGAGGAATTTAGGTGCTTTCTGCCTAAGAGATAATTAGGATTATTGTTATCAAGTATTTACTGTGATTCATTGTTTCTTATTTAGCCTTGAAAAAGTTGCATGTAAATTGAGAAGGCGACGAAACACGTGTTGGCATTTGGCATTGGCTTTTCTACCGAATCACAGTTCTTGTTATTAATGAAGGACCTAGAAGAAAACCAATAAGAACAAGTCTCGCATCAAAAAAATTATTTCTGAATTGATTGTTTTCTTTGGAATTCTGAAATGCAGAACACTATGATGTTATTTCTGTTGTGTGCTAAGGGTATTGTATTTATAGCAGTCGTAAAGTGTGCAGAGTCTTTAAGCCATCAAAAATGAAGTCTGCATAACGGATTGGTGGAAGGCAAATCGTTAAGGGGAAAGCTACTCCAAGGATACCAGGTCTAACACAAACCGATAGACATCTCTAACAAATGCCAGTTTCATCACTATCTCTAATTGAAGCTGCTCAATTCGACTGTTAGTACTGCATGGTTTCCATTTCTAGCTCCTCATGTTTGACGTTGAAGAGTCACATGAACCTTCAGTGAAGCCACCTCTTTTCCACTTGCAACATTAAGGCACCCGGTCGGCGATCCCAATCGACTAATTAGGATGTGACCGAACACTGTTCGGTCGCGTTCCTATATTTTACAATGGGAGCAAGTATTCCGGCAGTAAACTGTCCGGAACTGTCAAGGTGCCTGCCACGGGGTGCAGGGATCAACAAGGGTGTCCCCGAGGCCGTGCACCCAAGGAGGCCCTACTGGTGGCCCCCCAAAAATTTGAGTTACGACAGCCTTTCTGTGTCAGAAAGGCCGGCACGGAATGGCTACCGAAACCCGACATCGTAATCCCAAGGGCAGAAAGAGCCGCCCATGGGATTACTGGCCACATTCCGACTGGTGAACGGGCTCTGTCACAATGAGGCGGTCGGAAAGGAATCTGACCGGCATATTATTATGCAGTCGAAAAGGTTCCGACCAGGAGCCTTTTTCCGACTGCATCGTAATCGGCCCCTTAATTGTAATGGTGAATCATTAGTGCTGCAGTGTCCTCAGATGAGGTATATACACAAGGCCCTCAAAATTAAACATTGTGGCTCTTGCTGTTTTTCTTGTTTTGTGTTTTTGACGCTTCAACGTATTGTTCAAATCCAAGCATGCAAGAAGGTGCTTAATATTAAAAGTTAAAGTGAATTTGCACCTTGACTTCCACTTTGTCTTTAGTTCTTCCATGTCTGTCCCTATTGATTTAGGTTTGTGATTTCTACTTTCTGTGGTTGCTCTTAAAGCACATCATTCTGAGGATCGTTCATGACCTCCATGCATCCTAAATGTTGCGAGGAAGATGCCCTACAGAATAGAAAAAAACCTTTTTATTTTATTTAGTTGTTTGTAGGCTTATTTCTGTTTATTCTCTTAACAATGTCAGGCTCCTTCTATAGGCCGCACCATCTAACCAAATTATGTAGATGTCCGGGTGACCGCCAAAACCAGTCATGTGCACTTTCCCTGTTCTCCATGCAGGGTGCATTACAGCCTGCATGGAGAACATGCCCACCCCTCCAGCCCCTTGGCGCTCAGACCAATCACAACGCTGCATTGCAGTGTTGTGAGTGGTCAGTGGGCCTGCCTATGCTTCCTGTTTGAAGGAGAGCAGGTGCAGAGACGCACGACCAGCAGCAAGGTACATTTAATTTTTTATTGTGCACTGGACCCCCTTGCGCGTGACCCCAATGTGTCACCCCCTTCCTCCCACGTCACCCCCTTCCCCCGCATCATCCCCTTCCTCCCGCAACACTCCCTTCCCCCAGTGACACCCCTCCCCCCCTTCCCCACGACACTCTGGCCCCACCACCCATGAGCCATGCCGGCTGCCACTGCTCTGTCTGGAAATGCATCCAGCTAGTAATGTCCTCGATCAGGCACAGAGACGGCACCAAAGTCGAACTCAATTTCCAGGCCTCAATTATGCTCTGGGTTGCAATAGCCTGCCCCGAATTGGGAGCTGTGCTAGAGCATCCCACAGATGCTACTACATAGGGGGCTAGCAAACCCTGGCTGTGCAACTCATTTTGGAAAAGTAAAACTCCTTTGATGGATGATCACAATCAGATGTTGATGTACATTTTCTGCAGGAACTTGTAATCTGCACACTTATACGGTATTTGTATCTTCTATAGTTGTGCAATATTTCAGAGAAATTGAGAAAGCTTCTAAATAATGCTGAAAATATTTAGGGCATAGCTGCAATTCATAGAGCTTTAAATATGTTACAAAACTAGTATTTGTGAAACAAGTCACAGGGTTGCTGATTTATAGTTGTTTATTCAGAAGGCTCAAGCTAAAGCGTTGCAACAAACATAACACAACCTTCATGTCTTGTGGCTGGGCTGCAGTCTGCATACTTCGACATACAACAATGCCAGGTGGAGAAGGGATTGACATCAACATGGTCCTTGGAGATTGCGCAACCTGGACACTACAACTACTTGGTGTTCTAATGTTCTCTTCTTAAGACAAAAGTAAAACTTCGTGGTACATCAACTTGTCTTTGATAGCGCGTTTGGCCTTTTCCTGTATCAGATGTTGTCAACTCCTCTCACAACGTTTGTGATCTTCTCGGTTTCTCTTCACTTGGTGATAGCCCCATCCCATCTTTCTAGTTGACCCCTCCACTTCGACAGTGACTTGTAAGTCCTGTGTTCTAATGTCCTTTTCTGAAGAGATGGTTCTACACCCTTGCTGCTGATGTATTTTACATGCAAATGGGCCCGCTACTTCTATGCGTGAGGCAGAAGATCTTCATGGTTGTGGATGACAAATAACTCTTTTATTAAAAGGTCCCAGAATGGCATAATCGAAAATATGGCTGGTGGGAACTTGTAGTTTCTGATCCTTCCTGCAGCCGTTTCTATGCTTTGGGAGACTGGGTGCCTGTCAATGAATCAGAGATGCTGTAGCAATTAACGCAATGCTTGATGACTTTATTGACAAAGATCAACCAATGAATGCGAAAGTTCAAAAATCAAAGCATATTCATCTGAAACATTGTATTTTTTAAGACTGACAGAATTATGGTGTGAAGAAGTATGGAGATTTTCTGCAAAGCCTGACGAAGAATTAAATGAATACTTAAAGTGTTGCATCATGGGGATTGCGTTATAGGGTTAATATACTCTTGTCTGGACAGGCTAACGCTAAGTCCGACAAAACTTCAAGTTAGAGGAGGGTCCAGAGTGACCCCAGCTGACCTAGAGTTCAAAATCAGCCTTAAGGAAATCACAAAGGCATTTTCTTGAGACATGTGGAAATGAAGAAAGAGATAAAAGATTAAGGTTAATGAAACCGTATATAAAATTGCAAGATTAAAAACGGAGCACCAAGTGAGTGGTTCTATTTGTGGAAATCAAGAATAAGAAGCCAAATAGCTTTAGCATGTTGTAGGCTGCAGCGCAGGATCCTACAGTACTATATTGACTATTCGATAATCTTAATTTCTGCCTGCCACAAACATTAGCTACCATCGCAAGACAATGTTCAGTGTTCAAACAGTAACTTTATAAATAAGATGAAATATGCTTGTATGAAGTGGAGACGTGTTGCTCATTCAGTAAGAACCATCTGAATGGCGTGCTACTGACCACCAAAACCTACACATCCTATGCAACATCCAGTGCAGAAAAAGAAGATAAGGAAGTTGTGTTTTTGGCACATTTTGACTTTAGGTGCACCTTTTTACCAGAGTAAAGGAATATACAGAGGCGTTCTCTTGCAAACACCCTCATATCTTCTTGGAAGATCTTCAGATTGGTGCAAATATTCAGCTTTCAGATGCTAGTGTAAGAATGATGAGTGAGTTGCCACATTAATTAGGCACAAACATTTTGTACTAGCATTGTCTGTTTACTTGTGTTAACAGATAGTCAAGTGTATAAAGGATCTTAGTTTAAGTCCTAGTTCTGTAAAGTGATTTTTAGAGGTTTATTTAAAGTAGACTATGCTTCACATATTAGTTATCATTCTTAGACCAACAGTCAAATGGAAGACTAAATTAAAAGTTGAAACAATACCTACTCGGTTAAAGAATTTGGACACAATAGCGGTTGTCATAACTCCATTAAGACAGACCTCTTTTAAAGATGTTAGGAATCCTTCCTCAAATACATCCTGGTTTAACTATCTTTTCTTGTTTCGTTCTGATAGAGGAATTCATTGTTAAACTACAAACTTTGTGTTCTGGTATAGCCAAGAAACTACAGATTGTTAATGCAAGATGGATGATGTACAGAGTATCCTTCTGATTAGATTTTTGCTCTAAAATGTATTGCCTATGAAACTCCAAACACCCTCTGTAAGCTTTTTCCTCATAACACACCTAAAAAATCGAGTAATGGTATTATTGCGTTTGACTTCCACGTGGCATGCATGTCTTATTCTCTTTATTCTTAAGTAAAGTAGTGTGCATCTGAAGTCTATAGTCACTCCGGTCAGCCACTGCCTCCTGCCATAATGAATGGAGTGCAGGATTAGAGGCTCAGGCCTTTAGTGACACCTGTTTTTTACAAGGCAAACTTAATTTGCTCTCTGTGCAAGGGAAAAGGTTTGCGGCAATGAGGAAGAAGATGTGAAGGAAGGAAGGAGAAGGGTTGAGGAGAGGTATTATAAGAATGTAGCTGGTGAAGTAATTTGGTTAAAATCATTTAATTATTCAATTACACACTATCCTCAGTTAATTCCAAAGAATGCTATATTATTTCCAACATTTGGGCTAATACAATGAAGCAACGAGTGTGTAGAATTTTGCCTGTAATTTCTATTAAAAGTCTAGAACTTTAGAAGCTAACGTCTGCAAAAATGTGCTGCCCACTCTAACAGTATACATGGGCCAACACTTGCTCATGGTAAATGTATGCATGCTCCACACTTTATATATATTAAAAGAAACTTGCAGTATGTACATTACAATCATGAAAATGTTTGTGGCCCTATTAATCCGGTAAGAAATGCTAATATTCCAGACTTTGATAAGTTTTTATGGTATAAAATGTTTCTAAGATGTGGCAATGAATATGCTTTCACAGACATTGCAGCAGCTTGTCATCCCATTCGTAGATTACGGGATAGACCACTGTGCCTTAAAGGAACACTCAACTAAATTCAATGATTTTCCTTTGTGGGGTGTCATATTGTTTTCAGTTATCATATTCTTGGCTTTGTAAACAGTTAGGCACAAAGAAACTAGAATTAACCAGGGCTGGGCTTACATTTTTTATTTGGTAGATAAAATAAAATGCCTGTATGTCTCGTAGATAATAGATGACAAATGTATACTAATAACACCTCAAGTGTCATAAATAACACTTCATCTCACCATATAGCACCTGCAATAAAGAGCAGTAAGCCATCCTTTGGACCTGAACTCCCCCAGACCTCTGCATTTTGCATTAGCTATAGGCCTCCCCAGGCCAACTTCTTTATGAAGCTAGGTGTAATCATAGGACCTGGGGGCACTAGATCAATCTCAAGTCTCTACCCCAAATTACGAGTGGTGACCAAATGCTGAGTTCCGTACCATCCAAGTGTCCAAGATCTAATCGGGCCGCACTAAATGAGGCACTCCACCATTTCTCGTAAAGTGGGGGTGATGGATCCTTCCACAGCTTACAAATCTCCCTTCTGGCAATAAGAATTAAATACATAATCAAGCCTTTTTGTGTTACTGACATCCAGTTCAACAAATCATTATTAATGCCAAAAATTACTAGAGAGAGGTTCAAATTGATCTTAACTTTGAAGATGGTATTAAGTGCGCATTCCACTTTCTGCCAAAAGGCCCTTAATCTCTCACAATCGAAAAAAATATGTAAATCATCAGCCGGGGAGAATTCACATCTTGGGCATTTTGAGGATGCAAGGGGAGCAAACTTAGCTATTTTCTTGGGACTGTAGTATAATCTGTTAATAACATAAAAATGGTTCTTTTTTAATGAAGCTGGTTTAACACACTTATATAGTGTAAGGAGCGAAGGTTCATATAGCTCTACAGCAGCATTGTCCAGAGCTGACAGATTCCAAACCGTCTGTTGTGGGGGAAACTCAGCCACATCAATTTCCAGAAGCCTTTTATACCAAAGACCTGCCTCTTTTTTTATAAGATTTGTATTTTGAAGGAGCTCTATTTCCCAATTTCCACCTATATGTTCTCTCTCTGCGGTGAACCAGGAAACCAATTGGAGGTATTTAAACTTTGAGAATGAGCTACCTATCCGGGACCTTAACACCTCCCATGGATGGACACCTTCTGAGGAGATGAGATCAGTCCAGATCAAAATACCGGCGTCTTATATAGGCTTCGCAAGGCTGTCCTCCAAACAAGCGGGCAAACCGGGGGAATCCCAAATAGGTGTTGCGCCTTCCAAATCCGATTCCTCAGGGCTGTGTCGATGCTCTATGGGGGCCCACCTCTGAATCGACCCAAGTCTGGCACATGTAGAATACACAGACTCTTGGGGCAATTGAGCGGGGGAAGGAAAGGATGGGGACTGCGGGGAGGGAGACCTGTGTAGGGAAAGAAAGAAACAATATAAATACCAAACAGCTATGTTGTGCTTCCTACTTCCAATCCCCCTTTCTACTACACTCAACCCTTCTACATCACCTTTCCTACCTGTAAAGAAAAGAAAAGGCGTCTTGGAACACCGGCTCAGAGATATCCAAAGTGGTACTGAAGGAGACTAGTCAGAAGTAATCCGGACCAGGAAACCAGAGTTCCCTACCATGCTTCTTTGTTAGTTCCTGGGAAAAAATAAAGAACAAAAGGAAAACAAAACTACTGCACACTAGAGCGTTCCACCTTGGAACATATATCGGAGCACGCTTGTTGCGAATATAGTGCCCCACCTAGTGCTTTGTGAAAATAAGGGAACTCTGAGTTCGCCGCTACCGAACCCAACAGTTGTGTGTATACCAACCACACACTCTTTCTCCACTTGCTAAACTCAAGGATGATGCTGCTGGAACTGTGGTATTCTCTAAACTGAATTCTCATTTATGGAGGTGTGTATTTACCTCCCTTCGTGAGTCAATACACACACCCACACGCACTGAGAGGAGAGGACGCTCTGGTATGTACTGCACCTCTCAGAGCACGAAAGGCACTGCGCATTGCAAGCTCACCAACAAAGGCATATAAGTGACTGTGTGTCTCTTTCCAAAGTACGAAAGGCACTGCACACTGCACGCTCACCAATAAAGGTGTATTAGGGACTGCATGTCTCTTTCCAAAGTACGAAAGGCACTACACACTGCGCGCTCCACAACAAAGGCGTTATACAGAAATAAGATAACTCGCGGGCACTATACCCTCCCTGCAATAAAGGACCACGAGTTAGCCTTTTTCCAACAGGGAGCAGGTAACCCACGCGCCACTACGGGCGACCACTCTCCTCTGCATGTAACGGCTGGTTAGCTTGTTACGGCCAACAGAGGAGACCCTGGGATTTGAGTTGTTTGTTGCCGGACCAAAGCTATGAACTGGCGGTTCCGAGAGTTACAATTTTCCTCTATAAACCTGCCGTAGGTAGTCAAGATCTTTATGTACTTGTGTCATTTTTTCATTAGAATACTGGGGATTATTTGTCCTTTCCTCCTCCAATTTGCTTATATTATTTTCCAAGTTTTTAAAGACTAATGTCTCTTCTCTATTTTTTGAGCAAATCAGACTGTGAAGCTGACCTCGTAGGTTCGCTTTGAAAGCGTCCCAGACAAAATCCAAGGAAGTGGAGCCCAAATTAAGAAGGAAATAATCCGCTGTGGAGGCTTTGAGAGCATTAATTATATCGACGTTGGAAAGCATTGCCCTTTTTAAGGTCCATCTAGGACTAGGGGTACACCTTACCCCTCCGTATGAAAGAAAAATAGGAGCATGATCCGAGAGAATGGTGGGTAAAATCAAAATATCAAGAACATTCTCCAGGACAGTCCT
The DNA here is from genome assembly GCF_964204655.1 of Triturus cristatus. Classification (NCBI taxonomy): domain Eukaryota; kingdom Metazoa; phylum Chordata; class Amphibia; order Caudata; family Salamandridae; genus Triturus; species Triturus cristatus. Next base: position 1,073,780,505 of record NC_140591.1, on the reverse strand, counting down.
ATCGATTAATAAATAGTCAATTCTTGAAGAGTGACCATATTTCTTGCTAAAAAAGGTAAAACCTGTCTTATCTCCTTGCTTTGCCCTCCACACGTCGGCCAATCCCAGCTCATGCATCATATTAATCATCCCACGGCGGATATTGGGGTTTCCAACATAGTGGCTATTATTGGATCTATCCCGAGTGGGGTTAAGAAGAACATTAAAATCACCTCCAATGATGATTGGGGAGGTGGTTTCTGTTAACTTAGCCTGTAGTTTATAAATGAACGCTGGGTCATCAAGATTTGGGCCATAGAATGATGCTATAGTTAGCTCCCTCCCTTCTATTTCAATCTGTGCAGTAATCCATCTACCGGACTGGTATGAAGAGACTGATTTAATATTCACTCCAGTACCCGTTCTAATTAAAATTACCACCCCTTTAGTATGGCCTACTTGTTCAGATGAATAGAACGACGCAACCCACCGGAATTTACTAAAAGAAGCCCTACTTTCCAAGAGACTCAAGTGTGACTCTTGGAGAAGGAAGACCTGAGCTGCGGTTTGTTCAAGATATTTCATAACCAATCTAAGCCTCTGTGGGCATCTAAGTCCGTTAACATTCCACGAAATGAAGTTAATACTTCTATTCATTGTAATTGCCCCTTATCAAAGCTTTATTCAGATGTTCCGAACACTGCTTACTTATTACCAAATTTCTTTGAGAATGAGGATATTTTTTTGAATTTTTCCCTCTTGCAGCCCCACCCGTGCTCCCCTTTCCACCGCTTCCCCCCTTCCACCCGTGCCCCTAACCTGCCCCAGCATCCCTACCTTGCTACCCCGGGAAACCCTCCCTACTCTTCTGAGCATAAGCTCTTAGGGCAAGGTCCCCCTGACACTTCCATATATACAATGTGAAGATACTAAAGAATAATTGCCTAAACCCCTCTAATTAGAGACCCAGCAAGAAATAGATTAATGGTGATAATAGTTGGTGGCAGTTGTTACAAGGATGCTCCTCCCTCTTGTTCACTCCTTATTTTTCCGATAAGGTCATCTACTTCCTCAATCTGATGTAGATTGTACATGTGGTTATTCCACATTATTCGGAGAAGGGCCGGGAATCTTAATTGGACCTTAACACCAAGGGAGTTTAAGATTGTCATTCTTTTACCTAGCTCCCATTGTCTCGCGGACGTAATATGGGAAATATCAGACCTAATGGTGAAGGAAAACGGGTTAGTATATAAGCTGCACTTCACTGGACCTGCTTTCAGCGCAAGGGATAAGATTTTCTCTTTAGATGTATAAGTGAGAAAATTCAGCAGGATTTTCCTTGGTTTTGGCCTTGTAGGATTCCTTCTATATGGATCTCGGTGGACTCGCTGTATGTCGGAAGACAGGTCCAAATCTGGAACATCTTTAAGGATCGTTCCCTTTAAGAGTGAAATCACAAATTCTTTTATATCTCTAACCTCCAGATCCTCCGGAACATTCAGGATTTTTAAGTTATTCTTCCTAGCGTGGTTCTCAAGCCGTTCAATATTATCTTTTAAGTCTCTGTTTTGGAGGGCTAACTTATCCATTTCTACAGTGGAGCTGTGGAAAGCTTCCTTCATCTTGGAGGTTTTCCCCTTCCAGAGTATCAGTCCTCTTAGAGACCTCTTCAATCTTTGCGCCAGAACCTCATGAAGATTTAATATCGGCTTGATTGGTCTCGGAAATTGAGAATCTCCGCCGATGTCTTCCTTCAAAGCCAATAATATATCAGCTAACGCCCCGACTCCCTCGTTCTTGTTCTTAGGAGCTTCATACTCTGGTGGATGGGGCATTTCAGCAGCAAGCATCAGTGTTGTCATGACTGAATCAGATTTCGTTATTGTTTTGACCGTTCCTGGAGTAACCTCCTGATTTTCACAACTGTCCGGGCTGCCTTGAATTTCTAGGGCCGAGTATCTATTTGACACGCTGACCGAGGGATGTATGTCCTCCTTCCGGACATCTGTAATAGACACTTCACTATCTCCCTCAGCTAGAATCAACTGGGAGACTTTCTCTGAGGGTAAGGGTAAGGGTGAATTCACGGATCGTGGAGTCTGTTTACTGGGGGAAGCCATAGTGGTTTTATTATTTACTTCCTTACCTCTGTCTAAGGGGTTGGATAACACTTTGTAAAATGACTTTAAAGAGGGAGTCACTCTGACCTTAGATAGCGGGGCTTTCTTTGCCCTCCCTCTTCCTTTTCCACCCTCTACAGGAAAATCCTCCGTGGTCGCTTTTTTCTTCCCCTGCCTAGCAGAGACCTTAGCCTTAAAAGCTAGAGGACCGACACTAATGGGGTAAACAGGATCCGTGTCTATATCCAGCCTTGCTGCCCTGTTCCGCAAAAGTATATCTACTAACTAAAGTTGTAGTATTGGTAGTATTGGTAGTTAAAATTGTAGAGCCCTGCTGCGACGTAGCGTTACACAGGATATTCCGGAGGAGGCCACGTCCCCTGCTATCCATGCACTCTCGGAGCCCAATGCTTAAGGCAATGGCTTCTACCACTTCCTCTAAAGCAGCCCGGCCCGCGTGTGAACTACCCCCAGACTTCAGAGCGGTCAAAAGTATACTTTCCTTCAAGGGGTCGAATTTCTGAGCCTCAATCACGGGGATATCCTCAACTCGAATCTTCCATTTTACCCAGTTCACCTGCCCTCTCTCGCACCAGGTCCTGCTCCTCCACTCGCCGTAACCAAACTTGCAGGTTCTGTCTCTGCCGGGATTAACCCGGAACTGGAGATCCAAGGCGCGCCGTCTCCACTCCCGTACCGCGCCGCCCAGCCGAAGCAGCGAGATCTCCGGAGGCACCACACCTCCCAGGACTGCAAGCACCATCCAAGGTACGAAGAGTCGAAGATTTTATTTTATTTTTAATTAGGGAGAACTTTTCAAATAGAACCGTTAGGACCGGAGATGGCGAATCTTGCTGGGTTTCATACGGAGTCTAGGAGCGAGTATCAGGGGGAGCTCAGCCGCGGCCGTTAGCTTCTGGCCGCCATGTTCCCCCCAGGGGTATCTTTCGACTTGATAACACTTCTGAGTGCATCTGTCTACTAAACTCCATGAAGATAGGTTGGATACATTGATTTTGATAAGATACTAGCCCAAGGCAAATAAATAAAACATGATTTAAGTTCACAGCCTGGGTACATTTTGCAGACTTTATTATGTACCCAAATATTTCCACCTAAAGGAAGTTTTCCAAACTTAAAATTCATATGACACTTTCTGACCTCTGGACTAGGATTAGATGTTAAATAAAAATGCATTTCTACCAAAATCACAATTATACAATTAAAATGCAGTCTGATAATATTTACACACTGTGTACATTTGTTATAACTTTTATGTTGAGCAATTGTTCAACTATAATTTCATTATTAACAAATTATTTTTCCGAAAACATCCAGTTGTTATATCTAGAGATTTTAAACAAAATGATACTTATCTGGTAAACTAGTAGTTTTCCTCTGTATTATCTGAAATTTCATTCCATATTCACATTTTCCAAAAAGAATCATGGAGCTATTAAAACAAAATATAGAAACATCCGATCACTTGAGAGGAGGCTACTAAAGTTTTTGGTGTCAATCCAATTTCCAATCTTAAAACGTCACATGCCAAAGTATGCCTTCCACAGTTACGATTCTACTTTGAATTTTTCAAGCAAAGTGGGTTGTACTTCAGTAGTATAAAGTGCGATGGCAGGAATTTTGGTAGTATACAACTTCTTTAGGGAGGAAACATCTCTTTTACCTTGGATCCTAAAAAGATGGAGTAGGCCCATGCCGACAGAACTAGCTTTTGCTATTTGTATTTACAATGGCTGGGCTAAAATATATTTTTAGTGATAGTAACTCCCAGGTAAATTTGTTTTTTTACACTCTCAAAACATTTATTAGTAAAATACTGTTTCTGTGGAGCTGACAATCAGGGCTTCATGATCATTATCTTAGTCTTATTTTCATTGACCAATAATGTGTATCCATGTGTATTCTAATGTATCTAACTGTCTTTGTACTCCCACTGGAGTAAGAGCTATTAACCCATTCGCTGCTAGGCCTTTTCCCCCCTGTGCTAAGCCTTTTTTTTGCTATTTGGGGTAGTTCCCGTTTAGGCCCCTGTAACCTTTTGACCATATAAGGTATCCTCACCAAATTTGCGTCCTTTTCTTCCAACATCATGGGGATTCTAAAGGTACTCAGGGTTTGTGGATTCCCCTGTAGGGGACCCAGAAATTAGCTAAAATACAGCTACATTTTGTTTTTTGGGGGGAAAAATGGGGGAAAAGTGCTGCAAATGAAAGCGTCTGTTTTTTCCCCTGCAAATGGTATCAAAAAAGGGTTTGTGGGGCCGAAATCACAATTTTTCCAGCTTTTACGGAATTGAATTGAATTCAAATTAAATTTATAAAGCACAGCTCATGCCCGGAGGCGTCTTGGCGCTATAAACGATCTAAGAACAGTAGAAACACTAGTACAGACGGTAATCAGGTTAGTTCATTCAGATGGCTTGTGTGAAAAGCCAAGTTTTCAAATCTTTCCTGAAACTAATCAAGGAGGGTGCTATTTTTAAAGTGATGGGTAATGTATTCCACAGCATTGCTGCTGATCTGAAAAGGCTCCTGCCTCCCCAAGTGGCCTTCTTGAAGGGGGTGGTTGCCATGTTCCTGGCTGTTCCTGACCGTAAGGTTCTGTTGGGAACATACCATTTTAGTTTGTTCCTAAATTGTGTTGGTCCTAGATTGTGTAGTGATTTAAAAGCCAGACATAAGACTTTAAACTGGCATCTCTGCCTGACTGGAAGCCAGTGTAATTTTTTTATGGCTTCTCTTGCTGAAACATTGTTAGGGATTTTTAAGATAAGACGTGCCGCCGCGTTTTGTACAATCTGAAGCCTGTTAATCAGGCCTGAATTGATGGTGAGGTAGAGGCTATTACAGTAATCTAGGCGGGAGAGGACCAAAGCCAGAGTCACTGTTTTCCAAAGTTCCTCTGGTATATATTTCTTAATATTGTGGTTAATCTTATAGCACAGAAGGAGATGGCTGTGACTTTACTGACTTGGTCCTTGAATTTGAGTTCTTTATCAATGATGATGCCCAGATCCTTAGTTTTAGCGGCAGATACAGGTAGCACATCAAGTACTGGTGGCCACCAGTCAGGCGTCCAGAGGGAGGGTGTATTGCCAAAGATGATAAACTCTGTCTTAGACGCGTTCAACTTCAAGCAGTTGCCATCCATCCAGTCTCTCACATTCTTCATAAAGATCTTAAAGGCCTCGCCCGGGTGCTTTTCTCCATTTGTTAAGGACACCACAATCTGTGTGTCATCAGCATAGGAAGCTAGGGCAAATCCTGCTTTTTTTATTATCAGGGCTAGTGGCGCTACATATAGATTAAAAAGTGTGGGAATGACAGACTTTTATCAGAAAACCAAAATCTTTTACACAGTTTTGGCATTTTTCTGGGACATAGCCTATTTTTGCTATTTTTTGTGCTTTCAACCTCCTTCCAGTTAATGATAGAAATGGGTATAAAAGCAATAATGGATACTGGAAGGCTATACATTTTAGAAAAGTCGACAAAATTCTGAATTCAGCAAGGGGTCATTTGTGTAGATCCTTCAAAGTTTTTTTTATAGAAACTAACAGTTAAATATAGAAAAAATTGAAAATTAGTTGAAAAAAACAGCCTTTTGAGTCAACGTGTTCACCTGTAACTTCTTCTAATTATGACAGCTCTTTGAAAGCAATATACCGTTACATCCGCTGGACCTTACTGGTTGTGGGGATATATAGGACTTGTAGGTTCACCAAGAACCCGACGAACCCAGAGCCAAAAACTGAGCAGCGACTTGCAATTGCTTTTTATTATGTACCGGGTATATAGCAATTATTCTGTAAAAATGTGTACATGGAAAAATCGGTATGAAAGAAAACTATGTATTTCTGAAATGCGAACAAAATATAGAGTTTAGAAACAATAGATATTTGCACATTTCCGAAATTGGGAATACTCATACTAGCATGAGAATTATCGGTCATTTTTCAAAATGACTTATTTTTTACACATTGTCTTTCATTTGGAAGGCAGAAATGCATCGAAACTCAATAGGTAATAACAGTTGCTCTACAAACCTGAATTACCCTAAGTCTCCCGAGAAAAATGGTACCTCACTTGTGTGGGTAGACCTAGTGACCGCGAGAGGAAACGGCGCAAAACGCAACGTGGACACACCACAATTTCACAGCGAAAAATGACCCTTTTTTGCAAAGTGCCTAGCTGTAGTTTTTGAACCCTAGCTCTGCCGGCACCTTGAGAAATCTAGCAAACCTATACATTTTTTTTTACAACTAGACACCCAGGAGAATCCAGGATGGGGTGACTTGACTGGATCTCACCAGGTATGTTACCCAGAATCCCTTGCAAACCTAAACAATTGTCAAACACATTTTCCTCTCATTTCTTTGGTGGAAAGTTCTGGAATCTGTGTGGATCCACAAATTTCCACCCACCCCACATTTCCCAAAGTCTTCCAAGAAAAATGGTACCTCACTTGTGTGGGTAGGCCTAGTGTCCGCGACAGGAAACGGCGCAAAACGCAACGTGGACACACCACAATTTCACAGTGAAAAATGACCCTTTTTTTGCAAAGTGCCTAGCTGTACCGGCACCTAGGGAAACCTATCAAACCTATAACAAAATTTAAAGCTAGACACCCAGAGGAATCCAGGTTGGGGTGACTTGACTGGCTCACACCAGGTTATGTTACCCAGAATCCCTTGAAAACCTAAAAAATTGTCCAAAAAAAACACATTTTCCTGACATTTCTGTGGTGGAAAGTTCTGGAATCGCGTGGATCCACAAAATTCCACCCACCCCACGTTCCCCAAAGTCTTCTGAGAAAAATGATATCTCACTTATGTGGGTAGGCTTAGTGCCCGCGAAAAGAAATGGCTCAAAACGCAACGTGGACACACTACAATTTCACAGTGAAAAATGACCCTTTTTTTTTGCAAAGTGCCTAGCTGTAGTTTGTGAACCCTAGCTCTGCCGGCACCTAGGGAAACCTAGCAAACCTATACATTTTTGAAAACTAGACACGCAGGGGAATCCAGGATCGGGTGACTTGACTGGATCTCACCAGGTTATGTTACCCAGAATCCCTTGCAAACCTAAAAGATTGTCAAAAAACCACATTTTCCTCCCATTTCTGTGGTGGAAACTTCTGGAATCTGCGTAGACCCACAAATTTCCACCCACCCCGCATTTTTCAAAGTCTTCCGAGAAAAATGGCACCTCACTTGTGTGGGTAGGCCTTGTGTCCGTGACAGGAACCGGCACAAAACACAACGTGGACACCACAATTTCACAGTGAAAAAGGACCCTTTTTTTGCAAAGTGCCTAGCTGTAGTTTTTGAACCCTTGCTCTGCCGGCACCTAAGGAAACCTAGCAAACCTATACATTTTTTTAAATGAGACACCCAAGGGAATAAAGGATGGGGTGACTTGACTGGCTCTCACCAGGTTCTGTTACCCGGAATCCCTTGCAAACCTAAAGAATTGTTTAAAAAAACATATTTTCCTCACATTTCTGTGGTGGAAAGTTCTGGAATCTGCATGGATCCACACATTTCTACCCACCCCAAGTGAGGTATCATTTTACCCGGGACACTAAGGAGAACGCTGTGGGGTAGGACATTTGTGCCACACACCGCCAGCCAAGCACCAGTCCACGCACACCACCACTCAAGCACCAGTCCACGCACACCGCCAGCCAATCGCCAGTCCACACACACCACCAGCCAAGCGCCAGTCCAGGCACACCGCCAGCCCACACACACCACCAGCCAAGCGCCAGTCCACACACACCACCAGCCAAGCGCCAGTCCACACACACCACCAGCCAAGTGCCAGTCCACACACACCGCCAGCCAAGCGCCAATCCAGGCACACCGCCAGCTGGGAAAGTCTTTTGAGGGTGTGGGAGGAATGTGATCAGGAAAGTGGCGATATTTCAATCTAGCAACATCCTCCACCACTCCAACTCTAGGAACACTTGCCTGTTCCACTAGAACAACGCTGCCTATTACAGACTCCTGAAACTTTTCAAAATTCATCTTTGACTCAGGACAAGAATCCTTGAATACAACAAAAGCATTAAAGGTTGCCAATTGGAAAAGATGGATAGCTAACTTCTTATACTAAATGTAAGCCTTACGAAGTGCAGCGTAAGGTTGCACCCTCTGATCTACTCTATCAACACCACCCATGTGCCTATTATAGTCTAAAATGCACACAGGTTTGCGCGCTTCAGCAACCTGACCTCAAACAGTCACAGGTGAAGTGCTTTCATCATGGATGGTCAGCATGTAGACATCTCTCCTGTCTGAAAACTTCACAGCTAGAAATTCCTCGCAATGCAACGCACTGCACTGTCCCCACACAAGCTTTTGACAAACAATTTATTTTGGGAAACCTTTACGGTTAGAGCGGATTGTGCCACAAGCAACAGTGTCCACTTTGGCCAATTCCCTGAACAACCACACACCAGTGTAGAAGTTATCTACATATAAATGGTGACCTTTATTAAAAAGTCCTCTACCAAGTTCCCACACAATTTTCTCAGTCACTCCAAAAGTGGACTGACAACCAGGGGGGTTAATCCTGGATTCCTTTCCGGTGTACACCCTGAAATTAGAGACATATCCAGTCCTACTGTCACACAGCATATACAGCTTAATTCCATAGTGTGCCCTCTTACTAGGAATGTATTGCCTAAAAACCAAGCGGCCCTTGAACAACACCAAAGACCCATCCACTGCTATTTCTTTCCCTGGAGCACAGATCTCAGAAAATCGATCAACAAAGTGATCAAGGACAGGCCTAATCTTAAAAAGACGGTCACAATCAGGGTGATCTTGTGGCAACACTAAACCATTATCAACAAAATGTAGCATCCGAAGCAGAAGCAAATACCTATCACAACACATGACTGCCGGAAATATAGCCGTTGCCATCAAGGGACTAGTAGACCAATGTGAAGACATTGATGGCTTCCTTAGCAAGCCCATCAAAAAAGTGAAACCCAAGAACTTCTTCATCTCTTCCAGATTTGTGGGTGTCCACCGGGTAGCTCTAGAGTGGGGCCTAAGGCAAGCACTGTTGTCCCTCAAAAACTGTTCGGCATACAAATTAGTCTGCTCAACAATCTCTGCCAAAAACACATCATCCATAAACAACTGAAAAAAATGTATCAGCAAAACCATTTCTGTATTCACTTTACAACCTGGAACACCAGTAAAGTCTGGCAATGCTGGCTGCACCATGCCTGGGGCATCCCAGAGGTCATCACTTCCAATTGGAAGCCTTGCTGCCCCAGGCTGCAGCCCGGATGCCTCTTGCTGCACTATCAGCACATCAATGTCCTCCTCTAAAACAGACGCTTCATCCGCACTAAGAGTAGCTTCATCCGCACTGAGAGTGGCTTCGTCATCCGATGATTCCATGTGGAGAGAAAACTTGCTGCCTGAATCTTCCCCTCCCTCCTCTGCCTCAGATGCAGAGTCAGTCTCTAAACCACGTTTCCATTAATTTCTCCCGATGTCCATCTATTGTTTTCAAGATACCAGTTCCAGCCTCAGCCCTGCCAACCCGTGTTTCACGACACTGTTACTTATTCAGAATTGTCAGATAAGAACACATTCATTGTAATGTAAAAGTGTTTATTGATATAATCTTACTCATATAATAATAAACAAAATCATAAAATATCAACATTTCAAACATAGTATCCCATGAATTGCCACTAGAGAGCATCAGGGATAATTGTTTCAGTTATGCATTCTCTAATTCAATAAAGTGTCCCCACTCGAAATTAATAATTCCAGTGATAAACTGTAAAATCATTCTCGGTAATGTAATGATATTCTCAACTGTCTTCTAATCCACAATATCAACATCTTTACCCTCATAAATTAACACTGATATATAATGGTAACTAATTATTGAAGAACTCCAAAAACATTTTAAACACCAACTATATGTAACCCATCTCATAACTGATTTTTTACTTCCTTATTCCAATTTTATCCTTAACGAAAACATCTGCTCACACAACAATTATCAAACTTCGTGATAAGAGAACGTAAAGTGTGACAATAACCTATTATTAGAAATTCTACTAAATAAACATTCTGCCTTCAGTTTAGAATATCCAATGTAATCACCTACAATATAATGGAACCTATTGCCTAAAGAACTTTAAAACCTTATACAACACCAACTGCACATTACCAATCAGATAACCGGAAGATTTAATACCTCCTTATTCCAATGTTATCCTTGACAAAACTTTCGCTCATACAACAATTATCTAAAACCCCATGATAAGGGAACATGAAATATAAAAATTAAGTATTACCAAAACTCCTCAATATAAGAGTTCAGCTTTCAATTTAGAATGTCCAGCATTATCATAATTACCCTTACCCATAAGTAAGTAAGAAAGACTGCTGAGAACCAACGTCACCATCTAAACACGCTGAATGAAATCAGTCTCCATCTTGCAGTCGCTATTTATACTATATTTGAAAAGCCCACCAAACATTGACCATGTTGTCAGGCTTCGGAATGTGACCTCTGAATTACTTCCGGTATCTTTAAATAAAGAATTCAATTCAAAAGAAAAACCAACTTTATTCATGTTTTTTTAAACTAAATTGACATACTCTCCTGTAACAATATTCACCCGATTTAAAATTACCCCATAACAAAAATGTTAACCGTTATTCATTGTTTAAACCCAAAATTTGAAAAAAACACATCAAACATTGACCATGTGGTCCGATCTTGAAGCAGGATCTCCAAATTACTTCCGGTATCTTTTAAGGGACACCTCTACATTCTACATAACTCAACAATCCGCAATGCCGCAAAAGTTTCAGAGAAGTTCTGTAAATATACACCCACACAGTATGTTTATCCTGGCTACACAGTATTTATTTGACATGAGCACATGCTCAGATATCGACTGGTTGATAATCTATTGTCTACAGAATCATTTGCATTTCTCACAGTGTTTTGAAACAGGCTTTTACTTCATGCCACAACCTACTATCAAATATACATCTCAAACCAACATCAGATGCACTCAGCCTTTACCATGGTTAACATGGAGTAATACTTTCAGCCCAAACTTTATTGATTTGTAAATGATGCACCATATATCTTTCTTTATGATCAATCACAGTTGCATCCAGAACCTATACTATTTCCATGCTATGGACCCAGATATGCACAGTCTGTAACTCTGTGCTGTATATGACTTTGGTGTTGTCAATGATGCCATGCAATGTCATGTGTGGTGTAATATGTATAAGCAGTGCATGGCAGGGATGCAAGTTATAATTGCTCAGTAAAGTATAACTGGTAAATTTATTTATTTTGTTTTTTAAAATGTTACTTTTTTTTAATTCCAGCACCTAACTATAATATTACTTTGACCTTAATTTTTTTTCAGTGAATTTCAAGGTTAAAAAAAATATATTCCGCCAACTGCCACCACTGTGCACAGTCTTTGTCCATGCGCCACAGGTCCTGTAAAATCCTGTTTCCCACTGCCCCACCCCCCACAGCTGCCAAACCCACATTTTGTTTTTTGTTTATTTATTTATTCTGGTACTGAGGTAATCTATTAGTCCCACCACTCAGGCTTCAAGCCCATCGTTCTGGCGTACCCTGCAACCTTGCTCAAAGAAGCTTGCATGATACTGAGGCAGTAAAGCGTGAGTGGTGTCTCCATCTGGAGAACCGCAGCACCTCACCAGAGGCCCACAAGAGTACTGTGGTACCTCATGGGAGGGCCATGCTGGGCCCTGTGGGAGTTCCGTGATGCACGCAGCATGATTTCTTTTTTTTATTACACTTTGTCCTCTGAGCCCCACACCCCTCAACAAGTGTCTGGAAGTCGGGCTGTCCCTACCCTGCCCTCTTATACCCTAATGTTTTAACTTTTTGCCCCTGTTTTACTCTGTCCCACCTGATGGATCGGCAGAAAACTTTCCATGAAAATGAGGTAGATTACCTTTTTTTCTTGAACATTTTGTGCAGATTCTTAGAACGGTGCCAAAAGTTATTAGCCAAATAAAAACCTCTCTTCCTATGGAAGCTATGACCTAACTATAACTATACAGTGGTGCCGCCCACTGTGTAATATATGTATTCCGGTGGTCGTAGTCTGTGGGGTAAGTATGCTGAAACTGATGAGGGCGTGGTCTGTCCAAGTCATGGTTGCTTGCTTGTCGACTGTTATTTTGGTCATAGGCCCGGGTGGAATGTTAAGTCTATAAGCGGAATTGGAGAATTTTGGTGACTCCGCATTATTCTTGTAACATCAAGTTCTTGCTGAATTCCGCCAAACTCTGCGTGGCAGAATTTTTTTTTTTCCTGTTCGAGCAACACAGTCGCAACTGGAAAAACACAGGGCTTCAGAATGTCTGCTGGTGAGCCCAAATGAGATTTGGCATCCCTTAGCATGGTTTCCAGTCACTAGGAGGACTTCAGGTGAGATTTTACAAATGCAGGTGTCACGAGTGGTCGCAATCAGAGGGCTGCTTCCCAAGTAAATTTTCTACTCCTGTGGCAGCTTGCTCTACAGGTGCTAAAATCAGCGCATGAGTTTGGGTCCGTGATATCTTCTGGGTGAAAGTTAAAGTCTCAAAGGAGGATGAAAGTGCTGGCATTGATGATGAGGCAGTAAAGCTTGAGTGGTGGCTCCCTCTGGAGTACTGCAGCACCTCACCAGAGGCCCACAAGAGTACTGTGGTACCTCATGGGAGGGCCATGCTGGGCCCTGTGGGAGTACCGTGCTACACGCAGCATGATTTCTTTTTTTTTTTTTTTACACTTTGTCCTCTGAGCTCCACACCCCTCAACAAGTGTCTGGAAGTCGGGTGTCCTTACCCTGCCCTCTTCTACCCTAATGTTTTAACTTTTTGCCCCTGTTTTACTCACACCTGATGGATCGGCAGAAAACTTTCCATAAAAATTAGATAGATGAACTTTTTTCTTGAAAATTTCGTGCCGATTCGTAGAACGGTGCCAAAAGTTATTAGCCAAATAAAAACCTCTCTTCCTATGGAAAGTATGACCTAACTATAACTATACAGTGGTGCCGCCCACTGTGTAATATATGTATTCTGGTGGTCGTAGTCTGTGGGGGCATGGGGTGAGTATGCTGAAACTGATGAGGGCATGGTCTGTCCAAGTCATGGTTGCTGGCTTGTCAACTGTTATTTTGCTCATAGGCCCAAGTGGGATGTTAAGTCTATAAGCGGAATTGGAGAATTTTGGTGACTCCACATTATTCTTGTAACATTGAGTTCTCGACGAATTCCGAAAACTCTGCGTGGCAGAAGTTTTTTTTCTTCCTGGTCGAGTAACACGATGGCAACTGGAAAAACGCAAGGCTTCAGAATGTGAGCTGGCGAGCCCAAATGAGATTTTGCATCCCCGAGCATGGTTTCCAGTCACTAGGAGAACTTCAGGTAAGATTTTACAAATGCAGGTGGTCACGAGTGGCCTTGGTCAGAGGGCTGCTTCCCAAGTAAATTATCTACTCCTGTGGCAGCTTGCTCTACTGGTGCTAAAATGAGAGCATGAGTTTGGGTCTGTGATATCTTCTCGGTGAAAGTTAAAGTCTCAAAGGAGGCTGAAAGTGCTGGCATTGATGATGAGGGGTGCATCAAAGTCTGTGATGTTGCTGGTAAAATTGACGCAGGTCCCGTTGGTCTGTACATGAGGGTTCCGCCCAGGAAAAAGTTGTCTGTGAGGCATATCTTGAAAGTGAGGTGCTCCATGTAGCTGTTGGGGGAGTCCATGTAGGTTGTGCAGCTGATGATATGTTTGAATATGATAGTAACTCTACCTCGAGGCTTGTGTTGATTTCCTTGCCTGGTGATCTTGAAGAAGTCAGGGATGGCTGTAGCAATGTCTGGTGCAGAGGCTTGGTTTAACCTTGTTTTCGTGAGGAAGAGCAGGTACGGAGTTTGGTCATGTAGTAGGTCCCATATCTCTGTAGCGTGCTTGGTGAACAAGCGGGTGTTGAGACGCATGCATGAGAATATGGCATGTTGTGTGGGTGGTGTTCAGTCTTTGTGACCATACATGGGTGTCTGGTTTGTAGGAGTGTGAGCTAGTAGGGTTCTGGGTGCTGTTGGGGCAGGAGTGGTGGATGTAGGGTGTAGGAGAATGCATGAGAGGTTGCAGGAGTGGCATGTGAATGTTCCTTCCATTTTGTCTGGGGTGGAGCAGCAGTAGTGTGGCGAGTGATGGCCAGGATTCAGAGCACGGAGAAGAGCAGCATGTTAGCAATAAGTAGCGGGAGATCCATGGTTCCTAGTGCTGGGTGCGGAGCACAGATAGGCTTGACTTTGGCACACCTTTGGTATGCTAACAGTTGCGCTTCTTCCACCATTAAGTAGGTTCATGGAGGGTGAGGTAGAAAACCAGAATTGTCACTTTGTGTGCATATGGATGATGAGAAATCCAGTGATGTCACTTCCTTTGTAGAGGGATGATGGGAAATCCAGTGATGTTATTTCCTGTGCAGATGGGTGCTACAAAATGAAGTTCCCTTGCTTGGCTTCTTCTTTTAAAGACCGGTTTGGCAGGAAACCAGAATTGTCACTTCCTGTGCAGATGGATCATGGCAAATCATGTGATGTCACTTTATGTGGATGATGGAAAATCCAGTGTTGCCCCTTTGTATGAAGGTGGGTGCTGGGAAATGAAGTTCTCTTGCTTGGTTTCTTCTTTTAAAGATGATTTTGAAAGGAAACTAAAAATGTCATTTCCTGTGTAGATGGATGATGAGAAATCCAGTTATGTCACTTTCTGTGCAGATGGGTTATGAGAAATGAATTCTCTTGCTTAGCTTCTTCTTTTGAAGACATTTTTTCATTGACATCTACACAACGATTAGAGACAATATGTTGAGAAAAATCCTTATCCTTTCCTTGAAAACAGTCTGACCTAGTGCACTTTTTGGGGGTTGATTTACTACATAGCCTAAACTAATTGTCTCTCTGGTTTGAGCTACATTTGGTGTCGCACTCTAGACGGTAGTGGGGTGCCTTAACTGGATAAACATAATTCACCAAATAGTCACAGCTTCTTACACAATTTAGATTGAATTAAAACTGAATTGAATTTAGATTGAATAAAGAAGCATAACAAAATAGATAAATACAATTTGCAGCCTCATCTCCTTTGCGCAAAAAGATTAATGCAGCCTGCCTCCTGAAATGCTGACTCTATGATCTTTTCCTTCTTTCTTTAGCTCTAGTTACTTCTCACAGTCACAAATCTTCAAATAGTGCAACATTGCTATGTTGCCAAATATCCCTCAATACTGCAGGTGAGATAGTTCGTGAAGCCTTGACCCTTTGAACCTGGCTCCTACACGCTGGCCTTCCAGTGGTGGATCTTGCCATTCAGCTTACGATTGTAGTAGGACCACACTGCACTGTCTGCAATTCATTTGGCAGTGGTTATCCTAGGGGACAGAATTCTAGATCAGTAGGGGGCGGGAAATCAATAAGCAGACAGTAGGAAGTTACATTATTAGCTGTGAAGGGTGTGAGTCTTTCAAAAGTAATAAGTATGCAAGTTTCTCTGTACTGGGAATCCAGTTCCTCATTGTAGCCCTTGACTCTCTCAGGGTAGCCAAGCTGAACAGTCCAGTGCCTACTGAGCAGATGTGGTGTGGGCTAGTAACCCGAGCTCACTAGTATGCAACAACAACACTCAATAAATGGTTGTCCTGTCAGTATCTTTTCTGATAAAGAGCAAAAGTACTTGTATTACACACACAACTATATTCTATGCATTAAATTACAAATGTGTACAATCCGGTAGATGGAAATACCTTTGGTGACACCTACACCTTCCTATAACCTTACACTCCTAATAGGTCCTGACCACACTACTCCTCACCCATACTAAATGCAATATCTCCATATTAGTGGGTGTCATTATCAACTTTGTCAGGGTGTCTACACACTAGCAAAAACAGTAGCATGTTATATTTCACCTTTGCAACATTGAAATCAATGGAGACAGTATCAATAGGCAATACAAGCTATAATCCAATATTAAAATAAATGAGGTAGCACTAACATTCCATAACATTTGTTACACTTGATAACCTTGCGTTTTCCACTATCAGTATTGTCAATAAAGCAGTGAATTCAATAACATGTCCAAGAGTCTTTCTTTCACTTTTACTATGCTTTTACTGCAACTGACAGATGTGCCTGCACTCTAGAGCCTCTGTATAAAAATACAGGCTCCAGGAGTGCTTTAAATGATCAAACACCTTTCCCGGGTTAATGCCTATAGCCACCTGGGAGACTAAGGGTGTCTTTTTGTGGGGCCTCAGGTGGGGACTGCTGTGCTCCTGGCAGCCCCAAACACTTTAACAGAGGCTGATGGTGCCCTTGTCCCACCAGAAGCAGCACAAGCAAAAGAAATGCACAATAATAAGCCCTTGTGGGGGCTAATGGGGCACTCCTAGGTGGTGAACAACTAATGAGTGGTTTGCCCGCTCTTGTTTTTCTTTTGAAGCCGACTCATGCCATTCTTTTCTTTTCAAAATGCTGCATTGCACCACACTTTATTCATTGTTGCCTTTGTTCCATACAGAAGATGGTCTTGACATCCCTTATTTGGGAGTACCAAATGGGGAGGGGGGGGCAGGGGGGAATTGTGACTGTTCAAATCAGTTGGCTAAGTCACTGAAACAACTTTGTTGGCTATCTGGACTAAAGTGCTTACATTTCGGACAGACAGCCGGCAAAGGAGAAAATACTGGTGATTTGTTTGCCCTATCCTCATTGGCACCGCATACAGTTGGATGCCTCATGAAAACTCTCTCTTCAAGCCAAAAAGAAGCCGTTGATTGAATTAAACTGTTACGCATGAGTGCGGCGATTATTCATTATTGGGAGCTGTGGACTGACCGGGTCTGCCATTGTGGGCGCCTCATACGTTTGCCAATCTTATTTCCAATTGTCCTGATGAAGACCCGCGTGCAGAGGTTTGAACTGACCCCCTACGCTTACGTCGGGTAGAAACATCGACACCCCTCAACCTAAGGCCTGTACTACGTTGTATTACCCCTCACCCAATGCGGATGATGCATTCTGAACATAACAGCATCGTTCTCAGAAACTGACATGGGAGAATATGTTAAAACTGTTTTGTAGACTGGCCAATGTGCACTGGTTTACTGTCTTCAGCATCTTTGTAGCCAGTGTATATTGTGTAAAACTATGATATCAGGTTCTTTAATCAATTTCCTTGGACTGTCCCCTTTCCTCACGCACCCTGCACATGAGCACTTTTCCTTTTCACTTTCTAAGAGCAACCGTCTATTGATATACTTTTGACATTTGTATGCTTTATTTACTTTGCTATATCTAAAAAAAGAGAATTTAAATGAGATTTTGTCTCCAAAATACAGTAGTTGTATTTTTCTCTCTGGTGTGTTGTTAAGAGAATATGTTTCTCTCATGTATATAAATTATGTGAAAACTTGTTTCAGTGACTTAGCCAATTGATTTGAACAGTCATAGTCCCCACCACCCCCGGTTTGGTTCTTCCAAATAAGGGACGTCAGGACCATCTTCTGTTTTTATCATGTTGTACCCAGGTTCTATGACGTATTTTGGGTTACCCCTTAAGTTTGTAATGGTTTGTTCCATAAAGGGCACCCACAGCCTCATTTTTCTTTGGGACTCTGGGGGGAAACCCCAGGGACCCAGGAAGCTACCCACACAGGCTAAATGTTGGCTCAGGGAGTAGGCCCTACACATGCCCATCCCCCTTCAAAATATTGTAAATTGGAATTTTCCTAAATCGCTTCAAAGTGCCACATACTTTGTCCTCTTCTTGGCGCCTGGGGGATCATGCTATGTCTGATTCAGGCTGATTTGCACAAGTGTTGCCTCATTTTGCTCCTGGTGATAGACCTAGCCACCGGCCACCAATCCTAGTCCTGGGAGTTAGCTGGAGTTAAAGTCTTGCAACCCATCCTTGCAGTGGCTTCAGATGGCTTCTCCTTCTAGCTGGGCCTTCTTTTGCCGCTGTCACTCCCAGGCCCAGTGTCTTCTAATCAGTCTCTCCCTTTTGTAGGGGTTTTCAAGTATCAGTAGAAAGTTCTAGAAGCCATGCACCCCTGTGCAATCCTAAGAGGCCACATTATCACTTTACTCCTGTCCCAAACCTCCTGCACAGCATTTTTGGACATTCCAATACGCCACCTGTCAGCAGTCTCTGGAAGCAACTTCCATGAGGGCCGCATCTCTGAACTTAAAAGACACCGCTGTCAGGCCCGAGGGACCAAGCTGTATCTTGGGCCTCATAGGGCTGATTTGACAATTTCAGGCTCCAGTTGCTCCTGGTGGCTAGCCCTAGCCACCAGTAATCCATCCTAGTCCTAGGGACAGCTGGAGTTAAAATCTTTCAGCCCATACTTGCAGTGGCATCAGATGGATTATCTTTCTAGCTGGGCATTTTTTCTCTGACATCACTCATAGGTCCAGTGTCTTGTCATTAGTCTCTCCATTGTAAAGGCATTTTTAAGTGGGGTGGACATTTCTGGAAGCCAGACACTTTTGGCCAAGCCTACAGTGCCACATCATCACTCCATACCTCTCCTAACCCTCATGCACAGCATTCTGAGAAATTCTAATATGTCAACTCCAAGGTTTTTGTGGAAAAAGCTTCCCTGAGAGCCTCCGCTTTGTCCCTACCTGATGCAACTACCTGATCCCTTCCCACAAAAGCTTCAAAGGTGAACCCCTTATTTATTGGTTCCTGAAGTCTGACTCTCCTTTGTTTCTGGGGTCTGGGCTGTCCCAGTCCAGGTGCAGTGTGATAACTAAATAAAAGATGCAGATTTCCTCCCCACTTCTTCCTTTCCCAGGAACTAGGTCAAGCACTGTTAATGTGGGAAGGCCTTTGATTCTCCTACTGAAGAGCAGAGTAGTTACCTTGGCCCAGTAGAGGGAACAAGGCCTGGAATTATTATTATTATTTATGCATTCTTGGTAAAGTGCATGGCTACCCTTAGGCATCCCAGCGCTATTTGCAACTACTAGAAGTTTACAGTCTCACTGCAGTTTCTGGAAGAGCCACGTTTTTTAATTGCTTCCTGAATGCTAAGTGGTGAGTAGCTGATCTAAGTTGGATCGGTAGCGTGTTTCATAGAGTGGACGCATTGTATAAGAACATACGCCTGCCCGAATGTACTCTCAAGATTTTAGGAACATTCGCTTGGAATGGGTTGGCCGATCTCAGGCTTCGGGAGGGACGATGAAAGGACATCAAAGAGTGGTTAATTTTTGGACCTGTACCCCAGAGGGTTTTGTGCGCAATGCAAAGTGATTTGAACATTATGCGTTCTGTGATGGGTAGCCAAAGCAGTGCCTTCAGTGCTGGTTTAGCCGATTGTTTTCTGGGGAAGTTATGTAGCAGCCTAGCTGCGCAATTCTGCACCACCTGAAGTTTCCTTGTGGTGGCAATCGGGGTGCCCAGGTATAATGAATTACAATAGTCCAACCGAGGCAGCACCAATGCTTGCACCATAGATCTGCGTGCCGTTACCGGGAGCAGTGGCAATATTTTCTGCAATTGCCTTAAGATTCCAAAGCATGTAGTCGCTACATGTCCTGCTTGGTGGTCAAGTTTTAGTGACCTGTCTAGCCAGAATCCTAAGCTTTCGATTCTTTCTGCTGGTGAACTGAGACAGGGACATATGACAATTATTAAAGTGTCATAAGGAGTGCAGGTATGATGTCCGGGGCTGTGGGTCTAACTCTGGGAGTACGTGTACCCCTAGATTGATACCTTACTCTTCCCTATCAGCCTAAGTAGTGCAAAACTGTACTTTAGTGCATATTTTACCTAGATGTGTAATTCAGTTTAAGCCCCACAGTCCTCCTGCAAGCACTACAGACCTACACTATGAATGCCCCTCTCATTTTATAAGGCCTAGGACCAGGTCAGTATCGAACTTCATGAGTCCTTTCTGCAAGAGGCAACCTGTACGCAAACACCAAGCTGTGCAAAACTGTAGTTTCACATGTATAGCCTGCATTTGTGCAGCCTGCAATTATGCAGCCTGCACATGTGCACACATGCATGTGCTCACGTGTTCACATATAACCAGCCCAGACCCGCTTACACTAGCTGCACAGTACAGGCCTTATCTGAAAAGGCGGACTGTGGCGATTAGCACACTCGGACCCAGATTTTCACAAAAGGCACAGAATGCAGTGCAGCAGCCAAACATTCTGCATTGTGTGACAGGGAGGGAAAAGGAAAGCACCATGTCTACAGAGATATGGCTGTCTCCTCCCCTCCTCCTAGCGCCAGGTAACAGCTTAGTGCCATATTGCGAGGGTGCGTACCTGAGTCTACCATAGGTTTTGTACTGGCAGGGTACCCTTCCAATACAAAATTTTAAACGTAGACATACTTTGAAAACTTGTCCTAATTTGCATGAGTGCTGTACAGTGCAGCACGCATGCAAAGTCGGAAAAGAAAGGAGAAATAGAAACATTTCTCCTCTTAACACCTCCTTTTAAATGGCATTAACTATTGTTTGTGGATAGGGTTTCGCGTCATAAGGTATGGGTGGTAGCATGGGCACGCCCTTGTACAACTCCTGTAACACCCCCTTGGCGATAAGTAACGCAAAGTAGTGCTTCGCACTGCTTTGCGTTATTGTCAGGGTAAGTAAATTAGTCACTAAGCATTTTGTGCTGGTTAGCGTCACTCTTATAAGGCTAGCCCAGAGCGAAATGTTAGTAAATCTATCTCCAGGTCCATTTATTGTGAATTTACTGTGCGGGAGACCCAAGAGTGAGATTTGAAGGCAATAAAAGTTCAAAAACTGGGTAGTCAATTGTGAAAAGTCAAGGGGGATTAAATGGGCAAAGCCCATTTGCTACACGAACCATCGCAAGGCAGGTAGTTAACATTGCAACAACTACATATGGTTTTTGATTCCGATATCAATTGTCAAATCCGAAGTCTGGTGTCAGAGTCTAATGACTAATGGTCTCTGAGCTTCTCAGAGTTCAACACTAAACAGAGGAGGCATTGAGAAGCAAGGTGAACGCCGCATGTGTCGGCTGAGCCCAACCTTTACTCTCCCCGATCCAGCAGGGAATGTAGTGTAAATATCTACGCTGCAGCCAGTGGACAGCATCCGTGAAGCTAGTGGTTTCCTTTGGTGGCTCGGTCTATGGGTCCGTGAGACAGGTAAACCCTGCCTCAGTAAGTCTACTTGTGAGGGAAAGTTCGGCGAGCACGGCTACCATTCTGCGGCAGCAATTCCAGTGGACACAGCAGCAGAAGGAAGAGAAGGCTCCAGCGGAGGCTGGCCCCCAGACAAATGGCTCCAAATGAAGGGAAAGCCCAGAGAATTTGCGGCCCCCAGCATGGGAGTAATTGGAACAGGTGGAGCAGGGCAAAAATCAACTATTATGGAACTATTAAAGAAACCCTGCTCACGAGCAATGAAGCACGGGGGCCAACCTCAACATCTGGCAAGAACTAAGCAGGAGCACAAATCTATGCAGTCGGCTGCCAAGCCTCCTCAGGCAGGAGGGGGTGCCCTAGTGCAGGCACTGAGTGGCTCTATACCATTGCTTACATGAGGCAATGAGAGCGGTAGCCAAGGAGAGTCCTGATGGAAGTGCAAATGGTTCGGCCTTCTGCATGTGTTCAGGGATAGCTAAACCCCACAACCACACCTGGATCTCAGGTCAGTCAGAATGTTGATGACGAATTGGGGACAGGTTTAGCTGCAGATAGACCCTGTGTGGGGCAAAATCCTATGTCCAGCTGGTCTGATGGGAGAGGTGATGTCCCCAGTGAAGGGCTCATATGTGAGATGACTATTGGGACTGGAGTATGCCTAATTAAAGAGAAGAGTCAAGCTCTGGGCTCAGAAGGATTGCAGCCTGCAATTAAGGTATCCTGCCAGGATTCGCTCATGAGTCTGAAGCTTCTCAATTAAGGGGGAAGTCTGGGCCCTGGTCTAGTATAGATGCAACTTGAGAAGAGAGTTTAGACAGACCTAAGGGTCAGAAGCCATCATTGTATAGGGCAGTTCAACAACTTCTGTGGAATCACGCCTTATTAGAACATTGGAATGTTGGGTGCTTCATTGAAAGCAATGGGGTGCCACGGGCTTCTAATGGCCGGTAAAAGCCAGGAGCTCCAAAATTCCAATGTTTGTTCACATCTGTTGCTGTGCACATAAGGCCTCACAGAACCCGAGGGGATTTCAACCCCCTCGGGCTCCGTGATGCATTTGTTTTAAAAATTAGAACATTATGCCCTCTAGAAGTGGAATGTTCTAATAGCATGAGAGCCCTCTGTAGCGGGCTATACCGGCCATTAAAGGTTCGCTCCCTTGTTAAAGGCCCTTGCTGAAACATAGAGCAGGCCTTTAATGGCCAGTAGAGCCTGCTATGGTGAGCTTTATGGCTATAATAGATGTCTGGGTGAGGTTAAAGTCTTTCGACCCCAGGTATATGTTTTTTTTCTTTCCCCATGACAAGAATGTACGATTGGATAACTTTCTGATCTCTGAAATCCTTGTGTGTGGTGAGAGAAAGTCCCCAGAGTATTTTCAGATCATAATTCACTGATTTTAGAACGTAGGGTCAGGGTAGCACGCAGACCACATCAAACATGGTCATTGAACAGGAGGTTGCGACTCGCCACTGGGTATGTAGAATATATGAATAAGTGGTTGAGGGGATTCTTAGATAATAACAGGTGCAGCGCAGCACTGAGCACAGTATGGGATCTACTCAAAGCAGATATCCGGGTAAACACTTAGCTTTGGTCTTTATAAACAAAGATCTCAGGTAAGGCAGATAAATGAGGCTTATAAAGAGCTGGCTAAGTTGGAGGCACTTCATGTTAAGGCAATAGCGAAGGAGGTGGAGGATCTAGGGCTGACTCACAGGATTGCCGTGATCAAGGCTAGCATTAAAAGCGGTCAGGCACAAAAAGCAGCAGAGAAGCATCAACTATGAAAATCTGAGAGCTAAGAATATAGTGATAGTGTGGATAAGATTTTGGCACACGTCAGAAGGCGGTCCACAATGGCATGAGTGCTATCAGAGACAGGGATGGGTGACTGGATAACGCACCAGAGTCAACTGTCAGCATCTTCGGGAATATTATCAAAACCTTTACCAGGAGGATCAGTCCCCACCCGAGTACGATTCAGGAATATCTTGATGCAGTCAATGAAGGGCTATTAGAAGCTAGTGAGCAGGCAGCTTTAGATCCCCCTACAACATTAGAGGTGGTGAAATTGGCTCTTGATTCTCTGGCTTCAAGGAAGGCAGCAGGACCAGATGAGATCCGGCTGGAATTTAATTGAGTGTTTTATCCAGTATTGGCAAAGTTATCAGCTCCACCTTCATGGGCAGCCACCAAAATTGTGGTATTTCAAAAGAAAGAGAAGACCCTGCATATAGGCCGATCTCGTTGATTAATAGAGATGGGAAGATATGCTCTAAAATTCTAGCTACCTGTCTGGGTAGGTTTATGGCAAAATAGATCTTGCCCTGGCAGCATGGTTTTATCCTGGGACACAGCATAACAGATCACATACACCAGGGCATCACGTTATTCGATGTAGCAGAGGTTTCATAGACACCCATGGCCCTGATCCAGCTCGACGCAGAGAAGGCGTGTGACCGGGTCTCCTGCAGTTATCTCTGGAGATCCTTGAGAGATGGGACTGGACCTCGGGTTTTGTACAGCTATTCGAATGCTATATCAAAAGCCTTCAGCCAGACTGCCAATGATGAGGAGGGAAGCAGAAGTAATTGGGATTCCCAAAGCAAAGTGTTAGTAAATGTGGGCCTATGTGTTTGTGTCTTGTCTGTGCGTGTCACGTGCTCAAGTCTGCTTGCCTACAAACAGACGTCCCTGTCACTAGGGCTCCATTTTAATTAGTGGTCTTACAGTATAATGTGCTCGCCATTACAGTACAACCAGCCATGGCAACGAAAACATCTCACAGTGGCACAAATAACAGCACACATCCCGTGTTGGGCTCTTTCTACATTGTCCTTTTAGCAGAGATCTCGATCCAGAAAGCTAATGCATTATTTTACTGTTGACTTTTTATCTTCAGTTGGTGCAATGACTTCGCAATGAATTTGCAATTTGTATATATTTACATCTCTAACCACTAGTATATGTAGTAGACCTTTGTACTTACTACCATTCCTTTGTGATTTTAGAGTTTATCTGTTTGTATCTCTTCCTTGAGTGACTTTACAACTTGTACATTTACAATTGTTTTCCTTCCTTTCACTCCACTTGTATATATAATTCTAACCACTAGTATATGTAGTAGGCCTTTTTACCTACTACCATTCCTATGTGATTTTAGAGTTTATCTGTTTGTATCTCTTCCTTGAGTGACTTTACAACTTGTACATTTGCAATGTTTCCCTCCTTTCGCTCCACTTGTACATTTGCACAAAAAAAATGTCCTGTTTATATCTCTTATGTAACTCATGTAATTCAAAGTCCGTATGTAACCCAACTGGTTCTTTTGGAAAGCGCTCTGACAACTTCGGGTAATGTTCGCGCTATATAAAATCGCATTAAATAAAAAAAATTGAAAACTTCAACATTTAATGTATCTGGTTTTTATATTTCAATACCCATTTTATCCAGAAGATGGCAGGACTGGCTAAATGTTTGTTCAGCATCATGTATGAATTATTTCCTACTTGTACAATATACAAAACATTTGAAAGTACGAAATCTGGAAGGGCGCACTGGTTTATGTTATCATTTGAATTTTCTGAGATCCAGGATTACCTATTGTGAAACGAATTTAAAATGAAATTAATTCATGCTAGCAGTTCTGTCGTATGGCACTGTGCATACTGCCTGACTGGACAGTGTCTAGAATCTGGCATTGCGCATTGTTTAAAACCGGAGGAAGAAAGAGATTGTTTACAAATAGTATTTAGGGTCTAGCAATAGGTGATCTGCCAGTCCTGTTTCCTCTCTGTGCCTCATATTCCTGTACTAAAAAACAACGGTGGAGAGGTGTGGCGCGGCGCCAGAGCGGCTGACTCCGGACCGCAGGGCCGCGGTTTGATCGCAGGCGGCAGCCCAGCATCACGTGACTCGAGGCAGTCCCTGTTTTACTAATACGAATTAATATTAAATAAATGTGAGCTTAGTCCATTCCTTCAGAACGGGCAATGTATGCAAACCCCTAACCCCCCCTCCCCCCCCCCCCCCACCACCACTCCTACATGCTTTAACGTGCTACGAAGTTGGATCATATAAAATAATATTATGGATTGCTTTCACGGAACACACCACAAACTGCGTTGTCTTTTGACTCGCTCATTGTAACAGCACTCAAATACGTTTAATTATATTGTATGCTGTCACAGAAAAAACACAGATACTATTAAGCAATGCATCCTGCTTATTTGTGGATTAAAGGGTGTATCAGGAGGAGGGGCGAGCCTGCCTAACCTGCTGAACGGTATGGTAAATAGTAAGATGCTGCAAAAAATGTTACTCCCTATGTTATCAAACTACCTTGACACGGCCCTGCTGGTATTACAGAGGGTGATACCATTTCCTTCTAAAAATAGGGGGATACATAAATGTAAATATAGCCAATTGTGTCATTGCAGAAAAAATGTTACTTCAAATTCCACCATTGATCAACAAGGTGTAAGAATTTGAAGACTAAAGATGCTACTGTAAAGAAAATCCTCTAGAAAAAATCTATATTGTGTCTTTCAGCATTTCAGTAGTTGATTGGTTTACTACTAACCAGCTGTTTGCATAATTAAGGCATTGACTAACGTATGATTGGATTATTAACGTAGTTAAATTGCAGCACAATAACGATCAGCAAAATCGAATTATGCTTCGCTCTCTGACCCTCTATGCACTTCTTGGCAGGCGCGCACAGGACGATATCTCATCTCCTTTGAAGAGGCTGGCAGTGATTACTGAGTGTGGAAGCCTGAATGGGACAACCTAGAGAACCGAGGCGGACGCAATATCTGTTCAAAGTGCTATGTGAAATCTTAGACAGGAGCGTGACAGTAATGCCTAACACTGTCTAAAAATGGGAAGGAATGATGTACGAGTGTGTGCCCTATAAAGAGGAAGCGGGCCGCAGCAGGTTCAACTCCAATAAAAAGTCGAGTGTTGAATTAACTGAAGTAGTCACACGTTCAAAAGCACAGGGGTGCCGTCAGCTAATGCAGAGTTTACTGCTGTAGCAGGAAGAGATATGGGCGTATTTTAGTGGAAGGCAAGAGTTAGCAGCCGCTATTAAGTTAGCTTGCCATCTAAGACCTCAGCGGCGGCTCCTCCTCTAAGGCGGAGGAGCGTTGCCCCACTGCTTTGCAGCAGTGAAATAAAGGAAACATAAAATGATAATAACTCTTTATTATCATTTTATGTTTTCCTGCTGCGGCAGGTTTGCGGGCAGGGCTGCTCTGATGACAGAGGAGCAGGGGGAGGAGTGTTTGCCCACTCCAAGTGTGCATGAATGGTTGGCCAGCCCTCTTCGGACGGCCAAACAATCATGTGCATTTTGCATGTTCTCCCCGCAGGCTGCATTACAGCTTGCATGAAGAGCATGCCCAGGCTCCCATTCCCTGGCTGACACCAAACTACGGCACTCAGACCAATCACAACGCTGCATTGCAGCATTGTGATTGGCTCAGGGGAGTCTGGGTGCTTCCTGTTCCAGCCCCAGGGGAGAGACAGTAGAGAAGAGACAGAGCAGAGACGCGGCGATCAGGTAAGTTTTTTTCTTTTTTAAACTCCATTAACTCCCCACAGCCCCCCACCCCTGTCGGCCGACACTGCCCTTTAACCTCCTGTCTCATGATCCATGAAAGCAGCAGACAGATCTCAAGTAAACAGGGCTCAAAGAGTCCTGTAGTTGATGTTAGTACCAAGGCAGTACCAGAAAAATAAAATAGCCTCCACTTCGATCCATACCTTAAATGTCATCAGGTGAGGGAAGCGAGTAAGCCCTACCCACCCTAGAAGGGGGTCTCTTCATCCCTCCTTCTGTCCTCCTATCCCTCTAAGCCTTCCTTCCATCCATCCATCGTTTCACGCTTCCAGCCATTCATCTTTTCACCATTCCATCCATCCTTTTCATCCATCTTTCCACTCAGCCTTCCAACCATTCATCCATCCTTTCACCCATCATCCGTTATTTTTCATCCATCCATAATTTCACCCTTCTTTTATCAATCCGCCCATCAACACCCAGGACACCTTCGGGTAGCAGCTGCGCTGTATAAATATCATTAACATTAACATAACATAACATTAACACTTTCATCTTTACATCCAGGTTCCCATTCATCCACCTATTCATCCTGCTTTTCATCATTGCATCTACTCTTTCTTTCAACCACCTGGGCAAATGTTTTTTACAATTCCATTCATCAATCCTTTAATCTTTTCTTTCCTTTCATCCTTTTGACCCTTACTTCTTGTGAGTGTCTTCTTTTTTTCATATGTCTTTCATTTCACTCTTCCTTCCTGAATCCCCTCTCTTTTCACCTCTTTCTCTTATAATTTCTTCTTCTGGGTTTCCTTTAGTATTGTTGGCTTTGCAACCCTCACCTCTATTATTGTTTTCCCTTTCTGTTTTCATTGCTTCTATCTGCATAGGTAAGACAGAACAGTCTCATAAATAACTAATCAGCTTTTCTAGGGTCAACACCACCCCTGCTTAAGCTGCTAAAGACTATGAACAAGCAATGGTAAGGCCAATAGGTCTGGCTTTAAAGGAATGTTGCATGGTGGTGTGAAGCATCACAAGCAAATATCATGGGAATGAATATGTATTTGTGTGAGAGAAAAGAACTGTAGAATAATGCAGGTGTAAGTTAAAAGGCCAAATGATAATTACACTGTCATTCCAAACCTAAAAATCCATCTAGGGTAATGCCTGCCCTCCTCCCATCTGTTCTGCTGCCAAACAAAAATAGCATAAATTATCTAGTTATCTAAGATAGTTTAATACCATTACAATGGCATTTGTTTGCCCCTGAAAGTTTAACATTAAGAAGCTGGATAAATAACAAAATAATCATAGCTGTGTAGAGGGCAAGCACTTTATTGTGGAAGCACACAACTTCTGCCCAATCAAAGCATGTACTCCTGGCTCCCAACAGGTGGGCAGATCCAAAGCCTCTCTCCCGGTGTTACTCACATAATTGTCTGGCGACAGCTGCACTGCCAAGCTAGACCATGAAATAAGTGGATGCATTGGGTGCCCCTTTGACCCATAGACTGATGCCCAACTACAATCAATTCATATTAAGGCACGCACAACTAAAGTAAATTATGACCCTGGGCAACTAGAATGTGTGCTTGCAAGACACCTCCAGCACCTACCCTGAGGATGACCAAAACAAAGAAGTCAGAACCCAGATCATACAGGGCTTCAGGTCGTCTGCGCTAAGAAGACTCATGCGACATGAGCTCGGAATCACTTGTACTATTAAGGATCATTCTACACAAGCTCAGAAGGAGCATGGAAGACAGTTTGACACTACACTGCTCTGATGTACCATCCCATAGCAGAGCAATCCACATGAAATATTCAATGGCATGTATGCCAACAAACAAGAGCCATTTATGGTAAATGGGATATGGTGGAGTGCATTGATAAGGTTGGATGCTATCGGCACACTTGAATGGCATGCACTGAACAGGAGAAGACCTGCTAGTCATGTGGGTGTAAGAATTTCTTTGTACATCCTTTTTTTGCTACCCGGGGCAGCTGAGTAAGTACATGCCACTGACCAACTCCAAGGAGAATAATAACGATAGTGGACAAAGATAACAACTAGAGCACAGATCTCCCCATGCCTTTCAGAGGCGCCATGCTCCACCATTACCAAAATGCAGGCCATATTTACAGCAATACAAGCGCACCCCTTTGTTTTCTCTAGCACTGGTGCTAAAAATAGCTGCCATGTGCCAATCCAGGGACCCTTGCACCATAGTCAAGGGTGCCTGCCTTGAAGAGAATCATTGTGTATGTGCACAAAGGTGTCCCTTCCTTCACATAAACAATCCATAATGGCGCTTTGTTATTTCTATGTGTGCTGAAGAATGCAGCACACATAGAAGTAGCAAAACACCATTATTTAATTACTTCCAAAGCTTTGTAGGTTTGCTTAATGATCTGCACATCTATTGATAAAACTAAGTCTAAATAATAAATTTCAACAGTGTTACTTTGGGGTGCTCATATGATGTGACATTACCCACCCACCATGGAATTTGTTTCCTAGGACCACAAGGTCTAGAACAATGATAAACCACAATACATCAGAGCACACCCGATCGTTATATCTATAATCCAACAAGGAAGTAAAAAAAGAATAGAGTGGAAATTCTTCCACAGAATACGTTCCAATTGTGCTGGTCAAATGTCCTTTCAATTGAATTTAAAGCAAAATCTTGAATCAGGTACTTCCGTTAACTTTTATTTCCACTTTTCAAAACACACGAAGAACAACAGCAGCCGACGCACGTTTCGCACCCTTGGCTTTTTCAAGGCTCTAATTTGAAATGTTTGTGTCCGATTGTTGCTGACTCTGCTTTGTTAAAATAGCCTCCGTACTGGTTATTACAGAAAGACTAGCGGATAGAGTTTCACCCAATGACAGGCAGTAGAGAAGAGTTTTCGGGATGTTGAGTCCTTTTCAAGCGCTGCCTCGCAATATTGAGGACCGCTTCATTCAGGAAGGAATACGGGACACGGAACATGGGACCGGCTGCACCAATACACCGCAGGAGCGGAGGCGCGCTATACCCGGCAGTAAGAATGGACGTATCAAGGTCCGTTTGAGCTCACAAGTTACAAAAGAATGAAGTGGTCCTCAATATTGTGAGGCAGCACTTGAAAAGGACTCAACATCGCGAAAACTCTTCTCTACTGCCCGTCATTGGGTGTAACTCTTTCCGCAAGTCTTTCTGTAATAACCAGTATGGAGGCTATTTTAACAAAGCAGGGTCAGCACCAATTGGACACGAAAATTTCAAATTAGAGCCTTGAAAAAGCCCAGGGGGCGAAACGTGCGTCGGCTGCTGTTGTTCTACGTGTTTTGAAAAGTGGTAATAAAAGTTAACGGAAGGACCTGATTCAAGATTTTGCTTTAAATTCAATTGAAAGGACATTTGACCAGCACAATTGGAACGTATTCTGTGGAAGAATTTCCACTCTATTCTTTTTTGACTTCCTTGTTGGATTATAGATATAACGATCGGGTGTGCTCTGATGTATTGTGGTTTAACATTATTTAATGATTGTTTATGTGAAGGACCATTTGGGAATTCTGATAAATTGCTAAAAACTCACAAGACAGCTTTGTGTCCTGTAGAGTTTCCCTAGTCCCCTTAGTAGAAGTTGGGCATGGATTTTGTGTGACTGAGGTACCAATGGAATGAAAATATGAGGTATGCTTTAGTGATGGTGGACTATCACTCCAAGGAGATGTCTTGCAATTTCATGAAAGAGCCAACCACAGGAAATGTGATTAAATCTCTGCATATGTTATTTCATTGTGAGGGAGCTCCGTAGATACTGATAACTGACAATGAAGCACAGTTTAAATCTCAGCAGATGGAGTCTTTCTTGGGAATACTGGACATTTAGCCTGTGTCAACTACCTTATATAGCCCTCAGGGCAATGGTGTGGTGAAGAGAGTGAATCTTGTGTTAAAGGAGACCATTCAGTTGGTTTGTAATTCTATGTTGGATGTTACGCATGCTGTTTTTCACAGAATTTGAAATTATCATAACACTCCTCTTTCCACCACTGTGTGACTCTGTTTATGCTTTTGCGTGGAAGGAATTATTTAAACAGGTTCTCTCCTGGTTGGGTACTTCAGAAGACTGTGGCAACTAATATACGTCTGAGGTGATTAACAGAGTTAGAGTTGCACAGGAGAGAAATAAAGAGAGAAGTGAGGGTCTGAATAGAGTTAAACAGCTGGATTTTCAAGCCAGGATGTGGTTAAAATCAAACAACTGTCCAGTTACAAGAAGGGGTCGTCAATTTTTATCCAAACACTATAGTTGTTTGGTTTGCTAAACACAGTCTCTGTAGAAAATGGTAAATGTCAGAGAAAGAGTTGCAGTAATACAAAAAGCATGGTTGAAATATTAGTATGGTTAGACCCCTGGTTAACACTAACCAGCTATTGCTAGAAAGTAAAAGGAGTGAGTGTTTCACTTTTGACATAAGTACTGGAAAGTGCCTAGGGAGTGGTTCTCTGCTGGTGTCAGATGGAGGTGGTAAGAATGGAGGACCTGTCTGGTGACATGATGAATGGCCATACTGGTAATATGATGGATGGTCTTTCTGGCAATGTGATCCAGAAGGACAATGCTGCAGAATAGTCTATGGTAAATTACAGATCCGAAAATGTTTCTTATAAACCAAAGCATCTATAGGATTTCATTTTATATTAGTTCTTCATTTATGGTTTGAGTGATTATTTTATGTATGTTCTATTGTATTATAGTAGTCCTTGGGGCTGAAATGCTTTTTTTCCTCTTTTATTATTGGAATGTTTGTGGATGATACACCAAGACTTTTGGTCCACGTTCTAAACTCAAATCAGTCACTGAGTTGGAGAGCAGCTTTACAAGAGAAGTTGGAATAAACATCCCTCAGCACTCCAAGACAACTCATCTTTGATTTCCCAGAATGGTCTCACAACTATACTCAACTTTTTCTTCTCAGGCCATCGTTTTTCCATGTACTCCTTGACTTCATGCAACACACTATCCAACTCATAACCTTCCTTCCATCCATTCTTCTTCAGTGATGCCTCCAAGACTTATGTCCTCCATGACATCAACACACACATCATCCATTCATTGTCTACATCGCATAGTTCTTACAAAGGTGCCCTGCTTAAAAAATCTGCTGCCTTGTTTTTTACTCCTGGTAAATATTATACCGTGTAGTTAAAGTCCAACGATGTCAAGGATTATTTGGTGAGGCGAGGTGTTGCTTTTTCCATACCACTAGTTGTTAAAATTTTGTGAGTAGTTTGTGATCTGTTTGAATAAAAAATTAGACCCCCCACAAGTATTGCCTAAATTTTTCAATTCCCCCCTCAACACACCAGCATCTCTCTCTCAATAGTGGAAAAGTTTCTTTAGCTGGAGATAGTGAACGTGAAATATAGGACATGGTAACCTTATGAGCATTTTCATCAACTTTTGACAACACAACACCCAACCGCTTCCCACTAGCATCAGTGATAATGATAGTTTTAGACGAGGGATCAAACCTATGCAAGGAAATTGCAATGGAAATTTCATCCTTGACATGTTTAAAGCACTTTTCATGTACACTATTCCATTCAAATTGACATGAGTTCTTTAATAATTGTCTAATCTCAAAAGTTTTAATTGCAAAATCTTTGACAATTTTAGCATAAAACTCTGATAGACCTAGAAAGAGATCTAACATCATCCTTAGACTTAGAGGCTGGTGCATTTCTAATGGCTTCCACTAGTTCTTTTTTTGGTGAGATTCCCTGCTCCAAAATCTCATGCTCCTAATAAGTGACAAAACTAACCGCACATCTGCACTTCAACTCCGCAGTGAGTCCAGTATCACTCATTACTCTCAACACTTTCTTTACTCCAAGGTCGAGTTCATTTCAATCTTTCCCTGAGATAAAAGATGTTGCCTAGAAAAAATATAGCCCATCTTGATTTTTTTTTTTTAACTTTATATATAGAATTTCAAGAGCTAATACAAGGACAAGAGCACATATATACAGGCAAATCGTACATCTGTCGAATAGTGAAGGCCTGGAGGGAACAAGGCATTGACAATACCAGCAGATACAATAAACAAAGCATACTATTCGAGGGCGGAGCACACACATTAAGCAAAACAATACATCAAAAGGAGCTGATGTTATTTAGCTTTGTATTAATGGAGTGCAATTGTACTTAGGTGATATTAGCAGTGTGAATCTGTGGCAATGGTTAACAGATAGTCCTTGTGGGGCTGCCGGTTATCCTACGGCCGTGAGGTAGGGGGTTGCAGCGTGGCATATACTTTACTGGTGGAGTCGCAATAAACCAAACTGTTAAGCCACGCCTCAGTAGTGGGACACATCCCACTACCCCATTCCCTTTTGGCTAGTAATAATGCAATGGCCGTATATCTACGAATCGATTTAGGGATGTCTGCTAAGTATCCCAGGAGCACCAGAAGGGGGTCTGGGCGAAGCATAATGTTAGTCACTAGGGAGAGACAGTCAAATATATATATATATGTAGACAAATCCATGTAAGATGCGCAAAGCCGCCTTTGGGCGTGTTCCATATAGGGCAGCTGGAGGACCTGGTGGGGTCAATTTTGGCAAGTGTGCAGGGGTTAATGTATGCTCTGTGAAGGAATTTAAAATGGAGTGGCGTGTCTTGGTAGTTAGGGGACATATAGGAGGCCTGTCCCAAGTAGACAGTTAAGTTTGGATATATGTGGGATCAAGATTGATACAGTTTGCTTGCATGGCTGATAATGGAATGTCCACCACTTGATCTCTCTCCCGGATGGAGTAGGGGAGTCTGGCGTCCAGGGGAAACTAATGCGAAACAAAGTGCCCTTGCTCTGCTCTGCTTAGTAGTAAATTTGGAAGTCCAGGAACCCGTAACCACCGATGTCATAAGGAAGCAAAAAAGTATCTCCTTGAATTCATGGCAGCTGGCCCGCCCAAATACGGTGCAGCAACAGAACCTGGAGTGTGAGAAAAATGAGTTTGGTGGAGGTACTTGAATATTAGAAAGAGATAAAGGAAAAGAGGTAAGACTATCATTTCAGAAATGTATTTAACCTGCACACCTAATGAATCTGGTTATGTGTGAAAATGGTACTCTTGAGTTAAGTTGAATATTTATATATTTGGCGTGCTACTGCGTGAATGGGTATAGAGCTAATCCCAGTGCAAGAATTACCAGTGTGAGGAAACGGAAGAATCCGAACCTGCGCAGTGCACAGCTTGTGCCCCTAAGGTTTCTAGTATTTTATGTTCGTACACAATTTTAATGCATGCAATACATTTTAAAAAAAAGCCAAAACACGTTTTCAAAGTATATTTCTTATTTGATACTTGTACGTAGCAAAAACCTTTTAAACCAAAACCATTGTTAATAACAAACAACAAGTACAGTCTCTGTGTACAACATCAGTTGATAATGCTAACAAATTGAAACTGAAAAGCGACCCAATGCATTTTGGGTTTGATAATCCCTTCTTCAGGGGTACATATAATACAATATCAATGATTTGGAACTTTTGATGAACCACTGTTAGCTGCCTCCGTTTGGAACTACAAAATTGAGAATAAAAACACTGTCAATTCCATGTGTTGGTAAATAAAAGATAAAGTCAAGAAATCATAGGGTTTGCACACTATGGGGCATATTATCAAGACACGCGATAACATTATCGCCGCTTTAGCACCAGAAAACTGCTGCTAGAAAAGATTGATTCTGTTCCAGGGATCTATTATAATGTTTCATTAGCACGCAGGCAGAAGTTTTGGATTAAGTACCTAGGTACCATCATTCCTGGAGGTCTCAATGACCATTATGAACTCTTATGTTATTTGTAAAACATGGATTACCTTGGATGTTTGTACAGGATTTGCACCCATATAACATCCAATCGCTATTTCTATTTTATTCTCTTTGATTTTCAATTGCACTTTTTCACTCTACTTTTTTTCGTTATCACCCGTTTTTACAATATGATATTTTGTTCCTACTTTATTATCAGCAGGAAGCTGCACATTACATAGCACATCAAGCTGGATAGAAAGTTATTTTTTATTATTTTTTATGTGGTCTTGTGATCATGAGTTTAGGCGTCTCTGAGATTTTAATTGCCATAGAGGTGACGCATTAACGCGAGGAATACTGGAGGTTGGTAATTGTATTTTGAGTCTTGGTAGCACGAGTGCACCAGCAGTGAAGTATCAATAAAGTTTCATTTGAAACAGCGTTCTCTTTAAACCGCATACGTCACGATGCACGTACGTCCGACAGCGGTCTCGGGGATTCCTTGGAATCAACGTCTATCGGAGCAAGTCACTGGTGAGTTATGAGCGCTGAAACCTCATGTTACTGTTTTATTTCGTAAAAAGCTACTGTCCATCTAGGGGCTTATGCTTAACTAATGCCTCATTTTGTTTAGAATTGGAGTATGCATTAGTTTCCTCCTGGTAAGATAAACCGCTTTTGATACAGTTCACGTGGTGTTGGTAACAGGGACACTTCTGCGTTTCCGTGTTTACTTACTCACATCTTTATTATGGATCACTGACAAAATATCGAGAAGGAGAATATCGACCTACAAAAATATTGAGGAAAAAATATAGAATGCCAAAATATCGAATCCCTATCTCCAAACAGGTAAGTACAAAAATATAGAATCCAAAATATCGTTGTAAAAAATATAGTTGGTAAAATATCGAATTTTTTAAATGTCTTAAAAGTAATGTAAAATTAAGGAAATAATACATATAATTAACTAAAACATACTTAAAAATACTTAAATAACTTTAAAATTAATAAATAATTAATGTAAGTAAAAAAACATTTTTAATACATATATATTAGCGTAATATTAATTAAAAATATTCAATATTTTTTGCGTAGGATAGCGGGCGGGTAAAATTTACTATTACCACTCCAGTAAGTGCAATAGTAGGGAAAGCGTTGGATAGCGGGAGGGTAAACATTACTATTCCCACTCCAGAGAGTGCAACAGTAGGGAAAGCGTTGGAAAGCGGGAGGGTAACAATTACTATTCCCACTCCAGAGAGTGCAATAATAGGGAAAGCGTTGGATAGCGTAGGGGTAAACATTACTATTCCCACTCCAAAGAGTGCAACAGTAGGGAAAGCATTGGCTAGAGTAGGGGTAAAAATTACTATTCCCACTCCAGAGAGTGCAACAGTAGGGAAAGCGTTGGATAGCGTAGGGGTAAAAATCACTATTCCCACTCCAGAGAGTGCAACAGTAGGGAAAGCGTTGGATAGCGTAGGGGTAAAAAATACTATTCCCACTCCAGAAAGTGCAACAGTAGGGAAAGCGTTGGATAGTGGGAGGGCAAAATTTACTATTCCCACTCCAGTGAGTGCAACAGTAGGGAAAACGGCAGATGGCGTAGGGGTAAAAATTACTATTCCCACTCCAAAGAGTGCAACAGTAGGCAAAGCGTTGGATAGCGTAGGGGTAAAAATTACTATTCCCACTCCAGAGAGTGCAACAGTAGGGAAAGCGTTGGATAACGGGAGGGTAAAATTTACTATTCCCACTCCAGTGAGTGCAACTGTAGGGAAAGCGTTGGATAGCATAGGGGTAAAAATTACTTTCACTCCAAAGAGTGCAACAGTAGGGAAAGCGTTGGATAGTGTGGAGGTAAAAATTATTATTCCCACTCCAGTGAGTGCAATAGTAGGGAAAGCGTTGGATAGCGTAGGGGTAAAAATTACTATTCCCACTCCAGTGAGTGCAATAGTAGGGAAAATAATAATTTAATATTTTATTAAAAATAAATTAATTATTAATACCCAAAAAAAGTATTACAATTATTTACCAATCACACTATATTTAATAATTAATTAATTATAAATACCAATAAATGTTATTTTTAATTAATTACCTATTAATAATTAATTACCAGCCAATTAATTTTCTATACAAAAAATTAATAAATACAAATAATACCAATTAATAAATAATTAATAATAAATTAATTATCAATATACACAAATTATTTCAATAATTAATTATTTACTATTAAATTACTTCCCACCATATTCCCCTATAAACCAACAACCCGCTACAAATAATAAATTAATACAATTAACATAATTGTCAATTAAACAATTAATACACATTAATTACCAATTAATACAAATTATTTACCAATTGATAATTAATCAACAACCAATTAATTTTCAATACCAATTAATAATTACCTAATAACAATTAAATTACTTCCCACCCTATTCCCCTATAAACCCACAACCCGCTACAGAAGTAAAACGCAAAATTAAAATAAACATAATTAATAATTCCTAAATATTATTATTTAATGTACTATAATTAAATTACTTCCCACCCTAATCCCCTATAAACCCACAGCCCGCTACGGAATTAAATTACACAAAAATTGAATAACATAAAATTCATTACTTTAAAAATATTCAAACATACATTCCAAAATTAATACATACTTTTAACACATATACTAACACTTAAAACACTATAAAAAAAATCGATATTTTTAACAACTATATTATGACTGTCGATATTACTTACTTCTATATTATTTAAATCGATATTTCTTACCTGATTTTCGATATTCTTCACCACTATATTTTGGCAATTCGCTATTCTGTCCATTCTATATTAAAAACTCGATATTCTGTCCAGTCGATATTTTTTATTCGATATTATGTCTGTTTACCCTTTATTATTACACAGAGGTGCCGATTCCGATCCATTAAAAAAATTTACCGTCCGACTCGTATCCGTATCTTTTTACGTACGAATCGTACAAGTCCCGTACAAACGGCGAAGTACGATTCGTACGTGAAAAATACATACAAATGACCTCGGGAAAAGTGTACGAGACGTCCCCGGACAGTTTTACGTACGAGTCGTAAAACTGAAGTCCGAGCGCACAAGTCCGATCCGTACCGGCGTCCCGAATACACAAGCGTATGGAAAACGTCCCGTACGGAGCGAACTTTGCACGACCCCTACCCCGGGTACACTTGTGCCCGGGGTACGAGTCGTATGGCCCCCCCAGCCTCCCACCCCTCCCGCGTACATCTGCACCGTACCCCCAGCCCCGTATGTACGCGCCGTACCCCCAGCCCCGTATGTACGTGCCGTACCCCCAGCCCCGTATGTATGCGCCATACCCCCAGCCCCGTATGTACGCGCCGTACCCCCAGCCCCCCGTATGTACAGCGTGTACCCCCCACCCCCGTATGTACGCGCCATACCCCCAGCCCCGTATGTACGCGCTGTAACCCCAGCCCCCCCGTATGTACACTCCGTACCCCCAGCCCCCCTTATGTACACGCCGTACCCCCAGCCCTGTATGTACACGCCGTACCCCCAGCCCCGTATGTATGCGCCATACCCCCAGCCCCCCCGTATGTACGCGCCGTACA
The DNA here is from genome assembly GCF_964204655.1 of Triturus cristatus. NCBI lineage: Eukaryota > Metazoa > Chordata > Amphibia > Caudata > Salamandridae > Triturus > Triturus cristatus. The sequence continues at coordinate 1,073,742,116 of NC_140591.1, read as the reverse complement.
CCCCAGCCCCCCGTATGTATGGTGCGTACCCCCCACCCCCGTATGTACGCGCCATTCCCCCAGCCCTGTATGTACGCGCCGTACCCCCAGCCCCGTATGTACGTACCGTACCCCCAGCCCCACCGTATGTATGCGCCGTACCCCCAGCCGTACATACGGGCCTGGGGGTACGGCACGTACATACGGGGCTGGGGGTATGGCGCGTACATACGGGGCTGGGGGTATGGCGCGTACATACAGGGGGGCTGAGGGTACGGCACGTACATACAGGGGGCTGGGGGTACGGCGCGTACATACGGGGGGCTAGGGGTTGGGGGTATGGTCCGTACATATGCAATGTTGGGGTACGCACCGTACATGATGACACGTACAATGAGGGTGATGGCGTGTACGGCGCTTACCGGCCCCCTTTTCCTCGTGCATTGCGGCGTACTTAGCTTTTCCGGCATTTTTTGGCTCCCGTAAAAATATAGCCGTGCAGAGTGCTGTGGGTACGAATCGTACTTGCTGGTCCGTTAAACGGTGCCTGACTCCGTGCGGACATCACGTACGCACTGTCCAGGATTGGAATTGTGTGTATTTTTTAGCCATACGGCGTTTTTTACGATTCGTACGGAAATGGTATTTCTGTACGAATCGTACTTGCTGGTTTGTACGGTGGAATTCCCGGGTACGAGTCGTACGGAGAAAACGCTCCATACGACCATTTGTACCTGGGTTTTACAGGATCGGAATCAGCACCAGAATTGGCATTTATGTACACTCCGTACCCCCAGCCCCCCCTTATGTACACGCCGTACCCCCAGCCCTGTATGTACACGCCGTACCCCCAGCCCCGTATGTATGCGCCATACCCCCAGCCCCCCCGTATGTACGCGCCGTACACCCCAGCCCCCCGTATGTATGGTGCGTACCCCCCACCCCCGTATGTACGCGCCATTCCCCCAGCCCTGTATGTACGCGCCGTACCCCCAGCCCCGTATGTACGTACCGTACCCCCAGCCCCACCGTATGTATGCGCCGTACCCCCAGCCGTACATACGGGCTGGGGGTCCGGCACGTACATACGGGGCTGGGGGTATGGCTCGTACATACGGGGCTGGGGGTATGGCGCGTACATACAGGGGGGCTGAGGGTACGGCACGTACATACGGGGGGCTGGGGGTACGGCGCGTACATACGGGGGGCTGGGGGTTGGGGGTATGGTCCGTACATATGCAATGTTGGGGTACACGCCGTACATGATGACACGTACGATGAGGGTGATGGCGTGTACGGCGCTTACCGGGCCCCCTTTTCCTCGTGCATTGCGGCATACTTAGCTTTTCCGGCATTTTTTGGCTCCCGTAAAAATATAGCCGTGCGGAGTGCTGTGGGTACAAATCGTACTTGCTGGTCCGTTAAACGGTGCCTGACTCCGTGCGGACATCACGTACGCACTGTCCAGGATCGGAATTGTGTGTATTTTTTAGCCATACGGCGTTTTTTACGATTCGGACGGAAATGGTATTTCTGTACGAATCGTACTTGCTGGTTTGTACGGTGGAATTCCCGGGTACGAGTCGTACGGAGAAAACGCTCCATACGACCATTTGTACCTGGGTTTTACAGGATCGGAATCGGCACCAGAATTGGCATTTAAATTCTCAAACCTTGGAGGTAAGTCCAGCAGTCAGAATTGGGTGTATACTAAGTTTTTAAAGGACACATTGAATTTATCGTATTTGCCTTTGCCTTTGTTTACAGATATGGGTGAACTTTAGCAAATTTTAGGTATGTTACGGCAGTTGGCGGTGACCACACGTGGTAAATGTGTCTATACTTGGTTAACCCACACTATGAATCCCATGAGGGATAGTAGTGTTATTTGAATGCCGCGTGCTTACACTTTCGTACTATTTTTCACGCACACGTTGGCCTTTTTCACATCGTCCTGACACACCTCGGTTTTCATATTTCTGCACTTTATTTCCATTCCTTTCTTTCTTGACATGCGTTGGCGATATAGCGAGCAAACCCTATAATTTCTTGACTGTATCTTTTATTTACCAACACATGGAATTGACAATGTTTTTATTCTCAATTTTGTAGTTCCAAACGGAGGCAGCTAACAGTGGTTCATCAAAAGCTCCAAATCATTGAAATTGTATTATATGCACCCCTGAAGAAGGGGTTTTCAAACAAAATGCATTGGGACGCTTTTCAGTTTCAATTTGTTAGCATTATCAACTGATGTTGTACACAGAGACTGTACTCATTGTTTTTTTAAATTTTTGTTTTTTAACATTTTTTTATAAGTTTTTATACATACATACAATTGTTATCCGGGTTTGCCGCCGTTGGTCTAACATGGTATAAAAATTGGATAGAGTACATTCCGGTCGGGTCCTCCATTGCTGGCTATATTTTTATGAAGAGATAGGTCTAAGGTAGGAAAGTACAGGACAGATTGGAATAAGCTGAGGAGGAAGATAGGACAGAGATACAACTGTATATACCCTTTTGGACTGGTCGTAGATTGTTCTGGTCCTCGACAGGTCTCTTGCTCAGTAGGTACTGTATTGCACGCAAGTGTGAACAGAGTGCTTTTGGTTTAAAACGTTTTTGCTACATACAAGTATCAAATAAGAAATATACTTTGAAAACGTGTTTTGGCTTTTTAATTTTTTTTATTCCATGCATAAAAATTGTGTACGAAGAGAAAATACTAGAAACCTTAGGGGCACAAGCTGTGCACTGCGCAGGTTCGAATTCTTCAGTTTTCTCACATTGGTAAGACTATCATTTCCCCATCTTCCTTTCTGAACAACCGATACGTTAAGCATTGGAATACTGCGGCAGCCAAGGCATGTAAAGTCTTTTTATTTGTTTTAAATATCAGCTATATTAAACATTGCAACTTGAACTGATGGAATGAGAAAAAAAATTGAACCAAGTACAGTACAGTTACTGATGTCCAACACGTTTCATCTATTGCAACTCTATCGATGACCCATAACAATAAATACCACACAAACACACTTTGTTAAAAGGATTCCATTTAGAAAATGTGGTGTTTCAATTGAACTGAACATAAGTTATTATGGTGTTGATGTAGTGGGAGCAAGTGTTTTATTCATAGCTATTGTTCTCCATTCACGCGCATATTCACGTGCCTGTTAACCAGCATGCACGTTATGCTTATATTTGCACACTGTTCCATGTTCTGGGTTCCTTCTCCGTGGTTGCCAACTCCAACGGAGAGAGGATCGCCAGGACGTGGGCTCGTTTTCTGTTCAAGACACCTATTCATGCCTCTCTGCCTCATTTATTCAAAAAGACCCACCTCCTCGGGTGTTTGATCCAAATCAAAGATTGTGGTACATGATGTCACATATTTGACCCGTGCATAAAGCCGCTTAAAGGATTCTTGGGCACATCACTGTTCATCAGCGCAGAGAATTGTGGGCGTGACATCATCTGTAGAGTACTTCTACGTGCCACCAGTCCTGCTCGCGCTACCAGTCGCGCTAGCTAAGTCTGAATGCCTCCACGACCTACAAACGTCAGTCCTTGCACAGGTAAAGCGCACGGCATTAGTTCCTTCTTCGCCTCCTTGTCACCATACTGTGAAGCCGAAGTCCACAGCTTGGCAAAGTAATTCTTTATTTATGGCAAAAGAAAAACCCTAGCTGGTTACAGTTCACATATCAACCCAGGTGCGCAACACCCATTGGGCTCAAAGGGCTTCAGCCCCCACCCCCATCGTGTGTGGCAGCCCGGACTGAGACAGCTTCCCGGGCACACACACAGCCGCACCTGAGTACTTCACAGGTCTTTAAAAGACCATTTGCTTGTTAATGAGGCTTTGTTGTTTTTTCACCCCTTCTTAGAGCCCTTGCATCGCCACTCTGCCTATTGCTGGAAGAATTAGCCCCCCCCCCAAAGATTTCTTAGCCCCCACCGAAATTTGCCTCTACTTGCACCTCTGTATCACGTTCTCAGTCGAACTCTGAGAATGTGGTGATGAATGGAACCCGAGTGACACCACAAATTAATTTCAATAATTTAATGCAGGAAACACCAAAACACAAGCGATAAAAAATATATGCCAGGCTCTAGACTAATCTTTAGAACAACAGTGCCAGAAGGCCTTGGAAAACACTAAGATGATGTGATAAACAGATATTCAGACAACCACAGGCAGATATATTTGATAGGTACAATACTTTGCAGGCTTGATTGGAAAGGTGTAAAATCGCACTACACCGTTGCAGGTATTTTCTGTTTTTTAAAATATTTATTTATGGTTTTTCAGTACAATGACATAAGCCCTCATTACAGTTTCAGAGCTAAATTCCAATCCCTTTACAAATGTTTGTTTCTTGATTTGCTTGTATTCCGACTAAGGGAGGACCTGGCCTTTCAGGCTTGACTTTTCTTAATAGAGCAGGGTCAAGAGTGATTTGTTTATAGCTGGGTCCAAACTGAAGTGGTATGGTGGGCAAAAGAATGATGGGTTGGAATGGTACCTCCAAGATATTGCCAGTAGGTAGACTTATAACCTAACATGTGTAAAGCGTACATTCACCCGTAGGCATCTTGGCACTGAAAAACAGATGTTTATTTTTACCCAGCGGTACTCATTTTATCGACTTCGGATGGATGAAAGGCTGAGTGGACTCACTGGGATTTGAACATGTGACCATGAGGTCGAACACAGGCCCCTGCAGTGGATGCATTAGTCCACTGAGCCACCAGACCCAGCTACTGTTGCAAGCGTTCCTACCATCACCTTTTGCATGTTTGATGTATGGCCCTAAGTGACAAGGGTATGCCCAGACATGGGTCTCGTGCTCAGTATGTCACTGGAATCAAGCTACATCCAACTGACCCACCCCAATTCTGGTTGAGGGAAGGACTTGGCGGGCAGTTTGCATTTGACAGTTCCTATTAGAGCGTATGGTTGATTCCAAACGGAGGTGGTTTGTTGGGCAAAAGAACAATGGGTTGAAATGCTATGCCAAGCAGTTGTTATTGGTTAAACCTTTTGGAAGCATTATTCCTAGCACTTTTTGATTATCAATTGTTTGTTTCTACAGGGATCACAATTACACACCTTTCCAGTTTTTCCATGATAGTGTTGTGTTTCGATTTAGATGGCCGTATATAGGTTTTCCTGAATCATGTCCTTATATAGGCACAATTCGCATTGCCCTTATTTAGGCATAGAATCCCAGTCCTTATTTAGGCTTTAGTCATGCTATCCAAATACAGGTATGGTTACATACATCCGTCCATCCCAACGTCACAACGAGTTCTTAGAAACCAGACCCTTAAGCCATCGGGACTTTCCCTAGCTAGGCTTATTTATTTCTCCAAGAACTCATTATGCATGAACTACTATTCCTTAGGGGTTCATTCATAACGTCTTCCTCTGCCCGACTATACGTCAATGCTAGCATTCCTAAGCACCTTCCAGGTATAAAATATACCTTCCCTTACCATGGCAAGTAGGGATCGGCACGACTGAGCTCGATACGGCTCGCCACAGCAAGTTCGAGTTCCCGCCTGACGCACTGACCAGACACTGTCATCCCTGCTCGCAGAGAATCCAACTTCCAGTGTTCTGACTCCCTTCGCGGGGTGTTAGAGTTTGAGATTCGGAAAGAGATTTGCACCTTTCTCATTCTAAGGTATGGAGCTGTCTAGAACCTAGAGGGACTCTTGACATATAAACTTAGTATATACCATACTATAGAAAACAGCACCTACTTCTTACTTTGTACTACACTTCGGTTAGGTACACTGGGGTAGAACTATTTAGAAGCATCAGGCGAGTATTCACTTTTTAGCCTGTGTTATTTATGTATGTATATATGAATATATGTCATAGCTAAAAGACAATGCTATTGCAGTATTTTTTCTTCTTACTGCTTACGCTGTGCGTATTATATCTTGCTTACTGTCTAATGATTGTAACAGCTCATAACTCTTACACGAGAAACAAGACTGTTCAATAAATCCTTTTTATTGAAACACCCATCTATCTATTTCTGTGTAACTCTGGAGAAACTAAGCATACACGATTGACTGAGTGAAACTGTTATCTATTGTTTCCACGATTCTGAGACACGTTCCGATTCTAAGGGAAACAAAGTTGTCATGTTTATGCGGTTGTCAGAATCTACTCCCTTCTTGTTTATTCGAGAAATTTCTAGTGACCTCTGAGTTAGCTGGCACACAAAGTAATTAAGTTTAATGTACTCGATAGAGGCATACTGACCTTAGTCCTATGCAAAAACTATAGTGTATATAATTCCAATGCGCAGAGCCTATAAGGGAAATAAGAACTACACTACATGGCGCCCAACGGTTGGTAAGGCACTAATTTAACGCTAGATACTGAAGTAACTCAGTCGTGCTTTTCTCAGAGACCCCAACTCATAATTCTCCATAAGACGTCTGGAGTGGTTAGGGTTAATATCCGCCATAGCTGAGTAGGATGAGAATCCTATGTATTAGCTGTTTGGTTTGTTCAACATTAAAGGATACAGTGTTCTAAAATATTGTGCACCTTATCTTTGTTCCCTTGAAACTTGTTCTACATTTTTCATTAAAAAATGTGTCCCATAACGGGGAAACAGAGGTTACGGCTGATCCAGTTGTAACCGCTTTTAATACTACAGGTTTAAATTAAACCAATGAGGGTGTTATAAACATCCCTCCAAACTTAAGGAGAGTCGTCACTCTAAAACTTATAAAACATGGCTTAACACCAAGAGGTGGTAGAGCAGTTTTTGTGATAGAGGCACATGAATCTTTTCAGATCGAGGTATTCTATTAATGGATTACATTCCCAGAATCAAATCCAGTAACACATGTGGTTCACTTCTTCAAAGAAGATGAACCACCTGAGGAATACATTCCCTTAGAGGATATTGAAATTCCACTCACATACCAGGAGCATCAGATCTGGTTTAAAGGCGCCCTAAAACATTACAATCTCATTACCAGGCTCGGTCCACTAGGTAGACCAGGAGCAACATGGCCGATTTTAGCCGGCTACATACCCCATCCTGACATTGAAGCGATGTCAGACAAGGAATTACTTAATCAAATGCAAGAATTAATAGAATTACACAGTTAAACCACAACTGTCTGAAGGTCTTGAGAAGGACTCAATTAAACACAATCCTACATCTTCTAAAAAGAAGTGGGAAAATAGCAAACAATATTCAAAAGAGAAACATTCTCAAACCCGAGGTAGGTCTCCTCAAAAGGAGCCCTCTGACAGAAGGTATAACCTCAGGAATAGGGATAATTTGAAAAAACCTGACAGGTATCAAGATACTGATACACGTTCCTCACGTATTTTTCAGACATCTTCACAGACATCCAAAAGAAGAGGACAGTCAGATCACAAGGAAGAACGCGTGAAGTCCAAAGACGATCAACACGTTCAGAAAAACAAACCGAAATCTCAATTCACTAAGAAAAAGGGAGCAGTTCTGAAGATCAGACATGCCGAAAATCCTGAGAACACAACTCAGGAATGGAGAATGGGCTCACACAATGCTGCACAGTGCAGCATAACTAACAATAGCTGGCCAGAACCTGAAGGAACTTCAGGAGATAGTGGACTTGAATGAGTACATCACAGTTGAGACTGTAGACACTAGGGTAAGTTCTCCACAAAAGTTATATGAAATAACACTTCGGATGGAGGGAGACATATCAAGGAAAGTGAAAGCACTCCTTTGGGAGAAGCTTTCAAGGGGTTATGATATACTTCTAGCAGAACAGGTCTGGCCACCAGAATTTGTCAGGGAGTGCCCACATGGCGAAGACATCATTATGACAGCCTTCTCCAACTATGTTCAAATACATTTAAAATATACTTATGCCAGGAAATGGGCAGTAGTCCAGGCCCCAGCATTATACAAAAATCATGTAGGAGGGGATGAGGACTCACCTCACCATAAAATCCAATTAAAATGTCAACCTACTGCACAAAGGCAGTACCCAATTAAGTAAGACGCTAAAAAAAACAGGTCAGGGAGATCTTAGATCAACTTGAATACCAAGGGGTGATTGAAACATGCACCTCATCAATGAACAATCCTTTGTTTCCTGTCTCCAAGCCAGACAATATATATTGTCTAGTTTTGGACTACGGACACCTGAACACTTGTTCTAAGACATTTGCTGTGCAAAATGCACACAGTACAGCATTAATGAATAACATTGTGCGTAAAAAATATAAAACCACATTAGACATTTCAAATGGTTTCTTTTCTCAAAACATAGCACCTGAAGGTAGCTTTCCCAATAATGGGGACCCAGCGTCACTTTTGGCGACTCCCTCAAGGGTTCAAAAGTAGCCCGGGGTTATTCTCAGCAAGAGTAACAGAGTTACTACAAATTTATGATGACGAGGCATTGTCATATGTCGATGATATCTAGCTGACAGACGATGACCTGGATAGGCACTTGAACAAAGTAAATACCATTATACTGGGTTTTGCATCTGAGGGCTACAAATTCAATTTAAAAAAATCAAGAATTGCCCATCTCAATGTCCTTTTCCTAGGATATGAGCTTTCAAGTGACGGCAAAAGCCTGGCAGCTAACTTTTTAGAAAAGTGTGCGCTGCAACCTCCAAAAACACTGAAAAACTTACAGTCGATTCTAGATTTCCTGAATTTTGGAAGAACTTACATTCTAAATTACGCAGAAAAGGTTATCCTGCGTTCACTACAAACTGATATGTTAGCAACAAATCACATACAAACACGCGTAAATACACACAATTTAGTGATCCGAATAATTTCGGGTCAATGCGGATTCACATACTTAACTTTTAAAGAAGGTGAAAAAATACCAATTGCATACAAAGCACATTTGTATACACAAGCGGAAATGCGATTCACTTCAACAGAAAAAATTCTGACAGCAGTTTAAACCTCTGTAGCAAAAGAAAGAGCTCTAGCTCAGGGGAAACGCATTATTGTCGTAACTCCGGTACTAGCCTTAGAGGCAGTTACAAAAGCGAGCATTCCAAATGCAAAAGCTTTACATCCAAGATGGATACAATGGGTTAATTATCTTGCTGCAACAGATGTTGAATATGTTTTTGATCCTTATTTAAAAACATAAGCATTTCTGCAATACAAACACGAATGTCCTCTGCCTATTGAGATTCTCCCTCTTGACCAGTATGAATTTATAATTTATACTGATGGATCAGCACAACCCGCTACAGGAAGTATGCAAGCTTACAATGCAGTGTGCGCAATCGTTAAAGATCGCATGCGCGATGGTAAATTCAGACCAATGGTCCCAAAAACACACTCTCTAGGAGATTGTACAGCTCAGCAAGCTGAACTACAAGCATTCAAATTGGCACTTGAAAATACGGATTGTGAATTCCCCACACTTTTATAGTGTGCGATTCTTTTTACTGTGTTCAATCATAAAATTAATATTTACAGAATTGGCTTCAAAATGGTTTCAAAGATGCAAAAGGTGGCACAATCAAGCATAAAATGCTTTGGGAACAAGTAGTTCAGTTACGAAACGGACTACAAAACACTCATGCGACTGACATGTAGAATAGGGAAGGTTTAGGAACTGGTAAGTGGGTGCACTTGTCAAATCGACATGGCAGTCCCAGACTGCACACAGGCTCTGCAATAGCAGGCATGAGCCATATTTTACAAGCTGCTTCTGTGGGTGGCACAACCATTGCTGCAAGCCCAACAGCAGCATTTGATGTACAGGCCCTGGGCACACATGGTGCACTGTACTAGGGTCTGACAATTAAACCAAATAAGCCAATCATGGAGTCAATAATCCATTACAACAATTTACATTAGGGAGCACTTGCACTTTGGCACTGAACAACAGTGGCAAAGTGCCCAAAGCATCTAGACCAGCAAAAACATAGCACAAACACAGGAGGCAACAGCAAAACAAGCATTGGCATAGCCAATAGGTCTCGCCTTTGGGACCTTATAAGTGTTCAGCCATGCAACAGTTGATGTTGTTGCACCAAGGATATTGTGCTGCATGACTAAATACTTATATGGTCCCAAAAGCGAGACCTATTGGCTATGCCAATGCTTGTTTTAAATGTTTCTGTGGTTGATTCAGTGAAGACCCTTATGTTGTTTTGCAAAAGAAGCGTTTTCTTTTATTTTTTAGTTTGTTATCAGTACCACAGACTGCCCTATGTATGCTGCTTCCCACTGGTGCCACACATTCCTAAATCGGTGCTTTCAAAGACACGTCGTTGTGTTTTTTTCTCCTGCTTCTTTGTGTGCAGCCAGCCGGCTTGCCCACAGCCTGTCGTGCCGAGGTACGGAAAGCTGAGTAGTGCTGAACCACGCTAATTACAGTCACTGCAGCTGGTTTCAAAGCACTTCTAACAGTTTGTGCGTGCTACCTACTTGAAAGCATCAAATGTGTTCTAGTTGTGAAACAGAACACCTGCTTGTTGTTTAGCATGTGTTTCTGCCAATGATTGTTGTTGTCAAAGCACCTTGATGCAGACCAGCCCTGTTTACATTCCCACTCTCCCCCAAAGGATTAACAGCGTTCTCTCAATACATTTGCAGCCTATTCTCCTTTTAGAGGCGGCTGATTCAGAGGGTGGTGTGAACAAGGCAACAAGTGCCTGCTAATCACTTGAACACACATAATTAGTGACAGTCTGGTGCACTGGAGTCTTTGTAGCACTGACTGGCAGCCCTGGGTAACAATGGCGGAGGCAAGATGCTCTTATCAGCCGCACTTGAAGTAACAAGCATTGGCCGCGCGACGCGGGAAGCTTGTAGTAAATTAAAAAAAAAAAACAACACGCTGGTGATGCGCGCGTGCAGCAGCACATGAAAGTGATCGAGCTGGAAGGGAGGCTGATGGCGGCTGCGCGCGTGCACGCTCGCGTGAACGCAAGAGCTAGGCCACCAAAAGCCTGTGGCAGCAGTTTGGAAACCCGTACACTAAATGTCTCGCAGAGCAGCGCATGCGCTGGCTCAGCGAGACCTAAAAATAGAAGGGAGACCCACGCCAATGGTGCCAGGTCTAACAATGACTATACACGATTAAAAAAACGTGTATTTACCTGTTTATTACATCATACTTTCAAATGTAAACATATTTTAAAGATGATATAAAACAGTGGCCCACATTTATTAAGACAATGTGCACATGCAGAATTATCAAAAATTAGGTAAAGTGATGCAAAGTTTAGCAAGGGTATTTACCATCCAATGCAAAAGCTGTTTTGAGATGCTTTGCATCAAGGGGGTGTTACTGACACGCTAGTGGGGTGGATTAGCACATATTCAATGTGTGGGATTCTTCACAGCATGTCCTGGCATATGAATTTATACTGTAAAGGTAAGCTTCCATTAAAAATCCTATACTGGATAGCTCACACAAACCTTGGTTCATGGTTGTGCGCCATGCACGGCAGTCTATTTGTGCTCCTCCTCACGAGACGACAGCAGCAGGCGGGTAATCTTAGAAGAAATCGCTCTGCACTGTTTTACCCCATTCAAAGCAGCAGATTTGGTTGCTACCATGCATTGTGTGAAATATGAAAATATCTCACACAAAGTTTACTTCAACTCACTTTGTGGCTCATTTTTGTCAATTAGGGTTAAGTATACTGCAAAAAGGCTTCCACATCTTGCTTTAGTTCACTTTTTCTTATATTTTACTGTAAAAGGTTCATGCAGCAGCTCTGTGCATGCATGTGCAATGTATTGCATCAGCGAAGGGAAGGAGAAAGAAAGAAAGCACTGTTGCTGCCAGAGGTTTGGCTTTACAGTTGCTAACGCATAGAATTTGGGCTCCATCTTCCTGACCTCTGCCATGGATATTTGTAGGTGCCTGAGAAATAAAAGAAGTTAGGATCAAGTGCAATCTCATAGTTACAGTGTATAAATTTGGCCACAAAGTAAAACTGTGAGTCAGAAGATGGGATTAAGTATGGATTTACTAGAAATTCATTGTCAAGCTGACATAAATCAATCTCAGTAACATAGTATAGAAATACAGATTCACTAATGAATATCCAAAATGTCGGACAAAATTGATCCTCAATAATAGCAAGCAAATGAGGAATTCTGTAGCCGTAATACAAAGAATGAGACTCCTTCCTACACATGAGGTTGTCTAAGAAAACTGTTAAGCTCTATTCCAAACTCTCGATCAGTTATACGTTGTTTACTTCAGGGAAACAAGAAAGGTGTCAGCATAACAGAACCTCTGTAGAAGTTCTCTAAAGGGAATAATATTGCATACTGTGTTTAATTTGTAAAAGTATAAGTTACAGGGCCTAAGTATTCCACTACAGCCAGCACCACTCAAAACTCCTGCCACTACTGCCAGCTGACAGTGCCAGCATTACATACTAACTATCACACTAAAATAAGTGTGACTTTTTTCTCTATTGCAGGTCACCCAAAGCTCTACGTATGGCTGGAGGGTGCAAGTTTTATCATTGTTTTAATCTTTTTAATTGTTAAACACACATGCTGCGCTAAAAAGGTAGGCTGGGAGTGCCACCATGGGGTATACGCTCAGAAACAAGTGCAGGTGTTTATAAATAAGTTCCAGTGCCGACCACGGGCAAACACCGGCACAAATTAAGCTGATTGCATAGCATGAAGCCACAAAGAGATGTCTCAAAGTGGTCTGTACCTCCTAAAGTCTCAAGAGAATCTGAATAATGCTGAGGTGTTCATCAATTATACCCACAAAAGAACCTTCAAGAATCCCATTTCACATGCCTCATTATTTTCCATCTTCAAACAATAAAGCTTGGCAACTACACTCAACATTTCTTTCCTTTGGTCCACACATTAGAACGTCCTTGTATTCCTCTTGTTTCTCAGTTCCGTCTAAATGCATGAATGTATAGATACATATATGGTTAGACTTTAGATGTAGAGTACTATTCAACTAGAGACATTTTCAGACATAAAATAAATGCAAAGAGTTATTCAAATGAGCACGCGAATATATAAGAATTAACAATATTATTCAAACCAAACTAATGCATATATGTGTGAGAACTATAATTCTTTGTTACTGTATACAAAACGTTAATATGCACACTCATATAAATGTCAAGATTATACAGTGAATGCACTTTCTGTACTTAGTGCACCACATCACATTAATAATTTTAAGTCACATGAATACATGAGGCCATACGTAAACATATATGTAGCCTAGTCAAACACGAAAGGCTGGAGCCAAAATTATGTGTCTCCACAGTGAAAACACACTTTTTTGATTGGTATGCTAATAATCAGTGTGTGTTTTCAGGGGCTAGGGGATACAGTTATTGGCCTGCACTGCTTAATAGCTGCTCAGCTTTTGGATGTCAGCCAGCAGGGATTTGAGGAACCCTTGCAGGGAGTGAATTAGCGCCTCACAAGGCAATGACACTGCAAATCCTGTTCCCTAGAAATAAATTATAATTGCAGGGATTTGCTTTATTTTTAAAACCTATCCTTGAATTTCATTGCGAAGGGACTCTAAACAACATCTTTGGGTTCAATATATTTGCACACTTGCTTTTTGTGTCTTCTTTTTGTGTGGTTAGTATTGTTTGCTCCTATGGTAACAGGATGTACTCATTGTGTACTGTGTATATTTTCTAATTATTCAGGGCACTCATTTACATTAGTATTTTTGCACTCAGCACTGCCCATATGCGTACACTTTCACAAACAGACTTTTTGCTAACTTGTTGAGAAGGACTGTGAGTATGTGCTAATCTAATTAATAGTTCTTTGTGTATATGTAGAGCCTATGAAAACGTGGCGGGGAAGACCAAAACATGAGGAAATGTTGACTAAATTATGTGGCAAGAAACAATGAATGCAGCACATTTTGCTACAGTATTACTTCATGATTTTCTCATTTTCACACACGCTAACATTGTCAGGGTACAAGTGTCACGTAGTTATTCTCAGTTTAACACTCAAATACAGCAATAAGCATCTGAAAGGTGATCAGTTTTGCAAAGGGATTTCCAGGGCTCATCAACACATGTTGCCACGTTTTTAGTATTTTCTGATCTGTTTGAGCTTGAAACAGTTTTTGTTAAAACTTGCAGATTATGCAACAGATAATGTACTGTGTGACAAATGAGAAAAAATCCTTAGCTATGTGAAAAAAAGATGCGGCTGCCATATTGCATAATTTCAGTGACTCTGGGCTCGTTTCACAGAACTAACTTAAAACAAAATCCTAAACTTACTACTTTTGGTATTCACAGAAGACATTTAGTAGTAGTAAAGTTAGGATTTTGTCTTAAGTTTGACTTAAGACAAACTTAAGACAGACTTAAGACAAACTTAAGACAAACTTAAGACAGACTTAAGACAGACTTAAGACAGACTTAAGTTAGGATTTTGTCTTGGGATGCAGTCTCCTCTGCCTTTTACTTCAGCCATTACCTTGGCTCTGCCAGTGGCAGAATTTGGATTGTCAGGCTGTGGGATGTTAAGTGCCTTAGCTCTAACTTACGTTGGATGTAGACTAGCCTTGTTGATTTATCTAAGCCATTCAAAATTTCTTTTCTCCTGTCAATGGTTGGGTCGCACAGAGGTTTCAGTTTCAGTAAATCACCTCACTAGAGGGGTGAGTATACCACAGGACAGAAATGCCCTAGAAATTTGTCAACACCAAAAAGGTATCCACTTGTGTATTCATAAACTCCTTTCTGGAACGCTGTGACTGGCACAGGGTTCCAGCCGTGTCCTGAAAAAGTTTTGCGAATTGCTACAAGTTATAAACCTGCACACATGCGAAATAGCAAACATACTGGGCACATGTGTGATTTTAAGTGAGTACTAGGCCGATATTATTTTGTTCTTTACATGTCACAATACCTGGGACTCCTAGACAATTCCAATTGTCTAAAAGAATCTAGATAAATATGCAAAAGGACACATAAAAAGATTTTTACTCCTTTCTATGGCATATTTTAGTGGTGTATTATTTTTCCCATACAATAACTCTACTTCTATATAATCTTAATGATATGACAGTGAAGCTTTAGAGGAAAAGCTGCTGTGAAGTGGAGTAGAATCAACACATTTTCCTTGAAAATGTGCGCAACACCCTGCCCCCCTAAAGCTCTTAGTGAAAGTTCACCCCACAGTGAGGACACAGGCTGAAGCAGTTGCTATATATCTAGATATATAGAACGATATATAGAAAGATATATAGATAGATCGATGGCTAGATGGATAGATAGATAGATGGATAGACAGACGGCCAGACAGACGGCCAGACAGACAGACAGACAGACAGACAGACAGACAGACAGACAGACAGATAGATAGATAGATAGATAGATAGATAGATAGATAGATAGATAGATAGATAGATAGATAGATAGATAGATAGATAGATAGATAGATAGATAGATAGATAGATAGATAGATAGATAGATAGATAGATATATTGATAGATAGATAGATAGATAGATACATAGATAGATAGATAGATAGATAGATAGATAGATAGATAGATAGATAGATAGATAGATAGATAGATAGATAGATAGATAGATAGATAGATAGATAGATTGATAGATAGATAGATAGAGCCCTTGCCTTTTCAAACACTGTAAATTAAGTTTGGTATCCACCAATCCCCAAGGGTGAAACATATTATCTTTTTATTGTGCCATAAGTAGCACCTATAAGGCAGTTGGCAGTATTAACTCCCCATTCAGGGTTCCTGAATTAGGAAGGGTGGATAGCTACGCAATTCTGAAAATAACACCCCGCTCCCGTGAGGTTTAGAAAATTGCAAAACTTGGAATATTTCAGTGCTTCTCCACAGAAAGTGTGCCAGATGTTTCAGGAAAAAATAGCGTAGGGAAATAGTGAAAAATAACTAATATATTTACAAACCAAACAGGAGTTTTCACTAGAACTGGGATTGCTGGTCCAAATAAAATGAGGATTGGAGGTTGAAGCGTGTATGTGGGGTGGGGGGGTGTTGTAGCACCCCCAAAGCAGCCATGCTGGATTTCAGAAGGTGAATAAGCAATAAAGATGTGTTTCCAGTTGTGTTGATCTTGTCACATTTGCAGTGCTTCAAAGACGGGTCAAATGTCAGGTTATGTCTACTGACAATTTTTTTAACATGAAGATTGGTGTCTACTTGTCTTTCTCTCATTGAAACGTATGAGTATATTGCAAAGTGAACTATGTGACAATCTTGCTGGGGTACAGGGAACATGAACGGATGTCATTATTCTCTAAAATAGAACATTTAAATATCCGTAAATGAACTGAACACATATTTCAGAATATATCAGCAGGTAGAAAAGCACAAATGAAATTGTTTTGTCATTGTGAAGTGTGGTGTAAACAAAGATTTTAATAGGATCAAAACCAATGAAGACACTTTATTTGGTGATGCACAAATTATAAAGATTTGCTGAAACTCAATATCCATACATTATCGTTTGTGAGTTGTATTGTTTCAAAACATAAAACTGTAAATTTGTAAGCTGTGCCAATTTAGCAGTCATTTGAATTAAAGATGTGCTGTCTGAAAATGACAACATGCAACCACACGACGCTTTAGCAATATATTTGCAACAGTGTGCTTCACAATGCACGACCAGCTGGATACTACACTCTTACCACTCTCCTGCTGTATACATTTGCTACACTTGTTCTTTGTGTGATGCTAGGATTTTTCACAATCCTTACAATGTCAGTGATGTTACATTGATGATAGCAGCCTCACTTTTAAAATTGTTCTTGTACCACTGAGCATAAAATGCATTTAATAGTTGATTTGAAAAAAATGAAGTTTATCACCTGCTCACCACAGATTTTTTCCTTGCTTCTTAAAGAATCAGAGGCTAGATATATTGATTGTGCCAGTCTTGGGAAATGTTGCTCTAGTGTGATTTTCCACCTTAAAGTATCATTTGTAAAGAGCCTCTTCACCCTGATGAAGCAGGAAAGTGTTTATGAGGACCACATAATAAGCCACTACGGGGCACATTATCAAGGACGGCGTTAAAAATTATCGCCGGTTTAGCGGCAGAAAACTGCCGCTAAAGCGACGGTAATGGGCTTGATAGTATGCTCCAATAGAAGTCCATGTTCTGATGTGAACATGAACTTCTATGGGAATTCTCAAGGGCATATTATCAAGCACATTATCGCCGCTTTAGCGGCAGTTTTCTGCCGCTAAACCGGCGATAATTTTAACGCCGTCCTTGATAATATGCCCCTTGATTCGTTGTGCGTGGTTGGAAGAGTATGGGTTGATAGTGTGGCTTATGTGGAAATAGTTTGGTGTTGTCCTAAGGAATGGGGGAGCTCCAAACATGTCACAACAAATGTGTTGCAGTGCACAAACATGGATTGAAGCAAAGACACATGACAAGATACAATTACATTAGCAAATACTAATCTTAGTTAGGTTAGTAGAGTGTAGGTTTATAGTTTTGCTTATGTGGTAAGAGTTGAGGTGACATGAATGAGGTCTTGGGCGGTGGCTTTGTATCATCATACCCGTTAAATAAATATGTCAACTTCGGATCAAATATATAAAGACAATTATAAACGTATCTTTTCAAAACATAGAGCACAAGGGAATGATCTAGGCTGCCCTGTGCTCATCCATGCTCGGCTAAGATACCGTAGTCTGTTAATACACCTGTTGTAAACGCAACAGTGCAAGATGAAGTTCTCTGGTTCGAAAAAGAAAGGTCACATGTAGGCATTTAGGTTGCTTATTTAGAGTTTGTGGGCTGGTGTTATAGGTTGTGGTACTTGGAATACAGCAGATGGGATATTGATTACATTTGTGGGTGAATATTCTGTCTGCCAAACACTAAGGGGCATATCAACAACAACCGGCGATAATTATCGCTAAGCGCACTTAGCGCTAGGATAATTATCGCCGGCTAGCGTGGATTTTTATCGCTGAGATAGCGTGCTATTAGCAACGCTTATCTCAATAGCGATAAAAATCCTCACGCTAAGTGGCTAACCTGAGATTATCGCTGGAAACCCAGCGATAATCTCTCGTTAGATTGTTGATAGGGACAGACAAACTTAGCCATGATATCCGCCTTCCATAGGATATCATGGCTAAGTCAGAAAAATACCAGATGTAAAAAAGCAGCGTTAACCAAGGTTAGCGCTGCTTTTTTTGTCTCTAACAGGGTTAGCGATATTCTTGATAATAGGAGAAATGTCGCTTAGCGACATTTCTCCTATTATTTTACTCTGGAACGCCTCCTTTGCATCTCATTAGAGATGCAAGGGGAAGCGTAGAGTAAAAGGGTGCTAACATGCCAATTTGCATGTTAGCATCCTGTTGTTGATAGGGTGCTAGTTTTATCTCTGCTTTTTTGGCTTTTAAAGCTAAAAAAGCAGATATAAAGCCCTTGTTGATATGCCCCTAAATACGACCCTTAGTCTTCAGATGTTGATGAGATGAGTTTTGGTTAGCTGAAATTTTAGGGTATACCTCCCATGTCAGGTGTGCATCGTCCACTAATTTGTTCTAGTCTATCTGCACTTGATGTGGACATAGCTGTGTAAGCGACAGGTCTCCAGTTCAAACACAAGCATACTTAGGTGTTAACTGATGAAGCAAATAAACTGCTAAATCCTTAATTGACACATGGGACCAAATTTTGACACCTTTTGAAAGAAAAACGACAGGAATGCACAAATGAAGCTCTTTTAGTTTGAAATGTTTTGAAAAATAGGTCATGAAGAGACTTACTTACTGCATTGTTAAAGCATGCAGAAAAGAGTAGATTAGATTAGATTAAATTGATCGTTTGATTAATATAGGTTTGTGCTTACTAAGATTCCATGGTTTTCTCTTAACGTGAAATAGAAATGTGAAAGTGATGACTCACATGCGTGGAAGTTAGTTAACTAGTTTTCTTTGAATAATGACACACATATATATGTGAAGAATAACAGAATTAAATGTAATCCAGATAACTTCATGAACGATTATTAAAGAGTTGTCTTAATACTTTTCTTGTTCATGTGAAAATGTGCACCAAATGAGAGAAAGTAAAATTGGTGCTGCACTTATGCACTACATAATAATGACCTAAAACTTTCACGGTATGAGCTTTATATATGTACTAATGTAATGTGCCTAAAACAAAATTAGTTTTTAGGATTAAATCATTTTTTATTAGCAGAACACGTCACATAATAATACAATGCATCGTTGCCTTCAACCCTGCGGGCCGGCTAAATCGAAATCATGAAAGCAGATAAGACCCCCTAAACTACAGGCTACCTGTTTGGGTGAAATACACAGCATGCCACCTACAAACCTTGATGGGCTGGCCGCGTTCAACAGGTTGAAGCATTGGATGGTCCAGGGTCCATGGAGTGTAAAGCATACAGATGACCTGTGCCATGCTGGCCATGCAAGAGCCCAACAAACCTTAGAGTAGCAATAGCTGGCCCGGGTCCTGAAAATCTGCCTTTTAGGTGTAGCTGTGCTGTTATTGATCCCTTTGGTAAAGATACATGTTTTTGCAGCCCCTCCTATTGTGCATTGTGACCTACAATTCGACATATGCCACATTTCTGTTGGTATTCTCTGTGCTGGAGCAATCTGACAGCCTCCCTCTTAACTGTGCGAGGTGTGCCCAAGATTGAATATGTACCACAGTGTGACAAGAAAGACCATAGTACGCAGCAATAGATAAACGGTGTACCAACAACCCCCTCCAACCCCGCCCTCCCTTGAACTGGCATGCCTGATGCCCATCGCCCTTTAAATGGAGGTCAGGGCGAGCTCGATAATCAGATTCAGGGTCCATTGTTTGACTCTGCAGGTGTTGTGAGTCGAAGGAGGCGGAGGTACTTTGGGCATGTGATCTCATTAAATTCGGTGGACAAAAGGGACACCATCGGTCACCAAACCTCTACAAATCCTGATGCAGAGTTTGTTAAGGAGGCCTGTATCCGTTCCATCCCGAGGATGTGCCATAGTCTACGCAACCACCCAGTGTGCGACGTTATTGTCTGTGTCTCTCAATGCGATAAGATATTCTGAAGTGCTGCCCCCGTGCTAGGCCCATCTGCTTCCCTTTGCGGGACTTCAGAGGGAACGTTAAGGGGTTGGGCAGCCCCAGCACTACATAAACCGGAAATCTCGGGATCTGTGTTTCAAACTGCTGGTCTATTTCATTCATAATTCTGGGCCAGTAGTCAGCCAGTTCTTTACACTCCCATAATAGATGCACCAGTGTGCCCTCCTCCCCACACCTCCTCCAGCAAATCAGGCTGCGGTCTGGGTTCCCCTTATTAAGTCGCACCGGCATCAGATACCAGTATGTGGCAATATTAAAGGCAGTTTCCCTGCTGGCGGTGTTTCGCGCCGTATGCTTGGCCCTCTAGTAGATCTCCCTCCATTCTTTCCCCGTGAGGTCCCTTCCCAGTTAGTTTGCCCAACGTTTCTGATTGGCAGTGGGCTGTGTAGGGGCTGGCGGACGTAGCATATCATATAATTCAGAAATCATTTTCTTATCCGTGCTCTTTGACACCAACCAATTCTCACATGGTGTCAGTTTCCTATTAACTTTCATATGTACCTCTGAGTGGAGAAGCCAGTGTCTTATCTGAAGATAGTGGAACCTTTCTGTTTCTGGGAGGGAATAATCCGGTCTTAACTGGGAAAACGGAATGATCCCCCCTACATCAAACAGGTGCCCCACCGCTTTGCATTCAGTTGTCCTCCACCCCGAGAACGCCCTCTCGTCAAGCCCCGGAGTGAACTGCTTGTTGTCAAATAAGGGTGTCATTGGGGAAGTAAAAGTTGTCAGTTCCTTTCTACTGGCTACTCCGTCCCACACCTGCAGTATTGTGTTTGTGATAGGGGTGCCCTGAAGGTTCTGTGGTCAGTCCGCTCTTTTCAGAAAGGGCACTTTCCATAAGGAGAGTTTCGCAAGTGCCCTATCCTGAAACAGCCATCGCTTTCCCAATTCTGGTCTACTCCATTCTACCAAATGTCTTAGTTGAGCCGCCCTAAAATTCGGGATTCCCAGGCCTCCCTCTTCTGGTCTCAAATGCCCCAGATCCCTCCGCATGCGTGGGCGAGTCCCGGCCCAGACAAAATGGAGTATAGCCTTTTGCAGTGTTTGAAGTGTCCCCTTTGGAGGCCAAACTGGTAGCGTTTGAAACAAATATAGTGCCTTGGGGAGAATAGACATTTTAACCGCAGCCACGCGGCCCAGCAGTAACAGATGATGTCGGACTAGTTTGGAGTAATTTAGTGTGACCGTCTGATGTATAGATGGAGCCAACTCAATTTCCAAATATGGAATGGACTCCATGATCTTGATCCCTGCGGGGGTGACCCCTTCCGTCCCTGAAGATGCCCATCCCTGATCTAGTCAGAGAATCATTGACTTCCCTACGTTCACGCGGAATCCGGATACCAGCCCGAATTATTGTAGTTCCTGCAGCAATGCCGGTACCGAGAAACCTGGAGACTCTAGAGATGCGATTATATCATCCGCATATAGGCTTATTGCATGTCTCTCCCCGCCAAAGGAAACACCCGTAATATTTGGGTAATCCCTGATCTTCTGGGCCAGCGGTTCGATGTATAAGGCAAAAAGGAGGGGCGACAGTGGGCACCCTTGTCTCGTCCCTCTTTGGATAGCAAAAGGCCTAGATGATAGCTCATTTACCCTAATGGTCACGGTGGGAGAACTATAGCAGCACGTCGCCCAAGTTCTGAACTGATCACCCAGCCCAAAGTAGACCAAATCCCGATCTAAAATATCCCAGCCGACCCAGTCAAACGCCTTCTCGGCGTCAACCGACTGTAGCAGGGCATCCATATTCGTGTGGTGGGCCTTATCGACCAAGTGGAGAATTCGTTTGGTATTATCACTGCTCTGCCTATTCTGAATGAATCTCGACTGATAGGGCTCCATGATACCCGGCATCAGGGGGCCCAACCTTGCCGCTAAAATACTGGTAAACAGATTTAGATCCACATTAAGAAGGGACACCGGACAATAGGAACCACAGAGGGTATTATCTTTCCCAGGTTTAGGGAGGACTACGATGGATGCCATCAGCATATCAGGGGGAATCAACTGGTCAAAATCAACAGGTGTATACCCAAATAATCCTTTTTATACCTGGGTACGGGACGTAGTTTTATACAATCACAAATGGTATAAAGGAATAAATACAAAAAGGTTTCTGAGTAGAGCACATTTAATTACCCTCTCCACAATTATTATTCTTGATGAATTGTATCAAAACATACTTATAATCTACATAGATAATAGCACCTAATCAAGAAGAAAAATACAAAAAAATGACATAAATCACAACATTCTATACATAAACCAAAAGGACATCAATGTATAACACAATAACCCTAAGACAAGTATTCTCACTAGTGTCCTCCTTACAGATCTGGAAGGAACACTAAGAGGTAGTCCACTAGTACAAGTCGTTCTAGTGTCCCATCCTACAATTCCAAACAATCACTATAATTCCAACGACTCCTCCATAAGAAGTGTCTACGTGACCACGTTTCAGCCTTAATACTTCTTAGGCCTCCTCAGCTCAGGGTTAATACATTACTGTACAAAAACAAAAAATAATAAAAATAATATTACTTCAAACCTCCGTTGTGTAAGAAACAGGCTGGTTAAGAATAGTGACTGCCCTCAGTGCCCATATCAATCACCAACGAATCTGTGTCACTCCTACTAACCACTTATAAGGAAATGATCTTATTCAAAAATACTTTCACTACATACACCTAGTGCCACACATAAAAGAACTAACCACTAAACCCCACCAAAAGGGTGACTTCAGAGAGGAAAAGTAGAAATAGTAACCATATACTTACAATCAGAAAATACCCAGTGTAAAAAACTAAAACCACCCGGACTTACATCTCTCAGACTATCAAAATAGCCAATAATTCGCAATATGCGGCAACTCCTTATTTTTCTAGGTGCTCAGGATGCAGTACACCTGAAAAACAATATGCACACCCCCGCCAACTGAGCTCGTGCTGCTTTCAGTTGTCGCCAGACTCTCGGCGCTCTGGTCCTAATGTGCACCCGCTCTAGTTCTGTCACTTGTGCTGGGAGGTGGTCCCTCTTGTCTTTGCGCTGCTTGTTCTCCGCAGCGGGGATAGCGATCAGTTCCCCTTGCACTACTGCTTTTAGGGCCCCCCATAAAGTGGGCAAGGAGATGTCTGGTGTATCATTGATCTCTAAATAATCTTTAATGCATTTGTGTATCTGTCCTGTCACTGATTCCCTGTGGAGCATGCGTCCCTAAAGTCACCAACCTCCCGGCTGTCTACGTGTCAGGGGCAACCGAAGGGAGCCCGTCACTGCGTCGTGGTCAGAGAGTGCAATCGGCGTCATATCCACCTCCCCTACCAGTGCGTTAAGTTCTATCGTGCCTATCAGATGATCAAGTCTGACATATGTACCATGTGCTTGTGAGTAGAAGGAGAATTGGTAAGTCTGTGGATGTGCCGCTCGCCACATGTCTATCATACCTCTGGATCTGAGCCATTCCTTCCCTTCACTAGACAATTCCCCGGTCTGATTGAATCGGTGGCCTGACCTGTCTGTAGTTGCGTCCATAACTATATTAAGATCCCCTCCCACTATCGTCCACCTCTCCTGCTTGCTCAGGACCTCAGATAGAGCCGCCTTCAGGAACTTCTCTTGCATACAGTGTCTCCACTGCGAGTGTGTGCCCCCTAGGTGTATCGTGTAGGCCAATAGCTGGCCTTTAACCTCCACAATCTTATCCCCCAACCTCCCTGAAAATTTCTTAGCAACCAAGATCGCCACTCCCGCTTTTTTATCCGAGGTGGAAGAGAAAAATTGTTGGGGAAACATTCTCAATCTCAGCCGGTGCCAATCTCTGGAGAGAAGGTGGGTCTCCTGGAGGAGACATGCATCGGCCTTCAGATTCTCCAAATATGACAGTATGGAATTCTGCTTAATAGGGTTGTTAAGGCCCTTTACATTCAGGCTAACTATTTTCACTTTGGTGACTGACATGATATAGGATCAAAAGGTATCCTCTGCATTCGTGGGCCCTTGAAGCCTCGGTCCCTCTTTGTGCCCTCTTCCTCGCCTTCACCTGCCCCCCCCCCCCTGAATAATTTCCCTTTCCCGTAACCCCAACTCCCAGCACACCAGTTCCTTCCCTCCCCCTCCCTAACCCCAACCGAACACCCCCGAACACCCCAGAATGTCCAGAGCTCGTCACGAGCATGCCCTTGGAAAAGAAAGATATTAGGAGCATATCGTGGTCCAAGGCTCTCCGTCTCCCCGCTCCCAGCAGCCGCCCCCCAGCTCCGCTTATATCTGTCTCTTAGCGCTATCCCCTCAGGGTTCAAGAGCTATCATGGGAGGCTGTGTCCTTGAATACATCTCTAGAACTGCTTGCCTCTCCTGCACAATGGTTGTGGGGTCTGGTCCCATCATTTGCTCTGGGAGGCACCTCCCCAAGCTCTCTGCCATCTTTCACATGGGGGTTTGCGTTCTGGACTGGGCGCTGTCTCCTGACTTGGTTGGTCCAGGCCTAGAAGTTTGAATGCATCTTGCAAGGATTTGAGTTGGTGGAGCTTGCCGTTCCATTTGAAAATTAGCCGAAATGGATGGCCCCAAGAATATGCCACCCCCTGATCCCGCAGATGCTCAGTCACCATCCAAAAATCCCACCTTTTCTGTAAAGTTATTGAAGCAAGATCCTGGTAGAGAGCTACAGGATGGCCCTGGTACCTGAGAGGGTGCTTCGCCCTGGCTTCCCTTAGGATATGCTCCTGAGTGAGAAGTTTGGCAGAAAGGCCAAGATGCCAGGCGGGGGAGCGGGTGCCTTTCTTCTCAACCTCACTCTATGTGCCCTGTCTATTCGAAGGACAAAATCCTCAGAGACCCCCAGTATGTTTCGGAACAGCCCCTGCAGATATTGAACCATGTCTGAGCCCTCCTCATCCGAAGGTTTTCCAGGTCTTCCGTGTGTGGTTGGAGGTCAATCAGCTATTCCCGCAACCGAATCACCTCCTGTTGGAGCTGTTCTAGTTCCTCCTCCCTGGCTTGGTCTTATTCCTCCATGGTAGCCACTCGTTCTCCGACCGCGTCCACATCTCACCGAATATCTTTCATCTCCCTCACGAGGTCTCTTTTCAGTACCTGGAAGTTGTCTCATAAGGTGTTAAACAGTGTCTCTAGGAAGGAACGGGTGACCGGGGCCTCCGCGCCCTCCACCTCGTGGTCCAATTGCATGGACGGAGACAGTCTGCCCTCTCCTCCGCCGGACTGGGGGGTTTTGGTTAGCATGTCCTTCAACGTCTGTTCCTTCTTCCCTCGCCGCGAGGACCTGTTGGCTGTGTGATTGCGAACTCTGTCTCAGTGACGCCCTGTCTCCGCTCTAGTTCGTTTGTGGGAAGCTAGAGGCCTTGTGTCGTACCTTATTCAACAACAAAGCTCTGCCCTGAGCTGCTTAAATCAAGTACCGCGTCGCTCCTGCTCTGGTGCGCACTTAGCTTCGATGCTGTGTCCCCCGTTGGCAGCCCGGGGATTCTTGGTCTTAGGCCCGCACAGCCAGACGTTGAGGTCCTGCTCCTCCGTTGTCTGGGGCCGGCCCTCCAATCAAGCCTCCATCGTGGCCTCTTCTACTTCTGGTGGGAGGAGAGTGCCTGGCAGAACTGTTGGCCCACGGACCTCTATGAACCTAAATCTGGGAGCTCCAGCCGCCTGTCGTGTTGCCGCTTGTGCTCCCTCTTGGACTGCAAATGACCGTCTCCAGGCGGTCTTGGAGCAGTCCCTGTCCACTCTTGCCCTAAGGGCGTAGGGCTCTCATTCCGATCGGAGCAAGGTTTGCATGGTCGTCTTGGCCTGCAGGGATCAACTTCTCGGCTCTGGCGCTCGAGGTTGCTCTGCACCCCCCCTACCCTGGGGATTGATGGGCGCTTCTCAGTGGAGGGTTCAGCAGTCTCTGTTCTCCCCACTGACCCCAGGATATGGTGGATCTGGGATGCTGTTCTCTCACCTTCCCCCTGCTAGCGCTCGACCACCCCGAGCAGTACCAGTTTGCCGCTCACCGCCTCCTCCCAGCCGGGCTGACTCCCTTGGGGCGCTCCAATGATAGGCCCAGTGCGAGCGGATCACTTCTTCACAAAATGCCGTGAGCCCTCTGTCGTCTTGCTCAGCCCTCCCGCGCTTCTTCTTCCTGCGCCAGTCCCTTCTTCTCCCTGGTGTTGCCAGGCGTCCCTTTATGGTGTATCTATCTATCAATCAATCAATCAATCACAGCATTTATATAGCGCACTACTCACCCGGAGGGTCTCAAGGCGCTGGGGGAGGGGGGTCCGCTACTGCTCGAACAGCCATGTCTTGAGCTGCTTCCTGAAGGCGAGGTGGTCCTGGGTCAGGCGGAGGTGGGTCGGGAGGGAGTTCCACGTCTTGGCGGCCAGGTAGGAGAAGGACCTACCTCCTGTGGTGGCTCTTCGGATCCGGGGGACGGCGGCGAGGGCGTGGTCGGTCGATCGAAGTTGGCGTGAGGGAGCGTAGAAGTTGAGGCGGCTATTGAGGTATCCTGGGCCTTGGTTGTGTAGGGCCCTGTGTGCATGGGTGAGGAGGCGGAAGGTGATTCTCTTGTTGACCGGGAGCCAGTGCAGATCTCTCAGGTGACTGGAGATGTGGCTGCGACGGGGGATGTCCAGGATGAGTCGTGCTGAGGCGTTCTGGATCCGCTGGAGTCTCTTCTGGAGTTTGGCGGTGGTTCCGGCGTAGAGAGAGTTGCCGTAGTCCAGACGGCTGGTGACGAGGGCCTGGGTGACCGTCTTCCTAGTCTCGTTGGGGA
Source organism: Triturus cristatus (assembly GCF_964204655.1). Lineage (NCBI taxonomy): Eukaryota > Metazoa > Chordata > Amphibia > Caudata > Salamandridae > Triturus > Triturus cristatus. The sequence goes on along the minus strand of NC_140591.1, from coordinate 1,073,715,222 downwards.
TCCACCGGAAGATCTTGCGTAGCATGCGCAGGATGTTGAAGCATGACGAGGAGACGGCGTTGACTTGTCTGGTCATGGAGAGGGAGGAGTCTAGGATGAAGCCCAGGTTGCGTGCGTGGTCTGTTGGTGTGGGTGCGCTGCCCAGGGCGGGGGTCCACCAGGAGTCGTCCCAGGCGGAGGGTGAAGATCCCAGGATGAGGACTTCCGTCTTGTCCGAGTTCAGTTTCAGGCGGCTGCTCATCATCCACTTGGCTACTTCTGTCATCCCTTCGTGTAGGTTGGCTCTGGCGGTGGCGGGGTCGTTGGTGAGGGAGAGGATCAGCTGGGTGTCGTCGGCGTAGGAGATGATGTTGAGGTTGTGTTGGCGTGCGATGGCTGCGAGGGGGCTCATGTAGACGTTGAAGAGGGTTGGGCTGAGCGAGGAGCCTTGAGGAACGCCGCAGATGACTTCGGTGGCTTCTGATCTGAACGGGGGGAGGCGGACTCTCTGTGTCCTTCCGGCGAGGAACGAGATGATCCATTCCAGTGCCTTCTCCTGGATTCCGACGTTGCTGAGGCGCTGCACTAGGGTTCGGTGGCAGACTGTGTCGAAGGCCGCGGAGAGGTCTAGGAGGATGAGGGCCGCTGTTTCTCCGTTGTCGAGCAGGGCTCGGATGTCATCGGTAGCTGCGATCAGGGCGGTCTCGGTGCTGTGGTTGGCCCGGAAGCCAGACTGCGAGAGTTCGAGGGATCCGTTCGTCTCGAGGAAGGTGGCCAGCTGCTTGTTGACGGTCTTCTCGATGACTTTTGCAGGAAACGGGAGCAGCGAGATAGGGCGGTAGTTCTTGAGGTCGGTGGGGTCGGCTGATGGCTTCTTTAGTAGGGCGCTGAGTTCGGCGTGCTTCCAGCTCTCCGGGAAGGTGGCGGTGTCGAAGGAGGTGTTGATGATGTCCCGCAGGTGGGGTGCGATGACAGTGTCGGCCTTGTTGAAGACGTGGTGAGGGCAGGGGTCGGTCGGAGATCCGGAGTGGATGGAGTTCATCGTGCGGACGGTGTCTTCGGTGCTGATCGGGGTCCAGGCGCGAAGGATGGTGGAGGAGGGTGGTGGTTCAGTCGTGGCGTGCGTCGGTTGAGGGCTGAAGCTGTTGTGTATGTCCGCGATCTTGTTGTGGAAGTAGGAGGCGAGGGAGTTGCAGAGGTCTTGCGAAGGGGTGATGTCGTTGTTTCCGGCGTTGGGGTTGGAGAGCTCTTTAACGATGTTGAAGAGTTCCTTGCTGTTGTGGGAGTTGTTGTCCAGTCGTTCCTTGAAGGCAGTTTTCTTGGTGGCGTGGATCAGTTGGTGGTGTTTTCGGGTGGCGAGCTTGAGGGCAGTCATGTTGTTCGGTGTTGGGTCTCTGCGCCAGGCTTTCTCGAGGGCTCGGCAGTTCTTCTTGGAGCTCTTCAGTTCGTCGGTGAACCATGGGGCTTTCTTGCTGCCGGGTCTGCTAGGCGGGGTCTTCAGGGGGGCGAGGTCGTCTGCGCAGTTGCTGATCCACTTTGCGAGGTTGGTGGCCGCCTGGCTTGGGTTCGTTGCGCTGGTGGGAGGGTTCATGTTCAGGGAAGTCGCGAGCTGTTCGGCTGTGATCTTGTTCCAGCTTCTGCGTGCAGCCTGTTGCTGGTGGTGGTGGATCGTGGTCCTCCTGAAGCTGAAGTGGACGCAGCTGTGGTCCGTCCAATGGAGTCCGGTGGCGTGGCTGAAGGCGACGTCCTTGCTAGATGAGAAGACGGGGTCGAGTGTGTGTCCAGCGTAGTGGGTGGGGGTGGTCACCAGCTGCTTGAGACCGAGGTTGGCGAGGTTGTCCAGTAGGGTGGTGGTGTTGCGGTCGTTGTTGTTCTCCAGGTGGAAGTTGAGGTCCCCGAGGAGGATGTAGTCAGCGGAGGGGAGGGCGTGCGGGCTGATGAAGTCGGCGATGTCTTCGCTGAATTGGGTGCGTGGTCCCGGGGGTCTGTAGATGAGGGTGCCTCTGAGGGTGGTCTTGGGGTTGATGAGGATCTGGAAGTGCAGGTGTTCGGCGGGTGCGAGGGTGTCGTCGGTGTTGGTCGTGACGCGGATGGAGTTCCTGTGGATGATGGCGATGCCTCCTCCTGTCTGGTTGACGCGGTCCCTCCGGATGATCTTGTAGCCGTCCGGGATGGCGATGGCGATGTCGGGTGCTGAGGAGGCGTTCATCCAGGTTTCCGTGAGGAAGGCGACGTCTGGGGCTGTGGTGTCGAGCAGGTTCCAGAGCTCGACGGCGTGTCTGTGGACGGAGCGGGTGTTGAGCAGGATGCACTTGAGGTGGTTGCTGCTGGAGTTCGGCTTGGTCGGTGCTGGAGTGGTGCAGGTCCGAATGCAGCCGAACTTGCAGGAGAGGCAGCAGAAGGGTCCGTGGGTGTGTCTCGGGGTGGCTCGATAGCAGCCCGGGATTCTGCTGGCGTTGAGTGCGTAGAGTTCGGTAGCGTCGTAGGTCCGGCGGGTGGGCTGGTGTCTGCGGGCGCCAGGGGTCCTGGCTCTGGGCGCGGTCCAGGCGCGGACGGGCGCAGACGGGCTTACCTTCGGCGCTCAATCGGTGCTCCCGCTGCGCGGTCGCTCTGGGGGCGTCATAAGAAGGGAGCGGTGAGGGAGGGTCCGCTGGGAGGCGGGAGCGTGGCAGCCAATCGGCTGGCGGGGGGCGGGGCCGCAGGCAGGCAGCGGCGGGAAAACCAGTGCGGGCTTGGCGGGCGGCCCTGCGGCGGCTGGGGTGCCGGAATCGGCGTCGGCGATCAGGCACAGGCAGCAGGTGAGGCTCAGGAGGCAGGAGAGGCGAGGAGCGTGGGGGCGACCAGGCCGATGAAGGCCTGCATATGGGGCCAGGTGTCGCGCCGCTCCTCACCTCAATCCGCCGTAGGATCCGTTGCATCCTGGTCTGCCATGCAGCGGCCGACCGTCTCTCTTTGTCCGGCCTCCTGCTCTCTGTCGTCCCACTGGCCGGAGCAACAACCCAGCTGCTATTTTCACCTGTGGGCCTCCGTCTTCCACCCTGGCCTGCACGAGAGTGGGAACCTACAGCTTAGCTTCTGCAAGATCTGTCCGGGGCCCCCTCCGGAGCCCAGCGCTGACAGGTGCTCCTTGTTGGCGACCTCCTTCCACTATCCGCCCGACCCAAGTCGCTGGGCTCTCGATCTCCCCCTTTCTACTCCACGGGGTCTCCGCCAGCCAAAGGTTCTGGCCGAAGTGCTGCCTGATGAGCACAGCATGGGTCAATGTTGCGCTGCCACCGCGTCACACCCGGGCCTCTCTCAACAGGCCCCAGCCCCACGCGGCTCTTACAGGCCTCTCCGCTCACACAGACCATCTGCGCTGGGCCCCAACAGCTACGAACCCGCCGCCGTACGCCCTGGCCAGGGCCCCTGGACTGAATGTGAGCCCTCTCCATGCACAGACCTCCCGCTGACTCTGGTCGTCTTCCAGAGACCTCCGGACCTGAGCAGCTGGGCTCCGGTGCGCCTCTCGGAGAATCCAGCGCTGTGAACAGCCCCCCTCGGCCTTCCTGATTCAGGCCACCATTTTCTCTCTCCGGCCTCCCGTCGCCGGTGGGCTCGCTCTCTATCGGAACCAGCCCTCAACGCCAGGTTACCGCCTATCAGCGGTGCCAGTATGTCAGGGCATTTATCTCGTCCCGTGTGGCAGTGAGGAACGGGGATATTGCTCTGATCTAGGCTGCATTGGGCACGCAAGAGCGGGGAGATGAAGGAAGCAGGTCCTACCCGCTCGCCATCTTGGCCACGCCTCCACACAATTTGTTTTTTAGATTTTTAGATAAAGTTACATGTTGGTACTTTCGAAATGCACTAGTAAGTTATAGTTACACACGTCTTTCACAATGGAGACTAACTTGCTTCAAGTACATATTTACACTGCAAATCATATTTAAATGTCATAATTCACAATGAAAATGCATATTTGAATGCTTAAATTCTAGCTTATATTAGTCTAAATTCAAATAGGCCTGTTTGCTTATTCATGCATAATTTTCCTTTCCTCTTGCTTGACTCTGTCTCCATGGGAAAATATTTCAGTATTTCAAAATGTACTGCGACTGTATCCTGTTTCAGAAGTTCTCATACGCCTACAAGGGCCATTGAATACAATTATTGTTACACCGGAAATATCTGCCTGGGAGACTGCTCTTTCGAACTTGTTCATGTGCTTTGTTAAAGATTCTTTGTTTAAAGGTCCACCTCTACTGGATGATCTGATTATTTGAGTAACCTGAAAAGCCTATATTTCCGTAAAATGTGTCTTTTTTTATGTCTCATGACAAGCATTCCATACAAACTGACCAATGGACTGTGTGGTCTGATCTGATGAAGTAACCTAGGAGGTTCCACCCTGGAACTGAGAAATTATATGGACCATTGGATTGATGATTGGAGGGCAACATTATTTTTGCTACTTTTCCCATGAGGATTACTTTCTATCGGACTTAGAGAGAACTATTGGACTGGCGGACTCTCCTGGCTGGTGCATAAGCTTTGTGCACTATTACCGGATTTCTTTCTGCCTCGAGAGAGAATCTTTGAGCTGACATGATCCATGTCCTTTCCTGAACTCTCCTTCTAGAACTTTGGTAATTGATAGCCCAATGCACAAATAGTGAAATTTTTCATCCACATTTTTTATTGGCAATTTTAGTTATAAGATTTGCAACAGTGCGCTGATTTGTATAGTTTAAGTGGTACTGTTTTGATAACATTTACATATTTTCTTCTTTCTCTTTCCCTTTATATATATATATTATCTACTGGCGGTCGCCAGTAGATAGTTATAGTTAGGACCGTGTTTCCATAGGAAATCCGCAACATTCTATTTGGAATAACTTTGGCGCCGGTTGACGAATCCTCGCGAAAAAAATTTCAAAATAGGTGGGGCGCTCCGCTCCGCTCCTACCCTGAAAGTCTCGGGGGGATTCGTCAAGCGGGGGCTGAGAAAAAAGGGGGGTCCCAAAACGCGTTTTCCCCATGCAATTTTCCATAGGGACCTTTAGTCCAAGGTACAGCCCGAACGGCTGAACAGAATTACTTGAAATTTGGCAGAGAGGTAGTCCTCAGCTCAGGGATGTGCCTTTTGCATATATGGAGTCAATCTGTTCAGTAGTTCCTGAGAAAATTGCAGTTAAAAGCACATACATATCTATAGCCGCGCACCGTGCAAGCACCGTGCAAGCACGGTGCGCGCACCGTGCGAGCACCCTAACGTGCGCGAGCGTAATTCTGATTGGTGGTTACATGTTAGTCAACGTTCGAATCGGTCGAAATCAGGAAGTGTCGGCCGCCATTTTGTTTGTTTTCAGTGCGAGAGTGAAAAAGGAAGGTGGCGAACGTGAAAAGGGGGCAGGGTAGAGAGTTCCTGACCCCCTAGCCTTTGTCAGGCAGAAAAAAACATTTTCGTGGGGGTGCGCGCACAGTGAAAAACCCCCCCAAAAAAAAAAAAACTTAACATTTTTTTAATACGTAGTTTATTGTAAAATAAATATATATAAAAATGATAATACATACATAACTTAGCATTTAAAAAACCGTACAAATTCACTGAAAAAACCATAGGTTTCACACATGTTATAGTTCGGAATTAGCATTTAAAAAACCTTGCAAATTCACTTAAAAAACCATAGGTTTCACACATGTTATAGTTAGCTGGACATTTCACTCATAAAAAACCAATGAAATTCCCCCGTTATAGTTAGTTCAGATACCTATAACTCGCGCGGCCGCCACTCTATCACAAGGATGATGTCATTAGTGATGTCATGAGTGATGCCACTGACCATGTCATGAGTGATGTAATATGTGACGTCATCAGCAGTGGGCGCGCGAGTTATAGTTATCTGAACTAACTATAACGGGGGAATTTCATTGTTTTTTTACGAGTGAAATGTCCAGCTAACTATAACATGTGTGAAACCTATGGTTTTTTAAGTGAATATATACTTTTACTGTGATTCTGTAACGCAAAGGCTCTGGATGTTTTCAGTTTGCTTGGTGCTCATGGTGCGCAGCAAACCTCCCTGAGTATCGACCTTGATGGGAGAGGTACTGTTGGAAAAGGAAGATTTTCCTCTTTCCAAAGGCACTGCTCTCAGCAATGTGGTTCCTGGGGAGGAATCCAGCCCGTTAGATCTTCTGGTGGAGTGGCCCCAGGCATAGACCTTTGCTCCTCCATGACTCAGGGCGCACACAGTCATTTTGCCATCAATTCTTAACCCCAATCAACAGGCCCCAGATAGGCAGAAAAACAAAATACCAGCAGGGATATGACGAGCAAATAGGAATAGGGTGGGCGATGATGTCTTCTGCCATTGGGCTGTGCCTGTGTCTAAAAGTCTTTTTTCACATATTGGGTGGACAGATTGGAGTTTTACTCCCAATATGTCCACCCTGGGAGTGGATGGGGTAGAAAGCTCAATAGACACTTAGTTTTTTAAAGGGGGTGGGCTGCCACACAGTACAGCATTGGACAGAACGCAATTACTCAGACCCTAGACTGACTACAGGCCACCCTGGGGGATCAGAATGGGGTTTTACATATAGCCTGCATGCACCAGGGGGGTAAAAAGGGCATTAGATACCAGGGATATGATTAGAAAATAGGAGTGGGGGACAGTCCATCCTGGCATTAAATGTCACCACTTACCTCGGGGTCCAAGAGAGTCTTACTAAACCCTGGGGACACACAAGGGGGCAGATTTACAAGCCCCTTGGGCCACTTTAGCGTCACTTTTCCCATGTTAAAAGTGATGCAAAAGGGGTGCAAGGGGCTTGTAAATCTGCCTCTAGGAGTTTACCCCAAGCTACCTGCTCCAGGGTCCATAAAGGTCTCTAAATATCAGAGATTTTTTATGTAAGGCAGTGCTTCTGCCCCCTCCCTCCAGGTAGCCAAAAGCCACTGGTACTAGGGAAAAAATGTCCCAAAAAAGAAATGGGTGTGGTTTAGCCGATCTGGCATCAGGGAAGCACCAATTCCTCGAGTCACAGACAGTTTTATGCCCCTCCGCAGGACAGATTGGATAGTTCCCCACAATCTGCTTCCCCAGGGAAGAGGTGGAGGGGAAGGGGGGACCAGCAAGCCCATTAGACTACCGGGTAAATAAATGTAAAAAAGAAATGGGGTGGAAGCCAGACAGTCATGGCATCAAGGAGTTTCCCCAAATTCTTCGGGAGCAAGACAGTATTTCTGCCCCCCACCCCCAGGGAGCAGATGATCAAATAAATCCCAATTTCCTCTGATCTTCCAAGAAGGGGTAGTTGTGGTATTGTAACGGAGTCTAGCCATTACCCAGAGAACCCTACAAACTGAGGCATTTCTGAAACCTAGAGATCCCTTTTGAACCCAGTGTGGTGTGTCTTGCATGGATCCCAGCATATTTTCTTCACCAGATTCCCTTGCAATTTTCAAATTGAGGGTGGCAATCTCAATCCCTCATATCTATGTGATAGAAATACATGAAACGTGCGGTCAATAGCAAACATCTGACCATCTTGCATTCCCATGTTTATCCTGATTAAAACGGTGCCTGACATTTGTGGTTGGGCCTAATGTGTGTGACAGGAATGAACCACATTGACCACATTGACACTACTATGACTTCACACATTCTTAGTTTTGGCTTGTTCCTTTCCTGAATGATAGGCCCAACCTCAAACGTGTGGTACAATTTTCATCAGAATTTTGCAGTTGGGTACCAATTCTGGAATTTTCTGTCACATAAGTAGAAGGAGATTGAGATTGGTGGTAAGATCCACAGCAAGACAGTAGGACATTTACAGTTGACTGCAAATAGTTCTAGAGCTTTCTGTCACATAAATATGAGGAGATGGGAATGGAGGGGAAAATCCTTAGCAATTAAGGTGCATTTTTTGGTTTTGGTGTAAAATATCTTAGTTTTGTTTTACTGATGGATTTACTTCTACAATTGAAGATAATGTATTGTTTTTTACATCTTTTGTTGTATTACAATTTATATAAAATGAGTACTTTTAAAAACGTTTAACTCTGCCATCCTAGCACTGTGACTCGACAGACCTCAACTAGGAGCCTCCAGAACAAGCAATTGCCCCCCCCCCCCGCCCGCAAGCCGTGTGGTACTTTCTGCCACTGCCCTTCCTACCCCCGCACTCAGAGTTCAGGAGGCAGTGACAGGAACAGAAATTATACTAGGCCCAAAGATCATGTTTCATTTTTGTTGTTTCACTACTTGCCATCACCCCTCCCAATTGGGAGGCAGCCAACAGTGGTGCAGCCAGCGTGGGATGCAGCTTATTGCCCTGCAGCCACCTGCAGTTTATTTAACAGTCTTCTTGTACAGACTTTTTTATGGGAGTGACTGCCAGGGGTCTAGAGCAAGAATCTAGAAATACAGTGGAGTGTGGGGAAAACAGCTAGACATAAGCAGGTGCAGAGAAAAATGGGGAGCAGGGCCGGACTGGCGGTAGCGGGCACCGGGCAATCCCCCGGTGCGCTGCAGGGGTGGGGGCCGGTTTTGGGCCCCTGGGGGGCCGCTTTTGTTACAGGGCCGTTTTTGCAGCATAGCTGCATAATCGGCCCTGCATCAAAATCGGCCGAAAGCCGGCCCTGGTAAAGAGCTCGGCCGCACGCCCAAGGGGCGGGGGGGGGGGGGGGGGGGGGGGGCGGGGAATCGAGAACTTTGCCAGGGCCGGTTTTGGTTCCCAGTCCGGCCCTGATGGGGAGCATGGGGAAAAGGAAGAGAGAGTGAATAGAAAAGGGGGAAAGAATGGGGGCTAAAGGGAGTAACCGCAGAAGAGAGTAATGGGGGAAAGGCTAAGTATAATATTGTACAATGGAAACATCGGTGGGGAAAGGGAAGAGAAAGTGAAAAGATACAGGTGGAAATGGGGGAGCACCAAGCCTACTCTGAGTTGGTGGCTTCACGTGGGGCCTGCTGACACTCATTTTTGGTGACTAGCACCTATTGGGTAACTAGGAAAGGGTTACTAATTTCAAATAAGCAAAAAAACAGAGGGAAACCAATCCTTCATCCCTCGAAAATAAATAAATGTTGGAACTCGGTGACATTGCTTTCATGCTATATCAGCATTTTTATTTTAAAATGATTACACTGAACTTGTATGCATAAATAGCTAATATCAGAAATATTGTTATCAGCACCTGGTTACACCGTGTAGCATGGAATGAAGGACTGTTGTAGCATCCCGCATACATTGGAAGGCAGTGGTGGGCTGTTGGGAGTGGGGAGTGGTAGGTAGTGGTTGGCAGAGGTAGGTGGTGGGTGATGGCAGGGTTAGGTGACAGGCAGTGGAAAGAGGGGGTTAGTCATAAGTATGCTCAGCTCTTCATAAAAGTCATTACTTTTCTCAGAATTAAGCCGGCACATTTTTTAAATTCCTTAAAATGGTCACATTGTCCTAGATTTTTCTCTGACGCTTCAAATATGATTACACTTTTATAGAACATTTATTACGACTTTCATTATTACTTCTTTCGACTCTGTGGCAATTAAACTTGGCTCTGAATAAAAACTAAAATAGTGTGGTTATATTTACAACACGTAGTGGAAGCCTCGTCTTCATTTTCTGCGTCAGTGGTAACTTTGTGATCTCTTTGTGTGGATGATAGATGGCTTAAGAATGGGAAACAGAAGTGGGTTTTACGAGCCGTGTTTTACTACCAAATAGTTTGTTGCTAGTAAACCTCTCAAACATGACAATGTAATACATACTGTAGGGCGAGCCAAGTAAACATGCCCTGCCGTAATTAATAGTGACCCCAACAACTGGAGAGCTGCTTTTAGCTCGACGTTAGGCTTGCGTCACACGCTAAGAGTAACGTAGTGGCATTAGACCCAGAGTTACGTAGCTTTCTGAAGATTAACTTCGATGCTTTAGTTAAACAATATCATCTAGAAGAAAGAGTTGACCATTTCCCATGGAATTATGCGGTTCTGCAGTCGTTTTGACATTAAATTGCTACTGCGCAGTTTTGGATTCTACATATTAGTATGTTTGTATCGCCATGATATTTATTTATTATCATTATTATTTTTTGCATATTTATATAGCGCGAACTCGACCCGAAGGTATTGGAGCGCTTTACATAACACCGTATTTACATTACACATTCAGGCACGGGGAGAGTAAGTGATTTGCCCAGAATCACAGGATGTGGACGCGACCTTAAGGCTCGAACCCTTGTTTCCGGCACCAAAGTCGGCAGCTGGGTACATCCTCCCAGTTAGTACTATGACGGTGAGAACTTCCGTGGGGATAATCAACGAATTGCTTCCTGGTAATCTTCATCACCCTTGGGAAAGTCCGCCTCGTCATAGTAGGATCCTACTCTGCCTCTCTTCCTATGACGCAATTATATGTGCTGTGAAACAACGGGATGTTAGGGTTGAGGGGAGGGATTATATAAAAAAAAAAAAACAACAACTTGGAGAAGCGATTCTGTCTTGAGGCAGGACGACCTCTCACATTAGTACTAAGACAAGAAGGGCTTTCCCAAGGGTAATGAAGAATGCTGGTAAGTATCTAATTCATTAATATGCTGCAGCTCAGTTTGGGATTCTCTATGTCACGTGCTCGTTTAGAGGTAATATGTAATACACAGGAAATAAAAAAAAAACAAGAACAAGTAAATGGAGAAGGTATCGTTTTGAGCAAGTTATGATTCAGTCTGTGTCCTCCCATAATCTTTAGACGAAGAAAGGGTAAAGCATATTAGAATCAGTGAACCAGGGAATGGGGAAGTGTGTAGCTGTGTAGACAAGGTTAGATTATGTTGACAGACAGTGGAATGGAAGGTATTTTTTTTTATTATAATTGTACATTTATTTGTGTGGTTCATAAAAACTGTTGCCAGTCAAAGGAACAATTGTTGCAAGCCACAGCCTTTAAAATAAAAACTTAAAAAGAGATTAGTCACTAGCGCATCAAATTGTAATTAAGCCGATCATACATTTAAACATAGAATAAAATACATTTTATTGACGAATTAATAGTTTCAAATTATAATCTAAAAATCTCACAAAGCAGCCTGTCATCTGTGAATCATTCTCTCTCAGGCTCATAGTAACAGTATCATCACATGTCTTAATACCCAGGCGACTGCTCAGGGCTTCAGAAGTCGCTGTCAGTGCTGGGCCAAGACGATCAACTCATCTCTTGCCTGGGTCTGCTTTGACCTTGAAACAAGGTTTTACAAAATGTGCTTCCCGGACTAACTCTTGGACCTTCTAGTATAATTTGATCCTGAGGTGTGGAGTTTGATCATGCAAATACTAGCCCATTGATGCAGCATTGTATCAGCCCAACATATTTATAATGGAGGCCCTTAGTCTTAATGTGGCTGCGTGGGAGCAAAGCTCTCCTCTTTCATCGAATGCAAAGCCCAATTATTTTAAGGCAGTAACTTTTTTTAAATGTTTTACTATTCAAGAACCACTTGCCAGATTTAGAGATATTGCAGCCAAAGGATCCTGATTTTAGTGTTCTCTGTATAGATAAGTTGTTCACAGCACAATAGTCACCTAGGGGCACCTTTTCAAGTCCCTATTGCCGCAGGAACATCCCTTTTAGTGATGATCTTGTGTCGATAGGAGCTTAATGCAGCACACATAGAAGTTACAAAATGTAATTTTTTTAAAAGATTGTTTATGTGCCGAAAGGAACACCTTCCTGCACATAAACAATCAATTGGCTTTATGCTGTTTCTATGTGTGCTGCACAACACTGCACACATGGAAACAGCAAAAACAAGGAGAAATAAAGCCTTTCTCCTCGCTTTGTCTGTTTAAGACCTGGTCTTTATTCTGGCGCTGCCTCCTATTTACTCTGCCCTTGTAAATAGGGGACAGCATCAAAATCAATGGGTGTTGCGCTGGAACACCCACCACAACACCCATTGCCCTCCCCTTTCACACTAAGTACAGCGTGAAAGGATGTTCCTGTGGTGATAGGGGTTGTAAATATGCCCCATTGTTACACACTTCGTAAACTGCTTGACAGGAACCAAATATCCAAAAGGATAAGGGATATCCTAGTCTTAGCCCATTGAATACTGAATGGTGGGCTTAAGATGGCCTTGCTTGATGAATAGAAGGCATTTGAATGCATTAAATAAACTTTAATTTGTGCAATGCTAAAGAACAACATTTATTTTATGGGTTACAGTCTTATATGTCTGCATAAGGGAGCAGCTTTAATTAATGGGGTTCATACATTATTTTCCCTGTTAATAAGGGGTGGTTGTACCCTGTTTTTGTTTTTTGAATACTTTACAATAGTATTCATGTTTAATTACTTATTTTTATAAATTGTTTAGCGTTTTGTATTATTTCTCCATATTGACACCTTCTGTTTTATTGTTTATTTTATCGCTTCCCATTTTCTTTAACCCCCATACACTCTACCTTTGCATGGCCTTCTCTCTTTTTCTTTTTCACATTCAAGCCATCGTTTTTTATTTTTTTAGTACCTAGCAACTGCCAGAGCTTTGATACACCTCAACTAAAAAATATACAAAGAATGGGCTTCAGAGAACAAACATCATGAAATGAAGGGTCCTCCCCAAAAAGATATTGTGGATTGTCAAGAAATGCTTATTTGAAGTATGATAAAAGTTCAGTAAGTAAATTCTCTTTACTATGTGTCATAAGTTATATATAAAAGGAGTTCTTTTTATGTGGATAAATGCTACATAACAAAACTTTAAAAATAGCCTCTGAAATATATTATTCAGCATTTACATACTTCTGTTGATAAGCTGTGTCATTATTTTACACAGCCTCTCGCTTCTTTCCAGAAGGTGCCGGTTTCTTTTCATTGTGACTGTGCCACTCACAAAGATTGTCTATGTCACTGTAGTCCCTTTTCAGTGTTGCTGAGTTTATATGCCACTGTCATCTAGTTTCAAAATTGCTAGCTGGTATTTACAATTGTGATCCTTGAATGTTATTAGCTATGTGTGTCATGTTTTACTTTGAGGTTCAAAATATTTTAATCATTTTCAAAGTGGTGAAGACAATACAAATATAATACCGAAAAGGTACACAATACAAAAATGTATTAAAATGCTAAATAGTCAATATAAATGTACCTGTAAAAACTAGGTAGTTAAATAATTAGTACACACGTAACTGAAAATTAAGGGAACAAACAAGAGCTACTTCATGTATAAGGAACAATCTAAGATAAATAAGAGTATCCCTTATGAAAAAATTTCAAACATTACATATACAATGAAACATAATCATCAACTGATTTCCAAAACATTCAAATGAGAGAGTATTACTAAAAGAATCTGTAAGGGGTAAAAGGGATCCTTGTCTACCAAAGGTGAGCCAAGACAACCATGTATGAACTACTAATAGAGATGCCTCTTTCCAATTCGATGTAAGTCAAATAATTTGCTATGAATATCAGATAATGTATAGGTCGAAGCAAGGGATTTACAAACAAGCAATTCCTAAGAGAAAAGACGGGAAGTATTTTCATAACAATATTGCAAAAACCCTTCCAAAATTCTGAAATAACACTGCATTCAAATAATACATTTTAAAGTGCCATCCACCATATTCCAATGCCAACATAATGGATTATTTCAAATTTTAGCTTTAAATAACGTATATGGAATTCTATAAACAATTGAATAAAATAAAAGTATTTGTTTGATATAAAGCAACAGGGAGGCAGCCAGAAATGTTTGATAATCAGATTTTTCTCCAAATTTCTAATGCAAAACTCATGGAAAGTTACTTATCCCAAAAATTGTTAATACAAATTAAATGAGCTTCTCTTGTAATATATATTTTTTTGTAAAGTTTACAAACTGTATGTGATGAATCAATAAACACATTTCTGAATCAGAGATTGTAACCATAGGCAGACTCTTTAGAAATAATTAAGGGCCTGATTACTGTGTCGGTCGGAGAGGCTCCGAATGGCATTCCGACCGACTCAGAAACATTTCCGACCGACCGATTACGATGGAAGGTAACCATTCAGTCTTTCCAACTCGTTCCGACTGGTATTCGGAGACTCCCAGTCGGTCGGAGCCGAATCGTACAGGTCTATGGACCGTGTTTCTGACCGACATATTACAATGTCGGATTCTGACAGCCTTTCCGAATCGGTCTGTCTGACACGAAATGGCTGTCGGAAACTGACTTTGGGGACCCGCAGCACAGCCCCCTTCAACCGGAGGCCTCCAGTTGGGGCCCGTGGGGGGGTACCCATGGGACCCCTTTTTACAACCATGCACAGTGTGGCAGGCACCATGGGGGGCCCGCCACTGGGTGCAAGGTTTTCCAGAACCACCCCTTTTTTCAATGGGAGCCTGTGTTGTCGGTCGGAACACAGGCTCCCATTGAAGTCATTGGGAGTCCAACCGAACGGTGTTCGGTAACATTGTAATCGGTTGGTAGACTTGCCGAACCCGAGTTGGTCAGAAACTAATCCGACAAGGAGTCAGTCAGAATGCTTTCCGACCGACATCGTAATGAGGCCCTAAGTACGGAATTACATAAAAGTTCATATTTATAATCATCAGTTGTTGGTAATAAAACTTATGCTGTAATTCTGAAAATGATAAAAACGATTTTATTACCATAAATATCATTTAGATTAAAAATGCCAGTGCGGGTCCAAGATTTCGAGAACTTGAATGATATGATAACATTTTATTAGGGGCTTATGCCAGAGAAAAATTTCTTAACTGCAGAGACAGGTGACTGAAATAAAGAATCAAAGTCTTGTAGAATAATTTATTGGAAAAGTCAAGTGCTAGAAAGCTAGAAGGAAAAGGTAAAGAAGGAATAGTTTCAAAGATGTGAAAGAAAAGTCTAATGCTATTAGCGGAGTGTCCATCTCTCATAGGTTTGATCCATGTGAATGATGCTAGACATGCTTTATTATCTAGTGGCACAAATGCAGTGGTGGCTGGTGACATTTGAAAGTGGTGTGACGTAAATTTTGTCGGCGTGCACCACAGCGAGCGAGCGGAGCAAGCGACTGCGAACATCTTAAGGGTGGTTCGGGGGGTTCTCCCCCGAGAAATGGTGCATTTTCAAGCAAATTTGAGAAGCAAGAAGTTTAATAAAGCAATTGTGTAAGTGCATTTATTACATTAATAAAGGGATGTCATATAACAACATGTAGATAGAAATGTTTCTGAAGCTAGGCCCTGCCAGTGCCACGCACCTCTGAGCAATATACACGCTGTGTGCCAGCAGGGCCTAGCATCAGAAACATTTCTATTGTTATGTTTTTGAAGCTAGGCCCAGTGCTTGCACTCAGTGTGTATGCTTCTCAGATGAAATTAAGTACCAAAAGTGACTCGTAAAAACATGTTGCCAAATACATTTACAAAGTGCTATTGATATTTTAAAATCTTTACATCTTTGCAACGTGGGCCCTGAAACGGGTTAGTAAGCTTCCAGCGTTAAATTAGTGTTACCCAAGTGTTACAACAAGAAAAGATGCTTACGAAACAAAGAAGAAATATAGCTGTCCGTTTTCTTTACCCTCCAGCTTATCAAAATAGATAGTGAGGGAAAATGGTGACACGCAGCACGCTACAAAGCACTTAAATAGGCAAAAGGTGTCACTGTGTCAACATGCACATATTGAGCAAGGCACACAGCAGTGAACACGCTGTCCTTGGTGGTTGCGTCTATGAATGTGCTGGGTAGTTTGTTCCTTGTTTACGTCCCAGCGGCACAGGCCATCCCGCAGGTCAAGTGACAGCATCAAGAATCATTTCTACCAGCAGCAGAGGGACTAACAACCTTTCGAACAATCCCTCAAACACACACCTGCCTTGCTAAGGTGAGGGAGGGAACACGGGGGCAGACTCTGAGAAGACCCGCTAAGCGTTGCAGGGTTCTTTTTGACTTAATATAAATTATATAGTAATGAAAATGTGCTAACAAAGTAATCCTTTGTCTGTTGTTCTGCTGTGTGGCACACATCCACTTCATATCGTGAATGTTAAGAAAGAAGGGGGTGGAGGGTGCGCTGGGTAGCCCTTGTCGTTCGAATTGATGATAAGCCCAAGTTTTATATTTAAGCCACTACCAATCAGAAAGCCATACTCTGCTTCAGACCATCTGACTCACGGGGCACCCACCGTGTCCCACATGCTTATGCAGCAGAGTCGTGTTTATCATGCATTTGCGCTTCCGTTCACCTAGCAGAGAAAAATTATTTTTTTGAGATTTGAACCCGATCTGGAGGTGAGTGGGGAGGGGTGGAATCCATTGAGCTGTCCAAGCAGAGCTCACTCACACAAACCTTCTCCTTTGTGTTATTCTGTAGTTTTTCAATGGTGTCTTTGAAATAAGCTAGGTAAAATTGACGAGTTATTTTCTTGTGTCAAAAGCATATAAAATATTCAGACATTGTTGTACATGAGGAGCTAACACAATTTTTCTAATGTAAACAGTTTATTCCAAAATACATCTCCTCGCTACCGAAATAAAAATTGTCTAAAATTAAACTTAGGGAAGATTTTTTTTTAAATATCACATAAAATAAATATTTCAGAAGGCAAACCATGGCTCGAGTCTATACTCCACACTTCTTTATGATACACACTGCTCAATGCTTACAGGCACGAAAGTGGTGAAAAACTTGTGTTCACTAAGCACATACATTTGTAAACACATGTGACTGTACAGTGCCTACAGTAGCGGGTGAGTGAGGGCACACTAGGGGTACCGGTGCACCACTGATTTTCTACAGCACTGTGAGCCACGCATAGGGGTACCGCCGATATCAAAACGTACTGAATGATGACATCACCACCAAGCTGCCACAGGACGCTGGACACCACTGAGTGTTTGATCTCACATGCAGGGGTAGCGGTGTACCACCAATCTGAGGAAAAAACTGAATATTTAGTTCAGCACTGGGCCGCCACATGGCACCGAGTGGCACTGAGTGAGTGAGCTCACATCAGGGGTAGCGCTAACATCGAGAAGCTAACATGTGGTTTAGTTCATAAACATTAGGGGTGCCACTGGTGGCTGGAAGCGATCGGGTTCACACGAGGGGGGACTCTAATAATGAAAAGCTACTGAGTGTTGTAACCCAAGTTATCAGTGCAGCAACTAATCAGTATGTAAAGCAAATTGTCCGCTTGCACGTGGGACACCAGTCCCCAGTGCTAGTTACTGAGTGGTTAATCTCACATGAGGGCTACCCGTATCTACCCCTGTCCTATTTGTGCCGAATGAACCACACATACTGACAGTGAAACTGCAGTCACTCACAGGGGACACAGATAAACAGCTCTCATCTGCGTGAGTACTCCCTACTGCACGGAGGACTCTTCCAGCCCCCAGCGGGCCGTATCTCCCCGGGTGACGCTTCAGCTCTCACCGCTCCCACCTCGCTGACAGGTTCACTTTTAGACAGCTCCTACTCTCGTCTGTCCCCCCCCCGTACGCAGGACTCTCCATCTCCGTTAACACTGTCCTGAGCCCCGAGGACAGAGCCTCTCCCCATAGGACAGCTAGCAGCCCTCAGTCATCCCCAAGGAGATGCTGTTTGACAGCTCTAGTCCTATCTGCATCAAAGATCCCTTAAAAAAGGAGGACTCTTCATCACTTAAAACACCGCCCTAAGCCTCTACCAGGTGACAGCTCCAGTCCTTAGTTACTCGCACACACACGGTTAGACAGCTCCTTCCGCCATCCAGGCAGGGGCGCAGCTTGGTCAGTAAGGTGGAGGGGGCAACACAGGGGGGGGGGTAAAACTAAAAATAAACAAAACTTACCTGACCGTGAACGGGTCCGTGCCGCCTCTGCTCCTGGGCCGGGTCCCACACCGCCTCTGCTCTGAGTCCTGGACAGGAACAGGCATGCTCCTTGCTCCCTCCCCTCCTGTAAGCCAATCACAACGCTGCAATGGCAGCATTGTGATTGGTGCGGAGTGCCAGACAGCGCACAGCTGGGCGCCTGTCGGGACGTCATTTTCTCTATGCAGCCTACATAGAGAAAATGTAGAGTGTGCATGACTGCTTTGGTCGGCCCCAGGGCCAACCAAACAGTGAGTGCACTCAGAGTGATGCAAGCCACTCCTCTCCGAGACTGCCCACCCCAAACCAGGCATACCCTCTTGCCCGCCCCCAACCAGGCATACCCCTGCCTTTTGCTTTCTCGCAGCGCGACAAGCAGAAAATAAAATGGTATTTTAAATACCATTTTATTTTCTGTGTCTCACACTGCGAGAAAGCAGTGGGGCGGTGCTCTGACGCCCTAATGGAGAGGCCGCCACTGCACAAATGTTTGCAAACATTTTACAGTCTTGATCTATTAGGGAAAAAGGACGCTAATTAGATACTTTAGTATAGTCTTTATCAGGCCTAGGAAGTACAATGATCAATGATTCTGATAAAGACCTTGAAATCATCCCATTCTAACTAAAGGTAGTGAATAAATAGGAATACGGTTTAAAGAAAATATTTTATCAAATTCAGTAGGAATATCATCAGAACCCAGTAATATTGTGGTTTCAATTAATTTATTACTGTAGTAAGATTACATGAATTTAGAAAAGATCCTATGTAGGAAAGTAGGATCTGCTTCTTATGGTTACACCCACTTTCGCAGAGGCCGCTCCCGAAGGGGGCCTAGAGGGCCGGCGCCATAATGGCTCGCCCATAAATCTCTGTGTTGCTCTCTTTTGCCTATGTACTTCTTGCCCATCTGCCCTGTTGTGCTCTCCACATTGTCTGCTTCTCCCAGTACTGTGTGTTGAATACCCGCTCTTCATCTGGAACCAGGATACTGAAAGTATGCCCCGGGAGCAACTTGCGGCGTTTCTCGCAGAGGCCGCTCCCGAAGGGGGCCTAGAGGGCCGGCGCCATAATGGCCGCCCGTGCCCACAAGGAAAGGATCCGGTTTGCGCTGGTCAGCGCCGCCGGGGAAGTGCTTCGCTGCAAAAAGCGCCTGAGGCCCTCTCCTCCCCCTCCCCAAGAACAAAGGGAAGAAGGAAAGGGGGAAGGGGATATAAGGCAACGCTCCCCCTGTGCAGCTCACCTTTTACATCAGGGAGCTGGGGGAGCGGCACCAACGGTTTTTGAGTTCCCCGGTTCAATTGCTGAACTTCGCCAGCTCCGTTTGCAGCGCAGAGAGGGAAGCGCTCTTACTGCGTGACCCAGGAAGCTGATGGCGGGGTTCCCCACAACACGCTCAAGATACCTCACCAGAGGAGTGGAAGAAGCGAGGATGTCGGTTTACAGCCGGAGATAGCGATCGGGGAACTGAGGAACCGGGTTCTGGCCCCAGCAACGGTGCGATTCCCAGTGGCATCCAGATTTGGGGTTGACGCCTGAGTCGCAGGGATATGGACGCGACAATCATCGTCGAGGCCCACGTCTTCGCAACACCTAGAGGGCCGGAGGAGGTTACTGGGAGGCTTCGGCCCGTTAAGGTGAGCGCGGCCCGGAAGTGTGAATAAGGCTCTGGTAAAAATCTAATCGTTTAACGGGGAGCATGGTATTTATTATATGCAAATGAGCAAAAGACAAACCAATGATTTATGGCCACCCGATGATTTATGGCTGATGATTTATGATGCCCATGCAGAATGATTTATGACAACAAAATGATGACAGAATTGTGACAGAATGATTTATGACATCCCGATGATTTATGACCAAGATTTATGGCAACAAAAATTATGACAGATTTGTGACAGAATGATTTATGATACCCGATGATTTATGGCCCATGATTTATGATGGCCAAATTACACTGAGTGATAACCAATTGTGATAATGTATGATAATGATTTATGACCCCGGCGCAAGAAGGTGTCCAGGGGAATTGTACAAATATGACGTATGTAATGTGAAATAAACTGCGGCCAACAACCACCACAAATACAATGACTGTTGGCTGTGTGTAGTAATACAGGTACACTGGTATGGTACGGTTCCGGGAATAGGCACAGTGCGGCTGTTATTTGCTTGACAATACACTATTTTTGACTAGTCTGACTGAGATCCTGCTAATCAGGACCCCAATCGATCTGCTTTCTCCCTAAAATGTTATGTCATGTACTTAGGTACACTCCAGATTGGATACTGGTGTACCCTTATAAGTCCCTAGTATACGGTACACATGTACAAAGAGGCCTCCCGTGGGCTGAAGCATGTATTATGCCACCCATGAGAGGCCATGCAAAATGGAACTACAGGTCTGCCATTGCAGCCTGTGTAAGCTGGTGCCTGCATCGCTTACGATAGAAATAGGTTCACTATATCCATAGGTCACTACACTTAAAACCTATAAAACACCTCTATCGCAGGCCTTAACAATCCTGAAGGCAGAGTGCTGGGTTTTATGTAAGAGGGTGCCATTGCATGAGCAGAGCCCCTATGCAGCCTTCGGAGACCATTCTCCCGGGTTGTCTGTGACTCAGCCACACATATAGGTAGAGGTGCATTACAATCTCGCGGTAAATGCTATCTCAAAAACGGCTGAAACAAACATGTGGTGTTTGGTATCAAAGAGTCCTAAAACAACTCTGGTGAGCGACACCACCATACAAACTGATCAAAAGACTTTGAAAAAAAGATAATATTATCTCTTTTTCCTTACTTTTCTGAAGGTATAGCTTCACCAAGGAGACAGTAAAGTTCATCTTCGAAGTATCTTGGCTACATGAGATCATTATCTATACAAGAAATTTCTAACACGAATATTTTTAGACATCAAGGATCATACTAGTTGTAGACCAACCCTGATGCAACATCTGCCCCCTTGGCAGTTGTAGGGCGATGAGAACCTGATAACTCTTGATGTTCCATCTATTGTAAGAACCCCCCCTCTTTTGTACAGAAAATGTTGTTCTTCATTGGTCCTGAGGAGGGTGATTTTGATGGCCAGTTCACCAAAACGTGCGTGGACCGGCTGCTTCGTAACTGGACAACAAATCCTATAAGGATCAACCCAAACAGAACAAAGGAAGAAACATAAAATGATGTTATACCTATTACAATAGACTTTGGGAAACTATTCAAAAATTACAAAAATAACATTGCAGTTGATCCATCCAGTTGTGTATTTCTATGTTATACAATTAAGTTTTTTCCTTTATTCCTTTTTTTGCGTGGTATGTTTTTTGGGATGTAAGAATAGTATGCGAGGTGAGAATGTAGATATCTATGGTGTCTTTTTTGGGGGAGTCTAATTTACTCAATATTGTGATCTGAGACCAATGTATTTTATGTTCACATCATTTATTGTATGTACATGAATGTTTCAAGACCAATTGTAAATCATAAGAGAAAACACAGAAATGAAATACTAATATATTTTTGATAAAAACCTTTTGATAAATAATAAAAAAATCAAAGATGAAAAAAAGAAAAAATTGTTTGTAGACATTGAATTTATCATTCATGGGGAATTATTGATGCACTGATATTTAGATTTTTGTGAGTACTTACCAGAAAAAAGAGTGATAAGTCGGTTAAGAGGCAGAAACCTTACATATTTGACTGGGCCCCACTTCATCTCCCTCTCTGTCCAAAGCATCGTCTGTGCCCTTGCACCATACAGGCTCCATGCAGGACCTGTGGAGCAGCAAGGACAACTGAAGTATCTCCCTTGGGGTTAAGGATTCACTCCCCTGCATTCGCAGGCACCGTAACGAAACTGACCAGTCTTCTGTTCCTGAGCTCCTGCGGACTCGGAAGGCTCCAGAAACACAGGAGGTCGGTTCCTACGTTCCTTAAGGTCGAGCTGCTCTCTCACTGAGTTTGAGGCCAGTTACCCTCGTGGGGACTGCATAACCAGAACCCCTGTGCATCGCGTACTTTTGAAATTGAATATGCTTGTTTGTGTTCCCCAACTTTGTGCATTGGGTTGTCAATAGCTCCAACCTCTGCGCAAATTTCATACCAAGGACTTTGGCCTCCTCACACTCTGTGCCCGGCAAGCTGTTGTTTGGTGAAACTGCTAGAGGTCCCCTTGCGACTCCTGTGCCTTCGACCTGTGAGTCCATTTGAGGGAAAATCCTGATTTTCTTGGGCTCCCCTGGTTGCTCCAGACCTGCCCTGATTCCCCTTGCAGTGGTGAGTCCTCTGGTCCTTGCTGGGCCAGACCATAACCTTTCTTGACCTTCTTCATGAGTTGCCATTGCCAAGGCTTGTTGGTGCTCGGGCCAGACACCGACCCCTCAGCACTCGACATCCTTCGTGGGACAGCTCGTATCTGAGTCCTGGTTGTCCTCGACATCTCCTGGTCCCTGCAGCTGTAGAGTCAAGGTCTCCTTCTTCGCACCTGAAGCACCCAACTTCGGTGGGCATTCGTCCTGAGTGACCCAGACTCTGTCCCCTCTACTTTCAGGTTCCTTACATCATGAATCCACCTGCGGATTCCACCGGACACTTTTCTTCTTTCCAGCAGTGGCATTTCTTTGAATACTACCTTTGAGAACGAAGGCGGTTTCCAACGCCACTTCAGACCTATGCACCCGGCTTCCCTGGGATAGGTAACTCTGATACTTTGGTATCCATGGGCGGGGTGGCTCTCCAACCTTCTATGTTCCAAAGGGTCTCCTTGTAATCCACTGAGAAGGGTCCTTAAACATTAAAATTGCAAACTCAACTCTCCCATTGAATTGAACGTAGCACGCGGTCATGTTCTCACACTGCACCCGTCCTCCATGCGGTCCCTACTCACTCACCTTGGGTGGGTCCTTGGGGTGCCAGCGATTATACACATTCTAGACACTGTCTTGACCCGAGTTGTGGTTCTTATACCACTATTTTAGTATATGGCTCGGTCTCCCCCTGGAGCCCACTGTGTATTAGTGCTACTTACGATTGTGCTTCTCCTTTCATTTAACCAATACAAATAGATTGCATTCTGGTAAAACAAGCTGCTTAACATTCCTTCAAGACTAAGCCTGAAGGCTGCTCTCCACAGCTACCACTTGGATAGCCTTCATAAGGTTATCTTTGACCTCTTAAATCACCATAAGGGTTGTTTGGACTGGTGCAAGGTGCCCACTTCAATTAGCGGACATCATGCACCAGGCCAGCTTCTCAAATTGGTGTGCAGCGGTTGGGATTCAAGCCTGCATTGTTTTACCAGATAAATCTTTGTATTGATTAACTGAAAACCGCTAAGTACTAGGTACATATAATACTAGCTTAGAATAAGTAAGTTCTGCTGAACTTAGGGTTGGGTAAGTCAAGGGTCTAGCACACCCTTTTCCCCAACCTCAGAGAGTGTAGTTCCCACTAGGATAGGTAGGTGCAACACCTCACCACACTTAGTATGTCTTCTAAAGAAGATGCCAGTGGCTCTCTGCCCTCTAGATACAGTGAGCTTTCATTCCAAGAATTGAAGCCCTGTGTGCCTCTAGGAAGCTGAAGACAGGAAGAACTGCAAACACCCACCGCCTCATAAAGGCCTTACTGCTTGATGATCTTAGGAACACCCCTGGATCAGATGAACAGGAGAAAGGGGGTAGAGTAGGGAATGAAGACAGGTCAGGAGGTGACACCTTTTATGACCTAACCTCAAACCTTGGCCAGGAAGAACAAGATGGTTCCCACCTGGACAACTCAGATCTTCATGGAGATGAAGAAGAAGGCCAAGATTCACCCCTCCTGGAAGAGTGCAGTCTACCAAGGAGATCTATATCTCTCTCTGCAGAGTCATATCACTGTCTGTAGGGACCTCTGTATCTAGCAGAGGGGCCACTCTTATGACAGCGGGTAACAATTTCTAGAACTTGAGAAAGCTTAGTGTAGGCTCAGGCAACAGCAATTGGCGCTGGACAAAGAGTCCCTAGAAGTCCAGAGGGCTTGAAAAAGATTGGGACTAGACTTCCATGGTGGCAGCAACAGTTTCCCTAGAGTTAAGGAACATTCTTTTGACAATAGGATCCTGAGCAAGATTGTCCCTCTCTACCATGTTGGGGATGACATCCATAAATGCATAACTGCTTTAGAGAGGGCCTGTAAAGTTCAGAGGGTCCCTAAAGAGCAGTGGGCAGCTAACCTGTGGCTCTCCGTTGCTGACAAAGGTAGAGATAAGCTCCTGACTGTTAGAGAAGAGGATGCTGACAATTACTCAGTTCTGAAGAGTGCTCTCATTGATGGGTTTGGCTTAACCACTGAACAGTATAGGATTAAGTTCAGAGACACCCAGAAGGCACAGAATCAGGACTGAGTAGACTTTGGGGATAGTGCCATTAAGGCTCTGGAAGGCTGGGTACTTGAAAGCAAAGTGAATGATTCCAAGGGATTGTCCAATTTGATTATGAGGGAGCAGATCCTTAATAATTGCCAAAATCAGTTGTTGCATCAATACCTGGTTGACTCTGATCTGACTTCTCCCCAAGAATTGGGAAAGAAGGCAGATAGGTGGGACAGAACCAGAGTGAATCAGAGAAACCAGAACAATGGTGGTGACCAAAAGAAGCATGATGCTAAAACTTCAGATAAAGGTGGGGACATGGGTAAAGATGACAAGTCTTCATCAGGGCCCCAAACACCTGCATCTGGGGGGCGAGTCACAATCCAACAAAGGGAAAGGCAAAAAGAAACCTTGGTGTTACTTATGTAAAGAAAAGACCCATTGGACAAAGGATGCCAATTGTCCAAAGGCCAAGGATTCAATTCAAACCACCACTCCCCCTAAGGCAACTGCTCCCCCTAGTACAGTTTCAAGTAGTGGTACAGGGAACAAGGGAATAGTAGGGTTAACATTGGGCTCTAAGATGGGTTCTGGCCTAGTCAGAACTCCAGCTCAGGATGTTCTTGTCTGTGACGGTGGCATGGATATTGCCATCTTACTTGTCAGTCCCAGTAACCTGGGCAAGTACAGGCAACAGCCTTTGATTAATGTTAAGGAGGCCATGGCATACAGGGACACAGGTGCAAGTGTCACTATGGTGGCAAAAGATCTTGTGGACCCTGAACAGATCACACTTGGCGAGATGTACTAAGTGACCAATGCTAACAATGTCAGGACTGATCATTCCTTGGTAGTTGTTGATTTCAGCTGGGGAGGGGTAACTGTCCCAAAGAAAGTTGTGGTTAGCTCAGACCTTCCAGTGGAATGCTTATTGGGCAATGATTTGGAAACTTCAGCCTGGGCTGAAGTGGAATTAAGGACTCATGTAGCAATGCTGGTCATCTCTGCAGATGTGTTTGCTGTGATCAGGTCACATGCCAAACTGACTTTTACTGAACCGGCCATGTATCATGAGAACATGGACCAGGTGCCTTCCAAGAGAAGGAGCAGGAGGGGTAAGGCTGAGTCTTCCCCTCCAGGCTCAGGGAGAGGATCAATCTCTTGAGGGAGATGATCCCAGTTCTTGTGAAGGAACTGTCTCAGATGAACTGGAACCTGATCTGGTTGAGTTATTGGGGATAGGGGGTCCTTCCAAGGCAACACTGAGTCAGGAGCAGCAAACCTGCCCCTCCTTTGAACCCCTCAGACAGCAAGCTGCCGCTGAGGCTGCTGGGAGTGTCAGTGGATCCCACAGGATCTATTGGGATGAGGGACTCCTTTGCTCAGAGGGCATAGACCCCTAGCCAGGTGCCACCAGAAGGTTGGTCATATCTCTGAAGTTTAGGGGCTTCCTACTCACCTTGGCACATGCCATTCCCTTAGCACGACACCTAGGCCAAAGTAAGACTTGGGACAGGCTTGTACCTCACTTTCAATGGCCTTCCATGTCAGAAGATACCAAGGAGTTTTGTCACCCCTTTACCACCTGTCAAGCTAGTGGTAAGTCAGGTGGTACCACAAAGCCCCCCCTAATACCACTACCTGTGGTGAGGGTTCCCTTTGAGAGGGTTGGAATTTACATAATTGGTCCCATGAACCCTCCAACTGCATCCGGGCACAGCTATATTCTAGTGGTGGTGGACCATGCCACTAGGTATCCAGAGGCTATACCCCTTAGAACCACCACAGCTCCTGTGGTGGACAGGGCCCTCCTGTGATTTTTTCCAGAGTGGGTTTCCCTAAGGAGGTCTTAACTGACAGGGGTACAAACTTTATGTCTACTTACATCACTGCAATGTGGAAGGAGTGTGGAGTGAATTACAAATTTAGCACACCCTATCACCCACAATGCAATGGGTTAGTTGAAAGTTTCAACAAAACCCTAAAGGGCATGAGCATGGGTCTCCCAGAAAAGCTTAGGCGAAAATCGGATGTTCTGTTGCCCTGCCTTCTCTTTGCCTACAGAGAGGTCCCACAAATGGGTATTGGCTACAGCCCTTTTGAACTTATGTGTGGGCATCCAGTTAGGGGTCCCTTGTGTTTGGTGAAGGAGGGATGGGAGTTACCTCTCAAACCTCCCAAGCAAGACATAGTGGACTATTTACTTGGTCTCTGCTCCAGGATGGCTGAGTACATGAAGAAGGCCAGCAAAAACCTTGAGGCAAGTCAAGAATTGCAAAAAGCTTGGCATGACCAAAAGGCTGTACTGACTGTTTATCGGCCAGGACAGAAAGTATGGGCATTTTAGCCTGTGGCCCCAGCAGCTCTCCAAGATAAGTGGCGTGGACCCCATAATATTATTGAGCAAAAGGGAGAGGTCACCTACTTGGTGGACCTTGGAACTCCTAGGAGCCCCCACAGGGTGCTCCATGTAAACAGGCTCAAACCCTATGTGGACATGGCAGACATGGGCTTGCTCATGGCTACAGATGAGGTACAGGAGGAAGAGAGTGAGCCACTCCCTGATCTCCTCTCACAGAACCCTGATGATGGCTCAGTTGATGGTATGACCTTGGCGGGCAGCGTCACTGATCAACAGCAGATTGATTACAGGAAGGTCCTCAATCAATACAGACACATGTTTTCTTTGACTCTTAGACCACTTGGTGTGCCCATGAAGTGGACACAGGTAAAAGTCTGCCTGTTAAAAATATGATTTACAGGCAGTCTGATCATGTCAGAGACTGCATCAGGACTGAGGTCCAAATGATGCTGGAATTGGGAGGAATTGAACCCTCAGATAGCCCTTGGGTTAGTTCAGTGGTCCTGGTACCCAAACCTCATACCCAGGGTGATAAAAGATAAATGAGGTTTTGTGTGGACTACAGGGGCTCAATGCAGTCACTAGGACTGATGCTCACCCTATTCCTAGGGTAGATGAACTCCATAACACTTTGGCCTCAGCCACGTTCTTGAGCACATTTGACCTCACTGCTGGATACTGGCAGATCAGAATAGCTGAGGATGCCAAGCCAAAAACAGCATTCTCAACCCATAGTGGGCACTATCAATTTGTGGTAATGTCCTTTGGTTTGAAGAATGCACTTGCCACATTCCAAAGGTTGGTGAAGAAAGTCCTTACAGATCTGGAAGCCTATAGTGCAGCATATCTAGACGGTATAGCTGTCTTTAGCTCCACCTGCGAGGATCACCTGGTCCATCTAAAGAATGTTTTGGAGGCTCTGCAGAAAGCAGGCCTCACTATCAAGGCCACTAACTGCCAAATAGGGCAGAGTAAGGTCATGTACCTGGGCCACCTTGTGAGTGGAGGCCAGGTTCAACCATTGCAGAGCAAAATCCAGACCATCATGGACTGGGTTACTCCGACTACCCAGACTCAGGTCAGAGCTTTCTTGGGGCTGACTGGGTACTACAGGAGGTTTGTCAAAGGATATGGGTCCACAGTGACTCCCTTGAATGATCTTACCTCAAAGAGAATGCCCAAGAAAGTTCAGTGGGCAGTTAGCTGTCAGAAGGCATTTGAGGATCTCAAGCAGGCCATGTGCACTGCTCCCATTCTGCAAAGTCCTGACAATTCCAAACAATTCATTGTCCAAACAGATGCCTCATTGGGGGTAGGGGCTGTGTTGTCACAACTTAATGTAGAGGGTCAGGATCAACCAGTAACTTTTATTAGCAGAAGGTTGACCCCCAGAGAGAAACGATGGTCAGCTATTGAGAGGGAAGCCTTTGCTGTGGTTTGGGCTCTGATGAAGCTGAGGCCATACTTGTTTGGCACTCACTTCATTGTTCAGACAGACCATAAGCCCCTCTTATTGCTAAAACAAACGAAGGGTGAAAACCCCAAACTTTTGAGGTGTTCCATTTCCCTACAGGGAATGGACTATACAATGGAACATAGACCTGTGAGTAACCATGCCAATGCAGATGGACTCTCCCGATATTTCCACTTAAAAAATGAAGTCTCTACTGGGCAACGTTAGTCTCATCTCCTTACGTTTGGGGGGGTTGTGTAGGAAAGTAGGATCTGCTTCTTATGGTTACCCCCACTTTTTGCTTGATGTTAAATTGTTTTTGACTAGTCTGACCGGTATCCTGCTAATCAGTCTATCTGCTTTCTCCCTAAAATGTTATGTCATGTACTTAGGTATACTCCAGATTGGATACTGAGGTACCCTAATAAGTCCCTGGTATATGGTACACATGTACCCAGGGCATAGGTACCCCAGAGGTCTCCCATGGGCTGAAGCATGTATTATGCCACTCATGAGATGTCATGAAAAATGGAACTACAGGTTTGCCATTGCAGCCTGTGTAAGCTGTTGCCTGCACCTCTTACGATAGATATAGGTTCACTATATCTATAGGTCACTACACTTAAAAACCTATAAGTCACCCCATAGCAGGCCTTAACAATCCAAGAGGCAGGGTGCCGGGTTTTACGTGAGAGGGTGCCCCTGATTGAGCAGAGCCCCTCTGCAGCCTTCGGAGACAATTCTCCTGGGTTGTCTGTGACTCAGCCAGACATATAGGTAGAGGTGCATTATAACCTTGCGGTAAATGCTATCTCAAAAACGGCTGAAACAAAACATGTCATGTTTGATATCAAACACCTTGGAATCATACCTCCACTCTGGCAACCGGTGTGGGAGGTGTGATTCCACCCCTCTGAAGGAAGCTTCGTGGGTCCCTGGTCTTACCGGTACCAGCCTTCTCGACCCGGCAGCACAAAATGGATGCTGCCGACCAGAGACACATTCCTGCCCTCCTGCTGCTGAGCCAAGCTTGAGCAGAGGAAGGCAGCACAAAAGGCATCCTTTCACAGGGTGGTGTGACCACCTACCAGACAGGATTTAGTGTATTGGAGTTGGGTGGGTGCACTTCCAGTGTCCCTGAAAGTCTGCAAGAGGGGCACATTTGGTGTCCCTGTGCATAGTCCAGCTCAAACCAGTTCTGGGAGCCGTTGGCTCCTGCTCTGGCGTGAAACTGGACAAAGGACATGGGTGCAACCACCCCCCTGCCCTGACCCTCTCCTGGGAGGGTCCCCTGAATCTGTCCAACCCTCTCCCGTGGGTACAAAATGGCTACCCTGGCTGTAGGACGCTAGATTCGATGTGTACAAGATTCTGAACAAGAAACCACTGACCTTCAACTGTCTGGACACTCTGGACTTTGCTGGAATTTGACTTGGCCCGACTTCGTCTCCCTCTCCATCCAAAGCATCATCTGTGCCTGTGCACCATACAGGCTTCATGCAGGACCTGTGGAGCATCAAGGCCAACTGAAGTATCTCCCATGGGGTGAAGGAATCACTACCCTGCATTCACAGGCACCAGAATGCAACTGACCGGTCTGCTGATCCTGAGCTTCTGCAAACTTCGAAGAGTCCATCAACACAGGAGGTGGGTTCCTAGGTTCTTTGAGGTTGAGCTCCTCTCTCACTGAGTTTGAGGCCAGTATCCCTTGTGGGGACCACATAACCCAAACCCCTGTGCACCGCATACTTTTACAATTGCATATGCTTGTTGATGTTCCCCAACTTTGTGCATTGGGCTGTCAATAGCCCCAACCACTGCACACATTTTGTACTAAGCACTTTGGCCTCCTTGCACTCTGTGCCCTGCAAGCTGTTGTTTAGTGAAACTGCTAGAGGTCCCCTTGCAACTCCTGTGCCTTCGGCCTGTGGATCCAATTGAGGGACAATCCTGATTTTCTTGAGCTCCCCTGGTTGCTCCAGGCCTGCCCTGACTCCCCTTGCTGTGGTGAGTCCTTTGGTCCTTGCTGGGCCAGACCGTAACATTTCTTGACCTTCTTCATGGGTTGCCATTGCCAGGGCTTGTTGGTGCTCCAGCCAGACACTGACCCCTCAGTACTCGACATCCTTCATGGGACAGCTCATATGTGGCTCCTGGTCATCCTCAACATCTCCTGGTCCCTGCAGCTGTAGAGTCAAGTTCTTTGTCGCACCTGAAGCACCCGACATCGGTGGGCATTTGTCTACTGTGTCCCTGGTCACTCCGGAGTGACCCAGACTCGGTCCCCTCTGCTTTCAGGTTCTTTCCATCAAGAATCCACCTGCGGATTCCACCAGACACATTTCTTCTTTACAGCAGTGGCATTTATTTGAAGACTCCCATTGAGAACGATGGCGGTTTCTGACGCCACTTCAGACCTATGCACCCGGCTTCCCTGGGATAGGTAACTCTGGTACTTCGGTATTTACGGGTGAGGTGGCTCTCCAGCCTTCTATGTTACGAAAGGGTTTCCTCGTAATCCACTGAGAAGGGTCCTTAAACGTTAAAATTGCAACCGCGACTCTCCCATTGAATTGTACGTAGAACGCAGTCGTATTCTCACACTGCACCCATCCTCCGTGGGGTCCCTACTCACTCACCTTGGGTGGTTCTTTGGGGTCCCAGCGATTCAACACATTCTAGACACTGTCTTGACTCGGGTCGTGGTTCTTATACCACTATTTTAGTATATGGCTTGGTCTTCCCCTGGAGCCCACTGTGTATTAGTGCTACTTACGATTGTTTCTGTGCTAAAGTATTGTGTGCTTTGTGTTTATCTGTGTGTAGCAGATACTGTGAGGTAGTCAAGGTGTTATAATAATAAATATATATTCTTATAACTACTGTGTGGTTCTCCTTTCATTTAACCAATGCAATAAGATTGCATTCTGGTAAAACAAGCTGCTTAACATTCCTTCAAGACTAAGCCTGAAGGCTGCTCTCCACAGCTACCACTTGGATAGCTTTCATAAACTTGGGTTGTTTAGACTGGTGCAAGGTGCCGACTTTAATTAGCGGACATCATATACCAGGTCAACTTCTCAAAGTCTATGATCTGGTTATGTATGGTTTCTGGTTTACTATATAAGGAGTAGTAAAATTCTAGAAGTTAATTACTGATATCCGAAGTAGATGATGCAAGTTTTCTATCTTTCCCATGAATAGCATGAATTTGAATTGTATCTTTTTTAATACGAATATAATTATCCAATAATTTCCCAGATCTATTTGCATTTAATAGAGTTTTGCTTTTTCGTTTAAAATTTGCAATCAAACTCTTTTACTCAGTAAGGAATTGTATTCATAATTACACTTTTGTGTAAATGATATTTAAAATAATTATTATTGGATGTAGTAAATAGGTGCTCAAACTTAGCAATTTATTTTTCTAAGTCAAAGAGTTTAGAGTAAAATTATTTATTTTTGTGGTCCGTCATGGAGATTGTTATACATTTAATATATACTTCTAAAGCACCCCATTGTATATGTTGCGCCATCAGTATTAAGAGAAAAATAATTATCAATGGCAGACAACATTTGAGCCTTATTACTATTGTTAAGAGCAATGTCAACATTCATGTGCCATCAAGATTTAGAAACATAGGCATTATCTAATTGTAAACACAGGTCAGCGAATGAACTAGATTTCTTGATGATAATGCATAATCAATTAGTTAATACGAGTTAAGAGGATTGGAAAAAAATGTGAAACCTTTGTGGGTTGGAAAATGAAGTTGCCAAACATCAATGCATTTGATATTTTTAAACAATGTTTAAAGTGATTGGAAAGGTTCAGGAGGTCTACATTTAACAAAGGTTTGTAGAAGAGTATCACAAACTAAATTAACGTCACCACCTACAATAAGGGGAACATTGCAAAGTTGGATCATTTCAGAAGTAATATGGTTTCAAAAATCCAGATCTTCAGCTTTAGGACCATAAATATTAATTAAATGCAAAACAACTATATCATTTTTACCCTAACAAATAAAAAACGAGTATCATAATGCTCGTCTAATATCAGATGCGTGAATAGGAAATTATATTGCGGCCCATTTTTTATTCATATGAGATGGGATTTTATCATCAACGTGAATCTCTTGAAATAAACAATTGTCAGCCTTATCTCTAGATAACTAATTTTATATTTCATATATTTAACAATGTCTTAAACCTTTAACATTAAACAAGAGAATTTTAAGCTTTTTTGAATTATCCATCAAATAGAACACTAAAAAGGAAAAGTGAAAACATTCTGAAGCAAAAGATCAAGAAAACTGGTGACAAATCAACAACTTTGAAGTAGCTCTGAGAACTAGAACATAGAGAAAAATAAAAAGACACGAGACAACATAGAAAAGACAACAGAGAACACTTATGACAATGTTGAGGCATACAGGTGCATGTACAAGATATTGTTTGAAGCCAGAATGTCTCAGTCTGTATCCTAGTACAGTGAATTTCTTTAGTATGGCAGTGTTTCCTTTACAAATCCGTGATATATAAAAATGTTACAATTAACCATTAGAGAAGGAATTTCTCTTGCAGCCTTTCTTAATATTACTAAATGATTATGATGTAAAACCTTAAATATTACTTGTCTGGGTTTGGTCTGATCAATTGTACGTTGCAACGGAATGTGATGTGCCTTATTGAGCTCAAATTTATCTGCATATTCAAAAGATTAGGCAATAAGTTCTCCAAATACCATCTGCAATCAGTACCCTAGATGTCTTACAGCAGGTTAAAAATCCTCAATTCTTTTTCTCTTTTTCGATTTTGCAAATCGAACAGGAGTTTATTAATAGGAAGTATGTTTGCAGTAATAGGAAGTAACTGGTCTATCACAGACTTGTTGCCTCTTATTTTAATTTCATTATCAGAGACTTTCATTGACAGATCAGCCATATCTTTGGAAATATTTGTAGTCTCCGTAATAGTACTGTCTGTATTAGATCAAACCGCTTGTGATTTTTCTAAAATTGTGAAAAATGGTGGTTCAGAGGAGACAAAAAATATTGATAAAGTAGAAGGCAGAGATACGGTTTCTTTATGCTTATTAGCATTAGAAGACACAAGATTGTCATCCAGGTTGAATAAAATCTGCAGACAGTAATAGTATAAGAGATGAGAAGTAGTAGAATTGCAGTATGAGATCGAAAAAAAAAGTAAATAGGTCAAACCGCAATATTACCACAGGTGCATTAGCTAAAACCAACATAGAAGGATCAAAGGCCTATACTGCTCCTTTTCCTTTATCTCCACATCCTCTGACAGGATAATTAAATAATTATATAGGCTGTCTAACAAGCGTAAAATATTGTAGTTTAAGATGGGCTCGCCAAAGTTTATTGGGATGCGGCCATCTTGAATGGCGCGTTTGTGCGCCTCCATCATTTCTTTTTTTCTTTCAAAGAATATAATTTTATGTGTGGAGAAACCTCTACATAAAACAATTATTTTCTTCAAAAATAACACCTGACAAATTTCATCTAGCATTTACCTACTTTACTTAATGAGCTGTGTTTATCAGAGATTGTCTCAGCTGGTTTCTTTTCATCATTAGTGGCCCCTCACTTAGACGGTATGTGCAATTGTGCTTCCTCTTCTATATTACTGGTTACATGTTCCACTATAGTCAATCACGTAGGCTACTGGCTCTACGTGCCATTCTGGTCCTTCTTCTATGTTGCCTATTGTATGTACTACGGTGGTCATTCTGCAATGTTACTGATGTTATATCCCACCGTAGTCCTTCTATGTTGTCATTCTGGTCCTTCTTAAATATGGAACTTTTAGAAAAACAATAAATCCAGTCTTGCTGATATAGCTTCTGATTGAGCTATTAAATATTTTTGAAATCAGATCAGAGTTACTTTGCAATGGCACTGCAATAAAATGCAGCTGCTCTGTTTAAAGCTTGGGACACGTGGTACCAGCTTGAGGTACACCAAGCCCTCTCTGCCCACTCCTGGACAGCTAGTAGAACACTCTGGCACTGAGGCTTTTGCAGTTCACTCTTGGACACATAGTAAATGCTCACTGAACTGTAGTCTTGTGATGATCACTCTCAGGACACCTAGTATTCGCAAAGCCAATAGGCCTTTTTTAATTTGCTAACAAATACAAATAGTGTTTGTGCATGCTGCTGTTTGTATATGTTTAGCATGTGTTAGCACATTAGAGGCAAATGTATTGGCTTTGACAATGCTAATACATTCGTTATTTCTTTTTTACTTTAACAATGTTTTGGTTCTTTATATGGGAACCCTCCCTATACCCTTTTTATTCTCCCTTCCCTTGTTTTACCCCTTTCTAGTTTTCTCTGCTTTCCCTTTTCCCACCCTGGTTTATCAATTATTAGAATTTTTATTACATCAAGTTTTTTGTTATTTATAATATTTAGGGAAGTAAATATTTTAAAGTAACAACTTTTACCCTTTGTAAGGCATTAATGGAGGGGTACCAGCTATGGCGACCCCTCCCACTGATAGCAAGATCTATTTATTAAAGGCTTCATGGGAGACAACAAATTACTTGATATTGTCTCATGCACGGGAGATGTAAATCTCAATCCCACTTCCCCTAATTCATCCATGAGGGCTCTTACAGACAAGTGAACCGCTACGTTCCCAGCAGTCAAAGTTAACCTGAGTATTCTTTTCATTGCAATGACCACGAGAAGTGGTCTTAGACACTTGACTTTTTATTTCTGTTGGCTAGACTCTGGTTTTAGATATTTCAGAGTGCTTGCCCCATCTGCTCCCTACACTATCTATGCTCTTAATTTCTGTTCCTGCTAAGCAAAGTTAAGGAAGATGTGATTTTGAGTTTGTTATTTACTGACTGATAGATGATGTGACAACACACTAATGTGCAACAGTAAAGATTTCCAACATTTTGGGCACTAAAACAGAAAAGGTATGTCACCTGGCTCAACATCTTCTGAATCTAGCAGAAAAAAACAGAAGAAAAAGGTACAACCAACAGAATTCTTAGGCGGTATACCACTACAAACTTGTGGCTTGGTAGAAGATTTGTAGTGAAAATGATTACTCTCATTTGCATTCTTTTCATGCTCTGCATGCTTGCGATCATAGTGGTAGGCCATTTATTTTACCAGACTCAACACCTCAACTGTTGACTTCACCTGGAGATGTAAATGAGCTAGATTTGATCACCATGACTTTCACCTTTATTATTAGGCCCAGTACTTAAGCATAGATGAAGGGCCACAATCATCCTAACAAAGGCAACAATTGGGTTGGGATTGAAGACTGACTGCCACAGTGACTTAATTGGGTCTCTTGCCCCAATGATTGCCAAATTATATTGAGAACACCCCATTTGTTATGCCCAGTGTTTATTGGGGGTGGGTGAATCCCTCCGCTTTGCCTGAACAGTGAATTACTCTTTATTTTTGTTCCAGCTAGATTTGCAAAATGAAAGAGTTGTGCACTTATGAGGTAAAGGTCTGCTTTAGATTTTGATTCACTTAGACTGTAATTGATCACATCTTCTTGCTAGTCTTGGGCCTTTTCCAATGGATTAGAGAATTGGAGGACCCAAATGGGAATTCCTACTTGTTAGTAAACTTTTCCTACTACTTGAGTGACTAGCCAGAGGGAGGGGAGGTAAAGGCAGTATTCCAAGACTCTATTCTGTACTATTGTCTTCTGGTCATCATGACCGGGCCGGACTGGGAACAGCAACCAGCCCTGACAGATTGCTGCTTGACTGGCCCTGGGAGCAGGGGTTGGGGTGGTGGTGGGGGGGCGGGTGCTAGCAAGAAGCACTGCTCCTGCTTTTGTGACAGGGGGCCGATATTGCAGCATTGCTGCAAAACCAATCCCCAGTGACAAAACCGGCCCCTGCAGGCACAAAACCAGCCCCACCCCTCCGGCCCACCGGGGAAATGCCCGGTGCCCGCTACGGCCAGTCCGGCTCTGATCATGACGCCCTGAGCTTTGTTGCAGATTGGGACTGTCGGCATGGCTTTAAGCTTGGAGATGAAGTGTGGAAAGGCACAGTTTAAGATAAGTTCACTCGTCTCAGCCCTCCCACTGAATACTAAATGGTGATAGTTGACACTGGATAGACTTTTTGATATATGTAATTAACTACCTACCTGAAGGTGATCTTATATTGGCAAGTGGACATCACTGACCCTTTCCTTCCCCTCCAGTCTAAGGTTTAACTGTTAAGTTGCCCTTCTTACTGATTTGCAGTTCCAGCTTCTTTCTAAATGGCGACGATTCTATTATTAGTCACTCTAATCTCTTCTGAATCCATGTGGAAATATGATTTCTAACCTTGAGTGACTTAAAAGAATGAAACAATCAGGCCAAAATCCGGGCCTTCTTCTGGCTTAACCAACCCCCTCATCCATGGGAAATACACGCTATCCACCTGAGACAGCGGCTGGGGACAGTGGATGTGCGCCTTTACTGCTGGGCGGTCCAGCTATTGCTGATCAATGAGGGGATGAGTGGGGAGTGGGTAGACTCAGCTAATTGCTGGAAGTGTCCAGTATGGGCCTGGACAAAACTAAATTGTTGTTGTATGGTTTTTCCATTCCCTCCTGTCTCCTTGAGCTCACAAGGGTGGTTCTTGGGACCTGGCGTATGGTGCTGCAGTGGACTGCGTGGGAACAGAAGATTACACTTATGACCCCCCTTTCAGTAGGTGGGTGGTTGCAGCAGGCCTCCTCTTTAGCAGGGTTTACTGGTTGGGATTGGATTGGGAGCTCCAAGGTGGGAGACGTCTGGCAGGAGGCTCAGCTTAAGTCATATCAGCTGTTATAGGAAGAGTTTGGCCTGCACAGGTCTCAGTTTTTCAGATATCAGCAGTTATGCCATGCCCTGGAGCACGCCTTGGGGAATGTTCCTGAATGGAGCCCCCTGGAGTTGCAGAACCTTATGGGGCCCATTTTGGAGAAAGGGATTTGGCAACTTTATATATCATTCATAGTTCACTCCCTGGATTTATTTGCGCCTCTCAGGGTCAGATGGGAACAGTGGCTGGGGTCCTAGCTGATTCAGATCTGAGGAATGCATGCATGGCACCTAGGGTGCAGGTTGTCTCTTCCCGGCTCCGGCTCATCCTGCTCAACTACCTACATATGACCTATTAGACGCCAGAGCCGGTTTGGCATGCAGGCATACTGGAGTTGCCGGCGTGCTGGAGCTGCTCAGGTACAGCTACTCACTTCTACCATTTGTCATGGCAATGTCCAGTGATAACGAGATACTGGGGTAGAATAAGTGACGTCCTCTCCAGGGTCCTAGGAAGGCTTATTGACAGCTCCCCAGTGCCTGTTCTTTTGGGAGTAATGGAAGGCATGTGTGATGCCAGTGGAGATAGGGCATTGGTGGTTATTGGGGTGGCACTGGCAAAAGATAGATATTGCTAAATGGTGGAGGTTGGCCTCTCCTCCCCCGATAGCTCACTGAAAGCAGGCAATGAACTGTTGTGCTACACAAAAGAAGGTTCTAGGGGATGCCCCAAAAAGCATGCAAAAGTACGGGAGAAATGGATGAAATGTCGTGGAATGTTTTCGTGTATATGCTCTTTTGGGAGGAGTTGGATACAATCAACGGTTTCATTCTATATTTGGACCTGTGTAAATGTTAATGGTTGTTGATTGCATTTAAATTAATAAAATTCAGTTTATTAAAAAAAAAAGAATTAAACAATCACTCGTGCTTGAGCAACTCACCCACTCAATGAGAAATAGGGCGTTTGAAGAGAATCCTGTTTGTGCCAGATGTACTATTCTCTGTTACCATGTGGTGTTCAAACTGTCATTCACTGTTTAGTGGCAAGGCAATTCTCTACACTTTGCAAATAGTGCTAACAAGTCCCATTTATCCAACCGACTGTCCATCCACTCTAATCATAGTTATTAACAAATCTGTAAATGACAGATCAGAGAACCTAACCAAAGGGAAGGGCCTCAGCTAAATGTGCGAAACAATGCCCCGAATCTAAGAATAGAAAATTCTCTTCTTGAGTCCCCTAACGTCTACCTCCATCTCTTGTTTATTCATTACATCCACTCTGATCATCTTATTCACTCTTTGAACCATTTTAACTCATTCATAAATCACTCACCCGTTGATTAGTTTATCCATGCACTCATTAATGCTTCCATCTACCCATGCACTCATCCCTTCATCCATACATTAGTCCTGTCAATCACTCACTTATCCATCTATGCACTCACCATTCTGTAAATGTTCCCAATCCCAATCATTGACTCATTCCTATATTTATCCACTCGACCATCACACAACCACAAGCGCAAACTCACCAATTCATAAAGCACTTTTAGTTATAAAACAGCCAGACTTATTGCCTTTGTCAAAACTTGTTCTTGGGGAAGGGTCACTCTTCTATGACCTCTTTGCTCACTTAGTTAACATCAAGTAGCAAGCAGCATGCTCATTATATATATTGCCAAATCTAGTGATCCAATAAACAGATAGACGTTCATTCTGTTATGGATCCCACGGTTGTGGGCCAAACAGCATCTCTAATATATAAGAACCAGGGGATCATATGAAATCCGTCAAATGTTCCATTTGAAATTAAAATTCCCTCTTGGCACACCATCTTGCTTTCACAGCTGAGGTCGTCCCGCTGTTGGGCGCATGACAATCATAACAGTATAATCCGATATTTAGGCATGTGAGTCATAAAGAGTAGAAATGTCTCTCTGTCTTTCTCATCTTTCAACTTTAATTGTCTTATAATGCTCACCTAATCAAATGATGTGTATGCATATTCCCGAAGTGGGGGGGGTTGCCATGGACAGGCTACTAGTCAGAAAATAAAGAAAAGATGAAATGTTATGTTGCCACTGATATGGGAACTAGGTGGCATGTTTGTGGTCTCCGCAATGTTACACTACATACTTTGCATTTCGCGAGAAGCCTCACAGTTTTATATTTAAATCTTGGTGTTGAAAATTTTCATCAATATATTAATGCCTTATGAGATAGTGTATTTAAACTGAGGAGAAGTTAGTACAAAAAAATTGCATCATAAATAAATTTAAACTAGTGCACCCTCACTGCTCTCAAGGTTCTGCATTGGCTGCCGGTTAAGAAGCGCATCCTCACAAAGCATTAGTTATTGTCCAAAGAGCAATGTTGTCTTCTAGCCCTCGATATTTGGCTGATAGATTCAATCAGTGTATTCCTCCCGAATGCTGCGCTCCTCTTCTGCTCCTCTTTTAGTTAACCCATGCTTTAAGTGGTATTCATAAACCTCTGTGTGGAATCCTCTGAGTCCACTCTCCAATCTTTTCTATCTGGAGTTCTCTGTCTCGACTGCAGAGGTCTCCAAACTATTCCTTGATTCTTTATGCTTTATTTTTATAACCCATAGCGATAGCAATAAGACCAGAACCCCTAGTCAAACTAGTAGTATCAGACTCTCCTTATTTTAAATTATACGTTGATGATCTTACGCTGTCGCTCTTAGAAGAGTAATCTGATATAAAGCTCGCATTCATAGTTGTCAAGAAATGTATAGCACTGGGAGGATTTAAAGTGAATGTGGCAAAAACACAGGTACTACTTTTTGATTCATCCGATTTGTTTTATTTTGCCATTTGTGGCAGGGTTATAACAAGAGACCACCAAAATGATATCAAGGGATTAGGTTATCAGAAATGTATACTGATATCTATCACATATATTACAACCCGTTAATAAATAAGGTAATGGCTGTTGTAGAGCTTCAGGAGTCTCTTCCAATCTCTACAATTGGTAGAGCCTCTATAACAAGAATAAACATAGTACCCCTTTTATTGTTCCAGTTCGCTACCCTACTGTGCATTTGTATGTCAAAATCTTCAAGACGATTAAGACCTTATTCATTAGTTTTCTCTGGGGTAATTGGCAACCCAGTATCAGGTTGAAGAACAGATATGCCTCACAAGGAGATGGAGGCATGGCTTTCTCATGTTTACAAACCTACTATGCTGCAGCACAAGCCTCAATATACATTAGGGCCCAGATTTACTAAGGGCTTGTGTTGCCCTGGAGTCACGTAAGGGGATGCAAGGCAACGTAAGCCCTTAAATTGGATTTACTAAGCCACGCAAAGACGCCTTGTGTGACTCTGCATGGCTTAGTAAATCAAGGATAACGAAAGGCAGTGCAAATGGATACCTTGCAATACTATACGTTGAGAAGGCATTCCATTGGTGGAGCATGGGCGTTCCCATGCACCCACCCATGGATGTTGACACAATAACAGATTTACTAAAGTCAGTAAACCTGAAATTGTGTCAAAATGTTACGCCATCCCAAATGAGCTGTAACAAGGAGAATCATTATTTCTCCTCAGTATTTCCTCTTTTCATGTGTGCTACATTCTTCCTCTAAGGATTGTTTTTGTTCAGGAAGGTGTCCCCTTCTGCACAAAACCAATCCAGCCTGAAATGCAGGCACCCTTGCACCATGGCACAAAGGTGCCTGTTTTGGCTGCACTAAGAATAGAATATGCAACAAACAGCCAATTTGCTTATGAATATTTGAAGAAAAAAAGTCTCTAATAGATTATTCTGAAGACACTTGATTTGGCAAACTTCTGGCCATGTGTACTAACCCAAGTTTCACATACTATGGTGGAATGTCTTTGACAGCACCATAGCCCAACAAGCCAAAACCAACAATGCATTGGAAGGATGGAAAAATGCCTTCCAAGCCACATTAGGCCAAAGCCCTCCTACCTTGTACCAATTCCTAAAACCCTAAAAAAAGAACAAAGCTACAACAAGCTGAGAATAGAACAATCTTTAACTCAAATTAGACCTAATTTATCTAAACAGAACAAAGAAATGTATACAATGTGACAAGTAAAGCTCTTTATAAATAACAAAGGAATTCACAGCCTAGAAAACATAGCCAGAACACTGCTATGAACCACCTAACAATTTAAACTAACATCCAACAAAACCACTATAATAAAGTTATTTTTAATTATAATAAAGATCTTTATGACACAGTATAAATAAAATCTTTAAACAATATTCATTACAACTGATAAAGAAATATAATGTAATAAAAAAAAAATAGATACATACAACAAACCACAATAACAGAAAGGGTACAAAATCCCAAAGAACAAACATAATATAAAAAAAAATCAATATACAATATTTAATGTAAAACAATGTAATAATACAAAAATATAAACATAGCAAACACAACACAACCCAAAAAAAGAACTAAAAAGGACTCACAGTTTTGTGGCTAGTGTCCATGATAATTATCCACTCCACAAAAACCAAATCCACATAAATAGGAGAAAACGAACCTAACAAAATGCAAGCATGAAATAACCAAAAAGATAAACCAATAAATTAATTCAATAGTCACAGGAAATCATAAAAAGGTAAGATATCAACTTGAGTAACGCTCATGGAAAACCAAAAAAAGGAAGTAAATTAAAACGTAATGTGGGTTAATATATAAGCAAAATAATTTCCGTCGAAAAACACACCAAAAAATACAGAATGTCTTCAACTTTAAGAAAAAAAACAGTAATAAATACCAAATACCCACCCTCACATAACCTATACCCCAAAACATAACATACAATAAAAAATGCAACAATAACTATAACTAATAAATCTAATAATGTTCCACATAATACATACTAAAACTAATTACATTACAGAGTACATTACTACATACTTTAGTAAGGCCTACCTCACTTCACAATGGAACCACAAAATGGAGAACAGCAGCAGGGAACCATGACCGACAGAAACAGAAATCGCCTACAAATTATGTTAATAGCAGTAAAAAAATGGCCTTTAACCGAAACTAAAAAAAACATGGGCATTATTACGATGCCGGCCGGACTCTCGTCCGACCGGCAACATGGCGGAAGAGGGACCACCGACAAGGAGTCGGCGGTCCTCCTGCCCTTATTACAATGCAACGGCCTTTATGGTGGTTGCAAAACGTATATTTTATATTGTGGCGTGTGCTGCAGTCTGCAGCACAAGCCGCAGTAGAAAATAAACACTTTAAAAGCATCCCTGCACCGTGTGGCAGGCACATGCGGTGCCTGCTACTTGGTGCAATGATGTTTAGGGGGGCATCATAGGTGCCCCCCAATCCCCATAGTGCGGGTCAGGGGGAAAGGAGGCCCCGGTATGGGCCACCAAAGAAACCGCCATGAAAGGACAGGGAGAAAGGGTCATTGTAATCCCTACATCAGTGCCTGAGTAAGCACCGCCCCTATTGTAGGGATTACTGACCCTCCAAAGGTCCGACGGTCTCATTGTGCACATCGGAAAGTGTCAGAATGTCCCTTTACCTTCTACCTCTCACCACACACATTGTAATGCATCGGTCAGACCGCAGCAGCAGATGGCGGTCGGACCCCA
Source organism: Triturus cristatus (assembly GCF_964204655.1). Lineage (NCBI taxonomy): Eukaryota > Metazoa > Chordata > Amphibia > Caudata > Salamandridae > Triturus > Triturus cristatus. The sequence goes on along the minus strand of NC_140591.1, from coordinate 1,073,672,782 downwards.
TTTTGCATACACATACAAATATAAAATATTGGACTATTCAAATAAAATACAACATTTAAAATCAAAATTAACAATTCAAAACAACTTCACTTAAACAGCATACAAAAACACAAATTTAGAAAATAAGAATTCTGATTAATAATTTTGAAAATATATAAAATAGTCAAATAATCCTAGTTTAATTGAAATGTTTTTAAAGATCTACCCACCATTTTCTTCATAAAGCCAACAGCCAGCTGCTCACAAAAATTACAAAATCTTTAAATTTCCCAAAAAATCGGAAAAATGTAATAATATATAAATATTCAAAAATGTAAACATTAAAACAAAATATTCTACTAAAAATAATAAGTAATAAACAGAAACAAATATAGCTCAAAAGAAATTACACAACAATTAACATCATTAAAAATGAAAAACAATATAAATAATAACAACATGTTTAACAACTCTATTTTTAACAATTATATTAAAAACAACACTAAAAAATGATATTCCTGTTGAAGGTATTTTCAATCTCACAATATTCTTGTGACAATATTCTGGCATCACAATGTCAAAAACTCGATATTTTGTCCAAACACCTTGAAACACTGTATGCATAGGTACCATCAATCACTGGTAATCACAAAGGTCTTTAAATATCAAACTTAGGAATATTTTAAGTGGATGTATACGTGTACACATACAAAATGCAGTCACTCAAAGTAAAAGTATCTAATGGCTGAAGTGGACTGTGCTGAAAAGGAATATGATTTTAGGGACATTTGTACAGATCAATGGACACAAATGATTGACTCAAAGCATCCCCCCCTCATGCGTGTATATTAATTATGAATTTTTTGGCAAACATAAAGTTGGCAAGCCTGCTAAAGCGGTCTTTAGTCTAGACCTAAAAAAGGGTTCAGCACTGGATAATGGAAGTTAAGGTTTAGAAGCGCTATTTTTCCTCGGTTTGTAGCCCAATAGAAATAGAAATAGTTTGTATAACAATGGCAACACAAACGTCAACCAAGCAACTACAAGGGTGGGAGCAGCTCGACTATGCGACCACACCTTGCAATTGTTTGCTTTCCTGATAACAGAAATTCACCTTTGATAAGCGTTTTTGAGAATATACAATGCCACACAAAAGTTTCCATAGAAACATTCCTTGCTGCTGTTATGCCAGTCATGCTCTCTGACACTCTGCCAGCTATGAATAGCTTGTGCTAGTAATAGATATCACATGCACCTAACTTCACGTCCAGAAAATTAGATTAAGGGATTGTGAACTAGACAGTGTCCTTTTAAATCTTTTAATACACTCCCCCCCAATACAGATACCATACCAGTGAGATCAGATGCCCCCTTGAATGTATTCAGGAACTCGTTTCAAATGAACACTGTGCAGTCCTCCTGTTGTTCTCATTCACATTGCATCCTGCATTTTTCTGGTGAGAAAACATTTTATTATTTAACAATAACAGCAATTCACGAAAGTCATGAAAAGGAGGAGCGGTGATTTCAACTAAAATCTAAACCATCTATTTTCCTACTCATTCATGCTCTCAGTAAATATGAAATTGAATTCATAAATGTAGTCCACATTTCCTTTTTTCTTTAAAACAAGATAGGACAGGGCTTGGAAGCAGAACACATTTCCAGGAGAAGCAATTTACAGAGGCTTCTTACTCCAATCAGTATCAGCATTTGGAACATTGGGTGACATATTTGGGTATGTCAGGCTTCATTGTAATAGCAAGTGGTTACATGATCGCATTGAAGCAACTTTGCCCAAGTCATGACCAGTGGCGGCTGGTAATTTTAGCTGGAAGTGGGGCAGGTGGGCCACACATGCTCACACATACACTCACTCACACACATGCATTCACAAATGTGCACGATTAACATCACTCGCTCACAACAAATTCATGCATTTATACATGCAGATATGCACCAAACATTCAAAAACATAAAACGTACCTGCGCTGCAGCTCCCAGAGAGGGAAGCCTTGGAGTATCCAGGAGGGTTGGGACTGCTGCCTCCTCTTACTGGCTAACCTTAGGTCAACCAATGAAAAGAGGCAGGTCTCCCTCACTCGTCATGGAGTGGGATGGAGTCAGCGAGATTGCTGACCCCACCCCGCTTTGTTTTTTTTTTGTTTGTTTTTTTAAACTGACTTTTATTGAACTTTACAGAGTAATACAAGCATATCTCTCGTCCCACAAGGCATCTGTGCCATAATGCAGATCGTCGATAAGAGTGGTCCATTAACACAATGCAGTACAAGCAAAAGGCCCCCCACCCCAATCCCCAGTAAACCTCCCCCAACAACGCCCCCCACCCCAGCCTCCCCCCAAGCATGTCGCCAGTAGCTAATTGAGCCAAGTGAACCCTGAAGCCTCCCGCACCGCCTGATAGATTCCCCTCCCACAGGGCACAGCGAGTAAACCAAGAGATGAGGGGGAAGCGTCCTATCCCGGGTCCAAAGTCCTCTCCCCACCCTACACTCCCATTCTCATGGAGAGATGCTACCCCACCCCGCTTTGTGATGAGGTGTCACCGAGTGACAGTCGGCCCTGGGCACTTCTGAGCTTAAAACTCAAGCACCCATTTCCGAAGCAATCAGGGGCACTCACAGGTCTGTGAAATCCTTAGCCTGGCAAAGTTCAGCTCAGGCAGCTGGGAGCATGCACCTTTAGTGCATGTCTAGCTCCAGGCTGCCTGGCCTTAACAAGAAGAGTGTCTGTCAGGCTGACCTTTGCTCAGCCTGACAGACACTCGTCTTGTAGGGAAACAAATTGTGGCCCCTCCGCCCGTATGGATGGGCTGCAGCTGATCATGACATGAATCTCAATCCTATGACTCACCAAGAAGAACGTTCCTGCACTGAAATTATTATCAGCATGCTCAATGTGTCCATGATGGGCTCCTTGAAGAAAGTGTTGAGTGGTGGGGTCCAGAGTTAGAAATTCCTTGTTCTTCCGAAGGTTATTAGACGGAGTGCCGTAAATCACCATTTTCTTTGGCCTGAACTTTGTCAATCACTGTAACTCTAGACAGAGGCTGAAATTGTGAGGCGCCACCTGCATATTGCAGAAGTAACTGCTTTGTTGCTGCAGCCTTTGTGAATGTGACGCGCTTAACTACTCATAAGGGGTGTACCTGCCAGTGGGACAGCCAGTGCATTGCACTGCGGTCCAGTTGGCAATTGAGCCCAGTCAGCCTTGCACTGGCAGAGTTATGAGTTGTTTGTGTGATGCGTTTGAAATTAATTCTATTTTTAAGCACCTGCCTGGCCTGGCTTCAGTGTTGACTTTCCCACTCAACCGGGAGGGGGAGAGGGCGAAAGGAATCGACATAGGTTCCTACGTGCCTATAAAGCAAGGCAGGCATAGACACAGGCTTGGACTGCTGCTTTCAAGATATACCCTGAGCTTTATATTTGGAGAAGACATCCAGCTACCAGGCAGCTAAGTACCTATGGTCACACATGTTTTCAGGGCAGTCATGGCTCCAATCATGAAAGCCCACCTGCATCATGTGCCCACTGCCCAGCCCAAACTGGCAACTGGAGACGTACAGTACCTCAGGGCTGAAGGTTGCTGTGCAGACAGTTAACCTGGAGGCGAGTCTGAAATCAGTTTGGCAGTGTGCATATGCAGATATCTCAACAGGATGAACATATGTTACTTATGGACAGAGTACATACACAGATGGTTCTGCCCAGAGTGAATGCATGTTGATGATGCTATGCAAATCATACACATGGGGCTGATCCTAGAACGGACACGCGTGCACGACTGGGTCGTCTAATGCTGTCAGTTCAGTGCCTAATCTAATTGTGAAGGGGTGTCCAGCATTCGTTCAGGATGGGCAGAGCCATGCCGGATTTTCGTGATATCCACTTATTAGATAAGAGTGCATACAATGGATCTAAATTGGAATCATGTTCTTATTTGGAGATTGTCCTTAAAACCTGGCTTGGCTCCAGACCTTGTGTAGCAGCACTGGAGATCCTAATATATTCCTTTGTTGGCTCTCTGTGCAGGTTACATGCTGAGCACTTCCTGCATAAAACATGAGGCTGGGGGGGCTATTCCTGCCCAGTGCATGCACAAGAGAGAACATACTGAGCACAGCCTACATAATGCACATGCGCGCGGGCCTCGTTCTTTTTAGAGCATGTTACCACAAGCTAGTTTTGCACTTTATTCATTTACCACTCTCTCTCTTTCTCCTCCACCTACTATGTCCTCTCTGTTTCTTCTGTCTCTACACGCTCCTTCTCGCTTTTTCTCCCTGTTGCCCCTCTTTCTATCCTTATTACCTCTGCATCGTTTCACTCCTCTCACTATTTATATCTCTTTTTATCTCTCACCCTACCTTCTTCTTCTACCTGTTTCCCTCTTTCACTTTTATCTTTCTTGTCTAGTTTCTTCTTAGATGCACTCACACCTGTTGTACAGGAGGGCAGGATTCTTTTGGGCAGTTCAATGTGGGCTTCAGGGCAGGATTACCACCTGCACCTGCTCTTTGCTTCACCAGGAGCCCCTTTTAGAGTGAACAATGCAGATGTTTGTATGTGCCACCCCCCCTGCAACTCCAGCACCACGACCGTCTACTGATACGGTGAGATTAACCTACTCCACCGATGAACTACTAAAACTAAGGCATCTGGCGGTCCAACCACATACACCCCCGCATCTAAGCTACTCCAATCACATCCTAGGCCCATTCTCATGTCCTACTTACAACAATTGTACCGGGAAACCTTCAACAAATAACCCACCATTAATTCAAGCAGCGTTAATAAACGCCAGATCCCTCCCCAAACACAAAATAGAAATCGCCGATTTGATCGACGCGCACAAACTGGACCTACTGTTCGTCACCGAGACATGGGGTGATGACGCCTCAGGACCCGACTTTGCAGAAGCTACTCCAATCAACTACAATGTTTGTAGATTAGACAGACCAATAAAAAGAGGTGGCGGCATTGCCATAATTTATAAAAGCCTCTTTAAACTCACGACTAAACCTTATGCATGCCCAGAATATGAGTCTCTCATCTTTACCCTAGGCCTATCAGCAAAATCATCCTTCAAGGGAATGCTGATTTATCGCCCTCCAGGGTCAAGAGCTAAGTTTTTAGCAAACATAGGCAGTATAATTGAAGCAGTCGCCGACGCCCCTCATTTTACGCTACTAGGTGACTTCAATTTTCACCTTGAGACTTTGAATAACCACGATACTACGCAGCTTCTTGCAGACCTCTCAGCTGCAGGCCTAATGCAACTTATTAACTCCCCTACTCACCAGGCAGGTCATACATTAGACGGTATATTTACTAACAGTCCTCTTGTAAATGTCACCCAAATAATTCCACTAATCTGGACAGACCACTCAGCTATTTGTTTCACAGTGCAAACAAACCCTACTAAACCGAGTGTTACTGCACCAGCTCGTTTAACATACAGAGACTGGAAAAACATTAACATAACCCAATTAGCAGAGATGATGCAGGATAATCATATCCCCAATGAGCATGACCCTACTAAAGCATCCTCTAACTACCTGACAAACCTAGATATGGCCTGTAACAAGCTAGCCCCACTTAAATCATCACACCGGAACAGAAAAATACCTTCAGCCCTATGGTTCACTGAGGCTCTACGCATGCAGAAACAATACTGCAGGAACCTCGAAAGACAATGGCGTCGCAACTACAGCCCTGCAGACAAATCAAACTATAAAAATGCCCTCTCCATCTACAAAAGAGCGATAACCACTGAGAAAAGCCATTACTTTATCACTCAAATCAATCAGGCAAAGAACTCGGCAGGAGAACTATTCAGGGTAGTTACCACTCTATCCAACCCCCCTACGCCGCCCTTAGAAGGCTCTCAATCACTGGCAGATGCCTTGGCCAGTTTCTTCGAGGAAAAAGTCAGCTCCATCTTTCAGACTTTCTCTCACTCTGCCCCCTTACCATCTTTGAGTCCACTCCTTACGGGCACTCAGCCAACCTTACTATCTTTCAACTCCGTGGACCAGGATCACATTCAACGTCTGGTGGCCAGTACTAAATCCGGTTCCCCCCTCGACCCATGTCCCCCGTCCATTCTTAACCGTATCCCGGAAGCAATTTCCCCTCCGTTGTCTACCATATGCAATACTATGTTCGCAACAGGTATATATCCCTCAGTCTGGAAAGAGGCGATCATAAAGCCATTGCTGAAAAAACCAACGCTAGACCCTCTCATCCCAGCAAGCTATAGACCCATCGCCTGTCTCCCATTTTCAGCAAAGATTTTCGAAAAGTCCATGAACATTCAGCTATCAAAATTCATCAACGACAACCATCTGCTCGATGACACACAGTTCGGTTTTAGGCAGGGACACGGGACAGAGACAGCACTATTGAAAGCCGCAGACGAAATCAGAACAACCATGGACAAGGGAGGGACGGCCGTCTTGATACTCCTAGATCTCTCCGCTGCATTTGACACGGTCGATCATGTCACCCTGATCGACCGTGTCGCAGCTCTGGGAATAGGAGGAACAGCTAAAGATCTGATTGCCTCATTCCTCGCCAATCGTCCACAGACTGTCAAAATGGGTAATTTCACCTCCCAGACCTTCTCACTCCCCTGCGGCGTTCCACAGGGCTCCTCGCTAAGTCCGACGCTTTTTAATATCTATGTTTCGGACTTAGCGAGGGTGATAAAATCTTATGGTATTGCCCTTACCACGTACACCGATGACACGCAACTAGTACTATCGGTGTACAATAACGGAGCAAGCGTGGCAGCCAACTTTCAGGAGGGAATGAAGGCGATAAGCTCCTGGATGTCATCAAACTGCCTCAAACTTAACTCCGATAAAACGGAGGTGATGACATTCGGGAGCTTGAGACCAACATGGTCCCCACAATGGTGGCCACCGGAGTTGGGATCCCCCCCCAACCGGTGGTTAAGGTCCGCAACCTGGGAGTCACCTTTGATAATAAACTGACTTTCCACCATCACGCCAATACCGTCGTATCATCTGCCTTCTACACCCTCAAAAAAATCAAGAAACTCCTTCCTTACCTACCACAGTCAGCCGGCAAAACACTCATCAGCACTTTAGTGTTTTCAAGAACGGATTATTGCAACTCTCTGTTTCTAAATGCTCAGGAAGGAGTTCTCAACAAACTCCAAACCGTGCAAAACGCGGCGGCCAGAACCTTGCTTTCTATTTCCAAATTCACATCTGTCTCCCATCACATCAAAGAGCTCCATTGGCTCCCAATCAGGAGCCGAATAAAATTTAAGGCTCTTTGTATAGCCTATAAGACCCTTAATAACTCAGGGCCTAAGTTCCTAAAAGAAGCTCTTCGCCCATTGGAGCAACGCAGGATCCTTCGATCCTCCACAGCCTTCATGCTGTATGTCCCTCGGACAAAAAAGGCCACTTGGGGAGACAGGTGCTTCACTACAGCCACTGCTAAATTGTGGAACACCCTCCCACTCCATATCAAAACTGCTCCTACGCTCCTTAGATTCCGAAAAAGCCTCAAGACATGGCTTTTCTCTTCTTCTTAACCCCCCCCCGTCATATTGTAGGGAGTTCTGTGATCACCAGCGCCGAGACACCTGTATGGGTATTTGCGCGCTTTAAAAATAGCAAAAATAAAATAAATAAAATAAAATAAATAAATAAATAAATGTGCGTGTACGAGGCACTTTGAGTGCTTGGGTGGCACTTTGAGTGATCACACTGCACTATCTTTCATTGTGCAGCTTTGATCACATATTCTTTATGTGAGTAATGGGAATTTTGAGGGGAGGGCTTCAGTGTCTATTGCTCCGGAATTTTCTAGGCAGGGTTTTTTTCCTTTGTACGTCTGATTATTGGCACAGGAGGGGTGAAGTGCCAGCCAGGTGTAAGATCTCACACATGTCGGTGCTCCAGATTGGAGACAGCCCCAGTGCTACCTGCCCTAAGAACCATTACTTCCCACAAACTCACTGAAACAGACTCTGTTCTCCTGTATCCTGCCCTGGTACTCAGAGGGAAAAGGGGAGGAGCATCTCTAGCACAAACATTTAAAATATCACATTGATTGTTTATATAAGGTTAACAAAAAATGCAGTGCTCCACTCCCGCTCTTTAGTATAAAGTACTATTGCAGCCCTGTTTCACTTCAGTTGATGCAACTGAAATAGTTCAAATGAAAACTGTGATTTGTAAAAGAAAAGCCAAGGCCTGAGGACGGCGTTCTGGCATGGAATATGTGGAGTGATCGAGTAACCTTATGTTTACACATACCACGGTAGATTAAGGTTTTTTTCTTACATGTATACTTTCATAGATGTAAGAATGTTGCCTTTTATGGCTCACTTGTTTGTGATTGAGTTGATGCAAATGCCTCCAAATACAATGGATGTGCATGGAAGTGATTGTGGATGGCAGGGTGATAGGTGCATGTTGTGAGATTCCAAATTGTGGCTGGGAGTGGGGCCTTTTTCCTTCCTTGCACTGGGGCCCCTGGCATCCTTACTATGCCACTGCTGATCAGGCAATACATGGGTCACGTGCTCCAGCTTACACATGCGGTTTACAGTTTTTAGGTAGGTCTCTTTCCGAAAGCTTGGGACTATACAGCAGCTCGATGCCTCTGAATAAGCTCTGTGTCTTACTATCCAGAGGACAATGAGCCAATCACGATGCTTCTTTTTGCAATGTGATGGACTGTCACATTGTCAAGAAGGGCATCAGCATTCACTGTCTCGCTGTATCCCATCATTACAAAGACAACTTGACAGTGCTCAACCCCCAGATTTACAAAACATCACACAGTAGAGGGCAGCAAGCAAAGTTTCTGCACTGTGTTGCGTGAACGGGAGAGAGTAGACTGGCACCATATCTACTAGGATGTGGCGCTCTTTTGCTCTCTTTCTGTACTAGGACAATTTAAGCTTATTTTGTAGAACAATGATTCTCATGAGTCTCATTTATATAAAAAATTGTATAAATTGTGAATTCATAGAACGCAATAAATGCTTTTCCATATCACAGCGTATGACCTCCGAAATTCTTGTCTTAACACAAGTGCACTTAAAGCTGCCATGCACCAAGGCAGGCACCCTTGCACCATAGTGCAAGCATGTGTACATTGCGGTACGCATAGTTTTGTGCAGGATGGGTCTGTTCCTGTACACAAACTATGCTGTAGGGCACATCCCTCTTTGTATTTGTGCAGTCGAATGCAGTACGCATGCAAAAAGGGAAAACGAGGACAAATGAAAATATTCTTCCCCATTACACCAGGATCAGGGAAGCGCAGGATTTTGCCACACATCCCTGTCTACAATTCTTCATGGATAAGGATTTCGATCAAAACCCATGGGTGGTTGCATTAGAATGCCCATGCATCACCCATGGAACACCCCCTTGATGCAAAGTAACGCAAGGCAGTTCATTGTGCAACTTTGCTTTACTTTTGGCTACAATCTAATATGAATTGGATTTGTCTTGGATTGTAAATTCCTAACTAACACTTTGCGTCGGGTTCGGAGTAAAAAAGTAATACAAACCTAATGGAATGTCTTATAATTCTGTGCCCTAGTGTCTTGGTCATAGGATGTGTGGTGTGGTGATTGCCCATGTTTTGAAGGCCCTTGTTGTGAATCACAGACTGTGTGGGTGAAGCGCTAGCCAGTGAGGCACTGCAAGCTCAGGTTGTGGCGAGAACTCTGGTATGGGCACAAACTACAAGAAACACACAAGATCAGGCAGTTGATTTGTGTCTCTTCCTTAATGATTCTTGTGGAATCAGAAAGCTAATGTGAGGTGTAAATGTATATAGTGATTCTTTTTATGATTTAGAATATGTGCTCAAAATGTAATGATATGTTGAAAATCCCTGGAATGTAACCACACACCTGCATCATAACAGAGTAGTAACATGCCAGAGGAAATGGGTTACTGCGAGCCTAACCTCTCACCTGAATAGGTCAACATAGTATGGGAAGTCCACCAAGCACATGTATTTAAAAAACAAAAGAAACTGAGATTGAAAATGCGAATAAGGGACTTGCTAGTGGCCAACTTCCTTGCCTACTGTTTCCCTAAATAACTCTGTTTGGTATCCTGTGATACATCAGAGTTGCTACTTAAATGTTCTGATCAGAATAACTCATGGTACCATATTTACCGTGGTCACTGATATCGCACTATCCACATTTCATGAAGTAAACCCAATATTGTTATGAAGGGTCCATTGAGATGTTTGCCGATGGTATATCAAGGACACATGCTCACATTTGAAGGTTATTAAAAAGTCTTAAAACTAATAAAGATACTTGAGATAAAAGACAGAGACAAATAAGGAAGGGCCCAACAATATTATCAAAACTAGGAATGTCACAGGTGATTACAGGGAAGGTCACTGAAGTTATGTAGACATTTTGTTACACAAGTGTCACAGTCAATGGACTTTGGGGCATATTTACAACAGAATGGAGAAGCATGGCGTTAAGTAAACATTGCTAACGCAACGCTTCTCCATTCTGAAAACGCCAGGATGCGCCGTATTCACAAGAATGCGGCGCACCCCTGAGTTTCACCTAGTGCTGGCACTGAATTCAGCTGCCTAGCGCCAAAGCAGGCACCCTTGCACCATAGTGCAAGGGTGTCTGCATTGGGGGAAATGATTGTTTATGTGCAGGAAGGTCTCCATTCCTGCACATAAACTATCATTCATGGCATTTTGAAACTTCTATGTGTGCTGCTTAATGCAGCACACATAGAAGTTGCAAAACGTCATTTGTTTTTTATTGTTTATCTGCAGGAAGGGTCACCTTCATTCACATACATAATCAATGGAAATTTGCTGTTTCTATGTGTGCTGCACAAGGCAGCACCCATGGAAACAGCAAAAACGAGGAGAAATAAAGCATTTCTCCTCGTTTCACCTGTTTAAGACCAGGTTTTCCCTGGTCTTAATTTTGGCACTGCCTCCTATTTACACCACCCTTGTAAATAGGTGGCAGCATCAAAATCCATCGGTGTGGCGGTGGATGCCCACTGCAACACCCATTGCCCTCCCCTTTCATGCTGAGTACAGTGTGAAAGGGGGCCTTATTTACAAGGCAGCGTTAAGCCACGTTAAGTGGCTTTACGCTGCCTTGTTAATAAGGCAAAGCCCCTATTGCCACCTCAACGTCACTGAAAGTGACGTTGTGGTGGCGATGGGGGCTTGTAAATATGCTCCTATATGTTTCTGCAGGAGTGTCACTCAACCTCAGTGCCTGTTTCCTCACTCCACTCACAGACCCACACAGCTCCATATTGTACAGGTGCTGTAAAGAATATAAGAGGGGAAAGGGGAATTAGATAAGAGCAAAGGAACATTGGTACAGAACTACCTCCAGCTAGTGGAATAGCTTAACTAATTCGCTGTCCAAGAATTTACTCCTCAAAAACATAAACAAATACATGATGAGAATAAAAAGAATTCTTGAATTTTGAGGATTTATCCTTTTTGCATTTTCCTTATTTCTTGCAGATACCTTCTAATCTGGGGTTCCTCTCTGAGCATAATAGTCATAGGATATATTGAATGTGTGACCATTCAGTGGCTATTCAATCACAGCAATGATCATGTTTTGGTAATATCCACCCTTTGATACTCTTAAATCTGCCAAATCACCTTCATCAATCTTAATTCGAACTTTTTTGTAACACATGATATCGTACATCATATTCACAATTAATTTGCTTAAATAGTTTTTCTTTTTCACAGTCCTAAAATGGCTTGGCAGTCTTTAACAAAATGTTTCATCACTTTTGCAGAGTTTACTGCATAACGTTTATAAATTCCAAAAGAAAATGTTTGTATAAAATTCAGGACATTCTTGGACAAGATCATTCGAGTCTTTGAGAGCAATATGTTAGCCTGGTTAAATGATGCGAGCAAGGAAAAAACATTAGAAGTAATTCATCCAAGCAAAAATACAAATGCATGTTTATTCACAAACATGTTAATGTGTACAGTGATTGGAAAAGAGCTCTAACCTCAAAGTGAGGAATCCAATATGACTTCTGGAGCTGCACCGTAAACAAAAAAGCCAACAAGAAATTGGGAAGTACTAGGGTGTTTTAGTACTACAAGTATGTATTAAATAGATAACATCCTCCAAGTTTTGTTTCACAACCGGATGCATTAAGTATCCCTCACATCAGTTTCTAGCTTAGCTTGGCTTTGCTGCTCGACACTTCCTCATAGTTTGCTGGCGCTCATTTCTAAGATAACTAAATAAACTCTGTGCAGCACTAAAACCACATTTAATAATAAACCCATCAGTCTTCATTTCACTTTGTTGATGCGTGAAAACATTAACAGTAACAATACTTTCTGTTGTCACCGAAATCATGACAAGTCCTATATACCTCAGAGCCAGAGTCGGATATCACAGCAGTTAAAACTAGTTTGGACTACTTAAATCTGAAAATAATTATCCAAGACTAAATATAGCGATAGAGTGTGATTTTAAACTTAAAGAGGTGTTGACAGTGACCACCCAGATAAGGCAGAAAGGAACAATTGTATTCTAGTGCAGGATCATTTGGTCTTTTTGAAACATTTTCCCCTAATATTGGCTGTACGTAACTACTGACAGGATAAAAAAGCAATCTCTGAGACTGGGGAAGATTCTCATATTTCCACTTATTAAAAAAGACTAAAGGCATGGATTGGTTTGAGTGTTTTAAACCAAACAGTTTAATAAATGTAAATGTACAAAACCTTTCCCAGTTTTGGCTAACAGCATTGCTGTTTTGACCTCCTTGTTAGGTGACAATGAACAGCTAAGGTTTTCCTCCATAGACACTGAACATACAGAAACCTCTTATATAAATAGGAAAAGTAAAGGAGGTGCTAAACTGGGCTCTATCTCTATTTTGGAAAAGCTGGTCATTTTATTAAATATTGCCCACAAGGTTCATTACCTTTCTGGAATCCTCCTGCCATTACCCTAAGGAAATATTAAACCTTAGGCTTTAATTGCCCCAGGGGCTTCTGGGTGTTTCACAGACCATGTTTTCAGAACACCCTTCAGATTCCTGTACAAGAAAAATAAAATCTTGAAGCTATCGAAAGTTTCAATGGAATGGATTTAACTTCAGAATATATGTCCCATGAAATGTTACCTCCTATAATGGGTATGTAAATTGGCCACCATGAAACGATCAGATTTGATCTCATCCCAACTCCTATTTGTTCCCATGTGCTAGGCATCAATAGAATGAGACTATATAATCATAGTATTGATTGGAAAGATTTAACAATAACCTTCTTCTGGTTTTATTGTATGAGCCATTCTTACCTGAGCCCCTAGTTTGAAAAGATTAGTTTGACTTGTTTTGCACCCCATGGAAAAGCCCAGCAAGGAAGAAAGTCAAGGAGGCTAACGGGTGGTTTCAGTAACCTCTAAGAACTGGGCAACATGAGCTACCAGTATCTCCCTGCCTGGATCTCAGCAGCTCGCACATAATTGTGAACTGCTTTGAAAATATGCAGCTGCTCTTTTGCTAAGACAGCACTTTGAAACATTGTGCACCCCATACCGTGAGGTCTGGAAAGTTTACATTGAAAAGTATCCTCTTCTGAAAAAGTTCTTCATTCTTCTTTCTTTCTCTACTTCTTTTTTCTCTTTTCTCCCTCTACTGCCCTTGTTGAACTCTTCCACTTTCTTTTTTTGGTTTTTTCTTGCATCTTGATTAATTTTTTCTCCCCTCTTTCCTGTTTTTATTTCTTCCTTTCTCTCACTTGCTAGTTTTCTTTCTCTACTTTTTTCTTTCTCTTTTCTTCTACATTTCTCATTTCTGTTTCTTTATTCTTTAGCTCTGTTCTTGCTACTTTCTTTTTCTTTTCCTTTTTTTTGTTCATTCCTTCCTCCTATTTTCTTCTTAAGTCTATTTTCTTCTTTCTCACCTTTCATTCACTCTATTTTGTGTTTTATTTTATTCTCTTTTTATCTGATTTCTTTCGTTTTCTCTTTATTCCTTTTCATGTTTTTTTCCCTTTCATTCACTCTTTAATTCTTTTTGCCTTTTATTTCTTCCTTTTCTGTTGCTTTCCTTTACTTCTTCCTTTCTATATGTCTGCTTCTTTATTTTTCCATTGTCTCCATTTCTCTTTCTTCATTAATTTATTATTCTTTTATTTGGTCTTTTCTTTTCTTCTCTTCTTCATTTCTGCAATTATTATTTATTTTTCTTTCATCATCTTCTTACTCTTCCTTACTTGTTTTCTTTCAATCTCTTTCTTCTTCATTTTTCTTGTTAAGTGTCCTACCTTCCTTCCTTTCTTTAGGCGCTCTTAGGTTTTATAGACCCCACAGGTAACCCTTATGTGATACAGCTACTGTGACAATGCTGTATACTCACTGGAGCACAACTGGAAGTGTTTACGTTGTGTACCCTTTTAGCATACTCATGTTGGGCAGTAGCTAAGGAAACTTTTCAATGAAAAGAAGTAGCTCTCTTTATAAGAAAGGTTTGAGACTGATGCTCTGAATGTCAAGATTTAGCACATGTTTTAGTAAAAATGAAACTCATACATGAGCACCTCTTTGAGAATATGATTGTGTTATAGGCTTAATTCCAGGGGCAAAGATTCCCCTTGGTCAGATTTACTAATATGTCCAACCTGCAGAAAGGATTCATTACACATTACAATGCTCAAGGAGGAGCACCTATATTTTTTCCAACGTTGAATGGAGAATTCCATGCCTGTATTGATTACAGCAAACTGAATGCCATTACCATCCATGATCAATACCCTACCCTCTCGTATAATAGTTGTTGGGTCAGCTTAATACCGCTGCAATCTTTTCTAAAATGGGTCTAAGAGGAACTGACAACCTGGGGGTACGTGGAAGATGACCTTCAACACAATACATTTGAGCATTTAGTAATGCCGTTTGTGCTGTGTAATCATGTGTCCTGTCCCTCCTGTCTCTCTACACTTTGTCAATTATGTTTTCTGTCACTTCTTGGATACATTTGTTATTGTATATGTGATGATGCTCTGATGTTTTCTCAAGATCTAATTTACACCAACACCACATTTGAGAAGAATTATCCTGTCAGAAACAGCATGCATTACATGCAATAGCTGAGAAGTGCCTTTTAGGATTGCAGTTTAGATCACTTTTTTGTGCTTTCAGATATTCACACAAAGTACTATTTCAGGAAAAAAAGCCACCTTTTGTGTCATTTCCCCCAATTTTGACCACATCTGTTTTGTTGGACTTAGATCTCTGTGCACTTTATCCATGGTAAAGTACCTATGATTCCCCTTTAAACAAGTTAAATTGGCGTGCATTGCTAAGGGGTGGAGTTGCACAACGGTCACAGGACTGTTCCTGTCCTTCCAGTGCATCTTGGTATATTAAGTTCAAGGCAGTCCATAAATTACAATTTATCAGCTGGCTGCTCGAGTGCTGAAGCACAGCCAGTGCATTTAGCCCTTGATACCAGTGTTCCATTCTTCTGAACTCATCAGAAGGGCAAAGAGTCTGTTGGGGGGAACATGATTTGCAGCGTAGTGTCTGTGGATGAGTGCCAAGCAGCTCCCAGGTGCAGAATCCTGCCTTCGGACAGCGATCACCAGCACCACCAAGGGGCAAGAGCTTGTGTATACATTGCTAAAGAGTGGAGTCACACACTAGGTACATGTCTGTCCCAGTCCTCCTCAGTGCAACATGGTAAGTGCAGTTCAAGGCAGTCCATAACTTACAGTTTTTCTTCAGATCACTTGTGTGTTGAAGCACAGCCAGTGCTTCATTCTTCTGAACGCTTGAGAAGGGCAAAGAGTCTGTTGGGGGAACACAATGTGCTGCTTAGTGTCTGTGAATGAGCGCCAAACAGCTTCCAGTTGCAGACTCCTAGTGCTGGAAAATTATCATCAACTCCCCTAAGGGGCAGGAGCTTGTATATACTTTGCCAAGAGGTGGGAGTTGCACACATGTCACAGTCTCTCCAGTGCATCATGGTAAAATGTAGCCCAATAAGGGCAGTCTATAACAATTATTTTTGTAGTCGCTTGACTGTTGAAGCACAGCCAGTGATATGCCTTGAAACCATTAGTTTGTTCTTCTGAAATACTCAGAAGAGAAAACAATCTGTATGGAGAACATGACCTGAGGTTTAGTGTCTGTGGATGAACTGATTATTGTCCTATGGCTAAGGACATTTATCAGAAAGCTGTTGGAAAGGGATCCGCATGTGAGGCCCGATATACGAAGCTTTTACGACGCCTAAATCAGTTACAAAATGATTCGCGACAGTGAAAAGGTAAGTAGGAAATGAGTCAATGGGTATTTTGGTTCCATTTGCAAAAATAGTGAAGCAAACCGAATCTTACGACTCACTACTTGTGCACCGGAAATAGCGATTACCAATTTACCAATCCCTAATAAAGTATCTGTTATGTGTTTACTGTTCAGAAATTCCAAATGGTCGCAAGAACAGATGTTTGCATTCGCATATTAGAATATAGTGGGAGCAGGTGGTAATCAGTTGCAACCAATAAAAGGAGAGGAAACACCTTTTTCCACAATGGCTGCTCTGTATGCTGTGGCGCTGAGGCTGAGGTTTTTGCTCCAAACCAGCAGAGGAGAAAACAAATACAGGCCTGCCTGTTCAGAGTAAGAATGACTTTAGTCCAGCAGACTGAGGTGGAGATTTATGATCAGTATAGTCTGAGCAGCATTATTGAATCTCATTGCTGGATTAGACGCAATGTTGTCTAGGAACACAAACAGAAGCGTGTCTATACCCACATACATACGAGAACTTGCTGCCTTCATCTTTTAGTCTTAGGGAACTGTCTTGCTGTAGTACCCACAGCAAGAGGTGTTTCCCAGACCTCACTTTGCATTTCCTAACAATCGCTAAGACTTTCAGCGAAATAAATTCATTTGTTTCCCACAGGTTATAGGCTGTGTGGACTTGTCTACTAATTGCCATTGAATATTATATAAATAGGAAAAGCAAGCACTCTTTAAACAAACAAATTAATGCAATGCAGGCTGTTTAATAAAATACTTTGTTGCGTAATTTTCCACAATCAACACATGATTCATACATCTTCAGGCAGTGTAGCCTATACAACCGCCTTCCAAGAGGAGTCATTGGGCATGGCTCCCTTCTAGGTATTTATTTTAATGTTCATTATGTATTTTTAAATGTAGTGATTTAAAATGTAACATGATGTTTGTGGTAAGTGACAGTGCTCTCAATGCTTGGATCATGACCCCATACCTGAATGCTACAACATGTAGCCAAAGAAGATACAATGTTGCTCACAGGCCAACCAGGGCAGTAATTGAAGGCACTTTTGGTCTTCTTAAGGCTTGCTCTCTGTGCCTACACAAAAATGGTGGTACTCTCCAATATTCACCAGAAGTGGCATGTAAAATAATAGCAGCTTGTGCAACAAGAAAGTGTGTTCCAGTCCAGAATGAGGTTGCCACAACACAACCTAATTCATGATGCCACGAGGGTTGCTGATTGAAGGGATCGATGTACATATACACCAACAAACATACATACATACATACCAACAAACCTTTTCTCAGGTAAGTGCATTATAACTGCAGTATAATTTATAGTAATAAAGGCACCTTCTTAAAATTCTTATTTCTATGTTCATTCATTACTATAAATTAAATAAACAACCTTATCTAAAAGATACAGCTGCATGCCAGAATCAACATCCACACTGTCGGCTGCTGCACACAAAAAAGACTAGAAAATATAGTTATAGTTAAAAGAAAACGTGGCAAATCGATATGAAAAAAAGACTTTCTTTCTTTATATTGCATTAAATGGTAAAATAATAATACAATTTTACAAAAGATATGTTTTACTTTATAGAAATGTTTATTAAAATACTACAAATGTTTAAAAATATTATGAATTAATATATAACTATCTTCAGATGTATTGCTTAATTAATTAAAACAATAAGTGTCCAGAGGCCTTGGCATCCCCCATGAGGTCGCCATGAGATCTAGGTTCTGCCTTGCACAGTTGAAAATCCTACACAGAGGCTATTATGCTTGTACTGCCATGGTGAAAATGGGCAGGGCTACAACTGCATTGTGTCATGTTCTTCCATATGTTATGGAGCTACCCAGTAATTCAACACTATTGGGAATCAGTAATTTCCTGCCTCAATCACATGGGCGGAGGCAGCATGAAGGCCTTCTCAAAATGGTGTCTCGTGAATGTTTGGGAGGCGACTGACCTTGCCGATTTGGGTCAGATCTGGATGACACTGAGGATGATGGTGGCCAAGAGTGATATTGCATGTATGTGGAGAGTGGAAATAGCTCTGTAATTGAGTGAGTGGAAACAGGACATGGACTAGTGCATGTTGGCGGAGAGAGTGGTGTACAAAGGCAGAGGCTGTTCCTAAAAATGGACCAAGATATAAGGGAAATGGAATGATTACCGAGGTGGGATTTGTTCCCCTATTGATATTGCTGATTTTACTCCTGGAGCGTCCAGAACCAAATACTGGCTTTTGAATTGCTGGGGGGCGGGTGTAATCTCAGGGCTTTGAAGACTGATGGGGATCCGAATTTGTCAAAGTGTGTCTTGATGCTGCTGCATTGTGTAATGTTTACTGTCACTATTCTTTTGTTTGCTTTACTTGCAATAAAAAGATCTTTAAAAAAAAAGAAATTAAAGCAGAATATCTAATATCTAAACTATTTTACTTTTTTTGTTGTTGAAAATAGTACATACTAATTATATTTTTCTGTTAACTATTAAAATAAAAAGTGGAAACTATGTTCTAAATAGCTTTTATTTTCACATGTTGAATATATATTTATTTTATGTCACCAGGATATGTAAATAAATAAATATGTTTAATGAAAATGTTAATTGAAGTGTGCTCATTTATTGCACGAATAATTTGCATTTATGAATCGAATATATCTTTAAAAATGTATTTTGATATTTAAGTAATGTATACATTATATATGCTGTTTGATATATGAATACATGCAATAAGTTTAAATAAACAATTATATTACTTATTCACACAAAATAAAATCCATTAAAAAAGTATCTTTTTTAGAACATTAAAAAATAAATAATATAGTAATTTGATCAAATTCATTGATAAACTTTATTTTAGTAACATTTTTTTAAAGAGCAAATAGTTAACATAATGAAGGGCAACTGTACATTTACAATCTTACTCTAGTCCACTTAACATTGGGAAAAGTGTTGGATTTTGCAGAGGGCAGAATAAATATTTTCACTCCCACCCAACAAAAATTACAGAACATTTTTAATTTTAGGGAGATCAGATTTACGCTTTTCACTCCAACCCAACTAACTTTATTGAAAGTGTTGGAATTTGGGAAGATAAAATCTACTATCCTCACTCCAACTCACTTAACATTGGGGAAAGTGTTGGATTTTTAGATGTGCAGATTTAACATTCTCACTACAACCCAAATAACATTATAACTTTACTATTTAAACCTACAAATATTTATCTTTAAATGAAAAACAATTAGGAATCATAAAAAGCAATTTTTTCAATTGAAATCATTATTTTGTAATATGTTATTTTAACAACAAATAAATTACATATTTCAAAAGTAATTACATTAGTTTTTAGAAATTGATAGTAATTGTAAATTAGTAATATCAAATAAACAATGTACTAAAATAAACACACGCACATGCATCTCTGTTTACCCCATGGGAGCCACACAGCAGCAATCTTGGGTAAGAGCCCCAGAAGCTTTTACAAAGGGAAGGAAGAAGAGGAGGAGGGTTCCACTTTTTCCATTGCACTACATAATGACTTAATTTACCCCGGGCGTGGGACGCAACCTGGGCCCGCCTGGGCCCCTCTAAGCCCATCAGAGATAGGAGGAGGCAGTGAAGGGATATCCTTCTAAGCCTTGCTAAACAGTGATCTTTTACAGCATTGCATGGGTGGAGGAGATGCATCTGGACCATAGCAGGAGAGTGCAAAGACCTGAGAGTATGCATCTAAAGGGAACTTTAAATGAGAGTGCCAAGGTGACGCCAAGGGAGCTTACATGCCACCCAAAGGGATGCACACACTATGCAGGGAATCTCAATTACCAGGCTCCTCTTGTGGAAAGGGTATGTAGGGGCCAGGCTGGAAGGGACAATGTTTATAGGCCTCGCAGCCCACCAAACAAATCCTGTCACATTGGTCCCCCACCGACACCTCCCCTTTGCTCACAGTGTAGGAGAGAGAAATGGTTGAGGGATAGCTCCTATAGGAACAAAGAGTCTAATTATTTGTCTCACACGAGTGATTGGTACCCAAAGGGGGATTAAGGTGGATTGGACATGTCATCTTATGGTATTTCTAATTAGTTACATATGGTTAAGGTACCTAGATTACCCCATGGAGCTAGGAGGACAACGAGCTGCTAAAGGATAAAGTGGTTTACTGGCTAAGACATTAACAACACTAATATTTGGTCATAAGATGAGATATTATAACAATTAAACATCAGTCCACACCTAGTGAGAGCTTTGATTACATAACTCTGATATTGGCCAAAGTTGATCAGGTAAAGGGATTGGTAGTCTGACCAATGTACTGCACCTCCATTCATCTCTGGGATTCAATGTAAGCTTACTCCACCTCAGGAATGGTGATTATGCACTAGTTTGAATAAAAGACATGTTGATCCTGAGGCCGATAGCAAGGGTGTTGTCACTCAAATCTCATTGGCTGAAAATATGAGCTTCCTGAGATAGACTGACTCTACAGAGGGGAGCAACAATGTGAGGGGGAGGCTGTAGCATCCAAATGTGGGCAAATGCTGTTGCAAACCCTGGAAATTGTCGGAAAGACAACATGAACATAGTTAGGCAACTGGACAACAGAATATCATAATGGGGAACGTGTAGGTGGTGTTGTTACTCCTACTAGCCAGGCCATTAGTACATCTGAACAGATTTGGTTGCTATCTTAGAATGTGACAAGCTTGAAGTCCACGTTGATTGATCTAGATTGGAGAGATTTAATAGACAATTACTCCATCTGTGTCTTCCAAGAATTAAGGGCAGTAGTGCCAGTACTTAGATCCAGCTTCATAAAATATAGATAGAAGCCAGACCCTCAGTTGCTGGCTGCCCATCTGGTGTCCTTACAATATGGATAAAAACCACATAAAATTGCAAAATTCAACCTTTAGATATAAAATCTCGACAGATACTGGATTTGCACATATCATCCTATCATCCTCTACTGGGTCGGTCAAGGTGAAATTATTAAATATCTATAATGGCATTATTAAGCAGAATCATGAGCCTGCCACAATACATGCATTGGAAGAATATATAGGGAGCAGGACTCTGTCGTCTAGCAGGTGATTTTATTGTAACTTTTGAGCCATTGAACATCGCAAAAATTCTCACAAGAAAGGAAGGTGAAGAATGGGGTATACCTAAGTTGCTGATAACACCATTAAAAAAATCGGTCTACATCAGGTTTACAAATTGAATCCTTAACTTTGGCCCATGGCCTCCTGGCTTGTAATGGCCACTCTATGTCTGATCGGGTGCTGCTTTTACCTTTAATAGAGCAATGTCCAGAAGCAAAATTGAGTATATATTTCTTGATCTAAGACTAAGGTCACATATGGATGATATGACTGTAGTAAATAGATGTGACAGTGATCACAATGCCCTATCCATTACATTTAAGAATATTCCTTTAATCAATTGTTCTAAAGCAAGTTCTAGACATGAGGCTCACATATTTTGTTCTACCAATAGAAGACGTGTCAAGTAGCCTACTATCATGTCTAACCCAGACACATTAGCCATGATTTACTTCCTAGTGGTTGATGTGCTTGTCCTGCATGTAAGAAGACCATTACAGGAAATCCCTATAGTAGATATTATCAGCTTGCTATTCAAATTCCCTAGGAAGTACTTTAGTATCATTGACAAGACCCAATGTTATAAATCGAAAGACGCCCTCTGGTTTGATAAATCATGCAGTCTGGCAAAATCAAAACTGTTGACCATCATTAAAAGCAGGGAAAAATAACTAGTAAAAGGTGATAGGTAAGAATACTAACTTACTCAGATATTAGCCAGGAGGAGTTGGGAGGAAGTAAATGGGTGTGATTTGGTTATTGCTGAGAAAATGTAATGTAATCTAAGGTGGGTTTGTAGAGTGCTGCTTGTTACCCGTGAGGGTACCCAGGTGCTGAGTAGGTGAGTGTAGGTGTGTGGTGAGACTGGGCCTGAATACAGGCAGTCTGGATGGTCTCACAAGAAGACTAATAGAATAGCCTGGTCTTCACCTTCTTGCGGAATACAAGAAGTGAGGAGGGGGCCCTGATGTGTTGGGAGAGATCGTTCCAGGTTTTGGCAGCTTGGCAGGTAAATGATCGACCTCCCATTCTGCTTCTGTGGATAGGGGGGTGTGTGGGAGTGAAAGTGATGCTGAGCGAAGTTGCCTGGTGGAAGTGAAGCGTGTAATTGATGTATGAAGGTCCTGTGTTGAATAGTGACTTGGATATGTGTCGAGAACTTTGAACTGAGAGTTCGTCTGGATGGGGAGCCAGTGGAGCTCTCGGAGGAGTGGTGTGGTGATGGTTCAGCGTGGGAGTTCGAGGACGAGTCTGGCGACGGCATTTTGGATGGTTCAAAGTCTATGAAGAAGATGGGTTGGGATGCTGGCGTAGAGTGCATTGCCGTAGTCCAATCTGCTTGCGATTAGGGCCTGTGTGATGGTATGTCTGGTGTCCAGTGGGAGCCATTTGAAGAATTTAAGTAACTTGCAGAGGATGTGGAAGCATGAGGAGTTGACGACATTCACCTGGAACTTCATGGTAGGGTTGGTGTCCAGGATGAGGCCTAGGTTCCAAGCATGGTCGGTTGGGGTGGGTGTGGGCTGAAGATTGGCAGTTGACCAAGTGCAGTCCCAAGGTGTACCCTTTTTCCCAAAGATCAGCACTTCTGTTTTGTCGGTATTGAGCTTGAGGCAGCTTTCTCTCACCCAATTGACCACGCAGGTCGTGCATTGTTTGAAGTTTGTCTTGGAGGTGAAAGTCTTGTCTGAGAGGGAAAAAATGAGTGTTGTCTGTGTAGTTGATATTGATTCCGTGGGATCTGATGATGTTCGCCAGAGGAGGCATTGGTGTGGGGCTTAGTGATGATTCCTGTGGGACTCCACAGATGAGGTCCTTGGGTTCTTATGTGAATGGCAAGAGCCTGACTCATTGTGTTCTTCCAAAGAGGAAGGAAGCTATCCATTTGAGTGCTGGTCTTTCTAATCCCACTGTGTGTAGCCTGGTGATGAGTGTGTGATGGGAGATGGTGTTGAAAGCGGCGGAGAGATTAAGGAAGATGAGGGCGGCACCCTGTCCCTGTCCATGGTCGAGGATGGTGCATATGTCATCTGTAGCAGAGAGGAGGGCTGTTTTGGTGCTGTGATTGTTTTGGAATCCTGGGTGCGAGTCATCACGAAGTTTGTGGTGTTCTAGGTGGTAATAGAGGTGTCCTTTGATGGACTTCTCTATGACTTTGGCTGGGAAGGGGAGCAGCAAGATGGGTTAGTAGTTGTTGATTCCTTCAGGTTGGCAGAAGGATTTTTGAGGAGGGCAGTGACTTTGACTTGTTTCCAGCTATCTGAGAAGGTGGCTGTCTCAATGGAGGTGTTGATGTTAGAAGTGAGTGCAGCGCTGATCATGGTCCTTCCCAGGTTGTAGAGATTGTGGGGTGAGGGGTCTTCATTATTGCTGCAGTGTCCCTGATGGATGGAGGGTTTCATGCTGTCAATTGGTAGTCTTTGGTTGATAAGGTTAGCAGCCCGAGAAGGTTGATGGGTGGTGGCTGGGGGTGGTGGCTGGGGTTCGAATCTACTGTAGATCATGGTGATTTTTTCGTGGAAGAAGTTGGAGAGATTATGGCGGAGTTCTTGTGTAAGGGTGATGGTTTGGGTTGACGATGGTGAAAAAGTCCTTGCTGTTGTTGGAGCGAGATTCGATTCTCAGGGACAGGGCCTTTTTCTTGGTCCTTTTTGGTTAATGGTGATAGTGTCTATGATAGTGAAAATGAAGGATAGCAAGATTTTTTCCATATACTGGCACATGGAACTAATAAGATGATGAGGGATAAGACTTTTACATTCAACCCCATGTATGGATGCAACATTTTAAAGATCTTTACTCTCAGGAGGGCTCAGATTAATTGGGCAGCAGAGAATCGTTTAAGTAAGTTACAGGGTGTTTCCCATGTATCCTTCTCTACGGAAGAGACACTAGCGGCTATTGATACCCTGAAGGCTGGTAAGGCCTCGGGCTTAGATAGGATACCAAGCGATCTCTTTCGCTCAGAGCCCATGGGGTGGGGGTTTATGTTAAATGCATTATCTAATGCTATTACTAAAGGAGCTGAGATGCCTGACTCATGGCGAGGTGCAGAAATTATACCGTTTTATAGGAAGGACAAGAACAATCCTGCAAATTATAGGCAGATAATACCTAATGTCTGGATACCATATCATGTCCTTATTGTCTAAAGAGCATTTTCAGTAACACCATGCACATCCATAGCTTAAGCATCAAATCCCATTAAGACCCACTTTTGTTAACTATAAAAGCATCAACTCCAACTGTTAAAAAATGTAATCCGGACAGTGAATTTGGGTGTGGATAAATCCTAGTTTTAGGCTCTGTGAGCAATCCTCAGAAGGTGCCAGAGATTAGGAGAATGAGTAGAACAAACTGAAGTGAGCGTGGGGAAATGGTCTTTGTTTGTGAACTGGGACCTTTTCTATAATAATTTGGTTTTCCTTTTGAAATTTCTGTATCGGACAATTTATAACCTAATGGGATATTTCACACTTTATTAATTATCAATGTACTTTGGTTTAATGTAGGCCACCTATTGGCTCTGAAGAGGGTTGAGGAGTTAGCGTTGCTGAGGTCTTTTGAGAGACAATGGGACTGCCTCCCATTGATGGGAAGTGGGTGAAGTGGAGAGGTGTATCAAAGGCTGTAACAAATGGCTCAAACACATTGGATGCATGATGTCCAACTTTCTTGCCACAAGTAACTCTGCCGCTGGTGGTGATATCTGTGGTCGGCTGCACACAGTGGGTAACACATCTTCATATAGTTAAAATACATGGAGCCTGCAATGCCTTCCTAAAAGCCTGTTTCTGATGCAATGTTCCTATTACAGGTGATTGGTGACATCTCTAATCTAATGTGTTTTTACAGTTGAGTTTGGACATAACAGTGCCTGCTGCCAGCAGCCAGTGTGAAAGGCAAGCCACATTGCAGAGTTATAGCTGTAGTTTAAACAAGGAAAACAGAGCTTGGCTTTTCCTTCTTTTTATATATTTCTCTAGTCTGGATAAAGGAGATATTTATGACAGCATGTTTCTTTTATCCATTATATAGGTCATTGTGGGAAACCTAATCTCTGCCGTTCTGTTAATATGTGCTTCCATTGTGAGCTTGTCATCCATGTATACCCCCAAGTAACACATTATCTGGGCTGCTTTCAGATCATCTGTACTTGACCAAGGCCAAAGTCCTTCGGCAGGCATTGAGGCACTTTGGAGGGAGAGCAACACAGAAATTCCGTTTTGCCTCTATTGAATTTCAAAGTGTTCTCTTTCAGTCAGTTTGCAATTCCCTTAAGGCACTTATGCAGTCCTTCTACAGGAGTATGATTCTCTTTGTCTAAGGCCAGAAATATCTGAGTGTCATCAGCATCATTTACAAACGAGAACCCATATGATCAAATCAGGATCAGCAATAGTCGCAGATAAATGTTGAAGAGTATAAGGCTCAATGCAGACACCTGTGGTACCCCATGATCAGTTCTCGAGCGGTAGAGCGGGAGTGAGATTGCTTGAACCCTGTCAGGTAAGTTTCAATACACTCCAGTAATGTCTCCTATACCAATCTCTTTCAGTCTAAGAATTAGAATGTGATGGTCGATTGTTTCAAATGCAGCTGACAGATCTAATAATGTCAGAAATTCTGTTTTCCACCATCATCCTCAGCTTATCTTGCGACAAGAGGATTGTTGATTATGTATCGTGGGCTGGCCTGAAGCCCATTTGTTCTATCTCCAGAATGTTGTGCTTCTCTACGTAACAGGCACGTTTTTACTAATATATTTCTCAATTATTTTTATCGGGTAGGGTATTTGTGCGATTGGGTGATCATTACTAAGATCATTTTTGTCTGTTGTATGATGTGTATTATGAGGAATAAAATACCGACTCCCAAACATTAAAAGAAGTTCCATGACCTTATTTATAAAGGAACTCAGTCGTCAATCTCATTCCTTAATAATATGGTCATGGTACTCCTCGGGGTGTGCAATATCTGTGTAATGTATGGCAGGGGTACTTTATGCCATATAAATGTTATTTAATTGAAAAAGGACAGTGGTCTAAATCAAGGAATCAAAGGTTCTACCGTTGTGGTTGGAGAATAGAGGAGAGGAAGTAGCTGTCATTTTTGCTTTCAAATTTTTGCTTGGAAAAGTGTACCACAGTGGTAACTGTAGTGTTTTAGCAACTTATTAAAAACATAGCAGGTTCCCTGAGTAAAGGGGCTCTCTAAGTGGGTTTCTATGTATAAAGAACAGACCACAGCACACTTCTAGGCGATACTGAAGTTACATGTTCTGCAGTAACACAGTTAGGAGTACAGCAACTCAGTGCTTAATTTCTAAAAAAAAAAACGAAGTGCCAGGCCCTTGTCAGGAAGCCACTGCAGCCTGCACCACCCATTGCTCCCACTAGCGCTGCTAATGACAGCACTATATCAGTACTAGCCATCACACTCATACAAGAGGGAAAATACTGACTTAAAAAATACATTAAAATGACTAATACAAGCCGCCCAAGCTAACCTTATAGCATTCGGTGGCAGGAATTAGTAATTTGAATATATATTTAATCATTAAACAACAACTGTTGTGCTCCTCCAAAAAAAGAAGATAGCAGCGCCACCATGTGGCAGGCTGTCATAAGAGCTGGTGTTGACAATAAAGTGCTGGTTCAAATTAAGAACTGCAGCAACTCCCCCAAATCTAGTTATCATTGATTTCTGTACATCACAAATGTGTTATAATAACGATTAATAGACATGGGGCCAGATGTATCAAGCCTTTTTCCCGTTCGCAAAAACAAAGTGCCAGGGCCCTCTTCATGAAGCAACTGCAGCCTGCACCACCCATTGCTCCCACTAGCGCTGCTAACGACAGCACTACATCAGTACTAGCCATCTGTTGGAAACAGGTAGCGTGGTGCAGAGCGGGTGGGCCAAACTCCAGAGGAAATGTGCAAAGCATCCACGCAGTACACACAGACGACACACAAGGCACACTCCAAAAAGAGACGCTACACAAGATTGTGTAAGAATAACTTTTGTATTGTAGAAACACAAGATCATTTCAGTAATCTCTATACTGCGCCAACCGGCGCCAGGTCAATATTTACAGGGGAGAGTATATACATGGCAGGGCCAATCGGGCCCCTGCCAGAACCATTGCGACATACAAAGAAAATGACGATAAGTCCATCAGCCTCAATTCCTGCAATAAAAGCACATCAGGGCGTAACATTAGGCATTAGGCCGGAACACCTGCAATGAAACATCATGGCATCACCATATGCATAAACGATATGAATAACCCCTGAGGCAGGAAATCTGTAAGGGGAAAACATCAGGCATCCACCTGTGGGCATAAACAAAGTAGGCAGGAACCATTAGGCATATAACAGCAGGCATGAAAACTCATTATGCATCAGGACCCATAAGGCCTAGAATGAAATTAGCATTGCATGAATCCCAGTGGGCCTGCAAACATAACCAAGACATCAGGCATCAAATCAGCACTGTAAACCGGAGGGAAAAGCATTAGGTATCATACTAGGTACAAATGCATTATGCAACAATATTATGCAATAGTGTGTGATCGCAGGCAACGGCGGACACAGTAACCGCACTATCCCGATGTGTACCCTTAGTGTTAAAGTCCGTAATTTCTATGGGGAAGGTGTGCGTTAGCCACTTCCAGCACCTGCCGTTGTTGGGTGCTAGCTGCTGAGCAGAGAAATACTGAATTCAGGTTTTTGGAGTGGCGCACTACCAATGTGTACACAAAGTTGTTTTCACAATGAGTCGCAAAGTCTTTATAGTTGGTAAACCAATAATGTCTTTTATTGGAAAATGTTTGACATTTTTAAGATGATTGTCAGCCAACGCGTTTCGTTCAAAGATGAACTTCTTCAGGGCATGTGAAAGTGTTGTCTTGTGTGCACTGTAGCGTGTTGCTTGTCAGTCCGGGCCTCCTTGATAAGGGCTCGTGGTCTGGTAGATCAAAGAAAAGCTGCTTCCTGCTCCGTCCAGTGGACTGGACGGAGCAGGAAGCAGCTTTTCTTTGATCTACCAGATCACGAGCCCTTATCAAGGAGGCCCGGACTGACAAGCAACACGCTACAGTGCACACAAGACAACACTCTCACATGCCCTGAAGAAGTTCATCTTTGAACGAAACGCGTTGGCTGACAATCATCTTAAAAATGTCAAACATTTTCCAATAAAAGACATTATTGGTTTACCAACTATAAAGACTTTGCGACTCATTGTGAAAACAACTTTGTGTACACATTGGTAGTGCGCCACTCCAAAAACCTGAATTCAATATTATGCAATAAATCATATGGGGCAATAGGCCTCGCCAGCATAAACACAGTTCGCCCCAATCGGGGGCACAACACTCTGAAACTGGCCACAGGCCAACTGGCCTCCCTCCGGGGCTCAAATGCCCTATGTCCCGCAAAGTTAGGGCTGGCTGCAAAAACAGCAAAAGCAAAGTGCGCAAAGCGATGGGACAGGGCAGGATGTCTCTCACTCCTCTCTCTCTTCTCCTGAGGAGTACAATGCCCCCCAATACGTTGCAGCTGCCTGCGCACTCGCAGGGCAGCTGGGAGTCAGGCCCAGAAACCAGCACTGGCACCACTGCACAGCTGGGCGCCCAACTCCGGGACCCCTGAAATTCACAGTGCTCCCCAAGGTTGCAGCTGCCCCCTGTCAGATGCGGCTGCTGTAAAGTCAGCATGGGCACCATGGTGCCCTCAGAGCGGCACCAGGGGGAGGCGAGCACCGACAATGTGCCTCGACACCACCCCCACCAAGCTGGGACTGAGCCCTACTCACCGGGCTCTCTGGAGTCCTTGCGCAATCTCTGTGCACCGGCACTGTGCCCCGATAGGCCCCTTCCTGCTGGCAGGCGATGGGGGCAGCCGGAATGGAGCATGCACTGCTCCCGCTTCTTCGGTGGCTGCAGGGCTCTCTCTGGCAATAACGTGGGAGTCCCACAGGCCTTCTCCTTGGGGGGGGGGGGGGTTAAAATACAGCACACA
This sequence comes from Triturus cristatus, assembly GCF_964204655.1. Taxonomy (NCBI): domain Eukaryota; kingdom Metazoa; phylum Chordata; class Amphibia; order Caudata; family Salamandridae; genus Triturus; species Triturus cristatus. Next base: position 1,073,643,317 of record NC_140591.1, on the reverse strand, counting down.
GGAAAGTAGCGCCCACGCTCCTCACCTCCTTCTGGGGCACAGCTGTAGCGCTCACGAGGCTCTAGAGTACTCCCAAGTCCAGGGTCCCCCAGAATAAAGTAGCGCTTTGACAGCACAGCGCTGCAGGCGTCACTCCTCCTCTGGCAACCAAGAAAATAGTGCCTTCAAGGCGCTAGGGAGCTGGTGAGGATCCCAAGTCCCACACAACATAGTAGTGCCCACGAGGCGCTAGGTCCCAGGAATGCTGTCAGAGTCCCACAGAATCAAGCTGCAGCAAAAATGCGGGGAATTGGATATATAGTGCTTTAGCAGCACAGCGCTGTATTGAAAATAACCAGCTCTCCCTGGCAGCATGCGCAGCAGGTCCCACGCACCTTCTTCTCTTGGGCAGATGCTGAAGGCAGCGCTCACCAGGCGCTAGAGAGGCCCAACAGCTCCAGTGACAACAGACAGTGCTCCTCTTCTATGGCAATGTAGACAATAGTGCCCACGAGGCGCTAAGAAGCAGGAAAGTCCTTGGGGGCTGGGATAGCGCTGCAGCCCTCACAAGGCGCTAGACAGCAGGAGGAGCCCAGTCACTTGAAATGTAGCGCTCACGAGGCTCTAGGGGCCAGGAGACAGTTAATGCAGAGCAAGAGCAGCAAGCAGCAGGGCAGCTCACCCAAAAATGAAGCAGCAGTTCCTGGGAACATTCATCCTCCATTACGATGGCGATCCTGCTAGCACGGCAGTCTCCACTCCAGCAGAGTCTCTCAGTGGCCCTGTGGACAGCAGAGGGGTACAGATGGGCACAGGGACCAGCACACAGGCCCTTGCGGCAGTACCTCCTGGCAGAGTGTCCCTTCTCAGTCAAGTCCACAGTCAGTCTGAGCACATGGCATCTCTACTGCTCTACATATACACTCCTCCTCCCACTTACCAGAAAGGGCCGGAAGCTTCTAGAAGGTCCCTGGCAGTTCCAGCCTCAACTGTCACTGTGGGGGGAGTGTAGAGCACCTTGTCACTTCAAACACTAGACCGCCAACCCACCTCAGGCAGGCGGCACAAGCAGACAGAAATGGCGTCCATTTTAAAAGTGACATTTTACAAAGGTGCATTTCTTCAATGGTGGAAATAAAGGTGCGTACACCATTGCACAACATTTATTATTTTCAGTTCAGACACACCATGCCAGTAAAAAGGCTAGGGGGAAAAGCGAAAAATGTTAGGACAATAAGGGCCAAGTCCAACACCATCACACTCATACAAGAGTGAAAATACAGACTTTAAAAATACATTAAAATGATTAATACATGCCGCCCAAGCTATTCTTATAGCATTCGGTGGCAGGCATTAGTGATTTTATTATATATTTAATCATTAAACAACAGCTGTTGTGCTCCTCAAAAAAAAGAAGATAAACAGCGCCACCATGTGGCAGGCTATCATAAGAGCTGGTGTTGACAATAAAGTGCTGGTGCAGAGCACTCGAAACCAGAGGTTCAAATTAAGAACTGCAGCAACTCCCCCAAATCTATTTATCATTGATTTCTGTACATCACAAATGTTTTGTAATAACGATTAATAGACTTGGGGTCAGATGTATCAAGCCTTTTTCCCGTTCGCAAATGGGCCGATTCTCAGAATCGGCCTGTTTGCGAACGGGAAAAAGCCTTTTGGCATGTATGTGCGCCACATGTGCACACATGCATATTTCAGGGGTGCAACAGGGTGTCCTTTTGGCATCCATGAAATTGCATTCACAATTTGCGAGTACATAATGTGTACTCGTAAATTGTGAATGTCTCCCCATTCACTCCTATGGGCCTCTAGGCCCATAGGAATAAATGGGAAGGTATTCCTTAATTGCTTAATTCGCAATTTGGGAATATGTAGGAATCGCAACTATTATTGCAAAACCAACATACATTGCATTTTACGAGTCCTTAATAGCGAATCAGTAAAATTCACCATTAAGGACTCGAAACTGCAATGATGATACATCTGCTCCATGGAGTACCATTCACTCAAGCGCCCGTTATGACTATTATTTTTGTATCATATTTGGTTCGGTTGCCGATGGACATTAGGATTTGTATTTGAGGTGTGAAGAAGTTCCTTATAAATGGTCTACATCCTAGCTTCAAGGAAACTAGAGTAAGGCGCACAACTTGGACCATGTTTGGAAAAGGGAATGCAAGGGAACTGCCGTGAATTTGCAATTATTTACAAAACGTATAATCAACGTGAGTGAAAATGTAAAGGATTTTAACAATTCCCGCACAGGTGCAACATATACACAGAGTATGAAGTGGAATATATTCCAACATTGGTGAAATAAACTCTTAGAAGCCTTAACGATTTAGGACAACATGTTTTTGCAAAACAATTGTGAATGTTTGAACATATTTCCCTGTATACATGAAAAAACGTTACTACCATACATGAGTGAAGTGTGCCCGCCTTATGCATATTCACTATGAGTTGCCATGCAATATCTGCACGGTGCTACCGGCTCATGAAGAAAATATGTGGACAGAATCTTAGGTGAAGAAGTGCACTTCACAATAATGCAGTATGTTGATTCACGTAAAGGATTTCAAAGCTACCATTGAAACTTTCACTGCATAACAACATGCTCTGTTTGTGGGCGAACAATGTTTGATGATGCCTGTATATTATACACTTAAGTGACAAAAATTCTCTAGGAAAAATACATAAGAGGATGATACAAGTAAATACCTTTGTCTAAATAATGTGCCTTCTGAAACTTTTTTTCTATTGAATGGTTATTTGGTGTAGGTTTGAAAGTACCTGGCACAGTGTCCTGGCGACAACCTGCTCCTCACTGTATCATTCTAGCAGATACTGTATGTTTGCCTATGCAGAAGGCTGTGCCAGGAATCTCCTGACAAGTGCTATACATAATTTTGTTGTGTTGAAAACTTCCTCTAAGACAGAGTCCTCGCCAAAGCCCACAACTCCAAGGAACTCTTCACCATCATACATGAATTCGCCAAACCCAACAGCGAAGCAACCAACGTCCCTCCCTCCCTCCCAAGACTTCTGCAACAAACTCAGCTACTTCTTCCACCTCAAGATCAAGACACTCTATGACAACTTTAACTATCAAAGACCTTAGCACTGCCTCAACTCCCACCCCCTACGATGCCTCTCAACAGACCCTTCTCACCTGGACCACTCTCACCACAGAAGACACCTTAAAGACAATGAAGAGCATCCACTGCGCTGCACATCTTTCACAGGGCCGCCACTGCCATTGCACCTGAGCAAAACCGAACAATCAACTTCTCCCTCGACACGGCCACATTCCCCTACAACTGGAAGTGCGCTGAAGTCAACCCCCTCCTGAAGAAGCCCTCATCAGACCCGACGGACCTCAAGAATTCCAGGCCCATCTCACTGCTTCCTTTTGCCGCCAAAGTCATCGAAAAGGCCATCAACACCTAGCACACTTTATTGAAACCAACAGCATCCTAGACACCTCTCAATCTGAATTCTGCAGCAACCACAGCACCGAGACCACCCTCCTCGCCACTACCGATGACATCCCCGCCCTCCTCGACCAAGGCCACATGGCAGCCCTCATCATCCTGGACATATCGGCAGCCTTCGACACCGTCTCCCACCGCACACTAGCAACCAGACTCCACGATGCCAGCATCCAAGGAAAGGCCTTAGACTGGATACGTTCTTTCCTGATTGACTGATTGAGTAACAGAGTAGTAGACTCTGTTGGGTGGTTGGGGTCCACCAAAAGTCTAACTCCTTTTAACTTGTGTTTGGCCATCACCATTATGACCAGGTGATTAATGGCTAACGTTTGGCAGCTGCTGATTCTAGCAACAAGGTAAAGGCCTTTTATCTAAGCCCTAATAGACAGATTGCATACTGGTTCTCCCTGGTAAATCCTTGTTGTATATCATGACTCGGCCCTGTCATTCATCATCATTGTATGCGAAGTATGCATAAGAGTGCTTGGGTACATGTGAGGTGGAGTACCCATGTTTGTTTCCACCCTACATGTATGTAGCCATAGGGTAGTAGGTTGTTCCACAACATTTAGAGGTAGTAGTGCCTGTTGCCTTCTCCTCTCCCTGCATCTTTCCAAGCACTACTCCTTAGACTAGCCCTACACTCTAGAGTACTTTGTGAAGCCTAGTGCAACTGCAAGACTCGAATTATCATCTTCGAGGAAGGATCCTTTTTAAAATTATTCTATTTATTTTCATAGCCTTTAGAGGACTGGGGCCAAAATATTTAACATCATAGTTACCCATTATAGGATGACACGTCCTCTTAGATCCTCGCAAGCCAACCTGCTCAAACCACATAGGTACAGACTTAAAAGCCGATGTGGAAAATCCTTCACAGTTGTGGGCACAAGGGCCTGGAACCAGCTTCCCAGGAAGTTAAGATTCAAGGATTCAGAAAGGATTTTCAAACGGCAGCTTAAGACTTGGCTCTTTGGCAACTCAGACGCCTTGTGCAATTCACTTATTCTTTGAAGCATTGATCCCCCAAGATTGATCAGGATTGACTAAGTGGACATAGTCACATTCATTACTGCTTAGCGCCAGGATGCTCCTTTGGGAGTGGTAGTTTGCGTTCTAAAAATGCAATACTCAGGAGAAGGAAGGATCTTTTGTTGCACTTTGCCTGAATCCAGATCTGTTTTAGAAGGGCAGCCTGTGACCTGGCCAGAGTGATACTGTTCCAATGAATGGCCAAACAGCAAGGCCAATCCTGCAAGGATCTTACGGTGAAAAGGGGCTTCCTGACGCATCGAGTGCTTTGTGCTACCAGCAAGATGTTGCCTAGAATGCAATACACACCTAGAAATGGATGCCATAGAGTCAGAACATTTAAAAAACAATAGACCCTAAGTTCATTGGTCGTCGTCCCCCACCCCACTAACGGTCTGTGGATAACCTTTAATCTGACTGGACAGGCAAATTGGGCTGCCACCCCAGGATTGGATATATGACCTTGTAGCATAAGTGAATATGAACATGAATTCAGTGATCTCTGCACAACACCATAGCTTGTATAGAGGAAAGCATGAACCAGAGACAGAATTCTCAGCTGTCTCCCTTTCAGTGATAAGAACTACATTCACAGTACTGAGGCTGCTGCTGAAGGACGCAGGGGGTGAACTGCCTTGTGTGTAGAGAACATGCCCTGTTCAGCTAGAGCCCAAGCTTACCATTCAGAATCTTTTCCATAGGGCAGTAGGAAAATGCAGAACTTTCTGAGAAAGGGAGGATGCAACTTGGTACTGCCCTACTTCCCCGGCAGAACTCTGCGCTCTTCCAATGCACATTTGGTCACAGTGCCCTTAGCTCGTAGGGTAAAATATGGAGGTCGCTCCCTTGCTTTTAATGCGGCTAAACTGTGGAACAGCCTTTCCGACTCATTGCGATCAGAAAGTAAGGAACTCCCCTTTCGCAAATCATTAAAGACCTGGCTCTTCGAGAACAGCTTATGTGTCCTGTGCCGCACTATAAGCGCTTGGATGCCTAAGGGTAGCAATGAGCTATATAAGTGCTACATTGAATAGAATAGAACTTCTGACTGCTGTACGTTATCCACTGTGAATGACCCTCACCATAGGTGTTCTTCATCCTCCTGCCACTCTATTAGAACTCCTCTGTGTCTGATGATTGTGTGAGGCAATAAAGGCCTCTTGCTAGAGGAGAAAGCAGCATTAGTGGGAGGAGGGGGAGAATGGAAAGGGACCAGCTTTTTTGGAGATATGACCTAAAGTTAACTTGTGGAGACATACAAAATAGGTGTTTATCACAAGGCTCACAGAGAAGAGCTGGGATAAGATTGAATAAAATGAGAACTACCAAATCTGTGCCATGCTGCTTTCCTAAATAAAAACATGAAAGCAGGGAAAGTCTTCTATCACCACACACTGGCTCCAATTCTGAGTCAGGAGGGGTGAAATTACCGCATTGAATTTTGCTACTCCTGAGACAGTGTGGGTAGAGTTTTCCGCAACTGTTTTTCAGGGTGTGGGAAGGACCACGCCCGGTTTGAACAGCCAGTAATTCCAACTGAAAAAATGGAATGAGACTTTGGACGCAGCAGGTGCCAAGCATCATTCCCTGTTTTTTTTTTTTTAGAGCGACGAGCTTACATTGCTCCTTCTGCCAGAAAAAAACCTTCCCCTTCCCTCCTCTACTTTCCTCACCAAGGTGCACACATAAGTATACATTTTGGTAGTAAATATGGGAGGGACAAGTAGCTGGAAAATGTGAATGCTTACTATTAACTGGGAAGGGGTAGGGACATTTATGGATTGGATTATGGAGGGATATGCTAATACAAAAACATGCCCACAAAACAGTAAGGTTAATGCAATTCAGTAACTATACATTACACAAATCCACAGTGGCAGTGACCATCCCACAGGAAAGTACTGGGATAATTATTAAAGTTTATTATTTTTTAAGAAAATTATAAATCATGTTAATGCTTAATATAACAATAAATGAATTTAAAACATGGTTTATTACTCTAAAGCTAATATAAAAATATGGTACAGCAAATTAAATGTGCATGAAATAATTAATCCACATAAATACATTCATTTAATTAATTTATAAATATATGTAAACAATGCAACAATTAAAAAAAATCTCACCCTAACATTTTTTGTATTTAATATGTAGTACATTTTGTAAAAATAATAAAGTAATAACTTAATGATTATATTACATTTTTAAAACACAATATACTGAAATAATTTAACGTATTCAACTTTAGCTGCTAGGAGGTATTATTTTATATCCCTGCCTTCATTGTTTTCTATGGGAGTGTGTTGTGGTATCTGTGAGTGGCCATGTGTGGTGCTTAACTTACTTCAAGGCAGGGTTGGGGTACATTTGAGTCTGTTTTGATACCTTTGGCACTGCAGTAACTTTTAAAGTGTAATTTGGGAAGTTGTTACTGTTTTGTTGGTGTATGTTTTAATTTGTATGCCCCGCCTTAAACTCGTCCTTAAATTTCCCTAAACCTCCTGCCATTTTGTAGTAGGTTTCCCCATTTCTTATCCTTCCTACATTTATTACCAAAAATAGATGCCTATGTGTGTGGAGATAGCCGCCAATCGGGGGGTATCTCTGCACAGAAAAGACAGGCAAGGTATATAACTGTAAGTTTTTGCATTGAATTTTGTGATAGGAGAGTAGCACCTTTGAAGTACTTCTTTATGTACAAAAAAATGCAGTTTGTGAATTGGGCCCATAGTCTAGTAAATTTGTAGAACTTCAAGTTTATTGGCCGAAGTGGCACCACGTTTGGTTAAACGTTGGTTCTGCAAGAAAGCAAAAGGTGCTCTTCCATTCCATGCCAGATTTAGTCAATGGTCCCACCTTCCAAGATTTTTCTGGAAGGCTTCCTCAACCAGTGACACCTTGCCTCTGCATGAGAGGTGAGAAGCAGAGCAGTGCTGTGAAATATACTTCAACGATGGGTGCCTGACTGCTGATTGCTCTTCCTCGTGTTTTCTGGTTGAATTTGGGGAGATGTTTATTTACTCTACACATATTCAGTTCTTTGAGCAGTACATAAATCAAATATTGTACAGCTTCTCTATATGTTCGCACCAATTAGTTTTTAACTATGACCTCGTGCAGTTTTAATATTTCTAATTCTCAATTTAAGCAGGAAGCTGCACTTATGCGCATCCCAAAGCTCTCGAAGCAGAGACGCCCATTTGCCTTTTGGAAGTGCCTCCGGTCATATACCCTTGAAGGTACTAAATATAAATTGCCTTTAGACCGTTTGCTCTGTGGCTCTCCTTACCTCCAGTCAGCGCTTAATTTATATAAGCATAAGTGCTGGGCCCAAAGTTTTGCTCGGAGGCCCGCTGTGGCACTACCGAATGGCAGGGGTGCCAAATACCACCTTAAGTCTTTTTATTCCACCACCAGGCACTCCGTTCACATTTATCTCACTCTGGAAGGTTTCTGCTTTTCTCTTTGTCTCATCTTTCTGACTTTCTCATTATTTTTCTTTCCCCCTTTTGTGTTTTTTTCTCTCTTACTGTGTCAGACTGGTGAGGAAAGATAACTGTTGGTCCCCAAAAATGACTACCTGTGGGCCACACTTGTAACCACCCACTCAACTGTAGCACTAGGGAAATCCAAACTTATTTTATCCCATCCTGGAGCAAGATCACCTGCTAACATATGCATATGAGGACTTCCTTGACTGGGACCCCTCATGCAGAACACAACACATTTGTGTACATACATACATACACATATCATTTGTGTACTATGAACGTGTCCTTCTCCCCAGGGTCAAGCCATAGGACGCACTAGCCCAGTCCAGCAGCACAAAGGGCCCTGCTTCTGAAGTTCTGAGCGAGCGCTGACAGGAAGCCACGTCATTGATCTTGAGCACGCGGCATAGGTGAAGAGCCTGTCAGGTCCTTCCCCCGTCAGTCCTCTCAGGACCCACGCTCATGCCTTAAAAGGCCACCCGCACCGAGGTGCTGGGTTTCTTATCTCCTTCGGATGGCTGTTTCTTTGGAGATAATGTATTTATAGAAGCTCATCTAGCAAACGAATGCCTGTCTAATTACTACATGCGTAGCCTGTGTTATCCAATAAAGCAGTAAGCCCAGCACCACTCCCTGGCTCCTGCTCCCGGCTGGTGGGCAGACGGCGCGAGGCTCCCGGAAGGTAAGTACTGATGCCTGTTTTTCTGTGGTACTTCGTTCACTGCCTGAAGGGCCCCTGAAAGCCTCGCGAGAAAGAGATCACCTTTAGAACAGATGGGAAACGAGCGTTCCCTCTTCGAAGTCACAGCTTTAGTAAATGCACCATTAGTATTTCCAGTATTTCATTTGTGCCGGTGGTTGCAAATGGTGGGCACCGGCTCCCATTATTGGGGACCTGCCCTTGTTTTTCATCATTCAGTTGCTGACAGAGAGCAAGAAAAAGGCACAAAATGAAAAAAGGAGGAGGGAGGCAAAGCAAGAAAACAGTTACAAAGGAAGAAAGCACGGATGTAAAAGAACCTGTGAAAGAGAGATAAAGAGAGGAAAAACGGGCACTAAGACTCACTCAGAAGCCATGCTAGCTAGTCAGCAATTCCAGTTTGGCAGGACTGGCAGTGGGCTCCTAAGAAAAATGTTGGGCCCCTGCAGGTCCCTTTTCACGAATTAAGCACTGGTAAATCAAGCACTGGTCATAGCAACAGCCTTCTGATTTCCGTCCTGAGGTTTTTAGCATTTATTTTGATAATCACGGGTTTACTTTAGCCAACTCCTTCCTACTACCAGAGAAAGCAGACTCTCCATGTCGAAGGTCTAGAATGAATTGCTTCTGTATTGGCCAATGGTAAATTAGAATGCACTTATGGACGGTACGAATGACGCTGCATGTGTAGGGAGAGAGGGATATCATTAGGTCATGGGCAATGGCAAATGTTTGCTTGGATTACAGGTCAGGATATGTGCCTTGCAATCACACGACACATAGTATTTGCGATGTGTGCTTGCCTGTGTTTGCTTGCTATAGCACATTAAACTAGACCTATTCACTTTGCCCGTCTTTTTTTGTTGTTAAGTAGCTCAAATTCTGCTAATGTTCTGACCATTGTTCAAGCTTCTTTAAAGTGAATACCCTTCTGTTTCACCTATTTCTCCATTTTCCTTTCCATTTCTCCCTGTTGGGGCCACTGCTCTCTTTCCTCCGTAGTCTCTGCCCCTGTCCCGCCTCCTTCATTGTGTCATCTGCTTCCTAGCCCAGTGGCAGTAGAGGTAGAAACATGTCTGCCGTGACCTTTTTTATTTTACTCTTTTCAAATACTGTCTTTTTAAATTTTAACAATTCTCACCTTCAATTCGTTTTATTTTGAAAATTGTGGGAAAATGCAGAAAGTTGTGGGTGTTTTTTGCCTGTGGACGTTGGTTTCATTATTGGGCCTGGAATGTCCAGTTTGTCATCTTTTACGCACCGATTGCGCATTTGGCAACTTCACCCTCATTAAGATGATCACCTGTACTATGTGCTAAACAGGGCCTGTATTAGAGACAGGTAGCACTGTCCCTGTTTGCTTCACAGCACACGTTTAAATATATGCGCAGGGCGCAAACAGGGACGCCCTATTACAAATAATGTGCTGCCCACAGGGAATCCGCAAACATGCCGCAGCTCTAGAGTGCAGTGCGTTAGTGTAAGATAGAGCGGCTTTTGGAAGCAAATGGTTTGCCTTTCTATTTGCAGGAAGCAAACCTTCTGCACATCACAGAGGAGACAAAGTGACTGCATCCGCCTACAGGGATATGTCTGGGGGGTCCATGGAACCGTCATTAATCCCTCCAGAGGGGAATCCTCAGGGGTGCACTGAGTGTGCACCACGCGTTTATGGCACACAATTAGTGCACCTCCTGACGGCTTCTTTGCCTCCGTGCCTAGGTCCAGAATATAGCACAGGTACAGAGGCAAAGTGATTCCCTCATTAGCATGGGCCACACCCCTATTCAAATGAGGGAAGGACCTCTCAAGATAGTGCTGGCGCTACAAGTGCACAAGTGCTATCAGTCTTACAAAACGGGCTTCAAATGAGTCTGCAACCCCATCTGTAATACTACAGTGCCCTGACGGCACTGAAAACGGGCACACATGTGTACTGTTTGTAATACAGACCCAGGTCAACCTTTGTCATTTTTGGTTTTCTTCTGCACAGTATAAACCTGTACGCTAAAACCGATAGCAGTAGAATAATGAAACTTGAGGCCTCCCCCCTTGCAAAGTACATAGAGGGCCGCCACTCGCCCCATACCCAGTCAGGAGCTCTCAGGCCGGGGGCCTGCTGCCTGTGCACAGTGCCAGTGGGGACCCCCTGGTGCTAGGCCCCTCCCACACCGCGGAGGCTGCCAGGGCCAATGTTATGTCACTGACTGAGAGCAGACATTTAAGGATCACCCGAAAAATTAAATTTGGCAGATTGACTAGATGGATGAATGATTGCCAGATGGATGGATGCATGGAGAGAGAGGTTCATAGGTGGAAGGGCACGTTTTGAGAATGCATATCACAAACCGCATGAATAGATGGACAGATAGACTGACATGTAGATTGAGATAGATAGATAGATAGATAGATAGATAGATAGATAGATAGATAGATAGATAGATAGATAGATAGATAGATATATAGATAGATAGATAGATAGATAGATAGATAGATAGATAGATAGATAGATAGATAGATAGATAGATAGATAGATAGATAGATAGATTCATTCCTGCTCTATATTTGTTCTCAGATTATCGCAACCTGGGTATGTCCCATGTTGTTTCATATTCTGTTACTGATTTTGCCTCAAAATATCTGACGGCACTTTCATGTGTTTCCTATATACTCTCTGACTTTTGATGCCATTACATGACACCATTGCCTTCTTCCAGTCGGTTTTACTTCATGACTCCTGCTTCAAGGGCAGTGGTTCTTAACCTGGGGTATGAAGAGCACTGGGGGGTCCACGACACGTATTCTCAACTGTTTAGAAAATTACATAATATTAGTAGATTAGTACATGGTATATGCATAAAAAAGCAGAAAGTAAAACTGAAACTATTAAAATGCTGTGTAAATGTGATTTGAAATCAGAGGCTGAAAATTAAGTTATCACTCCCAGCTTCCCTCCTAAAAGACTTCATACCGACGTTAGTGCCTCTATGGACCAGGATTATAAACACCTCTCTGCTTCAAGGATCCATCCCAGATATCCTCAAAGCCGGTCAGGTCTCCCCCATTTTAAAGAAACCATCAGCTGACCCAGCTGACTTAAATAACTATCGCTCCATATCCAACATCCCTACCCTGGCCAAACTACTAGAAAAATGTGTTCACACGCAACTTACCCACCACATTGATCGCTTCAATCTGCTCGTCAAATTCCAATTTGGCTTTCGATCAGGGCACAGTTCCGAATCCGCCATGACCCACATAATAGATGATGCCTTAAAAATACTGGACCAAAACAAAGCATGTTTACTAATCCTACTGGACCTATCCTCCGTCTTCGACACTGTCAAACACGACAGTCTATTAGACCTCCTGAAACATAGAATGGAGCTATCGGGAACGGTTCTCAACTGGTTCACTTCCTCCCCTCAAAACAGAACACAAAGTTTCAAGACCAATCAATCTTTATCCAAACCTACTCCTGACACTTTAGGAGTACCCCAAGGTTCCTCCCTCTCCCCGACACACTTCAACTTGTTCATGGAACCACTCACAAAGCTTCTCAACTCTGCAAAGGTCCAATATCACATGTACGCAGACGACACACAACTCTACATTAAGGTACACTCACTTGAGGACATCAAGTCCCTCAATTCTACGCTACAAAAAACGCAGACATGGCTGGCAAATAACCATTTAAAATCAAACACCCTAAAAACAGAATTCCTCCTAATAGCACCCCCCAACCAAACAACAACCATCATGGAATGGATGAAGCACCTAACAGCACTAGACGGCCAACCGCTCATGATCGATTCTGCCAAATCACTAGGTATAACTCTGGACAACAAGCTAAATATGCAGACGCACATCAGTGCAGCAACAAAAGGAGCAACATTTCAATTGAACACCCTAAGAAGACTGAAACCCTTCATACCCGCAAATGACTATAAGCAGGCAGTCCAAACTCTAGTAATCCCCAGAGTGGAATATGGGAGTGTCGCTCTCTGCGGCCTTCCCAGAACGACAGCCCCACTAAGAGCATTAATCAACGCAGCCGCCAGACTTATCACAGGTTACACAAGAAAATGTCACATGCTTGCCCTTAACTGGCTTCCCTTTGAGGCCAGAATCCATTTGAAAATCGCCTGTATGACACACCAGGCATTGCATCACAAAACACCACAATACCTTGCTGAAAAACTAGTACCATTGGGCGGCAACAGAACTACCAGGAGTTCACATAACCTTCTTTTGAAACCACAACGTTTAAAAAAAAAAAACCTATAGCCACTCCTTCTCAGGAAAGTCCCCTAGGATTTGGAAAGCCTTACCCCCAAATACAAGACAGAACCCTCACGCGGCATCCTTTAATAAAGAAGTTAAATCGATTCTCCTGACAAAATTCACTTGATCTATTGGATGCAGGATTGTATATATGTGCTGTGCTGGAACTGTTACCCTTTGTTTGACCTATTATAAGCATTAATATTTTCGTATGTTGTTGCCTATTTCCCTCTGTCTATTCCCTCTTTTCCTTTATTTGTTGTAAATCGCTCTGATACCCGCAAGGGTCTTTTGATTTTTGTTGACTTTTTTGTTTGTGAGTTAAATAAATTATTTTATATTATTTGAACTTGTTTTCTGTATACTTGTTTCGTTGTTTTCTTGGATTGTATTGAGGTTTCAATCGTGAAAATTGCTTAGGCTCCGATCAAGTGTAGTTCACTTGGTGGTCCCTAGAGGGAGATCGGTCAGCTGGGATGTAATCATTGCACTTTGTGTGGCAATGAAACTCCCGAGCACGATGAAGGAAAGGTGACGGTAACGTCAACGTTTTTTAGTAGCTGGACTGTTGGAATGCTGGGCGGCTCACTGTGAAGTGGGCTGACTGTCAGACTGGCTGGATGGTGATTTTTTACGTAGGTCGGTGGGTTTGGCTGGACTGCTGTGCAGGTCAGCCAGGACTCACGGCCAGGCTGACGACCTCGGTGGAACGGCGGGCCCGAACGGCATGGCTGGAAGGCTAAGTCGACCCCCTGTCTGGCAAACCCCTCCTAGGTCCGACCAGCGCAAGGCTGACCGGCTAATGGCTGACTGCGGATTGGTTACCCGCAGTTCGGCTGGGCTGGTTGGCTGCTGGAGGGAGGGCAGAGCTGGACAGAGCGGGGAGGCTGAAAAGATAAGCCATGCCTAGTACCCCCTGGGCTAGTACGCCGAGCGAGTTGGCCGGGACGGGAGGCTAGGCTGGCCGGTGTGGCAGACTGGCTCGACCAGCCGACTGAGGGCTAGACGGGTAGATCCGAGAAAAAAAACCAAAAAAAAAAAACCTGTCTTGCCCACCTCATGTTTTTTTTAAAAATCGTAATTAAAATACATACAAACGGATATGCACAGAGGGGCATTTGGTCAGCTCTTTACACACATTGATTTGTTCATATGTTAGTCATAATTTGCCCCCAACCCCACACCCAGTTTATGGAGTCTACGTATGACGTCCACTTCAGCCATCGGCTCTCTTCACAGTAAGCATCAGCATTTTGTTTTTGAACATTTGCACATACTCCTCAAAAAGAAGTGTACTTCAGTGTCAAGGTTAATAGGCCAATATCTGCCTTTATTTCTGCTTTATTCAATTAAATGTATGGCATTTGTAAAGCTCACAGCAATCTCCGAGGAGGTGTCACAGCGTAAAATTTAATTTCATGTTTTTTATATATTTTTGCAGTGAGTCATTTTACTTACTTTATTTCATGCATATAGAAGCCACCTACAGACTGAGAGATTTTTACTTTTTATTTTCACACTTCCAATCTGTTTAGCATATATTTCAAAACACACCAGGCTTGTCAATGCCAAGAGAAATGGTGTTGCATTACATGATTAATTGTGTACCCATTTTAAGTTGTCGGTCACATTATTGTGTTCGAAATGTCAACCTACATATATATCTTGACCTTAAAATTGAATACCAAAATATTGTCAAGCTAAGTACGTATTTACTGTTATCAACTCCACCATGATGATAGTTTGGGATGTATAAGGTGGAATTAAGACCGCGCAGCCTGGGTGCTTGGCTAACTGCATTTGGCATTGATGGCAGTAGTTATCGCAGAAAGAGGTTGCACATATTAATTCATTTTGTATTTATTTATTCATTTTACAACTTACATACTGAAAAGGGCACTGAACAATATGACATTAAGAGGGAGAAGACAAGCCAAACATCGACATGTCCCAAATTTTAGTAGTTGGTCACCCGGAAAAAAAATCTGTCGCGCCGCCCATTCTTCGCTGTGATATCCTAGGTATGGTAAGGAGCAAAGTATCAACAGATTTGAGCATTTTCTTTAGGCTGTGCAGCTGTACCAAATTTTGGAGACAGACAGGTCTTGCCTAATTCACATCATATTAGGTAAGGTCCTGGGTCTTAAACAGCACCCTCCCAAAGCTAGGGAGACAAAGCGTTGCATGGATTTCGCACTCATCATAAATGTCACTGCAGTTATAATACAAGACGGGCTGCGCCATTTTGGACTGCCGGAAGTAGGCGCATGGAGTACTTAGGGAACCTGAAATAAAGGGAAATGCAGTAATCAAATCTTGGAGTATTTACTGCCTGAACAACTGAGGCACCTAATGATAAAACAGACAGGATGGTATCTTGCATGGAAAATTTATAAATATATATTTTTCCGAAGCCGATGGACAAAACAGTAAGAAAATAAGAGCCGTAGCTGGTGCAGTGTGCAAAACAGCAAAGGTTTGGTGCATGAGCCAAACCCGGAACTACTTGACCTCAGGGCAATGTAGAGGATAACATTCTGCCATTTTGTAAATTTGATGATACATTCATGTATTCCTGGAGGCAATATGTGCTTGTAACCAGTCGTATTTTCCTGCACACGATGGCAGTCTTGTGGAAGATTTTCTGGCACATAGTTGGCAATCAACAAACTCTTACAAAAGGTAGTTAAATAACATCCTTCTAATCGGGTGCCAAGCACTTGAACGAACCCGTCCCATTTGGGGGATCAGAAATCACATTTATGAGAAAACAGATTGAGACACCTTTCCATATAGAAATGCCCTGGGCTTGAATGTCGGCCTGGATTTCCCGTTTTAAGATTCACGTCCGAACGATGGCTATTTGAAACCAAATATTTGGCATTATTATGCGTTGGCACACAATATTCAAATCAGCTCAACTTGTTCCCAGGACAAAATTTGCCACTTCGGATAATAATCGCCCTTTGCTATTTCTGGGCCTCCTTCCAACAGGAGCCTGCTACCGCATGCCTGGTGTTTGTTCAAATGGGAGCGACCTGCAGAGGCCTCGAGACGCCTCGAGACGCATACCTTTGCTGGCAGCCGAAGTGCATTCTTCGTGGTGAGGAGAAAGGCTGCTGTTAAAACCAGGAAGCGCCGAAACGCAGTAAAACTTTTTTTTTAAAAAGGTAGAGGAGGAGGAAAATGACCCTGAAAACGATTAGAAGGAAGTTTTGAGTTGCGTTGTAAAAACTGGAGTGAGACCAGCGCCTAATTGTGGTAAACCACTGACCAGCCGCAATCTCCCATTGGCTTGCAGACAGATTGCAGCATTGTGTAAGTGAGACACCCATGGGCACCGTATTGTTGAAATAAGAGCTGTGAAGTTAATTTTTCTGTGTTCATGGCGGTAGGCGATGAGAAAAATAGAGACTTTATTAGTAGTTTTTTTTTTGTGTGTGGATATTTTAAACCTGCTATATCAAAAATGAACTGGAAGGGTGTGTTCAGTAAGTTGTAGCATTACATGATGTACCTGAATTATCATGAATTATAGATTTTGTACTATGTCCAACCCCTTTCCAAAATAATCAATCCTATCTCATACATGCCAACATTTTAGAAGAGGAAAGTGGGAGATTTTAAAACACATAATGCCCATTGCCTTCTATTGAGGCCTGAATCGGGTCTATTGTCATGTATGGGACTTGCAAGTGCATTGCTTCAAGGTCGTGTATCAGAAATGCAAATATACATTTTTTTCTTACCTGTCAGGAACACGGAGATAGCATTATAGCAGGCACAGAGAGCATAGCAAAAATGGTGTGCACTGGCCTGCGGCAGCAGGTTGCTGGCAGCGCGTACTCCGAGTCACACAAGACCCGTACCTGTCGGCAGAAGCCCGTCGAAGAATCAGGTTTTAATGCAGTGGTAAAGTGCACAGAGTTCAAATACCAGCAAAAAAGAGGTCAGAAAAGTAGAGGAGGAAGGCAAAAGGTTGGGGGGAAGACCACCCTAAGGCTGTCAGGTCTAATAGAGGGAAAAAAATCCTACTGTGAGAGCACATTTAGCGCACACGAGCAGACGCTTGTTCTCACTATTCATGTTTGCTTCATTTAGCTCTATTTTTAGCGCAGAATGCATCCTCGCATCCATTTTGGGTGTGAGGGTGAATTTTGCACTCAAAAATTGTTTTAAATGCCAGGATTAAGTTTGGGAAAAATCGTACCCGAGAGCACATTTAGTGCTATTTCAAAGTGCAAAATTTATTTTTGTGCCCATTTTTGAAACAAGGAGGTATTATGGGCTAGGAAAATAGTGCTAAATGTTGGGAGTAAGTTGGGGGAAAATCCTACCCCAAGAGCACATTATGAGAGTACGGGCTGCTGCTCATGCTTGCTTTTTGTATTTAGCACTATTTTTTAATGCAAAAATGCATTCTTGCGTTCCTGTTGGACGTGATGTGGTATTTCTACGCTAAGAAATCGTGCTAAACGCAGAATTACTCTTCTTGCGTAATTATGTGTAATCTCGCAGAATTCTTATGTAATTCGGCATGAGTACCCTTGAATGAATTGGCCCCCACCCATAGTGATCAGATGCTTGTTTCTGGTGCTTGGCAATTGAGCGGCTAGCTTAAACTGCTTGCTTAGTTTTCTAACAAACCCCCTACACTGCAAATCTGTAAAAGAGTGCGCCAGTTATCTATTAAAATAATTATCTCCTAACCTATGTAAGGATAAAACTGGTTTTATGTGTTTGCAAGATTCTGCAGTAGCTTTGTTTCTTGCAGCTAACAGCTGAGCGCAGGACGAACCAAGAAATCATACCTGCCGAGGGAGCACCTTTGCCAGGTAGCCATTGTATCTTGTCCAGGCCCTCCACAGATAAAATCTTTTTCAGTTAATACATTTAGAAATTGGAGTAAAAATTCAATAACTTCCGTTTTAATGCTTCAGTTGCAATAAGATTTTCGGATACTGCTGCTTGGACACCAGTTGAAAGGTTGAAGGGGAAAATATGTTTTTTCCTATTTACTCAGGCATATAGGAAAACAGCCTGCTCCAACTGGTCTTGCTCATTATTTTTCCAGGTTGATGTGGACCCTCGCCTTCATGTGGGTCCCCAAGAGGTCAGCTATCCTAACTATGAGATAAGCCCTAAGAGTCAAAGCTTCGTAGGAAAGAAAGAACAGTCATCCACCCTTTCCCATCCATACAAGAATTATTTAACATAAATCTTCTAAATGTCTTCTCCAATCCAGGCAGCACTCAGAGAGGTGAGTAGTGCAACAGTTTTTATAAGCTTTGTCCATTAGAGATTGGATGAATTCCCATCACAATTAATATCAAAATTCCCACAGAATCTCTACCTATTTTTCTCAATGCTAGTGATCCATTTGATGTGACTGATAGCAGGATCTATGCAGCAAAGCCATATATTGCAACTTTCCAAGTTTTAAAAAGGGACCATTATCTAAGATTATCTCTCCCTCACACTTAGCTGTACACAGAGCTCACCCCACCCAGCCCCTTCATCATCAAAGAGAAACACAAGGAAAAACGTTCACTGATTAGCAAAGAAAGAGCCTAGTCACATTAAATCATTCTATCTGTTCCAAAATACTCTTTCATGAGGCACGTTTCACCAGTATTGCTTCATCTTCTGCCTATCACTATCAGATAAGCTAGTATTGCCCAGTTTCAGGTTCCAAGAGTGAGTCAGTCAAGGTGGGGTGGCACTTTGTTTTCATTGTGTGGCATGTTTTTGAAAACTGAAGAAGGCTCCCAGCAGTTTTTTAAGTTTTAAAGAATTTTATTTGATAACAAAAGAAGCTTTGATACAATGATGAAAACATATTTCATAAAGATAAATAATATCATTTAAGCTTATGGGGAGAAGGAAAAGAAAGAAGGCATAGGGGGACAGAAAGATGGAAAAAAGGGGGAAGGGAGGAGGTAGGGTAAGATCCAATTAGGGTATCGTAAGCAAAAGACAATAGATATGCATAAAATATCCCACTACATCAAAATCTATAACCATAGGATAAAAATATTAAAAGCAACAATAGATAGAATTCATGGAGGTTTGGATACTTCCTCAGAATAGGGGTTATGTGCAGATGGTAACATGGCTGACGCATCTAAGAACTCAGTAATAGGTAACCAAAGCATATCTCATTTAATAGCAAGTGTGATTGGGTGTACATAAACTCTATCTAATCTGTGGTTGTAGCAAACACCATACCACCATGCTTGAAAAGACACAGCAGAAGCGTCTTTCCATGACTTAGTGATTTGCTGAAACGCAACAGCTATAAGTAAACCAATAATACGAATATCCGTGCTATGGGAGGACCACACTGCAGAGATGCTGCATAGGAAAATATGGGAGCGTGAGAAAGGAATTTGAGTGTGAAAAATAGAGTTAATTTGGTGCCAAACTCGGGTCCAAAAAGTTTGAATGGTTGGGCACTCAAATAACATATGTTTGAGATCTGTGGAATGGGCAGTACAGGACCAACATGTAGAGGAGACAGCAGGGTCAATAGTATGCAATTTAGCTGGCGTGATGAGAAGTCTATTATAGATAAGAAACAAAGTTTGTGTACTATTGGCTGCTCTAGAGGACTTCCTTATTTTAGACCAGATCTTATTCCATTCTGAGATTGGAAAAGATTCCCCCAAATCAGATTCCCAATTACTTTCCACCTGTGATTTATCACGGGTAATAGGGGTGTCCATTAGGTTCTTATAAATTAAAGGTGCGGAGGGAGAGTTACATAAAAACGATTTTGTGATAGGAGGTGGAGCGGCGAGTATGTGATCAGATAATAACGTGTCATAAGAAGTTTGAGCAACTGCAATCAGTGACATATATTTGCATTCGTATGAAGCAGGAAGCGAAAAGCGGGATTGCATTGTGGAAAAAGGAAGACAAACACCATCTTGAAAACGTTGATGAGTCCATTTAAGGCCATGAGATAACCAATCTTTGCAGAAAATAAACTTATTATTAATTTTGATTATACCAAATTGGTAAATGTAAGAATTGTGTGCGAGCGTCTTGAATCGAAGAAAAGAGTGGATGAAAAATAGTACAAGTGTTTTTTAAGAATAGGAAAGGATAGTGAGATAGGAGTATGGGAAAGAGAAACATATTCTTCAAAACAAAAAGGGTGAAAAGAGCATTTTTCAATATCTACCCACAGAGGGTAAAGCTTAGAGTCAGTAGCATTGTCAGATAGTAGAAAAGATGACTGTTTAAGAAAAAATGCAGTATGATAGGAGTGAAAATCAGGAAAATTTACTCCACCCATGTGTTTTTTGAGTTTGCAAAGAGACATTCTAGCTGTTTTGTTCTGCCATCACAATTTCAAGAATAATATACATGTTTTTATAAAAGATTTTAGGAATATTAATTGGAAAGTTGGATAAATAAAACAGTATTACCGGCACCAGCATCATTTTTATAGAGTCGAGTCTACCCCACCAGGACAAAAACAATGGGTGCCAACGTGACGTGGAAGAAGTTAAAAGTGATAGTTATTCTTTAAAGTTTAAAACAACCGTATCTTTGATAGAGGGATTAAACCATAGCGAAAGGTATTTAATTTTAACTGGATTCCAGTGAAAGGTAGAAGATGAAAAGTCAGCATGAAAGCAAAATTTGTTTAACAGAATTATTTCGCACTTGTCAACATTTAGTTTGTAACCTGAAACACGAGTGAAATTGTTTACCTCTGAGAGAAATGCTGGCAAGGAAGTTTGTGGATTGGAAATAAATAAGAGGATGTCATCAGCAAAGACTCAGAGCTTTAACTGATTGATACCATAGGAAAAACCTGTAATGTTTGTATTCGATCGAATTTTTATTAAAAAAGGTTCTAGGGCAAGGATAAATAAAAGTGGAGAAAGTGGGCAGCCTTGTCGAACTCCTCTATGAAGAGGAAAAGAAGGAGATGCAAGTCCATTAGCTAGAATGAAAGACCGAGGAGCGGAATAAAGCAGAGAAACATAATTGATGAATTTTGGGCCAAAACCGAACCAAGCAAGTGTTGAAGAGATAAAGGACGAATTGACCCTATCAAAGGCTTTTTCAGCGTCTAATGAAATTGCTGATAACGATTTTTTATATGATTTGGATTTACTCAAAACGTTAAAAAATAATCGGGTATTATCGGATAAGTGTCTTCCCTTAATGAAACCACATTGTTCTTTGCCAATCAAGTGGGGCAGAAAACAGACTAAACGAAGGTCAAGAATTTTCGCAAATATTTTATAATCTAAATTTATTAAAGAAATGGGTCTGTAATTTTTACATAGTGTGTGATCTTTGTTATCTTTAGGGAGAAGACAAATTAAAGCATCCTGAAAAGATCCTCCCGTTTGCTGAGTAGAGGTAAAGAATGAAAATAATTGGTGCCGTTTGGGAATAAGAAGTTGGGAAAAAACATCTGGTCCTGGGGTTTTTCCTTTTTTAATAGACTGAATAGCGGTAAGAATGTCAGAAGGTTGAATATCAGCCTCCAAAGAGGAGAAATCTACACCAGGAGAAGAAGGTGGAGAAATAGAGGATACATATTGAGTAATATCAGATTGTAGAGAAGGAGATTCAGGAGTATAAAGGTTTTGGTAAAAAATGTTAAATTCTAAAAGTATGTCCTCATACTTATGAACCATGGTATTAGTTGAAGCTAAAATTGATTTAATTTTGGTGCGTTTATTTTTTTATTTTAAGATAATTGGCAAGAAGATTACCAGCTTTGTTTTGAGCACTATAATACTTAGCACTAGACTTAAGTAAATATAAATTAGCGCGATTCAGTTGAAAGTTTATTAAAAGCAAATTTGGCCTTAATAAGTTCATTCAAATCAAAAGGAGCTTGCGTAGAGTAAAAGGAGTGTTCCAACTGTTTAATACGTGAATTAAGTAATTGTATGGTTTGAGAGGAAGATTTCCGCTTCTGGGCAACAAATGAAATAATGAAGTCTCTAGAGGCAGCTTTAAACGTGCCCCAAATAAGTTGAGGGGAAGTGTGAGGAGACGTATTTTCGTTAAAAAAGGTGTCAGCAAATTTCGGAAATGCAGGTGTGAATTTAGGATCCAAGAGAAGGGAATTATTGAATCTCCATCTCCCAGTTCCTTCAATGGGGGAAAGTAAGTCTAGAACTAAGGATGCAGGGGCATGGTCTGAAATTAAGATATATCCTATGTCAGAATGGGAAAGATGTTGGGTAAGGGCTTTAGAGATAAATAAGTAATCTATACGTGATTGAGAGGAATGGACCGGAGAAAAATAAGTATATTCTTGGAGAGTGGGGTGACATAATCTCCAAGCATCCACAAGGGATCTCTGAGTTATGGTAGAAGTAAATTGAGTGTGAATAGGAGAAGGAATACGTTTGGAATTAGAATGTCAATCAATAAAAGGATCAACAACCATATTACAATCTCCACCTAGGATTAGATAGTCATCTGTATATGTCATCAATTTGGAAAATATTTGGGGCCAAAAGAGCTTGTCAGGAGAAGTGGGTGCATATAAATTAAGAATAGTCAAAGGCATTTTATTAATGAGTAAGGAAACAGAAACCCATCTACCATCAGAGTCTGTATCTTGATGTATAAGTTGGACATCTAAACGTTTATGACAAAGAATAGCTACACCATTCCGTTTCCCAGAACCTGGGTATGCAAAAGCATGACCCACCCATTGACGTTGAAGTTTAGCTATCTCTTTACTTGTCACATGAATTTCCTGCAATAAAACGATATCAACTTTCAGCCCAGCAATATGTGATAAAACCCGTTGTCGTTTTATGGGAGATCCTAAACCTTTAACATTCCAAGATATAACTTTTAACAACATCTCAAGATATAAACAATTAAAGAGCTTGATATGAAAAAACTGCAATTTAGCAGAACACAATAATGCAATATGAGTAACTTTCCCCAATAAGAGTAATCCAATAGAGTAAGAGCATAGATAAAAGAGGATATAAGTAGGAAATTAGCAACAAAGGACCGAGTACCAAGTAATAGTTTAAAAGAAAAAAGGGGAGACCAGGAAAAAGAAAGGGAAAGGAGAGAGGAATAGAAACGAAAAGATATAGAAAGATGAAGAAGCGAGCCAGGAAAGAGAAAATATGATAGAGGAACTATTTTGAGAGAAAAAAACCATACAGTACAGAGAAAAAATAAAAAAGACAAAAGAACATACCACAAACAAATAATGAACATGAGGGTGGTGGAGCCACATAAGGAAGACGGCACAATCAGACGGGAAGCCCAGGGTGGAGACGGGAAAGGGATACACCATCCAGATGGAAAAGGGACCACAAATCGGAAAAACCACGACAATCTGCACCTGATAGTGAAAAAGAAAAAGGTCATAAAAGTAACAACAAAGCACCAATAAACAAATTACTTAAAAGTAAAAAGTACATATTAACAAACAACAAGAGGCAGAACAAGGGTACAATAGAAGAGAACAATATAAATAGAATATAGATACCAAACAACAAAGAAACAATCAAACCATCGATGAACGAGAGACATCCATGTTTTCTTTGCAGTTATCCAGGAAATGTTGTAGGCGAGCAGGATCTTCATAAGAGGTGGTTTTATTGTTGTAAGTCACTTTCATAAGGCAAGGATGGAACAAGCCATATCTAGCATTCAGATTACGAAGAGCAGGTCGCATGGCCAAAAAGCTTTTCCTTCTGTCAGCTTTGGTATAGTCTTGAGCAAAAAAGAGACTGAAGCCTTGCCAGGAGATGTTCTTTTTCTGTCTGGCAGCATGTAGGACCTTAAGCAAATCGGTGTATTCCCAAAAATATAGAATAACACCTCTTGGTTTGGTGGAGGAGGAAGATGATCGCAGGTTTTGACCCAAGCGGTGAGCTCTCTGAATATTCAACTTTGGAGTGTCAGGAAAACCCAAAAGACGTGGAGAAAGGATTGAAAAAAGAAAAGAGGCTCTGAGCCTTCCAGACCTTCCGCAAGACCATAAATGTGTAAATTGCTACGTCGGTTACGATTTTCCAAATGTTCTACTTGCTGCTTGAGGTGAGAAATTTCCAGTTGCATAGAAGGCATTTGATTGGTGATAGCCTGAACAGAGTCAACTCGTTTCTCCAAGTGATGAATATTTTGTTCTATATGAGACAATTTGTCTTCGAAACTTTGGATACGGATGTTAGTTTCCTCCATGTAAGGCTTAAGAGCACGTAATTCTTCAAGAATGAGTTCCATAGAGGTTGGTGTTGGAGACATGGAAGGAGAAGGTGGGTCTTTCTTGACACGCTTGCCTGACACAGTCGATGAAGGAGGCGTCTTTTTTGATGATGATTTAGAGGCAGTATGAAGCATAGTAGACAACGCACCACCAGAGGCAGAATGACCAGAGTCCAAGTCCTCCATATTTTCCTGTCGGATACTAAAATGATTATAGTCCTCTAAAACAGAACAGTCAAAAGGAGGACTAGTACTTTGGGTAGAGTGAGCAGCTGCCATGACGAATGCAGCATCAGGAAAGCCCTTATGAAGTAAAAGATGTGCTCAGTGAACACTGTTTAGTAGAGTCAAAAAGTGTCTCAGGAAACAAGTACTGCGAAAAGCTTTGGGTTTTCAACATTAGTCTTCATCAGAGAGCATAAATGATGAAAAATAGGCAAAACATGACTAAAATGAAGAATGCAGCATGGGGAAAGAATCGGGGCGAAAAAACAGGAAACAAAATGGCGGACGCAGTTAATGAGCCACAGGCAAACGGATAGAAAAATATTTAAAACGCTCACCCCAGACACAACTAAACATTGCAATGAGCACAGCAGCAGTCCATAGCAGTCACCAGTGGTTATAAATGATGGTGATAGGGCAAAACATGCCTAATTATAGAATGCAGCATGAGGGAAGTGTCCGAGCGGTGAAAGCATGAAAAACAAAATGGCGGCCACAAATAATGATGCGCGGCCGAGCGGAACGAAAAAAGCACAATTTTAGATTTTATGGCCCGGGAAGAAAGAAAACCACCAGGAGGAGATCCGTCTCCCGGCGCCGCCAGGGAGCTCTACACAGAGGTGGACATCTTCACAGGCACCAAAGCCACACCCCTCCCTGCAGTTTAGATGTCAGAAACACGTTTGTTTCAGCAAGTCTAGAAGAACATTTAGAATTACTTTGTCATCTGATTCAGCTCTTAGTGCCAGAAATACTCTGGTGGTGAAAGTGCACTTTACAAGATAAAAACCATCAGCATTGTCATTTGACAACCCTGAACTTGCTTCCCCATGAAGGAAATCTCTAGATTGTCAGTGGGACCCCACAGCTTTAAAGGGTTTCACTGTGACTGCGTCCTTTTCATGCCAGATGACACAACAGAAGGCAGAAAGCTCTGCTCGAGGACCTGCCACTATGAAGTGTTAAACGTCTGCTAACAGAACAGAAGGCAATGTTAAGATAAACTGTCAGTCCTTTTATTGAGCCTTTGATCAGTGATATTCTAATTTTGACAGATGGCTGTTAAATATGAGGGAACTGAAGCTCAATAAGTCTGGATTTCTGGGACAGCTTTAGATCTGCTGTAGGTCTGCACCTCTTAACACCTTTCCTGGATGGGAAGAACGTGAAAGAGAAGCCAATTACTGCTGTTCGATGGGAGACCACCCAGCCAGAACCTGCCAGACTCTAGGTTTACAGTAGTTTATGAAAAGGCATTAAATAACATCCTTGCCAAAAGTCATTCTTGTGACATATTAAATAAAAAATAATGTCTGCTAACTAGTTATGTGTTGCAAGAATGGGGCTTCCAGCTTCTTAAAAGACAAACAGTAAAAAGCAGAATTTTAAAATTGTGTAATGTTTCCAATAGGTAAAGCTCTGCAAGTTATTTGGTAACATAATCTTTTGACCTTGGTAGTGCTTTCCCATTGAATGTTTTATAACACAGCTGGACCATGAAGCTGTAATGCACATACTGCACAAATCCAGTGGACTTGCATGATGCCAATTTTACTACTAACATGACAAAAATCTGTTCAGATTCCAAACTCACTCTCAAGCCTGGCATGTAGTACTAAGTGACTGCTGCTCAGCTCACGTGCTGTTATTGCTATACATATGGGTGGAGAAAGCCTCACCTTTGGCCGCCATGGCGTATTTGAGTTAAAATGCCACATGAAAGTTTGTGGGCACATATGCCGACCCATAGATACGTAAAAAAATTCTAGTTAGTTTTGCCAAAACAGTTGTCATGTTTAAGGAAACGCACATGTACTGAGCTGTTGTTTGACAGCCATTTACTCCACAGAGGTTAGAAATACCAGCTATCCAGGTTCATATAAATTCAAATAAAATTCTTGGTGACACACAGAAGATGGAGTGTCCTACAGTGTAAAATCCTTCATGGCGAACTATTTCTGAGTGAGATAGGCATCTGGAGTGCTTACTTTTCAGTGTTATTTACAGCGATTACGAAAGGAGCACCCATTCCACCTACATGGACAGGGGCCAAAATCATCTCCATTTTTAAAAGGGGTTCCCGTAACTTGCCTGCAAACTATAGACCAATAGGTCTTATAGATAGCACCCAAAAGCTATTTAGTAAGGTGATCTTGGGCAGACTTTAGGATTGGCTATCTGCAAAAGGGTTTCCGACACCCCTCCAGGCAGGCTTCAGAGAGTCCACAAGTACAATGGACCAAGTGTTCCTTCTACAGACGTTGTACTGAAAGACTATTTATCTGGGTGGGGACGACTTTATGTCATTTTTGTAGTCCTGCTTTCTGCCTTTGATTTAGTACCTAGGCCAACGCTTAGACTGGTTCTTTCCGAGATGGGGGTGCCTTGTTATTTGCTTGACATCATAGTTAGACTGCATCTTAATAACTATGCACAGGTCAGGTATGGTAGCACAGGTGAGCTAACTGATCACTTACCTGTAACTAGAGGAGTCAGACAGGGGTGTCTACTGACCCCAACGTTGTTCACACTTTATATTAATGGCCATGTACATTTTCTGGACCAGTGTGATAATGATACACCCAGACTGGCAAACACAAAGGTTCCTGCCCTCATGTTTGCCAATGATACTTTAATTCTCTCCAAATTCACCATGGTACTCCAAAAATCGTTTAACCAATTTGAGGGTTTTTGTAGAATGAGGGGTCTAGAGATCAGTGTGAGCAAAACTAAATATATGGTCCTGAACCCGGGGCATTCGAACAAGGCTAATCCAACATTAGCAGTGGACACGTTAGAGCGAGTGCGGCGCACTTGTGTGTATTTAGGAATAATATTGACTGATGACTTAGGGTGGCAAGCTCACATAACACAGCGCATATTGGTGGAAGCAAGTGGCAGGAGGAATTCTCAAGATGTCTCTTAAGTCACAGTTTCGCCCTATTCAGCTGGCCTTACAGATATTTAATCTTCAGGCTTTGGGGTCAAACTCCTATGGTGCAGGGTTGTGCGGACATCTGAATGCGACCACATTAGTTATGGTCGAAAATCGCTTTATGCGTCAGATGGTAGGTGTACCTGTAAGTACTCCTCTGCTTCCACTTAGGCTGGATTTTGGGCTGAGAGCATTTTCGGATAGAATAGGACTGCATCCCTTATTGTACTGGAGAAGGATCGGGGCTACCCAGGAGCTTCACCCCTATTGGCAAGAGATAGAGGATATTCTATCTTGAGTAGGCTCTAGTAAGATTCAGTGGATTAGGTATATGAAAACTACATTGACTGAGATTGGTATGCCAAGTCTGTGGAGTGCCCCGTGTGAGGCTGGAGCTTTCTCCAAGTCTTACAAGCACAAGGAGATGATAGACGGAGCGCTGAAACTTTTCAGATACTCACCACCAGTCACAGATCTGGGTAGAATCCATCATTGTTCTTTAGCTGACTTCACCACCTCAGTTCAGACCCAGTTATATGCAAATCAGTCTTGACCCTGTGCCTCATGTGAACAGTCTTGTTTTTTGCTTTTGTCACCCCGAGTGGGATGGGTATGCCCAGACGTAGGTCTCGTGCTCTCCATGCCACTGGAGTCAATCTATCCTGGTTGATGAGGGGTGAAACCCAGAATCCAGTCCTACGATGCTTGTATCCAGTCCAGGGAGGACCTGGCCTGGCAGTTTGGGCTGGACTGTTCCCAGTGGGCACAGGGTTAAGACTGATTTGCATATGGCTGGGTTTAAACTGGAATGGCATGGAGAGCAAAAAATATTGATTTAGGCCCAGATCTCTGTACTGGGGTGAATGTATTACATTGTTCTCATTTTGTCCATCAATTGTTCTTTTTGCATTTGTCACCCCGAGTGGGACGGGTATGTCCAGACGTGGGTCCCCTGCTCCTCATTCCACTGGAGTCAAGCTATCCTGACTGATGAGGGGTGAAACCCCGAAACGGGTCCTAGGATGCTTGTTTCCAGTCCAGGGAGGACCTGGCCTGGCAGTTCTGGCTGGACTGTTCCCAGTGGCCGCAGGGTTAAGACTGATTTGCATATAGTGGGTTCAAACTGGAATGGCATGGAGAGCAAAATAACAATGGATTTACGCCCAGATCTCTGTACTGGGGTGAATGTATGACATTGTTCTCATTTTGTCCATCAATTGTTCTTTTTGCATTTGTCATCCCGAGTGAGACCAGTATGCCCAGACGTGGGTCCCCTGCTCTTCATGCCACTGGTGTCAAGCTATCCTGACTGATGAGGGGTGAAACCCCGAAACGGGTCCTAGGATGCTTGTTTCCAGTCCAGGGAGGACCTGGCCTGGCAGTTCTGGCTGGACTGTTCCCAGTGGCCGCAGGGTTAAGACAGATTTGCATATGGTGGGTTCAAACTGGAATGGCATGGGGAGCAAAAAAAGATGGATTTAGGCCCAGATTTCTGTACTGGGATGAATGTATGACATTGTCCTGCATTCTGGTCATCAATT
Source organism: Triturus cristatus (assembly GCF_964204655.1). Taxonomy (NCBI): domain Eukaryota; kingdom Metazoa; phylum Chordata; class Amphibia; order Caudata; family Salamandridae; genus Triturus; species Triturus cristatus. Next base: position 1,073,614,395 of record NC_140591.1, on the reverse strand, counting down.
GTTCTTTTCGCATTTGTCACCCGAGTGGGACGGGTATGCCCAGACGTGGGTCCCGTGCTCTCCACGCCACTGGAGTCAAGCTATCATGGCTGATGAGGGGTGAAACCCAGAAATCGGTCCTAGGATGCTTGTTATCAGTCTAGGGATGTCCTTGCCTGGCAGTTCGGGCTGGACTGTTCCCAGTGGGCGCAGAGTCAAGACAGATTTGCATATGGCTGGGTTCAAACTGGAATGGCATGGGGAGCAAAAAAACGATGGATTTAGGCCCAGATCTCTGTACTGGGGTGAATGTATGACATTGTTCTGCATTCTGTCCATCATTTGTTCTTTTTGCATTTGTCATCTGAGTGGGACGGGTATGCCTAAATGTGGCTCCCGTGCTCTCCATGCCACTGGAGTCAAGCTATCCTGGCTGATGAGTGGTGAAACCCCGAAACCGGTCCTAGGATGCTAGGTTCCAGTCCAGGGAGGACCTGGCCTGGCAGTTCGGACTGGACTGTTTCCAGTGGGCGCTGGGTATAGACTGATTTGCACATGGCTGGGTTCAAACTGGAATGGCATGGGGAGCAAAAAAACGATGGATTTCGGCCCAGATCTCTGTACTGGGTTGAATGTATGACATTGTTCTGCATTCTGTCGATCAATTGTTCTTTTTGCATATCTCCAAGTCTTATACTAAAACTGCATATTGGCAGCACAGAGACTCACTCTTACACTCACAGATGAGACTTGGTACCCTAACAGATGCTTTCTTTGTAGTTAAGAACTTCTTTATAAAGGAGGAGTTTCTGTATGAGATAGAGCCCCCACTAGCTAGGCGAATGTATCTGCAATTCCGATAGAAGGACCTTGTCTCTTCCATGCCTTTTACTGCCAAGTGGGTATGTGTCAGGGCCACTAAGCAGCAGTGCCCAGCCTGTGGTGCAACAACTGAAACCATTGAGCATGTTATGTTTTTCTGCCCGGCCTATGTGAGTAGCAGCAGGTGCTGAGTTATTCCGCTATGTTGGAATTTGGACACTAGTGAGTACAAAGAAGCGGTAGGATATTGAGATATGATACCAATAAACCACTGGTCTTTGCTCTTTCTCAATACCTGTTGGGTTTGTGGAGAGTAAGGCAAAAAATGTGCATCTTCCACGAAAAATGGGGATGTGTAACATTTACAAAACAGCATAGGAAGCACATTTAGAGCACATATGAATTTTTATTCTTAGTTGCTGGTCAACACTTCTTCTATGTGTGTATTAACTTATTTATTGTCGAAGTTTAGCCATAAGAACAACTGGATGTACAATTTCTTTTTACAACAGTGCAATATCTCCAGTTAGCGAGTTACCTGATGCTACCCTGTTGTTATTGTTTAACACACCATCTTTGTGCTACAGCATATTTACTGTCTAAAGCCTATGAATGCTGTTAATCATGGAATAATGTGCATGCAGGTTGCAAATGTGTTTCACATTTTTGACTATTTGCACTATATGTCTTATTCGTTTTACCACTGTTTTATTTGTTTCATGTGCTTCTATGGCCTACTTCCGAAATAAAGACTTTCTGACATTTAAATCCTTCATGGGTTAATGATCTATTTTATGGATACCACTACAACAGTAAGGGGGAATTGTCTCAAATACAGTGGCATTATGCTCTTTGGGAAAGCGTCTGAACACTGGTCGCCTGATTGATGGCCATCCGATCTTGGCACCGGTCCTGCCCCCAAAGAGGTGGTCCGTAATCTGGGTTTTTACATGGACAATCAACTGTCCATGAGAGCCCAAACAAACCACATTGTTAGCACATGCTTTGAAATAATGCGCACTATGCGGAAGATCTTCAAATGGATTCCCATCGAGGCTAGAAAACCATTGATTCAGGGACTCATTACAAATTGAATGGACTATGGTAATGCGCTTCTGTTGTCCATACATGAACACGTATTAAATAAGCTGCAAATCTTACAGAACACCGTGGCTAGAATGATCGTGAACCTTCCGCATAGAACATCTTTCGCCCCATGTCTGAAAGCCTTACACTGGCTGCCGGTGAGAAAGCGTATTCTCTTTAAAGTCCTCTGTCTTACGCATAAACATATGTATGGGAAAGGCCCACAATATTGGTCCAAAAAGCTTTACTGGTATAAGCCTCAGAAGACACTTAGGTCCAGCGCGGTGTCACTGCTCACCCCGTTCAGAGTATACACAACGAGACACGGTGGCAGATCCTTCTCATATCTTGCGCCGTCCTCTTGGAATAAAATGCCCATTTACTTACGCTCCATTCCTGTCCACAGTTGTTTTCGGAAGAGTCTGAAGTCGTGGTTGTTTGACCAGTAACTTCCTTTCCGTCTGACCAGAGTCGCTGCAAGCGCCATGAGACTCTTCGGAGTGATATGCTTTTGCGCTATACAAGTGCCTCTGACTTGACTTGACTTGATTGTAAGCCTGCTTTCAGGATCTCTGTGTGCCAGGGAATAGCTCTGCTGCTGTCATGCAGGTGATTATACATTTCAAGGAGGTGCAGTGTATGAGAGCACAAGGAGCACCTCTGATAGTTGTCTGAATGTTGTATTAGGTGCATTAAGGTGAGGCAGTAGGACGTCTAGCTTTTGCAGTGGGTGCATAATTTGGTCTGAACGGTTGTAGCAGAGTCCAAGACAGAGAAGAGTGTTTCTATGAGGGAAGTAAATTGAGTAACATAGGAAGGAGTCCTTGTGGGGTGTGGTCCAGATGCACAAAAGATGGCACTCATCGGAACAAATGGATATGGCCATGTTTTCATTTGGTGGCTCATACATACGAGGTACCAGCAGTTACATTATAGTATAATGTGACAGTTAGGGCAGAAGTTTTCATTCCAAATATCCTGATCCAAGACAGTGCAGAAACTGAGGGACACAAACAACTAGCTTCCTTATCATCCCTTAAGAATCCCTTAAGAATCAGAAGTCAGACATTTCTTCCCAGATTTGCCGGACAGAGAACAGTATCATATTGAGGAACTCAATCCACAACTTCTCTCCCTAATAAATCTTTCTAAACATGCATGCCATCTTAGTGCTCCTACCCTGCTAACCTTTACATAGCAATCTATAGCCTATCTTTTGGTGTGTGCTACACTGTGTCATTCAGACAAATACATAAATAAATAAATACTATGTTAGATTTCTTGCATTTATCCCCTGCCCACCTGTTAGAAATGGGGGTCTCTAATTGGCAAAGGCTTGCACCTTTGTCCAAATCGGGACCCTTCTTCTTAGTTAGGATAAGGGAGTTACACTCCTGAAACAACCCCTGCTCACCCCCATTGTAGCTTGGCACGCGCAGTCAGGCTTATCTTAGAGGCAGTGTGTAAAACCTTTGCACAAAACCAACAGTAATACAATGTAAGCACTACAAAAGGACACCACACCAGTTTAGAAAAATAACCAGTATTTTTATATACTTAAGACAAGACCAAAACGATAAAAATCCACAGTACAGTACTTTAAAAATCTTCAGTTATCACAGTATCCTTGAAAACAGTTCCTGGATGTCGACAGCTCTGTCCAGGGCTATCACGGCGTCGTGAACAAACAAATCCAAACAGTTCTGGCTTACCGTGGTGTCGCGGGTCAGCTACGGTGTTGGGAAGACCCGCAAACAGTACCTTTCAGAAATGCAGGCCGTCGATGACCTCTCGTTGTCACACCCATTTCAGGTCGATCTCCTCTCTGATGGAGTCAGGAGCGCTGGCGTCTGCAGGCGTCGGGTGCTGCGGTGCGAAGTGCAGCAGTGCGGCGTGCGGTACCCTAAGGTCGCGGTGCGAGCAGCGGCTCGGTGGTGGCGTCAGATGGCGTCGTCGGTGAGACCACGGTAGCGGGGTGAGATAAAGGTGGTGCTCGTCACGGTGCTGGCAGGTCACGGTGCAGCAGGGGCATCGTCGTTGCTGAAGCGCTGTCGTCGGCTGCCAAACTGGAGTCGATGGCACTAGCGTCGTTAGGCCAAGGCTGCGGTGCGGGATGAGGGCGGTGCGTCGTGTAACTTTACGAGCGGTGCCCTCGAACCACGGTGCAAGCAGCGGCGTCGAGTCCGGTGTGGAGCGCCGTCGTCGGGGATACCAAGGTGTCGTCTTGAAGCAAGGCGGTGCGGAGTGCCACAGGTCCCGGTGCTAGCAGCGGCTCAGTGGCGGCGTTAGCAGGCGGCATCGGTGAGACCTGGGTCACGGTGCAGCGTTGCGGCGGTGCTCTCTGCTGTGCCAAAGCTTCGGCGTGAAGCAAGGCGGTGCGGAGTGCGGTGCCCACAGGTCGCGGTTCAAGCAACGGCTCGGTGGCGGCGGCGACAGGCATCATTGGTGAGACCAAGGTTGTGGTGCGGTGTTGCGGAGGTGCCCTCTGCGGTGCCTTCAGGACACGGAGTCGGCAGCGGCATCGTAGACGGCGTCGCGCTTGAAGTCTTTGCTGTTCCTAAGACTTTTTGAACAGGGGGCAAGCTCTACCTCAAGCCCTTGGAGAAACTCACAAAAGCAGATTGCAGAAAGTTCAGTCCAGTCCTTTCACTGCCCAAGACAGAAGGAGCCACTGCAGGCCAACACAGCAAAGCACACAGCAAAGTGGTAGTTCCTTCTCACAGCTTCTCCAGCTCTTCTTCTTGGCAGTCTTCTTGATCCAAAAGAGTTCTAAAATTCTGGGGTCTGGGTCCCCCTTTTTATCCTCAATTTCTCTTTGTTCTCTGAAGGCAGAGAGGCCTTTGCCTAGTCCAAACCAGTTCTGGTCAGTCCTGGAGCACTTTGTTGACATGACTCCTTCTTTCCTTTCACAGTGTAGGCCAGGGACATCAGACGTACCACAGGAGGTGGAGCCAGCATTGTGGAGGGAAGGCACAGCCCTATTCAGGTCCCAGGTGCAACTCCTCCCACCCATCTACATGTAGATCTTGCTATTCAGCCCTGTGCTGACTCACCCTGTCTCCTGGAATCCCCCAGCCCCTGTCACTCAAACTCCAGACAAGGAATACACAACCTAGCAGAGGCAGGCTTGGATGGTTATACCTACTTTCTAAAAGTGGTATTTTCAAACACAGAATGTTAAAACCAACTTCACTAAAAGATGCATTTTATCATTCTGAGTTCAGGCATACTAAACTCGAATTTCTACCATGTTCCATGGGTCAGTTAGGATTATAGAATGTAATAATCAAACTGCCCATTCTGGCCTATGGAAAACAGGTTCTTGCAATAGTGAAAAACGAAGTAGGCTGTAATTCACTATCAGGACATGCCACACATACAAGGGTATGTCCTACCTTTCACATACAATGCACTCTGCCCATGGGGTTTTGTTGGACCTACCAGAGGGGCGACTCACATGTAGAAAAGGGAAGGTTTAGGAACTTGCAAGTGCCTGGCACTTGCCAAGTCGACATGGCAGCTCCAGGCTGCGCACAGGCTCTGCAATGGCAGGCCAGAGTTACACTTTACGGGCTGTTTGCATGGGTGGCACAATCCAGTGCTGCAGCCCACCAACAGCATTTGATTTATAGGCCCTGGCACTCGCAGTGCACTTTACTAGGGACTGACACATAAATCAAATAGGCCAATCATGGAAACACCAATCCATAACACAGTTTATACAGGAGCACTTGCACTTTACCACTGGACAGCAGTGAGGAAAGTGCGCAGAATCATTACACCAGCAAAAACAGAGTCAAAAACGGGAGGTCAGAAAGCAAAAAGTCAGGGGAAACACGCCAAAATATGCCAAGTCTCACACCACCTAAGGAGCTTTTCGTACCTCTGGCAAAAATCATTGTTGAAAATAACTTATGCCATCATAGAGAAACATTTTTTCTTGGCAAATTTCTCAACTGATGTATACTGTAGGTGTCAAGGATATGATCACAAATCCGAATTTCTATTCGACCAATGTTCATATCACAGACAGGTAACAACCCCAATTTCCTACCAAATAAGCATCATTTGAGGCACCTGCTGTAGTAACACAAAGCAGTCCTTTAACTTCACCCAATGTTGTTTCCGTCCTATTTGCATGAATGCTGCCGCTTCTCCATTTTCATTGCCAGCAAGCAGAAGTGTCTTAGGGCTATCCCTTTTAAAGGCAGTCTATGTGTGCTTTAATTTCTTACTGCCTATCACTGTTGTGCTGTATCCACTTTACATCAGCTGAGTGCTTATTTTGGTTTAACAAAATTGTTCACTTTCTTATTGCTTGAATCTTCACTAGCATGTGGTTTTGTCTTCTGCAGCACTGTGCCCATTTGCGTGCCCCATGGCGATGGCTGACTGAAAGTGGGTCAGTCCATGTTGTCTTTTGGTAGTTTACTTTGTTCCTATTACATAAGCGTGTTGCCTGTACATGAGAGCAGAAGAGTTTCTCTGTGGCTGGAATTCCCAGCCTGACTACTATATCTGAAAACCCTAGAATATTTCCTGGCATAAATATTGTTTCCTAAATTGAAGTTAATAGAAAATCTACATCAAACTAGACAATAATGTTGTGATCGATGTTTTGCATACAGTATGTCAGACAATATTTCTGTATATGAAATTCTGACATACATCTCCCATGGAGAGATGGCCTAGGCTACAAAATTTCCCAACAACACAACCTAGGCCACAAATGCTTTAATCTGGGGAATCCTGGCTATTTGATTTATGGGTTGGATTGGTGGGGTGTGAGAAGGATCAGATAACATTTGGCCATAAAGTTCTGAATTTAAAAGTGTCTCCTAGATGGTTATCAGACGTGCAAGAGGGTACACACTGGGCAACAAGGCAATATGTGTTAACCCTGACAATGGATAGCAGTCTGTTAGACCTGGCATCCTTGGCATGTTTTTCCCCCTAACTTTTTGCCTTCAACCCTCCTGTTTTGCTGACTTCGTTTTTGCTGGCCTTAGGACTCTGTGCACTTTATCACTGCTAACCAGTGCTCAAGTGCTTGTGCTCGCTCGTTAAAACATGGTCGAATTTGCTTATACCCAATTGGCATAAATAATTTACTTGTAAGTCCTTAGTAAAGTGATACTACTTGTGACCTGGGCCTGTAAATTAAATACTGAAAGTGGGCCTGCAGCACGCATTGTGCCACCCACTTAAGTAGCACTTTAAATATGCCTCAAGTCTGCCATTTCAGCCTATGTGTGCAGTTTTTTAGATTCCCATTTCGACCTAGCAAAATACACCTTTTGCTAGGCCCAAGCCTTCCATTTTAATACATGTAAGTCATCCCTAGGGTAGGCCCAGGACAGCCGAGAAGGCAGGGTGCAGTGTATTGAAAAGTGGGGCATGTACTTTTAATTTGTACATGTCCTTGTAAAGAAAAACTCTTACATTCATTTTTTCATTACTGCAAGGCCTACCTTTCCCATAGGATAACACTGGAGTTACCTTATTGCATATAATAAGTGATAATTTCCAAATGGGAGCAGGTAACTTTTGGTTTGTTTGGTGTCTTTGGAATTGTAATGAAAAATCCTCTCTCATGGCGAAGTCAGATTTTAAATTGCAATTTAAAATAAATGGCACTTTTTGAAAGTTGTCATTATCCTGTCTTTGCCATTTACTGCCTTCAGCCTGTCTCTGGGTCAGGTGACTGGGTGTAGCCGACAGTTGAGCTTTGTGTATTCCTCCTAGACAGACACGCACAATAGAGAGCTTAGGTGGTCCTGAATGGGACTTCACTGGCAGGATGGGAAGGTGGAGCTGGGAACAGTCCTACTTACATTTGAATAGTCTGTCTCCTTGCCTCCCCAAAAAGGGCTGTATACCCTCTGTAGTTAGTCTGGAGCTAGGGCAGGGAAGGCAGGATGCCTGGGAACTTCAAAGGAAAGCCTCTAGAATCTTCTCTCACTTCAAAGGAAGGCCCTGGTAGAAATATTGGACCCCAGACACAAATTCTTCAGTGCACTTCTGGACCTGTGGATACTCTGCCAGGAAGAAGGAAAGCTTTGCTGCTGAAAAGATCGCCAATCTCCTGGACTGCTGCCCTGAAGGACTGCTGACCTGCTACCCTCTTGCGTGGGTGAGAACGACTGGGCCTGCAACTGTTGAACCCAGGGCCCCAGAGTGACTCCAAGGGCTAGGTGGTTGGCCTCCTGACTAGAGCCTCAAAGACAGAAGGGTCCAACCACCTTGAACCTAGCACCTGGACTCTGCCATCTGTAAGTCCTACCCTTCCCAATGGTGCCACCCCAGTCCTGGACTCTTGGAAGTGGGCCTGGTGGTGCTGTACCAGCCCATCTGTGGACCCATCAGAACGCACAGAGCTCCTCTGCTGCAAGGTGTCTCTCAGCGTAAGGACTTCACATTGACCTCACAGACCACATCAGAACCACTGCTGTGTGAAGCTTCACCGACGCAGGCCCTCGCATCGCAAATCTCTCGTTGATGGCAGCCTTGATGACAATGCAGATTCTCCCATCGCAGACTCTCAGCTCTTCGGAACCGACATATCACCTCACCTGAGCAATGCATACTGGACGCCGACTTCGTATCGCAAGTCTTCGTCAATGGGATCCTCGACAATGATGCAGGACCTCGCATCGCAGCTCTACAGCTCCTTGGAATCAACACAATGTCTCGGCTGTGCAACAGAACTTTGGCACAGAACATTCCACCACTCCACAACCAGGATTTAAGGTACTCTTGTTCAGCTGACCTAAGTGGGTCGCTGAGGCCAGCCTGTGCTCCATTGCGGTTGGCCTGAATTTGTGATCTCCACAGTTGGTACTTTGTGCTTTTTGGTGCTATTTTCTCTGAAATCTCTAAACCTGCATATCTCTAGTTCTGCTGATTGGATTTTTTTCATTTTGGTCTTGTTATATTTATTGAAATATACTCTATTTTTCTAAATTGGTGTGCGATTTATTTTTTGTTGTGTTTTCACTTTATTGCTGTCTGAAGTGCTTAATAAATTCTTTACACACTACCTCCAAGTTAAGCCTGACTGTTCTATGCCAAGCTACCAGATGGTTGAGCACAGGTTAATTTAGAGTTTGCTTGTGCCTCATCCTGACAAGGAGTGTGATTGCTGCTTGAGTAGGGGTTCACCCCCTCAATCAGTAACCCAATTTCTCATACAGGCCTTCAGAAAGTAAATGCAGCCATGAATGTCAAGTTGCAACATTTTTCACTGATGGTACACGTCACCAGTAAACACTAGTTGTGAGCTAGTAACTAGCAAGTGAAAAGCAATACCTATCACTGTCAAATACCCACTACTAACAGAGACCAAAATGAAGAAAGATACTAAATATAACAACGTCCACTCCAGCGCTTAATTTGAGCCGGTGGTTTCCGGTGCTCAGCACCGGCACTTAATTGTCAGCACCAGCGCTTGTGTCAGCGTGCCACCAGGTGGCGCTGTCTGGCTGATTTAGAGATGACCACAACAACAGTTAATTATCAATGCTATATTCATTAAAAATGACTATTACCTGCCTATTAATTAGTCTTAATTGTCACACTTGTAGGAGGGTGATCTTTAGTAGTTGTGTTGTTTCTATCATTGGCGGCGCCAGCAGGCGAATGTGTGGTGCAAGCTGTAGTGGCCTTTGAGTCCTGACAAGAGCCCTGGACTTAGTTTTTTACAAATTAAGTACTGGCTCCACTCCCAATACAGTCATGCGTATGTGTGGTTGATGTGACGTAATTAGTGCTCAACCATATGCTACATGAATGACTTGAGAGAGCTCAAAGAGGTACAAAAAAATCATCTGCTTGAACATGCATGTGGAATTTATTAAATCCTCACATACATCTAAGTACTTGTTGTGTTTCCTCTGAATATGACCCGAAGACAGCCTAGGATAAACAAATTGAATTAATTACCTATATAACAAAATTATTTCGCCATAAAAAGCTATTTCCATACAAAAAGTGTAATTAATTAGCTGGTGGGAATGCTAACTCTGGGAAAGAGAAGGACATCAATGTAGCTATTTTTTGGATTTGGCATGTATTGGCACTTGGGCCATTACGTTGTACATAATAATGTACTCTATGCGTAGTCTATGCATACTCCAAGGGGATTACTGTTGACTTTCTTCAGCCACTGGCTCCTACAGATCAGAACCCTTCTGCCACAGGCTTGAGACATTGTCAGTCACATTTTCGATTGGTCATGATAAATATTTTAGTCTCACCTTCTTTCTATTGGCTATTTGGGTGTTTCCTTCTGCCTTCAGTGAAATGAATGAGGGTCTGTTTTGCATCTGAAAACTAAGCACACTCTGGGGCATATTTACTAAGTGACAGAGTGCAGCGTTAGCCTTCCTGGCTTAACGCCACACTCTGCCACTTCTGAAACGCAGGGCTGCACCATATTTACAACAATATGGTGCATCCCTGTGTTTCCCCCTGTGCTGGCACTACATTTAGCAGCGTAGCGCCAACGCAGGCACCCTGGCACCATAGTGCAAGGGTGTCTGTGTTGAGGGGAAGATTGTTTATGTGCAGGAAAGTCTCCCTTCTATTTACGCCACCCTTGTAAATATGGGACAGCATCAAAATCAATGGGTGTTGCGGCAGAACGCCCACCACAACACCCTTTGCCCACCCCTTTCACGTTAAGTATTGCATGAAAGGGTGCCTCATTTACAAGGTGATGTTAAGCCACGTTAAGTGGATTAACGCTGCCTTGTAAATAATGCGAAGCCCCTATCACCACCACAGCATCCTGAAAAGTGACGCTGTGGTGGTAATAGGGGCTTGTAAATATGCCCCTCTGTTCTTTTCTGTTCACTTGGATGTATAAGGTAACAGTCATTAGAGGTGCTCCTTCAACAAGCACACCAAGAGCTTTCTGGCAACCCCAACCAATCTGTGCCTTTTGTCTACCCTAAGATGTGAGAAGCAGCAAAGCTGAATGGTGAATAGTATAGATGGGAAGCAACATCTTTATCATCTGATGTGTTCAGTACCGGTCAGCACTGATGGGGAGCACATCTTCAGAGCTTTACAGAGGATAGTTGCAGAAGAGAGACTGCTGGGTACTGATGCTGTGCAACCAGAGGGTATTGTGATGTTGACTGGTGATTCCCTACGCCATTTGAATATTACAGTTAGTCTTGTGGCTTATGGATTGAGATAGAGACACATAACGAAATAATCACATATCTCTAGAGGCTTCAGCTATATGCAGAATGTTCATCACTTTATACAACTAAATGAAGATGCTAGCCTAGGAGGTGAGGAACCATTGTTCCCATTTCAGACAACCATAATCCTCATGTACTGTTCACCTTCAGGGGTGACTCTTACCCTAAGCACCCTCCTGCAGTTTTGACCCCTTTGTCTTCTGGCGTGAAAAGAAAGCAGTGGCATTTGGGCAACCTCGTCAAAAACAATGACTCTGTTGCCATTCCATCTGCCCGCAGGCTACTCATTGCCCGTGACCTGGAGACCAGCTGTGCGGTCAGGTTGTGATGGCCAGGATCCCATGGTGAGATCTGACATCTCGGATTCCTACTGAACAACTGATGTGTAGCAGGACTGATGCCTGGTATCCAGACTAGAGAGAGCAGTCCAGCTGAGTGAGCTCAGCCAGTACAGGTGACATTAATAAAGAGCAGCTTTAGGTCTCATTGGCCTGTGGTCAGTGTGCACATAGCTTGTGAAGGATGGCCTTTCATGTGCCGACAGCTTGCACAACTTCAACCACAGTAAATAAATTACTTCTAGCCAAGAGGCAGGAATCATTTCTAAAGTTCATGCTGTGTCAGTGTGGCGACCTTCTAAATTCCTGCATACAAGATCCTGTGGTGATATTGAATAGCAGCATGCCTGTGTAAATTACCCTAAAGGGCCAAACGTCGAGGGGATGCAGCCATCTGCTCTCAAGGCCTTTTCTATATATTTTTATTGGGCCTCAATTTCTCCTCCAGACAGGGCAGAGATAACAGCCATATTACCCTGGAAATTATATTACTAAATGTCGGTTTTGCAAATCATATATTTCTATTTTAAGGGCATTTACATGGGCAGATAAATAAGCATTAGCAAAGTCAATAGGGCTGGGTTTAACTTGCTAGTGCATGACACGGACAAGCACAAGTGCACACAGGCTGCTTTTGCTGTTTCTTTCTGCACCTTGCCTCTTTATGTGCATTCTATAGTCAAATCGAAGCTCTTGGTTTTGCCAGTGCTTGTGTGTATATGTAATGAACATCGGATTGAGAACATACTAAGGGTGAGGACACCCATTTTAAATGTAGCACTACTTTCAAGGGGCTTAGATTTTTTTCACTGAGGCTTTTTAAAACATTGCTCCTACATTATACATGTGTTGTGTATGTAAGGTGCAGTAACTTGGAATGTGACAGGAGTCACTGCAGTTCCCTTGAAATGAAGAACCAAATTATGTGGCAGCGTTGACTAAATTATGCAGCAAGCAAACAGTGCAATATAACTTGACTCATTCAATGGCAAACAAAGATTTTGTCATTTTATCTTTTTTACACAAATGAATACCATCGGCATAAAAGTTTCATCTCATTAGCACCAGTTTAACAGAATATAGCATTCAGCACCGAATGGTGGCCAGTTAACCAGTTAACTTTGCCCATGGTCTGCCGCTGATTGGAACCACGAGTGGGACTGTTTATTTTTGACTAACTTTGGTTTTGTTTGAGCTAGAACCAATATATGTTTGGTAGGACTCTGTTAATTATTCATCAGATGGTAGATTATGTGGCAAGCATAGTAAATACATAATCCATTGTGCCAAAAACGCTGCAAACACAGGAATATAACTCATTACCAGAGTCCCACAGAGTTCCTAATATCATGTCATTTCACCAACAGATCAGAGACTCCCACATGTGTGATCTTGGAATAAAAGCAAAGGAAGATCGTTGGGCTGCAAAGGAACTTGAGAGAAAACTTGAAAGTGCACTTGAGCAAACCTTTAATGTCAGTTGAGGAAAATCTCAAAAATAAAGGATTTCCCAATTTCCAAACAAAAACAGTTAAATTGTGCCGGTGGGCTCTGCCGTGGCTCCCAAGGTATAACAAAGGCCAGCTGGCTTGCCACACACTGGTTGCTGTGAGAATTCCGCCCAGTTTATAGTCATTTTCTGAGCAATTTATGGCCATCATCTTTTACAGAATTTGCGTGTGATTATGCAATAGGCAACACCCAATCTCTTTTCCTCCTTTTTTAGGTCTCGCCTGACCCAGCGCAGGCGCGGGTCTGGCGAGACTTATTGAGAGGGCTCCAAAAAGTGCTACCAGGCCAGCCTAGAGCTACAGTGCATGTGCGCGGGTGCGGGCGCCACGCTTTACCGTGATTACTTTCACTTTCGTGGCCACAGGGCTGCTTTGATGTTTGATCGCGATCACTTTCACTTTCGCGGACGCACGGTTGCTTTGCATAGCCAATAGGTCTCGCTTTTGGGACCTTATAAGTATTTAGTTATGCAACTGTTGCATGGCTAAACACTTATAAGGTCCCAAAGGCGAGACCTATTGGCTATGCCAATGCTTGTCTTGATTTGCCTGCTGTTCTCTGACAACTGTTCTTAACAATGTCCAAGGTCCACATGGAAGTTTCCTCAACATTCCGCTGTGCAAGCTGAGTATTGGCAGGGCATTTGAGTAGTTATTAAAGAAGCAAATTGTATTGGGATTTCCAACTCCAGTGATGGATGAAAAATGGGCGCATATGTTTATCGGTTCAAGGTTTGTCAGGTGGATTGTATTCTTGAACATCGAGTACAAGATTACTGTGGAACACTAATATCATGGACAGAATGTCAAAAGATTAGTGCACGTGGGAAGTAAAGATTTGCTATTCTCAACTCATTATCTATGTACCTTGAAGAAATATATATATTGTCAAGATACCTCTATGTGGAGTTAGGTATAGATAATCTATACATACATACTTTTCTATTTTTTTTGTCCCCCAATATTTTGCCCATGTTATTAGTGTTCCATGATGTCCTGGACTCGATGTTCAGGAACCACAACATCAAGTGTATGGACAATGTTGGGTGGAATTGTGTGTGCAGTATGTTTCAGGTAAAGGTAAAGGCAAAACAATCACATTTGGTATGTTCATGGTGTCCTTTATAGCTTTACTAACTTTTATAGCCAACTTGTCTTCCTTCTTTATCAAAGTCCTTCATGATTGAGGTGAAGCATCTTCATCGCTCTACTGCTTATTTTGTATGTAAGCTCCTCTCTCTAGTATAACAGTATCACATCCTGTTATTAAGTCTAGTGTTAGACAAGACCTTTTGATTTTACTAAAATTATATGTATAATATATTTACTTAGAGGGACTTTCAGCCAGCCATCTTTATCTATTGGTGTTTGTTTGTGTCATTCACATTTTTCTTTCAAGCCTACTACAGTATACAGCATGGGGCAATTGGTCAACCCTCTTCAGCCACTGGCTAACTATGATGGCATTCCGTCCATTCTGCCCAAGTTACTGCCAAGGACTTCTATAGCAAAGTGTGTTTTTAAAACCCAAATAATATTTTAGTTTTGAGCCAATGTTTTTTTCAGATTGACGAAGGTCCAGCAGCTTCCACGGCAATAAAGATTTTCAAAAGTCAAGACTAAATAAGCATTGACACAAAGCCATAAGTCAGACAACTAATGCCAGACCTATTGGCTTTGCCAAAGCTTGCTTCCAATCAGATAGGGTCTTTCTACTCCTTGAGTTACAGGGTCAAATAAATATTGGTTCTCCTTGATCTATCACTATCTCTGTCTTGATTCCCATACATAAACTGTTTCTATTTGGGGTGAGAAACAGTGAATTGGCATAGTTAGGATAATTTCTTCATGGCTGGGTATAATTGGTTTCGCTATCTCAGTATCAGTTCCTTACTCACCTACTTTCCATTGGTTTCCCACAAGCGTCATCACTCAGTCCTGTTCTTTTAATTTTTATGTTTCCTTGTTGTTTTTTGGTATTAGGACTTTTGGCTTAGTTTACTTTTTTATGTTCATAATACCCGGCTCACAATCCTCATGAATGATGAGCTGCGGTGCATGCAGGACTGGTTCAATTAGTGTCTTATCATCATTTCAAACTTCGTCCTTGACCAATACTTTATGGTCCTATGTCCTGGGAGGTGCCCGGACATCAGTGCCTTTGGTTTGCAGCTTGGCTTTTATTATTAAGGATAATCTCATAATCTCTCTCTAATGTCCCAAATCAACAACTTGATATCAGTATGCTTTTACCCTAAAACCTTTACGGAAAATATTCCATTGCTGCCAATCCATTGCCATAAAGTGGTGGTCCAGTCATTTCTAACATCTTGCATGGACTACACCACCTCACTATATCTAGGACTGTCTCGGAACTCCATGGCAAAACTACAATTCATATTCCTGTAGCAAACTGTATATAAGGGCTTTCTCATCATGATCATAGGTCAAAACATCTGGCCAGCGTACATTGGCTTCCCACTGGGAAGAAGTCATTATTTAAGTGTTTTGTGGTTTATCATTGGGTGATACATGGACCCACCCTAAGCTCTCATTGGCATGTTCCTAAGTGTAATTTGTGAATTTCGTTTGGTTTTCCTCTGTCAGTTTATACCATCCTACATTTCTTAAATTGCACCTAAATCCTGGAATTAACTGTTGATTTGCATCAAGAGTCACCCAAACCACTTTCTTTTTCATAAAGTTTTAAAAACAAATTTCTTCTAAGTTCCTGTTTGACCAGACTCAAGCTCCTATTTCAGCACTTTTTACTTTAAAATAGATTTCGCATGGACTCTTGAGACTCAGGCTACTAGTGGGGCTTGCCCTGGGTGTTGCCTATAGTGAATGGGGAATAACCGCTATGCTAGGAGTGAAGAGGGAGTGGGACCCGGGGGACCACCTAAAAAAACACTAGAGCCCCAATCTCAGGGGAGCTGAGCAGTTGTTTCTGACTGTCGTCTTTTTTCCTTTGTGTTAATAGTGGTAGAAATAAAATACTTCTGTTTTTGCATAAAAGTGAGTATTTGGCTAGACAATGATTTATTGCTGCTGCTGCACGCATTTTGAGTTGTGAGCCTGTGTTCACTCCCTTGTAAACCCTACTGGAGGGAGATTTGGACTGCTTGGACCGCACTAATCCTGAGAGTCAAGTGATGAAGGGGTACTTGGTCCATTTGCTCAGGATCTGTTGTAGGTCGTGCCCCAAAACATCAGGAGTAAAAGGCCTCAACCTTCACTGTTGGACCCCGTAACCCCTGCATGCCCTGCCTGTGGGCCTCTGAAAGGGGTTCTGACACCAGGGGCAAGCGGAGAGACAAAGAGAAGAATGCAAAGACCAAGGTTTATAAGGTTCTTTCAATGGTAAGCCACAAGCCTAAAGCCACACACCACCGTTGCCCAAAAGCAGGCATAACCTACATGTACATGCTAAGAGACCACTTGCACACATCCCACACTCCAGAGAAGATAGGGGTCTCTGTAGTGATAGACTGCATGGTTTTGTCAGGGGAGGTCGGTAAACAGTGTTCCAAACCTGAGGGGAGGGAAAGCAAAAAAGGCTTTTACTTTATGACTTGTTCAGCTTCCATCAAATGCCATTTATGTCATGACCTGGACATGGGAAGACCGTCATCCACGCTGATGGAAGATCACTTTGGTTGAACACTTATCTCCATCTGAGTTAAGTATTTGGCTGGGTAGCAATTTAACCAAAATTACGTAGAACCTCTAAGCACAAAAGTCCTAAACAGGAAAACATACTGAGTCTGAGAGAAATGGTGAAATGAAGAGCAGGGAGGTACAGAGCTACTGTATCAGGGACCTTCAACCCTACAAACATTAAGGGATGATTAAAACATGCAGATACCGTTTTTGAAAATATGTGCAAATGTTGGATTTTCATCTCCTCCTTTACTTAAGAAAATTCTTTTCAAGGATTCCAAAGCAAAACAGTTACAAGTTAAATGATATACAAACTGCTTATGACATTCACATTACCGAGGACATTAACTGGCACACTGAAACTGACATTAAGTAATGTTCTCAAACAACTGGGGGAACGGGAACTGCAGAGATTTAAACACAAGTTACATGCATTGTAATTAAACTGCATCTGCATCAGATTAGGAGGTCATATGCTCAACAGTTCAGGGCTCAGCACAGCGATGTCTATTGAGCTGGATTTGTCCTCCACCAATCTCCTGAACAGAGGGGACTCTAGCTCATCATTGTTTTATGGGGCACACTTACTTTGTGGGTAGTGATGGCAGCATCAGAATATGGTGTTATCACACTCACCAGAGCACGTGCATCATACTCTTTACTCGCCATTGATCACCAATTTGCAGCAGTGGGGCTATTATAATTGGGACCTAAGATGTTTTCTAAAACAGTGAATTCTACTCCTAAAGATATTGACGCAATGTTGTAGTCAGCTTATTGCTGCTTCTGAAGGGTACGCATTGTGGAAGATACCCACAATCTTCCACCAATAACCAGAACTTCAGATTAGAAGCTGGGATGCTTATAATAAGGTTACAACTATGCAGGGATTCCTGCAACATTGTAAGGCAATGTACTGTTCCTATTGCAATACATAATATGATTGGTCAAAAGTAGGTGCCCACAGCTAAATGATGTTACAAAAGTGAGGAGAAGACATCATCCACAATCTGCCACTCTTATGTTAGCTATTACATATGTTCTCACGTGTGTATATCTAGCAGAGTATTGAATTTGTACAAAATTCAGTCGCGGCCGGCATGACTCGCGGGTGGGAGGGGAGCAAGGGGTCGTGGGGGAAGGAGGATGCGAGATGGGTTTAATTAAAAAAAAGAAAAAAAAAACTTACCTTCGCAGGCCCCGCGTTGTCTCTGCTTCTCTGCTTCTCTGCTTCTCACAGGAAGCAGGCAGCCTCTCTCCCCTTCCCTAAGCCAATCACAACGAAGCAATGGCGGCGTTGTGATTGGTTGGGACGCCGACCACACAAGTGTCTATGGGGAGACCATTTTCTCCATGAAGGGCCGACCTGCCCGCCGTCAACCAAACCCTTCTGCTTTCTCACAGTGCGAGAAGCAGAAACATAAAATTATATTTATAATACCATTTTATGTTTCTGCTTCTCGCACTGCAAAAAAGCAGTGGGAAGGCGCTTCTCCGCCCACATGGAGGAACCTCCCCTGCCAAAATATATTACACTTGAAACTGTACCAGGAATATTTCTGATGTTATCACTTGTAATTTTTTTTATTATTTTCCAGAGCCCTATACACAAAGACTTAATTTTCAGTGTGAAGTTTAATTTAGAGTTTGGTGGTGCATTCTACACAAAAGCACATTTAGGGGCTTATTACGAGTAGGACCGCTGTACTTGTGGGTGCGGTCTGACCACCACCACCATTGTTGGTTTGCCCACAGTATTCAAAGTGTGGCTCTCGGACCGACACAGGACTGCCGCATCCACTGGAGATCCATGATCCCATGGCGGTAGCACAGTGGAAGGGGGCAGCAATATGCTGGTGGTGCCGCTACGGCACCGCCGTGCATATTATGAGTTGCATGTCCACCGCCTCTTTCATGGCGGTGAGCCCGCCATTAAAAGGATGGCAGAGAGGCAACGCCGCTCCTGGGCCTGGGGGTGCATGCAGAGGGGCACATGGTGTGCCCCCCGGAACTGTCCGCCAGTTCCTGCATGGTGTGGCATTCATGCCACACCATGCAGCAATGTGCTGCAGGCACTGTCCCGGCAGCATCGGCAGTTAAGACTCACCTATGAACCTTATACAGCCGCTGCCGTGAGACTGCTGCCGCTCTGCCCATCCTCCGTGGATTGCAGTTGTAATCCAGCAGGGGGGGGATCAAGGTTTAGCGGTCCTCCTAATGGCACAGCTGTAGCAGGCCGACATGAGACCCGCCAATCTTGTAATAAGGCCCTAAATGTTCATGATGTTTGCAATTTCACTTTTATTTCCCCTGCTTTAACTTACATTAAATGTGTTTCCTACTAGGAACTGGTAGCAGTGTACACGAAGAAAGCAAATGTGGTACACGTTTTTCCTGTGTTCAAACTTCAGACTTTTTTATTGGCCGATATTTGCCTTTCTATGCAGACAATGGATCTAATTGCAATAAACTGTTGTAGTGGGACAAGAGTTAGCTAAGAGCCGCTGAACCACTTTGACACTTATGACTTAAGTGAGAGAATGCAGTATTAGACACAGAGGTAGTTATAGAAAACGTCTGACTCTTAAAATGATTTTTGTGCAAGTAGTATTTTTTTTCAGCATTGTTACAAGTGAAAACAAGCATTTGCAATGCAATCGGTCTCGCCTTTGGGACCTTATATGAATTTAGCTATGCAGCACATTAGCCTGGGTGCTGAAACATCTACTGTTCTTTAATATGTAGAGAAAGTAAGCACCAAACATGTATGGGAACACATGGAGAGAAATATTGCCTTTCAGCGGGAAATGGTATAGTCCAAAGCTCTGTTTGTAATATAAAATCAGGACCTTCGGTGGTCATATCGCTGAAAATAAAAGATTTAAAAAAAATATTGTCGATGGTTGCTTGTGAAGGACAATTTCTATGGACTGGAATCTAGAGAATGCTAAAGTGATTCTAGTATTATATTGACCTCTGCTGGTCGTTTTCTATCAAGAAAGTTTAATAGAGGCAGTTGCCAGAAAACAAAAAAAAATAAAGTCCCTCAGCAGAAAGCAATTCTGGTATTTTACTGCCTTCTACTGGCCGTTTTCTATCGAGACAGTTAAATAGAGGCAGTTGAACAAGGAGAAAGCAATTCTGGTAGTTTAGTGACCTCTACTAGTCGTTTTCTATCAAGACAGTTAAATAGAGGCAGTGGAACAGAAAAAAAAGTCCCTAAGCGGAAGCAGACAAGTCCTAGGGCTGATCTCCAGAGCCCACAAAGTGCATACACATATAAGTATATACTAAAGTATATACAAGAGGTCACGAATGCTCCACCTAAAAAGCAGATGCCACAATAGCATGGTGCAATGGGTTTCCTCCACACATGATGCATAATACATGTACACATCTGTTTCTTCTCTAATCACTAAGCTTACAGTTTCACACAGCTTACATGTGACCCTTATTCTTATATCTCTTAAATATTAAGCATGAATAAATGCTACTTATGGGTGTTTTTTAGCCAAACCCCCCAAAAAAAGATACGAAGATCTCAATTCCTAGCTTGCCAGCTTTTGTAATACAGTCGCCTTTAGCATAGTTCCCCAGAAAATGCAAATATTTTCTTATAGTGCCCTGTACCAGTCGTGGGAAATATAGTATTTTTTTCAGAAAATAGCATACACATCTAAATGTAAGGTTTCGTAAAAAGCATGATGCTAAGGATCATATGGTTCAATAATTTGTCACCTTACTTTAAAACGCTTTGCCCTCTAGAGTATCCTTAAAAAATCTGATGCAGGTCAACAATTATTACGTTTCATTTAATTGCCATAGGGTGCCAGATTAAAGTGTACGTGGCCTGAGTGGCCTCGGTTTCTCGGATTCGCTGTGAGTCACATTTACAAAAATAGATGCTTTGGGACAGATATTTGAGATTGTCACGCAGTGAAGCTCAGTAAGTCACCTTGCTACACTGCACTGCATGACAGAGAAAGGACAGCACACAGTGCATTTCTCTGCTTTCCACCTGCGCTGATGCCCTTTTGGCTGCCTAGCGCCACCTCACGCACCCTTGCAATATGGTACAAGGGTAACTGCTTGTAAGGTAGATTGTTTTTGTACAAGAAGGGACACCTTCCTGCACAAAAACAATCCCTTGCGGTATTTTCCTCATTCTATGTGTGCTGCAGAATGTGGCACACATAGAAGGAGGAACAATCATTTTCTATGCAATAGGTCTTGCATTTGCGAGAGTTTAAGCTATTGGCATTGTAAATGATAATGCCTTTTATTTATTCGTTTTTAAAAGCAACACATGTAAAAGGCATTTTCATTTCTAATGCTAAAAGCTCAAACTCTAGCAAATGCGAGACCGCTTTACCGGTGGCCGCGCCCCTTTGTTTAGACGCTGCTCACCGTATTCAGGTTACTGTGAGCAGCATCTAAAGAAAGGGGCGCAGCCAACATTAAAGCGAAAGCGCGGTATGGGACACTTTCACGCAAAAAAGAAAAAATAAATAATGAAAGAAACGTTCTGTAGCACGGCCGCGTAAGTGAAAGTGGACCGTGCTGTAAATTAAATAAATAAATATGCGCGGCCACTAAAGTGAAAGCGGACTGCACTGTAAATTAAAAAAATAAATATGTGCAGCCGCTAAAGTGAAAGCGGACCGCTGCGTAAATTAAATAAATAAATAAGGGTGGCTGCTATAGTTAAAGCGGACTGCACAGTAAATTAAATAAATACATTACTAATAACAATATAAAAGCGGCAGCGTGCTGCAACGTCGTGGGTGGAATAGGGGAAGATCATTAAAGAAAATAGTGCACACCGACTACATAAAGCAGACCTTGTGACAACACAAGTAAAAAGTTCCGTCCTTATGGCAGGTTACAAATGCAGACAAGGCTGTACCAAAGAGGGACTAACAAGCCTATTCACAAATGAAAAGCAACGATTTTGAAAGGACAGTAACAGGAGCCAATTAAAAAGGTGGGCGGAAAATGGGCGGAGCTTGTATTTCATGCCTCAGTACAGTATGCCTCGCCGAGCAGGGCATGCACTGCCCAGGCTCAACCTAAAAAAACTAGGAGAAATAAGCATATTTCTCCTCGTTACTCCTCACCTGCAGATGCGTAGGTTTTTGGTGCATTCCCAGGTCTACCACTAATGGTAAATCTGTGAAGGAGTCAAAATCCTTAGATGTTGCATGGGAACACCCACGCAACACCCATAGAATGCCTCCCTGGTGCAGAGTAAGGCACAGCAGGGATTTGCGCTGTGTTGCTTTACTCAAGATTCATGAAGCCGCCTAGGGCCACGCAAGGTGTCCTTGCACGGCTTCATAAATCTACTTTTTAAGTTGCTTCGCTCTTGCACCACATTGCATGGTGCAGGAGCGATGCAACAGGGCTCATAAATATGCTCTCCCCTGTTTCTAGTTCATGTGCAAATTCAACAATTTAGCACATGTGATGCAAACAGTGGGTCACAGAAACACGGTCAAGCAGTTCAGTTTAAGCTGCTGCTCTGTTTTTCTATGCATGTGGCCCTTGACCCTTCAGGAACATTCTGAAGCCCCCAAGAGAGTGGGTGCAGTTGAACACAGTTATGAGCTACTACAGAGCTGAGCCTTGCAGCTATAGAAAAGGATGTCAGCGATTTGAATCTACCACCACTAGCTGCTCTTACAAAAATTCCACTCTTGGACCCCAAGGCACTAATGTGGAAGCTTTTAAAGAACAACAGTCGACTAATCGACTTGGCCACCTTGAGTTTCTATAAGTAAACAGAATATATAATTTACACCTCCACAACTATAAAAAAGGAATATATATACTGTGATTTGAAAGTCGGCTATACAGTTAAGTATCTAAGATTTTGGGGCGTATTCACAAGGAGCTATCGCCGAATTATCGGCACTTCATCGCAGCCAAAGTTGTGATAAATTTACCTCCCCATTCACAAGCTGGTGTTAACAGCCCACAGCACCAGTTTACCCGCGATAGCAGCCGCATAAAACATCCCCACAGAGGACCCCCGCAACTATCGCTAATGAGATGCAGAGTAGGCGTTCCCGTGCCAAAAGCCGTGACAACACCACACCACAACATTCTCAACGACCAGCCAGATGGGCGCTAAGGACACAAAACAGTTGATAAGGCGCGTTAGCACAAGGAATTCTACACCTGCTCTGACCTGGTGTAAAGTCGGAGCGGCAGCCAGCACCACAAAAGGGAGCGCAGCCCAGGGCCACATCGAAAGTGCCACAGATGCCATGGAGCCACTCATCATGCGGTCCGGACACATGAGAGGGCCACAACACCCACCGACAACACCCCCTGGACTACCCCTCCCTGGCACCGCCCCGAACAAAGACATGCCACCTCAGCTACACCAAAACATGCACAAAATAATCTGCTTGATGTCTCACAATCACAGCAGGTGAAATGCACGTTTCGTCACAGAAATGAGCATCAGACATACAATTCCAAAACAACAAATAAAAATGTATTTAAATGAACACAGAAATGAAATGAAGACACATGGCGGCTCCCCTCGGGACACTCGGTAGGTCACAGCCTGCAAGACAAAAAACATGATTAGAAGGTGTGTCCTGCACACATCAAAGGACAGAGAGAGAGCCAAGGAGAGAGAGGGGGAGAGAGAGAGAGAGAGAGAGAGAGAGAGAGAGAGAGAGAGAGAGAGAGAAGAGAGAGAGAGAAGAAGAGAGTTAGCCGCCCCTGCGCACCCAGGCCACACTGCTCACCTGCTGCCTCCGGTGTGTCTCCAACCACGTGCCGGTATGTATAGCCGTACATCAGGTCACACATATGAGTCAGATCCGTCATCTGTAACAGAGTCCAAATACATGACTGGCACAGTACACACACTTGCACAAGATAATATCACCTACCCGCCCATGCACACCCGGGAAGAGGCATCACAAAGGCTCCCGCCGCCCACGGAGCATGCCTGCCCATGCACACCCAGGCCTCACTGCTCAACTTCCACCACTAGCGTGAAGACAGGGTGTCCCACCACGTGCCACTGCAAGCTACAAGGCTGGGTTCCCGCGGACATTGCACCCTCCACAACATGCAGACACGCACCGCAGGTCACCAGGTCTCACGTTTGGTGCTGGGTCTTGATTTCTCCATGGCATAGGACATACCAGTGCACCCGGCAACATCGCAGGCTGCACACCCGCTCAGTTATGATTTGTTCAGCATTGCGTACATCAATTGTGTGTCTTTTGCACACCCGATCAGCCCAAAGGGTGCCACTAACTCTGTGAACCCAGAAGCCATGCAACGTGGCAGTGAGACCGCGCTGCCCGCTGGCTCTGGCCTACACTGCGGTCCAGCAGGGCACACAAAACCTGAGTTGACCGCTGGAATGGGGCATCATCACAGGATGCCCACCGGCTCAGCTGCTTAAGGTGCCACTGACTCAGTGCACCCAAAGTCACCATCCCGTGGCGGGGTGCCTGTGCCGGGCGCAATTCGCTTGGTGCGACTCACCCTGTGCAACCCCAGTCAGCGCCACTTGGTGGTCAGCCCATGCCGTACGCAGGCCTGGGTTGCCACTAACCCTGTGCACAACAACTAATGGTCCCTTTATGGTTGAAGGCCGTGGAGCGTCCGTCATCCAGTCACCACCAGCAGAGGGGAATGTGACGTCGTCGGCCCCTTATGTTGGCGGAGTCACATGGCCTGTGACGCCTGTGCCGGATGGGTGTGGTGTGCTTGCAAACCTGCCCTCAGGGAGTGGCTGTGACATGCTGACAACTAGACCAGTGACCTGCACACCACCAGCGAGTTCGCCTGCGACGGGGAGCAATGAGGGCCCCCCTCGGAGCATAAGCGGCGTGCTCTGACCTGCCATATGCTGGACCAACTCCGGGCTTGCAACAATGACTTGTAGGCTCTGGGCATGGTTCAGTCCATGTCCAGACAAGGAAGTGAGTGATGCGTGTGTCCCGGTTGTAGTGTCCACGGGGCCCGGTAAACAAAATGCTATGTAGCACCCTCTGACTGGCATCCCACAGGATGAGCATCATTGACGCAAGGGAAATCACTGTCCCTACATTCATCCACACATGCATACATGACAGATGAAAGACATGATACAGCAGCGCGTCACTGGATGTTTATTGCACATCCAGTGCAGTCTTGCAGCTGGAGCGGTACAGAGCAATGCCGAGCATACTACACGATATGGGCCCGTGGACGACAAGTCCTGCGGAAGGGAAGGGTACAATCCGCAGTCTGGTCACCGTGTCATTGGCCATCAAACAGGATGTGGCAGTCGATGTCGATGTCCTAGGTGAGTGCATCGGAGTGTATCGGGGTCAGTGGAAGGTCATGAGGCCATGTGAGGGACCAAGCAGAAACAGGCCAGGTGGCGAAAATGAATGCTAGTGCCTGGTCCTTCTGACCACTGACCCATCCACGTCCTCGTCCCCGGGTGTGTGCCCTGCCCCACCTGTGGGTGTTGCAGAACCGGCTGCGACACTGTGCCACTGACACATCAGGGGCCTGAGTGGATACGCCTGCCCCACTGGGAGGCACTGATACACCAGGGGGCGGGGATGTGGATGGTGGGGGGGCAGCAGCATTCATCAGCGCCAATCCTTGTGGCGGCAATGCCATGATGGAGGTCCGCAGGGCATGATAGATCCCAGCTACATTTCAATGATGTGCAGCGGTGGCTGCCATCCTTTCCGCCTCCATACGCACCATGTCCTCCATGAGGCTCCGCATGTGTGCCAGCTCATGGCTGGCATCGCTGGAGCTACTCTGAGCGGACAGCTGTTCTTCTCTCCACGTCATTACTCCAGCAATGTCAGTCAGGGCTTGTTGGAGACCATGGGGTGGACATAGACACCCAAGGATGGCGTCCAGTTTGGCAGCCATGATGCCGAAGCCCACCCGCACCTGCTCAGCCGTCTCCCTCTGGCACTCCAGCACACGGCGTTGGAAGGCCATGTGTTGTTCCTGGAGGTCTTGGGAGAGTGCCGGGGCTGTGGGTGCCTCCTGCTGGGTGGTTTGGGTGGTGGGTGGGGTCTCATCGATGTAGCTGGGCTGCCCTGATCCTTGAGGTGAGTGGCGGATGAGGTTAATGATGGCCTCGATGGTCTGGGTGTAAATGCTGGTGTTGTCCTCCTCGTCATCAGTGAAGAGTGGCTGGAACTGCTCTGCAGGAGGTGTTGACGGTGCCCCTGCGAAGTGAAGGGGAGATGGTGTATTACAATGTGTCCACATGTATGTAGCCGCATGGTACATGTTGACATTCAGACAGCATGGCATTGTACATTGTGACAGTCTGTAGATCTGGGTGAGGACCCAGAGTCATTGTGGGTGTGCAGTGTGCTCTGCTTGGTTGTGCATGTGAGCCATTGAGGCAATCTCTCCCCTTACCCCCAGTACCTGGTGGTCACTCACCCTGTTGTAGTTGTGTTGTGTCCTGTCGAGCAGTGTCCGCTCCCCCGATTCCGGCCACAGTCTCCACACTGATGACTGTCAACACCAGCTCCTCCATGTCATCCAGCTCCAGCTGTGGCGCTGGGCCCCCACCTTCGGTCAGCGTTGCTGCCTTCTGGTTGGCGGAGAGTTTCTCCTTGGTCTTCCATTTGATGTCATTCCATCCCCTCTTGACCTCGTCTATTGCCCTCTTGTGCTCTCCGACGACATTCACCTCATCAACGATGTCTCACCATATTCCAGTTTTGGTGCCCAGTGACACGTTGGAGGTGACGAAGAGTTGTTGATGGTGTTCGGTCACCTCCGTGACTATGATCCTGTTCGCCTGCGAACTGAACTTCGTCTTCCTCTTCTTCTTGTCCTTGCCCTTCCCTGTCCCCGATGTCCCGGGCTGGTTGTCCGGGGTGCTTGTGGGGTTGAGCTCGTCCTCTGTGCCTGCTCCGGCTGCCTCCATAGTGCTTGGGTGTAGGTCAGTTTGTGTTTGTTTGTTTTTTCCTGCTTTTATGGTGATTTTTCCCACCTGCCAGGTGTGTGTTGCAGGTCTGGCACTGCTTATCGCTGATTTCCTCATCGCGCTTTGGCCCATGGCAGGTTTTTTGGTGTTGTGGTTTGTGTTTTTATCTCCATCGAGGTGGTTTCATCGCGGACATTGTCCGCGGTTTCGGCAGACTATCGCATGCTACCACCTTGTTGTGAATTCCACGTTGACACAGGTTATTTTCCCGCGATGGGCTGCGATATTGAAAGTTGCGTTACGCTACTCTTGCGGTAGTTATCACACATTCTTGTGAATATACCCCTCTGTCTTATGTACATCCCGATATCTCAGCTTGAAGGCTATTGTAACGCGGAGTGACTAGCATCTGAGATCTTCAGGCTCTGTGCTTCTAAAGAGAGTCCATCGAACATATTATCTGCTTATGCCCTTTGCTACTGGACCTAAGGAAAATTATTTGAGAGCAACATTTATTGCAGCCAATATTAGGACCATGCAGCAAGCAATTAAGTCCTGCATTTCCTTAAAGGACTTGCAATTTATCTAAAAGCTGCCAAGATTTTCAGAAATGTATTTTCTTCGTTTACAAAAACACGCAAACTCTAACTGGATGATTCAGTGCAGAATTTGTAGCTTCATTATATTTTTGGATGTTTACTGACATTCTATGATAATTGCTCAAATTATTTATTTGATCATATTTTATTATTTTAATTGATATGTGTTCTATACAATCACCCTACTTACAACTGCAACCCCCCCCCCCTCGTTGACATTCAGTGTCAATTTTGGACATCCAAGTGCATGGTGCCTCTGCTGAGATGCTTACAGCATGAATCCTGCTGCACTGTCAGTACACCTACAATGGCACCCCTGGACTTCTTTTGGAGGAAGGTCAGGAACCCCACATGGGAATGCAGTCTATGACTGCAACCCCTCCGAGGAGTACAAGGAGAATTCCTAGGCCCCCTCGCATTGAGAGAGACAGATTGTGTGCCATTTACTGGAGGTCACAAAGAACACACCCCTCACCTTTAATCACTTGCGCCTGTAGCTCTTAAAAAAGGTGTGTGCAAGCAGGCACAGCATTCCTCATTTTCAAGGGGTCACACCCTGACACAAATGAGGGAATTCCCTTTTTTCTAAATGTTGACAGCACAGACGTCAAACAGATATGTTGCTAACAATACACATTGAGCTGACTGGATCCGCTTCTTTTACCTGTTGGCTTTCTTCAATTAGCCTTTGGAGAGAGACTTTGTGACTCATGGCTCATCTCAATCCAGTGGAGCTGCCATGTCACAGCTAATGCTATTGGCTGTCTGGGTGTATCTTTCCACCCCCACTTGAGATCTGGCATTGAACTGCATGATTGATTACTATTATATCCCTCTCTGTTCTTTCTGCAGGCTTCCACCTGTGTGTCTTGTTCTAATGTGCTAACATTGCATGAATTAACACATTAAACTCAGACCTATTGGCTTTGCTAATGCTTGTGTGTTGTGTGAATGCTAAACCAATGTCTGCATTACCGAAGCGCCACATAAACTCTGTGCCATATTTTGTAATACTAAGGAAGCCAGAAAGTGCTAGAAATGTGCACCAATGCAGGCCTGTTTGCTGATACGGTTCCATAAGATTTAGTCAATATCCTATCCTAAGACAGTCACAACTAGGTCTTTGGGTATCGGGCACACTGATTTTTTACACCATATAAATTACCATTTCTATGTTTCTTGTGTGTATCATTTAGGCTTTGGGTTTTCATCCTCTGCCATTTCTTTAGCTTTGCTTGTAAATGCTGAAGTTCAACAGTTTGTGCCTTGAGGCTGCAGAGAGGAGAGGTGAGACTTGAATTCCCAGTGCACTTTGCAAATGAACACATGCCATAACCTAAAGGCTTGAAAAGACACAGTGAGAATTTCATGAGGTAACAAGGCAAGGCTCTCTCTTTGCCTCCGTTACTCTCTGAACCTCTCTGCCTTAGTAGTAGAGCTTTCGTTGCTGACAGCAAAACAGGAGTTAACAGTGACAATTATCATCAGTTAACAGTTATCATCAGCTATTATTATTTTTTGGGGGGGAGTTTTATAGAGCGTGAACTCGACCCACAGGTATCAGAGCGCTTTACATGAGCACCAGTTGCGTTACAGACAGGTACATTAACGGGCATATGTACGAGGCGGCGATAAAAAATTATCGCCGCTTTTGCAGCCGTTCTCAGCAGAAAAGCGGCGATAATTTTATCGCTTTATCAGCAGGGTCACGCTATCGCGTGAATCCTTGCCTTAGCGCCTGTTTCCTGAACGCCCAGCTTTGCATCTCTAATGAGATGCAAAGTGGGCGTTCCTTCCTGAAATAACTGGAGAAATGTCGCTAACGGACATTTCTCCAATTATCAAGAGAATCGCTAACAAGCATAGCGATGAGAAAAGTAGCGCTAACCATGGTTATCGCTACTTTCCTTACGCCTGCTTTTCAACTGACTTAGCCATGATATCCTATGGAAGGTGGATATCATGGCTAAGTCTGCCTTGCCCTATCAGCAAGCGTTCGCCAAACATTGTGGATTATCGCTGGATTTCCAGCGATAATCGCACAGTTGGCAGCTTGCGCGTTGAATTTTATCGCTTTGGAGATAAGCGTTGCTGATAGCACGCTATCTCCGCGATCAAATTCAGCATTGGCCGGCGATAATTATCCTCGCGCTAAGAGCGCTGAGCGATAATTGTCGCCTGACCTTGTAGATATGCCCCATATTTGGTTAGGCACGGGGAGATTACGTGATTTCCCCAGAATCACAGGATGTTGAGCGTCCTTGCTGAGACTTCAGCACAGTTCACCAGCTTCAAGGTTGACCGCTCAAGCAGGAAGGTAGGGGGTGACGAGCCCAAGAGCAGGCAGAAAAAGTTGTCACTGTAGCTAAGAGAGATTGGCACAATTGTGACAGTATACTGTACCGTCAAAAAAGGAGGCCCTGTTCGGAACAGTAATTAAACACCTCCCTGACAAATTTATTAATAGAGATTCTGGGGTAGCAAGAATCTTAATTTGTTTCTTCAAGTGACCTTCAATGCCAGGGGTCAGGGCTGTTGGAAACTGGCTTTTGGGAAAGCAGGCTTGATAGCAAGTATTCACGGTTGATAACTGTGAGGCCCATACCAAGACTGGTGGAATGACCTTAAAATGGTTGACCTCCTTGACTTTCTCCTAACTGAGAACAGAGCACAGCAGGGTAATCGTGGGACTCTTCTTTTCAAAACTGCTGCTGTCACTTGCTCTATGCCACTTAGAGAACTGTACCCCCTTATTTAACATTTACATTTACTTCTTGATCAGCATTGAGTCTTACAGTCGGACTTTGGCTTGATGATGTTGATACTTGCGCCTGATGTTACTGGAAGGTTCTCTTGATCTCACCTTTTTTACCCTCTCTGCAAACTAACAGATTTTACTAAATTCGTCAGCATCTGAGATCATGTTTGTGGTCATAGTTGCCCCTCCAATATTCCACCCAGTTGATCAACCTTTATAACCCCACTCTGTCTTCTCAAAAGTTTAGAACCTTTGCGTCATGTCTAATTTGGATCTCTTCTTTAACCCCCAAGTCAAACAAGGTGGTCAAAGTTTCTAGGATAGCCCTGAAGACATAATGGCATGATGGGAGGGACATGTATAGGGAGGATGAAAGGGCGGTCTATGAAGCTAGTGACTGTCTCAAAATGTTCCATAAAATATGGGTCTGGTGGAAAAGTTACTATGGTTTTTTAAATATCACAGCTGTCGTAAGACATGATCATCAACAGTTGCAGTCAGTATCTCTGGGGGAGACCAGCCCTAGTAATGCAGAGTATGCTTGGAGAACTTGCCCCGGAGGGCCTGTAAAAGCATGCTAGATGTGAATGGTTTCGGATTAACACCTTATAATGCTCTTGTTGTCTGTTTTACTGTTAAAACTGCCATAAACAGTGGATGATGGCTACATATTAATGATTATGCTGACTATGAAAATGAAAATTTAAATACTGAAAAAATGTGGTCAAATGTATCTACACCATTTATGCCTACTAAAGGGTATTCTACCACTGCTGTTCCTTTCATATACTACCACTGCTACCCCATCCCCCCCCCCCCCCCCCATAGGATAGCATTAGTTCTTGTGGGGACTATATCTAGAATGGATTACTGTAATGACCTCTGCACATTTCTACCCGACAAAACATCAAAAATCTGTAAAGACCACAGGACCACACCACCTTTTTTATCTGGGGATTGCACCAATCTGACGTCACTACTTTAGCTCTGTTTTCTACTTTGGCTCCCATTCAAACAGCATACACACATCAAATAACTGTGCATTGTCTCCAAGGCCGTTCATGGGACTGCCACAGTCAGTGCTTAACTTGTGCCAGTGGTTTCAGGTGATGGATGCCTGCATTTATTTGTGTGGAGCAGGACTTATCTGTCATCATCAGACTTAGACTGCGAGCAATAGAGAGAAATTCATTAAAGGGGGAAAGAAAGATGAAAAAGATGTAAAAAGGGCCGAGTGAAAAAGAAGTGTTGAGAAAGAGTGAAACAAAAGTGTGTTAAGAATAGGGCGGTAGAAGAAAGAGGCATGAATCAAGACTAGGCAGCCCTGGTACTAGGCAAACTTGGCATTTGGCAGCACTGGCAGGGTCTCCTAGGAAAAAGGCTATAACCCTGCACTTGTACCAGCAGCCCAAACATTTGAGGTGGCATCATGAGCATAGTCTGTCAATTGCAAGCGGTACCTGGGTTGGGGGACAGAGAACACTCCACGCTTTATGTTCCATTTTATGGAATGTTCTCCTTGAGTGTGAAAACATGAAGTAGATTTAAATTCACGAGAGGATCGAAAACATTCGGGCACATTTACTATTATTTCATGCAACGCACCTCAGCGAGGGAGCTTTCTTTGCTATGTCGCGTGAAATGGAAAGAGAGAAGAAATACTCCATATTTACACAAATATGGTGCTTTTTTGCTCTCTCCCAGCTCTGGCGCACTGTGTGGTGCCTAGCTCCAATGCAGACAATCTTACACTATAGTGCAAGCGTGCCTGCGATACAGGTAAGATTGTTTTGAGCAAGAAGGGATACCATCCTGCACAAAAACAATCCAAAGAGGCATTTTCCTCTTTCTATGTGTGATGCAGAATGCAGCTCACATGGGAAAATGAAGTAACAAAGCGAAATAAAGATATTTCTCTTCGTTACACCTCTATCTGGTAGGCGCACCCTTTTGGGGAAAACCAAGGTTTACATGTCTTTTTATATTTGGGTTTGCGTTGAAATACATGGGTGGATGCGTGCTCCTCCCACTTAACACCTGCTCGATGCACATTAACGCAAGGAAGTGCTATGCACTGCATTGTCTTACTTTTTATTTACTAAATTACGCAAAGCCACACAAAGTCGCTTTGTGTGGCTTAGTAAACACCAAAAATGATTTTGCATCACGGATGCACAACAAAAGTGACGCAAGAACGGCGCAAAATCATAGTAAACCTGGGCCAGGCTTCCTAACAGCCTTTGGGCTCCATGCAGTCTAACGTTCTAGAATGTACTTTCATCTCTACCCTGTGGTTGTACTCGAGTCAGGACTCTATTTGGCTACAAAGTGGTATAGCACGCAAAAAAAAAAAATACACATATTTTCAGTTATGACGGTAAAGGAGAAATTGGAAAGTTACAATTGTCTCGCCTCTGCTTGTGGAAAAATTATTTGGAAGCGCAGCGACGGAAAAAGGCTTGCTCGAACATTCTTATAAATGTCTCGAGCGCGATGGCTTCTCAAATACCAGGTTGTTTATGTTCCCGCGCTTATCGCGCGCCTCGGCTCGGGCAAGGGTTGGTGCAGGGCAGTCACAGCAGACGGCACAGCGCAAACGGAAACAGATGTGGAGCTTTTGCACTGACGTGTGCACAACAATAACTGCGGTCAGTCGAGCTGAATGTTGCCTTAAGCTGTGGAAATGTGTGTGTGTTTGAGAGAGACATTTGACCTCCGTTTCTAAAAGACACGGGGAAAGGCATGCCGAGATCCGGTTTGGCTGTGTATGAAATGTTCAAAATAGATTTAATTTGCAACCCATAGCTGTAAACGGAAAAAAAACAAGCGCCCATTGGCATTATTTATGCATAGGCTGTTTATCTAAGGGTTTTCTTTCTCTTCGTACCTTTATGTGATAAAAGTCTAAACAGATACCTTCCTTTTTACCTTTTTTCTTTCATTCCTTCTTCTCTTCTTTCTTTTCTAGCTTCCACGCTTTGTTCCTTCCAGTCTTTTGTCTCACTACCTTTCTGTTCCTTCCTCGCTTCTAGTATATATCTTTCTTTCTTTCTTTCTTTTTTTTTTTCTTTCTTTCTTTCTTTCTTTCTTTCTTTCTTTCTTTCTTTCTTTCCTCATCATTCATTGACTTCCTTTCAGGCTTTTTTCCTGGTTATCTTTCTTTCTTTCTTCTTCCCAGTCTTCTTTCCTCTTTCTTTCTTACTTTCTATCCTTCCTTCCTCACGTCCTCTCTTCCTCACTTATCTCTGCTTCCTTCTTTCCTTTCTCCTCTGCCTACCTCACTCACTTCTTTCTTCCGGTCTTCCTACACTGCATCAATCCTTTCC
The DNA here is from genome assembly GCF_964204655.1 of Triturus cristatus. NCBI lineage: Eukaryota > Metazoa > Chordata > Amphibia > Caudata > Salamandridae > Triturus > Triturus cristatus. The sequence continues at coordinate 1,073,581,173 of NC_140591.1, read as the reverse complement.
TCATTCCTTCCCTGTTTCCTTCCTCTCACACTCCTTCCCCTCGTTCTCGACTTCCTTCTTTCCCTCTCATCCTTCCTTTCTTTCTTTTTTTCTTTCATCCGTCCCTCATGGGCTCCTTCCTTTTCTCGCGCCTTCCTTACATCTCCACCCCCCTCTTCCGAGTGCACATGAAATGGAATCTTCATGACGTAATGCTTTATTTTACCATGCTATTGGACAAGCTGGTTTGCATTTGCTTGGAATCTCATTTTACCCCCTCTGATTCCCCACAAGCCAGGCAGACTCCAAACTTCCATGACAGAAAATATTTCTGCATTTCTGTACTGGTCCATCATGTTTCCGGTTTACAAACAAGCTGCACATTGCTACAGAGCGAATTCCACCGTAACGCAGTACCAACAGCCCTAGGCTGTAGTGCAACTGGGTGGAAAATAAATTGCTGTGGCATGTTTTAAAGGGCAATTTAAAAGTGTGGATGGCTGCCCGGAGTACAAAATAAGCTGCTTAGTTCATGCATCCATATTTGATCTCTGAGGGGGCAACCGCTGCTCCTGAGACATTTTGAAACGAAAAATAGCATATTGACAGGACGACATTAATGAAAGATCTGATAGGCAATCCTATAGAATGTACAGGGCTAGTTGACTAGACTGTGTAATATTTTGCTCACTGTTTATGATAACTATGATTTGATACAAGTCGCTGAATCTGTGTTACATGTGAAATTTCCTCTCTACACTTTCTACCTTTTTTGGGTACAGCTTCATAATTCACCTGTGAGAATCTGATTACCGTGTCCATTTATTTATCTAGTGCTTCGTGCTGGGGCTACACTGTCTGGGGCATTTAGAATTTTTTACAGAATTGGGGGTAAAATAGGACAGATGTGACTGGAGATCAGTGCCCTCTGATGATAAACAGAGATTCTTCCCTGCTTGGCACTGAAGGCTGCTCTAATAGACTGTAGCATTGAGGACTACTGGAAATTGATCAACGATTTCCCCGGAAGTTAAGATTAGTACATTTACATTTAGCTGTTTACACTTACCTTGACAATAGAGTGGTATTCGACATTCTACGCTTGATATTGTTGCAGGTCGATAAGTTGTCATGCTACCCCTTGGTGTTGGGTATTGTTCAGCTCCAGTGTAGATTATGCAAACTCTTCATTTGCAGAGCTCCCCTTACACCTCACATAAATGCTCCGGAATGTTCGAAATGTTGCCATGTGTCTGCTGTTTGGGTTAAAAAAAAATATCCCTGGTTTCCGGCGTCTGCTAGAGTTAATTATGATTTTCCTCCTTGACCAAGCTGCACTCCCGCATAGTTTGGCGTACTCGCTAGGCTCACCCCACTATATACCTTAAGTGATTTGATTGTGGTACTTACCATTTGCACCCGTTGCTCCTCCTGGATTTTATTCTCCCCTCTACAGCCGGGACGGAATTAAAACCGGCGGAGTGATTGATATTTCCTGCTCCCTTTTGTCCATTAGCCCTGAAGAAGTCGTAGGGTTTACACCCTGACGAAACACGTGTTGGCTGGGCATTGATCATCGATTAAATCCACAAAAGAAAGAAAATTTCGTCACCTGATCATTGTTTTATTGATTTCTCTGTTTATCACATACAGTAACTCATACTGCTGATACTTTATACGTGTGCACAGGTCTTCTGTAAATCTTTGTACTAGACTTCGGTCTGCTTAGGGAGTTGAGGGTTATCCCCCCACCTGTAGCACCGTGTTTAATCGTGTCTGACACTTACGTTCACACGTAGAGGCGCCATTACTTACCGCACTACCTCAAACCCAATGCTAGATAAGCCCTTTAGTATGTTCTCTCTATTTACATCACTTAAAATATAATTGACTATCAACTCTCCATGACTTTATGCTCCTTCTTCAGAAACCTGGGCCCAGAATTACAAAAGACTTGTATCGCTGTTGCGTCATGCAAGGCAACGCAAAGAAATGCAATCTCTTAAGTGAGATTTACCAAGCAACGCTAAACCACCAGGCACAGCTCTGCATGGCTTAGTACATCTGGAGTAGCGCAAGGCAGCGCAAGTCTTGCACCCAAGGAAGGAGTTCCTTGGGTGGGTCATGAGTGTTCACATGCATCCACTCATGGTTTTTGGCGCATTCCTAAATTGACTACGAGTAGTAAGAGACATAGAAAGAGGAAAATGCCTTTGAGGATTGTTTGTGTGAAGGAAGGTCTCCCTTTCTGCACAAAAACAATCCTGCCTGTAACCATGGCGCAAGGGTGCCTGCACTGGTGCTAGGCAGCACATAGTGCACCAGCGCTGAGAGAGAGTAGGAATGTGCCATATATTAGTTAACATGGCGCATTCCTGCTCGCCCCATTTGATGCAGGGCAGCAAATTGTCTTGTTGCATTGCGTTACCCCATATCTTCGTTGATCTGGGCCCTAGTGTGCATACTGAAAGTTATGCATACAATGTTTAAAATGATTCTATATCAGGGGGACGCCACACATGATTATTTCCCTTACAGCATATCTATGTGAAAAACTATCTTAAATTCAGGCTAGTGCCTAAAAATGTCTTTTGTTGTTAATATAGTAAATAGAGCAAGGGTAGGCAGACATGTGACCAGGACCAAGTGATGATTTGGTCTATAGTGTGTGCACAACAGGCAGGTGCTATGGGCAGTTAGTCTCTCAGAAGCAGATCTTTTGACTCAATTGAGAATAAAAGAGCCTTCATTTTCAACTCGTTCTACCAGATACGAACAACCACTATCTTTTGCAGTATATTTGAGATCCCTTTGAGCAGTGTCAGAGCTTTGTCAAGATTCCTGGGAATCAGAGTCTCCATTAACTCCAATATAGGAGGAAAGATTAGGAATACTGTATGTGCAACACTGTTCTTGTACTTCTCTGACCTTTAGTCTCAAAGTAATCTAACCATGATGCCATCCATTTTCTCGCTCTGGCCTTCAACCTTTCTTTCTGGAACTGTGTGAGAAGCACTGCTATAGGAAGGACTAGTAGGATCACTGGGGTAAAGGTTGAGCCAGAGCATGAGTGTAGGTTATTGTGATTAGCATTGAACCATAATATCAGGATATGTCTCTTTGCGAAGGTCTTGATTGGCGTGCTGCCATTGGCGAATCTACTCCCATATAGCCTGACACTCATTGTGCTGATGGCCACCGCTTTGAGTGAACAGGAGATGCCTTCTTCCTGTCTTCTGTTGCCTGGATCACCACCTCCCAAAACTTTGATGGCTTCAGACTAAGGACTCTCCCTTAAAGGCCTCTATCGCAAATGATCCTTAACAAGTACAAGGGTTGTTTCTCCCTCACTGACTATAAGTCTGTGGAAGTCTCACCTGAGTCAATCATTTCCCCTCTTGAGATTTGAAGGAGAAAAGCTTGGAACATATAGAGAATTTTGGGTAAGATTTCCACTTTAAGTGATGCTATTCTCCCGAGTCATGATAAGGTGTGGGTTCTGTCAGGAGCTGAGGAGGGTCTTGATCTCCTTCAGTAGGGTTCTGGCATTGCCTCTGGTGCATTCATATAGATGTGAGGTCAAGATACCTAGACTTGATAACCCCTGTGGTGTTCATTTAAAGGGGTCTCAGTTTGTAGGTTTTAGCCAAGGATTTTCCGCCTGACCTTATAAGCGCTTCCTATTTACTTAGATTTATTTGAAGGCCCACAAGTGCGCAATATTCCTCTAAAAGTAGGGTTAGTTCCAACAGAGACTGTCTAAGCGAGGTAAGCGATAGCAATATGCCATTCACCAAAGCAGCTATCTTGAAAGTTTCTTGGTGGAAATCTAGACCACAAATGTGAGGGAGTTCTCGTATTTTGTACAACAAAGTTGCCAAATACAGGGTGAAGAGCATCGGGGAGAGTAGGCACTCCTGCCTTGTGCTCCTATGTATGTCCATGATGCCTTGTTATATACCTGTGTTGTGACTGAAGGAGAGATTTATAATGCGCTGACCCAGCTCAGAATCTGTAGCCAGTCCCTGCTCTGTGCAATACCAAAGTCACAATGTCCCAGTCCACCCTGTTGAATGCTTTCTACGCATCAGGAGATAATAGTGCAACTTTTTTAATAGCGCTTCTGTGATAGGTCTATTAAAGGAAGGGCTATTTTGGTGCTATAGTTAGTCGAACTCAAGGGGATAAAGCCTGTCTGGTCAGCCTAAATCAGGAGTGGTAGCACCATCTCCAGGTGGTTCCCTAGCACCCTAGCATACTTTAACATTCAACAGGGAGACCATCTGATATGACGAACACAGAATGGGAACCTTTCCGGATTTAGCTAAGACAGACTTTGTTGCCTCGGGTATAGATCGGGGAAGGCCGTTCATGTCATCCTTGCTATTGTATACTTCCATTAGCATGGACAACAGTAGGGGCGAACATTTCTTATAAAATGTGGAAGTATAGCCATCTGGGCCAGGAGAGGTGCCAACCTTAAAGTTTTTGATCATTGTAAGAACTCCGGCCACTGCTATGGGCTCATTGAAGTGTTCTTGCTCCTGGAGGCATTCCATAGGAAGGGTGACCAAGTGGAAGTATGCATTAATTGCTATTGTGGCAGTCAGGGAAGCTGGATATAGCGCTTTGTAAAATGCATGAAAGGGTTGCAATTTACCCTTGTCTGTTACCTGCAATCTTTTTGCTCAAAGTTTCATGGCTAGCACAGTTCTCGCTTTATATGCAAGCTTGTGGAAGCGCAACCCTGTACTGGCCAATATATATTTGGCTTTGTTACATTCTACAGTTCAGATCTGTCCCTTGATCACAGTGAGTTGCCTCACAGTCATTTTTGAGGGGTCCATTTTACTGTTGTGCTACAAAGCTTTCAGTTCCCTGAAAAGACATTCAAGTTTGGCTTCTTTCATGTGGTGTAAGGCATGCCTCAAGCTCCCCTCAGTACTGCATTTAATGGATCCCACACCAACCTAGGGTTAAATTCACCCATGTTGTTTTCAGAAAGGTATTTACGCATTGGATTTGTATATTTCTTGTAAAACCATAGGGTCTCGTAAGAGGGAGTCGTTTAGGCACCAGGTCCTACCTGTCTCTTTGCTCTCTGCCACAGGCCAGTTGAGCACATGGTGTATCAGACCATGATCTGATATAGATATAGGTCGTCCCTTGTTCTACGTTTTAAACTAAATGTAAAAATCTTTGGTTGTGGAAGATGAGGTCAATGTGCGCATATGAATGGTGTGCAGCTGAGAATTGAGAATAGTCTATCTGAAGTGGGTGCCTGTAACACCATGAGTCAATTAAGTCCAGCTTGCTGAGTGCAGTTTTACCGACTGCTGAGAGAGCTGGTGTCCCCTTCTGTGAGTTACTGGGACTTGTCTTCCGTGTGGTGTATCCTGCAGTTAATATCGCCACCAATTATTACAGGATAATTGCACGCCTGTGCCACGACATGGATTTTGGGGGCAAAAACGTTTCTTGACCCATGTTGGGGGCTTATTGAGTGGCAATTGTCAGTGGCTGATTCTCTCATCAGTATTAGCAGACTGCCCTCTTTGTCAGACTTAGTCTCCACAGTCACATATTTATGTTTGGCTTGAAGGAGAATGTACACTGCTGCTTTCTTAGTGGGTGCTGATACATGATATTGTGTGGGGAGGCACCTTGACCACAATCTATGCTGATCTGATTTCAAAAGATGTGTCTCTTGCAGGTGGCAGCTGTCTGCCTCAGATTAAATAAGTTCTCCCAGTATACTCAAGCATTTTGTGGGGTTTTTCTGTCCCTGGACATTAAAATGTGCGTACCCTTTATGATGATGTTTGTGGATCTTAAGTAAGGAGTTATATTGTAAGTGACAATGCAGAGCATAGGCCAATCTCATTATGCAGTAGAGACTGGTTGTGTCACATCGGGCCCTAACCCCATGAACCTGAACTATGAAATAATTATAACCTTTGAACAGTGGAACCTACCTACACTTTTAGGGCCATATTATCAAAAGGGCGATAACATTATCGCCGTTTTAGTGACAGGAAACTGCCGCTAAAGCGGCGATAATGGGCTTCAAAATATGCCCTTGAGAATTCCAATAGACACCCAGGTTCACACCAGAACATGGGCTTCTATTAGAATTCTCATGGGCATATTATCAATCCCATTATCGCCTCTTTAGCGGCAGTTTCCTGCCGCTAAAGCAGCGATAAAGTTAACTCTGTTCTTGATAATATGCCCCCCAGTGCTATGCACAGTGGTGGATATACGATGTTTTTTGGGAGCTCTGTGTATGCACTCAAGAGCATCTCCCCTCCACCTCACCTATCTCCTATTTGTCTGGGTTCCGGTATAGAAGTGGGTGTAATAGCTTTGTTTGTGAGCATCCATAGACCATAGTTCTGAAAGGTCGCTAATCTTTTCTTGTCTCTTTGGATTCATTATTGATGCTGGTGTAATTGGTACCAGGTCTGTACGCTGTCTATCACAGCCTCCGCTGGTTGGTGAGGATTCTCTATGATAGACAGAGACAAGTTTCCAATGTGTGAGCACGTCCTTCTTGTGTGGTGTGACCTCTTCTCTGCCAGGTTTTAATCTCCTCCACTTATTGATAGCTATTTTCCATATCCCTCGCATTTCCTCCTTACTGTGTCTTCCGTGGCGGATGTGGCAGAGCTTTGACAGTTTAGTCCCAGTAGTGCGCATATCTTGTCTAGTGAGGCACGGCTTCTTTGGTTGCTCTCCCACTGAAAAATGATCCAAAATGGGTGCCCCCCATCTATCCTGTATTACGTTAGTCCTCAGCCATTTGGGGACAGGACTATCTTTATTTTGCCAGTGTGATGGGCTCTAAATCTTGGAATAGTTGTATCAATGCTTCATTGATGAAGGTAGGCTCCTGTCTCGAGCTTGTGTTATGTTGGCTTCTTTCTCCTTAAAAAGGTGAACTCTAGTCAGGTACATCTGGTGGAGCCCCTTTTTTTCCCTTGCTGTTGGGGAGTTCTATGCTCTCTGCCCATCGAATTGAGTCCACGCTGGATCGGTCAAGGATGTTTTCAAAAAGGTCTTGTAGATATTTTGTCAGGTCACAGTTGTGGATTTCTGCTACATTCGAAAGCGAGTGTTGTTCCAACTTGATCTATTCTCTAATTCTAAAACCTCGGTTTGCGATGTCTATTGCAAGTCCTTCCTATCGTTTTGGGTGGGGTAGGAAGGCCCAAGCCAGCATGCACCCCGGGGGCTCAAAGCAAGCTTTTGCTGATGACTCTGGTCACCCCAGGCCAGCAGCTGTCCTTCTCCTTCTATGCCCTGCTATTGTAGGAGAATTGAGGTCCCTTACCCATGTGGCAATGATGATTCAGCGGTCTCACCCGGACTAAGAGCCCCCTTTCTCTGCTTGTTCCGTATAGCCCCAGAGCAGGAGGGAAAGCAGATCCCCCACATATCCACTCCATCCACTGGTGCTTACTAGATCTCGGGTAATGCCGTTGGGCTCTCCAAGCCAAGTATGGGTGGGTGCAGGTGCCTACGTAGCTCGCTCTTACCAATTCAATCTGCAGGCTGGCAGGTCCTTCAATGGATGCTCTTCATTTGTGGTGCAGGCCTGCTATCTGTCATCCTCACTCTACTCAATTGTCAGGGGTCTGAGGGAAAGCAATCTCTCTGCTTATCCGTCTCTCCCTGTGGATCCACAGGTTGCTTCTGTGTTGCACCAAACCTCTCCCTGCCTGGGGCTCCCACACTGCCGACTTCACTCAGTGGGTAGGCCCCAGGGTTAGTGCTCCATTGTCCACATTCCTGTCACCACAGTCCCGGGTTGTTGTGTGTGGGCTCAGACGCTGAGGAGACCCAGATGTTGCTCCCGGACCTTCCCCTGGGGTAGCGTGTCCTTTGGCACCCAGCCTCCCTGACCGCAGCCATTTTAGGGGAGCTAGCAGGCCAGGATGGCATGCTGGCTGGTGTCGCTGAAATTCTGTCAATGGTGAATGTGAAATGTTCCTCAGTCCAAAAAAGATATTCTGAACGATAGCACATTCCAGTAAAAATGTTTTTTTATTTTTTATTTTGGCTAACCTCTCCTTAAACTTTAATCTCAACAAATGCCGCAACCCCGAAGAAGAAAGGATTAGAGATAGCCGCTACATCACTGGCCAAGTCATCTGTTTATTCCAGGCACAGGAATTCGAACCCTTGAACGTAGCATATCCGCCATCCAATCAGCATGTAAAAAAGTCCTTCAGCTCTCACACGTCACTGAGGAATTGTGGGTAAAAATGTGAGGCGTTTGTTTAAACTGGATGAGTAAAGGCAATATTTTCTGTCCCTCTAATACATTTTATGTCATTCAAAAACCCTGTTTCGTGTTATTAGTTCGGCTGAAGGTTGCTGAGATCCTCTGTGAGAGACGTCAGTTTGTCCAACTAGTCTGCCTCCTGCAAATGACCTCTGAAAAAGAATACTTACATCAGCAAAGCCACAGAACAAGAGACTGTTAATATCCAAGCATTCTCCTTTATTAAATTAGGCCGAGGGAAGTATTCACATAAATTGAAGCTAAGCCCTTGGATGAAAGGTTGAGTAGATCCAGAGCGCTGTCTAAACTCTTATAATGAAACTTTAGCACAACCAAAACAACCCGGAGAGGGAAACAAGCGAATCCCAGCTGTGAGCACTTAAATATAGTCTGATGGTGGGATCATTCTTTTATGTCTGTGCGTGCGTAGGGCAGACATTGAGCAACACTGGTGCCCAGAACAGAGGACCTCTTACAAACAAGAAAAGGCAAAGCCAAAGGGCCTGGCTTGCATTTTGATTCACAAATAAAATATTTATTTTTAAATCCTTCAATAAAAGAAATGCAAAAAAAGTATATTTTTGTTTACATTATATTTATAAGATAAAGATTTATTGTGTGGTGGTCACGTGTGCTCCTGAGATGTAAAACAGTCCCTCATGCATTGCAAAGACTGCACACCGTAGAAGGTGAAATGATACACCGAACGAATTGCGTGAGGTGCGCGAGACCGCTTGTCTGGGCTGAGACAAAGCTTACTCTATGTTTAGTTTAATGAATTGGTAATAATATGTTTTGCAGACAGCTCTGCAGTCAAGCCTGAAACTGTTTAAGATTTGCTTGACTGTCCTTGCTCTGCCAAGAGTGTTATGATGCTGTTTTGCAGTATTTGTATAGCTCTTCGTACCCCTCCCACAGCCACAAAGCGCTCCAATTTCTAGAGGTTACTAGGCACTCTGTGTCTGAATCACAGTGCCTAAGCACATTGGGTCACATGTATCAAAAAATCATTCTGCGATTACCAAATAGTGCTTTTTACCGAATCGCTATTTGGTAATCGCAAAATGCTATTTATGTAAGGAATCACCAAAGATTTAGAGATTCTTCAATAGTATCTAATAGCGATTCGGTAAATAGCGAATCGCTACTAGATAATATTACTCCATTCGTTTCCATGGGCCGAAAGGCCTATAGGTGCGAATGGTTTTGCATCAGCTAATTTGCGATTACCTAATTGGTAATCCCAAATGCGTGAATGCAAAGCCAAGGGTGCCCGGGGGCCTAAGGCCTCCCTGAAGCACCCCCAAAAAAACATAAATGTGCACATGTAAAATGCACACATGTCTTAGGGGCATGTGTGCGCTAAATGGCACTTTGAATAAGGCAGTTTTGTGTATTTTTCAAAGTTTGCACATGGTTACCATTGCCTTGAAGTCGATGGTAATTGCATTTTCCTAAATGCACAGTTTGCATTTGGAAAATGCTTCATACATGTGTTTACTGAATCGCAAATTGTGATTCCCTACTTGCGTTCGCAATTTTATGTAAATCGCAAAAAATGTGGATTACCTAAAATTGCGACTACAAATCCTTTCATACAGCATGAAAGGCTATTTTGCATTCGCAAATGGCAGAATTTTGCGATTCGCACCATTTGCAAATGCAAAATTGTTTCATACATGTGGCCCGTTATGTGGTGTAGAGTGTGAGACTTAACATATCCCTCACACTTCTACGTAGCAATTTGTGTAGTTTACATTTTTTATCTTGTTGTAATGGAACTTTGAACATGATTTTTGTATATTTTGTGTAGTTATGCCTGCATGCGTTGGCCTTGAAAGTTCACCGACTACCATTTATCACCACGTGGGCGGCATCCTCCTACAATATATATGAATTTCAAAGAGGTCTGTTTTTCTTGATTGGGAGAAATGCGATCCTCCCTTCTAACTTTTCTGGCACTGCTCACTTTCACCTTTTTTAAACAAAATTTTATTGGTTTCCTAACAAGAAAATTGTAACCTAGATGTACATTTCAATATGAAATAAACAGGAATACAAAAAGGTGATACTCATAAAAAGGGTGCAAGGTTCTAAATCTTGCATGCTTGCATCAAATCCCTTCCTGTAATTATTTCTGATTTGTCATAGAAATATGACTTTCTTATATTGAATCAATAAGGTCAACTCAGAAAAAGCTTTGCCTTAATATACTGGGGGAAGTGAATGCTTTCACAACGTGCATTTGTACATTTATAAATGGCCTATGTTTACGAAAGATTTCTCTTCAATAAATAATATGGCAGAATTGTTCTTACGAAGCAAAAAGGAAGAAAAACAAAGATTCACAAAATTATCCTTCATACACCAATATGCCATAGCAAAAGTACTTTGGGGCAAATTAACAAGCCAGGCGATAATGGGCTTGATAATATGCTCTGTGGAATTCCAATTGAAGCCCATGTTAAATGTGAAGGACGTCTAACATGGGCTTCAATTGGAATTCCATAGAGCATATTATCAAGCCCATTGTCGCCGTTTTAGCAGCAGTTTTCTGCCGCTAAAGCGGCGATAATTTTATCGCCTGGCTTGTTAATATGCCCCCTAGTGTGCTACATTAATAGCAAAAAATATATAAGGGTAGTGTAGTTTTAACAAGTTTTATCTACACTGTCTCACAGTTGTAAGTGTTGCCATGACCAAACATTGGCCACTCACAGTCTGCTTCACCAGGCATTAAAATTTGGTTGTTGTCAATTCAAATCAGATTCTTACATTCTTGCGTTATAGATCTATATTTCGGGAAGACCGTGTCTGCAGCTTCATTCATGACAATATGCAGGTTCCTGTTGGTGACTGCCTTGCCAGTACTTGTTTACATAGGTGCCCTCCTCTCTGTCTTAAGTTGATTGTTTTCCTCAGCACCTTACTTTCTTTTCAGATCTCTCTAGTGGGCCACTGAGGGCGACGTCACTGTAAGGCCCATCAATAGCAACACGGGCTTCCAGCACGTGACACACTACGCGTCGTGTGTGAAATCTCTCCCCGGTAAGGAAGAAAGATTGGAAACCTATTCCTAATCGCGATATTCAGAACCGCTTCGTAACAATCAACTCACTGTGCAAATCACCTCCCTGAAGACAGCCTTAAAATCTCACAACTATCTATCTGAAAAATGTAGCTTCAGACAGACTAACTCAACTCCCTGTTTCTTAACAATCAAATCACTCTCCAAATCACTCCCCTGCAGAAAGCCATCAAAATCACAATCTATCTGAAAAATCTACCTTGAAGACAGACTAACTAACCCCCTCCCTTTTTAACAATCAAACCACAGTGCAAATCACTTCCCTGCACAAAGCCTTAAAATCTCACAACTTTCTACCTGAAAAATGTATCTTGAGACAGGCAAACTTTTACCCCCACTTCCTAACAATCAAATCACTCTGCAAATCACATCCCTGTAGAAAGCCTTAAAATCTCACAAATATCTTTCTGAAAAATCTAGCTTGAGACAGGCAAACTCAACCCCTCGCTTCTTAGCAATCAAATCACTGTGCAAATTGCATCGATGCAGAAAGCCTTAAAATCGCAAAACTATCTATCTGAAAAACCTCGCTTGAGACAGAGAAACTCAAACCCCCCCACTTCTTAACAATCGAATCACTGTGCAAATCTTTAAAATCCTTAAAATCTCACAACTATCTATCTGAATAATCTAGCTTGAGACAGGCAAGCTCAACCCCCATGGATTGTAAGCCACTGATGTACCATCTTACCTACAGCTTCAAAGGCAACATGAGCCTCAATATACACCTGGGGCCATATTACATTAAATCGTCAGAGAGCTCAACAGGCATTTAGGTCTGCTTCTTGTACCCCAGGGCACTTTGGTATTATACCATACACCTTTTAAGAGTCACATTCTCTGCGCCCAACAAAATTAAAAAAGAACTTAGTCAAATGACTATTGGTCAGATACTGTTTTTGAGTATTAGTCAACAGTATCTCCACTGAATGCGGCACAAATGCTGTCAGCGGATGACCCCTGAAAATACTTTCACACCGCTCAAGACTCACACACGTAGATGTAACTGATTTCAAACATCCAGGCAAAGCAGCTGCAACAGAGTCAAATTTTGGCAAAAAATAGGCGATAGGCCTGCAATTGAATCCATGCATTTGTGTCAACACTGAAAGAGCGCAATCTTCTCTTTTACTGCAGACACAAAGCACTTGTTCATCAGGCTTTCCCAAAGCTGGGGCCCTGCAAAGGCATTCTCACAACTCTGTGAAGGCCATCATGCAACTGTCATCCCTGCGTACCGGATCAGGCACATCTTTGTGTGTCAACCTCTGGAGAGGTTTTGCAGCTTAGGAGCATTTTGGAATCCACTGTCTGCAGTAGTCCCCCATTCCTAAGAAAACTTGGACTTCCTTTTGGGTAGCTGGAGGATTCATGTTAAGAATCGCTGAGATTCTTTCCTGTGACACTTTCCTCGCTTCTTTCTCAATGTGATGTCCTAAGTACAGGATGTCAGTTTTGCAATACTGTATCTTAGTCAGGGAAACTTTATGTCCATTTTCTGTAACCTAGTTTAACAAAGCAATTTTGTACATTTTGCAAGCTTCCTTCATAGCTGACGCCACTAATAGGTTGTTAATATACTGCACTAACACTGATTGATTTGGTATTACCAGAAACTCGAGATTCTTTTTGAGTATCTGATTAAAAATTGAGGGGCTTTCTGTATACCCCTGTGGGACTCGGCACCATGCCAAAACACGACTGCTGAAACGGAAAGCAAATAAAAAATGACTGTGTGGGATTGAAAAAAAGGCTTGGCACAGTTTGATAACTAAAAACCGTTCAGCTTCACATATAATTTTATATAAAATCAAAGCTGGATACGGTACCATAGGACAACATGGAACAACAACAGAGATAGCCCTTTCTAAATCCTGCACTGTACGATACTTGCCATTCAGCTTCTGCCAGCCCATTATGGGAGAGTTACATTGACTTCCCATTATCTCCTTCAGGATCCCTTGCTCAATCATTGAGTCGATCACAGGAGTAATTCCGGCAATAGTATCTTGAGACAAATTGTATTGTGGGATTTTTGGGAACTCTGCATTTGGTTTAATTCAGACTGGGTCAACACCTTGGATTAGTCCAATATCTTTAACTGTAATGTCCCATCCTTTAGGTAGCACTGTGTATCTCAATTCAACAGGCAAATCCTCACTCATCAGGAGAGGTTACAGCCCCACATCTGATTTCTGTTGGGCAAGTTTGATAACAACATCCTCATCATTTGTATGGAATTCAATTCTTCTGGATGTGCAGTAAATGGAAAAATTTAGTTTACATAGTAGATCAAGTACAAGCAGATTCACTGGACTGGTGTCACACACCACAAATCGATGCCGATCCTCAAAGGGTCCTATTTGAACTGTAACTTCTTCTGAAATTAGGGTAGACAACTTTTTATTTGTAACTCCTACAATTTGGATACTTTTTCCCAAGAGCGGTAGGTTTGGAACCTCTGCTGTTCTTACAGTAGAGTGGGTAGCACCAGTGTCGACAAGGAATGAGACAGAATTCCCATCCACTTCTCCATCCAAATAGGGACCACTCTGGTCTACCTCTAAGGCTGCACCTCGCACCCATTTTTCCTCCCCCCTCGGGCACTGTAATGCTAAAGGGTCCTGGTCATTGTCATCAAATTGGATCAAATATTGCTGTACTATATTCTGATTCTGGAAATAATTTCTATTCATCTTCTGATTTTGATTAACATTGTATCTTTGTACCTGAACATTCTGTTGTGGCATTGGAGCTTGGGCCATTTGTATTTGCTGTGATACATTAGAATTCTGCATTCTTTGTCCTTGCATCTGTTGAGTCTGTCCCATGTTATTCCCTTGAGACTGGGCATATTCCACATTCTGCATCTGATTCCCTACATTATTCTTAAAAGACTTACACTCGCATTTCCAATGTCCAAATTTCCCGCAAGTATGACATGGATTTTGTTAGAAATGGGGATCTCTAGTTGGCAGCGGCTGGCGCCGATATCCAAATAGGGATCCTTCTTCCTAAGTCAGAGTAAGGGGCTACACCCTTTGATAACCTCTGCTCACCCCTGTGGTAACGTAGCACGAGCAGACAGGCCTATCTCAGAGGCAGTGTGTGAAGCATTTACAACCATAAACAACAACGCAGTGAAGACACTACAAAGGGACACAACACAAGTAGCTATAGAAAAATAAGTATCTTTATATAAGCTTAACACAAGGCTCAAAAAGCGATCAAGAAACCACAATGCACATAATTACAGATTCACTTCAAAAGCAATAAAGGCACTCAAAAAGCGTGTGGAACAAACTTAGTTCGAGGCAGGGGTCCACGTGACCCGGTGATGCACAATGTACCTGAGATTTAAAGGGGCACGGCACGCAGCCTCACAAGGAAGCCGCGGTGATGACAGGCGGACTCACAGCGGCCACAGCTCCCCACTGTAGCGGTCCGCGGTGTGCACTCACGATAATCCTGGGATGAGGATTAAAGGCGGGCACCCAGCGGCACCCGCAGGTGATAACAAGATCCTCGAAGTGGTGACTAGTGCGAGCACTCAGCGGCACAACTCCTCAGCTGCAGTGGCCCGCGATAGCGATGATTCTCGTGGGACGGCAAATGCGGGCATTCAGCAGCACAGCTCCTCAGCTGCAGCGGCCCACAATAGTGATAGCGATGATTCTCGTAGGACGGCAAATGCGGACACTCAGCAGCACAGCTCCTCAGATGCAGCGGCCCACAATAGCGATAGCAATGATTCTCGTAGGATGGCCAAGGCGGGCTCTCAGCGGCAACAGCTCCTCAGCTGCGGCGGCCCACAATAGCGATCACGATGACTTTGGTAACACAGGCAAATGCGGGCTCTCAGCGGCAACAGCTCCTCAGCTGCGGCGGCCCACAATAGCGATGCGATGACTTTCAGCCCGCGTTCCCCGCAGTGGAACCAGAAGCTCTTGAATTCTCAACAGAGGCCTCACCTGCGAGCAGAATCCCTCTCAAATAGGAATCCGGACGGCTGATGTTTGAAGTCTAATGTCCCTGAGACTTCAGCAGGAGGCAAGCTCAAATCAGGCCCTTGGGTAGTTGCTTCAGCAAGATGGATGAAAGTTAAAAAGTCCTTTCTCTCTCGTTACATGGACAGAGGTTCATCTTGGCATCCAGAAGTAACACACTCTGTAGGGGTTTTAGCACAGATCTTCATACCCCAAAAGTCTTTGTACTCAAAATGTCACAAATCACTGAACCCAGCCAGAACCAGTTTGTTGTCGTCCTGGAGCACTTTATTTACGAGGCTACATCCTGCCTTTCAGGGAGAGGGGGTCTGCCATCAGACGCACAGTGGGAGGTAGAGCCATCATTCACCTTGCCAGGCACAGCCCTGCTCAGATCAAAGGGTCACCCCTCCCCATACTCCAAATGCAGATCTCTTTATTTAATCCAGGTCAGTCTCAGCCTGCCCTGACCCTCCAAAACCAGACAGCCAATACACATAACAGCAGAGCACACAGGAAGGCTTAGGCAAGAAAATACCTACTTGCCAAAAGTGGTAGTTTTAAACACAGAATATAGAAATAATTGTCACTAAAGAGGCACTTTAATATTTGGAGCTCAGGCATACTAAATTTGACTTTCTTATCATGTTCCTTGTGTCAATTAGGATTATACCAATTCATACAGTCAATTTACAATAGGGAGCATTCGCGCTGTGGCACTGAATGGCAGTGGCACAGCACCCAGAGCATCTAACACCGGCAAACACAGAGGAGACAAAAGCGAAAAATGGAAGGGAGACCCATGCCAATGGTGCCAGGTCTAACACGCGTCCCCTCCAGCTGAAATGTGGGGAGAACTCCCCACCCACTTGGGAGTTCTCATCACTAAGGCGGAAAAATCTGGACAGACCACCAGCATTGGCGTGTTCTGTATCAGGGCGGTGTTCCACCATAAAGTCCATACCCTGTTGGGAAATGGACCACCTCAAAAACTTTGGATTCTCTCCTCTCATCTGCATCAACCATCTGAGGGGCCTGTGGTCTGTCTGAACCCGGAAGTGAGTCCCAAACAGGCATGATCTCAGCTTCTTCAGTGCCCAGACCACAGCAAATGCCTCACGCTCAATTGCACTCCACCTCTGTTCCCGTAGAAGTAACCTACTACTAATGAAGGCTACAGGTTGGTCTAGGCCCTCCTCATTGAGCTGTGACAGAACGGCCTCCACACCATACTCTGAGGCGTCTGTCTGGACAACAAATTCTTTTGAAAAGTTGGGTGCCTGAAGGACAGGTGATGTGCACATGGCAGTTTTCAGGGCGTCAAAAGCTTCCTGACAGGTGTCAGTCCAGTTCAAAATCTTTGGCTGCTTTTTAGAAGTCAGCTCAGTCAAGGGTGCAACAATGGTGCCATAGCCCTTAACAAACCTCCTGTAATAACCCGTGAGTCCAAAAAAGGCTCTCACCTGTGTCTGGGTCTTTGGGGGCTCCCAAGCCAGGATGGTTTCAATCTTCGGCTGTAGGGGCGCCACCTGGCCGCTCCCCACCTGGTTTCCAAAGTACACCACAGAACCCTGCTCAATCTGGCACTTACTTGCCTTGATTGTGAGGCCTGCCTCTCGCAGGGCCATCAACACTTCCCAGCGGTGGCGTAGGTGGTCCTCCCATGAGGAACTAAACACTGCAATATCATCCAGGTAGGTGACACTGAAATCTTCTAGCCCAACCAACACCCTGTTGACCAACCTCTAAAAGGTGGCAGGGGCATTCGCACCCCAAAGGGCATCACCCGGAACTGCTAGTGCCCCTCTGGGGTGGAGAATGCTGTCCTCTCCTTTGCCCCATCAGTCAAGGCGATCTGCCAATACCCAGACGTCAAATCAAACGTGCTGAGGTACCGTGCAGCCCCTAGCCGATCTATGAGCTCATCGGCTCTGGTGATGGGGTGCGCGTCAGTCTTCGTGACTGAATTGAGACCTCGGTAATCCACGCAGAACCGAAGTTCTGGGGTGGCACCAGGCACTGCAGCTTTTGGTACCAGGACCACGGGGCTGGACCAAGGGCTGCTAGAGGACTCAATCACCCCTAAAGCAAACATTTTGGAGACCTCCTCCTTAATGCATGTCCTGACCCGGTCAGTCACTTGGTAAGCCTTGTGCTTCACAGGAGGACTGTCCCCAGTTTCTACGTCATGGATGCCACAATCAGTGACACTAGGCACCAGGGAGAACAGGTCACTGAATTGCCCCAACAATTGGCGACAATCGGTCTGCTGCTCAGGGGTCAGTGTGGTGGAGAGGACCACACCCTCCACTGACCCATCTTGCTCCTCTGCACGCAGAAGGTCAGGAAGAGGCTCACTCTCCTCTTCCATTCCAGCACCTCTGGCCAGAAGCATGCCCACTTCAGACCTCTCAAAGTGGGGCTTCAGGCGGTTAACATGCAGGTCCCGCAAGGGGTTCCTGGGAGACCGCAAGTCCACCATGTAGGTAACCGGACTCTTGCGCTCCACCACCTCAAAGGGGCCAGTCCACTTTCATTGGAAGGCATAGGGCTCCACTGGGGCCATGACCCAAACCTTTTGACCAGGCTGAAACTCAATCAAAGTGGCATTCTGATCATGCCAGCGTTTCGTCTCTTCCTGGCTGGCTTCCAGATTTGCCTCAGCAAGTTTTCTGAAACGCCGAGTCTGGTTCCTGAAGGCCAGCATGTAACTAAACACATCCTGGGGAGGTTTCCTGGGAGATTACTCCTAGCCTTCCTTGACCAGACTTAGAGGTTCTCTTACCGGGTGACCATAGAGCAGTTCAAAGGGACTGAACCCTAAGGACTTCTGTGGCAACTCACGGTAAGCAAACAACAGGCATGGCAAGAGGACATCCCACTTAAGTCTCATGGGCTCTTCTAGGCCCATAATCATGCCATTAAGGGTCCGGTTGAATCTCTCAACCAGCCCATTGCCTTGGGGGTGGTAAGGAGTCGTAAACTTGTAAGTCACCCCACACTCCTCCCACAGAGACTTCATATATTTGGAAATGAAGTTAGTACCCCTATCAGACACAACCTCTCACAACTGGAAAGGGCTGGAGTGGGGCCTTGATCTTCCCCCCACTCTTCCCACTTGCCTGGCAAGTTTCACATGTCCTGCAGTGAGCATCTGAGCTCCTGCGCATCTGGGGCCAATAAAAGTGGGTGACCAGCCTCTCGAAGGTCTTGGTCTGCCCCAGATGTCTGGCCAATGGCACATCGTGAGCCAACCCCAGTAGGAAGGCTCTGAGGTGCTGGGGTACCACCAGCACAAGGGCTGACCCAGGCTCAGCAACCTTAGGCTCGCTGGAAAGAAGGTCATTCTCCCAATAGTTAGTACAAATAATCAGGTTGTGGGAAAATGGATCACTTGTCCTGTCAAATCAGGGTCTTTGGTATTGGGGAACTGTATAGAAAACCATCATAAGAGTACACAGGTCGGGGGCGGTGTATCTTGATTCTCCGCCTTCGTGTACTGTCACAGCATCTTCATTGGGTTTCTTTTGTATGTATGCTGTCCTCCACCTGGAGGTAGACCAACTGATTTTTCAGTAGTGTCCAGATATCAAAAGAAAGAGGGACGTGCAAGTGCTTATAAGTGGTGAAATTAAAATTCCCTACTGCACTCAAATACAGCAAAAATTTTATGAGAGATGCGAGTGAAGTGGGAAATTAAAATGAAAAAGTGATGTTGTAATAGACGAAGTTACTAGTCTATTGCATCAGTGGGTAAGGTCAACATGTTTCAGCCTTCTCGCTCATTCTTGAGGCTTTCGTCAGGACCAGGGTGTGAAGGGGGCTCGTTCTGCCGCCTTTTCTAAGTGATCAGATAGTCACTTTTATGTTAGTTCATTCATAGAGTTGTTGTCTCTGTAATTGAATTAAAATCGTATATGTATTATAATCATCGTTGTGCCCTCTATTTATAGTTAATTATATAGTGACCATTTGTCCTACATCATTTAGTTGTGCTATCACAGTAATAATATAATTTACTTGTTGTCGTGCTATTGATTAGACAATTCAACAGGGGTCTTGGCGCGCTTGTGCTCATTCAAAGCAAACGTGGGGAGGCTGGGGGTAGAGCTGTGTGAGGAGGGATGTTTTTTTAAAAATTCAAAGATACGGTTTACCGGCATAATTTAAATGGTTAATTGCGCGTTGTCAGATTGGTGAAAAATCTGTGCGCGTATGCCGTGACTGTAAAATCGGCAAATAACGTTAGTTCACAGTGGTATAATATGACTAGCGAGAACGCGAGTGCCAATAGCTTAGCCTAGTGCGTGTCATTCTGCCTTTCTTTAAAAAAAGGTTCAAAGATGTGGTTTACCGGCATAATTTAAATGGATAATTGCGCATTGTCAGATTGGTGAAAAAAATGTGCGCGTATGCCGTGCTTCTAAAATCGGCCAAAAATGCAGTGAAATAAACGTTAGTTCACTGTGGTATAATGTGACTAGCGAGAACACGGGTGCCATTTGCTTAGCCGAGTGCGTATCAATCTGCATTATTACCTTTTGGAGCGATTTGCCCACTCACTAAAGGAAGACCAGCCACGAGTTGAGGCTTTTACGAACTCACACGGGAATAGGAGTGACTTGTTCACTTCGGGGCGATAATGGCGGAGAACCCTGGATTGAGCTATACTGAGGAGGAAGTAAACGCCATACTAGCAGAATCATCACTGTTGCAAGATAAAGACCTGGCACAAACTTTGACCCAAACTAATGAATGGGACGAACTCACTGAAATAAAGAAAGACCAAGTCAGAACTGCCATTCATGGCATTATTATGAAAGAATATTTACGAGCAAATGCAGCTCCGAAAGGATTATGGGTACAAAATGCCCCTCGTATTTTTCTTAAAGATATTGCTTTCCGAAAAGACTGGTCCTTAATCTCTTGGAAATGTACCAGAGACTACTTAGTACTTATCATCAAAACTGCAACGAGATTAGTCGAAGCTCTGACAATAAAAATACAAGTCATTGAAGCCAAACTCAAAACAACAGTCCAGATCTCGGTCTATAAGAAAAGACTGGAAGAAATTAATCGAGAAATGAATGAGACTAAAGAATATATAACTCAAAATAAGATCGAGAAACTAAGCAAAGACCTGAAACGCTTCTCAATAGAAAAAATGCATCCGTATACAAAGGAAGACTATACTGCTCCAGATCAAAGTGAAGAAGATTCCATGGGAGAATCGTCGAGTAACAATTCAGATTGGAGTAGTGATGACGGAAACTACCAAAGACGAGGAAAGTTCCACTATAAACGGAACCAACGTCAACGGGGGAACAGATGGCAGACCCCTAGATACTATGAACCACCACAACCTAATTTCCAACCTTACATGTCAAACTTCAATGGATGGATGAATCCATACTATACAGGCCCCCCAACAATGGGACCCATGATGAATATACCTGCTCCCCCTCCTTTTTTAGGGAGACGCCCAAACTCAAGAAGGGGGAGAAGAAGGGGAGTTACGTGGGACGATCAGGAAAGACAGGTACACATACCCGCAGTATGACGAAGGAACAACCCGGGCCGAGCTCAGCGAGTCACTGGTAATAAATCTTACAGATATAACACTGACGACTGAAGAACAAAAAGTTCTAAACAAAGGATTAGGCTTTGTCCCAACACCACCCCTAGACATCTTCAAGACACGTTGTGAAATAGCAGAATTCTGCAGGAAAATCAAACTGAAAGCGTTCTTTATGAATAAAGAAGAACAAACCTCTGAGTATGATAGCAACTTGAGACCCAAATCTTCCTTCTGTCCCCCAACACACATGGTTCCAGTGGAAATACAAGCATTCGAACAGGCAGTAATGAAAGAGGTGAAAAACATCAAAGCCACAGATAAAAAACATTATGTGAATATGACAAAGAAAGAACAGAGAGCCCTAGAAGATCCACGAAAGAATAGTGACTTAGTAATAAAACCAGCAGACAAAGGAGGAGCGATTGTCTGACTGAGTAAAGATGGGTACAATAAACAATGCCTGGAATTACTTGCCGATCAAAGATTCTACAAGAAACTCACTACTGATCCAACTGCAAGATTAAAGAGGACCATTGACCTAATGGTAGAAGAGGCAGAAATGAACAACTGGATTTCTAAAAATGAAGCAGATTTCTTAAGAACCAACAGTCCCAGAGTGCCCTACTTCTACTCTCTACCAAAAACCCACAAAAACAGAACACCTCCACCTGGACGTCCCATTGTTTCGGGAATAGGATCTGTGTTAGAACCACTGTCGCAATTTGCAGACCATTTCCTCAGACCACTGGTACAGAGCACTGCTACATACCTTAAAGACACACAAGACCTTCTCAACCAACTTGAAGGCCAGTTGTACGATGAAAGAACTATGTATCTAGTAGGACTCGATGTAGAGAGCCTCTACACTAGCCTACCCCAACAGAAGACCTTGGATACTATTTTATTCTCTGGAACATGGAACCACCATACACCTAGACATTTCATATTGGAATGCTGCAGGATGGCACTCACAGAGAACTATTTTGCATATGAAGGGATGCTGTTTGGCCACGGTACTTCTATGGGTATTACCTTTGCCCCTAGTGTGGCCGGGCTTTACGTAAGTACCTTCGAGCAACAGTTCATACAGAATGAGAGTAACCCTTACCAATCACATATACGATTCTGGCGTCGTTACATTGACGATATAATCATGATATGGGAAGACTCACAGGAAACACTGAATAAATTCCTAACATGGATGAACAGCAGGGATGAATGCCTGAAGTTTACATGTACATCAAACAGGAAACAACTTGACTTCCTGGACATAACCATCTATACAGAGAACAACACTCTGCAGACTAAGACATTTTACAAACCTACTGCACGGAACAGCAAACTCGCGTATAACAGCTTCCACCCTCGACCCTTGAGGGAGAATTTACCTTACAGCCAGTTCCTACGTCTTAGACGTAACTGCAGCACTATTGAGAACTACAAAGATCAAGCCAAAAATCTGGAAAGGAAACTACACCAGCGAGACTACCCAAGCAAAATCATCAAGAAATGCCAAAAGAGAGCACGCAACCAAGCAAGGGAGAGTCTTCTGGAAACAACACCGAAGACACCACCTCCAGACTTTCTGACATGTGTTACTACTTATAGCACCTCTACCAACACTGTCAAGAGAATTATAAACCGGAATTGGAGAATCTTAACCTCAAATACCCTACAATGGCCTAAACCTAGGTTTGCTAACAAAAGGACACGAAACCTGAAGGACCAATTGGTACATACTAGACCAACACCAATTATGAATAAAGAGAGCATAACAGCATTCTGGAACATGAGTCCTATCACGGGCCACTACCCATGTGGATCATGCGTAGTATGCAAACTCACCACAGCCACTAAAAAACTTGATTTGCTACCTAACTTTACATGGACCTTACGGCATCACACAAACTGCAACACCAGCCACGTGATATACATGAACACCTGTCCATGCAAAAGTAGGTATATAGGCATGACATGCCGGAAAGTCAAACTCCGCATAGGAGAACACAAGAGCAATGTGAATTGCAAGAAAGCCACAACAAAGATGAGCAAGCATTACATAGAAAAAACCCACAGTGCAGATGATCTTAAATGGGTGGTTTTGGAAACCATACATGGGACAACCAACAATGCTGAACGCGTTCTGTGTGAAAAAGAACAACGTTGGATACACCGTCTCAGAAGAGATACAGAAGGGTTGAACGATTTTATCCCATGGCACACACTAGCGTGACATCCTATAAAAAGATATTCTCGCAACAAAGATATGTCCTAATCTAACGATAAGAACATAGATCAGTCTTTCTATGACGAATTAACAATTTACAGTGCTATTGAAACTACTGACATCCTTCCCCCATACCTAAAAGAATTGTCAATATAAAATTGTAAATTAAAATATAGTCTCTTTTCCATAACAACTATCACACTGCCAACCACAATGCCAACCATTGCGACATTGTATGAGTCCTTTCTTAGTCTTTAACTTCTGACAGGCTATGTTAATACGAACGATACGCGGCCCCGCGTTTACCGGGACACCGCGATCAGAGACAGCACACATTGCGTGATAGGAAGAACCGGTAAGCGCTCATTCCTCGTAACCACGAGGTAGACTACAAATGCGGTAAGCGACCCTTTACTAAATAATATCTAATTCTACAGGAACAGGTTCCTTCCCTGATCTCTGATGTCCTGAGGGAGCCACACATGGCATTTAAAAAGGTAATAATGCAGATTGATACGCACTCGGCTAAGCAAATGGCACCGTGTTCTCGCTAGTCACATTATACCACAGTGAACTAACGTTTATTTCACGGCATTTTTGGCCGATTTTAGAAGCACGGCATACGCGCACATTTTTTTCACCAATCTGACAATGCGCAATTATCCATTTAAATTATGCCGGTAAACCACATCTTTGAACCTTGTTTTAAAGCAAGGCAGAATGACACGCACTAGGCTAAACTATTGGCACTCGCGTTCTCGCTAGTCATATTATACCACTGTGAACTAATGTTATTTGCCGATTTTACAATCACGGCATACGCGCACAGATTTTTCTCCAATCTGACAACGCGCAATTACCCATTTAAATTATGCCGGTAAACCGTATCTTTGAATTTTTAAAAAAACATCCCTCCTCACACAGCTCTACCCCCAGCCTCCCCACGTTTGCTTTGAATGAGCACAAGCGCGCCAAGACCCCTGTTGAATTGTCTAATCAATAGCACGACAACAAGTAAATTATATTAGTACTGTGATAGCACAACTAAATGATGTAGGACAAATGGTCACTATATAATTAACTATAAATAGAGGGCACAACGATGATTATAATACATATACGATTTTAATTCAATTACAGAGACAACAACTCTATGAATGAACTAACATAAAAGTGACTATCTGATCACTTAGAAAAGGCGGCAGAACGAGCCCCCTTCACACCCTGGTCCTGACGAAAGCCTCAAGAATGAGCGAGTAGGCTGAAACATGTTGACCTTACCCACTGATGCAATAGACTAGTAACTTCGTCTATTACAACATCACTTTTTCATTTTAATTTCCCACTTCACTCGCATCTCTAATAAAATTTTTGCTGTATTTGAGTGAAGTAGGGAATTTTAATTTCACCACTTATAAGCACTTGCACGTCCCTCTTTCTTTTGATATCTGGACACTACTGAAAAATCAGTTGGTCTACCTCCAGGTGGAGGACAGCATACATACAAAAGAAACCCAATGAAGATGCTGTGACAGTACACGAAGGCGGAGAATCAAGATACACCGCCCCGACCTTTGTACTCATATGAGGGTTTTCTATACAGTTCCCCAATACCAAAGACCCTGATTTGACAGGACAAGTGATCCATTCTCCCACAACCTGATTATTTGTACTAACCATTGGAAGCCGGATGGATCACTGCTTCTCATTCCCTCCCCTTTGATATTTACATTCTCCCAATAGATCAGATGTGACCCTGACTGATCACCTGCTGCCTGCGCTGCAGCCTTTCGCCGCAGCCCCTCAAGAGAAGGGCACGTTCCCTGCTGTTCACAAAATTACTCCCTGGTGGGTCCTCCTTTCTGCTGCCATTGGGTCAGCTCAGGCAGGTCCCCTAGTTCGGCTACTTGTTCCCCTGTAGGCTCCAGGGCATCCCCCTCAAGGTCTGCTCCCTCCTGGACCGTGGAAACTATGGGGGCCGGTTTCCCGTGCCCCTACCCCTTCTCTCTAAGGCAGGGGCCTGGGCCATGCTTTCAGGCTCCAGGTTCTTCTGAACATCCTGACTGGCTGTCATGGACCGAGTGGTCACGCACGCCCACTCAGGCAGACCCAACATTTCCAAGTGAGATTTCCTCTCCACCGTAGCCCACGGGGAGTTCTCTAAATTATTGCCCAACAGACAGTCTACTGGCATGGCTGGCCTCACAGCTACTTCAAGAGTTCCTGAGACCCCCTCCACTCAAAGGGAACTTGAGCCACCTCACACTGGCTCTCAGAGTTGTCTGCTGACACTACTGGGCAGAATCCATGGGGGACAACCTGCTCTTTGGACACCAACCGGGAGCTGACAGCAGTTATACTAGCTCCTGGGTCCCTCAGAGCCTCCACCCTATGGCCGTTGATGGTCACCCACTGCCTAAACTTCTTAGTGTTAGCAGGCAGTGCAGGGTTAGGGACCTTCTCAAAGTCTCCTAGTGAGACAAGGGTCAATTCTACGGGATCCCGCCCACCTTGGGCACCCATCTCCTCCCCTCACAGGGCTACACTTGCAATCTGGCGGGGGGCGCACGGGGTGGTGCACTGGAGTCCCTCTTGGGACACTGGGGATCGTAATACCGGTGGCCCACTTGACCACACTTAAAACAAGTAAGAGGCCTCCTCTAAAAAGGCCTACCTGTCGGGGTCACTGGCGTCTTCTCAGGGGGAGGCTGGGACACCACTCCTTGTTTCCCTTGGGAATTACTTTGGGGCACTCTCTGGAACTTCCTCGGTTTACCCCTGTCCCCCCCACTTCTCTGCTGGGGACCCTGCCCACCTTTGGCGAAGCCTCCCACCGGACCCTTGCGAACCCGGGTGCTCACCCAGCGGTCCGCCTCCTCAGCAAGCTTCCTAGGGTGAGTCAGCTTGCTATCAATAAGGTGCTGGCGTAGCTCTGGAAAACAGTTACTAGATAAATGCTCCCATGCAAACATATCATACAATTGCTCAAAAGTTTCCACTTTGCTACCCTTTACCCAGCGATCCATTGCTCTGCAAAAAAAAAGACACATATTCAACCCAAGTCGTTCCCTCTAACTTTTTACAGGTTCTAAATCTCTGGACATTTCTGGCGTCAAACCATATCGCGTCATCAAGGCCTCTTTCATATGGGCATACACCATCCTGCTCTCTTCAGGCAGATCCAACAGGGTATCCCTCCCATCACTCACAAAGCGTCCCCACAACCCCGCTCTCCAATCCTTCTCAGGGACCCGCTGGGACACCATGGCTATCTCATATGCGGCAAACCATTGCTCAATATCCTCACTCTTATGGAAATCCTTGATGACATCCTTGGGTATGTAAACTCTACTCTCTGTAGGTACTAAAGGTATGCTGCCACCAGAGGGGGAGATCTCTAAACTCTTAGCCTTGATTTCCAACTCCCTCAATACTCTCTGATGCTCAAGTTTCATTTTCTCAAGTTAAAATGCCAACCTGTAATTCTCAATATCCAACTTTTTACTCTCTAGGACCTTCTGACCTTCCAATTTGTCCATCTCCAAACTATGCCTCCTATCTCTCTCCCTGTCCTCCATCTCTTCTGGAAACAGACCCTTTGAGGACACACTAGTACCTGGATTGGAAAGTGCTTTACCTCCCACTAAATCCAATTTGTCATCCTGCTGCCCTCCAGCATTCTCCCCCTCATTCCTAGCGGACTCTCTCGCTTCTAACCAGGCCTTTAGGGCCTTCTGATACTCCTCCTTCCTAGAGAGACCCGCAACAGGGACTGTGAATCACTTGCAAAAAGACTTTAGCTGTTTGGCAGTGTAGGTTTCTAACCTGTCTTCCTCAAAGATGAGATCCTCCGAAGCATTGGACGTTGGCCTACCCATTGTAGACATAACTGGCAATTACAATCAACAATAGAACAAAATCAAACCGTATGTGGTTGTGCCTAGGCCTACACTCACTAGTAGTGTACAACAGTTATTGTATGTGGATCATAAATGCAAGTCCTGATCCTCACCGCTGACCACCAATGTTAGAAATGGGGATCTCTAGTTGGCAGCAGCTGGCGCCGATGTTCAAATAGCAAACCTTCTTCCTAAGTCAGAGTAAGGGGCTACACCCTTTGATAACCCCTGCTCAACCCTGTGGTAACGTAGCACGAGCAGACAGGCCTATCTCAGAGGCAGTGTGTGAAGCATTTACTACCATACACAACAACGCAGTGAAGACACTACAAAGGGACACCACACAAGTAGCTATAGAAAAATAAGTATCTTTATATAGGCTTAACACAAGGCTCAAAAAGCGATCAAGAACCACAATGCACATAAATACATATTCACTTCAAAAGCAATAGAGGCACTCAAAAAGCGTGTGGAAAGAACCTAGTTTGAGGCCAGGTCCACGCGACCCATTGATGCACAATGTACCTGAGATTTAAAGGGGCACGGCACGCAGCCTCACAAGGAAGCCACGGTGATGACAGGTGTCAAAGTCAAAGTAGTCTTTATTTCGATAATTTCAATCACTAAAGACACAATAAAATATAAAACATTAGTCATTATTCACCACTAATTACATGTTTGATAATACAGAAAACACAAAGATAACATATTAAAATATTAAATATTAAAATAATAAAAGATTATTTTAATTAGATTTTTTCTTTTTTTTTACATTTGTCATTTCATAATATAGCACTGATAATACCTAATGTGTGGTAACAGCCTTAGATATAAAACATTTCAAAACCTCAGCCGCTAGACGGAATAGACCTAAAGTGCCAGTGAGTCTCAAGTTAAATTCGGCTCCAGACCTCCCCAATTTATAGAGAGCATAGTCCCTTAATTGTTACAGAGTGGATTTACATTCGCAGGACCAGGTTTGTTCATATTATTTCTACGGATGTCCCACATCCAGCTCAAGAACGTAGCCAATGAAATAACTATATCTTCCTGCAAATTTGTTTTCAAAATGCGGAGAGCAATTATACTTGATCTTGTGCCTGGATTGGAACAGATCTGGACCAAGCTCATAAATACTTCCCTCCTTCAAGGATCCATTCCAGACATCCTGAAAACAGGTCAGGTATCGCCTATCCTAAAGAAAACAACAGCTGACCCTTCGGACCTAAATAACTATCGCCCGATTTCTAACATACCTACGCTATCCAAACTCCTGGAAAAATGTGTTAACATGCAGGTTAACAGTCACATTGATCAATTCAACCTGCTTAACCAATTTCAATCAGGCTTCCGAGCAGGTCACAGTACCGAATCAGCCATGACACATGTAATAGCCGACGCTCTAAAAACCCTGGACCAAAATGAAGCCTGTTTACTAATCCTACTCGACCTGTCATCAGCATTTGACACCGTCAAACACGGCAACCTGCTAGAACTCCTGAAACACAGAATGGGAATGTCCGGGACTGTATTTAACTGGTTCGCCTCTTTCCTCCAAAATAGATCCCAAACTTTCAAGGTCAACCAATCCTTTTCCAACCCCATGCCAGTCACATTAGGAGTTCAGCAAGGCTCCTCCCTCCCACCCACCCTTTTCAACCTCTTTATGGAACCTCTTACCGATCTTCTCAGCCTCGCCAAGATTCACTTCCACATGTATGCAGACGACACCCAAATCTACATCAAGATCCACTCACTTGATGACATCAAATCACTCAACACCACACTACAAAAAACCCAAACTGGCTGACCGAAAACCATTTGAAACTAAACTCCCTCAAAACGGAATTCCTCTTAATTGCTCCCCCTAACAAAACATCCACTATCCTGGATTGGCTGAAGCACTTAACAGCTCTCAAAGGACAACCTCTCATCGTCGACTCAGCGAAATCGCTAGGTGTAACTATGGACAGTAACCTAAAGATGCAGAAGCATATCAGCGCCTCCACAAAAGGAGCTAACTTCCAATTGAAGACCCTGCAAAAACTAAAGCCCTTTCTGCCAGCCTATGATTTCAAAGAAGCAGTTCAAGCCCTAGTAATCCCTAGAGTGGAATATGGGCGGTAACCTTATGCGGCCTCCCAAGGTCATCGACAGCCCCGCTAAGAGCCACTAAACTCAGCTGCGAGACTCATCACGGGTTCAAAGAGAAACTCACATATATCCCCAGACCTGAGAGCCCTCAACTGGCTACCGTTTGAAGCTAGAATTCATCTGAAAATCGCTTGTATGACGCACAAGGCCTTACACAACAACTCCCCGCACTACCTAGCTCAGAAACTGGTGCTCTCTGCGGGCATCAGAGCCTCCAGGAGTGCCAAGACTCTTCTTCTAAAACCACAACGATTTGCCAAGAAAAAAACGTATAACCGATCCTTCTCTGGTATGGCGCCCAGGATCTGGAACGCTTTGCCCATTGAAACAAGAATGATCCCTTCCACTGCCTCCTTCAAAAAAGAAGTGAAAGCGATCCTCATGGCTAAATTCACGTGAACTCTCTGACTTTTCACTGTATTTTATTACTAGTTCTGTTTTGTGCTCCTTAGTGTCCTTTTGTTTTTGCGATAGCTTATTTTTACGTTTATGAGCTTTGTATAGCTGTTTCTCCTATATCTTTGTGTGCTCTCTTGTTTTCTACATATGACTTGTAAAGCGCTCTGATACTCACAAGGGTCTTGTTCGCGCTATATAAAACCTTCAAAATATATATATTTTTTTAATTGTTTCTGGGATGTTTATATGCATGGCATACGAACAGTATGTGCATTATAGACTCACCAATCAAATGGCATGAAGGGCATTTAATATCTTTTGTATTTTGCCCTTTTATCGTGAAAGATTTTATGGGTAGTGACCCTACTCTGAATTGGTGGAACAATTTCCTATCACATGGTCTCGTAATGAAGTTCCAATATGCTTCAAATCTTGCTTCAAATTTATGCTCTAGAAAAATACAGGTAAGGA
Source organism: Triturus cristatus (assembly GCF_964204655.1). Classification (NCBI taxonomy): domain Eukaryota; kingdom Metazoa; phylum Chordata; class Amphibia; order Caudata; family Salamandridae; genus Triturus; species Triturus cristatus. The sequence continues at coordinate 1,073,551,105 of NC_140591.1, read as the reverse complement.
AGGAGTTTTGTATGAGTGACAAAAACTTAATATTAACCATATTACAATAAGCTTCCTTGTAATCTTTTTTGGGTGGAAACGTACTACCCGCCGGATCCTCCCACAGATGGCTAAGCCCCATATTGGCCAACGTGCTCTTTATCTTTTGTAGCCATTTAATTTTCCCTGGCAGATCAATTTCTTTTACATATGTCAATGCATTAGCATATGGTATTAGCTCCGACGTAGTCCAGAGCCTTCTCCAGTATGCTATGGGCCAATAGGGATCTAACTCCTCCAATACTGTACAACCCAGATCTAAGAAGAAGGGTTTGAGAGGCGTTGATTGTGGGAGACCTGTCAGCGATCTCATAAACTTATTTTGGGCTATAGCTAGCGATGTTACATTATCAAAGCCCCATAATTCGGCCCCATACAATATTGATGCCCTAATCTTTGCATTATAAATCGTTATTGCAGGGCCTACCGGCTTAGTATATGAAAGCCGGTGCTCTTTTAGAAGGACACCTGCTAGTTGGGCATGCCTTAAAGCCAATAGGTCAATCTGGGGTTTCCAATTTAACCTTTTTCCCAGGGTAACTCCCAGATATGTAAAGGTGTCAGTTTGTTCCAGTAAGGCATTATCCATTACTACTCTCCCTTTCACTGATTTATGTCTATGAAAGACCATGAATTTTGTTTTATCTACGTTAACCACTAAGTCATGGTCTTTGCAGAAAACCGTAAATCTATCCAGGGCACGTTGCAGACCTATTTGTGTCTTGGACAGAATTAAGGTATTGTCCGCAAACATTAGTAGTGGTACCTTTAGGCCAGCAAGTGAGGAAGCATCTGTTGGATATGTTAAATAAAAGGTAACAACCCTATTAATAAATAGCGAAAAAAGGGTGGGTGCCAAAACACACCCTTATCGTACCCCTTTGCTTACTGGGAACCGTTCTGTAACCTTTCCCTGAGATCCCCAGCGAACCTTAGCGTAGTTTGACCCATGCAGTTTGACAAGAAGGAAAAGAAGTTCTGGAGGCATCCCTGCTTCCTTTAGAGATTCCCATAGTTTGTTTTGGGGGACTAAATCAAACGCAGATTTTAAATCTATAAAGGCTGCATATAAGGTTCCCCCAGCCATGATTACAGTGCTCCAATAGATCATCATAAATCTAAAGACTTGATCTATGATGCTAACATGGGGGCGAAAGCCAGCTTGTAGTGTTGATAAAATATCACATTCACCCATCCACATATTTATTCGGCTCAGCACGAGCCTGGCCAGGATCTTTTGCATCGTATCTATTAAACTTATTGGCCTATAATTTCTTGGGCAGGTGCGGTCCCCTTTTTTATAAATCGGTATAATTTCAGCGCCACGCCAAGAGTCAGGGATAGGAGCCCCTCTGGCTATGGCATTTGCTAATATATGGATGTATTTAAGCCAGTTGGCTTTATCATATCTAAATAAATCGGCCGGAATACAATCCAGGCCTCGAAGCGGCCACAGCTCCCCGCTGTAGCGGTCCACGGTGTGCACTCACGATAATCCTGGGAAGGGGTTTAAAGGCAGGCACCAAGCGGCACCCACAGGTGATAACAAAATCCTCGAAGTGGTGACTAGTGCGAGCACTCAGCGGCACAGCTCCTCAGCTGCAGCGGCCAACAATAGCGATAGCGATGATTCTCATAGGAAGGCAAATGTGAGCACTCAGCGGCACAGCTCCTCAGCTGTAGCGGCCCACAATAGCTATAGCGATGATTCTCGTAGGACGACAAATGCGGGCACTCAGCGGCACAGCTCCTCAGCTGCAGCAGCCCGCGATAGCAATGATTCTCGTAGGACGGCCAAGGCGGGCTCTCAGCGGCAACAGCTCCTCAGCTGCGGCGGCCCACAATAGCGATCACAATGACTTTGGTAACACAGGCAAATGCGGGCTCTCAGCGGCAACAGCTCCTCAGCTGTGGCGGCCCACAATAGCGATCACAATGACTTTGGTAACACAGGCAAATGCGGGCTCTCAGCAGCAACAGCTTCCCAGTTGCAGCGGCCCACAATAGCGATCACGATGACTTTGGTAACACAGGCAAATGCGGGCTCTCAGCGGCAACAGCTCCTCAACTGCAGCGGCCCACAATAGCGATGCGATGACTTTCAACCCGCGTTCCCCGCAGTAGAACCAGAGGCTTTGGAATTCTCAACAGAGGCCTCACCTGCGAGTAGAATCCCTCTCGAATAGGAATCCAGACGGCTGATGGGTGAAGTCTAATGTCCCTGAGACTTCAACAGGAGGCAAGCCCAAATCAGGCCCTTGGGTAGTTGCTTCAGCAAGATGGATGAAAGTTTCAAAGTCCTTTCCCTCTCGTTACATGGACAGAGGTTCATCTTGACATCCAGAAGTAACACACTCTGTAGGGGTTTTAGCACAGATCTTTATCCCCCAAAAGTCTTTGTTCTAAAAAAGTCACAAATCACTAAACCCAGCCAGAACCAGTTTGTTGTCGTCCTGGAGCACTTTATTTATGAGGCTACATCCTGCCTTTCAGGGAGAGGGGGTCTGCTATCAGACGCACAGTGGGAGGTGTAGCCATCATTCACCTTGCCAGGCACAGCCCAGCTCAGATCAAAGGGTCACCCCTTCCCATACTCCAACTGCAGATCTCTCTATTTGATCCAGGTCCGTCTCAGCCTGCCCTGACCTTCCAAAACCAGACAGCCAATACACATAACAGCAGAGCACAAGGAAAGGCTTAGGCAAGAAAATACCTACTTCTCAAAAGTGGTAGTTATAAACACAGAATATAGAAATAATCGTCACTTAAAGAGGCACTTTAATATTTGGAGCTCAGGCATACTAAATTCGACTTTCCTATCATGTTCCTTGGGTCAATTAGGATTATACCAATGCATACAGTCAATTTACAATAGGGAGCATTCGCGCTGTGGCACTGAATGGCAGTGGCACAGCGCCCAGAGCATCTAACACCGGCAAACACAGAGGAGACAAAAGCGAAAAATGGAAGGGAGACCCACACCAATGGTGCCAGGTCTAACAGATTTGTTTTCTTCAAAAGCAACACATCAACATCAGTTCTAGGACCTACAGGGTTACCATGACCTCAACCTTGGGACGGGAAATACAGCTTTGAAAACCATTAACACCCTGCATCATCGGAGCTTGATCATAACCTCCTTGTACCTGTACTGTTATCAAAACCCATATGATTTTTAGGTTTTTGCATCGCTTTTATCTGGGCAATCATTAATCTCTCCTTAAGCTTCTTGTGCCTCTTCTCAATCTCATCACCACAATATTCAGCATAATGCAAAATCTTGTCCAGTGAATTGCTCTGCCAGCAAAGTAATTTCTGTCGGATCATGTTAGAAATCTGAGGTCTCAAACTGAACATAAACTTGTAAAAAAATGTCCCACATCTTTATCTGCGACATTGCCCAGTCCACTATACTGTTTGAAAGCCTGTACTAATCTCTTGTAAAAATCATGTACTAATTATTGTAGTTCTTGGGTCGTCCTATCAATCTGTAACCAACCAATCTCTTTCAGGGAAATTTTAGTCTTCAGGTGATTTATTACCTTCTGGTATTTCATTACCACTGGATGGTGCTCCTGTTCTAGGATCCCTTTCTGGTTCTGACTCAGGCCATTCCACAGTAACCTTACATTCAGCCCACAAATCTCCTGTAACCACAATCTCAAACAGGGTATTTAAATCAATCCACAGAACTTTCAAAATGTTCACAACTCGTTCAATTTGTCTGTACCATTTTACAGAATTTCCTCTCAATTTAGGGAAATCATTTGTAAATGACAAGATCGGGTCTTTTCCACGGTATATGAACATAACCTCCTCCAGGTACTTCTCTCATAGGGAGCATTTATACTTCCTCTACACTACCATCAAAAGTATCAGGTAGTGAATGAATTCTATCTTGCTTTGTTTCCTTGTTTGGTGCAAGGGTACCTGCGTTGCGTTAGGTGTTTGAAATGGCGCCAGCACATTTCTTCAAAGGCAACACATCAACATCAGTTCTAGGATCTACAGGATTACCATGACCTCAACCTTGGGACGGGAAATTCTGCTTTGAAAACCATTAACACCCTGCATCATCAGAGCTTGATCATAACCTCCTTGTACCTGTACTGTTGTCAAAACCCATATGATTTTGAGGTTTTTGCACCGCTTTTATCTGGGCAATCATTAATTTCTCCTTAAGCTTCTTGTGCCTCTTCTCAATCTCATCACCACAATATTCAGCATAATGCAAAATCTCGTCCAGTGAATTGCTCTGCCAGCAAAGTAATTTCTGTCGGATCATGTTAGAAATCTGAGGTCTCAAACTGAACATAAACTTGTAAAAAAACATCTCACATCTTTATCTGAGACATTGCCCAGTCCAAAAGCCTCTCATAGGGAGCATTTGTACTTACTCTACACTGGAAAACAATTTTGGGGCGACATGCGCCCCAACCAAAGGCACAGCGACGAAATCCTTGAATCCTCAATTTGTGTTTGGACCAATTAATCATTTCTTAAGACGTGTAATCATTTGCTTGCTCATTTTTCTCTCTTAACTCCCGTTTGTTCCACAAGCGCAGTGTCATGCCAATTTTCCAAATTTCTAATGCCATTGATGTGCCCATCCGGACCTCTTTGCAATAACACGTACTGAAGCATTAAATTCATCCAACATCCTCTACACTACCATCAAAAGTATCAAGTAGTGACTTCATTCTATCTCGCTTTGTTTCCTTCTTTGGTGCAAGGGTACCTGCGTTGCGTTAGGTGTTTGAAATGGCGCCAGCACATGGTGAAATGACAGGAATACACCCTAAGCCAAGGATTCAATACATTCCTGCCCTTTCACTTCGACGCAGCACAGCGCATCCTCATAAAATATACCTAATTAGTACCAATTTTTGAATAGTGCCGCGCTTAATGCCCGAGGATTGTGTCACTTGTGTGGCAGAAAACAAAGACGATGGAGGATTGGAATCCAAGCTTCATATACAAGCCAGTCAGGTTTGTGGTCTTAAAGGTACCTGAGTCCTAGTTATAGGAAAGGTCATGACTTGATGGCTCTTCTAAATTGTAATGAGGTTGAAAAATCAGATTTTTTTGCAATTTATTCAATCATTTGTATGCCCGTACTATGAAGCTGCTACCTGCTATATAGGTTTTATAGTAAGTGAGAATTACCAGCTGTGGGGCCCTTCTAGATCTGGGTTTCTCCTTTAGTTGTATATCATGAGCTTTGAATGTAGGAATCTAGGCCCCATCCCATAGATCCTATGCAGAGAGCTTTGAAAGATATTCATTGGCTGCAGTTAACCAGTGTAGTGCTTTAAGAGCAGATGTAATATGGCCCGACTATTTCGATTGAGGTCTTGCCTAGCTCAAATGTTCTGTATTCTTTGAGGTTTGCCAATTTATTGTGTAGGTAGTCCAATGTATTATCTTTTTGCATGATCCGATCTTAATATAATTAGCGCCAGTGATGCATGTAAAATGTCTCTTGTCACTTTGTTGAGTTGAGATTAAAGATAGATTAGAGTTCATAATAACTCAAAGGGTTTTACTTTGGTAGAGGTAGTAAGCACTTGGTTGTACCTTGCATGTACAGTGTATTTTTAGTCATTTTTGATCTGTTTGAGCTGGAACATACTTTTTGTTGATACCTGCAAATTGTCTTTAATTATTCTATGAAATGTGATGTTGTAGGATCCAAGGGACAACCATAATTGTATCTGACATGCAAATAAGAAGGTAAAATAGATCCTCTACCACCCAAGTATCAGTGGCAGGCCAGCCTATAAGTATGGCTGAGTCACAGGAATTAAACAAACGCTATAGAGAACTATTGAGGATCATGAGATTTGATGTGTTTTGATTTATTATTTACAGATTTCCTGCCCACTCGAATAGCACCTTGGCCCTGATAAGAACAATGCTATTGGAAAACAGAAACAGACTGGCGTAGGAAGAGGTAGCACAAGTCAGCAAGTAGGTACATTCTTGAGGGCTTTCCTGAAGGATAAATGAGTATGGAGATCGGATTGGTGACGATACCGGGTTTGTGGTCAAAATACTTTAGGGCTAGTCCTCCAGCATGTTCAAGTCAGAAGTAAATCAGTGTTATGCCTGGAATATCTTTCACTGAGGTAAGAACAATAAATATGGTAGAAGACGCAGTAGGCGTGGGACCTCAACAAAGAGTAATTGCTTAACTCTGAGACACTGAAGCTTTCTTTGAGCAGTCAACATATTGTCAAATTTCAGCAAGCTACATATTTTCAATTCACTGCAGCTTTGATAATGCACAAGCTGCAAGGGGTAAGTAAAGTCTATTACAATAGACAATATATGACAAGACAGAGGCCACTTTTTTCTTATTATGCAGTACCTTCGTTTTAAAAGGGAGTATCATTCCTAATATCTAAAGTGCATAAATTCAGGAGGGCACTCGGTTGATACACGCTTTAGGAGAGACATCCTTATCAAATCACACACCCTGGTATTTAACCTTAACTTCAGGCATAAGGGACCTTCTCAACATAGAAGCCCAAACAGTACCATACCAGCAATATTTTATGTCCATCGTCAAGCAGCAGTATGCTTTTGTGACTGTTGAATTTAAGGAACTTTCTGCAGATTTACTGTTGAACATTTAATCAGGTTGTTTAACCAAAGTGGAGCATTGTGATCAAGGCAGACAATCAGTAGTCTCCTATGTAACTCAATGCCTGGCAGCCATAGAATATGTAATCGGCTAATCCAGAGAGTTTTCATAGACACTGAAAATCACAAGTAACAGAGAGATCTCTGCAGAACCCTGCAATGAACAGCAGAGTTTTATCAACGAAAGGTGGTAAACACCAGGGACTGGGTACAATTCTCCAGCCACTGGTCCACATATCTCCATTTCCCTAAGCCTGGACTTTAGGATGGAAAAGCACATGGTACATAATATGTCAGACAGATGTAGCAAGATCACACCTGCCATGTCCCCATTATCCATGATAGTCAACAACTCATTCATACTAGCACCAAAGCTGTTTCAGTACCCCGTCTCAGACGTATCACCTCAAACACTGCCAATGTCTGTCACACAATAGTGGCACTCTTTGCCCAGTCACCTAGTGAAATGCTGATATTACATGGTGAATTGAAAAGTGAGCTTGAAATCCTTGAGTATGTTTCTAGGTTGTGTGTGCTTTGTACCCTTTAACTCTCATTAGGGTTATTGGAGCACCCTTTCCAGGACATGGGAAGTGGCTTTAGACAGCTTTGTTTGTGTGGAAGAGGCCTACAAGGCCCTGACAAACCATAATCCCAATCCAACCCATCTATGATCTCTTCCCTTCCGTTGTCCCTCCATTCCTTTTCATTCAGTGACAGGCTCAAAGCCCTGTACTTTGTTCAGGCCTTGTCCTCTATCCAGTTCCCCTTTCCTTTCTCACACAACGAAAAACTTTTTAAGGGTAGGAGATTTGCTGTTAACGAATAACCCCTTTGTTAATCAAGTCTGCTTTAGATAAATTGACATCTGTTTATAACAATTCTTCCCATGATTTTGCCTAAGACTGGGAGATGGGCGATAGAACAATATTTGTCTGTGACAGTGTTAAATAGGGTTTAGTAAGGGAGTGAACAATCCAGATTTCCACTATGTAAGAACAGTTTACCAGATGTTAAAAATATGTTTACATCTAGGGGTTACAGTGGATGCAAGGGATTGGATAAATAGCACACAGCAAATATTGTATGGCAAGCCAGATTTAATTTTATGCAGAAGTTCTTTCATCTCCTCAATACACACGGGAGAGAAAGACTCAATGAGAAGGCAGAAGAGAGAAGCAGAGATAGGCATTTGAAGTTTGTGATGAATGTTTTGAATTTTTAAAATAAAAAAAGCTAAGGTATCAAAGCATTCTTGCATTGCCATGGCTTTATTGCTCTGATGGGAGACTGCAAGTAAAATGTAAAAACTTTAGGTAACTGATGGGTGGAGTTACCCACTAATAGGCTACATTCACCTAGATTGTCTGCTTAATCTTATGAATTATTTTTTAAGTAAATGTGTACTTGCTCCATGTAACAACGAGCATCCTGTTGAAAGCTGTTACTTTTCTCAGAAATTCTGAGAACTACGTGGTACTTGTCTTTTGACATTATTTTAGAGGTGTTTAAGAGGAGCTGTGTGCGACAACACAGCTACCCATGTTGATTTCATCCAATGATTCCTCAATGTCACCAGAGTAGCCTTCCTGGGCAAGGTGTGTACTGAGCATCTCAAGCACATTAAGCATATTCATGTCTACCCCATAAACAAGAGAATTTAACAAAACCCTTAGAATCTGGGTGCTGCTTTTTCCAAGATACCTTTACCTTAAATGAAATAAGAAAGTGGTTGGTCCAGACAAAGCGTGAGATGTCCAAACCCTCTGCAAAATTAAATGGAGCAAAAATTAAATTAAGAGTATGGTTTTTGATACATAGACTCAATAACCAATAGGGGTCGTTGAGATAATATTATACAGTCATGGCGTAAGATCAGTCAGGAAATAAGTGGTTATGGTTGCCAACTGTGAAGATCTTAACGGAGGATAAGACAATCTGATGATGGCATAAGTTAGCTGGTGTAAAAAGTTGTGGCATGCATCACCTGAGCAATAAATGACACAAATGGCAGAGTGGCTTCGTATGAAATTGAGCATCAACACCAAAGCCAATCAGACCAAAAAGTATCCCAAGTAGGGTAACCTATTCAATTAAACCATTCCTTGAAAAATCACCACAACCTCTTCTCCCTAAGTACCCCTACCTATCACGATGGATGATATGAGACTCATCAGATACTGCAATACTGAGATCAGAAAGAACGAGTGCCAGGTTTTAATAATAAAAGGAAATCACAGTTATGGGTCACGTAGGGTGTGGTAAAAAATTCCCCTTGATGGGCTAGGAGGGCTATGAGAGAGCAGACGGAAAGCAACACATGATAATGTTGTGGTGTTCACTGTTGTAAGAAATTGGGTTATTAGTTCAGAGGGGTGGAAGCCCCACTCAAATAATAAACAAAGCTCTTGTCAGGGTGAACCACAAAAGTCACTAAATAAACCTCTGCCTAACCCTTTAGTAGCTTGGCACAAAATCACTCATGCTTTACTTTGAGCCAATGTGTATAGAATGTATACAGCACTTAAGTTGTATTAAAGTGAAAACACAACACAAGAAAAATCCCAAACCAATTTAGAAAAATAAGGAAAACAGCTGTGCAGTTGCAGGGAGGCCTCTGGAAACGTGTTGTGTCCCTGTGGTTCAAACAGGAGGCTAGCCCAACTGATCCTTGGAGTCAATTCTGGGGATCCTCTGTTTAAGGCAAACAGGTCCAATGTTCCTTCTTCAGACAAAAGGCAGTCCTTCTTCTGAATCTTCCACAGGTTCAATAGTGTTCCGATGAGAGGTTCTGAAGATGTCAGTTTTATACCTAGTGCCAGCCTTTCTGTGGCGGAATTCACGCTCCTACCCCCAAAACTGGTTCTGTTCAATTCCTCCCATTTCTATGGTCCTGGCACTAAATTGTCTAGACTGTGTGTCCTGCAGGCAGGCCCTTTGAAGTGTGATCAGGGCAGGGCACAATGCTCTCCAGCGATTCTGTCAGGAAGCCCCTTCCCTAACACCTAGGCCAATTTTGTCTCAGTGTCTGGAAGCAATACACTGCCCACAACAAGAGAGATATTCACAGTCATTTGACCCAGGACACTGACAGAAAGGCACAGTTGGTTTGTACAGATAAATGCCATCTTTCTATTAATGGAATTTTCAGAATTGTAACTTAAAATCAAACTTCACTATTAAAGAGGATTTTAAGTTGCAATTCATTTGAATGGAAACAGCATGCCTCTATCTGGTCTTGACTGAAGTTGGCACTTATTAAGGTAAGCCACTGTTAGGCTATGGGAGAGATAGTCTTACAATAGTGGAAAACGACTTTAGGGGTTTTCACTGCCAGGACATGTAAAACATAAACATCTTTCCTAATTTTATATACCATGCGCCCTGCCCTCTGAGTCTTTCGGGCCTACCTGAGGGGTGATTTATAAGTATTAAAAAATGAAGGTTTAGGCCTGGCATAAGGTTTATTTTGCCTAGTCGAAATGGTAGTTTACAACTGAACTACAGGCTGTAGTGGCAGCCCTGAGGCATGTTTGAAAAGGTTGTTTTAGTGGAACCACAATGAATGCTACAGCCCACTAGTAGCATTTAGTTTACAGTCCCTGGGTACGTGTAGTACCATCTTCTAGGGGTGTATATATATGAAAGGTGCCAGTTAGGTGTAGGCCAATTTGACCATGTTTTAGGGAGAGAGCACAAGCAATTTACCATTGTTAGCAGGGAAAAAATGCACAGTCCTAAAAGCCAACAGAAAATGGGTTCAGCAAAGATAGGTAAAGGAAAGCAAAAATGTGGGGTGACCCAGCAGAGGCGGCCAGGTCCAACAAGCGATAATGGCTAAAGTAGCATAGCTCAGGAACCTGGATTTTGATGACTACAGCAAAGTCTCTGACGCAGAGCAAAATTTGCATTTTCATTTAGAATACATCAGGCCCAGATTTATCAAGAAGACACGCAATGCAGGGCAGCAAGTAAAGTTGCTGTGCTGCGTTGCATGAAAGGGAGACACCAGATCAGTGCCATATCTTCTAGGATGTGGAGCTGTTCTACCCTCTTTATGAGCTTGTGCACTTTAGGCAGCCATGCACCAACGCAGAAGCCCTTGCAACATAGACTATGCAGAAACCCTTGTAATATAGTGCAAAGGTGTCTGCATTGTCTGAAGTATAGGTTTTGTATTGGAAGGGCTCCCTTCCTGGACAAAACATAAGCTTTAAGACTTTTTCCCCTTTGAATGTGTGTTGTGCAATAGAGCACACATGCAAATTTGGAAAAACAAAGTGGGAAATATGAAAATATTTCTCCTTGTTGCACCTACCTCGAGGAGGTGTAAAATGTTGACACAAATTCCTGTGTACAGTTGTTTGTAGATAGAAATTTGCATCAAAATCCATGAGTGGTTGAATGGGAATGCACATGCACCACCCATGGAACAACCCCTTGACTCAAAGTAATGCAAGGCAGCTCGTTGCACAACTTTCCGTTACTTCGGGTTAATAACCTGTGCAAATCAGGATTAGCGTTGGATAGTAAATCCCACCTGAACACTTTGCTTCTAGTTTGCATTAGAAAAGTAAGGCACACCTGATTCAAAGCGTTTGTAAATCTGGGCCCATACGTATAAAGGAACATAACAACCAGGACTGACACATGGGCTTAGCTGTAAAAGGCTACTTACAAAGTAGGATGTACCAAGCAATATGTTGTGTTACTATTCAGATCCCCATTAACCACACAAATGGACATAAATGGGCATACCTATGCCATGCCTTTAGGCTCGGTGTATGAACCTAGAAGGCTTCAAATCTCAGTTCAAGAATGAGGCAGCCTGATGAGCCAGAGAATTCACATGGTACAACCAGAAAATCCTAAAATTAAGCTCAAAATTACAACACAAACCACAAAGTGTGAAGTGGTAAGGCACCAAAAAAAAGATAGACAGGGCAAAAAACATAGCAGTTTGCATGGTTGTCCTAGAGACGCTTAACAACCATGATAACACAAGCATGTCACACAAACAGAAAGCAGTTTCACCCATGCAGGGAGATTAGCTGTGTATCTGTCCTAGATGGTCTGCTGTGTCAAAATTATGTCAACACATTTTCAGTTAGAACAGACGCACTGAGCAACTGTCAGTGGGATCAGAAAGGCACGTTGCATGTGAACAAAACAGTATCGGCTAAGCAAGAAGGTTAGCATTGGTATCACATGAACGACAGGATCAGGTGGAGGCAAGTCTCCTAGCCAACAGTGCTCTCCTTCCTGGAGCTTAAGAAAAATTCAATATTCCAGATGTGTGGTTCAAGTCGAGCAGACTGCTGGAGCAGACGGGGGAAGAACTTTTGGTCTTTCCCCAGTCACCCTCCACCATATTGATAAAAGATAAACAGCCTTCCCAATTTATCTGTCAAGTGTTACTGTTAGGATAAATATAAAGCACAATTTTCAACAGTGAGTGATTCTCGATGATGGCCAGTGGGTTCAAACAAATATTATAGCATGGTCCTGAGTAGTTCAACCCACAGCCGGACTGAGAACGCAAACCAGCACTGGCAATTAAGTTGGCCTGGCCCTGGTGGGGGGTTTGGGGCGGGGCTGGTGGGAAACACTGCTGCTGCTTTTGCTACAGGGGACTGGCCCCCACCACTCCAAAACCGGCCCCACCTTTCCAGGCCCGGTGCCCACTACAGCCAGTCCGGCCCTGGTTCAAGGGCATCAGAACAGCCTATGTGATCATGCCCTAGGCAAAAAGGTGCCTAAAAGCAAAGGCCACAAGAAAAGGACATCACTGCTTAAAGTAATAGCTCTTAAGTCTGTTTTCCATCTATTTGTCACTAAATTATATGACGAAGGACAGCTACTCTGATCTGATTGGGAGCCAGGGCCAGTAGGCCCAAAGAAAGCCACATGAAGTCCATGAGCAGCCTGAGAGCAGCACACGCTTGGTGTTCAAATACATGCTCTGTCTAATTAGCTCCATTCACACCACCCATCTCCACAAACCTTCACTGCACCAATATCTTCCTCTTTCCATGTGATTAACCCTTACTGAGACCCAACCATCACTCCTTCCCATTACCAACCCCATTCAATCATATCTTCCTCCTGCATCTAGCTTTTATTCTCATCTCCCGTCCTCTTTCTTACCCTTAAGTACATAAGAACTCCATAGACAATTGTGGTTTTCATCAATTTAACCTCACACCAGAACCTCTGTGCTCACATGCTGATTCCACAGACTATGAACTTCCGATCCTATAAGCACTGTGTGTAATTGTCACACTAGTTACCCACCTCTCATCACGATAGGCAATGCTTACCCCCTAACGAACATCTCATATTGCCTATGGTATGCAGCATCTATGTACAATATGATCACTCTCATCACTGAATTTAACAACAAAAGAGTGTAGAAAACTTAAATCCCAATAGCAGTAAGGGATAGAAAAAGAATTATATTGATACCAGGATGGATCAATAAAAACGTCACAAGACCGATCAATCAGATGTATATGTAGAACCCTCACTCACCGACCTAGTCGGTGACATGCTTCATCATAGGGTTCTACCAGGGGTGCCTACTGCACCTCTGGTATGCTTCGACGCTTTGTTAAGGCGGAGCGTAAATGTCAAATCAACGAGATTCTCGTGAATGATAAGAGAAAAAAAGATAGTGAGAATTAAAAAATGCCAATGATTCGTCCACAAAACAATTTTAATGGTGACGGATCAGGCACTAGTAAAAACAGTGTGGGATGGTAAATACTGGCTTTATTTGGTCAGGTACGTCCTATTTAATATTTGGAATCAAGTTCATTGGGAACAGGAGGAGGGGATAGGGAGTCACACACGCAGCAAGGCCGGGACCAGCAATCAAAGAGTCTAATCTTGAACTTGTCCTCAACAGTCTTGACCCAGACTGAGAGTGAGGTGCTTGAAAAGGGACTAGGGTTTGTCCCCACCGCACGTTTGGATCGTTTCCGCTTACAGTGTGAACTTTCAGAATTTTTTCGGAAATTAAAATTGAAGTTCTTTTTTGAGAAACATCAGTCAGACACCATTGTAGATCATCCCAGTGACACTGGTTTGCGTCTAAAATCAACTTTCACACCTCCCCCTCATTTGATTCCAGCCGAAATAACAGCTTTTGAGCAAGCAGTTTCCAATGACGTTGAGGCATTCCAGGAACATGGAGTTTATAAGAACATGAGCTCTAGGGAATTCCAGGCTCTTCAGTCTTTGCAATCCAACTCCTCAATTGTCATAAAACCAGCAGATAAGGGAGGAGGTATTGTGATCCAAAATGTCAAAGACTATGATCTGGAATGTAGACGCCTTTTGGATGATCGAAAAAACTATACCCCGTTATCAGCCGACCCTTCTCCTCATTTAAAAACAATTATATGCAACCTTGTGGAACAAGCTGAGTCAAGTGGGCATATTACCAAACATGAGGCGGATTTTTTTGACGAAAGGAGCAGGGACAATACCCTATTTTTACACCTTGCCTAAAACACATAAAAACAAGCAACCCCCTCCAGGTCGCCCGATAGTGTCAGGCATAGGGTCTCTCTTAGAGCCCCTTTCTGTCTATTGTGACTTTTTTTTTAAACCAATAATTCAAAATGCCTCGACTACCTGAAAGATACCAAGAGTTTTCTATCTTTCCTACAGGACTTGAGGATAGACAATGACACCACCATTCTCGTGTCACTGGATATCGAGAGTCTATATACTAGTATTCCCCAGGACGACACCATCAAGGTCATTGGGGAGGCTCTGGACTCTATTACTTGGACCTTTCAAACACTAAAACAATTCATCATTGACTGCGCCACTCTGGCACTCAAAAAAAACTTTTTTGAATATCAGGGTACGTTGTACCTTTAGTCTACGGGCACTTCGATGGGCAGTACTTTTGCGCCGAGTGTGGCCGGGCTGTATGTTTTTGATTTTGAATGTAAACATGTTTTGAGTACGTCTAATCCCTTTTCCTCTTATCTTTTATTTTGGAAGAGGTATATAGACGATATCTTCATCATCTGGCAGAGTCCTGAGAACATCTTGTGTGATTTTTTTATTTGGATCAACACTTGTGATCCAAATTTGCACTTTACTCATACCTTTAGTAGAGATGAGATGATATTCCTAGATGTAGTGGTCACTAAGACAGAGGGGACTCTATTGACTAAAACACATTATAAGCCCACTGCCAAAAACAATCTATTGACTTTTTCTAGCTTTCATCCGCGACCGTTAAGGGAAAATTTGCCCTATGGTCAATTTTTGCGCATTTGACGCAATTGTAGCACGGTGGGTGACTTCCGGGTACAGTCCAAAGAGCTGACACAAAAATTGAGACAGAGGGGTTATCCAGAAAGATTACTCACTAAGAGTTGCAAGAGGGCTAGGAAGCAACCTAGAGAGATTCTTTTACAAAATTTTCCTCAACAAACGAGTGATATCCCCCTTACATGTGTCACCACCTACAATAGTGCCTCCAATGCCATTTGCAAATCCATCAAGAAACATTGGCGAATACTTGAGAGCAATCATATCAAATGGGAGAGACCATTATTCTCGTATAAGAAGGCCAAGAGCATAAGAGACTCCCTGGTTCACACTAGACCTAGGATTCTGAAAATTCCCTCAGAAACCTCGGTTCTTAATGCATGGGGTTTACCACCAGTTTTGGGACACTTTCCGTGTGGATTATGTAGTGTCTGCTATTTAACCTCACCTACTAAGACATTGGTCTTGGAAAGCGGTAAGGTTTGGACCCAACGGGGACATAGTAATTGTAATACCACGGACGTGGTATATTTGATTACCTGTCCCTGTGACCTGAACTATGTGGGGATGACCACAAGGAAGGTCAAACAGCGGATTGGAGAACATCGAAGCAACATCCGTTGTAAAAAAAGCACTACCAAACTTACTGAACATTTTATCCGTCTCAATCACACTGTGGATGATCTACATTGGACCATAATTGAGCAGGTTAAAACAGGGCTCAATTCATCCAATTCATTGTTTGAAAAGGAACAGAGATGGATTTACCGCATGTCAACGCATATAGTTGGGTTGAATGAGAATATCCCTTGGCGGTCAGTTATGAGACGCAGCAATTAATGTGATTATTTGTAAGTAATTGCTGCTACCAATCTCATTATTTCTCGTATCCCCATTTTGACTGTGAAGCTCTGTCCCTCTTCGTTTCCACTTATTCTGTTGGGGGACCTGTTCTAAATATTATAATTCCAAATAATATAATCAAATATGGGATATGAACGCTCCCTTCAACTGGTTCTGGTCCATTGCTCCTTGCTGTTGGTGTTTGCTCCCATGTGTGTTCTCTCTTATTTTAAACCCTACCATTCTTATTTTAAACTCCACTATCTTTGATTATACTGAGTCAAGAATAGGAATATCATCCTCTTCGATCGGTCGTTCCTAGACTCCCGTAGTCTGTTAATCGTCTGCGCTAGGGTGAGTCCGTTTATGAAGTTCACTGCCCTTCTAGTGGCAATACGGGTTGGCATTCTAGCTTTATTCTGAATTCAGGCAGCTTAGTCCTTCATTCCTGTTGACAGGGACGTCCGCACGCTGGTCACGTGACGTGTGGGCCGGCCTGCTACTGTCGAATGAGACTTCCTGTTTTGAATTTTCTTTATTTAAACATGATGACTCCATACTTAAGATGACTCCGGGCTCGGTGGTTCCACTAGGTTTACTTACCGGGCGGTAGACTTGGATGATGTAAGTACCGCTTTACACATTTTCATAACGGTACGCTGTGGGTCATTTTTTTTAACAGGGACGGTAGTGATAAACATTTTCCCTGTTTGTTCCATTTCCTTATAGTTGTTCTGTAGTCCCGCCACCCGCCTGTATGCCTAAGGAGCAGGTTAACTTCCTTTTTTCACGTAAGCTCTGATTTTCAACTGTTTCTCCTGAATGGTATTACTCACCATTTTTTTGGTGGTGTTTGGTGTTGTGTTTCATCATTAATGGTACCAAAGCTGAAATATGATTACAGTGTAGATCATAGTAATCCTGTAGCGTTTCTTTTTTCACTTGATAGATGGTGTAATGGGGTAGACTCACTCTTTATACACAGTGGATTCGAAGGATCTATACAAAATTGTGGATCTCTTCTTTGAATCTCTAAACACTAAGAATTAAATAACATTGTCGTTGTCAATGTACCGGCCAATGCAATCAAAATTAGTTATTATTGTGTCTCCAGTCCTTTCAATCTGTTTGTAATGAAGTCACAAACTGTATTATTCTTTTGGGAAAATATGCGAAATATGCATTACACACTTATATTTGTTTTATTACAGGTATTCTAAGGCCTTTGTGGAGTTCTCTAAGGCCCGTACAAAACCGTGAGTGTGTCCGGTTCTTATTCACCTGAGGTTAGGGTGAGCCTTAGCGAGCTCATACCGCCAAGGTGTTGTTTTTATATCTAAGGTCCTGAAGAAAGCTTTGCTAATAAACGATTATAAGCTGAAACATGTAGACCAAATATTAAATAGGATGTACCTGACCAAATAAAGCCAGTATTTACCATCCCACACTGTTTTTACTAGTGCCTGATCCATCACCATTAAAATTGTTTTGTGGACGAATCATTGTCATTTTTTAATTCTCACTATCTTTTTTTCTCTTATCATTCACGAGAATCTCGTTGATTTGACATTTACGCTCCGCCTTAACAAAGCGTCGAAGCATACCAGAGGTGCAGTAGGCACCCCTGGTAGAACCCTATGATGAAGCATGTCACCGACTAGGTCGGTGAGTGAGGGTTCTACATATACATCTGATTGATCGGTCTTGTGACGTTTCTATTGATCCATCCTGGTATCAATATAATTCTTTTTCTATCCCTTACTGCTATTGGGATTTAAGTTTTCTACACTCTTTTGTTGTTAAATTTATGAATCAGGGGGAGTAAGAGTGTGACTTAACCCTCTCTCTCTTCTTGTTTTGTTACTAACGCTCTTATCACTGACCATGATAACTCAGAATCCCCCTTTTATTACACGGTCTTGACCAAACCTTGATACACCACATGGGTGTTATCCCTTTTGCTATCCTCCACACTGACCACGCATCTTTTATACACAACTAGTTCTTGTCAACCAAATCCACCTTTCACTGATTTTACCCCATAGAACACTTAATTTACCAGCTTCTGATCCCCATCACTCTCAGCATTGTCATCCTGTAATTCCCTTTTAACTACTTTGCACAGTCTGTAAGGATATTTCTATTTTTAGGCACCATTGTTCCCTTCCCCACAATTTGAACCGCATTAGTGACTGTATGGTTATCACCAAATCCTGCACCTCACCCACAATCTGACAGCACTGATATTCTACAAAGAACTTAACACCCCTTTACTGACCACTCACTACAATGGAAACTCGTGTCCTAATCTCTAACTCACTCACGTTGCCCTTCAACATAAATTGGCTCACTCCCTGGAAGTCACTTCAGTGGTATCCATGGTGAAAGGATGGACACACACACACACACACAATTAAATTCCAAGCTGGACCTAAAAAATGGTGGTTAATGTACTGGCAACAACAAGCACTCTAGCACCTCCTTTTATCTGCCCCTGACTTTGACTAACCTAATATTTACAGAAATGTGTCTGCTCTTTCCAATGCCTTCAATTCACTTTTTTCTATCTTTGTCGTGTGCCTACAACACTATATTACCTCTCGCTTCTCATTTAAAATACAAACAATCAGAGTACCTACTCTGCTCTTTTGACAGCACTGGACTTCCACTCTCTTATTACTGCTCCTACTTTGAAAATTAGTCACACATTGTCTGCTCCTGGCACTCAAATGATTCTGTCCTCCGAAGGTTGTCTCCTGCACTCCTCGTCTGTTCATTCTGTATCCCATCATTCTCAGCTTTGGGAATATCACACCTATCTATATCTGATTTGCAACCCTCATTGATGATTGTACTACTGAATATCTAAGACAGACATATTATCATAGAAGAATATCTAGGACAAAATATCGAAGACCAAAATATCGAAATGTAAGTGCATATAGGGAAAGTATATATGTACTATTCTTAATGCCTCATCTACATACCTTGTAGATAATATATATATATGTGTTTAATGAACAACTATTTTTTGTTCAATAGGGAAGTCTTCCAGCAACTTTGTGGTGTTGCGATGGGGGCATGTTTCTCCCCCAGCTATGCATGCTTGCATGTGGGTTGGTGGGAGGAACATGTCCTCAGGGGCACCCATGGACAACTGTTTGACTTCCATGTGGTGGAATTCTGGCGTTTTATTGATGACATATGCATGATTTGGAAAGGATCTCCTGAATTTGCCAATGAATTTGTGAAAATCATCAATGATAACGATCTTAATTTACAATTTAGTGCAGATGTCAGTAAACATAATGTCCAATTTCTTGATGTTGAGATCTATATAGAAAACAACATAGTACAGACCAAATTACACAGAAAATCTACAGCAGGTAACGCGATACTACATGCGGGTAGCTCCCACCCAGGTCATTTAATCAGAAGTATTCCGTATGGGGAATTTTTAAGAATGCGGAGAATTTGTAGCTCCGATAAAGATCTTGTTGAATGCCAAACCCAAGCACAAAATAGATTTATAGCCCGAGGATATTGCCCAAAAATGTTTGAACAGGCTAAAATAAGGGCTAACAGCTACACTAGAAAGCAATGTTTGGATACTACCTTTAAGGAGAGAAGAAAAGAAGTTGTTGGTGGCAATATTGATACTCACTCAGGAGAAGATCAAATAAGAGTGATAACTACATTTAGTAGTGAGGAGAGAAAAGT
The DNA here is from genome assembly GCF_964204655.1 of Triturus cristatus. Taxonomy (NCBI): domain Eukaryota; kingdom Metazoa; phylum Chordata; class Amphibia; order Caudata; family Salamandridae; genus Triturus; species Triturus cristatus. The sequence goes on along the minus strand of NC_140591.1, from coordinate 1,073,531,566 downwards.
TAGGGGCATTATCAACAAACATTGGCCCATACTTAAAACTGATATAACTTTATCTCCGATTTTGCCAGACCACCCTCTTGTTACCTTCAGACGGGCACCCTCTATGAGGGATGCCCTGGTTAAATCTAGTCCTGAGGTGGTAAATCCCAGTAACTGGTTATCAAAGAAAACACTCTTTCACAAATGCATTACATGTCGGGCTTGCAAATTTGGCATTAATACAACAGAATATAGCAGCGTGTTTGACCCTGTTGCAATTAAAATCAAAGGACTGTTCACGTGTCGCACAGAATTTGCAGTATATGTACTTGAATGTACCTGTAAATTTAAATATATTGGTAGTACCAAGTTACAGGTATTCAACTGCATTCTGCAGCTTTTACGAGCGATAGTAAATTCAGATCAGAGCTATCCAGTAGCTCATCATTTTAAACTAGTACATGAAAACAAGTTAAATGATTTGAGCTATTTTGTTATTGATTCAGTGCCCAAAAATTTGAGAGGAGGGAACGGGGAAAGACAACTGAGACAATTGGAATCAAAATACATTTTACTGCTTGATACTAGGATCCCCAACAGTTTAAATACGGGAGAGGACCTCCATAATTTTTTGTAAAGAGGTATCAACTCAATTCCATTTTGTCTGCTATTTGTAAAATAATCTGCATTCTATTTAATGAAAATGGATGGGTTTTTTAAAGTGTTTTTTTAGAGCTGCTCCTATGGACTGGTTTGGGTCTTGTTTTTACCTTAATTTAAAAAAAAAATTTTTGGATTGAGGTGACTTCGAGCACCCTTGCTAGTTTTTTTAGGGGTTGTTTTTTTCCTTGGATTTCAACTCAGTGACTTTGTTACATTTGATGCATCATTTACTATTTAATCTGTTAAATTTCATTCATTGTATGATCTGCGTGAATTAACTTACGTGTTATAAGAATGTGGTTCTGTATGTGAGGTTCTCTTCAAAGGATTCATCCATTCAGTATGTATATATATGAAATTGTTGAAATTTATTGCACTGGCACTTTAGAAATGTTATCGCTTTTTAGGAAAAGAAACGATAGCAGCATCTGCTAAATGCCTTTTTTATACATTTGTTTTATCATTTTATCCATCATTAGATATAACGTTAATATCTGTCACGCATGGATAATTTTACACTTTTTTTTATTAACTTTATGCACTTGCACTTTCTCTTAACATTTTTGGTCTCTGATAAAAGGTTTTATTACAATTGAGCAGTATTTCCCATTTGACATATGGAGCAGAGGAATAACCATTTGGTTTTATATATTTTTGCGAATGTATCTATTTTTGTCAAAATGTTATATTTAAATTATTTATAATATTTATTACTAAACATTTATTGGGAATTTTAATACGATATATTTTACATTGTGGTAGTATGCTGTCTAGCTCTACTATTAGCCTTTGACAATGTGACTTTTTCTGTTAAGGGAATCACTATAAAAGCCCATTTTGGTTCCGGGTTGTCATGTGATCAAGGCTGTGGTGACGCAGCCGAAACGCTTCATGCTGACTGACTGGGCAAATAAAGCTTAAGAATGTAATCTGCACTTTTGTGGTCCGTACCTGTGTTCGAGTTACCAAGAGATGTGGTAATCCAGGATCGTTTGGTTTTATATATATATATAAGTAATAAGCAGCCGTGGCCCGTGGAGGGAGTTCCGTGGGGCGGAAAGGCGGGGCGGGGGAGGGGCAGGGTGGGGGGTTCTAAAAACCGGAATATGGATAATTGCAGGTAAGTAAACAATAAAATAAATAAAACTAATTTCATTGCACGCCCTGCATCGCAAAATGCTATGCAGCGCGCGCTACGAAATTTGTCATAATTTTTCATGTTTGTTATATCCAAATAAACACGGGAATAAAGAATGAGAACCTAGTGATAAAAAGATAAACCAAATCCTAATAATCAATGTCACTCATCTTATACCAAACAAAAAGATATAATAATCTATACATTTCGTCCTGCAAATATGCCTGATGTTGGTACAACCCGTTAAACGGAAGATCCCCAGTGCCAAAGAATTAAATAATTATCCCGCCCTGAATGGGCAAAGTTAAAAGGCTTTAGGTATGAAGGATACTGAAGTAACATGTACCAGAGCGGTCAGAGTAAAAGCATGGGAGAGACATAATTTCATATAGGTCTCTCATTATGAAGCCCTGAATGGGCAATTTTACATAAATGTATTAAAACAAGAGACAGTCACGGAGAAGTGAAATTACTTCTTTTTCTCTGTCTAGTAGGATAGATATACTCAAAATCCCCGGGATCACACCTCACCTGTCAGTTTTCGAGAAGGGATGTATGTAATTATATCAGAATTTTCATTGTTGTAACATTCAACTGCTCACTCTAGGTGAGCCCACAATTCTTCATCGTTGTTTAAACCCTGTGGTGCCATAGTGCCAAGCTCTATAATGTACCTGGACTCCATAGAGCATAGTTTCCTAGCTCTATCCCCCCTCGTTCGTTTTGGGAGATTTGGTCTAGGCAGTAGAATGTCAACAGATCAAGATTACTTTTGGGAGCACTTTCAAAGTGGCGAGCCACAGGGTAAGTACTATCTTTCTTCGCTATAGCCCGCATGTGTTCTAGCACACGTTTTTTGGCAGGATGTATCGTGCTGCCTATGTATTTTTTCTGACAGGGACACTCTAGACAGTATATAGTAAATTCTGAGTTACAGTTAAGGAGTCGATTGATGGTTCTGATAGACTTCCCTTTCTTTCCTTGAATCTCATATGTGTTCTTTTTGTGGCTGAACTTACACGCTTTACATTTTATACAAGGAAAGAACCCTGTCACAGGTTCATTCTTTCATTGGGTGGGCTGATAATGACTTGCTACCAGATGGTCCTTGATTGATTTAGATCTTCTGTATGTAATCAGTGGCTGGGGTGGAATTTTATTCTTCAAAATATTATCCTTTTTTAGGATATGCCAATTTTTCCTGAGCATTTTGACAATTTTGGAAGATTGTGTGCTGAAGCCCGTGATCATACGTACATGCTCCACTTTATTAAAGGCTTTCTTCTTTTTGTTGGATTTTTGGACCAATAGTTCTTGTCTAGTAATTTTCTCGACCTTTTTACTTGCCACCTGAAGAACATTATTCGAATAGCCCCTTGCTTTAAATCGAATAATGGCTTTGTTTTTAGCACTATTATAGTCTTCTTCGATAGCGCAGTTACATTTTATGCGTAAAAGCTCCCCATAGGGAATATTTTTTATCATACTCCTGGGATGAAAGCTTTCCGCATGTAACACGGCATTGTCGGCCGTTGGTTTTTTATAGAGTCGAGTTAAAATACTGGAATTTTTAACATGAACTTCCAAGTCCAGGTAAAAAACCTGGGTGTAACTAATATGTCCGCTAAATGCAAGATTGAAGTTGTATACAATAAAAAATGTGATATCCTCCTCAGCCGAGGAATAAGAGCCCTTCCATACAATAAAAAGATCATCTATATAGCGGGCCCGTAATATCACCCGATCAAGCCATTTTTCTGGCGTCTCCCTCCAGGCCACGTGCTTCTCCCACCAGCCCACGAAAAGGTTCACGTAGATGGGGCGAAGCACGTGCCCATGGCAGTACTGTGTTGTTGTCTGTACAATTGCCCTGCAAAAATGAAGATGTTATTTTCCAAGCAAAATGTTAACATTTCAAGAAGCATTTCATTATGTTTCCTAAATTTCAACAAAGGATCATCTAAAAACCATTTGACGGCTTCAATACCCTGTCTATGGTTAATGCAGGTGTACAGACTGGTAATGTCCAATGTGATCAATAGCATATCTGGTTCCCAATTAATGCCTTCAATCAGCCTTAGAAAATCTTGTGTGTCCCTAATAGGATCTTAGATTCCTCACCCAAGGTGCCAAAAATGAGTCTAAATAGATGGAACAATTTTCAAGTAGACTATTTATTGAAGCGACTATAGGTCTTCCAGGTAGCCAGTGAATGTTTTTATGCACCTTAGGAAGGTGGTAGAACGTAGGTAGCATAGGGTACTCACAAAAAAGAAAATTAAACTCATCTATATCCAACAGCCCCTCATCCCTCCAAATACGCAGGTACTGATGGAAAGATTCAATACATGTGGAATAATCATGTCTTGTTGCAGGTAGATAGCAATTTCTATCCTCCAATTGATTCCAAGCTTCTCGAAGATATTGTTCTTTGGGGAAAACCACAACATTCCCCCCCTTGTCTGAGGGTTTGATAATTATCGAGTCGTCTTCTTTAAGAGATTGGATAGCTTGCCATTGGGTCAGCGGGACATTGAAAGCTTTGTTTTGGATTGTCTTTTCTTGTAATTTCTTTAGATCTTGGATTAAAGCATCGTTAAAGACGTCTATAGCGTCATAGGGCATTTGAGGAATAGTGCGTGACATCCTTTTTAATCCACTGTTGCCACTTGTTTGTTCAATTCCCGCATCTTGAACAAGGTTATCTAACATTTCCAAATTATTCATATAAGTGGTGGATTCTGATGTTTCTAGCATTTGTAAAGTCATAAGGGTGTCCAAATCATTAACAGTCAAAAGATCTGTTTCTTCTGCTGTATTTACTCCCTCAGAGATAATTTTCCTCTCTGGATGCATAAGATGTATTTTCTGTAATTTTAGCTTCCTGGTAAATTTGAACACGTCTATCCTTGTATCCACATAATTGAAATCTGCCGTAGGACAGAATGTCAGTTCTAGTTGGAGTACCTTTATTTCATCATCATTAAGTTCTCGATCAGATAAGTTGATGACGCTCTTTTCATTCATTGTTTGCCTCTGTTGCCCTTGCTGCGTGTTACTCTGGGTATGGGTTTTTCCGCTCCTTCCTTTGACGCGTCTTGTTTTGCATTTTTTTCTTTGGTTTGGGGGGGTGTTCTTTGTGCCGGTCTTTGGCAGTTTTCGCATATCAGTTTGAATTCCTGAAAAAAAGTTGGTTCTACACTTTTTTCTTTTGCAACTCCGCCAGTCGCTTGTTCCTCCTCAGAAGTTTCGACCTCAGATTCTGAAGTTTCTCTATTGGTGGAAGCACCCATTTTCTGTTCATTCATTTGTTTCCTGGGCAAATCATATTTGCGGGCAAAGGTCAGAATACGTCCTGACATATAGTCCTACTTGTCGCATTGGAATTTTGTTTGCTTGCGACGGCGTATTCCATTTTCATAGTCCTTCAATCTGTTCTTCATAGCCATTCTTAGCTCTTCGCTTTGATTGGTGTCCTTGTCTTTGTTCATCATTTCTTCCAGTTTCCTTATTGCTTCAAGAAGTTTCTCTCGATCACTCCATGCATATCTAGAATAGAAAAAAATATATATATATATATTTATTTATTTTTCCCATGTTACATATATATGGGGTTAGGTATAGAAAATCTATATGATATTTTTCCTCAATTTTTCCATGCCACGAAATTCAGTCTTTGATGTTCAGTGGTCATACCCACCAATTCACTTCAAATATGGATTACAACCTTCGCTCACCTACTGTCCACATACTCAGGCCCAGACTTACTAACACTTTGCGGTGAATTTGCATTACTTCTGTAACACAAACCCGGTGCACAGTGTTTTTTTTAATTTACTTTCCAAGTAAGTATTTTCACATTTATGTGTCGGAGATAATCTGTCACAACTATTAAATATGGTGTTACTGCTTTAGACTGAATCCGACCGCTGTGATTTTGAAATGTGGAGTAATAGCGGTACTGCACATGTACACTATTACTGCAGCACTACACGATTGCGAAAGGGGGGGGTCATGGTTAATAGTCTTACACAATAATAGCCTTACAAAATCTCACTTCCCAATCACTTTTTAAGAACACTCTGTTCTGATTTCCGTTTGGCCACCCTCAGTGTCACTGCCTGATGTTTTGAATCTTCCACATGGAACTCTGACATGCCAGATGAAGCAGCAATAGTAAATCAGAGTCTTCTACTCAGACAGCATTTTCCATTTCTGTATTCCATGTTCCAGGGAAATCTTTCCAAGCTGATCTCCTTTAATGTCAAATGAGACGGTTTTCTTGAAAGTATATTTTCTTTACAGCTATTAAGAAGAATAGACGAGGTTAAGGTGAATAGTGAATAAGCGAAAAAGTTTCAAATGTGCCATTTAGAACTAAGAACTATTTAGAATTGAATAAACGTTGTGCCCAACAAAGTGCAATATGGTTCAAAATGTATTCCATCACTTTGCTCTCTTCGTGTTTCAATTCACCCCTTTTTATTATGTCAGTGACCAATGAAAGCTTGTACGATGGGATGATAAGGACTGCTTTGAAAAATCTTATTTGGGAGCGTTCCAAGGTGTTAAGATGCTAAGCCTTATGAAATATCAGCCTTTCTTTTCTTTTGGCTCCTTGCTCAGTCTAAACTTTTGAGATTTTCTTTGCTCTGTTCAAAAATAGTTTAACATGACCTTTATCACGATGGTAATTAATGTCTGAATATATCTGTCATGACGAATAAACACATATCACTGACAGACAACAGACAATAAAAATTTAATTTGCAGTGCATGGTAAACAGGATTGTGGGCCAAATATACGAACCTCCTGGTCGCCAAAAAGTGGCCACAAATAGTTCACTGACTTATTTTGACCGGCATTTTAATTTGCGAACCAAATTATATACTAATAGATTGGTCGTCATGATATGGAATCACAGGGAGTTGCAGAATGACCTTGACAGTTTTTATTAATTAGGCAGATCGCAATTTGTGATCCCATGTGATTGGCTACAGTCACAAGTATGGTGGCTTTCAGGGGGCAGCAGACCGCCTTCCCTGTGACCTCATTCCAAGTTGGAAAATATTTTTATATGAAATCCTTCAAGTTTCCCACCATGTAAGAAAGTCATCCCTTATGCCCTGACCACTCCCTATTTTTTTGACTGAATCTGGTGGAACTGACTTGGACTGTGCCCTGGGCTATGCTTAAAAGGCCAAGGGCCAGTGCTCTAATGAAAAAGGTATATGTTAATTAGGTAAAACTACAATTGGCAATGACAGACCCCTGTAAGTCCCTAGTTTATAACAATGCATGGGGGAATGCAAACTACCTATACGTCCCTAGTATATAATAGGGTAAGGGGGTTTAGAGTCCCAGTAGATTTCCTGCACTGGAGTGTGCAGTACTGTGTTGCCTGAGGTCATTTTTAAAGGCAGTCCTGCTTTGCAGGCTTTTATTTTAAAAAGTAAATTACAGGCAAATTCGACTTTGGTGGTACAGGTAATCGACCATATATTTTTATTTATTTAAGAGTTTTATATAGCGCTAGCTAGACCCGGAGGTATCAGAGCGCCTTACAACAAATATCGTGAAGCAAATATTTATACAGTGTTACGATAAACAGCATTGTCTTGTGACGAATCTTGTTCTGCGGTCTTGGGAATGAGGCTGGGAGGGGAACAGGTGAAGGAAAGTCTTCTTGTTGAGGATTCTAGGTTCTGCGCTTAGCTGGATTTTTTTTTGAAGGGGCTCAGTCAGATTTTGCTTCATCTTTCACTTCAGGGGGTGCTCTGTTAAGGAAGAGGTCTTTGAGCTGTCTTTTGAAGTTTATTAAGGAGGGGTTGGTCCTGATGTGAACTGGTATGGAGTTCCAGATTTTGGGTGCATTTCTCGAGAAGGAGCGAGACAGGGTTTTTTGTTTGCGGGCTTTCGGTGGAATGAGAAGAAGGGTATTGGTGCTCCTGAGGTTCCTCGTTTGTCCTGCCTTTTTGAGTTTGGAGGCCAGGTGGGCCAGTTTTCCGGTGTGAAGAGCTTTGTGTGTGAGACAGGCAGTTCTGAAGTTGGTACGCATTTCGATTGGTAGCCATTTTAGTTCTCTTAGGCGGGAGAGATGTGGTCATATTTCTTTGCTCCTGTGATCATCCTGGCAGCTGTATTTAGGGTAACTCTGAGGGGAGCTGGGTGAGAATTTGGAGTGCCCGTGAGAGTCGCGTTCCCGTAGTCCAATCTGGACAGCACCAGGGATTGAGTGGCCAGTTTAAGGTCGTTGGGGGGGATGAAGGATTTCATTTTGTTGAGTAGTTTTAGGTTCAAGAATGTGCTCTTTGCTGTGTTCTTGATATGTTTGGCCATGTTTAGGCTTGCGTCCAGGGTGATACACAGGGATTTTACAGAGTCTGCCAGGGTGAGCTTGCAATTAGGAGCGTCAATGGATTTTAGCCATTCTGTGGCTAGTGGGGGTCTGCTCCTTGTTGGAAATGAAAAGGATTTCCGTTTTGTCTTGGTTGAATTTAAGGTGGTTGTGGGATAGCCAGTGTTGGACTTCTCGTAGGGTGTTGTTTAGTTTCTGTATGTCTCCTAGTAACGATGTTTCAAGGTAGATCGGGGTATCATCGGCATAGAAGTGGAAGGGGATGTTGGCTTTTTAGAGTATGGAGGTGAGGGGATCCATGTAAATGTTAAACAGTGATGGGGAGAGAACCGATCCTTGTGGGACTCCCCTGGTTATGGGGAGAAGGTCAGACGTGAAGTTGTTAATTTTTATTCTTTGTGAGCGGTTCTGAAGGAAGGAGGTAAACCATTGTAGGACCCCCTCATCTGCACCAATTCTTTTTCGGAGTGCATTTATGAGCAGATTGTGGTCAACCGTGTCAAAGGCTGCCGATATCCAGAAGATTGTTGCTGTCAATGTGCTGGTTAAGTTGAAAGAGAACACACCTTTCCAGGATTTTTGATAGGAGAGGGAGATTGGAGACCGGCCTGAAGTTGTTGGGGTTGTTTGGGTCCGTGCCCATTTTTATTAATAATGACGTGACTTGGCCCATCTTTAGACAGCCTGGCATGATTCCCATACTCACAGAGCTATTTATGATCTGGGTCCAGAGGGGGGCCAGGGTTGAGTTTTTTAGCCAGTTGGACGGGAATTGGATCCGTTATGTGTGAGGAGGGTTTGAACCTGATAATCATTTACGTGATGTCTGCTTCAGAAATGCGGTTGAAAGCCTTCCAGCTGCACGGAGGGTGCTGCGGGGGGTTATTTCCTACAATGCTGGGAGGCAGGTTGTAGGTAGTTGCCAGGAGGTGTTCATCAAGGGGAGCGTTCGATCTTGGTGATTTTATTGTGAAAGAAATTAGCAAAGGTGTCACATAGTTCTTTGGAAGCCGGTATGGCTGATGTGGGAGGTTTGGCTGTTTGTTGTTTGATGAGATTAAATAGTTCTTTTGGACGCTTTTTAGCATTGTCTAGTGCACTACGGAAGAAGGTGGATTTTTCATTTTTGATATGCTTATTGTATTTCCTGCGTTCTGATTTGAGCTGATGACATTACACAGTACATTTGTAAACCGGACGATAATTTGAATCCAGTGCTGCGGGAAGTTCTCCAATTTGGGGGTATGTCTGGTGTGAAAGTTAACTGGTCTAATTCGTCCCTCCTGCCCCTGACCGACGCCCCACTAGAGGCTGTACTGGAATTCCCGCTCATATGGCCTGATGGCTTGGAAAAATACTTAGGCATATGGCTCAGTAGAAACACACAAGAAATCTAGAGTATGAAATTTGGTAGACTACTAGAGTGGCTGGAGCGCAAGTCGAAGTACTGGTCGGCTCTGCCATTGTGGCAGAATAGCCATAACAAAAATGATAGTCCTCCCCAAGTTCCTATATTTATTCGCAAATATTCCCATCCGCCTCATAAAAGCCTTTTTTTTAAATCCCTCCTCTCCATTACGATAGCCTAGGTGTAGGCTGGGAAGCAGCCACGGGTGGGATGGGAACTACTGACGCAACCGCTCTCGCAAGGGGGGCTCCCGACTTTGAACTGTATGCATTATGTGCGCAAGCCCATCCACTTAGGGGTACACCCGGTCCCATTCCAGCCACATGTGGCGATCGAGAAGGATGTAGCGGACTCTACCCCACTACATGTTGCCCTATACAAAACTTGCCGCAGAATAGCCAGTGAGGTGAACACAGCTGAGACACTGTGATGGGCCTGGGAGGGCCTGAGGAAGCGCATCGAGACCCAGTTGCTCTATGCACCCTCCACTTCACTTGCACATCTCCCACTTTTCCTTTCTCTACAAGATAAGGGGGCTACTAAGCGTGCCCGAACAATGGGCCTAAATACACTAGGGGATCTCTACCCACAGGGCACGTTCGAAGAGAAACCACAAAATCAAGAGGGAACTCCGGGGCCTGTTCTAGAATTGCTTCTACACTACCAACTTAGAGCCACATGCAGAACATTACATAGCTCCTCTCCAGAGGCCCCAGCTACAATGGCACCACTGGAACACGTACTTGTTACCCCATTTCCTCGTAAATTGGTAACCAGGCTATATAATTTAACGCAATCAAACACTCCTTTTGTCGCCCCACATGCTCTAGAGCAGTGGTGGGTTGATCTTGAAGAATCACCTACAGACGAACAGTGGTCCTATTGCTAGTCCCAGCTCAGGTACTTATTCCAAACTATAAGCTGAGACTCATCCATTTTTAAATTCATACTCAGAGTATACCGCACCACCCTACAGCTACACCAAATGGGATTACGCCCAAACGCAAACTGCTGGAAATGTAAGCAAGAGAATGCATCTTTCCTGCATGTTGCATGGACTAGCCCCCATCATTGCCCGCTTTGGAGAAGGAGTCTATGAGATTGTACATGCGGCCACCGGTGTCACATTACAATGCATGCCACTGGTCGCCCTGCTGGGACACGTAGAGGAGATTCCCCCAGAGAAACGACGACTTACAGCTATGATGCTGTTACTTGCTAAGCGCAGGCTGGCCATGCACTGGGGGGCTCCAAGAAGCCCTAAAGTAGATACTTGGGTGCACGACATCACATACTGCCAAGAGCAATTAGCTGCGTTATGGGACCTTATGCCCATAGCGTCCTTCCTAAAAGATATGTGGTAGCCATTTGTGACATGGATTAGGGAGAAAGACACGGTAACTTCAGAAACCCCTGAGCCAGCCACAGAAACATAGCCGCTGTTACAGCTTCGCTCGCTGCTATGCCACACGAACGTATGACGTTACAAGGCATACATTTACAACGCATGCCTGTAGAAATCAGTTTTTACATCGCAACATCCTTTACAACGCATTCTTTTACATCGCATGCCATTACACAGCATTTTCAGAAACTACCTTTACAACCCATTCCATTACATCGCATTATACCTTTACAACGCATATCATTACAATGCATACCATTACATCGTATTTAAGGTAAGTGTTGGATAGTATAGGGGGAATAATTACTATTCTAACTCCAGTGAAAGCAACAATAGGGTAAGTGTTGGATAGTGTAGGGGTAAAAATTACTATTCTAACTCAGGTGAGTGCAACAGTAGGGTAAGTGTTGAATAGTGTAAGGGTACTATGTGTTGTAATGGTATGTATTGTAAGGACTTGCGATGTAATGCCTGCGTTGTAGTGGTACAAAAGGGGTGGTGATGGACGGAGCATCAGAACCAATCAAACACTCACACCCAGTCAACAGATCTGGGTTTGATCCATCACCGTTCTTTAGCCCACTCTGCCACCCCAGTTCAGACATGGCCATATGCAAATCAGTCTGACCATGTGCCTCATGGGAACAGTCCAGCCCGAACTGCCAAGCCATGCCTTCCCTGGACCGGAAACAAGCTTCCTAGGACCGGTTTCTGGCATTTCAGCCGTCTTCAACCAGGCTTGCTTGAATCCAGTGGCAAAGTGAGCAAGGGACTCACGTCTGAGCATACCCTGCCAATTTATGGCGAACAAAGCGGTAGTGACATGCGTTGTTATGACATGCGTTTTAGTGACATGCGATGTAATGGCTGCATTGTAATGACATGCGATGTAAGGGATGTTGCGATGTAATGACTGCTATGTAAAGGTAGTGCGATGTAATGACTGCATTGTAAAGGTTGTTTCCCATGCCGCACACCTCTGCTTACAGGAGCCTCTTGCGAGTGATGTACACGCCTCTCTGTTATAATTTTAAGCCAAACTGATTTAAAAAATGTATGCTTAATCCGTAGTCAATGAAATGCCTGTCAATACTATCTATGGTCTAACTGTAAATCTAAACGTCTATAAGTGATGTACCTTAACTTGTTTTGTTTAAGGTCTAACTCTGGTCTCTTCAGGCCTTCTTGAATATTGTACTTTGTAACTGGATATTACTACAAGGCCTTTAACATTAATGAAGTTTGTTAAAACAATTTTAAAAAAACCTATAAGCAGGGACACTATAAAAGTTGTTTTACATGCCCTGGTGAGGAAAAAACTGTCAATTGCATTTTTCCCCATTGTAGATTAGGAGTTCCATAGGCTAACATTGGGATATTTTATTTAGATGTAAATATTGCTAGAAAGGAACTGAAAATTTCATTCAAAGACTTAAAAGATTGGTATTATTAAATCCAACAACTTGCCACTGTTAAATGTATCATAATTGGTGCAGAAGAAGTTATAGAACTTTCTCTTCTGTGGGCCAAATTCCAGCCTTCTAGCAGTCTCTGCTGATTGGTCAGCCTTGACAGGCTTAACCGAGCTGCTTTGATGAGGTGATAAGGGGTCTGCATAGAGCAGAGTTTATCTGTTGGGGAGAGCTCTGCAGCTGCAGAGAACATGTCAGAAAGGGGGCTGGGTTAATCAAACTGTGCTTTAAAGAGAAAGGAGGACAGCAGTGTATGCCAGGCCTACCCCCTCTTCCTGTAACCCAAGCCAGATGGTAGGCCCAAAAAAAGGGATTGGCAGAAGGTGGAGGGGGTGTGCTAATGGAAATGAGATACACCAGAGGGTTGGTTTAGCCAGCTCTTACTCCAAAGGTGAGAAAATCTTCATCTTTAATTTTGTCTGGATCTTATATTGCGTGGTGTAAGTGTACACTTACCCCTACTAGTAATCCATCATTCAACACTCCCCAATTCACAAAGGGGTAGCATTCCAAAGGTTAATCCCTTTGCAATTCATTTAGCCCCCATACATGAGTGGCAGTAACTGACCAATGGCTTTCTTGTGGAATTACGGTTGAAAAACATTTTTACATGCCCTATCAACTTGAAGTTTGGAAGGAACATCCTTTACATACCTGTTACAAAATGGAATTCAGTATTGGTCATTGACCCAATTTTGTGGTTCGGAAAAACATTTCTGAATCGCAAAATGTACCTAGTAACAAACCATGTGATTTTACAGATTGCAGAATTTGCGACCACCAAATCCCTTAGTACATTAGCCCTAAATTTGGTTGTCATACACAGCTAACCTTCTGAGGCATGTGAGCGTGTATGTGACACCTTGGAAGCCATGAGACCAAATGTTACAAGTACAGACGGTGAAATGACTTGGAACAGTTAATACATAAAAAACGAGGTTAAATCTCTGATTTTTAATGATTGAATATTTGAACACTGAATTACTATAAACACAGAGGGCCCCATTTACACAGATATGTGCTAATGTAAATCTAACTTAATAGTGCAAGTAGCCTTTTTTATGCATATGTACAGCCACTTATGGAATTCCAAAAAGTTGGTTTAAAATGCACAAAGGATTCATTCACAAAGATGTTTGTGTGAGTAAATCTACTCCCAGGAGCAGGGAGTCGGAGTGGAGTGGACGTCCAAGGCTGGAGTGTCCAAAAAAGTGAGTACACTGAGAAACTTTTTTGTGGGGATGTAGTGGAGGGGGTTTGTCTATGGGGAATTTTTTTTTTCAGTGGAGGAAAACATGCTATGTACAAATGTGATGGCTTTTCCCCCTGTGAACTTGTGCTCTATTTACACTTGTATGTGCGGAAATGTCTGTTCATATGCACAATTGCAAATTATAAAAAGGTTTCCAGGAATATTTCTCATTTCGAGTTTCAAAAATGAGTAAATCCAGTGATTGCTTTAAACCTTTGCTTTTGGTGTCATAAACTTGGAAACAGATACTTATTGTTTAGTAGTAACCTTTTCCTGATTCGTGATACCTGGAGTGGTTTAAAGGATATGACGAGTCATCTGGAATTACATTGCAAAGTGATGATTTAAAGAAGGGCATATGGTATCGCCACTGTAGTCTTCGATCAATTTTACCATCAAGACATTTTGTGGAAAATTAGGTCTGGTTTAGAGGAAATTTGATCGATATGTTCTAATTTGACAACTTATGTTAAGAAGTCCAAGTCTAGCTTTTGGGTGACTGAAATTTTCAAATAGCAGACTGAAAGAAATCAAAAATTAGTTTACTTTTAAATGTAGTTATGATGTAGAGGACCAACACTGAAGACTTCAACATATTGTGGAAACATTTCACATTAGTAAGCACATCTAATGGTTGATTCATTTACTGCCTAAACAGACTTTAAGCTCCCCAATTTAATGTGAGGCCAAACAGTTTCAAATATTTATTTAAGTCAAGCTACATAAAATAAATATATAGATGTTGATTTGTTGAAGGGGCAGATGTCCTAAGAATGGCTTAGGAAAGTTGTGACTCTCTGTCCTGGTTTTTACAGCACTGTCATATGTAAATGGCAATCTGTGAGCCAGCTGTAGGTGGTTCATGATTTTGCAGTGTTCTCTGTGATGTTCAGTAGCATATCCTTGGCTCTACCATTTAGTGGGTGCACCCACTATGTACCTCCAACCGTAATCAGGCTACCATGCTATGTGGCAACTGGCCTCCGGTGGCAGTTAGTCAGTACTTCAAGGGTATAGTTTTTTAGATCTCGCCTTGCTATCGCGTAAGCGATCGCAAAGCGAGACTATTGTAAAAGGGCTTTTCAAAGTGCTCCCAAAAGCGGATTGCATGGCTAGCACACGCACAATCACGCGCATCGTGCCGCAGTGCACTCTACTTTTAGGAGCACTTCAAAGGGTCCGCTCTCCCGCCTGGAATGCGCTCCCCCGCCCCCGCCAAGCGCGCGCGCCACACTCCGCCGGGCTTGTGCTTGTTTATCCAGTCAGAGACTTCCTTTTGTTAGTTTCAGTTTACAGTTAGCTATTAACTGTCATCAAGCTCCCCCGCCAAGCGCGCGCGCCACGCTCCACCGGGCTTGTGCTTGTTTATCCAGTCAGAGACTTCCTTTTGTTAGTTTCAGTTTACAGTTAGCTCCTTTCCATCTCTTCTCTCCGCGCCTTCATCCTTCACTTTCTGTGCGCTGTCCTCCCCCTTACAGTCACTACCTCGCTGCTCCCCTTTCTCACTGCCTCTCCTAACTTTTCTCCTACCTTCACCGTCTCGCTTTCTCTATCCTCTCTCCAACCTTCCCATCCCCCGATCCGATAGCTCAGTTTCGCACTCCCTCGTCTGCCGCTCTACTTTGCCACTCTTGCCCTCACCTGACACTCTTCCGCCACCCTCCTGAGTCCTGTTGTTACCCCAGCAGCTCGCTCGCTGTGCTACCACGCTCTTTCCGTAGCCTCGCTTCCTATACTGTCCCTTCTCCTCACACCCTTTCCCACTCTCTCCTGCCTCTGCCCCACTTCACTGGTCTCTTTGACGTCTCTCCCCTTCCCGCACTCCATCTTCTCGTGCCCACTTTTCTGCCCCGTCTCCCTCGCTGCATTCCCTCTGCTGTCCTTTTCTCTACCCCTTCATTCCCCCTTCTCTCTTCTACTCCGTTGCCTCTTCCGCCCCTCTTCTTCAGTTTATTTTACTTCCTGCTCCCTTCATGTCCCTTTCTCTTCCCCGCCTCCTCACCCACTTCTCCTGTCACTGTCCTGCCCCAGTCTTCCTGCTCATTTCCTCTAGTGACTGCAGCAACAGCACCAGCCCCGCCTCGGCTCTCCCCTCCCCCGCTCCATGTTCCTGCTGTAGCGAGGGGCAGATGTCCGGGAATGTCCCACGAGGGTTTGGCCCATTCCTTTCTCTTCACCTAGAAGCGCATCTCCCGCGCCCCCTCCCGAGGAGAAGGTATTCATTATTAAGCAGCTCCACGGAGGGGGCAACAGAAGGTTGTCTGAATGTAACGGACTCTGATCTGTCACAGATGTCAGCGCAGCTGCCCAGCTAATGACTGCATTACACTCAGGTGACCCCGCCAACACCCTATCTTTCGTCACCGCAGGCTGTGCTCATAACTCTACCCTACCTACCACCAGCCCAGGGTATACACCCAACACCCAACCCAGGAAATACCAAACATAATAACCCCTGCTAAAAACCGACCTATCACCACTTAATACAGGTGTTCCACTACCCGTCCCTAGACAACGTCCTCCAACCACAAATAACAGCCCGTAACGCACAGCCCTACGTAACACACTCATCCATAAATGTTACACACAACCCTTTTCAACCCAATATGCAATACATTCTCCCTATTCCCCACCACACCCTCTCATGAATGTCCCATTCAGCATATAACTACAGTACAAAAAGAAAACACCTGTCGCCCCGACACCGTCAACCACAGAGCCTCAACAGGAGACAACAAACAAGCCTATGCTACGCCCTCTAAAATCCAACACAGTTTTCCTTGCGCTGTCACTCCTAAGCACCCTACCCCGATGTCTACTTTCTATCTCTTCTTTCACGTCTACCAAATACCGCTTCCTCTGGTACTATTCCCGATCCCTCCCACTACTTGCTGTTCAGACACTTTAGGTGAGCAATCCACTACCTACCAATGCTCCAGGGAGATACTGGAGTTTTGCAGAAGATCTCTCCACCATATTCGTCCCTCCACCAATTCTCTTATCTTGTCCCCAATCTTTGATTGGGGACAGGACGCCTGGCTGTGGGCCCCTAAGAGTCTCGTCCCTGGGGAAGCCTGATCTGGTTGTAGCCTCATTTCCCTGATCGCTATCGCTCTGCATTTAGGGCCTACTTGTTAACCACCATTTGTTGTAAGTTCTTCGGCTCCTCCTGTCTCCATGCATTTCAAATGTACTTTTTGGGGTTGTTTATCTGCTCCTGTCTGCACGCATTTCTTCGTCTGCACACATTGCAAAAACTGTTTGTTTCCTGTATATATATATTTTTTTTTTTGAAAAATGTTAGCTCCAATACTTAGTAAATTATTAACTTCAGTTTTTACCATATACTTTCAAAACTAGTGTCATAGCAAATTCGGTAGCAGTAGCATGCATTTTATAAACGCTTGACAGGTTTAGGTGCTCTTCAAATTATAAACATTTCAACCTCTTATGCCTTTTCAGTAATTACATTATTTAGGTAATTACACATTTTAAAACATGTTTTCGTACCACCAGCACGCAGATCAGTATTCGCTAATGCTTGTATTTGTCACCCCGGAATAGCCACGCACCACCCCCCATAGACAAAGCAGGCCTGGCTGCGTACATTTACAGTCTGCTTGCTATGCTTTCCTTTTAATATTGTTCTGTCATAAAAGCAAATACTTGCAGTTTGTTACGACTTCTTATAACAAGCATTTGCAATGCAATAGGTCTCGCATTTATACGAGTTTGAGCTATTGGCATTGTAAATGACAATGCTTTTTATTTATGTTTTAAAAACCCACACATAAATAAAAGGCATTGCCATTTATAGTGCCAATAGCTCAAACTCTTAACAACTGCGAGACCTATTGCATTGCAAATGCTTGTTTTACATTTACCCCGTGGGGACATTTATCCCTTGTGTCCCCAAGCCAAATCGACCAGGCACCACAAGACAGGGTTCCTCTTCTTTCTAGTGTGTATGGTATTCAGTTCTGATGTGGCATTTATTTCAGGTCTGCGGAGCCAAAACATGTGCGCAGGGTGAATACTATACATTTGGACACAGTGTACTAGTCTGCACAAGAAGGTTTTCTGGCAGTTTGTCTCTGTCTTCTGTGGACTTGAGAACCAGCAGATCCATTGTGTCCAGAGTCTATATCTGAAACTGGAAACTGTAACTGTCCTTGAAGAAAAAGTGTCTGCTTCTCTACTCTGATGTCCAGTCTCCCCTTCTCTGTTTTGTGTTAACTGTCGCCTTTCAACCATGCAAATTGAGGCAGAAGCAGTCTGGGCTGACTTAACAAACTTCCATGACTCCATGACGGATTCCGACCAACCATCTATCCGCCTCTGCAAAAGTCCACGAATGGGAGGTCAAAGACTGAGGATGTTCTTCGCAGTGAAGCCTGCATTGTTTTCAATTAAACAACAATTTAGCAACCACTCAAATGGAATGTGGTAAATATTCAATTACAATCTAAAGATGGAACAGGATTCTAACAAATAAATGTCGAGTTATAATGACAAGGTCAGAGTCACATGTATTATGATAATTCATTTTATGATCGTTTGATTAAGCTTTTATGGTCAGGTTCTGACCGAATAAATATGTTTGACTAACTGCCTGATATGCACTGTGGACAGACAAGGCACTTACGAGGCAGGCAAAGGCTCCTTTACTCCCAAAAGTATATTTTGACAGCTTGATTGAACTTGACGACTTTATGAAATCATGGCACAACTGAACCACAAAAATGTCCTTTTCTACAAGACCTGACCACAACTGTTAGATCTTGCGTCTTTGGCGTGGTTTCCCTGACTTTTTGCCTTCTGACCTCCTGTTTTGCTGACTTCATTTTTGCTGGCTTTAGGAGACTGGACACTTTACCACTGCTAACCAGTGCAAAAAAGTGCATATGCTCGGTGCTCAGAACATGGTCATATTGGCTCATCCACAATTGGCATATTTAATTTACTTGTAAGTCTCTAGTAAAGTGCACTATATGTGCCAAGGGCCTGTAAATTACATGCTACTAGTGGGCCTGCAGCACTGATTGTGCCACCCACTTCAGTAGCCTTTAAACGTGTCTCAGGTCTGCCACTGCAGAGCCTACGTATGCAGTTAAACTGCCATTTCGACCTGGCAAGTTAACATACTTGCCAGACCCAAACCCTCCCTTTTATTACATAAACGTCACCCCTATTGTAGGCCTTAGGCAGCCCTATGGGCAGAGTGCAGTATACTTAAAAGGTAGGTCACTTACTTTTGAGTTTTGCATGGCCTGGTAGTGAAAAACACTAAGGGGCATATTAGCAAGAAGTTGCGATATTTATCACGAAACGCGCTTAGCGCGTTCATTTTTATCTCTGCCTATCGCCGGATATTTTAACGGAGAAAACATGCTATTAGCAACGTTTATCTCCACTGTGCTAAAATATCCAGCGATAGCGGCGAAATGCCTGAATGGGATGGGTATGGGTATGCTCAGACGTGAGTCCCGTGCTCTCCATGCCACTGGAATCAAGCTATCCTGGCTGAAGAGGGGTGAAACCCCGAAACCAGTCCTAGGATGCTTGTTTCCGGTCCAGGGAGGACCTGGCTTGGCAGTTCGGGCTGGACTGTTCCCATGAGGCACAGGGTCAAGACTGATTTGCATATGGCCAGGTCTAAACTGGGGTGGCATGGTGAGCAAAAGAATGATGGATTTAGCCCAGATCTCTTGACTGGGGGTGAATGTTTTGATTTGTTCTGCATTCCATCCATCAATTGTGTGTCTTTTGCTTTCTCGGCCTAAGTGCACCAGGTATGCCCAGACGTGGGTCCTGGGCTCACTGTGCCACTGGAATCAAGCTATCCTGGCTGAAGACTGGTGAAACCCCGGAACCGGTCCTAGGATGCTTGTTTCCGGTCCAGGGAGGACCTGGCTTGGCAGTTCGGGCTGGACTGTTCCCATGAGGCACAGGGTTAAGACTGATTTGCATTTGGCCAGGTCTAAACTGGGGTGGCATGGTGAGCAAAAGAATGATGGATTTAACCCAGATCTTTTGACTGGGGGTGAATGTTTTGATTTGTTCTGCATTCCGTCCATCAATAGTTCTTTATGCATTTGTAATATTGTAATGGCATGATAAAAAGGCATTCCTGAAAAAAATAAGAACCAGAGTAAACATTTCAAATTCATTAGATTAGAGTACAGGTTACAAGCTGTCTTTCAATACAGGCAAATAATCCTACACGTTAACTGATGCAAAAAGTTCATGTTATATTATAGCTGGTATAGGGCATATTTTTTCCTCAGTTTCAAAGCAGGAAATATATCATTTGAAACAGAGAAACAAATTGTAGGGGTGGAAAAGCGTTGTAATAAATACAATCATTCAAAATATGACGTGAGATTTTTGTCAGTTAAGATGGGGCGTTAAAAACGAGATCTTATAGTGCAATATAATGTGTAAAAAAAGCATAAAGTGTGTTGTGGATTGGATAAAGATAGCATTACAAAGACAACACGGAAGCAATGCATTGGAAAATCGTTCTAGGGGCAGAAGGCGACTAGGAGCAAGATGGCGACCGTGTGAGGCGGTCGTAGGTGGCTCTCACGGAGTGACTTGATTACTTAATTTAACTCCCCGCTACCTCAGAATGCAACCCCCCCCTCCCAAGTTGGGAAATACGATGCTGGCATTAGGATAGAAACAGGATTTATGGTACCTGGGCTGGAGGGTTGGATCGCGTCACTCACGAAAATCGCAGAGACGCTGATCATAGGGTGCAAAGGCTTTGAGAAAGAGCTGTCCCGATCCTTGAGGCGAAGCGAGGAGTGCAGTGCTGTTCCAGCCGTCAGCGTGATGCCGCCAAAGCCCGGCACGAGAGCCAGAGGGGTGAATCTCCAGACCGCTCCCCAGGACTCCCCCCGGAAAGATCCGACGGACACAGAGACGGCTCCCACCACCCAAGGACGCAGGCAGAAGGGCTGAGCTGAGAATCTCCCTGACGGGAAGGGGAGGGGTGCGGGTTCACAGCCCCAGCCACCTTGCACTGCAGTCTCAGTCATTGATCTGCTTCGGGGCTCCGGCACTCAAGGAACGGATCGGGCCGATGCACAGCCAAGAGCAGGAGGACAGATCAGGAGAATCACGGGTAAGCCACCGGTGGGCCCAGAGGAGGTGGTGTGCCCAGTGGAAATGGGGGAGTCGGGGGAGCCTTCTGAAAATGAGACAATGTTTGGGACAGTACAGGGGGTACTACACAAGACCCAGCACCAATTTTCCCCACAATTAAAGGGGTGTATGGAGGCCCGTAAGGAGACAGACGCACAGGGGGAGGAAAATCAGGAAATTCTGCCAGAGGCGGGCAGTGGGGCTAATCCAGGGACGGGAGAAGCCGGTGCAGATAACATTGAGCAAAATACGGGGGCCCTTGGGGGTCGCAAGATCCTACAGGAGGGAGTAAATCAATCTACCCAAGAGGATCTGGCGGACTTGGTAAATAAAGGAGGGGCCCTGGCAGTTGTGGATGAAGGGGCCAGGAGAATATTGAATGACCACCAAGGGGGGGGCGGGCGACACCTTAAGGCTCAAGACTTAGGGGTAAAAGAAAAAGAGCCCCCAGGGTCAGCAAGGGCTCATAGGTTGCCAGGGGAGAGATATATCGACTCAGAAGCGAATGATTTCTATTCCCTATCGGATGCCACCTGGTCAGGATTGGGATCAGACACTAGATCTAATATAGAATCAAGTGAGGAGGACAGTGCTTCTGGGAAATATATCAGTGGCAGGCAAAATATACCAACTACTCGGAAGATAAACTCCAGAGTACCTAGAGCTGAGAACCCAAGACCGAATGAGTTGAGGTGGGACTACTCTCTTGGAGATCAATTGGTTGAGAACAGTAGGCAACCTACCAGGGAAGCAAAAGCAATCACAGTGCCTCCTACAGTGGAATCAATTCTGCAGTGCGTTGTTGCACATCGTGAGGAAGCCCGTATGGAGAGCAAACGTGCACAAAATGTGGCGCGGAAACTTCAGGGGGCGGTCAGGAAAATCGCAAGAACCTGTAATAATATTTGTGACTGGATGACCGAAGTGGAATTAAGAACCGCTACATTGGAGGTGGATCTAGCAGGCTCAAAGGGGCAAGAGGAGGCACACGAGTTTCAACTTGTTGATATCCAATGGAAACTGGAAGAAAGTGAGAACCGCCAAAGAAGGAACAACTTACGATTTCTTGGGATTCCGGAAGGAAAGGAAGGATCAGACGCAAGAGTATTTATTGTTCAGTTGCTGCAGAAATCTTTCCCAGACCTGGAAAGGTGGATGTGGCCACAGGAAATACAAAGGGCATATCAAGTGCCATTCAATATGCTCCAGCCAACTCGTCCTGATGCCAAACCACGGGCAATACTGGTTTATTTTGGGCACTATCTATTGAGGCAGAGCGTGTTTGAGAAGGCCAGACCAGATGCACAACGGGCAGCAGATGGGTACTCTTTTTTCACCAGGCCAGACTTCTGCAATATCACAGTGGAACGAAGATGGCGCTTACGCCAAATGATCACTCAGTTCCAGGAAAAGGGAGCGCAAGCCTTCCTATTAAACCTGGCCCGGCTGAAAGTAGTCTGGAAGGACTGGGTTAGAGTCTTCACCTCGTAGATGAAGGCCAAGGAGTTTCTAGACGCTGGGGGTATACGATGTGGTCTTTCGGGGGTTGCCTGTTGGTGCAGAAACGTGCAGAATTATTGGAGCCAGGGGGTTATAATTAAGATGCCTTCAGATGCCTCCTTCTGGTCTCCAGGATATTCAAGACATTTTTGCTTTATGTAAAAATGTTGTAGTACATTTACCTACTTGTAGTACCTATAAGTAGGTAAAGAAGCGGAGGAAAAAAGGTTTAGGGGGGTTAGAAAAGGGGGGGGGGGAATCGCACTGATTGTTTTACACATGTCACCCTACGGAGAATACCACCAATCATCACCCACAGACCTAGTCAGGTCTGCTGCTTCACAACACAGGGAGGGGAGAGGAGGTGGGGGGGAGGGAGAATTTGGGTGGAAGGGGGAGGGGGGAGGGGAAAGAAGCTCAGAAAAGTAGACTATGGTTGCAAAGTTAAGATATGGGTTTCAGGCAGTCTGAAGGAATGGTTCAAGAGGCAGAGTAGATACCAAGGAAAAAGTAGGGATGGGTAGGTTGACTATTTGTACGATAAATATCGAGGGGGCTGAACGATTGAGTTAAGAGAGGTAGGACCAGAGAAGTACTGCGAACACTTGGCTAGGATATTATCTGTCAGCATGAGACCCACAAACCTTGGCAGAAGAGAGGGCTTAATGTTATTCCAGGCTATACACAAGCAATTTGTTCATCACACACTTCTAACACTAGAGGAGTTGCAATTCATATATCTAACAGGCTGCCACCCATGAAACGGACACTATCGGATAAATGGGGTAGGTGGGCAATTGCCCTAATTCCAAGCTATGGTACACTATGCACTATTTATGGATCAAATCTAGATGATGCAGACTTGTTGGCAGAATTAGAAATCAAGCTTGCCTCCTGGCCAGCACCCCTGATTATTTGCGGTGATTTTAATATTCATATCGATGCAAGAGGTGTGGGTAGGGGAGGATATCAGGGAAGGAAGCCACAGGTCTTTCAAGCTCTACAGGCATTAATTGATAGTCATGGGTTGGTAGATATGTGGGCATCCAAAAAACTAGGGGATCCAGGATATACCTATTATTCATGCCCACATAGAAAATATGTAAGGTTAGATTATTTTTACGTCTCTTCCTCTTTAATAGTAGGAGCACAGATCATGAAGCTACCTAAGGTCCTTTCGGATCATAACCCCTTGGTATTGGATATAGAAGCCGCGGGTTATGTAAAAGCTGCTGTAAAATGGACCTTTGACAGGAAGCTATTAGCTACTGAAGGTTTTATTGATCATATTAGGGGTTGGACTACTCAGTTTTATGACACCAATAGGTATAGTACTTCAAGGGGAAATGTATGGGACGCATTTAAAGCAGGGATCAGGGGGGAGATAATTAGCTTTGTGGGGTTTCATAGAAAAAAACAAAGAGAGGGAATACTTGTACTTATGAAGGAGCTGAGTAGGTATGAGGAAGAGCACATGACAGCTATTGCGCAAAAACAGTTCCAGCTACAATTGGGTCTTGAATTAAAAGTAATTAGAACCAAGGCTGAAATAAACGGGGTGTTTAACAAAATAGCAGCTGAAAGGTTTCAAACTTCCCAGCGATATAATTATGAATATGGAGAAATGACGGGGAAATATCTAGCACTTCGTATAAGACAAAGTGTAGCCGCAAGCAGCATTACAAGGTTAAAAGGGAAGGATGGTAAAATTGCCATTGAGCCTCAAGAGATATTAAAAATATTTGCGGGTTTCTACCAAGATCTCTATAATTCTAGGCTGAGTGCTCCAATATCAGGGAATGCAGGTTTAGAATTACCTCCAATGGTTCAGGAACTAGAAATAGATATTACAATGGAGGAGGTCAATGAGGCATTGTTGTTGATGGCTTCAGGGAAGGCGGCAGGCCCTGACGGAATACCAATGGAGATTTATAAAGCTCTGCATAAAGAATTAGTCCCCCTTCTGCTAGACTTGTTTTTAGCAGTACAACAGAAAGGAATTCCACCAAAATCCTGGCAGGAGACTAATATAGTTATATTTTTGAAGAAGGGAAAGGCAGCGGAAGATCCAGCCTCCTATAGGCCAATTTCATTGATAAAAACGGACGAAAATCTTTATTCTAAAATCTTAGCGCTCAGGTTATCAAAGATAATTGACTCTCTAGTAAGCCCGTGGCAACATGGCTTCATCCCGGGCAGAGGAACAACAGACCATATACAAAGGGTAATATCATTATTTGATATTGCGGAGACCTCGGGGCAACAGATGTCATTGATATTGTTGGACGCTCAAAAAGCGTTTGACCAGGTGGAGTGGGCAAACCTTTGGCAGAACTTAAGGTCAAATGGCTTTGGCCCACGTATTTTAACTGCCCTAAGAGCTATGTATGTTCAATCATATGCAAAAATACAGCTGATGGGGAGGGAGTCGGGGAAGGTGAAGATTACGAGGGGCACAAGGCAGGGCTGCCCCTGTTCCCCAATCCTTTTTGCATTATATATAGACCTGCTGATTAGAACAATATTAAACGATCAGGTAATTGAGCCGGTAGTGGTCAGGAGTTACAGCTCTAAGGTTGTAGCCTATGCTGATGACATGCAGTAGTCACCCCGACCCACAAGCGGCAATAGGGAGGATTGAAAATCTGGCCCGGGATTTTGGGAAGCAATCAGGGTATGGGTTAAATGCCAACAAAACAAAAATTGTCTGTTCTAAGTCGGTCACCTGGCAGGATTCAAGGAGGACGGAGGCAGCCACGTATTTAGGGATAACAATTGCAGCAGATGTTGGGACAATTTGGAATATAAACACAGATCCTCTTATCAGGAAAATTGGGGCTGATTTAAAGAGAATGGATAACCTGCATTTATCAATTATTGGAAGGGCAAATGTCATAAAGATGACAATGTTTTTTAAAATTCAATATCTATTACTTTGTATACCACTGGAACCTCCGAACTCTTTTTTTTTTTTTTTTTAAATAGAGGGGATCTTCTCTCACTTTATTTGGGAATACAAGAAAGTCAGGAGATCTTTGAAATTAATGACCCTACCAAAAGATAGAGGGGGGCTGGCTGTTCCCAATCTCCTATATTATTATTGGGCTATTATGCTCCAGCAAATGACCATTTTATTCAGACCTAGATCGATAATACCAGCAGATCAGGACAGGGAGATACCGCCCTCCGTTTTCGAATTAGCTATGGGCGACTCAGCACCAGGGGCAGTACTTAGACAATTGGAGGGGAGCTATTAGAAGAAAACTCGGTTTAAACCCCTTAGAGCAGCCTGGAATGTATGGCAGAAATCCAGTAAATTGCTAAAAATTCCGAAAATCTAGCGCTATTTGTCATTATGGCGCTCATCAATCTTCTCAGCTCCACTGTATGATAAAATTGGTAGGCATTGGGAGCAGGCGGGAATTAAATGTATTGGCGATATTCTTAACTCAAATGGACTTATGCCATTTGAAGAGATCCAGGAACGATATGGGGTAGATTCCCGATGTCTATTTAAGTACATACAGATTAGGGAGACAATCAAATCAGCTAGCTCACAATTTACTAATCTGGCCCGTTTCCCGCTTCTAGACTGCCTAGTTTATAAACAGCCTCGAGTGAAGGAACTATATGCAATGCTGGTGGAGGCTAACACTGATGATATAGTTAGAACGGAAAGCGGGTGGGCAGATAAACTGGGAAATCAGGATGTGGACCTATGTAGATCCTTAGAACTGTCAAAAAAGGTTCTCTTATCTGCCAATCTTAAGGCTCAACATTTTAAAACAGTTTTCAGACTTTACTTTACACCAGCTAAACTGTGGGCATGGGGGAAAGGGAGACTAATAACTGCTCAAGATGTGGACATGGTCCGGCTGAAATGGCCCACATGTAAGCTGAATGTTGTAAATTAAGCGCAGTGAAGCAAGGGATTGGATCATTCCTGCATAAGGTTATAGGGCGAGGGGTTTCACTGACTTCATCTTTAATATTATTCGGTTGTGATGAGACCTTACAGCTAGAATTGATCCAAGTTTATTTTTGTTTCATGGTAACAGCAACTCTACGTATAATGATTGCTTCAAAGAGGAAGGATGAAGATCCTCCGACACACCAAGCCTGGTACGCCAGACTCTTCCATGTATTCAACTTAGAGATGGCATTATATAAAATTAAGGGAAGTAGAGCTAGTAAAAAGGGGCTACAAATCTGAGGCCCCTTGGTGGAGCAACAAGGATAAACGGAAAGTGCATGCCTTTAAGGTTAAAAGAAAGTATATGTATTTCTTCCTACTATGATTTTGGATTAATTATGATTCTTTTATTTCTGTTGCCTGTGTTGCTGCTGTATGCTGCTTGTCTATTTTTGGAACCATTGAAACTTTCCTGAGCAATAATAATAAAAAAAAAAAAAAAAAGACCACGGATGCGTAGCAAACCAGGAACTTGTCCTGGGAAATGCTGGTAAAAAATGGACCGTAGTAAGTCATAACCGTGTAAGATAAATTCTGTACTCTGTGTTTACTATCCAAGTTAAATAAGGCTCCATCCCTGTAGGGGTAGAAATAGGCACACACCGAATAATTGAAACTATATCAAGCGCCTTAACTATTTCAGGCTTCTCCCTGTCCTCAAAAAACATTTATTTTACCAACACCTTCGACCGGGAGTTCATTCTTCATGGTAAGTCAAAAATATCCCTCAACCTCAAATTGGAAAGGTTGTTTTTAACATATGCTAATTAGGGGACAGCAATCATGTGACTTGAATTTATACAGTCCCCTAATACCTTTTGCGAGAAACTAGTCTTGGGGTCAACATAATTTAAGCCACAGTAAAAGCGGGGCCAATCTTACTTGATCCTTCAAGTAGCCGAGGCCAAGTTCTTGTTAGAAGATGAAACTTGGCATGGCTTTAGGAATAGCCAAAAGTCTGCACAGAAATATATTTCCATCTGTCTGTAAATTACTCAAACCTGCATATCCCCATACATCCACTCCATATGTACCAGATGAAAGACATTTACTCTTATAAAGTGTTGATATCTCTCTAAGGGGCATGTGGCCTAACTTTTTTACAAATCTACAGATTGATTCACATG
Organism: Triturus cristatus; assembly: GCF_964204655.1. Taxonomy (NCBI): domain Eukaryota; kingdom Metazoa; phylum Chordata; class Amphibia; order Caudata; family Salamandridae; genus Triturus; species Triturus cristatus. The sequence goes on along the minus strand of NC_140591.1, from coordinate 1,073,504,141 downwards.
AAGTCACCATCTTCTGTGTTCTTAAAGTAATTAGCCTGCCCCAGCTCAAATTTGCATCAAATAAAATACCCAAATAATAAAACTAGGCACCTTAGCAACATGAGTTGTCCCAATGAAAAAACACTTAGATTTTGTTTTCTTTGGGTCGCAGGTCAGTCTAAAGGATTTTTGACTATTAATCTCCAAATTTAGGTTCCCATTAAAATCATTAAAAACATCTATACAAACCTGTAGTCCATCTGCTGTACGTGCAATGATAACCGAATCATCTGAATATAAATGTACAGGGATCTTGGGAACAACTTTGACGCGAGATACTAAAACTAACTCAAGGGCATTAATATAAAATAAGAATAAAAAAGATACCGGAATGTGGTCCTGTTTCTCCCCTCTTGCAACCTTAATAGAGTGGGTACAATCACCATTTTGTGTATAGCAGACTTTTGTGCACTTTCTTAAACACAGCTCTCAATGCACTTGTTAATAATGGAGCCCAGAAAGCTGGGTTGTGCCTAACTTGATCAATTGTTACCCCATCAGGGCCCGGGGCCTTCCCAGCTGCAGCACTCAAGATAGCTTTTGACACACCTGCTACGTCAATTGACTCCTTAAGCCATTTATCATCAACTAGGGGGGGGGGATCTACTCCGCCTATCAGGGAAAACTGGTTCGCTACCAAAGTACTAGGATTCAATATTTGGGGAAAATGAGCGATCCAATCGCTTTCTGGAATGTGACACTCTATGCCTGTAATCAGGCGTTCTGAGAAAAATGGGAGATTTATGATCTGCCGAAAGGCTCTATTGTCCCTAATTTAAGCTGCACCTTCCCGATCTTCCCTGGCTTTATTTCTAATTTCCTGTTTTCTCATGTTAAGAGCTTGTTTATATTTCTCCCTAGCTACCTTGACATCCTCAGGATTACGTGTTATCAAGTTGGTGGCTTTTTTTCTAATGGTCTTTATGAGCACTAGTTCAATCTCAACTGAACAATGAGTGAGGAGGGCATTCTTTTGGTCTTATGTTCCTAGTTATACAAGATTTTGGTGGGGTCAGCATACGGGAAAAGACAACAGGTGATGTCCTCATAAGTATCTTTGATCAGATCTTCTGAAAATGTGTTCGGCTCCACTGATTCCAATTTCATACAAGCCCTTTATTAACAGAATGATGTAAAGGGGGACTGATCTCACTCTCATTTCTGGATTGAAGGGAAAATAAAACCGTAAAATAATTGGATTATGATCGCTGAAAGGTTTAGGGGGCCTGTTATAGCTAAACAGTTTGCAGGCCAGGTCCATCAAGAGTAAGATAAATTCTATTATACTGCCTTTACCTCTTCCAACAAGTGTATGGGGGTTAACTACATCTGAACTAATAACATCTGAGGAGAAATAAAGATTGTGAGTAAGGACTTTCCGGTTCAGGACCTCCCCAAATGTAGAATATACAAAATTAGTAATATTTTTGCTCTGACCATTTGAAGAACCACAAGTGTAGTTGCCACTATAAATACATTTAACAATATTAAAACCCCCTGCCCAAATAAGTGATGTATGATTTATTCCAATGTACATTAAATCAACAACAGACTTTTCTAATTCTTCGATAATACCAATTGGATGTGCTGTAAGGACATTATAATAAAGATTTGGATCACATTAATCAAATTAGGCTGCGATAGCTTTAAGATCTGGTAGCAAGGGTTAGAAACTAAAGTCTTGACCCTTAGGTTCCTAATGGCTATGGAAACCAAGACAGCCAGGCCTTCCTTTCCCTTCCTGCAGGTGATGGAATAGCAGGAGACCAATAGGATTCAAAAACTCTCAACATGGAAAGAGTCACTAGACTAGGTCTCTTGGTAGTATATTATATCAACGTCTTGAATAAAGCAAAGCCAATCCATATTGCTTTTTATTTGCTGTATTGTATAAAGTAGCAGTGGGTAGCATGAAAAACTCACCCACGATGATTGCTAGGCTGTAAATTCGATCATTTTGAGTGATTCAAAAGCACATATGTCAGCACATCTGATTTCATGTGCTGACCGGTGCCCTTTCAATTCACTCGAATTTTTCATGCTACCCTCTGCTTCTCTATACAATACAGCAAACAAAAAGCCAATTAATTGCTTTTTCTCTTGCTGTAATTGGGCATTTCTCATTAATAGTAGGAATCATTGTACTGCTCCCTGCTCTTGAGCAGCCTCAGGAAGGCATCCAGGACGGTGCCTTGTTCATTATCCTGCTCATGTAAAGCATCTTCTAACCTCAAGAGTTCCCTGTCAAGGTCCCTACGGATATTAGTTGTAGGATTCATTGGTAAATTTGTTTCAGATGGACATTAACTCCCCATTTGGTGGGGGAGTTTTTTACACTTTACATTCACTTGCACTGTGTTGTTGCGCCGTTTGGGATCACCATCTTACTTATAAATTGAGCTAAGTATATGACCGCAATGATTTGTTTCTATTTGTCAAGATATAAAAAATAATAGTCCACGTGAGAAATGAAACCAATTGCTTGATGGTCAAAATGACTCGCTTCAAGGAAGTAGAGGTTCACACTTCCCCCTTTAGGGACCATTGTTTTGTTTTTTTACTAGATTACCCAGGTCAACTCGGCTGCCCCTTTTCTAATACATACATAGATACTATTTATGAGCATGTCAGTGGACCTGGAAAAGGCCTGCGACATGGTGCAGTGAGATTTTTTGGGAGGCCACCATTCTACGCTTGGGATTGGATGCCAGATGGACTCAGTGGTTGTGTTTGCTCTACGCACATCCTATGGTGAGGGTTAAGACTGGGCGTACACTCTCCAAGTCATTTGAAGTCCTCTGAGGCATGAGACAGGAATTCCTGTTGTCATCCCTACCATTGCCATTTAACCTCTGGCAGAGTGGTTTCGTGCAGAGAGCGCAGGATGAAGCATAACGGTTGAGGGCAGGGAACACATCATTTCCCTCTGTGCAGTTGTTCTACTGATTTACCTGCAGAATGATGAGCAGGACATACCCTGTGCGCTCTTGCTCCTTGAGGACTTTGGCCTATATTTGGGCCCCCAGGTGAACCAGGGAAAGACATGCATGTTCCCAGTAAAGGGTGGTGCTCTCCGCTCCATCAACTGCTCACTCAATATACTTTGGGCGCGACACACCTTTAAATACCTGGGCATTCAGATCTTCCACGACACAACAGACCTATGTGGGGTAAACCTGGGGAGGGTGCTAAGGTCGCTTAGATCCTGTGTCCTTTTTTGGAGGTCGCTTAAACTGCCCATCATGGTATGCATAGCACTCTCTAAAGTGCTCATGCTCCCCCTGCTACTTTATTTTTTTTCAAATCTCCCTGTGAGGGGGACAGTGCCTTGGTTTCAGCAGTTGGACGTTCTCCTCTGAGAGCTGATCTGGGATGGTAGCCGCAACAGGGTTATTCTAACAACCCTACATTGCCCCCCACTCGAGGGAGGGCTGGAAGTCCCAAACTTCGAGTTATATTAGCTGGCGGCAGTGGATAACCAGGTGGCTGTACGGGGTCGGGCTGGCGGAGATCAGCCTGATGGGTGCTGTCCCCAACCAGGGGATGCTATTGGCTAAACTGCTTAGAGCGGCTCTGAGGATTCCCCACCCAGGCATCCTCCTGTCTACAGCCGTGTATTGTTGGTGGTGATGTGTGAAGCAGACTGGCGGGATGGCAGCTGAACCACCTGAGCTCCTGCTGGTGGGGCTGCCCCTGGTAATCCCATAACTTTCCGCAGGGCAGATGAGGCCCTGGACCTAAGTGGGGATAGTGACTACAAGTGACTGCTTTCAAACAGGCAACTTTATCCCCCTCGGAACTGTCAAGCACACCGGCCTGCCAGCGGGCCAGTTCCTCACCTATGAGACACTTCGGCACTCATTTCGAGACCTATGGGGTATGGGAGAGGTTGAACGACAGACACATGGTGCCCTCCAACATTTACTGACAATGGGCTACAGCAGCCATTTGATTACGTGGTTTCACAGAGTGTAAATGGCTTGGCCGGGACGCTTTTAGGCAGCTGTGCCTCAGAGTTGGGGCGGGAACTGTCGGATGCGAAGTGGGGGAGGTCGCTGGCGTACTTCAGAAAGCATTGTGTAGCACACGCCTCAAGTACATCCAATATAATTTTACACTCAGGACATACCTGACACCTCACAGGATCTGGGCCATCTACAGAGGAGACCCTAGACTCTAGAGGGTGGCCCCGCTGTGCGACACTAGCCGCAGACTTTGGCCATATGACATGGCGAAGCCCTGGTCTTCAGGGTGTTTGGGATGAGGTCTTTTCAAAACTTAATGAGACCCTGAACAGGACTTGAGAACACTCCTGAAACATCCCTCTTGGGCTCTTTCCCTAGACCCAAGCCCAAGAAAGTGGGGAACAGATTTCTTGACCTGGCACTGGCCCTAGCTAAGACACGCACAGCCATGGCATGGAAGTCTACTGTAGAGCCCAAAGTGGACACTTGAGTAAAAATTGTGACTTTGTGGGCCCGTGCTGAAGAGCGGGCACCCCTGCCGGAGGAGGCACGTGGGGTCAGTTGTAGGCCCATAGCTGCCTTGTGGACAGAGGCAGTGGATGAATGGGAGTTTCCCACAGCTGCAGATGACCCGTTTGATGATGAACGAGTGGGACAGGGGGCGATGGCTTGATCTTGATAGCCACACTGGTGCTTTGTTTAGGGCCACCCCGATCAACTGGGAGCTTTGTATATCGAGACACAGGTAGTCCTTGTTACTGAGCTGCTGTTGGCACACCCCACCCCCCACCCCCTCACTGCCCTGCTGCAACCACCCCCTTATAATCCTCCCAAACTGTCTCCCTGTTTAATCTATGGCCCCTCCTGTGACAGTAGTTCTAACTTGAACGTGGTTTATTTGGCTAGTTACTTTCTTTTTCCTTTTTTCTCATTCTGCCACTATTGTCACAACTGCCCCCCCCCCCCCCCCCCACACACACACACACACACCCTTCCGGGTCTCAATGCCACAAACAGAATGCATACTATACGTAACCTTGTCATTATTGTTGATTTATTGCATGCTTAACACATGATTTCTCTAATGTGTATTCTGTCATACGTTCCTTGTATTCTTGCCAATAAAATATGTGTTTAAAAAAGCAGATTCTATCACTTGCATACTGCTGCTGAATGCATTCCCGCTCATCTATGTATTGTGACGTAAAGTGCTTTGAAATTACGGCAACATGGTTTCTAGCGCTTTAAAAAACCTGAAATAAAATTAAAAATAGTGTGATGATGATTCCCAGAACAAGGACCCCAGCTTTGGCAAGCATACCTTGTGAGCACCCACTATTACTCCTTGAGGAAAAAAGTTACAAAACACCTTTTTCGAAAATGCTTATTTAATTTGTGTATTCATAGACCACACTCTACAAAATAAACTGCAATTAGGCGCTTACATTGATAGTAACAAGCAGCGGCGAAGGACTCAAAAAAGGCTGTTATAACTATCTTGAAAATTAAAGGAAATTTTGCAAAAGTATTTCAGAATTGTACGTGCCTCCTCCATTTTTACGCCCTGAAGCATCCGGAAATGATTCCACTCACATTCATTCATTCACCCGTCCATCTCTTAGTATTTTACCTCAGATCAAAAAACAAGACGCTCTATTTGGCTTTTAAGCGTTCCCTTTCAGAGTTTCATAACACCGCCTTCAGAGGTTTAAAGTAGTTGTGTGAGGAGAGGGTCCTCTAATTCACTCGCATATATTGGGGCAGTGTTTTAAATGGAAATACAGAAGTGCAGGTACCCTCTAGTTAGAGTACCTATTTGCCCCTGAGAAGTGCCGGTACTCTCCCATTAAATGCACTAATGCAGAGCTAAAAAGTGCAGCTACTCTCCCTTTGAAATTAAAGAATTGCAGGTACTCAGTACTGGACAGTACCTGGCCATTTAAAGCCCTGTATTAGGGTAAATGGCAGGATGCAGGGTACATAACCCATTTCTCAAATCCCTAACTAGCAATCCAAGCCCGGTCATGAAAAAATGTTTTATGTGTTTCCCTGCCCACGCCCACAGATACAACCATAGCTGACGAGTGAATCAGATCCGACAGGTATAAACCTTTGCTTTTATTTAATCAGGAAGATAGATGCCCGGGAAAAATGCTTCTGAAATATACCGTAACCAATCAGGGAATACTTTGGTTTTGCGGTTTTTGCCTCCGGGGCAATGAAGGGTTATAAAAACAAACCACAAGGAAAGGGAGTTTTAGAAAGGGGTTCGTTAAAGTGAAAAAAAAAACAATCTACACAGCCTGTGGAAGAAAGTAAGTGTTGGGTGCCAGCTGCAGTAAGCATAAAAGAGTGTCTCCGAGGCTTTTGTCTCCTTATATGGTAAAATGATATGAAGGGTTCATTAGGCTGTGAAGGCAGGCTCGGTGCACACGCTCCTGGCTGCCGAGCAGGGAGCAGGCGGGCTGCCTTCGCCCGGCCCCAGTGATCCCGCCAGCACGCTGGGCTGGCGCTGCGCTCCACAGGCAGGCGGCTGTGCTGCTGCGGATGTGAGCGGGCGCGTGACTCGCCGGCCCCGGGAGGACGTCGTGCCGCCGTCTTCCCGCTGTGAGTAGAACGCTTCATTACTAGATGCGTGCGCCTACTACTGTGCGTCAGGGTGCCGGCGCGCGAGCCAGGCGGGCTCCTGCTGACAAAGGAAGCCAGGCTTGGCGGGCAGAGTATGCCATAGTGATGGGATGAAGCATGGTTCTGTGCCCTCAGGGAGGTGCCCTCCATACTAGAGGTGGCAACAATCCGCAGGCACAGAGAGAAGGGGACATTTCTGAAATGGGGGAGAAATCCATCTTTTATTCCGTTACATTGTTGTTCCTCTACAGGGGAAACTTAAAGCGCAATTTTTTTGGGGAGGACATCTCTGTTTCGATGTAAACTGATGGTTCACAGTCTTGTTACAGTGATGCGTTCCTCGCTTTTTTGTGCGCACTGAAGCGTTTATCCAGTCCAAGGTTTAAAAACAAGTCAACCAAATGATTTTGATAATAAGCATTTTAATAATTGAAATATTACCTGTGTATTTGCTATTGTAACTTATTTTCAAAACCATTCTCGTTGTGTATTGTGTGCAGTTATGTCTAGTTATTCACACATATTATGATAAAGGAGAAATAAGCTCCGCCCAGAGCCAGGAGAAAGGCTCTACGGCGCTATTGCACAGGTGTGAAGAGGTTGCTCGGGTTTCATTCAAAAGAAAAACATAGAAGCAAATGGTGCCTTAAACTACTACTGTTAAATAGTATTAATATTAAAAAAAATATATTATTGTCGTGATTATTTTTATTATCACAATTATTAGTATTATTATTAATATTATTGTCACAATCAATATTATTGTCTCGATGATGACTATGGTTATACTTATTTGTATTATTATGATTATTCAAGTAATATTATTAATAATTTAGACCACGCACCATAAACTGAATTGTATTGTGGTGCTTAATATTATATATCAGCTCGTCTGAGTGTGTTGGAGAGACGCAGGGGCATTGGAACCCCTTAGAGCTGTCTCTCCTGCTGCGAGTTGCTACAGGTTTATACTCAACGTTTGCACATGTCCAGCACCTCAGAGCTTTGCTCAGCAGAACTTCTCACACTACAAGCAAGCCCGAACACCTACACAGGACACATCCTTACAAACTTGCTATTGCCGTTGTGCTCCTTTCCACCTGTAACACACTGTGTCAATCACACTCTAGCACGTGGAGCACATGCTCACTGACAGCACACTTATAGCAATGAAGCACAGGTAAATACAGGAATAGATTGTTATGAGGCTCGTGCCCTAACCACACTTGAAGTCAGTTTTTACAGGATCGGTCTATCTTAACCACTCATCCAATCTGAAAATTGTCACCGGCCCCAGTCAGACCTTCATTACAGTTTCAGCCCACTCTTTCTTAAAGAAGAATCAATAACTCCTAATGCAACAAGATCATTCTAAACGGGGGAGGGAGCCTCTTCCACCTCAGAGAATCACAGGCAGAGTGGCACACCAGCTACGCGTAGCACTGATGCTATTGCTCTGACTCTCAGCCTACCAAGGCAGACATCAAATGGGCAGCAGATGTACCAAGCTGGCCAAAACATGCGTGAAAACACCCTGCAGTGTTACTTGTTCCTGTCCAATGCAGGACTACTAACACGGTTTGTATTTTACAAGAGTGTGAATGTCAGGTGTTCTTTGAAGACCCTGGAAGGTCTTTTTTAGGAGCTGTATCTAGGAGTGGTAGTATCCAGAAATGACAAAAACTGCAAATAGTAAACAGCTTTTAACATTTACACGTAACTGTTCAGTTTAGAAGATGTCTTACTCCTTGCACCCTATTTATCTTTGGGCACTCTGGGTACATTGATTTGTTGTTGACTAGAAGTCAAGTTACACTGTAAGAAGAAACCTTTCCTGAGGATGGTTACATGCTCCTTAAATTGATACTTGAACGTTTTGTTCTGAAATTGATCAAAGGGGGGTGGCAGCGACTTGGAAGCAGGGGACCCCGTGATGTATTTCTCATTCATACTCTCATAGAAAAGTTTGTGCAAGAAACACACCAAAAACTACTGGTCAGAATTACTCTAAACTTGGCAAGAAAATAGAGCTTGGTCCCATTTTCTATTTTATGGTGTTTTGTAAATTTTATAGTTTTGGAGAAAGCTAAAAATGAAATGGGAAAATGTTTGTGTCTTGACTAAATTAGTTTGTGAATTGGTAGACTTGATTAGATTTTGAATAAAAAATTAATCTGTGATTTTTTTTCTGTCAGATACTTCACAGTTCACAAACTGGCTGTCCCTGTTCATGAACTTCACTGCTTAAAATGTGCAAATATTACTCCACTGTATCAAATTATGATGACTGAAAAATGTGGCTCACACGTCAATGGTTCCCTTATGCAAAATATTAAAATGAAAGGGCAGCAGGTGGGGGTCAAAATTGCTGTACTCCTTGGCCTTACCTCAGGGCTGGACAGTCCCAATATCCGGCAGACAAGAGCCCCTCCTCCTCCCACCCTCCCCAGTTATGATATGAAGGCCAAGGAAGACTCTAAAAAAGTATTCTACAGTCCCCGTCTATTGTTAGTACAGGTTCAGTGGGATTTGTAAATCTCTTCCCGACGATCTGGCCCTGAGGTTTTGGTGCCATGTCGGAGTCACCCTTGCACGCCACACCGTTGGTGTAGTATGAGTGGGACCACAGGGGCAGTTGCCAAATGCGCACATTTCTTAGGGGCATTCATAGGGGCGCAAAATTTTAATAGGGGCACAACATTTTTTAAGAAAAATGGAAGGATACTTGCCTTGCCCCGGCAACTCACGCTGCGCCCTACCACACACTCAGCAGCTAATCGGCCTTTCCCAAAGCCTTGGCTGCCATGTGCTGTGTCATTGGGAGACCAGCACTTGTCAGCTGTCTTGATCCTCCTGTCCCCATCATTTGTGGGAGTGGAGGAGAGACCTTGGAAGCTCACAGCTAGCCCAACCTCCCCCGATATCTAAAGTACATCTGAAAACTGGCCTGGCCGAGGACTGTGCAGCCCCATTATCCTGCGATGGAGGAGGTGAGAAGAGTTGAAGAGCAAAATTAATTCCTGCAGCCTACCCTTGCCTCAGCTGTAAAAGTAAATAAAAAGTAGGCTGCCAAGGAAGTGTGTACTGCCCAGCGGGTAAAGATCAGAAGAACCACAGGGTCCTGCCCTCTACCACAGAGAAAATAATAATGAAATGAAAATCAAGCATACTTGTAGGTGATCCTATCTCAGTGGGTGAAACTCCCAACAAGGAAAAGGACTTTAAAAAGGAGCCACGTTGCTTTTTCCACATCTGTTTGTTGACATTGGAATTATGAATTTATTCTTTACGCAGCAATTGAAAGAGGATTTTTATGTGCAAAGTGGTACTGCAGTCTACAATAGCACTTCAAGATTACGGTTATATTTTTAGCTTGTGTGTGTAAATGAATCAACCTTCATTATCCCTCTATATAGATGACATCAGAAATTACATCAATGATGTCAACACCGGTGTTATCACATATCACATCACCACTGAAATCATCAATGAGGGCAGAGTGGTGGTCACAGAATTTGGCCAAATGCTACCCCCTGCACCCAGCAAGTTTTAAGGCATGGGTACTCGCAGACATTTTCCCAAGGGCCACAAAGCTTGGTCTTTGATGTGACTGAGGGCCGCATTGCTGCTAGGGAGGGGAGTGGTAAGGTAGGTTTGGGGTAGGCAAAGCATATACATTTAGTGGCTGAACTGCACAATATGAAACCAGAGAACCAGGGATTAATCCAAGCTTCACCACTTTACTAAATTATGTGATCCTAGGCAGTTGTTTTATTTCACATTTCCTCCTTTTTTAGGTCGAGCCTAGGCAGCGTTTATGTGCTGTCTGCAAGACCTGTTGTTATCTCCTCTATCTGCTTTTGGCATGCCCATGAATTACCATTTGTTTGTTGTTGTGCCATTTAGAAATATGGAGTTTTTATTGGTGCATTTGGTCTGATTCTCCCTCCTTTGCGTGCTTGGGTCACACCCAGGCGATTTCACTCATTGTTTGCTTGCCTTGGCCATCCCAATACGTCCACGGTTCCTCCTGGTCATCCTGATCTGCCTTTTCATTTTGTAGGCTATCAACATCGTTTTAGGCTTTCAGGTCATTTCATGGACCAATGCTCTGTTCAGCACCTGCAAAGTGGCAATTTCTGTCTGGTAGCTGTTGAGCTATGCCAATAGCTCTAACTAAAAAAAAATGCAAGACCCTTTGTATTTTTAATGCTTGTCTTTTATTATCACATATAAGAGGACCTCGAAATACATGATTTCAGGGCGTGGCTGTACAAAACCTGCTCCTGTTTTTGACATAATAAATTAAAATGTTGTTCATGTAAAAGAAGAGGCCACCCCAAGAGTGCACATAACAACTGATTTGCCCATTAGTTCACTATAGGCATTGTTGTCAGGGTGGGAGGGGGGAGAATTAGTGTTTTTAAATTCATATTTGAAAACTATCACTTAAAAAATACTTAAAAAATACTTCTCAATGCATTGATACAATCGGATATACTAAAGTGAATGGTTCTGCATGTTAATGAAATACACTTTTTGAATTTTGAAGAAACCTTATCATATTTTTTACACTTTGCTGCAAGATGGCTTTGAAAACGAAGGTGCTCCTAGAATTAAGTGGTAAAGGATAGCCTAGTTACTTCCTTTCTTTAATTTCAATCACTCTTTAAATAAAGTCTTTCCTGTATATTTAACATCTTTTTAATGTTAGTGCTGAGTCGAGTGAACAGCAGGCCAGTGCTACTGTGATCAGGGGGCTGCCTGTATTTATTATTTAAGTTTTATATAGCGCTTGCTAGACCTGAAGGTATCAGAAGAACGCTTTACAAAATCGTGAACAGGAATACCCTTGAGGTTGAAAGTTACTTTGAGGTACTCAGCCATAAATGCATCCTGTGGTCTTTTCATGGCAATGCACATGATGTGACAGTTTGACATTACCAATTATATAATCAATGATCTCTTCAGTGACATCACATTTGACATCATGGATGGCAGATCTGAAGCCACAGACAATTCCTCTTTCTTCACATCCATTTGCTGACAGTGGAAGATCAGCCATGTTTCTCTATGTATAATTTCTAAAGACAACTAACTGTATGTTGACAGTGGTACATCAGCGTTAAAACTACATTCAATATATGTTATTGACATTACTATTGCATAGTAATGAATTATAGAGATAATTAAAAGCAATTTAAATATATTTTTAATAAATGTTAATGTTGCATTAATTTATACAATTCAGAACTGTTGCTAAAATATTTTATAATTGAGTAATACATATGTTTTAGATGTTTGAAACATTAAATTATATTTATTTATATATTTAACTACTTTAACTAATTTATTGTAATTTAACATAATTTCCTTTAGGGTTTTATTTGAAATCCCTGCCCTAATTGTTTTTTATGGGATGGTGTTCCAGTACTAGTGGTTAGCTGTTTATGGTTCTAAGTTACTCCGGCTTTGAATTGGATTAATTTACTACTGTTTTGGGTCCTTTTTTGGGTGTAGAAATTAGAGGTGCTGTTTGGGATTAGCAATGGGTTTACTCTTTTGTGGGTGGATGCATGTCCCTCCCTAAACCCAGCTCTAGCCATCCTTAAACCCCTCTTTATGCCTCCCAAAACCCCTCCCATTTAGTAGTAAGTATGATTTTTTTAAGCCACTCTCCCTGGTTCCTCCCACATTTACTACTAAGTAGTAAACTTACATGTGTGAGGATTTTCCCATAGAAAAGATAGGAAAGGTGGAGGCAGAGATTTACACTGATAGGTTGGTGAATAACATTTTGTAATTCTTTTAGTAGTACTTTTGCACTGCTCCTAAACATACAACAACATGCAGTTTATGAAAAGGCCCCATTGCTATGTGAACAATTTTGTAAGGTACAAGAACCACTCTGCACATTAGTTAACATTGTTTTATGCTTAGGGTGCCAAAAAACTAGGATCCTGGAAAAGAGGTAGTTGGTTAAAAAAGACCTGGCTAGGGACTGCATTGAACACAGAATAAGGCTGTGTTGAGAGCTCGTCAGACATAGCCAAAGACAGTGTCCTGTGCATCCTGAAGCCAAGGGAAATGAGCAAAGTTGACGATGCACTCAGCCCAGAGCATCTTGCTCTGGATCTCCAATGTGCAACACAGTTTCAAAGATGTCAGGTAAGCACCCATTGAAGTTGCTTGGTGTGCCCAGTGACATGATGGGTCAATTAGTTCTCTGGGGGGCATATTTACTAGCCCTTATCAGCACCACGTCACTTTCAGTGGTGTTGTGGTGGCGATGGGGGCTTCGCCTTATTTACAAATAAGGCACCCTTTCACGCTATACTTAGCGTGAAAGGGGAGGGCAATGGGTGTTGTGGTGGGCGATTCACCGCAGCACCCATTAATTTTGACACTGTTCCATATTTACAAGCTTGGCTTAAAATGGTGCAGGCCAAAATTAAGACCAAAAAAAACCTGGTCTTAAACAGGTGAAACAAGGAGAAATTCTTTATTTCTCCTCGTTTTTGCTGTTTCTATGTGTGCTCCATTGTGCAGCACACATAGAAACAGCAAAACGCCATTGATAGTTTATGTGCAGGAAGGTGTCCCTTCCTGCACAAACAATCTTTAAAAGAAAATGGCACATGGCAACTTTTATGTGTGCTGCATTATGCAGCACACATAGAAGTTACAAAACGCCATTGGTGATTGTTTATGTGCAGGAAGCGACACCTTCATGCACATAAACAATCCTTCCCTGCAATGCAGGCAATAGTGCAAAAGTGCCTGTGTTGGCGCTAGGCAGCCGCAATTAGTACCAGCGCAGGGTGAAGTGCAGGGTGAAACGCAGCGCTACACCGTATTCTTGTTAATATGATGAGGCCCTGTGTTACTGAAGTGGCGGAGCGCGGCATTTAGCCAAGAAGACAAACGCCACGCTCCGTCATTTCATTGTGAATATGCCCTGTAGTGTCATATACCTACCATTTATTCGTGCTAAATGAGTCCCAAAATCTGCTAAATTCTAAAGGCAGGAAGACAGACAGATGTTAAAACCTAGTAATTTCTGCAGTGGCAGAGTTAAAGAGAGGATGTGGCTTAACGGCTAGGGCAGTCGACCTCAAAGTTGGGGTACTGGGTTGGAGTCTCTGCATGGACCCTCAACATCCTGTGATTCTAGGCAAATCACATATTCTCCCTGTGGCTAACAAAATAAATGTGTCCATCTGTAATGCAACAGGTGCTTATGTAATGTGCTCTGATACCTTCGGGTCGAGTACGTGCTTTAAAATAATTCCCCCCGTCCCCCCACCCAAAAAAAAAGAATCCAGTGAACATCACACAATAGACAAACTGTGTTCTGGAGGCGAGTATAAGCATTCTGCAAAGTCAGTTTATTTCCCCATGAGAGTCCCAAGGGACCATGCAATACAGATGTGGTGAACACTCAGGATGTCACATCCTTTTGTTTTTCATGAACATTTGCAATAACCTTTCCACCTGCTACACTTCTAAATGTAAAACTGGATAAAGCGAATGGTAGTGGTGTAGTAAATATGTGAATTTGCTACTTAACCTCCATGCTTTAAGGATGTATAGTAGAAGAGAAGAAACTACAAATATTGTGCTAATGCACTTTTCCTTAGCAGTACAAATGAACTTTCTACTCTGCAAACCATTCACAGACACAAGGTGGGGGAAAAGAGTTCCCTTGTTTACTCTTGGGAGTTGGTGAACAAGGAAAAAGTAATTAATATCCAAATATATTAGACAATATGCATTGCTTACTTCGTTAAAACATAAGTGCTGGGGTCCTAAGTACTTTTCTGGAGCCCCTCACTGGCTCTGCCAAATTAGAGAGCTGCCAAATACCACGGCTGCCTTCTCTTAATTTCACCTCATGCCTTTTTCTTCCTTCATCCTACACTTACTGTCTCTGTATCTCACTCTTCCAGGTTCTTTTTAATCCTAGCGTTCTCCCTTTGTCCCTATTTCCCTTCCTATCTTTTCCTTTTATTTTCTGCATTTCTCTCTCTTGCTCTGAGTCAAAGTCTGAAGATAAAAAATCAGAGACAGGCCCCCAAAATGAGGGGTGACGTGATGCCCCCAACCGGCAGTCACTGGAACAAATTAAGAACTGATTACATTCTGCTGTTATTATGACTTTGTATATGACGTGGGATCTGTAACTGTAAATAAATCTTGACCACAGTCTTTTTCTTGCCAAGTTTAAAATTCTCTTTTTTTCTGGGCCTCTCATTATTATTTCAAACGCTGGGCAGGAACATCTATCATTTACAAATACAGCACTTCCCGTGTCGTTAGGTTTACTTTCAATATGTTTCTTAGCCTTTATTAAAATTTGATTTACAATAATCTTTCAAAATTAGATGAATGCACTTTCTCAAAGTGATGTATTCTATGAATAATAGGTTTCATAAGTGTGAGAAGTCTGGGGTGGAGAGTCCCAGGGCAATTAGATGTTAGTGGGCCCCAACTGAGACATCTAAGGTCTTTTGCTTAGAGTGTCCTGAACAACTATATTGTGGACCCTCCGCGGTAATCACCGCGTCTGAGTAGGCAGGAGCCCAAGATCTAGTATATAAGGCACGTGAGGAGTTGAACACATCTTGCTGATGTTATCCTGGGTGACGGCTTTTTAACATTGGCGGTCGTCGATTGCAGTTTTACAGTGTAGATACGTCAGGAGATATTTCGAGCGCTCACAGGTTGAGCAAGACCGGTTTGGAGGTATTCTTAACGGCTAGGCTGCTTGAGGATCACATATACATATAGCCCCTGATGAAGGCACCTTCTCATCCCGAAATGCATTGGGCGAAGACTCTCAAGCATTTATGATTTGGAAATTTAATTGTCCAACATATTGTATGATTGTTAAAGTGATATGTACAATGGATTGAAAAGCATCAAAATTTACATATTTCACGAAACGCCAGGTGGCAGCGCAGGATCGTGAGGAGCGTGGAGCGAGAGAGGAGCGGGCGGGCTGCCACTGCCACTGCCTGAGGACGCCTGGGGACTCCCGTGGATTCTGGACCACAGACAATCCGTGAATCGCGGCCAAAACCCGGTTGTCATCCGGTTTACACCCTGAGGTCAGCGGACTGCTGACTGCTGCTGCCTCTGTTACAACATAGACGGTGTGTTCAGATGGCGGTCTTCGGTTTCAGCGTCCCCTGGTACTTGGATACGCTGGACCCCCCCCTCCTCCGGGGGAGCTGTGTTGCAGGTGTCTGTTCCTCCGGTGAAACTTCAGCGATATTACTGTGAATGACAAAAGAAGGAAAAGATTAAAAGAATCAAAGCTTTTGTTGATTTGATAACGTGCTTGCGCTGCAGCAGTATTCAGAAAGCTTAATTTAAAGGCACAAATACTTATCTGACTACCACTACCTGTCCCCTGTAACTGCGCGAGAGACTCTGGTGGGGGGACGCAGAACTTTCTGCTACTAGCGCCGTGAGGGAAACGGCTGACCGGGTTCACTTGCTGCCTGCCTTGCCATACCTGATAAACCTTCACGAGCTGTAATCAGACCTGTCACTCTGCAATCGGGCCGTGAGGGGAACGGCTTACCCATAAACTACATTTCCCAGAGACCACAGCGCGAGGAGCGCTACGCGGCAATAGAGGGCGCCAGAGACCCCTTAAAAGGAATACACGCCTCCCGCTGCCGGCCGGAAAAGGCTGGGCTGGGCTAGCCCTCTAATATCCGCTGTAGGAGCACTCAACTGTAAATACTGTTATGACTCTTGATGAGTGTCATATTTGCTTGACCCCGCTGGTTTGTGGATCGCTGTTTCCTGGAGCCGTTTTGTACACTGTGCAGTGCCAACGTCGCCAAGTTTTTTGAGACCCTAAGTTCCAGGTCTATTTGCGATATTACCTTACCTGTGCCATTGGCTACCCTGGGAACTCGTTGTACCGGTAGGACACGCTGGATAAAAAGCGAGTTCGCCTGAGGGCCGTCAGAGGCTGAAGGAGGTTGGGCTTTCCACTCCTTTGGGTCTTTAATTACTATCCTGGTCACTTAAGCAATATTATGCTATCATTTTATAACAGGAGGCGTTGATAGAAAGACATATGGTTACTGTTTATTTGGCTGCAACTATATTGTAAATAATGAACACTAGGCCTAGTATGAGCAGGAAATCGTTGGCGGGGGGGTCTGTCAGAGGGACCTTAGATCAGTTCATCACAAGGGCCGCTTCAATGTTAGAACGTGAAATCGTACACACTGAGCGGCGTCTATCCTCTGAACTACAGAAGAAACGCTCCTCTTTGAAGCTATCCAGTTAGCAATTACCCCATCTTACATTACGGTAAAGATACAGAACAAATAAGTGACACAGGTATTCCCCTACAGTTACAAGACCTATCAGATTCGCAATTGAGAAACACGGAATCCATCATTATAGATAATAGTATAGGATCACAAACTGAATCCTCTATTGAGGAGCAGTTACTAGCGCCAGTGAGTAAGCCTATTAGTAAGAAGAATAGTACAGCAAAAACACAAGGTTCAGGACCTGGCCTCCCAAAAAAAAGAAAGCGTGGAGTAAATAAGCAAAATGGGGGTCGTGCTAAAACCCGAAAAACTACCATGAGCCCCATGATAACTATAGACTCAGTAGAACGTAAGTCTGATTTAGATAATCTGACAATACATTCTCATCAAGATCGAATGAGAAACATAGAACAATTAGTTAAGTCTTTATTATTACCTCTTGTTGAAAGGGTAAAGAGAATGGCGGAACAATTGGGGTCTATTCAAGACATTGGTACGGCTAATACAAACTTACTGAGGGAATTATCAGTTAAAAGGTGCACCTCGAACCATCTTGGCCCGGTGTTGGTACCAGTGTCGAAACCAGTTAATCCTGTTAAGCCGTTATCCCCTCTTAATGGAAACATCTTGGCCACACAGACTAAGAATACAATCCCCAGGGAGGTAAGAGACAGTGGGCCTCCAAACAAGCTAAACCATGAGTATAGTAAAATTGGTGGGAGAGCCTATATAGATAAAAACCCAAAAGGATTCTCTCAGCATATAGATCTTCCACCAGAGGCAGAACCCTATGTTATTGTACTCACTGGGGTGCCAGAGCTACCAATGGAGAATTACGAAGGTCACTAGAATCTCAAGAACAAGGTTATGCACTGGCTAAGAGTGAATAGGCCACTACCCCCCAATATAGATGGTGACATTTTACACGTAAGAAGGCTAGACTGGGTGGGACGAAGACCAAAGGATGTACACGGGGATATTATTATTATTAATTTTAGGGATTACAGGGCGACAAATCATATAAGAGACTGGTACCCAGAGGGCTATGAGGGGGGTATATCCACTCATGATTTAAGTTATTTTTATCCAAAGACCTTAGTAGGAAATCCTATGAGTTCACGACATACAAACACACGGACAATGGTAGGCCCAATGTTTAATATTGCCACCTCCAACCGTTTCGCCTCCCTTTCTGGACTGGAGGGGGTAGATTGACCCTCTACCCTACCTCCCGGTAATCACATCCCTACGGAGAAACAACTGATAGATGGAATTGGATTAGTGTCCTGGAATATAGCTGGCCTGTCCTCCAAGTTTGATAATCACGAATGGAGGGAATATATAACCAGGTTTCATGTCATTTGCCAACAGGAAACGTGGGCGGTAGACCATGACCCGTTCCAGTTAGAAGGTTATGGGTGTTTTACCGTCCCCGCACAGAAATTAGTATCAGGTAGAGCAAAAGGAGGACTAATCATTTACGTGGACCTGCAATTGGAAGGAGTATGGACTAATTTGAAATGGAACTCGAACCATTTCCAAGCATTAAGGCTTCAAATAAATAGATTAAGCATTATTCTTATCAACTTTTATAATGCCATAGCTTCGAGCAGGGATGGTTCCATATTACGTGATTTATATAACCATTTGACTGCTGAGATGGAGCAGAGCAAATCGACAGTGGCTCCATGTGTAGTTCTAGTGGGCGATCTAAATTGCCATTTGTGTCCAAACCTAAAACCTAGTATGGGTGACTGGTTCGGGTGCACTGTGACAAAGTGATTGCACCTTGAACACACCGAGGAGGGGAGGAAATTAGAGAAAATTATGAAAATCCACTCACTAAAACACACACTTGATTTGGTGGGTATAGAAGAAGGTACTGGGGTTACCCCAACATTTAAAGGGAGAGGGTGTAGCTCCATTATAGACTTCATACTAGTTTCCAACCTATTCCGGGATTGGATAAGAGGGGCTACTATTGATTGGAGCATATTTAGTGACCATAATCCGCTCACATTATGGATAAAAAATTGGTCCTCCCATAAAGTAACAAGAAGTGTGCAGAAACGTAGCTTAGAAAAGGTAATGGACCAGGGGAGGCGTCTAAGGTGGTCTAGAATAGACGGAGATGCCTTTTATAAGTCCCTAATTGAGAAAGGGAAAAAAAAGATAGAGGTGTGTACTGATCCCCTGGTAGATGACCCGGCCGTGACTAAAGCATTTGAAACAATGGCCAGTTTAATAGATAATCTGTTAAAATCTACTCGGCCCTGGAAACAAAACAATGTGCCGAGATGGTTTAACAAAGACTGTTCACGGGCGCAGAAAGACCTTAAAGAAAGTCTGAAACTGAGACCAAGAGATAAAACACGAATAGTACAGTGTAGGACTGCCTACAAAAAGGCTATCAAATGTAGGAAATTTGCCCTACAGCTTCAAACGTGGGAAGATTTAAGGGAAGCAGCGGAAAGGAGGGACTGAAGTGCCTTCTGGAAAACTATAAATAATCCCTGTTTCCAGGATATTGCAGCCCCGGTAATTGGCACATTTATCCCCCCTGAGCGTTGGTTTAACCATTATAAAAGTTTATATAATTATTCAATTGAGAACTCTCAGGCCGAAGAGGAGATGTGCCCTTGGCGGGCAGCGATTGATTTTGCTCTTGGAGAAATTACAGTGGGCATCCAGGGGCTAACACGCAATAAGGCACCAGGTCCAGATGGGATCCCTCCAGACCTTTTTTTAAATAAAATAGAATTTTGGGCCCCTATACTGACACGTGTAATTAACGTAGCTATTGCCGTAGGCATGCCACGATCATGGGCATCGGCAACTATAGTGCCAATATTCAAAAAAGGTAAAAAGGATGACCCGCAGTGCTATCGCCCCATATCTTTAATTGATGTGACGGCAAAAGTCCTAGGTAGAGCAATATTAACCCGTTTGTTAGACTGGGCTGAAGAACATCACATAATTTCAGATCTTCAATATGGTTTTAGGACTGGCAGATCAACAACAGACCAGTGTCTGAACCTTTATTTATTAGTGGCCAAATATACTATAGCAAGTGATCAGGCAGTATATTTGGGGTTTATGGATCTCTCGGCCGCATTTGATCGCGTGAACAGAGAAAAATTATGGGGCCTTATGATCAGACTAGGAGTAGATCCAGTCCTAGTAAACATCATGAGAGCACTCCATTGGAATACCTCCGCCAAAGTATGTTTTAATTTAGCTGGAGATACAACGGCATCTTTTTGTTGTACCAGTGGAGTGAGACAGGGCTGTATATTGGCCCCGTTCCTGTTCTCTCTGTATATTAATGAATTGGAACAGGCACTGTGCAAGTTGAATGTAGATACTCCAAGGGTGGGCCCCCGTTCAATCCCGGTGCTGCTATATGCCGATGAGGCGGTCCTATTGGCACGAACTCCGAAAGGTCTGCAGTGTCTAATAGACGGTTTTGTTGATTTTATGGATACATTAGACCTGTCAGCCAACTTATCTAAATCTTATGTCTTGCTAGCAGGAACTAAACCCTGTAAAAAATGTACCTATAGAATAGGCACACACATATTAGAACAAGTGAAAACTTTTTCTTACCTGGGTCTTTTATTTGATGGGCTTTTACATTTTAAATTTTTAATCGAAGAACGGAGCACAAAATTGGTCTCGTCATCAGGGGCTATAATGAACTATGGACGAAGGCTGGGTTGGTGGTCACCAGAACAGGTTATGCACCTGTATGGTTCCATTTGCTGCTCCAAAGTAATGTATGGAGCAGAAGTTTAGGGCTTTGCCGGGACTCGGAATAATTTTCTGAGAAAGATACTCAAAACCCCTCAAAGTTCCCCGGCTCATATCATTCATGCTGAACTAGGGAGGTCATACATCGAGGACCTGATCAAGGCCAGACCCATTATGGCTTGGCTCAGGATCTGGTCCAACACTCATGCAGATCTAAGCAGGCAAATTATTAAGAGACTGCATTAGTAGGGATAAGGGGATGTGTATACCGTGGCTTAAATATGTAAAAACCCCCCTGGAGGGAATAGAATGAATAGATCTGTTCACCAACCCTACTATAATTGTTCCTCAAGATAAGAATAGAATTAAGAGTTTGCTTTTGCCAAAAGCTGTTGAGTGCAGAGCCCGCATTGAAGGTAGGAAGCCCACAGTCTGCGCTTATAGCATGGTAAAAACAATAGACGGCATGGAACCATATCTTACTCTTATGCACAATGCACAAAATAGGTTCCTGTTTACCCGTTTTAGGCTCAATCTTTTACACCATCTACTAGCGGACCCTTCTGGTTTTACCGCCACTGTTGAGCAGAAGGGTACCTGCGGCTGCGATAATAAATCTCCACAGGATACCCTTCATTTTGTACTATTATGCCCTTTTTATTCTTTCCCCAGGCGTCGCTATCTAGTAAGATTATTAAAAAACGGCAAGTTGAGACAATTTAAGGTTGCCTTATTACATTTACAAAGAGCTGAGGACCCACTGACCCTTGCATGTATAACAAACTTTTTAAAGGTTGCAGTTAGACTAAGAAATACTAGAGGGCAGTTCGGACTAAAAATGGCTGAGGGTATTTAATCAAAATGTCTTAATCCGTAAATGAACTGAACTGAATGTGGATATTACTGTTTTTGTTGTACTTTTGTGGGATTCTTTATGTATTCTTGTTAAGATGTGGCACTATGCACTTTAGGAATTGTTATGTACCCTTATGTACCAATATTTTATTTCTCAAGATTGGATATAATGTCCCCTGATTATCCTACAATGTATTGTTGTCTCTAGCCCTTTAAGCATGTTTTAATGATTACTCTATGTATTTTGAACATTTTATAAATGTATTTTAAAACTTTTTGTATCTGTATGAACCAGAAATGATAATGTAAATGTAGGAATGTTCTGATAAAAGTATGCTTTTATGGTGAGATCTATTGCACCGAATAAAGCTGATTAAATTGAAATTGAACGATATTGTGGACCCTCAAAGTGGTAACCAAGGGCCCCTTTTAGCATTTTACACTCATGGTAGGGAGACTGAGCAATAAAAGGATTACCCAGGAAGGTGCTGTGGGCTAGAAACTCAGAAATCAGCCATGCTGCAAATAACACTCTATTAATCAATGTCCAGTCAGTGTTTTTCTTTTAAAAAGGAAAGTTCCAACACCCTACAGCCTCGGTCCGAGTTAACGGATACACTTCGTCCCGCCTACCTATCTCCAGGGGAACCCGCCAAGGGTGTCCTCTCTCCCCCTTGCTTTTTGAGTTGTATATGGAGCCCTTTGCCCAAAGCGTGCGGCACAACCCTCGCATCACCGGGATCAAATTTGGGAGTGACACCCACACCATCAGCCTTTATGCTGATAACGTCCTGGTGTCTCTCACTGATCCCACTCGACTCCTGGGCTCTTTTATGGCACAAATGGATCGTTTCACTCAGGCATCGGGCTTTAAAGTCAATGTCGGGAAATCAGTTGTGCTTAACCTTTCCATGCCGCCCCCCGCCCTGGCGCGCCTATGAGCCGCTCAGCCTCTCCAATGGGCGGATAGTCCGGTCCCCTATCTTGGCATCCAGCTGGCGCACACGCTGCCAGATATAGCCGCCATCAATTATACTAAACTGCTGACGCAGATCCGAGAGGAGCTGCGACGGTGGAAGTACTTCCCGATCTCCTGGCTGGGGAGAGTAGCCGCTATAAAAATGACGATTCTGCCCCAAATTTTATACATTTTTCAGACTCTTCCTTTACAGCCACCCAGTGGGTGGATCAAGCAGGTTCAATCGGAACTGTCACAATTAATTTGGCGAGGCCGCAGACCCCGAATGAAGGGTGCAATCGCGAGATTGCCCCCCGAGGAGGGTGGACTGGGAGTTCCAGATCTCCGACTCTACTTTCAAGCGACACAACTCAGGCACTTAGTAGAATGGAGCAGACCTGCATCCATGAAACATGGATTGTTTCAAGATCAGGCTGTAGCAGCCACAACGCTACAGATGATCCCTTTCCTTCGCAAGTCCCACAGACCGGCCAATCTCTATGCTTCCCATATAACTAGAATGATCCTTGAGACCTTGGACCAGACCTGTCGGAAATACGACCTGACCTCTTTCCCGTCCCCCCTCACACCGCTCTTTGACAACCCTGAATTCCAACCGGAGATGGGTGAGACCTCCTTTGTAAACTGACACTCCACTTGTTGCCAGTCGCTAGGCCATTTGTTTGATCTTGACGTGATTCTCTCCTTTTCTCAGGTCTGGTCGCACTATGGGATTCCAGAGTCGGAGCGATTTCACTATTTTCAGCTCCGGCACTGGGCTCTTCATCCCCTTATTAAACGACATGCACAGCGTTTACTTACGCCATATGAGAAGTGGCTGCTAACGCGCTCATCCGACAAAAAACACATCTCGGACCTGTACAAGACTCTGCTCGCCGGCCATACACACGCTTATAACGCAGGGCGCATGCGCTGGGAGCGGGATCTGGTCTGGGCTTTCAGCCACAAAGAATGGGAAGGGCTCTACTACAGAACACGACACTCAGCACGAAGTATGGGGCTGACCGAAACTCTGACCAAGGTAACCATGTACTGGTACTACACCCCTGACCGCCTCCACTCGATGGACCCCCGACAAAGTGCTGACTGCTGGTGGGGTTGTGGACAATGGGGCACTCTGGTACATCTCCTATGGGACTGTGAGCAGCTGCATGCCTACTGGACACAGGTCATTGACGAAATAGATAAGCACTTCGATACTCAGCTCCCACGCTTCCCGAGCTACATCCTCTTGGGCCTTCCCAATCCTCTCACATATCCTCTCCGCTCCCAGAGCGGTCGCCAGATTGCAGTTGCATTGGCCTCAGCCACGCAAAACAATCTACTTCACTGGTGGACAACACACACTCCTACATTTACTGGCTGGCTACAACGCCTCTGGAAGGTCCTGGGGATGGAAAAAATCACCCTTACACTGGCTGGGAAGGGCTCCACCTTCATGGATCTATGGCAGCCATTTCTCACCCTTCTTGGCTCTGAGTTTAGGGAGCTCATCTGCCCAAGATATCTCTGCTTATTGCGTTTAACAACGTTGCCGGAAGGGGAATATCAGGGAACCACATGGACTGCGGAGTAGTAAACCTATCTTATCTGAGGATGGTGGACTCGTGGACGGGGGCCGGGGTGGAGGGTGGGGGAGAGGGTAGGGTTAGTTTTCCCTTTTTGGCCATCAGCAGTGATGATACGATTGGTTTCCTTCATCAACAGGAATATGCCATTACATGTCTTGATTAACGCTGGTATCCATATGTGAAGCTTATTGTTGGCCTCTGTTACGAAATGCAAATAAAAAAGATTTAAACCTAAAAAGGAAAGTTCTTTAATACACACACAACTAATTTATACGCATAACATTACAAATGATGTATAATATGGCAGGTGGAACAGTCACAGTCGAAACTCTAAATGGCATTGCAAATTACACAGGGTTGCCCGAACGATTCACTACATACAGACTACCCCCGTAGCTGTGAAGCACCTTCAATGGTTTTAAATTCAGCAGACTCTAATCCCTAAAACCACAATACCCCCGTTAATACATTAAGCGCATCGTGTGGTATACAGTTAGACAAATTCTGGCCCACTGTTTGCTGTAGGATGTTCACAATGCAGTCAGAGATAAGAAAATAAAACATCTCACTGTGCATTACCATTTCAGTGCTATTTCATAAATATGAGCAGATTTCATCTGTCAATTTGGAAAACCCATACCTATTGACCTTTGTAGTAGACATTTCAGCACATTGAACATTTTATTGAAAGGCTATGTTGCTACTGCTGTAGCAATTTGCCCAAAATATCTCCCAACCTAGAACTCAATGGGTCATATGTTCTGTCTCAACGCACACAAGGCCAGCTTTGGAAGCGCTCAAACTAAATAAAAACGTCCCTGTGGTCAATGATGCAATACCCCAGAAGACCTAAGATGCTTTTTCTTTTAAAATCCGTTGGGGCTCTTGTGGAGAGCTGTGCTGCTTTTAGCAGCCCTCAGCTCATTGATTGACTGTTTGTGGTGCCCCTCTGGGAGCACAACAACAGCAAATATGCATTATTTGGGCCACCACAAGGCCTTATGGGGGTGCTCCTTTGTGTGAGACAATCCTTATTTAGGCCTTTGATGCAACCGCTAGCCCAGCCAGTAAATATTTATGGCCTTATCTACAACAAAGTAATGCAGCGCAGTGCTGCAAGCCATTTGGCTGTGCCGCGCTGCGTTACTTTGAAAGCAAAGGGATGCGTCATATCTACAACGATATGACGGATCCCTTTGCCCTTCTCTGCGCTGGAGCACAATGGGCTGTCATGCGCTGACGCAGGTACCCTTGCACCAAGCGTGCCTGCATTGTGGGGATGCTTTGTTTTGTGCAGGAAGGGACAACTTCCTGCATAAAAACAATCACAAGAGTGGATTTCCTCTTTCTATGCGTGCTGTAGAATGCAGCACGCATAAAATGAGGAAAAAACGATGAGAAATGAAAACATTTCTCCTCGTTGCCCCTCCCTACGCCTTCCCTGATGCATTTCCAAGTTTACGATTTCTCGTAAATCTGGAAATTAGGCAGAAGCCATGGGTGTTGCGTGGGAACACCCACAGCAAAATCCATGGCATGCCCCTTTCACGCAAAGTGCTGCGTGTAAAGGGGTGTATTTACAAGGACAGGAAAAGCCACGCAGGGTGGCTTTACATGTCCTTGTAAATATGGTGCAGCAAGATGCGCTGCCGGTGTGTCAAAAAAAGTGACGCACCAACGGCGCAAGAGGCTTGTAAATAAGCCCCTTTTATTTTATGTTTTCTTTGGATTTTTGATGCGCCCACTGGAATTTGTCACTCTGCATATCAACTGTCCACTTACGCCCTCTGTGCACACTTTACGCAGGGCCACCGGATCGTCTCCCACCCTGACACACCTAACACTATAGAAGGAACGCTGATGAGGGGCCTCGATAGTAGTGCCCCAAGGCGCCCCCCTGGGTCAATCGCAACACGAGAAAGCATAGGGGCTCCCCATCGGCCAGCTACCTTCTGTCAGAGTAGGGGCGAGGTAGTAATGTCTACTTACTCTTTAGAAGATGATCTAGGCGTGGTCTGATGGTGATTCTGTTTAGAATTAATTCAGTGAGTTTTTTCAATCCTTGAAATGTTAAAAGAAATTGAAGCTCAGGATACGACCTCCCAGGGATGACGACAATCATTTCCTTCAATATTCTCAGGCAGATTTAAAGTGCAAAGATTGCAATTTTTTTGTTTATCTACTTTAATTCGGGTAAAACCTTTCTGATTGATGAACTAAAGCAACTGCTGGCTTCGTTCCCTCAATAGCACAGATCCACATGTTTAGCACTGCGATTTCTCTTTGCAATAATGTAATATTAGGTACGACAGGTTCTGTGATATCACATTGTCTTCTAACTTCTAGCATTACAGTCAAGAGACAGCTTTTCTGAGTTAAGGAATGTGAATTTAGCTTGAGTGGAGAATCAGCTAGTCTCTTCTTTTAATCTGTTCTTGGTTTCCATCCTGCCGCTGTCGTAAATATGCTTATTAAACTTGCATGTGTGTGTATTTGTTCAGAAATGGAATTAAATAAAAGTTGCAAAATAAATTGTGCAATCTAAAGTTCATTTAAGCCTCTTCCAGCAAAAGCAGTAAAAGCGCACTTTATTGACACAAGGCTCTTTTATTGTTCCGTGTGGCCAGCAGATGCAGAGTCTGAACTCTTAAAAACCTTCCATTTGAAGGGAAGAAGGAGCCATAACAAGGAAGTCGCCCCATTGTACCTGCAAGACACCTCTGTTACTAGAAAGTAAATAATGTTGTAATCCTAAGGAAACTCTGGGCCAGACAGTAACTCTGATTTGAGGCATCAGTGGCTTCAACCCTCTGAAACTCTCTCAAGCAACTAAGGGGCTGATGTAGGATTGGGTGGTAACCAGCCGCAGCCCATGCAGGTAGGAGCAGTGGGGCGGGGTGGGTGATTTCGACAGATGAAGACGAGGGAAAATTAATTATTTATTTTCTTTTCCGTCGTGGTCACCTGTCAAATCTCCCACCCGGCCTCACCACCCCACCGCTCCTATCTGCACAGGCTGTGGCTGGTGGTAACAGAAACTCTCTGAATTCTGGAGCAAGTACGACATCCGGAGGAGCATCCGGAGTAAGTCACACTTATGTGAGGAGTAAGGTACAACTACTCACAGCTAAAGCTTTGTGAATCAGGTCTATAACCCCAGAAAAAGTGTGAGAAGTGAAGTATTTATTTATTTATTTATTTATTTTTACAATTTATTAAGTGCAACATATGCCCTTAGGCGTCTTGGCGCTGAGACTTCAACAGGATAGAAAGAAAAAGACTTTATCAGTAGTGGGGGAGGAAAAAACGCAGGAAGAATGGGAATCATTATTGGTTAAATAGCCAAGTTTTCAATAGTTTCCTGAACTGAAGAAGAGTTTGGCTTAGTTTAATATGTAATGGTAACATATTCCACATTCTAGCAGCCGCTACCACAAAGCGTCTATCTCCCCAAGACACGGTTTTTGCGCGCGGGATTCAAAGGGAGTCTTCAAAGACCAGTATTCGCATCAGATAATTCCTTAGTCTATTTGGGATGGGCTACTGGCAAGAAAACAAAACATAGTAAGTTGCAATAGAATTGGCGTTTGATAAAACATTTCCAATTAATAGATGACCGAAGCAGAGAAAGGGAATCAGAATGGTAGACTGGAAAATAGACACCGCAGTTTACAGTAGACTGTATCTGAGCTTCCACAAGGCCAAAACAATGTGACCCACAAAGATAAGTAGGTTTCTGTAAGGAATTCCTGGCTTGGTTGCATGGAACAACCAGCAAGACCGTGTCCTCAGAAAATACATGCAGCATAATTTCAACAACTTGCAAAACAACACCATCAATAAATAATGGACTTTAATATACACTCTGTTTTAAGTTAACACAACATAGGAAAGTTTAATAAGAAATTATCAAAACAATTAAAAAAATTGGAATAGGGATCAAAAGTCATGAACAAAACAAAAACCTCGTCAGACAGAATCAATGGAAAAGGTGGTAAAGAGGCTAATGTCTGTATTTGCAAGTCACAGGCAACAAAAGAGACAGTAAGGATGATGGAAAGAAACAAACAAATCAGAAACAGTGGTACAGTGGCAATAGATCTTAGTAAGAAAGTAGGATAGAGTACACTGGAAAATTGGATGAACGCGGCAATGCAACATGGGAAAAAGGGAGACTATGAAATTATTGAATAAAGGGAGAGATGTTTGTTGAACAAATAAAATTAAAACATTTTCTGGATTTATATTAAGTCTTCTTGACACCTTAGGTCTTTGAGCAGTGTACTCCACAGGGAGGGAGCTGCAACAGACAACGAGTAGGGAGCAGGTAATTGGGGTTCAAATGTCTTAGACTCAAATTTTAAAGCATTTTTATTTTATAGATTGTTGCCACCACAGAGATTTTTAAATTATCGAGAACATAGGTTGGTTGTTGCTAACAACGAGCCCAAAATGTCCTTGAATTTGATTCTGGCTTCAAAAGTCAACCAGTTAAGCTTTCTCAGCAGTGGCATAATGCAACTGAATGTTTTTGTTTCAGAAATTAATTGAGTGAGCAAAGAGGTGACTTAAGAGATGCCAAAAAAGATTTTTGTAGACCTGCTAGGGTTACTATGGTTTTGCCAAAATCAACGTGTGAAAGTTCTAGTGCTTGCACTAACTACCAAGCCAAAGTTTATTGGTTCTAAGAAAGTCTTTACTTTTTTTCAGAGAATGGAAAGTATATCCCACCAACTTTAGTAAATATTCAATATCTGAGTTTATTGATAAGTTTGGGTAAATTCAGAAGCCACAGGTTTTTATTTCAGATGTGAGAGAGGAGACCAAGTCATTCCATATAAATCCCTTAAACAGGCTTGATTGAATCTGTTTTTGGGATGTTGATGTACGAGAATGGACCTGTCATTTCAGGTTAGGACTCAGAAAGTGAGTGCATGTCCAATTTTGAAGATAAGTCAAACATTTTCAAAGTGTGGATGTCTTTAAAGAAGGGACATTTCAAGTAAACCTTACAGTCATGATGGTGGCTCCAGATACCTCGGCGCTGATTTATCAAAATTTGACGCAGCGCAACACAAGACAACTTGCTCTGCTGCCCTGCATCAAATGGAGAGGGCAGGAATGCGCTAAATCTATGCACACTTGTGGCTGCCTAGTGTCAACTCAGGCACTCATGCCTCATAGTGCAAGGGCACCCGCGTTCGAGGCAGGATTGTTTCTTTCTGCGTGTGCACCAGAATGCATCAGACTTAGATAGAGGAAACAGCGAAGAGAAATAAAGATATTTCTTCTCATAGCACCGCTATTGGGAAGGCGTACAATTTTGACACATTCCCAGGTTTATCAGTCTTGGTAAATAAGGGAATACACCAAAATACATGTGTGGCAACACTCACGCTCCAACCATGAAATGCCATCTCGGTGCAGAGTAAGACAAGGCAGTGACTTGCACTGCCTTGCATTACTCCAGATTTACCAAGCCACGTTGGGCCACGCAAGGGGCTTTTTCTTGTGCTTGGTAAATTTGACTTAAGAGATTGCGTTGTCCTTGAGTCCTATGATAAACCTGGCCCTAGATGTCTACATCGAGATTCTCAATGGGTGCTACAAATAATTATATCAGGCCAGAGCAGGCTTTCCCCAACCTAACCAGCTGCAAGAAAGTGAAGCAACAACAGACGCTGCAAGCAAAACAAATGTGAGGCTTGTGGAAGTGTATACAGATCTCCTGATATGTAGCATTGAAATTAGGAAATACACGGAGAAGGATGATGCATGCATAATCTGATTAATTGGCCTCATAGTTTGTAGAGAAATTAGATGCTCTTTTTATTATTCTGCTAGGAATACAGACATGGTAGAAGGAAGGTTTCAAACACAAACAAAACAATAACATAGATGCTCGGTCCTTCTCCGGTCTTTCACTCTAACATGCACTGTCTTTTAAATTTCTAGCTATAGTGAGCCTGGACATGAGACAATTTCACATGTTTGAATTTGAAAGGTCACTCATTTCACTTTTTGTCACCACAGTTATCCATTGAATTGTCTTCGTATTCTTAGTGTTTTCTTTTGTCTGACAGCTCCTTTTTATTTACAGTGCAAAGTGTTTAAGAATTTTTTTCTCCTGAAAACAGCTAATCAAAACAAAGAAAGTAATAAATGTATACCTTTTTGCTAATTTGTTGTAGGTGTGGTACATTCAGGATTGTTTTGTATACTTTAAAATTGATACTGAAGAAATGGTTTGGTTCTAAATAAGCCCTCCTTGGTGCTCACCCAACAGAACCACGTGTAGCTTTGCAAACAGTAATAAATGCAGCCCCTTTTTCTGTAACAACCATTTTTTAAATACATGGTCTGCATTCATATCCTAGTGCTGGTGGGCCACATGAAGACTTTCAAAGAGGCCCTTGTGCATTCTAATGGAGGTAGAAGAACACACCCTAAACAGCCAATAAAACAAGCATTGGCATAGCCAATAGGTCTCGCTTTTGGGACCTTATAAGTGTTTAGCCATGCAACAGTTGCATAACTAAATACTTATAAGGTCCCAAAAGCGAGGCCTATTGGCTATGCCAATGCTTGTTTCTGTTTATTACTGCTCTGCACACGGCTGCCACCATTAATACATAGAAGTAATAAACAGGAGAAAAAAAAACCTCACGGAGAACAATCGCGATCAAACATGAAAGTGGCCGTGCGGCCACGAAAGTGAGGCGTGCGCGCCCGCGCACATGCACTGTTGCTCTGGGCTACAGTGGCAACACTTTTTTGAGTCCTCACAAAAAGTCTCGCCAGACCATGCGCTGGGTCAGGCGAGACCTAAAAACTGTGAAACCTAAATACGACAGTTGGCTAATCCTAGATATGACAGACAGCATCACAAGCCAATGTCTGAATATTCCAAAGCAACAACAAAAAAAAGCCAATGTCTTAAGAAGGTTGACGACTTGATATGATGCCTTACCTCACACAGCTCTCTCAGCAGATAAACATTTTCTACATCCTTCATGGTTTGTTTGAATATTTGATATCGGGTTGCCCGCTCAAACATTACTTTTCCTATGATATGCCATATGGACTAAAACAAGTAATTAAAACCCTTGAAATTACAATGACAGGTTAAAACAGTGCTACCTTTTCAATAGATTCCACACTATCGGCAAAAAAACATATCCTGCTAACGTTCAAAGAGTACTACACATGGAAGATCTTCAAATAAACTATAGCTTCATGTTTCCAGTCATTTTAAACTACCCATAGGATGGCATGTATTAAGGTTGAACACACGTGATGCAATGTGCTTTCTTTTCGCAGCTGGTTCATGTTTATGTCACTTTTTCTACATGTGCAATGTGCAATCGTGACCAGCGCTTTTTATGCACAAAGGTTATGAGCTTATATATTAAAATGTGATGGCATCTTCCCACATATATGTATACTATACGTTTGTTTTTAGTCTTGGCAAACCTCTAATCTCCCCTGCCATAGTGGGTAATAACTGCTGCACTTTAATCATGTGCTGATAAAACATCTAAACAAAACTGACTGCACTTCGTAGTAGGTGCTTTTTTAATCATATTATTTCAACCACAAATTAATACTGTGGGGCATATTATCAAGGACGGCGTTAAAATTATCGCCGGTTTAGCGGCAGGAAACTGGGTTCACACCAGAACATGGACTTCTATTGGAATTCTCAAGGGCATATTATCAAGCCCATTATCGCCGCTTTAGCGGCAGTTTTCTGCCGTTAAAGCGTCGATAATTTTAACGCCGTCCTTGATAATATGCCCCTGTATCTTTTCATTTGTGTGCTACTGCGTA
The DNA here is from genome assembly GCF_964204655.1 of Triturus cristatus. NCBI lineage: Eukaryota > Metazoa > Chordata > Amphibia > Caudata > Salamandridae > Triturus > Triturus cristatus. The sequence continues at coordinate 1,073,472,223 of NC_140591.1, read as the reverse complement.
CATTGTTGCATGTGTTGTCAAACTAGCAGGAAGAGTTCTTGATTCGTGAAATACCAACAGAACCGAAATGCATTAACTTAAAGCAGTTTTCCTTAGTCCACAATAAAAAATTTACTGTCCCCTCAAGGTCACACTATACTGAAAATACATGATTGGCTTAGTCAGGTATATGGCCATTTGGTAATGATCGTCAATGGAGTCATACACGTTCCTCCCTTTTACATAGTGCAAAAGCTTAGTGGAGCGAGTACGGTGTACAATGTACACAGGCGAATCCTGCAGTTGAAGATTATAACCACTGAAATTGAGAGACATTTGCCTAACGTGTTCTCTTTGAAGAATCATAGTTTGACAATCACCCTGACACACCATTCCTAGTGTGAAATACTTAACTTATTTGAGAAGCAGTACTAGAGCATGTGCTAATTTAAAGGCAAAACTGCACTGGGTACCCAGAAATCTATGCAATGTCAGGCAGGCTAGAGTGGTGTATAGGCTTGCACTCAAGGAACGAAAACCGTACTTGAGAAAAGAAGCACAGGAGTCCCTGCGCGAGGCCTCTTTGGCAAAAGATAGTTCTGCTTTCTGGAGGGCAATGAAAGCCCCCTATTTGAGCTCTGGTGATGGCCCTTCGATAGAAATAGCAATAGCAGAAGATCAAAGGGTACAGCATTTCAACTAGGCGTATAATGGGGAGGAGAGGGAGGAAATTTTAGATATTTATCATCATGGGGACGCCGCTCTGTTATCTTTCCCACAATATTCTGATCTCCAGTTCACGCTGAATGAAGCCAACCGGGCTATTTCCGCGAGTTTAGGTGGTAGGGCTCCTTGGCCTGACGGGGTCCCTATAGACCTATATAAGTTAAACGTTACACTATGGGGACCACTTATAACCCAGGTAATTAGAGAAAGATGCGTTTCACCTTTTTTAATACCTGGAAGGAATCGACCATAGTCCCAATATTTAAAAAGGGGGACCGCCAGGATCCGGGTTGTTATAGAGCAAACTCATTGTTGGATTCCTTGCTAAAAGTGGTTGGTCGGATTATCCTGGAACGCTTACAAGACTGGGCATAGGATAAACAGGTTTTATCTGATATCCAATATGGCTTTCGCGAAGGCTTAGAGACGGCTGAACAGAGTTTCAATTTGTCCATCCTCATAGGGAAGTACACCCGGGCGAACAAGGGAAGATTGTCTTTAGCCTTCATGGATTTCACCGCAACATTTGACTTCGTTAGAGACAGCAAGCTCTGGGAGATCCTGGAGGGGATGGGGGTTGAAACAAATATTATAACTTTTCTCAGACGGTTATATAGTGACGCAAGAGCGAGAGTGCGGTATAGCATTAAGGGTGAGCGCTCTGCTCCGTTTCCAATTAGGAGGGGGGTTAGGCAAGGCTGCGTGCTTGCCCTCGTCCTTTTTAACCTTTATATTAATGGCCTTGGAGAAGCATTGACAAAAGATGGCTTAGATTTCCCTCAAATAGCCAGACGCTCAATACCTGCGCTCCCAGATGCGGATGACGCAGTTCTGATGTCACATACTCAGTTAGGACTGCAAAAGGTTTTAAACACCTTTGCCGCCTTTTTGTGCCAACTTGGCCTCAGGGTGAATACATTGAAAACCTTTGTAATGAGATGTGGCCCTAGCAGCCGGAAATGTAGGAAAATGTATATAGAGGAGCAGGAGATTGCGTTTACAAAAAGCTTTTTATATCTTGGTATACTGTTTTCCCAGAATGACCACTGGGCTCAAGCAGTGTTAGCTAAAAAATCGGTGTTTTTAAAGTCCACTGGCGCCGTTGCAAATTTTTCAAGAAAACTGGTCAGGATGCCGCCCGAGGAACTTATTCAGATTCATAAGGCTAAATGTATCTCCCCGGCCATCTATGGGGCAGGGATTTGGGGTTTTGCAGATGTGTATTCCCTACAAAAAGTGGAAAATGCTTTTTTTATGTTATATTTTAGCAGTTCCAAGTTGCACATCATCCTATGTCTGTCACTCTGAGTTGGGTATTCCTTATATTGTCGATCTCATAAAAACTGAGCCTATCCTTTTATGGCATAGGATTTGGACATCGACAAAAACTGTACTTAACCAGGACATTCTGTGGGATAGTTTAACATTGGAAGGGGTTTTATCTATCCTATGGCTAAGGTATGTCCAGGATTTTATGCGTGACCTTGGTCATTTTGAATATTTTACGGACCCTAGTACTATGTCGATGGTCAAGAGAAAAGAGTTAAGACAAGAATGCCTTTTACTATTAGACACCATTAGATTATCAACAGAGATTTTAAAGCCTACAGTGCAATATAATCAAATGATTTTAACAACTTTTTATATACAGCCTTATCTGAAAATGGTACCAGGGGGCTATGACCGGATTTTATTAACCATCTTTAGAATTGGCATCTTCCATAGACTTGTGAGTTTCCCAAAAATGAATGATTGGGCACAAGTAATGCAATTTTGTCCATGTGATAATCACTCAGAACAATCCACCTTGCATGTTGTTTTAATTTGTCCATTTTACAATGAACTAAGGAGGACGTGGATTGTAACATTTTTAAAATCTCTGGGGATTAGACAATGTCGCCCTGCGTATATTGCATTACAGTTTTAGAAAATGAACATATAGTATTGAGGGTTCTCATGTTTTTAAAGAACGTTGTCAGTCATAGAAGAAGTATTGTAATATAATCATGTTTGGTATTTGAGCTAAGGGAGTCGGATTTAATAATATGAATTTTATTTGTAAACTTGAAAAAAAAAATAACTACTGATGTTGAATGATTAAGTCTGTTTTAAGTGCTTTTATGATTGTATAAAATAGCAATCGAATAAAGCTTGTTTTGATTTGATTTGAGAAGCAGATTAATGCAAGGCTAATAATTGTGTTACACGTGGCAAACAGTGAAAATTAAAACAAAAAAGTGAGCATATTTGCTTATATCTGTTTGTTTTCTTTCAAAGGAACTGTTGGGAAAATCCGAGGCTTCAAAATGACAGAAAGATTTGACTGCCATTACTGCAAGGAGTCCTTGTTTGGAAAGAAGTACATCCTCAGAGATGAAAACCCATATTGTGTAAAATGCTACGAGAGCCTTTACTCCAACACGTGTGAAGAATGCAAGAAGCCAATTGGCTGTGACGGCAAGGTAGCGCCCCATTTTTATACATTCATACTTCTTTTATTAATGATGAATATACTTATTCTGATCTAGTGTGAACATCATGACCTACTACGTGTGCTCATTGGCTGCAGATTTATTGAGGAGCCTCTAAAGAAAGATGAGTTACAAAAACCTAGCTTGCCCACAAACTTTACATCTCGAGAAATATTAGGGTAGTATGACCCAAGAGGGCTCAAACCTTTAACATATGTTAGTAAAGAAATACATCGACCTCCGCCTTTTGATGGAGCTCTGATGACCAAAAAGATGTCTGCTAAGAGCCGAGCGGAAAGGATTTTAAGTCATGTAGCTCCACCCACGAACATGTCTGGAAGCAAGAAACCCTTTGCCACTAGTGACTAGTCGGAAGCAGTAGTCTATGGGTGAGCTCTGGAGCGTCAAAAGTAGAGTTTCTCTTTTGCTTTTATTAACACTATATAGGTGATCAGAAATGATAAGAAGCCTAGTAGCTAGGTACCATGAATACATTGAATTAGCATCATTTGTAAAACCAACAAGTTTAATTCTTAAATAAAGATTTTGAAAATCATTTCGTCCCTAGTCCCATGGGATAATGTTCTTTGGTGAGCTTGGATATTTTACTGGACACATCCCATAGTAAATCTATTCCAGTATGAAAGATAAATACTAATACGAGAGAAACAATTTAGCTTCTGATAGAATTAATGAGAATTGTTAAAGAAAAATTAGAATTGTATTCCAAATGGAAATAAAACTGTATCAGCTGTAATATTTTAGTAGTTGAGGACTGCAGAGCTCAGTTGGCATAGAAAAAGGTTCAGTTTGTGACACGAAGCACTTCGACATATACAAAACTAAGAACGCAGACCTCCCACTGATAATAGAGGTGAACTTATAGCTAATTGTTCAGAGCTAGTGTAACTATTCAATGAATATTTAACTTTACAACCGAAGGCATGGAATCCATATTGAGCGCATAAACTTAAGAAAATTGCCAATTGTAAAACTAGTAAGCAAACGTCTAGAAACATTGACAATATAGAATGAACTAGATCCTTGGCTTGTAGGGCACTTGGGACAGATTTAGACATTTTTGAGAAAGTGGTGGAGCTGAAGTAATTCTTTACATATTGTGATACATGGGATTCTGCAATACCTGTATAAACACCTGTCTCTAGTTTCTTTATATTCAGCGACTTGTGACGCATCCAGGCGCCAAAGAAAATATGTCAGAACTCGCCTATTGTAAGTTATTACAGATGAGTTCTGATATAAAAATGCCTGCCTCCAGAGCCAGCAGTCGGGGTGAAAGGCAGGCCAGGTCATGAAGCAGCTGTTTAAAGCAACAAAAATTAAACATTACTTTCGGTATTCACAAAAGGCATTTAGGAGTAGTAAAGTTAGGATTCCTAACTTTACTACTTCTAAATACCTTTTGTGAATACCAAAAGTCTTAAAGTTAGGATTTTGCCTCAGTTTAGGAGTAGTAAAGTTAGGAATCCTAACTTTACTACTCCTAAATGCCTTTTGTGAATACCAAAAGTCGTAAAGTTAGGATTTTGTCTCAGATTACTTTGTGAATCTGGCCCAATGCATTTAAACCACACATTTGCAAAATATGCTTCAACTATAACACTGGCCAGCAACGCAAATTAGAATTAGCTTGTTTTTTCCACCACATTGTTTTATGCAAATTGAATTCAAGATAGGAGATCGTAACATTTTATCATTATGGAAATATTAGTGCTATATAGTTGAATATTCCATATGGGTGTCATTTCCAATACATGAATTTAACACAATTATGTAGGGGTAGCCCACTCGCTAGCTGTAATGTTTACAGTAAAATACATGGAGTATGTGCAAACCATCCTTCCATTTTACGCTATACAAAATAAGTTGTTCAATTCATATTACATATGTATGGAAAGTCTGTGAGGCTTGTAAATAAATGGTTTCTGCATGGCATGCCTCCTACGTCCAGATTGTTGCAAATAGGTAGCAAAGTGGCCACTTTGTAAATTGAAGTTTCATCACTCATTGTACATTCATCAGATTTCTGAGTCAAAAAATGCGGTTTCATATAAAATGGCCAAGCAAAGAAGTCATTTTGAAAAGTAAATTGTATATTGTGTAATACTGAGGTGTGTACTTGGGTGCGCATGTGAGGAAATAGATGAAGTCAGATAGACCAGTGGTGTAAAGGAAAACGAGATAAACTGGTTGTGATTTTTACAATCCAGTGAGATGGATTTATATAATTTAAATGTTATTGATAGTCATTGGGAAAATCCTACAAGTCTGGGCAGATTAGTATCCAATTGAACTGAGAGAGATGATGCACTCTATAGATTGGATTAAAATAATGAGAAGATGAGGTAGACTAGTACACTGGAAGGTTTGCTGTAGGAGTTCAGGTGAAGGGGCAATTGAAATTTGTTGGTTAGTTGTGTTGAAGAAGGAATTGTTTTTTTTAAAAAAGGTGAGAGTCCATGTCTTTTTACTGGACTGAGACTCCTACCTTTTCATGCTTTTCATTTCCAGTCTGGCAATGTCTTGGCTGCTTGTGGTGTAAATTGCAAGCTTATCAGCCAAGCATGAGGATTCTTTGTCCTCAACAGCTTTGTAGATTACAATAGGATTTGAATAGGTTGCCTACATGTAAGAATGGCCTAATCAGCCTCGATAAGGGTTGTAGAAATATGTAGGACAGGGCGAAAAAAATTGTGAAAGACAAAATGGGTCAAAGCCGCCCATTTCTCTAGTGCACCTGTGGGGTGGACTTGGGTACTCAAAATCCAAAGTGGATGAAGTTTGGCTGTTTTATGTGTCACAGCTATTTCATGCGTTTTGTGTTTATCTTTGCCAGCAAACACAGGAGAAAACACACAAACCACACAAAATACCCGAACGCCCCACAAGTAGGTCAGTTTGTGGTTCATTCAAACTTTTATCCTCCGATGCCATATGGAAGTGGATTTAATTTGTTTTTAAAGATTTGCACCCAAATCCGTTTGTGCTTACAGTGGAATGGAAAAAAAAATTCCAGGCCCATGTCATATGGACAAATTTGCTCTTTGAATAGAGAAAGCGTGAAGAAATACTCAAATCACATCGAGAAGATTGAATGGTGCTGAAACAGGGCACATGAGACAACCAGTGAAGAAAAAAGCCTGCAAGTTAGCAGTGTGAAGAAGAATGAAAAGATGATTCCAATCCATGCTGGAGAGTAGGTTGGTTGGAGCCCCTGGTTTACTGGCTGAGCCTTCCTGCTGCCTCATTTCAAAATTCAGTTTCTTTCCCTCATGGTCTCAATTTCCTCCAGCACACATTGTTGTGACACTAATGCTAAAACTTGGAAGGTGCACAGCAAATCGAAGTGGATTGCATTGGATAAAAAGCTAGTGAACATTTCAACTCAGATTTATAGGTTTTGGCAGTTTCCATGTTTTCGAGTTTGATGCTCTTTTTGTGTTTACACAGAACCTCTTTTCAGACAGATGGAGAACATAACCAGATATCAGACAGAAAGGCACTTAATTTGTTAAAGACATTTGTTTTTGGGATTATTTTACTTGAATTATACGAAATCTATCACCAGAGAATTTCAATGTTATGACAAGTGAGATAATTTATTGAGCATTTTCAGCCAAGATACAGCAAAAATCAAATCTCATTGCACGGGAGCATTTGAAAAATAAATAAAAATGGATAAACTACAGACATCAACATATGAATGATATAAAAAAGTAGCAATAGAGAACAAGTGAAAGTAAAAAAACCTCCTCACAATGCAAACTTCTAACTTCCTCTGACACCATTTTCTTATGGTCATTATTTTACCTGTTGATTTCGTAGATTTTCACTTAGAGAAGACAATGCCTATCAGACTATCTCTACAACACAATCTGCATCCAGAAATGTAAATTATGTTATCAGCATATTTCTGGGATACTTGTACCATGTTTATGCCAATGTAGACCTAGGATATGGTGAGGTGCATTTCAACATGCTCTGGAATTTCCAGCTTACTGTAGTCGTGGTGATCAGACGTTGTTGTGTCTGTTTTGTGAAGTGTTTAGTGCTGCTCTTTTTGGTTTTAGTGGAACATGCACTTTGAGGTCCACGTGTTATCTGCGCTCGTGTAAAATCTTTGTGTGTTTGAGAGACAGTAGGACTTTGGCATTGATCTCCTTCCACAAGTTTGGATGATTGTACGCTGCTGAGCCGGTGGTGTAGGCTTGTGTAGTAGGTAGCATCCCATTGCAGGTTACATGCATAAGGTGCAGGGTTATGAGTTCCAGATGTTTTGATTATCACGTTCTGTTGGTCCTGTCATGAATGGTTGTGTGAGGAATACAATGTGCAGTTGAGGGTTATTTGCATTACTAACTATATGGTTATGGGACTGTAGTGTAAGTGTTGACTGGATTATCCAATGTGTTATGTTGTTATGGTTGGTGTTGATAAGTGTGAGGAATATGTTGCACTGTTTGGCAGCTTTGCTTTGACATCTGAAATAGCTGTGGTGCTGTATTGTGCTTGTGAGACTGCGGTACTGTGTTGTCTTGAGTTTGGGAGCCTTTATTTATCTGGTCTACTGGAGCTGGTGAAGTGCCATTGTTTATTGATTACATCTGTTAAATGCATTTATTTGTATGAACCAGTATTCACAAAAGGTACATAGATCCCTTTGTAATGTTAGCATCACCCGTTCAGTACCGCATCAAGGGTTTTGTTTACCGGGGGGCAGGTAAGGTGTAACCGGTGATCTATTTGCCATCATATGATGTGCACCCTTCAGCCCACCCCCCTCCAGATTTCATGAAATTTGTTGATAAAGCATCAGAAAAGTGGCTAAAACAATGCCCACAACTCAGAGAACAATTTGAGCTTCACCAGGCCTCTGGGAGCCACGTTCTGTGTGATGTTGCTTTCTGCATGGCTACCGAATTTAAATTTTTCGTGTATGTGCTTGTTTTCTTTAGTTTAATCTTCTTTTTTCTGCTACTGCTGAAGTGAGCTACTGCCCCTGGTCCGGAGAGTAGCACCTGAAAAAGAGCTAACACCTTCCCCACCCGTGTCCATCTGTTCATCTACACCCACCATGCACCTTTCCATTTTGAAAGATTTGTTATTTTTCCATAAAGAACAATTATTTAATATATATATTTTTATAAAGATGATTTGCTTATCTTTTGGACAGGCGCTGGCAACTCATCAGAGAAGTTTCACTCACATTTAATAGACCCCTGCGCTCCAGAAATGTCACTTTCAGGCCTACCAACACTTGAGACAACGTTCTGGACACCACAGGTCGACATTAAACAGATATGTGATTAAGAAACAGCTGTCAGAAATCATTGAGGGATTATTGCCAAAGACAAGAATTCATCCACCATAGCCACTTTCCCCGGTTACTATAATATATATCATTAGTTTTATACGCCATTAATCCTACAACAAATATAAAAAATCGGAAAGCCATCTTAACACCAGACAGGGTACACTGGGAACCCATGACCTATCATTGCCCATGAACAGCCCCCTAATACCTGAAACCTACTTATCAATAATACATTTCCATGGCTGACAAACAGGGGGATCACCCATGTGACAGTAGAAAATGGAAAACCTAAAGACATGTTCATGGACAAACACCCACCAAAGACCCGAACATGTACCTGCCCAGATGTGGTTTATCACCAGAACCAGATGTATACAATTCTGCCTTGCTTGGCACAATAAGCATACAAAAACGTACCAGCGCTGCCTAACATGCAGGGAAAAACTACTTACTTCATGGTGAGGAAAATATGTTGTTAAAATTGTACTTCTATATTTTTAAAACAGTTATTCTTCTTGCAAATGTAACTCGACATCAATCTAAAAACCATAGGTAAATAATGTAATGAGCTCTAAAAATGTTTAAACTTTGTCCAAGTCACTGTTGTTCCCTAAGAGGGTGCTGGCTCGCTAAGCAGAAGAGACTTTACTTGAGCTGGGATCACTATGGCAACCCCAGGCCAGCGGGAGCTGGCAACATTACAATATGGTAAGGCGCGATGCCCAAAACAGTTACCATCAGTGGCGGCTCCTTGAGGGAGTGCTGCAGGGCGGTGGGGTGTGGCGGGCGAGGGAGGGGCAGGGGTAGTAAACTCCGGAATTGGGCCGAACAGAGTTGAGTAAAGAAATAAATAAATAAAACAAATAACATTGTGTGCTGCATCGCCGATTTGGTGTTGCAGCGCGCGCAATGTAACTGCCTTGGGAACCCCAAAAAACAACCCGCCAGACAGGAGAAAACTCCTAATCTGGCAGGCGGCCCGACAATGGCTTTGGCGCAACGGAAGCGTGGTGGTGGCATTCCGGCCACTCTCGCTGCACCAAAAGTCATAACAGGGCACTTAATGATTAAAATGACCCCTAGATATAGTGGCTTTGACCAGAATGTTGGTAGAGTTTAACATGGTATAAATCAATCCATATCTTTCTGGCATTAAGAGGTTGTATTACTCCGATAAAAATATTAGTACTCCTTAGGTGAGTGTATATCTTCTGGAGATTGCTTTACAAGTAAATATTTCAAACAATATACAGCATCTACACCTTACTGACTTGGGGCAGTACCCACCCCGGAATTAAGCTTAATACTCTTAAACTTCAGCTTGGCGCTCTGTGGGGGCTTGCCCCATCACTTATGGAGGGCATGTTATTGCCACGGTGTCCAGGTTACAGCATTGTCTTCTGTGTCTGGATGAGGCACCAAGTTGAAAGCACTTGCTACTAGCCTCTGTACCCCTTTTTTAATGCTCCCAGAGCAGTGGTTGGATGGATTCAAGGAAGATGTTGCATAATGAGAGACCTGTACAACTACGATGAGCTCCTAATAGTCCAGGAGGCCAGACAACAATATGCAATGGGTGCTGATCAATTTCTTCTCTATTTCAGACTCCTGAAGGCTCCTTGCCTTAAATGAGTGGGATTCCCAGGAAGCCCGCCTGATTCATTTAGATTGACAGTAATCTCTGAGTTATGTAGAATAGCAAACTAAGGCACTTAGCAAGGAGTCACCAACAGCATCTTTATCAATCTGGGAAAAATGGGAAAGGGATCTTGATGCAGAACTAGCAGACTTCCATTAAAAAAAAAGACAACATATAATGCAAGATTCTGCCTTAGGCAATTCAAGATAATACATAGGGCCTACCTTCCCATATCAGTGCAAGGTAAAACATGACAAGTGGACTACAAGTCTGTCCAAGTTGTGGTCACAGAGACACTGACTTATTTCACCTGACATGGTCATGACATGTAGCAGAAGACTACTGGATACAGGTGAAGGGTGCCCTGAGGAGTGCAGGAGAGTCTACAGTTATCAATTCCCTTAGACAAGCAATAGTCGGTCAGCACTTTGGATCCAAACTGTGAAGTCTCTGTGGCCTTGTCATTATTATTGGCCAAGAGGTGCATAATGATACAATTGCTGCAACCATTTGTACACCCCCATACCCACTTTGTTCATGGAAAAAGGATGCAAGAGATAGGCTGGTGGCAGAGGAGATACAGAAAGAACATAAAATAAGCTAGCAGATGTCCTTCAAGACTGGGGCAAGTTGTTGGCTGTGCTGGGTGTTTAGGAGGAAGAGACTAGATATACACGACTGGGGCATACAGAAGAGTAAAACTTCCAATATATGTTTGTTAGCACATGTCTGTAGTACCCTTATTGAATCATTTCTGGAACTAAATGTTATGGCGTGCTGTTGACTGTACATTAATATTTCCAATCCTTATTTCACCTAAATGCTATGTTGTTTGCTTGTTTATGAAAAACATAATAATTGTTTAAAGAACTGTTTAAATATGGGCAGTACGCCTTCTCGCGGATGCATAAATTAGGGGCCTTATTACGTGTATGGGGCCACCGTAGTCTTGGTGGCAGGACCACCCATAGTATTATAAGTGTGGCAGTCGGACCGCCACTGAAACGCTGCTACCACCGCTGCTCAAAGATCCTGCTGCGGTCTGGTAGCAGTTCGAGGCAAAAATATGTTTGTGGTGCCGCAGCGGCACCTGCGAGCATATTTTTAGTTGCCTCTTCATTATCTTTTCATGGCGATAGCACCGTCATAAAAAGGGTGGCAGATAGGCAGCAAAGGGAGCCCTACAGGGCCCACTCTTGCCCCTATGCACAGGGGTGCATGCAAGGGCTCACATGTTGTGCCCCCCAGAAGTTTTGCACCCCCAGTTCCTGCACGAGAAGAAATACACAACATGGTGCATTCCTTCCCATGCAGGAACGTGCACTGTCTGTCCTATGGCAGTGTTGTTTGAGACTCACAATGAGCCTTTGACCAGCAGAGCCGCGGGATCATCACACTGCCCGCCAGACTACAAAATAACTTGTAATCTGCAGCACGGGTAGCCGTTAGTTTCGGCAGTCCTGGGGAGGAGCAGTGGTGTGATGCCCACTCCAGGACTGCTGCAACTTGTAATCAGACCCTACGGCACTTGCTGCCATCTTTGTCTAAGGGCCTTAATATGACTACGAGGGTCTATGGGACCGCCATAGTCGTGGTGGCGTTACGACCACTGCCACACTGCAGGACCGCCCGCAGTATTTTAAGTGTGGCGGTCGGCCCTGCACTGAACCAGTCCTACCACCACGGATCAAGGATCCTGCAGAGGTCTGGCAGCGGTTCAAGGCCAAAATATGCTGGTGGTGCCGCAGCGGCACCACCGAGCATATTTTGAGTTGCCTCTTCACCAAACTTTTCGCACATGGTTACATGCAGGGGGGCACAGGAAGGAATGCTCGACATGGTGCATTCATTCCTGTGCAGGAACGTGCACTGACGGTCCTGTGGCGGTGCTGTTTAAGGCTCACAATGAGCCTTTAACAGCACTGCCAGGGGACTGCCACTCTGTCCGCTCACCAGACCACAAAATTACTTGCAATCTGGTAAACGGGCGGTGGTGAGTTTCAGCAGTCCTGGGGCAGAGTGGTGGATTGACACCCACTGCCGAAACTCGTAATCAGGCCCTCATTCGGAATTTTTCCTGGGTGTTTTCGGCCGTTCATCCTAATGAGATTGATAAAATTTATATAATTTAGGTGGGTAATAGTAACACCTGCCAATCAAAAGTTCTACATAATTGTAAATGTGTTGTAGCAAGAGCTGCCTAGAAGGCTATTATTCTTTTTCTATTTAAATTACCAAAAAAGAAAAAAGTAATAAAAATGTCAGGAATGTATTAACATTTTTAAAAACGGTTTCTTATTCAGTTTCCTAGGTAAACAGTTTCCCTAGTTTAAAATGATACCGGAATTCCAGACAAATCTGACAGAGCCTTTCTCTTCCCTTGTCATAGGTCAAATAATTAAAAGTCTACCATTGGAAAATGAATTTAACTGACATCTGTTGATTAAGATGTAGCATTAAGTACCACTGCTCTGACACGGCAGGCTGTTATTATAACCAGAGGAAGGCTCGAAATGATGACAAGGCCTGTGTAAGCTCTGCGGTAGGGAAGTAAAATATGCTTAAAAATACATTTTCTGACGAGCATCCAGTTAAAGAATGGAATCCATATGTACAGCGTTTTATCCCTTGAGAAATAGTGCGTTTGCATTTCAAAGGCAGGAGTTTCCCAGTGGGTCCTAATGTTGTGACTGAAACATTACACTGAGTTTTTGGAATGCATTCTTTTACTTACATTCTTTTATTCAGAAAAACACGCCACACCCCATGCGATATTCATATACATTTCTTAACTTCATTCCTTCTTTGCCCCACTGATCTGTGCAAGTATTTTTCCCAGATTTAGTGATATACCATAACCTACCAACGCGTACCTTCATCCTCGTCACCCTTGTGAGAATGTACCCCTATTAGGTCTGGCTTTAGCCAATACCTTTCCATTTTAGTAAAATTATACATATAATATACAGTTCTTTAAAGTGAAATATAGAACTGCAGGTACTCACTATTTCGAGTACTTTATTGCTTCTGAGAAGTACTAGTACTCTTCCTTTCAAATTAAAGAAGTGCAGGTACTTAGTACTGGACAATACCTGCCCATTTAAACCACTGATAGTATACATACATCCAAGGGCTTTCAGCCAGCCCTCTTTCCCTACTGGTCTGTTGTGTCATTCATATTTTCTTACGCCCACTAGAGTGTAGAGCATGGGGGAAGGGTCAGCCCATTTCAGTCATTGGCTAACATTACCGTGAGTGACAGTATTCTGTTCTTTCCCAAGCAGCACATTGGCACACAAAGTAGTTCCCTTCGGTGCCAGGAACTACTATGTCAATGTGTGCTTTTTAAGAACCAAAAACATCATTTTGTTTTTTGCCAATTTTTTAACATTGTCAAGAGCCCTGCACCTCCCACACCAATCTTTTAGAAAAGTCATGGCAAAGAAAGACAAACACTAATAAATTCAAAAACATGCCGGCCAATGCCATAACGATTAGCTTTGCCAGTGCTTATTTGCTTATTGTGTAGTGATACTTGAGAAAATAGCAGCGCGCCAGGCAAATATGCTGCATTTCTACCAGGACTCACCGCTGATGCATGGAATTGCAGTTTATGATGCCCGGTGCAACCTCTCATTCAAGACACAACTTGCATTAGATTTCTCCATTCCACTTTTTTCCTTTTCTATGTAAAGGTCCCCATAGATTAAGTTGTCCCACCCCTATTCTGCTACAAAATCTGCCTTCTTGTCACGGATTTCTGTTGGGATGGGTAGTGAGCACCCAACGCCACAATCTCCTCCAGTTAAGGTCTCTAATATATTACCTCAAACTGGTCGCAATTCCCTTGCCCAGGCAGTGGGGGGGGGGGGGGGGGGAGGGTGAGCTTCAGATTTCCCAAGAATCATGTTGCATATCTTGTAAAAATACATTATATGAGAAGCAGGACGTGAGGGGAGCTAAAGGGGCAGTGGAAATGAGTGTGGATTGTTAGGGGTACTTAAAACACAATGTTTTCCAAACTAACCAAGATTTAAGCCCTTTAAAATAGATACCGTGGGGCAGATTTACAAGCCCCTTTGCGCCACTTTTGCGTCACTTTTCCCATGTTCAAAATGACGCAAAAGTGGCGCAAGGGCCTTGTAAATAAGCCCCTGTGAGTGTGTTTTTGTCAGTGTGGGCATGTAAAAATCCAGGCTAAAATCCGACAGACACCTGACCATACCCGACTGAAAGCACCTGTACCTGACTATGTACTGCAGAATACATGTTTAGGGGGGGTGTAACACCCCAAACACCTCCCCTGATGCTATGCCCCTGTGCCCAAGCCCTGAAGCTTCACTCTTCTGCCTTAGTCCTTGCAGCTCCTCCTGTCCTTTGTTTTTGTCTGAGTGTGGTGCTTCCTTTTGTTCAAGACCCTGGTGTCGGTATAAGTGTAATTCCCCCCTCGCACTCCCCCCAGATCAAATCTCTCATCATTAATAAGCTCAGAGAAGTGGGTGGTATGGGCCACTCTGTGATAATTGGAAATTTTGGTAACCTCTAAAAAGTCCATAAATGGGAGGCATAAAGAGTACTGGGCATCCTTCTTCAAAACATACAGCCAAAATAGCCATCTACATTTAAGAGAGAAAATACTTGGAACGTTACCTCTCTTTCTCATGCGCTCCCTCTGGAATGAACGAAACCGGGATTTAAGATAGGTGGGACTCGTGCCTATTACATCCCTGTGGACAGAGTCAGTGCTAAACTCAGAGCAAGCACTCGTTGTGGAAGAGTGAAGGTGCAAAAACAAGATTCAAAGCAGTGCTGCCAACTAAAGACATATGAAAACAAACAATAAAAAAATGCAGAAAAACAGCCACAAATACCCTCACACTAATATCAAACACACACAGAATTCCCTTCTTGGGGCAAAACCCTTTCTGTCATATTTTCCAAAGCCTTCGCTTTCTTTTCTACAAATAACAAGTCTGTTTATACTCAGTCGGAAAAAAGTGCATACAGTGGGTGTTGTTGCCTTGCGCTCCACATAGGTGGGTGGTATTGGGCCAGAGGCCAACGTACTACCCTTTGATGTCCATTTTTAGGTCTCGCTTGACCCAGCGCATGCGCTGGTCTGGCGAGACTTATTGAGAGGGCTCCAAAAAGTGCTACCAGGCCAGCCTAGAGCTACAGTGCATGTGCGCGGGCGCGCGTGCCGCGCTTTACCGCAATTACTTTCACTTTAGCGGCCGCACGGCCGCTTTGATGTTTGAGCTTGATCGCGATCACTTTCACTTTCGCGGCCGCTTGGCATAGCCAATAGGTCTCACTTTTGGGACCTTATAAGTATTTAGTTATGCACTTATAAGGTCCCAAAGGCGAGACCTATTGGCTATGCCAATGCTTGTTAAGGTTCCCTCTCTGAAAACTTGGAGCACTGGTTTACCTCCCTTCCTGTGGCTGGGAATGTTGTACATGCAAGGCACAAGTCGAGGGCACACGCGGGTTGACGGCATCTACCAACTATTTTCACAGGGTGGACGCTGTCTACTCTGCCAATAGGTTGGGCCCCACAGAAATATGCTGAACTTGTCCCCGTGTACTTTTCACGTTGTCTTCTTTTGTTCCGAGCAGCAACATGCAGGCCGGGAAGGGGCTATCAGACTCCAGCTCGTCCATAACAAAAGCCAAACTTAAGGGGCCATCAGGCCTCTTTTTGTTGGAGTATCCTGGCTGGGAGATATCAGGTGCCTTACACCTAGATGCAATGGAGGGGAAACAAAGGCTCACAGCTTGTTATCACTTCACAGGTACTTAATAGAGGCAAACTTCTGACTTTGTTCAGTCTCTGTATATAAGAGATATGCATGCAGTGTAAGCATGTCAGATGTGTTGGTCCGTCCAAGTATTTACACAAATACCAATTTAAATACCATTTTGTTTTATTTATTTTACAGCGTCATAGCACTACTCATTCCAATGCAGGGTGTCAGAGAGCTTTACATCACATGTGCACATTATACATTGACAATAAAGCGCATGTGTGTAAATCATTGTACAGGATGTGTTACATAAGACAATGAGGGTCACAGGGTGTAGGAGCCACATGTCTTTCATAGCTCACTGTGGTATAGTAGAAGGATTATGATTTATGAACTGCAAGTAATCAAAGGATCTCTGTCTTGAAAGCAGTAACCCACTTACCCATTTACATAAAATAGAAATCTGTCATCTGTGTGTTACATAATGTGCTTCGCGGGAGGCATATTAACCCTCTATGCTACTTTGATTCAAAACAGCGATTATACAAAACACAGATCTCTCCAGCAAATACATTATTCTCTAGAGTTATTTTACCATTATTATTATTCCCTGAGATTTAGCTGGCACACAAAGATCTCTGTAGCAGGTGCCTTACCCCCATAAGATATTTTAAAATACAGACTTTGCAATCAATTAAGCATAACAGAATTACTGCCATATTTCTCCTTGTTGCCAATTTATTTGTGACAGGGTTAAAAAATATATATTTATAAGTTGAGGCCCAAATTTTGCCTCGGGTTGCTTTAAATTTTTGGCACAGCCCCAACACAAAATCTCATTTGTTAAATATTGTAATGCGCTCAAATGTACTCATGATAGACCTGCAAAAGATATGTGCGGTCTTATGATCTGATGTCACTTCCTGGGAGACCATGGATTGTGATGCCACTCCTTGTGATGTCATGTGCCGTCATGTAACACATGGTCATGTCATGCACTGTGATGTCACACGCCATGACGTCATTTGCATACTGCATAACTTGCTTGGTGCCCCCACTTATATTTTTTGAGACTTGTGCCCTGGGTACATGGAAATAGGTTGTCCCTCGACCACTGATCTAAGCGGCAATCAAATTAAAATTACGTCACCAAGAGGCATCATAGCTCCAGGGCACACCATATGGATCTTCAGTCGAAGGGGATTTTATGAGTTCATGCAAGAATGCAACCAATGGCGAGGAGCCTAGCTGACAGGAGAAGAAGGAGAAGGGGTTGTTAAAGTGTTCAATGGCTCTTGAAACAACTTACATCAATGGAGCCAATAGACAGGAAGACGGGCGCTCGTGAGGGCTTTTCCAGGCTCCAATGGGATTCGAGAGGAGTTGCACAGAGCATCAGCAGGAGTGACGTTTTACACTCATGCCGGATTTCGCTGGTCTACATATGTAGATAAGGATACAGGGCCCGTATTCTGTCTAAAAATGCATTAGTGTGTGTCTGATCTATGTCAAGATGTACAAACATAGGGGCAGATTTACAAGGCCCTTGCGCCACTTTGCGTCACTTTTCCCATGTTAAAAGTGACGCAAAAGTGGCGCAAGGGCCTTGTAAATCTTCCCCATAGATGTTTGTGTGCAAGATTTATACAAAAGTCAAACCTATTGGATTTGTCGACGCTCACTATGTCTTGTCTTTTAACCTTTACTCGATTATAATACAGGTATAATCGTAAAAGTTACAAATATATGACAAAGATATATTAGTTATGAACACGCACTCCAGATTTAAAAACATAAGCCAACAGTAACTGTTGTAAGAAACAGAGAGGGTAGGTCTGCTCCTCTTGAAATTATATTTCCTTGGAACAGGAAGTAAACATCTTTTTAGCAGATGACAATAAAGTTTGCAGAAAACGTAAAAAAGTAAAATGCAATAAAGACTGACCAGACACCTCCTCACACGCTCACATACTAACAGTCAGCGCAATATTGTCTTGGATTTCTTGCTGGTTAGACTAAATCTGTGTTGCAAAGTCCTTACTGCTTATTTTAAACGGGTGTGCAGCTGGCGTAAACAGTTAGGAGGTTTTGCATAATAGCACAGGACATTCTGTCCTCTTGTTTCTCTCTGGCTCCTGGTTTTGTTTTATTTCATGTGTGGTGGGGCCAAGGTGGCACCAATGAAATCGGCCTCCTTTCTCAGACTCTCCCACTATTCGCGTTTCCTTTGACCCCCAATTAAAAGTGTGGTTAGCATCAAAGACATTCAGTAAGAGACACACGAAGGACCGGAGAAACACTGGAGTCATTCCAAATCTTGAAAAAAACGGTTAGAAAGGTTTCCGGGAAATGGATGGCTGATTTGTTTGCATTCCTCAGGGATGATAAGAGGCACCCACCAGGAAATATTTAGCTGCTTCATGAACTTTTTTTTTACCATTAACCAAGCTTATTCTTGGCTGTTTGTCAAGTTGTCTGCTCAGAAAGCAGGTCATTGGATTTAATGTGGTTGGTACCCTTTTTTTGATCTTCATTCGCCATGCACGTATTATTTACCTGGAATATGTTGCTTTTTTCTCATTCGTTTATTATTTACCTGGTATATGCTGCTTTTATCTCATTCGGTTAGCTTCTACACTTTGAACATATGTAAGTGTCATGTGCATCGTATACCTACATTTAACTGGGGGTCATTTGTTGATAAGCTCTCCATTGTAGGGAAGGCCTGGGCTTCCTCTTACCTGTTTTTGTGATGAAAGTGTACAAGTTTCTCAAATGTACTTTTATCACGCTTGAATCCCAAGTAGCTCGCCATGTTTTCTTCGCCTAACGGCCATTCTCTTTGCTGATCAGCAACAAACAGGGGCCACTGGTAACTTTTGAAAGTGCGGGGGGGGGAGAGAAGGATGGGCTCATAGAACTTAAATTTGCTCATAACTGTACATTATTTTGCTTCATATAATATAGCCTTATAGCCCACCGTAGCGGGCTTTACCGACTATTAAAGGCCCGCTCCAGCATCCAGCGTTAACAAGGGAGCGGGACTTTAATATCTGGTATAGCCCAGCTACGAAGGGCTATAAAGCTATTGTAACATTCTGCCACTAGAGGGCAGAATGTTCTAACAAATACAACTAACGCTTCAGGGAGCGCAAGGGGTTGAAATCCCCTCAGGCTCCCTGAAGCCTTTGTTCACAGCCACAGCTGTGAACAAGGAAACATTGGAATGTTGGAGCTCCGGGCTTATACCAGTCATTATAAGCCCCGAGCTACTCCATTGTTTTCAATGGAGCTCCCAACGTTCCAATGTTCTAATATAGCCTTAAAGCCCGCCGTAGTGGGCTATACCAGCTATTAAAGGCCCGCTCCCACGTTAAAGGCCCTTGCCGAAGGCGAGGAACTTTAATAAGGGAGCAGGACTGTAATAGCCAGTATAGCCCTGCTACGAAGGGCTATAAGGCTATTAGAACATTCTGCCACTAGAGGGCAGAATGTTCTAAAACAAAGGCTTCTCGAAGCTTGAGGGGATTTAAATCCCCTTGAGCTCCGAGAGGCCTTTGAAAAACATTGGAATGTTGCTCTGCAGGCCATTAAACGGGCCCGTAGAAGCAGGGAGCACTCCATTGTCTTCAATGGAGCTCCCAACATTCCAATGTTCTAATTATGAATACAATGTTTCCCGATCGATCACCTCTGCAAAAGGAATCTAATTTTACAGTTTATGCGGTGCCTAATTTGTAAAAAATGAAGTGCCAAGGCCCTTCTCGGAAGGCCAATGCAGCCTGCACCACCCATACCCTGCCAGCGCTGCCAATGGCAGTACCAACATAACACCTATCCAACGCACACCTACAAGTGTGACAATTCCGACTATTTCAGGCCACACAAAGCTATATTAATGGTGTGAGAAGCTGGTATTATTAATTTTCAATGCCATTTGACTTAATAAACACGGTTCTTTTTCACATCTCAGACAGCGCCACCATGTAGTGGACAGTCACTAGAGACGATGTTGACAAATAAAGTGCTGGTGCAGATCACCGGAAACCACTGGCTCAAATTAAACTCTGAGTTTATGGCAAGTAAATAAACTTAATCCTATGTGTCTGACCCTCTTCAGCTGCACACGTTCATTTGCAAACCTTTGCCCAGAAAGCTCACCCGAGATTAAATCCTCCCTCCTCGGGTCCTAGCTGCCTGACTGGAAAACATATGCACTTTGGGTAATAGCATCCCAGCCAATCCAAGCACTGATCTTGTGCTTCTTAGAATACTAAGCAGCATAAGAGCAATGTCAGGATTGGCTGGAACTGGCAAACACAGCGCTTAGTCAGACACCGATGAAGCGGAGTTTCTGCTGTCTTTCCTCCTTGGCAGCTTTGATTGGGAAAGCCTAAACTGTGCATGTCAGGCTGGCCAGAGTGAAAACACCAGCCAATCTGACATGCGCATTTCGGTTAACACAGCGTAAACCAGCCACGTCATCCGTACATGGAGGGCCCCCCCCATGGACTCACTTAGGAGCTCTCAGGGCAGGGTGCTGTGCTGAGGCCCCCCCCCCGGAGCTCAGGGCCCCCCTTACTGCAGGGGCTGAGGGAGGCTTTGTTACGCCACTGAACGTTTTGTCACAGTAATAGCAGACACCTACCTGCCTTCTGATTTTGCTGGAGAGAGGGCTTCGTAATATCACATTGAAACATAGCAAAATTAATAGCGCTAAAGTGGAAAGTTATCATAATAAAAAATATTTGGGTAATGTGACTGTGATAATGGCTCACATTGGGGGGTTCAACGACCCCACGCTTATATGGAGGATTTGCCCCTGGCAACAAACCTTAAAGGCTGGGAGTTTGTTGCTAAAAAGCTAAAGAGAAATGTCCCTAACGCGCAGTGATATATTCATAATTTCTTGGGACTACCAAGCACCATACAGCCGTCTCAGGAAAGAACAATCATTGACAAAGCTAACAGTTCTCGACTTAGGAACCTATTGATTTTACCAATTGTGTTAGCCATGCAGCACAGCTATGGCTACAGAACTAAAAAATAAAATAAAAAAAAGCTTTTGACTCAGAAGATTTTTTTTCTTTTTAGTTACCAATCTGAGTTGGATTGCTAACTAAAAATAAAAAACACGCAAAAGTGTTTTTTTTCTTTTAATAAAGTGGGGAAAGCAACACTGGTGGAAAGCAACGCTGGGCAGGGAAGTACACACGCAGTGCAAGTGGGAGGTGAGACAACATGGGGACAAGGAGCAGAAGCAACTTGAGGGCATGGATGGGGGCGTGGAAGCAAAACAGGGCCATAGGAATTTAGGTTACTGGTTGAGAGGGGTAAAACCTTACTCAAGCAACAACCACAATTCTTGTCAGGGTAAAACACAAGCCAACCACAAATCACCATGTGCTTAAACCTCTGGTGGCCTGGCACAAAAGCAGTCAGGCTTAACATAGAGGGAATGCGCAAAGTATTTATGCAGCACTCAAATAGTAATGAAGTGGACGCATAGCATAAGAAAAATCCCACACCGATTTAGAAAAATAGAATAAAATGTAATAAATTATCTGAGACCTAATCAACAAAAATCCAATCAGTACAACCAAAGATATTCAATTTTAAAGATTTCAGTAAAAACAGTGCTCAGAAGCACAAAGTGCCAACTGTGGTTAATTGTTTGCACTGGGCTGGGACAAAGATACAAGTTCAGGCCGACCGTGATGAAGCACGTCCCAGATACATACAGAGACCAGATTAGGCCTGCTAAACAAAGGACCTTAGATCCGGGTTGGGGAGTGCTGCGAGGTCCCACGTTGAGGATGCATCATAGAGTGACTGCTGCAAGGTCCTGCGTCGAGGATATGTGGCGCAGAGGAAGTTCTGAGGAGCTGTAGGGCTGAGATACAAGGCCCTGTGTCAAGGATGCACAACAGCAGTTCCGAGAAGCAGTAGGGTTGTGATGGGAGGTCCTGCATCGAGGATGCGTTGAGTAGCGGCATTTCCAAAGAGCTGCAGAGTCCTGCATCTCGCTTTGACAGTTTCAATGCGAGGCTGCAAGGCAATGCATCATGCTTCATCGGTTCTGCCCAAGAGACCACAGCTGGACTGGCAGAGCACCTAATGCCCACTTTCAAGGGTCTAGTACTGGAATGACACCACTTGGGGGACAAAACTCACAGCAGGCAGAGTCCAGGTGCTGGGTTTAAGGTGGTTGGAGCCTTTTATTTCCCTAAGGCTTCGATCAGAACGCCAGCCAACTAGCCCTTGGAGTCACACTGGTGGTCCTCGGTTCGAGATAGAGGTCCAGTCCTTCTCACTCATGTTGCAGGGCAGCAGAGTAGCAGTCCTTCTTGCAGAGCATCACTGCAGTCCTTCTGAGTCATCCACAGGTCCAGAGGTGTAATGAAGAGGGGTTTGAAGGTCCACTATTAATACCTGATGCCCTCTTTGAAGTAGGAGAAGCAGCAGTTAAAGAAAACATAAATGCGTCCATCCTCCAGGGGAGGGACAAACACAAAAAGAGGCTGGAAAGCCCAAACATGCTAATGAATAAGAAGCAATAAGTAGTTACCACGAAGTCTCATTAATAGGAGTCGAGTAAACGAGCACATGGTTTTGATACAGCTTGAATAAATGTGTTTTACATCCCCATCTGTGGGCCAGCAGAGAGGGCTGGGTAATGTGGGTTTTAAGAACTTGGAATTCTTGAGAGGATGGGATGTCCATAATCAAGACTCAAGATTACTAAGCCGTGTGGTGTTGTTGCATGTTGAAGTGGGGTAAGAAGTTAATGTAATTTTTGAGCAAATGAAGGTAGACTTTTACTGATTATTCCACTTTATTTACTTAAGGAGTAAGCAATACTGAGTTGTTCAAGGTGAAGCCTAGGGATTTCATGCCTGGAGGTAAACACAAAGCAATACCTCCCACAGTTAGTTCATTGAGAAGCCTGGGGCTAAATTTACTTTAAGATCTTGAAGAGAAGAGAATTGGTTCAATCTTCAATGGAGCTCCCAAAAATCCACTGTTATAATATGGAATCAATAGGCTCTTGTGTGCAACTCGAGTTTATTAATCAAAAATGCCTATTAAGAGCCAAGCCATGTTGTTTTAGTGCCTCAAGGTACCTCCTGAACTAGTTTCTGTTGTGGGCCTGAATGGGAGTATTCCTACTTTGCTTGAAGGTTTACACAGCACCCAAGTTCTGAGCCGCCTGCGTCTTAGTGTCCTCTTGAATGTCAGCTGTGGGGCAGTGGGATGAGAGGGATAAGCTGCTGGCGGGGAATGCACCAATGAAGACTGTGAGAGGATATTGTAGGAGTATTGTTGCAATCCCAGTAGTTTGATTTGGGTGTAGAGTTCACACTCCAGACTGGAAAAGCACCTGATCAGACGAAAAGGTCAGCTGTTTTTCAGTAATTAGAAGGTTTGCGTTATAAGAAAGTAGGCGAGTGAGGGTGTGGCTGCGTGATGACCTGATCCTTTGGCTAAGTGAGAGAAGCCCAGGCTGTCCATGTTTGTAATTTTCTTCCCTTGGGCTCAGGAGTTGGTAGGATCAACCACCAAAGGCCACCCGCGTGAATGTGAAAGGTTGAGCTAGGACCAGTAGGGCAGTGGACAAAGAGGCAAGTGATTCTAAGATGCAGCATCTTAGAATTTTAATCAGAAGTTAAAAAGGGTTGCCAAAGCCGATATGTGAGGGAGACAACAGGAGTGGAAAGAGAGGGCTGTAGTTGTAAAGTAATCCATCATGAATTCAATGCAAGCATTGGAGTGGCGATGAAGGCTACACAGAAACAGGTCATAGCATTAGATCAGAGACGAATACTCCACTCAACTGAGCCACGACTTCACTGACAGAATCTCAAGCCAATGGCTGAAAAAAGTTGGTCGAAGAAAGCTTGTAGTTGAAAGGTGTGGGCCTAAAGCCCCACTCTATGTATATTGTAAGCACATAGATCTTTTTGACAGCTGCCCTGTCAAAACCCAGAACTAAAAAGCTGATGAGAAATGTGTTTCAAGAATATACAAGGACTCTAGCAGCCTATATGTGTATTTTCAAACCCTCGCTCGTGGCACTGGGTTACATATTTCCACCAGCGTATTATTCTTTGGAGATTAGGTTTCGAGAGCGGAACTTCCTGTGTCATATAAGGAATGTGAATAGTACTGTGCTCAGCATGAAGCAGAGCTAGTGTGCGTTTCTTAGCTTCTCATGAAAAATAACTTCCTTGACATAGCATGTGTTTGTACAAAACACCATGAAATAAATTAACATAATTTGTCATGAAATGACCTTGAGTGAAAAGAGCCGGGTCAAAGGGAGAACACGGCTAACTTGTGCTCTGAAGTTTGGAGGAATTCACAAGGCAAGCCTACTTCGCACACCAGGTCTGTCACTGCATTCTCTCAATACCAAGCATTGGTAAAGCCAATAGGTCTCGCCTAAGCAAGAGTTGTTGGCTTTGCTAATATGATTTAGCGATGTTGTGCACAAGTTTGGCTGTTGTTCAGCATTGCTAAAATTTAGTGGGGTAAAGGAGTGTGGAGTGTCCTAAAGTGGAGTAGAGTGGAGTAATATGGAGTGGTGTGAAGAGTCATGAAGTGGCATAGAGTGGCATGAAGCGGCATAGAGAAGAGTAGAGTCGAGTGGCGTGGAGTGAAGTGAAGTGTCATGGTGTGTCATGGAGTGGAAGGGTGCAGAGTGGAGTAGAGTTGGGTGAAGTAGAGCATCATAGTGGAGTAGAGTGCTGTAGAGTGCAGTGGCATAGAGTGTCATGGAGTGGTGTAGAGCAGACTGTAGTGGCATAGAGTGTGTTACATAGAGTGGAGCAGACTGTTGTAGAGTAGAGTGACATAGCGGGGAGTAGATTTGTGTAGAGTGGAGTGGCATAGAGTGGAGTAGTGTATGAGAGTGGAATGGCACAGAGTGAAGTAGAGTGTTGTAGTGTTGATTGGTGTTAAGTAGAGTGGAGTGGTATAGAGTGTCGGAGTGTAGTGGCTAAGAGTGGAGTGCAGTGGCTTGGAGTGGGGCAGTCGATTGAAGTAGAGGTAGTAGTGTGTTGTAGAATAGAGTGGAGTAAAGTGGTATGGAGTGGTGTAGAGGGAGTTGCTTAGAGTGTCATAGAGTGGAGTAGTGATGTAGAGTACCATAGAGTGGAGTAGAGTGTTTTAGAGTAGAGTGGCATAGAGTGGAGTAGAATTTAGTGGAGTGGAGCATCATTGAATGGAAAATTGTGGAGTGAAGTGTCATAGAGTGGACTTGAGTGAAGTAGCATAAAGTACAGTGGTGCAAAGTAGATTGGCGTGGAGTGCATTGGTTTTCAGTAAAGTGGTGTAGAGTCCACTGGTGTAGAGTAATGTGGTGCAGAGTAGATTGCAGTGGTGTACAGTGCAATAGCATTTAGTGGAGTGGCGTACAGTGCAGTGGCATAGAGTAGATTGTTTCAGAATAGAGTGAAGTGGCGTAGAGTGGAGTGGTGCAGGGTAGAGTGCAGAAGTGTAGAGTAGAGGAGCATAGAGTTGAGTGGTGTAGAGTGCAGTGACATGGAGAGTAGTGGTGCTAAATAGATTAGAGTGGCGTAGAGTGGAGTGATGGAGAGTAGAGTGGCAGAAAGTGTAGTGGCATAGTGCATTGGTGAAGAGTGCAGTAGAGTCTGTGTAGAGTTGAGTGGTGCAAAGTAGAGTACAGTGGCATACAGTGCAGTGTCATAGAGTGCAGCGGTTCAGTGTAGAGTGAATTTGAGTTCACTGGCTAAGAGTGCAGTCTTGCAGAGTAGAGTTTCAAAGTGCAGTGTCATAGAGTGCAGTACCATAGAGCGCATTGTCTTAGCTTGCATGAGAGTAGAGTGGTGCAGAGTACAGTGGTGTATAGTTTAGTGGGCTAGAGTGCACTGGCATAGAGTAGAGTGGTGCAGAGGAGAGGAGAGAGGCGTAGAGTGCAGTGGTGCACAGTAGATTAGAGTGCCGTAGCGTGTAGTGGCATAGAGCGCATTGGAGTAGAGTGCATTGGCATTGAGTGCTGCGGCACAGAGGAGAGTGGCGTAGAGTTCAGTGGCAGAGAGTGCAATGTTACCGAGTGCCGTAAAGTGCAGCGGTGTAGAGTAGAGTGGCGTAGAGTGCAGTGGTGTAGGGTAGAGTGTTGCAGAGTAGAGTATAGTGGCGTACAGTGCAGTGGTGCAGTGTAGATTGGCATAGAGTGCACTGGCATAGAGTGTATTTGTTTTGAGTTAAGTGGTGTAGAGTGAAGCAGTTTAGAGTGGAGTGGTACAGGGTAGGTTACAGTGGGGCAGAGTGGAGTGGCATAGACTGGAAAGGCGCAGATTGGAATAGAGTGGCATAGAGTGCAGTGGCATAGAGTTGATTGTTTTCAGAGTGGATTACAGTGGCATAGAGTAGAGTATCATTGAGTGCAGTGGTACAGAGTAGATTAGTGTGGCCTTAGGAAGAGGTGTGGTGCCGCGGCCAGGGCGACTGACTCCGGAATCTGGGGATCACGGTTCGATCCCCGGCGCCGGGGGCAGATTAGCCCAGCACCATGTGACTCTGGGCAATAGCTTGCTTAATCTTCCGGACGGCCCCCAGCGCCTAGAGACCCTTACGGGTGCTTATTCGCGCTTAACAAACGTGTATTATTATTATTTATAGTGGATTTGCGTAGAGTACAATGGCGAAAAGTGCAATGGTGCATATTAGAGTAGTTTGGGGTAGAGTACCTTGGCATAGAGTGGAATGGAGTGGTTTAGAGTAGAGAGGTGTTGAGTGAACTGGTGTGTAGTGGAGTGGTGCTCAGGAGAGTACAGTGATGCAGTGTGGAGTGGCGTAGTGTGGGTTGGTGAAGAATAGAGTGCAGTGGCATGGAGTGGCGCAGAATAGAGTGGAGAGGGGTAAAGTGGCGTGTACATCGTGTGGTAGCACACTGCTGTTACAGACAACACATCTTCAGTTGAAATTACTATTAAAATTGCACAGATATAGAATTTTACTAATAAAAGTATACAGCGCACAAACAATAATGTGTGGGAATGTCATCACCTAGTGTATTGATTTGTTTTGATCTATTAAAATATTTGTGTCCACCACACTTCAGAATTTCCCAAAAATGTGCTTTGTTTGTTTATTCCTTAGTCTGATATATTCTGAAACATCTGCACAGTTCATTTACAGACATTTAAATTTTGTTCTGTTACAAAAATAACATTGTACAGCACACCCCGTGTAGCCAGCATGATTGTCCTCTAAATCCTCTCACTTTGAAGTCAGAGAAAGAAAGGTAAGAAGCTCCGTGGAAGACAGAGCCTGACATTTAACATCTGTATTTGAATGTACAGCACATGTGACAAGATAAGAACAAGATTTAAAGGCCTGTTTACAGAAGTTCAATACTGCTGGAAGAATACAGTAAATAGGGTTTGAGCAAGGGAAGGTACGTACTAAAGCTAGATAGCCTAACACATACAAAGGCAGCATATAGAAAGCAAGCAAATGTGAGTTACAAGCCACATAGCCAAAGTTAAGCAATGGGTGGAATGCATTCCAAGGGAAGCTTTCCCAATGACCCCCAAGACGTTGTTAGCAAACCAGACAGCTAAGCTGTCTGGTAGGCTTCAACTTAAAAAGAACATTGGAAGCCTCGCTCGTCTCACTCCATTTTATGAACACTTCACCCTATATTATATTAAATTTGAATGGAGGGAAGATCACGTAAAGATTCAAATGAGGTGAGGAGGAAAAAAGCTGCATTTGCAGTTCAAAGGCCATTAGATCATGACTGTTTACTTCATAGAAACATGACCTATGTTTGTGGGGGGATTTGGGATGGGATATATATCTATATATATATATATATATATATATATATATATATATATATTCACTGAGAAAACCATAGGTTTCAGGGGCGTTATAGTTAGCTGGACATTTCACTCGTACAAAACCATAGAAATTCCCCCGTTATAGTTAGTTCAGCTAACTATAACTCGCGCGCCCGCAGTGCACTGCTGATGACGTCACATATTACATCACTCATGACACAGTCAGTGACATCACTCATGACATCACTGATGACATCTCAAATGTTATAGTTAGCTGAACTAACTATAACGGGGGAATTTCTATGGTTTTGTACGAGTGAAATGTCCAGCTAACTATAACGCCCCTGAAACCTATGTTTTTTTCAGTGAATTTCTAAGGTTTTTTAAATGCTAATTTCTAACTATGCCTACAGAGATAGGACATGTGAAGAAAGAAGAAAAAACGCACAGAAAGAAAAAAAAGAAATGCAGAAAGAAGCAACAGAAGTCCTCAAAGACGAAGAAAAGTGCAGGAAGAAGGAAAGCGTGCAGAAAGAACAAACAGAAGAGTAGAAAGAAGCCTTGTTGCAAAATCATCCTGTACCCTCAACCTTTTCAGACGGATACTGGTGGTAACTGAGTCTGACTAACCAGTCCTAGAGCCAGTGCTATGTTAAAAGACACTTAGAATACAGTGAAAACACCTACATATACTAGGGAACACTATGCGTTGGGGTCCCCCTGTGATTAGCATGACCTCCTCTGTAAGCCCCTAGTATATAATAGGGCAGGGGGATTAAAACCACCTCTTAAAACGTGCTACAGGGCGTGTTTGCACACGTCACCTCAGGCCCCGTCCCCTCCCTTCACCACTGTGCAAACACGCTCTGTGGCCGTTTTAAGTTGGGAGATTAAGTCCCCTTGAATCCTGAGGGTCCCTAGGGTCCAACTAGCACAATAGGTACCTCCAGTAAGCGCCACAGAGCTACGTTGCAGAGAGGTGTAAAAAGGGGCACGGCCTAGTCCACCTCTCTGCAACGCAGCTCAGTGGTGCTTACTGGAAGCACCTGGTGGGCTAGTTGGCACCCAGGGGCCCACAGGATTGAAGGGGAATTATTTCCCCAACTTAAAACGCGCCACAGGGCATGTTTGCACACGTCACCTCAGGCCCTGTCCCCTCCCTTCCCCACTGTGTAAACACGCCCTGTGGCCATTTTAAATTGGGAGATTAAGTCCCCTTGAATACTGACGTTCCCTAGGGTCCAACTAGCCCACTAGGTACCTCCAGTAAGCGGCAGAGAGCTGCATTGCAGAGAGATGTAACAAGCATTGGCATAGCCAATAGGTCTCGCCTTTGGGACCTTATAAGTGTTTAGCCATGCAACAGTTGCATAACTAAATACTTATAAGGTCCCAAAAGCGAGACCTATTGGCTATGCCCAGGGGCCCTCAGGATTGAAGGGGAATTATTTCCCCAACTTAAAACGTGCCATAGGGCGTGTTTGCACACGTCACCTCAGGCCTCGTCCGCTCCCTTCCCCACTGTGTAAACATGCCCTGTGGCCGTTTTAAATTGGGAGATAAGTCCCCTTGAATCCTGAGGGTCCCTAGGGGCATATTGCCCCACTAGGTACGTCCAGTAAGCATCATTGCAGAGAGGTGTAAAAAGGGGCACGGCCTGCACCACCTCTCTGCAACGCATGGCAGTGGCGCTTACTAGAAGCACCTGGTGGGCTAGTTGGCCCCCAGGGACTCAGGATTGAAGGGGAATTATTTCCTCAACTTAAAACGCGCCACAGGGCGTGTTTGCACACATCACCTCAGGCCCTGTCCCCTCACTTCACCACTGTGTAAACGCACCCTGTGGCCATTCTAAGTTGAGAGATTAAATCCCCTTGAATCCTAAGGGTCCCTGGGGTCAAACTAGCCCACTAGGTAACTCCAGTAAGCGCCACAGAGCTGCGTTGCAGAGAGGTGTAAAAAGGGGCGTGGCCTCTGAACACCTCTCTGCAACGCAGCTCCCTGGCACAAACTGGAGATACCTCTTGGGCTAGTTGCCCCTCAGGAACCCTCAGTATTGAAAGATAATTAACTCCTAGGCCTAGGGGGTCAGGGTGTTTCTACCCTGCCCCCTTTTTTCGTTTTGCGCACTTGTATGACTGATTTCTTGTGCCTCGGTTCTACCAAGGCACAAGATGGCTGCCAACACTTCCTGGTTTGGAGTGTTGACAGCCAATTAGCATACAGCTAGTGATCTGGAGGGTGCGCGGATCCTCCGCGGCCATAGATATATATGTGTTTTTACTTTTGATTTTCTCAGCAACTACTGAACGGATTTACACCATTTAGCAAAAAGGGTTCTTTCTGAATCAAGAACTACCTCTTTGCCAAATTTGGTGTAATTCCGTTCAGCAGTTCGGGCTGTAGCCGTGTCTAAAGTTTCCTATGGGAAATTGCATGGGGAAAACACGTTTTGGGACTCCCTTTTTTCTCAGCCCTCGTTTGCTGAATCACCCCGAAACTTTCATGATAGGAGCAGACCGGAGCGCCCCACGAGTTTTGAAAATTTCACGAAGATTCATCAACCGGCGCCAAAGTTATTGGAAATAGAATGTTGTGATTCTCCTATGGAAAATAGGTCCTAACTATAACTATCTACTGGCGACCGCCAGTAGATAATATATATATATATATATATATATATATACAAGGTGATAGCAAAATAAATCACTTGGAAAGAATTTGGGTCTACTCTTGCCTTCTTCAAACGGAAAAAGGGGATCGACAGGCAAGCCTGCTGATATATATATAGATAGGTCCTAGTTTCTTTGACTTGGCTATAACTTTGGCCTTGTTTGACAAATCTTTATGAAATTTTCCCCAAAAAGTGTCAAATTGGGTTCTATTGTTATAGAAAGTTTGGGGGTGATCCGTCCAGTGGGGGCCAAGAATTTGGTTCGCAAAATAAGGTTGTGTTTGTGATGTTAATTCCCATTGGAACCTTTGGCCACACCTATAGCCCGAACCACTGAACGGACTTACATCAAATTTGGCAGGGAGGTAGATGTCGGTTCAAGGAATTGCCTTTTGCTTATATGGTGTAAATCCATTCAGTAGTTGTTGAGAAATGTAAGTTTAAAATTATAGTGATATCTCTTGCCACAGATATTTCGTGGAGGTTTTGTAATGAATCGCAAATGCATGCGCCAGCCAACGGGAATGTTCTGATTGGCTGTACGCAACCTGAAAAGAAAGTTGCAGCTGCCATTTTATTTATCAGGAACATGTTCCCGGGGCTGAAAAGTTCTGAAAAAACCCACATAAGGGTTCATTGTAGAGGTGCTCCGACCCCATGTTTGAGAAATGGGGGTGCTAGTGACACAAGTTATGTATCCAAAATGGATTTTTTTAATCACACGTGATATTCGCAGCAACGTCATCACGAATATTGGTAAAAATATAAAAAAATATATCAGTGAATCATTTACCTGCATTGTTATAGGGATATTGAGATTTTGATAAATGTTTTTATAGTTATTTATATAGTGAGTTATCTACTGTGATGGTTAGAATTAATTATATAGTTATAATTTTTTAATGAGGTGGTGGCAAATGAATTCCTGCTTTTACTTTATGCTTTCGTGGCGTAATTGCGGGGATCATGATTACCGAAGTCATCGCGATCTCCGGCCTCACCGTGAAAACTGAAAATAGGTTTTAGAGATGGTTGTTCTAGAGATACACTAGAAAAACATGAGGTTGGCGTGTACAGTCATAAATCCCTAGTATGTAAAATACTGTAATAGGTGTGCATATATGTGTTTTCACTTTATGGAAAAGGCGTGATCGTCGCAGTTAACGACGTCATTGCTACGTCCCAAATAACCGTGATAACGGAAAATAGGTCTGAAAGATGGTTTTTAAAGTAACTTAGTAGAAAAATGTGAGTTTAAACATGCTTTGAAAGAAGTATTTATATAGTACTGTGTAGTGCAGTGTTCAGAATGGATTCTATTCACATATTATTTT
Source organism: Triturus cristatus (assembly GCF_964204655.1). Classification (NCBI taxonomy): domain Eukaryota; kingdom Metazoa; phylum Chordata; class Amphibia; order Caudata; family Salamandridae; genus Triturus; species Triturus cristatus. Next base: position 1,073,440,508 of record NC_140591.1, on the reverse strand, counting down.
TCGATGTCTTGGTGACCATTGAATGTCTGCTTTTGTTTTCCGCTTTTGCAACGTGTCTGCAGGCATCACGTTTACCAACGTCATCGTGATCTCTGACGTCACCGCAAAAACATAAAATAGGTTTTAGAGATGGTTTTATAGAAACTCTCTAGAAAAACATGACTTTAGAGAATACTGTAAGTAACCCCTAGAGTGTAAAATACTGTAGTATGTGTGGATATATGTGTTTTAGACTTTATAGAAAAGGCGCAATCGTCACGGCTAACAATTTCATCGTGACAGCCTGAAAAACTGTGAAAACGGAAAATAGGTATGAAAGGTGGATTTTAAAGAAACTTAATACTAAAACATGAGTTTAAACATGTTTTCAAAGAAGTATGTATATAGTAATATGTGTTGGGTAATGTTCAGAATGGATTTTTTTTTTTTTGAAAATTTTATTGAACAATAAATCAATTACAAGCATGGGCCTACAACCACCAGGGCCGGCCGCTAGATTCAGAAAGGATCATACAGTTCTTAAGGCAGTAGTCGACTCCCGGGGCCCAGTCCCGTACACGGCTCCGGATAGTCCTAGGGAAGCAGGATACATAGGTTTAACATAAATAACAAATAAAAACAAAAGGCGAGGCATAAGGACAAAAAGTGTGGGTCAGGCTACCCCCGGGGGACTCTACTTCAGACCTTCAAATAGCTATCAAGAAGAAGGAGTACTGATAGGTCGGGGGGGGGGGTCACGGGAGAGGAACGTCTATATTCGGTTATTCCAAAAGTCGCAAGGAACCATCAAGGGTCAGGGGGACAAAGCAATATCGGTGTCCACTAGGGGGGGAGTACAGATACCCCCACGATACGTGTTCCATTGCCCCCAGATTCTACCCCATGCCCCAGGTTTACCACGAGCCACATACACAGTCTTCTCCCTGAACATGCACCAGTCCATGTTCTCCTTCCATACGGACACGGTGGGAGGCCGCTGGGAACCCCATAGCTGCGCTATATCTCTCTTGGCAATCATGTTCCCCAGGGCCGCCCACCGAGTCTGAGCCGCGTTATAATCATTGGGCTCCCACACATTCAGGACACAGCGACGCACCTCTGGCAACAGCGCAACCCCGGTGACTTGTCCCATGACCACATGAACCCGGCGCCAGTATTCAGCCACCTCGCGGCACTCCCAAAGGATATGGAGAAAGGTGGCACTGAGCCCACATCCCCGCTTACAGAGCCCGTCTTCAGAAAATCCCATCGAGACCAAACGGGGACCCGTCACATACACCCGGTGGAGAATCTTAAGCTGGACCAGGCGGAGACGGGCTGGAATGGCCACTTCCTTGGGGGACGACAGTGCGGACTGCCAGTCCTCGTCGTCCAGTTCCACCCCATCCCCCGTCCACGCCTCCCGGAGGCGCACCAAGAGGTCAGCCCGATTATTGATAAGTTTTTTATAAATTAAAGAGATAGTACTGTCGGGGACATGACCATCGAGTATGCGGTCCTCGAGGGGCGAAGAAGCCGGGATCTTGGTCCCCTCCCCAAAAACAGAGAGCAGGGCATGCCGAACCTGGGCGTAGCGAAAGAACTCCCTTTCCGTAAGTTCGTATTCGCTCTGGAGCGCCGCGAATGTTTTAACCGCACCCTTAATCCATAAGTCTCCCACTCTACTAATACCAATCGTGTCCCAACGTTCAAACCCCTTCGTTGTCCAGAGGCTTCCCAGTCGGTCGGAGGCAAACAGGGGAGTAGCACATGTTAATCGCTCACTCCAGCCCATGGCTACATTGGCCGCCCTCCAGATCCGTACCGCAATCTTAGTAGGGCCCGTAAGGGTCCGTCCAGCCGAGCTGGAGTAAAGTGCCCTGTTATAATTTCCGCCGGGAAGCAGGAATTTATCCATCTCATACGCCGGATTCAAGCCAGGCGCATACGTGGCATGGTTAATGGCCGATAGCTGTGAGGCCCAATAATACCTGCGAATGTCGGGAAGCGCGATGCCCCCGTCATACCAGGGGAGAGTAAGCTTTGCCAGGGCGATACGAGCCCGTCCGTCCCACACCAGTCTCCTCTGCAGGCTCTCCACCTCCCGAAAGTAGGACACAGGAATGACATCGAAGGAGTTCTGAAGTGCATAGAGGAATCTGGGAAGGGACATCATTTTAAACAGCGCTGCCCGACCCAGCGGGGACAAGGGCAGCTTACACCACCGAGCCGTGTCCTCCCTCAAACGCCGAAGTGGAAGCAGGAGATTCTGCTCATAGCGAGCCACCGGGTCCATCGAGACGTATATTCCCAGGTATTTAAAGCCGGACAGAGATAATTGGATTGGAAGCCGAGGCGGCAAGAGAGGAGGGTCGCCGGAGATAGGATAGACACAGGATTTAGACCAGTTGATCGTTAGACCCGAATTTCTCCCAAAGGAAGTCAGAACATCAAAGAGGACATTAAGCGACTGCCGCGGCGAGGTGAGATACAGGAGAATATCGTCTGCATACAACGAGACCCGATCCTCGAAGCCCGGGGCCCACCGGATCCCTCTGAGCGAGGGCTCCCAGCGGAGCCAAGCAGCGAGCGGCTCCAGGGCAAGAGCAAAGAGCAGAGGGGACAACGGGCACCCCTGCCTCGTACCCCTACCGAGAGCGAAGGGCCGAGAGACCCGACCATTAACCACCACCTGAGCCATGGGTCCCGTGTAAAGAAGCTTCACCCAGCCAAGAAATCCTTCCCCAAAGCCGAATTTGGTCAAAACAGCCCAGAGGAATGGCCACTCGATGGTGTCAAAGGCCATCGTGGCGTCTAAAGAAACCAGCACGGCCGGTTCGGAGAGGTACGCCGCCCTGGCGAGGGCGCCGTGAAGACGCCGCAAGTTAAGAGCGGTGTTACGGTGAGGGATGAAGCCGCATTGGTCAGGATGAATCAGATCGCAGATGACGCTCAACAAACGATTGGCAAGGACCTTGGCCAGGATTTTAGGCTCTGCGTTTAGCAGTGAGATAGGCCTATAGGAGGCACAGCGGTCTCGTGGCTTACCGTCCTTGGGGATCACGACTATCGTAGCCAGACGCTGGTCGTCAGGAAGGGAGCCTGCCTCAAGGGACTCCTGAAACATACGACGGAGGAAGGGCGCGAGTTTATCCGGGCGCAACTTATATAATTCAATAGGCAGACCGTTGGGACCCATCGCCTTGCCCGAACGAAGGGACCGAATCGCAGATGCAATTTCATCTACAGACAAGGGGGCGTCCAGCTGCTCACGGTCTTCGACGGACAGGCAGGGCAAAGCAATATCCCTCAGCAGAAGGCAAGAGTCTTCCTCGTCCCTATCAGTCACCGGGGAGTACACGGCCCGGAGGTGGTCAGCAAAACATTCCACAATCTCGCCAGGCTCAGTCAGACACACTCCATCCGAGACACGCAGCTCCGGGACCACACGATTCACTCTCTCCTTCTTATCCAGCCACGCAATCAACTTTCCCGCCTTGTCCCCGGCATCATACAATCGGCCCTGCTGCTCCCTATACATCGTTTTGGCAGCGTCAGTGACAAGAGACCTGTATTCAAACTGTTTCAGGCTGAGGGCATGGAGCCCGTCCGGAGTGACACCCGTCTCCAAGGCCGACTCCAGCCCCGAGATGTCAGTCTCCAGCTTCACCACTGCCTCACTCTTATGCTTCTTAGCCACCACTATCCGGGAGAGGGCGTGTCCGCGGATTACGGTTTTAAAGGCTTCCCACAGGGACCTTGCGGACGACACCGACCCCTCGTTTTCAAGGAAGTATTGGTCCATAGCCTTAACCAGACTGTCGCGAGTCGTAGGGTCTCGCAGGTACCACGGGTTGATGGGAGCGATCCGCCCTGCAGACCGCGACTCGGTGTCAAAGAGCAACCACAGCGGGGAATGATCGGAGATACCCCGCGCCAGGTGCCTAATCTCTCGTATCCGACCAGTCTGTGCCGCGGGCATAAGGAAATAGTCTAACCTAGAAAGACTCCCATGCGCCCCAGAGTGAAAGGTGTACTGACATTGGGTCGGATGCATTAATCTCCAACTATCTACCAGACCGAAGGTCTCCAGCAGTCCACCAAGCCATGCCTGGGCAGCGGGGAGGGCCCTGGGTGGGTGACGATCCAGGGCACCCGAAACCACCGAATTAAAGTCCCCGCCCATAAGCAAAAGACTATCCGGAAGTTCAAGCAGCATTCGACCCAAGTCCGCAAAGGTGGAGTTCTGGAGGCCCGGGGGGACGTAAACTGAGACCAAGGAAAGGGGCTGCCCCTCCCACCTCCCAGTCAGACACACATAGCGCCCTCTGTCATCCGAGATTACCCTAGTGATATCCAACGGAAGTGAGGATCGCAGGAGAACGCCCACCCCCCTGGAACCAGTTGTGAAACCAGAATGGGCCACGAGGCGGTATCCCCCCCTGTTCATTGCATGACAAACATTACCAACCAGATGCGTCTCCTGGATAAACACCACATCAGGAGTCAGACGGCGCAAATACTGCAGTACTACACCCCGTTTGATACGGTCCCCCAACCCATTGACGTTCCATGACATCAGCCTCAACCCGTCCCCCCCCATCCCCTCCAATAGATCAGAGGCCCCCCATTCAGTAGCACAGTTCCCGAATCTGGACAAAAATCAGTACCTCGCCCTGCAAACGAAAAACACACAGCAAAACAACCCCTCCCTCCCCCCAACCCCCCCCCAAATCCAACTCCCCCCACCCTGCACCCCTGCGGGCCAGAAAACCCCCCCAACTTGCAGTGTGCCTGTCGCCCTCCTAACCCCATTCTACGAAAAGACCCCGGAGGAGGAAAGGGACCCGTCCCCGCCCGCCCCCCACACAGGTCCTAGCGAGACAAAATGAACAAAAGAAGTAAAACCCAGCTGAACAGTGCAAAATGGCAGAATCAAGGACCAAAAGTCACTCCAAAGGGGACCCGTCACCTTCGGCGCCTGCAGAGGGCCCGGGACGGCCACCTCTGTCCGGCAGCGAGTCCAGCCAGTCACTCACGGCCACAGGAGAGTCAAAAAAGGCAGTCCGATCCTCATGTTCCACTCGGAGTTTTGCAGGGTAGAGCATAGAGTACTTTAGGCCCAGTTCACGGAGACGACGCTTCACCCCCTGGAATCCCATCCGCTGTTTCTGGACAAGTTGGGTAAAGTCCGGATAAAAGTTAATGGATGAGTTCTCATGACGAACCGGGCCGTGGACCCGTGAGGCCTGCAGAATCGCATCTCGGTCTCTATAGTGGAACAGTTTGGCCACGATAGGCCTCGGGGGGGCCCCCGGCCGCGGCCGACCGCCCGGAACTCGATGGGCCCGCTCCACGGCAAAGAACTTGCTTAGGCCTGCAGGGGCCAACTGTTGGAGGATGAGTTCCTCGACCAGGAGGTCAACCGGGCGGTTGTCGGAGGACTCCGGTACGCCTATGACACGGATGTTGTTGCGTCGGGCCCGTCCCTCGAAGTCCTCCAGCCGCCGAGCCATCTGATCGTTGACCGCCTTAATGTCACCCAGCGCGGCCTGCAGGTCCGACACATCCGCACCAAGGGTGGAGGTCCGCGCATCGAGAGCCTGAACCCTCTCGTTAGTTTTGGAGAGGTCTGCCCGAATTAAGGTGACATCGATTGCCACCGTGTCGATTTTACGGGCCAGGGCCTCGTATTGCGTGGCGATGGTTTCCCTGATGCCATCAATGGCGCCCATGATGTCCTGCAGAGAAAGCTCCGGAGAGACGGTCGTGCCACCGCCGGCGGCATCCGGGGGGGGGCCGGTCGCTCCAGGGGACCCTCTGCCCTGAGTGTAGCGGTCCATGTTGTTGGCCTGGACCGGTCCCCCGCGGAGGGAGGCCTTAGTCTTACGCCCCTCGGGGCCCCCCTTGCCCCCCATGTGGTCACGGATACCGAAGGGGACCGCCGATCAAGAGTCGTAGGGGCACCGGCACCGCAGACCAGCGCCTCACCAGGTACCACAAGAGAGCGGTGCGGGGGGACCCAAGGCGATGGGCACACTAGTGGCAGGTGGAGACAAGGCCTCGTGCAGAGGCCAAGGAAACACCTCGCCACATCAAGTGCGTTCGCAGGCCAGCCCCCTGAAGTCCGAAAGTGAAACCAAAAGTGGTAGAGCGGTCACTGGCACCGCACTGCAGCCGCTGTTGTTCAATTACGACACGGCTCCACGGTTCACCCTCGTCCCGGGCACCTCCGTCGGGTGGGTCCCAAAAGTTCGAACAACGACAGCTCAGGATTCCCAGGTCCGATTCGAGTTCTGAAAAGAGATACGTGCTCAGCCGGTCTTCATCTGCCAGATTCCATAAACCACATCAGGATATTCTCAGGATAAATTCCGAGGAGCAGCAAGGGTCCGGGGAGCCCTGTGCTCACGCGACCATCTTGGATGCGCGCTAGGCTCCTCCCCCCAGAATGGATTTTTTTACATATTATTTTTGGATGTGATCATTGAATGTCTGCTTTTGTTTTCCGTTTTTGCAATGTGTCCGCAGGGATTGGGACGTCATCGCGAAGATCCCCAAAAACTAACAAAACAAAATCCCTTTAGAAAAAACTGCCCAATATTTCGGATACTAGGGTGTCTCTGACAAGAGCTGTTGCATTGGTTGTGTGTATATGGTTGCTATACATAAGACCAGATGCAGACTTTCAGGTTACTTAGAAACACCCATTACCTACTGGCGGTCGCCAGTAGGTAGTTATAGTTAGGACCCTCTTTCCATAGGAAAACCGTAACATTCTATTTGGAATAACTTTGGCGCCGGTCGACGAATCCTTGCGAAATTTTCAAAACTAATGGGGCGCTACGCTCCGCTCCTACCCTGAAAGTCACGGGGGGATTCGTCAAGCGGGGGCTGAGATAAAAGGGGGGTCCCAAAACGCGTTTTTCCCATGCATTTTTCCATAGGACCTTTAGTCCGAGCTACAGCCCGAACGGCTGAACTGAATTACTTGAAATTTGGCAGAGAGGTAGTCCTCAGGTCAAGGAAGTGCCTTTTGTAGGTTTGGTGTAAATCTGTTCAGTAGATTCTGAGAAAATAGCCTTTAAATCAATATATATATCTGAGCCAGCGTACGGTGTGCTTACGGTGCGCTTACCGTACGCGTACGGTGGCGTGCGCGAGCGCGATTCTGATTGGCCCTTAGATCTTAGTAAACATTCGAATCGGTCGAAACCAGGAAGCGGCGGCCATTTTCTCTCTCGCACTCTGACAGGGGGTTGAAAAACAAAGTGCAAATCATGTAAAGGGGCTGTTTACACAGCTCCCAAGCACCTAGCCATGTCGAGGGAGTCCCCCAAGTGAAAAAAGGCAATTTTAATTTTTTCGAAAATTTTGCCGATTACGCTTACCGTACGCGTACGGTAAGAAATAATAAAAAAAAAAAAAAAATGCACGGAACGAACTGCGTTAAGTGGGCGCGCACGCCACAAATGGCGTAAAGTAACTTAGCATTTAAAAAACCGTACAAATTCACTGAAAAAACCATAGGTTTCACACACGTTATAGTTAGGAATTAGCATTTAAAAAACCTTGCAAATTCACTGAAAAAACCATAGGTTTCACACATGTTATAGTTAGCTGTACATTTCACTCGTAAAAAACCAATGAAATTCCCCCGTTATAGTTAGTGCAGGCAACTATAACTCACGCGACCGCAATCCCCTGCTGATGCTAATACTGTATTTAGACACTTAATTGCCCATGTCTTCTTCCATTAAATTTTAGCTATACATATATTACAAATATTTTTTTTTCATAAAGACACATATGTCATCAGCAGAAGATTGCGGTCGCGTGAGTTATAGTTGCCTGCACTAACTATAACGGGGGAATTTCATTGGTTTTTTACGAGTGAAATGTACAGCTAACTATAACATGTGTGAAACCTATGGTTTTTTCAGTGAATATATATATATATATATTTATATATATATATATATACATGTATATATATATTCACTGAAAAAACCATAGATTTCACACACGTTATAGTTAGGAATTAGCATTTCTATTTCTCTCGTAAAAAACCAATGAAATTCCCCCGTTATAGTTAGTTCAGATAACTATAACTCTCGCGCCCGCAATCCACTGCTGATGACGTCACATATTACATCACTCAAGACATGGTCAGTGACATCGCTCATGACATCACTGATGACATCATCCTTGTGATAGAGTGGCGGGCGTGCGAGTTATAGTTATCTGAACTAACTATAACGGGGGAATTTCATTGGTTTTTTACGAGAGAAATATCCACCTAACTATGACCTGTGTGAAACCTATGGTTTTTTAAGTGAATTTTAGATAGAAAATACAATTTAAAAATCTTACAAATTCAATAAAAAATCATTGGTTACATGAACATTATAGTTGGGGAACAGAATTTGAAAAACCTTAGAAATTAACTGAAAAAAACAGTGTTAACAGAGACGTTATAGTTAAGAATTTGGATTTAAAAAAACTTGATATTCAGTGAAAGAACCAAAGGTTACAGGGACGTTATAGTTAGGAAATAGAATTAAAAAAAACCTTAGAAATTCACTGAAAAAAACAAAGGTGACAGGGACGTTATAGTTAGGCTGACATTTCTCTCGTACAAAACCAGAGATATTCAGCAGTTATAGTTAGCTGAGCTAACTATCTCTCGCGTCCCAGTAATGCACTGCTTATGACCTCACATATTACATCATTAATAACATGGTCAGTGACATCACTGATGACAAAATCCACAGAATCTCTGACACAACCACTCACTCCCCATGTAACCTTTCATACACCCACTCCAATTTTCACACTACCATTCCCGAAACCATTGACACACCCATACCAGTACTTACATACCCACTCACTGATTCATAGGTCTACACACACATCCACTCAGTCACCCATACAGCCACTCATACACAAACTCCCTCACTAATAAAGCCACTGCTATATCTACTCATACAGCCACTCACATGCTCTTAGTCACCCATAGAGCTACTCACATACCTACTCACCTATAGAGTAAATCACACAGCCACTTACTCACCTATACAGTTATATACACACCAACTCACATATTCATACAGATACTAACACATACTTACTCACCTGTGCAGTCACTGACACAAGCACACACTCACCCATACAGCCACTCTCACAATCACTCACTCACTCACTCACACACAGTCACATATATACTCCAACATTGACCTATACTGCCTTTCACATATGCATTTATTCAACCACATAGCTCTGACACATCCATTCACTCACCGACGTAGCCATACACACACACTCACTCACCCATACAGCCACTCACAGATGCACTCATGAACCCATACAGCCACTGACTCACCATCACTCATCCATGCAGGCAGTCACACACCCCCTCACCCACCCACACAGACACTCATACACCCACACAGGTATTCCAACAACCAATCAATAGCCCATACAGCCACTCATATACCTACTCACCAACCCATAGAGCCACTTACACACAAATTGAATAAGACATTCACACAAATTAGTCACTCACCCATACATTTACTGAGACACATATAATCACTCACTTATACACTCTGTCACGCACCCACTAAATCATCCAAACAGGTACTCATACACTCACTAATTCATCAATACACCTTTAATACTCATAAACATTTTATAAATTTAGAAATGATCATTCACCAGATGATGTCATCAGTGATGTCATTTGAGATGTAATCAGTGATGTCCATGATCATGTCATGAGTGATGTAATATGTGAGGTCATAAGCAGTGCATTGCGTGGGAGCAAGTTATATTTAGCTCAGGTAACTATAACTGCTGAATTTTCTCTGGTTTTGTACGAGTGAAATGTCAGCCTAACTATAACATCCCTGTAACCTTTGTTTTTTTCAGTGAATATATATATATTTATATGGTTGGAGTCCACCCTCATTAGGGTTTAGTGGTAATCAGGGCTTCTGTCTCCTCTTCTCACTGCCTGTTACCTTTCGCTGATAACTGTGTTATTCTTTTCCTAGGAAATTATTACAAACCCATATGCATATTGTTTTTCACTTCATGTCCATTGAATGGAGCAGGGAGGATTCTTTGTGCTTACCTGACCCAGTCCATGCCAGTTCCAGCATGTAAGCCTGGGGACAAAACGTAAACTTAGTACAAAGCCCTGCACTCCTGTTTAAAAGAGCTGCCGCAGGCAAGGTTCCTACCCCTGTGTGCACTGTGCCTCATTAGCCAGTGTCGTTCACAGACACTAGCTTCCATCTACCCTTGTGTGCACTATGTCTCATTAGCCAGGTGTTGTACACAGGCAAGAGTGTCCATCTACCTCTAAGTGAACTCTGCCTCATTAGCTGGGTGCTATGCACAGGTGCAGGTTTCCATCTACCTCTGGGGAACTGTAACTCATTAGCCAGGTGTTGTACACAGGTACTAGCTTCCATCTACCCCGTGGCACTGTGCCTCATTAGCCGGGTGTTGTACACAGGCACAAGCTTCCATCTACTTCTGTGTGCACTGTGTCCCTTCCTCCACAACAATCATTCCTGCAACGCAGGCACCCTTGAACCATGGCGCAAGGGTGTCTCCGGTGGTGCACCACTGCTGTTTGTGTGCCGGCACAGGGTGAAGCACAGGAATGCGGCGTATCTTGTAGATACGGCACATTCCAGCCAATCTATTTTGACACACAGCAGCACAGCAGGAAGGATTGCTGCACTGCCATGCATCAAAATATAGTAAATTAGGACCTAATATTGTATCTTTCGTAGCACACTCTTTATTTGAATCTACCAATAGACCAGTGTATAATACGAGTAAACAGCAATATAGTGTCATTTGGACATCTACAAAACATGTGTTATATATTATAACATTGGAATGTTGATGGCTCCTTTGAACACAATGGAGCAGCAGCAGGTTATAATCACTTGTGTGGGCCGGCTATATAAACATTCCAATATCTTCAGCTATAGACCTTCCCTCTAGCTTCCACTGGCTTTCCATAGGTCTGACAGAAAGAGGGACAGGCAGGGGATTTGATTATGACTAGGGATAGGTTACTCTGTCCTTTTGCTCATGCAGTAATTAATATTATTCAGTTTTCTAGTGTTGAATTTATAAGAAAAATTGCCAGGGCCCACATTTGTTTTTATAAGACCATCATCTACTGGCGACACTGCCCACTGCCTCTATTTTGAAAGCTAATACCATGGATCTTCCCAAGGAATATGAAACCAGATTCTCTATTGACATTCAAATGATGCCCTCTTCACACTGTAAGAGTAAGGTAAAAATGTATTAGCTTTCAACGCAACACAGCAACCAAATTTGCAGCGTTGCTCAAGGGGAAAACACAGTGCAGTTTCATAACTATAATATCTGACCTGCTGCTGGTGTCATTCTTGTACTGGAGAACAATCATGCTTCCTGTGCAATGCACAGCTTCACACCAAGGTGCAGAGATGAGTGTGCACTGTCTATCATAGGATGTCTGTTGGAGGCATAGACTTCCACGACAAATTCCTCTGCACAGTAAAGGCAGAGGTTCCCATGCACTGGATGTGTGCTTTGCATTGCAACTCACATGCAGTGCATCAGTTGTTTTGAGAAATATACACAATCCTCCTTGTTTGTGCCTGCTTCAAGTAGGCACTAGTCTGGCTATCTTAGTAGATTGGGCTTTGCTCAAAACCTATGAGTGTTTGCGTTATTCTATCCAGTAACCCCCACTTGATGCAAAGTGGAGCAAAATGGCGCAAAGCAATTTTTGCTCTGTGGGAAGTTCACCGTTCCAGCTTAAAAAATCTTTGGCATGGTTCGCGGGTAAAAATGGAGGAAGGACTGGGAAGATCATATTTCTTTATATGCAGACGATGTTTTATTGTATATTGCCTCACCTACGAGATCGCTGCATGCGCTACTTAATATATGCGCTGTGTACGGCTCCGTCTCCAGATATGCCATTAACTGGGATAAGTCTGTGCTTTACCTATTACACGGACCGCCCCCACGTCTCCCGAGAGGCTGTACGGTTCAAATAGTCACGGACAGTTTTAAGTATCTTGGAATATATATAACCTCAGACTGCGACACATTCCTAACACTTAATTTACAAGCCCCTCTGCAATGATTAAAACGCGATATTCGGCATTGGAAGACACTACCACTGTCCCTTTTAGGTAGTGCGGCTCGCTTTAAAATGATGGCCTTGCCCAGATTTCTGTACGCCCTGCACAATACCCCTTATCCAGTCCCAGACTCATATTTCAGAGCGGTAAACTCAGAGGTGGCAGCTCTCCTCTGGGACAGCAAGCCTGCGAGAGTGGCAGCGACAAAAATGGTGAGGAGTTGGTATGACGGCGGGATAGCCCTCCCGGATATCAAGGCCTACTATTGGGCCTCGCAGCTTACGGTCGTTAATCAATGGCTTCACGTGCCAGACACTGACCCAACTTATCACCTCAACAGAATGACTCTGGGAAACGGCGGTTTCAGTAGAGCACTGTACAACACTCGGAAAGCCCGTGACCTTGTTGGCCCAGCGGCGCACACCATCCGCGTCTGGCACACAGTGAACAGACACTTGGGCTGGACTGACAAACTTACGAAACACACACCCTTGTGGGATACACACAAACTTGGAACACTAGGCAATAGTAAAGGGTTCCACAAATGGGATCTGATTGGTATCTCCCGGCTGGTGGATTTCTGGCAGACTGGGAAAGTAGTCAGCTTCACTCACCTGCAAGAATAGTACTCTATGGTTCCAGGCAAAAGATTCCGAGATCTCCAAATCAAACATGCAATTGAAGCAGCCCTCCCTGCAGCCACAACGTTTCCGGAAGCCGCCCCCTTAGAGGACCGATTGCTCACCGACTACCTCCACAAAAAAGCGACTTCATTGACATATAAAAAAATTATTAACAACCGACCGGACCCACTCCTCCGACTCAGGGAACTCTGGCAGTCCGAAGTGGGAGATATGGACGACCCTGACTGGCGCGAGGCGCTTGCTTCGCCCAAAGAGATGGCAATCTCCTCTAGACTGCGTCTGGTGCAGTTCAAAATACTTCATAGGACCTATTACACACGGACGGTACTACACAAGATGGGGAGGGCTCCTGACCCGGGCTGTCTGCGCCTCTGTGGGGACATAGGCACCTTTTATCACATCTTGTGGGAATGTCCAAAACTAGTACCTTGCTGGGAGGAAGTAGTAGCCACAATCGTAGAAGTCACCGGGAAACAGGTTCCACTTGAGCCCCAGTGCTGCCTTCTTAATGTCTGGGGCCCGACAGACCTAACCCACGCAGAACACCTATGGGCCACGACTGGCATGACAATAGCTAGACGGAACATGGCGCAGAAGTCGGGAGCAGAAATAGTGGCAACGACAATACAGTGGTATAGAGACATGGATATGGCCGTGGTGGCGGAGAAAGCCACATTTGTAAATAGGAAATGTGCTCGCAAATGGGCTAGGGTGTGGGGAAAATGGAACACGCACAGAGGAGACATCTCCTCCCCCCCTGAAGATCAGAGTGACTCGGATGAAGACACGTAGTGGTGTGAAACTATATATGTATCAAAGCAATATTGTTTACCTAAGTGACTGTAAAGAAATTACATTGTGATTGTGCAATAATACATGCAGATCTGTACTGTTATGTTACATATGTTAATAAAAATTAAAAATAAATTAAAAACATCTTTGGGGTTGTGTAATAAATAGTATGTGCTGCTTTGCACTGTTTTGCGTCGCATTATGTAATGCTAACACTAGCACAAAGCTTTAGAAAATCTGGGCCAAAGAGTCACTCACTGGACTGTCTGTGCCGGGCATCGGGTGTTTCCCTCGGAGGCTGAAAGGCTGAGGGACGCTTTTGTTACTGGGGGCCTGTTTTGTAGCAGTGCAGTAGTTGTTTTAAAAGCACTGCCGAGTGCCCTGTATATCCAATAGTTGTCAGGCAACAATAAAAGTGGCAAGATAACTATAGTGATTAATGTACCTGCTGATCTGAATTTTATCTACTGGCAGCTTTGACTCATCTAAGGGAGCGCAGAGGGTTTATATGCCTGCCGCAAAGAGTGTGTACTATGCAGCTCACAGAACAGTATTTTATGTGCATATCTCAGTGGGTTTGCTTTTGTCACATAGACCCTTATGTTACTGTGCAGTTCATAAGTTACAGTCACAATCTAGGTTACAAACGTATGTATTTTTCCCAGTATTTCATTATGCTAATTTTACTAAAAAGGATTTGTTTGGGTAGAAATAAATTCTTATTAGTAAAGTCAACCCTAACCACTGTGTTACGTTTTGAATCCTGAGTTTGTGCTTCCCCAGACCAAGCCTCTTAAAAAAGGCCTACCAATATGGATGAAATGTGAATCCAACAGCTTGTAGTCCCCTTCATCTTATGTAACTTTTAGTATACACTGATTTACACATGTATGATTAATTGTCCCTGGATGTGTGTGTGATGTAAAATGCTCCAACACTCTACATTGGTATGAGAGGCGCTATAAATCAAATGAAATACATGTGAGAGAGAGGCATTGGAGAGATGAGGGGCACAGTTGGAGGGTGATAGTGAGGACATAATTGAAGACCCCCAATAATGATTGCCCTATCCTGGTGCACTTGTAAAGTCATCATTTACTAAGCTTTAAAAACGAATACAAATGAATATGTAATGAAAAATGTATTGTAGAATGCACAATTTTCCCCAATTTTTCTTTGGGGGGAGAACCTCCCAACCCTCCTTGTAGTGGTCAGGCTCACTCGCTGTGCTCGCTCGCTATGCACTGTATGGGGGCAGGGTGACAACATTTGCCAGGGCTTCTTTGGGTTCCCAGTCTGGCTCCAATGACAGTACTAACGTGCTCTCTTTTCACCTTTTTCATGACCTCTCTTTTTTGGCTTAGTTCCTAGAAACTAAAGAAAGCTCTTATTGACAGATTTACTCAGTCAAATGAAATGCACTTTTCTAAGTTATATTGTCAGATAGTTTTTTAGCATAAGCTTTAAAGGTGGACTAGAGAGAGCTTTAGCTGTCTGCTCACCTCATGTTTTCTGGGTCAGTCTCGATTTCCATTGGTTATTCGGACTGTCAGTTAGATGTTGGCTTATCCTCCACGAATATAGATGATGTGTGAAACTAGGACAGCCCCTGTAAATCATTGGCTTACTCGCCAGTGTCATTTTTTGTTCTTTTATTATCAGGACAATCATTAGAAAATCCCTTTGTCAATGTAC
The DNA here is from genome assembly GCF_964204655.1 of Triturus cristatus. NCBI lineage: Eukaryota > Metazoa > Chordata > Amphibia > Caudata > Salamandridae > Triturus > Triturus cristatus. Next base: position 1,073,425,234 of record NC_140591.1, on the reverse strand, counting down.
TTGAGTGACAGCCTTTTGCCTGCACGTATGAGAATTGTATTTCATTGGCTGTCAAGAGTGTGGGCTCTGACACTAATTGTTTCTGCTTTTTGTGAAATGTGTTTTGTTTTTAACTTATATTCAAATGTTTTGGCTACACAGTTGTTAATGGAAGCAATTTCCCTTATTTGTTACTTTGGTAAGCCAGTGCTCTGCCTGTTGATTCTCAGTGTTTAAAGCATTTTTTACAGAGCAAATTACTTTGGCTTCCTCCCTTAGCTGCAGGATGTTTTGATTTCTTTGTCTGTGTCTGTATACCTGATTCTGTTTCTGTTTACCTCTCTCCATCTGTTTCTTTCAACAGCTGGCTTTCTTTATCTCTGTAAGTCCCTAGCAATGTTTTGATATCTGTGTGTCAATAGCTATTTGTTTCTATTTATCTGTGTCCACCTGTTTTGTGTCTCTATCTTTGTCTGTCTCAACCTCCATTTGTCTTAATCTCTATCTCTCTTTGTATACCCTTATTTGTTCTCATTATATTTCTAGTGTCTCTATCTGTCTCTAGTCATCTTTCTTTGTCTCCCTACCCATCTCTCTCTATGTGTCGCCATCAATCTATTCTATATCTATTTCTATCTGTCTCCATTTCTAGTTATCTGGCTTGGTCTGTTTATATCTTTGTCTCTTTTTGCCTGCCTATCTCTATCTTTATCTTTCATTCTCTCTTTATCAATCTCTATCAGCCTCTATCTGTATCTCTATCTGCCGCTATCTGTCTCTATCTTTATGTATCTCTCTCTATCTTTATCTCTAACAGGCTGTATCTGCCTCCATCTCTCTCTGCCTCTGTCTTTATCTGTCTCTCTCTCTTTGCCTCTCTCTCTACCTATGTCAATGTAACTGCCTCGGCCTCACTCCATCTGCCTCTATCTGTCTCCATCTTTCCCTATATCTAGCTACCTGGATTTCTCTCTCTCAATCTCTATGTGTCGCAAACTATCTATTTGTCTATCTCACTATCTATCTATCTATTTGTCTATCTATCTATCTATCTATCTATCTATCTATCTATCTATCTATCTATCTATCTATCTATCTATCTATCTATCCATCTATCCATCTATCCATCTATCCATCCATCCATCCATCCATCCATCCATCTATCCATCCATCCATCCATCCATCCATCCATCCATCCATTCATCCATCCATCCATCTATCTATTATGTATCTATCTATGATCTATCTGTCTATCTGTCCCTATCTGCCTCTCTGTATCTATATCAATGTGCATCTGTCTCTTTATACCTGCCTCTAACTCTATCAATCTAAATGTTTATCTTTCTAGCTGTCCTGTCTATGTTTATCTATCTGTCTCTATCTCTGTCTATCTCTATCTATATTTATTGAACTGTCCATATCTCTAGCTATCTCTCTTTGCCTCTATCTTTATCTGGCTTTAGCTATCGCTAACTGCACTCAATTTGTCTCAATCTTCCAGTCTTTATTAGTCTCTTTCTCTCTTTATCTCCATATCTGTCTCTGTTTCTTTCTGCCTGTATTTGTCTCCGTAAATCTGACTTTATCTGTTTATTTTTCTCTATCTTGCTCTCTAGGGGGCATATTATCAAGCCAGGCGATAATATTATCGCCGCTTTAGCGGCAGAAACCTGCCGCTAAAACGGCGATAATGGGCTTGATATTATGCTCTATGGAATTCCAATTGAAGCCCATGTTAAATGTGAAGGACGTCTTACCCTGGGCTTCAATTGGAATTCCATAGAGCATATTATCAAGCCCATTATCGCCGTTTTAGCGGCAGTTTTCTGCGGCTGAAGCGGCGATAAGTTTATCGCCTGGCTTGATAATATGCCCCTAGCTTCCTAAATTCTGCCTGACCCTCTCACTCTGTCTGTCTCTTCTATCTGCCTGCCTGCCTCTGTCTGTCCTTTTAATTTATCTGTTTCATTGGCCAACATTACAAGCTATGGGCTACATTCTGATCACTATGCAAGCAAAACATTGCACAGGAATCAGAATTACAAGCTGTGAGTTACTTATCACATCCATGGAGTTTTCCCAGGGTAGATTCGGGCAACTGTAACCTGCTGAAATGTATCAGTCAATCAGTATTTGTATAGCACAGCTAATCATTCCAAAGGGTGGTGGTGTGTCTGCTGAAGAGCAGAACTTCTGTTTTATCCATGTTAAGACTCAGGCAGTTGTCTTTCATCCGTGTCGGGCGTTCTACATACAGTTATGGAAGTTGGTCTTGGTCAAGGTGGGGTCCGCTGAGAGTGAGAGGACAAGCTGTATGTTGTTGGCATACGAAATGACGTTGATATTGTGCGACCTGATATTGTCTGCGAGTGGTGTCATGTAGATGTTGAAGAGTGTTGAGTTGAGGGATGAGCCTTGGGTTGCGAGGTGAAGAGAGGGAGGCAAGCTCTCTGAGTGCGTCCCATGAGGAAGGATGCCATCCAGTGCTTATTTTGCAAAAAAAATAAGTGGCAGGGGTCTCCTCAGGAGGCCACTGGAGCTTCCACCAAACATTGCCCCGCCATGCTGCCAATATATTAACAACACAACTACTAAGCTTGGGCGGCAAGCAATAGTTATTTTTAATGTATATTGAATTAATAATTAACTATTATTGTAGTCATCTCTAACCTGACATCTCCACCTTGTGGCAGACTGGTACAAGCACCGGTGTTCGCAAATAAGTGCCGTGCCGGGCATCGGAAAGCAATGGCTCAAATTAGGCTCTGATGCCATCTATCTGAGTGCATTGTCTGTGATCCAATTTGGCATAGTAGATCAATGAGTGTATGGTAGAAGACAGTGTTGAAGGCTGCAGAGAGGTCCAAGAGGATGAGGGCGGCTGATTCTCCTCTGTTGAGTAGGGCTAGGATGTCGTCTGTTGTGGGCATCAGGGCTATCTCGGTGCTGTGGTTGGCTCTGAAACCTGATTGGGATGGGTCCAGCAGTTTATTTATTTCCAAATGATTGGTGAGTTGGAGTTTGATGGCCTTCTCCAGAAATTTGGTGGGAAACAGGAGAAGGCAGATGGGATGGTAGTTCTGGAGCTCGATGGGTTTTGCTGAAAGTTTCTGGGTTTAACCTCTGCATTTTTCCATGCGCCGGGAAAGGCGGCTTTAGTTATGGAGGCATTGAGGAAGGTGGTGAGCTGGTGGGTGATCTCTTTGGGGGCATGGGTTGGTGGGTGCTCCTGAGTGGATGGAGTTCATCAGGGTGGTTGTTGTTGGTGTGCCAAGTTCTTTCCATGTGGAGAAAAGGTGGTTGGTGTTTGTGGTCAAGGGGTTGCTGAAGTGGTCGAATGGTTGGGGATTTAAATTTCTGTATATAGTTTCTATCTTGTTGTGGAAGTGGTTGGCGAGGGCGTCACAGAGTTCCTGTGAGGAGGGGATCGAGTTTTCTGTGGCTAACGAGCAGGTGAAGTCTCTGATGATGGTGAAGAGTTCCTTGGTTTGGTTGATGCTGGTCTCGTTCCGATGTGTCAGGGGCTCCTTTATTGCTGCTTTGAGCTGTTTGTGGTTGTCGTTGAGGATTGATTTCTAGGTGGCTCGGATGGTGTGGCTCCTGCTGGTACGCCAACTTCTTTCCAGTTATTTACATCTGTGTTTTGATGCGCTGAGTTCTGGCATGTACCAGCTGAATCTTTTGGTGGGCCTGTGCATTTTGACTTGTTTGGCAGTGCTGGCGATCCAGGCGTTGAAATTCTCTACTGTCTGGTCCAGGTTGGTGGTGTTGTTGGACTGCGCGGTGCAGAGGGCATCGTTATGTTGCTGCTGAGTTACCTTGGTCCAGCTGTGGTAGGAAACACTGTGTCGGTTGGGGCAGTGCTTGGCGGACCGGTGAGAGTGAAGTGCACAATGGAGTGGTCCATCCAAGTGAGTTCCGAGGTGTGGCTGTATCTGATTCTGTTACTGGACGTGAAGATGGAGTCTAGTGTGTGCCTTGCTTTGTGTGTGGGGTCACTGACTATCTGCTTGAGGCCGATGTTGTCTAGTCTTTCCAGGAAGTTGGTGTTGGTGGAGTTCTCTAGGTATAAGTTGAGGTCTCCAAGGAAGATATATTGCTCGGATTCGGCGGTGACCGGGGTGATGAATTCAGCGATGGCTTCGCAGAGGCCGGTTCGTGGTCCTGACAGTCTGTATACAAGGGTGCCTTTGATGGTGCTTTTGGCATCAGCGCACAGCTGGAAATTCATGTTTCATAATCAGCATGGTGTTGTTGTTGGTGATTGTGAAGGTAATGGATTCCTAGTGTACGATGGTGATGCCCCCTCTGTATCTGTTGGTGTGGTGTTTCATCTTGTAGCCGCTGGGAGTTGCTGTGGCGAAATCTCGGGCCGATGTGGGGGTGAGGCAGTTCTCCGTGATGAAGGTCACATCGGGGGCGATGGTGTCCCAGATTTTGGTGGTGTGTTTGCAGAGTGATCTGTCATTGATCAGGAGGCAGTTGAGATGATCCAGGGGGGTGTCGGCATCTCTATTATTCGATGTGGTGGTAGTTGGTGTTGGGGTGATGGTGAATCGGCAGCGGATGCAGGTGAAAGGTCCCGCTGTGGAGCAAGGAGATACGAGGCAGCAGTTGTTGTTGTGTGCTGGGTCCAGGGGACAGAGTTCTGCCACAGAGTATCTGTTGGAGGGAGGGGAGTGAGGGTTCCTGGTGCTGGGCACAGTCCAGGGTCAGAAAAAGGGGCGGAAAAACAATAAAACATGCTGAATTTGGTGTGTTAAAAGCATTGGCACTGAATCTGTGGCTCCTTTCGGTCCTGAATAAACAGAATGTTTCACATAAACAGATTACCTATATCATTGATAGCCGTGTTAGTGAGGCTGAGAGCTCCTAAAATATTTGCTCTATATTTGCTTAGAGCCTCGAAACATGTGGTTGAAAGGAAGTAAATGCAGGAGTATTCTTTCAGCTGTGCTTTGCCTGGTAGTGATTACTAATTTTCTGGAATGTCAAGATGCAGGTGTGGGTGCGCTTTTCATTTATTTTGCTAGGGGGAAAGAACATTTCCAATGAGGATAAGCAGGGGAATTAGTGTGAGTAAAACAGAAGTGTTGAATGCACTGTTGATGGGAAAAACTGCTTAAGTAAGAGAAAGAGAGTGCTCAAAGAAGATGAGCATGCTGATAACAGTGACGGGGGAGGGCTGAGAGCAGAACTATGTTGAGTGAGGAAAGACTTTAGGTGATCTAGAGGAAATTAGTTATAGAAAAGGGAGAAGTGGGTAATAAGGCGTGGAATGACAATAGAAAGGGCTTATGGAGTGTAAGCAGGATAGAACACTGATTGACTGGCCACCATAATCCCACGGACTATTAGCCTCAACTAGAGAAGCATGGCCAAGCAAAGGATGGCTGACTTCATGGACAGTTACTGCGTTTGAGAATATTTGTTCCAAAATCTCTGCCCCATTCACCTTTGCCACACTTCTTTTATATCCCTTGAGATGGTATCAACTAAGAAATAACCACTCTAAGTTCTATTCATGTTGGCAGGCAAACTAGATTGGTTTAACCTCTTGCATGCTCTCTCTCTCGCTCTAAAACTGCCTTTTCTATTCAGTGCACCAATATTGCATCTGGTTGGATTCCATATCTGGAATGTGTCCCTTACATGGTGCCTTAGTGGATTATACTCTGTGCTGAGTCACTGAGTTTTGGGTCCTGATCCACTGAACGCCATTTCACATAATCATGTTACGTGGTATCTCCCTTGTGCTTTAAGTGAGATGACAATCCTCAGCCGCCCTCTCTCTGAAGATCAGGTAATCTCTAAACACTTATATTTGTGTTGGTCTTATGTAGCGGTATTTGTGTGACGCTATCTTACCTAGGAAGCAACAGAGCTCTGAATAGAGGGAGCAGCCTAAGTGTACAAATGATATCACTTTCAAGAGGCAGGTAGTAGGTAATCATTAGGGTGAGGTGTGGTAATGCTCCTTGAATTCACGTGTCTTCAGCTTTATTCTGAATTTCGGGAGGGTTGGAGATTTCTGTCTGTGGGTGTATCATTTCAGATGATGGGTGCTGAGATGGAGGTGGACAGTTTTCTGTGTTTATACCTGCACTCCTTTACCTCACATCTGGCTCCTCATTTAACGCCCCCTGCCCGAAGTGGTTAGTTTCACTAAATAGTATGGAATGTAATTTCTGAAACATTGTTTCACAATTTCTGTCGAGGCCGAACTTCCTTGAACTCCACTGCTGGGAGTTCTGACCTGTCAAGTGGTGCCAATTCCAGTTCTGGGCCCTTAGAGGAGGTTCTGCTGCTTCTGGATATGAAAATCTATGCATTGCCCTTCCAGCGCCTATTTTTCCAACGCATCGCTGCCATGCTGCCGAAGAAATCGATGTAGCACCTGCCCGCTGCCGAAGAAACCGCTGCAGCCCGAGTTCAGTGCACCATGTCTCCGAAGTCCGAAAAGACCGCACTGATTTCAATGCAGGCCCTGCTGTGCGGCTGAGAAGATCAATGCATCGTTGGACCGCGGCTGAAGAAATCAATGCAGCGCCTGTTTGGCGTCGCCGCATCGACCTCCAGCGCATCCGGATTTCCACGCATTGCACCTGTGCGCCAAGTCCACATCGATGCTGGGCTTCAGTAAGGTACTGAGCCTGCGTGTCTGGAAAATCTACGCATCACCTCCCCATGAAGTAAGAAACCGATACATCACCTCCTCTCAGAGTAATGACCCGAAGCATCACCTCCCCTGCGTAGCAGTAAGGAACTGAAGCATCACCTCCCCTGGAAGCAAGGAACCGACGCATCAGCTTCCTTGCGTGTAAGGAACCGACACATCCACTTTCCTTTCTGGTGCCTCACCTCCCCAGCATCTGTTTTCATCTTGTGATTTTGACGCATCTCAGGTTCTTTGTACAAAAAGTGACACATCCATAGTTGTATATGGGTTGAACTGTTTTGAACATTCTTCAAGTGCTATCTTGATATATGTATGGTAAAGTTTTGTCGTTTTGCTCTTGTTTGGTTTAGATAAAGATTGGTTCTTTTTCTAAACTGGTGTGGTTTCCATTTGTAATATTTTTACTGTGTTACTGTGTGTTTATGTGCAAATACTTTACACATTGCCTCTGAGATAGGTCTGAAGGCTCGTGCCAAGCTACCAAGGGGGTCAACAGAGGATTCCCTTGGGTGTGTAACTCCCTTACCCTGACTAGAAGGAAGGGTCCCTACTTGAACAGGGTGCAAGCCGCAGTCAACTAGAGACCCACATGTCTAACATTTACATTTTGAGAAGTTTCCCTTCTACTCTGTTGCTGTCAGTGTTGTAGTTATGGTGAAAAATGCAAACGATGTGTTTCAATTCACGTTTAAGTATTCAAAGAGATTCATTGAACCAAGGATAGCATTTTGATTTTTGCATGCTCTATCTAGAATAGGTGACAGTTTATTTAAAGCAGTTGAAATATAATGACTGTATACATCATAATTTATTGGAGGAGAGATATAGGAAACGTTAAAGAGTAGTGGAGAGAAGTGGCTTCAAAGAGGACGGACTGATATTCTTCCAGTTTTTAGATAGCAGTTGCACTACACAAGAGGCTGGAGTACTATAAGAAACAAGCAAAGTAAAAAGCACTGAAAATTATAAAACCAACAAGAGGGAGAAATGGGGACAATGGGAAAAATGCATCTAAAGCCTTTATAAGATCCACTATATGGCCTGTTGAATGAGTAGCAGAAATTAAAAGTTGTGATAATGAGCTTGAATGGAATAGGTCAAGAAATTAGCAATCAGAACCTCAGAGTCAGCAAGATGGGGGTCAGGGAGGATAATATATAGAAAGTGGACTTCAAAGCAATGCCACTGCACCGCCGCATATATCACAATACAGTCGACAAATATTAGTTTATAGTTTCCAGTGGTAACTTTGTTAGGCATAAACTCTTGGTCAGTCTTTCAGCCAGGTTTCAATGACAAAAAAGGATCAAGCTTATCTATAATAGCTAACCTATAATAAAATCATGAATTTCTCAGGCGTGGTTTACTGCTAGGCATGAAATGTGGTTACTGTTTAACCAATTTGTGGGCCATATTATCAAGGAACGGCGATAACATTATCGCCGCTTTAGCGGTAGGAAACTGCAGCTAAAGCAGTGATAATGGGCTTGATAATATGCCCTTGTGAATTCCCATAGAAGCCCAGGTTCTGGTGTGAACCTGGGCTTCTGTGGGAATTCTCAAGGACATATTATCAAGCCCATTATCGCTGCTTTATCTGCAGTTTCCTGCCGCTAAAACTGTGATAATTTTAACACCGTCCTTGATAATATGGCCCCACGTCTGTTGAGGTTGCACCCAATTTTTATAACTTTCGAAGTAAACAAGATTAATTGAAGGCTGGTATAGCTTCATATATTTCAGTTAACTCATCGGGAGTATAGCCTACACCGGGACAAAATGCTTAACAGTCTGTTAAAGAAACTCAAATAATGTTTATATAAAATCTTACCTGTATCAGTTCCCAAAACGGTGGTGGAGTTCCTATTGTGCTTTCTAAATTGGTTTGTACAAAACTGACAGATACTAAGTGGAAGGGAAAAAGTTCACAATTTTCAGTTCAGGTACATATGTAAAATAGGCAATTATTCTATAGCTGTTGATTTGTTTTTATAAATTCTTTAAGTTATATATATTATTTCCATAAAATGGAAAAAACAGCCACCTCCAAACCCGGTCATACACCCTCCTGGGACTTTGTTTTCAATATGGCAATATTGTGGACAACTTCCTACAGATTCCAATTAAATCAATAGTAGGAACTGTAACATTCTCAGTAAGAATGACAGACATGAGTTAAAATTTTAAGGAGTTTATATAAAGATTTTTCAAGCAAAGTACGTGAAATATATCATCAGTATAGTTGGCAGTCAAGATACAGGTCATAAGTATAAGGAACGCAGTAAAGTTCAATGGAAAATCTATCATAGATTCGCCTTATAAAAGTGGGAAATGGGGTTCCTGGTTACAAAGGAAAAGTACGTAATTTTATAGGATTTTAAACAAAGGATTTCATACATTACTGCACAGTTAGATGGCTCTCAGGATACGCACCGATGAGGAACAAGCAAGAAGAAACATTTTACTACAGAATACATTTGAAGATTCTATCATAATACCATTACATTGAATTCAGTGGCTCTCACAGTTTAGTCAAACATTATAATTGACACATTGTGTAAATGAAAGCCTGAGACAACTGGGATATCCTTGGTTAGGTCCAGCGTGATGAGAAGCCTCTGGGAACGCTCACTGTGTCTTAGTGATACCTTACAATTCTTTCTTTAGAAACTACAACAACAATGGTCATGTGGTATGCTGCAACATCAATTCAAGATGGAGGAAAACGTAAGCTCGGTACATGTTAGCTCATCTTCAGTTTCAAATATATTTAAAGCTAAAAAGAAGAGACAGCTCTCACAGGAGAATGCAGCCTTTCCATGTCTTCGATAAGTGAGCACTCAAATATGCAGGTGGACATCACCTGAGGTTTCTGAGGCAAGGAAGATGGTGAAAGACTTACCCATCACTGCTAACTTCAACATCTCCAACCCAGGACCATAATTCATTTGAAAAAAGTTCTATGTTTTGAGATGCATAGCAAGGAGGGGATTGTTTTTTCTTATTTTAGGAGAGCTATTAGGGCATAATTGTGTCTGTAAAAGGGAGTTTCTGTGCTAAGAACATGTCGGAGATATAAGGACTGGAGCACTATGACAAACCTTAGACTACATTGTCGTACAATCACTCAAATTATCACGTATGCACATATTTGACGCAAAAACGTCCCAGGAAATGACGTCCTTAAACCTCAAAAGCCAAAATGCCTTAGGAGCTTGAGGCATCTGAAAGCAACCGGCCCTGGAGACATAGTGCCAATATCGGCAACACTCCCCATCACTCCCACAGCAATATTCTGGAGAAATAAACAGTCAAGACACTTTCTTTGTGGAGAAAATTGCTGCAGGTTTAGTTGCATAACAAATATGCCAACATGGTGGGTTATCTTACAGGCGATCCCAGGGCAGGCAGCCCCTCGCCGCCTGCCCACCTGATGAGCCAAATTACACTGTGGCACTAGCCAACCGGTGTTTGCCAGATTTGGGGGAGGAGATAGCCCCTCCCTCCGGTGGACTGCCATTCCACCCCATTACTCACGCCCCCAGAAAGGGGGCGGAGCGTTGCAGGCAACCCCCGGTTGCTCAGGTCCACAACCGCCCGTAGGACTAACGGGGCGCCGTCACTCTTCCAGGGTCCAACGCGAGGACCTCCCTGGGGATATTTGGCCTTTGCACTCTTGTGGTGCTCGTGCAGAGGGTACCCCTCTGTACCTTACAGCCTCTGGTTCACCCTGTAACTCCTCTATAGCACTGGGTGTGGCCACTGTCACCTCAGGGCCCCCCACCACGATAGGCTGAGTTACCTACACCCTGCTGATTCCAAGGCCTCCCCCAGATCAAGCAAGAACAGGTCCATTCCCACTCTGGACAGGTGTATCCCATCTTCCTCAAAAACACCCTGTAGACTTGGCGTGCAGTAAACCATGCCGGATGAAGCCAAAATCCCTTTGTTCGGTAAATTTACGCATGGCGCTGTTAACCCTCCTGCGTGAGGTCTCCATGGCTTCCCCTGACCGCGTCCCCTTCCATACTTGCCGGGGGGGTTATTTCAGACCACCATAATTCACAGGTCCCCAGCTTGTTGCTCAACTCACACACTGTGGTCCTCATTTCTTGCAGCAGTGCCCTTCTCCCCAGAGATGCCAGATCATTCCCTCCCTGGTGAATCACCAACACATTGGGCGGAGAGTCCCCCCCACCCCCAGTCTCTGCTGCAGTTTCTTCAGCAAACAGTTCCAGCGTATGCCTGGGAATCCCAGCCAACTAATCTCTGTGGCAGTAAGGCTGTGCTTCCATTTCCTGCTTTCCGCCCACCGTGACACACACAGGACACCTGAATGGCCAATCACCAAATTAGTTGCTTATCTTATGCATGGGGGACTTCATTTCTTACAGCAGTGCCTTCCTACCCAGTAAAGTCAACCCAAGTGTATGTCCCACTGTTAAGAGGGGAGACACACATCCCGGTCTGTGCCGTAGCTATCTTCAGCAAGCTGTTCCATTGCAAGTCTAGGCCTCCCAACCAAATTAACTCAGTGGTGGAAACAACCTATGCCTCCGTATCCTGCATTCCGACCCTCATGCCACCCCCAAGATGCCCGAAAGGCCATAGACCCAGATCATTGATCCTGACAAAATCAAGACATGCTGGGTTGCTAACTCCTATATTAAGCACTGCACACCTTTCTATGCACTACTCCAGTTGGCCCTAAACATCTTTACCTACAGCTTGCTGATCCAGGGCCTCTCTCAGGTCCAGCAAAACACGCCCATGCCCACTCTGGACACGGGTAGGCATCTTTACCTACATCCAGCTGATACTAGGGCCATTCCCTGGTCCAGCAACCAAGTCCATGCCCACTTTTAGACAGGTGAAACCCCTTCTTCTTCAAAAGGAACAAAAGGAAACAAATTGACCCGGGACATGGCTTATTCTTCACCCCCTGTGCAGTGCACTGGACTGTTTAAGCAAAGCACCAAGAAGGCCTTACACTCACGTGTACATATCCGCTGAGTAGCTGCTGTGTTCCCTAACTGTAGTACCTTGTAGTTATTCAATGATGCCAACAGCGAGGCAATTGTAATCCCCTCCCTCCTCCTGTGCATTGATCATTTGGCTAAGCCAAAAGGACCCTGGAAAGCTCCTTGAACCTCCTGTCCTCTGCCCAAATAGCAAGCACCACCCACTTTTTCCCCAAGGTGCTTCCGTTAGAGAAGAGTGTGAAAATGTCTTGCTAGCTTGGCCGCCCAGGCTGATATACCTTTGTAACCATCTTCCCCAAGGTAGACACCTACCCAGCTACTGTTGCGTCTAAACAAGAGGCCTTAGGGAAATGTTTGTTGCAGTACACAATATCAGGTGCGGCAACATTACATCAGAATCTAACCTGTGCAGTTTCATATCCTGGTGCGGTCCCCCATTATGTGATTCCACTGGACACCTCAGCCTAATGTGCGTGACCTAGGTACTTGATCCAGCTTGCTTGGCGGCCTGCCTGTGAGTCAGTATCCGAGCCCCCAAATGGACATACTGCTGCTGACCGAGTGTAACGCAGCACCGCATTGCCCCTCCTGTGCCGGCCACCCAAGATAGCCTTGACCTTGCGTCCTGTAAGTTAATAGGGGAGACTTTATCTGACCGAACAATAACTTTGCTGGCGTCTGACTGTGATCTGTGGTCTTTCGCTAGGGGGTGAATACACACCCAGGAGTGAGAGGATGGCTTTGGGTGATGAATTCAAAGTGCGCCTGACAGAAAGCTTGGTGCGATGTAGCTTCCCCCCAATGATCTAGATCCTAGATTGCTAGGGGTAACCAAATGGGACCAACCATGCTCGTGCCATCTTGCCAGCCCTTAAATTTATCAGTGCCTGCAGTCCCTCACCATCTGAAAGCGATCTATAGCTTCTGAGACCCTGCTACTGTCCCAACCCTGGCGTGAGTAGCCCTCTGCCAAACTTGTTGGTATGACCAGGACGCAAGCAAGTGGATGGCGAGAACAGGAGGACCGTCGAACCGGAAACAATCCCCGACTGACACGGGTTGTGACTGGAAGTTGTCTAGACCTACCGGCGCACCCACCCAGGTATGCATTATTCAGCACCCCGATTGAAAGTCTTTGTTGGGAGCAGGGGGGGGTGAAGTGTAGGTAGCTAATACACTTTGTCAGCAAGAGTCCTCCCACCAGTGTACCCCGCGCCCTAACGACCCTTTCCCCCTATTATGGCAGCCACTCCTACACCCCCTGGCCGAACCAGCTGTGGAGCATGCAGTCTCGTAAACTACAAGCGTCCTGAGGTACCCACTGGAATGCAGAGGGACAATCCCTTTAACTGGCCACTAAGTTTGCCCCTCCCCCCGGCATATTGATACAATTGATTGACCCAATGTTGCGTCATAGTCCAGTACCCTTGGAGAATTGTCTTTGTGCTTCACCAAGTCAGTCCCCTGGATGGCTTGAATGAGCTTGGATGCGGTGGGAATATCCCCCCAACCACGTCAGCAAATTACTGTGCCGCTCTGTCCCCATTCCCCAGGGTGCATAATTAGCAGAGAGTGGACCAAATGACATCAATGTCAAATCTTAAGATTCACAGGACCCAGCAGGACCCCTCTGCCTCACTGAGTGAAACCTAGCTACTTTACACCCAGCGCACATGCCTGCCCTTGAGAGGGACCCTAGGGACATCTAGGCATAGTGCTACTAAGGAAGGGTGCAATCTGTTTGTCCCAGCTCTATGGCAGCGGGAGCGATAATGGTCAAGGGATGTCAGAAAAGGCCAAACATCCCTGCGAACTGAAAAGTATAGCATACAACGTAAATTCTCTTAAGTACAAGTCGTCCCCCTCAGGCTGTCACGAGATGGAACAAATGGGAATGTCCTGCACCATAGCACATGTGCCATCTGGACGCTAAAACTTACTTGTGTTAGCCACCCGGTGGCCCCAAGATTCTGGCCTAGACGAGGAGACTATCTTATGCATTTATAAAACATAGGCTGTAATCTTTCATGTCAGTATGCCGCACCATTCTGGCACTTCTGTCCTGTGTCCGTCTATTTAAACAACCGAAGCATTGAACCTATCGCCATCAGAGACGTTTTAATGCATGGGCAAAGTGGGCTCTGGCCCAGGGCCCCAGCCTTTCAGGGGGCCCCCTGACAGTCAGCTCCATTCTACAGAGTTTTGCCCTAATGACCTTGAATATTTCCTAAACAGTTTGTTTTAAATTCTGTTTTCCTTTCATTTATTTCTTATGTACCTGATGTGTGAGAGTCTAGTACAGCCATTTTGCAGAGAAATTTTGTGTTTATGTTTCATGCAATATACATAAAAAACGTTTATTTTAGATCAAAACAAGGCCTAACATATAAGAAATGGGAGGGCGTCACAGAGATTATTTGCAGTAATATTGGTGAGCTGCTGCTGTGTTACAATAATGAAAACACTCATAACTATCCCTGAATATTAGATGTAAACACATTCAGGGCCTTATTTATGAGAAGTGATGCATCACTGTGTGAAAACAGGGATGCGTCACTTCTTAGTGTGCCCTCGTTGCGACATGATGGATGTGTCATATTTACTGTATGACGCATCATGTCGCAAGGAGTTACAGATATGTCAGTATTTCTGACGAATCTGTATGCGCAAAAGTGATGCATTGCTGGGGTGTGTCTGAAAATAGACGCAACTCCAGCAATGTGTCCTTTCACATGGGGCAAGCCCCATGTGGAAGGGCCTGCATCAGTCTTATGCCTGCTGTGTGGCAGGCGTAAGATATTGACGCAATGGGGTCCTAGAAGTGGCGCACTGAGTTCTCGTAGATTTCAATGCGCCACTTCTACGAGGCAATTTGCGGGGCAACACCCACACTGCATACATTATGCCTGGCGCAGGTATAATGCGGTGCAGGGGTTTACAAAGTGAAGCATCTGCCTAGATGCGTCACTTTGTAAATAGGGCGTAACATTGCACATATTTTATGCTGCCGGTGCGTCACAAAAAGTGACTTTGCACTGTCAGGGACCTAATGAAATGAAATTGTGTATTTAATAAAGCGCGCGGCTACTCAGACTAGAGTGTCCTGGCGCATGACAGTGGGAGGAAAACATGCGTAAAAGACCCATCAGTTATCAAAAAGCCAGGTTTTTAAGTTCTTTCATGAAAGAGAGTACTGTGGTTAGTCTCAGAGACTCAGGGAGGCTATTCCACAATTTTGGGCCTAGAAAGCCGTGGGATCTGCCTCCAATGCGGGCACTGCATATTTTAGGCATGATGGCCAGGTTGGCATTGGATGAATTTAGGGGTCTAGCTGTTGTGTAGCGATTAACGCGCTTATTTATGTAGCCGGCTCCTAAGCCATGGAAAACTTTAAAGAAGATGGTCATCGCTTTGAAGCCGATCCGTTCTTTTATGCGGAGAGACTTAAGAATAGGGGTCATACTAGATCTGGGTTTAGGTCTCAGGATGGCTCTGGCCGCCGTGTATTGTACCACTTGTAGGCGCTGGATAAGGGATTTGGGAAGACAGGTACAAGCTGTTGACATAGTCAAGCTTTGATGTCACCAGAGTCTGCACCACGAGCTTTCTGCTCTCAAGCGGTAACAGTGGCAGGAGTTTTTTTTAGCGTCCAGAGTATGCCAAAGCAAGTGCCATTTAGATTATGAATTTGAAAGCACATGGAGAGTGTCTTGTCTATGACAATTCCTACGTTTTTGACTTTCTCCTTTTCAGCGGGCGGGGGCGGCAGATCTTTTGGCCACCAAGCGCTCCAGTCAGGCGTTTATGGATTACCAAAGAAACCAACTTCAGTTTTGTCAGGATTGCACTTCAGCTGATTGATCTTAAGCCAGTTAAAAACCTTTGTGAGGCAAGACCTAATCATTGCCCCGTCAAAGTCGGTTCCTTTTTCACACGTAAAAATCAGCTGAGTGTCATCAGCATAGGAAACAATTTTGGCGCCCTCTTCCTCTACCAGAAATGCAAGGGGGATAGATATATATTAAAAAGGGTAGGACTGAGAATGGAGCCCTGAGGGACACCTACATTCATGGCCGGAACTGTGGATGAGAAAGGGGGGAGCCAGATGTCCTGAGATCTATTTGCCAAGAAGGATGACATCCATGTTAAGGCGGTCCCCCCCAGACCGATGTTAGCAAGTCTCTCCAGGAGCCTCTCATGTGGGACCATATCGAAGGCCGCCAACGTATCGAGCAATATCAGAACAGTCTTGCCTCCCTGGTCCAGCTTACCCGTGAGAAATTCAGTCACTTCCAGCAGAGCGGACTCCATACTGTAGTTAGTCCTAAAACCGGATTGGGACTCATGATGGAGCTTCCCATCTTCAATGTGTTATTGGAGGGCCTTGTTTACATGCTTCTCTAGTACTCTGGAGAGGGTCGGAAGAAGGGAGATTGGCCTGTAGTTGGCAGGGTCCGTCGGTTTGGCGTTAGCTTTTTTTATCAGTTGAAGAATCTTAGCATTCTTCCATAATTTCTGCATGTTGCCTGAGGAGAGAGAAGCATTAAAGAGCTGGTTTACTGTGGGGTTTATGGTGGGAGCTAATAGGTTCAAGATATTCCCTGGACATGGGTCAGTAGGAGAGCCAGACTTAATGCTTTAGAGAGGGGTCAGTGACTCTTCAAGCTGAAACTCAGGGAAAGCTAGTAAAGATGGAGGATCCAAGAGGTGAAATTTGCTATTAGAACTAAGGTAGAAGGTCAGTTCTTCCTCTGAGATGTTAGTGAAGGCTTGTTGGATCATGGAGATCTTTTTGTGGAAGAATTCAACTATTTACTTAGACCATTCTTCAGGGCATGGCCCTTCCTTTGTGCCGGCTCTCAGGGCAGTAAAGGATTTAACTATGCTAAAGATTTCCTTACTCTTATTTTGGGCATTTTCTATCTTGGTTTGAAAGAGGTTTTTCTTGGCTGCCTTCACGAGAATGTAATGAGATTTTAAGGTGTCTTTATACACCTTCCTGTCCTCGGGTAGATAGGATTTATGCCATTTCCGTTCAATTGTTCCACAATTTCTGTTGCGAGATCTAAGGGAATCATTAAACCATGTTGCTGGTGGGGCTGACCTCTTTGAGGAGCAGCAAACAACCAGTACCACTGCATCAATGTTGGTTCGGAGCCATGAATCTATTGAGAGGGCGTCCGAGTCGGGGCAGCCAGACAGCTCTGGTGAGGAACGACCGAGGGCATCTGCTAACATCGGGATGGATATTTTATGGAACGTCCTGTAATTAGAGACCCTCTGCCCTGTGTTAGCTCAAGGGGCTGTGGCAGAGTTGGGAACGACGAATTTTAATAGGAGGTGGTCAGACCAGGTAATGGGAAGAGGTAGGCTTACTGATATGTCAAAGTTGTGAACGATTTGGTCTAGGGTATGGCCCTTCTCATGGGTGGCCAAAGAAACAGATGGAAACATGTTGCAGGCCTGCAGCACCTCCAACAAGGAAATAGTTTGAGGGTCTTTTCCATTGTCCATATGTATATTGAAATATCCCAGAATGAGTCAGTTGTTGTATTTTAAGGCCAGGGAGGTGGTGGCTGTATTAAGCGTAGTAATAACATTTCCAATAGCACTGGGAGGTCTGTAAATCAGAAATCCAGCTATGCTATGATGGGGGGATAAGGTACAGCAGAAGCCTAAGCAGTCTAGTTTTTTATTGTAAATTATGGCAACACCTCCCTCCTTCCAATTCGATCGGTCCCTCCTAAGAATGTTATAACCCGTAGGGATGGCCGAGGTGATAGTGGGGTTGGAGGCTTCAGAAAGCCAGGTCTCAGTGAGAAATAAAAGATCAGACTGTTAGTCTAAAAGTAGGCCATAAATGTATGGTTCATGCTTTTGTATAGAGCGACCATTTAAAAGGGTGGCCTTTAAGTCCTCTGTTTTCTTATTGTTTTTACACTTATTGTTGCGTGGGAGGATATTGGGTGCGAGTTTCCTGGGCTGGAGGAGAGTCCAGTTGCACTTATTGCATCGGAAGTCTACCTCCAACCTCGTATCAGCGGCTGTACAGTGACATAATGGCAGCCGCCTAAGGCTAAGCAGTTTTTCCCTATTGCAATATAGTGGAAAAAACTCACCGGAGGGGAACTGGGCAGCATGGCCGGCGCCAAACGCCTCTGGGCGCAGACAGGCTTACCTTCGGCGCCAGCGGCGCGCCCGCTGTGCACGTCCACTTAGAGCGTCCGTTTGCATCGGGAATATATAGGCTAATGCCTATGATGCAAACTGGATCGCCAACGCAGCTGAGGAAGCGGAAACTGCATCGGCATAAGTGAGGAGCCCGATAGTAGCCCCAGCCCTCCGCACAATCGGCGTATCAGCCGCGGCAGACCAGGACTGAAATAAAAAGCGAGATGCGAATCGAAGCAGCTAAGGAGGTGTAGGCAAGCAGAATCAAGTAAAGTGCAAGTGCGCATAGGTAGGAGAAATTGTTAAAAAGCACAGAGTAATTCAGCCAGACATATACAATTTAAAAAGTAATAAAAACCTAGTAGCAGGGCAGGAAACACTAAATCCTACAGCTATCAGTTGCGCGCATCCGTTTGCATCGGGAATATATAGGCTGATGCCTATGATACAAACTGGATCGCTAGCACAGCTGAGGAAGTGGAAACTGCGTGGGCGGAAGTGAGTAGCCCGATAGTAGCCCCAGCCCTCCACACAATCGGCGTATCAGCAGCAGCGGACCAGGACTGGAGGAAAACCAAAATGCAAATCGGAGCAGCTAAGGAGGTGTTGGCAAGCAGAATCAAGTAAAGTGCAAGGGCGCATAGGTAGGAGAAATTGTTAAAAAGCACAGAGTAATTCAGCCACACATATACAATTTAAAAAGTATTAAAAATGTAGTAGCAGGGCAGGAAACCCTGAATCCTACACCTGTACGCTGCACATGTCCATTTACATCGAGAATATATAGGCTAATGCCTATGATGCAAACTGGATCGCTAGCGCAGCTGAGGAAGCGGAAACTGCGTGGGAAACAGGGGCTCAAATTAGATCATAAATTCAAAGGTGTCCTGAACAGGGGCCCCCAAAATATGTTTGGCCCAGGGCCCTCCAAATCCTTAAGATGTCCCTGATCGCCATCCCTACTATTGCCTTTGTCAATGGTTGATAGTTGCACTGATAAATAAACACCGAGATGGCTTCCTTGAAAGACTATTGAAAATTGCTACAGTTCATTCCTGCTAACATGCAATTCTGGTTGCCTTCTCCATACCAATCAAGGGAATGCGTGACCCAGTAGCTTTTCACCCCAGTATGATGGCACCTCAGTCTTCCCCGAAGCGATCTCCCCGTACTTGGCGCCACTGCCACCCAAACTCCCTCCGTGTAGTCTGGCCCATCTTCCTGCTACCAGGATGCTGTAAGTACGAGCTCCCAAGCTAACTGACTTGTTCGCTTCATGAAGAACAGATAACCTCCGTGTAGCCCGCACCAGATCATCCCCATCTAACCAAGATGACCCCAACGTTAAAGAAGGGTGACACTCATCTTGTGGTGCAGCCCCAGGGGGCTAAAAGGAGGTGAGAGAGATGATCGTGCAGGTATAGGGAGGTCACTGGAGGATGTAAGAAGTTATGCAGGTCTTGTGCTGTGACGAGACTTAATTAAACATTCATTAGAATCACGCGCTGGATGCAGCGAGGAGCTCTGCCCAAGTCACTGCTCACCCGTGTAGTGTCCGAGCAGGAAAGGGCACATGAACGCCCAGCTATCCTGACATTGGCTCCTGCTGTGCTGCCAATCATATACATCACAGCAGCGGCGCTATGGAGTAACCGCATCAGCTAACCCTCCACAGGAAACTCTTAACGCCAAAACATTCATAACTGCAGCTCACTAGAACACCGGCTGCGCATGCACGCAGCTGAGATCCGATCCCAAGACTTGCATGACGTAACTGAGGCATTTCCACGTAGCATTAGATGATCTGGTTCGAATATGTATGGCAGAGGATATGGGATCCAACACGTTGATCACAGCTGCGAGAGATTTGGATTGCTATGTGTGACATTTTCGTAATTTTCCGTGTAATGAGTGAATGTTTCACCAACATGAGTGACACTTTCTCGCGAGCATACTAAAGTAGTGAAGACGAAGAAAAGATATGGCTGTCAGAGAATGCACCAGTTAGGGCGCAGAACCCCTAAGGTGAACGTACCACTGCAGCAAAGCACCAGGAACGGGAGGGCCCATAGAGCTGTACGTTTGCAGTTGAAAGGACAGATGCCCGAGCGGCTCCCCCCCACACACACCGATACCGCCTGTGGTGGGAGTAGCGTTATATGTTAGGATTTCCTAACCCAATGTTATAAGCAAAGGCCTATTAATTTAACTGACTGAGGAATGTGACCATCTGCATGGAAGGGTTGTCCTTAAAACTTCCACTTTATACTAAAATTATGAAGCAGCAACTGTGACTGGAAGTAACAAGCATTTGCAATGCAATAGGTCTCGCATTTACGCGAGTTTAAGCTATTGGCGTTGTAAATGACAATGCCTTTTATTTGTTTAAAAAAAAAATGGCATTTTCATTTACAATGCCAAAAGCTTAAACTTGCATAAATGCGAGACCTATTGCATTGCAAATGCTTGTTTAAGTCTCTGGCCATACAGAACTTAGAAAGATTAACATGTAGTGTTATTTATATATTGGAATGTATATTACTTGCTGGCAATCTAAACTGGTGAGGCCAAGTACTGTAAGTGTATGCCATGCCTGCCACCACACCCACTCCCCCACCTTTATTTCCTCAGTTTGTTTCCTCGGTTTGTTCCTAAACTGAGCATCAGAATGCTGCAGAATAGGCCATATTTCTAGACTGAGCAACTAGTCTGTCCTTGCCATGTTATGCGCCTTGATCCCTTTTCCTGGATACAGAAGGGCTAAATAGCTCAGCCTGTGCTTGCCAACAGTGGCAGATCTTACTGCTTCTTTTGGATATACAGAAGCTGTGTCGCTGTTTTTGTCCATTCCATCAATCATCTTGAGAATTTGTGTACCTCTACTCAGTTAAGTAAGAAATAAAAGGTGACCCTGCACCATTTGATACCAGGTACAGGTTTGTTTCAATGTAGATGTCATATTTGAGTCCTCCTAATATAGTGAAATGCCGCAGTTTATGAGCCCAGTGCCTTCTCACCAGATCACACTTTCATAAGACACCAGTGGCCAGGGTTGTGTAGGAGAGGGAACCAAATGAAATGTTGTGTTGCTGTGTGGTTTTATAAAAGTAAGATTTCAGGAATGCCCTTTATAATTATATCAGTTTTATTCTATCAATCACTTTGACTACTTACATTTAAAGCTCTCTTCGGATAAAATTAAAAATAAAAGCAATAAAAATACAGGTGGAGCATACTATGAGTAGAGGGACACAAGGGGAGAGGGATGTCATGAGAGAAGAAGAATGAGTGAGACATAGAAGAGGTTCTAGGGAAAATCAGTAGAGGGAGAAGACAAGCTGAGAAAACAAGTGAGGGATACATTGGTAAAGGGAGATAGCAATACACAAGAGAGGATGTTCAGAAGTAACACAAAGAAAGAGAATACATATAAGAAAAAGGGAACTAGAAAGCATAAACATATTTACAGAGGAGGAACAATCTGTGTAAAAAGCACTAATTGAAAGAGGGAGAGAAAGTGGAAGGTGAAGTGCGGGGTGTGTAACCGATGTACAAGATGGAGAAAGAGAATGATTGAGAGACTTGGAGAAAGAATGGGAGGAAAAGGGAGTGATACAATGAAAAATAGTGATACGGGGGAGAACAAGAGAGAGTGGAAGGAAAGGAGACATGTACAGAGAAAAGGAGAGAGAGGTAAAGCAACAAAGGACGAGAGAGGCAGAATAGACAGAGTTTGAGAGGAATGTTGATAGAGAAATAAGAGTCAGCATAAAGGAGCAAAATGAGAGCGTGAGAGGGAAATTGGCGATAAGATATGACTGTTTGGGGCTGAATTTAAGGTTTATCAGGATTTCAGCAATGTTAGCGACCCATTTCACTTTCAAATGAAAAAATTCACTCATTTCTGTGAATGGCTGTAGGCCCAAAAATCCCCTTGTAAAGAAATACTTGAAGTTCTATTAAAGTCAGTGCAGAAATTCCCACACCCACAGGGCAGAAGTTTTTTTCTTATCATTACTGGCGGCCAGGCCCCCCCGAAACATACACTCCTGGCTAAGGGCCTGGTCATAACTTCGAGGATTTCCCGTTATAAGCATATCACGGAATTCCCGAAATTACGTGAATTATGCAAGCATAATTTAAATTCCGCCAAGGCCAACTGCAGATAGGCAAATTAAGGGAACACTGACAGAGTGCACTCCCTATAGATGGGAGCGTAGGAGGCGTGATGGACAGCCAACTCCTGCATCTAATGCACCAGTTTTCCTCAAACTAAACACAGTTTAAAACAAAAAAAAGAAACATTGTGGATTTTTTGCTATTAAAACCGGCGTTTTGGTCACGTTAGAGATGCTTCCTTTCTCTCTGAAGAAACACACATCTTGTGTAATCTCGTACCTCCCACACATGGCCGCTCCCACACATGGCCGCTCAGCGTGGAGCCAGCCGCTGTTGCTGAAGAACCCCTCTGTACAGCGCCAGAAGCGTAACTATGGTTACCGTCGCAGGTGCAGTGCCACCGGGGCCCGGAGGAGTAAGGGACACACTGCACCCCATTTATGACTCACTCGTCCTACCCAATCGGGATACAGGGGTGGGCGGGGAAGTGTTTTCCTCGCTGTGTATGGTATAGGTTGTGTGCACTGGAGGATAGACGCGGATATATTAACAAACCTCAAACATTTCCACGAAAATCTTCAGTTTCAGAGAAGTTATGGTTACGAAATACAACTGAAAAATAGATCTCGCTTTTGGGACCTTATAAGTATTTAGTTATGCAGCACAATATCCTATAACTGTTGCATGGCTAAACACTTATAAGGTCCCAAAGGCGAGACCTATTGGCTATGCCAATGCTTGTTTCCGGCTTCTATTCTTTAGTCTGTAGCCTGTGTCTGGCTTTAGCTGGACCCAAGTTTACAAAGCAAGACAGAGGGCAGAGGGAGTCTGCGGCTGTTACGGTGGGTCGCGATTAAAAAGCCGCTCAAATAAGAAAGATTTATTCCTGTTGGGAACACTTCAGGTATCCATAAATGTTTTATATCTCTCTACCAAGTTAAAGAAGAAAAAAGGGAATATTTCTGATGTGAAATCAACAATAGCCCTGGGATGTGATGACAGCTGGAGAATGTGTTGTTCTGGTCAGCAGTTCCTGATTTGTTTTCAGACTTTGCGCAGAATGGTTTAAGGGCTACACTTCTCGCTGAGGTTTTTGAAGGGGCAATCCATTTGCATCTCCACATCTGAGTAATTCTTACGCCGTACCAAAGAAAATAAAATAGTGCTGAGGTGCTGCTATTCTGTACTATGCAGCGCTATAATATGCAGAATATATTATGTACCTCCATTCAGGAACGGTGCTTTAAAAAAGGCAGTCTTTAAGCCCGACCTTTCCGGCTCCTGAAGAGACACTGGGGGGGGGGGGGGGAGGTGGAGACATTCAGGCTGGTAAATGGTGAGCACTTTCGTGGCCGCTTTGATGTTCTCAGTGGCCGCGCGAGTCACTGAGAACATCAAAGCGGCCGCGAAATGATCACGCAGGCTGCCAAATGGTGCGTGCGCCCGGCGCACATGCACTGTATTTGGAGGCCTGCAAGCACTAGTTTGCACTTCCAAATCCGAATCCCCCTGTTTCCAAAAGCTCTCGCGAGAGCAGCGCTACAGCGCTGGCTCAGGCGAGACCTAAAAATCTTCACGACAGATACAAAGCTAATGTAAGCTCCTCCCTTAATTGACCAGTATCGCAGTGCATCCTAAAGCTCGGACTAGGGCAAACACTCCCGACTCATAGCAATACTTCTCTCAGTTCCGAAAGAAAGCCGATTTGTGTGTTCAGCCGACATATCTTTGCCGCAGATACTGGCAACCCAGGGCATATCCCTTACAAATTCAAGTCTGACACCCATTCCCACACCTACAACAACTTATATCTGCTGAAAGCATTACTTCGGACCACTTTGCTTCTGTGGCAGCTGCCCACTTCACTGACAAGGCTCGCACAGAGCAGTAGGGATAAATCAATAGCTGGGTGCTGCCAAAGGGTGCGGTGTGCGGCCGCCCACTATTATTCCTGAGTTGCGGTGTTCTCGGCCACCCGGCACCTGCTGCACAGTCAAAGTTTGGGTCTGGACAAGCTGTCGCCACCCCATCTGAGTGGTGATCAGCAAATACTAAATCATAAAACTATACATTTACCGATGAGACTGAAAATACCTCGGACCCAGATCGCTTCCCATTTCTTTTGCCCTTTACCTTCCGTGCAGCCCCCCAACACCTCATGGCAGACCCGTAAGGGGCAAGGCTGTAAGTTGTGGAAATGTGGATTTTCCTGGTCAGTTATGTCCCCTATCTTGGACCCCAACGGTTCTATGTGCATGTCACAAGTACATGTATGTTCCCTCCAGTTCCAGTTATGAAGACGCAAATACATGTGCGTCCACCGTCAACATGTCCTCTGTCAGATCCGCCATGAATAGGCTGGATATTCCATTCCTAAATATGAAAGGCCATCGGCTTTATATGGTTCACTTATGCCATTTTACAGTCCAGGCAAGTAGGCCCTGATTCTGTCATCAAACTCCTTTTCGCCTTCTGCCTCTGAAAGTTTCAGTCTGAGCCTGCATCTGTGACCATGAACTTTGTCTCATTCTCTGCGCGGCTCACGAAGCCTGACATCAGCCTATTCTCTGCCAAGAGCTGTATTTCACCTTCGAATTATCTGCTTCCCCCTCAACCGATGCATTCCTGCCTAGTAGTTTAAGTAAACATTCTTCCAGTTACCAAGCAAAAGGCCCGGCTTCTCTGTCCTCATGCAAGTAATTCATAGCCCTGTCACCATGGAATATTCCTACCCCCTCGCATTCAGTGTAGACACTTAGACGCTTGTACACGCACGCACAGTCAGTATAGAATAGATTCTGTCCGAGAGTCCTTCTTTTGTGGATAACATAGTTCTTTAAACATAGGATGTTAGATATGATTTGGGATTAGGTTGACCTGACCCCCCAGACTTTTCGTCTCCACATGTAGAGCTAATGTCAAGTCCCCTTCACCCCCTAGTTACACGTCAATTACACGTCATACTGCTGCGCGCGCATCTATGTCAAGTATTATCTTATAGATCCACCTATGCATGACATCATCACCAATCATGTGTCTTTTTTACTCCTTATTACACCCATTTTCGGTTACGCAGGTACCACGTCAAGTTCCTTATCAATTGTTACGCCTACTGTATTTGCTTCATTATAACGTATGTACTATAAAAGTTACTTTTTGTCAATAAAGTATGTACTTCACTTCCTGAACCCCCGTGGTGATGGAACTTGGAGCATCCGATTATAATCGATTATTGGAATAAAGCCCATTCAGAAACTCTAATATCACGGATTCTGCCTCTCATTTTACTGAGCTATTTTATTATGATTCTGTATCAAATTCAGTCCAGGTAAAGGAATTTTATTTACCACATGATGGCGCCCGAATAGGGACACTTTCTCATCTCACGCGCCGGCGGTGAGTTGTAGGCCCGGTCTCCTGCCACAGCTGGACGGACAATTACGCGTACCAGCAGGATTTCCTGTATCTCCCTCCGGTCAAGCGGGGGCGACTGAGACTACGATCAACACCCAGACGAGGCGGTGAGAAGTGCGAAGTATCCCGACCAGAGCCTAGCTGAGAGAGCAAGATCCGAGGTATACCGAGACCCACCAGTTCGAAGTCAAGTCCAGTTCCCGACGAGTCGAGTCGAGTCCAGTCCGGTTCAAGTTCAAGTTACCGAGGCCTTCCGTTTCCGAAGCTACCCGGTGAGTACCATTACTGGGGAGGCATTTCTGACGTGCACATAGGTTGTGCCGGTCAAGACGGGTTTGGGTACACAAATCCGGTCTGCACTGTTTTAGCAGTGTATCTGTACTGTTTAGCAGTATATCAAGTATTCCGAAGTATCTAGTTATTGTCAAGAATTATGCTTGGTGATTAGTTATGCAGACGATCATCATTGTTGCTTATTCTAAAGGTTAAAAAATGTTTAATGTTTAATGTCTAATGTGTTAAACGTCCTGCATATTGTGGTATGAATGGTTGTTCATTAGTGTGCTTTTGTATTAAGTGTGTTCAAAATTAAGTATCGGATCAGTTGTCAATATGCCGCTCTTTTCGAAATTAAGACAGATCACCACTAGGAAAGGGGTACTTGAAGAAGCCGTCCCTATCCCTCCTAGGGATACTCCAGGGCACTTCATGTATCACAAACATGGCTTAGACGCTATATTATTTCTTGATTTATGGGTAGACTACACCAAGGGATTGCCAGAAAGTCAGAGGTGGCCCGCAGCGGGAACCTGGGATGCAGAGTGCATCATGAAAGTCGAGGAAGAATTATGGAAAAGAAAAGTCAGACAGTCACAGAAAGACGCTGTTGAGTTATGGCGTAAAGAATCTCATAGACGTACAGAAAAAGCACGTAGACAGGAAGAGAAGAGTAAAGAAAGTTCAAATAAAGTTCAAGAAAATCTATTAATTGAGGAAGGTATCCGAGTGAAATCAGAACAAGTAGATAGACAAAGAAATGCCCTCATGAATGGTATGTATCCCCTTCTAGCCGAAGGATTACCTAAGGCTGCTCCAGAGATACCGAAAGACTTGCCACCCCCATTATTTCCAATTAAGGTACATCCTAAGGGGCATCCTAGAACCGCAGAAGATGTTTTTCTTTCCTCATATTTAGATGACGTAGCTCCCGAGTATGCTAATTCCGCCCCACATAGACCGCATACCAGGGAGATCCAACGCCAAGATCCAGCACTCGTATCCCTACAGCAACAAATCGAGTCACAAGTTCCGGCAAGCACATCTGTTTCCGCATCTGTCCCTACAGGTACTTCCATAGCTGCGTCCACACCTATAGTTGCCGTGTCACGTTCGACGAATCCTTTCACACCCGACGCCCCAGATGGGGCCACGGGAGGTGCTAGCAATACTTTTACGCCACCTAGAATAAATAAACTTGTTTTTCAAGAGTCAGCGCATTCACGTACACCCAAATTCGTAAGTGAACGTGCGCTTAAGGAACTTCTTATAGATTGTAGATATGACCCGGTGGTCGGTAAAGAGGACGAAATGGTCCTGGCATCATTACGTATCAGACGAGCCGCAGGGTATTTAGCGAAATTACCAGAAATGACTACGCATCTAGATAAAATATATCATTTTGTTCAAACAGGGCGAGATCCAGAATGTATTAACAGAGCTATGGAATACCAGAAAGTAGAGATACAGGGGGAACTGTTACGTTTCCTCATAAACTGTGTGATCAGAAATCAAGACCGACCGGGGTTAGACCCGGATGCAATGCATATTCTTACAAGATGGAGCCAGAATATATCAGAAGGAAGACACGATAAGCAAAATTGTATAATAGCCATGTGCCGAAAGATCCGTAAAGAAATAGAACGGATACACGAAGAGAGATTACAGACAGACGAGTTCGAACAAAGCGAGGAAGAAGGGTCAGGACCGCCCGCAGGACAGTTGGACACCATAGCCTATGTAGGTAGAGGAAGATCTTGTAATAGGGATCAGACTAGATGTCATACTGACTCAATACGTCCGATATGTCCAGATAATAACAGGAATTTCCAAATACCCATAATTAATATAAGGTCTAACGAGCATTCGTTCCAAGCTGCCGACAAACTACTCCGAGAACGAAGGGGTTATCATTTTCTCGATTCTATGGATGAACAAGATTTAGCCAGGGCAGCTGTCCACTGGGTGGACAGTCCCGGAAAATATAGTGATGCTACAGTAGTACGCACATTTTTGAATCTCACCCCAGATGAACAGAGGTTAGCTGGGATTTATATGATTCAACAACTCATTATACTATATCGGAGTCAGCATTCGGACCCTGGTCCCTTACCTGACATATTGACTGAATTGCTTATGAATAAATGGAGAGGTCCAGGTACTGAATTAATTAAAGAAATTCTAATGTCAAGAAAGCAGTATATTCTTTTTGTATGCTCAGAGCATACCTCATTACCCAGCAAGGAAAGAACAACGTATCACATGGATAGACAGAATCCCTTACGAGAAGTACACCCAATAAAAGGCGAGGACGACGAGTTTAGGCGCGTATTTGTATATACGCCCATATCGAAAATAGAACTGTTAGAAATGAAGAAAGTGGTACCCAGTCATGACAAAGACCCAGCGGGTTTTCACCGAGAAATTAAAGACATGTTACTCATGGGAGAGTATACCTATCCCGACATTATGACGATATTAAAGGTGTTGATGCCTGCTGGCATTTATGAGAAACTCAAGGAAAAAGAGTGGGAGGTAGGAGACCAAAAGATAGAATGGTCAGTATTAGAAGCGGAAGAAAAGGCCCGAACTGCAGGAGCAGGACTTGGGGATAAAACTAAAGCACTACCAGGTTTATTAGTACAGGTACTGCCACGTTTATTAACTACGAAAAAGGAAGATTGGGGTACAATTTCAGCCTGTAAACAAAAGCAAGATGAAGACACTAGTGATTACTATGCCCGATTCGAAAAATGTTTTGGTATAAATAGTGGCATAAAAGCAAGTAGCGAATCATACCCGCATCTGTTTGTAACAAAATTAGTAGAAAATGCTCTGCCCCCAGTGAAGAATAGAGTATTAAAATTCGAGAGTACCTGGCAAGGTAACACTCCAACACAAATGTTACAAATGTTACAGTACCATCACAATAGAATTAAAGAGGAACAAGAACATGAACACAGACGCATGAAAGACACAAAAATGAAAATGCTAGTTTCCCAGACAGTACCAGCTGAAGGACATAAAAAGGGTATGACACATTCCGATTCAGCAGGACCGGTAAAAGGGACATGCAATTATTGTAAAAAGCCAGGTCATTATGTACACGATTGTCCAGTTTTAAAACATAATATCGCCATAGGTAATACAAAAGAAAGACCACGGCCACCTAGACAGGATCAGAATGAACAAGGAGCTATGCAGCATGCCCAGGCCATGCCAGCCGCACAACAGCCAATACAGTTTGTGCCAGCTGCACCACCGTTGCCTGCTGCTGCCACACAGACCACAACACGACAAATGTATCAGACTGCACAGTATGAATATCCTGAGTATCAGCGTTACGCATGAACTAGCCTAGAGAGGGAAGTTGACTTACCCCTTATTGAGATTCCTGTAGATCAAGAAGGACCTTATGTACATAGTGAATTATTAGGTCAAGATAGAAAATTCTTACTCGATACAGGGGCAAGTCGAACAACTATAAAACGTAGTGAAGTTCCAGGGGCACCCCTCTCAGGCTCTCAGAATATTTCCCTTGGCTTTTCAGGAAAACCTATTGTTAATGAAGTATCACAGCCTCTTCCACTTACGATAGGACCTTTGACCCGAACTACAGATTTATTGCTTACTAAATCATGCCCAGAAAATCTGTTAGGAATTAAAACCCTGAAAGCTCTAGGAGCCATAATATGTTGTTCTCCGGAAGGAGTAAGGTTGTTTTTACGTGATTTTAAAGGTCACTATGTATCTAGAGACATGGATCCCCGACTACAGACTTTACCTGCACATCTATGGGCACAAGGCCCTACTGATGTTGGTTGCATGAATATTACACCATATCGAGTCACACTCAAGGCAGGAGTGGTGCTACCACGAATGCGACAATACAAGTTACCACCAGATGCTGTAGTGGCTTTGCTACAAATCATTGACGAGCTAATTGCCCAAGGAGTAGTTGTAGAAACAGACTCCAATGTATGTAATTCACCGATAATTCCGATTCTTAAACGAACAGATCCTACAGCCCCGCCAGTATATCGATTGGTTATTGATCTGCGCGAGTTAAACAAATGCATTGTGCCACAATTTCCTGTGGTCCCAGATATCTCGTCATTATTGACAGCTATTGATTCCGAAGCAACATTCTTTACTGTAATTGATCTCAAGAATGCCTTTTTCAGCGTCCCAATAGATCCGGAAAGTCAATATTTGTTCGGATTCAGTTTAAATGGGCGCAGTTTTAAATTCTCACGCGCACCTCAAGGATTTACAGAAAGCCCCAGCATCTATAGCCAAGCACTGAAACGAGAACTTGACAGTATCCACATGCCAGTTAACACTGCCCTGCTTCAATACGTCGATGATCTGCTGATCACCGCCCGAAGCGAACCTGAATGTGAGAAAGCATCACTGACAGTTTTACAATTTCTAGCCGAAAAGGGGCACAAGGTGTCCCCCTCTAAGCTGCAATTCTGTGTCCAGCGAGTTGTTTATCTTGGACACTCGCTGTCCAAGGAGGGAAGGCAGCTTACACCCGACCGCATTCAGTTAATAGCTAACATGCCAATGCCCAAGACACAAAAGGAAGTACGAGCTTTCATAGGCCTCACGTCATATTGCAGGCAGTGGATCCCTCAGTACGCATTTCTAGCAAAACCACTCATTCAGTTAACCACACAGGAGGCAGCCACACCGACTGTTCTCCCTTGGACTCAGGAACACACACAAGCTTTTGAAAACTTAAAGAAAGCTTTATGTCAAGCACCCGTTTTAGCAACGCCATGTTACAGAAAACAGTTTACACTCTTTGTTACAGAACGCGAAGGTACTGCCTTGTCAGTACTCACACAGGAACAAGCAGGAGCACACAAACCATGTGCTTATTTTTCTAGTACATTAGATCCCGTAGCTCAGGCTTTGCCTGCATGCCTGAAATCAGTAGCAGCGACAGCTTTAGCAATCAGACAAAGCGATGCTATAGTGTTAGGACATCCATTGACAGTTCAAGTACCACACGCAGTAGAGGTTCTTGTGAATAGAACGCAAACACAACACTTGACTATAGCACGACTTACAGGATATGAGCTTACATTGTTTCAGCCACATATAGAAATCAGACGCTGTAATACATTGAATCCTGCCACACTTCTACCTGTAATCGGAACAGACCCACTAGCCCATGACTGTATTGAAGTTATTACGATAACAACGAAACCCAGACAAGACTTAACCGATGTTCCATTGTCAGACCCAGACCTGACATTGTATGTAGATGGTTCATGCATGAGAACAAGTACAGGGGAGTTAGTGGCCGCTTACGCAGTCACAACAGATACTGAAGTCATTGAAACTAATCGTATAAATACTTTGTCAGCTCAAGCCGCAGAGCTCATCGCTCTGACACAAGCCTGTATTCAAGCCACGAATAAAAAAGTCAACATATACACTGACTCACGTTATGCATTCGGAGTTGTACACGACTTCGGCGTGCTGTGGCGAGAGAGAGGTTATTTAACTTCCCACGGTGCCCACATTCAGCACGGACCCCTCATTCATGCCTTATTAGATGCAATACATCTACCCACTGCAATATCAATTATGAAATGTAAGGCTCATACGAAGGTTACTGATATCATTTCCCAAGGCAATGATCTAGCCGACAGAACAGCTAAACAGACTGCTCAAACTCAAACCCCCGACATGACAAAGACAATAGTCCCGACACCGACACATTGCATGACAGTTAAAGATCCTACTCTTGACGTAATTGACATACAGACACATGCTACACCAGATGAAATAAAGAAATGGACTGAATTAGGAGGGATCCAAACGGACCAAGGATGGATGATGAAGGAAAAGTCTGTATGGTTCCTTCCTGACTCAATGGTCCAAGTTATAATTAACACTATACATAGTCCAGCACATCTAGGAGAAAAAGCTATGCTAGACAGCATTCAACACATTTGGTTCAATAAACATTTACGAGCAGCAGCAAAACAAAAGGTCCGTACCTGTATGATCTGTTGTCAGTTTAACCCAGGAAAAAGCGTTCCCGTAGAACAGGGTGGATTTCATACTCCTAATCCTCCTTTTGAATTACTCCAGATGGATTACATCCAGATGGAACGATGTCGAGGATTCAAATATGTTCTTGTAGTTGTCTGCGCTCTGTCCCGTTGGACAGAGGCATACCCGGTTTCAGATTACACTGCCCCGACTACTGCCAAACAGTTGGTTCGAGAATTCTTCCCACGATACGGTTTACCACGTGCTGTTCACTCAGATAACGGCCAGCCGTTCTCATCCGAATTAATGAAACACGTTTCACTTCTGTTAGGATATCAGTGGAAATTCCACTGTGTCCGACACCCCGAGGCAGCAGGTCTCGTAGAAAGACATAACCAGATACTGAAAATCAGAATGTCCAAAATATGCAGAGAAAAAGGTGTCGACTGGGTAGTAGCGTTACCCGTTGCACTCTTTTACATGAGAATGGTAGCACACTCACGAACAGGGCTATCCCCGTATGAGGTGATCTTCGGCAGACCACCGAATATGTGGGGGACGCCCATACCACGCAAAATAACTGATATTGACTGTAACATGCTGACAGATTACTTGGCTTCCTTGATGTCTGCACTACAATCTTGTCGTTCACAGGTAGCTGCAGCCTTTCCCGACAACACTGAGGTGAAACCCCATGACGTTGCTCCGGGTGATCTTGTGTTTGTGAGGAATTTCGACCGAAAGACTCAACTGGAGCCCAGGTGGAAAGCACCCAAGTTGGTCCTGTTGACCACGAGGACAGCCGTGAAGATCGAGGGCCGCAAAGGCTGGATTCATTCAAGTCACATCAAGAAATTTCATGGACTATCCTCGGATATAGACACTGTGCCCTGCACTCCCTCACAGACTGATTCAAAACTTCCCTTTGTTGAACCGAATGACTCTGAGAACTACAAACTAAAGCTTAGGCCCAACCAGTCGAGCAATTTGATTGTTTAAGTCCTCTCCAAGGTGAAGCGGTTGAATTGTCTCTGACATGTATCCCTTGGACCTGAGTAGAGAAAATACCCGGAAAATGTTGAAACGACAGGCGTATTGTAAATCACTGCGTAGCCACTGTATGGGGACATTATTAATTCTGGTTTTATTGAGTCTTTTAATAATTATTACGAGTATGTTGTTGCACATATATTA
The DNA here is from genome assembly GCF_964204655.1 of Triturus cristatus. Classification (NCBI taxonomy): domain Eukaryota; kingdom Metazoa; phylum Chordata; class Amphibia; order Caudata; family Salamandridae; genus Triturus; species Triturus cristatus. The sequence goes on along the minus strand of NC_140591.1, from coordinate 1,073,392,408 downwards.
CCCTATTTCTAGACATGTTTATAATGTTACTGCTGAACATTCTTTTAGCGACTTACCTCCGCATGAATTATCTTATAGACTTGCGCTGCGCAATAACACTTTCATTAGTATGTTACATCATTCCCATCAGACTAGTAATGCCACCAATTGTTGGGTATGTGGCCGACTCCCTCCCTATCAGAATTATGAAGGAGTCCTGCCTTTCTTTCCACATCCATTCACACATAATGGCTCCTGTGGAGCATGGTTTAGTTTAATCAATTCCATAGACTCAGACACAGCAGTTTACCAAGATCATTGGATATGGGGAAACCTGAACCTAGTTTTACTCAAGGTCTGCTACCCTGACAAGGAGGGTCGCCCCAAAAGAACAGGAACTGATTTAGAAAATGAAGTATATGGATTAGGTAATTTTACACCTAATCTCATGATTCTAAATGTCGTATCCGAAGTTGAACTAGTCTTACCCACCATGTCAGTATTCCCAGCGAAGGGTGAATTGTGTGTAAGAAAGGTTGGTTCCATACCTATGGGCCATAGTAAATGCAATACTATAGTAGAATTCAGTGATCAAGGCAAATCTTCATTTAAAGCTTCGCGCCACTCCTATTTTATATGTGGTCAGACTGCATATATGCGTCTACCTCCAGATTGGGATGGTACCTGCTACATTGCATTCCTTTTGCCACCCGTTTTTCTAGCTCCTCCTGATTATTACAGAAATATTCATTTAGTACACAACAGAAAGCGGAGAGATCTCCCCATTGTCGATTACACTGAGACGGCATGGGACAAGTATGTAGATTTTAATAAAGGCATCTTTCCCTATATAGGTACTATTACTAATAGTAAGCTGATACGTAGATTAACTAGAACCCTTGAAGCAGTAGTGAATGAGACTATTTCCGCCTTAGGCAATTTAACAGAAGAGCAGTCTGCTATGCGGATTGTTGTGCTTCAAAATCGTCTTGTCCTTGACGTCATCCTGGCTGATAGGGGCGGAGCTTGTAGGGTCATCGGATCAAGTTGCTGCGTATTCATACCAGAAAATTCGCCATCTGTATATAAAGCCATCACTCGCCTTCATAAAATTGTAAACCAGATACACCAGAACCCAGGCACTTGGACTTGGTCCAGTTGGTTTTGGAGTGTGATATCAGCCTGGGGATGGAGAGTTTTATCCTTCCTAGGTATTGGCTTTCTCATACTATTCAGTTGCTGTCTATGTCTACAATGTGGACCAGCGATTTGTGGTCTGTGTGCCACATCGTGTATTCCACCACCAAGATTTCATTCAAGATCACGGACAAAGAAAGAAGAACAAATGATGTTATATGAACAGATCGATGGATTGATGAAGATCGATATCTCTTGAAGGGCAAGTAGGGGACAAGGAGGGAATGTGGAAATGTGGATTTTCCTGGTCAGTTATGTCCCCTATCTTGGACCCCAACGGTTCTATGTGCATGTCACAAGTACATGTATGTTCCCTCCAGTTCCAGTTATGAAGACGCAAATACATGTGCGTCCACCGTCAACATGTCCTCTGTCAGATCCGCCATGAATAGGCTGGATATTCCATTCCTAAATATGAAAGGCCATCGGCTTTATATGGTTCACTTATGCCATTTTACAGTCCAGGCAAGTAGGCCCTGATTCTGTCATCAAACTCCTTTTCGCCTTCTGCCTCTGAAAGTTTCAGTCTGAGCCTGCATCTGTGACCATGAACTTTGTCTCATTCTCTGCGCGGCTCACGAAGCCTGACATCAGCCTATTCTCTGCCAAGAGCTGTATTTCACCTTCGAATTATCTGCTTCCCCCTCAACCGATGCATTCCTGCCTAGTAGTTTAAGTAAACATTCTTCCAGTTACCAAGCAAAAGGCCCGGCTTCTCTGTCCTCATGCAAGTAATTCATAGCCCTGTCACCATGGAATATTCCTACCCCCTCGCATTCAGTGTAGACACTTAGACGCTTGTACACGCACGCACAGTCAGTATAGAATAGATTCTGTCCGAGAGTCCTTCTTTTGTGGATAACATAGTTCTTTAAACATAGGATGTTAGATATGATTTGGGATTAGGTTGACCTGACCCCCCAGACTTTTCGTCTCCACATGTAGAGCTAATGTCAAGTCCCCTTCACCCCCTAGTTACACGTCAATTACACGTCATACTGCTGCGCGCGCATCTATGTCAAGTATTATCTTATAGATCCACCTATGCATGACATCATCACCAATCATGTGTCTTTTTTACTCCTTATTACACCCATTTTCGGTTACGCAGGTACCACGTCAAGTTCCTTATCAATTGTTACGCCTACTGTATTTGCTTCATTATAACGTATGTACTATAAAAGTTACTTTTTGTCAATAAAGTATGTACTTCACTTCCTGAACCCCCGTGGTGATGGAACTTGGAGCATCCGATTATAATCGATTATTGGAATAAAGCCCATTCAGAAACTCTAATATCACGGATTCTGCCTCTCATTTTACTGAGCTATTTTATTATGATTCTGTATCAAATTCAGTCCAGGTAAAGGAATTTTATTTACCACAAAGTAATAAATGTGTGGTAAACTATTACCCTTGTTACCATTGGATGAACTGGCTGAGCCCCCCTGGCAAAGCGGGGAGTGCATTGCAATGGCAACTGCCGTCTGGGTGATAAACTGTTACCCTTGTTTTCAGATATCAAACTGGTCTGTGCCACCACTGGCAGAGCAAGTTTGCGGTGCCCTGGCAACCGCTGCGCGCCTTGCCTTTTCGTTCGCCAAGCAAATGGGACTTTTAACCTAGCGGAAGGAGCACTTGACCCTTCCTCTATGCCCCTCCTTCTGTCAAACGCAATTCGCGGCACCCCCTGGAGGACAAATCCTTTTGTAGATTACGTGGAGATGAGTGATTTGTCCAGAATCACACGATGAAGAACGGACACCGCGCTCGAAACTGGCATTCCCGCTCCCCATCGGCAGCCCACTGCTTGCAATAATACATGGGTATGAAGGCGTCAACAATATAGCGGCAAGGACGGAGTCACGAGCTATACTCTATTCTGTGCCTTTTGGTGCTAGACATATGTTGCATGCGGCCCGGATGAAGAGCGGGAAAGGCCGGGAGCTGCCCTCTCCCCCCCTCCCCCCCCCCCCCCATGGCGGCCAGCCTCGCCACCCACAAAAAAGGGGGGGGGGGGGGACGCGGGGACCGCACTCACCGACGACCAGCTCCTGGGGGCCAAACGCTACACGTCTAAATGGCGTCAGGGCAGCAGGAAAAGAGGGTGATCAGTGGGCGGGAGAGGTATATGTACCTCGCCCCCGCCCACTCCTGCCTGGAAGTGATGCGGGCATGTGGACCCTTAGGGGTCCCAAACACTGGGCGGCTGACTCGTGTGCCATCATGTGGCACTAAGGGGGGCCGTACTCTTAGGAGGACACCCTTCACGGGCCCGGGGCAGCCCACAAAAGGAAGATGAAAACAGTGACATAAGTTACATTGCAGCGCTCACTAAAAAAAAAGCTCAAAGCCACCGTAGACGACCACTAGGTGCAAATTGGGGTAGACAGAGAACATTGCATGGTAATTAAAATAAATAAACCCCCAAAAACCTATATTTGACCCTTACCGGAACACGTTTGATTGTCTTAGTAGGTCTTAGACTGCCAGCAAAACTTGCCATGAAGTTGCAATTTTGCTTCGTCCCACTTAGATGAATGATTCCCAGTATAGGGAACGGTGTAAAGCCGCCCGGCCCAGCTCAAAATATGCCTGCCAAAAATGAAAATCATACACCCTTGAAATAAATGCGGAAAACATTTATCTACATTCTACATGCTAAACAAGCCCCTCCTTGGTACGTAGTGAAATCTGGTTCAGGGCTGACTCTCGCGCACTGTGGTATTTTCTTGGAAACTGGAGCACAGGATTCTGCGCTCTCTCATATGATTAACACAGCACACGTCTGTTGTATCTGTTTCAGGACCTGCCCTTTTGTGTTTATGAAGGCTTATTTAACGTAGGTCTGTAATTCTTTAACATTCAGGTCAATATTAAATGTGTCAGATGAACGATAAAAACATTACTACAGCTGACAGGTCGCATCTGAGCCTGTCGCTGAAAGTAATGCAGGCGTGCTTGTTTCTTCACTTCCAATAGGATAGGGAAATACTGCAAAAATAAAAACAGACGTCAGCACGTTTTCAAACGTTCCTGTTCTCCGTGTGCTGATATGGTAGCTCGGTGAGTTATGCGCCTGCTGCTGAAACAGCAGATGGCCTGAATTCCAAACCAACACCGCTGACTTCCTGCGGCTTGGCCTGACGAGCAGGAACTCTGTCCAGCCTTTTTAGGTTGGATCACAAAACATTGGGGGGGGGGGGGGAGGTTTACAAGCCCCTTGCGACACTTTTGCGTCACTTTTCCCATGTTAAAAATGACGCAAAAGTGTCGCAAGGGGCTTGTAAATCTGCCCCTGGGTGTCCGGCGTTTTTTGATGCCAGCTGTGGTAAGCTCGTTGTAAACATTTGCAACATGAAAGTGTATGCATATTTATTCAGACGCAGTGCACACACCACAATGATACAACACCACAATAAAATGACACAACAGCAATACTATAAAACAACTCAGAGCCCACCAACACAACACCACAATGCAGGAGCGAAACCACAACACAAGATGACAAGAACACACCAACGATACTGGAGATACATCATGTCAACACAACAACACTGCTGCCCATCAGCCCGCTAGCATACCAACATAATAACAACCAAATACCCAAGACAGCAAAATCAAACACTATGGAACAAAATATCTCAAGACAACATCGCACCAAAACAAAAGAACTACATTCACTACATAACAACATAAAACAACAATACATTAGTACAGCAATTAAACTGTGTTGTCTTCTGTGATGTATTGTTGCAGTGTGTTGTGTAGTTAGTGTGTTGTAATGTTGTTGTATGTGGGTTCTGTTGTGCTGTGTTGCAGTGGTTTGTTTATAATGTAACTTTCTGATGTGTTGCTGTTTTGCTCTATTAGATTATTGGGCTGGTGTGTGGTGCACTGTGACATTAAGTTGTTGTGTTTTTACAGTATTGGTATTTTAGGGCTCAATTATGTAGAGGAAATACAACATAATAAAATACAAAGCTAAAGTAGTGACTCTACTCATTTATACAGGAGAATAGTATTGAAATAAAAGTAAAATCAGACATCAAAAGGGAGGTCTGGAACGCAAAAGCTATAAAAAGTAGTTAATCATTGTACTGAGTACGAGTACAAGCTATCTACAATTTTAACCATTACTTTTAGTGATGGGCATCAACCTTTTTATGGCTGTGGCAGAGAAACGCTCCTGTGTTGTTGATTTGTGTGGCAAGAATCATAAAAATAAGTGCCTCAAATACTGAGAGTTTGTTATTTGACTTTAGATCTTTTAGTTAGTACCGCCCCCTCATATCTACGAGATACTGGCAAAAACATTACACATGAGATAGCGATTCACTTTCCCAATTACGCAGGAAAAAGAGTTACTGATTTGCTTATCAGCCAATCCCCATGACGACACAGTACTCATGCGATGCAAACGCTTCAAGCGATAAAGCATATAACTGTAACAGACTTTCAGCAGATATCCTAGAAATGACAATGAGTCATAAAGAAGCGGTAGTTGTTTACAACTTTTCACACTGCTAAGTGCATTGGTACTCTCTTCATAGCTCACATTTTTAACCTCTTTTCTGAAGGATTTTTAGGTCTGCCTTGATAGTGCAGCCGATGCCAGACTTTATGTGATCGAAAATGAGCTATCGGGAGTGCTATAGAGAATGGCACAGGGGGCAACGCCAACCAGTGGCGAGCCCCCAAGATAGGTGTGAGCCAGTTCGGACCGGCGGCGCCAATGGTGGTGCCGCAATTTCGAATTTTAGCTGGCGGAACCCCCGCGATAGGTGATTGGCCAGTAGGCCGGTGAGGGGGATGCCTGGACGGTCGTGGGGGCAGCCAGGCGAGGATTAAAGGGGAAGTACATCCCCACATAGTTACCTGGTTTTCCTCTCCTGGCTGCCTCAGACAACGTCGTTGCTGTGCCCGCGACATGGACCTTGCCACGCTGCTGCTCTGAACGCGGCGGTGAAGCTGCCTATTTTCCCACCCTCCCATTCCCTTAGACAGTCTTGTTCCTTTTTGGGGCGGGGAAGGAGTCATGTTTGGTCCCAAAACAGGTGGGCAACCCTGGCATCAGCAACTGAAGTGCAGGAATTCTGAAGTAGGAAGCCTTTGGTTTAAAACCGGGGCTGGGGTTGCCGTGGGGCTGTAGAGTAGGTGTTGGGACTCCCGCTATAGCGATTGTCCCTAGTTCTCACGGTACTCCATTACATGGCCCCTGAGGATGTCGGGGGATGGCGTCTGTGCCAGGCCATCCCCATTGGGTGCCAGGGAGGAATCCCTTCTTTAGTTAGCTCTGGCATGGTTATGGTGGGGGTCCAGTTTTCACGCTGGCCCACGCTCCCACTATCTTGAGGGGGCAGGTGAGTTCGCCTTGTGATATGCAACTTGCGGTATGGGGACCACAGTCCCAAATCATTTGGAATAGTCAATGTCATGGTGCCTGGGGGATGGCCAGCCATGACTCCTTTTGAGGACCTGTTGCTAGGAAAGGACAAGCATTAGTTCCCCTAATCAAAGTCTTGTGATGTACATATTGTAAATGTTATGTGAAAGTTTGGATAATCAAATAATTTTGTTGATATAAACTGTTGTGTTAATGTTGATTGTAAAAAAAACATCCGGAGAATGGTATATTCTCTTACGCAGTCCTGGTGTCTGCGTGTCTCTGTCTCCCTTAAAGGAATCCCCAATTGAGGGGAGAGACGATTTTGGTAGGTCTCCGGCCGGTCCCCCACCTGTGACTACGGCTAGTGATAGTGTAGGTGTTGGCTCATCTGAGCACAGCTTTTGATTTGTCAAAAGCTGTACGCTTACACAGAAAGAGTGCTTACCTCCAAACAGTTGTGATCATTTGTTTTGTCCAGCTACTTGAGCAGGCTTTTAAAGAACTAAAGCTATTGCGGGGGGCGTGGCTTCGGCGCGAGGCGGAATGGCTGCCTCTTGAGGGAGCTCCGCAAGTCAGGTCCTTTATCCGGCAAATACCATCCGCAAATAATCCCTGTGCGACGCCACGGTGCCATGGGACAGTAACAGAGAGTGGTGCAGTGCTGCGGAACTCCTGTTGTCCCGAAATTGCTTCCTATGCCGCTGTTCCGAGACGCTGCGGTGACGGTGCGCTGATCTGCAAAATGGCACTTGCCCGGGACCCGATCGAGGAGCTCCGGCGCTGCAACTGAGGAGGCGGTGTCGGGGCGGCCACGGCGTGGCTGCTGATGTGGAGACGACTGCCATCCCCGATTCTGGACTGCTGGGGCGCCGCTCTGCGGCCGGCGCGGTGCTAGCGCCAACTACACGCACGTGGGGCTGAGCTGCCGGAGACCGCGTTGGTGCGAGGGGCGCGCCCGGCGAGAGGACTCCGAGGGGATCTCCCTGAGTTGCTGTCTGGCGCTGGGAAAATAGTGCCCGAATGCTGGGGACGCCGGGCCAGCGGACCAGCTGAACCTGCGGGGGTTGCGGAGCTGCGAGGCGAGGGTGCTAATGAGACCTGGCTGGACGCGACTGGAGGTGCCTTTGGAGCGGCGGGCTGGAGTGATGCTGCTGGTACCGGTGCAGTAAGTGGGGATTGGGTGCTGGTTGAAGTACTGGGTATTTTAAGCCCAGCGGTGCAGGGGAACACACCCTATGACTTCGGGGTTCTTCCTGTTTCAGACCTACAGAAACACAGAGTCTTCTGGGTGAAGTCAAAGATCAGTTTATTGGCTGCAGACCAATTACAGGTATCCTAGAAGTACAACAGCGTGTATGTTCTCAGGAGACTGCTGAAAATCACAGAAACGGGCTTCTCCTTAAATACAGAATTTCCTGCCTCAGGCATACATTCCTTAGTTTATGGTATGGTCATTTAAAGTATACATTACAAACGAAAAGGCAGAGTCATGATGACCATCCCACATTCCAGTTAAGCCAGCCCGCAATTATTTACCCAGCAAGGCTCAGATCCCACATCAGATATCGATAGGCCCCAATAAACATGAGCATCTCCTGTTTTGGGAAACAAGCCATAAAGCAGGCACAGTCAGGTGTGAAAGAGATTAGCCGGAGGCTTGTGTAGGATGAAAAGACTTTATGGTGTGTCAAGCCCTGATGCTAATCACAGGTGGCCAGAGGACGGGGAACTCGTGGGACCAGTTTGACCTGGGGCAGCGGAGCCAAGCTGCCCAGGTCACAGAAAAGTCAAAGGAAGGCACATGTGCTCTAAGAGGCCCGTTTTCGCTTCATGCTATATAGCCTATGTGAGGGCAACCATAAGATGGCCACCGATACAAAATGGAACCCACGTAGTGATGTAAAATAGCGTATACACAGTGCATTCATAGCTAAAACGTTACACAAAGCACTTGTACATACCGCATTAACCATTCGCGGTTCACTATTACCGAGATAGACAGGGGTAGGGCCCTGCCTCCTACGCGGTCCCAAATTGCAAAGTACGACAGACCCTCCTTTTGCCCTTACATAGGCAATAACTATACTAATTTCAATCCGAGTCTAGGTCAATATTCACGAAGTCATGGAGATGTTGCTGTAGCATCATCCTATTACTTAGCTCGTCCCTCGATACAGGTTTCCTTACACATAATGTAGCACAGAGGCCACATATCGCAGGTGCACACTGTATGCACAGACAGAACAGGAAAAGGATGGCTAAGATCATTCCAATGACCATCAGAACTTTCCAACCCCAGGCAGATATCAGTTCCCAGAACCACCCCACCAGTGACCAATCTCCTTTATCCACGTGTATGGACTCAGATATTTTATGCAGTTTGGAGATGGCTTGATAAACTGTTGGAGCGTTATCTGGTATGAAAATGCAACAACTGGATTGGATAACCTTACATACCCCACCACGGTCTGCAAGTATGACGTCTAGAACCATGGGGTTCTGCAAAGTCATGAGGCGATCCGCTTGGAGCTCAGCTGTCAAATTACCAAGGGCACCAGCCGTAACATTAACAGTGGATTCAACCACACGAGTCAGCTGTCTCAGGTTCCTACTATTAACCATAGGTCCCCAAAACGGCAGGAAACCCAAAAAGAAATCTCTCGCTTCCTGACCGGCAGTATCTTCCTTACTAATCACGCCTCTCACAACTCTGGTCTTGTGATACTCAGAGGCGGCAGTAAATGTTGGCGGTAGCAGATTTGCAATATAACATGTGTCCGAGAAATCAGGGGGCAACCATGTATATGCTCGGTCATTGCAGATAAAATATGTACCTTTGGCAGCCAAAAACGCAGGGGAAAACTGTGACGGAAAAGTGTACGTTTCAGTACAGTCACTTCTTCCCAGTTGAGCTCTAGGATTCTGACCATTACCTTGCAAACAGAACCGACCTATGTGGGGTACGACCCAGATTGTGGATGAGATTTTCCGCTGTCTTTCACCTAGACTGATACTATACCCCGTCGCGTTCCACCCTACATAAGCTCTCAGGTCTTCTTTGGGAATGGATGAGTATGCATCGATATCTCTACTCATATCGGCAACTCCTTTCATTAAAGCTTTATTATTGGTGCTAGGTCTGATGGAACGCGGTTGTCGCGGGGAGTACGCATCTAGTGCATAGAGAAACATGGTCTGGAATGCCCATGACGATCCATTGTAACTATACGGCAGCACCAGATAGGGAATACCCTTATTAATGGTATGTGGCATTAAACCACACACCCAGCAATTGGTTGTATTCATGACTAGTTGGTGCTGGTGCAGGAGCTGAATAAACGAGTTGTTTACAAACTCAGACCGTCTAGCTTGTTCATGTTCAGGCAGAGGGTGAAAAGAGTGTGAGGAGATAGTAGGAGGAGGTATAGGCTGTACAGTGGGGGAAATGGGCTCTTGAGAGGAGAAGAATACAAATCCTACAGTAAACACTACCATTCTAAATAATACAAACAGGCATAACAATACAAAACGTTTGCTCCTCATTGTTTTACATATTCTTGCTTTAAAGTTCATTTCCTCAGTGAGTCTCTCCATCTTACAAAACTCCATCCTCTAATCGTGCCGCTCGCGGCGGGTGAGTATCTTCTGCTAAGGAGTACGCCTGTCAGTCCAGGGAACACCCTAGACCAACCAGAACCGTCGACCTAACGTCTTCGGCCTGTACCCCAAAGTCTTGGCACCGCGACCCTGCGGCTGAACCCGGATGGTGGTTCGAAAAACAAAAATCAAGAAAGTCCTTCAGATGGGAGAGCTCTGGTTATCAAAAAATAAAAAGGTAAAAGGAAAAGAATATTTATTTGTCCATAGGCCTTGGTCTCAGATTGTAATGGAGACGGCCAGGTACTGTTTGATCTTGGAACAAAAGTTCAGGCTCTGTAGTGTCCAATCGAATTGACGGTGGCACAGCTTCTTGCAAAATATCATCACTTTCCTGGTCTGAAGTTGTGCCTTTTATGCGTGCATCACTGAACGGCACAAAACGAGGTACAGTGTCTGTTTCAGAGTCTGCGATACCCTCCTGGACCCACTGGTCATACGGCAGAGGCAAAGGGATCCTCTTCACGTGGGCGCCGTGGATCCAGTTCCTTTTCCCCTTTACTCGAACAGCTGATCTTGTAGACAGTAGCACGAGATGAGGGCCAATCCAGCGGGGCTCATCATTGGTTTTCCGCTGGAAGTTTTTCACAAGGACCCACGCGCCAGGTTCGATAGGGTGTCCAGGAGCTTCGGAAGCCGGGGGGAGAGTATCATGCACCTGTTGGTGTAAAACACGCAGTTTAACCGTCAAATCATACAAGTAATCAAGCAGTACTGGGTGTTCGATTTCACTGAATTTCGTCGGTCTTGGCACACCCCATATATTGGCCGGGCGGCCAAAAACAACCTCATAAGGACTAAGTCCCACTTATGAGTGCACGGTCATTCTAGTGGACAGGAGTTCTAGAGGCAGAGCGTCAGGCCATTTAAGACCTGAGCTCGCTTGGATTTTGGCCAACTTAAGTTTTAGAGCGCCATTGTAGCGCTCTACTAATCCAGCTGATTGGGGGTGATTTGCAGCATGGAACTTCTGCTTTATCCCTAGCCCTTCACACACATTCTTCATCACTTGGCCCACAAACTCACTCCCATTATCACTCCACACCATTCTTGGCATTCCAAACCTAGGGAAAAATTCCTTCACAAGGGCTTTGGCTGTGGATAGAGCAGTGTTATCTTTTAGAGGATAGGCCTCTATCCATTTTGAGAAAGCGCAAACAACCACCAATACATATTTCAGGTTGTTGCACCTTTCCATGTGGATAAAATCTAGCTGCAAAACTTCAAATGGATATGATGGAGGCGCAAAATGACCAGCTGGAGTTGGGGTTCCCCTACCAGGGTTGTATTTCAAGCATACCATACAATTCTTGACCACATTCTCTGCACACTTAGGAATTCCAGCATTCTGCCATACTGGAGCCAACAACTTACAGATTCCTTTCGTAATGATATGTGCCATTCCATGTGCCATAGTAACCACTGGAAGCACATATGCATCAGGTAACAACCATCGCCTATGTTCTGACAAATCAATCCAACAACCATTCTCATCCAACTTACCCATACTTTCTCTCCACTTGCTCAATTCTTTCTCTGTGGCTTCAGCTTGAAGGGACTTTACACTCTCTATTGTGTTTTCACACATTCCAACATCACCAACCCATCTTGCAGGGCCTGCAACATACATTCGAGTCTTCACATCTTTTGCTGTTTCTTTCGCGACTTCATCAGCAAACGCATTACCACGACCAACATCATCAGTGATTTTCTTGTGCGCACTGCATTTCATAATCGCAACTTGTAACGGTAGGGTCAGTGACTCAAGGAGATCATTCACCAACTTGCCATTCTGAATCTTAGCTCCATGCGAAGTCAGGAACCCACGTTCTTTCAACAATCGCCCAAAACTATGAGCCACGCCAAAGGCGTACTGGCTGTCTGTATATATGTTCACTTTCATTCCTTCAGACAACACGCATGCTCTCGTAAGGGCAATCAATTCTGCTGCTTGAGCCGAATTCTGTGGCACACGTGCAGTTTCAACAATCGTGTGCAAAGTCGTGATAGCATATGCAGCAGTCGTATCACCATTTGGAAGCTTGAAACACGAACCATCCACCCATAAAGTACCATCACACTCAGTTAGGGGAGTATCTTTAAGATCTACTCTCCCTTTCGTTTCTTCTTCTGTTCTGAACAGACAATCATGTTGCTCAATCTCATCTAGGTCTGCTGGAATTGGTAATAGTGTAGCTGGATTCAATGTGTTGCATCTCTTTATGTGTATATGATTTGCTAACAGTGTCAGCTCATAACCAGATAATCGCGCACTAGTTAAGTGTTGTGTCTTGGTCCTGTTTAACAATGTGTCCACAGCATGTGGAACCCTAACAATCAATGTGTTATCCATTACTAGTCCAGCAGACTGTCGAATAGACATAGCTGCGGCGGCTGTGGCTCTCAGACAACTTGGCAATGCCCTCGCTACAGGGTCCAAGGTTGACGAAAAATACGCGCATGGACGCGGTCTGTCGTCAAAAGGCTGTGTTAACACTGATAATGCGCAACCATCTTTCTCGTGAACATACAATGTAAAAGGCTTGCTGTAGTCAGGGGTACCCAACACAGGAGCTGAACACAATGCGTTGCGCAATTCCCAAAAACTTTTCTGACACTCTTCAGACCATGGAATAGGATTCGGTGTGTCTTTGCATGTCAATGCTAACAAAGGTTTTGCCAACAAGGAAAAATTAGGAATCCAATGCCTACAGTATGAAGTAATGCCCAAGAAAGCACGCACTTCTCTCTGTGTTCTTGGCACACTCAACTGTGCAATGGCTTGAATTCTTTCTGGGGTCAGTTTCCTTCCCTCCTTCGATAAGAGATGACCTAAGTAGGTCACTTCTTGTCGACAATATTGCAATTTTGAGAGAGACACTTTGTGATGAAAGGCAGATAAATGACGTAACAATGACAATGTAGCTTCTTTGCAAATCTTTTCAGTATCCGCGGCGATTAGTAAATCGTCAACATACTGAATGAGGATAGAGCCACTGAGTAAAACAAGTGCATCAAGCTGCGCTTTTAAAGCTTGGCTGTATATTGATGGACTTTCACAGTAGCCCTGGGGAGCGCGTTTAAAGCGGAAGCTTCGGCCTCCCAAACTGAAGCCAAAAATGTCTCTGCTCTCCTCTGCAATTGGGATGCTAAAGAAAGCGTTCTTCAGATCGATCACTGAGAACCATGCAGCGGAGGCTGGAATCATGGTTAACAAGGCAGTTATATCAGGGACAACTGGAAACTGTCGCACAACAATCTTATTAACCTCTCTAAGATCAATCACAAATCTGTAAACAGGTGGCTGTGAAGGGTCCGTTCGTTTTAAGACAGGTAAAACAGGACTATTGCAAACGTTGCCTCTTGTCTCTTCAATTACACCCTTCTTGATCAAATCGCTGACAATTTCTAACAATGCTTTCTGACCTTCATTGGAGATCTGATACTGGGGAATACGTGGCAATCTGACATTGGCTTTTAAAGTGACCACATATGGCGGTATTTCCAAAAGACCCACATCATTGGGACCAGTAGCCCAAAGGACATCCGGAAGGGATGACAATTCAAGTGGCATTGCATTTTTAGACAAATACATTGGGGAAATCACTTTCTTACTTAATGTAAGTTGTACTCCTGAGGGAGAACAATATAGCGTTGCATGCAATCTTTTTAGCAAATCTAATCCTAGCAAATTTTCACCACAACCTGTCGTTAGAATGAGGGGTGCTTTTAGCTCACAAGGTCCAACAGAAAGAGACATAGGACTAGAAATCGGGTTCCTAACTGGGGCGCCAGAAAAACCTACTGAGACATTCATTTCGCCAGACAAAGGCGCGCCAGGGAGTTTTGAATGCATGATTGAACTCTTTGCAGCACCAGTATCTAGCAGAAAGGGCTCCGTTACATTTGCTGTAGTTACTTTAACATAAGGTCCGCTCTGATCCACTGGCACTGAAACAACTCCCTCTCTCTGTCTACGGCGGTCCTAGTAATCATTATCTTCTACATTGTCGTCTTCTGCATAATAATCATTATTGTAGTACTGAGCTGTATTACCAGTCGCGTTGGCTTGCTGATCAAAGCTATTTATGGTATTTTGAGGCGGAAGAGGACGCGCGTTCTGGGGAATATTTCCACGCCCTCTACCCCTAGGAGCTTGCTGACCACCTCTACCTCTTGCACCATACGCATTACTGTTACGCTGCATTAATTTAGGGCAACTATATTTAAAATGACCTTCCTCTTTGCAATATGAACATTGGTTGGGACCTACAGGGATTCGTGGTTGATAATACCCGTTAATTTGCTGATTACTCTGAAACTGTTGGGGTTGCTGATAGATACCTTGTGTTTGCCTATAATTACTCTGTCCTCCACGTGGCGGATAGGCCTGCTGCAAGAGGACCTTTGTCTTTAGTTCTTTCGTTTTCTTATCTGTTCTATCCTTCTCATCTTTGTCTCTATTCTCATAATACTGTGCAGTAGCCAGTATTTGCGCTGAAGAGGAAACAGCCCAAGAACTTTCTGAGTCTTTTAATTTTTTACACAACTCAGGAAGTAGATTCTGCACAAATTTATCAACGAATAACCGTTGGCCACCTTCAGTGCTCATGTCTTGACCACTGTGGTCGATAAACGTTTCTTCGAACCTGGTGAAGAAATCAGACACTGTCTCATCTTTCTTCTGCTTGCATGCGGATAGTTTATCCCAATTTACGCGCATCGCAGGCATTATAGTTTTCATGTAGGTAATAATTCTACCAGGGAGCTCTGCTACCAAAGGCTCAGGTTTTGCACCACCAACTTGTCTAGCGTCTGCAGCAACGATATTAGCCCATGTGTCACCCAATTCTACAGCGTGATCTACATTACGAATTGATCCCCATAAAGGCTGTGGAACCACATTCCCAAACAGCATATCTATGTCGGCCAAATTCATGACACACGACTCTGCAGTTTGTGATAACTCCTTATAATATCCTGCAGGGTTTTTACGGGGGTCAGGCAATGTCTGCTTAAGCGCTAACACCTCAGATCGCTTCCATGGGACATGCACCCAAACACGCTGAAAATGAGCTAAGACAGGTGGAACAGCATTTGGATCAGCAGGTCTCCAAACTGGGGGAACCTCACGCATCGGATATTGGCACGCTTTTACCTTCTTCCCCACAGGGAAATCCTGCTCAAACAACGACTGCTGGCAATCATCATTCCTCAAAGATAATAAGATCGCAACTGCTCTATTTATATCGGGGCCCACAATCATACCTTTTTCAAAATCGAATCTTACTCGACATAACTCCTGCGGGTTTGGATCTCTACCATGATCATCCAATTCCTCACAGAGAATTTCACACATTTTCTCGAACATATACCTCTGTTTCGGGGCATCCCATTGGTGAAAAACATCAACAACTGACTCCACATCATAGAGTGAAGAAAAAATAATCCACCTACGCGCCATATGATCTAATGTCTTTTTCTCTTCAGGATCAGGCAGCTGACTACGCAATTGCTTTCGCTGTAAACCAGGAGTCGCACTAGATGATCCAAAGAGAGGCGACATTAAACTAGTAACTACATTAGCTAGTCGTTGTCGTGCTGAAGGAGAAGTTGAGGCGAAAACGGGGGATAGACAGAGGGAAGAAAAACAGATTCAGATACAGGTACCTGGGTAGTGTAAGAAGGAGCACCAGGGGAAACCGCTGGCGTGCTAGGCAAAGTCGCAGAAAGCGCGGGGGTAACAGGTAGCAAAACTGGCGGCCCTTGAGAGGGCTGCACTGCAGGGATAGGAGCCAGCTGAGGAGGAGCTGGCAGCTGCGGGAAGGCTTGCGGCATATTTACTAGAGGCTGCGCATTTACAAGCTGTGGAGGTGCGGTGGCATTTTGCGCATATGGGGGTGGCGAACTTAGCAAATGGGACATTAGGGAATCTTTTTCTTTCTCTTTTGTCTCATCTTGCACAAGGGGTGACAAAACAGGGTAACATTTATCAATCCCTAGTTTGCGCTGTCTGTGCAATTGCTCATTCATTTGTTCCTCCTCATTATCTTTAAATTGCACAGCTGCTTGCATCACTGACATACCTCTTTCTTTCTTATTCTTTTTTGCTATCTTAATTTCCTTCTGTTTGGCTTCCTTTCGCCATAGGCGGAAAGAATCAAACATCGCCGGCCGGGCTTTCTTTTTAAACAATTTAACTTCCAAATTATCTAAGATATCTGTATCGAAACTACCATTTTGGGGCCATTTTAAAACACCGTCCTTTCTGGTGTAACGGATCCATACTTCATTATATGCAATGGGGCCCCCGCCATGTTTTACATAAAGCTCATAAGTAGGAGTTCCAATTGGAGGAACCGGACATGAATCCTCTAACTGGAAATCCCTTCCACAACCCAAACAAAACAATCTACAAAATACACTAGAACCAGGCATCTTCGCTCACTAGTCTAGTTTCAAACGTCAAAGGATTATCGAATACGATAGTCTCGTGAATACACGAGTCCTCTGGCTTTGGGACTTGCAAGCACCAAATCGAAATGATCCCGAAGGATACCAAATTCAAACTAGGAGACGCTCCACTTATACTTAACTGAATATTGATGATCGATGGCGTCACCAGAAGACTCTCTCGATTGTTTCGCTCTACCAAAAATCGTCAAGGGTCCAAAACAGGGCGATTAATCAGGGCAGCAGTCCTTCGTAGCCGTCGGGACGCGGAGAACCTCGCAGAAAAGACTTTTGGACCACGTCGACATGCAGGGGTCGATGAAGTGGCGGCCTTTCTCCAGAATTTCCACACGAAGCTCCTCACGAACCTCTGGCTTGGACCGGTACCGCTGAAATCGCGCCGAGTTGGGCGCCAACTGAAGTACTGGGTATTTTAAGCCCAGCGGTGCAGGGGAACACACCCTATGACTTCGGGGTTCTTCCTGTTTCAGACCTACAGAAACACAGAGTCTTCTGGGTGAAGTCAAAGATCAGTTTATTGGCTGCAGACCAATTACAGGTATCCTAGAAGTACAACAGCGTGTATGTTCTCAGGAGACTGCTGAAAATCACAGAAACGGGCTTCTCCTTAAATACAGAATTTCCTGCCTCAGGCATACATTCCTTAGTTTATGGTATGGTCATTTAAAGTATACATTACAAACGAAAAGGCAGAGTCATGATGACCATCCCACATTCCAGTTAAGCCAGCCCGCAATTATTTACCCAGCAAGGCTCAGATCCCACATCAGATATCGATAGGCCCCAATAAACATGAGCATCTCCTGTTTTGGGAAACAAGCCATAAAGCAGGCACAGTCAGGTGTGAAAGAGATTAGCCGGAGGCTTGTGTAGGATGAAAAGACTTTATGGTGTGTCAAGCCCTGATGCTAATCACAGGTGGCCAGAGGACGGGGAACTCGTGGGACCAGTTTGACCTGGGGCAGCGGAGCCAAGCTGCCCAGGTCACAGAAAAGTCAAAGGAAGGCACATGTACTCTAAGAGGCCCGTTTTCGCTTCATGCTATATAGCCTATGTGAGGGCAACCATAAGATGGCCACCGATACAAAATGAAACCCACGTAGTGATGTAAAATAGCGTATACACAGTGCATTCATAGCTAAAACGTTACACAAAGCACTTGTACATACCGCATTAACCATTCGCGGTTCACTATTACCGAGATAGACAGGGGTAGGGCCCTGCCTCCTACGCGGTCCCAAATTGCAAAGTACGACATGGTTGTGCCTGGGGCGGGGTGGGCGGTGTAGCCCTGCCGGGTTACTCCAGGAGCTGGTAGTGGAGGTGCCTGGTGGGGGTGGCGCTGCCTGGCCACCTCAGGAGTGAGCGCTCAGTACTTCTGCTGCATGCACTGGGGGTGCGCCGACCTGACTCGCTGTGGTGGGGGGGTGCCTGCCTGGGCGAGCTAGTGCACCAGCGGCCTGTTCATTTGGGCTGGTGGACTCTGGGCGCTGGGGGGGGGCCTCAACGCTGCAGGGGGAGACGGCACGGTGTAGCCCTAGGCGTCCTGAATATGGTCACGCACACTGTGAACGGTCGCTGCGCGGTGCCCTGATCCCTGCATGGGCGCTGAGCGGCGGTGTCCCCGAGCGGCGGAAGAGTCGCATGCTGGAGCCTTGTGCGGTCACTGCTATGACTGAACTTTGGAAGGAGTTGCGGAGTCCCCCTAAGCCATACCATAGGGCCTGAGTGTGGGGAAGGTACATTCTGTGGCGGACTCACCTCGACCCTCCAGGGCGTGCAAGGTGCGCAGCGAACGGTGGCCACTGGCTGGAGTCCGTTGGATTTAGTGGTCGACGCCAGATCTGGATGGACTGCTGAGGGGGCGTGCGACGGCTCTGCTGTCTGGTGGAGGGGTCTGCGGTGGTCGGGCCGGAGAGCGAGGGTCGCGGCCGGATACTGCTCAACTCTCTGCTGCCATCTCTGTCAACATGGGGAAATCTGACCCCAAGCAGCCCAAGCTGCACTTCGAAACCAAGCGAGCTACACGAACCACGGCCGTGGGGAGCGAACAGGCTGGTCTGCAGGGTGCACAGGGGATGGCGGAGGACACTGAAGACGACACTAGAACTATCCTACTGGAGCTGCGCGCTGGCATGAAATCGATCGATAGTAAAATAGATGCTCTAGCGACCCGACTGGATGTGGTCAAGAAGAAGGTGGAGAAGCATGAGCATCGGTTAGATGTTCTGGAAAATAGACTTTCTGACACGCAGGACTCGCAGGCTGAATCGCAAACTCAAATACTACAGATGGAGAAAGTTCTGGAAATCATACGTGCAAAGAACGAGGACTCGGAAGCGCGCTCCAGGCGCAATAATCTTAGCATTATTGGCCTGCCGGAGTCGACCGCCATATCCAAAATCGAGACTTTCATCGATGGGATGCTGCATGATCTATTTGGCCCAGTGCTGTCCCCTGTGATGATAGTGGAGAGGGCGCATCGCTCCTTGGGTCCCAAACCGAGGCCAGGGGCGCCCCCCCGCCCGATCATTGCACGCCTTCTGAACTATGCTGATAGAGACGCTATCCTCCGGGAGGCTAGGGCTAAGTCACCGGTCACTTACAAGGGGGACACGCTGTCTTTTTTTCCGGATTACACCCCTGGAGTGCAGGCCGCCAGAAGGGAATTTGTATCAACGAAAAAACTACTACAGGCGGCATCGGTGTCATGTGCCATGGTCTACCCGGCAAAACTGAAAATAACGAATGAAGGGCAGGCACACTTCTTCACGGATGCAAAGTCGGCTCTAAAATTCGTAAAGCAGATTTGCAGATCAAAGCCTTGGCGTGAGGGGGCGGAGACTGCAGTGGCGAAATCGGGACTGGAGGAAACAGACTGAACTTGATGACATTGTTTCTAGTTTGATGGCGGTGATGGGGCCGTTTATTTTCCTACATGATGACAGCACTCATATATAAATGTTGTTTTGGTGATAATTAGGTGATGGGCAGGGGATGAAGGATGCATCCTGCAGGATTTGTTAATAGTTTCATAATGTTGCAATCATTTACTGTTGTCCGGGGTTTTGGAAACTGGTGGCATATATTGTCTACGAGCACAGGCGGATTGTATTGTCTTAACCTGGCAACCTCACTTCGGTAGGAGTATTCGTTGCCGGACTGCTCCCCCTAGTGGGTATTCCCCAATGTTTGATGGGTCTGTTATGGGGGGGGGAGGTTGGGGTGGGGGATTGTTGTCAGTCTCAACCTAATTGGGAGGTTAGAGTGGGTGGAGAGTGGTGGGGGGATGGGGGTGGTCTGTGTTGTATTTTTTTTTTTTTTTTGTTTTTTTCTGTCAGTTTGCAGTTGGATGGACAGCGCTGTGTGCAACAGGTTAGGGTAAACGAAATTGCTGAGGGCGGCACCCCCCTATGGCCGCTCGAGTCCATACTGGGCCGCATAGTTACTGTTCAGGATGGTAATGGGTGAGAGATTTCATATGTTGACTTGGAATGTTAGAGGCCTAAATTCACCTAAAAAAATAAGACATGTGCTGGCCTATTTGAATCGTCATTCTATCCACATAGCTTTGCTGCAAGAGACGCATCTGACACAACATACTGAGCGGAGCGTATCAGGGAGATGGGAGGGTTTCAGGTTGGCGGCCTCATACTCGTCATATGCACGTGGCACGATGATCTTAATCAAGCATGGGGTGGTATTTCAGCCAGTTCGTACTTATGCGGACGATGCAGGAAGATGTGCTATGGTACAGGGAAGTTGGGAGGTGTATTGGTCACTATAATTAACATGTACGGACCAGTGATGGATGACCCAGGATGTTTTGCTAGAATGTATGGTATATTGAGAACCTGGCCGGTAGCCACTGTCTTGTGGGGAGGCAACCTGAATATATATCTACATCCTGATTTAGATAAGTCCAATCCAATGTCTCATCGAACTCCTAAGATCGCCAGGAGCATTATCTGTGCCATGGAGGAATTTGGGCTGTGCGATGTGTGGAGAATGAGGAATCCATTAGCAAAAGAGGGGACACACGCGACACCCTCGCACAATAGCTGGTCGAGATTAGACTACTGGTTGGTGGGAGAAGAGGCAATGGGCTGGGTGCGGGGAGTGGTGAACCTACCGCGTACACTGTCAGATCATAATCCCGTACAGCTGGATTAAGAAATCCCGACAGCCATGCGGCTCCCATTTACATGGCGTCTGCGTTCTGAAGCATTACTGGACCCCATATATGAGAATGCAGTTAGGGAGGCCATTGTACAGTACTTCTCAACCAATAAGGGTACAGTGGATGAGGCTTCAACGCTATGGGAAGCGTTCAAGGCGACAATCAGAGGGGTATGCATTGGGACCGCGGTAGGCATCCTTAGGGACATCAGGACACAGCTGCAAAACACTGAGAACGCCCTGCGTGAGTTGGAGAGTAGATATGCGAAGACTCCTACGGCGGAGGTGCTGGTCCGCATTAACGAGTTGGTTAAGGAATATAACAGAATAGCTGATACGGAAATAAAGTACTTATCGCGCAGACACACGGCGCGCAGGTATGGGGAGGGAGGACGGCCTGGGCGCACGCTAGAGCTTAAGATTAAGGAGCGATCGGAACAGGCACATATTGATAAGATCACGGACGAAAATGGGACAGAACGCTATCACCCGCAGGCCATCACAGAACAATTTCGGAGCTTTTATGCGGAGTTGTATGCTTTTCAGGGGGGGGCGACGGAGGCCGAAATGGAGGACTATCTGGAAAATGTAGCATGTGCCTGGTTATCGAACGATCACAGGGAATATTTATGTATGCCCATTGATGAACAAGATATCAGGGCAGCGATTTCAACACTCTCTAACGGCAAAGCGCCGGGGCCTGACGGCCTTTCGGTGGAATGTTATAAGAAGTATGTAGATTTGCGTGCCCCACACTTGTTGGAGATATACGCCGAGGCGCATGAGGCCGGAAGGTTGCCACCTCCTCTGCGACAAGCGCTGATAATAACGCTGCTCAAGAAAGACAAGCCTCCGGACAGATGCGATTCTTATCGCCCACTGTCTCTGATCAATATAGATGCGAAGATATTGGCTAAAATTTTAGCGACTAAACTACAACCTCTGATGCCGCAGTTGGTGCTACCTGACCAGTCGGGTTTCATTCCTGAGAGATCTACATCGCATAACCTTAGGACGGTCTTTTCCATGTTCCATATATTGGAGCCGAGCATGTCTGCGGCGGCTGTACTGTTAGACGCTGCGAAAGCGTTTGATTCCGTGGAGTGGAAGTACATGATGTTTGTTCTGAGGCGGATGGGATTCCCTCCATTATTTCTGCAATGGATAGCGGTGCTATACGTGGCTCCGACAGCTATGGTGCGAGTGGGTGGGTTGACCTCGGCTCCTATCATCATAGAGAGGGGTACGCACCAGGGATGCCCGTTATCACCACTACTGTTTGCTATAGTATTAGAGCAGCTGGCTTGCGCTATACGGCAGAGGCACAGGGAAACGGCATTACATTTTACATATTGCCCTGTGGCCATATCATTATACGCGGACGACATGGTGCTGTTTGTACGTGACCCATCTCGCTTCTTGGCGCAGTTGTTGCGTGAATATGTACGCTTTGGCCACCTGTCAGGGCTCCTTGTAAATTGGGATAAATCCATCATTATTCCGTTGATGGAATCCACTAAGCGGCCGGATGTGGAATTCCCGCTGATGTGGTCCGTCGATCCGGTTAAGTATCTTGGAGTATGGATCCATTGAGATCCATGTGTAGTGATCCGTGAAAATTATGGGAGAGCATACTCTAGGCTAGAACAACAAGTGGATGTGTGGGTTTCCTTGCCGATGCCTATTGCAGACCGCATTGCCTTAATTAAAATGGTGGTATTGCCGCGGTTTCTATACTTATTCGTAAACATCCCGGTGGTGCTGACGATGGGTTTCTTTCAGAACATTCGTAGAGCTCTAATACGCTTGGTGTGGGGTGGTAAGACTGCGCACGTGAACTGGTCGACACTAACTAGCGGGTATGACCGGGGAGGCTTTGGAGCGCCAGATTTTTATGTCTACTATCTCAGTGCGCAGGCGCAATACATTTACTACTGGATGAGACCGCATGCGTACACTCCACACGTGGCGGTGGAGGAGGGAGACGCGCACCCGGTTCCGCTACATAGTATAATCACACGTCCGGCGTTTTTTATGCTAGCTGTGGTAAGCTCGTTGTAAACATTTGCAACATGAAAGTTTATGCATATTTATTCAGACGCATTGCACACACCACAATGATACAACACCACAATAAAATGACACAACAGCAATACTATAAAACAACTCAGAGCCCACCAACAGAACACCACAATGCAGGAGCGAAACCACAACACACGATGACAAGAACACACCAACGATACTGGAGATACATCATGTTACATCATGTCAACACAACAACACTGCTGCCCATCAGCCCGCTAGCATACCAACATAATAACAACCAAATACCCAAGGCAGCAAAATCAAACACTATAGAACAAAATATCACAAGACAACATCGCACCAAAACAAAAGAACTACATTCACTACATAACAACATAAAACAACAATACATTAGTACAGCAATTAAACTGTGTTGTCTTCTGTGATGTATTGTTGCAGTGTGTTATGTAGTTAGTGTGTTGTAATTGTGTTATATGTGTTTTCTGTTGTGCTGTGTTGCAGTGGTTTGTTCATAATGTAACTTTCTGATGTGTTGCTGTTTTGCTCTATTGGATTATTGGGCTGGTGTGTGGTGCACTGTGACATTAAGTTGTTGTGTTTTTACAGTATTGGTATTTTAGGGCTCAATTATGTGGAGGAAATACAACATAATAAAATACAAAGCTAAAGTAGTGACTCTACTCATTCATACAGGAGAATAGTATTGAAATAAAAGTAAAATCAGACATCAAAAGGGAGGTCTGGAACGCAAAAGCTATAAAAAGTAGTTAATCATTGTACTGGGTACGAGTACAAGCTATCTACAATTTTAACCATTACTTTTAGTGATGGGCATCAACCTTTTTATGGCTGTGGCAGAGAAACGCTCCTGTGTTGTTGATTTGTGTGGCAAGAATCATAAAAATAAGTGCCTCAAATACTGAGAGTTTGTTATTTGACTTTAGATCTTTTAGTTAGTACCGCCCCCTCATATCTACGAGATACTGGCAAAAACATTACACATGAGATAGCGATTCACTTTCCCAATTACGCAGGAAAAAGAGTTACTGATTTGCTTATCAGCCAATCCCCATGACGACACAGTACTCATGCGATGCAAACGCTTCAAGCGATAAAGCATATAACTGTAACAGACTTTCAGCAGATATCCTAGAAATGACAATGAGTCATAAAGAAGCGGTAGTTGTTTCCAACTTTTCACACTGCTAAGTGCATTGGTACTCTCTTCATAGCTCACATTTTTAACCTCTTTTCTGAAGGATTTTTAGGTCTGCCTTGATAGTGCAGCCGATGCCAGACTTTATGTGATCGAAAATGAGCTATCGGGAGTGCTATAGAGAATGGCACAGGGGGCAACGCCAACCAGTGGCGAGCCCCCAAGATAGGTGTGAGCCAGTTCGGACCGGCGGCGCCAATGGTGGTGCCGCAATTTCGAATTTTAGCGGGCGGAACACCCGCGATAGGTGATTGGCCAGTAGGCCGGTGTGGGTGAGGGGGATGCATGGACGGTCGTGGGGGCAGCCAGGCGAGGATTAAAGGGGAAGTACATCCCCACATAGTTACCTGGTTTTCCTCTCCTGGCTGCCTCAGACAACGTCGTTGCTGTGCCCGCGACATGGACCTTGCCACGCTGCTGCTCTGAACGCGGCGGTGAAGCTGCCTATTTTCCCACCCTCCCATTCCCTTAGACAGTCTTGTTCCTTTTTGGGGCGGGGAAGGAGTCATGTTTGGCCCCAAAACAGGTGGGCAACCCTGGCATCAGCAACTGAAGTGCAGGAATTCTGAAGTAGGAAGCCTCTGGCTTAAAACCGGGGCTGGGGTTGCCGTGGGGCTGTAGAGTAGGTGTTGGGACTCCCGCTATAGCGATTGTCCCTAGTTCTCACGGTACTCCATTACATGGCCCCTGAGGATGTCGGGGGATGGCGTCTGTGCCAGGCCATCCCCATTGGGTGCCAGGGAGGAATCCCTTCTTTAGTTAGCTCTGGCATGGTTATGGTGGGGGTCCAGTTTTCACGCTGGCCCACGCTCCCACTATCTTGAGGGGGCAGGTGAGTTCGCCTTGTGATATGCAACTTGCGGTATGGGGACCACAGTCCCAAATCATTTGGAATAGTCAATGTCATGGTGCCTGGGGGATGGCCAGCCATGACTCCTTTTGAGGACCTGTTGCTAGGAAAGGACAAGCATTAGTTCCCCTAATCAAGTCTTGTGATGTACATATTGTAAATGTTATGTGAAAGTTTGGATAATCAAATAATTTTGTTGATATAAAATGTTGTGTTAATGTTGATTGTAAAAAAAACGTCCGGAGAATGGTATATTCTCTTACGCAGTCCTGGTGTCTGCGTGTCTCTGTCTCCCTTAAAGGAATCCCCAATTGAGGGGAGAGATGATTTGGGTAGGTCTCCGGCCGGTCCCCCACCTGTGACTACGGTTAGTGATAGTGTAGGTGTTGGCTCATCTGAGCACAGCTTTTGATTTGTCAAAAGCTGTACGCTTACACAGAAAGAGTGCTTACCTCCAAACAGTTGTGATCATTTGTTTTGTCCAGCTGCTTGAGCAGGCTTTTAAAGAACTAAAGCTATTGCGGGGGGCGTGGCTTCGGAGCGAGGCGGAATGGCTGCCTCTTGAGGGAGCTCCGCAAGTCAGGTCCTTTATCCGGCAAATACCATCCGCAAATAACGCCTGTGCGACGCCAGGGTGCCATGGGACAGTAACAGAGAGTGGTGCAGTGCTGCGGAACTCCTGTTGTCCCGAAATTGCTTCCTATGCCGCTGTTCCGAGACGCTGTGGTGACGGTGCGCTGATCGGCAAAATGGCACCTGCCCGGGACCCGATCGCGAAGCTCCGGCGCTGCAACTGAGGAGGCGGTGTCGGGGCGGCCACGGCGTGGCTGCTGATGTGGAGACGACTGCCATCCCCGATTCTGGACTGCTGGGGCGCCGCTCTGCGGCTGGCGCGGTGCTAAAGCCAACTACACGCACGTGGGGCTGAGCAGCCGGAGACCGCGTTGGTGCGAGGGGCGCGCCCGGCGAGAGGACTCCGAGGGGCTCTCCCTGAGTTGCTGTCTGGTGCTGGGAAAATAGTGCCCGAATGCTGGGGACGCCGGGCCAGCGGACCAGCTGAACCTGCGGGGGTTGCGGAGCTGTGAGGCGAGGGTGCTAATGAGACCTGGCTGGACGTGACTGGAGGTGCCTTTGGAGCGGCGGACTGGAGCGATGCTGCTGGTACGGGTGCAGTAAGTGGGGATTGGGTGCTGGTTGTGCCTGGGGCGGGGTGGGTGGTGTAGCCCTGCCGGGTTACTCCAGGAGCTGGTAGTGGAGGTGCCTGGTGGGGTG
The DNA here is from genome assembly GCF_964204655.1 of Triturus cristatus. NCBI lineage: Eukaryota > Metazoa > Chordata > Amphibia > Caudata > Salamandridae > Triturus > Triturus cristatus. The sequence continues at coordinate 1,073,366,149 of NC_140591.1, read as the reverse complement.
TGGCGCTGCCTGGCCACCTCAGGAGTGAGCGCTCAGTACTTCTGCTGCATGCACTGGGGGTGCGCCGGCCTGACTCACTGTGGTGGGGGGGTGCCTGCCTGGGCGAGCTAGTGCACCAGCAGCCTGTTCATTTGGGCTGGTGGACGCTGGGCGCTGGGGGGGCCTCAACTCTGCAGGGGGAGAGGGCACGGTGTAGCCGTAGGCGTCCTGAATATGGTCACGCACACTGTGAACGGTCGCTGCGCGGTGCCCTGCTCCCTGCATGGGCGCTGAGCGGCGGTGTTCCCGAGCGGCGGAAGAGTGGCATGCTGGAGCCTTGTGTGGTCACTGCTATGACTGAACTTTGAAAGGAGTTGCGGAGTCCCCCTAAGCCATACCATAGGGCCTGAGTGTGGGGAAGGTGCATTCTGTGGCGGACTCACCTCGGACCGTCCAGGGCGTGCAAGGTGCGCAGCGAACGGTGGCCACTGGCTGGAGTCCGTTGGATTTAGTGGTCGACGCCAGATCTGGATGGACTGCTGAGGGGGCGTGCGATGGCTCTGCTGTCTGGTGGAGGGGTCTGCGGTGGTCGGGCCGGAGAACGAGGGTCACGGCCGGATACTGCTCAACTCTCTGCTGCCATCTCTGTCAACATGGGGAAATCTGACCCCAAGCAGCCCAAGCTGCACTTCGAAACCAAGCGAGCTACACGAACAACGGCCGTGGGGAGCGAACAGGCTGGTCTGCAGGGTGCACAGGGGATGGCGGAGGACACTGAAGATGCCACTAGAACTATCCTACTGGAGCGGCGCGCTGGCATGAAATCGATCGATAGTAAAAATAGATGCTCTAGCGACCAGACTGGATGTGGTCAAGAAGAAGGTGGAGAAGCATGAGCATCGGTTATATGTTCTGGAAAATAGACTTTCTGACAGGACTCGCAGGCTGAATCGCGAACTCAAATACTACAGATGGAGAAAGTTCTGGAAATCATACGTGCAAAGAACGAGGACTCGGAAGCGCGCTCCAGGCGCAATAATCTTAGCATTATTGGCCTGCCGGAGTCGACCGCCATATCCAAAATCGAGACTTTCATCGATGGGATGCTGCATGATCTATTTGGCCCAGTGCTGTCCCCTGTGATGATAGTGGAGAGGGCGCATCGCTCCTTGGGTCCCAAACCGAGGCTGGGGGCGCCCCCCCGCCCGATCATTGCACGCCTACTGAACTATGCTGATAGAGACACTATCCTCCGGGAGGCTAGGGCTAAGTCACCGGTCTCTTACAAGGGGGACATGCTGTCTTTTTTTCCGGATCACACCCCTGGAGTGCAGGCCGCCAGAAGGGAGTTTGTACCAACGAAAAAACTACTACAGGCGGCATCGGTGTCGTGTGCCATGGTCTACCCGGCAAAACTGAAAATAACGAATGAAGGGCAGGCACACTTCTTCACGGATGCAAAGTCGGCTCTAAAATTCGCAAAGCAGATTTGCAGATCAAAGCCTCGGCGTGAGGGGGCAGAGACTGCAGTGGCGAAATCGGGACTGGAGGAAACAGACTGAACTTGATGACATTGTTTCTAGTTTGATGGCGGTGATGGGGCCGTTTATTTTCCTACATGATGACAGCACTCATATATAAATGTTGTTTTGGTGATAATTAGGTGATGGGCAGGGGATGAAGGATGCATCCTGCAGGCTTTTGTTAATAGTTTCATAATGTTGCAGTCAATTACTGTTGTCCGGGGTTTTGGAAACTGGTGGCATATATTGTCTACGAGCACAGGCGGATTGTATTGTCTTAACCTGGCAACCTCACTTCGGTGGGAGTATTCGTTGCCGGACTGCTCCCCCTAGTGGGTATTCCCCAATGTTTGATGGGTCTGTTATGGGGGGGAGGTTGGGGTGGGGGATTGGTGTCAGTCTCAACCTAATTGGGAGGTTAGAGTGGGTGGAGAGTGGTGTGGGGGATGGGGGTGGTATGTGTTGTATTTTTTTTTTCTGTCAGTTTGCAGTTGGATGGACAGCGCTGTGTGCAACAGGTTAGGGTAAACGAAATTGCTGAGGGCGGCACCCCCCTATGGCCGCTCGAGTCTGTACTGGGCCGCATAGTTACTGTTCAGGATGGTAATGGGTGAGAGATTTCATATGTTGACTTGGAATGTTAGAGGCCTAAATTCACCTAAAAAAATAAGACATGTGCTGGCCTATTTGAATCGTCATTCTATCCACATAGCTTTGCTGCAAGAGACGCATCTGACACAACATACTGAGCGGAGCGTAGCAGGGAGATGGGAGGGTTTCAGGTTGGCGGCCTCATACTCGTCATATGCACGTGGCACGATGATCTTAATCAAGTGTGGGGTGGTATTTCAGCCAGTTCGTACATATGCGGACGATGCAGGAAGATGTGCTATGGTACAGGGCAAGTTGGGAGGTGTATTGGTCACTATAATTAACATGTACGGACCAGTGATGGATGACCCAGGATGTTTTGCTAGAATGTATGGTATATTGAGAACCTGGCCGGTGGCCACTGTCTTGTGGGGAGGCAACCTGAATACATATCTACATCCTGATTTAGATAAGTCCAATCCAATGTCTCATCGAACTCCTAAGATCGCCAGGAGCATTATCTGTGCCATGGAGGAATTTGGGCTGTGCGATGTGTGGAGAATGAGGAATCCATTAGCAAAAGAAGGGACACACACGACACCCTCGCACAATAGCTGGTCGAGATTAGACTACTGGTTGGTGGGAGAAGAGGCAATGGGCTGGGTGCGGGGAGTGGTGAACCTACCGCGTACACTGTCAGATCATAATCCCGTACAGCTGGATTTAGAAATCCCGACAGCCATGCGGCTCCCATTTACATGGCGTCTGCGTGCTGAAGCATTACTGGACCCCATATATGAGAACGCAGTTAGGGAGGCCATTGTACAGTACTTCTCCACCAATAAGGGTACAGTGGACGAGGCTTCAACGCTATGGGAAGCGTTCAAGGCGACAATCAGAGGAGTATGCATTGGGACCGCGGTAGGCATCCTTAGGGACATCAGGACACAGCTGCAAAACACTGAGAACGCCCTGCGTGAGTTGGAGAGTAGATATGCGGAGACTCCTACGGCGGAGGTGCTGGTCCGCATTAACGAGTTGGTTAAGGAATATGACAGAATAGCTGATACGGAAATAAAGTACTTATCACGCAGACACACGGCGCGCAGGTATGGGGAGGGAGGACGGCCTGGGCGCACGCTAGCGCTTAAGATTAAGGAGCGATCGGAACAGGCACATATTGATAAGATCACGGACGAAAATGGGACAGAACGCTATCACCCGCAGGCCATCACAGAACAATTTCGGAGCTTTTATGCGGAGTTGTACGCTTTTCAGGGGGGGGCGACGGAGGCCGAAATGGAGGACTATCTGGAAAATGTAGCATGTGCCTGGTTATCGAACGATCACGGGGAATATTTATGTATGCCCATTGATGAACAAGATATCAGGGCAGCAATTTCAACACTCTCTAACGGCAAAGCGCCGGGGCCTGACGGCCTTTCAGTGGAATTTTATAAGAAGTATGTAGATTTGCTTGCCCCACACTTGTTGGAGATATACGCCGAGGCGCATGAGGCCGGAAGGTTGCCACCTTCTCTGCGACAAGCACTGATAATAACGCTGCTCAAGAAGGACAAGTCTCCGGACAGATGCGATTCTTATCGCCCACTGTCTCTGATCAATATAGATGCGAAGATATTGGCTAAAATTTTAGCGACTAAACTACAACCTCTGATGCCGCAGTTGGTGCTACCTGACCAGCCAGGTTTCATTCCTGAGAGATCTACATCGCATAACCTTAGGACGGTCTTTTCCATGTTCCATATATTGGAGCCGAGCATGTCTGCGGCGGCTGTACTGTTAGACGCTGCGAAAGCGTTTGATTCCGTGGAGTGGAAGTACATGATGTTTGTTCTGAGGCGGATGGGATTCCCCCCATTATTTCTGCAATGGATAGCGGTGCTATACGCGGCTCCGACAGCTATGGTGCGAGTGGGTGGGTTGACCTCGGCTCCTATCATCATAGAGAGGGGTACGCGCCAGGGATGCCCATTATCACCACTACTGTTTGCTATAGTATTAGAGCCGCTGGCTTGCGCTATATGGCAGAGGCACAGGGAAACTGCATTACATTTTACATATCGCCCTGTGGCCATATCATTATACACGGACTTCATGGTGCTGTTTGTGCGTGACCCATCTCGCTTCTTGGCGCAGTTGTTGCGTGAATATGTACGCTTTGGCCACCTGTCAGGGCTCCTTATAAATTGGGATAAATCCATCATTATTCCGTTGATGGAATCCACTAAGCGGCCGGATGTGGAATTCCCGCTGATGTGGTCCGTCGATCCGGTTAAGTATCTTGGAGTATGGATCCATCGAGATCCATGTGTAGTGATCCGTGAAAATTATGGGAGAGCATACTCTAGGCTAGAACAACAAGTGGACGTGTGGGTTTCCTTGCCGATGCCTATTGCAGACCGCATTGCCTTAATTAAAATGGTGGTATTGCCGCGGTTTCTATACTTATTCGTAAACATGCCGGTGGTGCTGACGATGGGTTTCTTTCAGAACATTCGTAGAGCTCTAATACGCTTGGTGTGGGGTGGTAAGACTGCGCGTGTGAACTGGTCGACATTAACTAGCGGGTATGACCGGGGAGGCTTTGGAGTGCCAGATTTTTATGTCTACTATCTCAGTGCGCAGGCGCAATACATTTACTACTGGATGAGACCGCATGCGTACACTCCACACGTGGCGGTGGAGGAGGGAGATGCGCACCCGGTTCCGCTACATAGTATAATCACACATCGGGCGCGTGGAACTCCGAAAACCGAGATCAATGCTGTGGACACCACCATAGCGGCATGGCAGGCAATAGGGCGACTGGCGCGGAAGCTGCCATTATATGCTCCAGTCATGTACATTGAATATCATGCGGCGCTGTCGGTTACTCATGAGGCGCCCTCGATGCGTCTGGTCAGGGAGGCAGGCTTCCAGCGAATGCAGGACATATACCAGGACGGGTCATGTGTTACCACAGATTCTCTTCACTATATTAGCAATCAGTCACTACTATTTAGATTTGCAATACACAGATTGCGCCAGGCGCTTAGGGTACACTATACCACCTACCCTATGGAACCTCCCAAACTATTAACACTGCAGCTTGCCCTTACCACACCCACTAACAAGAAACTGATTTCCAGGTTATATAAGTCAATCAAGGGTGAAAGCACGAACAAACCGGACAAGAGCTTGGAACGCTGGAATACCTGTTTACCTGAACCAATTCGGGAGAAAGATTGGAAACATGTGTGTGAGTTGACAGGAACGCTTACCATGAATGGAAACTTGCGCATTATACACATTAAATATATACATCAGGTTTATTACACACCGGCACGGTTACATAGCTTTGGAATACGTGAGACGGATTGCTGCGTGAGATGTGGGCAGGGGAATGTGGATTTTTTGCATTTGGCGTGGGGGTGCAGCAAAGTGTACGAGTTCTGGGAAGTGGTGGTGAGAAATTTGAAGACTATGGGGGCAGTGGAACTCCGATGCGTGCCGAGTGTCTGCCTGCTTTGTTTTGTGCCGCATATTAAGGGAGCGAAAGGAAGATTTGTGAGATTAGCATTATTGTTAGCGGCGCTAAGAGTGGCGATTACGTGGGGAGGGAGACGAAGTCCGAAAGAGGAGCACTGGCTGAGGGACTTGGTGTATTGTAAGGACAATTTGGAAACATACGCGGAGGAGCTACCTGTGATTTCAAGGCCCAGAGATATATGGGAACCGTTACGTGTATTCTTATTGAACAGAGCGGCAGAGGCTGAGCATTAGGATGTATCTCAAATAGTTCAAATGATTTGGCGGGAGGGCTGGGGGGGTAATTGACAAGAAGACTGACATGCACTGCATTTCTCCAACTGTTAGAGTAACATTTGATTGGAATATTGGTGAGGGGTTTTTATTTTTTTTTGCTTTTCCTTTTTTGGGGGGATTGTGTGTTGATTAGTACATGAAGACGTGAACATACGACGAAGATGACGAGTGGGAACAACTGGCTGATTTATTTTAGTGTTGCTATGTATTCCTCTATGTGGACTGAGATATATTGTAATGATCTTTATTTGCTTTTTTGAAAAATTAAAATAAAATAAAAAAAAAAACCTAAAGCTATTGCGTTTGATCTTTAAGTCACACACATGCCACTGTGATGGATGGAGCTGGAGCTTTTAAGGTCACACAAATGCCACTGCCATGCAACTAAACAACTTGTCCTGAATTATTAGATAATTCTACTGTTTGGCCGTCTCTGGTTGCAATTTGTGAAAGCTCATGCTAAATAAGGCAGGTATTTTTTGGTTATGGTGGCAAGCCAATGACCAAGGCTGTTAATTAGATCCGTTTCTTTGAAAAGTTACAATAAAATCAGTAGACCTGAATTAATTATTGTGGCTGGGTATTAAAGCCTGCAGAGAGGATTTTGTTAAATAGATTTTCACAATTTACAGTAGCAGGCAAATGTTTAAGTGTTGGTTTTCCACTTTGACAAATTACGCACCATCATAATTACACTCTGATAATCCTTGTTAGGCTCTTTAAATACATCGAGTATTTTGCTTTGCCAATTGTAATGTTTATTACATTTCTAATTTTGTGCAGGCCCCCCTCGTTGAGGCTTATATGGCCCTGGAGACCACCACCCTCCAGGGCTGGCTCCTGCTATGTCCCAGGGTGCCCACCCCGGGACATAGCTATTTCCTGTGGCCTGGCGGGAGCTTTAACCGCTCCTGCCAAGCCACAGCAATCACTCTGCTTCCAACAAGCAAGGGCAGAGAAATGCTCTTGCTTGCTGGAAGTGGAGCAATCATCTGTTCCCCTGCCGTCTGTCAAGCGAACAGGCAAACAGACAAATTACTTTCAGACACAGGGAGCTAGCTGCATGTTTAGCAGCTCCCTGTATCTGAAAGCAATGCTGGCTCCAGCAGGAGGCACGTAGTGGGCATGGACCACAGGGGCCTTCATGCACCCCCATGGTCTCAATACAGACTGGGGGCACCCAGAGAAACATGACCAGGCCTGGGGGGATTGGGTCCCCAGGGCCCAAATCGGCCCGGATAGGGGGGCCGCGCAGCCTCCCTCTTTCTAAATGGTCAAGAACTGGGGAATGGGGTCTCCGGGGCCGAAATTGGCCCAGGGAAGGGGACCGTGCGGCCACCTCCCCACTGCAAAATGGCCAGGCCCCGGGGGATGGGGTCCCAAGGGTCGAAATCGGCCCAAGAGGGGGACCGAGCAGCCCCCCTCCCTTATTATTATTTTATTTTTTTAATCAGCGGGCCCCGGGGTAAGGGGGCCACGGGGCCAAAATCAGCCAGGAAACGGGGTCGACTCCCCTCAATTTATATATTTTTTAAAACACTATCCCCCGTGGGAAGTTTTTTGGCCTCGAAGGACCCATAGCATCCAAGGAAACTTCATCCCCAAACCAGTAGTGCACCAGGAGGCGTGTTTGCAGAGTGATGGAGAAAGGGGGCGAGGCTCCAGTGACCTCTCAGCAATCCTGTTGTGTGGGTCTTACTGGAGGTAACAGGAGGAGTAGTTGCCCGCAAGGACCCTCAGGAGCCTAGGGGACTTTATTCCCAACTAGTAGTGCACCAGGAGGTCGCAATTTCCAATGTACAAAAGTGTCTGAGACACTGTTAGCGATTCCCAATGCGGTCGAAAAGTGCATGCCTCATGAATATTAATAGGGCTGTCGCAATTTGCGACCCCATTGGGAATGGCGCGCACCCCCAGGGATGGTAGACTGCTGGGGTCAGCAAACCTCCATGTCTGGGACTGCTTTTAAATAAAGCAGGTATTTTTTAAATGATGCCCGTTTCCTTAAAGGAAAATGAGATGCATTTAAGAAGAAAAAAAAGGAACTTTTCAGTTTCATTTTTTAAGGGCAGGCAGTGGTCCCTGGGACCACTGCCTGCCCTTACAAAATGTTTGTGCATGCATTCCCAAATGGGAAGGGGTACCCTGGGGACCCCTTACCGTTTGTGAGTGCTTTACCACCCTCTTGAAGAGGCCCAGAATCACAAAAAGGCATTTCCCTGGACCTGCATCTACTTTCCTGCCAAATTTGGTGTAATTGGTTCAGCATTTCGGGCTGTTGGCATGCCTAAAGTTCCTATGGGAATTACCATACGGAAAATGCGTTTTGGGGCCTCCCTTTTTCTTGGCACCCGCTTGACGGATCACCGCAACATTTTCAAGATAGCAGCTAGAGTGAGCATCGTATTAGATTTAAAAATTTGTCGAGGATTCATCAAATGATGCCAAAGTTATTGGCAAATCAAAAAACGCTCTTCCTATGGAAACTACATCCTACCTTTAACTACCTGCTGTACACATGTGGCACTTCAGGATCCTCACCACATAGCACACCTTTTCCGCAACAGACAAATCTGGCTCTCTATCAACCTATAGACTGTCTGTAATGCCATGGGGCTGCTTCACTGACGTGTACCCTGCCTTTCCTGGAAGCACACACTACAGATACACGTTGTTTGGTTGCTGGGGATTTCTGTGACATGTGACTTATTGGTAAGTAACAACACCTCACACTGGTTCTGCATTTGTATCGGGGTGGCATGTCAAACATAAGTAATAATCACTACAACAAAATACACACACCACATTTAGGTAGGCATGATATAGACAGATAAGACACACTGTTGTTAAAAAAAATCATGTCTTTTTTGCAGGTCATGCGGGGTATGCTCCCCATCTTTCCAGACCCTACAGACATCCATGCACAGTATCTTAGCAGAGGTAGCCGTCAGTCACATGTTGTCGAGTACATGCGACTGACGACGTCCACAGGATAGAGATACTGATACACGCATACAATACCAGAATATATCAGGATTGCTGGATACATAGGAACTGTGTTTAAGGATGCCGCAGGATACAGACACCCTTTGTGGGTTGGAATTATCACCACAGAAATACATTTCATACTGAGACGACTTAGCCTTGGAAAAGACGCAGGTCTAATTCCCATGTATGCGACGAAACACGTGTCGGCTGTTTCACTGTTTGAAGATCTACAGAATAAAGGAGAAAAGAAAACCGAGAGAATCTGAATTCTTCTGTATAAATTGTGCTTATTTTATGCACTGTTAATCATTCTCACAAATCTTTGACGTGCGCTGGGGAGTTTTAGTTCATTCTGTAGACTTAGGCTAAAAATTTGGGGAGGTTTGTGGTTCTCCTCACCTTGCAGCACCGCCACCCAAATAGGTAACTTCAGGATAATTGCTGTGTGGATTTCTCCTGAGAGGCGCCAGTGAACCTAGAAAACAAACCACTTTTCGGACTTTCTTGCTTTACTATATCCTGCTTTGCACCAAAACGTATGGGCTTGCACTGTCCCATTCCAGACACTCCCCCTTTTTTATAACTGAACAGAAAGTTGGTGCAAAATGGGTTTGGCACTGCTCAAGGGTCCAACTTTCAGAGCAGAATAGCTTTTGCAAATGAAGGTTAATTATCAAAGCTGTTTGCACCAATTTATGCCACTATGTGTTACTAGCGTGAAAGCTCAAATGTTCAATGGGTCTGGGCTAAAGACGTCTTTCACACTTATAGCTTATTGCATCATATTTCCACTCAAGACTATGGATGCAGAAATTTTTCCCCACAATTTGTGTTTTCCTAATCTGTGCACAATGGCATTGTCGAAGAGAATAAAAGAGATATAACTGTGAATGCACCACTGCCAAGGAAAGATCAATTGGACTTTGAAAACAATGTGGAGGAGAGGAACTCAATTTTCTGTGATGTATATCTTCTGCTGAACCATTTGTACTGTGAGATAAATATATATTGGGATATAAATTGCAATTTTCAGGTAGGTGCCCTTAAGTGAAAAACTTCACAAACCTTTCCACAAAAAACTTGCACCAAGGGCGTGTTCTCGTTTAGGCCTCTGGGGCTACACACCTCTGAAATTCCCACACATTTACCTGACAAAATATTAAATACATCCATTTATTTAGAGACACGATCTTATCTCTAAAAAAATCGATGTATTTAAGTCTGGGCTGTCTGTCCTGCGCTGCCTGCCCCACCTCGCTCTGGAGCAGGAGAGGGAAGCCAGGCAGTAAATCAAATGTCAGCACTGTGCCACACAATGCAGGGCTTACCTTTCTAAAGCCCTGAATTGCCATTGTAGTCTATGGTGGTATCCACTGTAGACTAATGATGGTTTCATACGCCGGAGTCTGCAGCCCTGCAGTGAAGCCAGACGTCCGTCATTCACAGGCATAGATCCCACCCTTTCCCATTTGTCACACAGTCGGACTGGATGAAAGCACGTATGATATGGTGCCTTGTCCTCGGTAATGGTAAGTGTTATAATGCTAATCTTGTGTTATGTAAATTGTGCTTAGGATCCTGGTCAAGAAACCTCCCCACTGTGACACCCCAGGCCCTGGATGTAGGTTGCCGGCCCCTTTAGAAGTGGAGCTGTCATATTTGTTCACCCACAAAATCGATCCAAAAGACGAGCCGGGATTCTGTTCCCTTGCAAAGTTGATCCAACTATCTGAGTCAAGCACAAAGGGAGAAATATCTGCTTTTAGTAAAGACAGATATCTGCTGTATAGCAGTAAAAGGGATGTATGTCGTTACAACGCACACTTTTACAACGCATGCACTTACAACGCATTTTTTACAACGCACAATCCATTACCACGCATAACATTACAACGCAGGACACTACAACGCATTTTTAAAAACTACCTTTACAACGCATTTCCATTACAACACATACTACCTTTACAACGCATACCATTACAACGCATAATATTAAATTGCATTTAAGGTAAGTATTAGATAGTATAGGGGTAAAAATTACTATTCTAACTCCAGGGGGTGCAACAGTAGGGTAAGTGTTGGATAGTATAGGGTTACAAATTACTATTCTAACTCCAGTGGGTGCAACAGTAGGGTAAATGTTGGATAGTATAGGGGTAAAAATTACTATTCTAACTCCAAGGGGTGTAACAGTAGGGTAAGTGTTGGATAGTATAGGGGTAAAAATTACTATTCTAACTCCAGGGGGTGCAACAGTAGGGTAAGTGTTGGATAGTATAGGGGTAAAAATTACTATTCTAACTCCAGGGGGTGCAACAGTAGGGTAAGTGTTGGATAGTATAGGGGTAAAAATTACTATTCTAACTCCAGGGGGTGCAACAGTAGGGTAAGTGTTGGATAGTATAGGGGTAAAAATTACTATTCTAACTCCAGGGGGTGCAACAGTAGGGAAAGTGTTGGATAGTATAGGGGTAAAAATTACTATTCTAACTCCAGGGGGTGCAACAGTAGGGTAAGTGTTGGATAGTATAGGGGTAAAAATTACTATATTATGCGTTGTAATGGTATGCGTTGTAAAGGTAGTATGCGTTGTAATGGAATGCGTTGTAAAGGTAGTTTTTAAAAATGCGTTGTAGTGTCATGCGTTGTAATGTCATGCGTTGTAATGGATTGTGCGTTGTAAAAAATGCGTTGTAAGTGTAGTGCGTTGTAAAAGTTGCGTTGTAAAGGTTGTTCCCCCAGTAAAAGTGGCCCCTTCTTCATGCCCTTAACAATAATGCCAAAAACCTGGATTGATTTACAAACTATGTATCATAAAAACGTTAAAGTAATGCATGTCAGTGATTTAGTTCCTCTCCTATTTCACATGTTTTACTTAACTTTGCATTCCCCAAGAGTGTTAGCTATTCATTATGCTGTGTTTCTGTATTTTTTTTCATTTTGTGCATCTTATTACTTTTGCATAGTGCATATTTTGAGTTGTGACAGGTGTTTATGAGGAGCTTTGATTGAGAGCCCTGGCGGTGAGGCTCAAGGCAAACCAAAGTGCCTGTCAGTGGTTGGGTCTCTCTGCAGAGTACAGAAAATGGTCATGTATTCCAGTTGCAATTGAATTTCTGTGTAAATGTGTGTGAAGAGGGTACACAGATGTCAAAATATTTACAAGGCAAAAGCAGAAGGAAATAAAGTGCTTAAATGTGAGTGAGTGCAGTGTATGTTTGCAGGTGATGAATTGAGGGCGATGTGAGGAAGTGCATTTGGGGAAGAGTGAAAAGAGGGTGCTGAAGAGGAAAGAGAGGCAGTTGAAGCTGTGCAGATGGATGAGATGTGCAGAGAAAAAGGGCATACATATCTAACATAAAGCGCACATAACCAATACTCCTTCCACAGACCTCAATAATATTGAATTCACAGAATTTCACAATTGAAACATTTCCAATATTAAGTATTTATAGCAAATCATTGTTGTTACTAATTTATCTTAACCCCTTCCCTGCGGGGGGTGGGGGGGGGCCGTGGCGCCGCTGTGCTCGTGACGAGCTCAGCTCGTCATGACTCACAGTGGAGCTGTGCTCATGACGAGCTGAGCTCGTCACGACCCCGCCCACCGATTAATTCTACCGCACAGGCGGGGAATTAATTGCGCGTGGGCGGCTCGCGGCTGTTACGACGAGCTCAGCTCATCATGAGCACAGCTCCACTGTGACTCATGACGAGCTGAGCTTATCATGAGCACTCAACGAGTTAAACAGCTCACAACCACTGACAAAGTCAATCGTTCTGACAGGTTGTAGGTACATGCCATTTGTTGTGTGATATATCTGGATGCAATAACATCTCACAGAGAAACCAAAATACCGGTCAAGTGGCCCACTTCTTTCATCCCACTTTTTATCCCACTTAAACACCTTTCTGCACATATTTCAATATGACTGTTTGCAGCCAGCAGCTGTGGGTGCTTCCAGAAACCTAGTTAGAGCATTTTCCTCCAAAGTTGATGCCATGTGCAGTGCAAGACACTGGGCAAGCACAAACTTTAAAGGGCTGAAGTTGTTGCGCTGTACAATATGCACATTACAGTGACTGTTCGACATATTAGTGCAGTAAGATATGGGGCAGTTTTTAATGTGTTTAATATTTCAAGACTATACATTCCCACTGCTTTATAAACCTTGCTTTCTCACTAAGTTCATTTGCTTTAAAATGCACCATTTTGCAATATTTTTTCTTTTATTTTTTATATGGAGAACCCACCCTGGACCCCACGTTTGACCATAATACTTGCTCGCTTCGTTCGCTGCATAAAAGTCATACCCAACTATTATGCCTCATCACTTTTGAATGTCACCAGCCCCCACTGATTAACATATTGTTCTACAACCTAGCCAGCTCTTAAGAACTTTGTAGGAGAGGACCCAGAGACACTACAGCTCTGTGCTTTAGTCATTTGGCTATGCCGGCTAAGTATAATCCTATTTTAGGTAGTCATTTGGTACTGATGCCTAGGACTTGGGCTTCATTATGGCTTTTATAGGCAGGTACCTTAGCGCACCATCACAAAGGGGCACCAGATATCAAAGTATGTCCTAAAATGGTGTGGTTTCCAGGGGAGGGCCTGGGGTTTACCAGAACAACATAATGTAATTTGGTTGGGTTGCTAATAACTTAAATGTTTTCTTTATTACTCTGTCTTCACAATGGGCCTGAGCTCTTTGGAGCATATTTACATGAACGGACGCATCGATGCGTTATATTTCTTGCTCCTGCCGCACATGCTCTAACGACACCATGGATGCGCTGTATTTACAATACAGTGCTCCATGGCACAAGAATTCACGGATCCATCAGAAATTCTGACTCATCTTTTGGTGCTAAAGTGATGCATTGCTGGGGTTGGTCATAAGACTGACACAATTCTATCAATGAGTTAGAGCACAGAGGCGAGTCCTATGTTAAAAGCCATGTGTCAGTCTTTATGCCTGGTTTGAGAAGGCATAGGGATTTTGACACAGTCAAGTCATAGAGTGATTCAGTGAAAAGTTGTAAATTTCACAGCGTCAGTTCTACGTGGCTTTTAATATGGGAATGCCTACCCTGCATACATTATGCCTGGCACCGGTATAATGTGATGGAGGCCTCTACAAACTGACGGCTATCCCTCGCCCTCCCTTATTCATTTGAATGAGCCCTGAGGCAGCTGAAAGTTGCTTCGAAGAAATGAAAGCAGAGAAAGCAGAAGTCTGGAGATAGGTAAATTAGATGTCCCCCAACTAAGAAAGGTCAGTAGTTCTGGTGTGAAGAAGAGAGCCGTTTAGGGATCTGAGAAAGTTGTTTTTTGTTTGGAGGACAGACAGAACCATGTTCCACAAGGAGAAGACTTGAGCATAAAATTTTTTGTCATCAAAGAGTTTGGATTTTTCAGCGTGAAAGATGTAGACGTTTACGGTGCCTGACCTTAGGCAGCTGGTCGAACAATAAATCAGTGAAACATTGGTTAGGTAGTTAGTGGCTAGGTCAGGTAGAGCTATGATTAACTCAATCCTTTGTTTTAAGGGGAGCCAATGAAACCGCTGCTGAGCACTGATACGGACAGTGTGCGAATGAGGAGCGTGGCGTAGTTCTGGTCCATCTGAAGTCAGGCAATTGCTTCATTTTAGGAGAGTGGCGTAGTTCTGGTCTCTCTGGAGTCAGGCAATTGCTTCATTAGGGACAGCTACTTATATTCTGTTGAAGTAGTCTGTTCTGGAGCTCATGAATGCATAGACAAATACAATCCTTTGGGGTAGGAAAAACGGTGGTGGAAATGGTCCAATAACACATAAGCAGTAGAAAGTTTTTCTAGATATTATTCGCTTGAAGGATCAATGACATATTAGCATCAGGAATATTCCCCCTGTTGCAGATATTTTGAGAAAGGTGGTGAGGGCCCATTGTTGGAGGATTATTAGAGATGAACATAATTTCTATCTCTAATGATTTGAGATATAGATAGTTCAGGCTCTAAATATTTGAACGGTCTCCAAGAATTCTTTGCCTTTTAGGCATGTTCGCAGGACCACCGGAAAATTTGATTTGAATGTGGATGTTATCGCACGCATGTACATTTGTAAGTTGTAGCTTTCAAAAACGGTTGCAAGCAGTATCATGTCAATGTTGAAAAGGGCAGGCGAGAGAGCTGAAGTTTATTGGACTCTGCAAGTGAGGTTTATTTGGCAACACAGAAAAGATGCCAATTTTACCTGATGACAATTATTCCTTTACAACGAGCAAAACCATTTAAAGGTCATATCCTTAATGCAACAGCTGGTTACAATCCCATCCAGGAAGATTGTGTGTCCAACCATGTTGAATTCCACTGAGCGATAGGGGAGGACCAGAGCAGAAAGATAGCCCTGATCCAGGGAGATGAGTTGATGTTCATGGATTTTCAGAATAGTGTTCTTATTTCCCTGGCATATTTTAAACTGAAATTGCAATTCACTCAGGAGTTTGAGGTGAGCTAAAAGTTGCACGTTGACAACGAACTCTCATATTTCAGGTAGACTCAGAAAACCAGAGATGAGACAGCATTTGGACGGTGACCCACGGTCAGCATTGGGCATCTTTTAAGGCAGAGTAATCATAAAGTGTTTTAGTGACTGTGGGTCTTCCTGAAAAAGGACTTTAACACATCTTGTGATGAGTGGACTGAGGATTACATCATGGAATCTGCAATGATGATTCATTGCAGATTCCATGAGATGGTGCTGTAGGCATTAGTGGCTTAATGATGATCCATATTGCTAACATTCAAACAAAGAGCATACAGTGAATTTATTTGCAGACAGAAGTTGCAGCACATGGAGAAGCATAGATTGGAAGAGGCAACTATCTTCTAACAATGAGTATCTTGTCATGAAAGTGAGTCATGAGGTCTTTGTAAGTATCTGATTCAGAGTCGGTGAGTGAAGAAAACAGGGAAAGGATATCAGTTATTTGTAAACGTTAAAGAGCTCTTTGTTGAACTTGTCTACGTCATTATTATAAGTTTAGAAAAAGTATTTCTCTATTCAGAGAAGTGTATTATTACAACCCTGTGATCAATGAGATTGGCTGTGTAATCAGAGGAGAAATTACTTTTCCTCCTCCATAGTCTACTGTCTTACCTTGGCGTTGCAGAAGGCTAAGGTCATTTTTTATTTATTTTATTTTTACTTTCACACTGTCACAATGCACTAATCCTGCAATCTGAATGCAACAGGAGTTATGTGTACTTCCACACTTCCCCCAATCAACTGCCAACCATACACTGAAAATATGTTTATTACAATTAGACTCGAAGAACAGGAAATGGGATAAGAGAGATAAACAGAAACTCTGGATATTGCCTTTCTGCCTGGTCACACAGGTGGGCACAGTCTGCGCCGCAGGAGTGCTGAAATCTAAAGACAAGAGGAAGCTTTTGATGATTTTATCATTTTGACTCCAGCACATAACTCCTAACATTTCATGTGATATACTTTTTAACAATCTCTGTATTTCCAACTTTTTGCGGCCAAGTGAAACCCTCTAACTTTCTCCAGCTGAAACATAATTAGAATTTATGTAACATATGAAAAGACTATTCTGAGCTATTATGCTTTCCTTACTATAGACAACTATGGTCAATGTTGTATAAATACTTCAGGCGGTTCTAAAAACTTTTAATGTGAAAAGTCTATAAACTGCAACATAATAATTGCACATTAGTATTATAGAGTTCACCAAATAGCAAGCAATCACTTCCCCACTTAAGTTGATACCTTCATACCAAATGTATCTTAAAAGAAAGGGTACCAAGGTTTGTGCTAGGTGTGGATCCTTTTCATTCCACTGATGGACGCAAACTTGTGCAAATACAAGTGTTCATAGTCCCCAAGAAAATAGTGTTCAAATAACAAGTAAAATGACCCATTAAAGCGTTTGACAAACAGGGTACTGTACCCTTTCTGCCAAACTCTTGATGCATTCGCTCTATTTAAAGTCAGGAGGACTGTCAGTTTTCTTTTGGTGGAGCCCCTATTGGCTATCTGGACAGAGAGCTTGCTCTTATGGCCTGCTGGCTGTTGGAATAAGGGCATTGCATCACCCATCCTATTTAGGGCTGATGGTGTGATGTTCTGGAAAAACCTTGCAGCGACAAACAGAAAAATTAAAATATTGGCCCTCATACCAAGGAAAGAACATTCCATGGGCATGGCAGTCATTAGTTATTTGTTTTTCAAAAACAAACTCTCTTTTTAGGTGTTGGTTTTTGCAAACAAAACGTTTGGTGGATGGCTGTCAAAACCAATGGGAGCCTTTGACTAACTTTTTGGTACCTTCAGAGGAGCCACCATCATGTCGGTTTCTCTAAAGGTACAGAAATCACTGCTAGCTGGCGGTGATCTCTAAATTTGTAGGGCAGCAGTCTGTGTGTCATATGGAATGTCCTCCTCCAGCATGACAAATGGCGAGCCATCTGTCAAACCCTAAATTCGGCCGTAGGTCCTTGATCACTAACATTAGCCTAGAATACTTCTCTGTATCCAGTACAGTCTTTGGTTCATTTCCAAACATAATAAGAGTGCAAAGCTTCAAAATACTGACCGTGACATCCAAGCTGTTGTAACTATGGATGATGATTACCTAACAAAAATGTTTTGGACCATGAGAACCTTCTACTCTAAACGTTCAAGATGGCTGCCACCATTTCCAAACCTCCCATGGGACATGTAGTCTTCCTTGACTTAATTCATATGAATTGCTTATCCTCTCGTGCTTCTGAAAGTGTGCACATTCAAGTACTTATAGTAATGCACAAGATCAGCAGATGTGCGAAAAGAGCAAATTGAATATCATGACAGGCACACACTTCAAATCTAATTGTCTACAGAAGTGACTCAAGTGGGTAGGAGTGAAAACAGATTCTGCAATAATAACAACATTGTGCAGAAAAAGTGGCAGAATCAAAACAGCTCAGCAGCTTCGGGCTAGGGCTAGGGTTGGAAGAAAAGGGTTTTACCCGTTGCTTACAACTATGTGTAGTTGGGTTGCTTTATCATCTAGTGATTTGACAAAGAGTTCTACTGTCGTCGTGCGAGTACTGCCACAGTTCCACTTGTTTGAAGAACAAGGAACCATCAGGAAATTGAGCTCTGGACTGAAGAGTGGACTGAAGTATATTGGGTCAGTTTGCCTTCCCCCCCAGAGATATATTGAATCAGTGCCTACATGAAACTGTAGATCAGCAGAGTATTTCAAAGATGAATTATTTGCCAACTTAGGGGCAGATTTACAAGCCCCTTGCACCACTTTTGCTTCACTTTTCCCATGTTTAAAGTGACGCAAAAGTGGCGCAAGGGGCTTGTAAATCTGCCCCTTAGTGTCCGGTGGCTGGTGGAAACACTATTGAACGTTCTATGGTTTAAGACCTGATGTGCTGCTGCATTCTGCACAGACTTAAGTTGTTCAATCTGATATTTGGTAAACCACCCTAAACAGTGCGTTAGTGCAAGCTAGTTTAGCATTGAACAGCATTCCGCGATTATTTTATGCTAATTCTAATGAATGAATGGAACATATTGTTTCAGCTGACTCAACCATGAAGATGCTGACCACATGCTTGCTCCAATGTGAATGCACAAACTAAGTTCAATATCCTAAATCACCCCACATGGGGGGCACACAACATATTGTAGGTTATTCAGGAATAGTGTTGAAAGACCGCGTTGGAAAACTAGAACCTAGTAACAATATTTCAATTTGCATTCATTCTGCTTAAGGCTCTTGAAGTTCATTCAGGCAGCCACCTGTTTCTGACCCTGTCTCCAGAACAGACCATCACCCTGGGGCTCAGTGACAAGCAGATACATCTGCATGTCATTAGTGTATGCATGTGGGGACCAGTGGCAAGCAGATACATCTGCATGTCATTACTGTATGCATGTGGGGACCAGTGGCAAGCAGATACATCTGCATGTCATTAGTGTATGCATGTGGGGACCAGTAGCAAGCAGATACATCTGCATGTCATTACTGTATGCATGTGGGGACCAGTGGCAAGCAGATACATCTGCATGTCATTACTGTATGCATGTGGGGACCAGTGGCAAGCAGATACATCTGCATGTCATTAGTGTATGCATGTGGGGACCAGTGGCAAGCAGATAAATCTGCATGTCATTAGTGTATGCATGTGGGGACCAGTGGCAAGCAGATACATCTGCATGTCATTAGTGTATGCATGTGGGGACCAGTGACAAGCAGATACATCTGCATGTCATTACTGTATGCATGTGGGGACCAGGGGCAAGCAGATACATCTGCATGTCATTAGTGTATGAATGGAATGAGAATAGTTTGCCCCTTAAGATCAGGGAGAGTGTTTAATAAAGACAATCAATAATAACGGGAAATGATGTGACCCCTAAGGCACTCTGAAAAGTTCCTAACTTGAGGCACTGTGTCTATTCTGACAAGAAAGACTGGAACTTTGTGAGTACGTCACCTGTTACATTGTTCGCGAGCTTCAGCAGACTCAGAAGCAGGTAAAAGTCCATTGTGTCAAATGCAGTGGGCCGATCAAGAAGGATGAGCAGAGATCGCTACCATTCATTTACTGCTGCGAGTGTGTCATCCAAGAGTGAGGTCAGCACAAGCAATGTGTAGTGCGATAGTGGCTGGCATGTGCACAGCAGTACATCAAGTTCATAGAAGTATGGATCATGTTTGCTGAACATATCTTCAGCCTCAAAGGCTTACAGTGGCTTGACCTTCAATGTTCACGCGTCTGTAGGCCATTGAGGCTGAAGATATGCTCAACAAACTTGAACCAGACTTCTATGAAATTGATGTACTGCTGTGCATTTGGCAGCCACTATTGCACCACGCATCACTGACTGTTTGTGCTGATCTCACTCTTGGATGACACACTTGCAGCAGTAAATGAATGATAGCTGTCTCTGCTTATCATTAATTGGCTGCCCACTACACTTCTCAGTGCATTTAACATTCAGACGGCCCATCCATTGCACTCGCTATTTCTTGAGTGTTTCTAGAGCTCTTGTCTGGAAGAGGTAGGATTTTAGAACTCAGTAGGTTCAGTTAAGAGGCAGTCAGGATAAGTATAAGATTTATCTAAGATTTGACAATTTGAAAAAGAAATTATTGATGATCAATTGCTCAACATTCAGGTTGAAATATTTTCTATTTTTTCTGGGTAAATGTTGTTCTCTATTTCTAGAGTCCTTCTTGTAGACATCTGAAATCCTCTCCCAGTCTAGATTTTCAGTATTTGTGTTCTAATCTACATCCCTGCTATTTAAGCCCCAGAGCGACTGAACAATCCATGGAGTATGGAAATTTACAGATTTTGCTGAATTAATCTATGGAGCTAATTTATCAATGCAGTTGTTCACTGATCTCAAGCGGCTTTAGGATACCAACAGGAGGATGATTACCAATGGGGCAAAGGTCAGGATAGGGTTGCTAAGGGAGATAGGATTTAAGTTTTAGCGGTTTCTGGAAAATGTGAAAGCAGGTATGTTATTATTACAAGGTCTCCTCGTAGTAAGGAAATCACCATGCATGAGCAAATGGCTGAGAGAATAACTGACAAGAATAGCAGAAGATAATACTTTAAAAAAACACTGTGTGCTCTGTTTTCTGGAAGATAAGGTTGAGGCAATGACTGGCAAAGTGGGCAACTGAAGGAAACCATGCTTTTTCCATGTCACATTCCCTTATTGAGTGTAGATCTTCATTGGTTTATAAGTTTGGATATTTAGGTCACCTATAAGGATGGCCTGGGTTGTGAGATGTGGCATGAATTGTGCTGAGTCAAGGAAGATCTTTGGCTGGTGGTGAACTGTAGAACATGGAAAAGAAGAGAAAATACATGTGGGTATGCAAAGTCAATCTACATTGGAGTGGTGACAATTGGTGACAAATGTCAGTGGAATGGATCACTGCAACACTCCTTTCAGGACCCATAGTCTGTCCTACAAGAGAATATTAAAGTCCGCTGGTAAAAGATTTTGGAGTTGTGAAGGTAAAGGATCAGTGTTCCATGGTTTGGTAAATGCAAGAACATGAGAGAATGTGTCCTTGAAAAGATCATTTTTACCTGCTGCATGCTCGTCTGATGGTCTGATATTGAACAGTGCAGGTCTGAAGGTGGTTACCCGAAGCATAGTGTGGGTGAATATGGAGGGTTGTGTAAAATAGCACATGGGAGGGCAGTAAGCCAAAAAGTAAATGGGAAGGTTTTTGAGTACCCCTCAATTTCAGGAGGATATCAGCAGAACCAAAAGAGGAGGTAGATGTTATTTGTGCTCACCAGGTTTTGAGGAGGTGAATGCTTTGTGTCTGTCTGAAAGCAACTATTGCCTGTTGGACCACCATTAATTAATGTGTTGTTTTATTGAGCAGTACTCTGGTATATTCAATCAGCACTCATGACAATGGCACATTAAACCTCATATTATTAGCAGCCTTCAGCCAGATCTGAGAATGTTCCTTATGGAATTTGCACCATTCTGGAATATATGGGTTACCATCAAGTACAGGCTGAAAGTGCCTTAGCTTATGACAGCAGTACCGGGGCATATATTTGTATCGATTCTGGTGGTATTTTCTTTCCGGTAAGGAAGAATGATTTGCCACTTGTATTGTAGCTGAGTCTCTGTAACATCTTATTGGGTAGAGATACCCAATAAATAACCTCACACAAGCACACTTTAATCTAAATATCGGTTGAGGGTTTTACCTTTTGGTGATGAGATAATCAGTGTTTTTTGGAGGGAACCTTCAGGTGTCTATACTGTGATGATTATGAGAAAAGTTGCTGCTCATGTCCTTGGTATTTAAACACACAAAATATTTGGTTTCCCCTTTAGCAAAGCAATCAAGAGTTAAACTAGTTAAGCGCCTGGGTTTCACTATCGTCTCCAAATAGTTATATTTATTTTCAAAGTGCAATGGAATAATGAAAGTGTCAATTCTTTGCTTGTCAGACATCATTTCCTCATGCCTGTGGCATACCCGGGGTGGAAGAGGAAGGAGTCTTTTCCCAAAGCAAGCTGAGTGTTGTTTTAATTAAGGGATATTTCCACTGAAGCAAATCAATGCTTCCTGTTGCTCTGGCCAATCTATGGTTTAGGGAGTACTGCCTCTTCCGTACTGGTACATGTATTCCAAGACTACTGCATTTGTTAACATATTCATTAAAAAAAAAAAAATAGGCAGATAATGAGACCATCTATGCTGGTAAATCATAGTATATTACTCACTTTTCCCATTAGGATATGATGGCCGAAGAGAATGTCACCTGCTGAAATGCAGGTTTGCCGCTGTAGCAAGGCAAAGGAAGAACATGAAAGGAGGCTGGTATTTGGACACTGAGAATATTCCTGTGCAGAGACAGAAAAAACATCAAACATGAGCTGTCCCAGGACAATGGCACTATTGTATGTGCCACATTTATGATTTAGCATTCACATCTGAATTGATTATAGTCTTGTCTCTATTAAATTCAGCATGGCTACATACACACTATCTTGTGTTTTTTAGCAAGCACACAAAAATGTAAAGTCATGGACGAGCCCCTGGTGCATTTCTTGGCGCACCTTCACAAAGATCTTAAGGCTCGGGTTAGGATCAGCTGCGGGGGTGAGGTCACCGAAGCCATTAAGGTAGGCAGGGGGGTTAGACAGGGTTGTGTTCTATCCCACCTCCTCTTTATTATTTATATTAACGGACTGCATAAAACATTAAAATCAATGTCCCACGATGTCCCCAAAATCAATGGTAAAACACTTCCCGTACTACTCTATGTGGACGATACGGTCCTCTTGGACCGCACTCCGAATTCTTTACGCATTTTAGTGCAGCGTTTTGTTAACCACATGGATAGTTTGGACTTAAGCACCAATTTAAAACAATCTTTTATAATGTCTTGTGGTCCTAGGAAACACCAACTTAGTTCTATATCTGTGGGCAACCAGAAACTGATGAGTACTATCACTTTCCCTTATCTTGGGGTGGTCTTTGCTGCGATCGGCTCCTGGATTGAGCACATGGTTCACTCCAGGAGCAAGTTCTCAAAGGCCATCAACTCGATTCTTAGCCTCCCACGCCCAAAGAGTACAGGTGCTATATTAGCCATTCAAAAAAAATTAAATCGCAATGCGCACCAATAGCCGCGTATGGCGCTGAGGTTTTGGGTGGTTTTGCCAAGAGTCTTTATATCCAACAAGAAAAGAACAGATTCTGTAGGAAGTTATTAGGCGTACCGATCTCCACACCCCAATATACTTGCCATAAGGAACTTAATCTAAATTTTTATAGAGGATTTCATCAGGGCCCGCCTGGCCCTTTTCTGGCTATCTGTTTGGAAGAACCCGGCCGATCCCTAACGAGAGAAA
Organism: Triturus cristatus; assembly: GCF_964204655.1. Taxonomy (NCBI): domain Eukaryota; kingdom Metazoa; phylum Chordata; class Amphibia; order Caudata; family Salamandridae; genus Triturus; species Triturus cristatus. Next base: position 1,073,342,817 of record NC_140591.1, on the reverse strand, counting down.
TCATAAGCGATTGTATTGGGTGCGAGAAAGGGAAGGATATTCCATGGCTGTCAGGGGTGTATCGAGGTTTATGTAGCGTTAATAAAGGAAGTGTCTTCTTGAATCCTACCACAGCCGAGACCATGCATAAAAATGACCTTAGGAGTGCACTTTACTCGCTTTACAGAACGGAAAGGATCGAAAGGGAATCTAAGAAATCCCTCGTCCTTAGCTATATGACTATCGAACACCCCATGCATCCCCAGGCCAAATATATCACCCTGTCTATGAGCCATTGGGAGAGGAGTCTTCTATTTCGCCTAAGGGCAGGTACTGTTAAATTTGTATTATGTTTCCCCCTCGGCCATCACCCTAACCTTGACGACGCACCCTGCCCATGTGATGGCCAGAGTGGTCAATCTATTTTACATTTTCTGTTCTTTTGTAAATACTATTTAAAGTACACTAAGTGGCTTTTACCTCCGTTTAAAAAACAATTCACGCCCATTAGTCTGGAAAATGCTTACCTGAGGTTACTTACCCTGGCTGACGAAGAGTTTTTTTTCCGCGCAGGCACTTTCTTGAGAATTGCCGCTCGAGCACGTCAGATGATGTCTAATCCTTGAGTCTTTGTATTACGTACCCATGAGTTTTTGTATTAATCTGACAAATTTTATTATTGTGCTCTTTTTATGTATATTGCCAATGGATTTTATTAGACTTTTTTCCTGTGCATTTTAAAATCTGTTATGTTGCTGTGCTTTTATGGATACGATGCTATCCGAATAAAGTGTTTTTGAACCTTGAACCTTGTAAAGTCATTTTATTAATACAAACATGATTGTCCCAAAATGCAAAACTAGATTCGGACGAGTTTTAAGCCAACTGAGTCAACCAGCATTCAAAATTGTGTCATCTAAATTGCTAAAGCCATTGTGGCAAAAACGCAAATTAAATGTAAGCTAACATGCATAGTCTTGTTAGTGGAGTTCTGAAAGTAGGGTCATGTTCAATAACCACATTTATGAGGCCATTCATAAATGTGGTTATTGAACATGACCGTGTTTTTAACCTTGGGGTGACTCACAGAGTGGAATAAAACGGGTCAAAATATAGACGTGGGTCATACCTAATCTTATCTGTAAGACCACACGGGTCTTTTTTTTTTTTCTAAGAATTTTTCTCTTTCGGATTGGTTTTTGGTCTGCCTAATATACCTCTCTTGGTGTAAAATTATATTTTTCATACAACTCCTTACACATTTCCTTTTCACATTATTTTCATGAGAAAGTCATCGATGATGAGAAACTCGTGAGCACACTGGCGAGTACCAGCCAGCAGCTCCTCTGGTGTTGCGCACGTGAGATGCTTTCTCATTCTCCACACATTTTTTCTGGTTTATGCTTTTGTTGGAATGTTTTGCACATGTCGGGCTGTTTTAAATGTTAAATTTTGAAGCACTTGGGTTGGTATTGATAGTTCATGACATGAACTACTTCTGAGGGTATAATAATTGTTTATGTTGCCCCTCTTCCAATCCCATGTATTTTGATATAGTGCTTGATATCTCCAGGTCTTATAGTGTGTATTATTAAAGTACAGCTCCCTGTTAAAGGCCCCTGCTTTTGGCTCGGGCCTTTAATGCTGGAGCAGGCGTTTAATGCCCGGTATAGCTTGCTACGGCAGTATATAAGGCTATATTATAATTGCAGGTAGCAATTGCATAAATGGTGCTAATCCTGTAAAATGCAGCAAATATTCCATTTAGTGCTTGGTTCTAGCTGTTCCTTTTAGGGCATGCTAAGTATTTTCCTTTTTGATATTTAGCTGATCAGCAGAACTAAAAGCACTAAATAGTTTGTCCATAATGTTGGACTTGACTCCAGGAGATGCTGACTCTTAATCACAACCTTGCTTTGGTCTCCTACAGGATCTTTCCTATAAAGACCGACACTGGCATGAAACCTGCTTCCATTGTTTCCAGTGCAAACGCTCACTGGTGGACAAGCCCTTTGCTGCAAAGGAGGAGCATCTGCTCTGCACTGAATGCTACTCCAATGAGTACTCGTCGAAATGCATTGAGTGCAAGAAGACGATCATGCCAGGTAAGGATGGGACTGGGCATTCTTTTGAAACACTTCAACTCATGCATTTATTATGAAATAGGGGACTCATTCATAAAGGGCTTGTATCACATCTGCGATTTGAAGTGTGAACATTCGAGGCATATAACAGTCACTCATGACATGAACACGAGATTAACCCATCTCTAGATTATGGTGCCCCAATATGATCCTTTTATCAGAAAAAGGCAAATGACATAACTGAGTTCCAATTCAGAAGCTTGCTCTGGTTGTCACAGTCTACCTCAATGGAGTCAGCAGTGTCTATGAATTGATCAAGACATTTACTATTGGTCTTGTTATCCGCTTCAATCTCTCCTAAATTAGCTGCACAAGAATTACATATAATGATCAATTTTATTTTGGTTATTATTTCACTTTTTAGTGACATGGTAATCATTTCTACAACTATATTATTGGTGCTTTGGTATATTTATGCGGCCAATTTTTAAGACAAGACTTCAATATTGTATTTTTTTCATTGTACACCTAGCTGACCGGTAGTCATTGCAGCAAAAAAATATTTTGTGCAGTATTGTGAAGAGTGTTGGGTAGGTAGGGCACTTTTGCGCTATGACGTAATACGATTTCATATTATGAGGAAAGACATGTTACTGTAGGGCATTTTCCAGTATGGGCGTTCACCGGAGCATGGGCTGCAATTCCATTAAAAGACAGAAACTGTAAGAAACAGCTCTTGAGTCAGAGTAAGATTCTTAAACCGGTATTCTTCAGTCGCTCGGCGGATACAGATGAGGTGAGATAAAGTTTGTGTTTTTGAATTTTATATACTATATGTACGCTTCACGAATATTTGCCAGAGTTGTATTTTGTCTTACCTACCCAAAGAAATCTGGATGATGAGAAAAGAATGAAAACATTGATGAATTTGGATATTATTATTCAAATTGAAGGGATTTATACCTTTTTTACTACTATAAAATGGTATATGAAAGTAATTGTAAGTAACTGAACCAGAAAACTGGGTAGTCTTGCATGACAAGTCATGTCACAGGTAGCAACTGCAGCATATAGGATCCGAATTGTCTTTTAAGCCACTTTCAACGCAGCTGCATGATTCCCCATGACCATTTTATGTTGGCTGCCTGCCCGTATGCAGTGGGCAGTGCAAGGAGCATATCAAGCAGCTAAAGATGGGTGCCTTATTTTTTAATAAACAGAACAGGGGTAGAAATTAGTAGGAGAGCAGAAATACGCAAAGCGTGAGAGAGAGAAAATTGTTCCTCAGCAGTGCAAGGTTTGACATTAGTTGTGGAAGGATACATAAATCAAATAAAACCACAGTGAGACTGAAATGCTTTAGGAGATGCAAATACAAGAATAAGGAGGGAAGCCATCAAATTGGGTACAGGGTATTGAGATAAATTAGAAAGTCGTCTTAGCATGAGCAAGAGGTGGGCACAAATCCCACTTTAGGTTTGTAGTAGATACAATAGGTCTCTTTGCCAAAAGATAGCTGTAGATGTCTACAGGCAAGAACTAAAAATGTCACTGGTTTGTTGTATATACATTTTTTATGTTAAAAAGCCATGAAATACAACTGTATCAAAATCTTACATCTTTAATGAGGCATTTAAAGCTCTGCTTTTCCCCTAGCCCTCTCACAGAGACATATTTTGGTGTCTGCAGATCTGAGCCTTGAAAATCTGCATGATCTGTAACCTGAAAATTCTCAGAGCCAACATTTAACATCATGTAACTAAAAAGACTGTATGATATACTGAAAGGCCACCAGGTGTTTTTCATTGACCAAACCCCGTACACAGCACACAGTGTGGAAATTAATGTTCTTTTTGTTTTCTAAGGGACTCGGAAAATGGAATACAAGGGCAGCAGCTGGCATGAGACCTGCTTCATCTGTCTGCGGTGCCAGCAGCCAATCGGAACAAAGAGCTTCATACCCAAAGACAATCAGAACTTCTGTGTACCCTGTTATGAGAAACAGTTTGCTATGCAGTGTGTACAATGCAAGAAGGTACTGTGTGCAAACCTAAGACTTGTAGAGTTGCATGAATGTCTGCTAGTTAGTGTGTCTGTCTGGAAATCAAGCAAAACTTAGTGCTACAAGTTAAATGTTTCTAAACATTTTCAAAAGCTGAATAGAAATTAAAGCACTATACCCACTTCAGAAAGTGACTGTGTGTACTTAGTCTAGTGTACTAAGGTGGCAGCTCCGATTTGCTACATGTCATGTCCTTTGGTGGTTTTCTAGTTCACACCGAGCATTAGGTGAATCAATATAAGGCTACTAATTAGTCAGGCAAGCATTTGAACATGTGTGCCTCTTCCCCTGAAAGGTTTATGTAACAGTTACCGAAGGACTGACTGCTGGATCACTCTCCTCTTATCAGTTGGAAATTAAGCTGATGTTAGTGCATCTGAAATGATGCCAGATGTCCAAGTTAAATGAGAAGTGGCTAGTAAGCACTGCATTCTTCAAACCAGTAGCAGCCGGTGTGCTGGACGAGCGGCAGGGCGGGCGGGGCAGGAGTTATAAGGGTTGCGGGCGGGAATTATTTTTATTTTTTGAAACTTACCCGCAGCCATCCGCGTTGCACTCTTCTGCTCCTCTTCACTGCGGGAAGTGAAGGCACAGGCTCCCAGAATGCCCTGCGGCCAATGCTGACCTGCTTTCACGCATGAGAGCAGCTTCAGGATTGGCCTGAGCACCCTCGATTTGCGCTCCCGGACAGACTGAGTCTGTGCCTGCTCTCTCCACCTCAGCTGTGTTGCTGGGTTGGAGAGAGCTTTCACTGCACATGATGGTTTGGCTGGCCTGAGACGGCCGGCCAAACAGTTATTACCGCCAAGTCCCTTCAGTCCCCACCCCTTTCCTTACTTGTGAGATGATTATCTCTCTGACAGAAAAAAGAACAGGAGAATGCTGGGACCCTTAACCCCACCCCCTCCCACTGGGAGTACATAACCAGTACCTACCCAACATTCCGCCTGTTCTTTTTTCTGTCTACCGACAGAATGGGACAGGGTTGCTGGTTCTACTTACCTGCTGCAGTATTCTTCTCAGGTCTTCTCTGGATCCTGTCGGGCTGTCCTCGATGTAATGTACGGTGCCTCCCAGCCTGCTGGGCTTGCTGGGAGCCACATTTGTTGCCGGTATTCCTTACCTGCTGCAGTATTCTGCTGTGGTCTTCTCTGGATCCCGTCGGACTGCTGGGCTGTTCTCTATGTGCTGCTCGGTGTCTCCCGGCCTGCTGGGCTTGCCAGGAGCCACGATTGTTGCTGGCTGACCCTTAACGGCTGATGCGCTGGCCCTCCCAGTCTGTTCCGGGTTGGATGGCTAGTCTTCCTGGTGGCTGGCCAGGCTGGAAGACACACTGCTGCAGCAGAACGGTGACTAGGGCGGGTCTTGGTGGTGCACCTGGAGTGCCTGGCGGGCCGTTATGGCTGTTTCCTGTTGCCTTGCGCTGGGCTGGTGGGAGCAGGCGGTGTGCTATGGGTTATACCTGCCCCACAGGGTGAGTACCGCATAGTGGTTTTTCACCTGTTTTGGCTCTGGCCTTTGGAGTCCCCTGCTTCCCTGCTGCTTGGAATGTGTTTCCTGTCTCAACACTCCTTACTCTTTTTCAGGGGGGTTTTCAGGTTGTCCTGTTGCCCGACGCTGTGTTGATGGTCTGTGCCGGGGCTGGCTGGTGGGGGTTGTTGGTGTTATGTGGAGTCTGCAGCCCCCCCCCCCCCTCCGGGTGAGTCTCGCTGGGTGGTTTTTCATCCCTCTTTGTCTTACTCTTCTATGTGACTGTCGTACTTCTTGCAGGCTGCGTCAGGCCCTTGAGGTTCCCGGCCTCCCTGCTTCTTGGGTTTTCTTCTCGCATGAAGGGCTTGGTATTTGTGCCCTCTCTCTGGCCATGCATGGACCTTAGCGCTGGGGTTCACTGGTGTATTGTGCCTCTGCTGCCTCTCCCTGGTCTCGTGCGGCAGTCCTTGGGTGGCAGGTGGCTCCGGGCAGCACTGGGGGTGCCACTGGTGTGCCTGGTTGCCATTTGTTGGTGTTTGCCTGTTGCCCTGCGCAGGAGTTGGGTTGCACTTGGGCTGGCTGCTGGTGGGGGGTGAGTTCCGTGTTGTAGTTTCATCTCCCCTCTATTCGTTCCTTTCCAGTTGCCTTGGCCGGTTTTGGGGGTCCTCTGCCACCCTGAAGCAGGGCCATTTGCCACTGGTGGGGGCTGGGTGTTGTGGGTCGTCCTTCCCATCTGCAGCTCCTTTGTTTCTCATCTGTTGATTTTAGTTGGCTGGTGGGGATGTTGGCGTGGGGGCTATTGTGGTCTGGTGTCTGACTGCCGTGGGGGTGTGTGCCACGTACGTTTTTTCCGGGTTTCACTCCTGCTTGGCAGCCCTGTTGTTCCCCTTCTCCGGGCTGTGTCCTTTTCTCTGGCCTGGCTTTGCTGTGGCCCTGGGTTGGTAGCATCGCGGGGGCTGTGCTTGGGGTGCCCCTAGTTGCAGTTGGCACAGTTTATGGGTTCCTGCAGTGTTGGTTTGGTCCTGTCACTTTCTGCTTGGGGCTTGCCATTTGGGCTTGGTCCTTTGGTGATCCTGCGTGCCTTCCTGCTGGTTTTTCCAGCCAGTGCGTAGTGGTTCTGGGGTTGGTTTTGTGCCTATGGTGTCTCCAGTCCCTGGTCTTCCTGGGTCTTTTGGTGGCCCTGCTGTTGCTGTGTCTCCTTGGGTCCGGTTTCTGCCAAGTCCCTCCTCCGGTCCCTGCTCCTTCGGGGGGGTTGTGTGCCTGTGTGCCCTTCGAGCTCGTTCCGCCTTGGGTTGTGGTGTCGCCACGTGTCTCCTGGTCTGATGCTGGGGCCTTGGCTTAGCCTTGGTCTGCCTTGGCCTCGCTGTCTCTTTGTTTGGCCACTCGTTGATCTGTGCAGGTCGGGTTGGCAGTACCTTCTCTGCCCTTGTTTCCTGGTTGGGGGCTTCCTGGTTGTGCGGGGCCTTGCCTTAGGGTGGTGTCTGGCTCGGGCTGTTGGGACCTTGGTGCCTTGTGGGTCATCTTTGGGTGTCTGGATTCCCTTTCTCTAGTCGGTTTGTGCCTTGCTTGGGTATGGGTCTTTCAGCCCCTTGGTGGTCGGGGGTTCTGTGCCTGGTGTGGCTGGGGGACGGGTCGGCTTTCTAGTCCTTTTCTCTGGCCTCTCTTCTGCACCTGCCTTCCCCTGGTGCAGGCTGGGCTGTGGCATTGGCGTGCGGTGAGGCTGCTTGGCTTCCTACCTGACTTCCTGCCACTTTGTGTTCCCTGTGTGGCCTAGCTATAGCTGGTTCCTGTGCCTTTCTCTCTGCCCTCAGTGGTTGGAGGTTTCAGGGTCTTGGCTGTTGGCCCTGTGCCGCTCTGTCCGGGCTGGTGGGGGTCCTATATGGTGGCCTCATGTCTTGCTGGTGTGTCTGTTGTTCAGTCTACTGGCTTCTCGGGGGTCTGTGGGGGCATCTACGGGGTTGGGCTGCCTTGTTTGTCTCTCCTGTTCTTGTGGCCATTCTGCAGTTGGTCTGGGGATTCGCTTGGGGTGGTTCCTTGGTGTCGTCCTTTGTCCTCCTGTGCCATTTGGTCGGCTGGTGGTTCAGTTGGGGGTTTCCTCCCTTCCTGGTTCTGTGGTTCTTGGTTCCTCTTCAGTGACTGGTGGCTTGGTCTTCTCCGGTCCTATCTTTCTTGCCTGTGGTCGGCCCCCGGGTTTGTGGCTGTGGGTGTCGGCCTTGGTGTGGTTGTACTTTTCAGGGTTCTGCTCTCTGGTTCTCCCCCGTCTGTCGACTGTCCTGGTGGGGTCTGTGTGTTTCTGCCTGGTCCTTCTGGTTGGTTTGCGGGTGGCTGGTGTTCTAGTGCTCGTCGTTCTGGCTTCCTTCTGGCTCTGTCCTTGCTTTTGTTGGGTGGGGTGTCAGGTTTGTGTCACGATGTCCCCTGCTTTCGGGGTGGTTGCCTCGGTCCTGGTCTGTTAATCTGTCCCTGTGCCTCTGCTCCTTCCCCTGGTTTGGGTGGTGTGGGCTGTTGTCTGGTGGTTGGTGCTGGCCTGGTCCTCCTCTGGGGCTTTTGCAGTGGCAGTGTCCTCTGGGCCGTGTCTGTCGGGTTGTGGGGGGCATGCTCTTGGTCGCTGCTCCCTCCTTCTTGGTTTGCTCTGTGTGGGCCTGCCCTTGGTTGGTCCTCTGGGTTGGTGCCTTGGCTCTGTCGGCTGGTCCTGTCCTCTTTTGCCTGGATTGGTCTGCTGTGTGTGTTGGGTTTGTCCTGTGGTTGGCTGTGTCGCCCTTTGTCTCCTACTTTGGGCTTATCCTGTTGAGTCTCTCCTTGCTTCCCCTCGGCTCTCTGGTGGGGTTGTTGTGGGTTTTTTTTGCAGTGTTGGGTGCTCTTCCCTTGTCTGCAGGGGGTCACTCTCTGTCGGTTCTGCTGCTGGGTCTGTGGAGCTGTCGGGTGTTCCTGGGCTTAGTGGGCGCCCTTCCGGGCTTTTGTGCCACGTGCCACGTGAGTGCTTCTGCTGTCCTGGTCTGCCTTGTGCTGGTTGTTTTTGGGGCCTGGTTGCTACTGCCCCTGGGGGCTCACCTTTGGGCTTGAAGTCTCTGTGGTTTGTCTCCTTTTCAGCCTTGGGCGGTTGTCTTTGCCTTGTAGCCTTCGGGGCTGGCTCCCTTCTGCTTGCCGATTTTGGGGGTTGGGTCAATGGGGCATGGATGCCCTGCTTCTCCTTTTTTTCTATGGTTGTTTGTCTCCTTTGGGCTGCTGGTGTTTTCTGCTTCTGTGGTGCTGATTCTTCCGGTCCTTGGTGGTGATCCCTGTTGGTTTGGCTCTGGCTTCCTGGTGTGTCTGATCGCCTAGGGTCTTCTTTCGTTTGTGGCCTCTCTGCTGTCCTTCTGTTGAGGGCTGTCTCTGTTGCCTCC